>NC_136063.1:2075449483-2081220297 GCF_964261635.1 Lissotriton helveticus
TACGTATCTGAGGTTGTATGGTGAGGAAAAACATTATGGACTTGAATATAGTCCTGATTAATTACCAGTGACTGAGATTTATTTAGGCATTCCTCTCATCACTTTTTGTCTTTCTCTGCACAACGCTCTAAGTACGACTGATATGCCCAAACATGGGGACTGTTTTCACTGTGCAATAGGATTCAAGTTTGCCCCTATTGACAAGGCCCAGATTGTTCAAAACCAGCCTGGAGTTGCTTGTGTCCAGCTCAGGGGGACATGGGTGTAACGTTTGTGCTTGACTGTTGCTGTTGGAGCAGGATCAATGCTCGTTTGCTTTATGCTGGTGCCTGCCTGATGTGGCATTGCAGGCAAACAATAATAGACTGGGATGTTGTAGCCCTGAGCAATTGCAAGCAGCTGAGTTTAGTGAGCAATCCACCCAACACTTTTTGTCTATACTTAAGTGTTGTGCATCAAAGTTGAGCCAGTGGGGTCTTATGTGATATTTGAAATCGAGGTACACATCCTCAAGTACAGATTTCTGGTATCGTCCCAGAGTAAATTAGCATAAAACGTGTAATTTCATGGAAAAAAATAGACGTTATGCTAATGAATATCATATCATATTTTGCTTGTCGGTTCTTTGTGCCACATTTGACTTGGCGCTGGGATTTCACCAAAAGCCATTCCATGCTAATTTGGTAAATATGACGAGCCCCAGGGGGTGCACATAATAAACATTGGGCTTCTATTTTTAATTGACTTGCAAAGCACAGTGATCAATAGATAAATGCCAAGCCAGTGCTATGTCAAACAATTAACAGATACATTAAACAAAAGTAGAACCTCTCGTGAGCTATTTATAGATTAAAATGAGTGGCAAACCTCATATTAAATATAAATATATGTTTCCCTTATAGCTTGACCGTAAACCGGTCTCTCTCCTATTAATCAATGTCCGTTATCACTTCCTTTTGTAAGACAATGCATCTTTGGAGTCCAATTTAGTCGAGATAAAGCCTGGCTTGTTCTCATTTAGACCGAAAGAGCCTGTGAACAGCAGTCCACTGTGACCGGAAGGGGCGGGGATAAATCACCGGGTGACAGAGGCATGACCGAATAATCGATATTCTGAAGATCTTCAAACTGCAAGCAAATAATGGATCAGGAAGTAATTGAGAAGTATGGATTGGCGACTGTTATGTGAAACATGTTATCCTTAATAACGCGCGGATGTTTTACAGGACTAAAACATGAAACATGAGGATTTTCTCACGAGAAGAATACATTAGTGCATCATTAGAGCATGCGCACGGCCATCCTCGTTGTTACCAGCTGTAAAGAAGGTAAGATGAGAAAACAAATCGAAAGGACCAGATGAGCTAAATTCACAATTCTACAAAGGTTTTAAGGAAGCAAGAGGCCGTGGATTGACGGGTAGCGCAGTGGCCGACAGGGGGTTGTCAAGTCAAGGCTATCAATGCACCGAACGAGAAAATCAAAAATCCTAAAGCCTTTGATAGCAACATCCGCTTTGGATGGCTGAAGTAAAGCCGTCTTCCGTATCCCGAATGCGGTTCATATTCCGAGGCAGCACTAGTCCCTGACAGCTGTAAATACAAACAGCCTCTTAGAGCGGCTCCCACCTCGGGTGTCGGGAGCAGGGCCGAGGGTTTGCTTCAGTGACTTGCAGAGCCGGGCTGAACGCTGCTGCAGCAGCAGGACAGGGCACAGAACAGGAACAGCCAGTAACCCCTCCACTGAAGGAGAAAGCGCGCACTCTCAACAGGGACGTGTCCTACAAGAACACCGCCGAATACAAATGCAAGCTGTCTAGTAAAGGAAAAGATACCCCAAGGCAGGCCCAGAAAAAAACAACACAGTGGAGAGAGCCGCCATGATAATTGTGCTGTTTACAGGGCCAGGCTGGCTGTAGGATGCATCGGTCATCCCACAGCCAGCTGGTTTCCTTTTTTTTTGCAGATTTATGTAGCACAAACTCGACCTGAAGGTATTGGAGCGCTTTACATGAGCACCAGTTACATTAACCAAGGACACGTTCATTTTTTATTTCTTTTGGTAGACACAGGGAGATTAAGTAATTTGCCCAGAATCACAGAATGTGGAGTTGAACCCTGGTTTCTGAGCTTCAAAGTCGGCATTCTAGCCATGAGACCACATCCTCGCCCCATCTTTGAGGCCGTTACTATCGCTCTCTCTAGCCCTGCCCCGCACTGTGCAGTTGGCGCTCCTCTTTCCTAATGTCTCATCAGACAGGTCAAAAAGCAGGGTAAATGCAAACCTTCACATGTCTGCTGAAAGGCAGCAGTTTTAGAGCAGGAGTTCCTTCATAGGGGCTTTGCACCTCTGCTATCTTCACCATTGGCACACTGCATCACATGTGCAGTGAATGGCGTTGCAGGGTCAAACCAGGATCTGCTCTGTCGTTCACTGTACGCGTGACATCAGCAGTTGCAGCTCCTTCATTGGGATGCTTGGGCTCTTTTCTGACAGCTCATTCATCTTCAGTGAAGCGGGCAGTAGCTCACTGCAGTCTTTACTGAAGACTGTGCTTGAAATGGAGAAATAGAAAGGCAGGTACTCTGTACCAGAGTCCCTGCTTGTTTCTGTGAAATGCTGGTACTCTCCCATTAAAAGTATGACATTTCTCTTGAAAGTGCATGTACTCAGTATCGGAGAATATGGGCCCATTCAAAGCATTGACTGAAGATGAAGGCAGGGTTGGACTGTGAACCTAAAGGGCCCCTAGGGGCGGGGATGCAAGTGTGATGCACTGCTGCTTTTGTTACAGGGGGCCAGTATTGCAGCCCCACTGAAGACCTGGCCTCAGGTTACAAAACCGGCCCCCACCCTTCCAGCCTTTCAGGGAAGCGCCCGCCGCAGCCGCCTGGCCCTGGAAGAAGGGGCTTTGAATGCTGCCTGCCAAACCTCTGCAGTATAGTCCCTACCAGAGCAGAAAAGTCTTCTGTGCATGTGCGCGGCTGTGGCTTGAACAGCGCACAAAATTGACACACTATTGCGAATGTTCTGAAGGCACGTGGCCAGAAAGTTTAGTCCTGCTTTGGGTGCAGGGCTGTACAGGTCAGCATGAATGATTTGTGCATTGCTCCAACTCCACCTTTTCCCACAATGCCAAAGGGTAGTGTGGGGTCAGTGAGTTGACTCAACCCCAGCCTGTGAAATGGCTAGAATAGGTGAAGTTGGAGGTGAAATCTCTTAACATTCCTGACCCAGAATATCTATCCTACTGAGCTGCGGCAGATGGACCCACGAAGTCCAGGCCTGTCGGACGACCAGCCTTTCCCCTGAGCATCCTTCCTTTCCCTTTTGTCCTGCCCTGTGCTCGGTGCTCAGCCTCCCCATGTCACAGAAGACAAGAGAGGTCCTGGGGCAGCTCTTTGCCATCTGAGGGGTCAAGAGGCAGAGCACCACATGCACCTGCCTTTACCTTCCTGCAGGCCTCTCTCTCCTGCATCCTGTGGTTCCTTTCTCCTGTCACCCAAGGTAGGACTAGGGACAACATGAGGAGGGTTCAGAGAAGCTCTATGGACCTGGGGCAGTATCAGTGCTGCTGCAGCTCAAATGGAGTCTAAGTAGCAGCGAGCAAGAGGTGGACAGGGGCAGAGCTTTGAATGTCTGTGTGTGACGGAGCGTATGTAAGTGTGAGACGGTGTTTAATAGAATGTGTACACAGGGCTTTAAATGTGGAGGGTCCGTCTGATTCTCAAACACAGCAGAAATTATAAATTGACTTTAAAACTGGACCCTATTGGACTATATAGGCATGTCCTCAACTATAGAGGCAAACACTGATCAATACCTCAGCAGTGACTGTAAAAATTCTTTAGGTAATCCATATCAGCAATGCAGTCTTTTATATTTCAAATATTTTACTTCATCTTGCATCCCCTAAGAGTATTTATTTTTCTCCAGTGTTCTGTTTCTGTAGAAATATCTTTCAATGTTAGGACTGTTATGTAATGCATACTATGCAAAGAGTCACCTCCAAAAGTCTGGGTGAGCTCAGGCTGTGGGTGTTTATGAGCGTGCACAATTGAGAGCCCTGAAGGTGAGGCTGAATATAGTGGGTTAAAAAGTTGTGCTGACTACATACACATCCAATCCTTCCACTCTCTGCAGGGCACAGGAAGCAATGTTACATATTTGCCAATTGTGGGAAAGTCTGTGAAGGAAGCCCACAGCAGCAAAATGCAGACATGTGAGTGGGTGGGTTGTGTGTGTGTGGGAGAAGGGATAAAGCATGGAGGAGATGAGAGGTGGCATGCAAAAGGAGAGTGAAAAGACCGTCCTGAAGATTAAATCAGAAGGATGTCAGAAACATGTGGGCAGAAAATCGCACAAATGTCTAGTGTAGAGACTGCAGAAGACAATGGTGTGAAGGATAGAAAAGTAGTGATTAAAACATTCCAAGACCTCTACCCTTGCACAAACTCTAGAAATGTTTAATTCAATCTCATATTTTCAGAATTAAAACATTTTCAATTCTTAATATTCACTTTATTTTTACTCATTTGTTTGATAAAGTTAACAAGCACTGGCTTAGCCAATAGCTCCGGCTTGTTTTAGGTGAATGTGTTCATTGTTGTAGGATATGTCTTGATGCCCCACTCTGTGTTAAGCACAAGAATTTAGTTTACATGTTTTAGGCCATACCTTTAACTACATACATTAAGCCTCTTGAAAAGAATTCTGAGCTATGCACCTTTAGTCATATTCCATTTGGAAACCCTCCCCAGCTTTTTCATCTCACTTAAATCACTCTGTGTACATAAATGTGTGTTTAATCATGTGCATTTGAAAGTATGTGTATATGTGCGAGTAACTACATGTGTGCGGGGGCAGGAATATATCAAAGTGTGCCATAGGTAAGTATTACATTTTTGGATGTTTAGCCATTTGGAGCCTATGAAACAGAGGTGGAAACCAAACAAATTAACAGAGAGAACTGAGTCAGAGCTGAGTCAAAAGTCTGGCTTGGATCTTAGAGCCCAATAACGAGCAGAGCCTGGAAAATGTTTGCTATGTAAATCATGCAACAATTTTTAGGATAATATGACTTTTTTTAACTGTTAAGAAAATGAATTTGTAAGATGTAAATTTTATATGACGAACTGTGGTTTATAGATCAATGGTCTAAATAAACTTTGTTTTTGACTTTGACTCATGCAACAAACATCACGTAAATTATGATAAAGTATCTTCAGGTTTAGAAAAAATGCATTTGTTTAACATGAGGAAGCTTAGACATCAATGTGTCAGTGATAGTTTTTAAGCATGGACAATTTGTCTACTAAGACGCAGGACAATTCTCATGTCAACCCCATATGTGGCCCAAATTCTTCAAGAGCAACATTATAGTCTATTATGTCAAACACAGTAGCTTTTTGTAGAACTAGTTTTCTATTCTCACATGTTTGACATTTGGGATAATGAAGAAAAAAGAGTTTTTGTGAAATAATATATTTGTCTAAGATCACACAATTTAAGCGGGTTCCCACATACCCACCTGCCCATCAGCGATCCACTGATTGTACCCAGTCAGTGAGTTACCTGCCCAAGATGCTACTGGAGTTATTGTCTTTTATAAGTCACACATTCTGGAGACTCCTCTTCCTCTCTTCCTGCTTCATCCAGAGTCTCAACTCACACACAGAAAGAGGAAAAAACTGGGAGAAATAGGCATATTTCTTCTTGCTACTCCTCACCTCATTAGGCGTAAGGATTTGGTGCTTCCCCAGGTATACACAATTTTGTAAATCTGGGGCAGCGTCAAATTCCATGGGCGTTACATGGGAAAACCCACTGCAACGCCCATAGAATGCCTCCCAGGCACAGAGTAAGCAGACACCAAGATTTGCGCTGCATTGCCTTACTCATGATTTATAAGGCCACTCAAAGCCACGCTTTGCGTGTCTTGTTAAATCAGATTGGGAGCTCTGCATCACGCTTGCAACAGTTTATGTGGTGCAAAAGTGACGCAGGGCTGTCATAAATGAGCCCCTAAAATAAAGAAAGCCATGCTGATTTTTATATGTTCCAATTAAATTTAATAAGGTTGCTGATTAATTGATCTACATGCCCCAACTAATGATGTGTCTATTTTTTAAAATAAAGTTGAATAATTAACCATGTCAATGTACCCCTTATAGTAGGAGTAGGTAATAATGAAATAAGTGACCCATGGTTAGATCAACTATCAAAAGTTAAATGTAAACACTGTAAGCCTTTTACATTGCTAGAAACCTTTTTAAGACTGCTAAACCTGTGGACAGTTGGAGACTACACACCCCTACAATTAAACAATGTATGTTTTATTCTAACTCTCATTCTTCTTTTTAGAACTAGGAGTTTCTAGTTGGCAGAGGTAGGTACCACTGTCCAATAGGGACCCTTGCTTCTAGTCAGTGTAAGAAGGATACACTCTTCTGGTAACCCCTGGCACAAGCAGTCAGACTTATTGAAGGCAATGTGCAAAGTATTTGTACCAACACTCACAGTAACACAGTGAAAGCACCACAAACTGTCTCCACAACAGTTTAGAAAAATAAAGGTATTTAATCTAAACTACACAAGACCAAAACGACAAAAATCCAACAAACACAGTTCAAGAATATGGTTTCAAATGAGTACTTAAGGTTGCGTTAAAATAATCCACAGTTGTGTCACGTTTTAGTCAACAGTACCTTTAGATGCGACAAAAGTTCCAAGTGAAAGCTGTAGCATTGAAAAGCAAGCGATGTGTCACTCCTGGGACCCTGGGGAGGCGATGCAACAACCCCGCTGGCGTGTTGCGGTGACTCCGGTCCCTGGGGAGGGACGCGATACCTTGGGTGGATTCGGGTGCACAGGTTTCGGTGGAAGTGACTCGCAAAAGGTACGATGCGACGATCTTTGGGGCGGCGACAATCTCCGGTGCGGCAACGATGCGCGGCTCAGCGGCGATCTTCTCTCGCGGCCCCTTGATGCAATGGCTGTGCGACGACTCACGCAGCGACGTGATGCGGTCCGCAAGCAAGCGATGCAACGATCTCACCCAGTGACAACAGGCTCAGCGACAATACTCGCAGCGATGGTAATCTTCCCGCACCGGACTGGTGCGTTCCCCAAGCGAAGGAAGCGAGCGATGCGTTAAAACTTGCAGAAAGTCTTTAAAATCTTGGTTTCCAGCTTCCCAACACAGGTACAACTTCCAGAGGCACCACAACTGGCCCAAGCACTCTATGAAGGACAGAACTCTCTCAGCAGAGTTCAGGGAAGCTGGGGGTGAAGTCCTTTTGTTCCTGGGACTTCTTAACAGGGAACCAGACCTTCTTCAGGCCCTTGGAGATTCCTTCAAGCAAGGGGACATTGTCAGAGCCCGTCTGAGCGCCTGCATTACAGCGCTACTCGATAGATAGACTGCCATCCTTTCTGGGCAGGAAAGACTACATTTCCCAGATGCCTCGGCTGAGGCTACTTTAGTCTGTGTGACACGCTTCCTGTTGCGTGTTATTCTGAGTCCAGATCTCGAGCAGGAGAAGGGAGGTCGCGTCTTGCAGCTTCGCATGAGGCTCGTTTGGATTGCTGCCGTGGTGATTTTCTGCACCAGGTAGGAGCGGCCCCCGCCCTTCTTAGTTCGTCGTTGAGCGGAGCGCTGTGGGGCACCCCACGCGTTGCCGTTTTCCAGAGCGCGCAGTGAAGGAACTGCCGCGCATCGCCTTTGTTTAGGATATGCTGAAGAGCGGAGCGGAGTGGTAGGGCGCCACACGCTGCCGTGTCTTCTTCTTCACTTTGTATATAGCGGTGGCCAAACTTGTTTCTCTACTACCTTGGGTAGGTGGTGCGCGGTGGCGGTCGCAGCTCCGTGTAGCCAGAACAAGCGCTTGTTGTTGTTATTTGTTTGAACAATTTGATTACATTTCACTCGCGGAGTGCGGTGGCGGTCGCAGCTACGCGTTGCCGTGAGAACCGATTGTCACGTCTAAAGGAGGTTGTGCTTTTATAGTGTTAGCCTTTCTGCATACTATTCAACAGCCTTCCGTCATTATTCGTTGAACTCAACCATTGTATGGTACCTGAGGACTACTTTGTGTTTTGGGAGTACTGTACCAGACGGAGCGGAGTGCTGTGGTTCTTGCTTCCCACGCATTACCGTGTTCTGTATGTTTACACACTTACTTCTACACTGTTCCCTCTCAGTCCTATTATTCTTTCATGGTGGTAACTCCCGCCCGGAATCCCTTACTGTACAAGCATAGACTATGCTTCAGGTATGATAGGAGGTATCTTGCCTGGTTCATGTGTGTCAGTAGTTGATACCAGATTGATAATAACCTATGTATGTTCCATATAGGTCTCGAGCTTAACGATCTAGAGGGGGAACAGAGAAAACCTATAGCCAAGTCCTGCCTTTTTCCCACAGGTATCTAGTCTATTACAAAGTGCTTCAGATATTTACGGTGTTGCATGAATGGTGTTCTTACCCCTGTATGTTCTGTCGTTTCAGGTACATCCCTTTCCCAGCTGTCCCCTTCCTTCCCTTCCCTGTTTATTATTTTACATTTCCCCTCACCTAATGGCTCAAATCCTCTGTTGATAAGATATCAGAGTGTTTGTGACGTTTGGAGGTGGGCCTTATATTCGACATCCGGATCCTGTGGAGCGTACCTGACAGAATAACACGCCCACGAATTAAGCTACACCCGATCCGGGTGGAGACTATATGGCTACCTTGGAGGATGTGCTTCAAGCGTTGGTATTGGTGCAACAAGAACTTGTTGCTTCCAAGGCTGAGGCCACTGCCCTCAAAGAAAAGGTGGACAGATTGAGTAGGAACCCCTTTGATGCCTCTCCCTCACAAATTCAGGTTACAGTTCCTCCTCCTATACCCCTTGCCAGCCCAGAGAGATATTCAGGGGATCCAGCTAAAACCCAAGTTTTTCTGACACAGATCATGATGCATTTTTCATGCAAACCGGCCTCCTTTCCGACCAACCATTCCAGAGTGGCTTTCGCCATTTCCTATTTGATTGGAGATGCGGCTAATTGGGCAGTACCTTTGGTGCGCAACGACGACCCTGTACTGAACAACTGGACGGCGTTTAGGGCTGAATTCGAGCGAGTGTTCGATCGCCGGGCTACTACCTTCAGTGCAGACAGAGAGTTACTTACACTCAGACAGGGAAAGAGATACCTGATATCCTATATGACAGATTTCAACAGGCTGATAGCTGAAACTGCTTGGCCAGAGGAAAAGAGGATGTCCCTATTTTATCAAGGTTTGAGGGATGGACTCAAGGATGTCATAGCACAGATAGACCCCCAGCCAGCTACCTGTACTGACATGATAAACCTGACCTTGCGTCTGGATGGTAGGATGAGTGATAGAGGGGGTGATAGGAGACGATGGGATCGGGGGTACCTTGGGTCTGACTCTAGCCCACGAAGAGCGTTACCGGCTACCGAATCAGGTTCCGAACCTATGGAGATAGGGGCAGTCAAAGCCCCATTGTCCAAAGAAGAAAAGGAACATAGGCGAGCCTTGGGCCTTTGCCTTTATTGCGGCAAAAAGGGTCACTATGCTAGGGACTGCCCTACCAAACCTAAAACTAGTGGTGTGTGGAATCGTAGCAAACGGTTGGCCATCACATCTATGGGTGCCGTAGAAAAAGGAGGAAAAGCAGACTCCTCCTTCGATATCAGTTCTCCCCCTTTCCAGATCCCTTCGTTGACAGTAATGACGCTGTTAGAGACCGAAACTCATATACTCCTTCCCATGTGCTTGGAGAGTCGGTTTCAGAACCATCAGGTGAGAGTCATGATCGATTCCGGGGCCACTGGGAACTTTATTGATAGTGGGTTGGTAACAGCGCTGTCCTTAGAAAGAGTGCCAAGAGACGTTCCTGAGGAAGTATTAGCTGTGGACGGAAAACCACTAAAGTCAGGAAAGATTACAGAACAAACTGACACTCTGGTGTTGTCGGTAGAAATCCCGGAAGGACATCACAGGGAAGAATTGACGCTGAATATCATAGAGGCACCTCAATACGAGGTCATTTTGGGTATGCCCTGGTTGAGCCACCATAATCCTACTATCGATTGGAGGTCAAAGGAGGTTCGGTTTGCATCCGAGGAATGCAGAGAGCATCGGGTTTCCTCATGTGTGACGAAAGCAGCGGTGTCTTATCTACCATTGATAGTGGCCACAGCGGCCAAAAAGATGGTGGTTTTGCCTCCGCAATATAAGGCGTATGAGGAGGTGTTCAGTGAAAGTATGGCGGAACAACTGCCTCCTCATCGTCCTTATGATTGCCGGATAGACTTAGTGGATGGGGCTACTCTACCTTCTTGTCGTGTGTATGCTCTCTCGGTTCCTGAGACAGCGCACTTGAGGGAATATCTTGACCACTATGTGGACATTGGGTTCATCCGTCCCTCTAGATCCCCGGCTGCAACCCCTATGTTTTTCATCAAAAAAGCCAACGGGGAGTTGAGAGCGTGTGTCGACTACAGGGTATTAAATAAGAACACCGTCAGGAACCGATACCCCTTACCCCTAATTACTGTTTTACTGGATCAGGTGAAGGATGCTCGGGTTTATACTCGGCTTGATTTGAGGGGAGCGTATCACCTGGTCCGAGTAAGAGAAGGCGATGAATGGAAGACTGCATTCAAAACTCGTTATGGCCTTTTCGAGTATACTGTAATGCCGTTTGGGCTGTGCAACGCCCCTGCGGCATTTCAGTATTTTCTGAATGATGTCCTGAAGGAATTTGTGGATGTCTGCGCTGTTGTGTATATAGACGACATCCTTATTTATTCAGGCAACACCACACAACATCATGCTCAGGTGTCTCAGGTTTTGCAGAAACTAGGTGAGAACAAACTGTTTTGTAAATTGTCCAAGTGCGAGTTCAGTGTGTCTGAAGTGGAATTCTTGGGGGTGGTGCTGAGTCATGCTGGTTTACAGATGTCGGAAAGAAAGGGAAGGCGGTGCAAGAGTGGCCGATTCCGACGAGTATGAAGGAAGTGCAAAGCTTTCTAGGGTTCTCTAATTACTACCGTAGATTTATAGCACAGTTCTCTCAGGTGGCTGCCCCTTTGTCTAAATTGTTAAGAAAAGGGGTTCCTTTCCAATGGACAGAGGACACCGATAGAGCCTTTCAGACCCTAAAAGCTGCATTCACTACCCCTCCTATTTTGGCACATCCTAAACCTGAACATCCTTTCATCGTTGAAGCTGATGCTTCGGATGAAGCTGTAGGGGCCATCTTGTCTCAAAGGAATCACCTCACGGGTCAATTGCATCCAGTGGCATATCTCTCAAAGAAGCTCAGCCTGGCAGAGAGGAATTACACCATAGCGGAGAAAGAACTGCTAGCTATTAAAAAGGCATTTCAGGAATGGCAATGAATGGGGCAATGTGTTGCTCCAACCGGCCGCACAGTTGCGTGTCGCCTCATTGGCTGTGCATATCTTCGTGTTACTCCTATTAACCTATTTTCGTTCTTTTTTAACCATTAATCATATGTTTATCCATCTTCAACCTTTTTTCAATCCATACACGGGTAATTATGCCATTTTCTATGTTTCTGATGTGAATGCTGTGCCCATCCGGACTTCTTGCATAAACATGACAGATGCAGGGGTTTATCCAAAACAGCGTTTATTAAAACCACCATTTAAGTTAGAGATGGGATTCTAAGAAATTGTAAATAGTAAGAGAACTTAATATATGGAATGCTGGTAACGTTATTAATGAATATATGTCTCTGTATTAATTTCAGCGAACCCTGATGAAGAGCACTTGATGCTCGAAATGCATTGGTTTTAATAAACGCTGTTTTGGATAAACCCCTGCATCTGTCATGTTTATGCAAGAAGTCCGGATGGGCACAGCATTCACATCAGAAACATAGAAAATGGCATAATTACCCGTGTATGGATTGAAAAAAGGTTGAAGATGGATAAACATATGATTAATGGTTAAAAAAGAACGAAAATAGGTTAATAGGAGTAACACGAAGATATGCACAGCCAATGAGGCGACACGCAACTGTGCGGCCGGTTGGAGCAACACATTGCCCCATTCATTGTTTATATCCCAGGTGCCTTTGGGTTTGGCACCACACCGACCTGCACGCAAATGAGGAGATTGTAGAACTGGACGAAAGCAGTTAATAATGTTGAATTGGGAGTGCACCCCATGCCCCCCCATTTTTTGATGATTTCAGGAATGGCGCCAACACTTGTGGGGGGCTGCGTTTCCTGTTGCTGTTTTTTCCGACCACCGAAACTTACAGTATATGAAAACCGCCCGCAACCTCACTCAGAGACAAATGAGGTGGATGCTCTTTTTTTCGGAATATGACTTTGTTATCACCTTTCGTCCTGGGGCTGACAACAAAAAGGCTGATACTCTATCCCGACAACATCAGGGGGAGGTGTCAACAGAGATCACCAGGCTTGAACCCATTGTGGAACCTAGAAAGGTGTTGTGTGTGATACAAGCTGACTCGTTCTTGGACCACATCAGTCGAGCAAAGACCCCAGGGGAGTGGGTTGTGTGGGCCACCCAGGGGAGTGGTCGCACACTGAAGAAAGGACTCCCCTTTCAAAACACGAAGTTGTTCCTCCCAAATGAAGCAACCAAAAAGACTGCTTTTGAATGGTGTCACGATTCCCAATTGGTGGGACACCAAGGGGTGTGTAAGACTATGCAGTTGTTACAAAGGTACTTTTGGTGGGACACGATCAAGAAAGACGTTGTTGCCTGGGTAAGATCCTGCAGCGACTGCGCTATGGCAAAAAATGAAACCGGGAAAAGGAAAGGTTTGTTGTTTCCGCTACCTACTCCCAACAGACCATGGCAGACTATCAGTCTAGACTTTGTTACCGGTTTACCCCCGGATCAGGGTATGACCGCCATCCTAGTGGTGATAGATAGTCTCTCCAAATTGGGTCATTTCATTCCCTGCGTGAATCTGCCTACAGCAGGACAGACGGCCCAATTACTGATGTCCAACGTCATCAGGTTACATGGGATACCTGAGGTCATTGTATCTGATCGGGGTCCGCAATTCATCGCTAGGTTTTGGAAGTTTTGGTGTCAGGCCCTGGGTATCCGTTCCTCTCTTTCTACCAGCTTCCATCCGCAAACGGATGGTTAAACGGAGAGGTTGAACCAAACCTTGAAAAAATATCTCCGGTGTTATGCTGCGGATGCTCATGACTCATGGGTCTCGTTATTGTGGATGGCTGAAGTGGCCTATAATAACGCTTGGCACTGTTCCTTGAGGGTGTCTCCATTTTGTGCAACATATGGGTATGACGCTAAAATCCTTCCCCTTACTATTCCTGGAGTTGTAGCCGATCAACCTACTGTTTTGGGCCAGATGCGTAAGGTTCAGGCCGTTCACAAGAAAATCAGGTCTCACCTAATAAAGGCTAAGAAGGAATACAAGAAGTACGAAGACAGACACAGAAGACAAGGACCATCGTACGCGGTGGGTGATAAGGTGTGGCTTTCGACCAGGAACATCAGGTTTAAACTCCGCAGCATATTTCACCCTAAGTACATAGGGCCTTATGTGGTGGTAAAAAAGCTCAATCCTGTGGCCTATAAACTGAAACTGCCTGGTTCGCTTCGTATACATCCAGTGTTCCATTGTAGTCTGCTGAAACCTGCATTCTCGGACAGGCGCAGGGCGCCTCCCCCGGTGTTGTGTGATGGGGGCTTTGAATATGTGGTGCGAAGCATTAAGGATTCGAAGTTTCGGAGGGGGGTGTTATGGTACCTGGTGTCGTGGAAGGGGTATTCCGTTGAGGATGACTCCTGGGAACCTGTGTCCAACATCCATGCTCCAGCGGCTATCCGTTCCTACCATAGACGGTTTCCTCTGCGGCCTGGTCCTAGTAGGCGCTGAAGGGGAGGGCATACTGTCAGAGCCCGACTGAGCGCCTGCATTACAGCGCTACTCGATAGATAGACTGCCATCCTTTCTGGGCAGGAAAGACTACATTTCCCAGATGCCTCGGCTGAGGCTACTTTAGTCTGTGTGACACGCTTCCTGTTGCGTGTTATTCTGAGTCCAGATCTCGAGCAGGAGAAGGGAGGTCGCGTCTTGCAGCTTCGCATGAGGCTCGTTTGGATTGCTGCCGTGGTGATTTTCTGCACCAGGTAGGAGCGGCCCCCGCCCTTCTTAGTTCGGCGTTGAGCGGAGCGCTGTGGGGCACCCCACGCGTTGCCGTTTTCCAGAGCGCGCAGTGAAGGAACTGCCGCGCATCGCCTTTGTTTAGGATATGCTGAAGAGCGGAGCGGAGTGGTAGGGCGCCACACGCTGCCGTGTCTTCTTCTTCACTTTGTATATAGCGGTGGCCAAACTTGTTTCTCTACTACCTTGGGTAGGTGGTGCGCGGTGGCGGTCGCAGCTCTGTGTAGCCAGAACAAGCGCTTGTTGTTGTTATTTGTTTGAACAATTTGATTACATTTCACTCGCGGAGCGCGGTGGCGGTCGCAGCTACGCGTTGCCGTGAGAACCGATTGTCACGTCTAAAGGAGGTTGTGCTTTTATAGTGTTAGCCTTTCTGCATACTATTCAACAGCCTTCCGTCATTATTCGTTGAACTCAACCATTGTATGGTACCTGAGGACTACTTTGTGTTTTGGGAGTACTGTACCAGACAGAGCGGAGTGCTGTGGTTCTTGCTTCCCACGCATTACCGTGTTCTGTATGTTTACACACTTACTTCTACACTGTTCCCTCTCAGTCCTATTATTCTTTCATGGTGGTAACTCCCACCCGGAATCCCTTATTGTACAAGCATAGACTATGCTTCAGGTATGATAGGAGGTATCTTGCCTGGTTCATGTGTGTCAGTAGTTGATACCAGATTGATAATAACCCATGTATGTTCCATATAGGTCTCGAGCTTAACGATCTAGAGGGGGAACAGAGAAAACCTATAGCCAAGTCCTGCCTTTTTCCCACAGGTATCTAGTCTATTACAAAGTGCTTCAGATATTTACGGTGTTGCATGAATGGTGTTCTTACCCCTGTATGTTCTGTCGTTTCAGGTACATCCCTTTCCCAGCTGTCCCCTTCCTTCCCTTCCCTGTTTATTATTTTACATTTCCCCTCACCTAATGGCTCAAATCCTCTGTTGATAAGATATCAGAGTGTTTGTGACGTTTGGAGGTGGGCCTTATATTCGACATCCGGATCCTGTGGAGCGTACCTGACAGACATAGCACAAAGCAAAGTCTCCTTGGCAGCAAAGCAACTGCAAGTCAGTCAGCAAAGGACCCCTGACAACAGAAAATTAGATCAGCCTGGAATCAAGAAGGAACCTCTGCCAAGGAGAAAGCTGAAACTGAAGTAGGAAGACTGTCCTCCTGTTGCTCTGCTGGACTGACCTGCTGTTGCTTTGCTGCCAAGGAGAGGAGAAGGACTTTGCTTTGTGCTGTGTCCCCTGTCTTGAAGGAATCTCCAAGGGCCTGAGAAGAGCTGGCTCCCTGTTCTGAAGTCCCAGGAACAAAAGGACTTTACCCCCAGCTTCCCTGAACTCTACTGAGCGAGTTCTGTCCATCCTGGAGTGTTAGGCCCATGTGTGGTGCCTATGGAAGTTGTACCTGTGTTGGGGAGCTGGAAACCAATTTTTTAAAGACTTTATGCAAGTTTTGTCGCATCATCATCGGTCGAGATCATCGCAGCACCTGTTGCCGCTGCCAGAGCCGTCGCATCCTTCGTTTGCGGGATGCACCAGACCGGTGCGGGAAGATTACCCTCGCTGCGAGGGTCGTCGCAGAGCCTGTTGTCGCTGGGTGAGATGGCCGCACCGCTTGCTTGCGGACCGCATCACGTCACTGCGAGTGTCGTCACAGAAGCCATCGCATCGAGGAGCTCCGAGAGAGAGATCACCGCTGGTCCACGCATCGTCGCCCCGGAGATCGTCGCAACTCCAAAGATCATTGCATCGTGCCTTTGCGAGAGAAAACTTCCTAAGGAACCTATGCACCGGAATCCATACAAGTCCGCCTTCCTCCCCATACAGACCGGATTCGTCGCAACACGCCCGCTGCTGCAGCGGGATTGTCACATTGCCTCCCCAGGGTCTCAGGAGCAATGCATCGCTTGTTTTCCACCGCACCAGCTTCTGCTTTGGAACTTTGTCACTTTTAAAAGGTACTGTTGGCAAAACGTGACACTACTGTGTACTTTTCACGCAACGTTGGATTATTTTATAGCAACCTTAAGAACTCTTTTGTAACCATGTAGAAGTGTTTTACTGTGTTACTGTGAGTGTTGGTACAAATACTTTACACATTGTTTTGGATAAGCCTGACTGCTTGTGCCAAGCTACCAAGGGGGTGAGCAGAGGTTATCTAAAGTGTGTTTCCTCCTTAGCCTGAATAAAAGCAAGGGTCCCTATTTGGACAGTGGTAGCTACCTCTGCCAACTAGAGACCTCCAGTTCTAACATTATATATAACTATGAACCATCAGTAATACAAAGGAAAATTAACTCCAGCTGAAGGCTATATTAAATGTATTGTGTTAAATTAATGTTGTGAGAAGAAAAAAACGTTTTTACATACACATTACCTGATCACTGATTTTTAAAATGTACAGATAAGTTAATATAGTGAAGCATTGCCAAATATCTACAGCATATCAGGGGTTTACATTCCTTGAAAAGTCTTGCTAGAGTGCCCTGAGTTCAGTGAAAGTGTAATAATTTAATCTGTAGTAAAGTACTAAAACAAATAAATTGTGGCAGTGAATTGAATGAAAGCACTCCTGGGCACTGCATCTGAAAGCTGAAATAGTTGGAAATTGATATCAACCCCATTATTTGTAAGACACATGCTTACAGGACTATGCTGCCTGAGTCTGAAAGCTAATTCTGAAAACTCATCAAAGAATTGTTAGTGAATCTAAAAACAATATTTTAAATGCATCTGAGGGCAACACAAACTGATTAAACACCATCTGCAGTCAGCCAGCTCTGAGGCATTATCGGCACCAGTGAAATAATAGACTAGAACAACCACTGTATCTTACTGAAGAACATTTATCCTACTTTGGTTTCCAGCAGCACTCCCCATGGGGTATTGTTTTCATTTCTCAGTTCATCAAAGTGAGCACCTGCTGAGCGGATTCAATGACCACAACATTATGTTCAGATATTATTAGCTACAACATGAGAGAGTTCTGCTCTCAAATCTCAACCTGGCAGGGAAATGATCAGTAGACATCCATCACATTGAACTTGATGTTTCATAACATACTTTGACTTCTGGTAGCACCTTCTTTGCTCTCAAGCTCTTTTTTTCCTCCAAATGTGTTCCAAAGAACTGTTCAGAGGATGTGGGCCCTCCTTTGGCATCACCAGCGACCCACTCCCACTTGAATAACCTGAGATCCATAATTCTTCAAAGTCCAAAGGTAACTTAATTGGCAGACTATTTCAGCACCCCAAACTATCTATGACTCCATGATGAGATCCATGTTAACAGTTAGTATAATCTGCACTTAGCCCTATATTATTTAACATCTATATGGCATCCCAGCTAAACCTATTAACTCCTATGGGTTGTGTTAGGGTGTTCTTCTCCCAACTTTTTACCTGCCTACTCCACGTTTTGCTGAATCTGAGCACTTCACCACTGCTAACCAGTGCTAAAGTGCATGTGCTTCTCCACTAAACATGGTGGCTTTGGTATATACCTGATTGGCATATTCAGTTTAATTACAGGCCCATTATATAGTGGTATACCACATACCAGGGCCTGTAATGTAAATGCTACTATTAGGTCTGTAGCACCGGTTGTGCCATCCACACAAGTAGCCTTTCAAACCTGTCTTAGGCCTGCCATTGCAAGACCTGCATGTGCAGTTTACTGCCACCACAACTTGGCTTTTAAAACCACTTGCCAAGCTGTAAACCTGGGCATGGTGCTGTGTTCGTAAAAGGCCGGGTATGTATGTTTAGGTTTTACGTATCCTGGTAGTGACACACAGCAAAATGTGTTTTTCCACTAATGTGAGATCTACTATTCTCATAGACTAGCATTGGGATTTCCTTAAAATTCTTTCAAGCTATAGTTCCTGATTCAAAAGGAGTAGCTAAATCATGTTTCATATCTTTGGAGTGGTAATAATAACTCCTCTTTAGTGGTAAAGTTGGACTTGACATTACTATTTTAGAAAAGACACTTTTAGGAAGTGGACATTTCTCTGCTTTTAACTTAGCTCAGGGTGCCTGCAGCTTGTCTTCAATACGGTGCTGGGTGACAGCTACACTTTCTGCATTCCTACTAGAAAGAGGACCCATCTACATTCATCTGCATTCTGATTGCCTTACTGGGCAGGAAGGGGAATGGGAGGTTACACTTAAATCTGAATAGGCAGTGTCCTCTGCCCCACACAAAGGGCTGAATACCCCTCACAGATAGCCTGGCAGACTTGGCTGGGATGAAAGGTCACCTGTGCCCTTCAAGGAGCTGCTTTGAAGTCAACCCCTTACTTCAATTGCACATTTGGGTATAGGGACCGGGATTTGAGCCTACCAAGACAGTACACTACTAGACATGTGAAGAACTCTGCCAGGAGTAAGGACTGGTGTGCTACAAGGATTGCCACTCTGCTTGACTGACTGTTCCCAGGAACTGCTTCACTGACCTGCCCCTGCTGCCTACTGATCTCTGCCCTGCTGAGAACAAGGACTGGACCCATCTCACTTGAACCCAGAGTGACTCCAAGAGCTTGCTTCTTGTTTTCTGAAGTCTCAGGGTCAAAATATACTTCTTGCAACTCTGCTGGTGATGCTAGAATCTGCCATCTGTGAGTCCTACTCTTGCCTAAGGTACCCCCTCCAGTCCTGGGTCTCAGAAGTGAGTTCTGCAGCTGCTTTGCTACAAAACAGACACATCATCACCATTGCACAGATCAGAACCGATGCAGTGCCCTTCTGCGCCAAAGTAAACACCAATCTGAATACATTCCTGCAGGGCTCGACGATGATGCAACAACGATCTGAGGTCCTAACTGCGAGGCTCGACTAGATGAATCGAACGGACACATCGGACTCTCGACGACGACGAGGCTTTGCTCCATGTAAGGTACTTTGTCAGCAGGACCTGTTTGCTTCCTGTAGCCGGCCTGCCGGCCATTGCGGTCAGCCTGAACTTTGAATTTACTCCGTTCTAGCGTGACCTCAAGCAATCTTTTAGAGCTATTGAGTTCGCTCTGATACCTTCGGGTCTAGTTTGCACTATACAAACCTCCCCCAAAAACAATGAAATGCAGACAAAACTGAGATACCTCTCTTTAGGCGTGAAAGTGAGCATTGGGTTATTGCCTGCTGGCCAAAGGATCTTCCCCAACCACCTCCACCAATGGCAGTACCCAAGAACCTTGGTGGTCACGATTGATGACAGGCTTCTCCCCATTTCGAGATCCTCTCAGTAGTTGCCACCTACTTGCCTTGCTGCACTCTATCAGAAAATCTGTTGATGTCCCTCGAGCAACCCGGAGGACAGTTGTCCATGCATTATTAATGGCCAGGCAGGATCATATTAACATCTTGTATAAGGGTGTTCCTGGTAAATGATTAAAAAGACTTCAAACAATAGAAAATGCTGTGGCAACCCTCATTCTGGGGCATTTACCAATGGGAATCCCTTACCGGACATTTGCATGGATTGGACTGGCTCCCACTCAAGAAGAGGATCTTTGTCAAGGCACTGGTCTTTGTGCATCGGGGTTTCTACAAGTCGTCTCTCAGTACTTGATTAACAGGATATAACATTACCAACACTCCCCGCACCCTCTTCTCTACATCTGCGCTTAGACTTAGGGTGTCATGTTTCTGGAGAGGCTTGTGAAGGGTCCGCACCTTTTTGATGCTAGTGAGTAAAGAATGGAATGTGCTTCCTCACTCCCAGAAGGCCATCTCCCAGGAACCCATGTTCAGAAAGGCGTAGGGCGATGTAGCCTTTGACATATGGTCATCTCTAGGGGGTACTCTTCTGAGTTGCTGAGTACTTTACAAATCTGTCATTTAATCATGTATTCATGGAACAGTAAATACTTCAGCTGGCGCTCAATATTCTAAGCCTAAAAAAAAGCGTTAGCCTCTACTCAATCAAAAATCTTTAGTGGTATAAATTTACCAAAGTGCTGAGGCCCAATTTACAAAAAAAAATGCAGCGCAGCACTACATGTAATTTTGCTGTGCTGAGCTGTGTCATTTTAAAAGCACTGGGATGTATTGTATTAACAACAATACAACGCATCTGTGTGCTCTCCCGTGGCACACAAGTGGCTGCCATGCGTCATCGCAGGCATGCTTGTGTGATGTTGCAAGGGTGCTTGCATAGTGGGAGGATTTGCAGTAATTGCATTGATGGCATTTTCCTCTTTCTACGTAGGCTGCAAAATGCAGCGCACATAGGAAGAGGACAAATGAGGAGAAATAAAAGTATTTCTCCTAGATGCACCACTCCTATATCTCCCCTGGGGTGGCGTAGGATCCTGATTTATTCCAAGCTTTACAAAACTTTGTAAATCTGGGAATGTGTCAGGTTATATGGATATTGTGTGGGAACACCCACAGCAACACCCATGGAACTCCCCTTTCACGCAGAGTAATGTGTCAATGGGGTCCATATTTACAAGACTATGAGATGTCATGCAGGGTGACTTTACGTTGCCTTATAAGTATGGGCAGGCACACTGCTCCGCCGGTGCATCAACAAAAGTGGCGCATCGGCGGCGCAATGGCCTAGTAAATGAGGCCCTTCGAATTTTTATAGCTACATGTGCCCACAGCGTGCCTTCCTTATCTGTCGAATGTATTGCTTTGTGTTTCTTGATTCCTGCCTCCCCAGCACATTTTATGCGATTGACCCATGAGCTGACCCTGGCTGGTGAAACGAGAACCATTAGCTACTTAAAAGGAGCATTTGGGCCTCTGATGCCTGGAACGACTTGCATTAAGGCACTATTAAATACTTTCAATTTCTAATGTAATGTGCTACTGATTTACCCATTTTAGCATATTGAAGTAGCAGCAATGGTAAAGAAGAAAAGTCAATAAGCGAGGTCTGAATGTTTATGGGCCATATGTATCATTGAAATTCGCATTCGCAAAGGCTTTTGTGAATGCGAATTCGCAAAATAATATGTATGAAGGAAATCCCGATGCAAAATAAGGAATTGCAAAATTTGCGATTCCTTATTTTGCGATTGCAGTTGGTGGTAAGTTGCGAATTCCTTGAAAAATGCAATTTTTTGCATTTTTCAAAGTGCCATGTGACGCACATACATGCCCCTAGGGCATGTATGTGCACCACATGTGCACCTATGCGTATTTCAGGGGTGCAACAGGGTGTCCTTTGGACACCCCTGCACCCTTGAATTTATTCTCAATTTGCGATTTGCAAATTGCGAATCGCAAATTGAGAGAAAATTCCCATTCCTTCATATGGGCCTCCTGGCCCATAGAAATGAATGGGAAAGTATTCCTTTATTGTGAATTTGCAATTTGCGAATTTGCAATTAAGGAATATCAAGAAATCGCTAACAATTTGCATTTTTCTTGATACATACCATTTTGCGATTCTGAAATTGCGAATTCTTAAAAATCGCTGTTAAAGAATCGCAAAATGGTTCCTTGATACATATGACCCAATGTTTTGTTGTGCCGTTGGATAAGATGGCTGTATAAGCCATTTGAATGGTTTTATAAGTGTTCACCTAATTATGAATTGAATTGGAGCACAACAATTGTCAGAGATCGGTACAGAAATGTGGGGGTAAAATCCCTTTAATACATTGGCCCAAAAGAAGCATTCATGCCTTTTAGAGATGCACAAGTAGGACATATTCTTCAGGAAAATCATTAAATAATGCACTCCCTTTTGCACAATACAGATGCAGAGTTCCTACACGGAGTATGTTTGCACATTTCTGTTGCCTGTAAGAATTCCGATTCCATTCACACATGAAACAGTGGGCATTGTATTTACCTTCTGATTGAGAAGTGATTATTTCGAAAAATAGCCTGCTTTTTAGGGCACTGCATTTACAGTTTTCTACTGCACACTGACTACTGAATTTGGCAGGTCCAAAATAACACGTTCGATATTGTTTCTGAAAGAGCATTTTCGAACGGAAAATACTGTAATAATGGAAACAATAATTCAATACTCAGCTGATCAGCTTTAGGCAATTTCACCTGCGGATTACTGTAAGTAGCAGTTGTGTGGGGGCTTGCCCCACTCTGGACTCCAAATCACCCAACAACTATTAAGGGGCTAATGCGTCCACTGTAGGGGCCTGTGTTTGACTTTATGGTCACGGGTTCAAATCTCTCATAAAATGAGTACCATTGAGTTGTATAACAATAAACATCTGTTATTCAGTGCTAAAATACCACTGGGTGAATGTGTGCTTCACAAATATAAGGCAGAGCTTAATTTGAGCCGGTGGTTTCCGGTGCTTGGCACCGGCGCTTGGAACAGCCTTCCACAAGGTGGTGCTGTCTAGGTAATTTAAAGATGAGCACACTACCACATTTAATTATTAATGCTATAGTCATAAAATTACTATTACCTGCAGCGCAAGCAATTCTTATAGCTGCAATAGTCCGAATTGTCACATTTGTAGGAGTGTGAATGTAGTGGTTGTGTTATTACTATTATTGGCAGCGATGGCAGGGGCAATGTGTGGTGCAAGCTGCAGTGTCCTCACGAGAACCCTGGTACTTATTTTTTTTTTTTTACAAATTAAGCACTGGTATGTTGAACAACAAGCCAAGGCCAGCCAATGGTTGTCCTGACCAAGGGTTCCACTACGGCAACTGTCAGGGGGTACGCTATCTCGGTTGCATGCCTGCTGCAGTGGGTTTTGTCATCTGAATGCTGCCAGGACGTCTTTAGTTTTTCTGAGGGTGGTGCAAAGAGTTAGAGAGTTACAATAACTTTTGACACCCATTAGGGAATACTGGAATTGGTTTATCCAATCAGAAGGCTTATATAGTAAGGGCATGGCCTATTTGTTTATAATCGAAAGCTTTTGCTAACAAAAAGCACATGGTATGAATTTAAGAAAAGAGAGACAGTAGGTACACCGTGCAGTCTGCATCCTACAAGTGATCAATATTATTCGTACAGTTGGCATGATTTATGTATCTGTCCTCTCTGATGCTAACCTCTGTGTTCATGACATAAATCTATTCTCAGGCCTCAGCACTGATATTAGAGAAAGAAGCTGGGTTCTTGGTATGTGTATTAACAAGTTGTGCTGGAGTACTAAAGGACAAATAACATCTTATTCTTTTATATAGCTTTTCACATCACTTTTATACACTGTAATCACCAAGTGTTAGTATTACTCAATGTAATGGTTCTCAGTTCATCAACCTCAGAAGGATGATAAGCTGAGTTGGTCTTGCTGGGATTCAAACTTATGACCTGCAGGTCAGCAGCTAGTGCTTAACTCGCTGAGCCATCGCGCCAGGAGATTACCCTGGCAGGGACGTTGAGCACTTTCTTCTGTGCCAGCTGGGGTTTTAATGATTTTCCCTGTTGAAGCCTTCTTGTCAGTACATTAAGTCTGATTGAAGCCTCCCAGCTGCAGTACAGCGGGTCCACTTTTTGCTTTGTTTTAAGCTGACCTAAATTTCCCATCAGTAATAGTTTATCACTTTCCCCGAAGGTGATGCGAAGGACAGTGTTTTATGTCATCCTGCAGGTGCCTTAGATTGGAAGAGACAAAGTCACAAGTTAACATCTTGGATTTAAGTCAAGAAATGACTTCAAAGATGTGGATTAATTAAATGGCATTCCCTTTTCCTGCGCTGCCACCAATGAAATATTAAAAATGAATCGAATAATCTCATTGAGCCTGGCTCCCTTCTTACTTTCACCTCATTTTCTATTTCAAAGCCTCTACTAGAGAGGTATGAGTGACAGCTCCGAATATAAATATAATTCTTCTCTTTTATGCCAAATAGATTTGGATCACTTTGTTTGAGTCGTTGTGCAATAAAACAGGCGATTCTGTTTTTACCTTAGACATAATTTTAACGTAATACCAAATGAGATAAGAAATATTCTTGAAAGTTGTTGCCGAGCTGAGGTTCTTTTTAAGTTTCAAAAGGAATTTTATTGAAAATAAAGATTGCAATAAAGAAACTTACAATCGAGCTGAGGTTCTTAATTTGCATTTTTGAAACAGGAAACACCACCATAGAGTTACAACAGCATTATTTATTTTATTTTATTTGAAAGTTTTATACAGTGCAAAAATGACCGTTGTGGGTTAAAAAATAATATCATATTCGAGAAAAATACATGATAGGACAGTACCCAGATAAGGGTGGGTACGGCATAGTGCCAGGACCGATAAATCCAAGTAGAGTATTACAGTCCCCTTACAGTACTACCTTCACCACTACCAGACCATTACAAGTCTCTGGCCTAGAAGTGAAGTAACACACATAGGGCCAGATGTGCGACCATAGCATTTTGCGACTCGCAAATTGTGACAAATTGCGAGTGGCAATTTGCAAGTCACCAAATGCTATGTACAACAGTGTTTGAGACACTGTTTGCGTTCCCAATGTGGTCGCATATTGCATGCCTCATGAATATTAATAAGGCTGTCACAATTTGTGACCCCACTGGGAATGGCTAGCACCCCCAGAGATGGTGGCCTGCTGGAGTCAGCAGACCACCATGTCTGGGACTGCTTTGTCAATAAAGCAGGATTTTTTGTAAATACAGCCCGTTTTCCTTAAAGGAAAATCAGCTGCTTCTAAAAAACAAAAATGAAACTGGGACCACTGCCTGCCCTTAAAAAATATGTGCGCATGCATTCCAAAAGGGGAAAGGGTCTCCTGGGGACCCCTTCCTGTTTGTGAGTGCCTTACCACCCTTCTGAGAAGGGTGGTAAACTGCGATTGTTTTTCGACCGCAATTGAGGTAGCAAAACATTCATACATAGGCTTTTGGAGTTGCTATTAGGAAGGGATGCCTTTGGAAAACCCCTTCCTAATGGCGAGTCACTAACCCTATTTTGTGAGTCACTACTTGATTAGCGATTCGCAAAATAGGGTTGGTACACTGGCCACACGTCTTTTAAAGTTGTAAACGGGCCTAAAATCCCTTTGCGACCGCAACAAACAGTTGTACATCTGGCCCTAGATGTGGTAATGCTGCACCTGTATCCACAAGTTCTTTTCCTATCAGGAGTCCTTCTCTAGGCACATGTTCCAAATGCTTTTAGCATGTGGATAAGTACCCAGAAATACTTTCAAGGGTCCTCAGTCATATTGGTGTAGTTAATAGAAATAATTTTATGAGTTAACACTGCCCTATCAATGTGTGAGAATGAACGACAGCAAAAGGTTGCAAACTAAAAAGGGGTGTTTTTACCTTGCTCCGCTATTTTATGATGTCTAATAAATATTCTACGCACCCTACATGAGAAGAAGAAATAATTGACAAGCTTTGGGATTTACTAATGCCTTCTTGCGACCACTATTGCAGCCTGTGACGTGTGAAAATCTATAAAATATCATTAGACAAGCATGGAGCAATACATTATAGTCAACGTAGCAATTTAATAAGAGAATCATATGCGACCATGTTTCCTTGTATTAGTGTGACCTTTTTGCCCCTTGATGAGGCTAACAGGAACACAGGAGAGCCTCAACCAGCATCAGTGCTTTATTTGTAAAATAACAAGTGCTGGTAGCCAAACATTTCCTCAGAAACCTGCAGCTGGTGCTGATAAAGGCCAAGGCTGCTAAGTCTTGAGAGAAACTCATGCCTCTTTCCTCCAATCCATACACCCCCTGCTCCTTTACTACACTCTTTCGGGTTCTTTCCCATCCCTGCTTCTTCCCTTTGTCACTGTTTTTTCTGCCTTTCTCTTGCTTTTGTGATTTGTTTGTGATCTCTTGCTCTGGCTCCAAGTCAAATTAAGAAACACAAGTGTCAGTCCCTACAAATAACTGCTGGTGGGCCCCACCTGCAACTATCAGCTCAAATTAAGCACCGGCCAGCATTGATTATAGAATGAGTTTACTTGTGTGCTAGTCCTCAATCCATGTGCTGAGGGTATCTGTTGAAACACTCATGCATTGCATCCTAGTTAAGGGATACTGAAACTTATCTAACGTTTGCACACATTGAAAATCCTACCAAGGTGGGCTTGGAAATGCTGTGGATTATATAATCAGTGAAACTAATGTTGCAATTTCAGAACCTAGCGATAGTTTATTGAGTGGTGTGTGCTCCTGAGCACCGCCTACTTTCTGAGGCCTCATTTTGTACGTGGTATGAGCTAATATTTAGCATCTAGCGCTCTCTGGTCACCGAGGTTCTGAAAGCACCCTTCCTTCCTGTCCCTATAAGGTGCCAGGGACAGTGCAGCCCTCAGTAGGAATGCCCCTGTAATTCCCGGAGTTACCATCCCCATCAGAATTCCCAGATTTTTTTTTGATTTTTTTAATCATTTGTAGAGCGCACTGTAACCCTGCGGGCATCCTGGCGCTGAAATGCCACAGATCTATTATGTTTCATCCAGAATTCTTGCCTACTGAAAGAAACCAAAACATCTGAGTTAAGTATTATTCAAGGGAGAAATGAGGAATAACATGAGGGACAGGTTACCAATTCTCTTTTCTGAGGGTAGCCTTTGAGTAGATCTCATAACCACCAGTATCCACACCACCTTCTGGTGTTTCCAATGCCCTCAATACTGGCATCTGGAGGTACCAGGCCTGATACCATGGCATTCATAATGACATCCTATGAGTCTTGGTCACGTGGCGCTGAGGTCTTTTCCCCCCCAGAACCCTCTTTCTGGGATTCACTTCTTGTCCACCCCTCTCCTGCCCGGCATCTTGCGATATAAACCATAAACTGACATCTTTGCTGAAGAGCTGAGATCTGGATGATTAGATGGCGTACCATGGATTCATCTCCGCTTCAGTTGCGGCTGATGTGGCTCTGGTCGAAGTTATGTACATCACAACAGCTCCTCACAGTGTTTTATTTCTTTTCCCAAGTTAGCGTCAGTTTCCATCCGTTTTACTCATACACATTAAATATTTCTGGTCTATGGCGTTGCTTTGTTTTACGAAGTACCTCATTAAACCTCTACCAACTCTAGAGAATCCGTGCAAAACATGCCTTAGATATATTTTCCACCCCCATCCCAGCCATCAGCAGAGATGCTTCGAGAGTGAAGTCTTCTGGTGAACTGAACTATCAGTGGCATCTGCAGGACGTGAGAAACAGCTCACCCACCACCACGCTGGTCTGAGGGATAAGACAATACTCCTGTGGACTCTGGTTCACGCTGTGGTAGTGTCAAGCTACGCCATATGAACTTATCGAGTGATTGTTCTCGTGATAAGATGGCTTCCTCAAAGCACGGACAATGTGGTAAGAGCCTTTTGTGGCTCTCTTCTTGCACAAGATTATATAAAGTGGGGATTTTAACAATCTGCGTAGTTTATGCATGAATGAAATATAAGACTAAATATGAAAAAGTTGTAAATCTTCTTTTCTATGGGTTGCAAATTGAAGTACATTTTTATTTCCACCATGGCAAACATTGCATTCCAAGGTTATCCTGAACCGGTAACATAATATAATTGTCTGAGTTTCTGAAAAATTTTATTTTTTTTTCCTGGCAATTAAATCCCGTTTTATATTCAAATATCACAGTTAGATCTCTGCTCCCTACAGAGTGCCCCGGTGCCTTCTTGTCACGAGAAAATCCCAGAATTAACGTCCCTTGCATAGGTTCCTTTCAGCAGCAGGGAGGCTGCTTCCTGGGTTCGCTTGTCAGCTTTTGCTATCTATCTGCAAAACACAGAGTTGTAAAAACGATATTTGAGGGGGGGAAGAACCTCTGAGAATAAAAGACAGAGAAAAAGCCGCAATCCCATAGTCAGAATTGCAACTCTATATTTTTAATCCTAAACCGATATACATTTCTGAAATGAAAGGGCGGAAAAGCACCTGCCAGTATGAACATAATGAATGTAATCAGCAGGAGTAAAATGGAAGAAAACAGCATTCTGTTGAAGAGCACAGCAATTACTGTCCTGAGGGGCCCCGGCGCGGCTTCCAATTTTACTCAGGAGCAGAGGCAGAAGTGCAGTCATCTCCAACCAATTAAAGCAGCAGGAAGTGCCCGAACAATAGTCCCTGCCAAGAACCAAAGGCCGTGCCCGGGAACCGCTTGCAAGCACTCAGGAAGGCACAGCGGTGCATCCTGCCGGCTGCAGCGTGTCAGGCTCTGATGGCGCTTCCAAGTCTGCTTGTGACTACACCAGGAAGCATTTAGAAGGCCATGGAAATCAGTAGGGAGCACAGCTTCAAAATGGCCGCCTGTTGGCTCAGCTAGGAGATGAGAAAGAGGGGCTGAGGAAACCTCTGGTTCTCTTGAAAAAAGGTAAGCGGGCAGGGCATTGTCAGATATCACAGAATTGGAGCGACTATCACCTGCGCTTTGGACAATCTTCAATAATTCTGATTATAACAAGAACTATTGCACACAAGGGGTTCCATCTTGTTGACCATGACCACCAGGTGCATTCTAGGATTGCTGATGCAGCTTTGACATGGGCACGCTTCATTTTGGAGACAGGCAAAAAAACAAGCAAATTTAAGGCCACCTTAGATGAGGTCTTATAATATCACCCAAACTGGTGTCACAGTGGCTGAGTGCTAGAGTCTGCATTAGAAGAATCCAGCTAAAGTCATACCGAAATAAGGTAAGACATTCAGTCAGGGATGAATCCACCTGCTGAGTGGTCAACTGGCCCACATGAAAGGATAAGGGCCGGCCCTTGTGGCTGAGAGTACTCTAACGTCTGTACTAGCAAAGCGTACTAGCATACCCCAAGACCACTGTACAATTTATTATCTGAGCGGAGGCCTATAGTGCACTGAGCACATTAGATACGACCACCAAAGTTATCCTTGCAAGAAGCTCCCGATCGACATCAGATGCACCCCCACCCTGCACATCTTCAGGAGGACCCTCAGGACCTGGCTCTTCGACTGACCGGAGCTTCCCTCCCCCTCCCCCCCCCGTACCCCCCCATACCCCCCCAGCGCCTTGAGACCGTCAAGGGCGAGTAGTGCGCTTAAAACTCCCTGATTGATTGATTGATGCTTCAGAGGCCTACGCACCCATCCTTTAGCATACTGCAGGCTGGGCACAAAAGTGGAATTATCCCCCTTGCAAATCTTCCAAGTAATGCAAGTTTGTGTTGAAATTGTTTATTAAGAACATTTCAAATAAGTCACAAATGCAGATATATATGCAGAGGAAGAAATGGAACACAGTATAAATGAGGAAGTTATTCATAAAATATAACAAAGGAGGCATAAAACAACACATCCTCTAGTATTCATAAGGCTAAATTCAGGGTAAAAAAGAAAAGAAAAGAGGAAAAGGAAAGAAAAAGAAAGAGAAAGGAAGCCCCAGAGTAACAAACTAGTTGTGAAGAGAGATGTAAGCAGGAAAGATAATAAGAAGCAGGAAAGAGAAAATAAGCATGTTACAAGGAAGGTGAAGTTAAGGAGGAAGAGTAGTCGCAGAAGAAGAAGGAGCAGAAACAGAATCATTATCCACTGTGGTTTCCAGGAATGGGGACCATACTTGAAGAAAAATGGAAGCTTGGTCCTGTAGACTGTAAATTATACGTTCATAAGAGGCTGTTTGTATCATTGCCACCAACCATTCCTCCTGAGAAGGAGGTAAGGAAGATTTCCAATGACGCAATATACAAATTTTTGCTGTGGCTAAAGCAGTATGGAGGAGACGGATCTGTGGTTTAGTAAACTTGGAAAGGCCACGAAAGTCATGTAGAATTATGTTTGCAGAGGTAAAGGGTAAGGGCAATGACATAGAATGAGCCAAAGTGTTTCGTACAAAAAGCCAAAATGATCTGGTACGAGGGCACTCACATATAATGTGCGTTATGTCACAGCCGGAAGCAGAACATCTCCAACACAAGGAATGCAAGAGTAACTTAGCATGATGTAATTTGACCGGAGACCAATGCCATTCATGAAGAATTTTAAAAATACAAAATTTAAGGCGAGCTTCACGAACACCCTTATGTAGTCCTTCCAAAATGAGATCCCATTGAGTATCTGAGCATGTCACCGAGAGGCGTGTTTGCCATTTCAATTGAAGAGCTTTCGAAAGGGGATGCGAAAATAGAGGGTGCAGAAAAGTCTTATAAAGACCAGAAGTGACACCCTTAAAAGTTCCCCATAAATTCAGGTAAGACAAAATAGGAGAAGCAGACAACAATTCAGGTGGGGAACTTAGATGTTTTGTGAGAGCTTGCTGAAGATGAGAATATTTACAGGATTGAGTGGGCGGTAGATGAAATTCCTCATGTAATTGGGAAAAGGATTTAAAATTGTCACCATAAAACAGTTGTTCCAGGGAATGAATACCAGCTTCCTGCCATAAAGGCCAGGATATAGTTCGACCTCGAACTCGAATAGCCGAATTAGACCATATAGGAGCATTAAAGTGAAGCCGCGAATTAGATTTAAGGAGACGGTGACTTTTTTGCCAAGACTTAAACATGGCAGATAAGATAGGATTTTTGGGGTCAAGAGAACTGGAACCCTTGCCATATAAAAGGGACAAACCAGGGCCAGAAGCCAATAAATGGCGTTCAAGTGGCACCCACTGAGGGATGTCTTTAGACTTAGGTAAAAAGAAAGAAAGATGGGAAAGATGAAGGGCAAGGGAGTAGTGCTCAATAGAGGGAAGACCCAAACCTCCCTGCAATTGGTGGGATTTTAATTTTGCGAAGGTGAGACGCGGTTTAACTGTACCCCATATAAAAAGTTTAATTTTGGAATCAATGGACCGAAGAGTAGCCAAAGGAATAGTCAAAGGGAGCATACCCAGAACATAAAGGAAACGCGGTAAGGTGACCATCTTAATCGCCTGAACCCGTCCCCAAAGGGATAAACCCAGGGCCTTCCATTTATCGAAGTCCCTTTGCATTTGCGCAATCAAGGGAGTTAAATTGTCCGTGACAACGTTATCCAACCCCCTATTGAGGAGTATTCCTAAGTACTTAAGCCGATAAGGTTGCCAGTGAAATGGAAAACCAGAGATTGCATCCTTTGTAGTACCAAGGGACATAGGTAAGGCTTCGCTTTTGTCCCAGTTTATCTTATAGCCAGAAAAAGAAGAAAAATCATCAATGACACGGAGGAGAGCAGGGAGTGATCGCGGAAGATTAGTAAGTGTAAGGAGAATATCGTCCGCATATAAATAGATTTTTGAATGACCAATTGGAAGAGGAACACCCACCACAGCATCCGATTGACGAATTGCAGCAGCCAGAGGTTCCATAGCCAAAAGGAAAAGAAGAGGGGAGAGTGGACAACCTTGACGGGTACCCCGCCGAATAGGAAATGGAGTAGAGAGAAAACCTCCACAGTTAACTTGGGCAGATGGGCTATCGTAAAGTAGTCGTACTTTGGCTATGAACTGATCACCTAATCCAAATTTTTGCATTATAGTAAAAAGGTATTCCCACTCAATGCGATCGAATGCTTTTTCAGCATCTAAAGAAAGAAGGAGGGCATCATCTGCAAGATTTTTAGCGGACCATAGGGCATGGGAGAGAGTACGTAAATGATTGCGGGAGGAACGACCGGGAACAAAACCTACTTGGGAATTATGTATTAAAGAAGGCAAAACTTTGCGGAGTCGTGATGCTAGAATGCTGGCAAGAATCTTAACATCAGAATTTAAAAGAGATATAGGACGATAACTACTACACAATAGAGGATCCTTGCCAGGTTTTGGCAAGACTGCTATGATGGCTTTGTTAGAGATAGATCCAAGAGAAGACTCCTCCACGGCTTCCTCAAAGGCAGCATGAAGAGTATCAAGCATACTCTGACCAGTCCATTTAAAAAATTCAGGAGGGAAACCATCATCTCCCGGAGCTTTATGGTACGGTAAGGAAGATATAGCTGAAGAAATTTCCTCCTTCGTGATATTTCCCTCAAGTAAAGCCCTGCCATCATCGGAGAGCCGTGGAAGATGAACTTCATCCAGAAATCTAGACATCACTAGCTTATCTACCTGAGTGCCAGGGGAGTATAAAGATCTATAAAATGAGGCGAATTCCTCAACTATCTCTTGTGGTCGAGTAAGGATATCACCACCACTTGTTCTTATTGCTGGAATCGCCATAGCGGCCTCTCTTTGGCGCAACTGCGCAGCCAATAACCGACCAGCTTTTTCTCCTTGTTCATAATGACGGCCTTTCATTTTTTGTAAGGCATATTCCGCCTTAGAAGTAAAAAGAGTATTGAGAGACATACGCGCCTGTTCCAATAACTTTCGGGTTTGGAGAGATGGTTGCGAAATGTATAATTGAGAGAGTCGGTGAATATCCTTTTCCAATTCAGTCTGCTTGGCAGCATTCTTTTTATTATAAAGAGCAGCGTCCCGCATAACTTGGCCTCTAATGGTTGCCTTAGCAGCTGCCCAAACCGTTCGTTTAGAAGAAACCGAATCTGCATTATTGAGAAGATAATCACGTAAGTGGGATTGCAAAAGAAGTTTACCCGATGGCGTTTTATATTTGTTGATATTCAGACGCCACGATTTGCGCCCCGGATTCATAAGACCCAAATCTAGAGACAGAAGTACAGGAGAATGATCAGAAATAGCTGCTTCTAAAATCTTAGAATCAGTAACAAGTCGGACAGAATCTTGCGAAAGAAGAAAGTAATCAAGGCGCGAAAACGTACCGTGAGTAGAGGAAAAAAACGTATATTCTTTATCCTGTGGATGACTTAGTCTCCAGTGGTCAACCAGACCAGTGTCAGCAAGGATGTCACCTAAAATGGCTCGGTCAGAAGCGTTGATAGTGTCAATGCAACCCGTTCTGTCAAGAGCAGGATCCAGTGCTAAATTCCAATCACCACCAATGAGAAATTGAGAAGCATTTATTTCCGTAAGAAGACGATTCAGTCGAAGGAAAAATTGTTTTTTGGAACCAAGCGGAGCGTATACAGAACCAAGACAAAGGAAGGAATTGCCAAGCTTCAATTTAACAAAAACATACCGACCTTCCGGATCCGACCATGTCTTTAAAATTGTGAAAGGAAGAGACTTCCGAAAAAGAATGGCGACTCCGCATTTACGAATAGGATTAGGATTGGTGGGATCAGGTTTAGAGACTGAACTATGAATGACTTTACCAACCCAATCTCTGCTGAGCTTATTAGACTCAATATCATCCAAATGAGTCTCCTGTAATAGAGCCACATCCACATGCTTAGAATGTAAATAGGAAAGAACTTTCTTACGTTTTATGTAATGGGTGAGGCCATGAACATTCCAAGAAACCACAGACAACGGATGGATAGAAGGCATGATAATAGGATTAAGTTAACAATAAGTGAGGAAAAGCAGAGAGAAAAAGGAGAAATGTTACTCTGGGAGGGAAAAAGGAGAAGAAAAGAAGGAAAAAGAAAAGGAAAAATAAGTAAGAAAAGTAGGAGGAAAGAGCAACCTGGACTGTTAACTACGGGTCTGGGTGCACTTACTTAGAGCAACGCCAGGGGGAACCGGACCCCCTACGAGTAAAGAAGAATGGGGATCTAGAGGATAGATTGTAACATGAAATACATAAAGCATAGGAGAATAAAATATCATCATAACAGTCTGGACCAACTGCTGAACGTCTCCACAGGAGTCCATCACAAAATGTATTAAGAAGAATAACCAACACATCAAAACCCCCATCATCCTAAAGATTACATGGGAAGGACATGAAAATAGTGAAAAGAAGCAAAAAGGATCAAGCAAAGGGGAGATAAGATACAAACAGGAATGAGGGACATACCAACATTGTCACGAAAAAGGAGGGAAAGAGATAGAAAGTAGAAGAAAAGAAGGAGAAACCCCCATAAAGTCATACAACAGAGAAGAAACAAGAAAAAGTGATCAAGCACAAGTTTAAACCAAGAAAATAGTGAAACAAAGAACAGCAAATAAAACCAGAATAATGTATACATGAAACAAATGATGATAGGCATGGCAACAATAACACCATAGCTAGGGGAGTAAACAGGAGGAGAGAAAGATCTCTTGTGGGATGGGAACAGTCTTCTAGTATATAATAAGCAAAACCTGAAATAATTAAATAACTGTAAACTGTAAATCACATATTATCAGTAAATATAGAAGAATAATAGTGTACAAAGTACTATAGAGGACACTAAGGAGAGTGAATCTAATTATACCATGCATTAAAATCTGTAACGAGTAGAAAATAACAATAGAGCATGAAGCAACATATAAGAACAACAACACCATGCAGTAAAATCTCAGTGAGCTAAGCGACCAACAAAAGCATTGTGAACAACAAACACTGCAATAAGCTTATAAAATAAGAAAAAGTAATAAATAAAGCATTAAAGCATTAAAAGAATGCAGTCAGCATCAAATGGCGTCTTAAGAGGCGATCTAGACACATCATGCAGTGCTAGGGAGTGTCAGTGGACAAATCAAGAAGCAGAGCAGTATCAACAACATGAGCGGCCATCAACTCATGGAAAAACAAAATCAGTAGAACACAAAAAGGAATTCAGTCAGCATCAGAGGGATTTTTAAGAGGCGATCTGGATTTGTCTCTGTGCTGCGTGTTAGTAAGAGATGAGACGGAATGTACAGCTGAGTCCCTCTCTTCTTGAGAGCGAGGCAAACGGGTGATATCCCTACCACGTTGCCTGAAGTCAGGAGAGGCGTTCAAATGAGATGGTGGCAAGTTTGTAGAGGAAGCCTTGGATGCAGAAGATTGAGTGTAGGAAGAAGATTGAGTTTCCATGTCATTGGACTTGATATCATCCAGGAACTGATGAAGCAGAGCAGGATCATAAAAGTCTTTAGATTCCCCATTCCAGGTAATCCGAAAGCGCGCAGGTTCAAAGAGACCGTACTTGATATCCAGTTGGCGGAGTCTCGGCCGCAGGGAAAGAAATGCCTTCCTCCGGTCATTAGTCTCTTTAGAAAAATCTGCAGCCATATGAATGGTATGACCTTGGAAGATAAAGGAACCATGTGAGCGAGCCATTGATAAAATCTGTCTGGTCTGCTCATGCCGAAGAAAACAGGCAATAATTGGTCTGGATCTCGCAGAAGCTCCAGAACGTGGTGGACCAAGTCTGTGAGCACGCTGAATCTCAAGAGGAGGGGTAAAAGAAAGCCCAGTCAAAGTGGGGAGAGCGTCGCACAAAAATTTCTTCACGTCCTGCTTTTCAATATTTTCCGGAAATCCGAAAAAACGTATATTGTCTCTACGACTACGATCCTCCAAATCAATGATTTTACTGTGGAGAAAGAGTAAATCCTGATCCGAGCCTCTAGCAGAGTCCAACCGCCCCTCCATCTCCAACATTTTAGAGTCAATGGCATCAATCCTAGAATGAAAAGTAACAAGTTCAGCTCGAATGGACTTAGTCTCCGCAGCCAATGACGTCATGGTAATATCCAAACCTTCCAAGCGACGGTTAACTCCAGAAAGTTCTTGTAGAATACGTTGCATAGTATCAGACAGAGTCTGGTTACTCTGAAGTGAGGAAGCCGGTGAGGAGGAAGATGATGCAGATCCATTACCTTTGTTTGTCGAAGTAGAAGGTTGCTTTACTACCTCAGTAAAAAGTGGCTGTTTAGGGCCGCGACCTCCATTCTTATTATTGGACATGATTTTGCGTCGTTGAGAAGATGACCTACAATAGCGAATTGACTTAACAGCAGAACAGGAGGCAATAATGGAACCAACCATGTAGTAAATGACAGAAGAGGCAGGGAAGCAAATGGAGGAAATAAATGACTGACCAACAAGGCAGCATGCAATTAACACTGGAGAATGATAAGCATTATAACATAGATAAGTAAGCGCCAAGTACTGCTACACCAAACCAGTATAATATGATATGAATCAAACATATGCTTCAAAACTATCACAGGGAGAAAGCATGTATATGCATGAAAGGAAAATAACAATAGACCAATAAGGCCATGATAATAAGGTGGTGCGCATGCAAAAGGTACAGTAAGTGCACAGAAGGTAGTATAATAAAGAACAGAGTCATGAGGTATTGCAGAAAATGGAGTAACAAAATTGGATTGAGGCGAAAATGTTACCAGCTGGTAGGCAGAGGCAGGGTAATGAAAGACATAGAGGTCCTGTGAGAAAATGAAGAAGCTGTAGCAAACTGAGGCAAAATAGAGACTCCTGTCCAAAATACTACATAAGCCTCCAAAATATAAAAGGTACCATGAAAAATGTAAGTTCCAAGGTGTTCATTAGTATTTTTTTTTTATTCCATTCTTTTGGGGGGTATTACTGCATAACTTCAGCCTTTTGACAAGTCTCTTTCACCACTTAATTCTCAGAAAAAACCTCTGAAATGGCTTTTGAATAATGTTCCGTGTATTAAGAATAGCCTCAATGTTAGTCACAGCATTGTAAGAGTTAATAGGGCTCAGGCTCGAAGTTTGAAGAGGCGCGGCCTAAGGCGGGAGGAAGCCCGGCCCTGGAGTTGTTAAGGGCGCGGCTTACCCTGACAGGAAGCGCTGCAGCATGAACACGCACATCTCGGTGCACTCGTCTGGGCAGCCAGTCAGGACTTGAAATCGCTATAAATCAGCGCTGCTCTGCAGAGATGACCGTCGCTGCATGCAGTGAGTTCACCGCTGCCAAAGCAACATGAAGAGCAGGATCCCGGTGGGCAGTTAAGGCAGGAAAGCTCGTCAGGGGTCCGTCCCTCGGCAGAGCTCTCCCCTCAGGCAGCCATCATCCTGCGTGGCCAGACCACGCCCCCCAAGTAATGCAAGTTTAACTAATAGGTGACATTTGCTTTGCATGTTTGGCTCCAAGGCCTTCTGTTGAACAATAACCTGGAATCTGTTTCCGTCTGGAATGAAGTTCACAAATTAGGACATTGACAAATGTGAAATGAATTTACCCAGTTGAGCAAGGAACTTAACACACTTATTTGTTAACTCTGTTGACATGTGGAACATGTTTGTATTCATAAAGCACATCATACCCATGCCTGACATTTTATTTTGAGAAGAACAAAAAGTGATCATAAAATGCTTGTGGTTAGTGATCATTATCCCGGGACCATTCCAGTGCATTGTTTTTTACTAACTCTGCTACTACAGTAAGTTGCAATTAATCTGAAATTAAATGTAACCAGAGTAATTGCCAAGGGGTTCGGATTTATGTAGGCATTTCCACTCTACTGCTGACTAATGTATTGTGTCTAAGAGGGAGAACTATGCCCATACTGTCTGTCCTTGCCTTGGTAGTGTTATGTTTTCCTTGTCTGGCGCCAGGACGTTCCTTTGCTGGAGCAGCTGTGCGCACAATAAATAATTATAACATAACATAACATAACATACACAAGCCATGATCTCAAAGGGCCACCAACATTTTACCTAACTAACAGGCTCAAAAAGCCAAAGGCAATGTCTGTCCAGAATGAATGTGACCTCGCAGTTCAGGCTGGAATCCCCCTTGTTGGGTCGGGATGAGACTGATTTTCATATGCTTTGCCCCTGTCTGCATGGAACAGGGAATGGAATTATATATACTCAAAGTATTTACCAATGGTTCAGTTGATGTAAAGCATTTATTTCAGGAGCAGCTGGAGTCACTGCAGAGTGGCGGTGGTGGGGGCATTTGGGAATGGCGACGAATGTACATAAAAGGAAGAAAAAAATAAAAACTTACCTGCCACCTGCTGCATCACCGCTCTTCTGTTCCTGACTGCAGTACAGGCTCCCACAGTCCCCTATGGCCAATACTGATGCTGCTCTCATGCTGCTGGCTGCATGAGAGCAGCATCAGGATTGGCCTGAGCGGCCTGACTGAACTCTCCCAGAGAGACTGAGAGCTTGTGCCTGCTGTCTCCACCCGGCATCACAGCTCGGGTTGGAGACAGCTCAGTGTGGGTTTTGGTTTGGCAGTCCTAAGATGGCGCGCCAAGCCGACATGTGCACTGATAGCAGTAGCCACCACTCCCCCTCCGTGACTGTCCTCGCGATGGCCCCAACCTAAGACTCAGCACTTAGAAGTTGATAAATAAAACGATAATGAGCCTATTTTATTATCTTTTATTTTTTAACTTTTGAGTCTGCTGACATTGGTGAGGCGACGTCCCTCCGCCATAGCTGAGGACCGCTGTAGATTTATTTGTTGACTAAATAGTTCTTCAATGAGAAGTTTGCTTTTTGGTGTCAATTGAATGTATTAGAATTTAATTTGGTCACATTTGGGTTGTGAAGTGTCATACACATATGCTTAGTAGGTTGTGTGTGATCTCCACAAAAATCCAACATGGAGAATATTGAATCATTCTTGACATTTTTTCTTTTTACAGTGACTTTTACCAGGTTGAGGAAATCAACCTGGTGAAAGCCATTCATGAAGAAACGCTTGTTTCTTCATGTTTGATTTTCGTTTTGTGGCTTTTAAGGTGGGTTCCCCCCCGCCCTGATCCCCGTCGTTTTTTTCAAGACCCTCTTCCCTGTCTTCCATGCACTTTGTAATGCTACCCATTCCACTCCTTCTCCCACTTTCCCCCTGCTTTTTACAAACCCCTTATGCCTCCTCCCAATCTACTCCTTTTTTACGAGCCCATTTTATTCCTTCCTGCTTTACTCATTTTTATAAAACCCTTACTACCACTGTTCTCTTTTTAACCATTTTCTCTCCTCTTGCTTTACTCTCATATTCTTACAACCCGTCAAACCCCATTTTACTCAATTTTTTCAAACCCTTTACTCCCCTTTCAGATTTACTCCCTTTTAGAACCCATTTACTTCTACTCCTGTTTTACTCCTTTATATCAACCTCACTACTTCCCCTCTGCCTTACTCTCTTTTTTAAAATCCCTACAAGTCCTCCAGTCATACTCCTTGGCTACAAATCTCTGTTACTCCTATTACTTATTTCGCAAACCCTAATTATCATCCTACTTTACTCCCCTTTTCAATTTACTTCCATTATTTTTTTTGCCACATCCCTTATTCCTCTCCTGCTTTGTTCACTTTTGTCAAACTCCTTACTACTGGCCCCACCTTACCAACTTTTTACCAAACCCCTCCCTTCCCGTCTCCTTTACTACCTTTTTAAAAAAACAAAAAAATCCTGCCCTATCTCCCCCGTGGCTACCATTTCGTTTAAACATTCCTTACTTCACCTCCCGATTTACTCCTTTTTATTTTTTACAAACCCTTTACTTCCCCTCCCACTGTACTCTTTTAAAAAAAACACATACTCCCCCTCCTGCTTTTCTATCATTTATTTTAAGAATCCCGTTAGCCCACTCCTCAGCTTTTTCCGTTAGACAAACTCCTTACTCCCTCTCTATGCTACCCCTGTTCTATATACCCACCCTTGCCTTTTCCTACCTCCTTGGTACGCTGTTTTCTTCTTTCTCTACATCTGCCTTTCCTACAAAAATATAATAGTTTAGTGTAAATAGTTTTCATAATTTTACCTTTTCCCATAAAATGAAGTTTTGTCAGCCTGTTTTCCTCAGTGACTTTCTTCATTTAAGGAGTTTGCCAGAATGAGGGATTACCGTTTAACACCTTCGCTGCGGCGGCTATTCCGCCGCAGCGCTAAGGGGGCGGGGGGGGCGGCGGCGCGCCCATGCTGGTGACGGAATCGCTCCGGAGTGGTTCCATCATGGCCCCGCCCGCTCAATAGAACGCGCCGCGCAGACGCGAAATCAGCGCCGCACAGGCGCGTCGAGCGGGCCATGACGGAACCGCTCCATCATCAACACAGCGCTACCGCGGCTGATGACGCAGCGGTTCCGTCATCAGCGCGGAAGGGGTTAATAAACTTAACAGACCTTGGTGGGCCCCCTACATTGAATTTCCAAAATGAACAAGAGCATTCCTTTAAAGTTATAGACTACACCCTATCTTCCTGAACTAAAGTTAGCCATGGAAGCAAAGCCCGCCGACATCTTAAGTCTAATCACCATAATACTATAGCCTTTAGATTCAAACTCCTTGTGCTACCAGAGAGCCCAATCTGCCTTCCATAAAAGGCCATGCCTGAAATTTGAGACTGTCGAGTATAACATTCTGACTCAAAGTTGACTTACATATAGTACTGGCACACACAGCACACACCTTGGTAAGTAAAATAACTGTTCAGGTAAGCCTCAGAGACAATTCAGTGAGTTGAGCTTTTTCTATTGTTGTCCATATGTAACATGAAGGTCAGCCTCCAAAGATAGATACCTTCAATGGATTTTTAGTTTTAGAATTGCAATAGCAAATGCTCAAGAAAAAAGAATGCTATTATTCTTTGTGCAGAAGCAACACTCGGCGACCTAATTGTGGAAATTCTCTACAGTGAAATGTATAAATGAGTAGTCCGGGTCAAACCTAGGGCCATATTATCAAGCAAGGGCGATACATTATCGCCACTTTTATCGTCAGTAAACTGCCGCTAAAGCGGCGATAATGGGTTTGATAATAGGCCCATGTGAATTCCCATAGAAGCCCAGGTTCTGGTGTTAACCTGGGCTTCTATGGGAATTTACAAGGGCCTATGATCAAGCCCTGTTTCGCCGCTTTAGCTGCAGTTTCCTGCCGATAAAAGCGGCGATAATGTATCCCCTTTGCTTGATAATATGGCCCCTAGTGTTTTTCTAGTGATAATGGGCACTGGATTTATTTAAGAATTCTAAGCCAGATTGATAAACATTTTTGCAAAGTCACCAATACGGATGCAAACAGGTTGATTTGAAATTTATTTTCCAACTCAAAACTTATTTTGCCCTGTAAAGTTGCCCAAAAGTAATGCAAAGTTTAAGTTGTAGATTTATTTTGTGCTGCTTTTTCCCTCATGAGAATATCCATGAGAGTATCCATGGGCACGAGGGGGGTGTGGCGATTTGCACAGAATCATAAGATGTTGCACTGATGCCCAGGCTCGAACCCGGATCCCCAGCTCTGTCCGCTGCTGCACATCCACGTGCTACTTTGAGCTATTTTTTTTATCAAAGTGGCATCCCATGGGTGGTACATTGGTGTTCCCATGCAGCTACTAATGATTTTTGACGAAAAGCCCTGTCTACTAACATTTGTAAACAGTGTTTTTTGTGCCAAAAAATACATCTCATCGAAGCAGGGGCAAAGTAGGAGAAACACACATGCAAAGTGGGAATAGTTTTAAAATAAGACTGAGCATAATGTTTTAAACTGTAAATCTACCCTTCAGTACAACCTCGATGCTAGAATTGAGCACACATCTTTGACCTATGGTGCAAAGTATGGGCCGAGGTAGCCAAAAAGCGCACATCGCTTGGGAAGAGAGCAGCAGTGCCATATCATTGTAAATAGGGCACTGTCCTCTTCGTGTCCATTTGTGGAATACAGCGCTGCAGCTTTGGCTGCTGCACAGAATTCTGTGAAATAATAGCTAATTTGACCCACAGGATTTTCCATCAGATCAACTGTAAAGCGAATAACCAATTGAAAATCTTAGCCAAATGCCTGAAGCACATTGTATCTGCAGTGAAAGAAATCTGCTTGATACATTTCATTTTCAGCCTAACCCATTTCTGCATTCATTCATTTCAATACAATAATTTCAATAAATGACAGTTTCAACAAAAGTGTTTGTTATATCTGATTAATCTTATTAAGGACGCTTGGAGAACATATTGAATTTCAGTGCTGTTACAGGTTATTGATAATATGCAGTCTGAGAACCTCATTGCGGCAGCACTCAAAAGCCTTTTTACTGACACTCCTTGTGAATGATGCAGGACCCACAGGCTACTCTATTGTGTTCTAAAGCCATATTTTCAAATTGTACTTTTTATAAAAGCACCTGGTGATTTAATAAATGTTCCTATTAAAATCACTGGTATTCATTCAGAGAGATATTAATAAATGCTTAGATGTGAGGAGGTATAATGCTTGAATTACTTGGGATAATCATAATTAATGAAAATAGCGTAGTAGCATAATCAGTCTGCCAATTAGATCAGTCCTTTTGGCCTTTCGGTTGCTAAGCTGTGTAGAGCAATCAGCCTTTGATGCATTACAAAGGCGTGTACCTTCTGTCTTGATCTTCACAGTGCCAATCTGCAAAACCAAAAACAGACCTTGAGGCCACCAAAGACTCCTGTATGGGGAATAGTTACCAGCACCAATGGCATCATCCACAGGTTAATCTCATAGAGATTTAGGTGCCTAATACTATGTCAGTCGGAGTCTCCTCTGACTGACACCATGGCGGAAACAGGACCGACCGACCTCCGGTTGGTGGTCCGACTACCTAATTATGAAGTGACCACACATGGTGTGGTCACATTCCCACATTTCCCTATGGGAGCATGTGTTACGGCCATAAACCGGCCGTAACACAAGATCCCATAGGGAAATGGGAGTTTTTGTTAATCCCTGCACACCGTAATGCAAGAGATTAAAAGGGGGCGCCATAGGTGTCCCTTCGGCCCCCAACTATACGCCTCAATGGAAAGGGGGCCCTGCTAGGGAACACCAGACACGCTTTCTGACAGGTTTTCCATGTCAGAAAGACCAGCATGGAAACCCTGCTGGAAACCATGCATTGTAATCCGGACGGTGTAAACCACCATTCATATGGATTACAGGCAGGTTCCGACTGGCTGACCAGCTCCTTTGGCCCGTTGGAAGCCAGCCAGAATGACCGGCAGGTCTCAATTCCAACAGGCTGTATCATAAGCAGGCTCCTTATTGTCTTAATCGTAATCAGCACCTTATTGTCTTGTAGGACCACCAGAAAGCGAATCATCGCAGAATGCCACCTAACTCGCATAATTTTTTGGTGACTTAAAAATGGGTGTGACCCAAAATGTTGTACACCTATCGCAATAAGGGAAACTCCTTATTGTTTTTTTTAATCAGAAATGAATGAGCAAAGTTATCAGAGGCCTGAGCATATGAGAAAAAAAATGCAATTCATTGCTGGGCCATGCACAATTTTATTTTCCTGTGTGTGACAGCATTATTAAAATGCATTTTGTTCACCATATAGACATTAGCTACAATTTTATGACTATATATATCAATATATTTGACTAGTTTCTGTCCTTTCTTCAGTAACTAATGTAAAGAACTCGACCTCAGTAATGAATACCTTGTCCATGTTGGTACTGTTAATGTGTTTTCCCCCAACAGAGAGTCAGTGCAGGGCCCGAATAGTTGGAGAACTGTCAGCCAACTGTATGCAATAATGCTGTATAAAATTATAAGGGGCAGCCAAGGTGACTGGATGACACACACATGCAATAAAGGCATACCTGAGACCGAAGCCCATGATGATGTTACTATCATGGATGAAGGATCCTGAATGACAGGAGATTTACAAAGCCCTTCAGCTCATAAGTTTGGTTTTGAGGATATGAAACAACTGACTCAAGGTAAGTGCGACAGAACTCCTCTTCATAGGCCCAAAACCATTAAATAGCACCTCACAGGTCAAAACATCGCCATGTAGCCCAAGAACAACAGAACATCCCTCCTAATTCCAACCCTGTCATGTCAATGGACACAACTTCCCCTACAACGGGAAACAAAAATATCAACTAATCCAGATGGCACTGAAGAAAAACATTGACCAACAATGACAAACCAGACCTCAACATCATGGCATCTGGAAGGACTTGCAAATGATACCAAATCCCTCAAACACAGCAAGGATGTCACAACCACCAATATAAAAACCTGGGCAGAGGGTTGAAAGATATCTGAACCATGGACTCAAAAGGAGGAGAATGCTGACCACAAAACTGGTTGTGAATCCACCAGAGGCACCTCCACATTTCCAGAACGATTTACAGCAAAAATCGAGACGAGAGGCCAGATAATCTAGAACCACTGACCCAAACCCCCAAGGTCTAACAGACAACCTTAATCACAGCCAGTTGGACCCATTGTGGTCACTGTCCAAGTTCCGAAGGGGCCCACCAAAGTAGAAATCAAGATTCCAGTAGAAGAAATACACTCCACCCCAGAAGCAAAACTTCAAGACTAGATGACTACCCAATGGTGGGAGTAGAAATGTGCAGCTTTATAGCCTACGCTGCTGAATCTGACTGCACCAACTGCTGCAGCACTAACCTTTCAGTCTTCACACCTGAGGAAGGACAGCTAAGGCCTGGACAACACTAGAGATTCAAGTGGACTCAGATTCTCATTGAGCTGCCACTTTGGTGCCATGGCTTGCCCCAAAGCCAGAGGAAACCATTCCCTATATAACCAACTGGACGTCAACCACTACCTCCACCCCTTCACTCTGAATCTATTGCAACACTGAGGGAAAGGAAAACAAAACACCAGAACTGTATGTTTTCGGAGTCATAAGAGTATCCACTCACAAAAGTAGGGAGATGCGAAAATAGTCATAGAGGTAGGTCACATTTCAATCCTTTTTTGTACTAAGCAGGTCCAGACTTGGGGTGCAGTGCTGGAGACAAAGTGTCTAGAACTTAAGTACTTCAGTGACAATCAACAGTCCTGGGCAGATGGAAAAAGCTGATTCGACTGATCTGCCCGCTGTTTGTGCACAACAGACCTGCACTTCCTCACACTGAAATGTCTGGTCTCTCACTTGACCCAAGAGCTGGACCTTCCCCTTCTGATTTATGTATTCTTTTGCCACCAAATTGCCTGCCAACAGAGGAATTAGCTTGCCGTATAGTTCTTGGGAAAACATCAACACATTCCCCTGGATTACCTGCTCCTCCCTCCAGTTGGATGATTTCTTCTCTTCTGCTCAAGTCCACTTCTGAGCCTCCAAGTTCTCAAGCATTTAACTAGCGGTACAGGTATCCGTTGTGACAACTTGGGGCCAGATGCCTCAACACCACCCCTAAAGTCATATCTATTACAACAGATGACTATGAAGCCCAAAAGGTGCCAAAACCAATAGATCGTTATCGTCTGAATACAAACACCAGGGAACCAGGGAATGAGCTGCCGCCATCTTCCTATATTGAGGGACGAGAAGGCAGATCCACTTTGGAGTGAAGCGAGATAGTGGGAGAGAGAGAAAAGGACTTCAGTAAGCAATACCATGGGCTTCAAAGGTCTGTGAGGAAACAACATGCCTCAATATTAAAAGTCATGGAATGAGATTAGTAAAAGTGTTGGTAATAATAACTTTCATAACCTGCGCAGAGCTCCATATGTTCATCTTCGACTTCCAAGCATTGTAAATACCATGATTTACAATTATCTAATGTATTTGTTCTCTATTTACTGACCTCGTGAGGATGAGTCACTCTCACCAGGATTCATACTCGCGACCTTAAGATCACTGGGTAACTGAAGGCTGAGACATTAACTGCACCATCCTATAGGTTAAATCAATGCTTTAAAGTCCGCCTAAGCATTGCAGGCATGCATGTTTTTATCACTGTGGTATGTGTAGAGCATGAACCTTACCAAAATGCAGTTGAGCACTGTACTGGGTCAAAGACAATGATAAAGTCAGTGAGAAATTGTAGATAAAGTTCACTTCTGAGTGTGAAAGTAGACTGATATTTCATCATAATGTGGTGCACTTTAAAGAGATGTGTCTTCACCTCTTTCCAAAATGGAAACAGAGGCAATCCTGCTGCATGTGGGGATCTCATTCCAGATCCTGGGTACATAAAAGGAGAAAGTCTGATTCTTCAATTTTTTCATATTTCTTCATCTCCAGTCTCATGATATCCTGCCTACGGGTGGTCTGAGAGCAAATGGAAATGTGAGCTTGTCAGCCAGATGCAGTTAGTTTTAAAGATAGTGGAAGCTGGCAGAGGGAGTTCGTGGAGCTACAAGGGGTGGGTGTACTATGGTCATATTTCTCTAGTCTTTGAAAGAGCGTGTTGTTCTGTGTACAATGAAGTGCTGCAGGGTGTTGCCACTAACTAGATCTAAGAGAACAGCAGTTCTGATGCCGCATTCTTGAACAAATGCTTTCACTTTCATCAGCATAAAAAACTGTTACTTTGACATCTTGGGAAAAGAGGAGAGCCCTCTGGATTGTTTGCAGTAGGGCAAACTGAAAGTGCTGGATAAGTGGATAGGGATGCTGCTGGGAGCTTTTACTCCATTCGTTAGGGAGTGGAGTAATAGGGTAGCTTCTCCACATCTTGTTTAATTTTAAGTAATTTATCCTGGAGATAGACCAAATGGGGTAGCAGATTTACCCCAAAGTAGTGCCTGCTGACCTAGGCACAATGGTTGGTGCTGTACATAGTCAGTGTGCGGATGGGCACAGAAAGGCTTGACTTGTATAGCATCATGTGTATACACACATCCAGACCTCCTGGATGCTAAACTGGAGATAAAGATGGCCACTGAACATTTCCAATTCAAGAGGAGAAAAATGGTAGTATGGTCTGGTGAGTACACCTCCTCAGTCAAACCCAGAAGTTACAACATGTGTTCTAATGAAAAATCTCTTCTGGCGTGGAGGCTCAAGTGAAAAAATCAAGTGGCTGAAACACCAATCAAAAAAATCCAACAAAGAGTGACTCACAGGTTACTCCATGGAAATTGTTACCAGCATTAACAAATATTCCACTCAATATATCTAAAGCGCCAATGTAGCAATTCGTGTTAGAGGTAAGCAGTGTAAAGACCTATAAAAATATGTTTGTTAAAATCAATTAGTAAAGATCTCACCAATGAATCTAGGAACATGGACATCCTCATATCTGCACATCAAGACCTCCTGGATGAATGAGTAGTGATGTAATATTTCTAAACAGATGGCAATAAGGCTAGATTGGAAACTAAAATCAGCCTTGAACATTTTTTCATACCAAGTCCACAGGGCAGAAGGGCGGAAGTAGAAATAGACCATTGGGGTTTTCGAGATTGGCTCATGGGTACTCTTCTGCCTCTGAAAGTTGTTCTGAGCCTATAAGGTAACTAAGAAAAAGCTAGAGTTGCAGAATGGCCAGTGTGGTCCTGGATGATAGAAATCAATTGTCACTACATTTGAAACTTGTGTATCAAATGCTACCCTGTAAAAAACCTAAAACCTTATGATTCCAGGACTAGGCAGCCTCCATGCTCTGATGGACACATCCAATATGGCCAGTGTGAAATCTGTACTCCAACCAGCATAAACTCTTTGATCGGTTTAACTGCAGGCCATTACTGTCTCTCAGTTATTCAAACTTCGCAGACACTTTTCAAAGTTCTTGAATTTGGATTGATGCAGAGTATTAATCTTAAAAATAAGCTGTGTTTCATCAGCATAACCGCGGACAGTATTTCTGTTTGGGTGTAAATGCTTGATCATGGGGAGCAAGTACAGCAACCACATACATCTGGTATAGTTGTTTTTTTTCCTCTTCTTCCCATGGCGTCTGCCGTGTACAACATTTACCTAATTTAGGGGAGGAAATACAAAAAAAAGAAAATTCTATATTTATTCCTTTTTACTTTTAATAGAAATTGATTTCCAATGAAATCTATTTCCTTCTCTCTCACACGCCCTCGGCAACGTGTTGGGTCACTTTCACACACTTATTGAACGACTTGTACCTGCATTACAGGTGAGTTCAGAAGTACAGAAAAGGGAAGCAACTGCATTGGAAACATCTATAGATATCTTTATAGGCGTCAGAGGTGGCTGGTCCCTGTGAATATCTATCCCCTTGTTTCTTGACTGTTTTATATGATACCAGGAGAGAATCGTAGCCAATTATTCATCACAGATATATAAAAGTGTCAATCCCCAAGTCGAGCAGCAGCCTGTTTGAGTCAGTGAATCTGTCAGAAGGTTGGTTCAGTGATATAGAAGTGCCTGCTAGACAGGGTGAAGTCCTGCCCTGACCTCAGGTGTCTGAGATTCCTCAGATCCACTCCATTAATGAGGTGCTGCAGCATCACACATGCAGGCTGACCTGCACATCTTAGGTTAAAGCCCTGCAGTGCCTGCGGCTTTCCATAAATCAGTCTGTCACTGCACCCTTTCTCAGTACCTTAACCCCTTCACTGCGGCGGCTATTCTGCCGCAGTGCTAAGGGGGCAGGGCGGCCGCATGCTGGTGACGGAACCGCTCCGTCACCAGCCGCGGTTGAGCTGTGCTCATGACGTAGCGGTTCTGTCACGGCCCCGCCCGCTCAATGGAACGTCCAGCGCAGGCGCGGAATTCGCGCCGCACAGGCGTGCCGAGCGGGCCGTGACGGAACCGCTCCGTCATCAGCACAGCGCGACCGCTGATGATGGAGTGGTTCCGTCACCAGCAGGAGAGGGGTTAAATGGCGGGATGGGACCGGGAGACTTCCTGAAACCACCCTACTTTTTTATGAATTGAGGAGTAGGAGGAGAAAAAGCAAGAAGTTTAAAGCTGGAGGTTGCACATAGATATGCAGGCACCAGCTTTTAGTTTCCTGCTTCTGTGCTCAAGGGGTGATGGAGCTGTGTTCTCTCCCCTGAGGGTCCAAACAGCACCTGCAGCTGAAAGTAAAACACGTAAGTCAAATGTAGTGTGTGTGCATGCAGGAGAGAGAGAAAGAGTCTTTCTGTATGTGTGCGAGTATGTGTAGGTGTGAGTGAGAGGAGGGCTGCGAATATTTCAATGTCAGTGAGAATGAGTGTGTCTGTGAGTGAGAATGAGTGAATCAGAGTGAGTGAGAATAAGTGAGACTAAGGGCCAGATGTAGGACCATTCAATTTTGCGAGGGGCAAATTGCGTCAAATTACGACTCGCAATTTGCGACTCACAAAATTGAATGTACAATAGTGCCTCAGACACTGTTTGCGTTTCCAAATGGGGTCGCAAAATGTTAGCCTCATTATTATTTATGAGGCAGTCGCACTTTGCGACCCCATTGGGAATGGCTAGCACGCCCAAGGATGGTGGCCTGCTGAGGTCAGCAGACCACCATGTATGAGACTGATTTTTAAATAAAGCAGTTCTTTTTAAAAGCCAGTCCGTTTTCCGCAAAAGAAGATGGGATGCATTTAAAAAAGAAAAATGAAACTTTTCAGCTTCATTTTTTAGGGCAGACAGTGATCTTTGGGACCACTGCCTGCTCTTAAAAAATATTTTTGCACACACACAGAAAGGGGAAGGGTCCCCTGAGGACCCCTTCCTGTTGCGAGCGGTTTACCACCTACATGAAGTAGGTGGTAAACCGCGAGTGTTTTGCTGCAGCAAATATGGTCGCAAAACAATAGTACATGGCACGTTGACTCGCTATTAGGAAGGGACACCCGTTCCTAATAGCGAGAGTCGTAAACGCTATTTTGCGAGACAGTGACTCGCAAAATAGCATTTGTACATGCCAGGACCATTTTGTGCAGTCGCAAACGGTCTGATCTACTGTTTGCGACCCCAAAAAATGGTCGTACATCTGGCCCTTAGGGCCTTATTAAGAGTAAACTAGTTTGAAGCATACCAGACAGTGCAGCTGTCTGGTTTGCTAACAATATCTTGGTTCATTTTCCTTTTCCTATACATAAAGTTCCATTTGGTATATAGGATTGCCGATAGTGTATGCCTAGGGACTGTTGTCATGATATATTATGATTACCCACTGTCCCTGACGACGCTCAGGTAACAACGGTGTATGCCACGTTTTTCTTCTGCTTCTATTAATAATTACAAAATCGACATTACATTTCTCACATATTGAAAACTGGGTAATCATGATTGGATTCATTTTCTGCTAACAAAAATATGTTTTTCATATTACATATAAAGTCTTCATTTTTATAATTTCTGAAGACTATTTGCCCACTGAAATGGTACTCAGTATATCGACCTCAAAAAGATGACATGTTGAAGGCTTCTGCTGGGATTCGAACTCGTAAGTAAGCTACAGGTCCCAAAACAACTACCTTTCCCAGCCATGTGAAAGGCATAAACCAATGAAACATTGAAGACAAACACATGTGTTCAAATAAAAAGAATGACATTGGACGCAAAATACACTTTCCTAATTTTAAGAACTAAATAAAGCAAGACAAAAAAACTCTTCTGATCCGAAGTTGTTAACGAGTGCCTGCAGATTGTCTGCAAACTTGTTCAGGGTGCTGTGCGGTGGTTAAAATGATATCAGAGCATCTACCTCACTTTTGAACAGTCCAATGAAAAACAATAATTGTGAGAAAAATATAAACAGCAGTTTATTCGAATCGAAAACTAAACGCTGCATAAGCAAAGACTGAAAGCAGAGGGATGCCAAAGGTTTCTAAGAAGGCCCATGTCAAGGCAAACGCTGAAGCAAACGACATGATAAATATACATGGATAAAGCCCTGAGCACCATTCAATATTAACCCATCACACAGAATCATTTTAAAAGGCAAGGCGAGATATGCAGCAGACAGGCCTCGACAGAACTCTTCCAGGGAGCTTTAGCAGAGCACAGACCAGACTCACAAGACTCAAACGCATTTTATGTATTCAATGAAAAGTTAACAGAAGGTTCCTGCCCCTAGGGGACTCCATAATATTTCATGCTTTGGAGATAAAATGTAAAATGCTGAAAGTCAGCTCGAAAAAAATACCTTGAAGCATTCTGTCACCATTGTAGAAATGTTGGCATGCTGAGGATACAAAGAAAGGAAAATATGCATTGAATGGCTAAGCCGAATATGAGCTTAGTGAGGCCTGCGGAGAAGGAGATACCTGGCCAGACACTAATGCCCACTCTTATCAGCAACAGTGCAAACACTTGCAGAGCAGCAGAAGCAATCATTACATCTGGTGCAGATGAGCAGTCAAAGAAAATCTTAATACTGGAGGAATATAACAAGGGGATGCACAGGAAAGTCATTGTGAGATATGTTGACATTGTCCTCTACCGTTAAATACTGTAACTGAGGTGAAAAGACATTTTATGAAGGTGAATGAAAATTAGCATTGGTCTAAGCCTTGATCCCAATTATCCAAGATTGCTTTGAGAGTGAGTGTGGGGTACTCTTTCAGTACTTCCAGCATACTGTAGTACCTTTAGTAAAGCTATTTTCTCTTAAAGAATAAAGCACAGGAAGGCACTAGGGAGCACATTTATCAAATTAAATAAATCAGTGCTAAGACTCGATAAACTATTTACTTTCCAGTGCAAAACTGGTTTAGTGCTGTAGAGTCGTCAAAAAGTAACACAAATAACTCTTCGGGTTCCGTAGTATTACTTTGCATCAAGAAGGTATTCCATGGGTGGTACATGGGCATTCTGATGCAACTACCTACGGTTTTTGATGGAACGCCAGATCTACTTACAATGGTGCCAAAAAGCGATACCTCCATTAGGCAGGGATTAAAAAGGAGACATGTCTCCCAACATTTCACACATTTCATGTTGGATGCAGTGTACAGCACACATCCAATGAGGGAACAGTTTTAAACTTAGTCAAAGCACAGGTTTTGCATTACAAAACCTATACATATTAGAACACAAACACACTCTTGCACAAAGGCCGCTAAGATTCACAGTAAAAGGAATATAAAATATAGGGTGCCCGATATCTGTTATGATCAAACCTTGATCATGCGTCAAGATACCGTGTGATGTGCAAGACCCCTGCTCTAGGACTGAGCTGTGGGGCAGATGCAGTCAGGCAACATAAGCCGGCGGGCACCTGCCCGCAGTCTCCACACACTTTAAAGAACACAGCACTATGAATATTTATGTGCAAAGGCCTTAAATAATTCACCACTCCAGATCTTAAATATTTATTGTACTCTTATACATAGGGTGGGAGATGTTTGTGCTCTTCTTCAGCTGCCATGGCAGGTCAGAAGATTTCTCTGGTGAGCAGCCATGGCACATTTTCTTTCCTCCATGTCCATGGGAGCACATTAGCTAGGCTGCCACTATCCCCTTGAGATATCATTATTACCACAATTTACATTAAAGATTCCCGCAGAGAGTCCGGAATTCAGGCTGATGATGTCAGCTGTCAATCACAGCACAAATTATGGGGGACCTGTGAATCGGAAATACAGTGAATGAGAAGATTTTCTGGATTAAGACCATATTGACAATGTTGCTTTAACGATTCACTGGGAAACAAATTAAAACAAACCATTATTTAATGTTTTCACGGCTTGCCTAACCGAGAACGGGACAAATGCGTTACATCTCATTCCATGCTACATAACGGTTTTATTCCAGGACAAACTGGAAGAAACCATTTAAAAATATTGCAACATAATATAAAATCTAAATTTTTATAAATCACATGATCCGATATGTTTAATGCACTTCGAAAAAAGGAAATCCTGGTTTGCACATTCATTTCCTAAACATATTTGAAACAGACTATAATAAATTCACCCTTTCCTAATTAGACGTACAGAGTTCGAAAAGGTGCAAAAAAAGCCTATTGATTTTTTCCCTCTGGTGTTGTATCTAAATTTCGATTAAATTCAGTTTTCTCCATATCTTTATTATAAAAGCAACACATATGATACAAAAATGAACGCAATATATCCCAAGGTAGGAGAGCAGGTGAGGGTACACAGATGCGGAACAAGGAATTCCAGTGTATCCAATGGCAATTAAAGGCCTTTGTTCAGATGAAGGACACTGAGAAAAATGAGGTTTGATGTCTCTTTGTAAATAAACACTCCATCGGAAGGCCTTGCATCCACTCTGAGCAGCACCAGCTGTTCTAATAGCTGCTCGCCTTAGATGGCATCAGGCACAGGCCAAAAGGTGGCAAGTCATCATAGCAGTTCCACTTCTTTCTCCTTGAACACAAATCAAACATGAATAATATGTTGCATGAGAAAAAAATATTTTGCCATCTTCTTTTGCTGTGTCTCAGTTTCTAGATCACGTTTGTTGTGCAATCTCCGTTGCCAATCAGTGCAAAACTTTAATGCTATGAGTGCCGCTCCAGGACTTAATTTGAGACGTTTGTTGCAGGTGGGGTCCACCAGTAGTCTTTTTTGGGGACCGGCTCTTACTTTTCTGAATCAGACTTTGACCCAAAGCAAGAGAGAGAAACACACAAATGGGGGGAAGAAAGGAGCAAGAGGAAGGCAAGAAAATAGTGATAATGAAGAAAGCAGAGATGAAAAAGTGCTGAAGTAGTAAGATAAATGAGCAAGGATGGCCTTGTGATGAAGGAAAGAGGCATGAGGTGGAATTAAGACTGCAACGCCTTGACATTCAGTACCTCCAATAATCAACAGCACCAGCCTTGGGCTTCTGAGCAAAACTTTGGGCCCTGTCACTTATTCTTTTAGGAATTAAGCCCCGGGCCACTCTCTACTACTTTCACAGCTCATCAGAATAATAAATAGAGCCCTCCCCAGGCACTGAATGCTATCTTCAAATAGTCACTCCCTTCTTCTCCTTGAAAAAACACTATGTGGGGGATATGTACAAGGAAGTGGCTGACCGTGTCATTAGCATCCTTGGCTTATCAACACACTCCGCCACTTCTGAAACGCACGGCTGGACCATATGTGTGCTGCTTCATGCAGGACACATGAAAGTTACAAAATGGCACTTTTAAAAAAAGGTTTGTTTATGTATAGGATGGGACAACTTCCTGTACGTAAACAAACAATGGCATTTGGCTGTTTACATGTGTGCTGTACAAGGCAGCACCCATGGAAAAAGCAAAACCGAGGAGAAATAATACATTTCTCCTCATTTCATCAGCTTAAGACCAGGATTTTCCTGGTCTTAATTTTGGTGCTGCCTCCTATGTATGCCACCCTTGTACATAGGGGGCAGCGGCAAAATGAATGGATGTTGTGGTGGACCGCCAACCACAACACCCACTGCACGCCCCTTTCACGCTAACCATAGCTTGAAAGGGTGCCTTATGTATAAGGCAGCGTTAAGCCACATTAAGTGGCTTAACGCTGCCTTGTAAATAAGGTGCAGCCCCTATCACCACCACAACGTCGCAGAAAGTGACATGATGGTGGTGATAGGGGCCTGTACATATCCCCCTATATGTCTTCTCTGTGCGCACACCTTTCTTACCTTCACCCAGGAGACCTTCCTGATCGCTACCATGTTTATCCTCATTCTGGAATTGCACCTGAATTAATGCACACCCTGATGCTTGTTTATGTTTTTAGTAACCTCATCATGTACCACACTCACACTGCCACACCTTGCATTCATTAATCTGCAGTCTGGTTTTCTTCCTCTTACTACAGAAAAATAACTCGCACCCTTAGGGTTATTTTAATAGCTCCGATGGACCCATTCTATTCTACGACAGTCCATCCCATTACACAAAGCCACAGACATGTACTTTCCAATTATTCTATTGTGCCCTTAAACTATTTCTCTACATTACAAACAATAGTGAGAACCCTCAAACTCGTCCTAAACACCTTTCATTTTCCTTAAACAAATTTCAATCCTGCAAATTGTCAGGGGAACCTTGGGACCTCCTTCTTCCAAGAAGTGATTAGTTATCAACTCTGGGGCACCATTTCCCATTATAGTCACGTAGTAAACTAGTAAACTACTGCCATGCCATGCCTATTCCATAATCCTTAAGTGCCCTCTACTCTACCCCTTGCATCACCTTCTTATAGTGAAGGAGACCTTCATTAGCGTTTCCACTTTCTCACGACTGCCGCTGTGCAATGTGCAATTGTTCTTGAGTCCATCTGTATGCTCAGCAGTCAGCTCTTACCAGTACTACTCGCTAATTCTCTTTTTAATAAGACTACAGAACAAATGTCCCTTTGAGCGATGTCACTTTTTCCGCTGCAAATCCCATGTAATCCCCAAGCTATTGTATACTTGATCTGCCACATGGTGGCAATTCTCTATGTACGTCTATTTGCTTAAGAATGGGATACACTGCTTCAATCAAATATCATCAGCAAAAGAATCTGCTGCCACCATTCACCTCCATCCCAACACAAAAGGCTTCTCAAGAAGTACATTCTAGCACACTAATCATCCATCAAGTTATCATTGGAGTTTCTTGTTCAAAGCAATGTATGGTCTACAGATAAACAAGGTGTTTATGATACAAATCTGTTTTGAAAGATAGTACAGACAAGCAAAGATAATAAAATGGTTAGCTCCCAGTATTTATAAAATGTCCCTTTTCGTGACTAAGGGCCAGATATAGGTAATCACAATTTACCTATTCTTAAATACAGAATTTTACCGATTCGGTATTTAAGAATAGGTAAATGGGATGTAGGTAATTTTTCGTAAAAAATTACCGAATCGGTAAGATTCGGTAATTACCGAATCAGTATTTACCGATTCGGTAATTTCCATTCATTCCTATAGGCCTGGAGGCCCATAGGAATGAATGGCAATTACCGAATCGGTAAATACCGATTCGGTAAAAGGGGGAAAACATTGAAGGGTGGCAGGGTGTCACTTTGACACCCTGTTGCACTCCTTAATTGGGTATGGGTGCACATGTGGCACACTGTCTGCCACATGGCACCTTTGAAAATGCACTGATTTGTATTTTCAAAGGTATTCCTTATTTACCACCAACCTATAGTTGGTGGTAAATAACGAATCCTAAAATGGGAAAAGCACTCATTTGAGTGCTCCCTACATTGCAAATTCGGTAATTTACCGATTCGGTATTTTAAGGAATCGGTAATTTACCGATTCCTTAAACTACTGAATCGGTAAATTACCGAATTTGCAATTTAGGCCACCTACATCCCAAATGCCCAATACCGGTCGGTAACGGCCGAAATTCGGTAATTTTGGCCGTTACCGACCGGTATTGGGCAACCTACATCTGGTGTATCACAGGATAAATGGCCCCTTCCCCTCTTTTGTAGTTGAGTAATAGAGCCACGAGATCTGACGTGCTGGGACCTATCATATAATTTCATACTTTATACCATAGCCATGCATTGTTGGTTCTTTCATAATCTTATCATTTCCAGTCTATGTGGATATTGTTCACTCTATTCATTAGTACCCCTTCTTCACACCACTTGTGTTGTGTAAGAGAAAACAATGTTCTATAATGTAGACATAGCTGTCAGTCAACCCTAGAAACGTAGCTTTAAGATTCTCGTGTATTCGCTAGGTTTTAGGCTTCACATACTCTTTGGCGAGCATGTGTCAAAGATAAATGTAAATGTATTTGTATTTGAGCTTGTAAAGCGCACTGCTACCCGTCCGTAGGTTTCCTGGCGCTGTATAACTCTAGGGAACCCGTCCTGGCTTTCCCTGTGGGATGGTCCCTGCTGGGAGTCCCCAAGGTGGAGCCAGGCATCCCCGGAATTGATGGGGCCGTTGTGAAGATTAGGCAAGCTAATGCCCAGAGTAGCCGAGTGGAACCCCTGATTAGAGTAAGCACCGAAGTGAGAATTATCGAGTCCGCTGAGCCAAGTCCACGACCCTGCCGGGTCGGGAATTGAACCCTGGTCCCGGGCTGACTTCTGCTCCCGGGTCTGCCGCCTCTTAACCAGTGAGCCACACTACTCCACTATGGACACCCAGCACAGTCGTTTGACATTTCAACAATTTTTAGCAATTATCCTATTCTTTCAGACCAACAAAACCAGCAAGACATACCTCCTAGGTTGCTCTTCTTTGGACTCCTTCACAACCAGCCTCACCTTAGATCCTATAAATACTTCAATGCAAGCACAGGAATGACAAGGATGTCCGGATGGCCCAAGTCTGGTAAATGGAATGGGAGCAATGCAAACATCTTTTGTTTTATAGATCAGGTATATTATTGGGTGGAGAAAACATACTCTTACAGAGAAGATCAGAGGATATTATAGCCTTATAGCCCGCCGTAGAGGACTATACCAGGTATTGAAGGCCCTTTCCAGTGTTAAAGGCCTGAGCCGAAAGCGAGGGCCTTTAACAAGGGAGAGGGACTTTAATAGCCGGTATAGCCCAGCTACGAAGGGCTATAAGGCTAATAGAACATTCTGCCATAGAGGGCAGACTGGTCTAACAAAAAAAAAAGCCTTATGGGAGTGGGAGGAGATTGGAATCCCCTCAGGCTCCCTGAAGCCTTTGTTCACAGCCAGAGCTGTGAACAAAGAAGCATTGGAATGTTGGAGCTCCGGGCTTATACCAGCCATTATAAGCCCAGAGCACTCCATTGTTTTTCAATGGAGCTCCCAACATTCCAATGTTCTAATAGAGAATAGAATGATTCACCTTGAGATACATCTCTGGGTTACATCTAGCCTCTAGTCAAAACTTAAACAATCTTCAATACGGGTCTCAATTTCAGGCATATTAATAAACAGTCTATACCATGGATTTCCACATGCCAATGGGTTCAAAACTGGTCTATAAGTGTACAATAAATGGGACAGTCAAAAGATGTGACATTATTAAATGACTGCTCTAAAATCTAGACTTGCCTGTTAAAAAGAATTGTGAGGCCTGCAACAATGAGCTCAAAACCAGTTATTCACACGGACCTTGAATGCGTGCTCATATGACAAGGTAAAATCTGTGAGAAACAGGACTGAATTTAAAGCACTTTGCACCATGCATAAAGTTTTCTATAATATAAGAATGTGGGGGATACTGATACAATACATCAACTAGGAAATTCAGCTCAAGAGTCAACCTGTTGAATCTCCAGTAGACATTCAGAAGTGAGTGGCTCCCCTTTTTTGCTTGTCTGAATCCAAATGGCTTTGTTGTATCTCTAACTTCCCACCTTTTGATTTCCCTTTATAAATGGCCTAAGAAATACGGTTTTATTTCCCCACCCCTGGAGCTACTAATGCCGGGAGTATTAGTATTAGTAAGCCAGATTTTCATTTAGAGTGTTCGCTGCTTTAAGCAGCAGGCATGTTGACGCGCAAGTAAACAGACCATAGTTCTCATTTCGGATCTCATTATTCTGATGGGGCCAATAACTGGCATCTCCAGCTCCATCAGAAATAGGTGGTTACTAAGGAGAGATTGAATAGTGCAATTATCACAGATACCTATGAAATTGTTTTTCACAGTCAGTAATAAATAATGACCTTCTATGGTTGTTTTGGTTGTATAGATGCCTAGCAGGTTGATTGTCATACACTGTGGGTGTCTGCTAACATAAAGTAAATACAGAATATGTGCACAATATCGAATTCTAACCACAAATCACACATGAAATGACATCATCAACATCACAACACACCATCATATGCTGCATGTCTAATTCAGGCCAAAATCCGACTAAAAATGCAGCCTCTGAAGACAATTTCTCAGAAGCAACCAACACCGACTTGGGCAATGGGCCTTGACAGCCTCTCACCGCAACTGAACAATAATCCCAAATCCCTTGTATTTCACAGTGACACTACCTTCAGCTTTGGAATTCACATTCCAAAATAGGCACAGACCACTGGACACTAGCTCATAATGGTCTCAAAAGTGAATGCTTTTCTCTCTGAAGCAGATTTCAGCAAAATTAAGGTGCAACATCTTGCTCAGTGGTGTCCAAGTATCCCATCGGAACCCCCCAATAGCACCCTTCATGTTTCTATCAAAGAGCTCCACTGGCTCGCACTGCCTGTCTGTATTTCCTAATAGTCATGAAACATAAACTCTATCACATGACCATACGTGGAAACCAGGATTGGTATCTCCTGTGCTCTATGAAGCACTCTCAGCAGAAACCTCATCAGGAATGACACAGAAAATACAGAATGTGGAAGGCGCAATGCCAAGCATACTCTTCTATACCCCTAGGACCTGTCACTCCATCCACTCCCAGACCCAACAAGAGTCTCACTCCGACTCATCAGGAAGGAGCGGAGGAACCTTCTCTACAAACAACAACTCGACCACATAGAACCACTCTGGATGATAAATGTTAGAAGACGCTTCCGCAAGTTCCCACTGGGTCACCTCCGTTATCTCTCTCCTCCATACACTTTCCTTATCCTCCACCTTCACGCAGCTCTCCGTTGATTTTCAACGTGGCTTGCACTCTATAATCCTCAATACACACACACATATATACATACATACATACATATACATATCACTCCAGAGTAATAGTACGTCTATTTTCTCTCCGTTAAATGGAGAATAAAATGATTCCACACAAGTTACTTAATAGTGACCCCATCTATTCTAAGTAGTGGGTATTTTTTATATTGCACTGGTCATGCTGATCAGATTATTACATCTATGCATTTATGGCTTCATATTGTGGACACAACACATGTAATTTTATATTTTTGAGGCCATAAACTGAATTATTGTGGTCAAGTGTACCTCTACTGCTGTGTGAACAATAATATACCAAGAGCAGACCATTTAGTGAGTTAAAGAAGCAAAATGTAGAGGAAATACTTAGAAAGAAACAGCTAGCTAAGGAGTCTTTTATCATCCATATCAGGACGATGAAATAAATTACCCTTTTAGTTCCTATTCTGTCAAGAGAAACGATGTTTAGATTAAACCGCAGCCGGCTCTAAAAGGATAATTTGTCAGTATTTTGCAGTTTACAACCAATGTGGTATTGATTTGTGAGTCCACCTTTTTTTCTCGTTTCCCTACACTAATTCAATTGAGACCAAATGAAACTTAACTTGTCAATGAAAAAGTATTCTCTTTATTTTATGGCAAAAGGTATTAGGAGCTGCTAAAGTCTCCGAGAGAACTAGAGTCTTCTCAGGGACGTTAGCACACAAATAGACACATCAGGTGTGGAGGGGCACACATAAGGCGTGCTTCCAAGATGCATTCACCGAGATAAATTCTGCAAAATTAAAATAAAATATTTTCCTTAATCATAGTTAATGAAACAGTGGCAAGGAGAGAACGCGTGTTAATAGAAGCTTCATTGTTAATGCTCCGAGCTGAATGACAATTTAAGAAATCAAGGCAACTCAAATGTTTGGAGAGTTGCATAGGAGACAGCAGAGCATGCACACCTTTATTGGTATTTTTTATAGCCATACATATATAATAACGTTTTTGAAATACCACCTTTTTTTGCAGTTTCTATACGTGGTAAACCTCAATTTTTCTTTTACTCATTTCAGAGATACTTAATGACTCAATCTGAAAGCAATTAAAGGTTTAGCTTGACCTGCTGGGATTCGAATCAGTGATCTAATAAAAATGATACAAATTATCAGCAAAAGTACTTTCCTGACTGAGCCATCTTTCCAGAGTATAGTTTGAAGAAATAAGTACATGTTAAGAGGTTCAAAGCTGTAGTATCCTGCCTTTGATGTTAATAATGTCACCTCATGCTCTGCCGGTGGAATGTTCCATGGATGATGTGTTACAGAATGTTGGGAGTCAGAAGTGTCAGTTGAGAAGGGCTGAGCAGCATGCTGGCTGTTCCTGGTGGGGTTTTGTACTGGACTTAACTACATGTCTTGTAACTATCTACAGAAAAACATCTGAAGATCCTCTACACCTCTGGACTTCGTTACTACAAAAGCACTGAACATAACCCAACAATTTGCTTTTAGAAATATATGTGTTTGTCCCATGAGCAACACCAGTGCCCTGATCATAAGTCTTAGGGTACTGGGGTAATGGGGAAACCACAAACGATTTTACAATTAATGTGCAATAGCCTCACGCAGTGCCATGCAATTATGAGTAAAACCGCATTGAATGGGGATTAACCACATGGGACTCATTTCTGCAGTCGTAAAACCACATAGAATTATTCTATGGGGTTTCACCACATACATTTGCTATCTGCTCTGACACAGTTGTAAACAAAAGTGCGCACATGTAGGGTTGGAACTAGAAGTAAGAGAGGGGCATGAGTGGAACAAGGGAGGGCAGGGGTAGCCTTCTTTTTACCCAACAAAAAATTCAATGATTCCTCCTTTGAAAAAACAAACTCAGAATGAGGCCTGCTGGAAAGTCTCATGTAATTTTGGCAGCCCGGTCACTGGCAGCAAATACATGCCATGGTTCTCCGGCACCTAATAAATAGCGTGTGGGAAAAGCTGCCAACTCTGAATCAGGTGGCGTGAAATTGTGGTAATTTCGCTCTGACTCAAAATCAGGCTCTTAGCATACAGAATTAAAAGCAGGAATATATGCACCAGTTCCCGAAAGTACAGGTTTCATGCATGAACTGGTGCTCCTGTTTCTAATTTGTGCTGTCTGCGAGTCACCGCAAGCTTGGTGAATTTCTGAGGTGTGCTTTAGACAATCTAGTGTCTCAAAAGATGCTCTGCGCGAGTGCACACGTTTACTGTGCGGCCCCAAGCTGCAATCTTCCCTTTTTTTCAACGGATCCTCTGGTTTTTCTGTTCCACTCAAAGAATGGGCTATTCATCAGCCCTCAAGTGATTGTGTAGTTTGCTGCTACAGTGGTATAATCACGAAACACTAGAACTCCCATTCCATTATGCCAATTATTCATACATCACTTTTGCCTGCCCACTCATATGCTCCTAGAAATAAACGAAGGACTGCAACTGAGGACTGGTTACTGTGTTTTTTGGCAGAGAATGAGCAGCTCGCCTCCATTATGCCGAAGAACCGATCTGTGTTGAAAAATAATAACTGTGGCATACTACACCCTGCCCACTGCAACATCTCCCTTTTATCTTAGAAAACCACAACATGCAAAGCAGTACTTAATTTGTAAAATATGAGTGCCAGAGCCCTTCTCGAAAGAACACTGCAGTGCCAGTGACAGTACCAACATAACATCTAACCATCACACTCCTACAAGTGGGACAATTCAGACTATTTCCCGCTACACAAAGATATAATAATGTCTTGAGAGGTTGATATTATTAATTTTCAATGTAATTTGACTTACTATACACAGTTATTGTGCTCACCTCAAAATTAAACAGGCAGTGCCACCATGTGGTGGACTTTCACTTGAGCCGGTGCTGAAAATTAAGTGCCGGTGCCGAGCACCGGAAACCACCAGGTCAAATTAAGCACTGATGCTAAGGCTGCATACTTTTCAGAATTCTAGCAGTCCTCGCTGCTTTCAGAGCTCTTCTGCAGGTCCACAATAGTCATGATGCAAAGGATTAAGATAACCACCAATACATACAGGAGAGGACAACCTCAGATGGAGGAGGAGGAAAGACTGGAGAGAGGACATCTTTAGTGCTACCTAGAGAAAGAAGCAGGTGCCCCCCTTCTCAGCAGTCTGATGCATCATACATCACTTCTGCCCACACACGCTTCATGATCCTTGATTGGGATGATGATGAAGAAGATCAGTTTATTCGCTGGTGATTGGGCGAGGTTGTCTCTCATTTAAATACGCCAAAGCATGGACATGCACTGCAAATCATGCTTTAATTCATAGGACCGATATGTCTTGTAACTCCAGTGAAATAGGACGGTAAGTGTTAATACCAAATTCATAAAATGGATGTCAGGAAACATACACAGCATAACAGTAGTTTGTAATACAAGTTAAGGCAAGATTGGATTGCTTTGTGACATCTATCTGCTTTTATATCTCCTTTTTCAGGCCTTGGCTGCAGACAGCTTTAGCAGGTCTGTTGTTTCCAATACACAACCTATTCTTAGGATGCTTAGGGTGGACTTTGGGTCAGCCTCCTGTTCATGTTTCCATTGCTTTGCTGTCTACCTCGGTGGTATGCACTTGATGTGACAACTTTCTTCCCTGTTGTGGGGCATGCCCCACTCAGAAGTATTTTGGTCTCAAAGTGTTCTGATTGATGAGCTCCTTTCATTGCACACTTAAAGGGAATCTTTTTTTGAAACATTTTGTATTGATCAATAGTGGGATTGCACGCGCTTGCTTTCTCTCGTCCGCCCCTTTTTCTTCTACTTAATGGCCCCCCACGTGGTCACCACCATGGTCCCCATGTTGTATTATTTCAAGCAATTTGTTTACTTATTTTACAATTTTCTGCCAGCCGCAAAGTGTTGCTGGCTACTCACTTCCTTTTTTTGTGCTTTGTGCACACTTCTTTTTCACAATTTTAACATTTTACTGTTCAAACATGGCTTTCTTCCATGTTATAATGGATAAATAAAAACGAAGGGTCTAATTCACAAAGGGCCTTCGCACGTATTGCGTAGGTCCTGCAGTGAGGAGTCTAGGCACTTGGGACAGACTCTCCGCAAGGAGAATTTTCATTGCGGAGTTTCGGCCACGAGTGCGGAGGACCTTTGTGATTCACACCCTAAATGAAATATCAAACAAAAAAAAGCAAATTGGACTGATATTGATAGCAATGCGCTATATTGTGTATTAGATAGTAAAACACTGTCCAGTATACTCATTGGAATGTATGCCTGCTTGTTAATGTATTTGTAAAGCACACACCTTACTTGAAGCAAAAAGATGTGAATTCACGTGAAGATCCCAGAGATGATTATGAGATATTATGCAAAAAAAAATTAATTTGTTTAGGGAAATACCTCATCTTTTTGTAGATTAGTTATTTTATGTAAATACAATCTTGAATTTTGTTTTTATTTAGCAGAAAAACCTCAAATTCATATTTTTGCAAGAGATGTGTACGGTGCGTTTGTGGAAAATGTTACAAGTATTCAAATTATGTATGTATCCTTGTTTTGCAATCAGTATACATATTGTACATTCTTCTACTGCAATGTCCTCACCGGACCACATACCATTTAAAATATGCTAACTAGCACATAAAACATTACTGGCCCCAATTCACCAATGTATCAAAGTGAGTGGATTTTAGACCTTAATTCAAGCTCGGATATACATGTGTAATGTTTTTAGAGCACCTGCGCTACACCTGAAAAACAGAACATATTGGATTAAAGAAGGGGTGTAACGTAGACAGGGATGAACTATTATTTTCTGCAAGCAGTTTGAGAAAGTAAATGAGTTGGCAAAGGAAAATTGTGAGTAATTCAAAATAGTAATCCCAGAGAGTGTCACAAATGGCTGAATCATTATCAACCTACCATCTTAATAAAGCAAAGTCTGTGCTTTTCTTGCTTAGGCAGTTTTTCTGATTGAAATTGACAAAAACACAAATACCTGCTCTGATTGGTCGAAAGACGGTCTATTCGAATTGCCTATGCCACCTACTGTTAGCAATTTTGTGTGGCTTTTCTGAAACCAATCAGAATATGATCATTTGTTTAAACAATGCTGACCAATTCATGGGCACGCAAGCATAGTAGCCTTAGTCGTTGTGCATCTCACTGAGCCACATAAAAGAAAGACTGGCAGCTTGAATATGAGTCATTTCCCAAGTTGGGTATAGGGCCTCTCAAGTGTTGGCACACATAAAAAGGTGAAATTAATTGGAGCTTATTTACAAACCCCCAGTAGCGTAACAAAACTTGATCCCACCCCCGCAAGATATGCTGAAGGGCTCCTCACACTCACATCAGTAGGGGCTGAGCTGTCCCCTCTAGAAAGGGTAAGCCTGACCCCCCCCCCCACAGCGGGGGCTGCGTGGGCCTTTGTTACGCCTCTGCAAACCCCTTGTGCCACCTGTACGTCACTTCTTCCCATATTATAAGTGAGGGACCTGCAGCGTAAGGGTCTTGTAAATAAGCCCCATTGTGTTTATTTGTTTAGTGAAAAAGTCTCCCAGGCGTGATGATGTAATGACAACATTTTTAAACAATTAATAGAAAAGAATGAAACGAAAGAAAATGGTAATTATTATGTCCTAAAACACTGCTTGTGCAACCAAAGCAACTCAAAATGCTACAAATAGTCATCTTTCTGAGCAAATACCAAAATTTCAATAGACATTTACCCAGATTATACATTCAATTAGCAATGGAAACATGTTTTAATTACTTCAGATTTAACCCCTTGAAATTATACTGACTGACATTTTTTGTACAATGAATTGCTGAAAACTCTCTTTTTAAAATACCTAACCTATCCGTGCAAGATCGACCTGGTAAGACCCTCCCTTAGTCTTAGCCAATCATAACCGCTAATCAGCACCCACGTCCACTCTCTCCACAGGTTACACATTCCAGAGACTGTCCTCCTTCACACTCCTTCAAACTCCATCTCCACTTGGAGCATGAATTCCAGCAAGGGGATGACATGATGCACACCATTGTGGTCGTACAAGCCTTTCACACAATTATCACATAAGATCCTACTCTTTTTCCTTCTTATGAAGCCCAGTCAGCCATCACAGGACCAGCGGCAGTGGCGTCTTGAATCCCCCGGTATTGCTGCCTAAACAGGGGTGGTGTTGAAAGTCTCAGTTATTTAGGGGCAATTCTTGTCTGCAGCTCTGCAGATAAAATCTCTTCAAAATAAAATAATATGAGAAACCTATAACAGAGGCCAAGCAAGGAAAGTTTACAACTACAAAGATATGAAAAGAGAGAGGAAAAGAAGGAGAGAGAGAGGAAGAGAGAGGGCTGGAAGAGTGAAATTAAGGGCATATGAAAATAAAGAAGAAACTGTGATGAGAAAGAAGGGTAAAAAGGATAAAAGGATGGATTGAAGGGTGAATGGACTGATGGACTAAAATAATATTTGCATGAGTAGGAGAAAGAAAATGGCTGGAATAATAAATATCTCGATGAATGAGCGAATGGATGAGTGGTTGCCTGGTTGGAGGTGTGGAAGGATGGATTGCTGTATTGATAAAAGGAGGGTGAATTGGTGGATGGGTGAAGAAGAATGGATGGATAAAAAGGATGTATGAATTTTGGGAAGTGTGAGTGGAAGGATGGAAGGAAAACTAATATTGAAGGGGTGGATGGATGGAATGGTGAAAGTATGGATGAAAGTATGAAAAGATGGAGGGATGTATATATATATATATATATATATATATATATATATATATATATATATATATATATATATATATATATATATATATATATATATATATATATATATATGAAAGGCTTAAAGACGGATGGAAGGCACTAATAAGGGACCTCCTCCAGAGTGAGTAGGGCTTACTCACTTTGCTCACCCAATAGCATTTGAGGTATGGATCAATTTTCTGGCTACTCTCTTGACCAGCGGCATCCACCCCATGAGCTAAATATGCTACAGCACAGAATAATCCTTCATTTACCAACAGATCATGGAAGGGCCTCCTGTATTCTCTTTATATGCTCTATTTCTTATCACCAGACCCTTCCACTGCACTTCAAGAGCTGATTGTTTTGAACACTTGTTCTTTGAGTACTGTGGTGAGTATGTCAGCTTCATAGGAATTTAAAATTTGCCAGTTTGGCTATTCAGACATATTTGTTTTTTGACAGTATCATTGTGTATCTAACCCTATCTCTACCTGCAAAGATTTGGTTAATGGGGACCATTTTTGTGCCTGGACGAAACATTTAGATCTTAGTTAATGCTTTTAAATCCGATTGCCCCATTGTGAATTGTGAACAGAATATATCTCAATTAATGCATTATATCCTCAAAGGAGAAGTGTTATAAATGTCACACACCAACCTCAATGTAGCATTTTAGCTAAAGGCAAATTCTAAAGACAGACTCTTGTATAAACTAATTGACTTTTATTTTTGCCCTACACCAGGGGTCTCCAACCTTTTGTGTAGTGAGAGCTACTTCTGGTCAGTGAAAATCGTCATGAGCTACTAAACCACAAGCAACTCGCACATTTTTCGGAGAGACCCCCCACACCCAGTTTCATTGCCTTTAAGCCTAATTTCTTGAGAGCTAATACTGTTGTTTGAACAAAATACTTAATAACCACTCTCTCTCAGATGCATTTAATTAGTTTTATAGTGCCACTCCTACAAGTGTAAGGTGTCAGAATACTTTACATCACACAGATTACACAGAGACAATCAGTGAAATGTTACATAAGACAGAGGACAAGAGCGTATAGGAGTCGCAGGTCATCCATACTGGTAGGCAGGATAGTTTAGGAGTGCTTAGTCAGGAGAAGCAGAAACATAGGATTTAAAACCTCATACCATGGTTGGGGGTTTCTCTTTAATAATAAGAATTGATTTCTACCCAAATCAACTGTTTTGCAACATTAGGATAATGAAAAACTGGGGGGGGGGGGGGGGGGAATCAAACGGTCCAGCCAGCTTACATCTTGCAGTTTTCAGTTACTTGCTCACTGTTCTACATTAGGATTTTAACTCAAAGAGCTAGCAACAATATGTTCTCTCTGACAAAAGTAGTGACCCACTGACCTATATACATTACGTTATATATGCACTTTGTGATCGGCAAGTTCTTTGCAGCAGGCATATTAACCATCTGTACTACCTTATGATGAGTAAAAAACATTCTTCACCCAGTTAATTTGATATTTTTATTGTTATCTGAAATTTGCTGGAGGCCAGGAATGCAGTAGAAGGTGCTTTTCCATACTATTGGCGCTCTCACTCGAAGTCAGCACCCAGGGGCACCGGTCGCGCTGCCCTAAAGCCAGACCTGGTGTTAGCAGCACAGTACAAAAATACAAACCCACAACTCTCCTCTGCTGAAGGCTTCTCACTGGTTATCCGTTACAAGAAGTTTTCATCCAAGCTATTATACATCACTCACCTAGTGATAAGATAAAGTAGTAAAGGTCCTAAAAAAATCAATGCAGACAAAACTGATCAAATACTTCCAACCTAGAAACTTATGTTGTGGGCTAGCACAGGGTATATTAATTCCAACATACAATAAAATGTGGTGGCAATACTTTCTCCATACAGGCCTTCAAATTAGGAAATGCATTCCAGTCAAAGGTAGGAGCTATTCAGACTCATGTAGTAATCAGTGAAAGGCTTTCACTGATTATTACACTGCGCTTTATATTTGCCTTTGCATGACAGTGAAAGCTGCTCAGAGCATGCAAGGACCTTTAATTTTTTGTTTTGCCGGCCAACGTGCTTTATTAAAAGGCAGGTTTGAAGATTTAAAGCGCGGTAGGAGCACAGTGCATGCAAGGACTTTCAATTTGAACGTCGGGTGCCACTGTGCTTTATTAACGTTTAGGCAAATGTGAAGCACGGTGGCGGCCGATGATAAAATCAAAGGTCCTTGAATGCTTTGAACAGCTTCCACAGTCATGCATAGGCAAATATATAGCCCGGTGTAGTAATCAGTGAAAGGCTTTCACTGATTACTACACTGCGCTATATATTTGCCTTTGCATGACTGTGAAAGCTTTTCAGTGCAGAAAAAAACTTTGGATTTACCATCGGCTGGCACCGTGGTAATGGTCAGTGCCTGCAAGAACCTTCGATATTAACATCGGCTGCCACAGCACTTTATTCCTGCTTAATGCAGATGTAAAGCATGGTGGCGGCCGATGTTAAAATCAAGGGTACTTGCATGCACCGAGCTTCTTAGTATGCGAAGATAAATGAAAGCGTGGTAAAGTCAGTGAAAGCAGATTACTTCAGGCAAGAACCTTGCATTTTAACATAGGCTTCCAGTACAGTATCGGCCCAGTGCCTGAAAGGACTTTTAATTTTAACATTGCCTGCCACTGCGCTTTATTAATGACGGCAGATCTAAAGCGCAGAGGCAGCCAACGTTAAAATGAAAGAGTCTATTTTACCGACTCTGCTACTGCTTGGTCAGGGGCCCACTTACCTCATAGCAGCAGCTGCTCCAAGAGGCCCAAATGCGTAGCGTGGTGCCGGCATTGAAAAAAGACAGGTGGCGTGTGACTAAGAGGAAGAACGTTACGTTCTTCAGCCTGCCCTGCCCCAGCTAAGCTCACTTCAGCCAATCAGAGCAGCTAGTTTGTGTGAGGGTGGGCAAGGGCTGATAGCTGTCAAAGAGAATGAAGGGCTTCAAAATAAAAAGCTTAAATCACGTCTCAATAATTAGATAGCAGCGTGAGCTACTCCCAGAGGGTTGGCAAGCTACTGGTAGCTTGCGATCGACCAGTTGGAGACCCCTGCCCTACACCTTGTACTTCTTTAAATGTATTTAGTTTCTTATCTCTTTATAAAAACTTGTTTCATCTTGGAAATGAGAGTAGGGTGTATCCAGATTTGCTATCTTTAAGAATATTTCAATGATATAGTATCACAATAACACAGTTGTATGAGTAAAAAGTGAACACTGAAGGTTTGCCAAGTAGCGCTATGTTTAAACAAATGGCCAGCTATAGAGGAACATTTCTCTCTTCCCCTGGCAACCATTTTGCATTATCCCGGTCTGATTCTGCCATGTGGAACATGACTGACATAGACAGGGTAATGAGTGACTGTACTCTTGCCGTCAATTGGCCGAGATGACTGTTGGTGTGACCTGACAGCCTCTGGTGGTGGGGGCACCAGATCAAAAGCTTACACCGGTGGATCCAGCAGATGCTCAACCAGTGTAAACGTGGCACTTTGAATCAGGGTTTTAAGTAAAATAAACTTGATATGGATTGGATGGAGGTTGGGAGCGATGCCACTACAAAGAAAAGTATCTTGTTGAACACATCAATGAGAATTGATTGTGGAGGAGGTACACGAAGATAGACTGGACGTAAATATATACAATTTGGGGCTTCATCGTGAGTGGCACAATGTGGACACCAGATGGAATGATACCAGGAGTTAACGATACCTGAGAGTGACCGGAGCAATTAGGATTTATAAGGACATTTGTAATTTTTTGGTCGCAATACCCCAGTAGTTCCTCATTTTCTCCTACAGTTCCCTATGGAGATGTTGGCTGCAGTTTGCAACCATAATCTCCTGGTGAAACATGACAGGCCTATGGAGTTTCCTGACTACTAGTAATGAAGCCTATAGGATTTATAGGGTTTATCTGGTGGCATAGTGTGGGCTAGGCCATAGGGGCAGTTGCCCTGGCCGCAACATTCTTAGGGATGCAAAATCTCAAAAGAAATAAAAATCATACTTCTATTTTTTTTCTTTGAACATTTTGCACCAGGAAGTGCTAACTGTCCACAGGCTAGGGGGCGCAATCCTTACCTTGCCCTCTGTGCTGGCAACCGATGCTACGCCACTGGCGGGTGATGTTAACTATTCGTGCATATTCATCACAGACATGTGGGATGCTTGCTTTATGACAGCATTATATAATATTAATGCATTCATCTGCTGGGTCCAGCAATTCCTCCTTTGCAGAAGTTTAAGTCTGCTTTTTGACTTAGATTAAATAAAGCTTGATTTTACCAGTGGAGTCTTATTCTCCCCTTAGGAATACACAGCAGAGGTACTCATGGACTGTTAATCAGTCAGCACTTGCCTTTATTTAAAATGGCATTATTTTATTCAATTTGAAATCTTCAAACATTAATATAATCTTATTGAAAACCTTCACAGAGGCACGGAGTCGAAGAAAAACATGAGAAATGCATTAGCAAAATCCGTAGAAAACCCTGAGACTATGTTTCTGTCCCAAAATATTTTTTTGCTGTTATCTCTAAAGAATTCCCCATCAGGCGAGCTCAACATGCATGTGTGGCATTGTGTAAATCCGGTTAGGATCAACAGAAAGATTCATTATCGTCAGGGCAATTCTGTTTGAGATACAATTATAATAGCAGCAACATATTAGCTGCATTAATTGAGAATCCTCTGCCTGGCAGAACAACTCATAAGGGAGCACTGCGGATGTCAATTATGGCTAACTTACAGCAGCATTGCTAGGCTGTGCTTTCTATTACCAATACCCAGCTTCTTAATTACACCGATGCCCTATAAATGTGTGCCAGTGTTCCCATCAAATGCAAAATAATTTTATTAAAATGCCTGAATAAAATAACGTGATGAATGCAGATGTATTGTTTACCCATGATATTCAACATTTCTGCTTGAACAATATCTAAATTAGCAGCTGCCTTTACAGCAGGGCGATTCTAAGAGGCACATTCTTAATAAAACACAACTATGAGCTTATAATTGTTTCAGCTGCAAAATATACAGGGTGGTTTGGCAAGGGACTTGATTTACTAAGGTGCTTTGCCAGCATTCATTTCTAAAGGGTTTGACAGTGTCCTGCATGATAAGGACATAGAACCTTTATACCATAATTGGTAATGCTGCACTCAGACACTGTGAAAACGCAGGGATGGTACATACGTACAAAAATACAGTGCACCCCTGTGTTTCCCCTAGCACTGGCACTGATAAAGCTGCATAGCGCCAGCACAGGCACCCTCATACCATGTTGCAAGTGTGCCTGTGCTGTATGGGTGATTGTTTATATGCAGGATGGGAGGCCTTCCTGCACATAAACAATGTTGAAAGGCGATTTGCTCTTTCTATGTGTGCTGCAGAATGTAGCCACATGGAAAGAGCAAAAAACAAGGAGAAATTATTAATTTCTCCTCGTATCGCCAGTTTAAGACCAGGTATTCCCTGGTCTTTGTTTTTTGTGCAGCTCCAGCTCTGTAAATATGGGGCAGTGTAAAAAAGCAATGTTACGGCGGAACGCCCAATGTAACACCCATTGCACGCCCCTTTCACACTAAGTGAAGCGTGAAAGGGGCCTTATTTTCAAGGCGGCGTTAAGTGGTTTAATGCCACGTTGTAAATAAGGAGAAGAGGATATCACCACCAGAAGGTCACTAAAAATGACATTCTGGTGACAATATCCCCTTGTAAGTATACTCCCTTGTAGTGATCTGAACGTCACTACGTTTAACACTGGCAAGCAGACACATACTTTCATCCAACTCCTCAAATTGGGTATAGTTTCTGCATTTGTGGTGCTTAGAAACAGCATAAGTATGCTAATCAGCGCTAGATAGAAAGAAGTAAACATATTACTCCATTTATCAGGTTCAGTCACAACATTAATTCAAGAGAGAGCCTCCCAATAAGGCTTGAACTGTCTTTCAGGAGACAAGTAACTTTAACATGGCTTCCTGATTGGGACTGTAAAAATAATTAGGCGGTAAGAACATAGAATCCCAGTAAGTAAAGTGTAAAGCGAAGCATATGTGCACTACAAAGAAACAGCTGTGTCAGGAGGGACGTCGCAGCAGAAGTAGCAGGTACTTTAAGTGGCACTAAAGATGCTTCGAAATGCAAGCAGCGGATAACAGTACATTTGCACTCTCCCACAAATTTGCTCTGCGATGAAAATCACGGCTGAGTTTAATTAGTAAAAGCTGCTGCAGAACCACAAGAGCACGGGAGTCAAGTTTAATATAAGGCACGTCTCTGTGAACACCTGTGCGGCATTCATTGTATTTTTAGCTGGTTATTACCTTCAGAAAACATTGCTTTCTCCACGTGACCGTGCAGTAATTGCATTATACAGGCACCTCAACCAATGCCATATTTCAAGGAAACTATTACTTGCGCTGCTGCTGCTGGATTCTGATCAACTCTATTAAAACCTTTTGTTTAACTAGAGAAAATTGCATTTCGGATGAAAATGACTTTCAGAGTGGTTCCATTTGCAATGTGCCCTAACACAGAACACAGAACAGCTGCATTAACTCAAGTGCATTTATGTGCCAGCTTTTCTAATGTAAAGCTGGAGAATGGCTTGGATTTAAAATGGAGGCTTTATGACAGAAGCACAACAATTATTAATAACATTTCATGGCAGCGGAGCCCACAACCCTGTGGCAGCTTCTCCCAAAAATGTGTAAACCAAACTTGCCTTGGACCCTGGACCAGTGCTTGAGACGTTTTTTCACCTTCCATTTTTTTTAGGTCGAGCCTGGGCAGCGCATGCGCTGCTCTGCAAGGCATGCTGTATTAAGGTATGGACGTGAAGCTCCGCCCTCTCTCCGGCCAGTTTTTTCATTGGCTTGTGTCATTGTCCATTGTAAACTGTGGCTTTTCATTAGTCAACAGGCTTAGTAGTCCCTCCTTAGTACCACCTTTTCCCATTTTGTAACCTCCCATGAGGGCACCCCCTGTTACGTGTGTTGTTTCTCAGTAGGCTTGAATTACAGCCTCGGAGCACTATTTTCTCAAACAGCTTTGTCCTGCCTGCTCTTGCCGACAGGAAAAGGCAGGACACACTCTCTCCTAATGCATTTGCAATGCAATAGGTCTCGCATTTGCGAGAGTTCAAGTTATTGGCATTATAAATGACAACGCCTTGAATTTATCTGTTTTTACAAAAACACATAAATAAAAGGCATTGGCAATAGCTCAAACTCTCGTAAATGCAATCCCTTTTGCATAACAAATGCTTCTTTATCTGTCTAAGGGAGATGCTCTAGGCGCTACAGGTATGGTTAGACATTGGTCCCATGCTCACTGTCCCAGAGGACTCAAGCAAGACCTCACTGATGAGGTCCAGTCAGGTTAATCCCAGTCTGGGGTTGCTCGTGTTCCTGTCTAAAGAGAACCTGACCTGGCAGTTTGAGCTGGATAATAACTATTGGAGAAGAACCAAATCTTATCTTCACATGATTGGTCTCTGTCTGCAGCGCCATAGTGAACAAAAACTGGAATGTAACCTCACCAATTACCAGTGCCTGAGAATAATTCCATCCATCAATGTTTGGTATTCCTCAAGTGACCTTCATAGAAAAAGCGAGCATTAACCAGGACCCTCCTCATTTAGCTAGTGACACACTCTCCAAATATTCCAGGCAGCCATCACTCTCTTTCTTAATATGCCCCTGCCAGCCTGCTGTTTCATCTCCCAACACAGTTCCATCACTCCCACCTATCCTATTGCATTAAAGTCATAATCCTCACAAGAGAGGGAAATTAAAGACACAACTCATCTCTGCTGGTATTATTTCTAATACATAAAAACCTGCACGTGTATCAGAAAAGTAGGTAAATGTATGTATGTATGTATGTATTTTAATGCTTATTAAGCGCAACTGTCACCCCAAGGGTATCCTGGCGCTGAGATCAGTTCAGCCATCTGGTCTACGCTTATTCTGCTCTAGGGAACAGATATGTTTTAAGGTCCCTTTTAAATGAAATCAAATTTTGTCACCATCAAATTATCAATAAAATCAATATCAAATTGCAAGTAATAACTCCCGAAACAGAACATTTAAGAAAGGAAAAACTTAGAGAGTAGAGGAAACTTCTCTGGGAACAAATGAGGGTATTTCTGTAATTCTAAACGTAAACAATACTTACTATTTTTACCCAATGCACAAAGCAAAAACATGTTATTCATAAACCCATTAGTTCTAATCAGCTGCTATTTATGATGCTGAGGGCTCATTTATGCAGCAGGCATTATGATATCATACCTCAATTGTAATAACTTATTAAAGTTGAACAGCTATGGCATTTTCCTTAGAGGTGACTAGAGATTTCACACCTTCACTGCAGCATGGAATTTAGAGTTAGGCTCTTATACAGTGATTGCAGGGCCTCATATATTATAAATAAATGTATGATTGTTACTTTTCAAAGTTGTGAATTTTCCACTGGGCTTGCTTCTATTTTATATATGTGTTCATGATCTGGTAATATGTTTTTAGATGGGGGAACCCATGTGGAATGCTCTCTTTCAATGATACCACAGAGTGACACATGCCACATCCATCAGAGTAAGCAATTATCTTGTATGGCGAAACCATTGATCACCGCGGTATGTCACAATAATGAGTGACAAAATATTATCTTGCCCAAATATTATGAACAAAAAATAAGCTACCAAACCGTGTTTACATTTAAGAAACATATGTAGACTACATCATAGAACAAACCAGCTGCCTTTCCTATCACACATTGACTGTGTCTTTGCCGTTAACCCTGTAGAATGCTGTGCCTCCTTTCTGCACAATTGAAATTCCAGATACATATATATTGTTAATGGAGACATTTTTATCAGTAAATATGATTCACAATTTTAAACTCTACATCTTCATATCCAGAAGGTGTATATATATATATATATATATATATATATATATATATATATATATATATATATGTGTGTGTGTGTGGGTGTGTGTCTGTGTGTATATATATATATATATATATACATATAAATATAAATATATATTTTAAGTAATATATTAATGAATTAATCCTTTACATTTGTCATTCAATCCTTTTGAAAACTTTTGTGCACATACCACTCAAGCACTTTATTCTTCGGCATACTGTGATTCAGCAGCTGTAGTTACCTGAGCTAACAATAACTTACACCTCCACAATGTCCCCCTTATTGCCTCACATATTTCATCTCTCTTGACATCGTCAGTGAGAACACTGAATTTCTAGGTTTTTAAAAATCAATTTCTTAACTATAACGTCTCTGTAACCTTTGGTTTTTAAAATAAATGTCTAAGGTTTTTTACATTTTATTTCCTAACTTTATTCCGTAGCCTTGAGAGTGAGTGTATCAGTGAGTGCATGAGTGTCTCAGTGGGTGTGTGAGGGAGTGCATGAGTGTCTCAATGGGTGTGTGAGTGTCTATATGGGTATGGAAGTGGCTACATAAGTGTCTCACTGCATATGTGAGTGGGAGCATGAGTGTCTGAGTGGGTCTGCGAGTGGGTTAGTGAGTGTCTGAGCGGGTGCATGAGTGTCTGAGTGAGTGGGTCTGTGAGTAGGTGTCAGAGTGTCTGAGTGAGTCAGCAAGTGCCTTCATGAGTGTGTGAGTCAGTCTGTGAGTGAGTGCATGAGTGGCTCAGTGGATCTGTGAGTCTCTCAGTGGGTTTGTGAGTGGGTGTGTGAGTCTCTGAGGGAATGCATGAGTGTCTGAGTGGGTCTGTGAGTGGGTGGTTGAGTGTCTGAATGGGTTTGTGAATGGCTGTGCGAGTGGCTGTATGGGTCTATGAATGGGTGCATGAGTGTCTGAGTGCATCTGTGAGTGAGTGGGTGTGTGAGTATCTGAGTGGGTCTGATACTAGGTTGGTGAGTGCCTAGCTGTGTGTGGGGGGGTTTAAGTGTCTGAGTGAGGGTATCAGTAGCTCTGTGAGTGACTCAGCCACAAAGGAACCACACCTGTCCTTTTATCCAACAGTTTTGCACAGCATATCTACCCAAGAGGAGTTCCTTCTACTGGTGAAATACTAAGTGCTGGTACGTATTCTACAATATGGCGGCTTAATAGAGCATGAGATAATGTCACCAGTGACTTTCTGCACGTTTTGGCAATGTGACTATTTCTGATGCATCTTTATCCAGAAATATGTGATAAAATGGATCCTCCTGTAGAGAAGAAGACAAGACTACAAAGTGGTGATTCTGCAACAAACAAGGGTCCTTCCTCTTAACTATATGAAGTAAGTGATTCTTTGTTTGGTGGAGATGTGCACATATTCCTAAACAATCAAGAACTCTTAACCAAAATCAGCAGGAAATGCACTGGTGGGGTGCAACTGATAAGCTGTCCATTATCCTGACAAAAGGCGGGAAGACCTTTGCATACTACTAAGGTGGATGGGGCGGGGCCAATAAGGTGGAGCTTGAGGTGATTTGAACATTTGCATACTCATAATAATCTAAAGGGAGAACCACAGACTCTGCTTTCAGGACAACAACAAACCCACTCTTCACAGTGACATAAAGATTACGCTCCATTAGATCAACAATGCAGTCACCTCCACAACAGATTTTAGGTAATTTTTCATTATAGAATTGCTGAGAAAACACACTTGCTTTCCTTCACCAAGTCCTTAATATGTCCTTTACAGAAGTGGAGCGTTAATGGGTGCCTGGAGCGTAAACGAGCGCCACAGCTATGCTTATGTTTGTAAGTGCCTCCCGTTCTGTGAAATGACAATCAGGGCAAGAATGGCCCCAGGGTCCCCATCACCCAGGGTCCAGCCATGACTTAATGAGGGAGAAGGGCTTGTGGCCCCCCTTGCTGAGCCAAGTTCTGCCTCTGGTACTCCATCCCCAGGGGCCCGACAGAAATGTACTAAGGGTGGGGCCATGTGGCACCCTTCTCTTGGCCGATTTCAGCCTGGGGACCCCATCCCCTACGGTCTGGCCACTTCTCAGTGGGTGCCCTGGTCACAGGCCGGCCTGGGGGGGTTGGTTCCTGGGACTGTATATGTCCTTCATTTTTCAAAAGTATTTGACCCTAGTGAGGTGGTGGTGCCCAGGGCCGGCGGTCCATGCGGACCCCCTCTTTAATGATAACGCAGCCCTGGGGAGGTTGGGGACCCCGCGTTTGGGGGTTCTGCGTGACCCACCCTATTCATTTCTTTTATTTATAGGCCTGTGCAGATGGTGGTTCCTGGGGCCGAGGGGGGTCCTCAAGGCCCCCTGCATTAACAATGCCATGAGACCCGGAGAGGAGGTGGACCCCATGGCATCTCCTAGGAGGAGGGCCCCATGTGTCCCCCACCTTCTTCATTAAAGGCATTATGCCCCCCGGGAACTGGCCCACCAGGGGCAATGTTAAAAGCAAGTGTGGAAGACCACACTTTTTTTTGTGTCTATAAAAAGCTTTATTGTTATGTGGTTAAAAACCCTTACAATATAAAAATATTTGCAGCATATTCTTTAAAAGAAAAAACAGTATATAAAATTGCCCAGAAATCCAGAATTTGCATTGTACTTTAGAACTCTGGAGACCTTCTTGGCGGTTAATGTTCCACTCGAGGGCCAGCTTAGGGTCAGCAGGTTTTTAGTGGGCAGAGAACAGATGCTGAACCCAGAGATGGGGTGCCACCCTGCCGTAATGGGGAGTGGTTGGGAACATTGATGTCTTCCACCTGTTTTAGTGCCTTTGTTACAAGTTTTGTTAATCCGATGTTCAGCTTCGTGTTGCTCGGGTTTAAAGCTGCTATTATGGCTTGGCGGCATGATCAAATTCCAAGCCTGTTCCATTCTTCACGCAGTAAAAAACGTCTGACTGTGAGCAATGTGGGACATAGGCAAACTATGTGTTCGAGTCCTTCGCTGTGGTAGCCGCACAGCCTACAATGAGTGTAGGTTTCTGGTCGGCGCCTTTCTGGCAGATTCATTAAAAAAGGCCATTCACCCATCCTTAGAGCCAAAAAGTTTCTTTTAAAAAAAAGTGCAAATGTACTTGAGAAATAGGGGGGTACAACCCCGGTTTTAAAATTTGTGATCACTGCCCAGGCGTGAATCCTTTTTTGACAGTATTGCCCTGTCCGAATGGAAGGACCACAGCCTGACGTTCTGACCATTCCATGCTTGTGACGGAACCACTCCGTCACAAGCCACGGGCGTGCTGTGCTAATGACGGAGTGGTTCCGTCACGTCACGGCCACTCCGCCAACGCTGCATCAATTCCGCGCCTGCCGTGGTGGTCAAGTAGACCTAGTTCAAGGCGAACTTGTGCAGGCGATGATGACTTTGGCAGATGAAATGCACGTTTAAAAATGTTTGTTATTAATTTATTTAAGAGGGTATTTGTGGTGCCCATCATGATCTCATGGCCATATGTTAATGAATTAGTTATCTTGGCATTCATTACCTTCAACAGCGGGATTAAGCTGGGGCCAAGTAGCTTTTTGGAGAGTTTCATGGCGACGACCTCTAAAGCCAGAGCTTGGTCCTCAGTGCTTCTTTCTGTTTGAAAAAGAACTTCCGGAGTCAAGAAATATTCCCAGATATTTATAGTGAGTTGTTGAGTCAATTTTTACCTTGTTGAAATATCACCCTCCACACGTTTTCTTTTGCTTCCCAAAGGAGATTGTATTTGTTTTTGACAGATTCAACTCCAGGGAGTTGCTTTTAGTGTAGAGGAGCAGTTCATCAAGTTGCTTCTGTAGGCCCACTTTTGTGTGGCTAAGCATCACCAGATCGTCGGCGTATGAAAGGTTTGTAATACGTACTCCATCTAGTTGGGGCAGGTGGCTGGTAACGCTGTCGAGAATTTGTGAGAGATCCGATATAAACAGGTTAAAAAGGAGTGGTGCCAGCACGCAGCCTTGTTTTACCCCGCTTCTCGTCTCGATCTTCCTAGAGACATGAGGGCCTTCACCCAGCTTGATTTTAATCCATGTTTTGCAATAGAGTTGAGCTATCACAATTAGCAGAGACGGGGGTGCGCCCCCAGACTTTAATTTTTGCCACAGTAGGTCCTGGGGCACTCGGTCAAAGGCCGATTTAAAATCTACAAAGCAGCAGTGCAGTTGGTTTTGTTGGATTGACGCTTTCTCTATCAAAACGGATAGGGTTAGTAGGTTAGTTGTTGTACCAGAATTGGCCACAAACCCCGTCTGATTGAAGGGGGAGCGCTTAGTTTCCTTGGTCCAGGCCAGTAGCTCGTCCAATAGAATGCTGGCATAATATTTAGACTCAACATCTAAAAGAGCTATCATTCGGTAGTTACTGGGGTCGTTTCTCTTCCCACCCTTAGATATGATGAATAATTGCACCTCTCCAGGACTCAGGACAGTGTTGTTTAACCTGCAATAAGAAAACACGGAGGTGGGGTAAGCTCACCAGAATTCGGCTTCCAATTTAAGCAGGGCCTGGGGGAGACCATTTGGCCCAGGTGAACCATCGGCTCTAGCTTTCTTAATTAAACATAGAATCTTATGATTTAGTTCTTCCGGGGTCGCAGTCGTCTCCAAGAGAGGATCGATGTTATGCACACGAGCCGCATTTATGGGTACTAGTGATGTACTTATGAATGAAAAGCTGAGACCCGGCAGTGTTGGTTTCGTAGCCTCCAAGGCTAGTACCTTTGTGTTAGGTGCACTGGTAGGGTTGGCAAAGTCGGCTTCCTTATCGTTACTCATGAAATGAGATGATAAATAGAGGGTCCATTCATCCGCACTGATGTTTGCACTGCCATGGCCGCTTCCACCTAGCTGACCCCTATTTACAAGACTCCAGAATTTCTTGAGTTTGGGTTCTTGCTTTCATAGAGGAGCTTCACCCAGAATTGATCCATGGCTGCTTGTTTTTCCCTACGTACTGTGGACTTGAAGGCTGCTTGAGCTTGCTTGTAGTCCTTGAAAGCGGTTTTATTACCTGGGTTCTTCCTGCATTTCTGAAGGGCACGATTTCTGCATAGCTTTAGCTTTTTGTAGCTGTTGAAATGTGTGGTCGAGATTCGAAGTGCTCAGTGCCCCTCTTAAGTTGGACTGCTTCTAATAGTTGGTTAATAAAGCTAGCCCAGGTGCAGACAGGAGAGAAATCGGTGGTGGATAGTTGGGTTAACAATGTTCTACATTTTTCAATAAAACAGGGTGCCGCGTTATCTGACCATTTCATCCTTTTTAAATTCTCCGTGTAGCAGGCTGCATGTGTGTGAGCAAACTCCTGGTGACGCGGGATGTTGGCACGAATTGTTATAATTTGCGGCCGGTGGTCACTCTCACCTTGTGGTGCAATATGATAGCTCTCAATAAAAGGGAGAAGTTCCATGCTTCCTAGGGAAAAGTCCAGAAAGGAGAAGATACGGCCATCGGTTCGGGTCCAGGCTGGAGGCGTGTCCTTGAGGAAACAACCGTTCAGTAGGTTATAGCCTACGCTATCTAACTGTGTAACTGCATACTCCCCCAGTTTTGATGGTCTGTTTCCTACAGGAGTTGACTTTGTGGCAAGGTGTAATGGAACCATAGAGAGGGCTGATTCTGGTTCTTCGGAGAAGTTGCAGTGAAGGTTGGTGCTAAAATCTCCTGTAATTATCCTTGGTATACTGCCATATTCACTGAGCAAGTTGCCGGCGGTATTTGCCAGACAATCCAGTTTAGATTTTTTCTCCATGCTACGTGGTGATATGTAAACGTTCAGAAGAAGGAACTGGCTATCGATCTGATGATTGCCCAAAAAGATTCCGGAGAGCCAGTTTTTCTCAAATGTTAACTGCTTAATGGACTGGGAAAGTTTAGTTGACACATAAATCACCCAGCCGCCACTCGGCCTGCCAAATTTGGATTGTCTTGTTGCGAAAGACGCAAATTCAAGGTAGCTATCGATGGGAATACTGTCTGTTGCCCAGTTTTCCTGCAGTAGAATAGTATCATGTTCCTTTAGAAAACCAAGTGTAGCTGCTGATTGGATTTTGTGATCAAGGCCGTTTATGTTCCAAGAACATATTGACAGACCGCGGTTGGGGTTTTTTCAGTCATTCCGGCTCCTTACTAGGGCTCCAGGAAGCTATGACCAATCTACATTTTCGGGGTTTTGCTGGTTTATTGGGTACTCCTTGGTTGCTGTAGGAGAGCAAACTCTTGCTGACTTTCATTCTAAAAAAGGGACCGAGCTGTCACTTGGGGCATGGGTCTGATTATTTTCCAAAATTGATGGATAAAGAGGGGCGCTAAACATTGACATTAAAAAGAAAGTCCAATTGGTCGCACACTGCTTGTCCTATCAGCGTGTTGCCCCTTAGCATTGTGGTCCATGAAGTAAGCATCAGCGGGTGCGCCTCTGCCAGGGTCTTGAGCAAAAAATCACTGTCGCGTTGGCCATCCCTGGACACGTGTTTAGAGGTTGTTACCTCTCGTCAGCAGGGAATAGGCATATATGTAGGGTGCTGCATAGGCTGCCAAAAAATATCCTCAGGTCCGGTACCACTCGTGGCACGCAGGTGCGTAACCCAGGCTCGTCAGCCCCACCAGCTCAAGGGAGCTTGAATATAAAAGAAAGTCCAATTGGTCGCACACTGCTTGTCCTATCAGCGTGTTGCCCCTTAGCATTGTGGTCCATGAAGTAAGCATCAGCGGGTGCGCCTCTGCCAGGGTCTTGAGCAAAAAATCACTGTTGCGTTGGCCATCCCTGGACACGTGTTTCGAGGTTGTTACCTCTCGTCAGCAGGGAATAGGCATATATGTAGGGGTGCTGCATAGGCTGACAAAAAATATCCTCAGGTCCGGTACCACACGTGGCACACAGGTGCGTAACCCGGGCTCGTCAGCCCCACCAGCTCAAGGGAGCTTGAATATAAAAGAAAGTCCAATTGGTCGCACACTGCTTGTCCTATCAGCGTGTTGCCCCTTAGCATTGTGGTCCATGAAGTAAGCATCAGCGGGTGCGCCTCTGCCAGGGTCTTGAGCAAAAAATCACTGTCGCGTTGGCCATCCCTGGACACGTGTTTCGAGGTTGTTACCTCTCGTCAGCAGGGAATAGGCATATATGTAGGGGTGCTGCATAGGCTGCCAAAAAATATCCTCAGGTCCGGTACCACTCATGGCACGCAGGTGCGTAACCCGGGCTCGTCAGCCCCACCAGCTCAAGGGAGCTTGAATATAAAAGAAAGTCCAATTGGTCGCACACTGCTTGTCCTATCAGCGTGTTGCCCCTTAGCATTGTGGTCCATGAAGTAAGCATCAGCGGGTGCGCCTCTGCCAGGGTCTTGAGCAAAAAATCACTGTGGCGTTGGCCATCCCTGGACACGTGTTTCGAGGTTGTTACCTCTCGTCAGCAGGGAATAGGCATATATGTAGGGGTGCTGCATAGGCTGCCAAAAAATATCCTCAGGTCCGGTACCACTCGTGGCACGCAGGTGCGTAACCCGGGCTCGTCAGCCCCACCAGCTCAAGGGAGCTTGAATATACAGATGTGCCTATTCCCTGCTGACGAGAGGTAACAACCTCGAAACACGTGTCCAGGGATGGCCAACGCGACAGTGATTTTTGCTCAAGACTCTGGCAGAGGCGCACCCGCTGATGCTTACTTCATGGACCACAATGCTTTGGGGCAACACGCTGGTAGGACAAGCAGTGTGCGACCAATTGGACTTTCTTTTATATTCAAGCTCTCTTGAGCTGGTGGGGCTGACGAGCCCAGGTTACGCACCTGCGTGCCACGAGCGGTACCGGACCTGTGAATATTTTTGGCAGCCTACGCAGCACCCCTACAGATATGCCTATTCCCTGCTGACGAGAGGTAGCAACCTCGAAACACGTGTCTAGGGATGGCCAACGCGACAGTGATTTTTGCTCAAGACTCTGGCAGAGGCGCACCCGCTGATGCTTACTTCATGGACCACAATGCTTTGGGGCAACACGCTGGTAGGACAAGCAGTGTGCGACCAATTGGACTTTCTTTTATATTCAAGCTCTCTTGAGCTGGTGGGGCTGACGAGCCCAGGTTACGCACCTGCGTGCCACGAGCGGTACCGGACCTGTGAATATTTTTGGCAGCCTACGCAGCACCCCTACAGATATGCCTATTCCCTGCTGACGAGAGGTAACAACCTCGAAACACGTTCCAGGGATGGCCAACGCGACAGTAATTTTTGCTCAAGACTCTGGCAGAGGCGCACCCGCTGATGCTTACTTCATGGACCACAATGCTTTGGGGCAACACGCTGGTAGGACAAGCAGTGTGCGACCAATTGGACTTTCTTTTATATTCAAGCTCTCTTGAGCTGGTGGGGCTGACGAGCCCAGGTTACGCACCTGCGTGCCACGAGCGGTACCGGACCTGTGAATATTTTTGGCAGCCTACGCAGCACCCCTACAGATATGCCTATTCCCTGCTAATGAGAGGTAACAACCTCGAAACACGTGTCCAGGGATGGCCAACGCGACAGTGATTTTTGCTCAAGACTCTGGCAGAGGCGCACCCGCTGATGCTTACTTCATGGACCACAATGCTTTGGGGCAACACGCTGGTAGGACAAGCAGTGTGCGACCAATTGGACTTTCTTTTATATTCAAGCTCTCTTGAGCTGGTGGGGCTGACGAGCCCAGGTTACGTACCTGCGTGCCACGAGCGGTACCGGACCTGTGAATATTTTTGGCAGCCTACGCAGCACCCCTACAGATATGCCTATTCCCTGCTGACGAGAGGTAACAACCTCGAAACACGTGTCCAGGGATGGCCAATGCGACAGTGATTTTTGCTCAAGACTCTGGCAGAGGCGCACCCGCTGATGCTTACTTCATGGACCACAATGCTTTGGGGCAACACGCTGGTAGGACAAGCAGTGTGCAACCAATTGGACTTTCTTTTATATTCAAGCTCCTCTTGACCTGGTGGGGCTGACGAGCCCAGGTTACGCACCTGCATGCCACGAGTGGTACCAGACCTGTGAATATTTTTGGCAGCCTACGCAGCACCCCTACAGATATGCCTATTCCCTGCTGACGAGAGGTAACAACCTCGAAACACGTGACCAGGGATGGCCAACGCGACAGTGATTTGTGCTCAAGACTCTGGCAGAGGCGCACCCGCTGATGCTTACTTCATGGACCACAATGCTTTGGGGCAACACGCTGGTAGGACAAGCAGTGTGCGACCAATTGGACTTTCTTTTATATTCAAGCTCTCTTGAGCTGGTGGGGCTGACGAGCCCAGGTTACTCACCTGCGTGCCACGAGCGGTACCGGACCTGTGAATATTTTTGGCAGCCTACGCAGCACCCCTACAGATATGCCTATTCCCTGCTGACGAGAGGTAACAACCTCGAAACACGTGTCCAGGGATGGCCAATGCGACAGTGATTTTTGCTCAAGACTCTGGCAGAGGCGCACCCGCTGATGCTTACTTCATGGACCACAATGCTTTGGGGCAACACGCTGGTAGGACAAGCAGTGTGCAACCAATTGGACTTTCTTTTATATTCAAGCTCCTCTTGACCTGGTGGGGCTGACGAGCCCAGGTTACGCACCTGCATGCCACGAGTGGTACCAGACCTGTGAATATTTTTGGCAGCCTACGCAGCACCCCTACAGATATGCCTATTCCCTGCTGACGAGAGGTAACAACCTCGAAACACGTGACCAGGGATGGCCAACGCGACAGTGATTTTTGCTCAAGACTCTGGCAGAGGCGCACCCGCTGATGCTTACTTCATGGACCACAATGCTTTGGGGCAACACGCTGGTAGGACAAGCAGTGTGCGACCAATTGGACTTTCTTTTATATTCAAGCTCTCTTGAGCTGGTGGGGCTGACGAGCCCAGGTTACTCACCTGCGTGCCACGAGCGGTACCGGACCTGTGAATATTTTTGGCAGCCTACGCAGCACCCCTACAGATATGCCTATTCCCTGCTGACGAGAGGTAACAACCTCGAAACACGTGTCCAGGGATGGCCAACGCGACAGTGATTTTTGCTCAAGACTCTGGCAGAGGCGCACCCGCTGATGCTTACTTCATGGACCACAATGCTTTGGGGCAACACGCTGGTAGGACAAGCAGTGTGCGACCAATTGGACTTTCTTTTATATTCAAGCTCTCTTGAGCTGGTGGGGCTGACGAGCCCAGGTTACTCACCTGCGTGCCACGAGCGGTACCGGACCTGTGAATATTTTTGGCAGCCTACGCAGCACCCCTACAGATATGCCTATTCCCTGCTGACGAGAGGTAACAACCTTGAAACACGTGTCCAGGGATGGCCAACGCGACAGTGATTTTTGCTCAAGACTCTGGCAGAGACGCACCCGCTGATGCTTACTTAATGGACCACAATGCTTTGGGGCAACACACTGGTAGGACAAGCAGTGTGCGACCAATTGGACAAACATTGACATTGTTATGCCCCAATTTTTGAATTGTTCTGTTTTTGACAGGACTAGTTCTCGAATTGTTGAGGACCCAAGCATTAATTCAGTTGTTTCGCCCGCGTTGGTACCAGATGGTGGAATAGATTTGATGGAGATTATATCATGGGACTGCAGGGAGCACAAGTCGGGAAATGATTTGAGAAGTCTTAGTATGTTCCCTCGATTTAAAATATCATGGGGCCCTCTTGAAACGTACTCTGGAGTTAGCAATATTACGGTGCATGGGTTGTAGGGGGGCTGAGCAGGAACTTCGTTGATAATTAAAAGCTTTGATTTCTTTGGGTTATCAATTGGAACTGGCTTTATCGAACATGTAACTGCCGATGAAGAAGGCGGCTCGCAGTATCCAGTTGATGGGGGTAAAGTGGAGGCACCAACTGTTAATCGCTTGAAGCGTTTGTAAAAATCTGGTTATCTGGTTCTTTGACTACACATTGTGGGACGTGGAGGGGCTTACCCACCTCTGTTGATCAATAATTCGGGCAGGTAAATGAGGGGAACGTTGTGGGAAATTCGGTTCCCAGTTGTTCTGTAGCTGGAATAGGTGCGGCTATTTTTGGTCGACTGAATCCAGGTGTAGCTTGCGCAAGGTGCTGAGAATGGGACTGTTGGTCTTGGAAGATGCTCTCTTGCTTGGTGTGGGGGAGTGAGCAATCTCTCTGGGGGTCAGGCTTTTTGCTACTTGTTGTTTTTTAATTCACAGTGATTTCCGCAAATGTTCACTATTTTGGCATTACATTTAAAAAAAATGCTTTTTTGCCCTGACGGGGTCCCTCTAGGGCCCAGGACCACAGCTACGAAGTTAACCTATTCATACCTTGCCCCCTTTTCTTTTTTTTTCACGTTTTTTTGGGGACTCTGCTGAAGCCGTGTCCCAAGAAGGCTGCCAACACATACTGGTTGAAGTGAAATTCTGTCCAGTGGTTCAGGCTGCAGGCGTGTCTAAAACCTCCATGGGAATTAACATGGGAAATACACTTTTTTGACCCACTCTTTTTCTCAGCCCCTGCTTAAGGTCACTGCTTCGAGTTACTGATCCGTCAGATCACCCCAAAACATTCCATGCAAAACTAGAATCACAGGGGCACTTTTTTCCTTTTTAAACATCATGTGAAGATTCGCCAAATATATAGGCAAGTCAAAAATTGCTTTCCCCATGGAAACATGATACTAACTATACCCACCTACTGGTGACTACCAGTAGGATTTATTTACATAGATATATCCACCAGTGCTCCTATCCTGGTACATTTCCTGGGCATTGCTAAGCATGATGGATAAGGTCATCTTCCCTCTTTCTATCAACACACTGCATCTATTCTACCAATATAAAATGCAAATATAGGAGCGTTTCTGTAAATTATGAAGTATATAAACCCACAAGCACCTTGAATTGTATAAATGATTACCCAGCACCATCATATCAGCCCTCAGTATTTCAAAGACATTCTACTTCTACGACCTGCTCAATGCTTTTTGCCATGCTGAAATCCGCAGGACCTGGCAGTCAAGGTATCAAGCCTCCTGGAAATCTGGCCAATTACTAATCTTGGTTTTACCCTGCTGGTGGATTTTGAGAACAAAAAAGGGACTGGGGGCCCGATGTAGGTCTCCAAATACCGGTCGGTAACGGCGGAATTCAGCCGTTACCGACCGGTATTAGGTGATTGAGATGTAGGGGACAATATTTTACACAATCGGTAAATTTACCGACTCTGTAAATGTACCTATTCTGTAAAATACCGAATCGGTAATTTTACCGATTCGGTAAATTCCAGATGTAGGTAGCACTGTTTACAGTGCTACAGGCCTTCAGAATTCGGTATTTTACCACCCAATCCTATTGGGTGATAAAATACCGAATACAGGTGTACATGCACATCGGTGCATGTACACCTGTGCCATGGTACAGACAGACATGCCCTTAGGGCATGTCTGTGTGCCACATGGCACACATGCCTGTATTTGGGGTGCTAGAGGGTGTCAAAGTGACACCCCCTGCACCCTTGCTGCAATTGGTATTTACCGAATCGGTAAATACTGATTCGGTAATGCCCATTGATTCCTATGGGCTTCAATGCCCATAGGAATCAATGGGCATTACTGAATCGGTATTTACAGAATCGGTAAATACCGAATCTCAACGATTCGGTATTTACAGATTCTGAAATACCTACATCCCCCCCTCCATTTTACCACTTCTTTAATACCGAATCGGTATGATTCGGTATTTAAGAAGTGGTAAAATTAAATTACCTACAACAGGCCCTAAGTGAGGTAAAACCTTGGATTGAGGCAAGGCAGCAAATCTATCTCAGCAGCAAAGGGACCACTGTGGAAATCCAGTTCAATGACTACATATCTGATTTTGAGTGATTCTTGATGGCTTCAGCTTAGTAGCTAACCCTGCTGAAAGATGTTGGCAAGGTAAAAACCTTGACTAGTGTGACTAGCCGTTCTCCACTCTATTGCGATCAGCCTGAAATTGCACCATGTTCAGATCATCCATTAATTGATTCTTCTCACTAATTCTTTAATTTGGCATTAAAACTTAAAACATTCACATATCTAGTTCTGCTGATTCAATTTTGATAGTTTTTATGTCTTTTTACTTATCACATTTTCTCTAGTTTCCAAATTGGTTTATGAATTTTATTCTCTTAAATTTATAATTGTTGGCGCTGCTTGAATTTAACACACATTTCACAAGGGAACTGCTTGCTGCATGTGCCACAACCACCAGGGTCGAAGTGGAGATTAACAAAAAACTGCATTGAAGCCTCATTAGAATATGTTTATTAATTAAGCAAGGGTACACTCCCCCCACATTATTAGATGAATTTCTGAAAAAACAAATAATTTTCTCCCATTCCTTACCATCACTGTTAGGAATGAAGTTGTTACTGTCTAACCACCACTCCCCACTAGATGGATATCCATTCATTTATGCTAAACTAATATGAAGCAGACAGTGGGCCTTATTTAGAGATTGGTGAGTTGGACACTCCATCGCAAACCTGGAGGATATGTCAACCGTGTTTCAAGTGCATTATAGGCTATGGCACTTGTAATATGACAGACAGAATACTCGTCACATTTTGACAGAGGATCCCAAACACCAACCACCAAATAAGACCCATTGTTTATTTTACGACATCCTCTGTCACTGGTTCCTATCTCTGCTAAATTAATCTTCCTCTTCATACTATGACACTCCATTTCTGCCTGAAACCATGGTGTGATCTTCAATTCCAGTATGTGAATGAAATGATTCATCTCTACCCCTACCACTGCAATTGGATTACAGGTATTGCACATTTACCAAATTTGCCAGAAGCCTCTCCTTCAACACCGCCATGTCTCTCAATGAAATGGATGGTAGTAAGTGAAAATGTACGACTGCAATAGTCTTTTTAGCATGGCATTCATAGTACACCTTCTCTTCATTCAACCAAATTATCACCTGTATTATGCCTAACTTCTTTTATTTCCACAGTCAGAAACCTATTGCTTGTGGTCTTCAAGGGGTTAAGTCAGAGATTTCCAGCATACCTCTCCCATGCCTAACCTCAATAAATCCTGCAAGTAATATGCACTGTGGGAATAGCCCAGAATATTTTAATTTAGCATGAGAAGAAACACGTTCCTAGTCAAACGTAAGCAGGCCTGATTCCTCCAGCTAATTATTTAAGATTTCTCTTAAAAGCCATATTTTCTTGTTTAGTACAATTTGTTTTTCTGTTCATTGTAACACTTCTCTTACCTCTATTCTGCATTAAACTTCAATACTCAAAATGTTGGTCAGTAGTTAGCATAAACATAGAACATATTTAATGTCTACAGGTGTGTTTCATCTATTGCATATCTTGGACCAACTGCTAAGTCATCCATCATCCTCCACTAATATACCCACCAAAAACCACTACTTTTGGAACATTTGCTCTGTACATCATTTAAAGTAGAAATGGTTCTTGCTCAACAACAAATACAACTTTTAAGAATATCTGATAAATGTCACACTCTAATAATGGAATTCTACACGTTGTGTTTATAGATACCTGTACATTTGCTGCATTGGTTTCTACAGCCATACAGCTCTGCTAACACACATAAGACAGAAATGCACTTCCTCTCTAACCTTTTTAACATTTACATTGGGCACCTGCATGACCTTCACAGGCATTATGAATTGTGTCCAGCAGTACAGGGGTGATACACACCTTTCTCTTTGTATATTGATTGTTCCATCCACTGTTGCTGGGAGACTGGCCACTTTTTTGAAGAACATTGAGACCTGGATGGCCACCAGGGGGCTGAAAGGTAATAGAGGAAAGACTAAGGTTATGCTCGTGGGTTTGTATCCCTTTGTGCCAAATGTCATCTTCATCTAAAGCATCAAGGCTGATGCATCTATTCCTGAACTTCTGACTGTCACTAAAAACATGTTATTTGCTGGCATCACATTTTTGACATTTTATTCATCCCTTTGGTTATCAGTTATCTTTACAGTTGTTCAACGATTGCATTCAATTTAGACATCAATAACTTTTCAACACAGTGTACACTGATTCTATGAGAAAATGTGATAGCAGAAAACAACACATATTTGGGCCACTTTTGTACGGAAGATTAACATGTAGAAATTAATTGAGTTGATTACAAAATTGATACTTTGTTTCCTAGAAGCTAGCCAGCCTGTCGTGACATGGTAAGTGCATTGCACAGTAAGTTTATATGGTAGGCTTTGGCATACATATATCTATCCTGACAGAGGATCATACATAGAATGTCATAATAGGATCAGGTAGAACAGAGTAAGGAACGTTGTGTTACACTGTGTGCATCACTGTTAGGAAATTCTTCACAAATTCATGTGAAGAGGGGAAGTGTTAGCTACTGTATACAAAAACGTGATTCTCTGTTTGCAGCTATGACACCATAGGAATGGACCTCATTCTTGAGAAAATCTTTATCACTGTAAATTTGAATTTGGCATCTCAAGTTATCGTAAGTGTTCTTTTGGGGTATTTGAGGTTCGTACGACTCAAACAACATCACCTCTTTACAGACAGCACACGGTTAGACATCATTGCATTTGGGATGCAATGTACAGTATTCTATGTAAAAGATCCTATTTCTCATTTCAAGTTCCATAATGCAAAGGCAAGTGAGATGGAGACTGTAATAAAGAAATAGAATCTTACATATGGGGCTTGTCTCTACTCATGATTAAGGTATCTGCACTTTGATTCACACCAAAGAGTGAATCGAAATTGCCACAAGAGGTAGCTGGGTAAATAATCAGTTTGAATTATAAATCACTCCTTCATGTTGTGTGTTAATTGGGATGCACGTATATAGTGTAATACTGCAATGCTAATGAGCTAGAGAAGCAAACATCAATTAGGAGCCTAAAGTCTTGAGTGCCATGTGTCATAAAATCTGCTTTAAAGAGATTTCTTGTTAGTGCCTTTTTTTAGTATCCTTTAGGTCTAATTCTGGTGTAAGATACGGTCCTTAGTCATCCACAATTGGTGACCTTGGTAAGGGAAGAACCTGCCAAATTGACATATTTCTTGGAGAATTGTGTTTATATTTAGAAAGTACGAGATGCTATAAGTCTTCCTTTCAGTTCATGATGGGGTACATACAATCTAGGTTGGAAGGTGATTGATGGAGAAGGTGCTTTAGGCATTTAAGCGTGACAACATGTCTTAAATTTACAGCAGCTCATTGTTTGTCAGTGAGGGGCATTCAAAATGGCTGTACTGTATACTGATTGGTGTAAAACATACACCAATTAGATTTCTTTTTGCGATGCTTGGCTTTATTTACAAAGATACAGCATCCACACCACTGTTCTTGTTGATGTTCTTGATGATCTGCATTCCATCATGAATGATGGTAGTATCAGCATGTAAAATCACCTTGATCTGTTGGTGGCACTTGACATTCATCCTCTTTCTATTCAACAGCCCCAAAGAGACTGGCATAGGAAGAAAAGAACTGCAAGGGTTTTACACTTCTAGGCAGATCATTAGCAAAGCCAAAGTTTATTTTTCAATCTGTACTCCAGAGCATCTCCTTTGTTGTCTCTTTTTTTCAAAGATCTGTTCTAAGCTTGTGCCCTTTAACATTCGTGTTGAGCCTTTGCTATGGCGCGTCTGCTCACACAAGATTCACTTTTTAAGGATCTCAGTAATACCTACATCCTCTTGCTCCTTAATTATGCAGGAGATCTGTGCTCTGTCTTTCAACAATGTACGAGAAAGGGCCAAGAGTGGATGGACTCCCTTTGGCTAATGAAACAGAAATCACTGTTGTGAGGTGCCATTCAGAAATGTGGTCTTCTGCTTATTGACCCCCAGAGCTAGATGACTGCCACATTCGAGATCCGATGGATAGAAATGAAGGTTTCTCATTTGCTAGCAATGTTTTACTGACTTCTGAAGTCAATTGCATCACTTCTTCTCACTTTTCCCAACTGAAAATATTAAAGAAAATTATAGGCGTACCCTATTTAGATTCAGATGGCCAGAAAGCTACATTTTGGCTATACCCATCTTTAGACTGGGCTACAGAAACATCTTTAATTTGGACATGTCCAAAGGCTTTCTTAAAATTCCAAGTCTATTTAATATGAGGTAGCCCTCTTGGTAAATTACACAACCAGTTTCTGTCAATCGTCATACTCCTCGTTGGCTGCCTATCTATCTAGAATCGAATTCACAGTATTTTGAGTCATTCAGAAATTCCTTTTTTGTGCCTTGTAAAACATCGTCTCACTCCTTATTTCCCTTCCGAGAACTTTGTTTTAGGAAAGCTAGTCTGCTAGTGGTTCTCTGCTACTGGGAATGTCACTCGGGAGACTGTTCTTTTTTTAGTTGAAACAATCTTTACTCCTTAATATTGAAAATACATTAAAAAAAACAGATAAGGACCTATGAGCTTAATCAAGGTTGGAATACCTTTCATCCTTTCTTTAACAAGAACAAGCATTCAAGTAACTTTCTGTCTACTTTGTAATACTGACTCTGGACTGTTTCTACCCAAGAAGATTCGTGCATCACCATCATCAGCCTAAGAATATTGTCCCAAAAGCCAGCTAGTGCAATTTATTACCTACATTTCTGTCTACAGCACAATTAAAAAGTAACTATGATCAATGAAATATTAGATGTTCATGAAGGAGAGACGCAAGATCTATCTTTTGGGGCTTTTTCAGGTATCCTCCAGTGATTAACTTTCCTCATTGTTTAAAGTTAGCTTCACATTGCTGGGAAATAATAACTTGCTCTACAGTCTGTGGAAAACTCGTTTACAACGTTTGCAGAATGAAACAGCAATTGATAGTACATGTAGTAGACCATTAAAATGATGTCCCTTGCTCATAGCATTGACAATCAGAGCATGCACACAGGACTGCCTGCTTCAATATTAGTCTTCAGCAAATCTTCGGTCCTTTGCAGCATTGTCAAAGGTATTAACTATTAATGTAAACAACTCGGATTTCAATATGGATTTGGGTTTTATTTGTTAAGTCTACATCCAATTTTTGGTCACACACCTTGCAGCTGCCTTTGGGTTAAATGTCAAGGTTGCCTTGAAGGTGGGAGCTGTGAAAAGGAGACAAATGGCCTATTGTTGTTTTACACAATTAAGCAGGTGACACCAAAAACAAGAGCAAGACACAACATACCCTAGGCAGGAGTAAAACACAAGTGCTCGCATAAAAACACTTTTGTTTTGGACCCACAGTGCAAGCTCATGCAAATGAAGTTGTTCTAGATCTGTATTCTATTCTCAAAGTCGTCTGTGCACCAAAACTGAATGTAAATGAAAAATTGGCTTATTTTATAGGCATGTATGTTGGATATTTACAAAGTGTTGATTTCCATTAGTGAAATGATTCAAGCACAATTGAAACACATGATGTAATTTCAGTCACGCTCCTGCAGGTAACCGCAGAGGGGCAGTGGGGCGGGATGAGAGGGGGGCAGTCGAAAGACGACAAAATTGGATTTATTTATTATTTTATTTTCCAAATTCTGTCATCAGTCGACTTCCCCCTCCCGCGTACCCCGTCCCCACCCCAACGCAATTACTTGCATCTATTTTAAAGGAGACCACGGGCGTTTCATGGCAAGGAAAGGTTGTAATGTAGGTGAATATTCAAAAAACAATGAGTTGATGGTTATGTCTGAGGTTTGGCAATGCCAAGAGCAGAAACAAATCCATAGCAATGGCCGGAAAGGGAAAGGAACGCCCCACAACTGTTGCAGATGTAGCAGAAGGGTTTTGTCCACAGGAAAGAATGCTATGTTGCTGAAAATACAGAAAGCATGTTAAAGTGCAAAGTGTAATTTATTAAGGCCTACCAAAGTATTTAAATGAGAGAAGCCAGGAATTTGCAATAGCAATTGCTACTGTTAAAGCCTCACAGGGATATTACTGGAATACTCTGAATTCAAAGCAGTCAAAACAATTCCCCAAACGTTGAAAAAAAACGTAGAGAAGTACTGTCATACCTTTTGATTGTGAAATACGCCCTTTTTGATTAAATAAAAAATGATCAAGCAATACCCACTATTGCTAAGGTCTATCCATGCATTTGGAGAGTGTCATGAAAGATGTGATTAATATTAAAGTGTTTAATACTAAGAAGTTAGATAATAGGCATATACATTGTTTTATATATTTGTGTTGGTAAGACTGGGGAGAAACGTGAGATTTAGTTGGGTGTCATTAATATATTAGTTTTAGAAATGACTGAAGAAGGGGTAAGGAGACTACTGAGATTGAGTCAGCGACCATTAAAAATGGCATGAAGGTAAGAGTGGTGTATGAACAGGGAACTCTACAAAGAGTTAGATACTTGAGGTATTGTGACAGACCTATCCATCGCTCTCTCCAGACACTTGCAATGACTAACAGTGTGGATATGATTCACAAAGAAACATGTATTTCCAGGGGTGGGAAATGATTACCCAAGCAAAAAAAAGATCTGTGAATCAGGAGACATCTTTTTTCCATAAGTAACCATGTCTTACTCCCGGAAATATGAGTAAGTCAGAAATGATAAGACAAAATTACAGAAAAATGTTATTGAATCTGCACAACTAATATAAGAGTTAGGCAAAACAACGGATAGAGCAAGTATAGTGAAGTGGGCCTCTTGAATTCAAGTGAAAAGGATCAAGTATGGTTCTGTATACTGTTTGATTAGTAATCACACAGGTAAATGTGTGACTAATTCTCTTACATGATACTCCTGCTGCCAAAGGTTTAGAAATGATGTGCGTCTTCAATATCAAATACAGAATATTGAGTTATACTAGGACAAAACATCAAATCCAACATCTCAAAAAGTAAGTGTAGATTTTCTATACCTTACTCCACATATATGTAGCTTGATGACATACATATTTAAGGTACGTTGATGTGAAGTTAAGAATAGTAAATCTATACTTTCCTGTATGCTGTTGCCTTTTGATATTTTGCCCTTCAATATTCTGTCCACAATATTCCTGTATGGCGATATTCTTTGCTCGATATTCATTAGTAGAACCATTAGAAATTGAATATCATAATTTATGGCTTTTAGCAAATCTTTCTATTAGCCATTTCAGGACAATAAGAGAGTTGATCATTGCATAGCATGTTCAACATATACACAGAAGGATAATTTGCTCGACTGTAGAGTATACGGTTTATATTGGAAATATGCATCACTAAATCCTTTTGGTCACTCGTTGAAGAAATGTTAGTACATGCCAGTTTTGATATGCTGATTTTAAATTAGTGAGAGCCAGATGCTAAAAGCTATTTTAGGATTGCAAAGTCTACAATTCACAAAACTACAGGCAGGACCTGCTGCAAGCTGTGCACTACTATTCAATGAATGACAACATTTCTTTGTGAAAAGATACAATATTCCTTTTTAAAAATATGGCATTCAGTACATTGAAATGTAAGAATGGATGTCAGGTTTTTCATTACATAAATTCATCTCTGAATTCACAGTCATCCACAAGAAGGTACAGACTGATTTCTACCTTATTCATGTCTCCTTGTGAGTAGACAGTTTGTGCTGCAACTGATCAGTCCACTAGTTAAGACAAAGTTAGGATATGGTTTTAAATCAGTCGGTGTGCAAAAACCCCCCACTCGAATGTGTTTGTAGTGCATCTGACCCCTAAGATTGCAATTTAATGGTATTCAACTGAACACAGACACAGGGATTCTAGATTGGTGCGTTTTAACACCCCTGCTGTTCCTGTTATGCATTAATGGCCTAGGTCCTGTCTTGTCTGCCAGAGTCACTGATGCCCCCTCCATAGCTGGAAAAAAGGTACCTGCATTACTATATTCGGATGACGCGGTTCTGTTTTCAAGAACCCTTAATGACCTAAAGATACTATTCAATGAATTTGTTTCTTTAGTGGAATCCTTGGGCTTGGCCGCTAACCGTTCTAAAACCTTTATGATGATGTCTACTTTAAAGCAAACTATGATGCGAGGAATCAAGTTGAAAGGTCACCCTGTCACTCTTACCCATGATTTTTCCTATTTGGGTGTCTTTTTTGATTCAAAGGGGAAGTTGGGAGCCTGTATCTCTGCTGTATGGCGAAAATTCTCAGGTTTGATTGAGTATGTTTTAAAACTTGCCCGACGAATTGGCAACAAAATGTGGCCCCCCCTTTTGGAGATTTACAAGAGAAAGTGTCTCCCCATTTTAATGTATAGTGCAGGTCTTTGGGGTTACAGTAAACCTAAGTCGCTCCAGGGAGAGCTAAATAGAGTATTGAGGAGACCTTTGGAGGTCTCACTTATTTGTTCCTTCCACATATTGCATCAGGGGTGGAATATATGGAGGACGCCATTAATCTAGCCACAGTGTTGTTGTGGTGCTTGATATGGATTATCCTGCATGCTACCTTTAGTAGGGAAAAAGTCCTAGATTGCCTATTGTGTGACAGAGGGCTGAGTATCCCCTGAATTCAATATGTGAAGTCTAGGTTGTGTGATCTGGGGGAGTTACAGCTTTTCCATCAGCCTGAAACAATAAAAAGTAAAATATGACTCGAGTAAAATCACTGTTTAAAATGGAAAGATACTTCCTTGGAGAAGCGAATGAGTCCTCCAAAACAACATGTAGAGAGCATGCTGCCTTGCATGTCACTCCGGGTATGGCACCGTATGTGGGCTGGATATACTCCTCATGGGAGAGAACGTTACTCATACGTTTTCGCTTAGGTTTTGTGAGATGGCCCTTGACTTTCCCATTGGGGCAGTACAAGGTGACTAGTATCGCAATACGCTCATGTGATGAAGCCTCATCCTAAAGTCTGTTACATTTTGCATTTTTTGTAAATTTTACCAGGAATTTAGCAAAATGCATTTACTTCCCATTATCAGGAAGCAGGACATTCAAACTTCCCATGCAGCCCTGGAGTATCTGCAAAGCCTGGAGGCTCCGGTGAACTGTGTCAACATTTGCTCCTTCTTAAGATGAGCTATAAAAAGGAGGAATTCAATGCTGTTTCAATAGATTTTTATCTTTTTTGTTTTAGATTAGGGTTTAAGTAGACACAACAACGTTATGGCATTGCTTTCCTATTTTGCACTGATTCGGCACTTGTACTTTATCTATCCGAGTAGGAGTTCTTTTAAAACTTTTATGTTTGAAAGACTCCAGATATCCTGATATCCTACCCACAACTTTCCTTTTTTTCGCCACGGCGTACAGGATGTACGCACTTTAATGCAAATAACGGACAATGACTTTTCTTATTCGGTGAGGTTTTTTTTATTCTTTACTTGCTGCGTTTTCATTTTGAAATGTGTTGCATTCTCATCTTTTGTACTTTTATGAATACGTCCGTGGTCGAAATACAGGTTTAGGGTTCAAAGTTCAACTGAACACTGAAAATAAATACTTTATTTTCCCAATTTGCAATTATTAAAGCTAGTGTTTGGTACACTTTGTGATCAGCATAGTTTTGGATGTTAATGTAAATAAATGCCTTTATCCAAGCATTCAATTAAATGAAAACTCTAAACAGAAGCAGGGGATGTGTTCATGCATTCTGATGTACAACGCGTTTAATGTTGTCCCACAGGGAGAGAAATACAAAATACAAAATGACAAAGTGCCAATTGCTACTAAAAACAAATCAAATACATTTTGAGAAGAGTGATGCACAACACAGAAACACTGGGGTGGGGAAAATGAGTGGTTATCATAACATATGTTCCTGGGATGGAGAAACTGGCAAAGGCAATGAATGAAGAAATGAATGAATATCATGAATATATTAATTTATTAAATATTTGTACTAAAGGTCTACTTCCAAAGTGTGCGCTGTACAGTCATGCATTGATGGCCAGCAGATATTTAGAATAGACTTCATTGTCATGGTGTTCTTGCTTAGGACAGGCTGGTACCAATGGTGCTTAGGGATTAGGACGTTACCACGTAGCGCCAGATCCCAGCCCTACAAATATTTGTCCAATGGCATACCTCAGTTTGGTGGACCTCTTCTACCTTCAGCTCTCTCTCTGTCAGGGTTCAGGGGAATAGTGCAAGACATTGTACCCTTGGGAAATCCACCATTGAGACCACCCAGAACAATCAGACTCGTTGGCACCTAGATTCAAGGAGAGGACGCCTAGCAGAAACTCAGTACTACTGTCTAGGAATCCATTCACCGATGGGTGTAAAACACACCCATCTTTTTTTTTTTAAACAAACTACAATTCAACTAACCACAACACACAACCTGTCTGACCACACCACCATGTCTGATAGAAGAGTGAAAAATTAAGTAGGTCTATGGATATCAACCCCCAATTACAGACTACAGCTACCGTAGACATCCCCAAAGTTACACATAATTGTTGAGTAATGCACTTAACAACCCCACTTAGCATACGATATCACAGTACTGTGGTGTGAGGACAGACTAGAACTTACCTCCATTCAACAATCTCAGAAATCAACTGCAGATGCTACCACAGGCATGCACATGAGCGTATTTTGCGTTCTATTACATGTACATGTACTGAAATTTATTGTACCGTACACACACCCCTGAGGTGAGGTGATCAGCTAGTGTGTGCTTGTACATTCCACACTCCATTAAGAAGGATATCACCTTGACCACAATACAAGAGAGCAGTGTCCTAACGCAAAATGATGTTGTCCCCCTGCAGAATGTCAAGAGGGGCCCATGTGTCAGATATATTTATTTAACTTGGGCTGGATTGGTGCTCCTGGAGGGTTTGGGCCCCCTGAAGGGCAGGGGGCACCCGTACACCTGTGTTTCTCCTCTGCATGAGACCTTGCAGGTGGCAGAGGATGTAGGCATGCTCAAGATAACAAATCCATATTTGTCACAACGAATTATGGCATCCTGTGAGGGCGACATTTGCAGTGTAACCAAAGTGCCAATAATTTACAGGGTCGGCTAACAATTAGTTCCAGAAGTATGTATTAAAGGGCATAGTCCCTGATTTTGATATGGCTGCAATGTTGAGAAAGCACAAGTTTGAAAAAATGTATAAGTGTACCATATTTACAAGCACGTAGTTAGTTAACATGTACTTTGCACCAGAGTGTTTATATTTAGAAGTGAAATACACAGAGTGTCTTATATTCAGTAGTGAAATGCATAGAATGTTTAAGTAGAGTAACAATAATCATAACTGTGTGAGACTAATGTAGAAATGTTTGGGATGAATATGAAAACCTCACGTTCTCATGTTAAAGGAATAATGTAAGAGTTGAATGTAACTCTAAAAACCAGTATATTGTGTAGGCCTCATGGCAATTCACAAGCAAATCTAAACGTGCTGCTAAAATAATGTGAGACAAGGTTGACATGGTTCTTCTAAATGTACTATTGAACTTAGGGTTAAAAGTATATGCTTTATAGATGTGTTATTTTAGAAACGTATGCTGGTTAAGAATGTTTACTGTTTAAATCAAGTTAACGTTTTAAGAGTGCAGGGACCTGCTTCATGTAAATCAAGTAGGCCTGAACTGATAATGTCATCTCCTTTGATGTGCCATGTGCTCGTTAGAGGAGAAGTCGAGAGGTGCCAAGTACAGAGCTTCACTTATATTTTATGACCTATAGATATGGTGGAGTTTGGAATTTGAGGCCCACTGCAGGACGAACTGTATGCAGGTGCGAGGGTCCTAATCAGCTCGAATGAAAGGGACTTTGTTCAGTGGCGCCTTGCGCAGGCCTGTAGGAGTTTCCAGGAATTTCAGGGGGTATCAGCGCACTGGAGAAGAAGCCTGGGAACCAAGGTCAACTTTAACGAGGGTCTTCAAGAGTACCATCATGGAGTTTACCGCGCAAAGATGTACCACGTGAGGGGCGTCCCAAGGGGCGTTTCTTTTGGAAATGTGATTTGGTATTAGGGAAAGAGACCCGGGAGGAGAGCAGAGCAGATGATTTTGGGAGCCTAAGGAAGCGGATGGGTAGGCAGATAGGCTGATCAGGAGAGACCCATTATCAGAGAAGAGACAAAGAGAAGTGCGTGATCTTCTTAGGAAGTCACCACGGCTGACACCTAGAGGGGTAAAGATCTTGCTAAGTAGGGATGTCACTTAGTGTAGTGTAGGGACAGACTAACCTGAATTTTTCTTTTCTGTAATGACTTTGAGGTTGCAACTTGTATCCATTTTGGCAACCCTTATGGTTTTTGAGCTTGTACTTATTATTCTGTTTTTCAGACTCAGACTATTCAAAAAGTTCATGTTCATAGTGATACCGATTTATCTTCTTAATCTCATTTTGAGAAGTTTGTATCTTCAGTTATCTTTGACTTTATATTAAATCTTTGAAACTTAAAATTTGGTCAGTGGTCATTTAGAGTGGTGTAAGTTCTTAAATTGATTGATCTATTGAAAGATTACCTTTTTACTCAATGACAGGTACCAACGATTCAGTCGACATAGTTTGGGATTTGGTAAGGTAACTAGTAACCAGTAATCCCGCGTTAGCAGTTGGTAGCAGAGGATGGTTATCTTCTTGAGGAAGGTAATCTAGAGAGGTTAGTTTACCCCAAGGCCCCTAGACGTCGAGAGACGAGCAGCGGAAGAATCGTGTGCCGAAAGGTGCAGACGGTGCGAGAAAAGCAGCAGTATCGGAGAGTGAGTATAAAAAGGGTCATGCGTGAACAGATTGCGGTGTTTTGTGTTGTATTTGTATTGTAATGTCTTGCGGAGTTGAATGCCTGTAGTGTGAATGAGAGAAGGTTGTGAGCGCGCGCAACCTGGTAAGCTGGTTACCTGGTAAACGGGTGAACTGGTGAAATCTTAAGTTCAGGCCAGAGCTTAAGTGGTTTTGGGTGTATCGAACATCCAGGGTAGTTGTCGACCATAGTACGGAGGTCACGAGGTACCATTGACCGCCGTGGATCCAAGATAGGGGGAGTGTAAGAGTGAGTGTATGAGTAACGGACGCTGGTCGAAAGTTACTGCGTGTGAGTAACCTATCGGAGAAGGCGATTGTCTGGAAGTAAACGGAAAGACATTTCGCCAAGTTAAGGTGACAACTACAGAAAGACTGTGGGCGTACAGTCAAGAAAGGTGATCGCTTGGACGGAAGTAATCATTTTTTCAGAGTATGAATGGGACGCGTGCATGACCGAGGAGACGAGCTGAGAAAGGAGGGGAACTGCTGCGAAGGGGGACGGGTGACGTCGGCTAGAGCCGCGCTGTGATTGAGCGGTTGGTGTGATGTTAGCTAGAGCCGCGCTCTGGTTGGGCGGCTAGAGCGACGTCGGAGGAAAGTCGCGTACGGATAGGCCAGTTAGTAAGAACGGCGCTGAGATTGGTGGATTGTCATCAGGAAGTAAACAAACGCAGAGAAAAGAGAAATCATGAAGTGTTTTAAGTGTTTGAAAGGGATTTTTAAACGTAAACGAAGTGAACATTATTACGGGGAAGAGGCTCCGCCAGAGGGTACACCAGCTCATTATATGGCAACGAATGTGGGGCTGCATACGATATTATGGATTGGGGCTTGGAATAAGCTTACGGAAGGGAATGAGGAAATGCAGTTCCCGAGGTACGGGACGTTTAAATTAGAGGTGTTACATCGGCTAAAAGCAACCATGTCCTCATTGAAACCCTCGCCCAGACCAACACAGTTTGAGGCTCTTAATGCATGGATTAAGGCTGCACACGACCGAAATTTGAACAGGCGTCAACAAAGGCTGACGCGATCGGTAAGGGCAGTACGAGATTCTAAATGGGATGAGGAAGCAAAGCGGTGGAGGGTACAGGTTATTGAGGTGGAAAAAATGTATCCGATGAGGGAGGTGGCAGGAGGAGGAAACCTCATGGAAGAAGACGAAGAAAGCGAGTCGGAGGACAATCTGATAAACAGATTGCTAATGGATAGACCACCTCCGAGAGTTAAGGAGATAGAAGATAGAGGGCTTGCAAGGGAAGATGGGAATGCCATAGAGGGGTATACACCACTCCCTATATCGGAATGGACACCTATCAAAGGTGGGGAGACACCTCAACCTAGTACAGCACAGAGTGTAGTGGGAAGGTTTGTGGTGCAGAAAACGCCAGCCACCGAAAGGGTTGAGTCTTTTGGATTGCCGGACGCTCTTCAAGTGCCTGTTACCATAGGACCTATATTATCGATCTATAACCCAGAGAGAGATAGAGAGGAAGAACAGAGGCAATTGGATAGAGAAAGGATCGAGATGGAAAGGAGGAATAACGTGACAAATGCATGGAAGCAATTGCCAGGTTCGGTAACATGGAACACCCCATTAGACACAACTGTCGGTCCCAATTCAGAACAGGGAGGTCCGAGAGGACCAATGGATCTAAGGGGACCGCGGCCAAGACCCTATTCAGAATTAAGAGCTGATTTGAGGGAATGGGACGGGTCCATAGTATCCCCGAATAATAGGTCGAGAACGGAACCAGAGTGGGAAAGTAGAGGTAACGGGACTGTATCTCATTGTGGGGCCAGCGAAAGTAGTCAGGGGTGGGAAGGCCAAAGTCAGGAGAATAGAGGAGTTACACGTCCTACGGAGGGGAGGGAACAGCAGGAGCAAAATAATAGGAGTGTAGAGTGTGAGGAGATGTCCCGTCTCTGGGAGAAAGGAGGAGATGAAATGGTACGAGCTTTTCAGAATAGGTTTAGGTGCCTTCATCATGTACTCGGAGAAGATGTTCAACATTGGAGAAAGGAGAACAGCGATAGGTCCCGCCACGCCTCGAATAATCAGGAATCACAGGGAAGTAGGGAAGAAAGAGGGAGTAATGGAACATCTTACCCTGCATCCCGTGAAACTAGCCAGGATGGGGAGAGAGAGGCTAGGAGACATGAAGGAGTGTTTCACCACCCACCCCGAGAAGATGGAAAGGCATGGGACCTAGAGAGATGGGAACAGGGGAGGACTCCCTATAACTCACCAATACCTAAACGTAGATCTCGGAGCTGGGATGGGAGAGATGCGGATGGAGGAGCTAAATTGAGTGTCTTGAAAGCCGAAATTAAGGCAAAAAGGCTTGATGTTACTAGTTTAAAATCAGATGTTGATGAGATAATAGATGGAACATTGCCTTTGGAAAGGATAGAATTGTATGAACAGGATGAGTTATTGTTCATGGCAAAGGATATTACTAGGAAAGCTAGAGCGTTTCATGAGAAACTGACTGATTTGGCAGACAGGTATGCCGTGGATTTATCTAGGACAAGGGCATTACAGAGTAACCACAGATTACAGTACGCAGACCAGGATCTAGATGAGAAGAGAACTACTGGATTAAAAACACACATAAGAGAGCTGGTATCAGGGATAAGAGTGTGGAGAGAATTGGACAAATGGGAAGAAAGGTGGTCAAAAAAGGGCACAGTTAGACGAAGTGCAAATGTGATGACCCCCGAGGGAAGGGTAATGCATATGGAGGCATTCCCTTTGCGAGAAATATCAAACGGAAATTATGTACATGTACCCTGGAGTAGAGGAGATTTAGCTGCATTTACCAACTCATTTCCGAAGTTGCGGGACAATCCAGTAGAGTGGTATAAGCAGGTAGAGAGGTTTGTTAAAATTTCGAAGGTATTGTGGATTGATTTGAACACGTTGTTTGACATCGTGGTCCCATCTGATCTGTGGACCCCTTGTAAGACTAGTGTTGAATGGCCAAATACTGAACCAGTGAGGGATGCTCGGACTAATGGACCATCCGAGATTGTCATGCGAAAGTATGAAAGGGTAATAGCATGGCTGAAAGATAAGGTACCACCACAGGACATAGATTGGGTGAAAATAGACCGAACAAGGCAGGAACCCAAGGAGACAGTTCACGAGTTTTATGAAAGATTATTGAAAACTTTCAAGCAATACAGTGGACTAGATGTAATGGATCCCAAAGATATAGGGCAGTTTGTGTCAAAGTTTGTCTTGGGGTTGAGACCTGATATTTGTTTGATGATACAGCAACATTTAATCTGTTGGCAGAACAAACCACTAGACGAGATTTTACGTTATGCGAGGTACTGCAGTGACGAGATAGATTCTAAAGCCAAGAATCTAAAGGAGAAATTGATGGTGGTGCAAATGCAGTCCGCTGGGAAGGGTGGCCAGCAGAAGCAGGGGATGGGACGAAAACCAAACGGTCAGAACAAAGATAATGAAGAAGGGCAGAGACCTAGGATAGACTTTGCCACTTTAAATAAAACGACAAAGTGCCATCAGTGTCACCAGGTGGGGCATTGGCGACGCGAGTGTCCCTTTAACCCTGAAAATGGAGAGCTAGAAGTAGAAGAGCAGGTTCAAGAAGTCCCAGCACCAAAGGTGACAGTTCCAGGAGGCAAGGTGGCCAAAGGGGGGACTTCGGCCCCACGGGCCCAGTTCCCACAGCCACCGAAGGTAGCGACAGGGGGTAAGGTCTTTAAGCAGATGCCTCTCTTCATCGAGGAAGACAAGTGTTACTACATTGATCCATTGACAGGAGAACGTGTGAGCAGTGAAGAGGACTGTACCCTCGGGGCAGTCCTAGAAGTGGATCAAAGAGGGCCATTTGTTGAGGCAGAAGTGGCAGGGTGTCCCACTACGTTCTTAGTGGATACTGGGGCTACTCGTTCGACTCTGAGATCAGCGGTGGTTCCAGACTTGCCAATGTCAGGGGAAACTATTCAGGTGGTAGGAGTCGCAAATAAAAGAATGACTAGTCCTTTGACAGAACCAGTGTCTGTGAAAATTGGAAACCACATGAACGAACATCAGTTTGTGGTTTGTGACTCGAGTCCGGTATGTCTGTTAGGAAGGGATTTGTTGTGCAAATTGAATTGCACCATATACTGCACCCCACAAGGAGTGGAGGTACAGACTACCGACGATGATGCTACCTTTAAGGTGGCCAATTCAAAATTCTGTGTAGAACTATATCCTACTCTGACTGTAGAAGATCTTCCCCAAGATTTAAGAGATGCAGTGGCGTCAGAGGTGTGGGATTTCACAGGAGAAGATATAGGATTGATTAAAGGGGTAGAACCGGTAAAAATTCTGGTAAAACCAAATGTTGAGTTTCCAAGAACGCCTCAATACAAATTGTCGCAGGAAACGATTGCGGGAATAAAACCTGTGATCGAGTCAATGATACAACAGGGAATACTGAAAGAAATCGTGGGTAGTCCTTGCAACTCCCCGATTATGGGTTTGCAGCAACCTAGCGGGAAATTCAGGATAGTGCAGGATTTACGAAAAATTAACAACATAGTCGTTTCATGTTGTCCCGTGGTACCGAATCCTTCAGTGATATTGTTTCAAATACCATGTCAAGCAGAATGGTTCACAGTGATAGATCTTTGCCAGGCTTTCTTTTCAATCCCATTGGATGAAGAGAGCAGGTATCTTTTTGCTTTTAAAATGGAAGATCGCGTTTTAACATGGTGTCGAATCCCACAAGGATTCACAGACAGCCCATCCATCTTCAATCAGTTGTTGAAGAAGAATCTTGAAAATCTAGTACTGCCGCAGAACTCGGTTCTGGTCCAGTACATAGATGACCTACTTGTTGCGTCAGAAACAGAGGAAGCCTGTAAAGCAGATTCAATTGCCTTACTGAACCATTTAGCCGAAAATGGACATAAGGTATCTCCAAGCAAGTTGCAGTATTGTTTGACAGAAGTACAGTATCTAGGGCACAGGTTAGAAAAAGGGAAACGTAAGGTGTCCCCGGAGAGGATTGAGGCGATAATGAAAATGAATGCGCCTACAACACAGAGAGAAGTTAGAATGTTCCTAGGAATGGTGGGTTACTGCCGACAGTGGATAGTTAACTTTTCACTGAAAGCAAAGCCCTTACAGAAACTGACGCACAAGGAGGTGAGTGATCCGGTACCATGGGATGAAGAATGTTTGGTGGCGTTTTTACAGCTGAGAGACGATTTGTGTCGTGCTCCGGCTCTGGGAATGCCCGATTACGAGAAATCATTTTCACTCTATTGCTGCGAGAGAGAGGGATGTGCTTTGTCAGTCTTGGCACAGACCCACGGAAATGCCCGTAGACCAGTTGCATATTTTTCGGCTACATTAGATCCAGTAGCCGCAGCGTTGCCCGGATGTCTCAAATCCGTTGCTGCAACGGGTGTCAGCATTGAAAGGAGCGAGAGTATTGTGATGGGACATCCAGTGGTGGTGTATGTACCACATTCAGTTGAATTGCTAATGACCAGGACAAAGACGCAGCATCTGACCAATAGTAGGCTCACGCGCTACGAGCAAGTTATCCTTGCTGCGGAGAACGTGACTCTTAGGAGATGCTCTGTCTTGAATCCTGCTACTTTGATGCCATTACCTACTGTAATAGAAGGCGAAGGATGTGAAGACCACGATTGCCTTGATGTGACTGAACTATGCACGAAACCCAGACCAGATATTGTGGATGAGCCGTTGTCTGACCCCGATGAAATTTACTTTGTTGATGGCTCATGTTTAAGAGACGATACTGGTCGGTTGAGAGCAGCATATGCTGTTTGTACTATTACTGGAGTTGTGGAAGCCGCTTGCCTGGAAGGAGTACATTCCGCACAGGTAGCAGAAATTATTGCCCTAACTCGTGCCTGCATAGCAGGAAACGGAAAGAGAGTCACCATCTACACGGACAGCCAATATGGTTTCGGTGTGGTTCACGATTTCGGGCAGTTGTGGTCTCAGAGGGGTTACATGACCTCCTCTGGTTCGCCCATTCGAAATGGAGAATTTGTGCGGCTGTTGTTAGAAGCATTACAAGGTCCAGTTGACATCGCAATAGTAAAGTGTGTAGCACATACTAAAAATACAGATTTTGTGTCACAAGGCAACAGATACGCTGATGAAGTCGCACGCTATTGTGCGGAACAAAATTATTCTTTCTCAAAGGTGGAAATAGAAGGTGCAGAAGAAAAGACTGAATTAAGTATGATGTTAGAAACTGTAGACACTTGGGAGGATTTAAGAATAATGCAGGAGAACGCACCTGAAACAGAGAAAAAGGCATGGGAAATAGCAGGTTGTGTGCGAAGTGAAATGGATTTTTGGGTTTCAGCAGATGGGAGGGCTGTGTTACCTGAAGAATTAGCAAATCCCATGGCGAGAGAAATACATGGTCCAGTACATCTAGGAAGGGATGCCATGATGAGAGTGTTTAGGCAAACTTGGTATTGCCCTAAATTTAGAATAGCAGCAGAATCAGTATGTAAGCGATGTGTTACCTGCCAACAACTGAACGTAGGCAAATGAACACCAGTCACACTGAGTCACATTGGGAGGTCAGGGGGGCCTTTCAATAGAATGCAACTAGATTTCATCGAAATGCCAAGAGTTAATCGCCTTCGGTATGTGTTGGTGATTGTATGCGTATTTTCCAGATGGGTTGAAGCGTACCCTACACGTAGGTGCGATACACTCACAGTGGCTAAATTGTTGCTCAGGGAGTTGATACCGCGCTTCGGGGTGCCTGCCTCTTTGGAATCTGACAGAGGAAAACATTTTAACAGCGAAATAGTGAAGATGTTGTGCTCCACACTGAATATCGATCAAAAGCTGCATTGTAGTTATCGACCAGAAGCTTCAGGAATTGTGGAACAAGTGAATGGCACATTGAAGAATAGATTGGCTAAAGTAGTGGCATCCACATCTTTGAGTTGGCCAGATGCTCTTCCTCTAGTGCTCATGAGCATGCGCAGCACACCTGACAGGAGGACAGGTCTCTCTCCCCACGAGATCCTGATGGGGAGGGCCATGAGACTTCCTACAGTTCCAACTACTGCCCTATTGAATATTACAGATGATCTGATCTTGGATTATTGTAAAGGACTGTCTGACGCCATCCATTCTGTGTCCCTTCAGGTGCATGCGGCTGAAGTTCCAGCATCGAGGAACCTGTGTCATGACCTGAACCCAGGGGACTGGGTCTTGGTTAAAAAACACGTCCGGAAGAACTGCCTAGATGTTCGCTGGCGTGGGCCCTTTCAGGTAATCCTGATAACGAACACCGCGGTGAAGTGCGGGGGGCTGCCAAATTGGATCCATGCATCCCATACTCGGAGAGTTCCAGCACCTCTAGAAGGAACAGCTCCTATCCCAGACGAAAGCCCGGAAGTGGAAGAAGAGTCGCAAGAAGGGATTGCAGCAGCTGAAGAGGTGTCGGAAGAAGTTGGGAACGCAACGGATTCAGAAGAAGAGCGAAGGCAGGACGGCAGTGAGACGGAAGATGCAACTGAAGGAGAGAGCAGAAGTGAATACGACTCAGACTCAGATCCGTATCAGAGCGACCAAGGACCAAGTGAGAGGACAAGGAATAGGAGAATAAGGCTTGGAGCTGCCACTTGGCCAGCAAGGAGAAGAAGGCTAAGTTTGAGGTCGGCCCAGGAAGAAACGCTTGCTCCTATATCCGAAGACTCAGATCCAGAAGAAGATATCCAGGATCAAGCCGAGGAGGGTCTTAGGAGATCAAGGAGGGTGCGAGTGCCTAGTAGAAGATACTCTACTCCCGACTGGACCTACCTCGTTGCAGATGTCTGGGGGGCACAGAACCGGGAGGATCCGGGAAGTGGACCTGGTCAGAACTGACCCGATCATCACAGTGCAAATAAGGTTTCTACTGCCAGGAGCGGAGACCGAAAGGTTGCTGACACTCAACATCGTTCATCCTGCTCTCCTGAGCGGAATAAGAAAATTGATTTTAGAGACAGTTGAGTTTCCAGTTTGCTGTTCACGATATCCAATATTGGAGGGAACTCTTCTTCGTTTGGAAATGCTTGAGCGAGTAGTAGAAATTCTAGGAGCACTCATTGTTGTGGATTAATACCACATTGCGAATGTCTTCAAGGGGGCGCAGAACTGGAAAGGTGAAGAAAGTGATCCTGATTAGAACGGACCCCTTTGTGATTGTGGATGTAGAACTGATAGTACCAGGAGTAGAAATTGAAAAAACGCTAACTCTCAATTTCGTCCGTCCACTTGTCCAAAGCGAAATAAGGAGAATAATCCTAGAAACAGTTGACTTTCCATGTTGTGGTACGAACTGCCCAGAACCTGAGGGAATGTTACTTCGGATGGACATTTATGAAGACGTAGTGTCCCTCCTTGAGCCATACATAACTTTAGATGAAAATAAGACTTTTGAAAAGAAATTGTAAACTTGTTGCAAGATAACCTAGCGCCGAGTGGAAGAAGAAAAGTGATAGGGGTTTCCTTTTAGTGGATGGAGAAGGGCTAGGGTTTTCTAATTTCTACGGGACTTTGAACTGCTTTGCGGAATAAATTGTCAAGCTTCTAAGTGTTCAAAAGAAAGACATTGTGAGAAAGAAAGACTTTTGGCTCAGAAAAGAGAAGAAGTGAATGCTGGAAGAAAGCCAAGAACTACACTGTTTGAGAACATGGAGGCTGGCAACCCGAACCGCAGGGCAAAATGTATAGTTGTTACAATTTTAGGAGTAGTGGTTTCTCTTATAATTTTAGTGGTAACTGTTTCATTCCTAGTGGGACACGAAAGGGATGAAACTGCAGTCAAGGAGGTCAAGGGAGTGTCAACACCGAAAACTACCATTATTAAGGAAAAGGGAAACATCAATGATAAAGACAAAGCGTTGTTAGATGCAGAAATAAAAAGGCTACATACAGATGAGTCACAGGGAAATTACAAGTCAAATGCTTATGCTAAATTGCTTTATGAATATGTTGATGCTATGGAAGTGAAGGATTGTTACGTTTGTATGCAATTACCAGCTTCTGTGGAGGAGGGTATCAGATACCATCATCTTCCATTGACATATGGAATCACATGCAGTTTGTTGTTGAGCATATGGACGAGATGGATTTGAGTATTATTTCTCGAATTTCGACTCGACATTGCCAGAGGTCCCGAATTTCAAGCATTTGAACAAATGGGACTATTACAAAAGCGAAGACAGATTACACAAATGGTTTATTCCATGGAAAACGCTAGATACTTCACATGCTCGAAGAAACAATCTGACTTGTCAAATATCAGAAGTTGAGAAAAAGTTTATAGGACAGGTAGATACTAGATACAGGAGGCAGAAGATTTTGAAGGCATCAGGACAATGGGAAACAGATTGGACCAAGGAGGAAAGGGCACATCAAAGAAAAGGTAGTATTGGTCCAATTGCTTTGGATAAGGAGAAACGGGGGAAACTGTGCATTCACAGGAGTCACTGTTATTATGAAAACTTTTATGTAGGTCAAGTCAATTGTGAACATGCCTTTCAATTGGAGTATTACTCTAAGGACTTTTTGAAAGGGATGCAAGCAATTCCAAATGTATATTTTGTATGTGGAAGAAATGCCTATGTGAAGTTACCAGATAATTGGTACGGATCATGCTATCTGGCTGTTGTCTTCCCTAAAATATATCATGTTGAGAATTTAGACACGCCAAAGAAAGAAATACCAACTAGATGGAAGCGAGGGCTGGGTGCAGCAGAAGTAGTTGGAGATGTACTCGGTGCTGCATTCCCTTTCTTAGGACTGATATTGAATGACATTAAGATCAGGAGGTTAGCTACAGTCGTAGATAGGCTATCTGCCAGTACTGCAAGATCATTGATGCTGATAGAAGGGGAGATGCAATCGATTAGGGCAATGGTTCTTCAGAACCGACTTGCTTTAGACGTTCTGTTAGCTAAAGAGGGAGGAGTCTGTAAGGCTTTGAAGGTCCAGGAATGCTGCACTTACATTCCAGACAATTCAAAACCTCTAGAGAAGTATATACAAAACATCACTGCCATACACTACGAAATTGAGGACCTGGCAAAGGTAAATGTGTGGGAAAAAGTAGGTCATGGAATGGGTAAAGTTGGAAGTTGGTTTGCCAACTTAGGAAAGGGTATCGTTTGGTACATACTGAAACCCATCATCATAATAGTGATTTGTGTAATCACTTTGTGGGGATTGGTGCGTTTGTATCAATGTTATAGAGCAAATAGGTTGCAGAGAACTATGAGGAAACAAGAGGAAGAGTTGACAGCGATGCAGGACACTCAATACAAGAGTCTGAAAGCATTAGAGAGTATGAAAAGAAGTGGCACAGCTATGACTTCGCTTTGAAGGGTTCTACATTTTTAGTGTCTTGATGGTGATGACCCCTGAAGGTCATCAAAGGGGGGACTGAGAAAGCACAAGTTTGAAAAAATGTATAAGTGTACCATATTTACAAGCACGTAGTTAGTTAACATGTACTTTGCACCAGAGTGTTTATATTTAGAAGTGAAATACACAGAGTGTCTTATATTCAGTAGTGAAATGCATAGAATGTTTAAGTAGAGTAACAATAATCATAACTGTGTGAGACTAATGTAGAAATGTTTGGGATGAATATGAAAACCTCACGTTCTCATGTTAAAGGAATAATGTAAGAGTTGAATGTAACTCTAAAAACCAGTATATTGTGTAGGCCTCATGGCAATTCACAAGCAAATCTAAACGTGCTGCTAAAATAATGTGAGACAAGGTTGACATGGTTCTTCTAAATGTACTATTGAACTTAGGGTTAAAAGTATATGCTTTATAGATGTGTTATTTTAGAAACGTATGCTGGTTAAGAATGTTTACTGTTTAAATCAAGTTAACGTTTTAAGAGTGCAGGGACCTGCTTCATGTAAATCAAGTAGGCCTGAACTGATAATGTCATCTCCTTTGATGTGCCATGTGCTCGTTAGAGGAGAAGTCGAGAGGTGCCAAGTACAGAGCTTCACTTATATTTTATGACCTATAGATATGGTGGAGTTTGGAATTTGAGGCCCACTGCAGGACGAACTGTATGCAGGTGCGAGGGTCCTAATCAGCTCGAATGAAAGGGACTTTGTTCAGTGGCGCCTTGCGCAGGCCTGTAGGAGTTTCCAGGAATTTCAGGGGGTATCAGCGCACTGGAGAAGAAGCCTGGGAACCAAGGTCAACTTTAACGAGGGTCTTCAAGAGTACCATCATGGAGTTTACCGCGCAAAGATGTACCACGTGAGGGGCGTCCCAAGGGGCGTTTCTTTTGGAAATGTGATTTGGTATTAGGGAAAGAGACCCGGGAGGAGAGCAGAGCAGATGATTTTGGGAGCCTAAGGAAGCGGATGGGTAGGCAGATAGGCTGATCAGGAGAGACCCATTATCAGAGAAGAGACAAAGAGAAGTGCGTGATCTTCTTAGGAAGTCACCACGGCTGACACCTAGAGGGGTAAAGATCTTGCTAAGTAGGGATGTCACTTAGTGTAGTGTAGGGACAGACTAACCTGAATTTTTCTTTTCTGTAATGACTTTGAGGTTGCAACTTGTATCCATTTTGGCAACCCTTATGGTTTTTGAGCTTGTACTTATTATTCTGTTTTTCAGACTCAGACTATTCAAAAAGTTCATGTTCATAGTGATACCGATTTATCTTCTTAATCTCATTTTGAGAAGTTTGTATCTTCAGTTATCTTTGACTTTATATTAAATCTTTGAAACTTAAAATTTGGTCAGTGGTCATTTAGAGTGGTGTAAGTTCTTAAATTGATTGATCTATTGAAAGATTACCTTTTTACTCAATGACAGGTACCAACGATTCAGTCGACATAGTTTGGGATTTGGTAAGGTAACTAGTAACCAGTAATCCCGCGTTAGCAATGTTCTAAAGGTTGGTAAAGCACTTGCTGTTTCTGTTGATAGCTGTCAAAGCATGAGTCATTTATAAAAAGATAATTCTGCTTCTTTTCATTGTCTAATGAGCTTTACCACTTTTAGGGCCTGATTACAAGTATAGGTACTATTTAGCGCACCTGATAAAGGAATAATGTGGATTTTGTTGTTTAAAGCACTAAAATCTGCATGGTATGGTAAATGCTGTATACATTTCCCCTGTTAAATAATGGCAGGTTTAAGGAATTTGACAATTATCTGATGCATTAAAAACCATTTAACTTGTCATTCCGAAAGAAGGGGTTTATGCACTGGTTGGAATTGACGGCCCATCACATAATCAGGGCCTTAGTGTCCAAGGACAGATCCAGAGTTCTTGGTGGGGCATTACCCTAGAAAAAACATAGTCATGCATTTTACTTAAAGCCCTAAAAGTCCCACCTGAATCATCTTAGCCCCCTGCCGGGGAATCATTTAACATATTCTTCTGACAAGGGCTCAAGTTGGTCAGGTATGTAGTTAAACAGGTTAATCCAATAAAATGGAAAGTCAAAGTTAAAAAAGCATCTGGTAGTGGCAGGCACCCACTGCAGTCAAAGTCCAATATGAGGTCCTAGGAAGAGATAGGAAGCTAGCAATGCTTGGTTCTCTCAAAGTACCTTTTACTAAGCACTCTTCTTCAGTGAATGGGTCACGTGCGCAGAAGCAGGTGTCACATCCTTGGATACAGCTTGTGAAAGCACTGGAGTGTTTTTGTGAGCGCTGCAAAAACTTTCAGGATGAGATGGAAGAGTAGGCAGAAGAGGTTACAGCTTCATCAGACTGAGGCAGCCCTGGTCATTGTGTGAAAATATAGAGGTTTCTCAGTTCTTTTGTGTTGATGTTTATTGCCCAGGAGAATCGTTAACTGATAGTTTTGCAGACTTATTTTTAAGACTTCTCAAGTCTAATCCCTTCAAGGCACACTGAGCTGATATTATCAGAAAGATAGAGCAGAGGAACAAGCTAACTGTTCAGAAGGTTTTAAGGTCAAAGTGGGTAAATAGCATTCAGGTCTTCCTACCAGTGTGTGCTGTCAACAGGACAAGGGTTCACTACAAGGACAACGATTGAACAAATCACATAATTTAATACATACAATCATCAGAAATACAACACCTTCATAGACCAAATAGCACACATCTGTTGACACTCAACAAAACAGTCAAAACCAATGACAATCAGTATTTTCTTTGCTTAGGGTTGACAATGTATCTATATATGTGAATACACACACACCCACACACACACACACACACTTAGAGGGGCCGATTCACAAAAACAATCTGAGACAAAAGTCTAACTCTACGACTTTTGATATTCACAGAGGTCATTTACGAGTCGTATCTTTACGTCCCCACCCTGGCCGTACTCGCCGGCTCAAGCCGTACTATCCGGCTCGGGCCGGATGAAGTGTAATCAATAGGGTGGAATATAATGTTTTACAAAAAGGACCATTAGGAATGTGTGAAAAATGGTAGAGGAGGTCATGAAAATCATATTGAGCAGGTAAAAGGGTGTGGCTGGACACTATATCATATCCCAGGAACGTTTGCTCCTTTGCATCATGGTACATGCAGTCCATGATGTGCGTTTTGAGTGGTAAGGGATTTTTAGGGTGGGTATGGGTTTTTGGGTGGTGGGGAATTTTCAGAGTTCAGGGCAGGCATGGGTTTTTGGGTGGCAGGGGACTTTTTAGGGTTCAGGGTGGCATGGGAATGTTTTGTGTTTAGGTCAGGTATGGGTTTTTGGGTGGCAGGGGAATTTTTAGTGTTTCTTGGGCTAGCCTATATCTTTGGTATCAATTGATAAATCTTCATGAAATGTTCCCAAAAAGTGTGCCACTGATTCTAGTTGTGCATAAAAAGTTTCAGGGTGATCCGTCAAGCGGGCGCTGAGAAAACAATGGGGTCAAAATAGTGTTTTTCCCTTGTTAATTCCCACAGAGTCTTTAGACACGCCCGCAGCCCGAGCCGCTGGACAGAATTACACCAAATGTGGCAGAAAAGTATATTTTGTTTTGGAAATCATACCTTTTGTTATTCGGTGTAAATCCATTCAGTAGTTTTAGAGATTTTAAACCAAATATGTATATCTGGACATATGTAATACTCTTGTAGTACCTTAGTGTATATGTTTAACACCCATAAACGTTTAGAAAGTACTCACAATCACTATATGATATCATCAGTGATGTCATCAGTGATCTCATTTGAGTTTTACCAGTGATGTTACAGACCATGACATAAGTGATGTAATATGTGAAGTCATAAGCAGTGCATTGTGGGGTTGTAAGTTATAGTTAGTTTAGGTAACTATAACTGCTGCTGAATTTCACTGGTTTTTATGAGTGAAATCTGAGCCTAACTATAACATCCCTGAAACCTGTGGGTTTTTTCTGTGAATTTGTAAGGTTTTCTAAATGCTAATTTCTAACTATAACATCCCTGAAACTTGTGTTTTTCAGTCAATATATATGTGTGTGCATAGGAGTGGTTGGAGAACAGAAACAGTTTCCACACTTATTATGCAAGTAAATTCTAAAACATCATTACTGTTACAATGTTGTTATTTTTTTAACTATTTTGCTTTCATTGGCACTATTTTGTTCAGTTTCATAGTTACAACTGTGCTGATTATTTGCAGTAGGCTATGACAGTGATTTTAATAGTAACATCATAAACATATATCCTTTGTGTCTTCTTGAAGGTGTCTATTCATAGTGAAAGTGATTTAGAACCTCTTAACAACAAATTCTCCAGTAAGTCTCACAGGATCGATAGCTATCCAGAATGCAGCATTCTCATATAATGGGCAGGTTGTTTATGGGCTACAGTCAGGTGTTCTGTCTTGAACTGGTAAGTCAGCATTGAGTCTGCACCTTTGCCAGAGGATCTAGAAAACTTTGCCTTGAGACGTATTTTGTTTAGAATAGCAACACACTTATCACTAGGACCTCTCCTTCTTTTTCTCTTTGTTATTCCTCAGGTTTTTGCAGGCTCACTCCAAGCCCGTTCTAGCTCAGTGCGCTATTCCATCTTCAAAAATAAATCCCCACATATGGCTCATTCTCAAATATTGCATGTAGTACATCTTATATTTTTCTAATTTTCTGGTCTATACTGAAGGTTTTTGTTCTATCTTGGCTAATGTATTAAATGTTATATTAAAATTTCATTCTCTTATAATCTCATGTTAAAATACTCACGTACTGGAAATATACTTCTCCAGTGAACATGATAGAATAACTGGATATAGGGGTTGGGCTAGGGTTCACTTGGGCCACAATGAGGTTCCAAGTGGCATCAAAAAGAAACAAAGAGTAAAGTTCAAGTTGTCAATGATGTCACTTAGAACCCAAGGTGGAACCATTGTGTGTGTTATTGATGACTGCAACACAATACCATGTATGGCTACCCAAGCCCTTGTGCCTTTCTCAGACCAGCAGCAAACGGTGAAGTAATAATGGAAGTGAAATGAAAAAAATAGCCCTATGACTATCCACATCTATAAACAAAATACCTGCTCTCCCACCATCCTCCCACAACACCATCAATAATACCCCCCTTTCCACTGCAAATGACATATTGAAATCTTCCACCCCTCCCTGTCACCCACAGGGTTTGATTTACCTTGTTCCAGCACAAGACATGCTGTATTCTCTCAGTGTAAGAGCTCTATGAGACTCATTGCCCGTGCAGACTGCAATACGCTGTTATCCATGGGTCTTTAAAAATCTACAGCTGAGGAGGGGGTGGTTGTGATGGAGGAGTAATGCTTGTTTTCATGGTAATGTACACGCAGTGAAAATTGATTTTGAATCAGGTATTCCAATAAGAAGCCATATACAGTAAAAATTGATATGCATGGGCTACTGTTTTATTGTTAGAATTTCCACTATGCACATAATATATGTTTAACCAAACAAGCACTGGCAAAGCAAATCAATAGCTCTTTGCCATTGTTTAGAGTGGTATTATCTTTCCCTCGAATATGATGGCCAAATATGTTGGGGATATTGCCAATGTCAACGAAAGTTATTATATATTAGATTCCTTTTTGTGATCAGGTAGAAGATAACTGTAAAGCAACTACGGAGTCTGTGGATACCCAACAAGATGGATGTGCCTGTGATCATCTCGTGATCTTTGAGCATACAATTGTGTTGTGCACTGAAGGGGTACAAAAAGAGCACTTAATCTTTGGGTGAGAGTTACAGTCATACCGAAGGTTGCCTGTTTTTAGACAATATAACTGTTGTCCTACTGCAGGCATCTTGTGAAGTTTCTGTGCCATCATACTCAAATGGGCAAAGCCACAAATATCACTGCTCCCACTTCCCACAAGAATGGCAATGTTTGATATTTACTTACACTACCCTATTAGGAGCTTAATGAGACAACTATATTTACAATACGTGCCTCATAAGCAAATGTATGCATGCGCCAAACAGTCTTACCCTTCCAGAGAAGTTTACCCGGGATATCTCTAACTGTGGATCAGACCAAGGGGCAGCATTGGAAACCATTGCTCAGAGCAATTAGTAAATGATTAAAGAACAGGGTCCTCTTAGAGACCCACTCCATTGACAATCATTTCAAACATTTTAACACAAAGGAATAAACTTGCAGAACTCAGTAGAACAATTGGATAGTAGTGCTGTATAATGATTTCTAGGAAACACAGTTACACATGTGATATTAACTATGTCTAAAAACAAGATGGCTGCCATGATGCATGATGCAACGTGGCATGATGCATCCTCGAAGTGTATTTTTTATACTTCCATGATAGCTGTGCATTGTGTCATATCATGTTGCATCGTATAAAGTGGTGGTTACCTTAAAGGTATTAAAAATACATTTAGAAGACGATCATTGCTTCGCGTCATTCATGGCCTGTCGTACACTTTGTATCATGCAATGTGAGGACCATCTTCCATGAAGGCTGGCACTTCTATTACCAATACAGACATACTTTAAAAAACATCCAGAATTAGCTGCGAGAGGCAGAAGAATGGCGGACATCATTTATTTGACCACTAGAATTTTTGCAGGTTTTTGCAGGTTTTAGGCGCACAGTCACCCAGTTCTTGTCAGAAATAGTTTTTATTTTTTATGTGATGCAGCTAGGTATCCATAAAGCAGAATGCAGTTCAGCATGCGCCTTCTTCTTTGGTAGCGGAAGTTTGACTCCTAATGGGCTACACAACAAAAATCTAATTTCAGACTGCTCATGTTCATGGTTAAATACTAAAATAAAAATGAATGTGTGCCAGATTGCAAATGCTTTAACAAAACAGTCATACTCAGGCTCAAACTGCAACTTCGACGAAGCTACAGCTGCACAAGATATTCGGACGGTTCAAAGTGTAGGATAATTTTTGGCCTCATTTCTGAAGTGGTGCAAAAAAAAGGTTGCCACTGAAATTACAACTGTGTGCAAACTCTTTCACTCAGCATGTACTCCAGTCCGAGGAAGGTTAATGACTTCTATGCTAGCAGAGGCATTTTGGCCTCCCTGTGGCCACATCATGCACCTCACCAGCGGACGCCTGCATTATAGGAATATATATAGAAGTGCAAGGAGGCTGGCGCTGAGATACACAGTTGGGTTGCACCAATTTAGTAAATCGTGCAGGAAAAAAATACAAGAGCTCCTTCACATAGGCTGCAAAGTTCAGCATATTCTGAAGCTACTTCAAAGCAACAGCGACAACAAATGCCTCCGAAATTCTTTTTTTAACCTTCAAACTGCTACCATGTACTTTATATTCGCAATAAACATCATCAAAAAAAGATTTAGTTAGACACGTCATTGAGTTATACATGAAACTCGGGCTTCGAGCCTATTCACAAGCATTTGTGAGTTCCTTGGGTGATTTGTGGCTTCTTGAAATCCCCTGGGCGAATCCTTAATCAATCTCTTTTTACAGTCGATATTACAGCAAGGTATCGAAAGGAGATTTCTTCCTACTGTATAATCTATCTCCGGACAAGAAGGTGGGAAAATGGTCATTGGCATAATCAATGTTTTTATGATCTCGCCTGTACCCCGCAAAGAGGGAGGCAGGCGTCCGGAGGCTGTTATTTAAGACAGCAATTAAAAACGGGCTGGGAAATGGCTTTGAAAATATCTTTTTGTAATCACTGTTTATGCTCTTTCCCGCAATAATAATGGCATGTGTGGGGTTTTCCTCGGATTGGGCCGAAATGCCCTTCAGCAATGAGATATGCTCTCCCTGCTTTATCACCTTCTTACCAGGCAGATTATTAATCATCCAAGTGTAGCGAATTATATTAACTTTCCAATCTCCACAGAAACTTGACACATTGATTTTGCGCCGGTGATGTTGCAAGTTACAATTTTAGAGCCTGCCTGTTGCCGGTGGAAAGTATTATCAATAAAGTCTGAGGTGTTTGCTGGGGGACGGTGTGTGCTGCATCAGGCTACAGGGTGAAGCCAAGTGTCTGGCTTCTTGCACATCACGGGTATTCAGACAATAGGGACTTGATTCACAAAGGGCCTCCGCACTCGTGGTGGCCGCCGCGCAGTCGTGGGGAAGTGTCTCGGGGCGGGATTCCCGCAATGAGAATTCACATTCTGGAGATTCCGTCCCCAGTGTTGAGTCTCCCCCGCGGCTGTGGCACCTCCGCCACGAGAGTGGAGGTCCTTTGTGAATCAGGCCCTAAGTGATTGGTTGGATCCTGTGACGTCTCGGATGGAGGTGGGGTCAGAGAGGTCAATATGATGCCCCAGACTTTTGAATGTAATCAGAATCCAAGTTTTCTCTTTTTTCTGAGGTACATATTGAAAAACAAACCTTGGAAAAGGGTGTAGCGTGTCATAGCTAGCCCAAAGAGAAGGAGCATCCAGAGGGCTCTGCTTTACTTCTGGCCTCAGGTCTCACGTTAACATATGACAAGCTCAAATGTATAAATGCAGGAATGCTTTGCAGAAGGCATATCATTGTTTGTTTAAGCAATACCTATATAACTCGCCCTCTTTGGTTCTTTTGTTGGCCGTAAGCAAAGTCCTGCAGTGCCCAAACCTTGGCATCAAAATACATTCTTGTGTTTTTCTTATCAGCTCTGTCTATATTTTATCATACTACTGTCAGATCTTACCCTCTCAAGAATATTACCTTAATATCTATTGGCATTGTGGAGCAAGTCATCTCACATGGGGTCCATGTCGATATAAATAACAAACAAAGGCATTCTCTATTCGGCTTAATGCACTTTGGATTTTCTCTAACACTTTAGAAAGACATCTGAACCTCCACCCCAGCATCTTCCTGGCATCCAGTGAAGAAGTGGAACATTTATGGCTCCATGCAGTGTATTGCTTGGATACTGACACCAGGCCTAGCTTTTCCCTTCCATTGGAAGTTGTGGCTTTTTGGCTGGGCTTCAACACCTGCTTATATGGAAGAATATCCAGTAGCCGACCGCGAGCGAAACACCAACAAGCCCTAATGTTCCAAGGTAGTGAATCATCTCCTAGTGGAGACTGTAAAGGTAGTGATCCAACTCTTGCAAAGGGAGGCTGTTTCACTCTATAACCTGAAGTAAAGGAAATATCTTGCTTTCTGTAAAATATCACTATATAAAATTCCAGCATCGGTTTGAGACCACCAGTTATGAGGTACACAATATTTTCAATTTTCTTTCAATGACAAATAAGTATTACTAGATACACTTTTTTGATCTGTGAAGACACTGTCATGTTGGCAATTAGTATCTTTATGATGGCAAGGATGCATGTGTGTAACTCGCACTGGAACAGGTTTACAGCAATTCAAGTAAAAGCTGTTTTAATATTGAACATAATGGTGTACTTCCTTTGGAAAATTAAAAGTCCTAATTTAGTCACTCGGATCTGAACATTTTAATTACAGCATGGGAATATAAAGATACTTTATTTAAGCGAGAAAAACAAAAATATACCACACAAATAGTTTTTGGTGTTACTATCTGATTTACAAAGATACATTAAAACATAAATTAAAAAGCACACACTAGTACAAGTATGAATACTGAGGCCCTAATTTGGATGTCGGGGGGAGTTGCCTCTGACTGACATCCCTGTGGTTTCGGACCCGACCGATCTTGGGTCGGTGGCCTGAAACCGAAATTATGATGCGATCGCACATGGTGCAGCTGCAGACTCCCATTTCCCTATGGGAGCTTATGCAGTGGTTGGAAACCGGCCGCAGCACAAGCACCCATAGACTATAAATCCCTGCACCGTGTGGCAGGCATGGTGCCTGCCACACGGTGCAGGGATTTACAGGGGGGCACCTCAGCCCCAACCGGAGTCCACTGAAGAAGGGGGCCCTGCTGGGGCCCCCAAAGTAGCTTTTGGACATGCTTTCCATATCAGAAAGCCTGACATGGAAAGCCTGTTGGAAACCAACATCATAATCAGGGCAGGACTGGCTACCGTGCAATTTGGAATGCTGCCGAGCTGCTGCCTGATTTTACTGCAGTTTAGGCTGCTTTCGTCCATGGAGACCTGCGTGTGCTTCGAAATACAGAAAGCAAAACGAATTTCGTTCAGCTCACGCAGGTCCCCATTATCGAAATCAGCCCCCAGCTCAGCAGCATTCCTAACTGCCCGGTAGCCAGTCCGGCCCTGATCATAATACTAACGGTGTATACAGCATCTGTAAGGGATTATGTTGCGGTTCTGCGGTATTGTCTGGCCTGTTTGAATTTCGACCGCCGTAATCGTAATACAGCAGTCGGAATTCAAACCAAGGATGTTAGTTGGAAAGTTTCCTACCTGAGGTAGGGCCTTAGTGACATACACAACATGTCTAAACGTATCACGCAATGGCATACATTCCAGCTTGACCTTTCAAACATGTGTGCAACGATCTCAAGGATAATTCTCAATAAATTTGTCACATCCACATTGAATTACATGGCATTCTAATTTGGGGTATTTTGTAGCTCAATATAGAGCACAATCAGTACATTTACTGACATATTAAATATATTATCTGATATTTTATACTCTAATGTAACATAGACATGATATTATAACATGAGGAAATAGGAAGTTGTATAATACTGCTGCACTATAATAGCATTGCTTTTTAAAGCTCTATGATAGTGTCTTGAGATACTGTGTCGTCATGGTTCAAAGAAGAATATTGATTTATTTTAAGTTGAAGTGTATTGAGTAAGACATTTTGAAGAGTGATAATCAATCAAAGGAATAATGTTATTGGCAAGTTTCCAAATAGATTAGCAGCTTCTCTATAAAGTTGCATTGAAGTGACAAAAGCAATTGAATGCTCCTTTGTAATGTAGATCAGAGTTCATTCTAAACAATCCTCTGAAAGGAGTGAATAAACATAATATATGTGGATGCTGCTTAAATATAGATTACGCATATAATTGTGGTTGTATGAATTCATGCAACTAGGTAAAGAACAAACTCATGAATCAAGGTGTATTTTGTACAAGAGCTTCCAAGAAATGTATATTATCTAATGGCATCATCTTTTCATTCCAACATGGCCCCAAATGTTATTTGGTATCATGGGGTTTGTAAGTTTTAACACGATCATATGTACAGACCCACTTGTCTCCGCAGGAAGGTATCAGCTGCGCAATGATATGATGGATGACTAAAGTGATTGGTCAGTTTGCAGGACAAGAGTAAGATCACACAAAGTTTCAGCAGCCTAAGTCTCCTTTTAGTAAGCCCCACTAGGTCAAATTCATTCACTATTTGGAGTAAAGATTACACATTGCTGGTCAGTGTTAAAAACAAAGTTATTTCTTTATTTCAGTTTTATTTGTCTTTGAAGGAGCTCTACAAGAATCTCCCTCATGACTGATCACTGGCAAAATAATGGCAATTGGCAACAAATGTGAACAACGTAAAATAAATAATTAGCTACAAAGTCCAGGGTGATGTTAATGGCGTTTTTTTTACCTAAAAACATAAAACATTGTGATTAGATGATATTGTGCATCAAAGTTCTCATGGTCTATCGCAATGAACATCACTTGGCAATAACTGTGTCCTGAACCAAATGTAAATGTTTGTTTGTACAGGAACACTGATGGAAACGAAAGAAACAGACCTTAAGTTGGAAATCTGATATTTTTAGCACTCCATGACTCCTGTAATAGTGTTACCTTACTCATGAATAGTGCATCAGGGTGGAGGTGGTCTTGCTTGTGTGCCGTGGTCTCGTGTGTGTATGTGTGAAATGTACGACGTTACATCAAATACATTCACAAAGTGGTAGTTTACATCACGTTCGTTACAATGCAAGTCGTTATAAAGACTTGTGCTAGAGGCGTTGGACTTAGTAATAATATAGGTTATAGTTAAAAGAGTAGGTACCTTTGTCCTTGCTTCTAGTCAGGGTAAGGGGGATACACTCCTAAAATAACCCCTGCTCACCCCCTTGGTAGTTTGGCACAAGCCGACAGACTTATCTCAGAGGCAGTGTTTAAAGCATTTATGAACACATACAGTAATAGAGTGAAAAAAACACAAATGGACACCACACCAGTTTTGAAAAATAAGTAATCTTTATCTAAACCAAAACAAGAGCAAATGACAAAAATCCACAATACAGTAATACAACTATGACTTTCAGATGGTATAAAATAGTTCAGTTAAAGCAAATTGCAGATGCGACACTTTGCTCACAAAGCACCTGGGATGCGCCACACAAACAAACAAAACAGGCCACAGGGAAGGTGATGTGTTGATTCCTCACACTCAGGGAAGGTGAAGTGTTGGTTCCTTGCTTCGAAGGAGGTGATGTATCGGTTTCTTACTGCAATGCAGGGGAGGTGATGCGTTGGTTCCTTACCGAAGAGGAGGTGATGCATCAGTTTCTTACTGCGTGGGGAGGTGATGCGTCAGTTTCTTACTTCGTCCCCCAATAATGCAACAGACTTGGCACCTTGATGCAATGTAATGATCCGGTGATGAAGCGTGAACTCGTGCAGCCGCACAGCAGACCTTGCGTCGAACTTGGTACGATGATCTCAGACTTCGGAGATCGGTGCACTTGATGCGGTGTGCACCGATTTCTCATGCTGTGGCAGGTGCTGCGACGGTTTCTTTGGCGATGCGTGGGAAACAGGTGCGGATGTGTCTCGCTTCTCTGAAGTTGTGTTGACTTTTCAGCTCCCAACTGAAAACAGTCTCTAGAGGTCCAGAACAGCAGCAGGCACCTCTTTGCAGATGTGAATTCCCAGCAAGGAAATTCAGGGGAGCTGGTGGTGAAGTCTTTGAGTCCCTGAGACTTCAGAATAGGAGGCAAGCTCAGTTTCAAGCCCTGGAGATCTTCTTTCAAGCAGGTGAAAAAGCAAACAGCAAAGTCCTTTTCTCCTTTTCTTGGCAGCAAGTAGCCACTGCAGGCCAACCCCAGACAGCAAACAGCACAGGGGCAGTATTCCTTCTCAGCTTCTCCAGCTCTTCTCCTTGGCAAAGGTTCCTCTTGATTCCCAGAAGTGATCTAAAGGTCTGGGGTGTGGGCCGGTCTTTTTATACACAAAAATCCTTTGTTCTCTGAAGGCATAGAGTGTCTGTACCTAGCCAAAACCAGTTCTGTCCTCACTGGTGCAGCTTCCGGACAGGAGGTGGAGACGGCATTGTTGAAGGCAGATCAGGCTCATTCAGGTGAAAGGAAATCTTCTCCCCCTACCCCAAATGTAGCGCAGTTCTGTTCAGTCCGGCCCTGACTCTTCATACCTCTGGAGTCGCTGACCCTCTCCAGCCCCTGTCATCCAAAAGCCAGACATGCAATACACAAACCTAGCAGAGGCACACTGGATGGTTTGGCAAGAAAATACCTACTTTCTAAAAGTAGAATTTTCAAACACAGAATGTAAAAATCACCCTCACTAAAAGATGCATTTTAACATTTTAACAGGCATACTAAACTTTATTTTTCTACCTTGTTTCCAGGGCCAGCTATGTTTATAAGATGTTATAAACAAACTCCCCATTCTGTTCTATGGGAATAGATAGCCTTGCAATAGTGAAAAACGAAATTGGCAGTATTTCGCTATCAGGACATGCCAAACACATCAGGGCATGTCCCACCTTTCACATAAAATATACCCTGCCCACAGGGGTACCTTGGGCCTATCTTAGGGGTGACTAATATGTAAAAAAGGGCCAGAGTTACATTTTACAGGCTACTTCTGTGGGTGGCACAATCAGTGCTACAACCCACTAGCAGCATTTGATATACAGGCCCTGGGCATACACAGTGCACTATACTAGGGTCTGACAAGAAATTCAAATATGCAAATCATGGAATCACTAACTTGTAACAACAATTTACAAAGGGAGCACTTGCATTTTGGCACTGAACAGCAGTGGCAAAGTGCCCAAAGCATCTAGACAAGCAGAACATAGTCCAAAACACACCAAAAACACAGGAGGCACAGGCAAAAATGCAGGGGAGACCCACGGCAATGGTGCCAGGTCTAACACTGACTATGGTGACCACAGAGTCCAAAATCGCAAGGTTAGTGAAATGCATTTGGCCCCATGGGAACAGTCAATTGTACCTCAAATCTTTTGAAGTTACATAGGAAGGTTCGTTTATACTGCTAAAGCAAGAATGAAGTCCTTGGCCATCCCAAGGAATAGTGTAGTTGATTTGTCTTTGAAACACCTTCACTTTTTTCAGCTTACCACTTGGAATTTATTTTGTCACAAGAGAGTGATAAAGCATGCACAGATCAATCCATGTCCCAACCTGGTACTTTTGCCCTTTCGGAATTACACAGAACGGCATGTGAGTCTTCAGTAACTTATAACGCTCACCACATTATCCGGGATGTTGAAAATCATTTTTGACTCCTGAGCCTCTGCCCTGTTGGATTAAAACTAGACTGCCAGAATTGTGTTATCTGGAGCACTGACATAGTTGTACCCAGTGCTGTATTCTATCATTTAATCACCCCACTTTCCACATTCCATGGCCTTTGTGTAATCTTCCATTTGTGGGACCCAAGGACAAAGTAGAAGATAAAGATTCAATGTATTAACATGAACCTAGATGAGCTAAATGTGGTTTCTCTCCTTTTGGGTGGCTGTGCAAATCTGAAGCGAGAGTCATGTACCTGAAGATGTTGCAAGTGGTACTCAATAAAGTCTAAAATCCCAAACCTTAGGGTTTTTTGGTGTTGTTGAGGACTGCCAAGGTGTAAACCCTAAGTGTCAACCAACTTAAAAGGCTTCGGCCTTCAACCAAAAGACCAGAGTGAGGCATCTGCATCAATCGAACAAAGAGGCACAATTCTCACCTACTTCAATGCAATTCAATCGAACAAAACATTAACTCGTACCTACCTATCTACTGCAATATTCCCAAAAACTGTTTCTGAAGCTCTGATTTGTCTAGACTGCTGGTGTAGACAGAAAGGGAATGTGAGAAGTGATGTTTCCTTCTAAAAAAAACATAACACAAGAACCAGAGTAGCCTTAGAGTAGAAGGACTACCTTCTTGTGCCTGAAGCATTCTTAACTTTCACTGTTACGACATTAACAGCTTATCTAACCTCATGAAATTCTTGTTGCTTCTGTTTTTGATATCCATCTCACTGGTAAAGATTATGGGCCACACTCAGAGTTTGTGACAACAAACTTTTCCTTACCACAGGGCAATCATTGTTCCACTCCACTAGTGGATTTAAATTCCCTAAACCACATCTATAGGAAAGTAATTATTTTGAAGGATTTTGAGACTTGGATAAACATTAATCATGAAGCTGGATGCAAAGAACATGCTTTACATTGGAAAACTGAAATCTCTGTCCACACACAGATCTTTTCAGCTGGGCCTTAACCCATCACACTGCTTTATGGAGTTCGAAATCAGCACCACGGAGCGGTTTCATTACATCATTAATGGCTAGATTTTCTTAGCTGTCCATAAAACCTTTGCTCAACAGCATTTGTGAAAGTTGTCTACTTTTCCTTAGCAAATCCACATTAAAACGGGATCTTTGTCCATTTCGACATCGTTCAAAGCTTTTTAATTCAGAACACCGTTTACTAAACCCTTACAGCCACTCCACTCCCCCCCCCCCCTCCCCCCCCCCCACACACACACACACACTGCACTCAGGGAAAGTCTGCATATAGAATTTCCAAATATCAGTTCCAATCCCCGTGGCATGCTTGTGTCTTCGATCTACTGTAGATTCTCAAAAGTATATCCAAATTTTGGACACATTTCCTGAGTCTGTTTTCAGGTGTAACTTGGGGACTGATAGCATGCTAATTTCCATGATTCCCTGATATATTATGAATTTGGTAATTCCTGACGTTACTGTCAGTTTTTTTGTAATCCCACATAAACGGATCATTTTAATGGGGAGCAACAAGCTGAAATTGAAATGGAATTCATTGTCAAACAGACAGCACGTTTTGATGTTAAACAACACCTAACATAAATCACACCATACCTTTTATCTTTGTGCATTATAATAATAATGCCAACTCTCTCTGAAACCCTTTGTAGCCCAGCAAAGGGTCATGACCATGTTGTGTACATTTTTTTAGAAACTGTAACTTTGATAAATAATTAAAGGAAACAATTACTGCTTGATAAAAGGTCAGACACGTCAAAGAAAAAAGATACTGCATTTTGTTTCGAACTTTAATTTGATGCTGGGGGTTAATGCCACAATATAAACCACATTCACAAATACTTATATGATGTTCAGGTCTTGATATGCTGGCTTGAGAAACAGACACACATTTCCGGATTCAGACTAGCCATGAAACTAACTTAAACACCTATTAAATTCATGTTTATATGCCCCATCTGCCTTATAGGTGGGCTTTAATTGGCGTTCTCCTGCATGAAATAATGTTTTTAAGTGAACTACATTCTTTAAAAAAAATCCATATTTAAATTTACTGTTCACGATATATTTTCAACTCAGAAACATTGATTAATTTAGAAGAATTAGAGCACTCGTATTGCACATTAGAGCTAAAAAGCGATAATTTTGTACAGTCTCTGATATTGGTGGTAAACCAAAAGCGACATTAAATCGTTAATTATTTCCCCCAAAGGGATACCTTGAACACATATTTACTGCTCCTTCATACAATGCACTACAAATAAACCATGAGCTGTGAGAAAATTAAAAAAAATAGTGTAATAAGTCTCGCGAGGCCAGGGTCTAGTGGTTTAATGATCAATGTCTCTGAGAGCCATTGGTGATCGATGATTAATGACAGGCAGAAGGCGCGGGCTTCTGCTCCGGAGAGATCAGACGCAAGAGTGTCTGCCCTGACTTCCTTATGTAGTAACAGGCCAGCCTATCGAGGAATATGTTATGGGCATTCATATAGTGCTTTACTATGACAGCATCGTCTCGTAGCGCTTTTGGAACCTACAAACACTTTTACGGTTCTGGAGTACTCATCATATGCAGCCACTTTGAAGTATTTTACATATGTTGGACTTTCTGAAATATTGGGATTTCTAGGATTAAATGTTTAAAAAAAAAGCAACATAGGCTCAAAGGGCAAGTCTAGCCCTGTGGTTGTGTGGCCCTTAGCCCACATGCTCAGTAGATACCAACACAGACCGATAGGAGTGGTCCCTGTGTATAACTAGTTCGGGCTGATGGGCTCAGCCCTTTTTATTAACATGGTCACCTGACCAGTGACTGCTGCTGGGTGTGTGGAGGAGGGTATATGTGCAGCCCCCACTGAGAGGCGGCCCAGTGACACGTCCATCAGGACACTACAGGCAAGAACGCTATTTAAGGATGATGTTACTTTGCACAGAGCGGTTTAAGCAGCAATGTGAAATTGTGGGTACATACAGGAGATTTAATGCGGATAGCAAACTCTATACAGATCATGTCGCTGCAGATGACTGGACGTCACAAATAACGTTCTGGACATTGTATGGGTTCAGTTTTATACATTTCAGGAATTCAGTAAACTTTCTAGAAGCTGGTCAGAAAAGCTGTGAGCTCCGCGTGCAGATAGGAGTTTAAGAATATCCACACACTCTCTGATTGGTGGATGCTCCCAGTCATTTAAACAACCTTCACCCTTCAACATTAGAACTTAGAATTTCACCCTCTCCATGTGTCCTTCGTCTATTGTTGTGAGGGTGTTAATAGACCTGGTGGCAGAATGATGCAGCCCTCAACACAGCCCTGGACAATAATGCACTTACAGATCATGTGCTTCATGCATTCACAAGCTCAGGGCGTCACAGGGTGACAATTGTGGGCCTGAAATCCTTTCTTCTGTGTCTATTTATATATTAATTCCTACATATTAGTACTATGAAACAATACTATACAGAATGCCAGTTCTGTAAAATCCATTGCATAAAACCTGAATATCAATTAAGGTTTCACTTATCAAAACCAGAGCACAAATGTGTCAATCCTTGTAAACATGCAAGTATTTCTTATTTTTCTACTTCAACCAAGTTTACATCTCGAAAATACCAAACCTGCAGCAGATACAGTCGCACTGGGACATAGGGGCATCAGGGGCCCAGCCAATCCTATATTAGTACCAGAACAGCAAATGGGGGGAAGCAACTGATATTTTAATTTTGCTTAAAACAAGTTCTGCAAGAGAATGGACATAAGAATCGATTCTTTAAAAATAAATCCATTGTCTAGAAAATAAAATTCAGGCATTAAAATACAGTCACTTTTTCTGGAAATGTCTAATTAACTCTTGAAAATGTGCTAGAAAAAATAAATCAACTTGCCAAGAACTTGTGATTTTAAATTCAAATATCTACCTCTAGGGGAACTTTCGTATTTCGTAGTTTGTTGAACCAGAGATTTTTTAAAGTGTGGAGACCAATTTTTATTTACTACATTTAGATGAATATATATATTTTCAGACTCTAGACATCCCCTTTGCATTGTCTCAGGGTGTTGAATTACTTTTCACATACTCAGCTAAAAGAGGTAGAAATTCAGTCAAATTACAAATTTTAAAATGGAGTTGCATTTCCAAAATGTAGCCCCTTACTGGTGTATTTAAACAAAGAATAATCCACATATGGAAATGTGTTTGCCTTTCTGTTTTTAGTGCCTATTTCCTAGCTATTGAAAGAAACATTGCCCGCAGCAAGTTCAAATCCATGCAGTCTTCCATACCTTGCAAAACACATACACAATGGTCCCGATTACAATGTCGGGCGGACCGCAACCGACAACAGTCAGTTGTGGACCACCCGACATTGCGGTCTGTCCACTACATTATGATGCAGCTATTGGAAGGACCATCCGCGGCACTTCTGAAGGGCTCAAGGAACCCATTGATGTGTCGGAAAACACCATAATCCCCTAATGACAGAGGAGTCAGGTTGACTCCACCTTCGGGATTAGGATGACACTTTCCGACAGCCCTTTCGTGTCGGCCTTTCTGACATGGAAAGGCTGTCGAGAAGTGTTTTTGGGGGTCCCTAGCAGGGCCCCCTTCTCTCATGGCCTTCCTCTATGAGGGCACCTATGGTGCCCTCCTAAACATCCCGGAACCGTGTGGCAGGTGCCTCTTTGGCCTGCCGCACAAGTTTTCATTGTAAAATGCATGTTTGTTACCGCTCAATGGGTGGTAGCCAGCCGCGGCCGATAGTGGGAGTACTTGCCGGGCGGTGACGTGGGGAGGAGGAGGGGCAGGGTGGGGGGTAGTAATGTATGGATTATGGACTTTAAAAGGTAAGTAAACATAAAAATAAATAAAACAAATTTCGTTGCACACACTGCATCACCAAATGCGATGCAGTGTGTGCAACGAAATTCGTTATATTTATTTTTATGTTTACTTACCTTTTAAAGTCCGTAATCCATACATTACTTCCCCCCACCCTGCCCCTCCCCCTCCCCACGTCACCGCCCGGCCAGTACTCCCACTACCGGCCGCGGCTGGTGGTAGCATCATAATACCGTGGTCGGAACCACAAATCTTAGGTCGAGCAGTTCCAGACCCCTGTCCGTCCATCATCTTTATCAGGCCCTATGTGTCTTTGAAAGTTCAAAGTTGCCCTAATTTGTTAACAAGGACCACTTTTTAGCTATATAATTCACTAACGCGAGCCACTTTTATTTTGCGCACTGGCTTATTTTCTGTCCCAGTCCGATCCTGTCTAATAATAATGACATATGAGCTACATTCTCAAATATGACCCCAATTCAAAGGTGAGAGACATACTTCGACACAGGCAAAGCATTACATTTTTCTATGAAATGTTTTTCTTGAGAACAGTTTTGAGACCTAGACTAATTTCAAAATTTGCATAGAAGAGATGAAAGGACATATTTACGAGCCCTTTGCGCTGGGGAGCATCACATTTTGTGATGCTCTGGCACTGCAAATGACAAAATCATATCTATGAAGCCACACAAAGCCATTATGTGTTGCTTTGAATGGCCTCATAGATATGGAGTAAGGCAAGGCAGAGCAAATCCCTGTGTTGCCTTACTCCACGCTCAGAAGGAGTTCCATAAGTGTTGTGGTGGGTGTTCCCACGCAACACCCATGGATTTTTACCCGGCGCCTGCATAGGAGGAAAGGACAGGAATGCCCCATATTGCATAAATACGGTGCATTCCTGCCCTTTCACTTTAGCGGACGGCAGCACAGCAAGCTGACTTCCTACGCTGCTCTATGACAAATCCCCATAAGTGAGGGTCCTAGCGTGAATACTGTGTGCAAAAAGTTGAAGGAAAAGTCCTGAATATTTTTGGAATTATCTTATTTGACCTCATGTGGGAGCTTGAAGCTCTTTAATTCATGACTTTCAGATAGTGTTAGAAAAGCAGTAAAATTCTGCAAATAATGTATACGTTTCCACACAAAGTTTAAGTACATACTACTTTAAAAGTTGATGTTTTGCAAATAAAAACACAAAAAAACAGTTACACTATTTCAAAAGTTAATGATTGTTGAAAATTAACATTATCATGCTTTTTATTGTCTTGTTAATGATATTTTCTTTTGATAAGGAAGACTGAATAAACAAAGGATCTGGAGTCCAATTCTAAACACTTTACTGATGAGGCAAGTGGACGATCATCCCAAGAACAATTGATTTGTGCTGCATGTTGCGCCTTTACGACTACATACCTCTTTCTAGCCACATTCTTAACATTACGAACATAAATTAAGCTATGCCAAGTCTGTGCCCATCAGTCCTTGCCAGTTGCAAACAAATCATGAACAAACAATGAGCATCATGGTTGTGCTGGTTCCTAACCCTTTGGGAAGAAAATAGACTGTTCAATAAACCAAAATTTAATTCACCAGAAAGAATGGCCTTCTAAACCTGTATTTTGAAAGGCATTCGGACAAAATATTGAGTAAAAAATACTGAGATGCAGAAATATCACGTTTTTAATACCATGATCTACAAATATCAAGATGCAGGAATATTGTTGACAAGAATATTGATTTTCTAAGGTAAGTATTATCAATGTAAAAAATATCTATGATGTTAAAATCATTTGTAAAAATATCTATTTTGCTAATATCGATGTTAAAAATATCTATATTGTTAGTATCCTTTAGAAAAAAAATTGTTAATAATATTCTTTTTTAATTCTTATCATGAATTTTAGTGTATATTTTTAATTTTTTATGCTATAAATTGTTTCTATAATTATTGTTAATGATTTTTAATATACTTTGCAATTTGTTTGTTGCTTTTAAATTTAATGTAATTGCTTATTGTAAATTTTAGTGTTGTAGCGGGCTGTGGGGTTTGGAGGGGTACAGGATGGGAAGCAAATTAATTATAATGAATTAATAATACATTTGTAATTATTATGAAATATTTACTTGCTATATAATTATACAATTTGTGTAATTACTTTATTTTTTAGTTTACGTTTTAGGTGTGGGTTGTGGGGTTTGTAGGGGTAGAGGGCGGGAAGTAATTTAATTAATATTATTTAATTGAAAATTAATTATGTACATTGTGTAATTAACTTACTTTTTAATGTATAGTTTTGGTTTGGGTTGTGGGGTTTGTAGGGGTAAAAGCTGAGGGGGTAAATCATTCTAATAATTAATGTTAATTAGTAATAATTATTTAATTGATATATAATTATGTAAATTGTGTAACTAAGATCTTTTTAAAGCTGTATATCAGATGTGGGTTCTTTGGTTCTTAGGGCAAAGGGTGGGAATTTAATTAAATATGATTGATTGATTATTATTTAATTATTGTTCATTGTTTAGTTGATAATTTATTTCGTAAATTGTATAAATAAGATAATATTTAAGTTATATATTAGGTGCGGTTTGTTAGATCTTTAGGGGTAAAGGGTGGGCAGTTAATTACATATAATTATTTATTATTAGTTAATTTTTATTAATAGTTTAATTGACAATTTATTATGTGAATTGTGTAATTGTTATAATTTGTAAGATTTATTTTAGGTGTGGGTTGTTAGATTTTTAGGGCTACAGGATGGGAAGTTATGTAAGAAATAATGTATTAATCATTAATGTTTAAGTATTTAATTGATAATTAGGTAAATCGACATTATCATATTTGTTTGGTTATTTTTAGGTGTATGTTGTTTTATTTGTAGAGGTATAGGGTGGGAATGTATTTAAGAAATAATACATTTAAAAACATGTATTCATTTATTGAAAATTGTGTTATTCATTAAGTTACATGCTAATAGTGCTATACATTTTATTAGTTGGTTGTTATTATTGTGAGAGTATTGTATGGTATTTAAATTACATTATTATTATTTGTTTTAGTTTAATATAGCTATTAAACTATGTAATGAAGACCTCATTTGTTGAACATTTGTTCAAATGTAGACATATCATTTTTACATATAAATATTTATATTTTTTGTTGTTTAAAAGAGTTGTGTAAATATGTTCTTTACTCAAAGTGAACTATTCTCTCTCTACTGTTGCACCTAATGGAGTGGGCATAATATCTTGTACCCCTCCTGAGTCCAAACCTTCCCTGCTGTTGCACAGTCTGGAGTGGGAATAATCAATTTTACCCCTCCTCAGTCCAATGCTTGCCCTACTGTTGCACGGACTGGAGTGGAAATAGTCAATTTTCCCCCTCCTCAGTCCAACGCTTTCCCTTCTGTTGCGCAGACTGGAGTGGGCATAGTAAATTTGACCCCGCCTGAGTTTAACACTTTCTCTACTGTTGTATACATTGGAGTGGGAATAGTTTATTAATTATAGAGTTTTAAAAATTATTTTGGTTAAATATATCATTATTATGCGTTTCTGTATTTAATTTTATACTTTTTATATATAAATATTTATGTAATTTTAAAGATATTTTTAGTAAAGCATATTTGTATGTATTGTTTACTTTTTATGTACAATGAAATTGGAAATATTTTCCTTTTTTTGCAGTTAATATGACTATATATGTATAGATGTATACATATAAAAGTACTTAGGGCTGTATTATTACCATCTGCACTTACTGATGGCAGTGAGGCCTTCCCAGGCCAACTCACTAAAACCATCGAAAAACTACATCTAAAGCGCCTTGAGACCTTATTGGTGATTTGTGCGCTATATAAGAATCTATGACTTATGACTTATGACTTAGGTCTATAAAAGAGTGTTTAAATTGCCGTATTATATCAGAGGATCCTTGGTGAGACTTGAATTTGGCCTGGAGGGCATCACATGGTCCAGCATGGGGTCTTTTATAAAGTACTTCCATAGATGCATCAGGGCGAGGCCAGGCACCCTGAAATGTATTCTGCATAACATAATCAAGATCAATAATAACCCGTGGTCCACCTACCTAACAATGGCAGCAGCCACTCTTCACATCGACCTGTCTGTCTTGAATACCCCACTACTAACGCAAACTGCAGTAAAAATCATATTGGAAAAACAGACCACATTCCTCTCAAAGTCTCCGGACTTAAAAAACATCAAGTCCACCACGCCACAAAGGGCACTGGCACTATCATACAATAACGATAGCCAAGTTGGCCTTCAGGCCCAATCATACCTCAATTGTACAATTGGAAAAGCCTGCCTGACCCAAATTCTGGCAGCAAGGATGTTGGCTTTACACATTAAAGACTCCAACCCTAACTGGCCAATGCTTTCCAAGATAGTCAAGTGTAGACTTTGCGGCTACAAAACCGAAACTTTTTTACATCTACACTGCAGTTGCCCGACGTTGCTCGTGCCCCGGCAAACATTATTAAAGCCACTCTTTTTAACCCATGGTATAAGAACATGCAATAACGCAATTAACTGGATTTTTAGTACCATGGTCCCCTTGAATTGGAGAATAGGAAAATTTTTCAAAGCTGTGCAGGACCTTCTTAAAAACACACAATTGAGCAAAGAGATGTTAGTGGATTGACATACTTTAGCTTTGGCACTTCGGACTTAGGCATAGTATTGTTTGACCTCCTTGCACTTGAGCCTTAACATCTGTCATGCATTTTCTTTACTTTGCGGTTGATTTAAAAAAATTATAAACATTTTTTATTCCTTGTTTAAATATTTGGAACTAGCTTTCTTATCATAGTTTTTAAATACTCAAATATCTTAAATTTAAACCGTCTCATACCTTGAAAGTTATGTTTGGGCACCACGTGCCAGCCACTGCACGGACCCATCATTCTTCATTTTTTTTCTTAGCCTAATATGCATTTTTTATGTTTTATATTGGTTTGGTTTTAAGTAATCTACACAATAAACTTTGTACTGAAGCCTTCGAAATGCTTCTTTTTTGCCACACATCCATTCAAAGAAATGTTACCCTAGATGTTGATGAGTTACAAGACGTCAGGGTTCATTTATGTAATTAATGCTATGGTTTATGGTGATTTATAACAAATATTACTGTCTATTTTAACTCTCGTGTTGGGGCAGTTTTAAATATTGTTTTTATTGTGATTAATTGTGTGAGGAATTGCACTTATGTGGTGTGATTTATGAATAAAATGTTTTTAACCCTGTATTTATTTTTCTAATAAATTGCATATGTAAAGATGTATGTATGTGTGTATATATATATATTCACTGAAAAAACCATAGGTTATAGACCATATATAGTTAGGAATTAGCATTTAAAAAACCTTATTTTACTCACACAAAACCATTGAAATTCCATATATAGTTAGTTGCACTAACTATATATCGCGCACCTGCAATCCACTGCTGATCATGTCACATATTACATCATTCATGACATGGTCAGTGACATCACTGATGACATCACTGATGACATCTCAAATGACATCACTGATGACATCACTGATGACATCTCATTTGACATCATTCTTGTGCTAATACGATAAACCTCTTCAGACTCTAATATAACCTTAGATACACTCAGTGTATACAGACACTCACACACTTCCACTCATCCATGGAGTTACTCACACACCCAGTCAGTCATGCAAAGAAACAATCTCATCTCCATTTCTTCAACTATACAGTTAAACACACCTTACTTATTGAAACATATACTAACACATATTTACTCTCTTATACAATCCCTGATACAAGTTCACAATGATCGATACAACCACTCACTCATTCGGTGGCTCTCATGCACAGTTATTTATATATGCCAACTCTCACATGTACTGTGTTTTACATATGTACTTACTATGACATGTAGCATTGAGATATCCATTCACTCATCAATACACTCATGCACACAGTCAACTGCCCATATAGCTGTTTCCACATGCACTCTTGAACTCATACACCTAGTGAATAAACTGTTCACACATCTATGCATAGAGTCACACACCTTCCAGCCACCCCCACACAAACTCAATCTCTCATAGAAATACTTGGGCAAGCAATTAATAACACATATAGCCTCTCGTATAGCTAATGATCAACACATGCAGCAGTTTACAGAACAACAGACATAATGATGCACAAATTAAGACAGTTTAGTCACTAACCCATGCATTCAGTGAGACACATTTAATCACTCACTCATACAGTCAGTCACGCACCTACTAAATCCTTCATCCAGACACTTATACATCCACTCATTCTTCAATATGTAAGATATATTTTAACTTTACAGAAACATACAGTCACTGGATGTTGTCATCAGTGATGTCATCAGTGATGTCATTTGAGATGTCATCAGTGATGTCATCAGTGATGTCACTGACCATGTCATGAATGATGTAATATGTGACATGATCAGCAGTGGATTGCAGGTGCGCGATATATAGTTAGTGCAACTAACTATATATGGAATTTCAATGGTTTTGTGTGAGTAAAATAAGGTTTTTTAAATGCTAATTCCTAACTATATATGGTCTATAACCTATGGTTTTTTCAGTGAATTTTCAAGGTTTTGTAAATGCTAATTCCTAACTATATATGGTCTATAACCTATGGTTTTTTCAGTGAATTTCATTGGTTTTTTAATAGCAAATATCATAAGCTGTCGAATGTCAAGTACGTGGTAAGTGAAAACATTTTCGTGTTTATGCACACTGATCTGCTTTGAATGGTGCCCCCCCCCTCATTTCTATTAGCAGTACTCTCTCTTTGCAGATAGTGAAAGGTAGTTAACGCAGGTCTTTGCCCCCATTGTAATCCGTCGTGCCTGCTTCTCTCTCCATTTGATTGATTGTTATCCAACTATTTACTGTTTTAGAATTAGTTCTCTTTGGTTCATTCTCTATTTACAAACAAACACAGAGTCGCAATACTCTGTTCAGTCTTTGCAGATAACGAAAAATCGTGTAAAAAAAAAACAGAAAAGGAATCGAGCAAAATCAGTAGGCCACTAATGGGATCTCTTTTTGACCTCGCTAAAATAGAAACATTAGGAACAACCCCTCATGACAAATACAAAACTAGTGAGATGAACTGAACTCCACACAATGATGGCTGCAAAACAACTCGGCTCCGCCACCCACCCCGCCCAAAATAACGATAAAGAACGGCTGCCATGATTGGTTGCGGAATGACCACGACGGAGCTACGAAATGGTGCTGCTCTCATGCTAACCCCAGCTTCAGTCTGAAACATCCAGAAACACTGTAGACTACCAATTCGATCAGTTCCGGTAGCGCCCCAATGTAACCCGGTAGAGAAGAACTAGCTCTCCCCTCTTTGACTGATGGTTCTTGTTGCCTGTCCCTTCTGTTGTCATTTAACAGAACTATTTAGCCTGCTGAAAGGGGTTGTGTTCCGACCGCTGGTTGGTGGAGACATTTTGACTATATTCTGTACCTGCGTTGTCGCGTAATGCGTCATATGACGCGCCGCGTTAGCGCATCCGGAAGTCATCCGGGGCGCGCAGCGCGTAACGTAAGCATAACAAGTCATGTGACTTGTTAATAAAACTTTTCATTGGTTCATTTTACTTTTCTTATTGTAATGATGAAAGGCTTGGTCATATCACCTAAAAATTACGCTTTTCATTACTTCCGAACATTATTTTTTCTTAAATATATGTTATAATGTTCCAGGCTAATGTACTTTCCCGGAAATTTTACAACTGTCCTGCAAGTAAAATATATTCTTTTTTCGAGAAAAAGAGCGTTTCTTCGTCCCATGACGGAGCCGTTGAGCAAAAGAGGGTCGACCTGCTGTCTTAGTCGCCGATACGCCTGAATATGAGATTCTTATCGATCACTTTATGTTGCAGGAATAGAAAACACAACAGCCCTTGACCATTTATCTTTACTGCGTTCCTTCGTATTATACCTTTTACCCTTCATGTAATTGGTCTGCTTTATTTCACTTGCCTTTTAATGATTCTAAAACAGTCACTATTATTAAAAACTTTACCAATGTATATACTACTACCATGTTTTCTTTTAAAAACCTTTATTGAGAAAATTTCATTATACAAATACGAGCCTATAACCACGTGGGCCTGCCACAGAGCAAACTGTAATCGTATATGATGAATAGACATTTACACTGTAGAGGAACGTAACGGGCGGGCCATTAGGTTGCAAGAACTAAGGTGTCTAACAGTTACGGAATCGGTGGACGTACATTTTATAATTAAAATACGACAGGGCCAGTTACAATAAAATTATCTAGATATACATTTGCGGGCAAGTACCATGGGTGACGTTAATTCGAACTTTCAACAGTACAGTAATCAATAACACATCAGAACTTAATATCAATAGGGATGTCGAAATATTCAATCAATTCTCGTCCCCGCCCGCCATGTGCTTCAAAACTGCATACGTATCTCGTGATTTCAAGGTTCTGCAACCAGTACACAACAAGGAGTTACGAGTCCCATTTATTCCGGCGCCATTTTGGGCGAGGACGGGCAGGTCCAGGATATAGTCAAAATGTCTCTACCAACCATCGACTATGATGATGTTCATATGCTGTATTTATTAGAGTAACACTCATCTGTCCACATGAAATTAATTTGCCACAATCTAAACATGTCATTTTAATCTTTCCAAAGTTCTTCTAAATATTTGGGACCGTTTCCCTTGCCTCTGATGCTGTCAGTGCCACTTCTTTGATGAATGTACTAACAGGTCAGGGGTTCTCCTCCAAATCTCTCTTTTATGCAGCACTATAATTAATTGGTGCCACCTCTCCATATGACGATGCATGGTATAGTTACCACAACTATATATTTTTTCGGTTCCTCTGGAGAGTTCATCGTGGCAGATGAAGCGTGTAACATACCGGGCATTTACCTTTTTTTGCATGTACAGGAAAGGAAAAAAAAATCGAGCGTTCGAGTTCTTAGGTGTCCCAGGGCCATTTTAGTGGACCAGGCCCAAATCCAAAGAACAGCTATCTCACAGGCTAATGGGGCGACCCACGCCGAGTTTCAGCATTGTAGGATGACCACACAAGTACAGCAACTTGCTAGACATCACCTCGGTGCCATCCGGATCTCGGCGCCCCACTGCAGATGAAGTGCCTCAACTATGAAACCACCACGGTGACATCCGGATCTTGGCGCGTTGTGCTGCCTTCGGCCTATTCGCACATCGGTCCGCTACTGACGCCATCTCACAGGCTAATGGGGCGACCCACGCCGAGTTTCAGCATTGTAGGATGACCACACCAGTACAGCAACTTGCTAGACATCACCTCGGTGCCATCCGGATCTCGGCGCCCCACTGCAGATGAAGTGCCTCTCAACTATGAAACCACCACGGTGACATCCGGATCTTGGCGCGTTGTGCTGCCTTCGGCCTATTCGCACATCGGTCCGCTACTGACGCCATCTCACAGGCTAATGGGGCGACCCACGCCGAGTTTCAGCATTGTAGGATGACCACACCAGTACAGTAACTTGCTAGACATCACCTCAGTGCCATCCGAATCTTGGCATCTCAACGCCTAGTGGTATCTTCCATACAAAAAATATTGTTACGCTGCCTTTCGCCCCATTCGCACATCAGTCCGCAACTTAGACACCACCTCGGTGCCATCCGGATCTTGGAATGTCAGCACCTTTTGGTGTCTTCTCGTCAGAAAATATTGTTGCGCTGCCTTTGGCCCCATTCGCACATCAGTCCGCTACTGACGCCATCTCACAGGCTAATGGGGCGCCCCACGCCGACTTTCAGCATTGTAGGATGACCACACCAGTACAGCAACTTGCTAGACATCACCTCGGTGCCATCCGGATCTCGGCGCCCCACTGCAGATGAAGTGCCTCTCAACTATGAAACCACCACTGTGACATCCGGATCTTGGCGCGTTGTGCTGCCTTCGGCCTATTCGCACATCGGTCCGCTACTGACGCCATCTCACAGGCTAATGGGGCGACCCACGCCGAGTTTCAGCATTGTAGGATGACCACACCAGTACAGCAACTTGCTAGACATCACCTCGGTGCCATCCGGATCTCGGCACCCCACTGCAGATGAAGTGCCTCTCAACTATGAAACCACCACGGTGACATCCGGATCTTGGCGCGTTGTGCTGCCTTCGGCCTATTCGCACATCGGTCCGCTACTGACGCCATCTCACAGGCTAATGGGGCGACCCACGCCGAGTTTCAGCATTGTAGGATGACCACACCAGTACAGCAACTTGCTAGACATCACCTCAGTGCCATCCGGATCTCGGCGCCCCACTGCAGATGAAGTGCCTCTCAACTATGAAACCACCACGGTGACATCCGGATCTTGGCGCGTTGTATTGCCTTCGGCCTATTCGCACATCGATCCGCTACTGACGACGCCTCACGTGCCAACGTATTTTCTCCGCATTTTATACCCTATGCCGCATAACAGGTCATGTGACTTGTTTATAAAACTTTTCATTGGTTCATTTTACTTTTGGTTTCCTAATGATGGAAGGCTTGATCATGTGACCTAAAAACAACACTTTTCATAGGATGAAAACTTTTTTTTTTCCAAACGATGAAAGCCCCACCTTGTTTCTGGATGTTTCAGACTGAAGCTGGCGTCAGCATGAGAGCACCACCATCTCGTAGCTCCGTCGTGGTCATTCCGCGAGCAATCATGGCAGCCGCTCCCCACCAGAAGCCTGCAGGAGTCGGGGCCCCCAAAACTTTTGATGAATTCTCAAGGCGGAGGGGACGCTTTCGAGAATGGGGTCCAAGACCTAGCAGACAAGCGTCCGATTTCCAAGGTGTCCCAGGGCCATTTCAGTGGACCAGGCCCAAAAAGGAAAGAGCCTGCCGCCATTTTGAGAGTCCTGTGGCAGCCGCCTATCGCTGCACCGCAAGAGTGGGCGCAACTCAGCTGAATGGCGGATTTTGACACAGTGGACCAAAAGCGGACGGAATGGCAACTGAAACGGTAAAGGGGCGCCCCACTAAAACAGATGAGACTCCACCTGGAGAGGCCCGTTCACGCCGCCTCCCCCGGGGCGCTCCACGCCGTTATTCGGAGCAGCATTGTAGGATACCAAAACCAGTGCGACAACTTACTGGACATCACCTTGGTGCCATCGTTCTGCTGCCTTGGAACTATTCGCACAACAGTTTGCTACTGATGACCCACCCCCCGCGACGCCCCACGCCGTTATTTGCTGGGCGGCAACTTACTAGACATCACTTTCGTGTCATCCAGATTTCGGCGCGTTCTGCTGCCTTGGAACTATTCGCACAACAGTTTGCTACTGATGACCCACCCCCCGCGACGCCCCACGCCGGAAATCTGGACGTTGTGCTGCGTTGGGACTATTCGCACAGCCGACCGCTACTTCGTTGTTTTTCTCTAAAAATGTTTATATGTTATTACTATTTTTGTTTTCTTGTATATATTTATAAATTATTAAAGTTTTATAATCTTACTACTTTGTCGGAGTGCTATATATATTTAATGTGACACATAATTGTAAAAACTTTGATGTACAAAGAGTCATCCCTGGAATCTTCCGCTTCAGGCTCGGTCCCCTCCCCAATCACAATACAGGATGGTTTTCAGATAATAGCAACGCTTCTGCTGTGACGGATCTCATCCAGTGTGGGCCTTGATCTACTATAACTCCTTTGAAGAGGGGTGATTCTTTACAGCTGTGGCCATAAACTACATCTGCAGGGCTAGCTGATAGCCTAGCACCGGCCTGGACAATCGGACACAGAGGAAAAGGAGTGTCAGAGGGTGCGGTAGTGAATAGGGCGAAAGGGAGGTGTCGGGCGGGCACAGGGTGTGATTCTCAGGGAAGAGCAGCGCAGATGGGGGGAGGTTTATTACCCATGCATAAGACAGAGAGCGGGGGTGACCACTGCCTGGGTGAGATGCTTGCGAGGGTGGGGAGCCATGCTAAGGATCGACAGCGTGCACAGAGTGGGTCTGGTCAAGGCATCTAAAATGGCTGCCGTGCACGACAAAAGTGTGGCATTTGAAAAAAGACAAGATGGCGCACACAATGTTTTTCAACAATTCCTGATTTCCTTCCAATCGAACGTTAACAGACGTTGGGGCATATTACCAAAGTTAAGCGATATTTATCCCTAACGATGCATTGCAAAGATTTTTTTACCGTCAGAAATTATCGCAGATAAACCTTGCTATTATCAAGGTTTATCGGAAATACGATAAAAAACGAGCGCAATGCATTAATATCGCTGAAAACTCCGCGATATTCATGCATTACCGAGCTAATGCTCTTAGCCATGTTATCCACCTCCCATTGGATAACATGGCTAAGAACTGCTCAGGGCAGCTGTTACTTTTTGGAGATATTCGCGCTTATCTCGAATATTTCCAAAAGTTGATAATAGGAGATAGCGATGTTAGCGACTGTTTCCAGTCGCTAACATCTTGGCATGCCCACTTTGCATGTCATTAGTGATAAATATCACTCACATGCAAAGTGGGACCCAAGATGGTCGCTATCTCCTACTAGCCGTCGCTAACTGGTGTTAGCAACAGCTAGATAATACACATATAATTTTATCTCCGCGAAGCGGAGCGCTGTTACAGATATATATCTTGTTTTTGAACGTTAATTTCTCAAAATGCACTGAAGCACATATATTGAGACCTAGCAAAGGCACATCGGGCTACCAGTCCCTAATATTTTACCAAGTTTCGTGCAAATCCATTCAGCCGTTCGATGATTATTATTATTTATTTTTTTTGCCCCGCGGGGCCCTTTTAAAACCTCCACATCAAACCTAGGGGATCAGCGAGGATCTACTATGCCCCCTTATGGTCATTTGCCCCTTCGCTTTGGCCTCCTCTTGTCTCTCGATCCTACCGAGAGACAAGATGGCGGCCGCTACGGACTGTTTGGAATGTTTACAGACACCGGAGAGCCAATCAGCTTCGCTTCGCAAAGCTCCGTAACGCGAAAAGTACGCGAAGCGGTCCGCTGTTACAGATATATATCTTTTTTTGAACGTTAATTTCTCAAAATCCACTGAAGCACATATATTGAGACCTAGCAAAGGCACATCGGGCTACCAGTCCCTACAATTTTGCCAAGTTTCGTGCAAATCCATTCAGCCGTAAGATTATTATTATAATTTTTTTTTTTTGCCCCGCGGGGCCCTTTTAAAACCTCCACATCAAACCTAGGGGGTCAGCGAGGATCTACTATTCCCCCTTATGGTCATTTGCCCCTTCGCTTTGGCCTCCTCTTGTCTCTCGATCCTACCGAGAGACAAGATGGCGGCCGCTACGGACTTTTTGGAATGTTGACAGACGCCAGAGAACCAATCAGCTTCGCTTCACAAAGCTCCGTTGCGCAAAAAGTCCGCGAACCAGTGCGCTAACTGGTCCGCTGTTACAGATATATATCTTTTTTTAAACGTTAATTTCTCAAAATCCACTGGAGCACATATATTGAGACCTACAAAAGGCACATCGGGCTACCAGTCCCTACAATTTTGCCAAGTTTCGTGCAAATCCATTCAGCCGTTCGGGCTAAAAGTGAGGCCAACCGCCCTATGGAAAACTCAATGTTAAAAACACGTTTTGGGACCCCCCTTTTTTCTCGGCCCCCACCGGACGAACCCCCCCAAATTTTTAAGGGCTGCTCAGAAACAAAATGTGCCATTTTCCTGAAAATTTCAGCCAATTCCGTCCACAAACGCCAAAGTTATTAGACATAGAATTTTCAAAAAACCCATAGAGAAAAAATCCTAACTATATATACCTACTGGCGACCGCCAGTAGGTAATATGTATATATATATATATATATATATATATGTATATATATATATATATATATATATTTATATGTATATATATATATAGTTGGTATTTTGGTAAATTTAGAAATCATTATAACAATGTGATATTAGTCAAAATAATATTTTTTCCGATAGTTTTATATTTTAGTTTTATATTTATAAGTGTGTATATAAACATACACAATTTATATATCTGTGTGTGTTTGTTTAATTTAATAGCTATTGATATTTATTTATAAATTGTATTTAAACATTTAATTAACATTTTATTAATGTTATATGTTACAATATTTAAGTGTTACTTATTTAAACTATATATATATATAGTTGTAAGTGATAGTTTTGTTAATATGTTTCGATATTAGTGTGAAACTATATTTATTTAGATATTTTGGTACTTAACATTATAGATACAAAAACGCAATATTTTTGTGATCGATATTATTGACACAATATTTTGGTATCACGATATTTATGGTTGCGATATTGTGTTCATTTTGAAATCATGATACTGTCCACCCACAGAAAGGCGCTAATAGGTCTAAAAGTACAGACGGACCATCTTTGCTACTGCAGGGACGCAAGGGCACACCAGCAGGGAAGCCTTGTGTGCTGGCTTACTAAGCAGGAAAGGTTCGGCCACTGAACTGCCAATATTCCTGTTCAGAGTCTGTAAATCGAGCTTATATACTATCAGAAATAGTTTATTGGCTGTTAATGAATCTTTGTGTACCAGTGCATTCTTTTATAGCATATTAACCCTGTTTCCCAAGGGCATAAAGGAAGGCTCTGTGTTGCTTCTCACTATGCTTTGGTTTAGAACCTCATTGTCGATGACTGTGAATGAAGCAATGGAGGGCTGAGTGACACAGAACACTTTTTAATTGCATGTACAAAGCGCCAGCATTGTTCCCTTACAGAGAATGGATTCACCAGGCCACAAATAGTGTTGCATTGTGTAAGCGACAATGGGAGATCTGCTGCAGACTACGGGGTCAGTGTTCTCTCCCCAGATGCTGGCAGCTGTCCTTCACTCAGTGGAAGCTGTCACTTATGAACATCCCCTTGGTTTTCACTTGCTCACTGCAGCAGCGATTGCAACTGATCTTTTTGAATGTAAGTTACTGCCTACATTAGTGTCATCACTTTCTCTGTCTATGAGGTTCACTGGGGGCAGATTCATTATTTTGGTACAACGCACAGCAGAAATTTATTAAAAAATGGCCTGCTAATCCTCTCATCGGCTGTGCTGGTGCACAGGTTACCTAACACCACATACAACATTTGCACCATGGAGCAAAAGTGTGTGTGTGATGTCAAGTATAGGTTTGTAAATAGTGAGCCAATCCACACACTGGATGTGTGCTGTCTGGTACAGCACATATTCATGGTAGGGAATGTTTTCAGAAACAAAACCATTTCTCCAAGTTAGCGCCTGCTTCAAGGATGCATTACTTTATGATGCATATCTTGGTGTGACTCTCCCAGAAAATTTGACTTTAAGTTAAAAACTATGGGGCATATTATCAAGGGGGTTTATCTCCGCTTTTTTGGCTTTAAAAGCCAAGAAAGCGGAGATAAAATTATCTCCCTATTACCTAGCTGTCGCTAACACCAGTTAGCGACAGCTAGTAGGAGATAGCGACCATCTTGGGCCCCACTTTGCATGTCAGTGATATTTATCACTAATGACATGCAAAGTGGGCGTGCCAAGATGTTAGCGACTGGAAACAGTCGCTAACATCGCTATCTCCTATTACCAACTTTTGGAGATATTTACGCTAAGCGCGAATATCTCCAAAAACTAACACCTGCCCTGAGCAGTTCTTAGCCATGTTATCCAATGGGAGGTGGATAACATGGCTAAGAGCATTAGCTCGGTAATGCAGGAATATCGCTGACTTTTCAGCGATATTCATGCATTGCAGCCGTTTTTTATCGCATTTGCGATAAACCTTGATAATAGCAAGGTTTATCTGCGATAATTTCTGACGATGCTTAGCGTTAAAAAATTCGTTGCTAAGCATCGATAGCGATAAATATCGCTTAACGTTGGTAATATGCCCCTATGAGTTCTTTCACGGTAATGCCCAACTTCCACCCAACTGAATGACCTGGACGCAAAGGGGTGCAAAGCCACACAAAGCGTTCTTGCCGTTCCAGCGGAAAATTCCTTTTGCACCTGAAAAGAAATACCTTGGCAAACTTTTTCAGCACAAAGCACTGGCGCGAAGCCTTGATAGATCCCCCCATATGTTCTATGTCTCCACATAGGGACAAGCCAGAGACTCACAGGTCGGGCGGATTCATGCAGACTTCACAATGGTTGCACATGCTCTGGAGAAAATTTTTTTTACCTTCACTGCGCAGTACATTAGAAAACAAAATGTATGGCCTTATGTGGAATTTGGTGGACAAAACACTCTGTCACAAACATGATGAATGTCCCATCTACCTTATTATAAGTGCACTGTAACCTATGCCCCTTGCAATATGATAAACAGCATAGTCACCATTTGTTGACAGAGAACCTAGTCCACCTAACTCTAAGCCAGGCCCTTAATTACACTGTTTATGTTTCATAATATTCATGCACAATAAAGGTGTGTACCTAATATCCTGTGTCCGTACATGTATGGGGTAACACAGTACTGTTCAGAGGCAGTTATCAATTAAATATTGAAGACTTATTAGACTTTTAACCTTATATTTTTACATTCCATTCCATTGGAGAGATAAAGACCCCATTCTATATGCAGAAGCTGATTCACTTAATGTGATTGTAAATATCTTAAAGAATTTTAAAGGAAAAATAATGAGCATAAAACAGTTCTCATGACCGACAAACCGCTAGAGAAATAGGACACCGTGAGTACTAATGACAGAATAACATTTTCAGGCATTCTCTGCTATTTTTGGACCACTACTAATGTTTTCTTGTGTTTGTGTTAAAAAACAAAACTTATAATGTTAAGCAGCAGTGGAAGAAACCATACAGTGAAGATTTTAACCATTCTCGTGATATTTTAACACATTTCGTACCTCTACTCTCCTTACTGATAATTTATAAAAACCCACACACCCAAATTCACACAGAACCATAACATTTGTTTCCATACATTCTAAATTAATTCGTTAAAATGTACGTGTTTTAGACACAATTTTCTCATTTTGTCGATATCACGTGAATCCCGATATCAATTATTGTTCTCACATTTTCCTCATTGCTAACGTTAATTAACATCGGGTGTTTGAAAGAGGAACCCGGATAGAGCTCTAAATGGCCGCCAGTGTTGCTCTTTTTCTCTTCTCTCTATTTTGAAACCAATGTGGCTGGCCTGTAATAATAGAGCAGATGGCGGTACACATTTGTCTTTTTTGTGCAGCAGGCACGTGGCTCAGTGCAATTATATGCTTAGTCATTTCATCTTCTCTCGCAGCCCTGACAGCTTATAATATATCCAGATACAATGTGCTGCTGGATGTGAGAAACATGTTCCACAAATTAACACTTGCTACGTGCGCGCTGAATACAGAGATTCTGGCTGGACCATTAGCGCATTAATATTTCCTTTGTTGCAACATCAGATGGCAAGGAGATTCAATTATTAGGAATAATTATGCGCAGGGTAAGGATGATTCCTAGACAAATGCTTGGGTGCACAGCTAGATACTGATTCTGTGTCGACCAACACGGTGTGCAGTCTTCTCTTGGAAAGCGGACAAATACACTGTGTGACCTGGCTTTTGATTTCTCACGGAACTCGGAATGATGGCCTATGTGAGTCCAATATAGCCTTAGAGCCCACGGTAGCGGGTTCTACTGGCCATTAAACGCCTGCTCCGGTGTTAAAGGCCTGAGTCTAAGGCGAGGGCCTTTAACAAGGGAGCGGACCTTCAATGGCCAGTAGACCCCGCTACGGAGGGCTCTAAGGCTATTAGAACATTCTACCCCTAGAGGGCAGAATGTGCTAATTTGCAAAACAAAGGTCTCACAGAGTCTGAGGGATTGAAATCCCCTCAGGCTCCATGAGATATTTTGTTCACTGCAATAGCTGTAAACAAACATTGGAATATAGGAGCCCCAGGCATCTACCGGCCATTCGAAGCCCGGGGCACTCCATTGTTTTCAGTGGAGCTCCCAACATTCCAATACTGTAATAAACAATTTTAGTCTCTGTGGAGACGATGTTACTTTTAATTTGATCTACGCAAGTTGAAGAGATTACATTGTGTTAAGTATATTCTGCAATGCATTTGTGTGCCAGTGTAGGTCACCCTCCTTCACTCAGTCACATTATATATATTGCAAAGAATATGTTCCTGAACAAAAATAATAGCTATCTGCGCTCTAAGGGGCAAACATGTGAATGAAACAAGAAGGCACTGCCACACCACCAGCAATTATCTTTTAATAACCACCATAACATTTCTAAGACTGTTTTCAAGTAACACAGCTGTTTTCTATTCTTTTTTTATTTTATAGAGATTTTTTATTCTTATATCGACTTCATTTCAGCGGCACCAAGTACCCATGATACAGTATACTGATCAAAAAAACAAAGTAAACATTGAGTATAACACAGACCATCATACATCCAATAAAGAGAGTCACAATCAGAAGCAAAAGTACACTATTCCAGTGGAGGTATGCAGACTGGATTAGGACTGGACGGGGCTTTCTCCTATCATGCAGGGCATCAAATGTGAGATGTGATCTAATATATAAGTAAGTATCCATGCAGGAATCAGTAAGCTTAGCTCACCAGGGCATCACAAAACAGGAGCCACAGATCATTTGATCACTTGATCTGGGTATCTTGGACCTCCCCCTGGGCATAAAGGTAAAGTAGTTTAGAGAGTGCCCGATGGTTCGACCTGTGTGGTTGTCGACTGGAGGATTTGGTCTCAGTTTTGGGAGTATGCATTCAAGTGATCAACTTTAGCCAATTCGGAGAGCCAGTCTGTACCCATAGGCACCAATGGTTTACTCCAGTGGCATAAAATGCAGTTTGGCAGTGGAAAGACCTGCCGACAACCATAATTTCCCATGTTTTGTAGTTTTCTATTCTTTTGTTAAATGAGAAGATTTTCAATGTGTTCAGTAAAATCTCTTCCGAAATACTTTTAATTGTGGGACATCAAACTTTCTAAGCACCTTACATTGTACTGTTGCTAGTATACTGCATCTCTACATTCTAGTCCAAATCACATAAATAAATCATTTTTTCTGATTATCTATATAGGTATATTGGTGGATTTGAGAAAATTCCCCTTTCTCCATGAACTTTCCCATTTTCTGCTGAATTTGTTTGATGATTTTTCAACTCACACATTGGGGCAATGCAGCCCAGTGCCCAGTGTATGTGTTCTGGTCACTAAAACTTGTAGAAATTGGCTAATCCCTGATTTCCGTATTTAACTTTCTTAAAATGCCATAGTATATAATGCTGAAAATACAACATGTGGGAAAAATGAAATGATGGACGGAGTGTTGAAACTTCTCAAACACTCACTCCCAGTCACAGATCTGGGTTTACTCCATCGTTATTTTGCTTGCCACTTGTCCCCAGTTGGGAACCAACCATATGCAAATCAGTCTTCACCCTGCTCCTCAATGGAGCAGTCCAGTCCGAACTGTCAGGCCAGGTCCTGCCTGGACTGTAAACAAGAATACTGGGACCAGTTTCGGGGTATCACCCCTTGTCAGCCAGGCTAGCTTGAATCAAGAGGCACATTGAGCAGGAGTCCCACGTCTGGGCATATCGTTAGCCACTTAGGGTGCACATAGCAACGACACAAAATAAAATAATGGATGGAGCATTGAAACTTTTCAAACACACACCCCCAATAATAGATCTGGGTTTAATCCATCGTTATTTTTCTTTCCACCTCACCCCAGTTTGGTCACAGCCATATACAAGTCAGTCTTCACCCTACTCCCCATGGGAGCAGTCCAGCCGGAAATACCAGGCCAGGTCCTCCCTAGGCCAGAAACAAGCATCCTGGGACATACAATATAAATATATATATGTATATATATATATACATATATATATTTTATTGTGATGGTGTATTTATTTGCAAGGGTTAGACTTTGAAATGGAGTGCAGAAATGGATTGAGTCACTGGAATGCTGATGGACTTTCCCGCTAATTTTACCGATCTGACCACGCACTTTCTCTAAAATAGGATTTGGTCGGAGTGTTCTGATATGTGAGGGGTGTCTAATGGGATGGAAAAGTCCTCTACATGCTACGGGATGTCTACCGACTCTCCTGAGTGCCTAACAGTACTGTTGTCTGGATCCCAAATATTGATTTCTGTGTCATAGGTAAACACGGATCATGTGTGTTTGCGTGTATGACATTACAATGCATACTTTTACCATGCATGCCTTTACCATTCATTTTTTACAACCCATGCATTTAACATGTTTCTACATTTACGGCTCATGCCTTTACCATGCACGTAAGTATGAATAAAGTAAGTGAAATATATATTCTCTTTCTCTCTTTATATGTATATATACACTTACATGGGTTGAATAAAACATTTCGAATCTCACCAAGGAGTGTCGTTGGATCCCTGTGACTGTGAGTGGATGCAATTTGTAATATCTATCTATCTATCTATCTATCTATCTATCTATCTATCTATCTATCTATCTATCTATCTATCTATCTATCTATCTATCTATCTATCTATCTATCTATCTATCTATCTATCTATCTATCTATCTATCTAATCAAGTACTTATTGGGGTACATTACAAGGATATTGCAAGTCACTGAGGAGGTGCATGACCATACTAGTCAAAAGGCCACGTTTCTTTATCAGATGATGGATCTCTGAGGTGACTTACTATAATCTTTTCCTGTACGCCAGAGGATATGTTATTCCTTATAATACACGGTCATAGCATTGCAAACCTGTTAAGTCCATGGTAACTTGATATTTCCTGCTTACTGTATGCCAGTTTATCAAATGACCTAGATTGTGTTGAAACATGCAACAATTTTATCATGACCTATAGTGTGAAAAAAAAACTTGTTGCCATAAATATATCCTTTCTGCTGATCGCTTTTCATTTTAGAAATCAATCAATCAATCAGTGAGATTTGTATAGCGCGCTACTCACCCATGAGGGTCTCAAGGCGCTGGGGGGGGCGGGGATGGGGGGAGTCGCTACTGCTCGAACAGCCAGGTCTTGAGTTGTTTTACTGAAGGAGAGATGGTCCAGGGTCAACCGTAGGTGAGTGGGGAGGGAGTTCCATGTCTTGGCCGCCAGGTAGTAAAAGGATCTTCCTCCGACAGTGGATTTGCGAATTCGTGGGACGGAGGCGAGGGCGAGGCTGGCGGATCGGAGCTGGCGGGTGGGTGTGTGGAAAGTAAGGCGGCTGTTGAGTTATTTCGGGCCCATGTCGTGGAGAGCTTTGTGTGCGTGGGTGAGGAGTCGGAGCGTGATCCTCCTGCTGACGGGGAGCCAGTGCAGGTCTTTCAGATGGGCAGAGATGTGGCTGTGGTGAGGGATGTCCAGGATGAGTCGTGCAGAAGCGTTCTGTATGCGCTGGAGTCTTTTCTGGAGTTTGGCTGTGGTTCCAGCGTAGAGGGTGTTCCTGTAGTCCAGACGGCTGGTGACGAGGGCCTGGGTGACCGTCTTCCTGGTTTCGGTGGGGATCCATCTGAAGATCTTTCGGAGCATGCGCAAGGTGTTGAAGCAGGAGGATGAGACGGCATTGACTTGCTTGGTCATCGTGAGGGAGGAGTCCAGGATGAAGCCCAGGTTGCGTGCATGGTCCGTTGGCTTGGGTGCGGTGCCCAGGGCAGGGGGCCACCAGGAGTCGTTCCAGGCAGAAGGGGATGGTCCCAGGATGAGGACTTCCGTCTTGTCTGAGTTCAGTTTCAGACGGCTGAGCTTCATCCATTCTGCGACGTCTTTCATTCCTTCCTGGAGACTGGCTCTGGCGGTGGCGGGGTCGTTGGTGAGGGAGAGGATCATCTGGGTGTCGTCGGCGTATGAGATAATGTTGAGGTTGCGTTGACGTGCGATGGCTGCGAGGGGGCTCATGTAGACGTTGAAGAGGGTGGGGCTGAGTGAGGATCCTTGCGGAACGCCGCAGATGACTTCGGTGGCCGCGGAAAAAGACAGAGGAGAACAAAATGGCAATTCCTATTTTCCTTGTCTAAACTTTGGCTGCGATGATGCTTGTGACCCTGCCTGCAGGCTCTGGCAGCAGGTATTGTGATGACAGATGTCAGCTGGCATCACTTATTAGAGTTGAGCAGCTATAACTTTTCCTCTTGTATTGATGAAGATGCACAGAGAGTAACATGCGATTTATAAAAATTGTTGAGTGTATGAGAGGAGCAAAACTCAGAAGATGCCACTCCTCTTCCTTAACCATGGTCATTTTTACATTCTGCACCTCTGCATATATAGTGTATGCCAATGTATTTTTTGTAAACGTTTTAGCAAATGTATTTGACCAAAACCAAGACACAAAGGGTTAATGATGGATGGAAAAAACACACTCCCAGTGTGGTGGCTATTGTTTCCATATGTAAAGTATTTTTACATTATTTTTTACAATATATGTTTCATTACACCTTTTCAATGCAGTCATAAGTGTGTGCTTATGGGTTTATTAGTAGTATTGCTCTACATAATATGCTAGTGAACCACATTTATCGTCACTGCTATAGCATCGATAGCATGCGCGTCCCGTGTAGGTAAGAGCCGTGGGACCAGGTGGGGAGGGGAATTCGACTGGCGACAACGAGGGAAAAGTAATTATTTATTTAATTTTCCTCGCGGTCCTCTGTTGAATCACCCCCCCCCCCCCCCCCCCCAGCGCCCTTACCTGCAGGGGCCGCGGCTGATTGATAGGTGCATAACTTAACTGCAAAGTTCTGAAGTAATGGCACTCCGATGTAGGCGATTCCCAACAAAGTGCTCATGAAGTAGTGACTCCTGCTGTCACGATCAGCGGATGCAGTGACATACAGCCATCTAATTTGTTGCAGCACATATTGAGATTAAAAGCGGACTAAATGGGCATTGTATCCATCTTGGAGGAATGGTAAGGTAGGTATGCAATATTCTTTCTGATAAAGGTTCGTGAAAGAATTGAACCATACCAGTTATATATGATTTGCACCTCAAAACTGCCCATCATTAGTTACCAAAATAAATATGTGCATTAATGCATTAATGTAATCAATCTCATTACAAAAAAAATGTAATTACCTCTCATATAAACCACTTATCTTTATGATAATCATAAGGCAAACATATGTCATCTTAACCCACATAAATATGTTTAATCTAGAATGGATTCAGGTCGCAAAAGAGACATGAGGAAAAGAGGGAAAAAAGAACATGGAAAATATGGATGAAAACACTTTCTTTTTGTGTATAGGTAGTAGGATGTGGTATAATTTTCAGTATTACCATTTTCCCCGTCAGACTTCCTCTCATGGTCAGTGTCAGTTAGGGACAACGCAGAGTTTGCTCGACTTGAGACGCAGGAGCTATGTTCAGATTTAACTTCCCTTATCCACATTCTTAGGGTGTGATCTGGTGACGCGCCCCCTTCGTTCTCTGTGTCCACATCGGAGCCCATCTGCAGTGGGTAGCCGTGCTGAGAAACCCCATGCAGATCTGCCTGGTAGCCTGTGCTCAGGACAGGTGGGCTTTCACAGAATTCCATCTCTGAAAAACAAAGTGTTCAGAGTTTAGAAACATGGACAATGACTCTTTGCTGCATTCAGTTTTTATAAAGGCCAGTATAATATCATTCTCCAAAATGGATTTGAAACCACTTTTGACGGTACAGAACAATATATACAGAAGCCAGCCCGATTGGTGCTACATCAACTTTATAATTTAGTAAAATAGAAGGGCCTATGTAGGTTTGATTCATTGTAATTTACCCATTTAGAATTAAATATATACACAAAATGAGAAGTTATAATTTAACATTGAATTCTAAGGTAGCTTAGGTAAGCTGATGTCAGTGCAAACACACTTTCAGTAAGGACCAATTGAATGATTACAATTTTTCATGCCAGGTCTTAAAAAGAAAGTGAGCCCAGAGCGACTTTTGCCATTGATATGCAAATGAGCTCTGGAAACTCAGTGGTGGCGGACTTTCAGTCAATTGCTTGCTAATCATGTTCTTAACTACAAATGGAATTGCCTTGTTAAACTATTTTGCCATTGAGTTGTAAATGGGCTGAGCTACTAACTTTAATTGGCCTGAAAACAATGGAGTATAACTCATTACATTAAGCACTAATTGAAGTATCCAGATTACACAAAAAATTTGCAAACTTGGCATTATTTCCAAATAAGGTCGTTTTTTAAACTGGAAGCACGGGTATCATGTTGCCAAATATTACTGGCCTCAGGGGCTGCCACTTCAGAATGCAGATTAAAATATGATTGAAATAATTTTGGTCAAACTCCTAATGTCAGTGCTTACAGATGGATTCTTCCAAATTGTTGAAACATATCTGGGTGTTCAGCCAGTTTAACATTAAGCTAAAAACCTTACTGTAACATGTGCTATTCTTATCCATTACCAAGGTTGCTCATTCTGTCTGTCTCAGAAGACTGAGAAGCTGAGTGAGCTCTGTGTGATTCATAACTTAGAACCTTCACTCACTCACAGAGCCCCGTAGTGGATGCATTACTTCACTAAGCCATCTGCCCATATAAACTGCTGACTCCATGATTATTTCATTTCCCCGAATGTCTATGAAACTCAACTTCTTAAACTTTTTTTATGTCGTTTGGTTGGGCATTGCAATTCTTTTGCTGGTTTCTTCAATACATCCTCACAAATGTTTATTGCAAACCATGAGCGTCTATTTGGGACAAATTTGTATTTTCACATGCTCACTGTGCCACTGGATTCAAACTAGCTTGGTTGATGAGGGGAAACCGATCCCAGGATGCTTGTTTCCGGTCGAGGGAGGAGCTTGCTTGGCAGTTTGGGTTGGACTGTTCCCATGTGGAGCACGGTCAAGACAGATTTGCATATGGCTGGGCCCAAACTGGGATGGCATGGTGAACAAAAAAGGATGTATTAAACCAAGATCCTTAACTGAGGAGAATGTTTGATTTGTTTAGCATTCCGTCCCTCATCTGTTTTTTTTACAAGTGGATCTGCAGAACTGATTTAATACAGGGTTGGCCAAAAACAACGCACACGGCAGGATGCAACATATTTACATCCCCTGGTAGTGAAACATTCTTCTTTTGGAAGGCACTTTCTCCCATAGGATTACATTGGAGTTACATTATTACCTTTGCTAAAATGTAACTTTCAAATGGCAATAGGTGAATGGTTCATGTTTGGCATCTTTGGAATTGTAATGAAAAATCCTCTCTTATGGTAAAGTAGAATTCTAAATTACAATTTGGAAAATGCCATTTAGTGCCTGCAATTTGTCTCTGGGTCACATGACTGGGTGAAATTTAGGCTTTGTTCGTTTCTCTTAGTCTGCCACACACAATGGAGAGGTTAGATGTGCCTGGAGGGGCAATCACTGGCAGGATGGAAGGGCAGAGCTGAGCACAACCCTACTTAGAATTGATTAGGCCATGTCCTGTATCCACACATAGGGCTGCATGCCCCCCTCTAGTTTGTCTGGAGCTGGGGCAGGGGAGGCATGAAACCTGTGCACTTCAAAGGGAAACCTCTAGAAGCTTCTTCCACTTGAAAGGAGGCATCTGGTATAAATATTGGACCTCCGCCACCAACACTTCAGTACACTTCTGGACTTGTGGAGACTGCTAAGAAGAAGGCCTGCTGTACTGCTGAAAGAACTGTCACTCTGCTGTACTGCTGTCCCTTAGAATATAACCTTGCTGGACTGCTACCTGGCTGGATTGGTGCTCTGCTGCCCTGCTGCCTGATTCAGAGGCATTGAACCTGCACCTGAACCCAGGACTGCCAGAAGGACTCAAAGGGCTAGCATGCTGGCCTTATGTTCTCAGCAACAGGGACATAATAGGCTCTTACCTACCTGAACCTGTGCCAAAATTCAGCTGGAGTAAGTCAAGTGGTGACTGTTAGTCCAGTCAGCCGAAAGGAGGTCTTTTTGCTGACCTGGTTTTTGGTAGCCTTAGGACTCTGTACACATTACCAATGCTAACCATTGCTAAAGTGCACATACTCACTAGGTAAAAAATGGTTACATTGGCATTTTCCCAATTGGCATATTTCATTTTGTTGTAAGTCCCTAATAAAGTAGTACTAAATGTGCTTAGGGCCTGTAAAACAAATGCTACTCGTGTGCCTGCAGCACTGATTTTGCCAACCACCTAAGTAGCCCTTTACGTGTCTCAAGCCTGCCATTGCAGCCTGTGTGTGCCATTTCAACCAGGCAAAATAAACCTTTTGCCAGGCCCATATTTTCATTTTTCATCTATAGACGTCACGCCTAAGGTAGGCCCTGGACAGCCCAAATTGCAGGGTTCAGTGTATTTAAAAAGTAGAACATGTAAGTTTAATTTTACATGTCCTGGTAGTGAAAAGCTCTTAGATTCGTTTTTTACTACTGCAAGACCTACCTCAACAATAGGAGAAAATTGGAGTTACCTTATTACATTTATGAAGCTGTCATTCCCAAATGAGACAGGTAACTAATACATGATTGTTGTCTTTGGAATTGTAATGACAAATCTTCTCTTTTGCTGAAGTCAGATTTTTAATTGCAATTTGGAAAATGGCACTTTTATAAAGTTGGCATTTTCCTGCCTTAGCCATTTAGTGCCTGTAGGCTGACCCTGGGTAACATGACTGGATGTAGCTGGCAGTTGGGCTTTGTGTATTCCTCCTAGACAACCACACACAATAGAAAGCTTAGGTGTGCCTGGAAGGGCCATCTCTGGTAGGATGGGAAGGAGGAGATGGGCCCAGCCCTACTTACACTTGAATAGGCTATGTTCTACCTCCACATAAATGGCTGCATAACCCCAGTAGTTAGTCTGGATCCAGGACAGGGAAGGTAGGGCATCTGTACCCTTCAAAGGGGAACCTCTAGAAGCTTATTTCACCTGGTAATAATATTGTACCACCAACACCAACACCAACTCGTCAGTACACCTCTTTACCTGTGGACACTGCCAGGAAGGAGGACTGCCACTCTGTTGGCCTGCTGCCCTGCTGCCCTGCTGCCCTGCTGGACTACTGCCTTGCTGGATTGCTGCCAAGCTGCCTTCCTGCCTGAGTCAGAGAGATTGGACCTGCACTTGAACCAAAGACAGAGGTGACTCTAGAGGCTAATCTGCTGGCCTCCTGTTCAGAGCCACAGGGACATAACAGGTTCTCAACACCCAGATCCAGCTGGTGTAATTCCCTGATTCCTAAGTACCTTAACTCAGGTTCAGGACCCTTGGTGTGGCTTTAGTGGACTTGTTGGGCTCGCAAATGAGCCAGTTGGTGCCAAAACCGTGTCAGTTGCAATGCCCAGCAACATAAAGTTCTAACAAGAAGACCCTTTGCGCTACAGCATCAGCCTTTCATGGGGAGCTCCACCATTGAGCTCCGACAATGCTACCCTGATCCTCACGGCCAACTCTATGTAATGTAATGTAAACAGAATTTCTAAAGCGCACTATCACCCCACGGTATCCTGGCGCGGACTGACAGTGATTCCTCTACATGCACTTATTTACCCACTGGCTGAAAAGCCTACACTACCTCCTAGGGAAAAGAAAAGTTTTAAGGTTTTTCCTGAACTGAATGTATTCTTCTACCTGTCTGATATCGGGCGGGAGATTAACCAGAGGTGGGCAGCTGCCCAGCTGAAGGCCCTCCCCCCAAACCTGGAAGTTCTTATTCTGACGGTACCAGCGATTGCGTGATGGAGCGCTCCAGGCAAACTTTTCCTGCAATGGCAGAGGTCCCGATCCATGAAGGGCCTTAAAAACAATACATAGTGGATTCTCTGAGCTAAAGGGAGCTAGGGCAGATCACTAAAGGCCACAGATGCAGAGTCACCTCGGGTCCTCTTTAAAGCCAGCTTGGCGGCGATAGTCTGAATTCTTTGAAAATTGCAGAAAAAGGAAGTTGGCTGAACCAAGGAGAAGTGTTATTTTAAGCCGGTTGGACTACTGCAACAGTAGTCCAACCGGCTTAAAATAACACTTCTGACAACAAGTGCCCTAGCTGACAAAGGAAGCATGGGGAGAATTTTCCACAGGGCTTTTATGAGTGAGAAACAAGTCCCCACTGTCTTGTTCACATGTCTTCCCAGGCTCAAATTATTGTCAAAGACTACGCCCAAATTGCGTACTCCAGCCCCTGGCATAGGAGGCATGCCTGCCTGAATGGGCCAGAAGTTGTCTTGGAGTGGCCGGAGAATTTTCTTCATGGTGCAGTGTAAGAGTTTTGTCTTCCCACCACTGAACTGCAGAGTGTTATTCATCAACCATCTAGCAGTCTTCTGCATGCATTCATGGAAGTTGCTAAGTGAAGTCCGCTCTCTGTCTTCTAACAACAAGATGAGCTGCGTGTCGTCTGCATAGTTCACCAGATTGATGTTATAAGATTTAATAACGGGAATTAGTGGTCTTAGCTAAATATTAAAAAGGATCAGTCTAATAGAGAACCCTGAGCAACCCCATGCTTGACTGTTCTAAATTTAGATCAATAAGGGCCACAGCTTGTTGCATATTCTCCAGGTATGACTGAAGCCAGTTACAGGCGATGCCCTCCAGCCTGAGGTTAGAGAGCTGCCTCAGTAATATTTTATGATTGACTGTGTCAAATGCGGTAGACATAGCTAAGAGGATCAGGATAGTCGACTGAACGTTGTCTGCACGTATTCTAAGCTCGTCTAAGATGACTACTAGGGCTGTCTCCGTCCCATGGCCAGGACTTAAACCAAATTGCACATCTTCCAGTCCCCTGTTGGTTTCCAAAAATTGGGATAGGGTTTTACTGACCATGCGTTCAAGAATTTCTACTGGGTAGGGAAGGAGAGAAATACGTTGATAATTATTAGGACATTGAGGGTCTACTGCAAACGGGACCCTTTGTGTGCCTCAGTGGAGCTGAAGTGAAGTTTTTGGGTTCTTAGTGAACACAAATGGTGCCATTGGCACCGAAATCTTGTTGCTCGCACTGCCTGCCAATGCAAAGTTCTGTCAACCAGACCCTTTGCAATACAGCATCGACCTCTTGTGAGAAGCACCAATGTGAAGTTCTGACCCAACAGTTTGTGATGACAACAGGATCTTTGTGTAACAGAAACAATCATCCCAGATGCCTGGCCTGTTCTTTGTGCTATATTGATGACCGTCCTCGATGCTTCCTTTCTCCTTGCAGCCCCCTTCACTGCGAATGGTACTCTTTGCTTTAAACTGAGAAGGTAACTTCTTGGGAAGGACTAATCTGGTGCCTGTATCTGACCTTTGCTCCATTGTGGACGGCCTGAACTTGCTATTTCAGCCCAGTCTTGCACGACCAGATGGACACGAGTGACACTTTTTGTCTCTATTTTCACCTAAATCTTTAAAACTGCATATTTCCGGTACTACTGAGTGGATATTTGTTGTTTTGGTCTTGATTTATTTATCATATTTTACTCTAGTTTTCTAAATTGGTGTGGGATTTTTCTTGTTTTTTCATTGTATTACTGTTTGAAGTGCAGCATAAATAGCTTACAGATTGCCTCTAAATTAAGCCTGACTGTTCTGTGCCAAGCTACCAGAAGGTTGTGCCCTGCTTAATTTCAGGTTTTCTTGTGACTTCACCCTGACAAGGATTGTGGTTCTTGCTCGATTAGGGTTTCTCCCCCCTCAACCAGTAACCACATTTCTTCCAGCATGCAAACGTTGACATACCCAGGGAAGTGTTGGATATGAGGGCAAGAACATGCATTAGAAAATGTAGGAAGAATTGGGTTTTTGTAGCATGACTTCTTACCCCAACCTACCGTAGAATCTGTCCTTGCCTTCCTTAACATGCCCCCCAGTAGATCTTACTCTCTGAGTTCCACACTTTTCCTTCTGAAGAGGTCTTCCTTCTCCTTAGGGCAATTTAAATAGGGTTCCCCCAGGACCCTGTACCCATCCAGTATCACCTCTCTTTGCTGTGATGGTATTAGTCCATTCTCAAGGACTCTGTAAAGTTTCTATCATTTTAACTAAGGTTCCAGACAATTGGATGCAGGCTCCGGTTGTTCCACATTCATAAGAAAGCTTCTGCCAATCCCAAGACCCTTTGTAAATGCATTCTTTATTTCCCTTCCCAGTTAAGATTCTCGAAAGGGCTATTAATCACCAATTTTCTTCATAACTGGAGTGCAACTATCTACTTGACTAGACCCATTCAGGCTTCTATCCCCAACACAGTATAGTGACTGACCTAGTGTCAGTGACTGACAATCTCAGAATCGTTCTAGGTCAAAGACTTACTGCTACCCTCAAATAGCTGGATCTTTCAATGACATTCAACACGATGAGTCCCTCCACCGAGATCAACACTGTCTACAAACGAGGCACCTGAAACATGCACTCAAGTACTTAGGTTTGTTTCTCTCTTTTAGAACTCAAGCCATCTTTCACCCTCTTTTCAGTGTATATGTGTCTTATCTTAATTGTGGCATTCATCAGCGGTAATCCACTTTATTCAATATGCCATTTGGTATACACCACGTGTCTTCTGGGCTGTTGACACCGAGATCATCATTTCTGTCTCTAAAATCCCGGAACTTCTTCAATCCAACTTCCACTCCTACATCCGTGCTGTCTCACTCTGATTGCAGAACAGCTATCTAAAACTCAGTGGTTATAAGACAGATGTTCTTTTGTTGGATAACCAGTGTCTTGTCTTGTCTCCTGCCTGTTGGCCTAAAGAATTAGAGCACCCTCCATCACTGGTCACCTCATCTAAAAACGTTTGAGCTTTTTTCTTTGGTCTTCTTTCTTTTGCACTCCATAACTATTATTTTTTTTTTGCATAGTTTTATATAGCGCGAACTAGACCCGAACTGAATCGGGTATCAGAGCGCTTTACATAGGACCAGTTACGTTACATGAGGACGGACACAAAATTCATTTCAGGCACAGGGAGATTAAGTGATTTGCCCAGAATCACAGGAGGATTTTGGCATCGTTACCGAGACTTGAACCCAGGTCCCCAGGTCCGAGGTCGAGCGCCCTAGCCGTTAGACCAACTCCTCTCCTCTATGTTTCCAGGACTTATTTTGTCCTCCCAAGAATGCTGAGAAACAGAGTACCTCTACTCCCTCTGTCTGCTTGCAAAATAATTCTGCACACACTCATCAACCCCAGCCTCGATTATGGGAGTTCTGTCTACCTGGGACTTTCTAACTACCTCACCCATCGCCTTCAGATCATAACAAATTCCACAGCTCAGCTAATTTTGTATCCTCAGTCCACAACTCCCATCTTCCCTCACCTCAAATGTTCAGCCGGCTCTTTAATACTGGTCCCAGTTACTTAATGAAATCATTTCAGCCTTCATTTCATTTATACAGTCTTCGTTCTCTCTCTCTGTGAAACGCGTTGTGGTCCCCACATCGAGAAAGTTCAACATTGTGGACGATCTTTTTTGTTCCTTGCTTCCAGGCTTGGGAACATTCTCCCCCTTTCCCCGAAAACCAAGCAGTGGTTAATTCGTAAAAGAAAAGTGAGTGCAAAGGCCACAGGTGCTCACTCTATCCACTGCCCTTGCAAAGTCTGCTAAATGCTAGTTCCAGCAATTCCAGCTCTACAAAAGAACTCAGACAACACCACTATCTGGTGGGCTGTCATAACAAAGTGCGCGTGTCTGGAAAGAAGTGCTGGTGCGGAGCACTGTTAAACACCTGGACAAATTAAGTACTGAATCCATCTCTTGTTACACTGCTGTTCAGGAGAAAAAAATTCTCTTTCAGTAGCTTTCTCTTTCTTTCCTTGGTCTGCTGTGTTGGTCCTCCCCGCCCTTCTGCCTGTCTCACAGCCAGGACTCTCTGCTAGGTATTTACCACACTTTATAACCACATTTTATTATTCATTATTCCTTAACATATCTTACCAAAGTGTCAATCATAGCATTTTCTGGGAATAGGACATGCATAAAAGAATATCTGACTCCGGGTAACTTAGGGGTTAATGACAGGAAAGACTGCAGTAAGTCACGCCTACTCACAGGAATGTGACAGGCCTGGACATTCCTGGATGTTGAGATGCAAGTCACACATAAGCCTGGAGTAAGAGATACCTACTCATAGAAGCAGCTTTATATTGGGCTTTGTATCTATTTAGTGCCTATATTACACAAGGGTGGCACTTAACTAGTAAAAAGCTAAAGGTTGCAATATAGATTACATTTCGCAGAAGACACAACTTTCCTGACTGGTCTATTATGAATCGCTTCAGCACAGTTTGCAATGCTTTTGCTAAGAATGATCAAGACATGGTGCAACCAGGCATTATTCTAATAAGTAGCACAGGAATTAATTAAAAGACACACACAAGCAATAACTAGTTTAAGAATCGCCAATGAACGAGAGGATTTTTTGAGACACCAGGAAAACAAACATCCTACATTTTGCCATGAGCATTTAATAATTAAACACAATTTGAAGGCTCCTCTTTCAATATGAGCATGTCGTCAGTACTGGTGTTCATTTGTAGGGACTTCAAAATTACACACAATTAAACGATCATTTATGCAAAAATTCATTAAAATGTACACTGGCTATTATTTGCCATTGGCTGAATTTCGTGATTAGAAATTTTTTAAATGTACATTATGCTGCCCTTAGACCTTAATTAATAACAAAAATGAATGCTGTTGTGATAACTGGTTGATATAACATGGATAGTTGTTAAGAATGTTTGCAAAAATGTCCTACCAGTAAAGGTCAAAATCTGGACGAGCTGATAATGATGAATTTTATTTTCCAAATTCATTAGCTAGCCCATGTGGAACTGTAATAGCATAATAGGAAATTCTGGGTTGCATCCAATTAGATAATTGGGCCCATCGGGGATGTTACATATGTTTGGGGAGTTTGGAAAACATCGACTGCATGACTGCACCAACCTTAGACGCCAGGAGAGGTGAGAAGGGAAAAGAGCTCCTCATTGAAGAATTGGCAAACTGTTGTATCTCCACACAAGAAAATACTGGCAGAAAAGAGCAGGTCTAACTTAAACATACATATTTCAATGTTATGTTGTGGTTGTTTTCATTATGTCTGATGCAATGCATTGCTCTAAATTTAGTCTGATTGATTAGATTATTTTTACGCATCCGCAATGGTAGAAAATACTTTGCAAATTTCAATGTACTTATCTATGAGCATATTAGTTTTTCAGTAAACATACACCCATAGATGCTCTTATAAAATGTAACATATTGCTTACAAATCATGGATTAGGTTTAGCTTGCAATTGCAAAGGAATTCTTTCCTACGTCTTGACCAAAGTAAAACAAAACTATGCTATTTGTTCAAGGCTAATGCAGGAACTGGACCACAGTACATTCAGGACTTGCTGTCGCTTTATCGTCCTTCTAGATCCTTGCGATCTAGGAATCACTCCCTGTTTAGTGTGCCCAGGTTCCACATGGCTCCTATGAAAGGGCGTTCCTCTTCATATTCAGTCCAGAAGCTCTGGAACTCTCCCCCAGAGTCACTAAGAAACTGCACATCTCTCTCCGCTTTCCGTAAACGTTTGAAGACTTGGCTCCTTTAATCCAGGAATTTCCCCCATACCTACGTTGCGCCGGGTAACCCTTTTGGGTAACTGTGTGCATAATAACTTCAAATAATAACAATAGTTTTAAACTTGATTTCCATCGGAATTCCAAGGGCAGAGTTGCAATAGCAGTTTCTGTGGACCATTAATATAAGGGAGAAGAAGACATTGCGAATCTTGATATCTAACTGGTAGTTTCTAAATCTGCAGGAGGTGGTGGCACGAGCTGGGTGTCGTCCAGTAATTGTTAAATTATCTAAGCGGTGCGCTAGGTGAGGGAAAACCACAAAAGCCCTCAAGCAAGTGGACCTAAGTCCCAAAAGTGAACACAGGGCCTAAGCACACACTAAAGTATTCAATGACATTGCATTTAGAGTATACATGAGAAAGCACATCAACGTTTGGTGTGATAATTCTTCTTGATTTATTAGAACACAGGGTCCAGCCAACACGTGTTTCATCCAAAGGGAAGTACCCTGGACTTCTTCAGGGCTGAACTAGGCCTTTATTGAAAATAGCACCAAAACAACAATGACCTCTGGATATTTGGTCGCCCTGAACCCGGTCAGACTTTCAGGTTGATTGTGATGGAGACAATGTCAGATACCATCACTAGGTTAATCCTGTTGAAGTTTTACCTTCTGAAGATGGAACAAAGAGTCACATATGTGAGGACTACAAGCAGCAAGGAAAGCATTACGGGAGGCTCTCTGCATAGCGTGAACAGCAGCCTGGGCTTTGCGGATGGGCGGCCTGGAGCTTTGCCTTGGTCGTACCCAGTGAGCTGTTGATGCTGGAGTAATGAGAGTGAGGCTAGCTGCGCATCACATTCTGACCGGCGAGATCTCGGTGTGAACATGCCAGTTCGTAGTCACGAAAAGCCCAAATGCTTGTTTTCAGCTCGCTGACCACACCAACGGTTCAGGACCTGTGGGTCACCGCTTGCCAGTCAGGAACTCACTGCAGCTGAGTTCAGGGGCTGGTGCAAGATGTTGGAAAGCCTTCGAGGTCCCTGAGGCCCAGATCAGGGGGGCGGCTCTAACCCCTCGAGTCTCTTTGGGGTCCTGGGTTCAAGGGTGAACTTGCAGGTCCATTCTCTCCTCCCCTAGGCAAAAGCGCAGCAGGACAGCACAGCAGGGAAGCAGTTCCTTTAGAACAACAGACCAGAAGCGTGGCAGTCCTTGTAGCAGCACAGCAGTACTTCTTCCTAGCAGAGTATCCACAGGTCCAGACGTGTCCTGTAGTGGAGGTGTCTGAGGTCCAGTATTTATACCCAATTGTGCCTTTGAAGTGGGGTAGAAGCTTCTAGGTGCATCTCTTTGAAGTCTCCAGGCATCCTGTCTTCCCTGTCCTCGCTCCAGTCTAACTGCAGGGGGTGGGCAGCCATTTATGTGGCGGCAGGAAAAAGCCTATTCAAGTGTAAGCTCCCTATTATGTGGTGCTGTCTAGGAGGAATACACTAAGCTCAACCGTCAGCTACACCCAATCATGTGGCCCAGGTACAGGATGCAGGCACTAAGTGGCTAAGGCAGGAAAATGTCAACTTTCTAAAAGTGCCATTTTCAAAATTGTAATTTAAAATCCGGCTTCATTGTAAGTTAGGATTTTAAATTTCAGAGACACCAAACAGGAACTGGTTACCTGTTCCTATTTAGAAATTACACCTATAAAATGTAATACGGTACATATTTATGTTATCCTATGCGAGAGGTTAGCCTTGTAGTAGTGACAAATTAATTCAAGAATTTTTCACTACCAATGCAAGTAAAACCTAAAAGTATGTGTCCTACTTTTTAAATTCACTGTACTCTGCCCTCGGGGCTGTGCATGGCCTGCCCTAGGGGTGACTTACATGTATAAGAAGGGAAGGTTTGGGCACAGCAAAAGTTTTATTTTGCCAGGTCGGCATGGTAGTTGAAACCGCACACACAGGCTGCAATGGCATGCCAGAGACATGTTTAAAGGACTACTGGGTGGCACAATCAGTGCTGCAGGCATCCTTGTGGCATTGAATGTGCAGGCCCTGGGCGCATGTGGTGCCCCTTGATAGGGACTTTCAAGTAAATTAAATAGATCAATTGGGGGTTATCCAATTCTACCATGTTTTAAGTCAAGAGCACAAGCACTTTAGCACTGGTTTGCAGTGGTAAAGTGCGCAGAGTCCAAAAGTCAGCAAAAGCGAGACCAGCCAAAATGGAGAAGGACAACTAAATTTGGGGGGAAGACCACCCTAAGGCTTGACAGGTCTAACAAAAACATACTCATTAAGATTTATGTTATGGTGGCAGACCATTGAATTGGTAAAAAAAAATGAATGTTAATAGATTCTCCAAAGGTAAATTTAATATATATGTTTCAAAGGCACAATTTTGAGCTTGCTACACTCCAGTCAAATAAACAGTTTTAAAATTATTAAGAATCATCTATCACCCTTCATGCCATCTTGCATTCACCAGAAGTGTGGCGTGAGAGTTATTGACAAATCAACATGCCCACTTTGCCTTAAGAGTGGGAGGAGGCCATACTTAGAGGCGGAAGAGAAAATAAAGGCTTAACCCAATCCAATAAAGCTTTCCAAAGACCAAAGCTCAGCTAATCACATATGAAGTTGGGCCAGCACCAGCTAATTAATGCCTGGTCTTCTTATAGACATCTAGACTGAGCTTAAACCGCAAGGTTGTAGGATGAGCTGAATGAAAGAATAGAGCTTCAAGCAGAATAGAAGACAGTCAACAAACTAGTAACATAACATCTTGATAAGGAGAGATTTGTGGTAATTTACATACTACAACTAGATAGTATTAAAAGGTATTAGGTTAAAGCAACCTCAACATATCTGTCTGACACACACTTAATAGGAATGGTGTTCAGGTCCAGTTTGGAATTTGATGGTAACATGTCAGTTGTTGACCACAGATAGGCCCACTATGTAAATGTACCATTCAGTTTCTGCAAGAGCTTTGCCCCATGTCTCGTGTAATTCTTTTTATGGCCATCTATAGATGGGACAAAAATGCTGAAGTATTAGAAAGGGTCAATGAACGACCTGGTGGCATATTATCAAGCAGGGGGGTTAAAAATTATCGCCGTTTTTGCGGCAGAAAACTGCCGCTAAAGCGGCGATAATGGGCTTGATAATATGGCCTTGTGAATTACAATAGAAACCCATGTTCTGGTGTGAACATGGGCTTCTATTGGAATACTCCAGGGCATAATATCAAGCCCATTATCGCCGCTTTAGCGTCAGTTTTATGCCGCTAAAACGGCGATAATTTTAACACCCTGCTTGATAATATGCCCACAAGCTCTTTGGATTGATGCATCTTCTTCTGGGAGTTATTGCACGCCACCAGAGGTGGTCTTTTTACTAGCTATTTAGTTAGGCTAGGCCCCCATGTGTACCTTAATGTTGAAAAACATAAACACGGTGTATATAGGCAAACTAAGAAACTCTGGGCCATATTATCAAGAAAGGGTGATACATTATCGCAGCTTTTATCGGCAGGAAACTGTCCGCTAAAGCGGCGATAATGGCCTTGATAATATGCCCTTGTAAATTCCCATAGAAGCCCAGGTTCTGGTGTTAACCTGGGCTTCTATAGGAATTCACAGTTTCCTGCCGATAAAAGCGGCAATAATGTATCGCCCTTTCTTGATAATATGGGCATCTATTGTACTGAACACTTTGTGAATACAGGCTGATGTCGTAGAGTGAAGGACAGTGATATCGTCTCTGGCACAAATTATTTGAACATTCAGCTAACAGCAATTCGAATATTTTCTCATTGATAAGATGCATTCATCCAAAGCACTTTACCAGAACACATTTGATGTCCCAATTGTTAGTGTTAAAACTGGTGGGTGGAAGCTAGACTTAACACCTGAAAACACAGAGCTCTCCGCAGCAAATAGTGAGTTCACGCTTTTTTAATTGGCTAAACACGGCATGTACAATTGGCTTTCAGTACTTAGGGTGACTAAACATGTGAGGTCAGGCAACTGGAGTAATGTCCTCCCTGCTACACCTGTTCTTCTTCAGGCCAGCGTTCAAATTATGTACAGGCTGAATTTAATAGAAATGAATAGTGTAAAAGGTTCACAACTTAATTTAAATAATACCTTAGAAGCACTATGTGCGAATTGGCAATACATTTTGGCTGCAGCAACAGACAGCAAAACAGCATTTCACAATAGTTTTCAAACACTTTGAAGCAGTTGGAATGGGGTGCACAATGACAACATTTAAAAGCAAAGAGGTATTTGCAGAATAAAGAGCGAACTCTATAAAAGTGGCATTGCATAATCACAACTATGTTTATGGATGTCAAGCACGTTCTGCATATAAAAAAACAACCATTACCTAGTTCCATATCTACTCGTTAGACATGCATTTTTGGCAATACCTAATGGGCCATTGAAAAATGTTCTGAAACGTTTTCATTCTAAGCAGTGGCCATCCACGAAAGAGAAGCCTAGAATAGACTTTAAATCTCAACTAAATGTAACTTGGGAGAAGGAAGGAAGGATGCGAAGGAAATGCATACGTGAATCTGAATACGAAATATGCCCTTATGCAGTAGAGTATAAATACGTGACATGTTTAATGAAAATACAACTACTTTACAAACATAAGGCATACTAGGAAATCCCAAAGTTATAGGCTAAAACAATGACAAAAGTCAATTACCAGACAAGACTTGAGAAACTCTTTATTATTTTTGTGTAACTCTGTACATTTTGACTTTTCCTGAAAAAACACATGTAGCCCATCACTACCTGCTTGCTTCAGTCCTACAGCAACTGCTCACCTACTCCTTCGACTTTATATTGTAACCTACCTACTTTTCTTAGCAATCTGAAAACAGGGCTCTGCTATTTTAGGATGAATGGAGATGGTATTGCTAGTTTGGGCCAAGATTTACTAATTTATTTATTTATTTATGGAATTTTGAATGCGCAAATAATACCCTAGGGTGTCTAGGCGCAATGAGATACTCTGGGATGCACAAAATTCAGGGCGTGAACTTATTGGTTGAATAGCCATGTCTTCAAGGCCTTACGAAAGGCAATGATTGTTGGTGCTGTTTTAATGTGCAAGGGGAGTGTGTTCCACAATCTGGGGGTTGCTACCAGGAAACGTCTGTCTCCCCATGTGGCCGTTCTTGTGCGGGGGACATGCAATAGACAGCTTGCCGCTGATCTTAAATCCTTTCCAGGTATGTACACCTGAAAAGCTTCCCTTAGGAACTTCGGTCCAGTCTGATGGATGGCCTTATAGGCAATGCAGAGAGCCTTAAATTTGATTCTGCTCTCCACCCTTAGCCAGTGTAGATGGCGTATGGCTACTGAAGTGGAGTGTCGCCAGGGGATATTAAGTAGGATCCGTGCTGCCATATTTTGCACAGACTGTAGTTTATTCAGAATGTATTTGTTTGTACCAAGGAAGAGGGCGTTTCCATAATCCAGCTTCGAAAACACTAAGGTGGTGATAAGTGTTTTCCCTGCCGAGGCTGGCAGGTATGGCATGAGTTTTTTTATTTTCTTCAGCACGAAGAATGCAGCAGAGACCACCTTATTTACATGGTAACCAAATGATAACTTGTTATCGAAGATAACTCCCAAATTCCTAACCTTAACAGCAGGAACCGGGGGGGAGCCCATCTGACTGGGCCACCATGTTGAGGACCATTCGGGGGAGATCTTACCGAAGGTCATAACTTCGGTTTTCTCTGCATTAAGTTTCAGGCAGTTACTGTGCATCCATGATTGTACATCCAGTAGCCCCTCCTGAAACTTAGCTGCTACCACTGGACCGTTCTTGTGTACTGCCAACACAAGTTGGGTGTCATCCGCATAGGTAGTCAATCGCATCCCATGAGATTTAATGACCCTCGCCAAGTCCGCAACGTAGATATTAAAGAGCGTGGGACTTAGCGAGGATCCTTGAGGGACCCCACAGAGCAGTTCAGAAGTGGGCGAATAGTAGTTGCCCAATTTGACTGCCTGTTTGCGATTGACTAGGAACGAGGCTATAAGATCTTTAGCCAGATGACTAATTCCAAGGGCTGCGACACGGTCGACCAAGATGCCGTGGTCGACCGTGTCAAAGGCAGCAGACAGGTCCAACAAGATAAGCACTGCCGCGCCTCCCGAATCCATGATCTCTCGAATTTCATCCGAGGCTTTTACCAGTGCTGTCTCAGTTCCGTGTTCCTTCCGGAACCCGAACTGAGTATCATCTAAGAGCTTATGTTGTTCAAAAAACTCGGAGAGCTGTTTGTTCATTATTGCCTCTACTATTTTGGCAGGGAAGGGGAGGCAGGCAATAGGCCTGTAGTTGGAGGTGATGGTAGGGTCTAAGGAAGGCTTCTTAATCAAAGGTTTAACAATAGCCTTCTTCCAGGTCTTTGGATAGACACCAGTTTCGAAGATGAAATTGCATATGTTGGTCAGCGGCTGGGTAACAACATTGTATAGTTGGTTCATTATGGTCGGAGGGCATGGGTCCAATGGAGAGCCTGATTTAATCTTGCCAACAAGTAAGTTGACCTGATCTTCGGTAGCTGATTGAAACTGAGTAAGAGAAGGATACTTCAGTGCTGGTTGAATGGTTAAATCAGCGATTCTTCCTGCCAGCTCTTTGGAGAAAGTGGAATAAATATCCATTACCTTAGTGGTAAAAAATGTGGCTAGTGCGGTACAGAATTCCTGCGAGTTCTCAATTATATATCGAGCTGGAGGATTAGACAGAGAGTTCACCACTTGAAATAGCATCCTAGCTGAATTCTGTGCGTGCTCAATTCGACCAGTGTAGAACAGATTCTTTTGTGTACTGATTGCTTTTTTATATATTGCTAGCGCACTTTTATATTCTTGTTTAGCCGAAGGACTATAGTGCTTTCTCCAGCGCCTTTCTAAATTTCTACAGAACTGACGCTGGAGCCGCAGCTCCTCTGTATACCACTGAGCAGAAGGAGTCGCTCTATTGGGGCGATAGATTTTTTCAGGTGCAACTTCATTCGCTGCTTTTAAGATCCATTCCTGAAATTTGGTGGACATGGTTTCAGTGTCGCCTCCGTTTTCCGGGGCTGATGACAACAGAAGATTTGAAAGATGTGGTATATCTACATTTTTCCACATCCGCGCCCCCACTGATGCTCTGACGCTGGTCTGAGGGGGTTTGAGTGGTAACATCCGAATTCTGAAAGTAATGGCTTGGTGGTCAGACCATATTAGAGGTAAAATTGCTCCTAGCTCAATGCTTTGGTCATTAGAAAACAGGCCATCCAGCGTGTGTCCGGCTTCATGCGTGGGGCCCTTCACCAGCTGCTGCAGTCCTATTGCCTGCGAATGTCTGACATAATATCGACAGACAGAATATCTACATACAAAAATATCGACACAAAAATATCGAAATCAAAAATATCGAAATTATATCTACATAATGGTAAGTACAAAAATATCGAAAAAATAATATCGTAGTACAAAAATATCGAAATTAAAAATATCGTTTTTTTAAATGTATTAATAATAATGTAAAAATAACTTTAAAATACATATAATTTAACAAATATTAAATAAAAACATTAAAACATAATTAAAAAATTAAAAGTAATACATATACATTTAAAATAAATTAAAAACTTAATAATTTAATGTCATTTTATTTTTTTTAATTTCATTTAATTCATTTAAAATAAATTTAAATTTATTTTATTTTTACCCTGTACGCCTGTACCCCAAAAACCCAAAACTGACCCTGAACCCTAAAAATACCCCTGTACCCCAAAAACCCAAAACTGACCCTGAACCCTAAAAATACCCCTTTACCCAAAAACTGAAAACTGACCCTGAACCCTAAAAATACCCCTTTACCCAAGAACTGAAAACTGACCCTGAACCCTAAAAATACCCTTTTACCCAAAAACTGAAAACTGACCCTGAACCCTAAAAATACCCCTTTACCCAAAAACTGAAAACTGACCCTGAACCCTAAAAATACCCCTTTACCCAAAAACTGAAAACTGACCCTGAACCCTAAAAATACCCCTTTACCCAAAAACTGAAAACTGACCCTGAACCCTAAAAATACCCCTTTACCCAGAAACTGAAAACTGACCCTGAACCCAAAAAATACCCCTTCACCCAAGAACTGAAAACTGACCCTGAACCCTAAAAATACTCCTTTACCCAAAATTAATTAACATTATTTAATTACCAATTAATTATTAATTAACAATAACAATAAAGTAAATATATTAGCACATTAGCTATAATTAATTTAATTTACTAATTATTATTAATTTTTCCCAAATAATTAATTAACAATAAAAAAAATATATATATATTAAAAAATTACTCTAATTAATGTAATTAACTAATTAATATTAATTAATTACCAATTAATTAATAATTAAAAATATGTACAAAATTATATTAATTAATTAACTAATTAATATTAATTAATTACCAATTAATTATTATTTAAAAATATTTACAAACATATATTAATTAATTAACTAATTAATATTAATTATTTACCAATTAATTATTAATTAAAAATATTTACAAACATATATTAATTAATTAATTATTATTAAATTACTTCCCACCCTATTCCCCTATAAACCCACAACCCGCTCTAATACTAAAACGCAAAATGTTAACAAAATTACTAATTTTCAAACATACATTTCTAAACATATTTAGCAAACATATAAACAACAAAATGATATACATAACACTAAACAACAAAATTTCGATATTACTAACATACATACCTTAATCTCGATATTCTGTCTGTCGATATTATGGCACATCGATATACTATACCATCGATATTAAAACATCGATATTATTGTATATCGATATTTTAATTTCGATATTTTGTCTGCCTACCATTGCCTGCATATCAGTGATAAGCTGGGATGTATCTTTATTTTCCATATTTTCCAGAGGAAAATTAAAATCCCCAAGAATCGTATAAGTCGGGGATTCTATTACTGATTCCATAATTTCAGTAAGTGCAGCTAGGAATTTAGTGCGCGGCCCAGGTGGCCTGTACACCAGGGTTCCTTTGAAAGCCTGTTTATGTGTAAGATTAATAGTAAATGCGAAAGCTTCGCAACTGGTACTTTGAATAGGCTCAAATTTGGCACGATAAATGTCCCTATAAATAATGGCTAAGCCTCCGCCTCGCCCCGAGGCTCTATCTTGTCTAGCTACGCTATAACCTTCAGGGGTAGCTTGCACAAAATCTGGCCCCGATGCTTCATCTCCCCATGATTCTGTGATGAACAAGATGCAATGCCGCAAAACAAGTTGCTGCCCTACAATGCGTGAAGGGGAGAGAAGTGAACTTCTCCGTATTTATAGAGATGTGGCGCTGTACAACTCTCTTCCTGTACTGGTGCCCTTGTTGCTGCCTAGCCTCTATGCAGGCCCCCCTGAATATATATTCCAGACTTTATTCCACCAGACTGGCACAGTGGAGCCTCTGAGGACTGAGCAATGGTCAGCCTGGTGGTACTACCAAGTGAGTGAGAAGTTTACCTAAAGGGGTCGAGGTGGGATATTCATAGACAACTCCTCTGGCTCCCAGTACAACTGTGATGGGACTCAGTCTTAATCTAAATAAACTGACACCATGGATCATTGTAATAATCAATTGCCAATAAGATTGTATTACATCGCAACTCCACCATATGTGTAACATTGTGCCTCTTTCCAATGTTCCAGTGAGTGCTCCAGCATCCCCTTCAATATGAGCAGAGGAACCTGAGAGTAATTGCACGTGGCCTTCACCTGAAAGCGCACTCACTTCTTCAATAAAATAGCATCCCCATTGGCCCTTTGTTGTCCCAGTGAGTGGTATTGGAAGTGAAAAAATGCTGAATATATTCTGTGAACAACTCGTTGTAGCAAATAGATGTTCTGCAAAAACATGTGACGCTTCTTTATAGTTTAGCCATTTCTATAGAGTTTTCAGGCCATGCGTGAGCACAGTGAGGATGTTAAACAACATCATTTTGTAATCGATCCAAGGGTACAAAATCTGTACGACTTATGGGGGATGTTTCAATATCCGTGAACGCCATGCAGTATAATATGATAAAGCATGGTCTTGTTCTGTAGTGTATTGAAACCTTCCTTTAGAGAAAAGGAAAAAAGGACAACATCTTACAATACAGGCCAAATAAAAATGAATATTTGATAGAATATTTAAGTATTGTAATAAAGCCCAACATTAAAGCAAGAAAGATAGAACCTCAATCCAATAAGCAGAGAGGACCCATCTGGGCAAATCTCCTAATCTCAATAGACATGTATAAATTATGAACATTGAAGTAAGTAGGGCAAATAGATATCCTGCTCTCCATGAATCATAGTATTAGTATTATAAGTTCCCAGCCCAACCCTTTTATGCCTTCAGGAATGTCCTACCATCATCATAGGCAGTTCATCAGATCTTCCCTAGCAGATTGTTCATACCTTGTCATCCAGGACCTTGGGGCCGGGCAGAAGCAAAAAAAGCAACATTAGGGAAGCAACAATGTCTTCCATCTCCTACAGCGGCACCCTAGGTCCAGAGAAGCAATCTGGTATCTTAGGGTGTGATCAGGCCAGATGGACTTGTCGTACAGTTGGTTGTTGCTTTGATATTCTTTGAATATGCCATGGCAGTTCTCTCTTCTTATTTGGGGTTTCCTCCACAGTCTGTTCCTTCTATGATGACCTATATAAGTTAAAGATTGATTGTATGTCCTCTATCATGGATGCCGAATGCTGCTGGTCCTGAACTGTAAACAAGAGTCTACAGGGCAATCCCAAGTGATAGGGAATCTTAAGGGTCCTCTGTCACTTAGTGGCTGGCTCGAATTCTTTCCTCCTGGCTAAAGTGTACAAGGAAATATCCTGAAGAATTGTTAGCTCTTCTCCATCACATTGAAGTTTGTCCAGCTTTCGTGAGGTGGCAAGGATTTCTTTCTTTTGGCAGAAGTAGTGTAATCTAGTAAGAACATCTGGAAAGAAACCCTTCCTCTTCTAAAAGTCTGAGAACACTCTGTGTATTTGGTCTAGGATTGCGCTAGCATCTAATGGAAGACCCAAAAGAGTTCAGAAGAGGCCCTCCACATGGCTTGGTGTCAGAGATTGCGGAGCTGATGCCTCTAATAAAGAGGTTGTTATGTTGAGAGCAATTTTCTCTGTCATAAATCTCACGCATCATAGCCTGATGAGATTGTTCAAGTCAAGCTCCTCTGTCCAAGAGGGTGACTTGTTCTTGAACCCGTTCCAAGTTACCCTCCACATGTTTGCGTTTGGAGTCAATTTGTTGGACTCCATGATCCAATCCACTGGCAATTTTGTTGATATCCGGATGCAATGACATGAGTTCTCTTTTAAATTCCTGCATTAAATCCTGAAAATCTGTTTCTGTGACAGGGCGGGCATGTCTCCTGCAAGTCACCAGAGGTGAGGGGCTCAGCCAGGGAGGGTCTGTACTGTTTAACCGTGAAGAACGCATCTTTGACTTTAGATGCTTTAGCATCTTCTTGTTTGAATTGAGCCGTTATGAGGGTATGTTATGTTATGTTAATAGGTCTTCTAAAGCGCTCTGCTGCCCTGAGGTGTCCTGGCACTGTGAACTACCAACCTTAAAGAGAATCTGTGGCTGTTGGCTGAAATTACTATTTATGTAAATAGCCATGTTTTTAATTCTTTCCTGAAGGGGAGGAGCTCAGTTGTATTTCTAAGACAGAAAGGCAGGCTGTTCCATGCCTTAGTGGTGCAGTGACGAAAGCTTCTACCACCCCAACTGGCCTTGTTATAGTAGGGAAGAACCACTTGTTTGGCTTGCGAAGAGCGCAAGACTCTTCCAGGGCATAACACTGTTTCGAGTGTTTCAAAAAGTCAGGACCGAAGCTGTTAAGGGCCTTAAAGACTATGCACAAGGCCTTAACCTGTATCTGTTGCTTGACGGGGAGCCAATGAAGAGTTCTGAGTCCGAGCCTCACTGGGACAAACATGGGTGTCCCTGTAAGCAGCCTGGCTGCTGCATTCTACACGATCTGGAGTCTGGCCAAATGTCTCTTTTGGATGTTAATATAGAGACTATTGCAGTTATCCAGTCCAGGGTAAGTTGATTCGCAGAGAGGGACTGGTTTCATGCAGCAGTGGCTAAGGGCTGATCACCCGCTAATATGCTTCTCAAAGAACGTTCTCTAGTGTGTGTGTGTGTGTCAGCGGTTATTTAAAAGGTGTATCTCAATTTTCATAGCTTACTAGATTGCTATTACTGAGCACTATCAAAATGTACTCACCCCTCAGGACAGTCTGTGAATCAGCCGCAAGGCCCCCGAGTCTCTCTGCAAAGAGAGGCATGCTGCCTCATATAAGAAAACAAGTTCTCTGAGACCCAGGGGTCACACCTTCATAGATTGCCTTCCACCTGCCAATCCCGAAACACGAGCTAGGCTCGTGTCTAGAGATGACCACAATACAAGTACTTGCTTGCACCGATTGAGGTGAAATACTTTGAAATTTGAACTTTGAACTGTTCTTGAAATTACTTGAACTGCACAGACCACGATGCAGTGGGGCGATACGGCGGAAGAGGTCAGCGGTGTGCTCCCAACTCCGGTATCCACTTTTTCTTGGCTCCCGGTAGCCATGTAAGCTGACGAGCTTGTTGGAGATGCACCTGCGCGCCAGTGGGGCAACGAGGCCCGTGACGGATGTTTGGCGACCTGTTCTGCAACCCCGAATATATCTCTACTGATGAGGGAATCAATCCCGAAACACGAGCTAGGCTCGTGTCTAGAGATGACCACAAAACAAGTACTTGCTTGCACCGATTGAGGTGAAATACTTTGAAATTTGAACTTTGAACTGTTCTTGAAATTACTTGAGCTGCACAGACCACGATGCAGTGGGGCGATACGGCGGACGAGGTCAGCGGTATGCTCCCAACTCCGGTATCCACTTTTTCTTGGCTCCCGGTAGCCATTTAAGCTGACGAGCTTGTTGGAGATGCACCTGCGCGCCAGAGGGGCAACGAGGCCCGTGACGGATGTTTGACGACCTGTTCTGCAACCCCGAATATATCTCTACTGATGAGGGAATCAATCCCGAAACACGAGCTAGGCTCGTGTCTAGAGATGACCACAATACAAGTACTTGCTTGCACCAATTGAGGTGAAATACTTTGAAATTTTAACTTTGAACTGTTCTTGAAATTACTTGAACTGCACAGACCACGATGCAGTGGGGCGATACGGCGGAAGAGGTCAGCGGTGTGCTCCCAACTCCGGTATCCACTTGCCTTCCACCTGTTCCTACCCTTTCCCTCTCATCAGGCCTAGCAGGGACAGATGTGCATAGTCAGTACAGGTCTCCATGGGGTCAGAGCATCGGGTGTCACCCTTCCCCAGGGAGGAAGAGAACATTTTCTCCTTCCCTCAGTGGCTGGCAATATAGCAATAAGCCACCCCACAGCTCCTTGGGGCTGGCTCAAATTCTAAGCTGCACCCCACAGTGAATGTCTGCCATTTCTCAGGTCTGCTGTTTTCCAGGACCCCATGCAGCCATGGTACCAGGTGCCAGCCCCTCCAAAGAAAAAGGGAGAAAAGCCAATCTTCCCCCAGCTGCACTAGTTGCACTGTCCTAAAGCTGGTCCTGAAAGTCCCAACTAAAAGCCTACTTTCTAATCTCGTCTGAATTAACTTTGATCAACTTATCTGAAGTCCTGCTTGCACAGATGGAGCACTTGTTGTAATCGCCCTCCTCCATAAAGCATTATTACAATGACCGAAAACCGCCTTTCATTTCAATTGGCATTTATGTGATTCACTTCACTTCAATTTATCCACTAGATCATACAATTATCTCAGTCCACATAATGAGGGTAAGATCCAGCCTTGACAATTTTATCATTTCAAGAGCTACACAAATATTCCTACTCAGATTAATAGTGACTGGAGTAAACATCAGGCTAAACCTCTTAAAGAAATCAAATACATTTTTGAAACATACTGAATGAAAACAAACAATAATATATGCACATTTCAGTGGCATCTCTAAATATATAAAGCCACCATCAAAAAAAGCAAAAACGTATACATGTGAAATTGCTCACACCACTTGTCAGAAACATTGAGAGATATTCACAAAATATTTTCTAAATTGGGTATCTTAAATGTAATTAGGCCACAATTACCTGCTGCTCTAAGCATCCTTATGCCAAAAATAAATGACCAAGAACCAAGAATGATAATGAAATCAATCGAATCCGAACAGTGGCATCCCAAGCCAGACAATCAAGCATGCAGGGACCGGTTTCGGGGTAACACCCCTCATCAGCCAGGGTAGCTTGAATCCAGTGGCAAACTGAGCAAGGGACCCACATCTGGGCATGCCTTGCCAACTTAGGGCGAACAAAGTAAACACAAGGAGACGATGGACGGAGTGCTGAAACCTGGTGGTGGTCTGTTGGAAAGCTGCACGCGCCGGCCGAGCATACCTCTGTCCCTGGTACTCCACTGAGGCGCGTTGCCTGTGGGTCGTGGCTGTCGGGCGGCCGGGCTTAGCTCCGCTGTCTCCTACCAACACCTGCTTCCGGCTGGCCGGGCTTGGCTCCGCCGGTCGGGCAGGACAAGAACTACAGCCCCCATCAGCCCTTGCTCCAGGACGCCTCCCCCACCATCACAGCACAGCGCCAGGAGGCGCATAAAGACCCACCCACTGCTGAGGACCGGGTGGTGGTCTGTTGGAAAGCTGCACGCGCCGGCCGAGCATACCTCTGTCCCTGGTGCTCCGCTGAGGCGCGTTGCCTGTGGGTCGTGGCTGTCGGGCGGCCGGGCTTAGCTCCGCTGTCTCCTACCAACACCTGCTTCCGGCTGGCCGGGCTTGGCTCCGCCGGTCGGGCAGGACAAGAACTACAGCCCCCATCAGCCCTTGCTCCAGGACGCCTCCCCCACCATCACAGCACAGCGCCAGGAGGCGCATAAAGACCCACCCACTGCTGAGGACCGGGTGGTGGTCTGTTGGAAAGCTGCACGCGCCGGCCGAGCATATCTCTGTCCCTGGTGCTCCACTGAGGCGCGTTGCCTGTGGGTCGTGGCTGTCGGGCGGCCGGGCTTAGCTCTGCTGTCTCCTACCAACACCTGCTTCCGGCTGGCCGGGCTTGGCTCCGCCGGTCGGGCAGGACAAGAACTACAGCCCCCATCAGCCCTTGCTCCAGGACGCCTCCCCCACCATCACAGCACGGCGCCAGGAGGCGCATAAAGACCCACCCACTGCTGAGGACCGGGTGGTGGTCTGTTGGAAAGCTGCACGCGCCGGCCGAGCATACCTCTGTCCCTGGTGCTCCGCTGAGGCGCGTTGCCTGTGGGTCGCGGCTGTCGGGCGGCCGGGCTTAGCTCCGCTGTCTCCTACCAACACCTGCTTCCGGCTGGCCGGGCTTGGCTCCGCCGGTCAGGCAGGACAAGAACTACAGCCCCCATCAGCCCTTGCTCCAGGACGCCTCCCCCACCATCACAGCGCCAGGAGGCGCATAAAGACCCACCCACTGCCGAGGACCGGGTGGTGGTCTGTTGGAAAGCTGCACGCGCCGGCCGAGCATACCTCTGTCCCTGGTGCTCCGCTGAGGCGCGTTGCCTGTGGGTCGTGGCTGTCGGGCGGCCGGGCTTAGCTCCGCTGTCTCCTACCAACACCTGCTTCCGGCTGGCCGGGCTTGGCTCCGCCGGTCGGGCAGGACAAGAACTACAGCCCCCATCAGCCCTTGCTCCAGGACGCCTCCCCCACCATCACAGCACAGCGCCAGGAGGCGCATAAAGACCCACCCACTGCTGAGGACCGGGTGGTGGTCTGTTGGAAAGCTGCACGCGCCGGCCGAGCATACCTCTGTCCCTGGTGCTCCGCTGAGGCGCGTTGCCTGTGGGTCGTGGCTGTCAGGCGGCCAGGCTTAGCTCCGCTGTCTCCTACCAACACCTGCTTCCGGCTGGCCGGGCTTGGCTCCGCCGGTCGGGCAGGACAAGAACTACAGCCCCCATCAGCTCTTGCTCCAGGACGCCTCCCCCACCATCACAGCACAGCGCCAGGAGGCACATAAAGACCCACCCACTCCCTCGTCCCGCGAGGACGCGCGCGGGACGCGCCGGGCTAAGCCCGGGCAAAGGGTGGGCCCTCTGAGGCCCTCAGAGACCGCAGGAGACCGGGCCGGGCCACCCCCCTGTAATTTGTTATTGCACCCCCCTCATTCCAAAGGAATTTATTGTATTTTGTGGCCGTATCCCCCACTGTTGCCTCAATGGAAGTCAAAAGTAAAATCAAGAGCAGAGTGATGGATAGTAAAACACCAATGCATACACGCTCAACTACAAGGAAACAAACTTTGGCGCCAACTCCCCTACCGACATTAACTGCAATTGATAGGATGTTGCAACAAACTATTGGAGTGGTTGCTAACGCTATCGAAAACACGGAAAGAAGACTTTCTTTACCGGCAAGTATGTGTCCAATAAGTCAAACGCCAGCGATTGTTAATACACATGTTAGCGTTACAAATGAAACAACTATGTTCCATGATTCACTTTTGTTGGAATCATTTGTCGGTTTGCCAAGGTATGGTCTAAGCCAACCAGAAGTATCGCAACCTTTAATACCTATTGTTTCTTGTACTAGGGAACGTAGACTGTCAATAACACCTGACTTATCAGCTAGTATATTGCCACCTTTCACACCTACTGTCTCTTGTACCAGGGAGTGTAGACTGTCAATAACACCTGACTTATCAGCTAGTATATTGCCACAGCCCCAAAGTCATAGTGATATGCCGGTAAACATCACAGACCTGGATGGTCGTGATACTAACACTGTCATTCCAACTGTACAAATTAGTGATATCAGTCTATCAAATAGTGAAACTGATTGTGACTCTGTACCCCCCAAAAGGAAGTTCACCCAAGGTCGCAAAAGGATAATACTCAACAAACAGCCCAAAATATATAGAAGAAGAAAAAAGAGGGTTCCACAAACTTCAGAAACCAATGAAAGAGAGGGTGATATACAGTTGGAAACTCTATCTCCAACAAATGTTAAGGCACTCACAGCATGCTTCGAGGAAGTGCTAAAAACTTATATTGCACCTGTGATGGTAACTCTAGAAACTCTAAGTAAAAAAATAGAGAATCTGGAAAAACTGGGCATAGCCAATCTGGATATCCTAGAACATCTGGGCACACAAGCCGGACCCCCATAACCAATGTAGAATCTGGGAACCCGAGCAAAAATAAATTAAACTCAGTAAATTATACCTCAAAAGTGCCCACTGGGTCATATTTATAACGTTATTCCAGCCACTATTAATTTGCCACCTGATTGTAGACCATTTGTAGCAATACTTGCGAATGTCCCGAAGCTGTTGCCCAACCAATTTGAAAATCAAGAAACCCTAAAAAATAAAACCTTGTATTGGTTAGTGAAAAATTGTGGTTTCCCAACACGAGGTGCTGATGAGATTATAACCACACAGAGGGTAGGTTGGGTGGGTCCAAATAAAAAGGAGATAGATGGGGATTGTATCATCCTAAATTTTAGGACAACAGAATGGGCTAGAGATTCGATCTTACGCGCACCTTTGCCATCAAGCCACGAATTTAACATCACGCTGTTCCCTTTAGACTATTTCTATAGGAACTTGGCAGGAAGACAAATTATTACACAGAACTTCCAACATCCAAGAGCGGCTACTATAAAGTATCCTAATGTTGTACCCATCTGTCCTCCTTTACTCCCCAATCTATATGACAACTTCCTGGTCCCAACTTCTAATAGATTTCAGTTGTTGAACTCACTTGAGGAGAGCGACTGACTGGCTGATTTATCTTTGACCCAACATTCTGGTAGCACTGAAATGGGTGATACACTAATACTGGAAAAGGAGTCGGGTAATGAAATTTGTTTGCAAATCATAACTGAGCCACATCTATTATTGCCAGAAAATGTGCTATGTATAGGCAACGTTACAGATAATGTTATAAATGACCATATAACCGCTACAATTGTTAATGATAATGATAGTTTGATTGTAATGCAGGAAGCATCACTTCTGTCTAGTAATCCCGAAAGTTTAGGTATGAGTTGCGCTGACTCCCTTGTAATTGTTACCTGGAATATAGCGGGGATCGCTTCCAAATTATGTACCCCGTTCTGGGATAACTTCATTACATGTGGCTACGACATTATATGTCTACAAGAGACATGGCATACAGAATTAATAAAAGTTGAAGGTTATATCTCCCATAGTGTGGCAGCAGTAGCTTCCAAGGCTGGCAGAGCTAAGGGTGGTCTACTGACTTTGGTTTCAACTAAACTAACGGAATTTGTTGCTGGGGGGCACACTGTAGTTTGCCAGCATGCATCAGTATTGCGATTAATACATAGTCATGGTAGGGACTTAATTATTGTAAATTTTTATAATAATATTGTGGGCTCTAAACGAGATAAGATCGTCCCCGAGGTGGAATGTGCTATTGAAGCCGCAATTACTCTCACCAAGAATAACTTTGTAATACTGTGGACAGGCGACTTTAACATTCAAGCCTGTAGACATGCCTGGAAGGGAATTTGTGGTCACCACGAGGATTATGCAGGGGGTGATAGCGTTTACGTTAATCATTTCCCACACAGTAATTATGGCAGCGTATTGAACAACTCAATAGCCAAATTCAATCTGGAACTACTTGAATGTACAAAAAAAAAATAACGAAATGTGCCCAACATTTAGGGGGAGAGATGCCCATTCAAATTTCGATCATATTTTACTGTCTAGTGGTTCGATTTTTTCTAATGTTTGGGTAACAGAGCAGCCTGTGAGTGATCACAACAGCATTTCAGTGGAGTTAATGGGCTGGGGCCCAAAAACTGTTGTACACGGTAGATCCGTCCATGGGATTGCTGCTGTGAGACCAAATGGTACAAGAATCAAATGGGCTAAAATTGACCCTGACAAGTTAATGAAGGATGTTATTTGTAAATGCACTAGAGAGGTCGAATATTGTCTTGCACCTAATGTGATAGCAACAGCCGTTCTCACTAATTTTATGAAAATTTCATGCACAGTTGAAAATACTTTATTAAGAAGAAACAGTAGGATTAAAAGAAAAAAAACTATCTGGTTTGACAAACATTGTGCCGAGACTTTGAAAAGGTTGAAAAGTGTACTTGATGTTAAACCCAGAGATAAAGAAATAGTTAGAGAAGAACGTATTAATTACAAAATGGCCTTGTCAACTAGGAAAAGGGAGCTACAGAACGATGCCTGGAACAAACTTGATATGGCTGTTACAACTAAAAATCATAAATTGTTCTGGGATACTATAAATGGCCCATTTCTAAAGAATGAAAATATTCCAGAGGTCAGTTCCCACGTCAGTTGTCTAGCATGGATTGCTCATTTTTCTGAGATTTTTAAATCTGATTTTAACCCAGATGGGTCTATTTTATGTTTTAAATGGAAGAAAATGCAGTTGTTTTTAACATTAAATGAAGTGACAGATGCAATTAAAAACAGTAAGGGGGGAAAAGCACCTGGGCCCGATGGGGTACCCATGGACTTCTACAAACATGAGATATTATTATGGGCCCCAATCCTGACTCGCTATTTTAATGCAGCGGTGGAAGGTAATTTACCAGCGACATGGGGCCAATCAATCATTATACCCCTTTACAAAAAAGGTTCCAGATCAGAGGCTAGGAATTATCGGCCAATCTCGCTTCTGGACTCGACAGTTAAAATCCTTAGTCGAGTCCTATTAGCGAGACTGGAAGCCTGGACCGAGGAGAATAACATCTTGTCCCCTGTACAGTATGGGTTTCTTAGGGGAATAGGAACAATGGAGCAGTGCCTGAACCTGGAACTCATAGTCGGCAAGTATACCAAAGCTAAACCTGGTAATCTTTACCTATGCTTTGCCGACTTGAGTTCCGCGTTCGATCTGGTGGAACACGCATTGCTCTGGCCCACATTACTGGCAATGGGCGCCCCTACTGAAATTATCCATCTGCTCGCCCGCTTGTACAATAATCTATCAAGCAAAGTAAGGTTTGGAACAGATGGTGAATGCACCCCTTTTTTTGATGTCAAGAGAGGCATCCGTCAAGGATGCGTACTCGCCCCCCTATTAATTTCTTTATTTATTAACTACGTTGATACAACTTTAAGAATGACCAATGCAGACGCACCAACTATAAAAGGTAACCCTATCCCAATCCTTTTATACGCGGATGACGCGGTCCTCCTCTCCAGGACTCATAACGGACTGCAACACCTAATTAACCAATTCCACGTATTTATATAAAACAGGGGACTGACAATTAATAAAGGGAAGACAGCTACCATGGTGTGTGGTAAGAAACAAAGAAAACACAAGTCTTTTTTCTTAGAAGGGGAGAAATTAGAAAGTGTTAATAGTTTCTGTTATCTAGGTATTACCTTCTCAGGAGACGGGAAATGGATTAATGAACAAAAAAGTGTTCTTTTTAAAATGGCCAGGAACACTAACTGTATCTTCAGATTTGCTGCGAAACTAGGGGATCGCAGAATTCCTGATATGTTGACCCTTTTTAACGCCAGATGCATTTCGTCAGCCATATATGGGGCTGGAGTTTGGGGGTATGATGCACAGAGTGCCAAAACTGTTCAGGGGAAGGAAAATGTGTTTTTAAAAAGACTAATCAGTGCCCCAGCTACGGCTTCAACGGAGTTATTACACAAGGAATTAGACCTGTATTATGTCAAAGATTTTATTGCGCTTCGTCCTTTGTCCTTATGGCGCTCAATATGGGCAAAGGAGGAGACAAAGTTTACACAGGATGTAATAACTGATTGTATTAATCTCGACCATCGATCAAAAATTCCCTGGCTGAACTATATACATCATTGGTATAAAACATTGTATGGTCTGGACATTTTTAAAGATTTTAAAATGGATCCTATTCTATCAAAACGGGAGCTGAAGGCCTCTTTTTTGAAATATTCAGCAGAGATTAGAGTGGAAAAATATAAGAATCAAAGTACATTCAATATCTACCAACAATATAACATTAATGTAGGTTTCCAATTTTATCTTGTAACAGTTAATATTCCTTCCCATCGATTTGTGTTAACCCGTCTCCGTTTAAGAATTGTGCATCATCTCGTGGCCTTTCCTGTGCCTAAACAACCTGGAACGTGCCTGTGCCCATGTGATGGCAAATCAAAACAGAGCGTATGTCACTTTATGCTATTTTGCACTTTTTATACGTCTTTTAGGAAATATTATTTGAAACCCATCTTTTTAAAATATGATACGCATCATTTACAAACAGCAATGAAATTAGTGTTTAATCTGGAGTCCCCAGATGTATGTTTTTATGTGGCTAGTTATATTTTAAAATGTATTTCTGCTAGAAAATCAATTATTACATGAATTTCGCAAGTTGCTAAATGTATTATGCACTTTAGAACAGGATGTTATGTATCATCATGCTAATTTGCACACATTTGTTTGAGTACATGCTGCTATGGAATAATATCCACTATTGGAACGATCCAGCACCTGCACTTTTGTCATAGTTATTCCTTGCGAATAGCCTGATTAGATGCTGTTATATGCATATTGCACTTTGGGAAGTATGTTGCAGAATTCCCTTTAGAAATTATCAATCTGTATTTATACAGAGATGATACTTAGCACTTTAATTGCATATTTGCACATTATCAATGGTCATACAATTATCAATACTACAGTCAAATGTATTTTTCTGGATGACCTTATGATTTTGCACTATTATTGTTGCTAAATGTCTTTATTTTAAGCGCAATCCCGTTATTCGTTATTTCTCTTTTTTATAGCTGTTTCAATATGTGTAAAATTTTATGACTGTTGCTATATGGTTGTGTTATTTTACAAACCGAATAAAGCATCTTTGAATTTGAATTTGAATTTGAACTAAGCTGGCAGGGTATGCCAAGACGTGGGTCCCTTGCTCACTATACCACTGAATTCAAGCTAGCCTGTTTGATGAGGGGTGCTTCCAGGAGTTCCCAACTGCTTGGGCCTAGTAATTGGTTTCCCATTAGGGGTGCGTATTGGGCCCAGACAATGAACAATAGGGTGTAGGTGTAGCTGGGAGATAGCCACCCTGCCTGAATGGGAGGGGTGGAGCTGTACCCTCCCTAATTACATTTTGAAAGCTGCCTCCAGTACTCTCACAAAAGAAGTTGACACCGGCCTTTTGCTACCCTAGACCTCTTGAAGCCTTTTTGAGAGGAAAGAAAGGGGAAGGAAGGACCGTTCCAGAAACAGATGTGAGGTGGACTAGAAGTTCTCCCACTTCAAAGGCTGGCGCCAGGTATAAATATTGAACCCTCAGACCAACTTTTCAGTACAATCCTGGACCTGAGGACATTACAGAAGAAGGACTGCCTTGTTTCCAGGAGTACTGTCCTGCCGCTGCTGGAGCCTACCTTGTTCTTCAGAGGACTACCCTGCTGCTTGAGGCCTGCCCTGTTCCCTGAGAAGGAAGTCTGGGTCTGCTTCCTTCATCCCAGACTAACCTGAGTGACCCTTGGCTGGCATCAATTGAGCTTCTCTTGAGAAATCCTGAAGTTTTGAAATCTGCACGCCAGACTTTGAGAAAATTACCTTGTCAGTGGGACTAACATGATCCCTGTATCCGGCCCACAACCCATTGTGTTTGGCCTGAACTAGTGACTTTGTAACAGTCTAATGTGATCAGATACCCACGATTAGCGATTTCTGTTCCTTGGTGCTTTTTTTGTTCAAACTTTTAAAAATTGCCTATCTCCTAATCTACTGATTGGCTCTTTGTTGTTTCGGTTTCATTTTTTTGAAATATTTTTTTCTCTATTCTTCTGAATTGGTGTGGGATTTTTCTTGTGTGATGTCTTCCATTTAATCCTGTTTGCATGATGTGCAAATGCTTAACACATAGTCTCTAAGTTAAGCCTGACTTCTTTTGTGCCAAGCTACCAGTGGTTTTTGTACAGGCTCACTTCGTGACTTTTGTGTTTCACTCTGACAATGATTCTGGTTGTTGCTTGGGAAGGGTTTACACACCCCTCAACCAATAACCCAATTGTTACAATCGATCATCAAACTCATTCTTAGTAATAAATGTACCACCCCAACTGATCCATCTATCTGTTGGACAACATCCCATACCCATGTCTTTGGCAAATGCAATAAAAAATCCATTTTAGGGAAGTAACATGCTCTTTGAACTATTAATACATCTTCCATTTTAGCCATGGAACAGCTTTGATTCTTGCATGGGTACCATCAAAAAGTCTGATGACTCAAATGATGTCAGAGGACTCATGCTAATAAACCTCTCTTCAATGTTCATCACTCTCAAATGCTACCTAGGCTCAAAAATGTGTTTCAAGAAACGGTACTGAACTAGAGTTGCTTCTTTCCTCCGACAGATTCCTCATCATATAACGCTACTGTGCTTCTTCTGAGCACCATTCATTTCTACAGGGTGTGCCCCTCAAAGTTCAATTGTTTCTTCTCCCCTAATGAATGTGTGCATTAGCCTTTGTATAAACCCATTTTTTGCTTCAATCTCAACTGCTGTTGTTGACACCTTCATCATATCTTGATCCTGTACCATTACAGAATGCATCAGAGAGGTAGATTACTGTTTCACCATCACAAGCTAAAGATGGGGAAAATCGAGATACTTACATATGGGATATGTGATAACTATTGACCACCTGCTCACAAGACCTAGGTACATCTAGGGGTGAATATACAATGTAATCTCACCCTTATTGCACAATAAAATCATATTGTTAACGTGCTGGGAGAAAACTGCCAGCATGGAGATGATGTCGGTTTTGTTTTTTCTGACGACATGGCCCCGCCCCCGAGAAAAACTAAATGTGTACAATAGCTCCTCCATGCCATGTCATTCCAACCATCACTTTTTTCTATTTCCTCAGAATGCGTAGTAATCAATTTTGGTGTGTATATTAATTCCTGAGGGAGTGTCATTATCTAGAGGAGCACCTACCACTGAAATGTCATCGTGATGACTATTCCACTAGTGAATTCTCTGTTTTTTGCTCTTTACCTAGAAATCAGAGTATCTTCCATCAACATTCAACTTCCCGCTTTAGTCTCTGTTCATCTTATAGAACTCAGGGGCATATTAGCAAGAACCTCGTTAAAATGATCGCCGTTTTAGCGACAGGACAATTCCAGTAAAACGGCGATAATGGGCTTGCTAATATGCGTTATAGAATTCCAATAGAAGCCCGGGTTAGATGTCCTGCACATCTAACCTGGGCTTCTATTGGAATTCTATACCGCATATTAGCAAGCCCAATATCGCCGTTTTATCAGCAGTTACCTGCCGCTAAGACGGTGATAATTTTAATGAGGTTCTTGCTAATATACCCCCAAGTTCTCTTTTTAATTGCATATACAATGTCGCCACTATCAATTTGGCAAGTTTTTCTTCGATCATCTAAAATTGTTCCTGATTCAAAACCTCTCTCCTGAGCAGTGCATTTAAAAAACACGGACATTAAAGCATGTAGTTTGCAACGTTGGTACACATTATTTATCATGTTTTCCAGTAGTTTCAAGCTTTTTCCGATGTTGGAGTGCTTTACACCAAGTAAAAAAGCATATTTTTGGGGTCTGTATAATCAGGATATGCTTTGGAGGCTGTCATTACCAATCAAGGAGGGTGTTACAAAACTTGTGGAAATATGGCAATTAGAAAACATGTCCGACAGAATGTGCAATCATTGCTTTAGCATCTATCATACCAGCAAATATGTAATTATTTTTTCAGGAATTCGCTGTTGTTCTTTGAGAATCGAAAGCTTGAAATGTCAGTCACGTGGTACCTAATTCACAAACGTGTAGTAAATTTACGGCGCTGGGCGTAAATTCCGCACTGAGCCCTGCAACGCGGATATTCCGCCCCTCGGGCGGAGACTCCGCAGTCGTAAATTTACTACACCTAAATACCTCATTGAATCAGACTCTGTCTTTAGGCAGTGCACAACTGAAGTGAGTCCTTTAAAATATTATAGTAGCCAGCAGCGCAGTGGAAGGGAATAAAACCGCAGTCTCTGTAATACTAGAGATTTGCATCTCTAAGAAGTTTGTTTGCATTTTCTATTTATGAAAAGAGGATCCTTTGCTTTCATGACCAAATATCTAGCTTTTGAAAATAATTTGCATAGAAGTCGTGTTGGCTGCTGTGGCACCGTACTCTTGTGTAAACTAGTGTCTGACAATTTGCACATGGAGGAATGAGGATGGCCAATGTATATTTCTAAATGCATGTATGTAGATAGGTGAACTTGTATAAGGTATTTCTAAAGAGCAGGTACACCACGTCTAGACAACACAATTGTATAAATGCATTAGACACAGAAAGTCGAGAAAGGGCCAGGAAAAGGTGTTATCAAGAAGGAAAGAGGGCAATTGTCAAATTCCTTGTGGAAGGTTAGACACTCCCCAGAACTTCTCAAAGACTCAGGGAGGGCATCTTAAAATTTCGTACAATTCACAACTGAGGTCCACAACCATACACAATGTGGTGTATGATGATAAGGGCTTTAAATTGGATCTGCTGCTCCACTGGCAACCAATGAAGTCTGACCAGGACTTAGAGGTGCCCGAGATGAGATGAGCAGCTCCATTCTAGACTCTTGGCAGGCGATCTATACACTTCCTGGAAGGAAAGCACTCCCACAATCCAGGTGAGAAAATACCAGCGGCTGGACAATGAGTCTGTGATGTTCTGGGACCTGGAACAGTAGAAAGCTTTTTAACAGGTTACCCGCCAGAGGCAGGAAATTGCATTTCTGGACACTTGAAGGCTCATTGTCAAGTGACACTGAAAAGTGTGCCTTTTTCTGTAAGCTTTTCATTTTTTGCTACAATATCTTTTTCCAATCAAATGTCACCTCTTTCCATGAGTATTTTGTTAATAAGGCATTGACTAATGCATCTCGTACCACTTGCCAGAAAACCTGTGCAAAGTCTTTCAGCCGTGGTCTGAGCAGTTAAGGTGTAGCAAGAAAAAGCATGTCTGTCTGGGCGTGAACCAAGCTTACATTGCATGTCATGCCCACTCCTCTGACATTATCCCTATACATAGAATACATTCCTACAGACGCCCAGCATTTACATGTGAACTGATTCTCACATATTCCTAATGGTGGCTAGCAGAGCATGATTGTGTATGGATTGCATATGCTTTGGTATCCTTATTTTATGACTTGGCAAGTTTTCAGGTCAAATACTTTATGCACCCAAAGATTTCCAAGCATACATTTGTTGAACTTAAAATATGTGTTTAACAAAATCATAAATAAGTAAAAAATACAATATACTTATACTGAGGCACAAACCAGTTCTAAACTTGGTTTTAAAATGTTGGGACTCACTGGAATTTCATTATGTTTGGACTATTTTTTGTAAGTACAAACACGTTGTCAAAATTAGATTGTAACAGAATTAAAATATGATCCAATATTTTGCAACCAAATCATTGTTTCTGTGGTTTAAAACCCAGCATCTAAAAGTATGCCAACGCGTTTCTGCGGTGCTGCGCAACATGGAAGTTAAAATATGTAAATGCTTTATTCTCTGAAATGACAGTTTTTTCTGTGGAAATGTTTGTATTCATGAATACTGTAAAGTAAAAAGAAACGTTTCAAAGAAGCGACGCAGAGACACGTTAGTACGGGAGCTTCTCCGCAATATCCTCTGCAGATGGTGAAGAAGTTTCATCAGCACCACACAAGAGACTCACAGCCATAAGAATGATCATTTTAAGAACATGAACTTTTATTTCTATTTTCTGTAGTATCTTCTTATTAAATAGAAATGTTCACACCAAATGAGAATGAATCAAAGTCATATGAAATGTACTCAAATAATATATATGTACTATTTACCATATGTCAACTTTTACTAAGTAGGAGAATGTAATAAAATTATAGATGCATTGAAGATATTGTTAGTTGCCTTGCTGTCTTCTTAATTCAACTCTAACAGCATATGCTATTCTCCATAAACATCAGATCAGATCACATAATTCATTTATCGAGTTGCTGTAAAGTTTGTAAATAGGTCCTTGTAGTCACTCAGTGGTACTGCGTCAGAGATAGTCAAATGCCCATCCTCAGATTCCTTATGCTCCACCAAGTTTTGAGCCTCCGCTTGTGCGAATAAAGCAGCGAGCCACCTATTAGGGCAATTAGGGCTAAGGTCATTCAGAATGAGAGGCAGTGTCACTAATGGTCGAAGGTGTGTTTTAGAAGTTGTTCTTTAACAGAATCATTCTCAAGAACATCTTGAAGGCTGTTAGTCTGGTCAGTGCCATCAAATTCGTATTCAAGTAATTCCAGAGGTGGGATCCAAGTTCTCCAATGGTTATATCTCCATATTTATTCCTCTTGAATATTGGCTAGCATTGCAGCATGCATTTAAAATTGTGGCTAACATCTTCATTTATGCAGAGATCAATCAACTGTAAGTTCTTTGAATAGTTCAGAAGATCCTAAATCTAATTTTCTTTTGTACTGCGCCAATGTGGCATTTTCAAGGCAGGAGAGATGTTATATGGAGTCAGTAAACTAAATCATAATGGGGAAACATGGACCTGGGCCATTTGAAATGTTTGCATTTCCTTCTCTGTAGTATTGATGCAAAGGAAGGTGTAATAGTCTAGATTGTACAAATCCAGTGTTTTTAAGAGTTCATTACAGTTTATCCATTGCAGGATATGATACACCACTACACGTTTGGGGACTGCATGTTGTTTACCTTCATTAAGCAGGAAGCTTTGCAATATGTGTATTTAGCCAATCGTATTGGGCCTGTTCTTTAATGGAAATTTACTGTCAGCCTTGAATATAGTGCTCTTCACAAGTGGGTAAAGAAGCCCAGCCAACAATACATCGACATTATGAGAGATCACTCTAACGAATTTGAATTCATTACTAAAATTGTGTGCCGTGAAAGCACCACAGGCCATATTATCAACAACGGCGATAACATTATCGCCGCTTTAGCGATAGGAAACTGCCGCTAAAGCGGCCACAAGGGGCTTGATAATATGCCCTTGTGAATTCCCATAGAGGCACAGGTTCTGATGTGAACCTGGGCTTCTATGGGAATTCACAAGGGCATAATATCAAGCCCCTTATCGCTGCTTGAGCAACAGTTTCATGCCGATAAAGGGGCGATAATGTTATTGCCGTTCTTGATAATATGGCCCTAAGTAAGTGAAGCATAGACAGTGTCAGGGCTTCAGGTTGTCTCAGGAAGGCCATGAAATGATCAAGCCACTGAGTTAGTATGGGCCTTGTAGGCGCCCACAAACTTCTATATTTATCCATCTGTTTACAAGCAGTATATTGAGATAAATAGACACTTGGGGGGGTCATTAGGATGACGGGCGCCCCCCATCCTATTGGGACTAGGGACCGCCTGCCATAAGGGCGGGGGTCCCGTGGGTGGTATTAGGAAGCGGCCGCCACAGTGGCAGCCACATCCTGCATTTATAACATTGTGGCGGGCGGTTCTCTCTCCACAGCCCGCCACAATGCCATAAATGCATGTATGCATTTGCATACACAATGCGGCAGGCACCGCGTGGTGCCTACCGCAATGTATATGCAAATGCAGGGGGGGACCACAGGTACCCCAAAGTGTGCACCCCCCACCCCTCCTTCACTTTGGGGGCCCTCAGGGGTCCCCCAAAGTGAAGACCGCATGCCTTTCCGTGGCGGCATAGCCGCCACGGAAATGCACCTGCCCATGCACATCGTAATATGGCTGGCGGTGTCTAATAGACACCGCCACCATATTATTCCTTTACCGCCCCAGCCGCAAGGCGACTGGGGCGGAAAACCGGTGGACGGTCTTTCCGTCCGCCAAGGTCCCCCCCCGCCATACTAATATGGCGGGGGGGAAACGAGTGTGGATGTCGGGCGGATTGCCCCCACCAGGCCGGCGGTGGCTACCGCCAGCCTGGCGGGGGCAATCCGCCCGACATCATAATGGGCCCCCTGGTGTTCTGAGCTTCCAGAAATGTCTATATGCAGATTGCATGTCCTCGTTTGTCTCACAGCTGCTAAGCCACTACAGGAACAAATGTACATTTTGGAGTTTCAGAGGGTTGTTAAATAACAAAAGTGGTACAAAGCCATATGGATCCCAGTAACACTCAGATCAAACTTTTGTGGGGGGGTTTCAATTCACAAACATTCCTAGCAGGATGCCTGGAAAGCTGCACCAGACACAATTTTCCATGTATTTTACTGAGAATGTGAAGTAATATCACTAGTGGGCTATAATTCTCACTAAACGTAAAACAACTTAATTTAGATTTTGACACTGGGGGAATTGAGCTCAGTGTGCAAATTCACATATTGTTTACCTCCTCTGTGAAAGCATTTTTCCCCTAGAGAAAGACCTTTCCCAACATTTGAACCAAATGCAGGATAATCTATGGTTTCCACCAGGACATCGTTTGTGAATTTCTGAAAGGTGTAAATCTGGTATTTTCATCTAAGTATGTACATTAACAGTTGAGAGTATCCATGTCCGTATGGCCCTATGTAAGTGAATGCGGAGTATTAAATGTTGACATTCATGAGCTTAAACATCACTTATCACAGGATCTCATTAAGCTAATATCTTAACCCCTCCTGTGCTCATGACGAGGTCAGCTCGTCATGAGCCACGGCACTCCGGTGCTCATGACGAGCTGAGCTCGTCATGACCGCGCCCGTTACATAGAACGCTCGCATGCTGGGCTGATTCCCCTGCTGTGCCGAGTGTTCCATTGGAACGGGCGTATGAGCACCGGAGCGCCGTGGCTCATGCCGAGCTGACCTCGTCATGAGCACCGACCGGGGCGCTATGCGTGCCCCCCCGCCCCCCAGCACAGCGGGGGGAAACAGCCCCACAGTGAAGGGGTTAAAGATCACAACATTTAAATACGTAGCTCAAATGTAGATTAAAGATGTAGGTGTACATTTGGGAGCTCACTTTGGTGTTGATACAATTTAAGAGTGAAGTCATGTGTTTCTTAACATATACAATTGGTTTGTCCCAAAAATTGCGTTTTGTCAGTGCAAACTTTACGGTGGACAGTCTGTGAGAAAGTGTGAATTAAAAAAAATCTTCCTTGGTTCAGAGTGTGGTCAATGAGAAGTGCAGTAGCCCATCTAGTGAACAGAGTACGCAAATGCAATCAGTTTTCCACATGATCAAAACAAGCATAGGGAAAGCCAATATGTCTGGCATTTTATAAGAGAAAGATGAATAAGTTTCTGTGTATGCATGAGTGTATGAGAAAAAATGCACATGTTTGGTTGAACAAAAATTGATCTGCCAACATGTAATCTACAATTACACCTATTGTGTTTATGTTATGGAGTAATTGTTATGCAATTTGGCATGAAAAGTTATGGGAAAGGCAGAAGCCCTTTAAACATGTTTTAGATCTGCTAGTTAAAATAAATCCAACCCGCCCTGGGCGAATTGAGCCCGGGCAAGGCGCCGGGTCCCAACGGATTCCCAAGTGAATTCTTTTGGAAGTTTTCGGTTCAGCTGGGCCCGCTTCTTTGACCGGTTGTTGAGGAGTCACGCGAGAGCGGTTTACTTCCGCCGGACTGGTGCCATGCTGAGGTGGTGGTGTTTCTGAAGCCTGGGAGGCCCCCAGAGAGTCACACGTCCTACCGCCCTATATCGCTCCTGAACACTGAGATTAAAATTTTGGCAAAGGCTCTTGCCACTAGGCTCAGGCCGCATATTTCGGATCTGATACATCCGGATCAGGCCGGGTTCATGCCGCAGCGGGCTACCCGCCACAACATGAGGCGGGCTCAAGTAGCGGTGTCGGCTTGGAGGGACCGGGGGGAGCCGGCCGCGTTGTTCCTGGCGGACATGGACAGGGCCTTTGATTCCCTCAGCTGGACGTATCTCTTTGCCCTGCTGAGCCGACTGAATCTCGGCCCACAGTTTTTAGCGTACGTCCACTTGCTGTACACGGGTCTTACGGCATCGGTGCGTGTCGGGGGGCGCGGTGTCTCGCTCCTTCCCGGTCCGGAGGGGGACGCGACAGGGCTGTCCCCTCTCCCCATATCTATTTGCGCTCGCCATGGAGCCCCTGGCGGCGTGGGTGCGCATCGATGCTCAACTCAGAGGTTTCCGATGGGCGCCGGGGCTTACCGACAAAATAGCTCTGTACGCTGATGATGTCTTGTTTTTCCTTACCGCCCTGGATCGCTCAAGCCCGCGACTACTGCGCATTTTGCAGATTTTTGGTGAGACCTCTGGCCTGTACATGAATCCGGGCAAATCCATGCTGTGGCTGTTGGGTGACCAGCGGAGCATTGGGGACTGGGCATCGGGCCTCCGGCTGGAAACGGATGGTGTGAAGTACCTGGGAGTCTTTCTATCCGAGGATGCGGCTCTATCCCGGGAGCGCAACATCACCCCAGTGTGGGATCGGATACGCGAGGATCTGAAGGTCTGGGCGCGGATGCCGTTATCTATACTCGGGCGGTCTGCGATTTTTAAAATGGTGGCGCTCCCACGCCTGGTGTACCAATTACAGAATCATCCACATGTGATTCCCCCCCGCTGGTTTCGGCAGCTTAATTCAGCTCTGACCGGATTTTTGTGGGAAGGGGGCGTGGCCCGAGTGGCTCTATGGACGTGCTTTTTGTCAACTTACACCGGTGGTCTGGCCACGTCGGACGTGCTCTCGTATTATCAGGCGGCGCATCTTCTGGTGTTGAATGACTATTGGTATGGTGACCGGGGGAACCCGGCCTACGCCGTTGAAAGACATTTAATGGGCTCGGCGTCCGTGCATACGCTGCTGTATGCGGCACCCCTCCGGAGGTCCCTCCCATCGGCCACGCAGGTGGTCTTTCACGTGTGGAGGCAGGCGCTGCGGCGGACGGGCTGGTGGAATGTCCTTACGCAGGAAAACCCCTTTGGCGAAGTGGAAGGCTCCTGCAGTTAGACGCCCTGATGGGCTTTAGGGGCTGGGACGCCATTGACATTTCCACCCTGGGCGACGTTCTGTCTGGTGACACCCTTAAAGCCTTTGCGAACGTGCAGGAGGACTATGGGATGCCACGCACCCAGTTCTATAAATATCTTCAATTCCGCCATGCTCTGGCGCCCTCCCTAGCTGGTCTGGAGCAGATTCCCGAATTCAATCCCATAGAAGCGAAAATCTTTATGGGGGAGCTGCCAGATAAAAAACTATCGCGTATCTACCAGATGTTGGTGCGTCATTGCTCTTCAGATCTGAGTGGCCTTAGAGCCCACTGGGAGCGGGATGCCGGAGATTTAGACGAGGAGGATTGGGTTGAAGCCCTCGAGAGCCCCTGGGGAGCAGCCTTATCCACACGCCTGCGCCTGATTCAGTTTAGGTACCTGCACCGCACATATTACACCAGGCAGCGGCTGTGGAAGACGGGACTGGTGGCGTCTCCCGACTGCCTTCTCTGTGGGTCAGAAGTAGGCACACTACTACATACAGTGTGGGAATGTGTATCGTTGCAAAGGTTTTGGGATGGGGTCCATCGTTGCCTGGTTGAAGTCTTAGCCTGGAGGTTACAGAGGGATCTCAAACTAGCGCTGCTGCATGTCATGGCTGGGGTCGGGGGAAACAGGTATAAACGCCACTTAATTTTGTTAGGATTTACACTGGCGAAACGTGATATTGCGAGGGCGTGGAAGGCCCCCCAGGCACCGTCACTCATGGCTTGGAAGAATGGAATGGACTACTGCATGGGCTTGGAACAACCTGTATTCCTAGCGAGGGGCTGTCCCAGGAAGCACTTCAAAATTTGGAAACGGTGGGCGGACTGTCGGGGTCTGGATCTGGGCCCGCCGCCTGAGGACGTCACCCTCCCGACGATATGAGGACACGGATCATGGGCAGTGGCAGTTGGTATGGACTTTACAGGGCATATAATGTTTGGCTATTTTATGAGTCAGATGGGCAAGTTGGCACGCAGGAAAGGTGCGGGAGGGGGGAGAGGGGTGGGTTGCACATTGATTACATTCTGTAGCTCAATTTTAGTGGGGGGGTGTTTAGAAATGTTCCAAAATTCCTTTTTCTACATGTGACCATAGGATGTTGATGATGCATTGATGGTGGCATTTGTCTCTGGATGTCAGAGATATGCATGACATGTGAGTTCACACAATAAAATCTGTTTTAAAAAAAAAGAAAATCCACCAATGAATTTGTTCTCACCCCTCCTGTGGTCAAGTTCTCTCAGGTTGCTCAGAGGAGACTTTAGAGATGTCCCTAGAGGCGACGACATGTCAGTGCTATAGCTCAAAGAGCACATGATAGGAATGATGTGTATCCCGTGAGTAACGTATGATGAGGTCAATCCGTGTGGTGCCGGTCATGCGAGCTTTACAAGGTGTATGAGTTATGTGAGTGTTTTGAGCCATGTATGGGGTGAGATATTTGAGTGAGTAACGTGATTGTCGTGAATGACATAAACAGGGTGAACAATGTGAATAGTGCGAGTTGCGAGTGACTGATGCATAGTAGGATGGGTGGGTGCAACTTGTCTGAATGGTGCTGATGGTGAGATTGGTGTAAGAGGTGCTACTGTTTCGAATATGAGTGAAAAAAAGCAATGCTGTTTGCACGAATGAAGCATGATGAGACAGGTGCATGATACGGGTTGTATGGGTGTGTGTTGTGCACCACGAGCCTAAACTGTGCTTGGCGTGTGTTACTGGTGAATATTTTTTGTTTTTATTTTATTTTGTATTGCACCGTTACTTAAAACCATCTGCAATATAACTTACATGCGATTTTAAAAGCAAATTGAAACAATTGTTAAAAAAGACATTCTTGTAAAATAAAAGAACAATGGGTTTACTTACAACCGTGTAAATACCGAGTAAGAAGATATATTATATACATTAAAAAATCTGCAAATGGTTTTCAGTTCGTTGTCGGTTCAGCCTTGTTGGAGAATACTGGTTTAACAGACCAAGTTGCCTTTTATGATGCCTGGCCCCTCTTACTGGTGAATAACTGCAGGTGGTCTCTGTAAGAGGGCTTACATTAGTGCACTTCTCGGTGAGCCATTTATCGGTGTTCAGTGAAACCTCAAGCTGGCCCAATCTGCTTCTTTGTTGGACAGTCAAGTTAATATACGCGAGTCTTCTGCAGTTTGTATTTACTATGTCTTCTGTTTGTCAACACGCCAGGCTGAAGCTCAGTGCACCCCATAGGCCTTCCTGTTGGATGCTGATTTCATTTTGCTTCGGCCATGCGTGTCCTTCAAGCTAAACCACCAAGTATTAAAAGCACCCAGTGCTCTAATGTGGCAAGGGGTCAGATGAAGATTCAACATGTCCATGCAGTGCCCAGGCATTTCTTCATGGCATCTGAACAGCGTGCCCATCGGGGGCGAGGTAAAATAGACGCAAATTCGAAAACATAACTCTGTTTTCGGCCCTTTCAATCTATTTGTGATTTGCAGGAATGAGCAAGGTAATTACAGTTTATAAGATTGTGATTTTTGTTTATGTTGCTATTAAGCCATACAGATAAAGCCTAATTTGGTTCAGAAAGGCACACATTCCGAAGTTCAAAACATTAACATCTGCGTCACCTAAAATGTAAACTTGCAAGATGTTCTCCGGAAATACATTTGGATTCTTTTCCGAAGACGGCATAATGGCTAAGGGCAAAAGAAACCTTCATCCGGGGCATGGACTGCCCACAGACAATATTCTCATTTTCTTTCTTTTTTAAAATAACCTACTTAGGACCAGATGTAGGTCGCCCAATACCAAATTACCGAATTTCGGCCGTTACCGACCGGTATTAGGCTACTGAGATGTAGGTGGCCTAAATTGCAAATTCGGCAATTTACCAATTCGATATTTAAAGGAATCGGTAAATTACTGATTCGTTAAAATACCGAATCGGTAAATTACCGATTTTGCAATGTAGGGAGCACTCAAATGAGTGCTTTTACCATTTTAGGATTCGTTATTTACCACCAATTATAAGTTGGTGGTAAATAACGAATACCTTTGAAAATGCAAATCTGTGCATTTTCAACTGTGCCATGTGGCAGACATACATGCCCTTAGGGCATGTATGTGTGCCACATCTGCACACAAGCATGATTCAGGGGTGCAACATGGTGTCAAAGTGACACCCTGCCACCCTTGAATGTGTCCCCGATTTTACCGAATCGGTATTTACCGATTCGGTAATTGCCCTTCATTCCTGTGGGCCTCCAGGCCTATAGGAATTAATGGCAATTACTGAATCTTACCGAATCAGTAATGTTTACCGATTTTTTTGCTACATAGCATTTACCGATTCTACAATACCGAATCATTAAAATTCGGTATTTTAGAATCGGTAAATGTACTTTACCCACATCTGGCCCCTAATCTCTAAAATGAATTGTACAATGCATTTTTTCTCTGTTGAGGTTCTCCTTAGGAAGTGTTTATGTTTATATCTGATTTCTACTTACTGCAAATCGCTGACAGAAATTTCAGCCAGCTTATAAGATGTCTTGGTGGAGGAAAAGCACCAACATACAGACTAAATGCCTGATTATGAGTTTGGCAGTCCGAGGTCCACCAAACTCACAGTGGCACAGTAGTGGCACTCTAGCCACCGCCGCACCAGGAGTCCGACTGCCCCATTACGGCTTGGAGGGGTCAGATCACCATTGCGACGCAGCAACCGCCAGGGATCTTTGATCCCTGGCAGTTGCACAGCAGTCTTGAGGCTGCAATATGCTCAGCGTGGCGATGCATTTTACGAGTCTCATCTCCACCAAGGATTTCATGTTGGTTCCTCCGGCATTGAAAACCGTAGCAGGGAGGAAACATGCCCATGTTGCCTCAGGGACATGGGTTGCATGCAGGAGGGCGAATATTATGCCCCTCTGTGTGCATGCACACCAGTACCTGCACAGCATGGACTGCACCAGTCCATGCCATGAAGGTACAGCCTTAGACATTCCCATAGTGTTGCCCATTTTATAGGCACGGACATGGGACTGCAAAAGAACCACCTGCCAGTGACAAGAAAGTCATAATCTGGCCGGCGGTGCAGAAATGGGTTTGGCGATGCGAGGCGACAGCGTGGCCGTCACGCTCCCACATCACCAAACTCGGAATCAGGCCCTTAGCAAAATTCTCCCCCCGCCCCTGGCAATTCGTGTTTACTGAAATACACCAGATGTAGGAAAATGTGCATAGAGGAAGAGATGATAAGCTGCTGAGAACACAAAGACCCAGATGCAATAGAGAGAAGCAGCCATTTTTGAACGGAACCAGTTTGGAATTCTGATCTCACCAAATAAAACAAAGTAAATAGAAACAGTAAAACGCACGGCAAGAATGAAAATTCTTGCAGAGAAAATCAACGAGTCACTAAAACAATAAAAATACTCATTTAGAAAAGTAAATTGACTACACACTATATCTGTAAATAGATTAGCACTGCTCAAGATATATGAAAAAGTATTACAAACTGATGTTTACTGTAGAACAGGCACAAGTAAGGTAACTTCCTGAATCCTAAATAAATACACCAACACCATAAAATGCACAGGAATCGCAAAGAATAGACTCCAGTAGTATGAAATCCCTAGGTTAGGTTCCACAGGAACTAATGAGACTAGGGTGGCCATCTTGGTTTGGGCACTTTTCTATTCCACCTAATGCGAACACAAGTGCTAGTATCTGCTGCAGCTATGGCAAACATCATAAATGAAAAGTATGTGTGAAATTTGTACAGCTATCTCATAACTACCATATTGCGACATACGATAGTGATCTAGCGAGTCAAAATGCAATCCACATTGGTGGTGGCTGCAATACTACTATGATTATTGGTGCTGCCACTACATGGTAGAATAAACAGGCAAAAAAAAAATACTTGACAATCCAAACATCAAATGGCGGCCCTGAGAGCGTATCCAAATAGTGAATGATAGTGGCAACTATGTCGATAGCTGAAGAGGGCCAGTCCCTTGCTTCATTCGGTGTGTATGAATGAATTATTATTATGCACTGTGAGCTGAACAATAACAGCTGTGATACTTCAAGTGATCTGTGGCTGAAGGACAGGGAATTATTATGCATTTTTATTAAACAAGAGGCTACTGAAACAAGTAAATATGTCTATAAGCCTGACATTCTAGGACTTGCCCTAACCTCAGTGCATCTTGTCATTGTCTAGCAAAAGGGTGCTGTATTTAACTTGTCTAGCTCATACTCAAATTCGGGAAACACTGAAGATTTCTAGAACGCTGTTGAACTTAATATGAAATAACAAAGAACTGAAAACTCACAAATGTCACTGTTAGTCCAAATATTGGTACTAGTCCCAGGCTTTAGTGCTGAAATGGACTCTGGTCAATTAACTCCAAGAATCGCCATGAGTAAAGTAGGAAGAACTGTTACTAAATATATAACAAAATAATTTACACGGCTTGGCATTCAAATACCACAGAAATACGGCATTGTTTTATTCATTTAGCAATAAAACTCTTTATTTGACTGTGGTTAGCCAGCCCTGTTCCAAATCCTACTTGAAAAATGTGACCAAAGAGACAATCTAAAATATATTAAGCAAATGTGATATTGCACATAATGTGGACAGACTAAAATGTTCTGCACAGCAAGTTGTTAAAAACTGCACAATTGGGGTGTTGAGATGCATAATGATTGATGGTAATGAAGAGCCACATCATATAAGTTTCACTCATGGTCGGCAATATTGGACTGCCTCAGGGCAATTTTACATTGGTACTGTGCACATTTATATTAATGCTTGCACTGATTGCCGACCCCATTAACAAAACCGGCCTCGCAGGGGTAAACAAACACCCCACACCCTTCCGGCCCACTGGGAAAACGCCCTGTGTCTTTAGCGCAACGGACAGTCCAGCATAACTTCCCAACACTAGTATAAAATTGTTCCTCTTCAGTACAAATGTCCTGCCATCCCTGGCATCCGCATTTTCGCTGTGTGTGCTTCCCGCCTAGTTCCTTACCCTAACTTTCTTTCATTGCCCGTTGGCATCTCACTGCACGGAGAGACAATGATCTCATCCACATCTGACTCATGTATGCCTTTCTGGGATCATTTGCATATCTTCTTTTTGCTAGCTGCCAAGCCTTTATGTTTCCAATTGAATCAAACAATCCCAAATTGTGCACAAATGACAGGCATATGATTGATAACCTCGTTACAGGCTGATAGAAAAGTGGCGGCTGGCTTAAAAAACACTATGTTTCATTACCTTCCCCAGAAAGCACCTATTCTCTTTGCAAGCTTTCAAGGTCTTGGATTAATTATCTTTTTTCTCTGCTACAGAAAAGATTGGGTAGAACTCCTTTCCCTGCTTACAAAAACACCGAAAATCCATTACTTTGATTACAATCTTTCGGAGCAGATAAGCACCAAAGGATTCGGGACTTTTATGAGAAATGCTTTGTTTTTGATGGTAAATCACGGAAGCTTTTTGTTGATATAGCCACATATGGTCAGATGTCATTCACTGCTAAAATCTTTTGACCTACCCGGCTTGCCTTGATAAAGGAAAGGTGACTCCAAGCAGCAAAAGATGGCTTTTCTCCTGCGAGTGATGTGTGCAGAAGTCTGTTCATATGAATGATTAGCATTCATTTATTAAAAAAACTGGGCTATGATTACACTAGAACCAATCAACGTAAAAAAAACTCGATGCTTAAAAAAAATAATTAAACTTGGTCATGCAGCTGCAACATTTCCTGTGAAGGTCTGAGGCACACACAATAGTTTCAATTCATATTGTAAGATTCCAGGATTTACCTATTTGTATCTAAAGGTCCGACTTTCTTTGTGGGTTTTTCCTCATTATTATGTTCAGTTTAAGCACTGTGACTCTATAAGACCAAACAACATTTTCTGCATCAATTTGCATTTTTAGCATTTATCAAATTCCTATGGACCAATGCCTGCTCTTAAAAATATATTTTTAATACATATTATTTACATTCTCAAAGAGGAAGGGGTCTCCTTTAGGAATGGGTTACCACCAGTTTTAAACTGGTGGTAGAGTAGTACTGTTTTGCTACCGGAATGCTGTCACAAAACAGTCATAAAAAGAACATAACAATTTGGTATTTGGAAGGGATGCCCTAAACATGCCCTTTCCAAATACAGACATGCAAATGCAAAATGCTTTTCGGGAAAAAATTACCGACTCGCTCCAACTAGTGGACGCCACAGATGGCGTCAAGTACCTGGGGATCTGGGTCTCTAAGGACCTATCCCGGTTCTATGAGCGTGATCTCCTAAAACCCCTGCAGTGCTGTAAGTCTGATGTCGGACATTAGAATTCCCTCCCACTGTCTCTCTTAGGGCGTGCAGCCTTATTTAAGATGATGTCCCTTCCACGATTCTTATACGTTTTGCAAAACACTCCTCAGCGCGTTGACTCCTCGTACTTTGAGGAAATAGTCTGTCTTCTATGGGACCTGCTCTGGGAGGGTAGATCCCCATGGATTGCCACACACAAGCTCACACTGGGGTTGTTCGAAGGGGGAATTGGATTACCGGACATTCGGAAATACTACTGGGCATCACACCTTACAGCGATCAACCAGTGCACGTATAGACCTCCAGGTGACCCTGCCTTCCAGATCGATAGGTGGCTCTTGCCGGGTGGGAGATTAGATGGGGCACTGTACGTGTGCACGTTGAAACCAGCCTGGACCCGCCCCACCGGACATGCGGTGGGACGGCAAGATTACACAGGCCACACCACTCTGGCACAGCGAGCAACTGGCTAGGCTGATCCTCTCGAAGGGCTTTGATCGATGGGATCTTATTTGTGTAACCAAGGTGGAGATATGTGAAAGTCAGATGCTGTTATTCCCTTTACGCAGCTGCAGCAGGAATTCGAACTGGCGCGTTCCAAATATTTTCGTTATCTGAAAATTAGGCATACTTTGCTTGCCGTGCTCCCCAGAGGAGAATCACTCCCTGAGTCCTCCCTGCTCGAGGATAGGGTGCTAGATGGCAATTTGCCGGAGAAGACCATATCATTAATCTACAAGAAGCTGATCAATATCATGCCCGACCCCCTGGTCCAGCTAAGGGCAAAATGGGACCACAATGTAGCAGGTTTGGATGATGAGGAGTGGCTGGCAGCAGTAGCCTCTTCTCGTGAGGTGGCCATTTCCTCAAAGCTCCGCTTAATACAGCTAAAGCTCCTGCATAGGTCCTACCTGTGTGGTCCACTACTGGTTCGTATGGGGTACAGTACAGATGGATGGTGGTTGCTCCAGGCAATGTGGGCAAGAGGGTACCTTTATCCATACACTCTGGGAATGCACAACTATTCAAAGGTATTGGGCAGCAGTTGTGAGAATTGTGGAGGGGGTGTTTGGACAGAAGATCGACTGTAATATAAAGCTAGCTATCCTAAACGCCTGGGGCCCAACTGACCTAAATTCCAAAGAGCGTACATGGGTAACTTTGGACTTGATGGTTGCAAAGTGGAATATCTCAAGATTGTGGAAGGCCAAGATCCTGGCAAACCTTGGGGACTGGAGTAATGATATGGACTGGAGTATGGTCACTGAAAAGACTGTATATGAAGCTAGGGGGTGCCCCGACAAGTGGTCCCAGGTCTGAGACAAGTGGAATACTCACAGGGGAGGAATATGTGTGCCCCCCTAAGACGCGAGAAGAAACTGTCACACGAGATCTTAACATGCCACAATTGTGATTATAGTACTGTCGTGTTGCCATTACTTTGCTATGTGTCTCCCCTGTATTATGCATTTGTTGCCATTCCCTGTATATAATAACTTTCTCAAATGTCATACCTTGTTTTCAGTAAAAAGAACCGTTAAATAAAAAAAAAATGTTTTCGACTCTCATGTTCCATTTGGTACATTAGAAAAAGCATTTTTCAGGTCGCAATTGGCCTGATTTTGTGAATTTGGCCATTTGTGTCCAGAAAAATGCTTTGTACATCCGGCCACTGAGTTCTCTAAATATGGATCCGAAATCCACATGTACAGTATCAGATTTCTGTCAAGTGTACGCTACCCCTGTCTGCCTGTGTTCTAATTTTGATTAAATTCTTGTAATCTCAGAAATCCATATCATTATTGATTCTTCGTCTGACACATCAAGTTAATGTAGCTATGTACAATGCAGAACATATCCTCTAATGCCATCTTTACCCTGTAAGCTTCTCAAGGTTAACCAGCCTATTTCAGTGGGCTGGTCAGATCACCATGCCATTCCTTTTTCCAATACCCTCCCATCCACTAATCATCTTTCTTCATTGACGTCAAAGCAGCCTTTACAGAAAGTTCAATCCTGGCCAAATATTACCAAGGAAAATCTATAAACTGTGCTCACCTTCCCAATCTCTTCCAATTCATTTGATAATATTTAGAGCATTGAAGCTGGTGTAGAGAAATAAGATTGGTGGATCATATCTACTCTTAATTCCGTTACAACACTTCTACATTTTATTTCCAACTTTTCCTTTCCATCGGCTCCATGGTACTCTGAGAAAGTAGTGTGTTTTTTTACTCAGTTTGCACCGTTAACTACTGAAAGTACCAAACAAATCCTTTTTTTTTCACATTCTTCATTTGGCATACAAAGTAGTCACACTGGCTCCTACCTCTCTAATCCACTTGTCCTGATCTTCTGCTGATGTTCCAGTCAGGAGGAGACATTCTTTATTGGTACCTCTTCTCAAAATGCCAATTGCAGCTTCCTCGGTTTTAAATACAATTCTTTTATATCATTCAAAATTTGGGAGAGAAAGATACATCTGCAAATATCTCAATACGTTGAATCTTCAATCTCTGCCTTCTACTCAATCACGTTTAGACTCTTACACAGTATAAAATGTGCTCTCTATCAGTCTCTGAGACATTACGACCTACTTTAGACCCTGGAGTCATTGCTGCTTCTGTTCATTTACATCTAAGCACAGCTTTGGATACTGTATTGTATTACACTCTTTTACCAACTAAACTCTAAATATTCAATGCAAAACTTGAGCCTGGATCATTTCCTTTCTTACATTTCAAAGTCAGGCTCCTCAGCTCTCCTCTTTCTATGTTTCATGACGTTCTCCAATGCATGATGTTTCTCAGGGCTCATCTTTGAATCCCCAGTGCTCTTTCTTTATATCTCTTTGCCAGTTAAGCTGATTCGCTCTTTTGGCCTTCAATTTCACAAATATGCTAATGACATCCATATTTGTATTGCCTTTAACAAAGAGTCTCAATCCGCTGCAGGTAATTTTAGGCAATGCATGTCTGGGTTGACTTTTTTGATGCCATCTCCCATGAGTTGAATGGAGATAAGGTGGAGGTACTCATTTTTGGACAACCTCTTTATATCTGGAGTTCGAGTTAGTGGCAGAGTGAACAGGGACAGTTCTCCAAACCTGTTGCATCGGCAAAACAATTATGAACCATATAAGATTGCAATCTCTCTTTCTCAACACAAATGAATAAAGTTACCACAACTTGTTTCTATTACCTACCTCTACCATGTACAGTTCTACCCATTCTTTCAATAGAACCCCAAAAATCTGTAATCCATGTGGTGATTCTGTCCTGCACTACTGCAGCTCACTTCATTTTCGCCTTCCAATCACACTTCTCAATAGACTCCATCTAATCCAGAAAAACGCAGCCAGGCTGCTACTGGTTAATCCATTCCATACCTCCACCCAAGGCACCTTTGAGGTCTCCACTGGCGTCCAGGGCAGAAGTGTGCTGCCTTCAAAGCTCTGAGCATTTGCCACATGGCATGTGGCTTGGCATGGCATGGAGCATGACAAGGAGGTACTTGGACATAAGTACTCATATCACTCCTTACCATCCCTCTGACACTCTACGATCAGCATCTTGATTTTATTCTATTGCAAGAATAAAAAGCAACATTAGAAGGGAGATCTTTTTATTATCATTCCTCAAAGCTCTGGAATAAGCTTACACTCAATCTAACTACTTATCTTTCCGGAAAACAATCAATATGTGTTTATTCAATTAACATCGATCATAACCATTTTATTCTTCAGGAGAACCAGCACCCTCTAGTAGGGTATTTGACGTGCCTTAAAAGCATTTAATTTATTTATTAATTCATTCATTTATTCTCTGATGAATGCATTTTGAAAGCGAGTTAGTGACTATCTGCCACTACACAATCCCTCAAGGAAGGAGGTCCTCCATTTTGGACCTTTCTGACCATGTAGAATTGAGTATGCAATATGGACGATGTACAGATGAAGCACGTTATGTAAAATATTGTGTAGACCCTTATATTCTCTTTTTGAGTAAACACCCCTGGTCTCAGTTGTTGGTGGCTAAAAGTTAAAGCTGCGTAATCAACGTCATCAAACTTTGCTTGTCGCAAAGGAAGAAGACGATTCTCAACTTTCCAGGGCCTTGGTCAAGTAGAAGTTTAGCATCATTCTGCTCCAGGTCCCAGTTACGCTTCCGGAGGGCGTAGCTGTGGTGGCCAGAAATTATAGGTGGGAAGGGGCAGACGGGATGAACATGCACACATACCCACTCAAGCACACCCATGAATTCACACAAGTGAGCACACACAAACATCCATTCATCATGCTCTATACCAATTACCAAATAATCAAATGTACATGAATGCACGCATGCACCAAACATTAATTGAAGAATAATCACACTAACCTGTAGCTTTGCCTCGGAGGTCCCTGGAGTGTTGGGAATGCTGCCTTACCTCATTGGCTTATTTTATGTCAGCCAATGAGGGAAGGTAGCAGTCCCATCCTTGTTACAGAGTGAGATGGGGATCAGTGAGACTGCTGACCCCACCCCAATCTGTGACAAGGTGTCACTGATTGACACTTGGTGCTGGGCACTTAATGATCTTAAAACGGAAGCAACCAGGTCTGAGGCAATGAGTGACACTTTCCCTTGTATCATGTGAGAGGGCCTCAAGGACCTTTTGTGAGCTGGGGAGGTTACGCCCACAGGAGTTGTGACATCCTCAGCCCAACAAAGTTCAGCGCAGGGTGCCAGAAGCCTCTGCATTTAGAGCATGTCTAGCTCTTGGCTGTCTGACCTGAAAATGAAGAGTGTCTGTCAAGCTTCCCTTTGCTCAGCCTGACTGACCCTCTTTTTGAGGGGCAAAAAGTAGGGGTGTAGCCCCACAGCCCCTATGGAAGTGCTGGGGCATAGGTCTCGACTAGAGGGACTTTGCTGCTCAGTGGAATGACTGCACCTTGAAGGATAAAAGTTGAGAGTTATGGTACCATAGAAGGGACTGAGATCAAATTGTTTCAGGTCCTGGAAAGTTTATTATTTTAACATTTGTAGATGCAACAATATTAACTTTTTAATAACTGCTTTCTTCAGCAGACCACGGCCTTGTGGTGTTGTAAAACACATGCTACTATTACCCACATCAATGCTACTCATTTTACCAATGATTAGGAGCTAAATGAAATAGATTTAAAAACTGCAAATTCCAGTTTATGCACAGACCAATGTAGCAGGCGCAGTTGTACCGGTATATATTTGAAAATATATGGTAACACAACATGAGTATTACATTTATCTTTGGAAAAGGTTTCAGCGTTCTGTCCTGTTGTGTATCTTGAATGCCTTAACTGCATGTTGCTGTACTCCTCATCATAAACAAAGGACAACTAACAATATGCACCGCATTGATGGGATACCAACATTTTTCTCTTTTTGTGAAATCAGATTTAGCTTCCAGAGACGCTGCGATTTTAAGCATCAGTCTACAATAGATTTAGAAAAAGGCCTTGAGGTATGAAAGATCAGCACAACAACTCTCTGCCGAATACTAATTTATCAGAAACCAAATGGAAGCATACACAATACTGGCAGTGTACTTTCTGGAAGAATGTCCTCTGTATGCAGAGAGATCATCCTTCTTTCAAATTATTGATCAACTGAAATCATAAACAACTCATGGAGACTGTGTCTGCGGGGTTCGAAATATGGGTTTTATTATTTTTTGTGGTTGAATTTTGACACAAAAAATGAAGTTGCTTTTATCAAACTGACAATGCTGGAAACAGACAACGCAAATAGAAAGTTTATTCATCTAAAACTAGTAATAAAAACGAAAAACGCATTTTTTTAGCGAGTGAGTCTCAAAAAATATACACCAGTATTTAATATTAAATTAATTTCATGTATCTAATTGTCTCATAACGAGTTACATCCGATGCCAGAACCTGCCTCACATTAGAACACAGTGACAGACAGGGCCTGCAAAAGGCCTTGGTCAAAGAGACGCAAAATGGCATCAAGCAATAGTAGAGAAATCTGCGTTGTGGGTGGTAAATGGATTGTGATGTAGCATTTTATGTTTTAGTTGAGCCTTCAAGTCTTTCCTGAATTGAATATCTGTCCTTTTGAGGGTGTTGTTGGCATGCCTGCTGTAATCATGCTTTTTAGTGTTTTCGACGTTGATTAAGTCAGACATATTTTACTAGCCATGACACCCAAATGTGGATTTACTGCATACTACCAACATGTTCCACGCAATTATAACCTGAGATGGTGTGCGTTTAGGCGATTATGAAACTTTTTGGTTCTCTGCAATATTTTTATGACACATCTTTGAACATCCTCTACTCACTGCTTAATTTGAGCCGGTGGTTTCTGGTGCTCAGCACTGGCACGTAATAATGAACACCAGAGCTTACAGCATGAACTCGGCATAAAGGTATTTTTGGTAGGAACAGGAGTTCTGTTCTCAGCTGCGCAAATTGGAGAAATGGGCTGATGCAAGCTGCCTCTTGACGAGAGCCCAGGCATCATTTTTTATTTTTACAAATTAACAACTGACCCTACTCAAATTATGTCTGCCACTCTACATTGCAAGTCATTTGAGAATTTTCATATTTCGTTTTTTTTTATATCTAACATATTTTATTGGCTTTTACATGTTAAACATAACATTTGACATTTCGGGTAAGTTATAGGATAAAGGCATACATTCTTTGCAACATACTTTCCATTTCATACATCAAGTAGATTTCAGTACTGTCCTAATCAAGGCTAACGTTTCCCCAACATATCGGGTCATGGGTAGTTCTGAAATTAGATCCTCACAGAAGAGTGACATCTACGTATCACAGTCATTTGTTATCCCCACATCCCACCAGGCAAGGGCTATATAGGGTCTCCATCCCTACCTTCGGCAAAAATAATTCCAGGTCAACGCAACAATATCATAATAGGGTATCCCCTTCATGGACTACTTTCAAGATCGGACTGTTCCTGAGGTGGGTCGCATATTTGCCCTCTGTATTCGTTCCATTTCCCCCATACCCTAGTCCATTTATTGGGGCATCCCCGATGCACATACACTGCCTTTTCTGCCAGCATAGCTGTGTCCATATCTCTTCCCCATTGTGCGCATGTGGGCCCTACCCCTGAACCCCAGTTCTTGGCAATGTTTCGTTTAGCAAGGGCTAGGCCCAATGTTGCCCATGTCTGCATTCCCCGATTCATGTCAGTGGGCGACCAAATATTCAGTAAACAACATCTGGATTCTCTTGGTAATTCGACACCACCTGCTTCTGATATTTCGGAGAGTATTCGGCTCCAATAAGATTGGATCTTGGGGCAGTCCCATATTATGTGAAAGAATGTGCCCAGGAGACCGCACCCATGCAGGCAGATGGGTTCTGGGATGCGGCCCAGCCGGTGTAGGAGTGTGCGGGAGTAGTATATTCTGTGTAATATTTTCAATTGCACTAGCTTGAGTTGTGACGGGATGGAGGCCTCCCTGGCAGACGCTAGTGCGTATAGCCAATCTTCATCCTCTATGTCCCCCAGTTCTATTTCCCATTTGCTCAGGAGGACAGCCGTGGGGTCGGGCATGTTATTGATAAGTTTGCAATATGTGAGGGAGATCGCTTTTTTGTCTAGGCTTTCAGTAAGGAGTCTATCCTCCAGGGGGGAAGATTCAGCCAGTTGGGTACCTGCGGAATTGCCCCCTGTAGTGCATGCTTGATTTGTGCGTAGCGGTAATGTTCGGTGTCTGCCATCCCGTATTTTTCTTTAAGGGCCGAGAAGGTGACTATCTCACCTTTTTTCCATAAGTCCCCGATTTTGGAGATACCAATTAAGTCCCACTGCCGGAAGCCCTTTGTGTTTGCTAGGGTACCTAGTCGCCGCCTGTCCCAAAGTGGCGTGGCGTGGCGAGCGTGAGCACTCCCTCCCATCCCAAGGCTCTCTGTGCTGCGTGCCAGATCTGGATCGTGTGAGCTGTTTGGCCTGTAAGGGTGTGGCGACGTTTGTTCGTGTATAGTGCCCGCATGAGTTGGTCAGGTGGCAACACAGTTCGGTCAAGACGGAAGGCCGGGTCCAGTTGTGGGGTGTGTATCCACTGATTAACCGCTATTAGTTGTGCTGCCCAGTAATACAATTTAATACAGGGTAGTGCGATCCCCCGTCATACCAGGATCGGATTAGTTTGGCGTGCGCTATACGGGCTGGCTTCCCATCCCACAGGAGTGCTGAGATTTCTGTGTCTATGGACTTAAAATAGGTGAGAGGGACTGGAAAGGGCGTGTTTTGCAACGCGTAAAGAAATCTAGGGAGTGATAGCATCTTAAATAACGCGGCCCTCCCTAGCAACGTAAGCGGTAAAGAGCGCCAGTGTGTGACGTCGGATTTTAGCCTCTGTAGCGGTTTCAGTAAGTTTTCTTCCATGAATATGGGTTCTTGTGGCGTGACATAGATTCCCAGGTATTTGAATCCCCTGGTGACCGTCTGTAGGGTGCAGTCTGGGGGTAGCGTCGGCGTGTGGCCTCGCAGGACATAAAGGAGAAATTTGGTCCAATTAATGGTGTATCCCGATACCCCACCGTATGCCCTGAGGAGGTCCATCAAAGCTGTCAGAGATTGGGTGGGAGACATCAAATAAACCAATACGTCGTCCGCATAGAGGGAGATGCGGTCCTCCCATCCCGTCCCCCATGTGATCCCTCTGATTACGGGGTCCACTCGTACCTGCATCGCTAGAGGTTCAAGTATAAGAGCGAAGAGTAGCGGGGATAGAGGACATCCCTGTCTCGTTCCGCGTCCCAGTGTGAATGTGCGGGAAGTGTGGCCATTTGCCACCACCTGCGCCATCGGCTCGGTGTAGAGAAGTTTAACCCAACTGCAAAATTTAGGGCCGAAGCCTATCTTCCTGAGGACCGCGAATAGGAATGGCCATTCCACCAGGTCGAAGGCCATTGTTGCGTCCAGAGAGAGGATGGCCGCGTCTTCCTGTAAGAGGGGAATACGTTGTAGGACGCCATTAATGCGCCGTAGGTTGAGTGATGTTTTCTACCAGGCATGAAGCCCGATTGGTCTGGGTGTATTAGGTCTGTAAGGTGGGGCTGTAGTCGTAGCGCCAGAATTTTCGCCAGGACTTTAGCATCCTCATTCATTAGGGAGATCGGCCTATAGGAAGATGTTTGGTCAGGTGGTTTGCCGGGTTTGTGTATTACTACAATGGTGGCTAGTCGTTGGTCAGCCATGAGCTCCCCTCTTGATAGGCAGTTGTTATACATCGGGAGCATGTAGGGGAAGATCTGTCGTGATAGTGTTTTGTAGAGTTCAACGGGTAGGCCGTTTGGCCCCATTGCTTTCCCAGTATGCAGTGCTGCTAATGCCTTCCCCACTTCTTCCCCTGTGAAGTCGCCCTCAAGTGTCTGCGCATCTTCCTGTGATAGTGTGGGTAGGGGTATGTCCTGCAGGTATTGCAAGCAGTCTTCCTCCGTCTTCCCACCCCGAGCAGTGTATACGGTCTCATAATAAGTGGCCAGTTCCTCTACAATTTGCGGGGGAGCAGTCGTGTGTTTACCATCTGAACACTCTAATGTGGCAATCCATCTACTGGCCCTTTCCCTACGTTCAATCTATGCGAGCATCTTCCCAGTCTTGTCACCCAACTCATAAATCCTATGCAGTGTGTTAGTCAGTTTTGTCTTGGTTACGTCCTCTACGTATGCCTTGTACTCCTGTGACGCTAGGTTTAGTGTGTGTGCTGTGTCTTCTGTGTTATCTGAGGCATGGGCCAATTCTGCTGTTTGAACTGCTGTTTCTAGTGCTTCAACAGCAGCCCGCTGTTCTGTTTTGTGCCTGGAAATGGTAGAGATAGCTTGTCCCCTGAGTACTACCTTGAATGCCTCCCATAAAACCGAGGGCGAATCTACCGAGTCTGGGTTTTCCTCAAAGTAATGTGTAGTCGAGGTTTTTAGTGTTTTCAAAATAGCACTGTTTTTGAGATAGCCGGGGTACACCGGGAAAATTCTTTGTCGTCTGGAGGGTCGTGTCATGTAGGTGAGGTGCACAGGGGAGTGCTCCGATATCCCTCTTGGTAGGTGTTCCAGAGCCGTGATCTTTTCCGGGGGGATCGCCAAGGTTAGTATGTAGTCTATCCTGGAGAGACTATTATGTGCCCCTGAATGAAACGTGTAATGACGGTCATGGGGATGTTTAAGTCTCCACATATCCACCAATCCCTTTGCTTCAAGGAAGTCGTTAAACATTTGGTTAGGACTAGTGGTTTCACGAGGAGGCTGCCGATCAATCGCTGCATTCGATACTGCATTAAAGTCTCCTCCCATAATTAGTTCACCTTCTGGGAGTTCAAGTAGTAGTTTACCCAGGTCTTGGAATGCCCCTTGGTGTAACGTAGGGGGAATGTAGACTGAGATTATATTATATGGCCTCCCCTCCCATTGACAATGTATCGCCGCGAATCGCCCTTGGTCATCCGCCCATGTGTGTTTGATGATGAGTGGAGTGTTTTTTTGGGCCAGGATTCCCACCCCACGGGAACCCGCCGAGAATTCTGCGTGTGTGACCATCTTAAAGCCCCATCGATTAAGAGCCTTGGAGGTAGTCCCCACCAAATGTGTTTCCTGTAGTAGGGCTAATGTGGGTGCCTTTCTCTTGAGATATTGGAGGACTAAGCCCCGCTTAATTTTATGGCCTAGACCATTGACGTTCCACGATATGATCGTCAGCGTGGGGGCAATTAGTGGTTGCGATTGGGGGGCTGGTGAAGAGATGTCATGATTAGCCATGATCATCGGTAAGCAGGTGCATCAGTGTCATCGGATTTAGAATGCGGACCGAGGTCCGAGGCATGTGGGAGTGTAGAACGTGTTCCCGCGTGTCTAGTAGTGCGCCTTTGGTGTGAGTGTCATGCCTAGGAGATCGTGACTGGTTGCACCCAGCTGGTTGCCCCGGCCAGGCTGTCGTGCCTAAGTGTGTGAAGAAGAAACGTTGCCTGTGTTGCAATATCCGAACAAAAAACCCTGTATTACTAACTCCCCCATCCCATAACGCCTCCCCCCTCCCTGCCTCCCTGCCCGACAGACTCAGAACTGTCCGCCACCCCAACTCAGCAGAGTGCTCTATCCCATGCCCCAACAGTGTACTTGCGTGTAGGGGTTACAAAGTCCGAGGTGAACGTGACCCTTCCTTTGCGGGCAGGCCCGTTTCCGCCCCATGTCCAGAGCAGGCCTCTAACAAATGTCTTTCTGCATCTGCAGGTCAGTAGGTGAAAGTCCTTATTCGGTCCGTCAGATTCACTTCAGGCCAGAGTCACCTTGATCCGGATTTTGTGAGCCCTCCTCGGTGGGAGTGAAGAGTTCAGGGCTACCCATCCCTGCTTCATCTGCGTGGCGGCTGCGGTCTCTCCCACTACAACGGGGTCCCTCTTTCTTTCTCCAGCCTTCAAGCCAGTCGTACGCCTCTTCAGGAGATTCAAAGAACCATGTCTTCCCCTCAGCGGCCACTCCCAGCCTTGCCGGGGACAGCATGGAGTAGGGTATTTCACGTGACCGTAAGACTTTTTTAACTTCCAGAAAGCTTCGACGCCGTTTTGACACCGCCGCAGTGTAGTCAGGGAAGAAGGAGATCGATGAGTTCTGTATTCAGATTTGTGGGGAGATCCGTGCCCCTGGCTTAGCCTTTCCGCCTTGCACCCTGTGTGCCCTTCCTACTGAGAAGAATGTGGAAAGCCCCTTGGGCTGTAGCCTAGTTTTTATCAGATCTTCCACGAATAAGTCCATGGCCCGGGTGCCTTCACTTTCCGGAATACCTAAAATTCGCACATTATTGCGTCGCGCGCGTCCTTCTTGGTCGTCCAGCTTCTCGGCCAGCAGTTTGTTTTCAGTCTCGAGTCGGTAGACCGTCTTCGCTAGTGTTGCCGTGTCGCCCACTAGTGATTTTGTGGTCCGCTCCACTTCCGTCACTCTGGTGGTGATTTTTTGAAAGTCTGCGCGGAGTAATGAGACGTCCGGGCCTGCGGATCGCCTCTCCGTCCCCAGTCACTGTCCCGCACTGCGGGGCCGATTGTGCACACCCACCTTAGGGTCTCGTTGCTGCAGAGGGCTACGTGGGATGATCCCGCTTGCCTGCCGTGCCTGCCGTGCCCGACTCTCCGTCCGATGTTCGGCGGTGTGTCAGCTACTCTGTGCCCCGGAGAGTTCCCGGGCCTGCGGATCACTCGAGGCCCCGGCTTCTGTTACGGGGGTAGGCCCTTTTCTTTCAGCCTCGAGTGGTATCGGGTCTGTGTCTCGGATCTTCCCCGGACTTGCTGTCAGCGATGCCGCCTCGGAGCTCTCCTAGCAAGCGGCCATGTTCGTCGGCTGCAAGCCACGCCCCCCCATATTTCGGTTTTTGAATAATCAAGTCAAAGTATGCCACCAATGAATACAATACTAATCCATGGCTATTTAATAATATGTGAAACTGCAAATGTCATACTATCATGCTTAGTTCTTACTTTACAATAAATATAATGTTTCATTATTAATATTTTGTGCAGACTCTTGCTTGGTTCAAAGTGACATTAAGCATTGTGTTGATTTCCTTAACATTATAAAAGCCACCTGGCACAGCAGAAAATTGCACAGCACCACGCAGAGCCCTTGCAACGCTCTGTAAACATAGGCCATCATTTGATGATCCGCTGTTGTCACTTACTTTAAGAAAAAGTCAAAGCCTGCAGTACTATTTATCTTCAAAGTTTAATTTAGAAGACCATTTCACCTACCTAAACCATTTTCCACCTTTTCATTTTAGGACCATTAGAATTTTGCTCTTTGTTCGTGGACTGTTGCATGCTAAATCGACCAGTGGGAGCTGACATGTAAGGAGGGTGGTGAGGCAGGAGGGGCGGAGGGGGGCAAAAATAATAGTGCACAAATAAACAAACAAAAATTAATTCAACTTACCCTCCTGGAGCAACAATCTTGCTTGGCAGGCAGGCTCCAAAGCGGGACCCAAGCAACTGCAGTAACCAATCTTGGTGCTGTTCTAATGCAGCATAAAAGAGCATTATGCTGTCTCTAACCCAGCTGTCTAAAATGTGTTGAAAGAGAGCCAGCCAAAAAGATATGAACACTTTAACACCTTCCATGCATGGAGGCACGGTGCTCCGGTGCTCATGACGAGCTCAGCTCGTGGAATGCTCACACGCAGGGATAATTCCCCTGCTGTGCTGAGGGTTCCACGGGAACGGGTGCAGCTGTGACGAGCTCAGCTCGTCATGAGCACCGGAGCGCCGTGCCTCATGACGAGCTGCGCGCCCTCCCACCCCCCATTACAGCGGGGGTTAAACTTAAAGTGCCCTGCCCATCACTGCTTTCTACTGTGGCAGATTGAGAGCCTTCTCCCTTGTCCTGACGCTCGGCTCAGGATGTGGTTTTGAAAAATAAAATGGTAATACATGAACTTTATGAACATTTAATTTTTCTATCTCCGTGGACAGTTTTTTAGTGGGGCGATGCTCCTCCGCCTTAACAGAGGAGCTGCCCCTGAAATCGACCCTGCCAGTGTGCGCTGATAAAAGAATGCACTGTTCTTTTCTCATTCAGCCACTGCAATAGTTCGTTTCACTTGACTAGCCTGTCAGGCCCCTGATGAGCACTTAGAATAATAAACTAAATACAGAATGTTAATATCTATCGCATTCCAAGGCAATCATTTAAGTGCAGGTCCTTCAGCCTGTTGTTTTTGGATTAATTGTGAACTGTAAGGAAGATGCTTAGACCATAATTCGAGATACTGTTATGCTGATTTGTGGCTGCATTAGCCATGTTAGCCATGTTTCAGGACACATTACATTATGATAATTATATAGGCATTCTTAATTGAACTTCAAAGAAAGCCATTAAAATCGAAAGATAATGTTAAGGTCATTTGGGCCAAAAGCTGCAAAAGTACAATGAATTTTAAGCTACCTATTCGAATTTATTTGAGCATATCTAAGAAATTAAGTGAACGAGCCTGCTTAAGTTGTGTATTGAGATGTATCATTGTAACAGGGTGACTTTACAACTTTCAGCTCAAAACACCCTTCCTTGAGTTAATTGTGCGTGCATGCTACACAAAGAGGTTACAAACACACTCACACACAGACACACACACACAGAACCAAAACACACACACACAGTTTTCCGGATTTTTTTTAAACGTTTGTAGTTTAATTGTCCTCCCACCAACTACATCCTGTCCGGAGAAGGCCTGAAAGATGCTTTCTGAATCCACTTGTCTGCAAATATTCTGGGATAAAGGTACCAAAAAGTGCAGGAATTCCTTTGACATTGAAATGACTGAAATACTTTTTTGTCGGTGCAGCTGGATAGAAAAGAAGGGCCCCTTTATCAACATAGACACCGCTGACTTTTTGTATTTTTCTTGGCAAATGGTTCCAGGAGTAATTTGCTCCTCCTAAGAACAGGCACTATATGATAGTGTAGTATAAAGCTGGAGTGTGGACGTTGGGATCTTGAGAGACAGGAATATGATCACTAATGAGCACCCTGCCAGTTTCCAATTTGAAAACTTGTGATTCAGTAAAAGTCAGAAATACCAGGCAGACATGAGGTAGCTAGAATAGGCTGCCAGCAGGATGTGCCTGACGACTGCAGGTAGCCTCCGGGAGTAATGTCTAAACATTCATTATTATTTTCATCTGATACCACAGGCAAGGCCGCTGGTAGCAGACTGTAAAGCACCGTACTGAACCGAAACTGGCTGGGGCCATGCCCACGTGCTGCAACTATGTAGGTTGCACTCGCGAGTATGTCAGCTCGCGATCTCTGTTTAAAGGGCTAGCAGGTTCCACACACGGCACTCGATCAGCTGTTGAGTGAATAGTAAGAGATCAAGGCCTCCACATGCTGCGCCTGTGATCGATACTATTATCAAAGCTGGCAAAAGTGTCAAAATAAAGTCTAGGGTCAACAGGGGCAGCTCCTCCATTGGAGCATTATCCCTTTTAAGTTACTCCCAAAGATGAAAAATAAAATGGTAATACATTACCATTTTATTTTTCATCCTCCCATCCTGAACTGAGCATCAGATGGGGGCGGGCCGTGGCTGAATGACAGAAGAAGGGAGGAGATGGGCTGTTTGTGCACTTTTCAAAGTGCGCATGTCCCTTTTGGTGGCCGTCTTGCGACAGCCAACCAGGCCTGCGCACTTTGAAACGTCTAATCCAGCTGTCCTAAGACAGCTGAGTTAGAGTAAGTGCAGGTCTGCAGGGTGCTAAAGAACGCTGAGTGAGGCCGCTCCATCCAATCAGGGCATTGCTCTCACAGCATGAGAGCTGCACCAGGATTGGTGTCCTCACTGCAGTATCAGGCTCAGAAGAGGTCCAGTTCTGAAGAGATCTAGAATAGAGGACGTTGGTTCAGGCAAGTTTAAAAAAATATATATATTTGTTCTCGATCAAGTGCCGCCCGTCCTGTAGATGCCAGCCACCACTGAGGGTCAATGCTAAACCCTACTTCCAAAGTAGTACCTCTCACATTCCATATACAACAATAATAACATAGTTACACTGCCTTTAATGCCACTCTTCTTTTTCTTCACATCGTTAGAAGTCACCCTCTTCCCCCTGCAGCAAAAGTCTCCTTCAGTACACGATGATCGTTGCTCATCACCAATATTATAAGGATTCTTTCCATGCCAATTTGTAAGAAGTACTGTAGGAAAGTAGGATCTGCTTCTATGGTTAGCCACACTTTTTGCCTGGTGCTAAGCTGTATTTGACAAGTCTGACTGGGATCCTGCTAACCAGGGGGCCAATTCACAGAACTAACTTAAGACAAAATCCTAAACTTACTACTTTTGGTATTCACAGAAGTTAGGATTTTGTCTTAAGTTTGTCTTAAGACAAACTTAAGACAAAATCCTAACTTAAGTCTGTCTTAAGTCTGCTTAAAGACAAAATCCCAACTTCTGTGAATAGCAAAAGTAGTAAGTTTAGGATGTGGTCTTAAGTTAGTTCTGTGAATCGGGCCCCAGGACCCGAGTCTATTCGCTTTGTCCCTAAATTGTTATATTCAGTAGTTAGGTACGCCCCAGATTGGATACTGGGGTACCCTTATAAGTCCCTAGTACATGGTACCCATTTACCCAGTGCATAGGTACCCCAAAGGTCTCCCATGGGCTGAAGCATTTATTATGCCACCCATAAGAGACCATTCAAAATGGAACCACAGGCGTGTCATTGCAGCCTGTGTAAGCTGGTGCTAGCAACACTTACTAAAGACAAAGGTTTCCTATATCTAGGGTTACTTCACCTAAAATCTATAAGTTACCCCTCTAGCAGGCCTTTGCAATCCTGAAGGCAGGGTGCTTGGTTCGAAGGGAGGTTGTGCCCCTGCATGAGTAGGACACCCCTACAGCTTACGGAGTAAATTCTCCCGGTTTGTCTGTAAAGCAGCCATGTACTATATAGAGGGGCAACGCGTAATTACGCGATGACCATCTCGAAAACAGCTGCAACGAATCCTCTCATGTTTAGTATCAAAAATGTTGGAATCACACCCCCACACCATAAACAATGTGGGAGGTATGATTCCAAGCAATGAAAGAGCCCTACGTTAGGTTCCCATGTCCCATGTACCAGTTTTCAAGACCCGGACAGCACACAATGGTTGCTGCCGACCAGAGACAGGATTCTGCCCTCCTGCTGCTGAGCCAAGCTTGAGCAAGGGAAGCAAAACAATAAGCATCCTGTCACAGGGAGGTGTGACCACCTCTCAGACAGGATTTAGTGTATTGGAACAGGGTGCGTGCACTTGCCAGTGCCGCTCAGTCTGCATGAGGGGCACATTTGGTGTCCCCATGCATAGTCCAGTTGGAACCAGTCCTGGGAACTGTTGGATCCCACTCTGGCACGAAAGTGGACAAAGGACATGGGAGTAACCTCTCCTCTGTCCAGACTCTCCCCTGGGAGGGTCCCTATATCATCCTAACCGTTTCCCTAGGGTACTTAAGGGCTTACCTGTTTGTAGGTCCTGAGATTTGATGTGGGACAAGATTCAAATCAGACACCACTTGTTCTTCTACCACCTGGGCACTCTGGACTTCGCTGGACTTCATTTGGGCTCAACTTCGTCTCCCTTCTGTCTGCTGCATTGTCTGTGCCTGTGCATCATGCAGAAACCTTCTCCGTCCTGTGGGCATCAAAGAAACCTAAATGAATCTCCCTTGGTGTGAAGCATTTGCAGACACCGGAACTAAGTTGGCACTGGTCTGCTGAACCTGAGCTCCTCTGGATTCCGTTACGTTCTGCCACACAGGTGGTGGTTTTCCCCAGCTCCCAAGGCCTGCCCTGCCCTCTCACCAAGTTTGAGGCCAGTATCCATCGTGGGGGTTGCACTAATCGAACCCCTGTGCACCTTGTCAACATGCAGTTACAAAGGCTTGTTGGCTTCCTTTTAAGAAGATCTTCGGGTTACAAGTAGCCCCTACTGCGAGCATCTCCAGAGACTAGAAACTTCAGCCACACCACATCGTTGTGCATTGTGGCCTGCATCTTTTGGTGAGCGGCTTGAGGTCCCCTCACGACTCCTATGCCTCCGGCCTGTGGGTCCACTTGAGGGTCACACTTGTTTCTTTTAGGCTCCCCTGATTGCTCAGGCCTGCCCTGACTCCCCTGCTTTTGGTGAGACCCCTAGACCTTGCTGGTTCCGATGTTGCTCCTTCTTCAGCTCCTGCATTGGTTGCATTTGCCAAGGCTTGTTGGTGCTCCCGCCGGACACCGACCCCTCAGCACTTGACATCCTTCATGGGACAGCTCATGCACAGCCCCTGGTCTTCCTCAGCATCACCAGGTCCTCACAGCTGCAGAGTCAAGGTCATCGTCACCCATCCTGCAGCACCCGACATCAGAGGGCATTCGTCTTCCAAGTCTCCTGATCACTCCTGAGTGACATAGACTCTGTCACCTCTGCTTGCAGGTACCTCTCATCTGGAATCCACCTTTGAATTCCACGGACACTTTCTCCTTCTTCAGCAGCAGCACTTTCCTGAAGCCCTCCACCCTCCATTGGGTTCAACTGGGGTTTTCAACACCACTTCACACGTATGTACCCAGCTTCCCTGGTGTAGGTAGTGTGGGTACTAGGGGAATCCTTGGGTGGGGTGTCTCTCCAACCTTCTGTCTTCCAGGGAGTTTCTTCAGGTTCCACTCGGAAGGGTCCTTAATCTTTAAAAATACAACCGCGACTTACATGCAGAGTTGTAGCGAGCACCCAGTTGTATTCCCACACTGCAAATGCTCTCCGTTGAGTCCCTATGTACTCACCTTGGGTGGTTCCTTGGGGCCCCAGCCCTTCTATGTCCTCTCAACATTGCCTTGACCCAAGTTGTGGTTCTTATACCACTTTCTTAGTATATGGTTTAGTCCCCACTGGGGTCCACTGTGTATTTCGTGCTATTTACTGTGTTTCTTTGCTAAAGTATTGTGTGCATTGTGCATATCTCCGGATAGGAGATATTTCTATGTGTTACAGAGTATTATATAATAAATACATATTTTTTATAAATACTTGTGTGGTTCTTTTTCACTTAATCTATACTATAAGATTGCATTCTGGTAAAACAAGCAGCTTTACACTCATTCTGGACTAAGCCTGAAGGCTGCTCTCCACAGCTACCACTTAGAGAGCTTTCTAAAGTTGTCTAAGACCTCTTAAATCACCATAAGGGTTGTCTGAACTGGTGCAAGGTGTCCACTTACATAAGTGTACATCATATACCAGGCCAAAATTCTCACAAGTACTGATAGTTTATTGAGAGGAAAAAGACTCTGTACAGCATGGGCACAAGGGTAATGGACACGCCTGAAATGCAGCTCTTCATCAAATCGCTGCATTCCATGATGCACCAACAATTCAATTACTACATCACCACATCACGTTTCATACTCATGTATATTCAAAGTTAGAGATGAATTTACAAAGTCATTTATTAATATATGAAGTACCACTACAGGACTACTATTTCACATACTCACAAATACCTTTGTGAATTTACCCCAGTGTTTAGCTATTCTATACAAAGTAAACCTCTGACTTACTTATTATCTGAAAGAAGTTTGAAGAAGTGTGAGTTGGACAATGTGTACTCACCGACCTTGTGTCATCCTCAAATTACCTCAACAGTTTCTCACAGTTGCAATAATTGCACTATAGCTTGCACACTGAGAAAATGCATTAATGGTTTATTGAGATGGGTTTAGTTAGGACAACCTGGATGGAACTAATTAAAGTCACCCTTCTGAAGAATTCATAACAGGATCTGGAACTGAGAACTGGATCTCTAAATGGACCCATTTGAGGGTGCACCATCATAATATATTAGATCAGCTCTTATTCGCCCCAGTCACTGCTGCAAATCTTTCTATCAATACATTCTGCCACAAGGTTGAGATCCAGCAAAATGATTTGTAGCTAAGCTGAACTTCTAGAATATTTCTATTGATTGCAAAGATGATTCAGTTTTGGAAAGATCGTAATATATTGGCCTCTATAACTTCTAAAAAGTAATCATCTTGCACTAGATCAAACATTCATTGAAAGGAGGACACACTCAGGTTTTCCAAAAAAGTATTGCTCCCTATCTACTAGTTTATCTTTTTAATTTTCTTACACGTTTGGCTCTGTTGTAAGGCATGAAGTGTGTTGCTTGCTTCAAGCTCATCGTTTTATGGCATCATTGTAGCCCTATGTTGCTGGCAGAGAAATATTGTGCTATTATTTTAAACATTAGCTTGCATTTCATCTCCTTAGCACATTTGGATCATACAACTGAAAAAAACTAGAAGTATAAGAGAAAGAGTCAGAATGAGCATTATCATCAGGTCCCTGGCTAGAAGTACATGTTTAGGGGTTCAGAGGCCCCTGATATTTCTGGGGAAAGTGGTACAATGTACAAGGTCTGAAAGGACACTATAGTTTTTTTTTTTAATTATTGCTGTTATTCTAGTTAAGATATTGTTTTAAAAACAAACCCCTTCTTGAAATCCCATTTACCATAAGGAATTTCAGGTAGGGAGGATTGAAATTTGTAAGTCTGGTGACTAAGGGGCATATTACCAAGCAATAGCGATAATTATCGCTATTGCTTGGTTAGAGATATTAAGGCGGCGAGGAGGCAGGCGCTTTTGGGGTAAGGAGTCGGTGGCAGCTTCTCCCACCCCGCTTGGCGCCGACCTTGTATTGATAGCAGCCACGCTGTGCTAATTCCGAAATTCTCGAGGCGGCTCGAGATATTGATTTAAAAATTTTAAAATTTTCCTGTCATTATAGTGATTGTTTTTAAAAAGTACAACCGCACAATTGTGTACCTGTTAGCTATTTAGTTGCACGCTGTACCTAAATATCCACTTACCTGCATTCACACAGGGTTTTAGAAGTGGGACTGTTCCTTCTGCCTCCTGACCCCTGAACCGGCACTGCAGCCAATCGCGGTGTGTGGAGGGCGGGGCAGAGACGGGACACACAGAGAGTCGAGCGGTTAGCCCTCTAGACCTCCGGCATTTCAGGGCCATTTAGGCGGCGAGGAGGCAGGCGCTTTTGCGGTAAGGAGTCGGTGGCAGCTTCTCCCACCCCGCTTGGCGCCGACCTTGTATTGATAGCAGCCACGCTGTGCTAATTCCGAAATTCTCGAGGCGGCTCGAGATATTGATTTTAAAATTTTAAAATGTACTTGTCATTATAGTGATTGTTTTTAAAAAGTACAACTGCACAATTGTGTACCTGTTAGCTATTTAGTTGCACGCTGTACCTAAATATCCACTTACCTGCATTCACACAGGGTTTTAGAAGTGGGACTGTTCCTTCTGCCTCCTGACCCCTGAACCGGCACTGCAGCCAATCGCGGTGTGTGGAGGGCGGGGCAGAAACGGGACACACGGAGAGTCGAGCGGTTAGCGCTCTAGACCTCTGGCATTTCAGGGCTATTCAGCCCCTCGTCAGCCCCAGCGCGCAGCGTTGGCGCGCAGGGTGGCGCCTATCCCTGCGCCGAAGACGAGCCAAAGACCAGCCCGTCTGCGCCCGTCCGCGACAGGACGGGGCTAGGGGCAGGAGGATATGGCGATCTCCTCTGTCATCTTGGAGACCCCTTGCACTAAGCGGCTTACATATACCCCACAGGTATTATTTGACATACGTAACCACCTACCGGCTGCTTGTGATGCAAAGATAAAAACTCACCTAGAAGGACCATTTGCGTGCCAGGCATGCCGCACACAGTTTAGCCTTGATGTAGAGGAAACTGGTCAACAGCGGGATCCAGCCGCTAGGCTATTTACAGTGCACAAAATTGTCCCTGGAACTATCATAGAGGACAATCCCCCTTTGGGGAGCAAAAACCTGCTCTGTAATACACGATCGCTAGTAAAGCATGCCATACAGGTCTGGGATCTGATATCAACAGAGAAACCTGACCTATGTTTCTTAACGGAAACTTGGCTCAAGCCGCACTTAGTCCCAGTAATCACACTAGGCATCCTGATGGGATATAAAATAATCAGAATGGATCGCCCTAATAAAATAGGAGGGGGGGTGGCTATTGTTCATAGAGAGGAACTAAATATTACTTCTCTGGAGGAAATCAGCACCCCACAGATGGAATTACTGATCTTTAAACTCAGTTCCACATCTAGAGAACATAGAAAGGGCGCTTTGGTATATCGCCCTCCAGGCCCGAGTGGGAATTTCTCCATTGCCCTAGCCCCATTTGTAGAGGAAAATCAGAACTTCCTGCTAGTAGGGGACTTTAATATGCATGGGGATTTAGAAAAATGCACGGAGGTTAGAACCCTCCTAACGGATCTTGATTCTTTAGGTCTCAAAAAGATTAACCATGGACCCACACATGAGGCAGGCCATACTTTGGACCTAGTGTTTTCCAACTCACCCCTAACTACATGTACAGTATCTACCCAGGTAGAATGGATTGACCATTTTATATTAAAGTTCTACACCGATGCCATGGATAAGCCACGTATACACACCACCTTGGCTAGTAAAAGAAGACCATGGCATAAATTAACGGCGGATACTTTTAGAGAAGTGTATAAAGCTCCCCTGCCCAATTACTACTCAGGAAACATGACCACTGAGCTCCAGCGGTTTGAGAAGACGGTTAGTGAAGCAATAAATTCCACCATCCCGCTGAAAATATACAAACCCCGCCAGGCAGATAGACAAGAAATATGGTTCTCCGAAGACCTGAGACTGCTGAAACAAAAAACCAGGAAGCTGGAAAAAGTGTGGAGACAGTCACAAAACCTCACTTAGGGCATACCACAAAGCCATTAGGGCAGCTCGGAAAAACGACATTGCTACACAACTAACAGAGGCTGGGAAAGACTCCAAAGTGCTGTATAAAATCCTACAAACATTTACTAGACCAGCAGCATGTGAGACCATAGAGGTTGCATCCCAAGATCTATGTGAGGAGATCGCACTATTCTTCATGAAGAAGATTGATACAATCTATGAAAAGATAGTAGCCTCGAAGGCAAGTGAGGTAGCCGAAATCAACCTTTCCCACAACAACATACAACAGAAACCAAATTCCGACTGCCTTAAAAGCTTTCCCCCTATCTCTTTAGAAGAGGTTACTGCATTAATCACTAAGATTAAGAGTAGTAGCCCTCAGGACATCATCCCAACCCGCATTATGCCTATGTTGGCAGAAGTCCTTGGGCCAGGAATTCAACAGCTAATTAATCTATCTCTTAGTACTGGAGAGGTCCCGAGAGACTGGAAAAGGGCGCTAGTGAGACCGTTGAGGAAGAACACCGCTATTCCCTGGACCGAATTTACCAATTTAAGACCTATCTCTCTTCTCCCCTTTATGGGCAAAATCATAGAGAAATTTGTCAATAGGCATTTGTCAAAATACATCGAAGAGACAAATGGACTGGACCCCTCCCAGTCGGGTTTCAGGCCAAGACACAGCACCGAGACCACTTTGCTGTCAGTCGCAGACGATCTACACATGTTCCAGGATAAAGGCTACTCTGTTATCCTGGTTCTGTTAGATCTGTCTGCGGCGTTTGACACCATGTCATATGACATCATGACCACCAGGCTTGTTAACATCGGCCTGGAAGACAAGGCTCTGGCTTGGTTGAGGAGTTTTTTGACAGACCGCACCCAAACAGTCACCTTGGGTGCTTATCGGTCAGAGGAGTTGGGAATCTCGAAGGGGGTGCCACAGGGCTCTTGTTTGAGCCCTACCCTTTTTAACATCTATGTGGCCCCCCTAGCGAACATCATGAGATCCCATGGGTTCATCCCTGTGTCATATGCGGATGACACCCAACTCCTCTTTCCTTTTAAATCCCTTACGGATGAGGTCAGGAACTCCTTTTCCCAGGGGATGAAGGCAGTGGCCCACTGGATGACATCTAACCTCCTGCAATGCAATGTTGCAAAGACGGAGGTGATGCTGTTCGATGAGGCCAAACTCCTGTGGTCCCCCGACTGGTGGCCGCAAGATCTTGGCCCAGTCCCTGAGCCCAAGCAGGTGGTTAAGAATCTCGGTGTTCGTCTAGACCAGGAACTTTCTCTCAAGCAACATGCCAGTCAAGTGGTGGGGTCCTGTTTCCACATCATTGGGATGTTGCGGAAAGTATTCCCTCTGCTTCCTGACTCAACCAGGAAAACCTTAGTACAGGCCTTAGTGTTGAGCCGCTTAGACTACTGCAATGGGTTACTTCTTTCAGCTAACGAGGGAGTAATCTCTAGATTGCAGGTAGTTCAAAACACCGCGGCTCGCCTTGTTCTAAACCGGCCCCCCCGCACCCCCTCTAAACCCCTCTTGACCACTCTGCATTGGCTTTCCATCAAACAGAGGGTGAAGTTCAAGGCCTGTTGTATCATACACAAGTGTCTTCAGAAGAAAGGCCCCATGTACCTGTCTAATAAATTCTCTCTCTCTATGTACCCTCGCAATCCCTGAGATCTAGCGAACAGGCTCTGCTGCGGGTACCTAGAGCAAAAAAGGCAAGACAAGGCGATAGAGCACTTTCCATTGCTGGTCCAATGCTGTGGAATACCCTCCCACTCTCCTTGAGACTCTGCAAGGAGCACTTCCCCTTTAGGAGACAGTTAAAAACCTTTCTATTTCAAAATTAATATGTTACACTGCTAGTACTGTTTATTTGCAATAAGGCTGCCAAAGGCGCGGAGATACTCCTTCGGGACGTGATCCTAGCGCGATACAAACCCGCAAATAAATAAATAAAAATAAAGAGACAAACATTTACCGCTGAGCTGCGGCGATTTTTATCGCAAATAAACCTTGGTATTACCAAGGTTTATCGCAAATGCGATAAAAATCGGCCGCAATGCATGAATATCGATGAAAAGTCAGCGATATTCATGCATTACCGAGCTAATGCTCTTAGCCATGTTATCCCCCTCCCATTGGATAACATGGCTAAGAACTGCTCAGGGCATGTTTTAGCTTTTGGAGATATTCGTGCTTAGCGCGAATATCTCCATAAGTTGGTAATAGGAGATAGCGATGTTAGCGACTGTTTCCAGTCGCTAACATCTTGGCACGCCCACTTTGCATGTCATTAGTGATAAATATCACTGACATGCAAAGTGGGGCCCAAGATGGTCGCTATCTCCTACTAGCTGTCGCTAACTGGTGTTAGCGACAGCTAGGTAATAGGGAGACAATTTTATCTCTGCTTTCTTGGCTTTTAAAGCCAAAAAAGCGGAGATAAACCCCCTTGATAATATGCCACAAAGAGCTTTGTGTATTTTTAAACTTTTCAATCTTAGTGAAATGCAATGCTTTTGAAGTCCTTTTCTTTACAAAACATAAGCTACCCTCTACTGGGAGCCCTCCACTCACACCACTTACTTTAGATAATGGATGTCCAATTTTCTGTTGGCTGATGACCTATCTGGGACATATTGTGTCACGAAATTATTACCCTTATGGTCAGAGGGAATAAACCTCACTGAAGGCAAAGTCATGAAAGTTATCTGTCTTCATGAAGAGTGAATTTTCTTAAGTCCATCCAACATTGTAGGCAGAGTTTTAAGTTCACATGCCACTATCTTAAAAACGAATTTATAGGTAAGTTGGAGCATATCCATCAAAGAATTGTGGAGACGTTAGTGATGAACAGTGTGTTTCAATAGGAAAGAAGTGTATTTTCCTTCAAAGCTATCCTATACCCACATAGCAGGTTACCACCGAGAGCCTAAAACAGATGTATTAAACGCTGGTCATTCATTAAGAACCAATCGTGTGGTCAATTATCTGCTTAATTGTGTTGGCCGTGTGATATCAATGTCCTGATTTTACCATAGTTTTAACTTGTACATATTTTTATACACCTTTTTTTTTTTTTTTTTTTTTTTTTTATAAGACCTTTATTGCACACTTAATTCAAGACATAGTTGAATGCCTACAACCTCTGGGGCCGGTCTCAATCAATTCAGCAACCAAGTTTGAATGTGGAAGTTTACACAGCCGTTTAGCCGGCATCCCTGAGGCCCGGCGGCAATCATATCTAGCGTGCATCATTACTTCGCCAATTTTGTCGGTAGACATAAAGGTCTGCTTTTTAACCTTGGAACCAAACAGCACCAAACAACAAGGGCACAGTCGTCGAATAAAACCACAGAGCGTTCCCAGCGGGCAAACAGACTTGTATCCATCATCAGATCATCATAACAGTAGTGACGTAGTTCATGGCCTCTCCCGGCTCCACCCTCCCTTGCTCTAGTCAGGCATCCACCAAGGCTGCAGATCTCAGCAGCACACATTTCCCAGCCACATGCTAAATCTTAATCTGACAACCCCTCATCCAACTCCTCTCTCGGTGGTTCACAGATGTTTCCTCTGTATACGTTCCATGCCCCCCAGATCTGACCCCATTTCTTGGGGCAACCCCTCCGGACAAACACCGCCTTCTCCGCCACCATTGCGTCATCCATATCATTGCACCAATCTCTCAGTCGGGGCACTACAGGCGACCCCCACAGTTTAGCCACATTGCGCTTCGCAACCATCAGGCCCAACACCACCCAGTCCCGCTGTCGATGGGTCAAGTCCGTGGCCTCCCATACGTTTAGCAGGCAGCAGCGTGGGTCTGGCCGCAGGGAAACAGTCATAGTCTGGGAGATAGTGCGGAGCACCGCTGTCCAATACCCTGCCAGCCTCCCGCAGTCCCAGATGGTGTGGTAGAACGTCCCCCTTTCTCCGCAGCCGCGGAGGCAGTACTCCCGATCAGCCTTTCCTATTTTATACAGAACCGTCCTGGTATAGTATGTACGGTGCAGGACTTTCAGTTGCACCAGCTTAAGCCTGGAGGGAATCGCCGACTCGCACGGGGACGAGAGAGCTTCCTGCCACTCCGAGTCGTCAAGGTCACCTATGTCCGCCACCCAACTGGAGCGCAACTTGGACAACATGTCAGGTAGATTGTTAACCAGCTTCCGGTATGTGTATGAGGTGGCTTTTTGGGGCATGTGTTCAGTCAGCAGACGGTCCTCAAGGGGGGTAGACTCCTGCAAAGTCGCACCTGCTGGAATGGCTGCCCCTAGCGCGTGGCGTATCTGCATGAATCTGTACCGTTCGGACTCCCCCATACCATATTTGGACTGTAAAAACCCAAAATCAACGATTCTGTGATTTTTCCAGAGGTCCCCCACCACTGAAATTCCAATGTCGTCCCATGCCTTAAACCCTTTGGTATTGCCCATGTAACCCAACCTATGTGAGTCCCATAGGGGAGTCATCAGTGTAACAGTGTGTGCGCAGTGCAGGTGTCTGTGTGCCTTATACCAGAGTTGGATCGTATGGCGTGTCGGGCCCTGTAGCTCAGACGGGACGGTGCGACCATATAGGTTTCTCAGCAGACCTCTGGGTTCGACATTCTGCCTATCCGCCATGTAGGCGGGGTCCGTGTGTGGGGCATGCAACCAGAAGTTGATCTGTTTAAGGTGGGCAGCCCAGTAATACAGTTCAATACTAGGGAGTGCTATCCCCCCATCGTACCAGTCCCGCACCAGCTTGTTCTGCGCAATGCGGGCCGGTTTCCCGTCCCAGAGCAGATTAGAAATTGCCGCCGAGATGGCCTTAAAGTAGGCCGGGGGCACCGGAAACGGCGTATTCTCCAGGAGGTACAAAAAACGAGGCAGAGCCATCATTTTAAACAGGGCAGCTTTGCCCAGAAGAGTGAGTGGAAGGGAGCGCCATACCTTGACATCACGAACAAACCGCTCCAGTGGGGGTCTCAGGTTCAAAGCATGGAATACGTCCGGACTAGGAGTAACGTAAATCCCCAGATATTTAAAGGGGGCAGCAGTGTATGCCAACGGACAGCCCCTCGGAAGGGGGGGGGGGTGGCCAACAAGAACGAAAAGAACTGACTTCGACCAGTTAATTCTATAGCCAGATACCCTCCCGAACTTCTCGCAGACATTGAGCAGCTCCGGGACCGACTTCCGTGGGGCCGTGAGGTAGAGCAGGACATCATCGGCGTACAGCGATATCCGATCTTCCCACGTTGGCGACCACCGGATACCCTTAATTGATGGTTCCCATCTAACCCAAATTGCCAACGGCTCGAGGATTAATGTGAACAGTAGAGGAGACAATGGGCAACCCTGTCTCGTTCCACGGCCAAGCGGGAAGGTCCTAGAGATATGGCCATTTGCCACCACCTGCGCCAGGGGGCCAGTGTACAACAGTCGGACCCACGCACAAAAGCGGGGCCCAAAGCCCATGCGTCGGAGCACTGCGAAGAGGTAAGGCCACTCCACCGTGTCGAACGCCATAGTGGCGTCCAGTGAGAGCAGTACCGCAGGTTCCCGTATACTTTCCCTGCGAGCCAAAACCGCCTGCAAACGCCGCAAATTATGTGAGGTATTGCGAGTCTGCATGAAGCCGGATTGGTCTGGGTGTATTAGAGTGACAAGATGGGGGGTCAACCGCAACGCCAGTAACTTGGCTAGGATCTTCGGCTCCGCGTTGAGCAGGGAGATGGGGCGGTAGGAAGTGCATTCCTCTGCCGTTTTACCAGGTTTGTGGATCGGGATGATGGCGGCCAGGCGCTGGTCACTCGGCAGCATGCCCATTTCTAGGCTGTCCGTGAGCATGGCAAGAAGATGGGGGGCTGTCGTCTGGGACGTTTGTTTGTACAATTCCACCGGGATGCCGTTGGGTCCCAGGGCCTTCCCAGACGCCAACGCCTCGGTCGCGTCCCGTACCTCCTGCACGGTAACCTCGGCCTCTAACAAGAGTGCCGCCTCTGGCGAGAGACAGGGGATCGTCAGATCCGCGATGTAGTCATATGCCTCCTCCGTCGAGAACCCTGCCTGAGGGGCGTAGATAGCTTCGTAATGGTCCGCCAGCAGGCCAACAATGACCTCGGGGTCAGAGGTCGCCCGTCCGTCAGGCAGCGTCAGTTGAGCAATAACCCTGCCCGCCCTTTCCTTTTTATCGAGCCAGGCCAGCATCTTTCCTGCTTTATCGCCCAGTTCATACACTCTATGGCGGGTGGCCTGGAGTGATGTCCTAACCGATTCCCTCTGGTACGCCATCCATTCTATGCGGCACAGCCGAACCGCCTGGGCGGCCCCCAGCGACGGATTGGATTCCTGTCTAGAGATGGCCTCTATAAGGGCCTCCTCCAGTGCGCTGAGTTCTTGCTGTTGCGTCCTCCTGTGGGTTGCTACCGATGTGATCGCCTGCCCCCGCAGCACCGTTTTAAACGCTTCCCATAGAGTACTCTGGGAGGCCACTGAACCCACATTCTCCTGAAAATAGTGCTCGGCAGTCGCGGTGAGCGATTTTTTCAAAGGGGCATGGTGCAGATAGCTCGCATGGATCGGAAACGTACGGCACCTGTGCGCGCGGCGATTCGTGTACGTGAGCAGGAGAGGGGAGTGGTCGGAGACACCTCTGGGGCAGATGGTCACCTCTTCGACTCCGCAAAGCCCCTCACCGGACATGAACACATGGTCAATTCGCGAGAGGCAGTTATGGGTAGCTGAGTAGTATGTGTAGTGTCTGTCGTGGGGGTGTTTGTATCGCCAGCAGTCCGTCAGTCCTAAGGCGTCTACCAGACCGGAGAGTCGCCCGCCTCCCCGCACCGTCGCAGCCTGTGGGTGTCTATCAAGGGCATGGTCCATCACGTCATTGAAATCTCCCCCTAAAACCAGCGTCGCCGTCGGTAATGCCAGGAGAAAGGAGGCCAGTGCAGCGTGAGCCTCAGTATGTAGGTTAGGCGGGATGTACACAGACACGAAATTAAAGAGCTGGCCTTCCCACTGTACTGTTACCGCTGCGAAGCGGCCCTGAGTGTCCACCCTAGTTTGTGTGCATATCAATGGGAAATTTTTTCTTATAAGGATTCCAGTCCCCCTAGAACCGGACGTAAAGTCCGCATGAGCGACGAATTTGTACCCCCACCTGTCCATCGCTCTAGAGGCCGTGCCCACTAAATGGGTCTCCTGCAGCATAACTATCGCCGGTTTACAGCGTTTCAAATATTGTAGCACTAGGCCTCGTTTTACTCTGTCACCCAATCCTCGGACATTCCATGTGAGTGCCGTCAGTGTTAGAGAGCGGGAGGGGCGTGTCATGGGGAACTCAGGTGTAGCCTGTGAGAGCGTCGCCATCGATCAAGGTGTGATATGAGTCCAGGAGGAATGAATCTAAGGAAGCAACGTCACCTATGAACAAGTCGCCCTCATTCGGTGCCGTGTAGCTTGTGCTGTGCCAAACAATACAACAGGTAAACAAACAACCTAGAGCTAAAACAACCATCCAAACCCCCCCACCCCCCTCCCTGCCTCCCTGCTGTACGGGTCTGAAACCGCCCGCCTCCCCCAACTTAGCAGAGCGCTTTGTCCCATCACAACCCATAGTACTTGCTTGTCGGGGGTGTGAAGCTCTCCAACCCGACGGCAGCTCCGAGCTACCTCAGCCTCCCGGCCCTGCACAGGGCCCAAGTGTCCACAGGCAATGCGTGACAAACGATCGTCGGTCCTCACTCCTCGGAATACTCTCTCTCCTCCAGACCCGGCTCTGCAAACAGGTCTTGGCTATGGCCCTGAGATGGTTCCTGGCCCGATTGTTGCGGGGGGCCTCTGTCGCGTTGAGATCTGCCATCTCGCCTGGGTGCCTCCACTCGCCTCCATCCGTCCAGCCATTCCCTCGCCGCTTCTGGTGTGTCGAAGAACCATGCCCTGTGATTGTCCACGACCCTCAGTCGTGCCGGAAATAACATCGAGTATGGTATGTCCTTGTCCCGCAGGCTTTTCTTGACGTCGATAAAAGTCTTACGTCTTCGGGCCACCTCAGCCGTGTAATCAGGGAAGAACGCTATAGTGGAGTTCAGCACTTTGATTGGGGCGGAATTCCTGGCCGACTGGAGTATGGCATCCCGATCCCTGAAGTTAAAGAGTCTAGCCAGCACCGGCCGCGGCGCCGCCCCAGGCTTCGGCGTCCCCCCCGGGACTCTATGCGCCCTTTCGACTGAGAAGAATCGGGAGAGACCCTTCGGCTGCAGCTTTGTCGTGATGAGCTCCTCCACATATAAATCCATCGAGCGTTTGCCTTCGGATTCCGGAATGCCCAGGATGCGGACGTTGTTCCGTCGTGACCTCCCTTCTTGATCGTCCAGGCGGTCTTGTAGCTTTTTGGCAATCGCCTCCAACCGTTCAGTGGCCAACTGTAGTTCAGAGGTGTCCTCCACCAGCGATTTAGTGACCACCTCCACCTGGGCCACCCGCTCCGTCATTTTGTGGAAATCCGCCCTCAGCAGCCCAACATCAGTCGAGATTGCTCCCACTGTCGCCTGCACGCTCGTAAGCATCCTCATCAGGTCCTCTAAAGTCACTTTCTTGGTCCCCTCACCTACCGGACTCTTGCCCCCCGAGGGACGACTCTCGGAGAGAGGTGCGGCACTTTTTTCAAAGGCATATTTTTCCAGCTTCGCCTGTGCAGCTGCGCTCCTGTGACCCCTGTTAGCCATGACTACAGGTCGTGAGCACGAGGGGGGCCGTTGTAGAGGATCCTCGTGACTGAAAATGGCGCTGAACGTGAAAGCGCTCCCACTCCTCCGGGTATGCTGCGCGATAGTGCTGTTGGGCAGGGGGCAGCGGTCAGATTCCTCCGGCGCGCGAGGGCCCCTGAAGGACCTCGCAACTCAGGCTCCTGTGTCGCTCCAGGCGGCTGACGTCCCCACAGCCTCCTTCCTTTCGTGGCCAGAATCAGAGCCAGGCAACTGCAGGCGCGGAGGCCTCAAAGATTCACCAAGTCGTGCGTCGCGGGCCAGGGGGGTGCAGCTTTCGCGCCCAAAAGTCCGGGAATCTGGCTCAGCGCCAGGAACTACCGCCACTCTCAGCCCTGGGGGTCAGGGGCACCTCACTCTCCCCCGCACTGCCAGGTTATCGCACCCTCCTTCACAGGACGCACTGTCCGCCGCCCGGCAGTCTGTTATGGAAGGGCGGTCAAGCGCTCAGTTATCGCCGATTATCAGCCCCACCGCTCACACAGGCAATGGCGCACTTCGCTCCCGCTCTCCCGTCCTGGCCTCGTACCTGCCGCCGAGCCGGTCACAGCGTGCATGTGGAGCCTCCACGCCCCAGGGCAGTCCGAACGTGCTGGAGGGCTACTCCTTCATGGAACCCTCGATCGCAATGTCACAGCACTGATGTGGGAGCTGCAGACACTTCTGTAAAGGATCGGCACTTCCAGCACCTCCTTCCGGTATAGCCTCCCGTCTCGCGGCCACTTCCGGGCGGCGGGCAGCGCTACGGCAGGCCGGGGCTCTCTCACCCGGCAGGGCCGTCACCGAAGCACTCCCGTCACACCGGTAATCGAAGTCCAATTTTAACCGGGGAAGCGCCGGCCGGCGTCGCTAAAGTGCCTCACGCCGAATCTTTCGCCTGTGGCACACTGGAGGCGGATTTTGTGTCGGATCAATGGCAAAGGAGCTGCCTCGGTGTGAGAGCTCTCTCACTACGCAGCCATCGCTGTCGGCTCGTAGCCACGCCCCCCTATACACCTTTTTAGCTCATTTTTATTCTTTTAGCCTGTGAGAAATGTAATTTGTGTATCTTTTGCAACTAATGGATTTATTCATATTTGTCACGATGCTTTTTAATAAGTGTATTGGGTACTTTGCATCTTTTATGGTCTATGACCGAAATAAAGATTATTTGACTTGACTTGACTTGCTTTCTTCACAATCCTCCACCTCATTTACTGCGAGTAATTTACTCTTTACTGACTTGTGGATTAAAATGTGAAAGGAGAAAGACAAGGGTGTCCTATGTCCTCTGTGTAAGACAGTGAGCATTCTGAAGTGTCAATGGAGGGAACACCTGTGAATTTTCTTAGTAGGGCTTTGAGTCTCTATTCCTTGCATTACTCATATTTACGCATATGGATCAGAATTCTAGACAAAGTATAAGCACTGTAGAATGATCAGATACACACAATCCACATTTACCAGGGTGAGGTATGAGGGAAAAATCCCTTATTAGTATTTAAACAAACAAATAAATGTCAAATATAAATCTTATGTAACTATGCAAAGTCAGTCATCAGTATTGTAAATGTTTTTAAAAGTTATGTTCCTAACAATGGTACACATTCGCATAATAGTAACATTCAGCAGCGTACCCATTCTGTAATGACGAAGAGTATTCTAGGGTGTGTACTACATAAAATGACAGTAAGTAGAAAGCAGTATCATTTTGGGATCACACAGTTACATGCCGCTTTGTAGAAAACTTGCAGTTAGTTTTGGTATGCATGTACATGGGATGCAGGGTGCATTTGAAATACATCCCCATTTCAAAATAGCCATGTATTGCATGGAATCCGCCAGAAACCACCATCACAGTGGGAAACACGACTGTGGTAGTTACAACAGGGACCATTCAGAGGGTACTTTCCACAGTCCAATGGTTCTAAATTGTTTACTTCCTGCTGATCCTGTACACTAGTTTGCAAAAATGCACAGCAGTAATGAACAGCCTTGGAAAGATTCGCAATGCACTTTGTATCTCATTTGTTTACAGCAGCTATGTTATAATTTGTAGAAAAACACTTTGTTTGCGTAGAGGCCTTTGTGGAGATAGCACCCCCCCCCCCCCCCACCTGTGCTTGTCATGTGACCAGGTCTATTTGCCTGCATCGCCAATGCAAACCAGGCGGCTAGCAGAGACCTTTGCGATTTGAATGTGGAGAGGGAGGGGGGAGGGGTTGGCATTGCTGCTTTGCTGGGATGGAAACCATAAATAAGAGGAGTGATTGAGACAATGACCAACACCAGCAGTAAATGGGGTGGAGCCGCTGGGTGGGGTCAGGGACAGGCAGCTGGTGAGAAGGGGAAAGATAAAATCAGCAAGCAAAAGGCGAGAGAAGGGCATTTAGAGGAGACGATGACCACCCTAAATATAGTAAGATGTCGGCAGAGAACACAAAATATAAAGCATTATCATCCAGAATTTACAAATCATTCGAGTGAACTCCCAGTTTATTGTTTTTTATCATGCACTCTCAGCACACGTGTATCTGTTTGACTAAAATCATCAAATTGTACCTGCCCACTGTGTAGAAAATCCATCGATGTAATAGATATGCAAGTCTTCATCAAATAAAATATGGCTTCAAATTAGCTATTTTCAAATATCTCAATTGGCGCGTTAAATTCAAAGAACATTGACACCAGCACAGAGGCACATACATTTGCATTGTAAGTTGCAATATTAGGACTATGAGCCAGGTTTTAGGTACTGCATCACATATGGTGTCACTGTGTGTGAGTCAGACCTCTCTTGGGCCACTCAACGTCAATGAGAGGCGGGCATCATGCTGGAAGTTAACATAAGTCACCAAACGGGTCGGTCATACCCAGGTAACGAACAAGGAACAGACACCAGCGTTGCCTTTTCTTACTTTGTAAACACAGCAAAAAAAGTGTGTAATTAGTTTCCTCCAGTTTTTTCCCTGGTCCAGCCACAATTTCCTCCACTCCAAACAGCCAAAGTGGTTTACTAAAGAAAATCACTGGGCTGGGCACTGAATTATTATATCTGTTGTCTAACTCAGTTCTGACTAACCACACCACCTCCTGGAGAATCCTTTGGCTGATCACGGTCACTATCCAGAGAGTCCATGTCTGAAATGGTATGCTGGTCCCAGTTTGTAAAACCATTATATGGCAAACTCTCTGACACCAAGGACAATCAGCCCCAACCACCACGGTTGAGGACCAGTAGACCCTGTTTACCCCATGCCCCTCCCCCGAAGGTGTCTGACAGCATCTATGAGGCAAAGAATGTAATGTGAAACGATTCACTGTATTTTTGTGATGGAACATAGTCCCTCATGCATTGCAATAAATGCACTCCATCAGAGGCAGTTTTATACACCAAGGGGCTTATTTACAAGCCCCTTGCGCCACCGGTACATCACTTTTATTGATGTACCGGCCGCGTAACGGGCTTCCCCATATTTACAAGGCCATGTAATGTCACTTTTCATGGCCTTGTAAATATGTTTCCCTTTCACGCATAACTCTGCATGAAAGGGGAATTGCATGGGTGTGGCTGTGTGTGTTCCCATGCAACATCCTTGGGACTTGACGCATTCCGTGATTTACAATATTTTGTAAACCTGGGAATGCGTTGGATTCCTACACCTCCCTAGGGGACGAATATGCAGGTGCAACAAGGAGAAATACTTCTATTTCTCCTTGTTTGTGCAGCACGGATAGAAATAGGAAAACACCTTTAATGGTTGTTTTTGTGCAGGGAGGTGTGCCTTCCTTCACAAAAACAATCATCCCCTCAGCGCTGTCACCCTTGAAAAATGACACGAGGGTTGTCTGCGCTGGCGTATGGCTGCTGTTTGTGCACAAGTGCAGAAGAGAAGGACAGGAATGCGCCATATCTTGTAGATATGGCGTATTCATGCACTTTTTCTGACACATGGCAGCTCAGCAGGAAGGCTAGCTGCACTGCTGTGCGTCAAAATAGTGTAAATGAGGCCCTAAATGTGTGCAGATGAAATTCTCTTCTGGTCAGAGCAATATATTTTAAAGTATTGGTAACAACAGAACGACAAACAGCTGAAATGTCAAGCCAGAACAAAAAATTTAAATGATCTGAAAATGCCAGATCGAGCAGTTTGCACCCTCTTGCACAATAAACAAAGAAAGCACTTAAAGAATTAATACAGCGTGACAGGCTGAAACTGATGACTCAGGGCCAGATGTAGGTCGGTCGGTAACGGCCGAAAATCGGTATTTTCGGCCGTTACCGACCGGAAAATCAGATGTGGTATGTAGGGCCCAGAATTTTACAGATTCGGTAAATTTACCGATCGGTAAATTTACCGAATCTGTAAAATACAGAATCGGTATTTATACCTATTCGTTATTTTTGATATGTAGGTGGGACTCTTCTGAGTCCCACAACCCTTACCGATTCTGTATTTTACCATCAAATATATTTGATGGTAAAATACCGATTCAGGTGTGCATGCACATGTGTGCATGCACACCTGTGCCATATGCCTGCCACATTGCCCCCGAATCTTTTTTGGGGGTGCTAGAGGGTGTCAAAGTGACACCCCCTGCACCCTTGTCAAAATCTGTATTTACCGATTCGGTAAATACCGACCGGTAATGCCCCATTCATTCCTATGGGCTTCAAAGCCCATAGGAATGAATGGGCCATTATCGGTCGGTATTTACCGAATCGGTAAAAACAGATTTTTACCGATTCGGTAGCAGGAACATCTGGATGTTCCTACATCTCAACCCCTTAGATTTACCGATTTTTAATTACCGAATCGGTATGATTCGGTAATTAAAAATCGGTAAATCTATTTTACCTACATCGGGCCCCTAGTTGCTAAAAAGCCAAGTTTTTAAGGATTACCTGAAGGAAAGAAGATTTGAACTTTCCTTTAGTTGTAGGGGGAGTGAGTTCCACAGTTTTGCAGTTCTTATGGCGAAGCTTCTACCTCCTCAGGAAGCTTGTCTGAACTTAGGAACAGTCAAATATTTGGCAGTAGAAGATCAGAGTTTTCTAGGTGAAGAGTACCAAGTGAATTTGTTCCTTAGATACTCAGGGTGAGATTGTTGTAGGGACTTAAATTTGATTCTTTTTCTTATGGGAAGCAAATGGAGATTAGCCAAGGCCTGAGAGGTAGATTGATGTTTAGGAATTCCTATAGAAGATGTGCTGATGCATTCTGCAACACCTGTAATTTGTGAAGAATTCAGTTTTAAGTATTCAGAAAAAGAGCACGGCAGTAATCCAGTTAGGACACGGCAAGTGCAGTTAATATGGTTTTCTGCAGATCTGTGGAAATTAAAGGACACACCTTCCTAATAATTTTAGGGTGTAGAAGACTGAGGAGGCTATGGAGTTGAGCTGATCACTGAAGCTCAGTTTATTATCCAATATGACTCCCATATTTCTCTCCTTCTCTGCAGCCTTGGGCAATAAGCCCAATTTCTGTGGCGACCCTACTGAGTGTCCAGAAGGAGGTGTCATTTCCCAGGGGAAGTACCTCTGTTTTCCTGCAGTTCTACATGAGGCAGTCGAGTTTCATCCAATTATCTATCTGTCTCATGCAGTTGTTAAATCTCGTCACTATTTCATCTACGTTAGTGGCTTTTGAGACCACAATTTCTGTGTCATCAGTACATGATACAGCTGAAAAAATGAATGATTTAATGATCCTGGCCAGTGGGGTGACATACAGATTGAATAGAAATTCAATGGAAAAGGAAGTACAGAAACAACTTTCTGCATACCTTGAATCAAACAACCTGCTACATGACTCCCAGTCCGGATTCAGGACTGGTTAAAGCAAAAAGACAGCTCTACTGGAAGTGGCAGAAACGATACGAGAAACCCTGGATCGTGGCAATTACTCTACGCTAGTGCTGTTGGACTTGTCCGCAGCATTTGACACTGTCTCATACCTGATCCTTCTAGAGAGGCTTGAGCAGTTAGGCGTGGGGGACATCGTCCCAACTTGGTTCCACTCCTTTCTCGAGGGCCGATCCCAGAAAATCTGTCTACATCCTCACGTATCCTCCACCCGCCCACTTTTCTTTGGAGTCCCACAGAGCTCGGCCCTCAGCCCAACCCTTTTTAATGTTTACCTCACCCCACTTGCCTCAGTCAAGGTGGTGTCCTACGCTGACGACACCCAGCTGGTGTTTTCTTTCAGTGACCACTGTAAGGCTGCTTTTACCAACTTTAAACAGTGTCTGATTAACATTTCATCTTGGATGACAGACTACTGTTTAAAATTAAATACAGAAAAAACAGAATTTCAGTTTTTTATCCAGCCATCACCCCCAAAAGCCAAACTGTGATGGTCTATGGAACTTAATCCTCCTCCAAGGCCAGTCCCGTCGGCGAGAAACTTAGGATTCAAATTTGACTCCGCCCTCTCTGGGAAAGCCCAGATACGCCAAGTCTTGTCCGCATGCTTCTGGAATCTGAAAACCCTAAGGAGATTTTCACATCTCCTACAAATGGACTGTAGGAAAACGGTAGTGCACGCACTAATTACTTCTCAACTGGATTATACCAACAGTCTATACTTGGGTCTCCCAGACTACCTCATCAAAAAGCTGCAGGGCTTTCAAAATGCGGCCGCCAGGCACATCAGGAATGTACCACTCCACCACCATATCTCCCCACATCTACAAAGCCTACATTGGTTACTGGTCAAAAAGAGGATCCATTTCAAGGCTCTAACCCTGGCCTTCAGGACTATAGTGACACGGACCCTAAATACTTAAAACTAAGATTACCCAAATAAATCCAAAATAGGATGCTGAGATCAAATCACCAGAGATTCCTAGCTATTCCACGTTTCAAAAAAGATAGACTAGGCGGTCGATCCTTTTCTTTTATAACTGCCTCTGTCTGGAACTCCATGCCAGAGCCTCTCTCAAAGTCCACCTCAGAACCTATTTTTAGGAAGGATCTTAAAACCAGGCTCTTTAGTCTACCATGGAACCTCCCCCCCAGCCTATTCAACAGGATACCTCCCTCTCACAACTCGCTGTCGGCGCCGGGACACCTCCGTTGGAGGTAGCTATTGTGCTTTACAAAATGCAATAACAATAATAATAATAATAGAGTAGGGCTCCAAGAAGAGCTCTGGCGCTCCCCACATGGCAGCTTAAAAACATCAGAAACAAAATCACCTGTGACTATAAATTGTTCCATGTCGTAGAGAAAAGAACTCAGAAGGGTAAGGGTGATCTCCCAATACCAAGCTTGAAAAGATGGTCAATCGAAAGGTTGTTATGACGTATCAAAAGTCGCTGAGAGATCCAGCAAGACAAGAGAGGCCTTGCCGCCCTTGTCAAGTATGGACCTCAACTCTTCTGCAGCCACAATCAGAGCAGACTGAGTGCTGTGAGCACCTCTAAAGCAGTATTGTGTGGAGTGCAAAGGTATATTGGTGTCAACGAAAGAGGCAAGTTCAAGGTTTAGTGCCTTATCAAGTATTTTGGCAGGAGAAGATAGCCTGGAGATAGTCCAAAGCTACTGGGCTCTTGTATATAGGGACTGGGTTTCTTGAGGACAGGAAGAATATATGCTTTCTTCCACTCTACAGGGAAATGTCCTGTTTTGTTTAGCTCATTTAAGATTTCAACAAAATGAGTACTTTTAATATTAGAGGAGAGTTGTATAATTTTGGGTGGACAAGGGTCCGGGGGGGGATCCTGGCTTGATGGACATAAGCTTAATACTTGCTCGGCACTGAGCAGGGAAAAGGTATTTGGAGTTTCTATATTGGATGGGAAGTTCCTTTCATCCAAAAGGTTGGAATTTAGATGTTTGTTTGTCAAAATGTCATATGATATTGAGAAAAGCCTTGGAAGTCCCCTTCCTCTGTTCAAAGGGCAATTCCATACAATTAATCAGTAAGGGGCGCATTATGTTTCACCTCAACAGAATTAGGAAAAACCTGCTACTGATAAATTCAATGTGTTAAGAAATTAACATACCAGTAAATGATTGATCATTACAATTAACTAGGTTTGCATTTGTAGGATTTGAAAAGAGCAAGTGCAAAAACGTTCCTCCTAGCGTTTTATTCAAGATAACCTTTGTAATATTTGTTTTTAAAATGGTTTGTCAAATAAGATGTGCATTTGATTTGATATGCTCTCTTTCTTTCTTTTTTTCTTTTTATTACTTAATTGTTGTCTTTCTTTCTTTGTTAATTTCTTACTTTCTTTTGTTTGTTAATTTCTTACTTTTTTTCTTTCTTTATTTTTTGGCAGCAACACTGTTCAAGAAACCAGACCAAAGGATTAAAGGACATAATTTCCAACTCCATACCAGCCATCCTTTTTGTCCACAATCACCAATGTCACAGTCCACGTTGTGCAGATTGTTAGCTCCCCCTCCCAGAGACCTATGGATTTTAAGAACTGTGACCACCTCTTAGAAAGGACTCTAATTAGAACACCCATGGATATGAAATGGGAGCCTGACATATCCATACATTCTAATTAGAGCCCCACTGAGAGTGGACACATGCTTTGCAAAGCACTGGCAATGAACAGCCCTCTGTAACAGGCTCACCATGTGGAGCATTTAAATTACACGAGGATAGAAACGATCAGGGACTCATAACATAATTGAGCCTCTTTAAAGAAACAGCATGATCTATAGAACCATCACGCGCTCCTTCATCGCCCAAGTAAAAGGATGTTTTTCACACTGGTCTTATATGGAAGCTGTCATGGTGCTGTTTGACAGCAATACAAGTTCAAAAAGATAATTAAAAAAGTTCAATTTAAATACATTTCTACGGCTTCATTCCGAGATGCAAATATATGTTTGAAAGCAAATGCTCTGGACACTGCATCCAAATATTTACAAAATCGGCACGGGAATAAAGATGATGAAAGGTGCAAGTAAAATGACCAAGACACAAGTTCGCAAAATACATCAGAAAATCAATGAAGAAATTGGAGGCAAGTGAAGTGAAGCTAGCTTCTCCGTAACAGAATGCACATTTGCATTACTTTGTATTGCAACACACAAACTGAAGTGTTAGAAGTGGTGAGCGAAATGGAAGGCAAATAAAAAACCAAAGTTAACACATTGCAAAGACATTGTGAGTTGCCATTTGTTTATAAAATATTGGACACACTTCAATACTTCTTTATTGCCCCAAACTGTTGGGAATTTAATATGGTAATTTTTATGTAAAAAAATTGTAAGAAAATTGCTCTTTTTGCAAGATCAGCCCATTTGGTTGGACTGATGTTGCTGTTTTTTTTACTCTATGCAATGGGGGCCAGATTTACAAACTTTTCTTGCAACACAACCCATACTGCATTTTGTGAACCAGAAAGAGCAGAAATGCCCCATATCTACTAGGATATGGCTCACTTCTCCTCCTTCCTTCTGTTGGCACACTATGTGCTGCCTAGTGCCAATACAGACAACCTTTACCATGGTGCAAGGGTTCCTGCATTACACTCAGGATTGCTTTTGTGCAGGAAGGTACACCTTCCTATACAAAAACAATCCTAAGAGGGAATTTCCTATTTTTATATGTGATGTGGAATACATCACGTATAGAACGAGTAAGTAACAAGGAGAAATAAAAAATATCTCCTTGTTATGCCATCTTCTGGATGCACACCGGTTAGACCTGTCAACTATGTGAGGTCCCCCACCAAATGCTTTGCACTACTCCTCCATTATTGCTAATCTCGTTTTTGTTGGCCTTAGTACTCTGTGCACTTCACTACTGCTAACCAGTGCTAAAGTGCATGTGCTCACTCCTTAAAGTATGGTAACATTGGCTTGCACTCAATTTTCACATTTAATTTACTTGTAAGTCCTAAGTAAAGTGGTACTACATGTACCCAGGGTCTATAAATTACATACTATTAGTGGGTTTGGCTTGGCAGCTGGGGCTGGAATATTTCCATGAGGAGAAGGTCAAGTCTGATTTGTACAGTGAGCAAAAAAATGATGGGTTGGAGGGCAACCCAGCGCTATTGCCAGTGTTGAGAATTAATGCAAGCAGACTCCCATCCCCCTGTTGTGTGTTCTCTAGTGAGCCTGCAGCACTGATTGTGCCAACACTTACGTAGCCTTTTCAACATGTCTCAGGCATGCCATTGCAGCTTGCATGTGAACTTTAAAACTGTCATTTTGACGTGGCAAAATAAACATTTTGCCAGGCCTAACCTTCCTTTTCGATACACATATGTCACCCATAGTATAGGCCCGTATAGGCCCTAAATAATCCACAAGGCAGTGTGCAGTGTGTTTAAACATGTATGCTTCCTTTTTACATTTCCTAGTGGTGAAAAACTCTTAAATTAGTTTTTAAATACTGCAATGCCTACCTTTCCCACAAGATAACATTGGGTTAACTTATTACATTTAATAAGAGATAGCTTTCATTAGGGAGCAGGTGTGAATTTCAAGGTTCTCGACTAAAGAATTGCAAGTTAAAACACTCTTTAATGGTAAGGTCATATTTTATGTCACAATCCTGAAAATGCCACTTTTAGGAAGTTGGCATTTTCCTGTCCCAACCATTTGGTGCCTGTAACCTGTATCCTGATTCACATGACACAGTGTAGCTGGCAGCTGGTCTTTGTGTATTGCTTCCAGACAGAGAGACAAAGGGGAAATAGGTGTTGGCAGGATGGGCCATTTCTGACTTGATGAGGGGGATGAACTGTCACCTCCCACACTTGCACATTACAAAGACTGCCCAGCACACTCACAGAGGATTTTGATACTAAACGTTTCTGTCCCTAGACAAGCTAGGGACAGGAAAGGGAGGCAGGAAAATCTAAACACCTTTGGGCGTGAAACCGTCCCGAAACTTATCTTACTTCAAAATGGATACCAGATATCAATAGTGTAGGCTTAGACCAAATATTCAGTACAGGTTTGGCACTGTGGATGACTCAGAAAGACTGCTATGCTGCTCTTCAAGAAGGACTGCAACTTGGTTGTCCTGCTGCCCTGCTACCTGCTGTCGTCTGCCTAAGTGAGAAGGACTGGACCTGCATCTTGAAGCCAGGACCACTAGAGTGAATCCACGGGCTCGTTGTCTGGCCTCAGGGACAGAGAAGGCTCCAGCCTCATTAATCACAGCACCTTGACATTACCTGCCATGAGTCTTACCTCCCAAGTGGTGCCAGCCCCGATCCTGGACTCTTGGAAGTAGCCATGAAAGTGCTGCCCAGTCCAGCTGTGGTCCTGTGAGCAAAACTGGTGTAGCGCAGCACATCTTCTCGCAGCCGGTTAGGAACTGCCACAGGGTGACATGTCCCAATGTAGGACCTCACATCGCAGACTGTAGCTTCCTTAGAACCACCATTGAACAATGCATCCTTGAACAGGCCTTTGCATTACAATCCCTGCATCAACGGCATCCTCTATTATGATGCCGGACTCTGCATCACAGCTACGCAACTCCTCGGAACCGCCGCTGCACAACGCATCCTCAATACCAAGCATCCAGCTAACTTGGTCCGCGTATCTGTCCCTGACTCCATTGCAGTCGGCAAGAACTTGTGACTTTGTCCCAGTCTGACATGACCTGAAGACCACAGTTGGTGCTTGGTGCTTTTAAGCGTTTTTTGTACTTAACATTTTAAAATTACATATCTCTGTTCTACTGATGTGACTTTTGTCATTTCCGTCGCAAATAATTTATTAAATTGTAATGTATTTTTCTAAATTGTTGTACGATTTTTCTTGTGTTTTATTTATTACTACTTAAAGTGCTACATAAATACTTTACTCATTGTATCTAAGCTAAGTCTGATTGCTTTTGTGCCACGCTACCGGAGGGTCAAGATCAGGTGAATTTGGGGTTGCGTGTGACTTTACCCTGACAGAAATTGTCGTTGCTGCTTGGGTAGGGTTTTACCACCCTCAACCAGTAACCCAATTTCCTACAACACCATGTTGATGTCATCCCCGAAGTACCGCTTTTAGTAAATCTAGAATAGCATCCAATTCCATGGGTGGATGCACAGAAATGCCCAAGCTCCACACATTGAATGCTTACCACTACGAAATAATATGCAATGCAGCATTGCGTTACATTTCTTTAAAATGTCACACATGGTAGCACTAATTGTCCCTTTTGTGGCTTAGAAAATATCACTTAAGGACTTGTGTTGCCTTGCAAGGAGAATACAAGTCCTACTAAAGCGGGACCTGGTACTCACCAGGCCCAGATGCTTGTGCTCTGACCCCTTAAACCTGTTGCTAAACTCCTATTTGTCATATTTCTCTTACTTATAAATCCCTAGTACATGGTAAAAAGTGTACCCAGGGCTTGAAATGTAGGTGTAACTAGAGGATTTCAGGACACATTATACCACTAAGAGAGTAAATGAAGTCCTGACACCCTTCACCTGGCAGTGAAGGGTTACATTACAAATTCAACCTGTCAAAATCAACCCTTTTGACAGACCTAAACCCTTCTTTTAAATATTAGTAAATCACCTCAAAGGAAACCTTAATGTCTCATAAGGCAGGGTGCATGATATTTTAAAGTAGGACATTTACATTTTTAATATAATACATGTCCTTACAGTGACAAGATCCCAAAACTTGTTTTCCCTGTAGCAGCGTTAGCTGCACAATAGAAAAGCATTGGGGATTAATAGTACATTACACAGCAGGAACCAGTTAAAAAGTTAATTCTTGGACTTTTTATAATGTTTCATTGGAAAAGTCAGATTTGTAATCAATATTTACAAAAGGACTTTTAGAAAGTTACATCTTGTGTGCCTAAAGCCTCTTGAAGCCCATTTGCATGAGCTTCCAACTATCAACTACTACTTAAACTTTTTTCTTTAAATTCACAAAATTCCCTTTGGTATGCAGGGAAATATGCCCCAGGCACAGTTTTCCCGGTGTACAACTGGGAATGTCAGGTAATAATTCCTAAGGTCTCGGATTCCTCTTTATGGAACTTTACATAGAGTAGAATTCAAAGCAAGGGAATGAAGCTCCTTGTGCAAATGCTTGTTTTTTAAGTTATGTTTTTTCTTAAGGAGTTTCCCTATTAACAAAACGTATCCCTCTAAACCTCCAGAAAATCTGCGTGATCCTTTCACCTTCCCAAGGGTCCGATCGGAATCCGGGAATGCTCATACACATATATGTGTGGGCATACCCAGTTTTCATGGCAAACCACCCCTCAGAATGGGTGCCCCTGCACATGTAAAGAATGTCCCTTAACATATAATGACTGTACCCCAGCACATCAGGGCTGTGCTTGGTTAAGTTGTGGGTGGTAACTGAAATCACAATTTACCTGCTTAGTGGCAATTTTTGTTTTCTAGATCACCTTTAAACTTCTTGGAGGATATTCTATCCACTTTTTTAATGAACTGTCAATGATGGCAAAACAATCTACAATCATATGAGATGGACTCCTTGTCACGGAGTACCATTTCCTGTGATGTCAGAGAAGGTGAAAGGATGTTTGATAATACCTCCTCAACACAATGGTTTTAGTGAATTCATACCACTATAATGTGTGTTGGTCCATACTGCATTGAAAGTATATTTTCCTGACTAATCAACTTGGCTGACAAAACGCTAAAATAGATGTATAAACAATAGCTCGGGAAATACTTTATGTGCCAGTCAAAAAGGATGTTATGAAATTGTAGTAATCTTGTTCGGAGGCTTTCTTCTATATTGTTTTTCTGTGGATAATACGCTAGACAGGATTCAATGCGTGACCGGCACAGGTAAGAGGGGTGCGGCAGTGGAGTGGTTGGGCGGAGCGGAGGGGGGAGAAGTCGACAGACAACGGAATAGGTGAAATTAATTAGAAAAATAAATAAAACCACTTACCTTGCGATCGCCTCATAGCAGACAAGTTAAGTGATTGCATTCATTTTTTTGTATTTAATTTTACATATCTCGTTGTCTATTGACTTCTTCCGCAGCCCTGCCCCACCACTCTTACCTGTGCCAGCCGGGCCTGCCGTTGTCAGTGGATGCTGCTTCAGAGTGCATGTTCTCCTCCACAACTAATGAACATTTCCTAATACAATAGCCACATCTCATTGTGTTACCTTTATCTTCCGCTGTTACAACTAGCCCAGCAAAAATAACCAACAGACACTTTTGACCAGGCCTTTCCACCCCTTCATTTTGCAGACTTTGAAATGGCAACATGAGGAGGACCGAATGAAGGTTATTCTGTCAAAGACCTTTCACAAAACAACCCTAACACAGAGCAAGGACAAGCATGAGCATTCCCCAACAACAGGAGTACACAGGAACTGGCAAACGACAAACCCACATTGAGGAAACGTAGCAGAAGAGCACAATACAACTTTATTGACTGCAAGTCTTTCACGAACTCCTGACACCGCTTTTTGATTTAAAAATAGGTACCTAGTCAAATCCTGGTTATCATGGGTTAAATTTGAGAAGTATGGAAAAATCACACTGGAGGGTCCTTGTGACTATTAGGAACGTATTTTCCCTGTGAAAAGACGGTTGAACAGGCAATCTGAGAAGATGTAAACACTGTTCATTATATCCTCCCTTTTGTCAGTTTTGGTGTAGTGTGATGATGTAATGGATGCTGGCCTTTGCCCTGTAGTAATCGTTGTGGAAATGTACCTTTATTAGTACACGCTAAATAAATGAGTTACTAGGCCTCATTTATTTCCACTGGCATGAGATAAATTAACTTTCGTAACAAACATAGTTCACAGACACATTACTACACTTATCATGTTATATGAGAAGTGTCAAGTCTTTATAGAAAGCAAGCACTGGCATGTTCCACATTAGCACTGTAGATGCAATAATGTCTTTTAAAGATTTTATGTCACTCGTGCAAAAATAAATGATCTTTTCATGACCTTATTCCGACCTGTATGTCCCTTTTTCTAACACCATCTGTCTCAGACAGAGAAGATATGAATCCCACTTTCAAACCAGATAAATGGTGTATACACTTTTTACTCAATTAGGCAACCGGGCACAGGTGCTGGCTGGACCTGGAATGCAACTCTGTATTTTGGAGTTTGGTGATTCAGTCACTGAAGAGCCTCCTTATTATTTAAAGCGATTTAACAGGTCACTCTGGGGCATATTATCAAGAACAGCGTTAAAAATTATCGACGGTTTAGGGACAGAAAACTGCAGCTGAAGCGGCGATAATGGGCTTGATAATATGCCCTTGATAATTCCATTAGAAGTCCATGTTCTGGTGTGAACATGGGCTTCTATTGGATTTCTCCAGGGCATATTATCAAGCCCATTATCACCGCTTTAGCTGCAGTTTTCTGCCGCTAAACCGGCGATAATTTTAAAGCCGTTCTTGATATTATGCCCCTCTGTTATTAAAAACTCCTCATCGGTTGTCACTCGGTGGGCACAGAGATGTAAAACTCTCTTGCCCTGGGCGTAATGTCTGCACTTAAGTAAAACAATGTGTCTTATATGGTAAGTATGGGCCCTTGTAACAAAGGTAAACGTAGACCTTAAGTCTAACTTTAGAACAGAACTCTACGTTTAGAGCTAAAGTCTAAGATTGGACCTGAAGCCTCAGGGGCATATTTATAAGGGGAGTTGTGTTGTGCTTCGACCACGCAACACAAGTCCAAAATGCGATTTATGAAGCCACACAAGGCCGCCTTGTGTGACCCTGGGTGGTTTCATAAATGTGACGTAACGCAACGCCGTGCAAATCACTGTGTTGCATTACTTTGTCCTGAGATGGCATTCCATGGGTGGTGTGTGGGTGTCCCCAACCATTTCCCCTGGTTTTGCGCATTCCCAGATCTACCAAAAGTGGTAGACTTGGGGATGTGCAAAAAGGATCTGTCTTCTTAGGCGAGGCAAATTGAGGAGAAATATCTTTAGTTCTCCTAATTACTTCCTCTTTCTATGTGTGCTGCATTTTCAGCAATCTCAGGAATGTTTTTGTGCAGGAAGGTGACCCTTCCTACACATAAACAATCCTGCATAAAGCAAAGGCACCTTTGCACCATGGTGCAAGGGTGCATGTGCTTGTGCTAGTAATGCAGGTCTAAGCTTAGGGCCAATTTTATGTAATGCATTGCAGTGCAGCAAGACACCTTGCTGCACAGCATTACAAGGAGAGGGTAGGAAAGCAGTATATTTAAAAGAATACAGCTAATTCCTGCATTTATGAATTGCTGGCAGGTGCAAGTGAAGTATTTTTGGATGTGTGCTTACATTTATGGCCAAAATTACCATAAGGTCATTCCTGATGAAATGATATATCTTGCAATTCTAAATGTATAAGCTCCTTTAACCAATCTCGAGTAAGCTTGAGTAAAGCGCGTCTTGCTTTGCTGAATGTTATGTATGCCGCATTTTAACCCTGATTTAAAAAAGTCCTCTTAAGGTTCACACTGTTTTACTGCCAACTGCCTACCTGTGCCGTAGATCACTCACTCTCTGGTCTGCCGTGGGGGCTCCCGATTGTGCAGAGAGAGTGTTGTGCTATTTCCACGGCCGCCATCTTAGTGGGTCGGGGTTGGCACTCTAGCTCATTCACCACTTCCGGGGGGAAACACATTTAGCCTATGCAGAGTCAGACACTGTTGGAACTGGCCCTTCTTGCAGGGTCATCCTCAAACTTTTTGCTTCTTCCTCCCTTATTTTTCCTGACCCGTGGCTGTTGGAAATAGGACTCTGCGCACTTTACCACTGCTGATCAGTACTAAAGTGCATATGCTCTCTGTGTAAAGTGTTATTCTGATTGGATATACATGTTTGGCATATTTGTATCACCATGAAGTCCCTAATAAGGTGCACTGGGTGTGCCAGGGCTGGTGCGCATCAGTCACCCTATGGAAGGCCCAAGGTACCCCCCTGGGCAGGGTGCAGTGTATGTAAAAGGCAGAGCATGTACTAGTGCAGGTGACATGCTCAGATAGTGAATGGCAGCCATTTTCGTTTTTCACTATTGTAAGGCTATCTTGCTCCATAGATTAACATGGGGGATGCTGGTTACAGTGGTTAACAGCATTTCTTCCCATAAGAACAAGATAGGACATAAGTATCTAGTATCCCTGAACTCAGAATTTAATAACACATCTTTTAGGAAAGGTTGTTTTAAAAATCCTGTGTTTGAGAACAGCATTTTTAGAAAGTTACTGTTCTTTTGTCTGACCCTTCTGTGTGCCTTGGCCTGTTTGTGTATTGACTGTCTGGTTTGAGAGTGACAGGGGCTGGGGATGCCCCAGGAGGCTGGCTGAGTCAGCCCTAGGCTGAATCACTGCATTTGCAACTGGAGTGGTGGGAGGAGTTAGCACCTGGGCCTGAATAGGGCTGTGCCTGCCTTCCACAATGCTGGCTCCACCTCCTGCTGGGCGGCTGACGACCCTGCCCCTCACTCTGAAAGGAAAGAAGAAGCCAGCAAAACAAAGTACTCAGGAAACACCCAGAACTGGTTCAGACCGGGCTCAGGGCCCACATGCACAGAGAGAACAAAGACTTTAGGGGTATAAGTAAAGGACCCCTGACAACAGAAAATTAGATCATCCTGGAATCAAGAAGGAACCTATGCCAAGGAGAAAGCTTAAACTGAAGAAGGAAGACTGTCCTGCTTTTGCTCTGCTGGACTGACCTGTTGCTTTGCTGCCAAGGAGAGGGGAAGGACTTTGCTGGGTGCTGTGTCCCCTGTCTTGACGGAATCTCCAAGGGCCTGAGAAGAGTTGGCTCCCTGTTCTGAAGTCCCAGGAACAAAATGACTTCACCCCCAGCTTCCCTGAACTCTGCTGAGAGAGTTCTGTCCTTCCTAGAGTGCTTGATCCAGTTGTGGGGCCTCTGGAAGTTGTACCTGTGCTGGAAAGCTTGAAACTAAGCTTGAGAGACTTTTGCAATTGAAAAGTGTCGCATCGCTCGCTTGCGGAGTGCATCCTCGACAGTGCGAGAAGATTCCCGCCGCTACGAAGGCCGAGATCGTCCGTCGCATCCTTCGTTTGCGGGACGCACCAGACCGGTGCGGGAAAGTCGAACATCGCTGCGAGTGTCGTCGCAGAGCCTGTCGTCGCTGGGTGAGATCGCCGCACCGCTTGCTTGCGGACCGCATCACGTCGCTGCGAGCATCGTCGCAGAGCCATCGCATCGAGGAGCTGCGAGAGAGAGGATCACCGCTGGATCGCGCATCGTCGTCCCGGAGATCATCGCAGCCCCAACGAGATCGTTGCATTGTGCCTTTGCGAGAACAAACTTCCTACGGAACCTACGCACCGGAATCCATACAAGTGGCCTTCCTCCCCATACAGACCGGATTCGTCGCAACACGCCCGCTGCTGCAGCGGGGTTGTCGCATCGCCTCCCCAGGGTCTCAGGAGCAACGCATCGCTTGTTTTCCACCGCACCAGCTTCTGCTTTTGGAACTTTGTTGCAACTAAAAGGTACTGTGAGTAAATGTGACGCAACTGTGAACTTTTCACGCATCTGTAGGGAATTCTATCGCAACCTAGAGAATTCTATCGCAAACCTTAAGAACTCTTTGGAACCATATTCTTGAACTGTGTATGTTGGATTTTTGTCGTTTTGGTCTTGTGTAGTTTAGATTAAATACCTTTATTTTTCTAAACTGTTGTGGAGTCAATTTGTGGTGTTTTCACTGTGTTACTGTGAGTGTTGGTACAAATACTTTACACATTGCCTCTGGTTAGCCTAGACTGCTCGTGCCAAGCTACCTAGAGGGTGAGCAGGGGTTATCTTAAAGGGTTTCCTCCTTACCCTGACTAGAAGCAAGGGTCCCTATTTGGACAGTGGTGCCTACCCCTGCCAACTAGAGACCCCCAGTTCTAACATTGGTGGTCAGCGGTGCGGATTGAACTTGTATTTTTACTAGACTCACAGTAATTGGTGTACATCACTAGTGAGTGCAGACCACTACGCCACCACATACTACTGGTTTTTGATTTTTGATTCGATTTTTGAGTAACTCTTCTAAAAGCATCATGTCTTTGAATGGGAAGGCACCTAGTAAGGAAGCAGAATTAGAGTTTCGCATTAAGGATCTGTATTCTTACAAAGTTACACAGCTTCAGGAATCCTGCAACCAGTTTGAGTGCCCCATAAAGAGCAGCTACAGGAAGGATGAGCTGCAAAGAATCTTGACGGCCCATTGGGAGGCACAAGAGGGAAATTATGATGTGGATGCAGGTAATGCTTTTCAAGTCACAGATCTGCCAGTGGGCAGAGTAGGTGCAGGAGCTGGAAGCAACCATTCCAGCAGGGGCCTCACCCCAGAAGAGTTACAAGAACATCAGAGAGTGAGAGAATATGACTTGGAAGTCATGAAAATGAAAATGAAGCAATTAGAAGTAGAAAGGGCAGTGGAGGAGAGCAAAAATGCCCGTTCCCTGGAGGAATTGAAATTGACCTTGGCCCATGAATTAAGAATGAGGAAGCTTGAGTTGGAGCTCAAGAGGCGTGAGGCCATGAGGGTCTCAGCTGAAGAAGGAACATGGGTGTCTCAAGAGGTGAACTTTGCTGAGTTGGAGGTGGAGTTCAGCTCAGATGGTGGCAGCAAGATTGTAGTTTCCAGTGCTGGGAGAAAGGTACCAACACCCAGAGATGTGGCGCCTGACTTGAGGGAGGGGGTCGACATACACCAGGGGGTTCAGGTTTATGATGTAGTTCCAGTGGAGTGCAGTGTCCCTGAAGTAGATTGGGGGACTGTCACAGGGGACCATATTCCTAGTGGTGGGAGGGACACTCTACTGACTCTAGATGAGAGGTACTGGGAGGGGGGTTCCTCCATGGTAGAAACCTTGGTGTGTGTGTGAAGACCAGCCAGAAGAGTGTGGGTTGTGTGACAGAGACAGTCAGATACTGTCTTGCCAGTCTCAGAAGAGTGGTGTGGGGTACTTGTGTGAGGCACTGGAGGGTGAGGCAAAGGGTAGCTTGGTTAACAACTGTGGGGGGCTGTGTGATTCATTTGTTGGAGAGCATATTTTAAGTCCCTGTTTTCCAGAGCTATGCCAACACCCGGTGGAGTGTGAGTTCTCTGATCCCAGAGAGCTTGCGTTGGAGGCAGACCTCTTGGTGGATTCCAGAGAGTCTGAGGAGGCATTGGGGAGTGATACCAAAAGGAGTGGCTTAGATATCTTCCAGACCTGTGAGGTGGAAGCAGTTCAGTGTAGCCCAGTTAGGTCCCAGTGTAGTGGGAGGGGTGTAGGGGCTCATGTCTGGACTCAGAGGAGAAGGAATGAGTGTGGGACGGTGTGTCTCATGGTGCCCGAAACCCAGTCTCAGGGCCTGGAGGGTTCCTTAAGGGAACACCAGGTTGGGGACCTAGACTGTACTTGTAGGATCTCCTAGTGTCTGGTGAACGGGGAGTGCCTGTAACCAGGCCTCCATCAGTTCTGGTGTCTGGCAGTGCCGCTCCACTTTGGAGGGTACAGAAGTCCAGACTGAGGGGTGAGAGGGGGAAGGAGTCCCCAGTGGGAGAACCAGTGGGCCAGGGATAAGCATGGGCGGATTTTGTGGATCCACGATTCACGAATTTGCGAATTCACGGATCGTGGATCCGCAAAATCCGCGGATTTTGCGGATCGCCGGATTTGGGGGCGGGGCTTCCTCGAGTGTGTGGGCGGGGACAAACGGACGGGGCTTCCATGCGAGCGCACATGCCTCTTGTGTGTATAAAAGGTCAGAGACCGATCAGAGCGGCAGATTAAGAGACAGAAGCTCCTGGTCACAGGAACAGCACGGGGATTGCGCTCGTGAAAGTCAAAGATGCAAATGCCTCTGGCCTGCATCACAGCGGATTTTCGATGGTATATTTGGGAAGAAGGCACACCTGCCCAGCCTCCACAACGCTCACGATTGATTTTGGCTGATGAATGAGTCACTGAATTTAAGCTTCAACTAGGGCACATGCTTTATTGATATCTGCAAGTGTTTCCTGTTGAGGTTTATTTTTGGTGCCAGGACCGTCGTGCCAGAATGAACCCTGCCCTTCATATTTATTCAAGAAGACACCACCGTTTTTCCCCATCGTAAATAATTTACGATGGCGCCGGCAAGCTGCCAGCGCCATCCTGAAAAAGTTACTTAATTAGCTTCAACAGGAAGCTCCAACTGATAAAATAAAGCAGGCGCTCGAGCCCCTGCTGTATCTTATCTATTAGAGCTTCCTGTTGAAGCTAATTAAGTAACTATTTGAGGATGGCGCTGGCAGCTTGCCGGCGCCATCGTAAATTAGGCTTTGAACTTTTGACCGCGGAATCCGCCGCTCGCGGATTGCGGATTTTCGGTAAATTCGCGAGAGTTCGCGGACCGCGAATTTACCGAAAATTCGCAAAATCCGCGATCGGAGCGGATTTTGCGCTCATGCTTAGTCAGGGACCAGTCGGTAGGGCGGTGTCCCCAGTGAGTGACCATGGTGACCTCACTTCTATCCTGGCGGATCTTCCCGCGCTGTCAGGTGGACAGGGGTCGGGAGATCTGCGCCAGGCAGACTGTCACGGGACACATGAGTTGTGTGTCACCCTCAAGTGGGTACAATGTGAGTCCCCAGAAGTCCTGGCGTGCCAGGCAAATGCACAACCGCAGGTTTTGGTCCCTGGGTTGGGAGACCAGGTTCAGGATTTGCCTGACCTGGAAGGAAGGACATCTGTAACCAGTGTCCTGACCAATATGGTTCCCAGGGGTACCCCTCCAGTAGGGAAGGTGCAGCACTCTGGAAGGGGGTGCAGAGGGAGGGAGTCCTCGCCCCTGACCCCGGTACAACCTGAGGGGTTAAACCCTAGGTTGAGAGACCAGTTGCTGGAGGGAGGTCCTGAACTGGTAGGAAAGTTGTGTTCTTGGTTGTCTTGGTGGACAGGGTTGCCCCTGGAAGGAGGGCAGGAGTCTCACCCTGGGGGTGGACTGGGCCACACTGTTGTGTTGGCCAGGTGGGTACTGTATACCAGTATAGGCACCTCAGTGAGTGAAGTCCTGGTGCGCCAGGCAAGTGTTCCACTGCAGGGGTTAGTCCCTGGGTGGGGAAGCCAGGTTCAGGTGCTGTCTGACCTGGAGGCTTTGGAGCCTAGGTTTGAGGGCCAGGTCTGGGGTGTCCCCCTGACCTGGAATGCCAGTTGCAGGATAGCACCCCTGACCTGGTGGGTGAATGGTGCAGGATACCTGCCACAGGTGCCCTGACTATTCTAGAAGGGGGTACCGCTCCAGGTTGGGGGGTACAGAGCCCCAAGGAAGAGGAGGGCCGGGTGTGGGGAAGCCAACCACAGCCTCCTGTCCAGCCACCGGGACTGGTGGGTCAGTGCCAGAGTGTCAGACCTGACCTGACAAGAGAGGGAGTGTACAAAGGGTGCCAAGCACCTGGGGCTACTGCCCCCCACCCTCTGACGCCACAGAGGTTTGAGAACCCTGAGAGGAATGAGGCCTGGGTCTCACCCCTGATCCCTGTTGGTGGTCACTGTGGCTGGCTGTCTGTCTGTTGGGACACACCTGTGAGTAAATTAAGGTTAGGTGCTGCACAGGTGGTGTCCACAGGTGAGGGGAAGGTTTCCACATGGATTGGCATGGTGGACCCTGAGAGTATGGATAGAGTGATCCAACTGGGTTTAGGACGGCGTAGAACAGGACTGCCCTGCTGTGTGGGCCAGTTTCCGTGTTCTATCGCCTAAAGCAGGGAATCCCATCGAGGTATCGTTTGGTCTACCCTGGCTTTAGGCTGGAAGGGGGTTGTGTTGGAACTGGCCCTTCTTGCAGGGTAATCCTCAAACTTTTTGCTTCTTCCTCCCTTATTTTTCCTGACCCGTGGCTGTTGGCAATAGGACTCTGCACACTTTACCACTGCTGATCAGTGCTAAAGTGCATATGCTCTCTGTGTAAAGTGTTATTCTGATTGGATATACATGTTTGGCATATTTGTATCACCTTGAAGTCCCTAGTAAAGTGCACTGGGTGTGCCAGGGCTGGTGATGACAAATACTACTAGTGGGACAGGAGCACTTATTGTGCCACCCACAGGAGTAGCTCTAAAATTATGTCTCAGGCCTGACACTGCAGTGCCTGTGTGCAGTTTAGAAACTGCCATGTCCTCCTGGTCAGTGTCCCCACTGACCAGGCCTAACCCTTCCCTTTTTGTGCGCATTAGTCACCCCTATAGAAGGCCCAAGGTACCCCCCCTGGGCAGGGTGCAGTGTATGTAAAAGGTAGAGCATGTACTAGTGCAGGTGGCATGCTCTGATAGTGAATGGCAGCCATTTTCGTGTTTCACTATTGTAAGGCTATCTTGCTCCATAGATTAACATGGGGGATGCTGGCTACAGTGGTTAACAGCATTACTTCCCATAGGAACAAGATAGGACATAAGTATTTAGTATCCCTGAACTCAGAATTTAATAACACATCTTTTAGGAAAGGTTGTTTTTAAATTCTGTGTTTGAGAACAGCACTTTTAGAAAGTTGCTGTTCTCTTGTCTGACCCTTCTGTGTGCCTTGGCCTGTTTGTGTATTGACTGTCTGGTTTGAGAGTGACAGGGGCTGGGGATGCCCCCTGAGGCTGGCTGAGTCAGCCCTAGGCTAAATGACTGCATTTGCAACTGGAGTGGTGGGAGGAGTTAGCACCTGGGCCTGAATAGGGCTGTGCCTGCCTTCCACAATGCTGGCTCCACCTCCTGCTGGGCGGCTGATGACCCTGCCCCTCACTCTGAAAGGAAAGAAGAAGCCAGCAAAACAAAGTACTCAGGAAACACCCAGAACTGGTTCAGACCGGGCTCAGGGCCCACATGCACAGAGAGAACAAAGACTTTAGGGGTATAAGTAAAGGACCCCTGACAACAGAAAATTAGATCATCCTGGAATCAAGAAGGAACCTCTGCCAAGGAGAAAGCTGAAACTGAAGAAGGAAGACTGTCCTGCTGTTGCTCCGCTGGACTGACCTGTTGCTTTGCTGCCAAGGAGAGGGGAAGGACTTTGCTGGGTGCTGTGTCCCCTGTCTTGAAGGAATCTCCAAGGGCCTGAGAAGAGCTGGCTCCCTGTTCTGAAGTCCCAGGAACAAAATTACTTCACCCCCAGCTTCCCTGAACTCTGCTGAGAGAGTTCTGTCCTTCCTAGAGTGCTTGATCCAGTTGTGGGGCCTCTGGAAGTTGTACCTGTGCTGGGAAGCTTGAAACTAAGCTTGAGAGACTTGTGCAATTGAAAAGTGTTGCATCGCTCGCTTGCGGAGCGCATCCCCGACAGTGCGAGAAGATTCCCGCCGCTACGAAGGCCGAGATCGCCGCAGTGCCTGACGCCGCTGCCAGAGCCGTCGCATCCTTCGTTTGTGGGACGCACCAGACCGGTGCGGGAAAGTCGAACATCGCTGCTATTGTCGTCGCAGAGCCTGTCGTCGCTGGGTGAGATCGCCGTACGGCTTGCTTGCGGACCGCATCACGTCGCTGCGAGCATCGTCGCAGAGCCATCGCATCGAGGAGCTGCGAGAGAGGATCACCGCTGGATCGCGCATCGTCGCCCCGGGGATCGTCGCAGCCCCTACAAGATCGTCGCATCGTTCCTTTACGAGAACAAACTTCCCACGGAACCTACGCACCGTAATCCATACAAGTGCCCTTCCTCCCCATACAGACCGGATTCGTCGCAACACGCCCGCTGCTGCAGCGGGGTTGTCACATCGCCTCCCCAGCGTCTCAGGAGCAACGCATCGCTTGTTTTCCACCGCACCAGCTTCTGCTTTTGGAACTTTGTTGCAACTAAAAGGTACTGTGAGTAAACGTGACGCAACTGTGAACTTTTCACGCATCTGTAGGGAATTCTATCGCAACCTAGAGAATTCTATCGCAAACCTTAAGAACTCTTTTGAAACCATATTCTTGAACTGTGTATGTTGGATTTTTGTCGTTTTGGTCTTGTGTAGTTTAGGTTAAATACCTTTATTTTTCTAAACTGTTGTGGAGTCAATTTGTGATGTTTTCACTGTGTTACTGTGAGTGTTGGTACAAATTCCTTACACATTGCCTCTGGTTAGCCTAGACTGCTCGTGCCAAGCTACCTAGAGGGTGAGCAGGGGTTATCTCAGAGGGTTTCCTCCTTACCCTGACTAGAAGCAAGGGTCCCTATTTGGACAGTGGTGCCTACCCCTGCCAACTAGAGACCCCCAGTTCTAACAGACACGCAGCAGTTGCAAGCTTGAGTAAGGCGCCGCTTGTTTGCTGAATGTTATGTATGCCGCTTTTTAACTCTGATTTTAAAAATCCTCTTAAGGTTCACACTGTTTTTACTGCCAACTTCCTACCTGTGCCTTTGGTCCCTCACTCTCTGGTCCGCCGCCGGAGCTCTTGATTGTGCGGAGAGAGTGTTGTGCTATTTCCACGGCCACCATCTTAGTGGGTGGAGGTTGGCGCTCTAGCTTATTCACCACTTCCGGGGGGGGGAAACACATTTAGCCCATGCAGAGCCGGACACGCAGCAGTCGCAACCGTGAGTAAGGCGCTGCTTGCTTTGCTGAATGTTATGTATGCCGCATTTTAACTTTAATTTTTAAAATCCTCTTAAGGTTCACGCTGTTTTTACTGCCAACTGCCTACCTGTGCCTTAGGTGTCCCTCACTATCTGGTCCACCGCGGGGCTCCTGATTGTTCAGAGAGAGTGTTGCGCTATTTCCACACCGGCCATCTTAGTGGGTGGTGGTTGGCGCTCTAGCTAATTCACCACTTCTGGGGGTAAACACCTTTAACCCATGCTAAGCGGGATGCGCACAGGGGGTGTGCCGCTGGCGCGCCAAATGCAAGCCCGTCTGCGCCCATCTGCTCCCATCAGCGCTCGGAATGCGCCCTGCCCCAGGACCCCTGGACTTTTTACTAACTAAGCATACACAGAACAGTTTCTATCCCTAATCAATAGTAGGTGTGGTTCGGTCATGTTTTCGTTTGATCAAATTAATAATAATTCTTTACTATGTCCCCATTGTAAACACATCCTCTTAGACAGAAACATCCCAGCCTCCTATTCACCTCTTAGCCTTTTAGAAGAATTAAGTCTGCAAACCAATGTAATTCGGGGTGCTAAGAACAGTAACCTCACGGGCATATCTTCTGCCCAGGCCTCTTCTGCCGCCAACAATGTCCCACAACTTGAGGGGGACGGCCTTACTGCCCTACTACTTAATGCAAGGGCTGCAATCAAACACAAATATGAATTGGAATACCTGCTCCAATCTACAAATCCCGATGTAGTGTTTCTCATGGAAACATGGGCCGCCGCCTCTTCAGAACCGGACTGGGTGATAGCGCTTCCTTGGGTTTACTCGCTAGCCAGCCTACCCAGATTGGGACAATTGGGCGGTGGAATCGGCATTATTTACAGATCGGAATTCAACATAGTGTTTGCACCTGTTTTTTTGCCAGGTACCGAAGCCATGACGTTTAACATCAAAGTCAAGAATGTGTTAGCCTTTTCTGGGCTGCTACTCTATAGACAGGTTCTAAATCCCTGTTTGCGACAGCTCTACAGCCCCTGATGGAATCATGTTTAGACTCCCAAACATTCACGATACTAGGGGATTTCAACTATCATCTAGAACTCAGGGATGAGGCCTATACTGCTGTACTGATAGACACCCTTGAAGACTTTGACCTCACGCAGATTGTATCAAGACCTACCCATAAGGCTCTTCACAGGCTAGATGGTATTTTCACTAATAACCCCTCCATCAGCATCAATAGAACCCTGCCACTTACTTGGTCCGACCAAAGGGCCATCTTCTTCAACTTAAATGTTCATTCTAACAATAATTCCTCGCCCCCTCTCCTGCCCCCAATGAAGGGGCGGTCATGGTGCAACATTATTTCTGAGGTGCTCACAGAACTATTAGATAACAATATGCCCACCTTAACTGCTGGTTCAAACGTGGCAGCCAAGAGCTATGATGACTGGATCAGGTCAGCTATTAATCAAATGGACCTAGAAAGATTAATGAAACAACGTAGGAAGAAGTCTACTGCCACATGGTATAGTCTTGAGCTGAAAACAGTCAAATCCACGTATTAACGTTTAGAACGTGAATGGAGGAAGGACCATAGTGTGTCTGCCACAAAGAACTACAATTTAGCCTTGACAGACTCTAAAGCAGCCATTCTTAGATCAAAAAAGAACTTTTACACCAGCAAAATTGAAGGGTCCAAAAACTCAGCTAGAGAGCTCTTCAAGTCCGTCATCGGACTAGCCAAACTTCAACAGGGAATGGGTTCTCTCCTGATCAAGGACTCGTTGATAAAATGGCCACCTTTTTTCAGTCTAAGGTCCAAATAATATACCAGGAGCTAGAAAGGCTGAATGCCGGCTATTCTTCACCTCAGCCCTCTGCTTCGGAAATTCCTCCACCTATCACATGTCACCTTAACTGCTTCTCCCCACTGACTATCAATGGGGTAAATGAACTATTAATGGCAATCAAATCAGGCTCCCCAACTGACTCCTGCCCTCCAAACATCATCCATGGGGTTTGCGCCCCCCTCCTGAACAATGGTATTAATACGGTTGTCCTTCCGACTTCGAGGAAAAAAGCATGCGCCAGTCCCATTCTAAAGAAACCCTCCCTGGACCCTCTCGAAGTTACAAACTACTGTCTGATTGCATGTCTGCCCTTAGCAGCCAAAGTTCTGGAAAAAGCCATTAACTTAAAGCTCATAGAATATTTAGACACCAATAATCTTCTCCAACCAACAGAACATGGCTTTTGCCCCGGCTACTCCACGGAGTCTGCCTTAGCTATGGCAACTGAGGAAATTCGCCAGCAAATTGATAAGGGGGGGCAGGGAAATCATAATCCTACTTGACACATCAGCCACTTTCAATACGGTAAACCATACTGTACTTACGCAACGGCTGAAGGCAGTGGAAATTGGGGACTTCGCACTCATGCTTCTTGCTGGACTCCTAACTTTAGGACTCCTAAACTGAGAAAAATCCTAACTTTAAGACTTTCGGTATTCACAGAAGGTATTTAAGAGTCCTAAAGTTAGGAGTCCTAACTTTACTACCCCTAACCTGAGACAAATCCTAACTTTAAGACTTTTGGTATTCAGAGTAGGCATTTAGGAGTCCTAAAGTTAGGAGTCCTAACTTTAGGACTCCTAAACTGAGAAAAATCCTAACTTTAAGACTTTCGATATTCACAGAAGGCATTTAGGAGTCCTAAAGTTAGGAGTCCTAACTTTACTACTCCTAAACTGTGAAAAATCCTAACTTTAAGACTTTCGATATTCACAGAAGGCATTTAGGAGTCCTAAAGTTAGGAGTCCTAACTTTACTACTCCTAAACTGTGAAAAATCCTAACTTTAAGACTTTCGGTATTCACAGAAGGCATTTAGGAGTCCTAAAGTTAGGAGACCTAACTTTACTACTCCTAAACTGAGAAAAATCTTAACTTTAAGACTTTTGGTATTCACTGAAGGCATTTAGGAGTCCTAAAGTTAGGATTCATAACTTCTGTAAATACCAAAATGAGTGAGTGCCTTCTGTGAATACCAAAATGGTAGTAAGTTTAGGATTTTGTCATAAGTTAGTTCTGTGAATCGGGCCCCTAGGAACCTGGATTTTGCACTTTAATTCCAATTATCTTGCTCAATCTCTGTCATTATTCTCGACCTTGAGCAAGAGTGTGTGCACATAATAAAAGACAAATTAATAATATTATGATAATGGTTTATTTTATTTCAATTACACCTAGACAGCAGAGCTACAGTTGTTCTACTTTTTCTGAGGAAGAGCTAACTGTAGGACAGGGGACTAAAACTAGGGAAAGTAGAATGGTCTCTAAGAGCCCCCATTATAATTCCTGTTAGAAATTAAAGTGTTAGTTGAGGGGGATGAGAACCCTCCTCAAATAATATTCACAATACTTGTCAGGGTGAACCACAAAAATCACTAAATTAACCTGTGCTTAACCTTTGGTAGCTTGGCTCAAAAGCAGTCATGCTTAGCTTGGAATTAACCTGCTAAGTATTTATGCAGTACTCACGCATTATTAATGAGAAAACACAAAAAAGAGAAACCCAAAACCAATTTAGGAAATTGGAGCTAATTTTAAAGAATAAAATAACACCACAGTGACAAAAATCAAATCTGTATATCCAGAGCTATGAGTTTTTTTTAAAGTTTTGGTAAAAATATCTCAAAAAGGCACGAAGGTCCAATTGCTAGTATCTGGTTACACCAGACCAGGACTACAGCACAAGTTCTGACTGACCACGAAAGAACGTGGGTCGAATACAAGGCCAGGTTCAGCCCACTGGACGTGTTGCCTTCTGACTTAGATGTAAGAACTGTGCATCGTGACTCTGCAGGACTCTGCGCCAATCTGTGTTGGATCCAGAGAGTCTCTCAGTTGGACATTGCATGGATTTTATTTATTTATTTATTAATTTATTTTGAAAGTTTTGTATAGCGCTAGCTCCACCCGGGGATATCAGAGAGCTTTACAAATAAGTAATACAAAACAGTTGTTTTAGATGCCACATACAGCATGGAGGACAAAAGAGAACATATTGAGTAATATAGACTTGGGTAGAATAAAAATGGGAAGAAGTGGCAAATTAGAAACAAATTGAGAATGTTACAATTATACCTTATGATACTGTATATGGTGGGTATGTTTAGTAGTTGAAATATAGTAGTTGGAAACTTGAAATAGAAACAACATGAGAACGTTGTAATTATACAGTGTAAAACAGTGTAAAATTGATACTTGTATAGCGCACTACTCAACCGCAAGGGTCTCAAGGCGCTTGTACGAATACCGCTGTGGAACCCATCCTGGCTTTCCCTGTGAGGTGTCCACTCCTGGGCACCCCCAAGGTGGAGGCCAGGCATCCTTAGCGTTGTGGGGGCTGTTGTGGAGATTAAGCAAGCTATTGCCCAGAGTTGCAGAGTGGGACTCCATGATTGGAATAGGCACCAAGGCGAGAATCATCAGGTCCGTGGAATTTTTGAGCTCAAGACCCACCGAGGCTGGGAATTGAACCCTGGTCCCGGGCTAGACCTCTGCATCAGGGTCTGCCGCTCTAACCATTGAGCCACACTTCTCCACTTTAGGAGAGTAAGCTCAGTAGTCATAATAAGTAGGAGGGGTTGGGTGAGTGAGGGGGTGGGGAAAGGGTAGTATGGGGAGGGGAGGGAGGAGAAAGGTGGAGAGGGGTAAGGAGGGGATGTGTAGGTGCCATCAAAGAAGGAGGTAAGAGTGGGAAATGGCAGGGTGAAAGTGGGAAAGGGGAGGGGGTTGCAAGAGGAGGAGAGAGTAAAGCAGGTATGGTAATAAAAGGGTTATGGACCACAATGTTTGTTGAGAAGGTGCATTTTAAGGTCTTTTTTTAAACTGACATAAGAAGGGTTACATCGTAGATTTAGGGAGGGCATTCCAGATGCAGGGGGCTTTACCAGAGAAGGAGCGAGACTGGGAGGCTTTTTTTAACAGAAGTGGGACGAGGAGGAGAGAGTTGGTGTTTCTCAACAGTCGGGCGCAACCTGCTATTTTGAGTTTTTTGAGAGGTAGAATGGGGTCTTTTGGTACAGGGCTTTGTGCGTAATGCAGGCAATTTTTTTAGGAGGATCTGACTTTGATAGGAAGCCATTTCAGGTCCGTGAGGGCAGGTGAGATGTGGTCAAAACGTTTGCAGTCAGTTGTTAGTCTGGCCTCTAGATTGAGAACAGATTTGATGGGGGCAAGGTGAACTTTGGACGTTCCAGAGAGTAAAGCGTTTCCCGTATTCAATTTTCGAGAGAACTAGAGATTGTACCATCAATTTGAAATCTTCAGCTCGAATGAAAGGTTTGATTTTTTTTAGATGACGGAGAGTGAAAAGGGCTCTCTTGGCCAAGTTTTTTGTGTGGGAATTGAGTGTTAGCTTACTGGTGATGCTGATTCCAAGAGATTTAACAGATTCGGAGAGGGAGAGGGAACAGTTTAGGGCATTAAGGTCAGCGATCCATGTTTGGATGGGCAGTGGGTTGTTTTTAGGAGAGAAATATTAGTTAGTTATAGAGAATTATTTCAGTTTTGTTTTGATTGAGTTTGAGGTGATTGGAGTAGAGCCAGGATTGTATCTTAGTTAGGGCAGTGTTGAGGTGTAGGACATCAGAGTGGGATCTAATTTTATAGTACAGTTGGGTGTCATCTGCATAAAGATGATTGTTAATTCCGGCATGTTTAAGTATGAGGGTAAGGAGTTCCATGAAGAGGTTAAAGAGAGCAGGAGAGAGGATAGATCCTTGGAGATACCGAGGGAGACAGGTGTGGGGCTGGAGAGGCAGTTTTGAATTTTGATTTGCTGGGTTCTGTGTTGGAAGTAGGAGGCAAACCAGTTAAGGACCATGCCATTAAGGCAGAAACAATCTTTGAGTGTGCTAAGTAAGGTAGAATGGTTGACTGTATCAAATGCAGCAGTGAGGTCCAGGAGAATGAGTAGGCAGGACTCGCTCTTATTCAGGGTGTGGTGGATGTCATCAACTATATTTAGCAATGCAGTTTCAGTGCTGCAGCCTTTGTGAAATCCAGATTGTAGGGGGTCCAGCAGGTTGAAATTGTCAATGTGTTGCTCCAATTGAAGTAGGACGCATTTTTCCAGGGCTTTGGAGAGTAAGGGGAGGTTGGAGATAGGGCGGAGGATGTTAGGGTCTTTGGGATCGACCTTAGGGTTTTTAGGAACGGGCTTGAGATGTCCGAGTTGGAGGGAGATAGGGACACACCCCGTTGAGAGGGAGAAGTTGATGATATTGGTCCAATAAGGGATGATGACTTGCTTTAGATCTTGGACAAGGGTGGATGGTAGGGGGTCTTTTGTATGAGAGGATGGTTTTAACTTGGCTAAGATGTTAAAGACTTCAAGTTCAGAAACTGAGTGGAATTTCGCCCAGAAGGCCTTATGTTTAGGCTGTGTTGTTGGTGAGGTGGGGTTCAGGAAGGGGTGAGGCAAGTAGGTGTGGGGAGGAACCCGGTGGTAGAGTAAGGGGGGAGGGTGGGATAAAGGTAGCATCAAAGGTACATTGGGGGTTAGGAGGGTTCAGAGTTAACAGGAAGGATTGATCAATTTTGTCAATTTTTTCGGAAAAAAAGTTTCTTCACATTGGTTTGTGGAGGCCGTCAAGTTGAGGGGGGCAGTCTAGGTTTGGTTTCTATTTATGTTGAACAGTTCTCTGGGTATGTTTTTGGCACGGGCGAGTTGTGAGCGAAAGAAGGATGCCTTATTGGAGAAAATGTGTTTTTTTAGGTTGATCTAGAGGTTCTTAGGAGGGCGAGATGGGAGGGGGAAGGGCGTTGTCTCCATGCTCTCTCAGCTAGTCTAAGTGCACGTCTTTCATTGTTGAGGTCTGTGTTAAACCATGATTTGGAAGGGATATTTTTTAGAGTTATGCGTTTGGGTGGGGCAAGTTGATCTAAAACTTCAGGGACAGTTTTATTAAAGTGCTCAGGGAGCTCATTTGCATTTAGAGAGGGTGGGGTGTGAAGAAGTTCAGTTTTGAGTTTGGACTCCAGTACACCAGGGGGGATGAGATTAAGGTTTCTGCTCAAGATCATGGCTTTGTTGTTTTTGTCTGGGGCGTGCGGGCTGGGGGGAAATCATGAACAAAATGAGGTGGTGGTCAGACCAGTCTTTTGGAATTGTGTTGGATAGGGATGCCAAATCAGTGTTAGCAATGATGGCGTCAAGAATAGACCCTGTAGAGTGGGTTGGGGAATGGCAAAGTTGTTTGAGGTCACTAATCTCGAGAAGATTAGTCAGAAGGTTGACTGAAGGGTCCTCAGGTTCATTCGAGTGGAGGTTGAAATCACCTAGGAAGAGATTTTTAGAGTTAGAAAGTGAGGATTGAGTGCGCCTAATAAATAAGTTTAACAGAAGGATAGATAGTTCCTCAGTGAAGAGAAGAGGATCACCAGGAGGGTGATAAACATCGTATAGTCGTATGGGGGGAGCCTTGAATCTTTAGTTCAGCTCCAAGGTATTCGAAGGTTGTGTAGTCTGAGTTCTTGACTAGGGAGAGCTGGAGTTCATTTTTAAAGATAATTGCTAGACCACCCCCTGTTCTTTCAGGTCTGTCTTTTCTGATGATAGAGTAACCGGGGAGGGGGAGAGTAGGTTAAGGATAGGTGTTGAATGGTCTTTGAGCCAGGTTTCTGTGAGGAAGGTGACATCAATATCTTCGCTAAGAATGGTTTCAGATATTTCTGTCGCATGTCGAACAGCTGAATGGCAGTTTACAAGCATGCAGGACAGGGGTTTAGGGTTGATTTTGGGGGGACAGCACAAGTGTATGGCAGTAAGTTGAGGGGGGTTTGGGGGAGCTGGGAGAAGAGCAGATTCTGTTAGTCCCCATAATAACTGGGATGTTGGAGTATGAAGAGGAGGGATCTTTAGGTGTGGTCTTTTGCGGGTAGGAGTTGCAGAGGCTGGAGAGGTCAGAAGCTGAGTAGTCACTCAGGGCACAAAGAGGTTTGTGGTTACGGTTGTGTAGAGGTGTGGTTTTCAAATGCTTAGGATAAGGGAGCATTTGAGGGCCATGGCGCGGAGAGGAGGCCCAAGAGGGGCGGGATCTAGGTTTAAGGGATTTGACGTTTTTGAAATCCTCTCTAAGTTGGCCAAGCTCTGTTACCAAGGTAGAAATATTGTAGTCAATGTTGCAAAGTGTCTGGGTTAACAGAGTGAGATGGGATAATGTTGGGGCATCAGGTGGAGAGGAGGTTTGTTCATAGTTGGCTGGGGGAGGAGGTCTGTTGTTCGGAGAGGGTAAAAGGCCAGGGGGGAGGTTGAAAAGGGTTCTGAGATAGTGGGATTGAGGGAGGCCTGGGGAGGAGAGAGAGGAGATATTATGCATTGGGAGGGAGAGAGGGGTGTATGAGGAGAGAGGAGGGCGTAAGGGGTGAGGGGAGATGCAGCATCAGCATTGGGGATTAGAGTGTAGTTCAGAGAGGGAGGAGTAGGGGTAAGGGGGTATAATAGATCAGGTTGGGGGAGATTGGGGGGAGGGAGAGGAGTTAGAGATGGTATTAGGGGTTGGAGGGAATCGATCGCTGGGGGGCATGGCAGATTGGGAGATGGCGTGTGGGTTATGGGGGGATACATGAGAAGGTGATAGAATAGACGTCATGGAATTAGATATATCATTGTAGTTTGATATGTCTAGGGGGAGTAGGGTTATCGTCGGGGGCAGGGGAGAGCAAGGCAGGGTCCTGGGGTCCTAGGGTTGGGAAGGTGTGGGGAGAGGAGTAGGTATGGATAACTGGTAGGATAGTGTGTTGAAATGGAGTTTGAAAATGGTGAGGTGAAGTTCAGAAGTTTGTATAAGAATATTACCGGTTTTAAAAATGTAGATGTTTATTTCACCGGGAAAGGTAGATAGTTTAAAACCGTAAGGAATTTTGCTCGATTTAGTGACTGGAAGGTGGTGTAGGAAGGTGCTCTTCCATTTGGAGGAGCGTTTTGAGTCGAAATTGTAGTTGGTTTTATTAGGGGATGTGAGGCTGTGGTAGTTATCGACAATATAGATTTCGGGATGACAGATTAGTAAATAATGCTTGAATTTTTTTGGGGCATCTTTTTGGAAAGATTGGGAGGGTAACTAATGGTCGTCCAAGAGTTAGGGCCATGTTTGGTGAGGGAAGGGTCTTGGGTGGTGAGAGTGGGATCGAGGTGGGACATGATAGGACAGTTAGTTGGAGGAGAGGGGTGAGAAAAGAGAGGAGGGTGGAGCTGTAAAGAGAGATTAAGGCGATAGCTGGGAGTGAGGGGTGGGGAGGTTGACGTAAGTGGGGGAGGTATGTGCTCGAGGGGGGATAAAGAGAGGTTTTGTGATGGGAGAGGTTTTGTGATGGGTGAGAGGAAGAAAGTGAGAGAGACAAATAAAGGAGTGCAGTTGGAGTGATTATAAAGATGGAGTATTAGAAAGGGTTTAATGATCTGGATGGGATTGGACGCTGGAAGGAGGAGGGGGGATAAAGAGAGGTTAAGTTATGGACAGTGTGAAGATGAGTGGGAGGAAGAGAGGGAGAGAGAAAAGAGCTCAAAAGAGCTCTACATCGCTCAATGCCGGAACGAGCGAAGCCCTCAGAGAGGAGTTGCATGGCACAGCTCTGTGGAGCTCTTCTCATTCTGGGTTGGATCCAGTGAGGCTTCCAGTTGTGAGCTGCATGCCTTTGCAGGCTCTGTGCCACTTGGAATGGGTTCCAGTGAAGCTTTTGTTTAGGAGCTACAGGGTTCTTCTGTGCTCTACGATGGATCCAGTGAAACCTTCTGTCAAGCAGGGAGAACTATACTTTGACTCCAGCCAGATGTCCATGACCTAGAGGACAGCACTTGGGGGTCAGAACTCATTACCACAGAGACACGCAGAGGGGATTAGGTCAGAGCCAATTGGTCTGGTCAACTGGAAAGCAGGAAAGGACTCTGGTAGCTTGTTGTGTCACTGTAGCTCAAACAGGTAGTCAGTTGACTCACCCTTGCAATGATTTCTGGGTCCCTGCGTTCAAGACAAGCAGGTCCAGGCTTCCTTCAGGCTTTTAAGACAGCAGGGCAGTCCTTCATCTGTTTTCCACAGGTTGAGGAGTGTTCTTATTTCAGGTTCTGGGAATGCCGCATGCCGCTTGTCTACCAGTGCCAGGCTGGGGGTGGGGGACAAGCCTTCACTAACTCTAAAATTGGTTCTGGTCAGTTCTTCCCTTTCCCCTGTGAATAGCTCCAGCCTGGCAAGTGAATGAAAGGGAAGGCAAGACTAGGTGTGAGCTGCATCTGCCAGTGACAAGACAGGCTTTGCCTGAAGTCAGGAGTAGTTAGATACAACCCCCAAGCTACCCTTTGAAGAGCAATGAGGGCAGGGGCACAGCTCTTCCCCAGCCATGCTTTCAGGAAGACCTCCACCTCTCCACCTCCATATCCTCAGTCCACTGTGTGGGATGAATACATGCATTCCACAGGAGAGCAATTGAAACTCAGGTGATCTTAGGCACTGGCAGAAAGGCGCATTTGGCTTAGGCAGAAACATTTCAACTTTCTAAAAGTAGTTTTTTCAAAATATTAATTAAAAATCTGACTTGACCATTAGGTCGGATTTTCAAAACCCATTTCAATGAGTCCTTGAATCATTTTTCTAGCTAGTTCCAGACTGAAGGTGTGTATTATAAGGAGTTACAATGTAACTCATTGTTCTCTGTGAGAGAGCCAGCCTTGCCAGAATGAAAAATTATTTTGAAGGTTTTACACTGCCAGGACAAGTAACACATAAGTACACATGTCCTACTTTTTAAATACTATACACCCAGCCCTGTGGGTTTACATCATTCCCTAAAGGTGACTTATAAGTATTACGAAGGAAGGTTTATTATTGGCAAAGGGTTTATTTTGTTACGTAGAAATGGCAGTTTAAAACAGCACTAACAGTTGCAATTGCAGGCCTGAGGCATGTTTTTCAATGCTACTTTAGCGGGTGGCACAGTGAGTGCTGAAGCCCAGTCATAGCATTTAATGTATAGGCCCTAGGTGCATATAGTACCATCTCCTAGGGACTTACGAGTATATTAAATATGCCAATTAGGTGGTTGCAAGTTTTACATTTTTAATAGGGAGACCTCAAGCACTTTGCCAACGATTAGCAGGATTAAAGTGCACCGAATGCTATGGCCAAAAACTACTGGCCATGCAGAAATAGGACAGCAAAGGTAAAATATTTAAGGGAATACCACACAAAAAATGGTAATTTCCAACACTTTCCTTTGCGGGTTTTGTGGCTTCCTTAGAGTAGTTAGAACAGTGTCTGCAGTACTAAAGGGCAAGGAAAGAAGTAGCAGGTGCTACCCTTGTGTACCCATATCTAACACCCATGGGTGGAACAGCTTTGTGTGTTGCTGTTTATTGTTTGCAGATCTTCCAATAGCCCTTCCAATGAACTGTATTTTTATTGTTTCTAATAAAATGAACATCTGCTTTAAGACACTGCAGTCCTTTCCAAGCCTTTAATTACATACTAAACCTGACAAATCTTTCAAAGACTTGATTTGAAACTCCAACAATAAAGTCAATACAGCCAATTGTGTAATAAAATAAACATCCGATGTCAAGGAAAATAAGGAAGGAACAAGGCCCCTGTCTCAGATCATTGCAAATCAGGTAATTGACTATTTGAAGGCCAGCTGTCAAGGGCTACCTTTGCTTTGCTGAAGGAATCAGTCGAACACAGGCAAGGAAAATATTATTAATGAGCAGAAGAAAAACAGGATGAACGGCCACCTTCTCTTAATGTAGAGAAAATGAAAGGTTGGAAACAAAGCAGCATTGGAAATCACTAGAAAGTGCAAGAACGAAAAGTACAACTTACTCTGCAAATGGATAGCGCGGGAAGCAAACCTCCAATTTACGTAGGCGCACGCAAAAGGTCTGTGTTGAGAGAATCAGGATAAATGGACACTGGTGCCCTCAGATGAAACTCACTATTGTGCAGCATTTAAAAATAGTATCCCTTTTTTCTTAAATTTACTGTGATTTGTCATACTTAATGTGCACATTTTACTACTATAAAATGCTGGTGTAAATGTGCACACTGAGCACAAATAATCTAAACACCACGATTATTGCAGGGAAAGGCTTTTTCAAAGAATAAAATTGTTCCATCTGGAGACAGAAAGACAAAGGGTAAACAGCCGGGGCCCGTGGAGGTAAGAGTGTTGGGGCGGTGGGTTTGGGCTAGGAGGATTTCAAGGGACGATGATGAGGGAAAATTAAATAAATAATACATTTCCCCTCGTCATCGTCTGTCAAAATCCCTCCCTCCCAACCCGCCCCCGCGCTCTTACCTACACAGGCTGCGGCTGAGGGTAAATGTGCAAATGTTCCTTTCCATCATAGTTATTCCAGCGAAATATCAAACAATGACCAGAAGTAAGTATAAGCATGCAGAGTTTGCTTGTAAATCCAAAATGTGTGTCAATCTGAAGAAATACTCTTAGTTTTTTTTATTCTTTTCAAATTCTCTCAAACAGAGAAGCAAAGATGACACAGACACTGGACAGACTTCCAGAAGTTTTCAAAATGTACTTAATGGGTTCAAAATTGGTTTCTGGAATCAGTCTAATATATGCCTAGAACGTCAGAGAAGATCTGTATGGCAGGTATAACAATCCCCAATCTAGCACCACACAATTCATCTCTCTCTGCAAGGAGCAGCCCTGTGGAGTGAACCGAGTCAATGACAGGGAATAGTCTTATCTAGATGTACTGTGCAAAGTGAAAGTCTTGCCTAGGGGCGTCCCTGTTGGTTACACCCCCCTATTTTAGAAAAATACATCCTTAATCTCCTGGAACATACCTGTGATACAGCAAAGGGCAGGAGATGTTGATTAGAGTATACAATATCTGCCCTGTAGGTACTGTTATGTTTCATATAGGTACTCCAATGTAGGCTCAGGTAGTCACCTAACCTTTCCCCTATATTCTCCCTTACCGTTACACTACATAACGGTTCTGGGGACTGACCTTTTACCTAGATACGTTGCTTACAGGACATAGGGTTTTACCTGAAAACTAGCCTCATTATTCATGAGGATTCTTGGAAACTCAGCAGGACTACCATCTCCTGCATAATAACTATGTGCAAGGGTCATTCCTTCCATCATCCTAGGTCCGACATGACACAGCAAGTTAGAACCCCGGAGGGAACCACTTTGGGTATATAGACATCCTATCTTGCTGACGTAGTCAGAGGAGAAAAGGACTTCCTTGCCGACACACTGATGCGAGATGCTGAAGTTCCTACACTCAGACACTCCAGCTGGCAGTGGTCTGACTTTGGGGGTGTCCATCTTGAGACCAAGACGGGGTCCCACAGTCTCTCACTTCAGGTTTATTCAGGGTTGACTTTATCCTAAAGGGATTCTTGGCTTTACACCCCCATACATGCTAGGTACACTTGGGTAAATCTAGTTAGGGTTACATTGTAGGAGTACAAATATATTACTGTAATGTATTTTATATACTTGCCTTATCCATTGTTTTAGCACGATGGTAGAAATCTACCATCCTTTTACTCTGTTAGTGCTTCTAATCATTTATATCTGTTTCTGTCTCACGGTTGTTTCAGCACACCTATTTTACACTAGAATGACGCTGGTTCAATAAATGCTTATTAAAAAAAGTCCCCATCATTTATTCTGTGTATCTCTCTGAGACAAAGTGAGCACGAGTGACTGATCGAAAAGTATTGCACTGTTTCCATGATCCTGAGGGGTCAGGGTTGTCATGTTCGATAGTTGCCTAGAACTATTACCTTCTTGGTAAGAGGGGTTTCTAAAGGCCCTGTGAGCTAGCTGGAACATCAGGCTAACACACCCGGTGGGGGTGTCTAGAATCCGTCCAGACATCAATTGTACAGTGTATGTTGTCTAAACACGTAGATCCTAAATAGGTTTATAGGAACAACTCAACAGTACCCTCGTAAAGTTAGACATGGAAGTTGCTATGCTATTTGTGAAGTTTGGCCTTGTGAACATAATTGCCTTTAATGTCATTTGGAGTGTTGCTAAAAAGCAAGGTTCAAATAAAAATTACATTATATCCATGGTCAAATGGTGGGCATTACTGTTCTACACAGTCCCATCTTGAGACTGATCAATACTTGTGCCCACACCTGTCTTATCATGGACTTTGGGACTTTATTGGGCACATTAGAAGCATGGAGCTTGAGATAATGAGTCATATTTTTTGCTTGATTGGAAAGGAAGTTTGATTATGCTGTCTTTCGGCTACATATTCCCTCAGAGTGATGCCTGATGTAAACTGTGACATCAGTTTTGTAACAAGAGGATGTTATTTCTGTTCATAAATGCTTCAAAGACACAATGCCTAAAGTAATAATCTACCTACAATCCAACGTGAGCAAATATTGTGATTGACTGTAATGTTGTGAGGCCATGTGACTGGAACCATTTTGAAAACTTTAAATTCCAATGGAAAATCTGAGATTCACCGCGCTTTGAAAAAGGAACATTTGGAACAGGATATGGAAACATAAAACTAAATACAGACTGGAAAGATCAAGGGTTTACTGGGTTGAAGATCTGGAGTGTACAGTGACTGAGTGGAAAATGCAGAAGGCAGGCACGGCAATGTGTCAGAAGAGGAATTCTAACTAGGTGAGTTTAGCCACCCAAAGCTGCATCAATGATTTTACAGCATGAATCTATGATATCATTTCTATTGCTGCTAGCCACAACTAAAAATTGCCAGAATTCCTAATAATGGGAATGTTGTTTTGATGAGGGCTGTGCTGAAAAACACAGAAAAGATGGCACCATTTTGAAGAGGTTGCAAGTGAGATAACCATTGTCAAAACTAATAAGTCTGGCCTGCATTTGAAGTCCTAGCCATTATGTTCAAAAGCCTGCTGCAGTAAAAAAAGCGATTGTTTTGCATTTAGAATCCATCTATGTTTTCAAGAATGTGTTATTTGTGAGGATATACTTTTATTTGAGATGTAAACTAGCACCTGATGTATTGCAATCTAAGCTTTTCATAGGAGGAGAAAATATACACAGTATCAGGAAATAGACAGGAAGTGAGACAGTAATACTCCTGATGGGTAGATTCAAAGCCCACTCTGTGTATATGTTAAAGAATTGGTAACATTAGGACTTGAAGACAATTACACTGTTAAGCCAGACCTAAACCAAATCCACAAAAAGTTTTGTGATACATTGGAAAAAGGGTAGATACAATGAACAGTTCAATAGAGATAAACAATCTGAAGTGGAATGGGTGGACCACATCAGGAAAATCTTAAAGAATAAATAAAGAGAGACTGGACAGACACCTGCAGCAAATGGGGAAGCTCAAAAGCCACATTTGGTTCTATAAGAAGAGGAGCGAAATGACGGCATTGACCTCAGCTATTTGTTTTCAGTGGCAAAATTCACAGAGACTCTGACGTTTCTATCCAATTGAAAAGTGCTTGGTACTAGTACTGCCTCTACAGAGTTATGTCAATACTCTGCTAATTAGTAAACTACACTGCCACCCTTGCTTTCATATTTTTTCTAGCATTTTGCAATTTCCTACTTTTTCTTAGTGACAATAACCCTTGATATAATAAAGGTCACATCAATTTGGTGAACATGTTTAGGACAAGCAGTCTGGTATGGACATTAAACTATTTTGCAAAATGATTTTAATTTCAAATGAATGGTAGATCAAGAAACAATTCTGAACTTTACTCAAAATGGATTTCAGCCAGTTCTCTCAAATCTTGCTCAGATCTTTCTTTTTGCTCTTATTACTAGGCCATATATTCATGTGAAAGAGATGCCATTGATCTGCTAGAATCATTTGTTTTGCTCTGGAGTAAAATTCTATGAAGCAATGTAATGAATATGAATATTCGTGTTTTGTAATCTTCAGGGTCACTGGATGGCAAGCCAGCTTTTTGTTGCCAAGAGAGAATTAATATCAGGGTTTACCAGGGGTGCCTGCTTCTATTGGTACACTGATTAACAGTATTTTGAAGAATTGCCCAGAATATACCATTAGACATTTGTGAGTCCTCTATCCCCATGGCCATATACAAATGACTCCCTAATGCTAGTTAGAGCATACGTTGCCATCCAAATGGAGTTTAATGTACTGAAATCCTACTGCAAGATCAACTTGAATATAAAAGATATTTGAGGTGATGGACCTTGGCTGACATTTTTAAAAGGTGAGACCAAATACTTTCCTTTGGGGTAAGATGTCTTGGAAGAATAATGTATATCTTATGGTATAGAAAAGCATCTTTCACGGATGACACCCATAAGGGGGATGGGCACAAAAGCCAGGGACCTTGTATAGCTTTCTGATGAGATTTGTGTAGAGATATGAGAGTGTTTTTGAACAACAATTCAGTACAGCGGATCTGCAAGATGAAACCTTGTCGGTGTCCTGAAACATTTTGACACTATTGTCAGAGCAATTGTGCTCTGTTTCTAGCAAGCAAGAGCATTTTTTGTGCTCTCGCTTGCTAGAAGCGGAGCACAGTTTGCAATGGCCAGGTGGTAGTACCCGGGGTTGTGACTGGGACCACACGGTCTCCCTATTGTTTAAAATTAAAGCCCCAGGTGGGGGAAGCCCCCAGGGCTTTGGGGGTCCATGCGGCCCCATAATTTATATTTGGCATTTGACCCCAAAGAAGTGTTAGTCCCCGGGGCCTGGGGGTGTCCTTGAGGCCCGCCGTTCATACAGCAATAAGCCCCGGGGAGGTTGTGGCCTCTGGTACAATGATAAGTCCCAGGAGGGGGGACCTGTGCACCCCCATGCCTTTCTACACAAATGCCCCAGGGACATCACCCACCTGGGGGCTGATAACTAATGAAGCAAAGGAGCCTATGGTTCATTTTTAAAAACTATTCAGTAGAAATGTAAAGAATGTATTTGTGTGGGGCCTTGCTGGGTCCCTGTGCAACCCACCAAGAGGCCGAGGGGGGCAGGGTGTTTCTACTTGCCCCCTTTTCTTTTTTTTAATGCTTTTTCAGTGACTCAGTTCAAGTTGAGTCACAGGATGGCTGCCAACACTTCCTGGTTTGAAGCATTGGCAGCCAATCAAATTTCTGTAGGATCCGTGAATCGACTGTAAGGACTTGAGTCCCCAGATATCTAACTTTTTAAATCTTTAATTTCTCTAAAACTACTCAATGTATTTACACAAAATTACAAAATGCATGCTTTCTGGACCAACATCTAGCTTTTTGCCAAATTTGGTGTAATTTTGTTTAGCGGATCGGGCTGTAGTCGTATTAAAAACCTGAAAATTCCCATGGCCATGGGATTGAGAAAACGCGTTATGGGAGCCCCTTTTTTCCTGCCCCAGCTTGATGGTTCACCCCGAAACTTTCAACACAGCAGCTGAACCAAAAAGGTGAAATTTTTATTAATATTTTGTCAAGACTTGTAAAGCGACGTCAAAGTTATTGGCAAAACAAAAAATGCTTTTCCTATGAAAACTTTGGTCTTAACTATAACCACCTACAGGCTATGACTGATTATATTTTATTGTATGTGCTTTTGAAACTTATTTATTCTGGGTATTTTAATTTTATGTTTGCCGGTAATTGTCATATATGATTTCCGCAAAAAGGCTGTTTGGCTGACAATTACATGTCATAGGTACCCCCCATGTGCACCCCCCACATCCCCCCTTCACCCTGGGGGCCCGCAATGGGCCGCCAAAGCAGGAACCGTCTGCCTTTTTGTGGCGGCATTGCCGCCACGGAGAGGCATACCTCCCAGGCCATCCTAATATGGCTGGCGGTGTCTGATAGACACCGCCGCCATATCAGGCCTTTTCCGCCGCGGTCGCAAGGCGACCGTGGCGGAAACGTGGCGGACAGTCTTCCCCTCCGCCAAGGTCCCCCCCCCACCATTGTAATATGGCGAGGGGAAGAAAATTGGCGGACGGGCAAGGATGGCGGACGGATCGCCACCGCCTGCATGGCGGTGGCGATCCGTCCGCCATCCTAATGGACCCCCTAATTGCAAGATAGTAAATTCACTGTGATCAAACTACAGACACAGATTTGCCTTATGTCGTTAGATAACCTCATTAGCAGACTTCTGAAACTCAGGCAGTGCAAACTGCAGCAGGCAAAGCAGGTGTTAAAAATAAGATGCTACATTTTGTAAATATGTATAAGTAATCAGACACAGTGTGACAAGCCATAATCAACAAGTCTAAATAGTCCTGAAGATAACATTAGGAAATTTGACCCCGAGATGTTAGGAACTAGGAGCGAAAACCCAACAGTGTTTTTCCAGAAGGCAGAAGGAGTACATTCAAGAAAAATTACCTATTTTTTCCTATCTTCCATGTTCAAACAAGTTCTTCAGTGTCAGTGAGCAGAATAAGTTTTTTTTAACTGTGATATACTATATCATGCTTTTGGCTGAAAACTATTTTAGAGCAGGCTGTCTCATACCCCATGCCACTTTTTATTTTAGAGGGATTCGGTTCTTGGGCTTACTGGCAACAACAATATACCACTTTATTTTCAAAAGTCCAAAATTACAGGGGCAACTTTAGTGCTGATCAGCTTAATTTAAATTTCATACCTTATATACTACCTGCCTGGTAAACCCAGTCCATTTTCATGAGATTCAAATAATATCTGCCAACAGTAGGTCGGGATGTCTTCCTAGGAATTAAAGTTGTTGGTCTGCAACAACTTCCTCTTGAAAAGAATCAGGAGCAACCAGTCTAATACAGTCCCAAATGTCAAGGCACTGCTCCAAAACAAACACTTGTCTCTTCTTTCTCCATATTGTGTCTGTTTACTTTAAAATAAGGATAGGGGTAATTTACATAAATACTCTCACTTATGTGAGGTTATCTCTGTAGAAGTGTGAAATAGGCATGAAAGATGTTTAGCTAAAGAGTGCACCTCTGTAGACCTGTTTAGTTAAATGATGTACTTAGGGCCACATGTACAAAGCAATTTTCCAGTCGTTAACAGACCGAATAACAGAATTGGGCCATTTGTGACAGGAAAAATGCTTTTTGGGATGAACAAAGTCCAAATTGAAATTTGGGTTTTGAGATTCGGTATCTGGAAGTAAGGGCGTGTTAAGGGCATTCATCCCTAATACCGAATCGCAAGGGTATGTACTAAAGCATTGGGACCTGAAAAGGATTGCAAACATTCACTTTTTACCACCAAATTCAATTTGCTGCCATTCAGAAGCTGTCCCCAGCAGCCCACCATCCCTGTGTTGAAAGCGATCCCCAATTGGGTCGCAAATTGCGACCTACCTCATGAATAGTAATGAGGTAGGTCTACTTGCGACCCACAGTGAATTTCTAATGAAACTCTAAAGAAACTCTGAAGAGTTTCATACATATGAAATTGTGATTTTCAAATTGTGATTTGCACGGAATCACAGTTAGGAACTAGCAATTTCAAACGTTCATGCAGGTGGCCTATAGTATTCTATGTCAAAAAGTTACACAATTGTAATACATGAAAGCAATACACCTTTTCTGCTTAGTATTCTTAGATTTATTTGCCTCTATTTCTGCTTGTATCATGACTTTGTCTGGGATACTTCTTTTCAGTGCCACAGGGAGTGAGCTCTGTCCTGGAAACTGTAGTGTATAACGTGTTCCAGCTAACGTGAGCCTTGTAAGCCATGGGGCTGGATGGTAAATATGTAAACATGGGATATGCTAGTAATTGGGAAAAATATGCCCACACATTTAACAATTCCAAAAGCTGTTGGTCACAGTGTAGGCAAGGTTGAATTTTACATGAATAGGCCCAGTTTTGAATAGAAATACTTTAGCCTACATAAGCTTGAGAAAATGCAGGAGAAGTCAATAAACTTGCTTTCCACATAGTTTTCACAATGTAGTCCAATGATGAACCTGGATTGTCGATAAATTTAAATAAAAAGTAACTTTGGAAAGGTGTACTTTGTGCTGCCATGACAGTAAACTGGTTTAGAACTGGTTTGCCTCACAACCCTGCTCCAGAGACTGGATGGCTGTTTAATGACCTCTTCTCAGAAGACAATGGCTTAGCCTTTTGCAGCAGGAAGGCAGATGTGGTGTTTGTAGAGGTCACTTAGCAGGGATTTGCTGACTGGGTGGGGGATAGAAACAGTTGGAAACTTTCACAGATCTTTCTTTGAAAAAGATAGCCCAAATGTGGCTGTAAGAAATAGGAAAAATTATTTAAAAGAGCCCAAATATACATTCTGCCTCTGTCAAGAGCAGGAGGGAACCCAGTTCTAAAAATGTCCAAGTAAACTATATCAAACTCAGGGCACAACTTTAAGTCTTACACTACAAAACAAAAATCAAGCAGGTCTTCTGTTTTGGTAGTCCTCAGAAAAATATAAAAAGTTGAAAAAGGTCAGTCTTGAAACATAATATAAATATAATCAGTGCCAGCAGAAGAGGCAATATTTACTTTATTCATGACTTCGTTCCATGATTTCATAGCCTGGTTTGATGAAATTCCCTTTCTATTTTTAGATCCTGTACTCTGTTTTGTATTTAAAGACGTTCCAAGAAAGAGGTATTTCTGTGAAACTTTATCACTACAAATATTGTCAGTATATGTCTTAATGCATACAATTTACTGACACAATACTAAAGAAAGTGAGAAGTTTCCTCCAAAAGATTTACCCCTTTCTGTAGAGCAACATTTTGACATTCTTGTAAGCAACAAAAAGGTCAAGCCATGCTCCTGTGTGGATCTGCACCTGTTTCACATTCCTAAGCATGCGTACATGAATAATCTTTTATAGGTATGGACAAGTTGCAAATTATGAATAGGGATAAGTTACACATCAAATCTTACTCTAAGCAAAGGTCAAAATTGTGTCTCAGTGAGTAGAGAAACTCTTTCCCCACACCCAAGCCAGTTCTTTGAGTGTTGTCTTCCTTTCCTCGCCCTGAAAAGGCATTGACTTAAATCCTTGACAGAGGAAAATGTCAGACCATTTTCGGTATGTGTTAGAAATTGTGTTTCTGGTTGGCAGAGGTATGCACACAAGCAGGAACCACAATCCTAGTCAGGTTACGTCAGGCACACCATAAATTAACCTGTGCTCACCCTCTGGTAGCGTGGTACAGAGCAGTCAGGCTTAACTTAAGGGGAAATGTGCAAAGTATTTGTGCAACACTTCAAACAAAACCACAGTGGAAAACGCCACAAAAAGACTCCACACCAGTAAAGAAAACCAAATAATAATTTTATAAATAAGACAAGACCAAAACGACACTAATCCAATAAGAAGAAGTCAAGATACTAATTTTTAAAGATTAAAAGTGGAAAATAGAGCTTAGAAGCTATAAGCACCTATGGGGTTATCTCATTGGGCTGAACCAGAGCCAAGTCAGGAGCTCAGGTTGACAGCAGTATAGTGCAGGCCGTAAAGAGGAGCCACGCATAGCTCGCTGAATAAAAGTGCCTTGATCCTGGTTGCAACAGCGAGATGCAGGGTGCAGCCGAGCGATGTGTTGGTGTTGATCCCGCAGTCGAGGTGGTGCATTGATTTCTATCCATATAATTATGGTTGAGGCGCAGGTTCCAAAGTCAGAGCCCCAGTTCCAAGATGAATTCGTTCCGAAGCCGATGCGTCGTATTCTCCACGCAGTTGAGGCGATGCATCGATCGTCTCTCTGCAGTGGCGGCAATGCGGTGGTTCCAATGGTAATGCGCTGGTATTATTTGTTTCTGCAACAGCGGTGATGCATCAATTTTGCTCACCCAGTAGATGATGGGTCAGTTCTACTGCAATAAGCACATAGATCCCCCTCCAATGGACCAGGCCCAGGAGCAAGGGGTAAGACGTTGATATCCCTAAGTCTTTCGACAACCCAGCATGCCCTTGGAGATCACTCTGGGTTCAAGTAAGTTAGTCCAGATCTTCCTCAGCAGGGAGGAGGGTAGCATGCCACATGGCAGCAGAGCAGAATAGCAGTTCTTCCAGAGTAACAGTCCAGCAGAGTGGCTGTCCTTGTTGCAACACAGCAGTCCTTCCTCCCGGCAGAGCTCTTCACAGGTTCAGTAGTGTCTGACTTGATGGGGTCAGAGACCCAGTAGTTATACACAGTTGTGCCTTTGAAGTGGAGGTGACTTCAAAGAGGAGCGTTGAAGTACTCAGAAGTCCTCCCTCCCTGCTCTGGCTCTAGACTCACTACAAGAGGTATGCAGCCCTTTGTGTGGGAAGAGGACACAGACTATTCAGGTGTAAGGGTCAGTTCCTCTCTCCCATCTAGCCCAGTATAGCACATCAGGTTGTGGATGGCCACGTAGTTACCCTAAACTCCATTTGTGTAGGGTTGTCTAGAAGGAATGTTCAAACTCAAGCTTTCATCCACCCCAGGTGAGTATTGGAGACAGACTGCAGGCACACAGTGCTTAGAGTAGAAAAAAAGCTATCTTTCTAAAAGTGCCATTTTTAAAAGGGTATTGATAAATTCATCTTTTTTTTCCAGTAAAGCGGATTTAGCATTAACATTCCAATTACATGAAATGTGACAGAGCTACTCCTTCTCAATGAGAAATAATAGCTTATAAGGGCAATAACGAATGTCCAGTGAGGACCTATGAGAGGGGTAGGCCTCACAGTAGTGACAAATGAACTTGGATGTTTTTCACTATCAGGACATGCAAAACATAAAATTAAATGTCCTACCTTTTGATTGCACAGCACCCTGCCCTTTGGCCTACCTAGGACCTACCTTAAGGGTGACATATATGTGATAAAAGAGGAGTTTAATGATTGGCAATGGGTTTTAAATGCCAAGTCAACATGGCAGTGTAAACTGCACACACAGGCTGTGTAATGACAGGCTTGAAACATGTTTGAAGTTCTACTTGTGTGGGTGGCACAATCGGTGCTGCAGACCCACTAAGAGAATTTTATTTGCATGCCCTGGGCACATGTAGTGCACTCTACTAGAGACTTATAGGTAAATTAAATATGTTAAATATGGATAAGTCAATCAAATCATGTTTTAGGGGAGACACACATATTTTAGTACTGGTTGGCAGTGGTAAAGTACTCATAGTCCTAAGGCCAACAAAATGAAATCAGCAAAACAGTGAGGCAAACATGAAGCAAGTTTGTGGAAGACCACCCAAAGGGTATGAGGTCTAACAGTTTGGATTTCTTAATACCCACAAACCCATGAATTTGAGGACATCATTCTCCACGTCTTGCACATAGCCCCACTGAAAACAGATTTGCTCCCCAATAAAATTACATAATTTTGATGCCAACTAATTTTTTCTGGAAGAATGTTTTCAATTTGCACTCGTACGTGTGTTATTTCTATACTTTATTGACACAAGGGTGTGGAAATAAATGTAAGAATTAGTCTCAGAATTAATGTTTTTTCCTATTCTATTGAAATCTTCATTGTTGTTAGATATTTCAAGTAGTTCCCTAGGCTAATTCTGTTCTACAGAAATATGTACTGCTGGTATGGTGTTTTTCTTCTGATATGTACATGGGTTGTCCCTGAGGCTTTTTTTCTGATGCTTGTCTTGCACAAGTCTGTCAAGCTACATATCCCTTTTCTTAGTTCTATCTGTGCTTTCTGCACAGCCCACATTTTCCGTCTATGTCCATTTAATTTGTCTGCCGGATGCTTAATTTCTCCTTTGTGTATAGAAACACCTTGATCTTTATCACTTCTGCTCACGAAAATCACGTTTTGATTGTTTTCTTATCTACTGCAGCACCTTGCCTACCACATTCCACCATCTAACACTCATGTGTGGTATTTGTTACAAATGACTTTTTTGCCTCCTTCTTATACTCAGCGAGATTTAAAGGGCGATGCTCTGCTATTCACAAGGGCAGGGTGTTCTAATTAGGATGAGAATGTAATGATAGCTTTCAGGGTTGGGGACATTATTTTCAAAAATGTATTTAAACTAATGTGCTACTTCTAACTCATTAATTCAAAACTAAGAGAAAATCAAATATGATAATAGTAACTTGTCACGCATCATGTGCCCTTCTGCTTCTTAACCTTCCCCATCACATATAACAAATGGCATTTTTTCAAATCAATCAAATGAACATTTCACGCCATGAGAGTTCCCTGTGGCAAATACAAATATGAGACAAATCTGCTAGCCCTAAACTGAATGCCACTAGCAAAACCTAGACTGTTTTTTTACATTTTTTAATTGAATTTAGGAAAAGTGGCAAAATAGCATATAAAAATAGATAGCATACATCTCACTAAATATAACTCATAGCCCATAGAACTGTACATATTTATCCATCATGGCTGCTCGGAGCTTCTGCGCCGTTGAAGCCCCGCGTTCAACAACCAAGCGCGGCGCTTGAACCCCGCTTAAACAGCTGATTGAGCCATCGCCTGACATCGGAAGGCTGGGAGCGTCTGCCACTGAGGCCGCGTTCCAACCAGACGCTGCAACGCCGGGATATCGGCAAAAGTCTTGACCGGCAATATTGCCTCAACATGGCACCTGGAATGGAACAGACCAGCTTTTAGAAGTATCGGAGCGGGGTTGTGTCATGGGGAGCTGATCCATGGGAACCTATTCCTCATTGGTGGCGTTATCGGAGGCTCCACTACTCGCTTCCCCGGTGGACGCCTGCAGCTGTAATTGACGAGTTACACAGTAGGCACAGACCTGAACATTGGACCTGCCCACAACTCGATCCTGACTTATGGAAAGCCACCATCTGCCCGTGTCCGCTTGTGTGGCCCGTCCGCTGCATGTGAAAAACATCCCTCGGCTGCAGCGAACATGCTGGATAGTTTGCCTGGAGCCCAGAGACACCTGTTGCCGAAGATCGAGGTGAGTGGTCCCCCCTCCCCCCTGCGTGAGGCAAAATGATGGCTCCCACCGCGCTGCCCACAGTAATGGGAGATGTGTCCCAGCACGCTTTCAGGGTCTGCGCTACGCCTTGAGCGCCTAGGGACACCGGGGTAGATCTTGTGTCCATTTTAAGAACTATTGGGAGTATAACCCTTCCCTCCCTATAAAGCTCTGTCATACTTGGCACACTCTCAGTGTGGAAAAGGATCCCAGGATGCCTGACCCTAACATGGCCGACTTTGGTGACTTTTTCCCGCTTGCTGAACTTTTACTTACTCAACCCTTCCAGGACTGTGCCTGACCTAAAGAGGACGTCTAAAATTATTTCGGACCATGGCTCCCCCCGCACTACTCTGACAATCCCTGAGTACACATGACCTCTAGCCTGACAGAGGAGTCCGAGCATTATGTCCGACGTCTGGTGGAGCTGCTCTGTTCAGCCAATGAGGAGATCGGACTTGGCTCACCCCCTGATCATCACCTGCCCAGCCGGACCTTGGACACAGTTTCTCCCCTTCTCCCTGTCTCGCCCACCCTCCCTCTCATCATATTTCTGCCGTTCTGCTATTGCCTTGTCTCCTTTTATCCACCTTTCTTATCGATACCCGTTGGAGCTTCCTTGAGAGCTATGGGGGAGACTGGCCTTGGATTACCTCCCTGGCTGTCATCTACCCATTCGGTCTTTGGGCTGACTTTACCGTTGTCTCTTATTCCGTCTTCCCCCTCATCCTCTCCCTTCTCACTCCCCTCTCCCCCTTCATTCTCCACTTCTCTCCTGTTAATGTGTCTCATATATTGATGTAACGTGTAATTGTTATAACTGTGCCGACCTTATGTAAAGCACTCTGATACCTACAGGTCTAGCCAGCACTATATAAAACTGTTTAAATACATAAATAAAAATAAATAGTGTCAATTAGTTACTGCTTTGCACTATTTGTGATGCATTAGTAATGCATTAGTAATGAGCATCAGTGAGATTTCTTATGCAACACAAGGCCTCCTTAACTGGCTCTGTGTAGCTTGGTAAATCTGTAGTAACACAGTGTAAGAGCCTGCCTTGTGTTACCCTGCCCTGGGAAGGTGGTGCATGGGTGTTCCAATGCAACCGCCCATTGATTTTGGCATATTCCTAATTTACTAAGACTAGTAAACGTGGGAATGCACCAACATACTATGTCTACCCAGGTGCGTCGTAACAATGAGAAATATGTTTATTGTCCCTTGTTTTTTCTCCTTTCTGTAAGTGCAGCACACAAGGAAAAAGGACAAGGCCTCAGATGATAATTCTTTTGCAGGAAGGTGGAAAAACAATCCTTGCTCTAATGCAGGCACCCATGCATCATCGCGCAAGGGTGCCTGCATTGGTGTTTGCCAGCCACAAGTGCACCAGTGCAGAGAGAGAGAGGGAGCAGGAATGCGCCATATGTTAGTAATTATGGAGCTGGAGTAGCATAATTTTGGCTCCACCCTAACACGTCATAAATATGCAATTCATTCCTGCACTTAGCACTACATACTTGTGTGTTCTAACGTTATTAATGTATAAAGCGCTTAAATTCAAGTATTGAAGTGCATTCACTACAAAACTAGGAATCATATACACTGTGTGCCTTGACCTTATTAAAAAGAAATATAGTCTTTAGAGATTGGATAAAATTATCTTTACATTATTAAAATATATTTACATTAGAAACATGAGAGATTTATGTAAACATGTTAACTAATGTTTTCACATTGGTACTCATAATGTAGTCCTTAATCATACTTTCATTAGAGCATTCAAACTTACTTTATATTTAGATAAATTGAAATGTAAATCTAATGCTGAATTTACATACTTACATGTCATACATCTGTAGTTGTATGTACACAAACAACACGTATTAATGTGCATCATTGAATGAGATGTTTAAATTGACTCAAATATAGGCTTTATTTCTTACTACATAAAATATTGTTTTCCATACTGTTTGCAGGTCTTTTTCCTTGCAGGTATTTTTACATGGTTTGTTAGTTTGAGAGTAGATATATCTCTGTACTAGTGATAGAGAGTCTGAGAGGAAGACCTTGACAAAGAACATGGCGAGCCAGAGAGTCAATTACAGCATTGTTTCGAAGTGTCGCAGGTGATCAAGAATGAGGTTATTCCCAGGATTGGCCTGGGAGAGTCAGTTAATGTTGCAGTTTGCAATGTGAGAATGGAAGGGACAATGGAGCCCCTAATGGTGTGAAAAAGTGTGTTACCCAGAAGATTCTTGTGGTATTAACTAGTGTTCTCACAGGTTGATGTTGGCTACTATTCTCTTGGACTTTAAGAGGTACAGACTTCCATGCTTACCCCTCTGATTCTTTGCTGTGTGTGGCTTAGGCTAACATGTATTTCCCTATCCCTAGAAGACTCTTAACTGAGCTTTTAAAGTGCTGACACCTTCTTGCATACTTCCAACAATTTTCCCTCTTTTTCGCATTTTTCTGAGTTTTTGAGACTTCATATAGATTATATTACTTTTTATTCGTTTAGACTCCAGATTAGATGACTTTAGATATTACTCATGTTTAGCACCAGATTTAACTGTTCATTCTTTGTATTGCTGTGACTGAACTTCTTGTTTGTTTCATACTGATGTGTCTGAACTTCATTAGGAGGTTTTGCCATCAAGTTGTTATTCTGTACCTTTACAGCATGGTGTTGAGATTCATTTACATTAACTTAATTGCTAACCTGTAGTAAAACACCTTGACTTTATGTATTGATTTCTGGTCCTTATTGTGTAGCTAAATGGGTAACAATGTTAGTTATGTGTGCTTGACTAAGTGCTAACTCCCTTCACCTCTCAGTCACTAAGAAACACCCATCGATTAACCAGTGGTAAGAAGTTGGTCTAGCACTGGATCGGCGCATTCCTGCTCTCTCCATTTAATAAAGTGCAGCGAGTTGTCTTGCTGTGTTGCACTAAATGATGATAAATCTAGCCTTTATTATCCCTGTCCATTAAAACAAATCTGACCATGTAACTGGTGCTCATGTAAAACCCACAATGTCCTTGGGCAGAGTGCCAAACAATAGAGATACAGTAGCACAAAATACTGCAACTGTGATCTTAAATGTGGCATATTGTTGTTATTAATATGTTCGATTGATATGTGGCATAAATTGTTGTTATTAATATGTTCGATTGACGCTTATTAAAAAATTATTTTGGGTCAAACAAACATTTGGTAACAGTACAGATTCAAGAATTGTCAAAGTGCAGATTTGCATGTTGCATTCTAAATTGATTAAATCCCTCAAGTGTTGGCTATATAAACCATTTCAGGCTAAAATATGTCACGTTTGTCACAGTCACAGAACAAGTCACAAACATAAAGAATTCACACTTATCAGGGATGCTGTTTGGTGACTCCAACAAACATTCCAGGAAGTCTAAATAATATGAAATAGACAACTTGAAGATATCTATTAAGCATGGTTCTATAACATTCATGTTAACTAACTTCAATAATTGGGTCTTTGGAGTGCTTGACATGAAATGCACTTATTCTACTACTAATATGTTGGTCTTATGATTATCTTCCAACAAAATAAACTATTCATATTGTGGAGCACAGTTTTGCCAACTTTCCTCAGCTGCTCCATATAAAATCTAACATTATAACAATCTGTTAATTTTTCCAGTTCCAATTTAAGAGAATGTCTTAACTCAAGTGTCTATCCCTGTGGTAAAGATTTTCTGCAAAATCTATCTGTTGAATATACAATATGCACAATCATATGGTCATAACCATATCTGGTAGCTGCTTAAACTAATTGTTAAGCTAATTCTATTATTTAATCTTCAGGTGTATTTTACGCAAGTAAATAGGTGCATGCTAATTAGGGAATGTAATCAGTATGCCTAGAACCTAGGGATAACTGAATGCATTTTCCAATAATTTACCAAATCTACTATTATATTAATAGTGATATCATATTTAGATACTTAGAATGGAAATATTTCATATATTTTGAGTTAAGTTTATTATTTGGGAAGCCTTAACATTTTGAAAAATAAGAATTTACTTGATATTACCACTTTGAGGCCTATTCAAATAATTTTACAACGGCAGCAGGAACATTCGGACGCTATCTAGTGACTTTTTTTAATGGCATATTGTGAGCGTGCTTGGATTTAGAGAAGGCAATATATAATTCCAGGATTTTCATCAGAAATATATGATGATCCTATCAGGCATACCTGCTACTGATCATCCTGATATATTGTAAATCAAGATGTGCAGGTTATTCTACAGTCAAATTCCACATCCGATGAATGAAAATCTACTAATATGGCAAATTGTTCATAGATATTTTTATAGGAGCAATGGGAACATAGGTGCTACAAACAAAGGAATTAGCCGTTGGAAAAACATCAAAATACACAATGAAGCAGCTTTGTGCTCTATGCCCAAATACTCACTATGGGATTTTACACCCAATTTGCACACCTGTGTCCAGTGCTAAACAAAAAGGGTATATGGTCATAAATAAGGGGCAAGCAACATGCAATTACTCCCATATTGTATTATAGAAGCAGGGAAGAGATTTATCCATACAAATTATTTTTTTCTAGGAGCAGAAAAAGCAAAACATTTAATTTGCTTTTTCTTACATTGAACCCAAATAAGCAGGTTATACTATTTTATAAAATATATGTTATCTAATTATAAGTAATGCACATGGACAGCCACATGTTTTGCATATTTACATGTGGAGTCTCAGCCATTTTGTTACTACTTTGAAGATAGTATCTTTACAAAAATGACAGTTCTAAAAAATTGCATTCTAAGTTCACCCTTTTCCTCTAGAGTCCTCCAATGGTAAGCCCAAGACAGGAGTGTTGAGTTGGAAGGCAGCCCTGCCTACTTGTTTATGTTTTATGGTAGATAACTGTAGCAAAGTGTTCTAAAGTTTGCATTTTTTCACACAAATTGGATGTTACAGATATTTATGTAGCACCCAATTCAATTTCCAATATAATTGTTTATATTTGCACATTTACATATTTTCTACCAATATAGTCCTAATAGAACACTAAAAATTAATAACCATTCAGCATAGGATTTTATGCTCAACTAACAACAAACTGATACCTGAGTGCATTTGGGGCATAATAATACCTGCATTAAAGTATTACTGCTATAATTTAGCACTTGTTGGGAGGAAGCATATTATATGTACTTTCCTAAGTCAATGAACTCACATTGAGAACTCCATTCAAAGAGATCATTAATTTTGAAGACAAGTGCCTCTTGTACCATTTTGTTTATTTCTCAAACTGTGATAGTCCATACATGTATCTGACTTAGTATAACGTATTTTAAAATGCATGTTCACACCCAAAATCATTAAAGGAGATGTATGTAATATTAGGCAATTGTCTCACCTTGAGTAGAATCCTCTACGGCCTTCCTCTTCCTGCTACCTTGAGTGTGGAAGTTCAGCCTCAGTTCTTCATTATATTCCTGCAGGGTCTCATGGGAGTTGTAAGACTGCCTCAGTTTGTGTTCATCCTCGCTATCATCTGAGGAGCTTGTATAGGTTAGATCCATTTCACGCTTGACTTTAGAGAGTGGTTGGTAGGGCTTGCAGTCCATTTGTTCCATCTTCAATTAAGTTGTCTCCAAATGATAAAAGATCTACGAACATACACTGAATCTGTGATCACAGTCCTGAAAAAAACAGAACAAAATATTTTATATAACAAAATAGAAGCACAACAGGCACATTCAGCCAAATTAATTAACCACATATAATTTGGACGACTCTTGCTGCCTGCATTATAAGGAAATGGGCAATCAGGATAGCCCTGTGGTAAGCCTTATTTCATAATATTTTTGTTTTCTGCACAAATGTTTTTTTTCCAATTTTATATGTGATTAATCGTTCAATTTTTGATTTAAATTTATCTAATATTCTACACGTATAAACACAACTGCACAATACATTTGCTCAGAGTCTGTTCGCTCGACTGGGCAGTGCCTAGGAAAAAGAGTTGGAAGTATTTCATGTTTCATTGGTCCATCTCCTATATTTTAGCTCAAATAGTCTTCATATGTTATGGACATAAGCTAGACCTATGTGCACCACTCCCTATTACACAAGAAGCATAAGTGGCCAATATTTACACACAATGACACCATGTACACTTCAATACATTTTCTTTCGTTTAATAGAAAGGCAGTATTACAAATAGTAGCTCCATTCATCAATAATAACAAGAATCAAAAACAAATAATTTCTAATGGTTACTCTCTGTATACTGTGTTCAGGTGGTCTGCAGACCTCTGATTGTGCTTTTCTTTGGTAATTGTACAGTAGTTTTCAGTGCTTCTAAATGAAGTTCAAATTTACTGGTAAAACAACCTCTAAAAGGCCTACTATGACATAATTATTAAAATAAACAGAAAAGGGATAATCAGTGATTCAGATATAGTGTGACCAATCACTATGACAGAACAAAAATATAATATATATTTATCTTTTAATCTATTTACTCAATCACTCATTTATTCATTTTTATGTATGCATTTTATTTATGCATGTATTAATGCTTAACTTAAAAGTGTACAATGCTTTATGGATATTTGCTAGGATGCATTACTTTTGCCACAGGCCTTGTTTGAATTCTGAGATTTTATTCAGTAGAAATGTAGCAGCACCCCCCCCCCCCTTTCCCCAGCGCCTTGAGACCCTCATGGGTATGTACCGCGCTTAACAAATGTCCTGATTGATTGATTGATTGATATATGACTATAGTGATGAGGTCATGCCCATGTCAGCAGGATCCGAAACCCATGCCAATCATGGGAGGGTGCTGAGATGTACAGACGTTAAAGTGCCATGCATGTTAAGACATTGAATTGGAGTTTTTTGTTCCTGAGTAAGGGTAGGAAATTAAATATTTTACTTCACCACTCTCACATTTTATAAATGGCAAAGCATACTCACTTATAACACTTTCACTCTTTCAAAACAACCAGCTCCGCTGAGGTTGCAGGCATCGCAGCACACCCGAGTGGCACTCGGCCACTTGGATGGACCCCGATGATAAAGCATGTCACCAATCAGGTTGGTGAGTGAGGGGTTTCTTAAAGAAAGAAAGAATTCTTTCTTTACTGTGTCTTTCTTCACTCTCTCGAATCACTAGGACACTGTGTCCTGGGGATACTCCCTCTTTGTTTTTTGGACAAATGCCCACTTTGTCAATGCCTTAAAGTGTCTCTGGATGGCCCATGGAAAAGGATTGCCAGGCTCAAGCACCATGAAAATATTAATATATTTGGGCGCGGAGGTCAAGAGTGAAAGCAACACTGGAGCCACTACTTTGAGACCATTCGATGCAGGAAAAACATATGACAACAAATGCAATTCCAAGTACTAGCGAATCATATAAACAGCACTAAGGAGCATCCACGTAATCAACTGCTAAGCACTACCAGCAGGTGCAGAAGCATCAATATTCTAATTAGTGGTGTGCGAGAATGTCAATCTCTGTAGATATCATAACACAAGAGGACGTTCTAACCTGCATAATGACTGGACTCATCCAGTGACAATTCCCATTTCAAAAGTATATTGCCTGATGACTGAACATTCAGTGCTCCACCAGTGCACCTTCTACAAGATCACAATCTATATCAAACTGCATACAAAGAAATTTATAAAACACTTGCACCCAACCTCCGATACCAAAAAGAGAAACTGGCAGTCATATCATTGTAAAATGCATAGCATACAATATATACATTTGCATTCACCGAACAAAGATTACGCCTTGCGTTCCATCCAGGGATTATGAATAAATGGGAATCATTGTGGCGAGCAGCTGCGTCATAACTATTTGACACACATTTGGACTCGGAAATTAATCGATTTAAGACAACTGTTGAATCTTTCATTGAATCATCTCTGAAACAAAAACGGCAGCTATTGGAAAAGTTTAAAAAGTGCGAATTAAACAAGTGATGGAAAATTACATGACAAATTACATTCCATTCCAAGCCATTCAGAAATATGAAAATTCTACTCTGGTGCTGTTGCAAGAATGTTCTTTCTTCATAGCCAAATCATGCAAAGGGTTGATGGAACTCTCAATCAAGCTGGAATCAACATGCAAAGAGCTTGCCAAACAAATTGAAGACATTTACAAACACAAAACAGAATCTAATGTCATTTACTTTTTCGAAACTTTGGATGAGCAACTCAACATTTATGAAGAGAGTATAAAGAGCAAAAAACTGTGAACATTTCTAAGAGACATGAAGGATTATGCAGAGGGAAGGGAGGTAGTTGACCTTCTCCAAATTATTTGTTTATGCCCAAACGAGATTTACAGATACTGGAAAAAAGAAACAACAAGAGACTGTATCAAGTGGCTCAAGTTCGGATAAAGGATCGGAAGTTGAAGAACAAACAGGCTCTACAATTTTTAAGATTTGTCCCTTAAGCTTCTACGAAGAATTCTGGCTCCTTCAACAGCTTACACTCAGACCAAAACTAGGAGAACAGGAAGAGGAAGACATAGGGGTGCAAAGAAATGTTCACAATAACTCACAGAAGTGGTCACAACAAGCTCAGGTCCAGCAAGCCCCCTAATTAGAGTATCTGTGACCAGGACCTTGATAAGCAAGCAACAGGCTCTGAGACATCAGTGATCAACTGATCCTCATGACAAGTTTCACAGATGGAGATTTCCACACCGAATTTAGGACGATCTTTCTCTCCAACTATGGATATGAACTATACCGGCACCAGAATTAATCTATTTCTATTTGTGAGTAAACCAAAACTGATGAAAATGCAGGCCATGGCCAAATCAATTCGTCATCAGGCAATTTCAAGTGTGACTTTTCACACTTGAATAACAATATAATGCAGGGTTGTAGTAAGTTGAAATAGCCCTTCACAAATTGTTAGGGATGGGGCGCCTGGTTGAATGAGGCACGCACCAAGGCAGGAACCACTACTCTACTCAGGATAAACTAGATTCACACTAAAAGATACCCTGTGCTTACCTTCTGGTAGCTTGGAACAGAGCAGTCAGGTTTATCTGAAGAGGCAATGTATAAAGTATTTGTCCCACACACACACAGTAACATAATAAATACACCAAAAAAAGACTACACACAGGTTAAGACAAATAGAGAATATTTATCTGAGCAACTTAAGACCAAAACGAGTAGAAGCTGTGATATGAATTTTTAAAGATTAAATGCAAAAATAGTGCTTAGAAATCACTTGCAGTCAAAAGATTTCTAGAGGTCACGAGGGACCAGTGCAAATCCAAAGTTCAGGCTGACCCTGATCAAAGGCAAGCTGACTACAAGACCCAGACAACGAACTGCGCAGATTGTTGTCGTCGAGCTGCGCAGGCTGTGGAACTGCTGTCCTCGTGCACCCTCTGCATCAGCATTGAAAAGTCCTTTAAGCAGCACAGCAGTCCTTCTGACAGAGATTTAGTTCAAAATCCTAAAGTGTCTGATTTTAGGGGGTCACAGACCCAGAACTTATACCCAAAAGTGCCTTTGATGCGGAGTGACTTTAAAAGGATCTCTTTCAACTCAGTCGTGTCTGCAAGGCTACCTGTGGGGGATAAACCCATGCTTTATGTGTGGACAGGACACTGCCTATTAAAGTGTGTCAGACCCTCCCATTCCTCCCTGCCCAGGAAGACTTATCAGAATGCAGATCAATTAGACTCATCAGAAAGCAGATGAATTCAGATGAGAGCTCAGAATAATGGTGAACCCCACATTTCTAGTGTTTGTGGTTGTCTAGAGGAATAAAGAAGGTGTTGCTGCCATCCAAACCAGATGTGTATTGGAGACATGCTGTCATGTGCAAAGAGCAGTAAGGACAGAGAAATATCCACTTTCTAAAATTGGCATTTCTTGAAACAAGTAGTAAGGAGGATTTATCATTACCATTATAAACAGTTCAAACATGAAAAGCTATTCCTCTCTGATCAGGAATTACAGCTTACAATTATATTAAGGAATTCCCAATACTGGCCTATGAAAGGGGTTGGCCTCACAGTAGTGAAACATGAAATTGGCTGTTTGTCACTACCAGGATATGCAAAAAATACAGGTACATGTTCTGCTTTTTACTTACATGGCACCCTGCCCTTAGGGTTACTTAGGGCCTACCATAGGGGGTGACCTACATGTAATAAAAGTGTAGTATAAGGCTTGTCATGTAGTTTTAAATGCCAAGTCGAAGTGTCAGTAAACTGCACACACAGGCACTGCAGTGGCAGGCCTGATACCCATTTGAAAGGCTACTTCTGTGGGTGTCTCAATCAGTGCTGCAATCCCACTAGCAGCCAGAGATGTTTTACGGCATGGACAAAGTGGGCTCTGACCCACCGCCCCAGCCTTTCAAGGGGCCCCGAAAGAGCCAGCTCTGTTCTGCAGACTCTCTTGAACAGATTCTTACAAATAACATTTCACTTCAATTTATTTTTCATTTGGTTAATAAGTGAGAGTCTATTGCATACATTTTGCAGATGTAGTGTTTGTTTCATGCAGCATCCTTAAAAAGTTTCTTTTAGATCCAAATAGGATATCAAATATGAGAAATGGGAAGGTGTCACAAATAATTTGCAGTATTTTTAAAAACATATCACTATACTGGAATATTAGATGCAAACACATTTAAGAATTTGGATCAGTGTCCCTGTGCACTGTCAGTGACCTGGACAAGGAGTTCATGAAAGAGCTAAAACTGGATCAGAAATTCAAAGCTGAACCAAACAGGGGCCACCAAAATACGTTTGGCCCAGGACCCCCAAATTCCATAAGATGTCACTGCCAGCAGCATTTGAAGTGAATGCCTGGGTATATGGAGTACCACTTTACAAGAGGCTTAGTACTAAAACAAATATGCCAATCAGTTATAAACCAATGTCATCATGTTTAGGGAAGAAGCACATGCACTTTAGTACAGGCTAGCAGTGGTAAAGTGGTCAGAGTCCTAAGGCCAACAAAAAGAATCAGCACAAATGATCAGCAAAAGGCAAAACGTTGGGGGAAAGACCACCCTAAGGATGACAGGTCTAAAACAAATATATACAATGAATATGATAATTTCACAAATACATATAATAAATGTGGAAATACATTCAGCCGAAAGAGCTGATGAGTTGCGATCTGTATGATATAATTGTTCTTCGTGACACAAATGTTAAGATACAAACCAATGATAGAATAGCATCGTCTGCACAGATTATGCCAATAAGGCTTTACAATACTGAGATTGGGTCTAAACCGGTATCACTGCACATTACATAATCTTGCCGTGTTGTAGGAGTCAGGGACACTACAAAAGAAGTCAATGCATAGATAGACTACTGACTACTGCTCAGGGCACAAGTCCTAAAAAAAAAGAAGTGGGGGGACGCTGACTTCACGACAGGAAGTGACGTTACGAAAGGTGGCTTGCACCATCAGACTCATTGCCTCCCCTCGCTCACCCATTAGATGCGATTGCATCAGAGAAGTGTGAGCAGCAGCAGCGGTCCGTGGAGGGAGTTACGGTGGGGCAGGGAGGCGGGGAGGGGGAGGGGCAGGGTGGAGGGTGCTAAAAACCGGCATATGGATAATTACAGGTAAGTAAACAATTTAATTAATAAAACGAATTTCGTAGCGCGCACTGCATCGCATTTTGATACCATTCCAGGATTCATTAATGCTCGAACTTTATTAATTTTTGCCCCATTCAAAGGGGAAGAAATGCATATGGTGCAGCAGAGCAAATGTAGACTGGGGGCAATGCACCGGCCTGACCCTCTGCTTTGCTGAAGGGGAACATAAATCTGATTGCCACAAAATATTACAAAACAAACAACATGGCATTTTGTTTTTTTCCTTGGCTGATTGGGCTCCTCCCTGAATTAAGCTGTGGTTGGAGAACAGACAGCCATGTCCCTGATAGCAGAAGGTTTTGCTAAGGAAGAAGCGGTGGGGGGGGGGGGTGAGCTACTGGGCAAAGGGACCATTTTTCCGTGCGCTGCATCTATGCTCCTGCGCGCACCCGGTAGGAAGCAGGCTCTCTTCTCAATACGCTCCCTATTTTGGGCTGGGGCGCGAATAGTCTTATTGTCTTCATTTGTAGACAATGGGAGCTGTTAATTAACCCTATCATTATGGACATCCATCTACTGCTCGCAAACATAATTACAGGGGGGTAAATGACAGCCCTTATTGCCTGTAGGAGTGAGAAATAACTCTTAAATATGGGCCAAGTAAATTACATTAATGCCTTTGATGGAAATAGAACTCAGAAATATAAAAAAAACTCTCTTTAGATAAATGGTTATCAAATATCAGTATTTTAAATAATGTTGTAAACACATCTGTGCAGATACTGTCGGTGAACCGGAGTCTCGCTCCTGAATAGACCAGAGTTGTCTCTGATCAATAGCCTGATGTCCTTGTCAGAAGCAAGATAAAGGCTCACTACAGTAGAACAAAGTGACCTTTCTATGAGTGACTTCATGCCTTTATTTCACTAGAAATGCTACCCCATTGACCTTTCTATCAGTGAGCTGTCAAGAAAGTCTTTGTTATTTGTAGCTATTGTATAATAGAAATCAAATTAAGCAGTTCCAGGAATGTTTTCAGGCAGAAGCATGCAGATGTGAATGTCATTTATGTGTGTGCTTTCTGCAACTTTCAGGCAAATCCGCCCTCACTCTACCTGCTTTGATATTCAAGTGTGGACACTGAAAATCGTCTTTCAAACGAGGAAACCATTTCATATTTTAGACACTTTCTCTGCAGTTTGACATATTAGCAAAGCATTGTTCTCTTTGAAATCTGTCACAAGCTTTTTCTCTTTGCTGGCCCACTTGCCTGATTAAAGCTTTGCCTGTTTAATGATGCAGTCAGAGGTGCAGCATTTGGAACTCTCACTTGACTCTGATGTACAGTGCTGCACTGAGATTTGAGAAAAAAACTGGTGCTATAAGACTTGGTCAAAATTTAAAATATGCCAGCGAAATTTGTTTAATTTTGGGAATATTGTTGGGTTTTTTGTTGCAGTTTTATATAGTGCAAACTTGAGTCGAAGGTACTAGAGCATTCTACATAAGCCCCAGTTACATTGCACAAGGTCACTTGCATTTCACTTGTTAAGTGAAATTACCAAAATTGCGCCATTACGCCACATCGAGTAATTACGTGCTATTCGTAGACAAAATTGGGGCCAGATGTAGGTCGCCAATTACCGGTCGGTTACGGTCGATTTCGGCCGTTACCGACCGGTAATTGGTTTTTGAGATGTAGGGGGCCCGAATTTTACCGAATCTGTAAATTTACTGATTCGGTAAATTTACAGATTCAGTAAAATACCGACTCAGTATATTTACCGAATCGGTAATTCCAGATGTAGGTGGCACTTAAAATAGTGCCACAGGCCCTTAAGAATTCGTTATTTACCATGAAATACTATCTCATGGTATATAACGAATTCCTGTATACATGCACATCTAAGGGCATGTATGTGTGTCACATTGCACACAAGCCAGAATCAGGGGTGCAACAGGGTGTCAAAGTGACACCCTGTCCCCCTTGTAAATTCAGTAATTTTACCGAATCGATATTTACCGATTCGGTAATTGACATTGATTCCTATGGGCCTCAAGGCCGATTTGGTAATTGATTCGGTAAATATACCTACATCCCGATTGCCAGTTCTTAAATACCGAATCGGTATGATTCGGTATTTAAGAATCGGTAATCGGGGATTACCTACATCTGGCCCTTAATATCTTTCAGTGAGCATATGGGAATAACACCAATGGCCAGATCGAGAGTGGCTGTTGCTCACACCTTATATGCAGGCGCAGCCAGCACAGGAAAAAGGCTGTGGGGTGGTGGGGCGGAGGCGGAAGTGGACAGAAACGAGATAGAGAAAGTATTTATTTATTTATTTAAAATGTTTTATATAGCGCTAGCTGGACCTGGGGGTATCAGAGCGCTTTACAGGAGTATTCGTTTCAATATGGTAAAAATAACAATGAGGTAGTATTCAGAAACCAATACAAAACGGTAGTAAGCCTACTAAATCTAGCATAGTCAAAACGAAAACAAAAGAGGGAGTCGGGTATGGTAATGGGGGAGGAAGGGAGTGGGATAATTAAGGCAACATCATACAGCTATACATAGATAGGATTAATTGAATGTAACAGGATAACAATGAGGTAGAAACCAAAACCCAACAAAAAGGTCAGAATAGTTCTAGAATTAACATCGTCAGATTACATGGGTTGAGAAGGATTTCCTGCTACCCTGAGATATTAGCCTAGCAAGGCGGGGAAAGCTTGGAGTGGAGGGGGGAAGGGTAAGTGCAGGGTTGTAGGCTGGGTTGAGGAGGGGGGTGAGATTTCGTTCATATCTGGTGGAACTGGGTGGGTCCTATAAGGCGGACTGGAGGGAGTAGTTATCGGGAGCAGGAAGGTGAGTGAGGGGGAGGAGAGCGAAAGGAGGCAAGGGTGGGTAGAGCACCAAGAGGTGGGTTTAAGGACCCCAGTATTTGTTCAGCAGGAGAGCTTTGAGGTCTTTTTTTAATCTGTCGTAGGAGGGGTTGCAACGAAGATCTTTGGGGAGTGAGTTCCAGATGTTCGGTGCATACCCGGAAAAGGAGCGAGATTGTGTGGTTTTCTTGTTTAATAGAGGAGGTACAAGAGAGGGGGTGTTGGAGCTTCTCAGTGATCTAGAGCTGCCGGCTATGTGAAGTTTATCAGTGAGGTACTGCAAAGAGCCTTGATGCAGGGCTTTGTGCGTAATGCATGCTGTCTTGTATGAGGTTCTTCCTTGAATGGGCAGTCGCTTGAGGGCTTTAAGGGTGGCGGAGATATGATCAAACCGTTTAAGGTCACTAATGAGTTTTGCGGCTAGGTTAAGAACCAATTTTATAGGGGCGAGGTGTGCTTTTGGAGTTCCAGTGAGGATGTCGTTCCCATAATCGATTTTTGACAGAACCAGTGATTGGACGACTAATTTAAAGTTGTCAGCTGGAATGAAAGGTTTTATTTTCTTTAAGTGATGGAGTGTGTGGAGAGTGATTTTGGCTGAGTTGTTATGTGGGGGATAAGAGAAAGCTTCAGGTCAATGTTAAAATCGAGTGATTTAACAGAGTTGTATATGGTGAGAGAGCAGTTGAGTGCTGTAAGGTCAGAGATCCAGGATAGAATGGGGAGAAAATAATGATCTCGGTCTTTTTAGGGTTGAGTTTGAGGTGGTTGACGTGGAACCAGGATTGGATTTTATTCAAGGTATCATTGAGGTGAAGGACATCAGAGCGGGATTGAATTTTATACTAACGTTGGTTGTCATCAACGTATAGGTGGTAATTGATTCCCACTTGTTTATGGATGAGTGTGAGGGGTTCCATGAAGAGATTAAATAAAGAGGGGGAGAGGATAGAGCCCTGGGGACACCTAGTGAGATGGGCAGAGGTTTAGAAAGGCAGTCAAGGTTTTTAATTTGCTGAGTTCTGTGTTGGAAAAGGAGGTGAACCATTTAAGGACTGGACCGTTGAGGACAAAATAATCTTTGTGTGTGTTAAGTAGTGTAGAGTGATTTACAGTATCAAATGCAGCGGAGAGATCGAGGAGAATGAGAAGGGATGAATCGCCTTTGTCAAGGGCGTGTTGGATGTCATCAATTTTGTTTAGCATTGCTGTTTATGTAATAAATCACTTTCTGAAGCCAGGTTGTAACGAGTCGAAAAGATTGAATGAATCAATGTGCTTATCTAGTTGTAGCTGGGCGCATTTTTCAAGGGCTTTTGAGATAATAGGAAGGTTAGAGATAGGATGAAGGTTATTTAGGTCATTGGGATCACCAGTGGGATTTTTGAGGATGGTATTGGAATGTCCCAATTGGAGGGAGGCAGAGACACAACCAGAGGCAAAGGAGGAGTTGATGATGGGGGACCAGTAGGGGTAAATTATATGTTTAAGGTCTTGACAAGGTTGGGAAAGGATTATTAGTGTGAGAGGATGGTTTCAGTCTGGAAATGACGTTAAGGACATCAAGTTCAGTGACAGGATGGAAGTCGTGCCAAGAAGCATTATTTTTTAGTTCCAGTATGATGGGGCCGGGTTCAAGAACCGGGACGAAAAGAGGGAGTGATAAGGAGTCAAGAGGGAGCGTAGAGGGTGAAGGAGAATTAGAGGGATGTCTAATGAGGGTAGTGGGTTAAGGAGGGGCGTTATGGCAAAGGATTAATCTATTTTGGAGATTTTTTCAGCGAAGTAGTTGGCAATTTCCTCACATCTCTCAGTGGAGGCGGTCGCCTTGGGGGGGGCAGAGGAAGTTTGGGTTTTCACAATGGTGAAGAGCTCCCTAGGTCTATTTTTGGCCCAGTCGAGTTGTGAGCGGAAGAATGAAGTCTTAGCATTGAGGATGTGTTTTTTATAATTGGATCTAGCGGATCTGAGGAGAGGGAGGTTAAAGGGGGAAGGGTTTTGACTTCAAAAGCGTTCAGTAGATCTGAGTGTGCGACACTCATTGTTGAGATCTGGATTGAACCAGGAATTGGAGGAGCTTTTCTGTTGTTTTAGTTTGGCCGGGGCAATTTGGTCATGGACCTCAACGATGGATTTGTTAAAGTGTTCGGTGAGGTCATTGGCATTTTGAGAGGGAGGGGAGAGTTGAAGTTGAGCTTTGACTTTTGCCTCAAGTTCGCCTTGGGGAATAAGGTGAAAATTCCTGGTCAGTTTAAATTTTTTTGCTGGTTGTGGGTGGAGGAGGCAGTACAGTGTTAGAGATTGTGAAAAGGATGAGGTGGTGGTCAGAGCATTCACTGGGAACTATGGAGGAGAGGGAGGCCAACTCATTGTTAGTAATGATAGCGTCTAGAGTGGCTACTTTGGAGTGAGTGGGGAGTGGCAAAGTTGTTTTAGGTTATTGATGTCAAGTAGATTAGTGAGGAGGTTGACCATAGGATCGTTCTTTTTCTTCCAATGGAGGTTAAAATCCCTGAGGAAGAGGTTTTTAGAGTTGGAAAGTGAGGATTTGGGTGAGAAGGTCGGACAATTCTTCTACAAAAGGAAGAGGGTCACCAGAGGATGATAGATGTTGTGTAATTTTATTGGAGGAGTGGCCTGCACTTTAAGTTCTGCTCCAAGATATTCAAAAGTAGACAGGTCGTAGATGCGCACGGGGGAGAGTTAGAGTTCATTTTTATATATTATTGCTAGACCGCCACCAGTTTTAACAGGCCTATCTGTTCGGAGGATGGAGTAGCCGGGGGGGGAGGGGGTATGTCCAGAATGGAAGAGGTGATCTTTAAGCAAAGTTTCAGAAATGAAAGGCGATGTCAATGGATTCACTAAGGATGGTTTCAGAGATTTCAATAGCGCGTTGGACCGCTGAGCGGCAGTTAACCAGCATTCAAGACAGTGGTCTAGGGTTGGTTGCAGTGGAGGGCAGGGGCAGATTGTGGTAAATTGCAGGGGGAGTCTTGGGGAGGCTGGAGAAGTTGGGATTCTGTTAGTCCCAAGGATTACGGGGATAGGAGCTTGTGGGATCGAATGGTCAGTGTTTAAAGAGCATGGGGTGTAAGGGTTAAATGAGTCAAGGAGGTTAGAGGTGGGAGGAGGTTCGGGGCATGTAAGGTTCTGAGTGTATCCTTACCGAGGGGGGTAGTATCCTGTAGCTGGGTGACTGAAGAGTTATTTTGATCAGGGCACAGGGAACTACAGGTTTGGGGTGGTTAAGTGAGGAGAGGAAATTGACATCTTTTCTGAGAGAGGTGAATTCAAAGATAGGTTCACAAGAATGAGTTCTATGTTAAGGAGCGTTTGGGGAATGAGGGAGAAGGGGAAGGAGGATAAGAATACAGGAGGACTAGGAGGACTAGGAGGACGTTCATTGTTAGTTGAGACGAGGGGGTCTGGGGTGAGGGAGGGAGCCCAGGGGGAGGGTGAAGAGGGGGGTTTCCGATTAGTAGTTGAAGAGAGTGAGAAGTGGGGTGAGGTAGTAACTGGGGACTGAGGAGAGTCAGGGGAAGGAAGGGGAGCTCGAGGAGAGTGAGGGGGATCGTACTCCTGGTTAAGGAAGGAAAGGCCAGTTAGGGAGGAAGGATTTGAAGCAAGTGGTAGAGTTGGAGGGAGGTCAGATTGAGGGGGCAGGAAGGTAGAAGATGGTAGAGGGTAACTGCAGAGAGGTGTTGGGGCCTCAGGAGGGGGAGAGAGAGAGAGCGGTTGTGTGGACAGTTGGTGAATCATTGTAAAGGACAGTTGTTAAGGTAGGGGAAAGATTGGTAATCTGTGTTTGGGAGACTTCAATGGTGTTTTCTATGTTTGTAGGGTGGGGAGTTGGAGGGGTTGATAGAGGAGGTGTATGTGTTAGGTAGGAGGATGGAAGGGTGAGCAGCTGAGAAATGTTGGAGTCTCAAGCGGAGGAGGGAGAGCACGGGTGTAAGTAAAAGTAGTAGGTGGATCGTATGGGGGCAGTAGTTAAGGAAGGGGAGAGATAGGGAGTCTGTGTTTGGGAGATTTCCCTGGTGTTTTCAAAGTTTGTAGGCGTGGGGGAAAGAGAAAGTGATAGAGAAGGTGAAGGCTCAGATTGGGCTTGTGAGGATGGCGGGTCAGAGGATGGATTCAAGAATAGGTAGGATAAGTTGCTGAAATGGTGTTCAAAGATGGTGAGATGTTTTTCTGAGGCTTTTATGAGGATGTTTCCAGATTTAAAAATGGAGATGTCTATTTCGCCAAGAAAGGTAGGGGAAGGAGAGGTAGATAGTTTCAAGCCATATGGAATTTTGAAAGACTTTGTGATAGGGAGGTGGTGGAGGAAGGTGCTTTTCCGTTTAGAGGGGCGCTTGGAGTAGAAAATGTAGTTTGTTTTTACAATAGAAGTGAGGCTGAGATAATTATCAACAAATAGCGTTTCTTGGTGAAGAATTAGTTGTTTGTGTTTGAAGTTTTTCTTCACTTTTTTGGACAGGTTGGGGGGATAGAGGATGGACCAAGAATTAGGACCTTGTCTGGTGATTGGTGTATCCAGCGAAATAGGGGTGTGGGTGAGGGGGGACGTTGTTGATTAGAATAGGGCAGGGGAATAAGTGACAAGAGCAAAAACTCCTGAGAGCGACATGGAGGCAGGAGGGAAAACAGCGATTCCAAGTATCAAATGTGGTTGGGTGATACCAGTGAGCAAGGCCCGAGTGTCCAGACCAATTAATATAGATCACAGATATCTAGCATGTGGGATAGAGTAGGTCAAGCTAAAATGGACGTCACGAGTTAAGGATAGATCATTCCTCTTTATTATCATTGCACAAAGCGATGTGTATGCTCTTCTTTTACTTCAATAATTCTCGGAGGCATCACAAAGGGGATTTTATGTAATCGAGAGATTCAGAATTCTAAAAATTCCGAGGATCCAAAACGTGTGCCTGTTGCATCAGGAGATCCCTAGGAAGCGATCAAAGGGGGCACCACAGCTCAACGTAAAGAGCAATAGAACAGGTTAAGCATTAAAGGTTGTGTGAGGCAGCTGCAAGTCAAGGTATGAGGCAACAGTGATGGTAGTGAGGAGGGCGAGGGCTTCAGGGTGTTAATTGAGAAGGGCGAGACCATCAGATGGAGGGTAGAACATGATAGATCTCTTTGTTCAGCAATAGTCACCGACTTCATTTTTACGCATCCAGTGTTGCAGCATTTCTTATTAGCTGGCAGATGCGAGTCATCGCTGTATAGTGGCTAGGTAGAAAAATGTGCAGCATTTTATCAAGGTGAGCAGTTAACAGAGTAACATTTTATCTTGTTTCAGAACAATACAGCAGAGTCCACATTCTGTGCAACGCTTTGGAGTCCGAGGTACTGTCAGTTATTGTTGATCACTGGGATGTGGGCATAATTTCTTGTTAGTGGGGCAGACTCTCGGATTGCTATGAAGGTCCACCGTCAACATTTCAGTTTTTCAGGACACTTTGATCATTGTAGCACATATAGCTGTTAGTCGATAGCTCCAATAGATTAGGGATTTAATCAGGGATGAATATCCAGCTGTGAGACAGTGGCTCTATATATAATGGACCAGACTAAGGTACAGTGTGTATAGAGTCCACAAACTCCAGAGGTATAACAGAGGTTAAAGCCAGGTGTGACCTTACTCTCTAAAGTGGTAGCTTGGTCGAGCAGTAAGGCAGTACCAGAGGACAGTGTACAGCATTTGTTGTACACACTCAGTCAGCAAAAGGTTTCACACACTCAAAGACTGAACTCCAGGCCAATTGTTTTTATATCAAAGATATAGATGTTTTATTTCTAGAACCAACAGGTATCAAAATATACTGTTCTCATGAGAGGTCTCAGATGAGTACTTTGCAGAAAGGTAATAAACTTTGTAAACACAATAGATACAGGGGTTGCAGTAGGCAACACAATTCTTCACACAATTTAGCATTGAGCTCAATGGATTTTCTTATATAAACAACGTTGATTACTTTGTAGATTACTTTGGTAGTTCCAGGACTGGCTCCTACATTCAGTCCTGGGGTCTAAGCTAAAAACAGTTTAGTAAAAGCGTTTTAGGTATTGCAGTGATTTTTCAGGAATATAAAGCTATTTTAAAAGTTCACACTTAGAAACTTTTCAACAGAAATCTGTCAATGTTATCCAATAGGAGAAAATTCAGGTTGCAGGTAAAGTACGATCTTGTTACTTTGGTAATCCAGTACTGGGCTCCTGGGTCCAGCACTGGGGTCTCAATTTAAAACAGGTCAGCAATTTCGTTTCAGTATTTCGTATGATTTTTAAAAAAATGTTTCAAGTTTTCAAAAGTAGACACAAAAGAAATTTCATAGAAAAGCTGACAATGGATTCCTATGGAGAAAATTCAGATTACCAGTAAACCCGGTAAGGATTACTTTTGCGGTTCAGTACTGGGCTAAAAAGGTACAGTACTAGCTTCTCTCCTGATTACAGGTGAGTACTTCAGAATTCGGTTGATTTTATATGAATATTTTAAGTTTCTAAAACTTCACATTTAGAAGATTTTTCTATTCAAGCCAGTCAATGATATCCAACGGCAGGTAAGTGAGTTACCGGTTTCCAGGTGAGTACTCGACTGGTGAAGTTGTGGTTCTGGGCATAGACTCAGGGGTCCCCCAGGGTCAGGTAGGTACAGTTGGTTCACCCTCAGCGGCGCAGGGGCGGCCGGGTGCAGAGGTAGTTAGGCCCAATTTTATCCAATGAGGGACAGGGGCCTCCGGTTGGTGGCTGCTGGCTAACAGGCCACGCGGCTGTGGGAGCTGGGCTCCTGGTCACTTGCTCAGGGCAAAGGGGGAAGCAGGATAGAGCAAAGGTGGCACAGCCAGCGGTACTCGGGCGGCTGTGTGCAGGGTGCTTTTGAGCCGTCGGGCGCTCAATGTTATCCAATGAGAAAGGTAAAAAGGGAACAAAGGCTGCAGGCTCGGGGGCGGAGACTCTCCAGGGGAAGCCAGTCAGTTTAGAGGTAAGTTGGGATCTTGGAGCACAGGTAGGTACCCCAAAGGGAGGCACAGGGGGCTGTAGGGCGCCAGGTGCAGGGGTGTCTTTGAGTGTCGGAAAAACTTACCCTCAGCTGGTCGCGGTTGGGGTGGCCCCTGGTTCCGAGTCTGCAGGCGTCGTCTGGCTCGTCGAGGAGGGTCTTTAGGCACTGGACTTCGGGTCCCAGTCGCCGGGGGGACGCCCTTATGGTCTTGGATCACTCGGGCATGGGCCGGGCTCGGTGGGTACAGAGTGGGCTGGTCCGGAGCTTCCTGGCTGGCACCAGGGGGGTTGTTGCAGCATAACCTCTGCTGATGGGAGTCCCAGTCTTTAAGAGGGCCAAGGCAGGCAGGTCCTCTGGGTGTCCCAAGGTTGCTGTCCGCAGGAGTCACCGGGATTTAGGCAGGAGCAGGTTCCAGGATCGAAAGGCCTGTAGGGCTGGTGCCAAGTCAGTTGTTGTTGTCCTGTTGTTAGCAGCTCCGTGGCGGGTCTTCTTCCTCTTGGTCTTCTTTCTTCTTTTCTCATCAGGATCTGAGGAAGGAAGCCCCTAAATACTGAATTTAGGGGCGTTACAGGTAGAGCAAGGGCAGGGACCAATCGGTCCCTGTCCTAGGGAGGGCACACCCCCTAGCCTGCTCCTCTCCTGTGGGAGAGGGGCAGGAGCCTTGCTGTGATTGGGCAGGGCTCCCCATGTTCAAGATGGCGAGAGCCCGGGGTCGGGCTTCACCTCGTCTCCCCCACCTGAGGGGTGGGATTGGCACAGGCTGGCACACCCCCTTCCTGAAGTAGTTTTTACCGCCAGTCTTCCCGTCAGAGTGGGGGTCAGGACTGGTGGGGGCCAGTTGCTGGGTACAGCAAATGGTCTGGAGAAGCTCTCGGAGGCGGCATGCCTTTGAAGCTTTCCCCTGCCCATCCTGGGGGAGGAGACCTAGAACCTCGCACAGGATGTGCATTGTTGCAGGCCCTTGAGAGCGGGGGGCTCTCCACCTAGGGGTCCAGCAACATGGCTGCTGTGTGGCAGCCTCTGCAGCCACTCAGTCCAGACGTGGATTGTAGGTTAGGTTTTCAGGGGGCATCTCAAAGATGCCCTCTGGTGCATTTTACATTAAATTCCACACTGGCATCAGTGCGGGTTTAATGTGCTGGAGAAGTTTGGTGCCAAACTTGTCAGTCTTCAGTGTAGCCATTATGGTGCTGTGGAGTTCGTAATGACAACCTCCCAGCACCATATACTCTTAATGGCATCACTGCACTTACAGGGCCCAGGAATGGCCCTGGGTACTGTAGTGGCATAGGGCTCATGCACCTGTGCCCACACCTCTGGCATAGGGCAGCCAGCTAGAGGGGTGACTGAATTATGCCAGGGCAGTGGGTTCTGTGGGCATGGCACACAGGGGTGTGCGCCATGTCGACTCTCTGTTTAGTCCTGTACTTAGACACTCAGCCTGCAAAGGCAGTGTGTGGGTGTCAGGGTACAGGGCCCCTGAGGGTGGCACAATAAGTGCTGCGGTCCTCAGGGGTCTTCTCTGGTCACCATGCCCTGGGTACCTAGGGTACCATTTACTAGGTGCTGACAGGTGGCCAGAGATGCCAATTGGGTTTAAGTTTTAATACAGTTTTAGGGAAGGAACACAGGCCCTGACTCGGTCAAAGCACATCAGCAGTTCAGAAAAAAGTGGGGGCATACCAATGCAAGAAAGATGGCACTTTCTCATACCAGCTCTTAGGCAGTAATTAGGAAGGAGGATAGGGGAGAGTGTGCTCATGCCAAAATGGCCGCTGTTCAGGGTAAAATCATCACTATTCAAATTGCTATGAGGAAGTTCACTGATTTTCATGTGAAAAGCTTCAACTTTTTCTTAATCTTGATAAAAAATATGATAACAACCCCATCCCACGCATACAGAAATGTCCAAACAGCAACTTCAAGCAAATCAGAAAGTAGAACTGGAGAGGCCTTCTTCTATTTCTTCTACAGTGCAGGGAGATGGCATCATCACCGGCCACCGGGCGCACCAAGGGGCTGACCGGAGATGAAGAGATATTGTGCCCTGATTCTTGTGAGAGTGAAACCAGCCAGTGTAGTAATTAGTGCTTAGTGCGGGGCGGTTCTGTCCTCTGCAGGCGCTATCTTACAGTCAGGCACAGATTTCCTATGAATGCTTAGTTTTAGCCTTCACTAATTTCCTGGAGGGCTCTCACTCGCCCCCACCCGCCCCACTGCTGTTACCTGTGCCACCTGCACTTATGTTTTCTAGCTCTTTATTTTACTGCAATACGGATCTCCAAGTGAAAAATTGATGCAGAGATGCTTTTCAGACTAGAAAAATTATGCATTTGTCTTTCACATAATTATGTGGAATTTCTCATAACGTGTTCCGGGAATTACACAAAAGCCTATTAGGGGAATTTCGCCCACCCTAGTTGTTCCATTAGGATCTCAAAATAAAAGTACATTAAACCAAATAAACCTTAAAGACCATTTTTAAGTTAAGAAAAATTAACATTTTGTTTTAAATGATGTAACAAACAAATACATTTTACCGTTTGGGGCAGGATGTGGACGGGAAGGAGGTACAATATAACTGGCCACTACAGAGAAGAACCAGCGGCGGTGCGTCCATTGGGGCGTTTGGGCGTTGCCCTCCCAATGCGCACTGCCGCCATCCGGGACCGACACTGTTAAATCCCACACACACCATTCAACAACGAGTTTCTGGATGGCCGGTCACCGGGCCGGACCAGAAACCATCGGGAAAAGGGGGGGCGAGGGAGGGGGGCTTTGCAGACGTGCTAGTGCGCGTGTCCTGTTTCGGACAGGTCATTTTCCTGCCCGGCGCGGACATGCGCACTAGTCCCCCCCCCTTGGGAGACCGGGGGTGCCTCATGCCGCAGCCCCCGGTCTCCTAATGGGGCGGGGAGTTTGGCTGCTCTCCAGCCAATCCTGTAGAGTCTGAGTCAGTCCTACCTGCCTGATGACGCCGACGTGACGTCAGCTAATCCTTAGTCTCACCGTGACCCCCGCACCCGCAGCCATTGCCACACACAGTGCTGCTGCCCACTTCACAATCACACCTGGTGTGCGTGCTCCTCCTCAGCTCCTGTCCTGATGGTAACTCTTCCTGCCTCGTCGTCGTGGAGCTGGACTACTAACGAGAACTAGTACTACTGAGGTGAGCCATAATATCCTGCTCCTGCTGGTGATTACCGCTCTTTTGTAATTGTATTGTTTGTATACAGTATTTTAAACTCCCGCCCCTGACCCGTTAGGTATTACCATCCATTGGGTTAAAACTCTCCCATTCCTTTTCTTTACTGTCTCTCATTTCCTTGCTACTTTTTTGATGGTTTGACCTTGTCCATCTTCTATTCATCCCTCTCTAGATCATAGTCCCTTTAGTTGCGTCTTTCCACAGCTCACTTTCAGGGAACTACTTTTATATTTTCTAGTGGGATCTCCATGAAAGTGCATGTGTGTTTACTAGATCTCCCTTACATGTTTCTTTCTCGAGTCTCTCGACTGTTTCTCTCATGAACCCCCAAGTTTTCTACTGCTCCCCTACTGCATTGTACTGCATTGTGTTTCATCCCCAAGCAGCTCTCTCCCTCCAGCGTTGCTTTTCTCTTATCCACCCACCAGGCGCTCATCCTTTGCTGCCCCCCCCTCCGACCCTGTTTTGTCTTTATCTCTACAAAGAGACAACAGAGGTCCACTTGAAATGCAACAGCCACAAAGTGCCTTCATCAGGCCGATGCTCAGGCTTCGTTCCGCAAAAGGCATGCCTGCTGGTGATTACCGCTCTTTTGTAATTGTATTGTTTGTATACAGTATTTTAAAGTAAACTCCCGCCCGTGACCCGTTAGGTATTACTACCCATGATCCCCCACAGCTGAGCCCCTGAGAGTGCCATGGTGGGTTTGGGCATCATTCGGTCTGTACGTTTTTTTTAAAAATATAGCGCTTCCTATCATGGCTGGTTTGATTTTTTGTAGTGCCGCTTCCAGCAGCAAATTACAAGTATCTCCATGGCCACATAATCCATTTTTGCGCTCTTTACACAATGTATGTGTTCTACCTTTCCGGACCCGGTGGAAAGCAGAGGAGGGGGAGGGGGTTGATAATAAAAACAAAATATGTAGATAAACCCAGAAGAAACGTAGTTTGCTTCCATTTCCTTGGGCCAAGGAATCATTCGCCATCAGTTGCTTTCGAGCACACTGTGCCAGCGCGTTTTAGTACGTTTGTTCTGGGTTTATCTACATATTTTGTTTTTATTATCAACCCCCTCCTCTGCTTTCCACCGGATCCGGACAGGTAGAACACATACGTTGTTCGGACACGCGTGCCGCTCGTGAGCTACAGTGCGGAAATCATTTTCCGCCTCACCAGGTTCAAATGTCACCAGCCGCCACTGAGAAGAACTGTAATCAAATAATAATGACGTATTTCACAAACACTTTATTTCAACTCTGCTGCGGCCTGTTGAAGAAGAGCCTACCGCACGAGACCTCATCCTGATGCTGGCTCTCCAACTACAATGACCTATTTGTCTTGAAGTGACCATGGAGAGTCCTGATCCTGTCAGAATACCTGTTGAAACTCTTATATATCAAAAATAATCATAAGAGAGTAAGCTGTCTTCAAGACACCATCCCTCCGTTCTTCTATTCTGCTGTCTTTATCCCCTTAAGGGGAACAGCCTTTACGACGCGGCTGTTACACCGCCGTGCCGTTACAACGCGGTTTTTCCAACGCAAGTCGTTACCACAACTTGCGCTGGAGGGCGCTGCAGGACAAGGAATTTTTTTATTTACTATCCAACACCTTCCCTACTGTACGTAGGCTGGTGTTAGAATAGTAAATTAAAAAGTTCAGAAGTCCGCACCCCTCCAACGCAAGTCGTGGTAACGACTTGCGTTGAAAAAACCGCGTTGTAACGGTACGCGGTGAAAAGCACACGTTGTAAAGCCGTACAACCTCCCCTTAATATCTCTTGCCCTTTATAGTCTCAAGAAAACAAGGTCCATGTCACTAAGAATTAAAGAGTTGGTTACATCTGATTACATATGATTACATATCTCAACTCTTTTAATCTCGGTTAGTAAAAAAAACACGCACGACTCCCCAAGGCACTTCACACATGTAGGAAGTAGTAAACCAGTAGCAGGGAGATTCACATAGACTACAACGTGCACACACATTTACAGGTTGCAAATGCCAGAAAATATAGATGGTAGAATACAGGAGGCTGGGCTCCACCACAAACATCCTCATGTTTTCAAAATAAAATGAAGCAAAAAAAATGAGCAAGAGGGAAGTAAAGTGTGTGTGTGTGCGTGTGAGAGAAAATTAGATATAGAAAAAGAGTGAGATTTTCCATTTTGTACACATCGCATCAATAGGTTAATGTACATTTTGAAGACATATAAGTCACTTAGAGACAGACAATAGTTTGAATATCCTTAAGTGCTACATAAGCCTGCCATACTTTACGTATCATTAAATTCAGAACATTCTTCTTGGAATCCATATCTCAGACAATTTGTGACTGTCAGCGTTGAGGAATCTAATGCTTGTGAAACATCTTATGGAGCTCAGGGAAGCACTAAAGGGTCAGCCATACCTTTCAGTTTCGCGAAGAGATCAATTGCACGGTCTGTAAGAGGTGAAAAGCTTCTGTCTCTTTCTGTACAAAATGCGGGCGCGTCTTTCTTCACTAAAATAATATAGGAATTCAAGCAATATTTTCCGTTCTCTATTGTTGCAGAGAAAAAAAACATATTTTCTAGCCTAAGATATTTATGAAGAAAGAACATGTGACACACTCATATTTTAGCGATGGTTTCAGAAACCCATAATATACAAATCACGAAGATCTCAATATGAAACAATAAACAAAAGGCTAATTTGCATCTGTAGATTTTTTTTGTTTCTCCTGCACCTTCTAAAAATAAAAATCAATATATCTGTTTTTGAGAGAGTCGTCACATGAGCATCATTGAGCCGGAGCCTCATTTAAATAAGGGATGCCTGCTTTCCCGCCACATGCAGGGCGGCGCCTCCCTCATCATCATAAACACCGACGCGTCGTCATGGCGGCTGATGATGTGCAGAGCCTGGCCGGATATTTGTGTGAGAAATGATTTAAGCTTGCACGCAGCACAGCTTTATTAGGCTGAAACTGGACTGAAAAATATGCACCCGTTCTCATGAAAGATTCCCCTTTTCTTCCACTCATACATATTTATTTGTAGGAAGCTGGGAGCTAGATGCACCCCCCTCCGCCCCACATATCTCCACACCATTGCCACTTCCGCCCATTTGATGCCTCGGTAAATGTCATAGGGCACAGCATCTTTTTTCCACATACACACAATTAATTCACCCGCATCCAGTTCTTTCAAATGTGTGATACATTTCACAAAGAATCGTGTTTTTTTCTTAAATATGAGAATGCCTTGAAGGAATCCATTCTGTTTCTGTAGAAATGTACTTTGCATGATTTATTTGCAGTACAATCCCTTGTAGGTGGGCAGCGACAGCACAGGCCTGTGAAGCCTAAAGGTGTTTACTCACAAGCAGATGCAGGGATCAAACCCTGCCACCTACTGTGCTTGGAAATAAACAAGCTTTTATTTCTCTGAGGTAAACCGAGGCGAGCAGGAGGGCTGACAGATGTGGCAAGCCCTGCAATCGTTTACAAGACACAGGCATGACAAATTAGCTGTGCTTCGGTGATTTGTTGACCATGCTTTCTCTATGAACTTCAGAATCCTATATATAATTGCTTCCCAATGTTACCAACAGCTGCAAGTATTAGTAAATCAACTCAGCAAAAACTGAGATATTTTAGCCACTGATGGTTTGTGAAAATGTAAGTTTAGATATGATTAATGCTTTAATTATTGAACCAGCTAAATGCCATTGCAATGTTACTCCCCAGGTCTACATAGTTATACCTTTCTGGCACAGATAGCAGTGCGTTTTTTAATTAAGGATTGTTGATGTGTAATGTGCATTCTTCCAGTTCTGTTTGCTGTAAGAAAATGAAAAATACTCACAAGTTGATACCATTCTGCTTTTATTTACTGTGTGATCCCTGGCTTGATGGTATCAACAGGATTTGAGAATACTATAATGGCTCGATGACAAGTGGCCTTATTCAATTGCTATTGGCTAGCAAATACAAGTGGTTCGATTTTATCGCACCTGGTAATTACAGGTGTGATAAAGATCGCACGCTGCGTTAAAATTCGGCAGGTCACCCTGCTAGAATTTAACAAGGTAAAATGCCTGTTTTGCTGGGACTTCTGGAGCTTGGTGCATTTAGCACCAAAATCCGCATGTTATTCTTTGAAATCTCAGACTATGCAACAATGATCCCATCTAATATATTCTGCACACATTGATGTCAGATTGTTATTGTATGCAATAATTAACATATGTCACGTGAGCTACTTGTAATCAAGCGCTAAATATGGCAAGGTGTGTCTTTGGAAACAGAAAAACATGAGACGGTATTGCAAATTAGATATTTATGATTTTTTTTTAGAGCTGAGTGGTTAGTGGTTCTGCATTTTTGGGATATATAATAGAGGATATCATTAGAAAATGTGCTGTGATATTGGATGATGAAAAAACAGGGGCTTAGCTAATTACAGAGTAGCCAAAGAATAGTAACAAAGGCAACTGAATTGTGTTAGTTTAAGAAGTAAAGTTGAATTCCAGCCTGGACATGGGTATCCAAAGACAGTTGCAGCACATAATATGATTTTTTCACCAAGTGAAAATAGTGGTAGATATATGGCTATCTTTGCAACATGGCATCACAACATGGTGAAGTTAATCATAGGACAAAAGATAGGTTTCTGATAATATTTAAAATGTTACCTATACGCAATGTGTATTAAACGTCAGATGATTGCCTCCTTGATGCTTTAGTTGTGCATTTCAGTGTGTTAGCCTTGACTATCTTAAAACTGCATCTTTGAATTTGATTATTGTTGATTGATTCACTGCATGGTATTTCAAATCTGTTCAAGAACTTGTGTAAAAAAAGTATCTGAAGACCATTTTGTGCATGTTACTCAAATTAATATTTATTTAATTAGAAAATGTATTCTAGTAGTTCTGTCATCACATTGTTGACGTCTGTTTCAAGGAGATGTTCACAGTCAAGTGATCCAGATTTCATTCTTAAATGTGTAAAACTCCTGTAGCGTAATTAGAGTTTTTAGTTGATTGAGCTTTAACTTCTTAGCTTTTTTTTCCTGCTTGTTACTGATTAATATTTCTCAAAAATTTTGTTGTTAAGATAACTGCTTGTGAAATCTTTATTTGTACCATATTTAACTTAATGAAATGAATGAGGTTTAATTAGGTGGTATTTTGTTATTTACAACACAGCTACACAATTAACAAATGAACATGCATTTAGCTTTTAGTTTCAACATTTATTTCACCAAAATATAGCAAAATTATATTTGTAGACAAATTATGTAAACTATTTCTCAAGATGGTTGCCAATTTCAAAGTTGGAAGAATGATGACTGAAATCAGCACAATTCTTCTTGTAAGGTATCATTATTCATTTTTTGTAAAGTTTTTTTTAGTAATGATAATGAAAACACAGTGCAACTGAAAAGTTATTTGCCCATCAAAGTAGAGGTCCATGTTTAGTTTATAGAAAAAATGTACTCATAGAAAAAAGAGAAGACAGAAATAATTAACCATAGATGTGCCCATACATTTGTAAACACCCACAAATCTACATGTCTGGACAGGAGTGGTGACAATATACTCTGAAAAATCGCGTAGGTGCTTTGAATTAGAACAAAAATCCAAACTTTGTAAAGTGCAATTGAATGGCAGCAATGTTCTATCCATGCGTAAAAGTACACCATGGATATTTGTGCACTCTAAAATGTACTCATATTTGAGTAACTTGTAATTCACAAAATATTTCTAGAACAAGTTGAAATAAGCAGTGAACCTGTAGCTATGTTGGTGATATTTGTTCTGTTGTATAATTTAGGATACTCCATTTTATTCTATAATGATCATTATAAATAAACATGCTGGTCTTAATAAACCTGTGTAGCGATATTCACTTTGTATTATCCTTCCCAGGACTAATCTCTTCTAGGTTTCCACTTTGCTCATGCATGCATCCATAATGCATTTGGGATCCTAAAGATGCAGTGCTAGCATTTACTTCTGATTTTCACCTCTTCACACTGGTGACAAAAAAACAAGATAATAGCATTAGTCTGTCTGAATCAGTATTGTAGTAATGTCTGTCTCTTACATTTGTCATTCCATCTCTTCCTCAATTATTGTAGGTAGTGAAATTCAAATGAGCTCCTACGAGCATTTTAGAAAAAGATTGAAAGCTAATGCTTGTGCACTCAAGATAATGGTCACAAAGGGTAATCTTATGTGGGGGATGGTAGAGCGGTTGAATATGGCAAAGCCTTCTTTGACACATCACATCTCTCTGTTTGCATACTAATAACCCCTCCAATGATGGTAACTAGCGAGAAACAGATTTTTTCCAGTAATACTTTATCTTCTTTTTCAACTTTTCAATATAGCATGATGCTTTCAATCATTGCCAGTGCAGGTATAGGGTACCCCTACAATCTTACAGCTCAAAAGACACCTTAATAACGCGCTTAATGTTGGATGCAACAGGGATTATGTTCAACCTCAATTTCATTTGGCAATGTGTCCCAAGATAAGGTGTAAAATGACATAGCAAAACTACAATTTAATAAGAAAGGACAGACTCAATAAGTGAATTATATGGTGGAATTTGGAATGTATTAAGATTTATCACAAACATTTAAAAGGTTCAATACAGAAATTGCAAACTCCATATGCATAAAGTCATTGCCATGAAGGCTCTCAGAAACGACAATACAGAATTATAGGCAAAGTAAAAAAAAATCTAACTCCTAAATGAGCAGAATAAGTAGGAAATCAGACAACATCTCTAATAGCATGAGAAAGTCATCTTGTTGTTCTGCTTCACCACCATCTTTAAGGATTTATATAGGAAATGTCCTCATAGAACATAATGAAAAGTGCAGATTCCTCATGGTGTGAGCAAAGGAATTACAATTTCAACTAATCACAGAACATTGAATTATTGAGTGTCAGACAGCCATACTACCTAAGCACTATCCCACTACTAATATTGAATTAGTTCCCTCTATTCTAATGTCATTTGGATATGTCAGAACAAACTAGTTACAAAAACAGTGAAGTATTGTAAATGAATGCAATACTATGTGCAGGCAGAAGACACTTTGAGAAATGTAATATTGCTGAGCCCATGCGAGACAGTTTTCTTTAAGAAGAGTGTCGTTCAGAAATAAGCAAACATGACTTGCTTGAACATGTGCAGCACCAATAACATGAAGTGAACTAACAAAATGAGACATCCTTTTTAAACAAAATGGCATTGAGGTATAACTGAGGCCTAGTTAGCGTAAGCCGATAAAATGCACTATAACAGGTAATCTCAAAATTATTTCAAGGGCCATAGCATCATAGAAGTGCACATATGTAAACTGTGAGTGTAGATTACTATTCTGCACAGTGCTAATGATGCACAAATAATATTAAATGCACATCGACATCAGTGTGATATCTGCTCTAATGCACTGCAGCAAATAGGTATAAGCATTCTGCATATGCCATTTATATTGTGAAAATCAGAATCCTTATAAAGGGTTTACATATTTACAAATGTTAACCAATAAAACAACCATAAACCATTTTCCATCCTGTTAGAAACTGGGTTTTTGGTTGGCAGAGTATGCACCCTTTCCAAGTAGGAACCACAATCCTAGTCAGGGTAAGTCAGATGCATACTTTAAAGTAACCTGTGCTTACCCTCTAGTAGCTTGGCACAGAGCCATCAGGCTTAACTTAAGAGGAAATGTGTTAGTTAGTTGCGCAATAGAGCAACAGTAACACAAAAAGACTCCCGAAAGGGTTAGAGAATATATTACAATTTTATAAATAAACCAAGACCAAAATGACAAAAATCCAGTAAGTAGAAGTTGAGATATGAATATTTAAAGATTAAATGCAGTTCTAGTGCTAAAACGCAATAGTGCTTGAAGGGGTTATCTAGTTGCGCTGGACCGGTAAAAAGTCTGGAGTTCAAGCTGCCCGCAATGGAGTTCAGGCTGGCTACTTGACCCACCCAAGGCCCGCTGAGGAAAAATACCTTAATCCCTGATCACAAGCACGAGATGCGGGATGCGTCGATCAATTTGTCAACGTCAGTCTTGCAGATGAAGAGATGTGTTAATTTTCTCCGTGTGTTGATGGCGATGCACCAGTTTCCGAAGACAAGTGTCGGTTCTGAGATGTGTTGATTGCATAGCTGATGCACAGGGTTTCTTCATATTTGGCGAACGGATGCGTTGATCTCCATTTAAGTGGTGACTGCGATGTCGGCGGCTCTGTGCTGGGTCTGTAGCGTGTGCGGCAGGTTTCTCCACGCTTGTTGAAGGGTCGCTTCAATTTTCCTTTAGGGGTGGCAGTGATGCAGAAGTCAATGTGGCAGTTTGGGTGATGCTGATTGGGCCCCAAGTGTGATGTGCCGATTCTGCTCCCGCTTCAGAAGCGATGTGTTGATTCTGCTTGCTGCAGCGGGGGATGCATTGCTTTTATTGGAGAAAACATCTGGAGTCACTTCTAATGACCCAGGAACAGGGTTAAAGACTTCGATGTCTTTGAGTCTTTGAAGAACAGGAGCCTAGTCAGCTAGCCCATGGAGACCCTCTGGGACAGTCAGAGGGAGCAAGCAGGTAGCAAAGAGCACAGTAAGGCAGCAGTCTTTCAGAGCAGCAGTACAACAAGCAGCAATCCACAGCAGTCCTTCTTCTTGTCAAAATTAGTTTCAGGTCAAGAAGGGTCTTTGAAGTTCACACAGGTCCCTTCATCCTCCTGCCCTGGCTCCAGACTCCCTGAAAGGGGGTTATGCAATTCATTGTGGGTGGCCAGAGCACAGCCAATTTAAGTGTAAGTGTGAGGCTGTTCCCAGCTCGTCCCCTCCTTCCTCCCAGGAAGATGCATGAACTCACACCCGGCCCTTCCTGTGTGGGGCTGTCTAGGGGAAATTCATAAAGTGAAGTGCCAGTGATCAGAGACAGGCATCAGACTCCAAAGTGCTAAGAGCAGGACAAGGTCTAACTTTGTAACAGTGTCATTTTCAGAAGGGTAACTGCAAATCCAATTTTGCCATTAAAGATAATTTGTCATTACCATTCTAGTGGCATGACATACTTATCTTCTCTCAATTAGGAATTACAGCTTATTGTGTGTAATAAGAAATTCCCAATGCTAACCAGTGTGGGTGCTAGGCTTCCCAGTAGTGATAAATGAGTTTGGGAGTTTTTAACTACTAGGACTTGCAGAATGTAAATGTAGCTGTCCTTCCTTTTAGTTACATAGCACCCTGCCCCATGGGAAGTGGCACGGTAAACTGCAAACACAGGCTCTGCAGATGCAGGCCTGAGGCATGTTTAAAGTGCTACTTGTGTGGTTGTCACAATCATTGCTGGAGGCCCACAAGTAGCATTTAATTTACAGGCCCTGGGCACATGTAGTGCACTGTACTAGGGTCTTACAGTTAAATCAATTGTGCCAATTGTGGATACATCAATAACACAATTTTTTAGGGGAGAAGCACATGCACTTTAGCACTCGTTGACAGTGGTAAAGTGCTCAGATTCCTAAGTCCAACAAAAAGACTCAGCAAAAGGAGAAGGTAAGCATGGAAAAAGTCTGGGGTAAGACCACCCTAAGTATGCCTGGTCTAACACATCCCATCATGTCCCAACATCAGAGGAGCACAGTACACAACAGGACTGTCGTCTAGTACAAACCAAACAATAACAGTATTGTTCACATCAATATCATGTAGAGCCTATTCTTTACTTCAGTAATGTACCAGAGAGCTCAGTTATCCAGAATCATAGGACCCTGAACAGCAGCTTCCCTCATGGAGGTCGATTTTCAGATTAGTCTGCAATTTCTCCTCAGCACTTATCTTGCACATATCTTGCAATTTTTTCACTTACTTCTGGGTTTGGATAATGTATCAATTTCTGCATATATCTGTCTCTATAAATCTCTCAACTGATATCAGATCGGTAGATTGAACAGTGCATTCCATTACATGTCAAGCTATCTTTTATCCAAGAATAGGGCTACATCTTTAAATCATACATGTTTTGTCTTTTATGTGCATTCCAACAAACCCAAGAGACATGTTGATATCTCCTTCGGAAGCACTCCTAGAGTCAATTCAGTCACAAATTTGAGCACCTCATCCCAAAAAAGACATTTGGTAGGGTAGTGCCACACCAAGTTATGAAAATTTACATCACAGTCTGCACACGTAAGACATACAGTTGATGCCCCATTTACATATATACATTTGATGCAAATAATTGAATTAGGTCTATTTATGTCTAGCATTTTTAGAGATTGATTTCACACTGCCCAGACATCTTGCCCGCTTGCTGGTAGTTAATTCTTGATCTAACTATTGTTCCAACTATTATATTAGAGGATCCAGCCCTGAGCCACAATGTGAAAATAATGCTCAATATCAGTGTTCCGCAAATGTGGGTTGCCAGCTGGTTTTTGGTGGGTTGCGAAACTCCAAGCAGTAAATAAAGACACCTTTAAATTCTGTATTTATCATGGCACATTTGCAGCGCTTCAAAGACAGAGGTTAAATATCAGGCTATTTCTGCTGACAAATTGCTGCTTATTTGTTTTAATGTGGGGACTGGTGTCTCACTTTGCAGTCAGAGAAAAAAAAGTAACATGAATTATGTGACACTCTTGCTGAGGTACATAAAGTGTGAAAGGAAAGGCCATTGAATGTTATTTTGAATGTTATTTTATTTATTACATACATCAGAATCGAAATGCTTGTAAATGAAAGGTACACATTCAACAATTTGAAAAGCAAAAATGAAGGGTATGTTTTTCAAATAATTCTGAAGTGAGATGGAAACAAAGATTTTAATAGGATCAGAACAAATCAAGACACTTGGTGCTGCACAAATAATAATATTCACTGAAATCCTTTTTCCACACATTATCATTTGCGTGCAATATAATATTATCAGTATTTCTGTGCCATTTCAATGAAAAATGTGCTCTCTGTAAATGACAATGCGCTACCACACAATACTTTAATGACATTAATAATTGCCCGCATCATGTCTTTTTAAGCCAGGTTGGTCATGAAAGTTGATCATACTAAAACGTGGTTTGCGGTTCTAAATGGTTTGGGAAGCACTGCTCTATATAAGAATTGTCTTTACTACCCTGATCCAGTGACACTGAAATCACAGGCACCTTGTGTTATTTACCCTTGGTCCCCATCAAATGCTGAACCAGGGCATTGTACAGCAGAAACTGGCATGGGTATATACCGTAAGCCAGTCTCAAATTTCCAAAAGACCTCAGTCTGCCATCTTAAAAACATCATCCCAGAGCTCTGTGTCTGCCTCTGTCCAGGGACTTATATTGTGCATTACTGCCAACCTTACACAGTCAGGGACGGATAACAATGGCAGCTCAGGCCCTCATCACCAGCTGACTAGACTACAGCAATAACTCTTTCCAGGCGCCACCACCAAGCTCATGCACAGACTACAGACGATCCAAAACACAGCAGCCAGACTAATCCTGAACTTGCCTAGGAGGACGCACATCACACATCACCTGAAGGACCCCCAGAAGAGATGCCATTTCAAGCTTCTGACCCACACCTACAAAGCCCTCCATGACCAAGGACCAGCCTACATGAACCACTGCCTGCACCTCCACATACCGACTAGGAATATTCATTCCCCACAACTTGCCCTCGCACAGATACCATGTATCTGCCACGCCTCTCTGGAGAACGCTCCTTCTCCCATCTCAAATCAAAAGCCTGGAATGCCTTTCCCCTTCACCTTTGCACAGCACCCATGCTGACCCCCTTTAGGAAGGGGCTCAGACCTGACTCTTTGACTGATACCTGCAGCACAGTGACTGGATAGCCTCTGGGGTGATTAGCCACGCTATACAAGTATGGCTTGATTGATTGATTGATAGAGGTGCATATGGGGTTGACTTGTCTTTTAATTGAAAGTATGTTTTACTGAACTATCTAGCCAGCTTCATAAGATTATTAAAAACGTGTCATCCGTCACCAGTAACCATGCCAGTATTGTTATCCTCCCCAGCTGTACAAGTATGGAATGCTATTCAGGGTTAGTGGTTATCTCCAATCAATGCATGGGGCACTGCAGTTTGGCCGCTGACTAATGCAGTTCATAGTTTGGAGTTTCCAGTAGTCCCTCTGAAAGGGGAACACATAGTTTCATAGCAGCCACTCTGTGTCTTCCTGAACCCCATATCACTGCACTAAGTAATATTTGTAGATCCCTAAAAAAATACTTTTTAAAGGTTAATTAGCAATTCCTCAAAAGTCTTGCTAATACCAGCATCTTGGATATTGCCACCTGGACCAGTGTTGACAACAGAAAGGGCATTCCAAAATGACAATGAATGCCTAATCGTTGTATCTGCTCTGTCTAGGTTACATTCAATTAAATCTGTTCCGTCATGGTATTTGTTCATGCCCAAGCTTTTAATAGTATCCATCCTCAATATCAACCCTACTTTAAGCATGAGTTAAACCAATAAACGCTCACAAATTAATCCAACAGTCCCATTAGGGACTTTAAACTATTATTATTATCATGCATCTCAATAAGGTATTCTAATGCATCATTGGAGTACAAACACACAATGTGCCCGCCACCTTCAAGATTTGTGACCTAATCTGGGCCTCTTCCTCACAACAGGGATACCAATGGTTCTATGGCCAATGCAAAAATAATTTGTAACAAAGGGTACCCTTGATGGATGCCCCCACTTTTTATACAGTTTCCAACATTTACCCTGCCATTGCGACCCATCATCATCGGTTCAGAATACAGCTACTATTTCCAACGCAAAAACTCAGGGCCCATCCTATGAAGCACCACCACTAGATAAGGCCAACTCAACATATCAAAGGCTTTTTCTATGTCCAAAGAGGCCACCCAATGTGCCTTTTGCCTTAGACCAAACCATTACCCTGAATAATCATCTAATATTGAGGAAAGTATTCCTACCCACAATGAGGAAATTTTGATTGGGGTGTATTACAGTTTATGCCATAGGTATCAAGTGGTTTTCCAGCACCTTCCTTAAATTTGCCTACTCTGAGTTTAATGTTCAAAGCAGGTGATATGAGCTAGATTTCAGGAAGACCGTCCCTTGTTATGGAAGAACAACAATGAGCACTTCCCTAATTGAAGATGATAATTTTGGGGGACCAGGGCAGGGGCTACGAGCCCAGGAAGATGGTGGCTGCCTTGTAGAGCTCTGCAGAGACAGGAAGCCTTAGGGGGCCTCAGTGCATCTGAGGGCACTGGAGATAGTGTTGACTTTATGGTCCTTACTCTTGGAGGGTAGCGGCACAGGGGGAGGATATTACTGAGCTCTTGGGAGTTACAGATTAGCGATAAAAATATAACATAAATCCATTACAGAGGCTAAGAGGTAGCATTTTGCCACTGAAATCAACCTGGTGGTACTACACTCCCTCTCGACTGCACAAAATGAACCCCAGCAGCAGCACTGACTATTGTAGAGGCTGCAGAGCACAGGGCTCCTTGGTGCATATCCTCTGGGATTGCACACAGCTTCAGGCCTACGGACACAGATCCTAGATGAAATAGACTCACACCTTCACACACAGATACTGTGATTCCCCGCATACACCTTGCTAGGCCTTCCCAACCCCCTCACCTGCCCCCTAAAATCTGGGCTTGGCAGACAAAGAGGCCTGGTCCTGGGAGCTACAACCCAGAGCATACTATCACACTGGGGCACAACACAAAGACCCACCTACGAGGGATGGTTACTCCATCTGTGGCATATCCTGGGAATGGAGAGAATCTCCCTAACACTCGCTGGCCAAGGAGACTCCTTTGGGAAGGTATGGGGCCCTTTCTTGTCGATACTATCTCAACAATTTCAAGAATTGACATGCCCAAAATATCTAGGCCTCTTGCTTCTGACGGGGACGGAGGGAGATCCCAGCCCAGATGCAACCTTGTAATGGGGTTCAGAAGCTTGCAACAACATATATCAAACAGCAAAATAGGGTGGGAGGAACTGTTGTTGGGGTAGTATTACTGTCCTTGTTAAATATTTTTATTTATTTGGAAATATGATAAATTTGCCTTTGGGCTTCGCCCCTTGTGCAAGTCACAATTGTATTGTGCTCAATAGTACATCATGATAAAAGCTAATAAAGAAATTTGAACATAAAATTCACCTGGCAAAGAATGAACTCAGGTTATTTTTTAAATATCTAAAGATTTTCTTCATCCCAAAGTCTGCCTTCAGATCTGGATGCCTTTCCGAATCTCTGTGACAAGCTGGCAAATTTCTTCAAGCAGAATATTGAAGGCAGTAAAGGGACATTTACATGCATAAGCTGCTAGTAGAAGATTCTAAGATAAGTTTAAAGCAGGCCCTTGTTACTGTTTCTTTCCTTGAGTTCAAAGCCATGGCAATGATAATGGAAACATTGCAATGTTGATTCTCTTGGGTGTATAAGCGATATTCAACACAATATAACATGATATCTTACTGCAGTGCCTGGTGGAAATTGCTATCCATGCTTGGGCCTAGGCATGGTTGAAATGTTTCCTAGAAAATAGAAGACAAGTGGCAAATTTGCACCCATTTAGATCAAATGAAAAAGTCTTGACACTTGGTGTTCCTCAGGTTTATTTTTGAACCAAACATTGTTCACCATATACATGTGTCCCTTGATTACACCACTTTGTCATATGCAGGATACCCAACTGGTTTTCTCGCTCTACAAGAATTCCTCTAATTTTGTAGAAAAGTTTATAAACTATCTCTCCAAAGTCATCAGTTTGATTGAAGGTAATCATGTGAATTGCAACATGGACAAAACAGAAATTCTCTGTTTTGGTAGCAACTATCAGTTTTCTGCTCAGGGTTGGTGGCCAGACGCTTCTACAACCCTACCCGCCCCAGAGGTGGCAAAGAACCTTATAGTGAAGGATGGCAATGATGGTTCTTATCATCACCAGGTCAGTAAACTCATAGTGACTTGTTTCTCATTGATTACCTTTTTTATGAAGTTCTTCAAGTTCCTCCCTTTCACGGCATGTAAAACTGTAGTCCATGCCTTTATTACATCACGGCTCGATTACTGTACAATTCTCGGGGTATACCTAAATACCTGATCAAAACATTGCTGGCTATCTGGAGCTCTGCTGTCAGTCTGTTCCTCAAATTGCCTTGGTGATTTTCGATTGTTAAAGGACTGGGGGAACTGCATTGTCTACCCTCAGAAAAGTGTATTCTGTTTAAATCTCTGACCATAGTCTACAGGGCATTTCATAAGCCTTGCCCCCACAGATTTCTAATATCTGCTAATAATAAATTATTGCAAATCCCCAATTTCAGGCTACAGATCATGGGAGAAAGATCTTTTTTGTACTGGGGCAGAAACCTCCTGCTTCCTTTAAGGCATGCGAAAAATAATGTCTTGTTCAGAATATCTCTTAAAACATTTCATTTCTCGATCCTCACTGAGGGTGCCATCTCAGGGAGAGGGAGATGTGACTTTTATCCAGTTCTAGAGATTCAACGTCAAGAATCCCCATTTCTGATGTGATTGTTGCCCTCTTCAAATGCCTCATTTAATTTCATCGACCCAAAAGAGGCACCTCCAGCACTCTAGACAGCCATGTAAGCCAGAAGGAAGGGAAGCAACTTACCAGATAAAGACCATGTAGGCAGATGCTCGATGGCTGCAGACAACAGAAGGGAGCCAGAACTAAACACCCCTACAGCCAATCAGATCAGCCCCATACTTCTGGACCCCATACATGAATGAAGGGCCCCTAGTGAGTCTAGCGCCCCTTGCACAATACCTGGCCCACCTTGAGCTCACTGAACAAGCCCTCTATGGGCCTTGTTCACCACCAATTATGGAACCCCTGGCCAGGACACTATCACTGCAATCCTTTAGGGTATGAGGGGATGGACTGTGCCTTTCTGGGCCAAGGGAACTAGCACCATAAGACACTCATGCCCAGGAAGAGCCTAAATGATCATTAATACCATAGCAACTCAGTGACCGCAAACTGGGACATTCGGTAAACTAGAGAAAATGCAACTCTATATATTACCTGATTACAGGCTGATAAGCGTTGAGCCTTCTCTCCCCATCCTCCATCAGGAGACAGGCAGGCCCTCTCCTACACAGAGCTGGCACCTATCCCAACACCGATAAGGGGGGGATTCACACAAACGCACCAGGAACAATGTCTAAGCCAACACTGAAATTGCTCTTCACAGAGGCGTGACTTGAACACAGCCCAAGACGCAAGTAGATGACACCGCGCCCCAGCTGTGAACCCCACTATAGAGCCATATTAAGGGAACTCTCTGTGCGCTGCCTCTCAATGGCTACAGGGGAAGAGAACATCACTAAAACGTGGCCAACATCGTCAAACTCCACAAAACATTGTATCCTTCAACACTTGCCAACAATCCATGGAGAGTAGACTCCATATGGTGAGCAAAAGATAACATTGTCCTCTACTGGGAGTAGGACCATTGGTTTCTACTGTGAGAAGTTAGCCTGGCATATGATATCCACTAGTTCTAGTGGGCACCTTGCACCAGTCTAATCGACCCTTATTGATGGTGGTTGTAAAGTCAACCTTATAGAAAGCTATCCTAGTGGTAGCATGGACCAGCAGTCATCAGGCTAAGACTTCAGAGAGCGTATTAAGCAAGTTGGTTTACCAATTATAATCCCTTGAGTACCAAATGAAAGGACACCACACAAGGTATATATCAAATATATATGTATTTATTCTAAACACAACCCCTCTGCACTCTTTATGAGGTCAGAGGTAAAACTACATTACAAGTCACTGAGTTAATATATGATAAGTTGCACAGTACACGTTATGCCCTAGGGGCCTCACAAACCATATATTAAAATAGTGGTATAAGAACCACAAGAGAATTAGAAAGCAGGCCTGGGGCCTGTGGAATCGCTAGGGCTACTCTAAACAACCAAAGGTTAGGAAGTAGGAGGCCCACGGGAGACGTGTGCAGTGTCTAAACACAGACGCGGGTTACCATTGACTTTCTATGGGAAACGTAGAAGTTACAAATATACAATTTAAGGACACTTCCGGATGGACTAGGATGGAACCCTTTTAAACTAGGACACTTTGAGAGTCAAGACCCATGAAAGCACCGGAGTACTCGTGTTACCTCACCCAGGGAAGCCGGGTGCATAGGTGTCTTTTCGTGTCGGGTTTCATCGTCATTTTCAATAGAGAGCTGCAAAGAAGTGCTGCAGGCGACCAGAAGAAAAGTGTCCGGGTGGATCCAAGGGTGGATCGAAGATCAGAAGAACCTGCAAGCAGAAGGGACAGAGTCTGGGTCACTAGCCAGTGACCAGGAAGGTACCAGGAAGGAACCAGGCGATGTTGGCTGATTTCAGGTGAAGAAGACACATTTTTCTCTTCAGCCATGAGGTCCTGGAGGCTTCGACGATGACCAGGTGCTGGATTCGAGCTGTCTCATGATGGATCTAGTTGACTGCAGTGTTGGTATCCGGATTGGACCCAACAAGCCTTGGGAACCGCAACCCACGCAGGATGTCAAGATTGGCTCTCTGGCAGACCAGCAAGGTCTGTGGCACTTCTCCTTTCAGGGAAGCTGGAGCAAGCCTGGAGCAACCGGGAAAGCAAGTTTATTGTAAAGAAAAGTTTTGAGGGGGCTCACTAGCCAACGGGCAAGGAACCGAGAAGACGCATCAAGCTCAAATGCTAAAGCGGGTCCCACGGGACACTCGCAAAGTGTGGGGGCCTGGGCTTCAGTGCAAATGGTGCTCGGGGCTTAGGCTTCAAACACCCCAATGCACAACTTCGAGATACCTCGTAGAAGGAGTGCAGCTTGCAAAATGCAGGATGTCCAGGAGTTCAGGTCCCACGTCTCTCGTGTCCACCACGTGTCTCAGCTTTGCTGTGCGTGTGGGTCGGGTCAGTGATGTCTGGAAGTCCATGTCCTGTGTCGCAGATTCTTCAGGATCCAGCGGGAGCCTCGAAAATGCAGACCAGCAAAGTTGCTGGTGGTGCCTGTTTGAGCAGGGTGGTCACTCCTTGACCACAAGGGAGATATCTTCCGTCTTCCAGTCAGAATGGAACGTCGAAGGTCCAGGATATGTCTTGCAAAGATTCATCCAGGGTAATCTAAAGTCCTAGGGACACAGCTCCTATACTTATACTGAGTTTTGGGGCTGGACTATCCTTAATGTCCCTCCGATTGGTGGACCAGGGAAGGGGGTGGTTCCACCCCTTTCCCTTTGTCCAGTTTCGTGCCAGAGCTAGGGCAGAGTGCCCCAGCAACCGGTTTGAACTGGGAAATGCATGGAGCACCTTGTGTGCCCCAGGCAGTGTCTGGAAAGCATTCACTGAATGCAGCCCTCCCTGTCCCAACACACAAAAGACTGTCTGGGGAGGTGCTGGCACCTCCCTGGACAGGAAACCAATTGTCCAGGCCTCCCCTGCCGGAGTTTGGTCCACCAACAAGAGGTCAGACACGTATCTGTGGCAGCAGCATCCATTTTGTGATGCTGAGGCTCTGTTTAACTTTAACCGGGTAAACCAGTAACTACATGTCTACTCCCTCTAGAAGGGTGGAATGCTACCCCCGCCACCAGGACTGGCGGGGGGGGGGGGGGCGGGGGGTAGTATTCCAAAGTGTTTGACACCTTACACGACATGTTTTGATAAAGCCAAATCAAAGTTAGCATTAACCGCGAGGATTATAATGCACTTAAGAGTATATGGTATGGCTATATCATAGAATAGATGGAAGGAGATGGTTCTGAAAGATGCAGAGGGGCTCAGCTCATGCTAGGGCACCCTCTCACATACAACCAAACACTCTGCCTCCAGGATTGTTAAGGCCTGCCATAGGAGTAACGTATAGGTGTGTATGTGTCTATATGTATATATAGATATAGGTATATTATATCTAAGTAAGGGGTGATTACACCACCTTACCCAGGCTGTGTGAACAGACCTGTGGTGTCGGTTTGGAAGGCAAAACAGGGGTGCACAATACATGCTGCAGCCCCTGGTAGGCCTAAGGTGCACTTATGCCCTGGGTACCTATGGTACACTATACAGGGGCTCAGAAGGGTGACCCAGTAACCAATCTGGCATGTACCTAAAGTACATGGTATCAATTTAGAGAGAGAACAGCTGGGCTGTGGGTCTGATTGGCTGGCCCACAGCCACACTAAAGTCGAAAAACCAGAGAATCACAGCAAAAAGTGGGGGTAACCATAGGAAGCAGACCCTACTCCCCTACATCTACAACCAAAGTTACAGAATTGAAATAAGAGGGACAACCTCTGCTACTCCGGAATAAAAGAACAAATGGAATGTATGAACAGGATGGTGTTACTAGCCTCCTTTCACTGGAGCTCACAGCCTTGAATTTTCTCTATCTCTGTTAGTTCATGGAATAAGATCAAGATGTCCTGCAACATCAGATGTCTCCCTCAGATCATTGCATGTTTCCTTCATCACCAACAGTTATGCCCAAAAATTTTGAAAGTGAAGAAACATAGCCCTACCTATACAATGGCTTTTCCCATAATAAAGCAGAAAACTATTTCTGGCACTTTGACCATGCCTTAAAAATGTTTGACATTACAGTGATCACACACAATAACAAAACATAGGAATACAAAGAATCAGGCCAGGTGGAAGGCTTCCTAGAGTCAATGGATAACACAAACATGGAAACCGATGACAGTGGGTCACTTCACCAGCATTCATTGCATCATCAAGCCTTATAGGACTGAGCCACCGATGATATGCATATGATGGAAAGAGACAGACTGGAAGAAGTCACATGCCACTGGACAGAGGGAAAGACACCTCAACACCAAGGGCGAGAGTGTCCAACAAGGGACGAATCTTGATCACCGCTAAAATGGCCATGATGGGAGGTCTTGCCACAACAAGAGGACTTACCTACACAGACAACATATCTTTTTTCTTTGGATAATATGTTGCATAAGAGATTATTGCTGCCCTGAGACATTGTGTTTTAGACATGGTAATGACATGTTACCGTAAACATTTTCTGTCCTCCACACAGCCAAGCCTGGTTCCCTGAGTTGAATCTGACACATTATAGCAACCATGCTTCCATACCCCATATGACGAAAGGGGCGGCAACTTGACCTGGCAGAACATACTCAACAGTCACTACTGTGGAAACAGCACCCCACTGCATTACTCTCACTTAGGCACTTTTGGGATGGGGAGGGAGAGTTCTAAGAACTATCTAGAACTAAGATTTTACCACCTCCATCCCGTACTAGGACTGTAGGATCCACACACACCCAGAGACACGGTGTTAGCTGCTTCTTGAAAAGTACAGTCTGCAACAGATGCGCAGATGCTGCACAGGTGCTGGAGGGGTTGATCACTAACTCACCCACACCACTCAATGCCCTTCTTGACCAACCTCTCCCTCACCACCCCTTTCCAGGCCCGGACATCTCGCACTGTAATTGCACACAATCACTGCTTTGAACTCCCTTAATGTAGTCTCACCCTGTGTTAACAGACTGACACATTTTTTCAGCTGGAAAAAAATACTAACCTACCAGCACACCCTACAACCTGACATAGCATTACAGTAGGAAACCCTCTTGTCAGGTGTGAAAAACTCAAAACTGCACCAGGAGTCAGTTGGGAAGGAGTATCACACTCTCAAGGGCAAACATCCAGATGGAAAGGGGGTACCAGCATTTTGAGAATGACGGGGCATAGAAGTTATGGCACAACTTACCTTCACTTAAAATTTAGGAAAGCGACTATCCAACGGCGAACCTTACTTCTAGGTTCTACTTATGGCCCAGTCACAGACAACAGATCCAGGATCCTGCTCCACTATCCTATGTGAAAATATTACTCAGGGGTATTGTAACTTACCCCTGACCCAGTACATGGATAAATCCCAAATGATCTACTGAACAGATAGAGGGCTACACAGAGACCCTGTGTCTGACTTCTCAATACACGACCCGTGAGGCAATTTTAATCCCACCAAATGAGTCTACAGGCTACACTTTTATGTCCTGTGTGCATGGAACTTGTACAGACATAGACTATTTCCTAACTTCGACTCACGTCCTTCATTAAGTTATAAATAACATTTTATGACCCAGTTTGTGAGTCACAATTCCCAATGGGATCACAAATTGCATGCCTCTTGAGGTTGTCGCAATTTGCGACCCCATTGGGAATGGCGGGCACTCCCAGGGATGGTGACTGCTTTTAAATAAAGCAGTTTTTGTTTTTTTAATGCAGCCCGTTTTCTTTAAAGGAAAATGGGATGCATTTAATAGTAAAACGAATTACCTGCATACACTTGAACCAGTGAGCTGAATTGTGAGTACACCAGAACGCCAGAACGCCATTGCCTCGAGGCGAGTGCTGCTGCCACAGAGGCTTGGCTGCTCCCTGCCCCTCTCCCCCGTGCTGTGCAGAGCAGAGCAGAGCGCAGGAGCGCGACCGCAGGTGGTCGCCAGAACTCACAGCCTTTACAGCAGCGACCGCGGGCAAAATTTGGGAGCGGCCCGGTCGCGGCGGGAGCCCTCGACAGGCAGCCGGCCCGGGCCACGTGAGCTCTTGCTCAGCGCAGGGCTAGTCTGGAAAGCGGAGGAGGATTGCAGCAAGGTCCCCTACAGCGGCAGGAGTATTCCAGAAGCCGCGGGAGCACTCAGCAGGAACACTCAGCAGCCCAGATAACAGTAGCAGCCAGGGCCACCCCTGAGGCGGCGGGAGTCGCCGGAGCCACTGAGACCAGCCTGTGCATCTGTGCATCTGACAACGCAGGAGACAAGAGGTAAGAGGTGGAGGCAAGCGCGGCAGCCGTTAGAGGTCGCCGCCAAGTAAGAGCCAGAGGGCGCGGTCTGAGGGGTTGGTAGACTAGGTCTCCAGCTTGCAGCCCCCCTCGTGTGCACCGCTTGCTAACCCCTCCGTCACCCTCCACACCTCCGTCCCCTCAAAACAAAAAACACAGCGCAACACAGGGGCCCACATCAGCACTAGTTCTGGTATTCCCTCCCCACCAGCACAATCAGGCACAAACAAGCCTAGCCCCAGCAAACGGCGCAAAGAGAGATGACGCTGAGGAAGACTAAATCCTGCACGGAGGATGAGGGGGAAGTGAACTCTGAGAGTCTAGCACAAAGAAGGGTAACCAGAAGCATAAGTACCCAAAAATCCCAGGACCTGGTCACTGGCAACTCCCTCCCCCAAGGCCTTATCACTCAATTCTTTCAGGCCTCAAACTGCCCCCCACCCTTGGATGAAACGTCACAAAATCCCACGACCGATGCCATACTGGGGATCCCAAAGATCCACCTGGCCCCAGGGGACTCTTACTCCTGCGAGTCTGCTAACTTCGAGACACCTGGGAGCCTTGAAGCTCGTTTTCCGTCTGAGGCCAGGACAAAGAGCCCGATTAGGGTCACTGCCGACATTCACGATAGGCCAACGCTGGGGGCGAACGTGGATATAGATACTGGGAGGACAAGCGAGGTTGTCACATCCTCCTCCCCAAAGAGCACAGGCACAGGCAAGGGCCCGAACGCAATTGTGACACCTAGGGAAATACAGAGGCCAATCCCCCAGGGTACGGAGGTTCCAACAACTTCGTTCTTACTAAAACTGGAACAGACTATTGAACGAACACTTGAAACTACCCCCATTAATTTAGGAAGAGCTAAGGCCCCGAGAACTGCACAAACGGAGGGTTGGAGTCCGCTGAGTTTAACTCATCACCAAGACTTAACCGACCAAATTGTTGAACCCACTCTTAAAGACCTTAACTTGTCAGCTATAAGAGAAGTCCAGGACATAATGGCTAGGGCACTGTTATGGCAGTCCGCAAAGATGGAACTCCAAATCGATCTTTTGCAGTCGATAGCCCAACATTTGGTGTGCCAAGATGATAAGCTGGCAAAGCTGGAAGTCCAACTTAACATCCAACAAGCTTATGCCGCCAGCACCAATTCATGTGACATCTTAATTGATAAATGGGCAAGTCTACCCGAAGTCTTAAAAGAGATGCTTGCATTAGCAAGGGGTCAGGGCGAGATAACCACGCAAGAACAAGCCGCACAAAAGCTACCACCACAGACGACAGAGCATGCCGAAACAGCAACCCTTAGCACAACGGGCAATAGCGCCACAAAGGCTCCCCTAGTAGGGCCCCGCATTAACTTTATTTCGGCTAATAAAGGGAATGGTGACCCCGAGGCCTCGGATCTCGAAACCGTTAGTGATGACCTGTCTGTTACTACCTCTGTAGTGGAGAGGGTCGAAGGAGCATTAGCAAGTGCCAAAGCTCCGTTATCAAGGAGAGCCAAAAAAAGACTTAAAAAACAACTTAAGAAGTCCAAAGTTAGAAGCAGAAACACATCTTCGGTGGTATCAACCCTGGGCGACACTGAAACTCAACGTATCCCCAAACCATTCTTCCCCATTTTCATACCCAAGCAGGTGTCTAAAATGGGCAAGCCATGTGACGCACCTCTTGTTCGCGGTGAGGCCCAAAGTCAGCAAATCCCTCTCATGGAGGGTCAAACTAATGAGGCTCTCCAACAAAGGCCTTCACAGGTGGCCGTCGCCACACCATTAAGTGCCCCCAGCCCTTCCGGTTGGGTTCTGAAACATGAGTCTGTAACAAATCCCAAACTACAACAGTGCGCACAGCTAGTACAGTCTAGAGTTGTAGGTCTACCAACTGAGGGGCAAGGGAATCAGCAACCAGGAGCCGCACTCAAAAATTACCTAAATTTAACATCAGACCAGGGGGAGTGGCAAGGATGTCCGAGTGTGGTAGGTCAATCAAGCATGGGGCCCAATGGGCAGCAGCCAGAATCCACTCACATAAACCCTTTAAATTTCAATAACCAGAGGCTTAAGCTCCAGGGAGAAGGGGTGAGTTTGTGCTACATCACACAAAAAAACTAACAATCCACCTATGAGCTGCAGTTAACCCCAAGGTACACAGCAAAAGGCCCATTTGACATCTTGAACAGGTCCAATATTGTCCGCCTCTTTGGCCATATTGCCTCGCTGGCCCAAATCACCTCAGAAAATATTGAGTGGGTGATATTCAAGAGATTGGAGATAGACACTCATGACGATTCCACCATAATTGGACTTGCGAGTCAGCAAGTCCAACAGGCTGTCCTTAAGGAAGCAACACTGTTCGCTGAATGGGGCATTGACGTCGCTGCTCCAAGAACACTGAAATATCCACACGTCCTGTTGCCGCAACAGGACGCACACGAACCGTCATCTATTCTTAAAGGCATAAGGCACACCCGCCCAGAAATAGGGGCGAAATCAGGGCGGGCAAAAACCCCGCTAAAAATCAAAATCCAGCAAAACGACGGGCAACGGAGCGTGCAGCGGCATTTCCAGACATCGGATCATCTGGAGGCCACATGGAGACAGTGTCCCTAACCTAATAAACAGCCATGTAAAAAACGCCTGCTCAAATCCACTCAGGGGCCTAGTCCGCGAGTTATCCATTATTTCATGGAATATTGCGGGGGTGAGTAACATCTTTAGGGACATAACTACACCTGAATACCTCACACAAGGGGACATACTGTGTATTCAGGAAACCTGGGCAAGGGCAACGACCGCCATTGGTGGCTTTTACGAACATTTTAAACCAGCGACCAAAAGGACAATCTTTGGATGCCCGTCAGGGGGTCTCTCTATCTACGTAAGTCATGCGTGCAAAATTAACACAACTGAATTAAAGTTGGAGTCTCCTGATCTTCAAGGCATCCTAATCAGTGGGTTGTCATCGGGTCAAAAATCTCGCCCCCTCCTATTAATTAATTGCTATTTCAACCCAATTAAGTATCAATCCTCCCAGGCCATGGAATCACTTATCTCAATTTTGGAAGATCTTTTAATAAAGTGGAAGGACCAAGACGTAATAATCGCAGGCGACTTCAATCACAGAGGCCTGGGTTTAATTCCGGAGGCTCCATCAAGCAAGAAGTCAGCCTTACTGACTGAATTTCTCGCAAACTTTAAGCTGCAATGCATCCATGGAATACAAAAAAAGACCCAACCTGAATGGACCACCATCCCGACTTTTAGAAATGTCTCTACTATAGACTACATCTTTATCAACGAAGGGCTAGCCCACAATCTTTGCAACTTCACAGTGGACGACAGAGAGGAAAGCGACCATAGGCCCCTCCGCGCCACATTCAATCTGGCGCAGGTACAAGCAGAATTACAAGTAGTTATTGGAACTACCACGGGGGAGGAACATCACAAAGTGCTTAAAAGAATAAAATGGTCAACCAATCTCTGTCATAGCCTGCTTGACTATGTAGCTAGAAGGGAGGAAGAACCTAACCCAGTTCAAACTAAGAACATCATTCACCTCTGGGAAACTCTGACCTCCGACTTATTGGAACGCCTGGGCAATAATCATCACTCAAGAAGTCGCCAATTCCACTCTGATCCTCGCCGTGCAACATCGTGGTGCCTGTCACAGTGTAAGCGTGCTCTAAATAAAGCAATCAGGGCACTAAAGAAAGGCACTCATTTGTCAGGGAGATACTCCATTGCTGCTCTGCGAACAGACTATAAAAAGAAAGTCTGGGCCCACAAAAAACGGCAGACTGAACAGAATTGGTTGACCGTGTTCTCCTTAATTAAAGAAAATGACAATAGCAAGCTTTGGCGTTTCATTAACAGTCTGACCCCCAGAGGAGAGCAAAAGGAAAACAGTGTTGCAGGGAAAGCGTGGGAACAGTATGCCAAAGGGTTGTATACCTGCGAGTCAAATCAGGCCACTGCAGGAAGCCGTGCATGGTCCAAGGTGGCGGCGGAAATTATCGAACCCGAAAGAGCTACGTCAGAAGGCGTAAATTCGACCTGCACCAGATTGTTCACAGAAATGGAGGTACTAAAGTGCATCAAGGCCATTAGAACTGATGGCGCTCCAGGCCCAAATGGGATTCCGGCCCAGGTTCTGAAAACTGCCTCAGCCTTTTTTGCATCCAGACTCACCCCTTTATTTAACCATTCTTTTGCCACAGCAATGTTGCCATCCTCTTGGAAAGGTTCTATTCTATTCCCCATCCATAAAAAGGGGGACCACACGAACCCGGCCAATTATAGGCTTATAGCTCTCCTCGACGTAGAAGCAAAGATATATGCCCGCCTTCTTCTCAGGGATTTGGAGGACTGGGTGGACAAGAATGGCATTCTTCCGCCCACACAGACTGGCTTTAGGGCTCATAGTTCCACTCTTGACAACATCTTAGCCCTTTCCTACCTTGCGAAGAAGGCCAATACGAGGAACAAACCGCCCCTGTTCTGCTGTTTCATAGACTACTCCACAGCCTTTGACCGAGTGAACAGGGGTCGGCTCTGGGCAAAACTTGACTCGTGGGGGCTACCACAGGCTCTGCTAAAAGCTATAAAAGCGCTCTATGAGGGCACCTGGGTTAAGGTGAAGCTAAGCCCCACAATAACAACTGCAAGAATTGAAACCAACTCGGGCCTCAAGCAGGGGTGCGTCTTGGCCCCCATGCTTTTCAACTTGTATACTGCGGACATGGGGACAGCTCTGAAAGATGCCAACTTAGCACCTCCAAAACTGGGGGGGCTCGTCTTGGGAACACTCCAGTATGCAGACGACACGCTGATCATGGACCACACTAGGGTGGGGCTCCAAAGAGCCTTAAGCAGTTTGGCATTATACAATAAGTCAAATGACTTAATGATCAACGTGGGCAAGACCAAAATCGTCATTTTTGGCAAATACCCCCTAAAAAAAGAAGCTTCATGGTCTCTGGGAGAGCACCGTATCGTCACTGCCCCATCCTACAACTATTTGGGAACCTGGGTCTCTGAGAGTGCCTCTGCAGCCAAACATCTGAAGGAGCTTAAACCTAAAATTGACAAAACCATTCTGTCGCTAAGACGCTTATGCCACCGCTTGGACAGTCCCTCAGCAGAACCAATGTTGACAGTGCTCCGGGCAAAACTGATCCCTGCCATTGCATATGGGCACATAGCCTACCCTGGTGCATTTGACAAAATGGTCAACGCGGCCCAGGCGAAAGCCTATAAGGTGGTGCTACAGGCCCCTAGATACGCAAGGAACACTAGATTAAGGCTAGAAATAGGCCTTAAGCGACCTGAGCTGGTATTACTGGGGGACCTTTTAAAACTCTATATTAGAGTATTGAAAGCACCAGAACATTCGCTAAAGCACTCCCTAAAATCAATCTTTGACGAGGTGGGCTCCCCCTGGTACTCAAAGGTAGGACAAGCTATTGCAGCATTGAAAATCGAAAGAAGGAGCTTGCACCTGCACGAAATTCCTTTCTCAGCTTGGGCCCAAGCAGTTAAGCGACAAGTCCGGATCATCTCCTTTGGTCTTGACCTAGCATCTCTTCGGCAAAATCCACTAACTCAGGCCCTGGACAAATCATATATTCCAGGTAAACCCCAACCTTACCTGCAAGATCCTGTATCCACCTACGCGAGAAAGAAAATTTTGTACTTTCGACTTTTGGCCCTCAGGATCATGGACTTCAACCCCAAATGGGCCCGTACGGATGGCACCTTGGCCTGTCCTCTATGCAATTACCGTAGAGAATCCTGGCTACACTTGCTGTGCTGCTGCACAAAGCTGGCCAATGACCGCCATCGCTTGCTGCTCCCGATTTTACGGAACACGAATTATAGAACTTGCAGAGAGGCTTCGGACTGGTGCCTCTCAGTCTCCACGACCTGTTTGATAGCCAGAGTTGGGAAATGTATATACCAGGTAAAAATGGCACTCGACTCCCACTTAACGGCATTGTCTGCAAAGTAACCGGAAGCCTTCCGCCCCAGTTATCCAACCTGGGCTGGTTTAAAGATCTACGAAGAATCCATCTTTCGTTAACAGCCCCTGGTACATGAATTGACTCTACCGAACTTTAATGTACCTCCCCTTATCAGCTGGGAAACACTTGTACAACCTATACATCACTCCTTTTAAAAAGAACTCTGTTTTGGACAGCTAATCAGGATTAATATGTTAGTATTTTAACTTAAAGTGATTTTCATTATTATGTTTGGATGGAACTTTGGGTGAGGGGTGAGTCGGGACGTTCATAAAGCTTTTTATTTTTTATACTGTAAAGATTTTAAGTAATCATGCAGTTTATTAATAAATAAATAAAAATAAACACTTGTTATTAGTAAAACGGTAACTTTTCATTTTCAGTTTTTAAGGGCAGGCAGTGGTCCCTGGGACCACTGCCTGAGATGTTGGATTATGTCGAAATGAGTCTTGAAGACAGTGAGGTAGTGGATGGTGATAATCCGGTGTCTAAGGAACAGAGAAGATGGCAAAATGATGCACGCAGTGGGGAAAGGATAACATGTTGTGCCTAGTTTCTTGCAGGCCCTGCCAGATTCACGGAAGGAACATGTTGCAGAAGGAGGTCATGGTGGACCCTTGCCACTGGTTAGGCGGTAGTCTCTGCTGCGGAACCTGACCTTGATGCCAGGTAAGCGAGGTCGGAGGCTGGGGCTCATTAAGTGCAGGTATCTAAAGGAGTGGAGGCTCGGGGGTCTACACAATGCAGTGATACACTCCTACAAAGATGACTGTATGTGCAGGAGACATGGTTTGGTAATGAGGAGCCGGGTGTGGAAACACACAAATCTTCTGAAGGTACAGGTGAGCCAAGTGGTCAGGAGGCTCCATGCCCTGGGAGCGAGTCACCTGTGAACAGCAAGGAAAGTGTTGAAGCGGGGTTAGTGGGGGCAGAAGGTCAGAAGGCAGGGAATCTGGAGAGTAAGGAGCTCAGGATCAAGAAGTTGCCCTACATGGGGGTAACTAAAACTCTGGGCTCGCACTTATTGCTGTCTACTGAGGAAAGAATATGGAAATGGGAGTACGCTGAGATGTTTAAGCTCCTACATAGAGATTTGAGGGCAAAGGAGAGATCCAAAGAGGAAGAATATGAGTTGTCAAGAGGCCAATTGTGCTGATGATAAAATAAGTGGACTGGATGGCAGCCTTTTTGATTTTTGCTAGTGTATCCTGCGAAATATTTCCTGGAATGTGTGTGGCCCTCTTTAAATATATGGACGTGATTCAAAAAGTGCGGATCATGTACTTTGGGTATGTGTGGCCCCAATATGATGAAGAATTCAGGGCCTGTTTGGCCCTTGATTCAGGGGGGAGTGTGATGGAGGACAGACTGATATGATCTGTGGCAACACACAGTGTTCCCGGCTAAATTTGGTAAGATGGTGTTTACGGCCAGTGGTCTCCTGATTGTATACCACCCCATTCTAGGGCGTCCCTCTGGAGGAAGGGATGGGGAATTCGACAAAAGGATCGGGTGGGATGCTCGGAGCCTTCTGGGACTTTAACAAAGGCCCCTGTACAACGGAATATTGTAAATTCAGTCATGAGTGCTCCAAGTGCACAGGACAGCATGTGCTTGTGAAATGCTACGGGGCAGCTGGGTGTTTCCAAGGGCAGCAGACAGGCCCGGGGGCCCGACAGCAATGGTCTGGTGGGGCATACCACAGCGGTCAGAATGCAGGATTTCAAGGGGGTAGAGCAACATATGGAGCGATGAGAAAGGGCTCATACGCCAATTAACTAGGATCTTTTAGATTTCCGGTTGGTGCAACCCGCACACAGGGAGAACGGGAAGCAGCTGACTGAAGGATTTGCTGCACTTTCAGGTTCGGATTTGAGGGCCCAAGATTGCAGAGGTGGGTTGAGAATCAAAAATCTGCCAAGACAGATAAACAGGTGGTTTGAAAGAAACTCCAAAAAGAAATTCAGGAAGGGCGGATGGCGGGCTTGACTGCATTGGTGTGGTCCCCAAAAAGGAGAAGGGCCAGTTGTGGCTCATACAGCAACTGTCATAGCTGAAGAGACCTCAGTAAATCACTTTATAGCAGACTACATCGCATCAGTGTCCTATTAATGGGTGGATGTCGTTATGTCACTGGTGGAGCAGAAAGGAAATGGCCAAGAGGGTCAAAAAGTCCAGTTTTAAGCTGTTTCCATGACAGCCTGACAATTTTCTGATTCTACTAATGCAATTTAACGGTCAATGGTATGTGAATAAGGAGTTGCCCATGGACTGTTCTATATCATGCACACTATTTGAGTGTTTACAGCTCTTTTCTGCAGTAGCTTTTATCTTGGTGCATGGGGCACCTGGCAATGATCCGATGCATACCAAGTAGGTGCTGACGCAGGGACCAAGCTTCACCCAAAAGGCATTTCTAAGCCAACCCCAATACCGGATACTCATGAAGCTTTGCTCTGATAATCTCAAGAGTACAAAGCACAGAGGGAAGCACCCTCTTCCCATATTGTGCCTTAGCGAGTGCAACACATAGTGGGGCACTTACACTCAATTCCTGATCCTGCCTTTTTTTAAATCACTTCACGAGCACTTCACACATTCATAGGTCCTGAAGAAAGCCAGCTCATTACCAAGGCCTGGCTGCAACATGTTGACCACACAGGATGTGGGAGACCATAGATAACTCCAAAACACACCTATTGCCTTGTTTTTAACACTGCCAAGGGCCTGCTAATAAAACTACCTTGTATAGGAATTGAGACCAGAGGACAGCTTTTAATTCACACTTACATGCTATCACTGCACACTCATTCACCTCAAAACCAGCTACCCTGTAAACAGGCGTTGAAGTACACCCGGGACACATTCGGTGCAACTAGGTTGGTGGGTGAGAGCTTTCAAAAGAAATAATATTTCTTACTTCTGTACAAACACACTATCCCTATGCCCTTTGAGGCGAGTTCCCATTGATAATACATATATTTCAGGGGAAGTGAATTAGCCCTGCTGTTCCTCCCTCTCCCCTTGATACCCAATAAGCACCTGGCAGTGGCACATTATCTGGATGACTTCTTTTTTGTGTGTCAACCCAGTTCTGCAGACTGCTAACAAAGGTTGATAAGTTTCCAATAGCTCATGGGTGACCTGGGGGTGCCATTGGTGTCAGAGAAGACAATGGGACTCAGCATGGTCCTATATTTTCTTGGAATCAAACTGGATTCAATGGCCGGGGAAGCCGGTATGGTTATGGGTTTGTTATTGGGCTCAATGCTGGCAAAATACAAGGTGACTGTCAAGGGAGTGCAGGTGTTGTTGGGGCATTTGAACTTCGTGTGCAGAGTAGTTCAAGTGGGCAGAAAGTTTTGTTAGCTGCTTGGGTCGATTACTAGCAGGTCTGTCACAGCCTTATCATCATGTGCGCTTGTCCGTAGGGACACGTGAGGACCAGCACATGTGGTGAGATTTCCTGAGGATTTTAACAGTATCCCATTGACAGCACTGAAATAATGCACATGGAATGAACAAATCTACTTGGGCACAGTAGGTGGTATAGGTTTTGTTTTATACTTGCAAGGGAGGTGGTGTGCGGAGGAATGGCCCATGGGATAGGACAATTGCCTTTCTGGAGTTCTTCCCGCAAGTGGTAACAGTGTCCCTGTGGGGGACAGAATTGTCACACAAGACGAGGCTATCCAGGGTTGACAATATGGCAGTGGTACATATTGTTAACAAGCAGTCAGCCAGGGACACTGAGGTATTTAAGCCTTTGCGAGTTTTCATGATGCGGAATGACATTCTGTTCAAAGTACACAACATGCCAGGAGTGGACCATGACACTGTGGACAATTTGCCTGGGACAGGTTCCTTGGGCTGACCACTGTGGTGGACAGAGTCAAGAGACTAATGTTGACAGTTCTGTGGGGTGTAGGGGACAGAGGATGCTCCAGCTGGTGGTAGGGTCATTGGCAGCATCAACCAGGCATTCTTACACACAATCATGAGAGGACTTCTTGCTTTTTGGCATATGTCGGAAGCCAGTGGGTTGGAACTGGCCCCTAGTAAGGCAAGAAGTGCAAGCAGCGCAAGCTTCGATGGAGAGCTGTGCTTGAGATATATTATTAATTTTGTGTTGTTACTGTACATTTGCATTTATAGCTGTGACACCTTCTGTTGTTAATTTGTAGTGTCTAGAGGTGGCTACTGTACTGTTTTATGCTGTTTTATTGTATAGCTTATTGTATTGTCTTGTTCCATTTCTCTGCTCTGTGGTTTTGATTTACTGTGGTTATGTTCTATTACTTTGCTGTTGCATTGAGTTCCATAGTGATTGTTGTGCTGTTTTCTGTTGTTGTTTTCACATTGTTGTTTTTGTTGTGTTGTCATTGAATTGACATGCTCTTGTCAGGTTGTTTTATTTCATTGCCCTGTTGTTCTTTAGTTCTTTACCTTCCTATGTTATTATGTTTTACTGTTCCATTACAGTCTTTAACAAGCATAATTATGTTTCCAGCCATGATCATGATTCCATTTGAGAACTAGATTAAAAAAATATTTTCGCTGTCAAAGGTAGTAACATTTTGCCACCCCAACTTTATAACTTTTGAAGATGCCAGTCGGCCTAAACCTCGGGCCTTACAATTTCATTTATTTCCTGAATTCTCTACGGAATTCAATGTTGTTAGGAATCTTAGAATGGGAGCTGAAGTCTACTGCCTGTGTACCCATGTTTAAGTGAAGAAATTCAAAGAATGAGGCAGGAAAGAAAAAGCAGCCCGTGCTTCAACAGGAATAGGGTAGGGCACAGGGATGTGTGTTAATTTGTATGCTGCAGTTCAATACTTAAATAACACACAGTCTTTAAATAAACTCTGAGGTGCTGTACACTGGTCGCAAGATGGGTTGCCAAAGTATTGGATAGCATGCACAATTTTGTTTCCTGAGAAATATGTTCAATCCAATAGAATAGCATTTCTCAAGCTCCCATGCCTTTTACAACATTAGAGCATATTCAAATTTTCCAAAAAGCTCTCTAATCTTAGTCACTTATAACAAAATCGAGTTTTATTTATATTTTTTGTGATGTTTTATGTACCTTTGGCGTTTTTTGCATATTGTAGGACATTTTTGATCGTCAGGGTTTGCGATGGGTAAGAGCCAGCTTTAAGATTTATATTAATGTATTGTGAAAATGGTTTTGACTATTGTCTTGAGTAGTGAACATACTACACAATGAATACATTACAAAACGATCTGAAGAGAGGGTTATGATAGGAGAGAAAATGCATCTCTTCGTACTGCTCTTTTCACATTTTTACTTCATTGAGACATCTTGACTGCCTAGTTTGTTAATTTAAAATGCTCACTATAATACATTTGCAAAAAGAAAATTAAACTCAGATCAGTTGACTGGGGGTGAGTGTTTGATTTGCTCTTACGCTCCGTCCATCATCTCCTTTGGTATCACTATAATACATTAGCATGGATGGACTCCATGTCTTAATTGAGTGCTACCAAATGGAAAGCTTTACCCTATCTGTATTCCCCTGCAATCAACAGGACTATGAGGTAAATGATGTGCATTCTGGAAACGGATGTGGCTCATAAGAAAGGATGAAACTGAGGGTTATATAAATGAGGAGTTGCATCACTCTTGAACCAGGCAAGATAGTTTTAGAGCGACAAAAGTCCAAAATGTGATTTATGAAGCCATGCAAGGCTACGTTGTGTGGCCCTGAGTGGCTTCATGAATATGGAGTAACGCAATGCAGTCCACATCACTGTGTTGCCTTACTTTGCCCTGGGAAAGCATTCCATGGGTGTTCCCACACAACTCCCTTGGTGTGTAGGGCATTCCCAGATTTACCAAAAGCGGTAGATTGGGAATATGTCAAAAATATACGCCTGCTCAGGGGAGGCCTAACAAGGAGAAATATCTTTATTTCTCCTCATTACTTCCTATTTCTTTGTGTGCTGCATCATGCAGCACACATAGAAAGAGGAATTTTCCTCAGGGGATTGTTTTGTGCAAGAAATTGCCCTTTCCTGCACAAAATAATCCTGTTTATAACACGGGCACCCTTGCACCATGGTGCAAGGGTGTTGGTGTTGGCGCTAGGCAGCTAAAACGGCACCAGCGCAGGAACAAACGGCAGGAATATATACTTTTATGTTTAAATTACTTTATTGATTTAAAAACATAATTAGTTTAGTAACAATACCATGAATATGCGTTATTCTATTGTCCTTTTTGGAGGCAAAGATGACTCATGAATAAAATAATACCATAAAAACCTCAACTCCCCCCTCCCAAACCAAATAAACTGAATACAATCAAAAACATTCTCCTCTCGTCTCTGTATTCTATTAAATAAGGTGCATTCCTGCCCTTTCCCTGTTAGGCAGTGCAACGCAGTAGGGTGACTTGCTGAGCTGCGCGAATTTCTAATAAATATGCCTCTAAGAGGATTTAAGGTAATGGGCATTGAGGAGAGAGATATGGGGCACTGTTTCTCTGCTTACACTTTTCTCAAGGCACAGTCTGTACCGAATCGTTATTTGCAGATGAAATATCAATAAGTATAAACTGCTGAAAAGGAGTCTTTGTGATAACATGTAGCAGAATTATAGATCTTTTGAGAATAGACATTGAAAACACTCTGGTGGTTGATTTAATATATGGCAAGTAAGGTCTCAATGATCCTGATGAGACGCATCCTAGGTAGATTTGGTCAGTCCTTTGATTCTGGCTCTTATGAAGGCAAGTTCCATATAGACCATTTGAAGGATGGGAGACCTCTTGCACCTTCGAATAATGCTCTAGGTCACATGGCGGAATTCTCACCATACATACTGTGCACGTGTGCCTCAGATTTGTGTACTCCCTGACTCTTAAAGAGAGTTTCAAGCAATTTCTTCTATAATCCCTCACCCCAGATTCCCCCCTACTGAAGACTGAAGTGGGGTCGTTAGGTTCTCCTTGGGACTAATGTGGGGGACCTGTAACTCTGCAAAAGCCTTATTTTAATTTGAGTTTTCTATCTGGAATTTCTCCTAATTGGATCAGGCGAAATTTCCAGGAGTATAATATTGAGTCTTTACTAAGACAATGAACCTTGTAATTCTGATGGAGGCAGTAACAGCCGTTAGCGATGCCAGTGGCATTACATGGCAACTTGAAATGAGGGCCATTTGTAGAATAGGAAAATCTCCAAACGGTGGTGCACTGAACGGTACCTTCCACAAGACTCTGTAATAAGGGCTAACTTGTGGCTTCCTAGAAAAGATGTGTCTCTGGGACAAATTCAGAAACATTTTACACCTCTGATCTTAAGTAATGTGACTATAAATATCTCCCATAAAGTAATAGCATGTTTTTTTAATTCAGATTTGCCTATCTACCCTTTGCAGCACAAAAGTGTCATTAATATGAAAATTGTGTATTAAATATATCCACCATACTAATTATTGCGAAATGCAAGAACAAATGTTCTGGTGTAAAAAAATCAGAATAAAGCACATTTTCACCACACATTACTCTTGCTAGCCCATGTGGGCAATCGAAATGAGGAAGATTAGGGCAGAAGTTGTTCTCACAAATGTGCATACGTCCATCCATCATAACATATTTGCTCTCTGTATACTTTCATGATTATTCATAGAATAGCATTGCAGCTCCTCAAACATAATCAGAAATCTACTCATTTTGTAAGAGGTACCTACCACTCTATGAATATGTTTATTAATCAGCCCCTATATCTGAGACTGTGATCCATTGACTCAATTGAAACAAAATAAAATATTGAAATGTTCCCATAAACAAAAGTGTTGGTGCACGTTGTTCTTAAATGTTTAAAAGCAGGCTGTGCAAAGTGTTCTGTGGCTCAATTTAGTTTCCATTGGTCATCTAATGGCAGTATTGAAGGTGATTGTTACTGACCTGATACTAACAGACTCAAAAAGCTCAACTGTTAAAACGTTTAATCTTACGGTTAGCTATTCGTCTAGTTGGAAAATTTAGCGACTCCACTTCTCTTAAAATGTTTAAACTTCACAATAGTTGCAATTTTGAAAAAAACAACATTTGTGTCAAGTTCATGAAGGGACCAGGCAATACTGGAGCTCAGTCTTGTTGTTGACCAGGGGGCAGCATGTAAAGGTCAGGAGCGCTGCATGCTTCTCCTCCGTCCTTTTTTTGAATATCACTGATTTACATGAAGAGTCAGACTTACCAAGAGTTCACACAACGCAGCTCAGCAAGTGCAGTTATTGTCCTGCCTTGTGTCAATAGGAGAGAAAATTGTGCCATATTAATTAAGAAGTAGTTCAAGTCTGCCCTCTCCCTAAACTGGTGCCCTTTTGGCGGTCTTGCTCCAATACAGGCACACTTGTGCCATGGTGCAAGGATGTCTGCATTGTGGTCAGCATAGCTTTTGTGCAGGAAGGGTTCCATTTTTTGGGGGACTTGTATATAGCGCAAACTCGACCCAAAGGTATCAGACTGCTTTATATGAGCGCCCGTTGCATACTGACAGACACATTCATTTTGTTAGGCACAGGGAGATTAAGTGATTTGCCCAGAATCACAGGATGTTGACCCTTCCTGCTGAGACTTGAACCTGGTTCCCCAGCTTCAAGGTCGACCACTCTAGCCATTAGCCCAAATCCTCTCCTTTCAAAAACTATGCTTTAAGTAATTTTCCTCTTGTGTATTGTGCAATGCAGCACGTATGCAAAGAGGAAAAGAAAGAAGAGAAATTGGTTTTATACACGCTTAAAATTATACTAGCATGGTGTAAATATAAATGTGCAATATCATCCTACAGGAGCCATTTTGTGGGCATTTCATGGAAAGGATTACCTGCATAATAAATTTAGATACCCCAAACTCCCCGGTTTTTTTCTCTTTGTAAAGCTTTTGTAGAATGTTTTCCACTGTGAAGATGGTCACATATTTACTCAAGTATTCTACTTGCCCTGGAAAAAGAATATAACATAATAGTTCAGAATTTTACACCAACCCCCTTTAGTCAGTATAGTTTGAGATGCATAGCAACAAAGAAAGCTTTTTCGACAGTCACAGCTCATTTCCCTAATTTATTTTTAGAATAAGGGAATATTGCAATTTTTTTCTAAAATATAGGATGTAAGTGATGGCAAAATAGCTTTTTACTGTTTCAACATTTGAGCTGCTTTGTTGTAAAAAAATATTCAAGAACAGCTTTTCATTGTTACACATTTGATTCACAAACTGCCTTAAGTGCTAAAGACTGAAGACAGGTGTGGAGGTCACGACCTTAACAATGCTGAAGAAAATATTCACTTATTCATTTGTTTTCCAAATCTTTCAATTCCCATACTCAGGTTCAAAGAACGAGACCTTGAAATATTGGTATAGGAGAAGCAATGCCTCATAATTACCAGAGAAATTCTGTATTATTCAAGGCTCTAAATATTTCTCTATTTAAATTACATTAATTTTAGGACGGCGCTATCTTACGTCCATAACAATTTGCCACACGACTGACCTATGAAGTATGTTAACGAGTAGGAATATGTGTTCAAAATTTAAATTTTGAGTAATAATTTATCAATTGTAGCTATGTCTACACCATACAGAACATTCGTATAGGGTGTTTTTGCAAAAGAATTCACTAGTAATAAAACCAGCAGTGTAATACACCACTTAATATTGCTTCGAACATCTGGGTCAAATATGACTTGAAAACAATGGAATCTGTCATGATTTTTTTTTGTGTTGCTTTTACACATATAGATATGATGGGGAAGGTTTCCTTGAATCTCAACCTCTTAGTAAAATTATCATACAGAATCCCCCACTGCTCATATGAACTTGGGGTCATATTATCAAGAATAGGGTTAACATTATTGCCAGTTTAGCGGCAGAAAACTGCCACTAAAGCGGCGATAATGGACTTGATATTATGCCTTGGAGAATTCCAATAGAAGCCCATGTTCACACCAGAACATGGGCTTATTCACAAGGGCATATTATCAAGCCCATTATCGCCGCTTTAGCGGCAGTTTTCTGCCACTAAACCGGCGATAATTTTTAACGCCGTTCTTGATAATATGACCCTATATTTTTGACTTAAAGCGTATGGAAGGAGCTAACATTAGCAGCACATTTCCATTTTTCATGAAACCTGTGAGGCTCCACGAAAACGATAAAGAATACAATTGTCCAAATCATAAAGGCTTATTAACACATTAACCAAATCACATATCAAGTTGGTTCACAAAAACTTAAAAAAGATATCATCACAATATAGATATTAAATTGATTGAGCAATCTAACTTAAGCAAAATAAAGAAGAAAAGGTTAAAACAACTGCAAAGGGTAAGCAGAATACCCAAATTAAGGGGCATATGTACAAGGAGTTAATGCTGCCGTAGTGTCAATTTTTTGACGTTACAGCAGCTTTTTTTTATCGCCTTATTTACAAGTTGCAGCTAACCTTAGTTAGCAGGAGTTTTCGGGTTGGAAATTTGAATTTTTAAGATTGCCACTTCTGTTAGTGGGAGTTAACGAAAATGAGATGCAAGGTAGGTGATCCTGTGCAGAATCTGCTGCTAACCCCACTTTGCGATATATTTACAAGGAATTCCTTGTATGGTGCAAAACCCCCTAAAAATGCCTCTGACTGCAGTTAGAGGCAGTTTTTTAAGACCATAAAATAGCTAGTCTTAAAAATGGTGCAAAAACTTGGGGGCCTCATTTCAGAAGATTTTGGTGCTGGACAGCGCTGCAAGGAATGTTGCAACAAAACTACAGGGCAGGAATGCGCACCATCAATAAGATAGGGCGCATTCTTGGTCCTCATTCATGAAAAGTGATGCATCACTGGTTTGGCACAGCGATGTGTCTCTTTTCATAGATGTAGCCCTGAATTTCCTCTTCTAAGGGATTCTGGCTGGTCATCCTGGTTGTTGGGGGGTTTGGAGGGGTGTTGATCTGTGCTGCACATAGCCCTGGGTGCTCCATTCTGCATTCCATTGGTTTTATTTCCTATTTTTCATTGGAGATGGACAAATAAGCTACTTTTGCCTCTAGAGGCAAAAAAAGGCACGTTGGGCTGACTAACTAGAGATTTTTTTACGCTAATGGGTCTTTCGTCAGTTGTTGCCCCCTAACATCAGAATTTGTATTACCTTCACGCTAGTGTTACCGGCAGTTTTCACTGCAGCTACCTGACACAATCGTCATGTAGCGACGTATTGTAAATAGTGATAGGTCTCGTTAAGAAAACTGCCGCTAACTAGCGTTAGCATTAGTTAGCGGCAGTTCTTGTACATATGCCTCTAAGTGTTTCATATAGAAACTTCCCTATTCTAAATAAAGCGGTAAAGGGATGGTGATTTCTAAAAAAGGAAATAAAAGAAGGTGTCAGAATCATATGAACTATGTTAAAGTTCAAGAGAAATGAAAGAGTGTTCAAGCATAAAGCCTTTCCATTCCGGATAAAGAGCAGAGAAAAAGCTCCTCTCTCTCCAAAGTCAGGACAGGATCTGATCCAACTAACATATGGAACACAAACTAAAATACCCGAAAGTCTCCAGAAACTTTCCATTGTAGCACCTCACTAACAGTCTAATACAAAACAAAGAACCTTTCTGTAACTAATGAGGAGTCTGATGGCACAACTGAAGCGGAGAAAAATAAGACATTGGAAAACATTTCAAATATGTAACATAAACTCGCACCTCGTGACAGGTAAAAAGTATTGAAAGAGGCAAACTGATCAAAGCTAAGCAACTACCTCCAGATGTTTAAATTGCATTGCTATATTCGTAAAAGTATACATCTTCTGTAACATGGGTACTGTGATTAGAATTTGGCTAAATATGTTCTCTAGGTGACTCTTAGCCCCCTTAAAGGTATTCACCTACTGCTTTTGACTAATATAAGGCATACAGATTAGTATGTTTAAACACATGTAGACTATAAATTGTATATAAATGTAATATGAGGGATTGAGGTCTAAATTGCAGTGCTCCAAATAGAATTAATATTGAACAGAAATTCCTCATAAATTGCCTCCACATTTTTTACAACTAGCATGGCAAAATAATGATATGCACCAGATAGGAAGAAAATAATTAGAACCAGGTGAAGTGGAAACCAGTGAGGGATGTGGACCATAGTTAGCAATTCACAGCATGAGGCAACTCTAGAAAGAAATGCTTCTACTTCTAATATCAGCAACTTGACTCGTTCCTTTCGGCAATTATCCATCGACTTGCAGAAGTATATAAATCACTAATGTAATATCCTTCTAATCATGTCTTTTGACTTTTAGTCTACCACTTATTTTGTCATCACCATGAGAAGCATCACACTGCGTATGGGATCAGAATCAATAGAGCTCTTATAATACATTACTTGTTGATTGTGCACCTCTGCTAACACTTGAGGGTTGGTGGCAAAAGCAACTGATGGCCTTATTTATTTATTTATTTATTTATTTATTGACATTTATAAAGCGCAACATATACCCGAAGGTGTCTTGGCGCTGAAGTTTTCTCTCTAGTTTGTCAGTCTGCCTGGACAATGGAGGGATTTACAGTGCAGACAAATAACTGCCATATTGGGAAAGCTCTGCCAGGCAGGTGGAGTTCTCTATTCCTCTAGCAAAGTGTGCTTGGTAGCGCCTTTGAAGACACTGAAAGTTTTAAAGGGGGCATCGTACGGCCCTTTATCGACATTTCTTGCTCTTCCAAAACAAACTTCCATAGTGAGAGGTTGCATTTGAAAAACAGAAAAATAAATGACATTGACATGCTGGGAATTCTTACCTAACATTTTAGAGTATTTGTTCTGCTTTCCTGGTTGGGACCTCCAACCTTCCTTGTCATGAACATGAACAAAGTACATTGGAACAAGTGCCCTAAAAAGGGAAGAGGTCTGGGATACTTTGACTGATTGCATAGTGCCAGATGTGCTAAGTCTTAAATTGTTCTAACAAAAATATTCGTTATGATACACAGGAAATTATCAAATGTTTAATCTTTGCATTAAATGGAGAGATAGCCATTGTAGGAAGTAACATACTTGTAATTCTTTAACAATATAACCCAATAGAAATTATGTTGAGGATCATGCCTAGGAGTGAGCACGTGCTGATCTATCAGCATTTCTGACTCAAAAGTAAATATGGCAGAATGTGAACCTGGCAAGGGTCAATAATGCCACCACCCAATGTGGGACTCCCCTTTTATGCCATTTGTATGTAGAGCAACTAATTAAATGACCACCCATATCACCGGGCTAGATTTATAATTCGATCTATTGACAATTGTGGGCCCTCCTATCAGTGGCAGGATAAAGAATGACATGGTACAAATCTGAGCATCTAGCCATATGTGTTCAGCTCACTTTACAGGCCCCACTAAAACCATTACTGATAGCCACTAAATGCACAGGTTTGAATGCTTGACTACACACACAGGCTTACACATGTCATGAAATTCCCACATTAATACGGGCAGGTGAGACTCCAGGTGGAACTTATATAGTCACTGTTAGGTAAACTCAGAATGCTTGATAGGAATGATGGGTTTGCAGGTCCTTCCTGAAGATTAGATGCTTCTCTCAGTCAGAGAAAAGGGAGAGTTTTCACAGAATTAGTCGACCACAGCATGTGTTAAGATGGCGATTCTCTATACAGCAAATAAAAAATCATCACATAAAACACAGAATGTGGAACCCCGGTAAGTTTTCCAAATTTTTAAACATTTTGCTATAAGGTGGCTACTAAGAGCCACGCAGGCATGGGTGAATGGACTTCTTAAGGTGAACGTGCACTGTCCCCATAACCAATGGTGAAGCATTAACATGCCTAGAAGCACTGATATCTCGCGGGTGAGTTGTGCTCTATACAAACACAAAGTACAAATGTATAGTGTAACACTGTATGGCTACAGTACTATATACAGAACAAAGTAAAAAAAAAGATTAAGATGCAACCCCAAACGATAGTAGCAGGATTTCAAAATGTCACCATGGAAGAGTACAGCCCTGTTTCATGATACATTACTGCATAATGTTCTATTTCATATTCCAACCACGCAATATATGTATAACACCAATTCATAATGTAACAATGCAAGGTTATAGTGCTTTTTAGTAATGTATCCCTTCCAGGGTATGATGTAATTCTACCAGGATTTATAGATTTGCACGGTTAAACTGCTTTTCCATAATGTATCTAAGCAAGGTTATAGCCCCTGAATATGTCACAACATTGCAAGGTTATGGCACCCTTTCACTTTCCATTACAACCAGTCCTTCTGAACATTACATGCCACCAGGGATTGCTTTACCAGAGATGTGAACACCACAGATACCTCATTCCCACCTCTCAATAACCTAGGATAATTCCAATCAACAACAATGACATTATCTTCCTCAATTATTGCATGCTGATGCAAGACTCTTTCTTCATTAAATGGCTGACATCTAGAACCCCTTCATTTACTCCTCCATATCTCATACACACCCCTCCTGCTTCTTGATGAATGCTTGCATACATTGAATAGTTCAATAATGAACCTCCTGCTGAAGTAATTAAGTCTCAGCCAAGTCTGTGTCCCTGGTTTTACACTAAGCCAAAGACACAATTCCTTATTCTTATCTCAGATTTTATTTTTGATTGTCTTCACAGCCACGAAACAACTTTTCTATTTGTGGCTAAATGCATTCTTTACTGAAAGCATCGATACAGGCTCCCAGATAGGTGGGCAAGGATTTGTCTGAATCTCCACTCCCCCATGGAACTGCACAAAGCGGAAAGTCCCAGAAGGATCAATACGTCTGCGAGTTTCCCGTTTCTTTCAGGAACAAAGCCCTTATCTGAATGAAAAGGCGCTTTTTCACTTATCTGGCCTCGCACAGCTGACATTTGTCATAGACTAAACACCTCAGAGAATACTGTCAGAAAAATGTAATTGTCCCCACATATCACTATGATCTGACATATACATACGGCATGCGCTCTTTGAACAAACCACCGAGAAAGCTCCATTTTATATATGAAAGTCCGTGTAAGACGATAAACAAAAATACACAGCGTCTAATGCAGCAGGCATAAGAACCACAGCAACACTCCAAAGGGCCACACCTGCAACATCTTTACAGAAAGTGCATAGAATCTTGCAGTGTTTCATGCCTCTGCCTACTAATGAACTAAACAAATTATGTACGTATTTGCTGCATACAATGTTAACACAGTCATTTTGTGTATCTGTATGTGTAGGTTTCTTGCAGAGAGGCCACTTTAAAAAAAATGGTATGTGCTTTGGACTGATTCACAGCAGCCCTATTTTCAAAGTACAGCAGTAGAGTAGGAGTGCAGTTCTACAGCGGCTCTCAGAGGTCTTTTTTACTGAACATGATTATTTTGCTTCAGACAGTGTTTAGAGGTTTTTACATATGCCTAATAAAATTGCGAAACAGTATTTTGAAACAACAATAAACAGAAACAGTTTCAATGTCTTTTAGCTAACAATAATCAGAAAAAAGTTATTGAGGAATTCTGTTGAGCATTTCCCCAAAATATGTAAAATATGGCACATGTGCACAATGTGTAAAATACCTCTTCAAAAAGGTGCATTTTTGTTTCTGATAAACTTCATCTTACTATAGTGAACCCAACCTTCATATTACTTAGAGGTTGAGTTAAAATGACCTGATGCTTTTAAAAATAGATGGTATTTTATGTAGTGCTAGTTACAAAACAATACATATATTTGGACTTTGAAAGTTGTACATTTCTGAAACATTGTAATAACTCTGAGTTTAATATTTTGTATTAAAAGTAGGCTCACCCATATATGCACAGGAATTGGACACTCAGCCAGAGGAGACTGGCTTTAAAGTTCATGTGTAAAAAAACAACCGATTGATTGACACCACCACCTAGGCATCGCAAGGAAATATGGCCAGTTTGCAGGAAAAATCGTGCAGACTGTGGTTGCCACCCTTTGGTATGACTCCTGGGGGTCACCAGAGCTCAAACCTGCCCCGATGCCAAAAAACCACACCTGCAACTTCGGCATTATACTGTACAGCAAACTCTCCATGAAATGCCAAGTCAACTCTGTGTTCGAGCACCAGCCGCCTGCCCTGAAGGATCTGTGCATGGCTCCCCATTAGCACCAGGAAAAAGGTGAGACAGGCCCTCATCATCAACTGACCAGACTATGGCAATGCACTCTATATCAGTACAAACTCTGAACTTGCGCAAAGACTCCAGACAATACATGGGGGATACCCAGCACCTGAGGGACCTCCACTGGCTCCCCATCCACAAGAGATGCCAGTTCAAGCTCCTGACCTTTGCATATAAAGCACTCCACAACATTGAACCACACAATATCAACCACCACCTCACCTTCCACCAACCCACAGAAACCTGTGGTCCGCACACCTCGGCCTCACAGAGATGACTCACATCTGCTGCAGCTGCACTGGAGGACACACATTCTCTAACCTCACCGCCAGAGCATGGAACACCCTCCCTCTCCACTTGCGCACATCACCCATGTTCAACCACTTCAGGAAGGGACTCAAGACCTGGCACCTGCTTCTATTCTTGTTGAGAAATTAGTCGTATGATCGATCCTAGAAACTGCCTTTTCTTGAGGACATTTTCTCCATATCAGAGATCGAGAATCCTCCTGCTGGTTTTATGTGACTAACTGCCTACTACGTTTTGTAATCAATACTTTTCAGGCTTAACCCAAAGGTGAGACGGAGTTTTCTTCTACACTGTAAACAATTTTCTCTTTTGCCAATTGGCACTTCTGCCTAGTTAAGTCCCTTAATGAGACAGATTGGAGAGCAAAATATCTTTTAAAAAACATACATTTTATCTAGTTTTTTCCATCACTATATGTTTATGGCTCAAAAACGTTAACAAAGAAAAAAATGAAAATATATACAATTGTATACAGTATGTTCTACTGGGAAGAGACTGTGGGCCATATGTATGAAGGTACCCATTTGCGAAGCTCAAATAGCGATTTTTTAGAAATCGGTATTTGAGATATGCAAATGGGTATGTATGTAGAAAATCGCATTTTTTTTGCAATTTCTTAAAATTCCTTAATTGCAAGTAGCAAATTGCGAATCGCAATTAAGGAATACTTTCCCATTCCTTTCTATGGGTCAGGAGGCCCATAGGAATGAATGGGAAGTTATTCGCAATTTGCGATTCGCAATTTGAGAATCGCAAATTGAGAATAATTTCAAGGGTGCAGGGGTGTCCAAAGGACACCCTGTTACACCCATGAAATTAGCATGGGTGCGCATGCGGTGCACATACATGCCCTAGAGGCATGTATGTGCTCCACAGTGCACTTTAAAACATGCAAAAAAGCGCATTTTTCAAGGAATTCGCAAATTACCACCAACTTGAAGTTAGTAGTAATTTGCGATTCCTTAAGGCCAATTTGCATTTTTTTAATGCTTCTTACAATGCATTTAAGGAATCGCAAAATTTGCGATTTCTTAAATGCAATCGTAAAATAAGGAATCACAATTTTTCCGATTCCTTATTTTGCACGCAGATTTGCTTAATACATACCATTTGGCCAAATTGCATTCGCAAACACCGAAATTCTGCGAATTTCCGTGTTTGCGAATGCAATTTGGCTTGATACAAATGGCCCTTAGTGTTAACATTTATACAGCGTACTCTATATCAAACTATCCCAACACATGCTTTATATGTCTACAATCAAAAGGAACTAGAATCTTTTTTCAAATGCCATCCCCATAATATGATTTACTGACAAACAATATGAACTAATTTAGGGTTTTCACACTGCAACCCATGCTTGGTCTGCAATCAGTTATTAATTTGTCAAAGTAAAGCTCTCGAAAGAAACACCCATGCTTTAATATGAAAGCATGGGATAGGATTACATCTGCAATGCCAATCTCACTAATTGGTAACAATGCCAAGGAAATTGATTATTCGAGCATTTGATCTCAAAATAATAATCATAATAATAATAAATTACACTGTTTATAGGAACACAATGTGAGCTACAAAGAATTGACAGTTTGTTCTAAACATAATATTGGGATGATAAGAGTAGAAAACTCATACAAAACAGAATAGATCAAATATTCATTGTGTGTAGAAATCCTGTTTACTAAGTGCCCGCTGGCATCTCACTTTGAGTCAGTCAGGAAACAGCAATATTCTTTAAGATAAAGAGATGTATTTTTACTATTTTATTATCTAAAAAAGAGGATTCATTTATTTCAATATATCTAATTTTACCTATCTCAGTGCATCATCAACATCTAAATATATTGTTATAATGTTGCTGCGTTCTGAACAGTTTATTTATTTTAAGAAGATCATCCACATTAACTTAGTCCTATAATGTAAATATGTGCTTCTATGTATAAGGTATTCATTTAGCTCATACCTAGCCAAAAAGCAGCAGAAAACTGGACAGGATTCAAGGCAAAGACACAGCCAACATGTAATTGGAGGACTATCTGGTTTCTAAGAGAAAATTGGACGTCTACTGCATCATGCTGTATTATTCTTTAAAGAATTGTGTCTTCGGTGCTTTCCAAAAATTGTGTTTTCTTTTTTGAACTTTTTCATCTCCAGTTAAAAGATCAACAGTCTGTGGGTGTGATGCAGGCAAGGGCGCCATTTAAGATGACTTTATAGATGATGTAGTTGATTTCCAAGGCAAACCAGTGAAGTTCCATTATGGTGGAGGGTATGCATTCATATTTCTTCACGGTGTTGATGGGGTGCGCTCCTGCATGTAGGATGCCCTTAAGGGCCAATATGCATTATGGGAGAAAGGGAATGAAAACATATTTGTAGAGTGCAACGTTCATACAAAAAGGGTATTGTTATGCCATAAATGACAACATATTACTGCCAGCAGGCTGGAAATCAATCAATCAATCATTTGTAAAGTGCACTACATACCCGCAAGGGTCTCAAGGTGCTGGGGGGGCCGCTACTGATCGAACAGCCAGGTCTTGAGTATCCTCCTGAAGGTCAGCGGGTCTTGGGTCTGTCGTAGGCTCAGTGGGAGGGTGTTCCATGTCGTGGCGGCGAGGTGGGAGAAGGATCTCCCACCGGTGGTTGTTCTTCGGCTGTGCAGGACGGTGGCAAGTGAGAGGTCGGCGGAGCACAGCTGGTGGTTGGGGATGTAGAAGGAGAGCCGTCTGTTGAGGTAGGCTGGGCCAGTCTTGTGGAGTGCCTTGTGTGCGTGGGTGATGAGCTTGAAGGATATCCTCTTGACTGGAGCCAGTGCAGGTTTCTCACGTGGGGGGAGATGTGGCCGTGGCGCGGTACGTCGAGGATGAGTCATGCCGAGGCATTTTGGATGCGTTGTAGTCATTTGATGAGCTTGGTCGGGGCTCCCATGAAGAGGGTTTTTCCATAGTCGAGTCTGCTGCTGACGATGGCCTGGGTGACTGTCTTTCTTATATCTGTCGGGATCCATCTGTAAATCTTGTGGAGCATGCGGAGGGTGTTGAAGCAGGAGGAGAGGACGGCATTGACTTGCTTGGTCATTGAGAGCGTTGAGTCAAGGATGATTCCCAGGTTGCGTGCGTGGTGCGTGGTTGGGGCTGCCCCCAGTGCCGTCAGCCACCAGGAGTCGTCCCAGGCTGAAGGGTTGGAGCCGAGGATGAGGACCTCCGTCTTGTCCGAGTTCAGCTTCAGACGGCTGGTCTTCATCCAGTCGGCGACGGCTTTCATTCCTTCGTGGAGGTTGGCTTTGGCTGTGATGGGGTCCTTGGTGAGGGAGAGGATCAGCTGGGTGTCGTCGGCGTAGGAGATTATGTTGAGGTCATGCTGTCGGGCTACGTGTGCGAGCGGGCCATGTATATGTTGAACAGCGTCGGGCTGAGGGAGGATCCCTGGGGTACGCCGCAGATGATCTCGGAGACTTTGGAACGGAATGGGGAGGCGGACGCGCTGGGTTCTGCCAGAGAGGAAGAAGGTGGTCCAATCCAGAGCCTTGTCTTGGATCCCTGCGGCGTGGAAGCATGCACGTAGTGTGCGGTGGCAGACGGTGTTGAAGGCACCAGAGAGGTCTAGGAGGATGAGTGCCCCGATCTTGCCGTTGTTCAGCAGGGTCTTGATGTCGTTGGTGGCGGCGATGAGGGCAGTCTCATTTTGTGGTTGCTGCGGAACCCTGACTGGGAAGGGTCCAGGATTCTGTTTTCTTTGAGGTATCGGGTTTGCTGTCTGTTGACGGTTTTCTTGATGACCTTGGCTGGGAAGTTGAGCAGAGAGATGGGCTGGAAGTTCTTGAGGTCTCTTGGGTCTGCCTTAAGTTTTTGAGTAGGGCGTTGATCTCGGCGTATTTCCAGATCTCTGGGAAAGTCACAGTCTCGAGAGAGAGATTGATGACCTTGCGCAGGTGGGGTGCGATGGTGCTGCTTGCTCTGTTGAAGACGTGGTGCGAGAATGGGTCAAGCAGAGACCCAGAGTGGGTTGAGCGCATGGTCTTGATGGTGTCATCGATGCTCATGCTTGCACAGTCTAGCAGGGGTCGTGGTCGATGGTGTACGGAGGGTCTGTTGTGTTGCTGTCTGTTGAAGCTGTCTGGGTGTTGAAGCTGTCGTGGATGTCTGCTATCTTGCGGTGGAAGAAAGTGGCGAGGGAGTCACACAGGGCTTGCGACGGCGGGATGTCGTTGGTGTTGGTGCTGGGGTTGGAGAGTTCCTTCACGATGTTGAAGAGCTCCTTGCTATTGTGTGCGTTGTTGTTTAGGTGGTCTTTGAATTAGGTCATCTTGGCCGTCCTGATGAGGTGGTGGTGGTTGCGGATGGCGTCCTTGTGTGCTGCGTGGCTGTCCAGAGTTTGTTCACTGTGCCATTTCTTCTCTAGTTTCCAGCAGGCTTGCTAGGAGGCTAGGAGTTCTGGGGTGAACCAACTGGCCCTCTTGCTGGTGTCCCTGTGGGGGGTTTCTTCAGCGGGACGAGGGTGTTGGTGCAGTCCTCGATCCAGCGTCTGAGGCTCTGGGCAGCGTGTCGGTATTGGAGGGTTCGGTGGGTGGGCTGAGAGCGTGGTTTGCGTGTAGTTGGTCTTCGGTGATTTTGCTGCGGCAGGGGATCTGTTGGGTGCGGTGGTGTGTGGTGGGTTTCTGGAAGGCAAAGTGGATGCAGCGGTGGTCGGTCCAGAGGAATTCGGTGGTGTGGCTGATGGAGATGTACAGGCTTGAGGAGAAGACTGGGTCGAGCGTGTGGCCGGGGGAGTGGGTGGGCGTTGTGAGGAGTTGCTTCAGTCTAAGGTTGGTGAGGTTATCGATCAGGGTTGTGGAGTTGTTGTCGTTGTTGTTCTCAAGGTGAAAGTTCAGGTCTCCGAGGAGGATGTAGTTGGTGGAGATCAGGACGTGCATGCTGGTTAAGTCGGTGATGGAGTAGCTGAACTGGTGGGGGGGTCTGGGGTATTGGTAGGCGAGGGTGCCTCGGAGGGTGGAATTAGGGTCTGTCTGAATCTGGAAATGCATGTGTGCGGCGGTGCTGAGCGTGTCGCCGGTGCTAGTCGAGAACCTGATGCTGTTCTTGTGGATAATGGCGATTCCTCCTCCGATTCCGTTGGTGCGGTCTCTGTGGGTGATCTTGTAGCCGTCTGGGATGGCTATGTTGATGTTGGGTGAGGAGGGGTCGTTAAACCAGGTTTCTGTCAGGAAGGCGACGTCCGGGGATGTTGTGTCGAGCAGGTCCCAGAGCTCGATGGCATGCTTGCGTGCGGAGCGGGTCTTCAGTAGTATGCATTGGAGGTGGTTGGGGTCTTGGCGGGTGGTTCGTTGGCTCTGAGGCTGGTGTAGCTGCAATTACGGCAGGTGAAGGGTCTGGGTGTGCGTTTCGGGGCGGCCTTGAAGCAGGTGTGGCTCCGTCCAGAGTTGAAAGCGTGCAGAGTGCTGGCGTTGTAGTGGCAGCGGTCGTCATGGCAGGTGTGGGGGCCAGGGTTTCTGGCGCTAGGCGCAGTCCAGTCGCAGATGGGCTCGCCTTAGGCCCGCCTTCTGCGCGCCCGTGGCGCTGCCACTCAGCGGCTGGGATATATGGGGAGGTGAGAGGGAGGAGCAGATGGGAGGCGGGGCAGCAAATGGGCAGTGGGTAGTCAGGGGGGCCGGGCCGCAGGGGACGCAGCTACAAGGGCGGTGAGGGATAACAAAGGTAACAGGAGGAAAAAGGGGAACAGAAATCGAGGGCCCATGGATATAATGGATTTAATTCTAAGTGGTAAATTGTTCTATAGCAGCGGCCCTAACTATATCCATTAAATGGACAAGGCTCGTCTTAAACCTCGACCTACTTAGCATGTGTAATAGAAAACAGTAACTGAGAATAGGAGCATAAGCACCTACAGGATTATTGAGCTTGAAGCCTGAAGCAAGAAAGATTTCTCAGAATGGATAACGAAATTTGACAAGAATTCTTTGCTTCACCTGGAGGTAATATAACTTTACTCATGGGAGTGTGACAATTTGAATTCAGTGTAACTGTTTCAAAAAAAGAAGCTGAAGAGACAGCTTTTATGAAGTTGGATGAATGTTGTGAGCCGGCTTAGACACCCAAGATGTGTCCTTGATTGAGAAGGGTGGCAGGATATATTGATCATGGAAAAATAGAGCCCTACGACCTGTTTATATGATCCCTGTTAACTGAATGTCTATTTTATTGGCATTAAGTGGGGAAAAATAAACACAGAGGTGTGGGCAGATGAAAAGCAGGTTGTCAAAGTAGCCACCAGGAGTTGGTGGTTCAAACATATAGTCAGCAGGGCATCATCACCATAGGAAGAAACAATACAGACAAAATATATGATGCAAGATGTCAGCAGCCAATGAGATTATTAACAGCAAGCGAGAGAGAGAGAGGATCCTCCAGAAACTCTACAACTCACCATATGAATGGGAAATGAAATAGTGGAAAATTAACTAATTACATACAATATTGTGAGCAGGCAAACCAAGCTGAGACAAATCTTTTGAAATCTAGCTCAATAAAACTTTTAAGAAGGATATCCTGATCCACGGCAGTACACGTCACTGATAACTCTAGTCAATAGAGTGCAACAGAGTCATCAAAATCCACAATGTTCATCTAAAGCAAGAGTGAGTGATAATTAGAGTCTAGCAAATTAAAAGACAATTGTTTGGATGCCACCTGTTCAGAGATGTTACTCAGGACAGGAAGTAGAGTGATGGGTGATAGAGTAGAGCATTTCTAACCATCCAGATGTGACAATTTGAGGGCTTCAATAACAGCTCTGAAATAGATTAATGGGAGGAATGTTATTACTTTCTTTAGCAGAGAGAGTTGGTGCCAGATCGTCTTCCTTTTCTTAGTGATGATTTCCTTTATCGATGAGGTCAATGTCCAGAGTGAGTCAAAAGAGAATTAGCATTAGGTGGAAGTTGGGGTTTGATTCATAGTCATCGTCATTTTCAGTCGATATTATTCAGCCAGGTTAGACTACTTGATGCGTGGATCACTTGGTGAAAAGCAAATCTTCTATATGGTGAGATTAATATTTAGGTAGGGGCTGTATATCCAAGTCAATCCCCAAGCAGTGTTTGAGGCAGTGGATGTGAGAAGCAGAGTAGGCTTTGAAATACAGTTGTGTATAATTGGCATATTGGTGAATTTTGATGTTGTTATACCCTTATTTACATATTATGTATTCCAAGCTGGTCCTTATAAAGACCATAGAAAAATAGTTGGAGAACAACTACAACAACTAAGATGTGGAAGATCTTCAGCCACATAAATCGTGTTTCCCACCACTGAACAACTACTCACTCTTTTCTGTAAACCACATACAGGAATGAAAATGGCTCACTGGCCATAGAGTCTGAGGTCACATAGCTAGCTACTTGTCTACTAAGTGACAGCAAATTAGGGAATCTGGCCTATTTAATTATCTGAAAATATACTTGAGCCCACATTACTGAAGGGCTACAGGGAAGGCCATGTAGAGTTTTCTTTTTATGGTCCAATCCTTCGAGTGTCTGGGTGAGTTTGCAGCGTTGGTATTGTGCTTTGGAGATGAGAGAGACCTCTGCTTTGTTCCATTCTTTCCAATCTTATTCTCAAGTGATTTGTTGTATTACACATCTACAAATCTCAATCCTAGTTTTGAAGTAATAGGACTGCATTCATATTTTCATAGCATTTTTATGATAAATAGTGTAAACACTTTCGAATATCAACTTAGTTAAAATTGAACATAGAAAAAGGGACACATTTCTAATGAAGCCTTCATAATCTACAGGAGAATAGACAGTATATTTCTTTCACGTTACTTCCTCATGCAGCTAATTATACAAATCCATCCATTTTGAAAAAACCTTCTAAAAATCAACTTTGAGATTGTCCATCTTAAAACTCCTCTGCATGGCAAGAAAGTTGGACTGGGCACTGTGATCCACCAACTTGGAAAAACTATCCCTGTACTGCTGGAAGGAGCAGAACATTGCTGCTGCTCAGGTGCCCAAAGGGAACCCTTGAGAACCACGTCACCCCGTTCCGAGTGACGTCCTGTGGCTGTTGTGAAAGAGAGATAGGATAAATGTGTTTTACCTTGTCACCAAATGTATCATTTGTTTATCTTCATCTATATCAAAAATGGGGTATGATGAGAAATTACAGTTAACTTATCTAATTTCAAAGGTTGTTGTTTATATCTATATTGAGCCCTCTTGGAAATCACTCTACATATTCATTGAGAACTAGTATTTATAATAGCACAGACCTAACTAGAAATCCAAGGAGAGTCAAAAGGGAGAGGATGTAGCCTTGTGGTTAGGGCTGTCGACCTCAAAGAAAGGGAACCGTGTTCGAGTCTTGGCAACGATGCTCAACATCCCGTGATTCTGGGAAAATCACTTAATTTTCCTGTGCCTAACAAAAATGAATGTGTCTGTCTGTAATGAAACTGGTGCTCATGTAAAGCGCTCTGATACCTGATGTCTTGAGTCTAGTTTGAGCTATAAAAAACTCTTCAAAATTTGGGGGTTAATGGAGAGTGGGAGAGAATATGTGATTGTGTATATCAAGTGGGGATTTAAATGTTTTTTAACTGTACAATTACACTACACATAATTTATGATTTTTAGACTCAAGAAGATTATTTGTTTTCCCAATATCACAGCAGATCCACTCAGGTGCTGATGGTAGTGTTAAGAGACAGGTTCCATTGTTTCAAAGTCTGCCAAGTAGCCACTAACTCACTTCTCAACTTCATCAGTCATATTTTCATCAAAAAGTGCACTCAAGGACACCCTCTTATTTACTTACTATACTTTACTCACTCTCTGTGGCAGCCTAGAAATGCTTCCACGTAATCCAATGCAATTAATGTTAAAAATAAAAGGGCATAACTTATGAGAAGTGTTGCATCGCTGCATGAAAGCAGCGAAGCAACACTTCTCAGTGTGCCCTTCTTGCGACACAGATGATGAGTCATTTTTACTGAATGACGCTTCATGTTGCAAGGAATGACAGAAACTTCAGTAGTATTGACGTATCTGTCTCCGCAAAGTAGTACATTGCTGTAGTTGTGTCAGATGTGTGACACAACTCCAGCAATATTCCTTTCACATGGGGCCTGCCCCATGTGAAAGGGCCTATGTCACCCTTAATCCTGCCATGAAGGCAGGTGTAAGGTTTTGACGCAGTGGTATCCTAGAAGTAGTGCAGCAAAATCTCATCGATTTCACTGCAGCACTCCTACGACCTTTTTTTGCGGGGGAATGCACACCCTGCATACATTACACTGATGCAAGTATAATGTCACGCAGGGGTTTATGAAGTGACACATCTGCCTAGATGCGTCTCTTCGTAAATATGGCACAACATGGGGCATTATTTACACTGCCGCTGCGTCACTAAAAGTGACACAACGGCAACACAAAAGTGGCACAGGCCTTTATAAATAAGGCCCAAAGCATCAAACAACTAAGGGCCCGATGTAGGTGGCCCATTACTCGTCGGTAAACCCGAAATTCGGTAAATTTCAGACTTACCGACCGGTATTGAGCAATTCCTGAGGTAGGGGATGAATCGGTAAATAACGAATCGGTATTTACCGATTCGGTATTTACCGAATCATCATTTACCGATTCTGTATTTATCGAATCGGTAAATGACATGTAGGAAGCACTTTTAAGAGTGCTGTTGTGCTTTAAGGATTCGTTATTTACCACCAACTATTAGTTGTTGGTAAATAACGAATACCTTTGAAAATGCAAATCTGTGCATTTTCAACAGTGCCATGTGGCAGACATACATGCCCTTGGGGCATGTATGTGTGCCACATGTGCACACAAGCACTATTCAGGGGTGCAACAGGGTGTCAATGTGACACCCTGCCACCCTTGAAGATTTCCCTATTTTACCGAATCGGTATTTACCGATTCTGTAATTACCGATTTTTTTGCTACATAGCATTTACCGATTCTAAAATACCGAATCTGTAAAATTCTGTATTTTAGAATCGGTAAATGTACTTTACCTACATCTGGCCCCTAATGCCTGACATGCTGATCAATTAATCAGTCTTTCAAACAAAATGCCTTTAAAGGCAGTTACACATTGATTTTAGGTTGTTCAAAACAAGTGCACAGTCAGGCTAAAAAATCTTTAATTGCAAGGTATTTCCTGTTTAGAGGCAAAACATCTTCTTTTATATCACATTTAATTTCCACGGTCCTGATATTTTGGGAGGCCATTCTGAAGTCATTTAGATGTTTCCACATTTATTATATACCATTTTGCAGTGGACTACCCAGTATAAAGATATTTCCAGTTTACTTTACATTTGTTGATGTTGATATTTTGCACCACTACTCATTCAATGGTAGGGCATTCAGTATTCTTGTCATTTTACCAACATCTGCAGCTCCCTCCTTTCAGAAGTAGATTCATGGAAGTGGATGTAATCAGACGAGTAGGTACAGTGATATTGGAGACAAGATTCATGAGAGGTCAGCTGCATCCCAATGTCTTTCAAAACAAAACCAAGAGATGGAGTGGACATTCTTTTTGCTTGCATTAAGGCAATTACACCTTTGCAACACAACTGTGAAGATTTTTTAAAAGTTGATCTTGCAGATTTGCATCCCTTGAGTTATGCTTTTTTTTTAGGCTTCATTAAATGAAAGGTGATCTTGTGAGTTTAACTCACCATCCAATGAGGAAACTGTACAGCGTCAATGCTTACATCAGAAACTTCAAAGGTGGTCTCTATGAATGCAGGGGATCGTACGGAACCACAGCAGTATCATTTCAAAGCGCTTTTCTTCATTGAATTATACATCAGCATGTCAAGAAACTCTGAGCCCTCTCATACAAGTCAGTGCCACACTCCTCTTTTTGAAGTTCTTTTGTATTTAATTTTTTATACAAACACGTTGAGTGCTGACACTGACTTGACTATATTTGCTAGTAAAGAACACAACGAAGATTTGTATAGTGTGAGCCCCATTGACAACAGGGATATAACTAAGGCTCCCTGTTTTCCGTTTTTACAGATTTTTACAGATAAATACAGGCAGAAAACATTGTGTTTTTTGTCTGCATTTATTTTTAAAAGTGGATAAATACAGAAAATTGTGCTTCTTTTAAGTGACTCACTGTGCTGTCTTTCATGAATAGTAGTCCAATTGCTGAGCAGATAGCATGGAAAATTAAAAAACAGGATCACATTTCTATAAATAATGCCATATGTCAACAAACATTTGTGGTATAATGTTAATATTTAGTGAATGTATTGTTACGTAATATTTGGCAGCTTAAACAGTGAAATCACGACAGGCATCAAAGTTTGAGTGTGTGTCTGTCAGTTAAATAAATATGGAAATGCACAGATTTACAACTTTGTGTATACACAAAACACAAAATAAATATGGATAAATTCAGATAAAATGGCTAAAAAATAAATATGGATAAATACAGACGTAAATAGCCAAAAAATAAATACCATAAAACCGGGAGCCCTAGATATAACACAGGCCCCTGCAGCCCCGATGGTGGGGCTCCCAACCTTCCATGGGGACCCCAACTGTTCAGGTGGGCCTCATTCAGGCCAAGAACTATGAATACATCTGTGAAATATTCAATATTTTAGGGCCCCATTCCACATTCTGCAGGGGGGACCAATCATTTTATGTTACCCACTGATTGAAAGCATATTAATGGCCTTTTATGTACTTTAATCTGGATTCACAATCACAGCCTTGCTCTTTCTGCTTCTATGCATTTATCCTGGGGGGTTGAGGGGGGAGATGATGAGCTATCCGGAACACTGATCCTTTCACTGCCTGTGGCTACGGCTGATCCGTATTAATTGCCACTGAGAATTGAAATGTGCGGCTCCACTGTGGGAAGCTGGAGCGGCTTTAATCATTAGGCCAGCTCCTCTGCCGCGGGCATCCGGGCCGGCATCAGCTCTGGGGCTGGTGTGACTGTAGCTTAGGGAGGAGATAAATGTGTCATTTCCAGCCATGGAGGCAATGCATCCAACTCACACTGTTTAATTGTGCACTCGGATATTTCATACAGAACCTATTAGCCACACCCAATGGACGCCAATGAGCAGCTCCTGCAGGAGCCACTTCATGGCAAGTTCTCCACTAAAAGGATTGGAGCCGTTCAGGGAGAAGTAAGGTTGTCAGGCACACAAGACTGTGTTTGAGATTGACTTAGTTTTTTAAATTTAAGTTTCAATGCCCCTTACCCTAATGTGCGGCATAAAAACACAAAAGGAGAAAGTAAAAAATGTCTCAAATATTTTAACTGTGATGCTAGAGAATAGGACACACTTCCTACTACAGAAGAATAGAAAACTGTCACAATACCAGCTCAAAGAAAGATACATATGGAAATATTAGTTTATTTAATACTTTCATTTCTGTATGTTAGGGTCTGTATTTACAAACATTTCACGTTGCGCAGAGAGTGAAATTGCTGTGCTGTTTTTACTTGCTGCAGTGCGTTGCATGAAAACACGGTGGACCTGCACTATGTTTTCAAAGAAGTGCCAGAGTCTCTGCACATTGTGTGTGGCTGCAGTTCGAGTGTATGTTGAGCTGTGCTTGACTGGGTGATGGCTATATCTATAGGAGCAGAGAAGAACCACATTGTGTTTGCTGTTCTGTAAACACACAATGAACAGTTTGTAGAGGGTGCCTGACTGAGATGCATGTGTCAAGAGAGCCCAGAGGCATGATGTCTGAGTGAGTGCTGCCTCCCTTTGGGGATTGGGTGGTGTCACTGATTTCGTCCACAAAAAGCTGAAGCTGTCATTTTTCCAAATTATTTTTTACTAATGATGGTAAAAGCATAAATTTGTTTATTAAAGTCAGTTTCTCACGTTTTACCATTTTTATTTGTAATGTTTTGTGTATCACTAGTGGGGGTCAAGGCAGTATATGCCGCCTCATAATTTCAAACTTGGGAGCCAACTGTGCAACGGGTTATGAGGAGATGATGACTGCTGTTGCAGTGAAAGTATCGGTTGGTGCAAAATGTGTGTAATTGGATTCTGCCAGTGGGAGCAGGCACCTATGTTTCCCTCGGTTGTATGATGATACAACGCATTCCGTTGTAATGCATGCCTTTTCCACGCATGCGTTACAACGGAATGCCTTTCCCACGCATAAACTTTAAAAGAATAATCCATTACTACGCATACATTTACAACGATTTTCGTTGTAAATTCATGCATGGTAAGGGCGTTCTCTTGGTAACGGTTATTCCCCCACCCCTAAACCCTTCTTACAAATACCCCTCCACTGCCCTGAACCCTTATATTAGACCCCTGTTTTTTTCCTTAAATCTAATATTCCCCTTACCTCTCCACATCATCTCTTCTCAATGTTCTTCCATGTTAAGAGGAAACGGAAGTGTCTTTCCGTTCCCTCTAACGACACCGATTGACTCCCGATTTCCTCCACATATAAACTTTAACAGGTACCTTTTTTATTAGGGAGGAAAACCCCCCGGCCCCCTGTTTTTTTCACACTTTTTTTAGTAGGGAAGGAGACCCCCCAAGCCCCATATTTTATTTTTAGGTTTTAACATACATGCCTTTAATACGTATTTCATAGTAAAGGTATGTGTGGTAAAGGCTACTCGTTGTAACAACGCATAAGTAGTAATGCATGCGTGGTTACGTTATGCGTGGAAACGGCTGCGTTGTAGTGGCCGTTTCTCGTTTCCCTCTGCCACTTTAGCAAGGAACTGAAGCTTCTGTGGGCATCCTTTTGGTTTCAGGACATAAGACCTTGGCAGTAGGTCGTAATGTGGGGTGGGCTTGAGGGGGTGATGTCTTACCAACAAATTGGTAAATGTAAAGTCTGCATACTGCATTTGAGGACTAAATATAAGCTGCAGTTTCAGATTTTTTTTTTACAGTTACTCTTTGTCTTCTAGGTGCTTACATATAAACCACCCTAGTATAGGTGCTTTCTTGACTTAAAACTTTTTTGATAACAAAACTTCTATCAGCAGTGAGTGATAAACCCTTTACCACAGAGTGCTACCACAACACATACTGCACAACTACACAAAGGGCCTGACAAGCACTACCACATACACATGGTACAGAGAAGCTCAAATCCAATGCTCCTTCTCTTCACAAGGAAAAAAGCACACAGTGCTTTATGGCTCGGTTTGCATTGCGTTTACACCATGCAACGTGGTACATGTGCAACACAAACATTAGGTGTGATGTATGAAGTCATGCAAGGCCACTTTGCGAAACCTTGAATGGCTCCATAAATCTGTGGTAAAACAACGCAGCGCAAATCGCTGCATTGCCTTACTCTGTGGTATGGAAGCATTCTATGGGCATTGCGTGGGTTTTCCCAAGCAACTTCCAAGGTTTTTTACGCATTCCCAGATTTACCAGAGCTGGTAAACCTGGGAATGGGCCAAAAAGATATATTACCTTCCCGGAGAGGTGAAATGAGGTGAAATATCTTTATTTCTCCTTGTTACTTTCCATTTCTATGTGTGCTGCATTCTGCAGCACACATAGAAAGAGAAATATGCCACCCAGGGTTGTTTATGTACAGGTCGGTGCTCCTTCCAGCTCAAATACAATCATAATTTAACATGGTGCACAGGTGCTTGCGTTGGAGCAAGGCTGCCAAAAGGGTGCCAGCACAAAGGAAAAGGCAGGAATGCATCATATTCTTTGAAATATGGTGCATTCCTACCCTTTCCCTGTCACTCACTGCAGTGCAGCAAGAAGACATATGATTATGTGGTGTATGGACAAAACATTGAGTTTTCAATAGCAGGAGACAGAACTAATTAATTTAGTTGTAAAGAATATTGCTCTTTTAATTATTTAATGTGTTTTAGTTCATATATTTATTTTATGTGTTACTATTCCCACTCCTGTCCAGTTTGTTTATTCGTTGGACAGAGGCCAGCCACTCTTTGAATATTGGGGGTGAGTTCTTTACCCAGTTAATACAGATCTCCCTTCTCGCTAGCAATATTAACACAAACAGGATTTTTTTCTTATCTTTACTTATTTTGATTTCAGTGGCCAATTTCCAACTTTTCCCAAAAATAATTAAGTTCATACTCACGTCCACCTGTACTCCCAATACCTTGGAAACGGTTTTACCTATCTCTGTCCAGAATTCTTCCAGGTGGGGGCATTGGTTAAACATGTGGAGATCACCTGCATCCCGTTCCCCGCATTTGGGGCAGCTTCTTTCGCTTTGACCTTTGAACTTTGACAGCCTCTTTGGAGTTCAGTAAGCTCTATGTGCTGTAAAAATGTTTTTTTCTCAAAGTAGCTGATTTTACTGTCTCCCAGCAAGTGTTCATTGAGGTTTGCCATTCATTCGTTATATCAAGGTCTGGGAATATTTCTCCCAAGATCTTTTTCGGGATATCATAGTACTCTTATCCTTCCTCAATCAGCACCCAGTACCAACATGCTACTTCTTTTTTAATATTTCTGTGTTTCTGCATCATATCCTCTGCTGTTCCGTAGCCCTCTTTTACATCTTTGAGGTTTTTAATCTAACTGCTTAACTGATAGTACTTAACCCTTGAGATGTTTCCATTGGTTATTCCATTCAGTGTTCCCCAATCTATTACAAAGTTTAGAATTATCAGCTCACCCCATTTTGTAATGTAGCTTTCTTTCAAGATACTTGCTAACTTATCTTGTAGGCATTCAGGTGTTCCCGACGAATCCCATATAGGTGCGTGTCTGCTATAGTATGGAATTTTGAGTGTTCTTCTCATCTGATACCAGAGTGAAGCCGCTGCCTTTACGCTTTTTAGTCTAATTTTTTTTAGGCAGGTCACAATTTGCACCCCCTCTCTCCCATGAGTTGCTACAAACACTTATGGTGGCCTGCAAGGATTAGCTGACCAACATCCTTGTGTGTATATTCTAAATAGGACTTTTTTTAATGAAGCAGTTGTGCTTCCTAATGGAGCTGGTGCTGCTTTTAAAAAATGTTTCCCATTTGAGAAAACATCGGAGGGAGCAGGCAGTAGTAAACTTGACCACTGCCTACTCCCTTAGACTACTGACAATATTCACATAGGGGAGGCCTTAGGACATTTTGCCCTTTGTGAATCAATTTCCACGCCGCTCGATCTTTTTAGTAATTGATCAATGGGTTGGGAGCACAATTGTGTTCCCAAACCTTTGATTCCTACCATTCCCAATCACAATTCGGAGGGGACATTTCCTCTTAGTGGTAATTTGGAATGGATTGCAAACTCATTTTGTGAGTCGCAAAAGATTTCCTGGTTTTTAAAATGGGATTAGTAGGTATAAAAATTCCTTTTTGCAGTTACAAACACGATTATTTTGCTAATGACACAGTTTGCAACCACAAAGGGCTTTATACATTGCTTCTCTAGTTGCACCTCAGCATACACTGAGATAAATTTGTAAGCCAGAAGGTTAAACGCCCTCAGCATCCAAGATGAGAATAGATCCTCAATACCAATCACTAAACCATTGTATGCTATAATACTGTTCAGATTCTTACTGATAATCAGGATATATGTAAGACTGGGTTTCATTATTGCCATGGACGTATAAAGGAATCTCATTCAGGCCCCTATTTTCATATCTAAACCCATAATTTCGGCCCTTACTATGGGACAGAGGGGCATATTATCAAGGGGGTTTATCTCCGCTTTTTTGCCTTTAAATAGCCAAGAAAGCGGAGATAAAATTATCTCCCTATTACCTAGCTGTCGCTAACACCAGTTAGCGACAGCTAGTAGGAGATAGCGACCATCTTGGGCCCCACTTTGCATGTCAGTGATATTTATCACTAATGACATGCAAAGTGGGCGTGCCAAGATGTTAGCGACTGGAAACAGTCACTAACATCGCTATCTCCTATTACCAACTTTTTGAGATATTCGCGCTAAGCGCGAATATCTCCAAAAAACTAACACCTGCCCTGAGCAGTTCTTAGCCATGTTATCCAATGGGAGGTGGATAACATGGCTAAGATCATTAGCTCGGTAATGCATGAATATCGCTGACTTTTCAGCGATATTCATGCATTGCGGCCGTTTTTTATCGCATTTGCGATAAACCTTGATAATAGCAAGGTTTATCTGCGATAATTTCTGAGGATGCTTAGCGTTAAAAAATTAGTTGCTAAGCATCGTTAGCGATAAATATCGCTTAACGTTGGTAATATGCCCGAAAGTCCTCTAGATTTGACCAGGAAATTTGTCTCTAGAAATCAATTCAGTAATACATCAGGACTCGTAATACAAGTTTCTAACTGTACAACACTGCTAACCCCTTGTCAGGCAAATAATTTCGATCTGGCAAACATCCACTGAGATGTTTTCAGTTTAGAGCACTGGTCCATCATTTTTAGGCTTTATTAGTTGAACTTACAAATGAAAAGCATTCCTTCAAGAGGTAACTTTCAAAATGGTATCATTTAATAGGTCTGAAACTAGCAAAGGAAGTTTACTATTATGTTTTTATACATTACATTTGCTAACTCAATGACAGTAGCAAATATGTTCTAAAGAAAACAAGATGGCTCCAGTGTTTGCAAAGTAAGAACTTCATCTCAAGCCACCAAAAGATATCAGCTTGAATGTTAATTCACAAAGAAGAGATGGGAGCGGAGGCAGTAGCACATGAATTCACTTCAAAATAACTAATGCTTTACAACTGGCCATGAATCCTTATTTCTGTGGTACCACATCTAGTTTACCAAGAATGATACCAAAATTTGAAACGCACAAATTTGCAAAATTAAAAAATGGTGGAAATGTGGACTTCTTCCACCTAATGAAAAATATGTTTCATATATATTTCATGTAAGCTTTAAAAAAAATCTTCTCTCTTTTGTATTGTGTTTTGAGACTGAGTTCTGGCTTGTGCTTATCTTATGCTCCTATAGAACCCTCATATCATTACCAAAGTATACTGCTTACTTACTTCCCATGTAACTGCCTACTCCAGCATTTTGATGTTGCCCTATTTGATCTTGTTTTTGTTTATATAAAATTTTCTCTATAAAAACATTTGGGAATAAAAGAAAGGCTTTAGCTCTCAAGCTTAAAGTCTCAGTTGAAAATGTCTACAAAATATATGAAAATACTTTTGTAACATATTCACTGAATACCGATAGCAGGCGTATTTTGCAGTCCACACCATTGCTAGTTGAAGCATGAATTTATTGTGTTAATAATGGACATTGCCTTAAGAACAATGTGCCTCTCGAGATTAATTCACATTGATTTACCACAATAATTTAAATGAACACATGTCCCAATGTAATTATGGAAATACAAGCATTAACTAACAACCATCAATATATGCAAGGTAATTTTGCAGCTGTTCGCATGTTTATTAAAAGGAGGAAATATGCATTGGTTACAATAGCAAGCAGGGATCTTCCACTTACCACAAAATGAAAATACTAATTAGTGTTTAACCTTCCTGCACTATGCTGGTTCAAGGAGAAAATGTAACAATAAATTACCTGAAACAATGGCAAAGTTCTTCTGGTATCGAATGCTTAATGTGAGGCAGACATTTTTGTTTGGTTATTTTTAACATATAAGCAGAACCACCAAAACATTCTGAATTTGTTTTATTTCATGTTTGTCATATGAAAAAATATAAAGCTAAATCCTTGTTTACAAAGGAGTGGTCTTGGTAACTTCCGATATGGGGCCATATGTATCATTCCAAATTGCAATCGCAAACACCGAAATCCACAGAATTTCGGCATTTGTGATCGTAATTGTGCTTAGTGGTATGTAATATTGAAAAACTGCCTCGCAAAATAAGGCGGTAAAAAAGGGGGTGGTGATGGACGGAGCTTCTGAACCAATCAAAACCAATCGCAAAATAAGGATTCACAAAATTTGCGATTCCCTATTTTGCAATTGCAAAGTGCAATGTGGCACACATACATGCCTTTAGGGCATGTATGTGCGCCACATGTGCACCTATGCTTATTTCAAGGGTGCAACAGGATGTCCTTTTGACACCCCTGCAACCTCGAAATTGCATTCTCAATTTGCGAATGTGTAATTGCTAATCGCAAATTGAGAATGTCTTCCCGTTAAGAATGAATGGGGAGGGTTTCCTTAATCGCAAATTGCACTTTGCTATTCGCAATTAAGGAATATGTAGGATTCGCAAATGTTTTTGCAAATCCTACATACATCTCGTTTTGCGATTCTCAAATAGTGATTCTCTAAATTTCGTTATTTGAGAATCACTAAACCAAACTTTCCTACATATGCCCCATAATGATATACTTTTTTTATTTTTTGAATTTATAATAGCATAATTTCTAAACTACCACTCAATTGCTTTCCTTCTTTTGATCTTTTTCTGTCTTTTTTCTTTGCGTCCTTTCTTTCCTTCTTTCTTTCTTTTTTCCATCAAATTTTTCTTCTTCTTGTGAACTACACTCAGAGGGAGACAGAGCTCTTCACAAAATAGGAAGTTACTAGACCATCTGGGACAAACAGAATAATAGACACATTTTCATGGGTATGTTTTGCTTAAAATGGATATCTAGCCTAACAATGATGTTGCTTTCTAAATACAGTAAACAACATAATATGCAATGCACTCTATATTGTAAAATAAAATACAATCAGTAATTGTGCTTTATGCTATTTCTTGTTATTATGTACTGAAATGCATTTTAAAAATCACCATCAACTCTACATTATAAGAATACTGAAACATCAAATTCTGTGACCAAAGAGAGACAAATGGTGACAGGCCGAGTGCCTTTCTAAAACCACAACACTCAGGGCCTAGGTTTACCTTTATGAATTGGGTCCTAAAAGTTTAATTGCAATATTCTTATCATGTATGGTTGAGAGGATTTTCTTGTTTATAAGATATCACCCTGGGGCTCCACTTGGTCTGTGGTGGTAATAGTCGCCTATTGGCATGTATCATGGTGGGCACTTTGAGCCAAAAGTGGCTTTTTATTGACTTTGTATGCTAGCTTTTTCAAATCCAAATTAGAAAAATGAAAATCAAACTAGAAGTCACTAAATGCACCCTGTTGTTGGTGGCTAAAACTGTTAAATAGCTGAAGGTATTACATACAAGTTTCTACAAGTTCTGGAAATCAGTTTGCAGGTAAAAGAAAAGTCTCTCCTGGGCAGAGTGTAAAGCACATTCACGATTGAAATAAATAAATGGATTTTAAAAAATGACACATTCCGAGGTACAGAAATGGGAGGGTACTTTGACTTTTCCAATTACCACCATGATACTCTTTCATTTATACCTAGACCAAGGAGGTGCACCTTGACAGCCATCTCACTGGTTACTGCTGCAGCACAATTCTGAGTTTTTCATCTTATGTTTCAACACCAAAGCTTAGGCAGCGCCCACCTAATCCAGAAATGTTGAAATAGGGAAGGTGTGCAGGCAGCCAAGCACAGTCTTTCGGCTTTGAAACTTGTACAAGTTTACATTTGTCTGCTCCTGTTGTGTAGATAGTGTGTTCAGCTAATTTTGCATCTTATTCTCTCACAGATTCTGAGAGAGCCACATTGCCCTCTTCACGTTACTTTATAGTAGAGGGTACACTGATGCCACTACTCACTTGTAATAAACCAATAAAAAATAGAGAAATTTAATAAGAAAACCAAAATGATGAGGGGAATGGGAGATAAACATGTTTTTAAGTTTCAAAACAAAAAAGGCAAAGGTAAAGTAAAGTTACAATCCACAGTCACTGAAAGTTGTTTACTGGGACCTAGGTGTGGTTTCAGGCTGAACTCTTGCAATATAATTCTGATATACGAAAAAAGTTTTTTTAAATGTCATATAATACATGACCACACCTTCACCCTTGAATCCTTGGTGTCTCAATCATATGAAAGATGTCTGATATTAAGAAGAGAAGCAGAATCCTTAGTGCAAAATAAATACACTCAAAAGCAGTTAGTAATTTCTTGCAAACCTTATTGGGATCAGTATAATGTAAATCAGATTAATAAATACTATATCTAAGAATAAGTACTAACATGCAGAGAAATTCTTTATTTGATGTACTAAAATTAAGCATGCATTAAATAAACATGTTGCCTTAAATTTCTCCTTTTTGTTAATCACTGTTCATTTTAGAAAAGCATGTCAGAAGGGACATTCCATTATCCTTTTCCCTGTTTAATCTGCAGCTGCATTTATGCTTTGAGACCTGCTTTTCCTCTGGACTGCTGGCTATGAGAGCAGGCATTATCATATCATAAATCAACTGTATTAACCAGAGCGTATCTTCAATGGGGGTTTGTGGGGTGTCATACACCCCTATTAAATTAATTCTCATGCTTGGAGTTAGTTTGTGGCAATGTCTGCCTTAGGTTGTTCCTAAATAGCAATGCAACCAGCTTATGACCATACACATTTTCTATATAAAACTAATTATTTAAAAATGCACCTATAAAATCTGATTCACTTGTATATTTGTTTTGCAAAGCTATTTACTGCAGGGCTGCCAGACACAAAGGTCCACATATATTTTCTGTGATGGAAAGGGGGCAGATGGAAATCCCAGTGGGCCCCTGGTCAGTAGATAATATTTAGGTCTCGCCTGTGGCAACGCAAGCACCAGCACATGTGTTTTTGCTTGCAAGAGATATTGTTTACTAAAAGGGGTGTGGAGTATGTCAATTGCTTGTCATTTGTCGGATTTATTGTCACTCTTGTCTGCTACCTGCACATGACAGCCTCACTTCTACTTTCAAGTGGAGCATGGACCAAGTGCTGATTGTTTCTTCTTGATTGATGTCTTTCTGCTACTTTCACTATGATCGAGGTACTATTTCTATTTCTTTTACCCCTGTTGTCCAATCTGCTTCTTCCCTCTTCTCTTTACCATGTCTGTGTTCCCTCTTACCCTTCCCACCCCTGCTTGTCCATGTTGCTTCTTCCCTTAACACCCCCTGTCTGTGTTGGTTCTGCTCCACCCACCTGCAGATGTCTGTGTTGCTTATCACCCCCTTATCCGTGTTGCTTTTCCCCTCCCATCTCCACTACACGCCCATTGTCTAAGTTGCTTTTTTCCTCCAACCCCACTTTCCCATTGCCCTTGTCAACACCTCCCTCCCAGCCTCACCCACCACAAGAATAAATAGTGCTATGACGTGGCAAGTGCTGGCCGAATCATAGTGATTTTTTGAAGCTTCCTTTTCCTTCACACCCTCCCTCCTGTTGTTTTTTCAGAGGCCGTTTTACACCCATTGGAAGCTTAGATGGCCTCATGTGTTGAGGTTTCCTGCTTTTATAGATTTCCATCATCCCATATAAGGACACATTGTGATGAGAAAATATTGTTCCATATAGTTTTCTGTCCACAAATGAATGGTTTTGAAAAGTTACTTTAACTTCATGCCTCTGCTCTCTTATGGACCATTGCACCCACTGCTATGCAAGGCACATCATCCTAACAAAATACATTGGATCGTTTTACTTCCTGCCTTTTTAATTTTCCATTGTTGAGTAGCATAAAGTTGCATAATAGTTCTCATTATTGCAGGCTAGTGACTAGTATGATCACCTTTGAGCCTGGAGAGATGGTTTCTGTCTCTACTTTATCACAATCGAGTGATTGTGAGAAACAAACTTTATCTTCCTGCTACTCAAATAGTAAATGTAATTTTGTAATGAAATAGAAAGATTTTGTACAGTGCGCTCTTTAGTACTATTCTAATTGCATTATCGAACCACCATTATAATACATCCTGGGTTCTGTAATCCAGTGTGAATGGGTCCCCATATATATACTATATATGACCTCATGCGCAACATGCTACAGTAACAGTTTTACAAAGTAATCCACTGCTCTTTGCAGCCAGGTCTATGATGTGTACACATGCGTCTGATAATAATTCATGCAGGCATACACCTCATTAGGCCGCTTCATTTTTTGCCGATGGTGCTAATGCACAGGAAGTGTAAAAAGCATAACTTTTTTTCGATGCTGAATAGCACATGCAAAGCCAAAAGAAGAGACCCATTGCCAATGCATGTTTTTAGGAGATGGGGTGAAATGGACATAAAACATAACAATACCTCTATTTCTATCTATCTATCTATCTATCTATCTATCTATCTATCTATCTATCTATCTATCTATCTATCTATCTATCTATCTATCTATCTATCTATCTATCTATCTATCTATCTATCTATCTATCTATCTATCTATCTATCTATCTATCTCTCCTAAACTTAAACTCTTAAACCTTGCTCAACATTGATGTGAGTGGTCAGTGAAGGGGTAGTTACAGGCTCCTGTGAACGTCTAACCCCACTCAAATCAATAACCTACTTTTATTATTACCACATATAATTGTATTTTCTTTGAACTTAGAACCTTCATGCTAATCTTGAATTTGGCATGTGACCACAATTCTTTTTTTTTGTGAGCAAATTACCCTGTTGTCTTTTGTAATGCATGTGCTATCCCTCATTCCTAAATACATTGTTTTTTGTAATGTGATTAGACTAGCAGCAAATAATTTTCTATACAGTACACCTTAAATTCAGGATTCTTAAGTAGACATAAAAATATTCTGGAAAGAGCTTTGTTGCTCTTTGGAGCTCATGCAGTATCAAATGCATATCATAGAATAATCCTTGTGTAGAAAGAGACACATACTGCCAGCAGGTACATTACCTTGTCAAGCTATCTTACTGGCAATGAAGCCACAACTGCCATATTGCACATAGGTCACTGAAGGAGACACTCAGCCACCTCAGCTACTTCCTAGAGATTCCAATATATGTAAACTGGATTTTGCACCTTCTCTATTTCATTACAAGACTGGAGGCAACTATCATGCATAACACCTTTTAATTTCAGCAGGACCTTTAAAGAATAATTACAGTACAACAATATAAGAATCCAGAAGTGAAAGTCCAACAACACATAAGTAATCTGAATTAGAATGTCTCTCCTCTTTTAAATGTTGCTCCTGAGACAGATACGTTTATTTTTTATTGAGAAGCGTGGTTTGCATTATAGATGTTGAAGGACAGTCAGTGAAAAAAGAGGCCTTTTAATTGTTAGAAGCATAGTGTGTACGTGATTAAAAGATTGTGTGTGTTATTTGTGGGATTATTTCTTTAACTGTACAGGTACTTAAAATATGGGCTAATTATGAAAGAACAGCAAATTTGATCTATACGATCGGGCACTACGGAGTCTTGAAATATATTTAGGTGTCTTAAAATGAATGCGCATAGGTTTGCCTATTACAAGCGGAGTATGTGCAAAAACTAGTTCAGGGCATGCAGGCTTACCTCTTATGGGAAGAGCATGTGCTGAAACCGCTTCGCGGACTTGCTCTGCCATGGCAGGAACCTAGAAACAGCAGAAGGAGCTCTTGTATCGGCTGTGAATAGCGTAAACACGTTCCACTATTCAGGCAAGCTCTTATGTGATTCAGGGGCCATATTTATTTGGCCAAAAATGTGTAAATGCAGGCAAACTGTTGGTTAGCAATGGTCGGTAGCTTTGTTTTGTGAGTAAAATTAGACACAAGGCAAATTAAAGAGGCACATTGACAGACTCTATTTTAAGGAGTAGGAAACCTTTTCTTGAGACAACGATGGCATTGGATAAAGGAAGTACAGGAGATTTATTTCGAAGGGGAAGATTATTGGTCCTTGACAGGTGAAGGGGTAGCAAATGGTGCAAAGCATGGAAAAGGGCTTAGGAAGACTTAGCATTTGGAAAGGAGACCATTATGCATGTCTACAATGGGTGGATTATAATCTATAACAAAGATAGGTGTCCAAAGCATAACACAAAGCAAAGCTTCCCTAAGCAAAACTACAGAGAAAAAAGATGAGGAGTTTACAGATGTGGATGGATGCATTAGGCAAGATGCAGATAAGGTAATGATGAAAACATTCTAGACTTGCAGTAGGATGATGAATTTAATGAAGAGTTGGAGGGTATGTTGGGGTCTATTTCTAGAGTGATGAAAATCCCATCAGGTGAGGAACTATTTTTTCCCAATAACATATGCCACCCTAGAAGTGCGTATTGGTGGTCAATGGAACATGTTGGAATATTCATTAAGAAGTAGATGAAGAAACCATTAGAAAAACATGTGAGAAGTGTACTAAGGGCAGAATGTTCAAGACCTGTAATAGATGATAAGGTCTGCAGTACCCCAAATGTGGACACTGAAATGATAACTTTCATATTAAAAATGTGAAAAGACCTCGTAAGGACCTTGAAAGGGAATTAAAACAATGCCAGTATAGACTGTTCGATGTGCTAGAACTTCTGGTAAAGATTATGGTTAGGGTAGAGGAAACTCATTTAAATGATAAGCCAGTAGATTTGGAATTATTGCGAGGATGGAATGAGAGAGCAATGGTTTTTCTGGGTAACGCCAATGCAGGTTCATGAAAATAAGCCCACAACTAGGGGAAATAGCAGGAATGGAAACAAAAGAAAATAGTAAGGGGCTACTGTTTTTCGGGAGGGCTAGATAAAAGTTGAGGAAAATATGTATTAACTTTTACAGACTTGGATAAGGCACCGTCAAATATGAGAAAAGTGTTCTTTGGTGTTTTTGGAAGGGCCAGCAGATGAGGACCATCTGTTGACTGAGGATTTCAGAGGTCCCAATATATTTACCACTAAAGCGGTTTCTTAGGAGGTTTCCAAACTTCAGCAGCTTTCCTCCCTCACCTCTTCAGGGTTTCATGGTGAGTATGGAGATTACCACTGTTTTTTTTACTATGAAGAGTAAGGGACTTCTCAGTTTTTTTGTGCACACATGGGAGAAAGGATCCTTGGGTATTAAAGGCTCTACAGGTGTTTGAAATAGAGTTTATGAGGTTAAAAGAACAAGGAAGGGAGCCAAGAGAATTGAATTTGACGCAGGAAGAAAAGGATATAGTGAATTGCAAAATAGATTCCATGTTAGAAAAGGGAGTGATACGACCAGTAGAAGAAAATGTCAAGGAGTTTGTAAGCACCCTTTTTCTAATGCAGAAGAAGGTCAAAGGCTGGAGACCAGTTATGAATGTAAGGAAGTTGAATAGATTCTTGGTCTACAGACATTTCAAGACAGAAGGAATCCATCTATTCAGAGATGTGCAATTGTCAGATTGGTGAAGTTGTACGTTAGGGGCGCTTATTTTACAGTTCTGATGGAGGACAAAAGTCAAAGGTACTTGCAATTGATGTGGAGGAGTCAATTGTATCAGTTTTTATGTCTATCTTTATGCCTATCTTCTACACCTTGGTGTTTTACAAAGGTGATGTGAGCAGTGGTTGCACATCTGAGAGAGAGCTTCACAAGTAATTTAGTGAATTTAGATGACATTTTGCTAAAGTCTCAGGAACTGAGATTACAGTTGTTGGAAGTGAATAAACGTTTAGAGTCTTTAGTTGATAGTAATACTTTCTCAGAATTTGGAGATTTAGGTTTCCAGATAGATACGATTGAGGTTATTTTGCTATTGCCAGAGAAGAAAGTGAAGACGATAAAGAAGGAGGTAATGCATATGATTGTTCTCTTAATCAATACAGGCAATTTTCCCAAAGCCCTTGCATTATCGAGCTTTGCAGAGAGTAAAGTTAGAGGCGTTGAGGAAATTTCTGTGGTTTCTGGAAGCAAAAGAGGAGATATGTTGGTTGTTGCACAATCTGGAAGCATTGAATGGCTTTGCTATATTTGGATGTGTACTGAATTTTGTCTTAGAGACAGTTGCCAGTATCAGAACAGTAGAAGCTCGACTGAGGGATTGAGAGACAGGTCGAACATTGTCAGAGTTAGAGAGGAACCGACAAATAAATTGCTTGGAATTGATTGCAGGTTTGTATGTGTTCAAAGGTTTGAAGAAAATGTTGCAGGGTCAGACGGTATTGATGAGGATAGACAATGTGTCAACAGTAGCATAAATAAATGACATTGGATGGAGCAGTTCCTGTTGCCTGTCAGATATAACAAATGAGTTGTGGATTTTTTGTTTGGAACACAAAATTGATTTGAGAGTGGAGTACTTAATATGGCAAATTAATTTAATCGTAGATTGGAATTCATGAAATTTAAAAGATTATAGCACTTGGAAGCTGCAATGTAGCAGTTTCAAGATGATAGAAAGGATATGAGGGCCATTGGATGTAGTTCTATTTGGAAACTGGTTGACATTTCATATAGACTTATGATTCAGTTAGTTACCAGATCTAGGAGCATCTGCAATGGAAGCGTTTTAATAGGAGTGGTCAAGGATGTGAGCCTATGCTTTTCCCCATGTGCAATGATTTAAAGGGTCCTTCTCAAAGTTAGGAGAAAGAGAAATCTATTGGTATTGGTAACTCCTTTTTGGGTGTCCCAACCATGGTTTCAAAGAGTCTTGGAATTGGCTAGCAAAATGCAATTGCTGAAATAGAAAAGGGAAGGTTTGCTGAAAAATGGAGAACATCCAGAACAAAACATTGATCCTTCTTGTTTGGAAAGATTCAGGAGATCTGCCAATTTGTAGGGTTATTTCATGCTGGGTTGTTGAGTTGCCCAAGGAGTCTTGGGCACCAGGCACTGTGCACAAGTATAAAGGAAATTGGAGCAGTAGTGTAAATTGGTGCATAGACAGGAGTATGGATCCCATGGAGGCTCCTGTTGTTGAGATAGTACATTTTCTAGTGGAACACATTGAGAAAGGATTTACTTACCGGACTATGACTTGAAATAGGTCAGAAACATCAGCAGGGCATGTACCAGTTGGCGAAATTACATTTGTAAGTAATATAATAGTGTGTAGGGTCATGAAGAGTATGAGACTGAAGAGACCACCTATGGCAAGATATGATATCTTATGGGATGTAAACTTGGTGCTGTTTTTTTTTAGTCTAGGCCAATTAACAGGTATTTGGAATTGAAAAAACTATCAATCAAATTAGCCACTTTTGCTGTGCTTAATATCTTGCCGAAGGGTTTTGGATGTAAAGGCACTGGAGGTAAGTAACAGAGTATATAGCACAGATGGAGTATTTTTTGATATTTGGAAAAGAACTAAGACTATGACTACTTCGGTATTTTAGCCAAAATCTGATGAGTGCAGGAAGTTATGTGTGGTAGAATCTTTGAAGGATTATGAAAACAGAGCTCAGAAATATACGAGAGAGGGTGAGAATCAATTGTTGTTGCCATATGTTAAACCTTATGGAGCAGTGAGTACTACTACAACTGCGAGGTGTATAAAATATGTAATGAGAGAAGCAGGAGTTAATGTAGAAATATGTAAAGCACATTCATTCCGAGGTGCTATGGCAAGCAAAGTTTTCAGGTCAGGTAAAAGTTTGGAGGGAATAATGAAGAAAGATGATTGGTTTAATGTCAGTAAGTTTGCAAAACACTACTTTAGACCAATCGAGCATATGTCAAATGTGGTATTGAAGTACTTTCAACATGCATAATGGTAGCCTCAGGTCTTTTAACGAAATGGCAATCAGATTAATATGAGTAGAAAATCAGGATTTCAATAAATGGAGGCTAAAATGATCCCTCTGTTCTCACCTTCTTGAAAGAAAGAGAGGGCGGGGTGAGGTTAGGAAGTTTGTTTAAGTATTAATTTATGCAAATTGTAACAGTTAGTTGTTTTATGCACAAAATAGGTCAAGTTGGGCAATGGCGTTTCAAATCACATTGTGTTTCCACATAGATGTTCAGTCTTAAAGAAAGGAGGAACAAGTACATTGAGAGAGTTTTTTTGGAATGGAATTTTATGGAGAACGGAGTGTTGTAGTTTCTTGCACATTTAAATGAGGGGGCACATTCTAATTGGGGATTACTCATGGATTGTTGGAGTTCTAGACCTGGATTGGTATATTGTTGTACTGTAATAATTCTGTCAAAGTGCAGCTGCAGGAGTGGCAATTAAAAGGTGTTATGCATAATGGTAGCTTCCATGCCGTTAATTGAATCCTGATTCTCTTCACTGTATTAAAAGTGCTTTATACACTATGAAGCTTGTAAAATGGCAGGCCATGTTTTGATAACATAAACCTTCTGTCAAACTCAAAATAAGGCCCTTAGTCTTGTATTATGGCCTAACTGCATAAAATACCAAGAACTGTCTACTCTAGGCGATTGATGCTCAGTGCAAATCATTCGGTGTTTGATGCCAAACATAATATCTCAAAAAGGGATTTGCAAGAGCAGAGCCCGAGCCAGGCATCTTTCAAGTCTGCTTCACTCTCTCAGAGCAAATGAGTTTGCGGAACTAATGCACTTGAAGAATTCCCCATGCAAATTAGCCTTTGCCCTTTTCCATATTCATAATGCACATTTGTTCCCTCGCTGATCTCCTCAAACTTGTGGGCTTAGGACTCTTATGCAAACACCGACAGAATAAAAATTGGATTATGTGTACTATAGGTCCTGGCTTTAGGTGACATGCGTTCAAGCGTTTGGCAGTGCTACTTCAGCGGTTTGATAACATTCATCGTGATTGATTTTAATAGCACAGCAGTTAGTTGTGCAACAAACAGGAGTTTATATAAAAGTCGAAGGAAAATACATTGATGAAAGGGCCCCCATGCAGCTTACTGATATGAGACCAGTTATAAATGGCTATGTTGGATGCGAAACCGATACCTTGCCCCTTATGCACAAGTGCATAATGATCTGCCCCGCTCCTTAGTACCAAAAGAGCCATAAGGTTCTATACGACGCACACATTTTAAAAAATCTTCAATTTGATTGCATGTTGGTGAAAATACATATGGCTCTATTTGAAGAAAAATGTTTAAAACTGGAACCTGCTGTGATGAAATCATCTATGATGTTTCTAGATTGCATTAGTGCCTGACTTGTAGGAAGAATTGTTTTTGTGCAGTAAGGGACACCTTCCTGCACACAAACAATCTCCTGAGGCATTTCCTTCTCTCTATGTGTGCTGCGCATGGAAAGAGGTAAAAGCAAAGAGAAATGAACATATTTCTCCTAGTTACAGCTCCGCTGGTAATGCAAAGCTTTTTTGTGCATTCCCAGGTCTACCAGGTATTGGTAAATCTGGGAATGCAGCAAAATCCATGGGTTTTGTGTGAGAACACCCACGCACCACCCATGAAATGCCTCCCTGGGGCAGAGTAATGCAGTGCACCTCTTTACATTGTGTTGTGTTACTCTGGATTTATCAAGCCACACAGGGTCACGCAAGGGGGCCTTGTGTGCTTTGATAAAAATGCCAACTTAGGGGTTAGTGCAAAAGTGACAAAACTTCTTAATAAATATGACCCAAGTTCTGTTCCATGTGTGCATCATGCAAAAACACAGACAGGCAGACATGTTTCGCACAGAGTGTTTACATATCTTCTCAGTGGCCATTGGTGGCAAAGCAAGAGACATCGGATAGGTCTCTGCATCTGTTAGAATCTTGCCCACCGGATCAAGACAGGATCAGCTGTAAGGAAACTATGGGACATATTTACAAGCCCCTATCACCACCACAACATCACTTTTTACGATGTTGTGGTGGCGATAGAAGCTTCGCCTTATTTACAAGGCAGCATAAGCAACTTAATGTGGCTTTACGCTGCCTTGTATATAAGGCACCCTTTCACACTAAGGCTGAAAGAGGAGAGCAATAGGTGTTCCAGTGGGTGTTCCAATGCATCACTCATTCATTTTGATGCTGTCCCATATTTACAAGGTTGGCGTAAATATGGGGCAGCGCCAAAATTAAGACCAGGGAAAATCTGGTCTTACCCTGGCGCAACAAGGAGGAATGCTTAATTTCACCTAGTTTCTGCTGTTTTTTTGTGCTGCGGTGTGCAGCACATATGGAAACAGCAAAATGCAATTGATTGTTTATTGTTGTAAATATGGTGCAGCCCTGCGTTTCAGAAGTGGCGGAGCGCAGCGTTAATTCAAGGAGGTTAAAGCGGCACTCTGCCACTTCTATTGTAAATACGCCCCTATATATTTTCCTCCTCTGCACAGATGTAGGATCACCTTTAACTGCAATGGAAGGCATGATGTTCCCTGATGTGCAGTCACCTTGGATGTCAACTATAGGCCACTTAACTTAAGTTTGATCATTGGCTGCCATTTGTTTTCCCTACAGTAAGTCTAAAGGTTATAGTGACTGTGTGCATGCAGGGCTGACTTTACGCTGGTAGCACCCAGTGCGACAATCATCTTTGGTGCCCCCCTGCCTTATGATTTCCTGCTTGGATTCTCTCACTACCCCCGGGCAAAGGTGCTCATCATCTCTCTAGTCATAAGTTATTGCTAAACACAGCCCACCTCCTGAGGTCAGCGTCCTCCTCCACCAGTTGCACTACCCTAAAGCCGTTCTTGTTTATATGCGGTGATCAAATCACTAATTTTCTGCGTTTTTGCTCTTGTTTTTTGAACACAGATTTGAATGACAATCAGAGTAAAACCCTATATTTTTAAATTGGAAATAAATCACGAGCTGTGGTAAATCTCAAGGCATCCTTCAGTGGTTTAATGTATCGAGCTGTCTTCTTCATGTCAGCAAAAACAAAAAAAACAAATAAGAAACAAATTTAAGAGTTTGAAATGTAAAAGTGTATTCCTACAGGGTTTTGATGATTGTCGCCTCCAAGCAGCAGAAGTCTTAGCTGTGTATCATTAACAGCGCATTTGCCTAGAGGAAATATGTTGGATGCCGTCACACAAAATGTCACGCTGCAAAAATAAGCTTTAATCCAATGTAGGACTGGCTGTGCTTTTGACAATGCCCGAAGGGCGTAGGCTCTCGTGTTGCCACTAAAATGATTAAACGTTACAAAAGCATTATCAGATTCCGTGTCCTGTCAACTGTCTGCAAATCTGCAATTTTTCATATGCCCTCAGGACTTTCACTTCATTGCAAACAGCACAGACTTGCAGACCTCCATGTGTGTTCCACACCTTACACTGCATCACAAATGCATACTTCCCTCGCCACACCAAGAACACAGAACTGAACTGACAACTTCTCTTCAGGCATCCATAAGACTACACGTGTACTATGAAGGATGGATTTACAAACACAGACAATAAGTACTGTTAGTGATTGTCCTGGATAGAAAACTGTTTATTTTTTATATATGTATTTATTTACACTAGTTACAGTTTATCGAAATGGTTTTATAATTGATATTCAAATTGCATTTATATAGTGCTTACTACCCCTGACGAGGCATCAAAGCGCATTCTCGGTAAGTAGCAGGCTACTCCGGAACCCAAAGAGGATTATGGTGAATTTGTAGAGGGAGATGTGAAATAAATTTGAGCGGTGGACATGTGTTTTTTATTTGGATTGAAAAATTGGATTTTTGATTTGTTTTGGGAAACCCAGGCACAGCTGTGTGTCACAGGACTAATCTGTGATATTCAACTGTCAATTGCTAAGAAGGTGGGGCATGAATGGAGCTGTTCGCTACAAGTACAAGAATGTTTGACTCTTTGGTCAGAAATTCAATTACCAAACATGGCCTTTCACCTTTCTGCAAGATGGATTACAGTAAACATCTGATATAGGTCAGTAGAGACAAGGGGCCTCATTTATGAGGCTGTACGTCACTTTTACGCCACTGGTGCATCACTTTTTGTGACGCACCAGTGGCGTAAAAAATGCGCCTTGTTGCGCCATATTTACAAAGTGACGCATCTAGGTAGATGCGTCACTTTGTAAACCCCTGCGCCACATTATACCTGCGCCAGGTATAATGTATACAAAGTGTGCATTTTGATGCAAGAAAGAGTAATAGAAGTGACGCAGTATAATCTATAAGATTTCACTGCGCCATTTCTTGGCCGCTAATGTGTCAAAATCTTACGCCTGCCTCATGGCAGGCGTAAGACGGACGCAGGCACTAACAACATGGGACTTGCCCATGTGAAAGTACACATTGCTGGAGTTGCGTCACTTTTGTGACACAGTCCAGCAATGCGTCATTTTTGCACCTACAGATACGTCAGAAATACTGACGTATCTGTAACTCCTTGCAACATGATAAGTCATACTGTAAATATGACGCATCTTTAGTGTCGCAGGGAGAGCGCAGTGAAAAGTGACGCGTCGCTGTTTTCACGCAGCGATGCGTCACTTTTTAGAAATGAGGCCCTAGGTACCCCTTGTGATGAACAAGCACTCTATAAAAATCCGATTGCTAAAGAAGAGTTTGAAAAGGCCAGTGATTCTGTCTAGTCGCAAGTATCCAGCAATAAAACTATTATTTTAAGTTTGATAATATTCATTTTTTAAAACGGGAATGTTTACCTGAACCTGGATAAATGCGTAGCTTAGGGCATATTTTAACCTGAGTTGTGCTTAAGATTGCATTTCCCTCTTCTGTGCAGTAAATCGAACTAGTTCTGTGACAACACTCAGAAAGTTTTGATTTATTTTTTAATTGCGAGTTAACATTTCTTTTCAAAGCAATGTGACTCGTTTTTGGATGTTATTAAACCAAAGCAAAAACTTTCAATACATTATGATGATATTGTAAACAACGTGTGGAGAATCTGGAAAAATAAATCATAAATGGGCTTTTATCATTTTCAATTTCTGAAAAAAAAGAGCAGTGCCCTCAAGGTCAAGTTTCATTAAAAAAATTATATTTTTATATGAGAATTATTTGTGTACACGGATTTTGCTACACTAATAACACAACATTTGCTTTGCCTGCTGTCGACACCTGAAGGACTGGACTATTTAAGGCCCAGCGGTGCCAGGGAACAACACCTAAAACCTTCGTGGGATACCTGTTCTGGCGCACTAAAGACAGAGACACGGGAGACTTCCTTCGGCGTCAAAGATCAGCGTTTATTACTGCAGGGAGGCAAAAGTCACGAGAAGTACAACAGCGTGTAGGTTCTGAGAGTCTGCTTCAAATTGCGTATGTGAGTCGCTCTCTTTTATACAAGATTTTACCATTGCACAACATGTGAACAAAAGGTTACAACCCAGTTCCCACAAAAAGACTTCAAAAGGGTCGCTTTCATGTATTCAGAACCCCGGAACATAATTACATTAACATCACCAGTTCCAACTGTAAAAGCACATCTTCCCACCATTAGGTACATTCCACTTGAGTTTGTAAATAAGCAAGAGAAAGAGACAAGAACAGCTGCAAGGAAGTCAGACAGCAGGGAAGAGATAGCGCGGGGATAATATTGGATGCGTAATCGTAGCTTAAAAGGGCTTGATCCCAGCATGTGCGAGGCTGAAACAATAGACCGGCACGGCAGAATCACCTTCGAGCGGAGGCAATTGCCTTAGCAGTGTCCTTCCCCTAGTCATAAAAGACGCATGAAAGGAATATGCTTCTTCCGTAAAGCTTGGGAACTAAAGGGTCACGATGCGGACAGTTGCCTGTTCGCTGACTACGTGAGGGCAAGAAACAAAATGGATGCCGTATCTAAAATGGAACCCAAGGGTTCAGATGTAGAAACACGTAAATAAGGCGAACCATGCCAGGTAGTGTAGCGAAAACGCGTACACTTACTGAACTCGTCATTTACGGTTCATAGATACCTTACTTGCCCATATTCGTTCATGCCCGGAACACCGTAACGATTCTCACGGAACCTCAGACGCTCCTTTTGCCCTCATGTAGGCAAGAACTAGTCGAACTCAGAGTCGATCCCGATATTCATCAGATCATTCAGATGTTGCTGGAACATTATTCTATCCATTAATGCCTCTTTGGAAACAGATGGCCTTCTTATACACGTTGTAACACATAGGCCACATAAGGCAGGACCACACTGCACACAAAGACAACATGTGAATAGAAACGTCACAACAACCCCTACAATCATCAGAATCTTCCAACCCCAAGTCGATATCAGACCCCAAAACCATCCTAGAAGCGTCCAATCTCCCTCGTCCACGTGTATGGACTCCGAGATTTTGTGCAACTTGGAGATGGCTTGATAAACCGTTGGAGCGTTATCAGGTATAAATAGGCAGCAGCTCGAATGGATGACCTTACACACACCACCTCTATCTGCTAGAACAACGTCCAGAACCATACGGTTCTGTAACGTCATAAGCCTATCCGCTTGAAGCTCTGCTGTCAGATTACCAAGGGCGCTTGCAGTTATGTTAGCAGTTGACTCTACTACACGAGTTAACTGTCTCGGATTTCTGCTATTGACCATAGGGCCCCAAAAACGGTAGAAAACCCTTGAAGAAGTCTCCTGCTTCTTGGCCGGAAGTATCCTCTTTACTAATGACACCTCTCACAACTCTGGTTTTGTGATAGTCGGCAGCAACAGTGAAAGTCGTGGGCAAGAGATTTGCAATATAGCAGGTACCTGAGAAGTCATGAGGTAACCACGTATAGGCTCGGTCATAACATACAAAATAGATACCCTTGGCAGTCAGAAAGACAGGGGAAGAGAGCATCGGTACAACGTAAGTATCCACACAAGCACTCTTCCCAAGCTGGGCTCTTGGATTTCGGCCACGTCCTTGCAGACAAAAGTAACCTAGGTGAGGTACAATCCAGATTGGAGATGAGCTTTTAAGCTGCCTATCACCCACTGATATACTATACTCAGCCTCACTAAGGTACTTATAGGCTTGTACCTCCTCCTCTGGGATAAGTGATGGATCAAATATATCTCTATCTAAATCGGCAATAGCTATCACCAGAGACTTGTGGTACGGGCCAGGACCAAGGTTTGCTGAGCGTGGCTCTCGATGGGGGTAGGAATCTAGTGCACTACGGAACATGGTTTGGAATGCCCGAGCTGACCCCTGGGGCCTGTACGGAAGAACCAAATATGGGATACCCCTGTCCATGGTATGTGGCATTAGCCCACACACCCAACAATTTGTAGTATTTACCACCAACTGATGCTGATGGAGAAGTTGAACGAAGGAATTGTTTCTAAATTCCGCACGTCTGACTTGTTCATGTTGGGGTAGTAGGTGAAAAGAATATGGAGAAGCAGTAGTGATGAAATTTAGATCATGAGAAGGAAGAGTAGGTAAACTAGAAGGCAGCAATGATTGAAAACCAAAATACACTCCAGCCACGAGCAGCATAGATACAGTTAGGAACAGCATAAAAACCTGTAACAAAAAACATTTTGTACGAAACACCTTATGTAATGCAGATCTTTGCGCTGACATCTTTTCCATATTCGACAGCTTAGAGAACTCCATCCTCTAACGACCGTCCGCAACGTTCTTGACGCACTTCGTTCCGAGTAGCGATTGTCAATTCCCAGGAGTTCCCAGAAATTGACAAAAGAAATCGACCTAGTGTCAATAACTGCTAAACAGAAAGAAGTACCCGCGCGGCCCTACGGCCAACCCAGATGGCAGGTTTTAATCAGTTAAATAATCAATTTCATATAATCTCCTAGCTGTTCTGGAAAAGAAATATATACATAATAAAAATGTCCACAATGGTCAAGGCAAAATGTGAGGGGGTATTTTGAAATCAAAATAATAAAAATGATTTATTAGTCTTTTATGCGTGGATGAAGAAAATATCGGCTTCTTCCAGGGCGAGTCTGCTCTTCAAACAGTGGACTGGATGGCAAAAGAGTGTTCGATTGTTCAGGCAATTGTTCAGCACTTGAATTCTCCAAAGCTGATGGTAATGATATTGTTTGAGAGGAATAAACAGGTGTGTCGGAAAAAACTGAAGTGTTCCCTATGGGCTGAGCTTCACTAAACAGTGCGAAGCGCTGAGGAACGTCGGTTTCAGACGAGGCAAGTCCTTTCCTCATCCAGGTATCTGCTGGCAAAGGAAGCGGAACCTTCTTGGTGTGGGTGGCATGCACCCAGTGTTTCCGTCCCTCCAGTCGAACCGCCGTCCTCGTCGCTAGTAGCACCTGGAAGGGTCCCACAAATCTCGGCTCAAGATTCCGTTTTCGTCCGAAATTTCTGGTGAGGACCCAGTCCCCCGGTTGTAGCCGATGACCAGGACCCTCAGTTTGTGACAGTAGAGCCTCAAAGACCTGTTGATGAATCAAACTCAATTTAGCGGTCAGATCATAAAGATAGTCGATCAACATTGGATATTCAATTCTGTCAAATTCTTTAGGCCTTGGAACTCCCCAAATGTTCGCAGGACGGCCGAACACAATTTCATATGGGCTAAGCCCTACTCGAGAGTGTACAGTTGCCCTGGTTGATAAGAGAGCTAGAGGCAAAGCGTCAGGCCATGATAAACCAGTTGTTGCCTGAATTTTAGCAAGTTTTAGTTTCAGGGTGCCATTGTATCCTTCCACCAAACCCGCTGACTGAGGATGATTAGCACTATGAAATTTCTGGGATATTCCTAAACCACGACACACACTCTTCATCACACTTTCCACAAACTCACTTCCGTTGTCCGACCATACAATCCGAGGCATGCCGTACCTGGGGAAATACTCTTTGAGTAGAATTTTAGCTGTGGATAGGGCAGTATTATCCTTGAGAGGGTAAGCCTCAATCCATCTGGAGAACGCACAAACCACAACCAGAACATACTTTAAATTATTGCATCTCTCCATGTGGATGAAGTCCAATTGGATGACTTCGAAAGGACATGTAGGAGGGGCACAATGACCAGGTGGAGTGGGGTGCCCTTACCGGGATTATGCATCAAACATACCATGCAATTCTTAACCACTCTCTCTGCACATTTAGTAATCCCATCATTCTTCCATACAGGAGACAACAACTTGCATATGCCCTTCGAGCTAATATGTGCTGTGCCATGGGCCATTGTAACAACAGCAAGCACATACGCATCCGGTAACATCCATCTCTGTTTCTCTGACAGATCAACCCAACATCCATCCTCGTCTAATTTTCCCGTGTTTTCTTTCCACTTAGTCTTCTCCATCTCAGTGGCCTCATTCTGTATTTCCTTCACACTCTCCACGGTGTCTTCACACATACTAGTCTCCGCAGGCCATCTCACTGAACTTGTAACATACATTCGATTTGTCAGATCTTTAGCTGTCTCCTTAGCAGTCTCATCTGCAAACGCATTACCATGACCAACATCATCTGTCACTTTTCGATGCGCACTACATTTAATTATTGCCACCTGCTTAGGCAACGTAAGTGCATCCAAAAGGTCATTCACAAGCTGTCCATGCTGAATCTTCGTGCCATGCGACGTTAAGAATCCTCTTTCTTTCCACAATCGCCCAAAACTATGTGCCACACCAAACGCATACTGACTATCGGTAAACACATTCACTCGATTTCCTCTGGACAACACACACGCTCTCGTCAAAGCGATCAACTCAGCTGCTTGGGCCGAGTTCTGACTCAATCTCGTAGATTCCACAACCGTTCTCAACGTTACTACAGCATACGCAGTCGTCACATCTCCATTTGGTAGCTTAAAACAGGAACCATCAACATACAAAGTACCATCGGGATCTACCAATGGAGTATCTTTTAGGTCAATACGACCCTTCGTTTCTTCTTCAGTTTTTAGATAACAGTCATGTGGTGCTACATCACTTGACTCCGTGTTGATCGGCAATAATGTTGCTGGATTCAACACATTGCACCGTTTTATCCGTATGTGACTAGCCAGTAACGTCAGCTCATACCCAGACAACCTTAAACTCGTCAAATGTTGAGTTTTCGTTCGGTTCAAGAGAGTGTCGACTGCATGAGGGACCATCACCGTAAGCATATTATCCATGACCAAGCCTGCGGACTGTCGAATGGACGCCGCAGCTGCCGCTGTTGCCCTTAAACAACTCGGCAAGGCTCTAGCTACTGGGTCTAAGGTCGAAGAAAAATATGCACATGGACGCTGTTTGTCGCCAAAGTGTTGCGTCAGGACACTCAACGCACAACCATCCCTCTCGTGAACGTACAGTGTAAATGGCTTACTGTAATCAGGAGTACCTAACACAGGAGCCGAACACAACGCATCACGTAATTCAGTAAAACCTTTCTGACACTCTTCAGTCCATGGCAAAGGAGTCGGAACATCCTTGCACGTGAGGGCCTACAATGGTTTCGCCAATAGTGAAAAATTTGGGATCCATTGTCTGCAGTATGACGTGATACCTAAAAAGGCACGTACATCTCTCTGAGTTTTTGGCACAGTCATTCGGGTAATCGCTGTAATTCTCTCTGGGGTCAACCTTCTCCCCTCTTTTGACAATAAGTGACCTAAGTAGGTTACTTCTTGGCAACAGTATTGCAGCTTGGAAGGTGACACCTTGTGATGTAAGTCACATAAATGCCGCAACAACGATACTGTAGCAGTTCTACAAATATCTTCGGTATCAGCAGCTACCAACAGGTCGTCAACGTACTGAATCAAGGCTGCGCCTGCTGGTAGTACAAATAAATCAAGTTGACTTTTAAGGGCTTGACTGTAGATCGACGGACTCTCACAATAGCCCTGTGGTGCGCGTTTCAATCTAAAACTGCGACCACCTAATGAGAATCCGAATAGGTCTCTGCTTTCCTCAGCAATCGGGATACTAAAGAAAGCATTCTTTAGGTCGATCACCGTGAACCAGGAGGCAGAAGCTGGAATCAGAGTCAACAAAGTCGTGATATCAGGGACCACGGGGAACTGTGGGATCACGATTTTATTCACTTCTCTTAAATCGATTATGAAACGATACACAGGAGGTTTAGATGGATCAGTTCGTTTTAAAATTGGTAGTACAGGACTATTACACACATTTCCTCGAGTTTCTTCAATGACATCCTTTTTGATCAGTTCGTGCACCATCGCTAATAGCGCCCGTTCTCCCTCAATGGAGATACGATACTGTGGTATACGTGGCAATCGCACATTTGGTTTCAGCTTGATCATATAAGGTGGGATGTCCAAGAGACCCACGTCATTGGGACCTGTGGCCCATAGAGACGCGGGAAGGGAGCTCAATTCCGGCGGGAATTTATCGATCGACAAGTACATAGGAGAGATTACTCTCCGACCTAACGTAAGCTCCACTCCTTCAGGAGAGCAATACAAAGTCGCATATAACCGTTTTAACAAATCCAAGCCCAGAAGATTCTCACCACAACCAGTAGATAGAATCAATGGAGCCTCCAGCTCACGAGGGCCAATCGTAAGAGGCAAAGGGCTAGAGACAGGATTGCTAACCGGGGCGCCAGAGAATCCAACGGAAACATTTGTTAAGCCAGACAAAGGTGCGCCAGGGAGTTTCGAATGCATGATGGAACTTTTCGTTGCACCAGTGTCTAACAGAAAAGGCTCAACTACGCCAGATGTAGCAACTGCGACGTAAGGCCCACTCTGATCAACCGGAACTGATACTACTCCCTCTCTCTGTCGGTGGCTGTCCTAGTAACGGTCATTTACAACAGTCTCATGTTCAACGTAATAGTCGTCCACATAATACTGCGCTGATTTATCGGACCTTACATTTCGCTGGTCAAAGCAGTTATTCGCGTCCGAGGACGTATTAGGGCGCTCAGTCTGATTTTGGAAGGTACCGCGACCTCTACCTCGAGATGCTTGTTGAGGACCACCACGACCACCTCGTGCCGATACACCATTGAGGCGGTCACGCAAAGCGGGACAATCATATTTTATATGTCCCTCTCTTCTACAGTATGCACACTGGTTATACCCAAGCATAGATCTAAAGTCAGAGGAGTCAGAACGTGACTGCATTCTGGAGGATTGCGGTTGTGGTCTATATTGCTGTTGCGAATCAGTGTGATTTGAACGCGGAGGATACGCTTGCTGCAACAAAACCTTCGTTTTGAGCTCCTTCGTTTTCTTATCTACACGATCACTTTCTTCCTTTTCCCTATTCTCATAATATTGAGCAGTCGCTAGTATTTGAGCAGTAGTGGAAACAGCCCAGGCACTTTCTGAATTTTTCAATTTGTTGCATAGTTCAGGCAACAAATTTAATACGAATTTATCAACAAATAAACGTTGGCCTCCCTCAGTGCCCATATCCTGACCGCTATGATCGACAAATGCCTCTTCAAATCTAGTGAAGAAATCGGAGACACTCTCGTCCTTCTTTTGCTTACAAGCTGATAATTTATCCCAGTTTACTCTCATCGCCGGCATAAGCGTTTTCATGAGCGTAATTATTTTCTGAGGCAGATCCAAAATTAACTGCTCAGGCTTAGCCCCACCAACTTGTAGTCCATCAGCCGCTATTAATGCAGCCCAATCACCACCTAACTCATTCGCATGATTTTCCTGACGAATTTTCGCCCACACCGGCTGTGGTACTACATTACCGAACAGCATGTCGATGTCGGCAAGGTTCATAATAGTAGCATCTACCAATTGGGACAACTCCTTATAGTAACCCGCCGGATTCTTGCGTGGATCAGGCAAGGACTGTTTGACCTGCAAGACTTCTGATCGCTTCCATGGGAGGTGTATCCAAACTCTTTGGAAATGTGGCAAAACTGGGGGATTGGCAGCAGGAGCACCTGGCATCCATACTGGCGGAACCTCTCTCATAGGATACTGACCAGGAGCCGCTTTCCAATTCTCAGAGTCGTCATCAAACGACACTCGAGAAGGCACTGTCGACCTATGGGCTAACAATCGCTCTAAGGCACGTCGTACATCTCCACCTACAATCATACCATTCGAAAATTGACCCTGAAGTTCAACCATATCGGGCGGTACGTTATCTAAATCGTCGTTATACCATTGTTCCCTCAAAAAGTTACACATTTCTTCGAACACGAATCTCTGCGTAGGCTCATTAAACTGAGAAAACGTCTCGAAGACCATGCGTGGGGGATAGTTAACAGGATGTCTTATCCACCTACGAGCCATATTCGCTAATGTTGCACTCTCTCTTCCACCAGGGATTTGACTTCGTCTCTGGGGAGTTTCGGAAGCATTGGTTGGTAGTATCGATCCGGATAGTGGGGAATAGAGCGTAGCAACAGTATTAGGAATACGGGTACGAACAGAAGGAGAAGAAGGAAAAAGAACAGGAGCGACAATATTAGAAGTGAACGTGGGAACAGCAGAAACAGGCAAGATAGTCGGGGTAACAGAGACTGGAGTTTGCGAAGGCACAGGCAAAGGAGCAGTAGGAATAGGAACAGGTGGTGGGACAAACGTAGGATTAACAACGGGCTGACCAGCAGCCGCCGGAACAACAGGAGGGACAACAGGAGGAATTACAGGCGGAACCACAGGAGGAACTTCAAGGGCTGTAGCACCCTGTGCATAAGGAGGTGGCGATTTCATCAAATACGCTAACAGGGGATCCTCCTTTGAGTCCTCTTCTTTCTTGTCAAGACTAGCTGGCAAAACCGGATAACATTTGTCTATCCTCATGTGATGTAGTCTAGTGGAAACTTCTATTTCTTTCTCTTCTTTATCTCGCTGACATTGTTGTACAACTTGCATTATCGGAACGAACCCTTCTCTTCGATCCTTTTTAAGCTGTTTGATTTCTTTCTGCTTGGCCTCTTTACGCCACAACCGAAAAGAATCAAACATAGCTGGCCTAGCTTTCCTTTTAAACAACTTAGCTTCTAGATTATCTAAAATCGTAAGGTCGAAACTTCCATGCGGTGGCCAACTAAGGACACCATCTTGTTTCGTGTAACGGGTCCAATATTCATTATATATAATAGGGCCCACACCATGTCGACTATAGAGCTCATATATCGGAGTTCCAACTGGAGGTATCGGACACGAATCCTCCAACCGGGAATCCTTGTTGCAACATTTTAAGAAACCAAGAAAACCACTATGGCTAGGCATCGTGCACACCAACCTAGTATCAAACTTCAAGGGTTACCAAAGTACTAAATCTTCGTGAAAGACAAAACCCTCGGTTTTTGGCAATTGCAACTGTCAAATAACAACTAAGAACCAACAACTAAGAACCACAAATGCAATGGAACCATGCAATACAACAAAGCTTCAACAAGCTGCAACAACCACTAAGGACTGGGAGCGACCCACAAATACTTAACTGAGAGCACAATGGCGTCACCAGGAAGGCCCGTCTATCGTCTCGCTGTACGAAAGGTCTACGCCAGGCGTCGAAAACAGGTCGACAGTCAGGGCATCGGTCCGTCGCAGCCGTCAGGAGGCGGGAATCTTCGCGGGAAAAATCTTCGGACCACTTGTTTCGACAACAGGATCGATGAAGCGGGGTGCACCTTTTCCTCGGAGATTTCACACGAAGTTCCTCACAATCGTCAGGCTTTGGACCGGTACCGCCGATGTCGCCCCACTTTGGGCGCCAACTGAAGGACTGGACTATTTAAGGCCCAGCGGTGCCAGGGAACAACACCTAAAACCTTCGTGGGATACCTGTTCTGGCGCACTACAGACAGAGACATGGGAGACTTCCTTCGGCGTCAAAGATCAGCGTTTATTACTGCAGGGAGGCAAAAGTCACGAGAAGTACAACAGCGTGTAGGTTCTGAGAGTCTGCTTCAAATTGCGTATGTGAGTCGCTCTCTTTTATACAAGATTTTACCATTGCACAACATGTGAACAAAAGGTTACAACCCAGTTCCCACAAAAAGACTTCAAAAGGGTCGCTTTCATGTATTCAGAACCCCGGAACATAATTACATTAACATCACCAGTTCCAACTGTAAAAGCACATCTTCCCACCATTAGGTACATTCCACTTGAGTTTGTAAATAAGCAAGAGAAAGAGACAAGAACAGCTGCAAGGAAGTCAGACAGCAGGGAAGAGATAGCGCGGGGATAATATTGGATGCGTAATCGTAGCTTAAAAGGGCTTGATCCCAGCATGTGCGAGGCTGAAACAATAGACCGGCACGGCAGAATCACCTTCGAGCGGAGGAAATTGCCTTAGCAGTGTCCTTCCCCTAGTCATAAAAGTCGCATGAAAGGAATATGCTTCTTCCGTAAAGCTTGGGAACTAAAGGGTCACGATGCGGACAGTTGCCTGTTCGCTGACTACGTGAGGGCAAGAAACAAAATGGATGCCGTATCTAAAATGGAACCCAAGGGTTCAGATGTAGAAACACGTAAATAAGGCGAACCATGCCAGGTAGTGTAGCGAAAACGCGTACACTTACTGAACTCGTCATTTACGGTTCATAGATACCTTACTTGCCCATATTCGTTCATGCCCGGAACACCGTAACGATTCTCACGGAACCTCACACCTGCGCACACATGGAAGATTGTAGTTTAGAATGTCTAAATAGAAATTACCAGATGCACAGAACCTTTTGCAGAGCTAGTGTACATTTAGATGCACAATGATTAAGAGAACCTGGGTTTGCGGATATTTGTTTACATGTAGAGCTGGAAACTACATAACAAAAAGTCCTTATTAGGAGTGATTGACAAAGGCGAATATTGGCTTTACTCTGGTACCTTTCCAACCGGGGTTGATGGAATTGGTGAGCAGGAGGGCATGTGTGTTAATTGGAGGTAGACAGGGATTGCAGCTGTGACCTCTAGCTTGATCCCAGCTACTCCTGTAAAAGAAGTGGGGTTCAGGCAGGCTTGGGTAGCCCTTTTGCACTTGCAACTCATGCCTAATGTTTGCACGCTTTTTATTGTCACAAACCTTTTAAGAGCAGTACTAAAATCAAGACAGGATTGATGTTTAGAGGGACTTCTGGCACCTTGCACCATGATTTCATATTGTTTTAATGGATTTGTAATCGTTTTTACTCTTTGTCTGTGTATCGGTTATGGCTGTAAATACTGCTGAATAAACTAATTATTATTATTATTATTATTAGTATTATTACTCCTGTTACTTCCTTTGCGACCCCTGGCCTCAGAGGAGCAAAGCCCCCCTCCCCCTCCCGAGGCCAGGGGTCGCAAAGAAAGTGGCAGGAGTAGCAGGGAGCAAGCTAGAGGTCGCAGCTGCGACCCCTGCCTACCTCCAAATGACGTCTATGCAGGAGGGTATCCCTGCATCCTATGTTGATGATAATTTTTTTTGTTCATGTGCCAGTTCCCATCTCTGAGCTGATAGAAGGGTGTGCCCCCGTTTAACAGGAAGAGAATGCTGGCTGCAGAAAGACATTGATTATGTTATAATGCACGCTTGATTAAATAATTAAGAGCATACAAATGCAAGGTTTCAAGAAGATCGGTAAAAATGTGTTACAAATGTGCTTCCTTCTCCCTCGCTTGAATATTAGATTCCGCACCACGTGTCCTTCTGCTGCTACAAGGGAGGAAGGCAGAGCTGTGTGCGCCACTAAGATGGATTTCTAGAAGAGAGTTCATGTTCATAATTACTAATTATTTCCTTTGCCTCGAACGTCATGTGTGTCTAGACATTATTATCAGCCCCTGGGTTTAAAACCTCACCTTTTAATTGCTTCACTTCCAAACTATAATCCCTGACAGTCTGCATCCTTTCCGGTAACTGACCCCACTTTGCGAGATGTGATGCCTTTGCTGGTAAGTGGAATAAAAAAGAACGCTAAAATAGAAGTTTCATTATTGTAAAGTAGTGTCCGCATGTGAAGCAAGGTGGATAGTCGTACAGCTGGAGTGAACATATTAATTCAGGGACCCTCAGATAGTCATGAGGTTATTCAGAGTTCTCTGTGCATGGAGACACCATCATTGCATAAGAGAGACTATTTACATATGAAATGACCATTAGGTCATTTATTGATGTCAACAAAAAACAAGGTTATGATTGAGTGACAGCAAGTATGATCCCAAATATTTGTGAAACCGCGGTGGAAAATAACGGTCCAATCTCTCTTTTCTCTGTCTCCACTATAGACCATGGCAAAAAGAACACATTTTGAACAAATACAGGGGCATATTATCAAGGACAGGCGATACATTATCACCGCTTTTATCGGCAGGAAACTGCAGATTAAGCGGCGATAATGGCCTTGATAATATGCTCTATTAATTCCTATCGAAGCCCATGTTAGATGTGTTCACATCTAACAGCTGCCAATAAAAGCGGCGATAATGTATCGCCTGTCCTTGATAATGTGCCCCACAGATTCCTAATACAATTTGTGGACTGTGAAATTGGTGGTTTGTGTGCACAGATTGTGCTGAATGCACACATTTTTCACTTGGCCAAAATTTGTGGTTCCTTTCCCGCACGCTGTAAAGAGAATGAATTTGTGCACCGTCTTCTTTGCAAACCTTCAAGCACCATCGCTGATACAGACAGGATAAGAATGGGATTGTTTGCATGTCCTGCATTGGCTCCTTCATGATTTTTGCAGGGACGTCGGCTGCCAGCCTCAGCTCCCTGCTCATTTGAAGCTGAAGGTCTTGGTTTCAATGCTTGGTAAACCAGAGGGCAACACATCCCGCTGTAATGTTGTAGGAGTGTCGGACATGAAGATGCAATGAAGCACTAGCACTATGCTCTGCCCTCCACTCTGAGCACAACGTCCATGGTTGAGCCAGAGCTGCACTAGTTCAGAAAGGACCTCAAGACCTGGCTCTTCGGATGACCCCAATGGCACTGCTCACACCCCATGCCCCTCAGCGCACTGAGACCGTCATGGGGGAGTTGCGCGCTCCACAAAATCCTGATTGATTGATTGAGAGCTGCATGTCCTGGATATGTGCAGGAAAACATCTGCACGCACAAAGCCAGAAATTAAATGGCTGAACAGAGCCTGCACACATGTAAGCACAGCGTGTGATTGTTGACTAACTTTATCCTGCAACTTTAAAGCAACTACTCGCACAAAAAGGATAGATTATTTATTTATGCTTATTCATTTATTCATTTATTCATATAGCTGTTTTGTGAAGCACCTAGATTATGCCTGAGGCCACTACATAGCATTCACATTGCACATTTGTTGTATCTTTTGTATAATTACCTAAAGTGTGTGAAATATTAATCTATTTCCATAAATATCTCTTTTCTGCGTATCATTATTCTTGCCATTGCACTGCTCCAAAACAGAGCAGGAGAAGAAAAAACCTGATTTCTGTCTTTTCCTTGGCTGTTGGCTCTGGCTGTAGGCATTTTCATTTCAAAATTCAACTGTAATAAATTATTATTTGTTGGACCTGACCCTTTTTGTTGGTTTTTCCCCAAGCTTTTTGCCTCCTATTTTCTGACCCTTTTTTGTTGGCTTTAGGACTTTGGTCACTTTACCACTGCTGATCAGGTCTGAAGTGCGTATGCTCTCTGTGTAAATTGTGATTCAGATTGGTTATCCATGATTTGGCACATGTGATCTACTGGTAAGTCCCTAGTAAAGTGCACTGTGTGTGTCCAGGGTCTATAAATCAACTACTACTAGTGGGCCTGCAGCACTGATTGTGCCACCCACACAAGTAGCCTTCAAATGTGCCTCAGACTGCAGCGTCTACGTGCATTTTTTTAAACTGCCATGTCTACCTGGTGAGTGCACCCACTTGCCAGGCCATAACCATCCCTTTTTCTACATGTATGGCGCCCCTAAGGTAGGCCTCAGTTACCCCCATGTGCTGGGTGCAGTGTATGTGAAAGGTAGGACATGTAGTGGTGTTTTTTACATGTCCTGATAGTAAAATACTGTGCATTTTGTTTTTTCACTATTGAAAGGCTATCTCTCACATAATAAAAATCACGCATCCATAGTTTCCTATAGACATAATTGCTTGACACCTTTTAAAAGTCATATTTTGAGTTGTGTATGTTGGACTTCTGTCGTTTTAGTCTTGGTTGGTTTAGATAAAGGTACTTTATTTTTCTAAACTCGTGTGGTGTCCATTTGTAGTGCTTTCACTGTGTTACTGCATGTGTTATCTGCAAATGCTTCACACACTGCCTCTGAGATAGGCCTGACTGCTCGGGCCAAGCTACCAAGGCAGTAAGCAGGGTTATCTTAGCTGTGTTATCCCTTACCCTGAGTAGAAGGAAGGGTCCCTACTTAAACAGGGTGCATACAACTGCCAACTAGAGACACCCATTTCTAACATTAATGTTGAGCAGCGACATCATTTCTGTATTATGGTAGACTAGGTAAGTCACAAGTTGCAAGCAATAAAGAAATGACAGACTTTTATACAGTGATTTCAGGGTGCTATGCATTGTAACATAATTACTGCACATACGTTGACTGTTAAAGGCGCTTGACAGTCATCTATTTAATATCTGACACATATAGAAGACTACAGATGCTGCCAAAGAGGTGGTGGGCACACATTATACATAATAGTTATTTGCAGGTGAAGGTCACATGCAGACTTATACTAGCTTACCTGTCGCGCGTTGCTGCGATCTCCGAAGAAAGGAAATTCAAGGAAACTCGTTATGATAACATTCAATTTATATGGTGTAATTTTTATTGAAACTTATTCATTTTAATATGGAAAACATTTCAAAATGTTGTTTTAATTCTATTTATTTATTCGAGTGCTTGTGGATACACGATTTTTTGTTTTTCCGTCTTGTGCATACATTAGTATTCAAAATATTATGAGGGCCCTGGGGGGCCGATATTTAAAGAAAATGTATGCCAGACACCTTCGCGGGAGTGTATTCAACAACTTCCCAAAGTTTCATGGCGATCGTATGAATGGTGTTTTAATTCTATTTATTTATTCGAGTGCTTGTGGATACACGATTTGTTGTTTTTCCGTCTGGTGCGTACATCAGTATTCGAAAGATTATGAGGGCCCTCGGGTGCCGATATTTAAAAAAATGTAATGCCAGAAACCTTTGCGGGAGTGTACTCAACAACTTCCTGAAGTTTCATGGCGATCGGATGAATGGTGTAGTAATTCATAAAGGACAAACAGACAGACAGACAGACAGACATACATTCGTTTTTATATATATATATTTGGGTACAACTCTAGGCAGCCATTGTAACATCCAATTCCTCAAACTGCAAGTCCATATCTTTATCCACGCATGACATCACAGGATGGACTCTTGTGAAATGTTTATCCATTCAATAACATTCTATTTGCAGATGAGGGGCTAAGGAAGGACTAGGTGTGGAAACTATAGATATTAAACTGGTCTCTTGGAACCATCACTCTACTGGCAATCTCTAGAAGGCTGTTGGGGACTGGACTGAAGTTAAAATAAGGGTTTTGAGCTCAATGTAGTTTCATACGGTTGATTTAACAGTGGAATATGTATGTAATTGCTGTGAGAAAATGCATCTTTTAGTGTGGTAAGCACCATTTTGCTGAAATATATTGCAGGTTTTTAGACTCTGCACACTGGGTCACTTTTTCCAGTTCCTATTGCATGTGCACTGACACATTAACATGTAAAAATTGGCTGATCCCCGACTGGGGATCAGCCAATTCTCTTAAAAGGCCTGAGCAGACGGTGTAGAAACCATTCACCCTCACTGCCCACGACATATGCCCTCCCCTTTTTCCAAGTTGAAAAAGAAATAACTGGCCTCCTGTCATCTTCTGTTATCACCATGTGTGCCATCTCATCCCCTCCTTGCCCTCAGCTGTGCTTTCTGCTTTCACATTGAGAACAGAGAGCTGGCACAGGATTGACAGTAGCTCTCTGAGAGCTCCTTGTCAATGAAGGATGATTTCTCCTTTCGGTGCAGGTTTCTAGCAGGAGTCTGCACAACACCAAGTACAGCACCGTCCACTTTCTGCCCCCTCTCTTGAGTCTGTATAGACCAGGGAGAATGGGAAACCTATTTGATGAGACCGCTAGCCGCCATTCCACCACCACACTAAGGGTCTGATTATGAGTCTGATGGTCCACGGGCCACGCTGGCAAGAAGTTGGCAGTCCAGCCACTGCTGCACCGATGGTCTGACCGTCCCATTACAAGTTGGACAGTCGAATCGCCATTGCACTTCTGCAACCGCCAGAGATCCCTGGTGGTGGCACGGTGGTCTGGACACTCTAATTCTGCTTGGCAGGACCACCTCGGTCTCGCCAAGCATTTATGAGTTTCCTCTCCACCATGGTTTTCATGGTGTTTCCTCATTCATGAGATCCGTGGCAGACAGAAAACAAAGGGGGCCCTACAGAATCCCCAGTTGCCTTTGGGCCATGTGGTGAATGCAGGGGGTCACATGTTGTGCCCCTCTGTGTGCATGCACCCCAGTACCTGCACCGCATGGACTACACCAGTCCATGCCATGCAGGTACTGCCTTTGATGTTCCCATTGCCTTTTTTATAGACATCGCCATGGGAAAGCCAAAGACCTGCCCACCAGTGACTCAAAAAGTCCTAATCTGGTGGCCAGTGTGCACACTGGTTTGGTGGTGTGCCGGCGTGGTGGTCCGACTTCTGAACCCCAAACTTGTAATTAGGCCCATATTCATCTGGAGATCCAGACAAGGCAGCAGAACACAAATATAGTTGAGTTATCCACTGTGATGATGCCACTGCATTGTAAACAGCATTTGAATCCTATGGAATCCACATACAACAAAAAGCATTGTAGTCTCAGTCATGAAAAATATTAGCATGTGAAATCAGACACCGAATATTTTAAATATGCAGTCTTTGAAACGCATTGAATTAACCATCAGGAAAAAATAACTATGCTAAAATAAGCAAAATATCAGATCTTACAAGAAAGGATGATGGCTAAAAGACAAACAAAACAGAAAAGTGTGAAAATAGCGTAGGAGGTCTGTGAACTAGTTGTTGAGAATATAGCAGATGATAGGGATGAATATGTGAAAATGTTAATATAATTATCTCCTAAGCCACAAAGTGGAGGTTTCATCCACTGAATTTGGCTGGGCTCAGATATTGTCTTTAGACTGGTTTCATGTAGAACTGAAAACTGGGGCATAGATCTCAGCGACTTTTGCTCTTGGACTCCAAAAGTTAATTTTCTTCCTTTGAAGTCTGATGCCTTGATTTAGAAATTGGTGGTAACTGGAAATTCTCCATGTTGAAAATGGGCCTTTTTTCAGGGTTATTCCCAAACTTTTTGCTTCTTCCTCCTAATTTTCCTGACCTGTTTTTGTTGACTTTAGGACTCTGGGCACTTTGCCACTGCTAATCAGTGCTAACATGCATATGCTCTCTGTGTAAATTATGATTATGACTGGTTATTCATGATTGGTATATTTTATTTACTGGAAATCCCTAGTAAAGGACACTGAGTGTGTCAGGGCCTGTAAATCAAATGCTACTAGTGGGTCTGCAGCAGTGATTGTGCCACCACCCTAGTAGCCTTGTAAGGGTATCTCAGACTGTAACTTCAGTGTCTGTGCACAGTGCCTTGTTGACCTGCACCCACTTGCCAGGCCCCAAACCATCCCTCTCCTTACATGAAAGGCACCCCTAAGGTAGGCCCAAGGTACCCTACGGTCAGGGTGCAGTGTATGTGAAAGGTAGGACATGTACTAGTGTGTGTTACATTTCCTGATAGTGAGATACTGCCAATTTCGTTTTTCACATTTGAAAGGATACCTGTCCCATTGGCTATGATGGGCTTTACTTTGTAACATCTTACAAGTAAGGTTCTCTGGACTCAGAATTTAATAACACATATTTTTAGGGAGATTGTTTTCAGATTGTCTTTTCAAAATACCACTTTTACAAAGTAGGCATTTTCTTGTTTAACCATTCTGTGTGCCTCTGCTTTTTTGTGTGTTGACTGTCTGGTTTTGGAGAGGCCAGTGCTAGGGAAGTGTATTCACTGTAGACAGCCACTACTTGTGTCCTGCCTTTCCTGGGTGACTCAGAGCTGAGCTAAATAGACATTGGCTGCATTTAGAGTGGTGGGAGGAGTTTCACTTGATCCTGAATAGGAAGAGTCTCCTTTGCACAATGCTGTCTCCACCACCTCTGGTCATGCTGCCCCAGAAAGGGCAGAACTGGTTTGGACTGGGATCAGAGACCCTTGCCAAAAAGAGAACAAAGACAAAATGGGGTTTACGTGGTGGACCCTAAACCCCAGAGAATTAGATCACTACTGGACTCAAGTGGAACCTTTTGCCAAGGAGAAGAGCTGGAGAGCTGTAAGGTGGAGTACAGCCCCTTTGCTGTGTGCTTTGCTGGGTTGGCCTACAGTTGCTGCTTCGGCCAAGGATGAGGACAAAGACTGGAACTTGCTGAGTACCTGCTTGAAGAAGAACCTCCATGGGCTTGTGTTTGCTGGCCTCCTGTTCTGAAGTCTCAGGGACACAAAGACTTCACCACCATCTCCCCTTAACTCCACTGCTGGGCGTTTTGACCTGCAAGGAGGGGCCTATTCCAGTTTTGGGCCTCTGTATGTTCTTCATGCTGTTGGGAGCTGCACGAAAAACAACACCGACTCTGTCAGCGATGCTGCCAATGATGCTGCAACCTGCACCGAGGCCAGGGGCCCGCTCGTGAAGTGCACGATGCACTACCCCACCTGCACTGCAGCTCTGATTCCCTTCGATCCCTGCAGTTATCAGCCTTCCCGACCCCAACGCTCGCACCGATGCCATCACCGTCAGCGCCTGCACTCCATTATGGAGCTGGCAAACGACGAGGGAGACTTCATGAACTCTTCGACTTTGCATTGCCTCACTGGAACCGCTGCCTCACTGCCAACGCCACTGACTTCCCTTGTCCTGGACTCGACACGTTGCCTCTGTGTAGACTTGACGCCTCGCCTCCACTGTGGCAACCAGGGAACTGCCTCAACCTTGGCACTGACGCCTCACCTCCATAACACTGTGTATCATCCACAGACTAAGTTTTCCAAGGTACTGTTGTTTGGGGATCCATGTGACTCCATGCCCAATGCCGCGCATCTCGCGGTCGGCAACCTCCTTATGATTTGTTTCTGTCACAATGCTGTAATATCCCCAGGGTGGAGCTATTTGTTTCTACAAGTGCTATTTCTGTAAGTAACTGTATTGAAGTGCTATTTTGATTAATGTATGTTGGATTTCTGTTGTTTTGGTCTTGTTTGGTTTAGATAAAGATACATTTTTTTCTAATTTGGTGCATTGCACATTTGTGGTGTTTTCACTGTGCTACTGTGTGTTTTGAGTACAAATGCTTTACACATTGCCTTTGGGATAACCCAGTCTGCTTGTGCCAAGCTACCAAGAGGGTGAGCAGGGGTTATCTAAAGTGTGTATCTTCCTTACCCTGACTAGAAGCGAGGGTCCCTACTTGATCATAGGTACATACCTCTGCCAACTAACCCTCCAGTTTCTAGAAACACTCTTACTATGGAGCAGACTCTACTCTTGTCCCTAATAATGGTGCACTGTACTGTGTACCTAGCCCTTCCTCCCAGAGTTGGAGGATTTTCAGTTACTACAAACTCTAAATTAGACCCTTCTTCTCAAGAGCATTAATGCTGTCAGGGAGAGAGTAGCAATCTAGGCCAACAAGGGATACCCAACAGGATATTATACTTATATGCAAACAAATTTACTACTCAACTAGATATTCCTCACATAAGTTGCTGATTAGTCAAATGTTGGTAATGAAGGTTTAACTCATTGCTTCACAGCGTGCCTCTTTAAAAATACAGCAAATGTGTTTTCATTCGAATCCGTAGCCAGCATCAATCAATCAATCAATCAGAACATTTGTAAAGCACACTACCTGTGGGGGTCTCAAGGCCCTGGGAGGGGGGATGCTGCTACGACTCGAATAGCCAGGTCTTGAGAAGTCTTTTGAAGGTTATCAGGTCCTGGGTCTACCGTAGGAAGTTGGGGAGGGTGTTCCAGGTCTTGGCGGTGAGATGGGAGAACGATCTGCTGCCGGAGGTCGCTCTTCGGATGGGGGACGGTGGCAAGGGAGAGATTGGCACAGCGGAGCTGGCAGTTGGGGATGTAGAAAGTGAGACATCTCTTGAGGTATGCTGGTCGGATGTCATGGAGTGCCTTGTGTGCATGGGTGAGGAGCTTGAAGGTTATCCTCTTGTTGACAGGGAGCCAGTGCAGGTCTTTCAGGTGGGGTGTGATGTGGCTGTGGCGAGGGATGTCGAGGACCAGGTATTCAGAGGCATTCTGAATGCTTTGTAGTCGCTTCAGGAGTTTGGCTCCTGTCTAGAGGGCGTTTCCGTAGTCCAACCTGCTGCTGACGTGGGCCTGGGTGACCGTTCTTCTTGTTTCGGTGGGGATTCACCTGTAGATCTTGCGGAGCATGCGGAGGGTGTTGAAGCAGGAGGACGAGACGGCATTGACCTGCTTAGCTATGCAGAGAGTAGAGTCGAGGATGAACCCCAGGTTGCATGCGTGGTCGGTGGGCGTTGGTGCTGTTCCCAGTGCGGTCGGCAACCAGGAGTATTCCCAGGCCGAGGGGGTGGAGCCGAAGATGGGGACTTCTGTCTTGTCAGAGTTTAGCTTCAAGCGGCTGTTCTTCAGCCACTCGGCGACGGCTTTCATTCCTTCGTGGAGGTTGGTTTTGGTGTTGAGGGGGTCCTTGGTGAGGGATAGGATCAGCTGGGTGTTGTCGGCATAGGAGATGATGTTGAGGTCATGCAGTCAGGTGACATGGGCGAGAGGTGCCATGTAGATGTTAAACAATGTCGGGCTGAGGGATGAGCCCTGGGGTACGTCGTAGATGATCTAGGTGGCTTCAGAGCCAAAAGGGGGAGGCGGACGCTCTGTATTCTGCCGGAGAGGAAGGATGTGGTCCAGTCCAGAGCCTTGTCTCGGATCCCTGCGTCGTGGAGGCGTGTGCGTAGGGTGCGTTGGCAGACAGTGTCGAAGGTGGCTGACAGGTCAAGGAGGATGAGGGCCGCAATTTTGCCTTGGTCCAGCAGGGTCCAGATGGGGTCGGTGGCGGCGATGAGGGAAGTTTTGATGCTGTGGTTGCTGCGGAACCCCGACTGGGATGGGCCCAGGATGATGTTCTCCTCGAGGTAGCGGGTCAGTTGTCATTGGACGGTCTTCTTGATGACCTTTGCCAGGAACGGGAGCAGGGAGATGGGCCGGAAGTTCTTGAGGTCCTCAGGGTCAGCCTTGGGTTTTTTGAGTAGGGTGTTGATCTCGGTGTGCTTCCAGCTCTCCGGGAAGGTTGCTGTCTAGAAGGAGATGTTGATGGCTTTCCGGAGATAGGGTGCGATGGTGGTGCTGGCTTGGTTGAAGATGTGGTGTGGGTATGGGTCTGACGGAGATCCGGAGTGGATGGTGCTCATGATTTTGATTTTGTCGCTTATGTTGGTCCAGGAGAGCAGTGGTTCAGTGTGGATGGTGGCCGTGGGGGCGGGGGTCTCAGTGGCTGTCAGGTTGGTCGTGACGTTGAAGCTGTTGTGGATGTCTGCGATCATTCGATGGAAGAATGTGGTAAGGGAGTCGCACAGGTCTTGCAAAGGTGGGATGTCATTGGTGTTGGAGCTGGGGTTGGAGAGTTCCTTCATGATGTTAAAGAGCTCTTTGCTGTTGTGTGCATTGTCGTCTAGGCGGTCTTGGAAGGAGGCTCTTTTGGCAGATCTGATGAGGGGATGGTGTTGGCACATGGCGTTCTTGTGGGCTGCGTAGCTGTCCAGTGTCGGTTTACGGTGCCATGTCTTCACTATCTTTCTGCAAGTTTGCTTGGAGGCCTGGAGGTCCTCGGTGAGCCAGCTGGCTTTCTTGCTGGTGTGTCTGTTGGAGGTTTTCTTGATCGGGGCGAGGGTGTTGGCGCAGTTGTCGATCCACTGTCTGAGGTTGCGGGCGGCGGTGTCGGGGTCGGTCGGGTCGTCGGGTGGGCTCCGGGCGAAGGTGGTTGTTAGCTGGTCTCAGTGACTTTACTCCAGCAACGGCAAGGGATCTGTTGGGTGCAGTGGCGCATGGTGGGTTGCCGGAAGGTGAAGTGGATGCAGCGATGGTCCGTCCAATGGAGTTCGGTGGAGTGGCCGAAGGAGACGTGGGAGCTTGCGGAGAAGATGGGGTCAAGCGTGTGACTGGCAGAGTGGGTGGGTGTTGTGATGATCTGTCTGAGTCCGAGGTTGGCAAGGTTGGTGATCAAGGTGGTGGAGTTTGTGTTGTTGTTGTTCTCAAAGTGGAAGTTCAGGTCCCCGAGGAGGATGTAGTCTGTGGAGGCGATAGCATGTGTACTGACGAAGTCGGCGATGAAGTCGCTGGACTTGGCTCGAGACTCTGAGCGTGTTCCTGTGGACAATGGTGATTCCTCCTCCTGTTCCGTTGGTGCGGTCCCTGCGGGTGATTTTGAAGCCATCTGGGATGGCTATGGCGATGTTGGGTGTCGAGGAGGGGTTCATCCAGGTCTCTGGCAGGAAGGCAATGTCTGGGGAGGTTGAGTCGAGTAGGTACCAGAGTTCAACGGCGTGTTTGCGGGCGGATTGGGTGTTGAGAAGGATGCATCTGAGGTGGTTGCGTTCTTTCACGGTGGGTGTCTTGGCGGATCGGATGCTGGTGAAGCTGCAGTTCCGGCAGGAGAAGGGTCCTTGGGTGCGCTTTGGGGCAGCCAGGAAGCAGGTGTGTGATTGTCCGGTGTTGAGTGCGTGGAGGGTGCTGGCATCGTAGCGGAGACGGGCGTCATGGGGTTCACGGGGGGCAGGGGGTCTGGCGCTGGGTGCAGTCCAGGCGCGGACGGGCACAAACAGGCTTGCCTTAGGCGCACCTTTGGCTCGCCAACAGCCCAGCTGCCATACGAAGGGGAGGTGGGAGGAGGGAGCAGCTGGGAGGTGGGCCTCATACCTACCTTTTGGATATTGGAAAGTTTGAACCATGACCTGAAATGGGATCCTTTAGTTCACAGACAGGAGATGCTGTATGAACAAACTATAAATCTTTGTTCCTGCAGATGGAAGCATAACAGCTGGTAATTGGCAACATGCTGAATGCTGTCTCTAATGGTCTTTTTCTCAGCTGAACCAAGAATAGGTAGAAGTGGTACTCCAGAACCATTTTGCAAGAGAGAGTTCTAAAACTGAGCAAGAACAATAATGAATAGGTGATATTGTCTGAACGGATTTGGGGACTAGAGCTTTGTGATGATATATAGCTTGTTAAAGAGAAACATCATGCAACTCCCTTTCCATGGACCACCAGTCATGAGTTAGGTGTTGAAAGAAGGGGCTCCCAAAATGCAAAGGAGCTCATGTGAGAGCTCAGAGGTAAACAAACACTCCTTCCAACTGTGGTTAAAAACCTATATTGTTGCAAAAGAGATAAGGTCCCTCTGGCTGAACCTAAAAAGAGCTGATGACGAATTGTCACATAGATACGCAGTGTGGGAAAAAAATATAACTCACCCATTATCCTTCTAGCCTAAAAGGATGATATATAGCAGAGGTAACTTATGGAGAATGAGCAATATCTCCTCACATTAATACTGATATATAAAACATGTCCCAGTTGTTTTGTCTCTAGTGGGTCGCATGTGCTATTATAAACTAGGGTCAGCATAGTAAGAGATTCCCTATGTCTGCTGAGAATTGCGAAGGGCAACTATGTGAAGAAAATTCAGTGGCATTACCCTGCTCAGAAGCCCCTCTTTTTTTCAGGGTAAGAAGACTGCATTTGCCCAAGTGGCAGGCCATCAATAATAAAAAAAATGTTGTAAGTCCTTGAAGTACTGATGCAGACATCTCAAATCACTGAACAAGGATTGAATGATAATGAACTTCTAGACGCACACTTTATATGTTGGGGACCAAGTCCAGTTTGTTACTCTGTCTTGATGGCAGAAAAGTTCGAATACCATTGGCTGGTTGAGAACTGTGCCAATTCCCTCCTATCAGTTCAAACAATGGTAGCAGCAGAGGAACCCGACTGTGGACTTCCCTGTACTCAGACCAGTTGTGAAAGAAAGCACCAAAGATCAATCAAAATAAGAAAGTAAAACCAATTCCAAAATCTAAGTTGGACAGAGGAAGCTGATCATGGCATATCACAGTGCCTCGCCTAGGACATGCTATTTTTATCAGGAACCTGCTGTCCCAGTCAGCCGCGATCGGTAGGGGAGTACCTGCCGGGGCGGTGACGTGGGGACGGGGAGGGGCAAGGTGGGAGTTAGTAATGTATGGATAATGGAGGTTTGCAGGTAAGTACAAAATGTGTTGCGTGCACTGCACCCCCAAATGCAATGCAGCGCGCGCAACGAAATTCGTTTGATTTATTTAAATGTTTACTTACCTGCAAACCTCCATTATCCATACATTACTAACCCCCACCCTGCCCCTCCCCCTCCCCACGTCACCGCCCGGCAGGTACTCCCCTACCGACCGCGGCTGGTCCCAACTCTGGTTGATAAGAGTTTTGTGCATTCCCGTATAACAGAGGCCAATGCCTCCAGACAAGCAAAATATACCTTAATTCTAACTCCTTCTAATCCCAACACTTCCCCAGATTAATGACTATGGATTTAATTACGAAGGCCGTAAAATTCCTGATTTCCTGACAATAGAATTACAAGCCCAATTGGTAATTATAAGCGATTCGGAGATCCTGTACTCGGGACTCTCCATCACCTCCACATTTGCAGGAATTACTGTGGGAACTGGGTGCAAAAAGACCCATATCCTTGGTAGGTCTTTACTTCTACAAGTACCTGAAGGATCTCAGTGAGAACACTGCAATATCCCTGAATCTGGAGATTAATGGTACCTTTGAGTAATATGCTCAATATTTTACAACTAAAATTAAAAATGAATGGCATAACACGAACACAGGTGTCTGTATTCATTGCCTCAAAGAGAAGAGGAAAAATATAGTTCATGCTTTCGGAAAATCAGTATGGATCAATACAGAGTGATATGTCTATGTGACATAATAATTTCTTTTTCTTTGAGAAACCAACCATTTCTTCAAGAAACACTATACAAAGCATCAAAAATAGCACATATGACATGGATAGAGTAAGCGGATGTGCATAATGAGGTAGTTGCCGGTGTAATGATAGTTAGATATCAAAATTAACAGGACAATAAATTGTAGGATTGATTTACTGCAGAAGAGAGTAATGAGAGTGCAGTTAGCTTTCATTTTGCACAAGAAAGACAATATACGCTTTAGAGCAGTGTTGAACTCCCACAATGAGGAGAAAGACTGAAAATTGGTAAGGAGCATTGAGGGTACCCTGAATGTAGACGAACTGAACCTTTGGGGAGGTGTTAATGTTAATATTAATGTTGATTGATTCGTAGAGCGCATGTATACCAGCTTGTGTCTTGGTGCTGGCTCAGCATGAACAAGACAGAAAGGTTTTTTTTTGTTAAAGAGCCAGGTCTTCAAAAGCTTTTTAAAATACAGCAGTGAGGGGGCAGCTCTGATATAAGGGGGCAAGAGGAAATTGGAGATTTGTACTTGCTCAGCGATATATGGAAATGGGGATGAACCAGGTCAGTGTTTGTGTCAGGTAGTTGAGGGGTGTACCAGTGATGGTCTTAAACACCTGAGGCAGATGTTTATATGTTGTCTTATTACACCTATATGAGTTTAGCAGTTTATCAGTGGGGCAAAGGGCTAGCGAGGTGGACCGCTACTAGTCTATTGAAGACTGTTGAAGTAACTGAGATGTCTCAAAACAAATTCTAAGTACATTATCTGTCTAAAAAGAAATCTTTGGGTGCATTCTATACATGCTTAGGATTTGATGAGCATCTGCCATGTTTATAACTGCAATAAGAGATTACAACTGCATATTAGGTCTGAAGAGCAAGCTAAGGTGTGTGGCTCACATTGATGGGGGAAAAGGAAAAGAGGTAGATTTAGCTAGGAATAAAGGCGAGGTAGTGTGAGGAAGCAGATGTGTGGGATGAGGTAAGTATGAGAGAGCAAACAGCCATTCGTTGTCATGACACTTTTAGACTGGAGTTAGACGCCCAGAGGGTGCAAACGGGCAGGGAAATTAATAATAAGAGAAGAAGAGTTCATAGAGAAAGAAAATGAGATGTCGGAGAAGTGTAGGGTGGTTGTGAGACTGGCTAATCTTGTAACAATAATCTTCGGGTCAGTCCATAGCTCAATGAAGGCAATGAAGTGGAGTAAGAGATGAGAACCAACATGTTCAGTGATGCACCTTATCTTGTTGCAGACCGATTGATTATTCTAAAGAACTAACATGAAAGAAATGTATTCAAGATCTTAGCTAGGCAGGTTGCAAGATGTCCAGGTTGATAAGGTGTGGAACACAGTGCAGGACGCTGATCATACAAACACCCTGAATGCACACATCAGGGATGCAGGGATCTAATCTTCAAAACCCAGTGTTGAATTATCATATCATATCAGGATTTGTAGAGCACAGCTTATCACCTGAGGGAGGGGGGTATCCAGGCGCTGAATGATGCTGATCACAAAGGAATGGTGACACAATCTATCACACACAGTTAAACAGGATGTAGTAACAAGTGTACATGGTGAAAACTAAGTTAAATATGCTGGTTGCACTGTGCAGTTCATGGGCGTGGAAGGCACAGAGCATTCATGCACAGGATGGTGAGATTCAGCTCACAGAAGAGCGCTGTTCAGAGATGTGCACCGCGTCAATAGTTCGATTTTGGTGGTCTCAATAGACAGGGGTTAATGGCACCAATCATTTGTTTACCAAGTTTGCATGGCATGTTTTAAGGATTGCTGGACACCATCACTATGATATAAGGGTTGCACGGACTACATGGATAGAGTTTGAGAATTTAAGCTGTGCAGGGATATACCGTAACCAAGTGCAAAACAGTAGGCATGTTTACAGATGGTAATGAAATCTCTCTCTCAGCTAATAGAATTTTGATTATCAAGGACTCATGGTAGACACAGGTGCCAGGACAAGTATCTGGCAATCTACATGCAGAGATGAAAGGAGACCAGGGAAACTGATTGCCCCCTCCCGAGGTGAGTTTCCCGTTGCGTTCAGCATTTAGGTTGTTGTCAGGTGCTGAGTAGCAGAATGCAAGTCATGCAAAACATGATGGAGGTTCATGGGCGTCATGGTGACCCAAGTGGTGTCAAATTCGCAGCAAAAAGTAAGACCATTTGCAGTTTTCGAGTGAATGGGACTCACTCTATGAGCTCTGAAAATTCTCGAACCATGGATGGCTCAGCTGCTGGAGGGGAATATTATAGCTTATTGTTGAAAACTGTACATATCCTAGGAAAGACAAAGGGGGTTGAAAAATACGGATCATGTTTTAAAGAAACACATATAAATAAAACATGGTGATAGCTATTTGTCATATTTTTACCTGTGAGCAGGCCTTTGGAACATTAATATTACCAAAAGGCCTGGCTGACAGCAGAGCCTTTTCAAAGCACCAGCAGCTTGCAGTGTTTTTTTTATTTGATTATTTAGATTTTTTTGCGCGAGCAAGATTTGTATTTCCTATTTTTACTGCCCTTACAGTAACGAACATATGGATTTTTTTCAATCATTGCAACGAAGGAGATGGACTGACTAATAAAAGCCAGACGCATTTATTTTTCTGTTTTTCGAAGCCGAACAGGCAGCCTGTGTCAATGATGAAGACAACTGCAATCTGAGCATGGGTAGACTGAAAACATTGTTTCATATGCATTAAAACAAGAGATATACATCTGAATTGATTGGACTGCCCTGTGGAAAAAATACTAATTTTCCAACAGTCAAGAAGTCTTGCACTTGCGGGACTGAGGTGAATTTAATTTCACAAGCTCCACTTCCATATAAACAATTTGTTATGATGTAGTTCTGCATAAAACAAGAAAGAGCTGAATTGTTGACTCTACAGAATTGAAAAAGATGCCCACTTTGAATGAAGTGTTTTCTTTCAGACCATGCAAACCGTGACTGAGTAGGAATTTTCATCATATCTCCAATCATCCATATGCTTCGCTGCCTGTTATTGTATTCCTCAGACTGCTTTAAAGAACGTATATGTGAGTGGGTGTGTGTGTGTGTGTGTATATATATTCAGCAAAAAGATCAAAAAACGAAACGAGTCGCACCCAGGCTGGAGAATAATAAATACATTTCATTGCATCAAAATGTCATAAAGCAACAAAGATAAAAAACAAAACATGCACGCATTCCACCTGGTATTAGTCTTTGTCGCCGCTGTTTTATATATTACATGATTGCAGCTACGAATGTGCAGTTATGCTTGACTTGAACTTTCCGTTGGAAAGTCATTTATTTTTGGGACTACAACCTTGATCCCCATGGAAGCATTTGCATCAAATTTGGCTCTCTCTTAGTATAAGCAGCAAATGTTCAGCATGTCCATTTTTGCATTTCCATGCTGGAGAAAAAATATCTATAACAGAAGGGTGGGTGGGTTGTGTGGTGTACTTTATGTTGTTTGGAAATTCTTGAACTCAACACGCATTTCTCTGGGTCATTTCCTTTCACTTGTGTCATTGCTACCAGGGGGCAGATTTATGAAGGCCTTGCGCCGCCGGTGCGTCATTTTTAACATGGGAAAAAGTGACGCACCGGCGGCGCAAGGCCTTCATAAATCTGCCCCCAGGAGTTGAGTGAAGATTCTATTAAAACTGGGTTGTAGCATAACCAGATTACACTTTTCAAACTGGTAGATGTACTCTCCTTCCAAATGATTAACCCAATTTCTGAGAAAAATCTTCACAAATCACTGGTAATTTTTTTTTTAGAATAGATGAGAAAAAGCTAAGTGAGGTATGAACTCACATATGTAATGCTTAAAAGGTACTGGCACATACAGGAAAGGTAGGAAACACTGAAATATGGCTAGGCAATATTCAGGAATGCCACAAGGCTAAACATGTTTTTAATAAAGACCTTGCACATCCTGGAATACCTCACAATAGCAATAAAAAAGTCCTTGATTTCATTTCTGGGAAATGGTTTACAGACCCAGTATTAAAGGCAGTGAGTTAAAAGTTGCCTTGTACTAAGAGGGAAGGGCACATGTCAAGGAAGGGAAGGTCAGGAGGAAACTAGGGGCCCTATGTAGGTAAATGGCATTTACAGATTCGTAAATAACGGATTTTACCGATTCGGTATTTACGAATCAGTAAATGCTATGTAGGTATTTTTACAGATTGTTTTACTGAATCTGTAACATTCGTTAATTACCAAATCGGTATTTACTGATTCGGTAATTGCCATTGATTCCAATGGGCCTTGAGGCCCATAGGAACCAATGTCAATTACCGAATCGGTAAATACCGATTCGGTAAAATTACCGAATTTACAAGGGGGACAGGGTGTCACTTTGACACCCTGTTGCACCCCTGATTCAGGCTTGTGTGCCATGTGGCACACATACATGCCCTGAGGGCATGTGTGTGTGTCACATGGCACAGGTGTACATGCACAGATGTGCATGTACACAGGAATTCGTTATTTACCATGCAATAGTATTACATGGTAAATAACGAATTCTTAGGGGCCTGTGGCACCTACATATAGATTTACAGAATCGGTAAATTTACCGATTTGGTATTTCACAGAATCGGTAAATTTACCGATTCTGTAAGTTACAGATTCTGTAAAATATAGGCCCCCTACATCTCAATCACCAAATACCGGTCGGTAACGGCCGAAATCGCCCGTTACCGACCGGTATTTGGTGACCTACATCTGGCCCTTAGTCTCCTCAAAAGGACATAAAAAAAGAGTTTGTGGATATCCAAGATAAAATTTGTGATTGAGGAGAAATTACAATAGTTAGTAGAAAGGATCAACAGGAAGGACCAGGAGCTGTATAATCCAATGTGGTGCATTTTCCTTCTTAGCGCACCTTTCATAAGGTGTGCTTAGCACTCACAAGAAGTGTGTGCTGATTTAGACTGAATGTGAAAACAAGTGAAATATGTAGCGGCTTTGGAGCAGCCTTTCTGTATTTCACTATGCAGGTGGCAACTAATAAATAAATTGGGGCTTTGGCCTCACCAATCGATAGAAGTGAAGCACATAGAACCTATAAAATGCAAAAGAAAATGAGTGGACCTAATGTACTTTTTAAATTTAGCTTGATGCACGGTTTTTAATTTTAATCTTAACTACAAAACGGCCATGGTTTACAAACATCATTTTGGGATCTGTGATGCTTATGCTTGACTATAGATCACCCTTAAAGACACCTGTTGATTATCATTCTGCCACTATCATGGATATACAGTTAGGAAATATAACAACCCAGTGCATAAAACCCCACTGACTGCACAAGTTCTGATCATGTTGAAGGCCAGAAAAAAAGCCACCAATAATATTACAGTAGTTCTAGTAAGGTCTAGCCTGTTTTTTTCATCCTAATAAAATTTTGTGCAGAGATCGCATTTTGCGTGTGTCCATGGCATTTAGGGGCACATGCATCATTCATACATTTTGCATTTCTTAATTTGCGAAAACTACCGAATCGCAAATGAAGAATTGCAAAATGCTGTGCATCATTTTTTTCGGTATTTATTTGTGATTCGGTAAAAATCGCAATTTTTACTGAATCGCAAATAAATACTGAATTCCTAACTGCTTTTTCGCAAATCCCATTGATTCCTATGGGCCAAAAGGCCCATAGGAGTCAATAGGAAGGCATTTACGAATTCGCAATTTGTTGATGCATTCCAAGGGTGCAGGGGGGGTCCAAAGGACCCCCTCCTGCACCCCTGAAATGTATTTGAAAGTGCATGTTTCAAACACACATGTCCTAAGGACATGTGTGTCTGTAACATGACAGTGTAAAAAATTCATTTTTTTGCATTTTGAAAGATTTTCGCAAATTAACACGAGGGTCAACCTCGTGTTAATTTGCACTTCCAATTTCAACATTCGCATTTTTTTTTAAAATTGATGCATTGCATTTAAGGAATCGCACAAATGCGAATCCTTAAATGCATTCGCATTTTTAAGAAATGCAAAAAAATGCGAATTCTGAAAAAGTGTTTGTTGCATCCCAAAAACGTATTTAGGAAGCGCAAACGGCCGAATTTACCGATTCGCACCGTTTGCACTTCCTAAATAGGTTGATGCATGTGCCCCATGATGATGTATCTTTTTGGGGAAATTTTGATATTCAGTTCCTGGTTTAATAATTTTTTTTTTTTTTTTATTTGAATTGCAATGCTGTCAGAAAAGAGTCTTCTTTTGAATTTTATTGACAGGTGTTTGCAGTTAAATATTTGTAATTAAGTGCAAAATGATATCAGTCATGCTCTCTGAATCATTGTATGAGCTTTATTGTGCGGTTGATTTCCCCATACATTAGTCTGGCTCTTTAGATCAGCCAGCAGATGCTCATTATTCAAAGTCTTTGCCAGCCAAAGCATTATCAGCAACTATGCTACAGCAGGCTAATAGCAGATATGAACGGTATGGGAATTACTCTGCTCGGACTGTTGTACTTTTTGCTGCAAAATGGAGCTTTATAGTACAAGAGATTGTAAACTCACTTTAAACAGCTGATGTATATGTGCCCATCTTAAAGAGCGCACCCTTGTCTATTGCCATACAGGAAAAATAGTCAATATTAAAGATTTTTTAAATACAATATATGTAGCTGGCCATGTTGTACATCAGACATATTTAATATTAACTGTCACATTTATATTTCTGGCTTGTAATAAACTCATGGAAACACTAGACATATTTTACCAAATTGAAATTGCATTTTAACTGCGCCCAGGTTACTTTAAAGTGTGAAATTAATCATTATTGTGAGAAATTGGGTTACTGGTTGTCTTATGTGAGAGCCCTGGTCAAGCAGCAACCATAAGCCTTGTCAGGGTGAGGTACAAGCCAACCCTAAATTAACCTGTGCTAAACTCTCTGGTAGGTTGGCACAGAGTGCTGAATCTTAACTTAGAGGCAAAACATGACACATTAATAAAGTGAAAAACACCACACAAAAAGGATCCCACACTAGCTTAAAAGAATAAAGTTACTTAAAAAAAAATAAACTAGACCAAAATGACAAAAATCTATTAGTAGAATTAGAGATATGCAATTTATAAAATTTCAGTGTACTAACGCCAAAAATCCCCAAGTGCCAACTGTGGATACGTGGTAGTGCCAGACCAAGTCATAAGTTGAGGCTGACCATGATGGAGCATGGGGAAGCTAGAGGGACCCAATTAGACCCACTGAACAGAGTCCCTTAAATCCTGGTTTGAGGAACATTGTGAGGGTCTACAATGAAGATGCATTGTCCAGCCGAAGCGATGCGTCGGTTGCGAGATGCGGTGAGATTGTCATGCGAGGTCCTGCGTTGTAATCGAGGATACCATTGATGAGGGCCTATGATGAGAAGTACAGCATCAAAGATGCATTACACAAATGGGGAGATGCATCTGTTCTGGGGAGCTGCATTGCTGCAATTCAGAGTCCGGCGTCTTCATCGAGGCTGCCACCAATGAGGAATGCAAGGGCCTGTGCTGAGAAAACAGGGAGCAGCGGAGGTGTCAATGAAGTGATGGGCCGTGATGCGTATCTTTGTGGTGGAACCCATACACGCAGCAGCAACCATGCATCGGTTCTGCTCGGAGTTGTGCTGCACAACAGAGGAGATGCGTCAGTTCCGATGGATCCACAGAGGCTGTCAGAACCTTAGGACTACTTCCAAGTGTCCAGGACTGGGTTGGCATCACTTAGCAGGGTCAACTCACAGATGGCAGAATCCAGATGCTGGGTCGAGGTTGTTGTTGCCTGTTATCTCTGATGCTCTAGTCAGGATGCCAGCCAACCAGTCCCAGGTGCATGTTCAATCCCTCTGACTCAGGCAGGAGGGCATTGGGGCAGTAATCCAGCCAGGCAGCTGTCCAGCATGGCAGTACTCCAACAGAGTGGCTGTCTTTGAGCAGCACAGCAGTCCTCTTTTCTGGTAGAGTGTCTGCAGGTGCACTGAACAGTTGGTGTCTGAGGTCTGATATCTTTATCAGGTCCCTCCTTTAACGTGGGAGAAGATTCTAGAGGTTCACATTTGAAGTGCACAGATTCCCTGCCTTCCCTTTCCTGGCTTCAGACTAAGTACAGGGGGTATGCAGCCCATAATATGGATGCTGGGCACGGTCCATTCAAGTGTAAGTAGGGCTGTGACCAGCTCCAACCTCCATCCCGCCAGTGATGGCCCCTTCAGGCACACCTAAGCTTTCTATTGTGTGCGGCTGTCTAGGATGAATATACAAAGCACATCTGTCATTTACATCCAGTCACGTGGTCTAGGACAATCTACAGGCACTAAATGGCTAAGGCAGGAAAAAGCCAGTTTTCTAGACGTGACAAAATTGTAACTTAAAATGCAACATAAACAAAAATTAGGATTTTTCATTACGATTCCAAAGACACCAAACATGAACAGGTTACCTAATCCCATTTGGAAATTACAGCTCATTAAATGTAATAAGGTAACTCCAATGTTAGTCTATGGGAGAGGTGGGCCTTGCAAAAGTGAAAACCAAATTTAAGAGTTTTTCACTATCAGGACATGTAAAACTTAAACTTAAAAATGTTATGTCCTTCTTTCTAAATACACTTCACTTTGCCCTCTGGGCTGTCCAGTACCTACCCTAGGGGTGACATATGTTTTAAAAAGGAAGGTTTGGGCCTGGCAAAAGGTTGATTCTGCCTGGTCAAAATGTTATGTTTAAAGGGCTACTTAAATGGGTGACACAATCAGTGTTGCAGGCCCACTAGTAGCATTAATTTACATGCTCTGGGCACAGGTAGTGCCACTTTACTAGGGAATTAAACTAAATTAAATATGCCAATAGGGTATAAGCCAATCTTACTAGATTTTAGGTCGTGAGCACAAGTACTTTAGCACAGGTTAGCAGTCGTAAATTGTGCAGTCATAAGGCCAGCAAAAACAAGATCAGCAAAAAAATGGAGGAGGAAGGCAAAACGTTTGGGGTAACACCAAGCCAAGGATACCTGGTCTAACACTTATGTTTTAAATTAGTCTTATTATACTTGCACCTGAAACATAAAGAGTCACTGTGCCCTTCTTTGAATAGTCTGTGATATAGAGGGGTGTGGAGTCACAAACTGCCTTGTGGAACAGTGATCAAACTCTTACACACATCACAGTACAGAATGTTGCCCTTGACCATTGCTCTGTGACTACACATCAACCGCAAATCCTTTGTAAAGAGGAAGAATCTATAGGATACACTTCTCAAACCCCCCTCCATGTCCCGACAGTAGCAGTTTACCAACTTTTTACTTTAGATGTTTATAGCTAGAATGAACCTTTTCACTTTCAATGGAAAAGGTCAGAAAGTCAAAAGGTGAAGGGGTTATTTTGTTCTACCTCCTTAAATCTTATGATGAATAAAATTATCTGCACAATTTAGAGTTCCTCAGAGGACACCCCTATTAATACTGGATGTATGTTGTTGAATGACCTAAAGACAATAAAGAGATCATCAAGAAGGAAAATACTTTCTCCTCTCCTTTTCAACATATATATATATATATATAGAACCATTAGCTTACAAATTAAGATCTTGTCAGATTATCTACCCATTTAGGTGTAACGGTTGGGAAAAAAAAATCGGGTTATATGCAGATGATCTTATGATCCTGACAGGGGACCTAGAGTAGTCACTCCCTGCGATCTGGGAGCACTTGGAGAATTTTGCAAGGGCGTCCGGATATTTATTCAATCAGCAAAAAACGGACCTAATGAAATGGAATACTCATCACCCTCACAAAACAAGAAATTAGATATTTAGGAGTACAAATAGTTCATAACCTTGATGAGTTAGCACAAGTTAATTTTGATAAAGTCACCAGGACAGTACAAAAACAGCTGAACGCATGGGGGGCTCTCCCACTTTCCCATCTGGGAAGGTCAAACCTTCTAAAAATGTCTGTCTTCCCCGAATACACTTTTTTATTTAACACTATTCAGTTAGAATTCCCAAGGAGTTTGTTTAAAAAAATACAGGAGATGTTTTCCAGCTTTATATGGGGAAATAAAAAAACAAGAATATCCCTAAAGAAACGTAGAAAGAGGAAGGCACAGGGAGGTATTGCTTCCCCCGATCTATATTTGTACTACTGCGCATTCCATATAAAGAACTTTTGGCAGTTGCTGATAGATATCTCGGTTTTTTCCCGGCTCTTTAATGCTCTTACGACTAGTGTCTCTCATCAAGTGGATTTCTTTCTTCTAAAATTTGATCAGCTCAAGTTTAAAAAAAAGGTAAGACTGAAAGTAATCAAAGTGGCCATAAAACTTTGGTCTCGAGTGAGATGGTTTTTGAAAATACCTTACTACAGCGATGCAGCGCCTACATGGGACTCTCCTGGTACACCGGCCTGCTTGGAAGATACTCTCGCTGTCCCACTTAGACCGTATGGTATTTGTAGGTGGGGGCAACTCATCATAGATACTGAAATCATTTCTTGGCAACATCTTTCTGCGATTTGTGAAAACTCGGTCTCCAAGTTTAATTATTACCAACTGTCAAGCTGGGTAAAATCCTTAGGGAAGGAGCTTTTGGTCTCTAAATTCTGCACGCAAGCTACAGGCCGGAAAGAAGTCGCAGTATGGTATTGGATGCTAATTCAAAATGGTGAAGAGATGAAAGACATGTGTACAGAGTCCTGGAAGAAAGATTTACCAGATGAAGATCTCGAAAATTTTGAGCAAGTATCTATCTCTCTTTTACGGTCTTAAGTGAAATCTTCACCATTAAAAAAGAATCATATTTTGACAGTTTATAAGGCATATTAGACTTGATCGAAATTATCAAAAATGGGGAGCCGAGAGACCAAGAAATTACCAAAATGTGGAGAGATTAATGCCAACGAGGTTCACATGTCCTGGTTGTGCCCAACCATCCAACCCTTTTGGCTGAAAGTGGGTAAGATGATCTCTGGCATTCTTCGGCAAAGGAGTGAGCTGACTACGTCCTCTGTCATTTTTGGAGTCTTTCCCGGGGAGATAGATAATCACAGTCTAACTAAAAACCATACAGCTCTTTTTTTTGGTCTGATCCTTCTTGCACGGAGGGAAATATGTATAAAATGTATTCTCCCCTGCCCCCCATCAGAGGATTTCCCGACTTGACCGTGCAAGTAAGCAGACCAGGAAAACTAAATACTGGGAAATATGGGATGACTGGCCAAGCCACAGGTCTCAAATGCATTATAATAAGTGTTATTCTCACTCTTTTGCCGGTTCACTTTTTCATTGTTTCTTGGTTGGGTGTTTTATCTATCTATGATACCTTGTTACATTTTTACCTGGCTTTTCATCATTCTTTCTACTTTTTCTTGTCTTCTTCACTGTATAATAATTTTTGCTGATAGTTAGGATTCATTTTGAATACTTGTGCTTTATGGTCTGATGATTAAAACTATGCTATAGGTTGCTCTGGTGGTGGGATCTTATTGGAATTAATATGTTTAGAGACCATTATAATAAGGGCACAGTAACAATCTGCCAGTTCTGCACCCAATACAAGTTTTGACAATAATGGTATATTTTTGTTCACTTTAAAATAGATTGGTCAAGAACGACTGTGATTAAATAAACCTATGTCCATAAATGTACACTTGAGAGCCCAATATAGATCTCAGCCAATGTGCTTCTAACTAATCTGTCATTTTCATTAAGATTTTCTTTAGAAAAGAGCTTTCTAAAAAAGCGTTGTTACTTGTATAAATCTCAATGCAGTATCATCAGTTCGTCTGCTCGTTTATCACTTCTGTAAAAGTACTGAATGCTTCGATGAAAATAACTCTGGTATACTAAAGAGTACTCCAGGTGCAAACAACCTTATATGGACATGCTCTCCATATATCTGCTGCAATGTAATATCAGCCAAATGTAAACTTTTTACTGGTGCGCCTGCAGTAAAAGGTTTGCATCATAATCATATAATTCAGGGTTTACATTTATGGACTATCTTTTTATTGTAAGATCCAGATCCAACTATCTAAGATGTCAACATTTTTTGAGCAAGCAGACAGGGAGGACCGAATTTAAATGAAATCCCCAATCTACCAGAAATTGCCAGGTAGGTCACTCCCCCCCCGCTGCAGCTGCACTAGCACCAGCCCTTTTGCCTCGCACCCTTGCTCCTGCTGTCCATTCCTGGGTGCCGTTTTTTCCCTCGCCCCCCGTGCCCACTGCCAGCTTTCCCACTGCTGCTGCCCCTGCGGCCCCGCCCCCCGCACCCATTCGCTAAACCACTGCCTCCCACCTCCCAGCTGCTCTCCCTCCCAGCTCCCCTTATAAAGGCGGCAGCTGTGAAGGCGCGCCAAAGCAAGCCCGTCTGCACCAATCCGCGCCTGGACTGCGCTTAGCACCAGAACCCCTGGACCCCGCGAACGCCATGACACCAGACTCCACTACGACGCCAGCAGCCTCCACGCACTCAACGCCGGCCGAAACCACACCTGCTTACAGGCCACCCCGAAACAGACCCACGGACCCTTCTCCTGACCGAAACAAGAAGAATGGTGACACAGGCCCTTGTCAGCAGCAGACTGGACTATGGCAACTTACTCTATGCCGGAATCCCAGCCAAACACCTATGACGACTACAACGCATCCAAAACGCCTCCACCTGACTGATCGTCAACGTTCCCAGACACAGCCACATCACCCCCCACCTGAGAGACCTACACTGGCTCCCCATCGAAAAGAGGATCACCTTCAAGCTCCTCACCCATGCACACAAAGCACTCCACAACGCCGGACCAGCCTACCTGAACAGCAGACTCAGCTTCTACACCCCAACCCGCCAGCTCCGCTCAGCCAGCCTCGCCCTCGCCGCTGTCCCCCGCATCTAACGAACGACCTCCGGCGGCAGATCCTGCTCCTACCTCGCCGCGAAGACCTGGAACACCCGCCCTACCCACATACGGCAGACCCAAGACCTACTTGCCTTCAGAAAACTCCTCAAGACCTGGTTCTTCGAGCAGTAGCAGCACCCACCTCCCCTCAGCGCCTTGAGACCCTCACGGGTAAGTAGTGCGCTCTACAAGTACTATGTTTGAGAAATTATGCTCACTAAAATGGCTGTGGTCCGGCAACATCGTTAAAAATCTGATTAGTATAGTACAGTACCATCTCCAACGTCAGAGATGGCATGAACATTTAACCATTGCAGGTTAACTATACAATATATGCATTAATAAGATGGCTTTTAAACTAAACTTAGAACAATGTAATAGTTTACCAGGAATTGTGGATGTGAGTGTCATGTTTTGGCTCAGAATCAATATACGTGCATCCATGTTTGTTTATTATAAACCTCATAGGTGTGAAAACAATATATACTCCACACAAAGCGCACTACGACAGTAGTGTGCTTTGTGTGGAGTGTACATTGTATGTACACCTATGAGGTGACTGATCACACAGACATGAGCAGGTCCTGTCACAAGGCAGCACACATTTGAATAACTGAAGTAAACAATTAATTCTAGAAGTATTGAGTAAACTTGAGCGCAGGCTACATTCACAGTTTTTTAGATATGTATCATGAACCCCATGCAAAAATAACTTTATGCTCATCCACTTCCTTGATTAAAATAAAAGTGAACATCTTCATTCCTAACATATTCACCTTCCCATCCCAACTATTCAAAATCAAAGTTATCTGCAAAGTGGACAAGTGGCTTTTTGGTTGTATTTCTCATCTACACAGAGAAAGCTTCTGTTCACTCAGGCAGAAGTACACTTTATAATGCTGCATGAAGTAATTATCAAGTATGTACTCAATATGTATATTAACACTTCATGCTGATTCAACTACAGATCACATGATAGATTTTCTGCTGAAAATGGCTTACTCGTGAAAGAGCTTGTGCAATAAATTATTGCCAGGATATCTTCATTTCTGTTAACTGAGTTTAATAGAATATCGCTATAGCCTGCATCATGATCTGAAAAAGTCTGATTAACCACATCGACGCTGATGACGAGCTCAGCTCGTCATGAGGTACACCTCTCATACGCTCATGACGAGCTGAGCTCGTCATGAACCGCGGGTTTTTTAAAACTTTAGCGCACAGCGGGAAAATGCGCCGCAGCGATGCGGTTAAGGGAGCATGAGAGCTTTGGGGCCTATCAGAATACACATGTTTTTAGCCCTTTGAAGGGGACAATATGCTTTAGCTCGCAGGCATGCATAGAGATTCTGTTTAGGTTGCTGCCAGGATACATAGATGGATGCATTTAGGAAAAGGCGGTAGCCATGAGAGCACAGGAAGGAAATGGCGATGACATGTAGCAAGACCAGGCCCTCATTAGATGTATGAATAATTTTGTGACCTTTCAAACAAACTAGTTAACGAGCAAAGGCAGTGGTTCGTCATGCACTCCCTGCACCAGCCTCAAATCATAATCAATGAATGCCATAAGTTAAAAGCATAGTTCTCTTGAAACACCTATGTATTTGATTTTGGTATGCTTCAATTTTGATCCAAGTGAATGGGTTTGTATGTTACTTTGACTTGGCAGCTTTCAACCGCTTCAGATCAAAATGCATCAAACCAAAATGATCCCTGAGAAGCTCCTTAACAGTCTACGTTGATTTTTGTCAAAGCAGCCCCAGATTACAAAAAAGTCCTTATTGGTCAATACATCTATAGACCAGCATCGTATTCGTCTTGCTCCATGGTTGATGCTAGCATAATCTTCTACATGTCCTCTCTTCGGCATAAAGTCATATCTAATCCTTTTACACCAGGACAAGGACTAGTCACTAGGAAGAGTAAAAACCCACTTCTAATCCACACCTGTCTATACAATCTAATATATGACACTTCCGCTGTGATTGTGGTATACAAACACCCCTAAAGTTGAAAATCAAGCCAAGAGGCTGCTGCATTGTACTAACACCCTGACTGGAACCTTGGTGATATACCCAATGGCATAGTATATACAAAGGCACTTTCATCGAGCCCCCAACTACTTTCCTTTCTCATGACACCTCAGTTATATTTGCTTTGTGAATTTCCAAACCTCCAGCCATTTTAGAAGATTTAGGATTACTGCGCTGCAAATTCTACACAGAGGTTTACCAATGGGAAACAGGACACCTCCAGAGGATTTGCTTTTGCAACGTGGTGGCACAAATACTTTCACATTTTTGAGATCACAGTTAACAAATTAACACCTTTTACAAACACACAAAGCTCACTTCCTTTTAGTTGAATTCACTAAGGCATGAGGAGGCAGACCGTAATATTTCTGCTGCATTATAAGGTGAAAGACTAATGAAAAATCATCATTACTTAAATGATACAATGGCACCTCATTCGTATTTATGGGCCAATAGCAGGTGCTGTTAATAAGCATGTAATAAAAATCTCTGGCCTAATTCAGAAATATTTTTTAAAAAATAAGTTTGATTTAGGTGTATAAAACAGTAATTTATGCTTGCAGATGTTACATCGTCATTAGGTAGACCCAGGCAGCATGTTATTCATGAGGACCAAACCATGTGAAATTCATGAATTTTTGTAACCTGAAATTCATTATTTTTTTTTAAAACGACACAAGACTTGATTTTCGATAAGTTTCCCTGCTGAAGACGGCTTAAGTAGAAAATGTTTTATGGGAATGGTAAAGCCGTGATCGAGATATACAAATATTAGACTAGTTACTGTCAAACCAAATGTAAAGATATAGCGTACGTTTGTGTCATTTTTTTAAATGTCTCCAAAATATGCCCAAAATTGCAACCCCTCATCCTGAGTGAAAAAATCATGAAAATTGCTAAAATCACTTATGATGATGAATAATCAACAAGTATGGCAGACATACAAAAGCACTAATCACATTCACACTCAAAAATCTATCTGCATTCACAAATATTTTATATGGCCATTCTAGGCCAGGAAAAGTTGCTCCTACTGACAACAGGACTCATGGCTATTATGGACTACAGAGACTAATAAAAAGTTATCACTGGGTTTAGTTAGGTCATATATTCGCTTAAAAGAAAAGTATTTAGACTGACACAATCAACAGAGCATTGAAAAAGCCCCAGACGAGCCAGCCGTTGAAGGGGTGAAACATGTGTTGGCTGATTTAAATCCATTGGAGATGCTATATTAATCCAATAAAAATTATTTGAGAAAGTGGTATCTGGTTTTATAAGTGATTGTCAATGTATCTGGACCTTGAACATGGATATTGATGAATTATCCTCTTTACACGCAGATATCTTCTTTAATTTCCTGCCTTTAAAGGTAGTGATTTTAATGAAATGTGGTTTTATATCGTACATAATGAATTGCACTTGTTGTTCATTTGTGAATAAAGATGTTTTAATACTACGAAAATGATTTGTGAACATTAACGCCTATTGAAGGATCATGAATTCCAAAAGAATGAGATAAAAAAGAGTAACAAATGCCTTTGAGGAAAACAAATATTTGTGATTACTTAGATATAAAAAATGAAACAAATTTTAAGGGGAATATTATACTCAACACTTTTTACTTATACCGCTAAATGCTAAACCAAAATCACATATATGTGGCTAAGAAGCCCTTCCATTCGTTCTCACATACCTGTTACTGCTTGGAAGTTCTGGAATTAGAGTGTGTATTAATGAAGGTGTGAATCTTCATTTGTTGACAATGGTCAATGAAACCAAGCACAAGTGTCTTAGCATGCAATAAACTGAAGTTGAGTGATATATCAAAACAATTCATGATAACAATAAAAATTATCTTCACCCATATGAAATACAAACATTTACGGACCTCAATATAAAAGGCAGACAAATCATTTTGAGTGACAGTTGATACCACCCTAGCAGACAGACATTGCACAGGGTGGCGTAGCAGTGCAATCGGGCCAAAAAGCAACAGACATCCTTACAAACATTTTGTAAAACTGCATACCTGGGTAACTCTGTATTCACAACAGAAGCTATTTATCTAAAGGCAAAAATATAGAATGTTGTTAAACTATTTCAGTACCCAAGATTGGCAATACACAATCGTACCATATTCTTTTTTTCGGAAGTTACCTAAATTCTATGTATTTGATTATTTCATCAATTTGTGGAGGTTACTTAACGACAAAATACTGTAAATAGAATAAAAAAGTGGGTGAGTATGAATACGTATGAGACAGGATATAGGCTGCTTGTTTAGAGCATTATTTATTCGTTTTACATTCTAGGGAGCCCAGTGAACTTTATTAACCAGATTTTTAATGAATTATGTTCTGTTGTCGCTTAGAAATGGTGTCCGAGTACCAACATTTTTAACTCATTTATTGTACTTTTATGCATTTTAATTGATGCGAAATAAAGTTCACCCAAAACCACACAGCCCAAACTCCATCTCCATCACCTCCCCCCCAACCTCTCCCTTAAAACCAAAAAGAATTTCAAACATAGACTGATCAGACAACATTCAGAAACTCTATTCGCAGACATCTATCACTGCTCTGCCAAAGGGCAGCGGAAAGTGGACCTCATTGTCCATACAGAAAGACTGGAAAAATGGAACACCACACTCAGAGCACAGCTCCACATAATCAAAACAACCACCACCCCCCACAGCTGTCAATTGACAACCACAATCCCCCACCGTCTCATGCAGAGTGGCCCCACCCTATACTCCTACCGCACAGTATTGATCCAATCTACCAACGACAACCTAGATGCATTTGACTCACTCTTTCCCTTCCTACGCAATGCCCCCTCTCACACACAGCACTCAAACCTGAATAACTTCACACGCCAGGACGGACTGACCAACTGGATTCCTCCAAAATCCAATCCCGCTCTATATACCCACTGCACTAACCCCCCGGAACATTGCTCCATCCACTCTGCCCCCCCCTCACCGACCACGCGCTCTCCATACCCTCCTTCTACCATCAGCATTAAGGATGGCTCCCCAACCCCCCGTAGCCCGAAACCTTCCCACTCTCACCTCACTCTGCCCCCATCAACAAACAACCAGCGCCACCAACACTCAATCTAAGTCGCTCTGCTCCCTCTTGCTTCCCTCCCATAAGCAGAGTCCTCCAAACCCCTGACATAAACCCTCTCACCCCTTACCCATGACTACCCTCAGAGACAACACTGACAACGGAAACAACAAAACCCATTTTATCAACGACAAGCTCCTGCCATCTCAAGACATCCCTCCCCAGAACACCCCCATCCACCCTACAAGGGAGAAGGCACAACGCTTTGCCCTGCTAGACAGCCAAATAAATAAGGTATTACTAGGCCTCAAAGAAATCACAATGAAACTCTCCTCACTCCGCAGACCCAACCAACACCCGCACCCGATGCCCAACAATTACAACAATAAACACCCAAGGCCCCCCAAGGCTCCAGGGCCCTGTTGGAACATAACCCCTCTCTCTAACACAGCACATAGACCCAGAAGAACAAGTGATGCAATGTCCTCATATGAAGCTTCAGACCTTGCCTCCTCTTACACCACATCCTCGACTACCTCCCCCAATCCTCAGATCCAGGTCATCACAGGAATTAGAAGAGATCGCGCTCCTCCCAGCTCTCCAAGACCCCCAGCATGCCTCACGATCATTCCGAGGGCCTCCCCAATGAAGTTACCCAAAAACGGAGAGACCAGCTCCAACTGCAAACTTATTAACTGTAGGTCAGCCATCAAACAAGCCATAGAGCTAGCTGAAACCATCCTGACCGATGACATAGACATCACTTACATCACCGAAACTTGGCTTAATGAGTTCTCCTCCCCAATCATGGACATGCTCGTGCCCCCAGGCTTTGCAATCATAAACAAAGACAGAAAAATCCAGCACGGAGGAGGAATAGCAATCATACACAAGATTACCATCTCTGTGACCGAAACCAAATCCCTCAAGTACCACACTTTTGAATGTCTTACCACCAACATCAAGACAGGGGAAAACAAAACACTATCTTGCCACCTCCTCTACCATCTGCCAGGCAATAACACCCCATTTGGTGAACACCTATCAGATCTGATATCTAACTGTGCACACCGGGACGCCAGCAACCTAATTCTAGGAGACCTCAACCTCCACTGGAACGAGGAAAACAACCTGCTGATTCAGAACCTGAACAAACTCCTACACAATAACAACCTCACCCAACAATGCTCAGTGGAAACCCACAACAAAGGATCAACCCTGGATATCATCATTGCCCAATCCGGCGCGGTCAAAATCGACCGCATCATGCCAGTCGATTGGTCTGACCATCATATCATCCTATTACACATCAACCAATCAATCTCACGTAATCCCCCCAATCAGGTCCACCCCCACTGGGTAAGAAATTTAAGGCAGATGCCCATGGACGCCCTGGAAGAAAGGATAAGCTCTCTCCTCCCCACCTCCTCTGATGACCTATCCACTACAGAACTCACCTCTCACTACAATTCCACTATGATCAACATTCTGGACCAAATAGCACCCTTAAGACAAAAAAGAGCTAGGGCCACTCCTTCCAGGTCCTGGTTTAACACAGACATAAACACAAAAAGAAGACAACTCAGAGCAACAGAAAGACTCTGGCAAAACTATCAGTCCCAAATCCTCCTGGGCCAACTCAAAGCGTCAAGAAGTACAAAAACCACATTAAGCGCGAAAAACTTCCTTCTTTCGCAATTTCCTTGAAAATGCTTAAAACAGACCAAATGAGCTCTTCACCCTTATCAGGCAACAATCTTCCAAAGCCCCCCCATATCCACAGCACAGGCCTCCAATGCCCTGTGTGAGAACTTTGGCAACTTCTTTAACGACAAAATCTCCAAGATTGAGCTCTCCCTGTAACATCGTCCATAGGAGCCCAGCATCAGGAGCAGTTGATAATTCAGCTAATCACCCTCCTAACCAATGTAAATCCTTCAACCCCGTCTCGGAAGTAGAGATAATCAAACTGTTCTCCACCTCTAAAACCTCTTCTCACGCCTTGGACCCTATTCCTGCCCAACTAGCCAAAAAGCTAAAACTCTTCCTAGCACCACTCTGGACTAAGATCATAAACAGCTCTCAGAGCTCCGGAATTATTCCAGACTGCCTCAAAGTTGGCCAAGTTACGCCTCTACTGAAAAAACCAGGCTTGAACACCAATGATTTGAAGAACTATAGACCCATCTCCAATCTTCCTCTCCTAGCCAAAACTTTGGAAAAATGTGTTCTCCTCCAACTGACACAACACATGGACAGCATCAACCTCCTGGACCCCCACCAATCGGGCTTCAGAAAAGGGTGCAGCACAGAGACAGCAATTTTTAATATCATGGATTATCTGCACAAGTCCCTTGATTCAGATCAATGCTCCCTACTTATCCTCCTGGACCTATCGGCAGCCTTTGATGCGGTTGACCACCAACTACTCATCAAGGTACTCCAAGAAAGGTTAGGGGCTGAAGAGGTAGTCTTACATTGGTTTGGCTCCTTTCTCAAAAATCGTTCTCAAAGAGTCAAAATCAACAGCTTCACGTCGGATCTTGACCCTGTCAGCAGAGGCGTCCCTTAAGGATAAGTCCTCTTCCCGCAAATATTCAACATATACATGGAACCCCTCACCGCCATTCTCAAAAGATCCAACATTCCCTTCCACCTCTATGCGGATGACACCCAGATCTATCACAAAACCTCCTCCTTTGAAGACATCCAGAGACTCAATGACACTCTTAGAAAAGTCCAGCACTGGCTCTCATTAAACCATTTGAAATTGAATCAAGACAAAATGGAAATCCTCCTCATTTCCAACAAAACGGAAACCCCCCAAGTCACAGAATGGCTAAAAGCAATTGATGCTCTCAACAACAATCTCTCCCTGTCCGACTCTGTCAAATCGCTGGAATCACCTTGGACCCTATACTAAGCATGGTCAAACACATCAAGAACACAGCAAAGACTGCCTTCCTCAACCGGAAACTACTAAGCAAGATAAAACCCTTCATCCCGACCAACGACCTCAAACAAGCGACACAACCCTTGGTACTTTCCAGACTGGATTACAGAAATGCTACCTTCACGGGCACAGCAAAATCACACGTAGCTCCCCTCCGATCAACCCTTATTGCAGCTGCAAGAATGGTCACCGGAGTAAAACAATATGACCACATGGATAGAATGCCACTAAAACACACGAGCGTGCACACGTTGGCACAATGTCACTTTGAAACTAAGACCTCTACCTCACACCTAGCCCGACTCCTTCCCACTATCCCCGGTCAGGAAGGATGCATGGCTTAAAATACTGTGCTCTCTATTATGAGTCTATGCAACTTCCCGGCCTCGAGCAACATACAACGTGCAAAGTCTCCTTCTGTGACCTGGGGCCTCTTGTTTAACTTTTGCTATAATACCTGTCTGTTTAATACTACTACAATATGTGTTCTCTCTACCAAGTGTTGTAAAGTGCTCCGATACCTTCGGGTCTGGCTAGCGCTATATAAAACTCAGATTTTTTTTTTTTTTTACCGACTGACTTAATAAGTGCATTAACAAGGGTAGGGAACTGAGCACGTACCTGCCCTGCTACAATGCCCACAGGTCTAGCGTCTATCAAGGCACACAAACCTAATGTATAATATTTCGGACATGTGGATGAATTTCTATATACAGCAGGAAGGTGAGACTGTATACATTTAAAAAACAATATTCCCAAATTACATGCTTTCTTTTTGAGGCTTGCATTTTCTGTGTGTGGTAACTTTCCCTCACCACACCGGGACTATGCTTACAATCTGAGCTGATGAACAACGTGGAAAGGGTTGTGCCACAAATATAGTTTTTACAGTATCAATAATTTGGTGTCCAACCGGTAGTAACATACCTTTCGCTGACCATGAACTCATGCTCCCAACAGCAGCCGAAATCTGCTGCCAGAGACCCGTTCCAAAATTACTGGTAGTACACATTATTACTAGGCCACCGCCTTTTATTACCACTAGTAATCAGCAGAGATGACTGTTACTATGCAGAGTGCAGCACTTGTCCAGTAATCCATGCCCAAAACATTTCTCCCTCTCTACATCCTTGCCACCAAGACTATAATGAGCAGAGCTCACTCTGGCGTTCACATTGAATGTCTCTGGTTAATGATTCAAGTATATACCAGTCCAATTGTCAATGATAAATACAATGAAATAAACATATTTCTTACAGGGTTTATGCAATTGAGCTCCACATACTTTCCCAAAGTCCTAGAGTCTCGCGATAACATGCGTCAGTCAATAGCAAATGCTATAGCATTCACTTAGGTCCTTGATGAGCATGTGTATCTTATTTCATCATACTTTCTCAATATATGTGAAAGTGTACCCTCGGTTTCTGACATGGTATTGTCTTCCTATTAGTTATAGTTCCCATTTGCACTGCGTGAATGTGAAGTTAATGGCATCAGTAACTTTCCTATAGAAATGTTTTACAGGCCAAAGGCAATTAATTATCACGTGGATTTTGAAAACCTCTATCTAGATCAGTTTGCATTACCTTCAAAACAGTGTTAAGTTCCCAGATGTTTTCATTTTCAGATTCCACTACTATCTGAGCAGCTGAATCTAAAGATGTAATAATGCATACGAGCTACTGTAACTTGTTCTACTAGATGTTTTAAGAACAACATCCAACTCAGCTTCACATTATGCATTCATTTTACTTATTGCAACTAAGGGCGACCACTGCGCCTCTACCGGCCTGGTCGCCCCCACGCTCCTCCTGCCTCCCGCTCCTGTGCCTACCTGCTCCTGTGCCTGCCGCCGCAGCCGCCGACGCCGCCTGCTCCCTCCTCCCTCCTCCAGCGCCCCAGCCGCCGCAGGGCCGCCCGCACTCGATTTTCCCGCCGCTGCCAGCCCGCGGCCCCGCCCCCCCGCCAGCCGATTGGCTAACCCGCTCCCGCCTCCCCGCAGACCCTCCCTACCGGCTCCCTTCTTATGACGCCCCCAGAGCGACTGCGCAGCGACCGCGCAGCGGACGCGCCCAGCGGGAGCACCGATTGAGCGCCGAAGGTGCGCCAAAGGTAAGCCCGTCTGTGCCCGTCCGCGCCTGGACCGCGCCCAGTGCCAGGACCCCTGTCTCCCGCAGTCACCAGCCCTCCCGCCGGACCTACGCCACCACCGACCTCTACGCACTTAACGTCGGCAGACTCCCGGGCTGCTACCGAGCCACCCCGAGAAGCACCCACGGACCCTTCTGCTGCAACGCCTGCAAGTTCACCTGCAACCGGACCTGCACCACTCCAGCAGTGCCCAAGACCTCGACGAGCATCAGCAACAGCCACCTGAAGTGCATCCTGCTCAACACCCGCTCGGTCCACAGACACGCCGTCGAGCTCTGGAACCTGCTCGACACCACAGCCCCAGACGTCGCCTTCCTCACGGAAACCTGGATGAACGCCTCCTCAGCGCCCGACATCGCCATCGCCATCCCGGACGGCTACAAGATCATCCGGAGGGACCGCATCAACCGGACAGGAGGAGGCATCGCCATCATCCACAGGACCTCCATTCGCATCACGACCAACACCGACGACACCCTCGCACCCGCCGAGCACCTGCACTTCCAGATCCACATCAACCCCAGGACCACCCTCAGAGGCACCCTCATCTACAGACCCCCAGGACCACGCACACAATTCAGCGAGGACATCGCCGACTTCGTCAGCCCGCATGCCCTCCCCTCCGCTGACTACATCCTCCTCGGGGACCTCAACTTCCACCTGGAGAACAACAACGACCGCAACACCACCACCCTGCTGGACAACCTCGCCAACCTCGGACTCAAGCAACTGGTGACCACCCCCACTCACTACGCCGGACACACTCTCGACCCCGTCTTCTCCTCCAGCAATGAGTTAAAAAACGGTGTTGGATCTAGCCCTGATCTTTTGACTGGGTGAGAGTATTCTGCTTAATTCAGAGACTCTGTCCCTCACCACCCCTTGTTGTAAATATTTTTGTCCACCCTAAGCGTGGAAGGGTATACTCAGACATGAGTCCCTTACTCATTGCACCATCAGGATTCAAGCAAGCCGGGCCGAAGACGGCTGTAATGCCAGAAACCGGTCCCCGGAAGCTTGTTTCCTTCCCAGTGTAAGAATTGGCTTTTGTAGTTTGGTTTGCCCTGTTCCCATCATGCACTGGGACAGGAACAGACTAATTTGCATACAGCCAGGTTCTGAAACTGGGATGGTGCAATGAGTTAAAAAACGGTGTTGGATCTAGCCCTGATCTTTTGACTGGGTGAGAGTATTCTGCTTAATTCAGAGACTCTGTCCCTCACCACCCCTTGTTGTAAATATTTTTGTCCACCCTAAGCGTGGAAGGGTATACTCAGACATGAGTCCCTTACTCATTGCACCATCAGGATTCAAGCAAGCCGGGCCGAAGACGGCTGTAATGCCAGAAACCGGTCCCCGGAAGCTTGTTTCCTTCCCAGTGTAAGAATTGGCTTTTGTAGTTTGGTTTGCCCTGTTCCCATCATGCACTGGGACAGGAACAGACTAATTTGCATACAGCCAGGTTCTGAAACTGGGATGGTGCAATGAGTTAAAAAACGGTGTTGGATCTAGCCCTGATCTTTTGACTGGGTGAGAGTATTCTGCTTAATTCAGAGACTCTGTCCCTCACCACCCCTTGTTGTAAATATTTTTGTCCACCCTAAGCGTGGAAGGGTATACTCAGACATGAGTCCCTTACTCATTGCACCATCAGGATTCAAGCAAGCCGGGCCGAAGACGGCTGTAATGCCAGAAACCGGTCCCCGGAAGCTTGTTTCCTTCCCAGTGTAAGAATTGGCTTTTGTAGTTTGGTTTGCCCTGTTCCCATCATGCACTGGGACAGGAACAGACTAATTTGCATACAGCCAGGTTCTGAAACTGGGATGGTGCAATGAGTTAAAAAACGGTGTTGGATCTAGCCCTGATCTTTTGACTGGGTGAGAGTATTCTGCTTAATTCAGAGACTCTGTCCCTCACCACCCCTTGTTGTAAATATTTTTGTCCACCCTAAGCGTGGAAGGGTATACTCAGACATGAGTCCCTTACTCATTGCACCATCAGGATTCAAGCAAGCCGGGCCGAAGACGGCTGTAATGCCAGAAACCGGTCCCCGGAAGCTTGTTTCCTTCCCAGTGTAAGAATTGGCTTTTGTAGTTTGGTTTGCCCTGTTCCCATCATGCACTGGGACAGGAACAGACTAATTTGCATACAGCCAGGTTCTGAAACTGGGATGGTGCAATGAGTTAAAAAACGGTGTTGGATCTAGCCCTGATCTTTTGACTGGGTGAGAGTATTCTGCTTAATTCAGAGACTCTGTCCCTCACCACCCCTTGTTGTAAATATTTTTGTCCACCCTAAGCGTGGAAGGGTATACTCAGACATGAGTCCCTTACTCATTGCACCATCAGGATTCAAGCAAGCCGGGCCGAAGACGGCTGTAATGCCAGAAACCGGTCCCCGGAAGCTTGTTTCCTTCCCAGTGTAAGAATTGGCTTTTGTAGTTTGGTTTGCCCTGTTCCCATCATGCACTGGGACAGGAACAGACTAATTTGCATACAGCCAGGTTCTGAAACTGGGATGGTGCAATGAGTTAAAAAACGGTGTTGGATCTAGCCCTGATCTTTTGACTGGGTGAGAGTATTCTGCTTAATTCAGAGACTCTGTCCCTCACCACCCCTTGTTGTAAATATTTGTGTCCACCCTAAGCGTGGAAGGGTATACTCAGACATGAGTCCCTTACTCATTGCACCATCAGGATTCAAGCAAGCCGGGCGGAAGACGGCTGTAATGCCAGAAACCGGTCCCCGGAAGCTTGTTTCCTTCCCAGTGTAAGAATTGGCTTTTGTAGTTTGGTTTGCCCTGTTCCCATCATGCACTGGGACAGGAACAGACTAATTTGCATACAGTCAGGTTCTGAAACTGGGATGGTGCAATGAGTTAAAAAACGGTGTTGGATCTAGCCCTGATCTTTTGACTGGGTGAGAGTATTCTGCTTAATTCAGAGACTCTGTCCCTCACCACCCCTTGTTGTAAATATTCTCCTCCAGCAAGGACATCGCCTTCAGCCACACCACCGGACTCCACTGGACGGACCACAGTTGCGTCCACTTCAGCTTCAAAAGGACCACGATCCACCACCACCAGCAACAGGTTGCACGCAGAAACTGGAACAAGATCACAGCCCATCAACTCGCAACCTCCCTGAGCAAGAACCCACCCACCAGCGCAGCGAACCCCAGCCAAGCGGCCACCAACCTCACGGAGTGGATCAGCGACTGCGCAGACGACCTCGCCCCTCTGAGGACCCCGCCTAGCAGACCCGGCAGCAAGAAAGCCCCAAGGTTCACCGACGAACTCAAGAACTCGAAGAAGACCTGCAGAGTCCTTGAGAAAGCCTGGCGCAGAGACCCAACACCGGACAACATGACTACCCTCAAGCTCGCCACCCGAAAACACCACCAACTGATCCACACCACCAAGAAAACTGCATTCAAGGAACGACTGGACAACAACGCACACAGCTGCAAGGAACTCTCCAACATCGTCAAAGAGCTCTCCAACCCCAACGCCGGAAACAACGACATCACCCCTTCGCTAGACCTCTGCAACTCCCTCGCCTCCTACTTCCACGACAAGATCACGGACATACACAACAGCTTCAGCACTCATCCGACGCACGCCACGACCGAACCACCGCCCCCCACCACCACCCTCCGCGCCTGGACCCCAATCAGCACCGAAGACACCATCCGCACGATGAACACCATCCACTCCGGATCTCCGACCGACCCTTGCCCTCACCACGTCTTCAACAAGGCCGACGCTGTCATCGCACCCCACCTGCGGGACATCATCAACACCTCCTTCAACACAGCTACCTTCCCGGAGAGCTGGAAGCACGCCGAACTCAGCGCCCTACTAAAGAAGCCATCAGCCGACCCCTCCGACCTCAAGAACTACCGACCCATCTCGCTTCTCCCGTTCCCCTCAAAAGTCATCGAGAAGACCGTCAACAAGCAGCTGGCCGCCTTCCTCGAGACGAACGGATCCCTCGACCTCTCACAGTCTGGCTTCAGGGCCAACCACAGCACCGAGACCGCCCTGATCGCAGCCACCGATGACATCCGAGCTCTGCTCGACAACGGAGAAACAGCGGCCCTCATCCTCCTAGACCTCTCCGCGGCCTTCGACACCGTCTGCCACCGTACCCTAGTACAGCGCCTCAGCAACGTTGGAATCCGGGAGAAGGCGCTGCAGTGGACCATCTCCTTCCTCGCCGGAAGGACACAGAGAGTCCGCCTCCCCCCGTTCAGATCAGAAGCCACCGTAGTCATCTGCGGCGTTCCTCAAGGCTCCTCGCTCAGCCCAACCCTCTTCAACGTCTACATGAGTCCCCTCGCAGCCATCGCATGACAGCACAACCTCAACATCATCTCCTACTCCGACGACACCCAGCTGATCCTCTCCCTCACCAACGACCCCGCCACCGCCAGAGCCAACCTACACGAAGGGATGAAGGAGGTAGCCGAATGGATGAAGAACAGCCGCCTGAAACTGAACTCGGACAAGACGGAAGTCCTCATCCTGGGATCCTCACCCTCCGCCTGGGACGACTCCTGGTGGCCCCCCGCCCTGGGCAGCGCACCCAAACCAACAGACCACGCACGCAACCTGGGCTTCATCCTGGACTCATCCCTCTCCATGACCAGACAAGTCAACGCCGTCTCCTCGTCGTGATTCAACATCCTACGCATGCTACGCAAGATCTTCCGGTGGATCCCCACCGAGACCAGGAAGACAGTCACCCAGGCCCTCGTCACTAGCCGACTGGACTACGGCAACTCCCTCTACGCCGGAATCACCGCCAAACTCCAGAAGAGACTCCAGCGGATCCAGAACGCCTCAGCAAGACTCATCCTGGACATCCCCCGTTGCAACCACATCTCCGGACACCTGCGAGACCTGCACTGGCTCCCGGTCAACAAGAGAATCACCTTCCGTCTCCTCACCCACGCACACAAAGCCCTGCACAGCCAAGGACCAGGATACCTCAACAGCCGCCTCAATTTCTACGCTCCCAAACGCCAGCTTCGATCAACCGGCCACGCCCTCGCCGCCGTCCCCCGCATCCGAAGAGTCACCACTGGGGGAAGGTCCTTCTCCTACCTCGCCGCCAAGACCGGAACTCCCTCCCGACCCACCTCCGCCTGACCCAGGACCACCTCGTCTTCAGGAAGCAGCTCAAGACCTGGCTGTTCGAGCAGTAGCGGACCCCCCCTCCCCAAGCGCCTTCAATCAATCAATCAGGAGTTTGTTAAAGCGCGACTACTCACCCGTAAGGGTCTCAAGGCGCTAGGGGTGGGGGGGGTTTGGGGGGTGGCGGTTCCATTCCATCAAGGAGGGGGTCTGTCGAAGAGCCATGTTTTGAGGTTTCTTGTGAAGATGGGGAGCGATGTTGTCTGTCTGAGGTGGAGCGGAAGGGCGTTCCATGCTTTGGCCGCGAGGAAGGAGAAGGAGCGGCCTCCCGATCTGGTCTTTCTGGTGCGGGGGACCACAGCGTAGGAAAGCTGGGCTGATCGTAGGGTCCTTTGGGGTGCGTGGAATTTGAGTCGGCTGTTCGGGTATGCTGGTCCGGTGCCGTGGAGGGCCTTGTGTGCGTGGGTGAGCATCTTAAAGGTGATTCTCGCCTCGACGGGGAGCCAGTGGAGTGTGCGCAGGTGCTGGGAGATGTGACAGTGTTTTGGCAGGTTGAGGACCAGTCTTGCGGCGGCGTTCTGGATGTTCTGTAGCTTGCAGATGAGGTTTTTGTTTTTCCGGCGTAGAGTGCGTTGCCGTAGTCGAGTCTGCTGGTGACCAGGGCGTGAGTGACTGTCTTTCGGTGTTCGAGGGGGATCCATTTGAAGGTCTTACGAAGGAGGCGGAGGGTGTGGAAGCAGGAAGATGAGACAGAGTTGATCTGGCGGTCCATTTTGAGCTCGGAGTCCAGGATGATTCCCAGGTTGCGTGCGTGGTCTGTGGGGGTTGGAGGGTTTCCGAGGGCGGTGGGCCACCAGGTGTCACTCCAGGCGTCGGGGTTTGGGCCCATGATGAGTACTTCTGTTTTGTTGGTGTTTAGTTGTAGGCAGCTGTTTTTCATCCATTTGGCGACGGCTTCCATGCCTTCTCGAAAGTTGCGTCTGGCGGTGTTGGGCTTGTTGGATAGGGAGAGGATGAGCTGGGTGTCGTCTGCATATGACACGATGTTGAGTCCGTAGGTTCTGACGATGGGGGCAAGTGGAGCCATGTAGATGTTGAAGAGCGTCGGGCTGAGGGAGGAGCCCTGGGGGACTCCGCAGGTGATAGGTGTGGGGTCCGAGAGGAATGGGGGGAGTCTGACCCGCTGCGTCCTGCTGGAGAGGAAGGAGCAGATCCAGTCGAGGGCCTTGTCCTGGATTCCTGCATCGTAGAGTCTGCGTATTAGGGTGCGGTGGGAGACTGTGTCGAACGCCGCTGATAGGTCGAGGAGGATGAGGGCTACTGTTTCTCCTTTGTCCAGTAAGGTGCGGATGTCGTCTGTTGCGGCGAGGAGGGCGGTTTCCGTACTGTGGTTTTTTCTGAAGCCGGATTGGGAGGAGTCGAGGATGTTGTGTTCTTCAATGAATGTGGCGAGTTGGCTGTTGATGGCTTTCTCGATGACTTTCGCTGGGAACGGGAGCAGGGAGATGGGTCTGTAGTTTTTGAGGTCGGTGGGGTCCGCTGAGGGTTTCTTTAGGAGGGGGTTGACCTCGGCGTGTTTCCAGTCGTCGGGGAATGAGGCGGTCGCCAGGGAGCGGTTGATGGTTTGGCGGAGGATGGGTACGATGGTGTTGGCGGCTCTGTTGAAGATGTGGTGGGGGCAGGGGTCCATGGGGGCCCCTGAGTGGATTGACTTCATTATCTTCAGTGTGTCTTCGGTGGTGAGGGCTGTCCAGTCATCAATCGCTGGTTTCCGGGTGTCGGGGGTGGTTGGTGAGGGTTCAGTGTGTTGGTTGTCTTCGTCGAAGTTGTCGTAGATGCTCTTGATTTTGTGGTGGAAAAAGATGCTGAGTTTGTCGCAGAGGTCTTGTGAGGGAGGGATGTCGGTAGACTCGCTGGTGGGTTGGGCGAACTCCTTGATGATGCTGAAGAAGATTGAGACCCTCCGAGTGAGTAGCGCGCTATACAAATGCTTTGATTGATTGATTGATTGATTGATTGATCTGTCTTCTGCGCACATTGTGAAATGTTCCTTAAACCTTTGTAACCCATGTGGAATTAGCAGTTTAATACATAGGAAGGAAAATTTGAAGAAGTTGGTTTCACAAATATAAATAGCAAATCTATACACGAATTGAATGTCCAATAGAATTGAAAAATGACCGACACTGTAGAATCCGATACCCATGAAGGCATGGCTATGAGAAACAATCATCGCCTCTGGCATCACAATTCTCCCCTCTGGGGAGCTTGGCCTTTAATGTCTGTTCCAAAAGAAAATGTCTGTTTGGGTAAATGGTCAATTTAGACCTGGAGGATTGGAGAAGCACTATTCTGTGCTGCACTGAGGACTGCCTGCCATGGGAGATGAGTGACTTTTAAATCATGGAGTCCGTGCTGTGCACGGCCTTGCCATGCCATGTGGCAGTACCTGCAGGGTGGTAAACTGTTGTGGAGCCTCCTTCCAAGAATGTCGATGTTTCTAACCTGACTCATTCTTCTCACCATTAATCTCCTCTAAGTTATGTTTATTATGTTATTGTGTTCTGGCAACACAACAACTTTTGGACTGCAATCTTATGTTATTAGTTTGAAACAATCTGCCTAGAATGGTGGCAGTCTTGTTCAAAGATAAAAAATGGTAATTTGCCTATATTAGCTTTTCAAAATACTCAACAGTCCTGAGTGCGCCACCACAATTCCGATGTCATTATATCAATATGTGGCTCGATATGCAATGGAAGAAACACAAACATTTCACCATGTCATTGCCTTTGATATGGTCGACCATATTATTCAGGCTGACCGGATTAGGGCCGCAGACTTCCGGGACTCAGCATTGAACTGGCTTCTCTCCTTCTTGGGCGATAGATCGCAAGCAGTCAGGTTTCCTCTTTACTCGTTTACAGAGGTGCAACTGAATTGTGGGTTCCCTCAAGTCTCTTCGCTGTCTCCCCATATTTTTAACATCTATATTTACCCCCTGATTAATGCCCTCAAAAATAAAGAAGTCAACGTTGTCAATTATGCAGACGACATGCAACTATTATTTATGATTAATGACAGCCCTTCATCTTGCCACTTGTTTCAGGATACAATACTCTTCATTTGAGATTGGATGAGCAGCAATCATCTGAAGTTGAACCCCGATAAAACAGAGATAATTCTCACAAAAAGTAAGGTGAACTAGTGGTGTCCATCGTTCTGGCCTAGCGAGATGAGCTCTCCTCGCACACCCAAAAAAGCTGAAAAAGCTTGGGTGTCATAATAGATGCAGAACTTTCTTTTAGGCAGCAGGTAGAAGCTGTGACTTCAGCTTCCTTCTGGCAGCTTTGTCGCATAAAAAGATTTTAAAAAATCCTTACGAAGGAGATTTTGATCCAAGTAATCATAGCTCTAGTTATGTCTACTTTAGATTAAGCTAACTCAATTTACTTGGGCCTTCTTGGATCTTACTACATTTAGGAATCTCCTGAAAACACTACTTTTTAGACAGGCTTCCCACTAAGGGATGTTGAAGTTGACTCGCCACCTAGCGCCAAGAGACCGTCTGGTGGATGTGCGCTTTATAAATGGACAGTAAGATATCATAACAGTGTAATAAAGACTCTGTTAACATAATTATCTCTATTTACAATACACCCAAAGGTCACACTTAAAAGTGCAGATAAGAGGTGTGTGGCTCCTCGGGACTTCTACCTAGATCATCTTAGGGGAGAGGATGTTACCTAGCGGTCAGCCTCGAAGTTGGGGACCCGGTTTTGAGTCTCGGCAGAGATGATTAACATCCTGTGATTCTGGGCAAATCACTTAATCTCCCTGTGCCTAACAAAATGAATGTGTCTAACCGTAACACAACTGGTGCTCATGTAAAGTACTCTGGTACATTTGGGGGCAAGTTTGCACTATATAAAGCTCACCCCCCAAAAAATGCTAGAGGATGAGCAGCAGGTGATCTTGGAAGAGACTGTTGGGGTCCTCTTAATGATAGGCAGTCCTGCTGTGCTTAGGGGAAAACTCCATGTCTAGACGCTACATCCTACTTTTTTTGGACCTGATATCACATACTTGAACAAACTCAAAGTAATGTACTATGCTTGATAGTTTCTTGCAGCTTGAAAGATGACCTCTGCAATATATAAAGTGATGACACTAAAGTGTTTAAATATTTGCAACTTTTCTTATCTGAGTCTATTCTGTCCTATATAGAACTGCAACATTGTGAAAAGGTAGGACTATTGTGAAAAGATAGGTTAATGTGTGTGCAGTAATGTTACATGTATATGAATGGATGATGAATGCAAAGTAGTGTGAAAGGATTAGCACAAGGAAGGTATACAGAGGCGTAATGTGCAGAAGTGTTAAATGAGTAATTAGAGCAGAAATGAGGAGGAGTATTAAGCACTAGAAACGTGATTGAGTGTGCAAGTGTAGTGTAATAAACAAGGGGTGGTGTGTCTCAACATATAGGAAGAAGGAGAAGGATTTTTTCAAGGTGTGTGTGGCGGATTAGTATGGAGGAAAAAGGAGTAATAGTGTGGTGGTGTAGAGAAGTGTTGTGAAGTAGTAAGAATTACATAGCAGGGAAGAATTTAGGGTATGTAGAAGCTAAGAGAGATGGACGAGTGTGGCGTAGGAGTGGGCAGGATAGCTATATAGGAATAGTGCATCAATATTCTGTAGATGAGTAGTGTTAAGTAGTGTGTAGGAGCTGTGAGCAATGTGGTATAGATCAAAACGGAAGAATATAAGTGTAGAGTATATATAGTGATACTAAAGTGTCCTAGCATTAAAGTGCATCACAGTGAAAATAAATTAACAGGATGAATGAGTTGGAAATATGTGGGTAATATATTGTGAAAGAGTATTCAGGAAGAGTTCAGTGTTGAATACTGACGCAACACATTTACAATTTGTGTTAAGTATACACTATAACTCAAAGGAACTAGACATTAAATGGTTTTTGTAAATAAAATTAAGCCTATATTTGGTAGTGAAGAGTTTAATACCGGATTGAATAACTATGCGAAGTATGTTTTCGGGGGAATCTGAATTTTTTTACTTCGTATTTTGTGTTGACCTCTGTTCAACAGGTAATGAATTACACATTTAAATCAGTGAATAAAAGAAATTGACACTTCTGAGTCACAAGTACTGTCATTGCTGAAGTGACTATCTACTACATGAACGTGCTAACCACACCCTTACATTGCACATACTTCAGAGCTCCAGAGAAGTAGAATGTTTGTGGGTCTGAATTCTTTAGTCACTAACACTGGCTTTCACTTTGATTAAAACAGCACTATTGAGTTCAGTGAATTTAACCCTTTAAGGCAATTCATTGCTGATTGCTATTTTTAAACACAGCAGTTATCCTCAGCACATTTACTACATAGTTCAGTAAATGGCATTGGTTGTAGCCTCAAACATGAAATACACAATATACTTTTCACTATACACTTCAGTACTAGCTAGGTAAACCCCCTGAATGCATTGGAATAGTGTGTGACAGAATTGCGCAGGTACGAATATCTTTTTTTAAGTGTTTAATATAAGATCCTTTTATATGATACCATTCTTATTATTTTTGTTACATTTCCTTACTGTTTGTGTCCTAAGCTATTATTATTTAAATGTAAATTATGTGCAATTTATTTTGTATAGTGTATTTCATTTTTTTGGATAATATATTCAAAGTTTTTTGTAATCAAAAATGGCCGTTCTACAAGACTTCACTGATATTTAAGACATGTCTTCCCACACTGTCATAGATGGATATCGACCGCCCTAATGGTGGCCAAGATATGTATCTTAGAACACTGGCAGTCTCCACAAGTGCCCACTCATCAAGAATGGTTTGTTGAGATTTACCGACTAGACATTTCTGAAAGACGCCTTTATAAGATTCAAGAACAATTACGCTTATTTGATGATACTTGGGGGCTTTTCTTCCATCTTCAAGAACTTTAGTGCTGAACTGACTCCCCCCATTATGCAGGGAGTAGATCGAGGTGGTAGTACTGACCTTACATCATATTCAGAGGAATGTGGAGGGGAGGGAGACAAATAGGCAAATTCTAAGTGGAACACTCATCTGGTCCAGAATATCTCCAAATGCCTTCTTCAGCTATTTCCTGGAAGTGGTCAACGGGAGATGGGAACTCGCTGAAAGATGACTCAATCTGTGGCAAGAATGTTATGACTGAGCTCATATTTTGTTATGCTGTTTTATTATTACATCACACATATTGCAGTACCCTATCAAGCATCTAGGTGCTCGTCTCTTGGGACGTGATACACAAAGGTAAACTTACACTTTTGTGTAAGTTTATGATTGTTTGGTATTCACAGAGTGTTTTACTAGTAGTATATTTACGAGTGCAGAGTCTCCTCAAATAAACAGATAGGTATTTTAATGTGCAGAGACTCTGCACTCATAAAGATGCTACTCGTAAATCCCTTTGTGACTAGCAAACAATCTTAAACTTACATGAAAGTGTTTAAGTTAACCGTTTTGAATCAGGCCCTTTTGTTAATTTCTGTCTGTGCTTTTCTGTAAGTCTGTTTATCAGCAATAATGTACAATAGAACTGCTCTAGGCTGTTGTGAAAACCCAAGAAATGTTACAAAAGAAAAGATGCTTTTTATTTTATATCACTACTAGCTTACCCGTCGCGAGTTGCTGCGATCTCCGAAGAAATGAAATTCAAGAAAACTCGTTATGATAACATTCAATTTACATTGTGTTATTTTTATTGAAATATATTCATTTTAATATGGAAAACATTTCAAAGTGTTGTTTTAATTCTATTTATTTATTCGAGTGCTTGTGGATACACGATTTTTGGTTTTTCCGTCTGGTGCGTACATCAGTATTCGAAAGATTATGAGGGCCCTGGAGGGACGATATTTAAAAAAAATTTATGCCAGAAACCTTTGCGGGAGTGTACTCAACAACTTCCCAAAGATTCCTGGGGATCAGATGAATGCTGTTTCAATTCTATTTATTTATTCGAGTGCTTGTGGATACACGATTTTTTGTTTTTCCGTCTTGTGCAATACATCAGTATTCGAAAGATTATGAGGGCCCTGGAGGGACGATATTTAAAAATGTTTTATGCCAGAAACCTTTGCGGGAGTGTACTCAACAACTTCCCAAAGATTCCTGGGGATCAGATGAATGCTGTTTCAATTCTATTTATTTATTCGAGTGCTTGTGGATACACGATTTTTTGTTTTTCCGTCTTGTGCGTACATCAGTATTCGAAAGATTATGAGGGCCCTGGGGGGCCGATATTTAAAAAAATGTTATGCCATAAACCTTCGCGGGAGTGTACTCAACAACTTCCCAAAGTTTCATGGCAAACGGATGAATGGTGTTTTAATTGTTTTTATTTATTCGAGTGCTTGTGGATACACGATTTGTTGTTTTTCCGTCTGGTGCGTACATCAGTATTCGAAAGATTATGAGGGCCCTCGGGGGCCAATATTTAAAAAAAAAAAATGCCAGAAACCTTTGCGGGAGTGTACTCAACAACTTCCCAACGTTTCATGGCGATCGGATGAAAGACCTAGTAATGCATAAAGGACAAACAGACAGACAGACATACATTCGTTTTTATATATATAGATATGTGTTTATTGGTGACTTGCAGGGTTTGTAGGAGAGTAGGACGGAAAATATTTTTAATATATATTTTATGATTTTTTATATTTAGTGTATGTATTTCATACAATTTATTCTATATATTTGGTTGTACATAAAGGGGGTGATTAGTATGTCTGTCAGAGTTGCATCTGACCGACAAACCCTTGCGGCTTCAAAACTGACTTACCTTGGGTCAGTGGTCTGAAACTGCAATTACAATGCATGTGCGGGCGCAAACTCCCATTTCCTTATGGGAGCTTGTGTGGTGGTCTGAAACCGGCCACAGCACAAGCTCCTATAGAGAAATGGGTGTTACTGTAAAGCCCTACACAGAATGACAGGCACCTCCTGGTGCCTGTCACTTGGTGCAGGAATTTACAGGGGTGCCCACATCCTTAGGCCGCAGAGAGAGGGGACCGTGCTAGGGGCCCACAAAGTCACTTTCCAGCAGTTAGGTAATCTAACACAACCAAAGCCAAACACTTCCCCTCTGTGGTTCACATTGGAGTGGGAATAGACACTTTCTGTACTGTTGTCTTCGTTAGATTTGGATAACAGTTCTCACCCTTAAAGGTCCACTAGTATCCCTATTTTTACTGAGGTTAGAGTGAGATTAGTAAACATCAACTCTCCAAAGTTCACCACATTCTCTACTATTGCTTAGTTTAGAGTGGCAATAGTGAATTTGATCCCTCCAAATTATTTTTTATTTGATTTTTTACATGTTTTTATTTTGTAACATTTTACAAAGTGTGATTTAAGTTATTTAAATTCCAGTTATTATATATTTTTATTTTTTTAGCAATATCATCTTTCTTGATTTCATTTAATGTTCATAATTGTATTTGTTTTTATTTTATTATTTTTTAATATGTAGTGTTTCTATTATTCTTACATATCGGCATTTATTTCTTATGTATGGTAATTTAATAACTTAATCTATATATATATATATTTTTTTTATGAAGCCAATAAAAAACAAAATAGATCAGATTCATCATAGATATTTCAGCTTAAACAAAGAACTTACCCATATATTTCTATAAAATAGCAGAATGCATATATAACATAAGTCAGTTGGATTTACAAAAAAGTGAAAGAAAGAATTCAATGTATTCATTAGACCTTCATTAAACATGATATCTTAATAACACCAACATAACGGTTATAAGATGTATTAAAATGTGCTTAAATTGCAAAAACAAATATGATTCTTTTGATCATTATATTTTCAACATTGCATCTAATCCTAAAGAAATCTAGAAAGTGTGGATGTGCATAGGTGCAAATATTTCGATATGTAATAGAGAAAGTGCAAATATGGGGCATTTAGCAGCTAACGTACAGTTATAGATCTCTGTCATAAATTGCCAAGAAGCTGTAAATCTTTTAAGACCTCTAACCCTACTAGCTTATGCTTTCTCAAACTTTTGAGTTAGGATCATTTTATTATATCATTCCAGGCAAGTTGGCACTCCATTAGTCCTCTAATTCTGGAGGATCCAGGAACGAGCAACTTAAGAAGTGATAGTTATAAATACATCAGCGCCTTTACTCATAAGTTGGTCTTGCCTTTTGGTGCTTAAACCAAAGAGTGCCACACCTGTATCGGGTTCTATCTGTATATTTAGCCCCCTACTTAAGGCATCAAATACTTGTTCCCAAAACAATATTAGCACACAGCAGGTAAAAACAGATATGGAGCCAATCTCCCCTCCTAAACTGCTTACATCGAAAACAACAATCTTCCAACTCTGGGTACATCTTTGAAAGGGCTCTAGGGATATAGTATGCCATCTACCGAGCTAAAAAAGACATTATTTTGTATTTGCAGCTCTTAATGCTGAGTTCCCTAATTTTGATATCATCGGCCATTCCGCTTCTGAAAAAGTACACTGAGTTGTCAAAGACATCTTCACTAAAAAGTTATTTATCAAGGGACATTCCGTTTGGCTCCTTAGTTGCCCATACCAATTCCCAATCCCCTTCATTCTTGTCTTAAAAAGAACCATAGTTATTGGTGAAGAGATGGAGCCTGTTGGTAAATAAAGTTTTTTTTTAAATACACGATCTGCAGATATGCAAGATAAAATAACTTGCAACTATCGCCGCATCTTCCTTGGATGTTCTGCCAGGAGATAATACTGCTTCCTATTGTAAAATGACCTAATTCTTTAAATCTGTTCACGTACCAATATCTAATATGGCTTTTAGGGATTTGCAAACCTAAGACTTGGCAGTCGTCTAACTGCAGATACCTATAGCCTGCAAATTATCCCTTTACGGCATAACATATTTGCAGTTAGTGGAATATTACTGAAGAATCTCATATCTTGGTTATTTTGGAGCTTCGCAGTCTTCAAAAAAGCTGGTAACTGAGACCCCTCCTCCTTCACCAGCTTAAAAAAATATGTATATTCTGTGTTCCTACAGCATCCATGATCAGCACTGTTCTATCTAAAAGGGCTGCTTCATAATAGGAATACATGTTGGGTAAAGCCAATCCATCCTGACTTATATCCAGTTGGAGTATTGGGAATTTGACTTTAGGAGCCTTTTTATTCCACATAAAGCACCTAAAAAGTGTGTCCAATTCCTTAAAATATGCTCTATTGATTTTGATTGGAATATTTGAAAAAAGAAAAATGTAAAATGGGCATCTTAATTAACACTACGTGTCCTATCAATGTAAGGGGGAGAAGTGTCCATCTATCCAATAATTCCTTCATTTTTTTCAACATTGGTTCATAATTCAGTCCTTATAGTTCTTCATATTGGTTAGTTATTCTAACCACTAGATAACAAATCTGTTGGTTATTAGATGCCTGTTACTGAAGATTTAAAGGGAATATACTAGGCAAGGCATTAAATACAAGCATTTCCATTTTGTTATGGTTGATTATATATCCCTCTATTGCTTGAAAACGATTGAATTGTGCCATTAATTCTTCAACATTTTGTCTTTCTGGCTTAAGATAAAGCACAACATCATCCGCCAATAGCTTTAGTTTAGACATTACCAAAATTGGTGGTTCCACACCCCTATTGGCCCTAATACTAAAAGCAAAGGGTTCAATGAAAAAAGTAAACAACATTGGTGAAAGGGGCATCCCTGCTGCGTCCCTCTATTTATTTTAACAACTCCTGCTAAATTTGAGTTCATAAGGACCTTTGTCTGTGCACCATGATATACTCTGTAAAGCGTATTAGTAAACTGTGAGGGAAAGCCAAACTTTGCAAGGGCAAAAAAAAGAGCATCCCAGTTGACTAAGTCAAATGTCTTTTCGGCATCTACTATCAATATGACGGCGGATGTCAAATTAATGTAATAGTTAAGTTCTTGTATTTAAAAAGTTGTATTCAATGACATCATTCTATTGGCAAGAAATCTTGTCTGGTACATATGGATTAGGTTCTGAGCTATAGACGACACACGACTAGCTCATATTTTCATTAAGATTGTATAGTCGGAATTTAATAAACGTATCGGTCTGTATGCATTGACATCTCTCAGATTCTTGCCTTTTTTGACAAAGCTAACTATGGTTGACTCTCCAAAATCTGATGGAATCTCTCCCTCTTTTTTATTACATTAAAAAACTCAACCAAAAAGGGTGTTAACTCCTTAATAAAGATTTTTTTAATTCTATTGGATAACCATGCTTACCGAAGCCTTTCCACTTGCCATAGTAGAGAGAGCAAGCTAAATTTCTCCTGCAGTTATATCTGCATCTAGTTCTTCAATTTGTGTAGTTGTTAGTTGTGGGATATTTAGAGAATACAACTAAGAGGATATAGACTCATTTGAGACTGTATATTTTGCTGCATATAAATCATTATAATGCTGTAGGAAGATTTTAGCTAACCTACCCTTGTCCGAAACCACAGTACCTGTCGGTGGTTACACTAATTCCCTAATTGTTGCTGTCTCCTGTTTAGTTCTAGTTGTATGAGCAAGACACTTCTGTATCAACTAGCTTTCCTCATATACCCGGTGCTGATATGGCAGGGAACTTTACCAGTTTCACGGTAACACCCCTAATCAGCCAGGCTAGCTTGAGCTTTATTTCTATATTATGTTAATTTATTTTTTCATTTATTTATACATATTTTTAAATGTAGGTTTTTTACACTAATGTATATTTTTTCATTATTAGAATGTTGAATCCAATATATCTGTTTAATGAAACTACTTTGGGCCACTATATTTTTGTAGTTGACATTTTTATACTTTACATAGAAAATATAAAAGTCCATCTTTGTGTCCCCCATATTTGTTTGGTTGATACTTTGTATCTCAATATTTTAGTCAGCAATATTATGGAAAAGAACCCTTGAGGATTATGGTGTATTATGAAACAGTGTTGATTAATTGTGTAGCGGTTAATGTGCAGAGCTGTGTTGCTAGCTTAACTAGAGGAGTAGGGTAAGGAGTGGCTCATTGAAGCAGCTGGGAGTGGTAATCCGCAGAAATCATGTTGTGGAGTGAGCATCAATATTGTGAAAGGGTATAAAAGATTAGTTATTTGGGGTTAGTCTCATAATTGTGCAAAGGTGCATGAAGGAATTGGTAGAAATAATCTATACTCTCTCTAACTTTAAGGCTCCTGTACTTAAACTGTGTCCATCTGTGAAGAGGTACTAGAACACTTTGTGGGCCGTTTGGGCTTCACCAGTAAATATGTCCTCAAAATATGATGTTGCACCAAAGTGCTTAAACTTGATTTGACCCCACTACTAAGAGGACAAATTTAAGAGAAAACTATTTTCTCTTCCAATGACAATGATAGTTTCAAGGAGCACACAAATAGTTTTTTTAACAATTCAAATGTAGAGTACAATTATAATCTATCAAATCATAGCATTAATGAACATATGTAGACGGGAGTCTTGAGAGTTCTCATGTTCAGTTATATCATTTTTATTTTCACATTTAGATGAATGAATACATGGATTAGCCCAGCCAACACGTTTTGTCTGTAAAAGGACTTCATCAGGGTTAGAATGTGGCATGGTGTCAATACCAATGTAGCAAACCTCCTTATGGAAAATATCTATATTGCACACTGAGAGTCCCCCGTAGCGAGCTGTCAATTTCAAGAAATTAATGCCTCGGTTCTTCGGTTGAGATAAGAATTTCCAAAATTGGAGTAATCACTTTTGATAAATCGATGCAGTCTTATCTGATCAGAAAAATGCTTCTTGATTAATCTAGCATTGCTGGGATTCCCCACAGTGTAAAGAAGGCAAGGTCTCCTGAGAAAATATCCTCAGTCTTCTTGCCGGTTGTATATCTGTGTGTCCATCATCTGCTTGTGTTTGCTTTGTTCGCCCTAAGTTGGCAGGGTATGCCCAGATGTGGGTCCCTTGCTCACTCTGCCACTGTATATAAGCTTGCCTGGCTAATGACGGGTGTTACCCAGAAACCGGTCCCAGGATGCTTGTTTCCAGTTTAGGGATGACCTGGCTTGGCAGTTCGGGCTGGACTGTTCCCATGAGGCGCAGGGTTAAGACTGATTTGCATATAACTGGGTCTGAACTGAGGAGGCGAAGTGAGCTAAAGAATGTTGATGGATTCAACCCAGATCTTTGACTGAGGGTGAGCGTCTAAAATGTGTCAGTGCTCTGTCCACCCCCCTTGTGTTTGGTTTGTGAGCAACCATATGTTGATACCATAGTTCATGTGAACCTTTGACAATGGGTTCACAAAAATTGGAAATCTATACAAACCAAACACTTTCCCCAAACATTAAAAAGCCAAACTGTGCTTGCCTTAGTCCGTCCAGTCTATTTTTATATTATTGTGTCATTGATATTTTAGGTCTGGTTGCATATTTTGGTTCTGCAACTCATGATGGCATAGCACCAGACTACTGAGTACTAAATATTATGCTACACAAATCTCACAGTAGAAATATCTATTATCAAAATACTGAACATATAAATATAAAAACACTGCGAAGATAAATATAAATATTTATGATTATGAATTACTATAATTAACACAACATATAAGTATCATGAGGAAATACGTTATCTTCATTGTACACTGGTATAAAGTTCAAAAGAAGTAAATCTATTGTTACCTGTATATATGTTTTCGCTACGATATTTTTTTTAGAAAATATCTCGACATACAACCCGTCATGAAAAGACACCTGGACATTAAGGGGCCGATTATGATCGCGGACCGACTTTCGTCCGTCCGCGATCACTGAGGAGGAGGGAACGTCCGCATGGGCTGCGGCGTTCCCTCCTGTACGATTAGGATGTGACCGCCACCCTGGCGGTCACATCCTCTATTACTTACATTGCGGCGGGTGCGGCTTCAAGCTGCACCCGCAGCAATGTAAATAATGCAGGTGTTGCATTTGTATGCAGAAAGAGGCGGCACCGCGCGGTGCCTGCCGCTTTCTGCATACAAATGCAGGGGGGTACTATAGGTACCCCCCATGTGCACCCCCCACCCCCACTTCACCTAGGGGGCCCGCAACGGGCCCCTGCAGTGAAGTTACACATGCTTTTCCACGGCGGAAAAGCCGCCGCGGAAAAGCATGTTTCCCAACCTAATCTGGCTGACGGTGTCTGAGAGACACCGTCACCATATTAGAGCTTTTCCGCCGCGGTTGTAAGCCAACCGCGGCGGAAAAGCAGCGGACGGAAACCAGGACCCACCAGCCATCCTAATGTGGCGGTGGGTCTTTGGTGGGTCCGCAGCGGATTTTCCGCATCCTCCGGGCCGGCGGTGGCTTCCGCCGGCCCAGAGGATGCGGAAAATCCGCTATCCTAATAAGCCCCTTAATGCTATTCTAAACATACACTTTAAAAATGTTTTAAGGCTGCATTTGTTATTGTACTTGCAGTATTATTTCAGTTGTTTTATGATACTCGCATCCTCATTGTTATAAGGAATGTCTTTAGTTTGCTCTTTGTGTGAGCATTGGCTTCATTTCTACATGGAGTATTTTCCCTTGATCCTCTGCTGTGTATTGCGAGTTCTTAATGCATGCGGTCCTTCAGAGATCTCTGTTGGACGGTGCCACACTAGAAATGGTTCAAGAGCTCCCAAATGGAACTTGTGTAGTTGCTTTAGATGAGGGAATGTCAGTCGGCTTTTGGAACAAGGACTTTTTGCTCCTCGGCACAAATTGGTGATGATTCGCTTTTTATATGTGCTCTATGCCCTCTTCTGTGATCCAAGGACACTTAACAACGCAATTGCAATTTTTGCTTGCACACACTCTGTTGAAGATGAAAGGCAACACCAAAGATAGCCAAATCCTTCAGCATGAGTACCTTCAACATAATAATACCTGATCAGAAATAATACTTATTTTTTCCCCAATGCAATTACGCAAAAACAGGTAAAAAGGAAAGGGTTGTAAAGAAATAGCCAGAGTAGCAGTAATTTGATTTTAACTCAGGTAAAGGCTACCTGTAGAAACAATTTTAAATTGTAAAATTAGATCTTGCAAAATGTAAAATGTTTTAAATTAAGGTGTACTTCTTAAAGATATTGTTAAGAATTATTGAAACATTTTTAAAAAATGAAGTTCTTTCTAAACATTACAACCAGCATTAATTTGCTGTGCTGTTACTAAATTGTTTAAGGGAGCAATGAAGAGATGCATGGTCTGTAGTCCAAATGCAGGCTTTAATCACAATGTAGAAAACATTCACTCTGATGAACCAAAGAGAGAACAGATTTCGGGGCGATTTCTCGGCAACCGTGGAGGAAGGTGGAAAACAGATTTGAGGATGAAACTGTGTGAAGTCCTTTTATACTAGCTTAATGAGGCCACTCACTTTCATCACCATCCCAAACATTTTTGATGTGAGCCTCCTTCTTTATTTAAATGAACTAGGTAGCACTGCAACAGCATTTATTTTGTGCATGCTACAGAGAAAATGGAACTGAGAATTGCTTATCACAAGTTTTCATACTGCTCAATTGCTCTTATGGTATAGACAAATAATTGATGAAATGTCAGCTTTATTTCTTCCTACAGAAAATATGTGATACACTTAGAAGCAACCCTTCTGTCCCTTACTAGAAATCCCTTATTCTCATAGAGAAACAGTGGTTAGTGAAAATAAATACTGCATACCAGATTACATTTCCTAGTCTGACCACTTCTAACATCATAACCTCAACTAATGATAGTGTTTCTAGGGACGTATTGTGTCAGTTAGATTCTGGTGGGCAGTACTCTGGCCTGCCAGGTAAATGGGGTTTCTGCTCCCCTAGTGAAGAACTGCTGCTATAAATTGAGAGCTTTGCATACTCAGATGGGATCTCTTTGATTGATGCACCTCTGCAATTATGGCTGATGCACTTTTGTCACTGCTAATGTTGAGAAGCTGACATGTTTATTCAGTCTCCTCAAAACTCACTTATGTTCAGTGAGTGGTCTCACTGCTCATCATGGCTATTGTATCATTTTCCTGCCTGGGTCCGCCCTCCTTTGCACAATGGACTAGAGCAAGGAATCTGAGTGATGGTTAACCTGCCCTCAACAGGATGGGGTAATGGTTGTGATCTGCTGCCCTGCAGATAGACAGCCCTTCAATGTCAGGGATTCTGCCAGTGGAGCCACCGGAGGCCATCAGAAACCTTGTTCACCCACAAATAAACAGAGGGGAAACATTAGCATGGTGGATGAGACATCTGTAAATTGTTGGTAGATGCCATACATCAACCGACCTCTAAGCGACTCTTCTTGATGCTTACTATGTAGTGTTGAGAGCGAAATATCAATCACATCTACTTTTTGTGCTTGTTTCTTAGCCTGAACCCAAATACATATGTGTGATGTGACATATGTGTCAATAACTGTGTAGGCTGTCCCCCACCCCTAGCTGCACCCATTAGATCATGGTTCTAGTTATGTCTGGGTTTGGGTTTGAAACAGACCTTACACCTACTCGCCCTTGTGCGTGAGATAGCCCTGCTGCAATAAAAGTAACCTCCCTGGATCACACTTAGAGCTCAGTCATGGCATCCTGCATACTTTAAGCAAATCGAGAGAGTCTTTTCTCCATTTTTTGATTCTTCCTTGCATTTTCAACTGCACATCTGCTTCTGAACTCACTAGTTTACGTTCATTATCTTCCATGTCCCTTGTGTGCAAATGGATCATGAGCCAATATAGGGCTTGGCGTAGGTCATGATATTTAGATCCCCACAAAGATACCGTAAGGGGGCTAAAATCGAGTAGTTAACCCCCGGTATACAAATAAGCATGTACACACCTATGCACAGAACATGCCACTGCACATAGTAACAATGTATTTTCTAATGAAGAAACGAGCATCATATAACAAAATAATTGTAAAGTTTTCTTGTTAAAACGGTGATAAATAGATTTACAATTCTAGTTCAAACTCAAATAAAGAAGAATTTCGTAATATGCTTGGGATATGTAATTATGAGCACTCTACTCAAATTGTAGGCATTTTTGAGCACTTAAACTGTTCATCGAATGATCAGGGAGTCTGTTATTAGCAAATTGCGACATGGCAACTGCACTGTTTCAGAATGATAGACTTAACTTTTCCTGCTATTCTTCTTTACACAGAGTCAACCATAAAATATATTATGACGCACACTTATCAAATAGCCTCACTTGAGATCGTCTGCTGTAGCAACAGAGCTGCAGTGCTATCAGATCCGGTACAGAGTTCCCCAGTGCTGCATATCTAGTGCTAGACCGCAGGGACCACCTGTCCAAACAAAACAGCTGTCATAGGCACCAGCCTGCGATCAGATCTGTCTCTTCTGGTTAAGATGCATTTTATACAAAAATAGGGTCTCGACCGTATCAGAGACATTGTTTAAAGTGCATTGAAATCTTTCAGCGAGTAATACGAGATAAAATGCATGCGAATCAAGATTGAATACAATCAAGAGGCTGAAATAAATATTAACCGTGATAACACACCCTATGACAAAATGATTTCATGTTTTGCTCCAAGAACAGGGGCATAGCTTATTCTAAGTAGCTAAAGAAAACATACCTAAATATCTGAGGCACATTTTTACAAGCCCTGTGTGCCACAGCAACATCACTTTTTGTGACATTCTGGTGGTGCACAGGGCTTAGCCATATTTACAAGTCCACATAAACAGGGCCGGACTGGTAACCACAACCGGCCCTGGTAAAGTGCTTGGAGGCCCCCCCTCTTGGGGGTGCCGCCGAGCTCTTTCCCGGGCCGGTTTTCGACCAATTTTTGTACAGGCGCGATTTTGCAGCTATGCTGCAAAAACGACCCTGTAACATAAACGGCCCCCAGGGGCCCAAAACCGTCCCCCACCCTTGCGGCGCAGCGGGGGATTGCCCGGTGCCCGCTATGGCCAGTCCAGCCCTGCACATAAAGCTACACTGAGAGCCTTTTTTTGGGCTTGTAGATATGGAGTAAGGAAAGGCCGCGCATGTTGATGCCTTACCTTACTCTGCGGGAAAGAGGTGTTCCATGGTTGTTACTGTGGATGTTCCCACTCAACACCTGATAGTACATCAGGTACACCTGGGGCAGCGCCAAAACATTGTGCTTCCACAGAGCGGGCTTAACGAGGAGAAATGTTTATTTTCTCCTTGTTTTTACTCTTTCCACATGTGCAGCACACATGGAAAGAGGAAAACACCTTTTGTGATTGTTTTTGTGCAGGAAGGTCTCCATTTCTGCACAAAATCAATTGTGCCAAGAACAGAGACACCCTTGCACCATGGTGCAAGGGTGCATGAGTTGATGCACGGCTGCAAAATGTGCACCACCGCTGGCTAAAAGCACAGGAATGCACTGTATCTTGTAAATATGGTGCAGTTCTACCCTTTCGAATCAAAGTAGGGCAGCACAGCAAAACGATTTGCGAAACTGTTCTATGCCAATTCCTTGTAAATATGCCACTAACATAGATTAAAAACATAAAGGAAAAACATAAAAGAGAGCAAATCTTGTAGTTTACAATGACCAAGAATATACGTGGTGCAAATCCTAAATAAAGTCTGAAACCGAAAGAACAAATCTACATGGAAATATAGGACTATCTTATAACACTCCCTAGTCTTGTATTTTATTCTCTGTCATTAAATGTAAAACAGCACACTATATTCATCAACAGACAAAAGCCCTTATGACTAGCTGCCCGGAGTGGTATCCCTGAGTGGATACTGTTACGGTCAATTACAGATGTACACCTTTCACCAGACCGGTGAATTATTAAATTTGCGGATTTCGGGCACAATAGTTCTGAGGAAAATTGAATTTTGCCCTGTCATGTGTCCCTACGTGTTCCCCTTTATATGTTATATGTGCATGATCGATATGCATATGTTCCCCCTCTCCAGATTAAAGACGCAATTATAGTTGTGTCCAACGTTAGTATGCCAGTTACCCAGTCTCCCTGAAAGCAACAAGTATTAGACCTATGTTGCCAACGTTTTACATTGTGCACGTTAATTCGTCGAGTTGTCCCCGTTTCTAGGCCTCATAGGGCCCGGACACCAGATTCAAGCTCCAGTCTCCTGAAACCACTCCGAGGAGCGATGCAGCCCCTCCCGTATTCCTGACCCTTCACTTACTTTCTGCCAAGGAGCGCAGTGCCCGGCCTGGCCTGCCTGCCTGTCTGCCAAGAATATGTTATGCCTCTAGTTATCAGTTCAGCTCCCCGGCTTCACATTCCTAAGCTAACGAACCGCATAAACATCTTCAGCTATAGTCTAGTCTTCCTGTCTCCATGCAAGAGAATTACTGAATTAGTATCCATAGAAGATTCATAGTACACGCAATACATGTAGAATATATGCATGCACCAGCCTTAGTGTCAAGTAGCCTTTACCCTGATGACATTTAGATTCAAGCAACATGTTCTCCAAACACAAGATATCAGATATGCTATAGGTACATGTCGTCCTGACATCCCAGACTTTAGTCTCCTCTTCTAGTGCCAGAAGTCAGAGCCCCCAGCTCTCCCCAGTTACACGTCATGGCCCGTTTGCGCGCACCAGTAGGTTAAAGGTTCCAGCTGCCCAGGTAGCCCCCTCCATGTATCCACCCATTTATGACACTTCTGTGACGTTTTCATCACATGTCTTTGTGCACGCCCTGTACACGCCTTCTTTGTACGCCCATATGTTCTTATCTTACGTTTGTCACTTGTTACGCCTACTGTATGCAATGCAATTATACTGTTTTTCTAAATATACTATGTAATGTTAATGAGACGTTGCAGCTGCCATGCCATTCCATTCCATTGCATGCCACATCATGGTCTTTAGGCTCGAGCCATCCGATTAAAGCCATTTCTGACTCAGATATCACGGATCCTGCCTCTTATTTATTGAGCTATCTGTTATAGTTAATGTATAGAAAAATAGTATCGGTAATTAATTATTTATTTACCACATAAAATGGCGCCCGAATAGGGACGAGCCCCTTCCCCACGCGCCGGCGATGTAACGCAGGCCCCCTGACCCTTCTACAGCCGTGACGGACCTCTACTGCGCACCTGCAGATATTTCTGCTCAAGTCTCCCTCAGGCCCACGGAGGAGACGGAGACTGCGGTCCGGCATCCAGACGAGGCGGTGAGGAAGGCGGGTCGTTCCGACCAGAGCCCAAGCCGAGAGAGCAAGGTCCGAGGTATCCAGGGGCCCACCTGTAACCGAAGCCCGAAGCCCGAGGCGCATGCGTAGTGCGTAGCAAGTTACCCAACGTCGTAGCAGTCCAGTCCAGTCCGAGGCCTTCAGTTTGCTTCCCGGTGAGTACCGTTGCTGGGGGTATCTAGACGGGTGTTCATTAATTTGTGCCCGGTCCGACGGGTTTGGGTACACAGATCCGGTCCGACGTGTTCACCTAGGTGGATACGGTATGACGTGTCTCTTTAGGAGACCGGTATGTTCTGTACTGTTTTAGCAGTGCATCCAGTAATTCTAGTAAGTCTGTTCTCGAGAAATTCAAGTATTATGTTTTCAATGTACTAGGTAGTATCTGTTGTAACTGTTAGTAATGTGTTTTTGATGTCGTGGTATGAGTGATTGTTTTGCTATTTCATTTCTGTGTTCATTGTGTATTGTGTTCAAGTTCAAGTACGGTTCAAATATGCCTTTGTTTTCGAAGTTACGTCAGATAAAAACCAGAAAAGGGTTACTCGAAGAATCAGTTCCTGTCCCTGCCAGGGACAGTCCTGGACATTTCATGTATCATAAGCATGGCTTAGATGCCATACTGTATCTAGATTTATGGGTGGACTACACCAAACATCTCGAAGAGAAATATAGATGGCCTGTATCAGGAACATGGGATGCCGAGTGCATCATGAGAGTAGAAGAAGCATTATGGAAAAAGAAAGCCAGACAGTCCCAGAAAGATGCCATAGAATTATGGCGCAAAGAATCTCATAGAAGAACCGAGAAAGAATTCAGGAAAGCAGAATTAAGTAGGGAATCCTCAGAAAAAGCCCAAGAAAGGGAATTACTAGAAGAAGGTGAACGAGTTAGAGCAGAACAATCAGACAGACAGAGAAATGCCCTTATTAAAGGTATGTATCCTCTTCTCGCCGAGGGTTTGCCGAAGGCAACCCCGGAAGCACTCCATAATTTACCGCCACCCTTGGTCCCGACTAAGCTACGTCATAAACCGACTGCAGCTGAAATTTTCCTTTCTTCCTATTTAGATGACACTGTCCCAGAATATGCTAATACAGATCCGACTCCGCCAGTCCAAGTTCAAGTCCAGCCCCCTGTTAATAATGTAATTCCTGTGCCTCCAGTCGTTGGTCCTGTTAATGTGCCAGTCCCCCAGGATCAACCCACCTTATGTATCCCTACTGTACCAGTCACGTTACCAGCAGCCGCACATTCAGTATTAATTGACGATTCCAGTTCAGGAGGGGCAGGGGGAGGTATTCCTATCACCCCGCCTCAAACAAAACGCCTGACGCTGAGAGATGCAGCGTTACAACGTACGCCGAAAGTGACTACGTACGAAGCCCTCAGAAAGTATTTCAATGAGTGCGGATCTGATTGTAGATATGATCCAGTACCAGGTGAAGATAGTATGATAATATATTCCATACGCTTACGACGAGTTGCAAGCTTCTTGGTTACCATATCGGATATGAAAGAACATTTAGACAGAATATATCATTTTATCCGAACAGGGGAGAACCCAGGAAGTATTCACGAAGCTATGGTACACAGAAAAGTCGAGATTCAAGGCATGATTTTGCAATTTTTAATAAATTGTTTAATAAGAGAACAGGATCATCCTGATAAAAATCCAGAAGAGATGAGAGTCCTGACCAGATGGAGTGACAATATAGCAGAAGGAAAACACAAGACACAGAATAGTATAGAAACCATGTACAGGAAGATTCGTAAAGAAATTATAAGTATACACCAAAAGGAGGAAGCAATGAGAGTAGCCGAGAAAGAGAATGACTCTTCAGACGAAGAGGTAGACAACGAGAATCCCACCAGAATAGCGTATGTAGGTAGGACGAGACACTCTGATAGACACACACGCCTAGACTACAAGAAAGCTTTTCCTCCCGTACCAGAACAATGTTCTCTTGAGCAAGTATTCCAGGCTACCGACAAAGTTCTGAAATTACGGATTGGTTACAGTGAACTTAGTACCATGCATGAACAAGAATTAGCCCGATCAGCAGTCCGATGGGTTAGTGATTCTGCCACGTTTCCAGACGAAGTAGTGGCCCAAATGTTTCTGAAACTGCCCCCAGCCGAGCAGCGACTGGTGGGTATGTACATGACCCAGCACCTCATTACACTGTATGAGAGTCAGCATTCTGATCCAGGTCCCTTATATAATGTACTGAACGAGTTACTCCTAAACAGATGGAAAGGTCTAGGTACCGATTTAATTAACGTCGTTCTAGAACAGCGCCACAAATACAGAACGTTCCTGACTCCACATTTTGTTTCCGTTTCACCCCCATTCTACATAGATAGACAGAATCCGTTGCGAGAAGTGCATCCTGTTAAGGGAACGGGGGGTGAGCTCGAACGAGTATTTGTTTACACCCCTATAACGAAAATAGAGCTACTAGAAATGAAAAAGTTAGTGCCCTGTCACGATAAAGATCCAGCAGGGTTCCACCGAGAGTTAAAGGACATGCTCCGTATGGGAGAATACACGTATCCTGATATCATCAAAATGTTAAAGGTCCTGTTGCCTGCGGGCATATATGAAAAACTTAAAGAAAAAGAATGGGAGGTGGGAGAGAAAAAGATTGACTGGACCGCGTTAGAGAACGAAGATAATACACGAGTCCCAGGTACTGGTCTTGGGGATAAAGCCAAGGAGTTGCCCGAACTGTTAATACAAGTCTTGCCAAGATTACTAGCCACGAAAAAGGAAGACTGGGATGCCATCTCAGCCTGTAAACAGAAACAGGACGAAGACACTAGTGATTTTTATTCCAGATTTGAGAAATGTTTCATTATTAATAGCCGTCTGAAAACAAGTAGTGAGTCGTATCCACATCTTTTTGTTACCAAACTAGTTGAGAATTCTTTACCGCAAGTTAAGAATCGAGTATTGAAAGTCGAGAGTACTTGGCAAGCTAATACCCCATCTCAAATGCTACAGATGTTACAGTATCACCAGAATAGAATCAGGGAAGAGCAAGAACACGAAAGGAGACGTATGAAAGACACGAAAATGAAAGTACTAGTTGCACAGTCCGTTCCACAAGATAGTCAGAAGAGGGGTACGAATCAAACTAGTCATTCTGCAGCTCCCGTTAAAGGGACATGCAATTACTGTAAACAGCCAGGTCATTATATAAACGAATGTGCAGTTCTGAAACACAACATAGCTACAGGTAAGACGAAAGAGAGACCACGTCCTCCTAGACAAGAACATGTTCCGCAAAATACGCAATCACCGCAGAACGCACAACAGACAGTTACAGTACCGCAGCCTATAGCTGCCACACAACACGTTACACAACAAATGTACCAATACGCACAGTCAGATTATCCAGAATATCAGCAGTATTCATGAAATAGCCTAGAGAGGGAAGTTGGCTTGCCTCTCATCGAGGTTCCTGTAGATCAAGAGGGTCCCTATGTACACAGTCAAGTATTAGGGAAAGACAGAAAGTTTCTGATTGATACAGGGGCAAGTAGGACTACCATCAGTCATGACGAGGTTCCAGGGGCTCCACTCTCAGGCTCAAGAAATGTTTCCCTGGGATTTTCAGGAAAGCCTATTGTTAATGAAATATCGAAACCAGTTTCCCTAGAAGTTGGTCCATTGTCCCGAACTACAGACTTGTTACTTACGAAATCCTGTCCTGAAAATTTACTTGGTATTAAAACATTGAAAGAATTAGGAGCAGTTATATGCTGTTCCCCAGAAGGAGTGAGATTGTTTTTACGTGATTTTAAAGGTCATTATGTGTTACGTGATTTTGATCCAAGATTACTGAATGTACCACAGCATTTATGGGCGCAAGGTCCAACTGATGTAGGTTGTATGCACATTACACCATATCGTGTCACTCTGAAACAAGGTGTTGTATTGCCACGAATCCGACAGTACAAATTACCACCTGAGGCTGTAGCAGCCTTATCGAAAATTATTGACAAGCTCATTGCTCAAGGAGTAGTTGTAGAAACTGACTCCAATGTATGTAATTCTCCTATCATTCCGATTCTTAAACGTACTGATCCAAATGCACCTCCAGTTTATCGATTAGTGATTGACCTTCGAGAACTTAATAAGTGTATCATACCCCAGTACCCTGTCGTTCCAGATATCTCTTCCCTATTGACTGCCATTGATTCTGAAGCTACGTTCTTTACTGTTATTGATCTCAAGAACGCATTCTTTAGTGTCCCCATTCATCCAGACAGCCAGTTTCTTTTCGGATTCTGTTTAAACGGAAGAAGCTATAAATTCACACGAGCTCCTCAAGGTTTCACAGAAAGTCCTAGCATTTACAGTCAAGCACTTAAAAGACAACTAGACAGTATTCACATGCCAACTGACACTGCCCTGCTCCAGTATGTCGATGATCTATTGATCACAGCCCGTACAGAACGTGACTGCGAACGTGCGTCACTGACAGTCTTGTATTTCCTGGCAGACATGGGGCACAAAGTGTCCCCTTCCAAACTGCAATTCTGTGTCCAGCAAGTGGTATACCTTGGACACTTACTGTCCAAGAGGGGTAGACAGTTGACACCTGACCGTATCCAGTTAATAGCACATCTTCCACAGCCCAAGACACAGAAGGAGGTACAAGCTTTTATCGGCCTCACTTCTTACTGCAGACAATGGATTCCTCAGTATGCATATCTAACTAAACCACTGATACAGTTAACAACACAGGAAGCAGCCATATCGACTGTCCTCCCTTGGACCCAGGAACATACACTTGTTTTTAACGAGTTGAAGAAAGCTTTATGTAATGCACCTGTGTTAGCGACACCAAACTACAGCAAGCCTTTTACACTTTTTGTCACTGAACGTGATGGTACAGCATTGTCTGTTCTCACGCAAGATCAAGCAGGACAACACAAGCCTTGTGCTTATTTTTCTAGCACCTTAGATCCAGTAGCCCAGGCTCTGCCTGCGTGCCTCAAGTCAGTTGCAGCTACAGCTCTAGCTATCAGACAAAGTGATTCCATAGTGTTAGGACACTCCCTGACAGTACATGTTCCACACTCTGTGGAAGTTCTTTTAAACCGTACGCAGACTCAGCACTTGACAATTGCACGATTAACAGGTTATGAACTGACACTGTTTCAGCCACACATAGAAATCAGACGCTGCAACGTTTTAAATCCTGCTACACTGTTACCCTCGAGTACATCGAATTCTGCCACACATGACTGCGTGGAAGTTATTAACATCATGACAAAGCCGAGACAAGACTTGACTGACATTGCATTACCTGATCCCGACCTGACACTTTATGTGGATGGTTCATGTATGAGAACAAGTACAGGAGAACTAGTCGCCGCATATGCAGTGACTACTGAGACTGAAGTTATAGAAACACATCGTATCGACACCCTGTCTGCTCAAGCAGCAGAGCTCATCGCTCTGACCCAAGCCTGCATACGAGCTAAGAACCTGAAAGTAAACATATATACAGATTCACGTTATGCATTCGGAGTCGTTCACGACTTTGGAGTACTCTGGCAAGAAAGAGGTTTCATGACCTCTCATGGAGCCAAGATTCAGCATGGTCCCCTCATTCAAGCTCTGTTAGAAGCAATACATTTACCGAAAGCCATTGCCATTATGAAGTGCAAAGCACATACGAAAGCCACTGACACCATTTCCCAAGGTAACGATCTAGCAGATCGAACAGCCAAGCTTACAGCTCAGACTCCAGACATTCCAGTTAACATGACAAAGACAGATATTCCAGAACAGACTACTTGTATGACAGTTAAAGACCCTACACGAGATGTACTAGACATACAGTCACATGCTACCCCAGACGAAATCAAGAGATGGTCTGAACAAGGAGGGGTCCAGACAGATCAGGGATGGTTGACGAAGGGAAAAGCCACATGGTTTCTCCCCGACTCTATGGTTCAAGTCATTATTAATACCACACATAGTCCAGCACATTTAGGAGAGAAAGCCATGTTAGACAGCATCCAGAATATTTGGTTTAACAAGCATTTACGAGCAGCAGCCAAACAGAAAGTACGTACCTGCATGATATGTTGTCAGTTCAATCCAGGTAAAGGTGTTCCGGTGGAACAAGGTGGATTCCATCCTCCTGACCACCCTTTTGAAGTCCTCCAGATGGATTATATTCAGATGGATCGATGTCGAGGTTTCAAGTATGTCCTCGTAGTTGTATGTGCTTTGTCCAGATGGACAGAAGCATATCCAGTCCCAGATTACACTGCCGCGACCACTGCCAGGCAGTTGGTTCGTGAGTATTTCCCCCGCTATGGTTTGCCTAGGGTCGTGTATTCAGACAACGGCCAGCCATTCTCATCCGAACTCATGAAACAAGTATCTCTTCTGTTAGGGTACCAGTGGAAGTTCCATTGTGTACGACACCCCGAGGCAGCCGGCCTCGTCGAGAGACATAATCAAACTCTGAAAATCCGCATTGCAAAGGTTTGCGCAGAAAAAGGCGTAGATTGGATGGTAGCTCTGCCAGTCGCCCTTTTTTACATGAGAATGGTCGCTCACTCCCGTTCAGGTCTGTCACCTTATGAGGTTGTTTTCGGTCATCCCCCGAACATGTGGGGTACACCAATGCCACGTAAAATAACAGATGTTGACAGTAATATGCTGACAGATTACCTGGCTTCCTTGATGTCTGCACTACTCTCTTGTCGTTCACAGGTCGCGGCTGCCTTTCCAGACAACACCCAGGTGAAACCGCACGAGGTCGTTCCAGGTGATCTGGTTTTGATCCGGAATTTCGATTGTTCAAGTCCGCTGGAGCCCCGCTGGAAAGAGCCGAAACTCGTACTGATGACCACAAGGACCGCCGTCAAAGTGGAGGGCCGCAAGGGATGGCTCCACTGCAGCCACGTTAAACGTTTTCATGGACTCCGTCCAAAGACTTTTTTCAAGGACTGCCCAGATACTGACTCTAAACTCCCCCTGTTAGAGAAAACTCCACAGCAGGAGTATAAAATCAAGTTAAGGTCTAGCAAGTCAGACAGTTTAATTGTTTAAGTCCCTCTCGGGTGAAGCGGTTAGACAGGTTCCTGACATGTATGAGATAGACCCCCATAGTGAGAGAGTTAGACGAAACTCCAAGAAAATACGTTATTGTAAAAATTTGCGCAGCAGATGCGTAATCACTTTATTGTTTATGTTATTTCTGAGTCTTACGGTTACATGCATAAGTTATGTTTTACATGTATATTTTCCTCCTACTGATTTACATGTACATTTGTCTTCTAATAATACAGTAGAGCACACTTTTAGTGAACTACCTCCTCACGAGTTATCTTACAGACTTGCCATGCGCAACAATACTTTTATCCGAATGTTGCACTATTCACACCAGACTAGCAATGCCACTAATTGTTGGGTGTGTGGTCGACTCCCCCCTTTTCAGACACCGAAGGGAGTTCTGCCACTCTTTCCCTATCCGTTCTCACACAATGGTTCGTGTGGAGCATGGTTTACGTTAACATCATCCTCAGACGATAATTCCCTTCTGAATAGAACATGTTTCCCAGACAAGGAAGGACTATCCCATAGGACAGGGTTAGATCTAGAAAATGAAGTATATGATTTAGGTAATTATTCCTCGAATTTCATGGTTTTGAATGTTCAGTCCGAGACTACTCCAGATTTGCCTGCTATTACAGTCCTACCAGTGAAAGGCGAATTATGTGTCCGAAAGAATGGTTCTGTACATCTAGGACATAGTGATTGTACTACTGTGGTCGAGTATAGTGACAGTGGGAAGTCTACTTTCAAAGCCTCACGTCATTCATATTTTGTATGTGGTCAGACCGCATATGTACGTCTGCCCCTAGATTGGGATGGAACATGTTACATTGCCTTCCTACTACCACCAGTTTTCCTAGCCCCATCCGATTATCACAGAAATACACATCTAGTACACGTCAGACATAGAAGGGAGATCGAGTCCCCAATTGTCGATCAAACTGAAACTGCCTTAGAACAGTATACAGACTTCAATAAAGGTTTCTTTTTCTTCATAGGACCTATCCAGAATAGTAAGCTAATACGTAGGCTAACCAGAACCCTTGAAGCAGTAGTGAATGAGACTACTTCCGCTCTAGGTAACTTAACAGAAGAGCAATCTGCTATGAGATATGTCGTTCTTCAGAACCGCCTTGTTCTTGACGTCATACTGGCCGATAGGGGCGGAGCTTGTAGAGTCATCGGATCTAGTTGCTGCATTTTTATTCCTAATAACGCACCGTCTGTTTATTCAGCTATAACCAGACTTCACAAAATAGCCCATCAGTTGCACCAGAATCCAGGCACCTGGACATGGTCCGGTTGGCTCTGGAGTATAATATCTGCCTGGGGATGGAAAGTATTGTCATTCCTAGGAGTAGTAGTAATGATCATATTCAGTTGTTGCCTATGTTTACAATGTGGCCCTGCGATTTGCGGCTTGTGCGCTACCTCTTGTATTCCTAGTCCTAAGTCCCGTTCCAAGAAGATTCGAGACGAGCAAATTATGCTATATGAACAGATAGATGGTATCATGAATATTGATGTTTCCTGAAGGAAACGTAGGGCACAAGGAGGGAATGAGGAAAATTGAATTTTGCCCTGTCATGTGTCCCTACGTGTTCCCCTTTATATGTTATATGTGCATGATCGATATGCATATGTTCCCCCTCTCCAGATTAAAGACGCAATTATAGTTGTGTCCAACGTTAGTATGCCAGTTACCCAGTCTCCCTGAAAGCAACAAGTATTAGACCTATGTTGCCAACGTTTTACATTGTGCACGTTAATTCGTCGAGTTGTCCCCGTTTCTAGGCCTCATAGGGCCCGGACACCAGATTCAAGCTCCAGTCTCCTGAAACCACTCCGAGGAGCGATGCAGCCCCTCCCGTATTCCTGACCCTTCACTTACTTTCTGCCAAGCAGCGCGGTGCCCGGCCTGGCCTGCCTGCCTGTCTGCCAAGAATATGTTATGCCTTTAGTTATCAGTTCAGCTCCCCAGCTTCACAATTCTAAGCTAACGAACCGCATAAACATCTTCAGCTATAGTCTAGTCTTCCTGTCTCCATGCAAGAGAATTACTGAATTAGTATCCATAGAAGATTCATAGTACACGCAATACATGTAGAATATATGCATGCACCAGCCTTAGTGTCAAGTAGCCTTTACCCTGATGACATTTAGATTCAAGCAACATGTTCTCCAAACACAAGATATCAGATATGCTATAGGTACATGTCGTCCTGACATCCCAGACTTTAGTCTCCTCTTCTAGTGCCAGAAGTCAGAGCCCCCAGCTCTCCCCAGTTACACGTCATGGCCAGTTTGCACGCACCAGTAGGTTAAAGGTTCCAGCTGCCCAGGTAGCCCCCTCCATGTATCCACCCATTTATGACACTTCTGTGACGTTTTCATCACATGTCTTTGTGCACGCCCTGTACACGCCTTCTTTGTACGCCCATATGTTCTTATCTTACGTTTGTCACTTGTTACGCCTACTGTATGCAATGCAATTATACTGTTTTTCTATATATACTATGTAATGTTAATGAGACGTTGCAGCTGCCATGCCATTCCATTCCATTGCATGCCACATCATGGTCTTTAGGCTCGAGCCATCCGATTAAAGCCATTTCTGACTCAGATATCACGGATCCTGCCTCTTATTTATTGAGCTATCTGTTATAGTTAATGTATAGAAAAATAGTATCGGTAATTAATTATTTATTTACCACAGGCCTGAGACAATAGACCCAGAGCCTTGTGAGCACTTGCCCCAACTTACCCTCAAGCTGCATAATGCAGGGAGGTAGAAAGAGTTCCCTCCAACTAAAGTTAAAGGATCTCTGGCCAGCCACAGCACACAACCCCAAGTCTGTGTGTTATTTGCCATTTAGAGGAAATAACTCAAAATTCCAATAACTGAAGTTAACAGAGAACTCGTAATGACTAATAGGCACTTACCCTTTTAGAACGACACTCTCCTTCGATCAGCATGCCCTTTTTCTTGCTGCCTGCAGCTTTTTTAACTATGCATTTGCTTACAGTATTGTTAATAAATCCAAATTAGTATAATCCGGTTTACTTAATGTGTTTGCATAGTGTTCTTTTATGATTTTGCATTTTTGTTCTTGTTGGAGCCTTGCTTTAGTTCAGGTCAGATCAGGATGTTGCCTTCTGAGGTCCACAGAACACGTGGACCTCATCTGAGGCACACAGTTCACTATTCAATCGCTGGACTGCGGGGAGGTTGCTCTCACCCTCCCGCTGTGATGAAAGCTCCCACTTACGCTTATATTGATTGAAGTTCACCAGCGCCTGCTAGGTTCTGAACATTTTTATATAGCCAATTCATACTTTTGTAAAAACAAATAAGTATTAGAAAATATAAAGTGCAGTAAGTCAAGTATATTGTGGAGTTTGGAAATAAACTCATAATCACCTAAAGCATCATGTGGTAGTGCACTGTGATTTTACAGACAACACATTTCCCATTGAAATGGCCACTAAATATTTAAAGCAAAACCAAAGGTGATGATGGACGGAGTGTTGAACATTGCAAGCACTCACCCCCAGTCAACTGAACGGGGTTTAATCCATCATCATTCTTAAGCTCACTCCGCCACCCCAGTTCAGACATGGACATATGCAATTCAGTCTGACCCTGTGCCTCATGGGAACAGTCCAGCCCGAACTGTCAAGCCCTGTCTGCTCTGGACCGCAAACAAGCATCCTGGGACTGGTTTCTGGCTAATCAGCCGTCATCAGCCAGGCTAGCTTGAATCCAGTGGCAAAGTGAGCAAGGGACCCATGTCTGTTCATACCCCGCCAACTTAGGGCGAACATACTGTTTTTACTGATAAAAGTATATTACGCACAAATGAAAATTTTTGGACGTCAGGTTTCAGTGAATATTTCTCATTTGTGCATCACCAAGTGGAGAGTTTATGATAAAATACATTTTTTAAACTTTCTTAACTTCTCATCTTTGACTCATCCCAAACTCCAAATGTGTATGATGCTTCAATAATTTTCTTAGAGAGCTCTAATTCGGAAACAGTGGAAGAGGGCCATTGACCTCTTCGGAGCCTCTCCGGAGCCCCTGGATTTATCCATGGTGACATTTGTAAGTGGTTGTATGTAAAAGATCTGAACCATCTTGGAGAGTCCATTTTGGGCTCGACACTCTCCATGCATGTCTCCTGCAACCGATGCAAAGCACCTTACCCTAGCTGTCCAGAGGCACAGAAACCTACATTAAAAGGCAAGCACTACAGGTTGCATCTCATTTTCCAATTTTAACATAGCTTACTGTGCATTAGATTTCATAAGTGTAGCTCACCGTAGAGAAGTGGTCAAATATTGGAGGCAGAAAACTGACAGTTTTTGTGGGTTAGAATATATTTTCCAAACATAAACCTTCCCTGAGATTCTATCTAAGTGGCTAGATCTGGTGCGATGACACATATACTTATATGAGTATTTGGGCTATCCAATGCCATGGTCTAGACCCAAAGCAGATTAGAATTTGACTTAATAAAATAAATCTATTTTCTAATTCTCTAGTTTATGGTATGTAAGGTTCATAAAAAGCAATTCTCCAGATTAACTATCCACTGCCGTATGGTCTGACATACACTGTTCTCTCTCTATGCTTATAACTTGGGGCAGAGGATGTACATGTATCAGGCGACTTGGAATCATTCCAATGGGTATATTTAGATCTGGTTCAAAAACAGCTCCACCAAAGTGTCAATGTTGTAACAGTAGGTTACAAAATAAAGTCCCTAGCACATGTGGTTTGTAGATGGCCCACTTTGGGAAGGGAGCGTAGGATATTGTAATAAACCTATTAAATAAACTTGGAATGTGCCCCTGCCACAAGAGTACCTTACGCTGAATGAAGGGTGGAGGTCCCCATTTGGTGAGCAGATTTGGGAAATACAGGGAGGGAAACGTTTATATTAATTTCTGATGTATGGTTAAAAAGGGTTAGATATTTTGCAGTTTGAAATCCCATTGATTGGCATATATTTAAAGCAAATATAGATGATATTACATTTTAACAAATGCTTTTATTTAGTTTTTGCTTAACAGAGCCTAATTGGTTCAAATGTCGCTCTAATTTGATTTGTTTTTATCTGTGTATTAATATTTGTAATGGTTTTATATTACCTAACAAATTAAATGTAACAAATACATTCCGGCCAGTAGCCAATAGCCATCAACAGTGATATTTTACCTTGTTCATCCTTTTCTTATGGCAAATTGCTATTCTGCTTTGATTTCCTGATGCTTTCAAATCCTTTGGGTGTTTTTCTTTACTTGTTGGGTCAGTGTTTATGAGCATGTTTATGTCCTTGAATTTGATGGGAAGAGCACTCAATTTTTTTTTTATTTTAACTGTATTTTTCATTAATTTAACTGAGCTGTGATTTGTTAAACACGATACATTTTGAACACCAGCTCAATATACTTTCTATTGCTTCTGCCTTTATAATTACCTTCAAAACGAAGAAGCAGGGGGTTTATTTGACCCAGTGTGACTTGTGCTTTCATAGAGGTACCTAACGGTAAAATACAAGCAGACATAATGAACTACACATTTTTTTTCATTAGACTTGCCCAGCAGACTTACTTGTCAGGTATGGCTTGATTATATGGCATGAAAATGCTGAACCCTGTCCAGGTTTGTTAATTAATAATGTCCCTTGCTGCATATACTTTCCAGTGTTATGCCTGATTACTAAATCTCCCTGCATCAAGACAACAGATGGCTTGAATTATTCAAAATTAAAAACTAGTCCCAAATTCCTTCTACCAGAGCACACTAAATAAATCAGCTTCTCCATTCTGACAATCAGGGATAGTAAATGATGCAAAAAGTAACAAAATAACACGAAAGATGACTTTGCAGTGTTTGATTGAACTTGGCATGACTTGTTAAAGGGTGTCTGTAGAAGTCACAAAAATGTGATCATTCTCTTGCTGCTGCAGTGATCAGGACTATAAATCGCTAGAAGTGACACTCTCAGGGTCATTCTTATGTATGCCACTTCTTTCCACTTTGAAGCATTTGATGCACAAACGTTTAATTCACAATCTATAGACTAAATGCTGATTTGTTATATACTTTCATTGATTAGATATTGTTTCCAATATCTTCCTGGGAAGCCCTCCTCTGTTTCACATAACACTACTGATAATAATAGCAGCTCGTATATAGCACACTTGGAGTCTGATGTACTGAAATTTAACAGATTGTAAACCATTCGCAAAGTGATCTGCAACCATTAACTAGGACTTTTTTGATGAATTATGAGAATTAAAATATAGATTTGTTAAAATTGCATAGAGAACCAAATATTTAATGATGCCTTATTTTGTGATTTCTTTTTGCATTTCTTAAATCATCAATTGGCATGTGCTAATTAACACCAACTTGAAACAACGGTGTAAAACGTCACCCAAAATGCATTGTAATCTTTCTCAATGGTTGCTGTTTGTTGTATGGAGAAGAGGATGCACATTCTAGGTGCTCATCAGAGGAGGAGGAGGAGAAGGAGGAGGAGAAAGATGATTTGTAGGCAGAGGGTTACTTTGTTTGAACAAAGAGGTTAAGAATTGCACAGTAGGTACAGGTTTAGTAAGGGGGGATTTTAAGCTTAATGCCGGAACTGGAGACTGTTTTAACAAAGTGCACCCAACATAGTATAGCTCTCAACTCAACAAGTTGGATTTCATGTTAAACTGGAGTAACCTCAATGTTAAGCTTGACTTTTAGTTATTCTAATTTTGCTCACCATGCCACCTCAGTTTGGACCCAGCAAATGCAAATCATTTCCTTCTGGGAACAGTCCAGCCTGAACTGCCACCGAAACACAAGCAACCCAGGACTTCACCATTCATCATTAACAGTTTATTTAAATATAATATTTTTGCCCAAAAAGTAAATATTTATGTTCCTTTAACTTGGATTCTTCCACCGTTTTTTCATTTAAGATCACATAAAGAGAGGCAGTAAAATAATGCACACAAACAAACAAGATCACTTATCTAAAGGACTTTTGGATTACTGAAAGGGAGGTTATGTTGTCTTCATAAAACTGGATTTGAATATGCCCGGTCACATATTGTAGAATTAGTGCTCCATGAACAATGCTACACAACTTTGAAGTTTAGCATAACTGCCGAAGGCTGACAACGGAGAACTGATGTGACAAACAATAATTTTTGAGGTATTTAAAAACACCATTACGTTATTTGTTCTTCAATTAAGGTTTATGTTTTACTAATATGTCACATATTAAATTATTTGTATTTAACAAGAACAGTAACATACAATATTTCATTTTTTAGGCTAAAAATTGATACTTAAGACTGTATTTATTCAATTTTGTTTTTTCAAACTAATTTGCATCTAGTAACTCAACAAGTAGGATGCCATGTTAAACTGGATTAACCTCAATGTTAAGATTAACTTCTAGTTTTCTGATTGGACCAGGCACAGGTGTGACAGAGACACTACTAATAATACATACTTCACTTTCTTGTTGGCCGATATTAGATCTTTTAGACAGATTATATGTTTGTATATTTTTAAGGGTGAGTGGCATTTGTGTCAGACTTCTGACTACACCACTGATCTAATGTACAGTTTCTACTTGTATATTAGATATGTGTCCACATATATTTGCTGTTGCATATGCCAACATTTCCACTGACCAACTTAAAGCTTGTCAGAGCATATCATTATTGCTATGTCTACTCCTGTTTCCCTGTGCCTTGATTGACATTGCATGACACAGATACCTCACTGGCTGATTGATATCTGACATAGCAAATCAGATTATGTTAATGCATTCAGACATAGTTTTGTCTTTTTGTAAATCCTTTGACTGAGTTCACAAGTTGACCAGTTTTGTTTTTTTCTGAAGTATTAACATCATAAAATGAAGCACTAAGTATGGATTCAGTATTTATTGGCCCAACATTCACATATATATTGCCTATGAACTGTTAACTGTAAACATCATAAAACAAGTCTATTAAATATGAATTCAGAATTTAATAGCTAAAAGTTCCTAAATATTGCTATTTACTGTAAATTGTGTCCCCTAAATTCTAGCAGAGTTGAATTAGCAAAATCTTTTAGGGTAAAAGTTTGAGAGTGCATCATGATCGACGATGCAGATACACAGATCCCGGTGCAAACTCCCATTTGACCAAGGATCAGAATTGAATTCAAACCTTGACATCAGGATCTGAACTTTACTTCTTTTATCAATCACTTAAGACTGAAAAGCTAAATTGGCTGCCTGGGATTTGCATTTCTGATCCTTATGTTGCATACAAATATCATGCCTTGAACTATAACTTGTTTCATCAAGTCAATAAGGATTGCTAATAAATGTAGCTATTAGAAACAATATTTGACTTTTTCACTGGCCCAAATCTAATCCGACCTATATCTGATCCAGACAGAATGGGATTTCCCCTTTGTCTTTAAATTGCCTGAAGATAAAGAAAACAATAGATTTCAAGGTCCTGATTACCAGTGGTAGATGTTCAACTAGAGCAATATATCCAGGCAGAATTCTAGCACACTTTATTCTGAGTGAATCTGTGCCTGGAATTATTGGGTCCTTAAACTCTGGACACAATAATTCTTAGCCTATGGACACCAGTCTTCTCTTTCATGCTGCAGGGGCAGGAGATTTGAGGAGGACCAAGCCTGCAGCAGTTTGGTCGAAGCAGAGTATACTCTTCCCCGCACAGGCTCAAGCCTGCTTGACCTCTGACCTGGCATTCTCCATTGGCATTTGCACTATCTGTCACCATTGACCAACTCAATAGTTCTTTTTGAGTGATCCCAAGAATATGAAAGGTTGAGTGATTACTGTTTGGGTTTGAATCTGTGAAATGTGGATCACACAAAAAACAAACAGATATTGTTTGACTGGATAATAACTTACATAGCTGACTTATTTGAATTGCATCTTGTGACTTCATAACTGCACATATGCCACACTGCAAGAAACAGTAAACCAAATGAATTATATTACTGGTATAAAAACCTGCAACTTTCATGTGACTTGCAGGTCTTTTCCATCTGTGTTAAATCATTCAAGTCTACTATTATGCCACTTGCAGTCCTGCATATAAAATGCAAATAATAAAACTAAAGTGCTAAAATGCAAAGACTGAACTGGGTAAGCTACATTTCACATGTGACAACTAGAGAAATCTGTTATGCAGAGGTCTCTGAAGGTGCAGCCCAAGCCCACAAATGTGTGTTTGACTGATTGAACAATATCAACTGCTATACATTGACTCACTGAGCTGCCTTACTGCCGTGCCTATTTTCAAGTTCTTTCGTGTTTGCTCTTCGAAAGTGGTACACCACTAAGGGGACTGGATTGATAAGTGGAGGGAGAGAGTATCCTCAAACTGCACATGCGCTGTTGTTGAGCTCCAAAAAATATACAAGATCTATTACTTAAAAAGCAAAAATCTGTTTCTGGGAGCAATCCTCACCTTACCCTTTGGAGCTGTGGTTTAATGATTAAAACAAAACCAAATGCCTCAAAGTGCATAACAAAATCCACAAATCACTCAACCAAACATCCGCATATTCATACACTCATTCACTCACTGTAGTAGAATTTAACCAGTGTGTCACTGTATCATACTTGTGCAGGCATCTCATTTGTCATAGTGAGAGGTGTTCACCAACTAAGAATTTACCTGAGAACCCTTCACTTCATTGTGTCCTTATCAATTGCCACTTTATAGCCCTGTGGTGTTTTATTTTTTGTGTTATTTCCCATTTTGAAAACCCTGCGTGGGTAGAGGGGCCATGCAGGTTGACACCCATGTGGTGCATAGTAAAGTGATGATAATATAGAAAATAGCACCTTGTCTACTAGGAAACCATGGGACCGATGGGCAAATGAGAAGAGAACGATTATCTTGCAGAAATTATACTAAAATTCCAATAAGGTGCGAGACAGAACCATGCTAAGCTGAAATACATGAAAACAGCATAGTTAGGCAAACAGCTACATATGATGCACCCTCAGCGAGCTTCAATTACTTATGAACTTCTATTTTACTTGTTAAGGCTTCAGAGGGAATGAAACCAGATCTTTCCTGAGCCACCTGAGTCGACAGGTCTCATATTGACACAAATGAATCTCAGTGCCTACAAATGTAACAGGCAAAAGATCTGCAAAAGAACAAAACATCAGAAATTGGGCGCAGAGGGCAAAAAGAGGAAGCGATTTCTTAAAGGAAACTTTCAAATTGGAATTAAAATGGGCTCAAAGGTCTAGACATCTTCCTCCTCACTTTTTAAAGGGTTGTGTCTTCACAATCCAACGTTATCAAGCTCTCGGTCTGGCGTTCATTTCCATTTCAAATGAAAGTACACATGCTGCTGAATTAACTCCTCCTAGTTCATAAGGGTGTTCAGGGACCAGTTCCCGCACCAAGACGTAAATGGAGATTGAACAATAAGGCTCATCCGTCGGCCCACCTGCACTATGGCACCAGATGGCAGCCATATTGAGCGACGATTGCAGCGCGCCCAGCTTCACTGGCCGATCAAAGAAAGTACCACAGATGACACGCTGGAATCCTGAAACCAGCAGATAAATAATTGTGTGAAATCAAGGCAATCATAGAACACAGTTACTGGCTCACTCTTTGAAAAAAGCTATACATGGATGTAAAAATATCCATGGAAAGCGGATAATGAGGCGGGAGTAGCATAGATAGATGGTCATATTAGAATTGTCTCCAGAGCAAATAAGAAGTGAAAGATCAGAAAGAAGTATGTAACTTAAAACCTGAGGGCGGTTCCATCTAGAACATAGGACACATGAATCAACCAACCAACATGTCTAGGGGGTTAGCTGCGACGACGAAAGGTTCAAATATTTCTCAAGGGAAAGCCCTACCCTAAGAATTCCATCTAGGGTGAAGGGATAAACCCCTATACTGCAGATGTGTGTATTCACTGTAAAGCATTTTCCCATAGAATATGGTCATTAAGAGCTTTCTTTACTGTATCAAAATGGAACATCCAGAAATGTCACTCTCTTTTCTGTATGCTGTGTTGCAGACGTGTGTTTACTGTATCACGTTTTGAATTCTCTGCTGGATTCTCCAACATATCCCACGTTACAGGAACAAATAATGAAGTTAACCATATTTTGAGTTCTGCAGTGAGTCATGTTCTCAAGACTCCCATATGTCATAGTAAATGAATCAATGCCTTGTTGCATGCATGACATTGACCACAGCAGTAGTTGCCTTTGATAGGATTGGATACTGTAAAAGATTTCTGACTTAACTGAGAGGTTGTCGTAGATCTTGCTTTTACCAGTCTGTCTCTCAAATTTCTATTACGTAGAAATGCAAATAATGGCATGGATACAGTAAGTCCTTCCTGTGTATTAATGACTTGTCTGGTTTTGTCATTTATATTAGAATGCCTAACGTTGCAGACCAAATTATTATTCTTTTCTTGCTGTTTGTTCTCAAACAAAGAGTCACTTTTATAGTATTTGACGCTCTTATAGGCTGCTTGAACTAGCTTTCTTGGGCATCCTCTCTTTAGGAGCTTTTATTTTAAGATTTGAGTGTTTTGATCATATTCACTGATGGTACTACGTATTGTTAGAAATTGGTCAAACGGAGTGCTTTGTTGTTGACATCTTGGATGGAAGCTTTGAAAATGTAACAAAGTGTTATGAGCTGTAGGTTTAGTGTACAGTGAAAATACTGATATCAAGAAACTCAACTTTAACCGCCGATTCCCCCCCTGTGCTGGACATTCCAGAACAGGGTGTGGTCGTGACGGAACCATTCCGTCATCAGCACAGCTCAGCCGTGACTGATGACGGAATGGTTCCGTCACAAGCATCGAAGGGGTTAACCATGAGAATGTTTGGCATGAATTTCAAATTCTCATTGTAAATATTTATCCAACTGGTAAACTCATGAAGAGTCTCCTCATCGCCCTCTCAAAATGAAGAAAAATTCATCTATGAATCTTGCCCAACTCTATATGTTTTCAAAGTATGGTGCAATCTTGTTAATCTTGTTATAGATACACTTTCCTTCAAAAAGATGCATGTAGATTTTTGCCACAATGGGAGCACATGTGGCCACAATATTTACTTATTTTATTTGTTTGGCTAGAGCCCCATCAAACTCAAAAAAGTTTTCATTTAAAACAATGTCTAGAAATTCTGAAATGAATTCATGAGGTCCAGCCGGAGCCTCAGCTTGCAAAATGTTTTTAGCTGCTTCCCATGCCTCCTTATGTAGACAGCCTCTATAGTAATAGTTACAATGAATTCCCTGTTGGAATTAAATGGGAAGCACTCTATCTTTGAGGTCATATGACCCGCATCCTTGATAAAAGAAGTGAAACCAGACAACAGGGGTTTAAGGAAGGTATTGATGTATTTTAACAAAGGTTCTGTGGCAGATCCAATTGTGGAAACACTAACAGTTCGCCCCAACCAATAGGTTGACCTTCCAGGTTTGTCACTTTTGCAGATGGCAAAATCCTCTAGCAGGACAAAAGAAGATAAAGTGGCAAGATGTGCTACACTGGTTGGGAAACATAACATTTACAGCCTTGATGTTTGGCACCAAATGACCCAAGCAGGACGAAATTGAAAATTGAAAATTGTAGTAGCTGTGATTGTTTTGGCACTGGAGCCCCTTTCCCACCTTTTGCTAGTCTTCTGATTCCTTGTTCAAACATAGACACAATTTTGGTTATCAAAATCCTTCATCAGGGCGAGCATAGGAACATGCCCATGCAGTGCTCCATGGGGACAGTTATATGGTTCCTGAACTCCCACAGGAGCCATAAAATACCCCTGCAAAAGACTTCAAGCATGAAAAACGAGGAGGTCCTCCCTGCCATCAGTAGATCTTTATCAGGTACCCTCATCCTAGTCCTGTGACCGTCAAGACATTTCAAAGCACTAAGTTCATAAAAGGTGAACATCTTGTTTCTTGTCACTCCTTTCGTTCTAAGAATAACTCTCAGTAAAGGTTCTGGCATTCCATGCCCAGATAACAGTGTGGCCAGGCTTCTCAATCTTCCCGTTCAGCAAGGGATACAGAGCATGTACAGAAACACTATCCTGCTTGTTCTTACTAGAGGTTACCTTTAATCCTTTAGATTCAGAAAAAAAGATGTCCTCACTCTTCAACAAATATCTCAGCGATGGAGATGTGAGAAGAACCAGGGTTGTTTTCTCTAAGTGGGAAACACTTTTCACAGTATATTCTGGTTTTATTTAGAATCAAACACTATTCCAATTTCTAGGTTGTGGACCGCACAATGTTGAACTGACAAAGCAGTGGTTGATGGTAAAACTTAAGTCTACAAGCAAAATAGTCTCATGTTGTACCCACTGCAGTTTATCAGAACTAACCTAAAACCAAATTATTCTATTAAATATATATAGAGAGGCCCATATCTGCTCAGCTGTCTTGGGCTCTTAAATCCTGCCCTTATTCTTGCCCAGTCTAACAAGTAAAATTATCACCCTATCAAAAAAAGGAAACCCTCTTTTTAAGATTATTAATTCTCTTATCTCCCCGCTCCTGGATCGTGTCAATTCAGTCTCCCCGTTAGATCCTTGTCCTCTTAAGGTGTTGAAAACCTGCCGGGAGATTGTGGATCCCCCTCACTGAAGTTATGAACGCCGCCCTCTCCGAGGGAGTGTATCCCTCGTTGTGGAAGATGAAGGTTGTGAAACCGTTTTTGAAGAAACCCTCCTTGGATCCTGGCGAATTGAAAAATTACCAGCCGATCTCCTTGCTTTCTGTCCCTGCCAAGATTTTGGAGGCCTATCTAAATCTCCATCTTAGCACATAACTTAAATACCACCGCCTCCTGGATGGTTCTCAACATGGTTTTAGGAGATACCATAGTACGGAGACCGCCCTAACAGCAGTTTTTAACAACATCCGGACTCAGGTTGATGCTGGCCATGCTACTCGTCTTGTGCTTCTGGACGTCACCGCAGCCTCTCTCCTCACAGGCTGGTGGCTCGCCTTAGAGAGATAGGTGTTGGGGGCACTGCTCTGGCTCTCCTTGCATCCTTTCTTAGTGAGCGAGAGCTGGGTACGTTCTTTTCAGCCCCTAAATATTTGCAGTGTGGGGTCCCTCAGGGCTCTGCTTTGAGCCCTACACTTTTTAATATCTATGTGGCCCGCTTGCGAAAGTGGGAGATCTTTTGGGATGGAGGTGCTGTCCTATACGAACAACACCCAAATAATGGTTACTATATCACATAGTGTAAAAGATTCCGCCCTCAATTTTAGGAGCTGTAAGGAGGCAGTTTCTGTTTGGTTGGTGGACATTTTTTGGAAACTCAATGGTCCTGATTTTTGTGAGTAATCAGGAAATCTGGTCCAGCGATTGGTGGCCGGCCATGCTTGGTGTCTGTCCTTGCCCAGTATCACATGGGAAGAACCTAGGGTTGATTGTGGACAATGCCCTCTCTCTTGACCTGGAGGTCAATAGGACTGTCTCCACCTGCTTCGAGATCACCAGGATCCTTAGAAAAATCTTTCACTACCTCTCTTTTGAAGCACGCAAGCAGGCCGTCATTGCTTTAGTAATGTCCAGACTGGACTATTGCAATGGCCTTAATTTGGGCATTAATAAGGGCTGTATTCATTGGCTGCAGGTGGTGCAGAACGCCGCTGCCAGGCTGGTATTGAATTTTCCTAAACATCATTCAGTCGCGGCCTCGATCAAGCTTTTGCACTGGCTCCCGATGGATCGTAAGTTCCTATGCCTGACTCAGAAAGCCTTTTATGACTCTGGCTCAGAGGGCATCAAGTTGATTGTCCATCATTATGCACCTATCAGATATCTCCGGTCCTCGGATAAAAACCTACTCATTGTTCCCAGGGTTAAGAAGGTTAAATGGGGTGGCAGAGCTTTCTCCACGGCTGCGCCCAAACTGTGGAATTCCCTTCCAGAAGAAGTTTCTAGTCAGATCTCTCTTTTGCTTTTTCGTAAAACCTTAAAGACCTGACTTTTTCTATATTCTTCAGTTTGAGCATGTTCTCTCTCCCAGCGCTTCCTGATGCTTTGCATTCAGCGCCTTGACGCCCTTGGGCTAAGTTTGCGCTCTACAAATTTAAAAGTCATTCATTCTTTAAACTGGTCACATATTCTCTCTGGAACAAGAGGAAATTATCACAACCGGAAAACCTGCATCATGACAGTTCCTTCCAAAGTACTAAGAGTATGGTGGACAGCTGGCACCAGATTTGATTTTTTTTTTTTAAGCGAAATAAAAACCCCAACAGGGTTTTCTTCCAGGTTTTGGGGCTCATTATTGTTAGTCTCCTGTCTCTTACTGCCAGATTTTTCACTGACAAGTATTTCAGGCTTAGTTTGTGTTTGTCCTTGTTGAGGAATAATGGCCCCATTTAAAGTCTCACAGATGATCCAATAAGTTGTTAGGATGGCATGAACCAGCACCATGACCACCTGGCCACCAACTTCTAGTGCCACACCTGCTTGTGGTTTTTTCTTGCTCATAATTGTATTTTAATTGTGAACACCTTGCCTCTCATGGCAATCAATAACAGGAATTAACAGCATTGGCAGGCCCACTTAAAAAGAGTGAGCCATCAGACATTCATAATGTGACAGTGTTATGACGGACAGACCATCAGCCGAGGGATTTTCGACAGCAGAGGAATAGTGATTTGTGCGAAGGTGACATCCAAAGATTTTTGCCAGATTCCCTACTTCTGCCTGACTCTACCTGACTTCCTATGTTCACCATGAATCATCCCATGATCCGCAAGCGGCACATCTATTCTGTTAAAATACTATGGTCCTGATTACAAGTAGGTCGGTGTATTCCAACCTGTGCAATAACAGATGTTTATGCACGGGCGGGAATTATGAGTTTGCTTGTACTTTGCACACACAATAATTATCGGACGTGTTAACACCCTTGAACTTTGTCAAATTTCAGCAAGTCATACCTGCCAAAATTTAACAGGCTAAAAGGGGGAATCTTACTTTGTGCCAAGCCCTTTGTGTTTTGTCTGCTGCTGTCCGCTCCAGCCCGAGGAATAACAGCGCTTGGGGTCCTCCCTGCCCGCCTCCTGCCACCTAACTCCCTGCAACATCCCGGAGTCGGGCTGCCGAGTGGAGCGTGGGCGGGGCTTACAAACTACAAGCCCCAGCAGCCCTAGCGGCACACACTGTCAGCTTTGCGCGCCAGGAGGCGCTTAAATTCAGCATCACCCCGGTCGAGTGGGGGAATCTTACTTTGTGCCAAGCCCTTTGTGTTTTGTCTGCTGCTGTCCAGTCCAGCCCGAGGAATAACAGTGCTTGGGGTCCTCCCTGCCCGCCTCCCGCCGCCTAACTCCCTGCAACATCCCGGAGTCGGGCCGCCGAGTGGAGCGTGGGCGGGGCTTACAAACTACAAGCCCCAGCAGCCCTAGCGGCACACACTGTCTGCTTTGCGCGCCAGGAGGCGCTTAAATTCAGCATCACCCCGGTTGAGTGGGGGAATCTTACTTTATGCCAAGCCCTTTGTGTTTTGTCTGCTGCTGTCCGCTCCAGCCCAAGTAATAACAGCGCTTGGGGTCCTCCCTGCCCGCCTCCCGCCGCCTAACTCCCTGCAACATCCCGGAGTCGGGCCGCCGAGTGGAGCGTGGGCGGGGCTTACAAACTACAAGCCCCAGCAGCCCTAGCGGCACACACTGTCTGCCTTGCGCGCCAGGAGGCGCTTAAATTCAGCATCACCCCGGTTGAGTGGGGGAATCTTACTTTGTGCCAAGCCCTTTGTGTTTTGTCTGCTGCTGTCCGCTCCAGCCCGAGGAATAACAGCGCTTGGGGTTCTTCCTGCCCGCCTCCCGCCTCCTAACTCCCTGCAACATCCCGGAGTCGGGCCGCCGAGTGGAGCGTGGGCGGGGCTTACAAACTACAAGCCTCAGTAGCCCTAGAGGCACACACTGTCTGCTTTGCGCGCCAGGAGGCGCTTGAATTCAGCATCACCCCCGTCTCGCGAGACGCGAGCGGGACGCCGGGCGAAGCCCGGGCCAAGGGCGGGCCCGTTTTAGCCCGTTATAGACTGGTAAGACTGGACTGGGCCAGGTCATTTGCATTTTTATTTATTTATTTTTCGTTATTGTTAATTACCGGACTATCATCGTGTCACAGAGCTTGCTGACACATTTACCTGTTCCCTACATCTATTTGTTTTTTATTATTTCTGACAGCATAGCTCAATCTACCATTATCCGTTTCCACCATGACTAGAGGGAGCAGAAGTAAAACGGCGCTGAGTGCTGCACAGTTAACAGGCCCGATAGATCAGTTTATCATTAGGACAAACGAGGCAATAGATCAGAACATAACCCTGTTGCAGCGTAGGGTTTCTCATGAGCTGGCAATAGCGAGAAGGTCTTCGATGGGTCCCCTTGCTTCTGCTTTAACCCTGACTCAGTCAGGGCCGATCGCCCCCCTGCTATTGCCATCTGAAGCCATAGTAGAGATCCACACTGTCCCTAGCACCGTGGATCTCTCCGCCACCCAGCTTTCCCTTGATTCACATTTATCTGATAACTTAGAAAAAACACCCAATTTACATCGGTCCCAAACACAAGTAGAACTCCCAGTAAGTAATGTCAAGGGGAGAAGGGAGGGCGCCATATCAAAACAGGCGAAGAAAAAAAAGACTAATTCTAACTTAAATAAATGTATATCTTCCCCGATTATTCAGGTGCAGAGATTAAATCAGACCTCCCAGTGCCTTCGAAATGCTAGCAATACTCCTCTAATTAATCTCTCAGAAACGTCCCAGAATTTAAATATCATGGGGGCGGAGGAGGGTACATGCAATGTATGCGCATCTAACACTCAATTGCTAAAGAGTATAGGGAAGCTCTTTAAACGCCACCTACATCCTGTAGAACGAAGCCTAATGAACATTGAAAAACAACTAGCGAAGTTGAATACACCACCTTTTACTCAGAAAACATTGGGCCCAACTAATTCAGGGGGGGAAACCCAAGGTAACTAGTACATCGGCTCTATTAGTTCAGTGTGATTCTCGCGTGAAACCAACACAAGCTGCTAAAGTCGTTAACTCACAACCAGAGCGGAATATAACACTAGTCACCCCCCAGGCTCCCCACGAGGCTGGGCAGGCCAAGTCAAATATAACACAAGACATCTCTCAGTCCACCCCTGGTGTGTTGAAAGGTCCAAATCAGACAGCCAAGCTGAAAGCCACACCTCTAATACCACCTAAAGTGATGGCCTTGCAGCCTTCGGGTGATGGAAAGAACGGAGTGAGGTTCAGGCGTCCGATACATCTACCACCCGAAGCGAGTACCTTCACCGTTATCCTTACAGGGGTCCCAGAGTTGCCTGAAAATACAGACGAACCATCCTGGTGCCTTCGAAATAAGGTGCTGCAGTGGCTGAGCCTTAATAGACCTTTGCAGTCACCAAATCCCAGTAGAATCTCCTCGGTACGCAGAGTATCGTGGATTGGCGAAGTAAGAAAAAGTATACAGGGGGACTGCATTATAATCAACTGTGACGATCCTGCCACGGTTGGTTATATCTGCTCTTGGCCTAACCTGGCAAAAAGGGGGGGGATTGATGCCCATCGTCTTTCCTTTTTCTACCCACCATCGAACATCTTTGAATACGGAGCCACTCAAAATTGGGAGGAAGGTCCGGAGTGGACCTGGAACAAAGTGGGTCGCTGGAACAGGAATAGGAATAGAGATTGGGAAACTCGGTCCTGGTTTCCTACAAGGGAGCAGTTCAATCCGGAAGGCTGGAGGGCTATCCCAACAAGAAACAGATATGACTGCCTAGAAATGGTCGATTGACCATTAGAAAATTCAATCAGGGCAGAACAGATTCATAGAACCTCTACTGCTTCTCCATCCCCAGGGAGAGATTGCAACTTGTGCAATAAAAAACACTTGCCCTGTCAAACTAACCTAACCCTGTTAAGTACCAATCTTGTCCTTCCCCGGGTACAAGTATCCTCCTCTTTATCCCAATTAACCATGGGCTCCGTTTGTGTGGGGTCCGATGTTACAGACTCCAACGAGGAATATAAAAATAATGTCCCCTCTGATGAAATAAATATGGGAAATCTAGATACAATAGGGCCTAGCGAAGGAAACAGTTTGAGTCCACACTTGAGGGAAATAGACCTAACACAAACCGCGAGGAGAGCCAGCGTGGCCTTAACAACATGGAACATTGCAGGTCTCGCTAAGAAGACGGGGGACCCTACATTCCTAGCCTTTGCCGATAATTTTGACATTATATGTCTTCAGGAGTGCTGGGATCAAGAGGAGTCCCATATAGAGGGCTTCAGTACCCATTTTACACCGTCTATTCAGGGTAACCGAGGCAGGGGTTCTGGCAGCCGCTGCACGTATGTCTCTAATCTGGTAAATCTGTCAGTGAAGAGTTTAGAGATTGCGGGGGCCAATAATAGGACATGTAATTCCTTGCAGGGTTTCTTGGTCAAAGGGAAAGGGCTGAGCATTCTTCTGATTAACCTATATAACAACATCATGAAAGAAGATGCTAAAGTGCTTATGGACGATTTAACCCATATTTTAAATAGGGGAACGCGGGAGGCAGGCTGCATACTTATAGTGGGAGATTTTAACTGCCATTTATGCCCTTATAGTGGTTTAGACATCTGCGGCATAACAAACTTTAAAGGTGAACCTAGCACGCATTTCGAACACACCAATTTCGACAATTTGTTGAACCAAGTAATGCATGACTGGGACCTAGGCTACGCAAATGAACTATGCGAGCCAATGGTTAATTTTCAACCAACTTTTCATGGACAGGTACCATCATAGATTTTATGTTGCTGTCAAATGGCAAACAGGGCTCTGTACAGGGCTTTAAAACAGATGACCTAGTATTGAGTGACCATTTTCCAATTAGTATCAGTTTTGTTGCAGGCAGCCATGATAGCCACGCATCAAGACTGCCTGAAACATTATATCGTCACTCAATTTCCCTGGCTAGAAGAAATGGGTATGCTACCAAGTGGGCCAGGGTCGACCCAAAAACTTTTTTAAAGGAGGTAATAACGGAAGACCTTGGGCACTTCCTTCATGACATGCCTGGAACAATATCCCAATCCCCACAAGATCGTAGGGGCCTATGACAAGATTGTAGCCACTATCAATGATAAATTGACCAGGAAGCAAAAAGTCGACGAGAGGGTCAGAACGAATGGCTGGTTTAATTCTGCTTGCACTGGAGCCCATAAAGCCCTATTGCAGGCAGTAAAGGCCCTGCCGAAGGATCTCGAGGAAGTCAGAGCAGCCAGGCTGGCCTATAAACAGGCACTTCAAAATAGGAACACAGAAATTAAAGATCTTGCCTGGGAAGCGTTAATAAGGGCTAGCGCCCTTCGGGACAATATTTCCTTCTGGAAAGAAGTTAATGCCCGTTTTTTGCAGAGAGAAGACTGATTCTTTGGAGGTAGCTATAGTGGAAGACGTGTGGGTTAGTTACTTCACGGCACTATCTAAAAATGACGAATTGCCTATGGCAAATTGCCCCGCCATACCATTACACATTGCCATTGTCCCGCAGTCTGATGAGTCTCACACCACAGGCACATTTCCGTTGAATATAGTATTTTCCCCACTTGAGGTTGAGCAGGCTATCCGAGAGAGCGCCAATTCCAAAGCCCCAGGGCCGGACGGTATCCCCATTGATTTATTTAAAGAAAATATGGATTTATGGTCCCCGCTTCTTACAAATGTCCTAAATTCATATAGTCAAACGGGCTTTCCGGCAACCTGGCAGGAAGCCATTCTAATTCCCATCTTTAAAAAAGGAGACAGACAGGACCCCAAATGATACAGGCCAATCTCCCTGCTTGACTCCTTGATGAAGGTAGCAGGAAGAATTTTACTCACTAAATTACAATCTTGGGCCGAAGCGGAAGGGGTTCTTTCGAAGTTCCAATATGGTTTCAAACGTGGGCTGGGCACAGTAGAGCAGGGACTTAATTTGGCACTAATAACTAGTAAATATACGGTGGCAAAAAAAGGGAATTTATATATGACGTTTGTCGACTTAAGTTCGGCCTTCGACTGCTTAAGCCACAAAGTGCTATGGAATACCCTAACCAAGTTGGGGATAGACCCATCTGTTTTGAATTTTATGAAGGAACTATACAGAGGTGCAGGGGCAACTGTCTGTTATGGTAAAAATGGTGAACGCACCAAGAAATTTCCAATTGAAAAAGGCGTTCGACAAGGCTGTATCCTTGCACCTTTTCTTTTTAATTTGTATATCAATGAAGTGGCAGATTCTTTGTCTAATTTGGAAGTAGACTATCCCAAAATAAACGGCATGGTGTTACCAATATTACTCTATGCCGATGATGCTGTAATAATGTCACGAACTCAGGTGGGCCTGCAAAAGGCATTGACCGGTTTTTCCACTTTTATGGGCTCTAGAGGACTGAAGATAAACATGGGAAAAACCTTCACCATGTGTTGCACGTCAAAAAATATTTCCAAAATAGTCTGTAAAACCTTCGTTAATCAGTCAAAGATAGGCTTGACCAAAACTTTTTCCTATTTAGGTATTGCTTTTAATAATAGAGGAACTTGGACTACAGCCATCGTTACACGTAATCTGGCTTTTTCCCGCACCATTGGTGCAGTAAAACAATTTGCAAAGAGACTGGGCGGAAAACCCATTGAAACTCTGCTAAGGATTTACGCAGCAAAATGTGTCTCCACTGCGACATATGGGGCTGGCATTTGGGGGACGGCTGACTGTACACAAATCCAACGAGCGGAAAACGCCTTTTTCAGGTACTTGTTAGCTGTTCCAAGAACAATCTCTACAACCATATGTCATAAGGAACTAGACCGGGTACATATCATAGACTTAATTAGGATAAGACCAATCATGCTGTGGCATAAGATATGGACTTCCAAGGAGACAGCCTTTAGCAGGGATGTGATTCAAGATTGCATGAACCAATCAGCTGTAAGGAAGCTTACCTGGCTTCATTATGTCAAAAAATTCTCGAGCTCTATTGGCCATCCAGAACTCTATGCAACACCAAGCTCCTGTGCATCAATTACGAAAAAAGCCTTAAAGGAAACTTGCCTTGAGCTGTTAGAAGATAGGCGGTGGAATCTGGACGGAAATAAGTCTACGATTATTTCACATCGCCGCATTCTACATGGCCCAGGTTTACACCCATACCTGTCCCCGGCACTTTCCAGCTACACCAGAATGCTATTAACAAGGATGAGGACTGACTGTTTTTACAGGCTGATATCCTTTCCTGCTCAAAATGACTGGTCTCCGACGCTAATAAACTGTCCATGTGATGATATATCTACTCAGTCAAATATTCATTGCATCTTTTTCTGTAAATACTACGATTGGGGGAGAAAGAGGCATCTGCTGCCCCTCCTAAAGATGTGGGGCTTGAGACAATGTAAACCAGCCTTGATTAGACTATACATGTTACAAGACGATTTGACTATGGCCGCAGCTGTTAAATTTTTGAGATACGTAGTAAGATGTAGATCTTCGATGGCATAATGACTGTACCGTACATTAACGTTCTTAATAGTATAAATCAATTATCCTGGATTTTCTTAGTGTTTTTTATGAAATTACTAAGTTCTTCTTTTTTATGAAAAATAATGAATTAATCTGTATTGTTGTATTTTGCGGATGAAATGTTTTTTAAACTTTTTTATGTGCTTTTATGGTCTTTTAACTAATACCGAATAAAGCTATCTTTGACTTGAACAGGCTAAAAGTATATAGTATTTACCCTATGTTGCAGATTTTGCTGCAGTAAACACCAAAAACTCCAAAATCTGCATGTTAATCCTCACAAAATTGTGATAGGTGTTATTTATAGCACCCGACAAATGACGTACCCCGTAGTTTCATTATTTATTAGATGCGATAAATAGCACTTGTACTCATTATCAGGATCTGTGTGGGCTTCTTTGATCCGTGCAGCTGACTATGTCTACAGCTCATGTGGGGTAGGTATGTTCAATATTTAAAAGAATGTGTCCAATCACATTGTGAACAAATTATTACGTTGCCGATCTGAAGTTGTTGATGTAAAGTTAAATGAAAATGCTCTTTATTAAACTGTGTCTCATGCATAGAAGCATTCATCTTAATTTTTTATTACATTATGTCTTGGAGCACATACATAAAACTAAGCTCCATAGTGGCTATCTCAAGCTTCGTATTCAAAAGCAGACACACCCAGCCAGAAAGCAGGACCAGCCATTCGCACAGATGTATGTGTCTAGACGTGGTATAATACACCATCCAAATCAAACTATTTCAACCTAAGCGACACGTATTTCATTTGTATTCATGCTCATACTGAATACAATAAATCCATCTTGCATATTACATGATATAGGCACCATGCATTACCTATCTACCTGCCTTTTATCTGAACGTGCTTTATTCCAGAAGAGCTCCTTCGGTGTCACATTTAATTGCCTTTGAAGCTCTTGCTATTTGAATCTGTCTTCTGGAACATGCATTTCATCATTATTTTTTAGCCTTGTTACATCAATCACCACAACTGCTACAGAGGACTTCTGGGCTGTGAAGTGATAATTTGTTTCAGCCGTACTAATGAGGCAAGCAGTGGTCTTGAGGGAGGTGCCGCTTCACAGGCAGCAGCAGATTAAGGCTCTGTTCTATGGTTTACAACAGACTGCTGGAGTGTGCCGAGCATGGTGCAATATTACTCACCACAGTAGACATCTCAGAGCAGGGATACTCCAACCTTTCAAACTTTTAAGACACAACTAAACCTTGCTGTTACAATTTAAACATGTTTTTGGTCATCTGCGTAGATGTTTTTTGTGTGTGTTATATGGAATGCGTGATGAATATATATCAAATGCCAATAGATTGGCATCTACATAAAATCGATTGAATTATGTCATCCGGATCCTCACCAACAGTCAAAGTCATCATGTAAAGATCTAATGACATGTAATCTAGCTTTTTTAAGTCCTTGGTACAGAATAAATATTTTATCTAAAACTGTTCTCAATTTAGAAATCCTAGTCAAAGATGGGTTCAGAGAGAACACCATGCGTAATTTATTATTCCTAAAAATTGACATTGAGCTCTATTCCACACCTTGAACCCAGGATTACCAGAGTGACTACAATGGGTTATTTGGCTGGCCTCTTTATCAAAGCAGAAAAAGCTCCAACCATCTTGAACCTGAACCTGGACCCAGACTGCGTGTGTCCCTGCTCTCCTAAATGGTGCCTGATAGTGATGCTAATGGTGTCCAGAACAAAACCTTGGGACTTCAAAAACGTTGGGCTAAATACTGCTCTGATAACTGAAAGGAGACCGGGACCAACCTGCTTGTATATCCATCCAAGTAACATGGCTGGTCAACCTGACTTTGCGGCAGCTCCCACTACATTCTTCTCCACTGCAGCAAATCCTGTTCAGAGGTCCTTCGTAAAAGGGGTATTTGGCCTCATGGAGCCCTCGTTGGCTACAGCCTCCAGTCTCATCCCGCTGGAGGTTTTCCACTTCCAAAGTCTTTAATTTGAAATTTACACCGCAATTTTGTCCTGTGGTTCCCCGATGATGAAGCCTCCTTCTTGGGCACAAAATGCAGCCGTGCCCCACTGAACTTTCAACTTCTCAGAGACTTTTTGCGGGAAGGTCTTCAAAGTCCAAAGGTAATCGCTGAACAGGCCCAATCCACTTTGTGTATCTGACTTGTGCTCTGTTGCGGTCAGCCGATCTTAAGAATTTGACCCGGTCTTGCAGGACTAGTTGACTGCAGTTAGGGCTTTGATCTTTTAGGCTGTTTTTTTACCTTAAACTTTCAATATCCATAACTCCGTTACTACTGATTGGAGTTATGTCGTTTAAGTGTCAAATAATTTATTAAAATCTACTCTAAATAGGTGTGGCATTTGTCTTGTGTTGTGTTTTCACTTTATTACTGTAGTGTAGTTCCTATATTCCTAATAGGCTCTGCGCATTGGAATAGTATATCCTATAGTTTAGGCGTAGGACTGAGGTCGACTATGTATCTATCCAATATGCTAAACTTAATAGTGAGTGGCAGCTAGCTCAGAGGTTACTAGAAACCTTCTTGATTTCACAAGAAGAGATTAGTTTCTGGCAACCGCATAAACATGACAACTTTGTTTCCCAAGAATAAGAAATGTATCTCCTGAGTCGTGGAAACAATAGATAAGTATTTCACTCAGCCACTTGTGCATGCTTCGTTTCTACAGAGGTGCAGAGAAATTGAGAGACGGGCGTTTTCAATAAAAGGTTTTATTGAACAGTCTTCTTTCTCATGCAAGTAAAGTAACCTGCTACAATCGTAATGCAGACTGCAAATTATAATGCATACAGCGAGAACAATATTATAAAATAATAATATAAGAGCATTGTATGGTTTCTAAACCATATGTAAATACATACATAAATAACAATGGCTAAAAGTACTCAATTGGTGCTTCTAAAATACGCCTACCCGAATGTACCTAACCTAAGTCTAGTAGGCGGGAGGGAGTAAGTGGGGTGTAGTATAGGTTTAGTTTTTCTTTGCCAAGAATCTATCCAAGGTTTCTCTAGGTTCTAATCAGCTCCATACCTTAGTTTAGAATGAAGGCGGTCTGGTATCTCAGTCTCGGGACTCGATTTCCCAACACCCCGCAAGGGGAGCTTGGAAACACCGGAGCTGGATTCTCAACGAGAGAAATGCAGCCTCTTGATCAGTGCATCAGCTGGAGGGTCGGCTTTCTTCGGCACTTGCTGTAGTGAGCTGCGTCGGGCAAGTAGATAGTTGAACTGCTCCGAACCACCGTGTCTTGCTAGAGCAAGTGAAGGCATATTTATACCTTGAGGGTGCCTAGTTTGACGTAAAGTCGGGCATAATAACGCCAGTAAAGAACCCCAAGGGAATAGTAGTTCTTGTATAAAGTACATGAGTTCTTGGACAAATCAATATTCAAGCAAGGGGAGGTCCCTGACTGCTTGAGATGATTTTCCAAGAAATCGTTGTGACGTTTTGGTACGGGTGGAAGTAGCCATGCCTGTATTGGACTGCATGGGCTGTGTCTACATAAGGGAATGATTTCTATGCCTATATTAGGGCAATGTGAATTGTACCTATATAAACGCATGAATCAGGAAAATTCACTTCGGATGCTAAAACGCCATACAACATTACTGTTTGTGTGCTTCATACATACTTTACACATTGGTTCTAAGTTAAGTATGACTGCTTTTGTGCAAATCTACCAGAGGATAATCACAGGTTAATTTAGTAACCTTTGTGGTTCACTCTGACAGGGAGTGTGGCGAGTGCTTGAGCAGGGTTAACATCTCACTCAACTAACAACCTGATTTCTCACAGAGCAAAGGACTATTACTTGTAATGTTATATTGCAAATGTAAATAAGTTAGGGGATACACAATATCATTATGTTATAAACTCGATGCAGGGTAATGCTTAATTTTCTGGACAAATCCTTAGGAAATGTAGTTTTTGCCTCCTTTTACCATATTATATTTAGAATTAATACAGGTATTAGGAATGTTAGACTAAGAGAGTGGGGAATTTGCAGGCATGATGTGAGCTGTGGTAGAGCTCCCACTGGGCCTAAATACCTGACCCACTTTAAACTTTTTCTAAAATAAATAATTGGTTCAACAATCAACTAGACTACCATGCTGTTTGATGTAGTTAGATAGCTCTAAAGTTAGTTAGATAGCATTTTATAGGTCCAAACAAGTGTTATGTTTTGGGGACTCCAGCACAAGTGTGAATATCATTTTGTTGCACTGTAGCTAACGCCAAGGAGACATTATTCCATTTTCCATACTTGCTTTTAGCACATATGGTAACTCAAAGTTAACCTCTTAACAATCTTTTCAGACATTTTTTTTATTTATGATCTGCATTTGGTTCTGATCACATTCGCCATTCAAATTAGACACTTTAAAAGGGATAACACAACCTCTGTGAGGGAAAATTATAAAGCATAAATGTTTAAATCACACTGTTGGCTGAAACCATGGGGCCTATCCACAAACAGCCTGTTTTAGTATGTTTAATTGTACTATAATATTACTACTAATGTATTACCAATTACTATTCAGTAATCTACGTGCTGAGGTCTGTGCATCCGCCTCACCTATCTTTCATGTGTGTCGATCTCTGCCCGATGGATGAGCTTTCCACATATGTTGATATATGTTTTGGTATTAAATGTGGGAGGGATTTGGAGATAGTCTGGAGAATGGAGTATCGGAGTCTTTTATGACTAAATGGTTGGGGTTTAGGGAGGAGAAAATGAGGGGGTTATTGGAGTGCTAGGGAGGAGGTTAGGGAGGGACAAGCAACCAATCACAAATATTAAACCTATTGCTATTCACTGCATTTCTGTAGTTGCTACATCCAGAAAAGACCTAAAACAGCCATAAATGTACTGCAGCTCATAGCTGGAATACGTCCCATATCTGGCCAACCACCGATACTGTCACTCTGTCCCACAGAAAGTTATGGCCTGAGGGACTTAAAATAGAAGCACAAAAGAAACAATGTTATAATAAATTAACTAATTTGATTCAAAACAAAATATAGCATTATTTTAGCGCATATAAATATAAATTATGGATAAATATTATTTTATTTAAAAACAAATAATATTTAAAATATATTGTATTTATTTGTAATGTTTATAACATTTAATACATAACAAATAAACATAATAGATTAACTTTAAGTGGGTTTAATTTTTAAAAAGATCTCCAATCTATAGCTTTAACTTATTTTAATATACTTAATTTTTTTAAAAATGTAATTCGAAATGTAGTTAGTAGTGCAATAACAATAAAAGAAATATACACTTAAAAACATATGCAAATATTTAACATTACCATTTAACATACGAAAATATTTAATTATTTTGTTTAAACTTTAAGAAGTTTTTATTGATTTCCCTATAATTTACCATAGGTAGATCTCTGGCTCATTTGTAGAGGTCTTCCGCCAAATCTGCAGAATGTAGAAAATTGTCATAAAGTCAATAGTAGCAGTAACTTCATGGACATATATGAAGTGGTTATTGACTCCACACCTATTACAGGGGTTTGGGACATGTAAATGCACATTTTTAAGTGACTTTACACTTGTTAGTGAGGAAATGTCAAAGGTGGTAAAGTTACTCAAAAGTGTGAGAGTAACTTTATTAATGTAGATTTTTTGTGTAAAGTTACATCTCTCCATAGGCCCCTAAGTTTTCAAAGAATAACATATGACTAAGTTGGTGGGTCAGATTTACTACTATTTCATGCAACCCGCTGCAGCAAGGGAACTTGTTGCGCTGTGTTGCATGAAAGGGCGAGAACAGAAATGCTCCATATCTACAAAGATATGGAGCATTTCTACCCTCACCTTGTGTTGTTGTATTGTGTGCAACCTGGTGCATATGTAGGCACCCATGCACCATGGTGCAAAAGTGGGTGTGTTATGGGCAGGATTGTTTTTGTGACGAAAGTGCCACTTTCCTGCACAAAATACAATCCTTAGAGGTATAATCCATTTTCTAGAAGCTCGACAGTATGCAGCACACATAAAAAGAGCAAGTAACAGGGAGGAATAAATATATTTCTCCTTGTTAAGCATCTGTCTGGTAGGTGCACCATGGTGGTGCAAACCCAGGTTTACAAGTCCTCGTAAATCTGGGTTTGTAACAAAATACATGGGTGGATGCATGGGAGTGTCCATGTTCCCCCATATAACGCCTTCTAATTTCAAAGTAATGCAAGGCAGTGCTATGCCCTGCCTTAAGTTACTTTGTATTTGCTGAACCACATAAAGCCATGAAAAGTGGCTTGGCGTGGCTTTGTAAATGACACAAATAATTTTGCGCCGGCCTGCACCACAAAAGTGGTACAACCAGGAGGATAAAATCATAGTAAATCTGAGCTCTTTGAGCAGAAATCATGTGTTTGAGCCTAGTCAGTACTTACATTCACAGCAGATTTCTAGGAAAGATAGATGTCCAGGACGGAAAATCAGGAGAGCACACCAGAAAGATGTCATAACTGATAATAAACAAGGACAAAAAAAACATAATACAAATAAGACCAAAATATGGCAACACAGCAGACAAAATAGATTTACACAAAAAAGGCATGCTTTACATCATTAATTTAACACTACGGGGCTCATTTGCAAGTCCCTTGCGCCGCCGGTATGCCACGTTGTGTGATGCATCGGCGGCACAACCTGCTGCCCAATATTTATAAAGCCACCCTTCGTGGCTTTACGTGTGCTTGTAAATATTGCACCTTCTCATGCAACACTTTGTGTGTAAGGGGGGTGACATGAGTGTTGCTTTGGGTTTTCCCACGCAACACCCATGTATTCTGATGCATTTCCAGATTCATGAGAAATCGTAAACCTGGAAATTAGTCAGAATGCTACAGGTGGTGTAGCGTGGGGCATCGAAGAGAAATGTTTACATTCCTCCTCGTTTTTTCCCTCTTTCAATGCGTGCTGCATTCTATAGCATGCATGGAAAGAGGAAATCACCTCAATTGATTGTGTTTGTGCAGGAAGGTGTTCCTTCCTGCACAAAAACAATCTCCCCAAGATGCAGGCATCCTTGCACCATGGTGCAAGGGTGCCGGCACATGGCAGCCATTTGTGCACCAGCGCTGGGGAAAGCACAGGGATGCGGTATATTGTAAATACGTTGTAACCTTGTGCTGTGCAAGTGACTCAGTGTGGCACATCCAAATGGCTTGGAGCACGCACTGACTCAATGTCATTGTAAATAAGGCCGTACACTTTTTCTATCAGAACTTTTCTTTTATGTATTCAACATGGGAGAAACCGCATGTTTTATAGATTGCCATAGAACCATGGTACAATTTACAGTCTTGTGATCATCACTTGCATTTGAAAAGTGGCCAGCAGATGTAGTCAAACACAAATTGGCACTGATGTGAGCATAAAAGATTCACATTGATTAGTTTTCTACAGCGCTTAATTAGCTGGCCAGGATTACAACTCTCCACCTCATTCTCCACCGCTGTCAGAATATTACTGTAAGAAATTTTCACACTGAATGTTTCTGAGGGAGTAGCCATGGAATAATTAGAAAAACATTTGCATTACTTTGCACTTTTTATTCATAGTATTTACCAACATCTACGATGAAGTCTGAAATGAAACCACCTCAAATTTTCTGCATGCTATTGTCTAATGGCATTGTGTTATATCATCATTTAATACGATTTTACTGTTTCTACCAACAAAAACACCTCAGTACCATGCAACTAGGAGTTAAACCTAATGGAATGGGGAATTACTGTGTGTGATTGATTTCTCTCTCTCCTACTCCTTAACCCCCCTCATCTCCCTTATTTATCTCTTAGTCTTTCTCTACCCTCATTTCCCTCATTTAATCCTAAATGCCTTATCCTATGTTTAGTTTTAATTCACTTTGTAATTTTGCCTCTATGTTGTTTACCTATCTGTAAAGCGCTCTGATACTCTTGGGTCCAGTTGCGCTATATAAAACCTTTTAAATAAAATAAATAAATAAAATATAAATGTATGGGAGGACCGGTGAGAGGGCTGTTGGGGGAGTAATGGAGGGAAGGGGAATCCTTTTTAGGTATCGACCCAAGCGTTGCAGTGCGCACCCATGCTCGTGCAGCGCAAGACCTCTTGTAAGGGGGTTCTGAAAGCTGCTCACACGCTCGTGCATGTGAGCAGGCTTTCGCCGCCCGCCATTGGCTTCAGTGTGGTTTTTTTAAACGTTAAACGGCACGGGATTGGGTAAAGGCAGGCACATGTCCCGCTTTTGCAACGCCCATTCCCGACCGTGGCTAAAACACGCAGAAGTGCCCGTTCGCCTCGCTGCACACTCCATCCCTCGATCCTCTGTGGTGCGCGCGCATTCGCACATTACTATTTTTGTTCCTTACTTGTTAATCTAACTGCCGGAAACAGTGTCCTGTTTTCTATATCGTTCTTGCATATATTGTGTGAATAAAGAGGGGGGATGCAAATGCCTTTAACTCCATTTTTACGTACGAAGCAGGGGAATAAATCGTGAAGCAACGTCTATTTCCAGTATTTACTAAATAGTAGATTGCACACTTTACACATGTCAATGGTTGACGTTGAATCAGCTGAAAAAGCAGTAACTATGGCTTTGACTAGACTACATTGCTCTGCGATCCAACGCAGGGGGGAGGCAATCACGTCACACACTCATCGCGTGCAGTTGCTGTGGTAGGGGGGTCGAGATGCGGGAGACCAAGTGTGTCTGCAGTCGGGATGGGACTGCGTGACTCCTGTTGTAAATAGCTCCTAGAAGAGAGCCTCAGCAGCACCCGCCTGGAACCCAGATACCGCTCTGGGCCATTAAACTACCCACAGGCTGCAAAGATCACGTGGGTCTGAGAGGCAGGAATTGCGGTTGGCGCCGGCCCCGGGTCGCCTTAATCCTCAAGCTACCGGAATGCATAAGAAACCATGTGTCCACGCGATGGCCCTAGCCGCCACGCCACCCGACGTGTGGTCAAATGCCTCCCACACTGCTTCCACACCTGAAGCACCCGCAGCATCCTCCCACCGCAAGACAGGGTAGCCCGGTCAGCTGCTCCGCAATGACGAGGGAACCACACAGTGCCCACGACTTCTACCCATGCGCACCACCCACTCCCCTACGGCCTCGGCCCCCGAACCAGCAATCCTATAGGTAAGGAGGGGTGCCCAGTCTTGCAAAAAAACTTTCCATAGGCTCCACCAGCTGCCATATTGGAGCCAATTCTGCATTTCCCTGCTTGAAACCCAGGCAAGCTCCGGACCCATTGCGCCAGAGAGGGGTGTGCCAGCGCCCTGAGGCACATGCTACTATATTTTATGGCCCCTGCCTCACTCTCAGAGCCAACATTACACTGCTTGCACGTGTTTCAAGTTATGTAGAAAAACTTCACTTTTGATTTCTTTTTCCATGCATATTTGCCAATAAATAGCTAGCCGAATGTGCTCAAGACAATGTTTCTGAAAAGTGGGAACAAATGTGGTACCAAATGTGTAACCATTAATTCTTGAAGTTTACCCATTCCTCAGAATAGGAAAGTAACACTGCACCTAGAAATTGATGGAACACATGGTAAGGTGCAGTAATACTCATGTGCCATCCCTACACATCTTATAATGAGAACCTCTGTGTCCATTTTAGAGAACAAAATGACAATAATATAGGTTACCGTACGTTTGTTTCTGAGGTACTGAAAATAAATACATACATTAAGCATAAGAGCGCAACAGAGAACCACAAGATAATGATTTTCTATGTCATCATCAATGAATTATTTTTTGCACTATTGTTTACTAATTTAAACAATAACCTCTCAGAATTTATATAATTGTTTATTATTTTTTTTAACAAAAAATTTACTCTGAAGCCTGTGGTTACTGTAAAATACTTCAACGTTTGCTAACAAAGTTTATGCCAGACTATTTACCATGCCCTATTAGATTTCTGCTAGACTTTGTAGTAAAGAAATTGGACAAAGATACAAAAGAGAAAAGTTAATAAACTACAAATCTTATCAAATTCATTTGGGGAGAAGTGGTATAGAAAAAAAGAATCATTCAAATGGTATAATAGGAAAAAGATGTTTTGAAAATTCCCTGAATCTTTCCAAAAAACATCATTATTTATAACAATGGGTGTGGAGTGGAGTTGATCTGAGTATGAAAATAGTTTTATGCTTTATTGGCCACATAGAGGTCAGTGTGAACCTTTCTATGTTGTCGTAACCAATCGCTCTGCATCCGGGGCCAATATGTGAGAGCTACTCCTTTATCAATTTCACTTTACACATGATCAAGAATGACTCAGCTGAGCCATACACCAGGCGTATGCTTTCTGGATGTGTTTGTTCCAATACATAGTTATATACAAATGAAATGTGATTGGCTCACCAAGTATGAGATAATAGGCCCATCAAAGGGTTCTATTATTCAACATGGTCTTTAAGAGGCAGGATGGCACTTGGAGAATAAATATTAAGGATTTTCAGACTTCAGGATTGAATGCTTCAGTGCCCGAATGTTGAGTATTAATAATATCTGGATCCATCTAGGCTTTACTTAAGAGAAACAGCTGACATTCAATTTTGAACAAGTTGTTCTGCTGTACCTTTAGAGACATTTTGAAAATGGAGCATACTGACATGATGACAGATTCTAACAACAATACATGATTGTGATCTGCAGGATGCTGTTGTAATGCAGGTGGAAGTTTTCAAGACGTATATTTAGGTGGTAGATTCTGAGAAGGTGTTGGAGTTTAGGATGGAGATATATCTTTACTCGACTCAGGAACAACAACCAAGCTCCTGAGACGACTACAGCGCTATACAAGTACAACACATTTACAACCGACTCAGCTTCCACACCCCCACCCGAAGCCTCCGCTCAGCCAACCTCGCCCTCGCCACAGTTCCTCGTATCCGGAAAACCACAGCCGGTGGCAGATCCTTCTCCTACCTCGCCACCAAGACCTGGAACGCTCTCCCTACAAGCCTACGACAGACTCAGGACCTGCTGGCCTTCGGAAGACTTCTCAAGACCTGGCTCTGCGATCAGTAGCGCCCCCCCAACCCTCCCAGCACTTTGAGACCCTCACGGGTATGTAGCGCGCTTTAGAAATGCAGTGATTGATTGATTGATATCTGCCAAGAATTTTTGTGGAGCAGATTACAAATGATAATGCATTAACCACAGAAAGTGGGGGGACACATCGATAATCTTTCTCTTACTGTGAGAGGAAAATGTGTTCCAAAACATTTAATAAATTATGGAAAACATACATAATGGAACCCCTTAAATCTGCATGCAGCATCTTTCCCATTCAGGGCGTTATAAATCAGAATAGCTGCACTGGAATGGAGATACTGGTCAGAGTTGGCATCTCCGACCCTAGTATCTCCACGCCTGAGTACCAGCTCTCTTGGAGGGGATCAATGTGGTGTGATGCATTGATTCACCAAGTGCATTGTTTGTGCATTGGTCCTCCTACACTACTCTTATCTGTGCTGGGTTGAAATAATAAGTTGCAATCTTATTTTCCCTAAAAAGCATGAATAAATTTGAGGATATATTTGTATGTATTTTTAGAGTATTTTGAATGATTGTATTAAATGTCTCATAAGTTCCTGTTTACCTTTTCAAGCTAAATTCCAAAGGAATATTTTTGCAGTATATTTCTTTCTGAGACAGTATCTTGCCAACACGGAGTAACAAGCATTGGCAAAGCCAATATGTCTGGTATTGACGGATGTCCCTTTGGATTTGCCAATGCTTCTTTTGTTTGTGAAAGTTTTGTGGGATGGCACATATTTTATAAAAACAAGCATTGTCTAAAAGCCAAGTCCCATGTACTGAAGGGGATCACTTATTGTGTGCCTGTGAACATTGTGCAAGAGCAGAATGCTGTCGCTGAGAGCCAGGAAAGCCAATGGCTGAAGTGGGTTGACCCAATGCTGTATCCCATAGAGGGCAGAAGCTAAATTTGAATCAAGTAGATCAATAGATAAAAAGGGCTTATTGAAAGTTCCTGGCAGTAAGCATAATAAACATATATATATGTTAATTAAAAACAAAGGGGCTTATTTACAAGTCCCCTGCGCCACCGGTGCGTTACTTATTGTGATACACCGGCGGTGCAACCTGCTGCCCCATATTAACAAGGACAAATACATCCACCCTGTATGGATGTTCGTGTCCTTGTAAATATGGCCCCCTTTACATGCAACACTTTGTTTGAAAAGGGCGGGCCATTGGTGTTGCTGTGGGTGTTCCCACACAACACCCATGGTTTCTACCACATTTCCAGATTTACGAGAAACGGTAAACCTTAAAATGCGTCTGAATGTCACGCCTCCCCAGGGGAGGCGTAGGGAGGCGCTACAAGGAGAAATGTTTACATTTCTCATAGTTTTTTCCTCTTTCTATACATGCTGCATTCTGCAGCACACATACAACAAGGAAATCACCTCTTGTGATTGTTTATGTGCAGGAATGTGTACCTTCCTGCACATAAATAATCATTAAAAAATAATGGGGTTTTTCAATTTGTGTTGCATTAAGCAGCACACATAGAAGTTTCAAAAAGCCATTTCAGATTGTTTATGTGCAGGAATGGACATGTTCCTGTACATAAACAATCATTTATTTATTAAAAAAGTTTTGTACCCTCAACGCAGGAAGCCTCACTCAATGGTGCAAGGGTGCCTGCGTCGGTGAATGGCAACAAATTGTGCACCAGCGCTGGGGACAGCAAAAGAATCCTTCATATTATCATAGATAACACGCATCCCTATGCTTTGGATTTAACTCAGCGCGGCGCAGCCAAATGGTTTGCAGCATCGCCCTACGTTAATTCCTTGGAAATGAGGCTAAAGCCAGACTTAAAAATAAGTTCACAAGAGCACACACTGCCCTAGATATTTATTATAACTCCATTGAGTATGGCTGTGCATTTGGAGCATGTGATTCAAGCAGAAAAACCTGTACTTCTTTATTGAGAACTCCTACAGTGGAAAATAATGCATTTGAAATAATGTTCAGCGATCAGTGCTAGTCACATCGTGGGGTGCATAAAACACACAAAGAACATGAAGACAAATGACTCCTAAGCTCTTCTTAAAGAAGGGTCCAGCAGAGAACATTTGAAATAAGAGATGCTATCTCTCTGGGCCATTCACTGAGAAAATTGATCATTTTCTGGAGACCAGGAGCGCAAGCGTCCATTAGTTGCATGATTAGCGTAAGAGTAAACGCATGCAGGACATTTCCAAGCACTGTGAATGGTTCAGCTGTCTAAGAGCATGTTTTTTATGTCTTGGACTGTTAACCAGCCAAATAAGAAGAAATGTATTAGAAGCTCCAATTCATCTCCATATGTGGTGGTGGCACGGGAGTTTAATGGAAAAATCAATTATATATTATTTTAATCCTTTCGGCCAACTTATAACTGGAAGTCCACACGTGTGGGTTTTCACTCCTATCCCATGACCGATAAGCAGTAAAAAAGACCATAACTAGAGCAATCCCCATGCAACCCCAAGATCCTCATCAACTGTGACTTAGATGTATCACAAATGGAGTTGGTATTGTTATTTCCATATGTCCCATATCTTTCAAGTTTTCTACACGAATGGGGTTAGAAAACCCATCAAACCTGTAGAAAACCCTTAGTCAGGTAGGAGGTAAGAGTGTGTTGGAAGAATTAGTGTTAAGCTATAGAGGCATACAAGCCTTACAAATGAAGTGATTTCGTGTTTACACCATTGCAAATCTTCAATTAAGGTGGCTACACAACAAAACAGTTTCAGCCCGGTCAATACTTTACACACGATTTTGCAGATGATGTCACAATTTACATCTTCAGTGACTTCACCTGTGTGCCCAGACACGGGCCCAATCTCGTTACCTTCGGTGGTCAAACGGAAGCTCTCTGGAGAGGTCTTACTCAGCTGAGGAGCCCCTTGTAGTCCCATTGAGACAGACCAATGACTAGAAATGTATACGAAAGGGTCCCCTTGGGTTGTGCAAGATTGATTTACATAGGTGTGGCTCCTGTTTGCAATGGCACAAATGAGCTTAAAATGACGGAATGTAATTAGCCAGTGTGGTAACAATTCAGATAGAACCAAATATCCCCATCCATCATTTTTATTCGATATCTGCGTTAAGGACAGCATATCTTATGTACTATCATTTAGAAGAGTGTTTGATCAATGAACATTTGATAAAAACATGAGCGAAAAAGAGTGCTTCTCTTTTTTTATTACAGAATATAATTGTACCACAAACAACAATAATTTTGAGAGTGAGCGGGTGCACATATTTGGCACTTGCTGTGTCAATATTTATGCTTGTCTTGCTAACATCGTCCCCGTAACTGTGACACAAACTCCACGAGGCCCACGCATATCTTGAGTTGAGAGTGGTTCTATACCCAGGGGACAGGATTTGTAGTTTGGTTAGGACTGCCCATTTGAAGCATTGCCAAAAATGATTTGCATGTAATTGATCACTCTCTGTAGTAGTGCAGCTAGCAAAAAAGATGGACTGGAAGGAATGTGAGACAAAATGCCATAATAGCACTAAATTGTACTCCTTTGCACGTTGATTCCAATCCGCAACGTAGATGCACCATATGCTGGAGGAATGCATATGTTTCCAAACTGCATGCCTGTCTTTGTAGATGTACACAATAGCGTAAGGCCCGTATGTCATCATCTCTTTGACACATAGAGCGCCGTGAGATTCACTTCAGAGCTGCAATGTGTGTGCGCCGAATATTAATACCCGTGAGTACATCATCTGTCTCTATTATCAGTCCAGCCAGCTCATAAATCTTCAACTAATGTTAAATGACTTCACATTCAGATGCGAAATGTACAAAGTGGAATTCATTACAGGCGGTCTGTACTCACACGTGAGGAGCGGTAAAGGTGGGTCCAGTGGCAGCATGATTCGGATCAACAGAGTGGGCAATGTTTGGGCTTCTGTAATTCATCTGCATTTAATATTAGTGTGACTTTCCAAAACTAAACCTTATATTCGACTGGTACGTCTGGCTTTTCACGCTTACAAAACTTAACACACACATTTGTCTTCCTTTCCAAAGATGAGCATAAAAATCGTGCTGTTTAATCTGAAGATTAATCTGAAAATTAAATAACAGCAAGGAGATAGGAACCTAAGAAAACTCGAGAATTTGGCCCTCTGGGGGCCGGATTCCATACTTTTGTTTTTTGCTGAGCGCGGTCTCGGAGGACAGTCGCTCCTGCGAGAAGGGAACGCACATTATGTTCGCACTTAGCGCGCGTGCTCAGCAAAAACAGTAATGGAGAGCGTCGCCCTTGGAGAATACAACTCCAAGCACATATGCAAATGTTCCGCTAGGTCAAAGGGTAAGTGTGCATTATCTTCACAGAGAGTGGGTGGGAACCATTACGATGCATAAATGAAACACACGCACTAACATAACTGCTAACCCGCCCGGAAAACAAATGCTTTCAAATGACAGCATTTTCTGTTTCCAAAACACAAGACGAGTTAGACCACACATAACAAAGGCGCTCGTTGTCATCATTACGCATCCCTTAGGTATTTCCCCATACAACTTTCGCCAGGTAACAAGTGGAGAAAGTAGTGTGTGGAAAAAAACGCAAACGTTGAGTTTCGCTTCTGAAAACCTCGGGGGAAAACACGCGCTGCGCCTGCAGTTTCCTCTAACCCATGCACCTATGAAGGTGGTAATACCATAACAGAGAAAAATTATTTCTGTGATATTGGTCATTCCCCTATGGCATTAGCGCATCAAACACGTGCCCTTTCGGAGGGAAGGCCAAAGTTCCCAGAGCACATAAAATACACGAGTGGATGTACATTCAAGTCGGGATGGACTATTCTCATTGGTGCATGGTCAAGACTGATTTGCATATGGCTGGGTTCAAACTGAAGTGACACTGTATGCAAAATGTGGATAGACAAGGAGAGATGGGGTCCTGAGAAATTGTCAGTGGGTGAGGTTTAAGCATTCCACCTATCACTTTTTTATATACTTCAGTTTGTTGCCCTAATTAGGACAGGCATGAGTCCCATGCACACTGTGGTGCTGGAACCAAGCTGTTCTTTTTGTTGTGCTCTAATGAGGGCAAAACCGGTCCTCAATTGCTTGTGTTCTGGTTTGGGGAGGGGCAGGCATTTCAGGCTGGCCTGCTCCTGCTCCCATTGATGCAGGGTCAAGAGTGATTTGCATATGGCTGGGCCCAATCTTAAGTGTCACAGTGTGCAAAAGAAAGATGGACTGGGAGTGATGGGGTCCTGGGAAGTTGCCAGTGGCTGAGATTAATTCAAGCATTTCACCCATCACTTTTTTGCATGCATACATAAAAATATGTCTCCAAAGAAAACAAGTTCCTACGTATTTGTATTATTTCGACTAAGGACTATACAGTATTTATATGCCTTTTATGTAGCACCTCAACCTGTATTCTGCAATCTCATATGGGCACATGCATCATTGGTTTTTGCATTTGCAAACGGTGCGAATCGCAAAATTCGGCCGTTTGCGAATGCAAATCCAATTTTTGAGATGCATCAAGTTTTTTTTCCCGCAATTTAAGAAATCGCAATGTTTTTGCGATTTCTTAAATTGCGATTGCATTTAAGAAATCGCAATTTTGCGATTTCTTAAATGCAATACATCATCTAAAAAATAATGCGAATTCGCACATTAGAAGTGTAAAATTAGCATGAAGTCAACCTTCATGGTAATTTTAGAAAAGTTTCAAAAATGCATAAAAGTGCATTTTTGACACTTTCATTTTACACTCACACATGCCCTTGGGCATGTATGTGTGAAAAATGGACTGTATGTTACATTTCGGGGGTGCAGGGGGGTCCTTTTGACCCCCCCTGCACCCTAGAAATTGCATTCTCATTTTGCGATTCCTTAATTGCGAATCACAAAATGAGAATGCCTTCCCATTGATTCCTATGGGCCTCTAAGGTAGTGTGGCAACAATTTCACTCAGATGGGCACCGAAAACAAAGGATTATAAATGCTTGCCCTGGCGCCCATCTGGGTGAAATTGTTGCCACACTACCTTTACCACAATCCTGTGGGTGACTGCTTCGAGAAACAGCCTATCAGAAGGCAGCAGATATGTATTAAAGGTGTGGCACATGAGACATTGGTTAATGGCCTTTGAAAAAGTGTAAACGAAACGTGGCAGGCCGCGTCTCATGATTGGGGCATCCACAAAGTATCGCCGCTCTCAGAGAGCATACCCGCCACCTGGAGCTTTTATATATATATATATATATATATATATATATATATATATATAACCACCAATCTCCTCCAAAAGAAAGAGCAGAGGCCACAATGGGGGAAGCCACGGAGACACCTTTATTCAAATTAGCAGCGGCGAATACATTTCGGCCCTGTCAGCCTTCATCAGTGCCTAAGATGTTTAGGAGGTATTACAAACAACACTTTATATATGTCCCGCCTCATGCTGTTTGGTCATGACTCGCTCCACCCCCAGTGTACTCGCTCACTCTAAGCTGGTCACACAATTCTCGCGAACTGCATATCCCAGAGTTCAGTTCACTTCCAGGTAGGTAATGCGGGGTTGTTTATCATCCCTTGTGGTTATGCGGATTTTTTCAGGACTGTCCGTGATGTTTGTAAAAACCTTTTCCTTGTGTTAACACTCGAATTTTGGTGCCTCCTCTGGTCCCCACACTGCCTCAACCCCAGGCATGGAGATCCCTTTGGCAGGGGCTAGAATGGTAATCCATCTCGCCCAGCGTGAGGTTAATAGTGTCAACACCGCCACATCCCCTTCCGAGCACAGCGGTGGGCCGGAGTCATTCCAATCCTTCGGAGCACACAGAGTATTTGCCGAAACAAAAGCCAGTGAGACCCAGGCCATCTTGTGATGCAGGGGCCTCTGGAACTCGCCTCTGGCTAGCGCATGCAATATCACCACCGATCTCCTGCAAAAGAAAGCGCAGAGGCCAGAGTGGGGGAAGCCACGGAGACACCTTTACTAAAATTAGCAGCGGCGAATGCATTTCAGCTCAGTCGGCCTTCATCAGTGCCTAAGGTGTTTAGGAGGCATTACAAACAACACTTTATATATGTCCCGCCTCATGCTGGTTGGTCATGACTCGCTCCACCCCCAGTGTACTCGCTCACCCTAAGCAGGTCACACAATTCTCGTGAACTGCAAATACCAGAGTTCAGTTCACTTCCAGGTAGGTAATGCGGGAGTGTTTTTCATCCCTTGTGGTTATGCGTATTTTCCCAGGACTGTCTGTGATGTTTGCAAAAACCTTTTCCTTGTATTAATACTCGAATTTTGGAGCCTCCTCTGGTCCCCACACCGCATCAACACCCGCTTTTGTTCCAGCCCCTCAGCAAACAATTTCCACCAGACATGGGTAGATATGGCAGTGCACTCCACCCTCCGTGAAGTCACGGACCGCGGTGCAGCTGCCCCTGTTGTGCGGCGGGCACCAGGTCGTCCCAAAGCCTTGGACGAAAGAAAAACCATGCTGAAGCATGCACGATTATGACCCGGGCCAACTTGAAGAACGGGCCCCTGTAGCGCGTCTCTGGCAACTGCGTACAATATCACTCCACACCTCCTCCAGCAACGAAGAAGCAGAGGCCACACTAGGGAGATGGTGGAAGCCATTTTATTAGTAATGGGGCATAATACATTTCAGCCTGACGGCCTTCTTCAGATGCCTAACAATGTTCAGGCGACTTGACCACACGCTTTTGAATGTCCTGCTGGTTCCCCTATTGGTCAGAGTCCGCCCTGCCCCCTTCATAGATTGTTTGCTCACCACTCGCTGTTGATGAAAACTATGAGTCCTAGAATCCCATTCTCTGGTAAATGCTGCACGAGATATTTACAAGTGGTTGGGCGGAGGGCAGGGAAGTTAGCGATGTGATCAATAGTCTATATCCCGTGACTTTGAACCATACATTGACAAAGAAGCTCTGCTAAAAAGCGCCTGTCTGTGTTTCTAGTTAGTTCTTGAATTTAGAACTTTACAGTATTCTGTCAGTGCTGGTCATAATTCATCCTGTTGGAGACACACACACGCACATAGATAGATAGATAGATAGATAGATAGATAGATAGATAGATAGATAGATAGATAGATAGATAGATAGATAGATAGATAGATAGATAGAACTCTCTGGCTCCGAGTAACATACATTTCTGTGGTTTACTTAAGTGTTCAAAATGTAACATTACAATGGAAATTGCTCATGCTGATTAAAATAATGCTCACATTTTGCACTCATAAATTGAATATAGTATGATAGAAATTTCACCAGTTGCATGGATGTGCAGAGTTGGAAAGAAAAGGAGTAACAATGAATTTGTCATTGTTTAAGTGGAAGGGTGACTTAGGGTGTTTGCAAATAAGTGAACATCCAAAAATGTGTTTCAGACATTTGTCCACCGACATGAGTTTTTAAACTTGTCATAGGCAGTGTAACATTTTTTTCCTATGGAAGTGTGATCAAAATTCTCTGTATCAAATGTGATGGTAAAAATAATCTGAGGAGCCCAGAACATGTTGATTGTCATTTTTTGGATTTAGTTACACTGAGCTTTAGCTGTCTGAAAGACATCATGCCATCAATCTTCCAAAAAGATGGGCTGTCCTGTTAGACAAGTGGCAGTGAGTGCTCTTTGATGTATTTACATTGTGACATTAAAATAATACAATTCCTGGTTTTACAATTTTTTTGAGTCTAAAACAGTGTTTGACCATAAGGTTGTGGTCAAAATAGTCCAAACACAACAATATTGTGAACAAGAATATCACACATCAGTATAACTTTTTTATGCTTTTGTAGAAATGTAAAATATATTGCTTCATTTTATGCAGTTTTACTTATTCGATTATTTGTTTTTCAACTTTTATGTTATTATGAAACTTAATTTTACATAATTTTTAAATAATATTATAGTAATATATATTTTGTATTGCAATTGTGGGTTTATATGCGCGGGTAGTGTTTTTTAAAAATAATGAATTCATTTCAATTGATTCATTTAATATGTTGTTAATTTGAATAATAACATTTTACATTGTTTATTACCTTGTAATTTCCAGTCACACAATTTTATTGGGGGTTTAGGTTGGAAATTCTTATTGAGATGTATTTGTTGAGTTGTGTATATGTTCGCTAAACCGGCCTCTCTTAAGATGATTTTGCAAGAGATGTAAAAGTTAAATAACATTCACTGGTCTTCTTATTTCACTGTAATCACTATAGATCTCAAAATGCAGATGAATAAGGAAGAAGACATTGAGCATAAAATTCTGTTACACATAGCTCCGAAAACCAAAGTCAACGCAAGAGCCAAAACCTCACAGTACCTAGAACAGTCAGGACGTGCTAAGCCTCTTATTTCATATTATGATGCGATCTCCATGCAGTACTATTATGCATAATAGTACCACTCAGTCGGTACATACTACTTGCACGTTTAATGGTTTTACCCAATAAGGAATATAGATTAAGTTGGGAAAAAATTACAAACTACATCCTCACTGAAGATTTTGTAATTTTGAATGGGAATTAATATTGCACTTGCTATGTTGCTGCACTGAATTCCAATCCAGTCCAAATATTTCTTTATTTCGGTCAAGGACCATAAAAGAACATTACAGGAATATACACTGCACTGAATTTAATCTTTAACCCCTTCGGCGCTCATGACGAGCTCAGCTCGTCATGAGTTACGACGCTCGTACGCTCATGACGAGCTGAGCTCGTCATGAACCGCTGGTTTTAAAAAAATGCAGCGCACAGTGGGAAAACCGCTAGCGCGCATGCGGTTAATGTTGCATGCTCTAAAAAATAAAACAGGATTTCCACTTGTGCTGAGGCATTAATATTTTACCTCAACACTAGCAACATAACTGAGTGTGCATGTGCAGCTAAATGTCTGACTATAGTGCACAAAAGAACGAATCATATTGAACCAGTGGGGTTTTAGCACAACCAAAAAATTTTGAACATATGTATTTGATTTGATTTATGTTTTAAACACTTTGGGCTATAATATGGTATGAAGTTGCATTTCCTTTTAATGATTGTAACTATTTTAATTGAGCTCTATCAATAAAAAATACTACTAATATGTTTTAATATGTTTAAAAAAGGTTTACATAATTTATTGCAGTTTGTACATTGGGTGGGTAATATTTAAATAAAATATATTCAACTTAATCATAATTGGTTAATGTATTATTCAGAATAATATTTAATTATATATATTTAATTATTTTTAAATAACATTTTGTTTAGCTGTGTTTTAGTTATTATATTACGTACTTTTATAGGCATTGAGCGAGTATTGCTATTTTTAAAGAGTATATTATTTACTTATTTAATATTTTGCACTTTTAGTGTTTCATTGTTTTTACATGTTTTACTATTTTAACAGTTGTTTTTTGGTATGATGGGTATATTGGGGAAAATATTGGATGGGTTTTCATGTTATGTAATAAGATGTGTAGAGCCCGTAGCTGCCCAAGTAAAGGGACATCCCAGCGCTATTCCTAAAAGAGCAAACTGAAATAAGTGACCTATCGCAAAATGCTTCAGAAAGCAGCTAAAAAGAGAACAACCAGGTCTTCAGGATATACCTGAAACATCCGTGATTCTGGACATTCCTTATGAACAGAGGGAGCACGTTCTTCTAACACTTGGAACAGAAGCCAAATTATGATTGTCTCAATGCAGAACACTAGATTGGAGGAGATGTGGGCCCCCTAGGAAATAAAGATCTTATGGATGGTGCACACGGTCTTAAAATGCACACGCTGCTCAACAGGTAGCCAATGCAATTTTTCGAATAAGGCAAGAGACAGGAAAACACTTTAGAAGTGAGAACAGCAAGCAGCCTGGTCACAGCGTTTTGAGTCCAGCTAGAGTCTGTGAATCACAGCCTTGTTGGTTTCCAGGTAGAGGATTTTACATTAGTCAAGCCCGGACAGGATATTATTTGCCTGAAAAATTACTTGTCGGATGGGAAGGTAAAAATTCTGAGAATGGGGTTCAGTCAGTGAATAAGTTCAAAGCACATACCTACCACTGATTTTACCTGTGTTTCAAAAGTTAATGCATCCAGACACCTCGGTTTTTTACCACAACCTTAGGATGAGGAGGGAGACCGAGTGATGAAGGCCACCAATGGTCGCCTCAAGAGTGGGTATCTTTCCCGAGAAGGAGAATCTCAGTTGTACTTGATTTGAATTGCAAACAAGTGGCCTCCATACACTCTGGAATTGCTAACATACCCCTTTGGAAATTAGCCATATGTGACATGGTGTTGTTAGAAAAGGAGAGTACAAGCTGGGTGTCTTTTGCGAAGGATAGCAGCGTGAGCCCCATGAATCTCATAAATTGAGGCAAATTTTGGATGTAGATACTAAACAAAGTATTTTTATATAAAAGATAGTAAAACAATAAATAAATAAAAAGTAAATATTGTTATCATATCAGTTTCCATTTATTTCTTTTCTTTAGTGTATTATGTTGGGGAAGTAGGGTTACTGTTTATTTCAATTATTATTTATTCAGTACAACTCAAATAATTTTTTGTATTCTGATATATTTGCTATTTTTAAGAATCATTTAATGTTTTTAAATTATTTAATATTTTTAGGATGCATACACATTTTATTTACATTTCTTATGTTACATATATATTTGAATACATACATTTTCACCAGTATGTGTTAGACTGGTATTAGAATAGTAGATCTGCCTCCCACCCCTCCTCAGTGTGTTCACTTTCCCCAGCTTTTGCTATACTGGAGTTAGATTAATAGATCTTACCCTCCCACTGTTTGCACTTTCTCGAATGTTGGTGAATAGTAAATTATGCCTTATCCCAAAGAACTCAGGGCATATTTATGAATGTTGTGGTGCAGGGCAGTGCAGCAAGGGCCGGAATGCACTGTATTTATCCAATTTCTGTCCTTTTCCGTTGTGCCATTTTTGGCAGCCAAGTGCCAATACAGGCACAGTTATACATGGTGCAAGTACATACAAACAAATATTAAATGGATGACAGGAGCCGCTTAATTTATTTTCACTGCTTATGAATGGAGCGCCCCACAACACCCAGTGAGTGATTCCTATCTGCTTTATTGAGAATCTGGTGATGCCACTAGAAGAGGCATGGGCACCACCAAGTATTTGTTTTAATGTTGTGTGGGACTGAAAGGAGTACAGTGCCTTAACGGTGGGCATAGCACATTCATGGCAAATACCATACCTACCACTGGCCAAGAAGAGTTGTCACTGCTTTCAAATCACCTACACCAAGTCTTTCCATGGTTTTATGGCCATACTGCTATTACAGGAGCCAACTGACAAAATTAGTAGGGGAGACTATTAATGCCTAAAGTATAAATATGACAGGACTTCAACGGGGGTCACAGTCTTTTACCAAAGCAGTCAAAATTAACTTGTTTGCATGGGGCTCCAGCCCATACAAATAGGCACCCTGGTGCCAAAAATGTTCTTATACATCCAAATATAAAGCACGAAAAAATATGTGCAGTGAAAAAACAGGCCCAAACACTTACACAAAACATGTGTTTTTGCAATTGTAGCTTTAAATCAAATAATGAAATAGGGCATCAAGTCTTTCAATGGAAACATTTTGAATTTCTGGAGTTTTTCCTCAAGAACTGGTTGCTTATTACCCCTTTTGGGAATATGAAATGATTTGTAATCACTCCAAATTCATTTAGGTAGTGACGGCAAATGCGGAGATGACATCCCATGTATTCCTGCAATTAATATGCATAAATAGAGTGGCTAGCTTACATTCCACATATACTAACAATAGGATTCTCCATGTGAGGCTGACTATTTTTAGATGTTTCTGTAGCATTCAAATGATCAAATTAGCATATCAGTACTTTTTAAAACATTCCATCTTTTCAACTGACTACAAAATAGGGAACATCAATGTGGGCGATTAAGCTGTGATACCGAATACATTATAAAACTATTCTTCACCCATGAAAAATGCTGATGACCCATTGCTAGAAATATGGCTGTCATGAATTGTTTATATTATGAGCATTAGATTTTCAGCATGTGTCTGGAAACTTCAGCACCAGCCTGCATTCAGCCAAATTTAGAGGAATTTTATTCATGCCCATTAGGGAAGATTCCACATTGTTATTACAGAATATATTTCATTTTAACGTGCAGTTTCAGGAGCAGAATCAAAGTAATAATTTTTAAGACCTAATATCTAATAAAGAATTTCCTGTCAATGAGTTAAAAAAGAAAAGAAGCTGTAGATCACAGTCCTATATTGTATGTGAGGAAACGTGAAACTAGTCTGCCACTTTAAATATGAGCAGCCTGTAGTATTATGTTTACAATCTGGGAATTACAAGAAAAACAATACTTTTTCAGGAACTTTCAATAGCTGATTTTTTTCCGGTTGAATAATAATTTCTTTTTTGTTTCATAAATTAGCTCTATGATCTATTACCAAATCGCGATCAATTTTTTTGCATTTTTCAGATTTCCTTCTTCCGAATGCTCAGAATACAACTGCCATATAACAATGTTACAATATAGAAAGACACCAAATACATTCCTAACCGGAATGGAATGAATTAGAATACATTTAAATCTTAAAAAATGGATTGTCCAGTTAAAAATATTGCAGCTGAGTATCTGAATATTAACTGTTCCTTTGGTATACCACGTAATGCATTTTGAACAACTTACAATAGAGATCACCAGCTAAAATATGGCATACAAAAAGATTACTAAAATGCATTTAAATGAAAGAGGTATTTAAATGAACATTCAATATTCAGACACTGCCTAACTCCCAATTTGGCGTGCAGAAGTATAAGAGAACTTGATTATGAAGAAAGGGTTACAGATATTTGTCTTCTTCTATGTACTTTACTCCATGGATAAGGTTTCACACAGTTATACATTTAAAGAAAATTCTCCTCCTCTTTCCCTGTCATTACATATGATAAACTATTAGACAAGCACATATTTATTTATATTTTAAATTTACCTTGAAAATACTTAGGGCTATATAAAAATGTTGTGCTATTTTTGTCAGCTGATTTGTGTCAAAGTTTTCAAATTCACTTCCATGTCAGATGGCTTCTCACTTCTAGAGAGACAACCTACGCAACATACTGCAGCATTCTCCCCAGCCTGGTTATTCATCAATGACTACACCACACACAGAGCTTAGTATAACATGTGTTTATTTGTCTGCATGTAACCGTGAACTCTTGCAAAAAGAAGGGGACCCCTAAAAAACCAGTATGAAGTACACCTAGACAGGGAAATACACTAATGTAAGCTTTCTAAGGCTACTTCCACTCAATCAACTCCTTACAAATGATTAAAGGAAATAATGAAAGTGACACTCGACAAAGATACTAATGTTTAGAAAAATACATTTACTTTATTCATATGATATTCTGATTATAGATTTATAAAACACAATAAATTACATACTGCCCATTTCGTTTTTCACTATTGTATGGCTATCTTTCCCGAAGGCTAACATGGGAGTTGCTTTGTAATATCTAATAAGTATAACTTTCCATTGAGTCAAGATAGAGCCTCTCTGAACTCCGAACTTATTAAAACACCTTTTGGTAAAGGTAGTTTTTAAATTCTGTGTTTTAGAAAGTGGCATGTTCTTACTTTACCATTCTGTGTGCCTCTGCTGTTTGTGTAGTCAGCATCTGGTTTTGGAGTGGCACTGAGGTTGTGCATTCACTCTAGACAGTCACAAGGGGGCTGATGTGTGCCCTGCCTTGCTTGGGTGACTCATTGTTTGGCTGAATAGACCTGGTCTGCATTTAGAGTGGTGGGAGGAGTTTTGCTTGCACATGAATAGTCTGTGTCTCCTTTTTACAAAGATGTCTCTGCCCTCTGTGGTCATGCTGCACCAGGGAGGACAGGACTGGTTTGGACTGCACTCAGAGACTCTTGGCATAAATGGAACAATGACACAATGAGGTATAAGTATTGGACCTAAAACCCCAAGACTTTAGATTACTTCAAGAAACAGGAGGCCCCTGCTAAGAAGAAGAGTCGAAGGACTGCGTGAAGATTGCTGCCTTTTCTCAGTGAGGGGTGGATTGGATGGCAGTTGCTGCTTCTGTCTTTGGTGGAAGAAAATGACTGACTCTTTTTGACCTGCTGTGCTATCCTGCTTGTGAAGGAAATCTCCAAAGGCCTGCTAGTGCTGGCCTCCTGTTGGAAGTCTCAGGGATATAAAAGACTTCATGGGAAAGATCATTGTTGGATTTAAAGTTGACCTGTCTGGAGCAGGAGAAAGAACAGGACTGCCCTAAAGTGCCCAACAGCCCGTGGGGAGAGCTGAATATGCCATCTTGGGGAGAATCTATATACCAAGAAAAACGCCAATGCTGCCTATCTTAGTTTACTATAAATTCTTTTCATCCCACCTTCGAACAAAACATAAAGTGAGGGGATCCTAATTTCTTGAATCAATCCTTTGCTTTATTTTCTTTTACTTCATGAAAACTTTTTGATCATTTTTTATCAAAATTTATACATTTCAAAAAAACTTTTTACACATATAATATGCAAAACATTCTGTACAATAAACAACAACCCCTCCTGTCATTCACACACACTCTCATTAACAGATCGCCGTCAGACATTCTCAAACATACTTTCAATCATACCAATCATTATTTACAATCATGAATCAATTATTTTTCAGAAAACACAGGGTTTCTTTAACATATAGCCATAGATATAATGTAAACATAAATCTATAATCCAAAAACTTTCGTTTCTAGTTTGTTGTCTTATGGCTTTGAGAACACACGGTCTACGCGCTTCGAACTCTTCTTATTGTTGAGTTCTCATCAGGACCATACACTCCAGATTTGGAATCAAGTAAATTATGCTGTTCCTCAAAAAGCACGACGCAGGACCACTTTTACTTCATGGGGGTCGTGCACACTCTACCCTAAAAATTGATATTACTTGGTAGGTGTGGGTAGGAGGGGATGATTTATATTTTAGATCAGGATGGTGTCCCTTAATTTTTGCAAGGCTTGGCCTTGCTGCTTGGGAGCCCATACCCAGTGGTGTTTTGTAGTAATCTTGGGGACAAGGCAGCGTCCTGGTGTAATAAATAAATCCAGTACTTGTATAGCGCACAAATCACCCCCGAAGGGGTATCTCGGCGCTGGGGGCCTTTGGGAAGATTAAGCGAGCTATTGCCCAGAGTCGCATGGTGCTGGGCAGACCCATGCCGCCTGAGCCAGGGATTGAACCGTGATCCCCAGTGTCTAGCGTCAGTCGCCCTGGCTGCGGCACCACACCTCTTCCCTCCATGTACCAGAAAGCATTTGGTGAGTGCTTTATTATTTATAAAAAAGATAAGCATGTGGTGTGCACTTTACTGCAGGCTAATTGCTGCCTGGCAAGAGTCGCGAGCACTGGAGTTGAGCTGACAGGCTTGGTCCTACGGGAGGGGAAGCTTAAGCGTGGAAGTGCTCCCCCTTAGCATCCAGTGTATGTATATTCACTAATCGCCCGGCACCTTACGTGTTTGGAAGTTCCTGGGGCCAGTCGTACTGCAGGTTCTTGTAGTTTGCCTGCTGTAGGAGATTGCCGTGGCCCAGTTGTAGGGTCGACTCCAGCTGCCATCCTGACTTGTAGCAAACAAGGCCAGGCCTTTTCGTAAGGTCCACGAGTGGGGGGGGGGCACAGCAAACAGAGTGCAGACACCCACCAGCTGCACAAGCACTATGACAAGTCCCCAGGCATTGCCTGGTGACCCACACTGCAGCGAGGCCTCCAGCAACACCCAGAAGTCTAAGCTAGGACCTCGAGGCTGGCTGCCCCAGTAACACTGAGCCAACGGGCCACACCAGCTGAGAGGTGTGGCTCCTCACACCACAGAGGCTGGCAGCGGGCACCCAGTTCGGCCATAGTGCTCCATGGGGGGTGCTCTACTTCAGCCACGTTTCTTTCCTGTGAGGTCCAGGCAGGTAGACTAGTCACTCCCACCAGCGGCTGCACACCCAGATAGTGTGCTCAGAGCCGAACCACACCCAGGTGGTAATTACACTGTGGGGACTTTAGCAGCTTCCTTCCCCTCAGTTCATACCACACCGCACCTGGGTGATTTGTACCCTTTGCCAACTCCACAGAAACTGGTAGAGCAGTTCCTGGCATGCTACGGGTGCAGAGAAAGGCCTGTTATGAAAGCAGGCATTCCAGAGAGGACAGTTTATGGAATGTTCACACTGTACTGCTTAATTGTCAAAGTAATGGTGATCCTAATGCATTTTGTTCAACCTACCTTACAAAGTGATTTATGGTGCAAGGTGCATGTAACTGTTCAGTGCACCCCATGTGATGTCATGACAATTGCCTATGCATTATTGTGACTATTACCTAGTGGGCAAAGTTATAATTGATATATGTGATTGTGTTCTATATGTCTTATATATAATACAGTGATATTTTTATATAAACTGGTGTGGAGGTTCTTTTACGGTGCGCCTACTGTGTCAATGGGGTTTGTGTGTGTTGCGCAAACGCTTTACACATTGCCTCTGGGATAAGCCTGACTGCTCTGCCAAGATACTAAGGGGGTGAGCAGGGGTTATTTTGTGTGTGTAACTCCCTTACCCTGACTAGAGTGGTGGGTTCTGCCTGGATTAGGTGCATACCCTAGCCAACCAGAAACCTCATTTCTAAAAGTAGCTCTGTGCTGGAGGCCTTCGCTGACTGTTTAAGAAGACACCTCTGGAGCTGAATTGCATATTGTTTTCAACCATTGATTCTCTGTCACTCTTAAAATTGTCTTTGTTCATCTGGATGGTAAATTCCAGTAATTTTTAGAGGTTGTTATTGAAAATATAGTAGGACCTTTAAAGCTCCTATACTATAGTATCCAGAGTGCACCTTAATGTTCATTCAAGGGTGTTGTCACTGAGATGCAAACACATGTGACATATGGTGATATATATAAAAAAGAGATTCCAAAATAGTTGAGATTTGCAGCATCATTTTGATGTTATGAGAGTTGCTTGCCGAATCAGCAGTAGAGGGGGTCTAACTTAGCTGTCCTCTTTATGGCTCTGCATGCTCACTTCTTGAAACTTTCCCTTTTTTAGAGTTTTTTTCTTTCCGGCTTACTGATACAAAATAGAACTATAGTAAAGGCTAGCAGAGGTGATTCAGTTATCAGCTAACATTGCATTCTATAGCACTCTAAAGAGAGTCTGTTTTATTGTGGGCTGAGTAAAATAGTCCCAAAAATAATGTAATTGAAGGAGGCAATCTTTTTCTTGAGATCCTTATGCATATAAAGGAGTCCATGTGACACAACTTATGCCTGTCATTGAGAATGTACTTTGCAGTTGATGATTGCATCCAATGATAGACCACCGACCTCCATGTGTTGTCTTTCACTTCTCGTACACACTCCTTTCTTAGCATTGTGGTTTGTAATAGCGCTGCTTATCACCCAAGAGGGTATCCAGTCGCTGTCCATGGGCACAAGGTAGTTAAGTGATTTTTACAGAATCACAGGATATTGCACTAACCCTGAGACTCGAACCCGGATCCCCAGCTCTCGAGTCTGCAGCTCTTGCCGCTGCGCCACATCTTCTCCTCTTAGTATAAAGGATTGATTTACAAACATGGAAAACCAGCTGAAAAAATTAAACCAAATGTCCTTCCTTTAAATATAACATTATTTTGAACTAGTATGGAGTAGGTAAAAATAAATATGCAGCACATTCTTTATAATGCTTGTGGAACGTAAATGTGCAGTAATACAGACTAAATGTTAGATAAAACGATGCAGTTTCATATCTGTCAGTCAGTTCAACATGATGAAAATGCCTACTCTTATACAACAGTCATATTCCCAAAATGCAGCAATTCAGACTCAGTGCATTCTGCAAGCAATGTGGCTGCGCCGCACTGAGTCACTTTCAGAGCACAGGAATGTGACATATTTACGATGATCTGTCTTATTCCTCTCCTCTCCCCTGCACTGACGCACAAACAGCTGCTATGCGCTGGCGCATGTTGCACCACGGTGCAAGAATGCCTGCGTGTTGGGGAGATTGTTTTTTGTGCAGGAAGGGGCACCTTCCTGCACGAAAACAATCACTACAGGTATTTTCCTCTTTCAATGCGTGCTGTAGAATGCAGTACGCATTAAGGGCCAGATGTAGGTAGCCAAATACCGGTCGGAAACGGCCGATTTCGGCCGTTACCGACCGGTATTTGGCTTTTGAGATGTAGGTGGGTCGTTATTTACAGAATCGGTATATTTACCGATTCGGTAAATTTACCACTTCGGTATTTTACCGAATCGGTAAACATACAGATTCTGTAAATCCATATGTAGCTGACACTCCTAAGAGTGCCACAGGCCCTTAAGAGTCGGTATTTTACCACCCAATTCTATTGGGTGGTAAAATACCGAATTCAGGTGTGCATGCACATCTGTGCATGCACACCTGTGCAATGTGACACACAGACATGCCCTTAGGGCATGTATGTGTGCCACATGTCACACAAGCCTGTACTTGGGGTGCTAGAGGGTGTCAAAGTGACACCCCCTGCACCCTTGCAAGATTCGGTATTTACCGATTCTGTAAATACCGAATCTGTATTTCCCATTGATTCCTATGGGCTTCAAGGCCCATAGGAATCAATGTGAAATACCGATTCGGTATTTACAGAATCTGTAAATACCGAATCTTACCGAATCGGTAATTAGGAAATAAGGATTACCTACATATGCCTCCTTCCTATTTACCTACTCTTAAATACCGAATCGGTATGATTCGGTATTTAGGAGTCGGTAAATAGGAATTACCTACATCTAGCCCTAAAAGAGGAAAAAAACGAGGAGAAATTAAAACATTTCTCCTCGCTGTGCCTCCCTACGCCTCCCCTGTGGAGGCATAGCATTCACACGCATTTACAGATTAACGATTCCTCATAAATCTGGAAATGTGTCTAGTTCCTTGGGTGTTGCATAATAAAAAATGATAATTCTGGTTTTAAAAAAAGGATTGCTGTTAAAGTGCAAAGAGAAGCACCACGGAAGCCCACTGCAACACCCATGGAACAAGGAAACTGCTGCGTGTAAAAGGGCTGTATTTACAAGGACAGGAAAAGCCACGCAGGGTGGCTTTTCCTGTCCTTGCAAATATGGAGCAGTGAAATACGCCACCAGTACGTCACAATAAGTAACGTACTGGTGGCGCAGGGGGCTTGTAAATCTGCCCCTCAATATTTAATGCAGGTTCATTGTTCATTCTTTACAATTCATGAAAATGCTCTCTGTAGAAGCATTCTGATGTCGATTGAAATATCATCTGATCTTGTCAAGGTAAAGCCAAAGATATAAACTACTTCTAACCAAGGGCCAGATGTAGGAAGCCTAATACCGGTCGGTAACGGCCGAAATTACCAAATTTCGTCCGTTACAGACCGGTATTAGGCTCTTCAGATGTAGGAGGCCATATGTCAGGATTCCGTAATTTACGAATTCTTAAAATACCAATTCGGTAAATTACCGAATCCGTAATGTATGGAGCATCAAGTGAGTGCTTCTTACATTTAAGGATTTGTTATTTACCACCAACTATTAGTTGGTGGTAAATAACGAATTCCTTTTAAAAAGCAATTTTTTGCTTTTTATTCAGTGCCATGTGGCAGACATACATGCCCTTAGGGCCACATGTGCACCCATTCACTATTCAGAGGTGCAACAGGGTATCAATGTGACACCCTGCCACCCTTGAAAGGGTTCCCCCATTACCGATTCGGCCCATGGAAATGAATGGGAATTACTGAATCGGTATTTACCGATTCGGTAAATACTGAATTGGTAAATACCGATTCTTAATTACGGAATCTCACCGATTCGGTAATTTTTTCCTAAAAATGATCTACATCCCTTTTACCTATTCTTAAAAACCGAATCGGTAAAATTCGGTATTTAAGAATAGGTAAATAGAGATTACCTACATCTGGCCCCAAGTTCTTGGAAATTAGTACATTTTCCCTATCCTTGATGGCATTCTATGAGGGCCACCTCTGTGAGCGTGAAAGGTGATCTGCTGATCTGTGCACTCTAATGTAGTGTGTGCCCCGGCAGCACACTGGGGTACAACTGCTGTACTATAGTATTGCATGGTTACATATGCCGGCGACAAATGCATGCTACAAACTAATAGTCTTCTGCAATTATAACTTGTGACTGAAACATGCTCTAAAAATCATTGCCCTTTTCTACGAGATGTACAGTTTGGGAAGAGAAGGGGCTTGCATTTCTACAAATCAATAACATTATCATAGACTGTGTTAGACAGGCTCAAAAGAAGTGGCCCATAAGCAAAACTGGAAAGTAATTTCTGGACTAGAACAACGTATAACTCATGACAAATAATTTTCTGAAATTAACTCTTTTACTAAACTATTTACAAGATATGGTATTAAATGGGTGGCTCGTGATATTTTGAGTTTAATTGGCTTGACATTTCATTGGAATAATTTTGAGAAGTAAAGTTTAATCCTCTCACTCTCCAGGGCTAATGAATTTCATGTTGACGGTGTTTGGCTTAGTTTTCTACGTGCATCCAAAATCTGTCTTCCCAGCAAAGCTCTTAAATGTTCTGTTTTTGCTTAATTACAGTTTTAGAATATTAATGAGGCAACCGTTCTGGGGTACTTGCCTGCCTCAGTTTTGTTTCATGACAGTCCCCAAGGCACTTGTGTGTTAGTTAAAGACGTAGCATTACTACTCATAGGATATTAATGGTATCAATTTTAGAAGTATGGGGGGCGATTCTTGTAGCTTGGTGAGCTGTAAATGCATGAGTTATCAAATACGTTTTTGAAAACACCAACATCATTGTCAGAACTCCAGGTAACTCTGGCCACTTGGCTGTTTTAGACTTGTGAGTAGCATCCGATGAATGCTACAGAATTGCCCTCTTCACATGTGGTTGCTGCCGTCACCCGACGATGATTTAGGTCTAGCTCATACTGAAAATATTTAAGTGCCAGAAGATGGCAAATACTCTTGTTTCTGTGTGTTTGTACGTGTTTGATGTCTTTGAGTTTACGACTAGTAAATTGGAGAGAGGTGGGTGGAGTCTTACCTGTTTTTATAGTGTGTGTGTGTTTGCCTATGTGTTTCTGTGTGTGAAAGATGTTTTCTTTCTCAACAACAACACTAATTTGATATGGAAAGTTTGAGTACACAGTCTGAAACACCTGAGTATGGGGAAGAATGGTCATCCCACTAATGGCAGTTCATCCTCTACTCCTTGGAATTATCTGTAAATAAAGAATAGGTGCGAAATCACAAAATATGTTAGACTGGTGCTATTCCATGTCGTTGGTGGTGAGTTAAGGTTGTTTTTGGCCTGAACACCCACCCAGAGTTATGGAGTTGGGAATATGTGTCAAAAATGTTTGTGTAAATTTGGCGGGAAATTTGTTTATGTAGTGGTAGTTTTGTTTTGTGCGACATTATTACAATGTGATATTGTATTTTATTGTAATTGTAGTGCTGCCTTCTGTTTTGACTGTTTTTTTGTAACCTGGCCAGTTCTGTTTTAATTATGTCAATATGTTGCTGTGAATGGCATTGTGTTTTGTTCTGTTGCTTATTTTAGATATGTGAACAAAAGCTGCTACATTTCCAGTCAAAAGCAGCACATGCCTAGAACTTTTATGTGACAAGCAACTTTTTACCACCTTCTAAGGTGTGAAATAGCACTGCTGCAGGCCTTCAACTACTTAAGACTCCAGTCAGCACATAACTCTGGCAGATACTTTAGGTTAGCACTTTCCATTATCATGTTATATGATACCATCCCAGTTCTGTTCTATCTGAAATATATGCTAGAATAACTCCTCTATTGTACTTTGCAGACCATTTCATAGATATTACCTCCTTAATTCTATTGCTGTATTACAGAGCAGCTCTGAATTATATGTGTCTTTGTCTAACAAAACCACACTTAAGAGGAAATGTCTTCAGATTAAGACACTAGTCTTGGCTTATGTTTGTAGTCAATAAAGCTCCTTTAGTGAAAACTGGTAGGAGTGTGTGATGTATGCTCCCATGTTGGCCACAGGGAATGTTTTCTCACTTCGGATTCCTATGGATCTTTTTCACTTAATAATTTTCCGCTTTACACACCAGTTAATACTTATAAAACTAACTTCAGATATTTATGTATTGTCATTAAAGAACAGGTGGGGAAGCCTGAAGTGGTACTGTCTGTGCTGTTTCTCTTTTGGACAGCAGAGTGCAGCAGAGAGCTGCAGTAACAGCGAGACAGTAGCGAAGGAAAACGCAGAGGAAAACACCGAGCAAAACGCCAGCCGCCAGCCGCCAACGGACATACCCTGCAGATTGAGCTTGCCGGGAAAGCTCCCGTCCATGAATGAAGGCTTCAAGGGCCTCCCCCCTCAAAACGCTCGAGGGGTGCTCGAGGGACAGGGGACGGGCAGAGGCAGAGGCGAGGACTGAGGCGAGGATCGAGACGAGGACCGAGGGCCGTGGAGGAGGAGGAGGAGCCCAGCTAAGAGGCTTACCCCAGCGTCCAGTGCCTCGGTGTCCCCCGGCATCACCTAGTTGTTTAGCCCGGTGGAGCCCGGAGTCAGGCTACGGGGCCAGGCTACGGACCACAGCTACAGCTGCTTAGACCTACAGGACCTACAGCCCAGCCCCACGGGTGAGAGGTGTCAGCTCCAACTGCACTATCAGCAGTATCGGCGCAAATGCATTTTTAAGTACTATTTTAAGCATCACTTAAGCGCCAGTGAATTGCTCATTTTGAAAAAACGTTTTGAAAACGTCTAACTAAGGAAATGCCCACCCGATAAAAAGCTAATTTACAGCAGCGGCAGACTAACAGTGTGCTAATAGCCCACGTTTGTGGGATTGAGCTCTATTATATACCTGGTAAAACTGACTTACAAACGCTTTTCTAACGCCAGAGAGAGTAGTCACTCCGCCACATACCGCAACTACACCTCGCTACCCTCCCCGACGGCAGCTGTTCCAACTTGGAGGGGGCAGACAGGCTTGGGAGGTGGAGTGGGGTGGAGGGGGTACAGGTGGTACAGATACTTGGAGTACTACTGGGGAGGAGGAGGAAAGAGTGCAGGCTCATAGAAACAGAGGTAGGAGAAATTATAATCTTTCTTTCCCTCTATATATACATATATAAACAAATAATAAATAACTAGGGGAAGCATACCAGGAGTGGAGATTGCTGTGCAACAAATAAGTGGTGAAAGTCCCAAGGTGAAGGAAATCCTCTTGCAATTTGTGGGAAGCTGAGAAGAAGAACGCAAAGTAAGGACACAGTAAAAGCAATTGCCCTAGGGAAATCTAAACCACGCAGAGTGCTAAGAAATAGCAAAAAAACAGCAAATAAATCAGGAACAGCGGACGTGACCGACTCACCTAAAGGCTTGGTTGACGTAAACAATGAGATGGTAACACCAACCGCTGGCAGAACAATATCCATTAGAGCAACCCCCACCTCAAACATAGCTCCGCAGCCAGCGCCGACATCTGCCAGGTCGACAGGCGCAAAAGGGGGGTCGGTGGTATCAAAAACCATTAAGGATTTTATTGGCAAACATTTTAAAGGAAAAGAGAGAGCAGAAAAGGAGACGAGTGTAATTGAGACAACACGAAATACAGAGGATCCGGCTGCATCAAGCATGGAGGCCTTGAATAAGACTGACTTTAACATCGCTGAGATACCAACGGAACCACGTTTATCATCTTCGCCAATGATGTTTCAGTCGATTTTCACCCAGGACTTAGGAGCAGATATGGTGAACAAAGAACGAGTAGACTGTATTGACTCCATGGGAGAAGGGAACATTATTGGGGAGGCTCCCTGCCATAAGGGTCATGTAAGTCCTGGGTCGCCAAAAATAGTTGGATCAGATGTATCAGGCATATCTTTACGTAGCCTGGAGGTGACGGGTTCTACCGGCCAATCCATGCTCGAAGTTATGCTAATGCTCCAGAAGACTCTGCAGGGCATTTTAGAGGTTACAGTTCTAAATAATGACATTCTAAAAAGACATGGTGATCAATTTAAGGGCATAAATGGGGAATTAGCACAGAATAAAAACTTGATGCCCTCAGTTGTAAGACCCGTAGAAACCCAGGAGGAAAATAAAGGGGCCAGGGGGGAAGAAGTGGAAGAGGAGACTGGTCCCCCAGAGAATGCACCCACAGAATATGTATCCTACCGCCCCATGCTTATAAAGAGGTATGGGGATGAGAGGTATAGAAGGCCTAATATACTAAGGCGAAGGAAAAGGATTAAGGCCCGACCCAGTTGCTACCCCATAAAGTTCCAGGATCATAGGGGGGGGGCAACGCCGGTATATAAGACAATAGATAAGGTAGCAAGGCAAGGAACCAAAAAATTAAATTTCGTAGAGAAAGGTGCAAGTAGCAGCAGACCTGAGGAACAATTCAGGGGGATAACGAAGAAGGATATGGGAGAGAACAAAAAGGTTACCAGGAGAAATCCCCCAGGGGTAAAAAAGAGCGCAAGAGAAGAGTGGGAGAGGGAGATGTCCCCAGGTGCGGAGGGACCCCACCCAAGTAATTGGAAGGGGCCCAAAAAAGGGGGAGGAGAAGAAGCTGGTAGGCATTCAAGGGGAGTAACGTTAGGAGGGAACCGCCAACATCAGCAGATAGTACCACCCACTGACACTTGGATATTTGTAGAGCCAATAGGACAGGTGAAAGGGGGGAAAAGAATCAAGAAATTAAACCCCTTGAATCGCTCCCAGCTACTATCATCATTTGGAAAATGCCCCAGCCTAAGATATGTTAGCACTGGTGATCTAAAAGAAGTGGGGTTCATGGTAAATAGTAAGGGGGAGGAAATAACTAAGGTCTTACTCCACTCAGCCCTAATAAAGGATGCTATAGAAAAGGCAGAGACCGAGATGCTACGGGAAGGCATTAGAATACTAACAAGGAAGGAAGTGTTATCGGATAAGTTAGGGAATTCATTCCTCAGAAATCACGCAGTTTTAGGCGAGAGACAAATAAAAATGATCAACCTGGGGAGAGGTATTAAAGACGCCCTAGAAATCACGATAAGACCTAACGACCAAAGGTGGGATATGGAAGATGTACTAGCTGGGAATAGATACAGAGAGCTGGCATACATGAGTGGTGAGGAAGATGGTTTTACGAGTGAGATCGATTAGGAAGTAGGATCGCCGCACAGCCTATCCATAATGACCTGGAACATAAATGGGTACAATAGAATAGTGGCACAGGAGGATTTTAAAAATATCTTGAGGAAAAACGATATAGTTTGCCTCCAGGAAACTTGGCTGTGTGGCGAAATCCCTGCTACCGTAGGCTTCACTTATTATGCAAAAGCCGCTAAAAGGAACACGCTGGGTGGACCTTCAGGGGGTTTGATGACGTTGATCTCTACAAGGATTGCCAAGGACATTGAACCCCTGGAACTAAAGTGCAACTGGGCACTGGGCAATAGAGTGCGAACAATAAACAATATGTTGGGGGGTGAAAGTCTATGCATTATAAATGTATATATTCAAAAAGGGAAAGCAAATGAATATAAGGCAGACTTGGAACGTTTAAAAACTGACCTGGATGAGGTGTGTAACCGGTATCCAAGGGATGTGCTCATAATATTGGGAGACTTCAACCATAAATTGAATCCTAAAATAATGGACTCTTGGTTGAAGGACTTGTTGGATGCATATAAAATAGAGCAGGCGCAATTTCCCCGCTGCGAGACTTCAACTAAAGATGATGAGCTTGGGCAACTGTTGGGGGTTATGGGATTTGTATGTACCAACGGTAGAAAGAAAGCAGACAGGCCCGCGAAGCGTACCTTTAAGGTAGGACAACAATTGTGCCCCATAGATTACGTATTTATACAGGCCTGGCATTTCCATCTTATCAAACAGTTTGAAATTCTGGGGGTGGAGGGTAGCGACCACTATCCACTGCAGGTTGAACTTCAGGTAAATGGCCCCCCGCAAAGACAAAAAGTGCTATTAGTAGATGTAGAATACCCCAAGCGGTTAACAACACGAATCACCAAGGAATATATACAGAAACTAAGCGCATATCAGCTAACAGTGAATTTGGGTAACCTTGTACCAGAAGAGAGCATAGCCTGGTACGAGGGTATAATAAGGCAATTGGTGGAATGCCTCCGGTTTAAGTTAAAGTGCAATAACCATAAAATAGTAAACTAAGCAACATTACACCCTAATAATACTAAACATTGGTTTGATGCTGAATGACGGAAACTAAAGGCTGGTATTAAGAAACAAGAAAGACGCCTCAGGGGTAACTACAGTGAGGAAGTGGTAACAGAACTCAGAAAAATGAAGTTAAAATACAAGACAGTTATCAGAGATAAAAAAAGGAGTTTTAAGGACAAATGTTGGGATAACTTACTAGTGGTGATTGAAGATAAAAATGTGAAAGGATTTTGGAGGTTAATACAGGACTGTACGGGAAAAGCACAAGGGACCATGCAGTGCTCAGTGCCAGAGGACAAGTGGCTGACCTACCTAGAGGAAATCTATGGGAAATGGCCAATGAAGGAGGGAACAATGGTAAATGCTTGGCCAGGAATAAGTGAAGAATTAAAAACCCACTTTTCCCCAGATCGAATTAGAACAATAATATCTAGGTTAAACCTAACACGGGCGGCTGGCCCTGACAACCTGCCAGCTGTCATAATAAAAACAAACATAGAATGGTGGGCAGAGTTCCTTTCAAATATGTTTTTAGGGATCCTAAATACAGGTGAATTTCCTGCAAATTGGAAAGGGGCTATTGTTAGGCCAATCCATAAAAAAGGCGATGCAAACTCACCCAAAAATTACCGCTTAATAAACCTTTTGGATATAGGTATAAAGGTCTTTTCCAAGGTAATCCTAGGGATACTAAAGGAGTGGGTGGAAGACAAACAGATAATACCCCCAGAACAGGGGGGGTTTAAAGAAGGCCACTCAACGATTGACCATTGTTTTGCTCTGTGGTCCATCGCACGGAAGTCAATTGATCAGAGGGGTAATGTATTCTGCTGTTTTGTTGACTTCCGTGCAGCCTTTGATCTTGTCGACAGGGAACAGCTGTGGTCAACACTAGTAGGGTATGAACTACAGGATGACCTGCTGGTCCTTATCCAAGCATTACATACAGAAAATTGGGCACAGATAATATTGGACACGGATGGAGGACTGACCGGGAGAATTCCTATTGGGAACGGCTTAAGGCAGGGGTGTGTCCTAGCCCCCCTGCTGTTCGCCCTGTTTTTAGCTGACCTACCTCAAGTATTAACAGATGTCAGAGGGGCGAATCCGAAATTGGGAGGAAAGCACATATCGTGCCTCCTTTATGCCGATGACCTAGTCATTATGGATCAAACGGAGATAGGCCTCCAGAGAAAACTAAATAGGTTTAAAGAATATTGTACGAGTAAAAAATTAGTGGTAAATATGGATAAGACGAAAATTGTATGTTTTGGGAGTAGGAAAGTGAAGTTCTCGTGGTATCTTGGCACAATTTTGCTTGAGAGGGTGACTAATTACAGATATTTGGGAATGTGGTTCTCAGGTAACTTGAAATGGCATACACACCTGCAAGCATTAAAAATAAGGGCATTGGCGTCGGTCAAAGGCCTAAAAAGATTTAATAATACCTATGGTGAAAGGTCAGATAGGCCGGTCTTAAAAGCCTATCAAGCAATGGTTCCCCCACAATTTTTGTATGGAGCCGAGGTTATTTATCTCAGTGGTAAGACCTCCTGGGATAGAGAGGAGGGAAATATATTAAAAAGCTTATTCGTACTGCCAAAATCCTCTATGGTGCAGGCAGCACGACTGGAGCTGGGAATAACCTCCTGGGCTATAACAGCTTGTACGACCCTTGTACGCTTCTGGCAGCGGTTGGGAGTAGGGGAAATTGCTAAAATCTCCCAATGGGCTAAGGAGGAAATCGCCACTAGTGAGCTTCCCTGGGCAAAAGAGGTGAGAGCCTCGGTAAGCAAGGCTTATGGGGTGTTAGATTTGAAGGTATGCTTGCCGCAAGACCCCATAATAATTGGGAAAAAAGAATTAAAGATTCAAGGGGTCAATATGTCCCGTAGTTATGATCGGGACTACCTTGCTCAGAAGTCCTCGGTTGCACACATGAAATTGGCGTGGGAGAGTAGCCAACACTTCCCCTACGTGGATCGGCTACCCAGCCACAATCTGAGGCGAGAAGTCTTGAAAATGCGAATTGGCATAAACCCAGGTTATGCGAATAACGGGGTTCGAAACCTAATGATAGGATGTAATGGGAAATGTACCTGCACTTTAGGAACCACCTGCGATATTTTACACATTTTATTAGATTGTACGAGATTTGTAGACTTTCGAAAGGAGTTTTTATGTCCGATTTTTTAAAAATATAAGATTACGCACAGAATGCAAGCTGCTACTCTGTTGGTGGAAATGGAGAATTTAGATATAGCCTGTGCGTTGGGGAAATATATGAATAAAGTTAAGTTGTTCCTCAAATGCGCAGAAGAACATGTATAGTGCAGCCCTTATCTTTGAATAAAGGTAGAGACACCAAGGTATAACAGTAGTAAAAATTGCATTCTGAAGAAGTCATGTATAGGCAAAAAAAAAAATATATATATATACGTATATATATATTTTATTTTTATTTCTTTTTAGCGATTTTAATAAATAAATGTTATAATACTCCATTTTAAAAGGAACAAGAGAAGTTAAACTACATGTATCTCAAGGTGTAATTGTGGTTTTAAAATTTATCATGTTATGCTGCTGCTCTTTCTCTTGCTGAATATTGTCATGTTTTGTTGCTGTTCTTTCTCTTATCACGGAATGTGGGAAGTGTACTTTTAAGATTTTAACAAATCAATAAAGTTTTGTTTGACTGACTGACATTAAAGAACAAGCTGAAGTCCGTGTATTTTCAACTCTATATTTTTACTGAATTGATATTTTCAAGAAATTGCTGTGTTGAAATTCAGTCACTCTATCTGTATTTGTCATGGGCTTAGTCTATATTCCAAATCTAAATATCATCAGCTGAATCAATAGCACTAAATATATTGGGATAATCGGAACATTCAATTGCGAGGAAGAATTCTGCACAAACAAAATAATAAATAAAAAAAATCACTCAATATAACTGAGGGCAATTTTGTGATTTAATCACATATAATTGTGGCAGACCACAATATTTGGAACCTGAAAAACTTAATACTGCTGCCAATATACATGTCTTTATGACAATTTCTAATTAGCTATGTTGTTTCTCTTTGATTGTTGTTGAATTACACAGAACGTGATTTGTGGTGTCAGTGTACGGCCTATGTAACATGGGTCACTTGCATTCCAAAATTATCTCCCTCACCACTCATAAATCCTTATACTCAATTATGTCAATTTCAATTTCAATTATTTACTACTGTAGATGAGTCACCTATCCTGACCATTTCTTTCTAGATTTATTTATGTATGCAAAATATTAGCATTGAGTCACTCACTGCTAACCCTCTTAAAATTAAGATAGTCAAAATTATGTTTTAGAGAGGTATATTTAACTATATTTAACTGTACATCAGTTTCTTCCCTTAGAGGTGTGTATGTGCTCCTCTCTTTACCATCAAAACATCACCACACGTATCAGTGTCACTTGCAAAAAGCAAGGTTAGTTCTCAGCTGTATTCTATTACATATAATGTACTATATACGGCCATATGATGGTTATGTAAATCAAATTCTTCTGAAGAAGGGCCCTATTGTAGGCAACCACTTTGTCATCTCTGTGAATAAATGTTTTTGAAGTAATCAAATAACATTGAATCTGTGCCCCACAAGGTAAATTGAAGCGTGTGGTGAGTTTAAAAGAATTTTTATATGGAATTCCCTTTAAGACTTCCCTTCCACTCTTTGTTCCTTGAACAACATTACATGCTGGTGTGTGGGCAGTCAACGTAGCCCTTGTGGCTTGTAGTTCATGAGTCTTGTTACATTACTTTGAATGACTGTCAAAACAAACATGTTTTTAAAAATAATTTCTACATTGATTTTTAGCACTCCTTACAATAGAAGTGATACATTGTCCTGACAAGTGACAGTGAATGTTGCATTTAACTGCAGTACGTTTTAAATAGTGGTTCACTGAAAGCATGGCAAGATTAGTTCACATTGGAGGTGGATGTACGAATATAAAAAGGATGTAATTTCACCACCATCAGGGGTCTGTTTTGCAGTACACTAAGCATTATTACTCAAAACAAGCATTGGAAAAGCCAATATGTATCACATTTGAGATCTATTGGCTTTCCCAATGTTTCTTATCCATGCTGTGCAAAAAAAAACAAATTATGTGGTAACAATGTCCTTTGGTAGGTGTGCCTACAAAAGGGCATGCATCATTATTAATTACCGTCCTGAGGTTAATCATTAAATTAAAAGCAAGTAATGCAAAAGAATTCTGTATCGTGAAAGCACTTAAAAAAAACAAAATTGAATAGATGTGCAGTGGGTGGTAAAGAAAAATGGTGTACTTGTGTAAAACAACACGAGGGAGAAAATATGGGCAATAGAGAGCAATGTGGAGCACAGGAGGGCAAAAGCATGCTGGAAAGAGAGCAACGTGAGTGCGAGAGATAGCAACATGGTTCCCTAAAAATGAGCAGAGAAAGCATAGAAGCCAGCAATGAAGAGATGATAAGAAGGTTATGCTACATAGGACGGACAAACACATGATGAACGGGCTAAAACAAGGAAAGCCATTAAATAAGAAAGTAAGCAAATGAGAGTGACAGCAACCCCAACCAATGTAAGCAGTAGATAGGCTGCAAGCTCCTACATGTTTTTGGTAAACTCACAATATGTCTTTTGCAACCAGACAGCGTGCACTGTCTGGTAGGCTCTACCTATGACTGGAAAAGAACATTTCTCCCTTAAAAATATGGTTATGTTTCTGTTTCTATACACTGGCCAATTGACATCAACTAGGGGTCATCGTGGGTAGCACCCTCTAGCCTCTAGTCAGGAACCAAAGATAATAAGGACCATTAAAGCGTTGTTTATTTTTTCTTGCTTCCATCTTTTTCCATCCTTCACCCAAACATCAGCAGATAGGGCACTTTTGAGAGGACACATGAGGGACACTTTGTCCATTCTGTGACTTCAGTGGGTTCAAAAGGTGTATGCTGTCACTGCCTTTGTCTTTGGCATTTAGATAAATTGGCATGCCATGCACTGGCCTGCTAAAATATTTATATTTATTTTCTAGCTCTTCCATCATTTATTCTATAAAAACGAACTCCACCATTATATTAATGACATCAAAAGCAAAGTAATTTGTGCTGTAACAAATGCCTTATAAAACAATTGGAGACAGTACCTGATGGGTTCTGCCTTTATTTTCAAAATGCCTCGTGATTATTTATGGCAGTGTGCCCTAATCACTGCATTTTATCTAAGACCGTGTACTTTAGAGTAATAACATTACTGCACCCAATGATCATGATATTATCTCAAATGTAACTTCTGTATATTTTTTTGGCATTTGGAACGCTAAAGCTAGCATCATTTTCCTGAAGAAGTTAAAAACATTTCTTTCCCAACTGGTATAGTTTTATTACTGAAGCACTTCCACATTACCCTGAATAGGAAAATTGTTCTAAATGTGTGTTAATCTTCATACCACAATACTAATAAAATATTTTACACTACGCATTTCTAAATGAGAACATGTATTGGGATAGCATGCAGCAAATAAAAGTTAGATACTTTACATTTAAAGCAGATTGATCACCAAAACAAAAAGGAATACTGAGATGCATTTACTATTAGCTGTCTTTGAAAATTTTGAGTCTAGTGATCCTGGACACCATGGACCTATAGAGTTTCTTTGTTTAGCTATAGCTGTAAAATGTGCATTCTGTAACTGCCAACAGCAGACTGAGCTCTTTGGACTGGGGGGTACCTAACAACACTGAGGACTAGAGTTAACTAATTTCTCTGAAGGTATGCTCCTTTGCTACATTAGGAGCTCATTACGATGTCGGATGGACTTGCATCCACTGACACAGTCGCAGATATGGGTCCGAGCGACAATCCGTCAGCGGTCCCGACCGCTTAAAATTTAGATGCGACTGCACGTGGTGCAGTCACAAGCTCCCTTTTCTGTATTGGAGCTTGTGCTGCAGTCGGAAATCAGTCGCATCACAAACTCTCATACAGAAAAGGGAGTTTGTGTTCATCCCTGCACAGCGTGGCAGGCACCTCTGGGTGCCTGCCATGCGGTGCAAGGATTAACAGGGGCACATCATAGGTGCCCCTTCAGCCACTAACCAGAGGCCGCAAGAAGAAGGGGGCCCAGCTAGGGGACTTTCCAACATACTTTCCATGTCAGATAACCCAGCATGCAAAGCATGTCAGAAAGCAAGCATCAGAAGCCGGATGGCGTAAAACGCTGTCCATAGGATTACGTGGCAGTTCCAACTGGCAGACGGGCTCCTTGAGCCAGTTGGAAGTCAGCCGGAATGTCTGGCCGGTTTCAAAACCAACAGCCTCCATTGTAATGAGGCTGACGGTTTTGAAACCAGAGGCTTTCAGAGCCTCATCGTAATCGGCCCCAAAGTATCTTTGGGCCATTTCACTTCCTTTGTGAGACAAAAGGTTTGTGTTGTCAGGGCTATTTCCTCAATGAAGCTATTACTTTTGGCTCTTTTGACTTTTTATGGCATAGATGGTAGCTGCTGATGCTCACATTTAGGAGAATCTATTTTTGCTACATTTTGAGAAAAGATGTTTAAGTAGTCTTCTCTCTTTTAGATGTATGTTAATTTCGAAACCCAGTGTAAGACTGGATTGTAATATTCCACAGCAAACGCAAAATAATGGATGAGATTATCTCCAAATGTTTGATATAATGCACCAAATTCAAAAATAAGGTATCAGTTTTTACAGCAACATATCAATTACTTGTGCTCTGCTTCAAAAGGTTAGAGTGAAAAATTAGTTTATGATTTAATGTCAACTATTTAAAATGTTTCATTCTTTAACTCTAGGTTATGCATGTTTTCTTTAAATAATCATATTGTTTTTACAGAGGGAGCTAGAACAGATGTTTTACAGGCTGGAGGACACCCTTTTATTCCCAATGGTAAAGAGTAAGTTATTTTTATTTAAATGCTGCAGAATGCTTAGCTCTCATAACCATGACTCTAGAAAATAAAAATATTTTTCTGCAGGCAAAGCAGAAGACATAGAATCTCAGGGGAAGAATAATTAATTTATGATGAAAATCTGTATCTGAAGGACATTATGGCTTTTAAGTAACTGCACATGGTAAGAAATTAGGCATATGTTTCTATGCAGTGTGTTAGAAGTTATAAATGCTATTGTAGGAGGTCATTAAAATCTGTCTTTACATTTTGGTGCCATATTATATTTAAAACCTAGATCACAAACTTTTTAAATGTGTCACAGTAATTTAAAGAGGCACAGAATAACCCTGTATACTTAAAAAGATAGACCTAGGTCTAAAACCTGCAAGACCCATAGTCAGTCCAATGTCTTTCTGTGCTGCTGAAGCAGTGGCAATTTTACTGATGTTGATGAACATTTCAATATTATGAAAGATAGCTTCAGCCACACAAAAGCAACTATTGTCAAAAACCTCCTAAGCAAATGTGGGAATTTCAGTAGTGCCATAACTTTTGGCACTTCGTGTTTGCCGATTTTGATTAAATATCAAAATCTAAACTGAAACCTTTCTTTCTCTACCTCCGCCCCTTAGTAATAGGGTTTCTATATGCACTGTTGAGTAATTTTCTGATAGGATGCAATTACTTCGTCTGGGTAAGCACATTCTTTGTTAGACAAACAGCCAAGGCACCTTGTTTGTATCCTTAGAAGTAATTTATTTGTATGTACCTTTCCTAAATAACACTCTTTTTTGTGGTTATATAGATCAAGATTGCACATAAATTCTGTGAAGTTGTGATGTCTGTGAAATAACATTCATTGCATTTCCAGTGTCTGGAGAAGATAGGCTGATAGAACTGCAAATCTTTTGTAAGCTATATTCAAGAAAAATTATAGTGAAAGGCACATGTAGAATTATACTTGTATCTTCCCTCTTTGCAGACAGTTTGAAAGAGGTTGGGAGAAACCTAAATGGTGTATTTAGGGTCTAGAGGTCCACAGCAATAGCAACCTTAGACTCATATGTGCCAGCCATGGTATTCCGCTGTTACAAGAGTAATTTTTGAGGACTACATTTTGTCCTCTGGATAAGAGCATCATGTATCTGGATCTGATCACCTTGAACATACCAACCTGATTGCATCATCTTTGGAGTCCTATTCCAGCCTGTGGTCCTGAAGTCAAAGTGCTAGCCTTGTGACAAAGTGTCTGGATTCTCCTAGGAAATGCCAACATATCAAGTTGATTGACTGTGAAGGTCCGATTAGCCAAAAAAATAGACCATAGCTAGAGATTTGCCTGTAAGGTACTTTGAAGCCTTAACCTTCATATTGAAGTCTTGCCCAAGTCACAGAAAGGACCTGCAGTTGGCCTTGAAGCAGTTTCAATTTCAATTCAGGATTTTCATATTCTGATAATGGAGTATGGAATTGGGCTGTCAGGTGACTGCCACCCTTAGCATTCTATATATTTAGGTATAAGAAGTAATTGATATTTTCTCAGATCTTCTGAAAACTGTCAAAGAAAATTTAAATAATCTAAGGTCAGGGTTCTATTCATACTCTTAACACTTAGAAGATATTCTAAAGCAAACCTATCTGAAAAACTCCAAATGCAAACAAAGGGAAAAATTCATAAACACAATTTACACTTTTGAGTAAGATTACTACTTTTTGGCTACTCAAACATTAGAGTGTACATTTACTTCAAAAGTGTAACTTCATTTTTCCACTAAATTGAAGGGATTGGGCCTGTTCACAAATGTAGGCTTTTCACTAAAATAGCTTACACTTTTCCATAATTTACACATGTAATTTACTCTTACACTTTTCAGTACGTTTACTACTTTTAGGTATTCACAAAATACAAGTGTAAATTGTCGATATGGAGAAGTACAGGGAAATATTCACAATACATCTCATAAGAAAATCTCCACTTCTTTTGCAGAGATCTACCTATGGTAAACTGTATCGAAAATTAAAAAAGTTTCTTAAGCTTGGAAAAAGTTAGGAAAAATATTTGTGGGTTAAATGTTATTATAACTTAATTTTATGTATTAATTTGAAATGGAGAACAACAGAAAAATGCTACAGCCCTATTAGCTTTTCAATTAAATCTTTAACTAATTTAAATACATTAACATAATACAATTATTTTGCTGAGATTTTAAATAAAATCACAACTAAATTATTTTGAATTGTGCAACAATTATGATTAATATATATCTATATAATTATTTTAAAGTATTTGAAATATATTTTAATAAAATGTAATGTTATATTCTTTTTTAAGTTCAAATCAAGTAGTTAAAATAGATTGTAGTTAAATAAATGATATTCATTAATTGTTAATGTTTGTTAACAGCAAATTATATTTATTTCAATTGTGATTTATTTTAAATAATATAGTTTAATTTATCATTATTTTATTTTAAGTCCTTACCTCCATTATTTTTTATGCTATGGTGTTGTTGTGCCAGTGGTTGGCAATGTGTGGTGCCGGTCTTACTACTATTTCTTTTTGCCAGTAGCATCTTACAGTTGTAAATTTGGCTTCTCTCCCTTTTTCAGATGAATAAGACATATAAATCTGCACTTTACAGTAACCTTATATTTGGATGTTGTAAATAGTACCAAGTAGTACATTTATGCACACTTTTAATAGTAAATTGCACATGTAAATTTCTCACAAGTGCAGGTTACCTTTGTTAATAGGCCCCTCTCACTGGGTGTTCTCTTCCCATTGGGTAAAATCAAATAATTGTTGGGTTACAGCCCTGTTTGATTAACACATACTTACTACCAGTGTATAGTTAAATTTAAGTTGTTCCTATTGCAGTAAAAAATGTACAGAGCAATATGTTAGTTGAACTTGGTCCTTTTTGAAGGGTCATCCCTGAACTGCTTGCCTTTCTCCTAGCCTTTTTCTGACATGGTGTTGGTGGTTTTAGGACTCTGGGCACTTTAGCACTGCTGCCCTGTGTAAAGTTTGTGAGCTCTCTGTGGTAAACATGGTAAGGTTGGTCTAGACCTGCTTGGCATATTTAATTTATCTGTCAGTCCCTTGTAAAGTGGTATTTCAGATACCCAGGGCCAGTAGATTAAACTCTACTGGTGGGCTTGCAGGTCTGATTGTGCCACCCACCAAAGTAGCCTTTCAAACCTGTCTCAGGCGTCTGCCATTGCAAGGCTTGTGTGCGCAGTGTTACTGCCGCTGTGACGTGGCACCTAAAGTGAGTGTCATGCCTGTGATCCCCCTTTTACTGCATGTCAGTTGCCCCTAAGGAAAGCTCTAGCTAGCCCTATAGGCAGGGTGCATTGTAGGAAAAAGGTAGGACATGTACCTTAAGTGTGTGACATGTCCTGGCAGTGACAAACAGCCATTTTGATTTCTCACTGCTGTGAGGCTGCCCTCCCTTAGGAATGCATTGGGGATTCTCTTATAAATGTTTCAGTGGTAATACCTGATCTGAGAGGATCAGCGTGGTCAAGTTTAGTATATTTGGAATGGTAATAATAAATGCTGCGCAATGGTGTGCGCATATTTATTATAATTATTTCAGAAATGCCACTTTTAGAAGTTAGCATTTCTGTGTGCTATGTGTCTGCCTGCCTGATGTGGATTGCATGTCTGGCTTTGGAGTGACAGAGGCTGGTGAGGTATGTGTGGCTCCAGGGAGGGCAGGGTGAGTCAGCGCTAGGCTGAATAGGGGATCGGCATTTGGAGTAGTGGGACGAGTAGTCCTATGAGCCTGAATAGGTCTATGCCTGCTAGGTGAATGCTGGCTCTGCCCCCCTGTGGTGTGTCTGATGACGAGCCCCCAACTGACAAAGGGTAAGAGGAGCCTTGTCAACAAAGTGCTCCAAATGCCCCCAGAACAGTTTAGGTTCCTCCAAGCCCTGTACCAGGGGAGACAAAGCAAAGGTTGATATAAATATAGGGGCTGTAACCCCATTAGAGGTGTGCTTCTTTTGTGACTGGGGACTGCTGCTGCTGTGCCCCAGGAGGAACCACCACGAGAGAGTGCCTGCAGGCTGGAGGGCCCTGTGAGCTGGCCTGCCTGGGCCTAGCTTTGTGCCCCTGATGACTTTGGACCCAGCACCTCGTGAGTGCTGCATCTCTATTCCTTTGCTCCAGGAGGTCAGACTGATTTGCATATGGCCATGTCTGAACTGGGTGGCAGAGTGGGCTGAAGAACGGTGATGGATTAAACCTAGATCTGTTGACTGGGTGTGAGTGTTTGATTGGTTCAGATGCTCCGTCCATCACCACCCCCTTTTGTACCGCTTTGTTCGCCATAAGTTGGCAGGGTATGCTCAGACGTGAGTCCCTTGCTCACTTTGCCACTGGATTCAAGCAAGCCTGGCTGAAGACGGCTGTAATGCCAGAAACCGGTCCTAGGAAGCTTGAGTCCGGTCCAGGGAAGGCATGGCTTGGCAGTTCGGGCTGGACTGTTCCCATGAGGCACAGGGATAGACTGATTTGCATATGGCCATGTCTGAACTGAGGTGGCAGAGTGGGCTAAAGAACGGTGATGGATTAAACCCAGATCTGTTGACTGGGTGTGAGTGTTTGATTGGTTCAGATGCTCCGTCCATCACCACCCCCCTTTTGTACCGCCAGGATGATAGGAGCATCTTTTTTCAACTTGCAGCAATGTGCTGCTACGAAGTAGAGGGAATCCCGATGTGGGGATAGCCCCGTACTGTTTGCTTTTGCGGGAGCCCACCCTGCATGGATGCTGACTTAAATAGCGGTTTGTGCTCCTTGGCAGTAGCCTACCCCGCATTTGCGTGTTCTTTGCAGCTGGAGCCCAGCCCGCATTTATGGCATTGAATTAGTGGGAGCCCACCCCACTGTATTTGCGCTCCGCGAGAAGCGGGAGCACACCCGGCGTTGGTGCATCTGGAAAATGGGAGCTTACCCCGCATTTGCCACCATTCAGATAGCGGGAGCCCACCCTGCGTCTGGTATTTTGGATAAGGGCCACCGCACCACAAACGGGGACCTGCTAAACAGGCAAGCCGTCTTGGTGTGGGCGGGACCTTGTTGCCAGATGGAAGGTAGAAGGAACTCTGCCTCATGCCGCGGGAAACTCAAGGGAGAAGAGCCGATGAATGGGGCTGTGTGTCCTTGTCCTGCACAGAGGAGCCCTGGTGAAAGGGGGCTCCACGAAGCCATACGGGTGCCAGATGTGGCACCAGAGGAGACCGGAGGAGTCTCTGAACCCCGGCCTGAAGCTGAAGAATCCAGAGGAGGCAAGGAAAGAACCCGGTGAGGGGGCTTTTTTGAGGCACACTGTCGGCACCTGAGGTGTGTCTGTGGGGGGGATTGCCGGGGCACATTGTCGGTGCCTTCTCCCCGCAGTTAGACAAGCCCAGTGAATGGGGCTCCAATTTGATCACTATGTCCTAGGCACAGCAGTGCCCTCTGGTTTATCTGCAGAGTTGCGGGCAGCAGCAATGTTGGGGGCCATTTTATTTTAAAGCCCCAGTGGTGACCTAGAAGGCACAGTGGTGCCAGTTCTTCTTTGTGCCAATCCCAGCTGCCCTGCGACAGCAAAGGAAGCTGCAACATTTGGGGGGCATTGCTTTCATTAAGGAGGGGGTGAGTTGCACCCCATGCCCCAGCGCATCTGCACACTGTGTTTTCGCTGCCAAGGCAGCCAGGGGGCCATTTGAGAGCCCTCATTTCGAGCCCTGACTTTCTGGACATAGGGCATTTTGTGCCTCAGTGAAAGGCCAGTTGGCCTGGGGTCAGTTGGTAAGGTGATGTATGCACCGGGTAGTAGTGTTACTGCGGTGCACTGCTGATTTATGCCTAAAGTGTTTATGCCTAAGTGATGTTGCATAATGTATTTATGCTGAGGCCTAATGTCATGCTATGATGTTTTAGGATAGTAACTATTGTGTCATGGGTTTAGCGCTTATGAGGTTTAAGCTCCATGTATTTCATGCCTAATTGTGATACAGACATAATGTGTTTATTTTGCCCATGCTGATGCTGAGTACAGGATTCTGCCAGTAGTTACTGGTTGTGTTTTACATTTGCTACTTGTGCTTTCTAGAGGTTCTGACGGTGGCCCGATTGGCCATGCCATGTGTATTTAATCCCTTGTGGATATTGCCTAGTGCCAGTTGGCACCGTTTATATAGTGTGATTATGATCTAATGTGTTTTAGATAATACAAAGCTACTTTCCTAATGTTTAAATACAGGATAAGAGACTAACGGCATAATGAAATTGTGAGCCCTTAGAGTCTATTTCATTCCATTTAAGCAGTTGTTACTTCCTTTGCACTCTTGAACTCCCAAAGCTAGCGATAGCAAGCAGAGAAGGATTACTACAGGGATCAGCAGGGGGATAGCAATTCATACACAGTATACCAAAGTAATCTCAAATTCATGTCTGTTCCAAAGACCAGAGGATAGCTTTAGAGGCCAGTATTGAGTACAACCCTCAAAATAACTCCATGCCACACAGTCCACACCATGTACATGCTTCACTCCCCCACACCCACCTCACGCTCCTCTTGGTCTCCTGAATCCCACCCGCTGACATCAATGTGTCCTTGGTCAAACCACAGACCATACTTGTTGGCCTCAGGAAAAATGTAAGCACTGTTGCTATAAGGCACAGTTTGTCTGAGGGGCACACAATCAATGGGCTTGTGCTTGTTGACTCCTTTTGGGTACATTTTAGGATGAATGACATGTAAAGCCAGGAAATAGATGCATAAAACAATGCACATTTGTTAGACCTGACCGCCTTAGGGTGGTCTTCCCCCATCTTTTTGCTTGCCTCCCTCCATTTTTCTGTACTCGTTTTTGGTGGTTTTAGGTGTTTGCACACTTTCCGACTGCTAACCAATGCTAAAGTGCCTATGCTATCACCCTAAAACATGGTAGCATAGGCTCATACCCAGCTGGTATGTTTTATTTACTTAGAAGGCCCTAGTAAAGTGCACTACATGTGCCCAGGTTCTGTAAAATTAAATGCTACTAGTGAGCATGCAGCACTGCTTGTGCCACTCTCCTAAGAGGCCTTCTAACCATGTCCCAGGTCTGCCGCTGTAGAGTCTGTGTGTGCAGTTTGCTGCCACTTTGACTTGGCATTTAAACCTACCTGCCAAGCCATAAACTCCCCTTTTATTACACATAAGTCATCCCTAATGTAAGCCCTAGGTAGCACATAGGGCTGGGTGCTGCGTAAGTAAAAGGTAGGGCATGTACTTTTGTATTTCGCATTTCCTGATAGTGAAAAATCCCACATTTGTTTTTCACTACTATGAGGCCTACTCCTCTCATAGGCTAACATTGGGAATTCTTTAAAATACCTTAAGCTGCAATTCCTGATTAGAAAGGAGTCATTTCATCATAGTTCATATCTCTGGCATGGTAATGATAAATCCTCTCTACTGGTAAAGCTGGATTTAACATTACTGTTTTAGAAATCCAATTTTTAGAGATGGACATCTCTCTGCTTTTACTGCTGTGTGTACCTTACAGCCTGTCTCCAATACACGTATGGGCTGGAAGACAGCTACACTTTGTGAATTCCCTCCAGACAACCATAAACACAGGAAGGCAAGGTGTGGATGAGTACCTCTCCGCATACATTTGCATTCTAGTGGCCCTTCCTAGGCAGGAAGAGAGGAAGGGGCTAACACTTGCATTTCAATAGGCAGGGGCTTAACCTCATACAAATAACTGATTACCTGCCACAATTAGAACGGCAGACAGGACTCATCTGAAAGGAATACTTGTACACTTCAACGTCACTCGTTGAAGCCTCCCCCATTTCATAGGCATATTTTGGTATACGTACTGGGTCCTTGACCCTACCAAGACAGACACTTCAGGACCTGTAACCACTATACCATGAATAAAAGCCAAGATGCTGCTAAAAGGACTGCAATGCTGCCAAACCACTTCTTTGCTGAACTCTGCCTTGCTGTGCTCTAGCTGCGCTGAGCCACCCTCCTGTCTGCTGTTTGACCAACTGGTTGAAATGGACTGGACCTGCATCACTCTATCTCAGAGTGACTTCAAGGGCTTGCTGGCTTGCATCCTCATCCCAAGTCTAAGACTTGACCCACCTGCATCTGCCATTGCACTGTACAAGCCATGAGTCGGACCTGCAAAGTGGTGCCATCCCAGCCCTGGACCCTTAAGAGTGAGGCCCTAAGGTGCTTGACAACATTCACTCACCCATCCGCATCGGATTTGGCGCCTCTCTGCCACCATGTGGGTCAGAAGCAATGCATTCTCGCCATTTGTAGTGGACTCGATGCATCACTGCAGTTACGTGGAAGACCTCTACGCATCTTGACCACAGCGTGATCTACGCAGCCTCGTAGCAGTGAAACTGTCCGGATCAAAGGTACTTTTTTCAGCTGACCCAAGAAGGTTCCTGCTGCCGGCCTGCACTCCCTCACGGTCAGCCTGAATTCTTGACTTTGCCTTGGCCTAATGCCACTAAATAACTCACTTAAGCGCTTATTGTCTAAGTGCTCTTCTGACTTTTTGATTCCGTACAATTTGTTATTCCAACGTCTACTGAAAGGATACCTATTGTTTATGGTAATGTTTTATTCATAAAGTCATGCTTTATTTTCCAAAACTATTGTGGAGTCTTTTTGAGGTGTTTTCACTGTGTTACTGTATGAGGTATTGCACAATACTTTACATATTGCCTTCCAAGGTAAACCTGCCTGCTCTGTGCCAAACTATAAGAGAGTTAGCACAGGATGATTTAAGTTGTGATGTGACTTACCCTGGCTAGGGTTGTGGTCCTCACTTGGACAGGGTGCAGACCTCTGACAACTAGAGATCCAATTTCTAACATGTATATAAGTTTTCATCATATGTTCAAATAACTCCTTTCTGCTTCATACATTGTTTCACAAATGCTTGAAAGCTAAATGTGACTTGTGCCTTGCGCATTATATACACTAATCCTACTCTCATATTGTGACAAATCACATAACAACCCAACAAAAATTACTCTCGATGCCCAGATTTTCTAACATATCGAGGCATGAAAATGTTAATTCACAATTTAATGAACAGGCAACGGTGCTGTAGTAAAAAACTGAGTATTGTCCAATGACACTTTTCAATCAATTTATTGATGGAAATGTATTTTGTGCGCTAATACTGGATGTGTTACGTACCAGGTAAACCACTCACTTTAAGTAGCTGTTTCTTAATTGCATGTGTTATTCTAAATGAGATTAAAGCCAACTTGTATATTCTACATTTTTCACCATAATATTTTGTTACATAGTGCAGAGTCCCATTGTTTTTTTCTGCAAATAAATTGTGCTTACTCCCACTTTAGGTGTAGGTACTCCTGAATTTTCAGGCGTAATAGCCACTCGTGGAAATAAACTTTATGAAACAGCCCCTGTATGTAAACATTCTGTTGAATAAATTCTATATTTTATGGATTCAATAAGTATGTATTTTTTTCAAAAAAGAAAGTTTTAATAGCTCGCTATGTTTACATTGTCTGTGCAATATATTCAAATTAATGGAATGATTTCCAAAAAGACATATTTCCATTTTGCTTAACAATCTTAACGAAATATGTAATGTACTCTAAACCATTGAATACACAATATTAATGTTTTACTTACTCGTGTGTCTAAATAATCAGTAATCTATTTGTGTATGTCTTACTGTTTACTACCCCTGCTGTATATAAATCAATAGTAATTGTTTACCGAAGTTATTTGAATAGTCATAGTAGGTTGACCACGCTTACATAAAGCAAGAATCTTGAAATTAAGGAGATCTAAAAATAGGTCTCAGCTTGCCCACTAGTCTTGAGCACACCAGCTGGTACAGTGATGTGTGTATTGTGGGTGCAATGCATCCTAAAACCTGTCATCACACTGACAATAATAGAATTACTGGTGTTAACATCTGGCCCACTAATGAGTGCGTTTGCATGACGTCTCCAATTAGAATGACAGGTGTTACTGTAAGTACCTGCAACTGCCATAACAGCATTCTTGTGTCATTGTTAAATTAGGCATATTGCGCTATTAGCAGATACTGACTGCACACACAATTCAAGATTAACTGAAAATTGCAAATATCACAATTTTGTGAAAAGGAATGGAATGGTGAACATGTAAATGTAAATATATTTATAGAGCGCACAGCTACTTCCCGAAGGTAGTGTCCCGGCGCTGTACGTATACCGCTTAGGAACCCTTCCTGGTTTTCCCTGTGAGTGTCCACTCCTGGGCACCCCAGGATGAAACCAGGCATCCCAGCGCTTTTGGGGCCGTTGTGGAGATTAAGCAAGCTATTGCCCAGAGTCACAGAGTGGGACCCATGATTAGAATAGGCACCGAGGCGAGAAATATCAGGTCCGAGGAAATTGAGCCGCCGAGGCAGGTATTGAACCCTGGTCCCGGGGCCGACCTCTGCATCAGGGTCTGCCGGTCTAACCATTTGAGCCACACTTCTCCATGTTACTTGCTCGCTCTGAATTGGTCATACTGTTACCCGCCTTGTGGTCAGACATGCATGTCTTCATTGATCTGGATGAACAATTTATATTATCACTATCACCCAGTAAATTGAAGATATTCATTATAGGATCTGATATTACCAAAATTATTTTAATTTCAATCTAAGTTACCGGTGTATACAAAAAAAACAGTGTCATGTTCGCGTGAATGTAGTTACATAAAAAAGGGGCTACCTGGATGAATAAAGTCTCAATAGGTCTCAAAGCCCAAGTAGACAACAGCAAACAAAGGAACGTTCTAGAATGCCTGTTGTTAGTTACTGATGGTGACGCAGGACTGGTTAAAGAGAACTGTTTTCTTTTCTGTAGACTGTATGTACTAGTATTACTGAAGCAGCTATGTTACTGCTTCAACAGATACTTCCATTCATGGATGTCAGTTAAGGGTCACCATGGCTAGCAGACGCCAGCTCTGTGCTCCGTGTGCAGGCACTCGACTTCTCTAGCAACCTCTGGCTTGCTGGCAACAATCAAGGCTCTTTTAAGCTGCTCAGAAAGTTTTCCAACTAATCGGGGTGATAGTAAACTGAAAACTGGGAAGCAACATGGACTGTGTAGATACCATCTTTCCATTAGTGAATATTTTTTTTTATTGATGTAAGTATTATTTACTTGTAGTGTCAAACAAACTACAACAATATTTTAAAAACCATTAGGCGCCCTCCTATCATCCACCTGTCCACCCGCAGCTGACACAGAGAAGAGAATTTGCAGGGACACATGACTTACACTCACTGACTCTGTGTGCTTCAAAAGTCATCTGGTACTTTCTGTATTTTTACCTGCATTACAAAGTGTGTCCCTGCCAAAGCACTGAAGGGAAAAAGCAAAGTATCAAAATAGGGACAATAGCTAACAAAATGAAATGACCTCAAAGGAGGTATATTGTTTAAAAAACAATAGGCCTCATGTGCTTAAAATGCATTTGGTAAAAGTGGTTGGAATTTGCATATGAACTTTTACTGAAACCATTTGAATTTTGCAAACCAACCTATGTATAGTAGATCGGTTCACAAAATACAGAATTGTAGTGAGTCGCAATTTGACTTACCTCATAAATATTAATGAGGCGTAGCAAATTGTGCTCTACTATGATTGCTTCAATCAGAAGCACGGTAGCCTGCTGGGGTCAGCAGGCCACAATGTCTGTGATTGCTTTTAAATAATGCAATTTTTTTTAAATGCATTCCTTTTTACAAAAAGAAAAATGAGATGTGTTTATAAAAAATTAAATGTTTTACAAACATGTTTTTATTAGAAAGCAATGGTCCTGGGGGCCACTGCTCACTTCTAAAAAATGTTTTTTATACAGTCACGAAGGAAAAAGGGTCCTTGAGGGACCCCTTCCAATTTGCGAATAGGTTTACGCTTCCTTTGAGGTGGTGGCAAAATATTAATGTTTTGTGACCGGATTTGGGTGCAAAACTATTGTACATAGCATAAATATTCTGTATTTAGACGAAACATGGTTAGCACGCCCCTTCCAAATAGCGTTCCCTCAATGTTTCTTAACCCCATTTAATGTTTTGGAAAATCTTCTTCCAAGCGTTAAATGGGCTTTGTACTTTTTAAAAAAAGGTTTTCGTATTTGCAAACCCTCTGATTTCCTGAATTAGAGGGTTTGCAAATGCTAAATCAGTTAGGACATGAGGCCTTTTAGCACCATTTTTATTTTGGCACAATAACGAATGTTTGATAAACGCATCCCATTAGGGGTTTATTATAATATGCGTTTTGCTTTCAGCTGTCAATCTGAGCAATCAACAGTAAGAAAGAGTGAGAGATACTTTGCATTTCCATTTCATTACCAGTGGTACGTTATTCTTATTGGAATGGACAATATAGTGGTGCAATACATTTTAAATTCAGAAGGTATATCACATTAGAATGACTTCTGTCACTACCACCTCCCATAATCAAAGGATATGTAGATTGGTGTATGTAAATTGTGTATGTGTACATACCATGGCCATAATAATGATATTTGTGGTGTTAAACAATTGGCATTTCTTGTAGCATAGGATTTTGTAAAACCTAGCAACCACCCAAAGAAAGGCAAGCATGATTTTGAAGACTGCAGAAGCAGCAATATATAGTGTTAGAACATAAATGTTGCCCAATAGTCGATTCATATAAGGAAGCCTGGACATTTCAGAAAAGAAACTACAGGTTTAGTAGAGAAGCTCATGGTTGAGATAAGTTTCATTCGCTTAGGATCAACAGCATGTTAAAAGTGCAAGATCCGACTGAGGTATATCAACAACAGTCCTAAATAAAGTGCAGGAGCTATGTTTGAATATTCAGTCTTTTAGTTAGGTAACTATGGTAATAAAACAATGAAATTGTGCTCTTAGAGCCAAAAACAGCTTTGCAGGGTTTATATCTTTTTTCTTTAGGTCCAAAGAACCACAGTGATGTGCCACTGCGAACACAATAATTAGTTCCTATAATACCAAAGGGTGCAACTTAGGATGGTACCGAATTTTGGAGCAAAAGCAAAATTTCAGATATTTGTCATTAATTTAATTTCTGTATATATTGCATGATTTTATTGGTTGGCAGTTCAACTTGGATTGACTTGAAGGAACTGAGTACTGTGAACAAAAGTAAAATATGGCAGGTCCTTGGTTATCTAAAAAAAGATTGTTATCTGTTATAATCCTATAGGGTGCCTGTGGTCAGGTGGCAGCTGGTCTCCTGCATGAACAAAACTAGGACAAGCTGGTGAAAAATCTCTGCAGTAAGGACAAGTACATTGTAGAACTTCCTGACACTCCAGATTCAAGAAATAAATTAACATGCTATATTTAAGAAAAGAAAAATTAAAATTATCCTTGTGAAACCACACCAGCCTGTATCTTCTTTTGTAGGATTCCATGCATGATTTGGTTAATGCCTAACCAGAGCAGGGTTATGATGTGGATAATGATTAACATGGTCTCATAAGAATCATCACTGGGTGCTATTTTGGACGTAAACACCATAGGCCCGATTCACAAAGGTAAAATTAAACCAAAAGTCCAAGTTTACGACTTTTGTTGTTCACAAAGGTAAGTTACGAGTAGTATCTTTTCATCTGCAGTCAGGCTGAAATCTCCGCCCCGAATGTGGAGATTCCACTCTGCACCTGGAGAGTGGAATCTTCACACTTGGGGTGGTGATTCTGGCCCAACTACGAATGTAAAGAAAGATACTACTCCTAACTTACCTTTGTGAATACTGAAAGTCGTAAACTTAGACTTTTGGTCTAAGTTTACCTTTGTGAATTGGGCCTAATATCTGCGCTCCATTATAATGTCTTCCCCTCCATGCAATCTCCCTAATCTGTTCGGTTCTTGATTTAGCTCTCTTCTAGTTTTAAGAAACACCCCAAATATAGCTTAAATTTAGTTCAGCTAACCGAACACATCAATCATATAGTTCGAATGTTTGTCTGCTACATGTAATATACACAGTAAAAACAAATTTGCATACAAACACCTACATATTCATCTGTTACAGGAAGCCAACCTTGCATGAGTCACTTCAAATAAAACAAACACATTCTGAATTCACCGATGATCACGCTTTTGTATCAAACTAAGAATTTTATTAAGTAGTGCGGGTGGTTCTTGTAAAGATATAAATACTTTCAAGAGTAATCTCTTTGACAGTCACCTGATTTCTTAATTAAATGGCTCTTCTCTGTTTTTCATTTTTCTCGGACCCATTGATGAAGGACAATATCTGCAAACTACATTGGAAAATCCCTTATTTTTAAATACTTTGGGAATTAATATCTACAGATTGTAATGCTTACATACTCAGTATTCAATCGAAGGACAGTCAAAAGGTATGGTAATGTCTCTTCTTCAACATGAATAGATCAGTGATGTACATTGATTGACAGGGGCATGTAGGTTTTTGCAATAAAAAAACACATTGGTATTTTTGTTGTTTTTCTAGACTGAATACTTTTATTGGGCTTATCTCAACTGGAGAAAACCCTGCTACTGGGAATCAGTGTATTCCCCAGGAGATATCCTCGGACGTATTCTAGGAATTTTGGAAATACAGCCTAGAAGGGGAGCTTTGGTTAGAATTACTAGCTCCTTTTGTTGTTGTTCTAAATAGAGTTCAACTTGGTTGATGAGGTGATTTAGTATGTATGTGTATGTTTGTATATATATGGTGTGATGGTGCCTACGAATATTTGCTATATAGTGATGCCCCAACGTATGATGTTGGACCTTAATTATGATGTTAAAATTTCAATCAGGTACTTTATGTTTACCACATCTTTGCTGAAATTTCTCGATAAATGTACAAATGGTCAATACATTTTAGAAATTCTATGTATGTGTTGGTAATATTTCAAATGTCTAGATACCAATTACATGTCTTATAACATTTAGAGATTTTTTAGTATTTTGTGTTAATTATGTCTTTTTTACATACAGGTATATAATACTGGTTGGTTTTACAGATGCACTATGAGAGTTAATATTACAATCTTGATAAAGATGGGTTAAACCAGGATGATACCAATGAAACAATCCAATGCCTTTGACTTCTAATCTGTGATGTTGGCTGGCACAACAGATTAAATATTTTCAACATATTGAGTTCCAGCCTTAACTTAACCCCATTACTGATAGGTGTTATTGATGACAAAGTGTATTGTCTTCTTGGCACTCTATTTTTTTCAATTTTCTCTCTTTTATAATGCTGTGTTTCCTGTATATGTAGTACCTGCAGGAAACTACCCTGTATTTGTATGTAATATATGGGATCGTATTGCCTTTGATATTGGGTTTTATTTTAATGAATTGACAAAAAGTTTTTAAATCTTTAAATAAACCTATTTGTATAATCTTATTAGTATATCTGCATAGTGGCACACAATATTTGCAAAAGACGGCATTTGTTTTTGCGCTTCTTTGTATGAAGTGACGAGTGTGGTTTGGATGAATGTGAAGAAAAGTATGTATCACATAGTCCACCAAAGGAAACACTGAAGTTTATTGAGCTCAAACTAAGAAAATACAAATAATAGAAAACTTGCTCTATATTTACTTAACAGCAATGAGTATTACAGCAGTGAGATAAATTATTAATTCAGAATGCGAGGCCCAAATTTAGTAAGATACAACCCATTGTAGGATTTACAAAGCCACCCAAATTAAGATTTGAGTGGCATTGAGTAAGATTGTATCACAAAACGAATGCAAGGCATTGTGTATGCTGCCTTGCCTTAACTTGCAATGAGGAGTGTTCTATGGGTGGAGCATGGGCAATCTCGTCCATCCACCCATATCTTTTGATGCAGACCCATATTTACTACCATCAGTTAACATGGGCGTGTGCCAAAATGGTGCAACTTCCCAAGACTGGCGTAACGAGCAGAAATATTTGTATTTCTCATCATAACCTTCTCTTTGAATGTGTACTACTTTCTGCAGCACACATACAAATATAAATAGGCTTCAATGGATAGCTCAAGGAAAGGGAAACTATTCTGCTCACAATGGAGGCAACCTTGCATGATGGCGCAAGGGCACCTGCATTGCTCCTAGACAGCCAAAAGTGCGCCAGCACCACAAGAGCGCAGAACTGCACCATATCTTAATAAATATGGCACATTACTGCTCCTTCCCTTTGAAGCAACACAGCGCAGCACCTTCCCTTGCTGTGCTGCATTGCATTTTAGTAAATCTGAGCCTGAATTTGTCAATGACATTTGTCAATATTGGCTCTTGCATTGGAAATGTATTAGGTATGTAGCTTTGTCTGTGTTTGTGTGTGTTTTTGTGTGTGTATACACAGAGAAAGAGAGCGAACCTCTTGTTCACTGTGGGGCATATTATCAAGGGGGTTTATCTCCGCTTTTTTGGCTTTAAAAGCCAAGAAAGCGGAGATAAAATGATCTCCCTATTACCTAGCTGTCGCTAACACCAGTTAGTGACAGCTAGTAGGAGATAGCGACCATCTTGGGCCCCACTTTGCATGTCAGTGATATTTATCACTAATGACATGCAAAGTGGGTGAGCCAAGATGTTAGCGACTGGAAACAGTTGCTAACATCGCTATCTCCTATTTCCAACTTTTGGAGATATTCGCGCTAAGTGCGAATATCTCCAAAAGCTAACACCTGCCCTGAGCAGTTCTTAGCCATGTTATCCAATGGGAGGTGGATAACATGGCTAAGAGCATTAGCTCGGTAATGCATGAATATCGCTGACTTTTCAGCGATATTCATGCATTGCGGCCGTTTTTTATCGCATTTGCGATAAACCTTGGTAATACCAAGGTTTATCTGCGATAAAAATCGCCGCAGCTCAGCGGTAAAATTTTGTCTCTAACCAAGCAATAGCGATAATTATCGCTATTGCTTGGTAATATGCCCCTGTGTTTCTTGAGAGCTAACAAAAAAATATATATATATATCCCCTTGCTGACAGTTTGCCATATACTAACCTATGTGGTGCATGTCCCTCCATCCAGTGGCGTAGTAGGTGCAGGTGTTCCACCCCCGGGTGGCATGGGTTTTGGGGGCGTGGCCTCCACCCCACTCTTACAAGCGTCCGTAGTGGGGCGGCAAACACAGGAATTGCCACCACCCCTTCTTACCGCCACGGGGCAGCAAACACAGGGACCTCCATGGGCGGCCAAAGGTCTAGCTATGCCACTGCCTTCATCCCACCCACAAAACTCATTCTTGCCACCATGCAAGCCCACTAGTTTGCGTGTTGCTTCTTAACAAGCTCAGTCATAGTAATGTTATCAATGTACAGAAGGCACATAGGAAGCCATTACACGGCTCGCCTTCCACCTGCAAAACCTGAGCTTTTTGCAGCTTTCAGTACTCGGCCACTAATGTGCAGGAGGGCTGCTGGTAAGCACATAAAATTCAATAATATTGCAGTCAGGATATAAAGTTACATCAAGATTTAAGCTCAAATTTCATGAACACACAGTCATGGATTAAGAAGGTTGTACTTTTGTGGATATGCATGTACGTTTGTAGGGAAAATTGTTTTATTTTTTTATTTTTGCTCAAACTGATTCGGCACAGTACCTAGGTGCTTGATAATTTGAATGTGCACTTGTATTAGAGCGGATTCAAGCTAAATATTAGATTAGCTAAGAAAGCAATTACGTTTCCAAGATATGGATGTCGATTGCAGATGGAGCAAAACGTGTCATGACAAAATACGTCGTTTGCTTCAAAAAAATACCAAAAACAAATTAACATTAACATGCATGCATTTGTTAAAAAAAATAAAACGGGACAAATTGCTGCATTGATGGCTAGTAGACAGATATGGGACACTTTTGGCATCAGGAATCGAGATCGGGTAGGTGGCGAGAAACAGGAAATTTACACTTCTCTGGGATTAGGGAATGAGAAACTGAAGTCAGAGATTGAGCCTGTGATGATTTTTCAACCCGCCTCCCATCGCCCCCTCTCCCAAGGAGTGGAAATTGGAGGAAATTAACGATTTGAGAAATGGGTCGTCAGAACGAGTTAAGGCTCAAACAAACCTTACAATGATGCAGAAAAAGCTCTTAGAAAGCTACCGCGTTGTATATTGCAGGACAATAAGCACAAGGTTTTACTACAAAATATGAACCACGGTTTGAAATACTATTGAATCTAATGCAGTATGAAAAGTTCAAGGGCAAACGTTATACAAACAAAAACATATTACTGGTAATAGGTGTGTCAGCTACAAATGAGGCTGAAAGCTACAAATGGATGGCCGTTGTGATGCAACCAAGATGAAACATAAAAAAAGAATGTATGTATATCCTGATTAGAGGAGTCCACCACGACATATGCAAATTGCCTCAATAGTATCACACTACTGACAGGCGCTAGAGAACTCTCTGGAAGAGATGTCCTGAGAAAGAGCAAGATCACGGGCTTCTTGAATCACACTCTAGAAGGCATAACCTTACATGACTGGTTCCTAATGTGGCAGAAAGTTCTAGATTTTTGTCGCCACGTCCTTTATCATGGTATACTCTTCAAAGTGCTCCTGCGAAGTTCGTCGGTCGCAGCACACCCCGTTCCGTTGTGGAACGAGATGGACCCGATGACGAAGCATGCCACCAAGGGGTATCCCTGATGGGTAAGGGTTTTACAAGAAAACTTTTGTTTGTTTCCTCTTGTGGAGGGTTAGTCTCTGCGATACAGCTATGTTACCATTTAGAGTTTCCACAGTTTTTAAAGTCAAAACTCAATACAATAGAATTCCCTCAACTAATTTGTAAAAATAGAAAAATATATATTGAGAAAAATGCCAGCAAATAAAGATGTAGAGCAAAAAGTGCCACAAAAATGTAAAGTGTAAATCAGCAGACACTGTTCATGGTTTCAAGCTGATTGTGATCAAGTGTGGGTCAGATACACCAAGGAGGTTTCTCCTGATCAAAGATTTTACCTTCTGACTTTGGGCCTGATTTAGATCCCGGTGGAAGGTACTCCGTCTGCCGAAATATAAATATCATTATATCCTATGGGATTTACATTTCAGCAGACAGGTTATCAGTCACCTTTGTGATAAAGTACCCCATCCTCCGAGATCTAAATCAGGCTCTTAGGGCCAGATGTAGGTAATCTCAATTTACCTATTCTTCAATACCAAATTTTACTGATTCGGTATTTAAGAATAGGTAAATGGGATGTAGATAATTTTTAGGAAACAATTACCGAATCTGTGAGATTCGGTAATTAAGAATCGGTATTTACCGAATCGGTAAATACCAATTCAGTAATTCCCATTTATTCCTATAGGAATGAATGGGAATTACCAATTCTGTATTTACCTATTCGGTAAATACCGAATCGTTAAATACCAAATCGGTAATAGGGGGAACCCTTTCAAGGGTGGCAGGGTGTCACTTTGACACCCTGTTGCACCCCTGAATTGTGCATGGGTGGATATGTGGCACACATACATGTATGTCTGCCACATGGCACTGTCATTAAATTTTTTAGGGTTTTCGTAATTTACCACCAACTTATAGTTGGTGGTAAATAACGAATCCTTACAGGTGAAAAGCACTCGCTTGAGTGCTTCCTACATTTCAGATTCTGTAATTTACCAAATCGGTATTTAAGAATTCTTAAATACCGATTCGGTAAATTACCGAATCTGAAATGTAGCCACCTACATCCCAAATGCCTAATACCGGTCGGTAACGGCCGAAATTCGGTAATTTCGTCTTTTAACGACCGGTATTAGGGTACCTACATCTGGCCCATAGTCTCTGAAATGGAAGTAGAACTCCTCCAGTGGGACAAGATTACAAGCTGTATCCTCTAGAAGCTGGATAACCATTGGATGAGGACCAGCTGAAGCCATTAGTTCTGGTGGGAAAAGTTCAGAGCAGGAGAAATTCAATCAAATTTTGTGTTGGGCAGGTACTTTTTGCATCATTGTCCAGTCAAAGTTTCTAACTTCGTACTTAGTCCTATTTTGGGGGAGGTAAAAATCCTCAAAGTCTTCTCAATATCGGCCACTGTTGCTGTGAGGTCCTGCTGGCTTTGGTGGTCCAAAAATCTTTCAAGTCCCAACTTTTCAGAATTTCTGGAGAAACTCCTCTTGGTTACGTTTCAGGTCCAGTTGCTCATGGTAAGCTGCATACTACAGTAAAAGGGTCTCTTGGAGCCTGTTGTGTGCCCATAGCACATAGCCACACAGGAGGTCAGCCAACGGAGTCTTGAAGTCCATTTCTGAACTCTGGGTACAAGTGGGAGCGGGTTCAGCCATTTAGGTCTCCACACAGGTCTCAAACAGCAGGTCCAGTCCTATTCTGTTTTTACGCAGGTGCATAAAAGGTGCTCATGAGTTGGTGGTCTGGTGGCACTTTTGTAAAATTTACTAGCCAGTGGGTAGGCATGTCTCCTGGACTCCCCTAGCGAGTATTCAATGATTAAATATTTCCCACAGGCAAACCTTTTTGCTTTTGTTGCTCATCTTGGTTGCCTTACTGCAAACTATCACAATGAGCACTGTTGCAAATTCCAAGGTGGTAGTGCATTTCTATCTTTGGGGATAGTATGTGTGCCAGGAAGAAGTGTGTTTTAGGAAATGAGCAGTCCCCTACGCCTCAGGTGTACTAAACTGGTTCTGGGACCAGCTCCTGCTCCTAATGGGCTGATGCTACACTTGTTACAATTCCATGGGACAAAAGCTTTTCTTACCTAGGTCTCCTTTCACACATAACTAAAAATAGGCAGACCTCATCCTGGTCACTTTCAAGATAATGAAGTTCCTAAATCCTCAGACCTTTCCTTCCTGAGCTAATATGTCACATACATCATACCAGGTCTTTCTGCCAAAAGACCCAAGCCATTATTTCTGCTATGAGAATTTTTACACCTCCCTAATGGGAAACACTGATAGGCCAACTGTTTACAGGCCAATGCTAACTTCTAACTTTTATAAGCACTTTTCCTAGATAGTTATTAATAATCCAATTTTAACACTGAACTGGATTTCAGTTGACATCAAAATTGTGTTTAAATTATTCCAATAGCTTGTTCCAAGCCAACGTTATGATTTTATGCTGAACTTTAGTTTTTCAAATAGGATAGCTACGTCCCTTTATCATTAAAGTAGCTGTCATGGGTGTGTCACTGTAGGTACATACTAACATTAAATTATTGCATGTACCGCTTTTAAATGCTAAGCATTGTACCTTTTTGGCTACAAGGCCCACTTAGTGGTGACTTATTCAGTACATAAAAGTAGGGTTCTTTTGATTGGCTTGCCTGCAGGTTTAAAAACTGCAGGAGCCAGGACACACAGTTAGGCATGTAGCCATGTTTTCTTTGTTAGCTTAGTGGATGTTAAAACATTTATTTCAGTCTAAAGGCGACATTTAGTTTTCCTTGGCATTGGTGTATTTGCATACATCATATACTATGCCCTTCCTAGTAAGAAAAGTGTGCCATTTAGTAGTTCGCCAATTTTACCATGCTTAAAGACACACACTGAGGCCTGGACTCTAGTGCCACAGAGATTAGATTTCAAAATCTAGCAATAGCATTCAGCAGAAATGAGGGTGAGCACACAAAAAGAAATACTTTCACTTGCTATTTTACTGCACATTCTAGACGAGTGGTAAAGTATTCATTTACATTCCCACTCCTAACTTAAAAGCAAAAATGTAAATGTAAGCGGGGAGAGGAACAAGCTGTGTAATTATTGTGCTCAGCAAGTCTGTTCCCGGGTCACACGAGTATGGTGGTGGGAGCCAGGTGACATCAACAGATCGCTGTCACCAAACCCATGAAGCTCATGGAAGCCAATGCACAGCAGAGCAACTTGTTTGCGCCAGCTGCCTTGATGTATATGGAATGCCAGCCAATAAATGCAAGCAGAACATTGGTACTTGCTTCCTGGTCATCCCAACAGGCCAGAAGTCCTGTTTGGGAATCAGAACTTGTGGCCAAAGAAAATGTAGCTCCATATTTGCAGAAGTGTTTATCTGTTGCAAATATGTGGCCTCATTTTTATTCATCTAGAGCTTATTCTCGGGAGCGATTTAAAATAACCAGTGTGTAAATCTGTCATACTAATGTATGTTGTTGTATTTACTGAAGATTCTCCATTGGTTCTTGATTTAAGGTGGTTATTTCCCTTTAAGGAACTACGTCTATCATGGATCTCAACTAAATACTAGTTGTTGTTCCTCCATCTGTACTTGCTCTAAGAAAGTTTAGCAGTGACCACTTTTGGTGGAACCCCACTAATGTCAGCTCTAAATGGTGCTAGATGGCTTTCTCTACTACTTGACAATGCCAGACACATTTTATCTATGTGACCAATATGTAGTTTAAGTGATTTACACTTATTCTTTGCTTTCTATCTGGTATTATGAGCACAAGTAAATGGTATCAAGCTGATTCAACATACTTCCACCTTATTCAGATACAACGGGGCTCCATAATGTTTGATAATATGATCAGAACAACCACCTTATGCAGCTATTTTCTGTGCCCAGAGTGAGACTCCCTAAACCCCTTAATGATGGTTACGGTGATATTACAAAATATTTGAGAGAGTAGCTTTTGCAGGTGCTAGTCACATGAACCCATAAAATTGCTCTCGCTCCATACTTTGGAGCATTTTATGCATACTTACTTTTCTTTGCACAGTTTCAGGGATATTCACTTCTCTATCACGATCTTGGAAATCTTGATGAGGAGGCGAAACGGATGATACTGAAAGAGGGATTTCCTATATATTCCATTTTAGAGTGTAGTTAACAGCATAATTCCTCTATTTTACCAAACGTTCTGTGAAAGATCTTAGGTTTTCCACCAATACCACCCATAGAGAAGGTGAAAGAAATCTGCTCTTGCTTAGAGATTGGAATACAGAGAGAGGACTCTTACCTGAATCTGTCACTAGTATGGATCTTGTTTCCTAACTGGTTTATTCCTGGTTCAATCATTGTTGCTACCTATGCTGAACTAGGATATGATAATTGATCATAATCTCTGACTGATGAAGATGGTCCCACTGGTATGCAATCTGACTGCATACATTCTGGATTTCTGAGCTTATACATGGATAAGGGAACATTGATATTTGGAGAAGAAAGAGCAAGCACTGCATACATTGGTGCCTTATGCACCAAAACAACTATAACACTGTTAATTTTTTCTGCAGTGCAGATAGGTATTCCAACTACAGATATTTATGCTCATTCATTCACACACCCATTGCTGACTGTGCCCAATGTCACTGCGACTGAGAGTACTCTAAAAAACAGTCCACCCTGAAACAAAAGACGCAAAACTAGAGCAGGATATTTTTTTTAGGTCTGGCATTAGCTAAGACCTTTTGATTTGACTAAACTTACTTATATATATGGTAATTGGATATAGGACTTTTAGACCGCCCTCTTTATCCATTGTTCTGTTGTACTACAATTCACATATTTCGTCTGACCAGTACATCATACAGCATGGGGCAGTGGGCCAGCCCAGTTCAGCCATTGGCTAGCTTCTCTATGAGTGATGGCATTCTGCTCGTCCATGTCCTCAATGCCAGGGCCTACTATGGCAATGTGTGCTTTTTGCACCCAAAAGTATTTCTACTTGTAGCCACTTTTTATTATATTGGCAAATTTTACAAAATACTGTATTATTCTTTGAACATATTCCTCAGAGACAGTCATTCTTTGGATCTGTACCTGGAACAACAGGCAACGTCACTGGATAACAAGATTTGATATATAGTTATCAATAATTGGCGTTAAAGTTAGTGAAATTAATTTGAATATGCTGTTGTGAGCCATACATTTCTCTAAGAGCTATGACTATAACAGACAAATTCTTTACTCCAAAATCAGTACAAAATAATGTGGTTATCCTGAAAATGACAGATTGCTAATGAAATATATGAGGCAGTTAACGGAGTCAGAAATTGAGAGGCTGGTACAGATGGATGGACAATAGGAAGTGACTTGCATCCGCTATCAGCACAGAATTCAATGGCAATGACAAGGATTTTCAAAAGAAAACCTTAACATCACAAAGCAAAGTAAAACATGCTGTATTGATGTATCATGATAATAGGCTAATTTAAGCATGAAGACACAACAGGTTGAGGGATATCACGAGCAGAGGATGTTTTATTCTAATAAATGAGGTCTTGAAAATGTTGTACCGGGAAAAGGTGTAGGAACTGTGAACGAGTTACTCACCATTCACATTTCTCTTACAACTGCGTGCATTTCACTCATTTACATACATTTGTTAATCACGTACTTCAGTGGGGTAAAATGTTTACATAATCCTCTGTACTGCCCAAAAATAAAAACAATTTAGCTTCAGGTAGTGCTTAATTTGAGCCGGTGGTTTCCAGTACTCAGCACTGGCACTTATGACAGCCCACCACATGGTGTCGTTGTTTGTCTAATTTTGTGATGAGCATAACTACAGTTGTTTAATAACTCCATTAATCCATTAACATTAAAAACGACTAATTCCTGCACCCAAAGGTATAGAATAGATTAGGCGCAGGTGCTAGTCATTTTTATTGTATATTAAAAGTCTGAATCATAACATTTGTAAGAGTGTGATGGTTAATAGCTGTGTTGGCATCTCAGGCAGGGACAATTGGTAAGCTGCAGTGGCCTCCTGACAGGGGCCCTGGCACTTGTGTTTTTTAACAAATTAATCACTGGCCATACACTCAGTAAGTAGAATGTAGCTTTCAAAACTTTAAGTAAATAAATGTGTTTTTTTATTATTATTCCTAAAACAATAACTCTTCCATATTAAAATATTGTATGTTGTAAATGCAGTGAGATGTGTGACTTTTTTAACCTTGCCTCAATTATACAATATTCATTTTAAGAAACAAAATAATATACAAGAGATTTTTTTATATTTGCTCATGTAAAAATATTGACTTGCACAAGGGTGCTCATTAAAATAGAGAACACGAGCAACTATAGTGCTTCTGGTTTGTGAATCAGGATGCTTGACTTGGAAACTGCATTTTTGTTGTATCGACTAGACCTTGCAGTACTTGCCGGTGGCCACTCCGTGAACATTCCCCTGGGCACCATTGCTTTGTTTTAATTTAAGTGCGAATTAAGCATGAGTTGTTCACACTTACACATGCAATTTGCGTTTCCACGGGGAGCATTTTATTAGTGTAAATTATTCATCAGTAATGGGTGTAAGCACTTTGGGAGCCATTTTTCCTTGCCTGAGTCAGAACCTGAGGGGAAATTCACAAAGCAAAGCGTAAAGGTTGAAATGCAAAGCATATGTGTACACACTGCAGAACATTATAACTATTAGGGGTTCGGATCTTTCGGATGTACGGGTGTGTAACGTATGATTCACGTATGTCATACATGTAAATACATGGGATGCACACGGATAGCCAGAATACTGTTTTTCTAAACTAAATTCGGTTGGCACTATACATTGCACAGATGTTAGGGGATCTCCCTTCCTGCTGGGCTAGAACAAACCATCCATCCATGCATGCATACATTCATTCATCCACCCATGCATGGCTTAATGCATCTATCCACCCATACATGCATCCATTAATCCAAGTATACATGCATCTATCCATCCATGCATGCATACATGCATCTACCCACCCATGCATACATACATACACCTATCCATCCAAGTAAACATGCAATTATTCATCTATGCATTCATGCATCCATCCATCCGTCCATCGATCCATCTAGCCATGCATACATACATGCATCTACCCATCCATGCATGCATACATGCATCTACCCATGCATGGATGCATGCATGCATCCATCCATGCATGCATACATGCCTCTATCCACCTATGCATGTATGCATGCATCCATCCATGCATGCATCTATCCATCCAAGTATACATGCATCTATCCATCCATGCATGCATACATCCATCTTTCCATCCATGCATACATCCATGCATCTATCCATCCATGTATACATGCATCCATCCATCATCCATGCGTGCATACATGCATCTACCCTTGCATCCATCCATCCATTCATGCATACATGCCTCTATCCACCCATGCATGCATGCATCCATCCATCCATCGATCATTGGAATGGCTTGACCTAGTTCTGCTGAATATTGTCCTGTGGGACTCCATCCAACGAACAGGGCCATCTCATTCACTGAACTAGCCGACCAGGAGGCTGGAACAAGGAAGGTCCAGAGCATGAGTTACTGGAGAGCCTGAGGTCTACGGGGAAGGAGAAGGCTGAGGACCGAGGCATGCTCTTAGCTTTCCGGTGCAATGTTGAAAATACTGTGGTAGCAATGTTGGAGACGTATATGATGTCAAGAGGGGTGAGATCCCCGATGCCAGTCCGAACAAAAGCAGCCTCAAAATCATTCAAAGAAGTCAACTTTTCAATAAAAATTGTTTTTGCATTTGCCTTCTCTGTCAGACAAAAGATTTATATTTGTGAGATAAAGAAGGTCCACTTGAAGCAGGAGCCTCCATCCAGCCAGGGTGCACCTAGGCAGAAAGCCAGAGTTCAGCGCCCCACTGGGAGAATTTCTATTTTTGCAAACGTGATCAGCAATGTCTCTTGTAAGCCACACCACGCCGACCCATGAATCCTCATAGATGCAGCCATCGGGAATCTTTTTCAGTTCCCAGAATGTGACGAAGTCTAACTGTAGACATCTTCACCTAGACCAATTGATTCATTCAATCTGGCCATGAATGGTTCTGAGATTGCCTCACTTGGCCACCTTCTCCTGCTTAGAATATTTTCTGCCTGATGTCCAGTGTTCACTGAGGAATCTGACTGAAACCCCAATTTGTGAGCCTTAAAATGTCAAATGAGACTAGCATCTAAGTGTATCTGTATTTACGTTTTGGATCCAATGATGGCCTGTTATAACTTCAGAGGATTCTTGGTCATTTTTGTTATGTTTTTCATTTTCCATTCAATTTCAATTTTACACAATTTTACATCAATTTTCAATGAAATATATTTTCCTTTTGCCTAACATTTGAACCCTTTTGGGTTAAGTAATTGTTGTTGTCCCAAGGAACACAGGAGCACATGGGCAATCTTTTGGAGAAACATTGCCCATTGTTCATTAATCAGAGGAACCAAGTACCTAATGTTAGCTCGCTGTAGGGCAACAATTTCTTTTTAAGCTAAGACTCTTGAAGGAGTAAGGTTTAGAACCCCAGGTTTAATATTGTATGGGGGTATGGATAACAATGCTCCGATAAGGTTAGCACTAAAATGGCGCCCACATACATGTTATCCATGCAGTGGTACATATTTTTGAAAATGCATTAGACTTGTATTAACATCAACAATGTCAATAGCATATCAGCAATGTTGTACTTCGTCCTACAGTAGATTATAAGTAACACAATTAAAAGAGGACAATCTAATGCTATCCAGACCAATGCCTGGTCCGCAGGAGAAAAGTTAAAATAGCTCTCTACAGGCATTAAAAAGTATTGTTGTTCATTCAGTCAGATGCAGAGAGTCTGATTGGAAGATGTAGAAGAGTAAGGAAGTGCCACACCGTGTGGGCACCTGAATAGCACTTCATTGCTGGGCATACAATAGATACACATGGAATGTGTTCAGCATCTTTGTGGTTGGTTGCGTTGTCTTCCAGGGGACCACCTACAAGCTTGACAAGGTATTCGATGCTGTCAGCACATTCAACAAATGCTCTGGAGATCGCATAAGGCATACAGAACTGCACAGTAGTTTGTCTTAGATTTGCTTTGAACTCTTTCCTCTTTCTTGTTGTTGCAAATACAATGAATATGATCTTCTGTAATCCATGTTTAAATGTCGAATAAAAGCTTCTCTCTCTTGAGAGGAATACTTTCAGTCCTGCATCGTTCCACACATAAGTCAGTTTTCCTCAATTAGACATTGGCTTTTTGTACAGATAAGCAAGATTGTCAATAAACAGTGCAAACTAGTTTCTTCTGCACAGTACATTGAGTCTGATCATGACTCAATGTGCCTTAATGCATTGGCATTAACTGGGCAGAGTGCAACCAAGCTTCTTGTGAATTGTGCAGTTTCTCCTCTTGCATGGAGTAGACTTTCTGCAGGTAAATGTGAGCACATGTTCCTGTCACACAGGACCTACATACATCTTCATACAGTGGTAGCCGTGCAGATCATACAACCACTCAGGAATAAAAAAAAATGTTGAGGGATCGGTGGGGGGAAGGGGGCATCAATCAGGTTTTTGTTTATCTTACTCATGGTTGACTTTGGTCCTTTGGTAAGCAATGTTCCACCGGTGTTCTGATTGCTTGGTGATGGCAGGTGTCTCATGATATTGCCATGCAATGTGAGTTCTAATCAGTCCTCAAGCATTTGTCATTTTACATCACTCCTGACCAAAGAGGATGAGGATGGACACTCAGCATATCTCTGCAAATTGTGAAAGGGAAGACCAGCCAAGATACAACCAAGGGAACAGTGGAGACAGCTGTGTAAGCTACTCTGCCTAGTAGGACCATATTCCTTCTTTGTGCTACAAAAACAGTAGGTATTCCTAGACTATGTATTATCATATTTGGGGTATATTGTTTTGAGATATGCCACTTTGGAAACACAGAACATGATGTACCTACCTTGGTAGCTACACGTTGCAGTGTTGACTCATCATTGCCTGTCCTAAAATGAAATGGAACCTTACACAAACCCATGACTCTCATGTTACCCTCACTCTTGTGAATTTCTAAGACGTGCGTACCATCTAGCTGTCCTTCTCCTACCTCGCCGCCAAGACCTGGAACGCTCTCCCTACCAGCCTACGACACGCTCAGGACCTGCTGGCCTTCAGAAGACTTCTCAAGACCTGGCTCTTCAATCAGTAGCACCCCTCCTTGAGACCCTCACGGGTATGTAGCGCGCTTTAGAAATGCAGTGATTGATTGATTGATTGATTGGTGTTCACCTGCCTAAACACCATAGTGGGGGTCTGCAAAGGGTGTGTGCAGCATCAGGGGAAGGGAAATACCTTTCTGGTTTGTTGTGTTGCCTTCCTGGGAACCACTTGCAGACTTAGGTTGACAAATTCTATTGTGATATACAGCAGCAAAGTAGCACATACACCACAGTTACCATAGTTACAGTCAATGAAGCCTCAACTTCCCCACATTGGACAGATGTGGTTTTGCTCCGTTTATACTTTTGTTCACAGCAAAGGGGCAGACAGTGCAATAGAAAGGCATAAATGTAGTACAGAGAACCTAGTGGAACACTGGAGTGTAGTATGATCGCCAGGAGTGAGGGGGAGAGGCTTGGAAGCAATACCTCATTGTATTTTTTGTTTGAATTAAGGTGCATCTTCAGAGTCAAATACAAATTCATGTTACTCTCAGAGATGCTTCTCACATATTCTTGGAACCTTTCTTGAGAGCAAACGCCTATGATAAATAAATGATCATACATCAGGCCCGGGGTGCTGCAGGTTGGCTACACTGCAAAGCACCATCTCCACCTACTTCCCCATTGTCAGGTTCACAATGGAAAAGATGAAGCATGAATGGCACACAGGGTCACTTTCTCTGCAATTGAGCTTTTCCTTAATGTTGCCCCAGAACGCCTCTGCCAGACTTTTGACTGTGCTTGCTGCTCTTGTGAGCCCTTAGCCTCTGACATTAAATTTTATGGGTTGCAGCTTAGGTGGATGATGCTGTGCCGGGTTTTCAGACCCCCTACCCTGTCAATTGTGCTTCTATTTAAACAATGGAATTTCAGCACTCAATTTGCATTTGTATTCATCTGCATTTGAATAGAATTGACTTACGAAGGTCTCATACTGTTTTCAATACAAGAACATTAACGTGCTGTGTGTAAGGGATGCAACACAGTTGATGGTTGGAAAGAGAGATGAAGGATTAGAAGATTGACTGAATGCAATTAACAGAAAAGGGTAAACTAGAATCTTTTCCTACGAGGCGGAGTGCCTGGGGCTGCTGCTTATTCCAGTAGAGGCTGGATCTAGGCTCCTTTGTAGAGCAGGAAGTGCGTCTGTCAGGAACCTGCGATCGCGTGGCACTACTTGAAAACCTTCTGCAAGCCTGCTGTCAACACGAATACTAGTTTGGAACTCATGCAGAACTTCAATGTTTAAATCCTTTTGGAAATCAGATCCACTAACGGTTCCATTCAGGAAACATCCTTTACAACACATTTGTAACCTCGCAATGCCTTTACTACGCAGCTTTTACCACTCATGCATTTACCATGCATGCATTTTTTGGTGCTTTTACAATGCAAACCTTCATCATGTATGGTAAGTGTATTTGAGGTAAGTGTATATATATTTGTGTGTGCATGTGATCAAGGCCCTTCGCGGGCTGAAACGCGTAATGACAGATTTGGTGTTGGGCACAGAATAAAAGAAAATTAGCACCAGCTTTGGGTACGCCTCGTCTTGTTCTACGTACTGTGAAGACGTTTCTTTGCCTCATTGTTAGATCTGGGGGTCTCTAGTTGGCAGAGGTAGGTACCACTGTCCAAATAGGGACCCTTGCTTCTAGTCAGGACAAGGAGATAACTCTCTGAGATAACCCCTGCTCGCCCTCTAGGTAGCTTGGCCTGAGCAGTCTAGGCTAATCAGAGGCAATGCGTAAAGTATTTGTACCAACACTCACAGTAACACAGTGAAAACACCACAAACTGATTCCACAACAGTTTAGAAAAATAAAGGTATTTATTCTAAAACTACACAAGACCAAAACGATAAAAATCCAACATACACAGTTCAAATATGGTTTCAAAAAGAGTTCTTAAGGTTGCGTTAAAATTCTTCAAGTTGCGGTAAAATAAACCACGGTTGCGTGAAAAGTTCACAGTTGCGTCACGTTTACTCACAGTACCTTTAGTTGCAACAAAGTTCCAAAAGCAGAAGCTGGTGCGGTGGAAAACAAGCGATGCGTTGCTCCTGAGACCCTGGGGAGGCGTTTGCGACAGCCCCGCTGCAGCAGCGGGCGTGTTGCGACGAATCCGGTCTGTATGGGGAGGAAGGCCACTTGTATGGATTCCGGTGCGTAGGTTCCGTAGGAAGTCTGTTCTCGCAAAGGCACGATGCGACGATCTCGTAGGTGCTGCGACGATCTCCGGGGCGACGATGCGCGGTCCAGCGGTGATCCTTTCTCTCGCAGCTCCTCGATGCGATGATTCTGCGACGACACTCGCAGCGACGTGATGCGGTCCGCAAGCAAGCGGTGCGGCGTTCTCACCCAGCGACGACAGGCTCTGCGACGATACTCGCAGCGATGTTCGATTCTCCCGCACCGGTCTGGTGCGTCCCGCAAACGGAGGATGCGACGTCTCTGGCAGCGGCGTCAGGCGCTGCGACGATCTCGACCTCCGTAGCGGCGGGAAACTTCTCGCACTGTCGGGGATGCGCTCCGCAAGCGAGCGATGCGACACTTTTCAATTTCAAAAGTCTCTCAAGCTTCAGTCTCAAGCTTCCCAGCACAGGTCCAACCTCCAGAGGCCCCACAACTGGATCAAGCACTCTAGGAGGGACAGAACTCACTCAGCAGAGTTCAGGGAAGCTGGGGGTGAAGTCCTTTTGTTCCTGGGACTTCAAAAACAGGGAGCCAGCTCTTCTCAGGCCCTTGGAGATTCCTTCAAGACAGGGGACACAGCACACAGCAAAGTCCTTCCCCTCTCCTTGGCAGCAAAGCAACAGCAGGTCAGTCCAGCAGAGCAACAGCAGGACAATCTTCCTTCTTCAGAGTCAGCTTTCTCCTTGGCAGAGGTTCCTTCTTGATTTCCAGGATGATCTAATTTTCTGTTGTCAGGGGTCCTGTACTTATACCCCTAAAGTCTTTGTTCTCTTGGTGCATGTGGGCCCTGTGCCCGGTCTGAACCAGTTCTGGGTGGATCCTGAGCACTTTGTTTTGGTGGCTGCATCTTTCCTTTCAGAGTGAGGGGCAGGGTCCTCAGCCGCCCAGCAGGGGGGTGGAGCCAGCATTGTGGAAGGCAGGCACAGCCCTATTCAGCCCAGGTGCTAACTCCTCCCACCACTCAAGTCATTCAGCCTAGTGCTGACTCATCCATCCTGCCGGGGAGTTCCCCAGCCCCTGTCACTCACAAACCAGACAGTCAATACACAAACAGGCCCAGGCACACAGAAGGTTCAGACAAGAGAACAGCAACTTTCTAAAAGTGCTGTTCTCAAACACAGGATTTAAAAACAACCTTTCCTAAAAGATGTGTTATTAAATTCTGAGTTCAGGGATACTAGATACTTATGTCCTATCTTGTTCCTATGGGAAGAAATGCTGTTAACCACTGTAGCCAGCGTCCCCCATGTTAATCTATGGAGCAAGATAGCCTTACAATAGTGAAAAACGAAAATGGCTGTAATTCACTACCAGAACATGTTACCTGCACCAGTACATGCTCTACCTTTTACATACACTGCACCCTGCCCAGGGGGGTACCTTGGGCCTTCCATAGGGGTGACTGATGTGCACAAAAAGGGAAGGGTTAGGCCTGGTCAGTGGGGACACTGACCAGGAGGACATGGCAGTTCTAAACTGCCCATAGGCACTGCAGTGGCAGGCCTGAGACACCATTTTAGAGCTACTCATGTAGGTGGCACAATCAGTGCTGCAGGCCCACTAGTAGCATTTGTCATCACCAGCCCTGGCACACCCAGTGCACTTTACTAGGGACTTCATGGTGATACAAATATGCCAAACATGTATATTCAATCAGAATAACAATTTACACAGGGAGCACTTACACTCTGGCACTGGTCAGCAGTGGCAGAGTGTCCAAAGCATCTAAACCAGCAAAAACGAAATCCAGCACAGCATCAAAAATACAGGAGGTAGAGGCAAAAAGATAGGGGAAACCACGCCAAAGATGCCAGGTCTAACACGTGTCCCCTCCAGCTGAAAATGGGGAGAACTACCCACCCTCTTGGGAGTTCTCTTCACTAAGGCGGAAAAACCTGGACAGACCATCAGCGTTGGCGTGTTCCGTACCAGGGCGGTGTTCCACCGTAAAGTCCATTCCCTGTAGGGAGATGGACCACCTCAACAGCTTTGGGTTCTCACCCCTCATATGCATTAACCATCTGAGGGGCCTGTGGTCGGTCTGAACACGGAAGTGAGTCCCAAACAGGTAGGGCCTCAACTTTTTCAGAGCCCAGACCACAGCAAATGCTTCTCTCTCAATCGCACTCCACCTCTGTTCCCTGGGGAGTAGTCTCCTGCTAATGAAGGCTACCGGCTGGTCTCCTCCCTCCTCAGTGATCTGTGAGAGTACTGCTCCCACACCATGCTCTGAAGCGTCTGTCTGAACTATGAACTCACGAGAAAAGTCAGGTGCCTTGAGCACCGGCGCTGTGCACATAGCAGTTTTCAGGGTTTCAAAAGCAGTTTGGCAGGCGTCAGTCCAGTCAACTCTTTTGGGCAACTTCTTGGAAGTGAGTTCTGTCAAAGGGGCGACAATGGTGCCATAGCCCTTGACAAAACGCCTGTAATACCCGGTGAGTCCTAAAAAGGCTCTCACCTCTGTCTGGGTCTTGGGGGGCTCCCAAGCCAGAATGGTATCAATCTTGGCCTGTAGGGGCGCCACCTGGCCGCTCCCCACCTGGTGTCCCAAATACACCACAGATCCCTGCCCTATCTGGCACTTGCTGGCCTTGATAGTGAGGCCTGCCCTTTGCAGAGCCTTCAACACTTCGCAGAGGTGTTGCAGATGTTCCTCCCACGTGGAGCTGAACACAGCAATGTCATCCAGGTATGCGGCGCTGAATTCCTCCAGCCCGGTCAGTACCTGGTTAACCAGCCTCTGGAATGTGGCAGGGGCATTCTTCAACTCAAAGGGCATGACACGGAACTGGAAGTGCCCCTCTGGCGTTGAAAATGCAGACCTCTCTTTGGCCCCATCAGTTAAGGCAATCTGCCAGTACCCCGAAGTCAAATCAAATGTACTGAGGTAGCGGGCAGCTCCTAACCGATCCACGAGCTCATCAGCTCTGGGGATGGGGTGTGCGTCAGTCTTCGTGACCGCATTGAGCCCACGGTAGTCCACGCAAAACCGGAGTTCTGTGGGGCCACCGGGGGTAGCAGCTTTCTTGGGGACCAAGACCACTGGGCTAGCCCAGGGGCTGCTGGAGGGCTCAATCACCCCTAGCGCCAACATCTTGGAAACCTCTTCCTTGATGCTGGCCCTGACCTTGTCAGCTACCCTGTAAAATTTCTGTTTCACAGGCAGACTGTCTCCAGTGTCCACATCATGGACGCACCAGTTGGTGACTCCTGGGGTCAGGGAGAACAGGGAGGAGAACTGACCCAACACTTGGCGACAGTCACTCTGCTGTTCTGGGGTCAGGGTGGGCGAGAGGACCACACCATCCACTGACCCATCTTGCTCCTTAACTGCCAGGAGGTCAGGGAGAGGATCACTGTAGGAAGGTGGCTACCTGACTATGGTTACCCCAGATTTTTGCCTGTGTTTAGCTGGTTTTTTGACTTAGTTGACCTGGTTCCCTGCTAATCAGGGCCCCAGGCCATCTGCTCTCTCTGTAAAATGGATTCCATGTACCCTAGGTACATACCAATTGGAAATGGACTCCTTGTCAGCCCCTGTAGAATGCACTATAGGTGCACAGGGCACAGGAGCCACTAAGGCCTACCAGGGGCTGCAGCATATCTTTTGCCACCCCTGGCTGGTTCTTAAATTGACACAACTGGCTGATCACTCAGCTGGGGTAAGGTGGTGTACACACCCCTTGCTTAGATATAGTATACCTATGTCTAAACCTATATCTGGACACATGTAAACCTGTGAGCCACTCCTATAGACAGGCCTCACCAATCCTGGAGGCTGGGTGCTTGGTTTTTATGTGAGATGGAGCTCTAGCATGAGCTGAGCCTGTCTGCAGCCGTCGGGAACAAATCCCTAAGCTGTTTCAGGATAATGCCATACCATATACTATTAAGTGCCTTATAATCCTCGCGGTTATTTAGCAACTCTGGTTTGGCTTTATCAAAACATGTCGTGTAAGGTGTCATACGTTTTGGAATACCATCCCCTCGCCAGTTCTGGCGACGGGGATGGCATTCCACCCCTCTAGAGGGGTAAGACATGTTACTTCACTTTAATGCGGTTGATTTCTCCAAAGGCCTTAAGATCCACAAAATGGATGCCTCTGCCACAGACAAATGTCTGGACCCCTGGAGCTGACCGAAACCCAGTCAAGGGGGTCCTGGACAAAGGGTTTCCTGTCACAGGAGGGTGTCACCGCCCTCCAGACAGGAGATAGTGTATTGTAGCAGGGAGGTTTGAAAGAAACCAGACACTGCCTGGGGCGCACAAGGCTGCCCCTTGCATAATCCGGCCAAACCGGTTCTGGGGCACTCCAGCCCTCGTGCCAGGGCGGCCTGGATCAAAGGAAGGGGGTGTATCCACCCACTTCCTGGGTCCCACCCATAGGAGGGGACCTAGCAGGTAATCACGCCCACCAGATTCGAATAAGAGTGGGAGCAGTGCCAATGCACAGCAGATTTCCTGGAAGAAACATTTGAAACGATATTCTGGACCCTTCGCCCTCCATCTCAACGTGGAAGCCCGAAGAATCTCCCTTGTGGTCAAGGAGTGACCACCCTGCAGCAGCAGGCACCATCCAGCCCTCGACGTCTACTTAGTTGCAGTTCCCGCCGGAACTCGAGCGACTGAGATCGACGAGATCAAGCCTGCCCAGCTTCTAACAGCCCGATCCACAGTCCATGCAAAGCTGAGACCCGTGGAGGCGACCGGAAGCGTGGGGCACGCCATCTTGAAGTGACCACGAGACGCTGACCGTGCAGCCCACGAGTGACCCTCGAAGCTGTACACCGGGGTTTGAGAAGCCCCCACCCTGAGCTACTCCTGAGCCGAAGTTAAGCCCTCCACACTCGACGAGTGCTGCGTGGGGCCCTTTGGCACGATTTGGCTCAACGCGTTGGCCCGGTCACTTGCCAGCTGGCTTGTGGTCCCTGTGCCGACGAACTACAAAAGAAGACTCGTGATTCTGGTTGCTCCAGATCCACACCAGCTCCCCTGAAAGGGAGCCCCGACTCTGACCTTCCTGGTCCGAGTGAGACGCCATCTTCCAATCCCGCGTGGATTGCTCTTACCAAGGCTTGTTTGCTCCAAACCGGAAGCCGACTGCACCGACGGTGAGAGCCTGCGTGGGACAGATCGTGACCTGCTCCTGGACGTCGCAGATGCCCCAGAGCCCACGTGACATCGAAGAGAAGCGCCTCGACGACCACCTGATTGCGCCCGACATTGCCTGGTTCCGTCCTGGTTCCACCCTGGTCACTGCTGAGTGACCCAGACTCTGTCCCCTCTGCTTTCAGGTACTCTACAACTTGAGTCCACCCCTGGACTCCACCGGACACTTCGTCTTCACCCTGCCTGCAGCCCTTTCAGCTTCAAGCACCAAGAGCCTGCGTGTCAAAACCCGACGCCACTTCGACCCTGTGCACCCACTTCCTGTGGGTGAGGTAACTTTGCTCCGCCGGTGTTCCCACACTGGTGCACACCTCTAGGGTCTGTGTGTTAAGTTTTGTTCCTCTAGGTTCAGCGGAAGTGTCCTTAAACTTTAACTATTTGACTTTTACGCACCATTGGTTAACATTGGTGCATGCGTGCGCTTTCCGCACATCTCCCGAATCCCGAGGGCCATTCCCGACTTCAGCATTGCTTGTCCTGACTGCTCCCAGCGATTCCCTAGGCCCTAGGCCTAACCACTGTTCGAGTGGCCGCTCTTATACCACTTGTTTAGTATATGGTTCGAGTGGCCCCCTGCCCTCATCCATAATTGTGCAACTTTGTATGTTTAAACAGTGCTTTTGATTTAACGCTTGTGCCCCTTTATTCATAAAGAATACTGGGGATTGTTTTTAGTAATAAACACATATATTTTTATAATATATACTTGTGTGGTGTCCTTTCATTTGGTATTACAGGATTGTATGTGGTAAAACAGCTCGCTTAACACGACCTCTTAAGTTAAGCCTTTAGGCTGCTTAGTCCATGCTACCCCTAGGATAGCTTGTCTAATAAGGTTGACTTACAACCAGACACCATAAGGGGATTGTTTGGTCAGGTAGTAGGTGGTTCCAGAATTGGAAACATCCCCTACCAGGCCAACTTCTCACATTGGTGAGCAGCGGTGCGGATTTGAGCTTGCTGTTGTTTTACCATTGCAATCTTTATATCAAATTGAAAGATCACATCAAGTACCTCTAGGTACATATAAAATCAAAAGCTTAGCATATTAAGTTCTACTGAACTTAGTAGTTGTAGGTTGAAGGGAGTAGCACACCCCTGACTACAACTCACTAGCAAGGTCCAGTAGGAAAACACTTAGTGTAGGTAAGTGCACCACTTACACCTCACTAGTAACCATGTCCGACACAGGAAAGGCCTCAGGGTCTAGTCCTGTGACAGTTGACCCTACCCAGGCAACTTCTGGATATGACAAACTAACCCGCAGAGACTTGATTGTCTTGTGCAAAGCAAGAGGGTTAAAAAGGGGCAGAAGCCCCACCTGCCTAATCCTGATAGGACTCCTAGAACAGGATGACTTAGAGAGGGCAAAAGCAGCTTCCCTAGATACAGGAACTGAAGGGAACCCCCCTGCAGTTGATCCCCCTGAAGAGGAGGATGATGATGACTTGGATGAGGACTCAGAGGTTGAGGACTTAGAAGTACAGGATCAGGGTAGCCAGGTTCCAGTTGGTAGGCTTAGCCAGGCCAACTTGGACCTACTGGGGAATGGAGAGGGCCAGCACCTCCCCAGAACCCAACATATGATTCCCCCAGGCAACAGAAGAGTGAGATCTCCCTCAGGAGACTCTCATCTTTCTAGTGCCTCCAGGGAATCACAGAGAGGCATGAGTGCTTCTCAAAAGCTAGAGCATAGGGCCAGAATGAGGGCTGTCAAACTCCAAATAGAGAGGGAGGAGGTAGCCTTGGCTCAAGCTAAACTTGCCTTGGCAAGAGAGCAAAAATTGTGTGGCTTAGATGCCACTGGTGGCAGCAATATTCCTAAAGAGAAACCCAGGTCCTATGATAGTAGAAACCTGACAAAGATTGTGCCCCCCTACAAGGAAGGGGATGACATCCACAAGTGGATAACTGCTCTTGAGAGAGCCTGCATGGTACAGCAGGTTCCTGAGGAACAGTGGGCAGCAATCTTATGGTACTCCTTTTCAGAGAAAGGGAGAGATAAGCTCCTCACTGTCAGACATGAGGATGCAAACAATTACAAAGTCCTGAAGAGTGTTCTGATAGATGGGTTTGGCTTAACCACTGAACAGTACAGGTTCAAGTTCAGAGACACCCAGAAGACACAGACTCAGGACTGGACTGATTTTGTAGATTGTGCTACTAAGGCTCTGGAGGGTTGGCTACATGGCAGCAAAGTACATGACTTTACAGGATTGTATAATTTGATTATGAGGGAGCAGATCCTAAGTAATTGTCAGAACCAGCTCTTACACCAGCACCTGGTAGACTCTGATCTGACCTCTCCCCAAGAATTGGGAAAGAAGGCAGACAAATGGGTCAGAACCAGGATTAGGCCTAAGAATCAGGACAGTAACCAGAAGAAGGAGTCTACCAAGCCTCAAGATAAGGGTGGGGATAAAAATAAAGAAAATACTTCCCCAGGGCCCCAAAACTCCAAGGATGGGGGTGGGTCCCAAGACACTTCTTCAACTGAGAAAAAGCCTTATTGTTATGCCTGTAAACAGGTGGGGCATTACAAAACAGACAGCTGTTGTCCCAAGAATAACAATAAAGAAAATATACCTCCAAAGCCAGCTTCAACACCTCCTGTTACTGTCAGCAGTAATCCCCCAGGAAGTGGAAGCACACCCAGGAATCTGGGTGGGTTTACTTTTGGAAATCAGGTGGACCCTGGCCTATCCAGGTCCCCATCACCCAATGATCTTGTTTATGAGGTTGGCATGGGGTTTGCCAACTTCTCTGCTTGCCCAAATACTTTGAGCAAGTATAGACAAGAACCCATCATCAATGGTTTGAAAGTTGAGGCTTTTAGAGACACAGGGGCTAGCATCACCATGGTGGCTGATGGCATAGTCCCCTCTAAGCAACTTTTACCTGGTGCCACATACCAGGTTACAAACATTGATGGAATCCAAACAAATCATCCCATGGCAGTAGTAAGTCTCAGCTGGGGAGGTGTCATTGGCCCAAAGAGAGTGGCAGTGTCACCAAACTTGCCTGTAGACTGCCTACTTGGTAATGATTTGGAGATCTCAGCCTGGGCTGAGGTTGAACAGGAAACCCATTCTAGAATGGTGAATTCCAATGGAAAGGTTAGTGGGGCTGTAATGGCTACAGCCCCAATTCAAGATGTCCTTCCTGAAAAGGTTGGTAGGGCTGAGAAACTCTCTGCCCCATCTTTAGCAAAAGCTCTTCCTGAACAGAATAGCAGAGCTGTTATGGTAACAGCAGAAACCCAAACTGAGTCTCCTCCTGAAAAGGTTGGTGGGGCTGTGATGGCCACAGCCCAAACTCAAACTGACACGTGTGTTGTGAAACCTGAAATGATGGATAACTCCACACAAACTGAGAGCATGGAGGAGGAAGAGAAATCTCCCCCTCACCAGACTTTAGGACAGGATCAGCCTCCTCAGGGAACTGATCTTACCCCTGATGAAGGAACTGCCCCAGAGGTGGTTGGGCCTAGCCTGACAGAACCTCTGATGTCAGTGGACCCTTCTCAGGTGGGACCCAGTCTGGAGCAGGTAACCTGCCCCTCTCTCCCTTGCCTTAGCCAGCCCAGGGCTGCAGAGGACAAGAAGGACAGTGAGACCCAGAGGGCCCCCTGTCAAATAAAGCACCCCCATCAAAAGATTAGGTGCACCAAAACTAGTAGCCCTAGTAAGGTGAAAACTTTAAAAACTCCTGAGGGAGCCCCCTTAAAAGTAGTTAGGGACCTCCCACAGATGGATTCTGTTGGGCACAGCCAAACCTGGGACCCAAGGGGCCCAAACCTGAACTGTCCCTCCAGCAAGCCAAACAGAGGGACCCAGCCTCCAGCTTTAGGTAGCCAGAGGCTGACCCTGAGAGCACAGTGCAACTCAGTTAAAGAAAGAAAGGCACACCTGGTGGAAGATAATTGGAGGAAGCCAAGCCCTAACTTAGTGGAGCCTAACTTCAATACTCCATATCCAAACCAGCCTTTAACTTTGCATAAACACACCCAAGGTAGTGATTCCCTATGGTGGAGACCCTCTAATACCCAAAGGGTGAGGGACTGCTTAGTGGACCATGAGACAGGGGGTACCCATGCTAGTGCAGGTACTTCCTTATATGGCCACTCAGGCAATATAGGCTTACCTGGCCAAGGATAGCCTTATCTCCTTTCGTTTGGGGGGGGGTTATGTAGGAAGGTGGCTACCTGACTATGGTTACCCCAGATTTTTGCCTGTGTTTAGCTGGTTTTTTGACTTAGTTGACCTGGTTCCCTGCTAATCAGGGCCCCAGGCCATCTGCTCTCTCTGTAAAATGGATTCCATGTACCCTAGGTACATACCAATTGGAAATGGACTCCTTGTCAGCCCCTGTAGAATGCACTATAGGTGCACAGGGCACAGGAGCCACTAAGGCCTACCAGGGGCTGCAGCATATCTTTTGCCACCCCTGGCTGGTTCTTAAATTGACACAACTGGCTGATCACTCAGCTGGGGTAAGGTGGTGTACACACCCCTTGCTTAGATATAGTATACCTATGTCTAAACCTATATCTGGACACATGTAAACCTGTGAGCCACTCCTATAGACAGGCCTCACCAATCCTGGAGGCTGGGTGCTTGGTTTTTATGTGAGATGGAGCTCTAGCATGAGCTGAGCCTGTCTGCAGCCGTCGGGAACAAATCCCTAAGCTGTTTCAGGATAATGCCATACCATATACTATTAAGTGCCTTATAATCCTCGCGGTTATTTAGCAACTCTGGTTTGGCTTTATCAAAACATGTCGTGTAAGGTGTCATACGCTTTGGAATACCATCCCCTCGCCAGTTCTGGCGACGGGGATGGCATTCCACCCCTCTAGAGGGGTAAGACATGTTACTTCACTTTAATGCGGTTGATTTCTCCAAAGGCCTTAAGATCCACAAAATGGATGCCTCTGCCACAGACAAATGTCTGGACCCCTGGAGCTGACCGAAACCCAGTCAAGGGGGTCCTGGACAAAGGGTTTCCTGTCACAGGAGGGTGTCACCGCCCTCCAGACAGGAGATAGTGTATTGTAGCAGGGAGGTTTGAAAGAAACCAGACACTGCCTGGGGCGCACAAGGCTGCCCCTTGCATAATCCGGCCAAACCGGTTCTGGGGCACTCCAGCCCTCGTGCCAGGGCGGCCTGGATCAAAGGAAGGGGGTGTATCCACCCACTTCCTGGGTCCCACCCATAGGAGGGGACCTAGCAGGTAATCACGCCCACCAGATTCGAATAAGAGTGGGAGCAGTGCCAATGCACAGCAGATTTCCTGGAAGAAACATTTGAAACGATATTCTGGACCCTTCGCCCTCCATCTCAACGTGGAAGCCCGAAGAATCTCCCTTGTGGTCAAGGAGTGACCACCCTGCAGCAGCAGGCACCATCCAGCCCTCGACGTCTACTTAGTTGCAGTTCCCGCCGGAACTCGAGCGACTGAGATCGACGAGATCAAGCCTGCCCAGCTTCTAACAGCCCGATCCACAGTCCATGCAAAGCTGAGACCCGTGGAGGCGACCGGAAGCGTGGGGCACGCCATCTTGAAGTGACCACGAGACGCTGACCGTGCAGCCCACGAGTGACCCTCGAAGCTGTACACCGGGGTTTGAGAAGCCCCCACCCTGAGCTACTCCTGAGCCGAAGTTAAGCCCTCCACACTCGACGAGTGCTGCGTGGGGCCCTTTGGCACGATTTGGCTCAACGCGTTGGCCCGGTCACTTGCCAGCTGGCTTGTGGTCCCTGTGCCGACGAACTACAAAAGAAGACTCGTGATTCTGGTTGCTCCAGATCCACACCAGCTCCCCTGAAAGGGAGCCCCGACTCTGACCTTCCTGGTCCGAGTGAGACGCCATCTTCCAATCCCGCGTGGATTGCTCTTACCAAGGCTTGTTTGCTCCAAACCGGAAGCCGACTGCACCGACGGTGAGAGCCTGCGTGGGACAGATCGTGACCTGCTCCTGGACGTCGCAGATGCCCCAGAGCCCACGTGACATCGAAGAGAAGCGCCTCGACGACCACCTGATTGCGCCCGACATTGCCTGGTTCCGTCCTGGTTCCACCCTGGTCACTGCTGAGTGACCCAGACTCTGTCCCCTCTGCTTTCAGGTACTCTACAACTTGAGTCCACCCCTGGACTCCACCGGACACTTCGTCTTCACCCTGCCTGCAGCCCTTTCAGCTTCAAGCACCAAGAGCCTGCGTGTCAAAACCCGACGCCACTTCGACCCTGTGCACCCACTTCCTGTGGGTGAGGTAACTTTGCTCCGCCGGTGTTCCCACACTGGTGCACACCTCTAGGGTCTGTGTGTTAAGTTTTGTTCCTCTAGGTTCAGCGGAAGTGTCCTTAAACTTTAACTATTTGACTTTTACGCACCATTGGTTAACATTGGTGCATGCGTGCGCTTTCCGCACATCTCCCGAATCCCGAGGGCCATTCCCGACTTCAGCATTGCTTGTCCTGACTGCTCCCAGCGATTCCCTAGGCCCTAGGCCTAACCACTGTTCGAGTGGCCGCTCTTATACCACTTGTTTAGTATATGGTTCGAGTGGCCCCCTGCCCTCATCCATAATTGTGCAACTTTGTATGTTTAAACAGTGCTTTTGATTTAACGCTTGTGCCCCTTTATTCATAAAGAATACTGGGGATTGTTTTTAGTAATAAACACATATATTTTTATAATATATACTTGTGTGGTGTCCTTTCATTTGGTATTACAGGATTGTATGTGGTAAAACAGCTCGCTTAACACGACCTCTTAAGTTAAGCCTTTAGGCTGCTTAGTCCATGCTACCCCTAGGATAGCTTGTCTAATAAGGTTGACTTACAACCAGACACCATAAGGGGATTGTTTGGTCAGGTAGTAGGTGGTTCCAGAATTGGAAACATCCCCTACCAGGCCAACTTCTCACAATCACTATCCTCTTCCATTCCTGCATCGGTAGCCAGGAGCATGGTTACTTCAGACCTCTTAAAGTGGGGTTTGAGGCGGTTCACGTGCAAGACTCTCAGGGGCTGCCTGGGAGTCTTCATGTCAACCAGGTAGGTTACCTCGCTCTTCCTTTCCACCACCTCATATGGCCCAGTCCACTTGTCTTGGAGCGCACAAGGCTCCACTGGTGCCATCACCCACACTTCCTGCCCAGGTTGAAATTCGACCAGAGTGGTATTCTGGTCATACCATCTCTTCATATCTTCCTGGCTTGCTTCCAGGTTCGCCTGAGCGAGCTTCCTGAAGCGTTGTGTCTGGTTGCGGATGGCCAGCACATAGCTGAACACATCCTGGGGGGTTTTCCCACGGGACTTTTCCCAACCCTCCTTCACCAGTGAGAGAGGTCCTCTAACAGGGTGGCCATACAGGAGTTCGAAGGGACTGAACCCTAAGGACTTCTGAGGCACCTCCCTGTAGGCAAACAACAGGCATGGTAACAAGACGTCCCACTTACGTCTCATGGGCTCCGCTAGGCCCATAATCATACCTTTCAGGGTCCGGTTGAACCTTTCAACCAACCCATTTCCTTGCGGGTGGTAAGGAGTGGTGAACTTATAAGTTACCCCACACTCCTCCCACAGAGACTTCATATACCTAGAGATGAAGTTGGTACCCCGGTCGGAGACCACCTCTCTGGGGAACCCCACACGGGAAAAGATCCCCATCAATGCACGGCCCACCACGGGTGCTGTGATTGTCCGGAGAGGGACTGCTTCCGGGTACCGAGTGGCATGGTCCACCAAGACCAGGATGAACCTGTTGCCTAAGGCTGTCTTGGGATCCAGGGGCCCTACGATGTCTATGCCCACCCGCTCGAAAGGGGTGCTCACCACTGGGAAGGGCTGAAGGGGGGCCTTCAGCTTCATTCCAGTCTTACCACTGGCTTGACAGGTTTGGCAAGATCTGCAAAAGGAACCAACGTGCTTTCTCATCTGGGGCCAGTGAAAGTGGGTGACAAGCCGGTTTAGGGTCTTGTCTTGCCCCAGATGTCCTGCAAGAGGCACGTCATGAGCCAGACCCATTAGGAAGTTTCTGAAGCGCTCGGGTACCACCAGCACACGGGCTGCACCGGGCTCAGCAAACTTAGGCTCACTATACAACAAGTCATCTTCCCAGTAGATAAAGTGATCTCTGGCTGCTCCACCTGCTGCCTGGTCTACAGCCTGTTGCCGCAGACCCTCGAGGGAAGGGCATTCTTTCTGCGCCTGGCAGAATTCCTCCCTGGAGGGACCACCTTCTTGCTGCCAATGGGTCAGCTCAGGCAATTCTCCCAGTTCGGCTACCTGTTCCCCTGTAGGTTCCAGGGCATCCCCCTCAGGTTCTGCTCCTTCCTGGACCGTGGGAACGGCTGGGGCTGGTTTCCCGCGCCCTCGGCCTCTTCCTCTCCTGGCAGGTCTCTGGGCCACTGTTTCAGGCTCCAGTTCTGCTGAATCACCCTTACTGGCTGCCATAGCACGCGTGGTCACACAGATCCACGCAGGCAGACCCAACATCTCCAAGTGAGTTCTGTGTTCTACATCCTTCCATGGAGAACTCTCCAGGTCGTTACCTAACAGACAGTCTACAGGCAAGGCATCACTGACAACTACCTCCAAAAGACCAGAGACTCCTCCCCATGCAAATGGAACTTTCGCCAGCTTGCAGAGGCGCACTGAACTGTCAGCTGCCACTACAGGGCGGAGTACACCAGGGATGATTTGCTCTTCAGACACCCACTGACACCTCACGGATGTCACGCTGGCTCCTGTGTCTCTCAAAGCCTCAACCTCCCTCCCATTGATGGTCACCTTCTGCCCATATTTCTTAGTGTTAGAGGGCAGTAAGGTTTCCTGGACCATCTCTTGGTCTCCTAGAGAGACAAGGGTCATAACCGCTAACTCCCCCCAATCACTAGAAACCAAATCCCCTCCCAAAGCTACACTAGCTAACGCTGGGGTGGGGGCACCAGTGGGTGCTTGCTTCTTCTTGGGACATTTTGGAGCTATGTGGCCCACCTCATTGCAGTGATAGCAGGTAGGTGGGCCCCTGTTGTCTTTATTGTCCCGCCTGCCCTTAGAGGGCCATGGCTGCTTAGGTTTGGGGGTTTGGGATTCCCTCCCCTGGGAACTATTTTGGGGCCCTTCTGAGAACTCCTTTTGGTTACCCTTGTCCCCCCCACTCTTCTGCTGGGGACCCTGCCCACCTTTGGCTGTGGTACCCACAATTCCTCTGTGGACCCTGGTACTGGTCCAGCGGACCGCCTCCTTAGCAAGCTCAATGGGGTCTGTCAGCTTGCTGTCTAAAAGATGCTGGCGCAGCTCTGGAACACAAAGACTACTCAAGTGCTCCCAACTGATTAAATGCAACAACCCCTTAAAATCAGTTACTTTACTGCCCTTCATCCAACCTTCCAGTGCACGCGAGTACAAATTCACACACTCCATCCAAGTCTCAGACTCTTTCTTCTTGGAGTTCCTAAACTGCAGTCTGTACTGCTCTGGGGTAAGGCCATACCTGAGACATAAGGCCTCTTTCATATTGGGGTAGGTCATGGCACCTGCTAATTCTAAGGGCTCTAGAGCACTCCTCCCAGATGCCTCAAAATGTTTCCACAGGCCCGCCCCCCAATGCTGATCAGGCACACCATTCATCTTCAATGCAATTTCATACGAAGTGAACCAGGCATAAATATCCTCACCCCTATGGTAATTCTGTACCAGGTCCTTGGGAATATATACTTTACCCCCATGCACTGGCTGCGCGCTGCCACCATTAGAACTGGCATCCACCTCCTTGGCTTTAAGATCCAGTTCTCTCATGCTCAACTCATGAGCCAAAAGCAATTTCTTCTCTTCTAAGGCGCGGGCACTTTTGCTCTCCTCCGCCGCCTTTTCTCTCTCTTTATCCATTTCAAATTGCTTCATTTGCATTCTCATTTTCATGACTTCCAATTCATATTCTCTTACTCTCTGGTTTTCTTGTAACTCTTCTGGGGTGAGGCCCCTACCGGAGTGGTTGCTGCCAGCTCCTGAGCCTACTCTGCCCACTGGCAGATCTTTGATTTGAAAACCATTTTCTACATCCACATCATCTTCTCCCTCTTGTGCCTCCCAATGGGCCATCAAGATTTTCTGCAGCTCCTCCTTTCTGTAGGCGCTTTTTATGGGGCACTCAAACTCAAGGCAGAATTTCCTAAGTTGCTCAACTTTGTATGAATACAAATCTCCAATGGCAAACTCCATCTCTACTTCTGCCTCTTTACTGGGTGCCTTCCCATGCACAGACATGATGTGTTGAAGAGTTACTCAAAAATAGAAAAATCAAAACCAAAAACCAGTAGTATGCGGTGGCGTAGTGGTCTGCACTCACTAGTGATGTACACCAATTACTGTGGGTCAAGTACAAATACAAGTTCAAATCCCACCGCCTGACCACCAATGTTAGATCTGGGGGTCTCTAGTTGGCAGAGGTAGGTACCACTGTCCAAATAGGGACCCTTGCTTCTAGTCAGGACAAGGAGATAACTCTCTGAGATAACCCCTGCTCGCCCTCTAGGTAGCTTGGCCTGAGCAGTCTAGGCTAATCAGAGGCAATGCGTAAAGTATTTGTACCAACACTCACAGTAACACAGTGAAAACACCACAAACTGATTCCACAACAGTTTAGAAAAATAAAGGTATTTATTCTAAAACTACACAAGACCAAAACGATAAAAATCCAACATACACAGTTCAAATATGGTTTCAAAAAGAGTTCTTAAGGTTGCGTTAAAATTCTTCAAGTTGCGGTAAAATAAACCACGGTTGCGTGAAAAGTTCACAGTTGCGTCACGTTTACTCACAGTACCTTTAGTTGCAACAAAGTTCCAAAAGCAGAAGCTGGTGCGGTGGAAAACAAGCGATGCGTTGCTCCTGAGACCCTGGGGAGGCGTTTGCGACAGCCCCGCTGCAGCAGCGGGCGTGTTGCGACGAATCCGGTCTGTATGGGGAGGAAGGCCACTTGTATGGATTCCGGTGCGTAGGTTCCGTAGGAAGTCTGTTCTCGCAAAGGCACGATGCGACGATCTCGTAGGTGCTGCGACGATCTCCGGGGCGACGATGCGCGGTCCAGCGGTGATCCTTTCTCTCGCAGCTCCTCGATGCGATGATTCTGCGACGACACTCGCAGCGACGTGATGCGGTCCGCAAGCAAGCGGTGCGGCGTTCTCACCCAGCGACGACAGGCTCTGCGACGATACTCGCAGCGATGTTCGATTCTCCCGCACCGGTCTGGTGCGTCCCGCAAACGGAGGATGCGACGTCTCTGGCAGCGGCGTCAGGCGCTGCGACGATCTCGACCTCCGTAGCGGCGGGAAACTTCTCGCACTGTCGGGGATGCGCTCCGCAAGCGAGCGATGCGACACTTTTCAATTTCAAAAGTCTCTCAAGCTTCAGTCTCAAGCTTCCCAGCACAGGTCCAACCTCCAGAGGCCCCACAACTGGATCAAGCACTCTAGGAGGGACAGAACTCACTCAGCAGAGTTCAGGGAAGCTGGGGGTGAAGTCCTTTTGTTCCTGGGACTTCAAAAACAGGGAGCCAGCTCTTCTCAGGCCCTTGGAGATTCCTTCAAGACAGGGGACACAGCACACAGCAAAGTCCTTCCCCTCTCCTTGGCAGCAAAGCAACAGCAGGTCAGTCCAGCAGAGCAACAGCAGGACAATCTTCCTTCTTCAGAGTCAGCTTTCTCCTTGGCAGAGGTTCCTTCTTGATTTCCAGGATGATCTAATTTTCTGTTGTCAGGGGTCCTGTACTTATACCCCTAAAGTCTTTGTTCTCTTGGTGCATGTGGGCCCTGTGCCCGGTCTGAACCAGTTCTGGGTGGATCCTGAGCACTTTGTTTTGGTGGCTGCATCTTTCCTTTCAGAGTGAGGGGCAGGGTCCTCAGCCGCCCAGCAGGGGGGTGGAGCCAGCATTGTGGAAGGCAGGCACAGCCCTATTCAGCCCAGGTGCTAACTCCTCCCACCACTCAAGTCATTCAGCCTAGTGCTGACTCATCCATCCTGCCGGGGAGTTCCCCAGCCCCTGTCACTCACAAACCAGACAGTCAATACACAAACAGGCCCAGGCACACAGAAGGTTCAGACAAGAGAACAGCAACTTTCTAAAAGTGCTGTTCTCAAACACAGGATTTAAAAACAACCTTTCCTAAAAGATGTGTTATTAAATTCTGAGTTCAGGGATACTAGATACTTATGTCCTATCTTGTTCCTATGGGAAGAAATGCTGTTAACCACTGTAGCCAGCGTCCCCCATGTTAATCTATGGAGCAAGATAGCCTTACAATAGTGAAAAACGAAAATGGCTGTAATTCACTACCAGAACATGTTACCTGCACCAGTACATGCTCTACCTTTTACATACACTGCACCCTGCCCAGGGGGGTACCTTGGGCCTTCCATAGGGGTGACTGATGTGCACAAAAAGGGAAGGGTTAGGCCTGGTCAGTGGGGACACTGACCAGGAGGACATGGCAGTTCTAAACTGCCCATAGGCACTGCAGTGGCAGGCCTGAGACACCATTTTAGAGCTACTCATGTAGGTGGCACAATCAGTGCTGCAGGCCCACTAGTAGCATTTGTCATCACCAGCCCTGGCACACCCAGTGCACTTTACTAGGGACTTCATGGTGATACAAATATGCCAAACATGTATATTCAATCAGAATAACAATTTACACAGGGAGCACTTACACTCTGGCACTGGTCAGCAGTGGCAGAGTGTCCAAAGCATCTAAACCAGCAAAAACGAAATCCAGCACAGCATCAAAAATACAGGAGGTAGAGGCAAAAAGATAGGGGAAACCACGCCAAAGATGCCAGGTCTAACACTCATATATATAAATATATATATATATATATATATATAAGATTCCACAATCCTGTAGTGCGAGCAACCAGCCGGCAGCACCAACACAGACACAGGTACAGACCAGAACGAGGGATTTGTGATAAAGTGCTTTATTCCATCGATGGGAACGGCAACATGACGCGTTTCGTCCAGGAAACCCGGACTTGATCACAACCTTTTTACCTAACTATAATGTTAATTTTATTCCATCGATGGGAACGGCAACATGACGCATTTCGTCCAGGAAACCCGGACTTGATCACAACCTTTTTACCTAACTATAATGTTAATTCAACCTTTGGTTATTTCAGTGAATATATATATATATATATATATAAATATATATATATATATATATATATATATATATATATATATATATATATATATATATATATATATATATATATATTCACTGAATAATAATAATAATATGCCAGTTGGAGAGGATTTGGTGTATATATATATATATATATATATGTATATGGGGTGTGGCTCCCCACTTGGGCAACCTGGATGTTTTCGTGTTTAGCGGCTCGCTCGGCCGCGGGGAGCCCCGACGCTGAGAGGCGTTTCCTGAGTGCTAAACTTACGAGCGCTCCTTGGACCCGTGGAGCCTCGCTCGTGGTGATATTGGTGAAGCTGAGCAGCGGGGTACAAACAGCATTCCTCCGGATTTGGAACTATATTTTAATGAGTGGCAGGACAGAGACCACTTGGTCAAAAGAACTTTGAGAGTCATGGGGAATAATTGTGGACTACTATAACCAGCATTCCCTGTAACACGCCCACTGGGGCGGGATTCTAATCATTCAAATAAACCTAGTTCTATGCAAACCTGTTTCCTGCTTCCTCATGCCAGTGATCAAGAGCTTCTGCTCGAAACGCGTATGGCTATTAGGAACGCGTTGTGCTAGCTGGCGGCTCTGCCACCTACGAGAATGGTGTGTATTCCATGGGGTGTGGCTCCCCACTTGGGCAACCTGGATGTTTTCGTGTTTAGCGGCTCGCTCGGCCGCGGGGAGCCCCGACGCTGAGAGGCGTTTCCTGAGTGCTAAACTTACGAGCGCTCCTTGGACCCGTGGAGCCTCGCTCGTGGTGACATTGGTGAAGCTGAGCAGCGGGGTACAAACAGCATTTCTCCGGATTTGGAACTATATTTTAATGAGTGGCAGGACAGAGACCACTTGGTCAAAAGAACTTTGAGAGTCATTGGGAATAATTTTGGACTACTATAACCAGCATTCCCTGTAACACGCCCACTGGGGCGGGATTCTAATCATTCAAATAAACCTAGTTCTATGCAAACCTGTTTCCTGCTTCCTCATGCCAGTGATCAAGAGCTTCTGCTCGAAACGCGTATGGCTATTAGGAACGCGTTGTGCTAGCTGGCGGCTCTGCCACCTACGAGAATGGTGTGTATTCCATGGGGTGTGGCTCCCCACTTGGGCAACCTGGATGTTTTCGTGTTTAGCGGCTCGCTCGGCCGTGGGGAGCCCCGACGCTGAGAGGCGTTTCCTGAGTGCTAAACTTACGAGCGCTCCTTGGACCCGTGGAGCCTCGCTCGTGGTGACATTGGTGAAGCTGAGCAGCGGGGTACAAACAGCATTCCTCCGGATTTGGAACTATATTTTAATGAGTGGCAGGACAGAGACCACTTGGTCAAAAGAACTTTGAGAGTCATGGGGAATAATTTTGGACTACTATAACCAGCATTCCCTGTAACACGCCCACTGGGGCGGGATTCTAATCATTCAAATAAACCTAGTTCTATGCAAACCTGTTTCCTGCTTCCTCATGCCAGTGATCAAGAGCTTCTGCTCGAAACGCGTATGGCTATTAGGAACGCGTTGTGCTAGCTGGCGGCTCTGCCACCTACGAGAATGGTGTGTATTCCATGGGGTGTGGCTCCCCACTTGGGCAACCTGGATGTTTTCATATATATATATATATATATTCACTGAAATAGGCAAAGGTTGAATTAACATTATAGATAGGTAAATTTGTCCATGACATTAACATTTTAAACTAAAAAAACACAGAGATTCAAAACTGCACCATTCATACTGCTGTGAAAACTATACAGATAGCCATTTTCTGAAGCAACAAAAGCACATGTACATAGGTCAGTACCTGGTGCACACAGGCTTCTATGTTATGTAGAAAATGTCTGGTTGAAGCAATATTCTCTAAGTCACGGCTGCTTACAAAAGCTAGTATCTCCTACATAGAATCTTTCTCCTGTTATAAACTATTTCTGCAGAACCTAAAAACTTGTGCGGAACATAATGAAAACAAGTCAACTGTAACCTGCACACTTAGTTACAATTGAATATAAAGATTTAGAACATGTTCAATACCTCTTCACATCTATGGTGCATTAGGAGCTCATGTTTTGTAAACACCGGACCCAAGCTCAACAAAATTAGGTAGTGGAGAAATATGGTACTTATATGCCACTATGTAAACTATAAACCAAACTAACATACTTGTTAGATGAAGTCATCAGTGAAGTACTCAACTATCATACCGACCTGCCCCTCCACCTATGACAGCACCCTCTCTGGCGTACTTCAGATGAGAACTACTCAAGACAAGGCTGTTCAACTGAGACTAGCGAAACCTCAGTGGCCAGATACCATCTTTGAAGAAGAGCGGTGCGTTACAAATAGCTGATTGATATGCCATTTAAGATGTCATCAGTGATGTCATACATGATGTCATAGAACATGTTATGAGTGATGTTATAGGTGAGGTCATAAACTATACAATGTGGGTACAAGTTATAGTTATTCTGCTAAATATAACTGGTGGTACTGTGGTAGATGTGTAGCAATGTGTGGAGACTTATAAACTGATGTCAAGAGGACTGAGATCCCAAACGACAGTCCAAACAACAGCAGCCTCAAAATCTTACAAAGAAGTACATTTTTCAATAAAAAAACAGTTTTGCTTTTGCCTCTTCTGTGAGACAAAAGATTTATATTTGTGAGATATAGAGAAACCGTGATGCAGGAGCATCCATCCAACCAGGGTGCACCTAGGCAGAGAGCCACAGTTTAGCGCCCCACTGGGAGAATTTCTATTTTTGCAAATATGCTCAGTAATATCTCTTGTAAGCCAAATCACGCTGACCTATGAATCCTTATAGGATGCAGTCTTTGTCTTGGGGAATCTTTTTCAGTTCCCAAAATGTGACGAAGTCTGAATGTAGACCTCTTCACTGAATTTCTGTGGTTTTTTTTTAAACGTTCATGTTGACATTGGCAAATTCAAATAACTTTAATGTTATTTTAACCTTTGTTTTCTTCAGTGAATTCATTTTTTAACATAATTTAATAGTTCATTACAATACATAAATCCAACACTCGCAAGCATGGCCTTTGGCCATGCACAGAGGGGCGAAGGCTGCAGGGCCTGCGGACAACCACCCACAAGCAGCCAACCCTTTGGCCATGCACAGTAGGGGGTTGGCCACAGAGCCTGCCCTTGGGGACCCCATCCCCAGGGTCTTTCTTAAAGGGGAGGTGGCCACTTGACCCTCTACCCCAAGCCTCATTTGGCCCTGGGAATCCCACTCCCCAGGGCTGTGTTTTTTTTAAAGGGGAAGAGGGCACGCGTGGCTAGCCTCCCCAAGCTGATTTTGACTCCAGGGACTCCTTGTTTGGGCCCGGCATTATTATCAGGGGAGGGGGCAATACACTACCCCTTTGCGGGCCAATTTCAGCTGTGGGACATGATCCACTGGGCCCACTTGTGACTATCAGGGGAGGTGGGCACACGGCCCCCTCAGCAGGCCAACTTTGGCCCCAGGGATCACATCCCTTGGGACCACTGTTATTGTCAGTGAGAGGGGTGGCACACAGCCTTCCTCCACAGGCCTATTTGGCCCCAGTGACCCCGTTCCCCAGGGCCCAGCATTATTTTTAGGGGAAGGAGCACATAGTTCCCCTCCATGGACCGATATCAGCTCCAGGTACCCCATATCCTGGGGCCTGGTGTGATTATCATGTGGTGGGGCATGTAATCCCCTTTCCTGTGCCAATGTTGGCCATGGGACACCATCCCCAGTGGTCCAACATGATTATCAGGGGAGGGGGGCACACAGCCCCCATCCACAGGCCAATTTTGGCCCAGGGACCCCATCCCCCAGGGCCCGCATCTTTTTTTGGCCAATTTTTACCATGGGGACAACTTCTATGGGACGCGGTGCACTTTTCATGGGGATGGGTGCACCCAGCTCCCCTCCCTGGAAAGAATTTGGCCCTGGAATCTCCATGCCCCGGGACCCTGCACAATAAAATGGGGGTGCCCTGGTACCCCCTCAGGGCACCCACCATAGTCATTGGGAGCCATAGGGGGAGCCCCAAGGTACCCGTGGCACCAGCCGGCTCCCTGGCCTTGCTCCTGCCCGCCCGGAGGGGAGCAATATTTTGATCTGTTTCCCTTTACATTTTTGAAGCTCCCGCCTGCTGGGAGCAGACTTGGTGTTTACTCCCGCTTGGCCGGATTTTGAAAATGCTCCCACCAAGTGTGAGCAAAGACAGGAATTCCTGCCCTTGCCGCAGGGGGTGGGTTCCCCTGGACATTGCATCTAAACCGGCTCCAGGGGATGGGGTTCCCGGGTCATTAATGGCTGAGGGAGGAGGCTGGGTGTCCCTGCTCCCTTTGAGTAATCCGTACCACGGTTGGACTCCCCAGGCCCTTTAGGTGCTTGGGGAGTGGGGCCGTGTGGCCTTCCTCCCCATTTTGAACATTTTAATCCCTGGGCGTAGGTTCCATAGTGCCTTTAGAGGCTCGGGGCTCAAGTAAGAGTATTGGGTTGTAATAGTATTTTTAGGGTTATACGATGGGTAAGGGTATTGGGTTGTAAAGGTATTTTAGGGTTTAGGGTGGGTAAGGGTATTAAGTTGTAAGTAAATGTGTTGGGTGGAAAGGGTATTTTTAGGGTTTGGGGTGGGTAAGGGTATTGGTATAGGGTTGTAAGGGTGTTTTTAGGCTTTAGAGGTGGGTAGGGGTATAGGGTGGTAAAGGTATTTTAGGGTGTAGAGGTAGGTAGGGGCATTTGGCTAATGGTGTTTTTAGAGCTATGGGGTGGTTAGGGATATGAGATATTTGGGGGTTTAGGAGTGTGTTGGGGTATAGTGTGGTAAGGGTATTTTAGGGTTTTGGGTGGGTAGGGGCATAGGTTGGTAAGTGTAATTAATAAAAGGGGGTTGCCCCAATAAAAACAAAATGAATTCATTTAACAAAATTTGGGGTTTGGTTGCATTTTAATGTTGTTGTCAGTCTTGCTCCACCCGGCACTGAGCACAACAGTCTCTGTACAGCAGGCCCCACCATGACTGTGCTGTATGGCTGTAGTATAGATCTGCTGAATCACAGAATGGGACTATCGGGGTCAGTGTTTAATTGGTTTATCTCCTTTCTTCAAACCCGGACTCAAAAATTCAAGGCCAACAATTCCCTGTCTAAATCCGTGCCAGTATCTTTGGGAGTCCCACAAGGGTCCGCTCTATCCCCAACACTGTTTAATTTATTTATGGAACCGCTCACTGTTCTATTGCAAGCATCAAACGTACAATTTCACATGTAGCAGATGATACACAATTGTACCTTAAGATACACACACCAGATGACATCATACGGCTCAACAAAACGCTTATGAACACACAGTCACGGTTAGCTGATAACCACCTCAAACTAAACGCACTAAAAACTGAATTCCTCCTTATAGCTCCACCGGCCAAAAGACCTTTCTTGCATGAATGGTTCAAACACCTTACAGCATTCAACGTCCAACCAACCATCATCGACTCAGCAAAGTCACTGGGTATAACCTTTCATTGCAACCTCAACATGCACAAACATATTAGCAACGCTACAAAGGGGGCAAACTTCCAGATCAATACACTGCGAAAGCCGAAACCCTTCTTACCATTCAATGATTTCAAGACGTCTGTTCAAGCTCTAGTTATCCCTAGGGTGGATTATGGAAGCGTCTCTCTCTGTGGCCTCCCCAAAGCGTCCACAGCTCCACTAAGAGCCTCCATCAGTGCTGCAGCCAGACTCATCACAGGTTCGAAAAGAAGATCCCACATCTCCCCTGACTTAAAAGCGTTGAATTGACTACCTTTCGAAGCCAGAATTCACCTGAAAATTGCCTGCATGACTCACAAAGCCTTACACCATAATGTACCCTGCTACCTCACCCAGAAACTGACTATCTCTGGTGTACTAGATCCACAAGAAGTGCGGAAAAACTATTATTGAAGTCACACAGATTCAACAAGACGAAAACCTATAAACGATCCTTCTCAGGGATGGCTCCTAGGATCTGGAACACAATACCCCCAGAAATCAGACTTACCACATCTATGGCACTCTTCAAAAAGGAAGTAAAAGCGATTCTCATGGAAAAATTCACATGAACACTATCTAAGGAAACTACGAGTTCACTAGTACCTCTACCGATATCTCTTTTATAGACTTGATATACCGGTTATTGTTCTGATTTACTGTCTACATTATGCTATGTACACACATTTTACCTGTCGCTACTTTGTTGCATAACTAGCCGTAAACTTCTAGTTTACTAGTACCTCTAACGATACCTCTTCTATATACTTTATCTATCTGTTAACGTTTTGAGTTACTGTTTATTTTATGTTATGTTTACGCATCTTATCTGTTGCTATTTTGTTGCATAACTGTCCTTCACTGATTGTAAAGCGCTCTGATATCCACAAGGGTCTTGTTCGCGCTCTATAAAACTTTCAAAATAAATAAATAAATAAAATAAAAAATCTGCTTGTGTCAATCCAAAGAGCTTTCCTTAAGCTACCAAGAGACTTCTTGCTCATATACCAGTACAGCTCTTACTTTGATCATAGCTTGTTCTTGTCTATCTTCTGTCCTGTATTGTGTGCTGGCCTCAGTTATACTTTGAGTAGCCTGGTATTACCTTGCCTTGTCTCCTTGCTGAGTGTTACCTCTGCAATCACTAGACCATGCCTTCGCTCCCTGACAGCATCTTGTGGGTCATATTGAAACTGAGGAGCGAGACCTATGTTATGTTATGTTATCAGTGGTTTTATAGTGTGATACTTAGCCATGAGGGTTTCTAGGCGTTCTGTAGCAGGGATGAAAGATCAGCCCTTGGGGGTGGAGGGGTTTACTTGACAAGCCAGGTATTTAGCTTCCTGTAAGAGTCAAGAAGAGAAGAGAAAGCTCGGATGTGTTTTGGGAGGTTGTTCCCATCTTTAGTGGCCACACATGAGCATATATGTCCCCTTGCTCTGCCTTTTATGTATGCGTGGAATGTGTGTTAGTGAGAGACTGAAGTGTCTGGAAGGTTGGTGGAAGTGAATACGGCTGTTCAGAGAGGCATGGCCTGTGTTGGCCTTAAAGGGTATCATGTGCCTTTCATTGTAGACCTTCCCTGATAATTATGGCTGTTAGGACTTCATTCTGGAGTTGCCGGTAATTGGACCTCTAGTGGCTAATGTAATATACTGTTGGTGGCAGAGTTAGCTCTCATTCTACAAGGAAGACTATTGCATTCCAGCTCAAATCTGCTCTGCTGTATTACCGCTGGAATACTGCAGATTATCATGAGTGGTTTAGGTACCACTGGGGACAAGTTAATTACCACTGATTTTAACATCACAGAAATATAAGCTGTGTTAAAATGTATGACTGAAATGAAAGTGAAAGATTCCACTGCCCTAAAAACAGGGTAGACACTTTGAAAAGACACTTGGGTAAAGACAGGGGGAATTGTTATCGCCACAGGGCCCTATTCACTGCCCATTCAAGCCTCAGCGAGTTATAGATGGTATTACCACCGGCGGTGATATGGAATACTAGTGCAACAGTCCCTACCACAAGCAAACTTGTCATCTCAAATGAATGGTCATTTTTTAGTGGTTATTTTTCTGGGATACGGAACAAACCCCCAATCCCCCCGAGCCCACGAATAAATATCTTACTTCAATAAATTAACTGTGGAACTAAAACATACACAAAATAGTTATAATTATAGCACACTACTCAAAGGGTGAATCAGATCTACCTTAACAACAAACAGTAAGGAGCTGATGTAGTGGCAATGATGAACTGTCTGCCAGCTGCTTTTTGTGAGAAATGCAGCAAAAGTGTTTGTTTATACGGCTGGGGATTACAAAAATATGTACAAAATCCCCATATCAACGTGCTGTACAATTTTTGTATTGATCTGAGCCTTCCAAAGGTCATGGAATGGAAATAACGTTTCTCGTGCTTTTGTTCTTCCTAATAGAACCACGGGTTATAAATCAATACCCCTGAATTTACACGTTTTGGAAAGAGGACTGAGGGGCATATGTACAAGGGAAGTGGCAGAGTGAGGTGTTAGCCTTTCTGGCTTAATTCCTCACTCCGCCACTTTAGAAACGCAGGGCTGCACCATATTTACATGAATATGGTGCAGCCCTGCGTTTCCCCCTGCGATGGCACTACACTTAGCAGCCTAGTGCCATTACAGGCACCCTTGCACCATAGTGCAGAGGTGTCTGCAAGCAGGGAAAGGGGGACCTTCCTGCACATAAACAATTTTAAATGCAGCTCTGTATCTTCTATGTGTGCTGCAACAAACAGCATTTTAAAAAAATGATTGTTTATGTGCAGGAAGGGAGACCTTCCTGTACCTAAACAGTCATTGCCCTTTTGCTGTTTTTGTGTGTGCTGCACAAAGCAGCACACATAAAAACAGCAAAAACTAGGAGTAATGAAACATTTTTCCTCGTTGTACCAGGGTAAGACTAGGTTTTCCCTGGTCTTAACTCTGGTGCTGCCTCCTAATTACGCCTCCCTTGTAAATAGGGGGCAAGGTCAAAATAATTGGGTTTTGATTGATTGAACGAGCTATGGGTTTAGATAAAGGAGGCCGACACAACACATATCACATTCCATTCTACATTTGAAAAAGGATTAAAGTTGGGGCGGTTTAACATGAACTGCATGGAAGATGGAACACATAATGTACACGGTGAAAGGGCACTTTTGCACCAGTATCTGCACTTCCTGGACATGATGAACTCACCTTTCCAGTGGGGCATGTACCGTTCTCTGCTCTGGGCTATAAGTGCAAATGTTATTTTGTAGTTTTCAGTCAGTGCAAATGTAGGTGTAAAGTGCCCAGTCATCAGTGAAAATATCACTTGGTGGTGCTCTGTTTATACTCTGGATCCCAGTGAACTGCAAAGTATCCGTGAAAATTGAAGTCAAGAAGTGCTTAGACCAGTCAGGTCTATGTTATTTATTTATATGTTGCAAGACTTCTAAGCAGTTAAGAGCAGGTCAAACAAGAGGTAAAGTATACCTGATTGTGCAAATCAGGGGTGTCCAATTGAGGTCCTAGAAAGCTGGAGCCATGTTAGAGTTATAGGTTAGCTACAGACAACGTTAATCAGTTTCAGGTAAACTCAGTGTCGGCACATTTATCTTCAGTGGATACCATGAACATCAGGCACAGAGCCAGTCTTCCAGCGCCTACCTCACGCGCCCTGATACAGATGTTCTACGTGAATAAGATTTACCCAACAAGGACCGCTATTCCTAATAAGCTAGAGCCATGTAGAACAAAATCTATTTGCTTCAGCTTTCTGTGACAGTGAGATTGAGGGAGTTTCTGGGGCTGCAGCGTAATCAGACTCAGGCCTTACAGGAAAATTCTAGTTATTCTGTGGCATTTTACTTTAGCAAACATGGGAAACTTCTAGGACAAGGCAGGGCTGGGCTGCAGATGCCGTCTGCAGGGGGCGCTAAACAACTCTAGCAAGTACAAATCTACTTCTGTGATGAAGAGGGGGCAAGATGTTCCTTTAGATACAGCATCAAAAATAACTGCAGCATTCCTACACGCACAAGGATGTCTTTGGGCGACTTTGAGAGCACTGCAGGTGTGTGGGATGCAAATCCATGCTTAATAAATGAGTCCAAGGAAAGATAAAAACAAGCATTGGAAAAAGTTAACACACCTGGTTTTAATGTGCCAACACATTTAAACACAGACATTCACAAATATGATTTACCTGTGTTGTTAGCACAAATACTATGTATCACTTTAACGCGGATGTATGACATTACAACGCATGCTTTTACCACGCATGCCTTTACAACGCGGTATTTACAACACATGCCTTTATAACGCATAGCGCTTTGGGGTGATGGATAGTGAATAGTTTAATTTACTATTCCAACTCCAGTCCCCGTGGATAGTAGGGAAGGTGTTGGATGGTAAATTAAATGTATTCCCTATCCTAGAGCACCCCCCAGCACAATGCGTTGTAATGGTTTGCATTGTAAAAGTTGCATCGTAAAGGCACTGCGTGGTAAAAGTTGCGTTGTAAAGGATGTTTCCCCTTTAACACCTGCCATGAAGGCTCTGCTAATGCGGGCAGGGAAATAATAAGTATGGATTGCTCATTACATATAATTCATATAGGATCTAATGAATTAAGTTTGACAACCAATGTGATGATTTCAGATGTGAAATAGTCTCTCATGCATTTCAATGAAAGTACTTCCAGGAGAGCGGAGCCTACACCAACCAGTCAATAGCAGGAGGTGAGAGAGGGGTACTAGTCTGGATGGAGCAAAAAACCCCTCTAAGTATATTTTAAAGAATTGCTAACATGCGTTTTGCAAACAGCTGTGCTATCAAGCCAGTCCTAAAAGCAGAAGCCGCAGAGGGCGCATGGCTCCTGGATTTATGAGAATGTACAGTGCACGACTGCTCTTGTAGCTCACTCCCTGATGTATAATTTCCTATAATGAACTGGGATTGTGAAAAAACACTGCCTAAAGTGTGAAGCATTTCAGTGACATCCTGGTAAAAGGTCACAATTCATTTGACCCGCCATGCTTGCCTTAGTTGACCATATTTAATGTTGTCAGCTAGTCTCTCTGTGTGTTCGCAATACCTTAAGACAAACAGCATATCAATTTCAGGGTCCTGGTTCTATATAAAACACCAAGATTAATAAATGGTAATAGATATAAATATGAAAAACTGACTATAAAACTGACTATAAAATTGTAATGCAATTTTGCTCTAGAGATGTCAGTGCAACAAATGACCCTGTGCTTAATTTGAGCGGTGGTTTCTGCTTCTCGGCACCAGGCACTTAATTGCCAATACCGGTGCTTGCGACAGTCTGCCACAAGGTGACGCTGTCTGGCTAATTTAAAGATGACCTCAACAACACTTAAATATTGATTCAATATACACTGAAAATAGTTAATACCAGCTGTTGATACCATTCTTATAGATTCGGGGGCATGAAATATTCCGGATTGTCACTCATGTAGGAATGTGATTGTTTGTAGTTGTGTTGTTACTGTCATTGGCTGCATGGCAAGGGCGATCTGTGGTGCAAGCTGCAGTGGACTACTGACCAGAGCCCTGGCACTTGTATTATTTTACAAATTAAGCATTGTCATGCCCCCTGCCTAAAATGGCAAATAGGCCCAGTCACTACACTCTGGGGTGATTTATTGCAGTGGGATGTCTTTCACTTTAGGGGCCTACTCCTTTCATTGTACTTCAAACCCCTGTTCGTGGTAGTTGGGAACCAGCAATGATATTGGATGATATTGGATTTGAATACGCCATCAATGCCACCCATTGCAGTGATAATGTCGCTGAGTGGTAATTTACCACTGTGGTATATCTCCTGCAAACAAGGCCATTGATCTTTCCTTAAAAAGAGGCTCACTTAATAAATGAAGGGATACTAAAGATGTCTAAAGCTAAAGGCTACAGGAAATGTGTGCATAGGCGAACATCAATCCACCTTTAAGGGAGAGGAAGAATCTTCTTGTGGCAAGGAGGAGCAGCATCATATATGCCTCTTTAAGAAACGCAACAAAGCTGCTCTTTAAACAAATGAACTTACAAAGGGCAGAAAAAGTTTATTTTTTTCTGTTTAAAAAATCCTGAAATGTGTTTCATTACTAAATGTGTATCTTTACAATGAGTCTAAACGGATAGGTTAGAAGGCAGTGCGTGATTTGTGTCTCAGCCTGCACAGATCCGCTTTTCATATTCGGCTTCACGGGTCATAAACAGGCACCGGATTCTGCAAGCTGAACAGGAGCCGCATTAAAAGGCAATTTCCTCCAAGTGTTCACAACTTATCAACTAACAACTCTACGGAAAATGAGGATTTAAATATTCAGTATATATAATGGCAATCATTAAAGTCAGCATGCTATAAGGGCTCTAAGTTACCAAATGATGCGCGCCCAACTGAAAGAAGTTCCTCACAGGGAGCTTAAGGCATCCTTTGAGCAGGCAGTAATGTGGTCTTAAGCAAGGTGCTCCAAAGTGATGCTGCTTCAGCGCGTCCTCGGTGAGACGGTACCCTAAGTCATCCATGGGTCATTTCCACAAACGCCTGAACTTGGGAACAGAACTTTAGTCACACACGAGGGGGTTTGTTCATTTTTTGGCACTTCAAACAAGGACATTTTGCATACTGTTTTTTGTATTTTCTCTGCAATTTTCCAATCAAGGATTGCCATCTGCTTTACTACAAGCTGCTGCCTAGATGTCCTATCCATTTAGAATTTTAATAAAGCGCTACATGCCTCCCTCTGGTTACTTCAACGCGTTAGTTATAAACAAAGATAACATACAGACAGGAGACATTAGAGTCCTTATCAGTGGGAGGAGATTCCTGTTCTGAAATTCTTTAAATCCCATGGCAGAGTGGAGTGCAATCGAATGCATACTGTGTTTTAAATGATAGTATCTATATTATATGTTTTTCACACTGTATTGCACTTTTACGAATACACTCATATTCGAATAAAGTTTTTGAGTTGAATTGAATGCTTACTGGAGCAGTTCCGTTTTCAGATTTTCCTTAAAAGATGCTAGCCTGGTTCTCCTCTGAATTCCAAATATATAAAATCCCTGGGTCTCTGGACGCCCAGAGGTCTACCTTGATGTTTTTTTAATGTCTGGAGGCTCATTGGTAGACAAGGTGTGCCCTGGCTGATCCCAGGCGTCTGTTCGCACATAAAGCTTGTTCTGTTTCCACAATGACTGCGCAAATGTTTTGTTGCCTGCACTTCAGGGCACAGAAGGTGTGTCACAAACCGTGGTATGACACTCAATTCTCGCCCTCGGTCCCATAGGAAGGCACGCCACGTGCACACCATAGGCCGCTTCAATATGGCGAGATATATCTTGAATGGCACGGGGTGACAGGGCGCGCGAGTGAAAGATGGCGCTCCGGGCACTTCGCTTTACTCAAGGCCAGAGGGAGCGCCGCGCTGCAGTTGTTGTTCACGGGGTTGCTGTGCGTGGGACCTGTCGTTAACTCAAGATGGATAGACTGACAAACACCACACAGCCATAGTCAACAAACTCCCAGGATGAAATGTGGTGATATTACACTGACAGCCCTGACAGGGGGCGTTTTATTGTATTCTGAGGCACCCTGTACGATATTAAAAACGTGTTTATGAACTGGTGAAAGAAAAGCCTGAGAGGGTCAGGACGGCGACATTTTCATGTGAACTTTAGGTGAAACATATACTTGAAATGTATTGTTTTGCACTGGGCATTCTGTAAAGTGGGGCCTGCAGCTGCAATGTGGACGGTATGATTGGCTATTCAAGATTAAGAAAAAAACATAGTATATTAACTCACTTGAAAGTACAATAGTCACAGCTGAATTGATAAGCGATTCTGTTGTGTTCAGATACAATACATTCCGTGCCGAATAGTCCCCCCCTCCCCCACACTTCCCCCCCTCCCCTCCACGGAGTTCCGCTCATGGTTCTGTTCATTTACAAGGGGACGTCGCCCGAACATGTTACTTCCAAATTTCGAAGCAGGTCATGCAGGGTGTGCGTGCTGCTTTAGGGCGCACCGGTGCCCGCAGCCCCGCACAGCAGCTGCAGCGCATGTGCATTCATGCCGACTTGCCTTTCACCGATGCACCCGCGTGGTACCCCGACTCGAGCCCTGGGAATAAGGACAGAGTTGGTGAAAGTGTTTTCTGAAGTTTGGGCAGCTGATTTAATGCCCATTTACATCCAGACTAACTGAGCATCCGAGTGCAGCGCCACTTCCACAGGTTCTGCCCTGGGTGGGAATTCACAGGCCGAGCTGCCGTGTCCCAGGGTCATTAGGCGATCCCAGCATTGGAGCCCACCTCGCAGCGCTACTTCCACAGGCTCTGCAATGGGTGGGAATTCACAGGCCGAGCTGCTGTGTCCCAGGGTCATTGAGCGCCCCCAGCATTGGAGCCCACCGCGCAGCGCTACTTTCACAGGCTCTACCGTAGCTGGGCTCGGCGTCCGGTGCTGACTGCTCTCAATGAGTCTTTTCTTATCTAGCTACGAGCGGCTCTGTCTCCTAGGGCCGCGCTGCCGCCCCTAGCACGGGTACATTGCACTGATGTCAACCGTACTGGCAGACTTGAGCCCCCTAGGCGGCGGCTTCCGCCCATGCTCAGCCGTAGACGCCTCAGCCACCGGGTGCTGAAGGACAGCGCCTCTCTCTGACCATCTGCCACCCCCATTCACAGCAGCACCACGCTGCTGTCCTAAAACGTTGAGTGCTGTGTTCACCTATGTAACCCGTGGAAAGTATCTCCCCATCCCCCTGCCCCAGCGAGGCTTTAAGCGGCCGCACTAACGCCAGAGGCACGGGACAGCTCACGTGAGGCCCTGTTTACAGTGATTGCTTCCACGGCCCCCCACACAGCGCAGCCCGCGGGGCAGCGCGCTGCACATGGACCAGCTCTGCCTTTCATAAAGCCAGGCTGGGGAGAGGCCGGCAGTGTCCCGCTGTGCACCGGTGTACCGAGTCAGCAAAATTCGACCCTCGCACCTGGCGGTTCCGGTGACTCAGCAGCTCACCTGTGCAGCGCCTTGAGTGTCCAAGTTCCTTCACTGCGGGCATTCGTTCTGTTCATCCTCGTCAGCAGCAATCAGGCTATTGAACGTAAGAAACTCCCGGAATGACTCCGCGTGGAGGTGTGGAAATTGTGTTGGGTATGTGGCGCCCCCTTTATTCCGGTTGTCGCCACGCGCTTTTGGACGGTGGTTCCCTCATGACCAACCACGCTCGGTACGTGCACAGAAGCCCTCGTTCACGGTTTAAAGATCTGATTACAGGAGCCGTCTGAGAACCCCACGGACAGAGAACTATGGGGGGTCTCTGCCCGCTGCCCTGCCCACCAGTTGGTAGTCGGTCTGTGCTCGAATCAACCCCTCATCCTGCTCAGGCAGATTCGAAACCCTTCACCTGCCTGTGCAAACGGGGGCAACGTATGTATTATACTGCAAGGCCCTGGTTCCAGCTTTCCACATCTCTACAAACACACCCGTTGCATTGTATACTTTTCGCATCACCAAGTAGAAGCGTCTACTTGCATAATCACTCCTTGTATGTCCCTCAATACGAGAAACGAGTTTTTTTAATAGTAGATCAGTGAAATCTCACCTTGCATTTGTAAATGGTACATTTGTGCACGTGTGCAAACATATTCCACCCACAAAAAAACGAAAAGAAACACTTCATAGTTCAATCCGCAATGTAACCCATCAAACGCCAGGTCCTTACCCAACAGTCAAAACTAAGGCCCAGATTTACCAACGGTTTGCTCTTGTGCAAAGCAATACAAAGGGGTGCAAAATCTTAGTGTGCATTTACTATTCAAAAGGCGCCCTTTTTTTTAGCGCAAAACACATTTGTGCTGCCTTGTGTTGTTTCATGTCAAAGGGGCGTTACTTGCGTGAATCAGCACAAATTCCCATAGGTGTTAACGCAAAGCCTAGTCTACAAAAGATAGACACAGAAAGCTTTGCATCAGAAACAAACACAGCCTAGAAACAGGCATTAACCAGGGGAAATGTGTTTGTCAACACATCTACACAATACACGTGTGCTCCAGTGCACACATACATCTGATGCCAGGGATGCTTCTGAGTTAGTCTAGGCATAGAAATGTATACTGAAAGGATAGGCTTCCAATGCAGACCCAGTGCTGGACAGCACACTTCACCACTGCACCGTGGTGTGAGTCTGTGCGCCAGTGGAGGGGGACACTAGCAGCATGCCAGTCTTAGAAGAGATGACTACACTGTGTTTTCATCCTTACAAAGCAAATGTGATTGTCACATTATGTTACAAACGAGCAAATACGACCTTAAGAGTTTAGTCATTCATTGGACCTGGGCAAAAGATTTCACTGGAACACAAGATTGCAGTCCTCAGGTAAATGCATTAACATACATCACTCCATGGTGCAGAAAGTCGTTGTTGCTTTAATAGCACCACTAGCTCAGTTACCCCCTCTTCAGCAACACACCAAGCACAGTGCTCTACCACATTGTGTAGAAACCCAAACACAGAGCCCCGCTATTTACAACTTTAGCTTCATACCCTTTTCAGTGTCACGCCACCCCTTCCATAGTACAGCCAGCATCATGCCCAAATGCCGACCCTTATCATGTTACCATGCACCGTGGCCCTCCATAGTGTCACATTAACCAGAATGCCCACTGCCCATCCTTAGTATAATGCCATGCACAATGTCCCATCTTTCCTTTTAACATAACACCAAGTCCAGTGTCCCATCTTCCTTGTGTCATTAGGGAAAGCAATGTACCCCAACGTTCATAACTTGCATAAAACATATCACAAGGCCAGACTGCTCCCTCTTCATCATCAATCTAGCTATATTGTGCAATTCACAGGTTTATAGGATTTCACTAAAGTCCTACCGAAAAGCCTCTTTATAGCATAACACCAGACAGCATGTCACACTGCCCTTGGCTAGGATTCCACTAAGCAGAGTATAGTGGTGTGTCCTATTCAGAATCAGACCAAGCACGGTGAACCTATGTCTATGTCTATTCAAGATGCTCATGCATACCTACAAAGCCCTCCACGAGCTAGGACCTGCATACCTCAATCATCAGCTGAACTTCCACCAACCAGCCAGACACCTATGCTCCTCTTCACTCGCACACCCTTCTGCACCCGCAGAGGCGGCCCCTCTGTCTACATCGCAGCCGAGACCTGGAACAACCATTCCCTCCAGCCCTGTACGGCACCCTCTCTGGCAGACTTTAAAAAGAGACTCAATACCTGGCTCTTCGACAGAGACGCAGCTCCCAGATACCCCCAGAGGAGACAGAGTTGCAAATGCTGATTGATTGATTAATTGATCTATAGCATTAGCCCTCAACAATTATCCGCTTACCCCACTTCAAAAGCTCCCCAAATGCAGTGCCACCCTGCCTCCTCTTTAGCACCGGCTGACGACCCGTTCCCATTTCCAGCATCACAATATATTGTAATTTACGTAACCTTTATCCCATGTTCATACTATCTCGCCCCTGGCACAGAATACTACCGGCATGTTATTGCTCCCCATGGCACACCGCTCACCACGCGTCCCTGATGGGATTACATCAAACAGCGGTGACCACTTAATATAAAAACTGATCAACGGGCACTCACTTTATTGTCCTCATAAGCACAGTGCCCTCTGCAATACTGGAAGCCGGCTGGCATACCAGCTTCAAAACCAACACTTGAATACACATTGCTGTCTTCAGTACCATATCCCAGCACACCATGCCATCTTCAGTATTTCATGGCAACACAGTGCGCCATGTATAGTTTCACACATGAGCAGGTGGCCTCTTTCGTAACATACCAGGCATGATTGAAATGTGTGTTTTGCCAGTGTAACTAGTGTAATTTTATGTTACTCTTGTTATGTGAAATTACACTAACAAGCTACATCATGTAATTACATGTTGTTCATAGTAAAAATTAACAGCATATGCACTGGAACAACATGAACAACAGAGCACAAGCAGCTGTTGTGTGCGTTGCTTTTGTTTTTTATCACTATTTTGAATGCAAAATGTATCCTCCGTCCAGTGCTTAATTTGTAAAAAAAAATAATAATAATGAGTGCCAGGGCTCTCATCAGGAGCCCACTGTAGCTTTCACCACACATTGCCACTGCCATGCTACCCATGATAGTAACAACACACCTATTAAACATCACACTCCTACAAGTGTGACAATTCGTACTATTTCAGGTCAACAACGCTATAAGAATGTCTTGGGAGGCAGGTAATAGTCATTTTTATTGTATATTGAATTAATAATTAACTGTTGTTGTGGTCATCTCTAAATTAACAAATTAGCCAGACAGCACCACCTTGTGGCATAGTGTGACAAGCACCAGTGTTGATAATTAAGTGCAGGTGCCGAGCACCAGAAACCACTGGCTCAAATTAGGCACTGCCTCTCTCCAAAGTTTATACAAGAACACATTTTTAGCTAAATTATGTTCCAAATGCCAGTTTTTACATTGCATGTCATTTCACACTGTTTTGCAGAAATGTTGTGCAATTACACAAAAGCAAATTACACACACTCCTATAACATGCCATTAACGTGTGCAACCTTCAGTACTACTTCCAAGTATACTGCAGTATATTGAATCACCAGCATATACAACTTGAAATCTTTAGCATCATACTAAAACACTGAAACAGAAACGTCAGCATTAGATCAGAGCATAATGCAAATATTTACTAATAAACTCAATCACAGCATGCAACAGTACAGCATGACATCATCAATATTATGCTCAACAATTAGCGTGACATCTTCAGAATTACACTGGTGCATTGTATGTCATTTCAGTGTCAAATCAGTGCAGTGTGCCCTCTTCAGTATCAGACACGAGCAGAGTTTTCAATCTTGTCTATTACACTAAAGCACAACATTCCTTCTTCAGTACAACACCTGGCCGGGCACAATGTGCCATCTTGAGTGTCAAATCAGTGTAAAGTGTCACACAAACAAGTGTGGCATATTTTCAATAATGCTAGAGCACGCAAACCCATGTTCACTATCACACGCAAGTGAGCCACCTTCAGTATCAGCCAGAGCAGTGCTTTATATTCAAAATCACACCAGAATAGTGCACAAAAGCACAGTGTTGTATGTTCGGTATCATGAAAGAGCGCAGTGTGGCATAATCAATGCAAAAGTGGGTAAATGTATGTGGTATTTCTATAGCAAAGACGTAGCCCAAAGGCAGCGAGGCACTGTATAGGGTCACAAACAAGCATAAAATCAATGAGTTATAGGAAAGGTAGCTGGTTTGTGGATGGTTAATGCATTGGGATATAGTGTTGTTTAAAGATGTGCGTCTTCAAGTCTTTACTAGACTGGAGCAACATTGAGGGCAGTCTTGATAGATATGAGGATGTTGTTCCAGATCCAGAGTGTATAGATGGAAAAGGCCTGCTGCCTTGTTTTTTATGTTTTACACCTCCTAGTCTGCAGTTTTATGGTGTCCGCGCTGCCAGTGCACCAAGAACCACTGGAGATGGTGAGCGTGCCTGTAAGATGAGCTGGAATGCTAGCGGTGATGGCTTCATCAACGTTCAATATCACACCAGAACATGAATTATATTCAGTTTCACCCAAGAGCACAGAGTTTGATATTCTGTACCACACAGGACCAAAGAGCGCCATAATCAATATCACGCATGAGCACAAAGTGTTATAGGTGATACACGTGAGCATTGTGGGCCATTTTGAGTATCGCTCAAAAGCATATTATGCCATCATTATGATCACACCACAGACCACACTGTGCCATTTTCAGCATCATTCCAAAGCCTAAAAGGACGGTTACAGTAGCCCATCCGGGCAGGTCTTTTATCTTCAGTTTGAGACAGTATCACACTTCAGCACACCATGCCATCTTCAGCTTCTTACATGGGCACAATGTGCCATCTTCAATGTCGTTCTGATGCACACTGTGGCACTTTCAGTCTCACAGGGGAACACAATGTGCCATCTTCTTTTCCAGGCTTTATAACAGTATGCCTTCTTCCATATCATACTGGTGCATGATACACCATTTTCAACACGTACAGGAACACAGTATGATATGTTATTATCATATGGGAGCACAATTGGCAATCCTAGGTTTAAAACATTAGCACCATGTGCCATCTTCATTATCATTCAGGTCTACGATGGGCCATCAGAGGTATCATGCAGGTACACCATGTGCCATCTTCATTATCACATAGGTCTACGATGGGCAATCAAAGGTATCATACAGGTACACCATGTGACATCTTCATTATCACATAGGTCTACGATGGGCCATCAAAGGTATCATTCAGATACACCATGTGCCATCTTCATTATCACATAGGTCTACGATGGGACAGCAAAGTTATCATACAGGCACACCATGTGCCACCTTCATTATCACTCAGAAGTACAATGTGCATCATTCACTATTACAGAGGAGCACATTGAGCCGTCCTATATATCACACATTAGCACCATGTGCAATCTTCATTGTCACTCATGCGCACAATGGGCCACACTGTTTATCATACAAGAGCACCATGTGCCATCTTCATCAATACGTGAACCACAGTGTTCCATCTTCTATATCGCACTGGAACACCGTGTACTAACTTCATTGCCACAAAGAAACATGATGGGCCATCTTCACTGTCACTCAGAAACAGCAGGTGCCATCTTCAAACCTGAGCTGCAGCAAAGCCCCATCTTCAGAATCCCACTGCAGTGGCATGCGTCATATTAAACATCACACAGGAACACGTGATGTCATCTGCACTATTACACAGGAGCAGAATGCACCATTGTCAGTAACTCAGAGGCTCACCCTCTTTAATATCTATGGGGCCCCATTGGCACAGGTTGTCCGCTCTCTCGGTCTGGATATTCTGTGATATACTGACGACACGTAGTTGGTGGGATTGATTGGAGAAAACCAGGAAGCAACAACAGCCAGGTACTGTGACTGCCTGCGTGTTGTGGCATCTTGGATGAAGCGGAGCTGTCTTCAACTTAACGGGGGCAAACCTGAAATTCTATTATTCGGCAAAGCACTCAGACCTGGTCCGATGATTGGTTGCCCATGGAACTGGGCACTCCTCCCTGCCCCCCAAAAGGAGGAAAGAATCTTGTTGTTCTGCTGAATGAGTATCTTTAACAGGGCAAGCCAAGTTACTGCAATCTGCAATACTTGTTTCTGGAATATTTTCTTTACTCTGGAAGGTCCTCTACTGACTCCTGAAATGTAGAAAGACCATCACTTAGGCTCTTCTAACCAATCACCTTGGCCTCTGTAAATGAGTGTGTGATGTTGCGCCTGCAAATACTCCAGTATACAGCTGCTCACATGGTGTAGCATCTTCCATCTGGCACCTGGGCAGGTCCGGTTCTAAAATCCCTTTATTGGCTACCTGTGACTTACTGCTGTATTTTAAAGCTTCTTTGCCTCGCTCACAGAGCCTTGTCCGGCGAGGGTCCAGTTTACCTACGTACAAGAATCAGGTGTTACCAGCCAGCTGGGTGACTCAGATCTTCTGACATGGACACCCCCACCACATTAGGACTACTCGAAACGGAGAACGGTCTTTTTCCGTACCTGAGCACTGGAATAAGTCCCCCCTTGCCACACATTTACTGTTAGAAAGTTGCTAAACCCCTGGTTATTTTAACTAGTCAGTCTTACTTTTGGTTGTGACTGCTATTGGTCTTCTCTGTATCGGGATTTAGCGCCGGGTTACTCCGGATGGGGTGAGCTGTTTACACTTTATTACATGCTGATAACACAACATGCAGGGGTACAGTGTGACCGGATCAGCGTGTTGGCTTCTGAAAATATTCAACCCGAATAGATGCACGCACTCTGCGACCCTTCAGCACTCTCAGCCAGCACAATGTTGTCACTTCGACCACAGCTCACTCGTTCAGCAGCAGCATCCACAGCATGCAGTGCACTCAACAATCCCTTCACAATCACACAGTGTTACTCCTTCAGCCCAAGTCACACCATCGCCGCCCGCGCCAGCATCGCGCACTCCGTCTTATCGGCGGCCGCTCTTCATTTCCTCGTCGCGCACGAGGACATGAAGTGCGACCGTCTCCTCGCGATCACACGGGCCGCCTCGTGCACCGTGCCGCCTTGTGCACGGGACCGCCGCACACTCACCCCGTGGCCCTTCGGCAGCAGCACTAGATTCACTCGTGGACACTGTCTGAGTGTGAGCGCAGCTCCACGCCGGAGACCACCAGTAGGTCCACGTGCCTTGGGCTTCACAGTCAGGTGCCTTGCACCAGTGGCCAGCCAGTGCCCCTCACATCCTAGTCAGACCATGAGAGGGCAGCGCGTCTATCACACCAGCACATTTCATACTCCCGCGCGCACTCCGCGGGCTCCTTTCAGAATAACCAGCTGTGTTTCCTTTCCGTTCACAACAGATTGTAAATCGTCCACTCGAGCAGAAAGGGCCCCTGCCCCATTGCACCCCTCCCCCACCCCCCACACACACACACACCTGTGAGCGGCATCACACCTTCACTCACTGTCCTATCACTGATTATGCTCACACGGAGTACGATCTGTCCTCTCAGAAGCACACGGTGGCCACAAGCAGCCATTCTGGGATACCACAGGGTGTCTGCTCGGCCATGCACTACTGTATGCACCCGCACCCCTCGGGATCACACGAGTGCACGGCCCGTACCACAGCCGTGCACGGTGGCCACACACACTCATACCAAAACATACCTCAGCCTTACACCACTGCATGCACACCGCACCCCCTCGGGATCACACGAGTGCACGGCCCGGACCACAGCCGTGCACGCTGGCCACACACACACCTACACCTCTGCTTACACGTGGCAATCGGCAGAGCATTTTTTCTGCTTCAATTCAAAAACTGGTCGGTGTAAAATCATGAAAGCAAAGATACCTGATGCGAATTCTGCTATATATATGTACAGTGACTGCTCCTTAACGTGTATTTTGATCTTATGTGAGGGCTTTTTAGTGCAACCTTTGGTATTGTCCTTACATAAACTGCGTGTATGGAGTTGGAAACTGTTCTCTGTAAAGCGCTGTGATGTCTACTGGGTCTTGTTCGCGCTTTATAAAACGTCAGGAATATAAATAGTTGCTTACCAGCATGTGTCTTCAGAAGCATTCTTATGCACAGTCGCACAGTCTTCCATTCCAACATCCCTGCATATATCCACGCGGGTACACCGTATCCCCAAAGGATCACCCGCACCAGCCGTCTCCTCAGCACCACATCTGTCCAGCGCTCCTCGCCCTCGCGCCCACGAACACTCAGTGCTCGGAGATTCACACCCGCGCGTGGCGCCCCATGAGAAGCGCCTGTCTCACTTGTTACATCTCACCGCACCGAGCCACCTTATGACACCCGCAGGGGGCCCGTCCCTCAGTGCCCCCCTCCACCGCCTGGTTAGGAGCCCCACAGCACCCCATGCCGCGCCGCACCCACAAAGACCGACACACCTACCTGTTCAGCAGAGCGCGCCGCTCCACCGCGGCTTCCAGGCGCCCTGAGGCAGGCGCCCAGGTGCTGCCATGGTCCGGGCTCGGTGCCCCTTGCCACCGCTCTCCTTCACGTTTATAGACAAACTAGGATCCTCAGCGCCCCCGCGGCCCAGCACAGGGGTGCATCCTGCAAGCTGCGAGCAGAGTACGTGATGCTGGCGGGCGCCGGTGCCTACCCCCGTGCAGCTGGTGTGCGCTCTGCCAGCGCGCCCCAGCAGCCGGATGCCACCAGTGATCTGCGCCCGCAGGCGAGCGTGCCTGCGCAGGCTGGCTCTCCGTCACTGCGGGCGCCTGCTCGGTCCCTGCAGGAGATGCTGCGACTCCCTGGCGGCTGCTCTCCCTTCCTGCGGGACAGGGCTTCCTCTCACGGGCTGCCCGGATCTGAGTCCCTGCAGACTGCTGATTGGTCCAGGCAAGTTAGTCCACTGTCCCGGAAGGCTGGCGCCATGCCCTGCAGACTAACTCCGGGTCCCTGCAAGCCCCGCTGCTCTTTCTTCCCAGAGTGGCAGTGTCTCCTTGCAACCTGCTGGTGGGATAAGGTACCTGCGGGATGGTGCTGGGTCCCTGCAGGCTGATGCTCTACTCCTGCGGGCTGATGCTCGGCTCCTGCAGGCTGATGCTCTACTCCTGCGGGCTCATGCTCGGCTCCTGCGGGCTGGTGCTCGGCTTCTGCAGGCTGATGCTCTACTCCTGCGGGCTCATGCTCGGCTCCTGCAGGCTGAGGCTGGGCTCCTGCAGGCTGAGGCTCGGTCCCTACAAGCTGAAGTTTAATCCGTGCAGAATGCTGCCCAGTGCATGCAGGTGTGTGCTGTATCCACGCATTCTGGTGCTGCCCCCTTGAAGCCCCCTGCTGGCGTTGTCCTCAGGCGGCTGTCTCTGTGCTCCTGCAGGCTGGTGTTATTCCCCTGCAGAATAGTGCTCCGTCCCTGCAGACTGGTGACCCGTCCCTGCAGGCTGGTGCTCCGTCCCTGCAGGCTGGTGCTCCGTCCCTGCAGGCTGGCACTCTGTCCCTGCAGGCTGGCACTCTGTCCCTGCAGGCTGGTACCTGCCTGTGCAAGCACTCACACCCTGCCGTCGCCTCCTTGCAGCCAGCTGCCGCGCCGCCCCTGCCGGCGGTTCGCCGCCCCTGGTCGAGGGATGCTGAGTCCGCTCCCGCAGGCAGATGCTGGTCCTGATGCTGCCGCCTCTGCCGCGCGCCTCGTCCTCCTCCAGCTCCAGAGGCAGAAGCCGCTCTTCGCCCCTCTCAGCGCAGAGCCAGAGCTCCCAGACTGTACCATCTGCGCCAAATGCGATGGGGGCGCGGGGGAGGGACGAGAGAGGCAGGCGAGCCCACCTCACGGAAGAGGAGAGAGAAGACGGAGGGGGTGAAGAAGCAGCGAGCAGAAGTCTGTCAGGCACCGGTGGCGCCTTCAGATCCGACCAGCTGCTGCCAGGGTGAGGCAGCGATGGAGCAGAGGAGGAGAGAGGCAGAGGGGCAAAGGGGGCAAAGGGTGGGGACCGGCGCGCGAGGGGCAGTACAGGCGGGGAGAGGATGTGCTGGGATGAGACAGAGGTGGGCAAGAAGGGTAGGAACGGCAGAAGAGAGAAAGGGATGTGTACTGACAGGGGAGGACGGAGAAGATTGAACGGGCGGGGATGAACGGGCGCTGTCTGTGCAGCAGGGAAGCGTGGGACGGAAGCAGGCAGACGAGGGGGGCACGGTGGAAGCAGGCAGAGATAAAGAGGGTGTGATCCCAAGATGTTATCAGGCAGAGGGTGGCTGAAGCAGGCAGCGTGGAATGGGGGCATACGGCCGACCAAATGATGGTGGAAGGAGGGAGATGGGTATAATTTGACAGAATGGAAGCTAGAGGCGGAGGGCAGGACATTAATGGAACGAAGAGAGAAGGGTAGGGAAGGGTAGAAGCAGACAGAGGAGACCAGAACAGTCGGGGCAAAAACAGACGGGAGCGTTCACTTGAGGACAGACAGGGAGGCGAGCGGTCACTGGGGACGGGAAGGATGGGCAGGAGCCGGGCAGAGGGTGGGCTCTCGACGTGAGCACGGCGGGAAGAGGCAGTGGCGGGGACTGGGAGACCAGAGGCGGCCAGAGTAGGACTCGGAGTAGGGTAGCAGTGAGTAGGAGATGCGTGACGAGCAGACAGAGACGGGCCAGGGAAGGCGGTGCTCGAACTCCAGGAGGGAAAGCAGAGAGGGTGGCAGGGGGCACAGACGGGGGAGAGCAGAGAGGGTGGCAGGGGGCACAGACGGGGGAGAGCAGACGGGGGAGAGCAGAGAGGGTGGCAGAGGGCACAGACGGGGGAGAGCAGAGAGGGTGGCAGGGGGCACAGATGGGGGTGAGCAGAGAGGGTGGTGGGGGCACAGTCGGGGGAGAGCAGAGGGTGGCATGGGGCACAGATGTGGGAGAGCAGAGAGGCACAGACGGGGGGAGCAGAGGGTGGCAGGGGGCACAGATGGGGAAGAGCAGAGGGTGGCAGTGGGCACAGATGGGGGAGAGCAGAGAGGGTGGCAGGGGGCACAGATGGGGGAGAGCAGAGAGGGTGGTAGGGGGCACAGACCGGGGAGAGCAGAGCGTGGCAGGGGGCACAGATGGGGGAGAGCAGAAAGGGTGGCAGGGGGCACAGATGGGGGAAAGCAGAGAGGGTGGCAGGGGGCACAGATGGGGGTGAGCAGAGAGGGTGGTAGGGGGCACAGACGGGGGAGAGCAGAGGGTGGCAGGGGGCACAGATGTGGGAGAGCAGAGAGGGTGGCAGGGGGGCACAGACGGCGGGAGCAGAGGGTGGCAGGGGGCACAGGTGGGGGAGAGCAGAGGTTGGCAGGGGGCACAGATGGGGAGAGCAGAGAGGGTGGCAGGGGGCACAGATGGGGGAGAGCAGAGAGGGTGGTAGGTGGCACAGACCGGGTAGAGCAGAGCGTGGCAGGGGGCACAGATGGGGGAGAGCAGAGGGTGGCAGGGGGCACAGACGGGGGAGAGCAGAGGGTGGCAGGGGGCACAGACGCGGGAGAGCAGATGGTGGCAGAGGGCACAGATGGGGAGAGCAGAGGGCAGGGGGCACAGATAGGGAGAGCAGAGAGGGTGGCAGGGGGCACAGAAGGGGAGAGCAGAGGGTGGCAGGGGGCACAGACGGGGGAGAGCAGAGGGTGGCAGGGGCACAGATGGGGAGAGCAGAGAGGGTGGCAGGGGGCACAGATGGGGGAGAGTAGAGGGTGGCAATGGGCACAGATGGGGAGAGCAGAGAGTGTGGCAGGGGGCACAGGCGGGGAGAGCAGAGGGTGGCAGGGGGCACAGACGGGGGAGAGCAGAGGGTGGCAGGGGGCACAGACACGGGAGATCAGAGGGTGGCACAGATGGGGAGAGCAGAGGGTGGCAGGGGGCACAGATGGGGAGAGCAGAGAGGGTGGCAGGGGGCACAGACGGGGAGAGCAGAGGGTGGCAGGGGCACAGATGGGGAGAGCAGAGAGGGTGGCAGGGAGCACAGACGGGGGAGAGTAGAGGGTGGCAGAAGGCACAGACGGGGGAGAGTAGAGTCGGGGCAGGGAGTGGTGCGGGAGAGATAGAAGTAGTAAAAGAGTGGCCCTGGCAGGAGAGCGGAGGCTGACAGTGAGGGGACAGGGGTGGGGAGAGGGGGCTAGGGCAGTGGAGGAGAGGTATGCACCAAGGGCAGAAGAGCAGAGGGGAACGAGAAAAGATTATAGGGGCGAAGACGAGCGGGACATTAGAGGGGGCGGGGGTGGGGGGTGTGAAGGAGCGTCGAAGGAGAAAAAGGAAACGGGGTGGGGGGCGGGGGTGCAGTAGAGTCAAGAGTGGGGAATATGGGCTGGAGAGGGAAGGAGACAGAGGAGGAGATTGGAGCAAAAGTAAAGGGTGAGACAGATCAGAACAGGGGGTAGCCCAAGCGAACCAAAGGAAGGAGCGGGGTCGGACTGACTACGAGACCTCGAGTGAGAGCAGAAGCAGGGGCGACCAGTGTGTAGGCCTAGCACCCCCTTGTCCCCTCCACTCATAGGGCCTCTGCCCACCTCCTCCCCGCATAGTATGGGTGAGGGCAAGCCAAACACTGGCACGGAAGAGACACTCACAGACGCAGACTCACGCACACAGCTGTGCCTGCCCGCCACTCGCACCGGAACGGCCCCGGCAGCAGACTCTGCCAGCGGTCACGGGCCTGCTGTAGCAGAGCGCCACTCTTATGCCACGCTGCACTGTGCGCCTCACGCCTGCTCCCCGCTTTCTCATCTCTATGCAATTTTACCCGTTTTCTGCCTCTTAAAGGAGCGCCGTGAATGGGATGCTGAGAACGAGGCGCTGTGAAAGATCGCAATCGGGCACACATAGCGTGTATGGCGCCGCTGTGGTGACTCGGATGGGACTGGCCCGTCTCCGGGACAGTGACCCCCGGGTCTTCCTGCTGTTCACTGTCTTAAAGTCTCGACCCGGGGAGAGGAACAGCTCACAAATCTGTGCACGTGCCTCGTCTAAGTGAACGTAGCGCTACCAGTGTCAGGTGCCACTGTAGCCAATGCGTCCAGCTTTGAGTCGCCTTTGTGACGTGTGTTTGCACAGTCCAACCTTTGATAAATAGCGTGCATTATATACACTGCCACGCGATGCCCACGCGCTGTAGCTTCGATGCGTTTTTACAACAAAGAGCCTAAAAGGAGGACTCACCCGCAGCCCACAAAACGCGCACCGCCCAGATGCCGCCACAGCCAGGCAAATGCAACGCAGCACTAAACCAACACCAGCCATCATAATGCTGGCCCGCGAGGAGATCTGGGCTCGACTGGAAATGCATATCGGGCTGCTGAGAGCGCCTCAAAGCCAAAGTAACTACTTAGCGATCTGCTCAAGCACTCATAACACTTCGTGGCACTACTGGCTAACACTACCTCTCGATGCACGACACTAAAACAAAGATCGTCTATTCGGACTTTTCTGTCATCATTCACAAGCCACGTCACTTTTCGCTTTCACATGACCCAGCCACTCTCCCACTGTAACCAATCACTCTCCCAATTTACTTACAATTGATACAGAATTGAAAACAAAATTGCCAAATACAATATTGCTAGCATTAGCAAGCTGGTGCAACGGCTATTTCCTTTTATTTTTGATTGCACACTTATGCCACAAAAAGAGAAAACAAGACATCAGGGTACCAGCTACACTCGGAGGACATGTGCTCGCAATAAACGTTCCACATGTATAAATGAAATGAACATTGCATACCATGCTACTAGAACAGGACTGGCGCTTCCCAGCAGTCAGCTGTATTAGAATAGGTGTAAATAACTTTTTAGTTTTAATGCACATCACAAGAAAATATTGTTCTTATAGGTGTAAAGAAAAGACAATATTGGCTTTTAATAACTATACTCCGAAGACAGTTTAGACACGCAGGGGTGATCCATTCAGATAAGTATTTCACGCAGCAGGGCCATAACACTGCAAATGCAAGACAAGAATAAATAATCAGTATCTAAAAGAATAAATACAATTAAAATACAATGCAGTTTGTCATATAATAACTTCTGTTCATAATGAAAGTGTAAAATATAATGGCAAATATTCAACATGTAAAAGTAGATGGTAAGTATGTATACCATAGATCTAAATGTGAACACAGTAGAACAAGTGTCTTTGGAAGGTTGACTTAAAAACAGCATTTTAAATGGAACTATAGAAGTGCAGGGGTCACTATTTAGAGTACCCGTTGCTCTTAAGAAGCGCCGGTACTCTCGGATTAAATGTACTGCAGCAGTGCTGAGAAGTGCAGGTACTAAATAAATAAGTGCAGGTACTCAGTACTGACAGCACCTGCCCATTTAAAGCACTGCTTAAAAAGAAGAAGAAATGGGGAAAAAACATAGCAACGTAAAGCATTTAGTGAAAGCACTGGCCCAGAAGTGCACTTCTTTTACAGAGGACGTGCACATGTGATGAGGCTACATGCCACCATTCTCATTGGGAGAGAAAGTGGCTGAAGAAGGCTGGTCAACTTCCCCTTGCCCTATAATATGGTGGATGGAACCACAATGAGAACAACAGCTGACCTGACCAATAGACAGAGAGGGCTAATCCAAAGCCATTCTTTGTAGCTATATATAATACATTTTAGGAACGTTTTATTTTATGTGATACTTGCAGGCAGCTAAAGTTGTCTCTAGGCCAGATCTAAAAAAACATATTATTTAGAAGGACTCAAGCCTCTGTTTCCTTTCTAAACGAAATATTGCTGGCTTTGACGAACATGTAAATGCGGGGGACATGATTTGACACATTCCTTAAACACATTTCATATTATTTGTTTACAGGAGTCATGGAAACTGTCTAACACTAAACTGAACTTTTCTTGTTTTAAGACAGCTGCTTAAAGTGGAATAACTGCGAGTCAAAGCGGCGGGCTTCTTGCATTGGTGGGCTCCAAACTGGGGTTTAGTAGGGAAAGCAGCTGTTTGTGACCTCTAAATATCTGCTTGTTGTTGTAGTGCAGATGTTCACATCACACCTCTTGTCATAATAAACTATACATGCCAGCACCCAGCTGTAAGTGCAGCCTGATGCTGAGCACCGTCCCCCAGAATGAAACTGATGATCTAATGCAGAGGTGCTCAAAAGTCTCATCCTAAGTACTGGTGACTTCAACACAGAAGTGTGTGTCGTAACCCAGACGCACAGGAGTTTGGGGTCTCGCTGATTTCCCGAAGTTTGTCCCCAAAAAACAAAAGAATAGTGAACATGGCAAAGCTATTTATACCTTATACCATGAATTGGGGTTTTGAACTCAGAATGGAAGACGACAGTCTGACCCCTCAGGGCAAATTACAGACTTTTCTGTGGGTGCAAACACAGCCCTCCATTACTCTCCAAGGCATTTTACTGATTTTTGGTCGTGTGAGGATTTTGATATGAATCCTTATTTGGAAAGTGACCATGCTACTTAAAGTATCAATTTAACCCTAGCGCTAACATCATTTAAGGAAAACGTCCACTTCTCTCTTTGATTAATTGATTGTACTCAAAGGCAGACTTGTTTGCTTGATGTTCCAGTTCAACTATTTTTGGTCTCAAAAAATTTGTTAACGATTTTAGTATTTCACTTTCCAAAAGAAATGTTTAGGTCAGAAGAGGCTCAATTTAACAGCCACTATACAAATCTGGGTCCTAGGCTGAGCCCAAAAGTTATGCTTAATTGCTTTGCTTGTCTCAGGGGGTAAGTTTCCTGCCAACTGAAGTTACAAAAACATTAACTTTGGGTATCTGAGTGGAAACTGTAAAAGTTCTCTCAAACAGGCTTTAATGCAAACTGTTCTGGAATAGATAACATAGTGTCCTTATGGTATTGTCAAGAAAAGCATATAGATAGTAATTCCAATAAACCTTTTGTTAGCTTTAGCAATTACTAAACATCTTTCAGTAAAGTTGATCAATTTCGCTTAACTACGTGCACGGGGAGTTGACCAATCCTACTTCGTTTTTAATGGAAGTGTATTCTGATATCTGCGTGTAATTAAACTTTTTACACTAACAATGCAAGCTGCAAATGTACTTAAGGAGGGCTGCATTTTGCCCCCTTGTTATTGTCTTCATAATTCGCAGATTTGTCAGATTGCCTGGCTCCTACGGGTTCCCAAATATTCAGATCCAGGGGGGAGAGGATAACTCATTTGGCATATGCCAATGAGCTGATTATTCTATCAATAACCTAGTGATCTTTCTCCAAGTACATCACATCCAGCACACAGGATGCAATCAGATTGTAGACGCCTACCAACATGACAGGGGTGTACCAAGCAGTACAAGATTATTGTTCTCTCTCTGCCTTTTTCATTTTTTTGTCGCCTTCACTCGCCCCGTGACACTTCCTGGTAGTATTTGCAAGTGGGCTAGGGAGCGATGGATACATGCCGCTCTTTTAGGATAAACACCACCACCATACAGGTTTCTGCATTTAGGCTCCTCACAAATAGGCAAGTAAAAAAGCACTGCATTCCCATTGGGTGACCATGGCCAACTTAGCCACTATGTGAACTGCCTTACAGAATTATAACCATTGCATTCTCTTAGAAGTGGCACAGCTGCAGGGGACCACAACGAGGCTGATTCAATGCTTGGACAACTTGCATGCGCAACTCACACATTCCCTCATGGTCAATGGAATTACCTCCACGCACAGACCCCTGTCTGCGAGTATTTGGCCATTCACATTCATTCATTCATCCATTCATTCAGTCATTATCATTCAGTCATTCATTCATTCACCAGCTGGTATGCCCAGACATGAGTCTTGAGCTCACTGTGCCATTGGAATCAAGCTATCCTGGCTGAAGAGGCGTGAAACCCCGAAAGCAGTCCTAAGAGCCTTGTTTTCTGTCCAGGGAGGACCTGGCTTGTCAGTTCTGGCTGGACTGTTCCTATGAGGCACATGGTCAAGACTCATTTGCATATGGCCAGGTCTAAACTGGGGTGGCTTGGTGAGCAAAAGAATGATGGATTTAACCCAGATCTCTTTACTGGGGGTGAATGTTTTGATTTGTTCTGCATTCCGTCCATCATTTCTGTGTCTTTTGCTTTCTCGCCCTAAGTGCGCCAGGTATGCCCAGACATGGGTCCTGGGTTCACTGTGCCTCTGGAATCAATCTATCCTGGCTGAAGAGGGTTGAAACATCGAAACCGGTCCTAGGATGCTTGTTTCCAGGCGAGGGAGGACCTGGCTTGGCAGTTCGGGCTGGACTGTTCCCATGAGGCATAGGGTCAAGACCTATATGCATATGGCCAGGTCTAAACTGGGGTGGCATGGTGAGCAAGAGAACAATGGATTTAACCCAGATCTCTTGACTGGGGGTGAATGTTTTGATTTGTTCTGCATTCCGTCCATCAATTGTGTGTCTTTTGCTTTCTCGCCCTAAGTGCGCCCAGTATGCCCAGACGTGGGTCCTGGGCTCACCGTGCCACTGGGATCAAGCTATCCTGGCTGAAGAGGGTTGAAACCCCGAAACCGGTCCTAGGATGCATGTTTCCGGTCCAGGGAGGACCTGGCTTGGCAGTTCAGGCTGGACTGTTCCAATGAGGCACAGGGTCAAGACTGATTTGCCTATGGCCAGGTCTAATCTGGGGTGGCATGGTGAGCAAAAGAATGATAGATTTAACCCAGACCTCTTGACTGGGGGGGAATGTTTTGATTTGTTCTGCCTTCCGTCCATCAATTGTGTGTCTTTTGCGCCCTCACCCTAAGTGCACCAGGTATGCCCAGACGTGGGTCTTGGGCTCACTGTGCCACTGGAATCAAGCTATCCTGGCTGAAGAGGGGTGAAACCCCGAAAGCAGTCCTAAGAGGCTTGTTTTCTGTCCAGGGAGGACCTGGCTTGGCAGTTCTGGCTGGACTGTTCCTATGAAGCACAGGGTCAAGACTCATTTGCATATGGCCAGGTCTAAACTGGGATGGCATGGTGAGCAAAACAATGATGGATTTAACCCAGATCTCTTGACTGGGGGTGAATGTTTTGATTTGTTCTGCATTCTGTCCATCAATTGTGTGTCTTTTGACAATCTGAAGGAAGCATTCCTTAATGAACAGTCAAACCCTTATTTATTTTTCACTTTACCTGTAACCAGCAGCATTTTTTCTTAATTCCTTCAGCTGAAGGGGACAATCCATTATTGTACAATTATCGTGCATTCAAGAAAGTTGAAGGACATTTTCAGATAACAAACTTTTTTTCATTCTGTGAACAATGAGCTCCTGAATTCTAAGCAAGGTAGCCAGGACTCGGCCTCATACTTTACGTATTTTATTTGGTAGCAGAGGCAGGATGGCCAGAAGAAAAGTGGATATTACACTTCAGAAAAGATTTGATGGGACATTTAAAGGATCTCCTGGTGCAGATAAATGATCCACAGACCTCTTACCCAAACTGATTGAACTGGTAGTCCCATTGGACTGCAGTGTGACTGAAGGAAAAGGATAATAAGGATGGATCGGTATGAAAAGCATCACTGTGAAGAGAAGACTGGAAACACCATAGGCATACATGGTCTTAAACTTGTGAATTTTGGAATTGTTCATGACTGATCACCAAATAGGAGAAAGAGATGTGAAGTTCTTGGAATCTGTTCCTTTCTGTGGAAAGGAGGGTCATTTCAGGAAGGAATGACACTCGAAGTGAAGAATGCAGCCCAAACCATCATTGCTTGCTCCAGGCCCGGACTGGCCGTTGCGGGCACTTGGCAATCCCCCGGTGCGCCGCAAGGGTGGTGGCTGGTTTTGGGCCCCTGGGGGCCGTTTTTGTTACAGGGCCGTTTTTGCAGCTTAGCTGCACTATCGGCCCTGTAACAAAATCGGCTGAAACCCAGCCCTGACAAACAGCTCGGCGGAACCTCCAACCCCCCGGAGTGGGGAGGGGAGGCCTGCCGGGCACTTTGCCAGGGCCCATTTTGGTTCCCAGTCTGGCCCTGGCTTGCTCAAGAAGAGTCGCAGAAAGATATGCCTTGAAAGGAAAGAGATCACACTTCTGGGTTTTCCTGATGCGGATCACACATCCTGGCAGAGACAGCAGATTCCTACTATTCAAGTCTTTTGATACCAGCTGATGTGAATTTGTATCGGGAAAAACTGAAGCACAATTACTCATCAATTCCTGTACTATCGGAAATTTTATGGCTAGACAGTATGCTGAGTTGATTGGTTGCCCATATGCAAACAACGGGGAACATCCTTTACAACGCAACTTTTACTCCGCACTACCATTACGACGCAGGTATTACAACGCAAGTCGTTACAACGACTTGCGCTGGAGGGCACCGTACGATAGGGAATAGTTTAATTTTCTATCCAACACCTTCCCTACTATCCACGGGGACTGGAGTTGGAATAGAAAATTAAACTATTCCACTATCCAGCACCCCCCAACGCAAGTTGTTTTAACGACTTGCGTTGTAAAAACTGCGTTGAATGGCATGCGGAGGTAAAGCATGTGTTGTGATGTCATACATCCCAAACAACACGACTCAAAAACAAGTACTAACAATTCAGGAGCTGACTTCAGGACCACTTACATCTCAAACACTTCTGGTAACTTTAACCATCCAGGCTACACATATTGAGACCCTTGTCTTTAATCTGATAGATGGACCATGGTTTCAGATATTTTTGATGGTATCCTGATTGTATCATTTAAATCGAAACATTGTTTTGAGAAAGGGCATTGTGGGATTCAGTCAAAGTTCTGCCTAAAATCTTACTGCTGTTACAAATAAAAAGTCAACATCATGTGCTGTGGAACCTGCTTCTGGTATCGATTAAGTAGGCAATTGCCTGTTCAATACCACTATTTTCATGATGTCTTCAACAAAGTTAAAGCAAACACTCTTCCACTCCATCACGACTTTGGCTTCGATCATCATCAGAGATCCACAGTACAGCACGGTTAAATATATGCCCTGTCAGACAAATACAATGAGCACCTCGAGACCTTTAGTGAGGATAGTTTAGCTTCAGGCTTCATCAGACTCTTTAAATCACTAATCTTCTCTTCCTTCTTTTTCATACTCAAAAAGAGGGTAAGTTAGCCCTTATTGATTTCAGAGCACTTAACAAGATCACTTTTTAGAATTGGTAGTTATTTTCTCTGATTCCAGTGATCCTGGAATCAAGTCAATGATACTACAGTATACCATCATTTGGATCTGTGTGGGCACACCATTTTATGAGAGCCTCAGAAGGCAATGAATCCAACAAAAATGCATAGGACATTTGGATGGTATGAATATCAGTTAATGCCCTTGGGGATTTACAACTCCCTTCCAGTTCTTTATCAAGGAGATGCTCAGTGAAAACATATATCTGTGAATCTTGATTTATAGTGAAGACATCTTGATTTGTTCTTTCACTATGAAGGACCTTATCAAAAATGTATGAGCAGCACCCCAGCTTATGGAACACTTTTCTATTCCTTTTTTTCCCCACATTTTTTATTGACATCACATAAGGATAATATACAATAATTCATAACATAAATTCAATTATACACAAATAATCATCAATTAAAAAGAAAAAAGAGACAGAATAATCATAATCCTCATCAGAAGCTGGTCTACCTAATCCAGGACATTCCAATTCCTAAATAATAGTAATTACCTTCCTTATCACTGCTAGTCTATATCTACAGATCCATAGGGTCCCATGTTTTCAAATTTTTTACCATAGAGGCTGTACCCCTAGCTTTAGCCAGGGCAAATTCTATACTGTTAGACCTGGCATCTTTGACGTGGTTTTCCCCTATCTTTTTGCCTCTACCTCCTGTATTTTTGATGCTGTGCTGGATTTCGTTTTTGCTGGTTTAGATGCTTTGGACACTCTGCCACTCAGTGCCAGAGTGTAAGTGCTCCCTATATAAAGTGTTATTCCGATTGGATATATATGTTTGGCATATTTGTATCACCCTGCAGTCCCTAGTAAAGTGCACTGGGTGTGCCAGGGCTGGTGATGACAAATGCTACTAGTGGGCCTGCAGCACTGATTGTGCCACCCACAGGAGTAGCCCTAAAATGATGTCTCAGACCTGACACTGCAGTGCCTGTGTGCAGTTTAGAAACTGCCATGTCCTACTGGTCAGTGTCCCCACTGACCAGGCCTAACCCTTCCCTTTTTGTACACATCAGTCACCCCTATGGAAGGCCCAAGGTACCCCCCTGGGCAGGGTGCAGTGTTTGTAAAAGATAGAGCATGTACTAGTGCAGGTGACATGCTCTGATAGTGAATGGCAGCCATTTTCGTTTTTTCACTATTGTAAGGCTATCTTGCTCCATAGATTAACATGGGGGATGCTGGCTACAATGGCTGCCAGCATTTCTTCTCATAGGAACAAGATGGGAAATAAGTACCTAGTATCCCTGAACTCAGAATTTAATAACACATCTTTTAGGAAAGGTTGTTTTTAAATCCTGTGTTTGAGAACAGCACTTTTCTAAAGTTGCTGTTCTCTTGTCTGACCCTTCTGTGTGCCTGGGCCTGTTTGTAGATTCACTGTCTGGTTTGAGAGTGACAGGGGCTGGGGATGCCCCAGGAGGCTGGCTGAGTCATCCCTAGGCTGAATGACTGCATCTGCGACTGGAGTGGTGGGAGGAGTTAGCACCTGGGCCTGAATAGGGCTGTGCCTGCATTCCACAATGCTGGCTCCACCTCCTGCTGGGCGGCTGACGACCCTGCCCCTCATTCTGAAAGGAAAGACGAAGCCAGGAAAACAAAGTACTCAGGAGACACCCAGAACTGGTTCAGACCGGGCTCAGGGCACACTTGCACAAAGAGAACAAAGACTTTTAGGGGTATAAGTACAGGACCCCTGACAACAGAAAATTAGATCATCCTGGAATCAAGAAGGAACCTCTGCCAAGAAGAAAGCTGAAACTGAAGAAGGAAGACTGTCCTGCTGTTGGTCTGCTGGATTGACCTGCTGTTGCTTTGCTGCCAAGGAGAGGGGAAGGACTTTGCTGTTGAGCTGTGTCCCCTGTCTTGAAGGAATCTCCAAGGGCCTGAGTAGAGCTGGCTCCCTGTTTTGAAGTCCCAGGAACAAAAGGACTTCACCCCCAGCTTCCCTGAACTCTGCCGAGAGAGTTCCGTCCTTCCTAGAGTGCTTGATCCAGTTGTGGGGCCTCTGGAAGTTATACCTGTGCTGGGAAGCTTGAAACTAAGCTTAAGAGACTTTTGCAATTGAAAAGTGTCGCATCGCTCGCTTGCGGAGCGCATCCCCGACAGTGCGAAAAGTTTCCCGCCGCTACGAAGGTCGAGATCGTCGCAGCGCCTGACGCCGCTGCCAGAGCCGTCACATCCTTCGTTAGTGGGACGCACCAGACCGGTGCGGGAAAGTCAAACATCGCTGCGAGTGTCGTCGAAGAGCCTGTCGTCGCTGGGTGAGATCGCCGCACCGCTTGCTTGCGGACCGCATCACGTCGCTGCGAGTGGCGTCGCAGAAACCATCGCGTTGAGGAGCTGCGAGAGAGAAGATCACCGCTGGTCCGCGCATCGTCGCCCCGGAGATCGTCGCAACTCCAGAGATCGTCGCATCGTGCCTTTGCGAGAACAAACTTCCTACGGAACCTCCGCACCGGAATCCATTCAAGTGGCCTTCCTCCCCATACAGACCGGATTCGTCGCAGCACGCCAGCGGGGCTGTCGCAAACGCCTCCCCAGGGTCTCAGGAGCAACGCATCGCTTGTTTTCCACCACACCAGCTTCTGCTTTTGGAACTTTGTCGCAACTAAAAGGTACTGTGAGTAAACGTGAGGCAACTGTGAACTTTTCACGCATCTGTGGATTATTCTATCGCAACCTAAGGAACTTTATCGAAAACCGTAAGAACTCTTTTGAAACCATATTCTTGAACTGTGTATGTTGGATTTTTGTCGTTTTGGTCTTGTGTAGTTTAGATTAAATACCTTTATTTTTCTAAACTGTTGTGGAGTCAGTTTGTGGTGTTTTCACTATGTTACTTTGAGTGTTGGTACAAATACTTTACAAATTGCCTCTGGTTAGCCTAGACTGCTCGTGCCAAGCTACCTAGAGGGTGAGCAGGGGTTATCTCAGAGGGTTTCCTCCTTACCCTGACTAGAAGCAAGGGTCCCTATTTGGACAGTGGTACCTACCTCTGCCAACTAGAGACCCCCAGTTCTAACATTGTTGGTCAGCGGTGAGGATTGAACTTGTATTTGTACTAGACCCACAGTAATTGATGTACATCACTAGTGAGTGCAGACCACTACGCCACCACATACTACTGGTTTTTGATTTTTGATTCGATTTTTGAGTAACTCTTCTAAAACATCATGTCTTTGAATGGGAAGGCACCCAGTAAGGAAGTAGAATTAGCGTTTTGCATCGAGGATCTGTATTCTTACAAAGTTACACAGCTCCAGCGATTCTGCAACCAGTTGGAGTGCCCCATAAAGAGCGGCTACAGGAAGGAGGAGCTGCAAAGAATCTTGAAGGACCATCGGGAGGCACAAGAGGGAAATGATGATGTGGATGCAGGGAATACTTTTCAAGTCACAGATCTGCCAGTGGGCAGAGTAGGTGCAGGAGCTGGCAGCAACCACTCCAGCAGGGGCGCCACCCCAGAAGAGTTACAAGAAAATCAGAGAGTAAGAGAATATGACTTGGAAGTCATGAGAATGAAAATGAAGCAATTAGAAGTAGAAAAGGCCTGTGCCTTAGAAGAGAAGAAATTGCTTTTGGCTCATGAGTTGAGCATGAGAGAACTGGATCTTAAAGCCAAGGAGGTGGATGCCAGTTCAAATGGTGGCAGCGCACAGCCAGTGCATGGGGGTAAAGTATATATTCCCAAAGACCTGGTACAGAATTACCATAGGAGTGAGGATATTTATGCCTGGTTCACTTCATATGAAATTGCATTGAAGATGAATGGTGTGCCTGATCAGCATTGGGGGGCGGGCCTGTGGAAACATTTTGAGGATTCTGGGAGGAGTGCTCTAGAGTCCTTAGAGATGGCAGGTGCCATGACCTACCCCAATATGAAGGAGGCCTTATGTCTCAGGTATGGCCTTACTCCAGAGCAGTATAGACTGCAGTTTAGAAACTCAAAGAAGAGAGAGTCTGAGACTTGGAAGAAATGTGTGAATCAGTACTCACATGCACTGGAAGGTTGGATGAAGGGCAGTAAAGTAACAGATTTTAAGGGGTTGTTGCATTTAATCAGTTGGGAGCACTTGAGTAGTCTTTGTGTTCCAGAGCTGCGCCAGCATCTTTTAGACGGCAAGCTGACAGACCCCATTGAGCTTGCTAAGGAGGCAGACCGCTGGACCAGTACCAGGGTCCACAGAGGAATTGTGGGTACCACAGCCAAAGGTAGGCAGGATCCCCAGCAGAAGAGTGGGGGGGACAGGGGTAACCAAAAGGAGTTCTCACAAGGGCCCCAAAATAGTTCCCAGGGAAAGGAATCCCAATCCCCAAACCTAGACAGCCATGGCCCCCTAAGGGCAGGCGGGACAATAGAGACAGAAGAACTAACCAGGGTCCCCCTACCTGCTATCACTGCAATGAGGTGGGCCACATCGCTCCAAGCTGTCCCAAGAAGAAGCCAGCACCCACCGGTGCTCCCGCCCCAGCGTTAGCAAGTGTAGCTTTGGGAGGGGATTTGGTTTCTAGTGACTGGGGGGAGCTAGCAGTTATGGCCCTTGTCTCTTTAGGAGACCAAGAGATGGTCCAGGAAACTTTACTGCCCTCTAACACTAAGAATTATGGGCAGAAGGTGACCATCAATGGGAAGGAGGTGGAGGCTCTGAGAGACACAGGAGCCAGCGTGACATTCGTGAGGTGTCAGTGGGTGTCTGAAGAGCAAATCATCCCTGAAGTACTCCGCCCTGTAGTGGCAGCTGACAGCTCAGTGCGTGTCTGCAAGCTGGCGCGTGTTCCCTTTGAATGGGGGGAGTCTCTGGTCTTTTGGAAGTATTTGTCAGTGATGCCTTGCCTGTAGACTGTCTGTTAGGTAACAACCTGGAGAGTTCTCCATGGAAGGATGTAGAACACAGAACTCATTTGGAAATGTTGGGTTTGCCTGCGTGGATCTGTGTGACCACGCGTGCTATGGCAGCCAGTAGGGGTGACTCAGCAGAACTGGAGCCTGAAACAGTGGCCCAGAGACCTGCCAGGAGAGGAAGAGGCAAGGGGCACGGGAAACCCGCTCCAGCAGTTCCTACGGTCCAGGAAGGAGCAGAACCTGAGGGGGATGCCCTGGAACCTACAGGGGAACAGGTGGCCGAACTGGGAAACCTACCTGAGCTGACCCATTGGCAGCAAGAAGGTGGTCCCTCCTGGGAGGAGGTCTGCCAGGCGCAGAAGGAATGCCCTTCCCTCGATGGTCTGTGGCAACAGGCTGTGGATCAGGCAGCAGGTGGAGCAGTCAGAGACCACTTTATCCACTGGGAAGATGACCTACTATATAGCGAGCCTAAGTTTGCTGAGCCCGGTGCAGCCCGTGTGCTGGTGGTACCCGAGCGCTTCAGAAGCTTCCTAATGAGTCTGGCTCATGACGTGCCTCTTGAAGGACATCTGGGGCAAGACAAGACCCTGAACCGGCTTGTCACCCACTTCCACTGGCCGCAGATGAGAAAGCACGTTGGTTCCTTTTGCAGATCTTGCCAAACCTGTCAAGCCAGTGGCAAGACTGGAATGAAGTTGAAGGCACCCCTCCAACCCTTTCCAGTGGTGAGCACCCTTTTTGAGCGGGTGGGCATAGACATCGTAGGGCCCCTGGACCCCAAGACAGCCTTAGGCAACAGGTTCATCCTGGTCTTGGTGGACCATGCCACCCGGTACCCGGAAACAGTCCCTCTCAGGACAGTCACAGCACCCGTGGTGGGCCGTGCATTGATGGGGATCTTTTCCCGTGTGGGGTTCCCCAGAGAGGTGGTCTCCGACCGGGGTACCAACTTCATCTCTAAGTACATGAAGTCTCTGTGGGAGGAGTGTGGGGTAACTTATAAGTTCACCACTCCTTACCACCCTCAAGGAAATGGGTTGGTTGAAAAGTTCATCCGGACCCTAAAAGGTATGATTATGGGCCTAGCGGAGCCCATGAGACGGAAGTGGGACGTCTTGTTACCATGCCTGTTGTTTGCCTACAGGTAGGTGCCTCAGAAGTCCTTAGGGTTCAGTCCCTTTGAACTCCTGTATGGCCACCCTGTCAGAGGACCTCTCTCACTGGTGAAGGAGGGTTGGGAAAAGTCCCGTGGGAAAAACCCCCAGGATGTGTTCAGCTATGTGCTGGCCATCCGCAACCAGACACAATGCTTCAGGAAGCTCGCTTAGGCGAACCTGGAAGCAAGCCAGGAAGAAATGAAAAGATGGTACGACCAGAATACCACTCTGGTCGAATTTCAACCTGGGCAGAAAGTGTGGGTGATGGCGCCAGTGGAGCCTTGTGCGCTCCAAGACAAGTGGACTGGGCCATATGAGGTGGTGGAAAGGAAGAGTGAGGTAACCTACCTGGTTAACCTGAGGACTCCCATGCAACCCCTGAGAGTCTTGCATGTGAACCGCCTCAAACCACACTTTGAGAGGTCTGAAGTAACCATGCTCATGGCTACAGATGCAGGAAGGGAAGAGGATAGTGATCCTCTCCCTGACCTCCTGACAGTAAATGAGCAAGATGGGTCAGTGGATGGTGTGGTCCTCTCACCCACCCTGACCCCAGAGCAGCAGAGCGACTGTCGCCAAGTGTTGGGTCAGTTCTCCTTCCTGTTCTCCCTGACCCCAGGAGTCACCAACTGGTGCGTCCATGATGTGGACACTGGAGACAGTCTGCCTGTGAAACAAACATTTTACAGGGTAGCTGACAAGGTCAGGGCCAGCATCAAGGAAGACGTTTCCAAAATGTTGGCGCTAGGGGTGATTGAGCCCTCCAGCAGCCCCTGGGCTAGCCCAGTGGTCTTGGTACCAAAAGCTGCTGTGCCAGGTGCCACTCCAGAACTCAGGTTTTGCGTGGACTACCGTGGGCACAATGCGGTCACGAAGACTGACGCACACCCCATCCCCAGAGCTGATGAGCTCGTGGATCGGTTGGGAGCTGCCCAGTACCTCAGTACATTTGATTTGACTTCTGGTTATTGGCAGATTGCCTTAACTGATGGGGCCAAAGAGAGGTCAGCATTTTCAACACCAGAGGGGCACTTCCAGTTCCGAGTCATGCCCTTTGGGTTGAAAAATGCCCCTGCCACGTTCCAGAGACTGGTTAACCAGGTACTGTCCGGGCTGGAGGAATTCAGCGCCGCATACCTGGATGACATTGCTGTGTTTAGCTCCACGTGGGAGGAACACTTGCAACACCTCTGTGAAGTGTTGAAGGCTCTGCAAAGGGCAGGCCTCACTATCAAGGCCAGCAAGTGCCAGATAGGGCAGGGATCGGTGGTGTATTTGGGACACCAGGTGGGGAGCGGCCAGGTGGCGCCCCTACAGGCAAAGATTGATACCATTCTGGCTTGGGAGCCCCCCAAGACCCAGACAGAGGTGAGAGCCTTTTTAGGACTCACCGGGTATTACCGACGGTTTGTCAAGGGATATGGCACCATTGTCGCCCCCTCGACAGAACTCACTTCCAAGAAGTTGCCCAAAAGAGTGGACTGGACTGAAGCCTGCCAGACTGCTTTTGAAACCCTGAAAACGGCCATGTGCACAGCACCGGTGCTCAAGGCACCTGACTTTTCCAGTGAGTTCATAGTACAGACAGACGTTGCAGAGCATGGTGTGGGAGCGGTACTCTCACGAGTCACTGAGGAGAATGGAGACCAGCCCGTAGCTTTCATTAGTAGGAGGCTACTCCCCAGGGAACAGCGGTGGAGTGCGATTGAAAGGGAAGCTTTTGCTGTGGTCTGGGCTCTGAAGAAGCTGAGGCCCTACCTGTTTGGGACTCACTTCCGTGTTCAGACCAACCACAGGCCCCTCAGATGGTTAATGCAGATGAGGGGTGAGAACCCAAAACTGTTGAGGTGGTCCATCTCCCTACAGGGAATGGACTTTACGGTGGAACACCACCCTGGCACAGAACACGCCAACACTGATGGTCTGTCCAGGTTTTTCCGACTTAGTGAAGAGAACGCCCAAGAGGGTGGGTAGTTCTCCCCACTTTCAGCTGGAGGGGACACGTGTTAGACCTGGCATCTTTGGCGTGGTTTTCCCCTATCTTTTTGCCTCTACCTCCTGTATTTTTTATGCTGTGCTGGATTTCGTTTTTGCTGGTTTAGATGCTTTGGACACTCTGCCACTGCTGATCAGTGCCAGAGTGTAAGTGCTCCCTATATAAAGTGTTATTCTGATTGGATATACATGTTTGGCATATTTGTATCACCCTGAAGTCCCTAGTAAAGTGCACTGGGTGTGCCAGGGCTGGTGATGACAAATGCTACTAGTGGGCCTGCAGCACTGATTGTGCCACCCACAGGAGTAGCCCTAAAATGATGTCTCAGGCCTGACACTGCAGTGCCTGTGTGCAGTTTAGAAACTGCCATGTCCTCCTGGTCAGTGTCCCCACTGACCAGGCCTAACCCTTCCCTTTTTGTGCACATCAGTCACCCCTATGGAAGGCCCAAGGTACCCCCCTGGGCAGGGTGCAGTGTATGTAAAAGGTAGAGCACGTACTAGTGCAGGTGACATGCTCTGATAGTGAATGGCAGCCATTTTCGTTTTTCACTATTGTAAGGCTATCTTGCTCCATGGATTAACATGGGGGATGCTGGCTACAGTGGCTTCCAGCATTTCTTCTCATAAGAACAAGATGGGACATAAGTACCTAGTATCCATGAATTCAGAATTTAATAACACATCTTTTAGGAAAGGTTGTTTTTAAATCCTGTGTTTGAGAACAGCACTTTTAGAAAGTTGCTGTTCTCTTGTCTGACCCTTCTGTGTGCCTTGGCCTGTTTGTGGATTGACTGTCTGGTTTGAGAGTGACAGGGGCTGGGGATGCCCCAGGAGGCTGGCTGAATCAGCCCTAGGCTGAATGACTGCATCTGCAACTGGAGTGGTGGGAGGAGTTAGCACCTGGGCCTGAATAGGGATGTGCCTACCTTCCACAATATTGGCTCCACCTCCTGCTGGGCGGCTGACGACCCTGCCCCTCATTCTGAAAGGAAAGGCGAAGCCAGGAAAACAAAGTACTCGGGAGACACCCAGAACTGGTTCAGACCGGGCTCAGGGCCCACTTGCACAAAGAGAACAAAGACTTTTAGGGGTATAAGTACAGGACCCCTGACAACAGAAAATTAGATCATCCCGGAATCAAGAAGGAACCTCTGCCAAGGAGAAAGCTGAAACTGAAGAAGGAAGACTGTCCTGCTGTTGCTCTGCTCGACTGACCTGCTGTTGCTTTGCTGCCAAGGAGAGGGGAAGGACTTTGCTGTTGAGCTGTGTCCCCTGTCTTGAAGGAATCTCCAAGGGCCTGAGTAGAGCTGTCTCCCTGTTCTGAAGTCCCAGGAACAAAGGGACTTCACCCCCAGCTTCCCTGAACTCTGCTGAGAGAGTTCCGTCCTTCCTAGAGTGCTTGATCCAGTTGTGGGGCCTCTGGAAGTAGTACCTGTGCTGGGAAGCTTGAAACTAAGCTTGAGAGACTTTTGCAATTGAAAAGTGTCGCATCACTCGCTTGCGGAGCGCATCCCCGACAGTGCGAGAAGTTTCCCGCCGCTACGAAGGTCGAGATCGTCGCAGCTCCTGACGCCGCTGCCAGAGCCGTCACATCCTTCGTTAGCGGGACACACCAGACCGGTGCGGGAAAGTCGAACATCGCTGCGAGTGTCGTCGCAGAGCCTGTCGTCGCTGGGTGAGATCGGCGCACCGCTTGCTTGCGGACCGCATCACGTCGCTGCGAGTGTCGTCGCAGAAACCATCGCGTCGAGGACCTGCGAGAGAGAAGATCACCGCTGGTCCGCGCATCGTCGCCCCGGAGATCGTCGCAACTCCAGAGATCGTCTCATCGTGACTTTGCGAGAACAAACTTCCTACAGAACCTCCACACCGGAATCCATACAAGTGGCCTTCCTCCCCATACAGACCGGATTCGTCGCAACACGCCCGCTGCTGCAGCGGGGCTGTCGCAAACGCCTCCCCAGGGTCTCAACGCATCGCTTGTTTTCTACCGCACCAGCCTCTGCTTTTGGAACTTTGTCGCAACTAAAAGGTACTGTGAGTAAACGTGACGCAACTGTGAACTTTTCACGCATCTGTGGATTATTCTATCGCAACCTAAAGAACTTTATCGCAAACCTTAAGAACTCTTTTGAAACCATATTCTTGAACTGTGTATGTTGGATTTTTGTCGTTTTGGTCTTCTGTAGTTTAGATTAAATACCTTTATTTTTCTAAACTGTTGTGGAGTCAGTTTGTGGTGTTTTCACTGTGTTACTGTGAGTGTTGGTACAAATACTTTACACATTGCCTCTGGTTAGCCTAGACTGCTCGTGCCAAGCTACCTAGAGGGTGAGCAGGGGTTATCTCAGAGGGTTTCCTCCTTACCCTGACTAGAAGCAAGGGTCCCTATTTGGACAGTGGTACCTACCTCTGCCAACTAGAGACCCCCAGTTCTAAAATATACCATAAGTCGTTTTAATAATTGACCACCAGTCATGAATTGTTGGTGGTAGCGGGGAGACCCACATCTGGGCGATAGCCAGCCTAACACTTTTCTATTCCAAATTCGATAAGCGAGTGATTCACACATTTGGTGTAATTCCATGGATTTATGGTCATTACATCTATTTCTATTTCATTGATTTATAGAGTGTGTGGTTATCCAAATAGAGGTTCCCTGTGCTGTGGAAGGAACAGATTTCAGCCACAGTGAATGAATCCAACACTGTCAATTCATATAACCTGGTCTCGAGTCATTTACGAAATATCGCTTCGGAGGAGCTCAGATCAAGTTGCAAGAGAAGGGAGTTCTACAATTTCAGTGACAAATATCTGAAAGTGTTCCCTACTTGCCCAACACGTCATATCCAAAGAACCTGGGCCATTTTGAGATTAGCAGAGTGCAAATCTCTAATGGGACAGTAAGGGATGACCACCTGCCTTAGATTGTGTGTTCCAGATTGTGACAAAGCTCTATAGGCAAAGCTGAGAGCCTTGATTTGCATGTGCTGCACGAGAAGCAACCAATGCAAATCCCTTTGCTGAGCAGTTAGAGGAGAGTGCTTGGGGATATGGCCTAGGAGGTTTGCAGTCATGTTTTGAATCATTTGGAGTCCTTTTAAGGAAGCCTTCAGTAGTCCCAGATACAGCACAGTGACACAATCAAGGCGAGAATTGATCAGGGCCTAAATTATAATTTTTTGAGTGGACGTTGGCAGAAGCCCAAGAATCTTCCTGAGACACCTGAGGAGGCCAAAGCAACAGAATGTCAGTATATTAATATGCAGATCAAGCCGAAATGTACTAACCAGCCAACTATTCAAATTCTTCACCACCTGTTTGGCTACCAGCAGGGGGCCAAATGCCTCCAGCCACCAGGAGGAGCCTCAAAAAGCTGACTGATTCCTGATAATAAGAATCTCAGTTTTACTGCCATTAAGTGTGAGCCAGTTTTACCTCATCCAGACAGCACGGCTTCCAGGTACAGATTTAGAAAAGGGGGGACTCTTAACTGAGTCTGGGGGCAAAGATAATTTCAGAAATGGAATTGGATTCAATGAAAATTGAGGCAATTTTCAAGTGGAAGTCTCTACAAATTATGAAATGCATCCAAGCTTTCTGGGGGTTGTGAACTTTTACTAGCACTCAGGTGACCCCTTTTCATTAGCAATGTCTTTAATCACCAGCATACTCCTCAAGTAAGTCAAAGTCAGTGGATCCCAGAGGCAACTTACTGTAACCCCATTGTTACACCGTCAAATAATAGGCAATCATTCACTTCACAGATGTTGGCTGGAGGTTTGTTGTAGCAAGATCCAAATATGGCACTAAGGCATTCCATATCCTTCTTGTTAAAGATGCTCTCTACAGCAATAGTCTGCTATATTGCAGTTGATCAAGGGTTCCTGACCATGAAGGTGGCATTTGAAGAATGGCAACATTATCTACTCGATGTAAATAACTCAGTTATGAAACTCACCAACCACAGTAATCTCCAGATCCTTTAATTGCCAAAGGTGTTATTCACTAGAGCTCTATTGTTCAAAATTCTTTAGTGTCTTCAACTCAGTTATTGTCTACTAACTAGGGTGTAAGAATGGAAGGCTTGACGCCCTTTAGTGATTTGAGGTTTCATGGAAAAAATGTGTTCAGTACCGTCTCCCAGCAAACTTTCAGAATACTTAAACAAGAATAATATGTACTGCTTTCATTGACCAAATGTGTAGCTCAGTTGACAAAATGACAGCCCCAGGCTGTAGAAACATGACCACATATGATAGGCTATTCTCAGGCTAGAATTTAGAACTAAAGCAGTAAACATTCTAATGGTTTCAATCTTCAGGACTAGCTGAGCATACCTGAGAAGAGCAAGCATAACTTTTGCAGAAATATATCTGGCGGCCATTGATGTTATTGGATGCCTAATGACATATTTCTATTTATGTTGTATGTGAGTAGAACAAGAGCCCTCATCAGGCTCCAGCAGATCTTCTTATGTCCATACCAGTGGCTCCTAGCACATTGCATATCATTTCTATAGACATTGTAGAATTTCCCCCACAAAAGGTGGTTTCAACACTGTCTTGGTGGTGGTAGACCATGTAACGAAAATGGTCCAGCTCATAAACCTAAGTGTCTGCCAACCACACAGATATTAGGTGCAATCTTTCTACGGAGCATAGTAGATCTTCAAGGCATTCCATCGGTATTGATTAACAACAGAGGGACACAGTGTATTTCTCATTTCTAGCAAGTCATGTGCAACCTGGTGGACATTGCCAAGTGACTGTCCTCTGGCTAGCATCCTTAAACCAATGAGTAGATGCAGAAAACAAACCAAACACTTGAACAATATTTCCAATGTCAATTACTGCAGATTTCTGTTGATTGGGCCTCATCATTATGGGTCCCATAATTTGCAGATAAAAACACAAACCTTAACTGTTAGAAATGGGATCTCGAGTTGGCAGTGGTTTTTGCCCTGTCCAAGTACAGAACCTCACTCTAGTCAGGGTAAGGGGATTACACCACTAAAATAATCCTTGCTCACCCCCCTCCCCTTGGTAGCCTGGCACGAGTAGCCAGGCTTATCTCAGAGGCAATGTGTAAAGCATTTGTACACGCACACACAGTAACACAGTGAAAGCACTACAAAAGGAGTCCACACCAGTTTGGAATAATAGCCAATATTTATATGAATAAGACAAAACATAAACATACACAAGTAACGATAGCACTTTAAAAATGTGAAAAACAGTTCAGTTCATGGGAAGATATGGATGTATCACTTTTAGTACAAAGTACCTGGGATGCTTAAAAATCAAAGACAAAAACCAGCGCAGGGGAGGTGAGGCAACGGAAAAGCAAAGCAATACAGTGGTTTCTTACGCCCAGGGGAGGTGATGCATCGGTTCCTTACTGCCAGGGGAGGTGATGCATCGGTTCCTTACTGCCAGGGGAGGTGATGCGTCGGTTTCTATGCTGCAGCACAGGGGAGGTGTTGCATCAGTTCTTTAACTGTCAGGTGAGATGATGTGTCAGTTTCCTACTGTCAAGGGTGGAGATGCATCGATCTCCGGACGCACTGCCTTGTTTCCTGCTGACCAACGTTGATAAAGAACTTGGTGCCCAGGGACAATGCATCAAAAATCCAGACCCTGCTGGATTGATGTAGCAGCGACGGAGTAGGAGCTGTGTTGATTTCACAGCCGCAAAGCAGGTGATGCATCTCTTCTTTAACCGCACAGTAGGGCCCGCGTCAGAGTTGAAGCAGGTGCCACAGATGCCAGTGATGCGTGTTTTGTGGCTTCGGCTGCAGTGATCTTCCAGCCGCTCGGTAGGTGCTGCAGTGATTACTCGGCCACACAGCAGTGATGCATTTATTTTTCAACCGCACACCGGTGGTGCTTCAGAAAAACAGGCTGAGGTGTGATGCGTGGATTTTCTTCTTAGGTTTACCAGATTCTATTTCTAAGGGCCCAGGAACTAGATTTGGCACCACTTGGTAAGTCAGAGCTCTCATCAGGAGAGCCCAGGCATTGGTAGGTGAAGTCTTTGATGGCCTCGAGACTTCTTAACAGGAGGCAAGCACACACAAGTCCTTGAAGAACCATGGTAGTAGGATATAGAAAGCGAAGTCCAGCCCTTTCACTCCCAGGACAGAAGCAGCAAGCAGATGGCCAGCACAATAAAGCAACCAGCATAGTGTCAGTCCCCCCTACAGTATCAAGCTCTTCTAATTGGATGAATGTCCTTTAGTCCAGAAGTGGTCTGCAGCTATGGTGCCAGAACTCCAGTACTTCTACCAGTTTCTGTCTTTGAAGAAGGCAAACTTCAAAGGAAACTCTTTGTAGTGCACAAGACCCTTCCTTTCCCTGACCTGGCTCCAGACACACTAGAGGGCCATCTAGCATTCCCTGACCCAGCTCTCCTGCACGTGGGTCATACCCCCATTGCACTTTCCCAGAAAATGCAATACCTGCCAGTTTGCCCCCTATGTTAGTCACAGAAAAAACACTCTCAAGATGACCTGAAACAAATTCTAGCATGTCCTCACATCTCAACCATAATCCCACTACATTATGGCCACACCATCTGGCACGCAATGCTATGAACTCCCTTCAGCCCTGTCGGTACATCTTCCTGTGTACTCCACTCGCGCATAATTCACTACTATATATGCTTTCACAGCTCGATGTCCCACAAGTCTTCAGGAAGGTGAAGATTTTCCTTCGCTACACTCGAGGCCAAACAATGGAACCTCGTCCTATGTGAATGAGAAAGCGGGTCAGCCATTCCGCTGTCCAGACCCACAATTGGTTGAGCTTAAAACAAGATGTTCTTCTCCCAGCCTTGAAATACCAATTCAACTCAAGCTCCAGAGTCAAATCATCCTGTTCACTACCTGCACCTCTACTGCATTGTCAGACAGAAATGTCAATCTCTTGTTACTCAACTCACCACCCCACAGATGCAGTGCCAACTGTCACAGTAAAAAGTCCCAGAAAGGCCCTTGGCGTTCCAAGATTGGGGCCAGCTCTCTACGCACCAACACCCCTCTTAGAACACCCCAAAGTCCCTCGATTCCAAGCATTAAAAAAAATCTCCACCTTCCACGTCATTGGGCCCTTTTGCAGCTACATGATCACTCAGTCATAATCCACTAAAATCGCTTCCAAACCAACAATTCATCCTTTATTCGCCTGAACAAACGAATCCTGTGATGTAGCTTTACAGCCCCCTGCATTGCAAAGACAATGCTTCTGCAAAAAGCACATCCTGGGGCCACACACCTACAGGCAAATTTCAAACGACAGAACACCTTTTGCACCAGTTGCAGCTCATATTTTCCTCATGGCAGTCGCTCATGTCTCAAACCATTCAGCAACTCCAACTTGTCACATGGAAGCCGTGACACCATCGCCACAGAATACAACTCGATCTACAAAAATGTCGTAGTTGCCGGTTCTTCTGCGTTTTCGGCTGCCAGCAGTATGCCAAGTCTTTGATCACCACCAATGTCTTCAAGAACCTGCTCTAATGCTGCTGTATGAACCACCCATTGCAGGACGGTGCTACATTTTTCAAATGTTCCGCATACAACTATACATCCTATAGGCATGAACTTGTCAAGAAAGCATCTGCCCTGAAGCTGTATGCCCAACAAGTGAACATCATCTGGGTGCACTGGCAGAAGGCAAAAAGTTGATTTAATGTCCACTCTGGCCAGTTCCACACTGTCCCGCACCTTCAAACTAAGCATATTCCTGTGTCTATGTTGGCATATGACACTGACCACTCTGTCTGGTCAATCAAATCATTCACAGAACCCCCCACTTAGGTTTTCACAGATGGTGCATCAGACCAAACTCCCAGGGAGTTTTCTTCGACACCGTCCTTAGCGGAGACACCATAAAGTTCCGCAACAGAGGAATCAGAAATGGCCCTGCCATTCTACCCTGACTCACTCTTTCCATAGCTTCTTCCGCACTAGCTCCTCCATTTCTTTGCAGGACTTCAGACTGGTCACTTGTCAACCCCCTTGGGGATCGATATAAGGTATGCAAAAACCAAACTGAAAACCCTCCAGCTGTTGCATCATCAGGATATCTCTTCAACCAAGGTAGCATTGTCTATGGCTTAACCCAAGTATCCGCCCTTTCCCACCATTCCTTTGTAATCCTCCCTATCCTGTCCCACTGGGAAGTAAGTGCCTCCTGCTGTGTAGGCTCAATTGGAACACTCATGGTGAAACTTGCAGAGGTACCAATAACAGGCTACCGTGTTAAAATTCAGCTGGCTCTCGTGGGGGTTGCTGGACTGGTAAAGAATAGGCAGTCCATTCACAGTATGTGCCATTTTCCAAAGTCTCGTAGGTGTCTAACAATCCCTATTAAGGGCATCAATGCACCGTGGTAACAGTAACAAACCTATTTTGTTGTTCAAAATATACACACACTGAACTAAGAAGAATGAACACTTTTTAGTAATAAGTATTTACTACTACAGAAACATTGTGTTTCTCAATATGTCGAAAGCAGCTACACAGAATCTCATAAAAGCATCAAGAAGGCACACTAGAAATAACAAGAATAAAATGAATGCTTTTCACATGGTTAAAATGTCATCTAGAACCTAACACCCTAAGATCTACTTCTATGTGCTACACTAAGATAGCAGGAAAGGCAGAGCAACTTGCAGTCTAGAATTTCTCATGGAGAAGAGGCTCACTGTATACCTGGTTGATAGCAAGAGCTATCTTTATCAGCGAAGGTCAAAAGACAGTGTTCCCTGCAAAGGGCGAACACATGCTGAGGTGGCGGTCTTCCTCCTGGACTCAGGACCGAGTTTACTACTTTATTTTCATCTGTTCAGTCGAACAGCCAGGTCTTGAGTTCTTTCCTGTATTGCCAGAATAGTGAGGCAGTCCTGAGGTGCAGGGGAAGGTCTTTCCAAGCTTTGGCTGCCGGATGTGAGAAGGAGCTTCCTCTGCTACTGCATTGGCAGATTTGGGGCTGTCTGTGAGGCAGAGGGAGGTGGATCATAGATGTTTGATCAATTGGTGGAAAGTCATTCGTTTGTTAATGTATGCTGGTCTTCTTGAGGTGGGGTGTGATGGGGGTCTGTCTGGGGAGGTTGAGGATGGGTCTTGCAGTTGATTTTTGTATTGTTTGTAATCTCTTCATGAGACGTGGTGATTACTATGTAGAGTATGTTCCTGTAGTCCAGCCTGCTGATGATGAGGGTCTGCGTGACAGTCCTTCTGGTGTTGACTGGGAGCCAGTTAGAAGATCTAGAGGCACATGTGGTTGTGAAAGCAGACGGATGAGACTGCGTTCACCTGTTTCTTCATAGATAGCTTGCTGTCCAAGATGATGTCCAATCAGAAGTCGGCGATTCATGAATATTGAAACATTGTTCTGTGGTACATACACTTAGAATAGTATAACTGAGGTAGGTTCAGTTAGTTAGATTGTCAGACTTGTCACAGACCTGTCACCGACCCATCACTGCAGCAGAAGACGGCGGATGCCACCGAGGTCAGAGACGCTGCTCGACCATTCTGACAAAAGAATCCAGAATGGTGAGACGGAGAGAGAGAAGAGTTGGGGAGATCGCTGAAGAAGACAAACCTGTCCATCTAGAAGGGGAAAGAATCGAGAAAGCTGGTGTTGCACTTAGAAAAGGTCACCTGTCCTTTCCTGAACCTGTCCTGAACTGTTGGCTCCGGGCTATTCCTTCAAACTCTACACCCACGCACTCAAAGCACTCCACAACACCGGACCAGCATACCTCAACAGACAACTCACCTTCTATACCCTCAACCGCCAGCTCCGCTCGCCGACCTCGCCACCGTCCCCCGCATCTGAAGAGCGATCTCGAGCAGCAGAACGTTCTCCCACCTCGCCGTCAAGACCTGGCACACCCTAACCATCCTCCTACGGCAGGCCCAAGACCTACTGACCTTCAGAAGACTACTCAAGACCTGGCTATTCGAGCAGTAGCAGCATCCACCCCCAGAGCCTTGAGACCCTCACGGGTGAGTAGTGCCCTTTACAAATGTATGATTGATTGATTGATTGACTACTCGGGAGTCCCTTCTCCAGCTCCTTGGCCAGGGGTTGGTCCTCTCACCATTCTAGGTAAATATAAATCTGTGTGGTATGTCCTTTTACCGTTTTCTTTTCCACCCTTCCCAGGTACCAAGGTCATGAGATTTTATTAAGTCTTTATGTTATACTTTGATCATTTTTCTCCTTAAAAAAAGTTGGTGTTTGACATGTATTGGTATTTGACTCACAACATTTTTGCATAGATAAAGCTTTTAAAACTCTTTCGAGTCTGCGGTCATTCAAATTAATAAAGGTAAATGTCATTTCTACCTACTCTGTTAACAACCTGATCTATTGAGCAGAGGAAATTGGAAGAACTAAGGTGATATGGTTTGGTAAGAAATTGTGTAAAGGTAAATTTTATCACAAGGTAAAAATGAATCCTGATCACCAGCGGTGATTATCAGCTTATGTATATGTGTTTTATGGGCCCAAGTGAGTATGGTGTTTTAAAGCACCCCAAAGCGGGTAATCTCGCTGCATTATCCCCACCGTTTGATTCCCGTTCTGCCCCACCTGTATCAATGATCAAGAGACAAAGCAACTCACAAGGAACCAGGGTATTTCAATTGTAACAAGGAAACAATGGTTCATGCTGAAAATATAATGGATATTTGATACTGGCTTTGAACAATAGCATGTGTAATTTGTGTAAGGACGCTGAAGGAGAAGACCAATGATATAGAACACAATATGGAGACCAATGTTGTTTTTTTGGAAATTTTGCACTTATATTCTATCACAGCTGAAAAAAGGTGCTCAGTGTTCCAAGTGAACATAGAACCTATGTATCAAAAGTGACAAAATTGTGAAATATTTACGTGGTTTCACTATCAACAATAACAACCATTGCAGAACACATGATCATTGTTAACATCCTTCTGACTTATAAGTAGGGGCTGAAAATGGAACTTTATCGGTGCGTGTTGATGGTGTATTGACCCCACATCCAGTAGGAGGTCTCATCAGGACTGAACAATGGAGGACAACTGAAGTAATGTATTTAATGATTTGTCAGAGAAGTGATGTGAACACCAGTCACATGAGTGAAAAAATAGAAGGAAAATGTTACTCATATGGGGTCCAGCTGGGCACCCTGTGAGGGGAAGAAACTGACAACTCTTATGTATGTAGATACAAACGTCCAATTTATGGCGAGAAAAGGAGACACCAATCTAAGTTTCAATATGTCACCAGGTTTCATTAGAAGAGTGATGAGTCATTTATTCATGGATCAGAGGGGAAGTGGGCTGCCTTAGTCAGCTAGCAATGAATAGCTAAACTCGCATTCCCTTGGAGACTGCTGAAGTCAACCTCCCTGAGCTGATAATCAGAAAACCTTTTTTCATCTGTAATAAAATATAACTGCAAAATTAGCAAAAACAACATTGGTCTACATGGGGGGCGTGGCTAGCCGTCTGAAGATGGCGGACGCGTGACCGAAGAGCTCTGAACCTGTCTAACATCTTTCCGCCCAATTCTGGGGTAATCTCCTGACGGCACCAGAGCGACACCATCGACGCAAATCCCACGATTCGCGGAGCCACAAAGGCCATACCACTGAGAGTGCCGCTGGCAGAACCCATTGGCTCGGGGCCTGCGCTCTGTGGGGCCGGCGCGTGAGCTGCCCCACTGAGAGAAGCGCCGGGGTGCCACCACACTTGACTGATGTCCAGCAGCGCGGTGCAAATCCTAGGCTTCCTGCTTAGCACTGCAACCGAGCTGGATCGAGCACCTGGGGGGCCAGCGGCGGCCCTGCTCTGTTGTGGCCCGCTCTGGAAGCAACCGTGCCAGAGAGGGGCCTCTAACATGGCCGGGCGTGGGGCATGGTGCCCTGAACAACCACCGTGGAGTGAGGCGCCTTGAGATAACCACACAAAGGCGCAGGTGAGCGGTGCACTTTAGGGGCTTGGATTGGAGCCTGGCGAGGAGATGCGACTGGCCCTGATACATGTGGCGAACTAGTGAGTAATGCAGTGAGTTCTCGGGGCCTAAATCAGGGACTGGTGAGTATGCAGCGGGGCCGGAAGTTCCAACACGCCTCCTACCCCTGGTAGACACTTTGACCTGGAGGCCGTAAAGCATAGCGGAGCCACCACAACAGCAGAGGGAGTCTGGGTGGCCACGGGACATCACTGTGGAGGCCTAACACTGTTGCCGGGCACCTGAGGGGTGGCCCTAGATGACGGGGACCCCAAACTTGGCACAGCAGTTGCAGAATCCCTGCTGATCGGGAGCGCCTCCCTGGCGCGGCACACTATCGGGGCCTCAACTGGGACCTGTCGTTCCTGCTAGGAGGCAGGAGGATGTACCTGGTCCCCTGCCCATGACGAATTCTGTGGCCTAGAGCCTGAGAAGCGCAGCAGAGCTGCCTATGAAACTTAGGGATCCTGATTGTCCCGGGAACCCCAGTAGCAAGCCCGGACAGGCGTGGGAAGCACCAAGAGAAGCGGAACCCTGCTGGACCAGTGGTGCCGTCTCGAAGCGGCGCATTCCCGGGCCCTAGGCCGAGGTCAGGAAATTCCATGGCAGGGCGGGTGGATGCGATTGGCCCAAAACCCCTGGTGGATCCTACGACCTGGATACTGGTAGACACATCGGAGCTGCTTCCAAAGCTGGGGAGAACTGATTGATCCTAGGCTAACACTTTGAGGACCTCGTGTGACAGCCCAGGAGGGCGGACCCGGGTGACCAGGCCTTTAGAGTGTAGTTCCGTGGGTACAGAATCTCACCAAAATAGTGGCGCCATCTTGGCAGTGGACCTGGACAGACATGGGGGAGTGCCAGGACTAGCTAAAGGGTGCAGTCCCCAGAAGAATCACAGCAATGGGACCCAGGTGAGGCTTGCAGATCGATGGGGCCTGGGGCATGGGCCCTGACTGGACTCTAACCAGCAGAGGACCTTGACCCACAAGAAGTGGGGCAGCTCCTATCAAGAGTCTCCGGGGCCTGAGTCGGGGCCCCGCGGCAGTCCCGGGACACAGTGAGAAGTGTCTGAACCCACATAAATCATTGCTTCCACTGAGCCACATGTGAGAGAGGTCTGAATACACCTCAGCGGCGCTGCCTCGGAACCCTCGCAGATTTCCAAGAGTTGGGCCTTGCTTGGTCCATTGAGATGGGCAAAACTGGAGCGAAACAAATGGGGGCGGCCCCAAAACAGGATGAAGACTCCCGAGATCAAGCACAGAGCAGCCTGGAGGCACAATGAAAGGCAGACCGCATCCAACAGCAATTATCCAGGATCCTAGAGGCCATTTCGGACACCAGGGCAACGCTGCACCAGGACATTAGCACAGTGCCAGTGGGTCTGGCTCCCAGAGGTGGTAAAAAATGGAAATATGGAGGCATACCTGGAGCCATGGCTTGGCACGGTGGTGGCCTTCGGGGCCCTGACACAGTTTTACACCCTTGAGTGGGCACATCAGGTCCCAGCCCGCCTGCCGGCACCAGTCCACCCCAGTGACCGGCTGTTTTCAAACGTTTGCACTCTATGAACAGAGACATCTTGCTACAGAAAGCTTGCACAAATGGTCCCTTTATAGTGAACAATAGCAAAGTCTCAATGTTTCCAGACTATACCCTCGATGTCCAAAGGAGACGTGCTTCATTTCTTGAGGTTAAGAAAGCTCCAAGAGTGGAGGGTCTCCAGTACTCCCTCCCCACTTGTGGGACACCCCCGCGCCGCACGGCCACCAGCTGCTGCGTGTGCCCCTTGCCTGCCTTGTGCCTCGCTGCTGCCTCGTTTGCCGGTTGTCGGCTGCCGCCGCTGCGGTTGTTTTTGCCCTTTGTTTTGACGATAATTTGTGCCTGCTTTGTTTTACTCTGATTTTGCCCTTGTTTTTTCGATTATTTGTGCCTGTTTTGTTTTAATTTCATTTTCCCCGTGTTTTGCTTTTCCTTCCTTGTTGGCCGCCTACCTCGCCGCCCTCCGCCCTCCCTTCCCGCCAACGCCGCTTTTCCCCGCCCTTTTTCTATTCTGTACCCTCCCCGCTCCCGCCTCCCAGCTGCTCCGCCCACCCGCGCACTTGGCCTTAAATGGCGACCGTGCGACGCAGGTGAGTGTGACCCACTTGTGGGACACCCCCGCGCCGCACGGCCACCAGCTGCTGCGTGTGCCCCTTGCCTGCCTTGTGCCTCGCTGCTGCCTCGTTTGCCGGTTGCCGGCTGCCGCCGCTGCGGTTGTTTTTGCCCTTTGTTTTGACGATAATTTGTGCCTGCTTTGTTTTACTCTGATTTTGCCCTTGTTTTTTCGATTATTTGTGCCTGTTTTGTTTTAATTTCATTTTCCCCGTGTTTTGCTTTTCCTTCCTTGTTGGCCGCCTACCTCGCCGCCCTCCGCCCTCCCTTCCCGCCAACGCCGCTTTTCCCCGCACTTTTTCTATTCTGTACCCTCCCCGCTCCCGCCTCCCAGCTGCTCCGCCCACCCGCGCACTTCGCCTTAAATGGCGACCGTGCGAACGCGCAGCGTTGACGCGCAGCTGGCGCGCCGATTGTGCGCCGAAGGCGCGCCAAAGGTAAGCCCGTCTGCGCCCGTCCGCGCCTGGACCGCGCCCAGGGCCAGGACCCCTGGCCCACGAAGATCCCGACCGACCCGCCTGACGTACTCCGCCGCCACCCTTGCCGCTCTCAACACCGGCCGACTCCCAGAATGCCATCAAGCCACTCCAAAACGTACCCACGGAACTTTCAGCTGCCACGCCTGCAAGTTCTCCTGCATCCGGACCTGCCCCGCACCAGCTCTCGCCAAGTCGAACACCAGCAGCACCCACCTCAAGTGCATCCTGCTCAACACCCGCTCCGTCCACAGACACACCATCGAACTCTGGAACCTCCTAGACGCCACAGCCCCTGACGTTGCCTTCCTCACGGAGACCTGGAGGAACGCCTCTTCAGCTCCCGACATCGCCATCGCTATCCCAGAGGGCTACAAGATCGTCCGGAGGGACCGAAACGCCAACCAGATGGGAGCAGGCATCGCCATCATCCACAGGAGCACCATCCGTCTCACGACCAGCACCGACAACACCCTGACCAGCGCCGAACACCTGCATTTCCAGATCCACACCAACCCGAACACCACCCTCAGAGGCACTCTGATCTACCGACCCCCTGGTCCACGCACGCAATTCAGCGAGGACATCGCCGACTTCGTCAGCCCGCATGCCCTCCCCTCCGCTGACTACATCCTCCTGGGAGACCTCAACTTCCATCTGGAAAACAACAACGACCGCAACACCAGCACCCTGCTCGACAACCTCGCCAACCTGGGACTCAAGCAACTGGTGTCCACCCCCACCCACCGCGCCGGACACACACTCGACGCCGTCTTCTCATCCAGCACAGACATCGACTTCAGCCACGCCACAGAGCTTCAATGGACGGACCACAGCTGCGTCCACTTCACCTTCAAGAGAACGACGACCCACCAACACCAGCAACAGGTCGCCCGCAGAAGCTGGAACAAGATCACAGCAGTCCAGCTCGCCACCTCCCTGAGCCAGCACCCTCCTGCCAGCTCAGCGAACCCCAGCCAGGCCGCCGACAACCTCACGAAGTGGATCAGCAACTGCGCGGACGAACTCGCCCCTCTGAGGACCCCGCCTAGCAGACCCGGCAGCAAGAAGGCCCCATGGTTCACCGACGAACTCAAGAGCTCCAAGAAGAACTGCCGAGCCCTCGAGAAAGTCTGGAAAAGGGAACCGACACCGGACAACAGGACCTCCTACAAACTTGCCACCCGGAAACACCACCAGCTGATCCGCGCCGCCAAGAAAACAGCATTTAAGGACCGGTTGGACAACAACGCACACAACTGCAAGGAACTCTTCAACATCGTGAAAGAGCTTTCCAACCCCAGCGCAGGAAACAACGACGTCACCCCATCGCAAGACCTCTGCAACTCCCTCGCTTCATACTTCCACAACAAGGTCACGGACATACACAGCAGCTTCAACAACCAACCAACGCACACCATGACCGAACAACCACCCCCCACCACCACCCTCCACGCCTGGACCCCGATCAGCACCGAAGACACCATCCGCACGATGAACTCCATCCACTCCGGATCACCGACCGACCCCTGCCCTCACCACGTCTTCAACAAGGCCGACGCTGTCATCGCACCCCACCTGCGAGACATCATCAACACATCCTTCGACACCACCATCTTCCCTGAGAGCTGGAAACACGCCGAACTCAGCGCTCTACTCAAGAAACCAACAGCGGACCCCACCGACCTCAAGAATTACCGCCCCATCTCGCTTCTCCCGTTTCCAGCCAAAGTCATCGAGAAGACCGTCAACAAGCAGATGGCCGCCTTCCTCGAGACGAACGGATCCCTCGACCCCTCACAGTCCGGCTTCCGAGCCAACCACAGCACCGAGACCGCCCTCATCGCCGCCACCGATGACATCCGAGCCCTGATGGACAATGGAGAAACAGCGGCCCTCATCCTCCTAGACCTCTCCGCGGCATTCGACACTGTCTGCCACCGCACCCTAGTGCAGCGCCTCAGCAACGTCGGAATTCAGGAGAAGGCACTGGAATGGATCATCTCCTTCCTCGACGGAAGAACACAGAGAGTCCGCCTACCACCGTACAAGTTAGAGGCCTCCGAAGTCATCTGCGGCGTCCCCCAAGGATCATCTCTGAGCCCCACCCTCTTCAACGTCTACATGAGCCCCCTCGCGGCCATCGTACGCAAACACAACCTCAGCATAATCTCCTACGCCGACGACACCCAGCTGATCCTCTCCCTGACCAACGACCCCGCCGCCGCCAGAGCCAACCTGCACGAAGGGATGAAAGAGGTAGCCGAGTGGATGACGATCAGCCGCCTGAAACTGAACTCGGACAAGACGGAGGTCCTCATCCTGGGCTCCTCACCCTCCGCCTGGGACGACTCCTGGTGGCCTCCCGCCCTGGGCACCGCACCCAAACCAACAGACCATGCACGCAACCTGGGCTTCATCCTGGACTCCTCCCTCTCCATGACCAGGCAAGTAAACAACGTCTCCTCGGCGTGCTTCAACATCCTACGCATGCTACGGAAGATCTTCTGGTGGATCCCCACCGAGACCAGGAAGACCGTCACCCAGGCCCTCGTCACCAGCCATCTGGACTACGGCAACGCCCTATACGCCGGTACCACCGCCAAGCTCCAGAAGAGACTCCAGCGGATCCAGAACGCCTCAGCCAGACTCATCCTCGACATCCCACGAACCAGCCACATCTCCGGACATCTGAGAGACCTTCACTGGCTCCCCGTCAACAAAAGAATCACCTTCCGCCTCCTCACCCACGCACACAAAGCCCTACACAACCAAGGCCCGAGCTACCTCAACAGCCGAGTCAACTTCTACGCTCCCAAACGCCACCTCCGATCAGCCAACCACGCCCTCGCCGCCGTCCCCCGCATCCGAAGAGCGACTACAGGAGGAAGGTCCTTCTCCTACCTGGCCGCCAAGACCTGGAACTCCCTCCCGACCGACCTGCGCCTGACCCAAGACCACCTCTCCTTCAGGAAGCCTTGAGACCCTACGGGTATGTAGCGCGCTTTATAAGTGTCACTGATTGATTGATTGATTGATTTTCCCCGCACATCTTCTTTAAGTCCTGGAAGGCAAGACCCACAACTGTGAGGACCCCAAGGAAGCCTGAGACTGGCTTGAGGCATATCAAACTGAAAACTCCCCAGCATGCACATGGACGATCCCCTAAAACTGAAGGCCACAAACCCAGAAAGAGATCTAAGCAGCGGTCCGAGTGCACCCTCTCCAAGAAACCAAGCCCTTCACAGACTGAACGTTAGCGAGTAGTGGCATTGCAAGCAGTCGTCAAGATTGTCAGTAAAGATGGCTCCCCATCGGAGACAGGGTCGCCGTCTTTCGGGGGAGATGGAGATTCAGACTCGGACTCCTCTGATGGGACCAGCCTTGATTTACCCATGGTGACACTGAAAACAGCAGATGAGATAGTCTAACTGGGCCCTATCTCAGGACGCTCTGTAGGGAACAACCCTGCCTGTATTATGGTGCATCAACAGGGCTTGGGGACCATTAGGGCTGGTGCAAGAGGCACCGCACCACAAATGCCACCCAACATAACACTACTTTGCGCACCCCAGTGTATTCATTTGTGCGCCCATGATCCCCTATATGCTGTTGCTGTGGCTGGCTAGGGCCTTCGCTGAACTTGAAAGATGTATCCATGGTTTGAGCAGATGGCTGTTGCCAGTATGCGCTGGGACTGGGGAGTTTTTTACAGTTTTTTTGGGGGGGAGTTGAGTGTTTCCGTTTGTAAGGCAGGTTGGGGCATGATCTTTTACTACCCTGGGGCCCGGGTTGGGGTGGGGGCCACGGGAGGGGGGACTGGACTCCCTTAAAATTACAACATCACACCACAAGATGAAACTCCTTACCTGGAACATTAGGGGGTTGGGGTTAATTTCCAAACGTCACAATATTCATAACTACTTTAAAAGATGGGGTTTGTAGATAGCCTCTTACAAGAGACACACCTCCTCCAAGGGGAAGTAGATAGACTGCACAGGCTATGGATAGGGCACACATTTGCCACCTCGTACTCAGCATATGCCTGTGGGGCTCTGATATGGGTTCGACCGGGGATCCCTTTTGAAGCAACAAGCACCATAATAGACAAAAAGGGCAGGTATGTTCTGCTAGTGGGATGACTCTTGGGCAGGTAAATTACACTGGGCTGCCTTTACGCACCAAACCATGATCAGCTGGCCTATATGGCAAGTCTGTCAGCACATTTGGCTGACATCAAGGTGGGGCAAGTGATCCTGGGTGGAGACTTTAACTGCGTGGCCGATGTGATGCTTGGCCGCTCCCACCCCGCGTCGGGGGCTCAGGCCTATCAAACAGCAGCGGGGCTATGGGACTGGATGGCTTATTGAGACCTGCAAGACATCTGGAGCATCCAACACATAGGGGATAGGGGATACTCCTTTTACTCCCCCATACACCATCTCCATACGAGACTGGATGCCTTCTGGTGCTCCCCAGGGATTAAGTACACAGAATCCCTAGGTCAGACATTCTCAGACTATAACCCCTTGCTTCTGTCATACCAACCCTATTTGCAAAAGCCCCCAATCCCCACGTGGAGGCTTAATCCCTTGCCATTGGAAGATGTTCCGTTTAGCGAATCCCTGCAGGCATTAGTGGGTACGTTCTTTGCAGACAATGTACATATGGCCTCGTCGGCATTGGTGGTGTGGGAGGCATTGAAAGTGGTGGTGAGGGGACATTGTAGGGGGCTAACAATCAGTATACAAAGGGAATTACACTGGGAGCTCTTGTACATTGAGGAAGTGCTGCGCACACTGGACGACACTCAGGGAACATGAGGACATGCAGATACATGTCTACTCGCCACACGCAAACAAAATGATGAGGCCCTAGAGAGACTTTGTTCACACGACTACAGGACATATATGGATAGAGCACAGGGTGAGGGGGGAAGGCTGGTCACCTGCTGACAAGGTTGGTGAGACCGGAGTCCCGGGCACCACAATCACTCACATACAGATAGACACAGGCACAACTGAATTTGACCCAGGTAAGATTAATGAACTATTCCAGAGCTACTACGAAACACTATATACCCTCACCCCCAAGAGGTCCCCCAAGCAGATCTTAGTGCATTCCTGTCCTAGCTGTCCCTCCGCGTTGCAGATGAAAGACCGTGGAAGAGCTGGGTGGCCCTGTCCAGAAATAGGAGGTCCGAGGGTCCATCACGTTGTTGGCCAACGGTAAGACACAGGGTCCTAATGGCCTCCTGGCAGAGTTCTACGTAAAATATGTAAAAGAGCTGACCCCCCATCTGGTCTCCCTGTATGCTGAGGCTCTAGAGCTGGGACATTTGCTGGACTCACATAAACCGCAATCGTGGTCCCACTCCCCAAGACATCTGGTCCTGACGCCAGAGTGAGGGACTTTGGACCCTTGTGCATGCTCAACACAGACTTCAAAATACTGAGCAAAATATTGATCAAAATCCTGGCGCCCTGATTGCTCCCACACATGAAACATCTCATACACCTTGACCAAAAGGGGTTCATCGCCTCGAGTAGCACTTTGTACAACTTGAGGAGACTGTTTTCTGTTCTCTACCACCAGGAGTCGAGGTCCCTCCCGCAGGCTACTGTCTTATCAGTCGACCTGTAAAAGGTATTCGGCATGGAGAGCTGGGTCTATTTATTTGAGGTCATGCTGAGACTGGGGGTTACAGTTAGACAAGGGAACCCTCTAGGTAGTTAAGGACCTAGAGTAGCAATTCATAAACATAACAGTGGTCCTTAACACATTTAATAGCAACAATTTAGTTAGGTATAGTCAACATTGTGTACTATAGAACAAAAGAAGTGTCGAGCCGCACACAATACTTATTTTGTATAGTGGTATAAAGGAATTTTTGAGGCAAAAAATACAGTGGGATACACTCCTGTATCCAATACTTAATGGACAAAACAGAAATGAAAATAAACAGTTTAAACAAAAGAGAAGGAAAAATATTCAGGCAGAAACAAAACGGATGCTGATAGTAAGAAATAGAGTATATCAAAGCTATCCATACATAGTTAACACACGAATCAAACACATTGGTACAGAAGTGTGTAACTATTTAACTGGTCGACGGCGTTTCGATCCCTAGAAAACAATTATTGGGATCATCATCAGGACTGTAATTTATATGCCTGAAAGTAAATTTGCAAACTTGTGGAGGTAATAGGGGAGAAAAGACGAAAGAAACTTATGTTTTTTTTAGAAAAAGAGGAATACATTACAGCTTTCATAACACCTATAGTTCATTTAAAAACCATGCACATTTTGGTAACATATTGCTGCGTGAGTGGTACCAACAATTTAAAGAAATTATTTACAGTTATGAGAGGAAGAGAAGTAGTAGGCAGCTTAGTGATGGAATTATCCCCGCCCGGAATTCCCTTGTCGATACTTGGGCATGCAAAAAGAGGGTTTATCATATTGCGGCTGCTCACGACGAATCAAGGAATTAAAAGTAAAAAACAAGTGACTTTGTGGCCGTTTGATGTTTAAAGAATTGATATGGATTGTGTGGTGGCGGTGAGGGGGTGAAGGGTAAGATCAGAGCCACGATCAATAAGTGCGATCAGGGGGAGAAAAAGGCAAAAAGGTCTACCTCCGGGTCTGGCGTGCAAGGAATAGTGCGGTGTCCTCTAGCGTTTTAACGGCAATGATAAGTCTGCTATGCAGCTTAAATCGAGCGTTTGCACTTCCGCTTAGGTCGGCAGAAGTAGCTCAGAATAGTGGAAAACTCCGATTAAAAGGGATAACCTCGCGGTAAAAGGGAACATATTCGTAAAACCGCCATGTAAAAAAAAAAGATGAAGGAATAACCACTGTAGCGGTGGCGCGTTACCTGTTCGTAGGGATAATGGTTCACGGTTAATGCGGAACCACAGAAGGGATTCTCCTCGTCGGTCTCCGACTTCGAAGGGCAATGCCTATAGAGAGAAGGAGACTCATGAGCAGGAGAACGCTATTGGAGAAGGCCATGGAGCGCCGGGGTATTGGAGGCTTACCTTTACGCTTGTTTGCAGTAGTGAGGAGGCTACCGGGCACGGTGGCTTGGACAGGAACAATCATAAAACATCCGGGGTGAAAGGGTCTCAGGGAAGTATTAAAGACTCAACCAGGCTATGTCGCCTAATAACCAACATGAAATACTAAAGAAACCTGGGAGTCTAGGGGGAACAAAGTTGTGTCCCAATAAGTGATAAAACCAATGCCCAGCGCTTGGGTGCAGAGGAGAAATCCTTACAAATTACCAAGAAATGCATATGCCAACGCACATAGCCACCAGCAGCTCTAGGTGTATCCCAACGTCCAAAGATGGATTCCCATCAAAGTCTTGTAAATGATCAATATTATCATTTGGTCATCCAACTGTAGGGATGGGGGTCTCTAGATCATTGAGACAGAATCCATGCCCTCCATAAAAGACAGGAATATACCTCATGAGTTACTCGTAGACCATATGTTTGATCATAAGGTGGGAAATAGTGCAGTGCAGAAAGAAATTAGTGAGAATAAAATGAATAAAGAAAGATAGCGAAATAAACTTTAATAGCTATCAGTCTCTTCCACATTAAAACCAAGAACAGCGCAAATATAGCAGTTCACACAAATAGCTGCTGAGGGGCCGACATGTTTCAGCCAAACGGGGACAAACTCCTAAGGCTTTCTTCAGGGCCCCTGTTCTAAATAAACCTTGCAACTGCAAATGTATAGTACAATTAAATCCATAAACCAAAAATCATAAGTGAAGAACCATAAAGGATATACGTGACTATTCCTCCATGTCACTTGGTGTGAAGTTCACCTACAAAAGCAAATGGTGATGTCAGTGCATTGAGTATAGCAATATCAGAGAAAGTTTAAAATGTTTTTTAACTCACCTATAGTAACAGGGGAAAGGACCTCACCTCTCCTGGACCATGCTCAGGGTAGAGGAGGCCACGCGCTACAAGGCAAGGAAAAAAGAAGGTTCTAGATCTAACAGTGGGAACACTGACTTTCATAGTTAGCCACAGATCTATGCCACCTATTCCTTTGCTAAAGCCTCCTAAAAACTCCTTCAAGCTCACTATCAAAAAACTCAGCCACCCCTCAAAATAAGGCAGTCACTAGAATGTAAGTTATACTCCTCCATGTATTACGTTGATACCCAATAATGGTGACAAGCATTGAGATCCCTACCTCTCCGTCATTGCCTCAGACTGATCCCGAGTCTGGGGGAGGCAACGAGGAGAGGAAAGGGACGATATTTATACATAAAAAGGACAAGCCCTTTGCTTAATCGAGGTGTTGTCCCCGTAAAAACGCCATGTTGGTAGTTTAATTGAACTCAAAAGTAAGTAAACCAAACCCTGAAACTTACTTAGAGAAAAGGATTGTCAAACGGCGATATCATTCTTTTCGTTTGAAGCAGTTCTCTGTACTCGCGAGTTCTCGCGGCAGAAAAGGGGACTTCGACGGGGGTTGTCAGCGAACTACAAAATGACGTCATACGTGATTGCGCAGTAGTTTCCACTATATCGCCCGTCCAAGTAATAAAAACACTGCGAGTCAAAAGAACGTATTCCGTCATTTATAGCATTCCTGGGAATGTCAGAGAAGAAACAAACTGGTACTACTAAATAGTACAACACCAAGACGTATGTATTTACATCCAAAATACCCTAATTAAGATACAGGTAGAATGGTGTGATCTAAGAGATTTTCATCGTGTTAAAGTATAATGACGATGAAAATCATGATTGTCATCATGAGATGGTGTTATTACGATGTTTAAATACATGTCACAACGACGTCCAGAACTGAGGCTTTAGTCTCTAGACAATTTTGGATTAATGTGATTCTGTCCAAAAGGGGACTGCAATAGTCTATCATTGCTTAGATGGTATATATTTATATATATATATTGCTAGTGGTGGTGTGGAAAGTGGAGATATTTATGAACCCCTAAACTAGTTCAGGTTTGTAGGGCTATAACTACTAGCCATAACTCCATAGCTCAACCACCCGCATTGACCTCCAGAGTAGGCGAAAGTGTTCTTCTGATGTATCAACACAACAATGGAGGTATATATATATTGTCTTGTCATTTGGTTAGGGCTCTAAACACTCACTGACATTATTCTGGACCAATAGGTGTTTCTGGTCTGACCATGGGCTTGAGACCTATATAGAAGGTAAATCATACTCTCACAGCGTAGTCCACGGAATATCATCATTCAGACCACTAGTATCCGTGGAGAGTTTGTAAATCCATTTTTGCTCTTTGGTGAAGAGATATCTGGTTACATCCCCAATATGTGAGGGTACAAAGGGTTTCTCTAGTACCGTTCATGTGAAGTCTGTTTCACAGTGATTCAGTTCTAAAAAGTGTTTAGTTAATTTAGAAACACTTTTTTTGCACCTAAAGGAACTCTTGTGCTCTGGCATTCTGGTGCGGACTTTCCTAGTAGTTATACCTATATATTTCTTAGCACACGGGCATGTTAGTAGGTAGATAACTTCTGAGCTGTTACAATTAGAGAAATTCTTTTGGATCCATGGACGATTCGTCCCAATATCTATCTGTGTAGATTTGGACGTCTGTGGACACATGGAACAATTGCCACACGGATGGTGGCCAGTCACTGCCGCCAGGTCCCATAGGGTACCTACTACCCGCCTAGGTGTTTCTTGGGGACGGGTATGGAGCAGCCGATCGCGAAGGTTACTCGACCTTTTGAAGGCAAACAGGGGTGGTTCTATTTTGTCATTAGTGCAATTAAGCACCCGCCAATGGTGTCTCACAATCTGTTGCACCTGGTTTGATTTAGTGTTGAATGTACTTACAAAAGTGAGTCGTTCAAGGGGAGCCTTAGGTAGAGCCACCTCCAGTAAGGCATCACGATGATTATTGGCCGCCCTTTTCAATGAACGTTTGATCAGTTGTTGTGGATAATGCCAGGCTCTTAGTTGGTGAGAAAGACCCGTGGCATGTTTGTTGAAGCTTTCTAATGTGGAGCAATTCCTCCGGACCCAAAGGAATTGCCCATAGGGCAGGTTATCCTTCAAGGATCTGGGGTGTTGGCTGTCATACAAAAGTAGAGAATTCCTTGCCATGGATTTCCTAAATAATTCAGTTTGTAAACCTGACGGGGTTACGTAGATCGATAAATGAAGAAAAGAAATTCTTTCTTTACTGCTCTCCACAGTAAACTTCAAGAACTCATTTTGAGAGTTCAGCCACTGATAGAAGGTCAGAATCGAACCCGTATCACCTCGCCATATCACAAGAATATCATCTATGTACCGCTTCCACCAGCGGATGTTGGAAAAAAAACACATTTTTGAGTTCTTGAAGTTTACTGTGGAGAGCAGTAAAGAAAGAATTTCTTTTCTTGATTTATCGATCTACGTAACCCCGTCAGGTTTACAAACTGAATTATTTAGGAAATCCATGGCAAGGAATTCTCTACTTTTGTATGACAGCCAACACCCCAGATCCTTGAAGGATAATCTGCCCTATGGGCAATTCCTTCGGGTCCAGAGGAATTGCTCCACATTAGAAACCTTCAACAAACATGCCAAGGGTCTTTCTCACCAACTAAGAGCCAGGCATTATCCACAACAACTGATCAAACGTTCATTGAAAAGGGCGGCCAATAATCATCGTGATGCCTTACTGGAGGTGGCTCTACCTAAGGCTCTCCTTGAACGACTCACTTTTGTAAGTACATTCAACACTAAATCAAACCAGGTGCAACGGATTGTGAGACACCATTGGCGGGTGCTTAATTGCACTAATGACAAAATAGAACCACCCCTGTTTGCCTTCAAAAGGTCGAGTAACCTTCGCGATCGGCTGATCCATACCCGTCCCCAAGAAAAACCTAGGCGGGTAGTAGGTACCCTATGGGACCTGGCGGCAGTGACTGGCCACCATCCGTGTGGCTATTGTTCCATGTGTCCACAGACGTCCAAATCTACACAGATAGATATTGGGACGAATCGTCCATGGATCCAAAAGAATTTCTCTAATTGTAATAGCTCAGAAGTTATCTACCTACTAACATGAAACTCCCCAGAAGGTCATCTGCCTCAGCTGCATTAAATTCTCTACACTGGTTACCACTCCATAAAAGAATTCTTTTTAAACTTTTACTTACCGTTTTTAAAGCTCTGAAAGGCACAGGGCCTCATTACTTTGCAAAACGCTTCACCTTTTACAACCCCTCACGATGTTTGAGATCCTCTGGAACAAATCTCATAATGATTCCCAGGTTCAAGTACAAGACTAGGGGTGGGAAAACCTTTACCTTTCTGGCAGCAAGGGCATGGAACAACTTACCCGTCAACCTTAGACTAACTGAAAAAGAGAGTAAATTCAGAAAACTCCTCAAGACTTGGGTATATCAACAACCTGACAACTCTGTATTGGCAGCCATTTAGTTCCAGACCCTCACCACTGATCATCGATCACTTATCTACTTCATGCTTGCACAGCGCCAAGATGCTCCTTCCGGAGCGATAGTTCGCGCTTTATAAAAACCCACAAATATCAAATTATAAAAACCCACATGCCCGTGTGCTAAGAAATATATAGGTATGACTACTAGGAAAGTCCGCACCAGAATGCTAGAGCACAAGAGTTCCTTTAGGTGCAAAAAAGTGTTTCTAAATTAACTAAACACTTTTTAGAACTGAATCACTGTGAAACAGACTTCACATGGACGGTACTAGAGAAACCCTTTGTACCCTCACATATTGGGGATGTAACCAGATATCTCTTCACCAAAGAGCAAAAATGGATTTACAAACTATCCACGGATACTAGTGGTCTGAATGATGATATTCCATGGACTACGCTGTGAGAGTATGATTTAGCTTCTATATAGGTCTCGAGCCCATGGTCAGACCAGAAACACCTAATGGTCCAGAATAATGTTGGTGAGTGTTTAGAGCCCTAACCCAATGACAAGACAATATATATATACCTCCATTGTTGTGTTGATACATCAGAAGAGCACTTTCGCCTACTCTGGAGGTCAATGCGGGTGGTTGAGCTATGGAGTTATGGCTACTAGTTATAGCCCTACAAACCTGAACTAGTTTAGGGGTTCATAAATATCTCCACTTTCCACACCACCACTAGCAATATATATATATATATATATATATATATATATATATATATATCTTTTCGCCAATCACATCTGTCAGAAATGATAGCCCGGACACTTCTTCTGTGCAAAAAATATAGATTTAATGGCAATAACAACGCGTTTCGGCGATTAAGCCTTGATCACGCGTGATCAAGGCTTAATCGCCGAAACGCGTTGTTATTGCCATTAAATCTATATTTTTTGCACAGAAGAAGTGTCCGGGCTATCATTTCTGACAGATGTGATTGGCGAAAAGAATTTATTGGGACTGCTGGTGCCCGGCTCGGACCGCCCGCTGACAGTGCTTCTCCACCACCAGCACTCGTGAAGGGGATATATATATATATATATATATATATATATATATATATATATATATATATATATATATATATATATATATATATATATATATATATTACCTACTGGCGGTCGCCAGTAGGTATATATAGTTAGGATTTTTTCTCTATGGGTTTTTTGAAAATTCTATGTCTAATAACTTTGGCGTTTGTGGACGGAATTGGCTGAAATTTTCAGGAAAATGGCACATTTTGTTTCTGAGCAGCCCTTGAAAATTTGGGGGGGGTTCGTCCAGTGGGGGCCGAGAAAAAAGGGGGGTCCCAAAACGTGTTTTTAACATTGAGTTTTCCATAGGGCGGTTGGCCTCACTTTTAGCCCGAACGGCTGAATGGATTTGCACGAAACTTGGCAAAATTGTAGGGACTGGTAGCCCGATGTGCCTTTTGTAGGTCTCAATATATGTGCTCCAGTGGATTTTGAGAAATTAACGTTTAAAAAAAGATATATATCTGTAACAGCGGACCGGGCAGCGCACTGGTTCGCGGACTTTTCGCGCAACGGAGCTTTGTGAAGCGAAGCTGATTGGTTCTCCGGCGTCTGTCAACATTCCAAACAGTCCGTAGCGGCCGCCATCTTGTCTCTCGGTAGGATCGAGAGACAAGAGGAGGTCAAAACAAAGGGGGAAATAACTATAAGGGGGCATAGTAGATCCTCGCTGACCCCCTAGGTTTGATGTGGAGGTTTTAAAAGGGCCCCGCGGGGCAAAAAAAAATAATAATAATAATAATTGAACGGCTGAATGGATTTGCACGAAACTTGGCAAAATATTAGGGACTGGTAGCCCGATGTGCCTTTGCTAGGTCTCAATATATGTGCTCCAGTGGATTTTGAGAAATTAACGTTCAAAAAAAGATATATATCTGTAACAGCGCTCCGCTTCGCGTAACGGAGGTTTGCGAAGCTGATTGGTCATTCTGTCACTGGGCTATAGTTGGGCTACATCTGGCTGATATTTGGGCTACATTTGTTTTTTTGTGTGTCTGGCGGCCATCTTTGGGCTACATTGGGCTACATTGGGCTTCATTGGGCTACATTCGGCTAATTAGCAAATAGCTCATCGCAAACTAGGAATGGTAAAGAATCGCTATTTATTCCTTAAAGTTCGCTATTTAGGAAATGCAAATAACTTTGATGATACATATGGCGGTTCATCTCTAACAAGATAAGAAGCATAGGGATACATTTATGATGACTGGCGCATCACCAGGGATGTGTTAGTCATTTTGTGCCGCTGTTCCGTCACCTATGGTGTGCTGCATTTACAATGCGGCGCATCATGGGGCAAAAACAGCACAGATGCGTGATGTATCTGTGCCGTAAAGGTGGCGCATTGCTGGAGTTGTATCGCAAGTGTGATGAAGCTCCAGCAAGGGTCGGGGGTGCCCCTGTCGCAGGGTTTCTGTTCTCACACAGAACTGTGGACAGAGGATTGGAACCTCGGCGAATGCATTGCTGGAGTTGTATCGCAAGTGTGATGAAGCTCCAGCAAGGGTCGGGGGTGCCCCTGTCGCAGGGTTTCTGTTCTCACACAGAACTGTGGACAGAGGATTGGAACCTCGGCGAATTAGGGTGTCCCAAAACTCACGTTAGTAATCAAAAACTCCTTAGCAAGCTAGGTACAGTGTCACATTGGATATAACAAACTCTCAATGTTTAGACAATCCAGAATATGAACTTATAGTACCTCAGGATACGTGGAACTCATGAACAGTCGGTCGTTATAGATTTCTTAGAAACCAGAACATGGAGTTAAGAAGAACAGATGTGTATTTGAAATGTTTATTTACTAATGCCGTCTTCTCAGGCGTAGTACCTTAGATAATAAAAGTACACATATTATCAGTAGCAAAATTACCAGCATAGTTACTAGTACATAAAAAGTGAATGGTGATAGTATGTTAACATGCTGTAAATGAATAAGAGTTAGCAACACTTATAAGCAGCCGCGGGCCGTGGAGGGAGTTACGGTGAGGCAGGGAGGCGGGGAGGGGGAGAAGCAGGGTGGAGAATACAAGTACACATATTATCAGTAGCAAAATTACCAGCATAGTTACTAGTACATAAAAAGCGAATGGTGACAGTATGTTAACATGCTGTAAATGAATAAGAGTTAGCAACACTTATAAGCAGCCGCGGGCCGTGGAGGGAGTTACGGTGGGGCAGGGAGGCGGGGAGGGGGAGGGGCAAGGTAGAGAGGGCTCCACCCTGCTTCTCCCCCTCCCCGCCTCCCTGCCCCATCGTAACTCCCTCCACGGCCCGCGGCTGCTTATATCTCACCCTCCCTAATACACATATTATATTATTTGCTAAGAAGGTCTCTTTGTGTTGGTTTAGGGCGTGCCCATACTTTAGTGTCTTAGATTTGAAGGAATCACATCAGCATACACCAGCTCTCTCTTCATGTGAACCGCATCAACTGTTGTGTATGTGTGTTCGGCAAAGCAATATAAAACCCGCCTCATGCCCAGAATTGGCAGAAGTTGCACTTATGTTATGAGTATGAAGTCGTGGAGATCAGACCTCATAACAATTCTGTATCGTGTTGTTCTTGAAACTTTAGCACTCGCTGTACAGATATAGTTTAACAAGTAAAGCAGATAGTAGACCAATAACATATTATTCTCATGTAAACCACGATGAACTACTAGGTGGAAAGCTAAAGCAACAACTAAGTGTCGTGTGCAGAAGTTGCAAAAAAGGAAAAATGGCGTTTAAACCGGTAATGAGCCCATGCTAACTTAACACGGTGTAAAGATATCCAGGACCTAGATGACACCTCCTCATGATCCGGAAACGAACTGAATAAGATAATAGAAGTGCCATCTCATGAGAGCAGATTGCAAGTTTATATGTGGACGGTCCGCAAGGTAAAGCATTAAAAACTAGGAAAATTTAATGCTAAAGAAAAATAAAACAGCCAAGTACTTTATCGAGTCTTAAGCCAATAGGCAAGGTAAATAATAAAAACTTGACAAATAAGTCAATGAATTGTCAATGAAATGCTAGTACTCAGCATATCAAACATGAAAAAGGTCTATGACATAACTGTGTATGCAAAATAAGCTGCAACAGCCTCCAATAGGAAGTCACCGTCTTCATCCGAAAACAGTTCAGCCATCCAATTTAAAAGCGGAAAAGAACATACGTGCTCTCCCAGCACCGGATCCTCTATCACCATCAGAGGACAGCTCGGTGGGTTTTCAAGAAAGCTCTGTTCCAAGAAAGACTGTGCTGCCGCCAGTAAATTCCAGGGACCAAGTAGTCCATGCATCAATGCCACAGCCATAATCCTTTCGCCAGGACAAACCAACTCGTGAGTAATGATAGGAGTCATCAGCTGATTAAAGTCGACGTCAGGAGAAACCGGTCCGCAGAGACACAAATCAATGGCCCAATCGAAATCACAGGTCAGGCAGTGAAATACAGGCTGGACACAGGTGAAGTAGGAGAACCGAAAAGATAATCCATATGCCGTGCTTAATATCGCCAACGGCATTGTGCCATAATATTCTAGCATGCGATTGCGGAACAGTGTCAGCAGCTGCAGGGTCGGAGGTTGCATAGGAGGGACATCCATATTTAAAAATGTAAAAAAGCACAAGAGCGTCCGCTGGTAATGCAAGTAAAAATGCCAATCTACGAACCAGAGTGCAGAAAATACAATGAAAGGAAGCAGGGATGACTCCAAAGATTTTCTCAAATGAAGTCACGAGACCACTGGTAACAACTTTAAAAAAGTGTGCCAGGGACTTTGTGGAGGATGCGTTAAAGATAGTCGGAAACATGTTGCTGAAATTGAAAGGCAAATCTTAATTGAAAAGGGTGTGCACCTCTGTATGGGTGTTCGCTATGTGAAGTACGAAAGTTTCACGGGCCGAACTCAAGGCCACCTCTCTCTGAGACAAAAGAGCTCTTATTCTTGCCATGCCGTTGAAACGTGTCCCAAGGTTGGTATTTGTGGCCAGATTGAAAACTCCCTATGTTCATGTGTGGGAGGAAATAGAACATTTCTGCAGCAAATAACCCGTTCACTTACTGTTACGATAAAAGGAATACTTTTAATTAACTCAGAACAATCTTCATTATTGAGCATCAAATAACTACCATTTTCCAACAACTTGAACGTGGGGATGATAGCAGGAACTGGCGTGCCTTGCAACACGCAAGCCATATTTGGTCGGTGTTTGTTGCATGAACCGTGTAACTGTATGTGCCTACACATTAGTGAATGATCTGGCGTCTCAGTGCATTCCTCTCCATTCAGATAAACTTCTTGATCATCTTTGAAACATCTGTATGTGTATGGAAGCGACCAGACCTCATGAAGAAAAGCACTACCTAAAGGTTCATAACGACCTATTGGTATATATTTCATACAATTTGAAAACTTATATAAAGCAAAAGGCAGCGTTATTAAACCGTGGATAAGGCATGTTGCCAAAAAACCCGCAATCCTCTGCTGATGATGTCACTGAGCATGTCATGAATGATGTAATATGTGACATCATCAGCAGTGGATTACGGGTAATGGTATCTCTAGTTTACTCCCTTATAGCTGTGTTTCTTTTAACATAAGTGTCTGTTTCCTTCCCTTATACTTACTGTTTTTGGTTCGCTTCCGGTTCGCGTACCAGCGAGCGAACTAGGAAGCGAACTAAGAGAAATAGAGGTTGGCACAATTCCAAATATTGTACCAATTTTTTAATAACGGGGAGGTAGTTCTGAAAAGAACTTTTTTTTTTATTTTTCTGAACATTTTTTTACTGTTTTTGAATTTTTCGGAACAGTTTTATATTTTTTTGGGTTTTTCTTGGAGGGGGCAATGAAAACGATTCATTGTAAAGGGCTCAACAGGAGCAACAAAACAAAAAAAAGAAGTATTTATTATTTTGGGCGTTTCGGACAAACTTGCATATGATAGTCAATAGCTCTGTTGATCAGAGTGATGCTTTTTTCTCCGTAGGAAATGAATCCATCGCAAAATGCGCAGATGTGTTTTACATCACCAAATCTCATTTGTATATTTGGCACCATCTCCCTGCCCTCTGGTCCCGTTACTTCCGGTACAACAGATCTTCTGGCCATAATAGGGAGATTATCTAGGTCGTTCCGAAACTGTGCAGCACTGTAGTTGTTAGGATGCCACCTAGTCATATGGCGATGCATTGTGTAGTTTCCGAAACTGTATTTTTTGTCGGTCCCTCTGGACAGTCTATCTTGACATATAAGGCAAGTTACGTATCTTGCATTTACTTTTTTCTGACCTTTGGGAATTTTAAAAAATTGCCAAATGAAGTTTTCTTTCCGGTGAGACGTCCTGGGCTGCTCAGGCAAAAACTGCCTCTCTTCGTGCTCGTCCTCCTGTTCCTCTTCTTCTTCTTCTTGTTGAATTAGAACTTGAGCAGGTGGTCCACTCTTCCTTGGATGTGGTGGAGGTGGTGGGGAAGCACCAGCTGAAGCTACTAAAGAAGCCATTGCTCAGTGATCACAAAGGGTCTTTCTCTCACAATGATGAAAGTCAGAGTGAGGAAAGAAGGAGGGATTTTCATCATTTGGGAAAAACAAGAGTTCTCAACCAATCAAAAGTGTTCATTTTAGATTATATGACCTAGTCTTACATCATTAGGAAACCAAAAGTGAAATGAACCAATGAAAAGTGTTATTACCAAGTCACATGACTTGCTGTGTTTACGTTAAGCGCTTTGCAGGGCCTCCCGGTTTGCTTCCAGAAACCTGCGCTTTGCGACTCGCTTCGCGTACCAGTTCGCTAACGTAGCACGTCATATGACGTATCACGCGACAACGTGAAACGTCATGCGGACGGGAGGCGTCACGATGTTGTTTTCTAACGCGGCACTTGCGGTAAAGAAACGTTTACCGGCTCGCGGTCTATTTCGCGGCATCAAGGTCAGCTAACGGGAAGCTTCCCGATTCGCGAAGCGGGAACGAAGAAAAAAAAATATTTAAAAAAAAAATTATTCATAAACATATAAAATATATTTTTGGATTTAAAGAAGAATACATTTTACAGCTACAGATATTAGCTGTTAAAAAACCAATGAAATTCACAGAAAAAACCATAGGTTATAGACCATATATAGTTAGGAATTAGCATTTACAAAACCTTGAAAATTCACTGAAAAAACCATAGGTTATAGACCATATATAGTTAGGAATTAGCATTTAGAAAACCTTATTTTACTCACACAAAACCATTGAAATTCCATATATAGTTAGTTGCACTAACTATATATCGCGCACCCGCAATCCACTGCTGATGATGTCACATATTACATCATTCATGACATGGTCAGTGACATCACTGATGACATCACTGATGACATCTCAAATGACATCACTGATGACATCACTGATGACGTCTCATTTGGCATCATTCTTGTGCTAATACGATAAACTTCTTCAGACTCTAATATAACCTTAGATACACTCAGTGTATACAGACACTCACACACTGCCACTCATCCATGGAGTTACTCACACACCCAGTCAGTCATGCAAAGAAACAATCTCACCTCCATTTCTTCAACTATACAGTTATACACACCTTACTTATTGAAACATATACTAACACATATTTACTCTCTTATACAATCCCTGATACAAGTTCACAATGATCGATACAACCACTTACTCAGTGGCTCTCATGCACAGTTATTTATATATGCCAACTCTCACATGTACTGTGTTTTACATATGTACTTACTATGACATGTAGCATTGAGATATCCATTCACTCATCAATACACTCATGCACACAGTCAACTGCCCATGTAGCTGTTTCCACATGCACTCTTGAACTCATACACCTAGTGAATAAACTGCTCACACATCTATGCACAGAGTCACACACCTTCCAGCCACCCCCACACAAACTCAATCTCCCATAGAAATACTTGGGCAACCAATTAATAACACATATAGCCTCTCGTATAGCTAATGATCAACACATGCAGCAGTTTACATCACAACAGACATAATGATGCACAAATTAAGACAGTTTAGTCACTAACCCGTGCATTCAGTAAGACGCATTTAATCACTCACTCATACAGTCAATCACGCACCTACTAAAACCTTCATTCAGACACTTATACATCCACTCATTCTTCAATATGTAAAACATATTTAAACTTTACAGAAACACATAATCACTGGATGTTGTCATCAGTGATGTCATCAGTGATGTCACTGACCATGTCATGAATGATGTAATATGTGACATCATCAGCAGTGGATTGCGGGTGCGCGATATATAGTTAGTGCAACTAACTATATATGGAATTTCAATGGTTTTGTGTGAGTAAAATAAGGTTTTCTAAATGCTAATTCCTAACTATATATGGTCTATAACCTATGGTTTTTTCAGTGAATTTTCAAGGTTTTGTAAATGCTAATTCCTAACTATATATGGTCTATAACCTATGGTTTTTTCTGTGAATATATATATATACCATCTAAGCAATGATAGACTATTGCAGTCCCCTTTTGGACAGAATCACATTAATCCAAAATTGTCCAGAGACTAAAGCCTCAGTTCTGGACGTCGTTGTGACATGTATGTAAACATCGTAATAACACTATCTCGTGATGATAATCATGATTTTCATCATCATTATACTTTAACACGATGAAAATCTCTTAGATCACACCATTCTACCTGTATCTTAATTAGGGTATTTTGGATGTAAATACATACGTCTTGGTGTTGTACTATTTAGTAGTACCAGTTCGTTTGTTCTCTGACATTCCCAGGAATGCTATAAATGACGGAATACTTTCTTTTGACTCGCAGTGTTTTTATTACTTGGACGGGCGATATAGTGGAAACTACTGCGCAATCACGTATGACGTCATTTTGTAGTTCACTGACAACCCCCGTCGAAGTCCCGTTTTCTGCCGCAAGAACTCGCGAGTACAGAGAACTGCTTCAAACGAAAGGAATGATATAGCCGTTTGACAATCCTTTTCTCTAAGTAAGTTTCAGGGTTTGGTTTACTTACTTTTGAGTTCAATTAAACTACCAACATGGCGTTTTTACGGGGACAACACCTCGATTAAGCAAAGGGCTTGTCCTTTTTATATATAAATATCGTCCCTTTCCTCTCCTCGTTGCCTCCCCCAGACTCGGGATCAGTCTGAGGCAATGACGGAGAGGTAGGGATCTCAATGCTTGTCACCATTATTGGGTATCAACGTAATACATGGAGGAGTATAACTTACATTCTAGTGACTGCCATATTTTGAGGGGTGGCTGAGTTTTTTGATAGTGAGCTTGAAGGAGTTTTTAGGAGGCTTTAGCAAAGGAATAGGTGGCATAGATCTGTGGCTAACTATGAAAGTCAGTTTTCCCACTGTTAGATCTAGAACCTTCTTTTTTCCTTGCCTTGTAGCGCGTGGCCTCCTCTACCCTGAGCATGGTCCAGGAGAGGTGAGGTCCTTTCCCCTGTTACTATAGGTGAGTTAAAAAACATTTTAAACTTTCTCTGATATTGCTATACTCAATGCACTGACGTCACCATTTGCTTTTGTAGGTGAACTGCACACCAAGTGACATGGAGGAATAGTCACGTATATCCTTTAAGGTTCTTCACTTATGATTTTTGGTTTATGGATTTAATTGTACTATACATTTGCAGTTGCAAGGTTTATTTAGAACACAGGCCCTGAAGAAAGCCTTAGGAGTTTGTCCCCGTTTGGCTGAAACATGTCGACCCCTCAGCAGCTATTTGTGTGAACTGCTATATTTGCGCTGCTCTTGGTTTTAATGTTGAAGAGACTGATAGCTATTAAAGTTTATTTCGCTATCTTTCTTTATTCATTCTCACTAATTTCTTTCTGCACTGCACTATTTCCCACCTTATGATCAAACATATGGTCTACGAGTAACTCAGGAGGTATATTCCTGTCTTTTATGGAGGGCATGGATTCTGTCTCAATGATCTAGAGACCCCCCATCCCTACCGTTGGATGACCAAATGATAATATTGATCATTTACAAGACTGTGATGGGAATCCATCTTTGGACGTTGGGATACACCTAGAGCTGCTGGTGGCTATGTGCGTTGGCATATGCATTTCTTGGTAATTTGTAAGGATTTCTCCTCTGCACCCAAGCGCTGGGCATTGGTTTTTATCACTTATTGGGACACAACTTTGCTTGGACAGGAACGACAGAGAGAGGGTGGGATCAATAGTTAAATAACCTAGAAAACTCGGCGGCCATCTTAGGTGAGTGAGTAAGAAAAGTTATGAAAGTAAAGGAAGGACAACAGGTCCAAATAGGGGAATTAATAGAGGTGAAGGTGATATTAAACACGAAATACAGATATTGGTAATTTAAAACGGAATTTCCAAAGAAAAGCATACAAAATAAATAACACAGTTACAGAGAAATTGATGCAGTTAGACACAATTAGATGAGATAGGTCCAGTCTTCATTTCGATTCAATCCTGTTCTGGTGCTGTCCATAAGGATAATCATCTTGAGCTCCTCTTTGTTTAGAAGGAGAGCCATGTCGCCACCATGTGGGGGTAATTTCAAAGCATTTAAAACAGTCCATTTAATGTCATTTTCATTGTGCCCTTTTTGTATGAAATGTTCCACAAGAGGGGCATTCGGGGTTTTACATCGTACCTGGCTCCGGTGCTGCACAATCTGGGTCTTGATTTTCTGCGTCTTCTGGCCAATATACACTTTGGGGCAAGGGCATTGTATAAGATAAATTACGTTGCATGTGTTGCAGTTGGAGAAAGTGCGACAGGTTATTTTTACATTATTGAAAGTAAAAGACTTTCCTTCCAATGTAAATTCACACACATTGCATGCCCCACACTTTGAATGTCCCACCAAAGGCACCGGGTTCCAATGTGCATCAATAGTAGGCTGCTGGGGTAGACTTGGAAGTGCAGCCCTAACCAAAAGGTCCTTCAGATTGGAGCTCTTGCGAAACGCAAAAATCGGTCGTTCGATTTCGAGAACTCTTGCGTTCCTTCACTAGAGAGTTAGAAATGGGATAAAAAGTTGTTACGCAGGCAATTTTGTTAGTTCGATTTTTAGGTTTTGGACTTAGTAGAACCTCCCTAGGGCAGTACCATGCTCTTTTTACAGCATTACGTACCAATTTTCTGGGATAACCACGATCTTTAAGTTCCAGTGATAATGTAGATGCTTCTCTGAAGTAATCTTCTTTGGCAAAACAATTACATCTTATTCTGAGAAATTGAGAATATGGTACTGAATCCCTCAAAGCCCTGGGGTGTTTGATAATGTAACTAAGCAGGGTGTTAAGTTCTGTAGGTTTACGGTACAGCTTTGTGAGCAGACTACCTTCCGAATGATAGATGGTAAGGTCTAAGAAGGCAATTAAAGATGTATTGGTTGTGATGGTGAATGTGAGACCAGAGCAATTGTTGTTTAACCAATGGAGGAATTGGTTGAGAGTGTCTAAATTGTTCCGCCAAATGAGGAATATATAATCGATATATTGTCTCCAGATAGTTATGGCAGGCGAGAAAGGATTGGAAGGGGAGAATTGCCAGATTCGGGGCAAAAATAGCCACTATTGAAGTGCCCCTGACCTGTTGGTAGTACTGGTTTTCAAAAACAAAGAAATTCCTAGTTAGAAATAACTCCAGCAATTGGAGGATGAAGATGGTGGGTACAAAGTGAGGACATGGTCTGGTGTCGAGTATTTTTTGAATGATCAACATGGCGCTGGTCTGGGGAATATTCGTATACAACAAGTCTACATTGTGAGAAAGTGGCTCTATATATACTGGACTAGAAGGAAGTACAGTGTGTATAGAGTCCACCAACCCCAGAGGTGTAACAGAGGTTAAAGTCAGAACTGACCTTACTCTCCAAAGTGGTAGCTTGGTCGAGCAATAAGGCAGCACCAGAGGACAGTGTAAAGCATTTGTTGTACGCACTCAGTCAGCCAAAGGTTTCACACACTCAAGAACTGAACTCCAGGCCAATTGTTGTTATATCCTCAGATATTGTTGTTTTATTTTTAGAACCAACAGTTATAAAAATATACTTTTCGAGGTACGAGTACTCTCATTTAAATACTTTGCAGAGGAGCAATAAGTTTGTACACACAATAATTACAGGATAGCTAATAAGCAACACAGTTCTTAACCCCTTCGATGCTGATGACGAGCGCAGCTCGTCATGAGGTATACCTCTCGAACGCTCATGATGAGCTGAGCTCGTCCTGAACCACGGCTTTTTGAAAAAGTCAGCGCACAGCGGGAAAATGCGCCGCACGCATGCGGTTAAATACACTCTAGCATTGAGATCAATGGCTATTTCATAGGAAAGTACAGTTGATTACTTTATGGATTACTTTGGTAGTTCCAGGACTAGATCTTAGATTCAGTCCGGGGGTCTAAGCTGAAACCAGATTAGCAAAAACGTTTTAGTTACTGTGATGAATTTTCCTGAATATAAAGCTGTTTTAAAAGTTCACACAGAAACTTTTCAAGGTGATTCTGACAATGTTATCCAATGAGAGGAAATTCAGGTTACAGGTAAAGTACGATTGCGATACTTTTGTAACCTAGCACTAGTCTCCTAGGGCCAGCACGGGGGGCTTAACTCATAACAGGTAGGTAACTGCGTTTCAGTATTTCGTACGATTTTTAAAGAATATTTGCTGTTTTCAAAAGTAGACACTTAGAAGAAATTTCATAGAAAACCCGCTAGGGATTACTTTTGCGGTTCAGTACTGGGCTGAAAGGTACAGTACTGGCTTCTCTCCTGATCACAGGTGAGTATTTTTGAATTCGGACTTTGGCTGATTTTATAGGAATATTTTCAGTTTTCAAAACTTCACACAGAAAATTTTCGAGTCAAAATGGGTCAATGTTATCCAATGGCAGGTAAGTGAATTCCCGGTTTCCAGGTGAGTACTTGGTTGGTGAAGTTAGGGTTCTGGGCTTAGACTCAGGGGCCCCCCAGGGTCAGGTGAGTACAGTTAGTTCAGTCCCAGCGGCACAAGGGCGGCCGGGTGCCGAGGTAGGTAGGCCCAATGTTATCCAATGAGGGAAGGGGGGCCTTTGGTTGGTAGCTGCTGGCTAGCAGGCCACGCTGCTCTGGGAGCTGGGCTCCTGGTCACTTGCTCAGGGCAAGGGGGAAAGTAAGATAGGACAGAGAGGTCACAGCCAGCGGCACTCGGGCGGCTGGGTGCATGGTGCTTTTGAGCCGTCAGACGCTCAATGTTATCCAATGAGGATCTTGAAAAAGGAACAAAGGCTGCAGGCTGGGGGACGGTGACTCTCCAGGGGCGACCAGGAATTCGAGAGGTAAGTTGGGATCTTGGAGCATAGGTAGGTACCCTAAAGGGAGGCACAGGGGGCCGCGGGGCACCGGGTGCAGGGGTGTCTTTGGGGTCGGAAAAAGCTTACCCTCGGCTGGTAGCGGTTGGGGTGACCCCTGGATCTGAGTCTGCAGGCGTCGGCTGGTTCGTTGAGGAGGGTCTTTGGGCATTGGACTTCGGGTCCCAGTCGCCGGGGGGACGTCCTCGTGGTCTTCGTTCGGGTTGGCCCAGCCCGGGCTCGGCTAGTGCAGAGTGGGCTGGTCCGGAGCATCCTGGTGGGCACCACGTGGGTTGTTGCAGCAGAGCCTCTGCTGATGGGAGTCCCAATCTTCGAGAGGGTCAAGGCAGGCAGGTCCTCTGGGTGTCCCAAGGTTGCTGTCCCTGGAGGTCGCCGGGATTAGGCAGGAGCAGGTTCCAGGATCAACAGGCCGGTAGGGCTGGGGCCAAGTCCTGTTGTTAGCAGCTGCACGGCGGGTCTTCTTCTTCTTGATCTTCTTTCTTCTTTTGATATCGGGATCTGAGGAAGGAAGGTTCAGGGAGCCCCTAAATACTAAATTTAGGGGCCTTACAGGTAGTGCAAGGGCAGGGACCAATGGGTCCCTGTCCTAGGGTGAGGACACCCCCTAGCCTACTCCTCTCCTGTGGGAGGGGGGCATGAGCCTAGCTGGGATTGGGCAGGGCTCCCCCTCTACAAGATGGCCGGAGCCCGGGGTCATGCTTCACCTCGCCTCCTCCACCTGAGGGGTGGAGTTGACAAAGGTTGGCACACCCTCCTTCCTGACGTAGTTTTTCCCACCAGTCTTCCCGCCAGAGTGGGGGTAGAACGGGTGGGGTCCAGGTGCTCGGTACAGCAAATGGTCTGGAGAAGCTCTCAGAGCCTTTGAAGCTTCCCCCTGTCCATCCTGGGGGAGGAGACATAGCACTTCGCCCAGGATGTGCTTTGTTGCAGACCCAGGAGAGCGGGGGGCTCTCCACCCAGGGGTCCAGCAACATGTCTGATGTGTGGCAGCCTCTGCAGACAGACGTGGATTGTAGGTTAGGTTTTCAGTGGGGCACCTCTAAGATGCCGTCTGGTGCATTTTACATTAAATCTCACACTGGCATCAGTGTGGGTTTAATGTGCTGAGAAGTTTGGTACCAAACTTGTCAGTCTTCAGTGTAGCCATTATGGTGCTGTGGAGTTCGTAATGACAACCTCCCAGCACCATATACTCCTAATGGTATCACTGCACTTACAGTGTCCAGGAATGGCCCTGGGTACTGTAGGGGCACAGGGCTCATGCACCTGTGCGCACACCACTGGCATAGGGCATAGGGCACCCAGCGAGAGGGATGACTGATGTATGCAAGGGCAGCGGGTTTGGGGGTATGGAACACAGGGATGTGTGCCATGTCGACTCTTTGTTTAGTTCTGTACCTATGCACTCACCCTGCAAAGGCAGTGTGTGGGTACCAAGGTACAGGGCCCCTAAGGGTGGCACAATAAGTGCTTCATCCCTTACGGGTATATTCTGGTCACCATGCCCTGGGCACCTAGGGTACCATTTACTAGGGGCTGATAGGTGGCCAGAGATGCCAATTGGGTTTTGTTTCAACACCGTTTTTAGGGAAGAAACACAGGCCCTGGGTACCTGATTTTTAGGGTCCCAGGGCACACTCAGTCAAGCACATCAACAGTTCAGAAAAAAGTGGGGGCATACCAAGGCAAGAAAGATGGCACTTTCTCACACAACGCTAGAGACGAAAGGTGATGAGACTAACCTTGCCGAAAGTCCATCTGCATTGGCATGGGCAGTCCCTGGTTGGTTTTCCACTTCAAAGTCCATACCCTGTAGGGAGATGGAACATCTCAGTAGTTTTGGATTTTCCCCTTTCATCTGCATTAGCCATCTGAGAGGTCTGTGGTCAGTTTGAACCAGGAAGTGAGTCCCAAACAGGTAGGGCCTCAACTTCTTCAGAGACCAAACCACAGCAAATGCCTCCCTCTCAATGGCACTCCAACGCTGCTCTCTGGGGAGTAGTCTCCTGCTTATAAAAGCAACAGGTTGGTCTTGGCCTTCCTCATTGATCTGGGAGAGGACTGCTCCTATCCCCAGCTCTGAGGCATCAGTCTGCACTATGAACTGCTTGGAGTAGTCTGGGGCTTTTAGAATGGGCGCAGAGCACATTGCTTCTTTCAGGGTGTCAAAAGCCTTTTGGCAGCTAACAGTCCAGTTCACTTTCTTTGGCATTTTATTAGAGGTATGTTTTGTGAGGGGAGTCACAATAGACCCTTATCCTTTCACAAACTTCCTGTAATATCCAGTCAAACCAAGGAATGCACTGACTTGAGTCTGGGAGTGTTAGATCTGGGGTCTCTAATTGGCAGAGGTAAGTACCTTAGACCAAGTAGGGACCCTTGCTTCTAGTCAGGGTGAAGAATTACACACAGTAGATAACCCCTGCTCACCCTCTAGGTAGCTTGGCACGAGCAGACAGGCTTATCCCTAAGGCAATGTGTATAATAAATTCACTTAACACAACAATAATTCCCAATCCACCACAAACTGAGACCACACAGGTAAGTATATAAAAAATATGACTTTATCTAGTTGCAGCAGTAAGAATCAACAATACACGATAATCACTTCTTCAGGAATATGTTGCACTTAATCTTAATTGGTTGCTCTTGTGTTCAGGAAGTTCTTACATAAGAATCAGTCTCAAGTCTCTAAAAATCAGCAGTAAAAATATCGTTACTGACTTATTTCACATTTGTCCCCAAAACGAGTGGTAAAATCACTGCCAGCGCACTAATCCCTCAAGAATTGGCCCTTCGAAGAAAAGAGCCCCAAGCGCTGCAAATGCGCCTCACCGGTATTCCTGGGGACGCCTCCCTGCCGATCCACAAAGCCTCGCACCCCAAATGGCTTCGGGCGCACCGCGCTGAACAGAGCACACTCGCTCCAGGCCCCGGCCGGTCCCAGCAGCCCTCCGCCCGCTCTCAGATCCTCGGGGAGCGGCGGGGGAGCTAGCTCGGTGCTCCGAGCAGCGACAGGCAGGCCAGGGGCAGGGGGCACTCACAGCGCTCCTTCGGCGAGGTCGGGTCAATCTTCCCCGGCTTCGTCACGGAACACACAGCTCCCTCAGATGGACCAATGAGGTCACGGAACTTCGATCGAGCCTCCACCAATACCCGGGAGTCAGCCAATGGCAGTGCGGCTCCCGGGGCAGGCCTGCGATGACACGTTGTGGACAACCAACCACCGCCCGACCTCGGAGATGACGCTACGGCGCACGGGCCAATCCGGTCGCGGCGTTAGTGAGTGGGCTCGGCTCCTTCGACCAATGGGAGCGCGGCGGCTTCGATCTTCGGCGCCGCAGCTCCGATCAGGACGGCAATCTTCAAAGAGGGTTTCTGGCCCCGGGCAGCGGCGGTGAACAGGCGGCAGATGATTTTTGAGGGCGCAGGTCACGGCAAGACCGCCCTCTCGGCCACACAACCGCTCTAGAGCAGAACTCACGAGGGGAGGCACCGCGGACCTCCGACCCTCGCTGAGAATGTGCCGATGAGCACACCGATCCCTGCTCACGCTCAGCAGTCGATCACCAAGCACGCTCCAGGCAAAAACAGCACGATCTGCTCAGCGTCTTGGGGATGCTTTAGGAACCTTTTAACACTGGGTTCCAGGAACAGGAGGCCAGCTCTTCTCAGGCCCTTGGAGATTCAAGTTGAAGACACAGCACACACCAAAGGCTTGTTGGTTCAAGCAGGCAGGGTCACAGCACACAGCAAAGTCCCTTTCTTCTTCCCAGCTTTTAGTTGAACAGCAGAACAGGTCAGCCCTTAGAGCACACAGCAAGGCAATCTTCCTTCAGTTCTCCAGCAGTCCTTCTTCCAGCAGAGGTTCCTCTTGATTGTAGAATCTAGTTTTCTGTTGTCAGGGGTCCTTCTCTTATACCCCAAAACGTCTTTGAAGCCCTTTGAAGTCCTTTGAAGTCTTTGTGCAAGTGGGCCCTGAGCCCGGTCTAAACCAGTTCTGGGTGTTGCTGGAGCAATGGGGCTTTCCTGGCTTCGATCTTCCTCTCAGTATCAGGGACCGAGGTGACAGTCGCCCAGCAGGGAGGTGGAGCCAGCATTGTGGTCAGGCAGGCACATCCCTATTCACTCCCAGGTGCTATCTCCTCCCACTTCCCTGGCAGCAGATGCAGCCTTTCATCCACGGGCTGACTCAGACAACCTCCTGGGGGCTCTGCAGCCCCTGTCACCCTCAAGCCAGACAGTCAATCCACAAACAGGCCCAGGCACACAGAAAGGTTAGACAAGAGAACAGCCACTTTCTAAAAGTACTATTCTCAAACACAGAATTTAAAAACAACCCTTACTAAAAGATGTGTTATTAAATTCTGAGTTCAGGAATATCAATCACTTATGTCCCATCTTGTTCCTATGCGAAGATAGGCTGGTATCCATTGGGACCCGCCTCCCCCATGTTATTCTATGGAGCGAGATAACCTTGCATCAGTGAGCACACAAAATGGCTGCTGCTCACTACCAGAGCATGTGACCTGCACTAGTACATGCTCTACCTTACTCATACACTGCATCCTGCCCAGGGGGGTACCTTGAGCCTTCTATAGGGGTGACTGATGTGCACAGACAGGGAAGGGTTAGGCCCAGCCAGTGGGGAGACTGGTCAGGCGGACATGGCAGTCCACTGACTGCACCCAGGCACTGCGCTGGCAGGCCTGAGACACCATTTTAGGGCTACTTATGTGGGTGGCGCAATCTGCGCTGCAGGCCCACTAGTAGCATCTGTCATCACCAGCCCTGGCACACACAGTGCACTTTACTAGGGACTTCATGGTGATACAAATATGCCAATCAGGTATACCCAATCAATATGACAATTTACATAGGGAGCACTTACACTCTGGCACTGATCAGCAGTGGCAGAGTGTCCAAAGCATCTAAACCAGCAAAAACGAAATCCAGCACAGCATCAAAAATACAGGAGACAGAGGCAAAAAGATGGAGGAAAACCACGCCAAGGGTGTCAGGTCTAACACATGTCCCCTCCAGCTGAAAGTGGGGAGAACTACCCAACCTCTTGGGAGTCCTCATCACTAAGGCGGAAGAATCTCGACAGACCATCAGCATTGGCGTGTTCTGTACCAGGGCGGTGCTCCACGGTAAAGTCCATCCCCTGTAGGGAAATGGACCACCTCAACAGTTTTGGATTCTCACCCCTCATCTGCATTAACCATCTGAGGGGCCTGTGGTCGGTCTGAACACGGAAGTAAGTCCCAAACAGGTAGGGCCTCAGCTTCTTCAGAGCCCAGACCACAGCGAAAGCTTACCTTTCAATGGCACTCCATCTCTGTTCCCTGGGGAGTAGCCTCCTACTAATGAAAGCCACTGGTTGGTCTCCGCCCTCATCGTTGATTTGTGAGAGTACTGCTCCCACGCCTTGCTCTGAAGCGTCAGTTTGCACAATGAACTCACTGGAAAAGTCAGGTGCCTTAAGCACTGGTGCTGTGCACATGGCAGCTTTGAGGGTGTCAAAAGCAGTTTGACAGGCCTCAGTCCAATTCACTTTCCTGGGCTGATTTCTAGATGTCAGTTCTGTCAAAGGGGCCACAATGGTGCCATATCCTTTGACAAACCGTCTGTAATACCCGGTGACACCTAGAAAGGCTCTCACCTCAGTCTGGGTCTTGGGGGGTTCCCAAGCCAGAATGGTATCAATCTTTTCCTGTAGGGGCGCCACCTGGCCGCTCCCCACCTGGTGTCCCAAGTACACCACTGCTCCCTGCCCTATCTGGCACTTACTGGCCTTGATAGTGAGGGCTGCCTTCTGCAGAGCCTTCAACACTTCAGAGAGGTGTTGCAGGTGTTCCTCCCAAGTGGAGCTGAACACAGCAATGTCATCCAGGTATGCGGCGCTGAATTGCTCCAGCCCTGCCAATACCTGGTTGACCAGTCTCTGAAATGTGGCAGGGGCATTTTTCAACCCAAAGGGCATGACACGGAACTGGAAGTGCCCCTTTGGCGTTGAAAATGCTGACCTCTCCTTGGCCCCCTCAGTTAAGGCAATCTGCCAGTACCCTGATGTCAAATCAAAGGTGCTCAGGTACTGGGCAGCTCCCAACCGATCCACCAGCTCATCAGCTCTGGGGATGGGGTGCGCGTCAGTCTTGGTGACCGCATTGAGCCCACGGTAGTCCACGCAGAACCGGAGTTCTGGGGGGCCACCGGGGGTAGCAGCTTTCTTAGGCACTAAGACCACTGGGCTAGCCCAGGGGCTGCTGGAGGGCTCAATTACCCCTAGTGCCAACATCTTGGAAACTTCTTCCTTGATGATAGCTCTGACCTTGACAGCCACCCTGTAAAACTTCTGTTTCACAGGCAGACTGTCTCCAGTGTCCACATCGTGGACGCACCAGTTGGTGACACCTGGGGACAGGGAGAAAAGGGGGGCGAACTGACCCAAGACTTGGCGACAGTCCTTCTGCTGCTCTGGGGTCAGGGTGGGCGAGAGGACCACCCCATCCACTGACCCATCTTGCTCCTTGACTGCCAGGAGGTCAGGGAGAGGATCACTATCCTCCTCCCCTCCAGCATCTGTAGCCATGAGCATAGTCACTTCAGACCTCTCAAAGTGGGGTTTGAGGCGGTTCACATGCAACACTCTCAGGGGTTGCCTGGGAGTCTTCAGGTTAACCAATTAGGTAACCTCGCTCTTGCGCTCCACCACCTCATATGGCCCGGTTCACTTGTCACGGAGCGCACAAGGCTCCACCGGCGCCATCACCCACACTTTCTGACCAGGGTGGAACTCAACCAGAGAAGTGTTCTGGTCGTACCATCTCTTCATTTCCTCCTGGCTAGCCTCCAGGTTCTCTTGAGCGAGCTTCCTGAAGCGCTTGGTCTGGTTGCGAATGGCCAGCACATAGCTGAACACATCCTGAGGGGTTTTCCCACGGGATTTCTCACAACCCTCCTTCACCAGAGTGAGAGGTCCTCTGACAGGGTGGCCATACAGTAACTCAAAGGGACTGAACCCTATGGATTTCTGAGGCACCTCCCTGTAGGCAAACAACAGGCATGGTAACAAGACGTCCCACTTCCGCCTCATGGGCTCTTCTAGGCCCATAATCATGGCCTTCAGGGTGCGGTTGAATCTTTCAACCAACCCATTTCCTTGAGGGTGGTAAGGAGTGGTGAACTTATATGTCACCCCACACTCCTCCCACAGAGACTTCATGTACCTAGAGATGAAGTTTGTACCCCGGTCGGAGACCACCTCTTTGGGGAACCCCACACGGGAAAAGATCCCCATTAAGGCACCGCCCACCACGGGGGCTGTGACTGTCCTGAGAGGGACTGCTTCCGGGTACCGGGTGGCATGGTCCACCAAGACCAGGATAAACTTGTTGCCTAAGGCTGTCTTGGGGTCCAGGGCCCCACGATGTCAATGCCCACCCGCTCAAAAGGGGTGCTCACCACAGGAAAGGGTTGGAGGGGTGCCACGCACTTCCCTCCGCTCTTGCCACTGGCCTGACAAGTTTGGCAAGACTTACAAAAGGCAGCGACGTGCTTCTTTATCTGGGGCCAGTAGAAGTGGGTGACAAGCCTGTGATAGGTCTTGTCTTGCCCCAGATGTCCTGCGAGAGGCACGTCATGAGCCAGACCCAGTAGGAAGTTCCTGAAGCGCTCGGGTACCACCAGCACACGGGCTGCACCGGGCTCAGCGAACTTAGGCTCACTATTAAGTAAGTCATCCTCCCAGTAAATCAAATGTTCCTTGGACCCCAGGCCTGCTGTCGCACACCAAGGAGGGAAGGGCACTCCTTCTGAGCCTGGCAGAATTCCTCCCTGGAGGGACCACCATCTTGCTGCCACTGGGACAGCTCAGGCAATTCCCCCAGTTCGGCCACCTGTTCCCCTGTAGGTTCCAGGGCATCCCCCTCAGGTTCTGCTTCCTCCTGGACCGTGGGAACAGTGGGGGCTGGTTTCCCGCGCCCTCTACCCCTTCCTTTCTTGGCAGGTCCCCGGGCCATTGTTCCAGGCTCCAGTTCTGCTAATCCACCCTTACTGGCTGCCATTGCACGGGTGGTCACACAGATCCACGCAGGCAAACCCAACATTTCCAAATGAGTTCTGTGCTCCACCTCTTTTCATGGAGAGCTCTCCAGGTCATTACCTAATAGACAATCTACAGGCAAGGCATCACTTACAACTTCCATAATACCGGAGACTCCTCCCCATTCAAATGGAACATTTGCCAACTTGCAGAGGAGCACTGAACTGTCAGATGCCACCACAGGTCGGAGTACCTTGGGGATGATTTGCTCTTCAGACACCCACTGACACCTGACAGATGTCACGCTGGCCCCTGTGTCTCTCAGAGCCTCTATTTCCTTCCCATTGATGGTCACCTTCTGCCCATATTTCTTAGTGTTTTGGGGCAGCAAGGTTTCCTGGGCCATCTCTTGGTCTCCTAAAGAGACAAGGGTCATCACTGCTAACCCCTCCTCCCCACTGGAAATAAAATCCCCTCCCAAAGCTACACTGGCTAACCTCGTGGTAGGAGCACCAGTGGGTGCTGGAGGTTTCTTTGGACATTTGGGGGCAATGTGCCCCACCTCCCTACAGGCATAGCAAGTAGGCGGGGGCCTGTTGTCCTGCTTGCCCTTATGGGGCCAGGACTTCTTAGACTTGGGGGGTTGAGACTCCTTCTCATGGGAACTATTTTGGGGCCCTTTAGATGACTCCTTTTGATAACCCGTGTCCCCCCCACTCTTCTGCTGGGGACCCTGTCCACCCTTGGCTGGGGTACTTACCACCCCCTTGTGGACCCTGGTGCTAGTCCAGCGGTCCGCCTCTTTAGCAAGCTCACTGGGATCAGTTAACTTGCTGTCTAAAAGATGCTGGCGCAGCTCTGGAACACATAAACTACTCAAGTGCTCCCAACTAATCAAGTGACACAACCCCACATAATCAGTAACCTTGCTGCCCTTTATCCAACCTTCCAGTGCACGCGTGTACATACTCACACACTCCGCCCAAGTACTAGAATCAAGCTTCTTGAAGTTCCTAAACTTCTGGCGGTACTGTTCTGGAGTGAGACCATACGTGAGGCATAAAGCCTCCTTCATAGCGGGGTAGGATAAAGTACCTGCTGCTTCTAAGGGTGCCAAGACATCCCTCCCAGAGGCCTCAAAATGCTTCCACAAACCTGCCCCCCAATTCTTCTCAGGCACTTCATTCATCTTCAAGGCAAGTTCATACGATCTAAACCACGCATAAATATCCTCACCCCTCTGATAATTCTGTACCAGATCTTTTGGTATGTATACTTTACCCGCCTGTACTGGTTGTGCGCTGCCACCATTAGAACTGGACTCCGCTTGTTTAGCTTTAATGTCCAGCTCCCTCATGCTCAACTCATGAGCCAACTGGAGTTTCCTCTCTTCAAAAGCGAGAGCATTCCTCCCCTCCTCCTCCTTCTTCTCAGTTTCAAGGCGCAGTCTCCTTTCTTTCGCTTGGGCTTTGCGTTTAAAAAGCTCAGTCTCATGGGCCCTGGCTCTCTGATTATCCTCCAGCTCCTCTGGAGAAATAACCCTACTGGAGTGGTTGCTGCCAACCCTAGACGCTGGCCTCCTCACGGGCAAATCACGGAATTCAATAGCATTCTCCTGTGTGCCTCCCTCTCCAGTAACATCTTCTGGATCACCATGTTTGGCCTCCCACCAGGCCCTCAGAGCTTTCTGTAGCTCTTCCTTGTTTGTGCTGCCCTTCACTGGGCATCCAAGCTGTTTGCAGAATTGCTTCAGCTGCTCCTTTTTATAGATGAGCAACTCCTGAATTTCAAATTCCAATTCTACCCTTACGCTTGCTGTTTTCTGAGACATGATGCTTCCTAACCTTTCCAAAAATAGGTTTCACCAAAAAGAAAAAATCTTTTGCAACCTGTGCTGCTAAACTAGACTAGTGATGTACAAGAAATCACTGCAGGGCAAGTGCAAATATTAGTTCAGAATCCACACCGCTGTCCAACAATGTTAGATCTGGGGGTCTCTAATTGGCAGAGGTAAGTACCTTAGACCAAGTAGGGACCCTTGCTTCTAGTCAGGGTGAAGAATTACACACAGTAGATAACCCCTGCTCACCCTCTAGGTAGCTTGGCACGAGCAGACAGGCTTATCCCTCAGGCAATGTGTATAATAAATGCACTTAACACAACAATAATCCCCAATCCACCACAAACTGAGACCACACAGGTAAGTATATAAAAAATATAACTTTATCTAGTTGCAGCAGTAAGAATCAACACTACACGATAATCACTTCTTCAGGAATATGTTGCACTTAATCTTAATTGGTTGCTCTTGTGTTCAGGAAGTTCTTACATAAGAATCAGTCTCAAGTCTCTAAAAATCAGCAGTAAAAATATCGTTACTGACTTATTTCACATTTGTCCCCAAAACGAGTGGTAAAATCACTGCCAGCGCACTAATCCCTCAAGAATTGGCCCTTCGAAGAAAACAGCCCCAAGCGCTGCAAATGCGCCTCACCGGTATTCCTGGGGACGCCTCCCTGCCGATCCACACAGCCTCGCACCCCAAATGGCTTCAGGCGGACTGCGCCGAACAGAGCACACTCGCTCCCAGCCCCGGCCGGTCCCAGCAGCCCTCTGCCCGCTCTCAGATCCTCGGGGAGCAGCGGGGGAGCTAGCTCGGCGCTCCAATCAGGGACAGGCAGGCCAGGGGCAGGGGGCACTCACAGCGCTCCCTCGGCGAGGTCGGGTCAATCTTCCCCGGCTTCGTCACGGAACACACAGCTCCCTCAGATGGACCAATGAGGTTGCTGCACTTCGATCGAGCCTCCACCAATACCCGGGAGTCAGCCAATGGCAGTGCGGCTCCCGGGGCAGGCCTGCGATGACGCGTTGTGGACAACCAACCACCGCCCGACCACGGAGATGACGCTACGGCACACGGGCCAATCCTGTTGTGGCGTTAGTGAGGGGGCCCGGCTCCTTCGACCAATGGGAGCGCGGCGGCTTCGATCTTCGGCCCCGCAGCTCCGATCAGGACGGCAATCTTCAAAGAGGGTTTCTGGCCCCGGGCAGCGGCGGTGAACAGGCGGCAGATGATTTTTGAGGGCGCAGGTCACGGCAAGACCGCCCTCTCGGCCACACAACCGCTCTAGAGCAGAACTCACGAGGGGAGGCACCGCGGACCTCCGACCCTCGCTGAGAATGTGCCGATGAGCACACCGATCCCTGCTCACGCTCAGCAGTCGATCACCAAGCACGCTCCAGGCAAAAACAGCACGATCTGCACAGCGTCTTGGGGATGCTTTAGGAACCTTTTAACACTGGGTTCCAGGAACAGGAGGCCAGCTCTTCTCAGGCCCTTGGAGATTCAAGTTGAAGACACAGCACACAGCAAAGGCTTGTTGGTTCAAGCAGGCAGGGTCACAGCACACATCAAAGTCCCTTTCTTCTTCCCAGCTTTTAGTTGAACAGCAGAACAGGTCAGCCCTTAGAGCACACAGCAAGGCAATCTTCCTTCAGTTCTCCAGCAGTCCTTCTTCCAGCAAAGGTTCCTCTTGATTGTAGAATCTAGTTTTCTGTTGTCAGGGGTCCTTCTCTTATACCCCAAAAAGTCTTTGAAGTCCTTTGAAGTCCTTTGAAGTCTTTGTGCAAGTGGGCCCTGAGCCCGGTCTAAACCAGTTCTGGGTGTTGCTGGAGCACTGGGGCTTTCCTGGCTTCGTTCTTCCTCTCAGTATCAGGGACCGAGGTGACAGTCGCCCAGCAGGGAGGTGGAGCCAGCATTGTGGTCAGGCAGGCACATCCCTATTCACTCCCAGGTGCTATCTCCTCCCACTTCCCTGGCAGCAGATGCAGCCTTTCATCCACGGGCTGACTCAGACAACCTCCTGGGGGCTCTACAGCCCCTGTCACCCTCAAGCCAGACAGTCAATCCACAAACAGGCCCAAGCACACAGAAAGGTTAGACAAGAGAACAGCCACTTTCTAAAAGTACTATTCTCAAACACAGAATTTAAAAACAACCCTTACTAAAAGATGTGTTATTAAATTCTGAGTTCAGGGATATCAATCACTTATGTCCCATCTTGTTCCTATGAGAAGATAGGCTGGTATCCATTGGGACCCGCCTCCCCCATGTTATTCTATGGAGCAAGATAACCTTACAGCAGTGAGCACACAAAATGGCTGCTGCTCACTACCAGGGCATGTGACCTGCACTAGTACATGCTCTACCTTACCCATACACTGCACCCTGCCCAGGGGGGTACCTTGAGCCTTCCATAGGGGTGACTGATGTGCACAGACAGGGAAGGGTTAGGCCCAGCCAGTGGGGACACTGGTCAGGCGGACATGGCAGTCCACTGACTGCACCTAGGCACTGCGCTGGCAGGCCTGAGACACCATTTTAGGGCTACTTATGTGGGTGGCGCAATCTGCGCTGCAGGCCCACTAGTAGCATCTGTCATCACCAGCCCTGGCACATACAGTGCACTTTACTAGGGACTTCATGGTGACACAAATATGCCAATCAGGTATACCCAATCAATATGACAATTTACATAGGGAGCACTTACACTCTGGCACTGCTCAGCAGTGGCAGAGTGTCCAAAGCATCTAAACCAGCAAAAACGAAATCCAGCACAGCATCAAAAATACAGGAGACAGAGGCAAAAAGATGGGGGAAAACCACGCCAAGGTTGTCAGGTCTAACAGGGCGGTTGGAGCTGCCCAGTCCAGGATGCTCTGGATCTTGGGCTGTAAGGGTTGGACCTGGCCTCCACCAACAAGGTGGCCCAGGTACACCACAGTGCCCTGCCCTATCTGGCATTTGGATGCCTTGATAGTCAGTCCTGCAGATTGCAGGGCTTGTAGAACCTTCCCAAGGTGGATCAGGTGATCCAGCCAGGTGGAGCTAAAGACAGCAATATAATCAAGATAGGCTGCACTGAAGGACTCCAACCCAGTCAGGACTTGGTTCACCAACCTCTGGAAGGTGGGAGGGACATTTTTTAACCCAAAAGGCATCACAGTAAACTGATAGTGCTCATCAGGGGTGGAGAATGCTGTTTTCTCTTTGGCTCCTGGGGCCATGCCAATTTGCCAGTACCCTGCAGTCAAGTCAAAGGTGCTGAGGAACTTGGCTGCCTCTAGTTTGTCTATCAACTCATCTGCTCTTGGAATGCGGTGATCATTTGTCTTGGTGACAGAGTTGAGCCCTCTATAGTCCACACAAAACCTCATCTCTCTCTTTCCACCCTGTTGATGAGCTTTGGGGACTAGAACCAGTGGGCTAGCCTAGGGGCTCTCAGAGGATTCAATCACCCCTTGCTCCAGCATCTTGCTAACTTCAGCTTTGATGCTTTCCTTGACTTGGTCTGATTGTCGATAGATTTTTTTTTTGACAGGGTTACTGTCACCAGTGTCCACGTCATGGGTACACCAGCTGGTCAGACCAGGGGTCAAGGAAAAGATGGTAGCAAACTGCTGCAAGACTTGCTTGCAGTCAGCCTGCTGTTGGGGAGTGAGGGTGTCTGAAAAGACTACTCCATCCACTGACCCATCTTTTGGGCTGGCAGAGAGGAGATCAGGGAGAGGTTCACTCTCTGCTTCCTGTTCCTCATCAGTCACCATCAGCATGGTGAGGTCAGCCCTGTCATGGTAGAGTTTGAGGCGGTTTACATGGATAACCCTTTTGGGGGACCTGCTGGTGCCCAGGTCCACTAAGTAAGTGACCTCACTCTTTTTCTCCAGGATAGGGTAAGGGCCACTCCATCTGTCTTGGAGAGCCCTTGGTGCCACTGGCTCCAAAACCCACACCTGTTGCCCAGGTTGAAACTAAACCATGGCAGCTTTTTGGTCATATCAGTGCTTCTGCAGCTCCTGGCTGGCCTCAAGATTTTTGGATGATTTATTCATGTACTCAGCCATTCTGGACCTTAGGCCAAGCACATAGTCCACAATGTCCTGTTTGGGTTCTTGGAGAGGCCTCTCCCAACCCTCCTTTACAAGACAAAGTGACCCCCTTACAGGATGACCAAACAGAAGTTCAAAGGGTGGAAACCCCACTCCCTTCTGTGGCACTTCCCTATAAGCGAAAAGCAGGCATGGCAACAGGACATCCCATCTCATTTTGAGTTTTTCAGGGAGCCCCATGATCATACCTTTCAGTGTCTTGTTGGATCTTTCTACAAGACCATTGGTTTGTGGGTGGCATGGGATAGTGAACTTGTACTGCACCCCACACTCCTTCCACATGTGTTTCAGGTAAGCAGACATGAAGTTGGTACCTCTGTCTGAAACCACCTCCTTAGGAAACCCCACCTGGGTGAAAACACCTAGGAGGGCCTTGGCTACTGTAGGAGCTGTAGTGACCCTAAGGGGAATTGCTTCAGGGTACCTAGTAGCATGATCCACTACTACTAGAATGAATTTGTTCCCTGAGGCTGTGGGTGGTTCAAGTGGACCCACAATGTCCACACCTACCCTTTCAAAGGACACCCCCACCACTGGTAGTGGTATCACGGGGGCCTTTGGCTTGCCACCTGTCTTGCCACTGGCCTGACAGGTAACACAGGAGCTCACAAACTCCTTCACATCTTGGTTAATCAGGGGCCAGTAAAAGTGGCTAACCAACCTTTCACAGGTTTTGGTTTGCCCCAGGTGACCAGCTAGGGGGATGTCATGAGCTAAAGTTAGGAGGAACTCCCAGTACGTCTGTGGCACTACCACTCTCCTGGTAGCTCCAGGATTGGGGTTTCTTGCCTCAGCATACAGTAATCCCTCTTCCCAATAAGCTCTGTGGGTACTACTGACACCTCCCTTGGCTTCTACAGCTGCTTGCTGCCTCAGGCTTTCAAGAGTGGGGCAGTCTTGCTGACCCTGGCACAGCTCTTCCCTAGTGGGAGCCCCTAGGCCCAGGAGTCCAGCCTGGTAAAGCTCAAGCTCCATAGGATCAGTTCCCTCCAGGGTTTCCAAGTCCTCTCCTTGGGGAGAAGGGTCCAAAGAGGCTGGCTGTGTAGAAGCTGGTTCCCCAGTCTCCTTGCTTTTTCTCTTGGTTGGTTGGGCCATACTTTCAGGCTCCAACCTCACTTTTTCACCCTTCTTTTTGCTCTGTGCTCTGGTTTGGACACACACCAGTCTAGGGAGGGGAACATCCTTTACAACGCAACTTTTACCACGCACTACCATTACGGCGCAACTTTTACAACGCAAGTTATTACAACGCATTGCGCTGGGGGGCGCTCTAGGATAGGGAATAGTTTAATTTACTATCCAACACCTTCCCTACTATCCACGGGGACTGGAGTTGGAATAGTAAATTAAAATATTCACTACCCAGCGCCCCCCAACGCAAGTCGTTGTAACGACTTGCGTTGTAAAACCTGCGTTGTAAAGGCATGCGTGGTAAAAGCATACGTTGTAACATCATACATCCGTCTAGGGATACCCAGAATGGCTGCATGGGTTACTTGCTGAACTTCAGCCCAGGCTGAGGTCTCCAGGTCATTTCCAAGCAGACAGTCAGCTGGCAATTGTAGTGAGACCACTACCAGTTTCAGACCATTAACCTCCCCCATCCTAATGTTACCATAGCTAGGGGGCGTTGGGTGGTAATGCTGTCAGCATTGGTGACTGGGTAAGTTTTCCCAATCAGGTATTGCTCTGGGGAAACCAGCTTTTTCCTTACCATACTGATGCTGGCATCTGTATCCCTCAGGGCTTCTACTCTAGTTCCATTGATGGAGGGGTATTGCATATATTTGTTACAGTTGGTTGGTCACCCAGCCACACTGGCCACCTCCATATTCCCCAAGCAGACTAGACTAGCCTGAGTGTATTCCCAGATTTGCTCTGGCCACTCCTCTGATCCCATCTGTAGATTTACTGTCCCTGGAGTAGCTGGAATGGGTGCCTCAGGGGCTTTGTTGTAGCTGCAGTTTTTGTATACAGTTAAATGTCCCAACTTCTTACAGTTGTTACAATAGGCCCTGTTAGGATCAAAGTTTCTTCCCCGAAAGGGCTGAGGAACATAGGGAGTAGATTGGGACCCACCCACCTGAACAGGTTTTTGTGGCCCTTTGGAAGACTCAGACTTTTTATCATGGGGATTCTCCCCACCTTTCCCCTGGGGGGGGGGGGTTGTGACCACCTTCTTTTGGTCACCCCAGTGGCTGTCCTTGTCAACCTAGTCTTGACCCAGTGGTCTGTCTTCTTTCCCAATTCTTGGGGAGAAATTAGACCTAGGTCTACCAAATGCTGATGTAACTTTTCATTTGTGCAATTACTCAAAATGTGTTCCTTCATAAACAAATTATACAGTCCAGTAAAGTCAGGCACATTGTGTCCAGTTAACCAACCATCCAGTGTCTTTACTGAGTAGTCTACAAAATCTATCCACGATTGGGTCTGGGTTTTGTGAGCCCCCCTGAACCTAATTCTGTACTCCTCAGTGGTGAGTCCAAATCCCTCAATCAGAGTCTTCTTCATGAGATCATAGGGCCCTGCATCTGACCCGAGAGGGTCAGAAGTCTGTCTCTGTAGTTAGAACAGTTCCCACAGGAGTGCCCACCAGAGAGGTTTCTTTTGATGCCTAATATCACAAGCCCTCTCAAAGGCAGTGAACCACTTGGTGACGTCATCACCTTCCTCAAATTTAGGGACAATCCCTTTGGGGATTTTAGGATCATAAGATTGCTCTCTATCCTTGTTATTGGTATTGCTGCCACCAGAGATGGGGGCTAGGCCCATTTCTTTTCTTTCTTTTTCTAGAGCCAGGAGCCTGGTCTCTAGGTCTATTCTCCTGGCCAACTTTGCTAGGAAGTTGTCCTCTTCACTGGGGATTTCCCCAATGTGTTCCCTGGGGACTAGTCCACCTGTGTGGTTCCTAGGCTCCCACAGGCTGATTCTTGGAGGCAGGGGTACAGGGACCCCCTCCTCCCTAGGAATGATGGGGGGATTATCAGTGTCATCCTCCTCATCCCCTCCTTCTTCCTCTGGCTGGGTGTCACCCTGCTCAGAGGGGTGGTCTTTTGCATACTCAGCCACGAGCTCTTGGAGCTTTTGTTTGGTTGGATGCAGACCTACAGTTATTTTCTTTACTTTGCATAGGGCCTTCAATTCCTTGAAGTCCAGGTGCAAGTAAGGTGTGAGGTGGAGTTCCTCCACCATGTTTGTATTATCTTCACTAACAGCTGGGTTCTGTTGAGACATTATGGCCTGATAGTTTTAACCCTCTACCCTAGCTTGTAGTGACTTTTATTTTCACAAAGTTCTAATGGGACTTAGGCAAGGCCATATCAGATTTTTAGTATTTTTGGAAAAGACCAATTTCAGAATTCTAAAGGCAATTTATGAGTTCTGTCGTGTGATCAGATGGTAACCAAGTAGTCCAACAAATGCAAGTTTGTATCCCACCGCGGATCCACCAATGTGAGAAAGTGGCTCTATATATACTGTACTAGAAGGAAATACAGCGTGTATGGAGTCCACCAACCCCAGAGGTATAATAGAGCTTAAAGTCAGAACTGACCTTACTCTCCAAAGTGGTAGCTTGGTCGAGCAGTAAGGCAGCACCAGAGGACAGTGTGAAGCATTTGTTGTACACACTCAGTCAGCAAAAGGTTTCACACACTCAAGAACTGAACACCAGGCCAATTGTTATTATATCCTCAGATATTGTTGTTTTATTTTTAGAACCAATAGTTATTAAAATATTATTTTCGAGGTACGAGTACTCTCATGTAAATACTTTGCAGAGGAGCAATACGTTTGTACACACAATAATTACAGGATAGCTAATAAGCAAAACAGTTCTTAAACACACTCTAGCATTGAGCTCAATGGGTTTTTAATAGGAAAGTACAGTTGATTACTTTATGGATTACTTTGGTAGTTCCAGGACTAGATCTTAGATTCAGTCCTGGGGTCTAAGCTGAAACCAGATGAGCAAAAACGTTTTAGTTACTGTGATGAATTTTCCTGAATATAAAGCTGTTTTAAAAGTTCACACTTAGAAACTTTTCAAGGTGATTCTGACAATGTTTTCCAACGGGAGGAAATTCAGGTTACAGGTAAAGTACGATCACGTAGTCTCCTAGGGCCAGCACTGGGGGATTAACTCAAAACAGGTAGGTAATTGCATTTCAGTATTTCGTACGATTTTTAAAGAATATTTGCAGTTTTCAAAAGTAGACAGAAGAAATTTAATTGAAAAGCAGACAATGGGTTCCTATGGAGAAAATACAGGTAACTAGTAAACCCGCTAGGGATTACTTTTGCGGTTCAGTACTGGCTTCTCTCCTGATCACAGGTGAGTATTTTCGAATTCAGACTTTGGCTGATTTTATAGGAATATTTTCAGTTTTTAAATCTTCACACTTAAAAAATGTTCTAGTCAAAATGGGTTAATGTTATCCAATGGCAGGTAAGTGAATTCCCGGTTTCCAGGTGAGTACTTGGTTGATGAAGTTAGGGTTCTGGGCTTAGACTCAGGGGTCCCCCAGGGTCAGGTGAGTACAGTTAGTTCAGTCCCAGCGGCACAGGGGCGGCCGGGTGCAGAGGTAGGTAGGCCCAATGTTATCCAATGAGGGAAGGGGGCCGTCGGTTGGTGGCGGATGGCTAGCAGGCCACGCGGCTCAGGGATCTGGGCTCCTTTGCTCAGGGCAAGGGGGGAAGTAAGATAGGACAGAGAGTTCACAGCCAGCGGCACTCGGGCGGCTGGGTGCAGGGTGCTTTTGAGCCGTCGGGCGCTCAATGTCATCCAATGAGGATCTTAAAAAAGGAACAAAGGCAGCTGGCTCGGGGATGGTGACTCTCCAGGGGCAACAAGCACTTCGAGAGGTAAGTTGGGATCTTGGAGCACAGGTAGGTACCCCAAAGGGAGGCACTGGGGCCACTGGGCACCGGGTGCAGAGGTGTCTTTGGGGGTCCGAAAAAGCTTACCCTCGGCTGGTCGCGGTTGGGGTGGCCCCTGGTTCTGAGTCTGCAGGCGTCGGCTGGTTCATCGAGGAGGGTCTTTGGGCACTGGACTTCGGTTCCCAGTTGCCAGGGGGACGTCCTCGTGGTCTTGGTTCGGGTTGGCCCGGCCCTGGCTCGGCTGGTGCAGAGTGGGCTGGTCCGGAGCTTCCTGGTAGGCACCAGGTGGGTTTGTTGCAGCAGAGCCTCTGCTGATGGGAGTCCCAATCTTCGAGAGGGTCAAGGCAGGCAGGTCCTCTGGGTGTCCCAAGGTTGCTGTCCACGGAGGTCACCGGGATTAGGCAGGATCAGGTTCCAGGAATAACAGACCGGTAGGGCTGGGGCCAAGTCAGTTGTTGTTGTCCTGTTGTTAGCAGCTGCACTGCAGGTCTTTTTCTTCTCGATCTTCTTTCTTCTTTTGATATCTGGATCTGAGGAAGGAAGGTTCAGGGAGCCCCTAAATACTAAATTTAGGGGTGTTACAGGTAGGGCAAGGGCAGGGACCAATGGGTCCCTGTCCTGGGGTGAGGACACCCCCTAGCCTGCTCCTCTCCTGTGGGTGGGGGGCAGGAGCCTAGCTGGGATTGGGCAGGGCTCCCCTCTACAAGATGGCCGGAGCCCGGGGTCGTGCTTCACCTCGCCTTCTCCACCTGAGGGGTGGAGTTGGCAAAGGTTGCCACACCCTCCTTCCTGATGTAGTTTTTCCCACCAGTATTCCCACCAGAGTGGGGGTAGAACGGGTGGGGGGCCAGTTGCTTGGTACAGCAAATGGTCTGGAGAAGCTCTCAGAGGCGGTATGCCTTTGAAGCTTCCCCCTGTCCATCCTCGGGGAGGAGACATAGCACCTCGCCCAGGATGTGCTTTGTTGCAGACCCAGGGAGCGGGGGACTCTCCACCCAGGGGTCCAGCAACATGTCTGCTGTGTGGCAGCCTCTGCAGCCACTCAGCCAGACGTGGATTGTAGGTTAGGTTTTCAGTGGGGCATCTTACCCTCTGGTGCATTGTACATTAAATCTCACACTGGCATCAGTGTCGGTTTAATGTGCTGAGAAGTTTGGTACCACACTTGTCAGTCTTCAGTGTGGCCATTATGGTGCTGTGGAGTTCGTAATGACAACCTCCCAGCACTATATACTCTTAATGGTATCACTGCACTTACAGTGTCCAGGAATGGCCCTGGGTACTGTAGGGGCACAGGGCTCATGCACCTGTGCCCACACCACTGTCATAGGGCACCCAGCTAGAGGGGTGACTGATGTATGCCAGGGCAGCGGGTTTGGGGGCATGGCACACAGGGATGTGTGCCATGTCGACTCTGTGTTTAGTTCTGTACCTATGCACTCACCCTGCAAAGGCAGTGTGTGGGTACCAAGGTACAGGGCCCCTAAGGGTGGCACAATAAGTGCTGCAGCCCTTAGGGGTCTTCTCTGTCACCATGCCTGGGCACCTAGGGTACCATTTACTAGGGGCTGATAGGAGGTGGCCAGAGATGCCAATTGGGTTTTGTTTCAACACAGTTTTTAGGGAAGGAACACAGACCCTGGGTACCTGATTGGCAGGGACTCAGGGCACACTCAGTCAAGCACATCATCAGTTCAGAAAAAAGTGGAGGCACACCAAGACAAGAAATATGGCACTTTCTCACATACATTGAGTGTACAAAGTAAATCGGTATCTTCAATGAAAGGGTGGTGTTCTATCAGGTTGATCATCGCCATGCTATCTCTCACATAGCATTGGGTAGATGGAACAAACTCTTTTATAAAGTAGTCGAAGTAGTGTCCGAGGGGCTCAAGGATTGAGCCACAACCCAATACTATAGGTCTGCCAGGTGGATTAGAGACGTCTTTATGGACTTTAGGAAGTGTGTAAATGACAGGTGTTCTGGGAGATTTGACATTGAGAAATAGAAATTCTTTTTGGTTGATGAATCCTGTTTCTAAAGCCTGTGTGGTGACTTTGGATATGAGCCCTTATAATTCTTTAGTGGGGTTATTAGGGAGTCTTGTGTAATGGTCAGTGTTAGCAAGCTGTCTGAGAATTTCTGTGCAGTATGTGTCCCTGTCCTGGAGGACGATCCTGCCCCCTTTATCTGCACTTTTAATGATCAGCGATTCACTGGATTTGAGTGATCCGATCGTTTTTTTCTCCTCTATAGTCAAATTATAGGGAATGGATCTTTTCATTTCTTTAAGTGAAGAGAGATCTTTCACTACCATTTTTTCAAAGGCAATTACTTCAGGGGGAGCATCTCAGATGTGGGTGAGAAGGTAGAAGGGGGACGAAAGGGAGTGTGAGTCGTGATAATGGGTGAGGGATTGAGTTGGAAAAAGCATCACTAAGCTGCCTGCTACTTCTCTTCTTCTCATAACTGTAAATAATTTCTTTAAATTGTTGGGACCACTCACGCAGCAATATGTTGCCAAAATGTGCATGGTTTTTAAATGAACTATATGTGTTAGGAAAGCTGTAATGTATTCCTCTTTTTATCTTTTTTAATAAAAAACATACGTTTCTTTTGCCTTTTCTCCCCTATTACCTCCACAGGCTTGCAAATTTACTTTCAGGCATATAAATTACATTCCTGATGATGATCCCAATAATTGTTTTCTAGGGATCGAAACGCCATCAACCAGTTAAATAGTTACACACTTCTGTACCAATGTGTTTGATCGTGTGTTAACTATGTATGGATAGCTTTGATATACTCTATTCCTTACTAACAGCATCCGTTTTGATTCTGCCTGAATATTTTTCCTTCTCTTTTGTTTAAACTGTTTATTTTCATTTCTGTTTTGTCCTTTATGTATCGGATACAGGAGTGTATCCCACTGTATTTTTTGCCTCACAAATTCCTTTATACCACTATACAAAATAAATATGGTGTCCGGCTGGACACTTCTTTTGTTCTATAGTACATATTGTTGACTATAACTTACTAAATTGTTGCTATTAAATGTGTTAAAGACCACTGTTATGTTTATAAAATGCTGAGACTGGGAGCAGGATGGATGAAGTGGGTGCTGCTGTCGTATACCCTCCCCACAGCGCGAGTCGGGGCGGGTAAGAGTATCTCCCCACAATATGCAATAACACGCGGCACACGCCAGGGATGCCCCCTATCCCCACTTCTGTTCGTGCTGGCGGTAGAACCCATACCATCTCACTATATGCAGATGCCCTATTGATTTACCTAAGCGATGCAAAGGATGGATCAGAGGCAGCTGTCAGGCTCCTCAATGCTTTTGGGGCTCTGTTTGGCCTGCGGGTCAATAAACGTGAAACGTACCTCTTTCCAGATGCCAGGCCCCTGCCTAGGCTGCAAGAGCTTCCCGTTGACCTTAACTGGGACCCCGGCACATTTAAATCTCTGGGTATTAGAATATTACATTCCCTAGGTCAGTGGTTCCCAAACTTTTGACTCCTGAGGACCCCCATTGAGCCACCACTGGAAGCCAGGGACCCCCAAGCAATTTATATGAGTTAAATTTCAAATATTAAAACAGTAATTCGAAAAAAATACACACACGTGCACACGAAACAAATACTCAAAGTACTTAGACGCAGATTTACAATAAGTGACGCATCCATGCATTTCAGAAGGGATGCGCCACTTATTGTGCACCATGCCTCCGCCACCATTGATGCTTCTGCTGTGACTGCTCTCCGCTCGTTCTGACGACTCTCTGCTCCTCTTGTAGACACTTTTGGCTATGACACTACTGAGGGAGATGGGCCTCTTCCTTAGACTCCAGCAGTTGCAATTTCTTCCCAGGCAGCCTCTCAGTATATACAGTTTAATTGGGGCTGTGGGGTACTCTATGATGAACCCTGACCCCTTATACCACTCTTGGGTAAACATGCATTCACTTATATCCACTTACCTCTGCTGTGCCATGTGCCCGTGCCTGCCTGCCAGGGGATGATTAGGATTTCCTTGCTGTCCTCCTTTCCCCCTTTAATTTGCAAGTTCCACTTTAAGCGTCCAAGGGTTACCGGGGGAGGGAGCTAACGCTTAGCCTCCTTTTCCCCCCCTACTACCTTCTGACAGCTCTGGCTGCCTCAGTAGTTCTTCCCCTTCCTACTGCCAAAATTAATTAATTCAGCGCAGTATGCCTCCTTTGGGGCACCATGCCCGTGCTCCAGCCGCCTCTCGCAGCCTCCAGCAGCCTCCCGCTTACCGCTTTATCCCCTGCGGCACGACTCACTCTGCTTGGCAGCTCCGGGCGGGCTTCAGATGTGCCTCAAACTCATACAGCAACACCGCGCGGGGACACTCCGGGGTGCCGTTCCCTTGTTCAGTGCTCCGTGTTGCGTGATTCCAGGGCTCAGGGATCCGCAGTCCGCAATCTCCTAGCCGGGCTGCGCTCCCCGGTGTGCGCTCAGCCCAGCTCAGCTCGGAGTTCTCGGTGTTCGCGTTCTCCATATGCGTGATGATTGCAGACAGGCAGGGCCGCAACAGACAGAGAGCAATCACTGTGTAAAGCGTGAACATTAAGGGCTTCAAGCAGGTGCAGGGTTTTGACGCAGCATGGGCCCCACAGTTACTGAGTGAAATCTTGTAGATTTCACTCAGCCACTTTTAGGAGGCGTTCCTGCACCGGAACGCCTCCTTCTGGCGCAGGGCTTTACAACGTGGCACATCTCCCAGATGCGTCATGTTGTAAATACCCTGCCCCATGGCGCATCTTTTGCGCCGCCGCTGCATCACGAAAGTGACGCAACAGCAGCGTAAAAGAGGCGCAAGAGGCTTGTAAATCTGCCCCTAAGGATTTGGGGCCAGATGTACGACCATTTCATTTAGCGCCTCGCAATTGGCGACACATTGCGAGTCTCTAAAATGAAATGTACAACAGTGTGTTTAACACCGTTTCGGATTCCCAATGGCGTCGCAAATTGCGAGGTTCATTAATATTAATGAGACTCTCGCAATTGGAGAGCCTATTGGGAATGCCAGCCCTCCTAGGTATGGTGGCCTGCTGGGCTCTGCAGGCCATCATGTCTGGGACTGCTTTTAAATAAAGCAGTTTAAAAAAAAATGCAGCCTGTTGGACCTAGTTTTGCCAAGTCACATAGGGTAGCCTGGCCTAGGGTAAGACAGTCAATTTCCAGAAGCACAAGTGTAAAGGTTGCGCACCACCATGCAGTAACTTAATGCACTTCCACTCAAAAACAACACTACACCAATCTTTTTGTGGAAAAATATGGATTGATTTATAAAAATAGATTTGTTTCACTTTATCCTTTTCCTTTTGTTTCACACCATTATTTCTCCTTATGTTTCTTTTCACCTTTAAACTTTGTTATCACATTTCAAAGACATATTTCATTCCTTTTGACACATTACCTAGGAATACCACACTAAACTTTATCCACCGGTATATTAACCGTACTACACAATAAATAATGAATGAGCAGTAGATTAAGAAAATTCACCTATACAATTCCCCAAGAAACCATAGGCATTTTAAATAGGCAGTTGTACAGTGTTAACAGATGTTTCCTCAGTTGATCCCTTCAGTTATGTAACCTCTTAGCACTTTAACTTTTTTTACAGAGAGTTTCTCTGACACGCAACACAGATTGAAATTCTTGTCATAGGCAACCTACATCCAGACGTCAGTTTCTCAGATAGGCTGAAGAACCTCACCCTAGCTCTGCCTCGTTATAGTCATGCATCAGAATTCCACTGGGCTTCAGGAACGATCTCCTGCCCCTTTCTATCGGTGTTTCCAATCAGGGGTTAGACGAATTGAGGGAAGACCTTAGGCACCCAACAGTTCCCACTTCCCTCCTTATTTGGGACGCTATTAGAGTCTGTCTCAGCGCACGGCTCCAGTCCCAAGAATCGGCACTCTTCAGGAGCCTCCTCCGGTCCCCAACAGCTCTTACCTCGGGGGCCTGATTAGAGTCTGCACACGCCAGCCCTGGGGGAAGGTCGCGCTAGATCTGTCTCCAGCGCTTGGCTCCGATCCCACCTCCGGCTGCCTCGGACGTTTCTCTCACCAGCGGCGCTTCTGCGCAGGCGCGGGAGAGTAGCGGCCCTGAAACGGAGGCTGCTCCACTCAACTGGCACCGGGAGTGGCTCACCTCTGGGCCTGCTCGGTCCTAGGTCCCTCCTGACAGGAAAGCGGTCACCGCCGGGAGTATGCGCGGAAGCGCGCCGCCTCAGGCTCGATCAGCCCTATGCTTTGCTCAACCTCACTTCGCAGCAGCGCCAGTGGTTTCCCGTCTGGCTCGTCCTCAATGGATTCAGGACAATTAAACCACCCACCGGAGCCCTGACTCTCCTCACTCCGGGCTTCACAGGTGGGGGGGAAACTCCTGCTGCACTTCCTGTCGCAGGTGAGGGGTCCCGATTTTACGAAGGCAGCAGATGGCACCACAGTCACAGAGGAGGGGGGAATTAAAGGAAAAGTCTCTCGCTTTCGGGCCCCAGTTCTCTATCTTCTGTAAAGGTCAATTTAGCTCTTTATACTGGACAAAGGGAAGTAGGGGGGCTTCTCACTTCTTGCCCTCCTCAGCTGGGGTCTCCTAAGCTTCACCGCTAGCTGGGGGTCAGTCCCTACACCCAATTTGAGGTGTCTCTCTCTGTCCAGGGTGAGCAGGACGGGACTAACTGGGTCAGGTCTATAGGAATGGGGGTGGTGATCCCTGAAAGGGGGCAACCCTTGAAAAGTAGTCCACCCTATGAAGGCCCTACCCCTTCCAGACCCATAGCCTATACTCCAGCTGCTCCTCTCTGACAAGACAAAATGGTCGCCCTACAGGTGTCCTATTTATACCCTTAGCTCCTAAGGTCCAGAACCAGCCAGAAGGTTCTGGAAGCTGCCTATTCTATCCTATGGGCCCAGTTCCAGAGTTGGCAGTTGTGGCAGTTAATAGCCACCATTTTACATGACCCAACCTTTCTAGTCAGACAAGGCACCTGGGCCTCAGGAAAAGAAACATGAGGGCTAAAGAGTATCTATCCCCCAGGCCAGCACCATAAAAATCTAGTGGACACAAAAAAGATAAAAAAGGTATGAGGGGCAAAAAGGGGACGCCTTTGGAGTCTGGGTTTCGCTGGGGCCGGGGTCACGCTAGGCCCAGGGAGACAGGGATGTCGGGAAGGGAAGATGGCGTCCGGGCCTTGTGGGGCATGCAAGGTTAGGCGCTCGGAGCCGGGAGTGGAGCGGGGAAGGCAGGCCTGGTCGAGGTTCCAGGGGGGTCTAGGCTTAACTGGGGTAGGACGACCAGACTCGGGTTGCAGGCTACATTAACGGGGAGGCTGCGCAGGGGACTCGGGGTACAGGCCTACGCTCACAGGGTGTGGAGGGACAGAGGCGAACCACGCCACGAGGCCGGGTCCAACATGAGGGCTAAAGAGTATCTATCCCCCAGGCCAGCACCATAAAAATCTAGTGGACACAAAAAAGATAAAAAAGGTATGAGGGGCAAAAAGGGGACAAAATAAATAATTAATAGGTGGGGCTACGCAAAAGGCCAGACAGGTCTAACACAGCCCATTTACCGTGCACTTAAAAAAAAAAAAAAGAAAATGAAACGTTTTCGTTTCATTTTGTAAGGGCAGGCGGAGGTCCCTGGGACCACTGCCTGCCCTTCAAAAATAATTTTACATGCATTTGCAAAGGGGAAGGGGTCCCCTGGGGACCCCTTCCCATTTGCGAATGCATTACCATCTACTTGAAGTAGGTGGGAATTGCGAGTGTTTTGCGACCGCAAAACATTTGTACATGGTTTTAAGACTCGCTATTTGGATGGGAATGCCCCTTCCAAATAGCAAGTTGCAAAACCTATTTAGCGAGTCGCAAACAAATTGCGACTTCGCGAAATAGGCAATGTACATGACCCAATACGTTTTTGCATGTGAAAGCGGGTTCACAAACCCGTTCGTGCATATAAAAACGGATCGTACATCTGGCCCTTAGTATTTTATATTGAAGTAATAGCCCCTCTGTCACATGTATTTCATTTGTTTTATAGCATATCTCATACTATTGTAGGATGTCAGAGTACTTCACATCACACACATATAGAGACGTTGAATCATACATGTAAATCAGTCTGTATATAAAATGTTTAAAGAGTGCTTGGTCTGGAAAAGCACAAACTCAGGATTCAGAACATAACACAGTGGCTAGCACTGACTTTAACATTAAAAATGTATTTCCACCCAAATAAATCTTTTTATCAGCATCAGGATAATGAATAAGTGGGAAAAAACAAAAGTTACTAACTGGTACCATGCAGTTTGCAAGCAGCTCTTTGATGACCGTTTATAGGTCCCTCTGCTACATTACGATTGGCACTTATGAAGTGCACAGTAACAAAAGAATCTCTGTGACAAAAGCAGTAACCACGAACCTATGCACATAAAATGCTGCTTTTTAAAATGCATGTTACACGTTCTTTGCAGTAGGCACATTAACCCTCTGTGCTACATTAGTTAAGTCAAAGCTGCCACTAAACAAAACTCTCCTCACGCTCCAGCAGGTACATTATTCACTGGCTTTATCTTGACACTTTTATTGTTGATGGAAAGCTGCTAATTATACAAGAAACTTTTCTGTGCTTTTAAAACTGTTGCCTGCGGACCCCCTCGGAATGTGTCACGGACCCCTGGGGGTCCACGGACCACAGTTTGGGAAACACTGCCCTAGGTGATTTGAAGGAGGGCAACCTTGGCAGGGCACTTCGATCGCCCCGCTCCAGCGTGTTTTTTTGGGACACCTTGTGGCTTCCCGTAATGGCATGGGTCTCTTTGACCAGGATGGTCATGCTGCCCCGCCACTAATATTTTTTCGCTAATCTACCGGTACTTATGCCTGCGGCTTGGTTTTGCCATCTTAATGCACTGGTGCGTGACCACATTTGGGGGAATGGGAGATGGAGAATGTCGCTACAAAATCTGCGACACCCCTTTAGTGAGGGGGTATGCGGGTGCCAGACTTTGAGTTTTATCAACTAGCTGCACAGCTGCAATGGGTAGCTCAATAGTTAGAGGGCGTGAACGAGGACGGAACCTTTCTCATGGAACCAAACCAGTATCCGCTCCTTCTGCTGGCAAAACTCCTGAATCGGACAACTAAGGTCCCCTATCACATGACACTACAGATCACAGCTTTGCAGTGCTGGAAACATTGCCTGTCCAGATTGTCGGATGCGCCGCGATACTCTCCCAGCGCTACCACTAGTGGGACTGCCATATGGGGAGCCGCAGTCGACTCTAACGGCCGAGCAGCTGACAGCCTGGACAGAGGCTGGGATCAAAACTGTGGGGGACTGCTACCAGGACAAAACCTTACTTCCGTTTGCAGAACTGGTTGACTGGTGTGGACTCCTGCCGGGACAGTTCCTTACCTATGAGGTGCTGGTGCAAACGTTTGGGCGGTTGTGGGGAGTGACCCGAGAGGAACCAGAAACTCATGAGGAGCTTCACTCCTTGGTCACCCTGGGTACAGCAGGCCATCAAATAAAATGGTTTTATAAATCGCTACTCAACGCTTCCCTGACCCTATTGTCACAGCTGAGAAGCAGATGGGAGAGGATCCTAGATAGAGACTACCCGGATGCAGAGTGGCTTAGAGTGTTAAAGTCTCCCAAGAAAATTTCACATAACACATGACTAAAATACACTCAATATAACTTTCTACACATGTCCTACATGACTCCTCACTGTCTCTTTGCTGCATTTCGGGGGGAGTCGAGAAGACGCCCAAGATGTGGCAAGCTGGAAATGGACTTCCTGCGTATGACCTAGAGTAGTGACAAACTACACATCTTCTGGCAGGTGGTGCTGTCCAAGATCAGCGCTGTGCTGGGGCATGCTCGAAAAGTAACAGTAGAATTATGCGGAAAGTTGGTAACCAGGTTATGGATTTTGCCTTTGTGCTTGCCAGGAGATTAATAGCAGTGATTTTGAAGCAGACTTCAGAGCCACAAATAAACATCTGGACCCAATAAGTGACTAAATGGGGTAGAGCACTGCCCAGCGAAGAATAAAAAGGCTTGCGCAAACACCCGATTGCAGATCTCTGGAAGATGCCTTACATATCTGGGAACATCCTAGCCATTCTAACAGCTCAGATGAGGACCGTGAGCCTTCCAAGAACTGACTCGTTGGGGTCAATGGAGATGAACTGAGATAGACTTTGGAAGGTCTGGGGAGTGTTTGTGGCCCTCCTCACGTGCCCACCTCTTATTCCTCCCCAAGAGATTCACCACAGAACCCCACAAATATACTAGGAGTGCCCTTTTCTTGGGCCTACCTGGAGAGATAATACAGCATCCACCACCCATCAAAATCACCCAACCCCTCTCGGATGCTCCCAACCTGCGTTAAGCTTAGTTTTGTTAGTTTATGTACTGTCAGTTTTCAGTACATCACAATTTTTATATACAAACTTTATATGACAGTATCACACTTCCTACCCGGTCGCAACAACCCCAGAAGGGGAAGACATATCACACTATTAATATCACTAAACTCAGTGGGGAAAAAGTTGCCATATATCTAACAGAATCTTTGTATATATCCATGGATATAAGATGATACATATGAATGTTGTCAGTTAATGCCCTCATAAGCTATATTTTAAGTGTCGAATTGAAGGGATGATAATGGAAAATACTTATTATGAGATGTAAAGAATGTTAACAAAAAGCCAACAAACATTTTTTCAAAAGAAAAAAACAACAGCATTGGTCTTCATATTGTGTTCTATAAAATTTGCCACCATCTGTGTCAAGGCAGAGATCACTGTAGTCTATCCCGCTTTTGACCCTGCTTTTTGAATCCTGTCCTTGCACTGCATCACCATCACTTCCCACACTTGTGCCTTGGTTTCCCCCTTCCCCTTTCCGCTCTGCTGACGAAAACCAGCACCATGAGTCCCACCATACTCTCTGCATCCTCTAGAAATTCCCCATCCCACTAAAGCCCCTGTGCACCTGGCATCCCTGACTACTTCTTTCTACCTGCTGAGTCCTGTCTCCCCGGCGGAGACACCAGCTGTCTTCTCTCCTCGGTTGCTTGCCACCTTCTCGATGCTGATCTAGTCCACTTAATCTTGGTGCATGGCTCTTGCCCTGACATTCACCTTTCCTGTCTGGGCTACCATCTCCACTGTCAGAAGACTCGCCCTCCACTTGTTCCTCTTCTGGACTATGGTCACCTTTGTCCTGAGCTCGTCCCAGGGCAGTATTACACCAGTTTCTTCCTGATAAGGAGGAACTATGACCGTCTCTCTCTGTTGTCTGCACCAGACAGGTGCCCATCCATAGCCAAAGCATACCTTGCTCCTCGTCCCCTCTCTGCACCCCTCATTAGTCTCCGCTGGATCCATGATCTGGAAGCACCCCTGTGCTTCTCACCCTTTACAGACTTTATTGTTTCCTGTTCCTCACCTGCAGCTCTTACATGATACCGTCACCACTAATAACCCCATCTTCCTAGTCCTGCAGTCTCAGACCCAGTCCTAATGCAAAATTATTGTTCAAGAGTTCAAGAACACCCCTTCCTTGGGGAGTGAGCCTGCAACAGGGGCCTTACCCCGCATCAGAAAGCTCTGCCATATAATGTTTTTGGGGAGCCAGCTGCTCACACCATCCCTGGATCCTACAGCTCCCTTTTGTTGAGGAATCTCTGGAAGATGGTGCTGTGAAGTATGCAGCACCCCATACCCACTCTGCCCTAGCACTGGCCATAGGGATGCCCAGCCTTCGGAAGGGTCAGCAGCGTAAGCACCTTTCTCACCCAACAGGGAGCGGTACCACAATGGCCTGAATTTTCGCCTGGACCCAGTTTCTGGTCCACCCATCTAGCTCATGTTCCCAGCCCTCTCTGCCCCAGGAAGGAGACCCATCCGAGGCTCACACCAGTCTTACTGTGTGATGTTGCCCAATTCTTTCCCTGGCATGCACCAGGGCCATCTAGGTAAGCCTGATCACCTCCTTCTGACTGGACCTTGGATCCTCCAGAACTCCTTATCCATTATCAGTCCACCCCAGGACTGGCGATGATGGTCTTCTGACGAGTACCAGGAGGGCGCAGTCGCAGCCCCTCCACCATCCTGCTCACGGTCACCTGCACTTCTCCCTCACCTTGGAGTGAGCCACAAGCAAACATCACTGCAGAAACAACTGTGGAGGTTGTGTGGTAGGGGCAAACAGCTTTGTCCCCCTCTCTAAATTGATTTATTGGAGGGGAAGCCACCCCGCCACTTCCAAAAGCTCAAGCATGCGCTGAATTTCAAGTTCTGAGGGAGCAATTGAAGCCATTAATTTGCTCTTTAATCCAAAAATTACTGTCTTAAATTGATATAAGTATGTCAGTGTTGTGCCTGAAATTAGAAATACTGCCACTCGCAGCAACAATTTAGGCTTTCCATAACTCAGGCAGGAGCTCTAGAAATTCCCTTCAGTGCGGTGGTGGGCGCAAAGGGAAGAAATGTTGCCACCGTCTGCACTGACACTACATGGGCAGCCCTACGGGTGCCACGTGGAAGTATCATTTCCCCTCCTTCCTCCCAACATCTTCAAGCATAGAGCACGCTGCATTGCCAGTGCTAAGTGTTTTGGCTCCATGTAGTCTTCTTAATTGTCTTTATTAGACTGCTGTCTGCTAAAAATTTGCCTGCATGTATCTCATATGCCTTGAAAAAGTGTATGCAATATTCCCTGTAGAAATATCACCCAGGCCTTTCAGTCCAAAACTTGTCCAACTAACCCTATCACCATGTTTCAATGCCGTTTGAAGCCTAGAGTGGAACTGCAATGTGTGCTCTCTTGCATACGGTATTTGTGACCCAGTCATTCTAAATAACAGTTCCAAAAATATTGCACTGTCTGAAGCATCGTCAGTATATATAGAACGCAGACAGCATACCCATTTTCACTCGGCCACCATACTATTTACTAGCTATTTACCCCAGATATTCACGGAAGCTCTCCACTTGGCACCTGTGGAAAATTTCACTCTGGTCACGGAATTGGTGGAATTTGGTGACTATTCGGTACTCTTGTAAAGTAGCATTTTGGCCAAATTCCACCAATCTCTGAAAGGCTGAATCTTTTCTCCTGTGAGGCTGCAGAAAAGTGAGTTGGCGAGCAAGCACGAATGAGATTTGGAGACCGTAGCACAAATTCTGGTCATTAGGAGGACAGCCAGTGATATTTTCTAAGACAGGCAGTCGCGAGCAGTCAGGGACGTGATCAGAGGGCTGTTTCTCGAGTAGATTTTCTACTTAAGCGGCAGAAAATATCAACTCAAATGGGCATTCACTCATGCGCACTATGTGCTGGTGTTCATGGTGATATGCATAATTTTGCAAATTGCCAGTACTCTGCAGAATCTTGCACGTTTTTATGTAACTCAACGGAATGTGGCAGAGTGAAATTCCATGAGTTCCGCCCACCCCTACTCTTAACATGTTCAGTACTCATTCCAAGTTCCCAGCCAATAGTTATCTTTGGTGGCAAATCCACCCTCCATGTACATAAACATAGTTGATGCCAACCATAGTGGCTAAAAGCTTGACTTGACATCACCAATGGGTCCTGTGATTTTAGAGAGAAAAGGCAGTATTTCCCCATTTAGCTTTCAGACTAAAGGAAACACCAAAATGATTCACCATCAACATTACTTGGACAAGGTCTGTACTTATGTTGCTGATGTATTGTAGTACATCATCTGAGCTGTCATGACGCACTCCTGCAATCCTCAATACCTCTTTCGTTTGCTTTTTGGCATACCTAATAGGCCAAGAGTTTCATGGGCAACATTAAGAGGTGTTGCAGCAGTTGGAACCCCTGTCTCATACCTTTACCAACCGGTCACTGGTATGAGATGACCTTCTCTGTTCTGGATCAAGCTGTATGGTTGGTCAACAGAAGTCTGCTCCATCCCACATATTTCGGGACAACATTTATGTATTGAATATTCTAGGATTTGATGTAAATTATCCCATCTCAAAGAGTAGTATGGTATTTCTGTATACAATGGTGCCTCTGCTCGTAATTGGTCAGTATCTAGCATGGCTGTGATCAAGCAGATCAATATTTTCAAGTTAAGGAAAGTACACCTGCCCAAAATGAAGTCATTGCGAGCAAGATGAGCTAGGATAGAGTGCAAGGGCAGCAATCTGTTTGCTAGCACCTTCCCCAGGATTTTATAGTCTAGGTTCATCATAGAGAGTGGTCTGTTTAAAGCCCTATCCAAACTATCACTGTCAGATTTCAGAATCTTTATTAGGATCACTGTCATGTTTGGAAACATGGGCAAGGTTTGAGCCCAGTTATAAACTTCCAAGAGCCAAGGGTTCAGCAGTCTTTCGCACACTGAGTAAATGTTGTATGGCAAGCCCTCCACCATGAGTTCTTGTCCATAGCCAATACTTCCATAGCTCGCCTAATTTCATCCAGAGCAAGTGGTGCCTCTGGAGCAAGTCTTTGATCTTCTAATAAATTAGAAAGAGCCTTTCAATAAGTGAGCCCATATATCTCCCAAGGTGGCGCATTCCAGGAGGGGTAGTAATTAGCTAAAATGACTTTGATGTCAGTCTATGTTATAGTGCATGCTCTGGGTATCTCCTCACAGCACCCCACTGGCATTTGGGGAGTGTCTGAGATCGGGAGTTGCTCTAGTAGTTCAATATATGTATGTATGTATACAATATTTATAAACCACAACTATCGCTCAAAAGGAGCATCTTGGCGCCAGGCGGAATGGAATAAAATATTCAAGTCTGCTGCGGAACAATGCAGGGATCATATAAGCAAGAGGCACAGGGATTACGGGGCTGCAAAGATCCAAGTTTTCAGCGATTTCCTAAAGGTGGATTCTGTGTGTGTGAGTCTGAGTTGGCCAAAAATCAGGTTCCAGGCCTTTGCACTGAGGACAGCTAAAGATTTTTCACCTTTTGTTTTACACCTGAAAGTAGGTTGTTTCAGGAGGTTTTCTGATGAAGATCTAAGCATAATGGAAGTGAGATAAGGCGTGAACCTGGCCGCTAAGTATTTGGGACCTGATGCTATGGTCGCTCTGAAAGTGATAAGCAAGATCTTAAATATTATTATTTTATGCATTGGCAGTTAATGTAGTGTCTTGAGGGCTGATGAAGCAGAAGATTGGTGGAGAAGTTTTGGCACCAGACATGCGGCAGCATGTTGAACTGTCTGCAGTTTTTTTGGGAATTGTCTTATTGGTCCCTGCATACAGGCTATTGAGGTAGTCCAGTTTTGAGGTGATGAGGGCTATGACCGCTGTTTTTCTTGCCATGCACAGTATCAAGTTAAAGAACTTTTATAAGGTTTTAACCAACTGGAAATATTTCCCAACCACCGCTGGAGCTTGTGGCCAAAAGAAAAGTGAGGAATCAAATTTTACATCTAGATTCTTTACCAGCTCCACCCTGAGATGTCTTTGGGCCACCATAAGCTAGGGGTAAAAGGATAGGACTTTTATATGTATAATCGTCCTGTACCTTTCCCTACATGATAGTATTCTAAAATTGCTCTCATTGTCAAAGACAGAATCCTTCTATAGGGTACACAAGGCAGTCAGTGTCTCACATACTTCAAATCTCTACCATAATTCAACCCCACATTACTGTCCTGATACCCACTCCCCAAATCACTAGCAATAACTTTTTGTTTTCATTATTCTGTCAGTATGCTTCCCAACTTATCCTGATTTATCCTCAGGTAGTTTACCTTGCCATCCCTTGCAGTCTCTCCAAAAGATGCATCTCTCAGTGCTGCCACATGCCCTTTCCATGGGAGAATGCTAATGGACAATATTCTCCAGCCCAGATTAACTTTGCGTATCCAATGGCCTGTTAATGTTTTGCTGATTTCTTCAGCCAAGTTTCATGGTCCCTTGAGTCCTCAATAATCACCAATGTAATGTCTCCTAAACCACTGGTGACAGTGAAGACCAGTGCCTCCACCTCTGCGGCAGCCCTCTCAGCTTGTGCAGAGTAATAGATGGTCTGTCACATTTATGTGGTTTTCTCCTTCGCTGCAGTCTTAGGGCCAGATGTACGACCGTTTTATCGGTCGCAAACGGGAAATCGTCCCGCTGGCGACCGCAAAATAGGTTTGCCCCATGTACAAACCCTATTTTGCGATTAGGTAACCTATTACAGACTAGTAAAAAAGGGTATGCGATTTGCTTTTAGGAAGGGTCTCTTCCTAGTAGCGAGTCCCTCTGTAATGTAAGATTGCTTTGCGGCCGCAATTCACCACCCATTTCAAATGGGTGGTAAGCCATTTGCAAAAGGGAAGGTGTCCCCAGGGGACCCCTACCACTTTGTGACCTGCACTGAAAATATTTTTTAAGAGCAGGCAGTGCTCCCATGGACCACTGCCTACTCTTAAAAAAGAAATGTTTCATTTTTCTTTTTTAAATGCATCCTAGCTCAGAATTGCCCCGTACTCTTTTTGCGGTTGTTAAAAAACTGACAGGAGCGGACACAACCCCGACTCCTCCGGTTCTGGAGGAAGCTCAGTGTAATCCCATTGCGGAATTCTTCATCGCTAAAGTTGAATGCATTTATAACTCTATGAGCGTCCCTATGATGGTAAATCAACACCAACCAGGACCAACGGTCGTGGATGTACCCCCGTCTCCTAAGGTAGTGGTAACTAACTGGCAATTGTTTGATGACAACTCGTTTCTCTCCTGCTTAAACAGTGTAAGATCTGGCTCACCACGTGATCCAGTGCCTGCAAAGATCTTAAAGATGCTGGATCTTGAATGCCGGCGAACTCTCATGAGACTCCTGAACGCCTCCTTGAACGAGTCTCATGTACCACAGGACTGGAAGCACGCAATGGTGGTCCCTCTTCTGAAAAAGGCTGGTGCGGACATGTCAAACCTTGCTAATTTCAGACCCATATCCTTGTTGCCTATTCTATCTAAGGTGCTGGAGAGGCATGTGAACAGCCAACTTACCCATCTTATTGAAAACCAGGGCTTTTTACACCCCTCTCAGTCCTGCTTTCGTGCCCATCATTCAACACAGACTGCACTACTTGGGGTAACCGAGAGGTTACGGCACGGTATCGACCGCGGAGAAACATCTGCCCTTATCCTTTTGGATTTGAGCGCGGCGTTCGATACCGTGTCTCATTTCATCTTATTGAACTCTCTCCGGTCCCTGGGAATAGAAGGCCCTGCATTGGCCTGGTTTGCCTCCTTTTTAAGTGAGCGCACTTTCCAGGTCTTTTCTGCGAAAGCTACATCTGCGATTTGTCCTTCGGCGTATGGCATCCCTCAGGGGTCCATTCTCAGCCCTTTATTATTTATTATTTACATCAAGCCTCTTGCTTCCATCGCGGAGGATGCCGGGCTGACTATTTTTTCATACGCCGATGACACGCAAATTGTCTTTTCCCTCTCCAGCACTGAAGCCAACAATGTGTCTGGCCTGAAAACCGGATTGTCACTAGTGGCTGAGTGGATGCAGAGCCATCTCCTCAAGCTAAACGGTGACAAGACCGAGATCGTTATTTTGGGGAAACACAAAGATCTCTGGGGCTCGCAACACTGGCCTTGTGCTATGGGTCCCCTTTCTCAACCGGTCTCGGTGGTACGCAACCTTGGATTCCTCATAGATGACAAGCTTTCTATGAGGCAAAAGGCTACCAAGGTGGCTGCCATCTGTTTTACCACCCTGAGATGGCTCCAGAAAATCCTTTGGATGTTGCCTCATGCCACCAGGAGAACCGTTGTCCAGGCGTTAGTAACATCTCGCCTGGACTATGGTAACGTTCTCTACCGTGGTGCCGATGTTGCGACCATAAATAAACTACAGGTCATGCAAAATTCATTGGCCCGTCTCCTATGCAACATCCCGAGGAGATCCTCGGCCACCCAGGCCCTCCGAGATCTACATTGGCTCAAGGTTTCGAGTCGCATCAAATTTAAAGCCTTATGCTACCTTTTTATCTTCAGAGTCTTGTGCAATCATACAGGCCCAGCCGTACACTCAGATCTTCGGCTAATTGTGATTTTGTCATTCCTAGATTCAAACTTGTGAAGATGGGAGGAAGATCTTTCTCCCATCTCGGCCCCAAATCCTGGAATGCTCTGCCTGTTGCTCTGAAGACTGAGACCAACATGCTTTGCTTCCGCAAAAAATTAAAAACTCTACTCTTTTAATAGTTTTCTGCTGTTCCAATTGTTATTAACGCTGTAGTATTGTCCATTCTACTCCAGTCTATCCCTTGCGCCGGGAAACTAAGCATGGGCAATCCGCGAATTTGCGTATTTACGGATTCGCAATCCGCGAAGATCCGCGAACTCTAGCGGATTTGCGGATTTTTCCGTTTTTTGTGTTGGCGCGTGTTCGCGCCGATTTTGGGACAAGTTCGCAATTGCGAACTTACTTTTCGGCTTGCAACGGCCGCGACTATGTTGTTTCTACGTCTGGTTTATCATCACAGGTTCACAGCACCCTCTGTTTCACCACTGCCACCCTCTGGGACACCCATGCCACCCTCTAGTACATCCTCACTGGCACCTATTAGGTTTATTTATCACTGTAGATTATGGTGGTTGAAAAAAGCAAGCACACCTGCCCTTCTTCAACTGCCATCAATTAATTTGTGTTTCATTAATGTGTCAGTAATTTTGAAAGTTCCAGTCTGGCTGGCACCTGCTTCCTTCCTTATCTGTAATTTGCTTTTTGTTGCAGTGAAATTTTTTTTTCACAGGACCTTTATGGTGCTATTCTATGAGCCTGCTGTTTGGGTCATAGCAGGGTCATAGAATAGTTGCAAACTCTGGAGGGGCCCATCAGGAAGCACTACCTTGAATGTTACTAATGTTAAGTTTGAACTTTTGCACCTGCTCATTGCTTTCAGTTTAGCTAAAATCGTTTTTTCTGCAATTTCGCGCGTTTTTTGGGGCGCGAATCCGTGCGAGATCGATTTCGGAAGCCGCGAATACGTGCGAATACAAAATTGTTTTTGTTGCGACGTGTATGTTCGCGTGATCTTGCGCGTGTTCGCGAGGCGCTTCTAGCTATACGTTTGCCAAGTTACCCTATCGGTCGTACACAGGCGCGGCCATCTTGTTGGCGTGACGTAATTCCGTTTCCGCCCGCTATGTGTAATCTCGCAAAGTGTGCTGCTCGCTAGTACAATTTCGCGCGTACTCTCAAGGAAAATCTCGCGCGAACTTACCCGCGCGGTCGTGAACGGGCGCGGCCATCTTGTTTCTCATTCATTGCTATGGTTCTGGGCATGCTTTCTCTATCCTCTCTCAATCTCTGCCATCCTTTGCTTGGTTGAAGTTTTTTTGATCTAATTTTACTTATTATCTAACCCTCTATTTTTCTAGCTCTATATTTTTGTGTTTTCTGCAGCTTTTAGTTAATTTTAAACTACTTTTTTAAACTCTTTTCTTTTCTTCTTCACTATTCTATTTCTTCTTTATCATTTAAGTTTATTTCTGCCCAGACCATGGTAAAGGGAGCCGGGAAGCACCCTGAGAAGGGGAAGGGTCCCGCACCCCGTGCCCGGCTCCCGTGCGGGCGTTTAAGGGGGGAGCAAGTGGTCCCGAGGGAGATCTTCAGCGCGGAGGAAGTGGCGGCACTGATCTTCCACGTCCAGCGCCGCCTCCCCAAGACGATCCTGGGAGGCGGCAAGATCGCGACCGGCTATGGCATCCGGGAGCGTCGCAAGCGGTGGGAGAAGGTGTGCCGGGCCATGTACAAGATCTCTGGGGTCCGGCGCACATATAACCAGGCCACCCACCGCTGGACCGATGTCATGGACCGGGAGCGGGACTTGCTGGACGCGCTCGGCGTAGAGGTCCCCGGGCTTGGTGAGTAGTAGTAGTAGTACATTTACTACTCTGTTTTATCCTGCTCTGTTATTTGCAAATCTTTGTTCTTTACCAAGAGCAATAATGCTGCCGATTACATTGAGGTAAATTATATTTCAAAATCTTCTATGCATTTCAGGTGCACTGCTCTCCTTCTCAGTAGCCTTGCTTGCTACTATGCTTCTTTGTTTTGTATGTTGTGTTCAGAAGCATTTCATTGGCCTGAGAAATTATGTATGAGTGTACTGTAAAGAAAAGAACTGCGTAATGCTAGACAGTAAGGGTCATATTTTCAATTACCGGCGCATCCCTGCAAAGTAGCAGGGATGCGGCAGTAATTGTGTGCCATGCCACCACCACCCATTGGCCCAAAACGTCACAGAAGCCTTACGCATCTGTGCCGTAAAGGCAGCGCATTGCTGGAGTTGCGTGCCAACGATGGCGCAGCTCCAGCAATGCTCTGGGGTACCCTATCTCCCCAATGCTGCATCAAGCCGTACGTCGGCTTCAAGCGCGCAGGGTTTGAGTCATGCATCATTGTCCTAAAAGTGACTGATTGACATCTTGTAGATTTCCCTCAGCCACTTTTAGGATTCGTTCCTGCGCAGGTACGCCCTCCCTTGCGCCGGAACGCCCCCTGATGGCGCAGGGCTTTACAACGTGATGCATCGCCCATATGCCCATATGTGTTTTTTTTTTTAATATATACGCCGCACCAACACCATGGCGAGTCTTTTGTTCTGCCGCTGCGTCAGAAAAGGCACGCAACAATGGAGGAAAATCAGCCGCAACTTCCGCAAGGGACTTATAAATCAGCCCCAACAGACTGAAGTCCAGTCCTTCCTTTAGACAGTCACATGGCTATCAGAAGAAATAGTGGCGGTGGTGGCGGGTGGATTGATAGTTTGAGTATTCACTGATCTGCAAGCAGGATGGACTTTGTCTGTCACGTGTTGCGCACTGCTGCCTGCAGTGCCAGGCCTAGGCAAACCTCTTTAGTAGTCTGTTTATTGAGTTACATAGGAACTTTCTAAGTCAACGTTCCGCAAATCAGGCAATACGAATAACGTAGTATACCACATGAGATAGATCCCGTGGAATAGTTGTCTATCTATTTGCTATTTTTCCAAAATATGTTGTTATTGTTCTTTTGAAATGTTTGATTTGGTTGAAAAATCTCATCCATGTTTTCTGGTTTTTCTTTCTTTCATGTTGTACATCAGCTCCCCCCAAGGGCAAGAGGACACAGGAGGAGGGTGCTGAGGATGCAGGCCAGGATCGGGCAGGCGAGGGCTCCTTTGCTGGCCCCAGTAAGTTTACATTTTAATAAACAGTACCTATTTTTTCCTAGCGTTCCTCATTCGATTTTTTCTAAATCGTCTTTGATCTTCTTGTAGACTGGATATAAATTCTTATCCTGCCTCGAATATGACTCCCTGTGGTATTACTAGACTATTCTTATTAGTCTGTCTGTGTAGCTAACTAAGATTGGACATTTGGCAATTCCATTGGACTCCCATTATATTCAGCAATACCTCTATGCACTGTCTCCTTACTGACTAGATAGTGTGGCAGAGTCATTCAGCTCCCGAAGTCACCGATTATAGATCCCCAATGATCTCTAGATTATCGTACGCAGGACAAGAGAGTAGTACGGAGTCACAGCACAGTCAAGAAGTGTCAGAGGCACTCATGCTTGCAAAAATTCCAAAACCTTTAGCTCATCCACTCTAGTCTAGAGGAACAAAAACCACAGAGTCTATTTAAGTGTAAAAGCTTTATTAAAAGTAAACACATTTATTAAAATCTACTTTGTCATAAAACTATTTAACTGTAAACGGAAAAGTGGTTAGTGCTGACGATTAATTGGACACATTTCTTGTGGTCGAGCCGAACTCTCACCTAGTTTGAACTTGATCCTGGTCGTGTTCTTAGGACTCAGGAGTCAAGCTTCTGTCTGTTAGGAGAAAAAGTGGTGCGTGTTAAAAATCAAAAGCAAGCATTCATCAGTTGTGCATAAAAGTGCAGCAAGACAACAGCCTTCCCTGGAAAATGGGACATTTTTACTATGGAGTAGACAGTCACAAATTATTACATTGTATTCTGTTTTTTTAACATTTCTCCTAGACCAAATATTATATAGTAGTGAGTGGTGTATTCTAACATTCTTAAATGTACTTTGTAGGTGTAACATCTGGTGACGGGGCCAGCGCGGAGGCGGCTGTGTTGGACTTGGACTCGGAGGCCTCTGGGGAGGAGGCGGCGGTAGAAGAGCTGGTGGCCGTTCCTGTGGGGGATCAAACGGTGGTGGCGGAAACAGGTAAGCTATATATTCCTTACTTATTGAGATTGAAGACTGCATAGTGTGCTTTCTGCACGGGTGTATTACAAATCAACCAGGTAGTAGCCTCCTCGAAATGTACTTCGACTTAGCTGTGAAGTTTTTGGTGAGAAGAATCCCAATAAGTTCTTAGACGAACGTGATGGATGGGATGAACGAAAAGCGAAAGAAGGGTGTAAGTAAGTGGGACGCGAACTTGTATGATGGCTGGCAAAGAAGAACGATATGTGTTTGCTTGGACCCAGAGGTGGCTGGGAAGGAAAGAATATGGTATGGTGCATGGCTGGGTCAATGATGAAGCAAGGATGGGTGGAAGGACAGCAGCCTGGGTGGGTGAAACAGAAACTGTATGTGTGCGTATACTTTGACTGAATGGATGCCTGGAGCATGGTATTCTCTGACTCTTACATAGCACATGTGTATCTAGAGAGAGTAGATGGTCGCCAGGTGAAGTAAGTGTTACCTTGAAGAGCATGTACCACCGCACCCGCACGTCCGTCCCAGTGCAGGGAAGGCAAGGAAAAGAAATTGTAAATGTGTCCAATACTACCATGAATAGTAGCAGTACTTTGTATTGCGTTTGCATTCACAGCATATATCTGGTTATTACGGTGGACACTCCGTACCTCTCTTAATACTTAATAACTTTAGTTTACTTGTAGTACGTCATTCATGTGTGGGTGTATCACTGTTCACTCAATATTAAGCAAAGCACCTAAAGTCATCTCATCTGTCATTAAATACGTCCCATGTGAAGTGATAGATAATCAAATTAGTTAGCTTCTTCAGTTTCCTTTTCTAGTACTCATTTGCACTGTAGGGTGAAAGGTAAATTAATTAAGCAGTAGCCCTTGTAACAGAGTATTCTCAGTGCCACCCGTAATAGAAAAGTAATAGCTTCACCACCTGCATGTACTGGACCGGTACAGTAACGCAAGTCTGTCTCCATCATCATGGTGTGCAACTTTTTTTCTCGGGTGCAACTTCACTGTGCTGTGTCCATGTCATTCTGCCGGCTTGCATAAGATAACGTACCCATTTCCCTAAACAAGAGAGAAGAAGAAGAATAAGACTGGTGTACTGTCATAGTCGACTGTAATGGAAGTCCATAGTGGTCGTAGAATTAGTTCATTAAACTACCACTACTGTTAGAGCAAGGATGCAGAAGTGGGAGGTTACATAGATACTGTCCTCAATAGTTATGTACTGTGCTTTCAATTTGCTACTTGTACTCTGTGACCCAACTTTCGGCTCAATCACTTTGTGTTATTAATAAGGAGCATTGGTTACAGACTATGTCTTTCTTTCTTCATATAGTTGCTCCTTCCAAATCAACAACAAGGAGGGAGCAGGCTAGATTGGCCCGGCAACGGAGGCTGGAGGCCACAGTCGCCGAGTATCGGCGGCTGGTGGCCCTGGAGGAGGAGGAGGACACGCAGTCGAGCGGGGCAACATCTTCGACTGTGACCACTGCATCCTCCTCCGTGACTAAGCCAGCGGGACCGAGCCGGGCTAAGAAAGCCGACCGCCACCGCCAAGCAACCAAAATACCAGCTGCCCCCCACAGGAGCTGCAAGGAACGCCAACGCCGCCTACGAGTCCGCATGTCCAACCTGGAGCAGGAGGTCCTGAGGTATAAGAACTTGGTTAAGGGCCTCCGCTCCGAGCTTGCCACCCTCCGCAAGGAGTATGATGCCCATGCCGCATCATGCACCAGCACCAGCACCCTCCAGTAGTGGAGTGTCCCTTGCCCTTTTTTTATAGACTTTTGGGGGGTGGGATTTGGGAGTTGGGATCGTTTTGGGACGTTTCAGAGACAATCGTTGGGGTTAGGGTGGGTGAGGGAGATTATTTTGTTAGGGCTAAATAAATATATTTTTCAACTTTATCTGACCATACCTGTTTTTTACTGCTTTTCAGTCTGGTGGGTGGGGGGCGGGGGTGTAACAGTAACTTTGTTTTCCTGAACAGTCGTAGGACTTTAGTAGTACAACCGTCAATCTCTTGTCTACTCCGAAATAATACTCCATTATACTACCTCCCACCAAACGCTTATCTTACCTGTAATTTGTGTTAGAAATTAGGGCTAGGCCCAGGGCTGGCTCCAGGTGAAATGGGGATTAACGTTGTCAATCCTGGGCGGGTGACATTTCCTCATTGCGGTGGTACTAGTGGTGTGACACAGTGGCAGTTGCATGCCTATGGAAAAAAAGAAAACGAAACCTTGTTTGTCCTCCTTACTGTAGCATTACAACGGTTACGGTACGATCGAGAAAATAGCAGGTGACAGTACACTAGAACAGTGCCATAATGTAGCCTAACAAATGGTAAAGTATTTGCTTGCAAGTATAACTAGTACTTGCGTTGAATTTATTTGACATTGGCTACTACTACTAGAAGATATAGTACTGAAGCTGAGTAAGTCTAGAAGATATCCTCGTATTCCTTCACCAGCCTGTTGCTGCTATCACCTTATCCTCCCCAGCAAGTGTGTGGAATTATTGATGTCATTTTAGTCAGACATCAAGCAAAACAACACAGCCCGGGGGAAGAGGGTTAGGGTTTGTAAAATGGATGGGAATGGGGGTTTCTTTTTGGGTAGGTTTTGTTGAGAGAAGAAAAAAAAAGCAGAGCATGGACAAACAATAATTGAAGATACAGAGTTTACAGACAATCTTTGGTTACAAACTAAAGGTAAGCACATGCAGTCACACTCATAGAATAAAAGACAACAATGGATACTGTATCTGTATTGCGTATGTTGTTGGAGTTGTCCTGTTGAAATTGGTAAGTAAGTTGCATGCAGCAAACAATTCCTCTTATTGGCGGCACTCCTCCATTCCAGCTGACGCTTCGTCCATCAATGTGGTGGTGACCACTGACAGAAGAGACACCCTGTCCACTGCCTGCCTGGCGGATGTTGACTGAAACCCGGCCTGTAATTATTGAACGGAAAACAGGAAGTGCTATTACAATACCACTGATAAATAAATAAAAGGTATGTACGCTGTGTGGTTCAAAAAGTGACACTTTGATTTCCCTAATAGACAGTACAATATTTTTGAAATTGCGTGCTCTGTCTGAGTCACCTTTTTAAGGATCAATAAGTATGGCCAAAATATTATAGCGGATCTTTCCCCTCAAGGTGGGTGTACTACTGTGTTTTAGAACAACATTTGACCTTCCCAGCAATGCTCCCACCAAGACCCTTACTAAAGCCAGTCGCAAAAATGTAGAAGAACCCAATCATATCTCCAAAAACGATGCCTAGCAGAAAAATGGTTACAAAACGTACTTTGAAAGTAACAGTAGGCCCAAATACAGACCGTGGATTGTATTCAAACCACTTGCCTGCAAGCAAAAGTATCCATAGCCAGCATCGCTCCAACAGTGCTCTACAACAACAGAACCGCGTTGCAATAGAACCCCCCTAAACACATGCAATCCTGCTGCTAGGGCTAACCCTAACGAACCCTAACTTACAAAAAGTGCCAAAACTGGTGTTTCCTTATGGATTTTGTCCAACAAACTTCTAGCCGGTATTAGACCTTCCCAGGAATGCCCCAGGCAAGACCCGCCAACCCACCCGCAAAAAAACACCCGACACAACACCACCAAACAGCGAAAAAGCTAAATCTCATACTTACAATGTCTCTCGGCCTTCGGTCCAAACGCGGCGCTGTGCAGCTAGGTCGTCATCATCATCAATCATCATAACTCCTGTTTTTCACCACGGATTTCCTGAAAAGCAAATGCAATCAAGATTAGACTGTCGCAGCAGTGCTTCGACAGAGACCCCGGCCGCAACCCACCCACGAACAGCAGGAAGCCCCCCAAAACGCTACATTGAGCAAGATGTCTGAAGAAATGGCAAAAAAAAGGCTTTTCCTTAAGGATTTTGTCCAAAACACTTCTATCCGGCATTAGACCTTCCCAGGAATGCCCCAGCCAAGACCCGCCAACCCACCCGCAAAAAAACACGCGACAACACCCCCAAACAGCGAAAAAGCTAAATCTCATACTTACAATATCTCTCGGCCTTCGGTCCAAAGTAACGCGCTGTGCAGCTAGGTCATCATCAATCATCATAACTCCTGTTTTCCACCACGGATTTCCTGAAAAGCAAATGCAATCAAGATTAGACTGTCGCAGCAGTGCTTCGACAGAGACCCCGGCCGCAACCCACCCACGAACAGCAGGAAGCCCCCCAAAACGCTACATTGAGCAAGATGTCTGAAGAAATGGCAAAAAAAAGGCTGTTCCTTATGGATTTTGTCCAAAACACTTCTATCCGGTATTAGACCTTCCCAGGAATGCCCCAGGCAAGACCCGCCGGCGCCAACCCACCCGCAAAAAAACACCCGACAACACCACCAAACAGCGAAAAAGCTAAATCTCATACTTACAATATCTCTCGGCCTTCGTTCCAAATGCGGCGCTGTTCAGCTAGGTCATCATCATCAATCATCATAACTCCTGTTTTCCACCACGGATTTCCTGAAAAGCAAATGCAATCAAGATTAGACTGTCGCAGCAGTGCTTCGACAGACACCAAAAATTACACACAAACCCCCGGAACCCCGCCAAAGAGCACCTCAAAGGCAAGCAAGTCAGCAAAAACGGCAAGAAATTTCCACCTCATATTTGGTCCAAAACACTTTTGTCCATTATTAGAGCTTCACAGCAATGGGCCCAAAACCGTCAACTCACCCGCAAAGAAGTACAACACCCCCACAAGTGCTGAGTCTTTCTTCATTGTGCGTAATCCAGCACTCTGCTTGGAGGGAAATCGCAGTCTGGAGGAGGAGGATAGAGGAGCATGTTCTTCAGAACTTGTGAACCTGAGGAATGTAGACTGCGGCACCTTCAAATCAATAAGCAAACAAGTGAAGACAGTTCTGATGATGGTCTTGTTTTTGGGATTAGGTGATTAAAGTTTGAATTAAATTAACTGTGCAAAACAAAGAAAGAGAGACACAAAGCACACAGGAATAAAAGTGAATAAGGACGAAAAAGAAAGTTCTTGATTGATTGTCTCATTTTCAGGGCTCGGTGTCAGGGAATAAGAACAAGATTTCGTCATCATACTCTGCGAATTCAGGCTGGATGAGGTCAGTGGCACCGAACAGAGAAAAAATCCCCTCATCTACGTTGCTGTCCTCCTCGTCTTCATGCGGCGTGCTTTCTCGTACTTTGTAATCTGGTGGTATGAGGTGCTGATTCATCTTGATCATTGTCAGCCGCTCCACATTTTTGGCGAGAGGCGGCTCCGTTTGGGAGTTACAATGCCACCAGCAGCACTGAAAACACGTTCAGAAGACACACTTGCGAGTGGGCAAGACAAATAGTTTATAGCCAGGTTGAAGAGCTGTGGCCACAATTGTTTTTTGCCATGCCAATACTGCAATGGCTCATCATTAAGGAAGACCTCTGTTGAGTCATTCAGATAGTCCTGCACCATCGACTCAAGGTCATCAACTGTTCCTCCACTTTGCTTACTTTTTGCTGTGCCTGTGACATTTTTTCGAGAACCATACCCCATCAAACTTAGCCAATCCTCCTCCCCAGCCACTGTTAGTGTTGTCATTGTGTGTGGTGCAGATGATCCAGTTGCCGGTGTCTTTAACGGCTGAGAGGTCACTTGTGCCCCAGCCACAGGTGCAGAAGTGGATTCTTGTGACTGCGGATGGCCTGCTGATGCTGATGCTGATGTACTGGCTTCTCCTTCAATAACCTGCCGTTCTTTTTCAAACCTCTTGGCTGACCAGGCTAACCAATGTTTGTACTTTTGAACATCTGCATCAGCGAAAGGAAAGAATGCGTTGTCTGCCAGCGCCTTTTTGTAGCGTGGATCCAGAATAGTAGCACAAATGTAATGCTGATCTGAGTTGATGTTTTGAAGACGTTCATCACCACGTAGGCGATGTAATAATTTCTCAGACAAAATGAAATGTTTTTTTTTTTTTCATCTTTTTCAAACTCAGAAGAAACCGCCATCAGTTGGTGCTCCAGTATGCACAACAATGGGATAGCTTTTCCCAAATTACAGTCCTCCTGGCTGACTGCACGCGTGAAGAACTCAAAAGGACGAAGCATGTCTGTCAGGCTTTTAACTATGTCCCATTGCGCCTTACTCATCCGCAGGTCCTCCTTCTGAGATGTAGCCTCTGTCAAGAAATAGTGATCGAGTACCGTATACTGCTCATACAGACGCTCAAGCATGTAGAAGGTTGAGTTCCAACGTGTTGCCACCTCCTGGATGAGTGCTTTCACTGGCATTCCACGTTGAAGTAGCAGTCTCCGCAGATGCTTCCGGGCCTTAAAAGAATGGCTGAAATGGTTGCACATTTTGCGGCAGGTGGCCATTACCTCGAACGCTGGACTCTCTTTATCACTCAAGAATTTTTGAACTACCAGGTTGATACAGTGCGCCAAACACGGCACTCTAACATGGTCACCAAGGAACATGGCCTTAACTACATTGGCGCCATTATCCGTGGAAACATAACCAATCTTGCGTTTTAGGGGGGATAGCATTGTCAAGACCTTTTTGTCAAACTCTTCCAAAAGGTTTTCTGCTGTGTGACTTTTCTCCAAGCCAAACATGGCTAGTGTTGCATGTTTCCGAGCAGCTTTGAAAACTTGGTCCGGGTCAACACCTGCGTTTAGCTTTGCTATAACACCTGAAAAAGAGACCCAGTGTGCAGTGATGCACATGTAATCATCGCCTGGGCCACTGGTCCACATGTCTGTTGTCAGATGTATTGTGTGAACAGCACTCTTCTGCAAAGCTGCCCCAATCGCCTGCAGCACATCTTCATGTAGTGCTGGAACCGCAACTCTGGCAAAATAGAACCGGCTCGGAACCTTCCATTTAGGGCAGAGCGTTGCAACTAATTCAAGAAAACCTACCGCTTCTACAAAAGAAAAAGGTAGAAGGTCCACAGCTAGAATTTTAGCCAGCTTAGTGTTATACAGACGCGTCAGTGGGTGGTTGCGTTCATATGGCACGTCTGAAGTAAGCATTGTTCTAATGTTGCCCTGGACCAAGCATTTACGGGCTGATAATGACTTCGTTGACCCAATTTTGCTCGCTGGTGAACTTTTGTGCGTTGGTGTCTCACTCGCTCCAACACTCTTAGTGTGCCTCACATTGGGTGTGCTGCTGACAGGGGTACTGGGTGTAAGGGAAGTGTTTGACACGTCTTCTTCCTGCTCGTCAACATCAGATGAAACATCAACGTTTCCTTGATTTTGGCCTTTCTTGATCGCAGCTAGGTGCGCAAACCATTTGACAGCGTGCTTTCTCTCAAGATTACCACTCTGGCCGCCGGTACCATAGTTGGTACCTGACTTACCACGACTAACTGCAAGCTTACAAAGGGTACAAATGGCAAACTTTGGATTTTTGGGACAAACAGTAAAGAAGTCCCAAACTGGGGACTTGAAGTGTCTGTGGGACCTGGAGGAGGCGGCGATACTGGTGGTGGTGGTCATGAAGCTAATGCCAGATGAAGTGGAGGATCTGGATTGCCCAACTTTTGTACGTTTTCCACTTTCACCGCCACTAATTAAGGTCGAGGTTGACGCAGATCTCTTCTTGCCAGAAAGAAATATGGAAGCGGGACGAGTTGGTGTACTACTTAACTCCAATGATTGTGGTGTTTCCACTGCCTCCTCATCGACAACATCATCATCATCATCATCACGCGCAGCAGCTCTTCGGGCTAGGGTCAAAATGTCTGTTTGCTGCATGCCCGCTGGGCTGCAGTGACCTTTATGATGACTGGGTCGTCGTTGGCAGAGTCTTCATCAGCAGCAGTATCCGCCACTTCTTGTTGAGCCTCATCACACTCCATAAGTCTGAGACTTTGGACGAGCTTCCTTTTACGCTTAAGTACCTTTGTTGGATCATGGTGTGCCTCACTCTCAGACGGCTGTGGTGCTGGTTCCCAAGTTTGATCCGTATCATCAGAAGGAGGTGTGCTTGAAGAGGATATAGACACCACCCTTGATCTCTTCCTTGCTAGGGTTGTGGAAGACAATGAAGGATCAGCAGGAGGAGTGGCTTCCTCAAATGATACCTCGCCTTGATTGTCGATTTCCTGATGTGCCCCTACTTCGGGAGGAACAACTATTGTGGGCACTTGTGACCCTCCATGCACCTCTGCTTGCGCATCTCCTTGCGCTGCCTCTCCTTCCACATGTACTTGGGCTTGTACTTGCACATGTGATTGTTGTTGCGGCTGTGGTTGTTCAACACTCGTCAGATGAGCTACAACAACCTGTGTTGATTGAGGGACATTGCTGCTGCTTTCTTGCGATGAGCCAACATCACTGGTCGATGGTGATTGAAGAACTATACTGGCTGCCTCTGCAGCACTCAAGGGCTTGGACTTAAGTTGGCGTGGTGGTGGTGGTGGCACTGAGCCCAATGGAGCGGGGGGGGGGTGCTGCCAGCTTGGTCCCCAGCAGATCCCGCTGCTGCTGCTGCAGGCATACTTTTTTTTTTACTCCCAAAAAAAGGGGCGGGCGGCACACCAGTCTCCTTGGTAACTTGCTTCTTCTGCTCCTTACTGGCACCTTTCTTGCTAGAGGAGCTACGGGTTACTTTTTTTGGGGCCATCCTCTTCAGAGCAGGTCAGCAGGCAGCAGTTGCACGAGTTGCAGAGGGTTCTGTGTCCAGACGTGACGTCGCGTGACGTTATGCTGCACACACCGCTGCAGGACTTCTTCCTGGCACTGGTGGTTCTCTTGAGTCTTCTTGTGCACCTAAAAGCAATGGAAGACAGAGGAACATCAGTTCAGTTATACACCCCAAAAATTCGACAAAACACAGAAAAATGAGCACAATCCCATGCCATCCTTGATGTTTACATTGAAGACACCCCACAGAAAGACTACGGACATGCAAGTATGCAACACTCACTACCCCTGGGCATAATGGATGAAAAGTAGGCAAAATAAGTGCAGGCCTCAGACACTGCCTCTCGTCAAAATGGCCCCTTACACCCCAGGCACATGTTGCCTGTACCAGCCAGCACTCAAGATGGCCACCACCACCACCCACATGGCCAGTCCACATCAACAGTACACCCCCAAAAAACAGAAAAACAGCCAGAAATCACCACAATCCAACGCCATCCATGATGTTTACATTAAAGAGAGTGAGACCACACCACAGGCACACTCAGTCCATGCACCACCCACCACCCCTGGGCAAAAGGCCACACCAGCAGCCCCCCAAAAACGACAAAAAACAATAAAATAAGCCCAATCCCAGCCCATCCATGGCCTCAATTATGTTTAAATTCAAGAAGACACCCCACAGAAAGACTAGGCCCATGCAACACTCACCACCCCTGGGCAAAGGGCCCCACCAGCAGGCCCAAAAAAACGACAAAAAACAATAAAATCAGCACAATCCCAGCCCATCCATGGCCTCAATGGTGTTTAAATTCAAGAAGACACCCCTCAGAAACACTAGGCCCATGCAACACTCACTACCCCTGGGCATAATGGATGAAAAGTAGGCAAAATAAGTGCAGGCCTCAGACACTGCCTCTCCTCAAAATGGCCCCTTACACCCCAGGCACATGTTGCCTGTACCAGCCAGCACTCAAGATGGCCACCACCACCACCCACATGACCAGTCCACATCAACAGTACACCCCCAAAAAACAGAAAAACAGCCAGAAATCACCACAATCCAATACCATCCATGATGTTTACATTAAAGAGAGTGAGACCACACCACAGGCACACTCAGTCCATGCACCACCACCCCTGGGCAAAAGGCCACACCAGCAGCCCCCCAAAAACGACAAAAAACAATAAAATAAGCACAATCCCAGCCCATCCATGGCCTCTATTATGTTTAAATTCAAGAAGACACCCCACAGAAAGACTAGGCCCATGCAACACTCACCACCCCTGGGCAAAGGGCCCCACCAGCAGGCCCAAAAAAAACGACAAAAAACAATAAAATCAGCACAATCCCAGCCCATCCATGGCCTCAATGGTGTTTAAATTCAAGAAGACACCCCTCAGAAACACTAGGCCCATGCAACACTCACTACCCCTGGGCATAATGGATGAAAAGTAGGCAAAATAAGTGCAGGCCTCAGACACTGCCTCTCCTCAAAATGGCCCCTTACACCCCAGGCACATGTTGCCTGTACCAGCCAGCACTCAAGATGGCCACCACCACCACCCACATGACCAGTCCACATCAACAGTACACCCCCAAAAAACAGAAAAACAGCCAGAAATCACCACAATCCAATGCCATCCATGATGTTTACATTAAAGAGAGTGAGACCACACCACAGGCACACTCAGTCCATGCACCACCACCCCTGGGCAAAAGGCCACACCAGCAGCCCCCCAAAAACGACAAAAAACAATAAAATAAGCACAATCCCAGCCCATCCATGGCCTCTATTATGTTTAAATTCAAGAAGACACCCCACAGAAAGACTAGGCCCATGCAACACTCACCACCCCTGGGCAAAGGGCCCCACCAGCAGGCCCAAAAAAACGACAAAAAACAATAAAATCAGCACAATCCCAGCCCATCCATGGCCTCAATGGTGTTTAAATTCAAGAAGACACCCCTCAGAAACACTAGGCCCATGCAACACTCACTACCCCTGGGCATAATGGATGAAAAGTAGGCAAAATAAGTGCAGGCCTCAGACACTGCCTCTCCTCAAAATGGCCCCTTACACCCCAGGCACATGTTGCCTGTACCAGCCAGCACTCAAGATGGCCACCACCACCACCCACATGACCAGTCCACATCAACAGTACACCCCCAAAAAACAGAAAAACAGCCAGAAATCACCACAATCCAATGCCATCCATGATGTTTACATTAAAGAGAGTGAGACCACACCACAGGCACACTCAGTCCATGCACCACCACCCCTGGGCAAAAGGCCACACCAGCAGCCCCCCAAAAACGACAAAAAACAATAAAATAAGCACAATCCCAGCCCATCCATGGCCTCTATTATGTTTAAATTCAAGAAGACACCCCACAGAAAGACTAGGCCCATGCAACACTCACCACCCCTGGGCAAAGGGCCCCACCAGCAGGCCCAAAAAAACGACAAAAAACAATAAAATCAGCACAATCCCAGCCCATCCATGGCCTCAATGGTGTTTAAATTCAAGAAGACACCCCTCAGAAACACTAGGCCCATGCAACACTCACTACCCCTGGGCATAATGGATGAAAAGTAGGCAAAATAAGTGCAGGCCTCAGACACTGCCTCTCCTCAAAATGGCCCCTTACACCCCAGGCACATGTTGCCTGTACCAGCCAGCACTCAAGATGGCCACCACCACCACCCACATGACCAGTCCACATCAACAGTACACCCCCAAAAAACAGAAAAACAGCCAGAAATCACCACAATCCAATGCCATCCATGATGTTTACATTAAAGAGAGTGAGACCACACCACAGGCACACTCAGTCCATGCACCACCACCCCTGGGCAAAAGGCCACACCAGCAGCCCCCCAAAAACGACAAAAAACAATAAAATAAGCACAATCCCAGCCCATCCATGGCCTCTATTATGTTTAAATTCAAGAAGACACCCCACAGAAAGACTAGGCCCATGCAACACTCACCACCCCTGGGCAAAGGGCCCCACCAGCAGGCCCAAAAAAACGACAAAAACAATAAAATCAGCACAATCCCAGCCCATCCATGGCCTCAATGGTGTTTAAATTCAAGAAGACACCCCTCAAAAACACACTAGGCCCATGCAACACTCACTACCCCTGGGCATAATGGATGAAAAGTAGGCAAAATAAGTGCAGGCCTCAGACACTGCCTCTCCTCAAAATGGCCCCTTACACCCCAAGCACATGTTGCCTGTAGCAGCCAGCACTCAAGATGGCCACCACCACCACCCACATGGCCAGTCCACATCAACAGTACACCCCCAAAAAACAGAAAAACAGCCAGAAATCACCACAATCCAATGCCATCCATGATGTTTACATTAAAGAGAGTGAGACCACACCACAGGCACACTCAGTCCATGCACCACCCACCACCCCTGGGCAAAAGGCCACACCAGCAGCCCCCCAAAAACGACAAAAAACAATAAAATAAGCACAATCCCAGCCCATCCATGGCCTCAATTATGTTTAAATTTAAGAAGACACCCCACAGAAAGACTAGGCCCATGCAACACTCACCACCCCTGGGCAAAGGGCCCCACCAGCAGTCCCAAAAAAAAGACAAAAATCAGCACAATCCCAGCCCATCCATGGCCTAAATGGTGTTTAAATTCAACAAAACAGTTGTATCATGCACCCCTAACCAACCCTGGTCCTACTGGATACTGTGGCTACCCACAATATAATGTATTTAATGTTCTGAAAAAGTTCCAAAATTTTACTTGCAGCAACTGTAATGCCCCAAACAAACTTACTTGTGAAAGTTGATTTCTAATCCAAAAGTGATCCAAAGACAGTCAAAAAGGCCTCAAATCCAAATATCCAGCAGCACCCACAAAAAGTAATCCTTCCAGCTCCAGATCCAAATGAAAGTGACCAGGAGATGGACAAAGCACTGGGAGGAGCCTGCTGGACAGGAACAGGAAGTTGGAGACTGTGGGGCACTTCCTTCCTCCCCCCCCCCAAAATGGACTCCTTGCAAAAAAAAAAGGCCATGCAAATGTCAACCTGAGGAGTGATTCTGATAAAAATCATAATTTTCTGAAGGTTTATCCTGTTTGCTGGTGATTTTCTTGTGCGAAATTGCAAAATCTCTATTTCGCAAGTGCGAGATTGTTCCTTTCCGACGCAACTACGTGTTCGCAATTGCGAACTCTCGCGAGGTGTGCTGTGCAAGGTGGCAAGCCGCGAGTACGTATTCGCGGGCGACAAACTCCCGCGGGAACACGCAGCAAGATCTAAAATGGCGCGTCACTCGCAAAGAAAAACAACTCGGCAAACGCTAAAATGACGGAAAGTGAACGCCGTGCACCACGCCGCGCGCCGCAACCAAGCAAAAAATCCGCCGCGAGCGGATTCACGGATTTTCGACAAATTCGCGAGCGTTCGCGGATTGCGGATTTGCCGAAAATCCGAAAAATCCGCGAGCGGAGCGGATTTTACGCCCATGCTTACGGGAAACCCATTGCGGGTAGCTGTCGCGCATTATAAGTTTTAAATAAATAAATCCTGTTTTCCTTTAAAGAAAGCGGGTTACATTTAAAAAAAACCTGCTTTATTTAAAAAAGCAGTCACATACAGGAAATGTCCATTACAACGCAGGCATTACATCGTAATGCCTTTACGACACAATTTTTACAGTGCTGGTGACATCACATCGCATTACAATGAATGTGCCATTACAACGCATGCCATTACAACACATGCCATTACAACTAATTGTTAGGTAAGTAATGGAGGTAAGCGAGGTAAGTTTTTATATTTGATTATTTTTTATATTTTGGTATTTTAGGTAAGTAATTTTCACGCCGGGACACTCACGAGTAGCCGTGCGCGTAATAAATTCATATAACATATCATAATGGAGGTAAATGAAGTAAATTTTTATATTTGATTAGTTCATAAAAAAAATTGGGGGGGGAAGTATTTTAATATTTTTCATAAAATAATGTATATGAAAAATATTAAGTAAAAGGGCTTTCACATCTCCCTAGGTATTAAATTAAAGTTTGTTAATCAATTAATACTTAGTTTATACTTTTGTGTTTTTAAAAAAAAGATATATATCAAAAAAGTTAATCAAAAAGGATAGGTTTTGAATTGGGTAGTGTATTCATACTCAGGTGTTATTTTTAAAACTTAAGTTGAAAAAAAAAATAGATTAGTTGTTATATTATTTTTAGAAAAAATAATATATATCTAAAATATATTATATTTATTAAAAATATATTAAATGTGCTTTGCAATTATTCCCTTAGATGAGATGTTTGGGACACAGGGATTTTGGGTGGGAGAGTGTATTAATACTCAGGTATTAATTATAATACTTGAGAAATAATTGCTATCTTTTTGGAGTGATAGTATATTTAAAAAATATTTTTTAATAAATTAATAAAACAAAATTTGCCACCTATCCTCTAGGATGGTACACATGGGAAACAGGAGTTTTGGTTCGGGGAGTGTATTAATACTCAGGTATTAATAATAATGCTTGAGAATTAAATGTAATTTATTTTCTCTGTTTGATAATTTTAAAAATAATTTATATTTAAATTAATAAAAAAGGATTTTCCACCTATCCTCTGTGACGGGTTGCATGGGAAACAGGGGTTTTTGGTGGGAGAGTGTATTAATACTCGAATTAATTTTAATGCTTGAGAATGAATTGATATTTATTTTTAATAATATCATTTTTTTAATTAATTTTACTTTAAATTAATAAAAAAGGCTTTGGCACCTATCCTCTGGGATGGGATGCATGGGAAACATAGGTTTTGGTGGGGGAGTGTCTCAATACTCAGGTATTAAGGTTAATACTTGAGAATTAATTGATATTTTGTTTTACTGATAGATCATTTTTTAAATATTTGTATCTAAAATTATTAAAAAAGGTTTTGGCACCTATACTCTGGGACGGGATGCATGGGAAACAGGGGTTTTTGGTGGGGGAGGGTATCAATATTTAGGCATTCTTTTCAATACTTGAGTATCATTTTTTACTTAATTTAAAATGTATTTTATTGTAAAATTCCTTAACTTAATTTTAATTATTAAAGTTAATTAAAATGATATGCAGACAAACTCACAGTGTTTTTGGGTAGGGAGGTGATTTGATATCAAGGTTTAACTATAAACCATCATTAAAAAATGAATATAAATGTAAAATGTAATTTTATAAAATTATTAATCTTATAAAGGTATATTAATATATTAAAAATAAAATAAAAGCATATATGTAGAACATGAGTTTGCATAAATAGACAAATAAAATGTATAAAAACATACATTTCAGTAATAGCAACTTTAATAGTTAACAAAACAATCAATTGACACATTAATAGATTTGTAGGTAATTTTGTAACATTTAAAAAAATATAATAGTTATATTAAATAATCAAAAAAAATTCAAAAAAACTTTATTAGTTGTATTTTTTTAAAATAAACATAGATTTTTACATGTATTGTAAGATATAATTTTTATTTTCTGTGTATGTTTTCCCACAGTTTCCCTTGGAAGTGAAAGACAGAAATTGTGTTTTTTTTTCTTTTTGCGAAAAACTATGACGTTGCCGCTTGTAGGTAAGTTTCGTCATTGTGAGGATCACCGTGGTCTGGATCAGAAGCAAGGGAGAGCTGCGTCCAGTTAAGACAAATTTAAATTATTAGAAATAGATAAAGGGTGGCATAGTTTATTGTAAGGAGAGAGGAGGGAGGTTTTAAAAACTAGGGAAGTTGCATTTTTATATTTTTGTATGTGTTAACTTAAAAATGTTTTCATAAACAGGTAGCAGTTGTAGGCTCACGTTGGGTTGATTGCTTTCGTAATGCTTTTTGTTTAATAGAATTATTTTATAAGAATGATTACTTTTTCTAATAAATGATAGTGTTATGAAAGCAATATTTTTTTATTTATTTTTGATGTGATGGATATTTTAAATTAAGTTATTGCGTCAACGTGGTTTTTCGAATAGGACGAAGGAATATGGAAAAAGACGTAATGGATTGCAGATATTCTTTTTGGGACATTTTTACAAAACAACGATATATGTTTTGTTGGACTTATGCTGGATTTTGGATGAGAGAGAATTTAATTGATGGATTTTTTTATTGCTTTTTTAATAACGTTTTTACTTGTTTTTGTTTTTTTAACTTGAATTCAATCAAGAGAGGGTTGCAACAATGGATTTCTTGTTGCGTTTTTTGCCAAACAATTATTTTTGGGGGGATTTTTTTTTGGGATGCGTTTTTTGTAGGTGAGCACAGTTCAGTGCTTTTTGCAGATGTTGGATGGTACTGCGACCCGTATTTTCCACGACTAGAATTCATAACTAAGATTGATACTCCAGGGGACACGCTCAGAATCTCCTCGTGTCCCAACACTCCAGGCTGAGACTTTTCCAGCCTTCAGAGGACTGACTACCAACCCCACCCCCATTCCTACTTGTCCTGAGGAAGACCCGTCGTGACCACCAACTGTCGACGCTTATGCTAGGTCCAGTACTACAGGAATTCTATACAACGCAAGATAGGAATCTCTGGAGTGAAATCAGCCTCTGGCCTACAACACACTTGTATATAGATAACCATGATTTCACTGTATATTTTGTACACCACTTGAGCACTGTGCACTATTGTCACTCCTACTCACTTGGGGCCCCATTAGGATGGCGGGCGGACTTTGCCCGCCCGCCATCCTCACGGTACTAGGGACCGGCCGCCATGAGGGCGGGGGTCCCGTTGGCAGCATTAGGATGCGCCCGCCACAGTGGCGGGCGCATCCTGTATTCCCATCATTGTGGCGGGCGGTGCACTCTGCACCGCCCGCCACAATGCTGAAAATGCTTTGCAGCATTTGCATGACGAAAGCGGCAGGCACCGCGCGGTGCCTGCCGCTTTCATTATGCAAATGCAGGGGGGTACCATAGGTACCCCCCTGTGTGCACCCCCCTACTGTGCTGCACTCTGGGGGCCCGCAGGGGGCCCCCAGAGTGAAGTCCGCCTGCCTTTCCGTGGCGGGAAAGGCATTGTCAGATATCTATTCTAATATGGCTGGCGGTGTCTGATAGACACGGCCACCATGTTATCACTTATCCGCCCCGGCCGCCAGGCGACAGGGGCGGAAAACAGGCGGGCGGTGTTTCCCACCGCTGCGGTCCCCTCCGCCATCGTAATATGGCGGGGGGGAACGCAGGGAAGGATGTCGGGCGGATTGCCTCCGCCAGGGTGGCGGTGGCCACCGCCACCCTGGCGGAGGCAATCCGCCCGACATCCTAATGGGGCCCTTGGTATTCCTGTAAATAATTTATTTTGACAGTCTACCTGTGAATTATGAATATCATCGAATGAAGTAATTCTGATATAAATAATAACAAAAAAACATTCATCTCCGTTCTTATTCATTAAGTGCTAAGTAATACAGCTTAGTTCTTATTCTTTAAGTGTTGAGTGTTTGATCATATGATGCGTGTTCCAAAGATTGCTTCCCAGATTGCATTTTGAGCATCTTCAAGTAACGTTTGTTTTACCCGACAGAACCATTTCTTGTTTAAACAGTACAGTTAATGTTGAAGGAGCTGTGACATCCCTCCATGGCAATTTTTGTTTTTGCTCCTGACTCTAAGCAGGTCGAGTAGCAGTTCCGCCACTTCACATGGAAACTTGGCTTCCTCCTGCAACCTGACCTGCTTAGATGGCCAATCCATGTGTCTTCAAAGTAATTTAGAATGAGTGCCAATTTGTCCTCATTTGCAGTAAAATAGTCTGATTCAGTAATAGATGTGTAGTATTCATCTACACAGTCAGGAGGAACAAAGCAACGTGCTATTAATTTCTTCAATTCAAAGTGCAGTTTACTGTTTGATATGTAATCCTCAACTAGGATGTGCCAAAAAGACTGTAAAACGTGAAAAAAAATCCTTGAATTTGGGTGTCCATGTACATTTTGGGAATTGTGTTAATCATAGGTAATTCAAAGTCAATTAACACTTTTCTAGGACTTTTGTTCATGGTTTTAGCTTTTATCACTGACAAAAATTCAATGTATGTTGAGGTTTGTTCATCAGGGAGTAAACTGTACACTTAGGGCCCCATTACGATGGCGGGGGGACTTTCTCCACCCGCAACATAACGGATAGGGGGACCGACCGCCAGAGAGGCGGCAGTCCCACGAGGCAAATTAGGATGCGCACACCAGTGTGGCGGGCGCATTCTTGCCTTTAAAATTGCGGCAGGCGGTGCTGTAAACAGCATCCACCACAATGTGAAAGGGGCATGTTGTGCATTGCAATGCACAATGTAACAGGCGAGTGCGGTGCCTGCCACCTTGTATGTAGCAATGAAAGGGGGTACCATAGGTACCCCCCAGTGTAGCCACCCACCCCCACCCCTCCGGGGGTCCCCAACGGGCCCCCAAAAGTCATTTTCCGCATGCCTTTCCATGGCTTAGTCTCCGCCATGGAAAGGCATGCCCACCGCACTCATCATAATATGGATGGCAGTGCCTGCAAGGAACCGCCACCATATAGTGGCCCTTTTCCGCCCGGCAGGCTATTGTGACGATTGGCGAACAAAGAAAAACCAAAGGAAATGATGGACGGAGCGTTGACAATACAAGCACTCACCCCCAGTCAACTGATCTGGGTTTAATCCATCACCATTCTTTAGCCCACTCTGCCTACCCAGTTCAGACATGGCCATATGCAAATCAGTCTGACCCTATGCCTCATGGGAACAGTCCAGCCCGAACCGCCAAGGCATGCCTTCCCTGGACCGGAAACAAGCTACCGAGGACCGGTTTCTGGCATTTCAGCCTTCTTCAGCCCGGCTTGCTTGAATCCAGTGGCAAAGTGAGCAAGGGACTCACGTCTGAGCATACCCTGCCAACTTATGGCGAACAAAGAAAAACCAAAGGAAATGATGGACGGAGCGTTGACAATACAAACACTCACCCCCAGTCAACTGATCTGGGTTTAATCCATCACCATTCTTTAGCCCACTCTGCCACCCCAGTCCTGACATGGCCATATGCAAATCAGTACAAAAAAGTGAGCGACCCAAAATACCCTTGAGGGCTTGGGTAATTAAATGAAAGGGTAAAGATGCCTTCAAGGGGATTCGTTCAGAAAAAATATTTGTGAATTTAAATATGATTTGTGTAAGAATTAGTTAATAATCCTCATCGGAATACAATTCCACGAAATTCAATTTAAACCAAACAGACAACATGTATGACAAACATAACCACAAGCCAGGTGTATAGAAAAGAGATTTTATCACAAAAATATTTTTAAAAAACAGTTTATCTGATATACAGAAAATCATATAGGACTGCAGGTTGACACTTAGTATATGTACAAACAACTCAACAGAACCTATAAACGCCTATCCCAAAAGTATAATGAAAAAACAAGCGGAATAAAGCGGAGGTCGACGTTTCGGTCTCCTACAGAATGCTTGACGAGACCATCTTCAGGACTGGTAATACTTTCAATCTGTATATATACAATGTAATATAGAGTGAAACTATATTTTCGGCAACATAGGGCCCGTCACATCAATTACGGGTGGAACAAAGTACTCAAGGAATATTATTTTCCGGTATCCACAAATCTTTCGTATTGGATGAACTACAGGAAAGCGAAAAATCACTATCGCGTAGTAAGTCAAAGAGGCGGTTTCACTCTGAGACGTCAGTCAGACCAATGAATCCAACACATTAACGTGGTCTCGCTTCGATTTCAAGAAAGGGGTCACGTCGATGCGATAAATTAAAAACCGAAGGTCCAAAGGCACACGTCCTATTACCCTCAAGCGGTGGAGCCGGCTGGTAACTGCAATGCACGATGTACTTAGTGCATCAGTAGGCAGTGGTTTAGATGGATCGATCTCACAAAAATCAATCGGACGTAGCCTGGCTTTAAATTCAAAGGGCTCTCTCGTGTTCTTAGAAACGATAGTCTGATAGTAGATACCGGAGGTCCACAAGGCGCAAGTCCTATTATCATCAGATAGGCGCCTATTGTGAGATCGATCCATCTAAACCACGTGCCTGTAAGTGAAAAGTTCCTGTTCATTAATTACTTTACAGCTTTTTTTAAACAAAATTGTACCAGTATTTATATGCACTGGCTTGATAATGTTGGTTTGGAATTGTTTGCTGCTTTGATACCTTTGATTTAAAAAAAGGTTCATTTTGGATAGATTTGACAGAATGAAAAAGGTTACCTTTTTATGTTTTTCTGTTGTGTGGTTGGAAAGCCATGGTGTAGATGCTGGTTTTCTTTTGAATTTTTTTCAGTTCTTCTTTATGTGGTGTTTGGAGCTTTTGATTATTTCATTCTGAAAAAAGTTTGTTGCTTGAAAAGAAATAGATTAGTGCTTATGTACTAGAAAAAAAGACATTTTGCTTTTGTTTGTGAGGCTCACATTTTTAATGCAAAGATACATTTAAAAAAAAATGCTTCTTTAGTTGAAACCTGTAAAACAAATGAATAATTGTAGTTTTGGATAATTTTTACCTTGTATAGTTTGTCTTCTTCAGTGTTGAAGGGCTTGTTTGGATTATTGTGGTTGTGGATGTGTTCCTCTAATCTGGTTGGGTTATAGGATTTTATTTGTCGAGAATTGTAAAGAAACAAAACTGTTTGACAGCATGCTTGACAAACAACAGAAATTAAATTGTGAAATTTACAGTTTAATTTTTTAATTTTTAATTTAAGTACAATCAATTTGACCCCAGCTCCATCCAGCACTATCCCTGTGGCAAACACCGGTCGGAGTAGAAATAATAAATTTGCCCCCACCACCATCCAGCACTTTCCCTAAGGCAAGCACCTGTCAGAGTACGAATAGTAAATTTGCCCCCACCAAACATATCACTTATCAGTGCCTGCTAATATATTATTTCTGACATTAATAAAGTTTTGTGTTTGGTTCAGACCATTTTTTACTGTTTACTTACATTTGATTCTGTAAAGGTTTGTTTGTTCTTGGTAGGTAGTTGGTGTTGCTGTATGTCCAATCTTTGTTAATAGCAAAAGGAACATTTTAATAAAAAATATTCTGGTTTATGTTTTTTTTTACTTTGAAAAGTATTTAGGAGCTCATTAGGATGGGGGGCAGGCCTGAGTCTGTGGTGTTTGGACCAGCCGCCAGACATGCGGCAGTCCCACACCACGCATTAGGATGCAACCACATTCTGCAATGTAACATTGAGGCGGGTGCTGCTGACAGCAGCCTCCGCAGCGATGGTAATATCGCATGCCTAGCATTTCACTGCCCTACATGGAAGGCACCACATGGTGCCTGCCACTTGGTGCAGTAAAATGTAGGGAGGTACCATACCCCACCTCCCCCAGACACAAGGGGGGGCGCAACGGGCCCCTAGACCATATCCCCTCCAGCCTTCACGAAAGGCCTTTCATTTCCCACATCCTAATATGGTGGATGGTGCCTGCTAGGCACCGCCACCATATTAGTGGCCCTGTTCCGTCCGCCAGGCAATTGTTCCGATTGCCACCAGCGGAAAAGCGTCAGACAGACTTTGCGTCTGCTGCGATACACACCACCATTCTAATATGGCGGTGGGTAAATCGCATTGTGATGGTGGAGCGATCGCCACCGTCAGCCCGGCGGTGGCGATCATTCCGCCATCTTAATGAGCCCCATAGTTCTTTTATTCACTTACTTTTCAAAGGAAAGATAATTTATGAATACCTGCTGTAGATTTGGGGCTGCTTTTCCAATTCAGTAAATGATGTAAAAAAGTTAAAAATATATTGTAAGTACTTGATAATTAGGTGTAATTATTTGGAAGCTGTTTACTTATAAGCGCACATTTTCTTCGGTCTGTAGACGGCAATGTTCAACTGGAAAGTCGGCACAATTATCCTGCTACTCCTGCAGTGCATGGTCACTATGGAAGTCAGTTTACCACTGAGCACAACATGGTGGATGGCTTCTTTTTTATGTTTTTTGGGGGTAATTGAGAATTTAAAAGAAAACATGTTTTGGAAACAGGTTTTTCGTGTGATTCATACCATGACTGAATGTATATTTATTTTGACTTCTGTCAAAATGTTCCTATGGAGCTTCCTTCCCAGAATGTCAGCCATTTTGAGTAAATGAGTTGCTCTAGGGCAGTAATAAAAATAGTTGAAGGACTGCCATTTGATGTGCTTCCAATTGATTGTATGTATAATCTCTTTTTGAGTCTGACATTAGTGTGTATTTTTTAAGAAATGCTGTAATTATATCTGTAATTTTCGCCATTTTTTCAAACATATTTTTAGGTTTTATTACTAATACCCAGGAATTTTAACGGATAGGTACTATAAAAATACCAGCGTATTAAAATTAATACCTGGGTATTAAGACTCTTCCCCACCCAAAACCCCTATTTCCCTTGCATTCCATCCCAGAGGATGGATGTAAAAAAATTAATTAACTGAAATTTTAATAAAAAGCAATGAAAACATATTATGTGTTGTAATGGCATGCGTTGTAGTTGTATGCATTGTAATGGAATGCGTTGTAATTGTAGTTTTAATATATCTCAATGAACATGTCTTGTAATGGTATACAATGTAAAACATGCGTTGTAATGGTATTTGCGTTGTAAAAACTGCGATGTAAAAGTATGAGTTGTAATGGTATGTGTTGTACCATCATATATTCTCACAGACATGGTAGGCTGTTGACCCCAGCAGACCACCATTTCTGGGAGTGCTGGCCATTCTCAATGGGGTCGCAAATTGCACCTGCCTCATGAATATTAATGAGGCAGGCAATTTGCGACCCCATTAGGAATCGCAAACAGTGTCTGCGACACTGTTCTACATTACATTTTGTGAGTCGCAAATTGGGAGTCGCAAAATTACGCAATTTGTGACTCGCATATTGTAAGGGTCATACATCTGGCCCTAGGTATCAGTCTGTTCAGGGATGATTGGCACTCAGGGCTCCAAGAGTGTGTCCGTGCTTCAGCCCATTTCCATACTATCAATGCATCAGAGAAGATGCAAGATTTCCCATTGTCCATGACTTTCAGGTCTGCTTGGAATGATAACATGTACATGAGGTGTAATTCATGGAGTCGTTTCTTAACTTCCAGAAAATGGAATGTAATAAAAAATCAACACTTGTACATCATCAGTTGTATATGGGCCACCCAGGCGAGTCTGAAGCGTCTGTTGTGGCCAGGGAAAAAACTAGTTGTGGTGCCCTGGCGCCAAGAACCTGGCTACTCAGATTAACCAACCTGTGTGATCCTTGGCAATAGCTTTTATTCACTGTAACTCCTTTCCTATGCTTATCACATTTAGGAGACCCTTGACATAATTGTTCAAGATGTACACTGTACAAAAATCTCTCTGGTATATGATTTAATAGACCGCAATGTTGCTCCATATATAACAATATAGGCTTAATAGGAGGCACAAAACAGCTGCCTAGGCACGCTGCCTACCGCACTTTGCCAACTGGAATCAAGGCTTGTGTCATAGTAAGGGCATGGTCTGCTTCATAACATGACTATGATTACAGTGACATGTTTATCACTGATAGTGCATCTCAGGGACTCTTTTAGGATCAGAACCTGGAGAAAATGTCCCCACCTTGCCCTGTGGGTGGCAGTAGTGACACTGTGATCCTGTGTACCTGTTCAATTTAGAAGAACTTGGCCAGGCTATTTTTTGCAACTGTTGTGCTCAGTAACCCTTCCCACAACAGCCCAGTTCTCAGGCTCTTAGTTTATGCAAGAAGGTCCTCAGTCTGAATGTTGGTCCTCATAGATTTACTTTTTGCATCTTCGGCCCAGTGTTCAGGAAATCAGATTCTGTCTTGCACATCCCCAAAATGCTTCCTGAGGACCCAGATCTCAGGGTTCACTGTTGTCACTTGTGTTAACCCTACAACAAGCACTAGAGTGCTAATCATTGCTTCCAGTGCTGCATGAATATCCTCTATATGAAATTCAATATCTCAGCAGTGTCCACAGTTTTACATCCTACACTGGTATGTGACTGGCTATGCATATTTCTCAGCATGGAGGTTCCAGACAGATCAATCTGGGTTTTCCTTTCTTTTTTGGATCATCAAGTGCATGATCTATGTAGATGTTCAGGGGAGATATATCTACAGTATCCCCCTTTGATGTCTGAATATTTCTCTCGAGATGTTGATATACAGAACTCACAGGGGAGTGTCACATCCAACTGTTCCTGCTTGATAAGTTGCCCAGGCTCAAATACTGCTATATTACAGTATTTAGCTCCTGCAGTAACATATATGCCAAACTACCATTTAGTAGTCTCAGAATGTACCAGACTGCACTATGATGCATTGTATTGTATTGTATTGTATATGCTCTTGTATAGCGCATGGCTACCCGGGGGCACCCCAGCCCTGCAGACGTGCGGTGAGGGGCAGGTGAAGGTTTATGGGAAGAGCCATGTTTTAAGTTGTTTGCGGAATGAGAGGTGGTTGACTTCCTGGCGGATGGAGATAGGAAGAGAGTTCCAAAGTTTAGAGGCGTTGTAGGAGAAGAGACGACCCCCGGTGTGGGACCTCTTGATTCTGGGGACCTTGACCAGATGTAAATCATTAGAACGGAGGCTCCTGGATGCTTTATGAGGTTTGATGAGGTTATTGAGGATGGGGAACCTGTTCCCTGTAGGTTTTTGTGGATGATGCATAGAGCTTTAAAATGAATTCGCTCCTGCATCGGGAGCCAGTGGAGTGTTCTCAGGGCTGGTTTGGCTGAGGAGCGGTTGTTGGTGCCTGTAAGTAGTCTCGCTGCAGCATTTTGTACTACCTGAAGTTTACGGATCGCTGAGGTAGGGGCTTCTAAATAGAGGGCATTTCCATAGTCCAATCTCGACAGAATAAGAGCTTGGACTAGGATTTTTTTTGAGCTCTCGTGTAAGAGGGGTAGTATCTTGCGCGTTGACCTCAGCGAGCCGATGCAGCTGGCAGCTGTTTTTCTGGCTTGGACTCTGAAGGTAAGCCCGTTGTCAAGCCAGACACCCAGACTTTTAATTTCATTTTTAGGGATTGGGGCGGGCCCCATACATGATGGCCACAGCATGTGTGGGTTTAAAGTTGCTTTATTACCCAGCAGCATGAGCTCCGTCTTGTCGCCATTGAGTTTAAGATGTGACGCACTCATCCAACTGGCGACTTCTTTTAGACAGGAGCTCAGGTTTGTGGGGTCCTGCTCTACCTGGTTCAGTGCCACCACTAGCTGCGTGTCATCGGCATAGCTAATAAGCTGGATGCCGAAGGGTAAGACTATTTCAGCCAGTGGGGACATTTACACGTTAGAAAGGGTAGGGCTCAAGGAGGAGCCCTGGGGAACCCCACATTTCAGAGGTAGTGGGCGTGAGTACGTGTTACCTTCAAACACCTGGAAGTATCTTCCTTCGAGGAATGACTCCAACCAGGAAAGGGCCCTTCCTGTTACTCCCAGTCTTTCGAGCCGGTGTATCAGGGAGCGGCGATTCACCGTGTCGAAGGCTGCACTGAGGTCTAGGAGGAGTATGGCTGCAGACCCTCCGGTGTCCAAGATCTTTCTGGACTCCTCCACCACCGCCATCAGTGCAGTCTCCACGCCCTGGCCTGGGCGAAAGCCCGACTGGGAATTATGAAGTAGTTTATGGGTTTCAAGGTAGGCGGTTCACATGTCTTTCTGCAACCTTGCTGATGCCAGGGAGGAGGGAGATGGGCCGGTAGTTGGCAATCTCCATGAGATCTAGATGGGGTTTCTTCAGTAGGGCTTTAACCATTGCGATCTTCCAGTCCTGGGGGAGCAAGCCTGACTCAAGGGAGGTGTTAATTAGATTGACAATGGGAAGGGTGGGAGTAGGTATGGTGGTCTTTAGAATGTGGAACAGGGCGAGGTCTAGCGGGGATCCGCTCTTGATTATGTTAAATATAGGGGTCAGGAGTTCCTCCGTAAGTGGGATGAAGGATTCAATCTAGGGGGCATTGTTCTGGGGTTCTAATTCGGTGAGGTATTCATTGTTGGCCGGTGGAAGGGCGTTCAGTATAAGCTGAATCTTTGTGGAGAAAAAATCCGCTAGCTCCTCACAATGACGGCTTGAGGGGTCGGGAGCCAAGGGGGGTCTGGGACTTTCATGAGTTTTTTTACGATCCTGAAGATTTCTTTAGGTGCATTGGAGGAGGATGATATTTTTTCTTCGTAGTAGGAGGCCTTTGCCGTTTTAAGTGCGGCTTTATAGGTGATGATAGATGCCATATAGTTGGATTTCTTATCCATTAAGAATTTTTTTCTCCATATCCTTTCTAGTCTTTTGCATCATTGTTTTAGTTTACGGAGTTTAGGTGTGAACCAGGGGGAGTTATTTGGGCCTGCTTTTTGTGTAATGGGTCTTTTGGGAAGTACTTTGTCTAGTGAGTTCTCAATCCACTTGTTGAACTCTCGATTGGCTGTTATGGGGTCAGAGTGAAGCAGAGGTTTGGTGGTTTGCAGCTCCTGTGTCCAATCCTCTGTGCTTAATTTAGGCCATTGGCGGGCTTGGGTGTGGGAAATTAGCACAGTCGGGCAGGGAGACGCTGACTGCCATTCGAAGGGGATTAGGAAGTGGTCCGACCAAGGAAGAGGGACAGGCTTCTTTCCTTTCAGTTCTGTGATATTTGAGAAAATTGGGTCCAGGAGGTGCCCTTTAGTGTGAGTAGCTTGATGGACTTTTAGCAGCATCTCATATGCTGCGAGATCGTGGGTAAGGTCGTAGGCTATTGTGTCCTGGGGGCTATCGAAATGCAGATTGTACTAGAACATTGAAATTAGAGGAGGTGCTTGCTAAGTTTACCACTGATTCCAATAACGAACTACAGAATTGTCCCAGAGCTCCCTGGGGGCAGTAGAGGAGAACCCCGACAAATGTAACTGAGGGAGTGAGCGTGATGGAGAAGTGGGCATTTTCGCAATCGTAGAGGGGGTTGCGCAGAATGCGACAAACTAGATGGTCTTTGTATATAATGGTGATCCCTCTGCCTTTGCTACCTATTCTATCGATGCGCTGGATTAGATAGCCCGGGTGAAGTGCTTGAACTACATCTGGGTCTGAGATGGGTACTAACCAAGTTTCCGTAAGGAATAGCACATCAGGAGCGTTATCTTGTAGTAGCATGGCGATTTCAGTTGCGTGCTTTGGCATGGATCTACAATTGAGCATTGCCATGTTCAACGGATTCTCTCCCTTCAATTCATTTCCTGTTTTTACAGAAAGTTCATAAGGGCAGTGGGAGCAATTCTGCTGCCTGTTCTCTAGAGTGATGGAGTGTTTGCATGTTGTGATTTGGGTTTTTCTGATTTGGGTGAGACTGTCTCGTGAGTATTGGATGGGAGCTGGGAAGAAAGAGACAGGGGTTCTGGGCCCAGGGCCCGGTCTGGCACAGACGGTCGCAGACGGGCTTGCCTTTGGCGCGCCGCCGGTGCGGCCGCTGCTTGCGTCCGCTGCACGCTCCACTCTGCATGGCTTTTTATGTGTTCCTTCAATGAGCAACTAGACTGCCAACCGGCGCTTGCTTCCTTCCACACAATCGGGATAAGGACCCGCGGTAGACCGGGGAAGTAGGGATCAGGAAGACCTCGTAATTCAGGTATTCTTCACAGTTTTTCTAAAAATAATGGCGGGGTGGGTGCACAAAGGAATTAGGTGGTGACAATAGTTAAAACAATAATTAAAACGATGTCAGCAGCAGCGTCAAACAACTAACACTGGGCAGGGTTACTGACAACACACAGCTACCTCAAACGCGTCTGCTGTGCGCTCCGCTCTGCATGGCTTTTTATGTGTACCTTCAATGAGCAACTAGACTGCCAACCGGCACTTGCTTCCCTCCACACAATCGGGATAAGGACCTGCGGTGTACCGTGGAAATGAGTTCTCACCGGAAGTAGGGATCAGGAAGAGCACGTAATTCAGGTATTCTTCGCAGTTTTTCTAAAAACAAAGGCGCGGTGGGTGCACAAAGGAATTAGGTGGTGACAATAGTTAAAACAATAATTAAAACGATGTCAGCAGCAGCGTCAAACAACTAGCGCTGGACAGGGTTAATGACAACACACAGCTACCTCAAACGTGTCCGCTGCACGCTCCGCTCTGCATGGCTTTTTATGTGTTCCTTCAATGAGCAACTAGACTGCCAACCGGCCCTTGCTTCCCTCCACACAATCGGGATAAGGATCTCTGGTGGGCCATTTTACATCCATATCTTGCTTCCAAGCCCTAATATTCAACTGTCAGAGCCACTCAGTCTTTTATATTCTCTCACTAGTTCTGTTCATCTTTCACCCAAGTCTCCCTTTCCTTTTCCCTGCTTTCCATTACTTTTTCTCGCTGTTCTGCTCCCTCATACACTCACCCTAGCGCCCTCTCACACTACCCCAGCCTCTTACTTCCTCTCAGTGGTTCTGCACGCTTACATCCATTTATCACTTCAGGCAATATACACCCAGAGGGTCTCAACTGAGGGCCCGATTCCAATGTCGTTCGTAAGGCCTCCAAATCGGATTTGGCTTAGCCAGATCCGATTCGTAGCCCTTATTTCTGACCGAATTGTACACAGGTGCAAACAACCAAGTATGATGCGAAGATCGCGTAAGCGCCGACCAAATCGTTTCCGGACCCGAACTGCTCCGTACGACTCATTCGTAGCCAAATCGTCCCACGCAATGGAGCCGATTTCTGACTGAGCGAGTATGATGCTCGATTTGGACAGCCGCTTCGCCTTGGTCTCAGCAAAAAGAAATGGCTGCCGGAAGCGTACTTCGAGGGGCCGTAGCAGGCCCCCCTTCCCGGATCTGTCACGGGAGGTGGCCATGGGTCCCACCGATACAGTCATGCACAGAGTGACAGGCACCATGGGGTGCCCGCCACAGTGTGTACGCTTTTCCCCACCCACCCATTTTCTGCTATGGGAGCCGGTGTACACGTCTGTACATGGGATACTATAGAGTTCAATGGGAGTCCAAGCGAACCGAGTCCGTAAGCCTACTGCAGCATCATACTCGCTCGTCCGGCTCCCGGAGCACATTTTGCTTGGAAAGCCCTCCGGATCCGAGTCATACGGTGGGCTTTCCCAGCGAGATCAGAATCGGGTCCCTAGTTGGTCTGTTACTAAAATGTTAACTAAAGGCTGGTAAGAAAAATTTTGTATGCAACACCTCCACAGTTTCCAGTTCCCTGCTGCTCAGCCAGTGTGTATGTGAGGTCACAGAATGTTGATGAGTGCCTGGTTTGTGTGAATGTCAGTTGGAGAGAGTGAGCTGAGCAGCAAAGATGCTGCTGCTGGTGGGGCATGACCTTAAACCTGTAACCTGTAAGTAAGCAACTAAGACACTTGATTACTAGTCTACAAGAGTGTATCTTCATTTACAACCGAAAACATTTGGAACTCATGAAAAGCTGGTATGGATTGTTGTTTGAAGTATGGTATATTCATGTATCAGCTACATGCCCATGTTTATCTAAGAAATATGGCAATACTCTATTCATCTATCATGTGCCCACTTTAAACTCGTTTATCCCCTTTATTCTCTGCAAAGGGAGCAAAGCCCATTGTGGTGGTAGCATATTCTCTTTCTTTTGTTGTGACTTTTTTTTATTTTTATTCTTTTTATTTGCAACTTAAAACAAGTGGCGATCATCACAATAGTCGTACATAGTCATTAATCTGTACCATAGAAACACAGGCTTGCAACACACTTTACATCTAAAGTATTTATAGCATAGTCTAGAAAGTGGGTTAAACAGTAAGCATCTCGTCATTGGGCAGGGTTTGGGGAGGTTCACAGATGTTGCCTCTGTAGTAATTCAAGTTCAACCACACCGCCACCCATTTCCTGGGGCACCCTCGCGCCGTGTAGACTGTTTTCTCCTGGAGCATACACCAGTCCATGTCTTGTTTCCAGGAATTAAATTTGGGAGGCGCCGCTGCCCCCCACAGCCTAGCAATGTTACGCTTTGCCACAGCTTGTCCCAGCGTCACCCACAACCTTCCCTTCGCTGGCAAATCTGTGGGTTCCCATATGTTCAAGAGGCACCTCTTCACCTCAGCTCGTAGTTCTATTCCCCACACCTCCTCCATGCATCTGATCACTCGTTTCCAATAGGGCTGTAGCAACCGGCACTCCCATATTATGTGGATGAAGGTTCCCACCTCCCCGCACCCCCTCCTGCAGAATCCATCCTCGCTACGACCCATCAGCTTCAACCTGGTGCCTATTTCTAGACCGTCTGCCTCCCACTTCCTTCTGAGAGCTAATGACGGGTCCGGGGAGTTGTTAACTAGTTTTTTATATGTGAGGGAGATTGCCCGCTCTGGGAGATGGCCTTCCAAAAATCTGTCCTCCTTAGGGGAGGAGCTAGGGGGCTGGGTCCCCGGGGGAATATTTGTCTGAGGAGAATGCCTGACCTGCAGGTAGCAGAAGTATTCTGTATGTGCGAGTGCATATGTTTGTTGGAGTGAGGCAAACGACACCATACCCTGCGGGCCCCAGAGGTCTTTAACATGGGAAATGCCAATGAGGTCCCAGTTGCGGAATCCTTTGATGCGGCATAAATCGCCTAACTTCTCAGAGACCCATAGCGGGGTAGCCTGTGTGAGTACATTAGCCCACCCCAGTTTTCGCTGAACAATGTGCTATATTTGGACTGAGTGTTTCGTAGGGCCCGTGATCTGGTAACGGCCTGGTTTTTAATAAAGCGCCACCTCAAAGTTACCGCTCGGAAGGAGCCATCGATACATTCCGTATCCCGGGTCGGTTCCATCGCAGTAGGTGCCCTGATTGATGGCGGAGAGGTGGGCGGCCCAATAATACTTACGGATGTCAGGAAGCGCTATGCCTCCATTGAACCACCCCAATGTCAGTTTCTGTGGGGATATTCTAGGTGTCCCGGCCCACAGGAGTTCTCTTTGCACGGCCTCAACTGACGCGAAATACGACTGTGGTACCAAATCAAGATAATTTTGTAGGACATATAAAAATCGTGGCAGCACCATCATTTTAAAAAGGGCCGCCCTGCCCAGCAGGGACAGCGTGAGCTTCTGCCAGGTGGTGGAGTCACGCCTGAGCCGCTGTAGCGGCGGCAGGAGGTTCCTTTCGTACATAAGGGTTTTTTCTTTAGAGATAAAGATACCTAAGTACTTAAAACCATCAGCGACCACCTGAATTGGGCAGTCTCGTAGGATTATAAGGGGGTCGCCATGAAGAACCTACAGTAGGGATTGACTCCAGTTGATACTGTATCCTGAGTTCTTCCCAAAATTGGTGAAGATGTCTAGGGCCACCACAAGGGATCTTCGAGGTCTTGAGAGATAGAGGAGGATGTCGTCAGCATAGAGCGATATCCTGTCCCCCCACCCGTCTGCCCAGCGGAGTCCTTTCAGAGAAACATCCTGTCGAATCCAGGCGGCGAGCGGCTCGTGCGAGAGGGCGAATAGCAGAGGCGACAGGGGGCATCCCTGACGCGTCCCTCTTTCTAGCACGAAAGCCTCAGAGGTTTTGTTGTTCACTGTGACCTGAGCCAAGGGTTCTGTATATAAGAGATGCACCCATCCAATAAAATTAGGGCCGAACCCCAGTTTTCCGAAGGACTGCCATCATGTAGGGCCACTCAAGTGTGTCAAACGCCATTGTGGCGTCCAGGGACACCACAACCGCCTCTTCCTGGATTGTATGGCATCTCCCCATTACTCCATTTAGGTGGGGGAGGTTAAGCGCAGCATTGCGGTGCGGCATAAAGCCCGATTGGTCCGGGTGGACCAGTGACTGCAAAACTGGTTTGAGCCTAATAGCGAGGACCTTGGCGAGTATCTTCTTCAAACATACGCTTGAGGTATGAGCAAAGGCTGTCTGGTTTGAGCTTGTACAGCTCAATCGGAAGGCCATTAGGCCCGAAGGCCTTACCTGAACTAAGATCTCTAATTGCCAGCCCCAATTCCTCTATTGTGAAAGGCATCTCCAAAGTGTGTCTCTCAGCCTCTGTCAAGGTCGGCATCCGAATGTCAGCCGACAGAGCCACAGAGTCCCCCTCCGTGCGGATGGACCCTCTACTATAGACCTTTTGATAGTATTTTGTGAATTCTTGAACTATCTCGCGGGATTCCATGATAACAGCTCCTGAGTCAGGCCTGAAGCTCCGTGACTACTCTCTGCGCCTGCTGTTTCTTATCTAGCCATGCTATAAGCTTACCCGCCTTATCTCCCTGGTCGTATAGTCTGCCCTCTCTGCCCCTCGCTAAAGCCTTGGCAGCGTCCGTGGCCGGGGTCCTGTACTCCGCTGCTTTGAGCTGCATCTGCTGGTGCGCCCCTGGGTCTTCGCCAGACTGTGCCGCCCGTTCAAGACTTATAAGATCAGTTTCGACAGTCACCAACTGTGCCTCCCGTTCTTTACGCCGGCCCGCTATTGCAGCCAGGGCCTCCCCCCCTAAGGATAGTCTTGAACGCCTCCCACAACACTATCAAGGATTCCACCGAGCCATCGTTACTCTCGAAATACCGGTCAATTGCAAGGGTTAGCGTCTTCCTCATTTCTTCGCTGCGTAGGTACCAGGCGTTAATCGGCGCGATACATCCTTCCCGCCGATCTCCCAATGTGAGGTGGGCCAATAGCTGAGAGTGTTCCGAAATACCCCTCACAAGGTGTGTAATGTCTCGGACTGTTGTGCCGTGATGCATAGGTGCCAGAATGTAATCTAAGCGTGAGAACGAGCGTTGTGGGCCGGAGAAGAATGTATATTGTTTGTCCGCCGGGTGTTGGAGACGCCAAAGATCGGTCAGGCCGAAAGCCTCGATAAAGTGTGCTAACCACCGCCGCCCCAATGGTATGTCCCTGGGTGGGTGATTGTCTAGCTCCCTTGACACCACTGCATTAAAGTCTCCCCCAACCATGAGTTGACCCCCAGGGAGGGAAAGAAGGAACTTGCCCAGGTCTTGAAACGACTGAGTCTGGAGGCCCGGCGGGATGTATGCCGAGCCCAGATTTAGCCTGTGCCCCTTCCACCTCCCCGTCAGAACAGCACAGCGTCCCTGAGGGTCGGTATCCGCATGGTCAAAGAGAAAGGGGAAGTTACGACGAGGAAAGGATACCCACCCCCCTAGACCCAGAGGTGAAGCCTGAATGGAAGGCAAAGGAGTACCCCCACCTGTTTAATGCTTGGCAAGTATTACCCGGGAGATGAGTCTCCTGCAGCAACACGACGTCCGGGAGGTGTTGTTTAACAAATTGTAACAGAATGGTTCGCTTAAGCTTGTCGCCCAGCCCGTTTATGTTCCAGCTCAGTATTTTGAGGCTTTTGTCCCACTTCCTACCCATAACCGGTCCTTACTGAAGAAGCTGTCCTGTGAGTACTGGCACATAATCCAACTATAACATTACATTTCTGGTGTGACCAACCCAAACCCCCCCCCCGCCCCAGCCCATCCCCCACCCCCCTCCAACCACAGCCCCAACACCCCCCTCCCCAACCCTCTCCCTGCTGCCCTGCTCCGTAGGCTCCAAACTACCCACATCCCCAATTAGCAGAGTGCCTTTTGCCCAGAACACAACCGGGAAGAGGAAGAAGCAAAAACTCAAACTACCCTGTCTTCCCTTCCCAGTGGACCTTCTGCCAGGAGCGTGCACTGGCCCCGGCCGCCGCCCGCCGCCCGAACTCCACCCCCACAAAGAAACATTATAAACCATGAAATCCTACTCCTCAACACAATTGAAATGGACCATTGTTGGCCTGCAGCCCGCCCCTTCTAGCATTGTCACAAGCACTAAGCGGGACCCTCCGGGTAGTGAGTCACGAGTTCGGAGGAGAGGGGGGGGAACCACAACAGTTCCTACTAGATGGAGCCACTTCCCTGTCGCTGCCGGGGGCAATATTGTTCCCCCCTGTCCCCCAGGGGTAAGACCCACAAGGTGGACCTCAACCCCCCTTACCGGCTGCATCTTCCGTGAGAAAGTACATTATAAGCCAGTCCAAAATGGCAGTTCTTTCATTCTCGGTGTTCAGCTGCTTCGCACTGGGTCCCCCGTCTGGGGCTCGCAGACCTGGACTTCCAGGAACGCTGGCTCTGACCGTCCATGTCCAACCTCCCAGCCGCCGACCCCGTGGAGGCCGCCTGGGTGTCTCGCCAGTTCCCACCGCCGGCCCCGTCACGAGGTCTCGTCGCCTCACGGTCAATCCAGTCCGGCACATCCGATGGCGAAGTGAAGAATAGGGACTTGCCCCCCCCCAAAACTTTGAGCTTGGCCGGAAAAAACATCATGTATTTGAGGCCTCTCTCCCTCAGCGCCGCGTTAACTCCCACGAAGGATCGCCTCTCTCGCTGGACCTGAAGAGTGAAGTCGGGAACAACCGGACTGTGGCATTCTCGTACTGTAAGTCCCCAGACTGCCTGGCTGTCTGTAGTATAGCGTCTCTGTCCCTATAGTTGAGGACTTTTACGATGATCGTTCTTGGTGTAATCCGTGGTTTAGGCTTTGGGATCGGTGCCCGATGTGCCCGCTCGACCGTAAAGATGTTGGAGAGGCGTTTGGGCTTGAGGTGATTAAGGATTAGATCCTCAACAAAGAGTTCCATATTGGGCCCCTCCAGACCTTCCGGCACACCTACCATGCGGATGTTGCTCTTTCGGGCCCTTCCTTCCTGGTCCTCCAGCCGCAGGGCCATTTGACGATGTTGGTGCACCAGCCCGTTCACACGCTGTTCCAGTGCCTTGGTCGACGTCTGCAGCTCCGCGACTCCGACCTCATTAGCTTTGGCCTTCTCCGATGTTTTGTTAAGGTCCGCACGGAGGAGGTTGACCTCGATGGACACCTTGTCTATTTTAGTCTCTAGGGTGGCCCGAGCGACTGGATGGCCGCCATGATAGATGCCACGACGGCTCCTTCGAGCCCGACTGGTCTCCAGCCGGCCCCTCCGCCTGCGGTGTACCCTTCTGCACCGTGTATTTGTCAAGTTTGTTGCTTTGGGAGGCCGTACCCTGCTTAGGCCTCATGATGGCGGTTTCGTGCTCCGAAGGACACCGCGCCGTGATGTACACAATCCCGTCCGGGGGCACTACTCCGTTACGTCGGGGATATCTGGGACCCCAGCCAAAGCCACGTTCTTCCACCTCTCCGCTAAGCTGATCCCCCACAGGGGTGCGTCGATCCCTCTTCGTCGGCCGGCCGGGACCTTGGTCTGGCATCGTTCCCCCAAGACACTCACCGGGGTGGGAAGGCGGTCACCGCGCTAATACGCAATCTCCAGGCGGAGCCGCGGCGAAGGCGAGGGCGCCACTTTCTCAGCAATCCTAATTAAGCCTCTGGCCCTGTGCATTCCTAGCGTTATATATAAAGGGTCCCAGACCAGAACACAATTCCTGATTTTGAACACACACTATTTAAATGAATTTTTGAAACACACACTAAATGAAGGTGAACAGTGTTTTTAATTCACTGTACCAAGTAAACAATGAATGTTGAAAAATCAGACATTAAATATACATGATTCAATGCGCCCACAAAAGGAGGGGGAGAGGGGAGGTGCAGGAAGGGGGATGTATTTCACTAGATTTTACATCACTAGTTAACATTCAGGAACAACAACATAATACATAGTTCAAAGCATAATTCCACATACATGAAAGGCATGGAACATGACATATATCATAGCAAAAAGTTCTTGGGGAGATACTCCTATAATGATTAGTATATCAAACTGGGGTTAGGAGTTCCTTATTGTAAGGTGTAGATGTCTACGTTTCGACCCCGATGGTGTAGGACAGTGGATCCTTACTGCGTGGGTCTTCGTCAGGACGTGATAGGTGAAGGGGAAAGAAGGGGCGTTTAACTCTGCGCAAAAAAATATATAATAATAATTGTTACTCAACCGGGCTCAAATAAGTCCCGACACAACTACACAAAGAAGGACAATAGAGTCCATTTTTTAAAAATCAAAAATCAAAAGAAAGGAAATGGTAGGAGGTTCATACCAAGTGAGAAATACTGGGTGGGCTAAAAGCTAAATAGTTATCTCATGCCACAGATCAACAAAAGAACTGCCATATGTGACTAAACACCTAAAAAGCTTTTGTGACCCAATGAAACAGGTAGGATTAAACTGGAAAAGACTCTTATACGACAGGGCATTAAATACCTTCGTCAGATGATTATGCACAAAAAGGGTTGGGCTACCACGTGTGCAGTCAAGATCTACCGTATGTTAACAAAATTAAAAATCACATTTGTAAGCAAAACCCAAATGGGGTGTTCAGACTAAGGTGAGGCTACATAGATAAAGGCCCTACCTTGTTGTAAGCACCACGGGTTAAGTCAGGGATCAAAATGATTACCGGCTGCATCTAAAGGCAACGGTAAACAGCGTGTCAGTAGCACAGTCACATTCTCCAAAGAATCCAAGAAGACTCAATACAGCTCAAAACTCACCAGTGTGGGTTGTACACCGTGCTGAGCCGGCTCTTTATCCACAAATTAATTAACACACGTTGTCAAGCTTGGCTCCGCATTATTGCACTGCAAAAAACATTGATAGGCATCTTAGGAAAACGCCCAGCGTTTTTGGAAATAACACAGTGTTTTAAAAGTACGCCTTGCTGCTCCCAGCCAGGGGGAAGACTCACCCGCATTAGGGTTTGAAGGGCCAACCAGCCTTATTCCAAAAAAGAGACCTTTTTTCAATTGGGGCGCGTTGTCACAAAAGCATCTGCAGTAAACAAATCTGCAATATACAAGGTGAAAGGCTACTTAAGGAAAAAGCCCAGCGTTAAAAAATACGCATGGCTGCTCCCAGCCAAGGGGGAGACTCACCCGCAATATTGTGGAAGAAGCCAAACCGGGATATTTTATCTCCGACCAAATCAGGGAAAGCCTCGATGATATTTAAAAGCCGCGTGTCACCATCTGTAGAGACACGGAGAAAAAGACACTTAAACAGCCGCCCTTCGACTAACAAAAACGCACGATTACAGAACGCCAGGAGGGAGACCAAAAGGCAGAGACTCACCCGCGCTGCTGACGGAAAATTCCGATAGTGGTGCCTGCGCGCCGCGTCTCCTGGAAACAGGAAGCGTTGCCCCGGGAGACCGAGTTATTTACTATCATGTGAAGACAGACTCGGGTCAGACTCATAAAAGCTTCATTTGAGCGGGGATTTCGTCAGGAAAAATAAACTCAATCAATGCTAGCGAGAACAGCCAAGGTCAGGAATTAATGAACATGTATACATCTAAATTTATACAGTAAATCGGTTAGGGCCCATTGGCAAAAACGTGATACTAGCACTGGACCTACCACACAGGGCGGTCAAAAGGGCTACTCACTCCCTGCAATCCCACCTTGTTAAGAAGTGAAAAAACATTCTTGAAGCCCATACATATTCATCTCACCCACCGGAGGGTCCGCATATATTATAAATGTCAGACATGCCAGAATGGTGACAGGGGGCGTCAAAAAAGCCGCTGTACATACCTAAATAGGTAATTAAATGGCGCAAACCTACCTAGCAAGGCGGTTAAAGCGCTCTATTATTGAAATTGAAACATTCAGGTACATTGCACATTTGTAAGACAAATGAATACTGCTTATTGGGTAGACATACCATTATATATCCCTAGACCATTGATGTACTTGCGCGAACCTGCCCGGCACGGTGGTTAAGGCGCTATGTAGCCCAAGGGTAACATTTAGAAGCAAAAAACACATATTTGAAACATCTTAATCCACAACTAAATGTTGAGGCACATTGATGAAGACACTCTCAAACAGGAATACAGCATACTAACAAAGATATTTCATAGAGTAGCCATTTGGGCGAAACTGCTTTCGGACTCATTAAGACCCCCTCGTACAGAGTCAAAGAACCGGATCCATTTAATTTCTCTCATATTCAGAATAGGTTCAATGCTCCCACCCCTCGGACCCAGTTTGGCCTGCTCCAAAACTAACCACCTCAAACTCTCTGGTGGATGGCTCTTTTCATTACAATGTTCCACCAGGGGTGCGCCTGCAACCTTGCATCTCACCCGGCTGCAGTGTTGGAAAAAACGCACTTTGGCTCGTTGCTGGGTTTGACCCACATAGATCAAGTCACAGGGGCATATAATGCAGTATATTACGTCGGTCGAATTGCAATTCGTGTGCGATTTTAGTGGTACTTGTTGTTGACCGTGGCTAAAGACCTTAGTTTGGATTGTCGCAGGGCATGCTTTGCATGAGCCGCATCGGTAATGGCCCACAATGGGGGGCAGGTTCCACATGGTTGTGATGGTAGGTGCATCTTTGGTCGGCAGGAAGGAGCGAACCACACTGTCCCGAATGTTCTTAGCCTTCTTAAAGGCATGAAGGGGCAATGAGTTACACCCAAGATCTTCTGATATCAAATTCCAATATTTATTGATGGTTTTTTTCACCTCATTGCTCCTTGTGGAGAAAGTTGTCACACAGATGAGACGCTCCTCCTGGTTCACCAGTTTGTCACTAGGTTGAAGCAAGATTTCTCTTGGGTTGAACCATGCTCTTTTTTTGGCTTTATTTACCAGGCGTCTGGGGTATCCACGCTCGAGCAACCTGTTCATCAACACGGTGGACTGCTCTATGTAGTCATCCTTCCTACTGCAGTTACGTCGAATCCTTAAAAACTGACCAAACGGAAGGTTGTCCCGGAGACCTCGGGGGTGGTGGCTGGAATATAGTAGAAGAGAGTTCCTCTCTGTCGGTTTCCTGAACAATGTAGTTTTTAAGGTGTCATCTTCCACAAAAATAGTAAGGTCCAAGAAATCTATTGTTTTTTTATCGAAATGAATAGTGAACTTGATGTCCGGGGAGCGTGAATTGAGCCAATTGAAAAATCCGGTGATTTCGTCCTCAGTGCCTGACCAGATGCAGATGATATCGTCAATATATCTCATCCAGGTTTTTATGTGTGGTCTGAAAGGGTTAGCGTCAGTAAGTACAAAAGTGTCCTCATACATGGACATAAAGATAATGGCCAAATCAGGGGCAAAAGCAGCCCCCATCGCCACACCCTTAGTCTGGAGATAGAAACAGTTCCTGAAGACAAAGAAATTCCTCATCATCGCAATTTTTAATAATAGAATGATGAAAGATGTAGGCACCCAGGTTGGAGCCTCCCGCTTATCTAGTGCAATAGTCATTGCCATGAGAGCCTCCTCTTGGGGTATGCTTGTATACAGGGAGACAATGTCACAGGTTACTAGGAGATCTTTAGCGGAGTCATAGGGATGCCCTTCAATCAGGTTGATGGTATGAGTAGTATCCCTGAGATAAGTGGTAGTGGCTTCTGCTATAGGTTTCAAAAAAACATCTATGTATCTACATAGGGGTTCCAGAACAGAACCACACCCCGAGACAATCGGGCGTCCGGGAGGCTGGTGGAGATCCTTGTGTACTTTGGGTAGGGTATAGATGGTTGGGAGTCGTGGATGCCTCTGGTTCAGATATTGAAATTCGTGTTCCGATAGGAAACCTTGTTGTCGTCCATCCTCCGTAACCCTCAGGATCTCGGCCGTGATGTCCTTTGATGGGTCACCACCCAATTGCTTGTAGCTAACTCCATCGTTCAGCTGTCGCAAGATTTCCTGAGTGTAGTTATCCAAATCTTGGACAACTATCGCCCCGCCCTTGTCGGCCGGTTTCACAACTATTTCAGTGTTGTCTCTTATCGTCTTGAGTGCTGATTGTTCTGCACGGCTAATGTTATTTCTGACAAACTTGTTGTCATCAAGGATAGACCTTACATCCCTAAGTACGAGACTTTCATACGCAAGGATCCGCTGGGTCATGGCATAGGTCGATGGTACGAAAGTAGATGGTACCCTCAGGTTTGTGGCAGATAACATCGATTGAGGTGGCTTGTTCCTGAAGAAGTATCTGAGTCTTATCTTTCTGAAGAATTTGTGGAGTTCGACCTCCGTGTTGAACGGATCTGGTTTGGAGGTTGGAACGAAGGATAAACCACGGCTCAATACTTTAACTTCATCGTCTTGGAGGGTGTATTTGGAAATGTTAATCACAGGAGACGTCTTTGTCACCATCGGTAGGTTTTTCTGCGGGTCGACCTCTCCCCGTGTTCCTCTTGAGGGAAACTCACTTGCTTGGCACCTCTCCCTCTCCCGGAGTCCCATTCTTGGCCTGGGTTGAATTGGCCCCTGCCTGTCCCCCTGTCCCACATGTTCCCACGGCCCCGGGGGGGTCTCCATCCTCCCTGGCCTAAAAAAGGGGGGGGTTGGTAGAAAGGACCGTATGGATCTGGATAGACGTATGCGCCACTGGGGCCAGGTCGGTCTGAGTCCTCACCCGAACTGTATGAGGAGTCCGAAAAAGTTGTAAAATTCCGTCTACCTCTATACGCACCGCGGCCGCGGTTTGTGAATCTCCCTTGGTTGTCCTGTCTATAGTAATCGTCCTGCAGGTAGGGGTATGTTCTTTTTTTATCATATGTTTTTACGTCCCGTGCCAGTTTCTCAAGTTTTTTCTTTATCGTGGTCGTTTCAAAATCCTGGAGCGTTGACACTAGTTTGGTCAGGGCTTCTTTAGAATTGGTCAGTGTGGCATCCCCAATGATTGTGGCCTTCAGATCCGCTATTTGCTTAGTTAAAAGCGCAATCTGTTCACTAGCCGTTTCGATGCCGAGGACCATCCAATGTCGCGAACAATTGTTCGCGACAAAACTAAATCCTTCCCGGAATTTCGGCACATCAATAAAGATTGCGGGTTCGACTTTAACCTGTAGGCCTACAGGGATGATGTTAGATTGGAGGCACTGCGCTAGGAAATGTCCATGTAGTTTGGTTCTGATGAGCTTCTTTTCAAGGCGTTCCAACTGGTTGACCTTATCATTGAGAGAGAAGTCAATGGCAGGTGTGGTTGGGGAGAGAAAGCTACTTGCAGAGTCAGATAAAAATTGCTTAATGTATTCCTCAGTGTAGGATAGAACCTCCTTGTCGACCATGATGGTCGAAATAAATTATAAAACAAAAAATTGGAGTTCCAAAAAAGATGAAAAAAGATCTAACTAGAATGAGCAAAGGGGGAACCTCGCAGGCCAGCGCCTGCTCGAAGTATGTTATACAAGGGGGGGTTGTACCCATATGGTCAGTGGGACCTGGGTGATCAATAGCGTTATATATAAAGGGTCCCAGACCAGAACACAATTCCTGATTTTGAACACACACTATTTAAATGAATTTTTGAAACACACACTAAATGAAGGTGAACAGTGTTTTTAATTCACTGTACCAAGTAAACAATGAATGTTGAAAAATCAGACATTAAATATACATGATTCAATGCGCCCACAAAAGGAGGGGGAGAGGGGAGGTGCAGGAAGGGGGATGTATTTCACTAGATTTTACATCACTAGTTAACATTCAGGAACAACAACATAATACATAGTTCAAAGCATAATTCCACATACATGAAAGGCATGGAACATGACATATATCATAGCAAAAAGTTCTTGGGGAGATACTCCTATAATGATTAGTATATCAAATTGGGGTTAGGAGTTCCTTATTGTAAGGTGTAGATGTCTACGTTTCGACCCCGATGGTGTAGGACAGTGGATCCTTACTGCGTGGGTCTTCGTCAGGACGTGATAGGTGAAGGGGAAAGAAGGGGCGTTTAACTCTGCGCAAAAAAATATATAATAATAATTGTTACTCAACCGGTCTCAAATAATTCCCGACACAACTACACAAAGAAGGACAATAGAGTCCATTTTTTAAAAAACAAAAATCAAAAGAAAGGAAATGGTAGGAGGTTCATACCAAGTGAGAAATACTGGGTGGGCTAAAAGCTAAATAGTTATCTCATGCCACAGATCAACAAAAGAACTGCCATATGTGACTAAACACCTAAAAAGCTTTTGTGACCCAATGAAACAGGTAGGATTAAACTGGAAAAGACTCTTATACGACAGGGCATTAAATACCTTCGTCAGATGATTATGCACAAAAAGGGTTGGGCTACCACGTGTGCAGTCAAGATCTACCGTATGTTAACAAAATTAAAAATCACATTTGTAAGCAAAACCCAAATGGGGTGTTCAGACTAAGGTGAGGCTACATAGATAAAGGCCCTACCTTGTTGTAAGCACCACGGGTTAAGTCAGGGATCAAAATGATTACCGGCTGCATCTAAAGGCAACGGTAAACAGCGTGTCAGTAGCACAGTCACATTCTCCAAAGAATCCAAGAAGACTCAATACAAGCTTCCCTCAAGAGGAACACGGGGAGAGGTCGACCCGCAGAAAAACCTACCGATGGTGACAAAGACGTCTCCTGTGATTAACATTTCCAAATACACCCTCCAAGACGATGAAGTTAAAGTATTGAGCCGTGGTTTATCCTTCGTTCCAACCTCCAAACCAGATCCGTTCAACACGGAGGTCGAACTCCACAAATTCTTCAGAAAGATAAGACTCAGATACTTCTTCAGGAACAAGCCACCTCAATCGATGTTATCTGCCACAAACCTGAGGGTACCATCTACTTTCGTACCATCGACCTATGCCATGACCCAGCGGATCCTTGCGTATGAAAGTCTCGTACTTAGGGATGTAAGGTCTATCCTTGATGACAACAAGTTTGTCAGAAATAACATTAGCCGTGCAGAACAATCAGCACTCAAGACGATAAGAGACAACACTGAAATAGTTGTGAAACCGGCCGACAAGGGCGGGGCGATAGTTGTCCAAGATTTGGATAACTACACTCAGGAAATCTTGCGACAGCTGAACGATGGAGTTAGCTACAAGCAATTGGGTGGTGACCCATCAAAGGACATCACGGCCGAGATCCTGAGGGTTACGGAGGATGGACGACAACAAGGTTTCCTATCGGAACACGAATTTCAATATCTGAACCAGAGGCATCCACGACTCCCAACCATCTATACCCTACCCAAAGTACACAAGGATCTCCACCAGCCTCCCGGACGCCCGATTGTCTCGGGGTGTGGTTCTGTTCTGGAACCCCTATGTAGATACATAGATGTTTTTTTGAAACCTATAGCAGAAGCCACTACCACTTATCTCAGGGATACTACTCATACCATCAACCTGATTGAAGGGCATCCCTATGACTCCGCTAAAGATCTCCTAGTAACCTGTGACATTGTCTCCCTGTATACAAGCATACCCCAAGAGGAGGCTCTCATGGCAATGACTATTGCACTAGATAAGCGGGAGGCTCCAACCTGGGTGCCTACATCTTTCATCATTCTATTATTAAAAATTGCGATGATGAGGAATTTCTTTGTCTTCAGGAACTGTTTCTATCTCCAGACTAAGGGTGTGGCGATGGGGGCTGCTTTTGCCCCTGATTTGGCCATTATCTTTATGTCCATGTATGAGGACACTTTTGTACTTACTGACGCTAACCCTTTCAGACCACACATAAAAACCTGGATGAGATATATTGACGATATCATCTGCATCTGGTCAGGCACTGAGGACGAAATCACCGGATTTTTCAATTGGCTCAATTCACGCTCCCCGGACATCAAGTTCACTATTCATTTCGATAAAAAAACAATAGATTTCTTGGACCTTACTATTTTTGTGGAAGATGACACCTTAAAAACTACATTGTTCAGGAAACCGACAGAGAGGAACTCTCTTCTACTATATTCCAGCCACCACCCCCGAGGTCTCCGGGACAACCTTCCGTTTGGTCAGTTTTTAAGGATTCGACGTAACTGCAGTAGGAAGGATGACTACATAGAGCAGTCCACCGTGTTGATGAACAGGTTGCTCGAGCGTGGATACCCCAGACGCCTGGTAAATAAAGCCAAAAAAAGAGCATGGTTCAACCCAAGAGAAATCTTGCTTCAACCTAGTGACAAACTGGTGAACCAGGAGGAGCGTCTCATCTGTGTGACAACTTTCTCCACAAGGAGCAATGAGGTGAAAAAAACCATCAATAAATATTGGAATTTGATATCAGAAGATCTTGGGTGTAACTCATTGCCCCTTCATGCCTTTAAGAAGGCTAAGAACATTCGGGACAGTGTGGTTCGCTCCTTCCTGCCGACCAAAGATGCACCTACCATCACAACCATGTGGAACCTGCCCCCCATTGTGGGCCATTACCGATGCGGCTCATGCAAAGCATGCCCTGCGACAATCCAAACTAAGGTCTTTAGCCACGGTCAACAACAAGTACCACTAAAATCGCACACGAATTGCAATTCGACCGACGTAATATACTGCATTATATGCCCCTGTGACTTGATCTATGTGGGTCAAACCCAGCAACGAGCCAAAGTGCGTTTTTTCCAACACTGCAGCCGGGTGAGATGCAAGGTTGCAGGCGCACCCCTGGTGGAACATTGTAATGAAAAGAGCCATCCACCAGAGAGTTTGAGGTGGTTAGTTTTGGAGCAGGCCAAACTGGGTCCGAGGGGTGGGAGCATTGAACCCATTCTGAATATGAGAGAAATTAAATGGATCCGGTTCTTTGACTCTGTACGAGGGGGTCTTAATGAGTCCGAAAGCAGTTTCGCCCAAATGGCTACTCTATGAAATATCTTTGTTAGTATGCTGTATTCCTGTTTGAGAGTGTCTTCATCAATGTGCCTCAACATTTAGTTGTGGATTAAGATGTTTCAAATATGTGTTTTTTGCTTCTAAATGTTACCCTTGGGCTACATAGCGCCTTAACCACCGTGCCGGGCAGGTTCGCGCAAGTACATCAATGGTCTAGGGATATATAATGGTATGTCTACCCAATAAGCAGTATTCATTTGTCTTACAAATGTGCAATGTACCTGAATGTTTCAATTTCAATAATAGAGCGCTTTAACCGCCTTGCTAGGTAGGTTTGCGCCATTTAATTACCTATTTAGGTATGTACAGCGGCTTTTTTGACGCCCCCTGTCACCATTCTGGCATGTCTGACATTTATAATATATGCGGACCCTCCGGTGGGTGAGATGAATATGTATGGGCTTCAAGAATGTTTTTTCACTTCTTAACAAGGTGGGATTGCAGGGAGTGAGTAGCCCTTTTGACCGCCCTGTGTGGTAGGTCCAGTGCTAGTATCACGTTTTTGCCAATGGGCCCTAACCGATTTACTGTATAAATTTAGATGTATACATGTTCATTAATTCCTGACCTTGGCTGTTCTCGCTAGCATTGATTGAGTTTATTTTTCCTGACGAAATCCCCGCTCAAATGAAGCTTTTATGAGTCTGACCCGAGTCTGTCTTCACATGATAGTAAATAACTCGGTCTCCCGGGGCAACGCTTCCTGTTTCCAGGAGACGCGGCGCGCAGGCACCACTATCGGAATTTTCCGTCAGCAGCGCGGGTGAGTCTCTGCCTTTTGGTCTCCCTCCTGGCGTTCTGTAATCGTGCGTTTTTGTTAGTCGAAGGGCGGCTGTTTAAGTGTCTTTTTCTCCGTGTCTCTACAGATGGTGACACGCGGCTTTTAAATATCATCGAGGCTTTCCCTGATTTGGTCGGAGATAAAATATCCCGGTTTGGCTTCTTCCACAATATTGCGGGTGAGTCTCCCCCTTGGCTGGGAGCAGCCATGCGTATTTTTTAACGCTGGGCTTTTTCCTTAAGTAGCCCTTCACCTTGTATATTGCAGATTTGTTTACTGCAGATGCTTTTGTGACAACGCGCCCCAATTGAAAAAAGGTCTCTTTTTTGGAATAAGGCTGGTTGGCCCTTCAAACCCTAATGCGGGTGAGTCTTCCCCCTGGCTGGGAGCAGCAAGGCGTACTTTTAAAACACTGTGTTATTTCCAAAAACGCTGGGCGTTTTCCTAAGATGCCTATCAATGTTTTTTGCAGTGCAATAATGCGGAGCCAAGCTTGACAACGTGTGTTAATTAATTTGTGGATAAAGAGCCGGCTCAGCACGGTGTACAACCCACACTGGTGAGTTTTGAGCTGTATTGAGTCTTCTTGGATTCTTTGGAGAATGTGACTGTGCTACTGACACGCTGTTTACCGTTGCCTTTAGATGCAGCCGGTAATCATTTTGATCCCTGACTTAACCCGTGGTGCTTACAACAAGGTAGGGCCTTTATCTATGTAGCCTCACCTTAGTCTGAACACCCCATTTGGGTTTTGCTTACAAATGTGATTTTTAATTTTGTTAACATACGGTAGATCTTGACTGCACACGTGGTAGCCCAACCCTTTTTGTGCATAATCATCTGACGAAGGTATTTAATGCCCTGTCGTATAAGAGTCTTTTCCAGTTTAATCCTACCTGTTTCATTGGGTCACAAAAGCTTTTTAGGTGTTTAGTCACATATGGCAGTTCTTTTGTTGATCTGTGGCATGAGATAACTATTTAGCTTTTAGCCCACCCAGTATTTCTCACTTGGTATGAACCTCCTACCATTTCCTTTCTTTTGATTTTTGATTTTTAAAAAATGGACTCTATTGTCCTTCTTTGTGTAGTTGTGTCGGGACTTATTTGAGACCGGTTGAGTAACAATTATTATTATATATTTTTTTGCGCAGAGTTAAACGCCCCTTCTTTCCCCTTCACCTATCACGTCCTGACGAAGACCCACGCAGTAAGGATCCACTGTCCTACACCATCGGGGTCGAAACGTAGACATCTACACCTTACAATAAGGAACTCCTAACCCCAGTTTGATATACTAATCATTATAGGAGTATCTCCCCAAGAACTTTTTGCTATGATATATGTCATGTTCCATGCCTTTCATGTATGTGGAATTATGCTTTGAACTATGTATTATGTTGTTGTTCCTGAATGTTAACTAGTGATGTAAAATCTAGTGAAATACATCCCCCTTCCTGCACCTCCCCTCTCCCCCTCCTTTTGTGGGCGCATTGAATCATGTATATTTAATGTCTGATTTTTCAACATTCATTGTTTACTTGGTACAGTGAATTAAAAACACTGTTCACCTTCATTTAGTGTGTGTTTCAAAAATTCATTTAAATAGTGTGTGTTCAAAATCAGGAATTGTGTTCTGGTCTGGGACCCTTTATATATAACGCTATTGATCACCCAGGTCCCACTGACCATATGGGTACAACCCCCCCTTGTATAACATACTTCGAGCAGGCGCTGGCCTGCGAGGTTCCCCCTTTGCTCATTCTAGTTAGATCTTTTTTCATCTTTTTTGGAACTCCAATTTTTTGTTTTATAATTTATTTCGACCATCATGGTCGACAAGGAGGTTCTATCCTACACTGAGGAATACATTAAGCAATTTTTATCTGACTCTGCAAGTAGCTTTCTCTCCCCAACCACACCTGCCATTGACTTCTCTCTCAATGATAAGGTCAACCAGTTGGAACGCCTTGAAAAGAAGCTCATCAGAACCAAACTACATGGACATTTCCTAGCGCAGTGCCTCCAATCTAACATCATCCCTGTAGGCCTACAGGTTAAAGTCGAACCCGCAATCTTTATTGATGTGCCAAAATTCCGGGAAGGATTTAGTTTTGTCGCGAACAATTGTTCGCGACATTGGATGGTCCTCGGCATCGAAACGGCTAGTGAACAGATTGCGCTTTTAACTAAGCAAATAGCGGATCTGAAGGCCACAATCATTGGGGATGCCACACTGACCAATTCTAAAGAAGCCCTGACCAAACTAGTGTCAACGCTCCAGGATTTTGAAACGACCACGATAAAGAAAAAACTTGAGAAACTGGCACGGGACGTAAAAACATATGATAAAAAAAGAACATACCCCTACCTGCAGGACGACTACTATAGACAGGACAACCAAGGGAGATTCACAAACCGCGGCCGCGGTGCGTATAGAGGTAGACGGAATTTTACAACTTTTTCGGACTCCTCATACAGTTCGGGTGAGGACTCAGACCGACCTGGCCCCAGTGGCGCATACGTCTATCCAGATCCATACGGTCCTTTCTACCAACCCCCCCCTTTTTTAGGCCAGGGAGGATGGAGACCCCCCCGGGGCCGTGGGAACATGTGGGACAGGGGGACAGGCAGGGGCCAATTCAACCCAGGCCAAGAATGGGACTCCGGGAGAGGGAGAGGTGCCAAGCAAGTGAGTTTCCCTCAAGAGGAACACGGGGAGAGGTCGACCCGCAGAAAAACCTACCGATGGTGACAAAGACGTCTCCTGTGATTAACATTTCCAAATACACCCTCCAAGACGATGAAGTTAAAGTATTGAGCCGTGGTTTATCCTTCGTTCCAACCTCCAAACCAGATCCGTTCAACACGGAGGTCGAACTCCACAAATTCTTCAGAAAGATAAGACTCAGATACTTCTTCAGGAACAAGCCACCTCAATCGATGTTATCTGCCACAAACCTGAGGGTACCATCTACTTTCGTACCATCGACCTATGCCATGACCCAGCGGATCCTTGCGTATGAAAGTCTCGTACTTAGGGATGTAAGGTCTATCCTTGATGACAACAAGTTTGTCAGAAATAACATTAGCCGTGCAGAACAATCAGCACTCAAGACGATAAGAGACAACACTGAAATAGTTGTGAAACCGGCCGACAAGGGCGGGGCGATAGTTGTCCAAGATTTGGATAACTACACTCAGGAAATCTTGCGACAGCTGAACGATGGAGTTAGCTACAAGCAATTGGGTGGTGACCCATCAAAGGACATCACGGCCGAGATCCTGAGGGTTACGGAGGATGGACGACAACAAGGTTTCCTATCGGAACACGAATTTCAATATCTGAACCAGAGGCATCCACGACTCCCAACCATCTATACCCTACCCAAAGTACACAAGGATCTCCACCAGCCTCCCGGACGCCCGATTGTCTCGGGGTGTGGTTCTGTTCTGGAACCCCTATGTAGATACATAGATGTTTTTTTGAAACCTATAGCAGAAGCCACTACCACTTATCTCAGGGATACTACTCATACCATCAACCTGATTGAAGGGCATCCCTATGACTCCGCTAAAGATCTCCTAGTAACCTGTGACATTGTCTCCCTGTATACAAGCATACCCCAAGAGGAGGCTCTCATGGCAATGACTATTGCACTAGATAAGCGGGAGGCTCCAACCTGGGTGCCTACATCTTTCATCATTCTATTATTAAAAATTGCGATGATGAGGAATTTCTTTGTCTTCAGGAACTGTTTCTATCTCCAGACTAAGGGTGTGGCGATGGGGGCTGCTTTTGCCCCTGATTTGGCCATTATCTTTATGTCCATGTATGAGGACACTTTTGTACTTACTGACGCTAACCCTTTCAGACCACACATAAAAACCTGGATGAGATATATTGACGATATCATCTGCATCTGGTCAGGCACTGAGGACGAAATCACCGGATTTTTCAATTGGCTCAATTCACGCTCCCCGGACATCAAGTTCACTATTCATTTCGATAAAAAAACAATAGATTTCTTGGACCTTACTATTTTTGTGGAAGATGACACCTTAAAAACTACATTGTTCAGGAAACCGACAGAGAGGAACTCTCTTCTACTATATTCCAGCCACCACCCCCGAGGTCTCCGGGACAACCTTCCGTTTGGTCAGTTTTTAAGGATTCGACGTAACTGCAGTAGGAAGGATGACTACATAGAGCAGTCCACCGTGTTGATGAACAGGTTGCTCGAGCGTGGATACCCCAGACGCCTGGTAAATAAAGCCAAAAAAAGAGCATGGTTCAACCCAAGAGAAATCTTGCTTCAACCTAGTGACAAACTGGTGAACCAGGAGGAGCGTCTCATCTGTGTGACAACTTTCTCCACAAGGAGCAATGAGGTGAAAAAAACCATCAATAAATATTGGAATTTGATATCAGAAGATCTTGGGTGTAACTCATTGCCCCTTCATGCCTTTAAGAAGGCTAAGAACATTCGGGACAGTGTGGTTCGCTCCTTCCTGCCGACCAAAGATGCACCTACCATCACAACCATGTGGAACCTGCCCCCCATTGTGGGCCATTACCGATGCGGCTCATGCAAAGCATGCCCTGCGACAATCCAAACTAAGGTCTTTAGCCACGGTCAACAACAAGTACCACTAAAATCGCACACGAATTGCAATTCGACCGACGTAATATACTGCATTATATGCCCCTGTGACTTGATCTATGTGGGTCAAACCCAGCAACGAGCCAAAGTGCGTTTTTTCCAACACTGCAGCCGGGTGAGATGCAAGGTTGCAGGCGCACCCCTGGTGGAACATTGTAATGAAAAGAGCCATCCACCAGAGAGTTTGAGGTGGTTAGTTTTGGAGCAGGCCAAACTGGGTCCGAGGGGTGGGAGCATTGAACCCATTCTGAATATGAGAGAAATTAAATGGATCCGGTTCTTTGACTCTGTACGAGGGGGTCTTAATGAGTCCGAAAGCAGTTTCGCCCAAATGGCTACTCTATGAAATATCTTTGTTAGTATGCTGTATTCCTGTTTGAGAGTGTCTTCATCAATGTGCCTCAACATTTAGTTGTGGATTAAGATGTTTCAAATATGTGTTTTTTGCTTCTAAATGTTACCCTTGGGCTACATAGCGCCTTAACCACCGTGCCGGGCAGGTTCGCGCAAGTACATCAATGGTCTAGGGATATATAATGGTATGTCTACCCAATAAGCAGTATTCATTTGTCTTACAAATGTGCAATGTACCTGAATGTTTCAATTTCAATAATAGAGCGCTTTAACCGCCTTGCTAGGTAGGTTTGCGCCATTTAATTACCTATTTAGGTATGTACAGCGGCTTTTTTGACGCCCCCTGTCACCATTCTGGCATGTCTGACATTTATAATATATGCGGACCCTCCGGTGGGTGAGATGAATATGTATGGGCTTCAAGAATGTTTTTTCACTTCTTAACAAGGTGGGATTGCAGGGAGTGAGTAGCCCTTTTGACCGCCCTGTGTGGTAGGTCCAGTGCTAGTATCACGTTTTTGCCAATGGGCCCTAACCGATTTACTGTATAAATTTAGATGTATACATGTTCATTAATTCCTGACCTTGGCTGTTCTCGCTAGCATTGATTGAGTTTATTTTTCCTGACGAAATCCCCGCTCAAATGAAGCTTTTATGAGTCTGACCCGAGTCTGTCTTCACATGATAGTAAATAACTCGGTCTCCCGGGGCAACGCTTCCTGTTTCCAGGAGACGCGGCGCGCAGGCACCACTATCGGAATTTTCCGTCAGCAGCGCGGGTGAGTCTCTGCCTTTTGGTCTCCCTCCTGGCGTTCTGTAATCGTGCGTTTTTGTTAGTCGAAGGGCGGCTGTTTAAGTGTCTTTTTCTCCGTGTCTCTACAGATGGTGACACGCGGCTTTTAAATATCATCGAGGCTTTCCCTGATTTGGTCGGAGATAAAATATCCCGGTTTGGCTTCTTCCACAATATTGCGGGTGAGTCTCCCCCTTGGCTGGGAGCAGCCATGCGTATTTTTTAACGCTGGGCTTTTTCCTTAAGTAGCCTTTCACCTTGTATATTGCAGATTTGTTTACTGCAGATGCTTTTGTGACAACGCGCCCCAATTGAAAAAAGGTCTCTTTTTTGGAATAAGGCTGGTTGGCCCTTCAAACCCTAATGCGGGTGAGTCTTCCCCCTGGCTGGGAGCAGCAAGGCGTACTTTTAAAACACTGTGTTATTTCCAAAAACGCTGGGCGTTTTCCTAAGATGCCTATCAATGTTTTTTGCAGTGCAAAAATGCGGAGCCAAGCTTGACAACGTGTGTTAATTAATTTGTGGATAAAGAGCCGGCTCAGCACGGTGTACAACCCACACTGGTGAGTTTTGAGCTGTATTGAGTCTTCTTGGATTCTTTGGAGAATGTGACTGTGCTACTGACACGCTGTTTACCGTTGCCTTTAGATGCAGCCGGTAATCATTTTGATCCCTGACTTAACCCGTGGTGCTTACAACAAGGTAGGGCCTTTATCTATGTAGCCTCACCTTAGTCTGAACACCCCATTTGGGTTTTGCTTACAAATGTGATTTTTAATTTTGTTAACATACGGTAGATCTTGACTGCACACGTGGTAGCCCAACCCTTTTTGTGCATAATCATCTGACGAAGGTATTTAATGCCCTGTCGTATAAGAGTCTTTTCCAGTTTAATCCTACCTGTTTCATTGGGTCACAAAAGCTTTTTAGGTGTTTAGTCACATATGGCAGTTCTTTTGTTGATCTGTGGCATGAGATAACTATTTAGCTTTTAGCCCACCCAGTATTTCTCACTTGGTATGAACCTCCTACCATTTCCTTTCTTTTGATTTTTGATTTTTAAAAAATGGACTCTATTGTCCTTCTTTGTGTAGTTGTGTCGGGACTTATTTGAGACCGGTTGAGTAACAATTATTATTATATATTTTTTTGCGCAGAGTTAAACGCCCCTTCTTTCCCCTTCACCTATCACGTCCTGACGAAGACCCACGCAGTAAGGATCCACTGTCCTACACCATCGGGGTCGAAACGTAGACATCTACACCTTACAATAAGGAACTCCTAACCCCAGTTTGATATACTAATCATTATAGGAGTATCTCCCCAAGAACTTTTTGCTATGATATATGTCATGTTCCATGCCTTTCATGTATGTGGAATTATGCTTTGAACTATGTATTATGTTGTTGTTCCTGAATGTTAACTAGTGATGTAAAATCTAGTGAAATACATCCCCCTTCCTGCACCTCCCCTCTCCCCCTCCTTTTGTGGGCGCATTGAATCATGTATATTTAATGTCTGATTTTTCAACATTCATTGTTTACTTGGTACAGTGAATTAAAAACACTGTTCACCTTCATTTAGTGTGTGTTTCAAAAATTCATTTAAATAGTGTGTGTTCAAAATCAGGAATTGTGTTCTGGTCTGGGACCCTTTATATATAACGCTATTGATCACCCAGGTCCCACTGACCATATGGGTACAACCCCCCCTTGTATAACACACTGTGCATTCCTAGGCCACCAGCAGTAATTCCTCGAGTGCTATCCGCAGGTCATGGGACGCGGCCACATAGTCGGCCAACCGTACAACAGGAACAACTTTGGCCAGAGTCCATGCTGGCAAGGCCCCGCAGGCCCCAGAGCTCAGGCGCAGTTGGGCCCCTCCTTTAATTTGGCCCTGCAGGTGGTGTGAGGTGATGTCCCCTAATGCCTCCCGCGCCATCACAGTCAGCCGCATCTCGGGGCCAGATCGCCGGCAGGCAGCGAGGACTCCCTCCGGGCTGCGCAGGCCGCAGCTACACCCCCCTAGGGGGTCGGCTTTCACCCTTGCTGGACCCCCGCACTAGCCTTCGACGAGAAAGGAAGGGCTGCGCCGGCCCACAGGTGCAGCAGCTCTCCCGTCGCGCTGTCCGTTGCTGCAGATCACCCACAGCGAGGCCAAGCAAGGCTGTGCCACGCCCCGACTCAGCCGCAAAGCCGGGGCCTTTCCTGGTGCGGAAGGCCGCCCGCGACGCAGCCACACTCCAGGCCGGCGCCCGGTCTCCAAGGGCGGGGGCGCCGCTCAGCCACGCAGGTAAGCAGCGAGACCGGAGTCAGACCGCCACCGACGCCGTTCGTTGGGCGTCTCAGCGCCGCCGATGGGATGTTAGATTCCCCGGATTCAGGCCCGGTTTACTGGGGAAGAAGGCTGGGTAGCGCAGAGCCCTCGGGTTAGGCGGCCATCGTAGCCGGCGCCTAGCCACGCCCCTTTGTTGTGACTTTTGCAGGGTAACCTCTTGCTCATTTCTAGACAGGGAGGGTTACCTTAACTTCACACCTATGATGTCTTCAGGAGTACATCTCATCACTGTTGTCATACACATAAAGCAAATGCGCCATGTTAGCGCCTTGCAGTGAAGGCTGCTAAATGAAAGAAACAGAAAAAAAGATAAATGTAGAGGCTTGCAGTGAATGCCAGGACTTTAGGATAGTCAGCAAAATACCCTGGATGGTCTTGGATTACTGGTCTGCAGACCCAAACCCGCCCACTGCACCTGCCGGGAGGCTGCAGCCCTTTCAGCCCAATGGTTGTCACACGCCGGTCTGCCATCCCCCCCATCCAAACAAGCACCAAAAAAGAATCTTCTGAAACCAGCTTAAAAGAAGTGGTAAATAAATAGCAACATAAAATGGGCACAGGATGTACAGGATGTAAGGAAACAGAAAGTTTCAGTGAAAAGGTGTTATGTTATGTTAATGGGTGACTTATATAGCGCACGGCTACTCCAAGGAGTGTCCCGGCGCTTTCTGACCCATTACTGAAAAAAAGAAGGATAACAGACATAACAGTATTATTGATTAAAAAGCCACGTTTTCAGGGCCTTTCTAAAGGCGAACAAATTGGAGATGTGGCGGAGACCAACGGGAAGAGAGTTCCATAGTCTGGGGGCATGATGTTTAAAGGAACGTCCACCGATTCTGGCTTTCTTAATGGGAGGCACCATTGCCAAGCCAAGATTTTCCGACCGGAGAGATCTGGTGGGCTTGTAAAAGGAAAGCCGTTTCCTAATGTAAGAAGCCCCTACCAGATGGAGTGCCTTGTGGGCCAGTGTAAGAGCTTTGAATATGATTCGTTTTTTAATCGGAAGCCAGTGCAGGGAGACTAGCAACTCAGAGGCTCTGGCTTGCCGGGGTAGGCCGAAGATGGCTCTAGCCGCAGAGTTTTGCACAACCTGGAGTTTGTGCAAAAGATAATCCGGCAAGCCCAGGTAGAGGATGTTAGAATAGTCAAGCCTGGAACAGATCAGAGCTTGTACTGTCAACTTCCTATGGGCAGCGGGGAGCATAGGAAGGAATTTACGAATCATTTTTAGCAGACCGAAACAGGTACCTGTGAGGCCTGTGATCTGCGTTTTCAAAGCAAGGGTGTTATCAATTTTAACCCCCAGGTTTTTTGCAACCGAAGAAGAGGAGGAAGGGGGGGACATGCTCACTGGCCACCATTCCTGCCAGGGCGGCTCTGCCGGACATCCGAAGAAGAGCACCTCAGATTTGTCAGGGTTGCATTTGAGGCTGCTTCGCTGAAACCAGTTGAAGACAGCCCCAAGGCAACCACGGATGCTCTCCCCGTCAAACTCCGTGCCCTTCTTGCAGGTGAAGAGTAGCTGGGTGTCGTCAGCGTATGATATGATCTGGGCACCCATTGACTCCGCCAGCGCCGCCAATGGAGTCATGAAGATGTTAAAAAGGGTCGGGCTCAACACCGACCCTTGCGGGACTCCGACATCCATGGGCGGAACTTCAGCAGAGTGCGGGGGGGCCCAGACCACTTGACGGCGACCCGCTAGGAAAGATCTCAGCCAGCTCAACACCGTCCCTCTGAGACCGATCTCGTGAAGTCTTCTCAAGAGGGCCTCATGCGGGACGGTGTCGAAGGCCGCCGACAAGTCCAACATCACCAGCATTGCTCTTCCGCCTGCGTCGAGGACTTCCTTGATGGCTTCGCTAACTTCCAAAAGAGCGGTCTCAGTACTCAGATTGGAGCGGAAGCCAGATTGGGTGGAGTGGAGTAACCCATGATCTTCAAGGAAGGAAGACAGCACAAGGTGAACGTGCTTCTCGACGATCTTAGCCAGGGTGGGTAGGAGAGATATGGGCCTATAGTTGGCATGTATCTCTGGATCGAGGCCTGTTTTTTTTAAAAGGGGAACAACCATAGCCTTCTTCCAGGCAGGTGGAACAGTGCCGCTGGACAGAGAAAGGTTGAGAATGGGGGAGATTATGGGATTCAGGGTCAAGGCATTCCTAGCTAGAAAGCTCGCCGGACAAGGGTCAAGCGGGGAGCCAGATTTGATTTTGGGTAAAAGATCCAAAAAATTGGATTCCAGTAAGGGAGGAAACTCCGATAGAGTGGGGCAGGGGTCAGGGGATGAGGACATCAAATTAGATTCATACATTAAAGCAGTTGGAACAGCAGATGGAAAGGATTCTTGAATCAATTTGATTTTAGTGTTAAAGAAAATGGCCATCTCCCTAACCCAGGGTTCAGAGAACTTGTGCTGGACTATGCTCGATTTAGGAGAGGTAAATTCTTTAACAATGGAAAAAATTTCTTTACTGGAGTTTGCCGCAGCCTCGATTCTATCTGAAAAATAGTTTCTTTTGGCCTCAAGAATATCAGAATGGTAGGATTTAATAGCTAGTTTATAAGCAAACTTAGTTTCTAGATCATAATGCTTCCGCCAGAGTCTTTCGGCTACCTTACAATTACGGCGTGCTAGAGCAAGTGATTTAGAGAACCAAGGAGCCGAACTACGCTTGACGGATGAGGAAGGGGTGGAGAGAGGCGCGAGATCATCAAGCCTATCCGTTAACCATTCGTGGAAGGTTTCAAGGTCCCTCTCCAGATGGCCGGATTGGATACAGGGATAATCCAGGAGCGTTTGAGCCAGATTCTCAGGAGTAATTTTATGTAGGGGTCTTCTGGGATGTCTGTGGTGGTCTGAGTTAGTATAAGTAGTTTTACTTCTGCCCTGGATCAAAAAACTGATCAATGTGTGGTCAGACCAGAGAACAGGGGTGGGCTGGGACATAACAAGGGGAAAGGTGGAAAACACTTGATCAAGCGTGTGACCCTTGTTATGCGTTGCACTTGAGATGTGAGGAATTAGACCAAGAGGAGCAGTAATGTCCATGATTTTAGTCGCTTCACTATCAGACTCGACGTCCATATGGATGTTAAAATCCCCTAACATTATGCAGTTTTCCACCTTCAAGCAGAGAGAAGTGATAACCGATTGAAGGTCCTCAAAGAAGGAACCCCGCAGACCCGGAGGTCTATAAACAAGAAGCCCAGTAAAAGATTGATGCGGGGAGAGTACAATGGAGAAGGCGAGGGATTCGCAGCCAGGAATAGACAGAGATGGAATTATTGAGCAGGCAAAAGATTTTAGGACTGCAAGTGCAACACCACCACCTTTTCCCACTGTCCTATCCTGTCTGTAAACAATATATTCTGGCGGGAAGGCTACCGCGATGTCAGGATTAGACGAATCGCAGAGCCATGTTTCTGTGAGCATGAGACAGAGGGGTTTCTCAGAGGTAAGTAGCTCAAATATGTCCACGGCGTGCCTATGCAATGAACGGGTGTTAAATAGTAAGCACTTAAACTGTTTAGACAGAGATGGCCGGGAACCCTCAGAAGCCCGGTAAATGTTAGGATACCAACCGCAACCTGGGCAGCAGCATTTACCTTTAAAGCGGCCGGGGAACACATACCGACAAGTGGCGGTATTAGGGTTCAATGAGAGTAGATCCTCAGCAGAGTACATACGCCTAAGTACAGAGCCTGCCGCCGTGCCGACCGCTGCCGTGTCGCGGACGGGCGCAGACGGGCAGGACTCTGGCACGACTCCGGCGCAGATCCGGCGCGACCGCTGATCGCGTCCGCTGCGCGGAGTCATCCCTGCCCGTTTTTATGACGCAGAAATCGCGTCAGTAAACCCAACCCTACCCAAGATGGCGGCCAAAAACCGGTGCTCTGCCCTCGGCGTCGATACTCAGCCGAGAGCAGGTCCGGTGCAAGAGGGGAGGGGGTGAGAGGGAGACTTGAAGCGCAACGAGCGCTGGGTGGTCCAAAGCACAAATGTACAATAAAAATCCCACCTATTCAGCTCAGGTGAGGCGAAGTGCAAAATGCAAGATGCTGCAATTAAAACAATAAAAACACAGAGGATAGGCAAGAGACCTCCCGGCTTCCGCCTCAGGAGGGGGAAAAGCGTGCAGAGTCAGAATTACCTGCACTCGCCCTCTCGTCCCTTTTATGACGCAGAAATCGCGTCAGTAAACCCAACCCTACCCAAGATGGCGGCCAAAAACCGGTGCTCTGCCCTCGGCGTCGATACTCAGCCGAGAGCAGGTCCGGTGCAAGAGGGGAGGGGGTGAGAGGGAGACTTGAAGCGCAACGAGCGCTGGGTGGTCCAAAGCACAAATGTACAATAAAAATCCCACCTATTCAGCTCAGGTGAGGCGAAGTGCAAAATGCAAGATGCTGCAATTAAAACAATAAAAACACAGAGGATAGGCAAGAGACCTCCCGGCTTCCGCCTCAGGAGGGGGAAAAGCGTGCAGAGTCAGAATTACCTGCACTCGCCCTCTCGTCCCTTTTATGACGCAGAAATCGCGTCAGTAAACCCAACCCTACCCAAGATGGCGGCCAAAAACCGGTGCTCTGCCCTCGGCGTCGATACTCAGCCGAGAGCAGGTCCGGTGCAAGAGGGGAGGGGGTGAGAGGGAGACTTGAAGCGCAACGAGCGCTGGGTGGTCCAAAGCACAAATGTACAATAAAAATCCCACCTATTCAGCTCAGGTGAGGCGAAGTGCAAAATGCAAGATGCTGCAATTAAAACAATAAAAACACAGAGGATAGGCAAGAGACCTCCCGGCTTCCGCCTCAGGAGGGGGAAAAGCGTGCAGAGTCAGAATGTTATGACTCTGTGCAGGATACAGAAAACGTAGTGGTTCCTTAAATCTCCCTAAAAAGAAATTAAGGATTCTCACCATAGAGGTCTCGTCATAATGCGATGTTAAATATTTAAGGGCAGATTAACAAACATTTTGTGTTGGGTTTGCATCACAAAAGTGACACAAAACAGGTGCAAATTGTTTTGTTTTGCACTGGGGAGTTGCCTTAAAGTAAGGCAAAGCAGCACTTTCCGTCGCTCTGCATTAATTTGAGTCAAGGGGGCATTCCAGGGGTGGTACATGGGCATTCCCATGCAACCACCCATAGTTTTTGATGAAAAATTCAATCTACTACCACCATTAGACATTGTTCTTTCAAAAAACTATCCCAATTTGAAGCAGGCATTAAAAGGAGAAACACTTTTATTTCTCCTAATGTTTCCGACTATACAGCACACTCGGAAGTGGAAAATGTTTTCAAGTCTGTCTATGCATAATATTTAGTACTGAAAGTTACCCTTCAAGTACAAAACCTATGCTAGACTCATGCAGGCGCTTTTCCACTAGGGTGCAAAGGTGTATGTGTGGCACTCGGCAGCATAATTGCATACTAAAGACAGAGCAGGAAAGTACTATATAGCTGTAGATATGGCGTTTTCCTGCTCTCTCACGCAGTGGTAGAAGTGGGCGGGATCGGAAGGGCACTGCGTGCCCCTGCTTTTTAAATTTAACTCAGTCCGTTCCCTTACTTCTTTATTTTAAAAATGCATCCCAGTACGGCACGAATGGTCTGAATGTAAAAAGTATTGCGTGATGGTCCAGCTCTGTGTGATGCAGATTAAAGAAGGCCTCTGAAGTCGCCACGACCTCCTCCCCCTTCCCCTCTGTATCTGAGGCCACCCTGTAGCATAAGTGTTTCACTGTAGGAATAACCAATCAGCAGCGAAAACAGCTTTCTTTGATGTCCGGCTGCTGCAGTGATTTACACCTCATTTAGTGAGGAGGCCCCCTGCCTGCCCCCACTGTGAACAATACAACGGTCACATCAGGATGCATTTTCAGCAACACCCTTGACCTCATCTGCCCTTTATTTTTGGGCCCACCCAGACTGACGCTGCCACAAGGAAAGGGAGAGCACTCCAGGTGTGGAATTTGTGACAGACTGTGCCCAAACCTTGACACTTTTTAAAATAAGTATTTGCAATGCAATATGTTTCGCATTTGCCACATTTTAAGCTATTGGCATTGTAAATGACAATGCCTTTTATTTATCTGTTTTCAAAACCAACACAGATAAAAGGTTTGTCATTTACAATGCCAATAGCTCAAAGTCTCGCAAATGCGAGACCTATTCCACTGTTAATGTTTGTGAAGATCAAACTTTGACAAACTTGTATACTGAGGGCTGTTTAGTAAATTTGAAGGTAAAAAAGCACATACAAAGAAAATCACAATATACACTGAGGTCACAGGACCCTTGAGCCAGTCCGTCTCACCCATTGGTGCCTCTATTGGCTTTGTTCTAGCAGTGGTAGTGAAACTCACCAGGAATCAACAATGCAGGATTTGCACGCACATAAAACTAAGGGGCACATTTACGAGGACCATGCATCATATTTGCACCACGAACGTGGTAAATGCATGACGCAAATCTCCAAGTCATATTTATGAAGCCATTCAAAGCCACTTTGCATGGCTTTGAATGGTTTCATAAATATGAAGTAATGCGACAAAGCGCAAATCGCCGCTTTGCCTTCCTCTGCACAAGAGACGCGTTGTGGTGGGTGTTCCCATGCAACTCTCATGGTTTTAGATGCATTCCTAGATTTACAAGGACTTGAAAACCCGGGAATATATCAAAATCTTACGCCTCCCCAAGGGAGGCACAACAAGGAGAAATATCTTTATTTCTCCCTGTTTTTTTCTCTTTCTATATGTGCAGCATACTTAGAGAGAGGAAAAAGCGTCTCAGAATTGTTTTTGTACAGGAAGGGCCCCCTTCCTGCACAAAAACAATCCTGCATGCAACAGGGTGCCTGCATTGGCGCTAGGCTGACAAAACAGCGCCAGTGCAGGGGGAAAAGACAGAAATTGACTATATTGGATAATATGGTGCATTCCAGCCCTTTTCCTGTGACGCAGGGCAGCACAGCAAAATGACTTGCTGCGCTGCCCTGCGCCACCATTCCCGTACATATGCCTCTAAGTGTGCAAACTTTTTGCTTCTTGCACAAGCACTTTTAACATGTGCTGCCTGCTTTGGGGCAACTGCAATTATGCAGCAATGGAGTTCAAAATTATGTTGCAGCGTTGACTAAATTATGCAGCAAAGAAAGGCTGCAGCATAATGTGTGGTACATTTTCGGATAATTTTAATTTTTTTGACTTTTTTCACATACTAAGGGGCACAATAGTAAAAGTCTGCCCGCCATACCAGTGGGGAATGGGACCGCCCGCAATGCTACCAGCGGTCCCGCACACCCCATTATGATGCTCACGCCACACTGGCGGGCGCAAAATGCATGCTGTGCTTTTCAAAGCACAACGTGACAGGCACCGCGCGGTGCCTGCCACGTTGTCACATTGTTCTTTGAAAGGCAGGAGGTAGTGCACCGCCTACCCACCCAGAGTCCATGGGGGCCCGCAACGGGCTCCCCAAGTAGACTCCGTATCCCTTTCCGTGGTGGCAATGCCGCCACGGAAAGGCATTCAGAAATGCACATTCTAATATGGCTGGCGGTGTCTTTCAGACACCGCCACCATATTGAACCCTTTTCCGCCCAGTTGACATGTCGACCGGGCGGAATAGTGGCGGACGGTCTTGCCACTTTTCTACAGGGATGGCGGGCGGATTGCCCCCGCTGGGCCGGCGGTGACTACAGCCGGCCCGATGGAGGAAATCCGCCCGCCATCCTAATGGGGCCCTTAGAGTCTCTGCAAAGCTTTTGCCTCAATAATACCAGTTTAACATACAAGTGCAGCAGTTACATCGGTGACCAGTCAACCTTTGTAAAGGGCCTTCTACTTCACAGCAACACAAGTCACATGTTTTGATCCTTTTGAGCTACAAATAATTTTTTAGTTAGAACTATCAGATTATGCAACGGATGATGTATTATGTGGCAAATATGGCAGAGCTACAATTATGTGTAAAACATAGGATATTTTGCCATTCATGTTTAAACTTCCTCATGCAGTCTATGTTGGGTGGTATTTCTAGACACCTACAGTGCTTGCACAGGATATTAGCCTGAAGGGGAGAAAATAACTGATTGAGATAATCCGAGGTTCACTACCTATTTCTGACTCTACCACTGTTTGATTCTCATAATTTCAGAATTGATACATTTGTAATTCTCATTGCTAACCAACTTGAGTAGTAATTTCACAAACTACTAATTTAATAGTTTCTCATTCATCTGATATTGCTAAAAGCATCTGCAAAACTAGGTTGTTTTAGGTGTATATATTCATTTTTTAGTGCTATTTCTAGATACAATAACAGGAAACCAGGAGGCAACTAATGCTGACTTGATGCCATGTTGCTTAAAGCACATAAAAAATGTAGGATTGCAATTTTACATTGACAGAGGGGCACAGAATGATGTAATCAACAGTACTCCCCAACACGTCGGGCCTCCTGTCATAGAATTTTAATCCCAAATGTTATGTTCCAAAACGGTTAAAAAAGGGAGAAGTGCTGATGAAAGAAACTGAATGGCTCGGAGCCAACTTGGGTCTGGTTCCACTTATAAGAGTATTTGGGACATTCTGTGATTGAAAACGTATCCTACATTGTAAATGTATTTTAACGTCATTAACGCATATATTAAACCTCAAATAAACGTGTATCCATTGGTTGTATTAAATAACGTTCGTTATAAGCTGGAAATGGTCAGTGAAATGCCAAACATACTAAAAATTGGTATGTTTTGCTCTTTTTAGCTACACCTCTGACTCCGCCCACTTACCCAATCCTTTGTTATTCCCGCATCCTGATGCTCCGCCCACAGTTCCCCTACTTTTTTTTTCCCACTTTGACCACTGCTCTCACGCAGCCCAGAGCAGCAAATTTCAGCGCTGCATTCCATGACATGTTTCCAATCTGGCCCTTCGACTCAAAACAGTCAGTTGCGTGAATAAGGCCCTCCTGTACAAAAGGAAACATCATTTTCCTATATATTTCAGAGCAAGCGGATTACAGTGTGAGACAGGACATTTTAAAATTCAGAATAGGTTTAAACCTGCTTTGGGCAATTCCAACTGCAGTGAATAAGCTGCAATCAAACAGAGATTAGTGTTGGTGTATAATAGAGAAATGTACAAGTGCACATATTTTACTTGACTGTTTGCATTTATTGAATTTAAGATGACATTCTTTAAAATCCGGATTAATAAAATGATATTAGATCTGGAGCCTTAGCTTAAACGTCTTAAATAGACATGACCTTTATAGATGCTACATGTGCTTTGGGCCGTTTCTTAAAATCCGTAAAAAAATCGTTTTTCTATTTTGTATGTAATATATGTTAAGCTTTTAGCGATATTTATGTTTCTCAGACCTAAGGCCCAAATAAATCCATATCTGAATCTGAAAAACCTGTACCCCTGTGGGCCATGTACAATATGCAGAGGCACGCTATTTGGTTATAGGTAGCCAAGGAAGTGAGAGAAGGAACTGTTATATGTGGTGCCATTGGCAAAGGTGAATACATTGTTATGCTCTCTTATTTAGGATTTTCTACAGTTATTGCAGCAATAAGAGTGGACCCCTACTTTTAAACCAAGTTCACAAGACAGGACAGTGATAATTTAAAAAAAATCTTTTTATCAACCAATTATTCAGCAGCATATCAACAGTTGTACACCATTATTGCGGACTCTTAGTTCAGATAATTCCAACTCAACCTTTGCTTTCAAGTTGTAATAATGAATATAGACACCATCAACATCTTCATTTATTACCTATAGTTACCAAGTGTCAGACCCACCTACACAGATCTATTTGGATGAGAGCCCTTAGTGTCCCCTTTACTCCGTCCACTTCCTCCAAATTTCCCCCCATTTCCGAGGGTAACCCAGACTTTGGAAAACCACTTTTTTGGCTGCACAACACCAATCAAGGTCCAGTTCCCAATCCACCACCGGCAGGGGTCGTTCCGTCCCCCAGGCCCTAGCTATGTTCCTCTTTGCTATTGCTGACACAACCATCAACCATTTACTGAGATACAGTGGGAATGTTTCTTTCCCAGTCACTCACAATATGTGCCACCTAGCCTCCAGTGGGATCGTCTGACCCACAACTTCAAACATAACACTTGTTATTGCGACCCAGTATTCCTGTATCTTAGGACAGGCCCACAGAATGTGAATAAATAAACTCTCTTCCTGACAGCCCCATGTTCATTGGTCAGTGTCACGGTGGCCCAACCGGCGTATGAGGGCTCAAGAGGAGTATAACCTATGAAGAGTACTTAGTTGTATGAGAACAAAGTACGCCGTTATGGCCACTTTCCTGGGTCTCTGGAGCACCTCCTGCCAATCATTGTCTTCCAGTATTCCCAAGTCTGTCTCTCAAGCCTCTTATAAGGTGCCTAGTGGGTCTAGTGTGGTATTCGTGATCTTTCTTTATATCAGGGAGGTGACTTTATCTATCATAAGGTCTGACAACAGTCTGTTTTCTAGTGGTGTGTATTCTGGAAGCTGATTGCCTTCAAGGATGTGAGTCTTAAGTGTATGTCCAAATTGGAGATAACGGAACATCTCAGACCTGGACATCTCATATTCTACTTGTAAGTCTTGAAAGGAGAATATAGCCCGTCCCCTCCAGATGTCCCTATGGTGTTCCATCCCCAGTAGGCTCCATTTACGGAATCCGCTCAGATTCCCCACCTCCTTGATGAGATCACTATCCAACAGTGGCATCCTCTCCATCAACTTATATCTGCATCTGAGGAATTCTGTGGCCCACCCCCAGACACGGACTACTGTCTGTGTGCGTGGCAGTAATTGGTTTTCTAACCTCTTGCGATACAGCACCGCTGGATATCCCTGGTTTCCCATTGCGTATCCATCCACCCTGTACTCTGGTTCTTCCTGTCCTGGGAACACCCATTTGTTGTCTGTGACCAGCTGGATTGCCAGGCCCCCATCAAAAACTCTTCTCTGCAATTTATGGGGGGCTATCTTGGCGTTTCCTCCATTCCATAAGAGGATACACAGCTCCCTATCTACTTTTTGGAAAAAATCAATCAGAATTTTGTAGGGCACATTCTGCAGGGCATACAGTTGGTGTGGCAAGGTCATCATTTTGAACAAATCCGCTCATCCCATCAGGGACAGCGGCAGTCTTCTGCACTGCCTGTCAAGGTGCAGGAGAAGGTTTTCCACAAAAAACTCACTCTTGTTCTTGGATATCAGTACTCCAAGAAATATAAACTTTTCCTTTACTAGAAGGGATTGTCCACTTGTTGGGAGGGTCAGGACAACCCCACACAAGTGGAACAATAGGGATTTGCCCAAGTTGATCTGGTACCCAGAGTAACTTCCAAACAACTGAAATATATGGAGCAGTCTGCCCACAGTCAATCAGGGCCGGGTAGCATACAGCAATATGTTGTCTGCATATAATGAGATTTTTCCTCCCAACCTCCCTTTCCCATAATGCCCACCATCAGCAGGTCAAGCTGGACCCACGCGGCCAGAGGTTCCAGCGCCAGTGCATAAAGCTTAGGTTAAAATGGCCACCCCTGCCTTGTACCCTTATGTAGGGCGCGACACGGTTCCTTTTACCTTCACCCTCGCTAGTGGTTCCGCATATAGGAGCTTTATCCAGGTGGAGAACTTCGGACCAAATCCAAACTTCTCTAATACTGAGAAAAGGTAGTTCCATTAAATGCTATCAACTTAGCATCTAGTGACAGCAATACTGTGTCTTTGTCTGATTCATGTGCAGTCATATGTAGCATTCCATACAGGCGCCTCAAATTCAATCTTGTGCTTCTATGAGGCATAAAGTCTGATTGATCAGAGTGTATTGGTAGCTATCACTCCCTGGTCACAAAGGCCTTTGCCAGCACCTTAGCTTCTATGTTTAATAGCGAGATGGAACAATATGAATAGCAATAGTCAGGGGGTTTCCATTTTTTGGAAATGAATACTTGTTAAAGTTAAACCAGTAGGCCATTAGGCCTGTTCGTAAGTCTTGTATTGCTTGTGTTATTTCTTCAACGGTCAAGTCCTTCTCCTGCACTCTTCAGTCAATAATAAGGGGAGACAGATGTCTCTCAGGAGTTCAATGAGGTAAGTTTCCATTCTAATGGAGGTGGGCATGTACAGTGACTCATAATGGTCAGCAAATGCATCAGCATTCTCCCTTCCTGTTTTATGCACTGTTCCCTGGGGTGAACAAATCTCCCAGACCCAAATTATTTTCCTATCCCTTTTCTCCAGCCATACTATAATTTGTATTAGCCATATCACCCACGTCATAAAACCGTCTTTGTGTCCCTCTTGCCAGAGCCTGAGCTTTATCCTCAGCTATGTCGCTCATTTCTTGTTGTTTCAATTAACATGTGGTGCTTAACGATTGGGTGAGGGATACTGTCTATCAGCACTGTAGCTTCAAGCTTCTCAATCTTTTTTCAAGGGCCTCAAATCTTAGATTTTGTTCCTTCTCCCCCCCCCCCCCCCCCACCAGGGCCTGGGCGTATCCTCTTACTACGGTTTTACACACCTCCCATATTGTATATGCCAAGTCAACTGACCCCACATTGTCTTGATAGTATTACTTCGTTCTTTCCCTTATTTTATGCTTAAATCGTTTATCATGGAGGAGCCGGGGGTCTAGCCTAGGCGGCAGTGTATTGTCTCTACCAGGTCCCTGGAGCCGCACCACAACAGGTGAATGGTCTGAGATGCTTTGTGGCTTATGCACTGCATTCCAGAATAGTACCAGGCTATCAATATGTGTAGGAGGTGATCTAATCTGGAATAACCCCATGGACTGCTGAGTAGAAAGTGAACAGCTTTATCCCGAGATTGTGTTCGTGCCAGATATCAACCAGCCCCATTGGGTCCACAAAGGTCGGCAGAGGCTCCGCACTCACTCCTTTGCCTGCTCGTGATATTCTGTGCCATCTAAGGTCCATGGTGGCATTCATGCCCCCCCAATGGGAGAGTACCCTGTGGCAGCTCCAGCAGAATAGCAGTCAATGCTGGTAGGGTGTCAGCATGTGGTTTCAGTGGAATATACACTGAAGAGATATTGAGAACCCTGCCCTCCTACACACCAGTCAATGTGGCATATCTGCCTGATTGGTCATGCCAAATTCTACCTGGATTGAAAGGAAGGGATGATTTAACTAGTATACCCACCCCTCTAAAGTCCCCTCTAAAGTCTTAGCAAGTAACTTATATCGGTATTTTTCAAAGGTTTTATTGTGATGTCCTGACTATCACTGCTTAACCTCAGGTGACTCCCAGCTGAATGTTGGATGCTGAGTAGCATCCTTCCCCTCTCACCTCCAGTGTCCGTTCCCTCAATTAAGTGTCTCCTGAATAGATCAGAAAAATACGCAATGCATTCAATACAGTACAAATTTTTGAACAAGAACCCCAATTACCTAACCCCCCCTCCCTGCTACCCTGCTCTATGGGCTCAAAATATCCCACCACCCTAACCTGCATAGTGCCTGTCGACACAAGAAATACATAACCATCAGTAGGGTGGGCTAGCACCGAAAAATAGGAACTGTAGACAGTAACTATTTTGGGTCCCCCTTTTATCTTGACCTTTTTTGTGTCCTTCCCGTCCCTCATCGAATCCCTTGGCCCGCCTCCTCACCTATGGTTCACTCAGATTTAGCAGTTCAGACCTAGAACACCATGCAGTGAGTGTTATAAAGTTACTGACTTTTATGTTCATTCTCCTCCGCCGGCCCAGTCACATGCCTATAGGCCAGCATCCTGCATTGCAGAGCCTTTCAACTCATCCCCTGGCGTCCCTGTCCCCCACCCCGTAGCGGCGATCTTCCGTACATTCACACATTTTCCAGCCATTCCCAGGTTTCTTCCAGAGTATTGAAAAGCCATGTTCTCTTCCCAGACACTATCTGGAGCTTTGCCGCATATAGTATCATGTATTTGACTTCTACTTCGTGAGGTTCCCATTTTACCAACTCACACCTCTGGCGCTGGCCCTGCAACCGCAGTGTGGAGTCCGTAAAAAAACCAAAAACACAGCATTTTCATAGTGGAGATCTTCCTGTGGCCTGGCTGACTGTAGGATAGCTTCTCTATCTCGATACTTCAAGATCCTAGCTATTATTGTATGTGATGGCGCTACTAGCTTGGGTTTTGTAACAGGAGCCGATGTGTGTGTTCTATAGTAATATAGTTTGAGAGAAGTTTGGGGAGTAGATGATTAAGTATAATGTCCTCTAGCAACAAATCCACACACGGCCCCTCCGGCACACCCATCATACTGATATTGTTCAGTTGAGCCCGGCCTTGGAGAGTGGTGATTTTTGTCTGTCGTTTCTGTGGCAAATCAATGTATCTTTCAGAGGTCCAACCTTTTTTGTACATTGTACATTGTCCAACATTTTTGTACAGTCTTACACTAAATTTTACAGAAAACAATATTTCCAGCTAGATGAAGCTAAAGGTGGTTTTAGAAGAGGGCTCCAGGAACTTGGACCACTAAAAGCAAGCGTATGAGATGTGAAGAAAAGTTTCAGAATCGTGAAAAGCGTCTTTCTTTAGTTAAGAGTTGCTGGGTCTTCTTGGGACCTTGCTGTATCAGGTGATAGTCAAGGAATTTCCAAAGTGCATGGCTACTCAAAGAGTGCTACATGGTATAGTTCAAAGAAAACTGAGGGAGAATACAGTTACTGTGAGAAGAAGCAGGTCTTACACTTTTTCTTAAATAATGCTTCCTCATTTATCTGTCACGCATTTAGAGGGAGATTGTTTCAACCATCCGGGCCATGATTGTTTCAACCATCCGAGCCATGCTGAGTCAACCGACCCTACATTGTCTTGGTAGTATTGCTTCATTCTTTCCCTTATTTTATCCTTAAATTGTTTATCATGGAAGAGCCAGCGGTCTAGCCTAGGCGGCAGTGTATTGTCTCTACCAGGTCCCAGGAGCTGCACCTATACTGGAAAAGTCCTTCACAAGCTTAAAGATTTTGCTTGGTTTTTATCTGTGATTTTTATGTCCATCCTTCATAATACTCTCTCTTTAAGGCTTTTGTATACAGTTCTTTAGATTCTAAGCTGTCATTTTGTCTCCATGCCTTTTCTGCCTTTTTACATAAGATTTTCTCTTGTTTGAGGGCCTCGCAAAATCAAGGATTAGTGATCTTTTTTCTGCTGGATGCCTGTTTAGGGCTAGGGCAAGCCGGGCCGAAGACGGCTGTAATGCCAGAAACCGGTCCCCGGAAGCTTGTTTCCTTCCCAGTGTAAGAATTTGCTTTTGTAGCCTGGTCTGCCCTGTTCCCATGATGCACTGGGCCAGGGACAGACTAATTTGCATACAGCCAGGTTCTGAAACTGGGATGGTGCAATGAGCTAAAAAACGGTGTTGGATCTAGCCCTGATCTCTTGACTGGGTGAGAGTATTCTGCTTAATTCAGAGACTCTGTCCATCACCACCCCTTGTTGTAAATATTTTTGTCCACCCTAAGCGTGGAAGGGTATACTCAGATGTGAGTCCCTTGCTCATTGCACCATCAGGATTCAAGCAAGCCGGGCCGAAGACGGCTGTAATGCCAGAAACCGGTCCCCGGAAGCTTGTTTCCTTCCCAGTGTAACAATTGGCTTTTGTAGTCTGGTCTGCCCTGTTCCCATGATGCACTGGGCCAGGGACAGACTAATTTGCATACAGCCAGGTTCTGAAACTGGGATGGTGCAATGAGCTAAAAAACGGTGTTGGATCTAGCCCTGATCTCTTGACTGGGTGAGAGCATTCTGCTTAATTCAGAGACTCTGTCCATCACCACCCCTTGTTGTAAATATTTTTGTCCACCCTAAGCGTGGAAGGGTATACTCAGATGTGAGTCCCTTGCTCATTGCACCATCAGGATTCAAGCAAGCCGGGCCGAAGACGGCTGTAATGCCAGAAACCGGTCCCCGGAAGCTTGTTTCCTTCCCAGTGTAAGAATTGGCTTTTGTAGTCTGGTCTGCCCTGTTCCCATGATGCACTGGGCCAGGGACAGACTAATTTGCATACAGCCAGGTTCTGAAACTGGGATGGTGCAATGAGCTAAAAAACGGTGTTGGATCTAGCCCTGATCTCTTGACTGGGTGAGAGTATTCTGCTTAATTCAGAGACTCTGTCCATCACCACCCCTTGTTGTAAATATTTTTGTCCACCCTAAGCGTGGAAGGGTATACTCAGATGTGAGTCCCTTGCTCATTGCACCATCAGGATTCAAGCAAGCCGGGCCGAAGACGGCTGTAATGCCAGAAACCGGTCCCCGGAAGCTTGTTTCCTTCCCAGTGTAAGAATTGGCTTTTGTAGTCTGGTCTGCCCTGTTCCCATGATGCACTGGGCCAGGGACAGACTAATTTGCATACAGCCAGGTTCTGAAACTGGGATGGTGCAATGAGTTAAAAAACGGTGTTGGATCTAGCCCTGATCTCTTGACTGGGTGAGAGTATTCTGCTTAATTCAGAGACTCTGTCCATCACCACCCCTTGTTGTAAATATTTTTGTCCACCCTAAGCGTGGAAGGGTATACTCAGATGTGAGTCCCTTGCTCATTGCACCATCAGGATTCAAGCAAGCCGGGCGGAAGACGGCTGTAATGCCAGAAACCGGTCCCCGGAAGCTTGTTTCCTTCCCAGTGTAAGAATTGGCTTTTGTAGTCTGGTCTGCCCTGTTCCCATGATGCACTGGGCCAGGGACAGAGTAATTTGCATACAGCCAGGTTCTGAAACTGGGATGGTGCAATGAGCTAAAAAACGGTGTTGGATCTAGCCCTGATCTCTTGACTGGGTGAGAGTATTCTGCTTAATTCAGAGACTCTGTCCATCACCACCCCTTGTTGTAAATGTTTAGGGCGAGGGGCAAGTTTCTCCACTGAGGTACTGTTGAACATGGCCCTTCTTAGGGGGATTGCCCTAAAATATTTTGCTGTTCGTCCCCCTGGTTTTTGCCAACTCTTGTTCCCTAATACTAGGACTCTGGGCACTTTCCCACTACAATGCAAAAAAGTGCACGCACCCTGTCAGAAGAGGGTGCTTACTTGATTGGTTTAGGTGTCGTACCTGTGAGTGCTCCGTAAAAAGGTACACCACATATGCATGGTGGGTGCTAGGCTGGCTAATAGGGGGATGCTGCACTGATTGTGCCACCCACCTGAATAGCCTGTCAAAAATGCTTGATACTCAGGTTGGCAGGTCTCACTCTGTAGTCAGGTTTGAGGGGGCCTTCACTTCCACCAAACTGGGGTATGTGAGAGGCTGAGTAGGTATATCTGCTTTTGCACTGCCCGTGTAGGGATGAATCCCTGACTCTCACTATGGGTCACTTCCTGGGTGTGGCTGATTCTCTTTGTTAGAACCTTACGGCCTTGCACACTTTCCCACTGTAAGTGTGGTGTGAAAGTATGTGCGCCCTTCCTACATATGGTAGGAAGTGGTGCTCATCTGAGGTTTCTAAAGCATCGGTCAGGTCTGCCATTGCCCACTCACACGTATTATGTTTTAAGACTTGGGTCCAGCCTGTTAGTGCAGGCTGGTGTGCACACTCACACTGATGGTGCTCCAAAATGCATGACCGGCCTGCCATTGCAGGCTGGGGTGCGCCTTGCACAGATGGTGCTCCTAAATGCTGGTCCACCCTGCCATTGCAGGCTGGTATGCGCTTGGCACTGATGGTGCTTCTAAATACAGGTCTAGCTTGCCATTGCAAGCTGGTGTGCACTTTGCCCCGATGGTACTCTTAAATACGGGTGAAGAGCAGAGCTTCCTTTGGTCACTACTACATTGACATCATTCTTATTTAATCACTCAGTACCCTAATATCACAATCACTCTCTCACCAGGAGGTTATACTCAATGCCCAAACAGTACACCAATAGTACGTCAATAGTAGAAGACGTGCAACATTTTCATTACAAAGATTTTTTTTAAAACAAGAGTTCTTTATGATGTCATAAAACGTTTTAAAAAGACACAAGAAAACACAAGAAAAAAATGATATACAATGTCGAATCACACCAATAACAGAAAGCAGCAAAACGATTATAACTACAATTAAACAATGAGAGAAAGGAAAGACAGTACACTTTGTCATAAAAACCACATTTATGTGAAACAGTCATACAGACTGAAACCAGATACATTAACACTTGTTGGATATCTATGGTTCCAGCCCGCTACAGGAATTGTATATCAGAGGCGTTGACTTGTTTCGATGGTGTTGTCCAAATTCATACCATCTTTATCAGGACATTAATGCTTCTCTCATAGTTAGGAATATAGTTGATCCTAATCGAGGTCCTGTCTACTTATATGCTGGTATTTGCCTTGTGATAAGGCATCCATACACTGAAGCCGGCCATTTCCTCTGGTTTCTTATTCCCAGTTGAGGAATTACAATAACATGTCTACTTAGAAGGAATCCAAAGGCTATCATTTCAAATCCTCATGGGTGCACTCGTAGTGCTTGGCAATTAGAAACCTTTTCTTTCCGATCACATGAAGGGTCTTTTAAAAACTGAGTATAGGTACACGCTTGTGGTGATTCTCAAGTTGTCAATTTGTAATCTTTGCAAAATTCAAAATGCACCCTTCATAAATTTGTCCTGTTTAAAGGACTAAAAGACTTCCTCCAAGCTCTCCTTGGCTTCTTTGGCAAATAACTGTTGGTAGTACCCTTTTCTTTTGGTGATAAGGGGTCCCTCTCTTGACAAGTTGGCTCTTAAATACGCGCAATTGCATGTTTACTCAGACTGGACTGTTTAAGTTACTAGCCAGTGGATATCCCAGAGAGTACGTCTTAAGGGGGCAAACGTGTGGTAGGTGAAAAGCAGGGCAGGTACACCTGTGTGTCCCCTGCCCAGGTAGTGAGGAATACCCATGTGTGTTTTCACTAATTATGAGGTTTGCTTTTCCACAGACTAACATGGGGAAATGGATGAAATCACTTCAGGCTGCAATAGTGGATTGCAGTGTAGCAGCCTCTTGTTGTTTCCTATCGTTGGATTTGCAGCGACAACCCCTTGCCAATGGTAAATGTGGCTTTGTCGTAATTTGTGTAGAAATGCTACTACAAGGAAGTGGGCATTTCCGTGCTCTAAAACCCTTTGTGTGCCTCGATGCTTGGCTCCAGTCCACAATGGACAATGGGGGAGCACATCTGGGCATTCCCCAGAGACATTCATAAAACACTGGGCATGCAACTGAAACAACAGACGTCTGCAATTTGCGGGACGGCGGGAGACATTGGAAGCAGAGGTTTTGACACTTGGCTTCTGCAGCCAGATCATGGCCACACTACAGGTAGAGATCTGCTTTCCACAGCCTCATGGCAGACAGTACTAAAATTTAGTGGAGGCATCTGTGGTTCATCGGGGGGCCCTTGAACTACCCCCAACTTCAAAGTCACACTTCATTATAACTGCTGGGACTCATACTTCAGCCCGGGGGAGATACGGTTGTGGGGACGTGGGACCGGAGAACATGGAACTACGCAGTGCACATAGCCAGAGGACTCTGTTGTGTACTGCCAATTTGTAGGGAACGTGTGCCCTTCCTGAATAGTGGCAAGCCTGGACCAACTACCTGCTGCTGTATTGCACCCTGAAGTGTGCCCTCCAAGGGCTTGTTGAGCTTGCCTCCTGTTCTTTCGGAGGTCTTGGGGACATCAAAGATTCCTAGGAGGAAGCTACATCATTTACCTGTGACACTTGAAGTGCTGTGCCCTCTCATTCTCCCACATCGGCTGCTGGATTGCAACTGATAGGGCGATGTCAGTGGTCGGTGTGGATCTAGGAATTGTGCCTGGAGTCCAGATGGCTTTGTGTGGCGCTCCGAACTCTGTGCCCCCACATCGTGAGGACCGTGGCACGCATAAGCGTCTCATTGGTGGAGAACGAATTCACTGGGTGGGGGAGCCAGCGTGGCCCACTTCATCAATCGTGCAGCATCTCTCTCTTGCGACGTGCGGACTGCATTCTCATTGCGTGCGGTTTCCCATTCACAGGTTGCGACCCTCGTAGGTGGGGATTTAACCATACTAGTACCTCATTCTATCTCTTGAGGCATTGCTGAACTTGTGCCTGTGTGTGTGACCGAAGCTGTCTGGTGCGATCAATATCGCCATGTAGAAGACGTTGCAACTCATTTCCAGGGAGGTACGGAATTTGCAACTCTTCATTATATGTGTGACCGGAGCTGTCTGGTGTGGCCAAAAATGACGTGTACTGAACATTTTGTCTTATTGCCAGGGAAGTATGAAATTTGCAACTCTTCATTGTGTGTGACTGAAATGGTCTGGTGAGACCCGTATCATCACTCACCCGACGCTGTGCCCGAATTGCCTGGGTGCGACTCTGATCAACGTGAACCTGACGGAGTGCCTCCTCCTTCCGAGTGCCACCCCTGCTTCATTCTCTATTAATCAACTGATACCTAACTTGACCCTCAGCATGGTGGACCAACTGTCCCCTCCAATCCTGGCCTTCCCAGATGACACTGTGTTGCCAGATAGTATTGCCCGGTTCAGGCCTGGGTGGTGAGAGTGACTGACTGGGCTGGAGCAACGCTTCGGAGAACGATCAGAAGTGCATCAAGAGACTGCGTGACACTCCTGTACTTCGCAGAACTGGGCTGGTGGCTGTAGGCCCTTGGGACCTCTTTGGTGTGACTGTCTATTGCCCTCAGCCTGTTTCTGCTCCCCATCCTGTGGGTACATTTCTCAAGTGACTTAGAAACTCCTGTTGTCAACTGCCTCCTAATTGACGTTGCTGCCTACCCCCACCTGCTTCCCTGGGATCCTGACGAAGAATTTCTTCAGTCGCGTGAAGCCTAGTGCCTGGTGGAGGACAGGATTTCTTCAATCCATTGGTGTAGCATAGTCAGGGCAAGTTGAAGGGCAGAGGGAGGCTTGGGGCCACGGATATGCTGTGTGTAATCAATTGACCTGCTGGGTATCAGTTGCACCACATTAGGATGGTGGGTGCATATGTGTATGAGCTCTTCTGTACGGAGTGTGTGGGTGTGGCAGTGTCAGTGGGGAACTGCCTGTGATTCACAAGACTGGATGGCGGATTGCCTGAAACATTAATTTCTTTCCAAAAAAGCATTACATTTAACATTGGCTTTCCCGCGTGGCCTCGGCCTGCGGACCTGCTAAAATGTGGTATAATTCTGTGTATGTGCATATTTCTAATATTGTTGTGCTCAGGGGTGCACCCTTTAACTGTGCAGTTAGAATTACTAAAGTGGGCCTGGGGTGGGCAACATGTTCCACTACATAAGGGTATTGGGGTGGTAGGATCTTTCCAAAGTGTCCATATTGCTGACGCCATTCGAACAAGGTTGGGCCTAGTACTAATAGTAATAATTCCAAGTGTGATTTATGCCCAGATATAAATGATGTTCATGTTATGTTGATTATTATGTGTGCTGAATGCAAAAGTAATTGATATACATCATGTGTGAAGTCTCTTTTGTGACGCTCAAGGCATTTATTGTGAGTGAGTGATGTGCCAATGCTTTGCACATTGTCCCTGTGGTAAGCCTGACTGCTTAGTGCCAAGCGATCTATGGGTGAGCACAGGTTTTACACTGTGTGTAATCGCCTGCCCCTGGTGGGAGTGGTAGTTTCTGCCTGGCTGGAGTACTGCCTCAGCCAACCAGAAGGTACCAGTTCCAACAGGTACGAAACCAGCAGTCAAACTCCTGCATATCTGATCCACAAGAAATGGCATGTTGTTTTCCAAAGCAGACTGTACATTTTGGAGAAAGGTCAAGTGAGATGAAGAGTTACAGAATTGTAACCCTGGGCACCGCACCCAAACCGACAGACCATGCACGCAACCTGGGCTTCACCCTGGACTCCTCCCTCTCCATGACCAGGCAGGTCAACAACGTCTCCTCGGCGTGCTTCAACATCCTACGCATGCTACAGAAGATCTTCTGGTGGATCCCCACCGAGACCAGGAAGACCGTCACCCAGGCCCTCGTCACCAGCCGACTGGACTACGGCAACGCCCTCTACGCCGGTACCACCGCCAAGCTCCAGAAGAGACTCCAGCGGATCCAGAACGCCTCAGCCAGACTCATCCTCGACATCCCACGAACCAGCCACATCTCCGGACATCTGAGAGACCTTCACTGGCTCCCCGTCAACAAAAGAATCACCTTCCGCCTCCTCACCCACGCACACAAAGCCCTACACGACCAAGGCCCGAGCTACCTCAACAGCCGAGTCAACTTCTACGCTCCCAAACGCCACCTCCGATCAGCCAACCACGCCCTCGCCGCCGTCCCCCGCATCCGAAGAGCGACTACGGGAGGAAGGTCCTTCTCCTACCTGGCCGCCAAGACCTGGAACTCCCTCCCTCCCGACCTGCGCCTGACCCAAGACCACCTCTCCTTCAGGAAGAAGCTGAAGACCTGGCTGTTCGAGCAGTAGCGCCCCCCCCCCCCCCCCCCCCAGCGCCTTGAGACCCTACGGGTAGGTAGCGCGCTTTATAAGTGTCACTGATTGATTGATTGATTGAGAATTAACCTGGTAACCCGGACAGGAAATAGTCCAATTGAACAAGACCTAATAATAAACTGTCCAGATGAAGAAAATAGGGTTTGCAAGGACAAACTAAGATTGGAAAACACTAAATTAATCATATGTCTCCTTCAATGAGTGACCTTTGCAACCCATTGAAAGAGTCCTAATGGGGACTTTTAGAGTGGCAGTGTTAATGTCGAACGCACAGTCCCGTGAAGATTAAAATCAACAAGAATAATATAATGGGCGTACCGTAATAAGACCTGTCTTACCATAGATCTTCTATGGTGCTTTTTTAAAACATATGGCAGTAGAGTGTGCACTGCTATGAGCTAATATCTGATCACAGCCAATCTCCCTCCCCTAAGCAAATCACAATACTGCAATGCAGTGTTGTGATTGCTCTGAGTGCCATGACACGGCACTCAGCCAGGGGCTGGAGGGGTGGGCATGTTCTCCATGCTGGCCGTATTGCTGCCTGCATGGAGAACAGGGAAGTGCGCATGACTGTTTTGGGCAGCCCTAGAGGGCCGACCAAACAGTCATTGGCTGCTTAGGAGTGGGCAAACCACTCCTCCCCTGCTCCCAGAGCAGAGCAGCACCGCCCACCCGGCTGCCCGCAACATAGACAGACACGAAGCATAAAATGATAATAACTAAGTTAGTATCATTTTATGTTTCTAAAGTTGAAACTGCTGTGAAACAGTGGAGTGACACTCCTCCGCTGTAGTAGAGAAGCAACCACTGTAGGGGGGGGCCGTACCATTTAGATGTCAAGTCTACAAAATCTTCCACAGTAGGGGCTACATTTATCAAAAGGTTGCATCACTTTTTCACCATGAAATGGGCTGCAAATGTGATGCAACCCTTAAGATGCAATTCATCAAGTCACTCAAAGCTCTCATGTGTGGCCCTGAGTAGATTGATAAATCTGGGGTAGTGCAACGCAAATCACTGCGTTGTGTCACTCTGCTTTAGGGAAGCATTCCATGGGTAGTGCATGGGTGTTCCCACACAAAATCCATCGATTGTGATGAATTCCCAGCTCGCCCAGAAGTAGCAGACCTGGCAATGCACCAACATTGCTAAGCATCTCCAGGGAAGGTTACAACAAGTGGAAATATCTGTATTTCTCCTCATATTTTCCTCTTTCTATGTCTGCTGCAGAATGCAGCACACATAGAAAGAAGAACACAACACACCGTAGGGGGTTGTTTTTGGGCAGAAAGGTGTTCCTTCCTGCACAAAAAACAATCCTGCTTGCAACACAAGCACCATTGTATGATGGTGCAAGAGTGCCTGCATTGGCGCTAGGCAGCACATGCGCACTAGCGCAGGGAAAAGGCAGGAGTGGGCCGTATTATGTGAAATACGTCACATTCCTGCCCTTTCCCCATCTTTTCTATATGGAGCTGTACGTTTTCCAGCAGATACTGAAACTGCCACCTGCAGGCCCATCATCATCTGCCCATTTGAACTATATTAGAGAGATCTTTAAAAAAGACACATAAGTTAGAAGTTAGAACAACTCTTGGGCAGTTCTTCATTTCTGATTATAAATCACACAGCATAAGGAATTGCTCAAGAAAGGCATTGTTGTGAGAGGAATACTGTTTGTGTGGTAAAACCATTTACAAAGAACTTTTCAGCTCGTTACTCTGCATTACAAAGAAGCAAGCTTGTAACCAAGTTAAAACAATACCTGATACTGTGAAGTAATGATATCCCTGAAGGTTTCTCCACCAGATTTTTCCACAACACTCTGATTACGGCTGTAGGTGTTCAGAAAACCAACCTCCCAAGATAAGCTCACATCAGGAATGCTACTTTAACTATTTTGCTGTCGGCCAAGCAATTTATTAGTCAGAAATATTAATGGGTTAACTGATTTACCTGCCATAGCAGAAGATGTATGTTCTTCATTAATTCAAGATGGTAGGTAAAGAACCACTGCATTCAGTCTCTATTTTCTTATCCTATTTTTGAGCCAATTAGATCACTTGACCATAACCAAAATGTTCCCTCTTCTATTTGTGTTGCCCTATAAGTTGCATGGTTCTGAGTTTTCAGGATATAACTTATTTTTTTTCCTTCATCAACCATCAACCTTTCCCCTAATTTTGTGATTGTCATAAAGTATGTATGTAGGTCAATGCATAGGACTATGGGGCATATTATCAAGGGAGTTTATCTCCGCTTTTTTGGCTTTAAAAGCCAAGAAAGCGGAGAGAAAATTATCTCCCTATTACCTAGCTGTCGCTAACACCAGTTAGCGACAGCTAGTAGGAGATAGTGACCATCTTGGGCCCCGCTTTGCATGTCAGTGAAATTTATCACTAATGACATGCAAAGTGGGCGTGCCAAGATGTTAGCGACTGAAAACAGTCGATAACATCGCTATCTGCTATTACCAACTTTCGCGCTTAGCGCGAATATCTCCGAAAAGCTAACACCTGCCCTGAGCAGTTCTTAGCCATGTTATCCAATGGAAGGTGGATAACATGGCTAAGAGCATTAGCTCGGTAATGCATGAATATCGCTGATTTTTCAGCGATATTCATGCATTGCGGCCGATTTTTATCGCTTTTGCGATAAACCTTGATAATAGCAAGGTTTATCTGCGATAATTTCTGGCGATGCTTAGCGTTAAAAAATTCGTTGCTAAGCATCGTTAGCGATAAATATCGCTTAACGTTGGTAATATACCCCTATGTGCTCATGCATCGAGAACTTAGCAACAGCTCAAAAGAATAATATGCAACAGAGTGGAGATACAGATTGTGTAGAGAGGTAGGGCATTCGGTAGTGGAAGGTTAACAATAGGAGAGAGATGTCTAAGGATGGGAGGTGCAGGTTGATCAAAGGTAGGGAGAAGGGGGCTGCACCAGGTATCAGGGGTAAGGTTGGGACCCAATAAATGGGGCTCCTGGAGGCAGTGGACCAGGAGGTGGGGCTGCACAGGGTATCAGTGGCAAGGTTGTGTGTGGCTCAATAAATGGAGCATCTTGAGGTAGTGGGTAAGGTTTAGGGGTAAGGGATGTGGGTTCCTGGAGGTTGCAGTGTGCCGAGGAGTTAGTCGTAGAGCCCCAATTTATGCAGCGATGGGGGAGAGGGGTGATGTCTGAGGGCTTCCGACCCACATCAAGTTTCACACACTCAGAGGACAGCAGGAGAGGATTTGTCATTTGTATTTTTTGTTTTCCTCTTAGTAGACTCCAACAGTAATATTAAAAAGGGCTGGCTAATAGTGCCCTTGGATATTTTTTCGTCGTTTGTCAAGATGTGAATTCTACATTTTCCCTTCCCTATCGGGAAACCATCACCAATAATTATTCTATTTATTAGGACAATTTATTTAACATTACAGGCATTCAGAGTATTGCTCTCTTTTAGATGAATGGTTCTAATGTATCTAATTTTAAAATAACTTGCTTATTGACCTTTTGGTGCATCAGAAAATTGAATTTATCTTTATACGCTAAACATACAATCTATACATAAGGATCCACAATAAGCCAATTATGCAGACGTAGAATGTGAATTCTCCGGGTCTGAGAGCGCCAAGCTCCATTCATTCGATGCACACAGAATGGGGGCTAGTTCATAAAACAACACTTAGGTTCTTGTTTCTTTATCCCTAGTATTCTTGCTTCTCAAAGTTCTTTACTTATCTTATTCAATGTCAACGAAATAGAAAATAAAAAAATCGGCCTTTGTGAATTTCCGGCGATTTGGTACTAATTTCCTCAGCAGTAACAACTATAAAAGTCACATATTTGTGAATATCAGGAAACATTCACTTTTTTTGAGCACCTGAATAAGGCTCTCATTACGAGTAAGCTCTAAATTCTGGGGGGCCAGTAATAGCTATTACTGGGCTAATTGGAATTATGAGTTTTTTTTTTTACTTCAATCCAGAGTTTAAGGCTGATGGGAGCAACCAAAACTCATAATGAACGCTGGTCCAAAATGAGAAATTACTGGAGGAATCCAACACAGAATTACCACTTTGCTCAGTAATTCCTAATTTCTTAGAGGATCCTCAGGGTTTAACTCATCAAGGGGTGGCTTTTCCTCACCACCGTATTTACCGGTACCCCCAATGTAACTAACTATGAGGGTGAGAAAACCCTCACCCATTTCCTGTGTGTAGTGAATCAAAGATAGTCCATTGCATGTAGTTTCTTCCAAGTATATTTATTCAGGATATAATGTTAAGTTGAGCCCCACCAGGAGCAGCCCTCCTGCTGACTCACACACTCCCAAACATTCCACTCACCAACATTCTCTCACCACAGTCACTTTGGCTGAGCAGCAGGTATAACACATCTCCTTTCTTTATATTAATTACAGAAGGACTCAAAATAGAATAACGTATGCGTCTGATGCAAGCAAAGGATGGCATAGGAACAAAAGAATGGCATGCAACAAAATTACATCAGAACCATTGCCTCACATAAACAGAAGAGCAACGATCTGAAACGTCAGCGTAAAGATAAAAGATGGAAAACATCATGCTGCATGAAATAAAAAGAAATATAAAAAGGAACACAAGTGCTATGATCAGAATACACTCATGCACCTTCTCCCTGTCTACCACAGTAAAAATTCAAACACTACTACACTGTAAACCACAAACAAACCCATATACCTTAAACATGCCAGCTGGTCATGCAAACATGAAAAAAAAAATAGGGTGCCAATCACAGGTGCAGTAGGGAACACTTCTAACAAGAGAACGAAGCTGTGGAAAATCATTCCACAGAAAAACTAATGGTATAAAAATTGCTCTCCACCCTTACCCATAGTAAGGGTGGTACATGTGGTAGGGCCTCACACAGAACATGAACAAGAGAACAACTCAACCAAAGTGTAGGAGAAACAGCAATCCCTAGGGAAAAACAAGAATTCTTGAAAAATCCAGTTTGAACTTAGCCCTTCACCAAAGCCCGAAGCATTGGTGGAAAGTGTGGAATAAAAGTCCACACAAACCCAGAAAAGAACACCAATCGCTAGTAAAATGCTACATCCAAACAAGTAGTGATAGAAAATAGCACACACTAGCAAAAACGCACGGTCTTAGCAAACCTGGCTTTAACACAACCAATCACAGACCCAAAGTTAGGGTGGTACGTGTAAAAAGGGCCCCACATGGAACTTGTAGAAATGCACTGAAAAACTCCAAACACCAGTAAAAAGCAAAATTCTACTCCACCTTAAACCTATAGCATACAACAGCAACCTCCATAAAATGTTAAGAAAATGAGCACAGCACAGCAAATTACAATATATAAGTGATCTGAAGAAATGAGGAAACAATGCGAACAGTAATAAGCTATTGACTTCACTCACTGTTCAAACACTGCACATATACAAAAAAACACCGTCCTAAATACCAAAGCATAAATACTAGCGCACTCAAAAAGAATAAGGGGCACAGGGAAGCAAGCCAAGCACAGCACGGCATAGCACAAGACAGGGTTACAACCCACCCAATAAGAATATGGCATACTTGGCAGGAAACTTAGTAAAATAGAGCATGACTAAAGTAATAACACACATACCAAAGGGGATGATGGACGGAGCGTTTGAGCAAATCAAACACTCACCCACAGTCAACTGATCTGGGTTTAATCCATCACCATTCTTTAGCTCACTCCACCACCCCAGTTCAGACATGGCCATATGCAAATCAGTCTGACCCTGTGCCTCATGGGAAAAGTCCAGCCCAAACTGCCAAGCCATGTCTTCCCTGGACTGGAAACAAGCATCCTGGGACCGGTTTCAGATTCATAATCCTCATCAGCCAGGCTATCTTGAATCCAGAGGTAGAGTGAGCAAGGCACCCACGTCTGGGCATACCCTGCCAACTTAGGGCGAACAAAGCGATACCAAAGGGGATGATGGACGGAGTGTTTGAGCAAATCAAACACTCACCCCCAGTCAACTGATCTGGGTTTAATCCATCACCATTCTTTAGCTCACTCCACCACTCCAGTTCAGACATGGCCATATGCAAATCAATCTGACCCTGTGCCTCATGGGAACAGTCCAGCCCGAACTGCCAAGCCATGTCTTCCCTGGACCGGAAACAAGCATCCTGGGACCGGTTTCCGATTCATAATCCTCATCAGCCAGGCTATCTTGAATCCAGTGGTAGAGTGAGCAAGGGACCCACGTCTGGGCATACCCTGCCAACTTAGGGCAAACAAAGCGATACAAAAGGGGATGATGGACGGAGTGTTTGAGCAAATCAAACACTCACCCCCAGTCAACTGATCTGGGTTTAATCCATCACCATTCTTTAGCTCACTCCACCACCCCAGTTCAGACATGGCCATATGCAAATGAGTAGGACCCTGTGCCTCATGGTAACAGTCCAGCCTGAACTGCCAAGCCATGTCTTCCCTGGACCGGTACCAAACATCCTGGGACCGGTTTTGGATTCATAATCCTCATCAGCCAGGCTATCTTGAATCCAGTGGTAGAGTGAGCAAGGGACCACGTCCGGGCATACCCTGCCAACTAGGGCCAACAAAGCGATACCAAAGGGGATGATGGACGGAGCGTTTAAGCAATTCAAACACTCACCCCTAGTCAACTGATCTGGGTTTAATCCATCACCATTCTTTAGCTCACTCCACCACCCCAGTTCAGACATGGCCGTATGCAAATCAGTCTGACCCTGTACCTCATGGGAACAGTCCAGCCCGAACTGCCAAGCCATGTCATCCCTGGACCGGAAACAAGCATCCTGGGACCGGTTTCGGATTCATAATCCTCATCAGCCAGGCTATCTTGAATCCAGTGGTAGAGTGAGCAAGGGACCCACGTCTGGGCATACCCTGCCAACTTAGGGCAAACAAAGCGATACCAAATGGGATGATTGACGACCCATGAGGCACAGGATGATTGACGTCCCATGAGGCACAGGATCAGACTGATTTGCATATGGCCATGTCTGAACTGGGGTGGCTGAGTGAGCTAAAGAATGGTGATGGATTAAACCCAGATCAGTTGACTGGGGGTGAGTGTTTGATTTGCTCAAATGCTCCGTCCATCATGCCCTTTTGTATCGCTTTGTTCGTCCTAAGTTGGCAGGGTATGCTCAGACGTGAGTCCCTTGCTCACTTTTCCACTGGATTCAAACGCTCCGTCCATCCTCCCCTTTTGTATCGCCTAATAACACCCATGGCAGCAAGGATGAGCACAGATGGAACAAAGTACATCACTTCATGACAGCAAGTATGTTGTATATTGATAGGTAGCAAGCACTTCATGTGACAAGAGAAAATAAGAAAGGAAGATTATAGACATCTCAGCACTGCAAATGAAACATACATACTTGCTAAACCCCAGCAACCCCCGGCCAACAATGTCTGAAGCAGACCTGAAGAGCAATGTCTCACTCGAACACAATGCAGAAGGATCATAAAAACAACTTCACCTTTAGACTCCTTCCAAAAGAAAGAAAATGTACGTTTCACACTCCTTCAAATGATGTAACATACTGTACAGGGCACTGAAGTGTTTCTCCATCGCAGTGTAGAGCCTGGCAATGCACGCTGCACACAACAAAACTGTAACCCACAGGACAGACGTTTCCAGTGCCCATTGCAGCTCCCGCTGACATCAGCCAGAGGAGCAATGTCAAGCAGTCAATATGGCGGCACGCAAGGAAAAACAGCATCGGGTGGCTCACAGCAGGTGCGTGTTCCTATAACATCATTGGACAGCACAACGCCGCGAGATCATTATGCCAGAACTTCACGCGACACCAAAGGCTTAGGTAAGGTGTGTGCAGACGTTAGGCTCGCAGCATGCAGCACATTTAAATGCACCATAAGGTAACAGCAAACGGCAATCCGCACATGATAGTTAAAGACCCATACACAGATAAAAACAATGGTTAAAAAAAATGGTGGAGGCTCTGTTTGCCATATTAAGAATGATGCACATGGCTTCAGATGCCAAAAATAAAATTCATGTTGTAACTGGGTGCTGCTTCTGGCTCCTCACAAGTAAGCGCTACCTTGATCATTGACGAACCATACGCAGCAAGAAAGTGATGAGCCATTCGACTTCAGTACAGCCTCAATTCAGGGAGCGCATGTCCAGGTACAATACGCAAGTCCTCACACCACAGTTGTGGCTAGCTGGTCCAAAGGTCACAAGGGGATACCACAGGTTCGGATGTATGACGTTACAACGCCTGCTTTTACCACGCTTGCTGTTACAACGCAAGTATTACAACGCAAACCTTTACAACGCATAGCGCTTTGGGGTGCTGGATAGTGAATAGTTTAATTTACTATTCCAACTCCAGTCCCCGTGGACACTAGGGAAGGTGTTGGATAGTAAATTAAATCTATTCCCTATCCTAGAGCGCCCCCCAGCACAATGCGTTGTAATGGTTTTCATTGTAAAACCTGTGTTGTAAAAGCACTGCCTTGTAAAAGTTTCGTTGTAAAGGATGTTTCCCCACAGGTTCACTTGAGTAATTTTGGAAAGCATGGCAGAATATGGAATGTCTGTTTCATCCACTTGTAGATGGATCAGACACGCAGCATCACCACTTGTAGCACATGTAAGGATGTAAATAGTTTCAGCATGCCCTGGCTATTAGCTTGTCAAAAGGTCCACTCCAACGAATCCATCAAGAAACACAGCGGGACCTGGCAACCCGGGTTGAGAACAACCGATCTCAAGGTCACTAGTGGGGCTCAGGGGTGCCAGATTGTTGTTAAATACACTGCTTTTAGTTTCAATAGAAGTTCCTTTACCTTGAAATTGCTTCAAACTTCAAATTTCAGTAGAAAAATGTTTCCAATTGTTTTAGCTTCCACCATCAAGATGCCACATGCAGGTTCTTTTAAAAATCGTAGCCAAAATGTAGTGAATAAAGGATAGTCCATTCCATGTAGTTTCGTCCAAGTATATTTATTCAGGATATGATGTTAAGTTGACCCCCACCAGGAGCAGTCTTTCTGCTGCTCAGCCCATCCACCAAATAACTCACACACTCCCCAACATTCCACTCACCAACATTCTCTCACCACAGTCAATCTGGCTGAGCAGCCGGTATAACACTGGGACATTCCTTATGAGGGTCTAAGTGAGAATTTCGAGCACAGAGCTTCTGTGCGTTCACTGGTAATTCTGCAAAACAGAGAACAAGTGGCTCAATTGTCTATGCATGATTATGGGCTTGAATCACAAAAAGTTAAAAGTATTTGCAGAGTTACATCTCTGCCTGAGAGTACTTTTATATGTTTTTTCCAATTACTAGCATTCCCAAAAGTACTCTCGGAAAGCTGGGCCACGTTCAGGATTCTAAGAATGCTACTGAGAATGAGATGTGATATCTCCTGGGAGATCCTATTACCCTGTGTGGACATTTTGGAAGCACACATTTATGCTGTAGGAGCCTGATTTTCAAAGTGCACTTTGTAATACGTTTTGTAGTACTACAAAACGTACTACGAAATGTAAATTCTTCCTATAGGTATGATTACGGAGCTCTTTAACCCGACTGCGGAGTCTGAGCACACATGTTCAAACGTTTTTGAGAAATTAGGGTTTAAAATATAGTGCTACTGTACAGTTGGTCCAGCACATTTAAAAAAAGAGTGATCTCTTTGAACAAGAGGACTTATTTTCCTATCAGTAGTTACGGTCCTGTGGGACCTTCACTGTCTTGTGGTACCGAGTAATCTGATTGGTTGGCTGTAAAATGAAGAAAAATGTTGTGAATGCCATTATAGGACACAGGGAATGAGTCCCTGTGTTAAAATTAAAGTACGATATAGTCCCAAAAAGTGTTAAAATTATGTTTTTGTGCCATGAGTCTTGCGGTACTCCTTCGGAACCCACCATAGGCCCCCTTGAAGTACTCTGGGACTCCAGCTGGAACCATAGTATAGCAAGACTGCACACACTTCAATAAGTGAGGCTTGCATGGATGTGCAGTATCTTGTTTGACACCAGAGCTGCAGTACCAAAGAAGTACCATGGTACGACAATGTTTTTATTAAAAACATGGAAATTGAGGGCTCAGGGTCTGAGGGTGGGGTTTGCCAATTTCATAGGGTTGCACAATCATTTGGGTTGAGTGCAAGGCCTGGCCCCAAACCATTGCCCTGTGACAAACCCCATGGTGTGCAATGATGGCGGTGGGTTGACTACCCACTCAGGTTTGGGTCCAGGGCCCAGCTGCACTCCAGTGTCCTGCTAAGGAAGTTCTGGACTGGATAAACTAAATCCACCAAAAAAAACAAAGGTTAGAATGCTGGAATGGTAATAAATCTTACGTTATGTTAAAAACCTCAAACATTTATAGAGGAAACAAAGGTTAAAGTAACGTTATAGATATGTGCTGTAATTATATAAAAACAATCAATTAAACAACAACTGAAATTCACCAGGTATGATTTACTCCGCTAAATATAGCTTTCACCCTGCCATGCACTGCTATGACCTCACATATTATACCACTCATGGCATGTTAAATGACTTCATAGATTACATCAATCTCACATTTAGGGCATCCTCCCCGGCCCATTTGATAGATTAGATTACAAATTATAGATTTCTGCCTGGAGATTTAGGGACTGATTTAGATCTTGATGGGATTCCTGTCGTCCCTCTGTGGTAGTGTTTACAAGCACTCCATCGAGCTGATGGAGTCCTGCCCACCATATGTAGATGTGTTTTGGCTGAACTGCTGTCTGTATTGAGAGACTGTTTACATTGCATAAGAGGTGCACCTCCGTCGACGCAGCAGACTTCATTGCTGGCTAACAGTACTCTGTCGCCGTCAAGCCGGCAAGTTTGCCCAGACCCGATTTAGATTTCCCTGTTGTGTTGGCGTTTTCCTAGCTGCAGTTTCCTGATGGAGCGTGCCCCTGGTAGAGTGGAGTACAGTAAGTACCACCTTTATGATGTGTCACTACACATATAGATTGTGTTAGGTTTAAAAATATGTGTAGGTAATGTGTCATCCCCCTTTTTATATTTATAGCATACCAAACATATAACATACACACACTATTGATTGTACACCACATGCACCACAAACACAACTCCCACAACCACCACAACAATAAAAAAATTAAAAACGTTGCAGAGCATCTTCATTGGATTGACTTGTCAGGTTTGTATCGGTCCTCCAGAGGTCTGTGGACCCAAAATGTTTTAAAGTCCCAGGGTTCTTAGGATGTTAGTAGGAGTACACTTGGACACAGCCAAGGATCACAGGACCTCAGGAACAGCACTTGAGAGACAAGAATCACTCCAGCAGAAGCCCTCAGCAGCGTCCATGGCAGGCCTAGTTGGATCTGTTCAGCGGTGATCTCCCGGAAAAGGGCTACTAGCAGCTTGTTGTGTCGCTGTAGCTTAACAGAAGATCAGCCAAATGACCCTTACAGTCCACTTCTTTGTCCTTGGTACAAGTGCAAGCAGGTCCATCCTTTCAGGTCTCCTCACATGTCTCAACAGCTTGTGCAGGCCTTCTTCTGTCTTCTACAGGTCCAATAGTGTTCTAAAGAGGGTTCCCAGGGGTGTCACATTTAGGCCTTTGATCTAGCCAGTGAGTGGGGGTGACTCCTGGTCCCACCCTAACCAATAGGCTAAATGTTCGCAATGTACACTCGACCTACTGTTGCAAGAGTTCCTGTGTGCCCTCAAACAATCCGATAGTGCCCTTCTATATATAAATTCCACATATCAGAACATTTCTTTCCTTTGTGCAGAGCTCCTGTGCCAACCCTAGCAGTGAGGCCAGGGAAATGAGCAACCACCCTCTGCAGCCACTGAAAGCCAGATCTGAGGTCAGCTCTTCTCCCACCATTATTCTTGCCTGGTTGGTTAGAGGGACAATGGAAGGGAAAGGCCCAGGTATAGCTACATCTGCTGTGAGAAGGCCCCCTTCGAAGTTAACTAAGTTGCTGGGCACTGCCCAGATGGTCATTCTGAACAGAGCACCACCCCACACCAAATAACTTTGTCTCAGCTCTGAGAGCAAGTGCACACCTCATCAAAGAGGCTATTCAGATCCTGGGTGACAGCTGGAGGCTCATGCAAATGTGTGTCTAGTGGCTTTAGGCAGTTAAAAGGTACATTTTGAAAAGCACATTTTGTAAAACATTTAGTACAAATCCAACTGCACCAGTGAATTGGGCTTGTAATAAACACTTAAAAAAATTCAAAAACGAATGTTGTAGGTGTTTCCTAGGGCAGTGATAACATTGTTTAATTTTGATATTATATCCTGATGCTTTCTTATGTAGCATCTATCCCTGCTACATAAAAAATAACTTTTGGGACCTTATCACTGAAAGGACATGTTTTACATAAAAAGTTTACATGTCCTACTTGTAAATGCGTGAATCCTGCCTGATTGGGCATTAAGGCCTACTAATGGGTGGCTTATTAATATTTAAAGGAGGGTTTAGCGTATCAAAAGGCACTATTTAAACTTAGTAAATTCTCCATCTTAAACTGCACAGTCAGAATGATACATTGACAGGCCTCTAGCCAATCTTTGCAATGTCACTTGGCACAATGTGTGCTCCAGCCTACTAGTGACATTTAACTTTGAGGCCCTAGGTACACATTGTAGCTTATACTAGGAACTTATAGGTGAGTTAAATATGCCCATTAGGAATTTAGTCAATTTTAACATGTTATTAAGGGTTCTGAGCACATGCACTGGGGCCTGGTTACCAGTTTTCCTGTGCACAGAGTCAAAAATCCAGCAGCATCAGTCCAAAAATTATTTGGGGTTGCAAAAATGAGGAACTTTCATACAGTTAACTACTTCAGCTTCACTTTGGATTTAATTTCTGACCTACCCGATTCATCATGCATGCAGCCAGAAGTGAAAGCTTTGGAAACTGACATTAAATAGTTTTTGTCGTTTTTTTGGCCTACTCTTTAACTTCATATTAGAACTTTTCACAAGTTAGTAAGACACTATTCTAAAAAAAATCTGGGTTAAAGTCCGGTTTCTACTTCTTCAGTTGTAGTTTTTTTATACCATATTTGCATACAGCACTCACGTTCAGTGGTGAGTAAAGTGCAAAGTGAGGTTTCACTCCACTTTTTAGCGCCCAATCTAACCACATCTGCAGGCATCGAAGAAACACATTTTTTACATTCTTTCAGAAGTTTACTTCCAACGTTTTTCACATGTGTTCAGCTGCAGTTGCTTTCTCAGAATATAACAGAGGTTACTAAACAAGCCTACAGATTGTGGTCAAGAGTTTGTGTTGGGTTTGCATCTCTTTTGTGGTGTAGCTCTGATGCAGCTCTGATGCAAAATCCATTTTGGCATTCACTAAGCCATGCAAACTCAATTTGTCGTCTGGCTTTGCATGGTGCAGTAAATACAAAATAATGCAGCTTATAGTGCTACCTTGGTTTCTATGAGGGTTGGCATTACAAGGGTGAAACATTGCATTATCATGCTTCTACCCATGTATTTTTATGCCAACCAAGAATTACAAAGACCTATAAACCTGGGTTTGTGCCAAAATGGTGTGCCTACCTGACAGAGGTGTAACAAGGTGAAATATCTTCATTTCTCCTCATTAGTTCCTCTTTCCATGTGTGCTACATTATGCAGCACATATAGACAGAGGAATACAACTCCAAGAATTAATTTTTGGCCCTGAAAGCAGGCATCCTTATGCCATGGCGCAAGGGCACCTGCATTGGCACTAGGCAGCCACAAGTGTACCAGAGTAAGGGAGAGCTAAACTGTGCCGTAACTTTGAATATATGGAGCAGTGCAACTTTCTTCCTTTCATGAAATACAGCAAGGCATCTTGTCTTGCTGAGCTGCATTATGTGAAATCCTAATAAATGTGCAACTGATAATTTTGCAGCTGCCTTGCATCCAAGTCTAAAGCATATTTACTTTGAAGAATGTGCAGTGTTCTACCGTTAACCCTATGGGGCACTGCTCTGTTTCATTATGGAACAACAAAGGGCCTTGACTCTACTCAGTAAGGCTGAGTCAATATAACAAAAAACAATACAAATGCCAATACTGAATACCACTTACCAAATTACTTCATATTTAGACCCATGAAGCTAAATCAAAAGGTCCACACTAGTCAAAGTAACATTTTTCATTTTATTTGAGAAAAATGTTTTGAATTACTTTCAGATCATCTATAAACATACACTTTTCTATTAAGGGGCCGATTCCGATTTTGGCCGGAAGGGCTCCGAACCATATTCGGAGCCCTTCCGACCGAATCGGTCTATGCCGGACGGATTCCTTCCCGACCGAGCCATTTCGATGGGCTCGGTCGGGAAGGAATCCGACTCAGATTTCCGGATTGTGGACAACAGGCTCGGAGAGCCTGTCCGCAGTCCGGAAATCCTCCAGTATTCTCCCGGTCGCCTCTGTGCGACCGAGGGAGTACGATGGCAGCTTTTCACTGCCTTTTTGTGCCGGTTTGTCCGGCACAAAAAGGCAGTCAGAAGCTGTCCCTGGGGGACCCCAGCAGGGCCCCCATGGGTGTGAGGCCGCCGGATGGAAGCCTGGGGGCACCTATGGTGCCCCTCCATTGATACCTGCACCCGGTGGCAGGCACCTTTGGGTGCCGGCCACAGGGTGCAGGGATGAACTGCAACCCTGCTTTCTACATTGTAAGGTATACGAATGCGACCGAACCCTGTTTGGTTGCATCGTACTAGCAGGGCTGTAACCGACAACAGCAGGTCGGTCGGTTACAGCTCCTGCCCGATGTTGGACGGACTTAGGTCTGTCCGACATCAGAATAGGCCCCTTGGAGAGAAGAGTACAAAACATACTTAATGTAAAACACAACATCACCCTAGAAACACCACAAACACTCAATGCTTACCTTCACTCACTCCACATTCATCCACCACACCATTACCACCCAACAACCACAAAATGTTCACATCCCGGTTGGGCCAACATAATTTATTTTCTTGGAAAGGCCACAACCTAGGACGGAACACCGCGCAAACAGCCAAACACCGGCAACATTTTAACAAAAATCTCACAGCGGGGCACAACAAAGTTAAACTACAAGTATTACAGTGACCAAACAATTTTTTACAGTTCACCAACAGACGGACTAATTATAAACATGTTTGCTTGACTCAAAAAGCACAGGGTCAATGCGTTTTGAATCCAACAAATAACTGGGTTCTCATCAGGACCACAGAATCTAAAAAAAGAGAGAAACACGTTCTCCTATTCATATTACCGCCATCTGTATACAACCAGTATAAATGCACCAACCACGGAGAAAACACCTTATCCTAGTAATCCATCAGAAAAACTTAATCTGCTAAGCCAGATGTCAAAGTGTCTAGAAATGAAAAGTAGCAACAGAATTGTCCTAAAGAATCATCAATATTGTGTAGTCTGAGGGACTACAGTTGACAGATGAAGGGGCCAGGGTCTTACAAAGGGATGTCTCCACATGTACGTCCTTTTTACGTTTGAACACTCAAGAGGCAGGAATGCTGTTATTAGGCTCGATGACCCGACAAGCAAACACAATAAAATTGTTTTACAGCAAATCAGACTTTGGTACTCACAAATGGCGACAACTCCTGTCGAACGCGTGTGGACATACCTCAGTTACCGCATGTTCAGGGGCTTCACAAATGACCCTCTCGATCCGTTTCCACTTCTATCTGAATCCAAGTGAGGCAGGCATCTTCTGAAAACAACAACACATATATACAACTGAATCCAGGTGCTAGATCAACACCAGAGTCTGGTACCATAATTCCTTGGCACAAACGACTAAACAAACCCTACCTCTGGCAGAGATGTACTGCGGGCACCAACCTGTATATTTTGAACTAAAAAAACCTTTGAGAAACCGTCAGACTGTGCAAAGTACCGGCGTCTGACGCATCATGTCCCGGAGATTTCTGGGAGTACTAAGGTTGATGGGAAATGAAGTTTTATCCTGTCCATCAAGTCGCTGACATTTGTAACTTTATTCAGCCACACATATGGGCAAGGGCTCAATGTGTACATGATGGTGCATAGCTGAGCTTATGCATTCTATTACATCATTGCTTCAACTTCGGGCCACTCAATGGAAATCAGTCCGTAACAATACTCAGGTCGATGGAAAGTGTGTACCCGTCGGCAAGCTTACGTATGTGACTTTGTGCAGCAATCAACGTGAGCCAAGGCATAGTGTTTGCATACTGATGAAACGTTGTATGCGCATATATGGAGATTTCATTATGTAATTACTCGGGAGACACAAGTATCCACTTAGAGCCAAATGAAGGCTAAAAGAAAAGCCAATCCTTACCATATTAAGTTACCCATGTGCAAGCCATGAATCTGATAACTGCTCCTGTTCAAGGCAGTTTAAAGTAAAACACTAAGATATAAATTAGACACCCATACGTGTGTTTCTAAGTAAAGCTCCCTTCAGTCAGTCTATTATTATTATTATTAATATTATTATTATTTAGGAGCTTATAAAGCGCACTTATGCCCAAACGGCGTCCTTGCGCTACATACTGACTCCTTAGAGGAAAACGGGGGTCTACTCCATAAATAACCAGGTCTTAAGTCCCTTTTGGAAGGAAAAGAGCTTAGAGGCATTCCTAAGATGCACCGGCTGGTTGTTCCAGGCATTTGCTGCACAGAAGGTGAAGCTGTTTCCTCCCCACCTGGACTTTCTATTCGTGGCACCGAAACTAATCTGCCTTTGGATGAGCGAAGCGCTCTTCCCGGCACATACCACTTAAAACACCTGCTCAAAAACTCTCGGCCAATGCCCATCAAAGCGCACAGAGCTTTAAATTGCGTACGTCTCATTACAGGCAGCCAGTGGAGTTGTTTGAGACCCTCTCTTACTGAGGCATATCTGGGGATCCCCATCAGCAGTCTCGCTGCCGCGTTTTGAACCAGCTGCAGTCTGTACCCGTGTTTTTTTTTTCAAATTCAGGTACAGGCTATTGCAGTAGTCCAAACGCAACAAAATGAGGGCAGTGATTGCTGTCCTGAATCCATCAACTGGAAGAAAACATTTTATTTTCCTTAATATCCTAAGGATATGGAAACAGGACGAAACTACTCCACTAACCTGATCCCCGAAGTCCGGATTTTGGTCCACAATCACACCCAGATTTTTTGCTTTCCCAGTTGGGGGCTGGTAGACTTCCCAAGACCTCAGGCCACATATCAGGAGTCCATATATTAGGGTTGTTTCCAAACATAATGACCTCGGTCTTCCCGGTGTTTAATTTAAGGAAAATGGAGGCCATCCATCCGGCAACGTTCTTTAGACAATCGTTGCATCTTGCTGCCGTATCCACTTGGGACCCTCATTGAATGGCTAACACAATTTGTGTATCATCTGTATAAGATGTAAGTTGCAGACCAAAGGATCTTATCAAGGCCGCCAGCGGGCTGACACAGATATTAAAGAGCGTTGGACTCACGGAGGACCCCTGCGGCACCAAACAAGGGAGGGCAAAAGGCTTCAATTTATCCGACCCCAGGTCAACCGTTTGTATTCTGTCGGTCAAAAAGGACTTCAAGAGGCTCCAAGCCAAGCCATCCAGCCCTGCCCCCAACAACTGGTCCATCAACACCCTATGGTGGACCGTGTCGAAGGCTGCCGACAAGTCCAACAGAATCAAAACAGCCAGCCCTCCCTGGTCCACAGCCGCTCCAACCTCCTCAGTGGCCTTGAGAAGAGCCAGCTCTTTGCTATGTCCGGCATGAAACCCAAATTGCGTGGGGTCCAGTGCCTTAGTCCTCTGAAAGAACGCGCTTAGTAGTTGGTTTATAGCCTTCTCTAGTAACTTGGTCAGTAGCGGGTGTCGTGATATTGGTGTATAGCTATTAGGATCCTTTTTATCCAAATTAGTTTTTTTTATTAGGGGAAGTACCGAAGTGGATTTCCACCTCCTAGGATACTCACCCATGTCAATAATCATGTTAAACACAGGTGTAAATGTGGATGCAATGACCTCAAAACAGCTCTTAAGTACCACAACCGGGCAAGGATCATTGGGGATCCTGACCGAGCCGCCCGCAGTAAGTTTAGGATCTCTGTGGACTGTAAAGGACTAAACCGCTCTAATCTAACCGGCGGCGCCCTCAGCTTTCATTCGGTGCTATTTACTGCTTCCCCCGCCTCTCCTCTGGCATTGGAAAAGGAGGAAAACATCCCTTCCACCTTATTCCTAAAGAAGGAGGCTAGTGACTCACACAAGGCTGGGCTACTATGAGTGCTAGGCTTATTCGGGATAGTCAGCTTTGAGATGGTCCTGAACAGTTCTGTAGAAGATGAGTTAGCCCTCTGTATCTGCTCGGCAAAATAGGCTCTTTTTGCCTCCGCTATCAATTGCTTAGATATAATGAGGCTTCCATTATACTTTTCTTTATTAGTAGGACAATACCCCTTCCTCCAGATCCTCTCAAGCCTCTTACAGTCTGTTTTGTGTTTTTGCAAGAAATCGGAGAACCAAGGTGCTGATGGCTGAGCTCTCATGGGAGTGAAAAGTTTTATTAGCGCAAATTTGTCACACGCTCTCTCAATCCACCTTGTGTACATTTCCTCTTCCTTATCTACATTGGCAGGAAAGCTAGGAGTATTTAATGTCCGGAAGTTCCCCATCTCCACCCCATATATATTTCAACGCCGGGACAGAAATCTTTTCCCTAGGCTTAGGTATAACTGGATTCTGAGATCCCTGGGCGAGCGAGATAATGATAGCCGCATGATCTGACCGGTATACACCCGTTACGACGCAACTTTTACTCCGCACTACCATTACAACGCGGGCATTACAACGCATGACATTACAACGCATTGCGCTGGGGGGCGCTCTAGGATAAGAGGTAAGTTTAATTTACTATCCAACACCTTCCCTAGGGTCCACGGGGACTGGAGTTAGAATAGTAAATTATACTTACCACTATCCAGCACCCCAAAGCGCTATGCGTTGTAACGGTATTCGTTGTAAATACCGCGTTGTAATGGTACGCGGAGTAAAAGTATGCGTTGTAACGTCATACATCCGATCTGACCACGAGAGTGGTAAAACTTCCAGTAAATCCAGACTGGAATTGTTGGAAAAGATGACGTCTAACGTGCGCACCGCTATGTGTGACTACACATGTGTATTTGGCCCAAGACCTCCAACCATACAAATGCATCATATTGTGCCATGGAATGATGGTACCAGACTCCACTGTTGATGTAGCACCTGGATTCAGTTGGATATTTTTTGTTGTTTTCAGAAGACGCCTGCCTCACTTGAATTCAGATAGAAGTGGAGAAGGAGCGAGAGGGTCATTTGTGAAGTCCCTGAACATGCGGTAAATGAGAGTATCCAAAAAGAAGGTCAGCGAAGCACTCCCCATTTGTAATTGTATAAAGTGTTGACAGTCACAAGAGTGTAAAGTACACCAAAATTCAGCAAATGCATTAAATAATTAATGACATAAAATAATCCAAAAGTTCATCAGAACACGATAACCCAATCACGATTTTCTTTGTTCCTTGTTCATATTCAGATGTAAATTGAGGTAAATGAGGTATGTCCACACGCGTTCGACAGGAGTTGTCGCCATTTGTGAGTACGAAAGTCTGATTTGCTGTAAAACAATTTTATTGTGTTTGCTCGTCAGGTCATCGAGCCTAATAACAGCGTTCCTGCCTCTTGGGCGTTCAAACGTAAAAAGGACGTACATGTGGAGACATCACTTTGTAAGTCCCTGGCCCCAACTGTAATCCCTCAGACTACACGATATTGACAATTCTTTAAGACAATTCTGTTGTTACTTTTCATTGCTAGACACTTTGACATCTGGCTTAGCAGATTAAGTTTTTCTGATGGATGACTAAGGTAAGGTGTTTTCTCCGTGGTTGGTGCATGTACACTGGTTGTATATATATATGGTGGTGATATGAATAAGAGAATGTGTTTCTCTCTTTTTTAGATTCTGTGGTCCTGATTCGAACCCAGGTATCTGTTGGGTTCAAAATGTGTTGACCCTGTGCTTTTTGAGTCAAGCAAACGTGTTTATAATTAGTCTGTCTTTGCACTGTAAATAATTGTTTGGTCACTGTAATACTTGTAGTATAACTTTGTTGTGCGCCGCTGTGAAATTTTTGTTAAAATGTTGCCGGTGTTTGGCTGTTTGCGCGGTGTTCCGTCCTAGGTTGTGGCCTTTCCAAGAAAATAAGTTATGTTGGTCCAGCCGGGATGTGAACTTTTTGTGGTTGTTGAGTGGAAATGGTGTGTTGAATGATTGTGGAGTGAGTGAAGGTAAGCATTGAGTGTTTGTGGTGTCTCTATGGTGATGTGGTGTTCTACATTTAGTATATTTTGTACTCTTCTCTCTAAATAGAACAGTGTATGTTTATAGATGATCTGAAAGTAATTCAAAAACTTTTTCTCAAATAAAATGAAAAACGTTACTTTGACTAGTGTGGACCTTTATATTTAGCTTCATGGGTCTAAAAAAGTTATTTGGTAAGTGGTATTCAGTATTGGCATTTGTATTTTTTTTGTTTTCCGTTTCATTATGGGGCACTACTCTGTTTCATTATGGCTTTCCCAGTGGATTCTGTAGGTTGGAAATGTGAGTTATATCAGTTTCACTTGGATTTTCCTTTCTGACCTACTCCAGTCATCACACACAGCACCAGAAGTAAAAGTTCTAGATCTGATTACATATTAAATCATTTTCAGTAGTTTTCAACAACACTCATTTCTCATGTTTTCTCTAGGTATTCTACCTCACTCTATTCTATATAGTGTTTTCACAGTTAAAGTGTGCTTTCTACATCTTCAGATTTCGAACTTGAGTAGCACAGTCAAATTCAGTGCACCACTATAGTGCAAAGTGAGCTTTCTGTAAAGTTTCTAAAGGCAAATGTCATTCTTCTGTAAGATTAAGCCTACTTTCTTAATTTCTCAACTATTTTTCCCAGGGTCTCATATGCATTGTGCTGCAATTTCTTTGTCAAGATATAAAAGAGTAAAGTAACAATTTCTTCAGATGAAATATTTTAGAGCTCTTTGATACCCAATGGAAACCATACTCACTTTGTAACGTACACAATTTTCCACCATAAACCCAGCACTAGCCTGCTCTGTATTTTTACTTTATCTCAACTTTTCAAACTGACAGACCTCTCTAACCCTACCTTGCTTTACCTAGCTATAGTGAACCAGTACAACACTATTAAAACACTTGTATTTTTTGTGTCCTCACAAAATAGTGCAAATATTATTACATTTACCATATAGTGCTTCCCTGTACCTCACCAGGTGAGTTATACCTAAAAAGCTGTTCAAATAGGTGTACAAAAGTTTCTTTCTAGTTGGCACACACATGGAGTATGGAGGGCAGGAGAATGGGGGGCAAGGACAGGAGTAGCAGGTTGGCCATGGAGGGCAGGCGGAAAAGGGAGCACAGTGAACTATGGAGGGCAGGAGGGAGTGGGCAGGGGCAGAGGCACACTCACAGAGAACAGAGGACAAGAGTGATGGGGGGCGGTGTCAACAAGCTGACCGCCGAGGGCCGTGCTGATTTGATGTCAGGGACTGGCTTCAAGCCAGAACCTGATCCCACCACCCCACTGCATTTGGCCAACCCCTGAAGAGGTGGCCAACTTCCCACTATGCAGAGCCTTCGGCCATGAGCTGGAGGGTCTTGCCACAGGACCTGGCCTCTGGGCAGGCACTGCACTCAACCCCCTATGGGCGGCCAACTTCCGCACTGTGCACGGCCTCAGAGGTGTCCAGCAGGGAGTTGGCCATACGAAATGGCCTCAGGTCAAACCCTACGCCCTGCCCACTGCTTAATGTGGTTGTTAGACCTGGCACCATTGGCGTGGGTCTCCCTTCCATTTTTTCTGTTGCCTCGTGTTTTTGCTGGTGTTATAGGCGTTGGGCACTGTGCCACTGTTGTCCAGTGCCACAGTGGGAGTGCTCCCTACTGTAAATTGATGTATTGATAGTGGTTCCCTGATTGGATATTTGGTTTACTTGTCAGACCCTAGTACAGTGCACTGAGTATGCCCAGGGCGTGTAAATCCAAATGCTGCTAATGGGCTTGCAGCACTGGTTGTGCCACCCACAGATGAGGCCTTGTAAAATGTGTCTAAGGTCTGCCATTGCAGAGCCTGCGTGCAGTCTGGTACTGTCATGCTGCCTGGGCAAGTGCACCCACTTGCCAGTCCCTAAACCTTCCCTTGACTTCATATTAGTCACCTCTCTGATAGGCCCAACGGCAGGGTGCATTGTAAGTATAAGGTAGGACAAGCCCTGATGTGTGTGACATGTCCTAATAGTGAATTACAGCCATTTTCGTTTTTCACTATTGCAAGGATACCTGTTCTCCATAGGCCAGATTGGGCTGCTGGATTATTACCTGTTTATAATCCTAGCAGACTCAGAGAACATAGTAGAAATTCGAGTTTAGTATGCCTGGACTCAGAATAATAAAATACATCTATTAGTAAAGTTTATTTTAATATTCTGTGTTTGCAAATACCACTTTTAGAAAGTAGGTATTTGCTTGCCTAACCATTTGAGCCTGCCTCTGCGAGGATGTGTATTCCTTCGCCTGATTTTGTTATTGACAGGGCAGGGGGATTTCAAGAGACAGGCTGGGGCAGCCCGGTGGTGAATAGGGAGATCTGCATCTAGATGGGAGGGAGGAGTTGCACCTGGGACCGGAATAGGGCTGGGCCTTCCCTCTACAATGCTGGCTCCACCTCCTGTGGTGTGTCTGATGTTTCTGCCCTGCACAATGAAGGAAGAGAAGGAAGACTGTCAACAAAGTGCTCCAGGACTGTACTTGCTTTCCATAATGCTGGCTTCACCTCCTGTGGGGTGTCTGATGTGCCTGCCCTGCGCTGTGAAAGGAAAGGAGAAGTCTGGTAAACAGAGTGCTTCAGAACTGTCTTGAACTGGGCACAGGGCCCTCTCCCCTCAGAGAACAAAGGATTTTCGATTATAAATATTGGGACCCTGATGCCATGAAATTAGATCACTTCTGGACTTACAAGACAAAACCTCTGCTGAGGAGAAGGAACCTGAAGAAACTGAGGAGAGACTATTCCCAAGCTGAAGTGCTGCTTGGGGGATTGGCCTGCAGTGGTTGCCTGACTGCCAAAGAGAGGAGAAAGAAGTTTGTGGACTTTTCTTTCAACTTTTACAAAAGATCTCCAAGGGCTTGGAAGAAAGCTTGCCCCCTGGCCGAAGTCCCAGGACCAGTGGACTTCACTAGCCTTTGTGAATTGTTGCTGGGAACGCTGTTTCAGTGCCTACAGAAGCAAGGAGCTGTGACCAACTCTCACGACTGGCCCGGTGTCCTGTAGGCACTGTATCAAGCAATGTCCGCCTCCAACAACGCAAGCTCTGCGCTCACCGACTCCGTCCTGACGCCATCACCGAGCCGTAGCCTGCACCGCGACTGGTGGACACCGCGAAGTGCAACGCCTCGCTGCACGACTCGTACTGGTCTGACTGAAGAGGTCCCTGCTGCTGACTCAGAGTCCTGTGACTGCACCGGAGTTGGGCACCGCCTCGCACGCTTCGCGACGCACTGCGACTCGCACCGCTGCCCGGATTGATCGAGGCCAGCTTCCGAACTCCGGCTCTGTCGCCGCACCGCAAGCTGCAAGCACCGCATCAAAGCACCGTCTCGCCCTGCAATGCAAGCCTTGGATCCACCTACTCTGTCAACGGGCCGCTGGCTGCACCTCATCGAGGGACAACGTGTCCTGCAACACTTTCCTTTCTACACTGCGATTAACACCGGAACCTGCTCGCACATCCGTGCCGGCCGCCTCAAGTAAAAGGTACTGTGACTGAGTCTGTCAACATTTGAGTGGGCCCGTACCGACGCGGTTCGCTGGATTTGCTAGACTCTGTGTTATGTTCAACAACGCTGTAGCCGGTCCGGGCTACCGACTTGCACAGAACCTTGATTTAAGGATTTTTACAAGAACTCTTGAAATCTAATTGTACTGTGGATTATTTTTGTCGTTTATTGGTCTTATGGTAACTCTATATCAAATATACTTATTATTGATATAAAACCTTGTGTGGGGTCCATTTGTAGTGTTGTGACTGGATAACTGTTGTAGTCACAAATGCTTAACTTACAACGCCTCTGAGATAAAGCCTTGCTGCTCGTGCCAAGCTACCAAGGGGGTGAGCAGGCGTTATTTTAGAAGTGTAATCCCCCTTACTCTGACTAGAGGAGAGGGTCCCAATTTGTCACAAGTACCTACTTGTGCCAACTAGAGATCCCCAATTCTAACAGTGGTCAAACACCCAGTAGGTGTGCCCAATACCCCCACAGGTGGACAACCCCCTGCCTCTTGTAGATAACCTCCTGTTTGGAGCCTACACCCAATTGCACGCAGCCTTGAGTGGCATGTAATTTTACTAAAGTTCATCATTTTAATTTCACTTTGCAGTATCTCACATAAAAGATGTCACTTTGATTTGTCTCCACATCTTTCCTAAACAGAGACAGACTACAAAATGACCTTCCTCTCCCTTCTGTATCACTGGGTCCTCTACAGTAGGGACAGACACATGCATTTATACAATTACCAGTTGTCACCAACACTCACCTTTACCTGCCACAGGAGGTATTGTGCATAAACCACATGCTAATTTGTTGATTTAGCATAAAACACCATTTATTAGGACAGGGTTCCAACAATTACTCAGCTTCTTAACATTAGCATTAACCTCAAACTTCATAAATATGACATCAATATGACAGTCCCATTCCTACCCACACCATTCATCCCTCACGCCACTTTCCAATTCAAACCCCTGATTTCATACTTCAAACTTACCCTTTTCCTCCCTGACCTTTATCCACATACCCAGTCACTCCCTCTGTTGCCCTACCAACATCCTTCAATGAAGATCCTTCACCAGATCGGTGCCTCCCACTCTCCATCCTCAGTCACCTGAGCTCCCTCCACCAGAGGGGTGGATATGCCCGCATGTGACTCACCACCCCCAAAATACTGCCAACCAAGAAAACCCTGTAGGGTGTATTACTGTGAGGTTCCGTGAAAATCGTTACGGTGTTTGGGCATTGCCGAATATGGACGAGTTTGGTATCTATGAACCGTAAATGGCGAGTTCGGTAAGTGTACGCGTTTTCACTACACTACCTGACTTGGCTCGCCTTATTTACGGGTTTCTACATCTGAACCCTTGGGTTCCATTTTAGATACGGCATCCATTTTGTTTCTTGCCCTCACGTAGTCAGTGAACAGGCAACTGTCCGCATCGTGACCTGTTAGTTCCCAAGCCATACGGAAGACGCATATTCCTTTCATGCGTCTTTATGACCGGAGGAATGACACTGCAGAGGCAAATGGCTCAGCTTGAGGGTAATCTTGCCGTACCGGCCTATTGTTTCAGCCGTGCATGTGCTGGGATCAAGCTCTTTGATCCTATGATCATGTTTCCAATATTACCCCCACACTCTTTTCTTTAGGTGTGCCTGACTTCCTAGCAGCTGTTCTTGTCTCTTTACTCTTGCTCATTTACAACTCAAGTGGAATGTGCCTAACGATGGGAAAATGTGCTTTTACAGTTGGGAACTGGTAATGTTACTGTGATTATGTTCCGGGGTTCTGAAAGCATGAAAGCGACCCTTTTATTAGTTTATTGTGGGAACTGGGTTGTAACCTTTTGTTCACATGTTGTGCAATGGCAAAATCTTATATAAAAGAGAGCGACTCACATATGCAATGGAAGCAGACTCGTAGGACCTACACGCTGTTGTACTTCTAGCGACTTTTGCCTCCCTGCAGTAATAAACTCTGATCTTTGACGCCGAAGGAAGTCTCCTGTGTCTCTGTCACTTGTGCGCCGAATCAGGTATCCCACGAAGGTTATAGGTGTTGTTCCCTGGCACCGCTAGGCCTTAATTAGCACAGTCCTTCAGTTGGCGCCCAACTCGGGGCGACATCGGCGGTACCGGTCCAAAGCCTGACGATTGTGAGGAACTTCGTGTGAAATCTCCGAGGAAAAGGTGCACCCCGCTTCATCTATCCCGTTGTCGAAATAAGTGGTCCGAAGATTTTTCCCGCAAAGATTCCCGCCTCCTGACGGCTGCGACGGACCGATGCCCTGACTGTCGACCTGTTTTCGACGCCCGGCGTAGACCTTTCATACGGCGAGACGATAGACGGGCCTTCCTGGTGACGCCATTGAAGTTCTCAGTTAAGTATTTGTGGGTCGCTCCCAGTCCTTAGTTGTTGTCGAGCTTTTTTAAGCTTTGTTGTATGCATGGTTCCATTGCATTTGTGGTTCTTAGTTGTTGGTCCTTAGTTGTTATTTGACAATTGCAATTGCCGAAAACCGAGGGTTTTGTCTTCCACGAAGAATTAGTGCTTCGGTAACCCTTGAAGTTTGATACTAGGTTAGTGTGCACGATGCCTAGCCATAGTGGATTTCTTGGTTTTCTTAAATGTTGCAACAAGGATTCCCGGTTGGAGGACTCGTGTCCGATACCTCCAGTTGGAACTCCGACATATGAGCTCTATAGTCGACATGGTGTGGGTCCTATTATTTATAATAAATATTGGGTCCGTTACACGAAAAAAGATGGTGTCCTTAGTTGGCCACCGCATGGAAGTTTTGAACTTACGATTTTAGATAATCTTGAAGCTAAATTATTTAAAAAGAAAGCTAGGCCAGCTATGTTTGATTCTTTTCGGTTGTGGCGTAAAGAGGCCAAGCAGAAAGAAATCAAACAGCTTAAAAAGGATCGAAGAGAAGGTTTCGTTCCGATAATGCAAGTTGTACAACAATGTCAGCGAGATAAAGAAGAGAAAGAAATAGAAGTTTCCACTAGACTACATCATATGAGGATAGACAAATGTTATCCGGTTTTACCAGTTAGTCTTGATAAGAAAGAAGAGGATTCGAAGGAGGATCCCCTGTTAGCGTATTTGATGAAATCGCCACCTCCTTATGCACAGGGTGCTACAGCCCCTGTAGTTCCTCCAGTAGTCCCGCCTGTCGTTCCTCCTGTTGTCCCTCCTGTTGTTCCGGCGGCTGCTGGTCAGCCCGTTGTTAATGCTGCGTTTGTCCCACCACCTGTTCCTATTCCTACTGCACCTTTGCCTGTACCTCCTCAACCGCTAGTTTCTGCTACTTCGACTGTCTCGTCTGTCTCTACTGTTCCTACGTTCACTTCTAATATTGTCGCTCCTGTTCTTTTTCCTTCTTCTCCTTCTGCTCGTACCCGTATCCCTAATACTGTTGCTACGCTCTATTCACCACTATCTGGATCGATACTACCACCCAGCGTTTCTGAAACTTCTCAGAGACGAAGTCAAATCCCTGGTGGAAGGGAGAGAGAGACGTTAGTGACAATGACACATAGGTGGATAAGACAGCCTGTTAATTACCCTCCACGTGTGGTCTTCGACACGTTTTCTCAGTTTAATGAGCCTACACAGAGATTCGTGTTCGAAGAAATGTGTAACTTTTTGAGGGAGCAATGGTATAATGATGATTTAGATACCGTACCGCCCGATATGATTGAACTTCAGAGTCAATTTTCGAATGGTATGATAGTAGGTGGAGATGTACGACGTGCCTTAGAGCGATTGTTAGCGCATAGGTCGACAGTGCCTTCTCGAGTGTCGTTTGATGACGACTCTGAGAATTGGAAAGCGGCTCCTGGTCAGTATCCTATGAGAGAGGTTCCGCCAGTATGGATGCCAGGTGCTCCTGCTGCCAATCCCCCAGTTTTGCCACATTTCCAAAGAGTTTGGATACACCTCCCATGGAAGCGATCAGAAGTCTTGCAGGTCAAACAGTCCTTGTCTGATCCACGCAAGAATCCGGCGGGTTATTATAAGGAGTTGTCCCAATTGGTAGATGCTACCATTATGAACCTTGCCGACATCGACATGCTGTTCGGTAATGTAGTACCACAGCCGGTTTGGGCGAGAATTCGTCAGGAAAATCATGCGAATGAGTTAGGTGGTGATTGGGCTGCATTAATAGCGGCTGATGGACTACAAGTTGGTGGGGCTAAACCTGAGCAGTTAATTTTGGAACTGCCTCAGAAAATAATTACGCTCATGAAAACGCTTATGCCGGCGATGAGAGTAAACTGGGATAAATTATCAGCTTGTAAGCAAAAGAAGGACGAGAGTGTCTCCGATTTCTTCACTAGGTTCGAAGAGGCATTTGTCGATCATAGCGGTCAGGATATGGGCACTGAGGGAGGCCAACGTTTATTTGTCGATAAATTCGTATTAAATTAGTTGCCTGAACTATGCAACAAATTGAAAAATTCAGAAAGTGCATGGGCTGTCTCAACCACTGCACAGATATTAGCAACGGCTCAATATTATGAGAATAGGGAGAAAGAAGAAAGTGATCGTGTAGATAAGAAAACGAAAGAGCTCAAAACGAAGGTTTTGTTGCAGCAAGCGTATCCTCCACGTTCGAATCAAAATGAGTCGCAACAGCAATATAGACCACAATCACAGTCCTCCAGAACACAGCCACGTTCTGACTCCTCTGACTATAGATCTACACTTGGGTATAATCAGTGTGCGTATTGTAGAAGGGAGGGTCACATAAAATACGACTGTCCCGCTTTGCGTGACCGTCTTAATGGTGTATGTATCGTCACGAGGAAGCCGTGGTGGTCCTCAGCAGGCATCTCGAGGTAGAGGCCGCGGTACCATTCACAATCAGAATGATCGCCCTCAGAATTCATCAGATACGAATAATTGTTTTGACCAGCGAAATGCGGGGTCAGTTAGATCTACACAATATCATGTGGACGATTACTACGTTGAACATGAGACTGTTGCAAACGATCATTACTAGGACAGCCACCGACAAAGAGAGGGAGTAGTATCAGTTCCGGTTGATCAGAGTGGGCCTTACGTCGCAGTAGCTACTTCTGGCGTAGTTGAGCCTTTTCTGTTAGACACTGGTGCGACGAAAAGTTCCATCATGCATTCGAAACTCCCTGGCGCACCTTTGTCTGGCTTAACAAATGTTTCCGTTGGATTCTCTGGCGCCCCTGTTAGCAATCCTGTTTCCATCCCTTTGCCACTTACGATTGGCCCTCGTGAGCTAGAGGCTCCATTGATTCTATCTACTGGTTGTGATGAGAATCTTTTGGGCTTGGATTTGTTAAAACGGTTATATGCGACTTTGTATTGCTCCCCTGAAGGAGTGGAGCTTACATTAGGTCAAAGAGTAATCTCTCCTATGTACTTGTCGATCGATAAATTCCCACCGGAATTGAGCTCCCTTCCTGCGTCTCTATGGGCCAAAGGTCCCAATGACGTGGGTCTCTTGGACATCCCACCTTATATGATCAAGCTGAAACCAAATGTGCGACTGCCACGTATACCACAGTATCGTATCTCCATTGAGGGAGAACGGGCGCTATTAGCGATTGTACACGACCTGATCAAAAAGGATGTCGTTGAAGAAACTCGAGGAAATGTGTGTAATAGTCCTGTACTACCAATTTTAAAACGCACTGATCCATCTAAACCTCCTGTGTACCGTTTCATAATCGATTTGAGAGAGGTGAATAAAATCGTGATTCCACAATTTCCCATGGTCCCTGATATCACCGCTTTGCTGACCCTGATTCCAGCTTCTGCCTCCTGGTTCACGGTGATCGACCTAAAGAATGCTTTCTTTAGTATCCCGATCGCTGAGGAAAGCAGAGACCTATTCGGATTTTCATTAGGTGGTCGCAGTTTCAGACTAAAACGCGCACCACAAGGCTATTGTGAAAGTCCGTCGCTCTATAGCCAGGCACTTAAAAGTCAACTGGATGCATTTGTGTTACCGACGGGTGCGGCTTTGATTCAATACGTTGACGACCTATTAGTGGCAGCTGATACGGAGGCTATTTGCAAAACGGCTACAGTATCACTATTGCGCTATCTACATGACTTACATCACAAGGTGTCACCTTCCAAGCTGCAATACTGTTGCCAAGAAGTAACCTACTTAGGTCACTTATTGTCAAAAGAAGGGAGAAGGTTGACCCCAGAGAGAATTGCAGCGATTTCTCGAATGACTGTGCCTAAAACTCAGAGAGATGTATGTGCCTTTCTAGGTATTACGTCATACTGCAGACAATGGATCCCAACTTTTTCACTATTGGCGAAACCATTGTTAGCTCTCACGTGCAAGGATGTTCCGACTCCTTTGCCATGGACTGAAGAGTGTCAGAAAAGTTTCTCTGAATTACGTGATGCGTTGTGTTCGGCTCCTGTGTTAGGTACTCCTGATTACAGTAAGCCGTTTACACTGTACGTTCACGAGAGGGATGGTTGTGCGTTGAGTGTTCTGGCGCAACAATTTGGTGACAAACAGCGCCCATGCGCATATTTTTCTTTGACCTTAGACCCAGTAGCTAGAGCTTTGCCAAATTGTTTAAGAGCAACAGCGGCAGCCGCGGCGTCCATTCGACAGTCCGCAGGTCTGGTCATGGATAATATGCTTACGGTGATGGTTCCGCATGCAGTTGACACTCTCTTGAACCGAACGAAAACTCAACATTTGACGAGCGCAAGGTTGTCTGGGTATGAGTTGACGTTACTGGCTAGTCACATACGCATAAAACGGTGTAATGTGTTGAACCCAGCAACATTGTTGCCGATCAACATGGAGTCAAGTGGTGAAGCACCACATGACTGTTATCTGAGAACTGAGGAGGAAACAAAGGGTCGTATTGACCTGAAAGATACTCCATTGGTAGATCCCGATGGTACTTTGTATGTGGATGGTTCCTGTTTTAAGTTCTCTTCATCTTCAATTAGTCTTTATTTCGAATAAAAAATTCATAAAAGACACAGATAAAAACAACAGTTCCAGATAACAACATTATACAAAAAGACCCCCATTACTATGAATTTGATATAACACATTAAAATTGTTAAAACAGTTTACAGATTCTTTGCTCGGATAAGCCACATCCAACCCAAAAATTTGGCTACACAAATCACAGATTTAGTAGAGCGTAGATCTCTTAGTTTGAGAAGGGCTGTGTGGCTGTCCCCACAATTTAATGTTTTGCAAATTGGTCTCAACCATTTTAGTCTGGGCTGTCGATATACGGGGCATGCAAAAAATACATGGCCTAGACTTTCTGCATGAACGAAGCAAAAGGGGCATTTATCGCTAGAATTCAGTGCCCACTTAGCAGTAAAGGACTTGATCGGTAAGGTTCCCACTCGGAACTGATGGTACAGCTTGCGATCAAGCGTCTTACCGATCAAGTCCCAGTATGGTTCCAAGAAAGGGGTTAGTTTATGCATCAGAAACTGACCTGTGAGGTTGTTAGCAGCTGAGAGGGAGACCAAAGCAGATTTTTTAGCAGCCCAGTAGAGCTCTTTGAATTCAGCTTTTGAGGGGAAGTTTGAGCATTCTGGGTGAAGCCATAGTTCTGGGAGGCCCATCTGATATAAAATGCGCTTTACCTCCCTGAGCCAAGGGATTTTTTGGGCACCCCACAATGCTCTAACTTCACCAAGCTCTCGAGAAAATAAGATTAGTTCTTCAGTCGTCCAAAGGCGACGCCAAAGAGCAACAAGTCGGTACTGGGCCATCTCACCCAGCGGTTTACATCCTAAGTCTAAAAGCAAGGGAGTAATGGGGGAAGATTGGGGGACACCCACTAACATCCTGAGAAACTTGTTCTGGGCGTTGGTAAGGGCAGACAAACCTATGTACCTGTTTTAAGTTGCCGAATGGTGATGTGACGACCGCGTATGCTGTAGTGACATTGAGTACGGTTGTAGAAACTGCAAGATTGAGTCAGAATTCGGCTCAGGCTGCTGAGCTGATCGCCTTGACGAGAGCGTGTGTGTTGTCCAGAGGAAAACGGGTGAATGTGTTTACCGACAGCCAGTATGCTTTTGGTGTGGCGCACAGTTTTGGGCGATTGTGAAGAGAAAGAGGATTCTTAACGTCGCATGGCACAAAGATTCAGCATGGACAGCTTGTGAACGACCTTCTAGATGCACTTACATTGCCTAAGCAGGTGGCAATAATCAAATGTAGTGCGCATCGGAAAGTGACGGATGATGTTGGTCGTGGTAATGCGTTTGCAGACGAGATTGCTAAGGAGACAGCTAAAGATCTGACAAATCGAATGTGTGTTACGAGTTCAGTGAGATGGCCAATGGAGACTAGTATGTGTGAAGACACAGTTGAGAGTGTGAAGGGAATACAGAATGAGGCCACTGAGACGGAAAAGAATAAATGGAAAGAGAGCACGGGGAAGTTGGATGAGAATGGATGTTGGGTTGATTTGTCAGAAAAACAGAGATGGATGTTACCGGATGCATATGTGCTCGCTGTTGTTACAATGGCTCATGGTACAGCACACATAAGCGCAAAAGGCATATGCAAGTTGTTGTCTCCTGTATGGAAGAATGATGGTATTACTAAATGTGCAGTGAGAGTGGTTAAGAATTGTATGGTGTGTTTGATGTATAATCCCGGGAAGGGCACTCCCACTCCACCTGGTCATTTTGCCCCTCCTAAATACCCTTTCGAAGTTATCCAGTTGGACTTCATCCATATGGAGAGATGCAACAATTTGAAGTATGTTTTGGTTGTAGTATGTGCATTCTCCAGATGGATTGAGGCTTACCCCCTTAAGGATAATACTGCCCTATCCACAGCAAAAATTCTGCTCAAAGAGTATTTCCCCAGATACGGCATGCCTCGGATTGTATGGTCGGACAACGGAAGTGAGTTTGTGGGAAGTGTGATGAAGTGTGTGTGTCGTGGTTTAGGTATAGTACAGAAATTTCATAGTGCTAATCATCCTCAGTCAGCGGGTTTGGTGGAAGGATACAATGGCAACCTGAAACTGAAACTTGCAAAAATTCAGGCAACAACTGGTTTATCATGGCCAGATGCTTTGCCTCTAGCTCTCTTATTGACCAGGGCAACTGTGCACTCTCGAGTAGGGCTTAGCCCATATGAGATTGTGTTCGGCCGTCCTGCTAATATTTGGGGAGTCCCGAGGCCTAAAGAATTTGGTAGAATTGAATATCCCATGCTGATTGATTATCTCCATGATCTGACTGCTAAATTGAGTTTGATTCATCAACAGGTCTTTGAGGCTCTGCCGTCACAAACAGAGGGTCCTGGTCATCGCCTGCAACCAGGGGACTGGGTCCTCACCCGTAACTTCGGACGAAAATGAAACCTTGAGCCGAGGTTTGTGGGACCCTTCCAGGTGCTACTGGCAACAAGGACGGCGGTTCGGCTGGAGGGACGGAAGCATTGGGTGCATGCCACCCACACCAAGAAAGTCCCGCTTCCTTTGCCGGCGGATACTTGGATAAAAAAGGGTTTTTCCTCGTCCGAGACCGACGCTCCACTACGCTTTGTCCCGTTCAGCGAAGCTCAGCCCATATCTGACACCCTTGTTGATTCCCCTCAACCAATTTCCTTTCCATCAACCTTGAAAACTTCAAGTGCTGAACAATTGTCTGAACAATCGAACACTCATTTGCCATCCAATTCACTGTTTGAAGATCAGACTCGCCCTGGGAGCAGCCGATACTTTCTTCGCCCACGCACAAAAGACTAATAAAATAATTTTTTGTTATTTTTGGATTCCACATTTACCCTGAATATTGTGGACATTTTATATGGTGTACCTTTTTCCCTTTTCCGTGCAGCCAAGAACCTTATAGTAAATTGAATGTTCAATTTATCTAGAACCTATCATCCGGGTTGGCCGTAGGGCCGTGCGGGTACTTTCTTCTGTTTAGCAGTTATCGACACTAGGTCGGTTTCTTTTGTCAATTTCTGGGAACTCCTGGGAATTGATAATCGCTACACAGAACGGAGTGCGTCAAGAACGTCGCGGACGGTCGTTAGAGGATGGAATTTTCTAAGCTGTCGAAAAGAGAGAAAATGTCGGCGCAAAGATCTGCATTAGATAAGGTGTTGCGTACAAAATGTTTCTTGCTACAGGTTTTCATGTTGTTCCTAACTGTTTCTATGCTGCTGGTGGGTGGAGTATACTTTGGTTTTCAATCATTGCTGCCTTCTGCCTTAACTACCTCTCCTTCTCATGATCTCAATTTCGTCTCTACTGTTTCTCCACATTCTTTTCACATACTGCCCCAACATGAGCAAGTCAGACGTGCGGAATTTAGAAACAATTCTTTTGTGCAACTTTTGCATCAGCATCAGTTGGTGGTAAATACTACAAATTGTTGGGTGTGTGGGCTAATGCCACATACCATGGACAGGGGTATCCCGTATTTTGTTCTTCCGTACAGTCCCCAAGGGTCAGCTCGGGCATTCCAAATCATGTTCCATAGTGCACTAGATTCCTACCCCCACCGAGAGCCACGCTCAGCAAGTTTTGGTCCTGGCCCATACCATAAGTCCCTGGCGACAGCGATTGCTGATCTAAATAGAGACATTTTTGATCCTTCACTTATCCCAGAGGAGGAAGTGCAGGCCTACAAGTACCTTAGTGAGGCTGAGTATAGTATATCAGTGGGTGATAGGCAGCTTAAAAGCTCGTCTCCAATCTGGATTGTACCTCACCTAGGCCACTTTTGTCTGCAAGGTCATGGCCGAAATCCAAGAGCCCAGCTTGGGAAGAGCGCTTGTGTGGATACTTACGTTCTACCGATGCTCTCTTCCCCTGTCTTTTTAACTGCCAAGGGTACCTATTTTGTATGTTATGATCGAGCATATAAGTGGTTACCTCATGACTTCTCGGGTACCTGCTATATTGCAAATCTCTTGCCTCCGACTTTCACTGTTGCCTCAGATTATCACAGAGCTAGAGTTGAGAGAGGTGTTATTAGCAAAGAAGATACTGCCGGTCAAGAAGCAGGAGACTTCTTTAAGGGTTTCCTACCGTTTTGGGGCCCTATGGTCAATAGCAGAAATCTGAGACAGTTAACTCGTGTAGTAGAGTCAACTGCTAACATAACCGCAAGTGCCCTTGGTAATTTGACAGCAGAGCTTCAAGCGGATAGGCTTATGACGTTACAGAACCGTATGGTTCTAGTCATTGTTCTAGCAGATAGAGGAGGTGTGTGTAAGGTCATCCATTCGAGCTGCTGCATATTCATACCTGATAACGCTCCAACGGTTTATCAAGCCATCTCCAAGTTGCACAAAATCTCGGAGTCCATACACGTGGACGAGGGAGATTGGACGCTTCTAGGATGGTTTTGGGGCCTAATATCGACCTGGGGTTGGAAGATTCTGATGATTATAGGGGTTGTTGTGACGTTCCTGTTCACGTGTTGTCTTTGTGTACAGTGTGGTCCTGCCTTATGTGGCCTTTGTGCTACAACGTGTATAAGAAGGCCATCTGTTTCCAGAGAGGCATTGATGGATAGAATAATGTTCCAGCAACACCTGAATGATCTGATGAATATCGAGATCGACTATGATTTCGACTAGTGCTTGCCTACATGAGGGCAAAAGGAGCGTCTGAGGTTCCGTGAAAATCGTTACGGTGTTTGGGCATTGCCGAATATGGACGAGTTTGGTATCTATGAACCGTAAATGGCGAGTTCGGTCAGTGTACGCGTTTTCACTACACTACCTGACTTGGCTCGCCTTATTTACGGGTTTCTACATCTGAACCCTTGGGTTCCATTTTAGATACGGCATCCATTTTGTTTCTTGCCCTCACGTAGTCAGTGAACAGGCAACTGTCCGCATCGTGACCTGTTAGTTCCCAAGCCATACGGAAGACGCATATTCCTTTCATGCGTCTTTATGACCGGAGGAATGACACTGCAGAGGCAAATGGCTCAGCTTGAGGGTAATCTTGCCGTACCGGCCTATTGTTTCAGCCATGCATGTGCTGGGATCAAGCTCTTTGATCCTATGATCATGTTTCCAATATTACCCCCACACTCTTTTCTTTAGGTGTGCCTGACTTCCTAGCAGCTGTTCTTGTCTCTTTACTCTTGCTCATTTACAACTCAAGTGGAATGTGCCTAACGATGGGAAAATGTGCTTTTACAGTTGGGAACTGGTAATGTTACTGTGATTATGTTCCGGGGTTCTGAAAGCATGAAAGCGACCCTTTTATTAGTTTATTGTGGGAACTGGGTTGTAACCTTTTGTTCACATGTTGTGCAATGGCAAAATCTTATATAAAAGAGAGCGACTCACATATGCAATGGAAGCAGACTCGTAGAACCTACACGCTGTTGTACTTCTAGCGACTTTTGCCTCCCTGCAGTAATAAACTCTGATCTTTGACGCCGAAGGAAGTCTCCCGTGTCTCTGTCACTTGTGCGCCGAATCAGGTATCCCACGAAGGTTATAGGTGTTGTTCCCTGGCACCGCTGGGCCTTAATTAGCACAGTCCTTCAACTGCCGCACCCCCTTCTCCTGTACCTTTTGCACTGCAGCGATATGTTCCCCTGCTCCAGATTGATTTGTTCCACAATTTTTTCACCACACCCCGCCACTTCATCATGTAATATGCGTTCCTCAAGTGCAAACGTTGCACCTAATCATCCCGGAAAAGGCACTGCTCCTCTACCTTAATGCCCTCATGAGCTAATACCTTAATGTCCTTTGCCATGCAGAAAACCCTCATCGCCCTGTTAATCATCCTTCTAGCTTTGTCAATCGTAGCATGTTTCAAGGCCCCCCTCTAAACTCTGCACAGTATACCTCAGTTCAGACCCAGGACCCCAAAACATTTCTTTTAATTGCCTCCAAGTCCTGAGCATATGCTGAAGCAGCATCAAATCCGACAACCAAACCAGGTCATTCTCACCCAGATGAATCAAAAGCATATCCGGGCAACCCCTTTGTGGAACCACTTCCTCAGCCATGGTAGCAAATTACCCCACTACATCCCCTCGTTACCCCACCATAACACCTCATGACAGCTGCCCAGCAGTCCCAGGTTCTGTCCATACACCTACTGGTCTGCATACTTAGTCACCAAGTGCACATTGGAATGCCCCACAATCCAGGTTACCGTCTTGTTCCCTGGATTGATCATTCACCCTGAATTAGAAAAAATGCATTTAGCTCTTGCAAACCTTCCCCAACCCCGACAACCGGCATGGACCCCAATCACTTCTGCACATAACGTTGACGGCAACTCGACCTCCACTTGCCAATCTGCCGAATCCTTCCCGAAGACCAACACAAGCGCTCAGTTGCTGCACTGACCCAATCCAGAAAGAATGTGTGCTGAAGCCGGCTGAGTCCTTACCCAGCTGATGCAATGCCACGTGCAACACAGCTAGCAACTGAAAAGCAGTAACCTTGCTACAACCTTCATGACAAGAAACCACCTGCTGCCTTTGAACGGGCCAATCCTGGAACTTGAGTCATTCCTGCACAGGACAGACCTCGAGGCTGCCCTTTCACACAGCCAAATCCACTTACCCGACTTATCGACTTCCTTCCCACTGACTCAAGAAAGGCGGTGGCAGTGGCCTTAATCCTCGCACGCCTTGACTACTGCAACGGACTGATGGCAGGCGTAAAAAAAGCCACACTGAAAAAACTCCAAGGCGTACAACATGCAGCTGCCAGACTTGTACTGAAGTTACCTAGGAGATCGTCAGCCTAGGCCGCCCTGAAGATTCTTCACTGGCTGCCTCTACATAAGAGGATACTGTTTAAAATCTTAGTCATAGCCTTTCGTGCATTCAATTGCACAGGCCCGAAGTACCTTATTAGGCAATACCCCCACTATAACCCTTCTAGGACTCTAAGATCTTCAGGCCAAAATTTGATTAAGTTGCCGAAATTCAACTATAAAACTAAAGGAGGCAAGACTTTATCTTTTTTATCTTCTAAAGCCTGGAATGCAATACCCAAGAACCTCAGATCTCTATGCCAGGAAAGCCAGTTCAGGAAGCAACTCAAAACATGGATTTATACTCTCCCAGATGATTATGTAATGGCTGCCATCCAGTTTTTCAAATCATAACTCTTGCACACTGTATATCTAGCGCCAGGATGCTCCTTTCGGAGCGACAGCTGCACTTTACAAATACACAATACAAATACAAATACAAATACCCCTGCCAGTCTGAAACGTCTTGGACTGATGCAGCCAAATACCCATTCACCCTCAATCCGGATGCACCTTCCCATGTCACAACACCCCAACTCAAGCAGACCACAAAAGCTCCGAAACTTGCAAAGCTCCCAAAAACATCCAGATCAAGCATAGCTCAAGCACAGCAACTTCAAAGCGATCGAAACAACAAACTGGTAAAACCGCCAACAAACCCGGCAACAATTCAAATCTAATCGCTTCCCGCAATGCTCCCTCCCACACCCTCAACTTTAATGCAATGGTTGTGGGCGATAAACCTTTGTCAATACAATACAAAATAACACTTCCCTTCATTTTCCTGTCAATGCTGCATCAACTCCTTCGGTGGCCTCCCCACACATTTCCTAAACTCTCTCCATTCCAGCTAGTATCTCCTACTGGTGGACAGCTTCTTGATCAGACCCACTAATCTCAGCCCCCAAACCCAGATGTTGGCTGGCAATCGTGTCTTCAATTCCACTGCTCCTGGTGCCAAATGTCGGAAATGTTGCCACTCGAAATGAGATAAGGAGTCTGCTATATCATTGTTGATAGCAGGAACATACTGAGCCTTGAAAACCAAATTCAAATGCAAACAAACCAGCATGAATCTCCACAGTAATCTCAATGCCCTCAGGTGCCTTGCTCTCTGCTTGTTCACCAATCCAGTCAGCGTCATGTTGTTCACATGGAACAATATCATCCTGCTCAACAACTCACTGCATCACACAAACAGTGCCACCAACAAGGGAAAAAACTCAAGGATAGCAATTTTATGTCCCTGACTCAACATGTGTGCCGGACATTTTTCTGCACACAGCCTCCCATTCCAGAACAGGCCAAAGACCCTAGCACCCGCTGCATCAAAAAAGATCTAAGCCTGCCAAACTGTGTTCTCATCCAAAAAACTCAAAGACACACCATTGAAGTCATCCAAGAAAGTAATCCATATGCAGAGGTCAGCCCTGACTGCCAAAGAAATGTGCCCCCTGTGATGTATCAACACCGCCCCAGACAAAGCCATGCCAAGACATTGGGAAAAAGTCTGACCTGCTCTTACTACTCTGCATACAAAATTCAGAACACCGAGCAGCTTCTGCGTCAACCTCAGCTCAATCCTCTGCTCCCCACTCACTTCAGCCAGGAAACCCTGGATCTCCAGCACTTTCACCCGTGGCAGCCTCACCACCCACTGCGCAGTCCAACTCACTGCCCAGGAGTGTCAAGACCTGACTGGGACCCACCATCTTCTCGGAGGCCAAAGGCACCCTGAAAACCTGCGCCAAAGATCCAAAATGCCAAAGCACCCTGTCGCAAGTCCCACAAGCTGTCTTGCTTACAAACAAGAAGTCATTCAAACAGTGAGACACCTCCAGATGGCCACTTTCTAAGGTGAAAACCAATTGCAAGAATGTTGTGAAGGTCTCAAACAATTCAGACGAAATAGCACAACCGATCGGCAAAATCTTATCCACATAGATGGCGTCCCCACATTGCATGCCTAGGAAAGGAAAATCAGCAGTGCATATTGGCAGCAGCCGAAAAGCGGATTTGATGGGACATTTTGCTAATTTGGCCCCCAGCCTACACTTTCTCGCCAGGCGAACTACATCGTCCACCGAGGCATACAGGACCCTGCTGTCTTTTTTTTGCATTGAAGTCATTGACCGAAGCATCCTTCAGCCAAGACAAGTGGTGAATCATCCTGAATTTCCCCACTCCCTTCATAGGCACCATACCCAGTGGGGAGATAACCAGATCTGGCAGGGGCCAATCAAAAAGGAGCCTGTCGCCCGAACATCATCTACTTCTTTGTCCAATTTTGCTGCTATCACCTCAGGAAGTTCCCTTGGCTGACTTCAAGCTGTCTGCCCACCTACGACCCCTAGGACTCTGGTACCCAACCAGAAAGCCCTCTGTGAAACCCCATTCCAAATGTAATGCTGCCTCTCTGTACATGGAGAACTAAGATACCAAGGCCTCCACACAAAATGGTGTAGGGTCCCTGAGGCCTAGACTGCACCTGCTGTCCCCTTCCTCTAGAAGTCTTCCATTGTTCCACGGGTTTGCAAGTGTGAAACACTGTGTGAGGGGGTGCTGCCCCTGGCACTGGGAACATTCGTGTTTAAATTTGTGCGGGTGTCAGGAGCAAAACCCTTGTTGATTTTCCAACATGACCCAGCCCTGGGCCATGTTGGTATTGGATCATAACCACCTCTCTGCGGAAAGGGTAGGCAGGGGTGAAAAGACCTTTAAGTAACAGGCAAGGAATGTTTCGAAGACATGGATTGAGTGGACGACATCCACTGCATCCACTATTCAGAATTCACCTCCCCCAAAGCTTATCTGGATTAAGGCTCGCTCTCACTCTGAATTCCTCATGCAACTAATCCATGCCTAACCCCTGAAGTACATTTGGGCCTTCCTAATGATATCCATTTACTTGAACAACGCAATCACCCTGTCAGTGTGCCGCTCAACGTAAATATGGGCATAAATTAGAAAGACTGATGTCCAATTCTCCATGTTGATTGGGACCTTGGGTCTCCTAGTAAACTCCCACTCCTCCTCTTTAGGAACCATCCCTTGCCTGTATCTCCCTGTGTAGTATTTTGAAAATGTCAATGTACTCATGTTCCCAAATTCTGTTCTTAGTCTTGTCAGAAAGGTGGAATCCCATTGGCATCGCCAAGCCCAAGTAAGGCAACCCTTTCTTGTGTTTGTCCTCCTCTGTTGCATCCTACCCACTGACCACCCCGTCCCTCTTGGTGTTCTCCATATGAACCCCTTTATCATTGACCTTCTTGCAGCCAACCACCCCTTTGAGTGTCGCTGTCGCCAGGGATGACCCTAAACCAAAACCCCTGAATCTTCAATGACAGCATCCCCAACACCAACAGACTTGCAAGTTTTGCTCCTAGCCTGTGTGTCCTCCATGTCCCACACCACCCACCAATCGCCTTTACCTGCTGGAAAGTCGCTGACATCCTTTTTTTCCTTGAGATATCCGCCGCTCTTCCAAGTCACTTTGTCCACGGCAGTACTCTTGTCTACCCCTGACTTCTGCAAGACACCTACAGTGTTGCAGGTTGCCTCCTTCCCTTTCGACCTCTCCACTGGCAACCTCACATCTTCATTATCATGCAGCTCACCTTGTTCGCATTCATCGCTTGCCTCGTCATAATCCAGAATTAAATCATCCTCACCTGTCATATCCACACATGCAGTCCCACACACAGCACCCCCTTAGACTGTGCAAATGCATCACAATAAGGCTTAGCTGGTAGCCCTAGCCATGCTTTCAGTGTGCAAGTCATCACTGAAGGGAAGGTTGCTGTTGATCCATCTGCTTCTTTGGCCAGCATTCAGGGGCCACCATGTGCCCAGCTGGCATCTCCACCTGTCTGGCAGCCTCACCTGCCAGCCTTTAAGACCCATGCCCCATCAGGCTGCACCAACCTGGGGTATCCCTCCTACAACCACGCCCCCAAGCTTTACAAGCCCCCCACTGACCTGCCTCTAGCTCCTGACTCTCCTGCACCAAGAACCACCTCCCGTCTGACCCAGAAACCCATCTCCCAGATCCTGGCTACCCTCACCAAAACTGCTAGGCCCCACGTCTACAGGATCCATGCTCAAGGCAGATTCCCTGGCCCTAGACATCTGTGCCTAGAGCTTCTCTGTCTTCTGTATGAGCGAGCACTGTTCCCATATTTGTGCCTCGAGATACATCCCTTGCCATTTACTGGTAGTGGTGGCCCTGAACTTTGAAGGCCCTTGGTCCCCAGCAACACACTCAATTGGAGAGACCACGACTTTGTTGGGGCCCCCTTCCCGTCACGTTACTTTGGGCACAGCATTCCCTACTCTGCATTTTTTAGAGTCAGGGCCCTTTGGCCCAGCCACAAGGGGCTTGGTACCCTGAGGAAGGGGCCTGGCCCACATGTCGAAAGGCCTGTCATTCCCTGGGGGCTCCCTGTGCTTCAAAAAGCCTCCTGGCAGCACTTGCAGATCGGTGGGTGCCGCCTCAACATGCTCCACCCCACCCTTATCCGATAATGATGACTCCTTGGCAGTATTGCCTGAATGTGCGTGGAGGCTGCAAAGTCTCCCCCAATCCTAGATATGACCCATGAGTGATTCACGCTACAGCCGCGACCTGCCCCCACCTTTTGCCAACATCCAGTGCAGACTTGCAGGCGGTCACCGCAGCGGCAACACCACACGAAGCGGAGCGTGTCAGGTGCCGCATGCTCACCCAGGCCTGGTCCAGAACACCAGGCCGAAGCAGGTCCGCCCTACCTGCTGCGCCCAAAGTGTGTAGCGTGGCCAGCAAGGCAGCATTGTCTGGCAACTCCATAGCCTGGAATGAGGAAAAGTGAAAAGGTACCAGGACAAGTAGTAGCATTCACAAGAGTGCAATAAAATTCAAGTGTTTTGTCCAGTCCTGAATAAAGGCAGTTGACAAAGAAGTTGAAAGCTGTTGACTTTTCCAAGTTTATTTTAGGATCATGGATGATAACAACAAGAATTTACTTTTGTGAGGCACAGCCAACACGTGTTTCGCATCCTGTGGCCCTTAAGCTGGGGCTTTCTCAAGGTGTCTTGTCTTCGAGTTTAAACAAATGCCAAGGGATGTTAAAATGACATTTTTAGATCATCGCTTCTATGGTAGAGCGTACAAAATTGAACGGTTCAACGTGTCCCAAATGAAGTAAAGAAATCTCCAAAGTCTCTAAGCTTCTCGGTCCAAGTCAGTTGGCGTGGGCTTATGGGCCACAGGGGGTGAAACACGTGTTGCCTGTGCCTCACAAAAATACATTCTTTTTGTTATCATCCATGACCCTAAAATAAACTTGGAGAAGACAAGAGTTTCTAAATTCTTTGTTGACTGCCTTCAATCAGCACTGGACACAAAACATGGATTTAATTGCACTCTTGTGAATACCACTACTTGTCCTGGTAACTTTTCACTGTGATTGAATTAATGGGAGAGGGGTTTCCTGCTTCCAAGGACAAGTGATATCGGAATTATCCTCACTAACATGCAGGGAGAGTAAAAATACTGGGTCCATTACCCCTGCTAGCCTCTCTGGAACGAGGAAAAACCTGATGAAAACCTGGCGCACATTTCCCAAAATGCCTCCTGATTAAACTTAAGCCTCCCCGTGGTGATTAGGAGTCAGAAAGAGGCTGGGCATGTCCTTCTCGACATTTATAGCATCTGACTTGCCCGCATCTTCCCCCAAACTAGCCTATCCCTCCCTGTCCCAGGCCTGATGTGCACGAAGAACCCCGGGCAAAGACAAAGTCTGCGACAGTCACTTCCCCCAGGGGCCAACATTGGAAATCAGAGGAAGAATTTTGTGGTCTCTCTTTTCACTCTCTCTCTTTTTACTGCCCAAGTAGACTGGTGCTGAACTAGAAGTCCAGTATTAGATTTAATTTATACAGGTCATTGTGGTAGACCTAGATATGAACTTTCAACACCTTTTATAAAAGATTTTCCCTCGCCTGACCTCATCCCCAGGCCATTTCAGAACAGTCACACTCTAAGAAAACTGTCATTAATGAACTGTGTGCCTAAATGACTTTTTATCTGAACAACGGTATTTCACCGCTGCATCTTTCAAGGCTATTGAGGGAAAAGCATTGTGAAAATAGCAGTGAGGTAGCAATAGGAGAACTAGAAGAAAGCAATTCTGGAGAGATGGTGTAGTGCTTTTAACTCAGTGCTTCAAACTGTGAAAAAACCACCACATATATTAATACAAATGAAACAATATTCCCTATGGCTACAAACCAGAAATACCTGCACATCTTCAGGGTAAATGATACATGGGATTATGTGTATATTCCTAAGAACACAGGCCTCATTTATGGTGGATTTTGCCTTGGGCAGCACAGCAAGTCACTTTGCCTCGCTGACCTACTTCAAAGTGAAAGGGCAGGAATTCATTGTAATATGGTGCCTTCCTGTCCTTTCTCATTGCAATGGTGCTGTTTTGCCATCCTAGCGCCAGTGCAGGCACCCTTGCACCTTTGTCAAAGGGTGCCTGTGTTGTTGGAAGTATTGTTTTTGTGCAGAAAGAGGCACCTTCCTGCACACAAATAATACTGGGAGGCTTTGAGGAAAAAATGAGGAGAAATAAAAGTTATCACTCCCCATTGTGTATCCATGGGGCGGTGTAAGGATTTGGCGCATACCCAGGTTTGCATGGTTCTGTAAATCTGGAGAAGCATCAAACTCCATTGGTTTTGCGTGGGAATACCTACTGAAACTCACATGGAACACCTGACTTGCCATACTCCATATCTATGAGGCCATTCAAATCCACACAAAGTGGCTTTGTGTGACCTCATACATATGATTTTGGAGTTGGTGCTTCCAGAGCATCACAAAAAGTGGTGCTCCGGCGGATCAAGGGGGTCATAAATATGCACCACGATCTCTGATAGGTGGTTGGATTGCACTTTGAGTACTTGTCAAACTGAGCCTGGGTGGATTGCATTGTTGGGTCCTGCTTGATTGGAGAAGCATTTGTCACGTGTAAGATGTTGAAGAGGCCGTAGCTTTTTCTAGCATCATTTTTCACATACTATTTCATTCTAGCACTTACACTCTGTCATTGTTGATAAAACAAGACAGCCAGTAGTCCGAGAAAACTTTGCCCTGCAAAGGCAAGGGCTAGAGTGGCTTAACATATAACATCGGAAATACAGAGACGAAATAGGAATTGTGCAAGACTTTCCAATCTTTCATAATATGATCACTGTCAACCATGCAAATCTAGTGAACATCTGTCTCATATTTGAAGCAGCACAAATATAAAAGGTTCTATATGATGGCTGAACATTCCCACACATTTAGAAAAACATTACAGGTAACATCAAATGCATATATTTATTAGGCCTTGCCCACATGCAGCTTTTGCTGTGTATGGCAAGACCTATTGTCTCTAATGCATATACAGCACTGTCAAGTGCCACACATCTGGAGCTAGACTAACACATTTGGCCATCTTAGCAGCATCACCGCAAAATACCAGACTTTGTCACACAATTAAAACTGAAATTTGACTTTCAGTGATACACATCTATTGCTCTGTCTGGGTCCCTATGTGAGGTGGCAAATTTAAATGGTTATGTTAGTGCTCAGTCAATTGAGGTACTACACTCTCATTGGACCATTACTTGTAGGGCCTACTTGGGAGACGGCTTGCCTTGATGGGTAACTCAGACTTCAGTCTAGATTTACCCCATGTGCTTCTGATCTAATGCAGCCCACCCACCAACACCTTTGCAGGACCTCAGATTGCTTTGCAGGGAGGAACTGCGCTCTCACTGAGGCATGAGTTCTCAGCTGCAATCTACTGTTTGTCGGGATACCCACCTGGAGTTTGCAATGTTGCAGCAGATTGTCCCATGCACATCCAACGAAACACAGCCTAGGGCACCTGGCACCACCATGAGGCACATTATTTCTGCAGAAAAGTAAGATGTAAAGCTTATCCAAGCTCTGAGATCAGCAGCATGTTCAGTGGTTCCTGACATAGGGGTGTGGAAGGTGCAGCATCACCCCCATAAATCTTGTAAGAGCTTAGATAGTTTACTGTAACTAAATATTAAACAATTGTTTATTTCTTGTTACTGATCTTTCTTATTTATTTAATCTTATTTATTCTAGGTTGTCTCACCTAAAGATTCTGAAGACTTGGCTTTACATCTAACTCCTACTATGGTAAGTATTACCCTTCTTTTTTTCTCGGTACATGTATGTCCAAAAGTGTATGTTTCTCCTGCTACTCCTAAGACTGCTGTAAACACGCTCACTAAATTTTCACTGTAACTCTGCTCAGACCTTTAGTCAAGAATTAATATACACTCCATCGTCTCTATACCTTGTTTGCTATGCGCTACAACTGAAACAGGTAAGCTCCTCTGTTACCTTGAAATGTAGCCCCAAAAACGATGTCCGTAAATCTTATTGTCAACTGATTCTACTCTGCTGCACTTTCTCAGCTCCAGCTCTATAAATGCGACAAATGTGTCAAAGTAGTTGCACAATGACATATTTCCCAGACTGAGTTTCGCGGCGCACTCAGAAATCCATCCGTTCACCCTCAGATCTCAGGTGAAGTGCGCGCCAGGGCGGACGCTTCACCCGGACATTCCAAATGGCAGTTAGCTTCCTGAACACTAGTGAGCTGACTCGAGGGTCGAGGGTCGTATCCTGGTGGCCATCTTGGGTTTCCTTCCCATTCCCATTTATTCTAATTTTATGCACTAAGTAAGCCTTCCTCGTCTTGAACGAAGTTTTGAGGCTAAGTACACTTACTGAGAAACCCTTTCTCTTGGATGGTTGATTGATCCTGACAGTACCCTCCCTTAAAGTGGATCCTCCCAGCTTAAGTTTGTTAGGAAACTTCTTGTGAAAGTCCTTAATTAATCGAGGACATGAACATCAGAAAAAAACTTCTGAGACCTTACTTCCGGACCGTAACCATTCCAATCAATGAGATAGTAAAATCCCCCCTAGTTTCTTTTGAATCTAGTATTTGTTTCACCTCAAAGTCCTCTCCTTTATCTGTTTGAATGGGTTTAAGGGGTTTATTTATTCTTAACTCTCGCTGTGTCTTTTTTTAACAATGAGACGTGAAATACTGGGTGTACTCCTAAACTCTCTGGTAACTTTAATTGGTAAGTTAAGGCGCCTAACTTTCTTTCAATTTCTTATGGCCCCACAAATCTTGGTTGCAACTGTCTGTTTCCCTTGAGTCTAAGATTTTTTAGTATTTAACCAAACCTTCTCTCCAACCAGTAAATCTGATTCTTTTCTTCTCTTTTTGTCAGCATACTTTTTGTAACTTGTCTTTGACCTGGTCAGCATCTCAGTAGCTACCTTACATACTTAAGCCTACATTTCCACTAAATCTGACTCTGCAGGGACATTTACCTCTTGAAAACTTAAAGATTGATTTGGGTGTCTTCCTGTGTTTAAATACAATGGAGAATAACCTGTGGACACATTTTTTGCATTATTATGTGCAAACTCTGCAGCCCAAAGGTAATCTGGCCAGTCTCCCTGTTGTAATAACCACAATCTAAGATACTGTTCAAGCTCTTGATTGGTTCTCTCCATTTGGCCATCAGATTCTGGGTGATAGCTTATAGTGTACCTAGTCTCTATATTAATTTTTTTAGTGAACCACAAATGAGACAAAAAGTTGAGAGTCCCGATCATACACTAACACTCTTGGAATTCCATGAGCTTGTATAATAGTCTGACTAAAGGTGTGAGCTAACTTCTCGGATGTAGGTACCCCCTTTTAAAGGCACAATGTGGGCCATTTTTGTAAAAGCATCTACACAGACCAGGATTGTATCAAACCCTTGACTAGATGGTAATTATACAATTAAATCGAATGTGACTGTATGCCATGAGTAAGGTGGTGTGGGCAATAATAATAATAATCCACATTTGTAAAGCGCACAATCACCCGTAAGGGTCTCTAGACGCTGGGGGCCGTTGGGAAGATTTAGCAAGCTATTGCCCAGAGTAACATGGTGCTGGGCTAATCAGCCGCCGGTGCCAGGGATCGAACTGTAATTCCCAGATTCCGGAGTCAGTTGCCCTAGCCGCGGCGCCACACCTCTCCCAAGGGTTGCAATAGGCCTTTAGGAGCTTGTCTCTCCAGTTTTCCCCTGGCGCAAACATTTTGCAAGTGACCACATACTGACGAATATCTTTACTCATTGTTGGCCAGCAAAAACGACATTTAATCAGTTCTTCAGTTTTCAGAATTTCTTTATGTTCAGCCAAAATATCGTCATGACACTCCTTCAAAACCTTTTGTTGTAGCTCCTGGGTCGGCAAATAGAGCACTCCATCATGAAATGGCAGTTTTCCATGAACCTCTCGTTTGGGATCTTGTTTTGCTCATTCTCTCATTTCTTCCAAACCCATTGAAGTTTGAACTTCTTCCTTGTTGGCCTCCTTCAGTACTGCTCCAATTATGCTTCCTTCTGCGATAATATTTTGATCCTTGACTTCTTCTGAGACTCCTTCTGTGCCCAACCTCGATAAAGCATCTGCTTTACCATTCTGTGCTCCTGGCCGATATGTGATAACAAAATCGTAATCAGCGAGATACAGAGACCAGCGAAGCTGCAGCGGAGTTAAAGTTTGTGCAGATTTAAAAAACGTCAAGTTCCGATGGACTGTTTAAACCGTGACTGTATGTTTGGCACCCATCAAATAGTGCCTCCATTCCTTGAATGCGTCCTAGATCGCCAATAGCTCTTTCTCTGTTATTGTATAATTTACTTCCACTGGAGTTAATTTTTGCGAACGAAAGGCTACAGGGTGCAACTGTCCAGTAGTTTTGTGTCTTTGAGACAAAACTCCTCCCAAGGCTAGATTGAAAGCGTCCATTTCTACAAAAAATGTCTCTGAAGGGTCTGGATGCAGCAAGATTGAAGCCGTGGTGAAATCCTCTTTCAACTTAAGTAAAGCTTCTTCCGCCTCCTCTGACCAAAGGAATTTGGCTCCTTTCCTTAACAGCTTGGTTAAAGGAATCAATTTCTTCGAGAAATCTTGAATGAATCTCCTATAAAAATTGCCAACTCTGATGAAACTCTGGACCTCTTTTACCGTTTTAGGAGATTCCCGCTCTGTCACTGCCTTAATCTTATTTTCATCCATGGTGATTCCATTGGGAGACAGAACAAATCCTAAGAATTCAACAGTGGAGACATTAAATGCGCACTTCTCCAAATTGACAAATAAACAGTTTTCTCGTAACTTCTGCAACACTCTCTTTACATGCTCCTAATATTCTTCTACTGAATCTGAATAGATCAAAATGTCATTGATGTACACTATTGCATTTCGATCAATAAACTCCTTCAAATGTCATTAATGAAATGCTGAAAAGCAGCCGGAGCGTTACATAAACCATAAGACATGACTTGGTATTTGAACAATCCATGCTTGGTCCTGAAGGCTGTTTTCCATTCATCTCCTTTCTTGAAACGGACTAGATGAAATGCCCCTCTCAAATCTAGTTTGGTGTTAATTCGAACTCCTTTGACTTGGTCCAAGAGAACAGAGATTAAGGGCAACGGATATCTGTTCTTGATAGTTATGCGATCGATTGCCCTATAATCGATGCAAGGTCTTAACTCACCACTTTTCTTCGGAATGGAAAAAAGCGTAGAGGAAACTGGAGATTGTGACGGTCTGATAAATCCACTGTTTAGGTACTTTTGTAGATACTCTTTCAAATGTTGGTCTTCTTTCTCAGTTAAGGCATAGATTCTGCTGCAAGGAAGATTTAAACCTGGTTCAAATTTAATTTTACAATCAACTCTATAGGTGTCAGTTTCTTGGCTTCGGTTTCACTAAACACATCTTGATACTCCTCATAGGCGGTAGGTATTTCTGTGGTGCGAATAACACAAATGGTCGCTCCTCCTTCACATAGATGAAACGCTGGTGTTCTCGCATGATCTCCACTGCAACTCTTATAACAATTCTTCTTGCAGTACTCAGAGTCTAATGCAATTGTTCAAGCACTCCTATCTATGGTAGGGTTTTGCTCTGTAAGCCATGGTAGCCCCAGTATCAACTGGAATTGTGGTGCATCTATTACATTGAATTGTAAAGTTTCTTGATGCCTTTCTACTGATTCCAATTCCACTGGCTCTGTATGGCTCACTATGGGCCCCGACGAAAGGTTTGTCCCATCTACTGCTCGCACTGCTTTGCTTTTCTCCTTTCGTATTGCTCTCAATTAAATCTTTTCTGCAAATTTTAAGTTACAGAAATTACCCGTAGCTCCAGAATCCACCATAACTGTTATCTGTTTCAAAATGCTATCTCTGAACCGAAGTGTCATGTCCAATACTAAATGTGGTGATGATGATGACTGTAAGGTATTTGCAAAGGTGTGATCTTATGGAGTTGTTTCCAATTCTGCACCCATCAGTCCAACCCCTTTTACTGATGGTACTGAGCGTTTTCCGGCAACATCTGCTTGGGTTTCTTCAAACAGTTCCGCAAAAAATGGCCACGGGTAATGGTCCTTGTTAGACCTGGCATCATTGGCATGAGTCTCTCCTCCATTTTTTCTGTTTGCCTCCTCTGTTTACGATGTTTTTGCTGGAATATTGCTTTGGGCACTGTGCCACTGCTGATCAGTGCCACAGTGCAAGTGCTCCCTATGTGAAATTGATATTGATTGGATTCCATGTTTGGCTTATTTGGTTTGGTAAACAGACATAATATCGACTACAAAATATCGAATGAACATAATATCGAGTTCAAAATATAGACTTGATAAAATATCGAATGGACAGAATATAGACATCAAATATATCGTTTTTAAGGTAAGTAATGTAATATCGAATGTTAAAAATATAGAAAGTTAAAATATCGAAGTATATAATATAGGTTATTAAAATTATCGAATTCTGAATAGTATCGAATTTCTTATAGAATTTATTATGTTATTATATATGTGAAAATTGTGTATTTATGTTAAAAATAATTTTAAATAATGAAATATGTTTTTTTAATTTTTGCGTAATTAAATTCTGTAGCGGGTTGTGGGTTTATAGGGGAATAGGGTGGGAAGTAATTTAATTATAATTATTTAAATATGTAATTTTTTTTATTGGTATTCATTTTTTAATTAATTGTTAATTAATTTGTATTTGGTAATTAATTAAATTTTAATTGGCAATTAATTTTATTTAATTGATTAATTGCTAATTATGTTAATTTTACTAATTTATTTTCTGTAGCGGGTTGTGGGTTTATAGGGGAATAGGGTGGGAAGTAATTTATTTATAATTAATTAGATAATTCAATTTATTTAATTGTATTTAATTTGAAATAATTGTTAAATAAGTTTTAATTGTTAATTAATTAATTTTTAATTTGTGATTATTTTGGATTAATAGGTAACTAATAGTAATAATTAATTTTAATTTGTAATTTTAATTGATTAATTGTTATATTATATTAAATTGGTAATTACTTTAAATTAATTTTTTATAGAGATTAATTTATATTTTTTTAAATAATATATGAAGTATTTACTTTCCCTACTGTTGCACTCTCTGGAGTGGGAATATTAATTTTTACCCCTACTCCATGCAACGCTTTCCCTATTGTTGCACTCTTTGGAGTGGGAATAGTAATTTTAACCCCTACGCTATCCAACGCTTCCCCTACTGTTGCACTCTTTGGAGTGGGAATAGTAATTTTTACCCCTACGCTATCCAACGCTTTCCCTACTGTTGCACTCACTGGAGTGGGAATACACATTTTTACCCCTACGCTATCCAACACTTTCCCTACTGTTGCACCCACTGGAGTGGGAATAGTAATTTTCACCTCTACGCTATCCAACGCTTTCCCTACTGTTGCACTCACTGGAGTGGGAATAGTAATTTTTATCCCTACGCTATCCAACACTTTCCCTACTGTTGCACCCACTGGAGTGGGAATAGTAATTTTTACCTCTACGCTATCCAACACTTTCCCTACTGTTGCACCCACTGGAGTGGGAATAGTAATTTTAACTCTACGCTATCCAACACTTTCCCTACTGTTGCACCCACTGGAGTGGGAATAGTAATTTTTACCCCTACGCTATCCAATGCTTTCCCTTCTGTTGCACTCACTGGAGTGGGAATAGCAATTTTTACCCCTACGCTATGCAACGCTTTCCCTATTGTTGCACTCTTTGGAGTGGGAATAGTAATTTTAACCCCTACGCTATCCAACGCTTTCCCTACTGTTGCACTCACTGGAGTAGGAATAGTAATTTTTACCCCTACGCTATCCAACGCTTTCCCTACTGTTGCACCCACTGGAGTGGGAATAGTAATTTTTACCTCTACGCTATCCAACGCTTTCCCTACTGTTGCACTCTTTGGAGTGGGAATAGTAATTTTAACCCCTACGCTATCCAATGCTTTCCCTACTGTTGCACTCTTTGGAGTGGAAATAGTAATTTTAACCCCTACACTATCCAACGCTTTCCCTACTGTTGCACCCACTGGAGTGGGAATAGTAATTTTTACCTCTACGCTATCCAACGCTTTCCCTACTGTTGCACCCACTGGAGTGGGAATAGTAATTTTAACTCTACGCTATCCAACGCTTTCCCTACTGTTGCACCCACTGGAGTGGGAATAGTAATTTTTACCCCTACGCTATCCAAAGCTTTCCCTTCTGTTGCACTCACTGGAGTGGGAATAGTAATTTTTACCCCTACGCTATCCAACGCTTTCCCTACTGTAGCACTCTTTGGAGTGGGAATAGTAATTTTTACCCCTACGCTATCCAACGCTTTCCCTACTGTTGCACTCACTTGAGTGGGAATAGTAATTTTTACCCCTACGCTATCCAATGCTTTCCCTACTGTTGCACTCTCTGGAGTGGGAATAGTAATTTTTACACTTCCGCTATCCTACGGTAATATTATTGATTATTATTTAATTATATTATGTTGCTATATATATATGTTTTAACAAATATGATTGTAAATTTTTTTTAATAACTTTCATTAATTATTTAATTATTATAAGGTAATTTAAGTATTTTTAAGTATATTTGAGTAATTAATTTGTAATCATTTTTAATTTAACACTGTTTTTAACAAAGTCGATATTTTACTAAACTAAATTTTTGTAAACGATATTTTGTACGCGATATTTTTGTACTTACCTGTTTGTAGATACAAACTCGATATTCTGTCTGTCGATATTTTGTCAACGATATTTTTGCTACTCGATATTATGTCCCTCGATATTATGTCAGTGATCCATTTGGTATAGTGCACCAGGAGTGCCAGGGCTTGTAAATACAAATGCTGCTAGTGGGCTTGCAGCACGTGTTGTGCCACCCACAGAAGCAGCCTGGTAAAATATGTCTAAAGGTCTGCCATTGCTAGACCTACGTGCAGTCTGGTACTGTCACGCGGGCTGCGCAAGTACACCTACTTGCCAGTCCCTAAACCTTCCCTTAACTTCATGTTAGTCACCCCTATGGTAGGCCCAAGGGCAGGGTGCATTGTAAGCATAAGGTAGGACAAGCCCTGATGTGTGTGGCATGTCCTAATAGTGAATTACAGCCATCTTCGTTTTTCACTATTGTAAGGTTACCTGCTCTCCATCAGTTAGAATAGGCTGCCAGGATTATTAAACGGTATAATCCTAGCGGGCTCGGGGAGCATGGTACAATGTCGAGTTTGGTACCCCTGAACTCAGAGTTTAATAACGTATCGGTTTGGGTGGATTGAAAATAGCACTTTTAGAAAGTGGCTATTTTGTTGTCTGACTGTCTACTGGTCTCTGCTGGTTTGGTGTGTGTGTGACAGGAGCTGGGTGGCTCCAGAGGTCTGAATGAGTCAGTGTGAGGTGAGTGAGGCATTTGCATTGAGAGTAGGGGAAGAGTAGCTCCTGATAGCCTGCCCTGCCTGACACAATGCTGGCTCCAACTCCTGCCGGGCGACTGATGGCTCTGTGCCTGCCAGGGACAATCCTGGCTCCACCTCCTGCCGGGCGACTGATGGCCCTGCCCCTGCCAGTGACAATGCTGGCTCCACCTCCTGCTGGGCGGCTGAAGACCCTGCCCTGCACCGTGAATAGGCCAGGTGCCTCGTCCTGGCTACACCCACAACAAACCCAGGATGGGGGAAATCTCCTTACACAGACAAAGGGACCAAAGCAGAAAAGGGGTATAAGAGAAGGACCCCTGAACCAAAGAACTTAGATCAATTCTGACAAGCAAACCTGAACCAAGGACAAGAAGCCTGCTGATCCAAGGACTTGCCTACCCCTTCTGCCAGTATGCTGTTTGTTGGGGGAATCCTGCAGTTACTTCTTTATTTTTGCCAAGGAACCATGAGAGAGGAACTGAGTGTGTACTCTCAAGCTTTTCCAAGGAAATCTCCAAGGGTTGGAAGAGTGCCAGCATCCTGTTGAATTAGTATTCCGAACAACAGTTCAGGAGACAAATAATAAATCACATTTTCAGGAATAGTCAATATAAATTTGTAAACAAAAAGTCAGAAAAGAAAAAGACAGAAAGAGAGGTAAAAGAAAGGGAGACACAAAGTAAAAACTGTCAACAAAAGATTAAAAAGTTATCACAAATTTATTATAAATAGTGCGCTCAAAGGAATAAGGGCTGGTTTGTACAACAATACATAACATACAAAAGAAACCAAACATGTGGCAGACAATAAATATGTTACAAAAGGAGGGGTACAGCATATACAAAACTCATGTGTCCACTCAAATTTATGAGCCACAGATACGTCGACGGCGTTTCAACCGCTGTTAGAAGTTGCGGTCATCATCAGGACAAAAATAATTCATAGAGCGTCAAAGTTATTTAGAGTCCAGACCGGAGCTATCACGTGCTAATTGCGTGGGCTTACATGAATTTCCAAGTTTGAAATATTAAAAGTAGATGCCAATTCCAAAGTATTGGGAATATACCTAGGATTGTTCGTATAGAATATAAATTAGGTCGGGAGAAGGTAGAATTCAGTCCTCCCTCCTTAGTCAACTAAAGTAACCACGCCAGCAGGATCTTTCAGACTTGGCACTGGTTGTTAAGACGGGCTCATGATTGACAAGCCCTGGAGGGAGGACTTGGCGCTGGTTGTTAAGACGGGCTCATGATTGACAAGCCCTTAACGCACTGCCTCTGAGATAAACCTGTCTGCTTTGCCAAGCTACCAAGGGGGTGAGCAGGGGTTATCTGAGTGTGTGATCCCCTTGCCCTGACTATAGGAGGTGGGTCCCTATTTTTCAGAAGTGTATACCTCTGCCAACTAGAGACAGCCGAGTCTAACATTGGTGGGTCAGCGGTGAGGATTTGAACTTTGCATTTATGACCCATGTGCAGTGATTAGTGTGCGCTACATAGTGAAAGCAGACCATAGCGCAGCCACAATCTATTTTTGGTTGGATATTCTATTTTTGTTCTCCGCTTTCCTGGAGCTTGATTTTTGAACACTGCCAGTTTTGACCATGAGTGATGCCGGAGTCACTACCCCTGTAGTTGTGGAGGAGTTCGATAGGAAAAAGATAAAGGACTACAAGTCACAGCAGCTGAAACACCTTTGCAAGCAGTTTAAAGTTCCTACCCCAGGCCTCACAAAGAAAGGGGACTTTCTCAAAACGCTGGAGGCCTGGTTAGAGGCCAGAGATCCCTCTGTTCCGGTGGTGGTACCGCCAGGGGAAGGGGAAGAGGAGGTGCCAGTGAATGGGCCTGGGTCCTCCCCCGGCAGCAGTGTTTCCTCTAAAGGTCTTTCTCCTGAAGAAATAGAAGACAGGGCGAAGGAGCGGGCATACCAGATAGAAATGGCAAAACTTAAGATAGAAGGGCAGTTGGAGTTAGAAAATGCAAGAAGCAGGAGAGAAGCTGATATGGAGTTCAAAAGGTAGGAGTTTGAAAGAGAAAAGTTAGCTTTTGAACGTGAGAAAATGGTGAGGGAGATGGAGCTGAAAGCAAAGAGTTTAGAGCTGACTCCCTCTGGTGCCAGCATCTCATCTGTGCCTGCAGAAAGTAGGTTTTATTTTCCCAAAGATGTAATCAAAGATTTTCAGAAGAATGAAGATATTGGCCAATGGTTTAAAGCGTATGAGTTAGCATTGTTGGCCCACCGGGTCCCTGAGAAGGATTGGGGAGCAGGGTTGTGGGGTCGCTTTGCGAATGAGGGGAGAGATACCCTGTTGGACATGCCTGTTGAGGATAGGATGTCTTATACTCATATGAAAGATGCTTTAATGTTAAGGTATCGCCTAACCCCAGAAAGGTACAGACAAGCCTTTAGAGAATGTAAGAAATTGCCAGGTACTACGTGGGTTGAATATGTGTCATTTTTTTGCAGAGGCATGGATGGTTGGGTAAAGGGCAGCAAAGTGGAAAGTTATGATGCTCTTTATGATTTGTTTGCTTGGGAGCGCTTGTCTAATAACTGTTTTCCAGAGCTGCGCCAGCACCTTATTGATAGCAAGATATCTAGCCCTAGAAAACTTGCTGAGGAAGCGGACCGCTGGGTCAGTACCAGGGTCCACAAGGGTCCAGTGGGAGACTCAGCCAAAGGTGGGCAGGGTCCCCAGCAGAAGAGTGGGGGGGGCAAGGGTAAACAGAGGGAGTTTTAGAAAGGGCCCCAAAGTAATCCCCAAGGGAACCAAGGGAAGGGTTCCCAGCCTCCCCCAGTGAAGAAGCCAGAGGCCCCGACAGGTAAACCTGTTCATAGGGGCCCAATGACCTGCTACGCTTGTAAGCAGGTGAGACACAGTTTTTACGATCCCCAGTCTCAAGGGGTCCACCTCCAGACCTCCCCAAGCTCGGTTCAAGCAGGTCCCCCAAGCTTAGAGGCGGTCTGGCGAGGGAAAATGTGAATGGCCGGGATGGTGCGGCCTGGGAGGTGTCAATCTGAAAGACAAAGGAAGAACCCGTTACAAATACTCTAGGACACCTCTCTCTCCTTCATATTCTCTTTTCTTATGGTTACCAATACCTTGCTAAGAATACCAGTGTGGAATAACAACACAGTCACCTGACGCTCTTCTCCTGGGTGAAGCCCCTCGAAGTTTCCTACAAAAACACAAACACAAATGACTCCCCTTTTCTCTTCTGTCATAAGCCTCTCAGTCCCTAAATCCCTTCCTTGTACATACCAGGGACACACACCACGAAGGCCCTATGAAAATCGTCAGGCATCGCCTTTCACCGGTTCTCACAGCAATACCAACGAAGGTTCAATACAAACGAAGGTTCACAAACACCCCCTTCTGTTCCGTCACAGAAGCAAGGAAAAGTATCCAATGTATTAGCACCAGAGCCCGAAATGAAATAAGGAACAAAGAAAAGAAAACAAGGAGGCTCCTAAGGGGAGGTAAGCCTCGTCACCTTACCGCCAACAACCCCTGGAGTCTACAGCACTACTGGGCTCCTCTGTTGGTAGATAGCAGGCTCCTCTTCTGCTATAGAAGCGCTCATCCTCTAGAGACTCCCCCAAAGTAATTCCTCCCGGAGTGCGGGATGATGACAACAGGCGTCCGTGTCTTCGCGAACCAAACACAGCGAAGCAACACAGCGCCACAGAAGTGTATCAGCCGACACGCACCTCCGTCCTCGAAACACAGTTCTGATGGTGGATGTGTCTTCGCGAAAATGGACTCTGCGAAGCACCACAACACACCGGTAGTAAGTCCGTCGACTCACTCCTCCGCAACGGCGGTATTAGATCCCACCCAGAAGGGCCAAGCAAACAGATGTCCGTGTCTTCGCGACCAATTCAGCGAAGCACCTTGGTCCCCAAGAGGCTAACGGGCAGCCGCACCGTTACCGAATCCAGAACGAACAAAATCCAATACAATCCGACATCTGGGTTCGGAATGAATATATAGCTCCCGCCTCCATGCCGCCAAGACTTCTGGTACATGTAGTTTACCATTACTAGGCAGGCGCAGTTGACCGGGTTTTAGAACCTGACACCCAGTGCCCCATGAAGAACTCTAATGCACCACCATGTGCACCCCCCGTCAGTTGGCGAGTGTAGCCCTGGGAGGGGAGGAGATGGTTGCCCCTGGTGGGGAGGGCCCCGCAGAGATGTCCCTGGTCTCTTTAGGAGACATGGAAATGGTCCCTCCACCCCCTCTGCCTAGTAACACTAAGAAATATAGGCAGTGGGTGACCATTAATGGCCATAGGGTGGAAGCTCTCAGAGACACCGGAGCAAGTGTGACAGCTGTCAAGTGTCACTTGGTGTCCAGAGAGCAGGTGGTCCCTCATGCATTCTACCCTGTTATAGCTGCTGACAACTCCCAGAGAGAGTGTGAGGTAGCTTAGGTTCCCTTTGAATGGGGGGGGGGTTCAGGTACTCTTCAAGTTGCTGTAAGGCCCGCCATGCCTGTTGATTGTCTCCTGGGCAATGATTTGGAGGACTCCCCTTGGGCTAAGGTGGAGCGTGAGACACATTTGAAAATGTTGGGTGTGCCAGAGTGGGTGTGTGCAACCACTCGATCGATGACAGCAAGTAAGGGTGTTGATGGGGTCCCGGAGCCTGAAAGTATGGCCCAGGACCCAGCTGTGACGAGAAGAGGCAGGGGGCGCGGGAAACCGTCCCCCATAGTTCCCGTGGTCCAGGAGGAGGCAGACCTTGAGGGGGATGCCCTGGAACCCACAGGGGAGCAAGTTGCTGAACTGGGAGACCTGCCCGAGCTGACCCACTGGCAGCAGGATGGTGGTCCCTCCAGGGAAGAATTTTGTGCTGAACAAAAAGTGTGCCCTTCTCTTGTGGGTATGAGGCGGCAGGCCTCAGCCCAGACAACAGGTGATCAGTCAGGGTCATATTTGGTCTACTGGGAGAACGATCTCCTGTATAGCGAGCCTAATGCTGCTGAGCCTGGGTCAGCCCGTGTGCTGGTGGTACCCCAGCGCTTCAGAGCCTTCCTACTGGGTTTGGCTCATGACGTTCCGTTAGCTGGACATCTGGGGCAGGACAAGACCTATGACAGGCTTGTCACCCATTTTTATTGGCCTCAGATGAGAAGGGATACAGATATCCATTGCAAAACCTGTCAAAATTGCCAGGCAAGTGGGAAAAGCGGGCGGAAGCAGAAGGCTCCCCTCCAACCTTTTCCCGTCGTCAGTACCCCCTTTGACCGGGTGGGGATTGACATTGTTGGGCCCCTGGACCCAAAGACAGCCATGGGCAACAGGTTCATCCTGGTCTTGGTGGACCATGCCACACGGTACCCGGAAGCCATCCCTCTCAGAACAGTGACGGCCCCCGTGGTGGGCCGGGCACTGATGGGTGTTTTCTCCCGCATGGGGTTCCCCAGAGAGGTGGTGTCAGACCGGGGCACCAACTTCATTTCCAATTATATGAAGTCTCTGTGGAAGGAGTGTGGGGTAACCTACAAGTTCACCACTCCTTACCACCCTCAAGGTAATGGGTTGGTTGAGAGATTCAACCGAACCCTTAAAGGCATGATTATGGGTCTTGAAGAACCAATGAGGCGTAAATGGGACGTCCTCTTGCCATGCCTGCTGTTTGCTTACCGTGAGGTGCCACAGAAGTGTCTAGGGTTCAGCCCCTTTGAGCTTTTGTATGGACAGCCGGTAAGAGGACCTTTGAGTCTGGTCAAAGAAGGCTGGGAGCAATCTCCCAGGAAACCTCCCCAGGATGTATACAGTTACATGCTGGCCTTTAGGAACCAGACTCGGCGCTTCAGAGATCTTGCTCAGGCAAATCTGGAGGCCAGCCAGGAAGAGATGAAGCGGTGGTACGACCGGAATGCCACTCTGGTGGAGCTTCAGCCTGGTCAGAAAGTTTGGGTCATGTCCCCTGTGGAACCTTGTGCGCTCAAGGACAGGTGGACTGGACCATTTGAGGTTGTGGAGAAAAAGAGCGATGTCACCTACATGGTGGACTTGAAGTCTCCCAGGAACCCCTTGTGGGTCCTGCATGACAACGGTTTAAAGCCCCACTTAGAAAGGTCCCATGTGGGCATGCTCCTAGCTACAGATGCTGGAATGGAGGAGGAGAGTGAGCCTCTTCCTGACCTCCTGTATGCAAAAGAGCAAGATGGGTCAGTGGATGGTGTTGTCCTCTCTGACACACTGACCCCTGAGCAGCAGCAAGATTGTCGCCAACTGTAGGGACAATTCCCTGATCTGTTCTCCTTGATTCCTGGTGTCACTCAGTGGTGTGTCCATGATGTGGACACCGGGGACAGCACTCCTGTGAAGCACAAGGCCTACAGAGTGACTGACAAGGTCAGAGCATACATCAAGGAAGAGGTCTCCAAAATGTTTGCCTTAGGGGTGGTTGAGTCCTCTAGCAGTCCTTGGGCCAGCCCAGTGGTCTTGGTCTCGAAGGCTGCAGCGCCTGGTGCTTCACCAGAACTTCGGTTCTGTGTGGATTACCGAGGACTCAATTCAGTTACCAAGACTGACGCGCACCCCATCCCCAGAGCTGATGAGCTCATAGATCGGTTAGGGGCTGCCCGATACCTTAGTACGTTTGATCTAACATCTAGGTACTGGCAGATCGCTTTGACCGATGGGGCAAAAGAGAGGTCATCATTCCCCACACCAGATGGGCACTACCAGTTCCGGGTTATGCCCTTTGGGATGAAGAATGCCCCTGCCACCTTCCAGAGGTTGGTCAACCAGGTATTGGCTGGACTGGAGGATTTCAGTGCCGCCTACCTGGACGACATAGCAGTGTTCAGCGCCAGCTGGGAGGAACACTTGCGCCACCTCCAGGAAGTGTTGTTGGCCCTGCGCAGAGCAGGCCTCACAATCAAAGCCAGTAAGTGCCAGATTGGCAGGGTTCAGTGGTGTACTTGGGGCACCAAGTCGGGAGCGGCAAGGTGGCCCCCCCCGCAACCCAAGATTGATACCATCCTGGCTTGGACACCACCCAAAACCCAGACTCAGCAGAGAGCCTTCTTAGGTCTCACGGGTTACTACAGGAGGTTTGTCAAGTATTATGGCAACATTTTGCACCCCTTGACTTCGCTGACTTCCAGGAAGCAGCCAAGACTTGTGATCTCGACTGACGCCTGTCAGACGGCCTTTGACACCCTGCAAACTGCAATGTGCACAGCACCCATACTCCAGGCACCCGACTTTTCTAAAGAATTTGTTGTCCAGACGGACGCTTCAGAGCATGGCGTGGGGGCTGTTCTAGCTCAGGTGAATGAAGAGGGCCGAGACTTACCTGTAGCCTTCATCAGTAGGAGGTTACTTCCCAGGGAACAAAGGTGTAGTGCGATAGAGCGAGAAGCATTTGCTGTGGTCTGGGCGCTGAAGAAGCTAAGACCCTACCTGTTTGGGACTCACTTCCGGGTTCAGACAGACCACAGGCCACTCAGATGGTTGATGCAGATGAGGGGTGAGAAGCCAAAGCTGTTGAGGTGGTCCATTTCCCTACAGGGAATGGACTTCACGGTGGAACACCGCCCTGGTACAGATCACGCCAATGATGATGGTCTGTCCAGATTTTTCCGCCTTAGTGATGAGGACTCCCTAGGGTAAGGGTAGTTCTCCCCAAATTTCAGCTGGAGGGGACACGTGTTAGACCTGGCATCATTGGCATGAGTCTCTCCTCCATTTTTTCCTGTTTACCTCCTCTGTTTACGATGTTTTTTCTGGAATATTGCTTTGGGCACTGTGCCACTGCTGATCAGTGCCACAGTGCAAGTGCGCCCTATGTGAAATTGATATTGATTGGATTCCATATTTGGCTTATTTGGTTTATTGTCAGTCCCTATTATAGTGCACCAGGCGTGCCCGGGCTTGTAAACACAAATGCTGCTAGTCGGCTTGCAGCACGTGTTGTGCCACCCACAGAAGCAGCCTGGTAAAATATGTCTAAAGGTCTGCCATTGCTAGACCTACGTGCAGTCTGGTACTGTCACGCGGGCTGCGCAAGTACACCTATTTGCCAGTCCCTAAATCTTCCCTTAACTTCATGTTAGTCACCCCTATGGTAAGCCCAAGGGCAGGGTGCATTGTAAGCATAAGGTAGTACAAGCCCTGATGTGTGTGGCATGTCCTAATAGTGAATTATAGCCATCTTCGTTTTTCACTATTGTAAGGTTACCTGCTCTCCATCAGTTAGAATGGGCTGCCCGTATTATTAAACGGTATAATCCTAGCGGGCTCGGGGAGCATGGTACAATGTTGAGTTTGGTACCCCTGAACTCAGAGTTTAATTACGCATCCATTTGGGTGGATGGTTTTTAGACTCTGTGTTTGAAAATAGCACTTTTAGAAAGTGGCTATTTTGTTGTCTGACTGTCTACTGGTCTCTGCTGGTTTGGTGTGTGTGTGACAGGAGCTGGGTGGCTCCAGAGGTCTGAATGAGTCAGTGTGGGGTGAGTGAGGCATTTGCATTGAGAGTAGGGGAAGAGTAGCTCCTGATAGCTTGCCCTGTCTGACACAAGGCTGGCTCCACCTCCTGCCGGGCGACTGATGGCTCTGCCCCTGCCAGTGATAATGCTGGCTCCACCTCCTGCTGGGCGGCTGAAGACCCTGCCCTGCACCGTGAATAGGCGAGGAGCCTCGGCCTGGCTACACCCACAACAAACCCAGGATGGGGGAAATCTCCCTACACAGACAAAGGGATCAAAGCAGACAAGGGGTATAAGGGAAGGACCCCTGAACCAAAGAACTTAGATCAATTCTGACAAGGAAACCTGAACCAAGGACAAGAAGCCTGCTGATCCAAGGACTTGCCTACCCCTTCTGCCAGTGTGCTGTTTGTTGGGGGAATCCTGCAGTTACTTCTTTATTTTTGCCAAGGAACCAGGAGAGAGGAACTGAGTGTGTACTCTCAAGCTTTGCCAAGGAAATCTCCAAGGGTTGGAAGAGTGCCAGCCTCCTGTTGAAGTCACAGGGTTAAAGGACTTCATCATTTGCTAAAAGTGCCTGTTGCTGGAACCTGAAAGTCCAGCACTGTGATGTATTCCTATAGGTTCTGTATCGATCCCCCTATTCCTGACCCTGTTCTGGTTAACAAGTTAACTAGCAGCCATCCCATGATGCAGAAACCGTTATCTGATTAAGCCACACCACGGCACAGGAACGTGTTATCTGATTAGGTCATGACGCTTGCCATCTAATTAGGCAAGCGATATTCCTCCAGCCCCTGATAAGGCATATGGAGTTCTCAAAACAAATCAAACCTATGACAACCGGGGAAAAACCCTGCGGCCATTGTTTTGATTTCACCGAGAACTTCAGCAAAAGAATGTGCTAACGACCAAGTCGTATGACATCCTTATTGACGTATCTATGTCCATCCTTACGTCAATCTCGGCACCTTACAGGTATAAATATTACCGGTATTGCCTTAAGCAAACACACGCGGTGGTGACGAGATCGGAGCAGCCAGACTTGCCGAAGCCCAGAGCAGAGCAGACCCCGCTGGCGCAGCCCCGCCTTCCTGACGCGCTGAGAACGAGACGCTGCTTTCTCCTGCCGAGAAATCCAGCTCCGGCGCTTCCGAGCAGCCCTCGCAGGCTGCTTGGAATATCGAGACCAGAGACGAGAGATACCATCCCTCATTCATCCTAGATTCCAGGTACAGAACTGAATAACCCCTTGCAGAGAATTCTTGAGTCAGTCACTTGGCAAAACAAACTTAACTTAAACTGCTACTTTCTATTCCCGCCCACATATTAGGCTTAGGTCAGGTACACTGGGGTAGGCGTAGTTAGAAACACCAGTTGAGTACGATTAGTCAAATTTATATATGTATGTATCTATTTTATCCATTTTAAAACACCTTATGGCTTAGAAACCATATAAATGTTTTTACAGTATTATTTTATACTTCTGCTTTTATTGTATGCACTTTACTTAACCATAAGTATTGCGATAATATCGATCCATTTCTCTTGTATGAGAAAAGAGACTGATCAATAAATACCATCTTTTATTGAACACGCCCGTCTCTTCCTTTTCTCTACAATCTGGTGAAACTAAGAATGCACGTACTGACTGAGTAAAATAAGTTGTCTTTTGTTTTCACACGGCTCTAGAGATACACTCTTGATTAGGGGAGAGCATAGTTGTCATGTTCTATGGTTGTCAGAAACTAAATTCCTTCTTGTCTATCCAGGGAGGTTCCACTCCTCCTTGCCTATTCGAGAAAGTTTCTAGTGAACTCTGAGCTAGCTGGCAAACCCAAAACTTTAAGTCTAATATCGACAGTAGAAGACCTAGTTAACGTCTGGTCTAGGCCTATACTATTGAAGGTATTATTCCAATGCGCAGAGCCTATTGGGATAATAGGAACTACACTACATGGCGCCCAAACGTTTGGAAAGGCGATAAAACTAACGCAAGACATTAGAGTAACTCAGTCGTGCTTTTTCACTCAGACCCCTTTTTTCCCATAATACTCCAAAGACGTCTGGAGTGGGTGAAAGGTCATATCCGCCAAACCTCGCAGGAGGAACCTCCTATGTATGGTTCTTGGTTTAGTCAACGTTGAAGGATACACTGTTCCAAAATATTGTGCATCTAATCTTTGTTTCCATAAGAAACCTGACCTGCAAACAAACGGTAAAACCTTCCTGTCGGTAAAATGGTAGACAGTGATGATGAAAGAGAAGCAGTTAGAATAGCAGCTGAACTCGTAGCAGCTGAAACTACTATGCAAGAAACAGACCCGAATATAATACTCATCGCGGTCAACGTAAGAAAATCTATAACTTTAAAACTTATAGAAAATGGACTGACACCTAGAGGTGGCACAGTCATATTCGTAATTGAGGCACACGAATATCGGCAGACAGAGGTATTCTATTCATGGATACACTTTCCAGCAGCAAACGCTGTAACAAAGCACTTCCACTATTACAAAACAGAGGAACCTCCTAATGAGTACACTCCTTTCGAGGAGGTGGAAGTACCACTCAAATTTCAAGAGCACCTGCTCTTGTTTAATGGCGCCCTAAAACATAATAATCACATAACCAGGCTCGGTCCACTAGGTAGACCAGGAGCAACGTGGCCGGTCCTAGCCGGATACACACCACATCCAGACATCGAAAGAATGTCTGCAGCAGATCTTTTAATACAACTAAAACAATTAATAAAAGTACATAGACAATTAGTCCAATATGTAATGCGGACTTCAACAATCCAACCAGCAATTAAAATTCCACAACTGACCCCTCATCAGGGAAACACAAATAAAATTACACCACAGAACATACAGTCCTGCCTAGGTAAAGTACCAGCTAAAAGGGAACAAATACCATTCTGGTTAGCACAAAAAATCACCCAAATAGAGGCGGTGTTTCCAGACACCACCCCGTTGGAAAAACACAGGATTCTGACTATCTGTATTCCAATGGGAATCGCACCACACGTGGAGGACTGTGACACTTGGGGTACAGTCTTTGCTTCCATTTACACAAAAACGCATGGTGTTCCATCCATCTCGGTAATACCAGATGTGCTAAAACAAATTCAAGATGAATACGGTCCAGAACCCGCTTTAACTCTTGGTATGAAATTACTGAAAGACTTCAAGCAGGTCTCGGCTATATTACTAGCCAACATAAAGGGAGAAGCAGCAAACGTGGCGATCCGCCAGAGGTTAAAAGAAACAGATATAGCAGACCAACCAGCTGAAATTGCCAGAATCATAGAAAAATCCTATGAGGAACTAGGTAGAGATAGTTTAGGTGGAATACCAGTAAAACCTCGACTGATTGAAAGTCCTGAAAAAGTATTTTTTAATAATAATTTAACATCACAAAAAAAGAGCTGGGATGGAAACAAACAATCCAATCCTAAAGAAAAGAAATTCCAGTCCAGAGGAAGGTCTCCTCGGCGGAGAGAAATATCTCCAAACCAAGGACACAGGTCTCCCCAAAGTGAGCCCTCTGGGAAAAGATACAACCTTAGAAATAGGGATAATATTAAGAAGCCTGATAGATATCAAGAAATTGATACACGCCCCTCTCAATCTTTTCAGACTTCCTCGCAGAAATCGGAAAGAAGAGGACGATCAGAACAAAGAGAAGAGCACGCCAAGTCCAAAGACAAGGAACCTGCTCATCTAAAAAAGAAATTACAATTTCCAAAAAAGAAGGTAGCCAGTATTAAAGTAGTTAACAATGCCGAGAATACTGAGGACACAACTGAAAAACGGAGAATGGGCTCAGACAATGCTAGACAGCGCAGCAGAAGTGACCATAGCTCGCAAAGTCCTTATGAATCATCTGGAGACAGTGGACACGAATGAATATCTTCAAGAGGAAACTGCAGACACCAGAGTTAGCAAACCTCACAAAATATATGAAATAACTTTACGTATAGAAGGGGATAAGACTAGAAAAATAAGGGGACTATTTTGGGATAATCTCTCCAAGGGCTATGACATCCTTCTAGCTGAAAAAGACTGGCCACCAGAGTTTGTCAGGGACTGCCCTCATGGCGAAGAAATAATTATGCCTGCCTTCTCAAATCATATCCCAATTCATAAAAAATACACACTTGCCAGAAAGTGGGCAGTAGCTCAAGCTCCTGCTTTATATAAAAATCACGTAGGATGGGATGAGGACTCTCCTCCTCACAAAATCCAGTTAAAAACACAACCTACTGCACAAAGACAGTACCCAATTAAGCAAGAAGCTAAAAAACAGGTAAAAGAAATCCTAGATCAACTAGAATACCAGGGGGTGATTGAAACTTGCACCTCACAAATGAACAACCCTTTGTTTCCGGTTTCCAAACCAGACAATACATATCGTCTAGTTTTGGATTACAGACACCTTAACTCATGTTGCAAAACTTTTGCAGTGCAAAACTCGCATAGTGCTGCACTAATGAATAACATAGTGCGCAAAAAATACAAAACAACATTAGACATCTCTAATGGATTCTTTTGTCAAACAATAGCACCAGAGAGCAGATATTTGTCCGCGTTCTCAATAAATGGCGCTCAAAAACAATTCTGTCGGTTACCCCAGGGGTTCAAGAACAGCCCAGGATTATTCTCAGCGAGAGTAACAGAGTTACTACAAACATATGATGACGAAGCATTATCTTATGTCGACGACATATACCTAACAGATGATGACTTGGATACTCACTTGAAGAGAGTGAACACCATAATACTTGGGTTCGCAGCAGAGGGTTACAAATTCAACTTTAAAAAATCTAGAATTGCCCATCTAACAGTCCTGTTCTTAGGATATGAATTATCAAGTGAAGGCAAAAGCCTGGCTAACAATTTCCTAGAGAAATGTGCCGTACTCCAAGCACCTAGAACACTAAAAAACCTACAGTCAATTCTAGGCTTCCTAAATTTCGGAAGAACATACATTGCAAATTACGCAGAAAGGGTCAAGCCCCTTTATGATCTAATAAAACCAGATTTTAAAAGAACCAATTGGACTCAAATACACACAGAAATTTTGAGATCTTTACAAACAGACATGTTAATTAAAACAAAATTAGAAACACGTGATAACACACGCAATCTTGTGATTCGAGTCATCCCAGGAAGATGCGGATTCACATACCTGACCTCTAATGAGGGAGAAAAGGTACCAATTGCATTCAAATCACACTTGTACACAGAAGCTGAAAAGAAGTTCAGCATTAAAGAAAACATTGTTCATGCAGTTCAAACTACAATAGCTAGAGAAAAAGATAAAGCTGACGGTAGACGTATCACAGTCAGAACAGCAGAATCAGCCTTTGAGGCATTAACAACACCGTGTAATTTACCAACAACAGCATTGAATCCGGAATGGATACAATGGGTGAATTCCATTACAATGGACAAAGTAAACTACTACTTTGATCCAGAACTAGAGGAACTAAAAAATCTAGAATATGAAAGAACATTCCCTCTGCCAATCGACATTCTGCCCTTACGACAATACGCTTGTGTAATCTATACAGACGGACATGCTCAACCCTCCGTTTGGGGAGAACAAGCATACAACCCCACATGTGAGATTACAAAAGAAGTGTGGCGCGGAGGTAAACTAAGACCTCTATTAACAAAAACACACTCAGTAGAAACTAATTCAGAACAACAGACTGAAATAATAGCATTGAAAATGGCGCTAGATAATGCAGATCGCGAATTCCCGACACTTATAGTGTCCGATTCATATTACTGCGTCAAATCATATAACAACGATTTGCAGACATGGATTCAAAACGGTTACAAAGATGACACAGGTGCAACAATAAAGCAAAAACTGCTTTGGGAACAAATAGTTCTGTTACAAAAAGAACTACCAAAGACTCACGTGATACATACACTGAGTCATCAGCGTGATGGCGTTCACGTTGCAAGGAATTCATTGGCTGAGGCAGCCACAGCGGTAGCAACTAAATCGGCTTCCGTAGCTAGAAAAAAGCGTACAGTGAAATACATTGACGATGAAACAGCGCTGGCGGTGAGAACGTCATCAAAAGGCGACTGCTCAGCGCTACCGATCAACTATCCACTCAATTATACATACATAATCGATGCAAACTCCGTCCCTTTTGCTCGAATCCCTGGAGTGGGGGATAGAGTAATTCCAAACATGGACAGGGGAACCTTGTTAATTGCAGACGCACATATGGGTGAGGGTCTCGGACACCTCAAACTAAAAGATTCTCTGGAAGAATTACAATCAATGTACTGGTGGCCAGGCATGAGCCTGCAGCATCACATTTTTGTAAAAAAATGCCCGGACTGCAACAGAGATCGCAGTGGCGAGAGAAACGGTATACTACCGTGGCGTTTCACTCCAGAAAGGATCAACAGTAAAAAGCAAAGCGTCCGATTAACATATACAGGCTAGTTTCCACTTATAATGTAGATCCCCAGCACTCGGCTGACGTCTGGACTGTTATACAAAGATTTGCGAGTCTAAATGGCATATACGATAGGAGCATGCTACGTTTGACCAATGTTTTCACTTTAGCCCTCAAGCTTGTGGGGAAGCACGGCCAAATGAGCATAGCGATGCGGGATTCTTCTCACTTCCTTCCTGAGGGATACGGGATGGTGTAAAGAAAAAACCAAGGCATAAAGCTATCTATAACAGAAAGGATATTAGGTTCGGGAGCTGGGTGGGTCAAACATCTAATAAGTGTCCAACGTAGTCTAAACAACCTGCCAAGAAATTCTCTGAAGGGATTCAGTCCGTACGAATTATTGTTTGGAACTAGGATGTTAGTCTTAGATCTCGACAGTCAAACTTCAGTGGTGAAGGAAAAAAACTTTGATATCAAAGATCGTTTGGCTATTTTGCAGGACTTAAACGAAACAAGAAAAGACCTGAGCAACATAAAGTTGAAACAGCAGCCAACAACCACTGAAGAACCACCACCTGTCCCAGCAAGACCTGTCTGGATTCCAAAAGTCGGGGATCTAGTCAGAGAAAAGATCGCGGTAAAGAAGAAATTTGGGCCTTCTTACAGAAAAGCAGTTCCTGTCTTGTCTATCAACGGGACAAGATCAGTTGTACTACCGCCGCTTGCTGGTAAAAAGGAGAACCGAGTTGTATCCATCGACCTGGTGAAACCACAATCATGTGGCCGATAACAAACAGTAGGCCAAGTGGACTCCCGATAAGTAGTAGAACACCAAGGTTTGCTACAAATACAGAGGTCCAAACTAAGAGGCTAATCACATTCGAAACGCCTACAGAAGAACAACAAGGACTGTGCAACAATGCAATGGAACTTAAACCTCTGAAAACCCAAATAAAAACATTTAGTAGAGACACACCAACATACAATGAAGTAACAAACGAATATGCAAGAAACAGTAATCCTGAAGCAATTGGAACAATTGACAGAACTGCATCCGGCTACTTCATAAACTTCGATGATTCCTCTGAAGACCTAAGTGAATCAAAAACACAGCCATCAACAAAAACCTTTAAAGATAAAGCTAAAAAACTTTTGAAACAACTGAAAGAAACATATCTAATTTCTCCATGGATTGAATTTTGGGTGGGTTTTGGTGCATTTATCCTCATACTTTGGCTCATCATGGTACTAACTTTGGGACGCTTCATTGAGGGAAAATATGCTAAAATGGACACAGCAAGTCAGAAAATCAACTTGATCCTCAAACCGCACACATCTTCACACGTGGAGAAAAGAGAACTTTCTTCAGTCAACTTCACAGCCAATCCTATACCGGGTGGGGTAGCATGGGACAATACTGACTACGAAATTTATGGTCCAGTTGAGATCCTGAAATATCCACACCAAATCAAGATTTCGTTGAGTGACTTCGTAAAACCAAGCTCATTTGCTGATGATTGGGACTTTGAAAGTATAAATAATATGATGTCTGACTTAGTGATGTCTGCTAAATTTACCAAACATGATTATTTGCAGGGTTCGACTAATTATGATAGTATGTACTGTTACAACCACTATGGTAACCATTTTCTACATAAATCTGCACAACGTAGAAATGTTTTAAATTATAATCAATGGGAACATTGTGCAACCCCTCCAAAAGGAAGCTCAAGAACCTTTTATGACAAATATTCATACTTTTCAGGGTTCAACACAAGTAATGCTGAAACATTTTATTTCAAATTGTCAAATAAGACAGGGACAAAGACCATGATAACAAACACGAAATTTATATATTCAGACTCATTTTTTGAACAAATGAATACTTTTGGTTTTGATTATTGGGACAAAAATGTTGAAGTAAAAAGTGTTTGGGGTACAAAAGAATGGCAAGTACAAGGTATAGAATCATTGTTTAGAGCCTGCATGATCCCAGAACAAATTATATTTTTGAATGACACTGTTCAACAAACTACCTGTCTTGGCCTAGCCAAAATCAAAGATTTAAATAAACCGTCTATTCCAAAGCCAACTATGAACAGCAATAGCTCTACAGATGAAGAGATAGACGTAAACTATGTATTAAACCAAAACAGAACACATCCTGATTGGAAACAGTGGTTGATCTGGCCCACAGATACTAATAACTGCCAAGACAGATTCCTGAACAAAACACAGGGGTTCAAATTGACCAGGCAAGACCCTAGATATTCCCAAAGACAACACCCAGGGATAATAACCACCTACAGTGTGGGCAAACTCTGCCTTCAATGGCTACAAACTTCCACACTGGCAGAAATTAAGCAACACCTAACTTTACTTACTGATGGTGCTGACTTGCGTGATTTCATTATGGGACCGCGCAAACAGCGTCAGAAACGTTTCATAGCAGCCTCTGTATATGCAGCTTACAACGAGGCCTGGAAGGTGACTCAAATTGAGACAGCAGAAAGTATACGGGAAATTGACCGTATTAATTTGGAAAAATCACTTTCTGTAGTGGACAATGGGTTAATGACTCTGTCCTCCAGAATTTTTTCTTTGGACAGCATTGTGTCTTCAGCAATCGACATAATATCGCAAGACTTACTGTTGTTACAACACGGTCAGTCTCAATTGCGTTCTATTGTACAGCTTGGCTGGACGTTACAAAATCTGCGTTCAGGCGATGTGCCTTGGCGTTTAATCAACACAACGTCACTATTCAATATCTTTAACCTTACTGATAAACAAATCAGTATGGCACAGAAGGGTGCTGATTATACAATCCTGAGCATTGAGAAACTCGAGAGATTACCAGTGACAATGTCAGAACGACCTGTCAGTGAATGGATAATACATGGGATAATTAATATTCCAATATCAACCTTCAGGTTTCAATACTGCCAAAAATATATACAGGCTGGCATGTACGAAAAATTGGGAAAAGGGTACATTAAGACAACATGGAACTTGCCCTATTCACATGCATGTGGCAGTAATAAAGGACAGAAAGTGTTTCTTAGTGGCAATAATTGTGCGATGTCACTAAGCGGTACACTTCTGTGTAATGGAATTAGTTTGCATGGAGCCTGTGAAGGGAACTCAAATAACCTTTCATGTCACCAGCTAGGCGCACCTGCAACAGGAATAGAACCATTTTTTCAAAGACTCTATAATGGGAGTTACATTCTAATTGTGGATCGCAGATGTTGTAGTCTTATGCCCGGGACTCCTTATCTCGTAACTACGACTGCGAAGGTCATGTGCTCTGGACACTCATTGTTCCCCAGCTCCTTTCCAGACAGGGAGGCAAGGGCATGGCCCAACTTGAAAATTACTTCTATTCGAATAGATACTTTAAGCAGAATGAAAACAGTGCTTCTTCAGACGCCGACTAGACTCACGTCATCAAAAGAAACGTATGATCTCCTAGTCGCAAGGACGACTGCAGAGATTCACTCATTGTTATCAACTAATTCCCCCATACATTTCGCAGAAATCCTGAATGAAATCTTAAATATTTCTGATACCAGTGGAGTCTCAAAAGTATTTAAGACAGTATTTTCGATGGCATTAACACCATTCAAAGCCATACTGGGTATTTTTCCAGATTTCGTCCATTCGATTTTTGGCGGACTTCCCCTCATTTTAGGACTAATTGCAGGAATCCTATTCCTAGTCCTTATATTTCGTTATGGCAAACCGTGTCACAAACAAAACACCTGCGACAAGGTAAGAAACAATCCGAGCCATTGGATACCGGGACCGGATATCAAAAATCCTGGGACTTTCCCAGCTTAGAGACCTGAACATGACTTGGTTTCTTTCATTTCGACCAATGTGGCATCGATGTGTTTTACCTGTATTAAGGTGCCTGCTGTGCGGAGAAGAATGCGTGTTGGACACCTGTCTGACGCTACAATCAGATGCGCCAATGGATGCAGAAACATTGTTGAGTCCAATAAAGGCTCATGCTTTGTGCTGCCCTCAACGGCTACCAATCCTGATGACGGCATTCGTGGAAACTTCACCACTACGATTGAGGGGTAGTGAAGTTCAAGATGAAAGCAGCATCGATCAGGTACGACCTTCTGTCAGCAATACTAATCAAAACGTCAATGGAGACAATCATGCGCACGAATGCATGGTTACACCATTTTCCGAGTTAGTGGAACTCTCCCAGGAAGCTGTTGACAGCTTTTTCGACAGTCTAAATGATATGATGTTCTCACCAGAGCAAAAATAAAGACTTTTGAGCAAGCTAGCACACGGCATTCCCTGAATTTGGCCTTCAACTAGAATAGCAAAATAACATGAACAATTTCCCCTCCAGTTCACGGACAGCAATTTTTCAGCAGCCCCAAAATATTTTTACGATTTTTTCGGGACACTTATCTTCTGCTTAAAGTAAGAACTATTCTTAGAGAACTAAAATTTCTACTTTTAGAAACTTTATAGACATTAGCTGCCCGCTGGTATGTTCATAATTATTTTTATTCTGTGATGAAATGGTCTCGAACTTTTTTCTTCTGTATTAAGAGCCATTTCATGTGTAAATTCTCATATACCTATTAGCAATAATGTATACATATGCGTGATTACTTTAGCATTATTCTACAGCTTGAGTGCATATAATACATGTGACTGTTTTTTCCGTATATTAGATAATTTCGAAATGCATTTTATGTATATTGGGGTGGTAAGGTATACACAATACTCTACAGTATGTTTTACTATGCCTAGATTCGTAAACATGGCCATAGTTAGCGTGAAGTGGGTGTGATGTATTCCTATAGGTTCTGTATCGATCCCCCTATTCCTGACCCTGTTCTGGTTAACAAGTTAACTAGCAGCCATCCCATGATGCAGAAACCGTTATCTGATTAAGCCACACCACGGCACAGGAACGTGTTATCTGATTAGGTCATAACGCTTGCCATCTAATTAGACAAGCGATATTCCTCCAGCCCCTGATAAGGCATACGGAGTTCTCAAAACAAATCAAACCTATGACAACCTGGGAAAAACCCTGCGGCCATTGTTTTGATTTCACCGAGAACTTCAGCAAAAGAATGTGCTAACGACCAAGTCGTATGACTTCCTTATTGACGTATCTATGTCCATCCTTACGTCAATCTCGGCACCTTACAGGTATAAATATTACCGGTATTGCCTTAAGCAAACACACGCGGTGGTGACGAGATCGGAGCAGCCAGACTTGCCGAAGCCCAGAGCAGAGCAGACCCCGCTGGGGCAGCCCCGCCTTCCTGACGCGCTGAGAACGAGACGCTGCTTTCTCCTTCCGAGAAATCCAGCTCCGGCGCTTCCGAGCAGCCCTCGCAGGCAGCTTGGAATATCGAGACCAGAGACGAGAGATACCATCCCTCATTCATCCTAGATTCCAGGTACAGAACTGAATAACCCCTTGCAGAGAATTCTTGAGTCAGTCACTTGGCAAAACAAACTTAACTTAAACTGCTACTTTCTATTCCCGCCCACGTATTAGGCTTAGGTCAGGTACACTGGGGTAGGCGTAGTTAGAAACACCAGTTGAGTACGATTAGTCAAATGTATATATGTATGTATCTATTTTATCCATTTTAAAACACCTTATGGCTTAGAAACCATATAGATGTTTTTACAGTATTATTTTATACTTCTGCTTTTATTGTATGCACTTTACTTAACCATAAGTATTGCGATAATATCGATCCATTTCTCTTGTATGAGAAAAGAGACTGATCAATAAATACCATCTTTTATTGAACACGCCCGTCTCTTCCTTTTCTCTACAATCTGGTGAAACTAAGAATGCACGTACTGACTGAGTAAAATAAGTTGTCTTTTGTTTTCACACGACTCTAGAGATACACTCTTGATTAGGGGAGAGCAAAGTTGTCATGTTCTATGGTTGTCAGAAACTAAATCCCTTCTTGTCTATCCAGGGAGGTTCAACTCCTCCTTGCCTATTCGAGAAAGTTTCTAGTGAACTCTGAGCTAGCTGGCAAACCCAAAACTTTAAGTCTAATATCGACAGTAGAAGACCTAGTTAACGTCTGGTCTAGGCCTATACTATTGAAGGTATTATTCCAATGTGCAGAGCCTATTGGGATAATAGGAACTACACTACAGCACCTCTGAAGAATCCAGCAATCTCGACGCCGACGGACGCCGCCGAATCCAGCTCGACATCGTGAGTGCAGCTTCAGTGTCCCGCACCTTGGCCGCCGGCCGCCGGGCCCGATCGACGCCAGTAGTGAAGCCAATACCGACCGCCTCGACACCGAGCCCTCTCGACGCCGTGAGCGCTGCTCACTCTTGCAACATCACCATCGACATCGACGACGATGCCGTATCCTGCTTCGCCTCATGAGCGCTGCTCCTGCCTGACATCTGTCGACGCCGCTGCAGATCGCCCCGACTCCGAGGCCCGATCGATGCCGAAGACGCGACGCCGGACATCTCGACGCCGCTGATCATCGTGTGCTTCACTTTTCCAAGGTACTTTGTTGTGGGGGTCTGTTCGACTCCGGGCTCGACGTAGCGCTCCTCGCGGTCGACGCCGAACCTTTGGATTAACTTTGCCTCGACGTCGTGTGACTCCTGTGGGGGTTACATTGTTGCCAAGAACTGTGATTTAATGAAGAAGAGTTGCTTTTGTTACTAAAGACTTTGTGCTAAGAAGAAACTACACTTGAACTGTTATTTTTCCTTCCAAGAGTATTTATTAAGATTGTGGTATATTTTTGTCGTTATTTGGTCTTGTGCAAAGCCTTATATAAACAGCCTTATTTTTATAATACTACTGTGTCGTGTCCATTTGTAGTGTATTCACTTTATTACTGTATGTGGTCATAAATGCTTAACGCACTGCCTCTGAGATAAGCCTGTCTGCTTTGCCAAGCTACCAAGGGGGTGAGCAGGAGTTATCTAAGTGTGTGATCCCCTTGCCCTGACTAGAGGAGGTGGGTCCCTATTTGTCAGAAGTGTATACCTCTGCCAACTAGAGACAGCCGCCTCTAACATTCCTCGAATAGTTCCAATTTGCATGGGCTCCACTCCAGATTGTGAATCGTTTCCCTTGCCAACTTCTGTTCGGCTCGATCAAATCTTGGAACACTGGAGCGGAAATCTCTCTCCCTCTCACCTTTCCTTTCACTTTGTCTATAATCAATTTCAAGAACCAAATCTATTAACGTCAAAATCTCTGTGGGTCTATTTGGTACTTGAGCCAAGGCATCCTTCAATTCATCCTTTGGTCCATGATAAAATACTGCTGCTCGTTTATTTTCTGGCCACTCAGTTTCTACGACCAACTTATTGAACTGAGCCAAATATGAAATTAAGTCTCGACTTCCTTGTCTAGTTTCCAATAGCTCATTGTCTGTTGCTTGTGAAGCCTTCCATCAATCCAAGATTCTGAGGAACTCTTTTTTTAAGTCTTCCACATTAAATAGGATGGGATCATTCCTGGTTACTAGTGGCATTGACCATGACGAAGCATCCCCGCTTAGATATGATAGTATGAAGGCCACTAGCGACTGTGCATCAGGGAAAACATCAAGTCGGCACATGAAATGGAGAGTGCATTGTGTCAAAAACACTTGTGCCTTTTGCGGGTCTCCATGAAAACGTTGCGGGGGGCCAAATGAATGACAGGGGACAAAGAATGTATAACCTACATGGCAACTTTGGGTGAAGGTGATGCTAGCCAACTAGAATATTCCTCTTGTGATGCTGAGAATTTTACACTTGTGTCTGATATTAAACTATTCATTCTCTGAGTTAAATCTGTGGTCTCTCTCTTAGAGGAAATTAAATCCTGCCTAAGTTCCCTTTTTTCTTGTATGACTGTGATTAATTCATTTTGGATACCCTTCAGGACTTCTCCTAGTTTCTCTAAATCAAAACCGTTTGCCATTCTGCTCAGGTGCAAAAATCAATGTGGGCACTTTACTCTGTCAGGAGGTGTCTTCCACCAATTATGCACGGGAGCAGAACGGAGCTGGTTCCCAACGTCCCACTGAGAATTCCAGGCACACACATTTTAATTTAGATGAGCAACCTCCAAACTGTGGTAAATAAATAAATAATACCCTATTTTTGAATGCATAAATGAATAACAGATAGCTCAATAAATAAGAGTCAAGATTCGAGGTAGTAGGAGTTTGCAGGTTTAATACAGCATAAGGACAGGAACAGGACAACCTGCACGAGAACAGAATGGCAAACCCTGGCAGCGCTGCCGGGGCTGGATCTGGACAAGGGATAACTTTTTAATAACAGTACATGAGCATATATACATAACGCAAACACATAGCATTACATTGCAATAGGCGTAGCAGTGGGTGGAGCAATAGGCATGACGCGTAGCAGTCGCGAAAGATAAGGGTGAAAAGAGGTGTAACAGGGCGTATACATAGACATGTGATGCAAACGTAACAGAATATGTCACGAGTGGGGCGAAACCCATGGAGGGGGCTACCTAAGGAGCCGGGACCTCTAACCTGGTGGTGCGCGCAAACTTGGCAATGACGTGTTACTAGGAGAAGCTGGGGGCTATGAACTCTGTGCTAGGAGCAGAGACTGAAGTCTGGAGAGTCAGAGCGACATGTACCTAAGCAGTATCTAGTATCTGATGTTTAGAGAACATGTTGATAGAATCCAAAAGATATCGGGGTAAAGGCTAACAGACTCTAAGACTAGAGCATGCGTTATTCTACATGTAGTGCGTGATGAAGAATATTAAATGACCATTAATACAGTATTTCTCTTACATGGAGACGTGAAGGCTAGACAATGACGGAAACTATTGGTGCGGTTCAGTAGCTTAGGAATGCAGAGAAGGAGGACTGAACTGATAACTGGAACTATAACATACTCTTGGCAGACTCAGAGGCAGAGCCAGGCTGAACCGGGCACTGCGAGGCAGGAAGTAAGTGAAGGGTCGAGGATACAGGTGGGGGCTGTATCGCTCCTCAGCGAGAGCTCAGGAGACAGGAGCTGAATCTGATGTTCGGGCTCTTTTGAGGCCTAGAGACGGGGACTTTTCAATGAAATAACGTGCACACTGAGAAACGTGGCAACGTAGCTTTACATAGGCCTAATATTCGTAGTATTCACGAGGACGGGGAACTGGCATACTAGAGGTGGACACAACTATAATTGCGTCTTTAATCGAACATGGGGAATACATATGCATATTAATCATGCACACATAACATATGATGGAGGACGCGTAGGGACACAGAACATGGCAAAATTTACTTTTCCACATTCCCTCCTTGTCACTACGTTTCCATCAGGAAACATCAATATTCATGATACCATCTATCATTTCATACAGTATCATTTGCTCGTCTCGAATTGTCTTGGAACGGGATTTAGAAAGGGGCTTGGGACTAGGAATACAAGAGGTAGCACAAATGCCACAAATCGCAGGGCCACATTGTATACAGAGGCAGCAGCTGAATATGATCGCTACTGCAATACCTAGAAAGGACAATACTTTCCATCCCCAGGCGGAAATTATATTCCAGAACCAACCGGACCATGTCCAGGTGCCTGGATCTTGGTGTAACAGATGGGCAATTTTATGGAGTCTGGTTATAGCTGAATAAACAGACGGCGCGTTATTTGGAATGAAAATGCAGCAACTAGATCCGATGACTCTACAGGCCCCGCCCCTATCGGCCAGTATGACGTCAAGGACGAGACGATTTTGCAAAACGACAAATCTCATAGCAGATTGCTCTTCGGTTAAGTTACCTAGAGCAGAGGCAGTCTCATTTACTACAGCTTCAAGGGTTCTTGTTAACCTACGGATCAGCTTACTATTCTGGATAGGTCCTATAAAGAAGAAGAAACCTCTATTGAAATCTGTATACTGTTCTAGAGCAGTTTCAGTATAATCGACAATTGGGGACTCGATCTCCCTTCTATGTCTAATGTGTACTAGATGTGTGTTTCTATGGTAATCAGATGGGGCTAAGAAAACAGGTGGCAGTAGGAAGGCAATGTAACAGGTTCCCTCCCAATCGAGGGGCAGACGGACATATGCAGTTTGACCACAAATAAAATATGAATGACGTGAAGCTTTGAAAATAGATTTCCCACTGTCACTATACTTGACAATAGTAGTACAGTCACTATGTCCTACATGTACGGAACCATTATTTCGGACACATAATTCACCTTTGACTGGTAGTACTGAAATAGCAGGTAAGTCTGGAGTAGTATCAGACTGAACATTCAGGACCATGAAATTCGAAGAATAGTTACCTAAATTATACACTTCATTTTCTAGATCTAGCCCTGTTCTGTGGGGGAGACCTTGCTTGTCTGGAAAACATGTACTGTTAAGAAAAGACATATCTGTTGAGGATGACGTTAACGTGGACCATGCTCCACACGAACCATTATGTGAAAAAGGATAAGGAAAGAGTGGCAGAACTCCCTTCGGCGTCTGGAAAGGGGGGAGTCGACCACACACCCAACAATTAGTAGCATTGCTGGTCTGGTGTGAGTAATGTAACATGCGGATAAAAGAGTTATTACGCATAGCGAGGCGGTAAGAGAGTTCATGAGGAGGCAGATCACTAAACGTGTGCTCTACTGTAACATTAGAAGACGTATTTACATGAGAAACTGGGAAATACAGGTAGAATGCATAACTGGTGCAGGAAATCATAATGCTGAGAAATAAAACGAAACTTAGAAAAACGATACATCGGATTGAGTTTTGACTGACTCTCTCACTATGGGGGTCTATTTTATACATGTCAGAAACAGTCTAACCGTTTCACCTAGGGGAGGACTTAGACAATCAAACTGGCTGACTTATTTTACTAGACCGGAGTTTTAACTTATACTCCTGTTGCGGAGTTTTCTCTAACAGGGGGGGTTCAGTAACATTGTTCTTTGCGGGACAGTCCTTAAGAATAGTACTTTGGCAATCCTTCAAATCCTGGGAAATGTTCTTTGAGACCGGTTTCAGTCCATAAAACTTCTTTATATGCGAAAGGTGCACCCAGCCTTTGCGACCCTCCAACTTCACGGCTGTACGGGTGGCGAGGAGGACCTGTCGGGGCTCCTTCCAGCGAGGCTCCAGCGGACTTGATCGGTCGAAATTTCTCACTAAGACCATGGATCCGGGAACGATTTCATGCGGTGCCACCTCGGTATTGTCTGGAAATGCGGCGGCAACCTGTGAACGACAAGAGTTGAGGGCAGACATCAAGGAAGCTAGGTAATCTGTCAGCATATTACTTGAAACATCGGTAATACTTCGGGGTCTAGGTGTACCCCACATATTTGGGGGGCGGCCGAAAACGACCTCATACGGGGACAGACCTGATCTGGAATGTGCGACCATACGCATGTAAAACAAAGCAACTGGCAGAGCTATTAGCCAATCTACACCTTTCTCTTGACAAACTTTTGCAATTCGAATTTTCAGGGTCTGATTGTGTCTCTCTACGAGACCGGCTGCTTCTGGATGGCGTACACAATGGAACTTCCACTGGTATCCTAACAGAAGGGAAACGTGTTTCATGAGTTCAGATGAGAACGGTTGGCCGTTGTCAGAATATACGACTCTAGGGAGTCCATAACGGGGGAAGAACTCACGAACCAACTGCTTGGCAGTGGTCGCGGCTGTGTAATCTGGAACTGGATATGCTTCTGTCCACCTGGACAAAGCGCATACAACTACAAGGACATACTTGAAACCTCGACATCGCTCCATCTGAATATAATCCATTTGGAGGACTTCAAAAGGGTGGTCAGGAGGCTGGAATCCACCTTGTTCCACCGGGACACTTTTACCTGGATTAAACTGACAACATATCATACAGGTACGGACTTTCTGCTTGGCTGCAGCTCGTAAATGCTTGTTGAACCAAATGTTCTGGATACTGTCTAACATAGCTTTTTCTCCTAAATGTGCTGGACTATGTGCGGTATTAATAATGACTTGAACCATAGAGTCGGGGAGAAACCATGTGGCTCTACCTTTCGTTAACCATCCCTGATCTGTCTGGACCCCTCCTTGTTCGGACCATTTCTTGATTTCTTCAGGAGTAGCATGTAACTGTATGTCTATGACATCTTGTGTAGGGTCCTTAACTGTCATACATGTAGTCGGATCTGGAGTATGGGTCTGTGTCGGATTAACTGGAATGTCTGGAGTCTGTGCTGTAAGCTTGGCTGTGCGATCTGCTAGATCGTTACCTTGAGAAATAGTGTCAGTAACTTTCGTATGTGCTTTGCATTTCATGATAGCGATGGATGTCGGTAAGTGTATTGCATCTAACAGAGCTTGAAAAAGGAGACCATGCTGAATCTTGGTTCCATGAGAAGTCATGAAACCTCTCTCCTGCCAGAGCACTCCAAAGTCGTGTACGACTCCAAATGCGTAGCGTGAATCTGTGTAAACATTAACTTTTAGGTTCTTGGCGTGTATGCAGGCTTGTGTCAGAGCAACTAGCTCTGCTGCTTGAGCGGACAGAGTGTCAATGCGGTGTGTCTCTATAACTTCGGTATCAGTAGTCACTGCATATGCGGCGACTAGTTCTCCTGTACTAGTTCTCATACATGAACCATCCACATAAAGTGTCAGGTCGGGATCTGGTAATGGAATATCTGTCAGATCTTGTCTTGGTTTAGTCGTAATGTTGACTACTTCCACACAGTCATGTGTGGCAGGATTTGAATTAACTGATGGTAACAGTGTAGCAGGATTAAGGACGTTGCAGCGTCTGATTTCTATGTGTGGCTGGAATAGTGTCAATTCATAACCTGTTAAACGTGCAATTGTCAAGTGCTGAGTTTGTGTTCGGTTTAAAAGAACTTCCACGGAGTGTGGAACTTGTACTGTCAGGGAGTGTCCTAATACTATGGAATCACTTTGTCTGATAGCTAGTGCTGTGGCTGCAACTGACTTGAGGCACGCAGGCAGAGCCTGGGCTACAGGATCTAATGTGCTCGAAAAATAAGCACAGGGCTTGTATTGTCCTGCTTGATCTTGTGTGAGGACGGATAATGCTGTACCTTCACGTTCAGTGACGAAAAGTGTAAAAGGCTTACTGTAGTTCGGTGTAGCTAGAACTGGAGCTTGGCATAGGGCTTTCTTTAATTCATTGAAACTAAGTGTATGTTCAGATGTCCAAGGGAGGACAGTCGATACGGCTGCCTCCTGTGTCGTTAACTGTATCAGTGGCTTAGCTAGAAACGCATACTGAGGAATCCATTGTCTGCAATAAGAAGTAAGGCCGATAAAAGCACGTACTTCCTTCTGGGTCTTGGGCTGAGGAAGACTCGCTATTAACTGGATACGGTCTGGTGTCAACTGCCTACCCCTCTTGGACAGTAAGTGTCCTAAGTAGACCACTTGCTGGACACAGAATTGAAGCTTCGAAGGGGACACCTTGTGCCCCATCTCGGCTAGGAAATACAAGACTGTAAGGGATGCTTGCTCGCAATCACGTTCAGAACGGGCTGTGATCAGTAGATCATCAACATACTGGAGCAGGGCAGTGTCAGTTGGCATGTGAATGTTGTCTAGTTGTCTCTTAAGTGCTTGACTGTAAATACTAGGACTTTCTGTGAAACCTTGAGGAGCGCGTGTGAACATATAGCTCCTTCCATTTAAACAGAATCCGAAAAGAAACTGGCTGTCTGGATGAATGGGGACACTGAAAAATGCGTTCTTAAGGTCGATTACAGTAAAGAACGTGGCTTCGGAATCAATGGCTGTCAATAGGGAAGAGATATCTGGGACAACTGGGTACTGAGGAATAATACATTTATTAAGTTCTCGTAGGTCAATCACTAATCGATATACTGGGGGTGCATTTGGATCAGTACGTTTCATGACTGGAATGATCGGAGAATTACATACGTTGGAGTCAGTTTCTACAACTACTCCTTGAGCGATGAGCTCGTCAATAATTTTGGATAAGGCTGCTACAGCCTCAGGCGGCAATCTGTACTGTCTGATTCGTGGTAACACTACACCTGGCTTGATAGTCACACGATGGGGTGTGATTTGCATGTAACCTACATCAGTTGGACCTTGCGCCCATAGATGCTGCGGAACATTAGACAATCTCGGATCAAAATCTCGTAATACATAGTGACCCTTAAAGTCACGTAGGAACAATCGTATTCCCTCTGGGGAACAGCATATAACTGCACCTAACTCTTTCAGTGTTTTAATGCCTAATAGATTTTCTGGACATGACTTAGTAAGTAACAGATCAGTAGTACGGGACAATGGACCTACTTCTAGGGTAACTGGCTTTGAAATTTCATTTACGATAGGCTTTCCTGAAAATCCAAGGGAAACATTTCTTGAGCCTGAGAGCGGAGCCCCTGGAACTTCGGCGTGACTAATTGTGGTCCTACTTGCCCCTGTATCAATCAGAAACTTTCTGTCTTTCCCTAACACTTGACTGTGAACATAGGGACCTTCTTGATCTACAGGTATCTCGATGAGAGGCAAGCCTACCTCCCTCTCTAGGCTGTTTCATGAATACTGTTGGTACTCTGGATACTCGGACTGTGCATACTGGTACATCTGCTGTGTAACATGCTGTGTTGCAGCAATAGGCTGCGGTACTGTAACTGTCTGTGGTGCATTCTGTGGCTGAGGAGTCTGTAAAACTTGTTCTTGTCTAGGTGGACGTGGTCTTTCTTTAGTTTTACCGGTAGCTATGTTGTGTTTCAGAACTGCACACTCGTTTATAAAATGACCTGGCTGTTTACAATAATTGCAGTTCCCTTTAACGGGAGCTGCAGGATGACTGGCTTGATTCGGACCCCTCTTCTGACTGTCTTGAGGAACAGATTGTGCAACTAGTACTTTCATTTTCGTGTCTTTCATACGTTTTCTCTCGTGATCTTGCTCTTCTCTGATTCTATTCTGGTGGTATTGGAGCATCTGTAACATCTGGGACGGGGTATTAGCTTGCCAGGTACTTTCGACTTTCAAAACTCGATTTTTAATTGGTGGACTTGAATTCTCGACTAATTTAGTAACAAAAAGGTGAGGGTATGACTCGCTACTTGTCTTGAGGCCACTGTTGATGCTAAAACATTTCTCAAATCTAGAATAAAAATCACTAATGTCTTCGTCTTGTTTCTGTTTACAGGCTGAGATTGCATCCCAGTCTTCCTTTTTCGTTGTTAGTAATCTGGGTAAAACTTGAATCAATAATTCTGGTAATTCTTTACATTTATCTCCAAGACCGGTACCTGGTACTCGTATCTTATCTTCAGCTTCTAGAACTGCCCAATCTATCTTTTTCTCTCCCACCTCCCAATCTTTTTCCTTGAGCTTTTCATACACCCCTGCGGGCAACAGAACCTTTAACATTTTAATTATATCTGGATACGTGTATTCTCCCATACGGAGCATGTCTTTTAATTCTCTATGGAACCCTGCGGGATCTTTATCATGACAGGGAATTAATTTTTTCATCTCTAAGAGTTCCATCTTTGTGATCGGAGTGTAAACAAACACTCGTTGCATTTCACCAGCTGGTGTTCTGACTGGATGTACTTCTCGTAACGGATTCTGTCTATCTATATAAAAGGGTTTACTTTCTGGGGGTGAGACATGAACAAAATGCGGATTCAGAAACGTTCTATATTTGTGGCGCTGTTCTAGAATGACACTAATTAAATCGGTACCTAGACCTTTCCATCTATACTGGAGCAACTCGTTCAGGATATCATGTAATGGGCCTGGATCAGAGTGCTGACCCTCATACAGAGTAATGAGGTGCTGGATCATATACATACCCACCAGTCGCTGCTCGGCTGGGGGCAGTTTCAGAAACATTTGTGCCACTATTTCGTCTGGAAAAGTGGTAGAATCAGTAATCCATCGGACTGCTGATCGGGCTAGTTCCTGTTCATGCATGGTACTTAACTCACTGTAACCGATTCGCGATTTCAGAATGTGATCGGTAGCTTGAAATACTTGTTCTAGGGAACCTTGTTCTGGTGCTGGATGATGGAAAGTAGACTTATGTTCTAGACGTAAATGGCGATCTGGAAATCTAGATTTTCCTACATACGCTATTCTGGCGGGATTCTCGTCGTCTAACTCTTCAGGATCAGAGTTACTTTCTTTCTCGCTTACTTGTGCTGCTTTACGTTGTTCGTGTAACTTTATTATTTCTTTACGAATCTTCTTGTACATACTCTCCATAGCACCGATGGTCTTATGCTTACCCTCGGCTATACTATTACTCCACTTTGTCAGGGTTCTCATTTCGATCGGATCTTTGGACGGGTAATCTTGTTCCCTTATCAAACAATTGATCAGAAACTTTAATATCATGAGCTGGGTCTCAGCTTTTCTTTGCGACATGACATCACTAATACTTTCTGGATCATCCCCTGTACGGATGAAACGGTATATTCTGTCTAGATCTTCCTTCATATCCGGTAGGGTGACGAGATACTCGGCCACCTTTCTTACGCGTAATGAATATAAAACCATATCATCCTCGCCTGGGACTGGATCATAGCCGCATTCGGCAAGGGATTTTCTTATTTCTGCAACAGACTGATGTCTGGGCGTACGCTGTGACGCTTGTGCATGTAATTCGGCTAACGCTAAACGCTTGTGTGGCGGTGGGGTTTGAGGAGGACCTCCTCCTGCGGCCCCTAAACTAGAATCGTCAACTGAGGCTCTTCGTGCTGGCAGAGTGGGAAATTGAAATGCGGGCTGAACTGGTATGGCGGGCTGGACCTGGGGGACCGTAGCAGGTACTGCAAAGGGTGCCCCGGTGTCTGGAGGAGCGGGAAGTGCCTGATCTACAGGGACTGGTGGAGCGGGAACAGGATTTGCATATTCTGGGACTGTGTCGTCAAAATAGGACGAAATGAAAATATCAGCTGCGGTTGGTTTGTGACGTAGCTTGGTCGGAACTAGTGGTGGCGGAAAATTACTGGATGCCTCCGGGGTCGCTTTTGGCAAGCCCTCGGCAAGAAGAGGATACATACCCTTAATGAGGGCATTCCTCTGTCTGTCTGACTGTTCAGTTCTAACTCGTTCACCTATCTCGATTAATTCTTTTTCTTGTGCTCGTTCTGAGGATTCTCTACTTAATTCTGACTTTCTGATTTCTTTTTCGGTTCTTTTATGAGCTTCTTTGCGCCATAACTCGATGGCATCTTTCTGTGACTGTCTGGCTTTCTTTTTCCATAATGCCTCTTCTACTCGCATGATGCACTCGGCATCCCACGTACCTGATACGGGCCATCTATACTTTTCTTCTAACTCCTTGGTATACTCTACCCATAAATCTAGATATAATATGGCGCTTATGCCATGCTTCTGATACATAAAATGACCTGGACTGTCCCTAGGCGGGACAGGAACTGCTGCTTCCAGCAGACCTTTTCTGGTTTTTAACTGACGTAATTTCGAAAATAAGGGCATGACTGAACTATAATCTGGACACAATACAATACACAATAACCACGAGAATCACTTCGCACTCATACCACGACATTAAAATACATGAAGAACATCATAACATAACAGTTCGGACAGAATTTTACCTGGAATACTGAGGACAGAAACACAAGAATTTTCTCGAGAACGGAACAGACTAGAGTTACTGGATGCACTGCTGAAACAGTACGGAACATACCGGTCCCATAAAGGGACGCGTCAAGACCCGTGTCCACCTAGGTAAACACTTCGTTTGTGGGTCTGTGTACCACCAACCCACGGACCAGAGTCAATTTAGATTGACCCTGTCTAGATACTACCCCAGCGACGGTACTCACCGGGCAGCAAGAACGGAAGGCCTCAGACTGGACTGGACTGCTACGACGACGGACGACGAACTTCGGACTTCAGTTACGGGTGGACCTCCGGATACCTCGGACCTTGGACTCTCGGCTTGGGCTCTGGTCGGGACTCGCCGCGTTCCTCCACCGCCTCGTCTGGATGCTGGACCGCCTCCTCCGTCTCCTCCGTGGGCCTGAGGGATACTTGAAGCAGAAATATCTGCACGTGCACGGTATGGTTCCGTCACGGCTGCAGAGGGTCAGGGGGCCGGCGTGGCTTCACCGGCGCGTGGGGAAAGGGCAAGTCCCTATTCGGGCGCCATTATGTGGTAAATAAATAAATAATACCCTATTTTTGAATGCATAAATGAATAACAGATAGCTCAATAAATAAGAGTCAAGATTCGAGGTAGTAGGAGTTTGCAGGTTTAATACAGCATAAGGACAGGAACAGGACAACCTGCACGAGAACAGAATGGCAAACCCTGGCAGCGCTGCCGGGGCTGGATCTGGACAAGGGATAACTTTTTAATAACAGTACATGAGCATATATACATAACGCAAACACATAGCATTACATTGCAATAGGCGTAGCAGTGGGTGGAGCAATAGGCATGACGCGTAGCAGTCGCGAAAGATAAGGGTGAAAAGAGGTGTAACAGGGCGTATACATAGACATGTGATGCAAACGTAACAGAATATGTCACGAGTGGGGCGAAACCCATGGAGGGGGCTACCTAAGGAGCCGGGACCTCTAACCTGGTGGTGCGCGCAAACTTGGCAATGACGTGTTACTAGGAGAAGCTGGGGGCTATGAACTCTGTGCTAGGAGCAGAGACTGAAGTCTGGAGAGTCAGAGCGACATGTACCTAAGCAGTATCTAGTATCTGATGTTTAGAGAACATGTTGATAGAATCCAAAAGATATCGGGGTAAAGGCTAACAGACTCTAAGACTAGAGCATGCGTTATTCTACATGTAGTGCGTGATGAAGAATATTAAATGACCATTAATACAGTATTTCTCTTACATGGAGACGTGAAGGCTAGACAATGATGGAAACTATTGGTGCGGTTCAGTAGCTTAGGAATGCAGAGAAGGAGGACTGAACTGATAACTGGAACTATAACATACTCTTGGCAGACTCAGAGGCAGAGCCAGGCTGAACCGGGCACTGCGAGGCAGGAAGTAAGTGAAGGGTCGAGGATACAGGTGGGGGCTGTATCGCTCCTCAGCGAGAGCTCAGGAGACAGGAGCTGAATCTGATGTTCGGGCTCTTTTGAGGCCTAGAGACGGGGACTTTTCAATGAAATAACGTGCACACTGAGAAACGTGGCAACGTAGCTTTACATAGGCCTAATATTCGTAGTATTCACGAGGACGGGGAACTGGCATACTAGAGGTGGACACAACTATAATTGCGTCTTTAATCGAACATGGGGAATACATATGCATATTAATCATGCACACATAACATATGATGGAGGACGCGTAGGGACACAGAACATGGCAAAATTTACTTTTCCACAAAACCACAGGGGGGATAGGGGATAGGACAGAGAAGAGACTGCCACAGGATATCCACTGGTTCTTCCTTCAACGTCTAGACCTCTTTCTCTTTTTTCTGTTATTGTTTTAATTGAATTGAACTACATAAGAAAGAGTTATAAAAATGTATCTCATTCAAAACATTTATCTAACAGTTGATACATTTCATGTACGTACTCCGTTCTCCCGTGACCTATGCCTCTCTTCTGTTTTTGTCTTCTGTGTTACTGGTTTTTGTAACTAAATATTAAACAATCGTTTATTTCTTGTTACTGGTCTTTCTTATTTATTTATTCTTATTTATTCTAGGTTGTTTCGAAGGAAGACTCGGCTTTACATCAAACTCCTACTATGGTAAGTATTATCTTGTATTTTCCTCTGTATGTCCAAAAGTGTATGTTTCTACTGCTACTCCTAAGACTGCTGGAAACACGCTCACTAAATTTTCATTCTAATTTTGCTCAGACCTTTAGTCAAGAATTAATATACACTCCTTCGTCTATATACCTGGTTTACTATGCGCTACAACTGAAACAGGTAAGCTCCTCTGTTACCTTGAAATGTGGCCCCAAAAACGATGTCTGTATATCTTACTGTCAGCTGATTCTACTCTACTGCTCTTTCTCAGCTCCGGACCTCTAAACACGACGAACGCGTCGAAGTAGTTGTGCAACAAAATATTTCCCTGACTGACTTTCGTGGCGCAATCAGAAATCCATCCGTCCTCCCTCAGATCTCAGGTGAAGTGCACGCCAGTACAAGCGCTTCACCTGGACATTCGAAATGGCAGTTAGCTTCCTGAACACTAGTGAGCTGACTCGAGGGTTGTTTTCTGGCGGCCATCTTGGGTTTCTTTCCCATTCTAATTTTATGCACTAGGTAAGTCTCTTCCACAGCTGCTCTGACAGTGGAGGGAAAGAACTATTTCCTTCACTGAGCCATTCTCAGTGTTTCTGGATAAGAGGTCTGAGAGAAGCTCCTCTTCTGCCCCTCCATCTGTGGCCAAGAGCATGGTCATGTCAGCCCTGTTAAAGTGGAGTTTCAAACTGTTGACATGGACTCCCTGAATGGTTTTCTGGGGTACCAAGGGCAAAAAGGTAGGTAACCTCACCCTCCGTCTCTGGTGCATTTGTCCTGGAGGTCCCTGAGAACCATAGCCTCTACAACCCACACTTTCCGACCTGACTGGTATTCCATCAAAGTAACTTTTTGGTCACACCAGTTTTTGATAGGCTTCTGGCTGGCCACCAAGTTTTTATTAGTCCTCTTCATTCACTCAGCCATGCGGAAATTCAGGTTCAGCACATCGTCTACAATGTCCTGTTTTGTCTTGTTTGGGTTTCTTGAGAGGGTTCTACCCCCTTTCTTGGACAGGGCTTAAGGGACCTCAAACAGGATGCCCATACAAAATCTTAAAGGGGCTCAAACACACTACCTTTTGTGGTACCTCCCCATGTGCAAATAAGAGGCATGGGAGTAGAATATCCCACTTCCTCTGGAGTTTCTCAGACAACCGTACGATCATGCCTTTTGAGGTCTTGTTGAATCTCCTCACAAGACCATTAGTTTGTGTTAGACCTGGCATCTTTGGCGTGGTTTCCCCAGACTTTTTGTCCCTACCTCCTGTATTTTTGACGCTGTGCTGGATTTCGTTTTTGCTGGTTTACATGCTTTGGTCACTTTGCCACTGCTGATCAGTGTCAAAGTGCAAGTGCTCCCTGGGTAAATTGTTATTGTGATTGGTTATCCATGATTGGCATATTTGTTTGACCAGTAAGTCCCTAGTAAAGTGCACTGAGTGTGCCAGGCTGGTGATTCAAATGCTACTAGTGGGCCTGCAGCACTTATTGTGCCACCCACATGAGTAGTCCTAAATGCCACTACAGTGCCTGAGTGCAGTTGCTAACTGCCATGCTGACCTGAACAGTGTCCGCACTGGCCAGGCCTAACACTTCCCTTTCTGTGCACATTGGACACCCCTATAGATGGCCCAAGGTACCCCCCCTGAGAAGGTTGCAGTGTATGTGAAAGGTAGAGCATGTACTAATGTAGGTGACATGCTCTGATAGTGAAATACTTCCAATTTCGTTTTTCACTATTCAAAGGCTATCTTGCCCATAGGCTATAATGGAGAATGCTGTGTATAATGTTTACCTGCATATCTTCCCATAGGAGCAAGATGGAACATTCAAGTATGGTATCCCTGAACTCAGAATTTAATAACCCATCTTTTAGGAAGGGTGTTTTTTAAATCCTGTTTTTGAAAACAGCAAATTCAGAAAGTGGCTGTTTTCTTGTCTGACCTTTCTGTGTGCCTTGGCCTGTTTGTGAATTGACTGTCTGGTCTGTGAGTGACAGGGGCTGGGGTGGCTCCATGAGGCTGAGTGAGTCTGCCATAGGCTGAATAGCTTCATCTGCATCTTGAGTGGTGGGAGGGTTTAGCCTCTGGGCCTAAATAGAGCTGTGCCTGCCTTCCACAATGCTGGCTCCACCTCCTGCTGTATGGCTGACGACCCTGCCCCTCTCTCACAAATGAAAGAAGGAGTCATGTGAACAGAGTGTTCCAGGACTGACCAGAACTGGTTTGGACTAGGCCAAGGCCTTTCTGCCTTCAGAGAACAGAGAATATTGGTATAAAAAGGGATACCCAGCCCTCAGAAAATTAGATCAACCTGGAATCAAGAAGGAACCTTTGCCTAAGAGAAAAGCAGGAAGACTGAAGAGGAAGGACTGTCCTGCTGTGTGTTTGTGGGTTGATCTGCAGTTGCTATTCTGCCAAGGAGCGGGGAAGGATTTTGCTGTTGCTGTATCCCCTTGATTGAACAGATCTCCAAGGGCCTCAGAAGAGCTGGCCTCTGATAAGAAGTCCCAGGAACAAAAGGACTTCACCCCCAGCTTCCCCCCTGAACTCTGCTGTGTGAGATCTGAACTGCCTAGAGTGCTTTATTCATCTGTGTGGCCTCTGAAGGTTGTTGCCTGCAGTTTGGGGAGCTGGAAAAGAAGAAGAAAAGAAGATCTACAATTTTGCACACATCGCTCGCTTGCGGAGCGCATCGCCAACAGTACGAGAAAATTCCAATCACCGCGAAGATCGTTGCAGAGCCTGTTGCTGCTGCAAGAACCGACGCATTGTTCCCTTGCGGAGCGCATCGCCCCGGTGCGGGAAGATTCCTGTCACTGCGAATATCGTCGCAGAGCCTGTCGTCGCTGTGAGAACCGTCGCACCGCTTGCTTACAGACCACATCACGTCGCTGCAAACATCGTCAAAGAGACAAATGCCATCGCATCGAGCGGCCGTGGCAGAAGAGGATCAATGCTGCACCATGCATCGCCGCTGCACCTAAGATCGTCGCCGTCCCGAAGATCGTCGCATTGTGCCTGTGCGAGACGCTTCTACCGGAGAACCTGCACCCCGGAATCCATACAAGGTATTGCGTCGCTCCCCATACAGACTGGTTTTGTCGCAACACGCCCGCTGCGTGCAGCAGGGGATTGTTGCATCGCCTCCCCAGGGTCTCAGGAGGGACGCATTGCTTGTTTTTCGACGCTGCAGTTGGCGCTAGGAACTTTTGTTGCAGGTACTTTGGACTAAAACTGACACAACTGTGGATTATTTTGGAGCAAACCCTAGAACTCTTTTAAAATCATATTCTTGAACTGTGTATGTTGGATTTTTGTTGTTTTGGTCTTGTGTAGTTTAGATAAAGATACTTTATGTTTCTAAACTGGTGTGGAGTCCATTTGTGGTGTTTTCACTGTGATACTGTGAGTGTTGGTACAAATACTTTACACATTGCCTTTGATAAGCCTGTTTGCTCGTGCCAAGCTACCAAGGGGGTGAGCAGGGGTTATCCAAAGAGTGTATCCCTCTTGCCCTGACTAGAAGCAAGGGTCCCTATTTGGACATTGGTACCTACCACTGCTAACTAGCGACCCCCAGATCTAACAGTTTGGGAGTATTCATGGGTAGTGAACTTGTAAGTCACCCCACACTTCTCCCACATAGCATTCAAGTACGCAGACATGAAGTTTGTACTGCTATCAGAGATTGAATGTTTGGGGAACCAGGGTCTGGTAAAGCTTCTAAGTAGGGCCTGACCACCATGGAAGAATGTAATGCCCTCCGAGTGATTGCTTCTGGTAACCAGTGGCATGGTCCTCCACCACCAAGATAAATCTGTTCCTTGAAGCTGTTTTAAGGTCCGGGGGGCCAACATTGCCCACTCCCACCCTCTTAAAAGGTACCCCTACAACAGATAGTGGAATTAAAAGATACTTGGGTTTTCCTATTGTCTAGCTTGACAGCTGGTACAGGAGTGTGGAAACAGAACTACCACACCTTCTTGGACATCTGTGGTCTGTAAAAGTGTTTAACCAAACTGTTCCAGGATTTCGTCTGCCCCAAAAGCCCTGACCAGGTCTTTGGGTTGCCCCAGGTTTTGTGTTCATATTGGCACTTTATAGTGCACATTCCTCCTGTTAGATACACTGATATCCCTAAGCTCCTGTACTTCAACCTGGCGTCTAAGGTCTTCAAGAGTTGGGCATGTTCTCTGTGGTTGACAGAATTTTTTTCTGGAAGGTTCCTCCTGCTCCTTGCAACTCGGCGATCTCGACAGATTTTCGAGGGTAGACATTTCTTATCCTTCAGGCTCCAGATCCTCCCACTGGGGTCAGACTCCTTCTGAGTCTTAGGAAGTTTTCAGGTTGGTTTTCCATGCAGCTCGCCTTTCCTCTGGGCTGTGGGAACCTGGGCAATTGTTCCAGACTCCTTTGACTTCCTGGTGTGCTGTCTGGACATTTGAGGCTACACACACCAACTCAGCCACACCCAACATTTCTGCATAAGTCTGTCATGGCAGCCTTTCGCTAGGCAATGTGACCCAGACCACGTCATTCAGGACTTGTCTAGTTGTGGTCTAGTAACTTTTTGAAGAACACCCATGCAGGGTGCAGCTGCGGCCATGCCCACCCCGGGAAGGGCTGGACCTTGTGATTTCGGCATCCTGCTCAGAGAGGATAAACCGTGAGGCTAGAGTTCACTCATTAGCCTCAGCAGTTTTCACAGTACTTTTTTGGATACTTACTGGAGATACTTCTCAAGGGTTCCTTATTTTGTTTCTTTTTCCAGCGCTGGCCTCATCTTGTAGATTTGCATTTTGACTGGGATCTGTTTCTTTTTTCATCCTTGTTTTTGGTATCAGTCATTTGCCTTGCAGGTGCCCTGGTGCTGACAGATTTGTTTTGTGTCACTATAACTGCTCTATGGTTGGTAGAAGGGACCTGCTGCAAATGGAACAGAGAGAACACAAGCAGTTACCATTAGTTTCGCTTTTACACTTTGGATAAGATGTAACTTAATCAACATTTAGCAATGAAGTACGTACTTTTTATGGAACCATACTGGCAGGAAATCACGCTTTTTTGAGAACTTCGGAATCTCCTAGAATTGGAAGGGAATAACCGATAAAAGACTGTAAAAAAATTAAGTTATATATTTTTTCTTGTGTTTAAATCATCTGGTGTGGTCTTTTTTTGTGTGGATTTACATTATAGTAGTTGGAGACAAGATTATTTTCTCACTCTTTGGCCCTCCTTACAAGGAGACAAGATTATTTTCTCACTCTTTGGCCCTCCTTACAATGTTGATAGTTCAGTGGCATTCTCAAGGGGCTTTGGCGTGTGTGCCCTTTCCTTAAGCTTTACGTTGCTAACTTATGTGTTTCTTGAGACTTTGTGGATATATGGTGTGCATTCACCTACAGTCCAGAAATAAAAATTTTTAAAAAAGAAGTTTAGCCGTGAGATAAAGATGCAGAGTAACCAATAGAATTAGTGCGATTCATGCCTTAAGATCTTGTTACTTACCTGTCTCACTTATCTTTAAATCTTTGATCGATGCATGCTGGAAAAACCCATATTGACCAGTGCCAAAGTTTCCACACCAAGAGGAGTCATGTTCGGCGAACCCACTGACTTTCCTTTCTTAGTCCGCTTCCCTTTTCCCGTGAACACTGATTTGTCCTTGATACTTTATATAGGATTCAGACCCATACCACTCATTGGGCAGTGCTGGGAATTCACTTCTCGATTTACCTCTTGCTTCTACAGAATACCACTAAAGGTACAAACTCAGTACAGGATAATTCATAACGTTACAGAAGCTTCCTTTACACCTCAGGCCAAGTATACGTTTCTTGGTTGTTTCCTTACAGACACTACACTGGAATAGCATAGCTCACAGCTACCGTCTACAGGCCAGTACCTCCTCCCAACTCAGAGGTGGCATATGCATGTGTGGAGAAAGCATGTGCTGCGTGTATGTGTGCTTGCATGGAGTACAATATGAAGGGTGAAGTGTTGAGCAGTGCACACCTAGGGAGTGTGTGTGCTGGCAGAGTGTGTGTGTGTGTGTTTGTAAAGAGCACATCCTGGTTAAATTTAGAATAGCTTCACTGCTGAACAGTGCGCACAGACTGAGTCTGTGCTGGATGCATGGGAATGTTTCCGGGTAAAAGGAATGGAGGAACAGTGCTGGACTCAAAGTGTGCTGTGAAAGCACACTAAGTGAGTGTTCCTGCAATGGGTCATTGTACGGAGGACCCTGGTTTCATTTTGGGAAGCCCAGGCCTGCCTAGTAAAGAAATGAGGAGGGGAGGAATCCTCTCAGACAGATTTGTGTATTGCTGCATTCCTGTGAGCTGGGTAGGGACACAATGGAGGAAAAAAGAAGAGAATCCCTATTCATTTTCAAAGACTGTTCTTTGAATTAGTGATAGATCACAAGAAAAGGACTTGGACACATCTCAGGAAGGGAGATGGAGCTGGTAAGAGAATCATAAGGAGTAGGGCTGGGAGTAGCCTTTTGATGCACATATCACTGTGGCTGACACCCAAGTGCTAACTCTGGTCACTCCCATGAATAGTGTTGCGGACAATCAGCTTCATAGTCGTGTTTGCTGTAACAGACCTCTTCATGAAGGAAGATGAAAAGAAGAAGTGCCCACTTCAAAAGAAGCAGAACCCCAACATAAAACTTCAAAGACCAAACCCCAAAAATACATTTGGAGTCTGGAATAGGACAATAAGAAGGGGAGGTTGAGTCACCAAAAATGTGTTATCTGCCAAGCAAGCTGATAGGCTGTGTGAGAAGGGAAAGCTCTGCAAGACTTCAGCAGGTGACCAGGACTAGGGGCCAAGGCCTGCTAGTCTCCCTGCTGGGAGAGGGGACATGGCCAGGGACACCAAGACCACCTGCCCTGGAGCCTGGAGCACAAGCGCCTGCCTGCTTGACAAGACCAGTGTGCCCTGTGAGGAAGAGTAGACGACTGAAGGGAGCAAGGTCCAGTGGGAAGCCCCACTATGAGTACTCCCTGTGTGAGGTTTGAGGATTCAGCTGAGAACTGATCGTGCCATCATGCAAGATTATTTTTGGTGACCTCCAATGTGCCAGGAGAGTGCCACTGTAGACTGAGCTGAATGTTGACCTAAGGGTCTTGGTTATTGTATGTTTAAGATCTATATCTATAGAGGTAGGGGGATTCCTCCTTTCCTCTGAGCACAGCAACATACATTGTGGTCTGTTGCGTAAACTCGTGGATAGTGGGCGCCAGAAATTAACCTAGTAGTTTGTCACCCAATTGTGATTAGACTTGAAGTATGTGTGGCATGATGTGGTGCAAAACACCCTTTCGTCTGCACACTATTTCAGTGCATTGCTCTACTTCAAATGTCCTTAACATGCGTGTCTTCAAAACATTAAGAGGATGGAGAGATTGCATATTGTGGGCTATGCATGGACAGAAACATTGCGCCTCTGGAGGATGTGCTATCTAAACAACTAAATAAGACAGCTAAGGACCACACATCCCATGGAGCCACAGGACTGTGACAATGCTTGTAGATGGTGGGGTCTATCTGGAATGATTATTGCAAGATTTATCAACATGTTGCTCTCTGAAAAGTAACCAAAAGTGATACAAACAAGCGCAATTTGTTGATTTGGTTTTTACTTTCTAGTCAAACGCTGTTTAGAACTATGTGCTACGTTAGATCAAAGGGACATCTCATGGGTTGTGCATGATCGTTGTCCTACTCCTACCCTTGATGTTTGATGCAGAGCCCAATCTGCTAAGATATGGAGATTACTTTGCACTAAGAATACACTTCCATGAGGTAGGTGTTTTCTCCAAACTTTTCCCAATTTGTATATGTGCTGCACTGTACAGCACACATACCAAGCAGGGCCGTTTTTAAAGTTAATCTATGCACACTGTTTTGTATTGAAAGGGTTACTTTCCAGTACAACTCCTGTACTAGAGATACCCACACACCTATGTTGAAGAAGTGTGCATTGCACAAGGCAAATGGAAAATGTTTCAGCGATTGAGATGATTGCAACAGCTTCATATCTTTTGTAGTTGTGGTGCGATGCTGCTCACTCCCTTTCAAACAACGCAGAGAAGCAACTGTGGTTGTTTCACTGTATTCCATGACAAATAGTAAATCTGCTCCCTGGAGTATGATTTCCTCATGGAGCATCCTTGTTAGACAATCATGATGGCAGCTAGTACTTGCTGTTTATAAGTTAGAATCCCCGTAACCAGTGAGTCCAACAAGTGAAGAAGACATCATGCAGTCAGAGAAGTAATCTCACACCACACTCCTCTAATGATTTGGATTTGCACTTGTTTATCTTTATAGGCATGAAGGATTAGCATATAAACTTACATTTACACTTTGTTAGCTTTCACAAGGAGCCTTCAGTTATGATAATGAACTTGTATTTTGCACTTTGGTGGTTTTGGCTACACTGGCTGCGTATTGAGTCTCGAGTTCGATTCAAGACTCTCACCACTGCTTTTAAAATTCTCAGATCAGATTGTCCTGGACTCATTCGCCCACTCCTGGCATCCTACACCCCCCAGCGCGCCCTACGCTCCTCAGGACAACACCTTGTGGTTGTCCCTCGAACCAGGCTCGGCAGAATGGGTGGCCGTTCTTTCAAGGTTTTGGGGGCGAAACTTTGGAATTCCTTGCCACTTTACATTCGCTCCATGACAAATCTGATGGCCTTTCGCAAAGCAATCAAAACATATTTGTTTTCCCTGACTTAATCCCCCTGTTGTGTCACTCCCTCCCCTCCTCCCCTCAGGTATCTGTTATGGTTCAGCGCCAGGACGCCTCGTTGCTGGGGCAGCTGTTTTGCGCTTAATAAAATATTAACATAACATAACACATAACATTAAAAGGAATTTGTACTTTTCATCTTGAAGGTTTTACCAAAGAGTCATTCATTCAAGTAATTTTAGTCCTCATCCATAAGGAACGAGAGCTGAATATTTATTTCCTTTATTTCTACAAGAGTGATCCGTAGATTCTCATCGGATATAAACAGTTTCTTGTTCTTGAGTGGTATTAGTGTATCGAAAAGAAATAGCATATGAACTTTGAAGTTTTGTAGGAGAATCTCATGATAATAACAAATGTCTTTTCATATTAGTGTTATCACCCACTCAACAAAATTAATATTGTTTTTTCAGCAAACAATTTATTTTAACTGACAGTGTTGTTCTCAGTTACCATATCAACTCTAATTAGTTTGCATCTCTGGAGAAATACTGATTTTCATTCCAAAACAGAGAGTGGAGAATACAAAGAGTGTCAACAGATATAGCAACAGTAAATTACAAAAATTCAACAGCATAGCCATACTCATTGTCTACGCTTGCCTTTCAATGTGAATGCTCCTGGAGTACATATCATGCCTGTGCACCCAGATAGTGTTGTGTGAGCCAGTGCTCCTGGTTTTCTCTCTTGTCCCATTCTCATTTTCAAAGAAGTGTGAAAGCCGGCATCACTCTTATAGGATCTGAATTGCGAGGTAAGAGCATCTTGAGAATGTCTTAAGATAGAAAGGCCTACATACCTTGACTCTTATTAACATTCCCCTTGTGCCACCGGTGTGTCACTTTTTGTGACGCACCAAAGGCGCAGCCTGTATTTACAAAGACACGTAAAGTCACCCTGCGTTGCTTTTTGTGTCCTTGTAAATATGGCCCCTTTGATCCAGCGGCCTATAGGAAATATGCCATAAGCAACGCTACCCAACTTCACAATACTCACCAAAATTTATTCACAAGCCCATACACTAACATGGCATATTTTCACCAACTGAATCATGTGACCTAATTAACCTATTCACAAATTATATACATTTATATACAACTGCAGTAAAACAAATTCATCACACCCCTCATAAACCCTCTGATTAATTAAGCCACTGTGGCGAAAAGATCTGCTAATGATAACCTAAACCCATGAAATAACAAGACCAGCTTGTTTTTCAAAGAAATGTATTTATTAGCTAATATTTTAGCAAATGCATTAGAACTTTTATTAAAGCATTTTTATTCAGATTTTTGCAAAGAGTAACAACAGTTTCATGTAAAATTCAAAAATATAATTCAAATAGAAATTAGCAGTTCAACATCATCTAAATTCTAGTCCCTAGCTACACTTGCTCTAATAAAAATAAAAGGTAAAAGTCTTTGGGGTCTCTTACGTGCTCCAAGAGAAGTCCATCAGCACGACACACCCATCTAAAGGTCAGCAAGAAGCAGCCCTCTCTTCCCCGGGGGAAGAGTTTTTATACCTTTTTACACTAAACTAATCTAAGAAAACTTATACTTTTCTGCTCAAGTCAGAGTCTGATTGGCTGTCAAGTGACAGGCCATCGTGTCACTGCATTCCCAAAACTTTAGTTCCGTCTCTTTCTTAGAGTCCATTGTCCTTTGCTTTTCGAATTGCGAGGCTTCCTCCAGTTTGCAACAATATAATATCAAAGTTTATAACTTCCTCGACTTGTCATTCTCCGCTGCCGGTTCCTGGCCTTGGCCTTGCTTGACTAAAGAACAGATTTGGGCTCGTCCTTTCTCCAAGCAGAATTTTTTTCTTAATCACGAATGCACTAGGCCTCAAAAATGCTTTCACGTTAACTGGTGTATAAACAAACATAAAAGAATAATTAATCCAAGAAGTGAAATTCGTTCTGTTACCCACCCGCCATTGCTAACAATTAACCCATTAGTCTAAATTACCTAGCAGAAGCAAACAAATAAAGCAGCATTTGTATCTACCATTCTTTATTTAGTCCAGCAGGATTCTCCGCATACCTGTGTAAAATAAAAGACACCACATAGACAGAAGCGTACATAAAATTAGTACATGCCATTATTTAAATCAGCCGCAATTAATAAAACAATAGACAAACAAAGTTAGTAAATTATTTTTAAAAACGTACTTGCTGCAACATAGAGCACATAATGTTAAACCCGTGTATTCATGAATGCAACTTTAATCTAGGTTGATTTAGTAAACACACAACACACATCATCATTAATATTTTTAATTAATTATGGAAGTGTAACTTCACGAGCTGAAATGAATATATTTCTGAAACTCGCTCCATCACCTGTACACGCAACACTTTGTGTGAAAGAGGCATACCATAGGTGTTGCTGTGGGTGTTCCCACGCAACACCCATGGCTTCTGGCACATTTCCAGATTTACGAGAAATCATAGACCTGGCAATGCGACAGAATGCCATGCCTCCCTAGTGGAGGAGTAGGGAGGCAAAACAATGAGAAAAGTTTTCATTTCTTCTCTGCTTTTTCCTCTTTCTTTGCGTGCTGCATTCTGCAGCACACATAGGAAGAGGAAAGCACCTCTTGTGATTATTTTTGTGCAGAAAGGGGTCCCTTCCTGCACAAAACAATCATCCCAGTGAAGCAGCCACTCTTGCACCATGGTGCAAGTGTGCCTGCATCGGCACATTGCAGCTAATTGTGAGCCAGTGCAGGTGAGAGTAAAGGGATCCGTCATATCTGACGCATTCCTTTGCTTCGTAAATGGAAAGGGGCGACCGCTCGGTCCCCCCGAACGTATGGATGGGTGCCCCGAACCCCCCGGGAAACCAGTTTTGGCGGGGTGGGCGTAGCCCGGCTGGTATGCCCAAAGCGGCGTAGCCGGGGCGCGCCTTCCCCCGCCCAAGAAGGGTTGTCCTAGACACCTCGCTCGGGAGAGGTTTAGCGGAGGTAAAGAAGCAATTGGCTGCATTGAACGACCCAGGTCAGCCAAAAAAGGTTATAGGCCCGGCTTTGCCGGGAATAGTCCCCGGGGGAAGAGGGAAGCGGGTCAAGGAAAGGGCGGTTTCGGGGGGGGTCCCTGTTCCAGAGGTACCTCTCATCGCCCCCCTCGTACCGGTCGATAACCCGGTTCAGAACCCAGATGTAGGCCAGCCTATCCCGGTGGTGATCACCTCTGTCGAGGACGATGAAATACCCCCAGAATTGACCGCACAGTTGACGGCATGGCTCAAAACAAAGGTGGGGGGCACAGCGACCCCGGGAGATCCGGCCGAAGAAGCCAGAGTGTTAATAAAGCAGTTGCGGCAATCGAGAGATGTCGCGAAGGCGAGTGTTCCTCTTGTTCCCCCACAGGGGGCGCCGGGAGTACCAGCAGCTGGTCAAGAAAAGACGGCGGCAACAACAGCCGATCCGGGTAAGCTCGCATTGCCGATGGTGGGGGAGGGCTCGATACCCTCAAGGCGGGAAAAGGTTGCACAGCACATTCCCTTGGCCACGAAAGAGTTAATATGGGGAGACAAGTATGTCAACATGTTTTCATTGTTAACGGACCATCGTGAGATGGAGTATGCTAAAAAGCAGAAAGATTTGTGGCACCCTAGTGTCTGGCGCGCCAAGATGGCCGAGTTCAGGGTGGAAGAGACAGTGACGAACTGGGTTAAGGCCTTCTCTATATTTACCGCAGTTATGGGGGAACGTAAACCTGATGTTATGACTGAGTTGGTTTGCTATCAGAATCGCATTATGGATTTTTATTCAATGTATGAGGGGGAAGAATGGAAAGGCTATGACATGAAGTTCCGTAAGGCAAAAGAATATGATGCTTCTTTGTCTTGGGATTGTTTGGACTCGGTGTCATGGCACAAGCAACTCCTGCCAGGGGCGACAGGTACGTCCTCGCCAGGCGGGAGCAAGTCCGGAGTGGTCCGCCAAAAGCCCGGGGTGCCCTTTCGAGCAGGCACAGGTGGGGGCTATCAGCCTAGAGTTGGCGGGAATGGCGGAAAAGGAGGGGTCTGTTGGGGCTTCAATCGAGGCAATTGTAACAGACCGCAGGGGACATGCAAGTTTAAGCATGTGTGTGTCGGCTGTGGGAATTCCTCACACCCGGAAAGTGCATGTAGATCAAAAAATGGCGGGACGGGAGGAAAAGGTGGACCTAAGCAGGAGTGAGGTAGACCTTTGTAACCGATCGCCTACACCCGTTGATCTCATGGTTATGATTCCGTGGTTAAACAAATACCCTGATCATGTATCCGCTGGGGTGTTGAGGAAGGGATTCTTACATGGCTTCCACATCCCGGCGGGGGAAGTTCGGGGGAACTCCTTTTGTAGAAACCAGTTATCGGTACGGCACAACCCAGGCGTGGCAGAAAAGAGAATAGCAAAAGAGGTCAGTTTAGGACGAGTGGCTGGCCCCTTTTCCTGCCCGCCGGTGGCCGAGTTCATCTGTTCCCCGTTAGGGGTTGTCCCGAAGAAAGATCCGGGGGAGTTTAGACTCATACATAACCTTTCTGCTCCTATGGGCTCCTCGGTGAATGATGCCATTGACCCAGAAGTTTGTTCGGTATGATACGCATCGTTCGACGATGCCGTGGCCATATTGAACCACCTAGGCCCTGGGGCGCTGATGGCGAAATGTGATATCGAATCAGCATTCCGGTTGCTTCCGGTGCACCCGCAGGATCAGCGCCTGCTAGGTTTTGCATTTCAGGGAAGTTATTACATGGATAAATGCATGCCCATGGGTTGCTCCATTTCATGTGCATATTTTGCGATGTTTAGCTGTTTTTTGGAATGGGCATTTACCGAGGCTACAGGGCATAGACATGTTATGCATTATCTGGATGACTTTCTGTTTTTGGGGGCAGCCGGTGATACGAACTGCGCACAGGCGCTGTATGATTTCTGCATCCTCATGAATGAATTTGGTGTCCCATTGGCACCAGGTAAGACGGTCGGACCATCTACTTCACTGGAGTTTCTGGGAATTGAGCTCGATTCTGTGGAGGGGTGTTTCCGACTACCAGTAGACAAAGTGATCAAGTGCCAGGCTTCCTTGATGCAATGCCTGGGTGGGGAGAAAGTGACCCTGCACCAGTTACAACAAACAGTGGGTCAGCTTAATTTTGCCTTGAGGGTGATTCCTATGGCCCGCCCGTTTTCGCGCTCTATCGCGCAAGCTATGGGTGGTCTCAAAGAGGCTCACCACCGTACGAGACTGTCTGGAGAGGTTCGCCAGGATATGCGTATTTGGTTGGCATTTCTGGCGGACTTCAACGGTCGAGTCGTCTGGAGCTCCCCGCCAGAGTCTTCGGAGGAATTAGGTCTATGGACCGACTCGGCAGGGAGCGTGGGTTTTGGCGCCATCTTAGGTGATCGATGGTCGGCACAAACATGGCCAACATGGTGGCACTCCAACGGTCTCACAGGTAACATTGGGTTCCTGGAGTTATTCCCCTTCTGGGTTGTTCTGATGACATGGGCTGACGACTTCAGGGGTCGCTCAGTGGTGTTTTGGTCCGACAATATGACTGTTGTTGATTGCATTAACCAACAGGCAGCACGCTGCAAAATGATCTTGAGATTGTTGAAAGAGATTGTGCTGCTTTGCATGAGATTGAATGTACTGTTCAGTGCGAAACATGTGGCAGGTGTACTGAATCATGCGGCTGATGCACTCTCTCGTTCACATATACAGGCATTCAGGGGTCATCTGCCCACAGCAGACCTAGAGGCAGCACCATTCCCAGAAGCAATGTGGCTAATCGGTGCCTCGGATTACAAGACCTCGTGGCAGCGAGTCTAGCCCCCAGGACAAGGAAAGCATTAACAAATTAACAAATTAACACAGTGCGGCACAGCCAAACGGCTTGAACCTCTGCACTGAGTTAATTCCTTGCATTTAAACAGCAGCTGAATCAATAGATATGAGTGTTTTCTTTTTGATTTCCCAGTTGGCTGCTCCAATTACCGTGGAAATTTAAAAGTAGGAGTACTTTTAAAATACCTGAATTTGATTGGTGTCATTTTTATACTTATATAACATTTATTATATCAGTGGATAAAATTACAACTTTGAATCAGCTCAAGAAAACATTTTCACGTCTGTGTTTGAACTAAATAGAGTTAATTATATTTTAATGGCCATTCAGGGTAGATCCTGTCCATGATTCGCCATAAAGTTGAAATTACGCATGTTGGAAATCCATGCACTTCAGCATGCCTACTAGCCCACGTGCGGCATACTGTCTGCTTCTTCAAGTCCGATAAACTACAGGATTCCATTTTGAGGTATGCAGGGAAAAAATAGACCATCAGAGCGCTTGCTTTCAAGAAAAAGGCCTTGGATTGTTGGAAATCAGGAAAATTAGACTGCAAAAGTGTACGGGCAAGCCCCTGGAATGTTGGAATTAAGGAGAAGTATGCTAGGAAATGATAGGTCCATAAAGCACTCACCATCAGAGTTTGATGATTCTACCTTGTAGTAAAACGGTTTGCCGAGTTAGCTTATGTTTGGTGCATTTAGGCTCAGAAAATGTACCATAATAAAATACCTTTACTTCTATACATCATTTAAGAGATCAAATAACTTTGTAGTAGTTCTGGATCTTAAGGTCTTTCCCAAATTCGAAAGTAAAAAGACAAGAATTGCTCTCACGTTTGCCATGTACTTGTTGGACAAAAAACGGATTAACCTGGGATCAAGAAGCTCATTCTCCAACACATTTTTGGGACTAGAGGGGTTGTTTGCCTGATCTGGAGTGCCTGCTCCTTGCTGGAGTCCCAAAGTGCCTGGAAGCCTGTGAGGGCTGGTAATCAGAAAATGCACAGAGAACATAGGACCAGGGACTGCAGTGAATAATCCCTGCTCCTTCAGCTGGCAAGGCCTTTGGCTATAGCCTGTGAGAGTCTTTGAAGTTGGATGTGGCACCAAGAGGTCTAAATGGACTAAATGGACTAGAGCGTAGTTCATAGCTGCTAGGGTCGCTTCAATTTTGGGTTAAATTTGCTGCCTTGTTCTTGTTGTGGGTTTTCCCTTTAGACTTGGTCATCTCTTCGTTTCTAAAGAGGTTCCAGCTGTGCAAGACAGGATGCTGTACCATCAAGGGCTCCACAAGGTCAGTTACTTCTTTTTAGCAGTTGCCTACAACTTTGCTGGAAAAGTTCTGAGATATACAAAACAGCAACTCTTACCTACGGGGTTTGCATCCTCATTGATGAGACTTGGCAGATTGCCAATGTCCTTCAAAGGACAAAAAAGGTGACTAATGAGCTCTTTTCTGGAAATCCCTTTCTAATCAGACCTACAGCTTCCATGCCTCCATTGCCGGCACACACAACTGCCATAATATCTGCAACATCAAAAACCAAGGTACTGCAACATGACGGTCGAGTTCCACTTGCCCACATGAACTTGTCAAGCTCTGGTGACAACGCAGCATATTGGCCTACACTGAGGTGAGCTAACTGTTGGCTTCTGGAAATCCCATTTCCATTCATTGCCGAGCTTGGCTGCACAATGTGCCCCACACTGTGCTAAGGCTCTGAGACAGACGTGCGGCCTGATCTGAGTATCACCAGCTGTGTCGTCACAGCACAGCATACCCCATCCCATGTGCTGAAGGAAGCGACATGAAACCAGGGACCAACGGTAAATTGTCTTGTCTCTTGGTGTGCTTGCCCGTGCCTCCTGAGAGGACCGGCGCATGGGCATTCAGACTGCAGTGTCTGTTGTATCGGAGCTCCGTGTGAGACAATTGATACCTCTGGCGCGCAGACGAGATTGAACGGCTGCAGCATCATCAGTGGCTCCTATCAATCTCTACCTCAATCCCAAGCCGCTCGTATGTAAATCTCTCACTTATGTACTCTCAGGGGCCGATTCACAGAACTAATCTGAGACAAAATCCTAAACTTACAACTTTTGGTATTCACAGAAGGCATTTAGTAGTAGTAAAGTTAGGATTTTGTCTTAAGACCTAAAACTTAAGACAAACTTAAGTTTAACTTAAGTTTAACTCAAGACAAAATCCTAATTTAAGACAGAATCCCAACTTTACTACTACTAAATGCCTCTGTGAATACCAAAAGTAGTAAGTTTAGGATTTTGTCTCAGATTATTTCTTTGAATCAGCCCCTCAGGGCCTGGGCCAATGCAAATTTGACCCAGGGCGCTTAACACCTAGTAACCTGGTAGCACGATGGGCAAGTTCTGATAATAATAAGCTAGGCAAACTGCCAGGAACCTCACGCAATGTGTGCCGATGTAGAGGTGCCTTTAGCAGACACTTCCTCAAAAGAACTCAGATTTGATGCCACTTCTGCAGGCCATGCAACGTAGCCTGACCTCTAGAGACTCAAAAATCAACACCATAATGTCCGTCTTGATACCATGGCCGCTAAATTGAACATGCAAAGGAAACACCTGGATGCAGCTGAGTGCCGAATGTCAGAGATTGAAGGTGGCATCAGTTAGAAAACAGAGACATGGGTTGATGTAGAAAAAGCTTTGGTTGAAATAAAAGCTAAAACGAAGACCTTGAGGCCAGGCCACACTGTAACAATTTACACATGCTGGCCATCCTTGAAACAGTTGACACTGGGAAGATGTAGGTATATGTGAAACAAATGCTCCTCGCCATATTCTGATCTGACAATTTCTCGCACTTGCTGGTGGTCCCTATGAAGTAGGCCCCAGTACCCTCCTACAATTTGAGTGGACAACACAGGTGCCCATGTCACCCCCAATGTGAAGTACCCAAATGTACTGTGTTTTACTTTCTTCTTTAGAGATAATAATTTGGTTCCTTGAGTTGCTGTGATATAGAGGGTAGGACACGATAGTCACAGGCTGGTTGAGATGGCTGGTGTTGGTGGAAGGAAGGGAGGATTACTACATCTAGCCCCCAGTACATTGTACAGATGTGAAATATTTGCATGGATGTCACCATACAGTCAACACATATTAGAGGATGCTGCGAGTCCCGCACATAAGATGACACTTACAATTAACTGTCTAATGTTGATTGCCAGAGGCTTGAATTACCCTTGGAAGGGCCGTCAAACTTATGCTTACCTCACTAGGCGTGATGTGGCAATTGCTATCCTACAAGAAACTCAACTAACTAGACAAACTGACTACAAATTAGTCACCAAATTGGCAATGCATGTCTATACCTCCTAATTCGTAAAGGAACGCAATTCCATCTTCTGCACAAATTAAATGATGACCAGGGTAGATACATAATAATACAAGGCACCCTGCAGACAAATTACAATGGTCAATATTTGTGCACCAAATACTGACGATGTCCAGTTCCTTGATACTCTGTGGGCAGACATTATGTCCCTGAGTCCCTGATAGATTATTTGGGGGTTATTTCAACATAACCCTCAACCCAAACCTAGATAGATTGCCTGGGTCAACTAGGTACAACCCTGTGGCACCATCCGCCATGAGGGGAGATCAGCATTTAATAGATATTTGTTGGGAGAGAGATGCCACTTAACTGAAGGTACATGCATCTCCACAGTGCATTCCACATACTCTAGATTAGACTATTGGATCTTAGCTTGCGATGTTTGCCCCTGGGTGATGGGGGTGACAAACTTGTCTAAGACCCTCTCATATTATGCACCTTGCTTGTGGATTATTCAGTCACTTCTGGCATCCAGAATATGGCATCTCATGGAGTGGAGTGAGTGCCCATTCCTCTATTTTGTTAATATGATAAGTTGCAACATTGATATTGTCTCTCGAGAAAACTATGGGAGAACGATCTAACAACTTTTTGGGTTTTTTCCAGAAATGTTTTATTAAAAAAGATAGGAAAATCATTACATAAAATAAGAACATTATAAATAATCCATGTTTAGACATGATATTTGTATGTTTGTCATGACAGAGTATACACTTGTGCTCTTCAGGGTGCACTGAAATGGTACCTCTGACAAGGCGTGTCCGTAGTGCATTTTATCAGGAGGGAAAAACGACAGAGAGTAATTACACACGGAGTGCTCATTGCAGCGTTTCAGGTAGTCACTACTTGGTGAAAATACAACACTATGTAAATCACGGCTATAAACCAGTGCTGCTGGGCACGCATAAATCGTAGAAAATGCGGAATTTTATCTTACATGGGGTGTAATCACTTATTACACCATGGGTCTCGGGAGGGGGGTGGTGACAAAGTATCACCCCCTGCAAAAAAATGGAAGAAAGAAATGGAATAAATTGCTAAACCAGGACATGCAAAGTACTACTTAGCGTATGTGCGGATGTGTGGGAAACTCACGCCTTCGCTGCCAGGCACCCACTTGGTACCTGCGGCGTCCCTCTTGTGACAGGACCCTGCTGGTAACTGAACGGTTGAGAACCGGCATGGTTTTAAACGTCCGGGTAGTCACAAGTGGAAGGTGGAGCAGAACGTAACCACTCATTTCATTGCGTCAATGTGAATGACGCGGTGTGGGTTTTAGTCAATCACATAATTGGTTCCTCTGAGTCTGGATGGAATATCCAGTGAGGTCATCATGAAGGAATAAAGACAAAGAGTCTGTTACCGTTGTCAGGCAACACGAAGGCTATTCCCTAAAGTAAACATGCTAAAAAGCGAGCGGAGATAATGTAGTTTAAAAGAGAAAGAGGATTTCCATTTGACAAAGGAAAATAGACCCGGCAGGGTCCAGACATTGAGTGTGAATTCTACACGGAAACTAAAAAATACTAATAATAAGGGAGGAATATTCCAAAGGGACAAATATCAATGAGTGTAAACAACCTCATACATCTGTGAGGTCTAGGAATGAACCCCTGAAAGTTGTATGTCAATAGGGGAAACAAAAAGGTATGGAAAATTGATGATATATTGGTCCCACAGGAGCCACTGGGAGTTCTTTATCTCAACAACACAAAATTGTCTTAAACTGATCCCCTAAAAAGATGCATATCATTGGGGTAAAGCAGTGGGGAAAGAAATGATCCCACAGAACCACTGAGAGTCACATAATTTTTGTTTGGTTTTTCTTTGTATGTTCGTTTATCAATGTCTATTTTATGTATATTTTAAGTGTAAACTCAGTTCCTCTCAACACGGGGAGTACCTGACTAATTACGTTTTTATGATATTTTTCACTCCCATAACCCCAGGTTAGGGTGGGCCTTAGCGTGCCCATACCGCGGGGGTTCACCTTCCTTCGGTCCTGATGAATGCCTGATTAATCTTCACACATAGGCAGAAACATGTTGACTACACACCAGAGGATATAGCTGAACAATTTATTCAGTTATATATCCCATATTTCGTTTTTATCTATGTCAGATTGGCCAACTAATAAAATTTCCTTTTTTGACACAATCCAGACATTTTTAATCCACTATCACACTTAAACCAGTTCTGCGGTAATTCTGGCGCTGTAGCACACCAGGGTGGCATTCGGCCACTCCTGGTGGGGCCCAATGCTGTGGCCCCGATGAAGTAGGCCCCAGCACCCTCCTACAATTTGAGTGGACAACGCAGGTGCCCATTTCACCCCAAATGGGAAGTACCCAAATGTACTGTGTTTTACTTTCCTCTTTAGAGATAATAATTTGGTTCCGTGAGTTGCTGTGATATAGAGGGTAGGACACGATAGTCACAGGCTGGTTGAGATGGCTGGTGTTGGTGGAAGGAGGGGAGGATTACTACATCTAGCCCCCAGTACATTGTACAGATGTGAAATATTTGCATGGATGTCACCATGCAGTCAACACATATTAGAGGATGCTGCGAGTCCCGCACATAAGATGACCCTTACAATTAACAGACTAATGTTGATTGCCAGAGGCTTGAATTACCCTTGGAAGGGCCGTCAAACTTATGCTTACCTCACTAGGCGTGATGTGGCATTTGCTATCCTACAAGAAACTCAACTAACTAGACAAACTGACTACAAATTAGTCACCAAATTGGCAATGCATGTCTATACCTCCTAATTCGTAAAGGAACGCAATTCCATCCTCTGCACAAATTAAATGACGACCAGGGTAGATACATAATAATACAAGGCACCCTGCAAACATATTACAATGGTCAATATTTGTGGACCAAATTTTATTTTATTGATTTGATTTATATAGCGCGTAATCACCCCGGGGTCTCTAAGCGCTTTACCAGGTATATACCAAACAAATTCTACAGCCGATCGTCAAGTTACAGCTCACCCACCGCGGCTTCAGCGGGCTGGCTATCGCGTTTAGGGCAACTTGGAGTTCCATCTTGGGAGTCGTGAGGGGACGCTTTAGACTTGGGACGAGCGTTCTAGCAGTCAGGCTGACTGGCTAGAGGCAATCAGGTGTGGACTATTTAGGTAGCCAGCAAAGGTGGGTCTGCCTGCTAAGGCATACATCACTGCGCGCTGCGCTTTGTAAATCAGGCGCCGCTTTATTTTTAAATTCTCCCGTTTTGTCTTTTCAGTTAAATCTAATTTTGCACTTTGCCTTGTTCTTAACTTAACCTACCGCATTGCTTGCACCATAATCGTGCCCCCCACCGCGGCTTCAGCGGGCTGGCTATCGCGTTTAGGGCAACTTGGAGCGCCATCTTGGGAGTCGTGAGGGGACGCTTTAGACTTGGGACGAGCGTTCTAGCAGTCAGGCTGACTGGCTAGAGGCAATCAGGTGTGGACTATTTAGGTAGCCAGCAAACGTGGGTCTGCCTGCTAAGGCATACATCACTGCGCGCTGCGCTTTGTAAATCAGGCGCCGCTTTATTTTTAAATTCTCCCGTTTTGTCTTTTCAGTTAAATCAAATTTTGCACTTTGCCTTGTTCTTAACTTAACCTACCGCATTGCTTGCACCGTAATCGTGCCCCCCACCGTGGCTTCAGCGGGCTGGCTATCGCGTTTAGGGCAACTTGGAGCGCCATCTTGGGAGTCGTGAGGGGACGCTTTAGACTTGGGACGAGCGTTCTATCAGTCAGGCTGACTGGCTAGAGGCAATCAGGTGTGGACTATTTAGGTAGCCAGCAAAGGTGGGTCTGCCTGCTAAGGCATACATCACTGCGCGCTGCACTTTGTAAATCAGGCGCCGCTTTATTTTTAAATTCTCCCGTTTTGTCTTTTCAGTTAAATCTAATTTTGCACTTTGCCTTGTTCTTAACTTAACCTACCGAATTGCTTGCACCATAATCGTGCCCTCCACCGCGGCTTCAGCGGGCTGGCTATCGCGTTTAGGGCAACTTGGAGCGCCATCTTGGGAGTCGTGAGGGGATGCTTTAGACTTGGGACGAGCGTTCTAGCAGTCAGGCTGACTAGCTAGAGCCCTATAAAACTCTGAGATGGTGACGCGCAGCGTGTGCGCGCTGCGTGTGCGCCGAAGCATCGCCGGAGTAACGCCAGAGTCCAGCCCGTCTGCGCTGAGGACGGGCTGGTCGGGCAGACGACTGGGGTGGCGGCTGGGGAGCTCCCTCCTATCAGGTACTCGTGGCAGGATTTGTAGACTTCTCGTCCGACCAGGACTTCCTGCCATCATAAATTCAGGCCGGAGGATTTTCTGAATTCACCCCCATGCGTCTGTTTTCAGACAATTCCCGTTGGGTCTGTTCCTTTTTTGGGCCCTATTTCGGGCGCGAAAGGTGACACTACCAGCAGTTGTGCCATGAGGGAACTTGGCTTCTTTTTAAATGCACGATCAATTATAAAACATAATGTTGTCTTCAAGGACTTTGTCCTAGACAGAAAACCCGCTTGGTTCTTTGTTACCGAAACGTGGGCCAAAGATTCCTCGGGCCCTGATCTGGTGGAAGCTGTTCCCGAAGGTTACACACTGGTCAGGCAGGATAGAGTCGGACGGATAGGGGGAGGGTTAGGTATTTTGTTTAGGAGGGTCTGGTATGTCACACCACCTCTCTAACTGATCCTCAGGAAACCTTTCAGGCCCTTCATGTCTCCTTAAATGGTCCTTATGTGATTCCATTTACGGGTATCCTTACCTATCGACCTCCGGTATCTAGAAAAGATTTTGAAAAAAAATTGCTAGGCATCTTAGAACCCTATTTTGTCCGCGAGCACTTAACGATTCTGGGGGATTGGAATTACCATTTGGAGGACCTGGAGTCCACGGAAACCCTCTCCCTCCTGGATGCTTTATCTGCTTATGGGCTACAACAGCGAGTAAAGGGGGCCACCCACCTGGCGGGTCATACGCTTGAGGGATTTTTTCGAATGAAGGGAGGCTGACTGTCAAAGACCCGTTTCCTCTCTCGTGGTCCGATCACTTTGCTGTCCCGATAGAACTGACCTTTTCCTCCACGAATAGTAAAATAAAGGATGGGAGTAAAATGGAATCTCGGAGAAATTTTCAAAATATTTCAAATGAGTCACTTTCCCCGAGGCTCCCTAGTGAGGCTATTTCCCGGGAGGAAGATGTAGGCTTGGCGGTACATCAACTAGAAACCGCCGTCACAATAGCAATGGAAGAGCTGGCCCCGGCCTCTCTGCGTTATTGCGCCAGGAAGAGGCCGTCAGCCCCCTGGTTTTCTGAGTCGCTAAGGCTTCTTAGGCAGGGAGTCAGGAGACAGAACGCCTCTGGCAGGCCTCCTGGGACCTCAAGGACAAAGTAGCTCATAAAACATTATTGAGGAGGTATAAGGCGGAGGTTATTAGAACCAAGCAGGAATATTTTTACAACTCTTACCACCTCCCTGTCCTCCCCGAAAGAGCTTTTTAAAATCGTTGACTCTCTTACCTCCCTGCAGATGCCTGACCCCGTCATTGGATCTCAACAGCTCTGCAACGACATTGCCCAATTTCTTCAATCAAAAATTGGGGATATTTATACCGCGTTAGAGCTGCAGAAGTCTTCCTTATCCATTCCCCTCCTCTTTTATCCCCCCGTTATTGGTGGCTGAGGTTTCCTCTCAGGGCAGTCTGTGTAGTTTTCCTCCCCTTTCTCTTTTAGACCTGGAGAATCTTCTTAGCAGGATCAGGTCGGGCTGCCCGCTAGACCCCTGCCCTCTCAAGCTCCTAAAGCAGTGCAAGGAGACTCTGCTGCCGCCACTCTTGGAGATTATGAACAGGGCGATGAGGGATGGGATTTTTCCATCGCAGTGGAAGAGGGCAGTGGTGAAACCACTGCTGAAAAAAACCCACGCTGGATCCGGGGGTGTTAAAAAAATTTTGCCCCATTTCCCTGCTCCCAGCCCCAGCGAAGATGCTGGAAATACATCTGAACCAGCGCCTCTCAGCCTTCCTGGAAAACTCCGATCTCTTTGATCATTCACAGCATGGTTTCAGGAGGGGGCATAGTACGGAGTCTGCCCTTACCATTGTGCTTGACAACATCCGCACTAGAGTGGATAAGGGCCAGACTACCCTGCTCATCAACCTGGATCTCACTGCTGCGTTTGACACCCTCTCTCCCTCGGTATTAACATCTCGGCTGAGGGAGATTGGGGTGGAGGGGGCTGCACTCAGCCTACTCACCTCCTTTCTTGATCGGAGAGAACAGAAAGTCAAGCTGGGTGAGTTTCTATCTCCATCCCTTCCCATGCACTGTGGGGTTCCTCAGGGGTCGGCATTAAGTCCGACCCTCTTCAACATCTATGTAACCCCACTGGCCAGGCTTATTAGATCTTTTGGGATGAAGGTAGTCTCCTATGCCGACGACACCCAGATCCTGGTGTCTCTCGCCCATTCTGTCACTCTGACTGCCTCCAATTTTAGACTATGCATGGAGGCAGTCGCCCAATGGATGATTAGCAATTCATTGTGGCTTAACGGCGAGAAGACAGAGATTCTGGTGTTCGGCGGAAAGAAGGAGATATGGTCGGCGGAATGGTGGCCCACCTCGTTGGGAGTCTGCCCAGTACCTACGGACCTGGCCAAGAATTTGGGAGTCCTGATCGACCCATCGCTTAGCATGCAGCAGCAGGTGAACAGAACAATCGCTACCTGCTGGGGTGTTATTCATATTATTAGGAAGATCAAACACTACCTGTCCTTGCAAGCGAGAAAGCTAGTCGTTGTAGCCCTTATAGGGTCGAGATTGGACTATTGTAATGCGTTGTATGCAGGGATCAATAAAGGCCTGCTGCAGCGTTTACAAATGGTCCAGAACGCCGCAGCGAGGTTTGTTTTAGACATGCCCAGACGTTCATCAGCCACCGCTGGAAACTCCTTCATTGGCTTCCGATGGAGGATAGGATCCTTTTCAAAACTCTCTGCCTGACATACGGAGCTCTGGCGAGTAATAGGCCGGGAGGAATAGGAGACCTTTTGGTCCCTTACAGCCCTTCCAGAAATTTACGTTCGGCTAAGAAGTCTCTGCTACGAGTACCTCGCATTCGTAGAGCTAAGTGGGGGGGCAGAGCCTTCTCGAGTCTTGCGCCAAAATGGTGGAACACCCTACCGGATGAACTTAAGTCTCTGCCCACTATGCAAGCCTTCAAAAAGGCTTTGAAGACTCGTCTTTTTGCCAAAGCCTACCTGTAGTTTTTGTCTCTGCCTTTTTTGAAGACGTTTGTCTGTTAGGCGCCTTGATGCCTCTGGGTTTTAGTTGCGCAATATAAGTTGTCTTTCATTTCATTTCATTCATTTCATTTAATTTCATTTCACCCCATGCTTGCTGAAAAAGCACTGTTTTAATTTTTTTGGAAAAGGTAGCAAGTTGGATTCTTTGCGCAGTTCAGTTGGTAAACTATTACAAACAGCTGGAAAGACGTTAGAAAAAGCACGACCACCTAAGGTGGATAATCTGAAGCGCGGTTGAGTTAAAAGGGTAGCATCTGAGGAGCGCAGCCGTCTACCGGGCTTGTATGGGGCCAAGCGGGCTTTAATGTAGCTTGGCGCCTTACCATACAGGACTTTGTGCGTAATACAAAGCCCTTTAAACAAAACCCTCTGTTTGACAGGCAACCAGTGGAGTTCACGCAATAGAGGAGAGGCATGCGTTCTCCTCGGTTTCTTGAAAATCAATCTTGCAGCATCGTTCATAACAATTTGCAGGCGGTTCAGATGTTTTTGAGGGAGCCCTGCATATAGTGAGTTGCCATAGTCCATCCTGGCTAGGATCATGGCAGATACAGCGCGTCTCAGGGTGGCAAAGGACAAGAGTGAGGAAATTTTCCTTAGTTGTCGAAGGAGACCTACACAGGTGCCCACCACCCCCGAGACTTGTTTTTGCATCGTCAAACTCCCATCCAAGGAGATACCCAGGCTTTTCACTACTGCTGCAGGTTCTGGAGGCGCTCCTAGTTCTATTGGCCAGAACTGATCATTCCAGGGGTTGCCCATGATGGTGATCGGCAACACCTCGGTCTTGTCTGGATTAATTTTCAAGGAATTCACAGACATCCAATTAGCTGTATATCTTAGGATATTCTGCATTCTTGCGTGTGCACCCGGACAATCTTCCATTCGGATGATATTTTTGGGTGTCGTCGGCATAGTTGTAAATTTGACAGTCCATCTGATTGAGGGCCGAAATCAAGGGTTGTAAATAAACATTAAATAAAAGAGGGGAGAGGGCAGAACCCTGTGGTACACCACAGGTAGTCGGCACAGTGGTTGAAGATAAGTCTGCCAGTTGAACTCTCTGAGTTCTCCCTTGGAGAAAAGAGGAGAGTCAGACATATGCTGTGCCCTGGATGCCTAAGTCCCTCAACCGCAGCAACAATTGACTATGACAAACGGTGTCAAAAGCCGCGGAGAGGTCTAATAGCACCAGGGCCCCAGGGAGTTTCTTGTCAGCTCTACTCCTTAGCTCATCCAAGATGGATAGCATCACTAGCTCCGTGCTGTGATGCGCCCGGAACCCAGCCTGGTTTTGCTCGAGTAAAACATTTTTCTCCGGGTGATCAGCGAGATAAGTAAGGACATGCTGCTCCAGAACTTTGGCCAAGAATGGTAATTGAGAAATAGGCCTAAAGTTCTTTAGATTCTTAATATCCGCCCCAGTTTTTTTCAGCAGGGGGATCAACCGTGCCTCCTTAAAGGAGGATGGGACCAGTCCTATTTGTAGCGAATTATTAAGTAGGGTCAAAACATCTTCCTCGATACCTGGCATGGCTAACTTGAAGACCTCAGGGGGACAAGGGTCGGCCTGGGAGCCAGATTTAACCCGCTCCACAAGATTTGTCAGTCTGTCCTTCGTAATCAAGGGCAGAGTGACCAAGGGGTTATTCACCGGACGAATAGCCGGGATGATCTGTAAAGGACAATCCAAAATCGGGGTAGTAGCGATTTCTGATAAGAGATCTTTAATCTTAGTGGAAAAGTAGTCCTGAAATTTTTGGCAATCTTCTTGCTTAAACTCAGGAATCTGCTCCTTGTTTTTCCTGAGTTCCGTGAGGACCTTAAACATTTCCTTTTGTGGGTTCGAAGCTCTGGAAATCCTGTCCTCATAGAACTCAGCTTTCCTCAGCAAAATAGCATGTTTATAGGAAGCGAGCTCCTGTATGTAAAGACTCCGTGCGTTGAGGCTATAATCCTTCCGCCATGCTCTCTCAGATTTACGTAGAGCCCTCTTTTTTTCCCTAAGGGATTCAAATACTGACGATGTCCAGTTCCTTGATACTCTGTGGGCAGACATTATGTCCCTGAGTCCCTGATAGATTATTTGGGGGTTATTTCAACATAACCCTCAACCCAAACCTAGATAGATTGCCTGGGTCAACTTGGTACAACCCTGTGGCACCATCTGCCATGAGGGGTGATCAGCATTTAATAGATATTTGGCGGGAGAGAGATGCCACTTAACTGAAGGTACATGCATCTCCACAGTGCATTCCACATAGTCTAGATATAGGCTATTGGATCTTAGCTTGCGATGTTAGCCCCTGGGTGATGGGGGTGACAAACTTGTCTAAGACCCTCTCATATTATGCACCAGTCCTGCCTCGCTTGTGGATTATTCAGTCACCTCTGGCATCCAGAATATGGCATCTCATGGAGTGGAGTGAGTGCCCATTCCTCTATTTGGGTAATATGATAAGTTGCAACATTGATATTGTCTCTCGAGAAAACTATGGGAGAACGATCTCACAACTTTTTGGGTTTTTTTCAGAAATGTTTTATTAAAAAAGATAGGAAAATCATTACATAAAATAAGAACATTATAAATAATCCATGTTTAGACATGATATTCGTACGTTTTTCATGACAGAGTATACACTTGTGCTCTTCAGGGTGCACTGAAATGGTATCTCTGACCAGGCGTGTCAGTAGTGCATTTTATCAGGAGGGAAAAAACGACAGAGAGTAATTACACATGGAGTGCTCATTGCAACGTTTCAGGTAGTCAATACTCGGTGAAAATACAACACTATGTAAATCACGGCTATAAACCAGTGCTGCTGGGCACGCATAAATCGTAGAAATTGCAGAATTTTATCTTACATGGGGTGTAATCACTTATTACACCATGGGTCTTGCGAGGGGGGTGGTGACAAAATGGCACCCCCTACAAAAAAACGGAAGAAAGAAACGGAATAAATTGCTAAACCAGGACATGCAAAGTACTACTTATCGTATGTGCGGATGTGTGGGAAACTCACGCCTTCCCTGCCAGGCACCCGCTTGGTACCTGCGTCGTGCCTCTTGTGACAGGACCCCGCTGGTAACTGAACGGTTGAGAACCGGCATGGTTTTAAACGTCCGGGTAGTCACAAGTGGAAGGTGGAGCAGAACGTAACCACACATTTCATTGCGTCAATGTGAATGACGCTGTGTGGGTTTCAGTCAATCACATAATTGGTTCCTCTGAGTCTGAATGGAATATCCAGTGAGGTCATCATGAAGGAATAAAGACAAATCAATCAATCAATCAATCATACCATTTGTATAGCGCACTACTCACCCGAAAGGGTCTCGAGGCGCTTGGGGAAGGGGTCTGCTATTGCTCGAACAGCCAGGTCTTGAGTTGTCTCCTGAAGGCGAGATGGTCCTGGGATCGGGAGGGAGTTCCATGTCTTGGCCGCCAGGTAGGAGAAGGATCTGCCTCCGGCGTTGGCTCTTCGGATGCGTGGTACGGCGGCGAGGGCGAGGCTAGTAGAACGTAGCTGGCGGGTGGGCGTGTAGAAGGTCAGGAGGTCGTTAAGGTACTTGGGGCCCAGGTCGTGGAGAGACTTGTGTGCGTGGGTGAGGAGCCTGAACGTGATCCTCTTGCTGACGGGGAGCCAGTGCAGGTCCCTCAGGTGGCCGGAGATGTGGCTGCGTCGGGGGATGTCCAGGATGAGTCGGGCGGAGGCGTTCTGGATGCGTTGGAGTCTTTTCTGTAGCTTGGCTGTGGTTCCGGCGTAGAGGGTGTTTCCGTAGTCCAGTTGGCTGGTGATGAGTGCTTGGGTGACCGTCTTCCTGGTGTCAGTCGGGATCCATCGGAAGATCTTGCGGAGCATGCCTAGGGTGTTGAAGCACGATGAGGAGACGGCGTTGACGTGTCTGGTCATCGAGAGGGAAGAGTCCAGGATGAAGCCGAGGTTGCGTGCGTGGTCTGTTGGCTTGGGAGCGGTGCCCAGGGCAGGAGGCCACCAGGAGTCGTCCCAGGCGGAGGGCGATGGTCCCAGGATGAGGACTTCCGTCTTGTCTGATTTCAGTTTTAGGCGGCTGTTCTTCATCCACTCTGCGACGTCTTTCATTCCTTCGTGTAGGCTGGTTCTGGCGGTGGCGGGGTCTCCGGTGAGGGAGAGGATCAGTTGGGTGTCGTCGGCTTAGGAGATGATGTTGAGGTTGTGCTGGCGTGCGATGGCTGCAAGAGGTCTCATGTAGACGTTGAAGAGGGTGGGGCTGAGTGATGATCCTTGCGGGACGCCGCAGATGACTTCGGTGGCCTCGGATCGAAACGGGGGAGGCGGCCTCTCTCTGTTCTTCCGGCAAGGAACGAGGTGATCCACTCCAGCGCCTTCTCTTGGATACCGATGTTGCTTAGGCGTTGAACTAGGGTGCGGTGGCAGACAGTGTCGAACGCTGCAGAGAGGTCCAGGAGGATGAGTGCCGCTGTTTCCCCGTTGTCGAGCAGGGCTCGGATGTCGTCGGTGGCTGCGATGAGGGCGATCTCGGTGCTGTGGTTGGCTCTGAAACTGGACTGCGAGGGGTCGAGGGATCCGTTCGTCTCGAGGAAGGCGGCCAGCTGTCTGTTGACGGTCTTCTCGATGACTTTGGCAGGAAAAGGGAGGAGCGAGATGGGGCGGAAGTTCTTGAGGTCGGTGGGGTCTGCTGTTGGTTTCTTCAGTAGGGCGCTGAGCTCGACATGCTTCCAGCTCTCCGGGAAGGTGGCGGTGTTGAAGGAGGTGTTGATGATGTTCCGGAGTTGGGATGCGATGGTGGATTCGGCCTTGTTGAAGACGTGGTGAGGGCAGTGGTCAGTTGGAGATCCAGAGTGGATGGTGCTCATCGTGCGGGCTGTGTCTTCGGTGGTCACCGTGGTCCAGGTGCGGAGGGTGGCAGTGGGGGGCGTTGGTTCGACGGTAGGGTGCGTGGGTGGTGCGTCGAAGCTGTTGTGGATGTCGGCAATCTTGCGGTGGAAGAACGAGGCAAGAGAGTCGCAGAGATATTGTGAAGGAGTGATGTCGTTGTTGCCGGTGCTGGGGTTGGAGAACTCCTTGCCGTCGTGGGAGTTGTTGTCCAGTCGTTCCTTCAGAGATTTCTTCTTGGTGGTGCGGATAAGCTGGTGGTGCTTGAGGGTGGCGTGTTTGAGGGCGGTCATGTTGTCTGTGGTCTGGTCGTGGAGCCAGGCTTTCTCGAGGGTGCGGCAGTTCTTCTTGGAGTCCTTGAGTTCGTCGGTGAACCAGGAGGCCTTCTTGCTTCTGGGTCTGCTGGGAGGTTTCTTTAGTGGCGCGAGGTCGTCGGCGCAGGCGGTCAGCCACTGCATGAAGTTGCGGACTGCTTCGTTGGGGTCCGTTGTGCTGGCGGGTGGGTTCTGGCTGAGGGAGGTGGTGAGCTGCTCGGTGGTGATCTTGCTCCAGCTCCTGTGAGGAACCTGTTGCGGGTGGTGGAGGGTCGTGGTTCTTCTGAAGCTGAAGTGGACGCAGCTGTGGTCGGTCCAGTGGAGTCCGGTGGCGTGGCTGAAGGTGATGTGCTTGCTGGAAGAGAAGACGGGATCAAGCGTGTGGCCGGCGTAGTGGGTGGGGGTGTTGACCAGTTGCTTGAGTCCGAGGTTGGCGAGGTTGTCCAGCAGGGCGGCGGTGTTGCGGTCCTTGTTGTTCTCCAGGTGGAAGTTGAGGTCCCCTAGGAGGATGTAGTCAGAGGAGGTGAGGGCGTGCGGGCTGATGAAGTCCGTGATGTCGTCGCTGAATTGTGTGCGTCTGTAGACGAGGGTGCCTCTGAGCGTCGTCTTTGGGTCGGCGTGGATCTGGAAGTGGAGGTGCTCTGCGGCGGAAATGGTGTCATTGGAGTCGGTCGTGATGCGGATGGTGTTCTTGTGTACGATGGCGATCCCTCCTCCGGTCTGGTTGATGCAGTCCCTCCGGGTGATCTTGTATCCGTCTGGGATGGCGATGGCAATGTCGGGTGCAGAGGAGGCGTTCATCCAGGTTTCCGTGAGGAAGGCGACGTCTGGTGAAGTTGTGTCGAGGAGGTTCCAGAGTTCGATGGCGTGTCTGTGGATGGAGCGGGTGTTGAGCAGGATGCACTTGAGGTGGGTCTTGTTGGTGCTTGGCTTGGTGGGTGCAGTGCAGGTTCGGAGGCAGGTGAACTTGCAGGCCTTGCAGGTGAAGGGTCCGTGGATGCGTCTCGGGGTGGCCCGGCAGCAGGCGGGGTTCCGGCCGGCATTGAGTGCGTTGAGGGTGGCGGCGTTGTAGGTCTGTCGGGTGGTCTCGCATCGGCGGGGTCCAGGGGTTATGGCACTGGGCGCGGTCCAGGCGCGGACGAGCGCAGACGGGCTTGTCTTTGGCGCGCCTTTGGCGCACTGTCGTCGCGCCCGCTGCGCGTGCGTGGTGGCGACAAAAGAGGGTAGCCGGGAGGGAGGGTCAGCTGGGTGGCGGGAGCGGGGCGGCCAATGGGCTGGCAGGGGTCGGGGCCGCAGGGAGGCAGCGGCGGGAAAGTCTGGTGCGGGCGGGCGGCTCAGCGGCGGCTGGGTCGCCCTAGCGAGCAATCAGCAGGCAGGCGGGCACAGGAGCAAGCAGGCAGCAGGAGGAGCGTGGGGGCGACCAGGCCTGGGTAAGGCACAGCGGTCGCTCCCGAGGTGAAGGAGATGTCTCCTTAAGAAGGTAGCCGGGAGGGAGGGTCAGCTGGGTGGCGGGAGCGGGGCGGCCAATGGGCTGGCGAGGGCGGGGCCACAGGGAGGCAGCGGCAGGAAAGTCTGGTGGGGCGGGCGGCTCAGCGGCGGCTGGGTCGCCCTAGCGAGCAATCAGCAGGCAGGCGGGCACAGGAGCAAGCAGGCAGCAGGAGGAGCGTGGGGGCGACCAGGCCTGGGTAAGGCACAGCAGTCTGTTACCGTTGTCAGGCAACACGAAGGCTATTCCCTAAAGTGAACATGCTAAAAAGCGTGCGGGGATAATGTAGTTTAAAAGAGAACGAGGATTTCCATTTGACAAAGGAAAATAGACCCGGCAGGGTCCAGACATTGAGTGTCAATTCTACATGGAAACTAAAAAATAATAATAATAAGGGAGGAATATCCCAAAGGGACAAATATCAATGAGTGTAAACAACCTCATACATCTGTGAGGTCTAGGAATGAATCCCTGAAAGATGTATGTCAATAGGGGAAACAAAAAGGGATGCAAAATTGCTGATATAATGGTCCCACAGGAGCCACTGGGAGTTCTTTATCTCAACAACACAAAATTGTCTTAAACTGATCCCCTAAAAAGATGCATATCATTAGGGTAAAGCAGTGGGGAAAGAAATGATCCCACAGTACACTGAGAGTCACATAATTTTTTTTTGTTTTTTCTTTGTATGTTCGTTTATCAATGTCGATTTCATGTATATTTTGAGTGTAAACGCAGTTCCTCTCAACACGGGGAGTACCTGACTAATTACGTTTTTATGATATTTTTCACACCCATAACCCCAGGTTAGGGTGGGCCTTACCGTGCCCATACCGCCGGGGTTCACCTTCCTTCGGTCCTGATGAATGCCTGATTAATCTTCACACATAGGCAGAAACATGTTGACTACACACCAGAGGATATAGCTGAACAATGTATTCAGTTATATTTCCCATATTTCGTTTTTATCTATGTCAGATTGGCGAACTAATAAAATTTCCTTTTTTGACACAATCCAGACATTTTCAATCCACTATCACACATAAAACAGTTCTGCAGTAATTCTGGTGTTGTAGCACACCAGGGTAGCATTCGGCCACTCCTGGTGGGGCCCAATGATGAAGCATGTCACCAACTAGTTTGGTGAATGAGGGCTTTTAGAACCTAGTTGAATTCTACATACTTGCTCTTTGTTCTAATAAGGCACACTCTTTCTTGGAATCGGGTCACAGTCACACTGTCACAGTCTTGTCGTCATGGACTACAGTGATAAAGTGAGTGCCTAATTGTGACCACCCCCAACACTGCAACACACTTCGAGAGTCCCACTCCCGACCGGGCTGATCTGTGATTTTCATGCGTCACTACTCTCTTGAGTCTCCGTCTGTCAGATCTGGCCTGGCGGTGGGTTCCGGTGCTGCTGTGGCCGTTGACTCGTGGGGCCGGGCTGCAGCATGTAGAAGCAAGCACAAATTAAAGTAAGTTTGTTTATGAACATCATCAATAGCTGAAACACATGTTCAGTATTCGGGAAATGAGTGTTTATCCAAAGAAATGAGTGTTTATCCAAATAAATCCATTAGGCATTAGGTTCTTCGAAAGGTGTTGGATCTTCTTCCTACCGAAGCCAGAAAAACCATAGTCCATGCACTAGTAACACCCCATTTGGACTATGGGAATGCCCTTCTGATTGGGCTCAGTCAGAAGGGCCTACATCAACTACAATGCATGCAGAATGTTGCCGCACGCCTGGTGCTCGGACTCCCAAGAAGAACTTCTGCTAAGGCTGCCCTGACCAGACTCCATTGGCTGCCAGTGAAGGAGAGGATTAAGTTTAAGACCCTTTGCTATGCCCATCGCATTGCTCAGGACAAAGGTCCTGAGTACTTAAAAAATCTACTCACTATACACCGTCCGACCCGGAACCTAAGATCATCTGGCATGATGCTATTCAAACTTCCCCAAATCGTCAGGGCCAAAATGGGAGGAAGATCTTTTAGGTATTTAGCCTCTAAACACTGGAATGCGCTCCCGCTCCACCTGCGGATGGAGCCATCTGAACTGAGATTTCGGACAAAACTGAAAACCTATTTGTTCCCCAACATGTAATCCTCCCTTAAGCTTCCATTTCCACTCTCCTCTGGATCTCTGTATTGCATCAGCAGTTAGCGCGGGGACACACAGTTATGTGCAGCCAGGCGCTTTATAAATGTTTTATTATTATTATTATTAGGACAAAATGCATGATTCAGTAATAACGAGTTAGGTTTTGCCTTATAAAGTATTGCAGGGGGTCATTTAAGATCGGAATGATGCGTACATCAGACTCGGCCCCCCCAGATCTGTGTTGGAAGCCAGTTTATTAAACTAAAAGCCTGACTGTGTTGTAGGCACGGGCACATGTGCACGTCATCGTGGAGTCATTTTGGTTGCTATTCCACCGGAGCCAACTTTAGGTGTCACATGAGCAACGGTGTAATAAATAAAATCAGAAAGGAGAGGCGAATTGTCAACAAGCATACACAGGCATTATGGAAAAGTGAAAAAAACCTAACTGAAATCCTCATATGAATTAAATTGTCTTTGATGTGACAAGAAAAGTGCACTACCAAAGTGTACTCTAAAATGATAGAGCTATCCACGCAGCATCCGTTGCAACAAAGAGCACACACTTCCGGAGTGAGTGCAAAGTATTTTCATGTATTCCCAAAAACATTTATTGCGAAGTGCTTTTATTGTGTTTGACCACCCCTTCAAGATGTGTTGTAATACACAATAAAACCAGTGGGTAAGTAAGAGCACACTGTTCTTTGTTGCAAAGGAAGCTCGGAGGTTAAATGTGCATGTATATGTAAATATATATGTAACTAGTGCATTCCCACAGGCCTTAAGATATAACAGGGAACAATGATATATCTTCTAACAAGATGACTTTGTTAAACTTAGAATCCGAAGTAAAATTGGTAAAAACTAATAAACGTCAACAAAATAAAGCAACGCAAAAATGCCACTAAAAGTGCAATAAAACTTTTGCATGTGTCCATGTCTAGGCAGCAATATCATGGAGAGTTTGACGTTATAGAACTGGTACTCTGTACTCTGGCAGGCCCGACCGCGGCTTGTATCGATGTCACGTCTGCTGCAGACCAAGGTATGCGGGCAGCAATCAAAAGAGTCGGCCCAGCTGTCAGTCCAGCAATCAAAAGAGTCGGCCCAGCTGTCAGTCGTGACCAGGCCGTTACAGGACAGAAACAACACTTAACTCTCACCGCCCGGAGCCCTACACCACGCTGCTGACCTTCCTCCTTACATCCATAAAGGGAGCTGGCAGCAGCATAACATGTATGGCCCAACACAGGCGGTCCTTGCCCGGTACGTGGCTAATTCCCCTCAACACCTCCAACCTAACCAGACCCTCTCAAAACCGAACGCTGCATTCCTGCTCTTCCCATAGAAGCCTCGGGCACTGGCCCACGGAGTACTTCTTTTCAATATACAAAACATGAGATCATCCTCTGTGGTGTTAAAACGTGCACCTGCCGTGCTGCATAGCCCGCATCCTTTATCGCCCAAAGAGCGTCTGTCCTTCATGTGCAAGTGAAACATATAGTTTGGAAGGAGTTACATAGACAGAGAACTTTTAATGAAGGATTAACTACCACAGATGTGTAGAGTAAGGTCATCGGGGTCCAGACGTATGATGGATATTTGCATGCGCAAATGGCTTTTAGACACGTTTGCGCATGTAAAAAACCTGTGGCCCATGTACTAACACTATTATCTCTAATTAAATAGCGATTCTCAAAATAGGGTTAGTGACTCACTCTTATTAAGGGGCATTCAGAGTGCAAACCTTCCTATTAGCGAGTCTGAACCCTATGTAAGAAAGTTTTGCAACCGCAATTGTGGTAGCAAAACACTTGCAGTCTATCCCCCTCTTCAAAAGGGTGGTAAACCATTCACAAACAGGAAGGGGTCCCTAGGGGACAGCTTCCCCTTTGTGAATGGGTGTGCACATTTTTTTTTCAGAGCAGTCACTGGTCCCAGGGACCACTACCTGCCCTTAAAATATAAAACAAAAACGTTTCCTTTAAAAAAAAAAATGCAGGGGGCGTGGCCAAGATGGAGGGCTGAACGGACGCTCTCGTATCGAGCTCCCGAGACCCCGGAGCCCTTGAGCCGTTCTACACCGCCGATCTCCCCCGGATCAAGCGGAGGAGAGACCCGGCGCGGCTGAGGAGGCGGCGGGGCGGTTTGGACCCCCTGGTGGCCCCGTAAATACAGCGCGGCGCCCCGCCTCAGACATCCCTGGGGCCGACGTGAGCTGCGGATCCGGCGAGGGCCCGAGACCGGAAACTGCGACCCGCGAGCGCAGCCACAGGCATACCGGGGCTCCGACGAGACCCGGCGGCCTGACAACGCACCTTTCCCAGGCCGCCGACGTGGCTTGCTGCGGAGGCTCAGAGTGGAGCGAAGATACACCTTCCGGACTGAGGCGGGGGAGGAACCGGCGAGAGGCCGCCACGCAACTCCGGGGATTGAACAGGCCGCGAGGCCTATCCTTGAGTGGCGCTCCTGCACTTCCTCCAGAGGCCCCCGTGCAGAGGTGGGGCTGCCGATAGCAAAGGACGGCTGGGGGGGCCCGGTTGCCCCCTCGTGCGGTGCGAGAGCCTGCCTGGCCCGGACCCGGAGCACTTGTGCCCGGCCTGTGCAGCAGAGCAGACCTACGTGCCGGCGGCCCTGACTGGCGTCGGGCCCTTGTCCCCCCGGCCCCTCCCGGTGCCGGGACCGCGCGGTGGAGCCGGTCCCCCACCGGACGCATCGACAAGTGAGGGGGACGCCCTGGGACACACTGAACACTGCCCCAGCAGCCTGAGACGGCGAACTCGATCAGGAGGGGGTCCGGCCCGGGTTGCCTTTCCCCGTGGCGCAGTGGGCCTCTCATAGGCCCTCGTGGTGAGGCGCTTCGGATACCGGCCCGAGGTCTAGCACCGGGCCACACCGACGTGGTCACTCGGCCCTGGACGACCGGGGGAACACTTGCTACTCCTGGACCCTGATCTTTTCCGCGCAGCTGGGCTGGGCACCTGCTGGGGGAGACCGTGGCGCCCCCTCCGACACCTTAGAGCCCCGGAGCCCCGCTGACCCGAACTGGACTGCGCAGGATGCCGAGAGGGCAAGAAGGCACGAACCCCGACCTCGGCGCCATCGCGCCCAGCGGACTCTTGTGGCTGCCCCCCCCGCGACGCACCCCCACTCTTATGATGTCGAACAACAGAGGGGGCAAGAAAGCAGAGCGCACCCTACCTGAAATGCTGGGCAGAGGGGCACCGAGACAGGACCGGAACCAACCAGCCCAGAGTCCCCCCACTAGCTCCCGGGGTGCGGAAGGGGGAGAGCCCCCGGTCACCAGGTCCTTCCTGGAATCACTGTTCGGCACCCTCAGAGAGGACTTCCAGGCGTTGAAGCAAGAGGCGGCCGGGGAGGTCCGGGAGGTGCGGAGAGAGGTCGACGCGCTAGGGGAAAGAGTATCCACCGTGGAAGACGCTAATCAATCCCAGGACGAGGAGATTGCGCACCTGCAGCAGGAGGTCCTGTGGCTCCAACAGATTGACCTCCAGTCCCACGCCGAGGATCTCGAGAACCGGTCCAGGCGCAACAACATCAGAGTTCGCGGTGTTCCATCTAAGGAGGAGGGAGAAGACACTGCAGCCTACCTAGGGGACCTGTTCCGTGACATTTTAGGCAAGCCCGCGGACTTCCCGGTGAGAATTGACAGGGCGCACAGAGTGGGCCCGCCGCGCTAGGCTTCGGCGCCCCCCCCGGACATTTTGGCCTATCTATCGGATTTTCCCCTGAAAGAACGAATCTTGCGCGAAGCACGGCGGAAGCAACCAGTGAGCTTCCGGAGTCATCAAATAGCCCTGTTTCAGGACTTATCGACGATCACACTGCAGAAACGCAAGTCCTTCAAGATCGCCACGGATTTTCTGCGGGAACACGACACGCAATACTCATGGGACACCCCTTCAGGCTCATCTTCCGTTGGAAAGGAACATTGCATCAGCTTCGGTCCCTCCAGGACACTTGCGGAGTGCTGGGTCTCACCGCGGCAGACGACGATGTCTCAACGCCGCGACACCGCCGCGCCTCCAGGGAGGGATGGCAGACGGTCCGACGGCGGCGACCTGCGCTCCCGTCTACGCGACCGGATTCTCCCACGATCAGGGCTGAGATGGACAGCGCCATACGGGAGGCGTCCAGAGATACGTCGTCTGGTGATATGGCCTTGACGGCCTGAGCGGACTCCGGGGGGAGATCATATTGGCTTCATCATCATTGCAGGTGCGAGGATTCTGGGGGGAGGGGGGGTCTCAGGGAGGGCTTAGGTGGTGGCTGGACGTCCACTCGAATACTTTTCCACGGACTAGTCCGTCAGGGACCAGACTGGGACAATGGAGTTTTTGGAGCAGTTGGGGCTGGGGTTGAGGGGGGGGGGTGCGGGAAGTTGGGCAGTTCAGGGGATGGTTGGAGGGGGGGATGGGAGGGGTACAGGGTTTCTGCTGGGCTGAATCATCTTGATGCTGTGCATGCTTTACCCTTGCACCTCTTTCTCAGGGTTGGTTGAGAATTGTTTGGGGAGGGAATTGGGGTTTGTGATGTGCTTTCGTTTTCTACTGCTGCTTTTGCCATGTCCTTCTTCAACAGGTACTGAATTCAGAATGGCATGCTGTGAGGTTAACGCATTTGTTCCGACCCACATTGATTGTCTGCCCCGCTTTCCCTGCTGATTTGGGTTCACCAAGCGATATTTCACGGTATCTTCATGGCCCTTAAGATTTTTACCCTTAATGTGAAGGGGTTAAACAACCCGATCAAGCGTAGAGCAATGTTGTCCCTCCTAGAAAACACCCAGGCAGACATCTGCCTCTTACAAGAAACTCATCTTTTGGCCCGAGATTGTCTCCGGATGAGGTCTCCCAAATTCCCGATACAGCTTTTTTCCTCAGGGACTACTAAAACGGCAGGGGTTGCAATTTTGGTGTCTAGACAGTTTAGAGGGGAGGTCCTCTGCAAGGTGGCGGAACAGAAGGGGAGGCTCCTAGCTCACAGGGTTAGGCTGGGGGGCTTGCTGTTCACGGTGGGCTCGATTTATAGCACTAATGATCACCAAGATTTGTTTCTACAATCAGCCCTAGAGGATATCGCGATTACACCGGACAGGCACATAATCATTGGGGGGGACCTGAATATGGTCTTTAACTCTTCCTTAGATAGATCTGCGCAGCGACGTCCACACACCAGGGAATTTTCACAGCCGAGTACCTCCCCCTTACGGGATCTTGATATGCATGACTTGTGGAGGTGCCTACACCCCACAACGCAGGCCTATTCTTACTACTCTCACGCACACAGGGCATATGCTAGACTAGATTATCTCTTGGTCACAGGACCGGTCGCCGCGCTGGTGACGGCGTCCGATATGGGGGTCCTTACATTGTCTGACAACGCCCCAGTGTCGGGATCCTTCCAACTGCCGCCGATGTCTCCCTCACGAGGGGTCTGGCGTCTACGGGATACCCTCTTACATAAACAGACGGTCGTGAAACAGATACGCGATGCGATTACTGAGTTTCGGACACACAATGAGAATGGGGATACCTCCTGGGCAACGCAATGGGCTGCCCTAAAGACGGTGCTACGGGGTGAGTTTATCGCCATCTCCTCCGTGGAGAATAGGGAACGTCAACAGAAGAGGGACGAACTTACGAATACGGTACGAGAACTGGAACGGATGCATCAGAGGACGGGGGCCCCCAGAGTCTGGAGGCAACTCAAAGCAGCCCGGAAGCCTCTTTCCGTGCTTGATATGGACAGGGCGGAGTACGCGGCACTGCGCCTGAAACACGCGTACTACACTGGCGGCGATAGATGCGGCCGGCTACTCGCGAACAAACTCTGGGTGAAACACCAGCACCAACGGGTTAAAGAGCTGTCCCTTCCTGACGGTACTTTGGCCTCGGAGGACCACCAGATTGCGGACGGGTTCCGTCGCTATTACGCTAACCTATATGCCGGTGCACCTTCCTTGGCCTTGGCCGAGGATGACTATCTTGCGTCGGTCGACCTCCCTGTCATTAACCCGGAACAGGCGGAATACATGGAACGTGACATTAGGCCAGAGGAGGTAATTGCGGCAATCTCACGACTCAAACATGGGAAAGCCCCGGGACGCGACGGTTACACCCCCCTTTTTTACAAAACTTTTTGTCAGGAGCTAGCGCCACTGTTGACACGGCTCTTCAACTCCTTTGCTGAGCCGGGAGCTACTCCCCCAGCCTTGCTACGGGCAACAGTATCAGTTATCCCCAAGGTCCAGACTGAATGCGACTCCTACCGGCCGATCTCTTTACTGAATGTCGATCTCAAGCTTTACACGGGGATCCTAGTGGCACGTTTGGCACCATATTTTCCGGGCCTGGTGGATCCAGATCAGGCCGGGTTTGTTCCAGGCCGACAAACGGTAGACAATACTAAGAGGGTGGTCCATGTCCTAGAAAAAGCCTCCCGTATACCTGGGGAACGCATGTTGCTCTCGGTTGACGCGGAGAAAGCGTTTGATCGAGTGCACTGGCCTTACCTTGAGAAAGTGCTCTGCAAGTTAGGTGTGGGAGAGAAATTTCGCACCTTCATATTTAATTGCTACAAATCTCCCACCGCGACGGTACGGGTGAACGGGTGCAGCTCCGGCTAATTCGTGATAGAGAGGGGTACCAGACAGGGGTGCCCACTGTCCCCGCTACTCTTCGCTCTATAAATGGAGCCGTTTGCCCAGAGAATTCGCCGAAACCCGGCTGTGACCGGCGTCCGGATGGGGGGCCACACTCACGCCATTAGTCTGTATGCGGATGATGTGATCCTGATGCTTGATAATCCGAAGGAGGCGCTCCCCGCTTGCATTGCAGAGATGGACGCCTTCGCCACGGTTGCGGGCTTCAAGATGAATATGAGAAAGTCGGCGGCCCTGGATGTCTCGCTCACCACGGCTACGAGACTTGAGCTGCAAGGACGATTCCCTATGCAATGGTCTAGGGATCTGGTCCCGTACCTGGGCATACTCCTGGCACCTTCTTTGCCTGCCATGGTGACCGCTAATTACGCAGCCATGGGCAAGAAACTTAAGGAGGAGCTCTCCCGCTGGAGCAAAGGCACGCTGTCGTTGCTGGGACAGGTCGCTGCGGTAAAGATGACTCTCTTGCCGCAGGTGCTATATTTGTTCCGGGCCCTGCCGCTCCAGCCACCGAAGGGGTGGATACGACAGGCTCAGTCCGAAGTCGCACGCTTTGTCTGGCAGGGCCGCAAACCCAGACTCAGGAGGGCCTTGTCCACGCTGGCACCTGAGGCTGGTGGACTTGGCATTCCGGATCTGCATAAATATTTTCAGGCGGCGCAGCTACGGTATCTGGTGGAGTGGAGCAAATGGGAATCAGACAGACACTGGCTATTTCAGGACCAGGCTGTGGCGGACAGGACCCTGCAAGAGGTACTCTTCATGCGCAGAAATCACCGCCCCCCCAATCTCTATGCGTCTTTTGTCACGCAGGTCCCGCTCCGTGTGTGGGACGCCGTGAATGTTACGCATGAACTTACCACCTTCCCGTCTCCGCTTACACCACTGATTGGGAACCCTGACTTCCGGCCCGGGATGGAGCCTGGCGCTCTGTTTCACGTATATGGCCCGGAGGCAGCCGTGCCGTTTGAAGACCTCCGCCGAGACTACCACCTACCCGAGACTGAACGTATGCGGTATCTATAGGTACGCCATTGGGCGCTCCAATCGCAAATACGGGCTTTGGCTGACCGGAAACTTACCCCATACGAGATGTGGCTGGCGACGCGTTCCTCGGACGCCAAGCTCATCTCGGACCTGTACCGGCTCTTACAACCCCCCACTTACCACATCCATAACCCAGGGAGGGTTCGCTGGGAGCGGGAGTTAGGGAGGGAACTGTGTCACAAGGAATGGGACGATATCTCCTACCGGGCGCGTCATTCAGCATACCACACTGGGCTCACCGAAACCTTTACTAAAATCTCCACATACTGGTACTACACACCTCAGAGGTTGCACGACATGAACCATAACATCCCAAACACCTGTTGGCGCGAATGCAGACAGCCTGGCACGCTTACACACATCTTGTGGGATTGTCTGCTACTAAGTCCTTACTGGAAGGAGGTTTTAGACGAAATAGACCAGTGCTTTAACATTGAATTACCCCGTTTCCCGGCTTATGTCCTGCTGGGGTTACCTAATGGCTTGATGTACCCTTTACGGTCCAGGAGGGGCAGACAGATAGCGATTGCTTTGGGCTCGGCGATCCAAAACATACTTATATATTGGCGCTCCACCACCCTTCCTACCACCATAGGTTGGCTACACAGGTTGTGGCACGTTCTGGGAATGGAGAAACTGTCCCTCATGGTGGTGGGCGAGGTGGACAGATTTGAGGACTTGTGGCAACCTTTCCACACTCTGCTACAATCGGAATTTAAAGAAATTACTTGTCCCCGATACCATAGGCTGCTAAGACTGACGTCCCCGATTGCCTAGTTGAAATGGAGGTAGGACGCGATGGGAGGCGTAGATCCCTTGTGATGGTGCTGAATGGATAAGACATTTGCTCGGCACAGGGGAGGGAGGGGGGAGGGTAATTTTGGGGGGAGGGCATGGGGGGGGAATTGTGGGGGGGAGTTAGTTTTGGACTTTGTCATCATGGCGCTTCCACCTAGACTGAAGCTCTACAATTGCTCAGGTGATACTGCATGGAATTCTGATGGCGCATCTGGAGCAAAGATTGCGCATTTTGTTATTACGATGACTGTATTCATTGTATGTATTGTTTTTCCCTGTTTCTTAAACTGCAATAAAAATGCTTTAAACCTAAAAAAAAATGCATCCCGTTTTCCTTTAAGGAAAACGGGCTGCATTGCAAAACAAAAATCTGCTTTATTTAAAAGCAGTCCCAGGCATGGAGGTCTGCTGACCCCAGCAGGCCACCATCCCTGGAAGTGCCTGCCATTCCCAAAGGGGTCGCAAATTGCGACAGCATCATTAATTTGCATGAAGCATGCAGTTTGCGACCCCTTTGTGAAACGCAAACCGTGTCTGAGACACTGTTGAACATTGGCAATTGCGACTCGCAAATTGTGACTCGCAATTTGGCTCAATTTGTGAGTCGCAATTACCAATGGTTGTACATCATGCCTGTTGTGTGAAGAGTTGTAGATGGTGGTGAGGATGAGGGTTTGAATGTTTTGCTGATTTGGAATTTAAAGGGATAGGACAGAGGTGCACGAAAGAAAAGATAACCACAGAATGTTGACTCGGTCTCTAAGGGAGAGGGCTGACGTTGGGTAGCAGGACAGGGCCAGTATGAGACAGCAAGAGTCTACCTAATTCAGTATTAAAGGCCGTCATTACAAGGGGAATTCTGCTTTGGCTATTTGTGAGTGGCTTCATGTTACCACACCTGGAATTATCAGGTGAATGAATACTGAGCCTAGTTTTATCTGGTGAGGAAACACACATGGTAAAACCACCAAGGCTGAGTCTCGGAACAGTCTCAACCCAGGTGCCACCTGATCACTTCCACAGCACTATGCCCCCTTAACTGCCCCAGAGTTTGCCCTGTCCACTCACATTCTTCTTACTCCCTGCCTGTCGCCAGCAGTCTTCTGTGACCCCTATTCCCCACGTGGGTTATTTTTTTACCAGCTAATTCAGGGTGAAGTAGGATAATCCCTTTAAAATGGACTTCATCTCAGAATGCCTGGAGTTAGAGTTAGTGATATCGACCAGAAGCAGAAATTAGAACTTTGATACCACACCATCCCACCCCCGGCGAGTACCCAATTTGTGCTGAAAGTTCAATGGATTAAAAAATTAGTATACAATGATTAAACTCAAGTGAAGAATGGCTAATAACTGGCTTTGCCCACAAGGCCCCACTGTGAGCTCTCAGAACAGAGACATAGAATGGTCACTAGCTGAATAGCTTACATGTGAGGTCAAACAAAAGGGACTAAAAAGCAGCTGAATATTTAGCTGTGTGGGCAGATATGCTGCAGGTATTGACAACCATGCATGAGATGGGGGCACAAGATATACCACATGAGAGAGATGCAAAGGCTATAGGTTGATCCCCTGGTGGACAGGACTTGAGTAATGGAGGCCACACACAGGATAGATTTAGTAAAAGTTGTTTCTCACGGTAAGAATAAGAATGAATGCTTTATGATATGTAAAGAGCTCTGACTCAGATGGTCTGTATAGACTTGTTATCTTTGATGTGAACATTTACTGTTGTAAGTGTTCTGATAACATTGGGTCTAGCTAGTCTATATATATATAAAAACAAATCTATGTCTGTCTGTCTGTCTGTCTGTCTGTTTGTCCTTTATGCATTACTACACCATTCATCCGATTGCCATGAAACTTTGGGAAGTTGTTGAGTACACTCCCGCAAAGGTTTCTGGCATTAATTTTTTTTAAATATCGAAGCAATATTAGAAGCTGTTCGAATACAAACTTATCAAGCCCATTCTTCTCAAACAAACGACCATCGAGAATCGCTCCGAAGGTGAATTCCTCTAATGTAACCCGGCCCTCCTCGAGCGCAGCTACGCGCGTTGAGGGGGCCGGAGAAGCTGCCCAAACATGTCGAATCAGTCTTCGTTGTACCGAGACGGAGTGTTGGCGAGACGGTGCGGAATCGGGAATGAACCCGAGTCGTCATGGGGGGGCAAGGTATGAGCGTGTAAGCGATGTGCTCTCGCGTTCAAAAGTATACCAAATGCGATGAGGCCTAATCCGGTTCGAAATAGGACCGGAGGGGAAGTAGTCTAGGGTGAAAGACACAAGGGCCAATATCGAGTGCGAGACACAAGTATCATTAGAAAGCATACACAAACCAGAGAAAAAAGTTAAAATCTCACATTAAAGGCCATTCTGAGGTATTCAGAAGATAAAGGCCAATACCAGAAAACATAGGAAACTGAGATAATTATCTTTCTGAGTAGCAGCAACATTCCTTTCTTCTGAGATCGCAGCAACGCGCGACGGGTAAGCTAGTGCCGTGTAAAACTTCCAATTAAATAAAAAAGTGAAGTTTCCTTGCTGCTGTCTGTTTGTTACCTGTTCTGTGTGAGGGAAGCGCACACTGCTGCTGCCTTCAACACATGTCTGTGACCGTAATGCCACATCCCCTCTCATAAGTGGTATTACTATTCAACGAAGGCAGGAGACTGCACATTTTGTAAGCTAAAAAGTAAATTATTTTAAGTTATTAGCTCTTAAAGCCTCCGGCCCAATCCAAAATACAAGTTAAAGCGGAAATTAATTTACCCTGGCTTTGTCTCTGAATCTCCCTCTTCTTTGTTTACAAAATTTGACATGTATGCCGTGGATGAAATAGAAGAGAAGGTTGTCAGACACTATTTGGGAAGGTGGGAGGGGGACTTGATGGCTATCGGGTAAATGGGGGTTACTGGGCATTAACTGTGGGGTTTGCTTAGCAGTAATTAGCCATAATACTATTGTGCCTTTCTTAATCACTCAGTGTTTTCTACTATTAAAACTTTAGCAGTGCCTGTTGCAAGTTGCAAAGTTACAGTCGGGACTGGTCTTGAAAATGAGTAGCATTAACACAGCTGTCCAATTTATCCCCTCCCGTTATCTGTATATTGAGCAGAAATTAGATTCATCCTTGAAGTGGCTTCTGAAGACTATTTCTGCATAATTAGAGAGTTGCGACTTTGGGCTGGTATTTGGGCTGACACTGGTCTTCTTTGGGCTTACACTTGAGCGGCTTGGGATGGGTCTAAAAATCTGGCAACACTGGCACTATGTTCACTATTGGTACCATCCTCACCCATATCTCACTGCAGAAACTGACAATGCCTCCCCGAGACCACTCACCACAATACTATCTAAACAAGCACACGTTACAATGCTTCAAAATACTAACCTCACATTACATTGAGTGGGCTTGTAATGTCCTGAGGCATATAACTGGATTAGAACTGCTATATGTCCCCTCGGACTCCCTGATAGAAAAACCTGGGTTTCCACTAGCAAGTGAAACTAAAGCTCAGTCACGAATGTTGGCATGTGGTATTACCAAATGGGGTGACCTAATCATAGGGAGCTCCTCGATACTAACACACAGTCATGACTAGGAATGATTGCACAATGTTAAATCGATTAATTGATCATTAACTGAAAACCACACATAGGGCACTCACCCCATCCTTTGCACAAGAGCCGCCCCCTTTAAAGTCCCTCATCCTACTGATCACCACACGTTCTCCCAGACGTCTGATCACTGCACTGTATAAAGCTGCGCAGGTGGAAGTACATCGCCCATACGAGCACAAAACCACAGGGAAGAGGATCACTAGATTATCATAATGGATAGGGAGTGCGAATTTTGTTGTGCACAGACGACCGCCTTCTCACATAAAAGTGGATTATGTTTATTACAATGTCGACCGCCTTCTCACATAAAAGTGGATTATGTTTATTACAATGTCGGTACCTTTGCAGACAGTATCACCTGCCTGATACACTACGGAAGAATAATGTGTTCTGAGCACTCCGGAAGCACTGATTGTGGCTCATCTGTGATTGACTAAAATGCGGCACTCCCTCAGGCCGCTACTTTACTTCACTAGGCCTGGGACGGTCCAGACGTCCAACATTTCCGGTCTGAGGTTACCCATACCCACGGCTTTAAGTGGGATGAAAAAACTGGGGGGTCTCCCAAAGGGGTGTGTCCAATGTAATTAAGGGAGTGGCTTAAAACACTTGAGCTAAAAATCGGTGCTTAGCATAGTGTGCTTCCCGATTTGTATTGTGCTGTTTCTGTCATTGCATCCGGAAATATGATACAACAAGTAACATCATACCTACACTATACTTTGTCAATGGTTGTTAGTTGCATAAGATAAATAAGCAGCAACTCTGGCTTGTATATAATTTTTGAAAAAGCTTCCACTTAAAGCCCCGGTGAAACCACGACAATGTTGCTGCTCTTGAGTTTCCAAAAGAGAATGGAAATCCAGAGAGAAAAGGACTGTTTAAAGGATATCCGTTCCCCTACAATGCTCACCTGGCATGTCATGCCGTAACTTCTCCACTAGTGAGAAGTGAGCAGCGCACATCCATGTGCCTGATCTCACAGCAGTCTGGAGAAAAACTAACCGTGTGCCAGGGCACAAAACAGAGCTCCAAAGAGACTCGTTTCGAGGCCTCTTTTAAAAAACTGCCAGTGGTCAGCACTGGTGAGACCCGGCCCACTTAAAGCCCTGCCCATATCCTTGGTCCCTGTCAGAGATAGTGGTGAGCCGAACCGTTCTTTTTGCCGCCTAAGCTAGCTATGCCGGGCTGGGTACATGAGATCCCAAAGTCGGTCCATAGATCATGGCGATTTCACTACTGCTAGCAAAACGTCAGGTGGCACGACATGGGGGGGGAGGGCCAAATGATGCTGCTTGGATGTCCGTTCTCATGTACTGTAATAAGGAGTTCATGACCCATGCTGAACTCCAGTACAGGTGCTCCCGCCCCAAGGACATGTGGGTGCCCATTCAAACATATGAAACTGTGCTAAATCAACCCCTCTTCCTACACTCTGGGACCCTTGCTGTGTCGTCACTGCCTGCAACATAGTAATACAGGAGCTGCTGTTTGTACTCCTACTCTGCATGTGAGTGCACGAGAGAAAGTCATGTCACTGCATGTGGGATTACAGGACTTGGTACTATACGGGGATACGCTGTGTACATTCCTATTGCATATACAACACGTATTATCACATCTGGAAAGTCAATGTTGTTCTTTTGATTGTACTCTAAAAACTTAATACACAAACAATTAAAATAAAGGTCCAGTGCAGTTCAGTCCTAACTGGTCTGGTGGATTTTACTTTTCACATCCTGGTGTTTTTTTGATTTGGATAATAAATATTTTTCTATCCATTTCAATAGTCTTTATACTAATTTAACTGAGTACTTTTGCCTAAAACAAAATCTTTGACTCAAGTTGTTTTCAGTAAATGGCATGGACTTCTAGTTCTGTTCTTTTTAAGTGGATAATTAATATGTGCACAAATGCACCAGGCTCAGAGTAGGTCATGTGAGGGGTAAGAGAATGGTGCACACAATTGACTTGTATAGTGAGCATGTCTCAGATGCCTCAACATCTCTACAAGTTTTTGGCTGCAGCCCAAGTCTTATGCATTCATTAATACACGTAGAGCGTGATGTTCAGCTACTCACTGTATGCCCTCACGTGCTACATTTACTGTATGCAATATTTCTGTGGGCAATGTTTTTTCTGGTCCGAGTTGCATGGCTCATGCACAGCTTGTGTCCTACTTATTTAAATGTTGTTCTTGGTGCCTTTCTGGGGCCAAGTACTGCAAGTACTGTACATGGTGCATAATCTGACACCACTCTCTCTAAACAGGTCATATAATCTCTGATTTGCTGTTGTTATTTATGTGCATTTTACACTGCCTAAGGCACTTCCCATTGATTAGTGCACACTATGCATAGCCTGTGATTGTGCAGAGAATTACATTTAGAAATACCATGTGCATTCTTTACCCTGGGCATTCCATAGAGCTTTCACCTTTGTGCTTCACAATACAATATCTTTTCTCTGTGCCAGAAGCATGTTGAGCAGAGCGAATGTCATGTCATGTAGCATTTGCTTGTAACCATTACTCACTTGGAATGTCTTGTGTGTAGTAAATATAGTGTGCCCTAAAAATAGCACATGTATGGCATAGAATATAGCTTTGCCCTATACACAAGGCATGGTGGACTACATGCAGTGCCTGGAGCACATAAAGACCTCAGTGTGAAGCTGTGATCTGTTTGTAGTACAGTGAGGGTGTAGAATGTACAGTGTGTGGCTTATGCCTGTGCCTAATTCAGTGGCGTAACAATAGCCTCCGCATCCCCTGTGATGTGGAGAATCCCCGAGCTCCAGAAGGCCCCCTCCCGCACTGTGCATGGGCAGCTGTCCCCTGGCCTGAGAACTCCTGACTGGGTCCGGAGAGTGAGAGGCCCCCTCCATGTACTTCTCAGTGGATCCCTCTCAAGTTTCTTTTCACAACTGACCTAGTTTATGTTTTTCACAGGGCAAACCCAAGTTCCACACAATGATTGATCTACAGCCATACCAAGTATCTATTGTGAACTATTTACTTTGCACACTATATGCACAGTACCCTTCCAGTACAAATCCTATCCTAAACATCACGCACACACCTTTCCACTATGGTGCAAAAGTGTGTATACATAGTGCTAGGCAGGTTGTTTGTGAGCTGAGGAGAGGAGCAGCGGGCCATATTTAGGAGAAGCAGACATTACCACACAGATCTTTCACCCCACATAACCTTTACCACACAGTCTTCACCACGCAGGTGATGTAGCTCAGATTTCATCGGGAGTCAGGCATTGCTTTATTTTTGTGCTTCAGACAGACTGCATTTAAAACAACGCAGATTTTGGTGCAGGTGAAAAACACATGGCACTTGAAACATGAAATGAGGCCTAGTCAGTCTGAAATGCTTGTGCTGAATTAACATGTGTTTTTGCAGTTTAGAGAAAACTCGTGATTTCAGTGGCTTTTTTAGCTTTGAAGGTAATCATGGAATGTGTTCTCTCTTCCCAGCTCCTTTTCCTTGTAATCTAAACTCCCTGTTCCTGTATTAAGAGACTTTGGCTTTGTTGCATATTTAGACAATGCATATTCAGTTCATAACACATCTTCTTAAAATGTGTATAATTAACCATGCACCAACATTACACGCGAAGCAAAATACATTTTTACATGAAAAGTCACCTAAACTATTAGAGCATGTATGTATTAACTGTGTGCGCTTAGAAAAAGTTGCACTGGTGCATGATTATGCTATAATGTACATTGCACATTCTTTGCATGTTGTGCATAAATGATAGAAAAGCTGCTTTAAACTAACAGCTTTTGCTAGGTAATAACTAATACAGGGTACTAGTATGTGCAAGGTAAAATGTAATGAGTTTTATTTAATAAATTAATACACTTTGTGGTTTTTTTTTATGGGCCCACCACAAAATTGCTGCCTAAGAATCCAGCATGGCTGAGAATTGTGCCGAAATGAGAGACGCATGCGCATATTATTCCAGTGGAGAAAGGAGTCAAGGCCACAGTGAACTGTACATTCTTGTGATCGTGCCAATGTACCAGTGTTTGTGGAAAGTATCATTCCTGCATGCGATATAAAAGGAAGGAGGAAATGGACTGATACATTTTTCTGCCTTAATGTTGCATATTTGTATAAATATTGCTGGTGCAACATAAGACTGTATTAGGCATTAACACTTCCTTTGTTAAAACTGGTATTGGTTGGATTTACAATGAGAACAGGGTGGTGAGATCCTCATGTCATCTATGCTAACCAATTTTCTACTGAGTACTGCAACATTATTAGTATAGTCAGCCAAGAATTAGAGTATAAAAAATGACCCCATAGGGGGTGTGTTTGCTTTTTAAGCCTTAAGCTTTAGGGCGCTAGTCTGAGAGGGAGGAGAGGAGAGGAGAAGAAGCAGATGAGATCAGACATCATATGGGTTAGGTACGAGAACGTCACGGGTGCAGTCAGGGACAAGAATGCGTCCGAGGAGAGATAGAGGGAAGTGGGGGCATAGGCTAGCATTGCACATCATATTTTTGGCAAGGCAGATCACATTCCTCTGTGCTCTTGTGAAGGGCGGGCTATCTCTCTCAGTAAAGCACAAAGAGGCAGATTGAACAGACCAGGGCAGAAGGTTTAGATTTAGATGCTAACACTCTAAGTTTATGCTTTGACTAACTAACTAGGTTTGAATAGATTTATTTGTCTTATGCATTTATTTCTCTTTATGGGAGAAGTTTGCCAAATATTAATTATTGATTAGCCTTGCAAAAACTCACTCCTGAATTATATTTCCTGAACTCTTTAAAGAATACTGATTGACAATTGATGTCTCAGTCCCTTTCTTTATGGAATGCTTTGTATGCAACCTATAATATGTTCTGTATTCATTCTATTTTTCCTGTTTTCTGAATTCTGTAACCAGATTGATTTTTCGCTAATGAATAAAGGGTCAGAAAAGAAACTTAACTTATAACTAGAAAATAAAAACCTTTAAAATACTCACCAAACTATTTATTGGCTTAAATGTATTTGTATTTTGATATTTCATGTTTATGTAAAGTCTCCTGAAGGTAATACACGGTGTCAAGGGTCCAACACCTTTTCAGCGGTAGAGGTAAAGGAGGTTTTGCATTGAGAAATTACTGTGAAATTACCGATGGATCACAGGTCAGTACCATTGAGGTGAGTATTTACACCTTTACCATGAAGTAACAAAAGTGGTTTAGTTACGGGTAAGGAAATTCCAAATTTATCAGGTACGACAAATTACCTTGTTACGAATATAGCCCATCAAAATGAGGCACAAAATGGAGATTTTAATGCTGACTGCAATTAAATCCACGCCTCAGTACTTACTGCCCTTTTTCCCCAAGGTATAATTTTACATGTTTGACCAGTCAAAATGTACCCGTTAAAAATTGAAAACGGTGCAGAGATTATCACACATGGGTGGACTCACATTTAAACATTTTTGAGTTTTATGCAGTCCTCATGTATCAGGGCCAGAGACTACAATATAGGCCTTCGCCACAGTAAAATAGATCAATAGGGCTGAAGCAAGCCTTACCAGTTAGGCAAATAAACACAAAGATGTGAGCACAAATGCTCAGAGGAGCCTCAGTGGCAGCTGGTATTTGAAGACAGTGGGGGGGTCGCACAAGTGGGGGAAATTAATAAAAAAATAAATTACCAGTCACGGCGGCAGGGGAGAATACATTAAAAATGTAAATACTCACTTGCCTGTCTGCTGCTGCCGCCCGCAGTCACGGCCGGCTCTTTTGGGTCCTCTTCTGCCCGCTTCCATGTCAGAAAGCAGCAGGAAGCACCCGGCTCTCAGCCTCCCAATAACCAATCACAATCCTACAATGCACCATTGTGATTGTTCTAAGTGCCATAGATCGGCACTCAGCCAGAGAATGGGAGGCAGGGATGTTCTCCATGCAGACTGTAATGCAACCTGAATGTAGAACATGTAAGATGGGCATGATGGCCGGCAAAAGCCTTATGCACACTTTGAGAGGGTAAACCACTCTTTCCTTTCTTTCCTTATCCTGCTCTGGGAGCAGAACAGCTCCGCCCCTAGCCAGCTGAGCAAGGGGAAAAATAAAATGATAATAACAATGAGTTATCATTTTATTTTTTTATTTTTTTACCTGATCAGTGGGGCGACGCTCCTCCGTCTTAGCGGAGGAGCCTCCCCTTCCATGCTGCGTGCACACACTCCAGCAGAGAAGGACACACATTCACATACTACTGGTTACCTAAGGAACATACGCTTTTCAATAGACTAGTCAATCAGATGTTTGGAAATACTGCAAGTTGTTGCTATCACGTTTTGGGATGCTGTCGCTTTGAAGATTTGTTTGACCACAGTGGCTCGGCAGACTGTGCTAAAACCGTGCTTTACTGAGCACTGTTTGCAGCCATATAATTCTTTTGACACAGAACAGGGCTGAATATGATTTCTCTTCCTGGATCTTATAATACAGTCTTGTATTCTTATCTTTACAATATTCCATACTCGTTAAGGAAACTATTCTGATTGAAATTCTTCCATCCCTCTCACTTCTTTCATTTTCTGTAAAATCTTCTCTTCCTTTTTTCTTTTCTTAGCTTTTTATTTCTCTTTCTTTCATATTTTCTTTATGTATTGCATTTTATCTTAATCCCACCTTTTGTTAGTGACGTTAACTTTTCCCCTCCCTCAACTTTCCTTATTGACGCTTGTCCCTTTTCAATAGTGCGAAATCACATAGTAATTAACGAAAGTCGGGTTTACACTGACAAACGGATTTGTATGTCTAGATTTGGATATTTTGTGTTAAGACAGTGGCATAGCTATACTTAATGACACCTGGGGTGGCCCCTAAGTTTGCTGTCCTGTAGAGGTATCGAAGGAGCGTTGGCCGATGGACGACTTGTTCTCGGGGCGGTGGGGAAGGTGGTAGTCGACAGACATGACTTGCTCACTTCTGCCGCCCACCAAGAAAGTGCTGCATGGGGTGGACCGCCCACCCCCCCACTGCCCCCTAGCTATGCCACTGTGTTAATGAATGAATGAATGAATGATCTGTATTAGTATAGTGCACAGCTACTCCTTCCAGAATGTCCCTGCACTGGAAATTACCAAGTGCATACCATACGCGGCATAGTTTTTAAATAACCAACAAGGTCCACCTCTAGAAGGTTTCCTGTGAGCCAGAGTATATCAGGTATACACAGTATTTGTTAAAATACCCCTTACACACCAAAAGGGCCCTTGGTGTCATGCTTCATCATCGGGGCCTTTCCGCTCCGCTGCGGGACGGGCGTGCTACGACTAGCGACTACGCTGGAGCACTTAGATATTGTAAGTGCTATGTGAAGTGTATTGAGTGAGTGTGAGTAGGGTCAGGAGTGATATGCAAAAGTGATATTTAAAAGAATACCTGGCCTTATGAAAGCAAAACATTCTTTATTAGTCATAGGCTGGTATCGTTAAAAATAGTGTGGTGGAGACCATCTAGCTTAACAATGGGCTAGTTCTCCTGGTGTTGTCAACATGTTTCAAGGCTGACTGCCTCTTCGTCAGGCCGGGGTCAGATCTCTCGGTCACTCACTAAGGTTGGCAACAATGTGTGCTATGTGTATATACAAGTGTATAGATTATAATACAACTGCAATATGGCATTCAATTTTGAACAGTTATAGCCCTGTCAGTATTTCTGAGTCTTGGGCTGGAATAAATAGGAGTCAGTGCCCCATGAGCCGGTCTGGAAGAGGGGTACATGGAACTTCCATTATTTCACGAGCAGTCCTCGCATCCACCCTCATCCGCAGCTTCCGATGATGAAGCATGACACCAAGGGCCCTTTTGGTGTGTGAGGGGTATTTTAACAAATACTGTGTATGCCTGATATACTCTGGCTCACAGAAAACCTTCTAGAGGTGGACCTTGTTGTTTATTTATACCATTAACTGGAGGAGGGTGCGCCCACCTGAGTGCTTTCTAGCACTACCTTTTCACTCCCCCTTTTGATTCTTTGTTTATAGTTTTTAAATAGCCAAGTCTTCAGCTGTTTTTTGAAGTATAAGAGCACTGTTAAAGATCTCAGAGCTGTGTGTAGTTTATTCCAGATGTGGGCTCCCAAAAAGCCAAAAGATATGCCACCTTTGCATGCCAGACGAGCTTTGGGGATGCAAGCCAGGTCAGCGTTGGACAATCTAATTATCCTGGTGGGCATTTATCTGCTGACTCGTTTTCTAAGATAGGCGTCGCCTGCTCCATGGAAGGCTTTGAAAAAAATAATCAGAGCCTTACATTTTATTCTTTCCCGAACTGGGAGCCAATGTAAGGACTTCAGATGGGGTGTCATATGTGATCTGGGTGTGAGTTTAAGAACTGCTCTTGCTGCTACATTTTGCACTACCTGTAGACGCTGTAGCAGGTCATCCGGCAAACCCAGATAGACGGCATTAGCATAGTCCAGTCTGGACATGATCAGAGCCTGAACCACTGTCTTCCTGGGGTCCAGGTGGAGAAGCGGCAGAAATTTCTTAAGCATCCGTAATACTCCAAAACAGGTACAATGATTTGCATTTTTGCAAACACTCACAAATGTGTGCATATATAGGTATTTATAAATCATTTTATGAACCCTATCCATCTTGGCAATGGTATGAGTGTTAGGAGCAGGACCGGAGTCTCTCCTTTATCCGGGTAGTCTGGACCCTAAGGAAAGGGCAATACCAACTGGAGTCAGGAAGAACCCAAAGGATAAAGAAAAATGCATGGCCTTGACTGCTTTGTAAATTGGGATAATATGTCTTAATGTGCTAAAAATTCAAACATTCGCCCCCACCCAACGATGACCATGGACGTTGAGTCATCAAAATGCCAGGGGTAACGGAAGTGACATCATAAACCCTTTGACCTTAATGATGTCACAGGACTTGACATCATACGACCTTTGACCCTGCACCAAATCAAGAAATAATGTCACATAACCTTCATCCTGATGACATCACAACAATTAAGGTTGCTGAAGTTACATAATTGCATAATTAATATTATATATTCTTCTAGTGGAGAACAAAGGGTGGGGGTTCCTCTTCCCTGAAAAAAGTTTGAAAAAATGGGCTTACAAGTGCATTTTAATGCACAATTTTGACATACATCTGCTAAAAAACCATGTGCTCTAAAAAAACAATCACTAAATATTCAAGTCTTTTCATGGTATGCCAAGGAACTAAAGTCTGACAGTCCCCATGAGTTCACCCAATTATGTTTTTAAGATACCCAATGAGTGCCCATTTATGTAAAAAATTACCTTCATTGCACGGACCAACATTTTGCCATGGTGGCCCCTTTTGCACAAACATTACATACAATATGCCAGTGCCAGAATTTTTCTAATACTGCTTCTCTTGTACTATGGTGGTCCCTTTTGTCAAAGGTTATGTCTAGTATTTCAATGACCACATTTTTTCATGGATGGCCCCATGATCTTGCCACAGTTGTCTTCCAATTTGCCAAAGAATTTCCACCAATGTGCCATCACCAGCAATTTGCCACAGGTGCCAACAATGCCAAGAATTTCCTCCAGGTGGCCAGTGCTGGCATTTTAACAGGGGTGCCCCATGCCAAATTGTACCTACAGAGTGACAGCAGTAATATTTTGTTGAGAGAATTCCATATGCAAGTATTTCCTCCAGTATTCCAGAGCCAACATTTTTGCAAGAATGCTTCTATAAGCCAAGATAACAAGGTTTCCTAGGTCCAAAGGAATATAACTTTTTGCAGAACAAACATCCTAGAACTCCAGTTTTCTATGTTTTGCCTAAACTTCATAAGAACGAGACTTGCCCTCCAGGAAGACGGATAGTTTCTGGGTGTGATTCCCAGATCGAACCGATTTCAAAATATGTTGATCATTTTTTGAAACCATTTATGTTTGAAGTCCAATCATACCTTAAAGATACCACCTACTTTATCAATAAACTGGACAACGTGACCTTTCAAGTCAAAAGGGATGTAATGGTGACACTTGACGTCACTTCATTATATACTCAGATATCACAGGATGAAGGACTGGCTGTCCTTTCCCATTTTTTGGGAAACAGGATAAACCCTTTAAGGGTACCCACAGAATTCATCCTTGAGCTGACGGCATTTGCACTAAAAAAAAACTATTTTGTCTTTGGAATTGAGTTCTTTTATCAGATAAAAGGAGTAGCGATGGGGTGTACCTTCGCTCCAGAATTAGCTGTACTGTTTATTTCAATGTACAAAGACAAGTTTGTGTACAATAACAATCCTTTGAGGCAGTTTATAACATCTTGGATGCGTTTTATTGACAACATCTTTCTGGTGTGGTCCGGAAGCACTGAACAACTACAACAATTCTATGATTGGCTTAATCAAAGATCACCTGATATCAAGTTCAGTCTAAATCATCATACAGAATACCCTTTCTGGATGTTGAAGTATACCCAGCAGAAGGTGGATTAGTGACAACACTATATAAAAAACCTAAAGATATGAATAAGGGGTTACTGTTTTCAAGCAACCACCCGAGAAGTTTGAGAGAGAACTTACCGTACGGACAGTTTTAAAGGATTTGTCGCAATTGTTTTTACAAAGATGAATATACTCTGCATGCCAACATCCTTGTAGAAAGATTACTTGACCAGGGATATCCAAAAAAACTGGTCAAATCAGCCATGAAGAGGGAATGGTGGACCTCCTGAGAAACACTGCTGAGAATAAAAGAAAAATCGTCCTCGCAAAGACAAGTGTTTGTCACTACCTTTTGCCTGAATTCAAACCTCTTTAAAAAAGTTATTATTCAGAACTGGCATTTGGTCCAGCATCTCGACTCATCTTTTGCAAATGCACTATTATTTGCATTCAAAAAAGAAAAAGGTTTATCCAATCATATTGTCAGGGCAGCCATAAAAAGACCTCCAAACCCTACAATAATGGGTCTAACACCTGTGATAGGACATCACAAGTGTGGCACATGTACGTGCTGCGAACAAACCATTGCAGGATCATTGTTCTCCCATAATGGAAGTCATTGGAAGAAGGATGCTTTTACAAATTGTAAGACTAAAAACGTCATCTACGGGATTCTATGTCTATGTTCTAGGTTGTACATGGGGAAAACCAACCAAGAGGTTCAGCAACGAATTACACAACACAAATTCCCGGATCAGAAAACATTTTGAGACTGCCCTATTGGTTAACCATTGGAACAAAAAGCAACACACAGAAAGAGATTTACATTGGACGATTAATTCAGAAGTTGAACGAGACCCCAGAGGAGGCAATCTAGACCTTAAATTATCGCAATGTGAAGCAATGCTCATCGTAAAATTTGACACTGCTTTTTCAGGACTTAATGTATTATTGGAAATCCACAAATTGTAGTGAGCTTCAAATGTGCAGCGTGTTTACAAAACGTCTTTCAGATTTTTCAATATCGCTCCATCATTGAATGGCTACAAAGAGCAAGCACTGGACTTCAACTCCCGGAACCCCCAGCGGCAATTCCCACATGAGATGCCTGAGTGCTCGGTACCAATGTTTATGACAATGGCCGCCGTTGGCCGCCATTGGTCCTGAAGAGAACCCCATAGTGAAGTGGGTTCAAAACTCGTAGACCTTCTGTTTTGTACCAAACAATTGGATCTCTAAAAAATGCTGGTTGAGTTGTGCATTCCGAAAGGGCATTTAATTGGAACAATTACATTGTAATTGCATGTTATGCACAACCAAGTTTGATTCAGAGTTTGTCTTTGTTTGGTCTAGGGTCCTTGGTTTATCAACTTGGGGTCAGGCATTTTTGATAATCAAGGAGTTGGAATGTGATAGTGTGCATGATGGAAGTTGCTGGTGAATGGGGAATGTTGTATGAATGATTTGGTATGAATGTGAGTGGATATAGAGGCCAAATTGTGGGCTGGTCATTGTGTGATTCTTCCAAAATCTTTTTCTTAAATTCTCATTCTATTTTTGTGGTGTTTTGTACATAAAGTATTGTGTTGCAAAAGGAAATAAGTGAACTAAATGATGTTTTAAGAATAAAAACGATTTAATAATGACCGTGTATATTGATCAGTCATTCTTGCACCTTTTTTGAATTCTAATAGGAATTGATCATCAGAATTGGCATCTGTTGTTGTTTTTTCTTCCATAAGCCAAGAGGCATGCCAGGCCCAACAGCAGATCTGCAAGCATAACAAAAAACGCTTACTTAAATTCACTTATTCACACTCAGCCTATCATTAGCGGATGTATGACATTACAACGCATGCTTTTACATTGCATGCTATTACAACGCGGTTTTTACAATGCATACCATTACAACCCATAGTGCTTTTAGGCGCTGGATAGTGAATTGTTTAATTTACTATTCCAACTCCAGTCCCCGTGGATAGTAGGGAAGGTGTTGGATAGTACATTAAACACATTCCCTATCCTAGAGCGCGTTGTAATTGTTTGCGTTGTAAAAGTTGCGTCGTAAAGGCACCGCGTGGTAAAAGTTGTGTTGTAAAGGTTGTTCACCATCATTAGCACTGACTTGCACTCCTTCATTTTCTCCTACTCTCATGCACTGAGTCCCAACCTGAATCACTCCGTCACACTCTCACACTTACTTTTACTCTGATTTACTTATACTTACTCACTCATTTTAACACACACAGACATCCACAATCCCACATACAATCAATGCATGCTCACACAAATATATGCTCTCTCACCCAAACTCAAACTCACCCACAAACGCCTCTCTGACAGGGGTCCCGCAGCGATGCATATTAAGCCCTTTATTGTTCAATATTTACATGACCCCTCTAATCCATCTGGTCGAGGACCTTGGTGCAAAAGTGGTTGCTTAGGCTGTTAATACTCAGCTTTTATTTGCCTGGAAAAAGAATGAGACCACTACCACCCATGTCAGAGCCTGCCTGTCTGCTGTATTCAATTGGTTCAATTCTGCACAGCTAAAATGTAACAAAGACAAAACAGAGATTCTGTTCTTTGGGGAGTTTCCTTCATTGTTTTGGCACAACTTCTGGCCTGATGATGCCCCTAGGCCCCCCCCCCTTTTGGCTTCCATGTGAAAAACCTAACACCACAATACTCACCATTAATCATGAATCATTAACACAGGCCCATAAACCAACAAGACAATTTTTGAGCGACTGAATCATGTGACCTAATTAATCAGAAGTATTCACAAACTATTTACATGTTTATATACAACTGCAGTTTATCATTTCTTACCATGGTTATAAAATTGACATTTTAAAGGCACAATAAGAAAGCATGAATATTAGTTAATAACAGTTTCCATTCCATAGATCTATTTCCCTGCCTATTCTCTTTCCACCTAGAAAGGAAAAATCAATTAAGTCTGCTGTCCTTACGTGAGCAAGAAGTCCGACAGCATGTCACGTCAAACAGGACCTGGAAAGTGAGGAGCACCCTCCTGCCCACGAGGTCAGGTTTTATACCTTTCTAACTAGCTAAACTTGTCTACATTTCGCATACTTTCTTGGAAATCCTGACCTCTCATTGGCTGGCTAATGTCAGTCCACATTAGATCATCTCCGTTTCTTTACCAAGTTCAGGCTTTTTCATAAGCCCTATTGTCCTTTGCTTTCGCGTCATTTGGCTTCCTCAAAATAGATACTTTTTCTCTCGTGATACAGTCCACGACTTCCTAACCTTGGCAATGTCGCCTAGTTCCTGTCCTTGAGCCTTTTTCTCCAAGAGCATGTTCTGCACAGTTAATAGACGGCATTTTCTGTTTAAAATTTCAACGTGGTAAAGGTTTCCACTTCTGCGCAAATGCAAGGCTCAACTCTGGATAAGTTTCACGACCACAGCCATTTCTTTGCAGGCCTTAGGCCTCTCTCGGAAACTATTATTCAAACAAACACAAGACATCAATTAATTAAAGAATTGAGACCCATTCTGTTACCCACCCCCTTTGCTAATTAAAAACCTGTTAAATTATGTTACCTAGCTGAGCACACAAAGCAGCATTTATATCTACCTTCTTCTTTTAGACCGCAAGGATTCTCCACGAGCTTTTGTCACAGAAAAGACATAACATAAGCACACAAATAAGCACATGCCATTAGTTAAACAGCGCATTTAATACTGACAAAGACAATAGACAAGGTTAGTTTATTATTCTCTTCGCATTTGCAACATAAAGCTCATATGTTAGTCCCATGTGTATTTCGATAGATGCATTTTAAAACTAAGTTGATTAATAATTTCACCACATGCTTGTTAATACAGTTACATATGTTATGGAAGTTTAACTTTGTAGGTTTGAACAAAATATTATTCATCACCCTGCACCATCAACTCCCTCATCTGGTGATTTCAAAATCACCAAACAACACCCAAAATTTTTGAAAAATGTTCAACCCTTGAACATGTTTTGGACATCCTTAGTATTAGTATTTCTAAACTTTTGACTCAGCTGTTTGTCTGTAACTCTCATATTGGGTTCTATGAAACTCTTCTAGCTCTATTTCTTTTTCTTGTTCTTTTCTGAGTTTGTAAATTCTTTTCTTTTCCCTTACATATTTCTTTCTCCTGTGCATCATGCAACTAATTTTTAACAAAAGTATCACTATGACTATGACTATTAAAGGATAAAGTATTTTGCCTATGATTGAACTACCAATCTCTTGAAACCAGTTTCTGATTGCTGCAAATCTTTTGCTCAAACGTTCTGAAAAATATTCATCTTCTAAAGGTTCAATCTCAGCATGTAATTCTGTTATATTCTTGATATACATTTCTATATTCTGACTCTTGTCTGGGATATATGTGCAGCAATGCTGGACATGCAAAATTCCCCAGACTCCTCCCTCTTTTGCGAGCAGAATGTCTAATGCAAGACGATTCTGCATTACCATCGTTCTCATGGCAATAAGTTCTGTATTCACTAATTGAAATCCACTAGCAGTATCAGTTGACAACCTATCAACAATTGTAGACATTTTTTTGATTTTGATTGCATTCAAAGTTATTCCTACCATTGGTATTACTGCACCAAATATATCTCCCAAAATTTCTGGAAAACTTTCCCTTCTGAATCTACTTAGGTGATTGCTGATTTCAAATGAACCTTTTGCATTTCTATCTACATGAAAATGTTTTGGAAAAACTAAACCAACATAGCAGGTCCCATACCAGTGGTCTGGGAGATTGAAATAAGCTTTGTTCCCACACACAAAATAAATTCCAGGGAAAATTGGATCTTTGCCTCCTTTAAATCCCCATCCCCCTAAGATACGATAAGTATCTTCACATTGACTAGCGCCAACAAAGTAATTATCAAACTGAGTATTATCTCTTCTTATACAAAGTTTACCACTAACAGGTTTATCTATGTGAATTGCGACATTCTCATTTCTACCATTGAGCTTTTCATCCTCAATCTGCCAAAACTTGGATTTTGTTTGTTTCAACATCTCATTTTGCTTGTAAATTACCCTTCTCTCTTCGACCATATTTAAGAAAGTCTTTTCCTCCGTTCTCAATTTACATGTTAAATTATTTCTAAAAGCATATTCATAAGTAAGTTCATTAGTGACTATGAAAAATTCCCTCATCTGTGTAGCATGTTTCGGTTTATTCAGGCTGTTATCAACTTTAAAATTTGCAAAAATGTCATCAAAATTGGAGTAGTAATATTCTAAACATCAAAATTGGAGTAGTAATATTCTAAACGACCTGTTTGGTAAAACAAAGTAGCTATTACACTACAAGTGATGCCATAAGTAAGAGGAAGCATATTGTAGGTGACGCCTTCAGAAACAGAAGAAGGTAATTTCACACAAATGTAGCAATCTTTCACATCTATCACCTTAACATATTCAGATAAAAGTCTTGAAAAGGTATTACTAGAAAAATCTCCTACAGATCTATCTTGGCGAATTAGTGTTTTGTGCTCAATGATTTTATTAGTCTTGCCTATTGAATCATGGTTATCTTGTTTAACCACAACTTTACTAGTTATGTTAGTTTTGTATATTTCTTTATCAATTCCAAAAGGAAAAATTACAGCTAAAATCAACCATACCAAAATTATTAGGATTACACATATTGAAGACAATTTACAACATCTTCTGAGAATTGAGCATCTCGAATTACTATTAAGAAGGCATCTTTACTTTGAAAGAATAGCCTTTCAAAAAAAATCAAAAATGTAAAAATTACTAAATATACACACCCTTCTTTTTTACTTTTTGTTTTTTTTAAGAAAACCCTATTTTCTAACAGCTTTTCTTCGACCTTATGTCTTAAATCAAAGTGTTTATCCAGCTAACACAATTTCTTCGACTTTTTGTCACCTAACACAGTTTCTTCAACCTTGTGTCAGAACAAAATCAATCATTATCACTTGTATCATCTAAATCTTCCTGGCTACTACTATTCACTTCCACTACTGGTGGGATTATGATGTAGGTCCACTCAGGTGACATACTTTTGGTTTGGATTTATCACTCTTTTTGCTCAACTGCTAATCACTTCTATTTCTTTCCTACTTGATCTGAGTCTCCACCCCTTTGGCTTGAGACCTCATTAACCTGTTCTTTTGCTCTATTCACTAATTTGAACTTTAGGCTCTCGTTTTCATCTGGCCAATTATCTCCTTTTCTTGATAATTTCTTCTTTGGTTCAGTTAGATTACACTCTACTCTCCGAGCTCTTTTCCTTGAATTTTTTACTCTGGATTCATCTTCACTTTCATCTGATTCGCTTTCTGTGATATCAGCTCTAGACTCAGGTACTTCTTTACTCGGCAGTTTCACTCTGTTAGGAACATCATCCTTATAGCTGGTACTAGGAATTTCGTCTTCTTCTTCAATTACTTCCAGACCACCAGTTTCAGAATTTTCGTTCCTTCTTCCAGAGATTCCAATCTGCTTTTCAATACTCTCCTGATCTTGAATCACTTCTTGTTCAGACTCCTTTTCTGCTTCTTGATTTAGCAGGGCTTCATCATTTTCAGAGTCTTGTATCACAATCTCTTCATTTTCTTCATTCAATGCCTCATTCGCACTTGAATTTTCCAGATGTCGACTTCCTTATCGATCTTAAGGATCTGGATTTCTTTCAGGTTCTTCTTCAGAATCTGAATCAGCTGTAGTACCACCTTCGTCAGGATTTTCAGGAGCTGGCACACGAATGGTGTGACTAGCATGAATCCATCTCTTCAATCCTCTACACTTTACTGCATTTGTTGTGACAAGTATCACCTGTCTTGCCTTCTGCCATCTGGGTACTAGGCAATTTCTTCTTCGATGTACTTTTGTTCTCACCCAGTCACCTGGTAACAGATCATGAGCCTGTTCTTTCTCTTTGGTTATCACTTCAGTTCCCACCTGATGGAACACAGAAATCACCACGTCAGATAGATTCTTGCAGTATTCCATTATGACACTATCATTAATGCTCAATAGTTTATCAACTGGAATAAATGCTTGTCTCATGACTCTACCCATGAGAATCTCGTGGGGGCTCAAACATGTTTTTCTATCTGGAGTACTTCTCAAGGACATTAAAACAAGTGGAAGTACATCAGTCCACTTTATTCCTGTAGCTAAACACATTTTGGCTATTCTATTTTTTATTGTGCCATTCACGTGCTCAACAACTCCTGATGCTTCTGGTCTGTAGGCACAATGCAGCTCTTGTTTTATGTTCAGTGCTTCACAAATCAATTTTAACAATCTGTTTTCAAAATGTGTTCCACGTTCAGTCTCAACCGTCACTGGAAATCCATACCTTGGTATGAATTCTCTCAAAAGCAATTTTGCCACAGTAACTGAATCATTGTGACATGTTGGGAACGCTTCCACCCATCTTGTAAACAGACAAATTATCACTAAGACATATCTCAGCTTATTATGGGGTGGCATGTCAATGAAATCAAGCTGTAATCTGGTAAAAGGACCACCCTCCCGTCCTATGGTGCCCATGCTCACAACTGTTTTTCTGTTTGGATTTATCTGCTGGCAGATCAAGCATCTCTGACAAAAAGATTCTGCAATTATTCTAAATTTTGGATTGTACCATGTCTGTCTAAACAACCTGATCATTGAATCTCTTCCAATATGTCCTGGACCATGATACATTCGAGCCATGTCAGCAATCATGCTATCTGGCATTACTGGTCTGTCATCTTTGTAAACCCAAATCTCATCCTCTTCTCTCTGTCTGCAACCTGCTTTTAACCATGTGTCTTTTTCCTCATCATCTGCCTCATCTTGTAAATCTTTTACTCCTTGCCATGTGTCAACTACAGATGTTAGCATAAGTGAGTTCAAGACATGTTCATTGTCTTTTTCCCGATTAATAGACATATTATTCTTTGCACAGAATTTTGCAATTTTGTTAGCATATGCATTTCCTTTTGTCATGTAATCGTCTCCCTTCTTGTGAGCTGTGCACTTTACAACAGCAATTTTCTCTGGTAGCTGAATTCCGTCTATCAGCCTTTTGATTAATTTTGCGTTTCTGATTGGCGTTCCCGCAGAAGTTTAATAACCTCTTTGAGACCAGAGCTGGTCATAGTCATAAACTACGCCATATCCATACTGACTATCAGTCACTATGGTAACTTTTTGTTTATTTCCTCTTTCACATGCACAAATCAAATCAATCAATTCTGCTACTTGAGCTGAACGAATTCCTTTGAGACAAGAGGCCTCAATTACATCTGCAACTGTGCACACAGAGTATGCTGCATTCAGAACACCTTCATCTGTTCTTAAGCATGAACCATCAACAAATAGGACATAATCTGATTCAGCTAATGGGACATCTTTAATATCCTGCCTAGGTTTTGTGCAATATTCCAATACATCCAAGCATTCATGATCAATATCATTTTCATTTCTGATTTCTGTTACAGTACCATCAGGCAATAATGTGGAAGGATTTAAATTCACACATCTTGCAATCGATACATTGTCTGATCCAAGAATACCTTTTTCATATTTTGTTAGCCTATTATTTGTCAAATGCTGTGTTTTGCTTCTGGTGAGGAGAATTTCAACAGAATGTGGTAGATATACGTTTACAGGGAATCCCATAATTATCCCTTCACTTTGTTCCAAACTTACACTTGTTGCAGCCACTGCTTTTAAGCAACCTGGTAATGCGTTTGCAACGGGATAAAGAACTGCTGAAAAATAGGCTATTAGCTTTCTCAGTCTCCCATGTCTTTGAATCAGAACTGATAATGCACATCCTTCTCTTTCACTGCAATATAGCTCAAATTCCTTTTCGTAGTCTGGCATTCCTAATGCTGGAGCTTCACACAAACTTTTCTTTAACTGTTCAAAGGCTTCTAACTCAGTTTCTGTTAGGGTAATCGGGTCTTTTATGTCTGATTTTGTCAGTCTCTGCAATGGCTTTGCAATTACTGAGAATCCACTAATCCATTGACGACAATAACCTACCATTCCTAGAAACATTCTGACCTGTTTTTGTGTTTTTGAAGGTTGCATTGCCTGAATCATTTTTATTCTCTCAGTTGTCACTTGTCTGATTCCTTTTGCAATTCTGTGACCGAGATATTTTACTTCCTGCTTGCAAAACTGTAATTTTGCAGGAGAAACTTTATGTCCCTCATCTGCTAGATGATTCAAAAGAGTAATGGTATCTGTTACACAATTATCTCTTGTTTTTGCAGCCACAAGGAGATCATCAATATACTGCACTAATGTTGATTTTCCAGGTAGATCTAGGTCTTCCAAGGATTTCTTTAGCAACTGATTAAAAATAGATGGACTTTCAGTATACCCTTGAGGGATACGACACCATGCTAATATGCGCTCCTTGAACCTGAACGCAAAAATGTGTTGGCTTTCTGGATGCAATGGAACAGTAAAGAATGCGTTACATGAATCTATAACTGTATACCATTCTGCATCATGCGGAATCGGATATAGAATTACTGCTGGATTTGGTACAACCGGGCAACATGGAACAACTATTTGATTAACTTTTCTCGGGTCTTGAACAATCCTAAAAGTTCCGTTTGGCTTTTTGATTCCCATAATCGGTGAATTACATGGACTGCTCTGAATTTCTTTTAGAACACCTTGTTTTATGAATTTGTCAATTACAGGTGTGACACCTTCAATAACTTCTGCTTTCATTTTATACTGAGGAATGTTTGGATAATCTGCTCCTTGTTTTACTGATATTTTTACTGGGTCTACATTTTTCATCAAACCCATTTCATTTCCAGTGAAATCCCAAATTTTAGCATTGACTGTCTCTTTTAATTCTTCAGGCAGATTACTTTTATCAAATACAGGGAATAATTTACTTTCTTCTGCTTCAACCATTAACATTGTTAACTTGTAAAGCCCATCTTCTTCTTGAGTTTGAAGCTCAATACCATCCGGTGAGCAATATATTTTACAGTTCATCTTGCAAAGGATGTCCCTTCCCAACAGGTTTACAGGATTGCTGTCACAAACTACAAATATATGCATATCCTTAAATTGACCAATTTCAACTTCAACTGGTTCTGTTAAATTTGTTTTAATTTGTTGGTTTGCTACACCCACTACTTGGATTGTGTCCCCAGAGAGAGGTAGGTTTTCTATTTCCACTGATCTAACAGTAGAACGGGTAGCACCTGTATCCACTTGAAAAGTGATTTCTACATCATTCATTTTACCATTTACAAGTGGACCAGACTGATCTACCTCAAGAGTGGCTCCAAGCACACACTCTTCCTCCTCTCTCAGGCACCGTCATAAGTAATCCTCAGAATCACTCCCTCCATTTTCTTCAACCCATACTGTTGAGAAACATTTGACACATTCACTCTTGGCGATCTGTTTACCTGTTCACCTCCGCAGAATCCTGTTTCTATACTGTATCCTGCACATTTACACAGTTTGGAAGTGGTGGTTGTGGTATCTGACTTTGCTGAATCACTACCTGTCGCTGTAGCTGTTGCTGCTGATTTATCTCATTCTGCATCTGTGGATTTAATGATGCATTTTTAAAAGTTCTGGGCTGATTCTTACATTTGCGCTTCCAGTGTCCAATTTCGCCGCAATTAAAACATGGGAGTTTCTGTTTTAACTCTTCAATATTCCTGTAGGAAGCGCCAGGAACCGGAAATAATGCTCAAAAGACGAGTTAAAGGTGGACGAGTTTTATTGACATCCTCTCGTCTAAAAGTACAAGCTAGTAATGCCCAACAGTTCTCACTTCCCCAACTCCTCACATTCCAGCTCTTTAAATCACAACATAGCAACCCCTAGAACACAAGCTTGTCACGAGCTATAAACAACATAGCGCTCGTGACAACTCACTGAAACCTATGTACATACCCAACACACCTTCCCCCCTTGAATTGAAAACAAAAAAAACAAAAAAAAACAAAGTATTAATTCATCACAAAGTCATTATATCTAACAGGCATACGGTGAGAACGTGCAGCTCTAGTGATGCTTGAATTGTGTTCAACATGTGCACAGTTTCCTTTATCACTTTGTCCCTCAACATCCAAAAAAACATTGCTATCATAGTCTTCCTCCGACTGGCAAAACCCATTAGACACAGAAATTCTGCTCAAATTCCACACAGAACCACCATCAACCCGCACAGCATTTCTAAAAACCTCAATCACTTTCCTAGGAGCTGGCCACACAGGAAAACCTTTATTCACACCCTCTTTCTTCTTGATGCGAACAAAATCACCCACATTAACAGAACGACCAGACACAGAGCCCAATCTCCTTACCAAATCATGCTTCATCTTATCTTTGTATGACTGAACCCTATGTTGAACAGCTTCAAAATCTACTTTCAAACAATTCTCAAAACCAGCCAAGTTCTTTTTTTAACCACCAGGGCACTAACTTTGTACTAGGCTTCCGACCTCTTAAGAGTTCAAAAGGAGTGACCAATGTTACTGAATTAGGTGATGTCCTGTAAGCCAACAGCATAGATTGTAACGGAACCTTCCAATTCAAATTACCTTTGATAGAAAGTTGAATGGCTTCTTTGATCACACGGTTGAAGCGTTCAACCTGGCCATTCGCTTCAGGATGGAAAACAGCAATTCTCCTATGAACAATGCCACATTTAGCTAAGAACAGTTCCATTTCCTTGCTCACAAACTGTGGGCCATTTTCAGTCACGACTTCCTGAGGAATTCCCTCTCTACAAAAAAATAAAAGAAAAAAAAATTATATAATGGAAGCAAAAAAAATATGTCAGAATGTCAAAATGTCAGAACACGCAGTGTGCGTGTCACTGAAGACCTTCCCAAGCAGTATGATATTCCTGACTCGCGTTGTAAATATACTAAAAGTGTAGGTTGCGTGGAAGCCTTCATGTTGCGCAGAGAAAGTAATACTGAAGCTCCGAAACTGGCCTCTCAAATCTCTAATGCTCTTACGTGATGGAAACGTAATGACGGCAGACACAGTACTTCAATTGCCCCAGCGCGTGATGACGCGAGAGAAGGAACGTTTGTTCAACCCCTTCACACTCCGCCGCGAGCTTTCAGACGTCGGCTCCAACGCAACACGGAATGTTCACGAGTCGACAAGCAAATTTCGAAAAATGCTACTTGAAGTAAGTAAGGAGTACTTCCAATCCTTTGATTTAAAGTGCCGGTTCCGTTTTAAATTCCAGCGTTATAGTAAAATATATTTCCAAACCTTTGATTTAAGGTGCCGGTTCCGTTTTAAATTCCAGCGTTATGATAAAATTCACTTTCAGCTTCCCATTAAAGTTAAAACAGCTCCTGGGTAATCCTTTTTAAACCCAACGAACTTTGCAGCAGGATCAAAATTTGAAGAAATTCCTTATTCTTCAATCGCAGGTCACGAATCCCGCCCGTCGCCAGTGTAGGAAGCGTCAGGAACCGGAAATAATGCTCAAAAGACGAGTTAAAGGTGGACGAGTTTTATTGACATCCTCTCGTCTAAAAGTACAAGCTAGTAATGCCCAACAGTTCTCACTTCCCCAACTCCCCACATTCCAGCTCTTTAAATCACAACATAGCAACCCCTAGAACACGAGCTTGTCACGAGCTATAAACAACATAGCGCTCGTGACAACTCACTGAAACCTATGTACATACCCAACAATTCCCTATTAATCTTGGCTTATTATAATTACCTTTAAATTTCCCTTGATTCTGATTAACATTTTTATTTTCTAGTGTTGCTATTTGTTGTTCAGCCACTTTCACCTGTGCCCACATAGCTTTTTCATTTAGCTTCTTTTGTTTAGCATCTAATTCATCACTGCAGTATTTTGCGTTTCTCAAAATATCATCTACTGTGAGCGATTGCCAGCCAACTATTCCAGATCTAATCATTTCACCAATTTCAGGTCTTAAGCCATAAACAAATCTGAATATGAAATGGCTCATATCCTTTTCACTCAATTTTTCATAACCACTGTATTGTTTAAATACCAGCAGTAATCTTTCATAGAATGAATGTACTGATTCTTTTGGCTCTTGGCTTGTTCTATCTATTTTAACCCAATCTACTTCTTTTGGGGGAATCTTGTTTTTCAACCACACAATTACCTTTTCATACAGATTCATAACATCTGATGAAGGAGCACCTGTTACCTTATCTCGAGCAGGTTCTTCTTTAGGCCAATCTATAGAAATTTTACATTGTGTCCATAGATCTGATGGGTCAACTATGTCAAAGAATCCATCGAGATCAACCCACAGAACTTTTGAAACCTTAACAAATCCGTCTACTTGTCGATACCATTCCACAGGTTTTTCTCTCAGCCGAGGAAAATCATTTGTAAATAGTAAAATGTCTTGTCTTGTCCATGAGACATGCACATACCCTCCTCCCGGTATTTCTCTCATTGGAAACTCATTTGCTACTTCTCTTCTTTCTCTTCCGTCTTCCTCTCTTTTCTTTGTCCATTTTACTCTCCATTTACTTAATTCACCCAAACTTTTTAGAAACACAATTAAATCTTTTATATGAATAATTCTTCCTGTGGTATTCATGTTTTCAATGTCTTTTTCAGAGAAATCCACCCTATAATGTTTCTGCAAATTTTTCTGTCTACTCAAATCTACTTCTAATTCAGCAGCCATTTTCTCCAATTCATCATACTTAGTTTTCGTTTTCCATTGTATGCTCTTACAAATAAATAATAATTCATCATCCGGATATAGCTTCAAACTGTCAGTTCCAATTTTACCAATAATTAATTCCTCCAAATCTGCTTTCAATTTTGCAACATCAATTAATTTATATTCTGGGGTTTGTGGGGTGTTCGTTAAATTATTTTATTTATGCTCTTTTCTGGAGTTCCAGAATCAGATTCTGCACCTGATGGAGATTTACTTGACAAACCTTGATTAAAAGTTAAATCGGGCATCATTGTTTTCTCTCGGTGAATTTCTGATAAATCTGAATAAAAATTTTCAGCCACTTTTTGAATTACTGCATTTAATGGAACAGTCAAAGCTGAATGTCTAACTTCCCTTTGATCAAATACTGGAAGAACAGGTCCAATCGTTACTGGTACTGTTACTGCTTCCATGCTTTTAGTTAACTGCTGTATTAATTCATCTTTTGATCGGAAATATTCTGATGTATTTGGTATTTCCTCACATCTTTCTGTTCGTGTTACATTTCTCGGGGTTTCATTTCTCTGTACTGGGGTTTCAGCATAATTTCTATTTTCTCCTTATATGCTAGAATTAGATCTTGTTTCTACTCTTTCAGGTGTTTTTTCATTATTCAGATTTGACCTAGGGGATGTCTCATAAATAATTTCTTTTGGAGGAGCACTTGGGGAAACTCTTGGTGGGACTGGGACTCTTGGGGAAGACCATGAACAAACTGGTTGATAAGGTGGCGGTTTCGGTTTTGTAATATAAATCTTTTCTAAAACCGGATCGTCTAATTCACTTTCTTCATCATTATTATTTTCTTTTGAGCACTCTTTTGACCAGACACCTCAGTAATCATTATTCTTGCTGGGTACAAACCATCACACATGTCTGCACGTCTCCATCAACGCATTCTATCCTCATGTGTTTCTCTATTAATATCTAATCTAGTACCTCTTATTACACCTCTTCTTTCTCGTTCGAATTCAAACATTTCGTCCTCCCATTCAGCTAAACCCTCAAATTGAGTAGGTCTAGGCTTTGGTACAAGAGTCATCATTTTTTCTCTTAAGTTTTTCAAAACCTTAATGTTAAATGATCCGTCTTCCGGCCATGCTAATACACCATCATTTTTGGTATATTCCATCCAATTCTCAATCCAAAGACACGTATGATAACCATATTCACCTAACATATAAGCTGCAGGTGTTTTGTACTTATGAAGTAACCTTCCACCTCGCGTTTCAATTTTCTTGTCAGGTTTAATTTTATTTTTCAATTTCTGAAACCATGAAAGCTTCTTTTTCTCTTTCATGTAATAAGAATCCATGTTTTTAAACAATTCCCCTTACTTCGGAATAGATCGTAACTATTTCCTTGTTGTTCCGCTAAACCAACCAATCCGTGCGCGAAACTCACCAACAAGCCAATCAGGTTAAGCTTCGTCACTATTTTGCTCAACCAATAGAATTGCTGCTTTTCAGGAATAGCCAATCAGCTGTAAACCTGCCTAGTCACATGAGCCAATCAGTGCGCGAATACTGTGACTTATGTTAGCCAATCACAGCGCGGCACTAGTGACGTATACTGCCGCTGCAGCTTCTCTGTCCCTTGCTCCGCTCTGACACTGACACCTCCTTTACAAAATATTTTCACTGCGCCATATTTTACCAATCTTTTCAATGAAATTCAGTTAGTAACTCCACAAAAACAAACCATTTGTCTGTTTCGCTAAAATAAAGTGATAGCTTTTACAGTCATTCAAGTATTCTTTTGCGTGAAATAGACGACCCTATTTTCACAGAATATTTAGATTTGTTGATAAAGTAAGGCTACTCTACCCTTCTAACAAGCAATAACAAACTCGTTTCTCTCTGAATGCACATATAGTGACAATTCAAAGTTTGACTCGATCGCAATTACAGAATCATATACGCACATCCAAACGGAAAAAATCCCTAACCATACATACATGAATCTAAGTAGGACTTTAACCCACCATAGAAAACCTCACTCGCCAGTAAGATAGACAACGCTTCCTTACCCTTCACTCAAGCTTGGATAAATTCTACTACTCTTTTCACAGTGAGCTTTAAATGAGTACACCGGTCCCTATACTCGAAAGCTACGATTTCATAGACAATCCTCACTATACATTCTACCTTGCACACCTAAAATCCCTAAACTTGTGCTGTACATCCACAACACTAGTGATATATGACAATACCACTATTTTGAAACAGAACAAATGCACTGTGCAACTTCACCTGTTACACTACACTTTAGCGGGCATACCAGGAATGTTCACACTGCTGGAAAAAACCTTTTGACAACTATATATAACAATCGAACAAACTTAACATTTTTTAGTCATGAATCCTATGTAATTACCATGTAGCATGTCAGATACCATAGTAAGCATAACTCTGCTACCAAGTTATTGATCCAGCGCTCTGAATAAAAACGGTCTCACCAACGCTACCTAACACCACAATACTCACCATTAATCATGAATCATTAACACAGACCCATAAACCAACGAGACAATTTTTGAGCGACTGAATCATGTGACCTAATTAATCAGAATTATTCACAAACTATTCACATGTTTATATTACCCTGGGCGAAGCACTACGCTACGCTCGCGGAGTTTGTGAAGTTTTCGCAACTTCGCACTACGCGAGCTGCACGTAGCACAGTGCGAACATGCGTAGTGCAGAGTAGTGTAGTGCAGCAGTCATTTTTTGCTTGTTCGCGGTCCCGAACGTCATGTTCGCGACCGGGAGCAAGCAAAATGACATCCCTGTGAGATTCTCAACGCGAGGAGGTCAGGTTTCTCATTGTGAGTGGTTGCGTATGCTCGCGACTGCTCTCAATGAGAAACTACCTGTTCGCGTTGAGAAAGCTGCCGTTCAAGTAATAATCTACTCGAGCAGCAGAAAACTACAGCTCGCACTGTGCAAGATGCCGTTTTCAATGCTTGCACAGTGCCGGATGCTTGTCCTCACTGTGCAATCATTGAAAACGCATCTTGCACAGTGTGAACATGCTACTACGCAGCTCGCGTAGTGCTACGTGAAGTTCGCGTAGTGCGAAGTGCACTTCGCGTAGCTTCGCGTAGCTTCGCGTAGCACTACTTCGCGAACTACGCCCAGGGTTAGTTTATATACAACTGCAGTTTATCATTTCTTACCATGGTTTTAAAACATATATTATTTTATTTAAGTCACTAAGGCGAATGGATCAACTGGACCATGAATAAACAAGACCAGCTTGTCTTTTCAAATCTAATTTTTATTAACTTTAATCTTCAAAGAAGAAAGAGCATTTTCAATAGTAAATCTTTATTTTATTAGCAAAAGGGAAAGCAGCATTTTTAATAGGAATGATCAATTAGACTGACATTTTAAAGGCAAAATCAGAAAGCATGAATATTAGTTAATAACAGTTTCCATTCCCTAGATCGATTACCCTGACTATTCTCTTTCCACCTAGAAAGGAAAAATCAATTAAGTCTGCTGTCCTTACGTGAGCAAGAAGTCCGACAGCATTTCACGTCAAACAGGAGCCGGAAAAAGAGGAGCACCCTCCTGCCCATGAGGTCAGGTTTTATACCTTTCTAATTAGCTAAACTAGTCTACATTTCGCATACTTTCTTTAAAATCCTGACCTCTCATTGGCTGGCTAATGTCAGTCCACATTAGATCATCTCCGTTTCTTTACTAAGTTCAGGCTTTTTCATAAGCCCTGTTGTCCTTTGCTTTCGCGTCATTTGGCTTCCTCAAAAGAGATACTTTTTCTCTCGAGATACGGTCCACGACTTCCTAACCTTGGCAATGTCGCCTAGTTCCTGTCCTTGAGCCTTTTTCTCCAAGAGCAATTTCTGCACAGTTAATAGACTGCATTTCCTGTTTAAAATTTCAACGTGGTAAAGGTTTCCACTTCTGTGCAAATGCAAGGCTCCACTCTGGACAAGTTTCACGACCACAGCCATTTCTTTGCAGGCCTTAGGCCTCTCTCGGAAACAATTATTCAAACAAACACAAGACATCAATTAATTGAGACCCATTCTGTTACCCACCCCCTTTGCTAATTAAAAACCCGTTAACTTATGTTACCTAGCTGAGCACATAAAGCAGCATTTATATCTACCTTCTTCTTTTAGACCGCAAGGATTCTCCACGAGCTTTTGTCACAGAAAAGACATAACATAAGCACACAAATAAGCACATGCCATTAGTTAAACAGCCACATTTAATACTGACAAAGACAATAGACAAGGTTAGTTTATTATTCTCTTCGCATTTGCAACATAAAGCTCATATGTTAGTCCCATGCGTATTTCGATAGATGCATTTTAAAACTAAGTTGATTAATAATTTCACCACATGCTTGTTAATACAGTTACATATGTTATGGAAGTGTTTAACTTTGCAGGTTTGAACAAAATATTAATCATCACCCTGCTCCATCAGTAGCCTTCAAAATTCTACTCTGTTTAGGAAAAAACTCAAAACTTTCCTATTTATTTAAGCTGTTTTTTTCATTTGCCACTATTTCTGTACTCTGTTTCTGTTTTCTTTTGGGCTCGCGCCAGGACACTCTTCCGAGTAGCTGTGCGCGTTATTAATCACTGCTAACATAACATAACATAGCATACTCGCAAACAACTTACATTTAAACAATTCTATTTTTCTTACCTAAGATGCCAGTTTAGGTCCAGATCTGGCTACTCCATTCTTTTTTACACTGATAGTGAATAATAAACTATTATTCACTATTAATATAATACAAATGAGCAGAAAACGAGGTTAGAGCCTCACTCTGATAATGCAAGTCTCCTCTGTGTTTGTGGCACTGATTTTGCCACCTCCAAGGTCAGGGTGCAAAGGCAGTGCTAGGGGTAACAAGGGGCAAGCTAGGGATCGCAACTGCGACCCTAGGCAACCCCTAAATGACGTCCATTCCCCCTACCCCCTTATGAGTCTCTCTGAATCACCATTTTGTCTGCTAACATGAGGGACCAGCTGTGCTTAAGTTGCGCAAGAAAAAGTGCCGGTGCTGGAAGCTGTGCTCAGACCTGACAGCCGGTGCAAATGAATGTCTCTCACCAAATACCAAGGCTTGTTGGGCCATATTTATGGTCAAGTCACAGACTGCAGTGCAGTCTTGCTGCACTGCGCTGCGTGACCGTGAAAGGGCAGGAATACATGGCTTCATAAATCTCATTGTGTTGGTGCAGGGGCGGCACAAAGTGGCTCGTAAATATGCCCAGCAGTCTTTAATCCACTACCACCACTCAATCCCTGCCCATTTTCTCACTCTTACGGGGAGTTCCTATTTGCTCCCTTTGTGATGGTTTTGCTATCATTCTCTTCCTCCGTTTTTCTGATGTGTGTTTTTCCTTTTCCTGCACTCGGTAAATATGTGATGCAGGTAGATATGTGATGCAGGTAAATGATGGGCAGTCCTCAAAAAAGAGTGTTGGTGGCCCCCACTAGCAACACCGGCTCAAATTAAGCACTTGCTGGCAATTCTGAGATTCACAGTAAAAAAGCAGACATGGAAATATCACTCAAGCACTCTGTCTGCTAAAAACAGTTGGAATCTCTGGAGAAAAAAATACAAGGAGGCAAAAGGGGAATAACTAAGAAAATCAAACCTAAAATTGAGATTACCCTATACAAGTAAATGCTTTGCAATTAAACTTGGGAATCACAAGAAAACGCTGTAAATGTCCCCGAATCTTTTGTAATCCGACTCTTGATTTCTGCTTCTTGGACATGGGTATTCACAACGTCCTGTTTATTTGGGAGCAAACTCAGCTTCAGCGTTAAGAGAGGTGAACCACAGGTTCAACCCTACAGAACATCTATAACATCTTCCTTTCCCCAGTCACTGATGAATCGCTCTAACATTGACAGATTCATGCGGACCATTTGATCTCTGGCCTCTTTGGAAGGTTAAGCACCCATTAAATATTAATCTCCTCCATTATTGAGCCGTTCACATTCGGCGCGTGCAGACGAGCCACGTAATTCCGTGTCTGACAACAAGGATGTCACCCATTCCGGTAATGGTAGCCAATAAGGCACGTTCTATGTTAGACACTCTCGTGTAGCTATGGATGCATTACGTCCGTGCCCTGTCCCTTCAATCTCGTGCCTGACTGTCAGCGTCATATACATTCGCTGTAGCATAAGCGTGGACTTTCCTGGGGCAGTTTGTGCAAAGCACAGCGCATTCTGCGTCCCGCGCACCAATGCATGCCTAAGCTCTCACTCGCCCTCGTGACGTAATATTCCAGACAGTCCAGGCGTGTGTGCGCTAAGAAGCTTACTAGTGCAATGGGCCAGCAAAGAAAGAAATGAAAGAACTTTTTATATGAGGTTACAGTGTGCAGCGCAAGAAGGAAAGTGCCAGGGAAGGGAGGAATGGAAGAAAGGATGGGTCAATCAGAGAAATGGACGGAGGAAGGAAGGAATAAAAGTGGGCAAAGTCAGAAAGGAACAGAGAGACTGATGAAGGGGGAAGGAACTATTCAAGGAAAGGGAGTGAAAGAGGGATGATGAAGGAAGGTAGAGAGGGGAGCATGGAGAAAGAAAGGAAGGAACGTATGATTAAAAACTTGAGACTAGAAGCAGAAAGCGACATAAATAACAGTAATGAAGACAAACTAATGCTTGAACAGAGAAACAGAAAATAGTGAAATGGTGCATGCAAGAAGAACCATGTCATAGCTGTATACCACCTCGATGCACGCCTACCACGGCTCTGAGGGAGGACGTGGAAAAACTGTTGGACATCAACATCTTCTCCATCCCATTCAAACAGGGCGAAACTATTTTCCACACACTCTTAGCACTAACTTCCTCCAGAGGTCAATGTGAGTGTTTCATCACTTGCCTCACACCAACACCAGAAGAGTTCAGAGTGAATATGGACAAAGCACTATAAGGCCTTACATTTTACTTAGCGGTCATAATCCCTATCAATTGTTGATACATGTTCTGTTCTCCAGCCTGCAAATAGTGGTTTGTTATGTCAGAGACAACCTCTATCGTTTACATCAGATGCATATACCATATAAAGATTTATCAGTGCGTGGGAGTGGCAGGAACTTGGCAGATTAAGGGGTGCCGCTCGCAGTCTAGTGAGAGGAGAGAGGTGTTTGACTGTTTCCCTGCTGCCAGGGGAGACCGGGCCAGCGCATTGGGGGTGATTAACTACGGACATTGTGCAGAGCGTGACTGCGAGTCCCAGTGGAGTTTGCGGCATCCAACCGGCCGCACCTGGAGACTCTTCCCGCCATGCCTCCTCCTACATAGCTCCTCCCAAACATTGCGCACGCGGGACGGCGCCGGGCGAAGCCCGGGCCAAGGGCGGGCCCGTTGTAGCCCGTTTGAGCCCGGGGGAGACCGGACCGGGCCACCCCTCTGGGCCTGCTATTTCTGTATTATTACACCTAGTGTCCGATTGTTCTATCCCGCTGGAGATCTAGACACGCCAAGACTAAGGCAACATGTCTTCAAGGGAGACAAGGAACAAAGCCACGGCTTCGTCCATCATGGCTACAGGTACTTTGGACAGTTTTCTTATCAGAGCTAATACTGCAGTAAATAATGAATTGTCGGCCCTAGAAAGACAGCTAGCAGATGGCATTGAAAGTACTAGCCGGTCCTCCACAGGATTAACTGTAAATAGTACATCCCCGGAGATATTGGATGTTTCCCATCTATCTCTTTTGGATAGTATTGACCAAACAATTGAGTCTGTTCTACAACAGCTAAGGTCTTCCTCAACTTCCCAACGTGACTCCCATCACACTGTACCTGAAGTTGTTCCAATTCCAACATCTGACCCAGTCCTGACACGGAGTGAGGGGAGCGAACTAAACTTATCTCATGTACGGGGTCTTCGAGAAGGTGCTATTCCCAAAAGAAAAAGAACTAGACAATCCAAGGGTGTAAAAAGGGCGAAACTGGATCATGCCTCCAGTACCGTTGTTAACATGCCTGACATAATGGAACCCTCTTCTCCCGCAACCATTAATGAAATTGTGACTCCAATACAGCCTTCCCAATTGCTGGTGTCAGGGCAGGCTGGCCCATTCATCTTTGGTGAGGGGTCGTTGGTGGGGGGATCAGTCTATATCACTTATCGCCAATGTTTTGCAGAAGCTCCTAGAACCCCTTTTGGTGAGGCTTGATTGTATTGACATTAGATTGCAAGCAATTGAAAATGTGACTGGGGGTATGAAGGAACAAGTAAGAACTTTGGGTAGTAGTCTAGGTGCAACTATAATGAATGTGGGGAGTTCTTCTCCCTCCAACCTAGCTACTACCTCAACCACGAAAAATATTACACCACCTACGACAACAAGTGTACCAACAGTTAGCCCACCAAACCCTGCCCCTCTACCCCTCCCAAGGAAAGTCCCGCCGGTGCCCCTAGTGCGGAAATCAAAGTTGCCTGTGACAACAATCCCACTGAGACAAGAAAAAATGCAAACCAGGACCGGTGACCGCCCCACCCAGAATGTCCCTAACCTAAAGCGGTCACATATAGTTAATCTTCCTCCAGAGGCGGCAGAACACACTGTATTCTTGGCCGGAGTTCCGGAGCTTTCTAGCTCTGTACTAGAACCCTTTGATTCCCTGAGAAACAAAGTGATTAGCTGGTTAAATATCCATGGGCCCCTGCCGCCAAACATGAGAGGTGAAATATTAATGGTTAGGCGGGTCCCTTTGGTGGGACATACAACAAAGGAGATTAAGGGCGATTGTATTCTGGTAACTTTTAGGGATTCGCAGATTGCTCCTCATATTAGCAACTGGCTGGGCAGTTTGGGTAATACCACTATTCAACTGTTACCATTGTCCTTTTTCTATCCGCCAAGAAATCACAACTTGCATCCTAGGGTGAATGATGGTTGGACAAGGGTGGGATTTGCCATTGATGGCACCAGGTATAGGCCTATACGGCAGGATATGCCAATGCAGAGTAATTATTTGCATCCCAACAGGTATAGTTGTCTTGAAGAGGTGGACTGACTGCAGCGGGATGTATGCATGGGAGAAAGTGATGGGGTGGTGCCCTTTACAGCTGAACTGGAGACAGCGGTAGATATCGCTGATACTGGAAATCCTCCCTCTGTCCTTTTTTCTAATGCGCAGCCGAGTACTATTACTATAGAATCCCCCACACATTCCCCTAACACCGCCCCCGGCTCCCATGTACTAAAAATCCTTTCTTGGAATATAGCGGGCCTACGTAATAAATTTGCCTGCCCTGATTGGGGGTCATACATAGACTCGAATGACATCTGTTTATTCCAGGAAACATGGGCACGGGAGGACCAACATCGCTTAGGATTTGCTTCATTTTCATTTGCTGCTAAATGGGCGAGAAAAGGTCGCCCATCTGGGGGGTTAATGATCTGGGTAGCAACCCATTTGGGCTGCAGTGTCAAAACAATGGATACAGCCTCAGATGATGTCCAGTGTGTAATTTTAGAGTGGCCGAATGGTTTCAGATTGGCAGTGGTTAATATCTACTCAAGACCTGTAAGTGTTACATCTTTGTCTGAAACCATTGAAGAACTATCCTCTTTTTAACTAACATTCCTGAGGGTGCCACGTTTGTGGTGGGAGGTGATTTTAACTCCCAATTTGAACCACTGGGCGGTCTGCTAGATGCCGTAAATCAGGAGGAGGATGATGTCTGGAAATTCCCCTAAGTATCAGGTACTCCGGCAGAGAGCATGGACCCCTCTAGCTGCACAAATCACTTCACTGACGCTGACCCACTCGATTAGGGCTTGCAATGGGCGCATAAAGTCTGATAACCCACCTGCCTTTACTTTCTATCAGTCAGGGAGGAGGGCACGCCTCGACTATATTTTTGTCGAGTGCAGGGTCTGGAATAGAATAGTGGACTTTAGGGTCACACAGAGGGGGGAGAGTGATCATAACCCGTTAATTTTAGATTTCAAAATTCCGGGTTCTGATAGGGGCACTCCACCACCGCAACCTGACATTCCTAACATGTCTACCCTATCAAGTAACAGACGTAGGGTAAAATGGGATAAGCTGGCTAAAAATCCCAATGGGTTAGCCAAACTGTACACCCAGGTAATCCCAGTACTGGAGGATGTAGCTGCTCTTATAGAACAGCATCCTGTGAATTATTTCTATGAAAAGTTGGGAAAACTACATACTGTATTAATAAGCACCCTCACAGAAATGTTAAATCCCTTAGGACCAAGTACTGGTGGGGTCCTTAGGAAACCATCCTGGTACAATAAGGCATGTAGACAGGCGAAAGGTAACCTGCTAGTGGCACTAAAGCAGAACAACAATAGGGACCTTATGAAAGCCAGGAGGCAAGTATACCGGAACCTCATACGCCATGCTAAGACCGAATGGTAGAATGAGAAATGGGTAAATCTAACATCAGCTCTTGCGGTTAAAGATGCACGTAAGTTCTGGCAAATTGTGAGCACTGGCTCACTCGAGCCAGAGCAGGCAGTAGCACCTAATATTGCTGCTGAGGTATGGGAAGAACACTTCGCTGAACTGTATAAGGAGGATATTCATGGAACGAATGTCCCCTTGTCTGATGTAGCAAGCACTCTAGTCTCTGTCTCGTTGGAGCTTAGGTTCACCTTAGCTGAGGTCCGGGCGGCTATAGCTAAGCTCCCTGCGGGAAAAGCCCCAGGGCTGGATAAGGTCCCGGGGGACCTCTATAAACAGGAACCCGAGATATGGGCCCCCTTTCTCCTAAAATTTTTTAATGCAGTTCTCGGGGGAATGGCACCTCCAAATACTTGGCTGAGAGCCGAGTTGGTACCTATCTTTATGAAAGGGTCACCTCTCCTCCCAGTCAACTATAGGCCAATCAGCCTAATAGATGTATCCCAGAAACTTTTTACAAGGCTGATTTTGGATCGCCTTTTAGACTGGGTTGAGGACTCAGAAATCTTGAGTGATTATCAAGCAGGCTTCAGAAGGAATGTATCCACCACTGACCAGATTTTCAGATTAAACATGCTATTCTGGAAAACGGTCAAAGTCCAGGGCGGCTCGCTTTACACCGTTTTCGTTGACCTCCGTGCGGCCTTTGATTTGGTCCCACGAGGGAAACTCTGGAGTGTATTGAGGGATTTGGGCATTCCAACCCCCCTCTTAAATATTTTAATACGCCTCCACTCACAGAATTTTGCGAGGGTCAGGTGTGTGAGACAAGGCAATCTGTCATCTAGTTTCTTCGTTGGCAGGGGGGTAAGGCAGGGTTGCGTTCTGGCGCCAACCCTGTTTTGCCTCTATGTCAACGGAGTAATCACCCACCTGAATATGGTCTCCAACAGAGACGCCCCAAGGCTCGCTGGTGCTGGGATCTCTGCGATTATGTTCGCAGATGATACCCTGTTGTTGGCAAAGACCCCAATGGGCATACAGCGAGTCTTGGATGCTTTTGTCTCATTTTGTCATGATCGGGGATTAGAAATAAATACATCCAAAACGAAATTCATGATCTTTAAGCCACCGAAAACATCCCGCCCTAATCCTGCTATAGGTGGTGTTTGTTTAGAAAGAGTCCAAACGTTCGAATATTTGGGATTCACTCTAAACTAGGATATGACTTCGGCACAACATCAGACTAAAACCCAATTAAAACTCTCGCAAAAAGCAGGCGGGATCCTTAAACTCCTAAAGCAAACTATCTCAAAACCTATTTGTTCCCCCCTTGAAATCTATAAAATGCAGGTACGGGGAGCGGTGATCTACGGTGGCGAACTGTGGGGCTACAGTTGCCACCCTGAAATCACTACCACGGAAAATAGGTTTCTTAGGCAGATGGTATCCCTGCCCTCTAGTACGCCCCTACTTCCCCTTAGGCTGGACTTGGGACTCAGATCACTCAAGGACGAATTAGGACTAAAACCTCTTGCTTTCTGGAGGCGTATCTGGGTAACCCCTGAACTCGCCAGCTCTAGGCGCGAGCTTGCAGAACTGTTAAAAGCTCCAAATGTTTGGAATTTCCCCTGGCTGAAACATATCAGGCAGGAATTTGGCAGGGTAGGTTGCCCTTTATTATGGACTAACCCTGAAGAAGCGTGTAGAGGTATATCCCGGAGGGAGTTAGCTAGTCTGTATTATGATCAAAATATGTCTGCATGTCTAACCAATGCCCAAATTGGGACAATGACGAGATCATTCCTGGGTCTAAAGGATCACTACAAACTGGAGTCTGCTTTTGATATCATCAGCCCTAATGGTCATAGGAAGCTGTACCTCCAATGGAGATATGACTCCCTACCGATAAGAGCTTTGACCTCACGTTGGCACCCTAACGCCCCCAGAAATTGTCCTGCGTGTAGTGCTGAATTAGAGACTGAGTTACACATGGTTTTCTTCTGCCCTTCCTATAAGATTTCCAGGAAGAAGTGGATTATCCCCACCTGCAAAAACATGGGCATTAGGCAGTGTTCTCACTCCTACCGAATATTAAAAACAGATTTATCGCCAATAATTGTTTTTGCAGTTACGAAATTCCTGGCTGCCATGTGGAATACCAGAAGAAAATATCTGGAAAAATGAGATGAAAAGCAACTATGCAATCTGCTCAGGTGTTCCGGGGGTTGTGGTGACCAGAGGCTCTCTTGGTTGATTGGCCTTTGATTTTTAGACAATGTTTTTATCCAGAATGACTTTTACGGTATTTGTACTTCTGTACTTTTTTTAATAATTGTAATGATTTATGATGAATTTTACTGTGTATTCTTTTATGACATCTCTTTTGTCGAAATAAAGATGAAATGAATGAATGAGATTAAGTCCTTGAAACAACTTCCATTCCAGAGGGGACCCCACAAAAAGTTGGGCCAGCTCTCATAATCCTTCTGCGGGGTACAAATGAATATTCTTTTTCATCAAGACGTGTACCAAAGAATTGGCAAAGCTGATGGGTCTCACCAATGTGAGATCCACTGGCTTTGTAAATTTTTTAATAGTCATTGTTGGACTTGGCCCTCTTAACAGCATTGTCCCCAAACCTTTTGTCTTCACCCTACTGTTGATTGAACCAGTTACTTTTGGCTTTTAAGACTGAACACACTTTACCACTGCAAACCAGTGCTAAAGTGCATTTGCTCTGTCCTTTTAACTTGGTGAAATTGGCTTTCACCCAATTAGCACTTTTAATATATGTGAAAGCCCCTAGTAAACTGGTACTGCATTTACCCAGGACCTGTAAACTAAATGCTGCTAGTGAGCCTGCAGCACTGATTGTTACACATACTAACGTAACCTTTTAAACATGTCTCAGGCCTGTTATTGCAGCCTGAGTTTTCAGTTTTAAACGGCCATTCAGACCTGGTAAAAAAAGCTTTTCCTAGGCCTTAACCTACTTTTTTAATACATACAAGTCACCCATAGGGTAGGCACTAAGCAGCTTTTAGGGCAGGGTGCAGTGGTGTACTTTTACCTTTTACAAGTTCTGGTAGAGAAAAACTCTTAAATTAGTTTTTCACTACTGCAAGGTCTCCCTCTCCCATATGCTAACATTGAGTTACCTTATTACCTTTAATAAGTGACGACTTTCAATTGGGGTCACATTGGAATGTTGATTGTGGTGTCTAAATAATTGTAATGTAAAACGCTCTTTAATGGAAAAGTCAGCTTGTAAGTAGAAATTTTGCAAATGCCACTTTTAGAAAGTTGCCACACAAGTAGTCGATGGATGGAATGCTGAAATTTTTAAGACACTCACCCCCAGTCACAGATCTGGGTTAATCCATCGTCATTCTTTAGTTCACTTTGCCACCCCAGTTTGGACACAGCCATCTGCAAATCAGTCTTGACCCTGTGCCTCATGGGAACAGTCCAGCCCAACTACCAGGCCAGGTCCTTCCTGGAGTAAATAATTGCATCCTAGGACCGGTTTCGGGGTAACACCCCTCATCAGTAGGGATAGCTTGAATCCGGTGGCAAAGGGACCCACATCTGGGCATACCCTGTCAACTTAGGGCGAACAAAGCAAACACAAGGAGATGATGGACAGAGTGCTGGAACTTTTCAGACACTCACCCCAGATCTGGGTTGAATTCATCATTGTTCTTTAGCTCACTTCCCCACCCCAGTTCAGACATAGCTATATGTAAATCCGTTTTGACCTTGTTCCTTATGGGAACAGTCCAGCTCGAACTGCCAAGCCATGTCTTCCCTGGACCGGAAACAAGCATCCTAGGACTGGTTTCGGGGTAACACCCCTCGTCCGCCAGGCTAGATTGAATCCAGTGGCATGGTGAGAAAGGGACCCATGTCTGGGCCTACCCTGCTGCTAGATCTGGGGGTCTCTAGTTGGCAGAGGTAGGTACAAATGTCCAAATAGGGACCCTTGCTACTAGTCAGGGTAAGGGGGATACACTCTTTGGATAACCCCTGCTCACCCCCTTGGTAGCTTGGCATGAGAAGACAGGCATATCAAAGGCAATGTGTAAAGTATTTGTACCAACGCTCACAGTAACACAGTGAAAACACCACAAATGGACTCCACACCAGTTTAGAGAAATAAAGTATCTTTAACTAAACTACAGAAGACCAAAATGACAAAAATCCAACATACACAGTTCAAGAATATGATTTAAAAAGAATTTTAGGGTTTGCGTCAAAATAATCCACAGTTGCATCAGTATTAGCTCAGAGTACCTGTAGATGCGACAAACGTTTCTAGCGGCAACTGCAGCATTGAAGAACAAGTGATGCGTCACTCCTGAGACCATGGGGAGGGGATACAAAAACCCCACTGTACGCAGTGGGCGTGTTGCGAGGAATCCAGTCTGTATGGGGAGCGATGTGATACCTTGTATGGATTCCAGGGTGCATCTTCTCCGGTAGGATGAGTCTCGCACAGGCACGATGCGACGATCTTCGTGCAGCGGCAATGCGCGGCGCAACACTGATCCTCTTCTGCCGCGGCACCTCGATGAGTTGGCGCTGGACTCTGTGACGATGTTAACAGTGACGGGATGTGGTCCGCAAGCAGGCGGTGGGGCGGTTCTCACAGCAATGATAGGCTCTGCGACGATACTCGCAGCGACAGGAATCTACCCGCACTGGGACAATGCACTCCTCAATCGAACAGTGTGTCGGTTCTTGCAGCGGCAACAGGCGCTGAGGCTATCTACGCGGCGACGGAAATCTTCTTGCACTGTCGACGATGCGCTCCGCAAGTGAGCGATGCATGCAAATTGTAGATTTTCTTCTTTTCTTCTGGTCCAGCTCCCCAAACAGCGGGAAACAACCTCCAGAGGCCTCACAAATGGATCAAGCACTCCAGGCAGGTCAGAACTCACACAGCAGAGTTCATGGGGGAAGCTGGGGTTGAAGTCCTTTTGTTCCTGGGACTTCTTAACAGGAGGCCAGCTCTCTCAGGCCCTTGGAGATCTCTTCAAGCAAGGGGACACAGCAACAGCAACGTCCTTCCCCTCGTCTTGGCAGAAAAGCAACTGCAGGTCAGCCTTACAGCAGTTCAGTCCTTCTTCTTCAGTCTTCCAGCTTTCTCCTTGGCAGATGTTCCTTCTTGATTCCAGGATGATCTAAAGTTCTGGGCTCTGGTTATCATCCCTTTTTACATATACTAATATTTCCTTTGTTCTCTGAAGGCAGAGAGGCCTTTGCCTAGTCCAAACCAGTCCTGGAGCACTCTTTTTACATGACTCCTTCTTTCCTTTGAGAGAGAGGGGCAGGGTCGTCAGCCGCCCAGCAGGAGGAGGAGCCAGCATTGTGGAAGGCAGGCACAGCCCTATTCAGGCCCAAGTGCTATCCCCTCCCACCACTCAAGATACAGATGGAGCTATTCAGCCCAGTGCTGACTCATCCAGCCTCCTGGAGCCACCCCAGCCCCTGTCACTCACAAACCAGACAGTCAATTCACAAACAGGCAGAGGCACACAGAAAGGTTAGACAAGAAAACAGCCACTTTCTAAAAGTGCTGTTTTCAAACACATAATTTAAAAACCATCCTTCCTAAAAGATGGGTTATTAAATTCTGAGTTCAGGGATGCCAGACTTCAATTTTCTATCTTGCTCCTATGGGAAGATATGCAGGTAAACATTATACACAGCATTCCCCATTATAGCCTATGGGCAAGATAGCCTTTCAATAGTGAAAAATGAAATGGCTGTAATTCACTATCAGGACATGCCACACACATCAGGGCCTGTCCTACCTTTTATCTACAATGCACCCTGCCCTTGGGCCTACCATAGGGGTTACTAATATGAAGAAAAGGAAATGTTTAGGGTCTGGCAAGTGGGTGCACTTGCCCAGTCAGCATGGCAGTTAGCAACTGGACACAGGCACTGCAGTGGCAGGCCTGAGCCACCATTTTAGAGCTACTCATGTGAGTGAGACAATCAGTGCTGCAGGCCCACTAGTAGCATTTGAATCACCAACCCTGGCACATTCGGTGCACTTTACTAGGGACCTATTGATGAAACAAATCTGTCAATCATGGATATCCAATCACAGTTATAATTTATACAGAGAGCCTATGCACTTTAGCACTGATCAGTAGTGGTAAAGTGCCCAGAGTCCTACAGCCAACAACCACAGCTCAGGAAAAATAAAGGAGGAAGAAGCAAAACGTTTGGGTGTGACCATGCAAAAAGGGCCATTTCCAACACCTGCCAACTTTGCGCGAACAAACCAAACACAAGGAGATGATGGACGGAGTGCTGAAACTTTTCAGGCACCCACCCCCAGGCACAGATCTGGGTTGAATCCATCATCATTCTTTATCTCACTTCGCCACACCAGTCCAGACATAGCTATATGCAAATCAGTCTTGACCCTGTGCCTCATGGGAACAGTACAGCCCGAACTGCCAAGCCATGTTCTCCCTGGACCAGAAACAAGCATTGTGCGACCGGTTTCAGGGTACCACCCCTCATCAGCCAGGTTAGCTTGAATCCAGTAGCAAAGTGAGCAAGGGACCCACGTCTGGGCATACCCTGCCAACCTAGGGCAAACAAAGCAAACGCTTTTAGAAAGTTGGCATTTTCTCATCCTAACCATTTGGTGCCTGCAGCCTGTACCCTGGGTTGCATGACAAGGTGTACCTGACAGGTGAGTTTTGTGTATTGCTCCCAGACAATAAGACAAACTGGGAATAGGTGTTGGCTAGGTGGACCATCTCTGACTTGATACAGAGTGGAAGCGTCAAGTACCACACTTACACGCCACAAAGACATTGCCTTAGTATACTTACATAGGGTTTTACACCAGTCTTTTTTTCCCTCAGAGAGGTTGGAACTGGGAAAAGGGAAGAGAGGACGGAAAATCCAAACACCTCAGTGGGTGGAAACCTCTTTATTAACCTTCTCCTGCTTCAAAGCGAGCACCAATGATGCATTTTGAATCTTCAGACCCAACTCTTCAGTTCTCTTCTGGACCAACGGAAGACTCAGAAGGACTGCTGTGCTGCTCTTCAAAAAGGACAGCTACTCTGCTGTTCTACTGCCTGAGTTAGAAGGACTAGAATGGACCTCCATCTTGAACCTAGGACCACCAGAGTGACTCCAAATGGCTAGTTGGCTGGCCTTCTGATCAGAGTCTCAGGGACAGACAAAGCTCCAACCTTCCTGAATCCAGCACCTGGACTCACACTTCCGTGAGTCTGGCCCACCAAGTGGTGCTAATCCAAGTACTAGACCCTTTGAAGTGCTCTGCCGGCCCAGTTGTGGTCCTAGCAGATCCGACGCAGTGTGGTGTACCGCAGCCCCTCGGACCTGGACCCCACATTGCAGCCCGCAGTTTCTTGGGACAGCTTCTGCATGACGTATCTTATTGCAAGGCTCGCATTGCAGCCCCGCATTTTCTTGGAACCGCTGTGCGCAATGCATCTTGACACAAGGCCTCACATTGCAGTCCTCAGCTCCTTGGAACTGCCGCTGTGAGACATATCTCAACCAGGACCTCACATTGCAGCTATACAGCCCATCAGAACCACTGCTACGTGATACAGGCTCCTTACGAGATCTTGCAATGCTCAGCAACCCGTATTTAAGGAACTTTGGACAATAGGCTTCATTTGGGTCATTACGGTTGACCTGAACTTGTGACTTTGTCCCGGTCCAGTGTGACTGGATAGCCACAGTTGGCACTTTGTGGTTTCTGGCACTATTTCTGCTGAAATCTTTAAAATGTCATATCTCTGGGTACACAGATTAGATTTTTGTCATTTTAGTTTTATTTAACTTATTACATTTTACTCTATTTTTCAAATTTGATTTGAGGACTTTTTATTGCCTTATGTTATCACTTTATTACTGTTTGCAGTGCTGCATAAATACTTTACCCATTGCCTCTAAGTTAAGCTTACAACTTTGTGCCAAGCTACCAGAGACTTAAGCACAGTTTAATTTGGGGTTGCTTGTGACTCTACTCATAATTTTGGTTGCAGCTAGAATAGGGTCCTCCCCCTCCATCAACCTATAAACCCCATTTCTTACAGCCAAGTTGTGCAGCAACACAGACATTGTGCAACATGGCCGAAAGCAAAAGAAATTAAAGAACTATGATGTAGTCAACGCTGGCTGTATCATAGCACTTTGTGTTTATACATTCAATCACATTGTACAGCAGCTGCTACCCAACATGTTTGAAATGTATTTTAAAAAGTGCTATGGTGCAGCAGCATTCCTCATCATAGCATTTACTCTATTTTTCTAAACTTGTGGAGGATTTTTATTGCCTTGTGTTTTTACTTTACTACTGTTTTAAGTGCTACATAAATACTTTACACATTGCCTCTAAATTAAGCCTGTCTGCTTTCTGCCAAGCTATCAGAGGGTTAAGCACAGGTTAATTTGGGTTTGCTTGTGATTTCACTCTAACAGTAATTTTGGTTGCTGCTTGAGTAGGGTTTCGTCCCATTAACCAGTAACCCAATTTCCTACAGCCATTTTGCACAGCAGCACAGCCATTTTGCAACCTGGCTGAAAGTAAAGACGCTGGCTGCACCAATCATGTTTATCTGGGTTCGTAAATCAATTTAATTATGAGAGTCATGTAGTATTCATTTTAACATGTTTTTAAATCCGCATTCCGTGGCTGAAACTCAACATCTTTTTAGTCTTGCTAGACTCCCAGATGGCCATTTGCCCATGAATAGCACCCACGTTCTGGTGAACGTGTTTGCTTTGTAAGTTTTGTAAGTTTAGAGTTACAAGGTTGTCTATAAGTAATCATGCAACATTCTGTTTTTCATAGACTAAAATGTAATGAACAAATAGACATCAAAATGACAAAAACTGGATGTAGTGAGCCAGGGATATGAATATTAGATGTTTCAAGTCTAAATAGATCCTAAAAGTGCAAAGTGCCAATTGCTTTTATCTGGTTATGCTAGTCTGGGGCCAAGTCAAAGTCAAGGCTGACCACAAGCTATTACCAGTCGGGTGCAGGGACCATTTGTCCTAGTGAAAAGTTTACCTTCTGACTTTGAATATTTTTTTAAGAAACATTCTTGTCAAAAGCTCATCAGCAGGTTGGTTTGCAGGCGGGGTCTGAAGGAGGGCTCGATAACCATGGTCTGGTGAAGTGCAGGTCTTTGTTGTGAGCCTCTGCTCTGGTGGTAAACTTGGCACTGTCGATGGCGAGAAGCTCATAGGAGGTAAAAACAAAAATCTGTATGCTTCAAGGTCTTATCAATAGTCAAAGTGTGTTTGAGCTTGACCTATGTGAAGTCCTGTGTTAGAAATGGGGGTCTCTAGTTGGCAGGTTGTTACCCTGTCCAAGTAGGGACCCTTCTTAGGGGAGCTACACTTCTAAAATAACCCCTACTCACCCCCTTGGTAGCCGGGCACAGTCAGTCAGGCTTATCTCAGAGGCAGTGTGTAAAGCATTTGCACATAGCATACAGTAATACAGCGAAAACACTACAAAAGGACACCACACCAGTTTTAGAAACAGCCAATATTTATCTGTGTAAAACAAGACCAAATTGATCAAAATCCAACATACAATCATTAAAAATACACCAAAAGCAAAAATAGACTTTAAAAACAGTTTAGTGAAGTCAATAGCTCCATCCGGGGCTATCATGGTGTTGTGAACACACAAATCCAACAGTTCTGGCTGACCGCGGCATCAAGGGCCAACTATGCTGTTAGGTAGACCTGCAAACCAATACCTTTAGATTTGTGATGTGTTCCGAAGAGCTGGCGTCAGCAGGCGTCAGTTCCGGAGGTCAGTGCAGAAGTTGTCAGGCCCTTGAAGTCACATGTATTGCAGGTCGAACTCCGTGCTGTTGAAGTCGGGAGTGCCAGTGGGTATCGGGACTGCAGTACGAATTGCAGCGGTGCGGTGTGCAGTGCCCTCGGGTCATGGTGCAGGCAGTGGCTTGGTGACGGTCATCCAGTGGCAGGAGTGAGACCAGGGCTTCAGTGTGAGGTGGGACAATGCTTATGGCCATGCTGGCAGGTCATGGTGCAGGCAACGGTGTCATCGCCATTGAAGCGCTATCATCGGCTGACAAACTGGAGCCAATGGCATCGATGTTGGTGGGCCAAGGCTGCAGTGTTGGATGGGGCGGGGTGTCATGTAACTTCAGAGCGTTGCTCCCATGCCACGCTACAGGCAGCAGCGTTGATGTCAGTGTCGAGCACCATCGTCTGAGATACCAGGGTGTCAAAGTGAAGCAAGGCTGTGCGGAGTGCGGTGCCCACCGGTCACAGTGAAAGCAGCCGCTCCTTGGCAGGGTTGGACAGCATTGTCAGTTGGACCAGGGTTATAGTGCTAGACACGGTGGAGGCCTCTGCGGTGCCTTCAGGACACAGAGCCAGCAACAACTTCGTTGACAGCTTTGGGCTGCTTTTTCTTCTGTTGCTGCCCAAACACACAGTTCCTGGGGCTGGTAGCAGATGAACTTGAAGTCTTTGCTGTTCCTGAGACTTCTTGAAAAGGGGGCAAGCTCCACTGGACCAGAAACAAGCATCCTGCGACCGGTTTCAGGGTACCGCCCCTCATCAGCCAGGCTAGCTTGAATCTAGTAGCAAAGTGAGCAAGGGACCCACGTCTGGGCATACCCTGCCAACCTAGGGCAAACAAAGCAAACACTTTTAGAAAGTTGGCATTTTCTCATCCTAACCATTTGGTGCCTGCAGCCTGTACCCTGGGTTACATGACAAGGTGTACTTGACAGGTGAGTTTTGTGTATTGCTCCCAGACAATAAGACAAACTGGGAATAGGTGTTGGCTAGGTGGACCATCTCTGACTTGATACAGAGTGGAAGTGTCAAGTACCAAACTTACACGCCACAAAGACATTGCCTTAGTACACTTACATAGGATTTTACACCAGTCTTTTTTTCTCTCAGACAAGTTGGAACTGGGAAAAGGGCAGAGAGGACGGAACATTCAAACACCTCAGTGGGTGGAAACCTCTTTATTAACCTTCTCCTGCTTCAAAGCAAGCACCAATGATGCATTTTGAATCTTCAGACCCAACTCTTCAGTTCTCTTATGGACCTGCGGAAGACTCAGAAAGACTGCTGTGCTGCTCTTCAAAAAGGACAGCTACTCTGCTGTTCTACTGCCTGAGTTAGAAGGACTAGAATGGACCTCCATCTTGAACCTAGGACCACCAGACTGACTCCAAATGGCTAGTTGGCTGGCCTTCTGATCAGAGCCTCAGGGACAGACACAGCTCCAACCTTCCTGAATCCAGCACCTGGACTCACACTTCTGTGAGTCTGGCCCACCAAGTGGTGCTAATCCAAGTACTAGACCCTTTGAAGTGCCCTGCCGGCCCAGTTGTGGTCCTAGCAGACCCCACGCAGTGTTGTGTACCGCAGCCCCTCGGACCTGGACCCCACATTGCAGCCCGCAGTCTCTTGGGACAGCCTCTGCATGACGTATCTTATTGCAAGGCTCGCATTGCAGCCCCGCATTTCCTTGGAACCGCTGTGCGCAATGCATCTTGACACAAGGCCTCACATTGCAGTCCTCAGCTCCTTGGAACTGCCGCTGTGTGACACATCTCAACCAGGACCTCACATTGCAGCTATACAGCTCATCAGAACCACTGCTACGTGATACAGGCTCCTTACGAGATCTTGCAATGCTCAGCAACCCGTATTCAAGGAACTTTGGACAGTAGGCTTCATTTGGCCCATTACGGTTGGCCTGAACTTGTGACTTTATCCCGGTCCAGTGTGACTGGATAGCCACAGTTGGCAATTTGTAGTTTCTGGCACTATTTCTGCTGAAATCTTTAAAATTTCATATCTCTGGGTCCACAGATTAGATTTTTGTCATTTTAGTTTTAATTAACTTATTACATTTTACTCTATTTTTCTAATTTGATTTGAGGACGGTTTATTGCCTTATGTTATCACTTTATTACTGTTTGCAGTGCTGCATAAATACTTTACCCATTGTCTCTAAGTTAAGCTTACAACTGTGTGCCAAGCTACCAGAGACTTAAGCACAGTTTAATTTGGTGTTGCTTGTGACTCTACTCGTAATTTTGGTTGCAGCTAGAATAGGGTCCTCCCCCTCCATCAACCTATAAACCCCATTTCTTACAGCCAAGTAGTGCAGCAACACAGCCATTGTGCAACATGGCCGAAAGCAAAAGAAATTAAAGAACTATGATGTAGTCAACGCTGGCTGTATCATAGCACTTTGTGTTTATACATTCAATCACATTGTACAGCAGCTGCTACCAAACATGTTTGAAATGTATTTTAAAAAGTGCTATGGTGCAGCAGCATTCCTAATCATAGCATTTAGTGTTTTTACTTTATTATTGTTTTAAGTGCTACATAAATACTTTACACATTGCCTCTAAATTAAGCCTGTCTGCTTTCTGCCAAGCTACCAGAGGGTTAAGCACAGGTTAATTTGGGTTTGCTTGTGACTTCACTCTAACAGTAATTTTGGTTGCTGCTTGAGTAGGGTTTCGCCCCATTAACCAGTAACCCAATTTCCTACAGCCATTTTACGCAGCAGCACAGCCATTTTGCAACCTGGCTGAAAGTAAAGACGCTGGCTGCACCAATCATGTTGATCTGGGTTCGTAAATCAATTTAATTATGAGAGTCATGTAGTATTCATTTTAACATGTTTTTAAATCTGCATTCCGTGGCTGAATCTCAACATCTTTTTAGCCTTGCTAGACTCACAGATGGCCATTTGCCCATGAATAGCACCCACGTTCTGGTAGACCTGTTACCCAATACCTTTAGATTTGTGATGTGTTCCGAAGAGCTGGCGTCAGCAGGCATCAGTTCCGGAGGTCAGTGCAGAAGTTGTCAGGCCCTTGAAGTCACATGTATTGCAGGTCGAACTCCGTGCTGTTGAAGTCGGGAGTGCCGGTGGGTATCGGGACTGCAGTACGAATTGCAGTGGTGCGGTGTGCAGTGCCCTCGGGTCATGGTGCAGGCAGTGGCTTGGTGACGGTCATCCAGTGGCAGGAGTGAGACCAGGGCTTCAGTGCGAGGTGGGACAGTGCTTATGGCCATGCTGGCAGGTCACGGTGCAGGCAACGGTGTCATCTCCATTGAAGCGCTATCATAGGCTGACAAACTGGAGCCAATGGCATCGATGTTGGTGGGCCAAGGCTGCAGTGTTGGATGGGGCGGGGTGTCATGTAACTTCAGAGCGTTGCTCCCATGCCACGCTACAGGCAGCAGCGTTGATGTCAGTGTCGAGCACCATCGTCTGAGATACCAGGGTGCACACTGGAAAAGACACCCGCCATCACAGTGTTAGTCCTAAGACAGACCATAAAATTATTTTTTTCAATAGACAGAAACGAACAGCTGTTCGTTTCTGTCTATTGAAAAAAATAAAGGAATCAACTATAAAAGACTTTTGGACATTACTATTTGTGCCTGTGGAATAAGCTTGTGGTCTTTTTATTGCAATATATGGTGCACCTGTGCTTTTGTTTATACAAGGTACTGAGAGTACCTCCTGCCATCAGAGCTGAGCTACGGAATGAACTGGACAAGTTACAGAATCAGGACATTATTGAACCAATAGAAAGTTCGGAATTATTGTCTCCCGTAGTTCTGGCGAGGAAACCTAATGGCAGTTTGAGAATGTGTGTCGATCTCATGGACTTCAGTGCCAACATATGGGTGGATCACCATCCCTCAACGAACATAACATAAACATTGTCTCTAGTTAAGGGTGGCAGTTGGTTTTCTACTCTAGACATGACTTCTGCTTATCATCAAATTGTTTTGCATGAATAATCTCGTTATTTGACTTTCTTTGTCACACCAGAAGGGACTTTTCATTTTAAGAGGATGCCTTTTGGACTTTCTTCTGGGTCTGCTGTATTTCAATGGCTAATGGATGTGTTATTTAAAGATGAGGAGGGTATTCTATGTTTTCAAGATGATGTGCGTGTGTTTGGCGATTCCAAGAGTAATCATGATAGATGGTTTGCTCACGTTTTGAATGTTCTAAAACAGAAAGGTGGCACTCTTAGAGCTGACAAGTGCAAATTTGGGGTGTCCGAAGTTACTTACTTGGGGCATAAATTTTCGACTGTGGGTGTATACCCAAAGAAAGGTTTGTCAAATCCATTGTACAGGCAACTTTTCCCTATGGAAAAGATCAATTGAGATCATTTATTTCCAGGTTTATCCCTAGGTGTGCAGAAAGGACACATGCTATGCGCAGATTGGTGATGAAAAATACGAAATTTGAGTGGGATGACTCGTGTGAAACAGAATTCATTGATGTGAAGAGAGAGATTGCAAATTCCATTCCTCAAAAACTTTTTAGCACTGAGGATCCTAGAATAATTATCCCGGATGTGAGTCAATATGGTTTGGGAGCTGTTTGCTTCAAAGGATAAGCGGGAGAGAAGAAGTAGTTGCTTTTGCCAGTTGAGGTCTTAAGGGAGCTGAGGCATCATACATGGTTGTGAAATGAAAAGCTCTATCTTGCTGGTGTGGTGTAAACACTTTTTTGACAGTATTTGGGGGGCATATAGTTTGTTCTCTGTGTAGATCATAAACCTTTGATCGACATGTTTACTATGAAAGGGACTGGCTGGGTGACCCCCAGAATTGCTAAGTGGCAGTATAGAATGCAGGAGTACTGTTACAAAATGGAGTACATTCCCGGTATCAGGAATATAATGGCTGACTGTTTGTCGAGACTCGCTGTGAAAAATGGAGTGGAGAATCACACCACCTCAGAAGAGGATGATGTAGTAAATATTGAGCTAACGAATATATCACAGGCGGTGGCTGTGCTGCTTGATGCAACAAAAGCGTTCGACTCGATCAAGTAGGGGTACATGTTTGATGTGCTGAGGCAAATGGGATTTCCGTTTGGGTTTATACAAAGGCTGGAACTGCTGTATAGCTCCCCTTTTGCTGAAGTCCATGTGAACAACTGCCATTCCAAACCCATTTTAATTTGAAGGGGTATGCAACAGGGCTGCCTGGTCTCTCCACTGCTGTTCGCGATAGTAATTGAACCGTTGGCATGCATCATAAGGCAGAAACATTCAAGGGCAGCGTTGGGATTTCAGCAGCAGCGCCTTGTTATTTCTATGTATGCTGATGACATGGTACTATATGTCCGCAACCCTGAAGAAGAGTTACTTGGGCTAATCAGAAGGTACACAAAATACGAACGGCTTTCTGGTCTCAGAATTAATTGGGAGATATTTTCCATTTTCCCGCTACCCCCAGGTACGCGACAATTTGATGTAGAATTTCCGCTGGAATGGACATGGAAACCTGTTAAATACCTGGGTGTATGGATCCACAAGGATCCAGAAACTGTTGTGAGGGGAAATTATGGGTGGACACTAGTACAAACAGAGGAGCAAGTGAGCAGGTGGATTAAGCTGCTGATTTCGCTAGCTGACAGGGTAGCAGTTATAAAGATTACGATTCTCCCAAACTTTTTATATCTGTTCACAAATGTCCCAATTCGATTAATTAAATCTTTCTTTGACAAATTGCGATCAGCACTCATCAGGATGGTCTGGGCTGGTAAACAACCGTGTTGCAGTTGGGGAACAATTAATAGGCCATAATCTCAGGGTGGCTTCGGTGCTCCTGACCTATACTTTTACTATCTGTGCACACGGGCATAGCTTTATTTGTCTTTCCCTCCACCATTTCTCCTGTATGTTGCAGTGGAGGCAGATGAGATATTCCCAGTCCCGCTGACAGCCCTTATACACAAGGCACAGCCAGTGTTTCATAGACGCAAAATGAGCATGATAGATTGCACTGCTCAGGCGTGGTGTACTCTGGCAGCACGGGCAGGGAAACTCCCAGTTTACGCACCGAACATGCTGCTGGCACAGCACTCAGATATATCAGTGTCACAGGAGCCCTGAGTGTGAACCATCCTTAAAGATGTTGGAGTGGTCGTGTTGGGTGATGCCTATCCCGAGGGTACCTTTATTACACTTGAGGAGATACAGACAAGTTAACCGAGCTCTCTATTAGCTATTTTTACATCTACAGATTAAGGCAAGCCCTCAAAGTTTTTAAACCACGGCACCCACTGAACCGCTCCTTCTGACCCCGCTCCAGGTCATGCTGGCTGGCCCGCCCATCTGAAATTAGTTACAGGACTTTATAATGCAATGCAAGCTGACCCTGCGCCAACAAGTTGTAGTGCCAGAGAGCAATGGAACATGGTGCTAGATGCGCCACTTACGGATAAAGAACGGCACTACTGCTGCTCCATTACAAAACTGATAATAGCAAATCGCTCTCATACTCGAGAGTCAAAATTGTGGGCTCCGTTGATGACGGAGCTGTCCTTAGAAGCTCGTGGATTGGTCAGACGGAGACATTTCCTGAATGAAGAACCGATTTTAACGCAGAAGACCAATATTTTACCCATTGTGGGTTGGAATTATCAACATAAGAAAGGAATATACCAAAGATTGTAGAGCCCGGAGAAAGTTTCTGGACCATGTATGCGATTAAACACGTGTCGGCTGAAGAGAAACTATAAGAATAAAGAAAGAAAAAAAGAAACTCAAAATACTGTGTTAATATTTATGCATACAATGTGCAGATAACTGTTTAGATACACTATAGACGTATGCTGAGGATTTCTTTTGTGTATTCGGTGGCCTCAGATGCAATTTTGGGGGAAGTTGCTGGTTCTCCTCACCTTACAGCACCGCTCAGAATTCAGGATCTATTGAAACTAATATATGTGCAATTTTCCTGAGTGGTGCCGTTTCACCTATCTCAATACCACTGTCCATTCAAAGGTCTAACAACACATTGTAATTTGTGTATTATCCATTTTAAGTTTTTACAACAACTATACTATAGTCCGAAATGGTTAAAGAGGTATGGGTTGCAAGAATCTGACAATTGTAAGAGATATAAAATACAGGATGCTGATTTTATGCATTTAGCTTGGGGTTGCGGGAGGGTATATGCTTTCTGGGAGCAAGTCACAAAGAATATTTCTGATATTGTCTTGGAGTGCACACCACAAATTTGCTTATTCGGCCTTGCTGGGCATCTGAAGCCAGAGACCAGGAGGTTGGTTCTAATCACTCTGCTCCTAGCTAAAAGAAATGTGGCTAAATGTTGGGATAGTAAAAATGTTCCACGACAGAATAACTGGCTTGAAGATGTTGTATATTGAAGTGACCAGTTTGCAATGCTGAAGAACGTCCTGTATCATCTAGGCCGAAAGATTTCTGGGCTCCACTGGCAGCATACCTACTGTCTATAAATGAGACAATTTAGGTTGTGGTCAATAATGTGTAAACATATATATGTGTTGAAATGTGAGACATGTCGATGGATAACATAAAAATAATGTCATCTGGACTGTTCCTGTAATAAGATGTACCTGTCATGCCTTTTACGATTAGTTACGTTATATTGTTGTAACTGTATACGAGCAAAATAAAAAAATAAATAAATAAAGGTATCTTGAGACATACTTCAGCTCCATAATAATGGATACTAACGTGGGTCCACCAGGGTGTAAATAATTGCTTACATACAGGAGGAACTTTCCCCAAATGTGCTCAGTCCGGTGATCCCTCCATTAACTCTATGATTTTGCAGCTGAATAGGCATTTAGGGATTGGTGTCACTACAACGCATGCTTTTACCACGCATGCCTTTACAACGCGGTTTTTACCACGCAGTCCATTACAACGCATAATGCTTTTAGGCGCTGGATAGTGAATTATTTAATTTACTATTCCAACTCCAGTCCCCGTGGATAGCAGGGAAGGTGTTGGATAGTATATTAAATACATTCCCTATCCTAGAGCGCCCCCCAGCGCATTGCGTTGTAATGGTTTGCGTGGTAAAAGTTGCGATGTAATGGTAGTGCGTTGTAAAAAATTCGTTGTAACCGTGCTACACCGCATTTAGGAGATTCCTTGTAAAGAAATTCCCATTAGGTAGTGGTTCATGCTTGAAATGTTGAAATGAACAAAGACAGTAAATACAGATTATGTGTACTGAGGTGGAATATATTATGCACATATTAGGCTGAAATTAAGTCATTGGAACTACCATTATTTCAATGACAGAACGAAAAGAAAGGATTGACTTGTGTAACAGCTTTTTGTATTCCTACGAATAAACTAGAAGTTCTTGATAATATGCCCCAAAATCTCTCCACAGGACAATTTTTGTTGATTCAAACATTATGTGTTTACATGAAATGAAGACATTGGCAGTGCCATTACTTTCCTATGAGGAATTTGTATATTGTGGTGAACAGTTCTGTCCGCTGATGTGAATGAATGATTCTAAGATTCCTATAAAGAAGTTGAATCATAGTGTAAATTGTGTTTTAAGGATTTTATTCTTTGTAAAAGACAATTAATGCAATGCAATTTAAACCTTAATTAACTTCATTTTGAAGCTCAGCCGCAAGACAATGGTTTTTCTGATTCTGTTTAGCAAGTTTACCTGGTGTGGCAGGGTGTTTGTGTGATAATAATGCACATTACATGCTAGGCCAGCCTAATTACAAGTACACATCACTACATTCAACGTTTGACAATCCGTGTACACTTATAGGGCCTGGGAAAGCATAAAACTCTCAATTAAATGGAAAAATAAAAACTGATTGAATGGTAATAAAAATGAATATATCGCAAAGTGCCATTTCTCAATCCGAATGGGGTGAAGCTTTGGAGAGTGACTGCACTCTAACTAAAGTTATCGAATATACCTGTAAGGGGTGGCCCTGAGGAAATCTTCACGATGAGCTATTCGATGCTGTCCGAAAAATTGAATCAGAGTTAGCTGGGGTGAGAGGTTTGTTGAGAAGAGCTGACTTGTTAGGGGTACCTTGTACGCTGAGAAGTAAAGTTCGGGAACTTGCTCATGAGGGCTATATTGGCATGAAAGCGATGAGAGGAAAGGTGAGAGGATTGTTTTGGTGGGGGGGTGTGGACAGGAACGTGGAACAATATGTGAGAGAGTGCAAGGTATTTTTGACAAGGGATAAGGCGCAAGTCACAGTTCCCGTGTCCCATTGTCGCTGTTCCAGTTCCAGATGTTGCATGGTCAACACTGGCTATGGATATATTTGGCTCAGTGGCTGTAAGCCATGGTCACATGAAGTATAGCATAGTGGTTGTTGTTTATCATGCTAGGTGGTTGGAGGTAGGTTTTGTCAATAGTATTATTTCTGCTGTATTGGAGAGTGTGTTGAGAAAGCTGTTTTTTCTTGAAGGAGTTCCAGAAAAAATCGTCACAGACAACGGGCCACAGTTTGTTGCTTATGAATTTGAGGCCTTTCTGGTTAGTTTTGGTATCAAGCGCGTTACTACCTCCTTGCATAAACCAAGAAGCAATGGTTTGGTTGAAAGGTGCAACAGGATAATTAGGGCGAACCTACAATTATCTGTTGTGAGTGGTTTAGACTGGATGCAAGAGGTAAGGAATTTGCTTTGGGTACTTCACACTACACCCAATGCGGAAACCAAGGTTTCTTCTTTTGTATTTCTTGAAGGGAGATTACCAGGATCATAGCTGAATAGGTTGTGGATGTGAAAAAAAATTGACTCTGCAGATGTTTTGTATGGGGTGAAAGAGAGGCGTGAGGAAGCTCAAGAAAAGTACACTACTTCTGTGTCCACATCTCTGGATGTGGTGGAAGGAGATTATATCAGGGTAAAACCTCCATTCAGAGGAACAAGGAGTACATCTCACTTCTCATCACCCCAAAGAGTGGGTTATGTTAGAAAATATTCTGTACTACTTGAGGATGGGAAGTGTTGAAACAAAGGCAAGTTATCTGTGGTACACACAGGCAATTCAGGGGTTGTGGAGCAAAAGCATGGTGTTACCCCTGGTGTTGTTCTAAGGAAGTCTAGCAGAGGTTCTCACCAGCCTTCCAAGTTATGGGATTATATCTTGAATTAATGATGTTGTCACATTCCTGGTTGGGTATGTCTTTCTCCCTGATCAGTCATGTGCTACTAATTTCATTCTTCCTCTTTAGTCTTGGGAGAAACATGTACATGCGGTGTACCTAGTTTTCTGCTGTCATTATACTGAAGTTCTTTTGTACTGTTCTTCGATGTGTTGTTCTGTCTTTTGTTGTGTAAGCGGGACATTTGTTGGATCTTAGTTGCATAATCCAGAATAAGGAATGTGGGTCATTGTGTAGTGGAATGTGTATTCTTGAACAGATGGTGGCGGTTGGTGTGAGCCTCCTTCCATGTCAGTCCTTGTTAGAAGATGCTCTTCAATACATTCTAATTTGGAGGAATGCTTACCTGACTTTGCATCTTTGGAAAAACTCAGAAAAATAAGATGCAAAAAATCCAGTCTAGTCCTTTCACTGCCCAAGATAGAAGCAGTCACACAGGCCAAACACAGATCTTTTGACTGGGTGTGAGTGTTTGATTGGTTCAGATTCTCCATCCATCACCACTCCCTTTTGTACCACTTTCTAAAAGTGGCATTTTTAAACACACAACATAAAAATTATCTTCACTAAAAGATGTATTTTTAAATTCTGAGTGCTGGCATACTAAACTCCATTTCCCAATCTCATCCCAATGGAGAGTTACACTTGTAAAATGTCACAAGACAAATCCCATGTTAAGCCTATGGGACAGACATCCTTTCAATAGTGAAAAATTAAATATATAGTATTTCACTATCAGGACATGTTACACACACCAGTACATGTCCTACCTTTAACATACACTGCACCCTCCTGTGGGGGTACCTTAGACCTACCTTAGGGGTACCTTACATGTACAGAAAGGAGAGGTTTGGGCCTGGCAAGTGGGTGCATTTGCCAAGTCGACATGTCAGTAAAATCTGCGTGCAGACACTGCGTGGCAGGTCTTAGACACCTTTGAAAGGCTACTGTGGAGAAGTGTGGCTCAATTGTTAGAGCGGCAGATCCTGATGCAGAGGTCTAGCCCAGAGGACCAGGGTTCAATTCCCCGCCTCTGCGGGTCTTGGGCTAAAAAAAAATTCCACGGACCTGATAATTCTCGCCTCGGTGCCTATTCTAATCATGGGTCCCACGCTGCAACTCTGGGCAACAGCTTGCTTAATCTCCACAACGGCCCCCACAACGCTAAGGATGCCTGGCCTCCACCTTGGGGGTGCCCAGGAGTGGACACCTCACAGGGAAAGCCAGGATGGGTTCCACAGCGGTATTCGTACAAGCGCCTTGAGACCCTTGCGGGTGAGTAGTGCGCTATACAAGTATCAATTTACATTTTACATTTACTACTCGTGTGGGTGGCACAACCAGTGCTGCACCCCAACTAGTACCATTTGACTTACAGGTAGTGGGCAGACCTGTGCACATTACTAGGAACTTACTAGTAAATCAAATATATCAATTAGGGATATTCCAATCAGTAACACAATTTATCTGGAGAACTTGCATTTATTTTAATACTGATCAGCAGTATTAAAGTGTGCAGAAACACTAAACCAGCAAAAACAATATTCAGAGTACCTAAAAAACAGAAAGTCAAAAGCTAAAAGACTGGAGAAACACACCAAAAGATGGCAGGTCTAACATACCTCTAAATTCGACGTAAAAACTTTTCTGGAAGTCAAAATCCTTACAGCAGGGGAACCTGGTGAGTTGAATATGACCAGTGATTTGACATCAGTGTCAGTCCAGGTCTATGCTGGTCCTCTGGAGGAAAAATTCTGAAAAAGTTTCTCAGAGTCCAGTTTTGCAGGGGAAACAGCCTTTGCCACGACGGCTGAAGCACGTGCTACGTTTACAATGTGGCCGTACAATGAATGCGTCTTCAACACGCATTCCTTCACCAAGTATGTCCTTACGCGTGACATGCCGTAGGGAGAGCGGCCTTGGAATCTAACCCCTTCGCTACTAGGCCTTCCCCCCCCCCCCCCCCCCGTGCTGAGCTTTTTTTTGGCTATTTGGGGTAGCTCGCGCTTAGGCCCCTGTAACTTTTTGACCACCTAAGGTATCAATGACAAAATTTGCGTCCAACATCACAGAGATTGTAAAGGTAACCAGGGTTTGTGGATTTCCCTGGAGGGGATCCGGAAATTAGCCGAAATACAGCTAAATTTTGTTTTTTGGGGAAGAATTGGAAAAAAGGCCTACAGATGAAAGCGTCTGTTTTTCCCTGCAAATGGTATAAAAAAAGGGGTTGTGTGTTGAAATCACCATCTTCCCAGCTTTCAGGGACAAGCAGACTTTTGTCAGAAAACCCAAATTTTAATCATAGTTTTGGCATTTTTCTGGGACATAGCCTATTTATGCTATTTTTTGAGCTTTCAACCTCTTTCCAGTTAATGGCAGAAATGGGTATGAAAGCAGTAATGGATCCTGGACAGCTATACATTTTAGAAAGGTAGACAAAATTCTAAATTCAGCAAGGGGTCATTTGTGTAGATCCTTCAAGGTTTTGTTATAGAAACTAACCGTTGAATATAGTAAATATTGAAAATTCATTGAAAAAACAGCCATTTGTGTCATCATTTTCACCTGTAACTTCTTCTAATTATGACAGCTGTTTGAAAACAATATACCATTACATCCGCTGGACCTTTCTGGCTGTGGAGATATATAGGATTTGTAGGTTCACCAAGAACGCGACAAACCCAGAACCAATAACTGAGTAGCGTCTTGCAATGTTTTTTTTATTATGTAACGGGTATAAAGCAATTAGTGTGGGAAAATATATACATGGAAAATCGATATGAAAGACACCTATGTATTTCTGAAATTTTAACAAAATATAACGTTTAGAAACGTTAGATATTTGCACATTTTCGAAATTGTGAGTACCCATACTAGCATGAGAATTATAGGTCATTTTTCAAAATGACTTCTTTTTTACACATTGTCTTTCATTTGGAAGGCGGAAATGCATTGAAAGTCAATAGGTAATAACAGTTGCTCTACAATTCTGTGTTACCCTAAGTCTCCTATAAAAATGCTACCTCACTTGTGTGGGTAGGCCTAGTTCCCGCGGCAGGAAACGGCTTAAAACGCAACGTGGACACACTTTATTTTTACAGCGAAAACTGACCCTTTTTCTGTAAAGTGCCTAGCTGTTGATTTTTGACCATAGCTCTGACAGCACGTAAGGAAACCTAGCAAACCTATACATTTCTGGAAACTAGACACCCAGGGTAATTCAGGAAGGGGTGACTTGACTGGCTCCCACCAGGTTCTGTTACCCAGAATCCCTTGCAAACCTAAAAATGTGTCCCAAACAAATCTTTTCCTCACATTTCTGTGGTGGAAAGTTCTGGAATCTGTGCAGATTCACAAATTCCACCCACTCAGCGTGTCCCAATGTCTTCTGAGAAAAATGGTACCTCACTTGTGTGGGTAGGCCTAGTGCCCGCAACAGGAAACGGCCAAAACGCAATGTGGACACACCACATTTTCACAGTGAAAAGGGACCCTTTTTTTTGCAAAGTGCCTAGCTGCAGATTTTGAACCTTAACTCTGCCGGTACCATAGGAAACCTAGCAAACCTATACATTTATAGAAACTAGACACACAGGGGAATCCAGGATGGGGTGACTTGACTTGCTCTCACCAGGTTCTGTTACCCAGAATCCCCTGCAAACCTAAAAATTTGTCCCAAAAACACATTTTCCTCACATTTCTGTGGTGGAAAGTTCTGGAATCTGTGCAGATCCACAAAATTCCACCCACTCGACGGTTCCAAATGTCTTCCAAGAAAAATTGTACCTCACTTGTGTGGGTAGGCCAAGTGCCCGCAACAGGAAACTGCCCAAAACACAACGTGGACACACCACATTTTCATAGTGAAAAGGGACCCTTTTTTGCAAAGTTCCTAGCTGCAGATTTGAACCCTGCTCTGCCAGCACATAGGGAAACCTAGCAAACCTCTACATATTTTAAAACTAGAAACCCAGGGGAATCCAGGATGGTGTGACTTGTCTGGCTCTCACCAAGTTATGTTACCCACAATCCTTTGCAAATCTCATCATTTGTCAAAAAACACATTTTCCTCACATTTCTGTTTTTGAAAGTTCTGGAATCTGTGTGGATTCACACAATTCCACCCATCTCACATTCCCCAAAGTCTTCCAAGAAAAATATTACCTCACTTGTGTGGGTGGGTCAAGTACCCTCGACAGGCAAGGGCCTAAAACCTTTTGAGGCAACTTCAAAATTGCCTATCACAAAATAACCTAGTTTTGCAATGGGAGGTCCCATAGGTTTTTGGTCCAAGGCTTGGCGGCCATCTAGGGAAACCTACCAAACCCACATATTTCTGAAAACTAGACACCCAGGGGAGTCCAGCAAGGTATGGATTGTGTGGGTCCCCCAACATTTCTCTACCCAGAATCCCCTGGGTGTGGGTTTCCAATGCAGAATTGTCTAAAATCGCATTTTTTAAAAAAATGTTGCGCTTAGAATTCTCGGTGCTATACCCTTATTCCCTATGTTTTTTGCTCTTCCCAGTCACAGGTCCTTGCCCCATTCACATGAGTGAGGTATCTTTTTACTCGGGAGACTGAGGGGAATGCTGTGGATAGGACATTTGTGCGGGCACTGGGATTCCACCCAGAAATATGTGTAAAATGTTTGTTTTTCAGCTAAATTTGAGGTTTGCAAGGCATTCTGGGTAGGTAAACGTTGGGGTATCCACGCAAGCCATACCTCGCTAGACTCCCCCAGGTATCTAGGTTTCAGAAATGTGAGGGTTTGGTAGTTTTCCAAGATGGTGGCCGAGCCCGGGGCCAAAAACCCAGGTGACTCCCCTTGCAAAACCAGGTTGTTTTGTGATAGGTCATTATGATGTCTCCTCAATATGTTTTGGGCCCTTGCCTGTCGCGGGTACCACACGAGTGAGGTACCATTTTTATCAAGAGACCTGAGGAAACGCTGGGTGGAAGCAAATTTGTGGATCCACCTGGATTCCAGAACTTTCCCACACAGAAATATGAGAAAAAGTGATTTTTTGTCAGCTAAATTTGAGGTTTGCAGGGTATTCTGGATAGGAAAACGTCTGAGGATCCTCGCAAGCCATACCTCGCTGACCTCCCCCGGGTGTCTAGTTTTAATAAATGTTCGGTTTTGATAGTTTTACAAGATGGCCGCCGAGCCCGGGCCAAAAACACAAGTGACCCCCCTTGCAAAACCAGGTTGTTTTGTGATAGGTCATTTTGATGTCTCCTCAATATGTTTTGGGCCCTTGCCTGTCGCGGGTACTTGACCCACCCACACGAGTGAGGTACCATTTTAATTGGGAGACCTTGGGAAAAGCTGGGTGGTAGGAAATATGTGGATTCACATAGTTTCCAGAACTTCCCCTCATAGAAATGTGAGAAAAAGTGATTTTTTTCATCAAAATTTGTGGTTTGCAGAGGATTCTGGGTAGGAAAACGCTGGGGGACCCACGCAAGCCATACCTCCCTTAACTTCCTTGAGTCTCTAGTTTTCAGAGATATGTGGGTTTGATAGGTTTCTGTAGATGGCTGCCGACTCGGGACCAAAAACTCAGATGCCCCCTATGCATCCGAAAATGATTTGGTGTTGCAAGGGGGGTCACATGAGTTTTTGGTTCCGTGCTTGGCGGCCATCAAGGGAAACCTACCAAACCTACACATTTCTGTAAACTAGAGACCCTGGGAAATCCAGGAAGATATGGCTTGCGTTGGTCCCCCAATGTTTCCCTACCCAGAATCGCGTGCAACCTCAAATTTAGCTGAAAAAAACCAAATTTTCCACATATTTTTGTGTGGAATCACCGTGACGGCACAAATGTCCAAGCCCAACGTGTTCTCCTTAGTGTCCCGAGTAAAATGATACCTCACTTGTGTGGGTGTCCAATGCAGAATTGGCTAAAATTGCATTTTTGAAAAAATTTAGCACTTAGAACTCTTGGTGCTATACCCTCATTCCCTATGTATTGGGCTCTTCTCAGTCACAGGCCCTTACACGGAAGACTAAGGGGAACGCTGTGGGGTAGGACATTTGTGCCGGCACAGTGATTCCACCCATAAATATGTGGAAAATGCGTATTTTTCAACTACATTTGAGGTTTGCAAGGCATTCTGGGTAGGAAATCGATGGGGGATCCACGCAAGCCATACATCGCTGGACTCCCCAGGAGTCTAGTTTTCAGAAATGTGTGGGTTTGGTAGTTTTCCAAGATGGTCGCCGAGCCCGGGGACAAAAACCCAGGTGACCCCTCTTGCAAAAACCAGGTTGTTTTGTGATAGGTCATTTTTTCATCAAAATTTTTGGTTTGCAGAGGATTCTGGGTAGGAAAACGCTGGGGGACCCACGCAAGCCATACCTCCCTTAACTTCCTTGAGTCTCTAGTTTTCAGAGATATGTGGGTTTGATAGGTTTCTGTAGATGGCTGCCGACTCGGGACCAAAAACTCAGATGCCCCCTATGCATCCGAAAATGATTTGGTGTTGCAAGGGGGGTCACATGAGTTTTTGGTTCCGTGCTTGGCGGCCATCAAGGGAAACCTACCAAACCTACACATTTCTGTAAACTAGAGACCCTGGGAAATCCAGGAAGATATGGCTTGCGTTGGTCCCCCAATGTTTCCCTACCCAGAATCGCGTGCAACCTCAAATTTAGCTGAAAAAAAACAAATTTTCCACATATTTTTGTGTGGAATCACCGTGACGGCACAAATGTCCAAGCCCAACGTGTTCTCCTTAGTGTCCCGAGTAAAATGATACCTCACTTGTGTGGGTGTCCAATGCAGAATTGGCTAAAATTGCATTTTTGAAAAAATTTAGCAATTAGAACTCTTGGTGCTATACCCTCATTCCCTATGTATTGGGCTCTTCTCAGTCACAGGCCCTTACACGGAAGACTAAGGGGAACGCTGTGGGGTAGGACATTTGTGCCGGCACAGTGATTCCACCCATAAATATGTGGAAAATGCGTTTTTTTCAACTACATTTGAGGTTTGCAAGGCATTCTGGGTAGGAAATCGATGGGGGATCCACGCAAGCCATACATCGCTGGACTCCCCAGGAGTCTAGTTTTCAGAAATGTGTGGGTTTGGTAGTTTTCCAAGATGGTCGCCGAGCCCGGGGACAAAAACCCAGGTGACCCCTCTTGCAAAAACCAGGTTGTTTTGTGATAGGTCATTTTGATGTCTCCTCAATATGTTTTGGGCCCTTGCCTGTTGCGTGTACTTGACCCACCCACGCGAGTGAGGAATAATTTTTTATCGGGATACATGGGGGAACGCTGGGTGGTATGAAATTTGTGGATCCACATGGATTCCAGAACTTTCCCACTCAGAAATTTGAGAAGAAAGTGATTTTTTTCAGCTAAATTCGAGGTTTGCAGGGCATTCTGGGTAAGTAAACATTGGGGGATCCAAGCAAGCTATACCTCGCTGGACTTCCCCGGGTGACTAGTTTGCAGAAATGTGTAGGTTTGGTAGTTTTCCAAGATTGCCGCCAAGCCTGGGGCTAAAAACCCAGGTGACCCCCCTTGCAAAACCAGGTTGTTTTGTGATAGGTCATTTTAATGTCTCCTCAATACGTTTTGGGCCCTTGCCTGTCGTGGGTACTTGATCCACCCATGCAAGTGAGGTATCATTTTTATTGGGAGACCTTGGGGAATGCTGAATGGTAGGACATTTGTGGATCCACGTAGATTCAAGACCCTTCCCACACAGAATTTTGAGAAAAAAGTTATTATTTCAGCAAAATTTAAGGTTTGCAGGACATTCTGGGTAGGAAAACATTGGGGGAACCATGCAAGCCATACCTCGCTAAACTCCCTTGGGTGTCTAGTTTTCAGAAATGTGTGGGTTTGGTAGGTTTCGCAAGAGGCCACGGAGCCCAGGGCCAAAAGCTTCGGTGACTCACCTTGCAAAACCAGGTTGTTTTGTGCTGTTTTCTTTTATGTCTCCTCAATACGTTTTGGGCCCTTGCCTGTCGCGGGTACTTGACCCACCCACGCGAGTGAGGTACCATTTTTATCGGGAGAACTGGGGAAAAGCTGGGTGGTAGGAAATATGTAGATCCACATAGTTTCCAGAACTTCAGCACACAGAAATTTGAGAAAAAAGTGATTTTTTTCATCAAAATTTGAGGTTCGCAGGGTATTCTGGGTAGGAAAATGTTGGGGGACCTACGCAAGCCATACCTCCCTGGACTTCCCTGTGTCTCTAGTTTTCAGAATTTTGTGGGTTTAGTAGGTTTCTCTAGATGGCTGACCAAAAACTCAGATGCCCCCTTCGTATCTGAAAATGATCTGGTTATGCAAGGGGGGGTCACATACGTTTTTGGCCCCAGGCTTGGCGGCCATCTAGGGAAACCTACCAAACCCATATATTTCTGAAAACTAGAGTCCCGGGGGAATCCAGGTAGGTATGACTTGCAAGGATCCCCCAACATTTCTCTAACGAGAATCCCCTGTAAAATTTGAGGTTTGCAAGGGATTCTGGGTAACAGAACCTGGTGAGAGCCATACAAGTCACCCCATCCTGAATTCCCATAGGTGTCTATTTTTCAAAAATGTATAGGTTTTCTAGGTTTTCCTCGGTGCCGGGCAGAGCCAGGGTTCAAAATCTGCAGCCAGGCACTTTGCAAAATAGTGCCAGTTTTCATTGCAAAATGTGATGTGTCCAGGTTGCGTTTTGGCCCGCTTCCTGTCGTGGGCACTAGGCCTACCCACACAAGTGAGGTGCCATTTTTCTCATAAGACTTTGGGGAATGTGGGGTGTGTGGAATGTTGTGGATCCACAAAGATTCCAGAACTTGACACGACAGAAATGTGAGGAAAATTAGTTTTATTGGACAACTTTTGAGGTTTGCCAGAGATTCTGGGTAACAGAACCTGATGAGAGCCAGTCTAGTCACCCCATCCTGGATTTCCCTGGATGTTTTTAAAAATGTATATGTTTGCTAGGCTTCCCTTGGTGCCAGAAGAGCTAGGGATCAAAATCTACTGCTAAGCACTTTACCAAAAAAGGGTCAGTTTTCACTGTGAAAATGTGGTGTGTCCACGTTGCGTTTTGGGCTGTTTCCTGTTGCGGGCACTAAGCCTACCCACACAAGTGAAGTACCATTTTTCTCTGAAGACTTTGGGGAATGCGGGTTGGGTGGAACTTTGTGGATCCACACAGATCCCAGAACTTTCCTTCACAGAAATGTGAGGAAAATGTGTTTTTTTTACACTAAGTTTGAGGTTTGCAAGGGATTCTGGGTATCATAACCTGGTAAGAGGCACAAAAGTCACCGCATCTTGGATTCCCCTTGGTGCCTAGTTTGAAAAAATTTACAGGTTTGCTAGGATTCCCTATGTGCCAGCTGCGCTATGGCCCAAAATCCACAGGTAGGCACATTTCTAAAAACAAGTGCTTGCCTAGTGGGCTTTCTGCCGCCCTGGCGAGAATCGGAGGGGGGGATTGCCACGGGGGGGGGCAGAAAGACTGTGGCTATGTTTCAGGAGGGGGGGGCATTAGTATACCCATTCTGGGCAGCCCCCACCCCAAAAAAATCAGCGTAATCGCTGGCGCCTTGTGGGCAGATCAGGGACCTCTGCCCCCATCTGCCCTTAGGGGGGAAGAAAGACTGTGGCTTTTTTTTGGGGGGGGGTGGGCATTGGCATGCCCATTCTGGCTGACCTCAACACTGAATAAAAATGTGTTTAAAGCCTGAGGCCTAGAGGGCTTTCGGGCCACCCCAGGGGCAGATAAGGGGCTATTGCCCAATATGCCGCTGCCCCCTTGTGGTGCTAGTGGATGGATCCCTGCTTGGGGATTGCCCTCCTGGGGTGATCCACAAGCAGAGATCCACTAGGAAAGGGTACATTTGGAAAGGAGAGATTCTCCCCTTTCCAACGATACCTCTCCCATCTTTTTCAGTGCTTGGGGGGCTCAGATAGCAAGATGAGCACCGAAGCAATGAAACTGAAACTAAGTTTCAGTTTAATTTTCATTGCAATGAAATCAGATTGCCATGCACGCGATCAGCATTGCAATGAAAATGCAAATTGGCATCTGGGAAATCCCTCTCCTGACTGCAGCAAAAGGATTTAGTGCCCCTGTTCTCATGACGGAATGGTTCCGTCATGAGCACAGGAGCACTGGTGCTCATGACGGAACCATTCCGTCATGAGCACCGAAGGGGCTAAAGTAAAATGCTTTCCGTATTGTTGCATAGACTGGAGTTGGAATAGTAAATTATACTACTCCAAAGTCCAGTGGTTTCCCTAAGGCATGTCGTTGTAATGATATGAGTGGTAACGGCGCATTTGTTGTAAAAACTGTTAGTGACGGCATGCGTGGTAAAAGCATGCATTGCTCCGACATAAAACTGTTTTCTGGGTGTTAGACTCAAAGGAGTACAGTCTCTAACACAAGCAGAGAACTTGTGGTCATCTCTTGTGGTTTAGGACACGCTCTACTGGAAGCAACCATCAGGGTCCAGGGCAAATTTACTTAAAACTTGCGAGCTTCTGTGATCCTATTGCTTAACAGGAGGTCAGCTACCGGACCTTTGAAGTCCACTTCTTGGTCCTGGATAAAAGCACAAGCATGTCGAGCTCTGGGGTCTCGCTCCACAAGTTCAACAGCAGGTGCAGTCCTTCTTCTGTCTTCCACAGGACTAGATGTGTTCTGAAGAATCTATCCAAAGGTGCCACATGTATGCTTGACACTAGCCTGTGGGTGGGGAAGACTCCCTGACCAATAGACAACACTACCCACTTTAACATCATTTCCTTGGGTTTTGCCCTAAACAATCCACAGTCAAACATGAGAAAACATTTCATCCCCTGAGCAGAGCTCCGAGCACACATCTATGGTGTGTCTAGGTAAATGAGAAACTCCCTCTTTGCATGCCAGTCCTTAAACAGTGTTAGCCCCCCACCGCCCCAGATTGGTGCCATGTTGACTACCTGGATGACGACAGGTCTAGGTGGATGTTATATCTGTCTGAGATAGGGGATGCACCTTTGAAGCTTGTGCAGTTAGTGGGCACATTCCCAGGACATCCTTTTAGGGTTGAGACTACACCTAACCTAGTTAGACAAAATTCAACTGTATCATTAAGTTTTGTTTAACGAGGAAAATGATTTGTAAAATGTTTTTCTAGCTATTGCCAATCTGAAGTTTGCTCTAATAAGTGTAATAAAGTAACCCAATGTTTTCAACAGAACAGCCAGACTTTCTACTGTGAAAATTGGACTTGGGTCCTGACTTTTTCACCGTAAGTACAAGTGGAAACATTAGATACATTTCTAAACCCTTTTCACCCTGTTATAGGGCTGGCAAGACATATTTTGAGGGTGAGTTAATATAATTTAAAAGGAAGGTTTAGGCCTGACAAAAGGGTGATTTTGACAGGTCGACGTGGCAGGTTTAAAGCTGCTCAGCTAGGCTGCTGTGGCAGGCTTAGAGTTGTGCATTGCAGAGTCACTTTAGAAGTGGCATAATAAGTGCAGCAGTTCACTAGTGCCATTTAACATTCAGGCTCTGGCCCATGGGGTACCATATACTCGGGAATTATTGGTAAGTTAAATGTGCCCATCAGTTATTTCAACCATTTTCACTAGTTTTTAGGGTCAGACCACATGCACTGTAGCCTGATTAGCAGGGTCCCAGAGTACAGAGTCAAAAAGCCAAAGGCATCGGTCCCAAAAAATGGGAGTGATCATGCAAAAAGAGGCACGTTCTTACAACTGTCTTCCCAATTTCCTCAACTGTTGAGTTATGAGGTGAATGCATATTTTTCTGTATGCAAGAAACTATCAGCTTCACCATATACTGTGGCAGGCCCAGCTCTCCCATGTGGAAAACCAGAGTAAAGATTCAGGTACTAATATTGTATCTTGGTAATGAGACCAACTAAAAAAATAATGAAACCACTATATTTAATAGTTATTAGAAATCCAAATAAACAGGGAAGTCGGATTTTTATTAAATATTAAGGAAAAAGTTACTTTTAGAAGGTTACCATTTACCTGCCTCAACTTTTGGAAGGCTAATTAGCAAATCCTCTACTCAAGTCTGTGACTAGGTGTCAAAGAGGTGTGCTATGCTTTCCAGGAGGAAACAATAGGTTCACATGAATGGACAGAGATTCTCCTCTGAACTCCACAGAATATTCAGTGGGGGCAGTGGGCATCCTGTTAAATCCTGCTTGACAGGTCTTTTGAGCCATATTTAACCCTTTTTGCATGCTTGAAAGGAAGAGAACAGGATGCTAAGATAATAATTGTATACCGCCTGTCTGGTTAGTGAAGGAACCTGCTCTTGTCATACAAGCGGCCATATTATGTAAAGTGCCCCAGAGGTACAACAGGCATATGTGTTCGCTTTGAGCACCCCAGGGTCACTTTGGTATTACAGAAAGGGCTGCTTGCACGGCCCTTTCTGTACTACAGATAGTACAGGTGCACATATAGCGCCAGCGTTGTCACCAGAGGGTGTTCCCTCATTTGCATGAGGCACAGCCCGATGCAAATGAGGGAATCCCTTTGCTTCTGCACCTGCACCATATGATAGACGTGGGCTCAGAGGCAAAAATGCAGTCAGGAAGCCCACTGACTGTGTGCCCCCTAACAGGTGGCACAATGTTGGAGTGCCCCCTCATGGCAGCCCTCTGCTGGACCCCCCAGACAGCCCCTTGCAGGCAGGTGCAGTCATTCACTGTACATGCCTGAAAGGAGATCTCTCTCTCCTCTTAACGTCTGCACAGTGAAACACAGAGCGGCTGCTTCAAAGCTGCTTTGTTTTTCACTTGAATGCCCGGCCCCCAGGACAGCACAATTTCACGGCATTCAATGCAATGGGGCACACTTTCCCTGTTTTCTTCTAGCACACCTGTTTTAAGGTGGTGCAAACAATGAAAGTGTGCCCTATGTGTAATAGGGCTCCAGATGTCTATTTCTGGGATTGTTGTGAGTACAATGCCAGATTCAAATGGGATTTTAGTGTTAGGCGTGGGAGGGTAATGGTGATTTCTCCATGACACTCCCACACACATACCCAGCCCAAGTTCAGCATGGCTCAAGACAATCACCATCTTGAAAATGCCCTTGAACATGGTATTTTGGGCTTGTTTGCAGCAAGGCAAACAGAAAATTCTGAACAAGTGGATAGGGTTGCCTCTGGAAACTTTTATCCCATTGGTTATTAAGTACCCATGAGTCATTCCCATCCACTATCTATTGCCAGGCATAAATGTGGTACCCTAAAGCACTATATGTATGTGTAGAAAACTACAATTGTTCTAACTGCCATAATATCATTCCAGGAAACATTGCATTACATCCTACCCAAGGCACGCCCATTCGTCTAAAAGTCAATGCAACCTGTGACACCACCAATGTGGTTTACCTTCTGAAATGTCCTTGCGGTCTCCCATACGTGGAAAAACTGAGCGCAAAATAAAAACCAGACTTACTGAACATCGCAGCAACATTCGGACCAAGAATTTGAAATCCAGTTTAGCAGCCCATTACACTCAGCAAAATCATAACCTCAGCCAAATCCGCTTTCAAATTCGCCTTCTAGAAGGTTCTAGCTTTTTCTGGTAGGTGAGGTGAGGGGGTATTTATAGGGGGGATGTGCCTCCATGTGCTCAGACTGTGCATGGACTTTGCTTGAGGGGGACATCCTGCCAGGATGTACCGCCGCAAGGGCCTCTGTGCTGACCCCTGTGCCTATCTGAACCCCTCTACTGTCCACAGGGCTAGTGAGAGACTCTGTTGGAGTGGAGACTGCTGCGCTAGCAGGATGGCCATCGTAATGGAAGATGACTGTTCCTAGGAACTGCTGCTTCAGGACTGGTGAGCTGCCCTACTGCCTGCTGCTCTCGCCCTGCATTAACTGTCTCCTGGCCCTTAGCGCCCCGTGAGCGCTATGTTTCCAAGAACTATACTTGCCTGCCTGCACCCTAGCGCCTGGAGAGTGCTACATCTGGAGTGCCAGGAGAAGGGTAGCGCTATAAGTTGCTGGCCTGTACTTAAGGAAAAGAGAGGCACTATATGGCCCTTTCCAAAGAGAAGAGGAGCGCTGCCTTATGTCCCTGAAGCCCCTGGTGGGACCTAGTGCCTCGTGAGCGCTACCTCCAGCACCTGCCCAGGAGAAGAAGGCACGTGGGTCCCCCAGCGTGTGCTGCCAGGGAGAGAAGTTGTGGTACAAGCTCAGCGGGAGCCTACCTGAGTGGTTGCGCACTTTTGCTGATTTAAATGAAAGCGGGTGCCCCCCGCATTATGCAACTCGCTCGCGGCTGCTCAACACCGCATTGATGTCTTTAAAAACAGTGGATTCCCACCCCGCACTTGTGGTCCATCGCGGGTGCCCACCCCACGTTTATGCCGCATTTGCCGCTTTGGAAATAGCGGTAGCCAACTCTGAGTCATTGCCACATTTTTGCATATTTCAATAGCGGGTGCCTACCCCGCGTTACTGCCGATGCTTGATGCAGATTATAGTAGCGGGTGCCCAACCCGCGTTGTATTTCTAGGAGGGAGCCTACCCCTCATAGCCGCCATAAATCACCGCCGCTAGCCCGAGTTGGAGAAGAATAAACGCTGCTAGTGAGGGTGCAGTGTTGAAGCCTGGCATTGCCCAGCAACCGGGATTCCCTGACACCGCGTCACCACTGCAAGTAGGACCGCCCAGCAGGACGTCGGCGCCGGCCGGAAGGTGAGGCCGCGCTTGACGCAGGAAGAGGCTGCTGGCGTCCAGGCTGGGCTCCCAAGAGGGTAGGAGAGCCCCGCAGTGCCAGAGGAAGTCCACGAGTGCAAGGCCGTCTGGTCCTGTCCTTTCCACTGCCATCCACGGAGACATGCCCAGGACATTCAGAGCCTGACCCAGGACTGCCGGTGAGTGAGGCTGGCCTGGGGAAGAAACACGATGCACCGGACCGGTGCCTGAATGCCTGAGCAGCCCCACAGGAACAGCGGGTCGCCCTAATAGTGGGACCACATTGGTTCTGAAGCCCCTTGGGTCCCGCACAAACTGGGCCACTGTGCCCCGGGGGTTACAGAGCGACAACGCAGTGGCGGGTTGCTGCAATGATTGAGGCATTTTTGAGCCTCGGGTCCCAGGAGGGGGCTCCAACTGGCCAGTACTTTGTGGCCACCTAATTTTTGATTTTAGAGTCCCAGAGAGGGACTCCCTCGACACAGTGGTGTCTAAAACTAACCTGCCCAGGGAGACATTGCTGTTTGCTACTTTCCCCCATAGGAGGGGGGGCTCTCCCTTGGCCTAATACTTGTGTACCTCATCTCGCACGGCTGCACCGCCGGAGCCGGCAGCTGCAACATTGGGCAAATTATATGGTTAGAGTCCCAGAGTGGGGCTCCAGTCTCCCCTTGCTTGTTATTTGGTGTGGAGTAGATGCCTCTCCCAGTAATGTCATGATGCTAAATTCATTATCTTGCCCCTAGTTCCTGGCTGTTATACATATATTGCTGGGTGTGTTGCAGTTACTGATTAGTATTGTAATGGGGTGTGTATAATGGGTCTAATGCTTGTCCACTCATGATGAAGATGCCCATATGCTCCATGCCACTGTTGTTTATGCTAATGATGTTGCCTCTATGGTAGTGGGGTTAGGTCCTAATAAGTATGCATGATATGCTTCTTTTTTGCCTAGGGTGTTTGTGCTAACATGTTGGTGCTACATTTATGAGCCTGCCAGTAGGTGCTGGTGGGTACCCATTTATTTCTGGTGGTCGTGCATACACTGTTTATGCCCTAAGGTGATGTTTACTCATTTCCAGGGATGTGTCTGTTATGTGTGCACTGTTGCTGATGTCCTTTATGCCTAAACATGCTTCATGGATAATGCATCCCTGCTACTGGTGATGAATAATGGTTTCCCCTGAATGCTCATCCTGTTGGTTTTAGGCATGGTGTGCCTGGTTTAATGGGGTTATGTTTCATGCAAAAATGATGACGCCCTAGATTCACATGTTTATGCCGTTATGCTAAAGTTAGGATACTAAATGTACAATCTTGCCAGAGGTTACTGGCGGATATACATTTATTATTGATGGACTTTACCCCTTTGTACGAGCGATGGTTTTGGCAGTGGTCCAATTGGCGCCGCCCTGTAAATAATCCCAGTGCAAATTGCTACCCAGTGCCGGTTGGCACAATGTAAATGCAACTGTGATTACATTCTGACGTGTTTATTTCACAATACACAAGTTACTTTCACATCACCTGTTGTGGTCTCTTGTTGTAGTGTGTCTGGTGTGTCTCCTGTGAGTGTGCTGCACAGATGCTTTACACAATGCCTCCGAGTTTGGCCTACCCGCTCCCCACCACGCTACCCCATTTCCAACAATGTCAATCAAATTAGCAATTGTTAGAATTCCTGTGCTTTCATATGCACAATCATCCATACTAAACCGAAATGTATGTGAATAAAATCGGCAGTTTTCCGAATCCAGTAACTATCCCGGTAGATCAGTACATCCTATAGAATCCATGCCAGGTTTTTTTTAAATTAACGCAGATAACACTCTATAGCTGCTGCACCATCGTGCACGCTATTTCTGACAAGTAAGTGGGCACACAAGAACCGTCAAAAACTGACGTTCTCATGGACCGTGAGCGCACAACTAAACTGAGATGGACGGATGAGGATGTTTAACTCGAGTAAGTAGATAACCGACTCACTGTCGCCCTGGTTGTTGATTAGGATTCGTTAACTCTCATTTTTACGAGTTGGGATGGCATGTAACATCACCCCTCAGCGCTCCTCCGTTTCTAATTAGTCCCGACATCCTTCACTTCTACATATGTCGATCGTTCGTTAGAGATCGCAGCATCGTTGTCGCTTCCATGTTACAGTAGGCACATTGCATCCCCGATTTCACATCGTTTTGACACACACAAGTGGAGATTAATCTCATGTACAGTATTATTGATTAGGTAGTGTTTTTCTCGTCTTTTTGAGTGGGGATCACATCACCCCACAGCGCTCTTCTTTTTCTAATTTGTTCTGACATCCTTCACAGTCCAGATCCCTCTATAAGTGTGGACTGTTCGTTTTAGATCGCAACATTTTTGCTGCTTCCGCGTTACTGTAGGCACACTGCATGCACGATTTCACATCATTTCGGCACACACGGGTGTAGCTTAATTTCACATTGGTTATCACACCTCCACTTTTAATCTAAGATTTTGACGTATTCCTTCATAACCTTATAGTTAGGTTTTTTGCATTTAACCTCTTAGTCACACACGGTGGTTGACTTTCTACACACCTCCTCCCACCCTTTAAATTACCACAAGTCTTAGATTCAGTTACAGTTAGGAGGGCTCCATATAATTGCTTTACTGATTAGCCCCATTTGTTCCTAAAGTTATTCTGATCGCCTCAGCGGCTTCTTTAATTATTTCCATCGGCTGGTGAAGATAGGTCTCAAGTTTATAATCAGGTATGTAGGCATCCCACTAACATCGTCTATGCATTTGGCAAATGACTCTGTACCACACTGAGTAATGCTCAAAATTTATTTTAATTTTTTTGTTTGAATATCTTTTATTGCATTTTTTATGTGAATTTTATAACATAGCAAAGCTTGTACAATGTGGTTATTACGCGACTAGTCACGATTATACAAATGTGCGCTTTTAGCAACAACCATTAACTGTAGTAACATTGCTTGCTGTCCATCTTTTGCCAGCCAAAAGTGTAGCCGAAGGCACTTAAACCTATACATCAATGTTCCAGGATATGGCGGGTTTACGATAAGATAATAAGGAAAATATCAGTTCAAATGAATCACTACCACATTATCAAGAGTGCCAGGAGGCCCCACATAGCAAGAAGAGCGCGGGGCATACATGGCATCGTGGTTCATCTAGTCTTCCATTACAGAAGTGTGCTCGCAGTCCTGTGCCTCTAAGAATATGCACCTCCAACTAACCACAGCGACAACAGAACTGTATCCATTCTTGTAGTCATCCGGGCATGTCCAAGGGGGTATTCATGGTATACAATATTCAAGGCATTATAACCACCCTTCAAAACTTTTTAAAAATAACATAATTAACAATGACATCATGAAGCATAAAAATAAAGAAGAAAAAAAATCAGAAGTAAGGAAACAAAAGAGAGGCTGGTTGTTAGCGCTATGCTATCGCTAACGTAAAGCATCTAGGGCTAGATGTAGGTAATTCCCATTTACAGACTCTTAAATGCCGAATTTTACCGAATCGGTATTTAAGAGTCTGTAAATGGGAAGGGGGCAGATGTAGGTAATTCCGAATTCCGATTCCTATGGGCCTTGAAGCCCATAGGAATCAATGGGCAATACCGATTCGGTATTTACCGAATCGGTAAATACCGAATCCTGCAAGGGTGCAGGGGGTGTCACTTTGACACCCTCTAGCACCCCAAGTACAGGCTTGTGTGACATGTGGCACACACACATGCCCTAGGGGCATGTCTGTTTGTCACATTGCACAGGTGTGCATGCACAGATGTGCATGCACACCTGAATTCGGTATTTTACCACACAATAGGATTGGGTGGTAAAATACCGACTCTTAAGGGCCTGTGGCACTGTAAACTGTGTGTGTTTCTAATGAACCATTAGTAACATCCCCTTGGGCACACCTTAGTCCCCTCAGTGTGAAATGAGGGTTCCGAATAACTTTTCATTTGATGTTATATCCTTGTTTAATTAACATATTCACATTTATAGTTCATACTTCTTCATTCTTTTAAATCAACTCTGTGATTGCTTTAATCACTTTTCTATGAATTTCAACATAAACAGCATTATTCTCTCATTTGATCCAATGCATTTCGGGCATTTACATATTGCCCTTCATCAGGGAAAAACACTGTAATAAACATAAATCATGATGATATCAATAAACAAAAAAACGAAAAACGAAAAACATAAAAGATGGTTTTTGCATAATATGCTAACTTCATGTGTATAGGTCATGTATTGTGACATGCTTTATGTTGTGTTTCAAATGTGCTCTTTCGCGCTGAAGCGCCCTGCTCAACCTTATAGCCCGTGCGTTAATCATAATGTAGCCTGCTGGCCAACTCACATGCCGATTCTATCCGAGGAAAACTTATCTCCACATGTCCAGGAGGCTAACCAAGGGGAAAAGTCAATAATCGAAAATTAAAGCCGTTCCGCTAAAATAAATCATATCGTCACATAATTCTTGTCGTCGTTCTAGCCCAGATTCAACCTATTTCCAATCTTCACTAACCTGATATAAGCTTGCGTGTACGCTTGTATACCGGTTTCCTCCTGACGCGCTGAGAATTCTAGCTGTCGGTTCAACTCAGCCCTTATGCTATTTGAATTGTAGCTCTTGTCATTGGTCCTAGGCCCGATCATGTGATCATGAAAATAAACAACAGACTCTGAATCCATGCACTATGGCTCTCAAATATCGCTCTCAAATATCAATCTTGACCTTATAAAGTACCAAAAAAGCGAAAACTAATATTTGAAGGTCTAATTGAATTGTATAATCCAACTCTTGTAGAAATCTTATAAATTAAAAATGTTGATTGATCGAACAGTGGATACGAACCTTGCGTGGTGTGGAGTGTAATCATGTTGTGGCTAAAAGGATGAGCTATGTTGACTCTGTGGTTTTGTGAGTGAAATACAAAGAGTGTATGATAAAAGTAAATGATGTATACATAAACTAATTCAAAAACATTATCGGAATCCATTTGTTTACACCAAGGTTAACTCATTAGTTCATAAATAACAAGATAATTCCATCCGATCATTAAGCCCATGGGGCTTGAAGGTACATAATTTGTATGCGGTCGTCGACCAGATTGAAGTTCGTTAAGTTTTCAACAAGGGTCTTTTTTGAGTTTTTCCATATTATGAATATGTCATCGATATATCTGACTATCAATTTCAAGTTTTTCTGCCATTCATTTCTAGTGAGTATATGTGTCTCTTCAAAGTCCTGCATAAAAATGTTCGCATATACTGGTGCTGCTGAATTGCCCATAGCTGTTCCAATCAGTTGCTGGTACCACTCATCCTGATACCTGAAGTAGCTTTGATACAATGTAAAAACCATCAACTCCATTAGAAAAGTTAAGTAACGCTTTTTCTATTGCCTCTAACCCAAGTGAGGGGGGTATAGATGTGTAGAGTGATCGAACATCTGCTGTACATAGGATAAGATTTTCATCTGGTTCCAATTTCACTGTTTCCAATTTCAATAAGAAGTCTGTTGTATCTTTTACGTAAGTTTTCATTTTTTTGACAATGGGTTGAAGGTATCCATCAAGTAATTGCCCTATGGGTTCATGTAAGCTCCCGCAAGTTGAAACTATTGGACGTAATGGTGGGTCCTGTAAGTTTTTGTGTATCTTCGGTATCATATGTAACACTGGACTTTTTGGGTTCGCTTTTAACAGAAAATTCTTGGTTTTGTCGTTTATTGTACCCATTTCATATGCTTTCTCTATGATGTTCCTCAAAGTTTTCATGTATTCCACAGTTGGGTTAGTGTCCAGTTTCATATAGGTGTTTCCATCCCTTATATGTTCTCTCACTTTTGTTTCATACATTGATTTGTTCATGATGACTAGTGCGCCACCCTTATCCGCTTTTGTGCACATTATGTCTTGGTTGGCTGCGAGTTTTTTTAGGGTATCTCGATCCTTTTGAGTCATGTTTTTTTTGTTTTGAGTACCATGTTTGAATTTCAATAAGTCTTGTTTTACCAGTTTCTCAAAGAGATCCAGTGGTTTATGGCTCACTGGGGCTTGAAAATTACTTGTTGCTCTTAAACCCATTAATTGATCTGACATTTGTGTTTCTTTGTGTGGTAGAACATTGTCAAAAAAATGTCGCAGTCTTAATTTGCGCATTAGTTTGTAAAAACTTACTTCTAGTTCAAGTGCATCAGTGGTAGTGGTTGGTACAAACGATGTTCCTCTTTGCAATATGGCTTTTTCATGTGTGTTCAATTCATAATCACTGATATTGATAACTAATTGTTCTGTCCCGTTTTTTTCTTCTGTTCTTTGTCTTTTTTGGGTATCGTTGTGCTCCTGGTATTTGGTGCATCTCTCTCCTTCTCTTTTTCTTTTGTTTTTTCCCCGCCTGGGTCTCCTTTTTGGGGTTGGCCCTGATCTAAAAAAGAAATCCTCTCTGCAGTGGAGCTGGTAGTTGGTTGTTCCGTTTGGGCAGTTTCTTGAATGTCCGTTGATGATCGGAATCTTGATGGTTTTTTGTGAAATTTCACTCCCTGATGAGGAGGTGTCTGTGTGCTGAGAATACGGTCTATTCCTTAGTTTCTGGGCGTTTCAATGGAATCTTTGAAAAGCTACCTCTTTTCGCCTACACCAGAGCACAAAATATAGGGGAAATGCTCAAAAACAAATCCATGGAGCAGGTTGAACATAAAGGAATGAAACCTTGTCTAAATTGTGGAAATTGTAACAATGTCATAAAGGGGAATAAGATCAATCATCCCATGAAAGGCAATGAAATCAAACTAAGGATCAACGCGACATGTGATACATCGAATGTAATCTATGCTTTGAAATGCCCATGTGGTAAACTGTATGTAGGGAAAACAGAAAGACGCATAAAGATTCGTCTTACTGAGCACAAATCCAACATTCGAACTAAAAACATGAAATCATCCATAGCTGCGCATTTCATTGATGCACATCATAACATATCCCAATTGAAATTTACTGTACTGGAGACAATAAACAAGGAGGAAGGAAGAGACAATACGAAATATCTCTTACAAAGAGAGAACTTTTGGATTTACAAATTATGTACCTTCAAGCCCCATGGGCTTAATGATCGGATGGAATTATCTTGTTATTTATGAACTAATGAGTTAACCTTGGTGTAAACAAATGGATTCCGATAATGTTTTTGAATTAGTTTATGTATACATCATTTACTTTTATCATACACTCTTTGTATTTCACTCACAAAACCACAGAGTCAACATAGCTCATCCCTTTAGCCACAACATGATTAAACTCCACACCACGCAAGGTTCGTATCCACTGTTCGATCAATGAACATTTTTAATTTATAAGATTTCTACAAGAGTTGGATTATACAATTCAATTAGACCTTCAAATATTAGTTTTCGCTTTTTTGGTACTTTATAAGGTCAAGATTGATATTTGAGAGCGATATTTGAGAGCCATAGTGCATGGATTCAGAGTCTGTTATTTATTTTCATGATCACATGATCGGAACTAGGACCAATGACAAGGGCTACAATTCGAATAGCATAAGGGCTGAGTTGAACCGACAGCTAGAATTCTCAACGCGTCAGGAGGAAACCGGTATACAAGCCTACACGCAAGCTTATATCAGGTTAGTGAAGATTGGAAATAGGTTGAATCTGGGCTAGAACGACGACAAGAATTATGTGACGATATGATTTATTTTAGCGGAACGGCTTTAATTTTCGATTATTGACTTTTCCCCTTGGTTAGCCTCCTGGACATGTGGAGATAAGTTTTCCTCGGATAGAATCGGCATGTGAGTTGGCCAGCAGGCTACATTATGATTAACGCACGGGCTATAAGGTTGAGCAGGGCGCTTCAGCGCGAAAGAGCACATTTGAAACACAACATAAAGCATGTCACAATACATGATCTATACACATGAAGTTAGCATATTATGCAAAAACCATGTTTTATGTTTTTCGTTTTTCGTTTTTTTGTTTATTGATATCATCATGATTTATGTTTATTACAGTGTTTTTCCCTGATGAAGGGCAATATGTAAATGCCCGAAATGCATTGGATCAAATGAGAGAATAATGCCGTTTATGTTGAAATTCATAGAAAAGTGATTAAAGCAATCACAGAGTTGATTTAAAAGAATGAAGAAGTATGAACTATAAATGTGAATATGTTAATTAAACAAGGATATAACATCAAATGAAAAGTTATTCGGAACCCTCATTTCACACTGAGGGGACTAAGGTGTGCCCAAGGGGATGTTACAAATGGTTCATTAGAAACACACACAGCTTATGATTGAAGCGACTCAGGACGTCGGTCGTTACCCGTGGAGCACCCAAAAACAACATACGAAAAATAACCCAAATAAACAGGATTCAACAAAGCTGTGCACTGGCCTAACACTCAACTATATTGCACTGTAAACTGTGCCACATACATTTGGAATTACAGAATCGGTATATTTACCGATTCGGTAATTTACCGAATCGGTAATTTTACCGATTCGGTAAATATACGATTCTGTAATTTTCAGCCCCCTACATCTGAAAACCCTAATACCGGTCGGAAACGGCCGAAATCGGCCGTTTCCGACCGGTATTAGGGCTCCTACATCTGGCCCCTAATGCGTAGCGTGGCATTTCTGGGAGATAGGCGGCGGGACACCAGTATATCGAGGAGCATGTCCTTGGGCTGCAACGTGTGGGTACATCTGGTTCGCTCCAACAAAGGCCTTCCCCCTTGTCAAGCGTCAGGCACAGGTTGGTGATACCAAACCATGTCTCATACTAGTGTCATGATCAGGGGATGGGCCAAGGGAGGTGTGCTTAAGCAATGCCGTTTTGAAGGCATGCCCAGTGAAAGGCAGCCAAGGTGTCGTCCCAGGGCAGTGCTATGGGATATATGCGGAGTCCCGCCGTCTCTTCCCTGTGCAAGGTTATGCTTTCTGCTCCTGCCCAATTATCGAAAGAGCTGCGCCAGTGTGCCGCCTGTGGGGGTTCGCCGCTCTTCCAACGTTTGGTGAGTAGCCTTTTCGCCGTTATCAGACCAAGGTCCCAGAATCTAGTGGGAATTTTGTCAGCTTCGTCCGTTTGTATAGGCCTAGAATACATGCCTCCCAAGTATGTTGTAGTTCCATGCCCGTCCCTGTGGCCAATGAGTTCGACACCGCGCGCCAGTAGTCGTGTAGGGAGGGGCAGGACCAGAGCATGTGCAAGAAACCTGCATCTACTAGCCCACATCTCGGGCATGTAGACGAGGTGTGCCCGAAGTAACGATTGAGTTTGTCCGGAGACAAGTATGCACGATGTATAATGTAGAATTGGATAATTTTAAAGCGGGAATTGCGTGGCACATGCGTCGCGCCAGCCAGAACCACTGCCCACTCCTTATCAGTCCATTCCCGTTCCCTGTCCTCCGCCCATCTGTCGCGCAGGTGCTGGGAAGAAAATTGGGTGTGAATGTTGAGGGCCTGCGCTAACCAGTGCACCACGTGGGACCCGTTCCCCATAACATGCAAGTATTGTATCAGCAGGTGGATCGGCAGCTCTTCAGAGAGGTCCCCCTAGGCCTGTGTGAGTGTGCGTATGAGTGCGGCATGGGACAGAAACTGTCCTGCCGGAAGGCCCGTGTCAGAAGCCAGCATTTCAAAGGGGACCAATACTCCCTCGGCGTATAAGTCTCCTACAGTGTCTACGTCTGCTTGCGCCCAGCTGTGCAGTGCCGCTTCCGTGAGCGCACCATTGTCCCCGGGCGTCCCCAGCAGTGGTAAGTTTGGTGCATATGGCTTCGTGGAGCTGGTGAGCTTTAAGCTTCTCGTATAGCACTTGGGTGTTACTGCCAAGTGTAACTGTGTTGGGCAGCGGATTCTGGTCAAGGGGTGGAACAGTGTGTGTATTTGTGTGAGTGTCATGATGGTGGTATCCGTAGCTGTGTCCCCCAGGTTTCTCCCGCACAGCCAACTGGTTGCCCACTGAAGCTGTGCTGCTAGATAATAGAGCTCCTGATTGGGGACCGCCAGGCCCCCAGCCTCTGTAGAGGCATACATTTTCCTCAGGGCCACCCAGGGTCTACCCACATTCCATATCAAACTTCGGACTGATGTTTCTAGCTCACGAAATATGCGCGTGGGGACATAGACTGGAAGATTAGCATAGAAATACAGTAATCTGGGTAGCGCTATCATCTTCGTCAAAGTGACTCAGCTGGGCACGTTCAGAGGGAGAATCTTCCAAAAAGACATCTGCGCCTGTAGAGCGGAGATTGCCCATATTAGATTGCCCTCCAACACGTCTGTGAGGCTCCTATACACATATATACCAAGATAGCGGAACGTGGATGGGTACCAGCTGAGCCTCTCACCCTGGATGGTGATGGCAATTTCCGGGGTGGCAGCGTCAAAGGAATACACACCCGATTTAGCCCAGTTGACCTTGAGCCCTGACATCGCTTCGAATGTGCGAAAGATGGTAGTAAGTGTTAATGGGAAGCAGGTCAAGTCCCTGACACAGAGCAATAGGTCATCAGCGTATAGCGACACTGCGTGCACGCCATCGGCTAGGGGGATACCCCAATCCATGCCAGAGGCTCGTAGCTGCGCCGCCAGGGGTTCCATCACCACGGAGAAAATTAAAGGCGACAGGGGACAACCCTGCCGGGTTCCTCTGCGTACCCGAACAGTGTCTGACAACAGCTTACTCGTGCGGATCTGCACAGTGGGCCGCTGGTATAATAGCTCCACCATTTGAATATAATCATCACCCAGGTCATATTTCTGCAACACCGACACCAGATAGGGCCACTCAACGGAATCGAATGCCTTCTCAAGGTCGAGCACGAGACATCTGGAGTGAGGCCATTGATTTATGGCAAAGCTCTGCACCCTAAACAATCGCCTGATGTTGTGCGAGGTGCTACGGGCCGGCACAAAACTGTTTTGGTCGGTATGGACAAGGTCAGGCACCAGTGGAGCTAAACGCTGGGCCAGCGTGGAAGCTAGGATCTTGTAATCCGTGTTAAGGAGGGCCAGTAGGCGATACGATCCCAATTGGGTGCCGTCTCTTCCAGGTTTCGGAAGAGAGATCAAGTTTGCTTCGTTCAGTGTGAACGGGAGAACAGAATCAGCGATGGCCGCCTCATATGTCCGCAACAGTTCCGGAATCAGAATAATAGAGTAAGCTTTATAAAACTCGGCGGGTAGCCCGTCAGGACCCGGGGATTTGCCATTAGAAAGGGAAAAGATGGCTACTCGTAATTCCTCGGACGTCAATGAGGCGCCCAGTTCGTCTCGTTGAGCATTGCCTATACTAGGCAAGGGTAGGGCACAGAGGTATTCCGTTATATCAGCAACTGAGGCTTGCAACCGGCACCGGTAAAGGTCTGTATAGTGCTCCACGAAGGCGTCATGGATAGCTCTCTGTGTATACACAGTGGTGCCTCGGGTAGTGCAAATTGAGGTCACTGGAGCGGTTTGGGCGTCTTGCCTGATTAGCCACGTCAGCAGTCTGCCTGGTTAGTCCCCAAGGTCGTGGGTATGCGCTGAATGAGCCGCATAGTTCAAGTTCTTTAGCCTGTCTAGCAGCCACGCGTGGGCCTCTCTAGCCTCTAACAGCGGCCCCCCGTCTCCTTCCACCGCTACTCGTTCCTCCCGCAGCAGATCAGACTCAATGCGCGTCAGCTCCCCTGCTTGCGTGCTCAGGCAGTGACCCCTTGTAACGACTTTGAATGCATCCCATTCAAGTTGCGGGGTGGAGGCAGTGTGAGTGTTTTCCTTAAAATATTGTAAAAGACACACTGAAAGCGCATCCCGGCATCCAATAGCAGGTCAGGTTGGAGCCTCCAGGTGGGTATTGGCGGGTGTGACGCTCCCATGCTAGTTCTAGAATGTGAGGGTTATGGTCGGAATGAGTGCGACCCATATAAAATGTGTCAGTAACATGGGGGAGCAGGTCACTCATCAGCATGTAACTATCCAGCCTAACATGTAACGTATGTTCGCCTGAATAGTAAGATTATATCTTAGTGTGTTGGTTGCGACTCCGCCAGGCATCGTGTAGATCCCATTGCGAAGCCCAGTTCGTAAGTGCCCTCATGGCTCCGGTCACCGCTGCACTGGACAGGGGCGGGAAGGAACGGTCGAGGGCGACGTCCAGGACACAATTATAATCACCTCCCAGTACCAATGGGACACCGTGCCAAGGCGCCAGCACCGTTGACAGACGTGTAAAATAGTCTCCCTGCTCGGTGTTGGGAGCGTAAAGGGATGCAAGGACAATCAATTGGCCGTCCAGCTTGCCGTAGATGATTACATATCTGCCCTCTGGGTCCACCCTGAGGTGGGAAAGTGCAAATGGAGTCCCAGGTCGTACCCAAATTAACGCCCCTCTGGCATAGGCCGAATATCCAGTGGCGTACAATTGCCCCCGCCACCTGCGGTGCAGTTTCTGCGCCTCCGGGCCTGTGAGATGGGTTTCCTGTAAGAGGGCAATGTGTACGTGGTGTCGTTTAAGGTAAGAATAGATTTGATAGCGGCGCGACGGCGTGTGCATGCCGCGCACGTTCCATGTGCATAACTTAACCACTGACATGATACATCCAGACGCACCCCATCCCCTCTCCCCCCCACCCACCCACCACATACAGCCAATTCAACGTCTCACCAAGCCACACATCCACAGGTACCATCGATAAATGAGCGTGCATATTCTGAGTGCGCATAAGTAAAATAAAAGGAAAGAACAAATCAACCAGCACTTGAAACAGAAGAAACAAAAGAACAATGCCAAAAGGTCCACAGCTGAACATGTTGTCGTCCAAACACTCTAATGAGTTAATAGAATCGTAAGTTCAGGGGTGTTTCCCAAGCACTTGGCGTAACAGTCACAGGAGCATTGAACAGGCAGATAGAGGTCGTCTCCCCCTACACAGGCACCTAATGCCAGCCGGCTGAGTCGGAACAAGGTCACATCCAATCAGGGGGCCTAAACCCACAGGGTGCAGTGCTTCGAGGCCAAGTGGCGCCCGAGGGCAGATCATGTGTTATCCCCCGTCCAGAAGGTCCTTACCATCACCATCGTCCGGCCCCTCAGCCACCAAGCCAAACCAGAAATTACCCGGCATCGCGGCATCCAGGACAGTACTCACTGCGCCGTTCAGTCCAAGAACAAGGGTCAGCCGGGGGCTGGAGTTCAGCCATTTGCTCCCAGGTGGCGCTCCGCAGGAATCAGGTCCAGGATGACATAAGTGGCTGTTAGAGACTGGCAAAACACTCGAGGCAGTCCGTTACACCATCAGTGAAGTAGATCAGCAGTCTGCGGGGTAACATCCGGTAGGTCCATTGACACTTGCGAGTCCGGCAGTCCATAGATGGCTTTGTCGTCTCTAGGCAGCTCACGTGGACTGGCCTCCAAGGCAGCATCTGCATCCGGGGAGCCGCTGAGTTCCGCCACCATCCGGAGGGCCTCCTGTTGCCCACTGCGAACGAGTTCAGCTGGGGGGCCAGCCTCCGTCTCCATGCGCAACTGCCGTGCCGGCGAGGGCCTGCGCCTGCGGCGTTGCTGGGGCCCCCGGAAGCGTGGCAGGGGTAGCATCGACGACATTGCATGGGGATCTGCGCCCGTCCCAGAGTCCAGCCAGGCCTCAACAGCTTCAGGGGTATTGAAAAAGTGCGTCTTATCTTGGGCCACCACCCGCAGACGCGCCGGGAATAGGAGGGAGTACTTCAGGTCCAGCTGACGGAGCCGTTGTTTCACCGCCAAGAAAGAGTGTCTTTGGCGCTGTACTTGGATAGTGTAGTCAGGGAAGAGCATGATCTTAGCATTATCAACCCGTATCTCCTGCAGCTTTCTGGATTCCCGCAAGATGGCATCACAGTTGCGGTAATTCAGGATACGGATGAGCATGGGTCTGGAGTTGGATCCCGCCAGAGGCGGTCGAGTCGGCACCCGGTGCGCCCGCTCCACCACGAAGTGCTGCGAAAGATCATCTTCTGGCAGCAGGCTCCGCAGCCATTTCTCCATGTGTATCTCGGGCTCCCTTCCTTCCCAGCGCTCCGGTAGCCCCAAAATGCGGATGTTGTTTCTCCTCGCCCTCCCTTCCGCATCCTCCGTGCATTCTTCCAAGAATTCCACGCGATTGAGGAGGTCCTGCACTTGTCTGTCCGTTTGCGCGACTTTGGGCACAAGGTCGTTCGCGGTGGCCTTCAGGGCAGCGGTGCGGTCCGATATTTTTTTGTGGTCAGCCCGCAGATGCGTGAGATCGATGGCTATGCCATCAATCTTAGTTTCCAGAGAGGTGTGGGTCAGCTGCATCGATTCTTCCAACCGCTCCATCGCCGCCAGCATCGTGTCCAGTTTGGAGGCAGTCCGATCCGGGTCAGCTGATTTTTTCACTTTCTCCATCTTCCCTTTCACCTGTGTGCCTCCAGCGCCGGTCCTCGTTCTAGTTCCCCCAGACTTGGGCAATGCAGCGTGTGTCGTGGGGGGCACGTGCTCAACGGGCGCCTCAGGCCTTGGGGAGGCCACTCCACCCCGGAGTCAGGAGCGCCAGGGCATGAAGGAGGGTGCGGGTCTGCGTCGCCGTTAATCTGCGTGGGCAGGCCCCGTCCTGCGCCGGGCCAAAGGACAGGATTAAGGCAGGGGCGGGGCAGGGTGGTGAGCGCCCCCTTCCAGCGCGGCTAATACCTCTCGACAGGCTCAGGCAGATGTCGTTCGTTGCCAGCCTTGGGGGCGGGAGCTCGAAATTACGAGCAGATGGGAGTCTCCTGTTCCAATCGGCGGCTCCCCCGGTGCCAGTAGCCACAAGGACCTCTCGGATCGCCTCAGCCGGTCTGCAACAGGGAACGGCAGCAGCGACCAGGCCCCACTGCACAGAGCTGGGTTCCCCCGTCCCAGGAAGTGTCCGTCACCGACTCCAGGAAATGCGCCACTCTCCCAGCCGGTCAGAGGGCGCAGGGTCAAGGCGTGGCCCCCTCCTCCCAGGGGGGGGTCGATCACAGGTGCCAGCAGGCAGGCTCTCCCCACCGTGAGGTGAAGAATGCGGACCCCGGACCGTGGCTCCTCTTCCTCGGGGGGCAACTACCGCAGGTATCAGGCTGCGGGCAGCTCCTCCACCTAGGGGGGCGACTACCGCAGGTATCAGGATGTGGGCTCACCTGAAAGCCGGATGGAGAACACTGGCGCGGCGGGTCCACGCCAAACACTGCAAATCTGCCCCAGGAGCATTCGGTGGTAGGCCTCAGTGTCAGGGCCTCGCATTGGTAGTCCATCCCAGGCCTCGCGTGATTGTGAGCGCCGGCCGGGGAACCAGCAAGATAGGCAGTCGGGCAGTCGCTGCAGGCGATGCAGCCAGGAGTAATTCCGCAGCCCCAAATTCGGCTGGGCAGCAGTGATTAGCCCCGTACTGCTCCGCTGCAAGTTTGGGCCGGTTCCGGAGAAGTGTGCCGGAGTAATGGCCTGTGGAAGGGGAGCTCAACTCGGAGCTCTGCACAGGCACGTCCTCCGCCATTGCGTTCTTAGCCACGCCCCCCCTCAAACATTATTTTCATACCACAATCCACAGATGTGAGTCTTAGGTGTTTGCAGACACCTCTCCGGACATTGTTTCAAGCTGGATCCCCATGTATTAGGACCCCCAGTCTTCGGTAAGCATGACGTTCTAATTGCGTCTCTTGCTATTTTCACACCAGGGACACACTACTCTGGCCTTAATTTTTTTTCTTCAACAAGTTTTCAACCCTTTTCTCTCTTTTCCTGATGAAGACCCGCCTCTGATGCCTAATAAGCTGCACATCTATTAAGGGTAGAAACGTCGACGTTATTGTCTAAATTAGTCCACACAATTTTCCTGATTTGAACTGGAAATCATAACTACTGTTGGGATTCATGCATTTATCCTTGGACTTGAAAGATAAATATCTCCCTGTGTTATGTATATGTCATTTATGTCACTTCTGTACAGCACTTTGTCACATATCACTACCAGTCACTAAGTGTACACCGTAGTCATCTGTTTTTGTGCGTATGTGTTCAATGTAACAGACAGCCATTTCATTTATTTTTATATATATGAATAAAAAGTACAAAAAATCATTTTTTGCGTAAACAAATTGTTGTCCTTGGTGTGTTACTTGGACATATGATTAGGGCATATTTCTTTGGTGTATTTAATACTTTTTGCAAATCAGTTGAACTACCCGACAGAACCATTTTTTCTCTAGTGTACTTACCCAGGTTCTGAGGGTCACTGGGTTACCCCATTATCATTAATGGCAGCGATAAGTGCTGAGACATTGATAGTTTCAACTTTAATAGATCCACAACAAATGCATACAGTTTAGTTTCCAAGATATTAGATGTATTTTGGATAGCTGCTAAAATTTCACCATTGTTGTAAGTGTCTCCAGGGTTGCTTCATGGCTACTGGGAAGAGTCTCTTGGTTTTAGGATAATTCCCACCACGTCCTGGGGGGTCGGAGCAAATTAGTCCATTGAAGCTTAGCCTTGACTAAGACTTTCTTTTTTCACATACCAAAATGAAAGTGATAAGAAAGCAATGCCCCTTGCCCAGCATGGACACAGATGGCCAGCCTGTGTTTTCCAAGAGTATATTGTTCTAGAGACCATACTGAACGTATGTAGGAGTTTGACCATGCAGTAGAGTGCAGGGCGGAATTGCCATTGCCCCACAAAGTAGCTTAGGTTCACTATTGGCTCATTGACTGTCACCATATCAATGAGAAGTCAACCCTCAGGATTGACAAGGGATTTGTCAGTAAACTTGCTGTGTCAGGGTCTTGGGTACTCTCCACCTCCACTGCCTTCCCAGTACCCAGACATTTCGCACAACATAGCACAGTCCTCCAGGGTGCCCAGCAGTAACTTTGGGCCCATAGGGGGTTTGCATTGACTTGTCAAAGTGGTATCCTGTCCCAGAGGGCAGTAAAGGTGGGGCTGGGTGCCTACCCACGATTATATACTTTTACAATACAGATTTTTCTCCACAATACAATCACAACGTGGTTGTTACAAAAACCGTGTTATAACCACGCAATTCCATTACTACACAAGTCATTACATCAACTTGCAGTAGATGGTGCAGTAACATTAGAAATGAATAATATACTATTCCAACTCTAGCCTGCGAAACAGTAGGGAAGGTGTTGGAATAGTAAACCATACTATTACTTATGTTAGAGTACCATCTACCGCAATTCGATGTAATGACTTGCGTAGTAATGGCATTGTGTGGTTACAACGCGGTCGTTGAATCGTAAAATCCGCGATGTGAAAGTTGTTTCTCCTACTCAGTGCCTCCTCCGTGGGGCTCCTCCTCTACAGGCCCCCGTGCTGCTGCCACAGCTCCACACCTATTTGGCAGACTATATCGCCCAGGCTTGTACCCGCTACTCTAACTTAATGGTCCTAGTTGACCTTAATTTGCATGTTGATGATCCTTCCTGTTCGCATAGTGTGAACTTCCTCTTGTCGCTTTCCGGCTTTAACCTGACCCAACTGGTTTCTGCCCCTACTCACAAACCCGGGCCACACGCTTGACCCTATTTGTTCTAGTCTGCAGGAGGTAAAAGTGAACAAACCTACACAGGTGATCTGGTCAGATCCTTACTTGGTCCCCTTCCAGCTTCATCTGAAGGCCACTGCTAGTCACTGCCCCCCCTAAGGAAACTAGTAAAAACTGGAGTAGGGTCTCACCGGAGTCTTTAGGCTCTCTCCTGAAGGGCTCTGAGTCCCCCCTTTCGAATAACCCGGATGACAGAGTTGTAAACCTGAATGCTTGGGTCACAGGGGCCCTCGACAAAATTGCTCCACAGAGACCCACCCCTTCTGCTTCTTGGTTATCCGAGGACATCAGAGCTGAAAAAAAGTGACTGCAAAAACTGGAGCGTGAGTGAAGAAAGTAATATGCACTTGAGGTAAAAATTATTTACAGAGTAACTCTGAAAAAATATCACAAACTACTCAACAACAAAAGAAGAGATTTCCTGGCTGCCCGCATCACGAGTGCTTGTAACTCCTCCAGGGAAGTATTTAGGATTCTGAAATCCTTTACTAACCCCACGGCACTGATGCACCCAGCTAGTCCTTCTCTGGAACTGTGCAACAGTCTTTCACCAAATTTTCTATGGTCCCCATCAAGGCATCCCTCGTGGAACTTCAGAAATGCAAATCCTGGTCACCGGGAGATCCCTGGTCAGCTCAACAGTATAGCTTATTCGCCAAGTGGCTCGACACGACCCTCAACTCCATCTGGAATTCCTCACTTAAGTTAGGGATTTCTACCTCCTCCTGGAAACATGCTTTACTAATTCCTATCCTGAAGAACCCTAATACCGACCCCGAAGTTGTCAGTAATTTTAGGCCCATCTCTCTACTCTCAGCCCATGCAACAATCTTGGAGAAAGTGGCTCATCAGCAGTTGGCTTCCTTTGTTGAAACCAATGAGCTGCTGCATGACTCAGAGTACAGCTTACACACTGGCTACAGCTTGGAATCAGCACTAATTGAAGTTGCTGATTCCTACTGCTGAGCGGTTGACGGGGGTCCGCAGCCATGCTGGCACTCCTCGATTTGTCAGCAGTGTTTGACACAGTGTCTCACCCTATTCTGCTTGACAGACTTAGGCAAAATAGGCATTCTAGAGACAGCACTGGAATGGATCGCTTCTTCCCTCCACGGATGAGACCAAAAAGTCTTTCTCCACCCCTTCACCTCTGCCGCGAAACCACTCAGATGGGGGGTGCCTCAGGGCTCTGCTCTAAGCCCACTACTCTTCAACATCTATCTTACACTATTGGCAGATCTCATTGCGAAAATGGGGGTCAAGGTGTTATCCTACTGGGATGACTCCCAAATGATGTTTTCCTTCAGAGATGTATTGTTGTCAGTCTTTGACTCTTTCAGAGACTGTCTTAAAAGCATTGCCATCTAGATAAACAATAACGTTTTAAAGCTCATTGCCAATAGCCAATAAAATAGAGATCCTATTTTTCAACCATGCTGCGCCCCCCACCCTCCCGAGCCATGTGGTGGCCTGCAGAACTCGGTGCTCCTCTGGTGCCAAAGGATAAGAACCTTGGTGTCCGTTGGGACAAAGACCTGTCCCTCTCGGCCCATGTCCAGCTAGTGCCTGCGGCCTGCTTTGGAAAGATGAAAACTATTAGAAAATTCATCAACTTTCTGCCGGAGGAATCCTGTAGAACAGTTGTGCATGCCTTGGTCACCTCGCACCTTGACTATGCAAACGGACTCTACCTGGGCCTACCCAGCAACTTGATCATAAGGCTCCAGATAGTGCAGAATGCTGCCATGAGGATGGTGAGTAAGGTTCCACTCCACCAGCATATCTCACCTCACCTTAGACAACTAAATTGGCTCCCAGTTGCCAATAGAATTGAATTCAAGGCCCTCAGGTCCGCATTTCAGGCCTACCAGGGCAGAGGCTCTCACTACCTGAGGAAGAGACTTTGCCCTTACCAGAAGGGTAGGTCATTAAGGTCCAACCGGAAACGCTACCTATCCATTCCTCGCTTTGCCAAAACCAGGCTAGGGGGCAGATCGTTTCAGGTTGGAGCCTTCACACGCTGGAATGACTTGCCTCTAAATCTACATGTGATGAAGTCTGAACTGGAGTTCAGAAAGGCTTTAAAGACCTGGCTGTCCAAGCATAGGGATTAGCACTTCGCTCGCTCTGCTCTGTTGTTGGTGTTTTGGTGTTTACACACTGAAAGTAAACGTCATATCCCAGATCACAAATTCAGACTCCTTTTATGGATAATCTATACCCCAAATGTAGTGTAAGTTATAAAATCCCTGTTTGAATTTAACTTGGGCAAAGGATTTGGCGTTATGGCGAGAGCAGCCGACTTTGGAACTCAGGAGTCAAATTTGAGTCTTGGTGTCAGCTCAACATCCTGTGATCCTGGGCAAATCACTTAATCTCTCTGTGCCTTAAAAAACTGAATGTGATCTTGTGTAATGTAACTGGTGCTCATGTAAAGCACTCCAATACTTTTAAGTCCAGTACGCGCTACATAAAGCTGCAAAAAATAAAATCATTTTAAATAAATAAATTAGTGCCTTGCTTAGAATGTAGCAGACTTGATACATATGCCAAAACATGACAGATGCCCTGTTTGTATAATTAGAGTGCATAGAGATTCTCGGCCCCTTGGAAGAGGTGTGGCGCCGCGGCCAGGGCGACTAACGCTGGAATCTGGGGACCACGGTTCGATCCCCGGCTCAGGCGGCAGGTTAGCCCAGCACCATGTGACTCTGGGCAATAGCTCGCTTAATCTTCCCGACGGCCCCCAGCGCCTAGAGACCCTTACGGGTGATTGTGCGCTTTACAAATGTGGACTTTTCTTTAGGATGTCAAGTGTGGTATTTCCCTCCATGAAAGAGGAAAGACACTCTGTTGTGGACTCAACATAGGAGAAGCATTTAATGCACCTCATCCATCACTCAGCCCTGGTCCAACTGCCAACTACTCTAACATCAACATTCTCTGAGCCCTCACTGGGAGAATTTTGATGTACAAAGATTCCTACTCAGAATGCACACTTGTCATCCCACACTTCTCCCTCATTAATAAAAGAACTTGACATTATAAACAGTTTGGTGGACAGGGTTACTCCGCCACAAATGTGACGTATATCCCATCTGCCAAATTCCAATTCCATTATTTCCTATGGAACTTGTAATGCGACGGATGAGATATCTGTCACATTTGTGACAGAGGATCCCATCCCCGAACTCGTAATCAGGCCCTCAGTTGTGAATCTTCATGGCAAACACAACCCACACCAAGGTGAGACTTATCAACCACTGGCTCATCCATACCATAAACCATGTTGAGGGTGAAATACAACAATTTGGTTATCTTTCCAAAAACAACTTCATCACCTTCTCCTTTGAAAATGTAGGCAGAGTTGACATCCAGATGGGGCCCTTATCGTCATCACATCCCCCTAGGAAACTTTGTTATTTTCCACACAATGCTGTGCATCAAAGTACTTCTTCCTGTCAAATTGATGTCCCAACCGTTACACTCTCCACTCATCTATGCTATTGCATTTCAAACCTTTACCTCACGTTATCCAATCTGGCACAGTCTTGTGTTTGCTGTGAAAAGCTTAAATGGCATTTTTGCAGTGGTGGCATAGGGAAATGCAATAGGCTGTAATTCTGTCCTCCAGTATCCTCCTACAATCCAGATTGATGGTCCTTGACAACTATATGCTTTCTTTTAAAGTTTTATTCTTCCTCTCAACTGCCCCATTGGTTTCCGAATGGATGTATGTCAATAGAACCGCGTTGTCACGTACCGCGATCCAAAAGATCGCGGTACTTGACAACGCGGGCTTTACAACGCAAGTCGTTACAGCGACTTGCGTTGGAGGGTGCGGATTGTGGAATATTATAATTTTATATTCCAACACCAGTCCACGTAACAGTAGGGAAGGTGTTGGAATATAAAATTACAACATTCCTTGTCCAATAGCGCCATCCAGCGCAAGTCGTAGTAACGACTTGCGTTGTAATGGCATCGTTGTAAAGGCACTGCGGTGTAAACACCGCGTTGTAAACGATGTTTACCTTTCCGGATGATACACCAAACATTTTTATGAAGTATATCACAGCCTTTTAAATACCTTTTGAATTCACCTGAACAAAATTGAGGACCATTATGAGATAACATGGAGTTTGGCTAACTTTACCTTTTCAATAATTCTTTCAGAAGTTTTATCACACTAGAGGTAAGAATATCACATACACTCATAACTTCTATCCACTTAGAATACAAATCCTTTAGTACGTTGGGATATGGTGTTCGCTATTCTCCATGTCTTGGTCCCATCATATCAATGGCACCTAAGTCCATGGAAATTTTGGAAGCTGTCTGCATACCATGGGAACTTGTCAAGATTTTAAAGCATTGTCATGCACACTGCTTTGAACTAAGTTTCTCACCACACACTCCACTTCCATATCCATGCCAGGCCATCAAAAGTGTAAGCTTAACTTCTCCTTGTTTTAACAATTCCCATGTGCCCCTCAGGTGCAATCTTATGTAACTTGGAGCGCATATCAACATGCAGTAGTAATCGTGTTCTCCTTGTCAGAATCCCATTGGTAATTGGTAACTCCTCTTTGACCAAGGTTTATCCAACCGCATGAAGGATCTGCCGCTAGAGGGAGCACACGTGTCGGAGTCAGGAGTCAGAGAGACGCCAGAACGCCAATCTTGCCGAAGCGGGACGGACCTGGAGACTGCCGCTCCCACCCGCTCCTACCTGCTGCCTACCTGCTGCCTACCTGTCGCCGCTCATTAAGAACTCCGCGGACTGAACAATCTCGGAGCAGTCGGAATCGTCGGAGCGCGAAGCATCAGCGAGGCATTAGATCATCAGATCTGCCGCAGCCTGCACGATCCCGATAGGATCAACGTGTTGGTTCCAAGGTAGGAACTCACGGGCGGGGAAGGTGCGGGTAGTTGGGTAGACAGGCGTGTGGCGTGTGGTGTGAGCATAGTGCGCAAGAGTGGGTGTGCTCTTCAAGCGCCTCTCAGGCGCCGAGTCAGCAGCTTGCTTTCACCACCCCTACCGCCCCTGCCCCTGCCCTTGCCCCTGCGTGCATAAGGAAAAATCAAGGAGCAGAAGCAACGAGTGAGGTGTAAGGCATGATGGCGGTGTGAGCGCTGCCAGTTTCCACAAGCGCTGTGACAACAACACCGTCACCGCCAAAGAAGTGGGGGGGGGCCCGTCATCTTGGTTATTCTGGTCTCCCACTGCCTCCCCTGCTGAGGCGTAGTTGACAGGTGTGGGCGCTGTATTGTGAGCGCTGCGATAACAACACCCCCCAACGCTGCCTCAATGCTGTTTCAACGCGGCCTCAGCCACTCGAAGACCGCCCGCAGACTTTGAGATCAGGGATCAGGGTGAAGTCCAGCGGCGCAAGGCGCAAGGTGTGAGCGCTGAGCTCTGGTGAGCCGAGCGCTGTGAGAACAACACCAGAGCTGGAGGAACAGCACCTGGCAAAACCCACATCTCACAATTCATCATCAGGCAGTTCCATTCGGGGGGAAGGAGCAAGAAAGAGCTAGGCCACGTCCAGGTGTGAGCACCTAGCCCAGCTGAGTCAAGCGCTGGGAGAATGCTCTGAAACAACACCTGAACCCTATACCTGAACCCGGACTAGGAACCATCGGCAGATGGGAGGAGCCATTAAGTCCTTCTCACTACTAACAATGATATCATCTGGGTTGGGAAGAGGAGTGACTGGGCAGCAAAGCAGATAAGTGGGCTGAAGGTGAGGAACAGCCGCGAATTTGAACTGTACGCCGCACACATAGCGAGCGGTTAGACTACATAATCCCAGCTAGCCCAGCCAGCCCAGCCATCCCACAAACAACATAAACTACCTGCCACTAAGACCGACACAAACTACCAATTCCATATTAGCGGTTATTGCAGCCAGGTGTAGAGTGGTGCTGGGTGCGGGGGCCCACGGACAAATTGTTCCCATTTTCAGCATCCCTGTGAGGGTATAACAAAGGACAACTAAGGGACTACAAATAGGCAGAGCAATGAGATCAGGAACAGTCAGACTTGAACCAAAGCCTAAACCACCTGCCAAATCCAAAATGAGGAAAAGGAAACAGGGCAATCTAGAGCTGAGCGCCTCACCGAATTTAGGACACGTCCAGGCTATCCACCTCAAAGCGTGCAACAACACTGGAGAGGACCGTACGCTAGCAGTCGTGGACATACCGTCACCCAACCAACCTCTAACCCCAATTGAATCATTGGACATGTTGTCACCCAATCAGCCTCTAACCCAAATTGACTTCAAAAAAAGAAACCACCAGGCATCCTTGGCCCCATTGCCGCTTTGTCCAACTAATGTCCTCCACAACTTACAAAGGCCCGCACAGAAGCCATCACAAGCAGCCCTGGAAAACCTGGTAACTATTGACGGAATGCCACCGAAGAAAAAGATACGTTCGTATCAGCCGAAGATCTACACAAAGTTTTCCTTTCTTAAAGACCAGGGACAGCCATATTTTCAAAGACAGGGGACATCAGTGGCCTCCAAACTCCACTACTAAAAGGTGCAGCAGTCGATACCCACACAACACAGAGCCAAGCAGGCTCATTCAACTGCTCAAATGACTTTTCTTCACCTAGCAGCGGGGTAGCCATACTCGCGTCAATACCACCACAATTAACACCAACGGACCCAGGGGACATGGCTATACTTAATTCTACAACTAGTCATGCTTATACTACCACCTCTAACTTTCCGGGAAATGGGTCAGTCAGGAAAAACCATATGGTTGAGCAGAGTACTGCAAACGAAGCGGAAATAATTGAGTCAATATGTGTGCAGACCTTATCCACCTCTAACTTGACTCAACCGAGTAAGCACGGTTTATCTTCCTTGAGTAGCCAAGAGAGGTCTCAGGAAACTAAGGCCATGGTTCATAGGGAAGTGGGAAGAGAAGACTCGCCTGGCCTCCATCGTGTTAGCAGTTCCCCAACTCGCGCAATCACTGGTATGGAAACTCGAGGCGCATGTACGGAGCCACCAATGGAGCCACCAATGGCTTTAATAAGAGAAGAAAGCGGGCATCCCTTGCCCCAATCGCCAGGATTTCCTTTGACCCCCGTAAAAAAATCCCAAGGCAACCTGAGCAGAATCATCGAACAACTAACTCCAATCATTGGACCAACGGTGTTAACAGCATCTCAACGACGCACATTGATGCAGTTTAATGACTCCCAATCTACAAATAATTCTATAAACAATGATATGTCTTCTATTTCTGTACAAGAGTGGGGGGAACTAGTTGCGGCTTACAATGTCAAACCCCCCGAAGAGAAGCCGATGATCAATGCCTCCCCAAGACCGGAAGGGGACACTAACTTAGGCAATTTAGTCCCGGATACCCTATGGTCCACAATCCTAGGCACCTTGCAACAGTCGGCCACTGCCCTGGACTTTCAGTCACAAAAAATGGCCTTACAGCTTACCGTCTTGCAGTCAATGGCCGAGTCAATTTCAGGGATTGACTGGAAAATCTCGGAACTAAATGGACTCATAAGGAGGGGCCAAGACGCAGTCCTCGCAGATCACTCAGTTACCATCCAACCCCCCCTTATGATCCCCTCTTAGATAAATTATCATCTTTACCATCTATGCTAGGGGACCTGATAAGCAACCTAAAAGCATCAGCCCTCCAACCATTAAAGCAACATACCGCCGACCCTCCTGCAGTTCCTTCGGTAACTGCTTCAAGTCAAGAGATCAAGTTGCCAAGTGACCCGAGCCTAGCCATTACCTTGCCGCCCCAAGCTTCATCCACTGAGCTACCGGAAATAGAGGAAGCGATCACTATCGCGAGCACAGCTGAACCTCCGACTCAAACCAACGCAAAGTCCTGCAGAAAGAACAAAAGGAAAGGTAGGAACCGTACCCTAATAGGGGCAACTCTTAATATAGAAGAATTATCACCTTCCACTGCGGTTTCAGACACTGATGCCCGGAGCCCGTCACCCAGTGTCCATCGGTTCCCCTCGCCCGAAGCCCGAGACAGCGCGCCAACAGGGTCCCCATCACAGTGCTTAAAATCAACACATAATCTCACAAAGAAGATGACATCAAAAAAATGCACCAAACAGAAACTTCTACAATTTAAAATAATCCAGCCAGGCCAGACTCCGGACAACAGTAAAATTAAATCGGGTGAAGAAGCCGCTAAAAACAGGCGGAACGTCACCCCTCCAGTCACGACCTCGGAGACATGTTCGGAGTCCCAGCCGAAAACAACCAGTACCACGATTATGACCTCGGAAATTTGTCCTGAGCCCAAGCCGAAAACAAACAGTGCCCTATGGGCTACGAAGCTAGACAATGACCAAGGCGGGGGCTCACTCGCCTTAGGTGTATCATCCTCTAGCCATGCCTTTGATCAAGCTTCTCAGGCCATCAAGAGCCCACCGATGGTTCCAACAAAAGTTCTATGTCAGAGCATTCCAACCTCAATTCTGTTTATCCCAGAATATATATCCAGAGGGAATGAAGACACATTGAATAGGGGGAACATACTAAGACTCCTGCACTCTTCAACAAATCTAGCAAACATCAGCACGAACAACCTTTTACAAGTAGGGTTCCAATCCAACACCTCGACCCACCAGCCCGATATTACCAAAACTACCTGGATCTCGCCGGAGATAGCTAACAAAATCTTGGAAGAGGAGGCAATGTTCCAGCAATGGGGAATTGCCTTGAAGCTGGAAAGGCAACCCCGCTATCCAATTCCGCTTTTACCCTCCATCCAAACTCAGCTAAAAAAAAACTCCACTTCAATATTAAAGGGAGCTAGGAGCTGATCACCGGGGCAACGTTACCGACACACTAAAAGTCCACAACGGGGTCAATATCGCAATCAAGATACAAACTTGTTGTTATCGACAGACCCTAACTGGAGATGTATTCAGCGTACTATCGCGACAACGACTGCTGATGTTTGACAGAATGGGCAAGTGCCCGTTAACCTCATGGTGGTACGGAGGGCCACAAGAATCTGTTCATGGGACATCAATGGCTTAGTTAATAAAAAGTACGATCCGGAGCTCATACAATATTTAACCTCATTCGATCTCCTGTTAATACAAGAACCTTGGAAAGATAAAGTATTTGACCTACAGGGGTTTACGTCACTCTGTACGCCAGCAACCAAAACTTCAACCTTCGGCCGCGGTTCAGGAGGATTGATGGTATTCGCCTCTATAACGACAATAGGCGAAATTAGGACTCTGGACTTTCATATAACCCCCCCAAGTGTCATACAGGTGGTAAAGCTCTCACTCCCTCTAACAAAGCAGCACCAGGAAGTTATTATTATAAACACATACATTCACCCCAAATGGAAACAAAAATCGGTGGAAGAGCTGGGGCACGTTTTACAAAAAATAAGGGACTCCGGGGAGTCAGACACCTTCATCCTGGCTGGTGACTTTAACATGCTTCTCATCAGCAATGAGCAAGGCACTGACCTCTCTTATGAATTAGACACAGCATGGGGCGTGCCGCCGCAAGTTCGAACAAAAAATAACAACCTAACGAAACATTCAAAAAACCTTCTTTGGCAATTGAATACCCATAACTTAAGGGCCCTAAATGTACGTTATGCTGAAGACGATCCACCGGCAGCCACTTTCCACTCTAGCACACAATCCTCGCATTTGGATTACATGTTCATGTCCTTAGACATGTTCAGCTGGATAACTTCATTTAAAATAGACGTGAGTGATTTCAGCGACCACCTGCCCTTAGTGGCTGAGATAAAACTCAATTCGGCAGAGAAAAAAGAACGCTACATTGGCCCAGAAACAGAAGTCAGTGCAAACTTAAAACGGATGCGGTGTAATCTTGACAACATCGACCTTATTGGTTCAATTGCGAAAACCCTCTTCCACCAAATTCATTGCTCATCTAAGTTGGCGAATGTCTGGCATGACTTCATCATCACCATCGGGGAACAACTGGGTAGTACCAGGCCCACCAATTCTCGCCTTGTGAGGGGACCCTCAAGCACGAGACAGATGTGGTTGGATATTAAAACACAAAAACGCTTGATTAATCAAACTCTGAGGCGGATACGAAAGGATCAGGGAAACCCTAGTTTGCAAGTAGTGCTGAGGGAAGCAAAAAAGCAACTCAAACGGCTGAAATGGGTAAGTCAAAAACAAAGGAATGAAGAACTTTGGGGGAAACTTGTCCACGAAGGAAAGCAGAAAAACAGTTCTAGGTTCTGGCAAATGGTGAAAAGAATCCAGAACCCTGACCATCTGGGGCAAAATTCGCACATAGCAGAGGAAGTATGGACCAAATACTTATTGTCACACTTTAATAATGACAATATAGGAGATACGACAACAAAGTTTCCCTGCATGGAAATCACAAAGCTTGGTCGTGATGGTAACCCCTATTAAGGAAGACAATGGTCCTTAGAGTTAAGGATTATTCACAATTCAATGGCATATAGACTCCAATCAGTACTATATCTGAGAGTTTTTCAGTACCCAGCCGGGCCTGAATTTTTATTCAAGTATAGGTATGAATATAGCGACCAAACAAGAGGTCTGATTGAGAAGTTGATAGGGTACAAGCCTGTACCTATCCAGAGCACACTCGAACGAGGTTCGGGGGTAGGAAAATAGGGAGAGAAAAGGGGTCAAGAATTTCAGGCAAAAAGAACATGGGAGCCAATTGTCCCTTGCATCATTAATACAATTTCAAAGCAAGTTCAGACAAACAATAACTGTAACAAAATTAACACAATAGACAGGTTACAGAATTGTAAAAAGTGTCGACGGCGTTTCGATCCCCGGGCTCCTATTGAACTGGGATCATCATCAGGACTTTAAAATATTTTGCCTGTAAGTACTTTTGACATAAGCCTGTTTATAGTGGAAGAAATGGGAGGAAAAAGAGAGAGATTCTTTTTATATATAAAACGCACTTGTGTCAGGTACTTTACAAACGCAGACAATTGTTGTTCTACCTTCTCATGCCATAGTGCTTACACGACAGAACACACCGTTCATGACGACATCCACTTTAAGGTGTGTTCCAACTTCATGCAATCACGACGTGTGTCCGCAGATTTATAAACCACATCGATCAAAAGATTTTTAAAAATTAAAGTTATCAGAAGATCGCGTAATTGTGACCGGAGTGATGGTGTCAGTTATGAATCCGGGAATGCTACCGCGTGTGCATGCAGAACGTGAAGCGACCGCGGAGAGATAAAGCGGGACTGCCATGTGCCACGTGAAAAATGTCTAAGTGCCTAATGTGATACCAAGCTATGTGTAAACAGGACCAACCTTTCAGAGCCTTGGTAACTCTGTTCCAATAAGACAAATTGCTGGTAGTGGACGGGGCCCCTAAAAATTGAAAGGCGGGTCAGTTCCAAAGTGACCATTTCTAGCGTGCCAGGCCGTTTGTGCTCAGTGCTTATAATTACCTCGGTTCCTACTTGGTAGACATGATAATGTCACCAGTCTTTAGGGATTCTTCCATGCCTTCTGACTCGGCTGTTCAGAAAAACCACAGAGCGCAACACGTTGTTAGACTACTCTAGTAATCATCCCAGAGCTCTGCGCGATTCAGTCCCATACTCCCAGTTCTTGCGAATCAGGAGAAACTGCTCATGTAGGCAGGACTATTTCAAAGAAAGTGCCATTTTAGCGGACAAACTCAAAAACAGGGGCTATCCAAAGAGAATTGTCAAAAATGCACTCAAGAGAGCATGGTACAGACCCAGGGAAACCTTACTCACACCGACTCAAAAGTCACCCCTAGAAAGACTTGCTTGTGTTACTACTTTCTCTCCCGTGTCAAACAAAATGAGGAAAATGGTACTCCACCACTGGCCTATTGTTAATGCGGGCGTACTCGAACTTGAACGTCCCTTATTTGCTTTTAAGAAAAGCAAAAATTTGAAGGACCATTTAGTGCGAGCAGCACTGCCAAGTCCCACTCAATCATCCACGCTTGAAGCTATATGGGGCCTGTCCCCCATTGTTGGGCATATGAAATGTGGTAATTGCAGTGTGTGTGACATGACCATTGAGGGAAAGACAAGAGTATTTAACAATATCACTTTCACTAGCTCTTCCCTTTCAAACTGTAACACTTGTAATGTTATATATATGATTCAATGTCCGTGTAACAGAATGTATGTCGGCCAAACTTCGCAAAAGGTAAAAACAAGAATTTGCCAGCACAGGAGCCGCATTCGCTGCCAAACTCCCAATGCCCCACTTGTGGAACATTTTGTCAACGCCAAGCATAAGGAAGACGAGTTCCGCTGGACTGTACTAAAGTCATTAAAGTTACCTGCTAGAGGAGGTAACATGACTCAACTTCTCAACAAAGAGGAACTGAAGTGCATCATACTCTTGGATACAATACAGAATGGCCTGAATCGCACTGAGGATTGGGCTGGATTGCTCTAAACTCCTAGGACAGCTTGTGCAAAAAACTGTTTTTAAATACAGAAAGAAGCCAAAAGACTATCCAAAAATGTACACGTATGGATTCAATGAAGGATGCAAAGAAAAATCACTTTCAGTCTGCTTTGAAATAATGCTCAGCACTGTTCAAAATATTGAAGATCTCATGTACTGTTTGTTACTGTACGTTTAAATTAGAACCACTCACAAAGTGTTCAAAATGTGTATAATGATGGTCCAATAATATGACCCAATTGTTAATGTGATTTCATCTACAACGATTCTTAAGTCAATCTAGATGCATGAAAGCGGGCACTCAGGCACTCTTACCGCCCATACCTGTATATAACAAACACCATTTAAAGATGGCCGCCGTAGTAATACGTGCCCTCACTCCCTTTTCCCTTTCACTTAAATGCACCAAGCCGGCTAGTACCTCACTTCCGGATTGTCGGTAACTCGGCTCACTGCCATTGAGCACACCGTTGGATTCCTGCTCGACTCTGGAGCAAGGCAGCATCGTCTGCGCATTAAAGGTAAGAGTGAGATGATGCTCCCCGTGCCTTGCTCGCAGCAAGTTATTTTATTTAATTAATTAGTACCTCGTTTTCCGCAGAGTGTGTAAAAATTGAAAATCCGCCCTCTTGAGACCTGAACTGACACGCAATTTTGCGGCATGGAAGAATCCCTAAAGACTGGTGACATTATCATGTCTACCAAGTAGGAACCGAGGTAATTATAAGCACTGAGCACAAACTGCCTGGCACGCTAGAAATGGTCACTTTGGAACTGACCCGCCTTTCAATTTTTAGGCACCGTCCACTACCAGCAATTTGTCTTATTGGAACAGAGTTACCAAGGCTCTGAAAGGTTGGTCCTGTTCACACATAGCTTGGTATCACATTAGGCACTTAGACATTTTTCACGTGGCACATGGCAGTCCCGCTTTATCTCTCCGCGGTCGCTTCACGTTCTGCATGCACACGCAGTAGCATTCCCGGATTCATAACTGACACCATCACTCCGGTCACAATTACGCGATCTTCTGATAACTTTAATTTTTAAAAATCTTTTGATCGATGTGGTTTATAAATCTGCGGACACACGTCGTGATTGCATGAAGTTGGAACACACCTTAAAGTGGATGTCGTCATGAACGGTGTGTTCTGTCGTGTAAGCACTATGGCATGAGAAGGTAGAACAACAATTGTCTGCATTTGTAAAGTACCTGACACAAGTGCGTTTTATATATAAAAAGAATCTCTCTCTTTTTCCTCCCATTTCTTCCACTATAAACAGGCTTATGTCAAAAGTACTTACAGGCAAAATATTTTAAAGTCCTGATGATGATCCCAGTTCAATAGGAGCCCGGGGATCGAAACGCCGTCGACACTTTTTACAATTCTGTAACCTGTCTATTGTGTTAATTTTGTTACAGTTATTGTTTGTCTGAACTTGCTTTGAAATTGTATTAATGATGCAAGGGACAATTGGCTCCCATGTTCTTTTTGCCTGAAATTCTTGACCCCTTTTCTCTCCCTATTTTCCTACCCCCGAACCTCGTTCGAGTGTGCTCTGGATAGGTACAGGCTTGTACCCTATCAACTTCTCAATCAGACCTCTTGTTTGGTCGCTATATTCATACCTATACTTGAATAAAAATTCAGGCCCGGCTGGGTACTGAAAAACTCTCAGATATAGTACTGATTGGAGTCTATATGCCATTGAATTGTGAATAATCCTTAACTCTAAGGACCATTGTCTTCCTTAATAGTCAATTGCCCAAGGTCCTTGGTACTTTTTGGGTTCCCTTGTTTTTCTGAAAAAAAGTGATGGTAACCCCAGCAATCAAAGCGGGTCAAGCATGTGTGGATTGGGGGAGTTTAAGGGTATGACCTTACCACAACCAGAACATTTAGAAGGGGAAGGAAGACCTATAAAGAACATGGACACAGGGCTCACGGAATACACCCCAGCAGACATCGGGCGGCGAATCACCAAGGGACGACCAAATGGGGCCCCGGGACCGAATGGAATCCCCCCCATGTTGTACAAATCTGACGTAGCCTCTTGGAGTGCATCCTTGGATCAGGTCTTTAACGAGGATAGACTTACTTTATCCCTTCCGGACTCCTGGCATGGGTCCATCATTAGTCCGATATATAAACATGGAAGCAAGAGTAATCCGAACAGCTACCGTCTCATTGCTTTGCTTGACATAGAAGCAAAATATTTCAGTGGTCTCATTCTGGAAGAACTATCGGCGTGGGCGTCCGAAAAAGCCATTATCCCTCCCAATCAAACACGTTTCCGTAAAGGCCAAGGTTACAACAACCAACATCATGGCCTTGTCCCTACTGATGGGCGAAGCAAAAACCACCAAGCTACCGCTTTTCCTCTCATTTATTGATTACACTGCGGCCTTCGACCATGTGGACCGAAACAAACTTTGGGAACAACTATTCAATTGGGGCATTCCGAAACATCTCCTAGATGTCCTAATACTGCTCCACTCTAACACCTGGGTTAAAATTAAACTTGGAACTGGCCAGCACCTCTCGAAGCAGATTAGGACAACTAAAGGACTAAAGCAGGGGTGCTTATTAGCGCCAATTCTTTTCAATCTGTTTATTTCGGACTTACCGGAAGAACTTGACAAATGCCACAATCATGCGCCCAAGCTAGGAAAGGTCACCCTCCCTAGTCTGTTATATGCGGACGATTTAGTGTTGATAAGCCGGTCGCCAATAGGCCTTCAGCATCTTTTGAATTGTACCCATGCCTTCTCGGTAAAGAATGCCCTAGAAATAAACCTCAATAAATCCAAGGTCATGACAGTGAACTACAGGAATTAAAGGATCCCTTGTTGGTACATGAATGGAGTAAAGCTTGAATGGGTAGCCACATACAAGTTCCTTGGCGTCATGCTGGATTCTAAGAACACGTCTAGGCCTCAGCTCCAGTCTATCCGAGGGAAGGCAACAATGACCCACCTCGCACTGAAATCACTAAAAACTAAACTCCCTGACCTCACCCTTAAACCCTTCCTTGAAATCCTCCGAGCGAAACTTCAACCAACGCTCACCTATGGGAGTGAATCGCTGCATGGGAAGGGCGCTGCATTGCTAGACACAGTCATAGCCAATTGTTACAGGGCCATCTTCAATCTTCCCAAATACGCGTCTCCGGCCCAAATTCGTTTAGAATTTGGGGTGGTCAAACAAATACAAGAAAGATGGAGTGCATATATAACTAACTGGCGCAAGATTCGCGATGCAGGTCCTGACTCCTTGAATGCAGCGTCTGGGAAGAGCTACTTAGATGTCGCACTTCACTGCCTAGGGACTACCTATTTGGATCTCTTGATGTGCTAGGCTTATCCGATATTTGGGAAACTGCCATACATCACCAGTCCTTCAAAAAGTTGGCAAAAAAATCTGCCCGAATAATTTCGGCAATAGAAGATAAGAAAGACCTAGCCAACACGGCGCATGGATGGATAACGGTGAGAGAATACGGCAAAATACGGCCACAGGCATATCTTAATATCGGGATGAAAATAAAAATCAAAGAAAAGTTCCTGAAACTGCGCCTTGGAGCTATCCCGATATTACCGCACCTGCCGCCATGGGAGAGAACTCACGCCTCGGCCCTATGTCGCCTGTGTAAATCTGGCAAGGAGGACATCATCCATGTGATATGCATTTACCCGAGACTAATGGACCTGAGGCATAAGCTGTTGCTACCTTTTTTTAGATCACATGCTGTTCGGACCTGTAGGCAGGCAGTCAAACTGTGTTTTTCCTCCAGTGATATTAAACTGAATTGTCAGTTTGTGAAGTTCTTTGATTTAATGAAGGAAAGATTCAAGCACACCTGAAAGACTCATCAGGACTTAATAACAACCTTGAATTGACAATAGTAGCTGCTGTATTTTAAATCATTTGTACTGTCATATGGCGTTTTATATTTTTGTAAAGATTTTAATTAATCATATACAAATAAAAATATTACTTACTTACTTACTTACTTACATGCACTTGGCAGATGAAACCGATTATGTAAGCTTAGAAATAACTAGATCTGTGACAACCTGTGCTTTCCGATCATCCTCTTAATGGCCCCCAACGTGACATAATAAACATCAACCTCTTCATCCTAAAATTCACCTTGAGTATCATGCAAGTCATCCACATACACTAGGCACAATAAACAGTACTTTAAACAGCTTTCAACTCCATGAATGTATTTTCTGGAAAATAGCCTTCTATGAAGGATCATCCCAAACATTTTGCCTTCCTTCTCCTCTTTTTGCTGAATTCTTTTTTTAACTTTAGGACTCTGAGCACTCTAACACTGCTAACCAGTACTGCAGTGCATTTGCTTCTTCCATGAACATGGTGACATTGGTATATACCTGATTGGCATATTTAGTTTACTTGTAAGATCCCTGTAAAGTTGTACACCATAGCACAGGCCCTGTAATCTAATTGCTACTAGTAGGCCTACAGCACTGGTTGTGCCACTTACGCAAGTAGCCAGTCAAAGGTGTCTCAGGCCTGCCATTGCAAGGCCTGTGTTTGCAGTTTACTGGCACTTCAAAGTGGCATCTAAAACCACTTGCCAAGCCTTAAAATCTCTTCTTATTACACATGAGTCACTTCAGAGTTAGGCCCTAGGTAGCCCTAAGGGCAGGGTGTTGTGTAACTAAAAGTGTACTTTTAAGTTTTACATGTCTTGGCAGGGACAAACAGCTAAATTCATATTTCACTACTGTGAGGAATACTTCTTTCATAGGCTAGCATTGGTAATTCCTTAAAACTTCCTTTAAGCTGCAGTTACTAAAAATGAGTAATGATAAATCCTCTTTACTTGTAAAATGTGATTTGACATTACTATTTTACAAATGCCACTTTTAGGAAGTGCTTCTCAAATAGGGAGTTTGGGCCTTTACAAACAACTACCATGGGCCTTGTAATATTAAACAATAAACAACAAGAGGTAGCTGTGAATTTTATACATACTTTTACTTCAACATAGCGGACATTTCATTTAATAAACATGGCCTCAGATTCATTTTATACATTTAGTTCATACCTATTCAGAATTTGGACATGGATAATAGAAGGAATGAAAATTAACCACAGTCACATCACAAATACGATGATTTGTATAAAAACATTGTGCTCACTGCAAAACCAAATATGTGTTCAAATATAAACATTATATTTAGAAAGACATGCAAAGAAATCTGTAACTATTAAGAGTTCACCAGTCCTCTAGTAAAAAACAAGTTGAAGGATTCACAACATTCGCTCCTGGAATACTGTGGGTGGGGTCCAGACATCTCTAATGTGGGCTTCCAAGTAATATAGTTCATTTTTCGAACTTAATTAAAGTCTTCCACATTGATATATCAGTGAACTTAGATCCCCCTCAAGTATACAGCAATGCGTTTCGAACACCAATTTTCTTTATGAGTTCTCCTCAGGACCAGGGCTGAGTGAGTTCTTTGGGCACACTATTTGGAAATTCTCAACTTCCTGGAACACAGTGCAACTAGTCAAGTTTTGCAGTGAAAGGGAAAATGTTTTTCTCCGGCAGGACACCCCTAAGTTCTAGCCTTAATGCTTAATTCGTTAAGGTGTTTGTCTCTGGTTGTAGACACAGAGAAAGAAATTGAAAAACTCTTGAGGGTTTCTGATGTTTCATCAACTATTAAAAAATCAAATCGTCGGCATCCAGAATGAAGGAAATCTTTTTGGTTATTTCATGGCTGGGTTCCTTGTTCAAATGACTTCAGGCTTGGTAACAGCGTCTCTCACTGCTTCTTCAAACTCCAAGAAGAAGTGAGAGCCCATAAAACCCAAGAAGCTAAAGCACAGATAAGCAACCACCTTAGTACCTACGTCCAAGATGATGGGGATTCAGTGGGCTCTCTCACAGACCCCTGGGTATATCTAATAATGCAATTGTCACTCTTTTTCCCAAAGATAGCAAAGACCCTTTGGACTGAACAAGCTATCACCCAATCTCTCTTATAAACGAGCTCAAATTGATGGCCAAGGCCTTGCCGTGGCAGTTAGGGAGGGTATTTCAACAATTGATCCATGGATCCTAGGTGGGCTTTGTCCACGGACGTAGTTCCCCCAGCCATATGCGGACACTCTTATTAAAGACGATCCTGTGGAGATGTTGGCGCACTCTCTCTAGATGCTGAAAAGGTGTTCAACTGAGTCCAATGTTTCTACACCTGGGGTGTAAGGAATTCCTACAGAAACTGAAGAGCCAAGACTCTGTTTTTGAAGATAACTTTTTGCTTCTTCTTTCCCAACCGCGATCTTGTTTAGCAACCCATCATCAAGGACTTCTCACAGCTTTCAGCCTAAAAGGTTAACTGGCCGAAGAGAGAGGCCCTCGTGATGACGAGAACCACTACTCCCATGTGTATCCACGGATATAACATAAGATGGGTGCCGAGCAGGTTCCACTAACTAGGCATTCAGGACAACAGAAGCTGAGCGTGTATGGTGGAGGACAACCTCTTCCCCCTTCCGGACAGTACACGGCAAGACTATTTGAAATGGTGTTATCTTAACCTGTCTTTCTGGAGACGAGTACAAACATTGAAAATTACTGTGACTCCTCATTCCCAATATATCTTTGAGTACCCAAAACATTGCTTTCATTGAGCGTAGCCGAAATCCAGTCCTATGTTTAGAGTGGGTAAACACTGGGCTCGACTCTGGGCTGACACATCAGCCAGAGGCCTGAGACTGCCCCACCTCTGCTTCTACCATTTGGCTAACCACCTATCTCAAGTTGCAGCCCACCTGCACTTTGATCGGGAAGCCTTGTTTTGCGAACTCTGAGAACACCACTGTCTTTTGCCCACGACTATGGTTTTGCCCCATATCTCTCTCCAAAGTATCAGAGAGTAGACGTGCATCTGATCCTGGCAGCAACTTAATGAGCCTGGCAGAGGCACACCAACTGCCGGGAGTGACTCCCTGTTGTTTGGTTTCACGAGGACAGGCGACACTGACTCAATGTAAGTTGAAATACTGAAGATTTATTGCACATGCATCTCTTCTGTCCAACACCATTCCCTTCTACCTCCCACAGTTCTTTCCTCTGCAGGTCCTAGTGCCCCTGCATATATTTTCTATGAAATTACATCTCCCCCTTTCTTACACAACTTAAATCAACTGGTACATTTACCACAGAGTAAAAGATAAAGAAGTGAACATAGTTACAGTTCTTCAATGAGGCGGATGGGCCTTCGATGGAGTTGCTGTGGCCTGCAGTCTACCTCTTGCGTGGGTTGATCCCTCTCACCAAGAGAGATGAAAGACTGGTGCTCTGTTCCAATCATGTGAGTGTCCTTCTCGTTGCACTTTCTGGCACAGACAATGTCTCTCTTGCGGTTGGTGTGCATCTATGAAAATGCGCTACATTCCGTGTTATTCTCTTGTCGTCTGAGGCAGCCGTGATCATAGTTCCCTTTTGTTTTGTCACTAGCAGTGGGCGAGCATGGTATCGACTGTCAGATTTTCTTTGTTGTTCTTGCCATACAATTACCCAGTCTCCTTCCTGAATGGATGATGCTTTGACATTCCCTCGACTGTCTGCATATTCCTTCAAGTTGTCTTTCGCTGCTAGTTCTTCATGATCTGAGTCCTGATGAGTACAGCCAGTTGAATCTTCCCAGGTGTGTATTCTTGTGCGCACTGTGCGACCCAACATCAAGGTTGCTGGAAATCTGTCTGTGGTATTGAGTGGTGTTGTTCAGTAAGCACTTAACACCTCGTCTAATGCCATTTTGAACATCTTGCCTTGATAGATCAGCTTGCTGTATGGTCTTTTTCAGAGCGGCCATACATCTTTTTACCATCCCATTGGCCTGTGGCCACATGGGAGTGCTCTTCCGATGTCTAAAGTTGAAATGGTTAGCAAATGCAGCAAACTCTTGACCATTGAATGGCGAGACATTGTCTGTTTTTACTACCTTTGGTATACCCCACGCTGAAAATACTTTATCCAACACAGGTATATTGGTAGCAGCTTTGGTTGATGATATGAGGTTAGCAACTGGAAAGTGGGAGTTTTGATCCATTATGACAAGAATGTATTTACTTGACTAGCGGGCCAAAGAAGTCCCCCTGCAGTTCTGACATTTGTAGAGGTGCAGGTGGCTTTTCTCGAGTAACTAATTCACACTGAGGGCAGTGTTTCAGTGTGGATTCAACCATCTGGTCAAGGGAGGGGAACCAGACGCGTACATGCAAGACTCTTTTTGTGGCTACAACACCTCTGTGCCCCTCATGTGCTAAAGTGGCAACTCCTTGAAGCAGTTGTTTTGGAATGATAATCCTTTTGTCTATTAGCAGGAGATCATCTGAGGTAATGGACAATTCATCCTTAACATTTCGAAAAGAGGTCAGTTCATGGCTGTCAACGTGTTATTATGTCCTGACTCTTCCAGATGTCTCCAGCTGTTCATCTGAATGCGGTGTTTCACATTTTGCACGGTGACATTCCAATTGGTGGCTTTAAGAATGGCCTCAAGAGGGACTTTTCCTTGAGGCACAACAAAGTGTATGTATTCCTCCGCTAAAGTCGGGTTGGATTTTGAGGATGACTTAAGATGTCGTGACATGTAGTCAGCTGGCTTTGCTGCTTTTCCAGGTTTGTGGACAATTGTGTATGTGTATTCTTGAAGACAGATACCCCAGTGCTCTATTCTGGGTTGCATTTTGGCCAGGGGGTTTCCAAATATGGTTATCAAGGCCTGATGGCCTGTGATGAGCATAAAGGGTTTCTCATAGATGAAAATGTGAAAGTGCTCACAGGCCCAGACCAGCACCAAACTTTCCTTCTCGGGCTAGGAGTAGGCTCTCCCTGTGTCAGTCAGGCTACGACTGGCATATGCCACGATGTGACATTGATCACCTTCCTTGTCATACTGAGCCAGTATAGCTCCAAGCCCCACAGGACTGGCATCGACAGTGATTTCAGTTTTCCGCCAAGGATTGAAATAAGCCAGAATGTTGGCCGACTCAACAGATGATTTGATTGAGTGAAACGCTTGATCACATCTAGTTGTCCATTGAAATGTGTGTCCTTGTTTAGTCAATTTTTGCAAGGGGTAACTGAGGGTGGCATAATCCTTGATATAATGTGCACAGTAGCTTGCCATTCCGAGAAATGAAAGCACATCCTGGCATCTCTAGGTCGAGTGGTATCGTTCAAAGCTGCGATTTTTTTCAAGATCGGGTCTCATTCCTGTGCCTGAGAAAATGTGTCCAAAGAACTTCAATATTGATTTGTGGAATTCACATTTGTCTTTATTGAGTGCTAGGTTTGCTTCCAAGAGGACATGACATACTCTGTCAGGTGCCTAGTCATGTACTTTATACCGTTGCTCCATACACGAGAATGTTGTCACTGTAGTTCAGGGTGTTGGGAATATGGTGAATGACCTTTCTGATCGCTTCTTGAAAGATCTCATCTGCAGAAAAAACTCCGAAGCTGAGCCGTTTGTATCTGAACAGGCCTTGGTGAGTCAAGAATGTGGTGATATATCTCAATTTTTCATGTAATTCAAGCTGGTGATAGCCCTTATTAAGATGAAGTTTGGAAAATATTTGTGCCCCTTTCAACGACGTGATCATGTCACTGATGTGAGGTCCAGGGTGCCTCTCCCTTTCGATGGCAGTATTGGGTGCTCTCATATCAACACAGTGATGGACTTTGCCATGTGATCCTTTTTTGGGTACTATGACCACAGGCAATACCCAGGGAGTAGGTCCCGAAGTTCTCTCAATGATGTCTGCCCGGAGAAGATCTTGTCGTTCTTCCGCCATGGACTGTTGAAGATGGAACAGTATTTTTCTGTTATGTTGTGCTATGGGTGTCACACGTTCATTTATGTGCAGGCGAACTTGAAAGTGAGCCATCTTCCCGAATACTGTGAATAGTTTTGGGAATTTGTGGACTATGTCAGGTTCATCATCCACTCGACATAGTATTTTCGCTAGTTGAAGTCGTTCCGCTGAGGGCAAACTAAGAAGGAAATCTGCTTCAGGCCCTTCAATAACATGAATGTAAGCCGTAATTGTTCTATCTTTGTATGAGAGATCAGTCCGAAATTGTCCTAAACAAGGAAGAGGTTCTTTCGACATCCATGTGTGAACTCGCACAGCAGCTTTGTGCAGATGAAGTTGCAGACTCATTTTGTTGTACTCCGCAACCAAAATGTAATTGAGAGATGTCCCAATGTCCAGCACTAACTTGGCCATGTGTTTGCCCATTTGAAGATGGTGTCGCAGGTATTTCTTTAGCCTATCTGAATCCGCAACCATGCAGTCATATTCTTCACTGTCTTGCGATACGGGCAAGAGTGACCTCGACCCTCGAAATTCTGATTGCCCCGGCCTATAGGTGATGTGAGAGTGAAGACTTGACTGTGATGAGCTGGTGGAGGAGTCCCTGTGGTCCCATACTGCCTTAGCATGATGACGAGTACTGGATTGTCTCGACTGCCTGTGAGTGTCTTTGCGGGATGTTCTGCATACTTTCTGAAAGTGATTGTCTCTGCCACACTTCCTACATATTTGACTAATGCAGGACACTCATTCAGTGTGGGGAAAGTAGTAACCACAGTGATAGCATTTAAGATGGCGCTTCTGTTGCTTATCAGTACGGCTGGGACTGCGACGATGACTTGAACATTGAGAATGAACCTTGGACCTTGATGATCTTTGACTTGCAGATGAGTGTCTGTCTGTGTAGCGAGACTGGAGCCGGAACGCTTGTTCTCGTTTTTCCCCTTTCCCCTCTTCCATTTTGTTTGCATGTTCTTCAGTCTGATCGTTGACTCTCGACATTTCTTCAACTTCATCGAGGGAGAAATTTTTCTTTAGAAGTCCTCTAAGTAAGGACTCTGATTGGCAGCCTTTGATGATACGCAAATGAAGGGTATCTTCAGTTGTGAAAGAGTAAAACGTGCAGTAACGTACTAATCGTTTGAGGCGTGTAATGAACTCTCCCATGGACTCATCTTTCTCTTGGGTTGCTAGATTGAAGATGTAACATTCATAATCAACGTTTCATTTGTGAAGACATTTTCTATTAAGTGTGTCAAGCATATCAGGATAGGAAGACGCAACATCAGCCGGAAGTTCCTTTATAATCTGAACAATATCTTTACCAATTAGATTGCGTGGCGCAATGAGTTGTTGATCCAAGTCAGAGACTTGCGAGCCTTTCATGAACTCCTCAAAGTTTTTCAGCCATTTTTGCCGGTGACGACCCATACCTCCACCAGATACAAGAGCCAGGGGTTCCGGCGGACACAGAAAAGGGACTCCCAACATGGCAAGTCTGTGTCCTCCTGTCTATGACGATGATGCAGGGGACTCTGGCTGGGCTCTGCTGCCCCGGGAATCATGGCGTTGTCTTGATGTGGGTGAGCCAGACATATTGAAGTACTATGCACACAGGCGGCAGGTAGTGATCTGGTTTCAGGAGGACCCACAACGTGTGTCACTTGCCACTTATCACTGTAATGTAGAACATGGGAAAACGTGTAATTGGGAAAAGGACTGATGAGAATCCAAGAATGCCGCAGGTACAGTAAATATCATGGGAGGCACTGTTATCCCCTCTACCACTGAAAGTATTACTCATTTTGTGAAGTGTGTGTGGCAAAAGCCAGCCTGGCATGGCTCTAAAATTTTTAATTCTTCAAAAAAGGAACATAAACATTGTGCCTCTTGAGTGTACAAAAGTGCCCCTTTTTGCTTGGTTGCCCCCCATTATTTGCGTGATATTGATGCTTTTTGACTAAGTGTATCCTGGGTCCATGTCAACCAGGTACCCAGGGCCTATTTTCTTTCCCTAAAGCTGTACTGTGTACCCCCAAATTGGCACCTCTCTGGCCACATGTAAGTCCCTTTTAAAATGTACCCCAGGTACCAAGGTCCCTGTGACCAAAGAAGGCCACTAAGGGGTGCACTTAATGTGCCACCCTTAGAGATCCTGTACCTTAACACTCACACACTGTCTTTGCAGGATGAGTGTTTTCGTGCCGAGAAAAGTGAAGAGTCGACATGGCACACATCCCTGTGTGCCATGCCTACAACCCACTGCCTAAGGCATAGGTCAGCCACCCCTCTAGCTGGGCACACTATGCCACTGGTGAGGGTACAGGTGCATGACCCTGTACCCCTACAGTGTCTTAGTGTATTGTTAGGCATTGTAAGTGCAGTAAAGCCATGAAAAGCATATGGTCTGAGAATTTGTCATCACAAACTCCACAGCACCATAATGGCTTTACTGGAATCTGGGAAGATGATATCAAACTTCTCAGCACGTTACACCCACACTGATGCCAGTGTGGAATGTAATGAAAAATGCACTCAGAGGGCATCTTATAGATGCCCCCTGAAAAAAGACCTAACTCTCATGTCCTGGCTGACTGGCTGCTTACCAGCTGCCACCCCAGACATGTTTCTGGACCCCTGGGTCGAGAGCCTCCCGCTCTTGGGGTCTGGAAACAGAGCACATCCTTGGCATAGGTGCCAAGCCTCCTCCCCCAGGATGGGCAGGGTTCACAAAGGGGAAGCTTCAAAGGCTTGCTGCGCTTGTGTACTGATCCAGCCATTTGCTGCTCCCAGCAGCTGGCCCCCACCAGTTCTGACCCCCACTTTGGGGGGGGGAAATCAGCGGGAAAACCAAGATAGGAAGAGAGGTGTGCCCACCTTTGCCAACCCCACCCATCAGGTGAGGGAGGCAAGGTGAAGCCCAACTCTCAGTCCCCACCATCTTGAAGATGGGGGGACCCAGCCAACTAGAGTGAGGCTTATGCCCTCCTCCCACTGGAGCCGAGTGTAGTAATTTACACCACATAAGTGTAAATTTAGCTTCTTTTATTCAGTTCACAAGTACAGCAACCTCCAGCAGCTCCAGGCGTCTTCAACTGCCAGATCACCACATTCTAAAGCATCACAGACATTACATCATCATAAAGAATGTTTCCTACACATCTTTTCCCTGCTAAAGAAATACAACAATATGTAATACATTAGAAATATAATAAAACACAGAAAACAATTAAGGAAAAATATAAAATCATAATCTAACACAACTCATCAATATACAATAGATTTAAAATATAATGATATACAATTAACATTAAGAATAATTAGGAGCAACGAGTTTGTTAAGATTAGGAAAACTCCATTCTTTTCCGTCTTCCAAAACAACTGCATTTTTCTTGACATTAACCACTCTACTGGGTTGAGAAAATGTACTCTCCCCTTTTTTTACAATACCTCCACTCCTTGTTACCACCCAATCTCCACGCCTCCAGTGAGTGGATTTTACTCCTTTTTTGATATCATACATTTATTTATTCATGCATTGTTTTTCCCATACTGTAGATCTCATAGCATCCCGCTCCACCCAATTTCTTTTTTTATCTTGTAACCACATGGGTGATTCCTTAGTAGCAGGTTGTCTACTCGTTAAAGCAATAAAAGGTGAAACATCAGTAGTGGAGTGTGGAGTCACTCTGTGGGCCCATATCATCTTGTTTAACTCTTCCCTCCAAGGCAACCCATTGGCCAGAGACGGTTGAAGATTTTTCATTATGATACGATTGATCCTTTCAACAACACCATTCGCCTAAGGTCTGAACAATGCCACTCTCTCATGTTTTATTCCCAGACGTTCCAAAAGTGTTACCATTCCAAAAGACACAAACTGCACTCCATTATCAGTAGTAATGATTTTCGGAATACCTTCTTCCATAAAGACATCTTGTAAAACTCTCTTGACATTTTCAGAAGTTATGTATTCCTTTGTTCTTACAATAAACCATTTACTATCGTAATCAACAATAACCAATAGGAAACGTGATTGTCGTTCCAACTTCTCCCCGGGCCCAATAATGTCCGTAGGTAAATGTTCCTATGTTTTCTCAGGAACCTCCAAAGAACACAGGGGAGGTTATCTCACTACTTTGCTCTTATCACTATTGGAACATGGTACAGGATCTTACCTTATGTACAATTGGTATCGCTTTTTCTTTTAAAATTATTTTATGGGTGAATCCTTTTAACAACCCCAATTTACCTGAAAAAACATGAGGAAACTTTTGAAATATATTTCCCCCTCTGCAATTTCTTCAACACTATTCCCAATTGTCATGACAGGTTCAAGAGCATTCAGGTTTGAAATAATGTTCAAATCCCTTTGATGTCTCCATCCAAGAAGATGTGAACCATCACCTGTAAATGTATACTCTCACCAAGTTACTTTTGAATCCAATATTAATCCATCTCATACCTAGAATTTCTATCCTCTTGCCACCATATCCCACAGCCTTCTTATCAAACTTTAATAAGTCTTCAATTCTTCCTCTGAAGCCTTCCAAGTATGTATTTTTTCCTACAAGAATAAATAAACTTCCTGAGTCAACCAAAATTCGAACATTCACACCATCAAGAATCACTTCACAATGAGGCTTATCTAATTTACAAGTACTTTCCATTTTCACTTTAGTATTCCTTCATCACACACACACACACACACATCTATCTCACTTACAGGCTCATCAATTTGATCTATAGACAACATTACTCCTTTAATATGTTCAACTAATTTTTGTTCTGCATACTTTGGCAAGGTGACCTCTCCTTCCACAATTCCTGCAGATCATATTCCTAGCTTTACATCTAGTACTATAACTGATATGTCCTGGAGTTCCACATATATACCAGAATATCTTCCTCACATCTCTCAAATCGTTTGTCATCATCTTTCTGCTAAATGCTCCCATTTTAGTACTGGTACTAGCTTCAGAACCAGCCCCATTTTCTGTTTTTCCACTAATATTACTGCTTTTGCTATCTTTTTTTCCTCAAGCCTTCACTTCAACTATATTTTCCTCCACCACTTCTTTCACTTTTTCACTACCAGATTCTATTCCCTTAAGCCATAAGGCTGCATTCTCCAAACTTCTGGCAATTTGTATGGTTTCTTCCAAATTAAAATCTTTTGATAACAATTTTTCTTTAACACGCTTATGATTTGTACAACGCACAATCTGTTTGATCTCTAATCAAACTTACTGTTAATTCTTGAAATTGACAGGTGATGGCCAATCCGCTTAAATCTGCCACATATGTTAATATATCTTCATCCACTGATTGGGCTCTTGAAAATAACGTATGTCTTTCAAATACAATGTTTAACTTGGTTACAAAATGTTTGTCCAGCATCATTAAGGACATATAAAACACATTTCCAGCTTGACCATCCCTTAAACCCAATGACACTTCCGGTAAATCATCATACATTCTCCTGCCTTCAGTTCCAAGATGTTGTAGGAGAATAGCTTGTCTTCCAAGAGGACCATATTTGTCTCCAACTGACGCAACCAAATAAGTGAAAAACATATTTCCCACCTATTCCAAGGGATCGTGGGTTCACCAGGTACAGGTAAAACTGTAGGTGGTGCCATCATATTTTGTTTTGCCATCCTGAAAATGAAACAAAAAATAAAAACAATTAAGTAATATAATTAACTAAAATATTAAACTAATATAAATAATTAAAACAAGAATTTAAAATAACAATAAGAATGCTTGCTTGCTATTCTATTTCTTTACAAGCATTACACTTCCTTGTTTCCAATGTTGTTTTAATTGTGTACTCCAGTCTTCTTGACCTTGTAGTCCTCTTTTTGTTTCTTCACTGTCATGTGTACTTCCACAAGTCTTCTATTTATTTCTATTACTTCCTCTTAGATCGTCCTTTCCTGGAATAGCGATTTGTGACAATTCTTCAGGTTAATTGTAGAAATTCTTGAATGTATCACTGCATACACAAGGTCGGCTAAATTAAGTCACATTGGCTAAATAAAGTCAGGCTACACTTGATCTAAGCCTCACCGTGAGGCTTTGAACAGCCACGCTTGATCCAACCCTCACTGCGAGACATACAATGCAACGCGTCCGCGCGAGCCTTTGAGTATTCGAGCAACAGCGCGATCCGTAGTGATCTGTAGTGTGAGCACAATATAATTAAATAGGCTCTTAAGCACTCAAGCAGCAGCGCGAGGCATTCAATCTTCAGCGCGAGCATGGGAGCAAAGTACAATTAATCTTAAGCGCTCGAGCACAAACCATAAATAATCACAACTAGTGACAATTTGCACACATTAGGAGTTTCACTGTTCCCACGAAGATAAAGTAGCCTGGCAGTACTGAGAAATATCACACGCCACTAGATAAATAGAATCCAAAAATTCTTCCAACTTTAAAATAGGGTAAAGTTCACTGTTGGAACATCTTCATAGGACAACACATTCATCGCAGGAACATCTTCACAAAGTCACTCATCGGTGGCAGCTTCATCGAAAAAACAAAGTCCTACTTACAGTTCTCAGTGTAATAATACTTTTCATTGAGCTCCAAGTTAGCTCTCCAGGGGTTGGAGGTTACCAATCTGCCCCCTGTGCAGTCCTCATTGCCAAAATATGTAGTAATTTACAGCACACAAGTGTAAATGTAACTTCTTTTATTCAGTTCACAAGTACAGCAACCTCCAGCAGCTCCAGGCTTCTTCAACTGTCAGAGCATCACATTCTAAAGCATCACAGAGATTACATCATAAAGAATGTTTCCTACACCATGCTGAAAGAAGGAGAGGAGGACATCAACTGACTTGGCCCCAGCCTTACCGGCCTGTCCTGACCTCAACCTTCTCCAAAGAAATCCCTGTGTGTCCTGCAGCAAGCGGCCCCCCAGAACCCGCAGACTTAGCCTGCCTTCCCCAACAAGACTTTTTCTCTTGTGAGCCTCAAATTTGCTCACCCACAGACTCTGGCTCCGGCCAAATCCGCAAGACTGCACCACAAGTGGCCAAAAACCCCGATGGGGTCTCCCCTGTGATCCTTACCTGGGATTTGGTGATTCCTGACCTGCCTCAAGTCTTCAGAAGAGGCCTGTATTCACTTTTTGGAGAATCCCCTCAACCACGACTGGAGCCGGTAAGAAAAACCGGATGCCAAAAGACCCCACTGCACCTGACGCCCCATGGTCTTGTGTGACGTTGGAAAAATGTATGGAAACGTAAGAAACTGTGACTACAAAAAAGTATTTACTTACCTTTTATTTAGGAAATGTCATAGGCATATCACACTGAATAGAAAAAGTAATATGAAAAATAATCTAAAAGTAATCATACAGTAATTGCATAGTAACTGAAAAGTAATTTGACCTATTTCTGAATAATTGACCTAGCTCTATCCAAACCGAATACATACAACTGCATTCAACTGTATTATTCTTGTAAATTATTATTTCACTGACACTGCACCAGGGCTTGCTTGGTTCTAGAAATAAAATACAACTAAATAATATTTTTATACAAACAAAATTGGTCAGAGTTCAGTCTTTCAGTGTGTGACATCATTTCTTGCCTATTTGTACACAAGAATTGCTCCCACACTACCACAAATAGAGGGTAAGGTATTATCTGTAAGCCTTTGGGGATCCACTGAACGCTTTGCACACTAAACCTTACTTTAGTATAGTATATACAGAGCCAGCTTCTTACAATGACCATAACAAGAAAAGAAACATAAATCCTGAACACCTTCACCTTCCCCTTGAAATAAGCATCAAGTGTTTTTCTGAAACCATGGTGAGGCAAACATGAATCAAATTTCTTGAGTACATCTACCCCCTCAATTTTCACGTTGTCAGTGCGGTGTTCACCTAGATTCCCACCAAACTGGAACACAATTTTTTTCATTCTTGTTGCATTTCTTTCTTTCTTTAACTTTTACAACATTTTGTGAAATAATGTTTTTACCACATTCATTTCAGGTCAGAACATTTACTTGCACTTGCCTTGTGACCTGCCTTCCCACTCCTAAAGCACACACCGTTAAATTCCTGATCCGCTTTGTTTTCTGCAACATAGGTTTTTGATTTAACTTGACATTCTACATCTTAAACCTTATTAGTAGGCACCTTATTTTTAATCTTAAGGTTACTTAAATCATTCATGCATTTCACCATGTGTTCCACACGTTTAGCCACAGCTATCGCTTCCTCCAAAGCTGGCTCATCCTTTAACAAAAACTTCTCCCTGATCTTGTCATTAAATATCCCAATACAAATTGATCACCGGTACAATTATACCCATCTCAATCAAAGTATCCTCTCATATGTTGCTCCTCTGAATTTACAACTGGATGCCAATTTCCAAAGACTTGTTACAAAATCTTTCTTGTGCAGGGCTCTTGCCTTTGGTGGTGACTGCCTGCTCGCCCCAGACATGGGCACATGGATAGCTGGGGGATGCTTGGCTGTCTGGACACGGAGATGGGGATCCCAGGGCCCTATTTGGACTCTCAGGGGTGCAATAGTGCTCTCTGCTTTTTTTTTTTTACAGCAGTGGGGTCCTGCAGTTGGGGGCCCTGGAACTCTGTGAATAAAATCTGGCACAGGGATTGGGATACCCAGGCCCTCTGAGCTCTGGGGAGTAGGCCCCACACCCTCCCACTCCAAGAGCTAAAAAACTGAGAAAGCTCCTTGCAGTGACCCCGGGGTCAGTTTTCAAGAAATTAGTGGAATGGCACACACTTGTTTTTTCTGCTGGGTTAAAGATCACCAACCGTAAGACAGCTATAACTCGGCCACATTGGGCCAATTAAAATGATCCTGGGCTCATTTAACTCCTGTTGGCTAGTTCTAGCCCTCAGGAGCTGTTCCAAAGTACAAATGGGTGTACCTTGCACGGAGCTGGTCCCACAGGCTTCTTGCATCATCTGGTCTTTGTTCTTGTAGGCAGATGTGCAGATTTGTCCCCCAACTGGTCCTCAGGGGATATACGGGGGTATCACTTGTCCTTTGGAAACACCGACTGGTCCTGGGGTCACCTGGGAGAATCTGTAGGGTTTCTCCTTCCAGTTGTCCATGGCTGTCACAGTTCCAGTCTCCAGCAGCAAAGAGCACAAAATGACCAACAGCCCTCTCTCTCCTTTGTGTTTTTAAAGAGGGGTGGATGGTTCTAGAAGTGAGGCACCCCTGGCCTATCCTAGGGTGCCACACCAACTCTCCACCCCTGTCCGAACCATCCTACACAGCATGCTGGGACAGTTCAAGATGGCGTCATCCAGGTGCCACAGGTCACTGAAATCTCAGCTCACCCCTCGCTGACATCACTGCCAGGGCCATTCTCACCAAAAAATCAAAGAGGAGCACCATCCAGTGTTGGCTCCAGATGTCTGGGCTCGTTCCTTTGTTTAGTGGGATTGGGCTGGCTTATCCCTGGTAGAGTGTGATAACTGATTGATGCAGATCCTACATTCCACCACTTTTCCTCCTCAGGGCAGAGGGAATCCCTGTTAAATTCTCCCTTTCTGTACATTACTTGGCACAGCAGGATGACCAAAGGCCTGGGCTGTGATCCTGAGGTGAGCCAGAGGAACATGACAATCTTGAATGACCCATAAGCTGTACAGACATCCTCTCAGGTTTGTTTTTTTTGCAAAGGTTCCACCCCATTTTGATTTGTCAGTGGACTTTGTAAGCCAAAGGGAAGCAAAACTGCAATCAAATGCAGTTTTACCACATGTATAGTATAGTGTTAGTGCAGACAAAACAGTAAATCACTCTGACTTTCTCTATGAGTGTACACTAACATTATATGGCCTATCCAATCCTGGAGAGTCCCTGTCTGCAGTAGTTGGGCTGCGCATAACAGTAGTCTCACATGCTCAGCACTTGCATGTGTGCACAAGCGCGTTTCCTTGTTTTCACGTGTAACAGCCAAGTGGCCCTTATCCTAGCTGTGTTGTGGCTGTCATATCTTAGAAGGTGGGTACTGGCGTTAAACATGCACAGTCCGTTTGCTATGCGATTATCATGGGTGAGACACATGTAGTTGACTCATCCACAGTAAAAACCTGGTGATTGGAAAAGTGAATAAATCCAAATGTACTGAATATGGAGAAATCAACTGCAATATGCAGCAAACAAATTTGTATGCTGAACAGTTTCTGAGGGAGCATGGAAGTACTCTGGCAGCTCATTGTAGGGTGCACCCATGGACTTCCACTTCACTTGGGGTAGGGAGGGTGAAAATGTTTCTTTGCCTAACGCTGAAAATAGTCCTCAAACCAATCGAACCGTCCTGGTCTACTCGTGCTGCTTGGGTAATACCCTGTTTCACAATGGTATCAGCAAAGAAAGGGTTTTGATTTTGCAGCGTATGCTGCATTTCAATGAGAATTCTGCTGCATTGTCTCAGAACCACCCAGACCGTGACAGGTTATTCAAAATTTGACCTTATTCAAAATTTGACCTGTAGCGGGGCATTTGTCTGCTAAGTTTTCAGAGAGGTAAATTGTTGGAAAGGTTATAGAAGTTGACGAATAATTGATTATGTATAATGGATGACTGCTGTTCAGGCAGCAAATATCTAGTAAAAGAACAGGCATCAAGGTGTACTTGTTGTGCAAGAGCACTACTGGTTATGTATACAGCCTGAGAATATACAAAGGCAAAAAATCCTGTAGATTCTCCTTCCACATTAGGAGTTAGTGAGAAGATTGTATGGGAGCGTGCCCAATCTCTCCTTCATGAAGGTTATAATGTTCATTTCTATACAGGAGTCCAGCTATTTAGTAAATTGCACAAAGATAGCACTGTGGCTTGCGGTAGCATTAGAAATCACCACAAGGAATTCCCTCAGAATCATGTTTGCAATAAGCTCCAAAAAGGTCAGGGCAGTGTGCTGCATTGCAGTGAACTACTGCTTGCTGTCAAATTCTCAAAAAGGTGGGAAGTATATGTGCTCACTCCACTTTACAATGAGAGCGCTTCTCTTGTCACAGTTTGGGGACAGTTGTCAGAAGTCCACAAGCCCAACTTTATACATGATAACAATAAGTACGTTGGTAGAGTAGATAAAAATTACCAAGTTCTTTAACCATATAATTAATGCGAGTTTTAAAACTTTCTCATGGTATAAGAAGTTGGCTACTCACCTGATTCAGTTGGCAACATATGTTGTCTATGGAGAGACCACCACAGGAGGACTGATGTTCTTCCCTGACTTTTTAGTTGTCTGTTATTGAAAGCCTTACTGATGTAGAAGCAGTTTCCTCTACTTTGTCTTTTTAGGTCGAGCAGACGTACTCTCAATGCGTGAGCATTGAGAGTGTCTGTCTCGACAACTATTGTTGCCGCTTTTTGGGAATGTGGACACCTATCTGGCACGAGCGTTTCCCTTGCAGTTTTCACCGCGGGAGCGCGCGCGTCTGCCCCGCGCATGCGCAGAGTAACTCACAGCCATTTTTTTTAAATTTATTTATTTATTTATTTTTTTTCAGCCCCGAACCGAATCAGGTATCAGAGCGCTTTACATATAGGCAGCCCCCACCCCTCTGCATGCACGCACGCACACACAGGCGAGCGCATGCACACGCAGGCACACACATACAGGCACACATACAGGCACACGGCACAGACACTCGCTCACACACACCCCCCTCCCCCACAGTCACACACACGCACTCCAAGACACACGCACGCACGCACACACATACACAGCCCGCCCGCGCCCCCCCCGCACTCGCGCGTGCGCACATGTCCCCTCCCCCCCCTCACACCCCACTCACCGAGTTCTTTTCGTGTGTCCCTCTCTCCTTCGGCAGGCAGCGGCAGGCAGCGGGTCATCCTCAGCAGCAGGCGGGGCTCTCCACGAGCACGGGAGCCCCGCTAGCTGACACGCAAATCTTCCGGCAATCTTCCGGCTGACGAGCACAGGAGCGCGGGGTAGGCTCCCGTCTGCTTCCTGTCTTTTTGCGGTCCCGCCCCCGTCCCAACACAGGTTGCCTGGCTTCCTGTACAAGCCGGGCTGCGGCGGTGAGTTTTTTATTTATTGCGTTGCCAGTTTTATTTTTCTCAGTGCTTCGCTGGTTGTTGAACTGTTTGACACATTTTCGTTAAAGTCAATCTGAACGTTGATTTCCCTTTTTGTGTTTTCAGAAAATGGATTTTGCAACGACGGTTTCTGCCATAAATCTATAAACAGCGCATTTCGAACCTAATTTGTAAACCGCATCATTGCTCACTTGGAAGCGCTGCTAAAAGCACAACATTGTTCTCTGTCCCTTGTAGTGGATACGACTTGTGCCGACTAAAGTCGTTCCTGTTTTCATTTGTATTACTATAAGCCATGCTTGTGCTAGAATCGCCGGACTCGTCTCTTAAGGGCAGGGCTATTTTAAGCTACTGAGTGATTGTTGTGAAAACACGACTGAGTAGACCTTATGTAGTCATTTAAAGCGCTTTGTATATTTTGGACGTTTAAAAACCAGATTAACTTTCACATAAAGCAGCAGGCAGTTTATCTTTAAGCGTGTTTACGTCTTTGTGTGCGAGAATATAACTTTCTAAATGTAGGTGATGTTGACGTCCCGGTGCACTCTCGTCAGATTAGCACTGCAAGCGCGATAATAATACAGAAAAAAACATTTGTTTTATTTGGCATCCAATTCGATGGTTCCTAATGTATCTGCCCCAAAGGATGAAAAGCAGAGAAAGCTCAGCTCGAGTTAAACTATTGGGCTGCATGTTTCTTCACTTTGATTTCAGCAGCGTGCCTTGATTTCAGCAGCGTGCCTTAATTAACTGAGGTATTTTAGCGGTTATTTAAATACTTTTATATAACGTTTAGTGATTTAGTCTCAGTGAAGTGTATTTCTTGGTTTTGTAACATGCTTTGGCAAACGTCACTTTCCCAACAATATTCACATGTTCTCTATTAAATCTAATTGTGTCATGAGTTTCGTGTTTAGGAGCACACAGCAGCTCGCTTTGATCGACATATAAATGACAAAACTCCCCGCAAAAATACAAAAACAGGGTAGGTTTTCGAGCAAGGAGCATATCTTTTAAAGATGTATTATTGGAAGATCAGTGTCCATGAAGAGCTAAGCTAGGTCCAAGCACAATATCTCCCCCTATGGTCCGAAGTTGTCAGCTTTATTCAGTGCGCATATCGCCAAGTTTTCCTTCGTACTACCCTATATGACCTAGGTTTGTTTCTAATTAAACTTTACTGTTGTTCGTCAGAATGAAGAGATTCATCTCGCCTTTTTTTCCGGGCAGCCTCCTAGAATGCCTTGCCTTTTTACGTCTGGCATTTGAGACAAGTTTAGCAGTCTAACCAGACAATCATTCCCCGCCCAAAAAATCATACATAATACACATTCATTGAGTGGCATTTGGTCAACGAGTTGATCTGCTTTCCTGTTAAATTGCCACTCACATTTTGCTTAAGACCAGCACAACAGACCACAGGTCAGCCCACCTTACTCACTGGCTTGTTTCACTTTGAGACCGCACAACGGCTGTGCATTTTGTTCACATCCTCTTAAAATTAGTTTTTCTCTTAAATTGCAAAACTGCTTCAAAGTGTGCTTTTTATTTTTGTAATATTTGCTTTAAATAGCTATATGTTTTACCTGGATTCTATATGAAATTTATGTTGTAAAGCAATGGGTTTTTAACCTGTGGTCCGATGACCCCGGAAGGTCCGAAAGGCCTATTCAGAGGGTTTGCAACTGTTTTGCAAAACTAAATAATATATTAAAATAATAAAGCATACACTAATAAAGAAGAACAATTGAAAACGTTTTCTATGTGTGATTGTCAATTACACAAAAGATTTAAATATTTTAGTATTTTTGCTTAGTGTATACTTATTTTTAGGACTCGCTGGTGTTAGCAACGCATAGCGCTGCTCCAGCAAAAGACCTATTGTTGTGGGTTTGCCGGGAATGGCGCACAGGGGGTGGTTACGCGCTTTATTTCGGCGATTTTATTGCCTGTACGCGCACGTCCAGGCCGGCGCCGTGCACATCCCGTCCCACATTCAGAGCAATTCAGGCATTCGAAATCGCGCGCACACACAGCCACACTCACGCATGCGCACACACACACACACACACACACACACACACCCACGCAGGCACATCAGGACGCACTTACACAGGCACACAGCCCCACATATACATACACACGCACAGCTAACAGACACAGTCACACATATACATACACACGCACAGCTACACGCGCGCGCACACACACAGCTACACCCACACACGCGCACACACACAGCTACACGCACACATCCCCCCACTCACCCCCACTCACCGGGCTCTTTCCGCGTGTCCCTCTCTCCCACGGCAGCCAGCGGGTCAGTCTAGCATGGTCTTCACCCGGGGCCCCTCCTGGGACCCGGGACTTCAGCTGCTGGCGCTGGGGCTCCCTCTTCATAGCAGATAGTGCGCATGCGCGGGCAGCCCCCGCCCTCTCAGTCACAGCTTTCTGTTTCGCTGTCTTCCGTGTTCGCTGCGGTGGCTGCCCAGCTCAAACTTTGAATACTGTGGTTGGAGGGTTTGTCTAAAAGCAATTTGTGACTGAAGTGCCTAGATCTCTTTTAAACATCCTTTCCTTTTTAGTTCACTGCGTTACTCCTAAACTGTGCGTGCCTGCTCTCTGGAAGATGTTTATGAGCCGATGCCTGGCGCCTGCAGGGAGTTGAGGGGTTAACACACAGCTCCTTTAAGGGGAGGCATGGTGGGCGGGATTCCCTCCACGCAGGGGGCTGGCCCTGGTGCTCCGTCTATTCCATTCCTTCCTCTCACAGCCTAGAGATCAGCCGGCGTCCAGCAGAGAGCAGCCATGCAGGTGAGGAGAGAGCGCGAGACGGTCGTCAAGGGACAGATAAGGGCCTGCGTGACAGGACAAGGGTGGCGGGTGGGCACGCCTGGCGAGTCCAGCGTTGACTGCTTCTCGCTGTATTATGGGCGTGCGGGTGGGGTGGTGGGCTCTAGGGGGTGAGGCACACCTGATCGGAAAGGGGTGTGTGCCCCAGGAAAGGAAAGAGAAGGGGTGTGCACCAGATAGCGGCACACATAAGGATGGCGGGGTTTACGCACCTGGCGATAGTGAGGCGTACGTATCGCCGGCTCCAGGGGGAAGGACGCCGGGCATTTAAAGGGATAATCTCCTGGGGCAACGGGGCACCCCTCCTTCTTTGGGGTTGGTGCACGGAAACCCCATGGAACAAAAGAGGATGTGCCCACCTGTGGGTGTCGGAGTACACATCTGGGAATAGCCAGGCATACGTACCCTTGGCGTGGAATATGACATACCTAGGGACCGGAGACTGGTGCGCACCTAGGGAAAGAAAGGACCCTGCCGCGGGTGATGGAGCTAAATCATCCCAGCATGAAGGAGGCAAGTGAAGCTGATATGCGCATGTGGGGGTGGAGCAGGGGGTGTGTACGCCTGGTGGTGGAGTGTGCACCTGTGGCTGGAGAAGGGGTGCACATAAGAGCTGAGTTGGGGTGCACACCTAAAGTAGGCACCCCTGCGGTTTGGAGGTACTAGGGAGTGTGCACTTCTGGAGAATGAAAAGGGAGCCCCCTGATGGAGCGCGGTGCACACTTTAGGGTAGCGACGGATGGATGGATGCACCAATACCGAGAGGGAGGTGCACTTCTGTGCCTCACAGGGGGCCGCACCTTGAAGATAGTTGGATGAACGCCTGCCATGGTTGGGTTAGGACCACCACTGCGTTTAGAGAGAGAACACATTTGAGGGATAGAAAGAACCCTGCTGGAGCTGCCTTTCCGTGTGGTTGGAGGGGTGTATGTGAGTTGCAGAGAGTCCACAGTCATGTCTGTCTTATGTCTGCCCCTCACCCTCACACCAACACTTACTCACCTTCACACCCTCACTCATCCTCACACCCCCTCACCCTCACACCCCCTCTCACCCCCTCTCACCCTCTCACCCTCACACCCTCACACCCCCTCTCACCCTCACACCCCCTCTCATCCTCACATCCCCTCACCCTCCCTCACATCCCCTCACCCTCCCTCACACCCTCACCCTCCCTCACACCCTCACACATCCCCTCACCCTCACACATCCCCTCACCCTCCCTCTCATCCTCACACACCCTCTCACCCACACACACTCACCCTCACACACGCTCTCACCCACCCTCACACCCTCACCCACCCTCACACCCTCACCCACCCCTCACACCCTCACCCACTCCTCACACTCACACCCACCCCTCACACTCACCCCCTCACACCCCCTCACCCCCTCCCACCCCCACACACCCTCACACCCCACCCCCCTCACCCCACTATGCGCTACCACAGCATCACTGAATGCCACAGCATCACTAGTTCGCCGTCTCAACATCACTCAGCGCCACCACAGCATCAATCTGTGCAACCATTCAACAACACCTGGTTCAAATATGTTCTCTCAATGTTTCAAGCTTTATTACAAATGTAACAAAAAGATGTTAATATTTCATTTCTGTTCTTGGATTTTCGTCACAATAAAATACTGAACATAATCTTCACAAAAGTTGTTTACAAAACTTTAAGCTATTACCATTATAAATTACAATAACTTTTATTTAAGTATTAATTATTGGAAAAAATGTAAAGCCATTGTTATTTGTAATATCAATACATGTAAGTCACATAAATACAACACATATTGCATTACAAATGCTATAGGTGTCACATTTGCAAAAGTTATAACTATTGGCATTGTAAATGACAAAGCTATTAATTTCGCTATTTTCAAAAACAAAACAGAAATAAAAAAATTGTCATTTACAATACCAATAGCTCAAACTTTCCTAATGCGAGACCTATTGCATTGCAAATGCTTTTTTTTTACAGAGTTTTATATAGCGCGAACTAGACCCAAACTAAATCAGGTATCAGAGCGCTTTACATAGCACCAGTTACGTTACATGAGGACACGCATTCATTTTAGGCACGGGGAGATTAAGTGATTTGTCCAGAATCACAGGAGTTTTTTGGCGTCGTTACCGAGACTCGAACCCAGATCCCCAGGTACGAGGTCGCGCGCCCTAGCCGTTAGGCCAACTCCTCTCCCCTTGTCTGTTTGGGGAGGATGTTACAAGCTGCATGATTAGCACTTTGGCTACTGCATTTCTGCAAAAGAGTACAAGAGTTGCCACTATCTCTGATGCAGAGTTTATGTTTGACAAGGAAAGAGACAGAAGAGTAGATAATACTGTCTCCAGTGCCCATAAGAGTTAGTAATGACCCAAAGGACTGTTCACGAATACTCAACTTGAATAGCCATGTGGGGTTAGAAATTTGGCCATCTCATTTTAAAAGAAGAAGTCTAATCCAAGATGATTTATTTCCACATGAAATTTGAGCCACCATGAATTTACTGACTCCAGTAAAGACACACACATCGATCTTGCTTTTGGCTGATTGACACCTTCATCCTCATCAGAAATATATATTGCAAGTGCCTTTCAGTGAGTGCACTGCATATAACTGTCAACAGGACATGTGCCATGTTTTGACTAAGTGCCCTGTTCATCAAATCCTAAGACTCCCATTGTTTCCAGAAGTGCTCTTCAGGAAATTTAGTAGAGTATAATATGTGTGGCTCCCACAGATTCCAGAAATTTCTGTCAAAGAAATGAGAGGAAAATGTGTGTTTTTATCCAAGGTTTGAGGTTTGTGGGAGATTCGGGGTAAAAATACGTGGTAAAAGCCAGCTAAGTCATGCCACCCTGGACTCTCCCAGCGGTGTCTAGTTTTTGTAATTTAAATGTTGCTAGAGAGCCTGCTTCACTACTTGTGCTACCCACTTATGTATGCATGACAAACATGCCTCAGGCCTGCCTTTGCAACCTGTGTGTGCAGTTTTAAACTGCTATTTAGAAATAGCAAAATAAACCTTTCTCCAAGCCCAAACCTTACTTTTTACTACATATATGTCACCCCTAAGGTAGGCCCTAAACAGTCCAAAGTGCACAGAGCATTGTATTTAAAACGTTAGACTTGTATGGTTTTTTTTTATAAATCTTTTTATTATTTTCAAAACAAAATAAGAAATAGACATATCAGGTGCCATACATTCAGACATAATAATAAGGCGAACAGGCGTAGAAACAGGATAGATACTAAGCAACGAAAAATGGTTGAGACGCCTACGCTAATATTCGAGAAGCAGGATATGCAACAGTACAATATACGATCCGCATTAAGCGCAAGCCCTCAGAGCCTGCCCATCTACAAATCAGGATAATAAAAGGAAGCATGAGCACCAGATATTAGAATACAATCAGATTCAGGATTTTCCACCAACTATACTTATAAAAGGAAAGTAAAAGAGAGTGCGAAGAAAAAGAAACAATAAAAACAAAAAAGGAAGACAAACCAATAAACCCATCCCCCCACCCTGCACCCCTGCATATGGCTATCGCCTAACCCCAATTAGCAGTGTGCCTGTCACCCCAACTAACTAAATACGATAAAATAGAAAATGGAGGAGGGCATCTTCATACATGCCCCCGGCCGCCCCTCCCCCCGCCAGAACCAAGAATCCCAAGACTGAAGTCAAAAATCTACTAAGCTGCAAATACGTATCGCAACAAAGGAAACTTGAAACACCGCCCTGCCTCCCGAAAGAATCATGTTAGCAAATCCCATGTCCAGCAAGACCCGATGTCAAACCCAGTCACTCAGTCTCATCCTTGACCCTTCCGATCAGACGTGTGGGCAGCCTTCCGGACGAACCGTCACTTCCACAGGATAGTCAAAGCACAAAGAAGCTGTAGCAAAGTTCAAACCAGAACGTAGCAGAGAGATGAAAGTGCTGAGAACTCTGGCAGGTCCAAAAACTCCCCTCACCGTTATGAACTCCCAACGTTGTTTCGGCCGCCATCTTAGCGGTGCAGATATATAGGGGAGTGACGCCGTTTCAAACCAATAACAGTTCCTATCGAAAGTCTCCGGAATTGGTACATCGAATAGTCTTTCCATAATCGGCAATGATCGTAGGCCTGACAATCCATTTGTGGCATCGAGCTCGCTCTCATCACTCAAAGCACTGGTCGGAGGCTCCGACTCCTTCCATAGTACGGGGTCTGCTTCCTCCATCAAAGTGGCCATCTTGGGTACCTCGAGTCGTTTCATTTCTTGTAGTGGAGCAGGGTCCGGTCCAATCCGCCCAATTGCAGACAAACGCGCTATCATTTTATGAATGTGGCCCTCAACGCAAACATGAAGGGACCCTATAGCTGTCAGCACAGTTCGTAACGACGGGACACTTTCGGACAGTTCCACCAGTCTTCGCTCGGTTTCGGTCATATTTACGTCCCCAGAGAGCCGGTCCCTCCAGGGGAAACAGGTGAATGTGGAACTGACGACTGCAGAGGGGGACTTATCATTGGTTACAATAATGATCCGGACTCCGCCACCGCGGGCGGAGATACCAACCCAGTGAACACCGGCGGGGTCGGGACCGGACCTCCGCCCACCGCTTCAATTGTGCTTCGTCACCCCTCCTTCGGTATGCACCAAGTCAGCCAATCGTCGTCAACATCGATCCAAAAAATCCTCCATTCCGGTAGACCGGACCCTGTCACACATCTACTTCATCAACTGAAACCCGGCTGGGCCAGTACTCGAGACCCCGGCTTCCAAGCTGGTCTAGGCCGCAAACTGCCACTCGACATATCTTTGTCTACCAAACTGGTAGAAATCTCGGGATCGCACCATTAATCTCTAGTCTGGTTCATACACACTGAAGCAAGGCGCAAAAACAAGATAGATGACAGGATCTTCTGGCAGGAGTCGGAGGTCGGCGGAGCCGGGAGCCTACGCGGCCATCTTGGTTGCTAGCGTAGCTCCTCCAGACTTGTATTTTTTACTTTTAGGTGTCCTAGTAGTAAAAAGCTCTTTCATTTGTCTTTACTGATGCAAGGCCTGCCTCAACCAGAGGATAACATTGGGTCTCCCTATTACATTTAATACGTGAAAACATTAATTTGGGATCAGATAGGAATGCTGGATTTAAGTCACAATTTTGAAAATGGCACTTTTACAAAGTTAAAGAAAAAATTGATGGACGGAGTGCTGGACAATGCAAACATTAACCCCCAGTCACAAGGATCTGAGTTAAATTATCATACTTTTGCTCACCACAACACCCCACTTTGGACCCAGTCATATGCAAATCACTCTTGCCCATGTTCCTTGTGGGAACAGTCCAGCCCGAACTTCCAAGACAGGTCCATTTGTGGACTGGTTTCAGGGCATCACCCTTCATCAGCTAGGCTAGCTTGAATCCAGTGGTGGTGTGAGCATGGGACCCACGTCTGGGCATACCCTTCCCACTTAGTGAGAAAGATGCAAAAGAAACACTTGACCAGCCATATGCAAATCAGTCTTGACCCTGTTCCTTGTGGGAACAGTCCAGTACGAACTGCCAAGCCAGGCCTTCCCTGGACCGCAAACAAGCATCCTGGGCCCGGTTTCATGGCATCACCCTTTATCAGCCAGGCTAGCTTGAATCCAGTGGTGTAGTGAGCATGGGACCCACTTCTGGGCATACTCATACCACTTAGGGCGACATATGCAAAAGAAACAATCGACGGAAGGAAGGCTGGACAATAAAAACATTCCCCCCATTCACAAGGATCTGGGTTAAATCCATCATTCTTTTGATCACCACACAACCCCAGTTTGGACCCAGCCATATGCAATCAGTCTTGACCCTGTTCCTTGTGGAAACAGTCCTGACCAAACTGCCAAGCCAGATCCTCGCTGGATGGGAAACAAGCATCCTGGGACCAGTTTCAGGGCATCACCCTTCATCAGCCAGGCTAGCTTGAATCCTGTGGTGTAGCAAACACTGGACCCATGTCTGGGCATACCCTTCACATTTAGGGTGACATATGCAAAAGAAACAACTGATGAACAGAATTCTGGACAATGTCAACATTCACCCCCAGTCACAAGGATCTGGGTTAAATCCATCATTCTTTTGCTCACCACACCACCCCAGTTTGGACCCAGCCATATTCAAATCAGACTTGACCCTGTTCCTTGTGGGATCAGTCCAGCCTGAACTGCCAAGCCAGGTCCTCCCTGGACCGGAAACAAGCACCCTGGAAACGGTTTCAGGGCATCACCCTTCATCAGCCAGGCTAGCTTGAATCCAGTGGTGTAGTGCGCATGGGACAAAAGTCTGGGCATACCCTTCCCACGTAGGGTGACATATGCAAAAGAAACAAATGATGGACGGAATGTTGGACAATGCAAATACTAACCCCCAGTCACAAGGATGTGGCTTAAATCCATCATTCTTTTGCTCACCACACCACACCAGTTTGGACCCAGCCATGTGCAAATTAGTCTTTTTTTAAATTCTTTTCATTAGATTACAACTAACATTGACATTTTGACATTTGATAACATCATCTACATCAAGACATGATTTCATAAATATTGTATCGCTCTGTTACAGGTGTGACATCATTACAGGTTTTCTACACAATTGGAATAATACAGTGCTACACTCTTAAAATTCAACTAGAGGTTTCCGGCGATCTCACTCAGAGCGCTTAACAAACGTTCCCTCAGTAAGTGTTCCACTTGCTTCTTATTCTTTCCAATTTGCTTGGGCATCCCAGTTGTATATATGCAAATCAGTCCTGACCCAGTTCCTTGTGGGAACAGTCCAGCCCGAATTGCCAAACCAGGTTCTCCCTGGACCGTAAATAAGCATCCTGGGACAGGTTTCAGGGCATCACCCTTCATCAGCCAGGATAGCTTGCATCCAGTGGTGTAGTGAGCATGGGACCCACGTCTCGGCATACGCTTCCCACTTAGGGTGACATATGCAAAAGAAACAATTGATGGACGGAATGCTGGACAATGCAAACATTCACCCCCGGTCACAAGGATCTGGGTTAAATCCATAATTCTTTTGCTCACCACACCACCCAGTTTGGACCCAGCCATATGCAAATCTGTATTGACCCTGTTACTTGTGGGAATAGTCCAGACCGAACTGCCAAGCCAGGTCCTCCCTAAACTCACTTAGGGGGACATATTCAAAAGAACCAATTGATGGACGAATGCAGGACAATGCAATCATTCACCCCCAGTCACAAGGATCTGGGTTAAATTCATCATTTATTTGCTCACCACACCACCCCAGTTTGGACCCAGCCATATGCAAATCAGTCTTGACCCTGTTCCTTGTGGGAACAGTCCAGCCGGAACTGCCAAACCCGGTCCGCCCTAGACCGGAAACAAACATCCTGGGACCGGTTTCAGGGCATCACCCTTCATCAGCCAGACTAGCCTGAATCCAATGGTGTAGTGAGCAAGGGACACATGTCGGCGCATACCCTTCCCACTTAGGGCGACATATCCAGGGAGGACCTGGCCTGGCAGTTCAGGCTGGTCTGTTCCCATTAGGCACAGGGTCAAGACTGATTTGTATATGGCTAGGTTCAAACTGGAATGGCATGGTGAGCAAAAAAAACTATGGCGTTTGGCCCGATCTCTGTACTGGAGTGAATGTATGACATTGTTCTGCATTCTGGCCAACAATTGTTGTTTTTGCATTTGTCACCCAGAGTGGTACGGGTATGCCCAGATGTGGGTCCAGTGCTCTCCATGCCTCTGGAGTCAAGTTATCCTGGCTGATGAGGGGTGAGAGCCCGAAACCGGTACTATAATGCTTGTTTCCAGTCCGTGGAGGACCTGGCCTAGAAGTTCGGCTGGACTGTTTCCATTGGGCACAGGGTCAAGACTGATTTGCATATGGCTGGGTTCAAACTGGAATGGCATTCTGAGCAAACAAACGATGGACTGAGGCCCAGATCTCTGTACTGGGGTGAATGTATGACATTGTTCCGCATTCTGTCCATCAATTGTTGTTTTTAGTTTGATAAAGTCGGTAATTTTTCTTATCCTAATAATTTAGTGCCTGTAGCCTATATCCTGGGTCACTTGACTAGGTGGAGCTGGTACATGGTCTTTGTGTATAGCTCCAAGACAATGAGACAATGGGAAAATAGTTCTTAGCAGGATAGGGCATCTCTGACTTGATAGGGGAGGAGCTGTCACCTACCATACTTGCACATCGCAAAGGCTCTGACTGAGCACACTCACAAAGGGTTTCAGACTAGCCTTTTGTACCACCTCACAAGCTGGGGCCAGGGCAGGGAGGCAGTAAATTCCAAACACCTCTGGTAGTAGAAACCATTATAATCATTTCCTACTTCAAGGCTTGCACCAAGAATAAATATTGGACCCTCAGACCCAACTCATCAGTTCACTTCTGGACTTGTGGAGGCTACAGAAGAAGGATGCTCTGCTTCACTGCTTCTTCAGACCTGACCAGCTTGCTGAGAAGAAAGAATAGACCTGCACCATTCATCTAAGGCTGAAGTGACACCAACGGTCGCCGGGCTGATGTCCTGTCCTGAGCTACAAGGACATAACAGGCTCCAGAGCCCAGAGGCAATGACAGCATGACTTGCGTATAACAGGACTGAAATGGTGTTGAATCAAACTATATTAGAACCCAGAACTCCCTCCATCAGTGTGTTGTCGGGGTGATTAATTTGTACCATGAATAGCAAGGGAGCGAAGCACACCCCTAAGGACTTGAAGATATCTGAGCACTTATCCCATGGACTAAACCTCTCCCTGGAGGTACAACTGTAATGCATACTTCACACATTAAGTCAGTCGGTAGCATCCACTCGTAAAGACTCGGAAACGGAAAACAGTGTTAACCTCTTGGCACAATCGAAAGGCATGGATAAATCCATGAAGCCAAGTGCAGCAAACTGTTTTGGGCCACGGAGTATTTTTGAAACCAAATGATTCAAGTTCAATTATTGGTCCTCTATGGAGAGATCAATCCCAAAATTCCGTTTTTAGTCGGCCCAGGTCTGAACATGTATTAATAAGACCCTGACCATCACTTTCACAGGAAAAGCATTTGATAGCATGATAACACATAGGATCTTCCCCTTTCCTTTCTTGAAAATAGAAATTTTAATTGACTGCAACCAGGACTCGGGAATTTACTGCTGAAAGGTTGCATTAAAAGTATTTATCAAGAAGGGAGCTCACACATTGAATGTAGTCTTGAGCATGTCCACACATGTGCCAGTGAGGAGAGTCAATAGACTGATTTGCCAGGATGAAGGTTATTGGATTTATAATCTTCCATAAAGATACTTAAAGCACTGCATGTTGAATCATATGAGCTTCATCAATATCTCTCTTGCCTGAATCACAGTATATATTGGCAAAATGGTGACCCTAGTCACTATTAGACCTGTAAACTTCAATGGCAGGTAAAAGTGGTCCATTTAGAACTTTTCAAACGATGCAGTGCCCTTTACAACTGTACATGTCTGTCATCTCAACCCAAAGATGTTGCCTTACTTCCTGTTTCCTAGTTAAAATTTCTTTTTTAAATATAGGGGTAAGACATGTGATAACCATGGAATTTTGAAGCAATATCATCACTGTTTATGCAGACATGTGCTCACCCAGCTATAATACTTTGAAAATAATTTCCGATCAGAGCTACTGTTATTCTTTAGATTAAGTACAGAAAAGGCAAATAAAATGAAACTTGCTCTCCCTGCAAAAGTTTTCACTATCAAGGGAATACTCACCATCCAAATAACTCAGAATGCTGTTCTTAGCAGAGTGCATTATCTTGTGAGAGAAATCATGTTGTTCGTTGACTGTGGTGTTCACCCCAGTTAGGAAACACCACGGCCCTAGTCAGGGTGAACTACAAAAGGCAATGTGTGATGTATTTCTGCATCACACATACATTAATAAAGTGAAAACACAACACAAGAAGAATCCCACACCAATTTAGAGAAAGTGAATACATTTTAGTAATTTATATGCAACAAAATGAAAAAAGTAAAATCCATAGAACCAGAGTTATACATTTTTAAATATAAGGTGCAAAAAAGAGCAAAATGCCAACTGTGGACATCTAGTCACACGACACTGAGTTAAAGTAAAAAAATATGCCTGACCTCGAAGGAGCCCTAGTCGAATACAAGAAATAGATTGGGCTCAGTCGGCGCTTACCTTCAGGCTTAGAAGAATTTTGGAGAAAAATGTTCTGAGAAGGTAAGGTCAGTGGGGCACAGCTACAGGCGATGTCCGAGGAGGGAGTGTTGTTGTTGGGGAACCTCAGAACAAAGCTGTTGTGAAGATTTCTATGTTCGGACTTAGGGGCCCATGCCGCCCATTGTTGTGGTGTTGTGAACGCCCGCCAGACGTGTGGCGGTCCCACCACACATAGTAGGATGCGCCCGCCATACTGGTGGGGGCATCCAGGGCCTTCAACATTGCAGATGGTGCTGCATGCTGTGGCACTGTTCGCAATGTGAAAACGGCATGCACTATATTTCCCTGCACTGCATGGCAGGCACCACACAGTGCCTGCCATGCAGTGCAGGGAAATACATGGGGGTACCATGAATACCCCCTAGTGCAGCAACATCCCCCCCAACAAGGGGGGCCCGCAATGGGCCCCCAAACCCAATCCCCGCCAGCCTTTCCATCGCCGCCATGGAACGGCCTTTGTTTACCCACGTCCCAATTTGGTGGACGGTGTCTGCAGGCACCGCCACCTATTTAGGCACCCTGCACTCTCTTCCAGGCAATCAGGATGATTACCTTTGGCGTTGAAGCGGCGGACGGACTTTGCGTCCACCGCTGTACCCACCGCCATCCTAATTGGGCGGTGAGTAAAATGCTTAGTGATGGCTGAAGAACCGCCACCGCGGCCCGGCGGTGGTGGTCCTTCCGCCATCCTAATGATTCCCTTAGTCAGTAGAATGTGGCTGTAGCCAATGAGAGTTCCACAAGGCCGAAACCCCCTTTGGTGAAGGAACACTGCACAGGAGTTGCTGCTGTGGAGAAGAACTAAGCAGGAACTGCCCTGAAGTCAGGCCAAACAGCGGTGCACCTTGGGTCGATAGATGAGCTGGTTGGTCCCGGTCTTCTCTCGGATCTCAGAACAGATTTAGCCAAAAACATTCTACGTCCAAGTTTCGGGATTTTTGGTTATCTGTGCAAATGTAACACCACAAACAATGACCATGACTGGAGGTCACCACCAATTTGGGCTTCAGGACTCAGCCAGGCTGGATCCAGATGTGTGTTGAAGATTGAGCCTTTTCTATCCATCAGTAGGACAGCCAGCTGGCCCTTGGAATCAGTCTGGTTGTCTTAGGTTTAAGTGATGCAACTGGGTTCAAGCAGCCAAGTAGGCCTCTGAGAGTGGAGAGCTGTACAGCAATCCACAGCAAGACTATACACCTTCACTGGCAAGTTCAACAGCTCTGGCTCTTGATTGAGGCAAGGATTACATGTTACATTTGTTGCAGTATCTTCAAAGTCTTGAATATCTTCACCAAACTAACCCTCAGAGTAAGAACTCATACATAGCCCCTCGTCCTCCCTGGGCTTTCACCGTCTCTCCTTCTCTCGAGCACATGTTCCTTCCTGCTGCTGTCTCAACATGTCACATAGTTCACTGATAGAATATCGATGTCACAAACATCGATGTTCTAAATATCAAGAAAACAATATCAACAGCAAGCATATCCACTCCCTTACCTTAACAGGTAAGTACAAAAATATTGACTCCAAAATATCGAGGTAAAAACAATATTGATTTGAAAATATATAATAAATAATACATATTAACTATATTAAATACTAATATTATGTTTAACAAAATAAATACAATTTAATATACATTTTAACTAAATATATCAAATAAACTTAATTTAAAAAATATAAACACACAAACATGTTACTTTATACATATACATATATTTACTTAAAACATATTTCTGAACTATTATATTTATTTAATTGTAACTTTAAAATTATATCCCCCCCAAAAAAAAAATATATATATATCTATAATTTAAAATACAATAAAAATCTTAGGAAATTATATAACAAGGCCAAGGCAAAAATAGGTATTAATGCATATACTGCTGGTACAGTGGAGATTCAGAGGAGAACCCGGCAGGGTTGTCCTATGTCACAAGTCGTATTTGCCTGGTACATTGAGCCTTTAGCAAATTCGATACGCCAAAATCCCTTAATTACACTTCCAATAATAGGGGCACCTAAATTGAAATTATTCGCTGATGAGCTAATCCTCTAACCTTGAGGCAGAAAAGGAAAACATTAAACATACTTTTGATACGATTGAAGCATTCTCGAAGCCGGGTTGGAGGTACAAAATTAATGATAGTAAATCAGAGATACTACTATGTAATTGTCACAACCAGATTCTGCCCCAGGCCCTTCAATGTTGGGTGGCAGCACATAATCCTATTCGCTATCTGGGCATTTGGGTCTCACATGATTCTGCGCAACTTTTCACACTTAACTATAATACAACATTTAATAAAGATACCAAGATTCTCATTAATTGCCACAATTTGCCTTTTTCTATAGTTGGAAGGGTGGCATTGATAAAAATGATGGTACTTTCATTATTTATTTTTGTTTTCTCAAATGTTCTCATCAAAATTCCTCCCGCCTATTTTTCCAGTATAGATCAATTAGTTCGAAAATCTATTTGGAGAGGGAAGAAACCACAAACAAAACTAACAACATTGCAATTGCGACCGAAAGAAGGTTGTTTAGGGTTACCCCATACAGAAAAATATTTCAAAGCCGCTCTCTTGGACTGGTGTGGACATGAATTATCAGTCAAGGTTATGGCCGTGACTTCTATCTATATCAAATTTTATCGGAAAAAAATACAGATTTAAGATCTTTTATCAAAATTCCTAAGCTACCCAAACATTACCCATATAAGACTCTCCTTATAATCCATGATAGGCTCAATCGACTAATAGAGGGTTCTCAATTTACACCACTACATCCAGAAACAAAATTGATACATTGTAGGGAATTCGGAGTTGCAATCGATACAAAGACATTGAAGGAATGGGAAAGGCTGGGTATCTATCAAATTAATGATTTAGTACTACAAGGAGAGATTACATTTTGGGCACTTATTAGGCAACATAAAATAGAAAAACTCTCTACCCTAATATTCTCATATCTCCAAATCTCAAGCCTAGTTAAGAAATTGCGACTCCCGGTGGATCCACTTTCCAAAGCTTTGCACATCAAACAAATGGTAGGAATCAGAAACTGGTACCATATCTTGCAGCAAAATATTTATGACCTCATAGTCCCGAGAACACTGTTAAAAATACAGGAGACTAAGGGTTGTCACATAGACGCAAACCAATGGCAAGGCTTTAATAACTGGTCCACCAAGGCCATGTGAGGGGCCTATTATAAGTGAATGGCATTTTTTTTAAATTACAACTATGCTATACCCCTGCCAAGTTACACAAACTGTTCCCAAAAACATCATCCAACTGTCCGAGATGTAATCACTAAAAAGGGGACTGGCTACATATATGCTGCTCCTGCCCAATATTAACTGTCTATTGGAGTAGGATCTTTCAGTCGAATAGCCAACAACTCGAATGCAGCATTGATCCAAATCCTATGGTAATTCTGTTTAGGATCTCTAACACTACATTAACTGTGCAACAAAAAATATTTGTGTTCAATGCTTCACAAATAGCTAGATCATTGATCATACAAAATTGGAAATCAACGGATCCACCAAAACATGCACAATGGGCAATCAAAATGAGAAACACTAAAGAAAGATAAAAACGTTATTCACTCAAGATAGGGGCCATCCGGAAATTTGCACAAATATGGGGACCAGAATAAACTAATAGCGACGGGTACTATAACATCACATAAATAAAGAAATAGATATTGACAATGGGTCATAACTATAAGAATTCACACCTACCCAGTATGGTCTTATGGTCCATTTATTGCAGTCTTACATCAAAATGAAGGTATAGATGTCCACCCCAAAAAACTTAATGAATTACATTTTAAATGATTATTATTAATGGCATTTGAATTAAGAAATATCATAATATTACTCTTTTTTTGTAATGTATTTTTCCTTTTTCTTCTCTTTTTCCTTTTCTGTCTAATAAAGATTTAAAAAAAAAATGTCTATAATAAATTAAAACATTAAACTATAAAAAAAAAATGTAAACTAACATTTCCCAATACAATAAGTGCAACAGTAGGGAAAGTGTTGGATACCAGAATAATTACATTTTTGATTCCAAATCCAGTGAGTGCAACAGTAGGGGAAGGGTTGGATAGCGGATGGGGAAAAATTACTATTCCCACTCCAAAGAGTGCAACAGTAAAGAAAGTGTTGGAGCTCAGAGGGGTAAACATTACTATTCCCACTCCAGTGAGTGCAAAAGTAGGGTAAGTGTTGGATAGCAGCGGAATTAAATTACTATTCCAACTCCAGTGAGTGCAACAGTAGGGAAAATGTAGGATAGCAGAGGGGTAAAAATTACTATTCCCACTCCAAAGAGTGCAACAGTAGGGAAAGTGTTTGATAGCGGAAGGGCAAAAATTACTATATCCACTCCAGTGACTGCAATAGTAGGGAACGTATTGGATAGCAAAGGGGTACAGATTACTATTCCCACTCCAGTGAGTGCAATAGTAGGGAAAGTGTTGGATAGCGGAGGGGTAAAAAGTACTAATAATAATTAAACAGTTGGAAAACAACAAAAAATATTACAGAATTTAAAATAATCATAAAAATAAATAAACAATATATAATAAAATAAATTAATAAATATATTTATAAACAATAATTATTTAAAAGTAGCAAATATTAAGAAACAAATTATTTAAAACATACATGTATTTCTTTTATTTCATACCCTGACACCACACCAATAACAAAACACTCCAACATTTTTAATTACACTTATTTCCATAATTAAAAGAATCAATAATCTATTAAAAACATCTTATTATTAAACAAAATACAAATGAACATTGAGTGCACAAGCTTTAACACTCTAATATCCACAACACACACCTAAATTAAACTATAAAATAATAAAACACAATCATATACTATATTATAAAGAAAACCTATTACTATTAACAACTAATAATTCAATAACAACATTGTATTTAATATCTACCCTTTGCCCCATTAAAAGTAAAAACAAAATACAATAAAATGAGCATTTCCCAAAATAAAGATCAAATAATTAACATACATTAACAACTATATATTTAATAATTAAACACAAATTACTTCCCCCTTTACTCCTATAAACATCACAACACACACCTAAAATTAATTACACAATTATCATTATTAATTACCAATTAATTGGGAGGAGGAGTCACGCGCTGGCCCAAGATGGCCACGTGAGTGCTTAGCTCCGTCGACCCCTTTCCCCAGCTCCAACATCCTCTCTAAAATCCTGCACTTATGCCTCGCAGCCTGATAGAGCATACGAAGCGAAGCACGTCGCGGTGTTCCCAGGTTCCTCAGCGGCGTCCGGGGCCTGAGCTACGCCATCGGAGAATCAGCGGCCTTCTGCTTGCCCAGACCGGGGACTGGAGTGTTCGCTGTGCCCGCGGCGAGAGTGATAAACACTGGGGCCGCAAACCGGAAGTTGCCAGTCCGGCCCCAAAACTGATCGGCGGGCGGCCAGCCACAGGGCTGTGCTCTGGCAGTCAGCGGGGGCTTGTGATCCTCCCGTGAGACACCCACTGGGGGAGACTGAAGACACAGCTAGCCAGGGTCCGACTGGGAGCCTGCATGAGAGTTGCGCCCCGGCTGGGGCACGGCAGGGAGAGCCCCGTCGGAGTGCTCGCAGCCGGACGCTGAGGACATTGGGAGCCCCTGTGGATTGGAAAGGAGACGTTCTCGCTGCAGCCCTGATGCGCTGCGGGCCGGCTCATGCCCCCTGAGAGTGGGGAAAATACTGTTTTACATCGCCCTCAGAGGGAGAGCCCCTACTGGGGGCATACCGGACCACGCAGAGGTGAGCGAGGTCCAGTGCGTCTGAGGTCAACATCGGGTGGCGAATTGTGGCTTTCACTGCCCCTGGACACCCGAGTAGGGCAACTGTCGGATCCACATGTCGAGACCTGGTGGCAGGGCTGTTTGGTGCTACTGGCCCTTGGAGGGGTGTGTGACTTTGGCACCCCCTTTTTTGCGTGATATCCTCCGGAGGTGGCATTTGTGGGATAGCGGGGCGCCGGTTTGCGCTCTCAGCGGGGACCATAAACATCGTGCACACGCCCCCCCATATGGCTCTTCAGTTATAGCTGGTGAGAGACTGTGAGTGCCTCTGAGGAGTGTGGACATACACGTTTGGCCTGTCAGCCCTACACGATGATACCGGTGGAAAGCAGGCCTTGGTGGGTCGAGAGATACAGAGTTGCTGACCAGGTGTATGGACTGCCGGCCACCGTCCCGTGAGTAAATCCTGTGGTGACTGGAGTGCTGAGAGTTTTTGGCTTTCACCAGCGTGGCATTGAGGGCCCTTCCCCCCCCCCCTGCGTTTGAGCCTGTGAACCAGCACTGTCCGATACCCAGGTGGACATTGCGTCTTGTGGTGGAGAGTGGCGGACGTCAGAATGGCAACCAAGCCGGAGACCCAGAAGCCCTCGTCCAGGTCCTCGAAGGGGTCGAAGCAAACACAAGCCAACAAGCTAGATCGCTACACGATACCCCAAAATTCCCCGACGGAGTCGAAGCGTTCTCAGGCGGTGGACGGTGACTCTCTGGGTTCTTCCGCAGAGCCTACGCTCATTGACGTCATGGCGGCCATCAGAGGGGTCCAGTCCTCCCTGGGTCAGAAGATGAAGGCATTGGACATTAAACTCGATACCGTCACCATTGAGGTTAACTTGCTACGTGCCGACCTCACGAAGACAAGCAAAAAGGGCAAATTGCTTGATATTAAAACCGCTAGTTTAATTGACGACATGGAGTTGCTACAGCAGGAGGTACGTGATTTTAAGACTTCTAGGGATCTAACAAACTGGAAACTCGACGACTATGAAGGGAGAGCCAGGCGTAATAATATCCGTATCCTTGGGGTACCTGAGAAATTGGAGGGGCTGGCCCCAGACCTGTTTATAGAAGATCTCATACTCAACCATCTGAAGCCTAAGGGGCTGGGCAACTTCTTTACAATTGAACATGCCCATAGGGTGCCAGGGGGGAACCCCAAGCCTGGGGCCCGCCCTCTCCAGATGATCACGAGGGTGCTAAACTTTCGAGACAGGGATGCGATCCTGCAGGCAGCAAGCACTGGCGCCCCCTTGCAGTATGAGAATGCCACGCTCTCTTTTTTTCCCTGACTTTACTCAGATGGTACAGTAACAATGGCTGAGTCTCTCCCGGTAAAGAAGAGACTCAGGGACAAGGGACTAAAATATGCAAAGATGTTCCCGGCTCGCCTGCGCGTAGAACTTGAGAGGAGGGCCTGGTTTTTTGACAACCTGGAGGCCGCTTTGGACTGGTTGAATAGCAGACCAGAAGAGAGACGGTGGCAATATTAGCGGTCAGCGGGAGCAGGAATGAAGCCAGCTATCAGAACTTTCGCATTGGATTGGTACATCAGGTAGCGGGGTGGATCCGTGAGTAGGGTCACGCTAGCATCCTTGACTACAAGACAGCTGTGGGAGACCCGGGGCTCCGGGGTTATGTCTTTTGGGCTGGGGGGTGGGGCGGGGCGGGGCACTGGCCTCCTACTCATTACTACCTTTAGTTAGTTTGTAGCTGGGATGTTGGGCGACAGGCACACTGCTAGTTGGGGATGGGCGTTGCCCATATGCAGGGGTGCAGGGAGGGGGGGTGGGGTTTGGATTCGATGGGGTTTCTTGGTTTTGAGATTTTCTTGTTTAAAGAATTGCTTGCAGTATGTTTTATTTTTTATTTCCTTTTTTCCCTTTTTGACATCAGGGGCAAATGCACTGATTGTATTGACAATGTGGATTCCATATCAGCATAAAAGTGGCAATGTTACAGTCGGACAATATTCATATTGGTTAAATGTCGAACGTTAGAAGGGGGTCGGGGATAAAGGTGCTGAGTTGGAATGGAATGGCCTCGGGGACCGGATCAAGAGAGGTATGGTTAATCAGTTGACGAGAAGACATCCTCCTGATGTAGTGCTATTGCAGGAGACTCATCTCATCAGTAATAGCTGCATGGCTCTCCATAAAGGAGGATATAGGTGGGTGGCACATGCTGGGTTTACCTCGAGGTCTAGGGGGGTTGGAATATTGGTGAAGAACTCCTTTCCCTTAACAATCCAAGCCACGTGGTCTGACCGGAGGTGCCGTTACATTAGTATCTTGGGTCAGTGGGGGGGGGGGGTGCGGGGGGGAAGACGGTTACCTTCTTCTCGATCTATGTCCTGCCTGGCCTTCAATCTGACACTTTCCGCGACCTGGGGACTGTCTTTCTTACCCTGTCCTTGGGCCTTCTGGTGCTGGGGGCGACTTTAATGCAGTGCTAGATGGGGAGATAGACATGCAGCCGGCAAGAATACTCAGACCAGCACATAGATGGCTCTCAGACTTCTTAGAAACGATGGGGCTTGTGGACAGCTGGAGGACATATAATCCGACACAGGCATACTTCACACACGTGTTCGCTGCGCGCCACAGCATGTCAAGACTAGATTACATATTGATACCGGCGGCCCTAGCAGCTACGGTCAGAGAGGCACGATACCTTGGAAGGGGGATCTCTGAACACTCTCCTATGTGGTTGACTGTGGAACTCGGACAGCCGGCAGTAGGTAGAGTGGCTCCTATTGGTGTATGGCACTTGAGGTACCCTGCGACTAAGAGGATGATTGCCAAGATTTCAGATCACTATTTTCAAGAAAATTTAGGTACTGTCGACTCGGCACAGTCATTGTAGGAAGCATATAAGACGGTAGTCCGAGGGGAAGTCCTGTCTTTGATAGCGGGAAAGAAAAAGAAGCACCAGGCAGAGGTCGAGAGGGCGGAAGCCGACGTAACTCGGTTGGAAGAATTGGTGGCCAAGACAGCCGCTCCAGTGGATGTGCATCTTTTAAAATTAAGACAGAATGAGTACAGAGGCCTTGCCAAAGACAGGGTGGTAGCTCAGAATAAGGTCACCCAAAGTCGAATATATGAGCATGGAGACAAGGCTAGTAAATTGATTGCTTGGCTCGAATGTGGGGAATGGGCATCAATGGGCTTGTGTCGGAGTTACATGGTGCAGATTCTATCACTGTCACAGACCCCCAGGCAGTGGCAGATGAGTTCTCGGAATATTACAGAGGTGTATACACTTTGGTCAGTGGATATACAGAGGCTGAGAACAGTGATATGATAAAAGACATCCGTATGGATGAGAAACATGGCGGCAGTAGGCTAGCTGCCACAGTACTCCGCTCCAAGCCCTGGCAGAGTGTATTACACATCGGTCGCAGGAGAGCAAGAATCATGCAGAATCATGCGGGATAATTTAAAATTGTTTAAAACGCATCGAGAGGCACAAAGTTTTACCTGTGGAGTTGTTCTGGCGTACTCTGACTGAGTAGCTTTCCTTTCCGCTGTCCCCTCTCGTGCGCTGTTTGGGTGGCGGCGCTGTGCTTCCCTGTCAATGTGCTTCACCCCGGGGGGCGTGGTGCTAACTGACCCGGCAGCTCCTGGTGTTGGTGCCGCTGTGATCTCACTGAGGCAGATGCAGACGGGCTTGTGGCCGTGGAATCGGGCCGCCCTGGAGCTCCGTCGAGGAAGGTGACTACGGAGTCTCTGGAGAGACTCTCGTGCCAGCGCTGGTGGCTCTGATGTTTCTACCAACACCGCAGCATCGACGGTGGCGACGCCAGCAGAAGTAGTGATAGCGGAGAGAGGAGTGACAACCGGAGGAGTTGCCCTCACGGCAGAGCTGAAGGGGAAAGAGGAAGGGGGGCAGACGGTAGGGTCTCAAACTTCAGTTGCAGCAGCTCCTTTGATCCCCCTATTGCGGTACCATCTGTGTGCAAGGGCTTACAGAGCAAAGGTACTGGTAGAGGGAAATATACCCGAAAGAAGAAGGGGGGAGAAGGGGTTTATCTGCTGTTCAGGTTTCTCAATCTTTCTCTGAGCTGGAGTCAGGGGGTTCACCCCAAGGCAGCGCTACACTTTCAGGAGGCCCCACACCGATCAAAACCTCGTCATTCCATTCAACTGAGGTGAAGGCCAAACATTCAAAAAAGGGTAACAAGGCTGTTAAGCCCGTGCTCGCTTCTAGCTCTAGGATAATGCCTTCATTGCGTTCATTCTTTAAAGTTGTTCCGCAGGTATTGGACTTGGGTCAAGATCATCCCCCCCGTGCGTGTGACTCTTCTTCTCTCCCGGTCACCCCCGGTCCATCGGATACTCCTTTACAATCAAGCCTCTTAGAAGTATTCTGTGCCTCATCTCCACCTGATTTCACGTCAGTCCCTGATGCACATTCTTCATCAGCAGCTGTTTTAGACACCATACCAGTTTCTGTACCAGTTATCTTTCCAACTTTAAGCATGGAGGGGGCCCTGTTGGTCCCCCCGCTTGAGGGGGCGAGTGTAACCCCTAGCTGTATTGAGCAGGACAACTGTACTATGCTACCAGTACCTTCAACTGGGTTAAGTGATTCTATGTCAGAGGTACCGTCGGGTCCCCTAACTAAGGTGATTAAGGAGGGGGGTGATGTAGCTTGTAACATCAACCCGGGTTCCCTCAGCCCACTACCTGCTGTTTTCGTTATCGATCCATGCAGCAGGGCAGGCATAGAACAAGACCTAGTAGGTCAGGGGGGGCAAACCCCAGAGGTGCAGTTAAACCTTGGTAGTTCACTACAAGCAATCTCAGATCCTATCATAAATTGATTTGGAGTGAAAAAAAGTTTACCTCGAACGTCGGATAGATGAATCGGACAATTCGTGTAAGGAGATTTTTAAAATTGTTAGAGACTTTACTTCGCCATCTTTGGCCATTCCTGTTCAGAGCCATTCTAAGCCTTGGCTTGATGAACTTGCACATTATTTTGTTAACAAAATAACTAGTATCCAAGCTGACCTTGCCATTTACTCTAAACAGCCTCGGGTTGTTGACCCTGATGCGCTTTTTTCTGTTAACCCCATTCTTGGGGAATTTCCGCAGTTAAGCCCTGCCGCTTCATTAGACTATCTGACAGGCTTGAAATCGGGCTCCCCTTTAGATCCTTGCCCGATCTCCTGTCTTAATAAAATAGCCTCTGTGCTAAATGGACCCATAAACTCCATTTTGAACTCTTCACTATCGTCTGGCATTGTCCCACAGGCCTGGAAGAGTGCCCTTATTCTTCCATTAATTAAAAAACCTAATCTTGATCCCATCATACACGCCAACTATAGGCCTATTTCTCTCCTCCCCGCTCTGGCGAAGGTGGCGGAAAAACATGTGCACCGATCTATCTCGGATTTTATCGAGAATAACAACTTGTTGCACAGTACGCAATCTGGGTTTCGTGCGAATTACAGCACAGAGACCGCATTGCTGGAAGTCACCACCGCCATTAGAGAGGTCTTAGACTCGGGAGGCAAGGCCATGTTGGTTATGTTAGACTTGTCGGCGGCGTTTGACACCGTCCCCCATGATACCCTCCTAATTCGACTCTGGGAGTGTGGTCTTAGGGGGACGGTGTGGAACTGGCTTAAGTCATTTCTAGCCAGCCGTCGGCAAACGATCTGGGCGCCACCTCACTCCGCAGCTATGTCAGCCCTGGAAGTGGGGGTCCCTCAGGGGTCTATTCTTAGTCCCCTGCTTTTCAACATCTTTATGGCCCCCCTTGCAGAGGTTGCGGAGTCGTTTGGCGCTCAGATCGTGTCTTACGCTGATGACACCCAGCTCTTGTTCACTCAGAACAGGAACGAGATGTTTGATGGGACTCGTATCAGAGGCTGCCTAGAAGCAGTCTTTGATTGGTTCAAGAGACACGGCCTGAAATGCAACTCCGACAAATCGGAGCTGCTTTTTTTCGGGTGTGTCTCTGAACCAAACTGGAAGAGTTGGTGGCCTCAGGATCTGTTTCCCCCTGCCAACGCTAGCACCAAGGCTAAAAATCTGGGCATCATTGTCGACAATGAGTTGACTTTTGGACCCCAAATAGCCTGTCTTGCTGGGAAATGCTTTGGCATCCTGAGGATGCTCAGGAAATTCCTCCCTCTGATTTCCGTGAACCATCGCAGGGTTATCGTCCAAGCATTGGTAGGGTCACGTATGGACTATGTTAACGTCCTTTATCTGGGTCTCCCCAAATACCTAGTAAGGAGACTTCAGGTTGTGCAAAACTCAGCCGCTCGGGCTATCTATGGTCTCCCTAGAAGAGCTAGTGCCTCTAACTTGCTGAGGGAATTGCACTGGCTCCCTATAGCCAAAAGGGTGTTGTTTAAGAGCTTGACGTTAACTTACAAGGCTCTTCATGACTCAGGCCCTGGGTACATCAAAAAGCGTCTTGCGTTGTATAAACCGAGCAGAGCTCTTCGTTCTGCCTCCTTGTTTCTAATGTCCGTTCCTTCCATCAAACGAACTAGACAAGGGGGGCGCTCTTTTCACTACCTGGCCCCACATGCGTGGAATAGATTGCCTCTTGCCCTTAGACAAGCCCCCAGCCTGATGTCCTTCAGGAAGGCATTAAAAACCTGGCTTTTTACTTATGAATTGTGAAGTCTTTTAACCTCAGTTATGTTTCCTTTCCATTAAAGGTCCTCTTCGCCAAAGCGCCGGGACACTCCATTGCGAGTAGCCGTTGCGCTATAGAAGAACCCAATTAACATAACATAACATAACAGTCACCCGTCTCATAACAGAAGACAGTAGTGATACTATTTCCACGTCTAATTCCAATACTTGCATTTCAGTAGCTTCTTTGCAGCTCATGTTTTCTACCTTATCGGCTGACATCAAAAGGGGGTTCGAAGACTCTGCATCAAATCAGAGAGAGATCAGAAGCTACTGTGAATCCCTGGATAGCAAAATAGATGGTCTCACCTCAAGAACGGAAGCTTTGGAAGAGACTGTTGGTGTGCTATCTCTGCACCTTGATAATGCAAAAGAGGATATATTGAAACTCAAGAAGGAGGACCTGGCAATAGCGGAAAGAAGGGAAATATTAGAAAACAATGCAAGGCGCTGTAATATTCGAATCCTGAACGTACCAGAGGGCAGCGAGGGTTCAGATATTAAAAGCTTAATTATTCCGCTTTTAAAGCAGTCCCTCAACCTGGATCAAACTGAAGAGGAGTTAGCTAAAGACACCCAACGGATACATAGAGACCCTTTCAGGCGTAACCCCCAAAGGACTAAGCCAAGAAAGATATTAGTAAACTTCCATACGCACGCTCTCAAGGAGCAAATTCTTAACCTAGCCCTAAGGCAGAAATCCTTAACGGGTAAAGGGTTCACCTTCCAGATACGATTCGATCTATCCAGGGCTACTCTGGAAAGGCAATGGGAACTGGGAAGGAGGATGGATGCGTTCCGAAAACTAGGCGCAACAGTCCAGATGGGCTTTCCCGCCTCCTTAAAGATCATGTTTAACAACAAGATGTTTAATATACGCTCTGTTCAGGCGGCGGATGAGCTACTGATGTCTTTTGGGGGGGAAAAGGGGGCCCCTGGTTAAAAGGTAGAGATCTGAATTTAACAGTCTAAGGTCCTGCATTACTTTTAGTTCTCTGCTCTGTTCCCCCCTCTCTAGCTTTCCAGCTAATTAGCTATTTAGTTGTTGTCAATCTTCTAGTGAGGCACATTATGATTAGGTCAGTTTAAACAGGGGGCTAAAGAAAAAGGGGTAACTAATAGTATTAGGAAGCAATAAGGGCCTTTACAAATAAGGGTAATCCAACTAAAGGAAAAAAACGATTGAAAAAAAAAAAGGAATAATTAGATGACAAAAAAACTGAAAAAAAAACTAGTTCTAATACTCACTCTGTGGGGGCTTGGGAAGGGTAGGGGATACCATCAACCGGACTCGATCCGGTTAGACAGTAGAAGGGTTTCTCACGGGAGGGGGGGGGGGGTAGGTTGGGGCATTGGGGTGAAGAGGGTTGGTTAAAAAAGCATACCATTTTCCTCATTTCCGGATTGGTTTCTGACAATTTTTTTGATAAAACATGGGTAGTCGATTTAACTTTGGCAGGAGGTCGAGGTAACTTTCTTCTTTTAGCTAGACTTAGTGGATTTTGTGGACTTTGTGGACTTGGTGGGCAAGGCATGATTTATGACTCATGGGCAATCTTAAGATCCTCTCCTGGAATGTTAATGGCCTGCGCACCAAACCAAGAGCAAATAGGATCGTACAATATCTGCGAGACTCTGATGTGCAGGTCATTATACTCCTGGAGACACACTTAATTGAGGCTGAGATGCTCGAGTTGGTTGAAAAGAACAGGTGGATAGATGCTTCAGTATCTACTTCCCAAACATTAAACATAATGGGAGTGACTATCCTCTTTAAAAAATCCATAAACATAAGAGTTTTTTCACAGAAGGGGGATTCTGGAGGCAGGTGGGCAATTGTCACTGTAGATATAGGTGGAGCACGTTTGACTTTAGTAGGTTATTATGGCCCTAATCGAGATGAACCCACAGCTCTGGAACTCCTATTTTCTCACCTTTTGCACTTCCCTGAGCCAATTATCATAGCAGGGGATTTTAATATTGTGCTTGACCCCTTGCTTGATAAGACCCCAAGTAGTAGGCAGCAAGCATTCTCAAAGTCTAGAGCTTTCCTTCTTAACTCTATGAATCAATATGGATACATAGATATCTGGAGAGCAAGAGCAGGGCTAGAATCTGGATTCTCGTATCGAAACTACCAATACCGACACCAATCCAGAATTGACTTTTTTCTAATGAGTCGTAATTTAGTCGATTCTGTAAAGAACGTTAGCTATTTGCCTACGCATCTGTCTGATCATTCCTCAGTATCCTTGGATCTCGTTGGAGTGATTAAACCTCCTTCTAGAGCCTGGTCTTTTGATCGATCTTTTCTCTCGTCATCGGATGATGTTTTATTCATTAAATCTGAAACACGGGAGTTTATGCAAGCAAATATCGGCTATGCTGAGCCTGGTATAGTATGGGACGCCTTTAAGTGCTTTCTCCGAGGGGTAATTAAGAACAAGGCAGTGTTCCGAAGGAGGAAATACACACAAGAAATAGCGTCCATTGAAACTAACTTACTTGCAGCACAAGTTGAAATAGATTCCAGTAGCAATGCTCCTAATTGCGATCTACCATTGTTGCATAGGAATTTGCTAGCGCTAAAAGAGAAATTGGCTTACGTCCTAAATCAACGCATCCTGCAGAAATGGGAGGTGAGCAAGTTAGCCCACTTCGAATACGGGGAAGGTGCTGGCAAACTATTGGCCTGGAAGTCAAAAATCGACCAGGCACGCAACATCATAGACTCTGTTATAACGAGTCAAGGTACTTTTTTTTCAGATACAGATATTAGAACAGCCTTTAAAGATTTCTTTCAAAGTATATATCAGGTAGATAGGAACATCACCTCGTATAGTATAGAGAAATGGCTGGATGGTATCTCCTTACCATCATTATCCTCTGAACAAAGTGCCTTCTTGGATAAAGTGATTACAGAGGAAGAGGTTGTGTTGGCTGCACAGGTCAGCAAAGGGGGCAAGGCTGCAGGCCCTGATGGCCTGCCAGCTGAGATCTATAAAAATCTGGTGGAAGAAATATCTCCCTTCCTTGCTGTCCTGTTTAATCAAATACTGCAGGATGGGGCGCTTCCACCAACATCTTGGAATAGTGCATCTATTACGCTTATTTTAAAACCTGGTAAACCTGTTACCAACTGTGGTTCATATCGTCCTATATCAATCTTGAACGCAGATTATAAAATCTTTGCATCCCTTTTGGCAAGCAGGTTGGCCCAGGTTGCCCCCGATATTTTACATCCTAACCAAAAGGGTTTTGTCAGGGGTCGCCAACTTTATGAATTAACCTATGATCTAATAGGCGCTATAGATATCGCGACCAAGGACTCCATTCCACTGGCTATACTCACGTCGGATGCCACCAAGGTCTTCTACAGGGTCAATTGGACATACCTGTCAGGGGCCTTGGCCAAATTCAATGTGGGCGAGGGTTTTCAGGTTATGTTGTACCATAGTCCAACTGCTTGTGTATTGGTAAATGGGGGCCTGCCTGAACCCTTTGCAGTTACAAGAGGAACACAGCAGGGCTGCCCTCTATCCCCTTTGCTATTCGATCTCTATATTGAGCCTTTTGCTGAGAAATTAAGAGAGGATGATACCATCAAGCCTTTTATCTATAGAGATTGGGAAAAGAGGGTGGCCCTCTACGCGGACGATGTCATGATAATGACATCAGAGATTAGCACTGCGTTTCCTGCAGCCATTAAGTTAGCCTTGGAATTCGGGGAAGTCTCAGGCTACAAGGTAAAAGCCTCAAAGACTGAGACAATGGAGTGGAATGATGACGAGAGCGGATTTAACGAGCAACTAAGCACAAGTGTGCGTTATTTAGGGCTAAACATCGTCAAAGATATCAGTCTGATAGCCCCCTCGAACTTTGCTGTAGTTGCAAAAGAATGTCGGAAGCTAATGAGAGCTTGGCAGCACCTCCCCCTGTCTTTATTAGGCAGAGTAAATCTGGTGAAAATGTCTATCATACCGAAGGTTTCTTTTTTATTTAACACAATTCCACTTTTTTTTTTACCCCTCTTTGTTGGCTAAATTACAGAGTGAAATTACTTCATTTATGTGGAATAATAAAAATCCAAGGATAGCCTGGAAGAAAACCAGGCGCCGCAGGGAGAAGGGGGGGCTGGCGGGCCCAGATTTGCAGATTTATGCGTGGGCATTTCAATTATCACACGCACGTATGCTCCTAAAAATGCCAACAGATGAGGGTATTGGGAGTATGTTTCTGGCTTTATTGAAGTGTGAAGGAGTTGGGCAGTCTGGCTACCTGTATAAATTTGGTGACCCCAAATTCTTTAAAAAAGTTAAACTAAAGGTGTTGCAGAGTCTGGCAAGAACTTGGGCCAAGGTGAGAACTTCAATAAAATTGGGGTACTACTCTAGCAGATCTCCAATATGGGATCTTCCCTTGGCTCCAGGCTAGGTGGGCGACACACTAGCACTCCCGCTTAGAAAGGCTGGAATAAGAGTTTGGGGAGATCTGTTTTTGGAAGGGACCCTGCTTCCTTGGGAATATCTAGTAAGCAAGGTGGGGCCCAATCTCTCTAGACTTAAATATTTGCAAATATCGAGTTGGGCTCAAGCAGTACCCACCCAAACTGCACGCTGGAACAACATGCCATTAGGGGGAGGCAGTGAAATTGAATCTCTTTTGCTAGATAAACCGCCAGCAAAAAAATAGATCTCTTTATGGTACAATCTAATACTGGAAGAAACTGATGGCAATTTTCACCTTCCTGAGCTATTGTGGGGAGACTCGATGCTAGGCCTGAATGTGAAAGATCTGTGGTTAATGTCCTGCAAAGTACTGTGGGACTTAGTCAAACCAGCCTGGCTTCGTAGAAACCATCTTTTCACCCTACATAGGGCCTACTACTCCCCGCAGAGGTTGTCCAAGTTTTTCCTGGGGGGGTCCAGTGGCTTGTGCACGGTGTGGCTTAAAAGAGGCCCCGGACATGCATATGTTCTTTGATTGTCCTCCCCTAGCACCTTTTTGGGACTCAATCAGCAGCAAACTTTCATCTTCCCTGGGATTCACAGTAGTCATTGATCTCCGCATTGTCATCTTTGGAGTTGGGGACCAGACTCGTAGTCCAGCAAAGGACCTTCTGTTCTATTCCATCCTGGCGGCCCGCAGAGAAATCTGTAAGCATTGGAAGGATGCTTCCATCCCTTCCTTTCATGACTGGTGCTCTTCAATTCTCCAAATCTCAAAACTAGGGCTGGGAAACAAAATAAGAGAGCTTTCTGGCATTTGCTTGATTGGTCCCATTGAGTCTGTTTTTTTTTGTTTTTTTTCGCCAGGTCCGATGATTACGTAGCCATGGTTCATTCTCCCTGCTATGCCAGTCTCTTACTTTTCCTCTGGTACTCTGACAGGCTATAGCAATGGTGGCAACTGGCTCAATGGTTGTCATCTGCCATCTGGGTAACAAGGTGTCTTGATCGGTGTGAGCCAGTCGTTTCTGCAGGGAATTTGTTGCCACTCCCTAACCACCATTCCTGCCAGCCCGGACTGAGGCAGCACGATTGGTTTTTTGATTTGGTTGTTTGGCAGTTGGAAACCATAAACGTAAATGAGGATAAAAAAAAAGACATCCGTATGCCTGCACTGTCAGAGGACGATAAGGGGTATTTAGATTCCCCTTACATGGATGATGAAGTGGCACAGGCGATTAGTTTGATTTTTGTGATCTAGTCGTTGAAGAAGTGGGCGAAGTTGTCGCAGAGTTCTTTGGACGCCTGTACGGATGAGGCCACTGGCTTGGAGGTTTGTTGTCTGATTATGTTATCGCGCTCCTTCGGTCTATTTTTGGCACTGTCCAGTGCCTCGCGGAAGAAGCTGGATTGCTTGTTTTTGATGTGGTTGTTGTACTTCCTACGGGCTGATTTCAGTTGATCACGAAGGATGGCGGTCGGGTTGTTTCTCCATTTTCTTTCTTTGGCCCTTAAGTTTCGTCTTTCTGAGTTGAGGTCAGAGTTGAACCATGTTCTGGATGGAGTGTTTCTGCTCCTCTTGAGCTTATGTGGAGCTACTTTGTCAAGTAAGGATACTAGTTCGGAATTATACCGGTCAGTGAGGTCACTGGTGGAGAGGTGGGTTATGTTGACCGGGAGAAGTGAGCTTAGCTGATCTTCCAGGATATCCAAGCGCACTTGAGAAAGGTTTCTCATCTATTTGGGAGGGTCTTGTGGGGGGTGTTGGGAGAGGGTGGGGTGATTGATATGAAATAATATCATGTGGTGATCCGACCAATCGACGGGAAGTATGTGGTTGACCGTGATTGAGTTCTTTTGCGCAATGATGGTATCCAGTGTGGCTCCTTTTTAATGTGTCTCCTCTGTACTGAATTGTGCAAGTTGTTATCACATAGGAGACTGGAAAGCGATTGGATTAGGGGATTGTTTGTCTCGTTCCATCGTAGATTCAGATCACCGAGAATTAAGTTATTGGAATCACCGAGTGCCCCTTGCGCTATCATGTCGGATAATTGATCTCCAAATGCGGCGTTTCTGCCTGGGGGGTGATAGAGTAAGTGACACAGTAGGGAGCCGCTATCTTTATTCTTGATGATGGAGGAGAGGCATTCAAATGAATCATAATCGAAAGATGTGGTTTCCGGGATGACCAAACTATCTTTGTGGATAATGGCAACCCCTCCTCCTCGCTGATCTATCCTGTCTTTGGTGATCAGGGAGAAACCAGGAGGTACCAATTGTAGGAGAGTAGGGTCTGCAATCCTGTGATCACCCAGATTTTTGCTTTTTGCTTCACTGGTTTACGACTTTCCCTGGCTGTGGGCCTGCTAATCAGACCCACAGCCTAGCTGTTCTCTCTATCCAAATTGTACTCAGGTACTGAATTGGCACTGGGCCCTCTCTGAGTCCCTGTACCCAGGGCTGAGGGGTACCCAGAAGTCTCCCAGGGGCTGCAGCATGTATTATGCCACCCCTGGGCTGACTAACTAAATCTGACACAACTGGCTGCTTGACAGCTGGGGCAAGGTGGTGTAATCACCCTTTGCTTTAGATATAGTATTCCTATATCTAACCCTAAATGGACACACAGATTTCCTATCAGTCACTCCTATGGCAGGCCTTAACAATCCTGAAGGCAGAGTGCTTGGAATCGTGTGAGATGGTGCTCTGGCATGAGCTGAGCCTGTCTGCGGCTTTCGGGATCTATCCCTTAGCCGTTTCCATGATATCGCATACCATATACTCTTAAGTGCATTATAATCCTCGCGGTTATATGCCAACTCTGGTATCGCTTTATCAAAACATGTCGAGTAAGGTGTCATACGAATTGGAATACTAACCCCTCACCAATTCTGGCGACGGGGTTAGCATTCCACCCTTCTAGAGGGACACGACATGATGGTAACCTGTAACCCCGGTTAAAGTCAAACAGAGCCTTAGCTCCACAAAATGGATGCTGCCACCGAGACACAAGTCTGCCCTCCTGCTGCTGGGAGTCCTCCCAGAGCAGGAGACAAGGACAAAGGGTTTCCTGCCAGGGGCGGTGCCAGCACCGTCGCAGACAGGCTTTTGTGTATTCTAGGTAGGCAGGGCTTTAGAGGAAGGTGACTGCAAGTGGCACCCCGGTGCTCACTGTGCATAGGCCGGCTTGAACCAGTTCCAGGGGCACACCAGACCCTGAGCTGGGGAAAGCCCGCCAAAGGAGAGGGGTGTAACCACCCCCCTCCTAGTCCCACCCATAGGGCAGGACTTAGTCGCGTGCCAGCCCCCTTTTGCAGGATAAAGGTAGGAGCAGGCCCCCTTCCAAATTAGATCATCTTTGGAATCAAGACACGACTTTCTACGAAAGGACTTCAAGATTTCTTCTTCAAGATTCTCCCTTGTGACTAAGGAGTAGTCACCCTGCATCCGCAGGCACCATCTTAAGAACACTGCGGTCTGCTGCAAGTCCTTCCTCCGGAATCCGACTGCCCAGCTCGACGAGAACCGGCTTCCCTGGCACCTCTGACCTCTACCCACCTCTACAGCTAAGCTGAGAACCGTGGGTGCGACGAGACCTCGAGGGACCGGCCATCTTCAAGACTGCACGACTTCTTTCCAGCACGACCGCCGAGGAATCCTCTGGTGAGTGCTTTGGGGTCCGAGAAGCCCCGACCCTGAGCAGCCCCAGCACCGAAGTTCAGCCTCCCAGCATCTCCACGATCTGCGTGGGGCCCTTCTGCTTTTTGCTGCTCACCGCGTTGTTTGGCTACTAGCCCGCTGGCTTGTGGCCTTCTTAACGACGCCCAACGACATCACTGCTGCTGGTCTGGTTGCTCCAGACTGGCCCTAGCTCCCTTCCAAGAGAGGAGCACCCGGACCCTCCTGGTCCACTCCAGACGCCATTTTAGGTCCACCGCGTGGGCTTGAATTTGCCAAGACTTGTTGCCCCAATCCTGGGTCCAGCGACGTCGAGAGCACCATCCATCGTGGGACAGCTCGTACCTCCATCCTGGTCGCCGACAACGCCTCCTGGTCCGTGAGACTGCAGAGCCCAGCGTCGCCCACTCACCTAGTCGAGGTGACTACCATCCGGTGCCCTCCTGGTGCCACCTGACTACTGGCTAGTAGTCACGAACTTGGTCCCCTCTGCTTTCAGGTGTTATCCATCTTCGATCCAGGCTTGGATCACCCGAACAATCTTCACTGGTCGCCTGCCAGCAACTCCTTTTCTTCAGGCTCCTGGTTCGTCAACGAAGAATCCCGACGTCTTTCCAGACCTATGCAGCCGCAGCCCCTGGGCTAGGTAACTTCGGCATTTCAGTGCCCCAGCATAGCCTCACTATCCAAGGGTCCAGATCCACTTTCGTTTTTGACCTACCTAGTCGTGTTCGCCCGAGAACACTAACTTTGTGAATTCTAGCTCCCATAGGCTTTTTCCCGCCTTACGCGTGAGAGTTCCCACTCTGCACGTGGCTCCCCTAGGCCTCCTGCTTCTAACCTGAGTGTTCAGTATTGTAGGCCTAGCGTTTCTAAAGCCTCTGAGAATCGTTACTTACCTGCTAGTAATTCGCATTCCACTTTTGTAGTCTATGGTTTTTCGTGCCCCTCGGGCATTTGTGTAAATTGTGCGACTTAAAGTATTTTTATAAGAGTTTTGTTGTGTGCTTAGCTCCCTGTCTCATAAAGAGCCAGGGTAGTCTTGTTATAAATAAATACACTGTTTATTTTCATAACAACTTGTGTGGTGTCCTTTCACTTGGTGTTCAAGGGGTAATGTGATGGTAAAACAGCTGGCTTAACACGCCCTCTAGAGTCTTAGCCTTAGACTGCTCGTATCCATGCTACTAGGATAGCTGGTCTATAAGGTTGACTTACAACCAATCATCAATAAGGGTTGTTTGGACTGATATATAGTGATCACTAGAATAGTGAGCACTGCACATCAGGCCAACTTCTCACATTGGTGAGCAGCGGTTGGGATTTGAGCTTGCTGTTGTTTTACCACACATATCCTAAGAATATCATTTGAAAGATCACATAAGTACTAAGGTACATATAACTTAGCTTAGAATATTCTGAGTTCTACTGAACCAGCTGTTGTAGCTCCTAGGGCCTAGCACACCCTAAACTACAACTCTAGCAAGGGATCAATAGGCAAACATATAGTGTAGGTAAGTGCACCACTTACACCTCACTAGAAAAGCATGTCTACCCAGGGAGAGTCTACTGAGACCCCCCCTTGTGGTTATTGACCCCCCACAGGTCACCTCAAGATATGCAGCTCTCAGTTTCCAGGAGATGAGACAAGTGTGTACCTCCAGGAAACTGAAACAGGGGTCTAACCCCACCATTCCCTTTCTGATAGGTCTCTTAGAGACTTATGATGCGAGAAAGATTTCTCAGCTAGATGGGAAAATGCCAGCCTTAGAGGGTACCTCTGGGGATCCAGACCTCCCCAACACTGCCAATGCAGTTGAGGAGGAGGATCAAGAGGAACTCTCTGGGGATGAGGTAGACAAAGGTCTTGAGGTAGTCAGAAGGCTAACTAGGGCCAACTTAGACTTACTTGGGCTAGGATCTGGGGGACCCCCAGTACTGACCCGAAGTGGGCCTAACCTTGGAGTTAGGAGAGATAGATCTCTTTCTAGGGACTCCAATAGATCTCTGCACTCTAATGCCTCTTCTCAGAGGAGAAGGAACTCTCCCCAGAGGAGATTGACTTCCCCCCAGAGAATAGAGCATGAAGCTAGAATGAGACAGGCTGCTCTGAGGATTGAAAGGGAAGAACTTGCCCTGGCCAAAGAAAAGCTTGCCTTTGCTAGAGAGCAGCAGATGAGTGGGATAGTTCCCACTGGTGGCAGCAATCTCCCAAGAGATAGAGAGAAGGGTTTAGATACTAAACACCTGACAAAAATAGTGCCCCCCTTTAAACAAGGGGATGACATCCAGAAATGGATGGTTGCTTTGGAGAGGGCCTGCACTGTGCAGTGCATTCCCCAGAGTCAGTGGGCAGCTATACTGTGGCTTTCCTTTGATGGTAAAGGTAGAGATAAGCTCCTCACTACAAGAGTGGAGGATGCTAACAATTACCAGGTCCTGAAAAATACACTGGTTGATGGGTTTGGTTTAACCACTGAGCAGTACAGGTTGCTGTTCAGAGACACCCAGAAAACTCAGTCTCAGGACTGGTCTGACTTTGTGGATTGTGCCACTAAGGCTTTGGAGGGCTGGTTGCTGGGTAGCAAGGTTACTGATTACACAGGATTGTATAATCTGATGATGAGAGAACAAATTTTAAACAATTGTCAGAACCAGTTGTTGCACCAGCACCTTGTTGATTCAGATCTGACCTCTCCCCAAGAATTGGGAAAGAAGGCAGACAAATGGGTCAGAACAAGGATCAAGCAGAACCAGAACCAGAACCAGGGTGGTCAGAAGAAAGCAGACCAGAAGGGTAATACTAAGAATGAACAAAATGACCAGAAGTCTTCACCAGGTCCCCCAACAAACCAAAGAGGGTGGGGGTCAGGCTTCCCAGAAGAAGAAGACTCAAGAAGGCCAGTCAAAAAGGTGGTGCCAGTACTGTAAGAGTAAGTCTCACTGGTTTAGTGAGTGCACCAAAAGAGGAGGGCAAACTCCTACCACTACAGCCCCTAAGGCAACTGCACCCCCTAGTACAGTCAGTAGTGGTAGTGCACCTCCCAAGGCATTAGTTGGGTTAACCTTGGGAACTGAGGGGTCTGACAACTTAGTTGGCACACTCACTCAGGCTGTCCTTGTCTGTACAGGGGATATGGATATATCCCCTGACACAAGTCCCAATACTTTGGGCAAATACAGGCAGACACCTTTGATTAATGGCAAGATGGCTCAGGCCTATAGGGACACTTGTGCCAGTGTCACCATGGTGACACCTAACTTTGTGGACCCTGGACAGATCATGCCAGGTACAGATTTCCTGGTGACCAATGCCAGCAACGTCACTACCAGTCATAGTATGGCGATTGTGGCTTTCTCCTGGGGTGGAGTGAAGGGTCAAAAGAAAGTTGTAGTCAGTTCAGACCTCCCACTTGATTGTTTGTTGGGCAATGATTTGGAGTCATCACTATGGTCAGAAGTGGAGCAGAGGACTCACATGGAAATGTTAGGCTTGCCAGCACATGTGCTTGCTGTGACTAGGTCACAGGCCAGAAGATGCCCCACTGAACAGGTGCTGGATCCTGGAAGAATGGACCAGACACCTTCCAAGAAGAAGAGCAGTAGGGTTAAGGCGTTGCCTTCCCCCTTGCCCCAGGTTGAAGATCAAGTCTCTGAGGAGGCTGATCTGAGAGAGCTGAGGGAAACCGAGCCTAAAGAGCATGAACTTGATCAAGTTGAGTTTCTGGGCTCAGGGGGACCCTCCAGAGAAGACCTGGGGAAGGCACAGTTAGACTGCCCTTCCCTTGAACCCCTCAGACAGCAGGCTGCTGCTGAGGCTGCAGGGAATGCCACAGGTGCCCACAGGGTATACTGGGAAGATGGACTCCTGTACTCTGAGTCAAGAGACCCCAAGCCTGGTGCAACCAGGAGGCTGGTCATCCCCTTGTCTCTGAGAGGTTTCCTTCTCACCTTGGCCCATGAGATTCCCCTTGCAGGTCACTTAGGCCAGACAAAGACTTGGGACAGGCTTGTCTCACACTTTCACTGGCCCCACATGAATGAGAATACCAAGGAGTTTTGTCGCTCCTGTGTCACTTGCCAAGCCAGTGGTAAGTCAGGTGGCACCACAAAGGCCCCCCTCATACCACTACCTGTGGTGGGGGTCCCCTTTGAAAGAGTGGGGATTGACATTGTTGGTCCAATGGAACCCCAGACAGCATCAGGGCACAAGTTTATACTGGTGGTGGTGGACCATGCCACCAGGTATCCTGAAGCTATTCCCCTGAGGACCACCACAGCTCCTGTGGTGGCAAGGGCCCTAGTTGGAGTGTTCTCCAGAGTGGGCTTTCCGAAGGAGGTCGTTTCTGACAGAGGTACAAACTTCATGTCAGGATATCTGACTGCAATGTGGAAGGAGTGTGGTGTGAACTACAAGTTCACCACACCCTACCACCCGCAATGCAATGGGCTTGTTGAGAGATTCAACAGGACCCTCAAAGGGATGATTCATGGACTACCTGAAACTCTTAGGAGAAAATGGGATGTCCTGATCCTCTGCCTCTTGTTTGCTTACAGAGAGGTCCCACAGAAGGGGGTTGGCTACAGCCCCTTTGAGCTTCTGTATGGGCATCCTGTAAGAGGACCCCTGTGTTTGGTGAAGGAAGGATGGGAGAGACCTCTCAAAAAGCCTGCAACCAACATAGTGGACTATGTACTTGGTCTCCGCTCCAGGATGGCTGAGTACATGGAAAAGGCATCTAAAAACCTGGAGGCCAGCCAAGAACTCCAAAAAGCTTGGCATGACCAAAAGGCTGTCCTGACTGTGTACCAGCCTGGACAGAAGGTGTGGGTGCTGGAGCCAGTGGCCCCAGCAGCTCTCAAAGACAAATGGTCTGGGCCCCACACCATCATTGAGCAAAAGGGAGAGGTTACCTACTTGGTGGACCTTGGAACTCCCAGGAGCCCTCTCAGAGTGCTCCATGTAAACAGGCTCAAGGCATATGTCGAGAGGAAGGACATGAGCTTGCTCATGGCCACAGATGAGGGACAGGAGGAAGAGAGTGACCCTCTCCCAGACCTGCTCACTCAGAATCCTGATGATGGATCAGTAGATGGTGTTGTCTTTTGTGGCAGTCTCACTGAGCATCAGCAACAGGATTGCAGGCAAGTTCTGCAATCCTTCAGACATATGTTCTCTCTGACACCCAGCCAAACTGATTGGTGTACCCATGATGTTGACACTGGAGACAGTCTGCCTGTCAAGAGTAAAATCTACAGACAGCCTGATCATGTTAGAGACTGCATCAAAACAGAAGTGCAGAAAATATTGGAGCTGGGAGTCATTGAGCCCTCAGATAGCCCTTGGGCTAGCCCAGTAGTTCTAGTGCCAAAGCCTCACACCCAGGGTGGTAAGAAAGAGATGAGGTTTTGCGTAGACTACAGAGGCCTCAATGCAGTCACTAAGACTGATGCCCACCCAATACCAAGAGCAGATGAACTTATAGATAAATTGGCTTCTGCCAACTTCTTAAGTACATTTGATTTGACAGCTGGGTATTCGCAAATCAGGTTAGCTGAGGAGGCCAAACCCAAGACAGCATTTTCTACCCCTGGTGGGCATTATCAATTTGTGGTAATGCCCTTTGGTTTGAAAAATGCACCTGCCACCTTCCAAAGGTTGGTGAATCAAGTCCTCACTGGGCTGGATGACTTCTGTGCAGCATATCTTGACGATATTGCTGTCTTTAGCTCCACCTGGGAGGATCACCTGGTCCACCTGAGGAAAGTGTTAGAGGCCCTGCAGAAGGCAGGCCTCACTATCAAGGCCACTAAGTGCCAGATAGGGCAGACACAGGTTGTATACCTGGGCCACCTTGTAGGTGGAGGCCAGGTTCAGCCATTGGAGAGTAAAATACAGGCCATCCAGGACTGGGCTCCTCCAATCACCCAGACTCAGGTTTGAGCTTTCTTGGGCATGACTGGTTATTACAGAAAGTTTGTCAGAAATTATGGGTCCATAGTGACCCCTCTTAATGACCTGACAAGCAAGAAAATGCCAAAGAAAGTTCAGTGGACAGCAAGCTGTCAGAAAGCATTCAATGACCTAAAGCAGGCCATGTGCACAGCACCTATCCTTAAGAGTCCAGATTACTCCAAGCCATTCATTGTCCAAACAGATGCTTCTCAGTTGGGTGTGGGAGCTGTTCTGTCTCAGCTGAATTTTGATGGTAATGACCAGCCTATTGCTTTCATTAGTAGGAGGCTGACCCCCAGAGAGAAAAATTGGTCAGCTATTGAGAGGGAGGCCTTTGCTGCGGTTTGGGCCCTGAAGAAGCTGAGAGCCTACTTGTTTGGCACTCACTTCACCATTCAGACCGACCATAAGCCCCTCTTGTGGCTAAATCAGATGAAGGGTGAAAACCCCAAACTGCTTAGGTGGCCCATTTCCCTACAGGGGATGGATTTTACAGTGGAGCATAGACCTGGTACTGATCACAGCAATGCTGATGGGCTCTCCAGGTATTTCCACTTAGAGCAAGAAGACTCACCTGGTCAAGGTTAGTTTATTGTCCCAAAGTTTGGGGGGGGGGGGTCATGTAGGAGAGTAGGGTCTGCAATCCTATGATCACCCAGATTTTTGCTTTTTGCTTCACTGGTTTACGACTTTCCCTGGCTGTGGGCCTGCTAATCAGACCCACAGCCTAGCTGTTCTCTCTATCCAAATTGTACTCAGGTACTGAATTGGCACTGGGCCCTCTCTGAGTCCCTGTACCCAGGGCTGAGGGGTACCCAGAAGTCTCCCAGGGGCTGCAGCATGTATTATGCCACCCCTGGGCTGACTAACTAAATCTGACACAACTGGCTGCTTGACAGCTGGGGCAAGGTGGTGTAATCACCCTTTGCTTTAGATATAGTATTCCTATATCTAACCCTAAATGGACACACAGATTTCCTATCAGTCACTCCTATGGCAGGCCTTAACAATCCTGAAGGCAGAGTGCTTGGAATCGTGTGAGATGGTGCTCTGGCATGAGCTGAGCCTGTCTGCGGCTTTCGGGATCTATCCCTTAGCCGTTTCCATGATATCGCATACCATATACTCTTAAGTGCATTATAATCCTCGCGGTTATATGCCAACTCTGGTATCGCTTTATCAAAACATGTCGAGTAAGGTGTCATACGAATTGGAATACTAACCCCTCGCCAATTCTGGCGACGGGGTTAGCATTCCACCCTTCTAGAGGGACACGACATGATGGTAACCTGTAACCCCGGTTAAAGTCAAACAGAGCCTTAGCTCCACAAAATGGATGCTGCCACCGAGACACAAGTCTGCCCTCCTGCTGCTGGGAGTCCTCCCAGAGCAGGAGACAAGGACAAAGGGTTTCCTGCCAGGGGCGGTGCCAGCACCGTCCCAGACAGGGTTTTGTGTATTCTAGGTAGGCAGGGCTTTAGAGGAAGGTGACTGCAAGTGGCACCCCGGTGCTCACTGTGCATAGGCCGGCTTGAACCAGTTCCAGGGGCACACCAGACCCTGAGCTGGGGAAAGCCCGCCAAAGGAGAGGGGTGTAACCACCCCCCTCCTAGTCCCACCCATAGGGCAGGACTTAGTCGCGTGCCAGCCCCCTTTTGCAGGATAAAGGTAGGAGCAGGCCCCCTTCCAAATTAGATCATCTTTGGAATCAAGACACGACTTTCTACGAAAGGACTTCAAGATTTCTTCTTCAAGATTCTCCCTTGTGACTAAGGAGTAGTCACCCTGCATCCGCAGGCACCATCTTAAGAACACTGCGGTCTGCTGCAAGTCCTTCCTCCGGAATCCGACTGCCCAGCTCGACGAGAACCGGCTTCCCTGGCACCTCTGACCTCTACCCACCTCTACAGCTAAGCTGAGAACCGTGGGTGCGACGAGACCTCGAGGGACCGGCCATCTTCAAGACTGCACGACTTCTTTCCAGCACGACCGCCGAGGAATCCTCTGGTGAGTGCTTTGGGGTCCGAGAAGCCCCGACCCTGAGCAGCCCCAGCACCGAAGTTCAGCCTCCCAGCATCTCCACGATCTGCATGGGGCCCTTCTGCTTTTTGCTGCTCACCGCGTTGTTTGGCTACTAGCCCGCTGGCTTGTGGCCTTCTTAACGACGCCCAACAACATCACTGCTGCTGGTCTGGTTGCTCCAGACTGGCCCTAGCTCCCTTCCAAGGGAGTAGCACCCCGGACCCTCCTGGTCCACTCCAGACGCCATTTTAGGTCCACCGCGTGGGCTTGCATTTGCCAAGACTTGTTGCACCAATCCTGGGTCCAGCGACGTCGAGAGCACCATCCATCGTGGGACAGCTCGTACCTCCATCCTGGTCGCCGACAACGCCTCCTGGTCCGTGAGACTGCAGAGCCCAGCGTCGCCCACTCACCTAGTCGAGGTGACTACCATCCGGTGCCCTCCTGGTGCCACCTGACTACTGGCTAGTAGTCACGAACTTGGTCCCCTCTGCTTTCAGGTGTCATCCATCTTCGATCCAGGCTTGGATCACCCGAACAATCTTCACTGGTCGCCTGCCAGCAACTCCTTTTCTTCAGGCTCCTGGTTCGTCAACGAAGAATCCCGACGTCTTTCCAGACCTATGCAGCCGCAGCCCCTGGGCTAGGTAACTTCGGCATTTCGGTGCCCCAGCATAGCCTCACTATCCAAGGGTCCAGATCCACTTTAGTTTTTGACCTACCTAGTCGGGTTCGCCCGAGAACACTAACTTTGTGAATTCTAGCTCCCGTAGCCTTTTTCCCGCCTTACGCGTGAGAGTTCCCACTCTGCACGTGGCTCCCCTAGGCCTCCTGCTTCTAACCTGAGTGTTCAGTATTGTAGGCCTAGCGTTTCTAAAGCCTCTGAGAATCGTTACTTACCTGCTAGTAATTCGTATTCCACTTTTGTAGTATATGGTTTTTCGTGCCCCTCGGGCATTTGTGTAAATTGTGCGACTTAAAGTATTTTTATAAGAGTTTTGTTGTGTGCTTAGCTCCCTGTCTCATAAAGAGCCAGGGTAGTCTTGTTATAAATAAATACACTGTTTATTTTCATAACAACTTGTGTGGTGTCCTTTCACTTGGTGTTCAAGGGGTAATGTGATGGTAAAACAGCTGGCTTAACACGCCCTCTAGAGTCTTAGCCTTAGACTGCTCGTATCCATGCTACTAGGATAGCTGGTCTATAAGGTTGACTTACAACCAATCATCAATAAGGGTTGTTTGGACTGATATATAGTGATCACTAGAATAGTGAGCACTGCACATCAGGCCAACTTCTCACACCAATGTATCTAGGCACGGGGGGATGTCTTATTCAGCCAGGTCTCCGTGAGGAACGCAATGTCTATGTCATGTGATAGGATAGCCTCAGCTAGTTCCGTTGCGTGAAGTGAGGCAGATCTGTAGTTGATCAGTAAGCAGTTGGTGAAAAGCTTTTGAATGCTGGCGGTTCTTTCTTTGGTTGCCCTAGGTATGGTGGTGCGGACAGGCCGTCTCAGGGGTTTTGTGCAGGGAATGTCTTTCCGGAGTCCTGTGATCACTTGGATTTTGGATTTAGGATAGTGAGAGGAGGTAGTGTCATATGCGGAGGCTAGGATGGCTGCTTCGTTATCTGATATAGGAGCTAGGGTTCTAATGGGCCTTGAAGTCAGGTGATTTATATCGGAAATGATTTCCTCATTCAGTCCTTTACGGACTGTGTCTAAAGAGAAAATCCAGTATGTTTCTCTTTGTTTTCCTGTTTTAACCGGATCTTTTCCTGATATTATTTTCACCCGGTCTAGAATAAGCCACTTCATTTCAGTTTCTGTATGCTGATGGGCTTGGAAATGGCTAACTAGTGGTGCTTGCTGTTTACCAGTTCTAATTGCAGATTTATGTTCCGAGAATCTGGTGCGAAACTCTCTCGAAGTTTCCCCTATGTATCCTAGTCCACATGGACATAGAATCAGGTAGACAACGTTGGAACTTCTGCAATTTGCCATGTGTTTAATTGTTCCTGTTGTTTTCACTGAAACGTAAGTAGACCAGTGATCACACATCTGGGAGCCCTACCCAAGAATCAAGTTAAAAGAAGAATCAACTATAAACAAATTTGATGGACTTGTGTCAAGAATGTCAAAACTGTGATTTTGATAACTGAAACAAATAGGAGTAGCGAGTATGACTCCACCATAGATGTGCTTTTATTGTGAGTTTTTTGTGTGGTATGATTGATGGTATGTATGAGTAGAATTAAAGGTGAGAATTGAAGGATGATGGTGCAAATTTGATTCTGTCTCATCTGCCAATGTCCTTGTGAGCTTAAATTATAAAAAAAGTATATGAAAATAAAGAAATACATATATATTTATGATTTTTTTTGGGGATAAATAAACAAAATTAGAAAGAAAGTTATTTCTGTGCTGGGATTTTGTGCTATGGGGAGAGGTTCAGCTTGAGTAATTACCATTTTAGAAATTAGATAGGCCAGTTAAGAGGTTGCTTATTGTAATTTGTACAAGGTTTCCAGAGTGTTACAAAAGTTGACCATCTGCAAAACTATACATATTAAACAGCAACTATATACCGTGATACGTGCTGGTTTAATGGCTAAGCTTCCTCTTTTTTTGTCTTTGATCTTGCACACATCATGTTCCATGCAGGTTCTGATGTTGTCCCATTTTTCACAGTTTCCCACCGTAACATCAGCCCACACATGCTACTGTGTGTCATCGGTTCATCACTAGCATTGTGCTACTCACTAATTGCCAGTCCTCACCCTCACTTGGGGTAAGCTCTCCATACTGTTCACCACTAACAGCAATGAATAGGAGATTTTATACTACTCGCTTAATTTGCTGCCCCCTAGGTCAAATCCTTCTGCTCATTCTTTCTTTTATCCTCCTCCTATAACTAGTACCCAGCTGGGTTCCCTTGTGAGTATCTCTTTTCCTTTACTATCACTCACCGTTGGCACACACTCTTCACGCGGCAGTCCACTGCCCAGGTACCTGTGAATTCAATGCCTTCCTCCCTCCATTGTGTTGCATTTGTGCCAGTATATGGGCCATATGCTTACTTTATTCTTCTTTTCCTAAATATCCCTAAATTCCTAGGTCCTGATGAGACCCTATACCACACAAAGGGTTGAAACGTGGTCAACAAAAAAAGAGAAAGCCAACCATAAACCAGCATCTATCACTGTAGATAGTTGCTGTTTATTATGCATAGTTTTGCAGACGGTCGACTTCTGTAACACTTTGGAAACCTTGTAAAAATTGTCACAATATGTCACCAATACCTTAGGTTCCTATGTTTCACGTGGGACACTAAGCACTATCTTTTCATTGTATTTGTTTGTGAAATATAATACATAACTGTGTTAAACCAAGCCAAAGGTGTATGTGGTTTCTTCTTCCTCTGACATCCCTCTAACCCTTCCATTGTGATTGTGCATTTGATTACCAATACTTAGTTTTACCCTTCCACAGGAACCACTGTTTCTGATAATAATATTACACAATGCTGCCCATGTTCCTTATTTGCTCTGGATGCATCTTTTGAAAGGAATGTGCGTCGTATTATATTGAATGTGCTGCCCCCCAGGGCAGTTGCAAGTCATGCTGTCCTGGGGGCAGCGCATTAGAAAGAAATATAGAGCAGGTTTGAAACACCTGCTATGTGTTTCAACTCACCTGCACTTTTAAAAGGGGTGAGAGATCCCCTGTATTGAGTGACTGCACCAGCATGCAAGGGCATGTTGCATGCGGGTGCCATCAGGGGGTGCACTGACAGTATGCTACCTTTTAGGTGGCACACTGTCAGTGTGCCTCCTGACAGCTTCTTTGCCTCTGCACGCGCATCTATATACGGCATGGCAGCAGAGGCAAAGGGATTCCCTCATTTGCATGGGGCCACACCCTAATGCAAATGAGGGAACGCCCTCTGGTGATTGCAGTGGCGCTATATGTTTGCTAGCACTATCTGTATTACAGAAAGCGCTGCACAAGAGTCTGCTCTGTCATTTCTAAAGTGTTCACCAGTACCACTTAGCAGCAGGGCCAGCTCAAGGCAGAGCTGCTGCACTCTTTGACTCAGGCCCCGGTCTTGTCATTGCCCACACTGTCACTGATAAACATATTTATATATTTCAAAAGCAGGCCTAGTCTCATTATGTCACTTATTTTTAATGACCCAGCAAGAGAAGGTGCTGCTATGTGGCACCGTAAAGTGAAGCTGTCTTAAAATGTGTTCCAGAACATTTTTTATTTATTTTTTTATTTTGAGTGATGCCCATGCTACCAGAATAACAGAGTCCCTCCTGTAGACTCTGGCCGTGACCCCACAACAGCTTGTGACAAGCCTCCTCAGCACAGCAGTGCTTTAGAAAAATGTTAAATACATTTATAAACATACTATAACACTTGAGAACTTTCTAGATGAAAAAGTCACCGTTCATTGAAGATTATCGCTTCTGTAGCATGTTATATATTTCAACTTGATGTGCATGATGAATTTTAATAAAACTATCTGTTGACAGTCAATTTTAGTACCAAACCTTCCATCATTTAGCTCATATTATCCATCTCTTGTTCTATTGAGTTAACTCCAAGATTTTGACATTAAAATATTCGGTCAAAAAAGCCATGAGCTCACTAACATTTCCTCACACTTCCTAGGAATAAAATAATTATTTAAATTCGATAACAAACCCATACGCTTGGTTTGGTGCTAAAACAGTTATAATAGCAATAAAAGGTAAATAACTTATCTGTATCCTAAACCCTAAATTCCAAGGCTTGCACTCTCTTGCCATAATTCTATTTTACAGGAAAATAAACTGAGAGCCAAATGCATAATCCCCTATTGGCTCTCACAAATGTGACGGTGGCTTGCACAGCAAAGTCATGATAACTATCCACATATTAATATCTAGTAACCCAGGTTTCCTGTCACAAAATTATGTCAAATATTTTAATATGAGAAGGTCAAAGCATAGAATCCTCTTTGGAGTGAAAAACTAATGCATTTCAGGAATCTTGTTAACAATTTAGCTAAACATTGTCAGCTTCTGGGCAAATCTGTGTACCCCCTTTAACAAAAAAAATAAACCAAGAAGAATAGAAAGCATCAACCTCACCTAAGCTACTTATGTGTTGTGAATACAGTCTCTGCAAGATGTAATGTAATGTAATGTAATGTAAATGTATCTTGTAAAGCGCACTGCTGCCCTGAGGCGTCGTGGCGCTGTAGACCGCTGGGGAACCCGTCCTGGCTATCCCTGTGAGATGGTCCCTACTGGGTATCTCCAAGGTGAAACCAGGCATCCCCGGCGAATGTGGGGGGCCATTGTAGAGATGAAGCAAGCTAATGCCCAGAGTTGCCGAGTGTGATCCCTGGTTAGAGTAGGCACCGAGGCGAGAATTATCAAGTCCGCTGACCCTGGTCCACGACCCTGCCGCGTGTTGGATGAACTGCAATGGACTGCAAATTAAGTCTGTTTTAACACAGGGTGGACAGCAGAGAGTAATTTGGCTCTAATCGAGGTAGATGTAACGACGCTGCTGCGCGCGATGTATGAGGCCCGCTGCCGCCGTTAATAAAATATACTACACGTGTGGTGGTTTCAATGGCGCAGTACTGACTAACTATACGGGGTCTCGCCTCTTTATTTTATAGATGCGCCTGGCGTCATATGCCAGCGCTATTGCGTGAAAACACCTACCGCTGTTGAACATTACATTCCTTCCAACCTTTATTAAACATAAGCAAAATATCAACATGTTGATCTGTTACCAGTCCTGGTAGGGTTGTTTGCTTCCAGCTCCTACCCAGCCACAGATCACATCCTGACTTGAGTCTTTGGTTATTCACACCATGAATCCCACTAGACGGGAGGAGGGAGCCGGATTGCTCCTCAGGCAGTATCTGGAATGCTCTCCCCGTGATGACGACAGGGATGGGGTCACTTCCTGCAAGACTCTGCCCTCCGGAGCTCTCACTGGGGTGTTGGACAGTCTTCCCTCCGGAGTTCTGAGTGGTGATAGTGTACCTTGGTCAGATCTGTCCAGATCATCCATAGGGATAGTTCCTTGGCCATCTTCTACCTCCTCCACCACTATCTGCTGACTTGGGCCAGCCTCCATACTTTCCAGTGTTGGAAGGTTGGGAGTCCCTGCATGAACTTTTTTGAAGAACAATACATTTCATGTGATTTCTTCTGTTCCCCTCCATGCTGTTATCATCGTGCCTGTCCGGCGGGTCACTGTCCAGGGACACTGCTCAAACAGGAGACAGAACTTGCTCCCTGGGTGTCTGTCTTTGACATAGACAAGGTCCCTTTCTCGGATGGTCGCCGCTTTCGCTCTTCAATTGGTACTGGTCCTTTCGTCTAGGACCCTCGTAGTGTCAATCTGAGAAGGGGCCCAGTTTGGGTGATGAGGAATAGTGTCTTGCACCACTCGGCCCATGCTTGCTTATCCCGGTGCCCTCTCAGTCGTGAGATGAGGCGTCAAGCTGTATTCCCTCAGGAAGCTGTAGATGGCTCTCTCCAGAGGGACTTCCTCGGCATGCGCGGCGCGAATGACCTTGTTGAGAGGGCGCATGAACCTCTCTACTTCTCTGTTTGCTTAGGGCCAGCGTGGTGTTACTTTCCGATGTTGGATGCCCCAACACTTGAGATAGTCGGCAAACTCTTGTCCCTGAAACGGTGGACCATTGTCAGTCTTCACCACCTCAAAGATCCCGTGAGTTGCAATGATCTTCTCTACTTTGGTGATCACTTTGGTGGCTGTCTGGCCTCCGATGATTTCTATCTCGGGGTATTTTGTGTAGTCATCGATGACCACGAGGACATAGCGCCCATCCGGAAGGATGACCAAAGTCGATACTGATGCATTCCCACGGTTGTTGGGGGTTGTCTTTCAGTGATGACGGGGTGAGGACGATCTGATTGGCCTGACACCTGGCACCATTGGCATGTTCTGACTGTCTGCTCGACCATTGGGTTCATCCCCGGGAACCACACTTTCGCTCTCACCCAACCTTTCGTCTTCACCATGCCCTGGTGCCCTCGATGTGCGAGATCCACCACCTGTTGAGTAAAGCTTGACGGAATCACTAGCCGCGGACCTCTGAGTAGGCACCTACTGCCGTTGACAGAGAGTTTGTCCTTGACTCGCATGATCGACTCGAGCGTGGCCTTCGCTTGGGATGTTCGTAGGGTCATTGTGGTCTGAATGGGGTGACAGTCATTCGCCCGAACTGCGGTGATGGCTAGTTGCAGACATTCATCATTGTGGTTTGCTACCACTATGGCTTTAAGGCTTATTGGAAGCGGTTGGGACCTTTCCGCTATGAAACGGACGTATTCCTCGCTGTCCTTGGCATCCTCTTCCTCTGCTTTGGTTGCGGCCCTCGGATGTCTCGAGAGGTAGTCTGCTGGGTTGGACGAGCCAGGTTTGTACTCTACCCGGTAGTCATATCCCTGCAGTTGAAGGATCCATTTTTCTATACTCAGGGGGGCTTTGATGTGGATCCTTGAAATAGGAGTATGAGGGGTTTGTGGTCGATGGAAACTGTAAATGGGTGTCCATACACATAAATATGGAAATGCCGACAGGACTAGTGGATGGCGATTGCCTCTCGCTCTATCTGAGAGTATCGCTGCTCAGTTTCGGTTAGGGAGCGACTCGCATAGGCAATCAGAGCCCATTCATCATTGCGTTGTTGTTGCGTGAGCACTGCCCATAGCCCATAGGAGCTGGCATCAATGGCGACATTGGTGGGCCGGGTCAAAGTACAACAGCGTGAGGTTAGCCGAGAGGGCTGCCTTAGTGACTTTGAAAGCTTGTTCTTGGTCAGACCCCACTGCAACGTGGTGGTGGACTTCGTCAGCTCCCTGAGGGGCTTTGTGATGTTGGTTAAATCCGGGATGAAATGCCCACAGAAGTTTACCATCTCTAGGAAACTCTGTACTTCCAAAGTGTTGGAGGGTGGCGGGACTTCCTGAATGTCTTGCACCTTGTCAGGGTCTGGGGCCTTCCTTTGTCTGAGAACATGTAGCCAAAGAAGCTGATTTTGTTCTTCAAGAACTGGCACTTTTCTTTGTGCAGGGTGAGTCCGGATTCTTTGATCCGCTGGAGATCGCCGCAGAGTCTTCGGTGGTGGTCCTCCACTGATGAGGCATATACCAACAGGTCATCACTCACATTCAAAACACCTGGGAGTCCGCTGAGGATTTCTCTGATGGTGTTCTAAAACACCTCATCGGCACTTGAGATCCCCAAGTTGAGGAGCTTGTATCATCTGAGGCCGACGTGGGTAGAGAATGTGGTGATGTACCGGGAGACCCGATGCAGGGGCAATTGGTGATATCCTGAACATAGGTCCATCTTCGAGAACCGGACTGAACCATTCAGCTCCCCCAGAATGTCATCGATGGTGGGGGTTATGTGGCGTTCCCTTTTACGGCTGCATTTGGGAGGTGCATGTCGACGCAGATGCGGACCTGCTCTGGCTGTTTCAGTTTTCTCGCCACCATGATCGACAACACCACGAAGTAGGACCGCTGACCTTCTCTATTATCCCTTGCCGGTCCAGTGCCTCCAGCTTGTCATTGACTTTTTGTCGTAGAAGGAATGCTATGCGCCTATGCCTCAGCACTACCAGTTGGACTGACTGGTCAATGTGGAGAGAGACTTCTTCCCCTTTTAGGCATCTAATTCCTTTAAATATGTCATCAAATTCCTCCATTATGACCGCTAGTTCCTCTTTTTGGACCGCAAGAGCAAAAGAGATCAGCCTCAGCTCGTCTGCTGTCTGACCGCTTACCAGCATTCCGCTTCCTTCTTTGGTCACGTACACTGTGGTGGGGATCTTGCAATCCTGATGCCTAGGTTCCATTTTGAGCAAAACATACAAGGTGATGGACGGAATGTTGCACAATGGCAAAACATTCATACCCAGTCACATATCTGGGTTTAATCCATCGTTATTTTGCTCACCAAGCCACCCCAGTTCAGACATGGCGATATGCAAATCAGTCTTGACCCTGTGCCTCATGGGAACAGTCCAGCCCGAACTGCCAAGCCATGTCTTCCCTGGACAGGAATCAAGCATCCTAGGACCGGTTTCTGGCTATCAGCCGTCATCAGCCAGGATATCTTGACTCAAGTGGCGTAGTGAACACAGGACCCATGTCTGGGCATACCCTTCCCACATAGGGTGAACAGCAAAACACACAAGGTGATGGACGGAATGTTGCACAATGGCAAAACATTCACCCCCAGTCACAGATCTGGGTTTAATCCATCGTTATTTTGCTCACCAAGCCACCCCAGTTCAGACATGGCCATATGCAAATCAGTCTTGACCCTGTGCCTCATGGGAACAGTCCTGCCTGAACTGCCAAGCCATGTCTTCCCTGGATCGGAATCAAGCATCCTAAGACCGGTTTCTGGCTATCAGCCGTCCTCAGCCAGGATAGCTTGACTCCAGTGGCGTAGGGAACACGGGACCCACGTCTGGGCATACCCTTCCCACATAGGTTGAACAGCAAAACACACAAGGTGATGGACGGAATGTTGCACAATGGAAAAACATTCACCCCCAGTCACAGATCTGGGTTTAATCCATCGTTATATTGCTCACCAAGCCACCCCAGTTCAGACATGGCCATATGCAAATCAGTCTTGACCCTGTGCCTCATGGTAACAGTCCAGCCCGAACTGCCAAACCATGTCTTCCCTGGACCGGAATCAAGCATCCTAGGACCAGTTTCTGGCTATCAGCCGGTATCAGCCAGGATAGCTTGTCTCCGGTGGCGTAGTGAACATGGGAACCACGTCTGGGCATACCCTTCCCACATAGGGTGAACAGCAAAACACACAAGGTGATGGACGGAATGTTGCACAATGGCAAAACATTCACCCCCAGTCACAGATCTGGGTTTAATCCATCGGTATTTTGCTCACCAAGCCACCCCAGTTCAGACATGGCCATATGGAAATCAGTCTTGACCCTGTGCCTCATGGGAACAGTCCAGCCCAAACTGCCAAGCCATGTCTTCCCTGGACCGGAATAAAGCATCCTAGGACCGGTTCCTGGCTATCAGCCGTCATCAGCCAGGATAGCTTGACTCCAGTGGCGTAGTGAACACGGGACCCACGGCTGGGCATACCCTTCCCACATAGGGTGAACAGCAAAACACACAAGGTGATGGACGGAATGTTGCAAAATGGAAAAACATTCACCCCCAGTCACATATCTGGGTTTAATCCATCGTTATTTTGCTCACCAAGCCACCCCAGTTCAGACATGGCCATATGCAAATCACTCTTGACCCTGTGCCTCATGGGAACAGTCCAGCTCAAACTGCCTAGCCAAGTCTTCCCTGGACCGGAATCAAGCATCCTAGGACCGGTTCCTGGGTATCAGCCGTCATCAGCCAGGATAGCTTGACTCCAGTGGCCTAGTGAATACGGGACCCAAGTCTGTGCATATCCTTGCCACATAGGGTGAACAGCAAAACACACAAGGTGATGGACGGAATGTTGCACAATGGCAAAACATTCACCCCCCCAGTAACAGATCTGGGTTTAATCCATCGTTATTTTTCTCACCAAGCCACCCCAGTTCAGACATGGCCATATGCAAATCAGTCTTGACCCTGTGCCTCATGGGAACAGTCCAGCCCGAACTGCCAAACCATGTCTTCCCTGGACCGGAATCAAGCATCCTAGGACCGGTTTCTGGCTATCAGCCGGTATCAGCCAGGATAGCTTGTCTCCGGTGGCGTAGTGAACACGGGAACCACGTCTGGGCATACCCTTCCCACATAGGGTGAACAGCAAAACACACAAGGTGATGGACGGAATGTTGCACAATGGCAAAACATTCACCCCCAGTCACAGATCTGGGTTTAATCCATTGTTATTTTGCTCACCAAGCCACCCCAGTTCAGACATGGCCATATGGAAATCAGTCTTGACCCTGTGCCTCATGGGAACAGTCCAGCCCGAACTGCCAAGCCATGTCTTCCCTGGACCGGAATCCAGCATCCTAGGACCGGTTCCTGGCTATCAGCCGTCATCAGCCAGGATAGCTTGACTCCAGTGGCGTAGTGAACACGGGACCCACGTCTGGGCATACCCATCCCACATAGGGTGAACAGCAAAACACACAAGGTGATGGACGGAATGTTGCAAAATGGAAAAACATTCACCCCCAGTCACATATCTGGGTTTAATCCATCGTTATTTTGCTCACCAAGCCACCCCAGTTCAGACATGGCCATATGCAAATCAGTCTTGACCCTGTGCCTCATGGGAACAGTCCAGCTCAAACTGCCAAGCCATGTCTTTCCTGGACCGGAATCAAGCATCCTAGGACCGGTTCCTGGCTATCAGCCGTCATCAGCCAGGATAGCTTGACTCCAGTGGCGTAGTGAACACGAGACCCACGTCTGGGCATATCCTTGCCACATAGGGTGAACAGCAAAACACATAAGGTGATGGACGGAATGTTGCACAATGGCAAAACATTCACCCCCCAGTCACAGATCTGGGTTTAATCCATCGTTATTTTGCTCACCAAGCCACCCCAGTTGAGACATGGCCATATGCAAATCAGTCTTGACCCTGTGCCTCATGGGAACAGTCCAGCCCGAACTGCCAAGCCATGTCTTCCCTGTACCGGAATCAAGCATCCTAGGACCGGTTTCATCAGCCGTCATCAGCCAGGATAGCTTGACTCCAGTGGGGTAGTGAACACGGGACCCACGTCTGGGCATACCCTTCCCACATAGGGTGAACAGCAAAACACACAAGGTGATGGACGGAATGTTGCACAATGGCAAAACATTCACCCCCAGTCACAGATCTGGGTTTAATCCATTGTTATTTTGCTTACCAAGCCACCCCAGTTCAGACATGGCCATATGCAAATCAGTCTTGACCCTGTGCCTCATGGGAACAGTCCAGCCCGAACTGCCAAGCCATGTCTTCCCTGGACTGGAATCAAGCATCCTAGGACCGGTTTCTGGCTATCAGCCATCATTAGCCAGGATAGCTTTACTCCAGTGGCGTAGTGAACACGGGACCCACGTCTGGGCATACCCTTCCCACATAGGGTGAACAGCAAAACACACAAGGTGATAGATGGAATGTTGCACAATGGCAAAACATTCACCCCCAGTCACAGATCTGGGTTTAATCCATCGTTATTTTGCTCACCAAGCCACTCCAGTTCAGACATGGCCATATGCAAATCAGTCTTGACCCTGCTCCTCATGGTGACAGTCTAGCCTGAACTGCCAAGCCATGTCTTCCCTGGACCGGAATCAAGCATCCTAGAACCGGTTTCTGGCTATCAGCCGTCATCAGCCAGGATAGCTTGACTCCAGTGGCGTAGTGAACACGGGACCCACGTGTGGGCATACCCTTCCCACATAGGGTGAACAGCAAAACACACAAGGTGATGGACGGAATGTTGCACAATGGCAATACATTCACCCCCAGTCACAGATCTGGGTTTAATCCATCGTTATTTTGCTCACCAAGCCACACCAGTTCGGACATGGCCATATGCAAATCAGTCTTGACCCTGTGCCTCATGGGAACAGTCCAGCCCGAACTGCCAGGCCATGTCTTCCCTGGACCGGAATCAAGCATCCTAGGACCGGTTTCTGGCTATCAGCCGTCATCAGCCAGGATAGCTTGACTCCAGTGGCGTAGTGAACACGGGACCCATGTCTGGGTATACCCTTCCCACATAGGGTGAACAGCAAAACACACAAGGTGATGGACAGAATGTTGCACAATGGCAAAACATTCACCCGCAGTCACAGATCTGGGTTTAATCCATCGCTGTTTTGCTTTGTTGTTTTTGCATTTGTCACCCCGAGTGGGACGCGTATGCTCAGGCGTGAGTCCCGTGCTCTCCACACCACTGGAGTCAAGCTATCCTGGCTGAAGACGGCTGATAGCCAGAAAATGGTCCTAGGATGCTTGATTCCGGTCCAAGGAAGACATGGCTTGGAAGTTCGGGCTGGACTGTTCCAATGAGGCACAGGGTCAAGGCTGATTTGCATATGGCCATGTCTGTATTGGGGTGGTGAGCAAAAAAACGATGGATTTAGGCCCAGATCTCTGTACTGGGGTGAATGTATGACATTGTTCCGCATTCTGTCCATCAACTGTTGTTTTTGCATTTGTCACCCCGAGTGGGACAGGTATGCTCAGACGTGAGTCCCGTGCTCTCCATACCACTGGAGTCAAGCTATCCTGGCTGAAGACGGCTGATAGCCAGAAACCGGTCCTAGGATGCTTGATTCCGGTCCAAGGAAGACATGGCTTGGCAGTTCGGGCTGGACTGTTCCCATCAGGCACAGGGTCAAGGCTGATTTGCATATGGCCATGTCTGAATTGGGGTGGTGTGGTGAGCAAAAAAACGATGGATTTAGGCCCAGATCTCTGTACTGGGGTGAATGTATGACATTGTTCTGCATGCTGTCCGTCAACTGTTGTTTTTGCATGGGTTCCATTTTGAAGCATCCCAGGAGTGGGTTGGGTGTCTTCTGTCCGCGGGCAAATACTCAAATCTTTGCTTCACGCAAGGGTGGGCGTGGACTCAAATGGTTTTATACGTTGGCGGCCATCAGTTCGATCGAGGCTCCTGTGTCTATGGTGGCCTGTACGTCTTGGTGGTGAATCTGGATTCGGCACTTTGGGAGCCGGCGTCTTTTCCGTGGTGGTTGATCCACTGCAAATACATAATGGACGGGGTAGTCTCCAGTGTCGTTGTCCATATCTTCGCTGTCTTGCATTTCAGCTACGGTCTGTGCCGTTTCATACTGAGGCTTCGACGACCTGCACACCACCGCGAAAGGGTTCATCCATCCACAGGCCTTGCAACTCTTCCCTTTCACCGGGCAGTCTTGCATGCGGTGGGCGTGCCTCCACAGTAGACACATTCTTTCTTTCTGGCTTGAGGATGCTTTCCCGGGCTTTGGCGCGACTTGGCTTTCACCACTTTTACCTGCTCTGCCACGTTCATCTGCTCCGTCTTGATGGGGCGGAGGAGGGCGGCCTCCATGTGGGATGCTCTGGCCTTCAATAATTCTTTTGACTGTCCCAAGCTGAAGATATCAACCAAGGATTTGCCGGATTCCTGGAGAATGTTCTCTCTGAGCTTTGACGAGTAGCAGCCTTTTATTATCTAGGCCCTGATCTCCTCTTGTTCATCCTGGAAGCTGCACGTGCTGGCGAGCTCTTTCAAATGCCCATGGAATGTTTCTAATGCCTCTTCTGCTTCCTGTTTGGCCTGGCGAAATATGAATTTTTCATAGTCTTTATTTGCCATCGGCTCAAAGTGTGCATTGAGAGCGTTGAGCAGTGTCACATATGTTTTGGGAGTAGCCTCTACTAGCGTTTTGTAGATGCGGTGTATGTCCTTGTCCCCTAGGTGGAGGAGCAGTGCTCTGTGCCTTTCGCAGGCTATCCTTGCCCTTCAAATTAAAATTGGAGATGTTCTGTCCACTCCCTCCATTTCAGAGCAAGGGAAGAGGGGGCACTGTCCACTATGAAGGGCTCAATGGCAGGAATTGATGCCATCTGGACGTGGACGTGGGCATACCTCGTGGCACATGCACTGCCTCTTTGTCAGGCCTGACGGTAGCCGCCTAGCTAAGGTCGAACTTGGATCCTGTGCACTGTGGCATGTCAGATTGTCCCAACTAACGGCACCCACTAGGGGGCACTGGAAAGTTAGCTTTGCGAGTGGTCAAAGGCCAGGGTGCCGAGGGTTAAGTACTCCTGCAAACTCTGGCTTTGGCTGGGGCTACAAGGCCCTCTCTGGTGGCAGCAGGCTGGCTCTTACCCTGGTTGCAGGGCCCTCTCTGGTGGCAGCAGGCTGTTCACTTGTGCAGAGCACTGTGGAGCTGTGCAGTTATGCGGCGGGAGTTCAGAACCGCCGTCGTCGCCAGTGTAACGACACTACTGCACGCGATGTATGAGGCATGCTGCGGCTGCTAATAAAATACGCTACAAGTGTGGTGGTTACTATACGGGGCCACGCCTCTTTATTTTATATATGCGCCTGGCGTCATACACCATCGCTAGTGCGTGAATTCCGGCTGCGGGTAGACTGAACCGCTACCCCGCCATTGAATATTACAGTAGATAGCTTGAGTGTGGTGCTTGGGTTTCTGGCGTTCAACTTTGAAGGGATATGTCCTGGCAGGTCGGGATGAGCTGTCCGAATCAGTGCAGGACCAAGACTGATTTGTATATGGATAGTCTCGCTCTAGAGTGATTTAGCAGGCAAAAGATCTATGGACTGGAATGTGGGCTGAGTAATCATTTTTTTCAGCCATCATGGAAGGTTTAGGCATCACCGCCCCATAAAAAAGAGGATAAAGCGATCGATGACATGTGCTGCTAACATGTCGCTAAAATAGGGCATCTTTTGTGAGAAAAGAGAAACGTATAACAGCTTTGCGTAGTACTAATCTCAATAAATTATTGAGTTACGCATCTCTTAATGTTAGCTCGTTATTCATTTCACTGTAGCATGGCATGGGCCTGTTTGTTGTCTTTGCCAAGGGTTGTTTGACTGTCAGCCCAACGTCGCTTTTTTCACACTTGAGGCATTCCAATGAGTGACCTGTAGCACCAAAGTGCTGCATGTGGTTCTGTATCAAATGCCACAAATTCAAACACAAAAGGGCACGTCGTCAACAGCTGTTCGATAACACACTCTCCCTCCCTTAATGCTCTTTGTATATGGGCAGGCATAAATACAGAACAGCAAATTAATTCAAATTTGCGCCCTGTGAGAGCATGAAATGTAAATCGCCCTACCTCGCAGGGCGTAGAGTGCAAGAAGGTCGCCAAAAGCTTATGCGTATTTTACATACACCATGAAAATATTTTTCAAATTATAATTACTCGTTACAGTTCAATTCCAGTAAACCGCCCTCCTGTTCCAAGAAAATAATTCTAGCAAAAACAATGTTCTTGTAGAACTCAATTTAAAATGCAGATACGACAGTTTGTTTATTTGCACCTGACTCATGGAAATGATGTCAGGCGTTGCAATTTAAAATTCACATTTTATTAACATAAAATAATTCGACGACAAACCCCTAATTTAAGAGCGTTTTGAAAAACAAAGTTGTTAAGGAATCTAGTATGCATGTTTTTGAGAATTGTCAAAATAAAATGCAGATGCTGAAAGTCGGTTTGTTAAAATGGATCAGAAATATTGCAGTGCACTAATTAACTCCCAGATGGTGAACAGCAAATGACTCACCCATAGCATTAATTCTCTCATCTGACACAGTGTGCAGAAATGCACTCTTCATGTAACAGCAGCATGTTATGTTTTCCAATATCCGCATTGGTTATTGCTTCGCCTTTATTTTGCAATTAATATTCTCTCTACAACACACACGATTATTACAAAAGCAATTGAAAGACTGCTAGTTACTAAGAGCGAGTGCTTTTATTACCAAGAATACTTTATTGGAAAATATCATACTAAATTATTGTAAAATAAATATAGATATAAAAAACATTAACATTCAGGTTAGAAAAATAAAGCCTGAAAGAAATTCCCTATGAAGAAGCAGAATAAGTTCGTCAACAAAATAACTGAATTAAATAAATTATTAACATATTATTAGTGACTCTTTTCACAAGGTTTCTTCGAACCCATGTTTTTATTCAGACACCTTGCAAGGACTCATCACCATGAAGTCTCTAAGCAACTCATTCTGAAGAAGCCTAGTTGTAAGGCCCTCAATCAACCAGATTGTCAGCCCCTACTCACCTGTGAGGGTCTCAAGGCGCTGAAGTTAGTCTCTAGTAATAGCGTTCACTCTTTTCTTCCAAAATTATAGATTTGGTGGTGTTTAAGTTCTTTATAATATAAAACTATTAAGCAACAAAATTATCTTTAAAAGAAAAAGTCAGACAGCCGAACTTCAATTCTCAGCATCCATCTTCAAAGGAATTACTGCAATTCACAACATCCATCTCTAGAGGAAGTCACATCACTGGTTTCCTGCCCAGACCATCTTTAAAAGAAGGCAGACAAGCTGGCTTCATTGGGAGAGGATGTGGCATTACAGCCAGAGCTACCGACTTAGGAACTGGGGAACCAGGTTCGATTCTCAGCAGTTGGCTCAACTTCCTGTGATTCTAGGCAGATCACTGCCAGAGCTACCGACTTAGGAACTGGGGAACCAGGTTCGATTCTCAGCAGTTGGCTCAACTTCCTGTGATTCTAGGCAGATCACTTAATCACCCATGCCTAGAAAGAAAGAAAAGGAATCTGACAGTCTGTAATGTAACTGGTGCTCATATAAAATGCTCCAATACCTTTTGGTCGAGTTCGCCCTATATTAAAGTGCAAATAAAAATAAACACATTTTACAGACCCATCACCATTAAAAGTGACACCACTGCTTTTTTCCAGCGTCCATCTGTACAAGAAGAGGCATCACTTTTTGCACTGCTCCAAGAACAATACACTCCTCAGCATATCCTCAACCCAGGCCTCCCCAGCCAAGGGCAGACACAAACAAGGTGTGCCTTGTTTTTGTCTGTTGTGAGCAAGTAGGGCTATGTGCCAGAACCCCTGTTTCACTGCAACCTACAAGATACAATTTCATTATGTACCTCACACAGCACACCACACTGCTGCACTGCCAATCCCGGCAATCAAACTCAGACCTTGACCACACAAAACATGTCAGGCCGCGTGGTCGGTGGCAGCCCTCCTGAGCGGGGAGGAATGAAGGTCTTGCGTTCCTCTCTGGGCGTCCTTCTGCTTCCGGTTTGCTAGAATTCTTCCAGGGTTAGGAGTTTCTTCAAGTGCTCCTTCCTCGGCTCGCAACATTGTTTATCCTGAGCATTGCCGTGCAGCTTAACTCTTTGTTTTCCAGTGTTCTGCCTCTCTAAAAGGGAAAAGAAAGTGCTTCAAGTGTTTGTAGACTACGCTGCACCTTGGGGTTCTGTAGCACTCCTATACTTATTGCTGGGCTCCTTTGTTTGTTGAGGAGGGTTTTCTTCGCTCAGTACTTGCTACATTTTCTTTCATTTTTTCTTGTCTCTACCTGCTAGAAATATAACAAGCATTGGCATAGCCAATAGGTCTCGCTTTTGGGACCTTATAAATATTTAGTTATGCATTAACTGTTGCATGGCTAAACAGTTATAAGGTCCCTAATGGCTATGCCAATGCCCTGGTTTTGTGTTCACATGAGGTGGGAGGAAGCAGACATAGGGTTCAAGGTGGAGTCTTGTGTTCCCATGGGGTGGGGAGAGGTGGGAGGAAGTCGACATGGGGTGCAGGGTGGAGTCTTGTGTTCCCATGGGTTGGGGAGAGGTGGGAGGAAGCAGACATGTGTTGCAGGGTGGAGTCTTGTGTTCAAATGGGGCGAGAAGAGGTGGGAGGAAGCAGACATGGGGTGCCGTGTGGGTCTTGTGTTCACATGGGTTGGGGAGAGGTGGGAGGAAGCAGACATGGGGTGCAGAGTCTTGTTCACAGGCAAGGTTATAAAGAAGAGCTCCGACACTGGAGCAAAGATGTTCAGCAGGGCAACAGATACAGTGCAGCCCCATCCTGCCAGGGCTGTGAAATTGCGGCTGTCCGGTGACTGATGTGGGATGGGACTCCTGGTAGAGGTGCTAATAGGTAATGTAAGGGTGTGGGGGCGGAGCCACGAGGCCACGTATGTAGATACTCAGCAGTATAAACTTTTGTTTTGAGAGCCTTTCGTTCCTTCACTTTACATAAAAAGTCTCCATAACTGGAAGCCTTGCAGCCCTCTGAATGCACACTATGTAAATATGAACACCACGGACAGGAGGGACAGCAGGCGCTGGAGGGCGCGAGCGCTGGCACTGGAGGGCGCGAGCGCCTGCACTGGAGGGCGCGACCGCCGGCACTGGAGGGAACGACCGCCGGCACTGGAGGAACGACCGCCGGCACTGGAGGAACGACCGCCGGCACTGGAGGGAATGACCGCCGGCACTGGAGGGAATAAGTGAATGGGAGTTTATAAGGAGATAAATTATACTAAATAGGGTGGCCTGGTGTTGAGACATTCGGGGGGGCGATAGCTTAGAGGGAGCTCACATAGGACTATCGAGGTAACATTTTCAGAGCACATGGGTGAAGAGAGTATGTTCCAATCTTTGGCAGCCAGAAGGTTTAATAACAAGCCCCGAGTAGGGTGAGAGAGGTAATACAATGCCTGTAAGTGAGCGCGTGAACACGATACGGCATGGCAGCGCGCTCTGCAAATGCACTCTGGAGGGTGCAAACAGGAGGATGCGATGGAAGCGTCTGTAGGAGGGGCGGGCGGGGGAGGGGCTGCTAACTGAGAGGGGGAGCAGGAAGTGAGTCTGCGAGTGGTGCGCGCAGCAAAAGTGAAAGTGATCGCGAGCGATGTGCGGGGAGACGTGCTCTGTGGCGGGGGAGGGGCTGTTAACTGAGAGGGGGAGCAGGAAGTGAGTCTGCGAGTGGTGCACGCGGCAAAAGTGAAAGTGATCGCGAGCGATGTGCGTGCACCATGACGAGAGAGGAAAGCCAGATGGTGCCTCTGCTCGGGGGAGGAGGGAAGGAACTGAAGTGCTGGTGGGCAGAAAGGCCGGCCGTGGGAGGCGGATTAGGGAGATGCGCATGCTTGTGTGGTCACGTGACCCGCTTTTGTGGCCACGTGACCTCACATGCACCAGTGGTTTCACGAGTCGGATCAAGCCCTTGAATTCGATCCTATCCATTCCTGCGGAATGGGACAGGCTCGACCTAAAAACTGTTGTAGAACCACGTATAGCTCACATTAGTATCATAGTTTGACCCTGCATCTTTTTTGCCACATATTTTTTCTTCATTCTGATTTCTCCAAACTAAGAAATTAGTTTTTTGTTTTTTTCCTGGTTCAGGCGAAATGGATGATATTTTTGCTATGGGTCTATTGTAACCCTGGGCGTACCACTTCGCTACGCCCACGGAGTGGACGTAGTGTTGCCTACTCCGCCATTTGCGAAGTAGGCGTAGCAGGCAACACTACGCCCACCCCGCGGGCGTAGCGAAGTTGCCCGCCAGTTGCCCGCCTGCGAGTAATGCGCATGCGCGGGCGGCCGCGCATGCGCATTACTATCCAAGACGGCGGCGCGAAGCACGCGATGACGAGAGGGAGCCCCGGGGACGCGGCGGAAAAGGTAAGTGGTTTTTAATCATTTTCTAAAATGTTATTTAAGTATTTAGGGAGGGCGGGAGGGAGACGGGTGGCGCGTAGTGGGGCTACGCGAAGTGCATAGGTGGACGTAGTGTCTCACCCGCTTCGCGTAGCTTCGCAAAGCCCCACTACGCCCACTACGCCCAGGGTTAGTCTATTGGTATCCGAAGGTGGTTCCTATTAAGGTTGGTATATTTCATTTTCAACCTTGGTTGTGGTTAAACTCCTGCAGTCCTTATGAATAAAAGTGTGTGTTTATTTTTTAAATACTTTATGTGGGTCCTAGGTTCGAGTTGTATATATTCTCTACAGATGACTAGCAGATCCTTCAACAGTTTGCTACCTGACTCACCTTACTCCTGACAGGCTCCGGAAGGGGGGGGAACTATCCTGACAGGAAGTCACAGTTAGACCGGAAGCAGTGCATTGCTGGGCAGTACTCTAGCTTCTCACTCATGGCGGACCATTTAAACGGGGCGAGGCGTGGCGAGGCGTGGCCGCACAGTAGACGCGCACTGAGGGCGCGCCATTGGGGCGCCAAAGGCAAACACGTTTGCACCTGTCCACATCCGGATTGCGGCCTTTCCAGCCACACTGCCCGTTGCTCTCCCGGTGAATGCATATGTTGGTCCAGGGAACAACTCCTAAGTATGAACATTAAGGCCTGTGAATCCACATTCAACGAAGACTGCCTGGTGGCCAACCAGCAAATGGTCTGCAACTCCTGTCCTTATATTCTAGAGACAGGCTCCATAAAACACAAGGATGCTGTATCGCCGAGCACTGCTCTTATCACTGATGCTCAGGGAAATACTGCCCCTATTTGGGCCTGCCTGATCAACTGCAGATCCCTCTCCAAACACGCAGATGAGATCTGGCTCTCCCTGGAGGTAAACTCTTGGGATTTAATGTTTCTCACCAAAACATGGCTCAGGGAAAGCTCTAATCCCGACCTCACACTGGCCATTCGGGCTTGTTTCTGGTTGGTGGGTGTAAATAGAGGTGGCAACAAGACCGGAGGCAGGGTGGCTTTTATTCTCAGGGAGGGCTGGGAATTCTCCTATAGGAAGATTCAACATACAGGGATCCTGGAGGCCATGTTCTTCTGTGTTAAGATTGCATCTGATCTTTCGTTGGTGGGGATCCTAGTTTACAGACGCCCTAACACTCCGGCATACCATCTAGTAGAACTTTGCCCTATTGCAGCTGACCTCTCCCTTAAACATGCCAGGTTCACTATTCTGGGAGATTTTAACATCCATATGGATAGTGACAAATGCACGAAAGCTAACCAACTGGCTGAAACGTTGGACGGATTCAACCTGGCACAGCTGGTCACTGCTCCCACACATGCTGCCAGTCACATACTGGACCTCATTTTTTCTAATGACCCCAACCTGAGAGTAGCGGCCCCCCTACCACTAACATGGTCGGACCATATTTTAATACCCCTCAGCTTCAAGTTGACTCACCTCATGAATAGACTGCAGCAAGACCCACAGAAAAAGAGAAACTGTCGCAATGTCACTAGAGATAGTATGACACCTACACTTTTAACGGTCCCGCTCAAGTTGTCAGGGGACCCAGACGAGGATTCAGTGAGCTTTAATAGCTGGGTGGTTAAGGCCTTAGACATTGTTGCCCCTCCCCCCCAGATCAGTCACCTCCACTGGGAAGATACCATCAGCTCAGTGGTTTTCCCCTGAGCACTGAGCTGAGAAAAGCCTAGGTAAAAATTTGGAGCACACCTGGAGACAATCCTACAACCCCGTCAGCCAAGCTTGCCAACAGAAAGGCCCCAAAAAATTTCCACAAACTTAAGCGCAGCACCATGAGGGACTACTTCACCCACAAGATTACATTTGCTGAAAATTTTGCCATAACACTATTTAAAATTGTTCACAACTTTACCAAACCTTCTGCCCTTGTCAGTACGATACTTCCTACCTCCTCCATCTGCGCTGTATTGTCTGATATTTTTTCAGTAAAAAATCCAATCTATCTATGCCACTTTCCCTTTTAACCTGTCTCCATCCGAGCACAATGTCTCTTCGGACAACACTGAAGTGCTCACCAATTTCTGACCTCTTTCTCTTGATGCTTCCTTAAAAAGATTATTACTATGTAAATCTGCCTTTGAGGGTGATCCTTGCCCTACCCAGTTGTTTAAACTCCTGCCCCCCTGCTTTAATGCCCCCCGATCCAGATTTGGAACTCCTCTCAGATTTCGGGCATCTTCCCAGCAGTGTGGAAACAGGTTTTCCTACTTTCAATGCTCAAGAAACCGGATGCAGACACTACAGAATATACAAATTTCAGACCAATCTCTCTTCTGCCGGCACTGGCGAAAATTCTTGAACAGTTAGTCCAGAGTCAACTTTCTAAATTTCTGGAATCGAAAAATCAATTCTATGACTCCCAATCCGGCTTTAGAGCCGGATATAGCACGCAAACTGCCCTCCTAGAAGTGTCAGAGAGTGTTTGCAAGACTATCAACCAGGGCAACACAGCTATGCTTGTGCTACTGGACCTGTCAGCGGCCATCGACTTGGTGGCCCACTCATTTCTCCTGGAGAGATTAAAGTGCCTGGGAATTCAGGGCACGGCCCTGTCTGGGATCTGGTCCTTCCGAGAGAACCAGCCACAACAAGTTTTTCTCCGTCCCTTCATCTCTTCCCAGAAACCCCTAGTATGTGGGGTCCCCCAAGGATCTGCATTGAGTCCTCTCTTTTTCAATGCCTACCTCTCACTGCTTGCAGAAGTGGTCGAATCCTGCGGGGTGAAGGTGATCTCCTACGCAGATGAAACCCAACTGGTGTTCTCCTTTAAGGAACAGTCAGAGACTGCATTTGCCAACTTAGAAGGTGTCTGTGTAACATCTCGGCTTGGATGACCCAAAATTGTCTCAAGCTGAACTCGGACAAAACCAAGGTGCTGTTCTTCAACCAGCAGGCCCGCCACCCACTGCGCTCTGGCGGCCACCAGAATTGAATCCCCCACCTGAGCCAGTAGACTTTGTGAGAAACGTGGGCTTCAGATTTGACAATGAGCTCTCTTGTAAATCTCAGATTAGGTAAGTCTCATCCTCCTGTTTTGGGAAGCTACGAACTCTGAGGAAATTCCACCACTTCCTCCCATTGGACTGTAAAAGGACGGTAGTCCACACCCTAATTACCGCCTACTTGGACTGCGCCAACGGTCTTTATCTGGGACTCCCCGCTTATCCAACCCGCAAACTGCAAATGATTCAGAACGCTGCAGCCAGATTGATTTGCAAGGTACCTTACCGCCACTCCATCACTCCCCATCTGAGAAATCTTCATTGGCTGCCTGTCATCAGGAGCATAGAATTCAAGGCACTCACCTCGGTGCACAGAGCCACCAGGGGCTGAGGTCCTGCTTACCTGAGAGTCAGACTCCAACATCACCATCATGACAGGGGCTTGAGATCCAACTACTTGCGGCTCCTTGCCATTCCCTGCTTTTCCAAGGCGAGGACAGGAGGCAAAGCATTCGCGGTCAGGACCACAAAACTCTGGAATGCCTTGCCACTCTCTGTCCTACTACTGAATCAGAATCGGCTTTCTGGCGAGCTCTAAACAACTGGTTCTTCAACAGCTCCTTAAACCCTGTGTATCTGTATCAGTCAACTGCCTTAGCTCTGGGACACACCTCTTTGGGGTTGCTGTACCCTCTATAGTTTTCTAAATAAATAAACAGGTAGAATATCAGAATGGTCACGATATTCATACCACAGGATACTCGCATTTAGGAAAATACTTACCTTTGTGTCTTTTCCATCAGGAGCCTTGATGATACTTCGTCTGGCGATCCAGTGGATTCAACCTCTTTTCCCTTTCCTTGTTTTGCCTTCCCTTCTTCCACACCTTCCCTCGTTTGCTTTGACCTTTTTGGGTGAAGGAGGTGGGTGAGGGAAGTTAGGACCTAGCATCTGTTCGATCCATGTCGCTCCTGCAGAACGCTCAAGCAAGCCTCACAAAACTATAACAATTAAAAAAAATATGGTTCAAGCTTCATACACATTTTAACCATCACACCCTCAAACCACAGAACTCACACTCCTTCTCATGCTCATCAGTCTGTGGTAAATAAATAATTAATTACCTGATCTATTTTTGACTATAATCAATAAACGGGTAGCTCAATAAATAAGAGTCAAGATACGAGGTAGCTAGAGTATACAGGCTTTAATAAGCATAAAGGACAGGAACAGGACAGCCTGTACGGGAATAGGATGGCAGGGCCCGGCAGCTGCCGGGGGCAGGATCTGGGAATGGCTAGCAAACTTTAATAACAGTGCACGATATATATAGTTAAACAAAATACATTGCATTCAATACAGTAGGCGTAGCAGTAGGCTGAGTTTGTAGCAGTCGCGAAAGATAAGGCATAAAGTGGGTGTAACAAGAGGTGTGTACAGGGCGTATACATAGACATGTGATGTAAACGTAACAGAATATGTCATAAACGGGGCGGAAACATGGAGGGGGCTACCTGAGCAGCTGGGACCTCTAACCTAGTGGTGCGCGTAAACTGACAATGACGTGTTACTAGGGAGAACTGGGGGCTATGACTTCTGCGCTAGAAGAGGAGACTAAAGTCTGGAGTGTCAGAGCGACATGTACCTAGGCATATCTAGTATCTGGTGTTTATAGTACATGTTGATAGAACCCAAAAGTTATCAGAGTAAAGGCTAACAGACATTAAGACTGGTGCATGCATAATTCTATATGTAGTGCGTGTGTGAGGAATATTTTATGAATATTAATACAGTATTTCTCTTACATGGAGACATAAAGGCTAGACCATGATGGAAACTATTGATGCGACTCAGTAGCTTAGGAATGCAGAGAAGGAGGGCTGGACTGATAGCTAGAATCATAACATACTCTTGGCAGACTGGGAGGCAGAGCCAGGCCGAGCCGGGCACTGCGAGGCATGAAGTAAATGAAGGGTCAGGGATACAGGTGGGGCTGTATCGCTCCTCGGAGAGGGTTCAGGAGTCAGGAGCTGAATCTGAGTCCGGACCCTTTTGAGGCCTAGAAACGGGGACAATTCAATGAATAAACGTGCACACTGTAAAATGTGGCAACGTAGGTTTACATAGGCCTAATATTCGTTGTATTCACGAAGACTGGAAACTGGCATACTAGAGATGGACACAACTGTAATTGCGTCTTTAATCGATCATAGGGGAATACATGCATATCGATCATGCACATATGACATAACATGGGGAACACGTAGGCACATATAACATGGCAAAATTTACTTTTCCACATTCCCTCCTTGTGCCCTACGTTTCCATCAGGAAACATCAATATTCATGATACCATCTATCATTTCATACAGCATCATTTGTTCGTCTCGAATTGTCTTGGAACGGGACTTAGGACTAGGAATACAAGAGGTAGCACAAATGCCGCAAATCGCAGGGCCACATTGTATACAGAGGCAGCAACTGAATATGATCATTACTGCAATACCTAGGAATGACAATACTTTCCATCCCCAGGCAGATATGATACTCCAGAGCCAACCGGACCATGTCCAGGTGCCTGGATTCTGGTGTAACTGATGGGCAATTTTGTGAAGTCTGGTTATAGCTGAATAAACAGACGGCGCGTTATTAGGAATGAAAATGCAGCAACTAGATCCGATGACTCTACATGCTCCTCCTCTATCGGCCAGTATGACGTCAAGAACGAGACGATTTTGGAGCACGACAAATCTCATAGCAGATTGCTCTTCGGTTAAGTTACCTAGAGCAGAAGTAGTCTCATTCACTACTGCTTCAAGGGTTCTGGTTAGTCTACGTATTAACTTACTATTCTGGATAGGTCCTATAAAGAAGAAGAAACCTCTATTGAAATCTGTATACTGTTCTAGAGCAGTTTCAGTTTGATCGACAATTGGGGACTCAATCTCCCTTCTATGTCTGACGTGTACTAGATGTGTGTTTCTGTGATAATCAGATGGGGCTAGAAAAACTGGTGGCAGTAGGAAGGCAATGTAACAGGTTCCATCCCAATCGAGGGGCAGACGAACATATGCGGTCTGACCACAAACAAAATAAGAATGACGTGAAGCTTTGAAAATAGATTTCCCACTGTCACTATACTCGACAGTAGTAGTACAATCACTATGTCCTACATGTGCGGAACCATTCTTTCGGACACATAATTCGCCTTTGACTGGTAGTACTGAAATAGCAGGTAAGTCTGGAGTAGTATCAGCCTGAACATTCAGGACCATAAAATTCGAAGAATAATTACCTAAATTGTAAACTTCATTTTCTAGATCTAACCCTGTTCTATGGGAGAGACCTTGCTTGTCTGGAAAACATGTTCTATTCAGAAGGGACATATCATTTGAGGATGACGTTATCGTGGACCATGCTCCACACGAACCATTATGTGAAAACGGATAAGGAAAGAGTGGCAGAACTCCCTTCGGTGTCTGGAAAGGGGGGAGTCGACCACACACCCAACAATTAGTAGCATTGCTGGTCTGGTGTGAATAGTGTAACATTCTGATGAATGTGTTATTTCTCATAGCAAGACGATAGGATAACTCGTGAGGAGGCAGATCACTAAATGTGTGTTCTACTGTAGCATTAGAAAACTTATTAACATGAGAAATTGGAAAACATAAATGCAATGCATAACTTGTGCAGGTAACCATCAAACTTAGAAACAATATAAAACTTAGAAAAACGATACATCTGATAGAGTTTTGACTAACTCTCTCACTATGGGGGTCTATCTCATACATGTCAGATACCTGTCTAACCGTTTCACCCGAGGGGGACTTAGACAATTAAACTGGCTGACTTATTTTACTAGACCGGAGCTTTAACTTATACTCCTGCTGCGGAGTTGCCTCTAACAGGGGAGGCTTGAATTCAGGATTTAGATCAATGTCTGGTTTTAGGCAGTCTTTCGAAATGGAACAGTCTTTAGAAATGTCCTTTAAAAATGTCTTTTTCCGGACTCCATTGAATTTCTTGATATGCGACAGATGGACCCATCCCTTGCGGCCTTCCAACTTCACGGCCGTACGGGTGGTCAGAAGGACAAGTCTCGGCTCCTTCCAACGAGGCTCCAGCGAACTTGAGCGATCAAAGTTCCTTACAAGTATTAGATCTCCTGGAATGACCTCGTGCGGTTTTACTTCAGTATTGTCTGGAAATGCGGCGGCAACCTGCGAACGACAAGAGTGTAGGGCAGACATCAAGGAAGCTAGGTAATCTGTCAACATATTTCTGGAAACATCTGTAATACTGCGGGGTCTAGGTGTACCCCACATATTTGGGGGGCGGCCGAATACGACCTCATAAGGGGACAGACCTGATCTGGAGTGTGCAACCATTCGCATGAAGAATAAAGCAACTGGCAGGGCTACTAGCCAGTCTACACCTTTCTCTTTACATGTCTTAGCAATACGGATTTTCAGAGTTTGATTATGTCTCTCTACGAGACCGGCTGCTTCAGGATGGCGCACACAATGGAACTTCCACTGGTACCCTAACAAAAGGGAAACATGTTTCATTAGCTCAGATGAGAATGGCTGGCCGTTATCAGAATACACGACCCTAGGGAGTCCATAACGGGGGAAGAATTCACGAACCAACTGCTTGGCAGTGGTCGCTGCTGTGTAATCTGGAACTGGATATGCTTCTGTCCACCTGGACAAAGCGCATACAACCACAAGGACATATTTGAAACCTCGACATCGCTCCATCTGAATATAATCCATCTGGAGGACTTCAAAAGGGTGGTCAGGAGGTTGGAATCCACCTTGTTCCACCGGGACACTTTTACCTGGATTGAATTGACAACATATCATACAAGTACGGACTTTCTGCTTGGCTGCAGCTCGTAAGTGCTTGTTGAACCAAAGGTTCTGAATACTGTCTAACATGGCTTTTTCTCCTAGGTGTGCTGGACTATGTGCGGTATTGATAATGACTTGAACCATAGAGTCGGGGAGAAACCATGTGGCTTTTCCCTTCGTCACCCATCCCTGATCTGTCTGGACCCCTCCTTGTTCGGACCATTTCTTGATTTCTTCAGGAGTAGCATGTAACTGTATGTCTATGACATCTTGTGTAGGGTCCTTAACTGTCATACAAGTAGTCTGTTCTGGAGTGGATGTCTGTGTCTTGTTAACTGGAATGTCTGGTGTCTGAGCTGTAAGCTTGGCTGTTCGATCTGCTAGATCGTTACCTTGGGAAATAATGTCAGTAACTTTCGTATGTGCCTTGCACTTCATGATAGCGATAGCTGTCGGTAAATGTATTGCATCTAACAGAGCTTGAATGAGGAGACCATGCTGAATCTTGGTTCCATGAGAAGTCATGAAACCTCTCTCCTGCCAGAGCACTCCGAAGTCGTGTACAACTCCGAATGCGTAACGTGAATCTGTATATATGTTTACTTTCAGGTTCTTGGCACGTATGCAGGCTTGGGTCAGAGCAACTAGCTCTGCTGCTTGAGCAGACAGGGTGTCAATACGATGTGTTTCTATAACTTCGGTGTCAGTAGTCACTGCATACGCGGCTACTAGTTCTCCTGTACTAGTTCTCATACATGAACCATCCACATAAAGTGTCAGGTCGGGATTAGGTAATGGAATGTCTGTCAGGTCTTGTCTTGGCTTTGTCATAGTGTTAACAACTTCCACACAGTCATGTGTGGCAGGATTTGAAGTAACTGATGGTAACAGTGTAGCAGGATTTAGAACGTTGCAGCGTCTGATTTCTATGTGTGGCTGGAACAGTGTCAGTTCATAACCTGTTAAACGTGCAATTGTCAAGTGCTGAGTCTGTGTTCGGTTTAAAAGAACTTCCACGGAGTGTGGAACTTGTACTGTCAGGGAGTGTCCTAATACTATGGAATCACTTTGTCTAATTGCTAGAGCTGTGGCTGCAACTGACTTGAGGCACGCAGGCAAAGCCTGGGCTACTGGATCTAAGGTGCTTGAAAAATAAGCACAGGGCTTGTACTGTCCGGCTTGATCTTGTGTTAGAACAGATAATGCAGTACCATCACGTTCTGTGACAAAAAGTGTAAAAGACTTACTGTAGTTCGGTGTAGCTAGAACAGGTGCTTGGCATAGGGCTTTCTTTAATTCATTAAAACTAAGTGTATGTTCAGATGTCCAAGGGAGAACAGTCTATACGGCTGCCTCCTGTGTCGTTAACTGTATCAGTGGCTTGGCTAGAAATGCATACTGAGGAATCCATTGTCTGCAATAAGAAGTAAGGCCAATAAAAGCTCGTACCTCCTTCTGTGTCTTGGGCTGTGGAAGACTCGCTATCAACTGGATACGGTCTGGTGTCAACTGCCTACCCCACTTGGACAGTAAGTGGCCTAAGTAGATCACTTGCTGGACACAGAATTGTAATTTGGAAGGGGACACCTTGTGCCCCTGCTCGGCCAGAAAATACAGGACTGTGAGTGACGCTCGCTCGCAATCACGTTCAGAACGGGCTGTGATCAGTAGATCATCGACATACTGGAGCAGGGCAGTGTCAGTTGGCATGTGAATATTGTCTAGTTGTCTTTTAAGTGCTTGACTGTAAATACTAGGGCTTTCTGTGAAACCTTGAGGAGCTCGTGTGAATTTATAGCTCCTTCCATTTAAACAAAAACCGAAAAGGTACTGGCTGTCTGGATGAATCGGAACACTAAAAAATGCATTCTTGAGGTCTATTACAGTGAAAAATGTAGCTTCAGAATCAATAGCTGTCAATAGGGATGAGATATCTGGGACTACTGGATACTGGGGTATGATACATTTATTAAGTTCTCGAAGGTCAATCACTAATCGATATACTGGAGGTGCATTTGGATCAGTACGTTTCATGACTGGAATGATAGGAGAATTACATACATTGGAGTCAGTTTCTACAACCACTCCTTGAGCAATGAGCTCGTCAATAATTTTGGATAAGGCTGTTACAGCCTCAGGTGGCAATCTGTACTGTCTGATTCGTGGCAGGACTATACCTTGCTTGAGAGTCACACGATGGGGTGTGATTTGCATAAAACCTACATCAGTTGGACCTTGCGCCCATAAATGCTGCGGAACATTGGATAATCTTGGATCAAAATCACGTAATACATAGTGACCTTTAAAGTCTCTTAAAAACAAACAGATTCCTTCTGGGGAACAGCAAATAACTGCACCTAATTCTTTCAATGTTTTAATGCCTAACAAATTTTCTGGACACGTTTTCGTAAGTAATAAATCAGTAGTTCGGGACAATGGACCAACTTCTAGAGTAACTGGCTTTGAAATCTCGTTCACAATAGGCTTTCCTGAAAATCCAAGGGAAACATTTCTAGAGCCTGAGAGCGGAGCCCCTGGAACCTCGTCATGACTGATAGTAGTCCTACTTGCCCCTGTATCAATCAAAAACTTTCTGTCTTTCCCTAATACTTGACTGTGTACATAGGGACCCTCTTGATCTACAGGTATCTCGATGAGAGGCAAGCCTACCTCCCCCTCTAGGCTGTTTCATGAATACGGTTGATACTCTGGATACTCGGACTGGGCATACTGGTACATCTGCTGTGTGACATGCTGTGTTGCAGCGATAGGCTGCGGTGCTGGAACTGTCTGTTGTGCATTCTGTGGTGACTGAGAAGTCTGTGGTATTTGTTCTGGTCTAGGCGGACGTGGTCTTTCTTTAGTCTTACCAGTGGCTATGTTGTGTTTCAGAACTGCACACTCGTTTATAAAATGACCTGGCTGTTTACAGTAATTGCAAGTCCCTTTAACGGGAGCTGCAGGATGACTGGCTTGATTCGGACCCCTCTTCTGACTGTCTTGTGGAACAGATTGTGCAACTAGTACTTTCATTTTCGTGTCTTTCATACGTCTCCTTTCGTGTTCTTGCTCTTCCCTGATTCTATTCTGGTGATACTGGAGCATCTGAAGCATTTGTGACGGGGTACTAGCTTGCCAGGTACTTTCGACTTTCAAAACTCGATTTTTAACTTGTGGGCTTGAATTCTCGACTAGTTTAGTAACAAAAAGATGAGGGTATGACTCGCTACCTGTCTTCAAACCACTGTTAATAATGAAACATTTTTCGAATCTAGAATAAAAATCACTAGTATCTTCATCCTGTTTCTGTTTGCATGCTGAAATTGCATCCCAATCTTCCTTTTTCGTGGCCAGTAACCTTGGCAAAACTTGAATCAATAACTCTGGCAATTCTTTACATTTGTCCCCAAGACCGGTACCTGGTACTCGTATTTTATCTTCAGCTTCTAGAGCTGTCCAATCAATCTTTTTCTCTCCCACCTCCCATTCTTTTTCCTTGAGTTTTTCATATACCCCTGCGGGCAACAGGACCTTTAGCATTTTAATTATATCTGGATATGTGTATTCTCCCATACGGAGCATGTCTTTTAATTCTCGATGGAACCCTGCTGGATCTTTGTCTTGACAGGGAATTAATTTCTTCATCTCTAAGAGTTCCATCTTTGTGATAGGGGTGTAAACAAATACTCGTTGCATTTCACCACCCTCTGTCCTAACTGGGTGTACTTCTCGTAACGGATGCTGTCTATCTATATAAAATGGTTTACTTTCTGGAGGTGAGACGTGAACAAAATGCGGATTCAGAAACGTTCTATATTTGTGGCGCTGTTCTAGAATGACACTAATTAAATCGGTACCTAAACCTTTCCATTTATACTGGAGTAACTCGTTCAGAACATCATGTAACGGACCTGGATCAGAATGTTGTCCCTCATACAGTGTAATGAGGTGCTGGATCATATACATACCCACCAGTCGCTGCTCGGCTGGGGGCAGTTTCAGAAACATTTGTGCCACTATTTCGTCTGGAAAAGTGGTAGAATCAGTAATCCATCGGACTGCTGATCGGGCTAGTTCTTGTTCATGCATGGTACTAAGTTCACTATAACCGATTCGTGATTTCAGGATGTGATCGGTAGCTTGAAATACTTGTTCTAGAGAACCTTGTTCTGGTGCTGGAAGATGAAAAACTTTCTTGTGTTCTAGGCGTGAATGTCGGTCTGGAAATCTAGATTTACCTACATACGCTATTCTGGCGGTGTTCTCGTCGTCTACCTCTTCAGTAGAAGAGTCGTTTTCCTTCTCGCTTACTTGTGCTGCTTTGCGTTTCTCGTGTAATCTTACTATTTCCTTACGAATTTTCTTGTACATACTGTCTATACTACTGAGTGTCCTGTGTTTTCCCTCGGCTATATTATCACTCCACCTTGTCAGAACTTTCATTTCAATCGGATCTTTATCTGGATAATCTTGTTCCCTTACTAAACAATTGATTAGAAACTTTAATAGCATGAGCTGGGTCTCAGCTTTCCTTAGTGACATGATTTCGCCAATACTTTCTGGATCTTCTCCTGTACGGATGAAACGATATATTCTGTCTAGATCTTCTTTCATATTCGGTAGGGTGTCCAAATACTCGGTCACCCGTCTTACACGCAATGAATATATAACCATATTATCATCGCCTGGGACTGGATCATAACGGCATTCGGTAAGAGCTCGTCTGATATCTGCAACGGACTGATATTTGGCCGTACGCTGTAACGCACGTTCATGTAACTCGACTAACGTTATACGTTTGTGTGGCGGCGGGGTTCCAGGAGGACCTCCCCCCGCGGCCCCTAAACTGGAATCATCGACTGATACTCTTCGTGCTGGCAGAGTGACCGATGTAGCGGGAACTTGTATTACGGGCTGGACCGGGGGTACCGTAACAGGTACTGTAACAGGTGCCCCGGTGGCTGGAGGAACAGGAATTACATTATTTACAAGAGCTGGCGGAGCAGGATTTGCATATTCTGGGACTGTGTAGTCCAAATAGGACGAGAGAAAAATATCAGCTGCGGTCGGTTTGTGACGTAGCTTAATCGGAACTAATGGCGGCGGAAAATTACATGGTGCTTCCGGGGTTGCTTTTGGCAAACCCTCGGCAAGAAGAGGATACATACCCTTAATGAGGGCATTCCTCTGTCTGTCAGACCGTTCGGCTTTAACTCGTTCACCTACTTCGATTAATTCCCTTTCTTGGGCTCTTTCTGAGGATTCTCTACTTAATTCTGACTTTCTGATTTCTTTTTCGGTTCTTTTATGAGATTCTTTGCGCCATAACTCGATGGCATCTCTCTGGGACTGTCTGGCTTTCTTTTTCCATAATGCTTCTTCTACTCGCATGATGCACTCGGCATCCCATGTACCTTATACGGGCCATCTATACTTTTCCTCTAATTCCTTAGTGTACTCCACCCATAAATCTAGATATAATATGGCACTTATGCCATGCTTATGATACATAAAATGACCTGGACTGTCCCTGGGCGGGACAGGAACTGCTTCCTCGAGCAGACCTTTTCAAGTTTTTAACTGACGTAACTTTGAGAACAGAGGCATGGCTTAGACTGGAGTCTGGACGCAATACAATACACGATAAACACAATAATAATAACTGAAACAAATCACTCATACCACGACATTGAATACACATGTAATAACATTTAAAATAACAGTTCGGACAGAATACTACCTGAAATACTGAAAACAGAACACATGAATTTTCTCGAGAACAGAACAGACTAGAATGACTAGATGCACTGCTAAAACAGTACGAAACTTACCGGTCTCATAAAGAGACACGTCAGGACCCGCATCCACCTAGGTGGACACTTCGTGTTGGATCTGTGTACCCAAACCCACGGACCAGAGACAAATCAATTGACCCTGTCTAGATACTACCCCAGCAACGGTACTCACCGGGCAGCAAGAACGGAAGGCCTCGGACTGGACTGGACTGCTACGACGACGGACGGACGAACTTCGGACTTCAGTTACAGGTGGGCCTCCGGATACCTCGGACCTTGGACTCTCGGCTTGGGCTCTGGTCGGGACTCGCCACGTTCCTCCACCGCCTCGTCTGGACGCTGGACCGCAACCTCCGTCTCCTCCGTGGGCCTGAGGGATACTTGAAGCAGAAATATCTGCACGTGGCCGGTATGGTTCCGTCACGGCTGCAGAGGATCAGGGGGCTTGCGTGGCTTCTCCGGCGCGTGGGGAAAGGGCAAGTCCCTATTCGGGCGCCATTATGTGGTAAATAAATAATTAATTACCTGATCTATTTTTGACTATAATCAATAAACGGGTAGCTCAATAAATAAGAGTCAAGATACGAGGTAGCTAGAGTATACAGGCTTTAATAAGCATAAAGGACAGGAACAGGACAGCCTGTACGGGAATAGGATGGCAGGGCCCGGCAGCTGCCGGGGGCATGATCTGGGAATGGCTAGCAAACTTTAATAACTGTGCACGATATATATAGTTAAACAAAATACATTGCATTCAATACAGTAGGCGTAGCAGTAGGCGGAGTTTGTAGCAGTCGCGAAAGATAAGGCATAAAGTGGGTGTAACAAGAGGTGTGTACAGGGCGTATACATAGACATGTGATGTAAACGTAACAGAATATGTCATAAACGGGGCGGAAACATGGAGGGGGTTACCTGAGCAGCTGGGACCTCTAACCTAGTGGTGCGCGTAAACTGACAATGACGTGTTACTAGGGAGAACTGGGGGCTATGACTTCTGCGCTAGAAGAGGAGACTAAAGTCTGGAGTGTCAGAGCGACATGTACCTAGGCATATCTAGTATCTGGTGTTTATAGTACATGTTGATAGAACCCAAAAGTTATCAGAGTAAAGGCTAACAGACATTAAGACTGGTGCATGCATAATTCTATATGTAGTGCGTGTGTGAGGAATATTTTATGAATATTAATACAGTATTTCTCTTACATGGAGACATAAAGGCTAGACCATGACGGAAACTATTGATGCGACTCAGTAGCTTAGGAATGCAGAGAAGGAGGGCTGGACTGATAGCTAGAATCATAACATACTCTTGGCAGACTGGGAGGCAGAGCCAGGCCGAGCCGGGCACTGCGAGGCATGAAGTAAATGAAGGGTCAGGGATACAGGTGGGGCTGTATCGCTCCTCGGAGAGGGTTCAGGAGTCAGGAGCTGAATCTGAGTCCGGGCCCTTTTGAGGCCTAGAAACGGGGACAATTCAATGAATTAACGTGCACACTGTAAAATGTGGCAACGTAGGTTTACATAGGCCTAATATTCGTTGTATTCACGAAGACTGGAAACTGGCATACTAGAGATGGACACAACTGTAATTGTGTCTTTAATCGATCATAGGGGAATACATGCATATCGATCATGCACATATGATATAACATGGGGAACACGTAGGCACATATAACATGGCAAAATTTACTTTTCCACAAGTCCACTCTCTATAGTATTCAGTGTTCTAGACATAGAAGACCTCATTGCCAATCATAATCTTGATGCACACTTCATCATAGTAGCATGGCTCACCCCCACATCTCTGCAGACCACAGTTGTTCCTCTTCCCACAGGCTACAACATCTACCATGCAGATTGTGCTTATAGGAATGGAGGAAATCTGGCCATCGTCCATATGTTTTCCTAGGCCTGCACCATAGTCAAGCAAAAAACATGAAACTCCAAGGATCTCCTCACATGCCATTTACCACTCCCTGTGACATAGTGTGCCACCTCCAGCCTTGTCTGCAGGCCCCCTGGACAGAACAAATTCTCGGTCCACTTTACTACCTCATCAGTCCCACATGCCCACACCACCACTCTCACTGACTTCAACCCCCCAAACAAATAAAGCACAAAAAAACACAAGAGACTCACCGATAGACATAACACAGCATGTCATCCAAACAAAATACTTCAAAAGTCACATCCTGGGTCAAGTATTCTCAACTTCCCCAGTTAGCCAGTGAATGCCTCCCATACTAGACTGAACTGAACACCTTCCCTTCTCCATATCCCTGCTCAGGATGCAATCAAGACATTGTGGTCAATGCAAATGAGAATAATAAACCCTTAGACCATTCAAAGGCTTCTCCATAGGGAACCGAAACCTTCGCTCAGCCCCACGTTCTTCCACATCTGCATAGCCCCCCTCGCCGCCATCGTCAGACAACATCCTATGTCAGACAGTATCCTATGCTGACGACACCCAACTCATCCAACTCATCCTCTCCCTCACAAAGGATCCCCACACCACCAGACTCAGCTTCCAGGAAGGAATGGAAGACGTTGCATCCCATATGAGCAGCAGCTGTCTGAAGCTCAACTCAGAGAAGACAGAAGTCCTCGTTTTCTAACTCACCTCCTCAGCATGGGACAACACCTGGTGGCCCACTGCCTCGGCAATCCCCCACTCCCACAGACCACTCCTGGAACCTCGGCATCATACTTGACTCCTCCCTCACCATGACCCGACAGATCAACGCTGTTGCTTCCACTTGCTTCAACACCCTCCGCATCCTACGCAAGACCTCCAAATGGATCGACCCGAATCCAGAAAGACTATTACCCACGCACTTATAACAAGCAGACTGGGCTACGGTAGCGCCCTCTACGCTGGAATCAACAAATCCCTTCTCCGCAAACTCCAGACCGTCCAGAACACCACGGCCAGACTCATCCTTGGCATTCCACGACATGAACACATCACTCAGCACCTGCAAGACCTCTACTGGCTCCCCGTTGAGAAGGAACTAACCTTCAAGCTACTCACTCATGTTTACAAATGCCTCTACAACACCTGACACCAATACCTCAACAAAAGAGTCTCCTTCCACGCACCCAAGAGAGACCTCCGCTCCGCCGGCCTCGCCGAAAACCCTTGCATCCGCAGAGCCGGAACAAGTGGAAGTGCCTTCTCCTACATCGTGGCAAAGACCTTGAATGAGCTCCGGATCAACATTAGATGCTCCCCCACTCTGCACACCTTCAGGAAGAGCCTCAAGACCTGGCTCTTCGGCTGACTTGGAGCTGCAGGCACCCGTCCTCATTGACGTGAGACCCTCACGGGTGAGTAGCGCTCTTCACAAATCCCTGATTGGCTGATTGATTAAACTCACCTCTCACTCTGCCATCTACAGGTCTGAGGTCCACACCCTTCTAAAAGCCTTCAAGGCATTTCTGGAAAACCACTGCTCAAACTAAATCAAAAATGTGCCAAATGAAGTTGTTAGCACCCTGATTCTCAACAGACCTTGCTGACAACAAGCGCTCCATCCAAAGACAGGAAAGAAAATTAACGAATTGAGAATTGACAATCCAACTGTACTAAAGTTCCTCCTCATAACTCACAGACAACTCATCACAACACCCAAATTCAAGTACTGTACCAACGCTATATACATATCTGTCACCACAAGCAAAACATACTTCAGAACAACAAAGTTCTGCATCAACCCCCTGCCTGGCTCGCCTATCCCATACTCCGAAAATGTAATGGACAAGAACAACAGATGAAATCACAAAGACTAGCCTAGGGCCTGCACATTTGATGTGTATTTTTAATAGAATATGGATATATACATATTGAGTCCAATTTAAAAAAAAACGTTTAATTACATATATAGACCTAAAATTAGCATGCATGTCTGCCTTATTTAGCATGGTGATGGTCTGTACCCAGCCATTCTGTCGAAGGGTCCTGACCTTAGAACCAGGAGGCATTGGGGTTCCAGGGAATTCCCTCATTTCAATAAGATAGCTCTTCATTTGTAGGTAAGAGAGCTTTTTATATTGACAGTGGGATCTGCCATCTTAAAGACTCCTAGAGTCAGGTTTCCTGGGATTGTTTAAAGTAATGCAACATAAAGTACTCAAAAAGGCTCATTTAACTGGGGTGAACTTGGGTGGGAAGTTTCTTAAGATTCATTAGAACTTGTCACAAATCACTGACTAGTGTGCACTATAATAAAGTGTTCTTATTACCAGTACCTCAGAACAAAACTAAACAGAAGAGGAAGAACCTTTTGATATGTCTGCTTAGGAAAGAACTTGGACCTTGAAACCTCCTTCTCCAAGCTGGATTTGATCTCAAAGGTCAGACCAATGGGCATCATTTAGCCTCAGGGTGATACAAACCAAAAATGGCATTTTAGGAGAAGCATCTTCAGTCAGGTTAACACTGGGACCTGTACTGGAAGCACTGGTCGGAGAAAGTGGATCAGACTGCTTTCCGTGCTTGACTTTGGCCTAAAACCCAAGAAGGCTCCCCAATCACTGGTAGCATTAAAAGTAACCAGGAGGAAGTTATTGAACATCTGAAATAATTGAGACTCTGGCTGTAGCAGAAAGCAGGGGTACGTCTGGAGAGGTCTGCCAGCCCCTTCGATTATTGACTGAAGTCCCTTACAAAAGACTTGAAGTATTTGAGAGGATCAACCGGAAAATTTCCCTCCAGCCTTTGTCAGGCTATACATTTGCTGGGTTTATTTTTATGCAAGAGTGACCTCTGGTGGTAGGCTTTACTAACACACATGGACAAACATTGACCTTCACACCCTCATTGTTCTTTTGGGCATGTTTGGCATTTTCATATCCTTTTATCTTATATTTGTAATGTTAGTCTTGATCGTTAATTTTTTATTCATTTAACTAAGGTAGCTTGAGAGTTTAACTGATTGGTTTCCTGATTTAGGTGTTAAAAGATTGGTGCATTGTGCCATGTTTATGAGGGGCAAAACACAGGAATTGTGAATGAAACTGAGTTTTCCATAATAAGGCACTGGTTTAGTAACTTTGGGAATTTCTAAGTTATTCTCCCCTCAGTTAATAAACCAGAATCTCAGAGTACCCCTCCGGCTGTAGGCTGTGTTTATATTGACAGTGTAACCTGACATTTCTGCATTTTGGGGGTAAGAGTACTGTGGGGAAGGTCACTTCTGTGTGTTGCAGGATGAATCTAACTTTGGGGCATATTATCAAGTAAGGGTGTTACATTATCACCGCTTTTATCGGCAGGAAGCTGCCGATAAAGCGGCGATAATGAGCTTGATAATATGCGCTATGAATTTCCATCGAAGCCCATGTTAGATGTGAAGACATCTAACATTGGCTTCAAGTAACAAGTTCAATTATCAAGTAACGCCCTTACTTGATAATATGCCCCCCTGTTTTTAGGGGAACTGAATCTGTTTTTTAGGGGAATCTGTTTTATACTTTTAACGTTTTAAATCTCTGAGCTTCTTTGACGCTTGCACACTTTGCACATTTTGCACACTGGGGGTAGCTCTATCTTTCCTCTGCTCGGCTGAGACATTCATAGGCACCATCTTAGAAGGGTGAGTGGTTTAGCTTGGCTTCTGAATAACTGCGCTAACTGGGGTTGTGATAAAAGAGGGGGCGGGGTTGCTATTATTTTGAAGAAATCATGGAAGATTTCCACAACTGAATCGAGCAACATGGGCAATATGGTAGGCTTAAATTTCTGTATAAAGTTCAACGCTCTCCTTTGCGGAGCTATTGATATACAGACCGCCTGACTGTCCACACAGTTTTACCCCCGAACTATGCAATCTCATTGCTCAGAGATCATTGCAATATGCCAACTTTTCGGCCTTAGGAGACTTTAAACTTCACGTTGACGATTCCAAGTCTCTCAGCCAATAATGCCACTCAATTGAGCTAAGCTTACACAGCACGTGAACACTCCCACTCACAGAGCAGGTCATATCTATTGAGCTATTCTTGGTCTAATTCTGTTCAAACATTCCAACCATGAAAGCAGAGGTTCCCTGGTGCATGGTCAAGACGGACTACTTCCTGATCCCCTTCTAATTAATTCGGAGAAACACAGCCACATGAGAGCAAACGCACAGCTTTGAAAAGGAACTGGAAAAAGACAATGGCTGCTAACTAACTAACTAACTAGTGGGCCTCAGTTAACTATCAATCCAATTACGACTTTCCCGCGCTTAACTTGTGGTTCTACAGCCTTAGATACTATGACACCTATGACACCTGTTAGGACTCGGAGAGAGTCCCCTTCTGCCCCCTGGTTCTCAGCAGCCACAGAGGGGAAAAGAGTAGGAAAAGGCTTGAGCACCACTGGAGGAAAGATAATAGTCCATTGGCCAAGCAAGCTTATTAAGGATGTGTTGTATCCTGCTTCTCCCTGCTCTTCTCTCTTTCTTGTCTTTTCTTAGTCTCTTGTACTCTGCTGCTCAGCCTGTCTCTATGATGTCATCCTTAGTTCTATCTGTGTATCTTTAAGTGTACTATCAGTTACCTTGGAGGCTGAGCAGCAGGGCAGCTGCTCCCGGAGGGGCATTTATCTTAACCTTAACTGGAACCTGGATTACTACCTTATCTAAATGCTACATTTGATTATTGGATTACCAAGAATAAACATACATCCTTGTGGTATTCCATGACATGACATAGGTTAGAACCTATGATGTCATGACTGTAGTCTGTGGAATGTATCATTGATTCTGGGCTGCTGTTGGAAGAAGACGTTTCTCTTCCTGTGGGTGTTAAGCTGTTCCGCTTACCAATAAATCTATACTTTGGAACCCAACCTTCATTCCGTGTTCATTTGCAACACAAATACTGGCGACGATCGGGATCATCAAATTCTGGACCTGACTTACAGCGGAATTTGAAGGCGGAACAGCGTTCACAAAATTAGATGCCACGTTCATCGGAAACTGACCGTTTTTTTATCTGCTGATTTGGGTAACGTACTGCCACTCGATTGAGTTTTTTTTTGCTTAACGGGGTTTTACTGAAATTTCACCCGTACTTTCTACTCGCTTACCTGTATTGCCGTTGAACTGTTTAAAATTGCGAGCGTTCCAACGCAGCTCGAGGTGATTTCTCTACTCGTCATTGCTTGACGTTCGTCTCCCTCTGCCTCGCAATCCATACGCAAAGCATTGTGGGTCCTAACCTTCAACCCCAGTGACGCGCTGACGTCACATGCGTGCCGCCATCTTAAAATTCATCGCAGTAAACAGGAAATTCATCGGAGCTCCGATAATTTTGTTTTTAAAGCGTGTAAATCTCAGTTTCTCTTCGAGTGGGCAGTTACTCAACAACAAATTGTAGGTACTACATATATACTTTATTTTTACTTTTTGGAATTCATATTGATTTATAACAAATTTAGAGGAAAATATGTCGAACATTGCTGCTCCTCCTCATTTTCTACAAACAGCCGGTGATCCAAACATTGAATGGGACTTGTGGTTCCCTATGTTTCTGGCATATGTAGACGTCCTGGAAAAGGAGGGGTGTTCTGCTAAACGCAAATTAGCCCTATTACGACATTGTTTGGGAGGGGCAGGAATTAAAGAATTTGACAATCTTCCTCCAATTGAAGATGCTGGTGACATTGATGTTTTTGAAAAAGCAACAAGGCAAATGAAAATTCGTTTTGGCAGGAAAATAAATACTGTTATGGAGAGATTTAAGTTTTACTCTCGCATTCAAAAACAGGATGAGTCCATAGAGGACTATGTTTCAGCACTACGCTCCTTAGCATGTTATTGCTCTTTTGAAACAATTTCCTACGAACAGGTTCTTAGAGACCAAATTATGATGCGAACCAAGAGCAAGAAAATTCAGGAGAGACTTTGGCTTGGAACAGAAACCACTCTTAATGCTGTTATTAACATAGCCAAGGGTATAGAACAGTCAGAGTTGTTTGTTTCAGAAATAAGAGGTTCAAATGTCAAATCATTAGTTCCTGAGCCTGAAGTCTCCTTGGTTAAAAACCAACCTAACCCTAATTTCTCTTCCAGGAATGTTTTGAGGAAAGATAGTGAGAAAAAGTCTGGTGAAGTCAAAAGCTACCCAGATAACAGATTTGGCCAAAGGAAAACTATTTCTTGCTACCGCTGTGGTAGTCCCAACCATGTTGGCAATTATAAAGGTTGTCCTGCTTGGGACAGAGTATGTGTGAAGTGTAAACGTAAAGGTCATTTTGGTAATGTTTGTCGTTCGACACAAAGAGTGAATTATATTTCACAAGAGGAAGAGGAAGCTTCAACTGCATTCTTTCTGTGGATGAAGTTGAACTGGATGAATTTCCCTCTTATCCTATTCTAGTGGATGGCATGTCCATTGAGCTAATGATGGATTCGTGTTCACGCTATTCTATCATAGGTTTAGATTTGTTTAAAAGTTTCTGGGACAATAGAGAGCTTTGTGTTCCAGACATTCATCCGGGAGGATACTCAGGCAAGAAAATAGAATTGGAAGGGTACTTCTGGGCCAAACTTCAAGTTAAAGATCGTGTCACCAATGGAAAGGTATATGTAGCCACTAAAGGGGTAGCTATTTTAGGATGGCCACACCAACGTGAATTAGGCATCAAAGTAGATCCTAATGCCAACCCTCCTGTGTGCTTCATAGAACCAGAAGTGAACTTACTTTCCAATATGAATGATTCTTGTTTTATAGACAATATTAAAAACAAGTTTCCTAATGTTTTTAAAGATACACTTGGCAAGTATACGGATTTCAAACATAGGATAATACTCAATGAGAATGCTGTACCAGTTAGACACAGAGTAAGGAATGTTCCTTTAGCTTACAGGGATAAGCTCAACGGAATTTTAGATGATCTTGTTGTAAAACATATCATTGAACCTATTGAGTCTTCTCCCTGGGTTTCCCCCGTTGTTTTATCACTCAAGAGTTCTGGGGATCTCCGCCTCTGTGTGGACCTTCGTAGCTTAAACCAGGAAATATGGGTTGATAAACATCCCTTACCAAATATTCATGAATTGATTTCCTCCTTGTCTGGTGCTTCTGTATTCTCTACGATAGACTTGGCGAGTGCATATCACCAAGTGGAGCTCCATGAAGAGTAATAATAATAATAATAATAATCATTTATTAAGCGCCTGGCTGCACAAAACTGTGTGTCCCCGCGCTGACTGCACATTCAACCCATCAAGAAGGCCATAAATCGGGCAATGGAGTTAATTTGTGGGAAATAGATGAGTTTTAAGTCTGGCTCTGAACCTAGTTTCAGATGGCTCCATCCGGAGCTGGATCGGTAAGGCATTCCAAAGCTTGGTGGCTAAATAGCGGAAGGATTTTCCTCCCATTTTAGCTTTAGTGATGCGAGGGATTTTAAATAGCATCATGCCTGCTGATCTAAGATTTCTGATCGGCCTATGGATGGTAATGAGGCCTCTCAGATAGCTAGGACCTTTGTTTTGGGCAATGCGATGTGCGTAGCAGAGAGTTTTAAATATAATCCTCTCTTTAATAGGGAGCCAGTGAAGCTTGGCAAGCGCATTTATTGTGGATGCTCTCCTGGGGAGACCGAGCACCAGTCGTGCTGCAGAATTTTGTATGCATTGTAACTGGTGCAGACTCTTTTGATTAAGACCAAGTAGGAGAGCATTACCATAGTCCAAATGGGGGGATATTAGGGCATGGACTATGGTCTTTCTTGCTTCAGTCGGAAGAAGGTCTAGTACTTTACGCAGTACTTTTAGAGTGCTATAGCATTTGCCTGTCACTTTGTTTACCTGGGTTCTGCCTGAGAGATCGGCGTCAAGCATGACTCCGAGATTCTTCACCTTCTCTACAGGCACAGGTACTTCTCCCAACTCACTGGGCCACCATGCTTGCGACCAGACCGAAGTCTCCTTCCCTACTATCAGTACCTCTGTTTTATCTCCGTTTAAACGGAGACAGTTGGCGTTCATCCATGTCGCTATCTTTAACATACAGTTAGAGAAGTTGGAAGCTAGGTCTCTACTGTCTGGCGTTATTTTGAACACCAACTGGGTGTCGTCAGCATAGCTGACAATGCCCACCCCAAATTCCTCCGCGATGTATGCCAGGGGTTCCATGTAGATGTTAAATAAGGTAGGGCTCAAGCTAGAGCCCTGTGGAACCCCATGGCTAACACCGCGAGGTGATGATTTAAAGGGTGGGCAATGAAGTTGGAAGGTTCTATCAGTGAGGTATGACTGAAACCAGGTGAGAGCAGAATCTTTTACTCCCATGTCTGAGAGCCGAGACAGCAGCGTTGAGTGCAGCACGGTATCAAATGCTGCACTTAGGTCCAATAGGACCAGCGCTGCTGTCTCTCCCTCATCCACCAGTTTCCGAATCAGTTCGGTGGAATATAGAACGGCTGATTCCGTTGAGTGGCCTGATCTAAATCCTGATTGGGAAGGGTGGAGGAGTGCTTCTTTCTCCAAAAACTCCATGAGTTGGAGATTGGCCACCTTCTCTATGATCTTAACACAGAAAGGGAGAAGGGAAATTGGCCGCAGATTTTGAAGCTGAGTAATAGGAATGTTCGGTTTCTTTTTTAGTGGTAATACCTGGGCAGATTTCCAGTTTCTCAGGACATTGCCTTCCCGGAATGAGGTTGTGATCATGTTGCTTATATGATCCAATAATAGGCTTTCCATGACCGCTTTGTACTGTTCCGGTGGGCAGGCATCCATAGGGGAGCCAGAACAAATAGTATTTATAATTTTCATAAGTTCCTGTTTATTGGGGGTCCTGAAGTTGGTAAACTGGGGTTTGAGGGGGCAAGAATCTAGAATCTCCACCTTATTTTTATCTGACCTGGTACTGCTGGAAAATGTAGCATGAATTTTTTCTACCTTCTCCACAAAGAAGTCGGCTATCTGGTCGCATATCTCTGTGGAGTAGGTATCTTTAGTATCCAGGCGAGAGAGTGTGGTGATTTCTCTGTAGATACCGAATAGTTCCTTGGTAGGGTTTTTAGCTTCCACAATTCTGCTCTTGTAATAGAGACTCTTCTCTAATCGTACCAACTTTTGATATTTTTTTAGCTCGATTTTATAGTTTTCTTTGAGTTCTGGAGTATAGTTTTTCCTCCACTTTCGTTCAATGGATTTGCATAGGGCTTTAGCTATTTTCAATTTTTCAGAGAACCAGGGGGCATTTTTAGATTGTCGAGCTGGGGGTTTGGTCGTCCAAGGAGCAATTTTATCTAACGCTTTAGTTAGCCATGATTCAAAGTTATCCCATACCTCCTGTAGGGAATCGCCTGTTGCCGGGGGATGTTCGGTAAGTTCCTGCAGCAGCAGTTCAGGGGTGCACTTTTTAAAGTTACGACGTCTGTAAGGAGGGTTTTTCGCATGTGACTTGGTAATCTTGTTTATGGCTATTTTGAATGGCACCATACTGTGGTCAGACCATATTAGTGGAATGGGTGGAGAAGTGTTAACACCTTCCCAGTTCGTGAATATCGGATCTAATAGATGCCCTTGTTGATGCGTGGGCAAAGTGGATAGAAGCTTGAGATCGATCGCGTTGAAAGCATTCAGGAGGAGTTGTGCTTCCTTGGAGTGGCTATCCTCTAGATGGATGTTAAGGTCGCCAAGTATGATCATATTTTTATGTCTAATGACTAACTGAGTGGTCAGTTCAATAAGTTGGCTACAGAAGGATTGTGCTGCTCCAGGAGGTCTGTATATTAATAATCCCATGATTGTATTGTTGGTATCTAATTTGATGGTGAATCTTCCACATTCACTATCCATGTTTTTTTGTTCAATTAAAGTGCACTCAAGTTCATTTTTGCTAATCATTGCCAATCCACCCCCCCGTTGGTTCTGACGGTCTATTCTCAAAAGGCAATAGTTGCTTGGTATAGCCTCTAAGATATCCGGGGTGGAGGCTTCATCTAACCATGTTTCAGTAAGAAACATGATGTCCAGATCGCCTTCCGTCAGCAGATCAAAAATTTCAGTTTTATGCTTAGGCATAGACCTACAGTTAAGTAAAGCCATATTTAGGTCCAGCGTAATGTTCGTGGAGGAGATAGTATTGGGAAGTAATTGATGGCATGTATTGCAATGTGCGGGTATAGATATCGGGTCTATAGCGTGCAAACAATAGGAGGATAGTGGCTTACCGAGTTTCAGCAGGTCATCTTTAGTGTACTGATAGCACGGACTCTTATTGTTATGTGGCTCCAAAGGTGATGGGGAGCCGGGTCTGTGGAGTCCTGCCCCGAGCCCCGTCCGGTCACGGACGGGTGCAGACGGGCAGGACTCTGGCTTGACTCCGGCGCGCGATCGGCGCGCCCGCAATGCGCGTCTGCTGCGCGGAGCCATGGACGTATGTATTTATGACGTCGTCCGAGCGACGTTTCCAGCGAGCCCACACTAATATGGCCGCTGTTGTATTCCCCCAGTCCCCGCAGATGATGGCTCTTTAATCGGCTACACCCACCGAGAGAGTCCGAGCAAGTGGTCTGCTCTGGCTGGGAAAACGGAGCGAATCTCCAGGTCTCATGCACCAAAAAGTCCAAAAAATTAACAGCATTTGTGACTCCAGAGGGCATGTTTCAATATTTGAGGATGCCCTTCGGACTAGCCAGTGCTGCATCCGTCTTTCAGAGATTGATGCGGGATGTACTAAAGAATTGTAGTGGTGCAGTGGCTTTTCAAGATGACATTTTAATTTTTGGTAAAGACTGCAATGAACATGATTTGAACTTGTATTCTGTTCTTAATTGTATCCAAGAGAAAGGTTTAACCTTAAAGTTTTCAAAATGTAAATTTAGACAGTCTAAAGTTGAATACTTAGGCCATGAGATTTCGGAGAATGGTATTAAGCCCAAACTCAGCCATGTTAAAAGTATTCTGTCGGCTCCCATCCCCACTTCCAAGGAACAGTTGCTGTCTTTTCTTGGTCTCACAGAATTCTATGGAAAATTTGTGCAGAATTACTCCATGTTAGTACACCCTTTACGTTCTTTGCTCAAGAAACAAGCAAAATTCGAATGGGGCAAAGACCAGCAAGAGTCCTTTGAAGCACTTAAAAGGAAAATTGTATGTGCTCCTTTTCTCAAGCCATATTCAGTCAATAAAGAATGTATACTTTGTGTTGACGCCAGCAATATAGGTCTCGGCGCAGTTTTAATGCAAAAGGACAATTCAGGTGAATATGTTGTCTCCTATGCTTCAAGGTCTCTTCGTGGCTCTGAAGTCAATTATTCCACGATAGAGAGGGAGTTACTTGCGTGTACCTGGGCCACCCAACATTTCCGTCAGTTTATTTGGGGTACCAAATTTTCACTAAGGACCGACCACAAGCCTCTGGTCACTATGCTATCTGCTGGGGGTGGAAGGACTCTCACTGCTCGTTTAGCGAGGCTTGCTGCAAAGTTACAGGAATATCGTTGTGTTGTCACCTATGTTCCGGGTCGCCTTAATGTCCATGCAGATTGCATGTCTCGTTTTCCCGCTAAGGATGACCCAGTTGTGGATTGCTCTGAGGAATGTGATGTGGCTTTTACTATGAGTGATATTAACATCATTGTTAATAATAATCAGTCTAAACTGATTTCTCAAGCTGCTTGGACAAAGGCTTGGGATCAGGATGATGTTCTGAAAGATGTAAGGTTGTTTTTAAACAAAGGATGGCCTGAAGAGAGGAAACTTAGTGGTGAACTGGCTTCTTTCTTTAAGGTAAAGGATGAGTTGATGGATGATGGCGCGATAATTTTTAGAGATGATAAAATCATTCCTCCCTTGGGCATTAGAAATATGATTTGTGAACTGGCTCATGAAGGTCATTTAGGGATGTCCTCCACTAAGAGAAGAATCAGAGAATTTTATTGGTGGCCTAGTATGGACAATATGATTGATAAATGGGTAAGGAATTGTTCCCCGTGTTCCTTGAGTGATAAATCCGTGAAACCCATTTCTGTGAGTCCTACTCCTGTTGAGTTTGTTCAAGGTCCGTGGCGCAAACTAGGTGTAGACATCATTGGCCCTTTTAGTTATCAGTCGGGCAAAGAGATGTTTGCCATTGTTCTGGTTGATTATTTCTCCAAGTGGCCGGAGTTGAAAATTGTGGAGAAGATAAATTCTGATGTAATTGTTGACTTCCTTAACGAAGTTTTTTCCAGAGAAGGTCTACCTGAAGAACTTGTTACTGATAATGGTCCGCAATTTGTTAGCGAAATGTTTTCATCCTTCCTTTCCAGCTGTGGTATCAAACATAAAAGAGTTTCCAACTATTTTCCCCAAGCCAATGGACAGGTTGAACGTTTTAATAGAGTAATTAAAGAATCTTGTCAGTTGGCTTTGCGTAGTGGTTTGAAATGGAGGAAAGCCCTCCAAGCTACCTTATTGACGTATCGCTTTTCCCCCAATTCTGTTACTGGATTGTCACCGTTTGAAATGTTGCGTTGTAGGAAGCCCGGTTCGAAGCTTATGCCTTGGTGGTTGCGAACTGAGAAGGGTGACTATTTAGAATTGGATTTGGAGGCTGTCAGAGAGAGGGTTAATAAGCACCAAGCCAAGATGTCCCGTGTCCCAGCACGTAATGTGAATCTACCCAAATTAAGTGTTGGTGATTTTGTAAGAGTGAAGTTTGGTGGACAAATCCGCAAAGGATCTCCCAGATGGTCTGGTCCTCTCAGAGTTATTGAACTCTTTAGCAAAGCTGTTAGGGTGGAAGATGGGAAAATTTGGAATTTAAGACGCATATCAGTGTGTAGATCTGATGATTTGAAACACTTCTCTGAACGTAGGTCCATTGACTCCAATTCTTTTTCTCTCCAAGCGGGCGTTCCTCCCTCTAATAACTCACATATTGTGAATGACGGATCAGAGCTTTGTGGTACTCACGAGGCCTTTGATCATTTATCTTTGAATAAGAATGTTAATGTTGATAATATTACCAATGATGACACCCTGAATGGTTCTACCTTTTGTGAAAATGCAACAAAGAATGCTATTCCTGTGAATGTTGATCAGGATATTGTTACAGACAGTGTGGTTAATGTTGACAATTCTGGTTGTGTTCGTCCTGCCTGTGACCAAAGGTCAATTGCCTCACGTTGTAGTTCACGTGTCAGATGTCTTCCTATGAAATTTAAGGATTTTGTTCGGTTCTGAAATTATTTCTCTGTTTTCCCTGTGTTTCCTTGTTTCACTTTCTTTTAGTTTTTTTTGTTTTCATTTTTTTTTTTTTCTGAAGGGGGGGAGGTGTGTGGTATTCCATGACATGACATAGGTTAGAACCTATGATGTCATGACTGTAGTCTGTGGAATGTATCATTGATTCTGGGCTGCTGTTGGAAGAAGACGTTTCTCTTCCTGTGGGTGTAAAGCTGTTCCGCTTACCAATAAATCTATACTTTGGAACCCAACCTTCATTCCGTGTTCATTTGCAACAATCCTGACACAGCAATTAAGAAGTCATCTTTAATTTATTGGATTTTACACTGGCGACGAGGATGGGATGAGGAAGCTCTGCAAACTTATGAAGGCGTTGAGAAAGGAAATCTTCAGGATTGTCAGGTCCTTTATCAATCTTTCAGAGATGAAGGGAAATATACCCTGTGCACAAACTCATCTGACTTCTTTGAGGGAAAATTTCAGAAAGTATACGCCTCATTTACAGCTGGGGCTGTGACGGTGGAGCCACAACAATCTTGGATCATAAATTTCAATGGCACCTTCTTTGTATTTCTCCCTATAACTTTGCAGGAATCACTGGCCAAAATCCCTAAATGCAAGTCTGGCTCCGCTGAGGGTCCCTGCCCCCCTAAGCTTTTTAGGTCATTGGAAAACATGATTAACCTAGTATTAAATCACATTTGGAATACCTTGTGTTAGAAATGGGGGTCTCTAGTTGGCAGAGGTAGGTACCTTTGTCCAAATAGGGACATTTGCTTCTAACCAGAGTAAGGGGAATACACAGTTCAGATAACCCCTGCTCATCCCCTGGGTATCTTGGCACGAGCAGACAGGCCTATCCCAAAGGCAATGTGCATTTGTACTAAAAACACACAGTAATACAGTAATAACACCACAAATGGACACCACACCAGTTTAGAAAAATAAAGTATCATTATCTAAACTCAACAAAACCAAAACTCCAAAACTCCAACATACATGTAATAAGAATATGACTTTAAAAAGGTTTCAAACAACTTGGACCATAGAAAACTATGGATGCATGATTTCTCCCAAAGTACCTGTAGTTGTGACAAAATGCACATGGCCAAACAGCCACAGAGATGGGAAGCGTAGAAAAACAAAGAGATGTGTCAATTCGTGAGACCATGGGGAGGCGATGCAACAGTTCTGCTGTACGCAGGAGAAGTGAAGCGTCAAATCCGGTCTGCAGAGGAAAGTGATGCATTGATTCCTAGGCGGTTCTGGTCCATGGGTGATGCATTGGGAAAACTTTCCGCACAGATATTATGCATGGAAATCCATGATGTGTAGGTGATGAATGAGGCGGCGAGTGGGGCTGCATCAGTTTTCCTCAGCCACGACCCCTCGATGCGTCAGTTCTTGCACTGGCAACAGGCGTTGCATCGGTTTCGGCATCGGTGCAGCGATGCGTGGAAATTCTTCTTGCACAGCTGTGCTGCATCGGGAAAACACAATTTGATTGAACCGTGGAATAGCTAACGAAAATAAAAACATGGTAAAACTATCGTAAAAACATGACGAATATGGAGAATGTTAAAATGGATAAATAATGGTTGGATTTGGAATCCAAAAACGCGCAGTGAGTCTGGGAGTGGAGCGTCTACCAGGCGCTCCCCGCAGGATTGCATCGGGAAAACTGCCATAAGAAGAGCGATGTTTTGATTTTCTTGTAATTGTGCTGCTTTTCCAGCTCCCAACAGCTGGAAGAACCTCCAGATGTCCAACACAGTCACAGGCCCCTCTTCGCAGTTCAGAACTCCCAGCAAGGAAGTTCAGGGGAGCTGGGGGTGAAGTCTTTGTGTCCCTGAGACTTCTGAAAAGAAGGCAAGCTCCACTCAAGCCCTTGGAGATCTTCCTCAAGCAGGGGGACACAGCACACAGAAAAGTCCTTTTCCTTTCCTTGCCAGAAACAGCTACTGTAGGCCAGCCCCAAACAGCACACAGCAAAGGTGCACTCCAGCTCTTCACCTTGGCAAAGGTTTCTCTTGATTCTAGAAGTAGTCTAGAGTTCAGGGGTTTTAGGTCTAATACTTATACCCCAAAATGTCTTTGTTCTCTTTGTGCAAGGGTCTCTGAGCCCAGTCCAAACCTGTTCTGTCCTCTCTGGTGCAGCTGGATGGCAGGAGGTGGAGACAGCATTGTGTAAAGCGGACAGGCCCTATTCAGGTGCAAGGGACATCTCCTCCAACCACTCTAAAAGTAGACCGGGTCTATTCAGGTGCTAGTGAGAACTCCTAGCCCTACTCTGAATGCAGCCCAGGTCTATTCAGCCCAGCCCTGAATCATTCAGGAAAGGCAGGACACACATCAACGCCCCCCCCGTGGCTGTCTGAGAGAATGCTCCCCCCGAGCTCCTGTCACTTCAAAAACAGTCAATACACAAACAGGCAAGAAAATGCCTACTTTCGAATGTGGGATTCTCAAACACACAATTTGAAACCATCTTTACTAAAAGATGTGTTATTAAATTCTGAGTTCAGAGAGTCTAAACTTTATATCTCTATCTTGTCCCAACATGGAAGTTCTATTTAAAATATGTTTTTTTTCTTTTAAAAGGTTTTATTGGTGAACAATAGTATCAACACAGCTCTGTGCCTACAACCAATTCTTGGCCGGCAGCATTCAAGGGTTTCTTATGCAGCTATCATCCGAAATAGCAATTAGACCATGTTAACACAGCAAGCCGCCTACAACCACTTAGGGCCGGCCGCGTTTTAACTTTCAACCATATGGCAAACAGCTGTTGGTGTGATAGGACACATGCGAAGCAAATAAATAAATAAATAAATTGAGGAACACAGAAATGCATTGTACATCTCAATCTTATATACTGTCGATTTGCAAATGATAACGGTACGCTTCAACACAGTCAACAGCATTACTAGGCATATGCAGACATAATCAAGATCCACATGAGAGAATGAAATGGGTATGTCAAGGAGCATAGGCAGTGTAGTATCGTTCACCTGGGGTGGATCTGAACATATGAGCCATCATCCAGTTGGTGCTATCAAGAAATGGCGTCCAACTTGCTTAGTGACATGGGAGTACTACACAGTCATTTCTACATTGGTATGTGGGTGGTCATCCTCTGTAGAGTGCGACGACAGATAAGACATGAGTGGCGCCCATATATCTCTGGGTCGAGAGTTGCTGGGCAGGAGTTCTGCATAGAGAGAGGATTGCTCTTGGCAATAAATCATGTCTGTGGGGCAGTCCTTAAATTTGGGTGCCCTGCCTCTACCCCATCTACAGGCTATGCGGCGTTTAGCCATCAGCAGTGCAAGTGCTATGTAATTTAACATAGCCCAGCAAAGCGATCAGAAGCGTGGCCTCGATGTGCACTTTGGTCATCTGAGTGAGAGCCGAGAGGACATGTCCCCCATACTCGTGTATGGCTGGACAATCCCAGGATAAATGGAGAAAATCAGCCTGCGGTGTGTGACATCTATCGCATCTATCAGTATCGCGCAAGTGGTGACTGTGCATGCTAGCCGGAGTGCAGTACAGCCTATGTAAATATTTATAATGTATGATGCGGAGCCTGCTACTCGCAGATACACGCTCAGTTTGCGAGCAGCAATACTCCCACTGCTCATCTGTTATGACTGTGCCCAGGTCCGCCTTCCATTTTGCTCATAACGGTGTGTCTGCTGTGGTGGGTCTGGTGTGCGTAGCCCGATAAAGCAGCGAGACTAGCCACCTGGGTGAGGATTGCTGTAGCAGTGCTTGCAATGGGGGAAGCATTGAGGGTTCAGCAGGAAAGTCAGCATGACGTGCTCTCATACCTTGCTTGAGTCGTATATGTAAAAAACTGTCCAATGGAGTGTATTGTATGTCCTGAAACATATCAGCCGAATCCCGGAATTTTCCATTGGTGTACAGGTTCCCCCATGTTGTGATAGACGCGCGCAGCTGCAGCCTGTGGAAGATGGCCTCTTGATAGAGCGGCATGTCTGGATGATAAACTAATGGGAGCAAGGGCGAATACAAAAAAGGGAGGTCAAAAAGATTCGTAAGCTTTCGCCATGCCGTGATCGTAGCATTAACAGTGGTGTGTGTGCGTTCACGAGCATTCAGAGTCATATAGACTGACCCCTCAACCGAACTAGGGTGTAACAACCAATGTTCAGCTGCCAGTTGTGGCATGTATCTGGGGCTGCCTGATCCAAAAGTACAGATAGTGTGCCTGTGCGCAAACGTAATATAGCTCAAAATCAGGAATGCCGAACCCACCCGACGCGTAAGGTCTTATAAGGTCTGACCATTTCAGTCTGGCACGTTTGCCTCCCCACACCAACCTGCTCATCTCTGATTGAAGGGATGCAAAGAAGTGTCCCCCAGGGGAGTATGGAATATTTAAAAACAGATAGAGTAGCTGGGGCAGGATCACCATTTTAATCAAGGATGCTCTTCCTGCCATAGAAAGCGGAAGCGTTATCCAGCGGTCGACCTTATCAGTGATGCGAGACAGTGCCACTCTGTAGTTGAGTCGCATTAGTTCGTCCCTGTCCCTGGTGATTTTAACTCCCAGGTATCACAATTCCTCCTCTCACCATTCCAATGGATAGTCCAGGGGAAAGCGCGTTACCGAATCAGTTAGTGGGAAGAAAAACGATTTTCCCCAGTTGATTTGGACGCCGGACAGGTGACCAAAGGTTATGACTTCCCTCAAAAGGGTGTTTAAGTTGCGCTACGGATCCCGAACGTATAGAGTGATGTCATCTGCATACATGGAAACTAATATCTGTCTCATGTTGCATTGTAAGGCTAGAGCATTATGGTGCTGTCTCAGGCGCGCCGCCAATGGTTCAGTTGCGAGAGCAAACAAAAGTGGAGATATTGGGCACCCCTGACAGGTGCCTCTAGTAATCAAAAATGTTTGGGATAGCTGTTCATTGATCAGCACCCTCGCTCCTGGCTGATGGTATAAAAGACGTATCCAGGACAAAAACAGAGGGGTGAAGCCCATGCGACCCATTATTCCGAAAAGGTAGGTCCACTCAAGAGAGTCAAAGGGCAATATTAAGCATTAATGTAAAGAGAGTCCTTAAATTATGTGAGGTTTATCTGCCAGGGACAAATCCGGATTGGTCCGGCAATATCAGGTGTTCTAATAAAAGACTGACTTGGTTGGCGAGGAGTTTAGCTAGAATCTTAGCGTCAAAGTTAAGGAGGGAAAGTGGCCGGTACGACCCACACAGGTGGGCGGGTTTGTCCGGTTTTAGCAATGAAATGATAAGCACTTCTCTAATGGAGGCAGGGAGGGACCCCACGTCCAAGGAATCCTCATATACTTCACGGAGGATTGGGGCCAACAAATCAATATAAGTTTTATAGAACTCGACAGGTATGCCATCCATCCCTGTGGCCTATCCCGATTGTAGGCCCATTATGGCTTCGCGCATTTCGTCCAATTCAAAGGGGGCACATAGAAATTCACGATGCACGTCACTTAACCAGCCGAGTGCCACATCACCCAGGTAGCCATCCAGGTCCAAGCCTGGGGAGCCAGATGAGGCGTAGAGAGGTTCATAGTGGCTAGTGAACCCACTAAGGATACTTAGAGTATTGCAGTAGCGCGTTCCGTCCGGACCCTCCATTTCCAGCACATAATTTAACAGTGGGAAGCAACGCGAAGAGGCATGGGTTCGAAGCTGAGGTTGATTTTATCGGTTTACCTGTGTAGAATAATTAAGGCATACTGAGATCACTTTTTTATAATACCAAGAGAAAAATGTTGCTGCATATGGTTTGACATTGTAAAACGTGAATACTGTTGTGAACAGTTTTGTAATTATGTTGTATTATCATTACTTACAGTGACCCCCGAAGAAGGGCGTGAAGCCCGAAATGCATTGAGTTATGTGATATGAATAAACACTGCTTGGACTGAATTTTACGTCTCGATCTTGTTCTTGGTAAAAGTCCTTAGTGACACCAGTTGAACAGCAGAAACTTGAAAAATTACGTGTACACGGAGTGCGTGTTCCCATCTTCAGAAGATTTGGCATTCTAATGACTAAGGGTTATGGATTACTTTGTATAAAAGTGGAATTAAAATGGTTCTAAAAGGTACAGCCAAAAGTGGCGTTATGCTGTGCATTTCTGGGGACTGGAGACAGTCCCACTCTGAATGATGTTAGTTCCTTTGTGCTCATGGGCATGGCACTACAGTAAATTGCACGCACCTAAGGATTAATATGGATAAAATGGTTAAAAATCGAGAAGAAAGGTGTGCGTTCTGCTTTCATTTAAAAGCATGACGATACTTCTGGGCAGGGCCCGATGGATGGACCCTCAGCCCGCCATAATCAGTTGACTTTACAGGAGTAATGATATTTAAAACTTTGCAACTGTTATTATGTGCACTTCCCAAATACGTTTTACTGCATGGGTAAACTGGGCCCTGGCCCAGGAACCCAGCCTTTGAGGGCCCTGATAGAGCCAGTTCTGTTCTGCAGAGAGTCTTGCCCTGATGACCTTGAACAATTCCTAAATAGATTGCTTAAAATATCGTAAATACTATTTATTAATTTTTAATGTGGATGATGCATGAGTAAATTACAGACATTTTGCAGAGAAATGCTGTGTACGTTTCATGCAACATTCATTAAAAAATGTTTAATTTAGATCAAAACAGGACCTGACATATGAGAAATGAAGGGTGTCACGGAGATTATTTGCAGTAATATTAATGAGCTGCTGCTGCGTTACAATATTGAAAAAATTTGTCACTAGCCCTGAACATTAACTGCAAACACATTTAGAATGTGTGCGCTGCCAGTGACCTGCCTCAAGAGAGCATGAAAGAGATTACATTGGATCAAAAATTTGGCCCTGTTTCGAACAGGGGCTCCCAAAATACGTTTGGCCGAGGACCACTTCCCCATGCCTTAAAACAGCTTTGCGGTTCTATACCGACACTGTCTGCCGCTGTTTTCAACCCGGGCTTTATGACATGCTAGCTTTTAAATCTCAGGTCTGAAACCTCAATTCAAACTGCTAATTCTGCCTTAAAACTTACAGAAAAAGTATTCCCAATCAACCATTAATGGCCTCAAACCTATACTACAATCTGCCATATACTTTTACCTGAATCTTTAGATTTAATAAAAAGTAGGGCAATGTATCACACTAAGCAAAGTTGTGCTGCATTCCACTAGGGGAAGTGAATATAGTAGAGCCATTTTGTAAGAAAGTGGGTTATTAATTGGGGTGGATGTGGGTCCACCACAATGAATATGACCACAAACGTGTCAGGGTAAAGCACAGCTTCAATAAAAGGGAGGATGAAGGGACCACGCTGCCTCATCGTCTAGTACTTAGTACGCCAGGATGCATAATGGTAAATGCAGTGCGCAGCAACACTTACTATAGTTAATGTTTTTAGGGTCTAATTTATGAGGCCTTGCAACACTTTTGTGCCGCCATTGCATCACTTTTTGTGACGCACCGGTGGCACAAAAATGCATCATGTTGCGCCCTATTTACAAAGTAATGCTTCACTTTGTAAAGCCCTGCGCTACATTTAACCTGCATCAGGTATAATGTATACAGCGTGGGCGTAAGACTGACGCAGGCCCTTTCACAAGGTTCCCCATGTGAAATGACGCATTGCTGGAGTTGTGTCTGTTTCCGGACACACCCCAGCAATGCATCACTTTTGCGCCTACAGATACGTCAGTAATATTGACATATCTGTAATTTCTTGCGACATGGAGTGCTGTACATTAAATATGGTGTATTGATAGAGGAAGGAGGGTGCAGTGAACTGTCACATCACTGTTTTCACACAGCGACGTGACAATTTTATAAATAAGGGCCTTAGACCCTCATTTATGAGAAACTGATACATTGGCATTGATGCGTCAGTTTCTCTACGCCCTCCTTGCAACACAATGGATACACCGTATTTAATGTACAGCAGTCCAGGCCACAAGGAAAGGCAGATGTGTCAGAAATCCTGGCGCATCTGTCGGCACAAAACCCAAGCATTGCTTGAGTGGCGTTGTAAGAATTACACAACTCCAGCAATTCATGGGGTAGGCCTGTACCTATGGCACTGCAACACCCTTACGCCTGCAATGAGGCAGGCTAAGGTTTTGACGCATCGGTGTCATAGAAGTGGCGAAGTGAAATCTCATAGATTTCACTGTGCCACTTTTACGAGCTGTACTTGCAGGGGAACGCCCACCCTGCATACATTATATCTAACACAGGTATAAAGTGGTGCAGGGCTTTACAAAATCTGCCTAGATGTGTCTCTTTGTAAGTAGGGTGCAACGTGACGCATATTTTCACCGTCGCCGCATTACATAAAGTGATGCAATGGCTGCGCAATAGTCATGCAGGGGCTTAGAAATATTAGAAATAATTAGAGGTACTTGAAATACTGCTAACAGTCTTTTCAGTTCACCGTACCACTACTGAGAGCAAGTGCAAGAGCCAGAGCTCATCAGCTCAAGGGAGCTTTATCAAACAAAGAAGGAAGGAAGCACACTGCCTCACAACCCTGCACTCAGTTCACCAGGATGTGTTATGGCAAATTCAGTACGTGGTAACAATTACTTAAGTAACGTCTTTAGTTTTTACCATTGTTTGTGTAGATAGTCCTATGAATCTCTAGACACGTTTCAGATTTTTGTTCTTCTTTAATAGAGAATAGCAAGTTCTTTCAGAGCTGCTGGAAATACTGCTCACAGTCTTCTCAGATCTCCATACCAGATGCACAACAGTTAAAAAGTCATAGCATTATACAATACAAATCCCACAATAAAGTTTAACAAATAGAGTAAAATATTCTGAGTGAAATGACACCACAATGTCAAAGACAAAAATACATTAATGGAAACCAAAGATATGAATTTTTGAATATTTAACACAAAAAGCACTGAGAAAAACTAAAGTGCTAATCTGGAGCCGGTGTTTGCAGTTAACCATGGTAACCACACAAAAAGGGCACCTTCTCATTCATATCTACTAAGATGTAGTGCTGCTTTTCTCTTGCTCAACTCGGACTCAAAATGATTACACACACACACACAAACACACACCCACACACACACACCCCCACCCCCCCCCACACACACACACACTTGCACTACAGTGCAAATGAGTTTGCATGAGGGCTGTCATAGGATTTGCACTTTAAAACTTTTCATATACTGGGGGTTAGGTACATTTCCTAAAACTTACACAATAGAGAACAGCAACCACAGTTGCTGCAATGTGCTACGTGACCGCCATATCTTTGAAGATATGCACTGGCCTCTTTCCCTAGCTCTGGCACAAAATTGCGAGTCTCCTATTAACATGCCTAGAGAATCTGGATTTCATTAAAGACACGGAGGCTCACATTATGTAATGACTTTTAATTGCAGATCCAAGCAGCCGCATCACAATACAACGGTTCCAATAAGAACACTGAGATAAATTAAAACATATAACATAGCAACCATCTGCCTCTTTTAAATCAGGCAAAAAGAAGAACCAGTAGAAAGGAGAGAATTCGAAATGAAGTCCAAACGAAAGTTGAAGAAAGCAACCAGCCAGTGAGAAAACATCCAATGTAGCTCAAGTAGAAGGGTTACCTGAGAAGAAAAGAGACAATGAAAATTGTCCAAATGGACAAAGTAGTCACAAAACATGTCAAGAGAAACAAATTGAACAACTTTAGATAACATGTCAATGCAAATATTAGAAATAACATCTCAATGAAAAAACATGAGTAATCAGGATATAAGTGAGACACCCAAAACCAAACAGGGAAAGGGATGGGCGGGATAATGTGAGCCTCCGTGTCTTTAATGAAATCCAGATTCTCTAGGCATGTTAATAGGAGAATCGCAATTTCCTTACAAGAACGGAGGCTACATTTTGCATGTTGGTAGCCATGTAAAACTACATTAGACATGTGTTCAATTGGTTTACAATAGTGTCTAGCAAAGGTACTAGCATTAGACCAGTCAGCAGCTTTAAGGATATCATCCAACTTACCTCTGGACCAAAGTGACTTACTCTCCATAGCACCTCTGAGAGAATGAGCTTGAAATTTGGTTATATCGACACCTGCTAGAGACATAGCGGACTTGACCCATCTAGCAATTGAAGTGTAAGAAATGGCCATATGAGGTTTTACAAAGGAAATGAGAAGCTGATTGTCAGCAAGAGGTCGCAGGTTAGACATAGCCAGATCATAAGCTTTCATACATTCAACTACACACAGTTTCGGAGAAGGGTCGAAACGAGGATAAAAGATTGAGTCGGACATGGTCTTGGTTCTTCTGCAGACCTCAAATTCGACTCCAAACAAATTATATGACCTGTTAGAGATCTCCAGAGCTTTAACGTCAGAAACTCTACGACAAGAGATAAGGCAAAGAAGAGTGGCAAGTTTAATAGACAGAAATGTTCTACTTAAAAGAACATTTTCGGCCAGAAAGTAAAAAGATCCAGAATCAAATTCACATCCCAGAGTGTATCATATTTCGGCTTCGGGGGTCTTTTGAGACGAATACTCTTCATAACTCTACAAACCATGACGTTTTTACCGACAGTTTTTCCATTAACAAGAACATGACCCGCAGAGATTGTGGAGCTATAACAATTGATCGATCTATAACTCAGAACTTTGTCAAAAAGATCAGCTTGAAAGTTCACTATATCAACAATAGGTGCCTATATGGGATCCAAATCCCTCTTCAGGCACCAACAAAACTAAGAATTCCAGATATTATTGTATCTGTAGTGAGTTCCCGGCACCCATGACTCTCTGAGGAGAGTAGAAGCTGATGTCGAAAGTCCTGAGACTTCGTTGGATCTCCTGACACTCTCCGAGCAAGAAGATTCAAACTGCCGGAAAGGGTCAGGAGGTGAGGATCTCCATTTACGTCTGTAAGGAGATCTTCCAGGGAAGGTATCAGAAAGGGAAGTTCGTAAGTTAGCGCCAGAACTGTGGGGAACCACGCTTGTGACCGCCAGAAGGGAGTTATCAGGACTAGAGAGCATTGGTCTTGCCTCACTTTCTGCAAGACTCTCTGGATCATTGCAAATGAGGGAAAGGCATATGCATTGATCCCTGACCAAGGTTGGAGAAATGCGTTCACTGCTAGAGCACCGGGATTCGGCATCCAGCTGAAGTAATGTTCTAGTTGAGAGGTGAGACGGCTCCAAAAGAGGTCTATTTCGAATGGACCTCAGCAAGAATTCAGTGAGTCGAAGACAGCGACGTTGAGTTTCCAATCGCTGAAGTCCGAAAGGAATCTGGAATTCCAATCGGCATAAACATTTGATTTCCCTGGGTAGTATTCCGCTTTGAGGCCAATTTTGTTTTCTAAGCAGAACATCCAGAGTCTCTTGGCCAAGTTGGGAAGGTCGGCAGATTTGGTACCTCCCAACCGATTGATGTAGGCCACTGCGGAAACATTGTCCATTTTCAGGACAACCGACCTCCCCTGTATTGAGTGCTTGAAACTCATAAGGGCGTACAGGCCAGCAGTAAGTTCAAGGAAATTTATGTGGTGGGATGACTCCTCCCGAGACCATACCCCTCCCGTATTCTGGTATAGGAAGCATGCACCCCAACCATGAAGGGAAGCGTCCGATTCCAACACAAAATCTGGTTCTGAACCAAAAATTGCTTTCCCATTCCAAGCCTCCAGGTTTTCAATAACCCTGGGCGAAGCACTACGCTTTTGCAACTTCGCACTACGCGAACGGCACGTAGCACAGTGCGAACATGCGTAGTGCAGCGTAGCGTAGTGCAGCGCTCATTTTTTGCTTGTTCGCGGTCCTGAACGTCATGTTCGCGACCGCGAGCAAGCAAAATGACATCCCGGCGAGATTCTCAACGCGAGGAGGTCAGGTTTCTCATTGTGAGTGGTTGCGCATGCTCGCGACCGCCCTCAATGAGAAACTACCTGTTCGCGTTGAGAAAGCTGCTGCTCGAGTAATAATCTCCTCGAGCAGCAGAAAACTACAGCTCGCACTGTGCAAGATGCCGTTTTCAATGCTTGCACAGTGCCGGATGCTTGTCCACACTGTGCAATCATTGAAAACGCATCTTGCACAGTGCGAACATGCTACTACGCAGCTCGCGTAGTGCTACGTGAAGTTCGCGTAGTGCGAAGTGTACTTCGCGTAGCTTTGCGTAGCTTCGCGTAGCGCTACTCTGCGAACTACGCCCACCCTTAGTTTTCAATCAATCAATCAATCAATCATGCCATTTGTATAGCGCACTACTCACCCGGGAGGGTCTCAAGGCGCTTGGGGGGAGGGGTATGCTACTGCTCGAACAGCCAGGTCTTGAGTTGTTTCCTGAAGGCGAGATGGTCCTGGGTCAGCCGAAGGTGGATGGGGAGGGAGTTCCAAGTCTTGGCAGCCAGGTAAGAGAAGGATCTTCCTCCGGCGGTGGCTCTTCGGATGCGTGGTACGGCTGCGAGGGCGAGGCTGGTGGACCATAGCTGGCGGGTGGGCGTGTAGAAGGTCAGGCGGCTGTCCTTCATCCACTCGGCGACGTCTTTCATCCCTTCGTGTAGGCAGGTTCTGGCGGTGTCGGGGTCTCTGGTGAGGGAGAGGATCAGCTGGGTGTCGTCGGCGTAAGAGATGATGTTGAGGTTGTGCTGGCGTGCGATGGCTGCGAGAGGTTTCATGTAGATGATGAAGAGGGTGGGGCTGAGTGAAGATCCTTGCGGGACGCCGCAGATGACTTCGGTGGCCTCGGAGCGAAACGGGGGGAGGCGGACTCTTTGTGTTCTACCGGCGAGGAACGAGATGATCCACTCCAGTGCCTTCTCTTGGATACCGATGTTGCTGAGGCGCTGGACTAGGGTGCGGTGGCAGACAGTGTAGAATGCAGCGGAGAGGTCCAGGAGGATGAGGGCCACTGTTTCCCCCTTGTCGAACAGGGTCCGGATGTCGTCGGTGGCTGCGATGAGGGCGGTCTCGGTGCTGTGGTTGGCTCTGAAGCCGGACTGCGAGGGGTCGAGGGATCCGTTCGTCTCGAGGAAGGCGGTCAGCTGTCTGTTGACGATCTTCTCGATGACTCTAGCAGGAAAAGGGAGGAGCGAGATGGGGCGGAAGTTTTTGAGATCGGTGGGGTCCGCTGTAGGTTTCTTCAGGAGGGCGCTGATCTCGGCGTGCTTCCAGCTCTCCGGGAAGGTGGCGGTGTTGAAGGAGGCGTTGATGATGTTCCGGAGTTGGGGTGCGATGGTGGAGTCGGCCTTGTTGAAGACGTGGTGTGGGCAGGGGTCGGTCGGTGATCCGGAGTGGATGGTGTTCATCGTGTGGGCTGTGTCTTCGGTGGTCACCGTGGTCCAGGTGCGAAGGGTGGCGGTGGGGGGCGTTGGTTCGACGGTTGGGTGCGTGGGTGGGGCGCCAAAGCTGTTGTGGATGTCGGCGATCTTGCGGTAGAAGAACGAGGCGAGGGAGTCGCAGAGGTCTTGTGACGGAGTGATGTCGTTGGTGCCGGTGCTGGGGTTGGAGAACTCCTTGACGATAGTAAAGAGCTCTTTGCTGTCGTGGGCGTTGTTGTCCAGTCGTTCCTTCAGGGATTTCTTCTTGGTGGTGCGGATGAGCTGGTGGTGCTTGCGGGTAGCGTGTTTGAGGGCGGTCATGTTGTCGGTGGTCCGGTCGAGGAGCCAGGCTTTCTCGAGGGTGCGGCAGGTCTTCTTGGAGTCCTTGAGGTCGTCGGTGAACCAGGATGCCTTCTTGCTTCTGGGTCTGCTGGGAGGGTTCTTTAGTGGCGCGAGGTCGTCGGCGCAGGCGGTCAGTCACTGTGTGAAGTTGCGGGCTGCTTCGTTGGGGTCCATTGTGTTGGCGGGTAGGCTCTGGCTGAGGGAGGTGGTGAGCTGGTCTGCGGTGATCTTGCTCCAATTTCTGTGAGGTACCTGTTGCGGGTGGTGGTGGGTCGGGATCTTTTGAAGCTGAAGTGGACGCAGCTGTGGTCGGTCCAGTGGAGTCCGGTGGCTGGGCTGAAGGTGATGTACTTGCTGGAAGAGAAGACGGGATCAAGTGTGTGGCTGGCGTAGTGGGTGGGGGTGTTGACCAGTTGCTTGAGTCCGAGGTTGGCGAGGTTTTCCAGCAGGGCGGTGGTGTTGTGGTCCTTGTTGTTCTCCAGGTGGAAGTTGAGGTCCCCGAGGAGGATGTAGTCAGTGGAGGGGAGGGCGTGCGGGCTGATGAAGTCTGTGATGTCTTCGCTGAATTGTGTGCGTGGTCCCGGGGGTCTGTAGACGAGGGTGCCTCTGAGGGTCGTCTTAGGGTCGGTGTGAATCTGGAAGTGGAGATGTTCGGCTGCGGCGAAGGAGTCGTTGGCGTCGGTCGTGATGCGGATGGTGTTCCTGTGGACGATGGCGATGCCACCTCCGGTCTGGTTGATGCGGTCCCTCCTGATGATCTTGTACCCGTCCGGGATGGCGATGGCGATGTCGGGTGCAGAGGAGGCGTTCATCCAGGTTTCCGTGAGGAAGGCGATGTCCGGTGATGTAGCGTCGAGGAGGTTCCAGAGTTCCACGGCGTGTCTGTGGACGGAACGGGTGTTGATCAGGATGCACTTGAGGTGGTTGCTTCTGGTGTTTGTCTTGGCGGGTGCGGGGCAGGTTCGGAGGCAGGTGAACTTGCAGGTGCAGCAGGTGAAGCGTCCGTGGGTGCGTCTCAGGGTGGCTCGGCAGCAGGCGTGGGTCCGGCCGGCATTGAGTGCGTTGAGAGTGGCGGCGTCGTAGGTCAGTCGGGTCGTCTTGCCTCGGCGGGGAGGGCCAGGGGTCCTGGCGCTGGGCGCAGGCCAGGCGCGGACGGGCGCAGACGGGCTTACCTTTGGCGCACCTTCGGCGCTCAATCGGCGCTCCCGCTGCGCGGTTGCTCTGGGGGCGTCATAAGTAAAGAGCCGGGAGGGAGGAGCAGCTGGGTGGCGGGAGCGGGGCGGCGAATGGAATCACAGGGGGGCGGGGCTGCAGGGAGGCAGCGGCGGGAAATTCCAAGAAGCAGCAGGCAGCGGGAAATTCCCAGGAGCAGCGGGAAATTCCCAGGAGCAGCGGGAAATTCCCAGGAGCAGCGGGCAGCGAGCGAAGGAATCTGCAGGCAGGAGGCGGCAAAGGCAGGCAGGAGCGGCAGCAGTGAGTGGGGCGACCAAGCCCTGTGGAGGGCTGAGCGGTCACACCAGTTTAGTTCTGCTTTGGCCTACAAATCTAGGGTGATTCGGTCCTCGTACCAGAGGCCAGACCTCAAGGCCCTTCCTTTTATCCTTTGCAGGGCCCGGTAATTCAGAGGCCCTGGAAAGATCGCATGGGTGGAGGAAGACAAGAGACCCAGTAGTCTTGGTAGCTCCCTTAAAGGGATATCCTCCTGTCTCAAGACATGTCGAATCTCTTTTTTGATCTTTGATATGTTTGAAGGAGGTAAAGAAGAAGACACTTTGAAGTGTCTAGAGTGAAACCCAGAAACTCCAGGGATTTTGAGGGGGTTAAAATGGATTTCTCTTTGTTGATGATGAATCCTAGGCTTTCTAGTAGATTCATAACCGTTTCCAGATCTATGAGAATTTGATCGAGGTCTTGAGACATTATCAAAATGTCGTCGAGGTAAATGATAAGGCGGACGCCTCGTTCCCTCAGGAAGGAAGCTACTGCTCTCATAACCTTGGTAAAGCACCAAGGGGCGGAAGAAAGTCCGAAGGGGAGAGCCTGGAACTGGTAAATATGATTTTTCCATAGGAATTGTAGGAACGGCTGATGTAAAACCGCCATCGGAATCGTGAAGTAGGCATCTTCAAATCTAGTTTGACCAACCAGTCTTCTTTTTGGAGAAGATCTCTCAGGAGATGATTTCTTCCATTTTGAAATGCCTGTACACAAGAAATTTGTTGAGGCCTTTCAGATTTATGACCGGTTTCCAGCCTTTTCGTTTTTTCTCCACGAGGAACAGTGTAATCCAAAGGAACTTCTATTATCGCTCCTTTCTGAAGCATAGATGAGATCTCCTCTACTATTTTCTTTTTTTCTAGTGAAACAGGGATGTCCCTTGGCAAAGAAGCTTGAAACGGAGTTTGAACAAAATCTATCACAAAGCCTTTCACTGTGGACAGAACCCGAGGATCTCGTGTTATTTCCTCCCATCTTTTCGAAAAAAGCTTGAGTCTGCCTCCCACCCTTAGGGGGATAGAAGGAGAAAGTAAAGGAGCAGGACTTACTTGGAGGATTCGAGGTGAATGAAGCTCGCGATCTTGCCCCTCTGGCTCGGTTTCCTCTTCCACGATTGAAGGTGTTGTTGTAATTATACTGTTGATAGCCTCTTCCGAAGGAGCGTGATCGCTGGTAGGGCCTCTGGTTAAATCGGCCGGAAGAAAGGCCCCTTTTTCCGGCCCTCCCAAAAACATTGTTGTTAAACACTCTCCTTATGTTATGTTGGGCCTTATCGAGTGCTGTGAAAGTAGACACGTACTTTCCAAGCGATTTTATAAGCTCCTCCCCAAAGAGAACGCCTTTCGGGTTTGAGGATGGTTCTTTCTCCGCAAAGTCGGAAAGTTTAGGGTAGAGTTTATAAAGAATCAGTCTACGCCTTTCAGCATTAATGCTTGCGTTGGCGTTGCTTAGAAGAATGAGTGCACTTTGACTACATCCCCTAATCAAATCTGTATTGAGGGGGGTACCTTGAAGGTGTCACTCCTCTGCGGAATCAAGTATCCTGGTAAGGGGTCCAAGGACATCTAATAGGCGGTCCTGGCAGCCCTTAAACGATTTTTCTAGTCCCTTCCTGGGATCGCACCCAAGCCTGAAGAGGAACTTAATCAGTTCTGGATCTAGATTAGGGGTATAGCATGCCTTTTCATCAATGGAGGGCCTAGAACATTCCACCCTTAATATATTTCTCGTCTCCCTTTCAAGAGGGAACCGTATCCATGTCTTAATGAATTTAGAGACATGTTCTTGGGGAGACCATTTGGATGAACGGGGGTGTTTTAAATTCAGGGGGGAGAACATTTCTTCCCCTAATGGATCTAAAATACTGTCTTTCGAAGAGGAAGGGGGTTCATCCTCCGTCTCGAATAGACCAACATCCTCATCATCAAGGTCCAGAATATACTGTCTGGATCATCAGAATTGTCATCATTCGAGTCCCCTGTATAGTTCTGAGCACCATGAGAGATAGAGCCGCTGAGGGCATCCGAGATGTTTGGGCCACGAAATGCACCCAAAGGTAACGTGTCGCTAGGGACAGCCTTCTTAGTTGAGGTGCAAAGACCTCCAGGTTGTTTTGAGGTGCTAAGACCACCAATATTATTAGAGGTGCCAGGACCCCCTGTGATCTCTGGGACGTGAGGAGTGGTATGATTCGACTTCTTTGTGCGTTTGCCGCTCACAGGTAGGGAAAATGCATGGAGTCCCATCAGAGACATCTTCCTGGGAGGGAAGGGGTCTTTTATAAGGTGCGACCTGGGCAAGTGTTTGTAACATACAAGACTTCATCTCTCTTTGGATTAGAAGTCTAAATTCCTGACTATCAAAATTAGGGAGTGCGGAATTATTTAATTCAGACTCAGAGTCAGATACATTTTCCATATTTATAATCTTGCCTCTTTACTTTTTTTTTTTTAAATATTAAATAAATAATGATTATTTGCCCCCTTTTTTTTATTATATAAATTATACTTCATTTATCAAGGTAAGCTCACAGCAAAGCATATATAGCTTATTTAGAGTCAAAAATTCGACTGAGAACAGCCAATATAGTTAATACATAGAGTCTATGTAACTGCAACTTGCCCAAACAAATGTTAGGTTGAAATAAGGAAAATAAGGATCCCTATTAGGTTTTGAGGGGTTAATGGTAAGGACCTCTATTAACAAAACGTCAAGCCGAGGTGTCTTCCACATCCGCAGTCGAACAGCTGACTTTCCAACTGTCGGTGTGAATGAGGAAAGTCCCTTGGCGAGACACGCACAAAGCGTGCCTCTTGCCAGGGGTCTTTCTTCTAATGCGCGTCTTGTTTGCTGTCCGACGTGGTGAACAATGCCTGCAAACTAATGTTATTGACGAGGATCGCATATCCTACGCAGAGCGCTCATCCCATGAAGACGGGTAAGTCCAGTGCGCACCTGATTTGCACAGCCTCGAGCGGTAACAGTGCTCCTAAATCGTACAGCCTCGAGCGCTAGCAGCTCAAAGAGACGCTCACTGAGATCCTCGCTGTAGAAACACGCTCCGAGCGCATATAAGCGCTAGATTTTAAATGTGTCCTCGAGCAAGGGAGATGCCGGAACCGCTCCAACTGCGCCCGTGGGGGGCAGCGATTACGAGCATAAGCGATTACGAGCGCATAAGCAGTAACAAAACGCTGTGGAAAGAAACAACCTGAAAAGAAAAGTCAGATTAAACAGCTCGAAGGAAAAAAAGGGGAAAGAGGATGATCTCCGTAAATTGCAGACCATAGGTGGGGAGGGGAGAGGGAGGAGGTGGGGGATAAAGCCACCCTTTACCGTAAAACCCCCAATACCAATCTTATATTGATTAAAGGTCAAAAATAGTAGAGATAAAGAGAGAAGATAGTAAGCTACTTATCTGCTTGGAGCCGGATTTAAAAGAGGCAGATGGTTGCTATGTTATATGTTTTAGTTTATCTCAGTGTTCTTATTGGAACCTTTGTATTGTGATGTGGCTGCTTTGATCTGCAATTAAAAGTCATTGCATAATGTAGCCTCCGTTCTTGTAATGAAATCAGTGTGCATAGTGCCACACACACACCTTGGCATCATAGTGCAAAGGTGTCTGAGTCATGTCTAGCATCGTTTTTTACTGGAAGGGTACGATTCCACTACAAAATACTATGCCTAGAATAATTTTAAAACTTTTACCACTTTGGATAAGTGCTGTGCAGTGAAGCAAACATGTAAAGTCGGAAAAGTTGAGGGAAATAATAAAATATCTCTTTTACTTTATTAATGCCTGCCTCAAAGAGGCATTATTGTTTGGCATAAAGCCCTGCCTATCATTGCTAGTGGATAGGATTTTGCAACACATACCATCCATGGAACGTAGCTTCTAGTAACGTAAAGCTGTGCTAAGTGCTTCTTCATGTTACTCTAATGGCATAATTTCAGAGCAATAAGTAATTCCCAAATAAGGAATTTGAATTGAATTGCATCACTTTTGTCCCTCAGATCTGGCAGAAAATTCTAGTAAAATGCTAGCCAATGTCTAAACATCAGGTCTTGCCCTTAGCATTTCCTGAATCTCTAGCCTCTTGGATAAACTCCAATGGTTTACAGTTTTGAAATTGTTTAGGCCTTTGCAACAATGTTAGTTGTTTCTGACCTTGGTCCTTCCATTTAGCTTCTCAAAGTATTTACCTTCTTTCATTTTCAGTCAACTTCTGGTAACCCTTTGAACGTCATGACCATTGGATGTGCTAATTGCAAGAAGAAAACATTTCCCTTATTAGATCTTAATATCTGAAAAGGTCTCTACCTGGATCTTAGATTGGAAGCCAATCTTATTAATGGTCCACAAAGATGAGGCTCTTTACTTCTCCCATCAGTTCTTTAAGTCTGTCGTTTTTCAGCTTGGTCTCCTGGAAACCCCTCGTGGTCGCTGCTCATGATTTATAAAATCTGCTTCATTCGTTCCTTTATCCTGGTCAATGTCAGAAAGTGCACCAAACCAATATGCCAATAAGACTGTCTTGGTGACAGTGACATTTGCATTAATCAGATAATGCACCTCGCACTAGGCATCGTAACTCCCATAGGTGGTTTTCCGATGTCCTTAAGCATCAGAAATTAAAAACGCGCCAGTTTGAATGTACCTGGAGACGCGATTATTCCGATTCAGCCAGACAGTCCTATCTGGCTGCGCGTAAAGAATACAAAGCTGCCATCGGTCTAGCCAAAATGGAGCACTTCTCCAACAGAATCTCGTTGGCGGTCGACAAATCTGAGGAGGTGTTCAGAGTTATGAACAAACTCCCTACAGATGACAGAACCCTCCCAGCTCAGACCCCCCACTCAAGAGGCATGTGAGACCCTCAACTCTTTCTTCTAGGAAAAAATCATAAAAATTAAAAATTCTATCCCTTCCCCTCCCCAGTCACACCCACCAGATACTTCCTCTAACAACCCCTCGACTCTCACCACTTTCCCGCTCTAGACCCCATTTCTTTAGCGGATCTCGCTACCCGCGGGAAATCTGGTTCCCGAACGATTGCTGCCCGCCATCTGTCCTGCGGAGTACATGTCTCAACTTGCCAGACTGTATCCTACCTCTACTCAACGGGTCACTCGGCAGCGGCATCGTTCCTATTTCCCTCAAGGAGGCTATTCTAGTGCCCCTCCTTAAAAAACCCGGCGCCGACCCTGCGGAGCCTTCGAATTATCGCCCCATTTCCCTCCTTCCGTACCTTTCAAAATTATTGGAGGCCCACGTCACCCGGTGCCTATCAAACTTTATTGAATCTTCTTATCATCTTGAGCCTAACCAAGCCGGCTTCAGACCTGCCCACTCTACTGAGGCCGTCACTCTGGCAGTTCTGGACACCCTCAGGAGCAACGCGGACGCTGGGTCCCCCCAAGCCCTAGTTCTCCTGGATTTGTCGGCCGCGTTCGACACGGTGGACCACAACATCCTTCTCCACCGTGTCGAGCAGGCAGGCATCCAGGGCACCGCTCTCGATTGGGTCAAGTCCTTCCTCACTGGAAGAACACAGGCGGTTCGCCTGGGACCCTACACTGCCAAAAATATTGCCACGTCCTGTGGAGTCCCTCAGGGCTCCTCCCTCTCGCCGCTTCTATTTAATTTATACCTCCGGCCTCTGATTCAATCACTTCAGAAATGGGACATTATTGTGTATAATTACGCCGACGGCTTACAGATTATCCTCCCACTCAACTCACCTCATGCCATCAATACATTCCACGCAGTCATGATTCACATCCAACTCTGGATGAACCAGAACCAACTGAAGCTTAACCCCGGGAAAACGGAGCTCCTTCTCCCTGGACTCAGTCACGCTCACTGGGGCTCGCAGTTCTGGCCTACGGAGCTAGGCTCTCCCCCAGTCCCGGCAAAAGCAGTAAAGAGTCTGGGAGTGATCATTGACGCCGAACTTTCTCTCAAAGCCCAAGTGGGAGCGGTAATTTCATCCTGCATGTACCAGCTCCGGAAGATCCGGAAAGTTTGTCACCTACTTCCCCCTGCTGCACTTACCCAAGTTGTTATTTCACTTGTGCTCTCCCGCCTGGACTTTTCTAATTCCATTTACTACGGTCTCCCACAATTCCTGTTATACCGCCTCCAGGTTGTCCAGAACCAAGCGGCCCGTTTAATCCACAATACCCCCAGATGGCAATCGGGTAAACCTCTACTCCACAGTCTTCATTGGCTCCCAGTAGACCAAAGGGCAGCCTTCAAGGTAGCATGTCTCACATTCAAAGCCCACCACTGTTCTGGACCCGCGTTTCTGAAATCTCTTATCTGCCCTCAATGCCCAAAGCGGAACCTCCGTTCTGCCCACCGTCACCTGCTAGTCACTCCCAAAATCAAAACCAAGAAATTCGGCGGTCGCCGTTTCTCCTTTCTAGCTCCCTGGCTTTGGAACCTCCTTCCTCTCTCCATCAAATCCTCCTCTTCCCTTCTGAATTTTAGAAAATTGCTCAAAACCCACCTCTTCCCTCCCCTTAACTAGAATTACGCTATTCTCGTTTCCCCCTCACTCACTCACTCTGTCTTTTAGCGCCAGGAAGCCTCGGCGTCAGTGCGCTTTACAAATTGCACCTAAGATAAGATAAGAATGTGTATTCTGAAGAAACAAATTTCATGACCATACAACCTGACCTTTTTTTGGCAAACATATATTTGCTTTCTGTCACAAGAAAAGCGAGTGCTTGGTATGATCACCCATTTTCTCATAATTGGATCTATTGTCTTTTCTAGTTCTCACTATGTGACCACAATTAATCAAGGTTCAAATAATGAAACATTTGTTTAAATTGTACAAATCACACAGAGCACTAAAGTGTAATGTTATGTTTTGATGTGTCACTGTATATAGAGTTTATGTACAATATTCACTGACAAAAGTATTTTTTGTGCTTGCATAATCGTTTTTGTCACACGAATGTAAACAAACAAAAGGAAAAAGGAAAAAATATATATTTTTTATAAGACGAATATTGTGTTAAAATTTTTAGATTTTTGGGAAAATGTTTGCTTGATGGCTCCCACCTTTCTTTACAAAAAGAAAATGAAGTAAACAAAGGTTATTAACATAAACATACTCGTAGGTACTAATAAAAGACCCGCGAAGTTAAAAGAACAGAATATCGATGGTCCAAGAGGCAATTGATAATTGTATGGCTTAACGGATTCCAGCCTCCTAGGTCCTTATTAGAATCACTCCCCTTCTTTTGAAAAGCCCTTTAGATAATGGCATAATATTTGGACGCACAGAGGCTCAGTTTCCTTGCATTTATTATTTATTTATTTATAAACTATGTTTTATAGAGCGCAAACTTGACCCATTAGGGTATCAGAGCGCTTTACAGGAAACATAGCATTGTACAAAAAGGCATAGAATCACCAAGTAAAAATAAAAAACGGATAGTAGGGGGTGGGGTATAGGATACATAAATGATAGCAGGACATGTATTTACAAATTACATTTGCAGTTACTCAAGATGAGATACGTATTTACAGATTACATTTACCATTACTCAAGACAAGATCCCAGGTTTCTGGGTGGGGTGACTAGGTAATCTGAGGGGAGGCAATAGACCGACGTAGATCAGGGCCGTAGTGGTGGTTGAGGGCAAAGTTTAAACAAGCAAGTTACTCATAAGGAAGGTCTTGACATCCTTTAGTTGGGAATAATGGACTGGGCAACGGCAGCTAGACAGTTGGAAGAGAGCGGGTCATTAAAATGGTTATTCGGTTTTAAGGAAGATAGGATTTTAGAGACAGAGTCTTCGTCATAGACTTTGAAGTCGGTCCAGAGTGCTTGATTTTTAGGTGGAGTCTGTGGGGGCATTGCGGCAGGAGGAGGCAGGTCAGGAAGGGGTTGAGAGTATGTGGCGCAGCTAGTTCGATTCCTAGGGTTTGATTTTGTCAGCAAAGAAAGAGGAGAATTTCTCGGAGGATATAAGAGATATGGGGGTTTTCTTTGGATGTTTTGGGCAGTTTATTAGATAGGTGTTTGACCTGTTTGAAGAGCTAGTGGGGTCTGTTCATGGCCTTCTCTAGTTCAGTTCTGAAAAATTATTCTTTTAAATTGAGGATGTTCCTGTTATAGACATTTCTGGCCTGGCAGAGAAGTTTTAGATATGCGGCAGAGGGGTGCTGCCTCCAGGTTCGTTCAGATTGCCGGAGGGATCTCCTCTCATTATTGATGAATACTGTGAACCAGGGGTTTTTGTCTTCGATTTGGGCTCTTTTCAGTTTTAGTGGGGCTATTTCATCCAGGATGTTCGATTTGGTCGAAGAGTAGTGATCGTTGAGGCCACTGACCGTTGTGATGTGCGAGGGGGGGGTCAGATTTGCAGCGAGTCTCAAGTTCCCTGAGTATCAAGTTCCAGGTTCTTGGTATCTCTTATCCAGCATTTAGGAATCACTGGTTGCCGTGCCCTTGTCTGGAGGGTGCCAGGTAGGAGGAAGGTGATGGAGGGGTGGTCAGACCAGTCGCATGGGTCTATAGAGATATGCTTGACTATTGATCCTTCAGAGATGATCTAGTCAAGAGTTGCCCCTTTCGAGTGAGTTGGGAGTGAGCAGGCTTGGGTCAGGCCTGGATCGGTCCGGAGGTCTTTGATGGCGTTGACATGCTGATCCTTGGGATCATACCAGTGCAAGTTAAAATCACCAAGGAAAATATATTTAGTGTTAGTGGAGATCTTAGCTGTGAATATTTCCATGAGGTGGTCAGTGAAGTAGTCGTTCATGCCTGGGGGATGGTAAAAGATGTGAAGTTTACACTGTGGGGTGGAGTTGCTGCAAATAGCGAGGGCGAGTATTCTCAGGATTGGGTGGTGTCTGCCAAAAGTTCCGTGACAAGGTTAGAGCGGTAGATGCAGGAGATGCCTCCTCCTTTCTTGTTAGATTGCCTGTCCAGCCTTCCAATGTTGTAGTTGGGAGGGACTAGGGGGTCCAGGCATGGAGATGTGGATTTGTTGAGCCATGATTCCGTTGCTGAAATTTTTGTACAGGATAAGGTCTGCAAAATTGGGGGCGTGCTTAGCTGCAGAGTGGCAGTTGATTAAGAGACCAGACAGAGAAGATTTGGAGGGAGTTTCGGGAGACTGGGCAACAGGTGAACAGGTGCTAGATTCCTTTTGACCACATTTCTGTTGCGGAGGATTGCTGGTCTGTTAGGCTTGATAGTGAACGTGTGGATGGCATGTTCAGCCTTCACGTCAAGATGGTAAAGGGTAGCTGGGGTAGAGTTGTAGTCCCGGAGAATGGCAAGGATTTCCATTTCAGTGAGGTCAAGCAGATTTGCTTGTCTTCTTCAATTGGGAATGCAGCTGTTTCGCTCTTCAGAGTTCTTAAAATGTTCAGTTTCATAAGCATCACGTAGATAATGCTCAAGAAGGTAAACACTTGCAAGCGGTGATAGATGGGAGATACTGTGTAGAAAGAGCGTTCAGCAAGCCAATGCTTCAGTAGTTGCAGGCCACAAAATGTAAAAATTAATGAAAAGCAGGTTAAACACCCAAGGCTGTAGGCTGTTGTCTGATAGAGACACCGGTGGGGCTTTAGGGTGTTTCATTACCTTCAAGTTTCAATTAAAAAGAAAAGTATGAGTTTCCCTTAGTTTCTTGTAATGTTCCAAATCTTCTCCCCTCCTGTTCCTGCAGTAGCACTGAAGTTTTCACGCTAGATCCTTTCTCCTTTTGTCGCCGTTGTGATAACGAAAGATGCAGGGTAGCCAGTAGTAAGGTGAAACAGTATCAGGTTTATTCACAAGGTAGGAATCTCAGGTTACAGGTGTAGTAGGTGTAAGGAGAGCCCCACCGGAAGAAGCATCCTTGCTTCTCAGCCAACACATTCTAACTGACCACTCACTCAAACCATGCACACATCAGCATTCTATTACTTCACAGTCACCATGGTTGAGCAGCAGGGGACATGACACTAAGAGGAAAATGTATGACAAAGATGAAGATACCACACAGGCCACTCTTTTCTGGGCCAAAGTAGGATATGCAAGCATGCTCACATCTTAACATGTTCAAGTCATAGGTTTGGCTTATATGGAGAGTAGTGTAGTTTACATAAACAAAATAGAATCCACTCAAGTGGTAGTACTGGTCCCTACAATGGTAGGGAGCACACAGTGTTGTGTAAAATACCCCTCACTCACCAACAGGCCCCTTGGTGTCATGCTTCATCATTGGGGTCTTCACACCCCTCTACGGGATGCGGCGTGCTGCGACTCACGACTACGTAGGAGCACTTGAAGTGTACTATGTGTAGGTGCGTGTGAGGGGGGATACATGTGAGTGATGAGGTGGTGAAAAGTGATAGTTAAAAAATACCTGGCTCGTAGGGTAAAAATGAACTTTATTAAGCCCTCGGCTGGTATTATTAAAAGGGTGCAGGATGAGGTTGTTACTGTGTTTTAAGGTACATCAACCTCAAAAGGTGCGTCGACATGTTTTGGAGTGTAAAAACTCCTTCTTCAGGACAAGGGAGTGCACAAACCTCCTCCCCTTACTCACATGTAGTGTAGATGTCAAAGTGATTGTTACTATCTACAAAAAATTAGGTGTAATGTTCCTAATTGTGTTTATAATGGTCTGTTGCGCCCAGTTGGCGATATTTAGAACAAGACATGTAAAGATAAAAGGTTGATAAACACTATCATCAAGGTAAGACGTAGGTTCTCATCAGGAAAGTAACCTGTTCAAAAATGTAAGGTTGGTCTGTGACCGGGTAAAGTCTAGACCCCCAAAAAAGAAAAGAAAAAGACAAGGACACACATAGAGACAGAGACACATACATTACACTAAATAAGTCATACACTTCTCCTGGGTAGTTGTGTTACTGAAGAAAGATTGGTTAGTTCAATGCTTACTTATATATTAAGACTGGATAGCCTCATGAGCCCTGCGTGGTATTGGGGGTAGTCTACCGGCTCAATGCGGCTACCTAAAGGACATAGGAGGCTTAATTCAGGTTTTTTTTGGTACAACTCACGGGTAATGAAGAAAAGGTTCCCTAAGTATCAAACTCATGGTTGCAACAAGCCTCGATGGGCTGTCTTCCCCTCAACGCGGCTCCGACGTAATGTCGTGTTTTCTGAAGACTTGCTCCTTAAATACTGTAAGGTACGCGCTTAATTGCTGCTTAATTAAAGGCGGATGAAGCCCAAAAAAGGAAAGTGACCCTGATTAGTTTGCCGGTTGTGCGCGGTTGAGCTGGGCGTAGTCCTGTCGAGGGCGCATGTGCGCAGGAGTAGTGAAGGGCCCCGTTCTCTATGGAGATGGGCGTTTCTCTGAAGCGCATGCGCGCGGGAGTAGTGCGAGACCCTGTTCACTGATGTGGACCTAACGCGCATGCGTGATATCGTGCCATAACCCTGCACGTGTGGAAATAAAGGAAACTAATGTTTATTTTCATGGTGCCAAATATGAATATTAAAGCCATGAGGATAACTTTCTGAACGAGCATATAAACCCGTATTTATGTGCTAAGGGTCGCCGCAATTAATGGGGACACAGATAGAAACAGTTGCTCACTCAGATCATATTGAGCTGGGGTTGTGATAGGCAAGCCTCTGCATAAATCGATCTCGTATAGAGGGGCATGCAATCCCCAACAATGACCTAACTACCAATTACAGATGGGAAGTCAAGTATAGCTGGTTTTCTAATGGGGTACATAAATTAGACCTATGAGCCCATAAGTCATCGCAGTTGGCCCCATGGAATAGAGTCATTGAGTCCCTTGATGTCAGTGCCCAACCGGAAAACCCACCTCTGCTCCTTCTCTAGTAGGCCGACATCTGTGGGGAGCTGTTCAATTACCGTCCAGTGTAGTTCATTGACACAATGTTGTGCCTCCAGAAAATGTGCTGCCATTTTTGTGGTTGACTTTTTGCACCTCACGTTGCTCTTATGTTCATTTATTCTGGTCTTAACTGCCCGAGTGGTCATACCCACGTACTCCAAGTTACAAGGGCAGGTGATAAGATAAACGACATTTTTGCTCTTGCAATTAGTGAACACGCGTTGTTCCCATGTTGTGCCATTCGTAAAAGTTAAAGTATTACTTTTCTTTGTTAAGTGGCAACTATTGCAATTACCGCATGGGTGGTGTCCCTGCACTCCTCGTAACTGTGGTTTAGTTGCTGTGCGTTGTGGTCTTGTGTGCACAAGGATGTCTTTGAGGTTCCTACCTGTCTTGTGGGCAAAGAGAGGTTTCTCCAACTTTAACGTGCCACTAGTGAGTATCCGCCAGTGTCTGTTCACCAGTTTGGTTACCTGGTTGGAGAGGGTGCTATATGTAGTGACACATACTGGTCTGTTCAAAGTTTCGTCTTTTGGGACTTTTTCTTCCAGTAGTGCCTCTCGATTGTTATTCCGAGCCCTTTTCATAGCATTCTTTATAACCTTTTCTGGATATAGTCTCTGTTGTAGTTTTTTGCTCAAATCCTGGGCTTGGGACTTGTACCTTGCTACGTCGCTACAGTTGCGGCACAGACGGAGGAACTGTCCATACGGTAGGTTCTCTCTTAAATGACGAGGGTGAAAACTGTCAAACCGTAAGAGACAGTTCCTGGCTGTCAGTTTGAAATGGGTTTCAGTCTTTAAGAAACCTGACTCATGGTAGATATTTAAGTCCAGGAACACCATCGACTCTTTCGACATGGACTTCATGGCATTTGTCTTAACACACAAAATGCCTTCTTAAAATGACACACAGCCTTGCCAGGAATGCCTGATAGGGTCCCCTTATTTCCTTAGGGTGACTTTGTGGATGTTATGTTATGTTAGTATGAATTTGTAGAGCGCACGTTCACCCCAGGGTTTCTTGGTGCTGTGTGCGGCTGGGGAACCCGTCCTGGCTTTCCCTGTGAGATGATCCCTATTGGGCATCTCCAAGGTGAAGCCAGGCATCCCCGGCAGCGAGGGGGCCGTTGTGGAGATTAAGCAAGCTATTGCCCAGAGTTGCAGCGTGGGACCCATGGTTAGAGAGGCACCGAGGCGAGATTTATCGAGCCCGCTGACATTGTTTCCGTACCCTGCCGCGTCGGGAATTGAACCCTGGTCCAGGGCCAACCTCTGCTTCTGGGTCTGCCGCCTCTAACCGGTGAGCCACACTTCTCCTTGTGGAGAAAGGAGTTCTCAATTGGTCTCTGATATTGCAGTAAGTCACATCCCCAAGCCACTCCATAAGCACTGGCAGAGGTCCCTGGCCCCCAGCACATTGCAACTCTTCGATTTGCCGACAACAAACACATAGCTACTAGGCGTCTCACATTGCACTGCACCTCCTTCTCATACCCAACAATGCAACAAGCGGGGACAGTTCCATCCATATCCAGGTGAGTGATTCAAGTTTCTTGAATATGGCCTGTCAGAAATCCCACACACCAGAGCAGTACCAGGCCAGGTGTGCAAAGTCAGCCTCTGCAGCTCCACAGTTGTGACAGCTAGGAGTGTCTCACAGTCCGTAACAATATAGTCAGACTGGGGTGTAATATTCTCTGTTGACATATTTAAAATGAATCATGCCTGCTATTTAATGAAACAGTTTTGTCATTGTGCAGCAAAATTGTCTTTGCTGGTCACTTATAGTTACCCTTAGGTCACTGTTCCATGCATTTATGGCCTTGGACATTCCATGTTGACGGGCTTAAAGTCTAGCCACTAAGTGGCTGGGAGAAGGCATTTTAATGAGAGACATAAGTGGCAGTATATCTTGGGGCTCTAGAATAATCCTCCCTGTGCAGGTCACGGAGCACGTGCCTTACCCTGCAGGAATGAACCTTTTGAAGAGCCATAGGATTATCGTAGCGCAGTGTCCAATCTTCCCAATTATACATGGTATCATCAGCGAAATAGTTACCCATAACATTGATTCCTAGACCCACCTGCGCACACTGTTCTCTACCCATCAGGAACCATGTACACAAGCTTATTGGGGGGTGTGGAGAAGATAAGGAGGATCCGCCTGTCGCTACAGTAATCTCTGCCAGGAGTGGACCGTTGTGTTAAATGAATCTAAGACTATGTATTTTCGGGATGATGTTCCAAACAGCAATTGTGGCAGGGCCAATGCTCCTGCAGTGTCCTAGCCACAGGTGCTGGAGTTCCTTTGGGCCATGAATCCAAAAATGAGCATGTGCGCATATAATAAGTTTCCAGGATAGGGGTATTTAGTCTCTCCATAGAATATGGCAAAGTAAGTGTTTCCCAACTTACTCAGCTGTTTGCTGGCCAAAGCCAAATGGATCAAGATCGTGCAGAGTTGTTGAAATAGCGACCTGGGCAGGAGTATTGGTATATTTGCAAAGAAGAACAAAAAACGGGGTTAGACCACTATTTTGATTATGGCCATGCCAGAGAAATATATTATGCTTGTCTTGAAATTAAGTGACATTTTAACTTGGGGGGATCGCCCGCCCATCTGGAATCTGGAATTGCCATCGTGCAACCGACCAGGAATGAGACACGATCGGTCCGGTCTCCTATGAAGAGGCTTCCTGCCCTGGTTTGGTAAACATTTGAGCACCCCGCTCGACGTCTTAGAATACTGGATACCGTTCCTCCCCTAAAATACAGCGCTGGGACTAGAACTGTCCTAAAAAGCTAAAATGTCACTTAATTTCAAGACAAGCATAATATATTTCTCTGTCTTGAAGATTATGCCAATTATCTCAGTCTAGGCATCGAAACGTCATCGACAAACTAGCATCATATGTACAGGAATTGTGGAAAATGAATACAATGATGCTGTAAAATGTATTTACGTCTGTTCACTGAATTACTAGTACACAGACCGCCTCGTTCGTTTTAGCCAAATTCCCTTGTTTTGTCTTGTCCTTTGTGGGTTACTGGTTGTACCCACTGTGTAAAAAATCCCTGTGTTATTTTTTCAACTGACTTAAATTAAAAATCCTGTCCGGCTGGACAAAGGTCATACTTACTATTGAGCCTATGTCTATCATTTTCAAGATCCCTGAACTACTAGGGACCACTGTTCTTTGAAATATCTTTAAGTGCGGCACAAATTTATCCGTTACTGAGAGGAGCAATAAGGTGTTTCCTGTGTTCCATTTTTAGCCATGGCATTGTGATATGTGCAAAGTAATCTAATGCATCCCCATTCTCCGAGACAGCCTGTGATCTGTATAGGTCAGTGTAGGATCTGACAAAGCAATCCAATATCTGTTGAGCTACTTCAATCTTCCAACCTCTCTCATCTCGTACTTTGGTGATTGTATTCTCGTCACGGTTGGGGTGCAGCAAGACACCTTTCTCCCCAAACACCCTAGCCACTGTGCATTAACCTAAACGGGTAACTTCATGTAGGGCAGTCTCATGCTAATCATTTAACGTGGCCTTAATCTCGCTTAGGAGATGTCAGTCTGCTGTTTCCGAGTGTCGGTTCTAAAAAGATGCAATCTCCTTTTCAAGGGAGGCCAAGCAGTTACACAGCGATTTAAGAACCCCCGCAGGTTTGGTCAGAATGATGCTGCAAATAAAACATTTAAACGCCTCTAATACTATAGCAAATTTGTCTATGAGCCTACATTGTGCATGAAGAACTCAGTGATTGCCTGCACTATGTCATCTCGAAACACAGAGTCCTGTAAAGGGGGAATCTCCAGGTGAACACAGCAGGGTGGAAGTCACCCAGTTCAAGTTTCAGAACCACCAGCGAGTGATCCGAATGCTTGTGTGGTAGTGGCCCACATTCCCATACCTGGGGTGCTAATTCATGTGATATCAGCAAATAACCAATTCTAGATCTAGTGGGGAGGGGAACTCCACCCCAAAGATCATCAGGAGGCTTCCCAGCACGAGGGAACACTACCATATCACCACCAAACACCCAGGGGGACACTGATAAATGACCCACTGTGGTAAGATGGAGTCTAGTCCTCTATGTCCTGGGAGTTCCCAACGCCCCCACTTTCCAACCTAGGGGAGCGGCGGCACACCCTTCCAGTTTGCCTGTGCTTGAGAAATTACATGACCTGTTTGAAGTTGTTAAATTTGATGGCTTTACCATTTATCATGACCTGCAGCCTGGCATATTATAACCAATTTGGAGTTCTTGTAATCTTTTCTTGGGCTTTGTGAATTCTGGTTATAGTGCTACCTCAGAGCCCTCATACCTGAGTACCTTTAGTTCGCGTGCCTTCTTCAGCACAGCATTACGGTCTGTGTAATTCAAAAGCCGGGCTATGATCAGGCGTGGCTGGGCACCAGGGACCGGCAACAGGGCAAGAGACCTATGGGCTCGCTTCACTATGAAAATGTCCGAGAAATTCTCCCTGCTCAGCAACTCAGTGAGGGGCTGCTCCACAAAGCCCTCCATGTTGGCAATGTCTGCTGTTTCTGCCAGACCACCCATCCTCAGGTTATTGCTCCTCGAGCAAACCTCTAAATCATCCATCTTGGACTGCAAAGCAGACATCAACTTTCTTTTGAGTGGTAGACTTTGAAGCTAGTATATGTTCAGCCTCAGAAGCACAGTGTCCTACAATATTCAGCCTTTCTGTATGCTTATTAAGTTGCTCCGACATTTGGTCCATTCTGAACATCAAAAAGCCTATTTTTCCGTCTATCTTCAGGAGGCTCTACTGCATGGTCATCAATATCTGCTTCACGTCTGTGCCATTCTCCATTTCTGCATCACTCACCACTGTCTCCTGTGCTGCATCTCTGTCCCCATGTTTTTGGTGGTCTTCCTTAGATCAAATTGCAGTATGAATTGTGATTTATCCAATTTACCCTATATCACTGTTCTTTAGCACTGGGGGGGCAGTAGAAGTATCGCAGGTGTCCCCAACTGCACAGCAAAGGGGTCCCGCATAGCAATAGCAAGACCTCTTCAAACAGTCAAATCCATAAAACACCTGGGAGCTAGAAGGTTGCTCCTCGCTTATGATGTGCTGCAGTGGTTCACCCAACAGGCCTACAGTGGTAGCAATGTCTAGGCACTGTGGCATCCCCCTGTGCTCTACTGATCTCAGCTGGAAATTATAGAGTTTTTGCTGAAGGGGGTATAATGAGGTTGAAGGTCATGCCACACTGGAAAGCCCTTCAAGCCACGTTCTCACTATACCTATGTGGAGCCAGGGCCCGGGGTCGAGCACTGGGAGCACCTCAAGAGGGCCTTAAAGCCTTCCCCTCTCGATGCTGTGTGCAGTCTGCACTGCTGACTACCTAGTCGCTCACCTCTGACTCATGTTGTCTTTCCAAACTGCGCGTTGTCCATAGCGATGGGTGCCCATGCAACACCACGGCCAGAGACAAATGTAATGACCTGGGATTCAGGCCCCCCAGCACCGCAAATTAAAGGCTGCTGTGCCCTGCAGTCCAGGTATGGCCAGGAGCCACTGATTCCAGCCTCTCAACCACTCAGCCACTCTATCTCTTTTATATCGAGCCGGCCTCTCTTCCTCCCGATCTAGGGTGACCAACTGGCATTGGTGCAAATTCAGGACGGTGAGTGTAAAAATTCAGGACAAAGGGTCAAAATTCAGGACACAAATTCAGGACAGGAGCTCCAAATTCAGGACAAAACTTCAGGACAATAGGTACGTTTTACAGACACATCAGAGGTCGCGCAATAGTATATAAGTAAGCCCAGCCATTTCCAAACATATTCAACCATTTGCAAACCTATCCATCATGTATCCTTCCATCTATCATTTCACTCATCCATCCCTTCATCCATCCCCTCATCCATCCTTTCGCTCATCCTCCATTATCCATCCATCCATCCATCCACCCTTTCACCCTATCCATCTGTACACTTATCCATCCACTCTTCATCCCATCCATCCATTCACTCATCCATCCAGCCATTTACCCTTTCACCAATCCAGCCATCCTTTCACTTACTAATCCTTCCACCCATCCACTCTTTTAGTCATCCATCCATCCTCCCTTTCTCTCTCCATTGACCCTTTCACTTAGCCATCCTTCCTTCCATCCATCCATCCACCCACCCATCCATCATCCATCTACTCATCCACTCATGAATCCATCCATTGACCCTATCATTTATCCATCTATCATTTCACTCCTTCACACATCTATTCATCCTTTTGTCCATCTACCCTCCCTTTCACTCACTCATCCATCCTTACATCCACCCTTTCACTCATATGTCCATTCATTCACCCTTGCACTTATCAATCCATCAATCCATCCATCATTTCACTCATCCACCTACCCACCCATCATCCACCCAACCATCCACCCACCCACCCACCATCCACCCACTCATCCATCCTTTCACCGACCCACCATCCAATCCACTGATCCATCCTTTCACCCACCCACCCACCATCCACCCACCATCCACCCACCCACTCATCCATCCATCCATCCTTTCACCCACCCACTCATCATCCATCCATCCACCCTTCCCCTCATCATCCATCCTTTCACCCACCCCCTCATCATCCATCCATCCATCCTTTCACCCACCCACACTCCATCCATCCATCCTTTCACCCACCCATTATCCATCCATCCATCCTTCCCCTCATCATCCATCCATCCTTCCCCTCATCATCCACCCATCTTTTTCCCTCATCATCCATCCATCCTTTTCCCTCATCATCCATCCATCCATCCTTCTACCCACCCACTCATCATCCATCCATCCTTCCCCTCATCATCCATCCATCCATCCTTTCACCCACTCCCTCATCATCCATCCATTCCCTCATCATCCATCCATCCTTTCACCCACCCCCTCATCATCCATCCATCCACCCTTCCCCTCATCATCCATCCTTTCACCCACCCCCTCATCATCCATCCATCCATCCATCCATCCTTCCCCTCATCATCCATCAATCCATCCTTCCCCTCATCATCCATCCATCCATCCATCCTTTCACCCACCCATTCATCCATCCTTCCCCTCCATCCATCCCCTCATCCATCCATCCTTCCTTCCCCTCATCCATCCATCCTTCCCCTCATCTATCCATCCTTCCCCTCATCCATCCATCCATCCCCTCATCCATCCATCCTTCCCCTCATCCATCCATCCTTCCCCTCATCAATCGATCCTTCCCCTCATCCATCCTTCCTTTCATCCATCATCCATCCTTCCCCTCACCCATCCATCCATCCCATCCATGTATCCTTCCCCTCATCCATCCATCCTTCCCCTCCATCCATCCATCCATCCATCCTTCTCCTCGTCCATCATCCTTCCCCTCATACATCTTTCCCCTCATCCATCATCCAGCTACCCTTCCACCCATACATCCAGCTATTTACATTTTCTCTCCATCCTTCCCCTCACTCATCAATCCATCCATCCTCTCTCATTATCCATGTATTCAATCTTTCATTCATCCATTCACCCTTTCACTAATTCATTCAACCATTCACCCATCCCTTCACTTACCTACTCGCCCACCTTTCCATATTAATTTTGAGCTGAGCCCTTTTGAGAAGAGGCCCATCAAGAACTTCACCCTCGCTGCAGGGGCCGTTCCAGGACTGGGACAGAAGCCACCCAGGGCGGAGACAGGATCCACCACAGGGGGGGACAAGAGCCATCACAGGCGGGGGTGGACTGGAGCCACAACATGGGGGGACAGGAGCCATCACAGGCGGGGGTGGACTGGAGCCACAACATGGGGGGACAGGAACCATCACAGGCGGGGGTGGACTAGAGCCACAACATGGGGGACAGGAGCCATCACAGGCGGGGGTCGACTGGAGCCACCACATGGGGGGACAGGAGCCATCACTGAGGGGAGGGCAGGAGCCATCACAGGAGAGGGAACAGGATCCACCAGGGTGGGCACAGGGGTGGGCATGCAGTATTCTAGTATCATCTTGGGCTCCTCGCCCCCTCTTGCACAAGACAATGAGAAGACAGGCTCTCTGTCCAAAATGCCATCCCCCACTGTGATGTACAGTACTTACAGGAGATACTCTAAGAGAACTGATTGAACTGATTTTCCTCCATACTTTGTTAATCAGTGTGGGTGCGATTGTGCCATTTCTTTATTGTATTACATTATAGACTGCATGTTTGAAGAACCGAGGTTTGCTTACAATTTAGTGACAGTAATTAAGCTCGGTGAAGAGAAGCACATGCTGCCTCGGTGTAATCAGGGGTGTAATCTGGCCGAGTCTAGGATGTTTGGGGCCCTGGGTAGATATGGAATGTGTGAGCCCCCCTCTAAATAGCAGAGACATGATGCATTCAGGGCTGTTTGCATGTGAATAGATGTCGCTGCTCCTGAACCTGCAGCCCCTCCCTCTCAGTCACCTTCGAAGCACCTCTTAACAGCTCATCAAGGGCTGGAGGTGTGAGGGTTGCCATCCCGCTGTGCCTCTCCAATGCTGCGGGGTATCTGAGCTTTGGAACAGCATCGGAGTCTGTTACACCCGACCTCAACAGCAACAGAGCAAAAGAAGGAGGTGGGTGGAAGCTGTGCCCGGTTACAATTATGGACAAATGGCGTCCGTTAAAAAATCTTTCATGGACAACGGACAGACGGTGAAATAACGGACTGTCCGTGAAAATTACGGACGGTTGGTCACCCTATCCCGATCGCCGGCCGGGTCTTTGGCCTCCACTCCTCCCAACAACGCTCTCAGCCAGTTCACGCTCTGATCCGAGGTCCGCGGGATGTTTCCAAGTCGCTACCGCCCCAGGGCACCCCACACGGCCAACAGCAATGATATCACAGCAGGCAGTGTCTAAGCAGCCCCTGTCATCATGCCACCGGAGTAGGCCTTAGAAGCGGTACAGACCGCAAGTTGGGTCTCCGGGGTGAGATGGAACCGACTCTCATCAAGGAGCACCCTGTGGTCCATCGAGTACCCTGCTGCACCAGAAATCATAGAGGCTGAGCTTCATGCAAATTATACACCAGGATTATTATAGGTTGGCGGCCGTCGGAGCTCGCTCACAGTGCGTCCATCTTGGAGCCAGGCAAGCTCTGCCTCCAGTAACAGTATTTTTAACATCATTTTTTAAACAGCAGCCTGTTCAAATTTACATGAATGTTCCCTTTTGAATGTGCATGACTCAAGAGTGGAGTACCTTGTCATCTCATGCGCATAGCGTTTGCCATAAGTCAAAAAATCCCATACACTCTTATGTGCTGCTTATCGCACGTGCACGGAAGGCCGCTTATCTTTGTGACTTTCATTTGAGATAGTCTGGACCCGGTGGAGATGGGTAGGCGTGATCGTAGCAGACACAGGCAGCTGAAACCTCAATCCCTGTGGTTTCTCACCTGATGTCAGACCTGCCGGGTACTGTTGACACCTTTTTACTCTAACCATTAGGCAAGAGCAGGTGTTAAACAGGTAGTACAACATGTGTGCTGTTTGCAAACTGATACTTGTGCAAGTCATGTTTTTGTAGATAGTAGGTTTCATTAGGTCCTGAAGAATCAAGCCAATGAGCTTGAAGCGAGAAACATGTTGACCACACCCTTCACCTCGTAGTACTGTATCGCTTCTGGAAACCTAAGTTCCAGCGAATACAGACTACCCCTGATTTTACTTGCAGCAGAGGACCACCAGAATAAAATTGTTTTCCGGTACCTTGTGCCTCATTTTATCTTCACCCACACCATCTACTCTGTCCTGGCCCCTCACCCACACTTCACCCATAGGCAGTTGGATTAAAGATATCCGATAAAGAGCCCCTCTTTGAGGTGTGCCCGTTGGGCATTCCACCGCCTGCCCAACGAGGAGCATTGCCTATGATGAAGCATGACACTCGCAAGGGTGTGTGAGGCCATTATATCCAACATATTGGATACCCAGGGTTAGCTCTCTTCCGAGTACTACCCCTAGCACCTTAGTGACCCCCCCCCTTCCTTTCCTTTAGGAACAGCCCAGTTTCCTCTTTGTAGTCTGGAGAGTGTACCATGGATTTTCCCCCTGGCTATTCCCTGACATTGGTCTCTCTCTCTGCATATAGGAGCTCTTTTGTGCCCACATATCCAGCCCACCCTCATCCGGCCAGATCGCCACCCGGCACCCCCCCAAAGCCACCTCCCCTACTCCTCTCACACCACCTACACCCCCCTCTCACCTTGCCCCCCCATCCTTCCCTCACCACCTTGTCCCCCCATCTCAACCCCCCCTTCTTTCACACCTAATCCCCACTCCGCCTGTCACATCACCACCCCCCCTCCCACCACACCCGCCCCCCCACATTGCCCCCCGCTCTCCTTCACCCTCACCCCCTGTCCCCCATCTGCCCGTAACACCCCTAGCCCCCCCTCCTCCGACTCCCCTTCGAGCCCCCCGCCCTCCCTTACCACCCTCCCCTACCTTGTCACTTCCCCCTCACCCCCCCACGATAGTCACCTATCTACCCACCGCAGAAACCCCCACCTCACCTCCTCTCCCGCCACCTCCCACCCTAACTTCCTACACACCGTCGCCTAACACATACTCAACATTCTATCCACCTCCCACTCACACTCTCTCCACGCCCTCTCAGCTCTCCCACCGAACCGAGCCATCTCTCCTTAACCTTTACCTCGCTGTACTACCCCCACTACTACCGTTCCCAACCCCACCCTTGACAAGATTATGACCACCCTTCTCCAAATTAAAGACGAGCTTCAAACTTTCAAAGTACTATTTGCTAGTCAACTTAGACACCCCTCTCTTCCTAGTACCTGCCTATCCCACAAACACTCCACCCCTCCCACGCACTTACACATACACAATCCCCCTCACTGGACTTCTATTCCTGCCCATAACTCTCTCACACCGAACCGAGCCATCTCTCCTCAACCTCTACCTCGCTGTAGTACCCCCACTACTACCGTTCCCAACCCCACCCTTGACAAGATTATGACCACCCTTCTCCAAATTAAAGACGAGCTTCAAACTTTCAAAGTACTATTTGCTAGTCAACTTAGACACCCCTCTCTTCCTAGTACCCGCCTATCCCACAAACACTCCATCCCTCCCACGCACTTATACATACACAATCCCCCTTCCTGCCCATAACTCTCTCAGCCAAATCTGCAACAGGCCCACCCAAGACAAAGGCTCTATCCTGGACCTCATTATTTCCAAAGGTGAAGCCATCCAACTAGACTCAATCCAACATTGGGACTGGTCCGACCACCACATTATCACATTTTTCAGCAATGAACATGTGAAACTTTACCCAGCCCAATCCACCAAACCCAAGGTCTGGAAAAGAGACCTGAAGAATCTCAATCCTAGCTCCGCACCCTCTCCCAGCTATAATCTACTCATATCCCCCATCGGCAACGACGACATCCAGGCCCTCACCGATCACTATCTCAACTCAATGGCCACCATAGTCAACGAAGTTGCCCCCCTTCAGCTAAAGACAGTCTCCTCCAAAAGCTTAAAACCTTGGTACAACAGTCTGCTTAACAATGCTAGACGAGACATGAGACTAGCAGAACGTATCTGGAGATCCACCCCATCAGCTATGCACCTCACTACTCTAAGAAAAAAAAGAAATGCTTATTTCAGGAAAATCAAACGATCGACTTCTTTAGCCATCAACTAAACCAAGCAAAAACCGACCAAAAAAACTATTCGACCTAATCAAAACTCAATCCAAAGACGAACCACAGCGAATACATAACACAACCAGCACGCTACCATCCTGTGAAGAATTCGCTACCTTCTTCAATCTAAAAACAGATAACATCAAGAAGGATCTCCTCGATGATCTAAGCCTACACTCCAACCGCATCAGCAGAGCACCCATCACACTAAAAAACAATGCTACTTGGGCATCTTTTGATACCTACACAGAAGAATCTATAGGCAAGATCCTTAGTACCCTGAAGCCCTCCAATCACCTCTCCGACCCTCTACCTGCAAATGCCGTAAAGGACCTCATCCCATGGCTTCTCCCGCTCTAGACCAAAATCATTAATAGCTCTCGGAAAAAGAAAACTCCCGGACTCCCTCATGTGGGACAAGTGTCTACTATACTAAAGAAACCCACCACTGACCCTACTGACCTCAATAACTATCGCCCCATCTCCAATATGCCTACCTTAGCCAAACTGTTAGAGAAATGTGTCCACCTCCAACTGACAAAACACATCGATCATTTTGACCTCCTCGACCGACACCAATCCGGCTTCCGTGCAGACCACTGCACTGAATCAGCCATGACACACATAATTGATGACGCACTCCAAATTCTGGATCAAAACGGTACCTGCCTCCTCATCCTACTCGACCTCTCATCTGTGTTCGACACGGTCAAACACGAGAACTTACTCGATCTGTTGAAACTCAGAATGGGTATCTCTGGGACAGTACTCAAATGGTTCACCTCCTTCCTCCAGAACCGGACCCAGAAATTCAAAACTAACAACACCATGTCCACACCCATGCCTATAACTCTTGCTGTCCCGCAAGGATCCTCCTTAGTTATCCCCACCCCTATTCAACCTAGCCATGGAGCCACTCACCACACTGCTTCATGCATCTAATGTGCAATTCCACATGTATGCAGATGATACCCAACTCTACCTCAAACTACAATCCCCTGAAGACCTCACTCTACTCAACTCTACACTTAAGGACACACAGACCTGGCTGGCTGAGAACCATCTCAAACTTAATGCTCTAAAAACAGAATTCCTCCTAATTGCACCCCCTCCAAAATCCCCATCGCCAAGGATTGGCTGAAACACCTCACTGCATTCAATGTCCAACCTATCATTGTAGACTCAGCAAAATCCTTAGGTATCACCCTCGACTCCAATCTGAATATGCAACGACATATCAGCAATGCAACCAAGGGAGCTAATTTCCAAATCAATACCTTGAGGAAACTGAAACCCTTCCTCCCAGCCAACGATTTCAGAACCGCAGACCAACCGCTAGTTATCCCCCGGATTGACTACGGAAGCGCTGCCCTCCGTGGCCTCTCCCTTTCAACAACTGCACCATTAAGAGCCTCTATCAATGCTGCAGCATGGCTCATAACTGGCTCAAAAAAACGCTCACACATCTCTCCGGATTTAAAATCGCTGAACTGGCTACCGTTTGAAGCTAGAATACATCTGAAAATCGCCTGCATCACTCACAAGGCCTTACACCACAGTTCGCCCAGTTACATCGCTCAGAAACTGACAATCTCCGGAGGCTCAAGAGCCACAAGAAGCGCAGAAACTCTCCTTTTGAAACCGCAAAGAATCCACTAGAAAAAAACATACAAACGCTCCTTCTCAGGGATGGCCCCCAGGATGAGGAACACCCTCCCCCAGAAACCAGACTTATCTCATCCAATGCATCCTTCAAAAAAGAAGTCAAAGCGATTCTCCTGGCTAAATTCACTTGAACATAAACTCTGCAAATTCCGTTGGCCTGTTTGTCCCTCCCTTGTTTTACTCTGTTTGTATTGTTCTACTTTGCACAAATTGTCTTATGAAGTTTTCTCTCCTATGGTCCTCTTTGCTTATGTATGTGAAGCGCTCTGATATCTGTTAAGGATCTTGTTCGCGCTATACAAAACCCTGAAAATAAATAAAAATAAATAAGGCTGGACTCACCTAGTTCTAGTTATAGGGGTCAAAACGTCGACAAGTACCTATCAGATTATAAGCATGGACAATTGTATCTGACTAACAGTGTCACTGTGAAGCTATGTCATTTATGTGGAACAACTGACCTATGTTTTAGGCCAGATCAGTATCACAATGAAAATGTGATGGATATATGTCACACCACTTTGTCCGTGTCCACTACCCTCACAAGTCCACCATGTTCACAAACACTCCTCTTCCCTTTTCTGTAGCCTGAGCACCAAATTGTGTAAATATTTGTATACATACTATTCCCAGTTGATGAGTATTAAGCAACTGCGTTGAAATTAACAAAAACAGCATAATAAATCGGAGATGTAATTCTTTGGACTCTGAATAACTTGGTACTGTGGATGTGATTCACTGTGTACACTTAAATCTATTGTATACTACCTGACCACTTTGTTATTGTACTGTACTATTGACCCGGGTCAGGTAGTCTTTCGGGTCTCCCCATTGATACACAACACTCTCATTTTTCAACATCTATTTTTTTGGCAATTGCAATAATTCCAGTAAATCAATGACATAATTTCCATTCCGGTTAGGTGACCCAGCAGAAGTCATGAGAATCCTGTGGGACCACAACTGTCCGAAATCATAGACCATGCCAAATCCATACTGACTGTCAGTATAGATAGTGACTCTCAGTCTGTTGGAGTCACAGCAAGCTCTTCAAAGAGCAATCAGTTCAGTTGCTTGTGCAGATATTGCACTGCACAAATAGGAGGCATCGACAACACTCTCCAAGGTGCACATAGCATAAGCTGCCTTCAGAATTACCAATAAATCTCTTGGACCCAATTGGGCACCACAACACAACGCACATCAAATCATCAAAAACCGCAAACACCACAACTCTCGACAGCTCACAATCAAATGCCAGAACGCTGCTTACACTTACACGCCTAGGATACCACAACAGCTTCAGGAATGCTTAAACACCCTCAAACTTCTTGGCCGGGCAGATTTTAACACGCACTGGGGCACATTTTAGTCATCTAAGCTTCATTGGAAATTCTCCCCTGCTACCAAATTGATGAGGGGATTTGCCATATACACATTGCAGTGCAAATTCCAATACCAGTGCTCTCCAATGAATTTTCAGTTCTAAATACGACCAAACCTCAAAATCAATGTATTTCAGTTACCTGAAACACATTTGGCTCCACAAGGAAGGCAGAGAGTGTTAGTTTTCAAAATCATGAAGGTTTGTTTATTAAATGTTTAGCAAACTTACACATTCAAATCATCAACAATAGTTGTAGTTCAATAGCCAATACATGAAAGCATTAGTCAATATATTGTCAAAGGATTTCTAAATCATGGAAGCAAAGACAAACTATAATAACGTTGTTGCAAAATACATCAAGCATACTCATTTCTCTCATAAAGAGAGCACCCTACACTGTTAAGCTAGCGAACAGTTGGAGAAGATCTAGGGATAAGTCTGGATATATGGAGTTCTGCCAGAAAAGCCTCTGAAAGGTAATAAAAAAGGCATCTGTTTGCAAGCAATGGAAAGGGCGATCTAACGTCTCAAGTGCATTGTATATGCTTAGATCAAAACTTCCTGTTATTATGCTCATGATTTGCAGATGAATAACCAATCGAGTTAAGGCACAAGTTGGTAAGACAGTTTTGATCATTTTCTCAAGCTAATATATGATGAACTCACTCTCACTCTAAATGTCCTTCAGACTAACAGTTATTTTCAACATAATAAGAAACATTTATTTCAAGCTAAACTCTGCAGGTGCTCCTCAGAGCATTCTATAAGGATTGCATACAATAAACCTTCCACATGAGAAACAGAAAACAAGAGACAGAACATTAAAGATTACTGGTTCAGCTTCTCCAGAAATAAAAAAAGATACACAACATAGAAAAAAGATGGCAACTAGACGTTAGCCATTTTACAATGCAGCCTCCAATAACTATAGTCGGTTTAAACATAGAAATTACACAATCGATCATGGGTTTCTAAAGTGCATGCTACTCACCCGGATCAGGCCTCAAGGCGCTGAGGGAAAGGGGGCAGGGCGGTTCAGCTGATCCTGGAGGTTTACTGAGTTCCATCGAGGAGCCAGGTCTTGAGGTCCTTTAGGAAGTTAGGGAGGGATGAGGTCTGTCGGAGGCGGAGAGGTAGGGAGTTCCATGACTTGACCGCGAGGAAGGAGATGGAGCGCCCTCCTGTTCTGCTTTTCTTGATCTGTGGAACCGTTGCGAAGGAGAGCTGGGCAGAGCGGAGAGAGCACAGTGGGAGCATGTAACACGAGGCGGTGGTTCATTTTGGCGGGTCCTGTGTTGTGGAGGGCCTTGTGTGCGTGGGTGAGATTCTTGAATGTGAATCTCTTCTCAACGGGGAGCCAGTGTAGGGTCCGTAGGTGTTGGCTTATGTGGCTGTGGCATGGTAGGTTGAGGACTAGTCTGGCGGCGGCGTTCTGAACGTTCTGGAGTTTGCGAGTGATGTTTTTGTTGATCCTGGTGTAGAGTGTGTTGCCATAGTCCAGTCTGCTACTGATGAGGGCGTGTGTGACAGTTTTCCTGTGTTCAGGAGGGATACACTTGAAGGTCTTACGGAGGAGGCGTAGGATGTGGTAGCAGGAGGAGGTGATGGAGTTGATCTGATGGTCCATTTTGAGTTCGGAGTCCAGGATGATTCCGAGGTTGCATGTGTGGACCATGGGGAGGGGGGTCCCAAGGGCGGAGGGCCACCAGGTGTTGTTCCAGGTATCGGTTGTGGGACCAAGATGGGGAACCTCGGTTTTGTCTGTGTTGAGTTGAAGGCAGATGTTATTCATCCGTCGGGCGACGGCTTCCATTCCGTCTTGAGAGTTGCATTTGGTGATGTTGGGTTCGTTTGATAGGGAGAGTATGTGTTGGGTGTTGTCTGTGTATGATGTGATGTTTAGTCCATGTGCTCTAACGATGGATGCGAGCGGGGCTATGTAGATGTTGAACACAGTCAGCCTGATGGAGGATCCTTGTGGGACTCCACATGTGGTTGGAGTAGGTTCTGAGAGAAATGGAGGGAGTCTGACTTGTTGCGTTCCACCGGAGAGGAAAGAGAGGATTCAGTTGAGGGCCTTGTTTCGGATTCCCGCGTTGTGGAGTCTGTGAGCTAGGGTGTGGTGAGAGACCATGTTGAAGGCCGCAGAGAGGTCTAGGAAGATAAGGATCAACAAACAGTGAGCAACCCAAATAAACCCTTGAGGGCTTGGGTAATTGAATGGAGGGGTAAAGTTGCCTTCAAGGGATGTGATTAAATTTGGAAACTATACATTAATGAGACTTCAGTTAGGAGGAGAAATTAATTGTCCTCATGTGTAATTAAAACAAAGAATAAATTGTCAAATCACATTTAACAAATCTTAACATATACACAACATATAAACAACAAAACACAAAGGTGTATGTGAAAAATATAAATTTTATAAAAAGATTCTTAAATCAGCAGTAATTCAAAAAAGCAGGAAAGGAAATGCAGGTACAGAGATATTAATAAACTAATAAATGGCACAGCAAAACCTAAAAGAACATCTATCCCAACAAAAAGTGACTTAAACACTGCAGGGATAAGATGAAATGTCGACGTTTCGGTCTCCTAAATCAAAGTTATCGAGACCATCCTCAGGACTGATGTCAATTCTACACTGCTAGAGCTGTATTGTAATCGGGGGAGAGTAAGATGCCAGGGTGGAAGTAATCACAGGAGAATTTGGATAACCAGTAGCGATACCTAGGGGTAAAGTAGCGCCAAGCCTCAGATTGATGACAAGGGACTAGGTGGACCTTCACAGGAGAGGTATGACAATATTACTGAATTACTTCTTCAGAAGCAGTGCTGCCGGTCAGACTGATCCCGACCCGTTTTGATTTCTTCGAGACCTCTAACATAATTGATTGAAGCGTCCCGAGGCTTTAGTCCATGAGATTGCCGCTGCGACCAAGAGTAATTCAGTAATATTGGCATCTTTTGATATAACGAGGACATCGCACTCAAAGCCCATACTGCCAGTGTTAGAGTGCCTCTATCGTTTAGTGACACTCATACCTCTCCTGTGAAGGTCCACCTAGTCCCTTGTCATCAATCTGAAGCTTGGCGCTACTTTACCCCTAGGTATCGCTACTGGTTATCCAAATTCTCCTGTGATTACTTCCACCCTGGCATCTTACTCTCCCCCGATTACAATACAGCTCTAGCAGTGTAGAATTGACATCAGTCCTGAGGATGGTCTCGATAACTTTGATTTAGGAGACCGAAACGTCGACATTTCATCTTATCCCTGCAGTGTTTAAGTCACTTTTTGTTGGGATAGATGTTCTTTTAGGTTTTGCTGTGCCATTTATTAGTTTATTAATATCTCTGTACCTGCATTTCCTTTCCTGCTTTTTTGAATTACTGCTGATTTAAGAATCTTTTTATAAAATTTATATTTTTCACATACACCTTTGTGTTTTGTTGTTTATATGTTGTGTATATGTTAAGATTTGTTAAATGTGATTTGACAATTTATTCTTTGTTTTAATTACACACGAGGACAATTAATTTCTCCTCCTAACTGAAGTCTCATTAATGTATAGTTTCCAAATTTAATCATATCCCTTGAAGGCAACTTTACCCCTCCTAGGAAGATAAGGGCCACAGTCTCTCCTCTGTCAAGGAGGGACACTCAGTACATTTGAGTGTTGCAGTTTAATCTTTTTATATATGCAAACAATAAATTATGGAAACATCTCCATCAACATGTGTAGGATGAAAATTTAAATGAGTTTCCCCATAAGCCCTAAGTTCAGTGGACCAGAATTCCTCTCTGCTGCATTATAAGTGGGGTTGCGGTCCCCCAGCCAGAGTTCCTGGGGCAGTACCACCAAACCTAATTTTACAGACCAGAAAATCCACCTGGTAATATAAATTATAGCCACTGTAATATCCATTCATATATATTTCTAACTTGTAATCAGGGTCAATGTATTCTAACTACAGAATTCCACAGAGATAAACTACACATGCTGTTCCATACTGTTGAGACTAAGCCCCTGAGTTATGTATTGCATGATAAAAAATCAATGAAAAAAAACAAGACAAACCAATGAGTGAAAACCTCAGTAAGCACAATATTGTAAAATAAAACACATTTTCATTGTGCTTGTTGGAAATGGCCTTTTTTGCAGGGTTATCCCCAAACTTCATGCCTCCTCCTCCCTTGTTTTTCCTGACCTATTTTTGTTGGTTTTATGACTCTGGGCACTTTACCACTGCTGATCAGTGCTAAAGTGCATTTGCTCTCCCTTTTGTAAATTGATGTATGAATTAGTGATTCCGTAATTGGCTGATTTGGTTTACTGGTCAGACCCTAGTACAGTGCATTGAGTGCCCAGGGCTTGTAAACCAAATGCTGCTAGTGGGCTTCCAGCACTGGTTGTGCCACCCACAGAAGCAGCCTGTAAAAGTGTGTCTAAGGCCTGCCATTGCAGAGTCTGTGTGCAGTCTGGTACTGCCATGTTGACTGGGCAAGTGCGCCCACTTGCCAGTCCCTGAACCTTCCCTTGTCTTCATATCAGACACCCCTATGGTAGGCCCAAGGGAAGGGTGAATTGTAAGTATAAGGTAGGACATGCGCTGGTGTGTGTGGCAAGTCCTAATAGTTAATTACAGCCATTTTCGTTTTTCACTATTGCAAGGCTACCTGTTCTCCATAGGCCTGAATGGGCAGTTAGATCATTACATATCATAATCCTAACTGACTCAGGGAGCATGGTAGAAATTCGAGTTTAGTATGCCTGAACTCAGAATGAGAAAATACATCTTTTAATGAAGTTGATTTTAACATTCTGTATTTGGAAATACCACTTTTAGAAAGTAGGTATTTTCTTGTCTAACCATCCACACCTGCCTCTGCTAGGTCGTGTATTCCTTGTCTGGAGTTTGAGTGACATTGCTGGGGGATTCCAGGAGACAGGGTGAGTCCGCCCAGTGGTGAATAGAGAGATCTGCATCTAGATAGGAGGGAGGGAGGAGTTGCACCTGGGACCTGATTAGGACTGTCCCTGCCCCCCACAGTGCTGGCTCCACCCCCTGTGGTGCGTCTGATGTCTCTTCCCTCCACTGTAAAAGGAGAGAAGGAATCATGTCAACAAAGTGCTCCAGGGCTGTGCTTTTCCTCCACAATGCTGGCTTCACCTCCTGTGGGGTGTTTGATGTTTCTGCTCTGCACTGTGAAAGGAAAGAAGGAGTCATGTGAACAGAGTGCTCCAGAACTGACTTGGACTGGGCAAAGACCCCTCTGCCCTCATAGGACAAAGGATTTTGGGGTATAAATATTGGGACCCTGATCCCAAGAAACTAGATCATCCTGGAATCCAGAAGGAACCTCTGCCAAGGAGGAAGCTGGAAGACTGAAGAGGAAGGACTGCCCTGCTGTGTGTTTGTGGGCTGCCCTGCAGTTGCTTTGCTGCCAAGGAGAGGGGAAGGACTTTGTTGGTGCTGTGTCCCCTTGCTTGAAGAGATTTCCGAGGGCCTGAGGAGAGCTGGCCTCCTGTTAAGAAGTCCAAGGAACAAAAGGACTTCAGCCCCAGCTTCCCTCTGAACTCTGCTGTATGAGTTCTGCCCTTCCTAGAGTGCTTGATCCAATTGTGGGACCTCTGGAAGTTGTGCCTGTTGTTTGGGGAGGTGGACAAGAAGAAAACAAGATCTGCAATTTTTGCGCATCGCTCGCTTGCAGAGCGCATCGTCGACAATGCGAGAAAATTCCCATCGCTGCGAAGATCGTCGCAGCGCCTGTTGCTGCTGCAAGAACCGACGCATTGTTTACTTGCGGAGTGCATTGCTCCAGTGCTGGAAGATTCCTGTTCCTGTGAGTATCGTCGCAGAGCCTGTCGTCGCTGGGTGAAATCATCGCACCGCTTGCTTGCGGACCGCATCACGTCACTGCGAATATCGTTGAAGAGCCATCGCATTGAGGGGCCACGAGAGAAGATCGACGCTGCGTCGCGCATCGCCGCCGCACCTGAGACCGGCGCCGTCACGAACATCTTCGCTACGTCGCTTCGTGCTTCGTGTAGACATCCAGCCTCCTGTCTCGGCTCCATCGTGCCGGATGTCTATCTAGCTGCCCTTCAAGTCTGTGAATCTATTTATATCAGCGCCAAGTGCATGCAGCGATCAGCGCTGGATTGGGCAGCAGGACTGGGGTTCTGCATACAATAAAGATTCTCGGAGTAGTTCAGCCCGCCTTTGGGGTGCGTCCTGACGTATGGGATGGCGTTTCTGCTAATTACTTCCTGACAACATTGAGTTAGTCTATGTGTATGATACAAAATCCATCGACTTATGACTTGTATTCCCCGACCCGTGGATGTCATGCTCTCCATAAAGTTCTCTTTACTGAACGGGGGGCCCCACTTTGGTTAACCCTGCTACTATCCCCGACAGGACTCTTTGATCTAAATTGCTAGATTTGTACTGTTGTCCTCCCCCTTCTGCCTTGTGCCCTGATGAAGGTGTGCCATAGTCGAGGCCGAACACCGAAACGCCCGTTGGCGCTGAAGACTGTCCCGTTATTCTTTCATCTTGTCTCTATTCTGCTTGGAGACCTTACGGGACCTGATTCATCTATTAATACTGGCAATTTGGCTGTGTTGCAAGAAGGTTGAATGAAGAATGTGTGAGTATGTGTGGTTTGATTTGACTGACTGAAGGGATGAGTTTGACTTGGATCAATTGAGTTGTTTATTTATTATGTAAATGTAAAAATGGTGTATATTGCCTTTTGAATTGATGTTTGCAAAACACTAAATAAATATGAAATGCTTTTTCCAATCATGTCTCCCTTGGTGCTATTATCAGGTCTGATATAGTGGGTTTATGATTATGTGTGTTAAATCGGGACTTTATTAGAGCCCATAGATTTATCAGAGTAGGCAGATTTTCCTTCTACCTTACTGTTCATGATTCCCCTGTTGTTCTGCCTAACATTAGCTCTTTCTGGGGCCATTTTGTTTAATTGATTTGGTTTACTGGTCAGACCCTAGTAAAGTACACGAAGTGCCCAGGGCGTGTAATCCAAATGCTGCTAGTGGGCTTGCAGCACTGGTTGTGCCACCCACAGAAGCAGCCTGTAAAAGTGTGTCTAAGGCCTGCCATTGCAGAGCCTGTGTGCAGTCGGGTTCTGCCACGCTGACTGGGAAAGTGCACCTACTTGCCAGTCCCTAAACCTTCCCTTTTCTTCATATCAGACACCCCTATGGTAGGCCCAAGGGCAGGGTGCATTGTAAGTATAAGGTAGGACATGCCCTGGTGTGTGTGGCATGTCCTAATCGTGAATTACAGCCATTTTCTTTTTTTCACTATTGCAAGGCTACTGTTCTCCATAGGCCAAAATGGGCAGTTAGATCACTACATTTTATAATCCTAACTGACTCTGGGAACATAGTAGACATTTGAGTTTAGTATGCCTGAACTCAGAATGATAAAATACATGTTTTAGTGAAGTTGATTTTAACATTCTGTGTTTGAAAATATCACTTTTAGAAAGTAGGTATTTTCTTGTCCAACTATCCAAACCTGCCTCTGCTAGGTTGTGTATTCCTTGTCTGTAGTTTGAGTGACAGGGCTGGGGGATTCCAGGCGACAGGGTGAGTCCGCCCAGTGGTGAATAGAGAGTTTTGCATCTAGATCAGAGGGAGGAGTTGCACCTGGGACCTGAATAGGACTGTGCCTACCCCCACAGAGCTGGCTCCACCCCCTGTGATGCATCTGATGTCTCTGCCCTCCACTGTGAAAGGAGAGAAGGGATCATGTCAACAAAGTGCTCCAGAAACATCAAACACCCCACAGGAGGTGGAGCCAGCATTGTGGAGGGAAACCTCCACAATGCTGGCTCCACCTCCTGTGGGGTGTTTGATGCTTCTGCTCTGCACTGTGAAAGGAAAGAAGGAGACATGTAACAGAGTGCTCCAGAACTGGTTTGGACTGGGCAAAGGCCCCTCTGCCCTCAGAGGACAAATGATTTTGGGGGATAAATATTGGGACCCTGATCCCAAGAAATTAGATGATCCTGGAATCAAGAAGGAACCTCTGCCAAGGAGAAAGCTGGAAGACTGAAGAGGAAAGACTGTCCTGCTGTGTGTTAGTGGGCTGACCTCCAGTTGCTCTGCTGCCAAGGAGAGGGGAAGGACTTTGCTGTTGCTGTGTCCCCTTGCTTGAAGAGATCTCTAAGGGCCTGAGGAGAGCTGGCCTCCTGTTAAGAAGTCCCAGGAACAAAATGACTTCAGCCCCAGCTTCAACCCTGAACTCTGCTGTATGAGTTCTGCCCTTCCTAGAGTGTTTGATCCAATTGTGGGGCCTCTGGAAGTTTTGCCTGCTGTTTGGGGAGCTGGACAAGAAGAAAAGAAGAAGATCTGTAATTTCCCGCATTGCTCACTTGCGGAGCGCTTCGTCGACAGTGCGAGAAAATTCCCATTGCCGTGAAGATCGTCGCAGTGCCTGTTGCCGCTGCAAGAACCGACACATTTTTCACTTGCGGAGCTCATTGCCCCGATGCGGGAAGATTCCTGTCACTGCGAGTATCGTCGCAGAGCCTGTCGTCACTGGGTGAGATCAACGCACCGCCTTCTTGCAGACCTCATCACGTCACTGCGAACATCGTCGCAGAGCCATCGCATCGAGGGGCCGCAAGAGGAGAAGTTCGAGGCTGCGACGCGCATCGCCGCCACACCTGAGATCGTCGCCGTCCCGAAGATCTTTGCATTGTGCCTGTACAAGACGCTTCCTACCAAACCTGCGCACCGAAATCCATACAAGATATCGCATCCCTCCCCATACAGACTGGATTTGTTGCAACATGCCCGCTGTGTGCAGTGGGGCTGTCACATCGCCTCAACAGGGTCTCAGGAGTGACGCATCGCTTGTTTTCCAATGCTGCAGCTTCCACTTGAAACTTTTGTTGCATCTGCAGATACTTTGGGCTAAACGTGACGCAACTGTGTATTATTTTGATGCAAACCCTAGAACTCTTTGCAAGTCATATTCTTGAACTGTGTATGTTGTCGTTTTGGTCTTGTGTAGTCTAGATAAAGATACTTTATTTTTCTAAACTGGTGTGGAGTCCATTTGTGGTGTTTTCACTGTGTTACTGTGTGTGTTGGTACAAATACTTTACACATTGCCTTTAAAAAGCTTGTCTGCTCGTGCCAAGCTACCAAGGGGGTGAGCAGGGGTTATCTAAAGAGTGTATCCCCCATAGCCTGACTAGAAGCAAGGGTCCCTAATTGGACATTGGTACCTACCTCTGCCAAGTAGAGACACCCAGATCTAACATTGGTGGTCAGCTGTGAGGATTTGAACTTGTATTTGTACTTGACCCACAGTAATTGATGTACATCACTGGTCTAGTGCAGACCACTTCACAACTACATACTGTGTTTTGTTTTGGATCTATTTTTGATCTGATCCTTGAGTCACCCATGCATAATGTCTCAGAATGGTAAACCAGCAATTAAGGTTATGGAACTGGAGTATGATATTGAAATGTTAATGGATTACAAAGCAGGTAAACTCAAGCAGTTCTGCAGGAGCTTTGGATGTCCCACGAAGAGCCGCTCCAGGAAGGAGGAGCTACAGAATGCCTTAAGGGCCTGGTGGGTGGCCAAAGAGGCTGGGGAGACAGATGGTGCAGAAGTGGAGTTGGATGCAGAAGGGGATGGTTTCAGGTCACAGGATCTGCCTGTATCCAGAGCAGTCTTCAGGGCTGGCAGCAACCATTCTGCTAGAAGTTTTTCCCCAGAGGAGTTTGAGGAAAACCAAAGAGTTAGAGATCATGAATTGGAAGTCATGAGAATCAAGATGAAGCAATTGGAAGTAGAGAAAGAAATGGAAAGGATAGCAGAGGAGTACAAGATGATGTATGCCTTGGAAGACTTGAAATTGATCTTGGCACATGAATTAAGAATGAGGGAGCTTGATTTGGAGCTCGGGAGGCTTGAGGCAATGAGTGTCTCAGCTGAAGAAGAAAAATGTGTAGCTCAAGAGGTGAGCTTTGCTGAGTTGAAGGTGGAGTCTAGCTCAGATGGTGGCAGCAAGATTGTAGTTTCTAGTGCTGAGACAAAGGTACAAACACCCAGAGATGTGGCGCCTGACTTGAGGGAGGGGGTTGACATACACCAGGGGGTTTATGAGGTAGCTCCAGTGGTGTGCAGTGTCCCTCAAGTAGATTGGGGGACTGACAAGGGGGATCATATTCCTAGTGATGAAAGGGATGCTTTACTGACTCTAGATGAGAGGTGCAGGGAGAGGCGTTCCCCGATTGTAGAAACCTTGGTGTGTGATTTTGAAGACTGCCCAGAAGAGTGTGGGTTGTGTGACAGAGACAGTCAGATACTGTCTTGCCAGTTTCAGGAGAGTGGTGTGGGGTACATGTGCAAGGCACTGGAGGGTGAGGCAAAGGGTAGCTTGGTTAACAACTGTGTGGGGCTGTGTGATTCATTTGTTGAAGATCACATTTTAAGTCCCTGTTTTCCAGAGCAAAGCCAACACCCGGTGGAGTGTGAGTTCTCTGATTCCATAGAGCTTGCATTGGAGGCAGACCTCTTGGTGGATTTCAGAGACTCTGAAGAGGCATTGGGGAGTGATCCCAAAAGGAGTGGCTCAGATATCTTCCAGACCTGTGAGGTGGAAGAGGTTCAATGTAGCCCATTTAGGTCCCAGTGTAGTGGGAGGACTGTAGGGGCTCACGTCCTGTCTCAGTGTAGAAGGAGTGAGTGTGGGACTGCGTGTCCCAATGTGTCCGAAACCCACTATCAGGGCCTGGAGGGTTCCTTAAGGGAAAACCAGGTTGGGTGCCTAGGGGGCGCTAGTAGGCCACTTGAGGAGGATCTCCTAGTGTCTGGTGAACGGGGATTGCCTGTATCCAGGCCTCCATCAGTTCTGGTGCCTGGCAGTATCACTCCAGTTGAGAGGGTGCAGAAGTCCAGACTGAGGGGTGAGAGTGGGAAGGAGTCCCCAGTGGGAGAACCAGTGCGTCAGGGGCCAGCCAGAAGGGCTGAGTCACCAGTGCATGACCATGGTGACCTCACTTCAGTCCTGGAGTATCTTCCCACGCTGTCGAATGGACAGGGGTCGGGAGATCTGCGCCAAGCAGACTATCACATAACACCTGAGTTGTGTGTCACCCTCGGGGGCATATGTGTTCCCAATGAAGTCCTGGTGCGTCGGGCAAGTGCACAACCGCAGGTACTGGTCTTGGGGTTGGGAGGCCAGGTTCAGGACCTGCCTGACCTGGAGGGAAGGATATCTGTAAGCAGTGTCCTGACCGGTTTTGCTTCCAGGGATACCACCCCAGTTGGGGGGGTGCAGCCCTCTGGAAGGGGGTGCATAGGGAGGGAGTCCTCACCTCTGACTCTGGGGCAACCTGAGGGTTTAGACCCTAGTTTGGGAGACCAGTTGCTGGAGAGAGGTCCTGAACTGGTAGGAGAGTTGTTTTCTGAGGGTGACTCTCCTGCAAGGAGAGGGCAGGACCCCAGAAGGAGAGGTAGGAGGAGGAGAGCCTCGCCCGTGACCTCTGATCATACTGAGGGTACAGACCTTTGGCTGGCGGGCCAGTGTCAGGATGCCCTACCTGACTTGGCAAGAGGGAGAGTGGAGGAAAGGTGCTAGGCACCTGGGGCTACTGCCCCCACTCTCTGACGCCACAGATGTTAGAGAGGCCTGCCAGGCATGAGGCCTGGCTCTCATCACTGACAGCTGTCAGTGGCCCCTGTGGCTCATTGTACTGGTGGACAGGATTGCCCCTGGAAGGGGGGCAGGAGTCACACCCTGGGGATGGACTGGGCCACACCGTTGTGTTGGCCAGGTGGGTACTGTGTGAGTTCCCAGAAATCCTGGTGTGCCAGACAAGTGTTCAACAGCAGGGGTTGGTCCCTCTGTGTGGAAGCCAGGTTCAGGTGTTGTCTGACCTGGAGGATTTAGACCCTAGGTTGGAGGGGGCCAGGTCTGGGGTGTCCCCCCTGACCTGGAATCCCAGTTACAGGATAGAACCCCTGAACTGGTGGGTGAATGGTGCAGGACACCTGCTGCAGGTGCCCTGACTATTCTAGAAGGGGTACCACTCCAGGTGGGAGGGTACAAACTCCCAAGGAAGGGGAGGACCGAGTGTGGGGAAGCCCACCCCAGCCCCCTGTCCAGCCGCTGGATACAGGCCCGGGACTGGTGGGTCAGTGCCAGGATGTCAGACCTGACCTGACAGGAGGGAGAGTGGACAAAGGGTGCCAAGCACCTGGGGCTACTTCCCCCCACCCTCTGACGCCACAGGGGTTTGAGAGCCCTGCGAGGCATAAGGCCTAGGTCTCATTCCTCACCACTGTCAGTGGCCACTGTCTGTCTGTCTGTTGGGACACACCTGTGAGCAAGTTAAGTTTAGGTGCTGCACAGATGGCGTCCACAGAGGAGGAGAAGGGTTCAACATGGATTAGCCTGGTGGACCCTGAGAGTATGGATAGAGAGATCCAACTGGGTTCAGAAAGGCGTAGATCAAGAATAGTGCCCTGCTGTTTGGGCCAGTTTACGTGTTCTATCCCCCTAAGCAGGGAATCCCATTGAGGTATCGTTTGGTCTACCTTGGCTTTAGGCTGTAAGGGGGTTGTGTTGGAAATGGCCCTTTTTTCAGGGTTATACCCAAACTTTTTGCTTCCTCCTCCCTTGTTTTTCCTGGCCTGTCTGTTTTTGTTGGCTTTATGAATCTGGGCACTTTACCACTGCTGATCAGTGCTAAAGTGCGTATGCTCTCCCTATTGTAAATTGATGTATGAATTAGTGATTGCATGATTGGCTGATTTGGTTTACTGGTCAGACCCTAGTACAGTGCACGAAGTGCCCAGGGCATGTAAACCAAATGCTGCTAGTGGGCTTGCAGCACCGGCTGTGCCACCCACAGAAGCAGCCTGTAAAAGTGTGTCTAAGGCCTGCCATTGCAGAGCCTGTGTGCAGTCGGGTACTGTCATGCTTACTGGGCAAGTGCACCCACTTGCCAGTCCCTAAACCTTCCCTTTTCTTCATAGAAGACACCTCTATGGTAGGCCTAAGGGCAGGGTGCATTGTAATTATAAGGTAGGACATGCCCTGGCGTGTGTGGCATGTCCTAATAGTGAATTACAGCCATTTTCGTTTTTCACTATTGCAAGGCTAGCTGTTCTCCAAAGGCCAGAATGTGCAGTTAGATCATTACATATTATAATCCTAACTGACTCAGGGAACATGGTAGAAATTCGAGTTTAGTATGCCTGAACTCAGAATGAGAAAATACATCTTTTAGTGAAGTTGATTTTAACATTCTGTGTTTGAAAATACAATTTTTAGAAAGTTGGTATTTTCTTGTCTAACTATCCAAACCTGCCTCTGCTAGGTTGTGTATTCCTTGTCTGGAGTGTGAGTGACAGGGCTGGGGGATTCCAGGAGACAGGGTGAGTAAGCCCAGTGGTGAATAGAGAGATCTGCATCTAGATGGGAGGCAGAAGTTGCACCTGGGACCCTAGAGCTCTTTGAAAATCATATTCTTTAACTGTTTATGTTGTTGGTTTGGTCTTGTGTAGTCTAGATAAAGATACTTTATTTTTCTAAACTGGTGTGGAGTCCATTTGTGGTGTTTTCACCGTGTTACTCTGAGTGTTGTAACAAATACTTTACACATTGCCTTTGATAAGCCTGTCTGCTCATGCCAAGCTACCAAGGGGTTGAGCAGGGTTTATCTACAGAGTGTATTCCCCTTACCCTGACTAGAAGCAAGGGTCCCTATTTGGTCAATAGAACCTACCTCTGCCAACTAGAGACCCCCAGATCTAACAGTGCTTCACTATATATTATCCCTCATTAACAACTTCCAGTAACTATCCATGACAGAATATTGAATATATGATAAAAACATATGTATTGAAAATGCTTACTAAGGTCTATTTTGTTTGGGGCATCATTGTTTGGTTTAAGAGAAAGATGTGTGGCCCCATGGTTGGATTGGTCTATTGGGTAATCTATCAGTGCCAGATAAATGAGTCTGACAAGTCATTGTGTGGGCCGGTTTGGTGACTGTGTATGGGCTAGTTTTGTGGTGTGGTGGGCCAGTGTTGTGGGTGTGTGGTGACTTGGTGTTGTACAATAAAGGTAGCAAGCAATATTGAGAAGGGCCATCTGAACAACATTACAGGCCCCGGGCAATGCAGTGCGTTGTGCCCTTCCTACACAAACACTCACAGGAATAAACAGGTTTAACAGAAACTCAGTGTTAGATTCTGGTCTGCATGGGGCCCCTATGCTTGTGGGGTCCCCGGGCAACTGCCCAGACGGCACTGGTACTGAGCAGGCTGTGGATAGTGTTATCTCTGCATCCAGCGTGGATGGACCAATCACACTTTGTGGGTAGAAAAGCAGGGATGTGTAAATGTTTTTATCTTTTTCACAGGAAAGGAACAAAGTGGATTTTACTGCCTCGTTTCTAGAATATTACCTCACACCTTACCCACAACAAGCACCAATACATGTGGTTCTCCACTCCTCCTACACCACCAAGAGAATGTGCCTTAGCAAGAGTTGCTTGATTTACCACATTTGCTACCCAGTTCATAAATTCGAACCACTTTTTCTTCGTTGCAGTTCCAGCCTGTGTGGCTCTGGTAGGAAAGATGTGCATTTGATGTTCCAGTGCAAAAAGGAGACACAGGGTGGGAAGGGAGGTAATAATGTGTTACTGTTTGAATAGAGAGGAACAAACACCCCTTAAATCACTGTCAGCGGACGGGAAAATTATTATAAAAAGGCAGATAAGGAAGCCCCTGTCACTCCCATGAATTATGAGGTTTACAGAGCAGAAGATCTGAAACAACTGATTGGGGATGTTGAAAGAAATGGAATGGAGATCCTGCCTTTGAATGCAGAGGAGAAGCTGATGGAGCAATCTAAAACTGGGCAGAATAATTACTGGATTGATTAACAAGCTACAATATTTTGATTCTGATCTGCGGCGAAGCCGGACTTTTTCTTTCTTCCAAAGACGCATAAATCCCTGACTGGATGTATTATTCAAGCCCATATTTTCAGCCATAGGCTACATCCGTCACCGCTGTGTGTACATACCTAGACTTCTATTCTCAAGTGCTTGTCAGGAAATGACTTAGTTTTATCAGGAATCCAACTAATATTCAGCTTGACATGATAGAGCACGCTGTGCATAGCAATTTTACAGTTCTGCGAGACATTTTCAGCCATGATAGTAAAATAAAGGATGATTTGTATATATAGCAGAAGGACAGGCTATCGTTCATATAATTGGGAAAAAAGACACCAATCATCTCTCTCTTTATGTTACTTTTTGAATTAACGTTCTACTGATGGAATTGGTAGTGTCATGTATTCGAATATGTTATTAAACTGATTATAAAGAATTAATATGACCTAAAAAAAGACGAAAATAAGGGCACTATTTTCAGCCAGTGCTTTGGAAACGCCATAACAGAGTTTAAAGTAACCAGGTTTTCTGACACAATTACATGTTGGTATTTGTGGCACAAACACTTGCAAAACATTTGCGTTTCATGCTTCTTTGGGAATGCTGCATTTTTTCAAGACAGTAAAGTCGCGGCACGAAACATGGTCACTGCATATTGTGGTTTTAGTCCGGGCGGATTTATTTAATTTCGCCATTTCACACGTCGTTTTTGTTTTTTTGCGTTTTATATAGCGCGAACTGGACAAGCAGATATCAGAGTCCTTTACATGAGCACCAGTTGGGCCACAGACAGACACATTATTTTTAATAAGCCCCGGAAAGTTAAGTGATTTGCTCAGAATCACAGGATGCTGAGGGTCCCTGCCGAGACTCGAACCCTGCTCCCCAGCTTCATGTTGCAAAAGCTGTTTACACCCAATATTTGAGAGTCGGAAGGAGACCTTCCACGGGTCCTTTGCAACTGAGAAAAATCATAATGGCAGCCTTTTGATGCCTCGTGAGGTTGAATGTACAGGCTCAAATAAACTGCCATCAAGAAGACAACTAGAAATTCGTTGATTTGCAGAGAAGTAAAGGCCCACATGCATCAAAGTGGGAGATTGCGATTTCTTATTTGCATTTTTTAAGGAATTGCAAATAAGAAATCGCAAAATGGTATGCATCAACTTTTTCGCGATTTTTTTGCGTTTCGCAAAATGTCGCAATTAAATGCGATTCGCGCTTTTTTCCGCATTTTGCGAAATCGCATAACGCGAAATCGCATTTTGCGATTTCGCAAAATGCGAAAACAGCACAGTTGATGAATTGATGCAGTCTGATTACCTGAGAGCCACAGAAGGCAATCAGGGACACCTGATGTTCCCTTTGAATGTAGCTCTGGCAGTTGATTTCAGAGCTTGGTGAGGAAGGTTGGTTATTGCTGCAGTGTGTGTTTTTGAGAAGGAAGGACATGGAAAATCAAGAGGCAGAGGGGCCCTCCAGGAAAAGGAAAGTCAAATTTTCTGAAAAAGAGCTTGAAATTCTGATTGAGGAGGTGACAGACAGGCATGAGCAGTTGTTTGGTAAACTGTCTCACAAAGTGCCTGATGCTGTAAAAAGGAATATGTGGCTCAACATTCAGTCAAAGGTGAATGCAGTTGGAGTGGCTCACAGGGAAATCTGCAATTTACAAAAGCGCTGGTATGACTTGCGCAGTCGCGCTAAGGAGAAGATAGCTGCAAGAATAAAATCAGCAAACAAAACTGGAGGTGGCCCCCCCAAAGACACACCAACAACCCCTTTGGATGACCTCGTGGAAGGGACACTTCTGACTGAGGCAGTTGTTGGTGTCATAAACATAGACACTTCAGACCTCATCACTCCCTCTGAAGGTAAGTTAACATGTGTTTGATAATGTAAGTGTATGAATGATATAGTTTTTATGTACCATAGTGAAGCCAGTAGATGGAAGATTGTTGCAACATTGACATGCTTGGTTCATTACATTTAGAAGCCTACTTGCCTTTCTGACAGGGAATTTAGATTGATCAGAGTAATGCATCATGGTTAATGTAGTTTTTGAAAAACACTGCTTGACATGCAAAAGTTTAACATCTCATACAAAAACACATAACAACAGATATGTTAGTAAATATCCAAAATTTATTTACACAACATCCATGAGCTACAATTAATTTCTTTATTAATCACAGCAAAGCACTTTTCAATCAAAATATCTGTTTTTATTTCACAGAATTACTACAAGAATTGATAGAGCAAGATTTAAGAGATTTCACTAACTTAGATATTCAAATAAATGAGGATGCCAACATGCCAAGTACATCAACAGCACAGGAGACATTAAATGAAAGGCATAGAGTACGCCAATTAATGCAAACTGAATCAGAGGATGAAAGTACTCAAAGAAATGCAGTCTCAACACCAGACCCCACACCAACAGCCAACAATGCCAGGCCTAGTAGGCGAAGGAGGCAAAGCCAATTTTTTAGAAGGCGTCCAAGGACCTCCACAGTGTCCATGTTTGAGGAGGGTTCCACCACTGGAAGTCTTGTTGAGGATAAAATATTAAAAATACAGCGTCTGCAAGGAAAAGACATTAGAATTATAAAAGGAAACATGAAGTTTATGTGCAAAAACATAGCAGGCATGCACAGCACTATGAAGAAGATGGCTGATGATTTCAAATACACCCAAGAGGCTACTGTTGAAAAAATGGACAGTATAGCAAAATCATTGGAATCTATTTGCACAGTAATGACATTGCAACATAAGGAAAGTGTTCATAGGCACCTTAGGCAACAGACAACCTTACATGGCCAGAACAGACTGTTATCAAGAATTTCCAATTCATTATTCAAATTTTGCAAGCAAAATGCAGAAATACATGATAAAATTAATGCTTCATTTGTGGCAATAAGAAGGGGAATGGAGAGAGAGGTTTCCTTAGAGCATGCTTGTAACAGTGATAATATACCTGTTATTACTCAACCAAAGGATGATACTGCTATGGGTGGGAAAAAAGTTAATCCTCCAGAAGGTATATTTGGTGGGTCAAGAAGAAGTATTAGATTTGCTAAGGAAGCATGCCACACGGTGATGGATGAAGGAAATAAAAATGCAAAGGCTTTGGGTGTGCGTGGGCGTAAAAAGTAGTGCACAAGCAACTTCTTTGTTAAAGGCATTTTTCATGATCATTTTTTTCACATTTACTCATTGACTGAAATGAAGGTCCTCATGAATAGACAGAGGCCTGGTGTTTATTTCCTGAAAGACAACAAAAATTTACTTTGTAGATTCTGTACATGTCTTTGGTTACATAGTACATAATTCCTTTCTTTGTAAACAAATGAAAATAAAGCATGTTACCTTTTCAGAAATAATTCTGTGTAATTTCTGCTCTCCTCATCCGTCCTTCTGCAGCCTCTGGTCCATGTTGTCTTGCTGGGGGTTGCTGGGGATCATTGTCATTTGGTGGTAACATGTCTTCTTATTCCAAAGGTATGCCTCTCTCAGTTGCCAAGTTGTGCAGCATGGCGCAGACTGCAACAATTTTACAGCATGTTTTTGGATTATACTGCAAACTACCACCAGTCTTATGTAGTATGCGAAATCTTGATTTAAGCACACCAAATGTTCTCTCAATTACATTACGCGTTGACTTATGTGACTGGTTGTAATGTTGTTCCTTTCTACTTGCTGGGTTCAGGTATGGAGTCAATATGTATGACCTGACTCCATAGGCACTATCACCTATAACCAAAACAAAGCAACAATTACTTTAGATATGTATTACTTGGTAAGTGTGACAGAAGGACAAGATATAAATTTGAAAGGGAGGAAACCATTTACCTAGCAAATAACCATCTCCAAACTGTCCTGCTAAAAGTCTGGCATGTATTGCACTATGTTTGAAAATGTAAGAATCATGGGCACTCCCTGGGTAACTAGCCACTATGTCAGTTATGATGGTCTTGGAGTTACATATCACTTGAATATTCAGAGAATGAAAATTTTTCCTATTACGGTATATGTACTCATTTTCAGATGGAGGACAAATAGGTACATGAGTCCCATCAACACATCCAATCACATGAGGAAATTGTGCCATACCATAAAAATCCACTTTAGTTCTCTGTAAATCTTGTTGAGAAGAAGGAAACTTTATGTAATGACCAATTCTACTTAACATTGCATCCAAAAAAGAGTTGAAAAATCTGGACAGAGAGCTCTGGGATACACCACCAGCAATAGCTACCACCCCCTGAAAAGAACCAGACGCTAACAGGTGTAGACAACACAGGACTTGAACATGAGTAGGGATAGCCTTTGTCCTGCGAGTCTCCCTTTGCAACAAGGGATCCAAATCATTTATTAAATCAATTATTAAGTCACCAGTAAGCCGGTACCTATCATAAATTTGGTCTTCAGTTTGACCAAGCAAAGTAATCCTAAGTCTAAAAATTCTCTCTTCTATCTGCCTTCCCCTCAAACCTGCTCCTATTCTCAATCTGTGGCGGCGTGCAAGGAAGAAAAGTGCTGCCATTGTGAAAGGCTCCTGCTTGCTCTCTGAAAGACAGCAACAGTGGATGCAGGCAAGCCCTGCCTTATATGGGGGAGCTACCAATCAGCAAGACCATTAGAAAAGCTGCTTTGCAACCCTTAAAAGTGCATGCAAATCTAGGAGTAAAATATTAAAAGACAATGTTAAGTTGAAATACAAATACATTTAAAAGTGAAAATCACAGTACATCATGTGTAAATAATTTTTCATTCAGCAACATTTCTCACCCTTTGAATGTGCTCATTTTCCACAGATACCCACTGAATATTAACCAAAACCTGTGCAGTTGCAGGATTATTTGGGAAAAAACACATATTGCATCTGACATTCTCAAAAGGTCATAGGTTGCACTACATCAGCCCATGCCCTGACAATTGACATCATTCACACAGTTTGGGAATGCACTCTGACACTTTTAATTGCTGTCACGACTTCCACACCGCCCACAGTACCAACTTTCCAAAGCTTGCGAAACAATTACACCAACTCTGACTTGTTCTAAAATTTAGAAATGCTAAATGCGAGTTCTACATAATTCGCATCTTCTAAACTTTGATGCATAGGCTGTTTTCCATTTTTAATCCGAATCGCATCCGTTGCGAGTCATTTAAGGACTCGCACACTAAAATAGGAATTCTACATTACCGAAAATGCACACCAAGAATGATGCATCTCAGCCGAGTAGATTGCATTCGCAAACGCCCGTTTTCTCAGAAAAATGACGATTGCGAATGCAATCTACTTTGATGCATGTGGGCCAAAGTTAGGTATTCCCTAATCCCTCCTCGCATGGCATTTAGGATATTAATGTGTATGAATTGTAAACCACTCTAGGGCCTCGAATTGGGTTGGGCGGAGTTACCGACACAAGGGGATCGGTGGCAGCAACAAGCTCCTGCCTGCCTCCTCTCTATTGATTCCCAGCCCCTCGCAGTCTAGACGGACCCTTTTCCTGTCCACCTCTCCCATTTTTCATCGGCTTTTGGAATTATGCGATTCTGCCGCAGGAGCGTTTTATTCCTAATTACAGATTGCCGCACTTGCCCCATAAATCATCCTTCATCTGCTGCATAATTTCCAGATATTAACAAAGGAATGGATTCTAGCTGTGACCGACAGATTACCTCTCAGTTGCTTATTACTGTATTTAGGTGTTAAAATGAGTATTAACGAGGTGACCATTTTGCCCAGATAGTGTAAACATGTAAAAACGACAAATAAATGACCTGACCTGACCTGACACCTCCTTAGGGTGGTCTTCCCCCACACATTTTGCTTGCTTACTTCCTCTGTTTGCTGTATCTTTTTGTTGGCCTTAGGACTCTGAGCACTTTACCATGGCTGACCAATTCTAAAGTGCATGACCTTCTCCCCTAAACATGGTGACATTAATGTATTCCTGTTGGCAGTGGCGACCGCCACAACATGAAAGAGGAGGAGACCAGGGAGGTATGGAGGGGCACGTAGGTGGTGGGGGCGTGGAGGGAAAGAGAAAGGAAAAATAATATATATATTTTAAAACGTACCTTTGCCCCGCAGCCTCTGATGGCTGTTGCAGCAGGCTTTGAGCTCTCCCAGCAGTTTCTAGGAAGGCAGAGGCTAATCAGCCATTCCGGCTCAGAAGAGCAGGGCCAGGATTGGTCTGAGCAGGCTGCTCTGCTGATCAGACACTGCCCTTGAGTCTGCGGCATTTCTCCGACTAGGCTGGTAAAACAGCTTGGTTGGAGAAATAGCCGCGTGCATGTATGTTTGGCTGGCCAAACATTCATTTGCACTAAGTGCTACCACCTGTCTGTCATGGCCCGGCGCCACCCCGCCCTGCACGCAACTTCAGGATTCTCCGGGAAGTAGGTGCAGTAGCAAAAATGCAGGATGTCCAGGAGTTCCAGTCCCACGTCTCTCGTTTCGGCCACAGGTCTCAGCTTTGCTGGGAGCGTAGGTTAGTGTCAGGGGTGTCTGAAAGTCTGTGTCCTGTGTCACAGATTCTTCGGGATCCCATGGGAGCCTAAAAAATGCAGTCCGGCACAGATGCTGTTGGTAATATCACTACCGTAGATTGGGGGTCAAAAAAGAACGTTTATAGACCAGTAGGTGTAAGTTCCCTAAATAATAACTGTGTATACCAAAAAACACACCTACAGTCTAACTCATGTGTTTGGAAGCTTCACATCCAGTAAGGCCCTTCCTCTCTCAAACCTAACTCACATGTTATTTTATCATTAAGGGGGAGACATCCCTTAAGGATTAGATCCCTCACTCACCCGAAGGTGACATGCTTCATCATATGGGTCCACCTTACCAGTGGGGAAAACCTAGTCGCCACTGGGAGCTACTACTTCGATGTTAAGGAAGGAGCTCAGAGATGTTTTATTTTATCTTTATAAGGATGGGTACTAATCCCATATGTGAGGATGATGAGTGTAGTGAGGTTTGCAGCGCTGTGTGAACAGATAGAAGAGTGAGTTAAAACTGTCTAGATAGAAATCACTAACATTCGTTTTATTGATGTGTTCTACCTGACAGGATTAAAAAGAAACAGCACAGTGGTATGGATATATAACCACTGTCACATTGTGGTCAACATGTTTCAGCCTATTGATCAGACCTTTGTATCAGCGGCTTTCTTCAGGACCAGATATAATAGTGATATTGCTGCTGCAAAAAGTGAAAGTAATAAGGTATATACAACACCAGTATTCCTGCTTATCCTTTTTTGTCAGGTTATACCCAAGGTATCTATAGAAAAAAGACAAAAGATATGAGATTAGCGATTCTCATGTCAGGTATGAATTTTCCTATTATGGTTCTGAGGAAAAGCCATTCGCAAGATACTACTGGCGGCTTATGAGCTATACAGTATTACAGGTCTCGGGATGGTATACAGCTCAGACGGGGGTAGACGCAGTGTATCGTTCCACACGCATGCGCATGTTAATAACATATGGCGCATGCGTGTATGGAGTTGTTATCTGTTACGAGCTTCAGCAGATTGAGAACCGTCTCCAGTCATTAAATAAGCAACTGGAGAGACAAGGGTGTTATTAACATGAATGTGTACCAGATTATTCTTTTAAGAAATATATTCCAGTAACTAGAAACGCTTACGCAATTATTCTATTTAAGCGCGCATGCGCAGAAAGTAGTGTTACCAACTTGGACGCATGCCCGATAGATTATACAGGCAATTACTGGGCTACTACCGGCGTAAGGACCCCGTTTTTCGCACAGCAGCAGTCAATCATGCCGCATGAGTATAAATGTGCGTCCTCTGTCTCGTTCGTTACCTCCTGGGGCGAGCTATCTCACGAGACGAGGTACCGACGGACAGGTAAGCTATATGTCTGCGTGTGTTTTTTACCTTTGATGCTGACACTGGAAATAAGCCTAGCTATCGGGTGGTAGCAGCATTTGGGTTTGGTTTATTCAGAATCAGTCTCCTCATGGAGTGTCTGTTACTCTTGTGTTATGTCCCTGTTTAATTCGTTGACGTGATAATGAGATATTTGTGGTAGCTGGTTGCTGGGTCCCTTGATCCACTTAACCTAGATGTACCTTTGGCCCCTTTGTTTACAAAGAAATAAGGATTTGGTGTAGGTGGTGTATAAAATTATAACACCATCCGCATTTTCTTTTCCTCCCGCAGAGCAGGGCCTCCTTCCTGAGCAGCCTGTCAGGTTGAGGTGAGGCAGGGCTATCCTACAACTGAGGGTAAGTCCGTAATGGTTGTGACTAAAAAGAAGCACAAATAGACTTTTGATATTGTGACTATGCACAATGCCTAAGTTACCATGTGATTTATTGTTTGTGCCCCTTTTTCTCTCTCTCTCTCTCTCTCCCCCATTCCCTCTTTTTTTGCCTTTTTTCTATTGATACCATGGGTATAACCTGACAAAAAAGGATAAGCAGGAATACTGGTGTTGTATATACCTTATTACTTTCACTTTTTGCAGCAGCAATATCACTATTATATCTGGTCCTGAAGAAAGCCGCTGATACAAAGGTCTGATCAATAGGCTGAAACATGTTGACCACAATGTGACAGTGGTTATATATCCATACCACTATGCTGTTTCTTTTAAATCCTGTCAGGTAGAACACATCAATAAAACGAATGTTAGTGATTTCTATCTAGACAGTTTTAACTCACTCTTCTATCTGTTCACACAGCGCTGCAAACCTCACTACACTCATCATCCTCACATATGGGATTAGTACCCATCCTTATAAAGATAAAATAAAACATCTCTGAGCTCCTTCCTTAACATCGAAGTAGTAGCTCCCAGTGGCGACTAGGTTTTCCCCACTGGTAAGGAGGACCCATATGATGAAGCATGACACCTTCGGGTGAGTGAGGGTTCTAATCCTTAAAGGATGTCTCCCCCTTAATGATAAAATAACACGTGAGTTAGGTTTGAGAGAGGAAGGGCCTTACTGGATGTGAAGCTTCCAAACACATGAGTTAGACTGTAGGTGTGTTTTTTGGTATACACAGATGCTGTTGGTGCCTATTTGGACAGGGTGGTCACTCCTTGACCACAAGGGAGATTTCTCCCATCTTCCAGTCGATATGGAATGTCGAAGGTCCAAGATATATGTTGCAGAGTTTCGTCCAGGGTCATCTAAAGTACTATGGACTGGGGTTCTATACTTATAGCAAGTTTAGGGGTTGGACTAACTCTAAGGTCCCTCCTATGGGTGGACCTTGGGAGTGGGTGGTTACACCCCTTCCCCTTTGTCCAGTTATGTGCCAGATCTGGGGTTGAGTGCCCCAGCAACTAGTTTGAACTGGAAAATGAATGAAGCACCTTGTGTGCCCCAGGCAGTGTCTGCAAAGCATTCACTGAATTCATCCCGCCGTGCCCCAATACACTAAAGCCTGTCTGGGGAGGTGCTAGCACCTCCCTGGATAGGAAACCTATTTTCCAGGCCTCCCCTGCCGGAGTTTTGTCCAGCAGCAGGAGGGCAGACTCGTGTCTGAGGCAGCAGCATCCATTTTGTGATGCTGGGGCTCTATTTACCTTTAACCGGGTTTACCAGTAACTACATGTCTTCTCCCTCTAGAAGGGTGGAATGCTACCCCCGTCGCCATAACTGGCAGGGGGTAGTATTCCGAAGTGTTTGACACCTTACACAACATGTTTTGATAAAGCCAAACAAAAGTTAGCATTAATCGCGAGGATTATAATGCACTTAAGAGTATATGGTATGGCTATATCATAGAATAGCTATAAGGAGATGGTTCTGAAAGCTGCAGAGGGGCTCAGCTCATGCTAGGGCACCCTCTCACACATAAGCAAGCACTCAGCCTCCAGGATTGTCAAGGCCTGTCATAGGAGTGACTTATATGTTACTATGTGTCTATATATAAGGTAGATATAGATATACTATATCTAAGTAAGGGGTGATTACACCACCTTACCCAGGCTGTAAGTACAGACATGTGGTGTTAGTTAGGAAGGCCAACCAGGGGTTGCACAATACATGCTGCAGCCCCTGGTAGGCCTAGAGTGCACCTAAGCCCTTGGTACCTATGGTACCATATACAGGGGATCACAAGCGTGACCCAGTAACCAATCTGGTATGTACCTAAAGTACATGGTATCAATTTAGAGAGAGAACAGCTAGGCTGTGGGCCTGATTAGCAGGGCCACAGCCATACTAAAGTCGAAAAACCAGTGAAACACAGCAAAAAGTGGGGGTAACCATAGGAAGCATGCCCTACTCTCCTACACAACCCCCCACCCCCCAACGCAGGCACATTAAACTAACCTTGACCAGTTGAGTCTTCATGTTCTAAGTGGAAATATCTGGAGAGTCCATCTGCATTGGCATTGTTACTCACAGGTCTATGTTTCACTGTATAGTCCACCACCTGAGCAGTTTGGGATTTTCACCCTTCTTCTGTTTTAGCCACAAGAGGGGCTTATCGTCTGTCTGAACTGTGAAGTGAGTACCAAACAAGTATGGCCTCAGCTTCTTCAGGGCCCAAACCACAGCAAAGGCCTCCCTCTCATTAGCTGACCAACGTTTCTCTCTTGGGGTCAGCCTTCTGCTAATAAAAGCTACTGGCTGATTCTGACCTTCATTCAATTGTGATAGCACAGCTCCTACCCCCAACTCAGAAGCATCTGTTTGAACAATGAATTCTTTGGAGTAATTAGGACTTTGCAGAATTGGTGCAGTGCGCATGGCCTGCTTCAGGTCATCAAATGCCTTTTGACAGCTGACTGTCCAATGAACTTTTTTTGGCATTCTTTTAGAAGTTAAGCCATTCAGGAGTTTCACAATGGAACCATACCCCTTAACAAATCTCCTATAGTACACAGTCAGGCCAAAGAAAGCTCCGACCTGAGTCTGGGTGGTTGGAGCAACCCAGTCCATTATGGTCTGGATTTTGCTCTGCAACACCTGCCTCACTCTATCTGGCACTTAGTAGCCTTGATAGTTAGGCCTGCTTTGTGCAGGGCCTCCAAAATATTTTTCAGGTGTATCAGGTGATCTTCCCAGGTGGAGCTAAAGACAGCAATATCATCAAGATAAGCAGCACAGTTGTCATCTAGGCCTGAGAGGACTTTGTTCACCAACCGTTGAAATGTGGCAGGTGCATTTTTCAGACCAAAGGGCATCACCACAAACTGATAATGCCCACTAGGGGTTGAAAATGCTGTCTTTGGCTTGGCATCATCAGCTAGCCTGATTTGCCAGTAGCCAGCTGTCAGATCAAATGTACTCAGAAATTTGGCAGAGGCCAACTTATCTATGAGCTTATCTGCTCTAGGTATTGGATGGGCATCTGTCTTAGTGACAGCATTGAGACCTCTACACAAAACCTCATCTCTCTCTTACCACTCTGTGTGTTAGGTTTGGGCACAAGGACTACTGGACTGGCCCAATGGCCCTCTGAGGGCTCAATCACTCCCAATTCCAACATTTTCTGGACTTCTGTCCTGATACAGTCCCTGACATGATCCGGTTGCCTGTAAATCTTATTTTTAATGGGCAGACTGTCCCCAGTGTCCACTTCATGAGTGCACCAGGTAGTCTGACTTGGAGGTATTGAAAACATATGTCTGTATGGCTGCAGACGTTGTCTGCAGTCACTTTGCTGCTGGTCAGTGAGGCTGCCTGCCAAGGCTACACCATCAACTGAACCATCATCAGGGTTCTGAGAGAACAGGTCTTGGAGAGGGTCACTCTCTTCCTCCTGTCCTTCATCAGTAGCCATGAGCAAGCCCATATCTGCCCTGTCAACATATGGTTTCAGTCTGTTGACATGAAGCACCCTATGGGGGCTCCTGGGAGTTCCAAGATCTACCAAATAGGTGACATCTCCCTTCTGTTCAACAATAGTGTGGGGTCCACTCCACTTGTCTTGGAGAGCTGCTGGGGCCATAGGCTCCAACACCCACACTTTCTGTCTTGGCTGGTAAACAGTCAGCACAGCCTTTTGGTCATGCCAGGCTTTCTGTAATTCCTGACTGGCCTCCAGGTTTTTAGTTGCCTTTTTCATGTACTCAGCCATCCGGGAGCGGAGACCAAGTACATAGTCCACAATGTCATGTTTAGGGGGTTTGAGAGGTAACTTCCATCCTTCCTTTACTAGACACAATGGACCTCTGACAGGGTACCCAAACAGAAGTTCAAATGGGCTGTAGCCAACCCCCTTCTGAGGAACCTCCCTGTATGCAAACAAAAGGCAGGGTAGCACGATATCCCATCTCCGCCTGAGTTTTTCTGGGAGACCCTTAATCACACCCTTTAAGGTCTTGTTGAATCTTGTTGCACTGTGGGTGATAGGGTGTGGTGAACTTATAGTTCAATCCACATTGCAATTCAATAACTAGACATACAGTGTGCACCTCTGTCTGAAACAACCTCCTTAGGGAAACCCACTCTTGAGAAAATTCCCAAGAGGGCTCTTGCCACAATAGTAGTGGTCCTAAGTGGTATAGCTTCTGGGTATCTGGTGGCATGATCCACTACCACCAGAATAAACCAGTGCCCAGAGGCTGTTTGGGGATCCATTGTTCCAACAATGTCAATCCCTACTCTTTCAAAGGGAACCCCCACCACAGGTAGTGGTATAAGGGGGGCCTTTGTAGTGCCACCTGCTTTGTCACTGGCTTAGCAGGTTACACAGGAGAGACACAACTCCTTGGTGTCTTCTGACATGTGGGGCCAGTGAAAATGAGGGACAAGACTCTCTCGAGTTTTGTTCAGGCCAAGATGTCCTGCAAAGGGAATATCATGGGCTAGTGTCAAAAGGAAGCTCCTGAATGCCAAAGGTATGACCAACTTCCTGGAAGCACCAGGCTTGGAGTCTCTACCCTCTGAATACAGGAGCCCTCATCCCAGTAAACTTTATGGGTGCCACTAGCATTCCCTGCATCCTCAGCAGCAGCTTGCTGTCTGAGGGGTTCAAGAGAAGGACAGTCCAACTGCGCCTACCTCAGATCTGGCCTGGAAGGTCCCCCTGTTTCAAGAAACTCAACCTGATCAGGTTCAAGTTCTTCTAGGACAGTTCCTTCTTTAGGCTTACATTCAGCTTCCTCAGAAGGCTGATCCTCACTATGAGGCAGGGGTAAAAGCACAGCCTTAACCCTACTTCTCCTTTTCCTGGTAGCCAACTGGTCCATTAGTCCAGAATCCAGTGCCTGTTCAGTGTTGCAATTTTTGACATGTGACCTAGTCACTGCAAGAACATGTGCTGAGATACGTAACATTTCTGCATGTGTCCTAAACTCCACTTCAAACCAGGCTGAAGTCTCTAGGTCATTGCCAAGCAAACATTCTACAGGGAGGTCTAAACTAACAACAACCTTCTAAAGGCCATTTACCCCTCCCCAGGAGAAATTAACAACTGCCATACTATGTGTGGTAGTGACATTGCGAGCATTGGTCACTTGGTAGGTTTCACCAAGTATGATCTGTCCAGAGTCCACAAAGTCAGGTATCACCATTGTGACACTGGCACCTGTGTCCCTGTAGGCCTGAGCCTGTTTCTCATTGACTAAAGGAGTTTGTCTGTCCTTGCCCAGGTTACTGGGGCTCACAGAGGAGGACATATACATGCCTCCATCACAGATCAAAACAGCATGATTTGGTGTTCTGACTAGGCCAGAACCCATCTCAGTTCCCAGGGTTAACCCTACTACACCCTTCTGTTGAGAACCACCACTTGGAGCTGAACTAGGGGGAACAGTTGCCTTAGGGGCAATGGTGGCTGTAGCTGTCTCCTTTTTGGTGCAATCACTAGTCCAGTGACTATTAATTTTACACATTTTGCACCAGGGTTTCTTTGAACCTTCTTTCTTTTTGGATTGTTGAGGACCCCCACCATTAGAAGCTTTTTGGGGACCTTGTGAAGACTTCTGGTCTTTAGCTTTCTCCCTACCGTTTTGGTCTTGCTTCTTCTTGTCACCACCTTGGTTCTGTACCTTCTGCTTCACCCTGGTTCTGATCCATTTGTCTCCCTTCTTACCCAATTCTTGGGGAGAGGTCAAATCAGAGTCAACCAAGTGCTGATGCAACAACTGGTTCTGGCAATTGTTAAGAATCTGTGCTCTCATGATTAGATTATACAATCCTGTCTAGTCACACACTTTACCACCCAGTAACCAGCCCTCCAGAGCCTTAGCAGCACAATCTACAAAGTCAGTCCAGTCCTGAGTCTGTGCCTTCTGGGTATCTCTGAACTGCAACCTATACTGTTCAGTGGTTAGGCCAAACCCATCTATTAGAGCACTCTTCAGGACTTTGTAATCATCAGCATTCTCTTCTCTTACAGTGAGGAGCTTATCTCTACCTTTGTCTGTAAAGGAGAGCCACAAGATTGCTGCCCACTGCTCCCGGGGTACCTTCTGTACTTTTGTAGTGTAGTTCCTATATTCCCAATAGGCTCTGCACATTGGAATAGCATAAACAGCAGTTTAGACGTAGGACTGAGGTCATCTAGGTCTCTACTGACTATGTTAGACTTAATTAGTTTTGCCAGCTAGCTCAGAGGTCACTAGAAACGTTCTCGAATGTTCAGGAAGGAGTTAACGTTCCTGATTAGACAAGAAGGGATTAGTTTCTGACAACCGCATAAACATGACAACTTTGCTCCCTCAGAATAAAGAGTATATCTCTAGAGTCGTGTGAAAACAATAGACAGTTATTTCACTCAGTCAATCGTGCATGCTTAATTTCACCAGGAGTGCAGAGAAATAGAGAGACGGGCGTTTTCAATAAAAGGTGTTATTTATTGAGCAGTCTTCTTTCTCATGCAAGAGAAATGAATTGCCACAATTGCAATACGTATCATAAAGTAAAGTGCGTACAGTAAAAGGAGTATTATGAAATAATACTGTAAAAGCATTGATATGGTTTCTTAGCCATATGATACTTCAAAACGGATAAAATATATACATACATAAAAACATTGACTAGCGTACTCAACTGGTGCTTCTAAGATACGCCTACCCCTGTGTACCTGACCTAACCCTAATACGTGGGAAGGAGTAAGTAAGTTGCAGTTTAAGTTAAGTTGTTTTTTTGCCAAGAATCTGAATCAAGAATTCTCTTAAGGGTTTAGTCAGCTCCGTACCTTGGTAATAGAATGTAGGAGGTCTTGTATCTCTCTCTCAGGACTCGATGTCCCAGCAACCCGCAAGGGTGACTGGAAACACCGGAGCTGGATTTCTCGGCTTGAGAAAAGACAGCGTCTCTCAGTGCGTCAAATGGGTGGGTCGGCTTCCTTCGGCTCTCGCATCAGCTGGGCTTCGGGCAAGTAGATAGCCGCTCTGCTCCAAACCACCGTGTGTTTGCTTAAGGCAACTGTTGGTATATTTATACCTGAAAGGTGCCGGGTTTGACGTAAGGTTGGACATAAGACGTCACTAAGAACTAACAGTTTTTTCTGGACTCCAGGAGTTCTTGTGCAAATCAAAACAAAAGCAGGGGGATTTCCCAGGCTGCTGGAGGCTTGGTTTGTTTAAAGAACGCGTTGTACTTTCTAGGAGTCTATGGGAGTAGCCTTGCCGTATTTGGACTGCATGGGCTATGACTAGATATGGACATGATTCCTATGCCTTTATAAGAATATGTTTTGTTATAACCACATAAGGGCATGAATCGGGGTTATCTTGATTAGGGTCCTAGATAGATTCACAACACCCACTCCACGTATTAATGTCCATCATTACTTAAACACTAAGCAATAATAAACATATAACGATGCATGTGTTTTCCAACCCACCCCAAAATACATAAATTGCATTTGAAATGGTGTATGGTATATACACGAAAATGAGTATTTATACTGTACGTTTTTCAAGCAGTGTTATCATTCAGGAAATGCATATATAAATATTAGCTGAATGAATTGCGAAAATTACACATGAAATGGCTCTGTATACAGAAAAGAAGGTCGAGAACATTCCATGACATATTTATACAATACTGTACATGTGCTAGAGGTTGAGGTAAAATATTGTCTCTAAAATCTCCGACAATAGAAGTTCTGTTCTCTAAGAATAGTTCTACTTTAGGCAGAGTACCATGTGCCAGAAAAAGGTAAATATTTTGGAAGTGGAAAAAATAATTTCGCTTTCAGTGGAAAAAATAGTTCCAAATGTTTTCAGTAGTTTTGTTTATCAAAAACTGAAGGCCGAATTCAGAGTTCAGGGAACGCTGTGTGCTCGTTGTTTTAAAGTTATTCTCGTTGTTCAGGGGAGAACTTCATTTCAGACAGGCTTGCAAAAAATTGGTCTACAACATCAGGTGAAAGTTCGACCAAGTTCGAAAAAGTTGAAATTGTGCATATGTGAGAATGATTGCTATCATCGATGTTTGGATCAGCAATGCTCACAGAAGGTTGTACCTGTTTAGTGCTGCTTTCCTCTCGTACTTCACCGCCACCTACTCGTAATGGTGAAGTCTCAACGAATGCCGTCATCAGAATAGGTAGCCGCTGGGGACAACACGATGCATGAGTCGTTACAGGACCTAGCAAAGTATCAATATCCATTGGTACTGCTGATGGTAGTGTAAGACAGACGTCCAACACGCATTCTTCTCTGCATAGCAGACATCGAAGCACAGGTAAGATGCAATTATGCCAGATGGGTCTGAATGAAAGTAACCATGTTGTACTCAGATCTCTTAGCCGTGCTAATCCGATGACTTTAGTGATTCGGTCTCGGTAGCGTATTGCTAGGTTCGTCTCTTCCATCGTAGCTGGAGCTTTGTCTGTGGCTTGGCTTGCCATATCGGAGCAGAAGGATCAAAAATGAAATTCCTGCTACGAGTCCCAAAAGAAGAGGCAGGCCGCTGAAAAGGGAATGAACAAAATTCGGAAAAATGCCCAGAACTGTTTCAAAGGGTGCTAACAGTCCCGAAAAAATTGTCTTAAATACATGTGCGATGCCACTGGTATCAGACATGTTTAAGATTTGACCTAACATTTCTACGAAATTCACGGGGCAATTTGTTGATAATAGGGTATGTATCTCTGCTGCTGTCCTTGCAACTTGCAGATCATACGTCTGAATGGACGAGGTTAAAGGCACAGTTGTCTGTAAAATAATCGACTTCATTCTGCTTTAAGTATCAATTTGAATAGAAGAGATATTCAAAGAAGGCCATATTGCCGCCTCCATGTCTGGATTGCTCTTTGGATACAATACTTGCATACAGCAAGTGACCATGGAAGTAACGCTCACGAGATAGGCTTTTCCTGGCACCATGCCACAACAGCTGTGGTCACTGATTAGAACGTAGCTGCCGTTGGAAAGCTGTCTGAAAAATGGCTCTATCTGTGTCGCAGGAGTGCCATGCAGGTGACATGAAAGGTTATTGATGAACCTTCGCAGGCTCCATGTAAGTTAATACCTTGACACGGAAGTGTACCGCTTAGTGAGTTTTTTTACAATTATTACCACTAAGAAATACCTCTTTTTTTCCTTCACTATAACATTTGTGTGTATAAGGTAAATTCCATGTTGACTTGATGTATCCTTTACCCAACCTTTCATACAGGCCTGCTGGTATATATTTTTGGCAATACTTAAACTGGAAAGTTGTTATCGGAATTGTAATTGTTCCGTGTATTATCCATTCAATGACAGGTCTCTCTGACATTGCCAATGGTAATCTCTCAAGTTTTTCAATGCTCAGAATCGTATAGTCTGCTCATTTTTGTGCCAAACTGATTTGTTTATCAGGAAGGTTAAAGATAGAAAATAATGACGTTATGTTGATTAGACGCCATGGCACGTAGCCTGAACGCAGGTTTTTCAACATCCAGCCAAGTTGTACAATAGAACGCAATTGGGACTGACCATGTTGTAACATTAGTAAGTCCTGCTCTATTATATCAATAGCAGATGATACAATGCTGTCCAGTGAATATATTCTGGAGGACAGAGTCGTTAACCCATTGTCCACTACAGAAAGTGATTTTTCCAAATTTATACGATCAATTTCTCGTATTTTTTCTGCAGTTTCAATTTGTGTTACTTTCCAAGCTTCGTTGTAAGCAGCGTATATACCGGCGTATATGAAACGTTTTTGACGCTGTTTGCGTGGTCCCAGTATGAAATCACGCAAGTCAGTACCGTCTTTAAGTAAAGATAAGTGTTGCTTAATTTCAGCCAGTGTGGATTTTTGTAGCCATTCGAGGCATAGTTTCCCTACACTGTATGTTGTAACTATCCCTGGATGTTGTCTCTGGGAGTATCTTGGGTCTGGCCTGTTCTGTTTTAACCCCTGTAATTTGTTCAGGAATCTCTCTTGACAGTTATTTGTGTCTGTGGGCCAGATCAACCATTTTTTCCAATCAGGATTTGTTCTGTTTTGGTGTAAAATAAGGGATACGTCCATCTCCTGATCTGTAGTGCTATTACTATCAGGTATGGGTTTTGGAATAGACGGTTTATTTAAGTCTTTTATCTTGGCTAAACCAAGACAGGTTGTTTGCTGAATGGTGTAATTCAGGAATATTATTTGTTCTGGGATCATGCAGGCTCTAAATAATGCTTCTAGACCTTGTACCTGCCAGTCTTTTGAACCCCAGATGGTTTTTGTTTCAATGTTGTTTTTCCAAAATTCAAAACCAAATGTAGACATTTTGTCATAACATTTTTCAGAATGAATCAATTTAGTATTTGTCACCATTGTTTTCATTCCTGTCTTATTTGACATTTTAAAATAAAACGTTTCTGGATCAGTTGTGTTAAACACTGAGAAGTATGGGAATTTCTCATAAAATGTTTTCGAGCTGCCTTTTGGCGGTGTTGCACAATGTTCCCATTGATTATAATTAAAAACATTTCTAGGATTAGCAGATTTATGCAAATAGTGATGACCATAATGATTATAACAGTACATTTCTTCATATTTTGCTGAACCCTGCAAATAATCTTGTTCTGGGAATTTTGCTGACATTACTAAATCTGACATCATATTATTAATATTTTCAAAATCCCAATCATCAGAGAAAGTACTTGGTTTTACAAAGTCACTTAATGAAATCTTGAACTGATGTGTATATTCCAGGAGCTCAATCGGGCCATACATTTCATAATCAATTTTGTCCCATGCTACCCCACCGGGTATTGGATTGGCTGTGATGTTCACTGATGACAGTTCTCTTTTCTCGATGTGTGAGGATTTGTGAGGCTTTAGGACCAAGTTGATGTTCTGACTTGCTGTGTCTATTGTACTATATTTTCCTTCAATGAATTTTCCCAAACATAGAACCATGATGAGCCAAAGTAAGAGGAAAAGTACACCTAACAAAATCCAAAATTCAATCCATGGTGAAATCAGATATGTTTCTTTTAGTTGATGAAAAAGTTCAGTCATTGTTTCTTTGAAAGTTTTTGTTGCTGGCGTTTCTTCATGCTCGCTTGGATCATCAGAAAAGTCATCGAAATTGATGAAATAGCCAGATGCAGTTCTGTCAATTTTTGGAATTGCTTCCGGATTTGCTTTTGTCTTTGAATCTTCTTTTGTTACATTAGTATAGTCAGAGGCTACGTCATTGTAGACAGGTGTTTCTTGACGGTTCACAACTGCGATCTCTGTTGCAGTCTGGACAACCCATTGCAAATTTGTAATTTTGCAGGCTCATCCCCGGCCACCAGTATTCTGATTGTAATTCTTTTCGAGATTTTACGATCTCTTGGTGCCTTAGACCCAATCCCATATGTGCGTCTTCAATCAAGAAGATTCTCCGGTTCGTGTTTGGAATTACTCTATTCCCCACTCCAGGGATTTGAGCAAAAGGAACGGAATTTGCATCAATTATGTATGTATTATTGAGTGGATAGTCGAGAGGTAACGCTGCATAGTCGCCTTTTAAAGACGCTTTTACCGCCAGCATGGTTTCTCTGTCTGTTTGTTTTTTAGTACGCTTTTTTGTGACTACGGAAGCCGGTTGAACCGCTGCCGCTGTGGCTCTGTTAGCCAATGAATTCCCTGCAACGTGAACGCCATCACGCTGATGACTCAGTGTATGTATCACGTGAGTCTTTCGTAGTTCTTTCTGCAAAAGAACTACTTGTTCCCATAGCTTTTTATGCTTTATAGTGGCACCTGTGTCATCTTTGTAACCGTTTTGAATCCAGGTCTGCATGCTCTTATTGTAAGACTGGACGCAGTAATGCGAATCGCACACTATTAGTGTGGGGAATTCGCGATCGGCATTTTCAAGCGCCATCTTTAAAGATCTTATTTCAGCTCGCTGAGCTGTACAGTTTCTGAGTGATTCAGTTTTGGTGCTTATCGGTCTGAATTTACCAAAGCGCCAGCGACCTTCAACAATCGCGCACGCTGCATTGTAGGATTTTTTATCCATATCGTAGTGTTGTGCAAATCTGTCCATGTAGATTACACAGCTGTATTGTTTGAGAGGCAGAATTTTGATTGACAGAGGGTATTCTCGTTCGTATTCTAGATTTTCTAGTTTTTTCATTTTCGGGTCAAAATAGTGTTTCACGTCTTCTGTAGTAAGAGAATTTTCCCATTGTATCCATTTTGGATCTAATGCCACAGTTTTCAGATTGTGTGGACTTGTTAATGCCTCAAGCGCTGATTCTGCTGTTAAAACAGAAATCCTTTTGCCTTGGGTTAGGGCTCTTTCTTTTGCTACAGCAGTTTGAACCGCAGTTAGAATTTTTTCAGTAGAACTGAATTTAATTTCAGCTTGTGTGTACAAATGTGATTTGTAAGCTATTGGTACCGTTTCTCCCTCATTAGAGATCAGGTACATGAATCCGCATCTTCCTGGGATGACTCGGATTACAAGGTTGCGTACATTTTCGCGTGTTTGCAGTTTTGTTTTAGTTAACATGTCTGTTTGTAATGATCTTAAAATTTCTGTGTGTTTCTGAGTCCAATTGATTGGTTTGAAATCACGTTTTATTAATTCATAGAGAGGTATAACCCTCTCTGCATAATTTAGAATGTATGTTCTTCCGAAATTCAGGAAACCTAGTATTGATTGTAAGTTCTTCAGCGTTTTTGGTGCTTGGAGTACAGCACATTTCTCTAAGAAATTGTCTGCTAGGCTTTTGCCTTCACTTGATAATTCATATCCTAAAAACAGGACAGTTAGGTGAGCAATTCGTGACTTTTTAAAGTTGAATTTGTACCCTTCAGCTGCAAACCCAGGTATTATGGTGTTCACTCTTTTCAAGTGTGTCTCCAGGTCATCATCTGTGAGATAGATGTCATCGACATAAGATAATGCCTCATCATCATATATTTGTAGTAACTCTGTTACCCTTGCTGAGAATAATCCTGGGCTATTCTTAAATCCCTGTGGGAGTCGACAGAATTGTTTTTGCGACCCCATTGTTGAGAAAGCGGTCAAATACCTGCTTTCAGGTGCAATGTTTTGACAAAAGAATCCATTAGAGATATCTAATGTCGTTTTATATTTTTTGAGCACGATGTTATTCATTAGTGCTGCACTGTGTGAGTTTTGTACTGCAAAAGTTTTTCAACAGGAGTGTAAGTGTCTGTAGTCCAAAACTAGACGATATAAATCTGGCTTGGAGACAGGAAACAAAGGACTGTTCATTTGTGAGGTGCATGTTTCAATCACCCCCTGATATTCAAGTTGATCTAAGATCTCCCTGACTTGATTTTTAGCTTCTTGTTTAACTGAGTACTGCCTTTGTGCAGTAGGTTCACTATTAACTGGATTTTGTGGGGAGGAGAATACTCATCCCATCCTACATGATTTTAATATAATGCAGGAGCTTGGGCCACTGCCCATTTTCTTGCAAATGTGTATTTTTTATGAATTGGAATATGATTTGAGAAGGCAGGCATAATCATTTCTTCGCCATGAGGGCACTCCCTGACAAACTCTGGTGGCCAGTCTTTCTCAGCTAACAGGATATCATAGCCTTCAGATAAGTGATCCCAAAAGAGACCTCTTATTTTCCTTGTTTTGTCCCCCTCTATACGCAATGTTATCTCGTATAATTTATGGGGTTTGCTAACTCTGGTGTCTGCAGTTTCCACCTGAATGTATTTATTCGTGTCCACTGTCTCCAGAAGATTCATCAGGATCTTGCGAACCATGGTTACTTCTGCTGCGCTGTCTAGCACTGTCTGGGCCCACTCTCCGTTTTTCAGTTGTGTCCTCAGTATCCTCGGCATGTTTTATTTTAATACTGGCTACCTTCTTTCTTGGAAATTGTAATTTTTTACTTTGATGAGCAGGTTCCTTGTCTTTGGACTTGACGTGCTCTTCCTTGTGTTCTGACCGTCCTCTTCTTTCTGATTTCTGTGAGGAATTCTGAAAAGATCGAGAGGGAAGTGTATCAATATCTTGATATCTGTCAGGTTTTCTCAATTTATCCCTATCTCTAAGGTTGTATCTTTTCTCAGTGGGCTCCCTTTGGGGAGACTTGTTTCCTCGTTCTGCAGATCTATCTCTCCGTTGAGGAGACCTTCCTCTGGACTGAAAACGTTTTTCTCTGGGAGTGGATTGTTTATTACCATCCCAACTCTTTTTTGGAGTGTTCAGATTATTTTTAATAAAAGTTTTTTCTGGATTTTCAATTAGTTGTGGTTTTTGTGGTTTCCCACCCAAACTATCTCTTCCTAGTTCTTCATAGGATTTTTCGATGATTCTGGCAACTTCAAAAGGTTTTTCTGCTATATCTGTTTCTTTCAGTTTCTGGCGGATATTTTGTATCGTCAATTGTCAATTGAACTAATTCTCTATATCCCTTTGTTAATTCTTTTAGTTTAACCAAAAGTTATTTGCTTGACATTTTTTCAATGTCGTGATGTGTTGTGTAGCTGGCTAGAACCGGCCATGTGGCTCCTGGTCTACCTAGTGGGCCGAGCCTGGTAATGTGATTTTGATGTTTTAGGGCGCCATTAAACCTGAGCAGGTGCTCTTGGTAAGTTAGTGGAATTTCAACGTCCTCGAAAGGAGTGTATTCATTGGGAGATTCCTCTATTTTGTAATAGTGGAAGTCTTGTGTTACAGCGTTTGCTGCTGTAAAATGTATCCATGAATAGAATACCCCTGTCTGCCGATATTCATGGGCCTCTACCACGAATGTGACTGTACCACCTCTCGGTGATAGTCCATTTTCTATAAGCTTAAGAGTTATAGTTCTTCTTAAATTAACCGGAAAGATTATAGCATTCGGGTCATTCTGTTGGAGAGTTGTGTCATCTAACAACAGTTGAGACGCTGTAGCATCTCTTTCTTCGTCACCGTCCGGCATTTTACTGACAGAAAGTTTTTTGTTGCAGAGCAAGTTTCAAGGAAACAAAGATTAGGTGCACAATATTTTGGAACACTGTATCCTTCAACGTTCACTAAACCAAAAACTAATACATAGGAATCTCTTCCTACTAAGTTCCGGCGGATATTAACCTTTTACCCACTCCAGATGTCTTTTGGAGTTTTTACAGGAAAAAGGGGTCTGTGTGAAAAGCACGACTGAGTTACTCTAATGTCTTGCGATAGATTATCGCCTTACCAAATGTTGGGCGCCATGTAGTTTAGTTCCTATATTCCCAATAGGCTCTGCGCATTGGAATAACATAAACAGCCGTTTAGAGGTAGGACTGAGGTCATCTAGGTCTCTACTGACTATGTTAGACTTAATTAGTTTTGCCAGCTAGCTCAGAGGTCACTAGAAACTTTGTCGAGTGAACAGGAAGGGGTTAACTTTCCTGAATAGACAAGAAGGGATTAGTTTCTGACAACCGCATAAACATGACAACTTTTCTCCCTCAGAATAAAGAGTATATCTCTAGAGTCGTGTGAAAACAATAGACAGTTATTTCACTCAGTCAATCGTGCATGCTTAATTTCACCAGAAGTGCAGAGAAATAGAGAGACGGGCGTTTTCAATAAAAGGTGTTAATTATTGAGCAGTCTTCTTTCTAATGCAAGAGAAATGAGTTGCAACAATTGCAATACTTATCATAGAGTAAAGTGCGTACAGTAAAAGCAGTATTATGAAATAATACTGTAAAAGCATTGATATGGTTTCTTAGCCATATGATACTTTAAAACGGATAAAATGTATACATACATAAAAACATTGACTAACGTACTCAACTGGTGCTTCTAACATACGCCTACCCCAGTGTACCTGACCTAAGCCTAATACGTGGGAAGGAGTAAGTAAGTTGCAGTTTAAGTTAAGTTGTTTTTTTGCCAAGAATCTGAATCAAGAATTCTCTTAAGGGTTTAGTCAGCTCCGTACCTTGGTAATAGAATGTAGGAGGTCTTGTATCTCTCTCTCAGGACTCGATCTCCCAGCAACCCGCAAGGGTGACTGGAAACACCGGAGCTGGATTTCTCGGCTTGAGAAAAGACAGCGACTCTCAGTGCGTCAAATGGGAGGGTCGGCTTCCTTCGGCTCTCGCATCAGCTGAGCTTCGGGCAAGTAGATAGCCGCTCTGCTCCAAACCACCGTGTGTTTGCTTAAGGCAACTGTTGGTATATTTATACCTGAAAGGTGCCGGGTTTGACGTAAGGTTGGACATAAGACGTCACTAAGAACTAACAATTCTTTCTGGACTCCAGGAGTTCTTGTGCAAATCAAAACAAAAGCAGGGGGAATTCCCGGGCTGCTGGAGGCTTGGTTTGCTTAAAGAACGCGTTGTACTTTCTAGGAGTCTATGGGAGTAGCCTTGCCGTATTTGGACTGCATGGGCTATGACTAGATATGGACATGATTCCTATGCCTTTATAAGGATATGTTTTGTTATAACCACATAAGAGCATGAATCAGGGTTATCTTGATTAGGGTCCTAGATAGATTCACAACACTTTGCAGGCCCTTTCCAGTGCAGTGATCCATTTGTGAATGTCATCCCTAGTCTGATAGGGAGGGACAATCTTGTTTAGGTTTCTATGGTCATGAGACCTATCCCTACCACTAGGGATATTGCTGCCACCAGGGGACTCTAGTCCCCTCTTTTGTCTCTCTCTTTCAAGAGCCAGTGTCTCTTTCTCAAGGGCAATTTCTTGCCTCTTGATCCTAAGCTGGACTTCCTTCATCCTAGCTTCATGTTCCCTCCTCTCAGGAGAACTTCTTCTCCTATGAGATGAGGCAGAGGGCCCTATTGATGAACCAGAATGGTTAGATTCCACTGAAGGTGATCTTACCCTTCTAGGTCCACCAGTAGGCCTACGTGGTGGGATAGAGGGAGGCCTTGGTAGGCCCTCACCATCTCCAGGTAGCCCTGTGTCTGACAGGTTGGGTTCATTAACCACTTCCTGGTCTGCATCCTCATCATCTTCAGAGTCCAGGTGGGGAACCCCACCAGGATCTTTTTCTGATGATGAATGGCCCCCCTCCTTACTACCTTGGGTATCTGGATCTTATGCTATGGCTAAGCCATCTGCCACTAAGATATCTATTAGGCGTTGGGTGGTGGGACTCTGTCCTTGCTTTAATTTCCTTATGGCACACAAACCTCCTAACTCTTGGAAAGAGAATGTGTCATACTTAGAAGGCAGCACTGGGATGTCTTCTTGTAGAGGCACAGTAGGCCCTGCCTTTAAAGCCATGACTAGTGAGGAGTGGTGTGTGCACCTACCTACACTACTTGGTTTCCTACTAGAACCTCTCTAGGAGTTGTAGTCAGGGTGTTCTAGGCCCTTACCACCTACAAATTCTAAGTTCAGTAGAACTTATGTGTTATAAGCTTGATTTATATGTACCTACTGGTACCTTGATGTGATTTATCAAATGATAGTCTCATGATTATTTGGTAAAACAATGCACCCCTTATCCCATCTGCTGCACACCAATGTGAGAAGTTGGCCTGGTATATGATGTCCACTATTCTAGTGGGCACCTTGCACCAGTCCTAACGACCCTTATTCATGGTAGGTTATAAAGGCAACCTTATAGAAAGGTATCCTAATGGTAGCTGTGGAGAGCAGCCTTCAGGCTAAGACTTGGAGACGAGTTAAGCAAGTTGTTTTACCAATTATAATCTCATGAATGATAAATGAAAGCACACCACACAAGGTATACATCAAATATATATATATGTATTTATTCTAAACAAAACCCCTCTGGACCCTTTATGAGGTCAAAGGTAAAAGTACAATACAAGGAACTTAATTAGCATACGATAAGTTGCACAGTATACAAAATGCCCTAGGGGCTTCACAAACCATATACTAAAATAGTGGTATAAGAACCACGTGAGAGTTAGAAAGCATGCCTAGGGCCTGTGGAATCGCTGGGGCTGCCTAGAACCACCAAAGGTTAGGATGTAGGAGGCCCCGGGAGACGCGTGGAGTGTCTAAATATAGCCGCGGGTTACCATTGACTTTCCATGGAGAACGAACAAGTTACAAAATTCCAATTTAAGGGCACTTCTAGGTGAACTAAGATGGAACCGTTTTAGACTAGGACACTTTGAGAGTCAAGACCCACAGGAGCACCGGAGTACACGCGTCCAGTGTTGTTGAGTAACTCCAGTAGGGATTTGGAGTTGGGATCTTTGGGTTGCTCGATGTAGAAGTTGAGGTCGCCTAGCAGAACGTAGTAGAGGGAGTTGATGACGATGGAGCAATGATATTGCTGATGGCGTCTCAGAATGCTGGCAGGGGTCCTGGCGGTCTATGTGTGAGGGTGCCTTTTTTGGTTGTATTGGCGTTCATGTGTAGTAAGAAGTCGAGGTGCTCCCTGAAAGGCATTGGGTCTTCGTTTATCATCTTGTATCTCTTGGGGGGGCAGTGGTGATGTTGGGGTTGGAAGCGGGGTTGAGCCATGTTTCGCTGATGAAGGAGATGTCTGGGATTAGGGTGTTGATGGTGTCTCAGAGTTCCGTAGTGTATTTGATGAGGGAGGGGGCGTTGAGCAGGATGCAGTGTAGCGGCTCCTGGTTATTTGTAGTCTTCTGGGATTTACTGGTGTTCGGTCCTCTGTGGGTAGGTGGGAGTTTGTTTTTGGAAAAGAGAAAAATCCTTGCCCAAACATCATGGGAGTTTTGCCCATGGTGTGAGGTACTTTTTTTATATTTTCACTATCCCTCACTGCCAGGATACTTCTGCTAGAGACAGAGCATTAAAAAAAAAGCTATCCGATCACCTACTGTAAATAAAGTGGATGGTTGGATGGCCTACTTATGATGGCCCATACTCCCTCGGACATCAGAGGATCTTTTATGCCAGTGGACTGTATTAGAGTGAACCTGGTTATATGTCTGACTAAAATAGGGATATTTATTACATCAAAATAACATGGCAGTTAATTGAAAATCTTCCCAAAAACACTTAACTTCAAATTATTGCAAAGGGTGTTGTTTTTTGAAAGATTGACATCCACTATTACATCACTCATCTATATTGAACCTAATGAAGGATGAAAATAACATTTTTGAAGCTTAGTTTTAATATGTATTCCGTGATAGGGGTGTGAATTCTATACATCTTCAAAGAGAATAACATTGTGTAGTAAACTGGGTTAAGAGTTGTGCAGGAAGCACTCAATTATAGTGGCTCAATTGGATCCCGGACTACATCACCCAGGCATTACTGACATGCCAGGAGGTGGGACTTCTCCCAGAGTCGGCATATTTAAATTGTCCTAGTTTGCCGCAGCATGGGATGCACTTAATTTTGGTGGCTCCATTGGGAGCATGACTACATTGCCCAAAAATCCATCATCTGCCATGAGGCGGGGACTTCTCCCTGAGTGAGCCTACTTAAATTGCCCTCATTTCCTTCAGCACAAGACACACTCAATTGTGGTGGCTCCATCAGGGGACCAGAATACATCACCCAGACCTCTCTCACCTGCCAGGAGGCAGAGAATTTTCCCTGAGCAGGTTTACGAGAAACACGCTCAATTTTCACAGTGCGAGATGTGTCAGGGCGAAGCTTGGGCCCAGAATGGGTCCATATGTACTGGATCGCAGCCGGACTAGGCTGGGCTGCCCCCCTCATTTTGCTCCATAGTCTTGGAATCTTAATCAGTGGGGAGCAGAATGGGCAAGAGGAAATCTGCCAGCTCCAACACCCCGACTGATGGTAACCATAACATACTGAATACTTTTGTAATGCTGGATGTTGGTATGATTATGAAAGAGATAAACCTAGCAGAGAAGTGACTCTTGCTGGACTTAAATATTCAGCTGGCTGTTCCCCTATCCCCAACAGCACCAATACAAAATCCTGCCATAGGTATCTTGGGAGCTACTCCATCTACTGATGGCTGTGTCCCCTCAGTCATGGGTCCACGATCTAACCCTGGAAACTTTGGATAGCTTCCACCTGGATGATCCTGGACCGGGTGCCAACCAAAAGAAAGCATGGGCTTGGGTGTTTGGCTAAGGGAAGAACGATTCAGTATCAAGTCCTAGAGTAACTTGTCAGTCAAACTGAAACACAGCTTTAAGGGGGACACTATGTTGGGCCTGACTGGGCAGAGTGTCTGTGTGATAAATTGAAGGCCATGCTCTCTGCCAGCATTGGGCACTTGTTAAGTGAATAAGTGCCTTAGAAAAAGTGATTGCTAAAATGTCCGAGTTTGGGCCTACATGAGATTGTATGTATGGGTGTAATTTAGAGTAACACAAAAAGATGATGGATGAAATGCTGAACATCGTGAAACACTCAGCCTCAGTATCAGGTCACAAAGGAAGATCCAGGAGTAGCAGGGAGCAAGCTAGAGGTCACAACTGCGCTTCCTGACGTCCATGACTTGGTGATAGCTTAAGCCCCTACAAGCTTGTAAAGGAGGCAAACGAAATGCTAGGCTTGAGCACCAGGTTCCTTTTGGTAGTCTACCTGAGGGGATGTGATACAGAAGCCTGCCCACATGTTGTGGTGTTAGCAAAAGTATTGCAGCTGGAGCCTGATGCCACAGAGTCTGCCGTGCAGCATAAAAAGAAGGTCACTTGCTGGTTTTCAGGGAATGCTAATTTTAACATTGCAGACTACAAAAACATTTTGTTTGCAAGGAGAGAAGGCTGCATAGGCCCGGAATCGAAGAGCCTCCATGGGAATTGTGTGATAATTAATTTTAGAAACCTTGTGTTGGTGCAACACATTCTGCCTCAGCATGCAATTAGTAGTTTGAGTAATAACTTAATTAGCCCCCTGCCACTTGGATACTTTTACAGAAACCTAAGGACTGCAGGGGCTCCCAAACAGTATGACTGCTCACCAGTCATGATCATCACCATATTACTTTATTTTGGCCCAAAAGGCCATAACAGGACAATACAACAACGTCAAACATACATACACACTTAATCAAATGAAAAAAAAATAGCTTTCTAAAAGAATGAATTATAAAGCACTAGTTTCAAAGGTCTGCATGTAAGATCTTAAGCATAATAAGACAGATTAAAAATATGCGGTGGGGTGAAATATAGCCAGAGAAGCGAAAGTGCAACATTTCATGATCCATAGATCAAAGTACGTGTACTTTTTAGCCAGAAAGTAACTGCTAATCAGTTGCAAATATTGACTAATAAACCTTAACGTATAACCCTTTGCCTCAGGGCCCAGCCTTTAGTGCAGCAGTGTGAAGGGCCCAGGTCCACTTTAAGTATCATACAAGGGCAAATACAATTACTTGAGTCATGTCAGTTTTCATTATACATAGCGCTACCGCACATTGCTTGAGTCTCAAGATTCGACAGAGCGGCCTGGTCCACTCTTGGCTCTAGGGACTTCGTACTTTTGACAGACCAATAAAAAGTAAACCTCAGATTCAGAATTGTACGGGCAAAGAGGGCAGCCCACAAGGCCTTGCCCATGATGTTCCCACTTTACATTGAAGGACCTCATCAGCAGTGTGTCAATTTGGAAGTGAAAATACAGGGATTTAGCCTCGGCTGGGGAGAGCCTATTACTAGCCCTTTAGACCTCATATTGCCCCACACTCTTTCTAAAACATAGTCCTAGAAAATCCCTTTTATTCATCTGGTTGTGCTCCAATCTAGACTGGTAAGGTCCTACCATATGCTCATTAAAGTTAGATTGTTACATAAGGATCTTACAGCACCAAGCCAAGGTTGAATACAATTCTTGTCTAACCCCTTCGCTGCTAGCTCCCTCCCGCCCCCTACCCCCCCCCACCCCACCCCCTGTGCTAAGCCTTTTTTTGGACTATTTGGGGTAGTTCGCGCTTCGGCCCCTGTAACTTTTTGACCACATAAGGTATCCATGCAAAATTTGCATTCTTTTCTTTTAACATTATTGGGATTCTAAGGTACCCAGGGTTTGTGGATTCCCCATGAACGGACCCAGAAATTAGCCAAAAATACAGCTACATTTGTTTTTTTGGGGGGGGAATGGAAAAAAGTGCTGGAAATGAAAGCATCCATTTTTTCCCTGCAAATGGTATCAACAAAGTGTTTATGGGGCTGATATCAGCATTTTCCCAGCTTTCAGGGACTGACAGACATTTGTCAAAAATTCAACATTTTATACACAGTTTTTGCTTTTAACTGGGACATAGCCTATTTTTGCTATTTGTTGTGCTTTCAACCTTCTTCCAGTTAATGGTAGTAATGGGTATTAATGCAATAAGGGATCTTGGAAAGCTATACATTTTACAAAAGTAGACCAATTCTGAATTCAGGAAGGGGTCATTTGTGTATATCCTTCAGTTGAAAATAGGAAAAATAAAGAATGAGTTGAAAAAACCCCCATATGTTCTAATGTTTTCACCTGTAACTGCTTTTAATTATGACTGATGTTTAAAAGCAATATACCTTTACATCTGCTTGATCTTTCTGGTTGCGGGGACATTTAGGACTTGTAGGTTCACCAAGAACCTGACACACCCAGAGCCAATAATTGAGCAACGTCGTGCAATGGTAATTTATTATGTACCGGGGATATAGTAACTAATTTGGGAAAATATATAAAGTGAAAAATTGGGATGTAAGACACCTATGTATTTCTGAAATTGGAACAAAATATAGAGCTTAGAAATAGTAGCTATGTGCACCTTTCTGTAATTGTGAGTACCCATACTAGCATGAGAATTATAGGACATTTTTCAAAGTGACTTCTTTTTTACACATTGTCTTTCATTTGGAAGGCAGAAATGCATCAAAAGTCAATAGGTAATTACAGTTGCTCTACAATTCTGTGTTATTCTAAGTCTCCCAATAAAAATGGTACCAAACTTGTGTGGGTAGGCCTAGTGCCCGCAACAGGAAACGGCCCAAAACGCAACGTGGACACACTATTTTTACAGTGAAAACTGACCCTTTTTTTGCCAAGTGCCTAGCTGTATTTTTTTAACCCTAGCTCTGCCGGCACCTAGAAAAATCTAGAAAACCTATACATTTTTAGAAACTAGACACCATGGGGAATCCAGGATGGGGTGACTTGTCTGGCTTTCACCAGGTTCTGTTACTCAGAATCCCTTGTAAACCTCAAACTTTGCGAAACAAAAAAACACATTTTCCCCACATTTCTGTGGGGGAAAGTTCTGGAATCTGCGTGGATCCACAGAATTCCACCCACCCCAAATTTCTCAAAGTCTTCCGAGAAAAATGATACCTCACTTGTGTGGGTAGGCCTAGTGGCCGCAATAGGAAACAGCCAAAAATGCAACATGGACACACCACATTTTCACAGTGAAAATGGACCCTTTTTTTTGCAAGATGCCTAGCTGTAGATGATGAACTCTAGCTCTGCCAGCAACTATGGAAACCTAGCAAACCTATACATTTTCAAAAAATAGACACCCAGGGGAATTCAGGATGGGGTGACTTGTCTCGCTCTCATCAGGTTCTGTTACTCAGAAGCCCTTGCAAACCTCAAACTTTGTAAAAAAACAACATATTTTCCTCATATTTCTATGGTGGAAAGTTCTGCAATCTGCGTGGATCCACAAAATTCCACTCACCACGCATTTCCTAAAGTCTTCCAAGAAAAATGGTACCTCACATGTGTGGGTAGGCCTAGTGGCCACAACAGGAAACAGACCAAAATGCTACGTGGACACACCACATTTTCACAGTGAAAACTGACCCTTTTTTTGCAAGATGCCTAGATGTAGGTTTTGAACCCTAGCTCTGCCGGCACCTAGGGAAACCTAGCAAATCTATACATTTTGAAAATTAGACACCCAGGGGAATCCAGGATGGAGTAATTTGTCTCGCTCTCATCAGGTTCTGTTACCCAGAAGCCCTTGCAAACCTCAAACTTTGTAAAAAAGCAACATATTTTTCTCACCTCATATTTCTATGGTGGAAAGTTCTGCAATCTGCGTGGATCCACAAAATTCCACTCACCACGCATTTCCCAAAGTCTTCCAAGAAAAATGTTACCTCACTTGTATGGGTAGGCCTAGTGGCCACAACAGGAACCTGCTCAAAAATAAAATGTGGACACACCACATTTTCACAGTGAAAACTGACCCTTTTTTTGCAAAGTTCCTGGCTGTAGATTTGAACTGCAGCTCTGCCGGCACCTAGGGAAACCTTTGTAAAAAACATATTTTCCTTATATTTCTGTGTTGGAAAGTTCTGGAATCTGCGTGGATCCACAAAATTCCACCCACCCCGCATTTCCCAAAGTTTTCCAAGAAAAATGGTAACTCACTTGTGTGGGTATGCCTAGTGCAAGTGACAGGAAACGGCCCAAAACGCAACGTGGACAAACCACATTTTCACAGTGAAAACAGACCCTTTTTTTGCTAAGTGCCTAGCTGTAGATTTTGAACCCTAGCTCTGCCAGCACTTAGGGAAACCTAGCAAACCTATACATTTTTTAAAACTAGACACCCAGGGGAGTCCAGTGAGATATGGCTTGGGTGTGTCCCCCAAAGTTTACCTTCCCAGACTCCCCTGCAACCCTCAATTTTAGCTAAACAAATCACTTTTTTCTCAAATTTCTGTGTGGGAAAATTCTGGAATCTTTGTGGATCCACAAATTTCCAATCACCCAGCGTTTCCCAAGGTCTTCAGACAAAAATGGTACCTAACTTGCGTGGGTGGGTCAAGTACCTGCGACGTGCGAGAGAGTCTGACAGAGGCTGGGCTGGGTCACATCTCTAAGAACTGGGACTTGAGGTACTTTTAGACCCCCTCAAAGACTTTGCTGTGCAGTTATCATGTTTTGTATGTTTACCTGTGCAGCAATCTGAAAATGGGCAAACGTAAATATATTGCAGGGCAAGGGGTGGTGGGGACTTTAGATGTGTTTATACTGAGAGCTGAATCAGCACTGATCCATGAGATAGAATTAACAGAGCGTAGGTTGTCACTAGAGCCACTGCCCCCCCAATCTAAGACAACCCAGGATGTCCCTGCTTCTCTCTCTCTACAGCCTAACAATGTCACTCTCCCTTGGGTAAAACCTCCGTAAAATTCTATATTAGAATCCAATTCCTCCCCAGAATCACTGAGTATACGCAATAGCCCCCTTGTAAATAGATAAAGGGCAGGAAATTGCTAAAAATTGTAATACCACCCAAAAGCCACCTACAAAGAAGAGGAAGGGGAGGGGCACACAAAGACCAAACCTTAAAGCAGATAGCCTAAGGACTACGAAATGGAAAACAAGAAATAGTATCAGTCAGGGACATATTATCCCACTGCAGCCAATAGCAGCAAACAGCCCATTACCCCCGTCACAGGAGGATGATTTTTGGAAAAGGATGGAGATGATGATATTTGTTCTATTAGACCCACTGGCCAAAAAACTGACTTCAATAGAGGACAGGCTTATGAAATTGGAGGGGCCAGTCATGAGTATCATTGATGATGTTCATAAGATTGCCAATGAGGGGGGCACTAGATTATTTAGGGGATATCCAGGAAATAGCGTAGTGGCACATAATAATGCAGTGGGCTTGCCCGGCGATCAGCAGCCAGATCAATGCCACAATTTAAATACTGATACAACAAGAGATCAGTCCCAGAATCAGCCCTTCATTCAAAGATCCTTGTCTCCCGTACCACTTTCACTTAATCAGCCGAGGCTATGACTACAACCTAGGGGACTGAATCTTTAAAGTAATCAGGGCCCTAAACCTCCCGCCATAGCAAATACGACAACAGAAGAAACTGCATTGACACTTGGTGTGGGTGTATCTGCATCTACGCATAACTCGGGCTATAACGAGGGTAATAGAATTAATACAAACTTGAACTTAGATCTCCCACCCGAAGCCACACCACACACGATAGTCTTGGCTAACAAGCCACCTCTTTCCCATAATGATGGTGAGCACTGGTCTACTTTAAGGAACAAATTGTTGAACCTATTGTCTGGTAGAACCGGGCTGGCCGATGCTCTCTTTTCTGAATTTAAAATGGTAAGGCGAATACCTTGGGTTGGCAAATCATCGAAGTCTCCAGGTGGCGACTGCATGGTCCTAACTTTTAGATCGCCCAGATTAGTACAGGCTACACTTAATGTTGCAGGGACTCCATTTAATTCTCCCCATAACATAAGTATATTGCCATTAGGGTACTTTTATCAACTGTACGGATTTCCTTGTGGATTTCTGAAATTTGGCCCTGTAGGGGGATCATCCCCAAGGAACTATTGCACGAGATACTCAATTCCAGTTAGTAACTGCTTTGGCATTCTTAGTATGTCAGATGAACAAGAATGACTCATTCCCCCTCTAAGCCTTGCTCTAGGAAATAATTGCTGTGGTAATAAGATTTTTAATTACAATAACTTTGTAGTTCAAGATGAGCAAATCCTTTATAGTATGGAGGCTCGGTACATGCCCTCCATGTACTCAAGCACAAAGGCTACTTATAAATCTAGAAGTATCACCATGACAGAACAGCTTCCAATTAGTAGAGATTGTGAATTAGTGAGTGCATTAGATACACCATCCCAACATGTCACAGTAGAGAAAGTATGCTGTGAAATAGTATCTTGGAATATTGCTGGTCTGATATCTAAACAGTTGAACCCCCTCTTTGGGAAATTCATAACGACATTTAATATTTTATGCTTGCAAGAAACTTGGGCAAAGGAGCCAATCCATAATAATGACTTTTAGACATTCCATACTCCAGCTGTCAAAGGGCTTAGCGGTAGAGCAAAAGGGGGACTTGGAACGTATATATCTAATAGGCTGGAAACTAAAAAAGGTTGAGTTTCTTTCTGGGGAACCTTATTATCAACTATTTCTAATCTGTGTAGATGGTAATTGCTGTATACTATTGATACATTTTTATAACAATATACCCCTGGCCATAGTGAGAGATGTATTAATGGAGCTACATACCCACCTGGAGTCTGTACATAGGAAATATCATAGAGACATGATGGTGGTCATGGTAGGTGATTTTAATTGTGCACTTTGCCCAAGCGAAGGAGGGACAACTTGTGGCATTGTGCCAGAGGAAGGTATTGGCAATACCCATTTCCATCACTCCCTATTCGGGGATTTGTATAATAACTTGATTTTTAGCATTAATCTGGGTTTCGCCAATGATTTAATCAACAAATCTGCACCCATGCCCATACCTTTACCAGTAGGGGTTGCCATACTGCCAAAGGTTATATCCTTCCATCGAATAGCTACGCTCACAGATTGAATTCATTTCATGTGGATGATAATTCTCTGAGTGACCATTACCCACTGTGTCTCTCAGTTTTAACGCCATCTAACAAACTATAGAGGCAAGATGTAACAGACCAGATTTTATCAGATATCACTATTAATAAGATAAATGGATATATTCTGTGATGTCGAAAGTCGACCCTGTCGCTATTACTAGTAAAGTGATACGCAAGTGTAGCTCAGCCATTGACACATGTTTGGATGAGACAGTAACTCCAGCTGGCATTCTTTCATCTTTTAAGATAATATCTGAGGCAGTAAGGGATTAATTATTTGTCTCAATGAAAAACAAGAAAAACCTATGTGGTTGGTTTCACTCAAAGTGATCTCGGGCTTACTCTAATTTGAAAAGTAAACTGCACAAGATGCCTAAAAATGTTGATAACATAAGGATGGCAAGAGGGGAATATAGAGGGGCCCTCAGGAAACGAAAAGCCACAGTAAGAAATGAGGCTTGGGAATCCCTCCATGAAGGTTCCCTAAGGGGAGACAGTTCAGCTTTCTGGAGGGTGGTAAAAACGCCCTTTCTGAATTCTAGGGAAGTGCCGTCTGTAGAGGTTGCTATAGCTGAGAACCAGTGAATTTACTACTTTTTGAGAGTGTAGAATATTGATGGAAACACTGCTAACACCTCGGAGAAGACACACAGGGAAACTGTTATTAATCCTGAGACTATGTATTTTGACCTTTGGTTTACACTGGAGGAGGTAACCCATGCGCTTGCGTCGAGCTCAGGGGGGAAGGCCCCTGGCACCTGATGGGGTCCCCATAGAACACTTTAAATCCAATATTGTACTATGGGGACCAATTATCACCCAGGTCTTAAATGCTAGTTGCCTCACCCCCTTTTTAACTACATGGGTGGAATCTACAATTGTTCCAATCTTTAGAAAGGTGGATTGTCAGGATCTGAAGTGTTATTTCTTTATTAGAAGCTCTGAGTAAAGTGGCTGGTCGGATAATACTGAAACGTCTAAGTGAATGGGCGGAGGAAAATAACATTCTGGCCGATATACAATATGGCTTTCGTACGGGACTGGGGACAGTGGAGAAGATTCCAAATGTATCTATTTTAGTGGACAAGTACACGCGAGTGAAACAAGGTAAGTTGCTCTTAGCCTTTGTTGATCTTACCGCCGCGTTTGATTCTGTGAGACATGAGGACTTGTGGGCTATCCTAGACCAGCTTGGAGTAGATACACAAATTATCCAATTCCTCAGACGTCTATACTGTGACGCCAAGACCCGAGTACATTTTGGCAGAGGTGGAGAACGCACGGCCCCATTCCCTATTAGGACGGTGGTCCGGCAAGGTTGTGTCCTGGCCCCCTTCTTTTTCAATCTTTATATTAATGATTTATGTGAGGCATTAATTAAGGACAATCATGACTTCCCACAAATAGAGGCAAGCCCCATTCCTGCACTTCTTTATGCAGATGATGCAGTTTTAACGTCCCGTACGCAAATTTGTCTACAATGGGTTTTAAATAGTTTCACTAAGTTTATGGGCCAATTGGATCTTAAGGGGAATATTTCTAAGGCCTACATTATGAGATGCGGGCCCGGGAGTCATATATGTAGGGACATGTTCCTGGAGGGTCAGAAAATTCAGCACACTACAAGTTTTGCATTCCTAGGAATATTGTATGATTGTAATGATTCCTGGACAAAAAAACTCATAATGGCTAAATCAACGATGGCCCTTGCAAACTTTGCGAGGAAACTAGGGAGAAGACCACCGCAGGAACTTACACGGATCTATAAAGCAAAATGCGTCTCTGCAGCTACGTATGGAGCAGTAGTATGGGGTTTTGTGGAGACTCATTCACTCCAAACAGTGGAGAACATCTTTCTGAGATATATTATTGCTGTCCCGAGTAGCAAGTCTGCACATGTCTGTCACTCAAAGTTAGGTCTGCCATTTATCTCAGACTTGATAAAAATGGAGCCAATTCTCATGTGGCACAGAATATGGTCGAAACCAAGACCAAGCTAAATCAGGATGTCTTAGCAGACAGTTTAAAACTTGAAGGAGCATTAATAATTCTGTGGCTGAGGTTTATTAGGAACTTTATGCTTGATCTCGGCCACTTGGAATACTATAATAACCTGAGCTCCACGCAGTCAATCAGTAGAAAGGAACTAAAAAACAGGGACTACTTCATCTGGACTCCATTTCACTGGCAACCGAGAGTTTAAAGCCTACTGTCCAGTATAATCAATTAATTTTATCTTCTTTTAGTATTCAGTCTTACTTATTGTTTGTACCTGGTGGCTATGACAGGTTCTTATTAACCCGTTTTAGATGTAATATTTTCCACAGGCTAGTGAGCTTCCCAGGTATGAATGATTTTTTCGCGAACACTAGGACCGTGTCCGTGTGATAACTGTTCGGATCAATCGACAATACATGTCTTTTTATTCTGTAGGTTCTACACTAACCTAACGAAAGCCTGGATTGTCCCAATTTTAAAGGAGCTGAGCCTGAGACAATGCTGCCCTGCAATGCTTTCCCTCCAGCTCCTGGACGATGTACATAGAGTCTGGAGGACAGGGATGTTTTTTAAAAAAAGTATTTAGCCACAGGCAAACTATTATTTTGTAACCATAGAGAATATTACGAGTGTTTGTAAGGTAACATTTTAATGTAAATATATACTGTTTATAATATTTTATATTTTTAACGATGAATTGTTTATGTGTACTTTTTATGATTGTCTCAAAAAGCAATTGAATAAAGTCTCTTTGACTTGACTTGGCTTGACACACACTTTCACACCACCAGCATGCTGCCCCAGCACATTACAACACTCACATCCACAGACAATTCAGAGACAATGTACACCCTGGCAGAGAGAGACAGAAAATACGGATATTACTTAAAAATGAACAATTCCTTAAGTACTCACACACACTGATTGGAATTGGTACAAGGTGGAGTGAAGGTTCAAAGTGTAACATTCTATTAACAAGAGATTTCACAAAAAGGAAATGCACTTTAAATATTGAAAAGGTTAAAAACCTGAACCAATGACTCACAGCTCATGAGCTGTAAAGCCAGAGCAAGGCACCAACATCTTTACAGGCCATTCACACACCTTTCATATGGGACACACAAGCCATTCACACAGCCAGCCGTGGGCTCAGCACATTACAACATTCTCATCAACAGATAGCGCCATTAAAGGGCCCATCACTTTCATATGCCCACATGACTGACACAGTAATCACACCGGCTGGTGGTTGACATAGTGTCTGTAGTGGCGTTTGACTAGCAGAGAGTGTAATGACCAGAAGCAAGTCACTACTCACACACTGCCATCCAAACTCCAGCCCACGCACACTGCCAGCCAAGCGCCAGTCCACGCACACTGCCAGCCATACACCAGCCCACCCACACCGCCAGCCCATGAATACCGTCAGCCAAGTACCAGCCCACACACTGCCAGCCTAGCGCCAGCCCATGCACACTGCCAGCCCATGCGTACCGCCAGCCACACGCCAGTCAACGCACACCGCCAGCTAAGCGCCAGTCCACACACACTACCAGCGCCAGTCTACGCACACCGTCATGAATTTTTTTTTAACAAGAAAGAAAATACAAACCAATTGCAGCTAGATACAAAACTATAACTACAAAAACAAAAGCAGTAACTAAAGACATAATTCTAATGCCAACCGTGAAACTGAACAACAACTACATAAAACCACACAGACCAGGCAGTACACTATTAGACTCATAGTTGTCCCCATAAACTCTTTTGAGTGTGATACAATCTGAAACATGTGGGCACACACAGCCCAGGATTAGAAGGACAATCAGCACAGTGCATACAACTCTCCTTCAGCATATGTCTTCTTTATGCAGATGATGCATTTTTAACGTCCCGTACGCAAGTTTGTCTACAACAGGTTTTAAATAGTTTCACTACGTTTATGAGCCAATTGGATCTTAAGTTGAATATTTCTACGGCCTACATTATGAGAGGCGGGCCCGGGAGTCATATATGTAGGGACATCTAAGCTGACTCCAAAGGTCCTCAGGTACAGTTTTTTGGGGGCGTGGGAGGAATTAAATCAGGAAAGTGACGATCTTTCAATCTAGCCACATCCTCCACCACTCCAACTCTAGGAACGCCGTTTCCACTACAACAAGGCTGCCTATCACAGACTCCTGAAACTGAACAAAAGTCATCTTTGACGCAGGAGAATACTTCTTGAACACAGCAAAGCATTAAAAGTTGCTAAATTGAAGAGATGGATGGCCAACTTCTTATACCAAATGTAAGCCTTACGAACAGCAGTGTAAGGTTCCAACCTCTGATCTACTCTATCGACACCACACATGTGCTTATTGTTGTCTACAATGCACACAGGTCTGCGCACTACAGCAACCTGACCCCAATCAGTCACAGGTGAAGTACTCTCATCATGGATGGTAGTCAGCATGTACACATTCCTCCTGTCCACAAATTTCACAGTAAGTATTTCCTCACTACGCAAGGCACTGCACTGTCCTCTCTGAAGCTTTTTGCAAGGAAGCTCTTTTGGGTAACCTTTAAGGTTAGAGCAGATTGTACCACAAGCTAAAGTGTCCACTTTGAACAATTCCTTAAACAATTGCACAGCAGGGTAGACTTATCAAGGTACAAATGGTGACCTCTATTAAACAGTCGTTTAGCAAGATCCCACAGAATTCCAAAATCGGACGGACATTCAGGGGGGTCAATAGTGGAACACCTACCAGTGTACACCCAGACATTATAGACATATCCTGTCCTACTCTCAGACAACCTATATATCTTAATTCCATAACTTGCCCTCTTGCTAGGAATGTACTACCTAAAAACCAAACAGCCTTGAACAGGACCAAAGACTCATCAACAGCTAATTATTTCCCTGGAGTATAGATTTCTGAAAATCAATCTACAAAGTGATCAAGAACAGGCTGAATCTTAAAAAGATGGTCACAGTAGAGGTGATCTTGTGGCAACGGCAAAGCATTATCAACAAAATGCAGCATCCAAGGCAAAAGCAAATACCAATCACGACTCATAATTGCAGGAAATATAGCTGTTGCCATCAAGGGACTGGTAGACCAATATGAAGCCTGGGACGGCTTCCTTATCAAGCCCATCAAAAAAGTCAAACCCAAAAACTTCTTCATCTCAGCCGGATTTGTTGGAGTCCACCGGGTAGCTCTAGAGTGAACCTAAGTCTGGCACAGTTGTCCCTCGAAAACTGTTCAGCAAACAAATTAGTCTGCTCAACAATCTCAGGCAAAAATACATCATCCATAAACAACTGAAAAACTATATAGGCAAAAACTTTTCACAATCCACTCTACACCCTGCTTCACCACTAAAGGCAGGCAACACCGTCTGCACCATGTTTGGATCAACCCAGAGTCCAGCACTTCCAGTAGGAAGCCTTGCAGCCTCAGGCTGCAATCCACTGTCTCTTGCTGTACCATCGACACGTCAGTATCCTCCTCTAAAACAGGCATTTCACCCACACTGAAAGTAGCCTCATCTGCACTGAAAGTAGCTTCATCATCAGATGATTCCTCGTGGACAGAAAACGCACTCCCAGAATCTTGCACTCCATCCTCTCTCTCAGACGCACTGTCAGTCTCATTATCCTGCTCAGAAGAGATTCAAAAAGCATACCAACCAACTGCTGAGCAGTAATTCTACGGCTATCCATAATCCTTACTAATTGAGGTAACTTGTTAAACACGTCAACAACAACAAACACGTTGTAAAATAAGCAATAAACAAAGTGTGGCTTTATCACAAAGACCTATATACTCTAAAACTATACAACTCACTTTCCAGAAAAAGCTAGACTCACTACCACCTACTCTGCACAGACACAGTAAGGAATGACAATATCCCACTAAAAAAGAAAAAGAAAAGAAAATTACACATAAGAAAGCAAAACAAATTGCAAAGAATTTCATGCTTAAAATACTAACTAAATATGCTGCCATTATGACACCACTTACAAAAAAAGTATTTCATGCATGACAATAATACTCATTTGGAGTAAACACAACAAAAATGTTTTTCTTACGAAACAAATGCAACTACGCAAAATTACAGAACAACCACTGCCGAAACTGCAAACAAAAATAAAAAGATTTGCACTAGAATAAAAAGGAGAACAACACATTACCATCACATATGCAAATAGTGCACCAGTCCACACACAATCCACTAGCCAAGCTAAGGGGTATGTGGGCCTAAGAGTATAAATAAAATATTCACCCCCGTAAAAGGGGAGCAACCCTTGCCCAAGAGGCTACTCCCCAACACCAACATTTAAATAACCCTGGTGTCTAGTGGCTTCTGCCCCCCTTGGGGACAGACTGGCGTAAAAACATACTGCTGATCTGCCACCCAAAGAGGGCAGAAATGGTCACAATTATCCTCCCATAAAGGGGAGCAACCCTTGTCCAAGGGGCCGCTCCCCAACATAAAAAGAAAAGAATCCCTGGTGGCCTAGCAGATCTCCCCCCTCGGTGCAGACACAGCCTATAACATTGTCCCCAAAGGGGAGCGACCCTTGCCCAAGGGGCCACTCCCCACAAATAAATCCCAGGTGGTCTAGTGGGTGTTATTTTAAAATAAATGGCAAGATCCCCCCCCCCCCGGGGAGCAGACACTGCCAAAAAACATTGGCCCCAAAGGGGAGTAACCCTTGCCCAAGGGGCCACTCCCCACAAATAAATCCCTGGTGGTTTAGAGGGGCCGATGTTTTTCAAAAACTAGTGAGATCTGCCCCTTGGGAGGCAGACACAGCCAAAAACATTGCCCTCAAAGGGGAGCGACCATTGCCCAAGGGGCCACTCCCCACAAATAAATCCCTGGTGGTCTAGTGGACCCGATTTGTTTTAAAAATGGGGAAAATGCCCCCCTGGGCGGCAGACACAGCTACAAACATTGCACCCAAAGGGGAGCGACCCATGCCCACGGGGTCACTCCCCACAGAGAAATCCCTGGTGGTCTAGTGGGCCCTATTTGAAAAACAAATGATGAGATCTGAAGACAGCCAAAACCATTGCCCTCAAAGGGAAACAACCCTTGCCCAAGGGGCCACTCCCCACAAATGAATCCATGGTGGTCTAGTGGGGCAGTTTTAAAAAAATGGTGATTCTGCCCCCCAGGGGGGCAGACACCCCCAAAAAATATTTCCCCCAAAAGTGGAGCAACCCTTGCCTAAGGGGCCGCTCCCCGCAAACAGTTAATCACATTTATTATAAAAAAATGTAAATTCCCTGGTGTCTAGGAGGCATTCCTGCTGCACGATCGCACGATTGTGCAGCAGGAATGCTCCAAAGAGGCATCAGGGGAAAGGAAAGCCCTTTCATTTCCCCGATGCCTCTTTTGTTAAATTACCCCCTCCACCGGGGTGAAACTCACCTCTTCTCCTCCAGATGCACTGGAAGCAAATGGCTTCCAGTGCATCAGGTATCATCTAATGAAGACAGCACGCCTCGCGCGCTGACATCATTAGATGACATGGAGGGGAGGGCAGGGGAAGGGCTTCCCCTGCCTTCGCGGGTGGGGGCACATTGAAGGGCAGCCCATGGGGGAGCGCCAGCGCTTCCCCCGTGGGTGGGTGTATGACTGCCGGGAGCTGTCCGACGCACACGCCCACCATGACGTCGGAAAGCTCCCAGCCGTTCAATGCACAGAAAGGGTTAAAGTAATATGCTCCTGCATGCCTGCTTTATATGGAGTCAGCTCTTTGGTTATTCAAATTCTGGCCCAATATATCAATATTTTAAGACAAGCAACATGATCAATTCTTTTCAGATTTACTTCCCACCTTAATGGTATAAGGGGTGTACTCGATAGAACATTCACCAGGGACCTTATAAACCTATTTTCTGTGGTGTTATTTATAAAAGTGTCAGTCGAGGCCCGTTCTTCCGCCCCCTAAAATGCACCACCCACAGTCACTGCTCGGTGCACCTCAACTGCTAGGGAAACTGCTCTATTAGATGTTATTTTTTGTTACCAAGTGATCACGGATGACCTATGGGGCAAAAGAGTGTTGCTTTTATGTAATGGTAGATCCCAGAATTTCCTCCGAGAGCCAGACTCCCAATAGTCAAAGCTCTCTACTTGTTTAATTTGAGATCCATTGACAGTCAGAATATTTCTAAATAAACAATGGGGGATTAGCACCATCTTTTTGAATTTGACTGCATTAATCTCAAGACCCCTATGTTTGCTAAATTCTACAAAGCGGTTCAAAAAGGGTTGCAAACCAATAGACGTTTGTGAGATTAACAAGGTATTATTTGCAAAAAAGCAGTATTGGTATGTATTTTTCGATTTATATAGCGCACTAATCACCCAGGGGTCTCAAGGCGCTTGCTTAGGGAACCCGTCCTGGTATTCCCCTGTGAGATACCCCAGCAGGGTATTCACAAGGTGAAAGCCAGGCATCCCGCCGCGAGGGGCCGTAGTGGAGATTAAGCAAGCTATTGCCCAGAGTCGCAGAGTGTGACCCCGTGAGTCGAGTAGGCACCGGAGCGAGAATTGTCAAGTCTGTGGAATTTTTGAGCCCGAGACCCGCCGAGGCGGGGAATCGAACCCTGGTCCACGGCTAATCTCAGCTTCCGGGTCTGCCGCCTCTAACCACTGAGCCACGCTTCTCCACAGCGTATACCTTCAATCTCTGGGGCGTTGTGCTGGCAGTCGGACAAATCATCCACCACTCCATTCATAAACAGAGAGAAGAGGGTGGGAGCGAGCACAAATCCCCGACAGACACCCCGCTCTAAGAGGTTCCTCACCTGAGCATACAAATCTGTATGTTGCCTGATTAGAAGATGCAAGAGGGCATGAAGCAACCCAATCTGTGCCAGCACCCCCAGAGTGTATGTCTTAGTACTAGGTTGAATGCAGCCTTCATGTCCATAAAAGCCACAGAGAGATGCACTTTCCCAATAGTGATATATTTGCAGCACCGGATCATACCTTGGGGAATCTGGTCCACCGTCGCCGTCTTCTCCCTGAAACTCACCTGAAAGTGTAAAAGAACATTCTGATCCACCATATTCTCTTGGATTCTGATTAAGAATAGGCAACAAAAGATCGTCTGAGTGTAATTCATAAGGCTAATGGGGTCTTTAGACCCTTTTTGTGAATGGGGGCTGTTATTGCACCTCGCTATGTTTCTGGGATTTCCTCCCAGTGAAAAACAGCATTTGTTAAAATATTGAGGTAAGGGACCAAGATATTCTATTCTGAGTTGTATAAATCCATGGGAATACTATTCGGGCGCGGGGCTTTCTCTTTTTCCATATGAAGGACGGCATCTCTAGTTTCAGCCATGCAAAATGTTAATAAGCGATCCTTCTTGTAGTGTGAGTAGTGAGGAGCCAGATAAATGGACAATGTAGAAGTTTTATTTAAAGGGGGCCTAGGCAACCATTTACACCCTTACTATATAGTGTTTTGAAGCTAGCACAAACATGCCCACCACAACCAACCTCCAAAGGGCACTGTAGGCAAGTTTCAATAGGGCTTCTGGCATCTGTGACCATTGAAAATCCTCAATTTTATTTTTTAGCTTTAACCAGATAATGTTTGTATATCCTCCTTGCCAAGATTATTTCTGGTGTGGTGCCTGACTTAGTAGCTTTTACCAAGTTCCCTTTAGCAGATGTACAATCAGGTGAGAACCAGAGGTAAAACACAAATCTGGCTTGTATTTCCCAATCTGCTTGGTAAAAAAGGAGTTTTAAGGTACCAAACAATTCCTCATGTTTAATAACAAAACTGGACATACTCCCCATATGGTGCAAAGTTAAGTCAAAGAAATCAAATGTATTGACTAGTGCTTTGTAAATTTCGGTCTTAGTGTATTTGCTTTCATTAATAATAGTCCACTTCATGTTTCTATGACCATTCGTCAAATTCAAGGTAATTACATAGGGAACAATACTATCTTCAGGTGCCTTCCCAAAAAGGTCTAGGCCAAACTCAGCGACAAACACTGCATGATCGCTATCTGTCCTATTGGCTTCTATCATATCGGCCATAAAGGTCCAGAGTCGCCTTAGAACTAGTAATATGTTGTCTATAAAGGTGCTATACAACCCTTGGTTAAAGTAGGGCGAGATAAATTGTCAGACGTGGTAAGTCCATGTGCAGCTCTTAAGCCATAATCTAGACAGATATTGAATATTTGGAGCACCTCCAATGGCCACTTCGTGGCTGGTTAGGACTTGTGCTGGGGATGACCCACTCTGTGTCTTCTTCAGCCGTTAAGGCTGAGAATGGGTCAGGTGGTTCAAATTTGGTGTTCTAATCAACCCCTACGACCATAGGCCAAGAGTGATGCAAACAATTCTCAACCAGGTGGCGCAATGCATGTACTGTCGATGACTCAACTCTGTTATAGACAGAACGTACAAAGATGTTCAGCATCACCATATTTCCGGACAGACAGGAACGTTATTAATAATATGGACACCTATTATATCTTTCAATCCTGTTTTTATCACTTTGACCATATAGTCACACAAGCTTTTCAGTCAGATAATCAAACCCCCAGATACACGACCTGATTTAGCTGCAGTAGTGTAAACATAGAAAGTTAGCTAACCAAGCCTGTACTCCGGTTCTATAGTCCATGTTTCATGCAGTAAAATTATTTGGCAGGCACCTACAAATTCCCTCTGTTCAGGATCACACAGCTTGGCTTGCAGGCCAGCCACATTCCAAGATATACATTTAACTGTTGTTCTTGGCTCTTGGATAAGAATCACAAATCATTAGGTCCCAGCTTCCTGACCCTGTATTTTATGGTAACCGCTTTGCCATGCTATCTGGTTTAGAGGATGACGACAGATAAATCATGCCTAATGTTGCACCCATGATGAATGATCTAGCGGATATGGGCCCCATATCTGGTCTAGTGCACCCCTCAATAAAGTTGAAAGAACCTGGACAGAATTTTAATATTTTTTGTTGGAACGTAGCTGGGTTTGCACTACAATAGAGCTAATCTTGATTGGCTAGATGTTGTTAAGAAATATGATGTTAAATTTGTTGTAAATAGAAAGTCCATGAGCCCTTCCTAAGGGAAACTAAATGCAGAAATGATGCACAGAAACTGAAACGTCATTAAATACATTACATCAGAAAAGATGGTAGTAATATTTCAAAATATGTATGGATGAAAAGAAACACGCCAAACTATACATGCATGAAATGTACATAAATCATTACATCAGGAAATATGGAAGGAACATCCCAAAATATACATGGAAAAACACATTCCAATAAATATGGAATGAACATTCCAAAATATACATGTAAAAACTCATTCCAAAATATATATGCATAAACACGCCCCATCCCCCTCCCTTGTCCAGATAGTAAAGGACACTGGTGGAGCTGACCAGGGCATTTCCTTGAAATTCAAGCTGACATTTTGCAATGTCCTAAAAAGAGTCCTTAGTTTCTTAGCTCCTTTTTGTTATGTTATGTTATTTTATGTTAACAGGGGTTTTATAAAGTGCACAGCTACTCTACTGAGTGTCCCGGCGCTCGGTGTGTGAAGACTGACATAAAAGGGATGGGGTAATATGCAGGAAAGCATAGTGCTAAGTTATTGCTGAAACAGCCATGTGTTAAGGTAAGGGCTTGTCTGAAGGGAAGCAGATCCTGAAGTAGTCTTCCTCCCTCCACGCCTGGGTTCTTTTCACTCGTCGCCAAAAATGTTGTAAATAGAAAGTCCATGAGCCATATATACAAAACAGCATAGCTTTATACAGGCTTAATTCCAGGGTAACTTTAGTTGAAGAAGATAAGTAGAAGAAAGAATAGCCCCACCAGGAGCAGCCCCCCTGCTTCAATCGCTCCGTCCATCATCCCCTTTTGTATCGCTTTGTTCGCCCTAAGTGTGGCAGGGTATGCTCAGACGTGAGTCCCTTGTTCACTTGGCCACTGGATTCAAGATAGCCTGGCTGTTGAGGATTAAGAATCTGAAACCGGTCCCAGGATGCTTGTTTCTGGTCCAGGGAAGACATGGCTTGGCAGTTCGGGCTGGACTGTTCTGACGAGGCACAGGGTCAGACTGATTTGCATATAGCAATGTCTGAACTGGGGTGGCTGAGTGAACTAAAGAATGGTGATGGATTAAACCCAGATCAGTTGACTGGGGGTGAGTGTTTGATTTGTTCAATCGCTCCGTCCATCATCCCCTTTTGTATCGCTTTGTTCGCCCTAAGTGTGGCAGGGTATGCTCAGACGTGAGTCCCTTGTTCACTTGGCCACTGGATTCAAGATAGCCTGGCTGATGAGGATTAAGAATGCGAAACCGGTCCCAGGATGCTTGTTTCTGGTCCAGGGAAGACATGGCTTGGCAGTTCGGGCTGGACTGTTCCCACGAGGCACAGGGTCAGACTGATTTGCATATAGCCATGTCTGAACTGGGGTGGCTGAGTGAACTAAAGAATGGTGATGGATTAAACCCAGATCAGTTGACTGGGGGTGAGTGTTTGATTTGTTCAATCGCTCCGTCCATCATCCCCTTTTGTATCGCTTTGTTCGCCCTAAGTGTGGCAGGGTATGCTCAGACGTGAGTCCCTTGTTCACTTGGCCACTGGATTCAAGATAGCCTGGCTGATGAGGATTAAGAATCCGAAACTGGTCCCAGGATGCTTGTTTCTGGTCCAGGGAAGACATGGCTTGGCAGTTCGGGCTGGACTGTTCCTACGAGGCACAGGGTCAGACTGATTTGCATATAGCCATGTCTGAACTGGGGTGGCTGAGTGAACTAAAGAATGGTGATGGATTAAACCCAGATCAGTTGACTGGGGGTGAGTGTTTGATTTGTTCAATCGCTCCGTCCATCATCCCCTTTTGTATCGCTTTGTTCGCCCTAAGTGTGGCAGGGTATGCTCAGACGTGAGTCCCTTGTTCACTTGGCCACTGGATTCAAGATAGCCTGGCTGATGAGGATTAAGTATCCGAAACCGGTCCCAGGATGCTTGTTTCTGGTCCAGGGAAGACATGGCTTGGCAGTTCGGGCTGGACTGTTCCCACGAGGCACAGGGTCAGACTGATTTGCATATAGCCATGTCTGAACTGGGGTGGCTGAGTGAACTAAAGAATGGTGATGGATTAAACCCAGATCAGTTAACTGGGGGTGAGTGTTTGATTTGTTCAATCGCTCCGTCCATCATCCCCTTTTGTATCGCTTTGTTCGCCCTAAGTGTGGCAGGGTATGCTCAGACGTGAGTCCCTTGTTCACTTGGCCACTGGATTCAAGATAGCCTGGCTGATGAGGATTAAGAATCCGAAACCGGTCCCAGGATGCTTGTTTCTGGTCCAGGGAAGACATGGCTTGGCAGTTCGGGCTGGACTGTTCCCACGAGGCACAGGGTCAGACTGATTTGCATATAGCCATGTCTGAACTGGGGTGGCTGAGTGAACTAAAGAATGGTGATGGATTAAACCCAGATCAGTTGACTGAGGGTGAGTGTTTGATTTGTTCAATCGCTCCGTCCATCATCCCCTTTTGTATCGCTTTGTTCGCCCTAAGTGTGGCAGGGTATGCTCAGACGTGAGTCCCTTGTTCACTTGGCCACTGGATTCAAGATAGCCTGGCTGATGAGGATTAAGAATCCGAAACCGGTCCCAGGATGCTTGTTTCTGGTCCAGGGAAGACATGGCTTGGCAGTTTGGGCTGGACTGTTCCCACGAGGCACAGGGTCAGACTGATTTGCATATAGCCATGTCTGAACTGGGGTGGCTGAGTGAACTAAAGAATGGTGATGGATTAAACCCAGATCAGTTGACTGGGGGTGAGTGTTTGATTTGTTCAATCGCTTCGTCCATCATCCCCTTTTGTATCCCCCTGCTGCTCAGCCTGCATCAACCAACTGACACTTCCACACATAACCAAGCACCCAAGCATTCAATTACATCATCACACATTCCAGCACTCATCCTGGCTGAGCAGTAGGGAAGACATAGCTAGGGAAGAGGAATGGCAACAAGTAAGTTATAACTAAATTGCTTCAAGAAACATGGGCTCTGACAGACATTCTGTGGGATGATTTCTATAGTTTTAGTAACTTAATGTCTCCTCAGCTGTGGGCAGACCAAGGAGTGGGTTGGCGATCTTTGTGCGATGTCTCTCTCAGCCAATTCCTCTTGATCACACGGACATCCAAATGGTTGGATAGTACATTTGGAACATTATTGCTATCTTTGAATGAATTTTTATAATTCTACTGGACAGAGGGAAGTTTTTACGGGACATATTAAACAAAATGAACATAAGAACATGTCGCTAGGCCGTTATAATTTGGCTGGGAGGTTCATCGCCAATCCTGACTTGTAGGGGTCTTAAATTTATGATTGAGATTGGTAAGCAGTTACAAGTCCGTGCATGATCTTTTAACATATTGTTTGAGGCCACTTCCTCATGTCGTTATTGATGGGACCTGACGTAGTTTTAACCCTCTTTTAACTTTGTTAGTAATTCTTGTTTTACCAATTTAATGAAATTTGTTATGTGTATTTAGGTCAATTGCACTTCTGCTATTGTAAGGATTTTTATTAATTCAACAATAAAAAACATTCTGATTCTGATTCAGAGGGAAACCGGACACATCATCGACTTTTTGTGTGCAGAGATGGGTGTATTGAGGGTCAGGTATCATGATGTGTTAAACAGTTTTAATCTAATTATAGGTGGCAATTTCAATGCAAGGATTGGCTCAGGGCCTACTATAGTTTACCCATTTATTCCACCAGACTCCCCTAAGGATGGTGGAGGTATCACATTGCATAGTTTCGGTTAGATTTGGTCCCTGCAACTATATCCAGATCGTAGGGAGAAGAAATTCAACCTCTTACTTTTATTGGCCAAGGCAGGGAACTACCATTGATTATATATTTGTTTCATAAAACCTAGAACCATTACTCCTTAGTGGGGGGACTTTGTACAGTGCTTATATTGATCATAGTTTAGCCTTTGGTATTCTGAGGCAGATGAAAAAAGCCACAGTGTTGGGGGCAACAAATTTGAAAACGGTGAAACATGGGCTCTGTCTTAAATGGAGGAATATTCACATAAAAGCCCTCTTCATTAAAACAATTATGTATAACATGGTGCTTTTTGTTGAAGGATTATTATGCAATTCTGTGGAAAGCCCTATCATTATTGAAGAATTTGGCAACAAAATTTGGGGCTCCCTCTTAGTTAAGAGGAGGCACGCCAGTAGGAATGCATCTCGTTTGTTTGACAAATACTGTAGGGCACCTGGTAGACAACTGAGGCTTGCCCTCAACCAAGTACCTAAAGATAGAGTCGCAATCTCTACCTGCAGGGGAAATTTGAACTATGGGCCAGACTTTTCAATGCCAGCAAAGCGAAGGATGCTTGGAGGTTCTGGCACTTAGTTAATTTAAGGTATCCCTTTGTTAAGGAGAGTGATGGTCCAGAGACCAATATACTACCTGATCATTGGGTCAAACACTTTAGCTTCATTTATAGTGTTACGAGAACAGGGGATCTTTCTCATGGTGTGCAGGCTTTCTTTTCTCCTCTAAATTTGAAGAAGTCTTGTCTGGAATAGCCGATAGGCTGGCTAACAAAAGAACTGGAAACTGGATAGAGAAGAGTGTTTTGAAATATTTAATAATTTGAGGTTATTAATTGTTTAGATGTACCTTGGTGGGCAAAGGGTAAATAGTTCAGGATAAATGTTTCTTCTGGTTTATTTTGCAGATAACAAGGTTGGATAAAAATATGAGACTGAAGATTAATAGAGTAACAAGTTTTATCAGGGCGAATCAAAAAAAGGAGGAAGAAGATGGAGGATAAGCTGCATTTGTGGGACTGAAAGCTCTAGGTCATTGTGATGTTTCAAAGTTCTATGTTGGCAGCTTTGAAAGGTGCGGCTCAAGAGTGAATAAAAGATTTGTGCATAATGCTAGCTGCCTTTGGGGCAGATGTATCAAGATTCCATTTTGCGATTTCTAAATAGCGATTTTTAAGGAATCGCTATTTAGAAATCGCAAAATGGGATGTATGTAAAAAGTCGCTATTTTTTTGCGATTTCTTAATCTTCCTTATTTGCGAATTCACAATTTGCGAATTCGCAATAACGGAATAATTTCCCATTCATTCCTATGGGCCAGGAGGCCCATAGGAATGATTGTGAAATTAATCTCAATTTGCGATTTGCAATTTGCTAATCGCAAATTGAGAATAATTTAAGGGTGCAGGGGTGTCTCAAGGACACCCTGCTGCACCCCTGAAATGTACATGTGTGTGCATATGGCGCACATACATGCCCTATCGGCATGTGTGTGCGTCACATGCCACTTTCAAAAATACCAAATTGAGCATTTTTTAAAGAATTCGTAAATTACCATCAACTACAAGTTGGTGGTAATTTGCGATTTCTTAACCAAAATTCGCAATTCAAAAATGCTACATACATAGCATTTAAGGAATCGCAAAATTGCAATTCCTTAAATGCTATGGCAAAATAAGGAATCGCAAATTTTTGCTATTCCTTAATTTGCAAATTTTTGATGCATGCCAAAACATGCAAATCGACCCTTTGCGATTCGCAAAGGTCGAAATTCTGCGACTTCCGGCTTTTGCGATTCGCAAAAGGCTTGATACATCTAGGCCTTTGTCTTTAATAAAGTCTCAATTCTTTATTCAATTAACCTTTAAGAATTGCTATCACAGTTTGCTAGCATGCAATAATAACACTCAATAAATAATTGTTCGGTCAGTATTTTTTCTTTAGAATTAGGGAAAATACATTTATTGCACACATACTACTAAATACCATACATTAATTTACAAATATGTACATTAGACAGATTAAAAATACCTGTGATTACCTTACGAAATCACATTTGACCTTAAAGAGTTGCGACCCTCAAAACTATGGTACCGCCCCACCTATAACATATAACACATTACAATGTAGGGGGCAGCACTTTAAATAAAACAGGCCTATTATCAAAGATTCACTTTTTTACAGAAACAGAAAACTACATACTAAGAACTCCATAATTCTGTGGGTAAATGCAGCTTAATAATAACCATGGATAAATGCAATTGTTAGTGTCAGTAAAGCATATCAACCTGTATCAGTAATCACTGTCAGCATTAATATGTCATTAAAGCATTTTAAAATAAACATAATGTGTCTGTGTGCTTTTTCTATACATTCAAATCTTATAAAGTGCAACATTAAAACCAACCCCTGGAGAGTGTTTTACTGCATGTTCTTTCTTATACACCTTCAGGCCACATAAAATGCAGCAATAGAACCAGCAACTACAGGATGCTGCACTCCCAGTTGTAGATCAAAATCTCCAGCCTTGGCGTTGCTTTTAAAAATTAGGTAAAAATCACAGAAGGTCAAGATGGCATGACCCCACAAACATAGGGCCAGTAATCCTGCAGCTCCCCTTGCTTTCTTTTTAACGGTGGTGATGCCCCTGCTGTCATGGGGTCATCACAGAAGGAGGGAAATGTATGCCTATAACCCTCCAAATGTAGGAACAGTAAATATATTATGGGCAGCTCTCCTGCTGTTTCAGGGATAGTTGTTTTTCTTTATGGCTTGCAGCCTTGTGCCTCCTTTGATTTTTGTATTCTTTATTTGCGGGGGGGTGCTCGGTTCCCTATTAGTCCCTTCTGCGAAGTCCCTTATGTGCCGAGCTACCTGTGTGCAGTTACCGGGCTGCGAACAATAGTAGTCTCACGTGCAACCCGCACATGTGGGAACATGCTTGTGCACATGTGTTCATGTGTGTCAGACAAGTGCCCCTTACCCCAGCTGTGTTGCAGCAGCCTTATCTTAAAAGGTGGACAGACATGCAGTACATTCATGGTGTGATTACCAAGGGTGAGACACATGTAGTGAAATTCACCCACAGTAAAAAGTCCAAAACTGGGTGATCTAAAGAGCAAAAAATGTAGGCGTATTAAATGGGCGAACCCACTGTGCAACGACCATTAAAAAAGATGAACATTTAAAATAATAATAAGAATAATAAAAGCATTTATTAAGCGCCTGCTTACACAGAAGGACAGTGCGTCCTCGCGCTGAGGATGTATTCCATAAGAGCTCCTAAAAACAGACCCAACGGATCATGGAAGGGAACGGAAAGGAAGGACCCTTAATTATTCGTCCTTAGGGAACAAGTAGGTCTTCAGTTTCATCCTGAACCGTGGTTCTGATGGTTCCATCCGAAGTTCAATGGGAAGTTCATTCCATTGTTTGCTGGCCAAGGACCTAAAGGAGCGCCCCCCCATCCGTGCTTTGCGGATACGGGGTACCACAAGCTGCATGATGCCCATAGATCTCAGAAGGCGTTTAGGACGGTGTATGGCCAGCATATTTTGGAGGTAAGCGGGGCCGCGGCCATGTGCAATACGGTGGGTGATGCACATGGCTTTAAACCGGATGCGTTCCTGCATGGGAAGCCAGTGCAAGGTCTGTAAGGCACGTTTCCCGGATGACTTCCTAGGTAGGTTCAAGATAAGCCTGGCAGCCGCATTTTGGACACATTGAAGTTTGTTCAGGCCTTTTTTACTGAGGCCACACAGCAGAGAGTTCCCATAATCAAGATGAGAAGTGACCAAGGCATGCACTAAAGTTTTCCTCGCTTTGATGGGTAAGAGATCTAAGATTTTACGTAAAACCTTTAGTATGCCATAGCATTTGCCGGCCACATCCCCAATAGGTTGGGAATATGAAAGGTTATTGTCCAAAAGTACACCTAGGTTTTTCACTGTGTCAGAGGGGGTGGGTGTCGGACCCAAATCCGCGGGCCACCAGGCCGAAGTCCAGATAGAAGGAGAAGAGTCAATCACAAGAAGTTCAGTTTTGCTCCCGTTAAGGCGCAGACAGTTGCTCTTCATCCAGCCAGCAAGTGCCACAAGACAAGCGGAGAAGTTATCTGCTGTCTCAACTGGGTTGTGTGATAGAGTGACCACCAGTTGAGTGTCATCCGCATATGACACAATCTCCACCCCATAAGATTCTACCAGCCTTGCCAGGGGCTCCATATGAAGGTTAAACAATGTAGGGCTCAATATAGAGCCCTGAGGAACCCCATGTTTGAGAGACCGGGGCATGGATTTGAAAGGAGGGCACTGTACTTGGAATTTCCTATCTTCCAGAAAAGAGGCCATCCATTTGTGGGCTGAGCCTGCTATCCCCATCTCGCTCAGACGGGCAAGGAGTCTAGAGTGCGATGCGGTATCGAAAGCCGCACTTAAATCTAGCAGTATCAGCGCAGCAGGATGTCCTTCATCCACTTTATGACGAAGCAGTTCTGTGGAGAAGAGAAGTGCGGTCTCCGTAGAATGTTTCGCCCTGAAACCAGATTGGGAGAAGTGTAGAATATGATTGTCCTCCACAAATTTCACCAATTGGTTGTTAACCAATTTCTCCACTACTTTGGTGCAGAAAGGCAGGAGGGAAAAAGGGGGGGATTATCCAGCTGAGTAATACTCAGATTGGCCTTTTTTTTAATAGGAACAACCTGGGCAAGTTTCCATTCCTCCGGCACCTGACTTTCTTGAAAGGATAGGACAGCTAGATTGCCAATATATTTACTCAGGAAGGGTAAATGACTTCTGAGAGTCTTGGCCGGGGCAACATCCATAGGGGATCCAGAATGGATACCCATAATTGTTGTAATCAGCTCTTCCCTCGGAGGGACCTTGAACTCCATGAGACATGTATTCTTAGTAAGCCTTTGGCAAGTATCCACAGCCGAGATGTCTTCGGCTGGACTCTGCTGAAGAGACTCATATATCTTCTCCACTTTGCTCACAAAGTGGTCAGCAATGCCTTCACATATCTCAATGGAGGGGAGGTCTTTGGTCATTGTTGACGTAAGTGACGTTAACTCCCTATAAATTAGGAAGAGCTCTTTGGAGGAATTATCGGATAACTCAATCCTCTCTTTTATAAAATTCCTTTTAGCCTTTTTAATCAGACTATGATATTCCCTCAGACTACTCCTGTATGACTCTTTACAGGCAGGGTCATAGTCTTTGCGCCTGAGGCGTTCCAGACCCTTACATTTGGCCTTGACTGCCCGCAACTCCTCATTATACCATGGGGCTGACCTGGACCCCCGTACTGGAGCTTTTTGGGTCCACGGGGCCACCTTATCTAATGCCTTAGATATCCATTCTTCATAATTCTTCCAAGCTGCCATGAGAGTCTCACTAAACGGGGGGGCTTCCTGATTTAATGCAGATTCAAATACCTTATGGCCGAATTTTTTCCAATTCCTACGCTTCGATAGGAAAGGGCTCTTGGGTGTTTCCACTCTAGGCATCCCTGTTACAACAAATGGAATAAGGTAGTGATCTGACCATATGATCCTGATAGGGGGGAATACCCTAATACCATCCCAATTGGAAAAAATGGGATCCAAAAGATGTCCCGCTTGATGTGTTGACATCCCATCAGAAAGGCTAAACATCAGAGCTTTCAAAGAGGTGATTACTGATTGTGCCACAGTACAGTTAGCATCCTCAAAATGTAAGTTAAGATCCACTACTATGAGGAATTTACTATACCGTAGGGCCGGCTGAGTGACTGTTTCCAGGAGGCTCTCAGTAAATTGTGTGGATCCCCCAGGGGGGCGATAAATAAGATAGCCCTTCATGGTACACTCAGGGGAGACTTTGATGGAAAATAGTCCCGCTTCACAATTACTGATTTTCACTTGCTCCAGAGAGCACTCCAGCTCCATTTTATACACCATAGCAATACCACCCCCTCTTTGGTTACCCCTATCAATTCTTAGAAGGCCTTAGGCCGGTGGAAGGGCATCCAGAATCTCTGGAGCAGAGGCCTCATCCAGCCACGTCTCCGTTAAAAACAACAGATCAGGCTGAAAGTCAATAAGAATATCATAGATGTTCAGTCTGTGTTTTTTAAATGAGCGACAATTCCCTAGAAACATGGCGAGTTGGTCCGCCCCCATCCCCATCTCCGGAGCAATAACAGGGCTAAAGTGGCAAACCCTGCACTCATGGGGCATGCATTCAGGCTGCATACTGTGTTTACAAGCGGCAAGGGGAATAGGGCGGAGAAGTGGTAATTCTTCACATGAATATCTTAGGTCTTTGGCCATCACACTGGAGTTAGGAGCAGGGGAACTAGCCCCTAGCCGCGTTCAGTCGTGGACGGGCACAGACGGGCTTGCCTTGTGCGCGCCTTCGGCGCGCTCTCGGCGCGCCCGCTGCGTGGTCGCTGTCCTATCCTCATTATGTAGGGGTAGGCCTGGGAAAACTAGAGCACTAACATGAGCTCTGGTGAGGCAGGAAGTGGTGGGTTCCTCACCCTCCGCTCAAACGCCCACAATGGACGCGGCGGACCGGGGCGGGACCAAGAAGCAGGTAGGGAATTGCAAGTTGAGAAACAAACGAGCTAGCAGCAGTATACAATTTTAAAAGTCAATGAAATTATTAGCAGCAATGTATTAAAAACGGGCAAAATCGCAACTTAATCCTCCCCTTCACACCCCCGTACTGTGACTGTCCTCGGAGTTCAACAGGATGTGTCTGTCACTGCCACTGACAGCGTAACATCCACCGTCAGTGGCAGTGAAATTGATTGTGGAAAGTTTAATGAAAAGACTTGATTAGGCATTTTAAATTGCTTGCCAAGCCCCTCATTCAATGAGTGTCTCCTCATGCCATTTGGATTGTACAATGCTTTTGTTTCCTTTCAACATTTAGTGAATGTCTTCTTCAGGTAGATTTTGGACACTTTCATCATTATCTACCTAAATAAAATTCTAATTTTCTCCCAAGATCTTAAAATGCACCAACAAGAAGTATTGAGACATCAACAACCCTATTGCTTAATGCTAAATTAGATAAATGAATCTTCAAAAATCATTCCATACATTTCTTACAATTTCCCCTTTCAGATAAAAGAATCAATATGGATACCTAAAAAGTGGCTGCTGTGTTGGAATGACATACATATGCAATGTCAAGTATATACACAGATTGTTAGTGTTGCTAAGTTTTATGGTCACTTGGCAAAAATATCTACAGAGGCAGCCCCTATCATACAACAGACTAGAAAATGAATTGTACTGTAGTGGGGTGTTATGTTCTGTTATATGAATTTGTAGAGCACAGCTAATCACCCGTAAGGGTATCCAGGCACTGAGTGGGGCAGGCCTGAGGCGGGAGGAGGAGATCATGCCTATTTCATCTGGAAGAGCCATGTCTTGAGGTTTCTTTGGAAGTCCAAAAAGAAAGGGTAGGTTCTGAAGTTTTGGCTGCGAGGTGTGAGAAGGAGCATTCTATGCTTCTGGTCTTCTTGATGTGAGGAAGGTGTGCTTTTGGCTGGGACGTAAATTGAAGGTGTCTAGTGAGTTGGTAGAAGTTGGGGCGGTGGTTGAGGTACGCTGGACTGGTGTTGTGGAGAGATTTGTAGGCATTAGTGAGTAGTTTGAACTTACATCTTTCCTGGACTAGGAGCCGGTGGAGATTGTTGAGTTGTGGAGAGGTGTGGTTATTTCCTGGGATGTTCATGATAGGTCTAGCGGTGGCATTCTGGGTGGTTTGGCGTCGGCAAAGAACATGGGCATAGATTCTGATGTCGAGGGCGCTTTCATAATCAAGTCAGCAGCTTGATGGCTTTGTGCATTTGTTTGTGCTTTATAAGTTGTTTTCATTTTATTGCATGATTACTTGTGATAAGAGCCTGTGAGACCATCCATCTGGTGTTTAGTGAGATCCATTTGAAAATCTTGCATAACATTCACAGGATGTGGAAGCATGAGGAGGAGGCAGTGCTAATCTGTCTGCTCATGGAGAGGGTGGTGTCCAAGATGATTTCGAGGTTCTTGGAATGGTCCACAGGTGTGGATAAGGGGCCAAGTTCGGAAGGCCACCAAGAGTTTTCCCAGGGGAAGTGGTTATTGCCAATGATTAGGACTTTGGTTTTGTCTGTGTTGAGCTGGAGGCAGTTGTTTTTCATCCAGCGACATTTCTCGTGTAGTTGGAAAAGTTTGCTTTGGTGGTGCTGAATGAATCTGTAAGTGGGAGTGTGCAGCTCAACAAGAAGCCTTCGACCTATTAAAACCTGTCTTCCCTTCAACTCCCATTTCAAGGCACGTGGATCAAAACCTAGAGTTTATCATGGGGATTGATGTATTTCCCTTAACTTTGGAAGACATTCTGTCACAAAGAGATTGTGTTTAACAAAGCTGTGCATCCTGTAGCTTTTTTGTTGAGGACTATAAAAGTGGCACAGCAGAATTACAAGATTTGCTACACGAAAATATTTGCAGATGCTTTTGATCACTGGTTTCTTAGCTCCTTTTTGTTATGTTATGTTATGTTAACAGGGGTTTTATAAAGCGCACAGCTACTCTACTGAGTGTCCCGGCGCTCGGTGTGTGAAGACTGACATAAAAGGGATGGGGTAATATGCAGGAAAGCATAGTGCTAAGTTATTGCTGAAACAGCCATGTCTTAAGGGCTTTTCTGAAGGGACGCAGATCCTGAAGTAGTCCGCCTTCCTCCACGCCTAGGTTCTTTTCACTCGTCGCCAAAAATGTTGTAAATAGAAAGTCCATGAGCCAAGTATACAAAACAGCATAGCTTTATACAGGCTTAATTCCAGGGTAACTTTAGTTGAAGAAGATAAGTAGAAGAAAGAATAGCCCCACCAGGAGCAGCCCCCCTGCTGCTCAGCCTGCATCAACCAACTGACACTTCCACACATAACCAAGCACCCAAGCATTCAATTACATCATCACACATTCCAGCACTCATCCTGGCTGAGCAGGAGGGAAGACATAGCTAGGGAAGAGGAATGGCAACAAGTAAGTTATAACAAAATTGCTTCAAGAAACATGGGCTCAGACAGACATTCTGTGGGATGATTTCTATAGTTTTAGTAACTTAATGTCTGCTCAGCTGTGGGCAGACCAAGGAGTGCGTTGACGATCTTTGTGCGATGTCTCTCTCAGCCAATTCCTCTTGATCACACGAACATCCAAATGGTTGGATAGTACATTTGGAACATTATTGCTATCTTTTAATGAATTTTTATAATTCTACTGGACAGAGGGAAACCGGACACATCATCGACTTTTTGTGGGCAGAGAGGGGTGTATTGAGGGTCAGGTATCATGATGTGTTAAACAGTTTTAATCTAATTATAGGTGGCAATTTCAATGCAAGGATTGGCTCAGGGCCTACTATAGTTTACCCATTTATTCCACCAGACTCCCCAGAGTGCCAGACTGGTAAGGATGGTGGAGGTATCACATTGCATAGTTTCGGTTAGATTTTCGTCCCTGCAACTATATCCAGATCGTAGGGAGAAGAAATTCAACCTCTTACTTTTATTGGCCAAGGCAGGGAACTACCATTGATTATAGATTTGTTTCATAAAACCTAGAACCATTACTCCTTAGTGGGGGGACTTTGTACAGTGCTTATATTGATCATACCTCCATTAGTTTAGCCTTTGGTATTCTGACGCAGATGAAAAAAGCCACAGTGTTGGGGGCAACAAATTTGAAAACGGTGAAACATGGGCTCTGTCTTAAATGGAGGAATATTCATATAAAAGCCCTCTTCATTAAAACAATTACGTATAACATGGTGCTTTTTGTTGAAGGAATATTATGCAATTCTGTGAAAAGCCCTATCTTTGTTGAAGAATTTGGCAACAAAATTTGGGGCTCCCTCTTAGTTCAGAGGAGGCACGCTAGTAGGAAGGCATCTCGTTGGTTTGACAAATACTGTAGGGCACCTGGTAGACAACTGAGGCTTGCCCTCAACCAAGTACCTAAAGATAGAGTCGCAATCTCTACCTGCAGGGGACCCATAAGAGGGCTGTAAAAGAAAGGGAAATGCATATGAAATTTGAACTATGGGCCAGACTTGTCAATGCCAGCAAACCGAAGGATGCTTGGAGTTTCTGGCACTTAGTTAATTTAAGGGATCCCTTTGTTAAGGAGAGTGATGGTCCAGGGACCAATATACCACCTGACCATTGGGTCAAACACTTTAGCTCCATTTATAGTGTTACGAGAACAGGGGATCTTTCTCATGGTGTGCAGGCTTTCTTTTCTCCTCTAAATCTGAAGAAGTCTTGTCTGGAATAGCCCGTAGGCTGGCTAACAAAAGAACTGGAAACTAGATAGAGAAGAGTGTTTTGAAATATTTAATAATTTGAGGTTATTAATTGTTTAGATGTACCTTGGTGGGCAAAGGGTAAATAGATCTGGATACATGTTTCTTCTGGTTTATTTTGCAGTTAACAAGGTTGGATAAAAAATATGAGACTGAAGATTAATAGAGTAACAAGTTTTATCAGGGCGAATCAAAAAAAGGAGGAAGAAGATGGAGGATAAGCTGCATGTGTGGGACTGAAAGCTCTAGGTCATTGTGATGTTTCAAAGTTCTATGTTGGCAGCTTTGAAAGGTGCTGCTCAAGAGTGAATGAAAGATTTGTGCATAATGCTAGCTGCCTTTGGGGCAGATGTATCAAGATTCCATTTTGCGATTTCTAAATTGCGATTTTTAAGGAATCGCTATTTAGAAATCGCAAAATGGGATGTATGTAAAAAATCGCTATTGTTTTGCGATTTCTTAATCTTCCTTATTTGCGAATTCGCAATTTGCGAATTCACAATTAAGGAATCATTTCCCATTCATTCCTATGGGCCAAGAGGCCCATAGGAATGATTGTGAAATTAATCTCAATTTGCGATTCGCAATTTGCAAATCGCAAATTGAGAATAATTTCAAGGGTGCAGGAGTGTCTCAAGGACACCCTGCTGCACCCCTGAAATGTACATGTGTGTGCATATGGCGAACATACATGCCCTATGGGCATGTGTGTGCGTCACATGCCACCTTCAAAAATGCCAAATTGTGCATTTTTTAAAGAATTCGCAAATTACCATAAACTACAAGTTGGTGGTAATTTGCGATTTCTTAACCAAAATTCGCAATTCAAAAATGCTACATACATAACATTTACAGCCTGATTCATGTACGGGCCTTTTTGCGTGTCCCTAATAGCGATTAATAGCGACTCGCTATTGAGGAAACGCAAAACGGCATTCATGTACTTTTCGGAAAAAAAATAGCGACTCGCACGCGGGCGCTAAAGCCGTTAGCGACCGACAAAAAACGCAGAAAAATCGCTATTTCCGGCTACCTGCGATCGGGATAGCGACTCGCAATCCCGATCGCACGGGATAGCGACTCGCAATCCCGATCGCACGGGATAGCGACTCGCAATCCCGTGCGATCGGGAATGCGAGTCGCAATCTCGCGGGATCTGGAAAACGGGAAGACGCATTACGAGCACCGTGATGACATCACAACCAGGAAGCAGCCAAATCCCACCCCCAAACAACACAGTGACGCTATCAGTCGAGTGTTGAAGACCGAAAGCTGCCGCTAAACCGCCGTTAGCGACTCACAACCCCGCCGAAATAGCGACCGACATGTCGGACGAACCCCAGCCAGGCCCCAGCAACAGCGCTGGCCGCAAGCGCAAACTGAAATTCTCCGAACAGGAGCTGGAGAACCTCATCGAAGGGGTGGTGGCCAACCACGACCAGCTGTTTGGTGCCAACTCCCGGAGGGTCCCAGAGCAGGAGAAGAGGAGGATATGGGTGGGGATTGCCTCCAGTGTGAACTCTGTGGGCGTTGCGGACAGGTCTCTGGAGGAGCTTAAAAAGCGGTGGTACGACCTCCGGGGGCGTGCCAAGGAGAGGGTGGCGGAGCGCCTTGGTGAGGCATCAGGCACCGGAGGTGGTGGACCGACTGTCCCACCCAACACCCCCCTGGAGGACCAGGTAGAGGACACCTTGGAGAGGGAGGCGTGTGTTGGCGTGACCCCTCTGGACTCCTCCCGCCCCACCCAAGACACCCAAGGTAAGTGGCATGAGACTGCGACCCTGTCCCCTATGACCGCCCCTGACCAAATAGGCTCACTCATTGGCCCTTAGTCATGCCTATGTTGTGCATCAGGAAATGCCCTGAAGCATTGTGGGAGACGTAGTATGTCCACAATGTAGTAGTACCACAATGCGCCCAGAAAGGTTCCAAAGTGCGCAAATACACAGCCACCCAGGGAATGACACCCAGCATGCATGTAACATCTGCACGTCTGACAGTCACATGCACCTAATGAGTATCCACTTACCCTCACAGGTGCGGGTGACAGCAGTGACAGTGAGAGGCTGCTGATCGATGAGGAGGCCCAGGAGGAGGAATCCCTACCTGATACACAGCCACCAGCCCCTGCAGCAGCGACAACACCAGCAGCCAGGCCCCCCGCCTCTGCTGCTACAACACCTGCAGGCCCACCGTCTGCCAAGGCCAGGCCCCCCGCCTCTGCTGCTTCAACACCTGCAGGCCCACCGTCTGCCAAGGCCAGGCCCCCCGCCTCTGCTGCTTCAACACCTGCAGGCCCACCGTCTGCCAGAGCCAGGCACCCCACCAATGTGCCTCCAGTGGCTGCCGCACCTGCAACACCAGCTGCTACAACACCTGCAGCACGTCCAATAAGATCTGGGCCAGCCACATCCGCTACACAGCGGCCCAACAGCAGGCGGGGCAATGGGCATCTCCATGCCTGCATGAGCGTGGAGCGGCGCATGCTCCGCATACACCAGCGGCAGTCCCAGCAGCAAGGAGCAATCCAGCTCCAGCTTCATAAGATAGGCCGCAATGTGGCTGGAGTCGGGGAGAGGATGGACCGCATGACGGCGGCCATGGACCGCATGATGGCGGCTATGGAAGACAACACTGCAGCGCTGGTGAAGCACCGCAGTGTTGCAAGCAGGCGCCACCACCAGTTGCTGAGCCGGCTGTCCACCTATAGCCGCTCCAATTATGTCTCGGCAAATGCCACCACCCTGCTTGCGCGGCGCTCGTTGACCCAGCAGCACCAACTGGTCCAGTGCTGCGAGGATATTACCCGGGTGCTGGAGCATTTGACCACCGCCGTCACCGCACTGCACGCACCTGTGCTACCGGCAATTGTGGGGGGTGATGATGCTAGTGAGGGTGCCTCCAGTGTCAGCAGCCACTCTGCCACGCAGGCCCCCCCCACCTAGGCGCAGCACAAGGGCTACGCCTGCTCCAGCTGCCCAGGATGAGGAAGAGCCTCACAGGCGCCTGGGAATTGTGCGCCGGAGGCGCCAATGACATTGTGTCAGGGACACAGGCGCAGGCTGAACTTAAGCCTGCCATGGACCGTCTCATGCAGTATGCATGAATACTGCATTTTGTAAATAGTTGTTACCAAGACCCTTTTTTTTGTGATTATAACAAATACATTTATTTTGGTGCACACATACGCCTTGTGTAATCATTACAGTTTGCATGCAATTGTGATATGTGGGGTGGGGGAAGGGGGTGGGTTAGAAATTGTTAGCTGTGATGTGGTTGCGACGTCTGTGGCCTTCAGCTGGGTTCTCCCCGCGTGCATGGTGCGCATGTGCTGGTGGCCGGTCGTCCCCCTCAGATTCACTGCCTGAGATGTCAACTGGTATCCGGCGCTTGGTTGCAATGTTATGAAGCATTGCACAGACAGCCACAATGCGGCAGCACGCTGCAGGACTGTAATACATGGCCCCACCTGTCTTGTGCAGTATACGGAACCTGCTCTTGAGCAGGCCAAATGTCCTTTCAATACAGTTCCTTGTCCGGATGTGCGCAACATTGTAGCGGCGTTGCTGAGGTGTGGCAGGGTTGAGGTAAGGGGTCAGGAGGTATTCCCGTAGGGCGTAGCCACTGTCACCTGAATGAGAGGAGCAGATGTTGATTGCCTGTGCAGCGCAGTTACTTCATAGCAATGTGACATTGTCGACAAAGTGTACTTACCAAGTAGGTGTCCTTCCCCAAACTCTCCCCTGATCAGTCGTGTGTGGAGTCCGCTGTGCCTGAAGATGAAGGAGTCATGGGTACTCCCTGGGTACTGGGCCACAATGTCAGTGATGATGGTCTTGGCATTGCAGACCATCTGTATGTTGAGGGAGTGGTACGACTTCCTGTTGCGGTACATATACTCCATGCCAGCTGGTGGGCAGATGGCGACGTGGGTACAGTCTATGCAGCCAAGGACATGGGGAAAATGGGCAACATTATAAAATTGTAGTTTTGTGAGGTCCAAATCCTGTTGGCTCGTGGGAAATGTGATGTGCCGGTGGAGCTGGGTGAGCATGGCGTCAACAAAAGTGTGGAGGCAGCGTGACATGGTGGGCTGGGATATCCCCCCAGCAGCGGCTACTATGCCCTGGAAACTGCCGGATGCCAGGAGGTGCAGGCTGCACAATACCTGCACATGTGTGGGCACAGAATTGTTTCGCCTTGTTGGGTGCTGCATGATGGGGTCGAGTTCTTGTATCAGCCAGGTGATCATTTCCCCATTCAGCCTGTATTTAGCATAAATCTGTTCTCTGGTTTGCCCCAGCAAGGTGACCCGCTGCCGGTAAATCCTTGCCTGCCTCATGCGTCTCCTCCGTGCTGCTCGCTGTAGCCTTCGCCGCCTCACCACCATGTACATCCCAGGCATTGTGGAACGCCTATTGCTGCTGCTGAATGTCCTTATGTGTGATTGGTCAGGCCTGGACCTGTTGGTGATTGGCTAACAGTTTTTCAAATTTTGGTTAATCATGGCTTTTATGGTTACCACCTGCTTTGAGTTGTCCTTAAATTGCGCCGCGCTAATGTGCGATTTAGCGCTTTTTCGCTAATGTATTTCTTTCATGAATGCCGATTGAGACAATATTGCATTTCGCTATTCAATTCGCAGATTCCGTGGTTGGTCGCTATTTCATTATCGCTAATGCTCGACTTCCCGGAGTCTGCGACTTTTACAGCGTAATCGCTATTCCGCTCGCTATTATTTTTTAACGATTTCGCTATTTCGTACTTGAATGCCGATTCCGTGTTTTGCACCCGCAATTGCGTTTTCGCAGCCATTGCGGGCGCTATTTCGCTTCATGAATCAGGCTGTATAGGAATAGCAAAATGGCGATTCCTTAAATGCTATGGCAAAATAAGGAATCGCAAATTTTTGCTATTCCTTAATTTGCGAATTTTTGATGCATGCCAAAACATGCAAATAGACCGTTTGCTCACTGGTTTCACGGCCTAGAGGAGTCTTAATGTCCAATAACAGTAAGGAAGGATAATAGGAATGTAGAATTCTTGAAGTCCATGAAATATGGCAACTCCTGACATGCTAGGTGGATGTTATTTTTCTTAAGGCATCAATATCAAATCACATATCGAACAGGGAAATTCAATGAAAAGACGAATGCTCTGGCATGACACTTACATATTTTTTTTAATTCAGATTATTCATTCTCATATTATGGGCTTTCAAAATGTCATGGTTTCTACTTTAAAGGGATTTTGGCCCCAGCAAAAACAGAACTCTCCTCTTCATTCCTACAACATTGGATTTATGATGATTTCAATAATTGCACAATCAAATAAGGAATATTCTTGCAGAAAAGAAAACTGATAATTCTTTCATTCAAAGTACAGATAAAAGAACTATTTTGAAGTCAGCATGTCACTTTTGCAGAAGTGCCAGGAGAAAGGAAGACGCATGATTTAGTTACTAGACTTTTGTCGTGCCCCTTGTAAAATCAGATTTGAGCAAATATATCAAACAATGTTCCATTTCTGTCCAAATGAAGTACTCCATTCGTTCCCAAGCGGATTAATTCTTAACATTCTTGACAACAATATAAAGATTAAAAAATGCCTCGAGCATCCTCAATATTGTCTTAAACACAACATGATGCAGGTTACAGCTTGACACTGGTATGCTTGTCCCTCCACCGGTCTTATGGGGGATGAAATTGTTGGGTTGCAATAAGCCTGCTAATAAAACTAGGCTATGCACGTATTGCACATCAGTCCTAGATGAGAATTAGGACTTGGTTGAATCAGCAGACACACTCTGGGCAGCTGGTAGAGATAATGAGAGACAAGGCCATCACCCAAAACACACTTACAATAAAAAAATCACAGCAATTTGACCTAAGGTAGTTACTCAAAGTGAAACATGAACTAAATATTCTGACTATCATTAAGGAAGAGGTTACCCTCCCAAAAATAAAACAGAAAAACTATGAACCAAGAGAAAATGCTACGTCACATGGAAGAGTCCCAGTACAAGCACAGAACATTTTCCATAAAACGTCGAAAAATCAGACAAGACCATACAGAACATTTGGGTTTTCTATAGGAACTCATGGTTTTGTCATAGGGTACAATTCAGGAGTGGCTGCTGGACAAAACATAGCAATTTGTATAATACTCACAACCCTATCCCTTAAAAGAAACACAGAAAACAAGATTTGTATGTGCTTAGGGGGGCATCTCTGATGATTCCTGCCAAAAGCATCAGAGAAGCAACCCACATACATGAATAGGAATTACATAAACCAGGTGAGCCCATACAGGTGGGGCAGGAAACAGCTCACAGGAATGAACAATATACAACCAGTCATGGTCCTTCCTCCGAAAAGTCTACCCACAAGAGACAGGGAGCAACCAATAGGACTGATCATTACACAGCCAGCCATTGTCCAATCTCAAATGTTTACCCAGGATTTGCAAAAGAGGTGTCATTATGCAACCAGCCACATTGACTAGCTTATGAGGTTAAAGAGCAGCAGTACAAGAGTAGTATATGAGACTGGTCATCCTAACCAGCCATTCTGTATGGTCTGAGGGGCTCAACCAGGAAAGAAACACATAGTAATGGGCATCATACAGCTATCCATACTATATATTTTTTTGTAAATAGATTTTATTGTTATTTGAAAACATGACAAGCAACATGCAGAATATCATAGCAATGTAGCACATCAATATATCGCATAATGGTAAATGATATTGGAGCTCGCCAGGGTAAACTTAAACCCCCTTTCTCCTCCAAATCCCACCCTCTGTCAGTGCGCCCAAATCCAACTTAAGAAACCTTTCCTATAGGAGTACCCTCCCGAACTCACAAATCCTCTTCAGTAGGGAATGCAAAGGGGGCAACATCTCAAGACAAACCCACGGTGAACCCTTCCCCTCGACGTGCAAGTGCAATCGGTAGTGTGTCCTTAATCCCTGTCCTCCTCACCCTCACTTGAACCCTCTGCCGGTTCAGAAAAGGGGGTGGTGATGAACAGAGTGTCTGAATTAAGCAGACCACTCTTACCCAGTCCAAAGATCAGGGCTTGATCCATCACCGTTATTTATCTCACTGCCCCATCCCAGCTCAGAACCTGGCTATATGCAATTTAGTCTGTCCCTGGCCCAGTGCATCATGGGAACAGGGCAGACCAAACTACCAAGCCAATTCTTCACCAGAAAGGAGACAAGCTACCGGGGCCTGGAGTGTTGTTACCAGAGCCACCCAAGCCCTAGCTATTTCTAGGGATCTCTCATTATCTAATCGTCGGGCTTGCTGCAATCGGAGCGTTCCCTCAGCTTGTGCCCAGCGAAGCAAAGCCGCCCTCAGAAAACTCGGGCCCCTGTTCGATTTCCAATGCATGGTGAGTTCTCTCTTGGCCAGAATCAAACCCAGGTCATAAAATTTGCTCGTGACTTTCGTTCGGGAGGTATGTGGGAACCATAATAATAGACAAGTGCCCATGTCCGCCGTTAACTGTCGGTCCGTTATAGCATTCAAACAATCCACCACTGCCGTCCAATAGTTCGACAAGCCTGGACATGAGCAAAACATGTGGGGGAAATCAGCTCCATCAGCTCCACATCTCGGACAGCGCGAGGACGCGCCGCTAAAATATTGTGAGATCTTAATCGGAGTCAAGTATGCCCGATGTAACGTAAAAAACGTAACCAATTGAAATCTAACATTTCTAGTACCCTTCCAGGCGCGTCGAACCAATTGGGGCCACGTCGACTCAGGAATGGGTTTTCCAATGTCTGTCGCCCATCTGCCACGCAAGCCCTCCAGGGGTAATAAAGTTTCGGTTGATATCCTCCTATACAGGCATGTCACAGCTTTGAAATTACCAGCCGCCATAACCACATATTGGCAGCCCAGAGAAGTCGGTGGTTCAGAGAGCCCCATACTCCATTGTTTCTGAATGCCGGTGATCAACGCGGCATGAAATAGATAATCTCCCATTCGGGAGCCCGTATGTGTCCTGCAACTCTTGGAAGGTCAGTAGGACTCCATCTTTATATAAATCACCAACCATATGCAGCGAGAGATCTTCCCAATTAGCCAACGCCGACCAACTGCCACCGAGTGGGAGAGCGGTACACATTCCCAAAGGAATCTCTGGGGCATACGGATGGGTGGCACCCGATCGTTTGTGGCTCCGATTCTAGCAGAGCCGAAAGGTACGTTCTTCTAGGGTGAGTTGGACTAAGTCTATTTTCTGACGCATTACTATAAAAGAAAGTACGTGCCTAGGAATTATCCTGCCCTGCGGACCATCCTGCTCCCTAAACTCCCGAGCAACAGCCTGCGTAAGCCATTGCAATTGCGCCGCCAGGTAGTACCACAGCTATCCATACTATATGACATGATAGTTTCACCCAGGTGGCAAAATAGCAACCTGTAATCAACCACACAATGTGTCTTTGGGGATCATCTAGAAGGGGTGACAGCACAACTGATCAATATGAGTGATAAGGAAGCAAAATAAAGTCCATATCACATTCAATCTATCAATCAATGCCACATGTACAGCGCTGAGCTGCTTCAGAAAAAGCCTCCCAGCAACCAATGCAGAGACTGAGAATAATACCGGACCAGTTAAACTAGTTTTGATCAAAAAGCCAGATTTGTAATTCTTTCCTGAAACAATGTTTGGACTTGGCTATGCTGAGTTTGATTGGAAGGGTGTTTCAGAGTTTTGCAGTCAGAACTAGGAAAGATCATCCACCTTGTCGGACCTTGGCAGACCCGGGGATACACATACATTGGAGGTGGTTTGAGCTTAGCGATCTCTTCTGTAACATCTGAGTCTGCCTCTGAGGTACTGCTAACCCTTGCCTGAAAGGGCTCTGAATACCAGGGTCAGAGCCTGGATTCATTCTGTAGACAGCATGAATGTAGCTTACAGAATAGGAGAGAAAGGAACAGCGGTATGGTTTATGAAAGGTACAGGGGGGAAGGCTGAGTAGGGAAGTGGCTCAGTCCAAGACTCTAGCTCGAGCTAACAGACCCATACATAAAGGCAAGATGCCTCAGGACGAAGACATTCACCTTTCTGATTTTAAACAGGAAACCCGGTCGAGGCATCCTGAAAGAGGTTAAAGAGGCAAAGGTAGAAATGCCACCACAAATAGGTGAACCTAAAAGGCATATATGAGTGGGAGGCAGAAGGCATCCGGACCTAGTCCCGTCAAAATTTTAGGGACCCTTGCAAAATATGATGTGGAGCCCTGCGTATCCCACATCGCACAGATATCCATTGGCTTTGGGCTAAATGACTATCCCCTAAAAAGATGTCCCACCCCTCTTGAAGAATTGGCCACATAGGCGTCCTTTACTCCCCTGGTACAGGAGTAATTCAGCATTTTTATAAAGCAGGACACTTTTGTCTCCCAAAGTCACGAATCTCCACTGTTCTATTGCTCGTTATACAATAAAAAATTTACCCAAAAACTAACAAGTTGACGTTCATGACTCAGTAGATGCTGGCAGCTTCTTTTAAAGTTGCATTTGGCACTATAGTGACAAAGTGTGCTTCAGTTTATTTTTCGGATTCATCTTTTTGACAACAAACTAAAAACAGTTCCCAATAGAAACTGTATAACAATTCAGTAAAATTTTGCATTAAGAAATATAAAGATGAAGAACTCTTTACTTCACAAATAAGCTAATTTGGGGCATGTGCATTGGTATCCCCATCCTATGTATCATAACAAGTATAGATGAAAACGTGCGGTATTCCTTGGCTTCCCGGCTTGAGTATAAGGTTAAATAGAACTGCTCGTCTGTTACATTTCTGAGCTCTCATCGCATACATTGTCCTATGGCTACAAAAACGGAAGATTTGTGTGTTTTTCTCCCGCCTTGCACCGTGTGCATGCTAAGTATATTAGACCCATTCTGCTGACCAAAAATATATATCAAATTAATAAGGTGTACGTCAGAAACTTATAAATAATGAGGTGATCGCTGGCCTGCTCATGAATTTTGGAGAAACAACCAGAGGAGTCATAAACATCATTTCCCATATGGCTTCTTACTTAAAATACTTGTTCATGTTTCTATTTAGGAGACTAAATTATTCATTTCAGATTTATAATTTATCTTAACAGTTACCACAGTCGTACATTTTCTTGACATTTCACCAGTCTGAAGTAATTCTTGCCATGAATTCATGCTGTGCATTGTATGTATATGCTAAAACTGTCCATCAAAGACAAATGAAATCATAAAATTAACAGGGAATTAGGCCGGCATCCCACCTGCTAAAAACAACAACAACTGGTGGGACGTCTGTATGTTCAGAGGAAATGTAAAACAGACTGATGCTTTGAGACGAGATGTTTTCTCCGATATCTGGTGCCTTCATGCCTTTCCACATATCCGTTAGTTTAATCAGGGCCGGCTTTAGCGATTGCTGAGCCCAGTGCAACAATATTTTTGGGTGCCCCCTCGATGACTTCTTTCCCCAGGGATTTCCTCACTACCCCCCTCCAACAGTGCCCATCATCTCTCTGTACCCCTCTCTCACATGCATTTCATTTGTTTTATAGCGCTACTCATACCAGTATAGGGTTGCTGTCCACTTTAGATCACACACATTATACAGAGACAATGAATCATAAGTGTTTAAACCAGTTTATTGGAAATGTTTAATAAAACAATGAGGATTAACAGGTAGCAGTCACATGTAATCCATGCTAGTAGGCAGTACATTTTAACAGTGCTTTGGAGAAGCACAAACTCAGGATTTACCATACCATACATACCACGCAGAAGTGGTTTGGGTTGGCTTTACTAGTAAGAATGTATTTCTACTCAAGCAAGCACTTTTTAGCAACATGAGGATAATGAAAGAGTGGGGGAAGAACAATGTTCTTACCTATACCATGCAGTGTGCATGTAGCACTTTAATGACAGTTTATAGAACACTGAGCTGTATTAGGACTGTAGTGTTTGAACTGCACATATCAAAAGGATCTCTGTAACAAAAGCAGTAACCCATTGGGCTAGCCACATTAAATACAGCTCTGTGATCTGCAACTTACATATTCTTCACAGCAGGAATACTAACCCACTCTGATACTTTATAATAAGGCAAAACAGCTGTTAAACAAAAGTCTCTTCTCTCTCCAGTGGGAACATTAATGTTGATGATGCACATGGTGCATATCAACCTCTCCATAAACAGTTTCCAGCTCTAACTCACCTCTCTTCAAGCACTGTGTTCTCACAAATGATGTGATTAGAGATGTCATAAGTAATGTTATAAATGGTATGATTTCATAAGATATAAGTGATGTAATATGAAAATGTATAAGCAGCGCATGGAGAAGGGGGAAGTTATAGTTATAGTTGCGTGGTCCGTGAGCCGAAAACAGTGTATATGGAGGTCTGCTAGTTATAATAATGTGAAGATTCTGCATAAATGTAAATTAAGGGTATAACTATAACTTTAAAAGTTCTGTTTGTTTTGTTTATGTTTGGTTTGTGAGGAAAGAACAAATGAAGCTTAACTAGCTATAACTAAGTTGAAACCTATGTTTTTTTAACAGGATTTTTAAATATATATATATATATATATATCACGTTACACTCCAAACAGCTTTTCAGATGTAAAAGGAGGACCGGACATTCCAATGCGCTTCAGTAGCAGGTTCCTTTTTATTTCATTATTTTAAGTGAAATGCATGTGCAAATCGAGAAAGACGCGTTTCGGCGATCCCAGTCGCCTTGTTCACTAAAACGCTTGTGTAATACCCAACAAACAATTTAAACACCCTGACCATTACGTGATTGATTATCACCTGACCAATAATGGACATAGTGGACAGACTTCTCAGTCTCACTACGTCCAAACAATGAGCACTGGCAATGTTCAATGTTATTCTGAAGCAAGGTTTGAATTGGTGGCTTGATTCCTTGAAAGTTTCTTTGAATATTAGAAATATTTAAAATATTTAAAGCATATTCAAGACATTTTTCCGAATGATTTGATAACTGTACAAATACATTTAGTGAGTATCCATCCTTGTACATATATTATTCTCTGTACATGTGCAATAATTTTAATTAAATTTAAAACACAGGTTACCTCACAATTAAATATAATTCCAAGCATTACCAAATCCTGCCACCTGTCTCAATATTATCAAAGTCAACTGTTCCATATTGATCATATCTCTTCTAGATCATAAACTATTACATATACGTGACTATGATAAAGAACATTGCCCTACTTAAGGTAGACAATCATATAGCTAAATAAAGTGCAAGTGTTAAATTACTTAAATAAAATTCACTAAATATACATGTTCCCGTCCGGGAATTGTTTATGTGAACTGATGATGTTGGGTAAGGAGAAAGAGCAAACTTACAAAATTTTTCACATTTGCTGATAAAGCCACAACGTAAGTCCACAGAGTCAACTAGGGAGCCACCTTGTTGACAGAACCTATAATTATATGCTAAATTTTAACAGTTAACGGTCGATTCATTGGTAGTAGTACTGCGTCACACTGTTACACTTTCATTTGATCTTTGTACTAAACCAGCCTAAAGAGTTAAATAACTTTGCATGTGCAAATGTCAAATGTGCCAATAAATAGTATAAAACCATTCATCCATAAATATAACCTCATAAATAAACAGTAAAACACATATAAATTGATCATATTGCTATAAAACTTCAAAATCGATAAAACATAGTTACAAGGCATGGTTTGTAAAGAAAAAAATCATTTTCAATTAAAGTGCATACTAATAGTGAACTCCAAGCTGCCTACATACATCATTAGAGATAATAGTGCAAATCCTCCCATAAATTGAGCCCCCTAGGGTACTTAGTGTCAAGCTCAATAATATACTTTGTTTCCAGCTGTCTAAGACTTTTACCCTATTGCCACCCCTTTTGTTCTGTGGGACATGGCCAATAACATAATACTGCCGAACGTTTAGATTATTATTGTGTTCTGCTTTTATGTGCCTGGCAACAGGGTACGTAGGGTCTGAATTTACAGTAGCTCTAATGTGCTGCAGAATTCGAGCATGGACTTGAAGCTTTGTGCTCCCAACATATTGTAGTCCGCATACACATTTGAGCACGTAAACCGCATAGTCTGTGCGACAGGTAAAATGTCCATTCATTTTAGTGGGGACATCATTAAAAGCTGTGGTGTACGTGCATGTATTCACCCAAAATTTACATGCACGGCATGTATTACATTTAAAAAAAACTTTCTTGGGGGAGAGCCAATTGTCTTTACTGTACATTTCAGGACTTGTCTTCACTAAATCACTATGCATCGAGTATGCTTTTCTGTAGGTGAATTGTGGTTTGCTTGGAAGTACACCCTGTAGGACAACATCTGTGAGAACATTCGGACACTGAGTGTTAATAATTTTTTGAATAATGTGTGACTGTTTGCTATAGGTGGATATAAATCTGCATGGATCAGAATTTGTTTTTGATCCATCTGTTCCCTCTAAAGCAATTACTGCGGAGCTATCTGGGGAACCCTTTAGAAGAGGATTAAGAAGATCTAATCTATTCTTGCTATTTGCTTTTTTCATAGCCTTGTCTAGTTTCTGTGGATCATATCCCCTTTCCATCAATCTGAGTTTAGCCATGCTTTCAGCCTCTGTTAATGCTTTATCTGAACTACAAGCTCTGCGATTTCTAAGGAATTCTCCGTACGGTAAACTCGCAATGGTGTGACGAGGATGGAAGCTGGAGGCATGCAATAATGTATTTCCTGCTGTAGGCTTCCTGTACAAACAAGTTTCCAGTATCCCCTTATTGGCCGTAACAGTGATATCTAAGAAATTGGCACTTAGGGGATTAACATAAGATGTACATTTTAAATTATGTACATTTACGTTAATACGATCCACAAATCCATTTGCTCCTTCTTGAGACCCCCTCCAAATGATGAAAACATAATCTATAAACCTCCACATTTTTACCACATGTTGGTCAAAAAGTGCCTTGTGCTCAACCATGAGGACATGCTCCTCCCACCAGCCTACATGTAAACATGCATAGCTGGGGGAGAGGCATGCCCCCATAGCCACTCCCTGTTTTTGTCTATATATTTTGCCATCAAACATAAAAGTATTGTTAAAAAGGCACCAGTGTATCATTTTTAGCAACATTTGATTGTGCTGATACATGTTGATATTCCGGCGTTTAAGATAAAAGTCCACAACTCAGAGCCCAACTTCATGTTTGATGGTTATATAAAAGACAACAATATCAAGCGTTAAAAACAAATAATTTTCGGCCCATTGCACAGCACTCAATTTTATATATATATATATATATATATATATATATATATATATTCACTGAAAAAACCATAGGTTATAGACCATATATAGTTAGGAATTAGCATTTACAAAACCTTGAAAATTCACTGCAAAAACCATAGGTTAGAGACCATATATAGTTAGCTGGACATTTTATTGACATAAAACCAATGAAATTCCATATATAGTTAGTTGCACTAACTATATATCGCGCACCTGCAATCCACTGCTGATGATGTCACATATTACATCATTCATGACATGGTCAGTGACATCACTGATGACATCACTGATGACATCTCAAATGACATCACTGAGGACATCACTGATAACAACATCCAGTGATTTTTTGTTTCTATAAAGTTTAAATATGTCTTACATATTGAAGAATGAGTGGATGTGTAAGTGTCTGGACGAAGGATTTAGTAGGTGCATGACTGACTGTATGAGTGAGTGATTAAATGTGTCTCACTGAGTGCATGGGTTAGTGACTAAACTGTCTTAATTTGTGCATCATTATGTCTGTTGTTCTGTAAACTGCTGCATGTGTTGATCAGTAGCTATATGAGTAACTATATGGGTTATTGATTGATTGCCCAAGTATTTGTATGGGAGACTGAGTGTGTGTGTGGCTAGCTGGGAGGTGTGTGACTCTGTGCAGATCAATCTGTACTTGTATCAATGATTGTATAAGAAGGTAAGTATGTGTTAGTATATGTTTGAAAATGTAAGGTGCTCTATGTTTAACTGTATAGACAAGAAAATGGAAGTCTCATTGATTCTTTACAGGACTGACTAGGTGTGTGAGTAACTCCATGGATGAGTGGCAGACTGTGAGTGTCTGTATAGGTGTATGAGTGCATATGATAGTGTTGTAAAGATGAGTGATTGTATGTATGAATGATTGTATGGGTAAATGAGTGAAGGTGTGTGTAGACGTAGCAATCAGTGAGTGCGTATGTAGTAACTAATATTGGTGTGTCAATGGTTTCAAAAATTATACTCTTTTTAACACTGGGTGAAACAGAGGTTATATTAAAATGTGAGGAGATGCATTGTATTGTCACATGAATGATATCATCAGTGATGTGGTCATTGATGTCAAATGAGATGTCATCAGTGATGTCATCAGTGATGTCATTTGAGATGTCATCAGTGATGTCATCAGTGATGTCACTGACCATGTCATGAATGATGTAATATGTGACATCATCAGCAGTGGATTGTGGGTGCGCGATATATAGTTAGTGCAACTAACTATATATGGAATTTCATTGGTTTTATGTCAATAAAATGTCCAGCTAACTATATATGGTCTCTAACCTATGGTTTTTGCAGTGAATTTTCAAGGTTTTGTAAATGCTAATTCCTAACTATATATGGTCTATAACCTATGGTTTTTTCAGTGAATTTTCAAGGTTTTGTAAATGCTAATTCCTAACTATATATGGTCTATAACCTATGGTTTTTTCAGTGAATTTCAATGGTTTTTTAATAGCAAATATCATAAGCTGTCGAATGTCAAGTACGTGGTAAGTAAAAACATTTTCGTGTTTATGCACACTGATCTGCTTTGAATGCTGCCCCCCACCCCTCATTTCTATTAGGAGTACTCTCTCTTTGCAGATAGTGAAGGGTAGTTAACGCAGCCCTTTGCCCCCTTTGTAATCCGTCGTGCCTGCTTCTCTCTCCATTTGATTGATTGTTCTCTTTGGTTCATTCTCTATTTACAAACAAGCACAGAGTCGCAATACTCTGTTTAGTCTTTGCAGATAGCGAAAAACCATGTAAAAAAACAAAAGGAATCGAGCAAAATCAGTAGGCCACTAATGGGATCTCTTTTTGACCTCGCTAAAATAGAAACATTAGGAACAACCTGTTGAAAATAGCAATGCGTATGTACATAAGCGGCGTTCATTTGTGTTCACAGTACCCCTTGTTGATTGTTTGAATCGAGCATTGAATTGTTCGAAGTTGGTTCTCTTAAGGATCTTCTCTGCCTGCAAACAAGGAAGAATAGGAATATTCTCTCTCCCTTTGCAGATAGTGAAGGGTAGGTAACGCAAGCCTTTAACACGTCGTACCTATTTCATTCCTCATTGATTGATTGATTGTCCGAACATTGACTGTTTGGGAATTAGTTCTTTTTGGAGGTATTCCCTGTTTGCAAATAAACGTAGGAAAATCTTTGCAAGTAGTGAAAGGGTACGTAATGCGGACCTTTCTCCCCCGTTGTAATCTGTCATGCCTATCTACTCCCCACTGATTGATGCACCTGTTTCACCCGGACCATTTACTAGACATACGTCATCTGGCCCGACCAGAGAGCACCCCTAGTGAAAAGGACATATGCAATAATAACGAAGTGATCACTGTATCCTGTTAACAGAAACTTTAGCATGAAACAACCTGGAAAGAAAAGAATAGGAAAACGAAAATCAGTAGGCCACTGATGAACATGAACTTTTATTAAACAACGAACAAAGAAACGATAACATAACGTAATGATAAAACCTATTAATGTCCTAGAAACAAGAAAACGTTAAAATATGCCAGTGGTGAGAGACCAGAAAAACAGTAAGAGAAACCAAATCACCCCTCGCTGTCCCACCGCCTGCCACGCCAAAAAAATCGATAGACTAGGGAAAATGCAAGTCAGTAGAACATCCGCCCCCACTCTGGAAACTTCCAAGGTGGGGCAGGGTTCCGGCTACGCCCAGCCGGGAGCAGCCCATATAAGGCAGGTCCTGCTGCCACGCCTCGGCCAGGAGATCCTAACGTAGGGTGTAGCCGGAGGAGAGGCCGAGGCCAGCTGGACCCGGCCAGGGGATTGCCTTTACAACGCTGAACAGTTGCAGGGGGGGGGAATGTCTCCTCGACCCTCCCCTCTCTCTCCCAGTCCGGCCGCGGTGGCCCTTGAGAGTTGCAGGTAGTCCCGCCACATGCTCTTCCGGTCCGGCCACCAACGGTCGGGGGGCCGAGGCCGACGGGATCCGGCTGCAGCCGATAAACCAAGAAACCCGTTCATGGGGCCAGAGCCAGGGGCGTCCGGCCGACATCTACCGGAAGCCCGGCCCGAAGACGGACGGGACACTTCTTCTTTCTTGTATAATTGCTGCAACAACCCTGGGGGGGGATGTCTTGCACATGCCTCCGACCCCCCCCCCTCGTCCTCATCGCCTGGTCCGGCCATAACAAATCTGAAGCGAGACGCCGTGGGGTGCACTGGGAGGGAGAGACGGTGCGAACAGGCCTCTCCCGCCTCCCCAGTGGAGGCTTCCCAGCTGCACCCTCAGCGCTCCAGGCGCCCGGAAAAGAGTTCTTCCACTGTGGCCATGCTGCAACGTCTCGCCCGGCAGGGTGGAGCCCGTCCGCTCATTTGACCCCGCGATCGCCAGTAGCTACCGAACTCTCAAAATGGCGGTCGACCTGGCAAGAGCGGGCCCAGCATAAAGAAATGGCCCGGTCACTGGTTGACTCCACCACCGTAGTCCTCCACGACCTTGAAGATTCTAGAGGAGCCGCGGGAGTCTCCGACCCCCGATGGGGAATGACTGCCATGATCACCCGTGGAGTGACGAAACTGTATCCGCGGGACGTCGGCGCCAGCCTCACTTTGAATTACTAGAATCCTGCAGACCTCACTTCCGGTGAAAGCACAGTGTGACCCGGTAGGAAAAAATTGTTGCACCCCCTCCCCTTTTTGACTGATAGTTCAAACCACCGATCCTTTCCTTTGCCCTTTTAACGGAACTTTGGACTGCCTCCCCCTCTTTTACATTTTCTAGAGAAAACAAAACATTAACCACTACATTAGCATAGCAGTTGACACCAGAACTGTTTTCAAATTGAAAACCAACAACATCTTCAACAGAATCCTTTTTGTTTCTGCTGTGACCCTGCTACAGCACAGGCATTGTCCCCAGCAGTAATTCTGCAATGCCGGTAAGAATAGCTGTGGTGCCTACTGGACTCACTCACCCCCGCGGCGCCCCACGCCGTTATTTGCTGGGCGGCAACTTGCTAGACATCACTTTCGTGCCATCTAGATTTCAGCGCGTTCTGCTGCCTTGGAACTATTCGCACAACAGACCGCTACTGACAAGAATATTTCATTATTGGTGCTGTCAATTTCAATAAATCTATTGGATAATTCAAAAGAAATTGCCACGGTCTCTTCGTTGTTTAAATGTTTTTACTGTTTTTGTTTTGTTGTATATATTTATATGTTATTAAAGTTTTATATTCCTACTACTGTGTTGGAGTGCTATATATTTTTAATGTGACACTTAATTGTAAAAACTTTGATGTACAAAGAGTCATTCCTGGAATCTTCCGCTTCAGGCTCGGTCCCCTCCCCAATCACAATACAGGATAGTTTTCAGATAGTAGGAACACGTGTGGTGTGACGGATCTCATCGGGTGTGGGCCTTGATCTACTATAACTCCTTTGAAGAGGCGTGATTCTTTACAGCTGGGGCCATAAACTACATCTGCAGGGCTAGCTGATAGCCTGGACAATTGGACACAGAGGAAGAGGAGTGTCAGAGGGTGCGGTAGTGAATAGGGCGAAAGGGAGGTGTCAGGCGGGCACAGAGTGTGATTCTCAGGGAAGAGCAGCGCAGATGGGGGAGGTTTATTGCCCATGCATAAGACAGAGAGCGGGGGTGACCAGTGCCTGGGGAAGATGCTTGCGAGGGTGAGGAGCCATGCTACGAATCGACAGCGTGCAGAGAGTGGGTCTGGTCAAGACATCTAAAAAGGCTGCCGTGCACGACAAAAGTGTGGCATTTCAAAAAAGGCAAGATGGCGCAGACAATGTTTTTCAACACTTCCTCATTTCCTTCGAATCGAACGTTAACAGACGTTGGGGCATATTACCAAAGTTAAGCGATATTTATCGCTAACAATGCTTACCAACAAATTTTTTACCGCTAAGCATCGTCAGAAATTATCGAAGATAAACCTTGCTATTATCAAGGTTTATCACAAATGCGATAATAAACGGCCGCAATGCATGAATATCGCTAAAAACTCAGCGATATTCATACATTACCGAGCTAATGCTCTTAGCCATGTTATCCACCTCCCATTGGATAACATGGCTAAGAACTGCTCAGGGCAGGTGTTATTTTTTGGAGATATTCGCGCTTAGCGCGAATATCTCCAAAAGTTGGTAATAGGAGATAGATATCTTGCATGTTGTAATGCAAGTTATTGTGGTATATGGAACTCATACCATAATCTCTCAGGAAAGCAGAAACTGATCCTTTTGGGACCGCCTAAAAAGGCCTAGGGGGTGAGGAGTACTCTACTTTGCCCCCTTTTCACGTTCCGAACTATTTTATTTTACTCTCTTCTGTAATTACACAAAATAGCAGCGATAAGATGCATCGGAGACACACAGTGAGAGAAAGGAGGCCGGAGATGAAGAAGAGATGTCAAATACACATTGGAGATAATATAGTGGCAGAAGGGAAGTAAATATGAGTAAACTTACCATGTAACATAAAAATGTTGCACTCTATACTATAAGTCTCATTTTATACTACAATCACTTCGCTACAACCTCATAAATTAAAAATAAAAATGAATAATGCCTCAAACAATTTTTGATTTCTAAATATAAATTTATTCTTCAGAATTTTCTAAATTTGAAAGAACTAGTAACATGTCCTCATCAGCAATGTCCTCATGAAAAGTCTGCAATAATGATTCTTGTAACTCTATGGTCTCCAAACACTCGATAAATTCGCCATCAAGAGATTGATCAAAAAAATCATTCAAGTCATCTCCTCCTTCTGACAATATTTCATTATTGATGCTGTCAATTTCAATCAATGTAGTGGAATCATTCAAGTCATCTCCTCGTGACAATATTTCATTATTGGTGCTCTCAATTTCAATCAATGTAGTGGAATCATTCAAGTCATCTCCTCCTTGTGACAATATTTCATTATTGGTGCTCTCAATTTCAATCAACGTAGTGGAATCATTCAAGTCATCTCCTTGTGACAATATTTCATTCTTGGTGCTGTCCATTTCAATCAATCTAATGGAATCATACAAGTCATGTCCTCCTTGTGACAATATTTCATTATTGGTGCTCTCAATTTCAATCAATGTAGTGGACAAATCAAAAGAAATTGCGACGGCCTCTTCTTGTCTCTCGGTAGGATCGAGAGACAAGCGGAGGCCAAACCGAAGGGGCAAATGACCATAAGGGGGCATAGTAGATCCTCCCTGACCGTTTAGGTTTGATGTGGAGGTTTTAAAAGGGCCCCGCGGGGCAAAAAAAAAAAATAATAATAATAATCGAACAGCTGAATGGATTTGCACGAAACTTGGCAAAATTGTAGGGACTGGTAGCCCGATGTGCCTTTGCTAGATCTCAATATATGTGCTCCAGTGGATTTTGAGAAATTAACGTTAAAAAAAGATATATATCTGTAACAGCGCACCGCTTCGCGTACTTTTCGCGTTACGGAGCTTTGCGAAGCGAAGCTGATTGGCTCTCCAGTGTCTGTAAGCATTCCAAACAGTCCGTAGCGGCCGCCATCTTGTCTCTCGGTAGGATCGAACAGCTGAATGGATTTGCACGAAACTTGGCAAAATTGTAGGGACTGGTAGCCCGATGTGCCTTTGCTAGGTCTCAATATATGTGCTTCAGTGCATTTTGAGAAATTAACGTTCAAAAACAAGATATATATCTGTAACAGCGCTCCGCTTCGCGGAGATAAAATTATATGTGTATTACCTAGCTGTTGCTAACACCAGTTAGCGACGGCTAGTAGAAGATAGCGACCATCTTGGGCCCCACTTTGCATGTGAGTGATATTTATCACTAATGACATGCAAAGTGGGCATGCCAAGATGTTAGCGACTGGAAACAGTCGCTAACATCGCTATCTCCTATTATCAACTTTTGGAAATATTCGAGATAAGCGCGAATATCTCCAAAAGCTACCACCTGCCCTGAGCAGTTCTTAGCCATGTTATCCAATGGGAGGTGGATAACATGGCTAAGAGCATTAGCTCGGTAATGCATGAATATCGCTGAGTTTTCAGCGATATTAATGCATTGCGGTCGTTTTTTATCGTATTTGCGATAAACCTTGATAATAGCAAGGTTTATCTGCGATAATTTCTGACGGTAAACAAATCGTTGCTAAGCATCGTTAGGGATAAATATCGCTTAACTTTGGTAATATGCCCCAACGTCTGTTAACGTTCGATTAGAAGGAAATCAGGAAGTGTTGAAAAACATTGTCTGCGCCATCTTGTCTTTTTTCAAATGCCACACTTTTGTCGTGCACGGCAGCCATTTTAGATGCCTTGACCAGACCCACTCTGTGCACGCTGTCGATCCTTAGCATGGCTCCCCACCCTCGCAAGCATCTCCCCCAGGCAGTGGTCACCCCCGCTCTCTGTCTTATGCATGGGTAATAAACCTCCCCCCATCTGCGCTGCTCTTCCCTGAGAATCACACCCTGTGCCCGCCCGACACCTCCCTTTCGCCCTATTCACTACCGCACCCTCTGACACTCCTTTTCCTCTGTGTCCGATTGTCCAGGCTGGTCCTAGGGTATCAGCTAGCCCTGCAGATGTAGTTTATGGCCACAGCTGTAAAGAATCACCCCTCTTCAAAGGAGTTATAGTAGATCAAGGCCCACACTCGATGAGATCCGTCACAGCAGAAGCGTTGCTATTATCTGAAAACCATCCTGTATTGTGATTGGGGAGGGGACCGAGCCTGAAGCGGAAGATTCCAGGGATGACTCTTTGTACATCAAAGTTTTTACAATTATGTGTCACATTAAAAATATATAGCACTCCGACAAAGTAGTAAGATTATAAAACTTTAATAATTTATAAATATATACAAGAAAACAGAAATAGTAATAACATATAAACATTTTTAGGGAAAAACAACGAAGTAGCGGTCGGCTGTGCGAATAGTCCCAACGCAGCACAACGTCCAGATTTCCGGCGTGGGGCGTCGCGGGGGGTGGGTCATCAGTAGCAAACTGTTGTGCGAATAGTTCCAAGGCAGCAGAACGCGCTGAAATCTAGATGACACGAAAGTGATGTCTAGTAAGTTGCCACCCAGCAAATAACGGCGTGGGGCGTTGCAGGGGGTGGGTCATCAGTAGCAAACTGTTGTGCGAATAGTTCCAAGGCAGCAGAACGATGGCACCAAGGTGATGTCCAGTAAGTTGCCGCACTGGTTTTGGTATCCTACAATGCTGCTCCGAATAACGGCGTGGGGCGCCCCGGGGGAGGCGGCGTGAACGGGCCTCTCCAGGTGGAGTGTCATCTGTTGTAGTGGGGCGCCCCTTTACCGTTTCAGTTGCCATTCCGTCCGTTTTTGGTCCACTGTGTCAAAAGCCGCAATTCAGCTGAGTTGCGCCCACTCTTGCGGTGCAGCGATAGGCGGCTGTCACAGGACTCTCAAAATGGCGGCAGGCTGTTTCCTTTTTGGGCCTGGTCCACTGAAATGGCCCTGGGACACCTTGGAAATCGGACGCTTGTCTGCTAGGTCTTGGACCCCATTCTTGAAAGCGTCCCCTCCGCCTTGAGAATTCATCAAAAGTTTTGGGGGCCCCGACTCCTGCAGGCTTCTGGTGGGGAGCGGCTGCCATGATTGCTCGCGGAATGACCACGACTGAGCTACGAGATGGTGGTGCTCTCATGCTGACGCCAGCTTCAGTCTGAAACATCCAGAAACAAGGTGGGGCTTTCATCGTTTGGGAAAAAAAAAAGTTTTCATCCAATGAAAAGTGTTGTTTTTAGGTCATATGATCAAGCCTTCCATCATTAGGAAACCAAAAGTAAAATGAACCAATGAAAAGTTTTATAAACAAGTCACATGACCTGTTATGCGTCATAGGGTATAAAATGCGGAGAAAATACGTTGGCACGTGAGGCGGCGTCAGTAGCGGACCGATGTGCGAATAGGCCGAAGGCAATACAACGCGCCAAGATCCGGATGGCACCGAGGTGGTGTCATAGTTGAGAGTTCTGAGCAGCGGTTGTAACACTGTCTGAAGCTTATTTGCAGCTGCTGCAGCTTCACTACGCGCCAAGATCCGGATGGCACCGAGGTGGTGTCTAGTAAGGTGCACTGGTGTGGCCATCCTACAATGCTGAAAGTCGGCGTGGGGCGCCCCGTTGGCCTGTGAGTTTGCGTCAGTAGCGGACCGATGTGCGAATAGGCCGAAGGCAGCACAACGTGCCAAGATCCGGATGGCACCGAGGTGGTGTCTAGTAAGTGGTCGCACTTCTGTGGCCATCCTACAATGTTGAAAGTCGGCGTGGGGCGCCCCGTTGGCCTGTGAGATGGCGTCAGTAGCGGACCGATGTGCGAATGGGGCCAAAGGCAGCGCAACAATATTTTCTGATTTGAAGACACCACAAGGCGCTGAGATGCCAAGATCCGGATGGCACCGAGGTGGTGTCTAGCAAGTTGTGGCACTGGTGTGGCCATCCTACAATGGTAAAAGTCGGCGTGGGGCGCCCTGTTGGCCTGTGAGATGGTGTCAGTAGCGGACTGATGTGCGAATGGGGCCAAAGGCAGCGCAACAATATTTTCTACAATATTTTCGGAGTAGAAGACACCACAAGGCGCTGAGATGCCAAGATCCGGATGGCACCGAGGTGATGTCTAAGTTGCGGACCGATGTGCGAATGGGGCCAAAGGCAGCGCAACAATATTTTCTGAAGAGAATACACCACAAGGCGCTGAGATGCCAAGATCCGGATGGCACCGAGGTGATGTCTAAGTTGCGGACCAATGTGCGAATGGGGCCAAAGGCAGCGTAACAATATTTTCTGTATGGAAGATACCAGTAGGCGTTGAGATGCCAAGATTCGGATGGCACCGAGGTGATGTCTAGCAAGTTGCTGTACTGGTGTGGTCATCCTACAATGCTGAAACTCGGCGTGGGTCGCCCCATTAGCCTGTGAGATGGCGTCAGTAGCGGACCGATGTGCGAATAGGCCTAAGGCAGCACAACGCGCCAAGATCCGGATGTCACCGTGGTGGTTTCATAGTTGAGAGGCACTTCATCTGCAGTGGGGCGCCGAGATCCGGATGGCACCGAGGTGATGTCTAGCAAGTTGCTGTACTGGTGTGGCTATCCTACAATGCTGATAGTCGGCGTGGGGCGCCCCGTTGGCCTGTGAGATGGCGTCAGTAGCGGACCGATGTGCGAATGGGGCCAAAGGCAGCGCAACAATATATTCTGAATTGAAGACACCACAAGGCGCTGAGATGCCAAGTTCCAGATGGCACCGAGGTGGTGTCTAGCAAGTTGTGGCACTGGTGTGGCCATCCTACAATGGTAAAAGTCGGCGTGGGGCGCCCTGTTGGCCTGTGAGATGGTGTCAGTAGCGGACTGATGTGCGAATGGGGCCAAAGGCAGCGCAACAATATTTTCTGACTGACACCACAAGGCGCTGAGATGCCAAGATCCGGATGGCACCGAGGTGATGTCTAAGTTGCGGACCGATGTGCGAATGGGGCCAAAGGCAGCGCAACAATATTTTCTGAAGAGAAGACACCAAAAGGCGCTGACATTCCAAGATCCGGATGGCACCGAGGTGGTGTCTAGCAAGCTATGCAGTTGAGTTGTGTGCGCACTTGCGGCGAATAGGTCGAAGGCAGCATAACAATGTTTTCTGAATAGAAGACACCACAAGGCGTTGAGATTCGGTTACCACCGGGGTGATGTCTAGCAAGTTGCCGCACTGGTGTGGCCATCCTACAATACTGCTCCGAATAACGGCGTGGGGTGCCCGAAGGGGGGGGGGGGGGAGAGCCGGCGTGAATGGGCCTTCCTAGGTGGAGGCTCGTCTGCTGTAGTGGGGCGCCCCTTTACCGTTTTAGTTGCCATTCAGCTGAGTTTCGGCTGCTGTTGATGCTACAGCGACAGGCGGCTGCAAGAGGACTCTCAAAATGGCGGCCTGTTCTTTGGATTTGGGCCTGGTCCACTAAAATGGCCCTGGGACACCTTAGAACTCGGACGCTCGATTTTTTTTTCCTTTCCTGTACATGCAAAAAAAGGTAAATGCCCGGTACGTTACACGCTTCATCTGCCACGATGAACTCTCCAGAGGAACCGAAAAAAAATATAGTTGTGGTAACTGTACCATGCATCGTCATATGGAGAGGTGGCACCAATTAATTATAGTGCTGCATAAAAGAGAGATTTGGAGGAGAACCCCTGACCTGCTAGTACATTCATCAAAGAAGTGGCACTGAGAGCTTCAGAGGCAAGGGAAACGGTCCCAAATATTTAGAAGAACTTTGGAAAGATTAAAATGACATGTTTAGATTGTGGTAAATTAATTTCATGTGGACAGATGAGTGTTACTCTAATAAATACAGCATATGAACATCATCATAGTCGATGGTTGGTAGAGACATTTTGACTATATCCTGGACCTGCCCGTCCTCGCCCAAAATGGCGCCGGAATAAATGGGACTCGTAACTCCTTGTTGTGTACTGGTTGCAGAACCTTGAAATCACGAGATACGTATGCAGTTTTGAAGCACATGGCGGGCGGGGACGAGAATTGATTGAATATTTCGACATCCCTATTGATATTAAGTTCTGATGTGTTATTGATTACTGTACTGTTGAAAGTTCGTATTAACGTCACCCATGGTACTTGCCCGCAAATGTATATCTAGATAATTTTATTGTAACTGGCCCTGTCGTATTTTAATTATAAAATGTACGTCCACCGATTCCGTAACTGTTAGACACCTTAGTTCTTGCAACCTAATGGCCCGCCCGTTACGTTCCTCTACAGTGTAAATGTCTATTCATCATATACGATTACAGTTTGCTCCGTGGCAGGCCCACGTGGTTATAGGCTCGTATTTGTATAATGAAATTTTCACAATAAAGGTTTTTAAAAGAAAACATGGTAGTAGTATATACATTGGTAAAGTTTTTAATAATAGTCACTGTTTTAGAATCATTAAAAGGCAAGTGAAATAAAGCAGACCAATTACATGAAGGGTAAAAGGTATAATACGAAGGAACGCAGTAAAGATAAATGGTCAAGGGCTGTTGTGTTTTCTATTCCTGCAACATAAAGTGATCGATAAGAATCTCATATTCAGGCGTATCGGCGACTAAGACAGCAGGTCGACCCTCTTTTGCTCAACGGCTCCGTCATGGGACGAAGAAACGCTCTTTTTCTCGAAAAAAGAATATATTTTACTTGCAGGACAGTTGTAAAATTTCCGGGAAAGCACATTAGCCTGGAACATTATAACATATATTTAAGAAAAAATAATGTTCGGAAGTAATGAAAAGCGTAATTTTTAGGTGATATGACCAAGCCTTTCATCATTACAATAAGAAAAGTAAAATGAACCAATGAAAAGTTTTATTAACAAGTCACATGACTTGTTATGCTTACGTTACGCGCTGCGCGCCCCGGATGACTTCCGGATGCGCTAACGCGGTGCGTCATATGACGCATTACGCGACAACGCAGGTCCAGAATATAGTCAAAATGTCTCCACCAACCAGCGGTCGGAACACAACCCCTTTCAGCAGGCTAAATAGTTCTGTTAAATGACAACAGAAGGGACAGGCAACAAGAACCATCAGTCAAAGAGGGGAGGGCTAGTTCTTCTCTACCGGGTTACATTGGGGCGCAACCGGAACTGATCGAATTGGTAGTCTACAGTGTTTCTGGATGTTTCAGACTGAAGCTGGGGTTAGCATGAGAGCAGCACCATTTCGTAGCTCCGTTGTGGCCATTCCGCAACCAATCATGGCAGCCGCTCTTTATCGTTATTTTGGGCGGGGTGGGTGGCGGAGCCGAGCTGTTTTGCAGCCATCATTGTGTGGAGTTCAGTTCATCTCACTAGTTTTGTATTTGTCATGAGGGGTTGTTCCTAATGTTTCTATTTTAGCGAGGTCAAAAAGAGATCCCATTAGTGGCCTACTGATTTTACTCGATTCCTTTTCTTTTTTTTTACACGATTTTTCGTTATCTGCAAAGACTAAACAGAGTATTGCGACTCTGTGTTTGTTTGTAAATAGAGAATGAACCAAAGAGAACTAATTCTAAAACAGTAAATACTTGGATAACAATCAATCAAATGGAGAGAGAAGCAGGCACGACGGATTACAACGGGGGCAAAGGCCTGCGTTAACTACCTTTCACTATCTGCAAAGAGAGAGTACTCCTAATAGAAATGAGGGGAGGGGGCACCATTCAAAGCAGATCAGTGTGCATAAACACGAAAATGTTTTCACTTACCACGTACTTGACATTCGACAGCTTATGATATTTGCTATTAAAAAACCATTGAAATTCACTGAAAAAAACATAGGTTATAGACCATATATAGTTAGGAATTAGCATTTACAAAACCTAGAAAATTCACTGAAAAAACCATAGGTTATAGACCATATATAGTTAGGAATTAGCATTTAAAAAACCTTATTTTACTCACACAAAACCATTGAAATTCCATATATAGTTAGTTGCACTAACTATATATCGCGCACCCGCAATCCACTGCTGAACATGTCACATATTACATCATTCATGACATGGTCAGTGACATCACTGATGACATCACTGATGACATCTCAAATGACATCACTGATGACATCTCAAATGACATCACTGATGACATCACTGATGACATCTCAAATGACATCTCTGATGACATCTCATTTGACATTACTGATCACATCACTGATGACATCATTCATGTGATAATACGATGAACCTCTTCAGACTCTAATATAACCTTAGATACACTCAGTGTAAACAGACACTCACAGACTGTCACTCATCCATGGAGTTACTCACACACCTAGTCAGTCATGCAAAGAATCAATCACACCTCCATTTCCTCAACTATACAGTTATACACACCTTACTTATTCAAACATATACTAACACATATTTACTCTATTATACAATCCCTGATACAAGTTCACAGTGATCCATTCAGCCACTCACACATTCACTGGCTCTTATGCACAGTTATTTATATATGTCAACTCTCACATGTACTGTGTTTTACATATGTACTTACTTTGACATGCAGCACTGAGATATCCATTCACTCACCAATACACTCATGCACACAGTCAACCGCCCATACAGCTGTTTCCACATGCACTTTTGAACCCATACATCTAGTGAATCAACTGCTCACACATCTATGCACAGAGTCATACACCTCCCAGCCACCCACACACACACTCAGTCTCCCATACAAATACTTGGGCAACCAATCAATAACCCATATAGTTACTCATATAGCTACTGATCAACACATGCAGCAGTTTACAGAACAACAGACATAATGATGCACAAATTAAGACAGTTTAGTCACTAACCCATGCACTCAGTGAGACACATTTAATCACTCACTCATACAGTCAGGCATGCACCTACTAAATCCTTCATCCAGACACTTATACATCCACTCATTCTTCAATATGTAAGACATATTTTAACTTTACAGAAACATAGTCACTGGATGTTGTCATCAGTGATGTCATCAGTGATGTCATCAGTGATGTCATTTGAGATGTCATCAGTGATGTCATCAGTGATGTCACTGACCATGTCATGAATGATGTAATATGTGACATGATCAGCAGTGGATTGCGGGTGCGCGATATATAGTTAGTGCAACTAACTATATATGGAATTTCAATGGTTTTGTGTCAGTAAAATAAGGTTTTTTAAATGCTAATTCCTAACTATATATGGTCTATAACCTATGGTTTTTTCAGTGAATTTTATATATATATATATATATATATATATATATATATATATATATATATATATTACTGCATGCTCTGCCATACACAATCCATTAATTCTGGAATAGACAAATGCGGACCCGGTATTTGTTGCAATGATTTTATTGAACGCTCTGCACCACCGCCATGACGGGTTTCAGCCTACATGAGGCCTTGATCACATGACGTGCATTCGGAGTGCCTTCACATTTTTAAAGTGCAAGTGCTAGAAACATGGCAAATAAAAATAACGTCATCATAGACATAGAGAAGTAATTGAGATATCTTGATACAGCTGCAAACAGACACAGAATGCATGACAACCATTATGATTTCATCAAAGAAAGGCAATAACTCAATAAATACATATGAATTCATAAATATTTAAAAAAGGCAATGCATAATTAAAATCCAAAATGCTTTGAAAGAGCATAAAATATCATCTGACAGGTAAAATTCCAGCGTAATGCATACTTGAAAACCATAACTAAAATCATTCAAGTAAACGCTCAGGCCAATCGTAGACCCAAACAGTATTATTTGCGGATCAATTGCTTAGGTATCATGTGCAACTGTTGAACAATTCAGCCCTAGTGGGCCATGGCTATCCCCTATGGCTATGACATAAAGTGCTAGTGCTAAGAAGGTGCCACCATATTAAACCATAATCGTTTATAAAGTGCAAATGTGCAAACAATACAATACATGAAGACTAAAAACAATATAGAGGCAGAGCCATGAATCATTTCAGGTGTATATACATAGGAGCAATCACAGGCCGGTAAAGAAGTCCTCACTGGAGTTAAGACATTGCGGCATTTTGCTATCTAACTCCAGTATAAACCTAGTGTCAAGTCTACGCTGCAAAGCTTCCCGGTTGCCTCCACGCCTAAGCGGAGGGTCTGCATCCACAACAAAATATTTCAAATTATCCAAGTTGTTGCCATGGGTGTCCTTCAAATGCCTTGCAATCGGATAAGTTAGATCACAGTTAGTAATGGCCCTAATGTGCTGGAGTATTCGTTTGTGGACCTGCAGTTTTGTACTTCCTACATACTAAACTAAACATACATACTTCGGTTCTTAACCCTCCTCCTATTCCGGTGCACACTGCCCGTAACTTGGGATTCCAGTTTGATGACACGCTCTCCTGCGGCCCGCAAATTAATAAAGTCACGGCTGCCTGCTTTGGTAAGATAAAAATGATGAAAAAATGTTTTCCATTCTTGCCAATGGATGCGCGTAGAACAGTCACTCAGGCGCTAATAACGTCCCATTTGGACTATGCCAACAGTCTTTATGCTGGGGCCCCTCTGTACCTAATTGAACGCCTTCAAGCAGTTCAAAACGCGGCAGCCAGACTGATTGGCAACATCCCTTTTCGACATTCGATTTCTATGTTTCGCAAAAAGCTCCATTGGCTTCCCATAGCCTCTCGGATTAAGTTTAAAATACTTACTCTTGTTTTCCGTGCTCTCAACGGTACTGGCCCAGATTACCTGAGAAAGAGACTCACATTATCTCATTCTGTGAGAGATTTACGTTCCAACAGCCTACGCCTTCTGGTGGTGCCACGCTTCTGCCGCGCTCGAATGGGCGGCAGAGCTTTTGCTGTCCTTGCTGCGAAACACTGGAACGGCCTCCCCCTGGACCTTAGATTTGCCTCATCTGAAGCACAATTTCGTAACCGCCTGAAAACTTGGCTATTCTCCTCATCTTAGATTTTCTCCTTATCTCTGCTGACAGTTTTTTAGCGCCGGGACACCTCCGACGGAGGTAGCTGCGCGCTTTATAAGAGCCATAAATAATACTAAAGGCCACAAGAACACTCCAGCACATACACTGCATATTCAGTTTTGCAGGTAAGTAACTTGGTGATGGGCACAGGTTCTAACTCGAATGGTGTTGTATATGATATTTTATTAACCCCATATTTGCCAGCTCTGCATGATGTACACTTGAAAAACCCTTTTCTAGAGTTTAACCAGGTTTTAGTTGTTCTCATTTCAGGGCCGCTGCCAACCAAGGTATTGCTATTGACCAAGCTTTTCTAAAGGTGAAGTTCGGAGTTTTTGTAAGTTGTACCCCAAGAATGGGGTCGTTGCACACCAACCCCCAGTTTTTATTCACAATCCTGCATCAGGATCAATTTGGTTGACTGATCAAACTATTCTGTGGTTGGAGTTCTAAAACTGGCTCTACTGATGAATGCATCAGATTTACCAATTGTTTGTGTTTTGTCGGTTGCTTTGTCAATAGTGGCTTGCGAGCAGCCCCTAGCCAGGAACCTATCTCAGCTTTCTCTTTGTGCTACAACACAATCACTATCCATGCTACAGATCCGCCGTATTTGCAGCATTTCCCCAAACGGAAGGCTGTCAATAAGATGGTGGCCGGTAGCATGTAGTATTGTGTTGCCTGCGGTAAGTTTTCTATGCAACCTAGTCTCCAACCTATCATGTACAACAAAGACTTCCACTTCAAGAAAACATATTGAGTGTTTGCTCATGTTGGCCGTAAAGTGCAAGTTAAGTTTGTTCTTATTCATCTGCTCAATAAAATGAAGGGCACTCTCCTCCGTGTCTCTCCAGATTAAGAACATATCATCGATATACCTGTGCCAATATAATACATGATTGGATAAGATGTCACCATATTCAGTTTGATGACTTGTTCCTCCCATAGCTCCATATGCAGGCAGGCATAGCTAGGCAAGAAACAAACCCCCATAGCAACACCTCTAGGTTAGTGAAACACCTGGATTTGGAATAAAAATACATTATTTTCCAAACATGTTAATATCATGGTGATTAGCATTTTGTTGTGCAAATACAGGTACATAGGTCTTGTGTTCAAATAGTGTTCAACTGCCTTTACTCAAATGACATCACTGATGACATCATCCATCCTGTGAGTGTGTTTCTAATTAGTTTAAGAATGTTTTATATATATATATATATATTACCTACTGGCGGTCGCCAGTAGGTATATATAGTTAGGATTTTTTCTCTATGGGTTTTTTGAAAATTCTATGTCTAATAACTTTGGCGTTTGTGGACGGAATTGGCTGAAATTTTCAGGAAAATGGCACATTTTGTTTCTGAGCAGCCCTTGAAAATTTGGGGGGGGTTCGTCAAGGGGGGGCCGAGAAAAAAGGGGGGTCCCAAAACGCGTTTTTCCCATGTTAATTTCCATAGGGCGGTTGGCCTCACTTTTAGCCCGAACGGCTGAATGGATTTGCACGAAACTTGGCAAAATTGTAGGGACTGGTAGCCCGATGTGCCTTTTGTAGGTCTCAATATATGTGCTCCAGTGGATTTTGAGAAATTAACGTTTAAAAAAAGATATATATCTGTAACAGCGGACCGGGCAGCGCTCTGGTTCGCGGACTTTTCGCGCAACGGAGCTTTGTGAAGCGAAGCTGATTGGTTCTCCGGCGTCTGTCAACATTCCAAACAGTCCGTAGCGGCCGCCATCTTGTCTCTCGGTAGGATCGAGAGACAAGAGGAGGTCAAAACAAAGGGGGAAATAACTATAAGGGGGCATAGTAGATCCTCGCTGACCCCCTAGGTTTGATGTGGAGGTTTTAAAAGGGCCCCGCGGGGCAAAAAAAAATAATAATAATAATAATCGAACGGCTGAATGGATTTGCACGAAACTTGGCAAAATATTAGGGACTGGTAGTCCGATGTGCCTTTGCTAGGTCTCAATATATGTGCTCCAGTGGATTTTGAGAAATTAACGTTCAAAAAAAGATATATATCTGTAACAGCGCTCCGCTTCGCGTAACGGAGGTTTGCGAAGCTGATTGGTCATTCTGTCACTGGGCTATAGTTGGGCTACATCTGGCTGATATTTGGGCTACATTTGTTTTTTTGTGTGTCTGGCGGCCATCTTTGGGCTACATTGGGCTACATTGGGCTTCATTGGGCTACATTCGGCTAATTAGCAAATAGCTCATCGCAAACTAGGAATGGTAAAGAATCGCTATTTATTCCTTAGAGTTCGCTATTTAGGAAATGCAAAAAACTTTGATGATACATATGGCGGTTCATCTCTAACAAGATAAGAAGCATAGGGATACATTTATGATGACTGGCGCATCACCAGGGATGTGTTAGTTATTCTGTGCCGCTGTTCCGTCACCTATGGTGTGCTGCATTTACAATGCGGCGCATCATGGGGCAAAAACAGCACAGATGCGTGATGTATCTGTGCCGTAAAGGTGGCGCATTGCTGGAGTTGTATCGCAAGTGTGATGAAGCTCCAGCAAGGGTCGGGGGTGCCCCTGTCGCAGGGTTTCTGTTCTCACACAGAACTGTGGACAGAGGATTGGAACCTCGGCGAATGCATTGCTGGAGTTGTATCGCAAGTGTGATGAAGCTCCAGCAAGGGTCGGGGGTGCCCCTGTCGCAGGGTTTCTGTTCTCACACAGAACTGTGGACAGAGGATTGGAACCTCGGCGAATTAGGGTGTCCCAAAACTCACGTTAGTAATCAAAAACTCCTTAGCAAGCTAGGTACAGTGTCACATTGGATATAACAAACTCTCAATGTTTAGACAATCCAGAATATGAACTTATAGTACCTCAGGATACGTGGAACTCATGAACAGTCGGTCGTTATAGATTTCTTAGAAACCAGAACATGGAGTTAAGAAGAACAGATGTGTATTTGAAATGTTTATTTACTAATGCCGTCTTCCCAGGCGTAGTACCTTAGATAATAAAAGTACACATATTATCAGTAGCAAAATTACCAGCATAGTTACTAGTACATAAAAAGTGAATGGTGATAGTATGTTAACATGCTGTAAATGAATAAGAGTTAGCAACACTTATAAGCAGCCGCGAGCCGTGGAGGGAGTTACGGTGAGGCAGGGAGGCGGGGAGGGGGAGAAGCAGGGTGGAGAATACAAGTACACATATTATCAGTAGCAAAATTACCAGCATAGTTACTAGTACATAAAAAGCGAATGGTGACAGTATGTTAACATGCTGTAAATGAATAAGAGTTAGCAACACTTATAAGCAGCCGCGGGCCGTGGAGGGAGTTACCGTGGGGCAGGGAGGCGGGGAGGGGGAGGGGCAAGGTAGAGAGGGCTCCACCCTGCTTCTCCCCCTCCCCGCCTCCCTGCCCCATCGTAACTCCCTCCACGGCCCGCGGCTGCTTATATCTCACCCTCCCTAATACACATATTATATTATTTGCTAAGAAGGTCTCTTTGTGTTGGTTTAGGGCGTGCCCATACTTTAGTGTCTTAGATTTGAAGGAATCACATCAGCATACACCAGCTCTCTCTTCATGTGAACCGCATCAACTGTTGTGTATGTGTGTTCGGCAAAGCAATATAAAACCCGCCTCATGCCCAGAATTGGCAGAAGTTGCACTTATGTTATGAGTATGAAGTCGTGGAGATCAGACCTCATAACAATTCTGTATCGTGTTGTTCTTGAAACTTTAGCACTCGCTGTACAGATATAGTTTAACAAGTAAAGCAGATAGTAGACCAATAACATATTATTCTCATGTAAACCACGATGAACTACTAGGTGGAAAGCTAAAGCAACAACTAAGTGTCGTGTGCAGAAGTTGCAAAAAAGGAAAAATGGCGTTTAAACCGGTAATGAGCCCATGCTAACTTAACACGGTGTAAAGATATCCAGGACCTAGATGACACCTCCTCATGATCCGGAAACGAACTGAATAAGATAATAGAAGTGCCATCTCATGAGAGCAGATTGCAAGTTTATATGTGGACGGTCCGCAAGGTAAAGCATTAAAAACTAGGAAAATTTAATGCTAAAGAAAAATAAAACAGCCAAGTACTTTATCGAGTCTTAAGCCAATAGGCAAGGTAAATAATAAAAACTTGACAAATAAGTCAATGAATTGTCAATGAAATGCTAGTACTCAGCATATCAAACATGAAAAAGGTCTATGACATAACTGTGTATGCAAAATAAGCTGCAACAGCCTCCAATAGGAAGTCACCGTCTTCATCCGAAAACAGTTCAGCCATCCAATTTAAAAGCGGAAAAGAACATACGTGCTCTCCCAGCACCGGATCCTCTATCACCATCAGAGGACAGCTCGGTGGGTTTTCAAGAAAGCTCTGTTCCAAGAAAGACTGTGCTGCCGCCAGTAAATTCCAGGGACCAAGTAGTCCATGCATCAATGCCACAGCCATAATCCTTTCGCCAGGACAAACCAACTCGTGAGTAATGATAGGAGTCATCAGCTGATTAAAGTCGACGTCAGGAGAAACCGGTCCGCAGAGACACAAATCAATGGCCCAATCGAAATCACAGGTCAGGCAGTGAAATACAGGCTGGACACAGGTGAAGTAGGAGAATCGAAAAGATAATCCATATGCCGTGCTTAATATCGCCAACGGCATTGTGCCATAATATTCTAGCATGCGATTGCGGAACAGTGTCAGCAGCTGCAGGGTCGGAGGTTGCATAGGAGGGACATCCATATTTAAAAATGTAAAAAAGCACAAGAGCGTCCGCTGGTAATGCAAGTAAAAATGCCAATCCACGAACCAGAGTGCAGAAAATACAATGAAAGGAAGCAGGGATGACTCCAAAGATTTTCTCAAATGAAGTCACGAGACCACTGGTTATAACTTTAAAAAAGTGCGCCAGGGACTTTGTGGAGGATGCGTTAAAGATAGTCGGAAACATGTTGCTGAAATTGAAAGGCAAATCTTAATTGAAAAGGGTGTGCACCTCTGTACGGGTGTTCGCTATGTGAAGTACGAAAGTTTCACGGGCCGAACTCAAGGCCACCTCTCTCTGAGACAAAAGAGCTCTTATTCTTGCCATGCCGTTGAAACGTGTCCCAAGGTTGGTATTTGTGGCCAGATTGAAAACTCCCTATGTTCATGTGTGGGAGGAAACAGAACATTTCTGCAGCAAATAACCCGTTCACTTACTGTTACGATAAAAGGAATACTTTTAATTAACTCAGAACAATCTTCATTATTGAGCATCAAATAACTACCATTTTCCAACAACTTGAACGTGGGATGATAGCAGGAACTGGCGTGCCTTGCAACACGCAAGCCATATTTGGTCGGTGTTTGTTGCATGAACCGTGTAACTGTATGTGCCTACACGTTAGTGAATGATCTGGCGTCTCAGTGCATTCCTCTCCATTCAGATAAACTTCTTGATCATCTTTGAAACATCTGTATGTGTATGGAAGCGACCAGACCTCATGAAGAAAAGCACTACCTAAAGGTTCATAACGACCTATTGGTATATATTTCATACAATTTGAAAACTTATATAAAGCAAAAGGCAGCGTTATTAAACCGTGGATAAGGCATGTTGCCAAAAAACCCGCAATCCTCTGCTGATGATGTCACTGAGCATGTCATGAATGATGTAATATGTGACATCATCAGCAGTGGATTACGGGTAATGGTATCTCTAGTTTACTCCCTTATAGCTGTCTTTCTTTTAACATAAGTGTCTGTTTCCTTCCCTTATACTTACTGTTTTTAGTTCGCTTCCGGTTCGCGTACCGGCGAGCGAACTGGGAAGCGAACTAAGAGAAATAGAGGTTGGCACAGTTCCAAATATTGTACCAATTTTTTAATAACGGGGAGGTAGTTCTGAAAAGAACTTTTTTTTTTATTTTTCTGAACATTTTTTTACTGTTTTTGAATTTTTCGGAACAGTTTTATATTTTTTTGGGGTTTTCTTGGAGGGGGCAATGAAAACGATTCATTGTAAAGGGCTCAACAGGAGCAACAAAACAAAAAAAAGAAGTATTTATTATTTTGGGCGTTTCGGACAAACTTGCATATGATAGTCAATAGCTCTGTTGATCAGAGTGATGCTTTTTTCTCCGTAGGAAATGAATCCATCGCAAAATGGAGAAGCGTGGCTCAGTGGTTAGAGGCGGCAGACCCGGATGCTGAGATCGGCCGTGGACCAGGGTTCGATTCCCCGCCTCGGCGGGTCTCGGGCTCAAAAATTCCACGGACTCGACAATTCTCGCTCCGGTGCCTACTCGACTCACGGGGTCACACTCTGCGACTCTGGGCAATAGCTTGCTTAATCTCCACTACGGCCCCTCGCGGCGGGATGCCTGGCTTTCACCTTGTGGATACCCTGCCGGGGTATCTCACAGGGGAATACCAGGACGGGTTCCCTAAGCAAGCGCCTTGATACCTTCGGGTGATACGTGCGCTATATAAGTCGCAATACATTTACATACATTTACAAAATGCGCAGATGTGTTTTACATCACCAAATCTCATTTGTATATTTGGCACCATCTCCCTGCCCTCTGGTCCCGTTACTTCCGGTACAACAGATCTTCTGGCCATAATAGGGAGATTATCTAGGTCGTTCCGAAACTGTGCAGCACTGTAGTTGTTAGGATGCCACCTAGTCATATGGCGATGCATTGTGTAGTTTCCGAAACTGTATTTCTTGTCGGTCCCTCTGGACAGTCTATCTTGACATATAAGGCAAGTTACGTATCTTGCATTTACTTTTTTCTGACCTTTGGGAATTTTAAAAAATTGCCAAATGAAGTTTTCTTTCCGGTGAGACGTCCTGGGCTGCTCAGGCAAAAACTGCCTCTCTTCGTGCTCGTCCTCCTGTTCCTCTTCTTCTTCTTCATGTTGAATTATAACTTGAGCAGGTGGTCCACTCTTCCTTGGATGTGGTGGAGGTGGTGGGGAAGCACCAGCTGAAGCTACTAAAGAAGCCATTGCTCAGTGATCACAAAGGGTCTTTCTCTCACAATGATGAAAGTCAGAGTGAGGAAAGAAGGAGGGATTTTCATCATTTGGGAAAAACAAGAGTTCTCAACCAATCAAAAGTGTTCATTTTAGATTATATGACCTAGTCTTACATCATTAGGAAACCAAAAGTGAAATGAACCAATGAAAAGTGTTATTACCAAGTCACATGACTTGCTGTGTTTACGTTAAGCGCTTTGCAGGGCCTCCCGGTTTGCTTCCAGAAACCTGCGCTTTGCGACTCGCTTCGCGTACCAGTTCGCTAACGTAGTACGTCATATGACGTATCACGCGACAACGTGAAACGTCATGCGGACGGGAGGCGTCACGATGTTGTTTTGTAACGCGGCACTTGCGGTAAAGAAACGTTTACCGGCTCGCGGTCTATTTCGCGGCATCAAGGTCAGCTAACGGGAAGCTTCCCGATTTGCGAAGCGGGAACGAAGAAAAAAAAATATTTTAAAAAAAAATTATTCATAAACATATAAAATATATTTTTGGATTTAAAGAAGAATACATTTTACAGCTACAGATATTAGCTGTTAAAAAACCAATGAAATTCACAGGAAAAACCATAGGTTATGGACCATATATAGTTAGGAATTAGCATTTACAAAACCTTGAAAATTCACTGAAAAAACCATAGGTTATAGACCATATATAGTTAGGAATTAGCATTTACAAAACCTTGAAAATTCACTGAAAAAAACATAGGTTATAGACCATATATAGTTAGGAATTAGCATTTAAAAAACCTTATTTTACTCACACAAAACCATTGAAATTCCATATATAGTTAGTTGCACTAACTATATATCGCGCACCCGCAATCCACTGCTGATCATGTCACATATTACATCATTCATGACATGGTCAGTGACATCACTGATGACATCACTGATGACATCTCAAATGACATCACTGATGACATCACTGATGACATCTCATTTGACATCATTCTTGTGCTAATACGATAAACCTCTTCAGACTCTAATATAACCTTAGATACACTCAGTGTATACAGACACTCACACACTGCCACTCATCCATGGAGTTACTCACACACCCAGTCAGTCATGCAAAGAAACAATCTCACCTCCATTTCTTCAACTATACAGTTAAACACACCTTACTTATTGAAACATATACTAACACATATTTACTCTCTTATACAATCCCTGATACAAGTTCACAATGATCGATACAACCACTCACTCATTCAGTGGCTCTCATGCACAGTTATTTATATATGCCAACTCTCACATGTACTGTGTTTTACATATGTACTTACTATGACTTGTAGCATTGAGATATCCATTCACTCATCAATACACTCATGCACACAGTCAACTGCCCATGTAGCTGTTTCCACATGCACTCTTGAACTCATACACCTAGTGAATAAACTGCTCACACATCTATGCATAGAGTCACACACCTTCCAGCCACCCCCACACAAACTCAATCTCCCATAGAAATACTTGGGCAACCAATTAATAACACATATAGCCTCTCGTATAGCTAATGATCAACACATGCAGCAGTTTACAGAACAACAGACATAATGATGCACAAATTAAGACAGTTTAGTCACTAACCCATGCATTCAGTGAGACACATTTAATCACTCACTCATACAGTCAGCACCTACTAAATCCTTCATCCAGACACTTATACATCCACTCAAGACATATTTTAACTTTACAGAAAAATACAGTCACTAGATGTTGTCATCAGTGATGTCATCAGTGATGTCATTTGAGATGCCATCAGTGATGTCATCAGTGATGTCACTGACCATGTCATGAATGATGTAATATGTGACATGATCAGCAGTGGATTGCGGGTGCGCGATATATAGTTAGTGCAACTAACTATATATGGAATTTCAATGGTTTTGTGTGAGTAAAATAAGGTTTTTTAAATGCTAATTCCTAACTATATATGGTCTATAACCTATGGTTTTTTCAGTGAATATATATATGTATATATATATATATATATATATATATATATATATATATATTTTTTTTTTTTTCTCTCCAACCACCTAATTTTTAGAAGGATAACGAAGCCTTGTGTGGATTCAAAGAAATGTATTCTTAGCCACTCGTCAAACGCGTTTCAAGGGCGTTGCACCCTTGTTCAGTGACTAGGAGATTTGAAACTCACAAACAGTTTACTGTGTCTCACACATGATTACCAAAACTACAAAATTAGTGCATGTGAAAAAAGACTCGTAGTTTTTATCTTCAACACTGCACTGCATTGACATAAACATTACGAACGCCTATGCCAGTTATAACTTAGTGCTTAACATGACATTGTTGTATAATTCATTTGATGCCCACTGGGGCATAACTCTGAGCAAAAGCAACATGAAATAACTCAATATGCAAATATTGTTTGGGATATATGAGGATTGCGTTTGTATATATTGTATATGAATTATACACCAATGTCATGTTAAGCACTAAGTTATAACTGGCAGAGGCGTTCAAAATGTTTATGCCAATGCAATGCAGTGTTGAAGATAAAAACTAGAAGTCTTTTTTCACATGCCCTAATTTTGTAGTTTTAGTAATCACGTGTGAGACACAGTAAAATGTCTGAGAATTTCAAATCTCCTTGTCAGTGAACAAGGGTGCAACACACTTAAAACGCATTTGACGAGTGGCTAAGAATACATTTCTTTGAAACCGCACAGGGCTTAATTTTCCTTCTAAAAATTAGGAGGGTGGAGAGAAAAATGAATGGGTCCCGCTTCCGTGGGGTCCGAGTGCGAGGAATGAACTCTCGATAAGGAGGAGGCAACTTAAGCACAGAAGGTGTTGGAAAGTTGCTGTGCTGCCCCCGCCCCCCCCTTACTGCGAGCAGCTCGAGAAGCCGCTACGGCCAAGAAACCAGCAAGAGAACGACGTGCAGCCTGGCAGTGAGGAGAGGTCAGCGCTGAAGCTCTTCGGTGAGTCTGGTTCCGAATGAAAGCAACGAGGGAGAGTGAAGCTTGTTGTGTTCGTGTAGGATTAAAGTGAACACACAAGCGGTTGCCGTTGAAGCGGGAGATCCCACAATTGAAGTAAAAAGCAATCTAAAATTGTTACATGATGTCAGCCACGGAGATCAAAGAATGCGAAGAAGCAGCTTTGCAGATTTTCAATGATGCGTATACAGGCACAAGCAACACAGAGGGGGCAGTTTCAAATAGCAGTTAATCTAATGATTTAAATACACGACTTAGGCGTTTAGAAACACTTCAACATTCACAACTTTCAAAATGGTGGGAGTCAAAATCTTTGCAACGCATGCCTAGAGGACTATGCACAATGGTTACCCCAACCTACGAGGAGCCCAATAAAGAAATGTTGCGGGAATGTGCTGCTAATAATAACGATGCCTCAAGGAGGATGCTGGCAATATTAATTAAATATGCGGACATAGACAGAAAAAGAATACTGTCGGAAATAGAGGCCCTGTTAGATGAACTAAGCAAAGAAGGAGATCAAGAGCGGGTGAAAGAATTTAAAGTGGCAATGAAAGAAAGAATGAAAAAATTTGAAACCACCATATGAGAACGGAAAGCCCAAAAGTTCATCAGGGACAAACAATACTATGAAAAATGCCAAATCTACACCTTTGCAAAGAAATTTGACATGATAAGGCGCAAAAAGCAGGAGCAAAAGAGCAAAACCACCCAGTCATCACATTCTGAACAAAGCAGTCGTCAGAGTTCAGAAGTAGATACAGACTAGGATCAAGAAGTGACAGCACAGGGCGCAATCCCATCTGTTATTGATGAATTAGATTCTATTCAACAAACCAGATTTGTAACAACATACAGTGCTCAGCATGTAAAGTTAAGAGGCATTCTAAATAAACACTGGCACGTGATCAAGAATGACCCAATTTTAGGTAAAGCAATTTCCCGTAGACCACAAATCACATTTCGAAAGGCAAGATCCCTCAAGCAAACTCCGGTTAAGAACACTCTGAAAAAACCACAACCTAAAACTACTTGGTTGACCAAATGACGAGGTTTTGTAAAATGTACCAAGTGCAAGGTGTGCACACATGGTATTAATACAGATACATACAAGCCAGGTTTAAATAAAAACATAAAGAAAATCAGAGGTAAATTTACTTGAATTTTCCTTCTAAAAATTAGGAGGTTGGAGAGAAAATTTAATGGGTCCCGCTTCCGTGGGGTCCGAGTGCGAGGAATGAACTCTCGATAAGGAGGAGGCAACTTAAGCACAGAAGGTGTTGGAAAGTTGCTGTGCTGCCCCCACCCCCCTTACTGCGAGCAGCTCGAGAAGCCGCTACGGCCAAGGAACCAGCAAGAGAACGACGTGCAGCCTGGCAGTGAGGAGAGGTCAGCGCTGAAGCTCTTCGGTGAGTCTGGTTCCGAATGAAAGCAACGAGGGAGAGTGAAGCTTGTTGTGTTCGTGTAGGATTAAAGTGAACACACAAGCGGTTGCCGTTGAAGCGGGAGATCCCACAATTGAAGTAAAAAGTAATCTAAAATTGTTACATGATGTCAGCCACGGAGATCAAAGAATGCGAAGAAGCAGCTTTGCAGATTTTCAATGATGCGTATACAGGCACAAGCAACACAGAGGGGGCAGTTTCAATCTAATGATTTAAATACACGACTTAGGCATTTAGAAACACTTCAACATTCAGAACTTTCAAAATGGTGGGAGTCAAAATCTTTGCAACGCATGCCTAGAGGACTACGCACAATGGTTACCCCAACCTACGAGGAGCCCAATAAAGAAATGTTGCGGGAATGTGCTGCTAATAATAACGATGCCTCAAGGAGGATGCTGGCAATATTAATTAAATATGCGGACATAGACAGAAAAAGAAAACTGTCGGAAATAGAGGCCCTGTTAGATGAACTAAGCAAAGAAGGAGATCAAGAGCGGGTGAAAGAATTTAAAGTGGCAATGAAAGAAAGAATGAAAAAATTTGAAACCACCATATGAGAACGGAAAGCCCAAAAGTTCATCAGGGACAAACAATACTATGAAAAATGCCAAATCTACACCTTTGCAAAGAAATTTGACATGATAAGGCGCAAAAAGCAGGAGCAAAAGAGCAAAACCACCCAGTCATCACATTCTGAACAAAGCAGTCGTCAGAGTTCAGAAGTAGATACAGACTAGGATGAAGAGTGACAGCAGAGGGCGCAATCCCATCTGTTATTGATGAATTCGATTTTTTATGCGAAGAGCGCAGGTTCAATCTGCGACCAAGGCCACCAGCACAGATGCAAAAACCACCAAGAGGAAGAGGTTGAGGGCCAAGCGGAGGACAGGGGCAGCCTTTCGGAGGAGGGCAGCAAAAGCAGAAGAAAAAGAGCAATTAGAAGGAACAACCTCAAATGAAGCAACCATAATAAATTTCACAAAGGTGACTCTCACCAAGAAAGAAACAGAGATCAGGGTTATCATTTTGCCCTGAAACCAATATGGAGTATGTTCAAACGAGGATTGACCTCTTTAAATTTATAAGGGTACTGAAACTAAGAAAGCATTTTCTCATGAATCCAACACACAGAACAAGTCATAACATTGAGAAGTTGACTGTAGGAGAAGGAGGATTGCAAGTGGAAGATTTCAATTTAATGGTGGAACTAAGGACTATGGATGCAGAACAAACACCGGGATCAAGTACTACGATGGCAGAAACAATGGCTTTGGAAGAAGGTTTAGATATTGCACAGGGAGCACCGTCCAACTTCAGACCCACTTTGCGCTTTACCCCTTTGGCGGCAAAAAATGGGATTGATGCTTTCAGCGATTTGGTTACGAATGAGCTGAAAAAATTGAATGGACTAATGAATGGAAAAAACTCTAAGAATAAAGATGGCATGATAAAGCATAATGAATACCAGGCTCTGGTTAAGAAGCGATCAGATAATGAGAACTGCAAAGTACGGAATGCGGGTGGAAACATTGTCCTCTGGGACAGACATAAGTACCTGACGGAAACATATAAACAGCTAAACAACAAAAAATGCTATGTGAGGGTGGATGAGAAAGTCATGTTTTCCAGTAATGAAAACTACAACATACAGCTTAGAAGTTGGTAAGACCAAGGTCTGTTGACTCAGGATGAGTTTATTTTTCTAAAAATCGACCAACCAATAACAGCAGTATTTTACCTAATCCCAAAGGTCCATAAAGATATTTTAGATCCACCAGGGCACCCAATTATATCTGCCATGGGAAGTGCCTTAGAGAATATATCTAAATATGTAGATTCATTCATCAATCCCCTCGTCCAAACCTTACCTTCATACATCCAGGAAATGGGGGACTTCCTAAGAGGCATATATGACCTTCCTTGGGAAGATGACTACCTTCTAATAACCATAGATGTGTCTACATTATACATGAGCATATGACACAAGGATGGTTTAAGAGCAGTGAGATATTTTTTGGGTTCAAGACCGATTACATTGTGGTCCCACACTCAAATGTTGTTAATGATGATCGAGAAATGCTTGGCTAGTAACTATTTTTTGTTCAATGATGAACTGTTTCATCAAGTCTGCAGAACTGTGATGGGCACCTGCTTTGCTCCCAGCTATGCTAATTTGCATATGGGCTGGTGGAAGGAGCAGTTGGTCCGATCGCACCATCAGCAGCAATGGGAAAATAATATCCTACACTGGAGTCGGTACATTGATGATTTGTTGTTAGTGTGGAAAGGCACCGAAGATGAGGCAACGCAATTCATCAATGATTTACAACACAACAACTTAAATTTAAAATTTACTATTGAAACAAGCAGAATAAATGTAATTCTTTTAGATTTTACTGTATACTTTGAGAATGGAAAAGTAGAAACTAACCTATACAGGAAACCCACTTCCACGAATACTCTTTCCCATGCCAAAAGCTTTCACCCTGTGAAGTTAAAGAGGAGTATTTTTTATGGTGAATGCTTACGGACTAAGCGTAATTGTAGTAGTGAGACAGAGATAAGAAAGGAAATTAGGGTTTTAAAACAAGGTTTAAGACAAGGGAATATCCGGATAAATGGATTGATCAGGCAATCCAAAAATTAAATGAAAACAAACGGGAATATATCCTTTTTGAGAAAAAAGAAAAGAAAAAGTCAGATTCTATTCAACAAACCAGATTTGTAACAACATACAGTGCTCAGCATGTAAAGTTAAGAGGCATTCTAAATAAACACTGGCACATGATCAAGAATGACCCAATTTTAGGTAAAGCAATTTCCCGTAGACCACAAATCACATTTCGAAAGGCAAGATCCCTCAAGCAAACTCCGGTTAAGAACACTCTGAAAAAACCACAACCTAAAACTACTTGGTTGACCAAATAACGAGGTTTTGTAAAATGTACCAAGTGCAAGGTGTGCACACATGGTATTAATACAGATACATACAAGCCAGGTTTAAATAAAAACATAAAGAAAATCAGAGGTAAATTTACTTGAAAGACAGATTTTGCTGTCTAAGTGCTTCAGTGCCCTGTGTCTTGAGGTACGTAGGCAGCACAATCTTAGAGGGACACAAAGGAATCCTCCAACATTTGAGAGCCGTAAAGAATGGAGACAGATCCTTTCCTGTCGCTCGACATTTTGAAAGGTTCCATAATAAGAATGTGCGAGGACTAACATATTATGTGATAGATGCAGTAGAGAAGAATCCAATGGGAGGCAACTGGGAAAAAAAAGCTGAGGAGACTTGAGTCACATTACATTGTAGAACTAAATTCGAAATAGTCAGTGGTTTGAACATGGAAGAGAATCTGTACACACATCTGTAGGAATACGTTCTTTTGGAAAATGTAATTTATTTAAGGAAACAAGATATGAATTGGTTTTAATCACACAGGGTGGAGACTGGTGGTTTAGGTTTTTATCGCTAGAAATGTAAATGGCATATGCCCACTTGGGCCTGATATAAAGGAATGCCAGCATTTGATGCCCACTGGGGCGTAACTCTGAGCAAAAGCAACACGAAATAACGCAATATGCAAATATTGTTTTGGATATATGAGGATTGCATTTGTATATGAATTATACAACAATGTCATGTTAAGCACAAAGTTATAACTGGCAGAGGCGTAAAATTATCACAGTTTAGTAATAATTATCCAGCACTCCTAGGGGTAAAGGTCACTCGATCTCTTTATTTGCAGTGATGATCACATCAACACGTTTTGACAGCCTCACGCTGCCTTGTTTCCGATGTGGACACACCATTTGATTAAAGTTAAGATAATCATTCAAAATGGTAGACATCGACAATGGACTACATTTTGGTACATGGTATTTTCAATGTGAGTTTGGCGGCCATCTTTAAAAATATTGTATAAAACAACATTGATGGATGATATAGCATTTTCACAGCTCCAGACTGTACATTCTCATTCAATGCTTATAGAAGGAGTATACTTCTCTTGATTAAAACCTATGGAAGTTAATAAATTATGCAGAAAAAATAATTTCTTGCTGATTTCCATCACATTTCCACTGTAAAAACCGATTTTAAATGCATACAATTCCTTATACTCTTTTTGTTTTCAATATTCAATGTATATGGTCCCTTAATACTCAATTAAAGGGCAAGTGCCATAAATTAATTTTGAAGTATTAAAAAAAAGGTGCCAGTGCATATTCTCTACAGTACAAGATATCAAAAGTGCTAGTGCTTTAGTCTTCAACTTCCGTTTCTTCACTGATTTAAAGTGCAAATTTTCACAGTACTAAATATCAAAAAAGTGCTGGTGCTTTAATCTTCAAGTCAGTTCATTCACTAACCAAAAGTGCAAATGCTTAATAGTATATTAATTCCAGAAAATCCAGAAATACATTTCAAATACTTTTGCCATATGCCATTGCTCTAAAAAAACACACATACACATATAAAACTGAAAACATTAAATTTCATATATGGTAGATTCCAATTACTATACTCATGTTTCTCCACAATAAATACCCTAAATTTTTTCATAGTTTAGCTAAAAAAATATAGTGTAAAAGATGAGAGGACCATTTTTAGATCTCCATATATATATATATATATTACCTACTGGCGGTCGCCAGTAGGTATATATAGTTAGGATTTTTTCTCTATGGGTTTTTTGAAAATTCTATGTCTAATAACTTTGGCGTTTGTGGACGGAATTGGCTGAAATGTTCAGGAAAATGGCACATTTTGTTTCTGAGCAGCCCTTGAAAATTTGGGGGGGGTTCGTCCAGTGGGGGCCAAGAAAAAAGGGGGGTCCCAAAACGTGTTTTTAACATTGAGTTTTCCATAGGGCGGTTGGCCTCACTTTTAGCCCGAACGGCTGAATGGATTTGCACGAAACTTGGCAAAATTGTAGGGACTGGTAGCCCGATGTGCCTTTTGTAGGTCTCAATATATGTGCTCCAGTGGATTTTGAGAAATTAACGTTTAAAAAAAGATATATATCTGTAACAGCGGACCGGGCAGCGGCCCAGGACGCGTACTTTTCGCGCAACGGAGCTTTGTGAAGCGAAGCTGATTGGTTCTCTGGCGTCTGTCAACATTCCAAACAGTCCGTAGCGGCCGCCATCTTGTCTCTCGGTAGGATCGAGAGACAAGAGGAGGCCAAAGCGAAGGGGCAAATGACCATAAGGGGGAATAGTAGATCCTCGCTGACCCCCTAGGTTTGATGTGGAGGTTTTAAAAGGGCCCCGCGGGGCAAAAAAAAAAAATAATAATAATAATCGAACGGCTGAATGGATTTGCACGAAACTTGGCAAAATTGTAGGGACTGGTAGCCCGATGTGCCTTTGCTAGGTCTCAATATATGTGCTTCAGTGGATTTTGAGAAATTAACGTTCAAAAAAAGATATATATCTGTAACAGCGCACCGCTTCGCGTACTTTTCGCGTTACGGAGCTTTGCGAAGCGAAGCTGATTGGCTCTCCGGTGTCTGTAAACATTCCAAACAGTACGTAGCGGCCGCCATCTTGTCTCTCGGTAGGATCGAGAGACAAGAGGAGGCCAAAGCGAAGGGGCAAATGACCATAAGGGGGCATAGTAGATCCTCGCTGACCCCCTAGGTTTGATGTGGAGGTTTTAAAAGGGCCCCGCGGGGCAAAAAAATAAAAATAATAATAATAATCGAACGGCTGAATGGATTTGCACGAAACTTGGTAAAATATTAGGGACTGGTAGCCCGATGTGCCTTTGCTATGTCTCAATATATGTGCTTCAGTGCATTTTGAGAAATTAACGTTCAAAAACAAGATATATATCTGTAACAGCGCTCCGCTTCGCGGAGATAAAATTATATCTGTATTACCTAGCTGTTGCTAACACCAGTTAGCGACGGCTAGTAGGAGATAGCGACCATCTTGGGTCCCACTTTGCATGTGAGTGATATTTATCACTAATGACATGCAAAGTGGGCATGCCAAGATGTTAGCGACTGGAAACAGTCGCTAACATCGCTATCTCCTAGGGACTGGTAGCCCGATGTGCCTTTGCTATGTCTCAATATATGTGCTTCAGTGCATTTTGAGAAATTAACGTTCAAAAACAAGATATATATCTGTAACAGCGCTCCGCTTCGCGGAGATAAAATTATATCTGTATTACCTAGCTGTTGCTAACACCAGTTAGCGACGGCTAGTAGGAGATAGCGACCATCTTGGGTCCCACTTTGCATGTGAGTGATATTTATCACTAATGACATGCAAAGTGGGCATGCCAAGATGTTAGCGACTGGAAACAGTCGCTAACATCGCTATCTCCTATTATCAACTTTTGGAAATATTCGAGATAAGCGCGAATATCTCCAAAAAGTAACAGCTGCCCTGAGCAGTTCTTAGCCATGTTATCCAATGGGAGGTGGATAACATGGCTAAGAGCATTAGCTCGGTAATGCATGAATATCGCTGAGTTTTCAGCGATATTAATGCATTGCGGTCGTTTTTTATCGTATTTGCGATAAACCTTGATAATAGCAAGGTTTATCTGCGATAATTTCTGACGGTAAAAAAATCTTTGCAATGCATCGTTAGGGATAAATATCGCTTAACTTTGGTAATATGCCCCAACGTCTGTTAACGTTCGATTCGAAGGAAATCAGGAATTGTTGAAAAACATTGTGTGCGCCATCTTGTCTTTTTTCAAATGCCACACTTTTGTCGTGCACGGCAGCCATTTTAGATGCCTTGACCAGACCCACTCTGTGCACGCTGTCGATCCTTAGCATGGCTCCCCACCCTCGCAAGCATCTCACCCAGGCAGTGGTCACCCCCGCTCTCTGTCTTATGCATGGGTAATAAACCTCCCCCCATCTGCGCTGCTCTTCCCTGAGAATCACACCCTGTGCCCGCCCGACACCTCCCTTTCGCCCTATTCACTACCGCACCCTCTGACACTCCTTTTCCTCTGTGTCCGATTGTCCAGGCCGGTCCTAGGCTATCAGCTAGCCCTGCAGATGTAGTTTATGGCCACAGCTGTAAAGAATCACCCCTCTTCAAAGGAGTTATAGTAGATCAAGGCCCACACTCGATGAGATCCGTCACAGCAGAAGCGTTGCTATTATCTGAAAACCATCCTGTATTGTGATTGGGGAGGGGACCGAGCGTGAAGCGGAAGATTCCAGGGATGACTCTTTGTACATCAAAGTTTTTACAATTATGTGTCACATTAAAAATATATAGCACTCCGACAAAGTAGTAAGATTATAAAACTTTAATAATTTATAAATATATACAAGAAAACAAAAATAGTAATAACATATAAACATTTTTAGGGAAAAACAACGAAGTAGCGGTCGGCTGTGCGAATAGTCCCAACGCAGCACAACGTCCAGATTTCCGGCGTGGGGCGTCGCGGGGGGTGGGTCATCAGTAGCAAACTGTTGTGCGAATAGTTCCAAGGCAGCAGAACGCGCCGAAATCTAGATGACACGAAAGTGATGTCTAGTAAGTTGCCACCCAGCAAATAATGGCGTGGGGCGTCGCGGGGGGTGGGTCATCAGTAGCAAACTGTTGTGCGAATAGTTCCAAGGCAGCAGAACGATGGCACCAAGGTGATGTCCAGTAAGTTGCCGCACTGGTTTTGGTATCCTACAATGCTGCTCTGAATAACGGCGTGGGGCGCCCCGGGGGAGGCGGCGTGAACGGGCCTCTCCAGGTGGAGTCTCATCTGTTTTAGTGGGGCGCCCCTTTACCGTTTCAGTTGCCATTCTGTCCGCTTTTGGTCCACTGTGTCAAAATCCGCCATTCAGCTGAGTTGCGCCCACTCTTGCGGTGCAGCGATAGGCGGCTGCCACAGGACTCTCAAAATGGCGGCAGGCTCTTTCCTTTTTGGGCGTGGTCCACTGAAATGGCCCTGGGACACCTTGGAAATCGGACGCTTGTCTGCTAGGTCTTGGACCCCATTCTCGAAAGCGTCCCCTCCGCCTTGAGAATTCATCAAAAGTTTTGGGGGCCCCGACTCCTGCAGGCTTCTGGTGGGGAGCGGCTGCCATGATTGCTCGCGGAATGACCCCGACGGAGCTACGAGATGGTGGTGCTCTCATGCTGACGCCAGTTTAGTCTGAAACATCCAGAAACAAGGTGGGGCTTTCATCGTTTGGGGGAAAAAAAAAGTTTTCATCCAATGAAAAGTGTTGTTTTCAGGTCATATGATCAAGCCTTCCATCATTAGGAAACCAAAAGTAAAATGAACCAATGAAAAGTTTTATAAACAAGTCACATGACCTGTTATGCGGCATAGGGTATAAAATGCGGAGAAAATACGTTGGCACGTGAGGCGGCGTCAGTAGCGGACCGATGTGCGAATAGGCCGAAGGCAATACAACGCGCCAAGATCCGGATGGCACCGAGGTGGTGTCCAGCAAGTTGCAGCACTGGTGTGGCCATCCTACAATGCTGAAAGTCGGCGTGGGGCGCCCCGTTGGCCTGTGAGTTTGCGTCAGTAGCGGACCGATGTGCGAATAGGCCGAAGGCAGCACAACGCGCCAAGATCCGGATGGCACCGAGGTGGTGTCTAGTAAGTTGTCGCACTTCTGTGGCCATCCTACAATGTTGAAAGTCGGCGTGGGGCGCCCCGTTGGCCTGTGAGATGGCGTCAGTAGCGGACCGATGTGCGAATGGGGCCAAAGGCAGCGCAACAATATTTTCTGACTGACACCACAAGGCGCTGAGATGCCAAGATCCGGATGGCACCGAGGTGATGTCTAAGTTGCGGACTGATGTGCGAATGGGGCCAAAGGCAGCGTAACAATATTTTTTGTATGGAAGATACCACTAGGCGTTGAGATGCCAAGATTCGGATGGCACTGAGGTGATGTCTAGCAAGTTGCTGTACTGGTGTGGTCATCCTACAATGCTGAAACTCGGCGTGGGTCGCCCCATTAGCCTGTGAGATGGCGTCAGTAGCGGACCGATGTGCGAATAGGCCGAAGGCAGCACAACGCGCCAAGATCCGGATGTCAGCGTGGTGGTTTCATAGTTGAGAGGCACTTCATATGCAGTGGGGCGCCGAGATCCGGATGGCACCGAGGTGATGTCTAGCAAGTTGCTGTACTGGTGTGGTCATCCTACAATGCTGAAACTCGGCGTGGGTCGCCCCATTAGCCTGTGAGATGGCGTCAGTAGCGGACCGATGTGCGAATAGGCCGAAGGCAGCACAACGCGCCAAGATCCGGATGTCAGCGTGGTGGTTTCATAGTTGAGAGGCACTTCATCTGCAGTGGGGCGCCGAGATCCGGATGGCACCGAGGTGATGTCTAGCAAGTTGCTGTACTGGTGTGGTTATTCTACAATGCTGAAACTCGGCGTGGGGCGCCCCATTAGCCTGTGAGATGGCGTCAGTAGCGGACCGATGTGCGAATGGGGCCAAAGGCAGCGCAACAATATTTTCTGAAGAGAAGACACCAAAAGGTGCTGACATTCCAAGATCCAGATGGCACCGAGGTGGTGTCTAGCAAGCTATGCAGTTGAGTTGTGTGCGCACTTGCGGCGAATAGGTCGAAGGCAGCATAACAATGTTTTCTGAATAGGAGACACCACAAGGCGTTGAGATTCGGTTACCACCGAGGTGATGTCTAGCAAGTTGCCGCACTGGTGTGGCCATCCTACAATACTGCTCCGAATAACGGCGTGGGGTGCCCGAAGGGGGGGGGAGCCGGCGTGAATGGGCCTTCCTAGGTGGAGGCTCGTCTGCTGTAGTGGGGCGCCCCTTTACCGTTTCAGTTGCCATTCAGCTGAGTTTCGGCTGCTCTTGATGCTACAGCGACAGGCGGCTGCAAGAGGACTCTCAAAATGGCGGCCTGTTCTTTGGATTTGGGCCTGGTCCACTAAAATGGCCCTGGGACACCTTAGAACTCGGACGCTCGATTTTTTTTTCCTTTCCTGTACATGCAAAAAAAGGTAAATGCCCGGTACGTTACACGCTTCATCTGCCACGATGAACTCTCCAGAGGAACCGAAAAAAAATATAGTTGTGGTAACTATACCATGCATCGTCATATGGAGAGGTGGCACCAATTAATTATAGTGCTGCATAAAAGAGAGATTTGGAGGAGAACCCCTGACCTGCTAGTACATTCATCAAAGAAGTGGCACTGAGAGCTTCAGAGGCAAGGGAAACGGTCCCAAATATTTAGAAGAACTTTGGAAAGATTAAAATGACATGTTTAGATTGTGGCAAATTAATTTCATGTGGACAGATGAGTGTTACTCTAATAAATACAGCATATGAACATCATCATAGTCGATGGTTGGTAGAGACATTTTGACTATATCCTGGACCTGCCCGTCCTCGCCCAAAATGGCGCCGGAATAAATGGGACTCGTAACTCCTTGTTGTGTACTGGTTGCAGAACCTTGAAATCACGAGATACGTATGCAGTTTTGAAGCACATGGCGGGCGGGGACGAGAATTGATTGAATATTTCGACATCCCTATTGATATTAAGTTCTGATGTGTTATTGATTACTGTACTGTTGAAAGTTCGAATTAACGTCACCCATGGTACTTGCCCGCAAATGTATATCTAGATAATTTTATTGTAACTGGCCCTGTCGTATTTTAATTATAAAATGTACGTCCACCGATTCCGTAACTGTTAGACACCTTAGTTCTTGCAACCTAATGGCCCGCCGTTACGTTCCTCTACAGTGTAAATGTCTATTCATCATATACGATTACAGTTTGCTCTGTGGCAGGCCCACGTGGTTATAGGCTCGTATTTGTATAATGAAATTTTCACAATAAAGGTTTTTAAAAGAAAACATGGTAGTAGTATATACATTGGTAAAGTTTTTAATAATAGTGACTGTTTTAGAATCATTAAAAGGCAAGTGAAATAAAGCAGACCAATTACATGAAGGGTAAAAGGTATAATACGAAGGAACGCAGTAAAGATAAATGGTCAAGGGCTGTTGTGTTTTCTATTCCTGCAACATAAAGTGATCGATAAGAATCTCATATTCAGGCGTATCGGCGACTAAGACAGCAGGTCGACCCTCTTTTGCTCAACGGCTCCGTCATGGGACGAAGAAACGCTCTTTTTCTCGAAAAAAGAATATATTTTACTTGCAGGACAGTTGTAAAATTTCCGGGAAAGTACATTAGCCTGGAACATTATAACATATATTTAAGAAAAAATAATGTTCGGAAGTAATGAAAAGCGTAATTTTTAGGTCATATGACCAAGCCTTTCATCATTACAATAAGAAAAGTAAAATGAACCAATGAAAAGTTTTATTAACAAGTCACATGACTTGTTATGCTTACGTTACGCGCTGCGCGCCCCGGATGACTTCCGGATGCGCTAACGCGGCGCGTCATATGACGCATTACGCGACAACGCAGGTACAGAATATAGTCAAAATGTCTCCACCAACCAGCGGTCGGAACACAACCCCTTTCAGCAGGCTAAATAGTTCTGTTAAATGACAACAGAAGGGACAGGCAACAAGAACCATCAGTCAAAGAGGGGAGGGCTAGTTCTTCTCTACCGGGTTACATTGGGGCGCTACCGGAACTGATCGAATTGGTAGTCTACAGTGTTTCTGGATGTTTCAGACTGAAGCTGGGGTTAGCATGAGAGCAGCACCATTTCGTAGCTCCGTCGTGGTCATTCCGCAACCAATCATGGCAGCCGTTCTTTATCGTTATTTTGGGCGGGGTGGGTGGCGGAGCCGAGCTGTTTTGCAGCCATCATTGTGTGGAGTTCAGTTCATCTCACTAGTTTTGTATTTGTCATGAGGGGTTGTTCCTAATGTTTCTATTTTAGCGAGGTCAAAAAGAGATCCCATTAGTGGCCTACTGATTTTGCTCGATTCCTTTTCTTTTTTTTTACACGATTTTTCGTTATCTGCAAAGACTAAACAGAGTATTGCGACTCTGTGTTTGTTTGTAAATAGAGAATGAACCAAAGAGAACTAATTCTAAAACAGTAAATACTTGGATAACAATCAATCAAATGGAGAGAGAAGCAGGCACGACGGATTACAATGGGGGCAAAGGCCTGCGTTAACTACCTTTCACTATCTGCAAAGAGAGAGTACTCCTAATAGAAATGAGGGGGGGGGGCACCATTCAAAGCAGATCAGTGTGCATAAACACGAAAATGTTTTCACTTACCACGTACTTGACATTCGACAGCTTATGATATTTGCTATTAAAAAACCATTGAAATTCACTGAAAAAACCATAGGTTATAGACCATATATAGTTAGGAATTAGCATTTACAAAACCTTGAAAATTCAGTGAAAAAACCATAGGTTATAGACCATATATAGTTAGGAATTAGCATTTAAAAAACCTTATTTTACTCACACAAAACCATTGAAATTCCATATATAGTTAGTTGCACTAACTATATATCGCGCACCCGCAATCCACTGCTGATCATGTCACATATTACATCATTCATGACATGGTCAGTGACATCACTGATGACATCACTGATGACATCTCAAATGACATCACTGATGACATCACTGATGACATCTCATTTGACATCATTCTTGTGCTAATACGATAAACCTCTTCAGACTCTAATATAACCTTAGATACACTCAGTGTATACAGACACTCACACACTGCCACTCATCCATGGAGTTACTCACACACCCAGTCAGTCATGCAAAGAAACAATCTCACCTCCATTTCTTCAACTATACAGTTAAACACACCTTACTTATTGAAACATATACTAACACATATTTACTCTCTTATACAATCCCTGATACAAGTTCACAATGATCGATACAACTACTCACTCATTCAGTGGCTCTCATGCACAGTTATTTATATATGCCAACTCTCACATGTACTGTGTTTTACATATGTACTTACTATGACATGTAGCATTGAGATATCCATTCACTCATCAATACACTCATGCACACAGTCAACTGCCCATGTAGCTGTTTCCACATGCACTCTTGAACTCATACACCTAGTGAATAAACTGCTCACACATCTATGCATAGAGTCACACACCTTCCAGCCACCCCTACACAAACTCAATCTCCCATAGAAATACTTGGGCAACCAATTAATAACACATATAGCCTCTCGTATAGCTAATGATCAACACATGCAGCAGTTTACAGAACAACAGACATAATGATGCACAAATTAAGACAGTTTAGTCACTAACCCATGCATTCAGTGAGACACATTTAATCACTCACTCATACAGTCAGTCACGCACCTACTAAATCCTTCATCCAGACACTTATACATCCACTCATTCTTCAATATGTAAAACATATTTAAACTTTACAAAAACACACAGACACTAGATGATGTCATCAGTGATGTCATTTGAGATGTCATCAGTGATGTCATTTGAGATGTCATCAGTGATGTCATCAGTGATGTCACTGACCATGTCATGAATGATGTAATATGTGACATGATCAGCAGTGGATTGCGGGTGCGCGATATATAGTTAGTGCAACTAACTATATATGGAATTTCAATGGTTTTGTGTGAGTAAAATAAGGTTTTTTAAATGCTAATTCCTAACTATATATGGTCTATAACCTATGGTTTTTTCAGTGAATATATATATATATATATATGCCAAGGTGTATTGAAGAATGAGTGGGCCCATGCGTGTCTGAATGGATGATTTAGTAGGTACATGATTGACTGTATACGTGAGTGATTAAGCGTGTCCTAGTGAATGCATGGGAGAATGAATTATCTGTGTGCATGTCTGTATCAGTCTGTCAGTTGGTGTGTAAGTGGCTGCATGGGTTGATGAGTAGCTACATGAGTGTCTGTATGGGTCAAGGTTTGGTTGTCTGAGTACCTGTATGGGTCCCTAAGTGTCTGTGTGGGTGGGTGGGGGGTGTAACTCCCATCATGGATGTGTGAGTGGGTGATTCACTGGGTGTATACATTCATCAATGCATGTGCAAGGGGGTTTATGGGTAGGTGATTGTGCTTATGGCTTTTGTGAGTGAGTGGATATCTCAGTGGTATATGTGCGAGTAACTACATATGTAAAAGACAGTATATGTGGGTGTTGGAGTATATAACTGACTATATGTGAAAGTGAGTGTTTGTGAGAGTGGCTGTATGGATGAGTGTTTGCTTGTGTCAGTGATTCTATAAGAGAGTAAGTATGTGTTAGTATCTGTATGAATTCGTGAGGTGGTGTGTGTATAACTGTATAGGTGAGTAAATGGAAGTGTGACTGACTCTATGGGTGACTGACTAGGTGTGTGAGTAACTCTATGGGTGAGTGGTGGCATGTGATTATCTGTGTAGGTGTATGAGTGCAGATATCAGTGGCGATATTGATGAGTAACTGAATGGGTGAGTAGATATGTGCATAGACCTATGAATCAGTGAGTGTGTATGTACTAACTGGAATTGGTGTGTTGTATTAGGGTGTGAGGGGGTGCATCAGATATTAAGCAGATGATGTCATCAGTGATGTCATTTGAGATGTCATCAATGATGTTATGAGTGATATCGCTCACCATGTCATGAGTGATGTAATATGTAACGTCATCAGCAGTTCATTGTGGGGACGCGAGTTATAGTTATCCCAACTAACTATAACTGCTGAATTTTTCTGGTTTTGTATGAGTGAAATGTACAACTAACTATAACCCCCCGAAACCTGTGTTTTTTTTCAGTGAATTTCTAAGGTTTTTTAAATGTTAATTTCTAACTATAACTTCCCTGAAACCTATGTTTTTTTCAGTGAGTATCAAACGTTTTTTTAAATGCTAGTTACTTACTATAACGTCCCTGAAACCTAAGGTTTTTTCAGTGAATTTCAAAAAAAATTTAAATGCTAACTACTAACTATATTGTCCCAAAAACCTACGTTTTTTCCAGGAAATTTCTAAGGTTTTTTAAATGCTAATTACTAACTATAGAGAAGCTAGGCTTAGGCGAACGGAAACAAGTTACATATTAGAGTTCGACTCCAAGTGGCTGGGTGGACTGAATGCAACAGAGGATCTTCATACATTCCTGTGAGGAATTTTTGGGATGTATTTTAAATCACGTGTACCGCCCCTTTTCCAACATTTCTTTTTTTGTACATCTACTATGTTTTAAGCAAAATTAATGTCATGTACAGATCAGCTGAACCGTAGAAACCTAAATGATAAGCTGCTATTAGTAAAAATGTGAATGAGCATAATGTGAACCTTCTGTATTGAGATGCCTCGTATACATTGTTTTTTATGATTGGTTTTAAGACATTTGGGTAGGTTTTATCTATGTGTCTTTTTATCAATTGTTTTAAACGTGTCACGGGGTGCTGCTTATTTATAAAGGGGTTTTTAAATGTTCAGCAACTTTGCACATTCAGCCACTGAATCATGTTTGCCCATCGGTATAAATGAGTGATACATATGAATTGTTTCTTCCATTGAATCTTTATGGATTATTCCGTTATTTGCACCTTGTTGGCACCAGTCACTTTACTCTATAGTACTTAGGCATATGTCACTTTTACACATAGTACTGTAGCACCATAGCACTTTAATTCATTCAATGAATTTTGAATTGAATGATACTTTATCAGTTTGATTGTTGTAGGCCCATGGAGGGGGGCTTATGAGTTTTTCCACTATATCCTTATATTATGCAACTATTATACTGCTGGAAACTCACAAGAATTATCTTATATTTTAGTGGTGCAATGCATTTAAGACTATGAAATGATTATTGCTGGGGAAAGATCAGCAAGTGACTGTAAATGTTTTTAGCTTTTATTTTGTTTATGAGTTTACATATATGTTAAAGTTCATTTCAAGTTTAGGTGAGCACGAAACCAAGTAAGGATTTATACAAAGCACCTTATGAGTTTGACATTCAAGAAACAATATTTGAAAGCATTTATGCAGAAAGTTTTTGTCTTTAATAGATTTTATCTGTAGAAAGGAATTTTTAATCATGGTGAATTATTTATTGTGTACGCATTAAATGACATCACTGATGACATCATCCAGTGAAAGTGTGTTTTTCTGAAAATTAACAGTATGTGTGCAGGACTGTATGGGTGGATGAGTGAGTGTATGGGTGTGTTAGTGAATGAATGACTGTCTCTTTTTTTTTTTTTTCAAAAACCTTTATTGAGAGACACGTATCAGTACAAGCGCAGGCCTATAACCGCAGGGGCCGGCCGCAAAATCAGGAGAGTCAAAAAGGAGCAACATCAATGTATACGGTAAAATGAATACAGGATAGACGTGGAATAAAATCACTACACAGTAAGCGCCAGGATAAGGAAGGTTTCATTTTATGATTTATAGAGGAGGCAGCAGCCATATCTACCAGGGCGTCATGCAACATATACAGAAAAAGAGGGGGGGGACGGGAGGGAGACAGCCCCCCACGCAGTCAGATAACCACAGTAGGGCGAGGCCCAAAGACATCCTATGCCCATCAAAGGGTTCAAAAATAAAGGACAAATCATAGCAAACAATTGAATGGGACGCCACATAGACAGCCCTCCCGCCCCGAAAAAGGAGAAAGTGCAGACACTTACGAAACGAAGGAGAAAAAACAAAGGGACATAGCCCACCCCCTAGAAAGAAAGCAAAAAGGGACCATAGAATAAAACAAACTAAAATAACAAATACCCCCCCCACCCTACATCACTGTAATGGCTATGGCCTACCCCACTAAACAGCGTGCCTGTCGCCCAGAGTCACCCGAAATATAGAAGAAAGAGAAAGGGAATAATAACGGAGAAAGAAAAAGGAGAAAGAGAGAGAATGAGAGGAAAAAGAAGAGAGAAAGAGGAGAGGAGCCGGCGATCGAAATACAGAACACCTCCCCACCCGCAACAACGGATCACTAATCGAGGACAAAGAGGATACTGAGAAAAGCCTACTCAGAGGATGGAGTCAGGAACTGTCCAAAGAAGGAGGCCCGGAGATGCCATTTAACAAAACGAAAGTCCCGCAGGCACCCAGGCACGATCACCCCTGTCCACTTCTACGACGAGCAGAGCTGCCAGACCCCGGCACGACCAAGAAACAGCATGATACAGTGGGTCCATACCAGTCAGGGAAAGCAAGTGGGATCTTCGCGGAACACCGTCCCGGCCAACAAGAAGCAACCAGGAAAACTCGGCAGCAGTCAGAATGCAAAAGTACACCAAAGATCCACGTGGCCAAGCACAAAATCCGGGCTGTCCAGCACGAAGCAAAGAAATCAGGAAACACTGCAATGAATGACTGTCTCAATAGTGTCTTTATGAGTAACTATATACGTTTTAAACTAGTATATGTGAGTTTTGGTGTATATAAGTGAGTATATGTGAGAGTGAGAGATTGGAAGAGTTCCTGTATAAATTTGTCTTAAAAGAGTAAGTACGTGTAAGTTTCGGTACCGGTAAGTTTGGTGGTGTGTGTATAACTGTATATGCAATTTAATGGATGTTTGATACTTTGTTTACATGTGTGACTATGTGTGTGAATAACTTTATGGATGAGTGTCATTGTGTAACAGGATGTATAGGTGCATGAGTACATATGATGAGTGAGTACATGTATGAGTGGCTGTATAGGACTGTTGGTGAATGAGTGGATGTGTGTGTGTAGATCTTGGAATTACTAAATAGGTGTGTTGTAAGTGGTATTGGTATGTCCATTGTTTGTAAAATGTTAGTTTCTGTTTTTGAGTGTGTGTATCAAAGGTTATATTAGGCTGAGAGGAGATCTGCCACACGATCACAAGGATGATGTCATCAATGATGTTATCAGTAATGTCATTTGAGATGACATCAGTGATATCATGAGTGATGTCACTGACCATGCCATCATGTGTCATGTGACGAAATCAGCAGTGCATTGCGGGCACACGAGTTATAGTTAGCTGAATTAATCATAACGGTGGAATTTCAATGGTTTCGTACGAGTGAAATGTCCAGCTAACTATAAAGCCCCTGAAACCTATGTTTTTTTCAGTGAATTTCTAAGGTTTTTTAATGCTAATTCCGAACTATAATGTGCCTGAAACGTATGTTTTTTTTCAGTGAATTTCAAAAGTTTTTTAAATGCTAATTAATAACTTTAACGTAACTGAAACCTATGGTTTTTTAAGTGAATTTCAAAGGTTTTTTAAATGCTAGTTTCTAACTATGCCTACAGAGGTGGGACATGTGAAGAAAGAAGAAAAAACACACAGAAAGAAGAAAAAGAAATGCAGAAAGAAGTAACCAAAGTCCTCAAAGACAGATAATAGTGCAGGAAGAAGGAAGACGTGCAGAAAGAACAAACAGAGGAGTAGAAAGAGGCCTTGTTGCAAAATCATCCTGTACCCTCAACATGTTCAGATGGTTACTGGTGGTAACTGACTCTGACTAACCAGTCTTAGATGTTGGTGGAATACACACTGTGTGTTAAAATACCCCTCACACAACAAAAGGGCCCTTGGTGTCATGCTTCATCATTGGGGTCTTCCCGCCCTGCTGCGGGACGGGGCAGTGCTGCGACTAGCGACTACGCAGGAGCACCTTTTAATGTGGGTGCTATGTGAGTGAAATAGAGTGAGTGTCAGTAGGGTCAGGGGTGATATAAGTAAGTGATGTTAAAAAATACCTGGCCTAGTGGTAGAAAAAATTAATAAACACTGACTGGTATTGTTAAAAAAGTGATGCGGAGAGATGAAGCTAGGTAATGCGCTTACTCTCCTGTGCGGGTCAACATGTTTCGGGGCGCCATGCCCCTTCTTCAGGACCAGGGTCTGATCCCCCTGTCACTCACTAATGTCTTACCACAAAGAGGAAAAATAAAGGTGTATGTACAGAAAAAAGTGAAAAATAGTTCTTTATCAATGTGTATAGATATAATTTATATTTATACAGATCCTAGCTCTATCAGAAGTTCTGATGTTGTAAGCTTAGAAAAATAGGAGTAAGTGCCCCATGAGCCAGGTCATAACCACGGAAGCCACGGACGAAGGAGGAAGCACAGACTTGCTGGGGGTTGATTGGACCCACAAATACCCTTTGTCCTGACCTGGCTCATGGGGCACTGACTCCTATTTTTCGAAGCTAGGATCTGTATAAATATATATTATATGTTGACCCGCACAGGAGAGTAAGCGCATTAACTAGCTTCATCTCTCCGCATCACTTTTTTAACAATACCAGCCAGTGTTTATTAAATAATTTTTTCTACCACTAGGCCAGGTATTTTTTAACATCACTTACTTATATCACCCCTGACCCTACTGACACTCACTCCATTTCACTCACATAGCACCCACATCAAAAGGTGCTCCTGCGTAGTCGCTAGTCGCAGCACTGCCCCGTCCCGCAGCGGGGCGGGAAGACCCCAATAATGAAGCATGACACCAAGGGCCCTTTTGGTGTGTGAGGGGTATTTTAACACACAGTGTGTATTACACCAACATCAAGATACACACTAGATTCCACGTGAGGTGGACCCTGTTGATTAAATGTACTTTCAAGAGAGGAGGATGTGCCCACCTCGGTGCCGTTGAGCACCACCTCTTCACTCCCCCCATTGATATTCTTGACTAACCAGTCTTAGAGCCAGTGCTATGCAAAAAAGACACTTAGAATACAGTTAAAACACCTACATACAGTAGAGAACACTATGTGTTGTGGTACCCCTGTTATTAGCATGACATCCTCTGTAATCCCCTAGCATAGCATATAATAGGGCAGGGGGATTAAAACTACTTCTTAAAATGCGCCACAGGGCACGTTTTCACACTGGTGAAGGGAGGGGGGCTGAGCTGACATGTGCAAACACGCCCTGTGGCCGTTTTAATTTGGTGGATAAAGTCCCCTTGAATCCTGAGTGTCCCTTGGGTACAACTAGCCCACCAGGTATCTCTAGTTAGCACCACAGAGCTGTGTTGCAGAGAGGTGTAAAAATAGACACAGCCTGGACCACCTGCAACGCAACGCAGCGCAGTGGCGCTTACTGGAAGCACCTGGTGGACTAGTTGCCCCCATGGGCCCTCAGGATTGAAAGGGAATTATTTCCCCAACTTAAAACACGTCACAGGGCGTGTTTGCACACATCACATCAGACCCCATACCCTTCCTTCACCACTGTGTAAACACGTCCTGAGGCCGTTTTAAGTTGGCTGATTAAGTTCATTTGAATCCTGAGGGTCCCTAGTGTTCAACTAGCCCACTAGGTACCTCCAGTAAGCGCCATAGAGCTGAATTGCAGGGAGGTGCAAAAAGTGTTATGGCCTGGACCACATCTCTGCAACACAGTGCAGTGGCGCTTACTGGAAGCACCTGGTGGGCTAGTTAGCCCCCAAGGGCCCTCAGGATTGAAGGGGAATTATTTCCCCAAATTAAAACACGCAAAAGGGCGTGATTGCACACGTCACCTCAGGCCCCATCCCCTCCCTTCCCCACTGTGTAAACACGCCCTAAGGCCGTTTTAAGTAGGGAGAATAAGTCCCCTTGAATCCTGAGGGTCCCTAGGGGCAAATTAGCCCACTAGGTGCCTCCAATAAGCACCATTGCAGAGCGGTGTAAAAAGTGGCACAGCCTGCACCAGTGTTGTATTGATGAGTGACTGCCTGTATGAGTGATTGTATGGGTGAATGAGTGGATGTGTGTGTGAACTTAATAACCAGTGACTAGATATGTAGTAACTGGTATTGGTGTGTCTATGGTTTCAAAAATGGTATTCTGTTTTTTGGAGTGGATGTATCAAAGGATATATTAGGGTGCAAGAAGGTGCATCAGATTGTCGCATGGATGATGTCATCAGTGATGTCATCAGTGAAATCATTTTTGATGTCATCAGTGAAGTCATCAGTGATGTTACTGACCATGTCGTGAGTGATGTAATATGTAACATCATAAGCAGTGCATTGCAGGGCACAAGTTATAGTTAGCTCTACTAAGTATAACACCTGAATTTCTCTGGTTTTGTACGAGTGAAATGTCCAACTAACTATAACGTCCCTGAAACCTGTGGGGTTTTCAGTTCATTTCTAAGGTTTTTTAATGCTAATTTCTAACTATAACGTGCCTGAAACCTATGTTTTTTTCAGTGAATTTCCAAGGTTTTTTATGCTAATTTCTAACTATAACGTCCCTGAAACCTATGTTTTTTTCAGTGAATTTCAAAGGTTTTTTTTAAATGCTAATTTCTAACATCCATATTAAGTCCCCTTGAATCCTGAGGGTCCCTTGGGGCCAACTAGCCCACCAGGTACCTCCAGTAAGCACCTCAGAGCTGCATTGCAGAGAGGTGTTCCCAGGTCACGCCTCTTTTTACACCACACTGCAAATGCAGCTTCTGGTGCACTGCTGCTCGGAGGATGAAGTCCACTTGTATCCTGAGGTCCTCAGTGCATTGCGGGGCATGAGTTATAAGGCCACATTTCTCTGGTTTGGTACAAGTAAAATGGCAGCCTAACTATAACGTCCTGAAACCTGTGTTTTTTTCAGTGACTATATACATTTATTTATTTATATATTTATATACATATGCATAGAAGTCAGTAGACAGAATAAGCCTAGCAGTGAAAAAAAAGTTTGCATAAGGAGTAAATAAGAGTATATAAAAGAGGAATTTAATATTCCTTGTAGACAACAAACAGAAGTGTAGATGACCAATGTAAATTCTGAGATAACTAAGAAAGGATGTAATGAGGTGGGGAGAGTACAGCACTGTTCAACCCGTAGGTAGTAATGCTCAGATTTGTTTAGACGGTGTGGGATGGAGGCATACATTTCAGACTGGGATCTAAGGAGGCATATTTAGGTATTTATGAAAGACTAGAAGTTAAAGTTTTTTCTTGAAGTGTGGGAATGATTGAGTGTCACGTAAATCTTGAGGAAGTGAGTTCCAAATTCTGGGGGAGTTACCAGAGAAGGAATGTGTACGACATTTCTCCTTCTTAATTTATGGTGGAATCAGGAGTCTGGTCTATTTTTGCCAGCTTTTGTAAATTTATGTGTGAGGTAGGTTGGGTTTTCAGTATAGAATGCTTTGTGGGTTATGCAAGCGGTTTTGCGTATAGTTCTTGCCTCATTTGGTAGCCATTTGAGCTTCTTGAGAATGGGACTGATGTAGTTGAAGTGACTCTCCCGTGACAGAAATCTAACCTCTGTGTGGAACGTGGATTTTAGGGTCACAATGTGTGTTTCGGAGTGCCCATGAACGTTGCACTGCCGTAGTCTAACTTGGAGAGGACTAGGGAGTGCACTAAAGTCTTTAGGAGTTCTGCTGGGATGAAGGGTTTATATTTTTTTAGGTATTTTAGCATGAAAGAAGGACTTTTGGCTGAAGCGTTTATGTGCTCTTTCATGCTCAGATGACTGTCAACTGTAATCTCCGGGCATTATGCAGAATTCAACATTGATAATTTGCAGCTTAATACAGTGAGATTGTTGAGACAGAAATCTGCAGGAAAGGATTTTTCTTTGGGTTGGATGAGAAGGAGTTTGGTTTTGTTGGGGTTGAGTTTAAGATGGTTTGCTTGCCAGTCAGGACTCAACCGTGATAAGGTTGCTATTTAAGTGCTGGATGTCTTTAACCCCTTCAGCGCTCATGACAAGATCAGCTCATCATGTGCGTTACCTGCGCTACGCGTATGACGAGCTGACCTTGTCACGTAACGCGGGATTTTCAAAATCGCAGCGCGCAGCGGGAAAACCGCTAGCGCGCATGCCGTTAATTGATGAGATTTTTATGTTGAGTTGTGTGTCATCTGCAAAGAGATGATAAGCAAATTTAGCTTGCTTCAGGATCATTGTAAGGGGTTCTATATAGAGGGTGACTAGGGCAGGAGACAGGGTTGACCCTTGGGGAACTCCTAGCTGGACTGGTGTTTCTTTTGAAGTCAAGGTGTTAAGTTTGATTATCTGTGAGCGTTGGTTCAGGAATGATAATTTTGGCACTGCTTAACAAATCTTCACAATTTTCTCGTTAAAGTCTCATCCTCCTAAGCTCTTTCACTAAATGATTAAGTGGGGGCAGAGATAAAGGAAGGGGCTCAAAATGTGTTTTGGCCTTTCATTTTTTCATAGGAATATTGAACAGCGACACTGCAAATACTGCTGAACCAATTACACCTAATTTGACAGAAAGCTAGATAGCTAGATCTTGGTCCTTAAAGTGAGCTGTTTGGGATTTGTTGTAAATCCGTTCAGTAGCTTTTTAGAAATTAAAATATAAATATTTCATACACAGAGGATCCACAAAGCCAAAAGGTCTTTACATAAGATCTGATTGTCTGCCACCACAGCAACAATGATGTGGCGGCAGACATTTTAGGACTCAAGGTCTCAGTTCCGTGTTTTAGAAGAAATAAACAAAATACACACAGGGGTAGGGTAGTGACCTAGGGACCCTTTAGGCTTAGTTGGGGATCTCAGAAGGGGTACAAAGGGGCATTATTTGCATTCCATGGTTCATCTGCTCGGATAAAATAAAAATGTGGGTTAACTCCAGCTAGGGTGGGACAGGGCCTAAGGCGATGGTGCCTTGTTTTATTTTTGGGGCAGAGTTTGTGGGGACCCCTTGCCGAGCCTTATAGAGGCCTTGGAACCCCATCCTACAGGGTCATTATTTTTAGAATGGTGTGGGAGCGCATGGCCCTTCTCCTAAAGCCTCATAGAGGCTCCAGGGATTCCTTCCCATGGTGTCAATTGGTTAATGAATGGGAGGAGGTGTGCATCCCGCTCCTTGAAGCTTTATGAGGCACCGGGGACGCACATTCCCATGGACTTGTACTTTTGTAAGGGGGGGCACAGCCTAAGACAAGGAATGGCTCTTATGGCCCCGCAAGAACTTTTTGGTTCTACTTTTGGATCCAGGTGGTGTCCTTAAAAGGGGCACGGGGATCACCAAGCATTTTTCTTTTATGTTATGGGGGATTGCTGGGAGAGCAGCAGCACCCAGCAACATTAAAAAAATAGTAAATATCCTGAGTCATTAAATCCATGACCCATAGAGAATACCATATTTTTTCTAAAGGACTCCAAACTGGGGCTGTATGCTCTTTAGCTGGTGAACAGGGAAAATTGTGGTTGGTTCTGTGGCTGCACTTTATGGCCTGAAAAATGTTAAAAGACTCACAATCATGTTAAATATTTGATGATAATTATTAGCAGTAGCGGTCGGCAGTAGGTGTTTCTGTAGGGTGGTGACGTGGGCAGGAGGAGGGGCAGGGTGGGGGGAAATAACGTATGGATTACGGAGTTTACAGGTAAGTAAATATTTAAATAAATAAAACAAATTTCGTTTCGCACACTGCATCACCCAATGTGATGCAGTGTGCGCAACGAAATTTGTTTTATTTATTTAAATGTTTACTTACCTGTAAGACTCCGTAATCCATACATTATTTCCCCCCACCCTACCCCTCCTACTGCCCACGTCACCGCCCTACAGAAACACCTACTGCCGACCGCTACTGATTATTGGTAACTTTTTGAATAAGATAATAGGTGTGCTTTATATATTAATATACTGACACCTTCACAAATTCAATAAGAGCACTTTATATTACCCTTTGACAAAGTCAGTAGGTCTGCTTTATTTAAAATGACACCCTTTGTATTGCAGCATCACATAGTCAGATGTGCATACCCATAGAGGCTTCAGTGATTCTGTGTACAACCCCACACCAGGGCCATGTGCCTTGGGGGAGTTCGGAGCGCGCTCGATCCCGTGGTAGTGCAGACAGCTGCACCTTCTCGCTGCTTCTAAAACAGTTGCTTTTTGCACATTGTTTTTAATCTTTGTGAAGCTGCTAGGCTGAATTTCTATCTGGTGCTTTAGTAATATTTTAAAATCGAGTTGCATTTTATTTGACCTCTGACTGGGAATTTTGTTGTGTGGTGGGTGGTGGGAATCTAACCCTGGGAAGGTGTAATCAGGGCGAAAACGGAACGACCCGCCATTTTAGTTAAGGCGCGGTCTAGTTGTTCACCCTGGGGCCTTTAAAATGGGACGCTGCACAAGCGCGCTCGAACCCGTGGGAGTGCAGACAGCTGCACCTTCTCGCTGCTGCTAAAACATTTGCTTTTTGCACATTGTTTTTAATCTTTGTGAAGCTGCTAGGCTGAATTTCTCTCTGGTGCTTTAGTAATATTTTAAAATCGAGATGCATTTTATTTGACCTCTGACTGGGAATTTTGTTGTGCGGTGGGCAGTGGGAATCGAACCCTGCGCAGGTGGAATCAGGGCGAAAACGGAACGACCCGCTATTTTAGTTAAGGCGCGGGCTAGTTGTTCACCCTGGGGCCTTTAAAACGGGACGCTGGGCGAGCGCGCCGCTGCTGCGCCGAAGGCGCACCTAAGGCAAGCCCGTCTGCACCCGTCAGCATCCCGGTGGCATCCGGCGCCGGAAACTCTGGTTCATGTACACCAAGGACCTTGTATTCAAGGGACAGCCGCGTATATTGCAACAGGAAATGTCTGTTGGCAATTGATAGGTAAAGTCAAAAGGCGATCCCTGGACAAGATAATATGAGTGAATTCTATATCCCTAACTAGCAGTGTATATTCCGAAGTAATATAAGGACCACTGATCACAGATTAATTTGTAACGTTCACAGTTTTTTTATTAAAAAACAAAATATATTAAAATTTCAGTATGACGTCATTTATACTGAAAACATAAAATGTAGAACAGTTTTATACACCAACACAACACAATATGCAGTAAAATTTAAAAACAAACGGACATCATCATGTTACACTATACAGCACTCTAACACAATTATTTTGGACAAATACACATTTTCTAAACGGAAAATACGAAAACGGATGTACCCGGGCGAGCGCTGCATGAAAAACTAATAGACATACGTGAACAACAACAAATTATTGTCACGAGGCAAAGGCACGAGTCGGAAAACATAGCGAACCACGGGGAAGGTGCCACCTTTGATAATCTAAGGGTGTACGCACGCAATAAACTGAGGAAATCTCCTAATACCAGGGATCCAAAAATTCGAGAAAATAAGCGAATGAAGAAACATTTCATAAAACCTTTTTCATCTGAAAACGATCGAATTAGAGTGAAGGTTGAACTGCTCCCATCCCAGTCCAGGCGGTGAGAAAATTGTTCTACACTGCCATATATAACAAGTATTCTTACATTAAGCAAGGATATCAGTTAACTGAACCAGATGACCCCAAATGAAACTGTCCTGATGAAGGTGTAACCTTATCCACGGTTTGATACACCGAAACGCGTCGACGCTTTTTTCACATGAATTCAAGCCTCTGGGATTCTGGATATTTTGCATATTGTAATACCAGTAACCTCAGCATATCACTTTATAGGCGGTTGAATTGAATTATCTGTTGATAAATTAGGTATTTTTCCTGTATGTGGGGTTTTCTCCTTTCCTTTATCTATCTTTTTCTTTGAGGATGAAAATGTGTTGCTAATTTAGATAATGTGTATTTGTCCAAAATAATTGTGTTAGAGTGCTGTATAGTGTAACATGATGATGTCCGTTTGTTTTTAAATTTTACTGCATATTGTGTTGTGTTGGTGTATAAAACTGTTCTACATTTTATGTTTTCAGTATAAATGACGTCATACTGAAATTTTAATATATTTTGTTTTTTAATAAAAAAACTGTGAACGTTACAAATTAATCTGTGATCAGTGGTCCTTATATTACTTCGGAATATACACTGCTAGTTAGGGGTATAGAATTCACTCATATTATCTTGTCCAGGGATCGCCTTTTGACTTTACATTGTCTACAGTACCCTGTTCCCTGGAACTTGTGGGGTCTTCTCTCAATTTATTGGCAATTGATAGGTGTATGAGTTGCCGCCCCCATTCATCCTCTGTGGCCGGTACGAAGGACCTCAAATGTAGTGTCTGTAATTGGGTAGCTTTTTCCCCCTCAGACGCAGGAAGTTTAGTGAGCCCTCAAACTCTGGGCACACGTCCCCCTTTGCTGCAGAATGCTCTGGCCAATAACGACCCTACACGTTCTATGAAACAGCATGAGTTACAAATCTTTGACGCTCTCACTGAGCTTAAATCTGATGTCATGTTTTTGACTGAGACATGGCTCCACAAAGGCCCCAATCCCACTGTTGCAAACGCAATTCCCACCGGCTACCTGTTATTAAGAGAGGATAGGCTGAGTGGTCGGGGTGGAGGAGTAGCCATAATTTATAAAAATTCATTCTCTTGCACACCTCTACCCACTCTAGAGTTAGAAGGTGCCGAGAGTCTCAGTTTCTTGCTACGGGTATCGGCCCATCAGTAAATTGCAGGCACTGTAATTTATCGGCCACCTGGGCCGGCAACCCATTTCCTGGAGTCTCTAGGCAATGCTATTGCACCTATTGTGGCAAACTACAAACAATGTCTGGTACTAGGAGATATTAATATCCATATGGATCAATGCACTGACCCTGAGCCTTTGAAACTGTATGAATCTCTTAGCATGCTAAACCTGACCCCATATATTTTCTCCCCCACACATGAAAGGGGCCACATCCTTGATCAGGTTTTTTCAACGGATAAGATTGAAATGGACCTGCCCTGTCCTATTGTTTGGTCAGACCATTGCTTACTTACTTTCAAAGTAAGCAAGAAATCGCCTCAGTCTCAAACACACTTTAGGCCCTGCACCTGTAGTTTTAGATCTTTTAATCAGATGACTGTGGCTTCACTTGAGAGTGCACTTAAAACTCATCCTATCTGTTATAGTGGCAACTTAATGTACGATGTATGCTCACTAGAAAGTTGGCTGAAATCTCGTGCAAATGAGCTTGTCCCTCATAAGTCCCGTGTAGCTAAGGATGGTAGAGCCTCAGCCCCATGGTTCACAGAGACTCTCAGGAAAAGCAGAAGTACATGCAAACATCTGGAGAGTCTGGAGGAAGAATTTCTGCTCTGGGGATAAATTAGTGTATAAAGAGGCATTAAAAGCCCACTACGCCAAAGTCCGCTTGGAAATAAAGAACTTCCTGTCTTTAAAAATAGAGGAAGCAGGCAACAAAAGTAAGGAATTGTTCTAAATTGTTAAAGACTTCTCCTTCCCCTGCGCTACCAAAAGTCTTTTTACTCCCACTAATGAATGGATGATCCACATTGCACATTATTTTTATACAAAAATTACTACGATTCAAGCTACGCTTGGGGAAGCACCTACTGCCTTGGCAGCCATTACTGGTAAGCTCTCCTTTGCCTTACCCGACACGGGCGGATCTTTATTGCATTTCCCTCCAATCACGTTGGATGACTCCCTGACAATAATGAAATCACTAAAATCAGGCTCACCCTCAGACCCCTGCCCCGCTAAAATATTGATGATAAACCCAGCTGTCAACAGGGTCCTGAACCTCTCTCTGGCTGACGGAGCGATGCCGGATAGCTGGAAGCATGTGAAAATTCTCCCCCTCCTAAAAAAATCCTCTGCCAACCCTTCTGTAGCCAGCAACTACCGGACAATTTTGTTGCTGCCTTTTTTCTCCAAGGTCCTGGAGAAATACGTAAATAAAGTTGTTGCGGACTTAGTCGAGACCAATTGTGTATTACATCCCAGCCAATCAGGATTTCGAGCCAATTTCAGTACCGAAACAGCCCTTCTGGAAATCTCTGAATCTATTAAAACCACACTTGACAAAGGAGGGAAGGTTGTTTTGATACTGTCGGACCTCTCAGCAGCTTTCGATACCGGTTCCCATGACCTCCTTTTGGATAGACTGTGGTATAGGGAGCACGGTTCTGCTGTGGTTTACATCTTACCTGGGGAACAGTCTGGTCTCCCCCTTTTGCAGCCCTTATCCTGCCACTGAATGTGGGTGTTCCACAGGGGTCTATTTTAAGCCCCACTCTGTTTAATGTTTTTATGGCCCCTTTGGCGCCATTGACAGAACAATACCTTACACCTATGACACACAATTGTTGTTCACATGCGGTAAGGATGAGGCCCTGAATGGGAATGAGATAAACACCTGCTTGTCAGCAGTTTTTGAGTGGTTTTAACAGAATCAACTACTGTGCAATTCTGAAAAATCTAAAATTATCTTTTTTGGTTATAATTCGGGGGAGGAGTGGCGTGATTGGTGGCCACAGAATATGTCCCCTCCTGCTTCCTTAGCTACAACTGTTAAGAATCTTGGGGTGACATGGACTTGGACAAGTCCATGAAATCTCAGGTTCAGGCCGTGGCAGGCACATGTTTTGGTCTAATGAAAATGTTGAGAAACTTCCCCCCATTACTCCCAGTTTCCCACAGGAAAACAGTAGTACAAACACTGATTTTGTCCCGCCTAGACTATGTGAATGTTCTCTATTTAGACCTTCCTGAATATCTTCTTGGCCGCCTACAGGTGGGGCAAAACGTTGCGGCTAGAGCCATACTTATGGTGGATCTTAGGACACACATGATCCTCACCTGAAGTCCCTGCACTGACTTTCAATACGTAAGAGGACACATTTCAAAGCCTTGGTTCTGACTTTCAAGGCCTTTCATATTATTGGGGCCTTATATCTGAGAAACAGATGCCGGCACTATGTTCCTCCCAGAAGTTTGAGGTCCTCATATCAGTGGCTCTCGCAGATCCATAGGTTCTCCCGCTCTCGGATGGGCGGGCGGTCCTTTCAGGTGGTAGCTTCGCAGTTCTGGAATAATCTGCTGCCAGCCTTACGTCAGGTGCAGGACCTCCTTAGCTTTAGACGCGGATTAAAAACTTGGCTTTTTTCTCAATAGGTCAGCGGCCCTGGGGCGGCCTGTTTGGGTCTGTCACTGGTTTTTCTTTCTTTTAGCGCCGGGACACTACAGGGAGTAGCCGTGCGCTTTATAAGTACCCAGTAACATAATAACATAATAACATAATTGGGCAAAGGCCTCGCACCCAACCCTACGCAGTGAATGGTAATGGACAGCTTCTCTACGTTTAAAAAAACTAAAGAAATTAATTGAAATAAAACAAAGTTAAAGTGTCAATATAGTTAGGAATTGTACTAATATGTTACTTTACAATAGAAATTATCTGAAAAAAACATAGGTTAAAGGAACATTATAGTTATGTGAAAATGTCAGTGCTATTTTAAACCAACAAACCCACTGAAATTCTCAAGTAACTGTAACTCATGCTCTAAGGTAACTATAACTCATGCCTCCACAATGCATTGCTAATTCCCTCACATATTATGGAGCTCATGTAATGTTCTATGGCAAAAATGATGAGATCCCTGCAATAAATTAAATTACATAATTGATGCCACCCTTAACCATGGACCAAAAATAATTTTCTTTTCAGGTGCTAGTTTCATGCCACCCTGTGGACCCAGCATGGCTCTCCAATAAGGTACTCCTGCAGGATCAACCACACAAGCTCCACCCCAATATTACTGTGGTACCATTTAAGTCTTATTCACAATAGCTTGCATGGCACCATGGCACCATTGGCATGAAGCGCAGGCTCCAGTGCAGTGTGGATACTATTGTACATATGTATAAAAAACTTTGGCTTCAAGTAACAGCCACAGTCAATAATCACTCTTCAAAATGCCTCAGGTGTCCTTAGCCTATACTTTGTTAAACATAGATCATTACTTTTACCCCAATCTATTACTTTTACCACAAGCATTAGTGATTTGTAAGCGATGCACCATATAAATTTCAAATTCACATTCAAAAAAGCTTTATTCGAAATTCATGTTTGAAGTCATAAAAGCATACATTTAAAAAGTTCATAGCACGTAAGATACAGAGAGAAAAAGAAGAGGGTTAGTACATGCACCAGCGTTAAAATCTAGTAATACCAAGATTTTTTTTTTTTAAGTCTAAAATGCAGTTAATTTACAAAGATCCTTACATTGACTTCCTGAACTTAATCAATAGTTTAAAAAAACTTGATACAGCTTGTACGACAATAGCATTTTCTAGCTGTTACAACCTAATGAAGGCAGTTCTACAAGTGCGGTAGCCCCATGCCCTCAGGATTGGTTTCAGTAAAGCCGCCCTGGGAGCTGAATAAAATTTACAAAACAGAATGCAATGAATGTTTGATTGGGCGGAGGTTTCATCGAATGGGCAGGTAAGTGTCTTCCTTGACCAATTATTGCAGACTGTGATGGAGCGAGATAGAAAACAAAATTTTGTTTAAACTCGCGAAGTCACATTTCCATAACATGAATAATAAAATTAATGATTTGTGATGTGTTGTGATAATATAACCTAGATTAAACTTTACACATGGGGGGACTAACATGTGTGCTCATAAACGTGCATAAGTGTTGCATCTTTTTGTTCGTGCAAAATAATAAAATAATTTATTGTTTTCGTTTTTGTCATTACTAACTGCAGCAAACCTAAAAGAAGCATGTGCTTATTTTGCTTTTCCTTGTCTATGTGATGTCATTTCTACTATTCTAGGTGCATATAAGTTTCATGGATTTATGAAGATTGGTAGATATAAACGCTGCTTTAATTGTTTGCATTTGCTAGGTAACATTTGACTAATTCGGGTGGGTTAATTAATTAGTAAACCTAGGGTGGATACAGAATCAACATTATTTCTTACATTAATACTTTTCTTGTTTTTGTTTATTACTAGAAAGCATAAGTTGCCTGCTTTTGGGCCTAGTTTACTCGAGTTTGCTAAAGCTGAAATTTACTTCTGCAAAAGTCACGAGATGCCCATTCTGAAATAAAGTGTTCGTCAAAAGCTGCATTCACAAAGCAAAAACTGATGTGCTGTCATCATTCTGTCGGACGTGGCCAAGGTCGGAAATGTGATAAAGGACAATTTTGTCAGTTCTAACTTGGCACCCACGGAAGTAAATCGAACGCTGAGAGAACATTAATTTACAATTGTTGCAAACCGAGGAAGCTCCTGGTTGCATTCGGAAAGGACAATGGTTCTTAAGAAATGTGACCTAATGGAAGTTTTGAAATGTGGGTGACATGTCACTTGTCACTCTCAACCAATGGGACTTCGTGGATTTATGAAAACTTTCCTTCGCTTAGATTAGCTAGCATAGAAAGGTATAAAAAGTCATGCCCTTAGGGATGGGCTGGCTGCTGCTTTCTGACTTTCCGATGAGGGTGAAGTGCTGTCGGACTTTACGTGGAGCACGTAAGAATCCTCAAAGAACTTTACTTTAATGTACATTTATTTAGCTTAGCTAGGGACTTAGGTTTTAGAAATGCTAAACTTTTAAATACTTACTTAAACTTTGATTCATTTGCTTAATTTGTAATTTTTTCATGATTCTTTACAAACATGCTTGCTTTAATGCTAATAAATTACGTATATAAAACTACATTTTGAAATACCATAATTTAGTAAATAAAATCTTACTTTTGACAAACAAGCTGGTCTTGATTATTCAGAAGTGCAGGTTACTATTAGCTAGATCACGTCGCCAATGGTGGTCAATTATATAGTTAGGATTTGTTATAATGACAACTTTCTTACTGCAAATGTATAAATTTGTATATATTTTGTAAACAAGGTGTATATAGATTTGATCTGACCACCTGATTCAGTAGGCCCAAATATGTCAGGTTTATAAATGGGTCCATGAGTTAGTGTAGAATTTTGTTTATAGGTTATGAAGTTGGGTAGCGTTGTTTATGGCATATTTCCTATAGGCCGCTGGATCAATTCTCTGGTAGCAGAAATTGATGGTTGCTAAGGGTAACCAAGGTAAGATGTTGGTTGCTAAGGGTTACTAAGGTGTTATGGTATGGAAATAGGATCGATGTTTTAACACATGTTGAGTTTGTTTTTCGTGCTATCTGTAAACTATACCGGTATAGATTGTGTGACGAGAAATTAGTCACGCAAGTCATCTGTTCTGTTTGCAGTGATATCGCCGAGTATCACAAGTGGTATCGCCGTGTACCATAGTGTTGTCGCCGTGCAGCACAGTGTTAGGGCTAGGTATGAATCTTGTATAGTGAGGGTTTTCTAAGAAATTAGAGCAGCATGAGAATAGGGACAAAGCGCCTTCCATAAAACTCACTGTGATAAAAGTATTAGTTATATCCGAGCTTGAGTGAAGGGTAAAGTAGCGTCGGTGCATGATTATCTATAAACAGGTTAGAGTCCTGTACGGGTACATGTTTTATATCTAAAAACAGGTGAGAGCCCTGTACGGATAACGTCGTTATTTTGCTAACGGTGCATGATTTCTATAAACAGGTGAGAGTCCTGTACGGATTTCATGTGTATTTGAAATTAGGGAATTTTCCGTGTGAAAGTGAGAGTTTGATTTGTAATTTATGTTCAAGTGGAACTCTTAGAACTGTCACTTCGCGGTGCGTTCAGAGGAAAACGAGTTCATAATTTTACGTGTTAGAAGGGTGGGGTAAGTGTTACTCTACTGACAATTGAAAATTATCCTTAGTGTGAATAGCGCCGACTTTTCCGAAGTGTGGATACTTGAATGCATGTAAACTATCCTAAATAGTGAAACAAACAGATGAGTCCTTATTGTCATTGTTAAGAATTAATTTACACTGAAAAGTGTTCTTAAAATGGCGCTGTGAAAAGATTTTGTGAAGGAGGGGTAAGCGCCAGGAGTGAGAAACGAGAAACCGCAGCTGCTGTGTACGTCACAGAGCCGCGCTGGGATTGGGTGACCTACGTCACAGACTTTATTCTGATTGGCTCTTGAGTCTCTGACGACCTGTAAGCTAATTGGTTCTTCAGGAAAACTCCATTTTTATTGGTTGAGCAGAAAAGTGACGTAGCTCAACTGTTATTGGCTTGTTGGTGTGTTTCGCGCACGGATTGGTTATTTTGCGGAACATCCCGGAAATATTTTACGAACGATTTTGTGAATTAGATTTAACTCTTAAAAATGAGTTATCATTTTAAACATGTTGAGAAAAAGCCAACATTATTTCAGAAATTTAAAAATTTATTTTCGCCTGACAAGAAAATCGAAACGCGAGGTGGTAAATTACTTCATAAGTATAAAACACCTGCAGCGTATATGGAAGGTGAATATGGATATCATACTGTTTTATGGTTTGATAGCTGGAAACGCTATACTAAAAACGACGGTGTTTTAACTTGGCCTGATGATGGTTCATTTAATGTAAAAGTCTTGAGAAATTTACGAGAGAAAATGAATGCTCTTATTCCAAAACCGAGACCAACTCAATTTGAAGCTTTAGTTGAGTGGGAAGATGAAATGTATCAACTACAAAGAGAAGCTAGTGGAATTAAAAGACCTTCTAAAACTCCAGCTTGGAGAAGAGATACTCATGAAGATAGGTTGCGAATGTGGAGGCATGGAAACATGAGTGAAGGATTGTATTTAATTCAGGAAATGGTTATGGGTACTCCTACTGGGAAATCTATAGAAAGTGAATCTGAAGATGCAGTTATGGAAGAAATATATACTACAGCTAGAAAGAATCAGCCTTTGAGACCTCCTAGATCATGGTCTACTCCGGTGGTTTCTACTGAAACTTCACCGAGTGCACCTCCAATTAATGAAGCTCCTAAACTTTATCCAAATAATTGTGAAATCATTGAAACTCCTAGAAGGCCAGAATTTGATAATGTTCGAAATGAAGGTAGACATTTTACAATGGCTCCAAGAGCAAGGGAAGCTCCAAAAGATTATACAAGAGAGACAAGAAATGTTGAAACTGTCGATTCTGCTGAATATTTAAGATCTAAGGAAGAATTAATTAGAAGAATGACAAAAGGCATGGAAGCTGTGACAGTTCCAGTAACGATTGGTCCTGTTCAGCCTGTATTTGACCAAAGAGAAACAAGCAAGACAGGATTAACTATTCCTTTAAATGCAGAAATTCAAAAGGTTGCCGAAAAATTTTATTCAGACCTATCTGAAATAAACTCTTCTAGATCGAGAATGCCTGATTTAACTTTTAATGAGGATTTATCTCCAAAAACACCAATGGGTGCTATATCAGATGTAGAGAGTCCTGAAGTCAGGGTGACCACACCAAAACTTGATGTGGCCAAATTAAAAGCAAATATCGAAGAATTAATAATTGGAACAATTGGTCCAGATAGTTTAAATTACTATCGAGATGATGAACTATTGTTCATTTGCAAAAGCATTCAGTGGAAAACAAAGAATAAGTATGATCAATTAGAGGATCTAGCAGCGGAACTAGAAATCGATGTGAGTAAACAAAAGAATTTTGCAAAGCATTACAGACTAGACTTTTCAGAAAGTGATATTGAGAGTTTGAACTCAATGGGAAGAATACTACATATAAAAGATTTGATTGTTTACATCAAAAAGCTGGGAGAACTCAATAAGTGGAGAGTGAAATGGACGAAAAAGAAGGAAGATGAAAGATTGGAGAAATTGTCAAAACAATTTCCAATGAGAGAGATAGCAGGTGGAGGATATGTTCATGTCCCTTGGTCGAGACAGGACATACTGTTGTTTACAAATGACTTTCCGAAATTGAGGGAGAAACCAGTAGAGTGGTATAGACAAGTGGATAGGTTTATTAAAGTCTCAAAAGTTCTGTGGATTGATTTAGATGGATTTTTCGACATTGTCGTTCCATCAGATCTTTGGACAGAATGCAAGATATCAATAAGTTGGCCAAAAACAGAACCTGAGCGAATCAAAGAAACAGGTGCTCCAAATCCTCTTGTAATGGATTTTTACGAAAAAGTGATTGTTTGGATGAAAAACAAAATTCCACCCAAAGAAGTTGATTGGGTTAAAATAGAAAGGACGAATCAGGAAACAAAAGAATCTGTTCATTCTTTTTATGAGAGGCTACTGTTAATTTTTAAACAATACAGTGGCTATGAAAAACTAGATGAAAAGGATATGAGCCATTTTGTCTATAGATTTGTTTATGGACTAAAACCTGAAATTGCAGACATGATCAGAAATAGCATTGTAGGATGGCAATCACTTTCTGTAGATGATATTCTGAGAAAAGCTAAATATTGTAGTGATGAATTGGAAGTGAGACAAAAGAAGCTCAAGGAGAAAGCCATGTGGGCTCAGGTAAAAGTGGCTGAGCAACAGATTGCCAGCATGGGAAATAAGAACACAAATTTTGTTCAAACTGGAAATACTAACCAGATTCAAGGAAAGCTTAAAGGTAATATTTTTCCGAAGAAATTTAGCCCAAAGATTGAGGAGTTGAAACAAAGATTACCTTGTTTTAATTGTGGCGAAATTGGACATTGGAGAGACGAGTGTCCTAAACCTCCTAGAAACTTAAAGAATCCCTTATTGAATCCACAGATGCAGAATGGTGTTGACCTGCAGCAACAGCTACAGATGCAACAGGGGTTAAACGAATTAAACATTCAGCGACAGTTGCAGCAACAGCAACAGGTGAATAACCGTCAGGATCAAGTGCCACAACCACCTTTTCCGAATTGTGGGGGAGTTCAAAAATATAATCCAAACGTGGGATTTCAGGGAAATGAACAGGTAATAAAACCGCAAAAACAGCAAAAGCAGCAAAGAGTACAAATGCAAAATGCTTCACAACAATTTTTATTAACAGAGAGTCAAGACAGTGATTCTGATGATTATTGCTGACGGTGCCCGGGAGAGGAGGAAGAGTGTGTTGTTGGAGCCACTCTTGAGGTTGACCAGTCTGGTCCATTTGTAAACGGGAAAGTTAATGATGTAGACATCACTTTTCTAGTGGACACTGGTGCTACCCGTTCTACTGTTAGATCAGTGGAAATTGAAAACCTACCTCTCTCTGGGGATACCATCCAAGTTGTTGGAGTAAGTAATCAGCAAATTAAAACTGACTTAACTGATCCAGTTCCAGTCGAAATTGGAAATTACAGAGACAAACACAGATTTGTGGTTTGTAATAGTAGTCCAGTGAATCTATTAGGCAGGGACATTCTATGTAAAATGAATTGCAGAATATATTGTTCTCTTGATGGAGTTGAATTACAAACAATGGAGGAAGATGGTTTGTACAGGATGACAATGATGATGATGGAAGCAGAAGAAACAAAATTGTTTCCTATATTAGAAAAGAAAGATTTACCTGAGGAGCTCAGAGAAACAGTGAAATCTGAAATATGGGATTTTACTGGAAATGAAATGGGTCTGATGAAAAACATAGATCCAGTAAAAATTACATTGAAACAGGGAATAGAATTTCCAAACATTCCACAATATAAAATGAAAACAGAAACAATTGAAGGGATTACACCTATAATTGAAAAATTCATCAAACAAGGTGTATTAAAGGAAATGGAGAGTAGTCCTTGTAATTCACCAATTATGGGAGTTAAAAAGTCAAATGGAACATTTAGAATCGTACAAGATTTGAGAAAGGTTAATCAAATTGTCGTTCCATGTTGTCCTGTGGTTCCAAATCCAGCAGTAATTCTATACCAAATTCCACATGATGCTGAATGGTATACTGTCATTGATCTTTGCAATGCATTCTTTACAGTTCCTTTGCATCCAGACAGTTATGAAATCTTTGCTTTCAGATTCCAAGGTAGGACCCTCGGATGGTGTAGAATCCCTCAGGGCTATACAGAGAGTCCTTCAATCTTCAATGAATTGTTAAAAAGATCTTTAGAAAACCTAGACTTACCTGGTAGGTCTACGTTGGTGCAGTATATCGATGATCTGTTGATAGCTGCTAAGACAAGAGAAAATTGTGTAACTGACACAATAATACTGTTGAATCGCCTTGCAGAAGAGGGACATAAAGTGTCCCCAGCAAAACTACAGTTTTGCAAACAAGAAGTAAAATATCTTGGTCACAGAATTGCAAAGGGTAAGAGACAAGTAACAATTGAGAGAATAAAAATGATTCAAGCAATGTTACCTCCAAGAACACAGAGACAGGTCAGAATGTTCTTGGGAATGGTTGGTTACTGTCGACAATGGATAAGTGGATTCTCAGTAATTGCGAAACCACTACAAAGACTGACAAAGTCAGATGTAAAAGATCCAATTATTCTCAATGATGCTGAGATGGAATCTTTTGAGAACCTGAAAAAGAGTTTATGCCAAGCTCCTGCTTTAGGTATGCCAAATTATGAGAAAGATTTTGAACTATATTGCAGTGAAAGAGAAGGATGTGCATTATCTGTGTTGATTCAGAGACATGGAAATCTAAAGAAACCTATTGCATACTTCTCTGCAGTTCTTGATCCCATTGCAAAAGCATTACCAGGTTGCTTAAAAGCAGTTGCAGCTACAAGTATTAGTCTTGAACAAAGTGAGGGAATCATTATGGGATTTCCTGTGAAAGTTTTTGTGCCTCATTCAGTTGAAATATTACTGACAAGAGGTAAAACTCAGCATTTGACAAGCAGCAGATTGACAAAGTATGAGAAAATCATACTAGGAGCAGATAATGTTTCGATTTCAAGATGTTTAAATCTGAATCCTTCTACATTACTGCCTAATTCTGAAATCATTGATGACATTGAGACAGAACATGAGTGTTTAGATGTTATGGAATTCTGCACTAAACCAAGAAAAGACATCAAAGATAGACCTTTGTCTGAATCGGATTTTGTCTACTTTGTAGATGGCTCATGTTTAAGATCCGAAGGAGGTGTCTTGAAAGCTTCATATTCAGTTTGTACAGTTGCAGATGTTGAAGAAGCATCATGTCTTGAAGGAGTTTGTTCAGCACAGGTGGCTGAATTGATTGCTTTGATTCGTGCATGTGAAATATCGAAAGATATAAGAGTTACCATCATTACTGATAGTCAGTATGGATATGGAGTTGTGCATGATTATGGACAACTCTGGTCACAGAGAGGATATAAGACATCAGCAGGGTCACCGATTAAAAATGCAGTTTTCATTAGGAGATTAATTGAAGCAATACAATTGCCGAAAGAAATCGCTATTGTTAAATGTGCAGCGCACACAAAAGGAGTGGATTATATCTCCAAAGGCAATGCCTTTGCAGATGAAACGGCTAAATACTGTGCAAGAAAAGGTTATGCATACAATCGGGAAAGGAGTAAAGAAACTGATTCAAATTCATTAATGCTAACAACAGTTGTAGAAACATGGCATGAGATTAGAGATTTACAAAACGAAGCAGATGATGAAGAGAAAGATCAGTGGTTAAGATCAGATTGTAGACCACGTGATGAAGATGGAGTGTGGGTTTACAAAGATGGCAGAGTGGTCTTACCAAATTGCTTGATTGCTGATATGGCCAGATTATATCATGGTCCAGCTCATCTTGGAAGAGATTCTATGATTAGACTTTTCCGAGAAACATGGTTCAATACTAAATTCAGAACAATTGCAGAATCTTTTTGTCAAAGGTGTTTGTCATGCCAACAAATGAATCCAAACAGAAAATCAGTGGTGGGGACAGGAATAATTGGTCGAGAGGGTGGTCCCTTTACCAGGTTACAGATGGACTTCATTGAAATGCCCTTACACAATTGTTTAAAATATGTTCTAGTAATTGTTTGTTTATTTTCAAGATGGGTAGAGGCTTTTCCTACACGACATTGTGATTCAATTACAGTAGCAAAACTGATGCTCAGAGAAATCATCCCAAGGTACGGTTTTCCAGTCACTATTGAGAGTGATGGAGGAAGCCATTTTGATAACAAACTAATGAAGTTAATTTGTGAAGCTTTGAGCATTGAGCAGAAGATACACTGTGCATACAGACCAGAGGCATCTGGGGTAGTTGAACAGATTAATGGAACAATTAAAAACAGAATTGGAAAAATGTGTCTTGAAACAGGTGTAAAGTGGACTGATGCTCTTCCACTTGTTTTAATGTCATTAAGAAGTACACCAGATAAAAAGACAGGTTTGAGTCCTCATGAAATTTTAATGGGAAGAGTTATGAGGCAAGCTTTTGTACCTGTAGGTAAACTATTGAGCATAAATGACAGTGCTATTTTGGACTACTGTAAAAGGTTATCTGATATGGTGACTTCTGTGTCTAATCAGGTGGGAACTGAAGCACAATCAGATGAAAAGGTTTTGACACATGATCTGAGGCCTGGTGATTGGGTCAGAACAAAAGTACATCGGAGAAGAAATTGTCTAGCTCCTAGATGGCAGAAGCCTAGGCAAATAATTTTGATCACTACTAATGCTGTAAAATGCAGAGGATTGAAACGTTGGATTCATCCGAGTCATACTATTCCAGTACCAACTCCTGAGAGTTCTGATGTTGAAAGTGATACTACAGACGATTCTGATTCTGAAGCAGAAGGTGAAACAGAAGGTGAAATAAATCCAGATTCTGAAGATCGACAAGAAAGTCGACATCTGGAACCTGTGCCAGTGAATGGAAATTTGACAAGAAAAGACTTAGAAATCATTGAAATAGATTCTGAAGGTGAAGAAAATCTGTTAAAAGGAAAGATAACTGAGGATTCGGTTGTCTCCATCGAAGACAGAGAAGCAGAACAAAAAGAAGTTTCAGACCAGGAGAGTATCGAAAGGCAGAAAACAAGCTCTGGAGTAAGGAACAGAAATCCAAAATCTGGGAAGTTGGGAGTAATTGAAGAAGAGGAGGAAGACGAATTACCAAGTACCAGTGTTGGAAAACAAAGTGATGTTCCTGAAGGAGTGAAATTGCCGAATAGAGAAGTTCCTGAGTCAATTGAAATTTCAGACTACGAAACTGAAGAAAGTGACGTGGATGGTGAAAGTGAAAACAGAAAGAAAAGGACTTGGAAGTCAGAATCAAATAATTCTGAACCAAGGAAGAAGTACGTGAGAAAAGCAGACTACTGGCCTGGTGGAAGATTGAGAGTCAGGTTGATCAAGAAACCAAAAGAGCAAGTTGAAGAAATCAGTAGTCAAAAGAGTCCTGGAAAGGAAGTTGGAGTTGGAAGGAAAATTGAAGTGGTGTCGAGAAAAGGAAAAAGAATAGTAAGACCAAACCAGAAATACAAGTCTCCTGAGTGGACTTATTTAGTAATTCCACCTGTTATTGACATTTATGGTAGTAGTGAAGAAGAAGACGAAATCGAAGAAATTAGTGACAATGATTGAAGTACAGAAATATTAATTTGGCAAAAGGCTGAAGAAACTTTGTTAGTTGACACAAGGTCGAAGAAAAACTGTTTAGTTGAAGAAAACTTATGTATGACATAAGGTCGAAGAAATCTTGTTTAGGGTTTTAAAAAAAAAAAAAAAAAATATATATTTTAAAAGGGGGGTGTAAATATAAATTTAGATTTTAAAAATGTTGTTTTATTTTGAGGCTAAACTAACCAAAAATGCCTTATGTTAAGGAGAGCACTTCAAGGTGTTCTGTTTTTAAGAGATGCTGTAAGATGACTCTGGTGTGTCTGCTCATTTTAATTCTGCTCTGGTTAGTTTTAGCTGTGATTATCCCTTTAGAAATGAACAGAGAATTACACAAAGTTAACATAACAAGCAAAGCTTTGGTTAGCCAAACTAAACATAGTGCATCTACAAAAGTTATTGATCATCAGCCTAATATTCAACAAGATAAATCAATTAGTGATTTTTCAAGCAATACATTCACAAAGCTTTTGAGTGAATATGTTAAGGTAATGGATGCAAAAGACTGCTACGTCTGCGTCAAGTTACCTGCTTCTGTTTCTGAGGGAGTAACATATAATATGCTTCCTCTTACTTATGGTGTAACATGTAGTGTGTTAACTAGCTTATTTTATCAAACTGGACGCTTAGAATATTACTATTCAGATTTTGACGAGATTTTCGCAAATATAAAGATTGAAAATGCTTTAAATAAACATAAGAAAGCCAAACAAATGAGACAATTTTTCCTTGTTACTAATGAACTCACTTATGAGTATGCTTACAAGAATAATCTAACTTGCAAATTAAGTGCTGAAGGAAAGAAATTTTTGAATATGGTTGAGGAGAGGAGAGCAATTTACAAAAGGAATGAATTAGTCAAGCAGACTAAGTCAAGATTCTGGCAGAAAGAGGATGAGAAGCTAAATGGCAAAATGCTTGAAAATGTTGCTATTCACATAGATAAACCAGTTAGTGGAAAGCTTTGCATTAGAAGAGATAATACACTTTTTGATAATTATTTTGTAGGTGCAAGTAACTGTGAAGATACTTATCAGATTATGGGAGGTTGGGGATTTGAAGGTGGAAAGGATCCAATCTTTCCTGGGATTTATTTTGTTTGTGGTGACAAAGCCTACTACAACCTTCCAGACCACTGGTATGGAACTTGTTATGTGGGAATTGTTTTTCCTAAAGTATTTCATGTCGATAGAGATTCAGAAGGATTGTTTAAAATTCATTATTATGTAAATAGAGTCAAAAGAGAAACTTTCACAGAAGTTTTGGGAGATATTTTTCAAGCAGTAATACCTTTTGTTGGTATAACCCTAAATGCAGGGAGAATCAGAAAATTGTCCACTATAGTTGATAGATTGTCAACTGACACAGCTGATGGATTCCAATTAGTGAATGTTGAAGTAATTGCAATTAGATCCATGGTAATTCAAGATCGCCTTGCTTTAGACATACTCCTAGCAAAAGAGGGAGGAGTCTGTGGCATTTTGCATGTGCAACATTGTTGCACATATATACCTGATGAAAGTAAGAACATTGAGATGTACATTAAGAACATTACACAGATGCATTCTGAGATAATTCCTTTAGAAGAAGATGATTTTACAGGGAAACTTTCAAAAAGATTTCAAGCAATGAAAAATTGGTTTCATGACATTGGAAGTTCAATTCTTGGCAAGATTTTGGCACCTTTGATTATAATAATATTCATTTTTATTTTGACCAAAATAGGTTGTTTGTTATATAAAAGAAAGAAGCAGTTGAAAGAAAAGAAAAGGATCTATAAACTTAGAAAAGAAGAAGAAAGAGAGATTGAGTTACAGGAGTTACACAGAGAACGCTATGCAAATTCTGAGGATTTTGCAGATACTGGTTTTTAGAATTACTGACTCAAATGAATTTGAATCATTTTCTCGGAAGTTTAAATTACCAAAATTTGGGTGGTGGTGTGGTGATTTGTTAATCACCAGATGAGGGAGTTGATGGAGCGAGATAGAAAACAAAATTTTGTTTAAACTCGCGAAGTCACATTTCCATAACATGAATAATAAAATTAATGATTTGTGATGTGTTGTGATAATATAACCTAGATTAAACTTTACACATGGGGGGACTAACATGTGTGCTCATAAACGTGCATAAGTGTTGCATCTTTTTGTTCGTGCAAAATAATAAAATAATTTATTGTTTTCGTTTTTGTCATTACTAACTGCAGCAAACCTAAAAGAAGCATGTGCTTATTTTGCTTTTCCTTGTCTATGTGATGTCATTTCTACTATTCTAGGTGCATATAAGTTTCATGGATTTATGAAGATTGGTAGATATAAACGCTGCTTTAATTGTTTGCATTTGCTAGGTAACATTTGACTAATTCGGGTGGGTTAATTAATTAGTAAACCTAGGGTGGATACAGAATCAACATTATTTCTTACATTAATACTTTTCTTGTTTTTGTTTATTACTAGAAAGCATAAGTTGCCTGCTTTTGGGCCTAGTTTACTCGAGTTTGCTAAAGCTGAAATTTACTTCTGCAAAAGTCACGAGATGCCCATTCTGAAATAAAGTGTTCGTCAAAAGCTGCATTCACAAAGCAAAAACTGATGTGCTGTCATCATTCTGTCGGACGTGGCCAAGGTCGGAAATGTGATAAAGGACAATTTTGTCAGTTCTAACTTGGCACCCACGGAAGTAAATCGAACGCTGAGAGAACATTAATTTACAATTGTTGCAAACCGAGGAAGCTCCTGGTTGCATTCGGAAAGGACAATGGTTCTTAAGAAATGTGACCTAATGGAAGTTTTGAAATGTGGGTGACATGTCACTTGTCACTCTCAACCAATGGGACTTCGTGGATTTATGAAAACTTTCCTTCGCTTAGATTAGCTAGCATAGAAAGGTATAAAAAGTCATGCCCTTAGGGATGGGCTGGCTGCTGCTTTCTGACTTTCCGATGAGGGTGAAGTGCTGTCGGACTTTACGTGGAGCACGTAAGAATCCTCAAAGAACTTTACTTTAATTTACATTTATTTAGCTTAGCTAGGGACTTAGGTTTTAGAAATGCTAAACTTTTAAATACTTACTTAAACTTTGATTCATTTGCTTAATTTGTAATTTTTTCATGATTCTTTACAAACATGCTTGCTTTAATGCTAATAAATTACGTATATAAAACTACATTTTGAAATACCATAATTTAGTAAATAAAATCTTACTTTTGACAAACAAGCTGGTCTTGATTATTCAGAAGTGCAGGTTACTATTAGCTAGATCACGTCGCCAATGGTGGTCAATTATATAGTTAGGATTTGTTATAATGACAACTTTCTTACTGCAAATGTATAAATTTGTATATATTTTGTAAATAAGGTGTATATAGATTTGATCTGACCACCTGATTCAGTAGGCCCAAATATGTCAGGTTTATAAATGGGTCCATGAGTTAGTGTAGAATTTTGTTTATAGGTTATGAAGTTGGGTAGCGTTGTTTATGGCATATTTCCTATAGGCCGCTGGATCAACTGGAAAAGTAATTTTGCGAAAGAAAGTACCAAACCTAAAACGGGTCAGTAACATTCTAGAGTAACAGTTAAAATCGCTTATAAGGTACAGTTGAGGCCCTTTATTAACCCCTTCCATGCTCATGACGGAACGGTTCCGTCATCAGCGTCGGTGCTCCGGTGCTGATGACGGAACATTTCCGTCATGAGTCAATGTGATTTATGACCCTTCAGCACTGCAGCGAAATTCGCGCAGCACTGAAGAGGTTAACGGTGATTAGCTGGTAATCCAAGACTGAGTTTTTAGATTTGTCCTTGTCCCATCTGTTATTGGCTAAGTAGTCCAGAGCCGTTTTTTGCAGTAACTTTCTTGCGACCACCTCCATACTGGATGGTCTCGTAAAGTACTCTGGGTGGCCAATCTCAGTCATCAAGTTTTTAACATATGCCAGCCATTTAATGTTGCTGACACCACCGAGGGTCAAACAGTCGGAGATTAAATTGCGGTTTAAGGAGTTCTCCGGCGTGACCCACACCTTATGCCATAATAGTATTGGCGCAATTTTTATGGCGTCTAAAATGTACGATAGGCCCAGTTCGATGTGTGTAAGGTAGGTTGCTGTAGATTTGGGGGCCCCAAGCAAGAATCTGAGGTACCGGTTAGTTGAATCGGTGATGCATTTTTGATTCCCCAGATTCCTGCCCCGTATATGGCCGTGGAAATGCATTTAGCCTTATAAATTATGGTCAGTTGCTTCACGGGTCTACCTCCTATTTTGGCCGCAAAGTTATTCAGGGCTCCTACAGCACGCGAGAATCCTAAGTTTCTTGCTCTCACAGCGGTGTGCCAGTTACCTCTCCTATCAAAATGTATTCCTAGGTAAGAGAATTGGTCGGTGGTCTCAATCCTCCTACCCTCAAGGAATATTGAGCAGGGTGCTTTCTTGGAACCATTCCCACAGGCGATAGTGAAAGTTTTAGTGATGTTTATTCTTAGACCCTTATCTTTCATATAGTTTAAAAACATCAGAACGGCCCTCTGTAGGCCTACCTTGGTTCGGGACATAATGGCAGCGTCGTCTGCATAGAGGAGTATTGGCACCGACTGCCCGTTGATTGCTGGATAATCGAACTGTGATTTTTTAAGGTGATTGCCTATGGAGTTTATATATAGGGTGAATAGTAGGGGTGCTAATATGCATCCCTGTCTCACGCCCTTCCTAATGGGGAACTTGTCCGAGCATTCTCCGTGAGTGCCGTACCTTACCCTGGCTCCTGCATCCCTATATAATTCCTTGATGAATTTAAGGATTTGGTCATCTATGCCCATAGCAGAGAGTGTAGTGTGGTCCACGCAGTCGAAGGCGGATTACCCTTCTTGGCTTGAGTATACTTTGATATTATAAGGGCCAAGTTTAATCCCTGTTCAACTGTGCCTTTGCCCGTTCTGAACCCGTACTGGGAACCGGAAATAGTGTCACCCTGCTCCGCTTAAATTTGAATTCGATTTAAAATTATGCGGCCTGCTACCTTCATTAAGGCGTTGAGGAGGGAAATTGGCCGATAGTAAATAGGGTCGTTCCTGTCTCCTTTTTTGAAGATAGGAACGAATATTGCTTCGGTCCAAGTAGGTATAAAGCTGTGGGAGTTAGCGCTATTCAGGACGTTGACTAGCATGGGGGCCCAGAGATCAATTTTAGTTTTAAAAACATCTATTGGGACCCACTTTGTTTAATTGCAGCAGTAACCTCTTCACAGGTAAAGGTGATGCCCAGAGGGAATACATCTGCGGTGTGGATATCATAGTCCTCTGGTGTTGTTGCTAATGTAGAAACTACAGAAATGGGGGAATTTGCTTTGTCATAGAGACATTTGAAGTGCTTTACCCAGGTTTCGCCATTAATGGCGATATCTAGTGTGTCTGTCTGCTTGTTCTGAAATTAAGTGGCGTTGACAACCTTCCAGAAGGCGGTCATATCCCTGTTTTTTGAGGCATTAATCAGGGCTGACCATGCCTCGGATTTCAAGGATTGTTTCCTGGTTTTGACTGCCCTGGAGTATAGCTTTCTGGCTAGGCGGATTTCATTCTGGGATCTCGGAGATGTACACAGTGCCTTTTTTAAAGCTTTAAGTGCTTTTGTGCAGTTATTATCAAACCAGCCGTTTGGTCGGTTTTATGCGGAACGGTATTCCCTAGTCAGGAGGTTTTTTATTTCTATTTGAATTTTTAGGAAGGAGCCCAGAACTTTTGCTGGGGTTTCTGTGAGAGACAGACAAGTGTAGATTTCTTCCCTGGATTTCAGTACTAAGTTTGTTAATAGTCTCACTGGATCCACCTTATTCCATTTAATAGAATAGCCATTTCTGCACCCTAAATTGATTTCGGCTTGATATGAAAACGTATCCCCCCGGGCCTGTGCTTCCCCCTCTAGTTTTATGGAGAAGGAGATCGGGCAATGATCTCCGTAATTGGCATCCAGTGTTTCCCACAAGGTCACTATCCAGGCATGGGTTTTTGATAAAAGAGTAAAATCTATTATAGAGTTACACCCCCTCCCGTGAAATGTTGGCTGGAAGTGAGCGTTTGGGGTGCATAGCTCATTAATATAGGATAGATTAAAATGGAATATCATTTTATTAAATATATCGCCTGATGTGGAGTGAATGAAGTGGGTCGGATTGTCGTCCTTGTGCTCACCTAGGCCGCACAAGCCCTTCGAGGAGTTAGGATAGACAGTACAATTAAAGTCACCTACCCATATCAACAGCAACTCCCCTCCTGTCTGGTCCTTAATGATAGTAATACTATGCATCAAATTATTAGTGACCTTTTCCAGGATGTGTATAGGGACGTTATTGTAAAAGTTAATTAAGATCATATTCTTGGCATTGCCCCATTTAAGTGTTAAAATCTGATAATATTCGGTGGACAAATTCCTGTGTACTTTAAGCCCGCCTGTGGTGGAGACGTACGTGCACAAACCTCCCTTGTTTCTTCCCTGAGTAGTTGATTGTGCAGGTGTGTGAAAGGTCTGAAAGCCAAGTAGATGGATTTCATCTAGAGTCCAGGTTTCCTGGAAGCAGAGAATATTGTAGTTGGCAACTAGATCGAGCCATGAGTTTTGGGAGACTCTGTTTACTAGGCCTGCTACTTTCCAGGATTTAATGTTATGAGTAGGTTTGACTAACTTAGGGGTGTTGTTTTTATTCAATACTCTGACAACCATGGTCTGACTAGAAGAAGTGGCTTCCCTAAGTTGGTGTTCGGTTCGTGCCTTAAAATCCAATGGTGTGTTAACTAGTTCCTTGTTGATCAGATGGTATAAAGGGCTCTCGCTCGTCGGTTCCCTGTCTATATTTTTAACCTGCGCACTGTCTAAAAGTAAATTACTCTGTGTGCTAGTCTGGTATACAGAGAGCTCTGGGCCTACACTTTGCACCTTCCCCGTATGGACAACCGTCTTCTGTCAGTCTTGGTCGTCTAAGTCTGGTAAGTGTTCGTAGAAGTTTCCTAGAGGAATTGACCAGTGTGGGTTAAACGTTGCCCGATGTTGTCTACCCAGATGGTGGAGTAATGGTCTGGGGATGCCTGGTCGTGGTTGGTGTAAGTGTGCCCTGGAATAAAAGGGTCTAGATTGATGGAATCTGGAATTGTGGTTGAGATTATCTAGTGTATCTCGAGTATCGGTGGTGCCTGGTCGATTTGAGGAGGCCATTAAATGTGGGGGATAGAAGTAACTCAGGTCACAGGTTGATATGCCGCCCTCCCCTCTCTCCAGATACCAATCAATTATGTGGGTAACTACCCTCCAGTCTCTAAAATTGATAATTACAACGTCCCCCTGAATGTATTTGGGTCTGGGTCCCACCCATGATAATCTCCTCACGAAGGCTATTTCCCCGTTTATGTTGGGGGGCAATGGTCTGTTGTTGAAATGAAATGAATGAAATGAAAAAGAAACTTGCTAAAGCGCACTGCGGCCAAGCGGCTTCCTGGCGCTGTTGTTAATTAACCAATGGATTGCTTTGTTTTTAAGAGCTCTGTAATTTTCAATCCTCCCTTCTCCCAGCTCTGGTACCCCGGTAAGCGTGATAACGTAGGGGGCTGCCTCTGGTGGTAAATCTATGTGTTATTTTTGAAGTGGTACGTGATAGCGCGATCACGACCCTACCTAGCGCACAGCTCTGATTTGGTAGTATTTCCTCCTTTTCTGTAGTTACTCCAATTATTCCAGAAGTTCGAAGTTTATTTTCAATTGTTGCATTTATTTTCAAAAACCAATATTCATGAAAAAGCAATCTTCTGCATTCAGATTCATTTCATTTTACTTTATGGCTTTTTTATGCTTTTATAGTTCATGTTTTGTATTTAGCTTCATACAGGCATGTGTATTTTTAGGGTTATCATCATAACCTCCAATTAAATCCTTCATTTAATTCATTGGCCCGATGCATTTCGGGACCATTGTCCCTTCCTCAGGGGCCTCTGTAAAAAATTGTGCATAAACATTAACTATATGTTTCAATTTTTTAAACTAGTTAGCTATTAGCCTCTAAACATAAGCCACTACTAAGATTTGAGTTCACCTTGCTCATACGTGTACATTCTATTGCTGAATGATTGTGCGCTCAGGTTGTATTTACAAAAACAGACATCTATATATGTGTACTGATATCGACATTTTCAACAATATCACTTTGTTATCACCAGTTATGTCACATCCTTAACATTCTCGAGGTACTTGAATCTCACTCAGTCTGCAATGATGCCTGTGATACAATTTAACCACACATACAGGGTATTAATATGTTCTCAAAAACTCACGGAATTGGTAGAGCTTGAAGTTATGGTAGTATACGTTGTGCATTAAAAAAGCTTTGTGCTGATTAAGTATCTGCATAGAACATGAGGGGAATATGTGTTAGAGGACTATAGGTATTATGAAACTTCTTGGTAAACTAGCACAACTTCACCGTCAAGTTACCTGCTTTTCATGAATGATGCTTCAGCATTTCTGAAAGGAAACGTGATATTTGTATAAGTAAACGGCTGGCGTGTGAGTGATGGAGTTCACTCTAAATTTAAACTATAGAAACATATTATTAGAAGTGAGCTTACCGTGAGGAATTAATATACTCTCTCGTTTCTTTAAAACGCGGTCTTAGGGTCTGTGCTCGATACCGGAGGTGAAATGATTGTGCCGGGTGCACGCTAATGTTTGCGCCAGCGATGTGGATACTAAAGCTAAAAGGCGGACTGAAAACTATTGGCTAAAGTGTCGGCCATCTTACAGTGTCGAAATTCAAGTATAGTTGATGGAGAATGGTGCGATCCAAATAGAAACGAAAATACGAGCTGATGCTCGATAAACTGCACTACTCAACATGCTGCCATGATGTAATGGAACGAAAAGAACTTGGGTGGAGTGTATATGTCCTTGTTGTGAAAATAACAGTTACATTAAAGAATTACCCAATTATACAGTGCTTAGTGCTAATGTTAAAGTTCATTGCAGCTTGTCATCATTCTGAAAAGCAAACAGTGTATCAAGGTGTTACAGAGTTAAATTATTCACAAAAAGCATGCAAGGTCCAATTTGTCATTTAACCCTAACGGTTCCATCGTTTGGAATTTCTTGATTAACATTACTTCTCTTTGAGATAACAATTTGCGACTGTCCATTCCTTCTCGTGATTCAATCTTTTCCACAGCCATGAATCGTACTTGAGAAATATTGTGGTTGTTGCTTATCCAATGAGCTGCCAAATTTGATTTAGTGTTTTTGTTACGTATCATGCTCTTGTGCTCGCTGATTCTTATTTTCAGTTTTCTTTCAGTTTTGCCAATGTACATGAGTCCACATGGACATTTGATGCAGTAAAGTACAAAACTCGAATTACAATCCGCTGTGAATTTCAAACTTATTTTCTCTCCCGTTCTCGGATGAGTCACAAAGTTTTGTTGCATCACATTGTTGCAGTGTACACAATTGTTGCATTTGCGAATTCCTTTGTAGTTGGTATCACTCGGTTTCGTGGTTGATTTCAAATATTCCTGTAAATTACGACTTCTTGTGTACGCAAAGATTGGTTTGGATTGAAATAGATTTTTGAGATCCTCGTCATTTTGTAGTAGTTCCCATCGTTTTGTAATTATCTTTCTGATATTGATTGCTCTAGTGGAGAATTTAGACACAAATACATTGCGGTTGATACTGTTTGTTTTGCTTTTGCTGATCAGTAAACCTTCCCGGTTTATTGAATTTATTCGAGTGGCAGCTTGTTCTATACATGAATTTGGATAGCCCCGTTCCTTGAATTTTTTTCTCAATCTTTGTAGATCCTCTTCATGGGCCGTCGTAGTTGAACAGATCCTTTTGCTTCTCAGCATTTGTGAGAAAGGAAGGTTGTCAATTAATCTAGGAGAATGGAAACTTTGGTACAATAAAGTGTTATTTCTGTCTGTTGGTTTTATATATGTTTGGGTTGCTAGTTCCATGCTTTTTTTGGTTATTTTGACATCCAGAAATGTGATTTCTGTGGGGCTGATGGAATGTGTAAATTTGATTCTTGGATTTCTTTCATTTACTGTAAGATGGCCGACACTTTAGCCAATAGTTTTCAGTCCGCCTTTTAGCTTTAGTATCCACATCGCTGGCGCAAACATTAGCGTGCACCCGGCACAATCATTTCACCTCCGGTATCGAGCACAGACCCTAAGACCGCGTTTTAAAGAAACGAGAGAGTATATTAATTCCTCACGGTAAGCTCACTTCTAATAATATGTTTCTATAGTTTAAATTTAGAGTGAACTCCATCACTCACACGCCAGCCGTTTACTTATACAAATATCACGTTTCCTTTCAGAAATGCTGAAGCATCATTCATGAAAAGCAGGTAACTTGACGGTGAAGTTGTGCTAGTTTACCAAGAAGTTTCATAATACCTATAGTCCTCTAACACATATTCCCCTCATGTTCTATGCAGATACTTAATCAGCACGAAGCTTTTTTAATGCACAACGTATACTACCATAACTTCAAGCTCTACCAATTCCGTGAGTTTTTGAGAACATATTAATACCCTGTATGTGTGGTTAAATTGTATCACAGGCATCATTGCAGACTGAGTGAGATTCAAGTACCTCGAGAATGTTAAGGATGTGACATAACTGGTGATAACAAAGTGATATTGTTGAAAATGTCGATATCAGTACACATATATAGATGTCTGTTTTTGTAAATACAAACTGAGCGCACAATCATTCAGCAATAGAATGTACACGTATGAGCAAGGTGAACTCAAATCTTAGTAGTGGCTTATGTTTAGAGGCTAATAGCTAACTAGTTTAAAAAATTGAAACATATAGTTAATGTTTATGCACAATTTTTTACAGAGGCCCCTGAGGAAGGGACAATGGTCCCGAAATGCATCGGGCCAATGAATTAAATGAAGGATTTAATTGGAGGTTATGATGATAACCCTAAAAATACACATGCCTGTATGAAGCTAAATACAAAACATGAACTATAAAAGCATAAAAAAGCCATAAAGTAAAATGAAATGAATCTGAATGCAGAAGATTGCTTTTTCATGAATATTGGTTTTTGAAAATAAATGCAACAATTGAAAATAAACTTCGAACTTCTGGAATAATTGGAGTAACTACAGAAAAGGTGGAAATACTACCAAATCAGAGCTGTGCGCTAGGTAGGGTCGTGATCGCGCTATCACGTACCACTTCAAAAATAATTACTCAACTAAGGGACAGGCAGCCCTTAATTACCGAGCAGCACGCCACAGAAGGACTCATAGACAATAAAATCATAAAGAAAAGGTTTTTCCAACAAATTGAATTAAAGGAGTGCCAACGGCCTACCTCAATCTAAATACTTATCAAAATCTATGTGTTGCCATGTCTATATGTATAGGTGGCTGGAATAGATGCCCTCGGTTTTGGAGCGTTACTTGTTTTGGAGATGTTCGTGGACCCCCCTGTTCCCGATTCCCTGGATGACTTAGGGACGTTCTCTTTGCTAGCGGGCACTAGTAGTGCCTTTACTATTTGTGGGGGGGATTCCCTTGTGGTATTGGTTTTTATGGATAGCAGATCTTGATGCACTTTTGGTGAATGGTGTGATGCCAGTTTTTTAGGGTCTCGCTGTTTGAATGGGTAATATCCAGTATTGAGGACATTTGGTCGACCAGCCTCCTGACTCTCTCTATGAGTGGTAACAGCAGAGTTTTACCAGCTGTTTCATACTTTCTAGTATGCCTTAATTTGGGGGAATTACAGGGAGAGATGTCTTGTTCATGGTATGTGAGCCACGGGTTCCTTGTTTCTTAGTAGGGATTTTACGAGGTTTTATTGACTTTGCTTGTCTATCCAAATGGCATACCCCGCCCCGCTTTCCATTTAATGTAGCCCCCTGATCTGGGTGTGGGGACAAAACCCGATTGGTCTCTTTCGTTCTACCAGGTTTGCTAGACAAAAAGGAGGGAGATTCTCCCTGCTAGAGTCTGAAGAGGAGTCCAGGTTAACCATATCAATATCTTCCCCCTTGGAGGATTGTGTTGTTTCTGAGCGATCCTGTAAAAGTGAAGGGGTGCCTGGGTCATGAGGGATTAGTTCCTATAGATAGGGTGGGCGGGGAGATTGTCGTTTGAATAGAGCCCAAAGAGGAGCATTTGTTAGAATGAAGTTCTGTGGACATGCGATGTTCTGCAACTGCAATCTCATGATCTAACTTGCTTACGACTTTCGTTAGGAAGTGGTCAATTGTCCCTCTGATATTCCAGCCCGCCAATGAGTTCCTACTATTGGTGTGGCCTTTAGGCATTGCTTACTTAACAGTTCCAGCGATATATGGCGTGGTAAATGGTTTAACCAAAAGCACTGTTAAAGAGAAATGTTCGGGCAGTAGGCGGAGTATCTTACTTTTCAGCCGGTATCGTGGCACCAAGAGTTGTGGCCCGGCCTCGTCTGGCCTAAGACGGCCACAGACAGCCCCGCCCTTGTCCCGGGCTTCTCCCGGCGCGCTCCCGCGACGCGGGATCTCTAGGCTCCTTTTCAAGCGCCGCCTGGCGCGAAATCCTCCGATGGGCTGGGTCAATCCGCAGGGAATGCTGGGGCTTGTGGTCTCCCCCCTCGGCGGCTGTGCACAGCTGACAGAGTACAGCGGCGGCGGGGGAGACCTGCGGGGGACTGCTGGATGACTGCTCCTATCCCTCCTGCAGCCTCGCGGAAGGTCCGGCGGTGAGTCACAAGTCTAGGGACCCGAGCAAGCAGATAGAGTCCTGCGTGTATAATCCTTTAAAGAGGGCACCATATAACTTTCAACATGTACAACTGAACTTTCTTCTAAGGCTTACACTATTTTTATGCAATGAACCCTCACGTGTAAACTTACATGCCCATGTTTTTAAGTGGGGTATGGCAACAGGGTTCACCCAAAATGAGTCACTGGGACCTGGGTAGTAACAGTACTGAGAGTAGGGGGTCCCAGTAAGAGAGAAAACAATTCATAAACACGCAAATTATTTTACGACAATAGACAAGAAATGAGACTCCACTGTATTTAATTACAATGTAGGAAGATATTGAATATCATGTCATTGTATAAGCATTCATAAACTATGCAGTGCCCCATGGTATAAGGGAAGTGGTAAGGTGAGGATAGTGTGGATAGGGAATAGTGACTGTAAAAACAAACAATGGCACAACAGCAATTCATGTGTCAAATAAAATATAGACCAACATTGGGTTCAATGCATCACTTAATCTAAATCATACTCCACAAAATACAGCAATGTGTATCAAGACTGAAGTGAAATTGACGGAACAAAGGCAGTTGTCGACGTTTCGACCCTCTAAATATCGCAGGAATTAGTTGTACCCTTGCTTCGGGGTCTTCATCAGGACAGGGCAGGGGCAGGCAACCAAATTAATTGTTGCTCGTCTGAAGACAGAAGGTGGACAAGGTGTGATACATCTGTTGGTATTAACTTCGAATCATGCGTCGTAACACTGAGAAGGCCCTCAGGTAGTAAGGTCGGGCGTTAGAGGTGAGGGCAAGGAACCAGTTCAGGCCAAAATATCGAGACGTGGATCGTTGGCTTAGCAACACCCGTAAGTAATTGTCATCAGAAGAGACCGCAATAATGCAGCATCGGAGACAGAATTAATCTGTGTTTGCATTAGGCTCGCGTCCAGCAATGTGGCCTTCTTTTCTTGAACACAATGACATTTGACACACATTTGCTTGTGTTCCTGTGCAGGAAACTATTCTGTGGATTAGCTTTGCTTACATTTACATTTTGTAAGCACATTATGGGATGAAGGCAGTGGCCACCTAGATGAAGGATAGATACCTCAAGCTTAACTCTGACAAGACCAAAGTTCTCATCCTGGGCTACACTCCCTCCACCTGGGATGACTCCTGGTGGCCTGCAGCCCTTGAAACTCCCACGGACCATACACAAAACCTCTGCATCATCATGGATTCCACACTCTCAATGAACCGCCAAATCAATGCTGTTTTATCCTTCTTCTTCCACATGCTTCACCTGCTTTGTAAGATCTTCAAGTGGTTCCCCATGAGCTCAGGAAAACGGTCACCTATGCGCTCATCAGTAGCAGACTCGACTAAAGCAACGCACTCTATGCTGGCACCACTCAGAAACTCCAAAAAACATGCAAAAAATCCAGAACACCTCTGCCAGACTTATCTTGAACATCTGATGCTGCATCCACATCACTGGCCACCTGATAGACTTTCACTGGCTACATAACAACAAAAGTATTATCTACAAGCTCCTCACACATGCCGACAAAGCTCTCCACAATGCCGGACCTGCATACCTCAACCACACTCCCACCAGACATCTCCGCTCCTCCCAACTGACCCTGGCCACCATCTAACAGATCTGCAAGACCACAGCTGGAGGAAGATCCTTCTCCTGTCTTGCTGCGAAGAACTGGAACTCCCTGCCGCTGCACCTCAGGCAATCACCATTGCTGCTGCAATGCTGGAAGGACCTCAGGACCTGGCTCATCGACTGAACAGCAGATTCCAACCATCTCAGTTCCTTGAGACACTCATGGGTGAGTAGTCGGGCTACCCAAGAAACATGATAGATTGATTCATGAATTGATTATCAAATACCTCGAACATTCTTTACAAGGTCTAAGTTCACTACACAAAATGCAGTTGTTTGCTATTGTCTGTTTGGCGATAGAATCAACAATAGCATCCTGACACTTCGTCATTTGCAATTTGGCAATGTACTATGTAAGCAACATCACTCCATTGTTTAGACAGAGTAGCTTTTTACTGGCCCTGGGAAGTCACCCCATAATGGAATTCCAGCCCAGTTAATTCCTATTTACCTTAGGAGAGGAATTGCTGCCCAGCTCTCCACCAAGACGGGGAACCTGATGACACTTACCCATAGGTAATGGGGGATTTAGATCACCCTACAGGGATTTGGCAGATTCACCCACCCGAGGCGCACTACGATAGGTAGTGCTAGGTAGGAGTACAAAATATCACAGTACTTATATGCAAGCATATATTCTCTGGTATAGCAAAACAGTTGAACTATTATCTTGTTCACTATTCCCATTATGCTAATCACGTTATTGTGTTTCCTTCTATTGATTATTGCATCACACATCTTTTACTCAAGAAACACAATGCTTCAATAAATATGGTTCACACAGCAGCACCTGGAAGGTCCACCTCCCCCAGCCTTTATAGGCCCCTGGGATACCATTCCTCTGGCCGTGCTTCATTAATTTCCCCTTTTTTATTATATTCGGAACCGAGAGATGGCATCCCCGGGGCCTAAAATGTCTCATGCACAGAGGGAGCACCATAAATAGGGAGCAGGCAATTAATCAATCAATCAGGGAATTATGAGGGCGCTACTCACCCATGAGGGTCTCAATGCACTGGGGAGTGGGGGGGTTTAGCAGCTCCGTTTAGTCAAAGAGACAGGTCTTGAGTGTCTTCCTGAAGATGATCCAATGTCGATCGGGAGATTGGTGAATCATAGGTTTCTCCCGGCTACGTGGAAGGAGATCCTCTCCTTGAGGTATTGGGGTCAGGTGTTGTCATTTGTAGGCGTGGGTGAGTATCTTGAAAGTAACTCTCTTCTTAATGGGGAGCCAGTGGAGGTTCTGCAGGTATTGTGTGATGTGTTTGCGTCGGGGGTGCCGAGGACGAATCTGGCTGTGGTGTTCTGTATGGTCTGGAGTTTGCGGAGCAGAGACTTGTTGACCTGTCGGGTCATGGAGAGGAAGGAGTTGAGTACAATGCTGAGGTTTCAGGTATGGTCTGTGGGGCTGGGAGGGCTGCCGAGGGCGGTGGCCCACCCGGTATTGTCCATTCAGACCGGGGGAGGGTCCGAGGACGAGGACCCCTGTCTCCTCAGAGTTGAGCTTCAGGCAGCTTCTGCTCATCCGGGATGCAATGTACTTTATTCCTTACTGAAAGTTGAGTCTGGTGGTAATGGGGTCCTTGGTGAGGGAGAAGATGAGCTGGTTGTCGTCGCCGTAGGATACTATGCTGAGTCCATGATGTCTGACAATGGCAAAGAGGGGGCCATGTAGATGTTGAAGAGTGTGGGACTGAGTGACGATCCTTGGGAGGCAGGAGTTATATCCACTACCACACAGTGCTGGGACCCGGCTGGGACTCTGGGGCTCCTGCAGCCCCCAACGTCTGCATAGTGGGTGCTTTGGGTGGGTACCCATCTAGTTAAAAGGAGGCTTCGGAGGATAGGGTCCCCGAGACATAATAAGGCTCAGTGAGGAGATTTGCAGTGTCCCCCTCCTCTAAATTACAAAAGGACCTGGCAGATATGGTCCCTAAGGTCTATTGAGACTCAGGGAGGGGGACCACAGACAGTGAAACTCTGATGAGAATTAAACCACAGAGTGTTAAAAAATATCTACTAAGAATAGTGTATACTCTCCACAAAACGTGTCCAAAGAGTGACTATTGTAAAACAACCAAGGTCTGAAGGTACTAAAGATCATACGTTGTGCAGCCTTCATGCTGTGGTCAAAACTTTACAGGTAACCCATCTGCTGAAGCACAAAGGTTAGTACCTGGAGCACACAGTTTTCAATATTATGAAGAAATTGTCAAGTTGAGACGATTCTGTCTAGTAACGCAAGGCACCTTACTATACTTAGTATGATTTACATAGAATATTTGTCCTCTTGGAAACTTTTTCTGCAGGGCCATAAAACATGTGAGGAACATGCTGAACACCCTCACTTGCACACATTTACTCTCCAATACTTTTAGACCTGGCATCCTTGGTGTGGTTTACCTTGGTTTTTTGCTCTGCCTCCTGTATTTTTGCATGTGTGCTGGTCTTCGTTCTTGCTGGTTCAGTGCTGTGGGCACTTTGCCATTGCTAATCAGTGCCAAAGTGCCAGTGCTTCCTGTGTAAATTGAAATTCGGATTAGTTATCCACGAGTGGCATATTTGGTTTACTGGTAAGTCAATAGTAAAGTGCTCAGATGTGCCAAGGGCATGTAAATCAAATGCTACTAGTGGGTCTTTCGCATTGACTTTGCATTTTAAATGCATCTCAGACCTGCCCCTGCAGTGTCTGCACATGCAGTTTTAAGTGCCATGTAGGCCGGGCAAGTGCACCCACTTCCAGGCAATAACCTTCCCTTTTCTTACATGTGAGGTGCCCCTAAGGTAGGCCCATTGTTCCCCTCATGGGCAGGGTGGGGTGTCAGTTAAAGGTAGGCTATGTACTGTTGTATTTTTCATGTCCTTGTAGTGAAATACTGTGGTTTTTTTTTTCACTATTGCAAGGACTAGCTTTTCCATAGACTATCATTGGAGTTGCCTTGTAACATTTTGCAAAATGTACCTTTAAATTGGGAACAGTTAGAGATTTACAGCCTGATTCATCAACGGGCCGTTTTGCGAGCCCCTAATAGCGATTCATAGCGAATCGCTATTGAGGACTCGCAAAACGGTATTCATGTAGGAATTGCTAAATAAATAGCAATTCCTACACATTCCTTATTTGCGAGTAACAATTTGCTACTCGCAAATAAGGAATAACTCCCCATTCATGAATGAATTGGGAGTATCCCTTATTTGCGAGTAGCAATTTGCTACTCGCAAATAAGATAGCGATTTTAAGGGTGCCAGGGGTGTCCAAAGGACACCCTGTAGCACCCCTTAAATGCACATTTGAACAGGTGTTGCGCACACACATGTCCAAAGGACATGTGTGTGTGTAACATGCAAAAGAAAAAAATGCACTAAAGTGCTTTATACACTATTTTCGCAATTTACCACCAGGTCAGACTTGGTGGTAAATTGAGACCAAATATTGCGATTTCGCTATTTCTAATTGGTTGATGAATTGCATTTAAGGAATCTCTATTAGAGATTCCTTAAATCCAATTCATCGCAAATATGCGATTTCGGTAATAGTGATTTTTGCATTTGGGATGATGAATCCCAAATGCAAAAATCGCACTCGCAAAGGGCCAGATTCTCAGAATCTGGCCCTTTGCGAGCGCAAATCAGCTTGATGAATCAGGCTGTTAGAGTTTAGGCTTTCCGAACTTAGAATTTAATAACCCACCTTTTAGTAAAAGTGGTTTTTAAATTGTGTGTTTGAAAATGTCACATTTAGAAAGTGTGTATACGGTAGGCCTAAGGTCATAGCCTCCAAGTGCACTAAACTAAACACCCTAAGAGAGTGTGTCACTTTATGTTGTAAGTACTCAAGTGTAACAGGAGAACATATATACAGTAAAACTCTTGAAACCAAAGTAATTCAAGATAATTGTTACACAAGTAATGCCATGTACAATAATGTTGTTGCTCAGAAAAAAATCATTCTTTTATTGAGCAATCTTGTGCATATCTCCCTTGGAGAGCTTCAATCAATGATGTAAAAATTACAGTTGTGAGCTACTTGTAGATCAAAAGGAATCCCAATGCATTTCAGGCATAATAATCTGCCCTTGGTCAGGGGACATCTACAATTGAATAAACATTATGTCTGAGTAAATTTACAGAAAACCTGGTACAAATACAGTCTCAGTACAAACATATAGAGAGAGATCATAGGTCCATTAACAGAGGAAAATAAGCTGAATAAGCCTCTTGAAAAAATAGTATTAGCAGGTCTTGCTTGAGAAGTGAAGAAAAATGAAAAAAAAAGAGAGATAAAAACCATCACCAAAAATTATTATTATTATTAATATTTTGTATATTTATAGAGCGCAGTCCTGTCACCCAGAGGGCATCCTGGCGCTTTGATCTAGGAACAGTTGCACTTTATCCGCTCAAGCAGTTTATGGAAACAGGTGCGTTTTTAACGCTTTCCTGAACGGAAAAAAATGCTGCCATGTGATAAACGAAGACCCAAAGCAGAGTGTAAATGGTGCTAAGAATCACACCATGTGAAGGTGCACCCCACAAAAGTGAAATGCATATTGACTAAAAACAACGAAACCTATAAGTTCAGACCGGAAATGGATGAAAGGAAAAATGGAACGCTATGTGTCCCATTCAAACTGGAAACAAAAAAGGGCCAAAAACCGTTAATGAAAAACTCTAGATAGTCACAAGGGGGGGCGGGGTTGAGGTGTGTCCTGTCTTTCCGCTGTGACTCATAGCCAGGCTGAATAGACCTTTCTGTATTGAGAGTGGTGGAGGGAGTTTTCACTTGCAACTGAATAGGCTGTGTCTGCTTTGCAAAAGGCTGTCTCCACCTCCTGTAATGAAGATGGATCAGGGTTTTACTGAGCAAGACTTCAAAGAGAAAAAGGGGCATATTTAGTAGACCTACAGCCCCAGAATTTTAGATTACTTCTGGATCAAGAGGACCCTCTGCCAAGGAGAAGGGCTGAAGTGCTGTGAGGAGGAGTACTGCCCCTTTGCTGTGTGTTTCTTTGATGGGTTGGCTTGCAGCAGCCTACTTCTACCTTAAAGAGGACAAAGACTGAACTTTGCTGTGAATCCTGCTTAAGAAGATCTCAAAGGGCTTGATTTAGAGCTTGCCTCCTGTTCTGTAGTCTACAGGACACAAAGACTTCACATGCAACATCCCTGAACTCCACTGCTGGGAGTTCTGACCTGCCTGGTGGTGCCAAACTGCATTTTGGGCACTTGGAGGTTGTGTTGCTACTCCTATTGGTGAAAATCCACTCATCCCTCTTACAACGCCTGTTTTTTTCTGATGCAGCACCGCCATGCAGGAGAAATTTCCACGCACTGCTGCGTTGGAGCTGACAAAAATGTTTGCAGCTCCTACCCATGGCCTAATACCCATCACACGCCGAGTTCAGCGCACTGGTCGCCAAAGTCTCAGACCACAGCCCTGACTCTGACACAGGTCCTGCTGTGCACCTGGAATAATTAATGCATAACCTGTCTGCGGCTACTGAAATCGAAACAGCGCCAGGATAGTCACCGCATCCACCCGCATCGCCTGGATTTTCTCACACATTGCCCCTGTGTACCATATCCACATCAATGATGGGGGCTGCAATAAGAAACCAACTCAGCACCTCCCCGCACAGTCAGAAACCGGGTGGCAGTAAAGAACTAGTGCATCATCTCCCCTGGAGTAAGGAACCAAAGCATCCCCTTCCCTGCGTATAAGGAACCAATGTATCACCTTCCCTGTACCTGTTTTTCTTGTGAGATTTCATGCATCACAGGTACAGAAGTGATGCATCCATAGTTTCTATGGACAGAACTGTTTTTACCCTTTACGACCCATATTTTGATATCTATATGTTGGATTTTTTGTTGTTTTGGTCTTGTTTGGTTTAGATAAAGATACTTTCTTTTTTTCTAAACTGGTATGGTGTCTATTTGTGGTGTTTTCAGTGTGTTATGTTGGGTTTTATACACATACTTTAATCATTACCTCTGTAGTTTAGCCTGACTGCTCTGTGCCAATCTAACAGAGGGTGAGCACAGGCCAGCTTAGGTGTGTACTTCACTCATCCTGACTGGATGGAAGAGTTTTAGAAATGGGGGTCTCTAGTTGGCAATGGTTTGCACCTTTGTCCAAATAGGGACCCTTGCTTCTAGTGAGGGTAAGGGAGTTACGCCCTTAGACAATCAATGCTTACCCCCTTAGTAGCTTGGCATGAGCAGGCAGGCTGATCTCAGAGGAAGTGTATAAAGCATTTGTGCACACATACAGTAATACAGTGAAAACACTGCAAATGGACATCACACCAGTTTAGAAACATAAGTAATCTTTCTCTAAACCAAACAAGACCAAAACAACAACCATAAAACATAGAGTTATCAAGGTATGACTTTTAAAAGGTAAAAACTGTTCTGTCCATAGCAAACTATAGATACAGCACTTTCAACATAAAGTACCTTGAATGCGTCAAAATCATAAACAAAAACAGCCACAGGGAAGGTGATGCATGGGTTCCTTATGCGTAGAGGTGAGGCGTTGGTTTCATGCTCCAGGTGAGGTGATGCATTGGATCCTTACTACCATGCGAAGAAGGTGATGCGTCGGTTCCTTACTGAAGAGGAGGTGATGTGTCAGTGTCTTACTGTGCGGGGAGGTGATGCTTTGGTTTCTTACTATGGTTCCGCCATTGTTGTAGACTTGGTGCCCCGGTGCAATGCTTGGGAATTTGGAGATGTGTCGGCTCTCGACGCATTGGTGGTGGCAACTGTGCTGCATTGATCTCTCTGGCCACAGTCCCTTGATGCATTGATTCTGGCAGATGCACAGAAGGGCCTGCATCGGAATTCGTGCAGTGATCTCAGACTTCAGTAATCGGTGCACGAGATTCAGTGTGCAGTGATTTCTTCAGCCGCAGGCAGGCACTGTGTTGGTTTCTTCAGTGGCACAGTGGTGTTGCATCAGAAACGGCTGCAGATGTGTCACCTTTGTTTAGTTACTTCACTTATCCCAGCTCCAAGCAGCAGGAACAACCTCCGTAGGCCCAATACAGGAACAGGCACCTCTTGGCAGGTCAGAACTCCCATCAAAGAAGCTTATGGGAGCTGATGGTGAAGTCTTTGAATCCCTGCAACTTTAGAACAGGAGGCAAGCTCTACTTCAAGCCCTTGAAGATCTTCTTCAAGTAGAATACACAGCACACAGCACAGCCTATGTCCTCTCCTTGGCAGAAACAGCCACTGCGGGTCAAGCCCAGACAGCACACAGCAAGGGGGCGGTACATCTCCTTTAGCTTTCCCAGTTCTTCTCTTTGGAAGAGGTTCCTCGTGAGTCCATAAGTATTCAAACGTTCCGGAGTCTAGGCCCCAATATGTATACTGCATTTCTCTTTGTTCTCTTGTGGCAGAAAGGCTCTGTGCTCAGTGCAAACCAGTTCTGTCAGGAGGTGGAGACAGCTTTGTGTAAGGCAGACCAGGCCCATTTATGTGCATGGAAATCTCCTTCTCCACTCTAAATGCAGCCCAGGTCTATTCAGCCCAGTCCTGACTCTTCCAGGGCTACACCTTAACCCCCCCAGTGGCTGTCTACAGTGAATGCACATTCCCAGCCCCTGCCACTCAAAAGGCACTCACACACCAACGTACTCACCCACTCGGATACTCACACACCCACTCAGAGACCCACTTTGACACTCATGCACCCACTCTTAGACCCACTTTGACACTCATGCACCCACTCATAGACCCACTCAAATACTCATGCACCCACTCATAGACCCACTCAGACACTCACACACCCACTCACAGACCCACTCAGATACTAATGCACCCACTGTTAAACCAACTCACAACCATTCCCAGACCCATGAAAATACTCTCACAAGCTTTTACTAAGACATTCACGCACCCACTGGCACACTCACTCAGACACTCATGTACCCACTCATAGAACTACTCACACACTCACAGACCTACTCAAACAGACCCACTCAGAGACTCACTTTTCCATTTGCAAACCTACTCAGACACTCACACACCCACTCAGACACTCATGCACCTATTCACAGACTCACTCAAACACTCATGCACCCACACACAGACCCACTCAGACACTTATGCGCCTAGTCTCAGACCCACTAACACACTCTCACACTCATTCACTAGCCCATTCAGACACTCTCACATCTACTCACATGCTGATTCAGACACTCATGCGCCCACTCACAAACCCACTCAGATAATCACAGACCCACTCAGAATTTCACAGACCCACTCACAGACCCGTCATGCACTCACTTAGAAACTCATGCACCCAGTCACAGCCACAGTCCCACTTAGACACTTACGCACCCACTTGCAGGCCCATTTAGACACCGATATACCCACTAACAGACCCACTCAGAAATATATACACCTACTCACAGACCAACTCACTTACACATCCACTAACAGACCCACTTAGGCTCTCACACACCCACTCAAAGACCAACTCAGACACCTCTGTACCCACTCACAGATCAAATAAGATACCCAACTACTCACTCACAGACTTTCTCACACACTCATGTACCCACACACAGACCCAGTCAGACACTCAGAGACCCACTCCCACTCCCAATCAGACTCTCATACACCCATATAGTAACTCTCACTCCCACACCCACACACAGCCACTTACCCACCCCGACACAGGCAGTGACACATTTATAGAAATTTCTATAGCATATGTTTGTATTAAATGTGTTGTTGTTTTAGTATTATATGTGTTCAATATATCCAGCAGACCCTCTTATTTATCCAAGGATTTACGATAGATCATGGATCCATTAATAGAACTTGAAAAAAAGAATCACTTGGTGCATTGTACATAAGTTACCCTTACCGTAATTTTTTAATTTTTAGTTTTAAAATGTATAAAAAGAAGGAATGTGTGAATAGAATGTATTTAGAAACTTGTGAAAATGTATATTAGTAAATAAAACTTATGGGCCAAATTGTAGTTCATTGTATCTTAAAAATAAACTAATTAATTAAATAAAACAAAAGTTAGAGGGACATAATAGTTATTGAAATAGCATTTTTTTAAACGTAGAGCTTTACTGAAAAACGGGAGGAGGAATCGCCTTCGTCCACAGGAACACTCTCGACCAACACTGACGACACCCTCAGCACCGCCAAACACCTGCACTTCCAGATCCACACCGACCCCAACACCACCCTCAGAGGAACCCTCATCTACAGACCGCCCGGACCCCGACCACAGTTCAGCGACTCCATCGCCGACTTCGTCAGCACACACGCCCTCGCCTCCATGGACTACATCCTCCTCGGGGACCTGAACTTCCACCTCGAGAACAATGACGACACCAACTCCACCACCCTGATTGACAACCTAGCCAACCTTAGACTCAGACAACTCGTCACAACACCCAGCCACTTCACCAGTCACACGCTTGACCTCATCTTCTCCGCAAGCCCCCACATCTCCTGCGACCATACCACCGAACTCCACTGGAGCGACTACCGCTGCATTCACTTCACCTTCAAGAAACCCACCACACACCACCGCACCCAACAGATGCCTCACCGCTGCTGGAGCAAAGTCACCGAAGACCAGCGAACCACCACCCTTGCCCAGAGCCCACCCGCCAACCATACCGACCCCAACACCGCCACCCGCAACCTCAGATAGTGGATCAACGACTGCGCCAACACACTTGCCCGATCAAGAAACCCTCCAACAATCATACCAACAAGAAAGCCAGCTGGTTCACTGAAGAACTCCGGGCCTCTAAGCAAACCTGCCGAAAGCTGGAGAAGATCTGGCTCCGTGAACGAACACCGGACAGCCACGCCGCCCACAAGAATGCCACCCGCAGAATCCATCACCTCATCAGATCTGCCAAAAGGGCCTACTTCAAAGACCGCCTAGACAACAACGCGCACAACAGCAAAGAGCTCTTCAACATCATGAAGGAACTCTCCAACGCCAGCTCCAACACCAACGACGTCCCTGCTCTGCTGGACCAACGTCAACGACGATGACACCATCAAGATCATAAACACCATCCACTCCGGATCTCCGTCAGATCCATGCCCACACCACATCTTCAACAAAGCCAGCACATTCATCACACCCCATCTCCGGAAACTCATCAACACCTCCTTCGATACAGCAACCTTCCCTGAGAGCTGGAAGCACGCCGAGATCAACGCCTTACTCAAGGAACCCACGGCGGACCCCAAGGACCTCAAGAACTTCCGGCCCATCTCCCTGCTCCCGTTCCCGGCGAAGGTCATCGAGAAGACCGTCAACAAACAACTGACCCTCTACCTCGAGGAGAACAACATCCTGGACCATTCCCAGTCCGGGTTCCGCAGCAACCACAGCACCGAGACTGCCCTCATTGCCGCCACCGATGACATCAAGTCCCTGCTGGACAACGGAGAAACGGCGGCCCTCATCCTCCTGGACCTGTCAGTCGCCTTCGACACGGTCTGTCAAAACACACTACGAATACGCCTCCACAACGCTGGGATCCAAGAGAAGGCCCTGGACTGGACCACCTCCTTCCTCTCTGGCAGAAAACAGAGCATCCGCCTATCCCCCTTCCGCTCCAAAGCCACCAAGATCATCTGCAGCGTACCCTAGGGCTCATCCCTCAGCCCAACCCGTTTTAACATCTACATGGCACCGCTTACCCTTGTCGCCTGTCGGCACGACCTCAACATCCTCTCCTACGCCGATGACACCCAGCTGATACTCTCCCTCACCAAGGACCCTCACACCACCAAAACCAACATTCACGAAGGAATGAAGGCCGTTGCTGAATGGATGAGGAACAGCCGAATGAAGCTGAACTCAGACAAGATGGAGGTCCTCATCCTCGGATCCAACCCTTCGGTCTGGGACGACTCCTGGTGGCCGACCACACTGGGAACCGCTCCAACACCCACCGACCACGCATGCAACCTAGGGGTCATCCTCGACTCCACCCTATCCATGACTAAGCAGGTCAACGCCGTCTCCTCCTCCTGTTTCAACCCCCTCCGCATGCTCCGTAGGATCTACAAGTGGATCCCAACTGAAACGGGAAGAACAGTCACCCGGGCCCTTGTCAGCAGCAGGTTGGACTATGGAAACGCCCTCTATGCATCTAGAACGCCTCTGCACGACTGATCCTCGACATCCCTCGCCGCAGCCACATCACACCCCACCTGAGAGACCTGCACTGGCTCCCGGTCAACAAGAGGATAAACTTCAAGCTCCTCACCCACGCACACAAGGCACTCCACAACACCGGACCAACGTACCTCAACAGACAACTCCATTTCTACACCCCCACCCACCAGCTCTGCCCCGCCAACCTTGCACTTGAAAGACAGTGTCCTCCAGGAAACCCTTGAGCTGCGGAGTGCCACAGGGCTCCTCTCTGAGCCCTGTACTGTTCAACGTGTACATGAGGCCGCTGGCGGGTGTTGTCGAACCATATGGCATTAAAATCGTGTCATATGCTGACGACACCCAGCTTGTGGTCTCGCTGGCCACGGAGAACAACACTCACTCCCCAGCAGACCTGCTAAATTGCCTAGAGGACGTTAAGGGATGGATGACCAACTCCTCCCTTAAACTAAACGGAGAAAAGACGGAGCTCATGCTCCTAGGCCCAACCTCCCCTGCGTCTTTCACCTCCTTGTGGCCCAGTGCTCTTGGTTCCCCCCCACTCACAAGGAAAGTGTTAAAAGCCTGGGAGTATGGCTAGACAACAAACTTTCCTTTTCCACCCAGGCCAAAAAACTGTCCGCCACCTGTTTTGGCCTACTTAGAGTTCTGAGGAAAGTGCTCCCGTTACTTCCCCTAGAGGCCAAAAAGGTGGCAGTACAAGGTCTGATCCAATCCCGCCTGGACTCAAACAATGCTCTGTACCTGGGGGCCCCGGAGATGACCCTCAGGAAATTGCAAATTGTTCAAAATTGCGCAGCACGCACCCTGCTGAAAATTCCGCGCATCCAGTCGGCCAGACCTGCTCTGAAAAGTCTCCACTGGCTGCCAGTGAGGCAGAGAGTGGCCTTTAAGGCACTATGCTTGGCGCACCGCGCTTTTTGGAAAACAGGCCCTGCCATAAACATCGGCCTGGTCACCCCCTACCACCCTAAGAGGAACCTTCGGTCGACGGAGGCGTTCCTCGCCGTTGTTCCCAGAGTGAAGCGAGCCAGGTCTGGAGGTAGGCTGTTCTCCTTGAACACCGCCAGGCTCTGGAATGCTCTTCCCATCTCACTCCGCTCCAACCCAGACCTACTTGCATTCCGGAAAAATCTAAAGACACTGCTATTTGCTCAATCCTATGTACCTTAGCTCCTTCCAGCCACTTTCCCTTCAACCCAGCGCTTGGATGCCTGCGGGCAGCAACCGTGCTCAATAAATATTTTTACAATTACAATTACAATTACAATTACTCGCTACAGTCCCCTGCTTCCAAATAGCGACCTCAGGCAGCAGATCGTTCTCCCACCTCACTGCCAAGACCTGGAACACCCTCCCCATCCACCTACGGCAGACCCAAGACCTGCTGACCTTCAAAAAACTCCTCAAGAGCTGGCTTTTCGAGCAGTAGCAGCATTCCCCACCCCAGCGCCTTGAGACCCCCACGGGTTAGTAGTGCGCTTTACAAATGATATGATTGATTGATTGATTGATTGATTGAAAGACCAAAGGTACAGGGAAGTTACAGTTAGGAAATAGAAATTAAAAGCCTTAGAAATTCACTGACAAACCCCAAAGATTACCTGGGTGTTATAGTTAGGCGCAGATTATACAGCGTAAACCCATAGAAATTCAGCAGTTATACTTACCTGAGCTAACTATAACTTACAACCCCGCAATGCACTCCTTATAACTCCACATATTACATCACTAATGACATGACCAGTGACATCACTGATAATATCTCAAATGATATCACTGATGATATCATCCAGTGATTGAAAGTGTTTTTCTAAAAGCTTGTCAGTGTGTCGGTGTGTGAGTGGGAGTCTGAGTGGCTGTATGCATGTGTGAGAGCAGTATGGATCTGTCAGTGGGTGTGTGAGTAGGTGTGTCAGTGGATATGTGAGAGGCTGTATGGGTCTCTAAATGGGTTTGTGAGTAGTTTCCTGCGCAAGCGATAGTTGTGTGAGTGGTTGTATGGGTATGAGAGAGGTTGTATGGGTATGTGAGTAGGTGTCTGAGTAGCTGTGGGGATGTGGGAGTGACTGTATGGGAGTGTGAGTGGTTTTATGGGTATATGTGTGGGTGTGTGAGTGGTTATGTGGGTGTGTGAGTAGGTGTATGAGCAGTTGAATGGATATGTATTTGGGGTGTTAGTGGTTGTCTGAGTCTTTAAGTAGGTATGCAAGTGGTTTGTGGGTCTGTGAATGGGTGTGTGAGTGGTTGAGTGGGTATATGAGTGTTTTTATGGGTATGTAAGTGGGTGTGTGAGTGGTTGTATGGGTGTGTGAGTGGTTGTATGGATGTGTGAGTAAGTGTGTGAGTAGATGTATGAGTGGCTACATGGGTGTGTGAATGAGTAGTTGTGTGAGTACTTGAGTGCGTGTGTGAAGGGTCCTATGGATGATATCATCAGTGATGTCATTTGAGATGTCATAAGTGATGTCATCAGTGACATCACTGACCATGTCATCAGTGAAGTAATATGTGAGGTTCTAAGCTGTGCATTGCAGGGTTGAGATATAGTTATCTCAAATAACTATAATTGCTGGATTTCTATGGTTTGGTATCTGTGAAATCTGAGCCTAACTATAACGTCCCTCTAACCTTTGTTTTTTTTCAGTAAAAGTCAAAGGTTTTTTAAATACTATTTACGAACTATAACGTCAGTGTAACCTTTAATTTTAGCAGAGAATTTCGGCAGTTTTTAATTTGAATTAGGAAGGTCTTTTACCATTTTATGTCTGAACTGTAACCTGTGAGAATGAGTGTGTGAGTGGCTGTATAGGTTGGTGAATGGCTTAGTGAGTAGCTGTATGGGTCTGTGAGTGTTTTTGTGTGTGTATGATTGGCTGTGTGAGTGCCTGTATGGGTCAGAGAGTGGGTATGTGAGTGGCGTTATAGGTCTGTGACTGAGAGTGTGAGTAGCTGTATGGGTATGTGAGTGGTTTTGTTTGTGTATGAGTGGCTTTGTGAGTGGCTGTGTGCATCTGTCACTGAGTGTGTGAGTAGCTGTATGGGTCAGTGACTGGGTATCTCAGTGGCTGTGAGTAGGGGTGTCCTTGTCTATATGGCAGTATTTGTGAGCGTGAGTAGATGTGTGATTCAGTGAGTGGGTGTGCGAGTGGCTCTATGCGTCTATGAGTGGGTGTATAAGTAACTGTGTGGGTTTGTGAATGGCTGTGTGGTTGTATGAGTGGGTTCGTGAGTGGCTGTATAGGTCTGTGAGTAGGTGTGTGAGTGGTTTTGTGTGTATGTGTGTGAGTAGGTGTGTGTGAGTGAATGCTTAGGTGCATGGAATGGTATGTATGTGGTTTTGTGGGTCTGTGAGGGGATGTGAGATTGATAGAATGGGAGTGTGAACGGGTATCTGAGAGTCTGTATGGCTGTGTCAGTAGCTATGTGAGTGACTGGGCCAGAACTGAACATCATATGCACCTTTATCCAACAAGAAAACACAGTTTTGCACAAAACGTTTACCCAATGGGAGTACTTTGTACTGGTTAATTAGTAAGTGCTAACTCATTGGGTAAATGTCTCATGTATATACACTACAGTTGTGTAAGGGACCAGAAGAAAGTGTTTCTACTGACCTTCTGTGTGTTTGATTTCAGCAATCTTATGTTCCACACGCGTCTTCTTCCAGAAATCCGTGATAACATGTATTCTCCTATAGAGAAGATGAAGAGACTACAAAGAGGTTAACCTCCACCCAACAAGGCTACTTTTTCTAAACTATATAAAGTAAGTATTTCTTTGTTTGGTGGAGATGTCCTCATATTCATCACATAAAGCAGGAATCACCAAAATCAGGGGAAAACAAGCTGGGTGACTTTTTGGCAAGCTGCCCATTATACCACCAAAATGTGGGTAGATTTTTGCATACTACTAAGGTGAATAGGGCGGGGCCAAACAGGCAAGGTTGCCAGATGATTTTGTATATTTGCATACTCATGTAAATTTAAAGATAGATACATGGACTCTGCTCTCACCAGGAGAGGCCCAGAAAGAACCCACCTACTGCCATTTTTCTTCCCTTTTTGATGAGATAATGTTTGCCTCTGTCCCAGTTTCTATATTCGTCTATGGATATTGATGCAATCGTGTCTAGGGTTCTGGGTCTTTAGGTTGATTTCTTCTTTTACTGCTCATGGTCAATCATTAATTTCCCAGACCTCATGTTGGAGACCATTTGTATTTGGTCACAGGTTCAAAGCCGAGTCAACTCAGCCTTTCATCCTTCTGAGGTCGATAAAATGACTACTATTGAGTTGAGTAATGAAAATACATTTCTTACTCAGTGGCAAGATACCCTTGGGCAAACGTGCCCTTTACAAATACGTATTTCATGTTATGTAGAAGGATGGACAAGTCAACTAGATGCTGGGCTAGTGAACTTGCTGGCCAGCCAGTTGGCTATGAAGTTGTGGTCTGTTGGCTACCGGAAGGGCATGCTAATAGAGACCTTGTGGCTTATGAAACTTTTGGGGGCAGTGGTAGTGAGGTTCTCTCCCCCGTTTCCTTCTTCTGTTGGACACTGTTGCCCCCACCCAGGTGCTCACTGCCAAGCGCTTGCATGTACAGACTTGAGCTTCTAGTGCCTAGTAGTGTAGCTGCTAGTGCTGACCTTGCTTGAAGCCTGGGCTGGAAACTATTTTCTGAACTGAAGAGAGTGCAGCAATGGCAGCCAGAGAGGGAGGTGGTGGGTGGGAGGTGCAATGTCCCCCTTCCTCTTTTCAAGTTCAACTCACTTTTTAGCTCTGAGGTACTTTGTATACAGGCCTTCATTTTGGCATCAAGAACTTGGGTTTAGGGATAGGTACCGGTTGGACGACAGACGGTCAGCACCAAGTCCTTACTGGACTCCTTCTGCTGGGTCCCGGGCTCTCTTTCTGCAGAGTCTGACTACAGCCTCCATGCTTGCCTTGCCTCATCTTAATCCCCAGCCCATCCTGCTGGTGAATCTAAATGGCACCCCCCCCCCCTGTTGTAGCTCTCAGGGTGCTATTCTTGCAACCACCAACCGGTCCTGTCACTTAGCTGATTGGTTAAGTCCAGCGGGCGGTGTGCGGCTCTGTGCGGAGCAGCCACTGTTGTAAAGATGCTTGAGGGAATGCCACTATACCTCGACTCCCTCGCCCCCTACACAATTCGCTACCGGACACAGAATCTGGGAAAGCTGGATCTGGCGTGTTTGTCTGATGTCGGATCCGGAGTGTTTTTGGGAGTCAGAGGGGTTGGAGTGCGATTGCTTTGTGCACTTTTTCCGGATAAGGACCTTTACTTCGATTCCAGTCCAATCCAATTCACTCCACACCATTCCAATTCACTCCATTCCAATTCAGTCTAATTTCTTACAGATATTGAAAGCTATTATGAAAAAGGGAATTGGATTTCCAAGGCGCTGTTGCGTGCATTCGGAAGTGATATGTGGTGAGGCCCTACAGGTTTTGGTATACTGCCCATGTAGTTATACCTGCCAGCATATATGTAGGGACTAATAGATATGATATATGCTAACCATACGCTAACCAGCTCAGCTCTGGGTAGGAACAAAACAGACAGTCTCCAATTAAGTCTTCAACTCAAACTGGTGTTTGAGAAGTTAGAGGTGGAATTCCAATTAAAAGTAGAAAATACAACATTCATTTGAATTTACTGCTGAGAAAAACATCTGCAGGTTAACATCTAAAGTTCAAAATAGAAGCAGCAAACAGCCTTAATTAAAAAGGAAAGCCGCAACTACTCTAGGTGATGTCTGGAGTCTTAAAGCACAAGCATGTTGAAGACAGCAATGACAACACTATTATAAACTAATAAGCGCACATTTCACTTTCAATTGAAATGGAATAGCAGAAAGAGAGGTTAGAACGGTAAACACCTTCATTTCTGTTTAAACACAACATCGTGTTAGGAAAATTATTAGCATGTCCAATTTCAATTAAAAGTAGCAAACGGCGTTCTCCACAAACCTACAGATCGGAAACGTGTCTGTGAGGTAAGAAACAGAGATTGCCAATAGCAGCAATACACGGGTGGTATAAATATGGATCAGCACCAAAAACAAGATATGGGAAAACCTGGTCTTAACCTGGCAAAACGAGGAGAAATTATTTATTTCTCCACGTTTTTGCGATTTCTATTTGTGCTGCATTCAGCAGCACACATAAGAGCAAATCACCAATAGTGATTGTTCATGTGCGGGAAGGTACCCCTTCCTACACATAAACAATCATTAAAAAAGTATGAGTTACAACTGCTGTATGTGCTGCATAAAACAGCACACATAGAAGTTACAAACTCTATTACTTATTGTTTTCATGCTGGAATGGACACATTTCTGCACATGAACAATTCCTGCGTTGCTGCTAGGCAGGTAACTTTAGGTTCAAATATAGGGGAAACACAGAGGTGCGCCACATTTGAGGCATTCCCTGCAATTGGAAACTTTCAGAGCACGGCGTTAGCAATCTTGGCTCCAACAGTTTCCTTGTAAATATGCCCTTTGAATCGTATGGCTTAGGTGAGTTTATAAGGGAGCAGAGTGAGGAACGTTTACATTTGTTTTATTTTTGTTTATTTGAGTGAATGTATTTGTTTTGGAGTAACAATAAAAGATTGTTTGGTAAAAGGACCAGGATAGATTTTTTATGAATAAATACAATTTGCCAACCAATTATCTGTACACTTTTACTAGGAGCGGGAGTCAATGGTAATTGAAGAATGCAGTAGGGAGCGTATTAATTGTGCAGAATGTATATTTGTAGACATAAAGGTATTTATTTTCAGGTTTATTTTTTTAATGAGGCCTGACTGTTCAATACTTGAGTATTGCATTTTAGAAAAGTGTGTTTTAAAAATAAGAAGAAGAATGTGCAATCAAGTATTTGTACGTATTCTTTTGAAGGAATGGGATGAAAGAGCTAGAGGGGATAAAGTTGGGGGTATTTTATTGTTGGGGTCCATTCTTTCTTGTAAAAATAATTAGGGTATTTATTTTTACGGTATTGGGATGTGTCAGTTTAATTCTTAGAATTTTCGTTATTTTAAAAGGAAAATATGGGTGTTTTCATTATTTGGTTGTGCTTGATTGCCTTTTTTTTAGAATAATGGATTGTGTAAGTTTAATAGTTGAATATTCATATTTAAAGGAGATACAGGTTTTTTCAAAAATATTCATATTCATATTTTGCGACCATTTACTCGCATATGTTTGTTAAGGTGCAGGATGCAAATGCTAAAGGAGATAATGATGGGAAGTGTATTATGTTTTATTTTATTTCTATGAAGGGACATTTGAAAACGTACATACATATCTAAAACTAATCAATCATTTAATGGCCATTTTTGTAAATTTAGATATAATAATATTTATCTTTTTATAAGAACATAATATTGTAAAAAAAACATAGATATGCTATTGGATACATTTATGGGACAGTGAAAACATTTTACAAATACAAAATTAACTCATACACATAGTTGTTCTTTTAATATAAACTAGATTGTAAAAATGATATGCACCTTTCAGTATTTAGGTCCCCACAATAGATGTATCCTTGAAATTATAGCATTGTTGTTGCCTCTTGTAGATTGCACAAAACTGGCAGCTGCCCTGTTTTCCATTTTTAAACTTCTTTTGCATGAAAAAAATAATTTACATTGTGTTAATTTATGAAAAAAACTAATGTATTGTATTTTTTCTAACACTGTGCCTTACCAAATTAATCATTTATGTATAAGCATTTCTGGAAGTTTTTGTTGTTAAGTGTTATCAACATTAAGGGTGGTCTTTTATTTATCTAGGAAAAAATGAGTTAAAAAGAATCAGTGATGTAGAATTTTAAAGGATTTACAGTTGTTTACAGTTGCATTCATGGATCGAATATGTTAAGGAAAGAATAGTAGAAATTTCCACCTGTGGAAAAAAAGATCTTTCAGTTTTTTGAGGGAGGACCTGCAAAAGAATACTATTAGTAGTATGCTTTATATAATTTATATAGTAAGAAGAATCAATAAATAGAATTCATAGATCGATTTAATTGTAATAAATATCACATTCACTTAACTTTTCAACTAAAGAAGCTGAAGTGATCAGTGCTGTTACCATTTTATTTTCCTACCCTTTCCACACCCCTGTTTTCCCCTTCCTTTTTTTTACTCTCCCTAATTAATAAAGTGAAATAATCTCTTGAAACTTATGCAAAACACTCCCAACTTTTCTAAAAAAAAAGAAATAGGTAAGGACCCCATTTGCTTCACTTTTCCTAACTTTTATCATTTTTGTTCTCCATTCCAAAAAACGAGCCATTAAATCTGTTTTCTAATATGACATTATCACTGACCTGGCTATTAGCATGGCTATAAGTCAAAGTTAAAACTATCTATATTTGGCATTATATGCCATAAAAGTGCAAACATGTTAAAAGTAAGATGCTTTGAGATGTATCTCATAAAAACATGATTATTTGTTAAAATTATTCTAAAATGTAGTTACGAACAGGTACTAGCGTAAAATACAAATTGCAACCAATTAAAAGGATACCAGCACAATGCCCTTTTTAATTTGCAGTGCACACTTCAAAACATTTAAAACTGCATGGCTTATATCTACCGAGGGTAGTCTTTGCAAAATATCCATTGTGGACAAATATTGAGTAATCCCTACCTGACGCGATATTGGTATTAATAAGGAAGCTGTAGGGTTGGAATATAGAGGGAAAAATAAAGTAAAGTCACTTGGTCATAATGGCACGGTGTTAATTCATGTTTCTATGAAAATGGCATTGCGAAATCAACTTTAAAATGGATAAAATGTAATCTGAAAAATGTTAAATAGGAGAGAAAAAATGATTCTAATATGGCTCAGTATTTGTACCCGTAGATAGATGGACGTACAACTCAACTTTTTTAATTTTTGACACGCTCTGTACTCTTTTGTCCCTTCAGAGCTCGGCATGGCTCAATTATACAATGGACTTTACATCTGCCTTAATAAATAAGGGGTGTGTAAACATTTCAATAAGGCCCAATTTGTGACATCATTCTTTAACGTATGCCAACTACGGTATTCTGTGGCATTTTGTAAAGATAGACAATCTAATATACATTTTCTCACCTGTGCTGCCTTAGGTTTCTGCCAACATTAGATCCACAATACTAATTGGGCACTTTTTATCTGGTGCTCAATATAGGGTAAACCCAACTCCTCATGGCATATAAGATGTGTAGTCTATTTGGGGACTACCAACAACCTACTTTCAAAACAAACTATTTTTAATACTTTTGAGTGCATCCACATTTTGGTACCCCCCAAACCCCAGCCGTTTAAAATTTAAAATCCTTGAAAAGCGGAAGGTAGCCTCTTTGTTTCTTCCAATTTGTTGTGATTTCATTATAATATGTTCATTCCATTTTAAAGTGGTGCTAAAAAATATACATAAGTAACTAAACCTATTTATGCTTTTAAGTGAAGACTCTCCACATATTCTAAAGTGCTTGACTATATAGGCCCACGTCATGGTGTAAGATTTTTACTGATTTATTTTTAAGTCCAAGCCCTCCAAGAACTCCAGAAAGTGATCCAAGAAAATCTGGAGGCCATTTGGCGTGCGTGCAATCTTAACTGTGTCACTTACATAGAAAAGTATAGGGAGGTATCGCTCACCCAACTTTAGTACATCTGCCCCCACTCTGGCAAGATGCTTGGTTATAAATGTACCTAAAACAACAGAGGGATAACCTGCACACCTATTAAGTACTCAAAAAATATTATTTACAAAACTAATTCAAACAATAAACTCCAGTTATTTGCAATTATCAAAAAATGGTGCTGACCCCAGACACACCTGATTATCCCCGAAATCCGAAGAGGAATTAATCATGAACATTTCAAGCAGTGAGTTAACACCTTGTGAACGTTCCATTTTAAATAAAGGCATGTCTTTCATTCCTACTTACAATACCAACAAATTGGAATCAGAAGTATCTAATTTCAAATGTATGCAAAAACTGAGATTGCGATGGTTTTTTCATCATGCAGCACAAGAAACACCACTGGCAGAACCTAAGAAAATCTTCAAACCAAAAATCACTTTCACATCTCCTATTTCGCATAAAATACTTGACTTATTTGAATTGTTGGTTAAAAAGGATTTGACTGTAATACATCGGAAACAATACAAAGGGCATAATTTGTCTAAAAAGGAGTTGACCACTTTACGAAATTTGGCTATCAAGAAAGACCTAACGTTCCAACCTGTGGATTTGGGAGTAGCGTTGGTGGTCAGGGACACCAAATATTATGATTCAAAAGTTGATCTGCATGTGCAAGATACTGGCACCTACATACTGTTGGAATCTGACCCAACAAATGCATTTCAATCAATTCTTTAGCAAATTCTAAAAAGGGAGAGTGATTTGGCATGGATAGATGATGACACCTACACATACTTAATCACTTATTACCCAAAGAGGCTGCATATGTATATGCTGACGAAAATGCAAAAAAATCCCAATGATCCCCCATTCCGCCCCATAGTGGCTGGATGTGGTTCTTTGCATGAACCAGTGGGAACATTTCTAGATTATCATCTACAACCGCTAGTGTAAAAATGGGTGACTTAGGTGCAAGATACCACAGACTGTCTCAACGAGCTATATGGTACCATATTACCCCTTCTGACACAGAAATTTGGCTGGGAACTGTTGATGTATCAGCACTGTATACATCAATTCCTCATGGAGAAGGCATTGAAGCTGTGTAGTGGATGTTGTTGAATCACAACTACGAAGTATCTTTAAAAAAAATTATATTGGAAATACTACAACTCAGCCTGTATCACAGTTACTTCACATGGAAACAGCAATTCTACTTACAGAAGACAGGAACCTCTATGGGTTTTACTGGGGCGCCAACGTATGCTAATATCTTTATGGCCAAATTCGAAAACACACACATTTTACACAACAGCATATGGACGGATCACCTGCTACTATACTTTCGATATATTGATGACATCCTGATTTTATGGCAAGGGACACGGAATCAATTTGAGAATGCAATACACACGTTAAACATGTGTCATCCTCAGATAAGATTCACTTACACAATTGATTCCACAAGCATAAATTATCTGGACATTTTGATTGAAAAAACAGATAATAAACTAATAACCAGAGTTTTTAAAAAACCCACGGATAGGAATAATGCTTTACATTATCAAAGTTTTCACTCATTCACATTGAAGAACCATTTACCTCTATCACAGTTTATCAGGATTAGAAGGATTAGCACAGATGAAGAACAGGCTCAGAGAGACATTGAGGAGTTAGCACTACAGTACACAAAGAGAGGGTACCCAAATAAAATTTTGGAGAAGGCTAAACAGAAGGCTTCATATCGAGATAGATCTATTACTGAAGTCAGTGAAACCCACATTGAACAGAGAAGTTTCTGTTTTAAAATATTCTACAGCTGCTATGAGTAATAAACGTTGTATTCTGAAAAGGTGGGAACTTATAGAGCAGGAACAAGACTTCAAGGAGAGATTTAAGGGCAGTCCCATATTTGCCTTCTCTCGATCGAAAAATCTCAGAGAGATATTGAGTAAAACAAATATAGACCATGAGCCAGCAATGGTACATGGGATGCGCAAATGCCACAATTGTGGCCATTGTGGCATTGTGATTGTGGGTAACACGTTTGCACACCCACACACAGGAAAATCTATTAAACTTAAACATACATCTGACTGCAACTCTAGCATGGTTATATAGGCCATTAAGTGTCCTTGCGGACTTGTATATGTGGGAAGAACAACCAGAAAGGTCAGCATCAGAATGACAGAACACAAAAGTATGGTCAGAACTGCCAATGTGAAATCCTGTTTAGCACTGCATTAGGGAGAGCAAAAACACACTATACCCCAGTTGAGGTACACCATATTGGAGCAGGTGTTGGTTGAACGGCATGTTGACACTAACAGACATTTGGCGCAAAGGGAAACGTTTTCAATTAGATTCTTGAATACAATGAGTCCGTGTGGGTTGAATGACGAAATGGAATTCACTTGTTTTTTGTAAATAGGTATGTATAGGTGTGTACATGATCGTCAATTTAGTACACATAATAAGTTCTGTATAAGATGTTTTTGTATTAGGTTTTACTTGTACACATAACCATACCACTAAGTTCTTCTCAAACAGACACGCAACAATTTCAGTAAAAGAAAAACAGGCAAGCCTGTCATGGCCACCAGTTACATAATGGGATCATTCCTATGTTTATCTAGTGATGTTATTTATAGACTACAGGGATCACATTTTTATTTTCACATAGTTTAACAGCATTTGGAGAAACTGAGTTTAGTCTTCCACTTGAGAGTAATCACATTTATTATTTTTGATTTTTTACATCTGATCTCTAGATGCTATTTTTTATTTTGTAAATTGATTCTTGGAGTATACAGCACTATTTTGTAGAGTTCATGAGTTTACTTGGTATAGAAAACAGACAAGGTTAGTCTGTCATCTATCTTTAGCATGTCGCGCAAGAACCTGGAAATACAACTTAAACCGGCGTTTTACCTGGACACGCTTTTTAGCAGCAAAGCAGTTGAGGATAACACACTGAAAACTGAGCGTACGCTAGGTAAGAATCATGGGCGGCTTTTCCCTGTTTCCAAATTAATACGGGCTCACGCAATAGAATTGGGCACTAACGGTAACACTATTGCTTGTTTTAGAACATGCACGACGAGTGATTCGCGTTTGCCACGGGGAACGAACATTGAAACTCAAACACATTCGTCCTACAGAGACTGTAAGTTAGACATTCTGAAGCATAGAAAACTTATGTTCTGCATACGAAAGAGGCTTTTTGTTTGATGTAGTCTCATTTCATTTTTATATAGAGCACAGCGCTTCCGTACTTACTATGTAAAGACACCACACTGTGGGTTGTTGATGCAAGTATCTTAGGTAAGTGAGGAGCTAGAAGGACTAAGGGATTCTTAAATCACTTCAAAGGCGCACACAGCATGCAATTGCATGTGAATCCTTAGCACACTCTTGTACACTATTATTTAATACAACTGGGGTCACTCTTTTCAAACTCTCTTTACTTTGCGTGTCTTTTTGAAAACTGCATTTCTCGAATTTCTGTTTGATAAGCAACTTTAATGCTCTGGTTATGTGCACAACTACACAACCAAATTGAATATCACCAATGACTTGGGCTGATGATGTTTTCACACATCTGAGTAAGAACAAACTTTAATTTGTTAACGTTTCTTCAATCTAATATAACCATATACACAAGGGTTAAGGCAATAAGACCTGCACCTGTTACAGCCCGTGACTTTGTAATATGGCGATGGTGCTCAAGAAACCATGGAATACAACCCTGTCTATTCCTTTAAGGGCAAAGCCCAAAATTGCAAAACATGAAATGTGGAATCAGCACCCATCAAAAAAGTCTCTTCAATAGTCTTTAGTGTCCTTCAGTAAATTGACAGAATTCACTCCAAAAATAAAAAAATGAAGTATACATTTTTCATCAAGATAGCCATTGATATATCACAATAACCTGAAGAATTTATTTTCTTCTCTTTGACTTTTACATTGAATTTTTTTCTAATATACTTGCTTAGATAATTGTATTATTTTGGATTTTGCTCTAAACTCACACATTGTTTTGTGCGATCCTAATGTGTGAACTAGCAATATTTGTTTAATACTATTTATGTATATTTTCAGATTTTCTAAATTGTGCTTGAATTATGGAACCTTCATGTCTGTAATAAGTTCATAAAGACAGTTTTATAAGGTATGGTTACATGTATGTTTTGGTTTTTGCCATTTCCATGAATTTATTGAATTGATCACATAATTTGACTATTTTCTATGAATTCTCTTCTCTGATGTTCAATGTTCAGTTGACAATGAAGTTTGGTGTAGAAACTTCTAAATCTTTGAAATGTGGACTTATAGATATATGAATATTGATCTCGTTTTCGCTGAATTAGAACATAATTCATCCTTATGTTGAAATAACTCGGATTGATTTAACTTGGTTTTAATTATGTATATGCACATTATATCAACAAAAGAATCTTTTTTGTCTGTTTTTGTAAATAGTTTAAGTTTGTACATAAATGTGGATTTGTAATATTTTATGTGTTTTATCTTTAGCCTTGAAGAAGTCTCATTTTTGGCTAAAAAAGAGGCTAAAAAAGAAAAAATCTGCTATGATATCGGATCATTTTTCTACTGTTTGAATACTACAATAAAGAATTGAAAATCATCTACATTCCAGTTCGGACCTGTTCATTTGGAGTGAATTCTGTCAATTTACTGAAGGACACTAAAGACTATTGAAGATACTTTTTTGATGGGTGCTGATTCCACATTTCATGTTTCTTCAATCTACTATGATGTTTCTTTGAAAAACTAAAAGAAATGCAATACATGGTATGTATATATATGTTTTTGCAGTGTTCCCCTGATGAAGGTGCCCGCACCGAAATGCATTGGGAAATATTGGATGCTTTGTTGAAGAATTGAAAATTGGAACATTGTACTCTGTTAAATACAAACTGCATATACAGTGTTGACTCTATCACACTGTCAAGAGAATTCTTTGTTGTTTCTTTCTCTTTGTTGTTTCCATTTTTCTTATATACATATAGTACAGTCTGGTTTTGGTAACTTACGTTTAATGTCACACAGTGGAAAAAGCATGAATGATGAAATATCGTGAATTTACTCCTTACTGATGAAACATATTGGTTTAATGCATTGAATGATATAAAAACATTAATTCATAAATGCTAAACTCATAGCACCATATTGGGCTTGAGAACAGTGCACCCTGGCATATAAACAGGTTCTGTTTAATTAGCTGTGTTAAGATGCTTGGTTATACAATTAATCTAAACCAAGAACAGAAATGGGGTTAAGATGCAACCCTGCCTTACACCTCTGAGGAACTTGATTTGCAATGTTAACTCCCCTTTTTGTCCATAAAGTACTGAAACTTTCACGTCATAGTGTAACCGTTTTATTAGGGTGATGCGTTCTGGTTCAACCCTCATCTTCTGCATTATTTTCCATAGTTTGTCCCTGTTGACTACATCAAAGGCACTCAATAGATCTATAATGCCATGTGAATTGCCCACCCCCCGTTTGCCTTTACCTATTTGCTAATAGTGAGGTGCAAATGTAGTTATTTTTCTAGAGTGCCATTACCTGGTCTGAACCCAAACTGGACCAGGGTTAAAATCTTGCTCTCCTCGGCCCAGGTCTCCAGGTGAGCCAGAATTACCCACCCCATCATTCAAGCAGTGGCATCAATCAGGGGGATTGGTTTGTAGCAGGATGGTACTGCTTTGTCTCCTTTTTTGAAAATCTGTACTAGAGTCGTTGATCTCCAAGACTCAGGAATATTACCTTTCACCACACTCCTTGTAACATATGTTAAAACTGGCCCTTTCAAACTTATGGTTCATTTGAAGAGGTCAATTGGGACCCATCCATTTAGACAGTCCCCATACAGTCCTCAATATTGGGCCGGCGGGCCTCATTGGGTTAGGAGACCCCTTGAAGTGTCTTACCCACTCCAATTTGGGGATCAGGGCTTACACCATGGGGGTATCAGAATCCATGAAGAAAGGATTTTTAATAACCTCCCAAAACATGGCTTTAAAATTTGATATTTCTGTTTAGAATAGAGACCAAATATTACAGTACATCCCAAAAATATTCCTACAATGCTACCATTTGGTCGCACATATTTGTCCCTCCCCCAATTTCTCCTCCATTTATGAATAAATATCTGTCCAAAATATAGCATTTTGGGACATCCCCAAACAATGAGGTTCCAATTTTAGAAGGTCAATTTGCACGTAAAACATTGGGAACTTATATTCATTTTAATTTTACTTACGAATACTGGGGTTCTATATATTAATAATTTTGAGAATCATTGTGTCTGTCTAACATTTTCACCCTTTTTTGTCTTAATATTCAGTGTATTTACATCTTTCCATATGTTCAATGTTAATTTCATCTGTACATTATTTTGCCATATAACAGCTATTTTCTTAAAAAACAAATCCTCCTCTGAAACCTTTATTAACTGATTATACCTTTGACCCACTCTACTTTTCTCTCTGTCCTCCACTGACCTATATTCTATGTCATTGTTTTAATTTGTGATATTATTTCCAAGTTATTCATCAAAGTTCTTTTCCTGATATAGGACCACCATAATCTCGTAATACCCATTGGCTGATTTTCTAACTCTGGCCAAGAAACCAATCTATTTATTTTCAATATTTCCATTAATTTATTTAAACCTATCTTGTTCTATCCCCTGATTGAGCTTTATGTTACAAGAGAACAATCTACTGAAATGAATTCATCAGTTTTTTTTCCATTTTGAGCAAATATCTTAAAAATGGCACCTTCCTTTTAGAGTGGAAAACTAGGGATTTATATCTTACTTTCTTTGGACACTTTGGCATATGTATCAAAATTTTACATTTTTCTTGCAGAAGCATATCTGATCTGATATTATTCCTAAAAATTTTATTAGATTTTTCAAATCTTGAACATAGGATCACAAATTTTGAACAAAAATACACTTGTATGTTGGGAAGTTCATGCCCCCTTCCTCCCCAAGCAAATATACATTTGAAAGTGCCAAACGTGGCCTTTCCTTGCCCAAATAAACATAAACAATAACTGTTCCACCTTCTTGAAAAACGTCAGATAAAGCAGATAAAGAACACAAGGAACATTCCTATACAAAAAATTGAACACATGAAGTATTAACATATTTGAGAGAAATTCATCCAAGTATAGACAGTGGCAGCGTTGACCAACAATTCCTCAAAGAATCCATTTTCAATAAATTCATATCATATAGTCATACTAAATCTATTAGACCGATTATTCAAAACCATTTTAATCAAATCTAGAAATATATCCATTTGTAAAATAAATATCAGGGTTTCTGTTTTTGAATGGTTAAAACCCTCCTAATTTTTTAAATAGCTCAAATACCTCCAATACCATGAATAATATGCATTTTTCAAGTTTAAAGAAAAATATATTTTAGTTGCCATAGAGCTTAATTTTGGACGTGCCAACTATAGGAGGGACTGTATATGTGTTTTACCTGATTGCTATCAAAAGGGGCAAAAAAGAAAGGTGAAAACAAGTTCAGTGATAATGGGCCTCTTTGACTGGTTTCTTGTGTAACCATGATAGGCTTACTCATCTTGCTTATCTCTGCTTTAATTGTTCTCTTTTCCTTTACATGTTCATATTTGTTGAAAATTGACCTTGTTATTTGGGGAGTGTGGGGACCAAAGGCCTCTAATATCTCTAATAATCTATCACAGATCACAATATCAAATGATTTCCCTAATATCATTACCACTGCTGGGGTTTTACGATTGGTGAACCTACCCACAGCTTCAGTCAGATAATGATTGTTTGTAAATGTTTGTTGCCCTTCTATAAACCATTTTGATACTTATGGATTTGTCACTTTGTGCCTCTTATTCTATTTGCAAATAATCTTGTAAGGATTTTACAGTCCACATTTAATAACATGACCGGATGATTAGATCTAGAGATCGTTTTTCGACCTGTGAAAAAAATTCATTCATGTTTTGCATGAGGCTATGCAAAAGAATATTATTTATGTTTGTTGATTATTTAGATCTTTGAAAGGAATGAGCAGTTATTTTATCTAGTCCTTGCTTTTGGGAAGCAAGGATTAGTAGTAAGTAAAATCAAAAAATGCTTTCTTTTTCTTTTTAATAACATACAGTTGTTTGGCAACTGTGAAAGTATCCTGCAGTCATTTGTAAGACAGGATGGTCTGCTGACATTTTCTTAAACAAAAACGAATTAAAACTGATTTCAAATGTAATCATAATATATTTTTAACTTCATTAAAAATAATATTACAATATTTTTAACTTTTTGGGTTTAGTTATAACGTTCATTTTTTACATTTACATTGATGAATATTGTTACCTTATCAGTATTTTTCTCAGGTTTATTACAATATAATGACTCATGTATACATTACTTGTTCAACAAATTAATCTTTATTTTTGAGGCAACTATAAATCCCCACTGAAACTAGAAAGACGGTCACCCACATGCTCATGACCAGCAGATCTGAAGACAGAAAAGCACTCTATGCCGGCGTCACCCAGAAACAGCTCAAGAAACAACAGAACGTCCAAAGCAGCAGCTAGAATGGTCCTTGACATCCCCCGCCTCAGCCACATCAAACACCTCTGACAACTCCACTGGCTCCCAATAAACAAGATAATCAAGCTCCTCACACATGCCTACAAAGATCTCCATGGCACAGAACCAGCATTTCTGAACCACAGCCTCTCATTCCACGTACCAGCCAGACAACTTCACGCCACCCAACTTCCTCTGGCCACCGTCCCACAGATTTACAAGACCAGGGAGGTAATTGGGATGGTCCACCCGCCATCCTTTCGGGGATTGGTACCACCCGCCATAAGAGCGGGGTCCAGTGTGGGCAATTAGGATGCGCCCGCCACATTGGAGGCGCATCCTTCATTCCTGGCTTTGTGGCGGGTGGTGAACTCAGCACCGCCCACCACAATGCCAGGAAGGCATGTTGTGCACTTCCATGCACAACATGGCAGGCACCGCGCGGTGCTTGCCATGTTGTGCAAGGAACTGCTGGGGGGTACCATAGGTACCCCCCATGTGCCACCCCCCAACATCCTGGGGGCCCGCAATGGGCCCCCAAACACAAACACCGCATACCTTTCCGTGGCGGCAACGCGGCCAAGGTAAGTTACCCTCCCGCCTGAATCCTGATATGGATGGCGGTGTTTAGCAGACACCACCACCATATGAAACCCTTTTTCGCCCGGTCAACTCATTCACCGGGCGGAAAAGTGGTGGACGGTCTTCCCGTCCATCGCGGTCACCCTGCCATACTAATGTGGCGGGGGTGAAATGGGTGGCGGGCAGGCTTGGATGTACGGTGGATCGCCACCGCCATGAAGGATGGACAAGTCAACTAGATGCTGGGCTATTGAACTTGCTGGCCGGCCAGTTGGCTATGACATTGTGGTCTGTTGGCTACCAGAAGGGCATGCTAATAGAGGCCTTGTGGCTTATGAAACTTTTGGGGGCAGTGGTAGTGAGCTCTCTCCCCCGTTTCCTTCTTCTGTTGGACACTGTTGCTCCCACCCAGGTGCTCACTGCCAAGCGCTTGCATGTACAGACATGAGCTTCTAGTGCCTAGTAGTGTAGCTGCTAGTGCTGACCTTGCTTGAAGCCTGGGCTGAAAACTATTTTCTGAACTGAAGAGAGGGCAGCAATGGCAACCAGAGAGGGAGGTGGTGGGTGGGAGGTGCAATGTCCCCCTTCCTCTTTCCAAGTTCAACTCACGTTTTAGCTCTGAGGTATTTTGTATACAGGCATTCATTTTGGCATCAAGAACTTGGGTTTAGGGATAGGTACCGGTTGGACGACAGACGGTCAGCACCAAGTCCTTACTGGACTCCTTCTGCTGGGTTCCGGGCTCTCTTTCTCCAGAGTCTGACTACAGCCTCCATGCTTGCCTTGCCTCATCTTAATCCCCAGCCCTTCCTGCTGGTGAATCTACATTGCACCCCCCCTGTTGTAGCTCTCAGGGTGCTAATCTTACAACCACCAACCGGTCCTGTCACTTAGCTGATTGGTTAAGTCCAGCGGACGGTGTGCGGCTCTGTGCGGAGCAGCCACTGTTGTGAAGATGCTTGAGGGAATGCCACTATACCTCAACTACCTCGCCCCCTACGCAATTCGCTATCTGACACAGAATCTGGGACAGCTGGATCTGGCGTGTTTGTTGGATGTCGGATCCGGAGTGTTTTTGGGAGTCAGAGGGGTTGGAGTGCGATTGCTTTGTGTACTTTTTCCGGATAAGGACCTTTACTTCGTTTCCAGTCCAATCCAATCCACTCCACACCATTCCAATTCACTCCATTCCAATTCAGTATAATTTCTTACAGTTATTGAAAGCTATTTTGAAAAAGGGAATTGGATTTCCAAGGCGCTGTTGCGTGCATTCGGAAGTGATATGTAGTGAGGCCCTACAGGTTTTGGTATACTGCCCATGCAGTTATACCTGCCAGCATATATGTAGGAACTAATAGATGTGATATATGCTTACCATACGCTAAGCAGCTCAGCTCTAGGTAGGGACAAAACAGACAGTCTCCAATTAAGTCTTCAACTCAAACTGGTGTTTGAGAAGTTAGAGGTGGAATTCCAATTAAAAGTAGAAAATACAACATTCATTTGAATTTACTGCTGAGAAAAACATCTGCAGGTTAACATCTACAGTTCAAAATAGAAGCAGCAAACAGCCTTAATTAAAAAGGTAAGCTGCAACTACTCTAGGTGATGTCTGGAGTATTAAAGCACAAGCAAGTTGAAGACAGCGATGACAACACTATTATAAACTAATAAGCACACATTTCACTTTCAATTGAAATGGAATAGCAGAAAGAGAGGTTAGAACGGTAAACACCTTAATTTCTGTTTAAACACAACAGCGTGTTAGGAAAATTATTAGCATGTCCAATTTCAATTAAAAGTAGCAAAAGGCGTTCTCCACAAACCTACAGATCGGAAACGTGTCGTGAGGTAAGAAACAGAGATTGCCAATAGCAGCAATACACCGGTGGTATAAATATGGATCAGCACCAAAAACAAGATATGGGAAAACCTGGTCTTAACCTGGCAGAACGAGGAGAAATTATTTATTTCTCCACGTTTTTGCTATTTCTATGTGTGCTGCATTCAAGAGCAAATCACCAATAGTGATTGTTCATGTGCGGGAAGGTACCCCTTCCTACACATAAACAATCATTAAAAAATTATGAGTTACAACTGCTGTATGTGCTGCATAAAACAGCACACATAGAAGTTACAACCCACTATTACTTATTGTTTTCATGCTGGAATGGACACATTTCTGCACATGAACAATTCCTGCGTTGCTGCTAGGCAGGTAACTTTAGGTTCAAATATAGGGGAAACACAGGGGTGCGCCACATTTGAGGCATTCCCTGCAATTGGAAACCTTCAGAGCACGGCGTTAGCAATCTTGTCTCCAACAGTTTCCTTGTAAATATGCCCTTTGAATCGTATGGCTTATGTGTGTTTATAAGGGAGCAGAGTGAGGAACGTTTACATATATTTGATTTTTTGTTTATTTGAGTGAGTGTATTTGTTTTGGAGTAACAATAAAATATTGTTTGGTAAAAGGACCAGGATAGATTTCTTATGAATAAATACAATTTGCCAACCAATTATCTGTACACTTTTATTAGGAGCGGGAGTTAATGGTAATTGAAGAATGCAGTAGGGAGCGTATTAATTGTGCAGAATGTATATTTGTAGACATAAAGGTATTTTTTTCAGGTTTATTTTTTAAATGAGGCCTGACTGTTCAATACTTGAGTATTGCATTTTAGAAAAGTGTGTTTTAAAAATAAGAAGAAGAATGTGCAATCAATTATTTGTACATATTCTTTTGAAGGAATGGGATGAAAGAGCTAGAGGGGATAAAGGTGGGGGGATTTTATTGTTGGGGTCCATACTTTCTTGTAAAAATAATTAGGGTATTTATTTTCACGCTATTGGGATGTGTCAGTTGAATTCTTAGAATTTTAATTATTTTAAAAGGAAAATACGGGTGTTTTCATTATTTGGTTGTGCTTGATTGCCTTTTTTTTAGACTAATGGATTGTGTAAGTTTAATAGTTGAATATTCATATTTAAAGGAGATACAGGTTTTTTCAAAAATATTCATATTCATATTTTGCGACCATTTACTCGCATATGTTTGTTAAGGTGCAGGATGCAAATGCTATAGGAGATAATCATGGGAAGTGTATTATGTTTTATTTTATTTCTATGAAGGGACATTTGAAAACGTACATACATATCTAAAACTAATCAATCATTTAATGGCCATTTTTGTAAATTTAGATATTATAATATTTATCTTTTTAGAAGAACATAATATTGTAAAAAAAACATAGATATGCTATTAGATACATTTATGGGACAGTGAAAACATTTTACAAATAAAAAATTAACTCATACACATAGTTGTTCTTTTAATATAAACTAGATTGTAAAAATTAAATGCACCTTTCAGTATTTAGGTCCTCACAATAGAGGTATCCATGAAATTATAGCAATGTTGTTGCCTCTTGTAGATTGCACAAAACTGGCAGCTGCCCTGTTTTCCATTTTTAAACTTCTTTTGCATGAAAAAAATAATTTACATTGTGTTCATTTATGAAAAAAACTAATGTCTTTTATTTTTTCTAACACTGTGCCTTACCAAATTAATCATTTATGTATAAGCATTTCTGGAAGATTTTGTTGTTAAGTGTTATCAACATTAAGGGTGGTCTTTTATTGATCTAGGAAAACATGAGTTAAAAAGAATCAGTTATGTAGAATTTTAAAGGATTTACAGTTGTCTATATTTGTATTTATGGATCGAATATGTTAAGGAAAGAATAGTAGAAATTTCCACCTGTGGAAAAAAAGATCTTTCCGTTTTTTGAGGGAGGACCTGCAAAAGAATACTATTAGTAGTATGCTTTATATAATTTATATATTAAGAAGAATCAATAAATAGAATCCATAGATCAATATAATTGTAATAAATATCACATTCACTTAACTTTTCAACCAAAGAAGCTGAAGTGATAAGTGCTGTTACCATTTTCATTCCCTACCCTTTCCACACCCCTGTTTTCCCCCTCCTTTTTTGTACTCTCCCTAATTATTAAAGTGAAATAATCCCTTGAAACTTATGCAAAACACTCCCAACTTTTCTAAAATAAAAAAATAGGTAAGGACCCCATTTGCTTCACTTTTCCTAACTTTTATCATTTTTGTTCTCCATTCCAAAAAACTAGCCATTAAATCGGTTTTCTAATATGACATGATCACTGACCTGGCTATCAGCATGGCTATAAGTCAAAGTAAAAATGTTCTATATTTGGCATTATATGCCATAAAAGTGCAAACATGTTAAAAGTAAGATGCTTTGAGATGTTGTAGGAGTTATACATAATATTGTAAAAAAAAACATAGATATGCTATTAGATACATTTATGGGACAGTGAAAACATTTTACAAATACAAAATTAACTCATACACCTAGTTGTTCTTTTAATATAAACTAGATTGTAAAAATTATATGCACCTTTCAGTATTTAGGTCCTCACAATAGATGTATCCCTGAAATTATAGCAATGTTGTTGCCTCTTGTAGATTGCACAAAACTGGCAGCTGCCCTGTTTTCCATTTTTAAACTTCTTTTGCATGAAAAAAATAATTTACATTGTGTTCATTTATGAAAAAAACTAATGTCTTTTATTTTTTCTAACACTATGCCTTACCAAATTAATCATTTATGTATAAGCATTTCTGGAAGATTTTGTTGTTAAGTGTTATCAACATTAAGGGTGGTATTTTATTGATCTAGGAAAACATGAGTTAAAAAGAATCAGTTATGTATAATTTTAAAGGATTTACAGTTGTCTATATTTTTATTTATGGATCGAATATGTCAAGGAAAGAATAGTAGAAATTTCAACCTGTGGAAAAAAAGATCTTTCAGTTTTTTGAGGGAGGACCTGCAAAAGAATACTATTAGTAGTATGCTTTATATAATTTATATATTAAGAAGAATCAATAAATAGAATTCATAGATCAATATAATTGTAATAAATATCACATTCACTTAACTTTTCAACCAAAGTAGCTGAAGTGATCAGTGCTGTTACCATTTTCATTCCTCCCCTTTCCACACCCCTGTTTTCCCCCTCCTTTTTTGTACTCTCCCTAATTAATAAAGTGAAATAATCCCTTGAAACTTATGCAAAACACTCCCAAATTTTCTAAAAAAAAAAAAATAGGTAAGGACCCCATTTGCTTCACTTTTCCTAACTTTTATCATTTTTGTTCTCCATCTTAAAAAACTAGCCATTAAATCTGTTTTCTAATATGACATGATCACTGACCTGGCTATCAGCATGGCTATAAGTCAAAGCTAAAACTATCTATATTTGGCATTATATGCCATAAAAGTGCAAACATGTTAAAAGTAAGATGCTTTGAGATGTTTGGGAGGAGTTGGCCTAACGGCTAGGGCGCGTGACCTCGGACCTGGGGATCTGGGTTCGAGTCTCGGTAACGACGCCAAAACCTCCTGTGATTCTGGGCAAATCACTTAATCTCCCCGTGCCTAAAATGAATGTGGGTCCGTCCTCATGTAACGTAACTGGTGCTATGTAAAGCGCTGATTCGGTTCGGGTCTAGTTCGCGCTATATAAAACTCTGAAAAAAAAAATGTATCGCATAACAACATGATTATTTGTTAAAATTATTCTAAAACATAGTTACGAACAGGTTCTAGCGTAAAATACAATTTGCAACCAATTAAAAGGATACCAGCACAAACCCCTTTTCTAATTTGCAGCGCACACTTGAAAACATTTAAAACTGCATGGCTTATATCTACCGAGGGTAGTCTTTAATCCATTGTGGACAAATATTGAGTAATCCCTACCTGACGCGATATTGGTATTAATAAGGAAGCTGTAGGGTTGGAATATAGAGGGAAAAATAAAGTAAAGTAACTTGGTCATAATGGTCCGGTGTTAATTCATGTTTCTATGAAAATGGCATTGCGAAATCAACTTTAAAATGGATAAAATGTAATCTGAAAAATTTTAAATAGGAGAGAAAAAATGATTCTAATATGGCTCAGTATTTGTACCCATAGATAGATGGACGCACAACTCAACTTTTCTAATTTTCGCCACGCTCTGTACTCTTTTGTCCCTTCAGAGCGCGGCATGGCTTAATTATACAATGGACTTTACATCCGCCTTAATAAATAAGGGGTGTGTAAATATTTCAATAAGGCCCAATTTGTGACATCATTCTTTAACGTATGCCAATTACGGTATTCTGTGGCATTTTGTAAAGATAGACAAACTAATATACATTTTCTCACCTGTGCTGCCTTAGGTTTCTGCCAACATTAGATCCACAATACTAATTGGGCACTTTTTATCTGGTGCTCAATATAGGGTAAACCCAACTCCTCATGGCATATAAGATTTGTAGTCTATTTGGGGACTGCCAACAACCTACTTTCAAAACTATTTTCAATACTTTTGAGTGCATCCACATTTTGGTACCCCCCCAAACCCCAGCCCCATACACTGCAGCCTCAAAACGTTTTGACTAAAACAGGACAATCATCTCAAACAACGGCTTAAAATTTAAAATCCTTGAAAAGCGGAAGGTAGCTTCTTTGTTTCTTCTAATTTGTTGTGATTTCATTGTAATATGTGCATTCCATTTTAAAGTGGTGCTAAAAAATATACATAAGTAACTAAACCTCTTTATGCTTTTAAGTGAAGACTCTCCACATATTCTAAAGTGCTTGGTTCTTGACTATATAGGCCCACTTCATGGTGTAAGATTATGACTGATTTATTTTTAAGTCCAAGCCCTCAATGAACTCCAGAAAGTGATCCAAGAAAATCTGGAGGCCATTTGACGTGCGTGCAATCTTAACTGTGTCACTTACATAGAAAAGTATAGGGAGGTATCGCTCACCCAACTTTAGTACATCTGCCCCCACCCTGGCAAGATGCTTGGTATAAATGTACCGAAAACAACAGAGGGATAACCTGCACACCTATTAAGTACTCAAAAAATATTATTTACAAAAACGAATTCAAACAAAAAACTCCAGTTTTTTGCAATTATCAAAAAATGGTGCTGACCCCTGACACCCCTGACTAGCCCCGAAATCCGAAGAGGAACTAATCATGAACATTTCAAGCACTGAGTTAACACCTTGTGAACGTTCCATTTTAAATAAAGGCATGTATTTTGTTCCTACTTACAATACCAACGAATTGGAATCAGAAGTATCTATTTTCAAATTTATGCGAACACTGAGATTGCAATTGTTTTTTCATCATGCAGCACAAAAAACACCACTGGAAGAACCTAAGAAAATCTGCAAACCAAAAAGCACTTTCACATCTCCTATTTCGCATAAAATACTTGACTTATTTGAATTGTTGGTCAAAAAGGATTTGACTGTATTACATCGGAAACAATACAAAGGGCATAATTTGTCTAAAAAGAGTTGACCACTTTACGAAATTTGGCTATCAAGAAAGACCTAACGTTCCAACCTGTGGATTTGGGCGGAGCGTTGGTGGTCAGGGACACCAAATATTATGATTCAAAAGTTGATCAGCATGTGCAAGATACTGACACCTACATACTGTTGGAATCTGACCCAACAAATGCATTTCAATCAATTCTTTAGCAAATTCTAAAAAGGGCGAGAGATTTGGCATGGATAGATGATGACACCTACAAATACCTAATCACGGATTACCCAAAAAGGCCGCATATGTATATGCTGCCGAAAATGCAACAAATCCCAATGAGCCCCCATTCCGCCCTATAGTGGCTGGATGTGGTTCTTTGCATGAACCAGTGGGAACATTTCTAGATTATCATCTACAACCGCTTGTGCAAAAATGGGTGACTTATGTGCAAGATACCACAGACTGTCTCAACAAGCTATATGATACCATAATACCTTCTGACACAGACATTTGGCTGGGAACTGTTGATGTATCAGCACTGTATACATCAATTCCTCATGGAGAAGGCATTGAAGCTGTGTAGTGGATGTTGTTGAATCACAGCTACGAAGAATCTTTAAACATTTTTCTATTGGAAATACTACAATTCAGCCTGTATCACAGTTACTTCACATGGAAACAGCAATTCTACTTACAGAAGACAGGAACCTCTATGGGTTTTACTGGGTCGCCAACGTATGCCAATATCTTCATGGACAAATTCGAAAACACACACATTTTACACAACAGCATATGGACGGATCCCCTGCTACTATACTTTCGATATATTGATGACATCCTGATTTTATGGCAAGGGACACGGAATCAATTTGAGAATGCTATACACACGTTAAACACGTGTCATCCTCAGATAAGATTCACTTACACAATTGATTCCACAAGCATAAATTATCTGGACATTTTGATTGAAAAAACAGATAATAAACTAATAACCAGAGTTTTTAAAAAACCCACGGATAGGAATAATGCTTTACATTATCAAAGTTTTCACTCATTCACATTGAGGAACCATTTACCTCTATCACAGTTTATCAAGATCAGAAGGATTAGCACAGATGAAGAACAGGCTCAGAGAGACATTGAAGAGTTAGCACTACAGTACACAAAGAGAGGGTACCCAAATAAAATTTTGGAGAAGGCTAAACAGAAGGCTTCATATCGAGATAGATCTATTACTGAAGTCAGTGAAACCCACATTGAACAGAGAAGTTTGTGTTTTAAAATATTCTACAGCTGCTATGAGTAATAAACGTTGTATTCTGAAAAGGTGGGAACTTATAGAGCAGGAATAAGACTCCAAGGAGACATTTAAGGCCAGTCTCATATTTGCCTTCTCTTGATTGAAAAATCTCAGAGAGATATTGAGTAAAACAAATACAGACCATGAGCCAGCAATGGTACATGGGATGTGCAAATGCCACAATTGTGGCCATTGTGGCATTGTGATTGTGGGTAACACGTTTGCACACCCACACACAGGAAAATCTATTAAACTAAAGCATACATCTGACTGCTATTCTCGGGTGGTTATATATGCCATTAAGTGTCCTTGCTGGCTTGTATATGTGGGAAGAACAACCAGAAAGGTCAACATCAGAATGACAGAACACAAAAGTATGGTCAGAACTGCCGATGTGAAATCCTGTATAGCACTGCATTAGGGAGAGCAAAAACACACTATACCCCAGTTGAGGTACACCATATTGGAGCAGGTGTTGCTTGAACCGCATGTTGACACTAACAGACATTTGGCGCAAAGGGAAACGTTTTGGATTAGATTCTTGAATACAACGAGTCCTTGTGGGTTGAATGACAAAATAGAATTCACTTGTTTTTTGTAGATAGGTATGTATAGGTGTGTACATGATCGTCAATTTAGTACACATAATAAGTACTGTATAAGATGTTTTTGTATTAGGTTTTACTTGTACACATAACCATACCACTGAGTTCTTCTCAAACAGACACGCAACAATTTCAGTAAAAGAAAAACAGGCAAGGTTGTCATGGCCACCAGTTACATAATGGGATCATTCCTATGTTTATCTAGTGATGTTATTTAAAGACTACAGGGATCACATTTTTATTTTCACATAGTTTAACAGCATTTGGAGAAACTGAGTTTAGTCTTCCACTTGAGAGTAATCACATTTATTATTTTTTATTTTTTACTGCTGATCTCTGGATGATATTTTTTACTTTGTAAATTGATTCTTGGAGTATGCAGCAATATTATTTAGAGTTCATGAGTTTACTTGGTATAGAAAACAGACAAAGTTAGTCTGTCATCTATCTTTAGCACGTCGCGCAAGAACCCGGAAATACAACTTAAACCGGCGTTTTGCTTGAATACGCTTTTTAGCAGCAAAGAAGTTTAGGATAACACACTGAAAACTGAGCGTACGCTAGGTAAGAATCATGGGCGGCTTTTCCTTGTTTCCAAATTAATACGGGCTCACACAATAGAATTGGGCACTAACGGTAACACTCTTGCTTGTTTTAGAACATGCACGCCGAGTGATTCGCGTTTGCCACGCGGGAACGAACATTGAAACTCAAACACAATCGTCCTACAGAGACTATAAGTTAGACATTTTGAAGCATAGAAAACATATGTTCTGCATACGAAAGAGGCTTTTTGGTTGATGTAGTCTCATTTCATTTTTATACAGAGCACGGCGCTTCCGTACTTACTATGTAAAGACACCACACTGTATTTTTCTCAGGGTTATTACAATATAATGTTCAACAAATTAATCTTTATTTTTGAGGCAACTATAAATCCCCACTGAATCTAGAAAGACGGTCACCCACATGCTCAAAACCAGCATATCTGAATACAGAAAAACACTCTATGCCGGCGTCACCCAGAAACAGCTCAAGAAACAACAGAACGTCCAAAGCAGCAGCTAGACTGGTCCTTGACATCCCCCGCCACAGCCACATCAAACACCTCTGACAACTCCACTGGCTCACAATCAACAAGATAATCACCTTCAAGCTCCTCACACATGCCTACAAAGATCTCCATGGCACAGAACCAGCATTTCTGAACCACAGCCTCTCATTCCACGTACCAGCCAGACAATTTCGCGCCACCCAACTTCCTCTGGCCACCATCCTACAGATTTACAAGACCAGGGGGGTCATTGGGATCGTCCACCGCCATCCTTTCGGGGATTGGTACCACCCGCCATAAGGGCGGGGTCCGGTGTGGGCAATTAGGATGCGCCCACCACATTGGAGGCGCATCCTGCATTCCTGGCATTGTGGCGGGTGGTGCACTCAGCACTGCCCACCACAATGCCAGGTAGGCATGTGCTGCACTTCCATGCACAACATGGCAGGCACCGCGAGGCAGGGTTCGATGAGGACATGTACCTTAACCACGAGGTCCACTGAACCTGTTTTCAGGTCAATAAAAGCAACGCTTTTTTTCATCCTTGAGAACAACTTGCCTCGTTAAGCCTTTGTGCTTTTTCCTGTTCCTCCAGTGGTACAAAGTGGCTTAGGCCCCTATTACTAGGTAAAGTCTAAATAGTGATCCTAGTACAAACCTGTGTTTGCACAGAATTGGAATTTCGAGTTCTGTGATATTTATCAGAGCCTTGCAGTTTTCCACTGATAAATTCCGGCCAGTCAAATATATTAAAATTGATCAATGTCTGGCAGGCCTGAAAAATACAAAAGATTCAGAACTCGATCTGTTAAAAAATGATTTCGAATGTTACATAATATTTTCCTGTCGAATAGGAGGCATGTATCACGAATGGCAAATATCTCATCCTGGGGTGATGGTATTTACCACATGTGGTAAATACACCACCCTGTTTTGGACAAATATGTAATCAGGGCCACAATCCCATTTTTCTCTAACTTCTGTAAAATTCTTTCTGGTCGCTACTAAATATCTTGTATCCTTAGCCACCGTTACTGTCTGTTCCTGAGTCTTTAGAAAAGCGCTATGAGACCTCTGGGTGATATATGCGCTCTACAAGAAATAGTACATAGACATAGACATACTACAGCCCTCAGATTCTCAGGCACCTGATCTTACTGCAGCCAGGGTCCAGACCACAGTGTTCAGCTGGGCCTTCTTGGATTGAAGAGCAGTTGAAATCTCAGGGTGCCAGACAGGAGTCCTTCAGTCCTTTTATTCCACCATAGTAGTCTTTCTTCAGGTTCCTCAGAATAGTCTAGGAGAAGGTGGTGAGATGACGATTTTATCCTGGACACAAGTAAGTAATTGGAGCACTATTCCAACTTAATCATATTTACCTTCTCAACATATGCTTTCCTCTTTTGTCAGAACTTCTTACTATTACTATAAAATTCACAAAACCCCTACACCAAAAATGGCTCACCTCTTCTTCTATCAAAAGTGTCTGTGGCCCAACAAGACCACTTCTCTGGTTACATGAGGTCTCTACACTTTTTGAGGGCCAAAAACTGTTTTTCTTCTGCTAAAAGGAGAGTTAGTGAGTCCAGGAATCTGGAAATGAATGGGAAAAGATCCTGTGAGCCCATTTAACATCTCCAAGTCGAAATAGGTAATGTGAAGGCAAGCCATTGTTCTGCTATGTGTTCATATACCTTTGCCAGGAGACTATTCCCTGTTAAGTGGCTGTTGTTGGAAGAATTTCTGCACTCCTGGGGCCAAAGGCCAAGCCCTTGTCCTTTGGAGAACAGGTATATTGACTCCAGCCAGCAATGTGTGTATTTGGCCTATGGAGGTGAGATGAGTGGCAACACTGGTTCTAACCCAGATGTCGCACAGACAGCACATAGTACATTTTTGCAAAGTTACTTATCCACTAAATTTATCAGAATCTAACTGCACTATTAAATGGGATTTTAAAAATATGTGTCATTTGTGTTCTATATTTCTCCAGCATTTTCATGAGATAAAGTGTGAAGTCTAGTTTAATCATGTCTAGGCCTGTCTTATGGTAAACAGAGACAAACCTATACAGTGTAAATAGTTTTCAGGTCTTCAGTCACTGTCAGCACACACTTTCTAAACCTATAGTGTAACACTTTTTATGCATTAGACACCCTGCCTTGTGAGCTTCTGAGGGATACTTTATGGGTTACTCATTAATATATAAAATGTGTTTCCCTTCATGATTAAGGGACTTTTAATTGCCATGGGTCACTGCCTTGCTTCTAAGACAGTGGTGCTCCTAGCAGCTGTATATTTGTTGTTTATGTGAGTGATATAAATAAGCACTGCATCACGCACAAAAAAATAAATTTCATGCCATTGCTGCAATTTCTACACCATCTGCCATAGCCTTACTGGACAGTTAAATAAACCAGCCAGTTAGGTAAATCCAATTCACAGTGCATGGTTCCAAGTGAAATCACAGGCAGTGTTATACTTTTTGGCAGTGGTACAGCACAACCATCAAAAATACAGACAAGAAGATAAGGGGGGCATGATAAAAATGATATCCTTTCTTACAGGTCTTCAATACAAACACAATCTGGAATCAAACAAATATATTTGCCTTCTGTATTTTTTCTCAGAGAAAACACATGTATCTGTGGACAAATATATTTTGATAACAGGTTTAGAATTAAATATACAGTTATTAGGGGTGACATCATCTTCGGTGCAGATGTTTCAGGTGCATTGTGTCATACCATGTATAACTTCCGGGAGTGGGGTATGCGCATGCTCCCAGCAACCAATACATGCTACAAACAAATAAGATGCACCAAATAAATTGGTTTTATTTTTCAGTAGATGTGTTTGAAATAGACACAATAATGAATATGTACCTTACATGATTCATATGTTTAAGGTACAATATCATTAATGAGTTTATTCATAATATGAATAAACTCATTAGCAAAGTTTTGCCCCTTTGGGAATTAATAATTCACGGAAATTATTGTGACTGTATGGAATATAAAATACCATTAAAATTCCCCCAAAAATTGGTAAAATTTAAGCTGAAAGATTAAAGTGGAACGTCACCTATCAAATTTATCTGGTCTAAAATATGGTATTCTACATCAAAACTGAACATAAATTATTGATTTGAGAGACAGATAAAGCAAACAAGAGGAAGGAAAAGAAGCAAAGTATATGGTCAAGGTGATGAAGGATTGAGCGAGTATAGTTGTGTGATGAAAAGAGTGTGACTGACATGACTGGGAGTGATGTAAAAACAGTGTGAGTGGAGATCTGAGCTAAAGATTTGGAGAGATGGGCTGTATTACGGGAGTGAAGAGGGGTGAAAAGTAATATGAGAGAAACACGCTGTTCATAAAGAAACAAAAATACTTTCTCAGTGAGATGCATATAAACCATCTACCATCATCCCACTCTGCAGGGTACACAGGATTACCTATATGTAATGCCCATAGGCACATCCCCCCATTTTTCTTATTGAGTTGTATGTTTTAGGTGTGAGACATTGTAGCCCCTATTGACCAGAACAAAATCCCCAGTTTCAAATAACTACTTATCATAAGAGCTTTACAGTGCCATACTAAAGGTTATTTACTACCCAAGTGCCAATAACATGGCATAAGAAGTGTGCAGGGTTGTGGAGGTATGAAGTGCAAAGGTGAATAGTCAGTGGGTGTATATTGTCTATGTGGGAGGGAACAGCAATTACAACGCAGTCTAAAACACACATGCAATTATAAGGAAAGCTTAACAAGGCATGTGTCTTTACCACGCATGTCTTTATCACACAGTTTTTTACCATGACCTTCCTTTACAACTCATGCCATTACCATGCAGGTAACTGAAAAACCCAAAGGTAACACATATAACTTGCGCCCCACAATGCACTGCTTATGAACTCGCATATTACATCACTCATGACATGGTCAGTGACATCTAAAATGACATCACTGATGACATCATCCAGTGATTGTGAGTGTTTATAAAAAGGTTAGGAGTGTTTAATATATATGCACCAAGGTGCATTGATGAACCAGTGGGTGTATGAGTGCCTGTATGAATGATTCAGTGGGTGTGTGACTGACTGTATAATTGAGTGATTATACGTGTCTCAGAGAAGGTGAGGTGACTAGGTTGTGTGTATGTCTGTGTAAGTCTTTCAGTTGATATCTAAGGGGCTGTATGGGTTGGTGAGTGGATACGTGAGTAGCTGTATCAGTGATTGATTGGTTGACTGAGTACCTGTATGGGTCTATGAGTATCTGTGTGGATGAGTGAGGGGGTGTGTGACTGCCTGCATGGATGGGTGAGTGGGTGAGTCAGAGGCTGTATGAGTTTGTGAATGTGTCTGTGAGGGACTGTATGGGTGACTGAGTGTGGGTATGGCTGTGTTGGCGAGAGAATGGATGTGTCAGTGGTATATGGGTGAGGAATTACAGATGTGAAAGGCAGTATAGGTGAGTGTTGGAGTATATGAGTAACTGTATGTGTGAGTGAGTAATTGTGAGAGTGGCTGTATGGGTGAGTGTGTGCTTGTGTCAGTGACTCTATAGGTGAGTGAGTATATGCTAGTATCTGTATGATTAAGTGAGTGGGTATGTGTATAACTACTTAGATGAGTAAGTATACGATTGACTCTATGGGTGAGTGAGTAAATGTGTGAGTAGCTCTGTGGGTGAATGACAGTATGTTAGTGGCTGTATGGCTGTGTGAGTGGATATATCATGAGCTGTATTAGTGAGTGAGTTGGTGTATGAATGGCTGTATGGGTGATTGAGTGGATGTGAGTGTAGAACTATGAATCAGTGAGTAGGTTTGTACTTGGTGTGTCAATGTTTTTGAGAGTGTGGAAGTTGGAGTGGGTGTATAAAAAGTTATACTAAGGTGTGAGTGGGTGTGTCAGAGATACTGTTGATGATTTCATTGGTGACGTCATCAGGGTTGTCATTTCAGATGTCATCAGTGATGTCACAAGTGATGTCACTGACCATGTCATGAGTGGTGTAATATATGAGGTCATAAGCAGCACATTGCAGAGACACGAGTTATAATTAGCTGAGCTAACTATAACTGTTGAATTTCTCTGGTTTTGTGTGAGTTAAACCTGACCCTAACTATAACATTTCTGTAACCTTTGGTTTTTTCAATTATTTCTAAGGTATTTTTAATTCTAATTCCTAACTACAATACCCCTGTAACCTTTTGCTTTTTTCAGTGAATTTCTATGGTTTTTCAATTAGTAGTCGCATTTGTAGAGTGGTGGGGAAAAGGGTCTGGGCCTCCAACCAGCTCACAGGAATCCTGCTGGTACCAGGAGGGCTTCTTGGTCCCCAAGGTCCCTTAACAGCCAAGGTGACTGTATCCATCAACCATTCGTGAACCACAAGCCAGGTTTGCAAAGTGCTAGAGAAAGGGGGAGTGGCCACCAAATACCTCTTAGCAATCCTGCTGTGTTGGACTTATTTTAGATGACAGGAATGGTATCTGGACTCTTAGGATGTCCTTGGGGAGCAACTAACCCTCCTATTATCTCCAGTAAGATCCACGCAGCAAGATTGCCGGGACCTACAAGAAGGCCAGGCCTCCTGTCTCCACCACTCTGTAAATGCATCTCCTGGCGCACTGCAAGTAGGGGGATGTAATACCCTTGACTGTTGTGGGTTTTGGGGGCACCTACCCCTCTTGTTACCTCCAGCAAGTCCCACAATGTGAGTTTGCTTAGAGGTTTTCAGTGGCCACGCCCCGTTTCTCCACCACTTTGCAACCGCACCCCCTGGCCCACTACTAGTTGGGGAATGAAGTCCCCTATGGCTCTAGAGGATCCTTAGAGGCCAACTAGCCCTCCTGTTACCTCCAAAAAGACCCACACAGGTAGATTACTAAAAGGTCAGAGGCCACGTCCCCTTTCTCCACCACTCTCAAAATGCACCTCCTGGCCGTTACTTGTTGGGGAAGAAGTCCAGTTTAGTCCTCAAGCCCTCAAGAGGCAAGGGAACCTCACTGCCCCCACCAGCAGTGCACTGAGAGATATGTTTGCAGAGTGGAAGAGTGAGGGGCCATGGCATCTGACCACCTGTCATCAATGTGTACACAATAAGCCTGCAGAGACAATCTCTCAATGCCTGGAGGGTCAAGAGGATCCCGGGTCAGAGTAAAGCCTCCCACGTTCAAACTTATAGTCACAATAGGTCACTCCCACTGTCCACGTAGAGGTCTCTATAGGGTGCACTTAATTGGGGGGATGTGAAGAATGACGTGTGAGGTCAGGTGTGTCACTTCACCTTAAGGTGGGCAGAGAAGCAATTCCCTTTTGTTTATTTACCCTCACACACCTTAGTGGTGTCATGCTTCATCATAGGGTCACCCCGACACCTATAAGTTGAGGTGGGTTCGACCACAGTGTTGGGAGCTCTTTAGAAATGTGGAAGACCAGGGGGACAAATTAAAGATAAGAAACCTCTTACAGATCCCTTAGTTTCCCTTTATTCTTGGGTCTGTCAGGGTTAATAATATTTTTTTTAAAATGGGTCGGAATAGGAGTGTAATGGTCCTAAGACCCTAGTGTCAACATGTTTCAGTCCATATGCCGCCATATAGGTCCAGGACTTTCTTCAGGGCAGAGGTTGGCCTCTCTGGGGTACAGTATAGTGGATCAATATCCTGTGACTGTAATAAAAGTATTCGAACAAGCCGGGGACCGAGACCACTTAGGTCGGCAGGCGGGCAGGACTCTTGACAAAGTAAGTACACTGCAGGCATTTTGTGACGAGGGACAATGGTGCCCACCCCCCACTTTTCCAAAGAGCACCCAACACTGTGGTCGAGCCCACCACGACTTATAGGCATCTGGGTGACCCGATGATGAAGCATGACACCACTAGGGTGTGTGAGGGTATCTGCGTATCTGTTTTTTCTATCTTTTTCTATCTTTTTTATCATCCCATTCTCTTCAATTGATTCTTACCTCCAACAAAATCGCCGCAAACCAAAACAACAACTAACGTTAATAATATACAAACTAGGCGCTCCCGTACAAAACCCCCCCAAAAAAACACCACTTCCCCATATTTTCAATAACAAGCCAAATCTGCAATGCAACCTAAAAAAACAAGCGATAGTTCCACTTACCACTAACAAATTAACATCAACATTTAACTAGTTTAAGGATGTAGACTGTGTACTGCGTGAATTACATCCATATTTAACGACGAATATAGGTACTAATTATGCACTTCCAACACCCAACAAAATCACAAAACCCAGCGCCACCACCACTACAACCACCCCTACTGACTCCTCCCCATCCACTACCTCAGAGGCAGCACAAAACAGAACAGCAGACCTTCCCAAAATAATATATCGCCTCAACAGCACACTAGCTGAATGTTCAGAGATGTGGCAACCAACTATGTGTAAGGGAGGGAACTCGTACATCAACAATAATTTACACATCCCCAAGACTACCGGTGATATCCTATACACAACTCACTATACAAACCAAAAACTTTTCTGCGTGTAGATATAATATTGATACATATAGTGTACTGCACAGTGGACGGAACCATATTATCTCAGACACTGGGGAGTATCTTGGTCATGTAGCTGTGTTGTTCCCCCCCTATGAGCAGAAGCGGAGTGGGCTGGTCCTATGTATGCAACTCCAGCGTAAGAGTATAAATAATTAGGCTACACCTTGGGCGTGGTTCTCTTTTGCAAAGACAAAAGACTCTGCCACAGCGAAGGTCCTCACCCTGCCACGTTTGGATCTACACTACAGACAACATTGAATCTAGCCTCGACTTATTTAATGCCGAGACAATTGTACTATATGTCTTCAGATTTTGTTAAAGGATGTGACATAAGCATTCCTCGATGTCTGTCCTGACTACTGCCTTCGATCTACACTGCGGACAGCAGGGTTCACAACTTGAATTCAGCTTTGGATCTACACTACGGACAGCATTGCATTTTTGCCCTGCTTTTTTTAAGGCAGAGACAATTGTACTATCTGTCTTCAGATTTTGTTAATGGATCTTACAAAAAGCATTCCTCAATGTCTGTGCTGACTACTGCCTTCAATGTACTCTGCAGACAGTAGGGTTCGAAACTTGAATTCAGCTTTGGATCTACACTACAGACAGTATTGAAATCAGTCTTGATTTATTTAATGCAGAGGCAATTGTACTATATGTCTTCAGATTTTGTTAAAGGATGTTACAAAAAGCATTCCTCGATGTCTGTGTCGACTACTGCCTTCGATCTACACTGCGGACAGTAGGGTTCACAGCTTTGGATCTGCACTACGGACAGCATGAAATGCAGCCTTGCTTTATTTAAGGCAGAGACAATTGTACTCTATGTCCTCAGATTCAGGTGGAATGGCGATTGCATATGATGCATTCCAGTAAGCAAGAGACATGGTACCAGTGCGACCCGCCCGAACCACAAATCATCGCAGGGTACGCACACGCTGAGTTCTTCAGTTACCACTATCTCACTGCACCACAAGTCATCTTCACGTGGCCTTATTAAGTCAGAATTCACAAGGAAAAAAACATTGCTACCAGTGCGGCCTGCCTGGACCACGCATCATCCCAGGCTAACCAGAACCTTGCTTCAAGTGCCACTAACTCAGTGTTATCATCGTTGACTGCACACACGCTAAATTACCAATACTGTGCATCTCTCCTCAACGCAACGTGGTTGTGGACCCCTGCTATCCACTGCCTCCTGCCTACACTGCGGTCATGAGAGCTCACAATTAAATAGACTCTTGATTCATTATTTGCAGAGTATAACGTCCCTCAAACCTACACAATATCCCTTTAGTAACCTTCCTTCAAAAACTTCTTTTATATCAGTTCTAGGTTTAGTTGAATAACAAAATTCACCCTGCAAGTGCAAAGGAACACTGAATGGCAGTCTACACCGCGGATAGCACAGGTCACAATGTGAACTATAATGTCCCTGAAGCCTACATATTTTGACAACCTATTCCATATATGTTTTGTCTTTTATTTGAATCATGATTATAGATGACGAAGTCCAGTAGGCAACAGACAATGCTTTCAGTGCACCCAGTTCGGACCACGGATCATCGCAAGGTGAGCACACACTGAGCACCAGACGTACCACTAACTTAGTCACCCATAAATAATTGCCACGTGGCCTTATGAAGGCAAATTCAGTAGTCAAAAGACATTGTTACCAGTGCGGTCTGCCTGGACCACGCATCATTGCAGGCTCCACACAAACTGCCCCTACCTCAGTGCACCACAACTCATGAACCTTTTACGATAGAATCTTCTGTGTATTATTTCACATGTAGTGCTCTTACCTTTGTACAGCAGAAGTAATAAACTGTTTATAATGGGATATTTAAGTATTATATGATGATTACTATTGTACTTGCTACCAATGTTCCCTCTAATTTTTTTCCTCTATGTGCGGCAGTGGAGGGTCTCTGTGCGCTGCAACCATGGCTATGTGCGCCAGAAACCGAACCTCGCGTGTCTGCGGTGCCAAATGCCGCTCGTTTTTGGGGCCCTCCTGCCCTCTGCCCCACTCGCTTTTGGTGCCCTTCTGCCCTCTGCCCCACTCGCTTTTGGTGCCCTTCTGCCCCACTCATTTTTGGTGCCCTCCTGCCCTCTGTCCCACTCGCTTTTGGTGCCCTTCTGCCCTCTGCCCCACTCACTTTTGGTGCCCTTCTGTCCCACTCATTTTTGGTGCCCTCCTGCCCTCTCCCACTCGCTTTTGGTGCCCTCCTGCCCTCTGCCCCACTCTCACTTTTGGTACCCTTCTGCCCATTGCCCCACTCGTTTTTGGTGCCCTCCTGCCCTCTGCCCCACTCGTTTTTGGTGCCCTCATGCCCTCTGCCCCACTCGCTTTTGGTGCCCCCCTGCCCTCTGCCCCACTCGCTTTTGGTGCCCTCCTGCCCTCTGTCCCACTCGCTTTTGGTGCCCTCCTGCCCTCTGCCCCACTTGTTTTTGGTGCCCTCATGCCCTCTGCCCCACTCGCTTTTGGTGCCCCCCTGCCCTCTGCCCCACTCGTTTTTGGTGCCCTCCTGCCCTCTGTCCCACTCGCTTTTGGTGCCCTTCTGCCCTCTGCCCCACTCGCTTTTGGTGCCCTTCTGCCCCACTCATCTTTGGTGCCCTCCTGCCCTCTGTCCCACTCTCTTTTGGTGCCCTCCTGCCCTCTGTCCCACTCGCTTTTGGTGCCCCCCTGCCCTCTGCCCCACTTGTTTTTGGTGCCCTCATGCCCTCTGCCCCACTCGCTTTTGGTGCCCCCCTGCCCTCTGCCCCACTCGTTTTTGGTGCCCTCCTGCCCTCTGTCCCACTCGCTTTTGGTGCCCTTCTGCCCTCTGCCCCACTTGCTTTTGGTGCCCTTCTGCCCCACTCATTTTTGGTGCCCTCCTGCCCTCTGTCCCACTCGCTTTTGGTGCCCTTCTGCCCTCTGCCCCACTCACTTTTGGTGCCCTTCTGTCCCACTCATTTTTGGTGCCCTCCTGCCCTCTCCCACTCGCTTTTGGTGCCCTCCTGCCCTCTGCCCCACTCTCACTTTTGGTACCCTTCTGCCCATTGCCCCACTCATTTTTGGTGCCCTCTGCCCCACTCGTTTTTGGTGCCCTCATGCCCTCTGCCCCACTCGCTTTTGGTGCCCCCCTGCCCTCTGCCCCACTCGCTTTTGGTGCCCTCCTGCCCTCTGTCCCACTCGCTTTTGGTGCCCTCCTGCCCTCTGCCCCACTTGTTTTTGGTGCCCTCATGCCCTCTGCCCCACTCGCTTTTGGTGCCCCCCTGCCCTCTGCCCCACTCGTTTTTGGTGCCCTCCTGCCCTCTGTCCCACTCGCTTTTGGTGCCCTTCTGCCCTCTGCCCCACTCGCTTTTGGTGCCCTTCTGCCCCACTCATTTTTGGTGCCCTCCTGCCCTCTGTCCCACTCTCTTTTGGTGCCCTTCTGCCCTCTGCCCCACTCACTTTTGGTGCCCTTCTGCCCCACTCATTTTGGTGCCCTCCTGCCCTCTCCCACTCGCTTTTGGTGCCCTCCTGCCCTCTGCCCCACTCTCGCTTTTGGTACCCTTCTGCCCATTGCCCCACTCGTTTTTGGTGCCCTCCTGCCCTCTGCCCCACTCGCTTTTGGTGCCCTCCTGCCCTCTGCCCCACTCTCGCTTTTGGTGCCCTTCTGCCCTCTGCCTCACTCGCTTTTGGTGCCCTTCTGCCCTCCTGCCTTGTCCCACTCGCTTTTGGTGCCCTCCTGCCCTCTGTCCCACTCGCTTTTGGTGCCCCCCTGCCCTCTGCCCCACTCGTTTTTGGTGCCCTCCTGCCCTCTGTCCCACTCGCTTTTGGTGCCCTCCTGCCCTCTGCCCCACTCTCGCTTTTGGTACCCTTCTGCCCATTGCCCCACTCGTTTTTGGTGCCCTCCTGCCCTCTGCCCCACTCGCTTTTGGTGCCCTCCTGCCCTCTGCCCCACTCGCTTTTGGATTTTGCAGTTAGAAAACCTGTGATTCACAAAATCTCAGACATGGAGACATCAGAATACCCTTTTGCTTTAACAATCCTCTCTTTGAGTTAGAAAAGTCTATTCGACTTTTAAGAGGTGTTTTGAGAACCACTATGAATCACAAATATGTGTCATGAAAGCAGCCTCGAGGTTAACGGCACCATGCGGCACACCAAGGAGCTCTGCTTCTCAAGTCGATTTTTCAACTTGAGCTTTCTGATCGCGAATGGTCACGACCACCCACATTGGGGAAATCTGGCCAGAAGTATGTTTCAAGTGTTTTTTGTTTATTCATGTACTGGCAAATTTACGGTTTTTTAATTACCTCATATTGCTAAGAACTTCAATATTTCTTGAAAGTCATCCATTTAATTTTTTGTCAACTCTGATACATCTTTACTGGATTGCTTTTTAATTGGATTTCTTTATTCGTTTTCCTGAAAGGGGCAACAATGGCTTCCTTTATTTTCTTTTACTGATGGTTTTACCTTCAGCCAAAGTGCCCCCTCATATTTCCTTTTAATTTATTCTACAATGTTTGCAAATTTTTTCTTTTGATCAAACTGTAAATCAGGACAGTAGTCCCCGGATTTACCTTTGCTTTTACAAAACGAGTATTTGCTCAATGAGCTGACAAACTATGTGATGTCAGGGCTAATGTCAAATAAAAGCCACATTTTTTCGGGATGAGGGCCAGGTGGAGGGACTTTAAACCAAGACAAGGGCAGTCTAACTTGTCAATTGATTCACCTTAGTTCCTCCCACTTAGGTTTATTGATCTGTGCCCCTTCGTTTGGTTTAATGTATTGGCAATAAAAAAAACGTTGTTCAATTTTGCCGACTCAGGGTGCATCGGTACTTATTTAAATTAGCACAGAGCATAAAATGGCAGCTCCAAGGATTTGTTTTCGGAGGCTGCACTGTATATCGGTTGGAGCATTTTCAATAATTAATAGATGCATAATTTACACAAGAACTCTGGCCTTGCAGTAGAACAAGGCGAGGAGAGAACTCCCGTTCTAAGTTAAGCCGCCAAAACAAATAAATGCAAGATACATCATATATCTGAATTCTTGCAACGCTGCCACAAAGCGTGTAGGTTTGAGCTGTAGGAAATACTGTCATCAGAACAATTTGCATTTGGGAATGTATTTCATAAAACCCAGAACCATAATTCCTTTTCATAGGTCTGGCATTTCACAATTGACAGAGAATAAGCAATAATCGGTCCGAGAAGGTACTTCAGACAAGAACATTTGAATTCTCCCAAGGGTGCTTTCAGAACGGAATTGCACGTGTTGTCGTGCTTTTGGACTTGCTAAATGTCTTCTCTAAGGGAGCGCGGTTGGGGGCTGATTGTGAGCCATTGTGAAAATGTTTGTTAATTGCAGCGCATGATGGTGCTGCAATTAACAAATGTTTACACAAAGCGCCACAAACAGCCGGCAGCCACAGCCGGAATTACCGTTTTCGCGCCGCTCGCGTTTTAAAAGCGGCGGCGCGAAAGCATTCACAGGATATGTGCGCGCTTCCCTCATGACTCTGCGCGCTCGGGGGAAGCAAGGTGCGCGCGCGCGCGCGCGCGTTACAGGGAACAGTGCTTGCTACCAACAGCAACGTAATAAAATGGAGTCGAGCGCATTTGCCTCTACCAACTTAAACTATCTATCTGTGAGTATTCATTATGTTTGTAAAATGCTGCCCCTGGGCCCTACCACATTATATTGTGCTGTAAACAGCATATGCAACCATCTTACCTCTGGCAGTAACAAAAAATTCGGTTATATAACTTTCTCTCGCTCATTCTACAAATACAAACGTAGAAACTGGATCATTACAATACTGCAAGCAAAGTGAACAGGAAATTTACAGGTGTGTACTATTGCTCGAGTTTTCTTTTTTTTTGTAGCATATTTATATACCGCGAACTCGACCCAAAACTATGTCAGCGATTTACATAAGCACCGTGTTTACAGTACGTTTTCAGGCACATGTAGATTATGTGATTTGTCTACAATAACAGGATGTGGAGGCGACTCCGATGCTCGAACACTGATTTTCAGGACCAAGTTTTACGGTATACCCGAAGGACCACATAGGTATATATATTAGTTTCCCTTCATGTGCCAAAAACTGCAACCTAAAGCCTTCACAGCCCTGTATTACTACAGCTACAACACTCCACTGAATGTCCAACAAACATTCATATTCGCAGAAATGTGTCATGCCCACCATCTTTTATGTGTGGAACTATGGGTAATGTAAGGGCAGTGATTTCCCATACCTTCCATGTTGGTCATGTTGAGGGTCTTCACAGACATAATGACACATTTGCGCTTAAGACCAGGGTGACGGCAGCACTACAACACAGACACCCGAATCAGTCGATTTCTCATATAGCTCACGACGGAGCCACACCCACAGCTCCGGAGTCATTTTTCACCTCCTCGCGCAGCACTGGCATACGTCAGGCCAGCCCACTTCGCTTACGCTTACAGGAAAACACAACAATGCTACATGGCCCAAATGTTCTTTGCAGTGATTTGCTAGTTCCAGGTCAAGTTGTCAGAATGGCACACACACACTCCCTCATGGCTGGTATACACCCACACCACACCCATCCAGCACAGGTGTCACAACACACGTGACCCTACCAATAAAAAAGACCGGGCGCACATGCTCTATGCCATTTTAGAGTTGCTGCCATCGCAAGCGCTGTGATGGCCCGTCCTGGTGGTTCGGACACCTCATGAACTACCAAACATGGGGGCCCACCACCACATGCATGGCCTCTTTAGTTAGTGGTACCGGAAGAACTGAGCGGGTGAGGCACCTGCGATGATGATGGGTGTATGAGTAAGTCCTTTGTCATAGCGATATCAAGACTCAGCACCAAATGTGAGTCTTCTTGGTGGCAGAGAGGGACTGCATGATGTAGAAGGTGCTCTGTCCGCAAAAAGGTGAGCAGTGAGGCCTGGGTACGCACCGAACTGGATACAAAAAGTCAACACAGCGATTTGGGCGTACGCAGTCCTACATTCCCTATCTTATTACATTTGTATTTTTTTTTTACAATTGCGGGAAAGTTTTTATAGTCGGTCAAATGTCCGTCGCTCCCGCATGCGTAGCGAAGTAGATGAGTATTTATTTTTTCATACTATATACAGTTACATTTACCATCTTATTTTGACAACCTTTCCTTTCTCAATTCATATACCACTCGCGCCTCCGTTGCTGTGCGCAGTACAGCTTGTGCCTTCGTTGGAGTGCACAGCACTGCTCACACAGTGCGAGATATTTTCTATGTGAAAAAACGGGGATAGGAACCTAACCTTCAATTCGCACACGCTCGTGCGTGTCTGTTTCCTTCCGCACTAAACATTGGCCTTTGCGTGCGACTTATTCTAAAAGCCTACACGCAATTGACCAGAGGCATATGCATTGCTCCGTCCATGGCCTATTGGCATCTATTACGCGTTAGCTGCACTCAATAGACTTCAATAGTACATGAGCTGTCAATTGTCTTGCTCAGACACGGGCGTGATGATTGAAACCACTTGTATGACTGCACACCACTTGTTTTCTGTAACTGGATGGAAACATTAATACTCTACTAATTGCTCATAAATTGAAGCCCATTAAACAAGTTGGAACCGTACAAATGGTTGTATTTTTAATGGGATAGGGAAGGTGTGTGAAAGGGGGATGTTATTCTACTCCACATTAAGAAAGCGGCAATTACCAATCATAACATCTTTCTTTTACTATCTTGTAGATGTGGAGCTTCAAGGTGCACTATGCCCCGCACGTGGTGGAAGACACACCTGTGACAGAAAGGCGAGCTGCAAATATTCTTTTCAGAGTCACTCTCTCACTCTCTCTCTTCCTCTCTCCTTTGATGAACAAATAACGCACAATCTTATCTTCCTTTCTATCTAACAGGTTGTGTTTCACAAATTGGCGTCCCCCCCAACACCTCCAAAGCTCAGCATTTGAGGAATCTGCAATGATGCGTGGCCATCGTAACAATGCCTAAGAAGGTTGCTTGGACACGTGGTGGACCCTTTTTGAAACACGCCGGTGGCACAAGATGAGCAGAGAAGTTTGTTTTCCAAATGTAAATGTGGGATACTTGTAAAGCGCACTGTTACTCTACCCGAGCGTCCTGGCGCTGTAGACCACTGGGGAACCCGTCCTGGTTTTCCCTGTGAGATGCTCCCTTTCTGGGTATCTCCAGGGTGAAACCAGGCATCCCCGGCGTCTGTGGGGGGCCGTTGTAGAGATGAGGCAAGCTTAATGCCCAGAGTTACCGAGTGTGTTCCCTGGTTAGAGTAGGCACTGAGGAGAGAATTATCGAGTCCGTTGACCCTGGTCCAAGACCCTGCCGCGTCAGGAATTGAACCCTGGTCCCGGGCCGTTCTCTGCTTACAGGTCTGCCGCCTCTAACCAGTGAGCCACACTTCTCCACAACGTGAAGTTACCTGTGGGCGGGGAGCATGGATACTCGGCTGCAACTTGAGTGCATAGGAATGTGCAATCACGTCTGGACACTGGGAGTGGATGGGGTGCAGCAGTCTGAGTGCGCAGTAATTAAAACTCACTGCTATGCAGTGGGAGTGCATGGGGTATAGCACCCTGGGAGGAAAAGAACACACAGACACCTCCTTACAGTGGGAGTTGATGTAATACAGTAGCCTAGATGTGCAAAGGCATAACACAGAAATATACGTGTGCTGTTGTATGTACTCTGCAATTACTAATTGTATACTATCTTTCAGATCACTAAACCTGAGGGTGCACAATAACCCGGCATGCGGTTGGACACAGACCAATGGCAAAAAGGTGAGCTGCGAAGATTTTCTCCAGTATCAACAGTATTTCTCCTGCTCCATTTATTACTTTATCTCTCTCACACATTTAATGTCTTTCTTTCTCTCTCTTCCTCCCTCACACTTTTTCTCTTTCTCTTTTCAAGTTATGAACCCTGCTGTCCACACTGCAGATACATAAATTGAGGCTGAATTTAACACTGTCTGCAGTATAGATCCAAAGCAGATTGCAAATTCTAACCTCTGCTACATGCAGTGTTTGCAAAAGGTAAGCAGAGTGGCCTAGGTGCACAAGGCCTCCAATTAAAGTGGTACAAAGAAACAATATTGTCCTGCATAATGACGTGAACTCTCACCTCATTCTGTCTCATCTTTGAATCATTTTAAAGACCTGCTGGACCATACTGTAGATATGAGCCAGCGGGCACTTCCCTACAGCACCTCTTTAACGCGGACCTACAAGAGGGGTGGGATGCATCAGGCACACTGCACGCGTGCAAATAAGCAATATTGCCAAGTGTTATGATAACTTGCGATCTTTGACCTCATTCAGTCACATCTCTCTCTCATTTTAAATACCATCTAAACAATAAGATAGGCCTAAGCTTACGAGCAACGCTGCCCTACAGACTCCTGTTGAGGGTGATTCTGCGGGAGGGGTGGGGTGCACTACCCTGAGTGTGCATGTGAGAAAAAACTATCTTGCCTTCCGTAATGATGTAATCTCTCACCTCATTCAATCACATCAATCTAATTTTAAGGACCTACTGGACTGTACTATCGACCTCAGCCAGGAACAAGAGCTGCTCCACAGACACGTGACATTAGCTTTTAGGACACCTTAGTTACTTCCTTACTGAGTGTACATGCACACAGACTCCCGCCACTGCATTACACGCAAACATTAAGCTTCTAGCATACGCTCTATTGCTATGTATATTATCATTAGCATGATATATTATAATTTAACCGTGTGTTTCCTCGTGTATTTCAACTCCTCTTTGAACCATGATTATCACTAACAATTATTCGTACTTCAAAAATGAAGGATGCATTCAACTCCTAATTTCTAACAAGCGTAACATAAACATTCATTTACCTGCAAATGTTTCCACCATTAAATGACTTCTCTCTCTATAGAGATTAATTGATTGGCTGAAAAGGGCTGAGCGGGAACTCTCTCCGGTACTGATGCCTTGAGCATTCTAACACCTTCCATGGCAGTATCAAGACACCGTTCCATTGTGGAGACCTGCTCATCCATACAAATGTATCCCGGACTTGGAGCTTGCAGCAACACGTCGTGGGACACACCAGTGGTGGCAGGTGAGCTGTGAAGCCTCAGTGTGAAAGACCTCCAATCGAGCTCATTGCGGAGTAGGGATTGGGGTGCAGCACTCCCTGTGCATACAAACGATTTTCCAGTAAGTAATATTGTAGGAGTATATTATCAAAGAACAGTGATCTCTGGCTTCATGTATTTAATTTTGAGGATTTCTTAAACCACACTCCATCTCGCAGATCCCTGCGTCCTAGACAACGAATGACGAAGAGTAAACACTAAAGACTGAGAGCAATAAGCAGACACTCTATCTCCTCCTGCCTCTCTACTTTTACCTCTCACTCCCCTTCTCACTTCCACCCACTACCCTCCTTTCCTTTTTTACTATGATCCTTTAATTCAAACTAGCTTTTTTTACCTCTTCGACATAGCAGACATACTTATATTTCATTTTTGTTTTGCAGGTTACCAACGCTGCTACCACTGGAGTCCATCTCACATTTTGTTTATTATACTGTTCTAGTAAAGTTACGTTTCTATTTATTTATTTCTGTTTTAATAAAGGATAATAAAAATAAATAAATAAATAAATAACTGAGTGTATACGCCTTCTTTTTCTATTATTTATTGTGATAATCATCTCTTTGGAGAAGATTTTAAAATAAAAACTATTTAACATTATAGTGCACCTATAAAAAATAATGTAAGTAACTATTAGGCACATAAATCCTGAGTAATTGTACAAAAACAAGAGTTCTATGAGTGTATCACTTTATAACCCCATAAGTACTATCCGTGTGATTACAAAACAAATAAGGCACCGCCTAGCACCACCGAGGCTTCAGAGACTGCCGAGGCACACCCTGCATATTAAAATAAAGATCCTGAGTATGACAATTCCCAGACTTAAGTTGCCTCGAACTCCTCAAACAATTAGTAAATAATTCTCGAGAAGGTGTCAGTCTCCTAGACTACAAAACGTCTCTGTACCCTTCCGCGCCCAATTGACATGTCACATGAACACAGTACTTTGGGGCATATTTACAAGGAAGCCAATAAAATTATACCCCTTAATTTGTAAAATAATAACTGATGGGGCTCAAAGTTTTACTAAGAAAAGAATGATGTTTATAATTAGAAGTGTAATACCAAGGCTAACTCTTTACCAGCTCTTTACCAGAGGCTGTAGCTGCGATTAATGGTTCCTATATAAAAAAATAAAAGTCAAGCACACTTGCTGTTTGGATTAGCATCATTGTGTGCTGAACTTGTGACCTGTGTGCTCAATTAAGTGTTCTATGAACTGTTACTATGGTAACAGGCAGTAAGCAGTTTGGGGGTAAGGTTCAAAGGTGCTGGCTGTACAGAAACGGTCATATTTACCCAAAGTCCTCTACATGACAGAGGAGAAATCAAACAGAGACGACAGAACACTGTTTACATTAGGAGCAAAAGAAGTACACAACTCTTCGAATTAGCCGCAAGAGAGGGCACGAGCAATAGCCACTGGCATTACAAAACCCCATGTACAATTTGCCTACTCTGTACTCAAGAATGTGCAATTCTTTATCGATCCCAAACAGACACTGCTGCTTCATGTTTCACAGTGTGCAATTCACTAAATACTTTGTGGCTACCTAAAAGGGAGACGGGATTGTCGACATTCCAAAACTTAGGGGCATATTTACAAGGACGGTGTTAAAATTATCGCAGCTTTAGTGGCAGCAATATGCTGCAAAAACGGCAATAATGGGTCAGCTAATATGTGTTACAGAATTCCAATAAAAGCCCAGGGTAGATATGCAGGACATCTAACCTGGGCTTCTATTGGAATTTTATAACGCATTTTAGCAAGCCCATTATCGCAGTTTTAGCGGTGGTTTCCTGCCGCTAAAACGGCGATAATTTTAATGAGGTTCTTGCTAATATGCCCCTAGGTTTGGATTTTGAAAGATAGAACAGGGAAACCTGCAGACTCTTTCAAAATGCAAAGCAGATTTCTTTTCCCCACAGGGAGCTAAATATTAGCAGGTCCCCATGTGGAAAAGTAATAGCGGCTTCAGAAGGACGCAGGCAGCTGGCTAGGACCATAGAGACATTGGGGCTCCACCCACGGTCCCCAAAGTTGTATAGACTCCTAAACAGTAAACAGGGCAATATAATTTTCACCACATTTCAGCCTTTTTTTTTAAATGTGGCAAAATGGCTCTTGTAAATATGCCCTCAAGTTTGCTATGACAGAGCGGGAACCTCGACTCCCACCCTGCCACACCAAACAGCAGTGTCCCAGGGGTAGGCATCCCGAGACACAGCAGGAGCCAATCCTGGGGAGTGGGGTTTCCCAGGAACCTCCACTGCTACAGACTGGGGGCCACGCGGCCCCCCTCCCACAATTTAAAAGCCCCAGACAGGGGTGATCCCCGGAGCTTAGAGGGACCTTTGAGCCCCCCCACCTATTTTTTCAAAAGCTCCAAAGAGTAGGGGTCCCCGAGGCTGGAGAGGGCCTTTGAGCCCCCACCCAAGTATTTTACTAGGGGAGTACCTTTGAGCCCCCCACCCATTTATTTTGTATCACCAAGTGAAGGCGTTCCCCGGGCTACAGGAACTCCATCAAATTTAATATTTTAGACCCCGGGATTTTGCCCCCCCAGGTTGCTAATTTTTAAACAAGCACAGGAGCCCGCGCTTTGGTTTTATTTTTTTTACGGCAGATCCATGCACCCTGCACACATTTCCCCATTTAAAAAAATATATATATATTTTTTGGGGCCCTAGGGATCCTTGTGGGACCCCCTAAGATCACTCCGAGACTTTCAGGACAAGAGCGGACCAAAGCGCCCCACTAGTTTTGAAAATTTCACGAGGATTCGTCAACCAGCGCCAAAGTTATTCTAAATAGAATGTTGCGGATTTCCTATGGAAAATAGGTCCTAACTATAACTACCTACTGGCTACTGCCAGTAGGTAATATATTTATTGATATCTATATATATATTCACTTAAAAAAACATAGGTTTCAGGCATGTTATAGTTAGGAATTAGCAGTTAAAAAACCTTAGAAATTCACAGAAAAAAACATAGGTTTCAGGGGAGTTCTAGTTAGCTGGACATATCACGCGTACAAAACCATTGAAATTCCACTGTTAGAGTTAGTTCAGCTAACTATAACTTGCGCGCCCGCAATGCACTGCTGATGATGTCGCATTTTTCATCACTCATGACATGGCCAGTGACATCACTCATGACATCACTGATGACATCTCAAATTACATCACTGATGACATCATCCATTGAATGTGGCTATTTCTGAAAAATTAAATATTTTTTATATATGTATATCTCAAGGTCGATGGAAGAATAAATGGGCAAATAAGTGTCTAAATGGATGTTATGTTTTGTAAAATTGTTTGTGTAACTGACTGAATAAGTGTATCTTAGTGAATACATGGGTTAGCGAGTAATGTTTAAATATGTAAATATCTGTATCAGTCTTTCACTTTGTGTATAAGTGGCTGCATGGGTTGGTGAGTAGCTACATGAGTGTCTATATGGGTTATTAGTTGGTTTTTCAGTATCCGTATGAGTGTCTGCATGGTTCGGTGGGGGTATTACTTGTCACATAGATTCATGAATTAGTGACTCACTGTTTGTGTTGCAGACAGCATGTGTGCAGGACTCTATGGGTGGATAGTGTGTGTATGGGTGTGTTAGTGAGTGAATGACTGTCTCAATAGTGTCTTTATGAGTAACTACATACGTTTTAAATTTGTGTATGTGAGTATTGGTGTATATAAGGGAGTATATGTGAGAGTGAGAGATTGGAAGAGTTCCTGTATAAATAATTATGTGTTTCTATAAGTGATTGTTTAAGAGAATAAGTATGTGTACGTTTCTGTAGAAGTAAGTGTAGTAGTGTGTGTTTAACTGTATATACAAGTAAATGGATGTTTGATTCTTTATTAGCATGAGTGACTATGTGTGTGAGTAACTATAAATAAGTGGCGGTGTGTAACAGGATGTATAGGTGTTTGAGTACATATGTAAGTACATGTATGAGTGCCTATATAGGACTGTTGGTGAATGACTGTATGTGTATGTAGATCTTCACATTACGAAATAGGTTGTTGTAACTGGTATTGGTATGTAAATTTTTTTGAAAATGTTAGTTTCTATTTTTCAATGTGTGTATCAAAGGTTATATTCGAAAAAAAACTTAAATGCATAACTGTTGTAAATACTGAAAACTGTTTCCATACCACAGACTGTGCTCTCTGATCATGTAATGAATTGTGTTTCCTAATTGTGAATTGTGTTTCCTATTTATGATTCGGTCTTTTTTCCTAATATGTTTTGAACATCCTGGCAATCAATTTTTACGAGGTGTTTTTATAATTATAAATGCATTCCCCTTTTTTACAAATGTTTATGTATGTATCTTTTATGGTCTTGACGACCGAAATAAAGAAGTTATGGATTTGGATTTGGTTATATTCGGGTGAGAGAAGGTGTGCCACTCTATCACAAGGATGATGTCATCACTGATGTCATCAGTGATGTCATTTGAGATGTCATCAGTGATATCATGAGTCATGTCACTGACCATGTCATGAGTGATGTAATATGTGATGTCATCAGCAGTGCATTGCGGGTGCGTGAGTTATAGTTAGCTGAACTAACTATAACAGTGGAATTTCAATGGTTCAACTCCCCTGAAACCTATGTTTTTTTGGGTGCATTTCTAAGGTTTTTTAAATGCTAATTCCTAACTATAACGTGTCTGAAACCTACGTTTTTTTAAGTGAATGTCAACGGTTTTTTAAATGCTAATTTCTAACTTTAACGTAACTGAAACCTATGGTTTTTTAAGTGAATTTTAAAGCTTTTTTAAATGCTAGTTTCTAACTATGTGTAGAAAGAAGAAAAACACACAGAAAGAAGAAAAACAAACGCAGAAAGAGGCAACAGAAGTCCTCAAATTCGAAGAAAAGTGCAGGAAGAAGGAAGACGTGCAGAAAGAACAAACAAAGGAGCAGAAGAGGCTTTTTGCAAAATCATCCTGTACCCTCAACTTTTTAAGATGGGTACTGGTGGTAATTGACTCTGACCAACCAATCCTAGAGCCAGTGCCATCCTACAAGACACTTAGAATACAGTTAAAACACCTACATACACTAGGATACCCCTTTTATTAGCTTGACCTCCTCTGAAAGCCCCTAGAATATAATAGGGCAGGGGGATTAAATCTACCTCTTAAAACGTGCTACATGGCACCTTTGCACACTGGTGAGGGGAGGGGGGCTGAGCAGACGTGTGCAAACACAGCCTCTGGCCGTTTTAATTTGGGAGATAAAGTCCCCTTGAATACTGAGGGTCCCTGGGGTGCAACTAGCCCACCAGCTCCCTCCACTAAGCGCCACGGAGCTGCGTTGCTCAGAACACCTCTCTGCAACGCAGCCCCCTGGTGCATACTGGAGGTTCCTGGTGGCTAGGTGGCCCCCAAGGGAATTCGTTCCCCATCTGCAAACGCGCCCGGGGGCACATTTGCAGCGTAATAAAAATAGGGAATGTGGCCTCCGACGCGATGCCGGTCTTTTAAATTTTTTTTTTTTTAGAAATGGGGCTGTGTAGCCCCCCTTCTTTTTCCAATTTTTTGTCCCTGTGGACCCCATCCCCCAGGGCCTGCTCCCTAATTTTTTTATTTTATTTTTTAAATTGGGAAGGGGCCACGTGGAGGGGGCTGCGTTACCCTACTCCTCTGGCCACTTATGGTCCCGGGGACCCCATTCCCCGGGGCCAGTCTGTTTTTTTTTTTTTAAATGTTTGGGGAAGTGGGTCATGTGGCCCCCTTCCCGGGCCACTTGTAGCACCGGGGACCCCATCCCCCGGGGCTGGCCCTCTCTGTTGGGGACCGTGGAGGGATCCTCAATCCCCCCACGGTCCCAGCCGGCTACCCGCGTCCTTCAGGAGCCGGCATTGCTGATCCACATGGTGACCTGCTAAGATGCAGCGCCCCATGTGGAAAAGCAATTTGGTCGGTAGTTTGAAGGAGAGAGCAGGTTTCCCTGCTCTCTCTTTCAAAATTCAAACCAAGTTTGCTATGGCGGGTGGGAGCCATGAGGCTCCCAATCCTGCCATAGCAAACAGCAGTGTCCCTGGGGTGGACACCCTGGGACACTGCAGGAGCCGGCCCTGGGGCTAGTGGTCCCCAGGGCCCTCAAGGGCTCCAGGAGGGGGGCTGCGTGGCCCCCCTCCCACCATTTCTGAAGCCCCGGGGAGCTGGTGGTCCTCGGGGCTGGGGGGTCTATCACGGATGCCCCAATTTTTTGATTTAGTGCCCCGGGAAGGTGGCAGTACCCAGGGCGTGTGGGGGCGTTGAAGCCCCCCACACAGGTTTTTTTTTTATTCGAAGCCCCGGGGGTGGCGGTCCCCGGGGCTTGAGGGGCCTTTTAGGTCCTCCACCCACTATTTTTCAAAGAAGCCCCGGGGGTGGCAGTCCCTGAGGTTTGGGAGGGCCTTTGAGCCCCCCAACTATTTATGTTGAAAGCTCTGGGGGTGGCGGTCCCCGGGGCTAGGGGGCTATGAGCTCCCCGCACAATTTTTTATAAAGCCTCGGGCCTGGGGGGCCCCTTAGGGCCTCCCACCCAATTCTTACACTGCCCCCAGGATTTGGCCCACCCGGTTTGGAGTGTTGACAGCAAATTAGCATACAGATCGTGCTCGGCAGTGTGCGCTTAGTGTTTGCGGATCCTGCACGGCCATAGATATATATGTGATTTTACTTTTGATTTTCTCAGGAACTACTGAACAGATTCACACCATTTAACCAAAAGGCACGACTCTGAACCTAGGGCTGCCTTTTTGCCAAATTTGGTGTAATTCTGTTCAGCAGTTCGGGCTGCAGCTGCGACCACATGTTCCTATGGAAAATTGCATGGGGAAAACATGTTTTGGGACCCCCCTTTTTCTTAGCCCCCGCTTGACGAATCACCCCGAGACTTTCAGGATAGAAGCGGACCGGAGCACCCCACCAGTTTTAAAAATATTGCGACGATTCGTCAACCGGCGCCAAAGTTATTTTAAATAGAATGTTACGGATTTCCTATGGATAATAGGTCCTAGCTATAACTACGTACTGGCGACCGCCAGTAGGATATGTATATATATGTATATATATATAAATAGTATTACAGAATGAACCAAAGATTACAGGGATGTTACAGTTTGGCTCAGATTTCACTCTGGGGAAATGATAGTTATTGAAATAGCATTTTTGTTAAACTGAGAACTTTACTGAAAATCCAAGGGTTACAGGGATGCTATGATTAGTAAATAGAATTTAAAAAAACTTTCGAAATTCATAGAAAAAAACAAAGATGACCTGGGTGTTATAGTTAGGTTCAAAATTCACAAGCACAAAACCATAGAAATTCAGCAATTATAGCTACCTGAGCTAACTATAACTTACGCTTATACTCTCACATATTACATCACTCATGACATGGTCAGTGACATCAATCATGACATCAGTGAAGACATCTCGGATAACATCATTGATGACTTCATCCAGTGAGTGTAAGTGTTTTATAAACATTTCTGAGGTTTGAAGGTATGTGCTAAGCTGCATCATAAGTGAAATTACTATTCATTCTGGACTACTAATTAGTCATACTATTTCTAACATATCTCATCTAAATGACTGTGTGACTATCAGTTAGTGAGTGGATGTCTGAGTGTCTGTATTGGTGTGTGAGTGTATAAGTGGCTGTATGGATGTGTTAATTGGTTTGTGAGCAGCTATTTGGATCAGTGAGTGGCTGGGTGAGTGGCTGTATTGAAAGTGTGTGGCTGTATGGTTGAGTTAATGGCTATGTGAGTGGCTGCATCGGTGTGTGAGTGTCTACATGGGGGAGTGAGAGGCTGTTTGAGTGGCTATATGAGTTAGGGAGTGGCTGTATGGATGAGTGAACAGCTGTTTGAATATGTGTATAGGTAAATGAGTGGAGAGTGAATATCTATGTGAGTGGCTGTAAGGGTTAATGAGTGGGTGTGTGAATGGTTGTATTGATGTATGAATGGGTATGTAAGTGGTTATGTGTGTCTGTGAATAGATGTGTGAGTGGTTGTACGTGTGAGTGGCTGTATGGGTAAGTGAGTGTGTGTTTGTGATTAGCTATATTGGTGAGTGAGTGGCAGTGTGAGTGGCTGTATGGGTATGTGAGTGGCTGTGTGAGTTTCTTTATGTTTGATTGGCTGCAAGGGTGTATGAGTAGGTGTGTAAATGTCTGTATGTCTGTATGATGGATGTGTAAGTGGTTGTATTGGTGAGTAAGTGGATGTATGAGTGGCTGTAGAGGTAAGTTAGTGGGCGTAGGGTGTTAGTGGCTGAATGAGTAAATGGATGTGTGACTTTCTCTATAGATGAGTGGTTGGCTTTGCGAGTACTGGTATGGGTCTGTGAATGGGTATGTGAGGGGTTGTGTGAGAGTGGGTGAAAGAGAGGTTCTATGGGTATGTATGTGGTTGTGTTCACAGTTCTGTGGATGATGTCATCATTGATGTCACTTGAGATATCATCAGTGGTATCATCAGTGATGTCACAGACTATGCCATGAGTTATATAATATGTGAGGTCAAAAGCAATGCTTTGCGGAGGCGTAAGTTAGAGTTAATTCAGGTAACTATAACTGCTCAATTTCACTGGTTTTGGTGGAGTGAAATCTGAGCATTACTATACCATACCTGTAACCTTAGTTTTTTTCCGTCTAATTTCGGAGCTTTTTCAATGCTATATCGTAACTATGCTGTCCCTGTAACCTTTGTTTTTTTTAAGTGATTTTTTAAGTTATTTATTTATTTGTGTATTCACATATCCACACACCAACTCACTTAGCCACTCACTCACTCATATACCCACTTACACAGCCACCAGTGGGTTATATACATATAACCTACATATATATATATATATATATATATATATATATATATATATATATATATATATTACCTACTGGCGGTCGCCAGTAGGTATATATAGTTAGGATTTTTTCCCTATGGGATTTTTGAAAATTCTATGTCTAATAACTTTGGCGTTTGTGGACGGAATTGGCTGAAATTTTCAGAAAAATGGCACATTGTGTTTCTGAGCAGCCCCTGAAAATTTGGGGGGGGTTCGTCAAGGGGGGGCCGAGAAAAAAGGGGGGTCCCAAAACGTGTTTTTAACATTGAGTTTTCCATAGGGCGGTTGGCCTCACTTTTAGCCCGAACGGCTGAATGGATTTGCACGAAACTTGGCAAAATTGTAGGGACTGGTAGCCCGATGTGCCTTTTGTAGGTCTCAATATATGTGCTCCAGTGGATTTTGAGAAATTAACGTTCAAAAAAAGATATATATCTGTAACAGCGGACCGGGCAGCGCTCCAGTTCGCGTACTTTTCGCGTTACGGAGCTTTGTGAAGCGAAGCTGATTGGTTCTCCGGCGTCTGTCAACATTCTAAACAGTCCGGAGCGGCCGCCATCTTGCCTCTCGGTAGGATCGAGAGACAAGAGGAGGCCAAAGCGAAGGGGCAAATGACCATAAGGGGGCATAGTAGATCCTCCCTGACCCCCTAGGTTTGATGTGGAGGTTTTAAAAGGGCCCCGCGGGGCAAAAAAAATAATAATAATAATAATCGAACGGCTGAATGGATTTGCACGAAACTTGGGAAAATTGTAGGTATTGGTAGCCCGATGTGCCTTTGCTAGGTCTCAATATATGTGCTCCAGTGGATTTTGAGAAATTAACGTTCAAAAAAAGATATATATCTGTAACAGCGCTCCGCTTCGCGTACTTTTCGCGTTACGGAGCTTTGCGAAGCTGATTGGTTCTTCGGCATCTGTAAATATTCCAAACAGTCCGTAGCGGCCGCCATCTTGTCTCTCGGTAGGATCGAGAGAGAAGAGGAGGCCAAAGCGAAGGGGCAAATGACCATAAGGGGGCATAGTAGATCCTCCCTGACCCCCTAGGTTTGATGTGGAGGTTTAAAAGGGCCTCGCAGGGCAAAAAAAAAATATCGTTTTTTTAGTTTTTTTGCGTGGAGTGCGCCCGGTTCGCGAACCGGGAAGCGTTCTGGGGAGCGTACTTTCTTGAAAATTAGTGAAAAAAGTTAGAGTAAAATAATAATTGTGAGTGATCAGATGTAGGGTAGCTCTGAGAAGAGCTTTTGGGTTTATGGTACATTTAGGTACTTATAAGTAGGTACCAATGCACAGTCTTAAATTCAGAATGAAAATTCTGTTGCCCTCATCTGAGAAGTGAACTCCATCTCCTCTGTAGATATCTTGCATGTAGTAACGCAAGTTATTGTTGTACAAGGAGCCCATACCATGGTCTCTCATGTAAGCTGAAACAGATTTGTTTACATGCTTCCTCAACTTCTCAATTTGTGGACAAAATTGGTTCGACCACCTCCATTTCTGTCTTTGGCATATATTTGAATATACCAAGGTAGTCTGAGGAAAAAGTGCCATCAATTGCTCAAAGGTGTCCTTTAAAAGCATTTCCAGACCTACCCCAGTCAAAGTGCCCAAATCATTACCTCCACAGTGCACAATTAACAGGTCAGGTTTTGGCAAATGCATAAAGGTTTTCACCAATGGTATCAATTGGTGACATTTTAATCCTCTGTGGCCAAACCACTTAATTTCCACATCTTGTAAATTGAGGTTAGGTAAATTCCTGTTTTCAGCGTACCTCTGAGCCCAATAGATGTAACTATGTCCAACAATCCAGACAGAAAACATGGCGAGAGAAGGTTCTCCTGCAGTCAGATGAAGTGTGGCAATGAAATGGCAGTTGAAAAAATGAGAGTGTAAAATGAAAAAAACTGTGGAGTTTCTGTGTTAATGAAGCAGTAAGAGTGATTGGTGGATTTTGATTGCTGAAAACAGAAAGTTAGGGTGCATGGATGAGTTCGTTGAAAGATGTATTTTGAGTGGCGAAGAAAAAATCATTAAATGAAAGAATGCAGTGGATACGCAGGTGCACTGAGAGTTCAGAGTTCAATTGCAACATTGTTGTGTGAACTTGCAAACACCAGAGGTCTTGCAAGAGGTGGTTGCTATGCAAAAAAAGCAGAGAGGGCAGAGGGGGGAAGGGTTTTGATTTGAAAAAAAGTGAGGGAAGAGTTTTGATTGGGTGACATGAGAGATATGTGTGAAGAATTACAGCATTTCTGTGCTTTTGATAGCTGCAGACTCTGGAGTGCATACCTTTTGCTCTGCTGAAGACAAATTGGTGTGTTTCTGAGACTGTTTTGAAACTCAAAGTATTTGCTAAGGTGAGAAAAGATTTCTTTAATTTAGATAGAAAATAGTGTGCTTTAAGGAGAAAATTATGAAGAAAGTTGTGTTTTTCAAATGTTGCTTTGTCTCAAGTGTTTTACAAATAGATTTTGTTTCTTTGAGAAATTGTAATTGGAGAAAATGTGAAGTATTAGTACTGACAGGGTTTTTATGTGCATAGGAGTTGTGGAGTGTTTTCAAATTATGACTTGTAAATCGTTTTTGAGGAAAAGGAATGGTTTTAATATTTATGACAAGGACATAATGGTGTATGCTTCTTTATAAGGCAATTGAGTGTCTCTGATGTTATTTTTCCCATTTTAATGTAAGACGTTTTCCTGTGGAGCAAATTGCTTGTAAATATGCTCCCACCTGTGCATGGCAAATTTAGATTTTGAATGTTTGCGTTACATAGGCATGTTAAAGGTGACCGAAACATGCTGCAAAGGCAATCAAAAAACGCTTTCATGTGTCTTAAGGACATTTTAAGTCATTTCCCCATGTGGAGTGTTTTTAAATTATGACTTGAAAATCGTGTTTGGGGAAAATGAATGCTTTTAAAATTTATGACAAGGACATAATGGTGTATGCTTCTTTATAAGGCATTTCAGTGTCTCTGATGTTATTTTTCCAATATTAAATTAAAAGACCTTTCCCCGTGGAGCAAATTCCTTGTAAATATGCTCCCACCTGTGCATGGTAAATTTAGATTTTGACTGTTTGAGTTACATAGCCATGTTAAAAGTGACCCAAAAAAGTTGCAAAGGCTTTAAAAAAACACTTTCATGTGTCTTGAGGACATTTTAAGTCATTTCCACGTGGGCAGTGTTTTCAAATTATGAGTTGAAAATCGTTTTTGAGGTAAAGGAATGTTTTCAAAATTTATGTGCGCCATATGCCCCCAAATTTCTTTTTCAGGGGTGCAGCAGGGTGTTTTTGAGACACCCCTGCACCCTCGGAAAAATTCGTAATTTGCGATGAGCTAATTGCTAATTGCAAATTGCACCTTCATTCCTATGGGCCTCCTGCTCCATGGAAATGAATGGGTAATTTGTAATTAGCAAATAGCTCATCGCAAACTAGGAATGGTAAAGAATCGCTATTTATTCCTTAAAGTTCGCTATTTAGGAAATGCAAAAAACTTTGATGATACATATGGCGGTTCATCTCTAACAAGATAAGAAGCTTAGGGATAGATTTATGATGACTGGCATATCATCAGGGATGTGCCAGTCATCCTGTGCCGCTGTTCCGCCACCTATGATGTGCTGCATTTACAATGCGGCGCATCATGGGGCAAAAACAGCACAGATGCGTGACGCATCTGTGCCGTAAAGGTGGCGCATTGCTGGAGTTGTATCGCAAGTGTGATGAAGCTCCAGCAAGGCTCAGGGGTGCCCCTGTCGCAGGGTTTCTGTTCTCACACAGAACTGTGCATAGAGGATTGGAACCTCGGCGAATTAGGGTGCTCCAAAACTCACCTTAGTACCCAAAAACCCCTTAGCAAGCTAGCTACAGTGTCACATTGGATATAACAAACTCTCAATGTTTAGACAATCCAGAATATGAACTTACAGTACCTCAGGATACGTGGAACTCATGAACACTCGGTCGTTATATATTCATTACAAACCAGAACATGGAGTTAAGAAGAACACATGTGTATTTGAAATGTTTATTTACTAATGCCGTCTTCTCAGGCGTAGTATCTTAGATAATACAAGTACACATCCTCGTCGCCATTGTAATAATATGAGAACGCACGCCTTTAAATGCTTTTTAGTTATCTTTATTCCGGAGCGCCGGGGCTAAGCTGTTGCTGAACGGTCGGCGCCAAGCAAACAATATGGCCGCCTTCCGCTTCCTGTTTCCTCACATCCTGTTCCTGTGCAGGAACACTAGAACGCTACCACAATTATCAGTAGCAAAATTACCAGCATAGTTACTAGTACATAAAAAGGGAATGGTGACAGTATGTTAACATGCTGTAAATGAATAAGAGTTAGCAACACTTATATCTCACCCTGCCTAATACACATATTATATTATTTGCTAAGAAGGTCTCTTTGGGTTGGTTTAGGGCGTGCCCATACTTTAGTGTCTTAGATTTGAAGGAATCACATCAGCATACACCAGCTCTCTCTTCATGTGAACCGCATCAAGTGTTGTGTTTGTGTGTTCGGCAAAGCAATATAAAACCCGCCTCATGCCCAGAATTGGCAGAAGCTGCACTTATGTTATGACTATGAAGTCGTGGAGATCAGACCTCATAACAATTCTGTATCGTGTTTGTTAGAAACGGGACCCTGGCCGGCCAAGACTCGCGTCGAGGTCAGTCAGGGATCACCATTTCTAAGGTCAGGGCAAGGGAGTCACACACCAAGATAACCCCCGCTCACCCTCTAGGTAACGTGGCGCGAGCAGCACGGCTAATCTCAGAGGCGATGTGTAAAGCGTTTGCGCGTGCACCCCAGCGACAACAACCAAAGGCCCACCACAAAGGAAACTCCACACAAGGTTATATCAAAAATAGCCTTTGTATTATAATAATAAAAACACATTAGATAACACACACACTTTACAATGTGCCAACAGGCACGGGCAAGATTTACAAGGGATTATGTACAGGACAGGGCCACCTGGACCACTGTCAGGGGTATGCACTTGTTAGAAATAATACTGGTAGGTATAACACTTTAGCACATCAACATATAATGACTGTAACACAGAAGTAGTAAATGTAGCATACAACCAGTAACTACTGGTAAAGAGAAAATACCTCCTACGCCACCCTAGTCTCTGTAGGGAAATCACGCAGGGAGCTAGGACCTATGGAAGGAAAACCTATCACCTACTACGCCACCCTAGTCTCTGTAGGGAAATCACGCAGGGAGCTAGGACCTTATCATCAGGACCTATGGAAGGAAAACCTATCACCTCCTACGCCACCCTAGTCTCTGTAGGGAAATCACGCAGGGGGAAGGAAACCTAAAATAATCACCTAGGCAAGTAACATTTAGCAAAGGCAATTAAACATCAACATTCCTCTCAGCAGGTCACTTTTAGCAAAGGGAAATAAAAGAACAAGGCACTACCTAAGCAGGTCACTTTTAGCAAAGGTAATGACACAACCAATCCTCTAAGCAGGTCACTTTTAGCAAAGGGGATAAACACATAAAGAATTACCTAAGCAGGTCACTTTTAGCAAAGGTAATAATAAACAAGAATTGCACATGTAACATTAAAACACATTCAGAGGTGCAGGTTAGAACTTTTGCGCAAGAATCATATAGCAAAGAAATCACAATGCGCAGGGTGCATGTAGCACAACACTCAAAATGTCCCTCAGGCCAACTGGCCTCGAAAGGGGCGGAATGCCCTGAGTCTCAGTGTCAGGGAGGTCTGCGCAGGCAGCACAGACACAAAAGCCTAAACGTAGCAACTGTCCACTAAGTGCTGGACAGTTGTGAATAGCAGGTAGGCAGACGTTGGAGCCAGGTGGGCTCAAGAACAAGGAATGGCACCCAAGAGCCTCTCTGGGGCTCTAGAACAACTGTGGGCGCTGTGAGCCTTTCTGGCTCTAAATAAATCAACTGCCCCCTCGAGCTTCTCTGAGCTCGCAAAACAAAGTAGGCAATGTAGAGCTTCTGCGCTCTAAAACAATTAAAAATGCCCCCAGAGCCTCGGGGCTCGTAAATATAGGAGTAGGGCGGGAGCCTCTCGGGCTCTAAATAAACCAATTGCCCCCAGGAGCCTCGGGGCTCCAAGCACCAAAAATGCGGCCACGTGGGAGTCCCTCACGGGGGACTCAGGAATCAATAATGCCCCCCTGAAGCCCTCGGGCTTCACGCTTGCAAGGAGCCTCTCGGCTCCCACGAAGAAAGGCAACACACGTTGGAGCGGCCCTCTGCCAATCGGGGCCGCTCAAAGAACAAAGGACCCTGTCCCCGCACTCACCGGTACCTCGCTGGTGCTGCGGGGGCAGGAACACTGCAGGCTCTCCTCCTCCCTCGTCCCGGGGCTCTCCTTCCGATCGGGAGCCTCGGGCAGGACACGCCGGCGGCTTCTCTGCTGCGGGGGCGGGACTTCCGGTCGGCCTCGAGGGGGCCGCGCAGTGATTGGCCGGTCGGCCAGATACTTCCGGGTCGCCGCGGGCAGCGCGGCGGCTCGCTGTAGACAGGCAGGCGGGCTCTCAGTACCCGAGGAGTGGGCTCCCTCGTGGTAATTATAAAATCCAGGTACGGGGCAATGCCGGGTGGCACCGGCCTTCAAATTAAAACATAAAGCGAGGTAGGCACTCGCGATGCGCCGCAAATCGGCCAAATCAGGCGGGCAGATGCCGGGTGGGCACCGGCTGGACACAAAGCGCTCCCAAGCGCTTAGGGGCTAAAGAAAGCGCTCCTAGCGCTAGAAATATAAGCAAAGCGCTATTGAGCGCTGGGGCACCAGGAAAGCGCTCCTAGCGCTATAAATCAAATAAGAGCGCCTCCAGGCACTCTAAGCAAAAAGCAAAAGCTCCAGCAGGGACTGGAGGCAGGCAGGGGGGCAAGGCAGGGCCAGAGCCAGCACACTGGGTCTCCAGGCAGGGAGACAAGCCAAGTGGCGGTCCTCCTGGCCCCAGCAGCAGCAACAGCCCCCTCTGGCAAGGATCCAAAAGTAGAACAATTTCTGTGGGGACACAGCCCCATATTTATACAGAGAAATCCTTTGTTAGGAGGTGCAGGGTGGGGGGAAACCAGTTGCAGCTGGCTTGGGAGTACCCTTGATGGCCCAACCACCCCTTTCATTCACTGGGGAGGCTTGGGTCATTAGACAAACCACAGGGGGGCGGAGCCAGCATTGTGTGGGGAAAAACCCAGCCCATCCAGGACACAGATCTACTCCTCCCACACATCACTCATGCCGATCTCTCACTCACCACCGGGCAGACCCATCCAGACTTCCTGGAGCCTGGCATGCCAGCCAGCTCCAGCCAATCACGCTCCACTATCCTCACTGCACACATACATCAATGTCCAGAAGTAGCACTTCCCTTCTAGACACACACAAGCCGCACATACCATTGCGCAGCATTCGCTCTCACGAGTTCATACATACTAAACTCGAGCCTGCACTCCCCACACATCAGGAACTACCAGGGCACACACATTCCCTATGCATTCCTATGGGAGAGCAGGCCAGCCATACTACACGCACGCACTTTCACTCTGGGACACAGGGAAAAAGTGCGCCAAGACCCAAAAATCACTACACAGGGTCACAAATAAAGGCAAAAAGATTCGGGGTGAACCTGCCCTAAGGCCCAAGTCTAACACGACCCCCTTCCAGCCAAAACGCAGGGCAGACCGATCACCACCGTGATGGACTTCCCTGCTTGGGGCGATAAAACAAGGACGCGGGCCCACAACTGCAGGGACACCTTCCTGTTTTACGCCACGGTGAACCCCTAGGGTTCCTTCTAAAACTACTGTAGGGACTAACTGGGGTACCCCACTGATACTCTCCAGCTGCCCTCGGCCAGGACCAGGCCCTAGGCCACCCAGGTACCACTGGATCCTGTATACTCACAAAGTGGGGGGTAGTAACCCCTGGCACATAATAGCCATGCTCCACTCTTCCTGTCTGTAAGACAGGGCTAGACTTCCACTGGTTCTCCAGCCTAGGGTCTACAACCTTAGGTGGACCAGGAGTCTCAGGGAAGGCTCTCCTCCCCTTACCTCTTCTCCTAGGGTTCCTCCTCCTCCTGCGAGGGGTCCCCTCTAAACAACATTCTCCCAACCTAGGGTTTAACCCCTCAGGTGGTACCGGGGTCAGAGGTGGGCTCTCCCACCCTCTGCACCCCCTTCCAGAGTCCTGCTCCCTCCCAACCGGGGCGGTACCTCTGGAGAAAGAACTGGTTAGGACACTGATTACAGTAGTCCCACCCTTCAGGTCAGGCTGATCCTGAACCTGGCCATCCAACCTCTGGTCTAAAACCTTCGGTGGAACCAATGCCTGGCACTCCAGGACTTCTGGGGATTCACACAACATCCCCAAATCACTCCTTTCACTGGACTTCTGTACTCTCCCTCCTGGAGCGGTACTGCCAGCTTCTAGGACCATAGAAGCTCCGCTTACAGATGCTCCAGGTTCTCTACACACTAGGAGATCTCCCTCAAGTGAACTAACAGGCAAGTCTAGGTTCCTTTCCTGGTGTTCCCTAAAGAAACCATCCAGGCTCTGTGACAGGGCTTCGGGCGTCTGGGGACTCTCGGTCACACACTCACTCCCGCTCCACTGAGACAGGCAGTCAGCCCCTACACCCTTCTCACTAACCAAGGACCTAGCTGGGCTACTCTCACCCTCCTCCACCACACTGGGCTGGAAGACACCTGACCCACTATTGTTGGAATCACTCACTAGTGACTCAAAAGAACCTCTCGCACTGTCCCAGCGTTCTGCTTCCTCTGCAAGGTCCCAAGGACAAAAACACCTCAACTTCAGCAGGTGCTGGCGCAACTCTGGACAAACAACACTGAGCAACTGCTCTTTGAGGAACATATTCACCACACCGTCCACCTCATTGTCCGAGTTAGCCGTCAGCCAACCCCACATTGCATCCGAACAGTCATCCACAAAATACCCCCACTTCTGGTGAGATGGTTTCTTAAGGTTCCTAAACCTCAACCTATTCTCCTCCTCTGGGGAAACAGGAACCATACTCGGGGAACTGGGAGTGGGACTGTCTACACTGACATTTAAAAAGCTGCCACCACTGGACTCCACCCTCCCTGGGGAATCCAGACAATTACAACTGTGCGCAGGGAAGAGTCTATCCTCTAGGGCTGCTCTCTCACGGATGATGGCCCTTCTCTCCACCTCTATCCTCTCCTGCGCTAAGAGTCTTTCGATCTCTAGCTGCGCCATAGCCTGGGCATGCTCTAACATGAGCTGTTCCATCGCTAACTGATGCTCCCTTTCTTTCTCCCTATCTTCCCACTCTTCTGGGGACAGGACAAGGGATGGGGCGCTGGTACTGACACTGGGCCTAGCAAGGGACTCCCTATCTATGGGGTCCTCACTATCTGCTGGGGCCCAACCACTGTCATCATCCAACTCACATTCTTCATCAGAATCTTCAGGGCTCCCCACAGACTCACCACCCTCATGGCGTGTGGCCTGGGCCCTTTCCTCGCTGCGCTCAAGATCCCTTTGATCCTTATACCATTGGACCAGGTGGTTCCTAAGTTGGTTCTCAGTATCTGACTCATCCACCCCTATGTGTCTCTCTCTACAGAACCTTTCCAACTCCTGCATACTGTACCAAACTAGATCACTGAGATCAAAAACAGGCTCCATTTTGGCAGACGTTCTAGAGATGAGATCACACAGGGAACCTGGGGGTCTGAGCTAAACAGGAGTATACAATCAACAAAATTCAGCAAGATTCCTATCTCAGAACTTGCACTCCACTGTCCAGTGTAACACACCACTCATTCACACACACCCTCCCCTCGGACCGGTAAGGCAGTTTCTACCACCCCTGATTATCTCAACCTGACCACTAGCGACACAGGTACCAAACTCTGGGAGCAGGGCGGGGAACAAGGTACTGGACAAAATACAAATGACACCTTTCAGGAGAAGCAAAACTGAACTTCCCTAAAAAACAATAATCCCAAAAATGTGGTTATCTAAAATTGCAGAGTTTTGAAGTGTGGCCTGTCGCCACTGTGGTACAACGCAAACGCAAGTCCAATCCGCACCGCTAGCCACCAATGTTAGAAACGGGACCCTGGCCGGCCAAGACTCGCGTCGAGGTCAGTCAGGGATCACCATTTCTAAGGTCAGGGCAAGGGAGTCACACACCAAGATAACCCCCGCTCACCCTCTAGGTAACGTGGCGCGAGCAGCACGGCTAATCTCAGAGGCGATGTGTAAAGCGTTTGCGCGTGCACCCCAGCGACAACAACCAAAGGCCCACCACAAAGGAAACTCCACACAAGGTTATATCAAAAATAGCCTTTGTATTATAATAATAAAAACACATTAGATAACACACACACTTTACAATGTGCCAACAGGCACGGGCAAGATTTACAAGGGATTATGTACAGGACAGGGCCACCTGGACCACTGTCAGGGGTATGCACTTGTTAGAAATAATACTGGTAGGTATAACACTTTAGCACATCAACATATAATGACTGTAACACAGAAGTAGTAAATGTAGCATACAACCAGTAACTACTGGTAAAGAGAAAATACCTCCTACGCCACCCTAGTCTCTGTAGGGAAATCACGCAGGGAGCTAGGACCTATGGAAGGAAAACCTATCACCTACTACGCCACCCTAGTCTCTGTAGGGAAATCACGCAGGGAGCTAGGACCTTATCATCAGGACCTATGGAAGGGAAACCTATCACCTCCTACGCCACCCTAGTCTCTGTAGGGAAATCACGCAGGGGGAAGGAAACCTAAAATAATCACCTAGGCAAGTAACATTTAGCAAAGGCAATTAAACATCAACATTCCTCTCAGCAGGTCACTTTTAGCAAAGGGAAATAAAAGAACAAGGCACTACCTAAGCAGGTCACTTTTAGCAAAGGTAATGACACAACCAATCCTCTAAGCAGGTCACTTTTAGCAAAGGGGATAAACACATAAAGAATTACCTAAGCAGGTCACTTTTAGCAAAGGTAATAATAAACAAGAATTGCACATGTAACATTAAAACACATTCAGAGGTGCAGGTTAGAACTTTTGCGCAAGAATCATATAGCAAAGAAATCACAATGCGCAGGGTGCATGTAGCACAACACTCAAAATGTCCCTCAGGCCAACTGGCCTCGAAAGGGGCGGAATGCCCTGAGTCTCAGTGTCAGGGAGGTCTGCGCAGGCAGCACAGACACAAAAGCCTAAACGTAGCAACTGTCCACTAAGTGCTGGACAGTTGTGAATAGCAGGTAGGCAGACGTTGGAGCCAGGTGGGCTCAAGAACAAGGAATGGCACCCAAGAGCCTCTCTGGGGCTCTAGAACAACTGTGGGCGCTGTGAGCCTTTCTGGCTCTAAATAAATCAACTGCCCCCTCGAGCTTCTCTGAGCTCGCAAAACAAAGTAGGCAATGTAGAGCTTCTGCGCTCTAAAACAATTAAAAATGCCCCCAGAGCCTCGGGGCTCGTAAATATAGGAGTAGGGCGGGAGCCTCTCGGGCTCTAAATAAACCAATTGCCCCCAGGAGCCTCGGGGCTCCAAGCACCAAAAATGCGGCCACGTGGGAGTCCCTCACGGGGGACTCAGGAATCAATAATGCCCCCCTGAAGCCCTCGGGCTTCACGCTTGCAAGGAGCCTCTCGGCTCCCACGAAGAAAGGCAACACACGTTGGAGCGGCCCTCTGCCAATCGGGGCCGCTCAAAGAACAAAGGACCCTGTCCCCGCACTCACCGGTACCTCGCTGGTGCTGCGGGGGCAGGAACACTGCAGGCTCTCCTCCTCCCTCGTCCCGGGGCTCTCCTTCCGATCGGGAGCCTCGGGCAGGACACGCCGGCGGCTTCTCTGCTGCGGGGGCGGGACTTCCGGTCGGCCTCGAGGGGGCCGCGCAGTGATTGGCCGGTCGGCCAGATACTTCCGGGTCGCCGCGGGCAGCGCGGCGGCTCGCTGTAGACAGGCAGGCGGGCTCTCAGTACCCGAGGAGTGGGCTCCCTCGTGGTAATTATAAAATCCAGGTACGGGGCAATGCCGGGTGGCACCGGCCTTCAAATTAAAACATAAAGCGAGGTAGGCACTCGCGATGCGCCGCAAATCGGCCAAATCAGGCGGGCAGATGCCGGGTGGGCACCGGCTGGACACAAAGCGCTCCCAAGCGCTTAGGGGCTAAAGAAAGCGCTCCTAGCGCTAGAAATATAAGCAAAGCGCTATTGAGCGCTGGGGCACCAGGAAAGCGCTCCTAGCGCTATAAATCAAATAAGAGCGCCTCCAGGCACTCTAAGCAAAAAGCAAAAGCTCCAGCAGGGACTGGAGGCAGGCAGGGGGGCAAGGCAGGGCCAGAGCCAGCACACTGGGTCTCCAGGCAGGGAGACAAGCCAAGTGGCGGTCCTCCTGGCCCCAGCAGCAGCAACAGCCCCCTCTGGCAAGGATCCAAAAGTAGAACAATTTCTGTGGGGACACAGCCCCATATTTATACAGAGAAATCCTTTGTTAGGAGGTGCAGGGTGGGGGGAAACCAGTTGCAGCTGGCTTGGGAGTACCCTTGATGGCCCAACCACCCCTTTCATTCACTGGGGAGGCTTGGGTCATTAGACAAACCACAGGGGGGCGGAGCCAGCATTGTGTGGGGAAAAACCCAGCCCATCCAGGACACAGATCTACTCCTCCCACACATCACTCATGCCGATCTCTCACTCACCACCGGGCAGACCCATCCAGACTTCCTGGAGCCTGGCATGCCAGCCAGCTCCAGCCAATCACGCTCCACTATCCTCACTGCACACATACATCAATGTCCAGAAGTAGCACTTCCCTTCTAGACACACACAAGCCGCACATACCATTGCGCAGCATTCGCTCTCACGAGTTCATACATACTAAACTCGAGCCTGCACTCCCCACACATCAGGAACTACCAGGGCACACACATTCCCCATGCATTCCTATGGGAGAGCAGGCCAGCCATACTACACGCACGCACTTTCACTCTGGGACACAGGGAAAAAGTGCGCCAAGACCCAAAAATCACTACACAGGGTCACAAATAAAGGCAAAAAGATTCGGGGTGAACCTGCCCTAAGGCCCAAGTCTAACAGTGTTGTTCTTGAAAGTTCAGCACTCGCTGTACAGATATAGTTTAACAAGCAAAGCAGATAGTAGAGCAATAACATATTATTCTCATGTAAACCACGATGAACTACTAGGTTGAAAGCTAAAGCAACAACTAAGTGTCGTGTGCAGAAGTTGCAAAAAAGGAAAAATGGCGTTTAAACCGGTAATGAGCCCATGCTAACTTAACACGGTGTAAAGATATCCAGGATCTACATGACACCCCCCCATGATCCGGAAACGAACTGAATAAGATAATAGAAGTGCCATCTCATGAGAGCAGATTGCAACTTTATATGTGGACGGTCCGCAAGGTAAAACATTAAAAACTAGCAAAATTTAATGCTAAAAAAAAATAAAACAGCCAACTACTTTATCGAGGCTTAAGCCAATAGGCAAGCTAAATAATAAAAACTTGACAAATAAGTCAATGAATTGTCAATGAAATGCTAGTACTCAGCATATCAAACATGAAAAAGGTCTATGACATAACTGTGTATGCAAAATAAGCTGCAACAGCCTCCAATAGGAAGTCACCGTCTTCATCCGAAAAGAGTTCCGCCATCCAATTTAAAAGTGGAAAAAAACATACGTGCTCTCCCAGCACCGGATCCTCTATCACCATCAGAGGACAGCTCGGTGGGTTTTCAAGAAAGCTCTGTTCCAAGAAAGACTGTGTTGCCGTCAGTAAATTCCAGGGACCAATTAGTCCATGCATCAATGCCACAGCCATAATCCTTTCGCCAGGACAAACCAACTCGTGAGTAATGATAGGACTCATCAGCTGATTAAAGTCGACGTCAGGAGAAATCGGTCCGCAGAGACACAAATCAATGGCCCAATCGAAATCACAGGTCAGGCAGTGAAATACAGGCTGGATACAGGTGAAGTAGGAGAATCGAAAAGATGATCCATATGCCGTGCTTAATATCGCCAACGGCATTGTGCCATAATATTCAAGCATGCGATTGCGGAACAGCGTCAGCAGCTGCAGGGCGGGACCTTGCACAGGAGGGACATCCATATTTAAAAATGTAAAAAAGCACAAGAGCGTCCGCTGCTAATGCAAGTAAAACTGGGAATCCACCAAACAAAGTGGAAAAAATAGAATGAAAGAAAGCAGGGATGACTCCAAAGATTTTCTCAAATGAAGTCACGAGACCACTGCTAACAACTTTAAAAAAACGCGCCAGGCCCTTTGTGGAGGACGCGTTAAAGATAGTCCGAACCATCTCGCTGAAATGCAAAGGCGAATCAGTATTTAAAAGGGTCTGCACCTCTGTACGGGTGTTCGCTATGTGAAGCACGAAAGTTTCACGGGCCGAACTCAAGGCCACCTCTCTCTGAGACAAAAGAGCCCTTATTCTTGCCATGCCGTTGAAATCTGCTCCCAAGGTTGGTATTTGTGGCCAGATTGAAAACTCCCTATGTTCATGTGTGGGAGGAAATAGAACATTTCTGCAGCAAATAACCCGTTCACTTACTGTTACGATAAAGGAATACTTTTAATTAACCCAGAACAATCTTCATTATTGAGCATCAAATAACTACCATTTTCCAACAACTTGAACGTGGGGATGATAGCAGGAACTGGCGTGCCTTGCAACACGCAAGCCATATTTGGTCGGTCTTTGTTGCATGAACCGTGTAACTGTATGTGCCTACACATTAGTGAATGATCTGGCGTCTCAGTGCATTCCTCTCCATTCAGATAAACTTCTTGATCATCTTTGAAACATCTGTATGTGTATGGAAGCGACCAGACCTCATGAAGAAAACCACTACCTAAAGGTTCATAACGACCTATTGGTATATATTTCATACAATTTGAAAACTTATATAAAGCAAAAGGCAGCGTTATTAAACCGTGGATAAGGCACGTTGCCAAAGCAGCCAACCTTTTGGATTTATACTGGAAATGTTAAAGGAAGAATTACGGAGTAGGGCCTGTAAATCACTAATGGACAACCGAGTAAAATTACTCCAACCATCATATTCCTCTAACTCCGGGATAGTAGGGGTGTTTAATTTTTTAGAAGTAGCCAATCCAAAGCATTTGGTCTGGGAAATTGTTTCATTCACAAACAACATATGATTCGGGATGAGACATGCACGGTGCAAAGCCTCAGTGCCTTGTACCTGCCAGGTTCGTGAACCCCAAACTGATGTAGATCCTGGATATCTTTACACTGTGTTAAGTTAGCATGGGCTCATTACCGGTTTAAACGCCATTTTTCCTTTTTTGCAACTTCTGCACACGACACTTAGTTGTTGCTTTAGCTTTCAGCCTACCTGCGTCAAGATCTATGCCTGCTTCAAGCAGGCGCAGGGTTTTGACGCAGCTTTGTCCTATCTGATTGTAAATGCGGCACACCATGGGTGGCAGAGCAGCGGTGCACGTTAACTGGTGCATCCCTGGGGATGTGCTAGTTAACATAAATCTGCCCCTTTACATTTAATTATGTGCAGGGGACACAGAGTCGGTGAGGTTTATCCAAGGTTAAGAAGAGATGAGTCCTGTTCACTGAAAAATTGGACATAGGCTTCACCTCCTCAGCATCGCTGGACATGGTTAAATAATAGCTGCAAAATGTTACTCTTGTTAAACAATTTTACTATTATAATCTCTGAGATTTGTCTCTTACTCTGCAACATCTCATTGTTGTTATCTTTCTTTAAAGATAAAGACAACATCAACATGAGTGACAATCAGCAATCACTTGATTTCGACCTCATCATTGAACTCGTAATTGAAACATCAGTGGGTGTTGATCCCTTGGATGATTTAAATCCTGAGGATGAAGAAGAACGTGATGAGGATGCAGATTTGTCAGAATTATATGACATAGGATGGGAAGCTGACGTGCTTGAGCCTATGGAACTATAAACATTTATTTTAAAAATTTATAATAAATAAAAAGTAAAAATGTAAACTGTTTAATTTAAAAATAAAGACACCTTCAAAAACAGGTTATGTGTAGTGTCTTCAATAAAATATTAAAATATGCTCATAAAATTAGATCAGATTCACATATAAAACAGCACAGGTAAAATGAATATAAATTCCATTTCTTTTCTGCTATTTCTGTATTCTAAATTTGCCAAGCACAAAAAAAATCTTCTATGTAAAAATGTTAAGTAGTGTGTTAAGTTTTTGATGACTGTTATTGATTTACTGTTGGGTAATAGTGGTTAATAACATTTTTTATTATATTTTACCACAGATTCAACTGCAGATCATTTCAAGATTTCAGCATGCCAACCAAAGAAAGAGTGAGAAAGGCTGCAAAACGTCAAAGACAGCAGGTCAATGAAAAAAAGCAGCAGTCCTCTAACAAAAAGATTTGTCAAGTCACCAAGAAAGCACCGGGTAAGAGTACAAAAACATTCATAAGAAATATCTGTAGTAAAAAAAATATTACTACAGAAAATGTTTCAGTCCAGAAAAGGAGAAGCAATTCAAACGGAAAGGAAAGGCCAATGAAAAATGTTACTGCTAGAGTAAGAGATAACTCTATGCATGAAAGTAGAAGGAAACAACAGTTTAGGGACATTCGTAAACGAATGTTCCGCAACAGGATAATTGGCAATTTGTTAAAAAATATTAAGAAAGGTCAACAGAAAGTGGTTTTTTATAAGAGAAAAAAAATAGTTGAGAAAGCTATTGATCAGGCATTTGAAATTAAACGTAAGTTATTTATTTTGATAATCAATAGAATTAGGAAGCTAAACAAGGCAATTTATGATTTCAAAAGAAATAGTAGATGGAAGAGAATAGTTAATCGTAGTAATTTTTGTGAAGTTTTTTCTGGAGAATGGATGCATAGTTCAAGCTCTGAGGCATTTTTTAATGAGGAGAGTTATTTCCAGGATAATGATTTGGTGCATGCAGTTGACACCAGTGGTCGAGCTTATGAAGTGAAAGATGGTTGTCCAGTTGAAAAAGAAAAACTTGTGACAACAGAGATAGAAGAGGTGTTAGGTAATGAGGTTTTAGGAAGACGTCCTAAGGGTCCTGTGTACACCTGGAAGTGTAGTAGTATTTGCAGTGTACGACAGGATTCCATCAATTTGCTTTGTGATTTTATACGGTCATTTAATAAGAAAAGTTTGAAGCAGAAAATGAAGTTGTTGCAAGAATTAGATCCTTGCAGAGTGAGAGAAGTGATAGGTTTGCATGGTCATTCACTGGCTTGTCTTTCCAGGAGAGTATGCCAGAGTGTTTTTCATCATTTCAGGATGCTAGCAGTGCATCATAATAAAGTGAGGAAATTAGTTAGAATGTTGTATTATGCTAAGAGTCCAGCAATTATGCTTAAACAATTATGCGCTGCTCTTTTGCATGGTTCTGAAATAGATGTGAAGAATATATGTGAAGAAATTGAGTTTTGTTACTTTGGAAGTAAAGAGGAGAATGTTGAAATTGACCAAGAAGAAGAGAGTAATGTGGAAGATAGTGTACAGGTTTCCAGTACAGATAATTTCCAGAGGGAAATTGCGACGTTTGAGGTGAAATCAAGTGAGAGGCCAAATTTCACTTGTGTGTGTTGTCGGCGCACTTATTATAAGAATCAGACTAAGTTAGTGGATTTATATGCAAAAAGTGAAAGGGAAAATAATAGTGAATGGAAGGATTTTACAACATACTTGATGGTAGAAAATTGTTTTGATTTGGGATTGGATCAACGTGTGTGTACTTATTGTTGTAACAAATTAAATCAAAACCAGATGCCTGCTAGAGCAGTTCATAATAATCTGGAATTGGTTGAGATTCCTTCTGAATTGAAGGATTTAAATACTTATGAATCTATTTTGATTCAAAGTATCCATCCCTTTCAGGCTATTGTAAGAATGGAGCCAAAGACAGGGAAATTGCCTCCATCAGATTTACAGAGAGGATTAAAGGGAAGAGTTGTTTATTTGCCTCTAGATTTGAAGAAAAACATTAACACAATTGGAGTAGAAAAAGTGGAAGAGGAACCTCTGGTTATCTTAGTTAATGGGGTTCCGACAAAGAATAAGAAAATATGGCAAGATTTAGTGGATGTTAGGAAAGTCAAAAAGGCAACATTGTATTTGAAAAAAAATAATAAATACTATAAAAATGTATATGTTGCAGAAGAGGAAGTAAGTGAGGAAGAGGATAGCGATTTGTGTGCTGGTCAAATTGAGAAAGTAGAACCCTGTACTAGTGAAGAAATATATGAACATTATAGTGTTCATCCTTTGCATTCCAAGGAAGTCATGGGGAATGCTATTGAGTTGTTTCAAATGAAACAAGCCAAAGGGAGTCCCATTAGTGTTTGGGAGGAAAGTTTGGAAGCTCGGTGTTTCCCACAGCTTTTTCCAACAGGTCAGGGAGGAAGATATGATGAGCGACCTCATCAAATTCCTGATTCTGAATACCGGGCTTTGCGATTGTATGCAGGAGATGCTAGGTTTCGACAATGCATTCCTTATTTGTTTCATCTCCTGTTTGAAAGCGATCTGTCTGGACTGTCATATGCAGTGAACCACATCTTGAAAAGTGGTATACACATGCAAAACATCTCGGCAAGTGACTTTATGGATAAAGTCAATGTGCAAGACAGTATTTTGGATTCTCACCTGATTAATCTCATGGCGTGTCAGCGTGGTACTAATGAGTACTGGTACCGTCGTCATGGTGATTTAAAATGTATGCTGAGGAACTTAGGAACTCCCACATGGTTCCTCACTCTGAGCTGTGCTGAGTATGGCTGGGAAGACTTACTTGAATTTCTACGAGAGGCAAATGCTAACGTAGAAAACATCGAATTCAAGACACCCGGAGAACTGTGCTCTTTGGATCCAGTCAATGTATGTAGGTACTTCAATCATAGATTTGAAGGTATGATGTCTTTCATCATGAATAAGAAGAATTCACCTCTTGGAGAGGTGTTGGATTTCTTCTGGAGAAAGGAGTACCAAGCAAGAGGTGCTCCTCATATACATATGTTGCTGTGGATCAAGGATGCACCTAAATTTGGAACGGATCCAGAAGACTCAGTGATGAGTTTCATAGAACAGTATTCTACGTGTGCTGTTCCAAACGCAAAGGAGAAAAAAAGCCTAAGAGAAAAAGTTCTACGTTTCCAAAGCCATCGATGTGGAAAGTACTGTCGTCGTAAATTCCGAAACAAAGACAAGTTCTACAGCAAATGTCGTTTCGGCTTTCCACGACCGGTGATTTCTAAAGGAAGAGTGAACAGTTTGATGTCTTCGCTGCGACATAATGTGATGAAGAAATCACCTAAAAACACATACAATTTGAAGAGGAACGAAGAGTCTAAGTACATCAACGACTACAACCCGGTGATTTTGTCCATGTGGAATGCTAACATGGATATACAGTTTGTGGCTGATAACTGTATGGCTGTGGCTCGGTATGTGACATCTTACATCACCAAAAAAGAGAAGACAGAATTGAAGGATATGTGGGAGGACATTTCCCATGAAAAGAGCCTCAGCAAGAAGTTGTACAGTTTCAGTCTGAAGATGTTGTCGCATCGAGAAATCGGAGCTTACGAATGTTCTGACCGGTTGTCTTCAGCAAGTCTCTATGCCAAGTCCAGGAGTATCGTTTGGGCGAGTCTTGGTCTTGCTGCAACGCGTAATCGAGTTCTCAAACCTGTGCGGGAAATTGAGTATTTGGCGGAAAAGGAGCCAAACAGTACCAACATTTTGAAGACCAACATGTTGGATACATATTATCCAAATCGAAGCAGTCACCTCGAGAATGTTTGTCTGTATGAGGTTCTGCAAAATTACATATTCTAGAGGAACATCAAAGAAGATACTGAGAAAGGAGTGTATGCTGTAATAGGAAGTGAGGGATGTCTGGTCAAGCAAAGAAAATGCCACTTGATAAACCATCGAAAATTGAGTGGCGAATCTCCTGAAAAAAAGGAGTTTTTCTATTTAGCACTTTTGCAACTTTTTAAGCCTTGGCGTGCAGAAGAGGAACTGCTTGGAGATTTCCTCTGTTACGAAGACTCTTTCAATGCTGCCAAGGAGACCATAGAATGTCCTGCTTTTCCCAAATATGTAGAAATGTTGAATGCTGAAATTGAGCAGGAAGCAACGATTGCAGCCGAGATTGCCAGAGACAGTTCTCAGGACAGTCAGAGTTCTGCTTCATTGAGTCAGGATCCACTAGGAGGACCTGTTATCGAAAATGAAGCTGCCACTGCTATGAATGAAGTGGAAAGAGCCATGGCACATGCTCAGGAGGATGCGGTTAACTTAGAAGAGTTGGAAAGACAACTCAACGTTGAGCAGAGGAAAATATATGACGAAGTTACCATGCAAATTGATCATGGATTAAGTCATGACAAGAAAGAGTGCTCATGTACGTCGTTGAAGCCTGTCCGACTGTACGTGAGCGGAGAAGCGGGAACTGGAAAAAGTTTCCTTATTAAAGCAATTTCATGTTATTTGCAGGAAAGGACAGAGTCATCGCTGTCTTGTGTTGTCACCGCTCCAACTGGACTGGCAGCACATAACATTAAAGGGATTACTTTACATCGTTTACTGATGCTGCCAGTGGAGCATGACAACAAATTACAATATCACAAGCTATCTGGAGATGCTTGTTTTGAAGTTTCAAGAGTCTTGAGGAAAATGAAACTTCTTATCATTGACGAAGTAAGCATGGTTTCCAATGTCATGCTTGCCTTTGTGCATTTGAGAATGCAAGAAGTTCTCAAAACAGAGTATGATGTGTTATTTGGTGGCAAACACATCATTGTTTTCGGAGATCTTCTGCAGCTGACACCAGTGAAAGGGCAACCTGTGTTCAAAATGTTCACGCATGAAGATACCAGGAAGTGCCTAGGGAGCATTGGCAACGTCAATATATGGTTAAACTTCAATTATGCTGAACTGCATGAAAATATGCGTCAGGCGAAGGATGAAGTTTACAAGACTATTCTACAAGATGTTAGAATTGGAAAAGTGACCGAGCATGGGAAAGAAGCTTTACATGCACGATTACTGACACATTTATATCCAGACCAAGATGTTGTGCCTGAGAATATTTTTCAGAAAATTACTGAGAAGAAATCTGGAATATGTTTGATGCCAACTCTTGCAGAATGTGCCAAATTCAACAACAAAATGTTGCATTTAGAAAAGCAAGAGATTGTGAAACTGGAAGCTATTGACAGAGTAGAGCATATGGGATCAACAATTATTTTGTCTGAGAATCTGAAAACAAAATTGGATTCATTAGAGAAGAGTATATCTAAAACTGCAGGTTTTGAAAAGACTCTGAATGTGTGCTTGAACTGCCGTATAATTTTAAGAAGGAATTTACATGTTGAAAGAGGTCTGGTAAATGGATCAATGGGTAATGTTGTTGATTTTGTGAAATACAGAAATAGAGATGGAATTGAATTTTTAAAAATTAAATTTGATGGCATTGAGGAAGTACAGATAATTGGTCGTTGTTCTGCTAGATTTTTGCTTGTAAAAGACTTATATGTTCGTCGTAAGCAGTTTCCTGTTTGCTTGGCATATGCGGTGACAATCCATAAATCGCAAGGTTTAAGTGTAGACAGTGCATTGGTGAATATTGGCAGTTCTGTGTTCAAGGAGGGTATGGCATATGTGGCATTGTCACGAGTTAGAACTTTATCGGGATTGTACTTGATTGAGTGTGATGTCACAAACATTTGTGCGGATCTAGATTGTGTTAAGGAATACAATAGGTTAAGAAGAGAGTATGCGCCACATTTGCCTCAGTATCCTTTGTTTGAGAAACGTGTGGTAGGCCGGAAACGAAGAAATGTGACCAATACTGGGGAGGTTGTAGCAAAAAGACGAAAAGTCGATGAACCTGAAATTATAAGCAGAAACAAAAAGGATTCTGTTGAAGATGTTGTTGGTTTTCAATTTGAAAACAGTTCTGGTGTCAACTGCTATGCTAATGTAGTGGTTAATGTTTTGTTTTCTCTAGAAAATGTAAAAGAAGAGATTGTGGTCAATTCTGATCAAAGATTTTGCAGTTTGTTAAATTCTGTGTTAGAGAAATGTAGCACTGATAGAACAAACATAGAAAGTGTGTCTGAAATTCGAAATCTGTTAGACAGATGTTCAGGCCAAACACAATTCTCTCAAAATAGTCAGCAAGATTGTCAGGAGTTTTTAATGTATAAGCTTGATGTATTGCATGATGAAGGTGTAGATGTAGATCACCTGTTTGGGCTTTCTTATCAATGGCAGCATGACTGCGAGAACTGTAGGGTATCAAGTACTACTAGTATAGACTCAGAAAGATTTATATATTTAACTTTGCCAGACAGTAAATCAGTCTCTTTTAATAAGCTAGTAAAAGCAGCTGATCACAACATGGAGTGTAGCCAATGTAAATCTGAAATGATGTCCACATTATTTATACGAACATATGGCCAGTATGTCATTTTAATGTTCCAACGATGTTGGCCTGATGGAACAAAATTGACAACTTTAATTAAAAATTTTGTGGCTTCACAGTTGTCAATATCAGGAAGGACTTTTGTAACTGTAGCAATTATATATCATGACGGTCCTTCAATAACATCAGGACATTACACAGCTTATTTAAAGTCTAGAAATGGCTGGTCATTCTGCAATGATTCTGTTTTAATTTTCAAAAAAAAATTGCCGTATGACCTTAAAAACTCTTACCTGGTGTTTTTAAAACCAAAATTTTAGGGAAAGAATCTCGGGATGTGCTCTGAGGAATTTCAAGAAGTTCTAATGGCACCTACACGATTTGGCCTTGAGGATAAGTGTAGTACAGAGACATAACTTCTTATCATAACACTGGACGTCATGGAGAAATACGTGCACTTTGAATGAGTTCAGAAAAACTGTTTCTTTTTATAAGGTAATTGAAGCAGCCAATCAAAACATGGAGTAGAGGGAATGTAAGTCTGCAATGCTGTCTACTGTTTTACATTGCTTTGTGATTAAAAGTGATGTAGAGAATTAAATAATTGTAGTAGTCATAAAGGTAGTGTAAGTCTGCTTCATAGTAAGCAGTATCAGTGTCATAGGAAATGTAGAACATGATTGAGCAAGAAGGGGAAGATATTACTAGTCCAGGATTGTGAAAATGATCTTCAACATTTTAATTGTGAAAGTTGCGGAAATACAACATGACGGGATTGGCTTACAAGAATTCTAAGAGTTATAAATGGCTCAGACACGATTTGGCCTTGTGGAAACGTGTGGTAGAGAGCGAGAAGTCATTTATTGTATGTAACATGTTTTTGAAAACGATGGAGGTTTTCTTTCAGAAAGTGGCGGGTTGAAAGTAATAACAGCACAACAGAGTGTAAGCTGTTCATAGGACATCCTTCACCGTCATAGAAAGTAAGTTAACTTTAAGGAGTTCTGAATTCTGATTTGTTATGTTGTATGGGTTTTTTAAACACAATCATTTTGATTGTGTTTTTTTTTCCCCGCTGTTATATGATGAATACCTTCAAGTCACTGTTTTTAGTGAAATTTGATACATTCTGAGAACAGCAAAAATAAACCATTTAACATGTATAATTAATTCTGTTCTGTTTGCATTTATGATGTACATGTAGAACTGTGTAGGAGGCATGGAGAAGGTGAGGCTTTTGTAAGTGTCAAAGTTGTTGCATACAGTGCTCATATTCTACGTAGTCTTTCATATGATAGACTACATTTCCACAATGAGATACCTAAGCAAAGGAAACACAGGTGATATGATTGTGGAATGAGGAAAAAAAATTGCACGTTTTTCAATTATATTACCTGTGTTTCTTAACATTACACATTTGTCCAAGAGTGCAGTCGACATGACACACTTGGTTGGTAGGCCTGCACATGTATTTTCTTCTCTGTATTCTTCAACAAACCTAAATTTCATCTGCAACTCTGAGTAGGACTTACCTGAAACAAATCTGTGAATAGGTTACACCTTATCGGCATCTTGAAACAATGATTTAAAATGTTAGGCTGAGATTTATGATGACCGTGCACCTCATTTGCTCCGCTGTGGGTCACTTTTGTGTAAAACATGCACCATGTTGCAAGATAGGTTTCAGTTCATCTCCAGCAAGATACCATCACTTTGAAATGTATATAATTAGCAGTGTGTAGGGGACATGCAGAAGCTGAAGCTTTTCTAAGTGTGAAAATTGTTGTATACACTGCTCAACTTCTGTGTACTGTTTGATATGCTAGACTCCATCTGCACTATGAGATACCTAAGCAAAGGCAACACAGGTGATGTGATTGTGAAATGAGGAAAAGAAACTCCACATTTTTCAATTACATCACCTGTGTTTCCTAAGTTTACGAATGACATTGTGCAGATAAAGTTTAGGTCTGTCCACAGACACAGAAGAGGTCTAGCCTTTGTTCAAGAGTGAAGTGGACATGACTTACTTCATTAGTAGGTGTTCACATGTATTATCTCCTCTGTATTCTTCAATAAGTGTAAATTTGATCTGCAACCCTGAGTAGGCCTCACCTTAAACAAACCTCTGGATAGGCCACACCTTATTGTCATCCTGAATCAATTATTTAACATGTTAGGGACAGATTTATGATAGGTGTATGCCTCTTTTGCGCCACTGTGCGTCACTTTTGTGACGCAGTCGCGGTTGAAAAGATTTGCTATGAGGCGACAAAATTATAAAATGATGAATCTAGGCAGATGTGTCATGCTGTAAAAAAACAATGCCACATGAAACCGATGCAGCAGTCATGCAAAAGATGCACAATGTTGCAAGATAGGACTCACTTCATCTGCATCAAGATACTATTAGTTTAAAATGTATATTTTTAGGACTGTGTAGGGGCATGGAGAAGCAGAGGCTTCTGTAAATGTCAAAGTTCTTGAGAAACTGTTTGTCCTTAAATCTTTTCCCTTGTTTTTTCTAATTTATTAAAAACATGTTTTAATATTTTTCAAATGTTTGTTCTCTCTTTCACAGATTTTTTAGTATAAAAAGAACAAATGACTAACTTAACGACAATTATAAGGTAAATGTTTTGTACTCTTTTTGTTATATTTCTATCACATTTAACTTCTATTAGTTCCACTGCTTCATTTCTTTAAGAATCACTTTCCTGCCTTTGCTACTTCCCTCATTCCTTTCTCTATTACTTAATTACTCTACTCCTTCACTATTTTTCTTAGTCCCTCTCTTCTTATACTTCTTCACTCTTGGTCACTCACTCTGTCTCTATTACTTTCACTGTTTCTGACTGATCTAAAAATTTTTTTTTAAAAAGAACAGTAAGTATAAGGGAAGGAAACAGACAGTTATGTTAAAAGAAAGACAGCTATAGGGAGTAAACTAGGGATACTGTTACCCGCAATCCTCTGCTGATGATGTCACTGACCATGTCATGAATGATGTAATATGTGTCATCATCAGCAGTGGATTACGGGTAATAGTATCTCTAGTTTACTCCCCTATAGCTGTCTTTCTTTTAACATAACTGTCTGTTTCCTTCCCTTATACTTACTGTTCTTTTTTAAAAAAACATTTTTTTGGTTCGCTCCCGGTTCGCGTACCGGCGAGCGAACTGGGAAGCGAACTAAGAGAAATAGAGGTTGGCAGAGTTCCAAATATTCTACCAATTTTTTAATAACGGGGAGGTAGTTCTGAAAAGAACTTTTTTTTTATTGTTTTTGTTGTTTTATATTTTTTTTATTATTTTTCTGAACATTTTTTTACTTTTTTTGAATTTTTCTGAACGGTTTTATATTTTTTGGGGGTTTTTTTGGGGGGGGGGAAACGAAAACGATTCATTGTAAAGGGCTCAACAGGAGCAACAAAAAAAAAGAATTTATTGTTTGGGGCGTTTCGGACAAACTGGAAGATGATTGTCAATAGCTCTGTTGATCAGAGTGATGCTACTTTCTCTGTAGCAAATGAATCTATTGCAATGTACGCAGACTTGTTTTACTTCCCCAAATCTCATTTGTATATTTGGCACCATCTCCCTGCCCTCTGGTCCCGTCACTTCCGGTACAACAGATCTTCTGGCCATAATAGGGGGATTATCTAGTTCGTTACGAAACTGTGCAGCACTGTAGTTGTTAGGATGCCACCTAGTCATATGGCGATGCATTGTGTAGTTTCCGTAACTGTATTTCTTCTCGGTCCCTCTGGACAGTCTATCTTGACATATAAGGCAAGTTACGTATCTTGCATTTACTTTTTTCTGGCCTTTGGGAAATTTAAAAAATTGCCAATTGAAGTTTTCTTTCCGGTGAGACGTCCTGGGCTCCTCAGGTAAAAATTGCCTCTCTTCTTGCTCTTCCTCCTCTTCCTCTTCTTCCTCTTCTTGCTGAATTATAACTTCAGCAGGTGGTCCTCTCTTCCTTGGATGTGGTGGAGGTGGTGGGGAAGCACCAGCTGAAGCTACTAAAGAAGCCATTGCTCACTGGTAACAAAGGGTCTTTCTCTCACAAAGATGAAAGTCAGAGTGAGGAAAGAAGGAGGGGTTCTCATCATTTGGGAAAAACAATAGTTCTCAACCAATGAAAAGTGTTAATTTTAGATTACATGACCTAGTCTTACATCATTAGGAAACCAAAAGTGAAATGAACCAATGAAAAGTGTTATTACCAAGTCACATGACCTGCTGTGTTTACGTTACGCGCTTTGCGCCGCCTCCCGGTTTGCTTCCGGGAACCTGCGCTTCGCGTACCAGTTCGCTAACGTAGCACGTCATATGACGTATCACGCGACAACGCGAAACGTCATGCGGACGCGAGGCGTCACGATGTTGTTTTATAACGCGGCAGTTGTGGTAAAGGAACGTTTACCGATTCGCGGACTATTTCGCGGCATCAAGGTCAGCTAACGGGAAGCTTCCCGATTCGCGAAGCGGGAGGGAAGAAAAAAAAAAATAAAAAAAAAAAATTATTAATAAACATATAAAATATATTTTTGGATTTAAAGAAGAATACATTTTACAGCTACAGATATTAGCTTTTAAAAAACCAATGAAATTCACTGAAAAAACCATAGGTTATAGACCATATATAGTTAGGAATTAGCATTTACAAAACCTTGAAAATTCACTGAAAAAACCATAGGTTATAGACCATATATAGTTAGGAATTAGCATTTACAAAACCTTATTTTACTCACACAAAACCATTGAAATTCCATATATAGTTAGTTGCACTAACTATATATCGCGCACCCGCAATCCACTGCTGATCATGTCACATATTACATCATTCATGACATGGTCAGTGACATCACTGATGACATCACTGATGACATCTCAAATGACATCACTGATGACATCACTGATTACATCATCCAGTGACTGTGTGTTTCTGTAAAGTTTAAATATGTTTTACATATTGAAGAATGAGTAGATGTAGAAGTGTCTGGATGAAGGATTTAGTAGGTGCATGACTGACTGTATGAGTGAGTGATTAAATGTGTCTCACTGAGTGCATGGGTTAGTGACTAAACTGTCTTAATTTGTGCATCATTATGTCTGTTGTTCTGTAAACTGCTGCATGTGTTGATCAGTAGCTATATGAGTAACTATATGGGTTATTGATTGATTGCTCAAGTATTTGTATGGGAGACTGAGTGTGTGTGTGCGTGGCTGGGAGGTGTATGACTCTGTGCATAGATGTGTGAGCAGTTGATTCACTAGATGTATGGGTTCAAAAGTGCATGTGGAAACAGCTGTATGGGCGGTTAACTGTGTGCATCAGTGTATTGGTGAGTGAATAGATATCTCAGTGCTACATGTCAAAGTAAGTACATATGTAAAACACAATACTTGTGAGAGTTGACATATATAAGTAACTGTGCATAAGAGCCAGTCAATGTGTGAGTGGCTGTATGCATCATTGTGAACTTGTATCCATGATTGTATAAGAGAGTAAATATGTTTTAGTATATGTTTGAATAAGTAAGGTGTGTATAACTGTATAGTTGAGAAAATGGAGGTGTGATTGATTGTTTGCATGACTGACTAGGTGTGTGTGTAACTTCATGGATGAGTAACAATCTGTGAGTCTGTATTTACACTGAGTGTATCTAAGGTTATATTAGAGTCTGAAGAGGTTCATCGTATTATCACATGAATGATGTCATCAGTGATGTGATCAGTAATGTCAAATGAGATGTCATCAGTGATGTCATCAGTGATGTCATTTGAGATGTCATCAGTGATGTCATCAGTGATGTCACTGACCATGTCATGAATGATGTAATATGTGACATCATCAGCAGTGGATTGCGGGTGCGCGATATATAGTTAGTGCAACTAACTATATATGGAATTTCAATGGTTTTGTGTGAGTAAAATAAGGTTTTGTAAATGCTAATTCCTAACTATATATGGTCTATAACCTATGGTTTTTTCAGTGAATATATATATATATATATATATATCCTTCTCACTTGAGGCCTCATTATCCCTTAAGTCGATTGTGACATCAGTGCATGTCCTGGGGAGAGTTCCGTGCTCCTTATTTAAATCACCACTTCTAGACTCAGCAGAGTCTTCGAAAATGACATGCACTTGTGATGGGTTTTATAAGCGGTGTGAATTTATTACAAGTTCATACAAATGCTTATAGGCAGCATACACCCTGGACAAACCCTATGCGATTTGGCATACCACACACGCCTTGCTGACGGGTAATGTACTCTTGTTTTCTTGTAAAATAAATAGTAAAAACTGACATAGAAATAAAAGATGGTCTAACAGGCTTGTGATCTAACCCAAATCTATGGTGGCCATCTTACTATGTTACAACAAATATAAGCATCATAGCGTTAATAGATGAAAGCTATAATGATTGTTCCTAATCTTGTTGATTCAATTTTATGGGGGCGCACCAAGAAAAAGTCCAGATAGAGAGTATCGTTTGTGTATGTAGAAAATGTTCTTTATTTTTAACTCTTTTCTCTTAAAATACAGGTCACCAGACAGTTTTACAAAACGAATCAGCCAACGCGTTTCACTCCTTTTCCTGGAGTTTCATCAGGGCAGTTGTATGTGTTCTCTTTATTCCTTTCTTCTCTTCTTTGTTCTCTCTTATAGCGGGAAAATTTGGCCCAGTCTGGTTATATTTCTTATTTGAAGTCCCTTTACTTCTCCTGTCCGTTCTAGTGGTTCTCAGGTTGTTCTGTCATGCGGGGCAATATTAGCTTCCCACAGTTGTTTCACATTTCCACTTTCTAGCGGTTGTTGTGATAGTGTTCTCGTCTTAGTATGGAGAAATTGGTCGTGATAAACCTATTTCGGACAGGCGTTTTCTTAACGAAGTGTCGGCATGGATGGTCCATCCATGCCGACACTTCGTTAAGAAAACGCCTGTCCGAAATAGGTTTATCACGACCAATTTCTCCATACTAAGACGAGGACACTATCACAACAACCGCTAGAAAGTGGAAATATAACCAGACTGGGCCAAATTTTCCCGCTATAAGAGAGAAAAAAGAAGAGAAGAAAGGAATAAAGAGAACACATACAACTGCCCTGATGAAACTCCAGGAAAAGGAGTGAAACGCGTTGGCTGATTCGTTTTGTAAAACTGTCTGGTGACCTGTATTTTAAGAGAAAAGAGTTAAAAATAAAGAACATTTTCTACATACACAAACGATACTCTCTATCTGGACTTTTTCTTGGTGCGCCCCCATAAAATTGAATCAACGATTCTCTATGATCTGGAAACACAGCAACGCCAAAAAGCAGCTGGCGTTGGGGTTGGCAGCACAAAACATTGAGTACTTATTTCGGAATTGAATGTTGGGTGCGGCATCTTAGTGTCCGCTGCTGCGCTTTTTGAGACTTTGTTCCTAATCTTGCCATTTTATACATACCTAATGAGTACAATATATGTTATTAAAATATAGATGTAACAATCATAAATCATCGACAATGCAAATTCATATACTGCAATGGAGAAAACAACCTCGGCGGTAACTTATGATTGCCCACTCAATGGTGGTAGGACAGAGACTAGAACTGAACAGCTTCCAGTTAAAAGCTTATTGTTATTATACAGACTATTTTATAGTTCATAAAATATAAACATAAACAAGTGCATCAATTGAAAAACAGACAATAAATTTTAATTGAGAAAAACATGTGTAGAATTATAAAACCATATCATTTAAAATTATGAATTACAGTCAAGGATTAAATGAAACAATACTTTATGAATTCTTTTAACAATGAAAAGTAGGTTGTGTGTCATATACTGCCCCATCTCCACTTGAGAACAATATTTAATCTCATTTGTGATCCTCCGTAATTAAGTGGCACCCGTGTATGTCATATTTAGGCTGTGGGAGTTTAGGTTTAAACCTATAATAACTAATAAAACCCAACTGAAAGAGAAATAGCCCTCACCAGTGAAAACATATAAACACTGAAAAAACACCTGCACAACCAGAAACTAAATGCCATTCAAAGGAAGGAAAAAGAGAGTGAAAGAGTCTTTTTTTCATCCTAAAGGGGCCAATACAATGTAACTTTGTTATACAAGCTAGCAGTAAGAAAGGCTGCTTGAGTTTTGTTGTTTAGACATTTCACTAAAATATTGTTTCTTCTTCCTTTTTCTTTTTTCAGTTTGGTGGTCTTTGGTCTGAAGATGCAGGGTTTAGAAGTCCCATTTAATTATTTTATAAACTGCAGAGAATCAGGAAATATCAAAATCATATTTGATATTTTGGCTGCATATGATTCTTTAATTGATAGGTAAAATGGCTGGTTTCATAAGAATCTTTCCTAATATGTGTCATCACATTTACCCACCGAGAATGGGTAAAAACCCTTAATACAGCAGCCCCCATATTCTAGTGGGTCAGTATTGATAGTAGGTGAATTGCCAACACCTCTGGCTTTATTCATTCAATGCAAGATATAGTGATGTATGAGAAATGGCTTGCAATGATGCAAAGAAATGTCTCTTCACCACCAACGGCATATGAAGTCAATGAATTCTCACCGTGGTACTCTGTACAAGTTCTATTTCCCTTCAGTAAAGGGGAATTTCCTCAGTAGTTTTAAAAGTGCTACTTCATTTTTGACCGCTTCAATATCTGAGGGTATAGGCACCCAGCTCAATGCAAATGTTGCGGAACCTGCCCTGAGAATCGCAATCTTCAAGTGCACTAGTATTGGCACGGAAAGATATGTCAGTGGCTAGAGTTAATAAATTGTGTACTGACTGTTTTGGCGTCGTCCGTCCCAAGTGCCTTTGTTGGGAGGGCCTTTTCACAGAAGTTTACATGGAAAGGAAAGAGCGAGCGCACACGGCTAAAGACTCACTTAAGAAGTTTTGTATGGTGTAGTAAAATAAGTTTAATTTGCAAAAATCTATTTGGACCTCATATACACAATACGTACACTGTCTATATACCATGTTCTATCAGTGCAGAAAGCAAGCAATAATAAAAGCAAAACATTTCATAAACACCAGAAAAACACCTTTTCTGTTGTTTTAGTGGTGCGAAAATGTGTAACCACTGATAAAAACTGTTTTTTTTAAGGTCTTGAAATCACTTGAAAACACTGAAAAAACCCATTCAGAATTTACCAAAAATAGAAACTGTAAACAGGAAAGCCTAGTCATATTGTAATCGGACAAACAATTATAGCACACTTTTTACATCTTAGTGCCAGATAATATTAATATTAATAGGCAGAAACAGTTGGAAAAACACATTACCATTCAGCCCCATAAGTCACAACTGAACACAGTTTATCCTGTTTTCGATATGACTACAACTAGGCCCCAATGGGCAAACAGAAGAAATACACACCCTTCAACACTTCATAGGTTCATACAGTGAGAGAGTTGGAGATTTTTGTATGCCACAGGATGCGACAGAATGTGTTATGTGTGGAAATGGTAGTGTTAACCCCTTAACTGCTGCCCCACTCTCCCCTCCCCCAGCACTGAGCCCTTTTTTGGCTATTTGGGGTAGTTCATACTTTGGGCTCCATAACTTTTGTTTCCAAATAAGCTATTTATGCCACATTTGCATCCACTTTTTTCAACATACCAGGGATTCCAATTGTACCAAAGGTTTGTGAATTTCCCTGGAGGGGACTGCGAAAATAGGCAACATATAGCTACATTTTGCGGATTGGGGCAAAATAGGAAAAAAGTGCTCCGGATAAAAGTGTCTGCTGTTTTCCCACAAAATGGCATTAACAAATACTTTGCTGTGCTAAAGTCACCATCTTCACAGCTTTCAGGAACATCGACAATTGAATAAAACAAACTTTTTTTACCTCTGTTCTGGCATTATTACAAAGAGGTAGCACATTTTTCCTATTTTTTGTGCCCTCAACTTCCATGTTTGTGGTGGAAACCAGTGTGAACCCATGGGTGATGCAGAAAAGCTATAGATTCATGAAGAGTAGAAATAATTCCAAATTCAGCAAGGGTTAATATGTGTAGTTCCTTTAAGTTTTTTTTAAAGAAACTACGTCTTAAGTTAAAGACATATTCATTTTCATTTTCCAATCTTTATTTCGACCATTAGGTGATAAAAGATATACATACAATAAAAACACATGAATTCTATCAAATTTCGTAAAACATCAATACAAGATTTTAAGATCAACACACACAGTAAAAACAATTATTTTTAAAAATTGAAGCGGTTCTAAAGTCTACCCAGCATTTTTTAAAAGACAATTACGCGTATGCCAAACATTCGTAAAGAATTTGGAAAGTGCAAAAACGGTAGGGCCAGAAACATCGGATTTTAAAATCCTGTACATAGGTTTGTATTCCCTGCCACCCAGATTCTTAATCAAGGGAAGCAGCCAATACTTTCTGGCTGCCTTGTAGGCTGGGCAGAAGAAGACCACATGCAGATCATTTTCCTCTTTATCAACGCAAAGAGGGCAGTACTTAGTGGAAGGGACTTGTGACCAAGTGCTTGAAAAGGACCGGAAAGGCAATATGCCGTATCTCCACTGGAGAAATAACTTTCTGGTAAGTATCGGATATATGGGATCGAAAGCCTTCTCAAATCTGTAGAGATCCTTGGTTTGCAGGAATATGGAAGAGAGGGACCCCTCTATCTGGGTAGCTAAGACCCTTGTCCTTTTGTGTTCGTGGTACAGAATCGCCAGGGATCTTTTAGAGATTCCTGGTGCTGCATTTGCTGGTTCAGTCCACAATTCAGGGAGCCCCAGATCAGTGCAAATTGACTGGATGTTTTTAACCCAGGGAATACTGAGCGCCTTGGGGTGCTTTAATAGTTCGGCCAATTCCGCCCTATAGTCGGCGAGATCATCGCCACTCCATAGCCTACGCCAGAAGGCAATGGGTCTTAAACTTATCTCGTCGGCAAGTGGCCGTATCCCTAGATCGAGCCTCAGAGGAAGGAGTGGGGTGCTAGGGGGAAGTGCGGTTATTTGTCTTATAAACCTATTTTCCGTAGAAGACAGGTTCCGACATGGGATGTGACCCCACAATTCAGCCCCGTACAAAATTGCCCCCCTGGCCTGGGCCTTATATATCTGGATTAAGGCCCCCAGTGGGCGGTAAGTCGAACCGGTCATCATCCGGGATATGCCCCCGGTAATTTGAACTAATTTAAGGTTGGCCCTGCTCTGATGGGTCACCCAGGTCATATTTTCGTTGAGCGTCACGCCGAGATATTCAAACGTGGATACTCTTTCCAGCCGCACTGCTCCCAATTGGGGATTCGGGCGCTGTTTGGGGCTCGGATTCAATACCATATATTTGGTTTTTGTGGCGTTGATTTCCAGCCCTCTATCCTGACAGAAGGCCACAAAGGCATCAAGTATCCTTTGGATGCCCATGGGTGTTTTAGAGATCAACAGTGTGTCGTCCGCGAACATTATTGCGGGCACACTGTTGCCATTTAATTTGGGGGCATCTGTATTATCGGTGTTATTAAGATGGGCGATTACCCCGTTGACGAAGAGGCAAAACAGGGTCGGCGCCAGCACACAGCCCTGTCTTACCCCTCTGCCAACGGGGAATCTATCAGTCAGTTCCCCCAACCTCCCACACCTCACCTGGGCATAGTTATTATGGTGCAGCCTCTGCAAGGTCAGTAAAATATCTGGTGGTACACCCATCCCTGCCAGGATGATCCAGTTTTCCCCTGGGCACGAGGTCGAAGGCGGCCCGTAGGTCCACGAAAATCGTGTACAGACTACCGCCCTCGAACCTCACTGTCCTCCAATAGACCAGATTCAATCTGAAGACCTGATCCACAGTCGATACCCCTTTCCTAAATCCTGCCTGATAGGGACTCAGGGCGCCCACCTCTTCTATCCATTCCTGAAGCCTATTCAGGAGAACCCTGCCGAACAGCTTCTGTGCTACATCTATCAAGCTAATTGGTCTGTAGTTGGCTGGGAGGAGGGGGGATCCCTTTTTAAAGATCGGGACCACCTCCGCCCCCAGCCAAGTACTAGGGATTTCCATCCCACCGAGAATACCGTTGAAAAGAGCAGCGAGGTAAGGCGCCCAGACGGTGGGCTCCTGCTTGAACAGATCTCCAGGTAGCCCATCCAGTCCAGGCGCCTTCCCCGAAGCCAGGCCTGCAATAGCAGCAGTGACCTCACTCAATGTTATTAGGTCCGCCTGAGGGCCCAGGCTCTCAGGTTCAATTAACGCAGGAAGTTCTCCGGGCTCAGCACTATATAGGGACTGGAAGTGGTCCTGCCACACTCCAGGAGCTATGTTAGGCTCCACTGCCGAATTTAGACTCCCTGATCCCCCATTCACAATCCTCCAAAACAGGCGTTGATCTTGTATTGCTAAGGCCTTTGTGAGCTCTTCCCACTGGTCTTCCTCCCATTCTATTTTGGCCTGAGCGAGAAGCTTCTTGTACGCTTGCCTGCATTGCTTAAGGCGTTCCCCTCCTGTACCCTCCTTAATTGCTCCAAGGAGTTCTGTTTTGGCCCGTCTACAGGCTGCATTGTACCATTGTGTTTTACCTTGGCACCTCGCCCTTGGCTTTCGTAAATTACGAGTGAAGTGGGGTGCCGCAACTTTTGTGAGCTCCTCGTGGGCATCAAACAGTTTGCTCCTTATATCTATTTTATTTACCAGGCTGTCAAGATCCCCAACAGTTTCCAGGATAGGAGTAATCTCTGCATAAAACAGTGGGAGTTTATCCTTGTTTGTGACCATCTGCTCCCACCTGATTCTTTTCCTACTGTTCTCTAGGAGGAGCGTGGGGCGATTCTCTTCCTCATGGGACACTGGGGCCTGAGGTGCTGGGTGGACAAGTTCTAACTCGAGGGCATTGTGATCACTGTCCATCCTGTCTATTACCCTGAAATCCTGTATTGTTGGCCACCTCACTAATTGGACCAGGACATAGTCCAAATGAGACTCTCTTCCCCGGCGGTTGTAAGTGATTTTGCCTGGTCTGTCGGACTTGATTCGCCCATTACATGCTCTGAGTCCGAACCTTAGCGTCAGGGCAGTAATTTGCAGTGCCAGTGGGGTCCAAGCTTTCGGAGATGGCACATCAACCCATGGTACTGCCCACCTGTCTTCTTCCTCTGATAAGAACCCTTCCTGGATGCCGGGGAGTGGCTCATAGTGAGAGTTAAAATCCCCACCCACCACATAATATGAGTCATCCGACAGGTCAGATAAAAAGTTCGAAAGTTCATCAAAGGTCGGTGATTCTTTTGCCCTTCCCATCGGCCTGGAATAGATGTTAACCAGCAAGAGGTTAGCTTTGTTTGGCCATGTTAATAAGACCCCAAGGATATCATCAGAATTAAATAGGAGCCGTGTAGCCACACAGCCCAGGTGAGCAGCAACCCACGTCGTGAGGCCCCCTGATGGGCGGCCTTTGCCTTCCCACCTTGCAGAGATGTAAAATGATGAGTAACCTTGGTGTCCATAGTCCTCTCTGGCCCAGGTTTCCTGGAACATACATATGTCACCAGTCTCTATGTACTTTGCCCAAGCCGGGTCTTCCATTTTGTTAGCTAGTCCCGCGATGTTCCAGGAGATTATCTTCAAATGTTCAGAGGTGGCAGATGCCATACCATGAGGGTTGGAAGAGATGAGTCCAGGCTCCACTTCAATAGCGGGGTCTGTAGCGAGGGCAGCAAAAGCTGCATGTGGCACCGGGGATCTCGGCGCACCGTTGCCCACAAGTAAAGGAACCATAGTTGTCCCCTCAACAACAGCTACCCCATCAGTGGCTAGGTGAGAAGATTCGGTTCTGCCGTGGTCTGAAGCAACCGGGTCATTCAGTGGGCCAGAATTTGGACAGGGGGACACAATGGGGAATTCCAGAAGGTCACAGGGGCCCGAGACCCCTGGCACTGTCTTACAGACAGTAAGTCAATCGACCCCATCCAAATCGTTCAGACAGTTAAAGCGATTAAAATCGCAAAAAGGTGTGTCCGGCGGTTGGAAATACGGGCGTTGTACAAAGCCTTTGTGTTTGCGTCTGTATTCCACCCTTGTCCAGTCATCGTGTATTGGAACCTGGTGCCTGGGAATAGGTGGAAAGAAAAAAGATACTGGGAGGGTCTGTATGGTGGAATCGAGGGAACGATTCATGCCTCCACAGATGTGTCGGACCGTACCCGGATCCTTAAAGGTTACCATGATACAGTCCCCCACTATGGTTTTCCTGGTCTTCCCTAGCCATGGGACCCTTCTCACCATGATGATTTCGTTATTAAAGTGAGGTGGCAAGGGTCGATTCCAGTTAAGCCATTTGATTACCTTTTTCTTAAGGGACTGATAGTCCTCATTTTCCCCGGATCTTAAATGGGGGGCACCAGCTAAGACCACCATTAATCTATTAGCTTCGGGCGGGAGGTCTGGCCTCCGTGGTCTTGGAATTGGGCCAACCGGCGTAGGTGGAGGGGCATTAACCTGATCTTGATCTGTTCCAGAGAACTCTGTTTGAGAGCTATGAGGGGCTAGATCCAGTGGGTGGGCAGGTCTATTGCTTTGGTTATTATGACGTTCCTGAAGTTGGATGGCCATAAGAGGTTGCAGAGGGGGGGCAGGTGGCGGGTTTCTGGGGGGGCTTTATTGGCATTAATTGCAGCTTCTGCTTTGGATGGATCCCCAACAGAGGAGTGGGTTCCCACTAGCTGTGTCTGCTTACTTACTAGAGTATTCAAAGTGGTAAGAGAAGTTTCTAGCAGGGTGAGCCTAATCTCGACTTTTTTTAAACTGTCGGTAATAGGCTGCAAAAGGGAGCGGAGTAGGAATTCAATGCTCCCCTTGGCAGAGAGTGGAAGGTTTAGGTTTGACGAGATAACCTCTGGTTCTTTAGTAGTGGCAGTTATACTGGGGTTTGGGGGCTTAAGAGGAGGAATGGTAGGCACTATCTCCGTAGGTTTCCCCGGTAGGACGGAATTAGTGCGTTTCTTGCCAAAGTCAAGATGTGATATTTTAGATTTCCCCCATTGTTTTCCGAGCACGTTTACTAGGTGGGGGCCTATGTAACTCCACCACTACGTTTAATTTGGACTTGCTCTTATTAGCCAATTGCATAGGTGGGGTTTGGGTTGACAGATTAACGATAGTATGGGGAAACTCTTGAGGGGCTGACTCTGTGTTTTTTCCACCCGCTGGCCCTGGGGTAGAAGGAATTTCCCTTAGTAGGACGGGAAAGTCCTCGAGTGTTGAATTAATTAAACTGCCAGGTGGCGTACCTTCCTCTTGAGTGATGGGGTAAGGGAAGATATCGGTCGAGAGCCTGGTTTTCATAGATTCTATGGAGCGCCTGCGCTCCACCCTACGTTTCTCAAGCGAGCTTTCCTTGTCCACCTCTCCTTTAGTAGCTTTAAAATAGTTATCCAAAGTCCCAGAGCAGGAAGCGCCATCCCTTGAGGGAGTTTCCCGTGGTGGGGGCGAAGGCATTACCTAAAATGTGCAGTAAGGGGGATCAAGAGAGTGGGCCCAGCCCAGCCTACTTCGGCCACTGACGGCCAAAGACGGTCCCACCCTTGTCCCGGGCTTCTCCCGCGCAGCGGTCTCCGCGGTCCAACTTATATCCCCAGTAGCAATTGGATGATTGTTGGGGGCGGGGCGATGAGGGAGAGCGGCCCAGGTGTGACGGGCGCGAGGTAGGCTGAGACTCTTGGGAGACTGAGTCCAGCCCCTCCTGCTCGCAGCCCTCGCAGCCCTCAGCCCCAGATGGCAGAAAGTACAGCAGCTTCCAAGAATAAGAGCGCCCCTGGACGATGCGGGACCCGCGCAGCGGGTTCCGCGAGGCGTTAGGTCAGAGGCTGTCCCAGAGCGTCAGCAGCTCCTTCCGGTCACAAGGCAAGTGGTATCCCACGGAGAGCAGGGAATCCGGTGGCTTTCAGCGGTCTGTTGGGGGCGGGGCGATGAGGGCGAGCGGCCCAGGTGTGACGGGCGCGAGGTAGGCTGAGACTCTTGGGAGACTGAGTCCAGCCCCTCCTGCTCGCAGCCCTCGCAGCCCTCAGCCCCAGATGGCAGAAAGTACAGCAGCTTCCAAGAATAAGAGCGCCCCTGGACGATGCGGGACCCGCGCAGCGGGTTCCGCGAGGCGTTAGGTCAGAGGCTGTCCCAGAGCGTCAGCAGCTCCTTCCGGTCACAAGGCAAGTGGTATCCCACGGAGAGCAGGGAATCCGGTGGCTTTCAGCGGTCTGTTGGGGGCGGGGCGATGAGGGAGAGCGGCCCAGGTGTGACGGGCGCGAGGTAGGCTGAGACTCTTGGGAGACTGAGTCCAGCCCCTCCTGCTCGCAGCCCTCGCAGCCCTCAGCCCCAGATGGCAGAAAGTACAGCAGCTTCCAAGAATAAGAGCGCCCCTGGACGATGCGGGACCCGCGCAGCGGGTTCCGCGAGGCGTTAGGTCAGAGGCTGTCCCAGAGCGTCAGCAGCTCCTTCCGGTCACAAGGCAAGTGGTATCCCACGGAGAGCAGGGAATCCGGTGGCTTTCAGCGGTCTGTTGGGGGCGGGGCGATGAGGGAGAGCGGCCCAGGTGTGACGGGCGCGAGGTAGGCTGAGACTCTTGGGAGACTGAGTCCAGCCCCTCCTGCTCGCAGCCCTCGCAGCCCTCAGCCCCAGATGGCAGAAAGTACAGCAGCTTCCAAGAATAAGAGCGCCCCTGGACGATGCGGGACCCGCGCAGCGGGTTCCGCGAGGCGTTAGGTCAGAGGCTGTCCCAGAGCGTCAGCAGCTCCTTCCGGTCACAAGGCAAGTGGTATCCCCCGTCAGCAGCTCCTTCCGGTCACAAGGCAAGTGGTAAAGACATATTGAAAATGAGGAAAGAGGAGCCATTTGTGAAGTTTTCTTCTACAACTTTTTGTCAAAATGGCCTATTTACAAAAGCAATATACCATTAAGTCTGCTAGACCTTTCTAGTTGTGGTGATTTATATGGTTTGTCTCCAAGAACCCAAGCTACCCAGAGACCACAACTGAGCTACACAATGGTTTTCTTTGTGTACCGAGTGTAGACTTATTCACATGCTTATCAAGGAAACGTATATATTCCTGAAATGGGCACAAGATATGGAGTTATGGAGCTGTGGTTATTTGTACTTTCTGAATTTGGATGTATTTGTCTTAGCATATGATTTGGAGGATATTTTTCAAAATGTCTTTTTCTTACACACTGACTTACATTTGAAAGGTGCAAACGAAGAGAAATTTAAATGGTAATAACAAATACACTGTTATTCTATGCTCCCACATGTCTTCCGATAACAATGGTACCTTACTTGTGTGAGTAGGTGTAGTTCCAATATAGGTAGCTATGGGTTTCGGGTCTTAGTTCAGGCACCACCTGGGGAAACACTCATCTGCCCACTGGGGGGGGGGGGAATAAAAAGACTTTCGCTGCTTTTTTCGGTAGAGGTATAGTCATTCCCATGGGGGCCAGCCCCCAAGTCTAAGTTGTCTTTTTGTTTGTTCTTCCCTAGTGTCTAGTGGACTTTCTGCACCCCTGGGGAGATGAATTAGGGGTATTCACACTCATTTGATCCAAGGGGGTGAAGAAAGGCTGTAATTATTGAGACTAATGGGGGGACGACAGGCCCCTGCCTACAGGGCCACTCCCCCATGTCTCTGGGGGGTAGGTGGATCCCTGCATGGGGGTCGCTCTCCTGTGGTGAACCCCAACCAGGGATCTTCTGGACAGAGATAGTATTAGAAAGGGGATATTCTACCCTTTCAAATGATACATCTTCTGAAGCAAGCAGTGCTAAGGGGCTGAGATATACCCCAAGTAGTGATGCTGTGAAAGTGAACTGTTCCCAATAGCTCATTTTACTTTCACTTAGCTGTAATAATGTCTGCCTGCCCTGGATGCTGATCGTCAATGTAGCAATAAAATAAAACACTCAGGCTGTTCAGGAACCTCTTCGAGAGCAGCCAGAGATAAAAATATAATAAAATACTCCCTTTGGTGAAGAGCACTGGAGGGCCCTTATATTCCTCCACAGCGTTGGCCAATGCCTGACAGACAAACTGGGGGAGTAGTGTGGGTGTCTCGCACTGGCCACACCTGCACTGAAGGGGTTAATGAACTAACAAGATACCTGGTAAGTGTGTGTATGTCAGACAGGAGGCAGGCATTGGATCCAAGACCCCTTCTACCTTATTGTGTGATAAAAATTAAATATCATTTCAGAAACACAAAAAGATTAAAAACAACACAAACCCCCTTATCAAGAGTTTGTTAAATCATTTGTATTTACACCACCATGAGGTGACTGAGTTACTGCAACCAGTATTCATGACAACGAAGCAAATTCAGATTTTAATGGCGGATAGCATTGAAACGGTGTCTCTGTATGTACAGGAGCGAAGTTAACACCAGCTGGCTTTCCTGCTTAGAGCAGTATGGCCACAATTCTCAAAGGTGCCATACCACTTTTTTCTAAATATCATGCTAAATGTGTGGAAATCCACTTTTCAGAAATGTGATTTTACAACATTTATAATGCCAAGTTATTCTGGTCTCTACGGGCCACATCCTGACATGAATACTTAGTAGAGAAACTATTTCTGTTAGATGAATTTCACTAAGTATGAATTACATTTCTGCAGCATTACACACTATTTCTTCTTCCGTATTTTGCAAAACAAGTTCCAGCCCATACTTGTGTTTTCATTGCTTTTCTACCTACATTCTGAGCGAGTAACCTACTAAAACTGTTACTTTTCATTGATAGACAGACTGAATAAAGCGTGTGCTGGTAAGCAGTATGTACAAATTATAGTTATCATGAAATTGCTGTTCCAAAAAAGATGTCACTACAGAAAAGCAATTGTATACATAATTGGAAGGTGTATCTTCCTGACATCCAGTATTTAAATTGTTTGTGAAAAACCCATGTCATTACTGAAAATTTCTGATTTGCAAAATTATAAGTATGGCACAGTAGGCTTTCCACACTTCCTCCTTCTTTGAAAATAACAAAACATGAACTTAGTCTCTACCCTCAATTCCTTTTGTACTATAAATAGAAGAAAAAGTAATGTTTCTTCTGAAAGAGGTATTTCATTCTTTGAGTTATTTTTGTGAGCTGTAAAACACATTATAATATACCAACATTTTGAAGCAGAATCAACTTTCAGTCTCAGATTGAGTAAATTAAAAGGCACTAATAAGAGGACAGTCGGAAAACATGATGTGCATGCAGAAGGTATGTTCTCATCTCATCACAGAAGGGAAAGCTTTCGCAATGCAACTCCTTGGGAGCCATGAAGTGCTCTGTCATGGCAAAGGGTTTTCTGGGGACAGTCATTGATTTGCCCCCTCCCCCCATCAGTTATTGGCAGTCCTGGGTCATTCCTCAACTTCCCCTACTGTCTCCATGCCTTCCTTTCCATGGTCCTCGAAACCTCGAGGTAGCAAACAACCAAGAAGACAGACTCTAAACCACTAACAGGGTTCAACTAAGGACATAGAAGAAGGATATACAGAAAGACCACATCGAAGAAAGTTCTATTATATACACTACAAGGGAAGACAGGTGTATGTCTTTAGGGATAATAAAACCAAGCTGTAAGATGACTCACCATATAGTGAAGGCAGAGGAAAAGAACCAAAGAAAGAATACAATTTCAAACTGGCTTTGAGGCCATGTCCTTATGTGCGTGCTGCACAATTGTAGACCAGTGGCTAATTATGCTGCAGGCATTGCTGAGGAGATAATCTCACATGAGCTAGACATATTATTCATTACTGAACCTTGACTGAGTACTCCTCTACCCCCTTGATGGACATCTTAGTAAACCCTAATTTCACCGTTAATCGTCTTGACGGAGATGATCGCCCAGGAAGAGGTGAAGCTGTCATTCACTAAAACTCCCTAGCTATCTCCTGCTTTGCTGTCTATCAATCCATCAATCAAGGCATTTGTAAAGCGTGCATCTTACCCGTGAGGGTCTCAAGGCGCTTGGGGGGGGGGGAGTGCTGCTATTGCTCGAACAGCCAGGTCTTGAGTAACCTCCTGAAGTTTAGTAGGTCTTCGGTCTGCCGTAGGAGGGTGTGGAGGGTGTTTCAGGACTTGGCGGCGAAGTAGGAGAAGGATCTGCCACCAGAGGTCGTTCTCCTGATGCGAGGGACGACGGTGAGGGTGAGGTCAGCGCAGTGGAGCTGGTGGTTCGGGGTGTATAAGGTGAGCCATTTGTTGAGGTATGCTGGCCTGGTGTTGTGGAGAGCTTTGTGTGCATGCGTGAGGAGCTTGAAGGTGATCCTCTTGTTGACAGGAAGGCAGTGCAGTCTCTCAGGTGGGATGTGATGTATCTGTGGCGAGGGATGTCTAGGATCAGGCGGGCAGAGGCATTCTGTATGCGTTGGCCAGTGCTCACGTGTAGAGGGTGTTTCCATACTTCAGTCTACTGCGGACAAGGGCCTGGGTGACCGTTTTTCTAGTGTCAGTGGGATTCACCTGTAGATCTTTTGGAGCATGCAGAGGGTGTTGAAACAGGAGGATGCGATGGCGTTGACTTGCTTGGTCATGGAGAGTGTAGAGTCGAGGATGAATCCCAGGTTGCATACGTCGGTGGGTGTTGGAGCTGCTCCCAGGGCGGTCGGCCACCAGGAGTCGTCCCAGGCTGAAGGGGTGTAGCCGAGGATGAGGACCTCCGTCTTGTCCGAGTTCAGCTTCAGACGGCTGTTCTTCAGACATTTGGTGACGGCTTTCATTCCTTCGTTATGGTTGGTTTGGGCGGTGAGAGGGTCCTTGGTGGGAGAGAATATCAGTTGTGTGTCGTCGGCATTGGAGATGATGTTGAGGTCATGCAGTCTGGCGACGTGGGCAAGTGGGGCTGTGTAGATGTTGAACAGCGTTGGGCTGAGCAAGGATCCTTGGGGTACGCCCCAGATGATCTTGATGGCTGCGGATCGGAAGGGAGGGAGGGGGACGCTCTGTGTTCTACCGGAGAGGAAGGAGGTGGCCCAGTCTATAACCTCTGCATACATGACTACTTTGCAGTTGAGCTCTTCTCAGCTGAGAGGTTTTTGACTAAATTGTACCTCATCCCGACCTGCCTGAAAAGAACCAGCTGTTCCTCAAACAGATGGAGATGATCACAATATGATCTCTTCTGCACCATAATACCATTTTCATAGGGGACTTCAACTTCCATTAGAACAAAGATGGCGATTAACCAACAGCTATTATGAGAGGCTTCATGGCTAATCATATGCTCCTGCAAGCCTTTGAAGACCCAAACTGTGTGAAAGGGTCCTGGACCTCAACATATTCAAAGAGGGATCACGGTGCATAGAATTCATCCTACTGATTGCTTTGTCTGACATCCAGAAAATCCTCATTTGCCTCATCATGTATGGGCAGATTCTGAAAGGCCATGATGTCAGACCCAAATGGTGGATAAGAGATACTAAACAGATCAACTGAAAATCAACTGTCCTAGCTATTCCTTAGGAAAATCACACCCTTGAGTATGACACAAAATGTACAGGAGCTAACCTCACTCTGCAACCTTACAATGACTGTCATCATGGATGAAGTGCCTCCACTACATCCTAAAATATAGAAAAATACATTTTCCCAACGGATGATGCAATCAGAACTCAAATAAAGAAACTCAACTAGCAGAAAGAAGATAGCGACATGAAACTTCCTCCTTGCATTTACTCTATCTCTGAATTATGAGAAACACTAACAAGAAACTACTGTGGAATGATAAAGCTTCATTCTTTAGATCTCAACTTGACAATGCAAGAAACTCTATGAGCAAACTATTTGAAATCCTCAAGCACCAAATAAGCCCTAGTACTTCTAAGATCATTGACACTAATTTGGAAGCCTGCAAGAAGTTTCTGCTTTTTTTGAGAAGATAAAAAATGTGAAAGAGTTATCTCTAATGAACTGATGCTAACCTGATTTCCCCATAGAACTCGCCCTCCTCCCAACCAGAACACATATTTTATGAGATGTTCCTAGTTCCCAGCAATCCCTCAAAGCCTAAATACAATGCTTTGTGGAGTAAATTCAAAACTATCAGTATAGCAGATATCCTGAAGGTTATAGCATTATTGAAATCCACTTAACACTTCACTAACCTTGTTCACCAAATATGTCAATAAACTAACTCATGACTCTCTCTATGTCCTGCATCTCTCACCTCCGCCCATCCTTTCACTGTACTTGACATTGACTCATTCTCTCTCCTCTGCTTGAGTCACTCCCTCTTTCTGCCACCCATTCATCCAGCCTACTGCCTCTCTGTTCTTACTGGCTCACCATGAAGTTGTGCTCTCTCCGCTCCTCGTGACACTCCCACCCCCCACAGTTCATCCATTCACCCCCCAACTGGTTATTTGCTCCACCTCCACTGCCACCTAGTCATCTTTTCTCCTCCCCACACATGATTAAAAACTATTCATGCCACAAATAGACACAACCTGAAAGCCATCATGGAACGATAGAGCAATTAAAATAAAATCTAAGATCTGCTATTACATTTACTTATGGTTATGCCATAATTGTACAAGTACTGACAAAGGCAACAGCATTGAGCAACCAAGTCAATTTGCCTATTTTATACACCTTGCCAATGCCTTTTCATTCAGTATTGTCTCCTGTGGTATTCTAGAGATGTCATGAGGGAACTGTTCCCAGGGATACAGAATGTACTGAGGTGGTTATGAGTGAGTTGCCTTGAAGATAGCAACCTGACATGATCGTTGATGGTTGGGGCTTTGTTGTACAGTGTTACTTATTAAACCTTTGCTAAACTTCTACTACATGTGAAGACTCTTCTTTACATTGCCAACAAGCAGGTCTATAACAAGCCTTAACATCATTTAAATTGTACAACTGCACATTCGAAGTGGACAGGACCCTGCCACAGACTCATCATCATACTGCCGGTCTAACTCAAGAGGAGAGTTACGGCACAAGTATATGTTGCAGGACATCATTTGAATCTCCTGTGTACCAACCTGAGCATAAATAGGTGTGGGCACAATGAGGAGTGCGTGGATTGGACACTTCTCTACTTTTCCTCAGTATCATCACTGCTCTACCTTACTGACTCCAATCCAAAGTAGCTTTATTCGAGGTATACTCATAAAAGCACAAAACAAACAACATTTAAATACACAAAATTAAAAATGTTCTTAGCTGTGATTGAAAACCAACTCAATAGTAGCACTCGGTCAAAACCTCTGAAGAGGAATGAATTGATGTGTGTGAACAAGTCGCAAAATCGTCCACTGGGCACTCTCAAAATGTTTGTAGTGTTCCCATCAGAAATCCAACCTGTACTGCCCTACATCATTTGGGAATACGTCAGATAGCACACAGGGAGTGACCCAATGTGCAATTCAGCACAATAGTGCCCTGGTCGTCCTCTATATCCCAATGTATCTAGTCATTAAGTAGGTATCAGGAGGTTTCTAATAAGCAGTGCTAAATAGTGAAATAAACAGACTATATCAAAACGTAGTGGTGTCGATAAAATGAGGTAAAGGAAGGAAAAAAGTTTAATGGAGACCTTCCATTCCCACTATTAAAAACAGTGAAAGAGGTAGTGTCAACAAATAACTACCTTGACAGTTATAATGGTCATGGTCGACATGTTTCTGCAGTTTTACCTTGGGCCCATAGGTCACCTACTGCTTCATCAGGACCTTCTTTTACTACTGCTTATTTTAAGTGAATAAACATAGGAGGGAGTGAAAAGAATAATTATCACCTTAAATTCTCCTGGTTGACGAATCCCCGGATTTCACAAAGTGACACACACACCAATATGCAGAGAAGAAGAAAAGAGAAAGAGCACATTAGCTAGTTTCTCACGTTCAGCAAAGGTGATACGAAGCACCACACTGTAGCTGCTACTTAAATTAAAACACTCACATATCAAGTTCCCGCAATGCGAGTCAAATGAGAGCAGAATAACCTTTGGTAAAATACACTCACCCAATGCTATGGAGAATGTCGCCCCAACTCACCCGGCATTAGCGCAGGTATGACGAAGCCCCGCTCTGTGTAAGCAAACATAGGCAGAAAAAGGGGGTTAGGGGAGGCACTATAGGGCAGAGACCAACCACTGAATCCTTTACTATTATTCTCAAGCAATATATAGAGACGCAGAAGTTGACTCATGCTGGGCATGCGGCAAAACAGTGTTTATCTCACAATTGACGTTGTTTTATTTTTCATCCGTGCGCACCTTCAACAAGTCTTTGGGGGAGACCGGTTGTATTTTATTACACACTCCAGTGGTGGGGACATTTCCCTTCCCTGCATATGGTCAGTGGCACCCTTGCCACGCCGCAGCGTGTGAGCACGTTGCACTCGGAGGAATCCCCAAGGGAATAGCCCTGTTCCCTGAAGGGGAGGGAGTGGGAGCCGGCGGGCTTTGCTTTGAAGCGCAGGCCCTGTCACTGGGAACCAAAGTGGGTATATTAATTATGCTTCTCCCTTGCCCTGCAGCCGGCTCAACAGGCATGTAGCACTGGGCTAGCGCCCCCAGCTGTCACGCATGGCACTGCTGCAGGCGGACTGATGAACAACCAACCCAAGCGCCAAAGGGGCTTGGGTTGGTTGGCTGTATTTTGGGTGACGTGAGCGCGTCGCTATCCTACATGGGATTGTTAGGCATAAAGATATGATACGATGCTGAATTTTTTTTTATTTACTTCTCCAATAAGTTAATAAATGAGGATACACTGGAAAGGCAGGAGCCTTGCTCGGTGCTCTATGCAGTGGGTGTGGCGCCGCCCATTTAGAGCTTGTGCCACAAAACACAGGCCGGTGGGCGATCCATGGTAAAACACAGCGCCAAACAGGATCCCTCTTGGCGCCTTCACCATGATGTGCCTGGCAGCTCACCCAACCCCTTGGTGGGGACGGGCTATATTTTGTCGGGGTCCTCTTTCGTGGGGCGGCCGATGTGCCACTTGAAGAGGTGGCTGGGTGCTCTTGAGCATGCGCACTCTCATTGAATTTTCAGTCAGTGTAGTCAGAGGTGGTTTGTAATACGGGGACGCAGCAGTACAATTTCTTGTGCACTTTATACCAGTGCAAATATTCGTGTTTGAGACCACGAGGCATCCCTTCCCCAGCGATGGTAAGCGGCAACGCCGAATTGGCAGGAGTTGCGTTTGTGTTCCACACTTGCCGAAGCCTTGACAGTGGAAGGGATGGTAGAGGGGCAGTCTGTAATGTGGGGGCAGGAATGGGGTGACGAGGTGGGTGCAATCTTCGAAGGACAGAGCCAGCTTTGAGGCAAATGTCCCCATTTCACCGGCTGTGTCCCTGAATAGATATACATTTAGACCCGCCGGCGGCTAATAGCCTCCACTGTTGATTGTCGCCAGCCCTAAGCATTGCAAGCAGGGGCAATCTCTTGTTCCGTGCATCGGTACTGGCCACGGCTCTGAGGTGACTCACCAGAGCCCCAGCCTCTGTGGGTAACCTGTGTGCCCCAGGGGGGCTCTACAGGCCGCTGGTTGCACTGCACCGAGGCCGGGCGCTCCAGAAATCAATGGGGGCAGATGGTTCACGGATAACGAGATACTCACGGTGGGAAAGCCCCTACCCCCATAAAAACACACTGAGCCAGTACACCCCTCCCTCCCCAATCTCCCCACCTGTTCTTTTCAGCCCTTGTTAGTTGTTTGTGCGTGTGGGAGTCAAACTCTTCCCAGGCGAGCAGTAAAAAGTATGTTCGTTTAGTTTCAAACTGTAGACCCTACAGCCTTTGCTAACCGAGAACAATAAAAGAAACAATCAATTCCCAAGTAATATAGATTCTCGCCCGCGGGACCTTGAATGCAGTAGGGCTGGTCTTCCCGCCTAGTCTAGGCACTAAAACATACACACGTACACTGCTCCCATGCATATGTGTCCCATATGTTTGTATTTAACAACTTCTCTTTTTTAAATCTAAGTGAACCACTTGAAAGGGCTCCCAGGCAGAACTTAATAATTCTTAACAAAATGTCAAACTCGTTGTGCTTAGCAGTCACCGAGGGGTACCCACAAAGACAGGGCTCTCAGCTCTCCCAGGTCTGCACCTGATGAGCTCACCCAGGTCAAGTCTTTTCTGTGTGTGTTGGGATATGTGTGAGTGTGTGTGTGTGTGTGTGTGTGTGTGTGTGTGTATGTGTGTGTGTCTGTGTTGGGCTCTGTGTCTGTCTGTTGGGCTCTGTGTATGTGTGTGTGTTGGGCTCAGTGTGTGTGTGTTGGGCTCTGTGTGTGTGTGTTTTTTTGGGGGCTCTGTGTGTGTGTGTTGTGCTCTGTGTGTGTGTGTGTGTGTGTGTGTGTGTGTGTGTGTGTGTGTGTGTTGGGCTCTGTGTGTGTGTGTGTTGGACTCTGTGTGTTTGTGTGTTGTGTGTGTGTTGGGCTCTGTGTGTGTGTGTGTGTGTGTTGGGCTCTGTGTGTGTGTGTTAGGCTCTGCGCGTGTGTGTGTTGGGCTCTGTGTGTGTGTGTTGGGCTCTGTGTGTGTGTGTGTTGGGCTCTGTGTGTGTGTGTGTTGGGCTCTGTGTGTGTGTGTGTTGGGCTCTGTGTGTGTGTGTGTGTGTTGGGCTCTGTGTGTTGGGCTTGGTGTGTGTGTTGGGCTCTGTGTGTGTGTGTGTGTGGCTCTGTCTGTGTGTTTGTGTGTGGCTCTGTGTGTGTGTGGGTGCGTGTGGCTCTGTGTGTGGCTCTGTGTGTGTGTGGGTGCGTGTGGCTCTGTGTGTGGCTCTGTGTGTGTGTGTGGGTGCAAATGCAATAGGTCTTGCATTTGCAAGAGATTAAGCTATTGGCATTGTAAATGACAATGCCATTTATTTATATGTTTTAAAAACAAAAATAATGTCATGAGCAATGCCAATAGCTCTAACTTTAACAAAGACGAGACCATTACATTGTAAATGCTTGTTGTATACTGGAATTATCACGGCCCCTTTCCAGGAGACCGGGATCGGGGCACCCTGAGCCGTTGCGTTTGCCATCAGCAGAATGTATCTACCCCATCGTACTTTATAGTAGAGAAACACATCCGCAGGGACACCATCGGGCCCGACGCTCTACCTCCAGCCACTGCATTAAGAGGTAATAAAACATCATTATTAAAAGCCTCATCTGTATAAAAAACATATCTAAGATCTTCCATTTGATTCTCTAAAGGGTTAGCACATATTGTGGCCTGAAATAATTGACCCATCCTTCTTGAGAGACATGATTTTGGGGCTGATCTGACTGCCTCCTCTGCCCCACTTTACAATATTCCAAATTAGTCTGGTATGATTCTGCGTGCTAGCTTCTTTGAGATCCTGCCTCCGATGCTCATCCCATAGGGACTTGGCTTTATGGATAGCTCTTTTGTATTCCTGTCTTGCTAAACGTACAGCATCCAATTTCCCACCCCTAATAGCATTACCAAGGGCAATTCTAGCTTGCCTACAATCGGTATTATACCACTGCAGGGGTTTGAAGTCAGATAGTTTCTTAGTACTAATAGGCTTAAAGAAATGGGCACTTGTGCGCATGAAAAAGCTGTCATGTAGTTGTGTTATACTCCCCGTGTCACCTCCGGAGCCAATGAATTGCTCTATCTCTAGAATGGTTCTATCAACATCTTCAATAATGTTTTCCAGGACCTCCAGTCTTGTTATTACATGTGACCAGTTAAGCCGGCGCATGTCATTAGTAGGGACCGCTTTTGGGGCACGAAGTTCAACCCCGCCCACCCATGGTTGCTCCAACATCGACCAGTCATGAGTGACACACAGAGGGTTACGGTAGCATTCCAAGTGATCCTTAACCATCATATCAATTATTGTGTGCCAGAATTTCAGACTGCAGAGGATGTAATCGATCCTACTTTTGCTGTGCCCATTATTTAATGTATTAGCCCCAAACCTATCCTGAGGTGTCCTACCATTAAGGGCACTAAGTCACCTTTCGTAGCAGATGGTATTAATCTGTCCATTTTTTCCGGGGTTCAGTTCCAGTTTTGGTACTCCCTATAGGCTATCCTCATCGTCAGTAAGATGCCAATCAGGAGTATTAAGTGGCTCAAAACTTGAATTTAAATCACCAGCAACAATCACACTACTGTCTATGCAGTAGAGCTCGAGGAGACTGTGAAAAGCCGCTATAACTTCAGACTTGCCCCCCCCCCCGAGATCCCCTCACGTAGACATTGTAGATGTCCAGAAGTCTTAAGGGACCCAGATCCAGTCTTATTACCTGGATGTCGCTACTCTTAGAGGGTAGTTCTTTAATACTTAAAGCCAGTGCTTGGCGCACCCATATGGTTAGCCCACCCATTGGGCGTCCTTTGGTGCCTTTTAATTGTGGGTATGAAAAAATGTAAATAATCTACAAAAAATTGCAGCTCTAACAGCCAAGTCTCTTGAAAGGCACAAATATCAAACTCGCTGATAAATGTAAGCCAATCCGGTGATAGTGTTTTAGAGCCCAAACCTGCAGTGTTCCATGAGATGAATGAGCCCTTAGTGGGGACATGGCCTGTGTGTGGTTGCTCGTTGCCATGCCCTGGAAGATTATTCCTGGGCTGTCTCAATAATCCAGGACCAGGGGCATCAGTAGATTGGATTACATGAAGAGATCTCACCTCAGGGAAACCACTAACAATGACAGTGTTATCTCCCTGGGGGCTGTCTATACGAGCAGGCAAGCGATCAACCAGACAAATACCTGGCCCTCGGAGGTTTTTCGTTTCGGGGATGTAACTGGCAGTGTCAGCACTACTAGCTTGATCCTCTGCATTATCACTGGACAGATATCTTTTATTGAGAATATAGCTAGCAATGTCACTCCTATCAGCGCCAACCTCTACGCTAGCATTGACAAGTACTTGCACATATACACCAGGGAGTCAATCAATATTTTCCAACCCAAAACTTCCAGTACTGCCCCGTGACCTCTGCTCAGAAAAGTGGTGGGCCTGGGAAACAGGTGGGACCTTCCTTAACTGGATGGATGAGTGGGCAGGGGGGCTAGTTCTAAACTCAAGAGCAAATACATTTTCAGCCATTGTCTCTGACCGAAGTGTCAATTCGATACAATCAAATTGCTCGGTGGCCGAGGTCAGCCTACTCGCCTTAGTAATGTCGTCCCTAATAACCGACCGGCACCCTCTGACATGATGCAACCAGTGAATGGCTTTATTAGTCAGATAGTCGGTACTCTCAGTACTCCTCGCTGATGCTAGATTAGGGACATTAGTCATGTACATTTTGTTAGTACTCTGTGTTCTGCTTCGTTTCGTACCCTCCCTTCTGGCTTGAAATGTATCTTGATAGATGACCATTGGGGAGGTACTCCACCTCGTGCTGGCTGGCAAATACTCCCTCTCAGTTGCCCTTGGAAAATTAGTTAAGCTGTCTTTGGAGAATATTAAGGGTTTATTTTGAACATGAGGGGGAGGTAAAGATTTTCCATGTTTAGCCACCTCACCGTAAGAGGTGGGGGCTTTGCACCCACCCCCCACTTTTCCGTTTACCAATGAATTTGCCATAATACTACCGGATTTCAGAGGTAAAGGGTTGGTGTCATTTGGACTAGAATTTGACAAGATGCACAACCCACCATGAAGCGCAGGCCCTACCATAGCAGATAAATTTACAATCAGAGCCTTCCTGGACTCTATCTCATCCCGTAGAAGGAGCACTAAGTTCAATAGGTCTTGGATATCTTGTACATCACTACTGCTCTTACCAGTAGATTGTATTTGGGAATCTGGCAATTGATTTGGTAGGTGATTTGGGGCACCATCCAATGGTGTTCCGGATGGTTGGGGTGAGTTAAAGTCTCCCTACTCACAGAACCACTACCATTTGGGTCTGTTTTGGGAGAAACATGGCGGGGATAACAGGGGAAACAGGGCCCTCACAAGAACCTTCCAACCCCAGCCGAGCTATATTCTGTTGGGCCGTAATCCTGCTACGTGTGTGCTCGATTCAGAGATTAAAATTGCCTCACATTCTTCCACAAGACTATCAATACGATCTAGAACACAATTGGCAGCAGCATGCCTAATTTTTCTTTTTGCTTTCTTTCCTTTTCGGGGTTTACTGGAATTCCCAGCCTCAATCCCCCTTTCTCCCCCTTCCATTAACGTGTGCTTACCCCTACAGAACTACCCCTCTTTAGTAAAAAGTAAGATAAACAACAAACAGCACTGATAGTCCACTAATAGTCCAGAGGAAGTAACAGAAGATCCTTCAAGCTAGGATTGGCAATAGGCACGACAAGTGGACCGTACATTTCACAATTCCCAGGATAGATCCACACTTCACTGCAAGGCACAATGGAGCTGGCAAGTTAAAGATGATAGGGGACTGGCCCTGCCATGGCTCTTTCTGGGGCTGACGGGCGCGGGACAGGTCCGCCCTTGGCCCGGGCTTCGCCTGAAGCCCAAATAACCAGCGCACGTCCTGCGGTGCAGAGGGGGTGCACTGGTTATTAGGGCTTCAGGCGCCCTCCTATGGCTCTGGCCGTGCAGGGCCCCCTGGGAGTTGAAGTCTTCACCGCCTGGCCGTTGGCAGAGCGGTAGTGCGATGTAACTGCTGGCCCCCATGCAGGAGAATACAGAGGAAGGTGAGTAATGGCCGTTCCCCTCACGGCTGCTCTGAGCAATGTTGCAGTGCATCCCGGGGTGCAGAAGTGGCACGCTGGTTATTAGGGCTTCAGGCGCCCTCCTATGGCGCTGGTCTCATGCACCATGCAGGGCCCCCTGGGAGTTGAATTCTTCACCGCCTGGCCGGTCCCCTCACGGCGGCGCGGTAGCACGATGTAACTGCTGGCCCCCACGCAGGAGAATACAGAGGAAGGTGAGTGCTGGCCGTTCCCCTCAGGGCTGGTCTGAGCAATGTTGCAGTGCATCCCGGGGTGCGCTGGTTATTAGGGCTTCAGGCGCCTTCCTATGGCACTGGTCTCGTGTGCCTTGCAGGACCCCCTGGGACTTAAAGTCTTCACTGCCTGGCTGTTCCCCTCACGCGCCGCGGTAGCACGATGTAACTGCTGGCCCCCAAGCAGGAGAATACAGAGGAAGGTGAGTACTGGCCGTTCCCCTCACGGCTGGTCTGAACAATGTTGCAGAGCGTCCCGTGGTGCGGGAAGGCGCGCTGGTTATTAGGGCTTCAGGCGCCCTCCTATGGGGCTGGTCTCGTGCGCCGTGCAGGGCCCCCTGGGAGTTGAAGTCTTCACCGCCTGGCCGTTCCCCTCATGCCGGCATGGTAGCATGATGTAACTGCTGGCCCCCACGCAGGAGAATACAGAGGAAGGTGAGTGCTGGCCGTTCCCCTCATGGCTAGTCTGAGCAATGTTGCAGCGCGTCCCCTTACTGACTCTTTTGTCAGGCAACGACACCGGTGCAAATTGGAAAGTAACATTTCTGTCTACAATTGAGAAAACAAGGCAAATATTGATTTGTGTTTTTGCATCATCAGGTCTACAGGCAGAGCATAAGGGGACCTGGATATGTATTGCTGGCCGCTGTGGTGTATATTTTCCACAAATAAAGAAACCAGGAAGTAAAGACCAACACTCCGGTAACACCCGGGTGAGCGAATTTGAACCCATGGGAAGGTGCCTTTTTCTGTTTGTCACTAGTACATTAGCAAGCAGCTCTGTGGGCGCTATTGAGTTACAAGACAAGTTGATTCCTGCAAAGATGTATGTGCCACAAAAGGGTGATTCTTTGATTAGCTGGCATCAGCAGAAGGATCTTGAGGTATATTTAGAAACTAATGATACCATGCCTGTTAGAAAAAGGGTTGTGAGTCACAATACGGTGTGTAGTCTCTCAAAGAAAGTTATGGATATCAAGCAGCAATTTCCAGAAAGCTTCAAGGAGAGCATGGGCTCTTTGATACAATACAATCACTGCATAAGGCTAAGACCGGGATCTGTACCCAAGGTGTGCCAGGTGAGAAGCGTTCCCATCATAGTGCAACATGCCATCAAGGTAGAATTGGAGAGGCTGCAAAAGGAAGGTGTCACACAAGAGGTTGAAGGTACACAGTGGTTGTCCCCAGTGGTGATAGTCAGGAAGGCGAGTAGGGAGGTCAGATTGTGTATGGATTTGAGGGAACTAAACTAGACACTGGTTTTGAACCATTACCCCTTATGCAATATAACTAAAATGTTGTGTAGTTTGGACAGAGCAAGAGTTTTTTTCCTTTCTAGATTTAACCTCCGCTTACCATCAAATTGCCCTGGGCCTACACCTCTCCTTTTAGGACTTCTGGACTTTTATTACTCTGTTTGGCACATTTAAAATACTTACGCATGCCATTCAGATAAATTTCAACTGCTTTGGTGTTCCAAAGGGTCATGGAATGGGTATTAGAAGATGTAAAAGGGGTAAAAGTATATCAGGATGACTTTCTAGTGTATGGCAAGACTAGAAGGGAACATAATGCACGGATGTTGGAGGTCTTAAAAAACTTAGTGACAGTGATCTGAAACTTAAAGTTACTAAGTGCAGGTTGGATGTGAAGGAAACTAACTATTTGGAACCCACCATTACCGGTGCAGGTCTGAGTTACAGAAAGCAATTGTAGACATGCCCAAACCCACTAATAAAGGTACAGCAGAATATTACAGTACATTTTTGCTAGATTTGGCAGATAGGAGCAGCAATATGAGGTAAATATTAAAGACAGGAACATAATTTGCATGGTCTGATGCATGTGAAGTTGAATTCCAAGGGGTAAAGGAGGACCTTGAAGGAACATCTAGCTTGTGCAGCTTTGTACCTGGTGCCAAAACCATTCTGAATACAGATGCATGCACCAAGGATTTGAGTGTAGTTCTTGAACAGGTGTCTGGTGAAGACGTCAACGCCATTTTATTTTTGTTAAGAGGTTTGCGTGGGCCAGAAGTGAACTACTTTGTTATTAAGAAGCAGGCCGTATCAGTGTATTGGGCGATCAGGAAGTTGAGGAAGTTCATGTGAGGTGTGTCTTTTGAAGTGCAACTGATCATAAACACCTGGTGGACATTTTTTGTAAGGAAGGGGTTGATATATTATCCAATAGAATAAGAAGATGGGTATTTTCACTGCAGGCATTTTAATTTGATGCAGAATACTTGCCTGGTGTAAGAAATATTGTAGCTGATTATTGTGCTAGAATTTATGCTAAAGAGGAAAAGGTGAAGATGATGTATGTGGTGATTATGTTTTCGGAGATGATCAGGTTAAAGTCTGTTTGATTTAATGTGGGACAGTGCAAGAGGAAGAATGGAGGTCTGACTTAGAGAAAGATGATGATTTGCAGGATGTAAAGAACAGAGTGAAGAAATGTTGGACAGTCAGAAATAAGGTCTGTGAATTACTCAAACGATGAAATTTCAGAAGAAAATGGTGTGAATATTAGGGGCATTAGAGTGGTGCAACCGGTAAGTCTCAGGGGTAGGCTACTTGAAAGCACACAAGTAAGTCACACTGGCATTTGTAAACCAAAGAATGTGTAAGATAAATATTAGCGGCTGGGCTTAGAGCTCATGGTGTAAAGGGTGGTACAGGAATGCATTGAGTGCAGGAAAATGCAGGGCCCAACACATAACAGTTAGGGACAAGGCAACTGGTCCATGGGTTGAGATTGCTTTGGACAAAATTAGACCATTGAGTATCTCTAGCTCTAACAAATATGTCATCACCTGCATGGACATATTTTCTTGATGACTTCAGATCAAGGTAGAGAATTCTATAGAGACCAGTGTGACAGTCGATTGTTTGGAGGAGATTTTTGCATGGAGAGGTATCCAAAGTCCTTGTTGGTGGACAATGGAGAGCAGTTAATTTCAAAGGTCTATGGAAACCTTCCTGTGGGAAAGAGGCATTAAATAAAAGAAGGCATATCTTCATCACCACAAAACAAACGGCATGATCGGGTGCTTTAATTAGGTAATAAAAGAGAGCCTTCAACATTCTTTAGTGAACAAGCTTGAATGGTGGAAAGAACTCAAGACTAAGGTATAAGTTTACAGAATGACACCACACTCCACCACCAGTGTCACTCCATCTTTCCTGTTCAGGAGGAGATATAGATCCCTCATGTGGGAACATGTTGAGATCGTCAGGGAGAAATGTTCCACCCAGGGGAAGTCGGAATTGGGAGAGCAAAGAAGATGAAGCAGTGTGGGAAAGGAAGGTGAATTTATACAGGAGGAAGGCAGTAAAGGAAACCAAAGAGTGTGTTGGAGAGTGGGTCAAGGTAAAAAATCCAAGATCAGGAGGGCTGGTAAATAAATGTAGCCAACCTATCAAGATAATAAAAGTGTTCAAGAATGCTGTAAAGACAAGAAACCACTGCATGTTGAATTTGGGAAGGATTTATTTAGCTTATATAGCTCAACAGCTACCCAACAAAGGGTTTCCCGGCGCTGTGATTCAGTAGTGAATGACCGGACAACTGACTTAGATGTTGAAAAGCCAAGTTTTTAAGGCTTTCCTGAATTTCATGTAGTTCACCTCAGAGCGCAGAGCCTGTGGCATAGCATTCCACAGAGAGGGTCCAAGGAAAGCAAAGGATCTGCCACCCATGCGTGATAGTTTTATTTTCGGGATAACAAAATTGTAGATTGTAGATCTTAAAGTCCGAGAAGGATGGTAAGTGCGGACTAAATTTTGTAAGTGCTTGGGGGCTTTTTTGGTAGAAATCTTGTGCATGAAGCATAGGGATTTGAATTTGATCCGGTTCTCTATTCTTAGCCAATGTAACTCACAAATGAATTTGGCGGTGGATGAGAAGATTGGAATTTTCCCCAACAGTCTCGCCGCTGCGTTCTGCACTGTTTGCAGTCTGCGGATCGTTGCCTTTTTTGCCCCCAGATATAACACATTGCCGTAATCAAGCCTGGATGTTATTAAGGCATTGATGACCGTTTTTTTAGTGTGTTCTGGTAGCATCCAGCATATTTTTTTTTAGCCATTTAAGAATGGCGAAGCAAGTAGCCGATGTTTTCACAGCTTGCTGGTGCATACTCAACGAGTCATCCACAATGAAACCTAGATTGCGGGCCTGTGTGGTTGGAATAGGGGGAGTACCCATTTCTGAAGGCCAATGTTGGGGTCCCCAAAGTTCTTTATTTTTTCCCAGGACAATTGACTCGGTTTTATCACCGTTTAATTTCAGGAAGTTTTTTTGCATCCACCCTGCAACTTTTCCCAATCCTAGATTTAAGGTGGAAGGATTGTCACTTTCCGACGAGGAGAGAAAGAAGAGAAGCTGAGAGTCGTCAGCGTAGGAGAACATCAGCAAACCAGTCTCTTCTACTATTTTTGCGAGCGGACTCATATACAGATTAAAAAGTAGCGGTCTTAAAATTGAGCCTTGTGGTACTTCATGTTTGAAGGTAAGGGTGTCTGAACAGGCAGATTGAGAAAAGACTTGGAACGTTCTATTCTCTAGCAAAGATTTGATCCAATTTAAGGCAGCTCCACGAATGGATTGCATTGTTAGATGCGTGCAAGGAAGGTGGGTGTGTCATTTGTGCAGCAACAAAGGTATCTCAAGTAGAAAAGGCGAGAAGTACTAGCATAATAAAGACACCTGTATGCTTCAATGACTATATATAACTTTCAATGTGGTGCTACAATGTCTGATGCAATTTTTGAGGACTTTTTTATATATGACTATTTACATTAGAACTATTATTGTATTGTTAAGTGATATAGTGGGAGGGATGTATGTAGTATCCTACAGATGTTCTATGGCAGGTGCCATGTGCCTGTTGTCATGAGAGAACCATTCCCAGGGATACACAATTTACTGATGTGGCTATGAGTCAGTTGCCTTGAAGATAACGACCTGATACGATTGCTGATGGTTGGGGCTTTGTTGCCCAGTGTTACTTATTAAACCTTTGCTGGGCTTCTACCAAGCGTGACGACTCATCTCTTTCAGAACTATGTAGATTTGCAGGCTACTGAAGGGATATTGGACTTGGCCTATATTGCAGGGTTATCCCCAAACGTTCCGCTTCTTCCTCCTATTGTTTCCTGAACCGCGGTTGTTGGCTATAGAACTCTGGGCATTTTACCACTGCCAATCGGTGCTAAAGTGCATATGTTCTCTTTGTAAATTATTGTTACAATTGTTTCTCCCTGATTGGCATATTTGATTTACTGATAAGTCCCTAGTAATGTGCACTGAAGGGTACCAGGGCGTGAAAATCAAATGCTACTAGTGGCCTGCAGCACTGATTGTGTCGCCCACATGAGTAGCTCTGAAAAGGTAGCTCAGACCTGCCACTGCAGTGCCTGTGCGCAGTTGTTAACTGCCATGTAGACTTGGCAAGTGCACCCACCTGCCAGACCCTAACTTTCCTTTTTCTTATATGTTATTCACCCCTAGGTAGGCCCAAGGTACCCTAGTGGTCAGGGTGCAGTGTATGTGAAAGGTAGGACATGCCCTGGTGTGTGTGGCATGAGCTGATAGTGAAATACTGCCTATTTCGTTTTTCACTATTGTAAGGCTATCTGTTTCCATAGGATAGAACGTGGAGTTTGCTTAACACATCCTTTAAGCATAACTGTCCCTGGGAACCAGACAGGAAAATAAAGTTTAGTATGCCTAAACTCAGAATGTTAAAATGCATCTTTTAGTGAGGGTGATTTTTACATTCTGTGTTTGAAAATACCACTTTTAGAAAGTAGGTGTTTTGTTGCTTAGCCCTCCAGTGTGCCTCTGCTAGGATGTGTATTGACTCTCTGCCTTTGGAGTGACATGGGCTGGGGATGTGCAGTGGCTCCTGAGAGTCTGGATGAGTCAGTGCTATGCTGAATAGGCCTGGTCTGCATCTGGAGTGGTAGGAGGAGTAGCACCTGCACCCGAATAGGGCTATGCCTGCCTCCCACAATGATGACTCAGCACCCCCTGTGATGCATCTGGACCTGGAGTTCACACTGACAATGGAGGTTGTTGTAGACTTGCAAAGTGCCCCCCAGAACGTTTTTGGACTGGGCTCAGAGCCCTGGGCCAGGAGAGAACAAAGGGCCCAATTCAGAAAAGTAATCTGAGACACAATCCTAACTTTACGACTTTTGGTATTCACAAAAGGCATTTAGGAGTAGTACAGTTAGGATTCCTAATTTAGTACTCCTAATCTGAGACAAAATCTTAACTTTGTGACTTGCGGTATTCACAAAAGGCATTCAGAAGTAGTAAAGTTAGAATTTCTTACTTTGCTACTCCTAAACTGAGAAAAATCTTAACTTTACGAATTTGGGTATTCACAAAAGGCATTTAGGAGTAGTAAAGTTAGGATTCCTAACTGTACTACTCCTAAACTGAGAAAAATTCTAACTTTATGACTGTTGATATTCACAAAAGGCATTTAGGAATACTAACGTTAGGATTCCTAATTGCACTACTCCTAAACTGAGAAAAATCCTAACTTTACAACTTTCGGTATTCATAAAAGGCATTTAGGAGTAGTATAAACAGAGAAAAATCCGAACTTTGCGACTTTCGGATTTCACAAAAGGCATTTAGGAGTACTAAAGTTAGGAGAAGGGCTGTAGAGACTGAGCAGAAGTAATGCCCCTTTGCTGTGTGCTGTGTGGGGTTGGCCTGCAGTTGTGGTTTCTGCCAAGGAAAGGAGAAGGACTTTGCTGTGTGATGTATCCCCTGCTTGAAGAAGATCTCAAAGGGCCTGTGTGTGCTGGCCTCCTGTTCTGAAGTCTCAGGGACACAAAGACTTCACCCCAGCTCCCCTGAGCTCTGCTGCTGTGAGTTCTGACCTGCCAGGAGGTGCCTGTGCCAGTGTTTGCTCGTCTTGCAGCTGTTTTTTTATGCATCTCCAAGGTGCCAGAAGAATTTCCAAGCATCGCTGTGCCGCTACAAAACCCAATACAGCGTCTGTCGCCGCTGCAAGAATCGATGCATTGAGGGCTCGCTGCTGAAGAAAACTAAACAGCACCTCTTGCAGCCGCCACATCGATTACCGACGCATCTCGGATTTCTATGCATCGCACCTGTGCGACAAATTTTCCAGACGCATCACCTACTGACCAGAACCGTCATGAAGAATTGACGCATCACTTCCCCCTACAGACCGGTTCAAATACATCACTTCTCCTGCGTGCAGCAGAACTGTCGGATCGCCTCCCCAAGGTCTCAGGAACATACGCATCTCTTTGTTTTCGATGTTTCTTCACTCTGCAGCTGTTTGACATCGTGAATTTTGACGCAACTACAGATACTTTGTGTAAAAGTCATGCATCCATAGTTTTCTATGGTACAAGTTCTAAATGGGTATGTTGGATTTTTGTCGTTTTGGTCTTGTTAAGTTTAGATAGAGATTTTTTTTTTCTAAACTAGTGTGGTGTCCTTTTGTGGTGTTTTCACTATGTTACTGTGAGTGTTGCTACAAATACTTTACACATTGCCTTTGGGATAAGCCTGTTTGCTCATGCCAATCTACCAAGGGGGTGAGCAAAGGTTATCTAAAGTGTGTATCCCCCTTACCCTGACTAGAAGTAATGGTCCCTATTTGGAAAAAGGTACCTACCTCTGCCAACTAGAGACCCCCATTTCTAACAAGGGAGTACTTAGATTCAGCAAATAATAGTTAGGCGTCTTGGAGAAGAAGTGGAGAGCCTTTACAACTGGTACCAATAGAATCTTGTTTGCAAGTATGGAATACGCTTACCTCATTAGATCACCAGTGCTTAGGAAGAGCTGTTCGTTTTTTGGGTTTCACTTTCAGTATTATATTTTCACAGATTTTACATACATGTGTCTGTATTTGTTTTTCACTAGCATTTTAATTTATATAGAAAGAGAAGAAGCAACTGTGTATTTCTTGGATTTTAGTGGGTACCTGTTTAAATGAATTGCCAATAAAGCAACCTTATATGCAGGGTTTTAACCTTTTGGATTCTGTGGCCTCACAAATAATCATTACTGGAACCCGGGGAACCCCACTGAATCATTATTGGAATCAGGGGATCCCCCCAAGTCATTACAGGAAGTCGGAGACGCTGTTCTAAGCTTTTTTGGTGACTTGAACCACAAAACAATACATTAAAAAAAAGACAAGCATTTGTTAAACAAATACATAAATGATGGCACATTGTATTTACATTTTTTAATTTTACACATTTCAAGAACTAGTACTATAGGATATGCCCAGTTATCACATTGCCTCTGTTTTGGTAACTGCAAATGGTTCCTGGCTAGCATAAGAATGTACCTCAATCTATTGAAAACGATGGGACTGATTTCAAGTAGGTCAGGATTCTTATATCCCCTGGATTTTAGCCCTGGTGAATATAAGCACTTCTGCAGAAATTTACCAAAAGAAACATGATGTATATTCCAATGCATGCAGAGGTTGCTGCAGAAAGCACAAATTTAAAGGTGCAATTTTCTATTTACAGAGGAAAACTCAAATAGATCACCCCTCTGATCAAATATTGCACCTTGCAGTATCAGTGTTTAACAGACACAATAAGTCTTAAAACATTTCGGCACATTTGTAAACATGGTTTAAGAAATTGGGTTTTTTGGTTGAGGTGGATGCCACCCTCCTCAAGCAAGTACCCCAATCCTTGTCATGGTGAATCACAAAAGTCACTAAATGTATCTGTGCTTAACCCTCTTGTACCCTGGAACAAAAGCAGTCAGGATTAACTTAGAGGCAATGTGTTAAGTGTTTATGCAGCATGAAAGCAGTAATAAAGTGAAAAACAAGAAAACATTCCACAACAATTTAGAAAAATAGAGTAACAATAAATACATAAAATGATACCTAATCTAATCAGTAGGAATTTAGTTCTTTTTTTTTTTTTTTTTAAATTTAGCACCTAAAAGACTGAAGGGAACAACCTGGGGTATCTGGCCTCTCGAGAATGGGGCAAAGTAAAAAATGAATGCAGACTGCAATGGAGCCTGGTTTGGATTCAGGAGGTGGATTGGGCCTGGCCACGGCTTATCTTTGGACTTAGAAGAAATTTTGATGGAAAGTTCCTGAGAAGGTACATTTCAGTGGGGCAAGCTTGCTGGGGTGCCTGAGGAGGAGTTGTCATCATCTAGGAGCAGCTGGACGAAGTTGCATTGAAGATTTCTATGTTCAGACTTTGTCATGTTTTTGGTAGACAAAGATCTACTGCAGGGCAAAGCTGCACGGTGTAGCCGACAAGGTCTCCATGACTCAGGATACACTTTCCAAGACATGCCACTAAACAGGATTTGATGCTGTGGAGAAGAATGTAGCTGGTGCTTCTGTGCACCTCGGGAAGATCGGTGAGCAGATAGGTCCTGGTCTCCTGTTGGCTTTCAGGCCACTTTTGGTGAACATTTCCCTAAGTCTCAAATTTCAGGTTTTAGCTGGAGGAGCACTTTTAGCATCACCTCCAGGGGTCCAGGACTGTTTGGACACGACGTTGGGGGGTCTGTGCTCACTCCAGTGCAGGGTTTAGGGAATCTGTAGCTTGCTATTCCCTGTACCTCACACAGGAAGCCAGCCAATTAGTCCTTCTTGGGGTCATCTGCATGTCTACAAGTGTACTCAAGAGTTGATCAGAGTGTCCAATTTTTATTCCTGGATGAGCCTTTTATATGGGGGAAACTTCTAGGCTACCCCACATCTGGTTCTGGAAATGTCTTTACTTCCCCTGCCTAAGTTCCAAGTGATATAGGGTGAAAATATGGTGGTATCAAGTTCTTTTCTGAATGTGGTGGAGGTAGCCCTTTGAAATGAAGTGAGTCAGGTAAAAGCTCCTCCCAACCCATCCTGGCAGGATGGCCCATCCTGCCAATACATAACCTCCCTTTATCTCACTGTCTGGGACAAATACACAAAGGACAACATGCTAACTATTCTTAATCATGTGACACAGGACACAGACTGCAGGCTCCAAATGGCTAGGACAAGAAAATGCCTTGTGACATTTTCAGAATTGTGATTTAAACTCAGACTTTAACATTAAAGGGCCTTACAAACTACAATTAGTTTGAGACCAAACATAACACTTCTATCTTTTCCCAATCACAAGTTAGCATTTTTTAAATGTAATAAAGTAACCCAATGTTATTCTCTTCTAGCGATAGGCTTCACAGTAGTGAAAAAGGAATTTGGGAGCTTTTTACTATCAAGACATGTAAAATGTAAAAATATATGTCCGACCTTTTAAATACATTGCACCCTGCCCTATGGACTGTTTAGGGCTTACCATAGGTGACTCATGCATATTAAAAAAAGGAGGCTTATTTCTGGCCTAAGGCTTATTTTTCAGGTTAAATTTGCAGTTCAAAATGGCACTACAGACTGCAATGGCCTGAGACATATTTTAAATAACTACTATAGTAGGTGGCACAATGAGTACTACAGGAACACAAGTAGCATTTAATGTACAGGCCCTGGCTACATGTAGTACCATTTGTTAGGGACTTATAAGTAAACTAAAATATGCCAAATGAGTTCAAACCATTACTACCATATTTGAAAGGGAGAGCTCAAAAGGGAGAGCAATGAATAGCAGTGGTAAAGTGCACAGAGTCCTAATGCCAACACATACTAATTCAGGAAACAGGAGAGGTGAGTGAAGGTTTTAGTGGTGGCCCTGCGAAGAAGATCAAGTCCAACTCTTGGCCTAAGAATTGTTATATTATCATGAGGGTCACTGACCTCCAAACAGTAAACTGTTACTCCATTTGGTCTACAAATCCCATAAAGCAGATTTTTTGTTCAGAAATTTGTAATACTTTCATCTATTAAGAGGCAACTACTCATCATGTCCTTCATTTCTCCTGATTAGGCATAATTCTCTGATGCCAGACCATTTTAACCTCATATACTTATATGTTCTTTCTTTATTCATGACAAATCTCATAGGGTATTATTGAGATAAAGTTACCTATTTAGTGCAGTTTCTATCTACCATGCCAAGGCAATAGACAATAGAATATGTGTGCTTCAGATTGCGCTGCACATAAGGACCATGTACAAAAATAATGAAAATGCATTTATATTATTCTCCTGACTACTATTTGAACTCCACAACCCTCCGGCCAACCCTGGCTCCAGACTAACTATTGGGGATATTCTGCCTTTGTGTGGAGGCAGGACATGGCCTATTCTAGTGTAAGTAGGGCTGTGTCCAGATCCAACCTCCCATCCTGGCAGTGATGGTCCATCCAAGCACACCTACGCTCTCCATTTTGTGTGGCTGTCTAGGAGGAATACACAAAGCCCAACTGTCAGCTACACCCAGTCATGTCACCCAGGGACAGGCTGCGGGCACTATATCAGTAAGGCAGGAAAATGCCATCTTTATCAAGGTGGCATTTTCAAAGTTATGATTTAAAATCCAACTTCACCGTAAAAGAGGAACTTTCATTACAATTTCAAAGACACCAAGCTTGAACTGGTTGTCTGTTCCCAGCTTATTAAATGTATTAAGATAACTCCAATGTTATTCTATGGGAGAGGTAGGGCTTGCAGTAGTGAACAAAATTAATTTAAGAATTGTTCACTACCAGGGCATATAAAATGAAAAGGTACATGTCCAACTTTTTAAATACACTGCACCCTGTCCTCTGGGCTGTCCAGGGCCTGCCCTAGGGATGACTAATGGGTGTTAAAAAGGAAGGTTTGGGTCTGGCAAAAGGTTTAATTGGTAGATTAAAACTGCACACATAAGCTGCAATGACAGGCCTGCAACATCTTTAAAGGGCTACTTAAAAAAGGTGGAACAATAGGTGATGCAGGCCAACTTGCAGCATTTCATTTAAAAGCCCTGTGTACATGAAGTACCACTTTACAAGTTAACATCAAATGAGTTGCTTCTATTTGAGGCACTGTTCCAAGCACGTTCGATCACACGGGTTATTAATTGCACATCTATATTCTTTTTGACATTGTACACTCAGTTTCTATTTTGCTTTTAAGCACCAAGCACACCATTCTAAGCACGTTTGGGTGCATGGTATCATTTCTGCAAATGCTAGTTTTTTGCTTGCTACTCATTATGACTTCTCAGGACACACAGCGTGCATGACACACCAACCACTTTTTTTGTCACACTGTCATAACAGTTTTTTACTTAGTTTTGGCGCATTCAGTTCTATAACCACTAAGTGTACCCTATTTTGTTTACTGGGAGAACCCCCTGAAGAAGGGCCAGTCCCAAAATGCATCAGTAATTTTGTTAATATTCCAGTGACTCAAATAAATGCTCAACCTCTTTTTGTAATGAAGAATGAAATTATACAATTTGCACAAATGAACTGACATTTCACTATTGGAATATGATGTGAATAAACCCTAGGGAAACACAACTAAGGGAGAGTTAACTTTCTAAAGCGATTCTTTTCGCACAGGAGTGCTTCCATGAGTTTGCCCTTCCAGTGGTGAAGGTCCTTTTTTCTCCTTTAATCGTTACATCTCAAGATTAGGAGGTGATACTTTATTTCACCCATACACTGAAACTGGAATCAACAAGTGAACATTGTTAAGAAAGGAGTGCGACTGTCATCCTATTTCTTCTCTTCACTTCAACTTCCACCACATATTACAAGCAAAGAAAGTATGGTCACTAAAGACTGTAAATGTCACCCTTTTCTTATTCAGCCTAATACTTAATGCCTAAGAGGTGATTATAAAATCAATTGTCGAGCCTAAGTCCGGACAACCATAGGTCTTTTCCATATCCACCGAGGATTCGTTGACGCTATTTTTGATCTCCATATCCCATATAGCTAAAATCCTATTCAATGCCTCCCCGTAAGTGGTGTGGTTAAAATGTACAATCGGATCACCACAACAGTCTGTGATCTTAAACTTCCACCACATATTACAAGCAAGGAAAGCATGGTCACTAAAGGCCGTTAATGTTACCCTTTTCCTATTGACCCTAATACTTAAGACCTCAGAGGCGATTATAAAATCAATTGTCGAACCTTAGTTCGGACAACCATAGGTCTTTTCCATGTCCCCTGAGGATTCATTGACGCTATTTTTGATCTCGATATCCCATATAGCTAAAATCCTATTTAATGCCTCTCTGGAAGTGGTGTGATTAAAATGTACAATCGGATCGCCACAACAATCTGTGATCCTGCAAACTGCATTATCAATTAAATTACAAATTCATCTATTAAAATCACCCTGCCAAAGGATCGCTGATATCTTAGGATGATCTGCAATAGCTTTCTCAGTTGCTTTTTCCAGTTCTCTTACCAAGGTGTCCATCATCCCCTCAAATTTATTGTTCTAGAAATTAATTAGTAACAAATCCCAATCTTCCTGTCCTTCAATTATTAGATAATGGAAATACACTGATTTGTGGAAGAACTTTAATATTCTAATACTGAGAGTATTTTCCACATGGGTTGCTATTCCACCTTTTTCCCTGCCTGCTCTAGCTATAACATCTGGGGTCTAAAAGGTTCTAAAACCATCCATCGGTATTGATCCTGTCACCCAAGTTTATTGGAGGCAGACAATATCATGTTTATTTATTTCATTTTGCCACTCCGTTAGTGCCCTCTTGCGGCTAAAGCCTGCTATATTCTATGAAATTTTCTTAATTTCCGTTGATCCTTCATTTCCATTCTCATGACCTCTGTTATTACTCTTTCTACCTCTAACATCCTGGAGTCAATTGCATTTGTATTCCTAGTACTTATCACATTTGGGCCTCTCTGTCATAATGTATCCCTCTGAACAGATATATCGAGGTATCCCTTGCACCAATATCAGTCCTAAAAACCTTGTGCGGTTTATGAAAGAAACTTATCGGTAGGGCATATATAGTGTTCCCACTGAAGGTGCAATAGGTAAACATCCTAACAGCTCCCTCACCAATTCTTGTGCCTTTAAATTAATCACAATACAGTCCCCTGGTATAGATGTTGGCAATGGTCCAACCCAGGAGGTCTTCCTGGCCATAATGATGTGCCTATAAACAAATGTGCCCACTCTACCAAATTTGGTCAACCAATGTAATGCTGTCCCCATGAGTTGTTCAGTAGTTATATATTGGGACATCCTCAGTTCCGGCACATTTACCAAAATGAGCACCAGCGGACTAGCTTCCGGTAGAGGAGCAAGGGTCTGCAAGCTGGTTGTCCCCCCTTTCCCTCTTGAGTTGTTACCCCTCCTCCGTCTATCCTTTAGGTAGGCCCTTGTTCTCTCTCCCCATGGGGTGCCTTAGTTCCTTCCATTACTCCAGGCACCCGGCTATTCTGGGGGTTAGTGGGAGTAGGCACTAACAGCCCAATATAGCCAAGGAAAAGATTTTTAAAGAGGTGCAGGCAGGTAGGGTGGCTTGTCATTTCCTCAAACCACCATTAGATAATCTAGTCTGCTTCCCGCTGGGTCTGGTACCTACAAACTAGTTTGGTAAATACAGACTCATTCACAACCTTTCCTCTCCCCTAGGACATTTAGTTAATGATGAGCTAGATGCCAGCATGTGTGCTGCCTGGTACACATCATTAGATGAGGCCCTTGACAAGCTGTGAGTCCTGGGTAGAGGTGCCCTTATGGCCAAGTCTGACATCCACTCAGTGTTAAGGCTTTTGTTAGTGCATCCACAAGACTTTCACCTTTTGAGTTTTACATTTGAGGGCAAGTACAATGTTGACAAGTCCATGCCCATGGGCTGTGCAGTCATGTGTGCACATTTTGAAACTTTTAGTTGTTTCCTAGAATGGGTGGTTCGAGATCTGGTGGTGTCAGATAACATTGTTCATTACCTGGATGACTCCCTCTTTTGAGGCCAACTGGGTACCAGGATTGCATGCACGCCCTGAAAGGTTTCCATGACCTAGCTAAAGTAGTGGGGGTCTCATTAGCTGGAGAAAAGAACAGAGGGCCCCAGTACTAGGATGACATTTCCAAGCATTGAGATTGATTCAGAGGCATTTGTATGCAGGTTACCACTTAATAAAGTGGAGGAATTCCAGATAGCCTTACTGGATTGCCTGAGTTCTACCAAGGTGACCCTCCATCAGTTAAAGAGGTTGGTGAGGCAGCTTAACTTTGCACTCAGGATCCTCCTCATGGGGCGGGTCTTTTCCAGAAACATCACAAGGGCCATGTCGGGCTTGAAAGCAAAGCATCACAACACCTGCCTCACAAGAGAGGTTAGAGAGGTTCTGCATATCTGGGTGGAGTTCTTGCAAGATTTTAACCCCCCCCCACGCTCATGACGAGCTCAGCTCGTCATGAGCCACGGTTCTCGTGTGCTCATGACCGTTAGAACGCTCGCACGCTGGGGAAATTCCCCTGCTGTGTGAACGTTCTACACATACGGGTGTGGTCATGATGAGCTCAGCTCGTGATGAGCACATGAGAACCGTGGCTCTTGACGAGCTGGGTGCTGTGCGCGCCCTCCCTTCCCTCCCCAGCATGGCAGGGGAATGACCCCAGCAGCCAAGGGGTTAAAGGCTCAGTGATTTTGGCCACAACTGGCAGGAAGTAATGCCGAACTAGCCCTGCATGCAGATGTGGCTGGGAGCGTGGGCTTTGGAGCCATCCTGGGGAACAAGTGGTGTATGCAGCACTGGCCAGAGGACATATTTGGAGTTCTCAGCTCTCTAGCAGTAGAATATTTTTTTTGTCAAAAAGCATGTCAGTCGTTTTTCATAAATAACCAAAGAGTGCAGTGCCCACTCATCCTGCACCTTCCTAAAACCATGATGCAGTTCTGCCTTGCAGCGAATGTGCACTTCATGGTTAAGCATGTAGCAAGAGTTAGGAACACACTAGCTGATGCCTTGTCTCATTTCAAGTTGGAAGATTTCAGAACGCAACTACCAGAAATGGTCAAGGAGATGTTGCCTTTCTCTGCGAGCCTATTGAAGCTTGGTGTTCAATTCTCCTGGAGCTGATAAAAGCAGCACTGGTGCCTGGAACAAAGCGAGCTTAGGAAGTTGCTTGGTAGACATTTCAAGCATCCATGCCAGATTGTGGAAAGGAGTGTCTCTTTCAAACAGCCAATTGCAAAAAACACAGTTGATGGACAGAATGTAGAACAATGTCATACATTCACCCCAGTACAAGGATCTGGGCCTAAATCCATCGTTTATTTGCACTCCACACCACCCTGGGTTAGACACTGGCTATATGCAAATCAGCTCTGACCCTGTGCCTCATGGGAACAGTCCAGTCCGAACTACCAAGCCATGTCTTTCCCAGACCGGAATCAAGCGTCCAAGGACCGGTTTCTGGCTATCAGCCTTCATCAGCCTGGATAGCTTGACTCCAGTGGTGTGGAGAGCCTGGGAATCACGTCTGAGCATTCCCAGCCCACTCGGGGTGAAAATTGCAAAAAACACAGTTGATGGACAGAATGTAGAACAATGTCATACATTTACCCCAGTACAAGGATCTGGGCCTAAATCCATCGTTTTTTTCACTCCACACCACCCTGGGTTAGACACTGGCTATATGCAAATCAGCTCTGACCCTGTGCCTCATGGGAACAGTCCAGTCCGAACTACCAAGCCATGTCTTTCCCAGACAGGAATCAAGCGTCCAAGGACCGGTTTCTGGCTATCAGCCTTCATCAGCCTGGATAGCTTGACTCCAGTGGTGTGGAGAGCCTGGGACTCACGTCTGAGCATACCCAGCCCACTCGGGGTGAAAATTGCAAAAAACACAGTTGATGGACAGAATGTAGAACAATGTCATACATTCACCCCAGTACAAGGATCTGGGCCTAAATCCATTGTTTTTGTTGCACTCCACACCACCCTGGGTTAGACACTGGCTATATGCAAATCAGCTCTGACCCTGTGCCTCATGGGAACAGTCCAGTCCGAACTACCAAGCCATGTCTTTCCCAGACCGGAATCAAGCGTCCAAGGACCGGTTTCTGGCTATCAGCCTTCATCAGCCTGGATAGCTTGACTCCAGTGGTGTGGAGAGCCTGGGACTCACGTCTGAGCATACCCAGCCCACTCGGGGCGAAAATTGCAAAAAACACAGTTGATGGACAGAATGTAGAACAATGTCATACATTCACCCCAGTACAAGGATCTGGGCCTAAATCCATCGTTTTTTTTGCACTCCACACCACCTTGGGTTAGACACTGGCTATATGCAAATCAGCTCTGACCCTGTGCCTCATGGGAACAGTCCAGTCCGAACTACCAAGCCATGTCTTTCCCAGACCGGAATCAAGCGTCCAAGGACCGGTTTCTGGCTATCAGCCTTCATCAGCCTGGATAGCTTGACTCCAGTGGTGTGGAGAGCCTGGGACTCACGTCTGAGCATACCCAGCCCACTCGGGGTGAAAATTGCAAAAAACACAGTTGATGGACAGAATGAAGAACAATGTCATACATTCACCCCAGTACAAGGATCTGGGCCTAAATCCATCGTTTTTTTGCACTCCACACCACCCTGGGTTAGACACTGGCTATATGCAAATCAGCTCTGACACTGTGCCTCATGGGAACAGTCCAGTCCGAACTACCAAGCCATGTCTTTCCCAGACCGGAATCAAGCGCCAAGGACCGGTTTCTGGCTATCAGCCTTCATCAGCCTGGATAGCTTGACTCCAGTGGTGTGGAGAGCCTGGGACTCACGTCTGAGCATACCCAGCCCACTCGGGGTGAAAATTGCAAAAAACACAGTTGATGGACAGAATGTAGAACAATGTCATACATTCACCCCAGTACAAGGATCTGGGCCTAAATCCATCGTTTTTTTGCACTCCACACCACCCTGGGTTAGACACTAGCTATATGCAAATCAGCTCTGACCCTGTGCCTCATGGAAACAGTCCAGTCCCAACTACCAAGCCATGTCTTTCCCAGACCGTAATCAAGCGTCCAAGGACCGGTTTCTGGCTATCAGCCTTCATCAGCCTGGATAGCTTGACTCCAGTGGTGTGGGGAGCCTGGGACTCACGTCTGAGCATACCCAGCCCACTCGGGGTGAAAATTGCAAAAAACACAGTTGATGGACAGAATGTAGAACAATGTCATACATTCACCCCAGTACAAGGATCTGGGCCTAAATCCATCATTTTTTTGCACTCCACACCACCCTGGGTTAGACACTGGCTATATGCAAATCAGCTCTGACCCTGTGCCTCATGGGAACAGTCCAGTCCGAACTACCAAGCCATGTCTTTCCCAGACCGGAATCAAGCGTCCAAGGACCGGTTTCTGGCTATCAGCCTTCATCAGCCTGGATAGCTTGACTCCAGTGGTGTGGAGAGCCTGGGACTCACATCTGAGCATACCCAGCCCACTCGGGGTGAAAATTGCAAAAAACACAGTTTGAGTGGGCTGGTTATGCTTGATTCCGGTCTGGGAAAGACATGGCTTGGTAGTTCCGACTGGACTGTTCCCATGAGGCACAGGGTCAGAACTGATTTGCATATAGCCAGTGTCTAACCCAGGGTGGTGTGGAGTGCAAAAAAACGATGGATTTAGGCCCAGATCCTTGTACTGGGGTGAATGTATGACATTGTTCCACATTCTGTCCATCAACTGTGTTTTTTGCAATTTTCACCCCGAGTGGGCTGGGTATGCTCAGACGTGAGTCCCAGGCTCTCCACACCACTGGAGTCAAGCTATCCAGGCTGATGAAGGCTGATAGCCAGAAACCGGTCCTTGGATGCTTGATTCCGGTCTGGGAAAGACATGGCTTGGTAGTTCGGACTGGACTGTTCCCATGAGGCACAGGGTCAGAGCTGATTTGCATATAGCCAGTGTCTAACCCAGGGTGGTGTGGAGTGCAAAAAAACGATGGATTTAGGCCCAGATCCTTGTACTGGGGTGAATGTATGACATTGTTCTACATTCTGTCCATCAACTGTGTTTTTTGCAATTTTCACCCCGAGTGGGCTGGGTATGCTCAGACGTGAGTTCCAGGCTCTCCACACCACTGGAGTCAAGCTATCCAGGCTGATGAAGGCTGATAGCCAGAAACCGGTCCTTGGATGCTTGATTCCGGTCTGGGAAAGACATGGCTTGGTAGTTCGGACTGGACTGTTCCCATGAGGCACAGGGTCAGAGCTGATTTGCATATAGCCAGTGTCTAACCCAGGGTGGTGTGGAGTGCAAAAAAACGATGGATTAAGGCCCAGATCCTTGTACTGGGGAGAATGTATGACATTGTTCTACATTCTGTCCATCAACTGTGTTTTTTGCAATTTTCACCCCGAGTGGGCTGGGTATGCTCAGACGTGAGTCCCAGGCTCTCCACACCACTGGAGTCAAGCTATCCAGGCTGATGAAGGCTGATAGCCAGAAACCGGTCCTTGGATGCTTGATTCCGGTCTGGGAAAGACATGGCTTGGTAGTTCGGACTGGACTGTTCCCATGAGGCACAGGGTCAGAGCTGATTTGCATATAGCCAGTGTCTAACCCAGGGTGGTGTGGAGTGCAAAAAAACGATTGATTTAGGCCCAGATCCTTGTACTGGGGTGAATGTATGACATTGTTCTACATTCTGTCCATCAACTGTGTTTTTTGCAATTTTCACCCCGAGTGGGCTGGGTATGCTCAGACGTGAGTTCCAGGCTCTCCACACCACTGGAGTCAAGCTATCCAGGCTGATGAAGGCTGATAGCCAGAAACCGGTCCTTGGATGCTTGATTCCGGTCTGGGAAAGACATGGCTTGGTAGTTCGGACTGGACTGTTCCCATGAGGCACAGGGTCAGAGCTGATTTGCATATAGCCAGTGTCTAACCCAGGGTGGTGTGGAGTGCAAAAAAACGATGGATTAAGGCCCAGATCCTTGTACTGGGGAGAATGTATGACATTGTTCTACATTCTGTCCATCAACTGTGTTTTTTGCAATTTTCACCCCGAGTGGGCTGGGTATGCTCAGACGTGAGTCCCAGGCTCTCCACACCACTGTAGTCAAGCTATCCAGGCTGATGAAGGCTGATAGCCAGAAACCGGTCCTTGGATGCTTGATTCCGGTCTGGGAAAGACATGGCTTGGTAGTTCGGACTGGACTGTTCCCATGAGGCACAGGGTCAGAGCTGATTTGCATATAGCCAGTGTCTAACCCAGGGTGGTGTGGAGTGCAAAAAACGATGGATTTAGGCCCAGATCCTTGTACTGGGGTGAATGTATGACATTGTTCTACATTCTGTCCATCAACTGTGTTTTTTGCAATTTTCACCCCGAGTGGGCTGGGTATGCTCAGACGTGAGTCCCAGGCTCTCCACACCACTGGAGTCAAGCTATCCAGGCTGATGAAGGCTGATAGCCAGAAACTGGTCCTTGGATGCTTGATTCCGGTCTGGGAAAGACATGGCTTGGTAGTTCGGACTGGACTGTTCCCATGAGGCACAGGGTCAGAGCTGATTTGCATATAGCCAGTGTCTAACCCAGGGTGGTGTGGAGTGCAAAAAAACGATGGATTTAGGCCCAGATCCTTGTACTGGGGTGAATGTATGACATTGTTCTACATTCTGTCCATCAACTGTGTTTTTTGCAATTTTCACCCCGAGTGGGCTGGGTATGCTCAGACGTGAGTCCCAGGCTCTCCACACCACTGGAGTCAAGCTATCCAGGCTGATGAAGGCTGATAGCCAGATACCGGTCCTTGGATACTTGATTCCGGTCTGGGAAAGACATGGCTTGGTAGTTCGGACTGGACTGTTCCCATGAGGCACAGGGTCAGAGCTGATTTGCATATAGCCAGTGTCTAACCCAGGGTGGTGTGGAGTGCAAAAAAACGATGGATTTAGGCCCAGATCCTTGTACTGGGGTGAATGTATGACATTGTTCTACATTCTGTCCATCAACTGTGTTTTTTGCAATTTTCACCCCGAGTGGGCTGGGTATGCTCAGACGTGAGTCCCAGGCTCTCCACACCACTGGAGTCAAGCTATCCAGGCTGATGAAGGCTCATAGCCAGAAACCGGTCCTTGGGTGCTTGATTCCGGTCTGGGAAAGACATGGCTTGGTAGTTCGGACTGGACTGTTCCCATGAGGCACAGGGTCAGAGCTGATTTGCATATAGCCAGTGTCTAACCCAGGGTGGTGTGGAGTGCAAAAAACGATGGATTTAGGCCCAGATCCTTGTACTGGGGTGAATGTATGACATTGTTCTACATTCTGTCCATCAACTGTGTTTTTTGCAATTTTCACCCCGAGTGGGCTGGGTATGCTCAGACGTGAGTCCCAGGCTCTCCACACCACTGGAATCAAGCTATCCAGGCTGATGAAGGCTGATAGCCAGAAACTGGTCCTTGGATGCTTGATTCCGGTCTGGGAAAGACATGGCTTGGTAGTTCGGACTGGACTGTTCCCATGAGGCACAGGGTCAGAGCTGATTTGCATATAGCCAGTGTCTAACCCAGGGTGGTGTGGAGTGCAAAAAAACGATGGATTTAGGCCCAGATCCTTGTACTGGGGTGAATGTATGACATTGTTCTACATTCTGTCCATCAACTGTGTTTTTTGCAATTTTCACCCCGAGTGGGCTGGGTATGCTCAGACGTGAGTCCCAGGCTCTCCACACCACTGGAGTCAAGCTATCCAGGCTGATGAAGGCTGATAGCCAGATACCGGTCCTTGGATACTTGATTCCGGTCTGGGAAAGACATGGCTTGGTAGTTCGGACTGGACTGTTCCCATGAGGCACAGGGTCAGAGCTGATTTGCATATAGCCAGTGTCTAACCCAGGGTGGTGTGGAGTGCAAAAAAACGATGGATTTAGGCCCAGATCCTTGTACTGGGGTGAATGTATGACATTGTTCTACATTCTGTCCATCAACTGTGTTTTTTGCAATTTTCACCCCGAGTGGGCTGGGTATGCTCAGACGTGAGTCCCAGGCTCTCCACACCACTGGAGTCAAGCTATCCAGGCTGATGAAGGCTCATAGCCAGAAACCGGTCCTTGGGTGCTTGATTCCGGTCTGGGAAAGACATGGCTTGGTAGTTCGGACTGGACTGTTCCCATGAGGCACAGGGTCAGAGCTGATTTGCATATAGCCAGTGTCTAACCCAGGGTGGTGTGGAGTGCAAAAAAACAATGGATTTAGGCCCAGATCCTTGTACTGGGGTGAATGTATGACATTGTTCTACATTCTGTCCATCAACTGTGTTTTTTGCAATTTTCACCCCCAGTGGGCTGGGTATGCTCAGCCTTGAGTCCCAGGCTCTCCACACCACTGGAGTCAAGCTATCCAGGCTGATGAAGGCTGATAGCCAGAAACCGGTCCTTGGATGCTTGATTCCGGTCTGGGAAAGACATGGCTTGGTAGTTCGGACTGGACTGTTCCCATGAGGCACAGGGTCAGAGTTGATTTGCATATAGCCAGTGTCTAACCCAGGGTGGTGTGGAGTGCAAAAAAATGATGGATTTAGGCCCAGATCCTTGTACTGGGGTGAATGTATGACATTGTTCTACATTCTGTCCATCAACTGTGTTTTTTGCAATTTTCACCCCGAGTGGGCTGGGTATGCTCAGACGTGAGTCCCAGGCTCTCCACACCACTGGAGTCAAGCTATCCAGGCTGATGAAGGCTGATAGCCAGAAACCGGTCCTTGGATGCTTGATTCCGGTCTGGGAAAGACATGGCTTGGTAGTTCGGACTGGACTGTTCCCATGAGGCACAGGGTCAGAGCTGATTTGCATATAGCCAGTGTCTAACCCAGGGTGGTGTGGAGTGCAAAAAACGATGGATTTAGGCCCAGATCCTTGTACTTGGGTGAATGTATGACATTGTTCTACATTCTGTCCATCAACTGTGTTTTTTGCAATTTTCACCCCGAGTGGGCTGGGTATGCTCAGACGTGAGTCCCAGGCTCTCCACACCACTGGAGTCAAGCTATCCAGGCTGATGAAGGCTGATAGCCAGAAACTGGTCCTTGGATGCTTGATTCCGGTCTGGGAAAGACATGGCTTGGTAGTTCGGACTGGACTGTTCCCCTGAGGCACAGGGTCAGAGCTGATTTGCATATAGCCAGTGTCTAACCCAGGGTGGTGTGGAGTGCAAAAAAACGATGGATTTAGGCCCAGATCCTTGTACTGGGGTGAATGTATGACATTGTTCTACATTCTGTCCATCAACTATGTTTTTTGCAATTTTCACCCCGAGTGGGCTGGGTATGCTCAGACGTGAGTCCCAGGCTCTCCACACCACTGGAGTCAAGCTATCCAGGCTGATGAAGGCTGATAGCCAGAAACCGGTCCTTGGATGCTTGATTCCGGTCTGGGAAAGACATGGCTTGGTAGTTCGGACTGGACTGGTCCCATGAGGCACAGGGTCAGAGCTGATTTGCATATAGCCAGTGTCTAACCCAGGGTGGTGTGGAGTGCAAAAAAACGATGGATTTAGGCCCAGATCCTTGTACTGGGGTGAATGTATGACATTGTTCTACATTCTGTCCATCAACTGTGTTTTTTGCATCTTTCAAACAGCCAGCAATTTATCTTAGTTGGGTGTTCAACAGGAGGCTGGAAAGTCAGTGGTAGCAGTGAGGTGGCAGCTGCCAGCAAATGCCTTCTTTGCTACACTATGTGGGTGGCAGACCCCACCAAGGACTTTAAAGTAAAAAAGCACTTAGTGGGTGGGAGCGGCTAGTGCCCATCAGCCAGGACAGCAGGAGACAGATTGACGTAGCTAGACTATACCAACTTTTAGGTGTCTTACCCAAATATATGATCTTCCCCTTTTGAGGCCATGCTTTTCAGCTTGGCTTATTCCCTGGCCTCCTTCAGAGCTTTCCGAGTTTCCGAATATCCAAATTAGTACCTAGGCTGCAGACTGACCCAAGGGCAGGTATTAAGCAAGAGGAAGTGGTACTGGGTCTGCATTCACTTAGCCTGTTAGTCAGGAGATTCAAAACTGGTGCCAGGGGTAAGGGCATATGGGTACAGTTAGGCGAGGAATCCTGCTTCCTTAGCTGTCCTGTTTCTCTGGCCAGAGATTACCTGCGAGTCAGACCACCAGAGAAGCACCCCAATTTCCTGGTGCATGCAAATGGGGCCCCCATGGCTCAGGTACAGTTTACACGTATCAGCCAGAAGGCCCTGGGAGTGTTGGGGGGGCCTACAGTAGGTTTTACTTCACACTTCTTTTGGATTGGGACAGCCACAACTTCAGCAGGAATGGGAATGCCACCAGAGGGGATTAAGGCTATTGGAAGATGGAAATTCAGTTGGTTTAAATGCTATGTCTGACCTCATTTGTCACAGAACAAGCGGGTAAAGCCCCCCTTCCCCCTGCCTATCCCCTCACTGATATTTTGTAGGACAGAGAATGGCAGCCTCTGTTTGTGTCATTACAAGGAAAACCATCAAGGTGTGTTGGTCCAGGGATTCAGTATTGAACAGTGCAGCAAAATGATTCCATGACATTGTTTGGGAGAGGAGACCCGAAATGGAGCACCACTGGTTGGGCGTGGCCGGCCTTAAGCTGCAACACCTGCCGGTGCGGTTGAGTGAGATGCTTGATCTTGGCAGGCTTTGCAAGCCAGATATTCTACTCGTTCATGTCAGGGGGAATGACATGATCCCAATGGGGAGACAGGGAGTACGTGAAGAGCTCATATCGATGTTTGCTAAACTGCTCCCGGGTGCCCTGGTATTGTGATCTGAGGTCTTCCTTTGGGGTGATGGCCTTGCAATGTGTGGTGAACAAATGAAGGTCCAGTCCAAATAATATCTTTAGGTATATTTATTCCAAGTTAAGATCTTGGTGGAGACCCACCAGGAGCAGCCTTCCTGCTGCTGATCCCAATTTCTCAACTGACAAACTCCACTTATCCAACATTCCACAGCACACTCACACTGGCTGAGCAGCAGGTACAACACTTCTCCCTTCCTCATATTAAACAAAACACAATGCAATGATCCAAATGAAAAGCACATCAAAGAGAAAATAACATGCACATAAATCTGGAAAGGTACCATTGCAAAGACATGAGAACGGTTGAGGGCAAACCAGTAGGATGAAAAGCAGGGAAAACACAATACAATGGACTTACAAGTTAACATCCAAAAATGCAAGAAAGCACAGAAGTAAATAGCAATTTGCATGAATGTCAACATAAGGCAAAGCAAAAGTAAAACTACAATGCCCACCCACGTACCTAAGAAGAAGAAAATAACAAACTGGACTGGTAAATCAATCTATAGGCAGAAAGACAACCTTTACACACATCCACTCCCTTTACACACAAAACTCTCACCTCACCACACAAAACCAAACAAACCTGCAAACTACTTGACCACGCACAACCAACCTACCCCCTCAACAACAAAGAAAGCCAGCGGGCCAGACCGAAATGACGTGAACACAAAGTGGAACAAACCACAACGGTGCAGAAGAAAACACACCACAAGACACACATACTCAACTGGGACAAAAAACCCCGAGCTTAAAGGGAGGAAGGAAAGGGAGGACAAGCACACAGAAATGCTCAGTGAAAACGCCAAGCTAGAGGTGAAGAGAACTTCACCAACAACTACACAAAGGTGGTAGACACGAGTGACTCAAAAACATAGTCGACTCCAACCAAGGCCCACAAGGGAGACAAACCTAAGCCAACCCACAACCACAAAAATAGTGGTAGGCTAGAGAGGCAAAGAGCCTCCTCACACATGCAACAGTGAGATATACACACACTCCCACAACAACCACAAGGGGTCAACCACAACACATTGCCCACAAAGGTGGCATACCAATGTCACCCACAACCACAAACAAAAGTGGTAGGCCAGAGAGGCTCTGCAACAGTGAGCCTTCTCACACACACACCCAAAGTGAGAGGTGATATACTCTCACTAAAATTACCAGGGAATAAAGAGTGAAATCATGCAAAAGTCAACTCACACACATACACTCATTAGGAGACGAAACAGTGTCTCCCTCAACCACACAGGGTGATAACCAAGAGTGACTCAAAAATGAAAGACATCCCACACACTTTGCCAAAATCCACCCCTTCCCTGAAGTTTAAAACATGTTGTGATAACCCTCGCGGTACTTCACGAAGCACAGTTAAACAGAGACCAACTTTTGCAAGAAGTATTAAACTTTTAAACCCAACCAATAAGCCAGGAATACAGAGCAAAGTCAGGAAGGTGCGAGAGTTCCCAGGGTGAGATGACACCCATCGCCTGCATTGAAGCGGTTACCAAACAAAATGAAGACAGTGTAGGTTGACTCAACACCAAGGATGGTGATCAAAATGCCACCGATAACAAACTTGAAACATACTTGAGGCTTAAATGTCACATTTAACCGTTCACACCAGAGTTCCACATCGATCCCACACTGTTGCTTTCACACATAAAAAACCGAGACTTCTTAGCTGGATAAAGAGAAATGTTGTTTCCAGAACTCCACGGAGGGGCACACAGACACTCAAGTCTTGAGAAGTCACTCCAAACGCTGAGGAAAGACACCCAACACTCTCTGCCTTCAGCCTCATTGGAATTAAGATGGCGGCACGCTGATTGACGTGGGCCCGGGTGGCTCACGGCACATCCGTGCAGCCCTGCGTGAAAGCTGGAAGACACTGCTCGAGGAGGAGACAAGGCTCGTGCTGGCACCAGGTATGACAGTTGAAACCCGGTAAGCCAACGGATCCTAACCGTTTTTTCCTTTTTGTAGATGCAATGAATACCAGTATGAAACAGTCCCACTTAGTGCACCAACCTCAGAAACACAAGTGGGAGGGAACACTTCATACCACAAACTAGGGGACACTGAGTCCTGCTTACACCTGTTGCTGATCAGGACACTTTTGAACGTGCGCCAAGGAAAGGCACACCACAAACAGGCAGGCTGCAGACCCCAACAAACAAATAAACTCCTCAGTCCAAAAAACAAGGAAAGCGACGACTTCTCTTGCCAGTTGACTTTGGTCTCTCACTACACGCTTCTCCTTACGGCACACAAGAGGGTCTCCTCGGTCCAACAGAAACAGACTGCAGGTGGTCCTTCCCATGACAGTCACAAGGGCTTGTAGCATTCAGAAAAGCTTGCCTGTGACACTCCCATAAGGATGCTCCGGGACTCGACACACCTCAAACAGGCTGCTGATCTGATAAACTCCTCTTGATGGAGACACACTCTCCCGAAGTAATATCACACAGTTCTTGAACGTGGTACCTGTTAGACTTTTTGGTCCAATGGTGAACTCCTCTTGATAGAGACACTCTCATAAGACAACAGGACACGGACACCTCTTCCAAGTTACAGAAGGCAGGAAGAGTGAAAGTCCAACAGGAACTGGCAAGCCCACATTGGGGCCGACCGGTCTACAGGTCACGGGTGGGGCTCAGGGCTGCCAGCTTCTACAAGATTACTTAGTTGAATTCCAGTCACATCAAACTTGAAAGTTACAGACCAAACAGGTGGCACACGCAGGTTCTTTCCAGTAAAGTTGCCAAAGTGTGGTGAACAAAAGAAGGTCCAGTCCGATCCTGCTGCTCAGCCCATTCTTCCAACTAACTCCACTCATCCAACATACCACTGCATCATCCACCCCAACATTCCACACCCCACTCACACTGGCTGAGCAGCAGGTACAGTACAATGCTTACCCTGAGAGGATCAACACGCCAGTAAAAAAGCTAAACCATTCGGTGAAAGCTATTTGGAGGATGGCATCTATAGACACCATCAGGCATGGGTTACTACACCTGAGTAATTTTTAATTATTTGATGAAGAAGGCATATACCTGTCATATGCTGGGCTTGACGATTTCCTACAAGCAAGCTTTGGGGCAGTTGATACAAAAAGAAAAATCTTGGCGGGAACGGATTCACCAGTCATCTCTCCACCCTGTGGCCTATCGTAGCTGTGTAATGACACTAATGCTTGAGGGCACTAAGTTGCCCAGTTTGCCGCTTCCTTCGGAAGAAGCCTTTCAGGGGTGAGGCTGGTTGGAAGAAGGGCTGACCTGCTGATGGCCATACACTTCTAGCCCTGCTTTGGGTACCCCAGAGATTGTGTGGGTTATGACCAAGAGGCATGAGATGCCCTGGCAGGGACCAATGCGCAATGTGGTCTCTGGAGCTGTCAGAAATGTTTGATGGGACAGTTTCTCACCTGGTCTTTCTGTTCTATGCTGCCCTCAAATGGGGATGTAAATAAGTTATGTGGAATGCCATGTTTGCGTTTGCTGTGCATTTTGCGATATTTTCTATTGTGTAATGTTGTTTGTTTACAGTAGTTATTATACCAACCTTGTTTCATGTGAAGTGAATTTGCTACGTCCTAACCTAAGAAGTTGAGTCTGTTGCCTTTGTGGGGTGAGAGGAGTCTACGCAGTTCGTAAGGGTGGTTGACCTCATCTCCATTGCACGAGTGAGCGCACCAGCATCCATTTTGGCGGATGCTCTCGCCTTTGCATGTTTTCCATTACACAAACAAGCATTGGTTAAGCTAAAGAATGAAGTAGAAATGGCAAACTTATTGATTCTGCCAATGTTCCTTCAGTATCGCATGAAACTAAGAGAGTTCCAAGTCTCCAAGTACGTTCCACTGCCAGAGACTTCTTGGGGCAATACGATCCGGATTTTCCCTTGTCATTCCAAGTGATATTCTGCAGAATGTGCGTGCAATTTAAGTGTTTGTCAGCTTCTCCCAGTGTTTTTGTCTAAGATCACTCTGTCATTGACTACCGAGTCCCAATTCGGTTGGGGTTCTAAAATATTTGTCTTTGAGTGGTCAACGAAATAGTTATTGTACAGCCTTCCCTATGAGCCCTTTTAATTTTTCAGCAAAAATGGCTACCAGCTCCACTGCGTTTCCCATAATTTTTCAGATTCCACCTATTTAGGTAATTTCATTTTATTTTCATTAGGATTTTCTGGTCTGCCATTTTACCAGTCGTATTTCATTAAACCTTATTGGAGCGATAGAGAATTGAATTGGATGAAAACGCACCATGATGAATACAAAGGAAAATATAAAGGGGGCTTCAAGCATTGTGCATCCTCAGCTCCATTGCCGCGTGCTCCTCGAACCTCTCGAGCAGAGAGCAAGGTCACCTTGAAGTACAGTTTTCTCCATCCATGGACACCTGCGTCGCATGCGTTGCACGTGGCCGCTCGATTTTCTAGTCTTCAATTACTGCACTTATGTTACCTTCTAATTTGACTCCTGCAAATGTAGCCGAAATTGTGTAAATAAAAAGCCAATCGCCGTATCCACAGTCACGTTTTTGGCAGCTGACAAGTGTAGACCAATTTGCTTAACAGCCCTGTGGCTATAAGTATCAGCTCAAGGGTAAGCGCGACTTCCGGTCAAAGTTCTGCCTCCTTCATTGGCACGTTTTTGGCTACCGTGATGAAACATTTTACACCAAACATTGTATAAATGATCTAACTAGAATTTGGAACACAAACTAAAGACATTGCACCAGGCAACAATTAATTTTTATTTTGTTTGGGGAGGGATCTTTCCTTTCCAACCCTTTGTACTGTTCTAGGAGTAACGCATAATTTGAAGATTGTATTTCCCCTGCATATTTTGTGCATGTAAACCATTTTTCAATATATGTCTTTTTACGGGGGTAGTTCGTGAAAATAATTGCTGTTTTATATCAATTGCATGATTTGTACTCCGAACTGTGGTTATTTGCACGACTCACATACCTTAAAAAAATCAGTTTTACACGTACTGTCATCTTTCGGGAGCACAAAATATGCAGAGTCTACTTAACAGGGCCAAATTGTGCAACAGTCCGAGTGGAGTGGTGTGGCTCACCGGTTAGAGGCGGCAGACCTGTAAGCAGAGAACGGCCCGGGACCAGGGTTCAAGGCCCGGGACCAGCGTTCAATTCCCGACGCAGCAGGGTCTTGGACCAGGGTCAATTGCCTGGTTTCACCTTGGAGATACCCAGAAAGGGACCATCTCACAGGGAAAACAAGGATGGGTTCCCCAGCGGTCTACAGCGCCAGGACACTCTGATAGAGTAACAGTGCGCTTTACAATTATCCCACATTTACATTTACTATGAACCACGCACCCTACACAAAGGGCCGGTAATCCCCTCCAGCGCCTATAATGGCTCCAGCAGCCACCTTTAACAAGCTTTCTAAAATATTAACTTTGGCAAAACACGGCCACCATCAGTAGAAGCAGGCAACGCCCAGCAGAGGTTTTTCAGCAGTCTGATCATTTCTTTTTCTCATTTACATGGGAAAAGCAGAAAAGTGCAGGATGTTGAGAAATACGCTCACAGCTCACTGAACTGATTTATGACTCTCATAACGTTGATGGTGCAGAGCGCTTTACATTACAAAGCGGTTTTTGGTGCAAAGCGCTGCTTTGCGCTTCAGAGCGCAGGCTCGAATTGAACACAAACTCTTAAATCTTTTGCTCATTACCTCGCGCCTTGTTAGACTCTAAGCGATACCTTTTTTTTTACCGAGGGAGGAATAACTATTGCACATTTTCTGAGCTGTTGATCCTTGTGATTAAAATTAAGCTTTATGACATGCTGCTTTCCATAATTGGGCGAGTCAATTGGATTTGTGTGACTGCCTGCAGAAGTAGGGAGGGCAAAAGTCAATGCTCTTTCAAAAGCAAAGGCAAAGAATGGATTGTTAAATGGACTGAGTTAAATGATCTCTGCGGAAGGACACACACTAAAATGGATATGTCAAAGTAACTAAAGCTAAAACGTTCCCACAAACTAGCATCTCCCTTTAACCAGTTAGTGCCCAGTTCTCAAAGCTATTTGCATCCATTGATTGGACTTGGTACACGAATGACATGATTTGCATGTGATAACGCAAAACAATATCATGGTCTCTATCCACATTAGACTCATGGAGAAACTTAAAAAATTGTTCAATCCTGCGTGCTTGTGGGAGACTAGAATAATTAGTTGGTCTGTGCATGGGTACAGAGCCTGCCAGCTTCGAACTGGAAACAGATTTTTTTCAAAAGGCTTACCAGCTTCGCTGACCACCTAGCTAAACGAATTTTGTAGAACATAATGCGAAAAAGGAAGTGTTATATTGCAGTGTATCCTTTACTTACTCAACGCGTCGCATAGAACACCACGCACAAGGATGCTTCCTTGCTCCTGGAGATGTTTCATCCACGGGACTCGAACGTTGGAACTTGGAAGGGTTTTTAAAATTAACGTTGTTTTTTTATTGTGAGCTGCGCTGAGCCAATAAAGAGCTTTTCTAACTACCTGCTGTCCAGTGGATGGCACATAAATTTAGCGACGATCGATGGTGCTGACTGCCTGCAATTGCTTCGGGGCACAGGAGTCGGCCAGTTTGTGAACCTTCTGGTGCTGTGTTCACTGACATTTAAAGGATCCTCTACACCTCGCCTCACTTCCCTTTCAGTTTCGACAGGAGTGTGGGCAGCTTTTTAGTGCACGTTACGTCCCTGGAGGGTATTGCACATTTCTGCAAGTGTATACTCGGTCTTTCGATTGTGCTGTTGTGATTTTGCACTTTACGAGCCTACACTTACCTGAATGATGAAGAGCGGTGTAGCAACAGACATTTTGGATGATTGGGATGATCACCTGTTGACATTGTTAAAGTCTAGGCCAATTTGCTCAATTTCTCCAGGGAAGGAGGGGGGAGGGGTAGGTATTTTTAGGAGAGTGAGCGGTGAAAGGAAAAATCACTGGTTAACATCCCAATACAGTGCAACCAATGTGGTTACACATGAATCCACTCGACTGTTTGATCTATGTTTGGTAGGTTTAATTATGAGTTTAGAAACAAATCCACGTACATCAATTTCAGCATAATTGTATACAAATGCAAAAAGATCAGAATAAGTCTGAATCTCTGTAAGAGATGTACTTTATAAAGTTCAAAGCAAATGACTAACTCCAACATGGGGATACAGGCAATCAGGAAAAAGAAATGAAGGTTAAATTGCATCAGATGATTCTCTTTAATGAGTATGAGTAAAGTAACTCTCCCTACATGACCTTAATAAAGGAAACCTAAAGAAATCATCTGGTTAAGGACATAATCGGGATGAAAGACAGGAAGGTATCAACCGGCATTGTCTTCAGTAGAAAATACTCTGACAATAGGTAAAGTAGCATAATGCCACACAATCAGATACATAAGTCTGCTCTCCAAGAAACCCCAAGATGGACTCTCTCTCTCACTAAACACAGCTCATAATATCAACTACAGTCAAATTGACACTCCCATATGACTTTTTCTTGGGAAATTTTCATAGCACTAGCACAAATGGATACTTTCAGCACCTTTCTCACCTAGATAATGCATTATCATGTTCTCGTCCTTGATCATTCCTCTCCAATGAGAACTCTTCTCCTTGCTTATTGTAGCGATTTCTTTGACGACTCCTTTTGCTCATGCTTTGCTATCAACTAAGACAAGTGTGGCATCTTTGATGCCTGCATATGTTTAAACCTGTAGATTGGATGTAACCATGCTCGTAGAATCATTCTATGTCATCTAGAATGTCTTGAGACTCTATTACTGACATACCTAGGCAGAAGCTGATGTGAATGGACGAATGGGACCCTCCATAAAGGATAAACCTATTTTTTGAAACTGTCACCTGCCTCCTGTACTTCATATACAAAGGTCCTATTTGTTTCAACAAGACTCCTTTTAGTCCAACTAATGAGGCTTCTCCACACCTGCAGTAGAAACAAAATGAGACAAAACATTCCACAGCAAAGGCTCAACATAGGCAAAACATGAGATTACAAAGTGAGTTTACACTGCAGCAAAAACATTTGGCTAAGTTGAAATAACACATGAAGTTGAGCTAACATACACATGAGGCCGAAATTAATCTGTCAACTTTGACTAATGCGCTATATTACATATATGTGCCCCATTCTATACAATATGTGCAGCCTCCCATAATTATGAATAACTAAGAAGATATCTGTATAGGTATACCTTCACATGATTAACTTGGGTTATACTTATGAACCTGTAAATTACTAGTTGCACACATTCTAGTTGAATATCTCACTATAAGACATGTCATGTTACAATTTTCCTGTCACGTTCATATGTAAATTGTCACATAACTGTATTAATACCATTCAAAACACATATTTCGAAAGAAGGACTTTCAGTATGCAATACTCCACTCTCTTTAGTACATTAATTACAACGGAATATATTTGAGTGCTGGCTATGCTTAAATTTGATGCTCGCCTACATTATCTCAGCTGTGATTGAGATTATACTTCTTCAAAACTGAAGCACTGTGACTTTGGCAGCGGCCATTTTGTTGGTTTGGGCAGATTTTCATGATTATTTAGCGATTGCATGGGGAGAGAAACAATCTTTCCAGCCTCCTAGGTAACTCTGCTTACATTGGTGATAAGCACACTACTGTGCTTTTTGTAAACAATACTGATGTATATGGTGACTTATTCATTACTTCTATCAAGTTGGTGGCTACAGTTGAGAAAGTCACACGTTGGACTTCTTTCTTCTAATTTCCTCTTTTCATATTAATTGCCATATCACAGGGTCCAGTATGCAGTTTGAACCATCTCCTTTATTATTAATCACTAAAGAATATCCCCTATTCCTTAGGCCAAATCGAAATAAGATCTCCTCATTTATATGAAAGACATTACGGTAGATGGGTTGAAAAGACTCAAAATCATATTTCCCCATTGTTTGTGGTCCGCGGGGAAAGCAGTTTTTAGGATCTTGCCGCACACAAGACCCTACCAAGGCCAAGAGGATTATGATGAGTTTCAAGTGGCCCTGGTCAGAGTGGAAAAAATGTTTAAAACAACTGTCAGCATTGTTGAGATGGATTTAAATTTAATTCCAGGCATCAGCAAAAATCTGAGTCATTTAAGCACTTTATAAGCTTTGTCCATGTCATGTAACTTTAGCACTATGGCAGAAGAAATGATCTGTGACGGGATTATTGTTAATGTGAAGGACAAGAAGATACAGGAGCAACGTTGGGTCTTAGGAGAGCCTGACTTGAGTGATACAATTGCGTGGAAGAAAAGGTTAATAATGACAGATCTAAAAAAAAGTGTGCAGTGGCGTCAGATACTATGGATCACACTAGTGGTACAGAAGGGGACTGGAAAAAAGCTAAAGGGGATTCTGTGATTTAAATATGGAAGTAGCACACTTGTTGCTTTGCCAAGATATTAGTAAGGACTGCATGAATTGTGGTAAATTAGGACTTTTTGCCAGGTTGCTTAAGGATAACAAGGACAGTGTGAAAAGGAAAAGGAGCAACATTGACTATGTGAATGAGAGTGCTGAGAGTGATTTGGAGGATGTTAGAAATAATGCTGGTAATTATGAACATGGAATTATTCTAGCTTTGAGGGAAAGGATTAGTTTGGTTGCTGACGAGAGCATGGGCGGGCCATCAGGCCATCCACAACGTGACGCTAACATTTTGGGCAAAGAGTTAAAACGTATGGCTGAATTTAGGTCTCCACAGACTAAATTTGCCAAGGATGTTTTTCACAAAGAATTTGGTGATCAGGTCAAAGAGCATGATTTAGAACCACCTGATGTTATTGTAGAAATGCTTGATGGTGGGAACATAGATATACATTTTTTTTTTACACTAATTTATGCTTCAAGGTTAGGAATGCTGACATAAAAGCATATGATGCACACAATGGTGTGAATGTGCTTGGTTGGAGAGATTTGTGGAAACTGGGCATCAAATTGGACCTGAATTGTAAGGAACAAGTACTGCTGGGGAATGAGGGGGATACATTTCATGAATTTATTAAATTGTTTCCCAAGATGTTTCCTGAAAAACTGGGATTATTAAAGGGGATTTTACATAGAGTCCAATTTTCTAAAAATGCAGTTTCGATCAAACAAAAATTGAGAGGTCATCCACCAAGTGTAAGATTGATTTGAAAGTGTTGCCACTAACCATCTGAGCAGCACAAGCACTTCCTCTTATTTATGGATCACCTTCTCTGCTACTGGTTTTTGGGTGCACAATATTGTGCAGCCTAGAGCACAACTGTCATACACAATTGGCTCGTTATGTAGTCATAATCAACCAGTGTGTGGTGGCTCGCTTAACCCGTAATCGCAAATGTACAAGTTCCAATGTATTTCTATTACAATGTATGGTGCCTTAGTCTATGGCATCTCAAATTGTGAGGCTATTCAGAGAGAAGAAAACTATCTCTGTAGGAGTCTCCATCCAGCTCCTATCTCATCTTCCAGTTTTGTCTGTCATGAAAAGTTAGGCCTGCCCTATTTGGAAGATTGTATTATAGTCTGGCGGGGTTTTTTGTGGCTCTCAATATGGAAAAATGTTGAGGCAAGATTATCAAGAGATATTATCTTAGATTGCCTTTTCTTAAAGAGGCCTGCGTATTCCTTGGTTAGCCTATGTTAAATCTAAATACTCTCAAGTTGGATGGCAGCGTGCTTTTGTGGACTGTGAAACTTCTAATACCTAAAACAAATATGTCCAGCAGACACTGTATAACTATGAGTACTCTGGCAGAAACAACAGGGAAGAGATTATATAAAATGTTATAGCCAATCAAATCAGGATCGTCCCCAACAGCCACACTAATTATCTCTGGTGTGTGCTTGGGCACTGGGAACGCTCATGGTAGTTTTGTTTATAGCCAGACAAAGTAACGTTTCTTTTGTCTTTCCCCATTGGCTATCTGAAGATTTTAGATAATACTCTGTGTACCAGTGATGGCAAGTCAGGACAATCAATGCTGCACTTTGCACTTTTTTCAAATTTGATGAAAGATGCACAAAGCACTTTTTAATTCTGCTTTTAAAGAATCAATATCTAGAGATCAGGTATGTTAAGCCTGCTTTTACCTATTTATTACAATTGTCTGGCGTTGAAACTATCATGTATGTGAACTCTTTTTTAATAGGGGCTGTATGGGCTCATAGCAGTATTGTTTCTTAAATATCCTGCTAATTTATCACTATTTTTTTAAGAGGGTCGCTGTTGGAATGCTGCTATATATTTTAATCCTTGTGAAGATAAACTTTTATATCACATGGTTTTAATTGTTGTATTACCTATGCTATTACAATTGCTTCAGTGCAGAGTCGCTATTTGAATGTTGCTATGTATATTGACTTTTTATCTTGATGCAATATATGGAATGTGCTTTTATTAAATGGATTGCTATGCAACTTTTGTAGATGTTTGTATCATTCAAATAAAGTTATCTGATCTGAAAGTGTTATTGGACCAAAAGATTAAAAAAGGTCTCCTCCAGGAACTTGAATCTTCTGAGTGGATTCCTCCAATTATTCTGGAATGTAAAGGAGATGGCATGTTGAGACTGTGTGTTGACTTTTGCTAGTTGAATGAAAATATCTTAATTGATTTGCATCCTCTTCAGAATATCAATGAATTGGTATGTATTTCGGAAAGGGCTCTCTACATTATACTCATGTTCAGCCTATCATCACAATGTGTTATCTGTTGCTTCTAAGAAACACACTGCTTTTTAACAGCAATGGGTTTGGTCCAATTCAACAGTATACTGTTTGAACTGGCATCAGTCATGTCCAGTTTACAATGTGCTATGTATCATATCTTCAAGGGGGCTGAACATTATATAAAAGGTTTCCAAAATGACATTTTAATATTTTCTAAAACTGAAGATGAGAATATGGAACATCCCATGGAGGTCTGACAAAGAAGGGTAATGCTAACTATTTAAAGCTCAGCTTTAGTATCTTGACCACCCTATTAGTGTTCAAGTGGTAGTACCTAAACCTTCTTTGGTTAATTCCATTGTTAAAGTCCAGCATAAGATACTAACAATACATTTGTTTTGCTGGGCTCTGTAAATATTACAGGAATTGTGTACTGACTTTTGCTGACCAAAACAGAACCATTGAGGAAGTTAGTGAGGAATGATTTAAAGTATGATTGAAAATACGAACAGCAAAGGACTTTTATGTTAATTAAATCAGACATTGTGAATGCTCCTACTCTTAAACCTTTCTATGGAAGGAAGACATGTTTTGTTATACTAGCTTGGATGGTATTGGGACTGTTTTATCTCAGAAGCAAGGCCTGAAAGAAAGACATTTTGTTTTTTCTTCTCATACGCTCAATGTGTCAGAAATTAACAATGCCATAATAGAGTGGGAGCGGTTTGCTTATGTGTGGGTTGTGAAACATGTCCGCATTACATCTGGGGTACTTTTTTTTTTTAGGATTGACCATAAACAGTTTGTGAACATTCTTCCACCTGGAGGAGGTAGGAGTGCCACAACCCACATTGCTAGGATATTATCTAAATTACATTAGAACAATTTTACATTTGAGTATGTGCCAGAAAAAATTAGTGTCACCACATACTGTTTATTTAGGTTGCCCATGAACGGGGTTGTCAGCCAATTCAGTGATTCTGATATTGTGTCTGCTTTAAAGATCGATTGTCATCATAGGTTTAACTGAAGTGGAGTGGGAGGAATATGTGAACTTTGTCACTTTGTACAGCGATGTACATAGGTGGGTGATTGAAGTCTGGCCTGGTAAAGACTACATTGGGCCTGAGACCTTATCTTTCTGGAATGTATGTAAAGAATTAGACGTATTGAACTATATTTTGTGGAAAAGTGGTAAGTGTGTGTAGTTCCAAAAGCTTTGCAGAATAAAGTTATAGAGATGTCTCACAAAGAACATGACATCTATAAAGAGATTACTTAGGGAACATTTAAGTTGCCAGAAAAGAGCATTACTGAAAGGATACCTCTTTACATTTAATAAGTGCCAACATTTGATAGGGAGTATGTAGATAGGTTATGTTTGGACTCAAATGAATTGTAATTCTGAGTCAGACCCGATTAAAGGAGATGCTGACCTTAACAGATGGTTGAATGCCTCGCTCGATGCCCTCATTCCTATGAAAACTATACAGAAGAGGGAGAAAAGAATTGGTTCTGCTCCTTGGTTTACGGCTGAGCTCCGCCTGCTTAAAAAAGGATGCAAGAAACTTGAAAGGGCTTGGAGGAAGAAATTTGATGCTGCTAAGCGTAAGGACTACTGGATAGCGATGAGAGGCTACAAAGCAGCCCTCCGCTTGGCAAAAGCGCAATTTTTTGAGGAACGAATACAACTTGCCTCAAATTCGTCCAGGGAAACTTTTAAGGTGGTGCAAGAACTCCTTAAAGTCCCCGAACCAGCAGCCACTCATGACCTTCAGAAGTGCAAGGAGTTGGCCGATTTTTTCCCACATCAAAATTGTGAAAATACTCAACTCCCTACCCCAGGTTACTAAACCTCAAGGGACCCAAGAAGAGTTCCCCCCAACCCAGGGGAAAGAGCGACTCATTTCCCTGGACACGTTTGGCCCAGTTTCAGAAGCTGAAACTCTAAAAGCCATAGCCTCCATAAAAAGTGGCTCCCCTATGGACCCAGTTCCTTTTAAAATTTTAAAGCAAGCAGCAACCGCTGTGGTAGGGCCCATCACGGACCTGATAAATGCCTCTTTTTCCCATGGTCTGGTGCCACCCAGCTGGAAAAAAGCTGTGGTCAAGGCACTGTTAATAAAATCTAACCTTGACACGGCGGAGCTGGCCAATTACAGGCCTATCTCTCTGTTGCCAGGCCTCAGCAAAATTGCTGAGAAGCTTGCAAATCATCGACTGTCCAACTTTTTAGAGTCGAATGGTCTGCTCCGAGACTCGCAGACCGGTTTTCGTCCCGGTCAAGGTACCGACACGGCCCTCCTGGCAGTCGTTGAAGAATCCAGACGCATCTTAGATTCGGGAGGATCAGTGGCAGTGATCCTCCTGGATCTGAGTGCCGCGTTCGACACCGTGAACCATCGGGTGTTGACTCAACGACTGTCAGAGGTGGGTGTGGCAGGGGCCGCTTTGAAATGGCTTTGCTCATTTCTCGAAGACCGGTCTTACCAGGTCTGGGAAGGCAGCAACAAGACTACATCCATCTCTCTCCAGTGGGGGGTGCCGCAGGGCTCGTCCTTGAGCCCGACATTATTTAATGTCTACATGGCCCCCCTGGAGGATGTGGTGGCCACTTACAACATCAAGATCATCAGCTACGCTGATGATACTCAGCTGGTGGTCGCCCTTCCTCAACTGGTGGAGAACCCCGACTTGTTGCACTCATGCCTGGTGGACGTCTACACCTGGATGAGCAGCTCAGCTTTGAAGCTGAACGGCTCTAAAACAGAGATTATGCTGCTTGGAAACAAAGCTCCCCCATTGCCTTTAACATGCTGGCCAAGTTGTATGGGTGATCTCCCCACCATGAAAGAGGAGATTAAGAGCCTGGGAGTCTGGCTGGAGCAAGATCTCTCCTTCAGAACTCACGCTAAAAGAACTGCGGGAGTATGTTTTGCCCTGCTGCGGGCCGCTCGTAAAATCTTCCCGCTCCTTCCTCTTCCATCGAGGAAGTTGTTGATTCAGGGTTTGATAACATCTCGCCTTGACTATAGTAATGGTCTTTTTCTGGGCGCCCCTGAATCTACTCTTAACAAACTTCAGCAGGTGCAAAACGCGGCGGCTAGACTACTTATGGGCATCCCCAGAACAGAATCTGCTAGACCCGCCCTTAAGGCTCTGCACTGGTTACCGGTGCGGGAGAGAGTGAAGTTTAAGGCACTCTGCATCGCACACAAAATTCTTCAGGGTAACGGACCATCTATCCTGAAGAATTTGGCAGTGCCTTATAAAGCGAACAGAGCGCTGAGGTCCGATCAGAAATGCTTGCTCCATGTCCCGAGAGTAAAAAGATCGCGCACGGGCGGGAGACGTTTTGCTGTGCACACAGCAACGCTTTGGAACTCTCTGCCCCTAAAACTTCGTGCTGAGACCTGCATCTTGCGCTTTCGAAGGGGCCTGAAAACACATCTGTTTCCTGCGTGAGTTGATCCAACTATCTCATGGTTTCACGGTTGATGCACTGTTCAAAGCGCCGGGATGCCTCAGGGTAGCTGTGCGCTATATAAGTTTTAATAATAATAATAATTTAAAATCCTCTGTAATGCTCCAAACCTCTCAAAGTCTGATTTCAGATTTCGATTATGAAACAGTCCCTTTTAGCAATTGCCATTTTACTGCCCAAGTGTTTCTGAGACCTATGAGATTCCAGCTGCCTGGGCCTGTTAATGGTTCCCCCATTAAGAATAAATATTGGGTCCAGACAGAGATCAATATTACCCGGGTTTAGCTAGGGGAAGGCCAAACTGCTAGGATGGTTGGGGGCAGAGCAGTTCCCTGCCTCTCGTAATTTTCAAAGGGCTTGCCTCCCGCACACTAAAAGGAAACTGACACTAGTCCCCCACTTCACAGGATGGCACCAAGCATAAATATTGGACCTCCTGAGCAAGTCTTCATTGTGATTCTGGACATGTAGACTTTACAGAAGAAGGAATGTCTTTTACCCAGAAGACCGACCTGCTGCTAAAGGCATGGCTCATTCCCCACAGGACTTCCCTGCTTCTTGAGGCCTGCATTGTTCCTCTGCAGACTGGCCTGCAGGTACCAGTGGACTATCTTGCTGCTTGAGGTCTGCATGAACCCAGAGGACTGCCCTGCTGCTTGAGGCCTACCCTGCTTTCTGTGAAGGAAGACTGGATCTGCTATCTTCATCTCAGGCTACCTGAGTGACTTCATGGGTCAGATGGCTGACCTCCTCTTATATGCTACAGGGACACAGCATCCTCTCTGCAACTGCCAAGCTGACCTGCTTGGAACTGGACCTACCTAAGCCCTGCTGGCCTTAGTTAGAGTGAGTACCTGATGACCAAGAACTGCCTCACCAATTCCTGGACATTTGGCTGGCATCAGTATGTACTAATCCGGCCCAAACTTCATCGCGGTTGGCTTGAACCTGTGACTTTCCCCCTGTCTAGAAAACCAGATGACTGAGAGTGGCACTTTGTTTTATTAGGCACTATACCTACCTAAAACTTTGAAATTGTAAATATCTAGTTCTACTGATTGAATTTGTGTTGTTTTGGTCATTTATTTATTTTAATTTACTCTTTTTTTCAAAATTGACTTGGAATCGTTGTTCTACTTTGTTCTCACTTTATTACTGTTTGTGTGTTATATAAATAATTTACACAGAGCCTCTAGGTGAAGCCTGACTGTTTTTGTGCCAAGATGCCAGAGGGTTAAGCACAGGTTAATTTAGTAACTTTGTGGTCCACTCTGACAAGTATTTTTTAGTTGTTGCTTGAGGAGGGCTTTCTCCCCTTCAATCAATAACCCAATTTCTTGTAATGTCAGTCCACACAAACTGAAATCTTGGGCTTTTATACTACTACATTTTTTGTAAAAGAAAAAATTGTAACATTTGAACATACCAAATTACAAAGTAATGTGTTATCTCATGGTTGTCGGTCCTCTTTGTTTTGTGTCCAAAGAGCATGAAATAAACCTCTACTGTGAGTGAGTGAATACATACTTGCAAGATACCATCTGCATCTAGATTCTGTGTTTACATCTTGGTAAATTAGATCCACAGCAATAAAATAATGCAAACGTGAGGTTGATCATAGTAAGAAAATGTGCTCCCCAAAAACATTTGCTGATGCCATTTCAAAACTTCCCTGAAGAATAAGAATTGTAATGAAAAAATGTAAACTGAGAAACCCGCATTGGAGTGAGACAAATCATAGACAACCAATTTTACTTTCTAATAAAACACAATAAATAAAAAACATAAAATCAAATAAGAATAACTAAACAAGACTTCTTGGTGGTTGAATGCAAGATGGCGGCCGCTACTGCAGCCGAGTGAGGAGCTGTGCGGCATTCTACCTGATGTCCGACCGGGCTCGTTGTTCGATGTTGCTGTTCTTTGCTGCCCCTTTCTGAGTGGGATCCTCTTGCCTCGTTGCCGCCCTGCTCCTTGGATATTTCATTTTGTTCGGTCCCGTTTGGTGCCGTGCTTCAGGGACGGCGTGCTTTCCCCGGCTGAACTCAGCTCAGCTGTGACCAGAGCTGCGGAGCTACGTAGAGCTAACGAAAGTCGTGGAGAGTCCCGGTGGAAGGCGGAGGGCGCGAGAGAGCGGAAGCGTGCAGAAGGTGGAAGACGCTGGATTGCTGGCGTTCGGCTCAGAGAACTGCAAGGTTACAAGGCAGTAGTGGAGGACGTGGGAAGCCTACATTCCGGTAGAGGTCAGAGCGGTTACGGAGCAGCTGTGAGAGGTGTGTGACTGGGAGGCGAAACGAAAGCCCGGGAGTGGATACATTGTTGCTAATCTCTAGGCATCTCCGGTAGTCGAGCAGGTTTGCTCCTATTTTCTTCACTGAAGGCACAAAAGTTCGGGACATTATCAATAGCAGTAAGCTGTTTGTGAAATTGACTGATATTGTGATTTATTTTTACCAGGCACCGTTATAACTTAATGATTAACTTACTCATGCCAGTATAAGGGCATTTAATACAGCTACTTGTTTGCATTCTACCAATTTACTCAGCCCTGTAACAACCTACGCGATAATTATGGGGCCTAAAGGCAGAGGGACAAAAACAAAAGCTGTTACTAACTCTGCTAATCCGGCTAGTACGACGCTTAACAAGGTGGAAAATACTGCGGTAACGCCAGCGACAGAGCTTAACTCGCTCAATAGAGCTATTCCTGAGACTCGAGCTCGTCAGCAGAATGAGGTCATTAAGGAGCCAGTAATACCTGATTTATTTAAAAAGAAGAATATAACTACTTCATCTAAGAGTACTACTCAGACACCTCGAGGTCTTATTCAAGGAAATGTGCAAGGAGCTGCTGACCGGTCTGGTGCTGTATCTAAATACGGGGTTGCCAATCTCTTACTGACTCCTACTAATTCGATTTTGTCTACAACCGGGGATGGAGGGCCTCCCCCCCTTGAAAAAGACATTGATAAAGACTTAGCTGAACTCTGACAAGCGGTGGGGGAGGTCGGAGTCAATGAAGGGGGCACTAGAGAGAAAGATGGAGTAGTCTTAACTACAAATGATGCCGAATCCATTAAATCGGTGGGCCAATTTTACTCCATGTCTGATGTCTCGCTAGGATCTGACGGTGAGATTGGTGAGGAGGTGATTAATGAAGGTCATTCGTTTTCAAAAGACTGGGCTGACGACTGTAATCAAACCTCCGAGGAAGAATTTCCTGGTCCCGACTATCTGGTGAATGAGGGAACCCCTAACACAGTTCGTAGGGTTGCAGAGGTACAGAACCCCCTTGCAGGCGATAATCTAGGTGTGATAGACCAACCGCAGTGGGAAGGGGCTGGAGCGGCATCTGAAACTCAGGCTGAATTCCCAGAATTTTTGGAGGGAGATGAGGAAATTACACTAAAATCTAACTATAATTTGCAAACCTCGATATACACATTAATTATGGCGCATAGAGACCAGACCAAGGCAGAAGTGCTCCGTACCCAAGGAGCTGTTCGTAAACTGCAGAATGTCGTTCGCCGCTTAGCTAAATCCAGAAATGAAACTATTTCAAGAGTACAGGAGACCGAGGTTCGGATTTCTGTCGTGGAAGATGAACTCTCCACCCAGAAAAAGTCAATTAAGGACTTGGAGAATACTAGACAAGATACTGACTGGAAACTGACCGATCTGGAGAATTGCGCACGGCGCAATAATTTGCGCATATTGGGGATTGCTGAACAATCAGAGGGAAGAGTCACTCGCCGTTTTGTTGTGGACTTGTTCTCAGATGCCTTTCCAGATCTCCAAGGATGGGTCTGGGATAAAGAAATTATAAGAGCTCATCGCTTTCCTTTTAATCAAAAACGTGATCAGGGGGCTGACAATAAGAACCCAAGAGCTATTCTCATATGCTTACAAAACTACTTGCTTCGTGAGATCTTGTATGACTTGGCTAGACCTTTAAAGACTAGAAAGGGATTGGGGCATGAGTTCTTTGTACGGCCCGATTTTTGCCCGGCAACAGTGCAGCAACGCTGGAGGCTTAAACAGCTAATGGCACCAATCCAGTCTAAGGGGGGGGGGGGCAAGTATTTTTACTAAACCCTGCAAAACTCAAGGTGGTGCACAAGGGGAAAACTATTTTCTTTGTGTCCGAGGTCAAAGCACAGCAATTTTTAGATGCAATGTAGCAGAGATAGGATAAGGGTCATACACTTTCCTCATGCTTTTTGTGGTTTCTGTGGTTTCCTCTTTTAGGATTGTTGGGGGTAAGGTACAATATGGGTCTGGTTGGTTCGGGTAGAATCACATAGTTTAGACTCACTTTCCATCAATGAGGGCATTTGCCCTTAAGCTTCCGGTGGTGGGGTTCTGGGAGGAGGGTGGGCTGGGTGGGGTGGTTTGCGGGGGGGGGGGAAAGGGTGTTATGTTGGGTGCAAGGAAATACAGCTGAAGGATGTTCAGTTTTGGTGTTTTGGATTTTTGCGTGGTTGGTGCCAAATTTGGAAATTTTCTGTTATTGTAAATGTAAGCTTAATTGCAGAATTGTACCAATACAAGAAAATGGTTAAATTCTCGATTTGCTCCATTAATGTTTGTGGCTTAAATGACAAAAGAAAAAGGGGTATAACGGCTCAGGTGTTTAAAGCTATGCGGGCAGATTTATTATGTATACAGGAGACCCATGTTTCTTGGACAAACAGAGGATGGCTCAAGGATCTTGGATTGGAGATTGTGGGGTGTTCCCGTCAAAGCACTACGATAAGGGGGGTGGCCATTTTAAAGAGGTTTGGGTTGGGGGAAGTTAAGAGAGTTAAAGAAGACCCATTGGGACGATGGGTTATTGCTGAGCTTAAACTTGGGGGCTCGACCATTACTATTTGCTCAGTTTATGCCTCTACTGCTGATGACCCCACAGTTTTGCATTAATTAAGTGTGGAGCTAGCTTTATGGTCACCTTAGTTAATATTATGTGGGGACCTCAACCTGCATTTGGATGAAACATTTGACATCTGTGGAAATATTGCATATGCAGGGAGAAAAAGGAATGTATTTAAGGCAGTTAAGGGGATTGTTCAAGAATATTGATTGATAGATGTGGGGTATGAGAGAAGGGGGGAACTTATGGCTGCACCTTTTTCTCTGCCCCCCCATCAAAGACACTTTAGGTTGGATTATTTTTTTGTTGCTAGGACATAATTTAATGAACTGGCTCAAATGGAATATAGGGTGTTACCTAAAATTATATCGGATCACAATCCTATCATTCTTAGTTTTGACTTAAATATTCTATTTAGCCCCCGGACGTGGTCTTTTGATCGTAAGCTCTTGTTCGATGTATTCTACGTTGAGCATATGAATACTTGGATTCCTGAATTTTTTGCTAATAACAGGGGATCCACTTCGGCAGAGGTAGTTTGGGATACATTTAAGTGTGGGGTTCGAGGAGAAACCTTGAGCTATTCAATAAAAAAACAGAGGGAGACTCGAAATAAAGAGGAAGCAGAGATGAATAAATTGAGACTGTTAGATATTCACCTCATGCAGGCTTGTAACAAGGGCTTAGCTACAGATAATATCATTAAGGAGCTATTGGCTCAAAAGGTCAAGATCCATCAAGGATTTGCTTCAAAGTTTGCCCAGCAACTTGCAGCTTTCCGAACGGAGGTTTACGAAGTAGGAGAAAACTCAGGAAAACATTTGGCCAAGAGGGCGAGGCAGAAAGCTGTGTTTGCTAGTATTGATAAAATTAATAATACTGCAGGGGTGACTGTCAATAATACAGTTGACACACTTAAAGTGTTCTGTGACTTTTACTCAAAACTATATGCTGAGGATATGGCAGGAGATTGCACAGACCGGATAACTCAATTTACTGAATCGGCTTTGAATGGTATTCTATCTACACAGGAGAGGGAGAAGCTGGATCTGCCTATTATTTGGAAGGAGATCGAGCTGTCATTGTTGTCTTTAGCTTCTGGAAAAGCTGCAGGCCCTGATGCCATTCCCCTGGAGTTTTTTAAGCATTTTCGTGGAATCTTCAGAATAGAACTGGTGGATTTATTTCTAAGAGCCCAACAAGGCATTGCCCCTCAGTCATGGCACGATTCTATAATAACCGTGTTTCTTAAAAAGGGCAAACCTCCTCTGCTACCATCATCTTTCCGTCCCATTTCACTCATAAATGTCGATAGTACATTTTTTTCTAAAATCCTTGCCTCACGATTATCTAATATTATTTCTCCGTTAGTTTCCAAATACCAACATGGTTTTATCCCTGCCCGTGACACCGCGGATCATATTCAGCGGGTGATCACGTTTCTTGATTGGTCCCAGGCAACCCGGTCTAATGTTGGACTCGTATTTTTAGATGCTGAAAAAGCCTTTGACCGGGTTGCCTGGAGCTATCTGTGGGATGTGTTAGCTAGGAAGGGATTAGGCCCAGGTTTTTTAACTGCACTAAAAACCATGTATATCGCTCCAAAAGCTTGTATTCGAATTAATGGCCAACTTTCCCCTTTTTTTTTCAATCACTAGGGGCACCCGTCAAGGATGCCCCTGCTCACCTTAACTTTTTGCATTTTATATTGACCCCCTAATTAACCGCTTTATTTTGGAACAAAAGATTAGCCCTATTCATTTAGCCAATATTAACTACCGAGCATTGGACTATGCTGATGACATTGTGATAACCACCACTGATGTCCAGACTGCTCTTCCGGCAATCAATGAGCTTGCTAAATAATTTGGGTCATTCTCCGATTATAAACTTAATCTGGAGAAAACGCAGATCTTATGCTCTGGAGATAATCCACCCTCCAATATTTCTACTATATCAGAGGTTACATATTTGGGAATTAAGATATAATTGCCCATAGAGAATATACCGGAACTTAACATAAACCCTGTGATAGCCCAAATCAATATTATGTTACAGCGCTTAGACCATCTACATCTGTCATTGCATGGTAGACTTAACATTTTAAAAATGCTGACCCTACCTAAAGTGCTGTATATGTATCACACTATACCGCTGGAATTCCATCCCTCCTGTTTTAAAAATTTAGAAAGGATTACTTCCAGGTTTTTGTGGGGCTATAAACGCCATCGGAAAGCCCTTAAAAAAAATGATACTGAGTAAGGAGTGTGGGGGATGGAATGTCCCTTATTTCTTATTTTATTACTTAGCAGCAACGCTCCAATTCATTAGTCCTCTTATAATTGGAGATAGAGTAAATATGTCTGCTTGTCAAACTCCAACTATTTTTGAAATGACTATGGGCGAGAAAGTGAAAGGCAGTTTTCTTAAGGTTGTCGAGCCCAGCTACCATAAAAAAATAAAGTATAAGACGTTGAAGGCAGCTTTTGGAGTTTGGCAAAAGGTACGGAAGCACCTGGACGTATCTAAACTAAATGTCTATACCCCCTTAGCTTCGCCTGGCCTCCTGCCAGCTATTTTTTGCGATTTAACGGTTTATAGGTGGGAGCAGAAAGGACTACGATATTTGGGCGATTTATTTATTAATGGTCAAATTGCTTCATTCCAGGAACTAGAGAACAAATTTTCTTTGGCAAGAAATGACTTTTTAAAATTTCTTCAGATCCGTAGTTTCTTACAGAGTTATCCATTTACTACTTCAGCTAGAATGACAAGAATTTCTTTACTGGAACTTTTTCAGAAAAAAAGCCCCTATCGGCTCTCTCTATTTAAGTTTGATTCAAGAATGTGGGGATGATATGGAACAATGCCAGTTGAAATGGGCTAATAAATTAGGTATCCCCGGTATTGATGTTTTGTCTTCCGCCAAGTGTGCTTCAGACTGTTTAATTACAGGGATGATGAAATCTCAGCATTTTATGTGCATACATGACCTTTATTACACTCCAAGTAAGGTTGTTAAGTGGAGTACGACCATTGGAACGAACTCCAGTCGTTACGGGTTGCATGCAGCTAATGATTTGCATATGTTTTTTCACTGCCCTAAACTTAGGATTTTTTCACAACAAATTTAAAGTTTTCTGGCTGCTGTCCTTAACTGTGATATCACGGTAACCACCGAGATGGTGTTACTGGGTATGGAGTCCTCTATTTCTTGATCAAAGCCAGTAAATTATTTCTTATTTATTTGTATGGCAGTAGCTAGAGCCTGCATTACTAGGGAGTGGATTAACTCAGACCCCCCCTTCTTTTTTTACTTGGCGTGAACAATTATTGTTTATGTATAATATTGAGTCTGCTATCTATAAGTTAAAAGGGATCAAAAGAAGAGCTCTGGGGGAGAAAATCTGGTCACCAATTGCTGACTGGATTTAATCACTCTGTTTTATTTTTTAAGTCTTGTACTTTGTATGCATTCAAGCTGAATTTCTGTTTGTTCGTATGTATTGCTGTATTTCCTTGCAAGAAAACAATAAAATTATATTAAAAAAAAAAAGAATAACTAAACAATATAAGTTTATGGTATTTAGAATTGTAAAAGTACAGTATATCTGTATCTGAATATATGTTAATCAAAGAAGGGGAAGAAGTAGCATAACCCACACACAGGCGCTGTTTGAAGTGGTTGTGCAATTAACATAATATTTGTTTACAGACTTGCCACCTTGATCAAGGCCGCAATGGCAGAAAGGTGTTGGTGGAAGAAAAATGCTGAGATGGGGGACATGCTAAAACCCTCCATTCTGTTAGAGGAAATACAAGGGGCACCAGTCTCTTGCGTGTGTACCAACACTTGAAGACTAAATTAGCCCAGCTATACTACCACTTCAAACAGCGCCTGTGTGTGTTTCTCTCTGATGGAAAAGATGCCAAAGACAGCCTCACAAGAGATAGTGAAGGCATATCTTTGGCACACACATCTCCCATACAGATGCAACCCTGGAAATGGGACGAGGTTGTGAGCTTCTTGGGAACTATGTTTGCCAGAGACAACAATTATGAACTGCCTGATTAGAGTACTGGTAGCTTGCAAATAATGTTCTCACATATTGAAGCAATGCTCATATAGCAATCACAATTAAAAGCAAACTGTTTTTAATTCATCATTGATAGAAATTCACTAATTGCTTCAAGGTCAAAAGTTAATAATACTACTAGTACCAGAATTCCCACCAAAGGATAAAAAGGAAATGCATTTAACATCACAACTTGCCACCGTGATCAAGACCGCAATGGCAGAAAGGCGCTGGTGGAAAATAAATGCTGATTAAATGTACTTGTGACAGGGAGCCCATGAGAGTGCAGCGTTATTTTCGTGCAAATGTAGACACACAAACATATATATATATATATATATATATATATATATATATATATATATATATATATATATATATATATATATTCACTTAAAAAACCATAGATTTCACACCAGTTATAGTTAGCTAAATATTTTACTCATACATAACCATTGAAAGTCCCACGTTTTAGTTCGTTGGACTCACTATAACTCGCGCCCCCGCAATCCACTGCTGATGATGTCACATATTACATCATTCATGACATGGTCAGTGACATCACTGATGACATCACTGATGACACTGATGTCATGAATGATGTAATATGTGACATCATCAGCAGTGGATTGCGGGCGCGCGAGTTATAGTGAGTCCAACTAACTATAACGTGGGAATTTCAATGGTTTTGTATGAGGAAAATGTTTAGCTAACTATAACTGGTGTGAAACCTATGTTTTTTTCAGTGAATTTCAAAGGTTTTTTAAATGCTAATTCCTAACTATAACAAATGTTAAACCTATGGTTTTTTCAGTGAATTTCAAAGGTTTTTTAAATGCTAATTCCTAACTATAACAAATGTGAAACCTATGGTTTTTTCAGTGAATGTAAAAGGTTTTTTAAATGCTAATTCCTAACTATAATGATTGTGAAACCTATGGTTTTTTCAGTGAATTTCAAAGGTTTTTTAAAAGCGAATTCCTTTGTATATTGAGTTTGTAACCTACGATTTTTAAAGTGTTTTTTTTATTAGCTGTTTTTTATAACTATTAATTATTATTTTTATTTTTTATTTTTTTTTCAATGTATTTTTCATTTTTTTCCAATCATTTTGTCTTGGAGCGCTCAGGGTGCGCGCACCGGTAAGCTCACCTGAGAGTGCAGCGAGAGCGCTATTTCCGCGTGCGTACAAAAAAATATGTATTTAAACTAAATAATAATGCAAGACATTCAGTACCATACTTATAAAAGTAGTATTTTTGATTTTCCGAATTAAAATGATTTTGCAATTCCGAAAAGCTAGCAAAACGTCATTTAGGCGTGCCGCGTAAGCGACCCCGGAAGCGCCTTCGTTCGTGCTGCGTAAGTGCCCCCGGTAGTGCTCCGGTGCGCGCAGCGTAAGCGCGTCAAGTCATGTGACCTTAAAATAACTCTTTTCATTGGTTGTTAACAGTTTTTTTACAAATAATGAAAACCCCACCCATTTCCTTCACTTCTTCTTTCACTTTGGAGACAGCAAGACCTGTTCTTTTCTGTTCTTCCTTTTTGTGAAAAGAATGGCTGCTAGACCACCCAGCAGCAGTGAGGACTCGGATGAGTTAATTCAGGTAGAGGCTTCTCAGCCCAAGGTAAAGGAGCACTTTATATGGAAGTTTTTTACCATACCAGCTGGTGAAAAAAAGGTGAATGCTCCAAAGGAGGAGTGTAAAATTTGCCAAACTGTGGTTTCACGGGGTGACCCTACAAGGAAGTATAGTTTTGGCAATTCGACGATGATTCGGCATGTTCAGAGGAGGCTCCCCCAGAACTATGCCCGGGAGAGTGTCAGGGCTCTGGCACATAATCCCCCAAGGGATGGCGCCTCAACATCTACTGGAGGACCAACAACATCATCCGTGAGAGGGAGACCTGAACAGCTGATCCCTAACATTCAGCCTGTTTTCAATGACATCACTATAAAATGTAAGCAGTGTGATGAACTGCTGTGTTACGGAGAACAAAGTATCATGAACATTGTATGTACAAGGGAAAACCACCGCTGCCGTCCCCAGCCCTAATTTTTCCCCTTTTTTTGCTCCTGTTGAGCAGTTTGACATTCCCTGTTTTTGTTTTTGTTCAGAAAGAAAACCTAAAAAAGAAGAAAAAAAACAGTTATTTTTAGAACTACCTCCAATTCTCCAAAAAGAGCTGTATTCTTAACAAATTCAAAAGGAGTGAGTGAAGTGGAATGCAGTGAGAGAGGAAAGGAACATGAGTGAGGGAGCAAAGAAAGGGATGAGAGGGGAAGGGAAGTGAACTAGGGGAACTGAAAGAAGGTGAGTGTGGGAGGTGAGTGAGGAGAAGGGGAGTGAACAAGGTGAATGAGGATAAGTGAAGAAAACAGAGTAAGGGAACGGGGGTGTGGAAGGGTAAGAGAAGAGCAGTGATGTTGAGGAAAGAGTGGTGATAGAGAGTGGATAAAGGAAAGTGAGTGTGAGACAAGGAGTGTAAGGGAGTGATGAGACAGAGGAAGTGAAGGAAAAAGTGAGAGTAGAGGACTGAATGAGAGAGGAAAGAAAGATAAGTGAGGGAGTGTGGCTGAGTTATAGGGAGCAAGCGTAACAGAAGAGGAGTGAGAGACTAAGGAGACGGAGAGAATGAGGCTAACAGAGAGAGAATGAGGAAAGGGGAGTGTAGAACTAAGAGGACAGAGGAAGTAAGAGAAGGAGTTAGAGTAGTGGAGTAAGGAGAGTAAGGGAAGGAAAAAGAGTGAAGGAGCGAAGGAAGGGAAGAGAGAGGAAGGAAAGTAAAGGAGAAGGTCTGAAAGAAGGTGAGTGTGGGAGTATGGCTGAGTTATACGGAGTGAGTGTGACAGAAGAGGAGTGAGAGACTAAGGGGACGGAGAGAATAAGGCTAACAGAGAGAGAATGAGGGAAGAGGAGTGTTCAACTAAGAGGACAGAGGGAGTAAGAGAAAGAGTTAGTGAAGTGGAGTAAGGAAAGTAAGGGAAGGGAAAAGAGTGAAGGAGCGAAAGAAGGGAAGAGAGAGGAAAGAAAGTAAAGGAGAAGGTCTGAAAAAAGGTGAGTGTGGGAGTATGGCTGAGTTATAGGGAGTGAGCGTGACAGAAGAGGAGTGATAGACTAAGGGGACGGAGAGAATGAGGCTAACAGAGAGAGAATGAGGGAAGGGGAGTGTAGAACTAAGAGGACAGAGGAAGTAAGAGAAGGAGTTAGTGTAGTGGAGTAGGGAGAGTAAGAGAAGGGAAAAGAGTGAAGAAGCGAAAGAAGGGAAGAGAGAGGAAGGAAAGTAAAGGAGAAAGTCTGAAAGAAGGTGAGTGTGGGAGTATGACTGAGTTATACGGAGTGAGCGTGACAGAAGAAGAGTGAGAGACTAAGGGGACGGAGAGAATGAGGCTAACAGAGACAGAATGAGGGAAGGGGAGTGTAGAACTAAGAGGACAGAGGGAGTAAGAGAAGGAGTTAGTGAAGTGGAGTAAGGAAAGTAAGGGAAGGGAAAAGAGTGAAGGAGTGAAGGAAGGGAAGAGAGAGGAAGGAAAGAAAAGGAGAAGGTCTGAAAGAAGGTGAGTGTGGGAGTATGGCTGAGTTATAGGCAGTGAGCGTGATAGAAGAGGAGTGAGAGACTAAGGGGACGAAGAGAATGAGACTAACAGAGAGAGAATGAGGGAAGGGGAGTGTAGAACTAAGAGGACCGAGGGAGTAAGAGAAGGAGTTAATGAAGTGGAGTAAGGAAAGTAAGGGAAGGGAAAAGAGTGAAGGAGTGAAGGAAGGGAAGAGAGAGGAAGGAAAGTAAAGGAGAAGGTCTGAAAGAAGGTGAATGTGGGAGTATGGCTGAGTTATAGGAAGTGAGTGTGACAGAAGAGGAGTGAGAGACTAAGAGGACGGATAGAATGAGGCTAACAGAGAGAGAATGAGGGAAGGGGAGTGTAGAAGTAAGAGAACAGAGGGAGTGAGAGAAGGAGTTAGTGAAGTGGAGTGAGGAAAGTAAGGGAAGGGAAAAGAATGAAGGAGCGAAAAAAGGGAAGAGAGAGGAAGGAAAGTAAAGGAGAAAGTCTGAAAGAAGGTGAGTGTGGGAGTATGGCTGAGTAATAGGCAGTGAGCGTGATAGAAGAGGAGTGAGAGACTAAGGGGACGGAGAGAATGAGGCTAACAGAGAGAGAATGAGGGAAGGGGAGTGTAGAAGTAAGAGGACAGAGGGAGTAAGAGAAGGAGTTAGTGAAGTGGAGTAAGGAGAGTAAGGGGAGGGAAAAGAGTGAAGGAGAGAAGGAAGGGAAGAGAGAGGAAGGAAAGTAAAGGAAGGTGAGTGTGGGAGTATGGCTGAGTTATAGGGAGTAAGCGTGATAGAAGAGGAGTGAGAGACTAAGGGGACAGAGAGAATGAGGCTAACAGAGAGAGAATAAGGGAACGGAAGTGTAGAAGTAAAAGGGAGTAAGAGAAGGAGTTAGTGGTTTTTCAAGTCCACTGAATCTCAACCACTTTTTATCATAATCAAACTGCCATTTCATTTCCACAACTCATCTGAATACAAGCTACCTTCAAGATGCCAAGATGCCAAAAGTCTGGTTTGTGGGTCATAGCTATGTCTTCTGGAGTGAAAAATTTGCAAGCAACAGGGGTATTTACAACCTTGATTTACCAAATGTGGACATTGTGTGGATTGGACAGAGAGGATTGAGAAGTCATCAATTGATACCATTGATAAAATCCTTTATGTATCTTCCACACCCTGACCTTATAATTGTGCACTGTGGTGGAAATGACCTAGGCACTTTGACTGGGGTAGGTCTGGAAATGCTTTTAAAGGACATCTTTGGGCAATTGATGTCACTTTTTTCAAAAACTGCCTTGGTATTTTCTAATATATGCCAAAGGCAAAAATGGAACTGGTCCAACCAATTGTGTCCACAGATTGAGAAAGCAAGGAAACATGTAAATAAATCTGTTTCTGCTCTCCTCAGAGACTATGGTATGGGGTCCATTTACCACAACAACTTGCGTTACAACATGCAAGGCATCTATAGGAGAGATGGTGTACACTTTACAGATGATGGGAATAGAGTCTTCCTCTTGAATTTGAGACTCTGCTTTGGTACCTACTTGTAGGTACAAAAAACACCCACATAACACAACAGCTTTTTTCAGAGCTACCCTACCTCTAAGCACTCTAAATTATTTTTTTACTCTATTTTCTTGCACTGTTTTTCCCCGTGGTGCGCTCAGGGTGCGCGTACCAGAGAGCGCACCTGGGAACGCACCCAGTGCTTACCTCGCGAAATAAAAAAAATAAAAAAGTTTTTTTACCATTCAGAGTCCTTCTAGGCCCCCTCATTAAACCTAGGGGGTAAGGGGGGGTCTACCCTGCCCCCTTTTAATCAATTCCCCCTTTTTTTTAACCTCTTCTGTCTCGATTCTACCGAGACACAAGATGCCGGACTCTCCGGACTGTTTAGAATGTTGACAGACATCCGAGAGCCAATCAGCTTTCTGCTCGCGCACTCCCGTAGCGCGCCGGGTGCGCTCCCCGGTACGCGTACCGGAGAGCACTCGGAGCGCGCCTATAGATATATATGTGTTTTTAAAGTTATTTAAAAAAAAAAACACTGGAGCAATTTTTAACAAATATAGCAAAGGCACATCTGCGTACCAGTCCCTACAATTTTGCAAAGTGTTGCGTAATTCCGTTCAGCGGTTCGGGCTGTAGACGTGTCAGAACGTCCTATTGAAATTAACATGGGGAAAACATGTTTTGGGACCCCCATTTTTTCTCAGCCCCTACTTCACGAATCCCCCCGAAACTTTCAGGGAAGGAGCAGAGCGGAGCTGGCCAAAATTTTGGAAAGTTACACGCAAATTCCTCCACCGGCGCCAGAGTTATTCCCAATAGAATGTTGCGGATTTCCTATGGTTGCTAGGTCCTAACTATAACTACCTACTGGCGACCTCCAGTAGGTAATATATATATATATGTATGTGTACATATATATATATATATATATATATATATATATATATATATATATATATATATATGTACATATATATATGTAAGTATGTATATAAATATATATCCACATCAGTTTCAAACGCCCAGTGCAGCAGACTCAATTCCGCCGCGGCACCGCCAAGAAACAGGAGACCCAATTTCCTTGAGTAATTATTTATTTTCTGCAACGGACAGCATGACGTTTCGGCCTTCCAGAGGCCTTGGTCACATATATATATATATGTAAGTATGTATAGATATATATATTTTTTTTACTGAAAAAACATACGTTTCAGACACGTTATAGTTAGGAATTAGCATTTAAAAAAACCTTTGAAATTCACTTAAAAAACCTTAGCTTTCATCAGTGTTATAGTTAGCTGGACATTTCACTCGTTCAAAACCATAGAAATTCCTCCGTTATAGTTAGTTGTGCTAATTATAACTCGCGCGCCTGCAATGCACTGCTGATAAAGTTACATATTACATCATTCATGACATGGTCAGTGACATCACTGATGACATCTCAAATGACATCACTGATGACATCATCCCGTGAATATTGTTTTGTTTGAAATTTGAATATCTATTATATATATACCAATCTGTATTGAAGATTGAGTGGATATATAACTGCATGGATGGAGGATTTAGTAGCTGTCTGACTGTTTTGTTTAAGTGAGTAATTAAATGTGTCTCTCTAAATAGATGGGTTAGTAACCAAACTATGTGAATGTGTGTATCATTGTTTCTGTTGTTGTATAACCTGCTGCATCAATTGGTCACTAACTACATGAGTGTCTATATTAGTTATTGATTAATAACAACAAAGAAATGGGTAGTAGTGTTCCCCTATAGGGGAACGTCCACACATTGGAAAGCAACATTTGTTTTTTATACGTGAAATATATAAGTATTCTTCATAGAAGTCTAAATTACGGTGCTCTATTGTCCCTCCTAAAGGTGAGCGACACTGGGGGCTTTATTTGGCTGTATTAGCTGTATTAGAACCTTCTGTCACCGATTTTGATTTCGGAGACAATTCTTTGTCATACTTGTATTGCTAAGAGACATGCCGTAAAGTTTGCATAATTAGATAGAGGCATAAACTGTGCTAGCTACTTATGTCATTTTCACTTGTGGAGTTTGTGAGCACTCCATTAATATCATATACAAGAGAAAGGTCCATGTTTCGCTACTAACATTTGCTGTATTAAGTATTATTACTATAAGCCTACTGTTTCACATTTTACTTTAACCTTGTATAATCTATATAACATTAGATAACCGGAATGGTAATCTTAAATTACAAACTGTGCCTGATTAGGCTATGTGCTCGGGTCTCTGTCTGCTGAATGGACTTACAGGCAGAATGCTACATCCATTATTGAGTGGTTTTGATAGTATGAATAAAAAATATATCATTATTTGTGTAGGTCGGGACTTATCAAGGTCGTGTCCGACTGACATAATATGTTCAAATGGGAAGACTACTGAGGGCCCATATTATCGCACTATATCTGGCTTTGACCAAGGAATTCCCTTGGTAAGCAATCACGCTATGTCATATTTCTTCACTTTTCGCTTATTTCCATATTACGTGATTGTTGGAGGAATACATTGGTACCATATTTGGCCTATCATTGGTGAGTGCAATGATGCAGCTTTTTGTTCCTAACTAATCTTGACTTGAAACTGAGTATTACTTAAAAGAGTCTGTGTGTGAACACCTTGGCATTATAACATGAGTTTAAAATGACATTACTAGGAAAATGTGACGCAGTATTATGTCAGAGTGACCTTCAATTGACGCATATATATTTCTCTAATGGCATTTATTAACTCTAACTTGGCAGAGAACTTAGTAAGATCTCAATAAGGATACCAATTATACTGTTATTAGGCAACCTTTGGCTTATCTCTTATCATTTCTTTCTTGACGTCAAATATGTGACATCAGCAACAACAGTAAAGTTAGCTTCCTGAACATGGTGTTGGTCTTTTTTAACAGAGGGACTGTCTAGGTCTGTTTCTAAATATTAGTTTTTCCTTTATCTCTTATTTTTCTTTTAGAGTGGTCTTCTATACATTTGTCAGAGAAAATTCCTGTGAATAACCTTTACCATATTGGAAATCATACCTTGTACGGATGTGCATTTAACATGAGCCTTATATCGGTAGGTGTGCTTACCGCTTTTTGGACTCTCACCATTATATAGCTTCAACCTACTCGGTGGCATAATTATGTGTTTATTGTGGCTTGACTTGTTTCTTCACTCTGTCTATTTTAGACTACAATTTTCTCCCACAAAATTTTCTCACATTTTTTAATTCAAATTCTCAAATTTCTAATAAATTGCTAAATAATGTTGATACCTCACACTGTGATGTTTAGGACTGCTTTTGGGTTTGACATCTATCTCTAGTATGTCAGAACATCAACTATGGTATGATTTCTGTTGTACCAAGTACGTTTTTGTTTGTATATATAGATAATTTATGTTCACATGAATATGTATGCAGTATTGTATTTATGCATGTTGTTTTGTGTCCATGTGTATTGATGTGTATACCCTACTGATTGGTGTATATTTTAACATTTCCAGCCTTGAGAAAGTCTTTGTAAGACGAAACACGTGTCGGCAAGCCGTGTGCTGGAAACTTTTACTGGAGTCAAATTTGGGAATAAAAGAATATCAAGACTCAATACATGCTTTGGATCTCTCTGTTTGTCTAAAGTTGCTGTTGTCCCTGTATCTTAAGTAAATAGGGACATATATACCCATAATTGTGATTGAAGGTTATGAAACCGCTAATTAATAAGAGTTGTGCTGTCCAAGTCCTTTGTTTTTCTGATTAGTTATTGATTAGTTGGCTGAGTATTTGTAAGGGAGACTGAGTCTATCTGTGTTTGGGTGGGGGAGTTGTAACTCTATGCATAGATGTGTGAGTGGTTGATTGTCTCAGCATATGTGTTTAGGAGTGTTTATGGAAACAGTTGTTTGGGCGTCTGAGTGTGTTCATTTGTGGGTTGGTAGGTGAATAAATGTGTCAGTGGTACATCTCCAATAAAGTAGAAAAATAAAAGGCATTCTATATGAGAGTTGATGTATATAAATAAGTATACATAAGAGTCAGTGATTGTGAGAGTAAGTGAATAAATAAGTGTATAATTGTAATAGTGATTTTTTAACATAGTAACTATGATTTACTATGTGTAAGTATAAATCATGTGTTGTGTGTCTAACTGTGTAGGTGAGTAAATGTAAGTGTGACTGATTCTTTTCATGAGTGAGTAGCATCACTGCATAACTGACTAGGATGACTGCTGATGTGTCAATGTCTATATAGGTGTATAAGTACATTTGATAGTGTTACCATTCATTGAATCAGTGAGTGTGTATGTAGTAACTGGTATTTGTGTGTCAATGCTTTCAAATATGGTACAGTGAGTGATCAAAGGTTATACTAGTGTGTGATGAGGTGTATCAGATTGTCATGTGGATGATGTCATCAGTGATGTCTTTTGAGATGTCATCAGTGATGTCATCAGTAATGTCACTGACCATGTCATGAATGATGTAATATGTGACATCATCAGCAGTGCATTGGGGGCGCGCGAGTTATAATTAACACAACTAACTATAACGGAGGAATTTCTATGGTTTTGTACGAGTGAAATGTCCAGCTAACTATAACACTCATGACAATTTCTACTTATTATGTTGACCAGTTCCCCATATTTTCAACCAGAAATCAAATCTGCAATGCTACGTAAAAAATCAGGCAATAGTTCCACTTACCACTAACAAATTAACATCAACATTTAACTACTGTAAGAACGTCGAACATGTACTACATGAAATACATCGAACTCACACCCATGTTTAAAGAGTAATATGTGTTAGAGATTGTAATTATACACTTCCGACACCCAACAAAATCACAATACTCAGCGCCACTACCACTACAACCACCCCCACGGACCTCTCCTTCCTACTACCTCAGAGGTAGTGCAAAACAGGACAACTAACCTTTCCAAAATAATATATCCCCTCAACAGCACACAAGCTTAATCTACAGAGATGTGACAACCAAGTACGTATAAGGGAAAGAACTCGAACATCAACAATAATGTACACAACGTGAAGACTACCGGTGAAATACTATACACAATTCACTATAGAAATCAAAAACTTTTCAGTGTGTAGATATACCATTGATACGTGTAGTGTACTGAATAGTGGACATGAGTGTAGAGAAGGTAGTAGATTTATTTTTTAGATTACTTCTTAGGTTACAGGTTACAGGATGAGGGTCTGATCCATAAAAGTGCCCCACCAGGAGCTGACTCCTCGCTGCTCAGCCCTTCCACACCAACTGATTCACCTTTCAATACAAACTCACTGGCATTCTAAATGACCACACCACAGGCTGAGCAGCAAGGCAGAGAACCTCAATAGGGAGGATGCATTGAGTTGAGTAACAAGTACATTACAACAATTTGTCACATTGTCAATGACCCAATCGTGTGTTTTTGGTCCCTCACTTACCCTATTGGTGTCATGCTTTATTATTGTGTCTCATCCTGGTCCCTATACACCAGGATGGGCTCAACCATATTCCATGGACACTTTGGATATTGGTCTCAACAAAATGTACTGGAATATTGAATTTGGTATGGCTAAAACAAATATATTATGGCTGCCTGTAGAAGGCTAAGTGTCTTCACACCCTGATAACAGTTGAAATGCTTGAGCCCTCGTGGTTAGGCCACTGTGGGTCCAGGGCTTTCATCAAAACTTACATGTAGATGCCCCAAAATATTAATTTTGAGCATCACGTCCCACCTAACTTAAATAAAAAATATTATGTAGCAAAAATGAATGTTCCGTTAAATTTTCAAAATTAAAGCAATTTCATTAATATTACATTTAATGTATTAATATCTTAATATTTAAACAATTAAATCATATTTTTCATTAGCTCCTATAAGGTTTTATTTCAAGTCCTTACATCCATTGTTTTCTATTGAGGGTATTGCACTACCAGTGGTTGACCATGTGTGCTGCTGGAATTACTCCAGATCTGAGCTTATGAACATTTACTAATGTTTCGGCCTTTGGCTGTAGTAACTATAAAAGTGCTGTTTATAAATAGCAATGGACTTTCTCTTTTGTGGGTGGGTGCATGTCTCTCCTAAAACCCCTCTCTAATTCTCCTTAAACCCCTTTCACTCCTCCCTTAACCCACCCTCTTTAGTTATAAATACTCCCCATTATCCAGTCACTCCTCTCTGTCTCTCACACATTTACTACTAAAACATATAGCTACCTGTGCTGAGATCTCTGCATGTATGTATATGAATAGCAATTTGTGGTATGTTAGTAGTAATACAGTAGTAATACTAAAAGTACTACAAAATGCAGCTTCTGAATAGGCTCCACGGTTTACAAATGTGTTAAGCCACTTAACATGGACCTCACAAACCTTTCTTCTCACAAAACACATTATAAAGTGTGAATAATGACTGTAAAATAATTCCCAGAAGGATCACTGATGAGTTTATTGCACATCTTTGCAGTGTTCATTTTACAAGTCAAAATGAAATGCTCACATTAATGTATCAATCTAATCCATATACTAGTGAAGCATTCATTTGTCTAACAGGTGTTTCCACAAATGCCCATTTCCTGTGCCATTGATACATACTTTTAGGTATTAGCATTTCTTGACTTGATATTTCAGAATGATTTTATCCTCAGCACCATTACAAACTGAAATCGTATTCCTTGAAAATACAATTTAGAAAAGAAATCAGGTAGTATTTCCTTTCAGTATAATTTATGAATTGCAGAGAAGGCTTCAATGTCTCATCTGTGCCGTTGTGTGTTTACTGTCAAGCGTTTCCTCTTTTTTGACATCTCGAAGGTTGTAGTGGGCTAATTCCACTCCTAAGGGATACAGTGAAGATATAGTACCAAACCAGGCAGGGAGTCTTTGGGCTGTGGCAAGGAGGTCATGCTAATTTATTAATAGCATTGGCAGTTTATCCCTAGCCCAAAGCATGACGGATTCCTTAACACAGAAAAAGACAGCTCTGTTCCCTCCCAATGAGTTGCTGCTGAAGCACACTTTTGCACAACAGCATAGCACACGGAGACACTACCACAGTGACTGGGTGCACATTAATTATAACCTTCTAGGATGGACTGAGGTGATAATCAACATTTAATTAAAGACAATTAAATCTCACAATATTTTCATTTTTCCATTAATTGGCACATACTCAACTAGCAAAATAGTACATCATACCAACACTTAAATCGGGCTGTAAGTCTGATGGTACAAATCATAACTAGGTGGGGATTCTAGCTGTATCCAAAGTTATTTCCTTTGGCATAAAATTTGAATGTCTTGCCCTTAGAGTTTTCCCCACTAAAACCAACGGCTTCAGCAGTAACTCATCAAATTTCTTTCCAACTTTGTATAGACTTCCTCAGATTTTCAGCCTACTTCCTTGCCTCGTTGAAGGTTTTTGACTTCCAGAAAAAAGACACAGTCCCAAGCTAAAACCTCTGACCTGGCCGGACTTGGTTGGTGTATGCGACTTGGGCTCCCTTGTAGTCAGTCTGTAATCATGCCTAAGCCCAGGTCTACTGCAACCATTGACTACCATTGGCTATTTATGGTTTCAGTGTTATTTTACTTCAATCTTTAAAAATTCATACCTTGAAAGCCCTTGCAGAAATCTTTCAGCTGCTTCCCAGTGTAGTATTCTAACCTAGCCAGCTTAAACTCAATTCCTGAAGATGAAGCTTTTCCAGAAAATATTTTATCAGGAAAATAAAATAGACAAGTCAGGGAAAATTTAAAAAAGCTAGTTGTAGTGAACACTGAATCTTTAAATGGTAAAATGGTATTGCATAAACACAAATCTATCCTCACTTCTGAGCCACTAATGCTAGAAATTGGCTTTTGCAACTTTTGCGACTTGCAAATTACGGCAAATTACGAGTCGCAAAAGTCAATGTACAACAGTGTCTAGGGCACTGTTTGCGATTCCCAATGGGGTCGCAAATTGCATGCCTCATAAATATTAATGAGGCTGTCACAATTTGCAACCCCATTGGGAATGGATGGCACTCCCAGAGATGGTTGCCTTCTGGGGTCAGTAGACCTCCATGTCTAGGACTGCTTTTAAATAAAGCAGTTTTTAATGTATTATTTTTTAAGGGAAGGCACTGGTCCCTGGAGCCATTGCCTGCCCTTAAAAAATGTTTGCGCATTTCCTGGATCCCTCTGTCAGCGAGGAAATCCCTTGTCCCGTCACTCCTGGTGAGTCGGCTTGACTATGATAACTCGCTGCTGTTTGGTGCCAGGGAGGACCTACGAACACGTCTACAGGTAGTGCAGAACACTGCAGCCCACCTCGCCCTAAACAAGCCGGCTCGGACCCCCTTAGCCCCTCTGTTGAACCAGTTACACTGGCTCCCGGTGAGGAAATGAGCTATCTTTAAGATGCTCTGTGTTGTTTTCAAATCATTACAGGGGAAAGGCCCTGTGTATCTCAGCAATAAACTCAGGCGGTATCAACCGGCACGACAATTAAGACCTAGTAATGCCAACCTTCTGTGTATTTAGAAGATACAGAGGGTAAGGAAGGGCGGTAGAGCCTTCTGTTACTTGGCCGCGAGCCATTGGAATAAATTGCCATTAAACATCAGGGCTTGCAACGTGCTACCCAGTTTTAAGAAACTTCTAAAGACATGGTTGTTCTAGATTGGTGTGCCCTCCCTACTTCCTCCTATAGCACCAAAAGATCCCTTTGGGGATGATACGTTTGCGCTCAACAATTCCACAAGTAAAGTAAAGTAAAGTAAATTCCCAAAGGGGAAGGGGTCCCCTGAGGAGCCCTTCCCATTTGTGAGGGCTTTACCACACTTCTGAGATGGGTGGTAAACTGGGAGTGTTTGTGTCCACAATTGCGGTTGCAAAACATTCTTAAATAGCCTTTGGTGTCGCTATTAGGAAGAGAAGGCACCCTTCCTAATAGCGAGTTCTAAACACTATTTTGTGAGTCACAAATTATTTGTGATTCGCAAAATAAGGTTAGTACATGGCCCACAGATTTTTTGCATGCGCAAACGGGTCTAAAACCCATTTGTGCATGCAAAAATCCATCATACATCTGTCCCTGGGTCTCTAGTTCGCAGAGGTTTGCACTCTGACCACAATCCTAGTTAGAGTAAGCTAGATACACACTTTAAATTAACCTGTGCTCACCCGCTGGTAGCTTGGCACAGAGCAGGCAGGCTTAAGTTAAGAGGCAATGTGCAAAGTATTTGTACAACACACACACACACACACACACACACACAATAACACAACTAAAATACCACAAAAATACTACACACATGTTTAAAAGAATAACAACTATTTATCTGAGTAAAATCATCAAAAATCAAATTAGTAGAAGTTGAGATTTGAATATTTAAAGAATAAATGCAAAAAAGTGCTTAAATGTCCTTAGCAGCAAAATTGTACATGAGGTTGCAAGGGACTGGGGTAAATCCAAAGTTCAGACCAACTGTGATGAAGAGGAGGCTGGCTACAATACTCACGCAGATCCCACACTAAAAAAGTAACTTGGATGGGGCAAAGAGTTTACACTGAGGACATAGTCGGTTGATCTTTTACACGGTGTCGGGTCACTGCATCGTTAATCGAGCTCCCTTGAGATGAAGGCAATGTTTCATCATCGAGGCATGGAGAGCATCATAATCAAGCCGTGTAGGCTGTAGACCAGCTGTCATCGAACATCTTCTGCTTTGCCTTGGAAGGGTCATACATCGGTTTAGACTGGCATAGTGGTGACTATACATCGGTTTTGTAGGGAATCAGCTGCGGAACCCACTTACTAGGCCCAGGACTTGAGGGGGCACCTCAGGCAATGTTTGGACTCACAGATGATAGAGTCTAGCAGCAGCATTAGCTTTGCAGGAAGTCTTGGGTCCTGAGACTTCAGAGAAGAGGAGTCAAGCCAGCATGCCCTTGGATGTACTCTGGGTTCAAGTGAGATGGGTCCACTCCTTGTCCTCAGCAGGGCAGAGATCAACATGAAGCAGGGCAGCTCAGAAAAGTTGAGAAGCAGTTCCTTAGAACAGTCAGTCAAGGCAAAGTGGCAATCCTTACAGCACAGCAGTCTTTACTCCAGCAGAATTCATCCCAGGTCCAGAGCCCCAGTGCTTCTACCCAAATATGACTTCGAAGCAGCTCCTTGAAGTGCACAGGTCCCCTTTCATTCCAGACCTGTCTGTCACACTACATAAGGGAGATTAACGGTCCTTTGAGTGGAGACAAGACCCAGCCTATTGAGATGTAATTGACAGTTCCCTCTCCCACTTCCTGCACAGGAAGGCTACCAGACTGCTAAAGAATGCAGACTAGTCCTCTGTCACACCTACCCTTATATCTTTGTGTCAGTCTAGAGGACATTCACAAAGTGAAGCTGTCACTCAGCCCTGAAGTTTATTTGAGACAGGCTACAGACACATAGATCAAAGCTAACAGAGAAACGTCCACTTTCTAAAAGTGGCATTTCGAAAATGATATTGCCGATTCCAACTTTACCACTAAAGCGGGTTTATCAATACCATTATAAAGGTATGAAACATGATTTAGCTACTCTATTCTAATTAGGAATAACAGCTAAGCATCGGCAAATTTTGTGAATTCGCCATCCGCAAAATGCGCAAATTTGTGCGAATTTGCGGATTTTTATATTTTTGCGTGTTCGCGGGGCGCTTTGCGTGTTCGCTGGGCGTTTTGGCATGTTCGCGGGGCGCTTTGCGTGTGCGCGTTTTTTTTTTTGGCGAGACCGTGATGCGCCTCTAGTTCATCACTGCCACCCTCTCGTTTTTTATGCCCTTCTGCCCTCTGTACCACTCGTTTTTGTGCCTTTCTGCCCTCTGCCCCACTCGTGTTTGTGCCCTTTTGCCCTCTGCCCCACTCGTTTTTGTGGTCTTCTGCCCTGTGCCCCAATCGTTTCTGCCCTCTGTCCCACTCGTTTTTGTGCTCTTCTGCCCTCTGCCCAACTCGTTTTTGTGGTCTTCTGCCCTCTGCCCAACTCGTTTTTGTGGTCTTCTGCCCTCTGCCCCACTCGTTTCTGCCCTCTGTCCCACTCGTTTTTGTGGTCTTCTGCCCTCTGCCCCAATCGTTTCTGCCCTCTGTCCCACTCATTTTTGTGCTCTTCTGCCCTCTGCCCAACTCGTTTTTGTGGTCTTCTGCCCTCTGCCCAACTCGTTTTTGTGGTCTTATGCCCTCTGCCCCACTCGTTTCTGCCCTCTGCCCAACTTGTTTTTGTGGTCTTCTGCCCTCTGCCCCACTCGGGGGGTCTTCTGTGCGAGTTCAAGTGCCTCTTTTGTGTATGAATGGTCAGAGACCGATCAGAGCAGCAGATGAAGAGAAAGAAGCTCCTGGTCACAGGAACAGCACGAGGATTGCACTCGTGAAAGTCAAGGACACAAAGGCCTCTATCCAGCATCACAGCTGATTTTCGACGGTAGATTTGGGAAGAAGGCACACCTGCCCAGCCTCGACGACGCTCACGATTGTTTTTGGGCTGATGAATGCGTCACTGAATTGAGCTTCAACTAGTTCCAGCGACTATGTGTGTGTTACTATGCAATCGGGCCCAAGGGCGCAGGGGTCCCTTGAGTGAGCTGTCCATCATAGTGGGTAAATGGCGGAAAGACTGTGCACACCACGAGGGTGTGGGCGGGGCCAAACGGGCGGGGCTTCCATGCGAGTTCACATGCCTCTTGTGTGTATAAAAGGTCAAATAAAGATCAGAGCAGCAGATGAAGAGAAAGAAGCTCCTGGTCACAGGAACAGCACTGGGATTGCGCTCGTGAAAGTCAAGGATGCAAAGGCCTCTATCCAGCATCACAGCTGATTTTCGACGGTAGATTTGGGAAGGAAGCACACCTGACCAGCCTCCTCAACGCTCACGATTGTTTTTGGGCTGATGAATGCGTCACTGAATTGAGCTTCAACTAGTTCCAGCGACCATGTGTGTGTTACTATGCAATCGCACCGATGTGCGCAGGGGTCCCTTGAGTGAGCTGTCCATCATCCTGTAACTATTTTAGGATGGTGCCGGCAAGCTGCCAGCGCCATCCTAAAATAGTTACTAAATTAGCTTCGAGCACCTGCTTTATTTTATCTATTAGTGCTTCCTGTTGAAGCTAACTTAGTAACTATTTTAGGATGGCACTGGCAGCTTGCCGGCGCCATCCTAAAATAGTTACAACAACTTCAAGCTTGAAGGCTTGAACTTTTGCCCCCCGGATCCGCCGCTCGCGGATTTGCGGATTTTCGGTAAATTCGCGGGAGTTCGCGGATTGCGAATTTACCGAAAATCCGCGAGCGGAACGGATTTTGTGCTCATGCTTAATACCAGCTTTAAAGTGTTTTAAGGAATTCCCAATGCTAGCCTATGAGAGTAGTACACTTCACAGAAAAAGAATCTAGCTATTTCTCACTATCAGGACATTAGGTAAAACTTAAAAGTCCATGTCCTACCTTTAAGTTACACAGCACCTTGCTCATAGGGCTCCCTATGGCTTACCTTAAGGGTGACCAATGTTTAAAAAAAGGCGCCTTTAAGGCTTGGCAAGTGGTTTTAAATGCCAAGGTGAAGTGGCAGTAAACTACACATGCAGGGTCTCTAATGGCACGCCTGAGACAGGTCTGAAAAAGGATACTTGTGTGAATAGCATAACCAGCGCTGCAGGCACACTAGTAGTATCTAGATTTCATGACCTGCGTATATGGTATACCACTTTTACAAGGGACTTATAAGTAAACTAAATATTCCAATTGGTTATATAATAATGTCACCATGTTTTAAGCACTTGCTAGCAGTGTTAAAGTGCTCAGGGTTATAAGGCCAACAAAAAGATAGAGAACTATATGGAGTTAAGCAGGCAAACAGTTGGAAGAAGACCACCCTAAGGATGAGTGGTCTAACACTTGTTCCCCCCCCCCGATGCCCATCTGAAAGTGGGGAGATCTGCCTAACCTCCGGGGAGTTTCTTACCCCTCATTTGCATGAGCCACTGTGGTGCCTACAGTCAGTCTGAATCAGGAAGTGAGTGACTGCCTGGAGGTGAAAATGGTGGTCCTTTCAACTGCTACTGAAGACATCTGTGTCATTCAGAAAGGCAGCTGAGGAAGCCTTTGAACCAGTAACTGGTTCATCAATCTCTGGAAGGTGGCAGGGGCGTTCCTGATTCCAAAGGGCATCATTCCAAACTGATAGTGGCCCTCTAGAGAGAAGAAGGCTTACCGCTCCTTGGTACTTTCAGATAGGGCAATCTGCCAGTACTCTGATGTGAGATCAAAGGTACTTAAGTACTGGGCAGCCCCTAACCTGTCAATGAGCTCATCAGCCCTGGAAATGAGATGAGCATCAGCCTTTGTTACAGAATTTAGCCCTCTATGACCACAATCAACCTAAGTTCAGGCGTGGTGCCTGCTGGTGCAGCATTTGGTACCAGATCCACAGGACAGGACCAGGGGCTATTAGAGGGTTCTATCACCACCAATTCCAACATCTTAACTCTTGGTGATGGCCCTCAACATATCCAACAACTTGTAGGATGTATTCTTAACAGGGAGGTTGTCCCCTCTGTCCCAATCATGGGTGCACAGGTGAGTCACCCAGGGTTAAGGGAGATGTTATGTTATGTTATGTTAATTTGATTTATAGAACGCAGCGGCTAACCTAAAGTGTCCTGGTGCTATGCACTGCCTGGAAGTTAGTGGAGAGAAGGTCAATGTGTAAACAGCCAAGTCTTCAGAGAGATCTGCAGCATTCCTCAGATGGAATGGCAAGTCGTTCCAAGCCTTGGATGCGCATGTCATTTATTTATGTCATTTATAAAGCACCTGAATCACCCTAGATGGGGTATCTCTGCGCTAAGGACAACTGTTAGTATGAGGAGCAAAGTTAGAAAAGTAGCATTTTGAGCTTCTTTCTGAAACCTAAATAATTAGTGGTGAGACGAATCTCAAGAGGTAATTGATTCCACAGTTTGGGTGCCACGTAGGAGAAAGATTTTCCTCCCAACCTGGCTTGCCTTATGCGAGGGATGGTAAGCAGGCTTTTCCCTTCAGAACAAAGGGAGCGCGGTGGTGTGTATTTCACTAGCTTATCCGCTAGATAGACAGGACCCATTTGGTTTATGCCTTTAAAAACAATACAACAGATCTTAAATTGTATTCTTATGCGTACAGGCAGCCAGTGGAGTTTATGCAGCAGGAGAAGTGAGGGCGCCCGATAAGGAGTGCTAGTTACCAGGCAAGCAGCTGTATTCTGGACCACCTGAAGACCTTACAAGGCTGATTCCTTAGCGGAAATCAGCAAAGCATTGCTGAAATCCAAACGGCTAAGTACCAAAGCATGAACCAGGGTTTTACGTGTAGATGCGGGTAAGAAGTGAAAAACCTTACGGAGGAGACTAAGGGCGTGAAGGCAAGCTCTTTTTGTTGCAGCTATGTGTTCATCCATGTTTAGATCTTTGTCCGTTAGCACCCCTAGGTTTTTAACAACTGTCTTTGGCAGAGGCGCTGACCCTAAATCATCTGGCCACCAACTAGGGGACCAGCTGGTTATCGCATCCTTAAAGAGTATTACTTCTGTCTTTCCAGCATTCAACTGCAAGAAGTTACTGCTCATCCAAGATGTTATGGCTCTCATACCTTCCTTAAACATGCTTTGGATGTCGGTAGTATTATTCTTGTAAGATAAAATAAGTTGTGTATCATCCGTGTAGGAGATCGGGATAAACCCAATCTTCCTGAGCAATGCTGAAAGGGGGGCGATATACACATTAAACAAGGATGGGCTCAGACAGGACCCCTGTGGTACCCCTTTGGTAACTGAGTTAGTCTTGGAAAAAAAAGGTCCAAGAATCACTGTTTGGGTCCTGTCTTTAGGGAAGTCCTGGAGCCAGTCCAGAGCAGAATTCGGGATGCCTATAGAGCGCAGTCTATCCAGCAGGATTTGATGTGAGATGGTGTCAATTGCGGCGGACAGGTCAAGCAGTATAAGAATCACTGCTTGACCATCGTCTGCCAGCATACAAATATCGTCTATTACATTCACAAAGGCTAGTTCAGTACTATGCCTGGGACGAAATCCTGACTGAGATTGGTCCAGGCAGTTGGAGGATTCTATAAAGGCAGAAAGGTGGGTATTCATATGCCTTTCCAGTAGTTTGCTATACAGGGGAAGCAAAGAGATGGGGCGGTAGTTGGACACATCATTTGTTGACAATTTGGGATTTTTTCTAATGGGCATGATCTGCGCATCCTTCCATTCATTAGGGAGACAACCCTGTTTGATGGAGCAGTTAAAGATAGAGCAAAGAGGCTCTGCTAATTCGGCTGCAAGTTTTTTTGCTACTTTAGTGGGCAATAAATCTTTGGGAGAGCCCGATTTGGCGGAATTTAATAAGGATTCAGTATCCTGAATGGTAAGCAAAGGAAATTCTTTTAGAGTAGGCTGATTTTTAAAATCCGAAACAAAGTCAGTTAACAGATTGTGATTAGTGTTTGTGGAAGAGGATATTATCTTATTGTAAATGTTCTCTATTTTGTGTGAGAAATGAGTAGCTATATTGTCACAAAAGAATTGTGTAGGTTCCTCTTCTGGATTGCAAACTTTAGGATTAATGAGAGAGTTAAGGATATGGAAAAGCGTTTTGGAGGTGTTGCCTCATTACTCAAGTTGGATAGCTATATGATTTTTCCGCGCGGATTTTAAGTTTTTGTGGTCAATATCTATGGCCGCTTTATACTGTGCCTTAGCTATGGGATCTTTATTTTGGCGCCATTGCCGTTCTAATCTTTTACATTTACTTTTTTCTGTACGCAAATTCACTGTGTACCAAGGTGTCTGGGTACGAGTGGGGGCCACACAAGATTTCTTTTCCGGAATTAGGGCATTTAAAGTAGACTTAATTGTGTTTTGAAAGGCCGACAAGTAATTGTCGGCTGTATCGGGTGCCGATGAGTCTTCAGTATTGTATGCAACACGAAATTGATTGGAAGAAAGTTTGTGCCACTGTCTGTAAGTGCGAGTTATTGGGGCCTTTTTAGCTACATGATCACGGTTGCCAGCCAGGTCAAACAATATACACGAGTGGTCTGACCATGTTAAGAGATTAGTGGATTTATAAAATATATCAGACGAATTAGAGAGGATTTGAACTAAAATATGACCAGCAATGTGTGTCGGGCATCGTTCCTTTTTGTGAGCCCGAGGGCAGACATGTCCCTCCGGAAAATGGTGGCCTCCGGTTCATCAAAGTTATCACTATGAACATTAAAGTCGCCTAAAAGTTAAAACGTATTTGTTGATATCACATGAGGAGCAATCAAGTCCTGAAGAAGTGAAATAGAATTGGCAAGCGGTCCGGGGGGGCGATAGACAAGAGCTCCCTTCCAACTAAATTGTGAGTGAAGATCGAGTCAGAATATAAGAATTTCTATACTGTCACTGCAATATTGGTCTAGTAATATGGCTGTTATCGGATCTTTATATATAATTGCAACCCCACCACCAATTTTATGTGACCTATCTAGTTTTAAGATGCGATATCCGTCTGGTACAGCAAATTATTTATTTGATACGTTTTAAATAGTGCTGGCTAGACTCAGAGGTATCAGAGTACATTACATGAATTTCCTCAATGTTGCAAAGTTAAATAAGTTACAAATTACATCTGTTGCAAGAAAACATTTAAAGAGCAAAGAAGATGGGGTAATTGGAGTGTAGATGGGTAAGGGAGTAAGGTAAAAGGGTAGGAGGGGGATACAGCGGAGAGAATAAGGGAAGTCTGCCCAAAGTCAGGCTGGGTAAGTGACGGTCGAGGGGGAAGTCCGCGGCCCATCTCCTCTATAGCTATCAAGGTAGCTCCACTGGGCATCGGTGAGAGTGCTAGGTCTCCACGGTTGATGGCAAGTTCACAGATTCAATGTCCTGATGCGTGAGCCATATGGGGGATATGCTTGAGGTCTGGTCAATGTCTAATTGTTGTCCAAGAGTAGTAGCACATCGTAGTTAAGGACCACTGTGGTGGCCGTTTTGGGGTCAGGCAAGGGGTTCTGCCCCCTTAAGAATACCATTTTATATGCAGAAAATTAAGTTTTGATGGTGGCGGCCATCTTAGGGTCAGGCAGCACAATGAATCATACAAGAGATCAGCCCTCCGGACAGAGGCAAGAGATCAGCTTCCTGCATCAAGTACCTGTTGTCCGGTGGTCACACCTGTCATCAGCGGGAAACAGCGTTAGCCAGAAGCCTCGTGTGCGGCGGCTATCCCAGGGCCAGGCTGCACGGTAAATCAAGTAACAGATCTGCCCTCTGCTAATAGACGAACAGTACATGGCTATTAATCACGGACAGTGTCATGCACCCAGGGTCTGGTGGTCTCACCTCTCAGCAGAGGTAAACAGGGGATGCCAGAAGCAGCACTGTGGGGTCTGGCAAATCTTGGATGCCCAGGCGCTATGATCTCCGAAGATCGCGGAGAGCGCCCACAGACTCAGCTAGACAGAAGGGTTGTGAGCACTCCATTTAGGGCGACTCTTTCATCAGAAGGCAACCTCAGCCTTCTGAACCTCAAGTCAAAAGTCCAGTGGTGCTGCTCGACGAAGCACACTCGGAAGAGCTCGCTCCTGGAGGTGGTCAGCGTGGGAAGTGCAGAGAGGCCCGTAGGACACCTGGTGATCAACGTGCAGGTGAATAAAGCAGCGACTCTTCTGCAGCGGATGAGGTGCTGCACGCCCTCTACACCTACAGTGCTCGATCCGGAAAGAGAGCGGTGAGGAAGGAGGCAGAAAAGGAGAAGGCACGCCAGGACTCCAGAAGATCGTTGCAGCGGGTGAGTTACACTGATATTCAGAAAGCCTTGATCAGGGTGTCAGCACATCTGCTCTGATAGCACCGAGGAGGTGCTTAAGGGTCTGGGTCTTTTCCTTCCTCGGATCATCGGGGCTGCCATTTTGTGAAGCTCCGCGGTGGAATTAACAGCACCCTTTGGCACCGTCGATTCTCAGCTACCTCTGATGATCGGTAAGCCCGGAGAATCGGGGAAACAGTTAGCAGGCTTGGGTATCTGGGATTCAGCGGGATGCGGCCAGTTGGCAAGGGGAATGATCCATGTGCTTAGAGGGACACTTGGGAGAAGTATCCAGGGGGAAAAGCCAAAAAGGCACGCCCCTTTCTGGGAGCTCCCGGACGGAGCTCCTCACCAGTCGGCCATCTTCGCTTTTCCTGACAGGTTGCCTGTACAGAAGCTCAAAGGGGCTGAATCCCACTCGCTTCTCTGATAACTCCCTGCAGTAAAACAGCAGGCATGGCAAGATGATGTTCGAATTATTCCTAAAGGCTTCAGGCAGGCCTCTAATTATGCATTTCAGGGTGTTGTTGATTTTTTCAACAAGCCCATTGGTTTGAGGATGGTAAGAAGTGGAGAACTTGTAAGCTGCTATACATTCCCTCTAGATTTACTGCATATAAATAGATATGAACTTTGTGCCCCTGTCAGACACAACCTCCTTGGTGAAACCCTCTCGCGTAAAAATCTCCATCTGGCCCTTTGCTTCTGCAGGTGCAGTCATGGTCCTCAGAGGGATTGCCTCTGGGGACCGAATGGCATGATTCGCCAAAAACAGGATGAACCTGGTGCCTGAAGCAGTCTGGGGATCCATAGGCCCTACAATGTCGCAGCCCACCCTCTAAAATTGTGTGCCAATGACTGCAGAGCGTTAAGCATGCCTTAAGCCTTTGCCCCGATTTCCCGCTAGCCTGGCAAGTTACACAGGTTCGGCAGAATTCATCTGAGCATGTCCTGATCCTAGCCCAAAAGAGATGTTGGACAAGTCTTGAAAATGTCTTGTCTTGGCCCGAGTGTCCTGCCTGGCAAGTCTCATGAGTGAGCTCCAGTAGGAAGGCCTTGTAGCATTGGGGACCACCAGGGCCCTTACTGTGCCATTCACAGGAGCCTTAGGCTCACTCTAAAAGAGGTTGTTCTCGCAGTAATGTGATAATTCTCAGAGACATCACCTGCTGCTTGGACTTCAGGTTGTTTCCTCATGCCTTCGAGGATTATATGCACCCTATGTGCTCTACAGAACTCCTCTTTGGTTTGTCATCCTTCTACATGTCATCCAGCAAGTGTAAGTAGGCCACCAAGTGAAGCAGTGACGTCCTCAGTGGGCTTATGTGCTGCCACACCAGGCGCCCCATCCATCTCATGAGGGAGACAGGCATGGGCTTTGCTTTTCCCCTTTTTAGCAGCTGGCGGGGCCATTGTTCCAGGCTCCAGCTATTTTTTACTCCCATCCTGGCTTGCCATGGACCTTGCATTTGTCTCCCCGAGTGGGATGGGTATGCTCAGACGTGAGTCCCATACTCTCCACACCACTGGAGTCAAGCTATCCTGGCTGAAGACGGCTGATAGCCAGAAACCAGTCCTAGGATGCTTGATTCCGGTCCAGGAAAGACATGGCTTGGCAGTTCGGGCTGGACTGTTCCCATGAGGCACAGGGTCAAGGCTGATTTGCATATGGCCATGTCTGAACTGGGGTGGTGTGGAGTGCAAAAAAAGATGGATTTAGGGCCAGATCTCTGTACTGGGGTGAAAGTATGACATTGTTCTGCATTCTGTCCATCAACTGTTGTTTTTGCATTTGTCACCCCGAGTGGGATGGTATGCTCAGACGTGAGTCCCATGCTCTCCACACCACTGGAGTCAAGCTATCCTGGCTGAAGACGGCTGATAGCCAGAAACCGGTCCTAGGATGCTTGATTCCGGTCCAGGAAAGACATGGCTTGGCAGTTCGGGCTGGACTGTTGCCATGGGGCACAGGGTCAAGGCTGATTTGCATATGGCCATGTCTGAACTGGGGTGGTGTGGAATGCAAAAGAACGATGGATTTAGGCCCAGATCTCTGTACTGGGGTGAATGTATGACATTGTTCTGCATTCTGTCTATCAACTGTTGTTTTTGCATTACCCATGGACCTTGTCATTGCAGGGATCCATTCAGGTAACCCACGTCTCCACATGAACCTTGAGTTCTATTTCTTTCCAGATAGTAAGCTTCAAGTCATTACCCAGCAAACAGTCCATAGGCATGGCAGGGCTCACAGCAACTTTCAGAAGACCTGTAGACCTTTACCCACTGAAAGTGAACAAAGGTCATTGGATAGTGACCCTCTTGGTTGTGATTCACCACAACTTGGTGGAATGCATTAGGAATTTCCTGCTCTTGGGACACCAGCTGACTCCTGACCATAGTCATACTGGCACCTGCATTACTCAGAGCCTCATCACCAGGCCCACTGATGCTGACCCTTTGTCTATACTTTGTAGTATTTGAGGGCACAGGGAACTTTGGGACCATTTCACTGTCACCCAGGGACACTAGGGTAATCCCACTAAACTCACCTGCCCCATTAACTGGGACAAACTCCTTCCCAAGCACTACAAGGTGGTGCTTTTTTGTGCTCTTGGGATCCCCCTTGTAGTGTCCATGCTCATAGCACTAATAGCACTTGATGGGCTTGGGAAGCTGACTTTTGTCAGTGTCATTTTTTTTCTTCTGGTGGCCACATTTGGAATGTGAATCAGACCCTTTCCCCTTAGAGTTGTTTTAGGCACCTTTAGAGAAATGTCTTTTTATCTCCCCCCTTTTGGTGGAAAACTTGATCACCCTTTTGGGAGTCCCCCAGAGATGCCTTCTTGGACACTCGTGTGCTGACTCAGATGTCCACCTCCTCAGCAAGTTTCCTGGGATCAGTTAACTTGCTATCAACTAGGTGTTGAAGCAGCTCTGTAAAAAAAATATCAAGCATGTGTTCCTCCAAAAACAAGTTGTATAGCCCTGAATAATCATCAACCTTGCTGCACTCACACAGCTCTTTGGTGCCTTGCTGGTACAATCCAAGAAATTCACCCAGATCTGCGAAGAGATTTTGTGGTTCAGGGGTCAGTCCAAACTAACTAACTGGTATGACCTTCATTGAAGTGTAGTATGTGTGGTCCTCTACCTCTAGTGTCAAGAGTGTGTCCCTCCCCACTGTGAGCATATACCTCCACAAACTACCACCCCATAACTCCTCAGGGCCACCACTTCATAGGCTGCAATCTATTTATCTCTGTCATCCCCTTCCACTTAACTAGGCACCATATCCTTTGGGTTCCTGACTCTAGACTCATCAGTGGCCACTGTAGGTATGCTGACACCATTGCTGTTGATGGAATCTGCTTGTAGAGCTCTTGTTGCCCGAACATGAAACACCTTACAAAAACATAAAACAAGAGGAGTCTGGCAAAACAGGTCAAAATCACCAGAGGAAGGAGGAGGTAAGCAGCCATATGTTCTCCTAAAGATAAACTATAAACATAAGAAAGACGGCAGATGCTGGTAGGTAGCACGATTTGTGCTTGTACCTAAACATGAACAGTCAGTCTGTCATACTTGGACAGTCCCAAACAATATGTGCAAGTGCTGAAAGGGGAGAAGGAAAAAGACAGGAAGGGGTATCCTTATGGAAGAGGAAGCCTCACTCACAATATCGTATCATGCTTCAGCAACCTCTCCCCAGTTTGAAAGGATAGTACCTACAGGGCGGACTCAATCTCCTGTTGGGCTCAAGACAGGAGTTCTTAGATATAAGATATTGGACAGTGAAGGGAACCAGGTCAATGAATTAAAAATACCTTAACGCATCCCAGCTATTTGCCTTTATCAGTGGGTGAGTTAGGTAAGTTTAAAGGTTCTCAGACGGTCATGTGAGAACAATGACTCGCTCTGCCATAGAATTTAGGCTAACATGTTTCTGCCAATCTACAAAGCCCAAACAGGTCTGAGGCATTCCTCAGGGCCAGGGATCCCTGATTCATTCTACGGGGCCCATTCACCTATATAAATGTGAAAAAAACTGGATTGGTGAATAACAATACAAAAATTATATATGTTCAGGTGAGTCCTACCTTTACAGAGCACATCAGAATATCCTAGAAATAAGAAAACACATATCCAATCATGGTGTGAGTTAATACATACACCAAGGGGCTCCCCTTGTTTATTTATTTTTCAATGTTTGATAAAACAAGCAATGATAAAGCATGGCGTGCAAAAGACACTTCACAGCAAAACCACAACACTTGAAGCACATGTGAAATTGTGAGAAGACTGTGCAAGAAAGCAGCACACTGTACATGAGCTCTAATAATAACATTATGGTCTACAAAACCATGCTTAAGAGTACTAAGTGTTTTTAGATTTACAAGCTAGCTGTTTTACCCTAAATTATAGGGGATGCCTACCATTTAGTCAGAGAGAAGGACGATATCAGGTTAGGTTCAGACACAAAGTAGGAGGTCAAAAGTTTTTTTTCTCACAGAGAGAGATAAATATTATTCATAACTGTTAATCAAGTTATGAAAAGACCAATCTAATTTATTTGTTTAAATGTTAGGACAAATTACAAAACAAACTTACCATGAGACCATGCTAATATTGTTCATGGCTCGTCTTAACAGTTGTTATCTTTGAGCAACATACAGATCAATGCTTATGGGTTCCGGTTGACCCGTTTCATTTGCCAGTCAGCTGGGACCAACACGTAGGATTTCATGTGTAGTAATGACTGGTTAATGGTCTGTCCAGGTTTTGATAGATATCAGAAGGGTAATCATCCCTAATGCCGGGCCCGAGGGAAGCAGAGTCGCAGACTAGTCTTCCCCCAGGGTCATTCACGCAAGGGGTTGGACCAGGCAGGGGATGGGGTGGAGTTAGCGGGTGGGTATAAGAGCGCAGGGGAGGAAGGGAACTTCCTCTTCCTGTGCTCGGCACCATCGGGAGGGAAGTTTTGAAAGGGGAGTGTAGTTCAGTTACTTTAATTGAGATCAAGAGGGTGTTTTTTACGACTTCATTAGGTTTATCTTCGAGTGGCCGGCAGATCTCGTGTGAGGCTTTTTAATGGAGTTGCGGTGTTGTTGACCTAGGGCTGCGGCATTTGAGGATGGCAGGCATGTCCCCGGACGAGGTGAGGGTGGCGCTGCAGCTGCTTGGGCGCGCGGGGTGGGAGGATCTCCTCTGGCCCAGTGTCCTTAGGGAGGCGTGGGTGGGCTTTGCTAGGGCCCCGCGTGCAGCCTCGGCAGGGGTGGTGGCGGCGGTCCTGGCATGTCAGGAGGACCCGCCGCCGCCAGGAATTCCGGTGATTGTGAGGGGGCGGGGCAGGGCCAGCCGGGAGTCCGTGCACGGAGGCAGGCGGAAGAGCCTGCTTTCGCATGTTGTTTTCCCCTCGCTGGAGTTTGTGGCCCCAGGGCCGAGCGGGGCATCGAGTGTGCATGTGCCAACGGGGGAGGAGCCAATAGAGTTAAAGGTCGGCGAAGACAGGCCGAAGGGGGCCGGGCTCCCCGTTTTGCAGCGCGGGGGAGTGCCTTTGAACAAGAAGGTAGAGCCGGTGGTGGGGGGAATGTGAGGGGGGAGAGGCCCATCATGTCAGGCAGATTAGAAGGAGGCAGAATGGGGGCAATGGGAGGACGCTCCCATTGACTTCTCTACTAGCTCCAGGGTGCACACCCCGGCCCCAGCTAGGGGTGCAAGGGAGGAAGTGCAGCCAGACGCCCAGGTGGGGGTTGACGCCAGGGGTGCCATAGTGTTGGGGGGATCCTCACATGGGGGGCTGCAGGAATGGTTATTGCCGCCTGGAGTGGTGTCTCAGGGCTACTGCCCGCCCCCTTCCCTCCCGAGTTGGGGGCCTTGTCGTGGGAAGATAGGATCCGGGAGCAACGGCTTCTGGTGCAGCTCAATGAGGCGAGATGGGCTGAACAGACTGCGGCCCGGGTTGGCACGGTTTGGGGGATGAGGTGGAAGGGCCCCCTTCTCCTACGTCTGAGGAGGAGCGGTGGGCGAAGCAGGAAGAGGCAGCCAGGTTGGCGAGGGGCAACAAAGGGAGTGCAGGGGACCCTAGGGGACAGCAGGTAAACTCAGGGATGGCCGGGACGGCTTTGAGGCCCGATGGTGCCAGGTCCCTCTCAGGTTGGAGCGACCTGGGGGGCGTGTGAGGCTCCAAGCCGGCGGCTGTCGGCAGAGTTTGGGTTGGCCCGGCAGGGTGCAAGACAGCCCCGGGACGCCAGCTTGAAGCAGCAGGGCTGTCCGTGGCGGCCATCCTTGCGACGTGGGAGCGAGCAACGGCGGCGTGTGTGTCTGGGGGTCGGGGAGCGTCTGCTGTGAAGAGCAAGGGTGTGAAGAGGGCTGCGAAAGAGGTGTTGTGTTCGCCTGTGGATGTGGATCCGGTGGTGGAGTTGGATTATGAGGATGAGACTAAGGAGCTTGAGGACGGGGAGGTGAGGGATGACGATGACTTGACAGGGTGAGTGAAGGACAACAGTGGCCTTGGTGTCTTACAGGTTACTAGGACATCGAAGGTCAAGGAGAAGGCGGAGGTTTCTACCCCCAGAGGACGGCCCGGAGAGCTGCACTCATCACTATCAGGTGAGGGGACTTGGTGGGCAGCATGGGACTGTGGGCCAAAAGGGAGTAAGAAGAAAGCATGTAGGTGGGTGGGTGTTGAGGATGAATCTGTCCGGGATTTCGGAGGGACGCCAAGGGGGGAGGGGGGGCGGCACAGGGGGACAAGCAGGTGGATGGTATGTCGGTTTCTGCTGGGGTTCAGACTGACAAGGTGGACGGGAAGGACGATAAAGGGGAAAAGGGGAACGATAAGCATCAGAAGAAGCTCCCCTACATGGGGTTGGCTATGTCCTTGGGGTCTCACCTGTCAGACAAGATTAAGGGTAGGTTTTGGAAACACGAGTATGTGAATGTGTTTAAGCTGTTGCAAAGGGAGGTGCAGGCGAAGGGTGGTTCCAAGGAGGAGGAGTGGGAGTTGACCAGGCGGCCCAGGGTCCCTGTGACTATGGAAAATTGGACTTCGGCATTTCTCATCTACGCTAGTATCTACTGCGTGAAGCACCTGGATGACCTAATCATTTCTCCACTTGGGTGGTGCCCAAGAAGGAAGAGGGTGAGTTTTGAATGATACATCATCTCTCGTGGCCTGAAGGTCAATCTGTGAACGATTTCATCACTGAGGAGGACTCGAGGGTGCTTTACGCGTCAGTGGATGATGCGATCCGTCTAGTGCGGGTGTGTGGGCCGGGGGCGGAATTGGCAAAATGTGATATTAAGTCAGCTTTCTGCCTGCTGAATATACACCCCGCGGATTTCTCGCTCCTGGGATGCAATTCGGGGGTGCCATCTACGTGGACAAGGTTTTGCCCATAGGATGTGCTATTTCCTGTGCGCTTTTCGAACTCTTCAGCGCCTTCCTGCAATGGGCCTTCACAAAGTTCGGTGGGCATAGGGACATCACTCACTACCTGGATGATTTCCTCTTCTTGTGGGAGGCGCGCTCTGGGAACTGTGTCAAGGCTCTGTCACGTTTCCAGGAGCTGTCGAAGCAATTGGTGTCCCCCTGGCCCCAGAAAAAATGGCTGGCCCCAGTTGCAACCTGACGTTCCTTGGGATTCAGTTAGATCCCATCCTCTGGCTGGCTCGACTGCCCGTGGCAAAGGTGGCGGAAGTTCAGTCGTGCCTATTTTGGGCAATTGGAGAGAAGAGGATTCCTTTGAGGGCAGTGCAACGGCTGTTGGGTTTCCTGAATTTTGCGTGCAGAGCCATCAGGGCGGGACGGACGTTCTGCCAGCGGCTCGGCATGGCCATGTCGGGGGCAGTGCTTCCACACCACAGGGTCCGGATCTCCATGGGGGTGCGGGCGGACTTAAGGACTTGGCTGACATTCTTGACGGATTTCAACGGAGTGTCCCTGGATTTTGATGAAGAGAGGGCGGTTTGGCACTGTCAAATTTACTCTGATGCGGAAGGGGCAGCTGGCTATGGGATTTTCTGGGATGGCAAGTGGTGCGCAGAGAGCTGGCCAGCTCATTGGCTGAAGCAGGGGAGGAGCATTGCCTTTCTGGAATTCTTTCCTTTGCTGGTAGCATTGTAAGTGTGGGGTCCAGAGTTTCAGAACAGATCAGTGCTTTTCCATGTAGATAAAATGACTGTGGTGGAGCTGGTTAACCACCAGAGGGCCAAAGATTTGAGAGTGCTGAGGTTGCTGAGGAGTTTCATGCTGAAATGCTTGCAATTGAATGTGTTTTCTAGAGCCAAGCATGTCCCTGGAGCAAATAATGACATTGCGGATGTTTGTCTCGTTCGCAGTGCCAGTCGTTCCGGCGTCTGGCCCCAGGAGTGGATCAGTGCAAGACTGAGCTACTGGACGACATCTGGGCCTTGGGGGAGTGAGAGTGATAGGCCTGGCCGAAAATTCTATTGCTGATACCACAAGAAGGACATACCAACTGGCTTGGGCGGAGTTTGGCTCATTTATGGGTTAGCATGGGGATTCTGTTCTGGGGGACCGTGCAGCAGTTGAGCAGGGTGTCCAGCAGTTTGTGTTAAGTTTCATTGACAGGGGGCTGACAGCTGCGACTATATCTGGAAAACTTTTTATTGTAGCCTGTTTTTAGGGTTTGATCCTACAAAGGATGTGATTTTAAGTAGGATGGGGTAGGGAGAGACAGAGGGGTGGAGGGGTGTTGCGGGAGGTCGTTATGTTTGAGTTGTTGGTTTGGCTGGTTGGGGTTTTGTCGGAGTTTTGTTACGACTCTTTTGAGGTATGGATTTTTGGGTTGTGCATGGTTTGGATGTTCTTTGGGGTTTTTCGGGTGTCTGAATTGTTGGGCACGCGGTCGATGTGTGGTAGGAAGTATGATGAGATCCGATTGGACGGTGTGCATCTGGGGATTTGGTTGGGGCGTTCAAAGACGGATCAGTTGGGCCGAGGTAAGTGGGTCTGGCTGTGTGAGATGAGTGGGGAGGGTGTGTGTCCTGTGACTGAATGGAGAATGTTTTTGACTGCATCGCAACGTCTGGTGAAATATTCTGCCACAGGTCTGGGTCAAGGGTGAAGTCTGGGCAGTTGTTGGCAGTGTTGCTTATGGCTTTACGGCGTCTGGGGCTGGAGCCGGCTGGTTTTGGTACTCATTCCTACCTCATTGGGGATGCGACAGCGGCGGCCCGTTTGGGGTGGTCTTGGGATAGGATTCGGCAGATTGGGAGGTGGAAGTCTAGGTGCTGCGAGCGGTATGTGTGGAAGTGAGGAGTAGGTGGGTGTGGCATAACAGTTTGAAGTTTGTGTTGCTTTTTGACATGTTCTAATGTATTTCTATTTCGTAGGTTGCGTGGGTAGACCAGGAGTCAAGACGATCACTTAGATCGTGGGGCACTCCTTCATTCACTGGGCATCCAAGTACGCAGAGCAATAGGTGTACGGCCGTAACCTGGGACTCAAAGGACAATAGCATGAGGTGCACTGGTGGGGAAAATGGGGGATGCGATGGGGGGCACTATTGCCTTGGCTCGCAAAGATGGTTCCCCAGAGAGGATGCCCGGACTTACTGATCATACACTTGGTGGGAGAATGGGAGAATGATTTGGTCCAGCTGTCGGGTTTGGCGCTCTTGGAGCTGATGCAGAGGGACTTGGAGGTGCTAAAAACCAGGCTTGCAGGGACTTGCATTGCCTGGACTGAGTTTGTCCCCAGGAAAGTATGGAGGGGCACGATGAAACATGGGGCTATTGAAAAGGCCCGGAGGAAGCTCAACAGAGCCATGAGACTGTTTTGTGGGGAAAAGGACATTAAGGTTATTTCTCACTCGGGACTACGACTGGAAGAACCCTTACTGTTCAGGGATGACGGAGTGCATCTTTCACGTTTGGGCAATGCGTATTATATGATGGAGATGAGGGACGTGGTCAGTAAGCTGTGGAATGAGGCGATTTGGTGTTGCAGGACGGTGTGAGGAAGGTGTGGTGAAAGATGCACTGTGCGGATCTGGAAGGGGGGTGGTGCAGGTAATTCTTTGGAGGGGTAAGGGGGTCAAGAGTGGGTGCACCCATCCCTCGGGGGGAAAGATTGAATATGGTGGGGAGCTGGAGGAATGACTGGAATGCCAGAGGATATCGGGGTAGGATGCAAGGTGATTTGTGGATATGGATGAGGTACGGAAGGGGCCATGGAGTGGTTGGAGACATTAGTCAGAGTGCGTGAAGAGAGTGAAGCAAGGAAGAGTTGATATGGGGGTTTGCTGTTATTAATGTTGATGTTATTGGTTTATTGTTTGGTTGTGCAGCCTGGTCCTAATAAGTGGCCTTTTACGCTTTGACAGCTGCGTGGTCTGTTTATTGAGCGATGCCAGGCCCCGGGGGAAGCAGAGTCGCAGACTAGTCTTTCCCCGGGTCATTTGCACAAGGGGTAGGATCAGTCAGGGGAAGGGGTGGAGTTAGGGGGTGGGTATAAGAGCACAGGGGAGGAAGGGAACTTCCTCTTCCTGCGCTCGGCACCATTAGGAGGGAAGTTTTGAAAGGCAGTTACTAGGGTTTGAGGGTAGGGTTGGCTTAGCATGCCAGTTTAGTTCGGGCTGTGTTTAGGCGATTCTTTGGAGAAGTAGGGGGGGTCAAGAGCGGGAGCACCCATCTCTCGGGGTGGGGAGATTGAATGAATGACTGGAATGCCAGAGGATATCGGGGTAGGATGCTAAGTGATTTGTGGATATGGATGAGGTACGAAAGGGGCATCGAGTAGTTGGAGACATGAGTCAGAGTGGGTGAAGAGAGTGAAGCAAGGAAGAGTTGATATAGGGATTTGCTGTTATTAATGTTGATGTTATTGGTTTATTGTTCAGTTGTCTATCATCTCTCGCCTGGATTATGCTAGCTCTCTTCTGGCCGGGGCCAACCAGGCCGAGTTAACTCGCCTGCAGCGGGTTCAGAATGCTGCGGCCAGGGCGATTGTCGGCCTGCCCAGATTCTGTTCGGTGACAAATGTTCTGCGCTCCCTACATTGGCTTCCTGTAAGGAAGTGTATCCTCTTTAAGGTTCTGTGTCTTGCTTTCAAGATCTTGAGAGGTATTGGCCCGGAAATTTTATCCAGCTGTCTTTCCTTTTATGTTCCCACCCGTACCCTCCGTTCCCAGGGTTTGGCCCTTGCTGTGGTCCCCAGATTCAGACTTAGCCGTATGGGTGGCTGCTCTTTTAGTGTAAAAGCTGCAGCAGCTTGGAACTCCCTCCCTGTGGAAATTCGCCTGTTGGAGGACCTTTTGACCTTCCGGAGGGCTATAAAAACATTCCTGTTTTAAGGTGTTTTTTTTCTGTACCTTTATTTTCTTGTTGTGTTATGTACTACCTTGTCTCTGCGCCGGGACGCTCCTTGGCTGGAGTATCTGCGCACATAATAAATCAATATAACATAACATAACAATATAACATTGTGCAACCTGGTCCTAATAAATGGCCTTTTACGCTTTAACAGCTGCGTGGTCTGTTTATTGCGCAACAAACGTGGAAATAACATCTACATACGTGTAGTGAATTACACACACACACTGAGTAACATATAGCTAATTTATGAAGTAAACTCAGAAGGCACACTTAAGGCATAACCACAAACAAATACCGCAAATAGGTACCTGTTAGCACGCTACACTCCAGGCTTCAGGTGGGGAAAGATATGTTTCCCCGGAGCCAAAGGTTTCTCTTACAAACCCAAGCGTCAGCAGAACTACACTAAAGAGGACTGGCACAAAGTGATCAGGATCCTTCCGTATAGCCGTGAGCAGGGTGGTCCAAGAAATGTAACTAAGAACTTACTTCTTTAAAAGGCCCACCATACTGAATAACCTACTCAATGCTCACTCTCTGCTGCTGGTACACAACCGAGATTAAACGGGCCCTTTTTAAATCAGAGTTCAATGCATCTGTCCATGATTGCCGGTGACTGTGTGACAAACCAGAAGGGGCGTGTCCTGCAGGGGCTGACTGCCCTGGGCTGCTGGGAAATGGAGTCCCTAGGTACATTCACAGTTTATATCATGGGGTATGTAGTTTCTTCTAGTTTTTTTTAATATGAAAACATTTAAATGTATGTCTGAGGTGTCTGTATATTCCTCAGTAGAGATGGTTATTGTTGTTCTGTTGAAACCCTCCAGTAAACAAAGAAACAGGAAGAAAAAACAGGTGATGAATCGAACTGTACCCAATCTAATTGTTTTTTTATACAAAATATTTTTTTCATCAGGCACTGTATTAAAGGTTTTTATCAGTTCTAATTTGCATCGAAGAACGATTCATGGGAACAAGGTTGGCTATATCGCTTTGCTCTCAGGGCCATAGGGAATGGAAGAGGATGCTATTCTTGAATTACCTGATCAAAGGAAAAAACAGGCACCTCAAGACTGAGGGGTTCTACAAGCCTACTGACCATAATAATCTATTTCATTTTTTAAGTTTCAACCCACGTTCACTTAGGGAAAACCTCCCTGTGGGACAGTTTTTAAATCTTAGATGCAATTGCACAGCCTCTTCCTGCCCTTTTCTTTCTCCCTCTTCAGTGCTGGAACATGTTGTTTGGGACCATCCAAGTATGACAGACTGACTGTTCATGTTTTTTAAATATCTTTATTCCATTTTTTTCCATTACTTAGCCCCACCCACCCCCCGCAGTGACGGACAGGTAAACCATAATACACATTGTCTTCATGAGCATTACATTGTAATTTACCATAATTAAATAATGAAAAACATTTTAGAATACAATTCCCAAAAGCAAGTATACTATTTAGGAGGATAAAGAATAAAAGAATAAGACCACAGGAGGATAATATCCAGAGAAACGAGATAGAAAACAGAGTGAAAACAGAGAGCAAGGGCATAATACAATACCATTGTATTTCTCATTTTGTATGGCACGCCATTGTATGAGAGGTGTCCAGATCCTAAGCCCCCTTTTGCCGCACTGTTTACCTTTCCATTTGCATATGGCTACCTCAATGTTGTGCATGGCCAATAGCCTAGCTAACCACTGTTGGAATGAGGGTGCTATAGGATCAAGCCATGCAGATGCGATACATAGCCGCAAATCCGCCTTTGCGACAAATATAAGCTCATGGCCACTGCCGGGGTTATCTGGGTAGTCTGCCCTAATAAAATTACCTCATTTGACAAAGTGATTTTTCTATAGAGAACAGACGTAAAAAATAACTCTCTATTTCTTGTATTAAAGATTTAAGTGCTGGACAGGAAGCGAAGATATGAATAGAGTCAGCATTGAATAGTTTACACCTCGGACAGCATGTCCCTTTACCAGTTCCCCACCAAGCGATTTTATCTGGCGTATAGTATAGAAAGAAACAGGTTTTATAAAATTGTGCCTGAAGCTTGGTGGAGATAAGAATAGTTTGAACTAGAAGGTAAGTATGTAAAAATCCCTCGTTTGACATCTCAAGTTTGCTTTGCCACTTCAGTGATGTTTTATCTAAATCATCCGGGAATATTGCCGTCAGAGTGGCATAGCCTCCTCCCATAGTGTAGTCCCTAGTGTGAATGATTGATTCCACCAACGTTGACTTTTCCCCTAATGTCCTCCCCCCAGGTTTGCGTAGTAGAAAGTCCCTGATTTGGAGGTATTTAAAAAAGTCACGCCAATCTAGATGGAATTCCTCTTTCAGATCTTCAAAGGATTTAATCCCCTGTGATGTAAACAGGCATCCTAGCTGAATTATTCCTGTCCTGTACCATTTGTTTATGCCGTTTTCCCTGAAGATAGTTGGCGGGAGAATTGGGTTATCCATTACAGGCGTATAATGTGAAATTTGCCCTATTTCTAGTATTTTCCTTACTGCTTTCCATACCTTAAAGATACTATATAGTGTCTTGAATTTAACCTTTTTATGGTAGCTATTATGTAAATGCATCCACAAATACCCTTGACTTGAGTTGCCCAAAAGCAGCTGGAATATAGATGGTGTATGTTCAACTGCACTTATTTCATCAGTCCTCATATTTTGTAGTAGCTCCCTACTGTAGAGTAGTACTGCCACCCAGTAGTACCTTCTTAGGTTGGGAAGAGCGAGCCCGCCTCTATCCTTGGGGAGGGTGAGGAATTTATAGACTCGCCAGGGTTGGTCGTATGCCCAGATAAATCTTGAAAATGTGCGCTCAATTGCAGTAATCCATTGGTTTGAAAATTTGAGACAAATAACCCTCAATATATATAATATTTTCGTGAAAAAAACATTTTCTCTGCATTTGCTCTTCCGATTATGGATAGATGAATGTTATCTAAGCATCGTAGATCTTTTTGTATTGAGCACAGCATTGGTTTAACGTTAATATCCACCAATTTCTCAAGATCCGAGGAGATTGTACTTCCAGGTATGTTGCTTTTCCCACCACTCTAGGATCGTCCATCATGCTTTTTTGGTTCAGGACAATCTGTGTCTTCCCTTGATAGAGACTAAGCCAAATTTACAAGCTCCAGTGTCAATGGAATGCATTGCTATCATAAGATCAGTAGAAACGATAGCAATGTCGTCTGCATATGCTAAAGTTTTTGTGGAGTGTCCCTGTGATATGATAGGAGTGATTTCATTGTCCTACTCCAGGCAGCGGATAAAAGGATCAATATATATTGCGAAGAGCAATGGTAAGCATGGGCAGCCCTGGCGTGTTTCTCAGGTGATAACAATTTCCTTAGTTAAGCTTCCATTGACCAACACTACAGCCTTGGGATTAACGTACAATCTCTGTATGGCCTGGATGAAACCTGTTTGGAATCCTACCTTTGCCATTGCCCTCCAGAGAAACTGCCAGGAGACCCTATCGAACGCCTTCCCCGCGTCAAGAAGGATCAGTGCCATAGGGTCTCCTGCAGTCTCTGTTCCATCAAAGAGCGTGATAACTCTCTGGATGTGGTTTAGTGTTGATCTCCCTGGAACAAAGCCATGTTGGCTCTTGGCGATCACTTTATATATCATAGGGGCTACCCCGATTGCCAAGATCTTTGAATACATTTTTGAATTTGTATTGATAAGAGTTATGGGGCGATATGATCCTAGGTGTTCTGGAGGTTTATTTGTTTAGGGAAAATACATTTTTTTGCGCGAGACCAAGAATTAGGAGGCTGTCCACCGGTAAATATATGTATGATCAGATCAGTTAAGAAATGCTTAATTTGCTCTACAAATATACTATAAAACTCTGAAGGAATGCTATCTAGTCCAGTGGCTTTCCCTTTTGGAAGACTTTTGAGAGCGGTTAGAACTTCTATGCTAGGGGATTCTTCCAATACATTCTGGTCATTTTCCTCAAATCTTACACCTTCTCCACTCTCCAGATACCTCTCTATTTCAGCTGCGTCCTCCCTACCATCTTCAGTACACAAATCTCTGTAGAACCGCTAAAAGGCTTCTTTGATAAGTTCTGGGTCTTTTAGTTGTCTCGCTACTGGATCGATAATTTCCCTAATTAAATTGGAGTTGGTCTGTTGTCGCATTCGAACTGCTATTTGGTGACACACTTGTTCATTGACTTCGTATACTAATTCCTTTCTAGCTGTAGCTTTCCGAATTGCTTTGTCTGTAAAGAGGTTAGTGATTGCTGCTTTAGCAGTTGCTACCTGAGTTAGGATGATGGAGATTTTTACAGTTGTGTCTCCCCCACTAGTGGCTCTGACCAATTTTACTTCAGCTAGCCTAAGTTCATCCTGTAGGCTATGCATGGTTTCCCTTTCTTGTTTGTTTGACCTTAGTGAGTACTGCATAGTCTCTCCCCGGATCCCGGCTTTCAAGGTGTCCCACACAATATCTACTGAAGCGCTGCCGATATTTTTGTCTAAAAATTTGGGGATCCAATCACTCATGTGGAGACAGTATTTAGAATCGCTCAGTAGAGCTTTTTCAAATGTCCATAGAGTATTTGATATTGGCATTCAGTAATAGATCATCGGCCAAATTTGTCAGTTTTAGAATGACTAAAAACATACCAACTACCTTTAGTCAAAATAGCGACCCCCCGTACCCGAGCCCCTTGTGAAGTAGCAGACATCAATTTGTACTCTAGTGTATTTAACAGATGGCTCTGAGATCCTTCAATGTGCGTCTCTTGAATGCATACAATATTCGCCCCCCAGTTTCGTAAACCAATTGCGACTGTTTGCCTTTTATTAGGATCATTCAAGCCACATATATTTAAGGATAGTATTTTTACCCCACCCATATTTTTTACAGAGCTATCCCAGAGTTATCAGTACGAGTATGCAGTTTATAACATTGTTTATAACATTGTTTACTCTTATACCATTCCCTCTGTCTTTGTGTATCCCTTGAATGCATGTTTCTGTTTGACATGGATACTGCTAACCTGCTTGTCACACCCACTCCCCCCCCTCCCCGAGATCATCCCCCCCACCCGCCACCAATCTTGGAGGTTACCTGGCTGCAATGCCAGGGGTTTGACGTCCGTCCACCAATCCCTTCGTGAACACCCTAAGCACCCCCCTGTGTGAGTAAAAACCGTCATTGTTGTAGTGGCTATGAGCAAAAACCAGCTCGTACGTGGCGTATTTAAAGACATTTTTAAGCAGGGCATTTCAAGCTAAGAGAATTCCCCATATTCCCATAACATACTCCCATAACACATCTAGCCACTCTGATAATACAGCCATCTCTTGATGTATTTAGTTGAGTGTTTAGTAAAGTGTTTAGTTAAGTGACTGAAGGCACAGTGAAAAGCTATACAAGTGGGTGCAGACATATACTATAGATTCCAAATGGGTATACATGACAAGCCCAATTATATTAATAACACATTTGATCAATGTTTGTGGGCTGCAAGTTCCTCTAAGTAAATTTAGGCCAGAATTTCAGAAATGAGGCTACGTGTAGCCCCATTAACAATAACTTTGAGTCTAGCAGGGTTTTGAAGGTATACAGTAGCCCCCAACTTCTGAAAAGGGTCAAAGAGCTGTCTTAGTCTCCACCTGCGCTCGACCGTAGCGTGTGCAAAATCTGGTCGGGTGAAAAAAGCGAATCCTTCAAATGACCGTTTGTTGTTGGGTCTAGCCAGATCTAATAGGGCTTGCCGGAGCAAGACATTTCCAAAAAATACCAGCATGGCCCGAGGATGTTGTTGTGATGCCTGGGCTTGCTTGTTAGGGAACAGTGGAAATCGGTGGGCTCTTTGTACTTCTTTGTCCCAGTCCCAATCCTGCAGCTCAGGAAAAGCACCTTTGAGAAGTGAGATCATAAACTTCCTAGGGTCATCCTTTTCAACTCCCTCCGAGACCCCCAGGAATCTCAGATTGTTCCGTCTCTACCAGTTTTCTTGTTCCTATGCCTTCCACATCAGATCCTTAACCGCTCCCTCATATTCCTCATTTTGTTTCTTGAGCTTGATGACATCCTCTCCGAGTTGCTCAGTTCTCACTTCAACTGATGCCATACGATCCGCAATTTCTGCACAGGTCTTTCCAACTTTTCTGACTGCCCCCTGTAGTTTCTTAGCAGCTAGGCGGGATCTGCGGCTGTCAGTTTTAACTTCAGCCTGAAAGCTCTTGATGGACTGCAAGATGTCCGTTAAAGCAGGTTCTTTGCTATGCTCTTGAGGCAGGATTTCTTTCCTAGTGACACTTCCCGTGGTAAAGTCAAAGTCAAAACACACTTTATTCGATTATTAAAAATCATAAAAGTATACTATACAAATAAATAATGCCAAAGTTACATCAATACAGTAAAAACAGTTTAAAAAGCGATTTTACATAAAAACATCAATTCATTATTATTTCTTAAAAACAAGTACTTATGGCACCATTATATTATATTCTCCAGTCTATTCTTCCTGCTTCTAATAAATGCTACAAAAAAATTTGCAACACCAAACATAATCACTGGGGATTCCATTAGTTGTAGGTGGAGCAGTGCTGGCTTAATTTATAAGTATAAGTAACCCTTAACTTTTAAAAGTGGGAGAATAAACTTTTTCCTGCCACTGCTATAAAAGGAGCAGAAAAATAAAAAGTGCATTATATCTTGGGGTGAGTGGCCATCACATTTGCATGGAACTGCTTCCTCTGGCCTACACCAACCCATGGGATCAGCCAGGAAGAAATTCATTTGATTAAAACTAAATTTTGTTATCAACCAACGATGGAATGGGACCATTATGGTACTGAGATAAGGTTGAATAGATAGAGACACAATTAGTAGGAAATGGGCCGTAAAGGTAGGTTTGTTTAGTTGCACATATTCCCGCTCCTGGTCTCTGAGTTTCTTAAAATTAGTCTTAACCCAGTTGATGTCACCCTCTAACAGCCCATCTGGGTTAGTAAAAATCTCAGGGCGTCCCAATTCCATAGCGGTTGTCTTAATAAAAGACAGCCACTGGATTTCCTTTGATTTCTCCAATTTCATGCAATCTCTTAAGATCTCATGGTTCAGGGTGAGTTTCGAGTTCAACCATGTTTTTATCCATAATAAAATGGGGGCTAAGCTTATGATGTCTGTAATGTAGCCCATCCCTAGCTCTTGATGAACCGAATATGTAGCTGTTGCTTGGGGGAGAGCTAGGAGGCCACGGAGGAATTTATTTTCCTCCGTCTGGATAGGCTTGTGTTGCTTGTACCCCCATATGCCCGCCTCATATCTTGCAATGGCAATAGACTTGGCTTTATAAATGGATAAAATTGCTTCACATGGTTTCCCCCTATCCGTTTAGCAAAACCTAGGATGGCGGCAGAGGACCTTTTGACCTAATTTACTTTGGTGGTAAGTTGGGGGCCCCAGGTACCTCTGTCGTCGAACACAACCCCCAGGTACGTAAAAACTTTCACCCTGGAGATCGCACATTCATTACAGAAAAAGGTTTTGGAGCTATATTTATTAGAACCCAGTGTCATAACATTTGATTTGCCGGTATTAATGACCAAATCCAGAGATTTCATGAATTCTCCGAAGGAGTTTAACAATCTTTGAAGGCCAAGAGGAGTCCGTGCCAGCAAAACGGCATCGTCCGCGTATAGGAGTACAGGGATGGTCGTTCCTCCCATACGCGGGATGTCAAGGGATGCCTTTACCAATGAATTAATGTATACGGTAAAGAGCATAGGAGCCAAAATGCACCCTTGGCGCACTCCTCTACCAGACCTAAACCTAGCCGTGCACTTCCCCTCATGTGTCATTCTTATGGATGCATACAGGTCCCTGTGAAGTTCAGCCAGGAAGTACACCAATACACGGTCCAACCCCAGGTCCAGTAATAAGGTACACAGCCTTGACCTATTAATTAGGTCAAAGGCTGTGGACAGGTCCATGAAACCCAAATAGATTGAACCTTTGGCTGCCACCGTATATTTGTTTATAATTAAGTGCAGATTGAGGCACTGGTCTTCCGTGCCTCTGCCGGCTCGAAAGCCATACTGGGCGTTTGATAGGATGTTGTTTTCTACAGCCCAGTCCGATATTTTTGCCAATATCACCTTCCTCAAGATTTTAACGGAGGAATCCAGTAGGGATATTGGCCTGTAACATTTGGGGTCACCCCTTTGGCCCTTTGTAAACACTGGGATGATGGTTGAGCAGGACCAAGTAGCTTAGCACCTTGTGACAACTGAGGTATTAAAAACATTTGTAAGAATTTTGGCCCAGTATTTAGGGTTGGTCTTATATAGATCGGAGGGCACACCATCTGGGCCAGGGGCCTTATGGCCCGCAGTATCCTCTATCGCCTTCTCTACCTCCTCGTTAGTGAAAAACAATGATGGCCCGGTCGAGTTAATCGAAGGGACCTCAAAGCTTTCAATCTCCAGGTTACTCCCATAGATTGCCTCAAAATGGTTTAACCAATCTCTTTCAGAGATATTTATTTCCAAAACGCCATTCTCAGCGCCAGAAAATAACGGACTGTTGACTATTGCCCAAAATTTAGAGCTGTCCCTTATAGTAGCCTTATCCGTCGGGGCGGCCCAGGCATCCCTTTTTATTTCATTTTTGCGAGCCTGAACCGTGGATTTATATGCTTTCCTCAGCTGCATAACTTGCAGTTTATCCCGAGGAGACTTTTTTAAGGCCCGGATAAGCAGATTATGTGCTCTGGAGCAGTTTCGATCAAACCATCCCTTGCCCGACGTATTTTTGGGCCGGGTTTTCACTGTGAGTTCTTTAGCCACTAGGACACAAATTGTCTCAAAGGAGGCGATAATGTCCCCTCCCTGACTTAAGGGGTCCGAGCAAACATTCAGATCAACACCAACTTTTGAGCTGATGGTATTGAAAAATTCATCTGGAATGACTTTATCCCACTTTAATCTCCTCCCTTGATCCTTAGGTTTAGCCTCCAATACTGCTTTAGTAGCAGTCTGTTTATTAAAAAGGGAGAAAGTATGATCCAGTTCCAGTACCACAGGGTTATGGTCACTGTACGTGGAGGGGACGGCATTATAGAAAGTTACAAAGCCTAAAAGGCCAGGAGATACAAATATATAATCTATAATAGATTCGCTCTCCCTGGCTCTATATGTCACCACCCGGTCATTCCTATTGAAAAAGCCAGGTTCATACAAATCCATAGTTGACAGGCAGTCCTCCAGTGCTTCCCCCTTTGCAGAGTGTTCAAAGTGTTGGGGGGATGAGTTAGGAGGGCTATCCTCGTCAACAAACTGACAGTTTAGATGACACAAATGAATATTAAAATCGCCCATCAAAATATAATAAACAAAAGTGGTTTGACTTTCCATGTACACATTTAAACATTTGACCAATGCAAAGAGGTGCTCATTTGGACTCTCCCCTCCCATAGAGTTATACAAATTAATAAGAAGAAGATTTGAGTTGTTAGTCATACTGACTTCTACTATCAGGTAATTGGGGGAGGTGGATTCTAATTTTCTAGCTTTGCCTGCTATATTCACCGATACCAACAACATCAGGCCGCCTCTGTCTCTCCCTGCCGAGGAGCGGCAGGCAGGGACAAAGTATGATGTGTAGACATTGACCCAGAACCCACACTCACTTCCCGTGGTAGCTTGGTGTCTATCCAAGGATGATTCAGGATTAGAAAGTACCGTGAGAGTAGGCTCTTCATAGTCCCATTTTCATCTCTGTCGGAGGAGTCATATTCCTTTGACTTGCGTTGACCCCTCCTGTTGATTTGTAGGGGTTATATCAACGAGGGTACAACATTGTCAGGGGGGAATAATGCATTTGTAGCCTCTTGTGACAATGGCAGTGGCAATTATACGCGAACCACGTCAAGCGACCCCTGTATGTCGAAAGTGGACCGAAAGTCTTTTGCAGCGCAGCTACTCCTTTCCGACGGCTGCAGACGACTGCTGCCCTGACTGTCGCCCTGCCTTGGCCCTCTGCTGATGATTGGTATCGCGAGACGTTAGACGGACACCTGTTGGCGTGAGAAAACACTTAGTTAGGTATTCGTGGGTAGCGCCCACTCTTTTGTTTTGTTTTTGTTATTTGACTCATGCATTAGTCGAAGCCAAGGGGTAAGTACGTTTGTGCTGTGATCATTGCCTTAAAACCCTTGAAGTTTGTGAACAATCCAGTTCGTTACGAAATGCCTGTGCTTAGTAAGTTTAAGAAATTTTGCTGTTTTAACTGTACTAGGGATTCCCGGCTGGAGGACTCTTGTCCAATTCCTTCAGTTGGAACTCCCACTTATGAGCTCTATTCGAAACATGGTCTTGACCCCATTATTTTTTATTGAAACATGGATTTGATATACAAAGAAAGATGGTGTTCTGCAGTGGCCACAAAATGGTAGCTTTGAGCCTGATATATTAGATAACTTAGAATGAATTTTGTTTAAGCGAAAAGCCCGGCCGGCAATGTTTGACTCTTTCCGCCTATGGCGTAAGGAAGCCAAACAGAAAGAAATTAAACAGGCGAAAAAAGATAAGAAAGCGCAGGATATGACGATTTTACAAGCTGCTCAACAATTTAAGAATAATGAGACCGATCAGATGATTGAAGTCTCAGAAAGACAGTATTGTATGGCAATAGATGGGGAACATCGTTTACGACGCGGTTTTTACACCGCAGTGCCTTTACCCCGCAGCTATTACAACGCAAGTCGTTACTATGACTTGCGCTGGATGGCGCTGTGGGATAAGGAATCTTGCAATTTTATATTCCAACACCTTCCCTACTGTTACCGGGACTGGTGTTGGAATATAAAATTATTAGATACGTAAATCCACGCCCTCCAACGCAAGTCGTTGTAACGACTTGCGTTGTAAGACTTGCGTGGTAAAGGCATGCGTTGTTACAACATGCATTGTAACAACATACATCCGCAATAGATAGATGTTATCCTGTGTTGTCTACTTCCCCACAGAATAAAGATCTTGATGAAGATCCTTTAATGTCTCATTTGTTGAGAATTCCTCCACCTTATGTACTAGGTGCTAATGCACCCCCATTACAACCTGTTGTTCAGCAACCTGTGGTTCAACCAGTTGTTCTGGCTCTTCCACAATTGCCTTTTCCAGTATTTCCACCAACTTTGCCACCGATTCCCGTTCCTGGGACTCCTATACCTCAGCCTCCATCCTCGGTTCCTCTTATAACTGTTAGTCCCCCTTATACTCTGCCTAATGCCTTGTCCCCCGTTTTACCGTCAGATTCCCCTACAGCTCGTAGACGCTTGGTCGACACTGTTTCTGGCCTTTTTCCGCCCTCTTTAGTTCTTTTAATGTAACCCCTGCTATGTCTCGAAGGCAATCCCATAGTCAATTTCCAGGGCCCGATGAGCAAAGTGTGTTGGATAATGTTGCCCGCAAATGGATTATGAGTGATGCACAGTATGGTGTGCAGGATATTATGAGCACCTTGCACCAGTGGGATGCGCCCAGACAGAGATATGCTTTTAATGTTATGTGTGACACTCTTGTTAAAGGTTGGGAGGATATGGAGTTGGGTTTAGCTCCTCAGGGTCTGTTGGATGTACAGGCTACATTTGATAAGGGACTTATTGTGGGTTCTGAGGTTGAGAACTCCGTAAAGACACCTGTTACTTTACGGTCTTTAGTGTCTTCCCAGACTTCTTTTGAACATGATCCTGAAGTTAGTCAAAAAGTGAAACATTATCCTATGAGAGAAGTTCCTCCAATATGTAGAGATGCGGTACCAGCTCAGGGTGTTAATCTGGGTGTGCCTGCTCATTTCCAGCGTATATGGGTACATGTCCCCTGGAAACGGTCTGAAGTCTTGGCACTTAAACAGTCTCTACCGGACCCTCGTAAGAATCCTGCTGGGTATTATAAAGAGCTGTCCTAGACTGTTGATGCGTGCGTTATGAATTTGGCAGATATTGATTTGCTGATGGTGGGCTCGGATTCGTAGGGAAGACCACGATCAAGCTTTAGGTGGTAATTGGGCTGCTGTAATGGCCGCAGATGCAGCACAAGTAGGTGGTGCTAAACCCGATGATTTGATCACTGAATTGCCTGGTAGAATAATTACTCTAATGAAAACGATGATGCCTGCTCTACGTGTTAATTGGGATAAATTAGCTGCGTGTAAACAGAAGAAGGATGAGAGTGTCTCCGATTTCTTTACTCGTTTTGAGGAAACGTTCATAGACCACAGTGGTCAAGATATGAGTACTGAGGGTGAACAACGATTATTTGTGGATACATTTGTATTTAATTTACTTCCAGAATTATCGCATAAATTGAAAGACTCCGAGAGTTCGTGGGCCGTTTCTGCCCAGATATTAGCCACTGCTCAGTACTACGAGAATAGGGATAAGGAAGAAAAGGATAAAGTGGAGAAAAAGACTAAAGAGTTAAAAACAAAGGTTCTTTTGCAACAAGCCTATCCCCCTCGTTCTGCTCAGCGTCAGTTGCAACAGCCGCCACAGTTTCAGAATTTGTTACAGAAACCTGCACCTTTTGTTCCGCGACCTTTGCTGGGTCCTAATCAATGTGCTTATTATAAAGAGGAAGGTCATTTCAAGAATAATTGTCCGGTTTTATTGCAGCGTAATGGTGGACTATCAGGGCCACGAGGCCGTGGTGGTTTTCAGTCAACACCTAGGGGTAGAGGGCGACGTGCGTTGTCTCAGGAACAGCGTTCTTTTCCCCCTCAGAATACTATGAATTATTTTGATCAGCAGAATTCTCAGTCTGCCCAATATTACAATGACGATTATTGTACTGAAAGTGAAAATCTTGATTTTCATACTAGCTAGGACCGCCATGGACAAAGCAAGGGAGTGGTATCAGTTCCAGTGGATCAGAATGGGCCTTATGTTAACGTTGTTGCATTGGGTGTTTCAGAGCCATTTCTTTTGGATACTGGTGCAATGAAAAGTTCTATCATTCACTCTAAATTCCCTGGGGCACCTTTGTCTGGCTTAACGAATGTTTCTGTACGATTCTCTGGTGCCCCAGTCCGCAACCCGGTTTCTTGTCCTTTGCCCATCTCTATTGGTCCTTATGATTTGGAAGCCCCGTTCATTTTAACGACTGGTTGCGGTGAGAATTTGTTGGGTTTGGATTTATTGAAACGTCTACAAGCAACGTTGTATTGTTCCCCCTCTGGTGTACATCTTACTTTGGGTGATAAATTGGTTTCTCCTATGTATTTGTCTAAGGTTCAACTGCCACCTGAATTACGTTCACTTCCTGCTACGCTTTGGGCCACGGGTACGAATGATGTTGGTTTGCTCAAAATTCCACCTTACGTGATTACTGTCAAGCATGATGTTCAACTGACACGTATTCCTCAGTATAAGATTTCTAACGATGGCGAGAGAGCTCTGTTGGCTATTGTTTATGATTTGGTTCAGAAGGGTGTTGTTGAAGAAACGAGAGGAAATGTTTGCAACAGTCCTGTTCTGCCTGTTCTTAAATGTACTGATTCTTCTAAGCCTCCTCTATACCGTTTTGTGATTGATCTTCGAGAGGTCAACAAAATTGTTGTCCCTCAGTTTCCTGTTGTCCTGGATATTACTGCTTTGCTCACAATGATACCTGCTTCGGCTGTTTGGTTTTCAGTTATTGATCTTAAGAATGCTTTCTTTAGCATTCCTATTGCTGAGGAAAGTAGGGATCTCTTTGGTTTCTCTCTCGGAGGCCGAAGTTTTCGATTCCAACGCGCACCTCAAGGCTAGTGTGAGAGTCCCTCCATTTATAGCCAAGCTTTTAAGTCCCAGCATGATGCTTTTTCTTTGCCACCAGGTGCTACTCTTATTCAGTATGTAGATGACTTGCTAGTGGCTGCTGAATCAGAGGAGGTTTGTAAAAATGCGACTGTTTCGCTTTTGCGTCATTTGTCTGATTTACATCATAAGGTGTCACCTTCTAAGTTACAATATTGCCGCAAAGAGGTTACCTATTTAGGTCATCTCTTGTCGAAGGAGGGAAGGCGATTGACCCCAGAACGTATTCATGCAATGTCACGAATGTCTGTACCATCCACACAAAAGGAGGTGCGTGCCTTTTTGGGCATTACCTCTTATTGTAGACAGTGGATTCCGAATTTTTCTTTGTTGGCTAAACCTTTGTTGGCACTTACTCTGAAAGACACACCCCAACCTCTTCCTTGGACTGACGAATGTCAGACGAGTTTTTCTGATTTGCGTACTGCTTTGTGTTCTGCTCATGTGTTGGGTACTCCAGATTATAGTAAACCTTTCACACTCTACGTCCATGAAAGAGAAGGTTGTGCATTGTCAGTTTTAACGCAACAATTCGGAGACAAACAAAGGCCATGTTTATGTTTATGTTTATGTTTAAGGATTTCTAGAGCGCATGGCTGCCCGTAAGCGTCCCAGCGCTAATGATAGAAACAAGCGAAAGCAGGAGGGGGAGAGTTACGGGTACAGCCAGGTCTTCAGAAGTTTACGGAAAGGAAGGAGATTGGGTTGAGCGCGCAAGTCCAGTGGGAGTGAGTTCCACAGTTTGGAGGCGTTATACGAGAAACGCCGGACTCCAGATTGAGCCCTCTTGATCCTGGGCGTCAGGGTCAGATGGAGGTTCGTGGATCGGAGGGTTCTGTTGGTAGTATAGGGGACGATGAGATCTTTGAGGATAGGTGGGGCCTTACCATACAGTATTTTGTGGGTTAGACAGAGGGCCTTGAAATGCACTCTTTCCAGTACTGGCAGCCAAAGCAATGCTCTGAGGGCCGGTTTGGCCGAACAACGATTGTCTGTAAGGATCCGGGCAGCAGTGTTTTGCACTTCCTGGAGTTTGGCTGTCACTTTCTTAGGTGCGCCGAGGTAGAGGGCATTTCCATAGTCCAATCTGAACAATATTAGGCCCTGGACCAGGAGCTTCCTAGACTGGAAGGGGAGCAGCGGAAGGATTTTACGGAAGGTGCGGAGGAGACCATAGCAGGCTCCGGCCGTTTTCCTTGCTTGGGTGTTCAGGGTGAGCTCCTGGTCTAACCAGATCCCAAGGCTTTTGATATCAGATTTAGGAGTTGGGGGCGGACCCATGCAGGGAGGCCACAAGGTCTCTGGACCAGTATCTCTGTCTTGTCACTGTTCAGTTTTAGGTGGGACCTATCCATCCAGCTGACTATATCTCCAAGGCAGGAATGCAGATCGATGGTAGGATTGTCTTGATGGCTGAGTGATACTACAAGTTGGGTATCATCTGCATATGTCAGTAATTTGATTCCATAGGGGGTGACAATTTTTTCGAGGGGAGACATGCACACGTTGAAGAGCGTAGGGCTCAAGGAAGAGCCCTGCAGCACTCTGCAGTGTATTGGGTCACTTTGGAGATGTGGTTACCCTCAGCCACCTGGAAGGAGCGGCTGTGAAGAAAGGATTTAAGCCAGGACAGGGCAGGCCCTGAAATGCCCAGATCCCTGAGCCGTTGGTCCAACGTACAATGGTAAACGGTATCGAAGGCCGCAAATGCCTATTTTTCGGCTACATTGGATCCAGTAGCCAAGGCATTGCCTAGTTGTCTCAAAGCAACAGCAGCAGCAGCGATCTCCATTCGTCAATCTGTTGGATTGGTATTAGATCACACTCTCGTTCTTATGGTACCACATGCACTGGATACTCTCTTGAACAGAACGAAAACGCAACATCTCACGAGTGCTCGCTTGTCTGGGTATGAGTTGACGCTTTTAACTAGTCACATACATATCAAGCGATGTAACGTTTTAAATCCAGCAACATTGTTACCTATTCCAGAAGAGCAAGATACACAAGAACAGCATGATTGTTTTCTTCGTACAGAGGGGGAAACTAAAGGCAGAATAGATTTAAAAGATACACCACTCGTGGACCCGGATGGGATCCTGTGTGTAGATGGGTCGTGTTTCAAGCTTCCTAATGGTGATACAACTGCTGCCTATGCTGTTACCACTTTGCATACAGTAGTAGAAACTGCACGTATTACACAAAATTCAGCACAAGCAGCTGAGTTGATTGCACTGACAAGAGCGTGTGTGTTGGCAAAAGGAAAAAGAGTAACTGTTTACACCGATAGCCAATACGCTTTTGGCGTGGCTCATAGCTTCGTCGTTTGTGGAAGGAGAGAGGATTCTTTACTTCCCATGGGCCTAAAATACAGCAGGGTCAGTTGGTAACTGACCTCTGGAATCACTTGCCTTGCCTATTCAAATAGCAATTGTGAAGTGCAGTGAACATAAAAGGATCACTGATGATGTGGGTCGTAGGAATGCTTTTGCAGATGAGGTAGCAAAAGAAACAGCGAAAGATGTTAAGAGTCGTATGTACGTTGCAGGTCCTGCAAGATGGGTTGGAGAAGTAGGTATGTGTGAGGACACAGTAGAAAGTGTGAAAATGATTCAAGAAGAAGCAACTGAGAAGGAATTGAGTAAGTGGAGAGAGAGTACGGGAATGTTGGACGCAACAGGGTGTTGGACGGAATTGTCAGAACACCAACGTTGGCTGTTACCAGATGCTTATGTACTGCCTGTAGTTACTATGGCTCATGGTCCAGCTCATATCAGTGTGAAAGGAATATGTAAGCTTCTGGCTCCAGTATGGCAGAATGAAGGTATTCCCAAATGTGCGGAAAATGTGGTAAAGCATTGTATTGTTTGTTTGATGCATAATCTAGGAAAGGGAACCCCAACTCTGGCAGGTCATTTTGCTCCCCTACGTATACTTTTGAGGTATTACAAATAGATTATATTCATATGGAACGTTCCAATAACCTCAAGTATGTTTTGGTGGTGGTCTGTGCCTTTTCCAGATGGATAGAGGCCTACCCCCTAAAGGATAATACTGCCTTGTCCACTGCTAAAGTCCTCTTGAAGGAATTCTTCCCGAGGTTTGGTTTGCCGCGCATTGTCTGGAGTGACAATGGAAGTGAATTTGTGGATCAAAATATGCAGAAGGTGTGTGCGGGTCTTGGTATTAGACAGAAATTCCATGCGGCAAATCACCCTCAGTCAGCGGGTTTGGTAGAGTGCAATAATGGCACTCTCAAGCTCAAATTAGCAAAGATTCAGGTCAGCACAGGCCTTGCTTGGCCGGATGCCTTACCTTTGGCACTTCTCTCTACGAGAACAACTGTACATTCTCGTTTAGGACTTAGTCCCTATGAGGTCGTTTTTGGACGCCCAGCCAATGTTTGGGGAGTCCCTCGACCTAAAAAGTATTCTGATATTCCATATCCATTGTTGGTTGATTACCTGCATGACCTCACCACTAAATTACGTGTTATTCATCAACAGGTTCAAAACGCTTTGCCGGAGGCTTCCTCAGATCCAGGTCATTACATTCGACATGGAGATTTCGTGTGTCTGAAGAATTTCCAGAGGAAAAAGAACCTGGAACCTCGTTGGGGACCGCCGCGACAAGTGCTTCTCGTCACCCGTACAGCAGTGAAAGTCGTCGGAAAGAAAAACTGGGTCCACGGCGTGCACTGTAAGAGGGTACCCTTGCCTTTACCTTATGACCAGTGGGTCCAAGAAGGCATAGGTGACAGTGAGAGTGAAAAAGTACCCCGACTTGTACCTTTCAGTAGTGCACGCCTGGACTGGAAAAGTTCAGAGAAAGAAGATGACGAAGTGTTGCAAGAAGCTGTACCACCACATTTGAGACTGGACACAACAAACCCAGAGACCAAACGATACCTGGCAAGACACGGGTACAACCTAAGACCTAGGTTGCCGAAAGACAATTGAACTTTGTTTTCTTTTTCTTTGGTTACCTTTTTTTGAAAGACATTTCCTTTTCACTATCCATCAAGTTGCAGGGTCACGTTAGGAGTCTTAGGCTGTGACCTGAGTAGTGACATAGGTCTGCAGGACTTGCAGTGTCATAGGACGGCTAATAACCACAACTAAGTGATCCAGGAAGATTACCGTGAGCAACACTTTAGAGAATGGATAATAAAGTGGAAGGGAATGATAAGAAAGTTGCAATGAAAATTAAATATAAAAAATTATTGTTTAGTCGATGTGGCGTAGCATTGTGTATTTTAGTATGTTTATGTATGTTATTAGCTTGTGAGGGTTGGATTGCCCACACTATGCAGCAAGCACCTGCTCCAACTTCTGTTTCTTTGCCTTTTCTTACTACTATTTCTCCGCATCAGTTCTATACACTCCCAGATCATGAGCAAATAAGGAGAACAGAATACTTCAACAATTCATTTATCCAGTTGTTGCATCAGCATTAACTAGTAGTTAACACTACTGACTGTTGGGTTTGAGGGCTTATGCCCCATAATGCTGAGAAAGGGATGCCATATTTAGTCCTCCCGTTTTCCTACGAAGGTTCCGCTTGGGCTTATTTGGCTATGTTTTCCAATGCATATCGGAATCAACTTCGATATCCTCCTGGTGATATATATACTGGTGGATCAGATTATAGTCATTGTCCTTTGATAAAGGGAATAGTGACAATGGCTAAAATTGCTGATATTGGTAAGATTCCTGTTGATGAGAAACGAGCATATGATGGTGGGAATGTGACTCGTTACATTACTAGCCTCACTGATAAGGCTAGACAAAGAAGATCTTTACCAATTTGGACCATACCCCATAAAGGTAATTTATGTCTGCAAATAAATGGTCAGAATAATAAGAATAAACAGGAAAAGAGTGTTTGTTCCCATACATACATCTATTCACCCTTGATTTCTTCACCGCTGGTACCATCTCAAGGTACATATTTTGTTTGCCATGATAGAGCCTATACATGGCTTCCCGCCTATTTTTCAGGAACATGTTATGTGGCTTTCCTTCTTCCCCCTACATACACTGCTCCTTCAGGTCATCATAGAAAAAGATATGGCAGAGGGGTTATTGATTCTAAAGACACAGCTGGACAAGAGGGAGGAGACTTTATCAAAGGGTTTCTTCCCTTCTGGGGCCCAATGGCCAATAGCAGAAACATTAGACAGCTAGTTTGTGTCGTTGAGGCTACGATAAATGTGACTTCCGGAGCCTTGAGTAATGTAACAGCTGAACTTCAGGTGGATCGTCTTAAGACTTTGTAAAACTGAATGGTTTTAGACATTGTCCTTGCAGATAGAGGAGGAGTCTGTAAATTGATTGGGTCTAGTTGCTGCATTTACATTCCTGATAAGATATACATCCTTTACAACGCAACTTTTACCACGCAGTGCCTTTACGACGCAACTTTTACAACGCAAACCATTACAACGCATTGCGCTGCGGGGCGCTCTAGGATAGGGAATAGGTTTAATGTACTATCCAACACCTTCCCTTCTATCCACGGGGACTGGAGTGTGAATAGTAAATTAAACTATTCACTATCCAACGCCCAAAAGCACTATGCGTTGTAATGGTATGCGTTGTAAAACTTGCGATGTAAAGGTAGGCGTTGTAAAAGTATGCGTTGTAACGTCATATATCCTCCTGATAATGCCCCTACAGTATACCAAGCCATTTCCAAGTTACACGTGATTTCCGAGTCTATTCATCAGGACACAGGAGATTGGTCTGTGATGGGATGGTTTTGGGGACTACTGTCCACATGGGGATGGAAAGTGTTAACATTCCTTGGAATGATTTTAGCCATCATTTTCTCTTGCTGTCTTTGTTTGCAGTGTGGCCCCGCCATCTGTGGTCTTTGTGCCACTTTGTGTTTCCCCAAGCCTGTGTCACAGAAAACAGATATCATTAAAATGATGTTGCAGCAACAGCTCAATGACCTCATGACCATTGACATTGACTCAGATTAACTTTAGTACTTTGTGTTTTGCCTGAGTAATGGCAAAAGGAGGATCTGAGGTTCTGTGATTTTCGACTTCCCTTCGTAGTCAGCCGCCATTTTGTGACAGCCGCCATTTTGTGTTGCCTTCACTCAGGCAGCACAGTGAACATAGTGTTTTTGCTTTTTCAGCTGTTATGCGTCTCTGCCGTTAAAAAGTAACCCCTTGTCCTTCTTTATGAAACCGATGTCAGGGTCTGACCGAGTTTGTTAATCCATGTCTAGACTGATTGATCCTTGTCTTAGTTGACTGTTTGGGTCCCACCATTCTTCCTTTATTTTATCTTATTTGACTGGCCTTCGCTATTCTTCTCTTGTATTCTCCTATTACACAACTATCCTTTGAGGCACGCAAATACGTCCTGCCACCTGCAAATTGGATTACATGCACTAGCATTGATTAACTTGAGGGGAGGAGAGAACAGAGGGTCTGCAAGAAGGGCATGTTCAAGATACCTGATAGCTTGTTTTCAAACTTTTCCTATTTGTCAGTCTTGTATGTTTTGGGAGTAGACATTGTAAATATGTGTACTATAAAAGATTGTGCGCCACGGAATTAAGTGGCAGTCTCCTAAGAATCTACCTTCTGTACTTCTTGGATAACTGTGCTTAGCTGCAGCTAATAAACCTGATTTTCTACGCCTAACAGAGTGTCTCGTGTCTCTGTCTGACAAGGCAGGTGAACCCGGAGATTACAGGCGTGCCCTGTGCCGCTAGGCCCGAAAGACCCGGTTCTCCAAGACCCAGGAGAATAGTGTACCTGTCTAAGTACGCCTTTACCTATCCATAATGTTGGTTACGAACCTGTTGGTCTACAGTCCTGCCGGTATGTTTCCTTTTGCCATGTGTGTTGGGCGGGTCATTTGTGACAGTGCTATGTTTACTAAGCTTTGGAGCATGACTGGTTTTTCTGTTGGTGTATGCGGATATATGAAGTCATGTAAAATGTAAATGTAAATGTGGGTGTACTTGTAAAGCGCACTGCGACTTCATGGAGTATCCGGGCGCTGAAGACCGGTTTTCCCTGTGAGATGGTCCCTTTCTGGGTATCTCCAAGGTGAAACCAGGCATCCCCGGCATCTGTGGGGGGCCGTTGTAGAGATGAGGCAAGCTTAATGCCCAGAGTTGCCAAGTGCGTTCCCTGGTTAGAGTAGGCACCGAGGCGAGAATTATCGAGTCCGTTTTGACCCTGGTCCATGACCGTGCCGCATCGGGAATTGAACCCTGGTCCCGGGCCGTTCTCTGCTTACGGGTCTGCCGCCTCTAACCAGTGAGCCACACCACTCCACATGTGCAGTCTGTATGCAGCCCCTGGCTTTCCATAGCTCTTTCTCCTGGTGTAAAGCAGTTTCTTGCAGCTCCCTCAGATGTAGTTTTTCTGTCTCTGTTTTGGGGCTCACCCAGAGTGGAATTTGGCTCGGATGGTTTATGAAGGGAGAGCACATGTGTCTTCCCAATTGCTCCTTAAACTGCCTTCTTTGCAAACAGATCGGCTAGCTCATTTCCAGGTGATACAGAGCCATTGCCCTGGTATGTGGGGCACATTTCACCACAGCCATGCAATCAGAATGTCAATGCAGTGATTAGTAAATCAAGGAGGTTCTTCGGCATGACAGGTTTACCATCTGATTTCAAGAAGCCTCGCGTTCTCCACCTCCCTATGCTGAGATGCACTCTGGTGGTAATATAGGCTGAATCTGAGTAAATTTTTACCGTCTTCCCGATGCTTTGGGTGAGGAGATTAATTAACGCTGTTAACTCTGCCACCTTCTGCTGAGACATGTGGGAGGAGACTCAGCTACAAAGTAGCCTGAAGTGCTTACGAAAGTGAGTGGCTCTGAGCCATTACAACCACCTCCTCTGTTTGTCTCACCCCGTCTCCTGGTCTAGTACACAAGACCAATCAACAAACAGTGTCTCACTGTTACACAGTCATGGACCTCCTCTCCCTCCTAAACCTCATGGGATACGAAGGTGGTTTAGTTAACCAGGTGACACTGTACTATTTTTATTGATGGTCTGGAGAGCATAGGCTCCAAAACCTAAGACCTGTTGAGTAGTCAGCGTACTCCTGAGCTTTTGTATGACTGCAAATACTAAATGTTCTCATACAATGTCAGTTGTCCCCCCATTACAATGGGAGTGCTTTTATCAATGACCATAGCTGCTCCAGCCAGAGCTTGCTCTCATGGAAGTGATCCTGCATAACTAAATGTAAGTGCCAGCTGTAGTACGCAAGGGGATTGTATCCCGAAGGATACCTCTGCGTCAAGACTGCTAACATGAGTCACCCCTCGCTTTAGCTAAATAAGAAGAACCCCTTATTATAGTCGGGTGTACATTAGCACATGGAAGAGCATTATCTCTGTTTTAAATTTACCGAATGCACTGTGCATCTCGGGTGTCCATGTCAGTTTTTCATTGCCGGTTTTCACCTTTTGTATGGCCTCGAGCATGGGTAGGATAAGCGTGCTGTAGTCAAAGACTCATAGCCAGAAGTAATTACAAAGCCCAAAATATATTTGCCTATTTCTTTTTGTTTGCGGTGGTGACATACCCCTGATGGAGTTTGAGTGCTCTAGGGCGACCCATCAACCAGCTTCCAAGATCAGTTGGCCTAAATAGTTAACCTCTGGCAGTACACACTGCATTTTCCCCTTCTCCACTTTGTAGCCCTTCTTGGCAAGTACAATAAGAAGTAAATACAACAAGATAAAGGACGGAGTGCTTAAACTTTTCAAGCACTCACCCCCAGTCAACATATCTGGGTTGAATCCATTGTTCTTTTGCTCACCATGCAACTCCAGCTGGGACCCAGCCACATGCAAATCAGTCATGACCCTGCTCCTCCTGGGAACAGTTCAACCCTAACTTCCAGGCCTGGTTTTCCCTGGACCAGAAACAAGCATCATGGGACCTGTTTCAGGGTTTCACCCTTTAGCAGCCAGGCTAGCTTGAATCCAGTGGCACAGCGAGCAAGGGGCCTATGTCTGGACATACCCCTGGCCACTAAGGGTGAACATATCAAACACAACAAGATGATGCACAGAGTGCTGACACTTTTCAACCACTCACCGCAAGTGTCAAGATACTGACACCATCTATAGACCTACAGATTCCTGCTGCTCAGACCGCTGCAGAACGCCTCACTACTAGATGATACCAGACGCCAGACATGTATAATGCCTAAACAACCCATAATTAGGGTAGGATCCACAGATCCACAGTAGGATCATAAATACAGGTGAGAGCTGTAAGCCTCTTACACACACACATAATGCATGTGTAGTCATTTTGTGCAGGGATGTGACTTCAGCCCTGAGAAGGCCACAGATCTGTTTTGGACATGTGAGGGCTGAAACATGTTGGTATTCATTTAAATTAAGGTTAATTAAGGAATAACTTGCTACTATAACCATGTTACTCCTATATTTTTAAACATACTCCTCGTATCCTGTTAAAAAGAAATTATATGAGATATACTGTGAAGTGTTTTTAACTCACTACCTAGCACTTTCTCCTAGATTTCTGCATTTTCCAATAACACTTTTATCTAAGAACTTCCAGAGACGTTTTTCTGGTTGAGTCCACCTTGTTGGCATTATCCTACCAGGGTGTGGATAGGTACCTATGATGAAGCATGCCAAGATAAGTGAGTGAGGTGTCTATTCCGATATTTTTGGATAACCCAGGAGGACAATAGAATCTAGGCTGGTACTTTTTTCTGTTCTTTCTTATGCATAATCCAGTTGCCATTTTGTGAGTAACTGTGGCATTTGAGAGAATGCAACTGGGCTAGAAATCTCCCAGTCTCTTGATGTGAGATACAAGTTTCACAAAATGCAGTTTATAATGAATATCAACACCCTCATATGAAGTATAAAAACATAGGCGACAAAAAATGAAACCTTATGACAGAATCGGCATGATATTAACTGTATACAATAAATAATAGCACCAGAACATCATATGTACAATACCAATTCAACAAAAAACAGAAAAATATGAATGCTTTGTCAAAAATCTCCTAGTCCACGCCTAGAGCATGCTACACTGTGACAAGATGAAACTCTGCAAGGTCCACCATATTAAGTGAGCCTGATAGTCTGCCAATAATGGCTCCGGGACAAAGGTATTTATAATAAATATGAAAAATGGAATAACACGCGAACCACAGGCTACTTTTGGGTACACACAAGTAACACCTAGTTTTCCAGGTCCAAATCTTTTCCCCTAAATGTCTGAATCGAAACCTTTATCACACCCAGGGACCAAGCGTACCATCTATGTCACGCCCAGCAGTCTAAGCGACCAACACCTCTCACTCCTTTCAGATACCAGTGGTGTTAAGAAACTAGTGGCACTGAGAAACCCTTTTAGAATAAACAATATGAGATTGAGGTGCCTACTGTGAGAAGTTGGCCTGATGTGCAGTGCTCACTATTCTAGTGATCACTATATATCAGTCCAAACAACCCTTATTGATGATTGGTTGTAAGTCAACCTTATAGACCAGCTATCCTAGTAGCATGGATACGAGCAGTCTAAGGCTAAGACTCTAGAGGGCGTGTTAAGCCAGCTGTTTTACCATCACATTACCCCTTGAACACCCAGTGAAAGGACACCACACAAGTGTTATGAAAATAAACAATGTATTTATTAGAATCACAACAACCCTGTACTCTTTATGAGGACAGGGTGCTAAGCACACAACAAAACTCTTATGAAAATACTTAAGTTAGCACGTTATACACAAATGCCCGAGGGGCACGAAAAACCATATACTCTAAAAGTGGAATGCGAATTACTAGCAGGTAAGTAACGATTCTCAGAGGCTTTGGGATCACTAGGACTGGACTACTGAACCTTTAGATTACTAGCAGGAGGCCTAGGGAACTCGGGTGCAGAGTGTGCACTCTCACGCGGGATGCGGGACAAAGTCTATGGAAGCTAGAATTCACAAAGTTAGTGTTCACGGGCGAACCCGACCTGGTGGGGAGAAAACGACAGTGGATCCTGACCCTTGAATAGTGAGGCTATGCTGGGACACCGAAGTGCCGAAGTTACCTAGCCCAGGGGCTGCAGCTGCATAGGTCTGAAAAGACGTCGGGAATCCTCGTGCCGGACCAGGAGCCTGGAAGAAGGAAGTTGCTGGCAGGCGACCAGTGAAGGAAAGTTCGATGGATCCAAGCCTGGATCAAGGAAGAAGGAAACCTGAAAGCAGAGGGGACCAAGTTCTTGAATCACTAGCCAGTGATTAAGTGGGCACCAGGATGGCACCGGGCGAAGTCACCGCAGTCAGGTGAGTGGGCGCTGCTGGGCTCTGCAGTCTCTCGGACCAGGAGGCGTTGTCGGCGACCAGGATGGAGGTGCGAGCTGTCCCACGAAGGATCTTGCTGTCGACGTCGCTGGACCCAGGATTGGGCAACAAGTCTTGGCAAATGCAAGGCCCACGCGGTGGACCTAAAATGGCGTCTTAGCCGGACCAGGAGGGTCCAGGATACTTCTCCGATGGAGGGAAGCAAGGGCCAGTCTGGAGCAACCAGACCAGCAGCAGTGTTGTCGTCGGGCGTCGTTCGGAAGGCCACAAGCCAGCGGGCTAGTAGCCAAACAACGCGGTGAGCAGCAAAAAGCAGAAGGGCCCCACGCCGATCGTGGAGATGCTGGGGGGCTGCTCTTCGGTGCTGGAGCTGCTCAGGGTGGGGGCTTCTCGGACCCCAAAGCACTCACCAGGAAATTACTCGGTGGGCTTGCTGTGCAGAAGTCGTGCAGTCTTGGCGATGGCCGGTCCCTCGAGGTCTCGTCGCACCCACGGTTCTCAGCTGTGATGTAGAGGTGGGTAGAGGTCAGAGGTGCCAGGGAAGCCGGGTCTCGTCGAGCTGGGCAGTCGGATTCCGGAGGAAGGACGTGCAGCAGACCGCAGTGTTCTTAGATGGTGCCTGCGGATGCAGGGTGACTACTCCTTAGCCACAAGGGAGAATCTTGAAGAGGAAATCGTGAAGTCCTTTCGTGGAAAGTGGTATCTTGATTCCAAAGATGATCTGATTTGGAAGGGGGCCAGTCCCTACCTTTATCTGGCAAAAGGGGGCTGGCACGCGACTAAGTCCTGCCCTATGGGTGGGACCAGGAGGGGGGTGGTTACACCCACTTCCTTGGCGGGCTTTTCCCCAGCACAGGGTCTGGAGTGTCCCTGGAACTGGTTCAAGCCAGCCTATGCACAGTGAGCACCGGGGTGCCACGTGCAGTCACCTTCTTCTGTAGCCCTGCCTACCTACAATACACAAAACCCTGTCTGGGACGGTGCTGGCACCGCCCCTGGCAGGAAACCCTTTGTCCTTATCTCCTGCTCTGGGAGGACTCCCAGCAGCAAGAGGGCAGACTTGTGTCTCGGTGGCAGCATCCATTTTGTGGAGCTGAGGCTCTGTTTGACTTTAACCGGGTTTAGGGGTTACATGCATGTCGTGTCCCTCTAGAAGGGTGGAATGCTAACCCCGTCGCCAGAATTGGCGAGGGGTTAGTATTCCAAGTCGTATGACACCTTACTCGACATGTTTTGATAAAGCGATACCAGAGTTGGCATTTAACCGCGAGGATTATAATGCACTTAAGAGTATATGGTATGCGATATCATGGAAACGGCTAAGGGATAGATCCCGAAAGCCGCAGACAAGCTCAGCTCATGCCAGAGCACCATCTCACACGATTCCAAGCACTCTGCCTTCAGGATTGTTAAGGCCTGCCATAGGAGTGACTGATAGGGGATCTGTGTGTCCATTTTAGGGTTAGATATAGGTATACTATATCTAAAGCAAAGGGTGAGTACACCACCTTGCCCCAGCTGTCAAGCAGCCAGTTGTGTCAGATTTGGATGGCCAGCCAGGGGTGGCATAATACATGCTGCAGCCCCTGGTAGGCCCTGGGTACACCTATGCCCTGGGTACCTAAGGTACACTGTACAGGGACTGATAAGGTGACTCAGTATCCAATTTAGATCTGTACCTAAGGTACATGGAATCCATTTTACAGAGAGAGCAGTAGGCCTGGGGTCCTGAATAGCAGGGCCCCAGGTCAACTAAGTCAGAAAACCAGCAAAACACCAGGCAAAAAGTTGGGGGCAACCATAGTCAGGGATCTACCTTCCTACATAACCCCCCCCCAAACGAAAGGAGATAAGGCTAGCCTTGCCAGGTAAGCCTATATTGCCTGAGTGGCCATATAAGGAAGTACCAGCACTGGCATGGTTACCCCCTATCTCATGGTCCACTAAGCAATCCCTCACCCTAAGGGTGTCTGAGGGTCTCCACCATAGGGAATCTCTACCTGTGGTGTGTTTTGGCAAAGTAAAAGGCTGGTGCTGAAATGGAGTACTGAAGTGAGGCTCCACTAATTTTGGGCTCAGCTTCCTCCAATCATTATCCACCATAGAGGCCTTTCTTTCCAAGACTGAGTTGTTTTGGGCTCTCAGGGTCAACCTCTGGCTACCTACAGCTGGAGGTTGGGTCCCTCTGTTTGGCTTACTGGAGGGGCAGGTCAGGTCTGGGGCCCTCAGGTCCCAAGTTTGGCTGTGCCCAACAGTGTCCATCTGGGGGAGGTCCCTAACTAATTTTAAGGGGGATCCCTCAGGAGTGTGTTTTATTTTCACTTGGCTAGGTCTGCTAGCTTCAGTGCCCTTAATCTGCTGATTGGGGAATTCTTTTGGACAGGGGGCCCTTTGGGGTCCAACACTGGCCTCCCTGACCTCTACAGCCCTGGGCTGACTGAGGCAGGGTAGAGAGGGGCAGGTTACCTGCTCCAGACTGGGTCCCATCTTGGAAGGGTCCACTGACATCAGGGGTTCTGCCAGGCTAGGCCTGACTACCTCTGTGGCAGTTTCTTCACAAGGGGTCAGATCAGTTTCCTGAGGAGGCTGATCTTTTCCTATTGTCTGGTGGGAGGGAGATTTCTCTTCCTCCTCAATGCTCTCTGTCTGAGTGGAGTGATCCATAGTTTCAGGCTTCACAACACTATCATCTGTCTGAGTTTGAGCTGTGGCCATCACAACTCTCCCAACCTTTTCAGGAGGGGGCTCAGTTTGGGTGTGGGCTGTTACCATTACAGCCTTGACAACCTGTTCTGGGAAGGAAGTTGTCTGAGATTGGGTTGTGACTGGCACAACCCTCCTGACCTGTTCAGGGGGGACATCTTGGACTGGGGCTGTGGCTATCACTGCCCCACTAACCTTACCATGGGTGTTTACCATTTTAGAATGGGTTTCTTGCTCAACTTCAGCCCAGGCTGAGAGCTCTAAATCATTCCCCAGTAGGCAATCTACAGGCAAGTTTGGTGACACTGCCACTCTCTTGTGGCCAGTGACACCTCCCCAGCTGAGATTGACCACTGCCATGGGATGATCTCTCTGTACTCCATCAATATTGGTCACCTGGTATGTGGCACCAGGTAAAAGTTGCCTTGAGGGGACTAGACTCTCAGTCACCATAGTGATGCTAGCCCCCCCTGTATCTCTATAGGCCTCAACTTTTATACCATTGATGAGGGGCTCCTGTCTGTACTTGCCCAAAGTGTTGGGACAAGTTGTGAAGTTGGCAAACCCCATGCCAGTCTCACAGACAAGAGTATCTAAGTCAGGGGACCTGGTTAGGCCAGAGTCCCCAGGAACTCCCAAAATAAATGCACCCAAATTCTTGGGGGCACTCCCACCACCTGGGGGATTACTACTAGTAGTAACAGGAGGTTTGGGAATCAACCATACTGTAATAGACGACTTGGATATCTGCAGAAATCCTAACACTCTTCAGGATATCCCCCCCATCGAACCACCCAAATTACTGGAGCTAATGAACCGAGTAAAATCTGGCTCACCCAACGATCCCTGTCCTCCGCACATCCTAAAAGAAGTCTACACTGCACTCCCCCAGGGCATTCTCCCTATTCTGAACACCTCCCTTTCACGGGGAATAGTACCTGACTCCTTCAAAAAGGCCATCCTGGTCCCTCTTATTAAGAAACCAGGCGCCGATCCCTCCAACCTCTCTAATTACCGCCCCATTTCCCTTCTCCCTTACGGCGCTAAGCTACTGGAAACTCACGTAACCAGTTGCTTATCCAATTTCATCGAAATGTCTGATTATTTGGAACCCAACCAAGCGGGATTCCGCCAGGCACATTCCACCGAGGCGGTGATCCTCGCCGTGCAGAACACCCTAAGGACCAATGCCGATAGTGCAATCCATCAGGCCCTCGTGCTACTCGATCTATCGGCCGCGTTCGACACGGTGGACCACACCATACTTTTACACCGTGTCGAACAACCCGGCGTCAGCGGCGCGGCTCTCTCTTGGATTAAGTCATTCCTGGCGGATAGATCCCAGGCTGTAAAGCTGGAAAATGTCATAGCCCCCACACTCCCTACCACATGCGGTGTCCCACAGGGTTCCTCTCTGTCCCCCCTCCTTTTTAATCTTTATCTCAAACCCCTCCTGCACTCCCTGAAAGATAGGAAGGTCACCATATTCAACTACGCAGACGATTTGCAGCTGGTATTCTCCCTCGACTCTCCGGACTCTGTCGAGGAATTCCAAAAGACCATGCTGCACATCCAGAGCTGGATGGATCGGAACCACCTTAAATTGAACCCAGGAAAAACTGAGTTAGTACTCCCTAGCAACAGTGCACTCAGTTGGGGGCCCCACTTTTGGCCACCCTCGCTAGGTGCTCCTCCATCCCCCTCCCAGTCTGCCAAAAGTCTTGGGGTTACTCTCAGTGCCGATCTCTCACTGAAGACCCAGGTTGGAACCGTGATCTCCTCCTGTTTCTATCAGCTAAGAAAGATCAAAAAAATTGGTCACCTGCTGACCAACTCTGCCCTCATCCAGGTGGTAATCGCACTGGTTCTTTCCCGGTTAGATTTCTCCAACTCTACCTACCTAGGCCTTCCCCTCACCATCGCCAAACGCCTGCAGATTGCTCAAAATCAAGCAGCTAGATTAATATTCAAGAGCAATCGCAGGAAGTCAGCCAAACCTCTGCTGGCCTCTCTCCATTGGCTCCCCATCACCCATCGGATCACTTTTAAGACAGGCTGTATAATCTTCAAGGCTCTCCACGGAAAGAGCCCCAGGTTCATCAACCAACTTATCAACAAATATGAACCTACCCGTGAGCTTCGCTCCACCCATTTGTCCCTCCTCACGGTGCCGACTTTCAAAAAGAAATGACTCGGCGGATCCAGCTTCGCACATCTTGCCCCTAAGACCTGGAACTCCTTGCCCTTGTCCATCCGGAGCTGCACCAAGCTGACAGAGTTCAGACGAGCCTTGAAGACCTGGCTATTTAAACAAGCGTACGGTTAGGGCATTACACCATCTGCTCTCTCACTTACCTTTTACCATCTGCTTTCTTCAGCGCCATGAAACCCCTGGGTGACCGTGCGCTTAACAAATTCCGTATAGAATAGAATAGAATAGAATGTTACTTGGGGGTATGTTTTCCTTATTGTTATTCTTTGGGCAACTGCTGTCAGTTTTTAAATGACCCACCTGTTTACAGGGATAACAATAAGGTTTCTTCTGGTTATTGGAAGGATTCTGGGACCCACCCCCCTCAGAGGATTTTTGGGGCCCTGATGTGGTTTGATCTGGAGATTTATTTCCACCCTTCTCTTGAGGCTTGGTTGATTCCTTTTTCTGGTCACCACCTTGGTTCTTGGGCCTAATCCTGGTTCTGACCCATTTGTCTGCCCTCTTACCCAATTCTTGTGGAGAGGTCAGATCAGAGTCTACCAGGTGCTGGTGTAATAACTGGTTCTGACAATTATTTAAGACTTGCTCTCTCATAATAAGATTATACAATCCTGTGAAGTCAGTAACCTTGCTACCCAGTAGCCAGCCTTCCAAAGCCTTAGTGGCACAATCAACAAAGTCAGACCAGTCCTGAGACTGAGTTTTCTGGGTGTCTCTGAACAGCAACCTGTACTGCTCAGTGGTTAAGCCAAACCCATCAACCAGTGCATTTTTCAGGACCTGGTAATCATTAGCATCCTCCACTCTTGTAGTGAGGAGCTTATCTCTACCTTTACCATCAAAGGAGAGCCACAGTATAGCTGCCCACTGACTCTGGGGAATGCACTGCACAGTGCAGGCCCTCTCCAAAGCAGCCATCCATTTCTGGATGTCATCCCCTTGTTTAAAGGGGGGCACTATCTTAGTCAGGTGTTTAGTATCTAAACCCTTCTCTTTTTCTCTTGGGAGATTGCTGCCACCAGTGGGAGCTAACCCACTCATCTGCTGCTCTCTAGCAAATGCAAGCTTTTCTTTGGCCAGGGCAAGTTCTTCCCTTTCAATCCTCAGTCTAGCTTGTCTCATCCTTGCTTCATGCTCTCTTCTCTGAGGGGAAGTCAATCTCCCCTGGGGAGAGTTCCTTCTCCCCTGAGAAGAGGCATTAGAGTGCAGAGATCTAATGGAGTCCCTAGAAGGAGATCTATCTCTCCTAACTCCAAGGTTAGGCCTTATTAGGGTCAGTACTGGGGGTCCCCCAGATCCTTCCCCAAGTAGGTCTAAGTTGGCCCTAGTTAGCCTTCTGACTACCTCAAGACCTTTGCCTACCTCATCCCCAGAGAGTTCCTCTTGATCCTCCTCCTCAACTGCAGTAGCAGTGTTGGGGAGGTCTGGATCCTCAGAGGTTCCCTCTAAGGCTGGCATGTTCTCATGTAACTGAGAAAGCTTTCTGGCATCATATGTCTCTAAGAGACCTATCAGAAAGGGAGTGGTGGGGTTAGACCCCTGCTTCAGTTTCCTGGAGACACAGATTTGTCCCATCTCCTGGAAACTGAGAGCTGCATATCTTGAAGTGACCTGTGGAGGGTCAACACTGACCAGGGGAGTCTCAGTGGACTCTCCATGGTTAGACATGCTTTTCTAGTGAGGTGTAAGTGGTGCACTTACCTACACTATATGTTTGCCTACTGATCCCTTGCTAGAGTTGTAGTTTAGGGTGTGCTAGGCCCTAGGAGCTACAACAGCTGGTTCAGTAGAACTCAGAGTATTCTAAGCTAAGTTATATGTACCTTTAGTACTTATGTGATCTTTCACAAGATATTCTTAGGGCATGTGTGGCAAAACAACAGCAAGCTCAAATCCCAACCGCTGCTCACCAATGTGAGAAGTTGGCCTGATGTGCAGTGCTCACTATTCTAGTGATCACTATATATCAGTCCAAACAACCCTTATTGATGATTGGTTGTAAGTCAACCTTATAGACCAGCTATCCTAGTAGCATGGATACGAGCAGTCTAAGGCTAAGACTCTAGAGGGCGTGTTAAGCCAGCTGTTTTACCATCACATTACCCCTTGAACACCCAGTGAAAGGACACCACACAAGTGTTATGAAAATAAACAATGTATTTATTAGAATCACAACAACCCTGTACTCTTTATGAGGACAGGGTGCTAAGCACACAACAAAACTCTTATGAAAATACTTAAGTTAGCACGTTATACACAAATGCCCGAGGGGCACGAAAAACCATATACTCTAAAAGTGGAATGCGAATTACTAGCAGGTAAGTAACGATTCTCAGAGGCTTTGGGATCGCTAGGACTGGACTACTGAACCTTTAGATTACTAGCAGGAGGCCTAGGGAACTCGGGTGCAGAGTGTGCACTCTCACGCGGGATGCGGGACAAAGTCTATGGAAGCTAGAATTCACAAAGTTAGTGTTCACGGGCGAACCCGACCTGGTAGGGAGAAAACGACAGCGGATCCTGACCCTTGAATAGTGAGGCTATGCTGGGACACCGAAGTGCCGAAGTTACCTAGCCCAGGGGCTGCAGCTGCATAGGTCTGAAAAGACGTCGGGAATCCTCGTGCCGGACCAGGAGCCTGGAAGAAGGAAGTTGCTGGCAGGCGACCAGTGAAGGAAAGTTCGATGGATCCAAGCCTGGATCAAGGAAGAAGGAAACCTGAAAGCAGAGGGGACCAAGTTCTTGAATCACTAGCCAGTGATTAAGTGGGCACCAGGATGGCACCGGGCGAAGTCACCGCAGTCAGGTGAGTGGGCGCTGCTGGGCTCTGCAGTCTCTCGGACCAGGAGGCGTTGTCGGCGACCAGGATGGAGGTGCGAGCTGTCCCACGAAGGATCTTGCTGTCGACGTCGCTGGACCCAGGATTGGGCAACAAGTCTTGGCAAATGCAAGGCCCACGCGGTGGACCTAAAATGGCGTCTTAGCCGGACCAGGAGGGTCCAGGGTACTTCTCCGATGGAGGGAAGCAAGGGCCAGTCTGGAGCAACCAGACCAGCAGCAGTGTTGTCGTCGGGCGTCGTTCGGAAGGCCACAAGCCAGCGGGCTAGTAGCCAAACAACGCGGTGAGCAGCAAAAAGCAGAAGGGCCCCACGCCGATCGTGGAGATGCTGGGGGGCTGCTCTTCGGTGCTGGAGCTGCTCAGGGTGGGGGCTTCTCGGACCCCAAAGCACTCACCAGGAAATTACTCGGTGGGCTTGCTGTGCAGAAGTCGTGCAGTCTTGGCGATGGCCGGTCCCTCGAGGTCTCGTCGCACCCACGGTTCTCAGCTGTGCTGTAGAGGTGGGTAGAGGTCAGAGGTGCCAGGGAAGCCGGGTCTCGTCGAGCTGGGCAGTCGGATTCCGGAGGAAGGACGTGCAGCAGACCGCAGTGTTCTTAGATGGTGCCTGCGGATGCAGGGTGACTACTCCTTAGCCACAAGGGAGAATCTTGAAGAGGAAATCGTGAAGTCCTTTCGTGGAAAGTGGTATCTTGATTCCAAAGATGATCTGATTTGGAAGGGGGCCAGTCCCTACCTTTATCTGGCAAAAGGGGGCTGGCACGCGACTAAGTCCTGCCCTATGGGTGGGACCAGGAGGGGGGTGGTTACACCCACTTCCTTGGCGGGCTTTTCCCCAGCACAGGGTCTGGAGTGTCCCTGGAACTGGTTCAAGCCAGCCTATGCACAGTGAGCACCGGGGTGCCACGTGCAGTCACCTTCTTCTGTAGCCCTGCCTACCTACAATACACAAAACCCTGTCTGGGACGGTGCTGGCACCGCCCCTGGCAGGAAACCCTTTGTCCTTATCTCCTGCTCTGGGAAGACTCCCAGCAGCAGGAGGGCAGACTTGTGTCTCGGTGGCAGCATCCATTTTGTGGAGCTGAGGCTCTGTTTGACTTTAACCGGGTTTAGGGGTTACATGCATGTCGTGTCCCTCTAGAAGGGTGGAATGCTAACCCCGTCGCCAGAATTGGCGAGGGGTTAGTATTCCAAGTCGTATGACACCTTACTCGACATGTTTTGATAAAGCGATACCAGAGTTGGCATTTAACCGCGAGGATTATAATGCACTTAAGAGTATATGGTATGCGATATCATGGAAACGGCTAAGGGATAGATCCCGAAAGCCGCAGACAGGCTCAGCTCATGCCAGAGCACCATCTCACACGATTCCAAGCACTCTGCCTTCAGGATTGTTAAGGCCTGCCATAGGAGTGACTGATAGGGGATCTGTGTGTCCATTTTAGGGTTAGATATAGGTATACTATATCTAAAGCAAAGGGTGAGTACACCACCTTGCCCCAGCTGTCAAGCAGCCAGTTGTGTCAGATTTGGATGGCCAGCCAGGGGTGGCATAATACATGCTGCAGCCCCTGGTAGGCCCTGGGTACACCTATGCCCTGGGTACCTAAGGTACACTGTACAGGGACTGATAAGGTGACTCAGTATCCAATTTAGATCTGTACCTAAGGTACATGGAATCCATTTTACAGAGAGAGCAGTAGGCCTGGGGTCCTGAATAGCAGGGCCCCAGGTCAACTAAGTCAGAAAACCAGCAAAACACCAGGCAAAAAGTTGGGGGCAACCATAGTCAGGGATCTACCTTCCTACACCTACTCTGCCCAATCAGGATAGCTCTGTGTGGTGTAGTCCAAGGAATGAAGAACAGGCAGGCAGAGATGAAATAAGTAGAAGTTTATTGTAAGTCATAAACTTGAGACCTCATCCTTCAAAGTCCAGCAAGTAACTGACTCTGTCCAGGTTAAACATTCTGAACTGAGCACATTCCACATTAGAACGATAAGTGCATGCAGGTAACAGAGAGCAGAACATACAAAGGAGGTAAAGGATACCACAAGACCTCCCCGTTATTAATAACATACAACAAATAAATATAAAATAAAATGTAATTAATTAGGTAGAGATACAATCAATAAAGTGAGAAGGAACACATCTTTCCCTTGTAGATCTTCTCACAAGAGCAGAAGTTGAAGGAATGGAAGAAGCACCAGAAACATTTTCTTCAACATTATTTGTGCGACACACAGCCACTCTGCTGAGATTCCACACTTTATGATCTTGTGTCCTAACGGCATTACCTAGAAGCTTAATAACCTTTATTGATTGACTGAATTTCGAAATACCAAACTTTCTCACAGACAATCTAATTCTCACAACATCTCCCACACGCACCACGTTTTTTTTAACAGCCTTCCTCATATCATACTCATTCTTCCTCTTATCCACTTTTTCCATCTCTTTCTCTTTCCAATCACTGCTGGGACTTTCATGAACACCGAGTTTCATAGCAACCCAAGAGGGTTTGAGAGGAGTGCAAGCTGACCTTCCCTTGAACAATACAAAAGGTGAGACACCTGTGGAAGAGTGTGTGGTAAATCTATATTCACACACTTTTTTTTTAATAGCTTCCTCCCAATTGTAACTAGAAACCAAAGCTAACTGCATGGTCTCCTTAAGAACCTTGATAAATCTTTCTACAACTCCGTTACTTTCTGGATGATACACAGAAGCACGTTTGTGAAGAATGCCTCTCTCATTTAGAAAACTCTCAAACAGACCAGAGGTGAATTGCACCCCATTATCAGTGAGAACTGAGTTTGGTAAACCTTCACTTGCAAACAGATCATCCAAAAACGTTACTACAGAAGAAGAATCCACCTTATTCACAATTTTAATAAAAGCCACCTGGAAAACATATCCACGCATACAATCACATACTTGTCCTGACTACTTACTTTGACAGGACCCAGAATATCCAGAGAAACATCAACCCAAGACCCCGTAGACTGTTTCCTGATTACCATAGGTTGTGTTCTACACTTCAGTATTTTATCACTCATAGAGCACTGTGGACAATCCCGCACCGCTCTTTCAATTTCAGTGTCCATGGCAGGCCACCAATAAACCTCCCTGACTCTTGTTTTGGTTTTAGCAATACCCATATGACTGGAGTGAGCATTTTCCACAATTTTATGTCTTAATTTAATGGGAGGAACTAGTCTACTACATCTCACTAAGAGACCATCTAGTAAGGACACTTGATCCTTTACAGACCAAAAACTCTTTATCTCTTCACTACAGTCCTTCTTTTGACACCAACCATCACGTACATATCCAATGACTTGTTGAAGATCAACATCAGACCTTAATTCACTGATACATTCTTCTTCTGTGATGACACCCTCCGTGACCACACATACTTTTAAATTCTCAAACAAGTCTTCATCACAGAAGAAAAAATCATCATGTTGCTCAGATATGGCACCACCCATAAGCCTAGACAAACAGTCGGCTAAAATGTTGTTTGAACCAGGTAAATAAGTCACACTAAATTCAAAATCTTGCAATGCAACAACCCATTTTCTTATCCTGTGTGAGATGCAATCAATCCCCTTTTTCTCAAAAACTTCCTTAAGGGGTTTGTGGTCTGAGATAATGGAAAATCTTTTGCCCCACACAAATTTTTTCAACTTGTGGACTGCCCAATAGACTGCCAGCGCTTCCTTTTCCACTACCGAATAATTGTTCTCAGCACCCCTTAGTGGTCTTGAAATGAAGAGTATGGTGTTGTCAACTTTCTCCCCTTTTTGCAAAAGAACAGCTCCAATACCTTTGCAACTGGCATCCGTCATGATATAAGAGTCCTTGGTGGGATCAAAGCTAGCAAGATCTTGTGCATGATTGAGACAATTTTTGATGTGATCGTACTCCTCACAACAACCCTTGTCCCAAACAAATTCTTGTCCCCTTTTTAACAAACTTCTCAACTTTTCTGTTTTCTGGGCAAACCCTGGGACAAACTTATTATAAAACTCTGAGAATCCCCAGAAACTTGACTAACTCATCTTTACTGCTGGGATACTTAAGATTGGATATGGCTTCTACCAACAAAGGTTTAGGTTTAATACCCGAGCCTGAAACAAGATGCCCAAGATATTCAATTGTTTCTACTCTCAGTTTGCACTTATCCAATCTGAGGGTGAGTCCTGCGTCTTGTAACCTATCTAACACTGCACACACCCTGTCATCGTGTTCTTTACAACTAACGCCATGAACCAAAATGTTATCTTGATAGACCTTAACCCCATGTAAACCATCTAAGATGCCCTCCATCACCCTTTGGAAAACTGAGGCAGCTGATATTAGGCCAAAAGGCATCCTAAGAAATTTAAATGTCCCAAAGGGAGTGATGAAAGTCGTGAAATCTTGACAAGATGGGTGTAGTTTTACCTGGTGGTAGGCAGAGGAAAGATCTAACGTAGAAAAATGTGTGGCACCACCTAATGAAGATAACATTTCAGTTATGTTTGGGAGGGGATAATGATCGACTATCACAGCTTTGTTTAACTCTCTCATATCAATACACAATCTTGCCTCGCCATTGGCATTCCGAACCATCACGACTGGAGAAACCCATTCCGTGCCTTCAACCTCTTCTATCACACCACTGTTCTTCAGTTTATCCAGTTCAGCTTTCATTTTGTCATGAACCAAAAGCGGAACATTTCTCACTTTAGCCACTTTAGGGACAGAGTTTTCTTTTAACTTTATTAAATGTAAATACTTTTTAAGACACCCTAGTTCTTTTGAAAAGACACCTGGATATTTCTTGGCCCAATCACTGTGATCTGAGACCACTGCTACATTAACAGGAATTTCCCTCAAACACACTGAAGGAGACTGATTGGGATCAAGATAAACACCAAGATCCCTTTGATGTTCCCAACTAATAAGAGAATATCCTTTCATGGAGACATAAATCTTACCAGCTGTGACTCTCCCTTTGAAATCGATGGTACCAACAAAGTAGCCTAACAGGTTTATGATTTTGCCACCATACCCTCTAGGAATTATGTCTGGTTTGAGTAATTTCACTTTGTTCAGCAAGTATTTCTCGAAGAATAATCAAGGAATCAACGTAATCCTAGCTCCTGAATCAAACAATATGTTAACAGAACATCCCTCTATAGATACATTTTCCATAGGACCATCAACCCCAACAGTATTTATTTGACACACAACTGATTCTGTTTGTTCCTGCTCATAAATATCTACTACTCACACTTTCTTTTGAGCCTTGCAACATTTTGTGAAACGACCTCTTCTCTTACATATAGAACACATCATTTTCCATCCAGGACACTTTTTGGCATTGGCTAGATGGCCTACATTCCCACATCGATAACATTTGAAATTGGTTGACTTCACATCTGAATTAGGATTTTTGTTATCATTAGAGTTCCCTACTTCAGGAACAGCTGATTTTTGCGTCGAAGCAACTGAGGAGGTTTTTATTTCCTTTACCTCAGTAGACCCTTTTTTCTCTTCTGAAGTATTTTTCCGAATCACTTCAGAACAAATATTAGAATGCTCATGTAATTTAAGTGCAGTGATTACTTCTTGCAAACTTGGGTTGTCCTTCTGCCATAGGTTGTCCTTTGCCTTCTCGAGAGAAGATCCAAGCATAAGCTGGTCTCTAAGTCTCTCATCTAAAGTACCAGCAAAGGAACACGTAGAAGCAAGTTTTCGAAGAGAAGTCATATTGTTCTATAGTTTCATTTTGTTTTTGCATTCTCTTACCAAAGTGAAAACGCTCTAAAACCATACTCAATTTTGGCAGATAATGTAGATCCATCTTCCTTATGCAAATTTCATATTCATTAAGCGCATTAGCTTCAGAATCAGGTAACTCAGGTAGATTTTCAAACACATCCTGGCCTTCTGAGCCCAGACAATGCATAAATAAAGAAGACTTTCTCTATGCACTGAGAGAAGTACCACACACTCTGGCGTAATGAGCAAAGACTTTCTTCCATTTGAGCCAAGGAATGGGAGGATCACCTGGTTCAGAAAGGAAGAAAGGAGGAGCTGTGACATTCTGCATTTTTGTATATTATCAATAAATAGCAGAAGTACGAACTTGTAGTTCTGAAAATAAATATATATAGGCAGGACCTAAGTATTTGTTGCAGTATAAAGTAACCCCAAATGTATATGAAACTAGGTTAAAACTTGCAGGCAGTGTCTGAAGGTTAAGCCGCTTTTACAAAAGAAAGGCTCGAAAAAAAACACAACAGTTTGACAGCTTATTGTTTGTAAGTATAGTCAGTTTCAGAAATCAAAGGCTGTGCTGATCAGCGAAGACAGGACCAGCATATAAATCAAGACGCTGTGCCAAACCGCTAAAATCAGCTTTTGAGCTTACCGGTTGTGAATAGATTCAGTCTCGCAAATAAAAGCTGTGCCGATCAGCGAAGACAGGACCGACATGTAAAGATGGAGGCTGTGCCAAACAGCGAAGACCGGCTTTCAGTTTGCATGGAGCTGTTGTGGAAACAAATCAAAGATGGCGGAGGACGTGTCAACGTCAGAGCGTGGCGTGCTTACGTGTCAAAACGTGAGTAGTGTCCAGCATGAGTAGCGTCCAAGGAACCTTCCTCCGGGATGACGGTGACAGAAACAGAATGGCCACTGGAACACGAAGACGACGTTGAAGAAGGAAGGCCAAGCTCGCGCGTTGCTATGTTGCCGTTCAAAAGGCAACCCAACTGGTGAGAGCTGCTGCTTTTGAGTTTAAAAGTTAATTCAAGGTTTTGCACTCGTAACAGCAACAGACACAATCCTCTGACAGTCTGATAGGCTTCAGCGTGGAAAACGATTTCAATGTGAAAATCGTTTGGCACAGAGCCAGACGCTTGGCAGATAAAACAAAGTTAAGTGAAATAAATTGTAACTCTACTTTCAGTAGATGATGGTCGCTTTCTTGTTAGTAATAAACAGCAGTATCCATAGACCACTCCTGACCATGTATGAATATTGGAGAGTGGAAAACAAGAAAAACAAAAAATAGTTCGAGGTGTAGAGTTGAGTTGAGGTCTCTGAGCGTAGGTGTAGTACAATCATCGCCAAAATGTGGTGTAGTCCAAGGAATGAAGAACAGTCAGGCAGAGATGAAATAAGTAGAAGTTTATTGTAAGTCATAAACTTGAGACCTCATCCTCCAGAGTCCAGCAAGTAACTGACTCTGTCCAGGTTAAACATTCTGAACTGAGCACATTCCACATTAGAACGATAAGTGCATGCAGGTAACAGAGAGCAGAACATACAATGGAGGTAAAGGATACCACACTCTGTCACAAAAATAGTGTCTTGGGAGCCATAAAGGGATGTACAATAAATATTAATCTTTACTAGTGTGCTGACTAAATAAAAAAGGTGACTGCTGCCGGATTGACTCCGAAGCTGCCTTGCGACTACTCAGGTAGAATATAAAAAATAGGTAACATGCCAGATTCTGTTAGTGGCAGAGGTCTGAGATTATCTTTTTTTAGCTTTTCCCTAGTTTGCCATACGCCAAAGTGCTTTACATTAGGTTCTGATGTAGTCTCTTGCACTCTCTGAAGACTGCTTCAGGACAAACCTTTACACCCGAATTTAGCATACCTTTCAATCAACTGCGGTGTCTGCTCACCTTTCACAAGTCCTATCCTCATATCTGATCACCAGTGTTACAAATTGGGTTTTTAGTTGACGGAGACATTGCACCCTGTCGAAGTAGGCACCAAAATCCTAGTCAGGGTAAGCTAGATAAACAATTTAAATTAACCTGTGCTCAAATTTTGGTAGCCTGGCACAGAGGAGGCAGGCTGAACCTAGGAGGCAATGTGTAAAATATGTGTGAAACATACACACACACACACACACATGCACACACGCACACACACACACACCCACACACTATCATAATGAAAGCACGACAAAAAAACGACACACAGCTTTAGAAAAATAGGGAATATTATTCTGAGTAAAATAAGACCAAAACCTGAAAAATCCAACCAGGAAATAGTGAGAAATAAATGTTTTCAAAATAAATAAAAAAAACAATGCTTAGAAGTCAATAGCAGTAATAGGTTACTTAAGGTCGCAAGGGACTGGGATAATTCCACAGTTTAGGCTGACCATAATGGAGGGCAGGCTGGCTACGACTCATGCATGTTACGCTAAAAAAGTACCCTGGATGGAGCAAAGCGTGGATGGTGAGGGCACGATGTGTCGACCTTTCCCACGCAATCGAGTCACTGCGTTGTTGTCAAGCTCCATTGAGATGAAGGCAAGGCATCGTCATCAGGCCACCCAGGCTCTGGAACAGCTGTTGTGGAACAGCTTCTGCGAAGAAATCGAACAGGGATGCGTTGGTTCTGACTGGTGCAGTAGTGATGACACATCGGTTTTGTAGAGAATCAGCTACAAAACCCACTTCTGAGTTCTAGGACTAGAGGAAACACTTCAAGCAAGAGTAGAAGAGTCCAGCAGCAACAGCAGAATTTCAGGAAGTCCCCGGCTCCCTAACATGTCAGAAAACAGGAGACAAGTCAGCAAGCCCTTGGAGTCACTATGAGTTTAAGTGAGATGGGTCCAGTCTTTGCTCTCAGCAGGGCACATATCATCAGGCAGCACGACAGCTCAGCAAATCAGAGAAACAGTCACTCAGAACAGTCAGTCAAGGCAAAGTGGCAATCCTTACAGCACAGCAGTCTTTACTCCAGCAGAGCTCTTCCCACATCCAGTAGTCTACTGATTTGGTAGGGTCAGAGCCCTAGTACTTATACTAAAATGTGCCTTTGAAGTGGGGGGTAACTGCCAAGCAGCTCCTTGAAAATCACAGGTCCCCTTTCATCATAGACCTGTCTGCTAGGCTATCTGCGGGGCATTAGAAGTCCTTTGTGTGGGGACAAGACACAGCCTATTCAGATTTAAGTGAGAGCTCCCTCTCCCCTTTCCTACCCAGGAAGGCTATTAGAATATAGATGAATGCAGTTGAGCCCTCTGTCACACCCACACTTCCTGTGTTTGTGGCTGTATAGAGGGAATGCACAAAATGTAACTCTCACCCAGCCTAGATGTGTATTGAAGCCAGGCTGCAGACAAACAGAGCAAAGTTAAGAGCGTGGAAATGCCCACTTTTTTAAAGTGGTATTTCCAAAATAGTACCGTAAAATTCAATTTCCCAATTAAAGACGATTTATCATTATCACTCAAAAGATATGAAACATCATTTAGTTACTCCTTTCTAATCAGGAATTACACGTTACAAAGAATTTGAGGATCAAAGCATAGATACCTGCACTAGTCCTGACATCCCTGATTGTTAAATGCAAAAGGGCTTGAGACACAATCCCCTACACCAACCGGTTTCCCCCAAAACAACAGCAAAGAAGATAGCCCAGAACACTTATAAATATCAAACAGTGAACAATCTTAGAATACAGGTATTTTTCCAAAGAAGAGTCGATGTTATGTTGTCATGTTAAATTTCATCCTTTATTTTTCTGTTTTAAAAACGTTTTGCAACTGCGGAGTAGGCCTCACAGTAGTGAAACTACTGATTTAGCCGTTTGTCACCACTTAGGACCTGTCAAATTAAGAAGTACATGTTCTACCTTTGCGCTACACAGCACCCTGCCCATAGGGCAACCTGGGGCCTACCTTAGGGGTGACATATGTGTAATTAAAAGGGAGTTTAAGACTTGGCAAGTGGTTTTAAATGCCAAGGCAAAGTGGCAGTAAAGTGCACACACAGGCCCTGCAATCGCAGTCCTGAGACAGGTTTGAAAGGCTACTTGTATCATTTACAGGCCCTGGGAATATAGTATACTACTTTACAAGGGACTTATAAGTAAATCAAACAAGTATATACCAATGTCACCATGTTTTAGGGGAGAGGCACATGCATTTTAGCACTGGTTAGCAAACCACAATTTTTGAAAAGCTTGAAACATATTGACCATATCTTCAAAACAACACTGATACTTTCTGGTCAAATCACGCCAGTAGAAGTATCTCACCTGATTTTACTCGTGTCACTCGACTCTAGAATAAACTCTGCAGGGAGTACATGAAAGACACTTCTTAACTCACACACTTACAGTACAATTTTACAACTCACAAAAAACCAGCTCTGCTGTAGTTACAGGCGTCGGAGCACACCTGAGTGGCACTCGGTCACTCAGGTGGACCCCGATGATGAAGCATGTCACCAACTGGGTTGGGGGGTGAGGTTTTTTTAAAAAAAAGAAAGAATTCTTTCTTTTTCTGCATCTCCATCCACCCATCTTTGATCAACAGGACACTAGGGGATGAAACAAAAACATTTCATGGGTCCACCCATATCTTTAATCAAATGATTTCCAAACTCAAATGCCCAAATGGTTTGGTTTGCCTTTGGCCCGGTGTATATACTGTAAAAAATAGATTTTGACACGTTTATGTTGTATGGCTCATTGTACTGCACTTGCACTGCACCGTCACTTGGAACACATACTATTGATTACGTTGTCATGTTATGTTAAATGGCACTTTTTGAGCGTGCTAACACCCGAAGGTTTCTTGGCGCTTGCTGGAGGGACATATGAGATGAAAACAGAAAGAAAGTTACCCAGAGAGAGTGAACAAAAAGGTCTTAAGGAGTTTCCTAAACTGAAGAAGGGAGATACTGGATTTAATGGCCAGGGGAAGGGAATTCCAAAGTTTAGGGGCAAGAAGAACAAATCGGCGACCCCCGAATTTATTGATTTTAAATTTGGGGATGACAAGCAGGTGAAGGTGAGCTGAACGGAGGGGACGTGCTGGTTGATACAAAGTGACCAAGGATTTCAAAAAAACAGGACAGGGGTAATGAAGGGATTTAAATACCATACAGCCCATCTTAAAGGTTGCCCTCTCCTTCACTGGCAGCCAGCAGAGCTTGCGGAGCAAGTGCTTCGCAGATTGCCACCTAGGGATCTTAAAAATGAGGCGGGCTGCCTGATTCTGCACGACCTGGAGGCGGTGCAGGAGGAATCGTGGGAGTGCATGGTAAAGGGAATTGAAAAGATCAAGGCGCGATAGGACAAGGGACATGACGACCTGACACAGAGCCGCGTGTGGGAGTAGGTGCCTGATCTTCCGGATTTTTCGGAGTTGGAACATACACGAAGAAATCGTGGCACCCACTTGAGCTTTAAGCGACAATTCAGCGTCGACCGTCACCCCCAGGCTCCTAACGGCCTTGAGTGGTGTTGGTGGAGGACCCAAGTCGGGGGGCCAAAACTGCGGGCCCCAGTGTGCAACACTGGAGCCAGGGAGAAGCAGCTCAGTCTTTCCAGGGTTAAGTTTTAACTGGTTCAGATTCATCCATTGTTGGATATAAGTCATAACGGCGTGAAAGTTGTTAATTGCCTGAGGAGAATCAAGTGGAAAGACGAGCTGCAAATCATCAGCATAATTGAAGACGGTAACGTCCCAATTATGGAGGGAACGAATTAAAGGGCGAAGATAGAGATTAAATAATAACGGGGAAAGTGAAGAGCCTTGAGGGACACCGCAAGTGATGGGGGATTTTGACGCAGTGAAGGGGCCTAGACGTACAGCTTGTGATCTTCCTATCAGGAATGATTCGACCCACCTAAGAGCAGAACCCTGAATGCCTGCCTGTCCAACACGGTGGAGAAGGATGTCATGATCCACCGTGTCGAACGCGGCAGACAGGTCCAGAAGAACCAAGGCCTGTGATCTCTTGGCATCTGCATTCCCTCTCAAGGTGTCCATAACTGCCAAAATGACAGCTTCCGTAGAATGGGCCGGCCTGAAGCCGGCCTGATTGAACTCAAGGAAGCAAGAGCTCTCGATGGATGAATACGTTGAATGAATACGTTGAATGAATAGTTTAGAACCTTACATTTGTCTGTTGAAATATAAATAAACCATTACCATTGATGTTGGCATGTGTCTTTCATGTTCATTGTGTTGTTATTGACCCATTGTCATAAATATTATTTTTGGTAATTCCCGGAAGAGGACTCTCCTATGTATACTTTATTACCCTTGTTCTTGGCAATACTGGTGCTTTTTTAGTGACTTCAAATTATGAGGATTACAAAGAGATTGTTGTTTTAAAAAAATTACTATGCAACCTATTCTAAGAAATTTTGTAACTGCAAATAAAAATATATGTACACGACAACTATATCATGATTGTAACAGTAATTATTCTGAAGTATTTTTTTCTAGTAAAGAAATAGAATGACAAAAAAACTAATTATTGTAAAATAATGCACAGTACAAAATTGTATATAATAAAATAGATTTTTAGAGAATGTATATAACAATAAAATATAAAAAAAGCACAATTAAAAAACATTTACTACAATTAAAAATAATAAGTATTTAAAGTATCTATGTGTAGCATTAAAAAATATATTAATCATAATAAAATAAATAAAAAATATTCTTTTTAAAAGAAAATTATATGCATTTCAACTCACACCTTTAGAAACAAAAATATTATTACACTTAATGAAATATATTGACTTTTGAAAGAGTATTACAAAGTAAGCTTTTTAAATTACATGTGGCCAAATCGTTTTACAAGATTAGATCATTAAAAACATGTTTACATATTTCAAAAAGTACAAAATATTAAAATGAAATATTTTTTTAGAAAAATACATATAAAAAATTAAATCTTAAATAATGTTTATAAAAACATAAAAAATCATGTAGTATATAAAAAATAGAAACATTTTAAAAACAAATATAATATATTAATGAAAAATAGAATACTCTTAAAGAACACAACTTATATTTACAATAATACAACAACATTTTTAACTGCGATATTAAAAAAAATATTCAAAAAGTATATTGTTTGCTACGATAGTCTGACTAACCATATTTTTAGCATCAAGATATTTAAGGCACGATATTTGTGTCCACAATAATCTTGAGAGGAGATTTTGGCAGAACACCGACAAAGCATGTCTTCTTATGCATTTTCTTTTGCTGGATAATAGAAGCTGAAAGCTTCAAAAGATTATCTGCCAATATTCATTAAACAATAAAAGAGTGACACCTGCCCCATCACAATTAATTAATATATGTATAAGAAAGTGGATTCACATTTGGGGTCGACAACTGTTCACCTAAAGGAATGATAACACTTCTTGTCAGGGTGAATGCTCAAAATTGCTACGAGTAGGAGGTAGTCTATGGAAGTCATAGACCAGGACCTAGGTGTAATTTATGGCCAACCGCAATGGAACAGAGCTTGAATACATCAAGTTAATTGGTCCCAGTGAATATCGGGAAGTCAGAAAGTTTGAAAACATTTCTAATGCTGATTTCAGAAAGGGACTTCATCACTTTTTCTGAAAAGAAATTACATTTCTTCAAAGTCCTAATGCAGAAAGAAGGAAATTCCTCCCTGCATGGGACACTGGTAAACATTTAGCTATTGCTGTAGAACCTAAGGCTGCATACCTGAGACAGGTTGATCCCCATGGAGCTCTGTAACTTTGGATATTTCTCATTAAAAAAAGTCCCAATGCAAAGTTGGACAAAATCATTGTTTCAGAAGAGCTCGGAGCTTTTAGTGAAACTGCTGGTGGGATACTTTTTCCTGCAGGCCCTGCTGAAGCGGTGGCACTCAGCAAGTTTTAAAGGTTTTCAAATGTCCTTCTGTTGTCTATTCTAACTACCTCAAGATCTCTGGAAAGGGTACTAAATGTCTCTCAGCGTGTCAGGCTGGAGCCAACAGCATAGTCCAATCAGGTTTCAGTTGTCACTGTTCAGCTGGGCATTTCAGGTAAAAGCCTCTTGAAGCGTGTTCTGTCCCTGTAGCCACAGAGGAGATCAGCCAACTGACCCTTGGAGTTCACTTGTTTTTCCTAGGTACAAGAGCTTACAGGTCCAATCCTTCAGGCCTCCTCTCAGGTCAGAGGCAGCAGATACAGTCCTCTTTTGATCTGCCGAAGATCTGGAAAGTGTTCTGAGGCGAGTTCCTAGTGGTACCACATTTATGATTACCATTAGCTGGTGGGTGGGAGTGACTCCTGTCTCCTCCCTAACCAAGTGTAGGGTTGTCATGGGACAACCCTACACTTGGCAAGTCAGCAGGCTGTGTCTGAGGAAGTCTTCACAAATTTGAATAAGCGTTGGGCTAAGGAACTCTGAAGATGCTGGTTTTGCTAGGTAAAGCTCCAAGCCTGAGTAATTTGAAGGTGGCTTTGTTACAACCTGACTAGGGGCACAAAGGCTGCTCCTGCAGGTCCCCTCCCATTTAGTTGTGCAAGGACAGAGCCATTTGAACATGGCAGACACATAACGGAGGAGCACCCCAGCCCGAGTTTATCCTGAGTAATCCTTTGAGGCCAAAGGTGCACGTTTAGCATTGAATCACTAGGCTGCCACCCTGCACCCTTGGGATACCACTGGATGGCAAATGGTGCAACACTGTGCAGCTTGGCAACTCAGTAATCCTGCTCAGGCCTTGGGACGGTACAAAAGGGGATGATGAACGGAGCGTTTGAGCAAATCAAACACTCACCCCTGGTCAACTGATCTGGGTTTAATCCATCACCATTCTTTAGCCCACTCAGCCACCCCATTTCAGACATGGCTATATGCAAATCAGTCTGACCCTGTGCCTCATGGGAACAGTACAGCATGAACTGCCAAGCCATGTCTTCCATGGACCGGAAACAAGCATCCTGGGACCGGTTTCGGATTCATAATCCTCATCAGCCAGGCTATCTTGAATCCAGTGGCCAAGTGAGCAAGGGACTCACGTCTGAGCATACCCTGCCACACTTAGGGCGAACAAAGTGATACAAAAGGGGATGATGGACGGAGCGTTTGAGCAAATTAAACACTCACCCCCAGTCAACTGATCTGGGTTTAATCCATCACCATTCTTTAGCCCACTCAGCCACCCCATTTCCGACATGGCTATATGCAAATCAGTCTGACCCTGTGCCTCATGGGAACAGTCCAGCCCGAACTGCCAAGCCATGTCTTCCATGGACTGGAAACAAGCATTCTGGGACCGGTTTCGGATTCATAATCCTCATCAGCCAGGCTATCTTGAATCCAGTGGCCAAGTGCGCTAGGGACTCACGTCTGAGCATACCCTGCCACACTTAGGGCGAACAAAGCGATACAAAAGGGGATGATGGACGGAGCGTTTGAGCAAATCAAACACTCACCCCCAGTCAACTGATCTGGGTTTAATCCATCACCATTCTTTAGCCCACTCAGCCACCCCATTTCAGACATGGCTATATGCAAATCAGTCTGACCCTGTGCCTCATGGGAACAGTCCAGCCCTAACGGCCAAGCCATGTCTTCCATGGACCGGAAACAAGCATCCTGGGGCCGGTTTCGGATTCATAATCCTCATCAGCCAGGCTATCTTGAATCCAGTGGCCAAGTGAGCAAGGGACTCACGTCTGAGCATACCCTGCCACACTTAGGGTGAACAAAGCGATACAAAAGGGGATGATGGACGGAGCGTTTGAGCAAATCGAACACTCACCCCCAGTCAACTGATCTGGGTTTAATCCATCACCACTCTTTAGCCCACTCAGCCACCCTATTTCAGACATGGCTATATGCAAATCAGTCTGACCCTGTGCCTCATGGGAACAGTCCAGCCCGAACTGCCAAGCCATGTCTTCCATGGACCGGAAACAAGCATCCTGGGACCGGTTTCGGATTCATAATCCTCATCAGCCAGGCTATCTTGAATCCAGTGGCCAAGTGAGCAAGGGACTCACGTCTGAGCATACCCTGCCACACTTAGGGCGAACAAAGCGATACAAAAGGGGATGATGGACGGGGACGGGCCTAGGATGGCTGCCACCTGTGCTTCTGCTAGCCCCTGCATGGACATTTTCAAGGAGGGGGCTGGTTCTGAGAGGTGAGTGCACCTTTTTTCCATTTCCCATGGCCCATAGAGTGCAATTGATCTCTGGGTTCAACCTGGTGTGTGGCCGGCCTGCCTTTCGGCAGCTGGAGGAAGCTTGCGTGGCCTATCCGACCCGCCAAGTGTGCAGTGAGGGGCTTCAGCCTGCATGGAAAGAGTGAGCAGTGTCAGAGACCCCTTGGATTACTGAAGTGTTGTCTGCTGCAGTGGGGGCACCCACACAGGTCCATTGGGCAGAGGTGGGCACCTAGGGGTACCAGCACCTTTCTGAGGCCTGGAGCCTTCATAGCTACAGACTTTTAAGAGACGAGTGTTACCGACCTGAGAGCTTGTTCCACTTGTTGGTTCGTGTGTTACCTGCCCTTCTCTTCCTCATGGCAGGGACCTGCCTTGTAGCCTTCCTAGGGTGGCCTGGAACTAACCACTACCCTTCATACAGAATGATGACCGGAGGACTATCACTATTGTTACCTTTGTTTGGTAATCTCCGCTGCCTTGATTGTTACGGACACTTTGCAGCCCTGAGGCCCCCACTAGGTCAAGTCTTGCCTTGATTATGCTGATGGCCTGCCTGGACCCAGTCTCGCACTCTTTGTGGCAGTGATTATCAAGCCTGACCTTTCTCTGTTTTTTTGGAATCCGCTGAGACCACTCATACCACTATATTCATGGCATTGCTCATGCTGGATATAGGTGAGGTGGCACATTATCTCCCCTAGCCCCTTGCGGACCCTTCCCCTCCCTCCCAAGTTTTGACAATGTGTTTGATCATTTATGAGAGACTTTTTTTAAGCCTAGGGGAGGACAAAGGGAATACAAAGGCACCACGCAGGAATTCTGCATTGCAATCACAAGGAGCACAACACACAGAGGGCTTTCAAACCACCATCCCCTATGGGGTAGATGCGCATGGAATGACACATGCCCCCTACAAGTTGGGCAACATCTTGGCAGCTATTGCTGAGTGCCAAGAAATGTTGGAGGCTAATTCAACTCCTTAAGGAATGATGTGGTGATCGTTTGAGGAAACCAACATAAGATGTCTAAAAAGATCACTGTGAATATGCAAGCTTTTGAGAAACTGCAACCTTCTACTGAACAAATGCAAGACATCATAGAAATACTTCTCATCATTGAAAATAAAGTCAACAATGCTGAGAGCCACTCAACCATTATTGTCCTACTTATGGCATTCCTGGAACATTGGATAAATAGGACATTGCCCCTACAACATTCTCACCTTGTTTTGTGATTGAGTACACACACAGAGTACACACCCAGCGCCCTCTACTGGGGCGCTGCCCAGACCTATGGTGGTGAGGCTCTTGAATTATTGTGACCATGATCGTACTCTGACAGAAGTTCTGGATCAAGGTATTGCCTGGTACGAAAATGCCACGGTAATGTTTTTTCCGGACTACACTGTTCAGCGCCAGTGGGTTTCCTTTCTTTAAATGGCGGCTGCATGAGACAGGTCTCAGGTATGCTTTTCTCTACCTTGCTAAGTCATGGATTTCTGATGGTCAGTACACTCAATTCATTTTGCATCTGGAAGAGACCTAGGACTGGGAGGAATCATTCCTTAGGCAGTCCTATAGCTACTCACCATCACCACCCTCATCAATGGCTAGGATGGCTCAAATAACTGACACTGTATGCCATCATTCTGTGCCACACACGACTGAAGAGGAGGATCCCACTCCCATGCAATACAGATGGGAGCAGCACAGTGCTGTTGTAGATATAGCAATTCTCCAGGGACTCTCGCTGGTGCCACTTTTTGCTTACATCTGCCTGCTCTCGCTCTGATACACCAACACCCTTGGTTTTTATGGCTCAATCTATTTGGGACCTGGCTTAGACATGAGATCTGCTGCAGCTTACTTCTAGCTGCCTCACCAAGCTTTCGTTCTCAGTCCATGGCCTTCTATGATGCTGAATGTAGAATTGCTCCCAGTGGTATGACTTTTTGAAGTTTCGCTTACTTTGAGTTCGGTCATAATAGGACTATTTTTGTGCCCTTTCCCTGCCCTACCCCCTGTTGGGGCCTTTTAATGTATTTTTCCTTTGTTTGTGTCGGTCCATGTTATTGGACGGTTGCAAAGTTAGCTGTCCTATGAATTCTTTTTGCATCCATTTAGGGTTAAGATGGTGCCCTCTTGACCATTCACTTTTCCATCCATTAGATTTTCACCCCACCCTAGGATCTCCCACATTTCACGGGGTGCCTTTCTCTTTGCAAACACCTGCATCCCTCTATTCCTTGTCATATCATACCTGTTGACACCAATGGTCTCATCACATGGAATATGTGTGGCATGAACTCTGTGCATAAATGTTATAAAGTGTATGTTGTCCTGCTCTCCTGGAAGGTACATATTGCATTTCTCCAGGAGATGCACTTGTTGGATACAGAGGTGACTAAACTGCAGTCCAAAATGAATGGGTCAAGTATTTGGCACAGGTTATTTGCCTACTCCCATGTAGTGGTGAGCTAGATTAGGGTGTGAATGCCACTTAGGGTGGAAAGAAAGAATATGGTTGCATATAGCTAGTTTCTGTTCATGAGGGGGGGTATACAGCCTTTACAACGAAACTTTTACAACGCACTACCATTACGACGCAACTTTTACAACGCAAACCATTACAACGCATAGCACTGGGGGCGCTCTAGGATAGGGAATAGGTTTAATGTACTATCCAACACCATCCCTACTATCCACGGGGACTGGAGTTGGAATAGGAAATTAAACTATTCACTATCCAGCGCCCAAAAGCATTATGCGTTGTAATGGTATGCGTTGTAAAACTTGCGATGTAACGGTAGGCGTTGTAAAAGTATGCGTTGTAACGTCATACATCCATGAGGGGGGCCTTTAATGGATGGGCATTGAACCTCTGAGTAGTTTATCAACCACACTTGAAACATTTATTCTTTTGGCCCCAGGTTACCTCCGTTATATCTGACTGGTCGGATGCCCCTTGGGTCACTGGGGGACTTTCATATGATTCTTGATGTATTCCTGGATCGATCGATGCTGCTCATCTTTGCCAATGTCTAACTCATTGTTCCCTAGCTTACACTTGGCAAGTTAAATATCTGACATGCCTCAAATTCTCAATCCACTCCCCAGTTCATAAATTGTATTCTTGCATTGATCTCTTTGTTTGGTCAGTGTCTATACATACCACTGTATCTTCTACAAGAAACTATTCTCAAAAACTCTTAAGCCATAATTCCTTAATTATAGAGTTAGCTCAGAGGTGGCCACCCTCCAATCCCTATGAGGCTGGCCTCGGTTATGATGATGAAGAACATGGTCTTCTGTCAGACAATACTCAAATTCCTTCATTTGTGACAATGCTGGGACTACTTCTTCCCACTTGATTGATTGGAAAGCATTTAAAGAAATTATTAGGGGGCTTTGTATTAAGGGAACTGTTGGGGTGAACACATTTCTGGTGTGAGATGTTTCGGAGGTAAAAGCTACCTTAGCGGGGGCTGAGCCGCCTGTGGTTGCAGACCGGAGACTTTGGATGCTCTCAAGTTGACACACGTAAACCTCCATGATAAATTAGAATTGCTTCATTGTCATGACTATGCTAAATATTTTAGGAGGACCAATAATAAAGGCATCACTTCCGGTCACTAACTAGTGTGATTGATTTTGCCTCCCCACTGTGATCCTACTCTGACCTCCAGTCTGGTGATATTGCCCATATTCAATACTCTATTGGTAATCACTCTGCCCCTAGGTCATGGCCGCTCGCGTGCTGGCTGCTCGTGCACTTAAAGACTGATGAGCGCTGAACGCTGAATGCTGTGTGCCCGCAAAAAAAAAAATGGCGGCTGCCCGGTTCCCGGTTCCCGACCCATTTCAGAAGTCCCTGACATCCATTCACCCGACCGCTCACCTGTCCGGACGCCTGCTCGCATTTCCGGGGGGCCAATGCGCCGAGATTGAATCGCGCCTGAGTCCCAGCCTAAGCCGAGCTGGGCTGAGGCTAAGAAAAACTGAGCAGGGTGGAGCAAAGGCGAAGAGCGTAATGGAAGAGGGACGCGGTCGACTCAAGGAGAGCAAGTGAGTCTGCCCTCGGGGGTTGGATCACTCAGCCGGGGACTGTATTGGGACTGTGCCGAGACTCACTCTGCTGCTTTTTTTGATGTTTTGCACATCTTCGACTGGGACTGCTGTTTAAGTTCTATCTGTCTCACTCCTGTCTTTTTTTCTATCTCTGCCACGATTTATCTTTACCCCGCCTGTGCCCCGCCTGTGCCTTAATGGTGTGATTGACTTTGGTCCTGCTGGTCACTGCTGGTCACTGTCGGATGACTGTCAGGCTCCGCTCAGCAACAGGTGGTGTCCCAGGATTTTCGAGTAGGCACCCAGGGAACAGTTTGTTGTTTGCTGACTCTTTTTCTTGGACTGACCTGCCGCCTGCGAACTCTGTGTCTTGCCGGGTGGTCTCCGGGGTCAAGCTCCCTGCCTCCCACTGCCTCGCTGCTTTCTACCACCATTGTGGTGCAGCCGCCGAGCGGAGAGCAGGCTGCGGAGCACAACTCCCACCAGCCCACGCGCGCCGCGCTTCCTCAAACCGCGCCAGGAGGCGCATAAAATCAGCGTAAGCCCCGCCTCGCGGGAAGCGAGTGGGACGCCGGGCGGGCCGTCTGTGGACGTCAGGGGTCATCCAGGGACGGGACGGGCCACCCCCCTTGGACTTGCACTGAGATATTTCCATGCCATTTGCTTCTCTAAAGAGAGACTATCCGCCGGAGGACTTGGGCATTGTATTACATTTATATAAGTGAACTATACAACAAGAGGTCCTAAGATTGAAACATTAGCGGAAATCGATATAGCAAGCTAGGATAATTATAACATTACTGTATTTAGTTCTCTTAGAGGAAGGAGGAAATAGTGCAAAGCACAGTCTGAAAATCATGACTACCAAACTGAAAACCCGCTCTACTAAGGGCAAATTAGGAACCCCCTCAAATCAAAAAATTCAGGGATCGAGACAAGTGACGCCGTGGCTCATAAAGCCACTCCGACAGTAATCGATTTAATGTTACGGAAGGTTGCCGGGGAGATAGAGCGCACGGAGAGGCGCATATCCATGACTTTAACAACTTTGCCCCTGACCCCTACACAAACTGGGGATTTGAATCTTAGTGAAACATCGGACAATGGCAGCCGGGATAATTTATCCGACGCTGTTCCTTGTGCCCAGCTAGCAATAGAGGACGAAGAACTGACAAGTAGAGGGGGAAATAGATCACCTAGGAAGAGAAGTAAAAATCGTGGTAGTAAGAATATACAAACAAAAACCTGGAAAAACCTCATTAGGGGCAATAAGCCAAAAGACACAGAGGACGAGGTCTCGATAACAGAACCTAGATCTCCCTCAGTCCCCCCGGGGTGGCTTGATCCTGAAATTCTAGATCTACAAAAGCACTTGAACGCTTTTATAGCCAGACAAATTAAACCGCTAGTTAACAATCTAGATAAAATAGCCAATGATTTGCAGAGACAGGGCAAGGTTAAAGAGATTTTAATTGCCAACCAATCGGATAATGTATTGCCAGTAGTCACTCTACCAGCTCAACAACTCCCACTATCTAATAATTGTGTAAGCAATGAGCAATGCATCATTGCGCAGGTGCATGCAGAGCCCAAAGTGGTAAAACAGGTGGGGGATAGAAGCACGCAATCACATGGAAACATGGGCAGAGATAAAGCACAGGGACATGCAATACAAACGCAGCCAGAGACATCTGCTATCCCCAAACAAACAGACACCTCCCAAGCAAGTATGGAGCGAAATGATTGATCTCAAGGTCCCTTACCATGTGTAAATCTACCTCCTGAAGCGAGCCCCTTTGTTGTCATCTTTGCTGGGGTACCCGAGCTCAGAATGGGGCAGAGAGAATCACACATGGAACTCAAAAACAAGATCACCAACTGGCTAAATATTCAAAGGCCCCTGCGGGGGAGGAAGTGGGGGAAATCTTACACGTAAGGAGGGCAAATTGGGTTGGCAGTAGAAGAAAAGACATAGAAGGGAATTGTATCATTGCAAATTTCAGGAACCCGAACCTAGTGGAGTACATATTGGAGAACTACAACAGAAACACAACTAGTACTATAAGGACTATGCCACTAGGGTACTTCTATCCCAGGAAATTTGTTACCCATCCGCCAAACTTCAAACAGGTTAGAAGGGGAAGATTGACAGATGGACACTGGGCAAGGTACAACGAGCATGGCGCACAGCCCTTACTACATCAGGGTGGGTTACAGTGGACAAATAGATTTAGCCCCTTACAGTCCCTGGATGAGAATGAATGACTACTGCAAGAAGGAAAACAAAGCGAGGAGAAGGATAGGAGGGGGATGAGGGTCGAGAGTGAGACAGAAGCCCATGGGAGTAAACAAAGGAAGGAACTCGTAGAATACCCACTCTGCCAAAATAGAGAAAAACAGAGGGGTAGGCTAGAGAGGAGGGCCAAATCCAGGCTAAGTGAAAAGGGCATAAAAGAAGGGGAGGAGCTAGGAGGAAAGTTGAATATCATGTCGTGGAACATAGCGGGACTAGCCGGAAAATTTGAAAATACAGATTGAAGGAATCAACTTCAGGGCTTTCATATATTAGCTTTTCAGGAGACATGGGCAGTTAGCCCCTCGCTCTACCAAATAGAGGGCTACAAGTGCTTCTTCGTGCCTGCACAAGAAAGCAGAGTGGGAAGAGCAAGAGGTGGGTTAGCACTTGATATATAAGCCTAGAAGGTAGATGGTCAGTACCAGCCTGGACGTCACATACTCTTCAAGCAGTAACGTTCCAAGGCAGAGGGTTGAGGTTACAGCTGTTTAACGTTTATAACTCAGGGCCAATAAATGGGAAAAATGCTGTCCTACGGGAGTTAGATGAAAGACTCACACAAGAGGCGGTACAGAGGAAAGGGGGGGACCAATAGTACTATTAATGGGTGACCTCAACTGCCACCTCTGCTCAAACTTGTCCCCCATAATAACAGACTGGGACACCTGCCCGCTTAAAAATGGGCCGCATTTTGAACACAGCCACGAGGGTACAGCACTAACTACACTGATAGAAACCCATTCATTAGTACACACCATTGATCTGACAGTCCTGGAGGTGGAGGGCACATATGTCCCAACGTTTAAAGGAAGAGGTTGCTCCACCATTATAGATTACATAATGATATCTACCTTTGCTAAAAATAGAATCACAAAGGTTAGAACGGAATGGAGCACCTTTAGTGATCACAACCCCTTAGTCATAGAAATAACACACACTGGCTGGGGGGGTAAGAATAAACAAGGGGACATAAGCCTGTAGCCCACAGATCAGAGGAGGCGACTAAGGTGGGCAAAAATAAACCCTCAGGAGTTTTATAAAACTCTTATCCAAAAAGGCGGAAAACAGGTTGAAGACTGTCTGGACCCCCTAATAGAGGGACCGGAGCTAGTCGCAACATTTGGATCCTTGACAAAACTGGCTGACAAATTATTGAAAGCAAAAGGTCCAAGTAAGGGCACTAAGCAACCAAGATGGTTTGATACAAGTATCTCCAAAGCATTAATGAACTTAAAAGTTTGCCTTAAAGCTAATCCAAGGGATAAGGTAGAAGTGGCCAACTGCAGACAAGTCTACAAATCCCAGGTAAAGGAGAGGAAGACCACCCTACAAGCAGAAGTATGGGCTGATTTGAGAGAGGCAGGAGAAAACAGGGATTTTACAGAGTTTTGGAGGATTGTAAATAGGCCCTGTTTTCAAGACAACACCGCCCCGGTGATTAGCACCAATATCCTCCCAGAGCAATGGGTTGCTCACTTTGAGGGTCTTTACAACAAGTCGAAGGTAGCAATCCAAGAAGGGGGCTGGGAGGGCACCCGTAGTTCTGAAATAGATTTTTCATTAGAGGAGATAACAAAGGCGATCCAAGGTCTGACCCCGAACAAAGCTCCAGGGCCCGATGGTACTCCACCAGACTTATATATAAGCAACACAGACCTTTGGGCCCCAATCCTAACTAGGGTCCTAAAAGCGGCTATTAGATCAGGTCTACCACGCTCCTGGTCCACTGCATTGATTGTACCCATTTTTAAGAAAGGGAGTAGGGACGATCCAAAATGTTATAGGCCGATTTCACTAATTGATGTCTCTGCCAAAATATTAGGTCGAGTGATACTAAATCGGCTTATGGAGTGGAAAGAGGAGCACCGCACTATAGTTGACATACAATACGGATTTAGAGCCGGTAAATCAACTAGTGATCAGTGTCTAAATCTGTACCTGCTAATCGCCAAATACACCAAAGCAAGTAATGGCACGGTTTACATGGGATTTATGGACCTGGCTGCGGCCTTTGACAACGTGAACAGGGATAAATTGTGGGCCATGATGTACAAGATAGGTATAGATGTGGGGCTGATAAACATCTTAAAAGAGTTGCACTGGAACACCACTGCTAGGGTTCGCTTTAGCCCAGAGGGGGGGCGTACTGACCCATTTCCTTGCTCGGGAGGAGTAAGGCAGGGGTGCATTCTCGCCCCTTTCCTCTTTTCATTTTATATAAACGCCTTAGAGAGCACCCTCATCTCCCTGACTGTGGACTGCCCCAAAGTAGGATCGCGTCAAATCCCAGTACTTCTGTATGCGGATGACGTGGTTCTGCTTGCCCGAACACCAAGGAGCCTACAACAACTGGTGGACGGATTTGTTAAGTTCATGGCCAACTTAGACCTGTCTGTAAATCTGAAGAAATCCTTTGTTATGGTGGCCGGAAAAAAAACCTTCTAATAAGTTCGTGTTTAAAATAGGGACACACACCTTGGATACAGTAAAAACTTTTCCCTATCTGGGCCTCTTATTTGATGGTGAAATTCAATTCAACCCATTGGTCGAGGAACACTGCACAAAGCTGGTCTCTTCAAACGGTGCAATATTAAGCTTTGCTCGTAGGCTGGGACGATGGTGCCCCAAACAAATAATGACTCTATATGGCTCAATTAGTATGGCAAAGGCCCTGTACGGCGCTGAGGTTTGGGGCTTCCGGCACTCTAAACAATTACAACTAGAGGAAGATAAATTTCTCCGCAGAATCCTGAAAATCCCACACTCCACTTCTGCCGAAATTGCTCACACAGAACTCGGGATTCCATATATTTCAGACCATGTCAAGATGAGGCCAATTTTAGCATGGATCAGAATATGGACTAACCCAGAGTCAGCATTGACCAGGGAAATTGTCATAGACTGTCTGCAAAGGGATAAGGGGTTACAAAAACTTTGAAACTGTTAGACCGGGTTCTGGACCCTTAAAGAGATCAATAGCAGCTCACGGTCTAGTCAGTAATGGGGAGGGCATGGAAACCTATCTGTTCTTGATGTATAACCAGCATGATAGATTTGTAATGTGTTGTTTTAGGCTCAATCTGTTACCTAATATTTTAGCTTATCCCTCTTGTTTTACTGTAACGATTGAGCAGAAGGGTGCCTGCGGCTGCGACAATAGGTCTCCGCAGGACACCCTTCATTTTGTACTTTTATGTTCATTTTTCCGAAACCCTAGGCGTAGATTTGTGGTTGACATCCTCAGGAAGCAGAAATTTCGTCATGCAAGAGCTGCACTGCTCTTTTTACAGAGAGCTAGCGATATGCACACCTTATGCTCTATTGTACGTTTTTTAAAAGTAGCAGCAAGACTGAGAAACACAAGAAATTAACCAACTTTTGTACATAATAATTATTTCTCTCTATGAATTGTACCCTCTACTCCTTGTACTTTTAATTTGTCATAAGTTCAGAAATTTAATTTAATGGAATTTTTATTGTATAATGTATTTTTATGATGGTTTTTAATCGTCGAAATAAAGATTTACTGAACTGAACTGAACAATACTCTATCACTACAGCTTCCATGGCTACTAGAGATAGCCTAATGCTCCCCCCTCTTGTTTCCCGTGTTGCCTTTCTGGACTTCTTATTTGAGATTTCTATTTCCTGTGTCTCCCCAAAACCTTGGAGGTTCTGGATGAATCAATCAGAAGTCATTAGATTGGCTCCTGCCTTACGGGCTTACAGCATGGAAATGTGCGAGAATCTGATGGCTTGCCTGCTGAATGTTATACCCAATCTGCCCAAACTGTGGCACCTGAGCTACAATCTTTTTTCCAGGCCAGTTGTGGGACTGGCTCTCTTCCCCATCCCTCAATGCCACACTCATTACAACTCTTTTGAAACCTCATACAGATCCAACGGATCCTGGGTCCTATAGTCCACTCTCCATCCTTAACACAGATTATGAGATACTCACCAAGTCCCCTGCTGTTTGGTTGCCACATTCTACACTGTATGGAGCCCTTGACTGCTGTCCTGAGGCTGTCTTTCGGAAGAAGGAACTTCAGTTTTCTCAGAATTCTGAGAAGAAAAAAGCTTGCAGAGACAACCCCGCTTATCTGGTCTCCAAATGTGAGTCTGTCATCAACAGTGACCCTAAGTTCTTCACTTTTTTGACAGGAACTGGGAGAGTACCCAGTTATCCGGCCACCAGTCAGGTGTCCAGAGGTGCAAGTTGTTCCCAAATATAACGACTTCTTTCTTCCCTGAGTATAATTTCAAACAGTTTGATGACATCCACCCCGTGATGGCTTTCATGCAGTAGTGGCATGTATTTCCCATTTCCGCTTCGTGGTCACGTTTGAGGGATAACATTATTTGTGTATCGTCAGCATAGGAGGTCAATTGAAACCCATAAGATCCTATTAGGATTGCCAGAGGGGACACATAAACATAAATAATAGTGGGGCTGAGGGCCAACCACTGCGGAACTCCACATGGTAGAGAAAAAGGTTCAGATGTATTATTATTCAGATAAACTGTTTGGATTCGATCGGCAAGAGAGGATTTCAGAAGGTTCCACGCAGGGCCATGAACCCCTGCTTCTGACATACGGTCCATCAAAATCTCATGATGAACCGTATCAAAGGCCTCAGAGCGATCCAACATGATGAGTATCGCTGCGCCTACCTGTTCTAACCTCTTCTGTGGATTTGATCAAGGCCAGCTCTGTGCTATGACCAGCACGAAAACCATATTGAGTTGGATGAAGTATGCTATGTGTCTGGAGAAATTGACTCAGTTTGATATTCACTGATTTTTCTAACATCTTTGCCAGAAGAGGAAGGCATGAGATAGGCCTGTTGTTGCTTGGGTCCTTTGGATCAATATTTTGTTTTTAGAGTATTGGAAGGATGGAAGCAATTTTCCATCTTTTAGAAAACTGCCCAGTGTTGAGAATAGTATTAAACAGAGAGGTAAGTGCCATCCCAATAATCTCCGAGATTGTTTGGGCAGGGGTCCAGAGGGGATCCAGAACGGATCGTCATCAAGAGTTTAATGGACTCTTGTGTGTCCAGTGGTGTAAAGCTATCCAATATCGGGATTGTTTAACATGTCTTAGGCGGGGCAATACCTAATGCCACATTATCCTTTATCTGTAAGTCCGTAAAAGAGGAGAAGATAGCTTCCACTTTTTGTTTGAAAAATCTAGCCAACGTTTCACATAATTCAGGGGTGCTGTGTGTTTTAGGTGGATTGGGGGAAATAAATTTGGCTATGCTTTTGCGCAATTCTTTGGAGGAGGATTTAGTCTTGCTAATCTGCTCAGTGAAGAATAACCTTTTAGTATCAAGGAGTGATTTCTTGTAGAGCGTAAGACTTAGTTTATACACCTCTTTATCCGTCTCAGTGTAGCCTTTCCTCCAAGCTCGTTCTAATTGTTTACAATCTAGTTTTAACTTTCTCAATTCTTCAGTATAGCATGGCGCTGAGGGTGTGACCCGCATAGGAGACCACATTTTTACCAGTGCTAAGTTGCTGCAGGCAGCCTCTATCCATTCCGTAAAGGCTGTTGTAGCCTCGTCGACTCTTGGTGAAAAGTTGCTAGCTGTGGTTTTTGGAAGATTACCTAGCTCTACATCATTGATATCTTTCCAAGCCCTTGTTTCTATCTGAACCTTAGACTCTAATTTGAGTTGGTGGTGGGCTGGCCATGCCAGATTGAAAAGAATGGTGGAGTGATCAGTTCAGGGGAGTGGTTGGACCTCAGTGCAGGACAGGTACAGATAATTGGAGAATACACCATCTAGTATGTGTTCGGCTACATGGGTGGGGCCAGCTACCAGCTTCTTACGGTCACCCCCACTCATAACTTGTTGCAGCTTTAGAGTGTCAGGGTCAGTGAGATCTTCAAGATAAAAATTTAAACCCCCCAGTACCGTGAAGGAGTTAGCACAAAGTTCCTCCTCCAGAAGCGTCCCAACAGACTCTATAAAAGCACCTCTGGATGGTGGTACAAAAGGATCGCTTTAATGTATCGTGGCAGGAAGTGCGAACACTGATCGACAGTGCTTTGTAGGCCACGTTAGAAGTTTGAAAGAGGGTTCCAGGGTGTTATGAAAGATGACTGCCAGTCCTCCACCCCTCCCAGTCGGTCTGTCTTGCGAAAAGCTGAGAAATCCTGTAGGTGTGGCTTTAACTAAGTCCGGTCCGGAGCTTTATCTGTCCAGGACTCCGTAATGAGGGCCAGCATAATGCTGTGTTCCTCAATAAACAATGCACATTCTGTGCTATGCTTGATTAAAGATCTAGCTTTAAAGAGAAGACATTTCGGTGGGCAGGATCTCCTATCAGAGTGGTTGCCCCTTTCTTGTTACTCAAACTGTTAATGGGATGGTCCAATATGTGGGGAAGTAACTGAAGGCAGCATGGGCAAGTACCTGGATGGTCTTTCAGGGTTGCCTCGAGCGCAATATTCGGGCAGATTACGGACCCACTTTCACTTTTCAGCCCCAGAAGAAGATCTCTCGAATATGTCAGGCAGTCTGACCACGGAGATCCAGAGGGAGTGGCCCTGACCCTGTCCGAGCGCGGACGGGCATGCCTTAGGAGCGCAAGCGGCACGCCCCCTGTGTGATCACGCCAGCATGCCTATTTGTAGGTAGCGCCTGAACAACTAGCCTGCTAATTATTAGCAGTTAAAAATATTACAGAGTAATCTAGAGTAGTCTAGTTCCAACGAATGACCTCCGACGGCAGATCCTTCTCCTACCTCACCGCCAACACCTGGAACATCCACCCTTCCCACATATGGCAGACCCAAGACCTACTCACCTTCAGAAGATTCCTCAAGACCTGGCTCTTCGAGCAGTAGCAGCACCCCCCTCCCCTCACCGCCTTGAGACCCTAATGGGTATGTAGCGCGATCTACAAGTACTATGATTGATTGATTGAACACAGCTCGTAGCAAAACCCAGGAAGGCAGCGCTGCACGGTCGCACCAGCGTGCCTATTTGTTGGTAGCGGCTGAACAACTAGCCTGCTAACCTACAAAATGGCGGCCGTGCTCCCTGCCCCCGATCCCTGGGACCAGAGCCAACAGAAAACAACAGCAATCGACGCAGTGCCCTGTGCAAACTAGCAACCTGCAGTGATCAGCCGTAAAGAGCCCCATGCAGAGGAAAGAGCAATAGTTAAGGTGCTTTTGAGTTAAAAAGCAGCAATGTAAAAACGTTAAAAATGAGTAAAATTGATTAATAGCAGTTAAAAACGCTACAGAGTAGTCTAGTTCCTGGCGAGCACTGAACACAGCTCGTAGCCAAACCCAGGAAGGCAGCACTGCACGGTCGCACCAGTGTGCCAATTTGTAGGTAGTGGCTGAACAACTAGACTGCTAACCTACAAAATAGCGGCTGTGCTCCCTGTCCCCTATCCCGGGGACCGGAGCCAACAGAAAACAACAGCAATTGACGCAATGCCATGTGCAAATTAGCAGCCTGCAGTGGTCAGCCGTAAAGTGCCTCGTGCAGAGGAAAGAGCACTAGGTAAGGGGCAGTATATTTAAAAAGCAGCAATGTAAAATTTTTAAAAACAAGTAAAATTGATTAATAGCAGTTAAAAACATTACAGAGTAGTCTAGATTAGTAAATCCAACTCCCTGTCATCCACTGCTTATGGCAGTGTGTGATGGGGACGGTGGATTGGTTGCATGGCATGGCCTGTTGTCAGGCCCTGCGGCCAACACCTCGCAATCAAGCAAAACCACGCTGAAGACCCTATACGGTGAGGGGGTTGGCCACAGTGCCTGCTGCTAATACTTTTTTAAGCAGATAAACCAGTGCCGGGGGAGGGAATTACTCAGACCCCTCTCCAAGCCACTATTAGCCCCAGAGACCCCAGGACTTTTTGTTTTATCAGAGGGAGGAAGTGTGCACAGCCACCCTCTTCATGCTACTATCATCCACTTGAATCCCATCCCCAAACCTTTAGAAGCCCTGGGGAAACCGTTCCCTAGGTCCAAATGCATGTACATTAGGGGTAGGGGACATTTGCCCCCCCAGCCCAAATGGGCTCTAAAGATCACACCCCATGGGGCCATACTTTAATCATCCCTTCTCCCAGGGCCAAATACTTTTACAATATGGAAGGGGGCCCCCTCCCTAAGCACAATTGGGCCTGAGGACCAATCCCCGGGCCATATTTTAATTAAATTGGAGAGGGGCATCTGACACCTCTCCCCAAACCTTTAAAGATCCCTATGGCCCCTCTCCCAGGGCTGATTGCCATAAATAAGGGGAGGGGGACCGCACAGGCTCCATCCCCATGCCTATTGTGGCCCTGAGGACTCCATTACCCAGGGCCAATTGTCATAAATAAAGTAGATGGTGCTGCGTGGACTTCTCGGCAAGCCTTATTAAGCTCTGGTGACCCATACCCTGGGCATAATTTTATAATGAAGGTGAGAGGGGCACGTGGCCATCCCCATGTCATAATAGGCCCCACAACCCCATACTTGGATCTGAATTCTATAGGGTGGGGCATGTTGCCATCCTCCCAAGCATTATCAAACCCTGGGTGCCCTATCTCTCCAGGGAAATACAAAAGGGGAATAGGTGTGTGGTGGCCCTTCATAGTCCCTAATAGGCCCTGGGACATGTGATTCCAGACATGAAACCACACCTGTTACCAAACAAAAGTTGGTACTTACTAAATGTAATAAGGCAACCCAATATTATACTATGGGACAAGTAGATTTCCAGTGGTAAAAAGCTAATTTTTGAGTTTTTCACTGCCAGGACATGTAAAACATAAAGATACATGTCCATCCTTTCAATGGCCTGAGGTATTCTTGCTGTGGGGGTCAAAGATTTTCTATATTTATTGATGCCTATGTGTATGTTTCAACTGCACATGGGTGGAATATGCACATTTGATACATGTGAAAAAATACCAGCTACCCATTGCCCGAGTCTTGCCCATATGTGGCCAGTCCAGCCAATCTGTACATGGTACAAAATTGACTTACAAGCATATCAGAGCAAACAGGGTGAAGATGCTGCTGTGAAGGGGGCCTGGAGAAAGTGATCCTCATCAAACTCTGACAGAAGAACATGCGAGGTGTGAGCATGCACCCCAAATCCTTCGATACTGCTGATGTGAAGCTGGAGGTTCCACCGCCGCAGTCGGCTCGCCAAAAAGCCAACTCGCAATACAGAAAGTGCTGAAAATTCTCTGTACCACCCTAAGGTAGTTGCTTTTCCCTGACCCCATGTGCAGCAGTCTGTGGTGTGCCTGTGGTGTGTTTGCAGTGTCAGTAGTTCACCTGCGGCCTTTCCAAAAGCTATCCGGCAATCTTGTAAACAACGGTCAGACTACAGAGGCCATGGCAGGTCGGACTGCAACCACGGGTAAAGTAATTCACGGAAAGCAGAACTTGTAATCAGGCCCTAATTTATTTTTTGAGCTTTTCAATTTCTCAAGCAGGGCAAGGTTTGCATTGGTTTGGCATTTCAAAAAATCAGGCCAGGTTGAAGGGGCGAATGTGTGGTCTATATTTTAAGTGTCCTGTGGCTCTTGGTAATATTGTCCTTCGTAAAAAAAATTAATATTTAAAGAAATCGAACAGTAATGGCTTCTAAGCAGAAATACAATGTGGAGAATCTGATATTCCCATAAAAATAATACACTACTTTAGAAGAACAAGCTGAAATGTCATTATAAACAATTCTATGGGAAATAAAACATTTAGTTCATCAATATCTGTTGCAAAATTGCAACAACTTTAACAAAGAAGGTAAATATTTGTGACAAGATGAACCGACACCAGTTAAATCATTGATTCTTAATGGGTTGCAAATTGCGACCTACATCACGAATATTAATGAGGTAAGTTGCAATTTGTGACCCATTAGGAATCACCGCCATCACAGAGAAGGTGGCCTGCTGGGGTCAGGAGATTACCATGTCTGTGATTGCTTTTTAACAGAGCAATTGTTTTTTTTCAAATGCAGCCCGTTTTTGTTCAAGGAAAACTGGATGCGTTTTAGAAGAAAATTACATTTCTCATTTGCTAGTGGATTACCACCACATTTAAACTGGTGGTAAAGTATTAGTTTTGCAACTGGAATTCAGTCGCACAAAAGGTATACATATCAAACCGATTCGGTATTTAGAAGGCACACCCTTGATACGCCACTTTTCAAATATGAATTGCAAATTGCAAATTGCGATTGCGATTCGGTAGCAAGTTACCAAATCTCATATTGCCGTGTTGTTCATTTGAAAAAACATTTTTGCAGTCGGAAACGGCCTGATTTTGCAAATTGGGCTGTATACGGCCACAACAATGATTGGTACATCTAGCCCCTACTAGTTTGTGCTGTAGGAAAGTAGTCCTAAGGTACACTGCATAGAAAAGGCATACCATAGGTGGTAAACGGGTAACCACCCCCGGGTTTTGGGGTAAATTCACAGCTCCTAAAAAAGGCTTGACAGGGATTCGCCTAAAGCAATGACGTCCTAGAGGCAGGAGTAACATGTAAAAAAAAACTTCTTAAGTTTGCATGTGTGCTGTAATGTAAGGGTTTTGGGGTGCTATGGAGTTAATTGTAGGGTTCAGGGTGGGTATGGGTTTTAGGATGTGAGGGGGGAATTTTAGGGTTCAGGGTGGGTATGGGTTTTGGGGTGCCAGGGGGTAATTTTAGGGTTCAGCGTGGGTATGGGTGTTGGTGTGCCAGGGGTAATTTTAGGGTTTAGAGTGGTTAAGGGTTTTGGGGTGCTATGGTGTTAATTGTAGGGTTCAGGGTGGGTATGGGTTTTAGGATGTGAGGGGGGAATTTTAGGGTTCAGGGTGCGTTTGAGTTTTCTGATGTCAGGAGGGCAATTTTAGGGTTCAGGGTGCGTAGGGGTTTTGGGATGCCAGGGGGTAATTTTAGGGTTTAGGGTGGGTATGGGTTTTGGGGTGCCAGGGGAGAATTTAATGTTCAGCATGGGTATGGGTTTTGGGGTTCCAGGGGTAATTTTAAGGTTCATGGTGGGTATGGGTTTTGGGGGGCAAGGGTGTAATTTTAAGAATCAGCGCGGGTATGAGTTTTGGGGCTCCAGGGGTTGATTTTAGGGTTCAGAGTGGTAATGGGTTTTTATTGTGCCAGGGGGTAATTTTAGGGTTCAGGGTGGGTATGGGTTGTGGGGTGCTAGGGGGGTAATTTTGGGGTTCAGGGTGGTAATGGATTTGAGGGGGCAAGGGTGTAATTTTAGGGATCAGTGCGTGTATGGGTTTTGGGGCGCCAGAGGTAATTTTAGGGTTCAGGGTGGATATGGGTTTTGGGGGGTAAGGGTGTAATTTTAGGGAACAGCGCGGGTATGGGGTTTGGGGTTCTAGGGGGATGATTTCAGGGTTCAGGGTGGTAATGGGTTTTGGGGTGCGAGGGGGTAATTTTAGGGTTGCATGTTTTCTCCGCTTGACCTGAGCATTAATCGATCCTGATTATCTGCCATTTTAGCCCCGCCCCATTGATTAACATTAGCCACGCCCCTTCATTTGCCATGTTAGCCCCCCCCCGAAATTAAGACCTAGTTGCGCCCCTGTAGTGTTAGGTAGAGCTTATGGATCGCGATTCGAGGAGGGTGAGTGAAATAGCAAGTTTTAAAAAACACACCGTTTAAAAAAAGCACACACAAATTCAGTTTCAATTTTAAACAAGCGCGCCTTATTAAGTCAAAGCAGCGCGGTATCAGCGAGCAGCGCGCACAACTGTAGTGTTTTTATCTAGGGACTTGAATCGATATTCCTATTTTATACCCTTGTCCGGTTATAATCAATAATATCCATACAACGGCATAATAATCATATCATAATTCAGTCGTAGCACATGCTGTCACATTAAGCAAGGCTACTTCTCCGGCCCCCTAGAAAGCACACCGAGTTCTCTAAACAAAACCAAGCCTCCATCAACCTGGGAAATCCCCCTTGCTTTTGTTTTGATTTCGTCATAGAACTCCTGTAAAGCACTGTAAGAACGGCCAGTTCTTAGTGACATCTTTATTGACGTCTTCTGTCCAACCTTACGTCAAACCCAGGCACCTTTCAGGTATAAATATACCAACGTTGCCTTAAGCAAACACACGGTGGTGATTTTGGAGCAGAGCAGCTATCTACTTGCCCGAGAGCCCAGCTGGTGCGAGAGCCCACGGACGCTGCCCCTCCTCTTTGACGCACTGAGAGAGACGCTGTCTTTTCTCCTACCGAGAAATCCAGCTCTGGTGTTTCCAGATACCTTCGCGGGTTACTGGGATATCGAGTCCTGAGTAAGAGATACAAGACCTCCTGCTTTCTAATTACCCAGGTATGGAGCCGACTAAACCCTTAAAGAGAATTCTTGAATCAGATTCTTGGCAAAACAAACTTAACTTAAACTGCTACTTATTTACTCCTTCCCACGTATGAGGCTTAGGTCAGGTACACCGGGGTAGGCGTATTTAGAAGCACCAGTTGAGTACGTTAGTCAATGTATATATGTATATATATTTTATCTATTTTAAAGTATCATATGGCTAAGAAACCATATCAATGCTTCTACAGTATTATTTTATAATCCTCCTTTTACTGTACGCACTTTCCTTTACTATGAGTATTGCAATTGTGGCAATTTATTTCTCTTGTATGAGGAAGAAGACTGTTCAATAAATTACACCTTTTATTGAAAACGCCCGTCTCTCTTTTCTCTGCATTCTGGTGAAACTAAGTACGCACATTTGACTGAGTGAAATAGCTGTCTATTGTTTTCACACGACTCTAGAGATATACTCTTATTCAGGGAGAGTAAAGTTGTCATGTTTTATGGTTGTCAGAAGCTAATCCCTTCTTGTCTATCCAGGGAGGTTAAACTCCTCCTCGTTTATTCGAGAAAGTTTCTAGTGACCTCTGAGCTAGCTGGCAAACCTTAAGTCTAATATAGTCAGTAGAGACCTAGTTAACCTCAGTCCTACGTCTACACTGCTGAATATATTATTCCAATGCGCAGAGCCTATTGGGAATATAGGAACTACACTACACAACAATCAACAATTGCCGGCTTACTGCGGGGAACAGGCTTTTCAACTAACGTCCCGCCTCCAGGCTCCGCCCCGTCAAGGCCGATTGGCTGAGGCCTGATGGAAGGTCTGAGGGGTGGTCGCTCCTCCAACTTCTAATGTAGCAACGTTTTGGAACAACTTGCCACCATCAATTTGTATGATAGAAAATGAGCTAAGCTTTCGGAAAGCAATCAAAACCTAGCTCTATAAATAGCTTAATCCTTGAGGGTCTTGGTCTTGTTGGTTGAGATGCTGCTTCCTACTCAGCGCTGGGATGCCTTCAGGTCACCAATCGCTCTAAAAATTATAGAAATAGAAATATTCCCCATCTTTACGAAAGCTAGATGGGGCGGCAAACTTTTTGTGGTTAGTACCACAAAAATCTGGAATTCCCTTCCCCTTAATCTTAAAGATTCACAAAAACTTCTTCAATTTAGGAAGGCCTTGAAAACATGGCTTTACAATCACTAGCCATGTCCTATGTCCTATATCCTTTCAGTTATCAGGCTCCTTTCCAAGGAAGCGCTAAAACTCGACCAGGTAATTGAGCGCCATATAAAATATATTAACATAACATAATAGGAATATTGTGGGTTATTTTGTAATATGCTTTGCCAGCTTGCCCTGTCTTTGTAGCGGAAAGCACCTCACTTTGAAGGACCTGAAGATTCCAATTTACAGATTGTCAGTATTGTGCCAGCATGCAGGCACGTAGACTGCTACTATATAAGGGTCACTTTGAACCTACGGATTAGATTCCACAAGTGTGTGAAGGATACTGCAACCATGGCACAACTGATGGCACTGGCTGCTTCTAGATATTTATCTTTAAAACTAATCTCATGCTTGGGATAGTAAAAGGGCCGTATTGGAAAAGGAGTGGTATACTCCCCTCCCCTCTTTTACATTAAATGGTTTTCCATAAATCAAGACAAGACTTGTAAATCAGGCCCATGACAACACAATCGGCTACAAGAGCAGTTTTCTTTGGCTAAATATAACTAATAGCATAGACAACTTTGGATGAAAATGTTCCCGCCAAAAAAGAAAACATCTAGGGAACTTAATAAGTCACACAGGAATGTTCTGCAAAATGATCATTTATTCCTATACAATTCGAAATTGCTAAATCATATCCCTGCACGTGTAAGGCACTTGAGAGTGAGTGCACTGAATATGTGAGCCTATTTTAAAATGTGTTTGTTTCTCTTACATGGTAGTGCTTGGTTATCCTCCTATTGCTTGCTGGTAGGTGTTTGTTGTCCAACGCTGGTGCCTACAATAAGAGAAATCACCTAGATACGGACACCACAAGAAAAAAATTGGGAGCTGTGCAGAGTACCAATAACCACCAGCGCGATTTTACCTCATTTATGGGGTTTCATAATAGTGACAGAGCAAAGACACTGTGCAAGTCTCCATGCCCACAGAGAAGAGAGATTTTAATTCTAATACATAATATATTCTGCAGCATTATAAAATCAGAATAGACCTTGGATCCTAAAGTACAGATGTCCAAATATGCACTGTTAAAATTCACATTTCCGCAAAGCAGAATGAAAGAGATTTTGGGAAGTAATCAGATACTATGGGGCATATTCTCAAGGATTTATCGCCGAGTTATTGGCACTTTATAGCAGCCAAAGTGGCGATAAATTTATTGCCCCATTCACAAGCTGGTGCTAACAGCCGATATCATCAGTTTACCTGCGATGGCAGCCGCTAAAAACATCGCCGCAGATGACACCAGCATCCATCGCTAATGAGACGCAGAGTAGGCGTTCCTGTGTAAAAAACCGCGACAACACCACTACGCAACATTCTGAACGACTAGCCAGTTCAGCGATAAGATCCCAAAACAGGTGAAAAGGCGTGTTAGGAGCAGGAATTTAACACCTGCTCTGACCTGGTGTAAAGTCGGACGACAACCTACACCAAATCAAAATCAAATCAATTATCTTTATTTAGATATAGCACATATATCTTTAAAAGAAAGTTACAAAATTCACATTGTGTATCCATAAATAAGATAAAAATCAGTGAAGAATAAAAGCATGGTCATTTAGCAATCATTATAAAAATAGGAAGTGTCTTCTCATAAGCCTCTTAAGATAAAATAGAATAGTTTGAAGCATGGTGTACAGGGAAAAAAAGTCATCTCTTCCACCCTTTTGTATTATACTCGATGATATCCTACTTTTAGGAGGTGACCGACATTCGTGAGCTACAGCTCACTTTATTTTAACCTCCATAAGAGTTGGCAGGTGGAAGGGAGTCTTTAACAGGGCCTCTTTTGATTAAAGTTCGATATGCATGCAGAATAAAATTTGTGAATCTTATGTTTAACAAAGTATTCTCCGGGTTCAAGGCTGCCATGATGGCTTGTCTGGAGGTCCTAACACCCAGCCTATTCCATTCTGGTTTAAGTCTCCGCCTCCGTTCTGAATTAAAAACTGGACACAGGCAGATCACATGCAACATAGTTTCAGCTGTTTTACCACACCCTCTACATGTCAAATCTTCCGTGGTGCGTCGCCAGGGGGGTAGATCTTTCAGGAATCGCCAGTCGCCCATTCTAATAGCGATAAGGCTGCGTTTTAGATGGAGTGAATATGTGCAGGCCAAATAGGAGGCAGGGGCTAACCGTGTATAAGAGTTTACAAGGGCCCAGGCATGACTACGTTTCAAAAAGAGTGATTTATCGGTGATACTTGATGTCATTCTCACACCCTTTTTGATCCCTATTTTAAATGCTGTCGGACTGGGATTCAGGGCCCACAAGTCACTCGCAGACATTTGCTGGATGGCCTCTTTAAAGAGGCGGCCGTATGTTCCACCTGGGTTATTCCGGGTTATTTCCTGCCAGACCAGGGATTCTAATGTGTTGGGATCCGCTTGTCTTAATTTATGACAGAAATTAAGATATGCCCCAATGTTGGAGGCATCGTAATTTATCAGCCCCATCTCCAGTCTTATCTGTGCAGCAGATGCAGATTTTGGCAGCTGGAGCACCTTTTTATAAATTTTGGTTGTGTGCTGGTTCAGGGCTGTATTCATTTTCCCCCCAAATAGCTCTATACCATACGATAGAGTAGGGCCAATTTTCGCTCTCATCACCTCCAAAAGGGGCGATAGAGTTGGGCCGGAGAGATTTTTTGCAAGCTTGCCTAATGATACCGCAAGAGTTGTTGCTTTGACTGCGATCTCATTACGATGCTTTCTAAAATTATATTTAGAATCCAAATGGACGCCTAGATATTTATACGACTGGCCTGTTATGAGGCTTATATTGTTGAAAGACCGGCCTCCACCTGTGTATCGTTTCTTACCAAAAAGGAACGACTTGCGTTTTTTTTAGGTTGACCTCTAATTGGTTGATAGTTGTGTAATCATACAGTTTATCAAGGAGCCTTTGTAGGCCCACCCTAGTGAGGCTAAAAAGGACAAGGTCGTCGGCGTACAAAAGGTTGCTTAGACCCACGCCACCGATTTTTGGAGAATGGCTGTTGGTGCCATCCAGGGTCGCCGACAGATCTGCTATGAACAGGTTGAAAAGAAGGGGGGCCAACACAGATCCCTGCTTCACGCCTCTAGTTGTCATTATTTTCCGCGAGAGATGTGTGCCGGACCCTAGCTTCACCCGAACCCATGTTTGCGTATGGAGTTGGATGATTGCCTGTAATAGATTCTCTGGGATCCCCCACTTCCTTAATTTTACCCATAGAGCCTCCCTGGGTACTCTGTCAAATGCTGCTTTGAAGTCGTTTTATTATTTAGCCTTCTTGGAGATTTGTGTTGCGCCGTCTTTTGTACTTACTTAATTTTAGCGCTGTGCGCTCTGGACCCCCAGCGCTGCGTTAGCTCTGACACGCACGTTAAAGGGTGGCTCACCCTGCATTTGCAGGATTTAGGGCAGCTAGGGATCGACATTGGGGTGCCTCTGCAGCCGCCATCTTTGTGAGGGCACTCGTGGCAGCCGAGTTACGGGCGCCATAGTTGATAGGGGAATAGTTCCTCCCCTCACACTCCTCCCACGTCCTGGAGAGCGCGCAGGAGCGCATTTAAGCACCAGAAGACCCACGCACAGGTAGATTTGCTGCTGTAGCGCGCTGGCTGCTGTAACTTTTAAATAGTTTTATTATTTAGCCTTCTTGGAGATTTGTGTTGCGCCGTCTTTTGTACTTACTTAATTTTAGCGCTGTGCGCTCTGGACCCCCAGCGCTGCGTTAGCTCTGACACGCACGTTAAAGGGTGGCTCACCCTGCATTTGCAGGATTTAGGGCAGCTAGGGATCGACTTTGGGGTGCCTCTGCAGCCGCCATCTTTGTGAGGGCACTCGTGGCAGCCGAGTTACGGGCGCCATAGTTGATAGGGGAATAGTTCCTCCCCTCACACTCCTCCCACGTCCTGGAGAGCGCGCAGGAGCGCATTTAAGCACCAGAAGACCCACGCACAGGTAGATTTGCTGCTGTAGCGCGCTGGCTGCTGTAACTTTTAAATAGTTTTATTATTTAGCCTTCTTGGAGATTTGTGTTGCGCCGTCTTTTGTACTTACTTAATTTTAGCGCTGTGCGCTCTGGACCCCCAGCGCTGCGTTAGCTCTGACACGCACGTTAAAGGGTGGCTCACCCTGCATTTGCAGGATTTAGGGCAGCTAGGGATCGACATTGGGGTGCCTCTGCAGCCGCCATCTTTGTGAGGGCACTCGTGGCAGCCGAGTTACGGGCGCCATAGTTGATAGGGGAATAGTTCCTCCCCTCACACTCCTCCCACGTCCTGGAGAGCGCGCAGGAGCGCATTTAAGCACCAGAAGACCCACGCACAGGTAGATTTGCTGCTGTAGCGCGCTGGCTGCTGTAACTTTTAAATAGTTTTATTATTTAGCCTTCTTGGAGATTTGTGTTGCGCCGTCTTTTGTACTTACTTAATTTTAGCGCTGTGCGCTCTGGACCCCCAGCGCTGCGTTAGCTCTGACACGCACGTTAAAGGGTGGCTCACCCTGCATTTGCAGGATTTAGGGCAGCTAGGGATCGACATTGGGGTGCCTCTGCAGCCGCCATCTTTGTGAGGGCACTCGTGGCAGCCGAGTTACGGGCGCCATAGTTGATAGGGGAATAGTTCCTCCCCTCACACTCCTCCCACGTCCTGGAGAGCGCGCAGGAGCGCATTTAAGCACCAGAAGACCCACGCACAGGTAGATTTGCTGCTGTAGCGCGCTGGCTGCTGTAACTTTTAAATAGTTTTATTATTTAGCCTTCTTGGAGATTTGTGTTGCGCCGTCTTTTGTACTTACTTAATTTTAGCGCTGTGCGCTCTGGACCCCCAGCGCTGCGTTAGCTCTGACACGCACGTTAAAGGGTGGCTCACCCTGCATTTGCAGGATTTAGGGCAGCTAGGGATCGACATTGGGGTGCCTCTGCAGCCGCCATCTTTGTGAGGGCACTCGTGGCAGCCGAGTTACGGGCGCCACAGTTGATAGGGGAATAGTTCCTCCCCTCACACTCCTCCCACGTCCTGGAGAGTGCGCAGGAGCGCATTTAAGCACCAGAAGACCCACGCACAGGTAGATTTGCTGCTGTAGCGCGCTGGCTGCTGTAACTTTTAAATAGTTTTATTATTTAGCCTTCTTGGAGATTTGTGTTGCGCCGTCTTTTGTACTTACTTAATTTTAGCGCTGTGCGCTCTGGACCCCCAGCGCTGCGTTAGCTCTGACACGCACGTTAAAGGGTGGCTCACCCTGCATTTGCAGGATTTAGGGCAGCTAGGGATCGACATTGGGGTGCCTCTGCAGCCGCCATCTTTGTGAGGGCACTCGTGGCAGCCGAGTTACGGGCGCCATAGTTGATAGGGGAATAGTTCCTCCCCTCACACTCCTCCCACATCCTGGAGAGCGCGCAGGAGCGCATTTAAGCACCAGAAGACCCACGCACAGGTAGATTTGCTGCTGTAGCGCGCTGGCTGCTGTAACTTTTAAATAGTTTTATTATTTAGCCTTCTTGGAGATTTGTGTTGCGCCGTCTTTTGTACTTACTTAATTTTAGCGCTGTGCGCTCTGGACCCCCAGCGCTGCGTTAGCTCTGACACGCACGTTAAAGGGTGGCTCACCCTGCATTTGCAGGATTTAGGGCAGCTAGGGATCGACATTGGGGTGCCTCTGCAGCCGCCATCTTTGTGAGGGCACTCGTGGCAGCCGAGTTACGGGCGCCATAGTTGATAGGGGAATAGTTCCTCCCCTCACACTCCTCCCACGTCCTGGAGAGCGCGCACGAGCGCATTTAAGCACCAGAAGACCCACGCACAGGTAGATTTGCTGCTGTAGCGCGCTGGCTGCTGTAACTTTTAAATAGTTTTATTATTTAGCCTTCTTGGAGATTTGTGTTGCGCCGTCTTTTGTACTTACTTAATTTTAGCGCTGTGCGCTCTGGACCCCCAGCGCTGCGTTAGCTCTGACACGCACGTTAAAGGGTGGCTCACCCTGCATTTGCAGGATTTAGGGCAGCTAGGGATCGACATTGGGGTGCCTCTGCAGCCGCCATCTTTGTGAGGGCACTCGTGGCAGCCGAGTTACGGGCGCCATAGTTGATAGGGGAATAGTTCCTCCCCTCACACTCCTCCCATGTCCAAGGCCATAAATTATGGGCAGACGGTCAGAGCGCAGCGATGACGCGCAGCGGGTGCGCGCCGGAGGTGCGCCAGAGGTAAGCCCGTTTGCGCCCGTTCGCGTCCCGGGCGCCTCCGGTGCGTCTACCTCGGCCACCTCTGTGTTGCCCACCTCCATGGTAGATTCTCGGGCTTTTTATATTGACTCCAACGCGGGGGACGGTTGTTGTAGAACTCCTTCTCCTATGCCAGTACTATCCTGTGGCCTACTTAACGTTCGGTCGCTTGTTAAGCACCATGTGGAAATCGCTCTTCTGATTGAGTCCTCTCAGTTAGACGTTCTTTTCGTCACTGAAACGTGGACCAATTCAGACTGCGCAGTGGAACTTGGGTGGGCCTGTCCCTTGGGCTATCGCATTAAACACTCCCCTCGAACTAAGGGGAGGGGGGCGGTATTGGCTGTATATACAGGGAGTCAATCTCCATCTTACAGTTGGAGGTACAGGATGTACCAGGGTTTGAGATCATGGGCTTTTCCATCACAGCCCAGAGTGGTACTCTGTTAACCGGACTGCTGTGTTACAGGCCACCCGCCTCAACCACCACGGCCATTCAGTCACTGATTGACCTTATTTATGACCTCTCAAACTCTCACACTAGGCTAGTAGTGTTGGGGGACTTTAACCTCTGGCCGTCGGGCCCTCAAGACCTGGCATATAGAGAGCTCTGCCAAGCGTGCACTAATATACAACTTGCACAGCTGGTTTTAGTACCTACACACATCAAAGGGCATATTTTAGATCTTGTATTTGCCGATAAAAACCTGGTGACAGTGGGGGAGGTCGTGAATCAATGCTGGACGGATCACACTCTGGTCCCATTCTCCATTTCCCTGCCCGGGCCATTAAGGACAAATGAGCCAGGTGCTACTAAGTTTGGTAGGCAATGGACTCGTCTATTGAAACATCCGACTAGACCGAATCTGCTGCCCGGCCCATTCATGGTGAAAGAGAGTGTGGAAAAAAGCTACCAGGCTCTCCGCCAGCAGATTGAGATATCTCTGAACGTCTTGGCCCCACTGAGGAAAGTGAGGGATAGACCCAGAAGAACTAATGCCTGGTTTACTGAGGAGCTTGGACAGTGCAGGCTCCGCTGTAAGCAGGCGGAATGATTCTGGAGAAGGGACTATAGGGAGGCTGATAGGATAATCTACAAAGCCGCCTTACAGGAATATAAGGTCCAGCTAAAGAAAGCCAAGGCTCAATTCTTGGTAGACATGCTGGCCAAGGCCCCTAATAAATCGCAGGCTTTGTTCAAGGCGGTTGATAATCTAGCTAACCCGCCATGCACTATACCGGCTATCCCCGTCTCCCAGGAATTGTGCGACGCCGTGGCCCTGGCGTTTGAGGATAAGATTAAGAAAATCTTGAATGGGCTGCAGACGGGCGGCTCGTCTACTGCCTCCCTGTCTCCTCCTGCAGAACCCCATTCTCTGGAGACTCAGCTATCCTGTTTTCCTTGCCCTTCTTTGGAGGAGTTCGGTGCCCTGGCAAATGGTGTGTCCTCAGGATCGCCTTTGGATCCTATACCCCACAAGATCTGGAAGGCATTTCAAACAGAGTTGTTTCCTCCGCTCCATGCCATTTGTTGCCAGTCACTGAATACAGCAACAGTGCCAGATAGTTGGAAGATGGCAACTGTCACACCATTGCTTAAAAAGGCCACTTTGGACCCTTTGAGCCCGGCCAATTATAGGCCTATTTCGCTCCTTCCCTTTATTATTAAGGTGGTAGAGAAGTGGGTCACAAAAATACTGTCCAACTTTCTGGAAAGCAACGCTGGCCTGGATGTGTCACAGTTCGGCTTTAGGCCAGCTCATGGCACAGAGACTGCGTTGGTTGCCGTGTTGGACGATCTTCGAACGCGGGTCGACATGGGAAAGTCAGCATTTTTAGTGCTGCTTGACATGTCGGCCGCGTTCGACACGGTAAACCATGCAGTGCTACTGGACCGCCTCCGGAGTGCAGGAGTCACTGACCTGGCTTTGAGATGGATAACATCCTATCTCAGCGACAGGCAGCAGGCAGTAGCATTACCACCTTTTCGCTCCGCCGTGCAGCATGTGACTCAGGGTGTTCCACAAGGATCGGCGATTAGTCCGATCTTGTTTAATCTATACTTACGCCCCCTAGTTGCCCTGGTAAAGTCATTCAGCATTTCTGTCATCAATTATGCCGATGACACCCAATTGATATTTTCATTTGAGGGTACCAGGGCAATATCGAGTGACATTCTCCATCGCTGCATGTCGGCTACTGCGGAATGGCTACGAGTCAACTCGCTCCAATTCAATGGCTCCAAAACAGAGGTCCTCCATTGCTCTTTAGATCGAACCCCCCGCCCGCTCCCGGATGATTTCTGGCCGACATCTATTCCTGGTACGGTGGAGGCGGCCAAATCAGCCCGAAACCTGGGAGTAATATTCGAGCCCAATCTGCAGCTTGATGCCTCGGTGAATAGAACTATAGCGGGGTGTATGGGCTTACTTCGTGCCCTACGTAAGATCCTACCACTTCTTCCTGAAGAGGTAAGGGCAGAAGTAGTGCGCAGTTCTATTCTTAGTTGATTAGATTACTGCAATGCACTACTTCTGGGAGCCCCTAAAACACTGATCCGTAAGCTGCAGAGGGTTCAAAATATGGCAGCTAAATTGGCCCTATCCCGCCCTCGTTCTGCCTCTTCTTCGGGTGCTCTAGCAGACCTTCACTGGCTGCCCATCCAAGAGAGAATTTGTTTCAAGGCTCTCTGTCTTGTCTTTAAGTCTTTGCATAGACAGGGGCCAATTTTGCTTCAAAACCTTTTCTCCTGGTATTGTGCTGCCAGACCTTTAAGATCTGCTTCGGCGTTTCTAGTCACAGTTCCCAGGGTCAATAGAGTGAGGATGGGTGGCCGTGCATTTAGTTTTGCGGCTGCGACACTCTGGAACTCCCTCCCGCTGGCGCTGAGGGGTGTACAAGATCTTCCTCTTTTAGAAAGAATCTTAAAACCTTTCTATTTCCCAAAACTTAGGTAGTTATAGCTTGCTAGCAGGACAATTGCAGTCTCAGCGCCAGGATACCCTTGGGGTGACAGTCGCGCTTAAGAAGTAAATAAAACATAAAACATAAACATAAACAAACAAAACACCAACCTAGATGTTAATATGGCCTTGTCGACTATAGTTGAAATTGCTAGCAAGTTAGTGCTGGTCCCTGAGTTTGCAACAAATCCTGTTTGATTCTTTGGCAACAGTTTATGGTCCTTTGCCCATAACCTTAGATCCTCCAGTAGGAGGCTCGCATAATGCAACCTACACCAGAAAAGGGAGCCCAGCACCGAGTCCCACCTGAAGAACAACAGATGCCATGGAGCTACTGAACATGCAGCCGGGAGACCCAAGAGGGCCACAACAGCCACCGCCACCACCCCCAGGACCCTCCACCCCCCCCTTCCCCCCTCCCCCCGGGTCTACCCCGGCCACCCCCACCCAGACAAAGATATGTTACATCAACTTCATGAAATTGGGCACAACTCAATTCGCCTGACGTCGCACAATTACAACAATTAACTGTGTTCAGAAAAAGGAGAATCACTCCTTCATCTTTGAATTACCAAACAAAACATTGTATTAAAAAAACCTCAAAACAACTATTTAGAAGAGTCATGGCGGGTTTTCCCAGGACAATCTGTAGGTCACAGCCTTCAATACAAAATTCTAGATAAGAAGATGTGTCCTGCGCTCATCAAAGAACAGAGAGATTGAGCGAAAGAGAGAGATAGATAGAGAGAGAGAGAGAGAGAGAGAGAGAGAAAGAGAGGAGAGAGAAAGAGAGGAGAGAGAAAGATCAAAGAGAGGGAGAGAGAGAGAAAGAGGGAAAGAGAGAAAGAGAGAGAGAAAGAGAGGGAGAGAGAGAGAAAGAGAGGGAGAGAGAGAGGGAAAGAGGGAGGAGAGAGAGAAAGAGAGGGATAGTGAGAGAAAGAGGGAAAGAGAGAGGGAAAGAGGGAGAGAGAGAGATAGAGACATAAAGAGAGAGAGAGAGAGAGAAAGAGGGAAAGAGAGGGAGAAAGAGAGACAGTGAAAAGGAAGAGAGGGAGAGGGAGAGAGAGTGCCGACACTGCGGACCCAGGCCTCACTGCTCACCTGTTGCCACCGGTGTGTCTCCAACCATGTGCTGGTATGTACTGCAGTTCACCAGGTACCTTATCTGAAACAGAGCCCAGATTTATGAATGGCAGAGTCCATACAATGAGTAGGCAGCGTGCCCCTAAATTGGGTGACGTCCCCTAGTCACAGCAATGTCCATTGACTGGGTTGTAAAATTTCCAAACCAAAATAATATCCTGTTCGATTTTTCAGAATTGTTATGTTTTTCCATAATGTTTTATTAAACCATTCGGTATCAACCTTAGTTCATGGTTAATTGCAAATTCATCCCAAAAAATTGTCCTTTTTTAATTCCAGAATGACATGGCATTTCGGCTCATAGAAAGCCTTCATCAGGGACTGGGTTCTGTGAATCAAGTATATTATACATGAGGATAAATGGAAATAACTCAAAGTTACACATTTCATATGTCAACAATTCGTAAATCGCTATCCAGAGCTTGTGTAAATCCAGTGTTGTTACTAAAAGAGATTGTGTAAATCCAGTGTTGTTACCAAAACATACCTTTACAACACGGCGTTTAGCGACACACAAATCTTAGGAGAACGGAGCACGGTCACCGTGTTATATGCGGGCTCTTTTAAGTTCATTCACATGATTCTGAGTCTTCTGAGATTTCGCTATGGCAGAGATCATATCAGTGCACATGGCGTCATAGCAGGCTGCAAACCCGCTCAGCCCTTTAGGTGCCACTAACTCGGTGACCCGCGCGGCAACCCCACGTGGGGGTAGGCCAGCACTGCCCGCTGGCTCAGTCCTACACAGCGGTCCAGCAGGGCTCACACAAATCCTCATCAGTTCGCTCCTCCAGGACGGGGCATCATCGCAGGCTGCACACCTGCTCATCACTTAAAGTGCCCCTACCTCAGTGCACCGAAAGTCACCGTCCCGTGGCTGTGTGCCTGTGCCGGCCGCAGTGTATCCGGTGCAACCAAGTCTGTGCCCCTCAAATCACGGACCCTTTATGATTGGGTCTCGTGGTGCAGACGCCATCATGTCACCTTCGGCACTGGGGTATGTGAAGCGGCAGGGCCCTAGGCTCTCATGCATAAATAATAACCACACGGATACACCCAGATAGAGAGTGGAAATGGCGTCCAGCACCTGCGCCCAGCCCTTTTTATTGGTAGGGTCACATGTCCTGTGACGTGTGTTCTGGATGGTTGTAGTGTGGGTGTAAACCAGTCGTTAGGGAGTGGCTGTGGCATGCTGACAGCTAGACCTGTGATCAGCAGATCGCTACAGGGAAGACCTGGGACATGTAGCATTGTCATCCCCCCGGTGAGTGGGCTGGCATGACGTATGTCAGTCCAGCGTAAGGGTGTGAACAATTACCCCGGGGCTCTGGGCGTGGTTCCATCCTGGGCTGGACAAAGAAGTAACTAATGCGTGTGTCCCTGTTGTAATGCTGGAGCCACCCGGAATGCAATCGGCAATGTGTCACCCTGTGACCCAAGTCCCACAACATGAGCAACATGGACGTAAGCACCGAGCCTACCTTCATCCATACTTCCACACTTGAATGATCATAGACATGACACATCTGTGTGAATATGAATGTTTAATGCACATTCAGTGGAGTGTTGTAGCTGGAGCAGTACGGGGCTATGCAAATCACACTTTACATTGTTGGCCTGTGGAGGGCCTGCCATAGTCCTTCAGGGAATGACAAGTTCAACTGAAGAGGAAGAGCTCAGTCCGCAGTCTGATTGCTATGTCATTGGTGACCAAACAGAATATGGCAGTCCATGTATAGGTCCAAGGTGAGTGTCGTAGAGTGTATCGGGGATAGTGAAAGGTGATGTTGTAGAGGACAGAACCAAGCAGAAACAGGCCATATGGTGGAGCTCAATGCTACTGCGTCCTTTTTACCACAAAGGCAGATTCATCTGCATAATCGTCCTTTGCTGTTTCATGTGCCTCACGTGTGGATGGTGCTATTCTGTCTCCAGCACTGTGTGCCAGTGATAGCTCCGGGGCCGAAGGTGGAATGTCTACTGCACTGTGTGGCACTGACACTTCAGGGGGCGGAAGTGTGGATGGAGTGGTAGCAGCAGCATGCATCAGCGCCAGGCCTTGTGACAGCAATGCCAGGAGGAGGGTCTTTAGGGTGTTGAGGAACCCAGGGCCCCTCTCGCTGGTGTGAAACAGTTTCAGCCGCTCTTTCTGCCTGAGCCCGCTCCATGTTCTCCCTGATCCTCCCCATGTGTCCTAACTCCCGGGTGATATCGCTGGAGCCTCTCTGACTAGACACTTGTTCTTTTCTCTGAGTCAGAACTCCTGCGGTAAAAGCCATGGTTCATTGGAGAGCATGGAGCAGACTGTGGGTGTCTGGTAGGTACTGTGAGTGGTCCCGGATCGGACTTAGACGCCCACGCCTGGTATCTAGTTTGGCAGCTATGCAGTTGAACCCCACCCACACCTGTTCCGCCAGCTGCTCCCGGCACCCCATGTGTTCTTTGTGGGGTCCTGGGAAGCAGCCGTGGTGGTGGGTACTGCCTGCTGTGTGGTCTGTGCAGGGGGTGGGGTCTCATTGATGCAGCTGGGCTGCCCTGCTCCTGGAGGTGGGGTGCAGAGGCTGTCCACGAGCTGTTGGAGGACGTCAGGGTCATGGTTGGTGGTGCTCTTCGTCATCAGAGAAGAGAAGTTCAACCTGCTCTGCAGGAGGTGTTGGATTTCACTCTGCAATGTGAAGGGAAGTTTAACATTGTGTTCACATTTTTGTTGATGCATTGTAGATGTTTACATTCAGACTGCATGACAGTATACATTGTGACTGTTTGAGAGGAGCTGCCTATTTGATGTGGGACAGTGGGCATTTCAACAACATCACGGATGTGTGTTTGTACTTGTACATTGTCAACTTACATTTCCCTGCAATGCCAAGTGTGATTTGCCGGTTTCTACACAGAAGCAGCACCAGTTGTGTTCTCTGTTCTGTTGTGGATGTGTTGTACTTTGTACCACATTGTTGTCAATGTTGATTTGCTCTGCATGTTATGTGTGTGTGCTGCATTTTGGGGGAGTCGCCCCTGCAGCTCTGATTTTGCTGCCCCTTCTCACTTTCTTGCGGTGTGCCTTTGACTTCTGTGCTTATACAGTGCTGGCATGTTACATACTTGGTCTCTTGGTGGGAGTTGGGGGTCTGGGGCTTGGTTTTTCCGCAGATGTGCTATACTTAATTGTGCATGTGTGCCATTGTGCCCATCTTTCCCCGTACCCACAGTCCCTGGTTGTTACTCAACCTGATGCTGTTGTGTTCAGTCATTTCGAGCAGTGTCCGGTCCCCCAACTCCTGCCACCGTCTCCCCACTGATGACTGTGGACACCATTTCCTCCATATCGTCCAGCTCCTCCTGTGGCGCTGGACTCCCACCTCCAGTCTGCGATGCTGCCTTTCGGTTGTTAGCGAGTTTCTGCTTGGTTTTGCGCTTCACATAATTCCAGCGCCTCTTGACCTCTTCCATTGTCCTCTTCAGCACACCGACTGCATTCACCTTGTCCACGATGGACTGCCATATTCCATTTTTGGTTGCCAATGACACAGTGGAGGTGACGAACAATATTTGATGATGTTCTAACACCTCCGCTATCAGGATCCTGCTTTCCTGTGGACTGAACAACTTCTTCCTACTCTTCTTCTCATGCCCTTCCCTGACCATGAGTTCCCATGCTGATCCTCTGTGAGGCTGGTGGGGTTCTGGTTGTACTGTGTACTTGCTCCGGCTACCTCCATTGTGCTTCGCTGGTGTTTGGATTTTGTTTGTATGTTTTTTTCTACTTTTATATTGATGTTTCCTGCCTGACGTATGTGAGTTGCAGACCTGGGGAAGATTATTGCTGATGTTTTTTATCGCGGTTGGGCCCATTGTAACTTTTTTCACATTGGGGCTTACTTTTTTATCGCCGTACCAGTTACTTTACAGCAGACATTTGACGCGTTATCGTGGGACTATTGCATGGTACCGCTGTGTTGAGAATACAATGTTAACACAGCGTTATTTTCCAACAAGAGACTGCGATGTGAAGAGTTGCGTTAAGCTAATTTTGCCATAATTATCACACGTTCTTGAGAATATCCCCCTTTATCTTTAATCAAAATCCCCAGGAGATTTATTCATCTAGCGACAAATATATGTAAGTGCCTGTGAGAGCTTACCGGAGGCTCGGGCAATCACTGATGACTGGGCTCAGTTCAAATGAATCAGAGGGTTTGTCATTGTCTAAAGCTTAACTTACTATTGGATCCAGAACTGATGACCAAGTACACTACTTTAGCACTTGATGTCCAGCGTGGAGAAGTTGATCAACCCAAGGCTTACACAGGAAGGTGTGGGGTTAGAGGATCAGATGGCAACTGACATCAAATAACAATCAATAAATCACTGTCCAGCAAGTATTTAATTTTTTTAAGGAAACACACGTTATTCTAACACACTGCGGAATCACATATATAGAAAGCAGAAGGCATTGCCTCATGGTCCCTAATGTAAACAGTTCCTGTGGTAATCCCAAAGATAGTTTGTACTTGTAGAATACACTGGCACTTGGCCCTGTGAAGGACTTTCAGTGGGTGGATTGAGGCACCTCTTGAGGTTCTGCTCACTCAGACTTCAGCATGTATCTTTCCATGCAGGTCTTCAGTTATCTCAGGCCTCCTGGGTTGCAGTCTTACAGTACCTTAGTGCCTTTAAGTTGATCAGCTCAGCACGTGTGCTGCGGTGCCCACTGCAGCTGCTGACTGGCTGGGATCTTTCCATGGACCCAGTCATACAATCCACCACTCAAACAGGTTCAGTGCAAATCCCAGGTCGTAGCTGTGTGTATACTGACAGGTACTGTCTCCTCTCCCTTTGTACATCTCTTCTTGATCTGTTATACCATTTTAGTTTCAGTCGTGGATAGTGGTTGCCAAACTTTAGTGGTCAAAGGCTTCTTGGTGCTAGGAGCTAACTCTGGAATGTCCACCTGGGGAATTCCACATCACCTTTCTCCTTCAGGTGTTAATGTTCTACCCACACTGTGTGGACCCACTAGGGACTTCCAGATCTCACCTATGGTGCAAGAATGAGAGTCTTGTCACACAGAGACAGTTCTTATCTGCTACCCTCCTTTGCAGCTCCATCTCTACCAGAGTAGCATCTTCCTTGTGTAATGTGCTCCCTGGCCCATTCTGTAAAGTCATCCAGCTCTTTCCCTTGAAACATAATCCAGGCAGCCTCTCCTGGTAGACTTGGTGAGGTTTCCGCAGTTTACTGACCTTGTACCTGGCAAAGGGAATTGGCAGTGGATATTCTGATGCCAGCCCTCTAATAAATCTCATGGTCATATCTGGTGTGGGTCCCCAGGCTTCTAGGCAGAAAATCTTGGCACATCGGCTGGTAATCTCTGCCCTATGTTTATACCCAAGTTGTAGAAGTGTTTCTGTAGCCCAACAGATTTGTTCTCAGTGTGGTTTAGGGCAGCTCTGGACTTTTCCTATTGCGTATTTGGACAAAATAATGTTTAAAAATATTGGGAGAGAGAAATATAGGAATTTAAATATTGTGAATAATACATATCGGGGAAGATTCCGATTTCGTCTGGAAAAGGTTTTTCCTGACACGGACCCGCCATATTTTCCGATCAAACGTACACACGCCTTCCAAATGGCTGAGTACGATGAGATGCTTGAAATTTACAACTGACTTGGACGGAATTTTTTTTTTTTACGACTGAGTCGGCAGGAAAGGAGCCTGACGCGATACACTTTAAGATTTGAGATAGCCAAGCGTCAACCCGAAGCCACAAACATGTACACAACGACTCCATGTAGCCAAGAATTAACACGACACGACAGACTCTGACGCAAATGATGCCACATAGTCCAGCATAAACACAACCCAATAGACATGTACGCGAACGAATCTACACAGCCAAGCACATACATGAGGGGACAGACAAGTACGCAAACGACTCCATGTAGCCAAGCATTAACATGACACGACAGACTCGGACGCGAACAATGGCACATAGTCCAGTATTAACACAACCCAATAGACTAGTACGCGAAGGATTCTACACAGCCAAGCACTAAACGACGTGACAGACCCGTACGCGAACGATGCCACATAGCCTAGTATGAATGGAACAGAATTGGCCAAAACAAATAACACAGGAACAAGCAACATGTGCCGCCAAAACGACTTACACAATTTGAAAAAAAAAAACAATGCAAAAGGAAAAAAATCTACAAAAAAAGGCATTGTCATCTCCAAAAAAGACTAAATTTAAATATTAAGACACACCCACAACTCAACTTATAGAAAGGGAGCAAAAACTTCCCAACACCATTAGCGACTTCGACCGACATACAAGCAGACCACACTACTACACAGACAACTCATCTTCCCACTACAAACATACAAAACTTATCCATCACACAACCTCTACACAACTAGTACCACTGAAACACACCTCCACTCACGCTCACTCACACTCACCTTCACACACACAAACATTTCCACCACCACCCATCACCATGCCCCAAAGAAGAATCTAAAGTTCTTAACTGCTGAGTTGGGAGTCATGATCAATTAAATCATCCGAGTTGACCCACAGTTATTTGGCACCTTGGCACAACAGACCCCCCTGTCCCAGAGGACCAAGATGTGGGAGAGGATTGTCAACAAGGTGAATGCACATTCACCTACCTTGCACACAAAGGAATAAATCCGGAACCGGTACTATGATGTACGCAGGAGGGTTAAGAAGCTGATTGCCAGAGAACATGCCCTGAGCAACAAGACTGGTGGTGGCTGTCATAAACCGGTGCATTTCACCACCTGGGAGGTGAAGGTGCGGTACCTCCTCCCGCCGGAAGCCATAACTGGATTAGGTGGAATACCGGAACCTGGTGAGTACAGGTCCAAATAGTCTAAAATTACCTCAAATACACAGCCACATACATCACAGCCAGACATCTTGAATGTAACTTTGTACTCACTGTCATGGAACCATGGTACATGCTGTCCCATTTGGCCAGGATGGGAGGAGGAGTGGAAGCTATGACTACTGCCACCAGCAGCCATTTGTCACACACACACACACACACACACACACACACACACACCCCACTCCCACAATAACAGACCTGTCACTATGCTGTCCCTGAGAGTGAACGCAAATGCCCTGTTAAGATGGCTACACAGGGGCATCATGTACGAATTAGGAAAAGTTGACAGCCAGTTCTTGGCCTACTCACACAACTACAGACCATAACCTTAACTGTACATTCCACACACTGACAGGTAAATATTAGTCACATGTTCACTCACTGTGCATGCTACAAATGTGCGTGGAGGAAAGGACATAGTCTAATTAGCAGTCACACCACATAACACAAACCACACACACTAAAAAATCAGGTACAATGCCCATCTGCCAGTAGATGAAAGTTGCAATGCAAGATGGCTGACACTCTTGCGTTGTGTCCTGTGCACAAGGCATTGTTGTGTTTTGCATTGTACTTCAACATCAGTCAGCAGTGTTAGCATACTTGAACTACACTACCCTCACTGTCATTGATCCTCTGTCAATGATGAGTAAACTGGCCTGTTTGCCATTGGGAAGAGTGGTAAAAGTCAACGCAGCCTAACTCAAGCACTAAACAAACTGTACCTCAAAGCTCTGACCATGAAAAGGCAACTGATCATCCTTGGGAATCTCCTCTGTCGATGGAGTGTGGTAGTTTAGCAATAATTAGGTTAAACATTAGCAGAAGACATCCGGTATTTAGAGATTATCTTGCCCGTTTACGGAATCCATTTTGTATTTCTGTTGGCCATTTTGTATGCCATGTGGTCTGTCCTACCTTCCTGTTAACTGCTCTTGAAATCTGCCTAGAGACAAGATATGTTTAGTCGCCTTTACTTTGCACATGCTCAGTAGAGCATACAGCTGTCTCGAACTTGTAACTGTCAAGATGTGCCCACCCAAATTAGCTAACTGTCAGCCCTTCCCACTTGTTGCTAGTACACTCTCTGTATGACCTTATATGTGTCTGAAACCAGTACTCTGTACCTTGTACCACCTTCATTTCAGCCCCTGTGTGGGTATAAAAGGACCAAGCTCCTTCTAGTCAGTGTGCTACCTCATACTCTACTGAAGGGTGTTGTGTGAATGTAGTTCCACCTCATAAGGTTTAATAAACTCTGTCTTTTCTGTGCCAACTTCTTGCTATTGGTCTAAGGACTCTGTGTAGAGAAGGGCGAATCCCTTGCACTAGTAAGCCTGGCTGAGGCTTGCTACGACAAATTGGCGCTTCCAACGCGGGGCTCATTGGCGATTCGAATGCCCGAAGGACTAGTCGAGACGAAGAATTGGAATCTCGCTTTGGACGTGATCAATGCCGGAAGAGACCCGAGTCTTGGCATCCACGGCGTTTTCCCTTTATTTCTGATCTGACCATCCAGGTGGCGCCGGTCCTCGACTGAGATCTCTTCTGTTGATTTACCCTGCAGTGACTATTTGGTCGTTTTGGCAGTAGGAACCTGCACACCATTTGATTGGTAAGAGCCGTTTTGCGGCCCTTGTTGTAAGATTGACGCCTTGGATTGGTAAGGTAGTTTAGAAACGCTTACTGTGGCATTTGTATATGGAATTGGCCAAATATTGTACTTGTCCTATGAATATGAATATATATATATATATATATGTGTTGCAATACATATAGGCAATAAATGAGGAGATTTTTCTCTACTTCTAAGAATATTTGAACGGCGCAACGTACGAAGAGTACTTTAAGCCCTACTTTGATTATAATACTGCATATTTTGCACTATTTTTGGCATGCCTGTTTCCAGCACACTTCGTAAGATGTGTTGCTTTTGTAGTGGTACCAATTTGAGAATAGATGAAGCACAACCGCCAGCCCCGGAGGGGACGCCTAATCGGGACATGTATGTTAAATATGGTCCATATTGTACAGCACGTTGTGGAACAAATATACCCGTAAGGATCCTGAGTTGCGTCGGCCTATGCATGGGTAAATGGCCAATACGCTATTCAGGTAAATGGCCAATATGGTACTCGTAGGCCTCTTTATCCTATTCTTAATAAACTCCAAGATGATTCTCTCTTATTAGATCGTTGTTCGCCTCCGTATACTCTTCGCTCTGCTCCTGATGTGTCAGATGAGGACTCCCCTACGGAGCAGGATAAAGCTTGAGACACTCGCTCAATGTTAAATACCGAACGTTCCTCTCAGATTAGATCTGCGGCGCTTAAAGCCGATCGTAGTACTAATACTGCTTTTGAAATTTTAGATACTTTTCAGAATTGGTCGGAAAGGGAACAAAAATATTTCACCAAGATATTTGCTGTAGAGGTTCTTGAGCGATTTCGGAAATATTCGGTGGAAGTAGAGCCAGATGATATAGCAGCGGATTGTAAGCAATTACATGAAGGTTTTTTTGTCTTCTGCCAGGTGCCTGACACAATCAGACGCTTGGTTAAACTACGTGATGAAGCAGTCAGTTTGCGGGAGGAGAAAAAGGCAGCATACGCAACTGCACAAACATCTCGAATCAACATGGCACGAGCTACGACGCTCGAAACAGATAAGAATGTTGTAAATGTGAAACCTATGCGGGAAGCCGCACCTTTATATGTTCCTCCTAAAAGAACAGGCACAAGTGATGATAAGACTTCTGTCGACGCGAAGGGTTACTTTATTTTTAATTGGGTTTACACTCCTAGGAATAGAGCAGATGTCATGGCTCTTAAAAATGCACTGCCTGATCCGGAAAGAATCTGACAGCTTTTTATGAAGAATTGAGGGTGCCATTATCTCTTGTACTATGACTTTGTCTGAGATTGATTTCTTTTTTGGATTAATATTACCGCCTGATATGTGGAGAACTGTGCGTAAAGTTGACGATCGGGTGGTATTTGGGGCATTGTGGTCAGATATAGAACAATTAGATAAAGATAGAGAACCTGCACAAAAACCGTGTCAGTAAACTTTAGATCTTCCAGCAGCTATATTCGTTAAGTTAAAGACGATTATTCCCCCTAAAAAGATAGATTGGACTATGTTAGCGTCTTGCAAACAAAAGGTAGACGAATCAGTTTCAGATTTTTTCACACGCTTTGAAGAAGCATTCCACGATTTTAGTGGCCAGTCATTGACAGATGACACGGGTAGGCATCTATTTGCGAATAAATATGTCACAAACCTTTTTTCCAGAAATAGCTAGTCGCCTAAAGGCCAGCGAAAGTTCATGGACTACCTCCTCTCCGGTTTCTCTCCTAACTATGGCTCAGTATTATGAACGACAAGAATTAGAAGCAAAAAGTAAGGATGATAAAAAATCTAAAGAGCTGAAAACAAAGGTTATGATGGCTCAAGCTTATGGCCCACCTTCTAGAGGTAATAATAGAGGTGGACGTGGATCTTATGGTTCGTCTTTTCCTCCCTATCCTCGTGAAGATCTGTCTGTTGATCAGTGTGCGTATTGCAGACAATTCGGACATTGGATTTCTAATTGTCCAGTATTACGTGCTCAGCAGGGTTCACGAGGTTGGGGACAAATGAGAGATTGTTCAGGAAATTCAGGGCCTAGAGGAAACACGAATGATCGTGCTAGGTTTGATGCTAATACACGTGTACAAGAGGGGGCTAATACTTTTGACAGACGGAATCAATATCAAATGTCCGACTATGAGCCGTCTAATTTGCAAGATTCTGCTTATGCATAGAATTGCCTAGGATGGGGTAAGGAATCAGTTGAAGTTCCAGTAGATCACAAGTGTCCCTATGTTACAGCACATGTTTTGGGTTCTACTGGTCAGTTTCTGGTTTATACAGGAGCTACTCGTAGCGCCTTGTCTAAACACTTGATTCCTAGGGCTCCCCTGTCTGGCTTAACTATTACATCGATAGGTTTCGATGGAACCTCCACCCTAGGCCCATTGTCACAACCACTTGCACTCCATGTTGATAAGTTTACTGCTCCATGTCCATTGTTGCTTTCTCCGAATACACCAGACAATATTGTGGGTCTTAGGGCCACGATACGATGTTCTCCGGAAGGAGTACGGGTTATATTAAATGACAACCACCCCATGATTGAGAGATCCTGTATTGTAAAAGAGGATATTGCACTAGCTTCACTCCCTAGTACTTTGTGGGCTACTTCAGACACTGACGTATGGCAAATTATTATTCCACCAGTACATATTAGTGTCAAGGAGGGTGCTATACTGCCGAGATTGCCTCAGTATAAAATTTCTTGAGAAGGAGAAGAAGCACTTTCACGTATTGTACAAGACCTGATTAAAGTGGGGGTAGTGGAAGAAGTTCCTTATAATGTTTGCAATAGTCCAATTCTTCCCATTTTGAAAAAAGATGCTGACACTAAGATTTATAGATTTATCATGGATTTGAGAGAGGTCAACAAGATTGTAGTACCACAGTATCCTGTAGTATCTGACATACCGACACTGCTTACCTTGGTCCCTCCAACTGCAACGACATTTTCAGTAGTGGATCTGAAGAACGCTTTCTTCTCGATTCCTATTCATCCTGATAGCCGATATTTGTTCGGTTTCACTTTGAATAACAGATCATATAGATTTTGTAGAGTTCCTCAAGGGTACACTGAGAGTCCGAGTATCTATAGTCAAGGCTTAAAAAGACAACTCAATTCCTTTATTTTGCCTGAAGGAGTGGCTCTCACACAATATGTTGATGACATCTTGTTGTCAGATGATACACCTGAGCAGCGTGAAACATGTACTTTGTCCTTACTTTCTTTTCTTGCGACACACCACCATAAAGTATCACGGAAGAAATTGCAATATTGTAGACCGAAGGTAACCTATATAGGTCATCTTCTGTCTAAGGAGGGACGTTCACTGACATCAGATTGCATATAAGCTAATTTTAGACACTCCAGTACCTTCCATACAGAAACATGTTTGTGCAGTTATTGGGTTAACTTCATTTTATAGGCAATGGATATTGGGTTTTTCACACATTGTTAAACCATTGCTAGCACTTTTGAATAAGAACACTCTGATTCCTCTTCCTTGGACAGATGAATGTCAAAATGCTTTTCGCCAGTTGAAACAAGCTCTTTGCTCTGCACCAGTGTTAGGTACACCAGATTATACGAAGGCCTTTACACTTTATGTACACAAGAAAGATGGATGTGCATTGTCAGTCTTAGTGCAGACACACGGTGACAAGCAGCATCCCTGTGCATATTTTTCTGCAGTTCTTGATACTGTTGCTCGTGCGTTGCCTGGATGTTTTCGTTCAGTTGTAGCGACAGCCGTGTCAAATCGTCAGAGTGAAGGGATAGTTTTGTCACACAAACTGTTGGTGCTAGTACCCCATGCAGTAGATGCCCTTTTGAATCAGACTAAAACTCAGCATTTAACTAGTGCTCGCCCGACAGGATACGAATTGACACTGTTAGCACCTCATATTACATTGAAGAGGTGTGCAACACTAAACCCAGCCACTTTGTTGCCATATCCTGCGACTCAGTCTCAATCAAAGGAGCCTCACGATTGTATATTCCTTACTGAGGAACACACAAAGGGTTGCATTGATTTGCAAGATATGCCCCTTCCAGATGTCGATGGGGAGCTGTGGGTTGATGGGTCCTGTTTGAAGTTACCAGATAGCACAACCTCAGCCGCATATGCAATCATGACACTTGAAACAGTAGTGGAAATAGCTCGCATACCACAGAAGACGGTTCAAGCAGCTTAACTAATAGCTTTGACACGAGCATGTGAGATTAGTACTGACTTATGTTTGAACATTTACACGGATAGCCGCTATGCTTTTGGAGTGGTTCATGATTTTGGCCTACTCTGGAAGGAAAGAGGCTTTCTTACATCCCACGGGATGCAGATAATGCACGGAGAATTAGTACATAATCTCTTGACTGCACTTACATAGCCGAAGAAAGTTGCCATTATGAAGTGTAGCGCACACAAGAAGATCACTGACAAATAGGACAAGGAAATGCCTTTGCAGATCGTGTAGCTCGTGAAACTGCAACATAGCGAAGCTCTACACCTATGTACGTAGTAAAATCACAAGCTGAGCGTTGGCATGATGCTAGAGGGGAAGTATTGGATATACAGAGATCTGCCTCTGGAAGAACTTGAACAGTGGTCCAAAGAAGGAATGTTGGGCAGTGAGGGTTGTTGGCGTAACAAAGACATGAATAAGTGGAAATTGCCTGCAGCCTATTTAGAACCTATGGTTCAAATGGAACATGGGCTGGCACATGTTGGAGCTCTAGCAATTACTAAATTGCTTACACAAGTCTGGGAGCATCCTGAAATTGCCAGCACAACTACAAGAGTGGTACAGTCCTGTTTGATCTGTTGGCAGTACAATCCTGGAAAAGGGACACAAACCCCTGCAGGAGGGTTTGCTATACCAACTGCACCTTTTGAAGTTTTGCAGATGGATTACATCCAACTTGAACGCTGCAACAATCTAAAATATGTCCTAGTGGTGGTATGTGCCTTCAGTAAATGGATAGAGGCATATCCTACAACGGATAATACTGCTCATACCACAGCATAGGTGCTTCTGAAGGAATTCTTTCCAAGATACAGTGTTTGTAAAATTTTGTGGAGTGACAACGGACCTCATTTTATTGGGCAAGTTGTTCATTATGTCCTGAAAGGATTAGGAATCAAACAGAAATCCCATGCAGTCTTCCACCCACAATCAGCAGGATTGGTGGAAAGGTATAATGCCGCCTTAATATTGAAGCTGGCAAAAATACTGGCTTCCACGTCCCTAAAGTGGCCAGATGAATTGCCTTTGGCACTGTTATCCATAAGATCAGTACCACACTCACGATAAGGTCTCACACCATATGAGGTGGTATTTGGAAGACCGATGAACATTTGGGGAGTTCCTAAGCCACGCCCCATACATGATGTACCTTGTGTTCTGTTGAATCATTATTTGGCACAGTTAACTGACAGTTTGACCTCTATTCATCAACAGGTTCGATAAGCTCTTCCTGACAGATCTAAAGGTGAGGCCCATGATCTTCATCCCGGTGACCACGTGATGGTCAAAGCATTCGACAGATCGAACAGCTTGGAGCCGAGGTGGCGAGGTCCGGAGCAGGTGCTGTTGGCTACAAGGACAGCGGTTCGAGTGACGAACAGAAAGAACTGGCTCCATACCAAACACTGCAAGCGTGTATCGCCCGCCTTGGTGAAACCTGCTGTGCTGAGCAACCATCGAGAGATTCTGGAAACGGAGAAAGGTCAAGCTATCTCATCTGACGAGTCTACGGAAGTCTTCCCGGACCACACAATTCCTGGAACATTGCGATACAATTTGAGAGCGAGAAAATAATCTGCAGTTTTGAACGAGACTGGTTGAGCTACCGCCCTGGGTTTGTGAAACGGAGAGCCAATGAGGCAAGGGGGGATCAGCCCTGCATTAGTGTGGTGACACCCGTCTGGGCCCGTGGTGAAGAAATCAGCGGCTACCCAAGGGATAAGAGCACCAACGATTGTTTTCAACAGATTCCTAGAAAGATCTAGCATTGTTGTCAATTGAAATGAATAAGAAAATAATTTGTGCTGTAGGGTTTGTTGTTGCCTTGGTGGTTTTGGCAATAACCACTTGTTTCATTGAGAAAGCAGTTCCTGCTCGACAGCTTTTTGTTGCAACTACTCCAGCTCCACTGGAGCATCGGTATTACACTCTTCCTTATCATGAACAGAAACATCGATAGTCCTATCTGAATAACACATTCATTGAGATGTTGTATCATACCCATAATGCTACAAATACTACCAATTGTTGGGTGTGTGGGATGATACCTGCACACCAGAAGAAAGGAGGAACGCCTTTTATTCCTCTACCATTTTCTCATAATGGTTCATGTCAAGCTTGGCATGCCCTTTTGTTTGCTTATGGGAAACCTTCAATAGGTGGAATAATTTTCCGATTGAATAAAGAATGCTACCAAGATAAAGATGGTTATCCTTGAGCTAAAGGGACTAAATGGGAATGGGACAAATACCAACCGGACAATATTTCAACACCATATGTCTTCACAAATGTGAGGGCGAATAAAAACAATGGACTCTTTGTGATATCTGTAACAAGAGCAAAAGTAGATTTATGTATTACAGTGTTGGGAGAATTCCCGTAGGACGAAGCGAATGTACTACTGTATTGAACATTGAGGGTATTAATAATAGCAGCTTTATATCGTCATATAACACCTATTTTGTGTGTGCTAATAAAGGATATTACCAATTACCTGTTGGATGGTCAGGGGTATGCTACATATGATTGTTGTTACCCCCTGTGTTTTTAGAACCTGCATCATATCATCTTGACCTGAAACTGTATAATTATATTTCAAAGAATAGATATAAACGAACAACAAGTACTGATGAGATAGACCAGACAGACACCATCCTGCTGTTGAGAAGTCCTATGAGACACTTCTGACGTTTCCTCTTAAGCTGCAAACTCCCAACTCCCTCAAGGATCAACCAACCCAATCAGGAAATCAACGCCGACTGACCTAACTTCTCCCTAAGGGAATGGGGAAGTGGACAGAGAAACTAACAACATGTAAATAAACAAGAACTTCTGTTGTTGTCTCTCAAGGAAGTGTTCCAGGCCGTAGATCTTTCTTTTTGATGCACAACTCTGATTTCTTGCAACTCTGCAGTACAATATTAACAAATATTTACTCTGCTGTTCAACTTCTTAATCACAAAAAATTGCTTAACATTCCCAATTACTGACCATTAGTTTTGAAGGCCCTTGTTCACACTCAATTGAAGTTGGTTTAGCACTGACTCAGTCTCTAGGCACCTTTAAGTAAAGTCAGATTAACACTTCCTAATACGTTGGTTAGTCAGTTAATAAGGTTTAGTGAACAAACTAGTAACTTTCATGCAAGGTCATACCTTAAAGTTACTGCAATCCATCAATTCTGGAAGATCTGTAGTAGGAAGATAAATAATGACAACATCCTACTCCTAATAACATTTGTAAATCAAGAATTTCCCCAGTTAACCTTCAGAAAGAAACAAACTTATACTCTAAAATAAGTTCTAGTTTCCAAATAACTCTGTATTACAAACTTAACAAGTAATTCTCAATTGAACTTTTGCCTTTGCCTAGGCTTGTTTTAATCTTTCGCTGTTTTGTCTTTTAGTCTTTTTCCCAGAAACTACCAAGGCACTGAGTTCTTTTAATGACAGTAAATCGCTTAAAAACGTGTAGCTCTCCTGTTCTAAGCGCTGCTGAGATTGTTTCAAAAACCTTACTGTCCTTCTAGCGAAGCAAGCGGCGTTCAGGGGACTCGGGGAAACTCAAACTGCCTTCCGGAGCGGGAAACGTAAACAAAGTCTCCCGGCTGACTCGGAAGACGGGAGCCAAGATCCTCAATCTCGGCGAAGATCGCGGAACAGCTGAAACTTTCAGCAATTTTAAAGGGACTCGACTAGGACTCAAGGAAATGTAGTTCTTAAAAGGGAGGCGCCGTTTTTGAGGGGCAAAGGTCAATCCAGTGACGTCTTCAACTCGGGAACAGTTGCGCTCGTCAGGACTACAACGAGAGACGAAGCGCCAACCGTTGGCAGGGGAACCAATTTATAGGCTCAGTCACGAGCATCAGCGCGAGCTCCATTTCAAGATGATTCCAAACACGAGAGCTTGCGCGAGCCTCTCTCATTTGAGCGCACAATCTATACAGTTAATCCTTTTAGACAAATTATGAACAAGCATTGTCAAATGCAATTTCTAATAACTACTATTACATGGAATTAAATTGTAAATCAACTTTAAACCTTTCTATTACAATTCCAGTTTTTTCCTACAAATCATTAATTGACTTAAAATTCTCAGAATATTTACAGATTCAAAATAACTCAGAACTTAAGCGAGACGACCGGTAACACCCCTAACCTGCAACAATATGTTGATTTCAATTTGGATTTGTTTTTCTTTGTGGGTGCTGCATTGAATAGTAGAAAGATCAGAAGATTGACTCGTGTAGTGGAAGCTGTCACCAATCAGACAGCTATGGCACTTGGGAACATTACAGAAGAACTGCAAATTGCAAGAATCGTAGCACTCCAAAATCGGATGGCGCTCGAAGTGATCTTGGCTGATCGTGGTGGTGCATGCCTCATCTTTGGAAGCAGTTGCTGTGTCTTTATACCTGACCACTCACCTTCAGTTTATAATACAATCTCTAAACTGCATAAGATTGCTGCAGACATTCACCCAGAGACTGGTACATGGGCATTTTCAAACTGGATATGGACACTCTTTGTTACTTGAAGCTGGAAACTACTGACTATTCTATGTATGCTACTGGTGATACTATTTACATGCTGTACTTGTATACAATGTGATTCCATGATTTGCTCCATGTGCATTACTGCTTGTACACCTGCCAAAAGAAATGTTACAAAAGAACAACAAATGGTAAACAGTGATGTTACTGATATGATGAATATCAATATACAGGATGCTGATCCAGATTACCCTAGACAGACGAATGTCTTCAGCAAATGCTGAAAGGGTCGTCTGTGGTAGTTTAGCAATAATTAGGTTAAGCATTAGCAGAAGACATCCGGTATTTAGAGATTATCTTGCCCGTTTACAGAATCCATTTTGTATTTCTGTCGGCCATTTTGTATGCCTTATACTCTGTCCTACCTTCCTGTCAACCGCTCTTGAAATCTGCCTAGAGACAAGATATGTTTAGTCTCCTCTACTTTGCACATGCTCAGTAGAGCCTAGAGCTGTCTCCAACTTGTAACTGTCAAGATGTGCCCACCCAAGTTAGTTAACTGTCAGCCCTTCCCACTTGTTGCTAGCACACTCTCTGTATGACCTTATATATGTATAGTACTCTGTACCTTGTACCGCCTTCATTTCAGCCCCTGTGTGGGTATAAAAGGACCAAGCTCCTTCCAGTCAGTGTGCTACCTTATACTCTACCGAAGGGTGTTGTGTGAATGTAGTTACACCTCATGAAAGACATGGCTTGGCAGTTTGGGCTGGACTGTTCCCATGAGGCACAGGGTCAAGGCTGATTTGCATATGGCCATGTCTGAACTGGGGTGGTGTGGAGTGCAAAAAACGATGGATTTAGGCCCAGATCTCTGTACTGGGGTGAATGTATGACATTGTTCTGCATTCTGTCCATCAACTGTTGTTTTGCATTTGTCGCCCTGAGTGGGATGGGTATGCTCAGACGTGAGTCCCATGCTCTCCACACCACTGGAGTCAAGATATCCTGGCTGAAAATGGCTGATAGCCAGAAACCGGTCCTAGGATGCTTGATTCCGGTCCAGGAAAGACATGGCTTGGCAGTTCAGGCTGGACTGTTCCCATGAGGCAAAGGACCAAGGCTGATTTGCATATGGACATGTCTGAACTGGGGTGGTGTGGAGTGCAAAAAACGATGGATTTAGGCCCAGATCTCTGTACTCGGGTGAATGTATGACATTGTTCTGCATTCTGTCCATCAACTGTTGTTTTGCATTTGTCGCCCTGAGTGCGATGGGTATGCTCAGACGTGAGTCCCATGCTCTCCACACCACTGGATTCAAGATATCCTGGCTGGAAATGGCTGATAGCCAGAAACCGGTCCTAGGATGCTTGATTCCGGTCCAGGAAAGACATGGCTTGGCAGTTCAGGCTGGACTGTTCCCATCAGGCAAAGGGCCAAGGCTGATTTCCATATGGACATGTCTGAACTGGGATGGTGTGGAGTGCAGAAAAACAAGGGATTTAGGCCCAGATCTCTGTACTGGGGTGAATGTATGACATTGTTCTGCACTCTGTCCATCAACTGTTGTTTTGCATTTGTCACCCCGAGTGGGATGGGTATGCTCAGACGTGAGTCCCATGCTCTCCACACCACTGGAGTCAAGCTATCCTGGCTGAAGACGGCTGATAGCCAGAAACCTGGCCTAGGATGCTTGATTACGGTCCGGAAAAGACATGGCTTGGCAGTTCGGGCTGGACTGTTCCCATGAGGCACAGGGTCAAAGCTGATTTGCATATGGCCATGTCTGAACTGGGGTGGTGTGGAGTGGAAAAATACGATGGATTTAGGCCCAGATCTCTGTACTGGGGTGAATGTATGACATTGTTCTGCATTCTGTCCATCAACTGTTGTTTTTCATTTGTCACCCCGAGTGGGATGGGTATGCTCAGACGTGAGTCCCACACTCTCCACACCACTGGAGTTAAGCTATCCTGGCTGAAGATGGCTGATAGCCAGAAACCGGTCCTAGGATGCTTGATTCCGGTCCAGGAAAGACATGGCTTGGCAGTTCGGGCTGGACTGTTCCCATGAGGCACAGGGTCTAGGCTGATTAGCATATGGCCATGTCTAAACTGGGGTGGTGCGTAGTGCAAAAAACGATGGATTTAGGCCCAGATCTCTGTACTGGGATGAACGTATGACATTGTTCTGCATTCTGTCCTGATGAATTCTCCCAAACCTTATGTAACGACATTTCTCTTTTCTTTGAAAATAAAATAGATGCTATCTATGACAAAATTACTATGGCCAATAAATCTAGGGATGGTGCCGAGTGCATCTTGACACCCTCCAGCAATAGTCAAGCTAAGCTGACCGCCTTTCCTGAAGCCAGTCATACGGAAATCCTATCACTGATATGTAGTATCAAAACAGGCTCTCCGTCTGATTTCATCCCGGCTAAAATAATGACCTCACTTAGCAGTTTGCTTTGCCCGATGATACAAACAATTATCAATGTTTCCTTTAAAGAAGGACAAATACCACAAGACTGGAAAAAAGCAATAGTTAACCCATCCGTAAAAACACGGCCTTACCATGGACACACCTTTCCTATCTTCGCCCCATTTGCCTTTTGCTGCTCTTAAGCAAACTGGCCGAGAAGCATGTGAATACACATGTGTCGAAATTCATCGAGGCCACAGGGGGTCTGGACCATTCTCAATCTGGGTTCAGACCCAACTACAGCACCGAATCCGCGCTCCTCTCCGTGGCAGATAACATCAAGATGACTCTGGATAGAGGAGGCTCTATGATTCTGGTGCTGTTAGACCTGTCTGCTGCCTTCGACACTGTGTCACATGAGATGCTTCTTGGCCGCTTGCAGAGAGCTGGAATTGGAGGCGTAGCTCTGTCCTGGCTGGAGAGTTTTCTCACTGGCCACTCACAAAGCGTCAGCCTGGGCTCCTACTGCTCCACCTTTAGGGAGCTCCCCAAGGGGGTTCCACAGGGCTCATGCCTAAGCCCCACATTATTTAATGTGTACGTGGCCCCCCTGGCTGACATTGTGAGAGCATATGGGTTCACTCCTGTGTCGTATGCTGACGACACCCAGCTCTTGTTTCCCTTCCAGACTCTTACCCCGGAAATTAAGAACTCCTTTGCTGAGGGAATGAGAGCGGTATCCACCTGGATGGCTTCCAACTGCCTCCAGTGTAATGTCGGCAAGACAGAAGTCATGCTCTTCAGGAAAGCCAATCTCCTATGGTCACCGGATTGGTGGCCCCTAGAACTAGGACCCGTTCCCTGCCCAAAGCAATCAGAGAAAAATCTGGGAGTAAGACTGGATCAAGACCTGGTCCTAAAAAAACACGTGAACCTAATGACAGGATCCTGTTTCCGGACAATCGGTCTCCTAAGAAGGGTTTTTCCCCTCTTATCAGACGCCTAGAGAAAGACCCTTGTCCAGGCCCTTGTAATAAGTCGATTGGACTATTGCAATGGTCTTTTTATCTCAGCAAATGAATACGTGCTGAACCGCCTTCAAGTGGCCCAAAACACTGCGGCCAGGCTGGTCCTCAATGTGCCTTCGAGAACACCTTCGAGGCCTCCACTTGAACAGCTCCATTGGTTGCCCATACGTCAGCGAATTAACTTTAAAATCTGCTGCATCATACATAAGAGTCTCCACGGATCAGGTCCCCAATACCTGAGTCAGAAATTCCAAATCCATAAACCGGAACGTCTCTTGCGTTCAAGCAACCAATCCTTACTAAAAATTCCCCCCATTAAGAAGGCCAGACAGGGCGGCCGAGCACTCTCATACATAGGACCCTCTATCTGAAATAAACTCCCTATTGGTATGAGACAAAATGCCAATCTTCTATCATTCCGGAAAGCACTCAAGACATATCTCTTCTGTGAGAAATAGCTCCCCATCTGCACCTTCTAAAGGCACTAAATCTGGCACCATCAACGACCCTGGCAACATCAGAAACTCAAGCGCGGAGATACCCCTTCGGGGGTCGAGTCCGGCGCTATATAAGCAAATAAATAAATAAATAAATAAACTGCTGTTTTGCATTTGTCACCCGAGTGGGATGGGTATGCTCAGACGTGAGTCCCATGCTCTCCACACCCCTGGAATCAAGCTATCCTGGCTGAAGACGGCTGATAGCCAGAAATCGGTCCTGGGATGCTTGATTCCGGTCCAGGAAAGACATGGCTTGGCTGTTTGGGCTAGACTGTACCCATGAGGCACAGGGTCAAGGCTGATTTGCATATGGCCATGTCTAAACTGGGGAGGTGTGGAGTGCAAATAAAACGATGGATTTAGGCCCAGATCTCTGTACTGGGGTGAATGTATGACATTGTTCTCCATTCTGTCCATCAACTGTTGTTTTGCATTTGTCACCCCAAGTGGGATGGGTATGCTCAGACGTGAGTCCCATGCTCTCCACATCACTGGAGTCAAGCTATCCTGGCTGAAGACGCTGATAGCCAGAACCGGTCCTAGGATGCTTGATTCCGGTCCGGGAAAGACATGGCTTGGCAGTTCGAGCTGGACTGTTCCCATGAGGCACAGCGTCAAGGCTGATTTGCATATGGCCATGTCTGAACTGGGGTGGTATGGAGTGCAAAAAAACGATGGATTTAGGCCCAGATCTCTGTACTGGGGTGAATGTATGACATTGTTCTGCATTCTGTCCATCAACTGTTGTTTTGCATTAATAAACTCTGTCTTTTCTATTCCAGTTTCTGTGCCATCTTCTTGCTATTGGTCTAAAGACTCTGTGTAGAGAAGGGCGAATCCCTTGCACTAGTAGGCCTGGCTGAGGCTTGCTCCGACAGGAGAACAAGTAGATTGTACATGAAGTGATCAAGCGCAAAAGTAAGAAGCGACAAAATGTACTACAAAAAGATATTCCCTTGTGCAAAGAGATGAGAAATATCAACACAAATATGTCTTCTCACATTGCATACGTTTACAAACCATGCAATGACAACACAGGTATAACAACGACAGTGTTGTTCCATTACAGAACATCACACAAACTTGCTGTAGGCCCTACGCAGGATTACAAACTGATACAATTTACAATTACAAGTCCAGTGTGTGCAACAGTAGGGAATGCCAGATTATACAAATATCAGATTATACAACAACTCATGATAGCGAATCCCCTACTGCACCTCAATGTAATGACTTGTGTTTCAATGGACTGCCATGTAACAATGCATTTGTCATAACAAACACGTTGCAATTGCATTCGATGTCACACATGTGATGTTATTAATGGTTCACATCAACACATTCATCCAAGCTAAATTAGTAAATGCTGACACAGATTCTGGAGAGTGAGTTTGTATGTTACCTCAGCGATGTGACAGATACAAACATGCACAAAGGCAGCACAGATGCATAAATCTTTCTAAAAATCGGAATTGTTACAGTCTGTAAGTCATAGTGAAAACAGTGATGTGTGAATTAACAACACACCTGAGTCATGCACAGTGTGTCACTTGACAATCAATTTCTTCGTATAGTCAAGGAGAAAAAGACATGCACATTGATGCATAGAGCTGGACTGGCACAGTAAAGCACATCTTTACAAAATGACAATGTTCCATTAACAAATATCCCAGTGTCTGTGCCAATTGATGAGTATAAATTTGAAGAACACGCTACATTATCCACAACATCTTAACATTTGTCTGTGTATGACACCATAAAATGTGAAAATACACAACTAACATTGTGTCTCTCTTCAACCCACAGGCACTCCTGAACTGAGGTCAGCATCTGTACACAATTCTGAGTCTACCAGCACCTCCAGCACTACGTTGGGCACTGAGACCTCCAGTGGGGATGACTCACACACCTCCTCAGGCAATGTGGACCAACCTGTCACCTCCGGTGTGGGTCAGCATCTGTCGGCGCCAGTACGATGGGCAGCCCCAGCGACCACTCCTGCAATATCTGTGAACATCCAGATGCCCAGGATCCCCACGGACACACCCAGAAAACAAAACACAGGGAGCACAGCAACACAGGCCACTCTGGAGTTGGCAGGGAACACCAGCCCTGTCAACAATGAAGGAGGACAGGAACTGTCAGGGCATGTAATGCCAGGCAATGTCCATGCAAGAAGGGTTAGGAGTTGTGTGAGGGTGCGTGGTGGGAGGACACATCCCACAGCTGGTGTCGGAGATCAAGCTGATCCTGAGTTGCAACGCATATATGATGTATATCCCGAATGCAAGGAGACTTTAGCCAGGTTGTAGGGAACCTCAGGGACGTCAAACATCAGCAGGCTGTACATTTTGACCCGATGGACCACCGTATGGACCAACACATGGACCGTATGGACCAACACATGGACCGTATGGAATCCAACTGGTCGAAAATAGACGATCTCACAGCAGTGCATAGGGACAAACTCACATGCCTATACCAGATAAATATCAACATTACCCCACCTCCCCGTGTGCACTCCACACCTGTTGACTCAACATATGAAACTGCCACAGTGAGGGATGAGTATTCTGGCATAGTCCCTTCCACCGCATCAGCCTGATACTCAGGGTCCCCCCTTAGAAGATGAGGGGCCGTCCAAGGAAGACTGGCAAGTGAGAGACTGATGGCCATGCACCCCCCCAGGAAGTAAAGAAATGCTCTGGATATCCTCCATTGTGTGCAAAGCATTCACTTTGTTGACAGTCCCTGGACTCGCTCACATGGGATGGAGCATTTAAGTTGGACTACTTGCTAAAATTACTGTGGACTTTGCTTGAAAGATTTTCATCTAACAACACTTCCAACTCTGCTATTTAAAACTTTGGAATGTAATTACCCTTAACTGTTAGATTTATTATATGCACATTAATAAAATCATATTCACACAATCCATGTGTCATCTGTGAATTATACACTGTACCCACAATTGAAATTATGACCAGTACAACCTGGCACTTTCCCCAAATGAAGTGCATGAGTTTTGTGGTAGGGATTCTGCACATACAGAACTATGCACAATAAAATAGGCTGTTGTGGAAAGATGGTTGGACATTCCTTGCACATCAGAACCCACAATCCAAAGAGCCACTACCTCTAGTGTCTCATTAGCTAAACAAAACATACAGAAAATACACAATGAATCTACCACCCAGAACACTATACTATCAACCTCTCAGAGTTGCAGTAGCAATGCACACCTTCTTGCTCAGTCACCCATTCTTGTCCACAAAAATATAATGCAGAGTCTATATAAAGTCTAAAATGTCACATTTAAGAAATAACAATCTCTGTCCGTTGTCCGTTGTCCTACAATGCAGTATACGAGCTTGCACCAGCAGCAGAACACATGATATTCAAACAATATTCTATTCCACAATTCCATAGAAGACAAAAGGTGAAACGTGTTTCTATGAACAATGTGAAAATCACCTCCCTCCCTGTGATGGTGACATATTTATAATACTAATGAAGATCTCTGTGCCAAATCGGGTGAAACACTCACCTTAAAAAACTAGAAGTACTGGTTACTGCGTATGCACAGCAAAGCTTTGGTTCGTAGAAGGAAATCTTCCATCTGTGTAGATGAATCACTAGTGTGTCAATGTAATGAAAGTATCTCTCTTTTGTGTTCCATTTCAGGGATAAACAATATGTGCTGACTAGATCTTCCATTACAAAGAGTCTTGTTTTTCAACCTTGTGGCGCAGCGCTTGAACAATACCAAAATTATCTCATGTGGACCTAAAGGCATCTTGCACAACAAGCAGAGAAAGAATGTGCGCAAAAATGTAAGACACAAAGCTAAAATGTAAGCGTGTCTCAGGGTAAATTAGCATATCCAGCATAATCATAGGGACCATCTAACAATTCATCTACTGTTTTGTGAAGAAATGTCGCATGGCACATACCAGAGATAGACATACAAGGTCACCACAGCACACACAGCACCTGCAACATTTAAACATTGCACACACTGTTGTCAAATTAAACCATTGAACCGCACAAACAATGGCTATTGTCTAATTAAATTAACACCATGGCATGAATACAGGATACAAACGATTGTAGCATGTGTGGAAACAGACAAGGCAAACAATGTGTGTAACATGTTTTTTACACAGGCACAAGCTCTGCTCGACACAAAAACAAACTGATTCCAGTTCCAAGTATTCAAATAAACAAAAGAAATGAAATATCTGACCGAAAACATTGTCTGTCAGAGGGTACTGTTCCAAATTGAAATTCCATTATGGAACAGCATTGTGTGTACCCACACAACAGCCAAAGGAGCCTGTGAAGGAGAGACATAGTACAGTCTGAAATACAATTTGCTATGATGACATATCCAATAATTGACTCACTATTGTCCATTGTAACTTCTGAACACAAGCTAGGAGTAATTTCAACAATGTAGTGGTGACCATCATAACTTAACATACCCTGTACAACAACAATGAGCCTATTAATTAGCATACACACACGTATCACAACATATTGTTCTACATACACACATCACGCTTAGGAAAGGCATTATCAAACATCTTTGCATACTTACACTGATGTAAAAAAGTTGTGTAATGAGCTGTCTCCTGACATCCCCCTCCTCCTCCTCCTCGTCATTGGCAATGTGCCCGAGGCCTGGATCCTCCCTTGATGGAGGACGTTGGTCCATGTCATCCTGGATGAGCGGTAGTTCATTCCTCACAGCCAAGTTGTGAAGCTTGTGGCACACGATTATGATCTTGCACACCTCAGCCGAGGAATATTGAAGGGCACCTCCTGTCCAGTCCAGGCCATGCAATCTGGTCTTCAGCAGCCCAAATATGCCTGGTCCGCCCATGTGCCTTGTTGTAACAGACTTTAGCTGGGGTGACTGGGATCCTGAGTGGTGTCAGCAACCAGAGCATGTTGGGGTACCCAAAGTCTCCTACATTTATCAAATATAAATGATCAGTGGAGCAAAAACGGGGTACAACATGATAGACAAAGAACACACAACTGAAACTGACAACATGACTCACCAACAAGCCAGGCACGCTCTTTTTTGAGCTGAGACATCAGCTGGGGTATCTGACTCATCCTCATTATGTATGTGTCGTGGGCAGATCCTGGGAAAAACACACATACATGGGAGATGATCTGGTCCACCAGACATACCACAAGGGCATTGATCGAATGAAAGTGTTTACGATTTCTGTAAACCTGTTCATGGGCTTGTGGTGCGACCAAACCCACATCTGTCCCATCAGTCGATCCAATCACATGTGGCATGTGTCCCAGGGCATAAAAGTCATCTTTAATGGCACAGAAATGTGGTGGTGTAGGAAACTGGATGTACAGGTTGAGGAACCTCAACATGGCCTCACACACATCCCGGAGCACTCGACTAAACATTGTCTGCGACATCCCACCAGCATCAGCCACAGTAAACTGAAACGATCCAGTCACAAAATAATGTAGTGCTGCCATCATCTTCACCTTGGGGGTCAGGGCAAAGGGATATGTGCGTCCAGGTTGCAAGTGTGGTGACAACTGGTCTGTCAATTCAGAAATTAATTGCCTTCTGAACCTGTATTTCCAAATGCACTCACGTTCCACCATGGTCGCAAGATCAGGGAAGGGTCTGTGGACATTTGGTCTCCTGAGGAATATCTGACAAAGTATGTACATATAGTACTATTACAAATAAAAATCACTTAATTTAGTTCAACATATCTCATTACTCTTTCAATAAAGACACAGTGAAGTCAGAGGTGTGAGTTTAAACTAATCCACAAATGACAGCTATGTCATCCTGAACATACACTTAATTTTGTCATGGATTTTCAACTGATACAGTGTTTTACTGTGACTAATCACTGTTGTCTGTCACTCTCCATGTGATCATTCGTAACATACACAACACACAACTAATTAAGTATAAAACATAGATGTCAAGGTCAACTAGCACATTCTAAAGGCATAGATCATGTATTGCAACCTACCAACAACACTAGATACTGACAGCTTGTCACTATGCATACCAGTGTCATGGTGTGTACATTGTCTTGATGTGATGTCAGACCTACACGTCCTATCACATACACAGAACATTGATGATATATAGCACATATGTATTTGACATGCATACATGTAAGTCAGTGACACATAGACACAACAGCAACTCACATGACAAATACAAGATGAGGTATGTTAAAATACTGTTAAAAGTTTCAACAGTAAGTTTGGGCATTGTACAAGTCTCACAAACTGTGGACACAGTCAATAGGAATTCACACATCGGACTTTAATACATAATCAGATGATGTAGTGATGTAGCTTCCTAGCCCTAAGCAGGAGATCAAGAGCTTGGGGGTTTGGCTGGAGCAAGACCTTTCTTTTAAAACCCAGGCGAAGAAAACGGCAGGGATCTGTTTTGGGCTCCTCCGTTCAGCTCGTAAAGTCTTGCCCCTTCTGCCTCTGACATCAAGGAAGTTACTTATTCAGGGGCTGATTATTTCAAGGCTTGACTATTGTAATACCATTTTCCTTGGGGCCCCTGAAGTTACGTTTAGTAAGCTTCAGCGGGTCCAAAACGCCGTGGCTAGGATGCTGACGAACGTGCCGAAGAGACAGTCAGCCAAACCCGCTCTGAAGACATTGCATTGGCTTCCGGTGCGGGAGAGGGTGAAATTCAAAGCTCTTTGCACAGCACTTAGAATCCTCCAGGGGAAGGGACCCTCCATCTTGAGGAATTTAGTGGTGCCATATAAGGCTAACAGAGCTCTGCGCTCTGACCAGAAACATCTGCTTCAGGTTCCCCGGGTCAATAAGGCCCGTATTGGTGGTAGAAGATTCTCTGTTCACACAGCCACCCTCTGGAACGCGCTTCCGTTGAGGATGCGCTTAGAGACCTGTACTCTTCATTTTCGGAAGCTTCTGAAAACACATCTATTCCCTATGTGATTTGACTGATCTGGCTCTGTGGTCATCGTTGCTCCCTGGTTAAGCGCTGGGATGCCCGAGGGTAACTACGCGCTATACAAGACTCTAAATAAATAAATAAAATAAAAAATAAAATAAATTATGTGTGGATGTAACATGTGTAACACAATGATCCCCAGGGACAGTGTCCAATCATAGGAGGATGATCTGTGAAGTGGTCACTCACACTTGTCCTGTTCCTCACAAACAATGCAACAGTTGCACTGTAAGCTAGGATCATCATGTGAGTAGTTTTGTTTTTGTCTGTGTCCCATTTGACAAGTGCTTCACTCCATCGTGTTGCAAGGATCCTGCTCGTACACAGAAGAGTGCACAGAGACCTAGGAAATCAGTGAATTGTGGTGTACCAGAAACTTACCTTAGTACCTAGAAAAACCCCAACCAGCTAGCATCAGTGTCACATTGGCTCTTCGTCCTATAGCAAAGTACCCAATGATTAGACAACCTAGAACATGCGACTTAGGATGAACTCAGTATTGGTGGGAAGTGAGAACACCCTTTTCCTATACTCTCATACCAGTCCACAACAGGAGTAAATAAGAGACACAGTAAGTCTAAAATATGATTTTAACGACGTGATCTTATGTGCAGTATCTTAGCCAACATAAGCAGATATATGATTACAAATAATAAGGTCAGCATGGTTACAATTCCATAACATACAAAAGGAGAAGTCATATTACAATGATGGTGAACACAGGTCCTAAAGCGCCTAGTTTTAGCACCCTCCCTATATAGGAACTGTGTATTATAAACTATAGAAGGTCTCTTAGGCGTATGTGGGGGACCCCATTAAATTAAATCTGGATCAGCATAGGCTCTCTGCATCCCTTGAAACAGAAATATTCCAAGTGTGTGAACTCATGGCAAGTGTGTGATAATAAGGATGCCAGAATCTTACTTGGGTCACAGCTGCCAAAATGTTGTGTCTAGAAAGCGTTAACCGAACATGTCGAAAAACAGCTAACATGTTTTGATAACTGTTGGACCTGGCCCTTTTTGGCAGGTTCACCCCGAAACTTTTTGCTTTTTCCTAGCCTGTTTCTGTAACCTGGTGTTGGTGATTTTAGGCCTCTGCGCACTTTTTCACTGTGGTACAGTGTAAAGTGCGTGAGCTCTCTGTGTATGTGTGAGAGTGACCTGCCCTCCCATAGGAATGCATAGGGAATATGTGTGACCATTGTAGTTCCTGATGTGTGGGGAGTGCAGGGTCGAGTTTGGTATGTGCGAACTCATGAGATTGAATGCAGCATAATGATGTATGCGGCATGAATGTGTCTAGTGTGGAAGTGCCATTTCTAGACATGGGTGCTCGTGTGTAGTGAGTATGCTGGCACGTGATTGGCTGGAGCCTGGCTCCAGGAGTCTGGATGGGTCTGCCCAGTGGTGAGTGTTGAGATTAGCATGCTGATGTGCAGGGAGGGGTACACCTGGGACCTAAATAGGGCTGGGCTTTCCCCACACAAGGCTGGCTCCGCCCCCTGTGGTGTGACTGATGACCCTTGCCTGACTAGTGAATGGGAGGGGTGGCTGAGCTCATCAAGAGTACTCCAAAACCAGCTGTGACTGGTTTCTCCCCCACCCTGCACCCTGAGACAAAGGAATTCACTGTATAAAAAGGAACTGTGTCTCCTTACAAAATGTTCTTGTTTTGCTACATGAATCCTGCCAGGGGCGTGCTGCTGCTTGGGCCCAGGGAAAGGCTTGCCTCCCTGGGCCCTGCCCAGCCCTGGATGCCTGATGGATGTCCCTGAAACCTTTGGGGACCTGACCTTTGTCCTGGACTGGTGAGTCTCTAGCTCTGGGGAGCGCTTTATTTCTACCTGGACCTTGTTGGTCCTCTAGCGCTGGGAGCACTTTATTTCCCCTTGGACCTTGTTGGTCCTCTAGCTCTGGGAGCGCTTTATTTCCACTTGGGCCCTGTTGGTCGTCTAACGCTGGGAGCACTTTATTTTCTGATAAGCGCTTAGGAGCGCTGTGTGCCAAGAATTCACCGCCAGACCCGGGGATTACCGAGGAGATGCTGTGCCCGCCTCCCTGCTCGGGGCCGCGCTGCCATTGGCGGCCCTCCGAGGCAGGAAGCCAGGCATCTTTTGCTGGGACGGGGGCGGGGCCTGCAATCCAGCAGGAAGTCCCGCCCGCGGCCGCCGGCCGGAGAGAGAGTAAGCTGGCCGAGGAATGGCCGCCCGGGGCCCCCGTGAGCTGGGAGGGAACCCCGGAGGAGAAGTTGACCTGGAGCCTTGCGACTCCACATTGAAGGCCCGGGTGCCGAAAGAGGAGATGGTGCTAGTGCGGAGGGGGGCAGCGGCACATTGACAGTGCCTGCCGCTCCGCGCTGGATATGAGGTGGAGAACACCCCGTCCTTGCCGAGGAAGCGCCACCCGAGGTCCGGTGAGTCAGGGCTGGGCGATGCGGGGGCAGTTTTTGTTCTGCTCCACGAGGGAGCCGATGGATTGTTGTAGTGCCAGTGCGAGGCACTACGTCAGAGCGGCCCCGTGTGTCAGAGGGCCGCTCCAACGTGGGAAGAGTTGTTCCCGGGGCTAGAAGGCCCGTGATTGTCCCACGTTAGGGGCATTTGTTTATAGGGGGCACTTCTGGGCCTCAGCCCCGTGGCTCCAATGTTTGGGGGCCATATGATTACTCAAGGAGCCAGGGTGCTCCGGGGGCACAGGTGATTCCAGAGCCAGAGGGCTCCAGCGTTTGGGCGCAGATTTGTCAGAGCCTGTGTGGCTCCAGCCTTCGCATATTTTCTTCAGAGCCTGTGTGGCTCCAACCCCTGCGGCGCAGTTTGTCTAAGGGCCAGTGAGAGCCCATGCCGCAGTTTTTCTTCCCAGATGCCCAGCAATTAGTGGGCAGCTGCACCGTTTAGATGCAATTGAGGAGAGTCCCTGAGAGGGACAGAGGTGGCACAGTGGTGCCAGGCCTTCTACAGCTGCGCAGCACTTAGTCCCTGCTGCAACGTTTAGGCCCTGTTGTTGTTCTCAGCTGCCCAGCAATTAGTGGGCAGCTGCAATGTTTAGGTTTGAGCCGGTGGCGCACTCCTGACTGGCGCTGCGTGGCAGCGCACCCTGACATTCCGGACACAGGGCATTTGAGCCCCTTCTTGGGATGGCCAGTTGGCCAGGGGGCTGGTATGTGGGTAGGACGCAAGGCCCTAATGTGATTTTTGCGCAATGTGATTTTGCTATGTTTATGATAGTAATTGCCTAAGGTGATGTTTGCGCAATGTGACTATGAGGTCATTTTACATATGTAGGTTTATGCTAGTGAGATGTTTTCACTATGTGAGTTACGCCCCTAAACATGATTTATTCTTAGGCGGCAGAGTCTAATGTGTTTAGACTAGTGAGGAGATTGCCTACTGTATTTTTACCGGTTACGCCCAAATGTGAGTTATGCGTAATGTGCTATGCCATTATGCCTGTGACACCTCTGAATGTGTTTTATGCATTATGTGTCTTACCTACACCGCTGAATGTATGTTTATGCATCATGTGTTTTCCTGTGCTGCACCTCTGAATGTGTTTTGATGTATCATGTGCCTTGTTCTTACACCGCTGAATGTATGTTTATGCATCATGTGTTTTCCTTCCCTACACCTCTGAATGGTGTGATGCATCATGTGTAATGTGTTCTTGCCTATACCCCTAAATGTATGGTGATACTTAGGTGGTTGTTCTTTCTAGTGCAGGTGTGCTAAAGTAATTATTATTCTATGATCTACAAAGTGCTATTTCTAACAGTATTTCTAGTTATAAAAGTGCTGATTCCTGACAGTGGTCCAGGTGGCCCTGTCTTGTACATAATCCCTTGTGAATATTGCCCGTGCCAGTTGGCACAATGTATATTGTGTGATACTATCTGATGTGTTTTTACAATACAAAAGTTATTTTTATATAACCTTGTGTGGAGTTCCTTTTGTGGTGTGCCTAGGATGTTGTTGCTATTATGTGCGTGCGCAAATGCTTTACACCTTGCCTCCGGGATAAGCTTGTCTGCTCGCGCCAAGCTACCAAGGGGGTGAGCAGGGGTTATCTTGGCGCGTGACCCCCTTGCCCTGACTAGAATAGTGGTTTCTGCCTGTCTTTGGCGTAAGCCTTAGCCAACCAGAAATCCCAGTTCTAACAATAACCTTGACTGCTTCAGAACTCACTGTGCAGACTAGTGGCACAATGTAAGTCTAGAGATGTCGAAAACAAACCTTTTCTTATGTGTAAACCTTCGTGAAGGCTAACTTACAAAAACAGCTATGCAGTTTTGTGTGCAAAAGCAGCAAAAGGTAAAATGGCATTTAAACTTCTAATAAGCCATGCTAGCATAACATGCGCGCAAAGCAGGCCTCAGGTCATACTACACCCTCCCTTGATCGGGTAACGCACAATAAAGGGGGCAAGATTCATAGAACGCAGAGTTCAAGTTCGAATGAGACAGAACCAAGTTCAGGAATTTTGCCAAACTTGATAATTGGGAGTAAAAATACAAATTCAAAAAGAAACCAAGTCAGTGAGAACAATCACGGGTGGCCATGGTGTGAAAAAGTCCTTAAAAATTTGAGAAAAACATTAAGGCATTATAGAAAAAGAATTTTCACCAGTCCAATACGTGTCTATGAAGTAAAAAAAAAACACATCATTTCAACGTTGCAACCGCCTCCAATAGGAAGTCGTTGTCATCATCCATGAACATTTCAGCCATCCAATTAAGTAATGGAAATGAACATACATGTTCTTCAACTGCCGGAGCCTCTAGCACCATCAGAGGCCGACTCGGGCTTACTTCAAGATAACTGCGCGTCAGAAAGTCATTGGCCGTAGTCCAAATGTTTAAATTGCCGAGAACCTCATGAGCCGCTGCGCAGGCCATAATCCCGAAACATGATCAATCTATTTCATGAGCAACTAAGGGACTCATTAGTAAATTAAAATCCAGGTCAGGAGACACCGAGGTTGCAGAGACATAAATCCAGGACCCATTCAAATCCACAATCCAGTCAATGGAAAACAGGCTGCACGCAAGTGAAAATTGAAAACCGGAAAGATAAACCATACGCCACACTCAGAGTTGCCAGAGGCAGCGATCCATAGCATTGTAGCATCCAGTTATGAAGCTGGGGCAGCAGGGGCAGATCGTTGTGGGGCACAGATTGTGCATCCATTTTGGAGTAAACAAATTAACAACAGTATGCCTGCTCCCAAAGCGAGAATTAACGGGAAACCGTCAAAGGCACTCGAAAAAATCAAATGAAAAAATGCAGGGATCAATCAATCAATCAATCATTTGTAAAGCGCACTACATACCTGCGAGGGTCTCAAGGTGCTGGGGGGGGCGCACCCGGTCGAACAGCCAGGTCTTGAGTATCCTCCTGAAGGTCAGCAGGTCTTGGGTCTGTCGTAGGCTCAGTGGGAGGGTGTGTCATGTCTTGGCGGCGAGGTGGCAGAAGGATCTCCCACCGGTGGTTGTTCTTCAGATGTGCGGGACAGTGGCGAGTGAGCGGTCGGCGGAGCATAGCTGGTGGTTGGGGATGTAGAAGGAGAGCCGTCTGTTGAGGTAAGCTGGGCTGATGTTGTGGAGTGCCTTGTGTGCGTGGGTGAGGAGCTTGAAGTATATCCTCTTGTTGACGGGGAGTTAGTGCAGGTTTCTCAAGTGGGGGGTGATGTGGGTGTGGTACATCGAGGATCAGTCGTGCCATGTAGAGGGGCCATGTAAATGTTGAACAGCGTTGGGCTGAGTGAGGATCCCTGGGGTATGTACCAGACCACACCAAATATAGTTTTAAATGAGGTCACAAGGCCAGAACATACAACTTTAAAAAAGTGTGACTGTGGTCGACAAGGCATTAAAGATTGTGTGAATCAAAGCACCAAAATTCAGGGGCAGGTCTGTGTTTAATAAGGCATTCACGTTGCAAATACTCGCACAGATCACACCAAGCGCAGTTGTAAGGGGGACTTCCTTCTGGGACAAAGGAGCTCTTATTCGACTCGTCTTGTTGAACTCTGCTTTCAAGGTCAGAATAGAAGACCAGATGGAAACATCGAGCCTCCCACGTGGAGGAGGAAACAAGACATTCTTACAGCAAACTACGCTCTAGGAAACTGTAACGATATAAGGAATACCAGCAAGCATACCACAGCAATCTTCATTATTTAATAACAAATAACTACCATTTGCAAGCAATGTGAAAGTTGGTGTAATAGCCGGGGTGTCGGTGCCTTTCAATACACACGCAAGATTTGGTGCCTGTACATTGCAGGAACCGTGCAATTGCAGATTTCTACAGACTAATGAAAGATCTGGTGTGGATGTGCAATCTTCACCTTTCAAATAAACTTCCTTTCCTTCCCTCAAGCATCTATATGTGAATTGGAGATTCCAAACTTCATGAAGATAAGCACTACCTAAAGGTTCAAATCTACCTATGGCAAAGCGTTTCATGCAAGACTCAAATTTAAACAAGGGAAAAGGTAGAGTTATCAACCCATGGATGAGCCAAACTGCAGAATTCAACTCGACCACTGAAAATGGTAAAGGTTCCAGTTTTTCAATGTGCAGCAGGGAAAACATGGCATCTTTCATTGACCTAAATTGTTGTTTAACAGTTAAATTAAAAGGTAAGAATAACAAAGTTGTGTTCATGTAATCCCAAGGCACCCTTCCATTTTTCAACGTTTGAAGAGTCCAAGCAAACTGCATAACAGAAAGCAATTGGTTCTGCCCATGGTACAGTACTGCACCGTCTTCTTGCACAATATCAACCACAGATGAAACAATATTGTCTAATGTGTAAATGCGGGAAGAAAGGGTGTCAATGTCATTATCTACAACGGCAAGCACTTTTTTCTAAAATGGCCTGATCTATGGCTCTAAGCCTAGAAGCAGCTTCAATCTGAGACAGTTTCCAAACCTAATTGTAAGCAGCATATATCCATCTTTTCGATCTGCCTGCTGCAGGACCTTTAACAAAATCATTTAAATCAACGGCATCAGTCAGCTTGGACAATGTAGCTTAACAGATGCTAAGGTCGAGTGTCTGAGCCAACTCTGACATAATTTGCCTACAGAATAGGTGGTGACTGAATGTTGAGTCTGAAAACGGGGATCTACTCTAACCTCTGTATAGCCAGGGGTCAGACCCAGAAAACGGTGCTGGCAGGAATCTGCACTTTTTTGCCACAGCAACCATCCGTCGGGATTAATGCTGGAAACATTAAAATTGGAATTACTCATCAGGGCTTGTAAATCACCAAGGGAAGTACTAGTGTAATTATTCCAATGGGGGTATTCCCCCAAATCAGGAAATGAAGGAGCATTTAATTTTTTAGAAGTTGCCAATCCAAAGCAGGTGGTTTGTGAAATAGTAGCATTCAGAAACAACATATGGTTCGGGATGAGACATGCGTGATGCAAAACCTCAGTGCCTTGCACTTTCCAACTTTTAGAACCCCAAACAGATTTAAGATCAATGGTATCTTTCCACATTTCATAGCCCCCAACGGCCAACAGTGGGTAAGTCTAACCTTGGAAGAGGACTTCTCAGTCATCTTAAAACAAAATGCATTAGGGTTTGATTGATTAAAATCAGTAAAATAAGAAAACTTTTTAAAAAGTGTTTTTGAGCTGCCTTCCACTGATGCGGGACAAGGTTCCCACTGTGTGTAGTTAACCACATTTCTAAACGAATTCGTTTTTATGAAGAAAGTGATTGCCAAAATCCTGGTAACAGTACAAATCACCATAGTTTGCAGACTCTAAATATAAATCTTCAGCATCAAAGCAGCATAATATTCCAAATCAGAAAACAAAGCCTCTACGACCTGGACGTCCCAATCATCAGAGCGAATATTTTGTTTAACCACATCCTCAATAGAAACACGGAGTACATTGGAAACATTAATAACCCCTGTGGGACCATGAATCTGGAACTTTACAGCATCCCATACAATCCCATCTAAAATGGGCCACGCAGTTATATTCACAAATGTCTGGTGCCTCTTAATTTTGTGCAAAGAGGAGTGGGGGGGCCAAAGTTCCATCAATTAGTCTAATTGAAGTTCTTTCTTGAACGTAGTGTCCATTAATAAAACAAAAAAAATACACCACTAGTCCGATGGGCACGAATAGAAAAATCGCAAAAAGTATCAGCCATATGTAAATTTTTGAACCAGGTAGCAAAAATCTAAACTTTTAAAGGGGACTTAGATGTGGACGATCCAGAGTCAAAGGAAAAACAGGATTGATTAGCCACATTCGTCTCCAAATCAGGCATAGACAAGTCAGTGGGGTAAGTATATTCAGTATCATTAAGAGGATCACCAGCAGTTGAATTCAATAAAGGATTTGTAACTGTACTCATCTGGTAACATCAGACCTGATAGCAGGATCCGGAACTAAAACAGAGTGTAAAAAAAACGGCCACCCTGTGTAGTTTGACAATGGAGATGTACCTGTTCCCCTTTCGCCCAGGAAGAGGAGGTAAAATGACTGTTCTTGTACCCTGCAAGCCAAGCATGGCAACTGGAGCTCGATAGGAAGAACTAAATTCTTTCTTGTTGTCGATCTTCTCTCAGACTAGTTCTCCAACTTGGGGTAGCCAGCTGACTACCGGAATCTGCAATGCAGCATCAGATGTGGAGGTCAAGTGTTCCTTTGCAAGACTATCTCTGGTCTTCTGTAGGTTCTGCAAAACATTAGAATGTTCATCTATGTCAAAGGATGCGGCTGCCACCGCCATGTGTAGACCATCAAGGTCCGGGACAAACATTTTGATGCCAAAGAGCATTTCGTATGGGGTCCGCCCACCCAGAGACCTTCTAGGGAGATTATTTAATGCACACTGTACGCTATTGAGGTGGTTAAGCCAATTTCTGCCAGTACCTAATACCGTTGCTGTCAAGGATTGCTTTAAGTCACAGTTCATCCGCTACACAACACTATTACCCTCAGGCCGGAATGGAGAGGAAAATTTGACCTGGACCCCCAATGAAGCCATGGCATCCTTTTACGCCTTAGAGGCGAATGCAGGACCCTGGTCTGAATGGAAGGTACCACCTGCAAAAATTCCCACAAAGACATGCAAATTCCTTACGACAGTTCTGGAATCACTACTCCTTTGAGGCCATAGACACACAAAGCGCGTGCAAGAGTCAACTGCTACTGAGATGTACTTATACGCAGTATCTGATGAGAAAGGACTACGGTGATCTAAATAAACACATGCAAGTGGCTTATTAGATATGCACAACTGACTTTGGGGCGTGCGTGCAGCAGTAGAAGGTTTAATTTGCTGACAAATGCCACATTGAAGGACATAATCACACGTCTGTTTGTACAAACCCTGCCACCAGTATCGTTGCTGGAGAAGAGAAACAGTAGCTGATACGCGCCATGCGATGAGGCCATCCCAGCGTTAGCTACTTTAATCAAAGTCTGTCTACGGTCCGCGTTGGGTATTAACCTGTCACCAATGTCATTAATTCTCACATAAGGAACTTTATCAGGGCTTAAATGGTAAGAGTATTTAGAAGGGAAACCTCTAGGGTAATTACCTCTCTTCTCTGTTGCGGCAATAGATGCCAAGATGTCATCATCAATCTTACTTCTGGAGCAGGATGAACAAATTCATATTGCAAGAACGCTTGAGTCTGCAGTGAGGAGGAATCAAAAATGAAGGTGACATCCGGAGATGTCAAGGACACCACTCATTGTATCCACTGAGGGTGCAAAGCTTTGGAATTTGGTACACTGGCTTTCGTCACTGCCTCTAAGGCAGGATATGGAGTAACAACCAAAATGTGTTTTCCCTGCAACAGTGCACGTACCTCAAGAATCGTCATTTGCACTGCTGTCAAAACTTTTTCCACAGTGGAAAACTGAAACTCAGCCAAAGCGTACAAGTGTGACTTGTAAGCGATAGGGACTGTGTCACCCTCATTAAAAGTGAGGTACGTGAAACCCGGATATATGACGTTACCACGTGTTCTTTTACCACGCAGACCATTACCACGCATTTTTTACAACGCAGGACCCTTTACCACGCATACCATTACAACGCTGGTATTTACAACGCAGGTACTATTACAACGCATACCATTACAACGTAAGTATAGGTAAGTAAATAATATGGTAAAATAATTTAATTATTAATAATTTTTTTTTAAAGTAATAAATTATTATTTTAATATTTAATATTTTAATTATTTATATTAATATTTATTTATTTATTTTTAAATATATATGTTAAAAATACCCCTGTACCCCAAAACCCAAACCCAGCCCTAAAACCTAAAAATACCCCTGAACCCCAAAACCCAAACCCAGCCCTGAACCCTAAAAATACCCCTGTACCCCAAAAACTGAAAACTGACCCTGAACCCTAAAAATACCCCTGTACCCCAAAAACTGAAAACTGACCCTGAACCCTAAAAATACCCCTGTACCCCAAAAACTGAAAACTGACCCTGAACCCTAAAAATACCCTGTACCCCAAAAACCCAAACCTAAAATATTTTAAATAAAATTATATACTTACCAATACTTACGTTGTAATGGTATGCATTGTAAAGGTACCTGCGTTGTAAATACCAGCGTTGTAATGGTATGCGTGGTAAAGGGTCCTGCGTTGTAAAAGTTGCGTGGTAAAGGTAGGTCGTGGTAAAAGTTGCGTGGTAAAGGTTGTATACCGTGAAACCCACTGCCCCTGGCACGATTCTTATTACCAGGTTGGTGTGGTTATCACGGGTCAACAAGAATTTAGATTCTAGAAGGCCAGCCTGCAATGATTGCAAGATGGCTGAATGTTCAGGCAGCCAGCACAATTTGGAAAAAGAAGGTTGTATCAAAGCATAAAGAGGCTTGATGCGCTGGGCATTTTCGGGAATGTAGGTACGCCAGAAATTGAAAAATCCCAGTAAAGATTGTAGTTTCTTCAGTGTTGTGGGAGCGCGCAAAAGTGCACATTTTTCCAGGAAGTGAGGAGCTAAACTTCTACCTTCATTGTTACGCTCATAGCCCAGGAACAACAATGTGTACTCTTCAATGTGAGATTTTGTAAAGTTAAATTTGTAGCCTAAATCCGCAAAATTACAAATTATGCGGTCCACTCAGCACAGATGCGGCCATAATTCATTGTCTGTGAGATAAAAGCCATCCACATACAAACATGCTTCTGTGTCGATCCCCTCCAAGAGAGAGACGACACGAGCGGCAAAGACGCCAGGACTATTCTTATAGCCCATAGTCAAAAGGCGAAATTGGCGTTTTTTGCCACCACTGGTAAAGGCTGTCCATTGACTACTAAGTGGGGACAGATTGTGGGCAAGAAAACCATTGGATATGTCAAGTGTGGTTTTAAACCTTTTACTCACAAGACTATCCACAAGAGAAGAACTGTGAGTATTCTGCACCGCGCACGTACGACAATGTGAGTTTAAGTGGCGGTAATCCAATACCAAACGGTACGAACAATCTGGTTTGGTCACAGTAAAAATGGGGTTATTCATCGGAGACACAGAACTTTTAATTACACCTTGATATTCCAATTGTTCAAGGATTTCCGTAATGGAAGCCTTTGCTTCATGCCACATGGGGAATTGGGGTTGAGACTGTGGCATTGACCGCAAAGGAATCTCATGACGAGGGGTAAATTTGTCCCATCCACAGTGATTACGGTACAAAGCCGGCGCAAGCACCTTAGCCCAATGTTCTGCAAAATGCAGCGTTGCTCTTTCCGCACTGTGTGTGTGCGAAACTAGGGAGGATTACCTCCTCCCCTTGGGGAGCAGCTAAGATAAAAGGAGGAGGCCAGTTGACCTCTGCCAACAATATATCATAGGTAGTAGTTAGATTTTCCCAAAATACTTCCTTTATGGTACGTTCTATGTCACTTTCAATTACAAGAACAATTTTATAAAGCTGCCAGGGGGAGCCACTCTAGTGTCAGCTGTCACAACTAAAACAAAGGTGTCAGTCGCTGTCACCTTTAGTAATGGACTCAGGGCCTCCTGCCCTATGGTAATCTGCGACGCGCTGTCCAACAGAGTCAGCGCCATGTCTGATTCCGAAGCTGCGTTCTCACTATCTGTGGCATATCTGGCTGTTACTGCAGCAACTTTCTTCTATTGAACCTGTGATTTTGTCGCTGTGACTCATCTCGGTTGCCTTTTCCGTCAGTCTTGCAAGGGTGCTCATGGCTCCATTGGGCACCGCCCCCTCCACCAGTGGGTGAGACCGATGTTTCCTGCAAAGAGCGAGGAGAACGTTGTTCAGGAACCTGAAATCTATCAGGCGACTTAATTGGACTACGGTCGCACAACTCATATGTACGCTCATTAGAGGCAGGTCCAATTTTGTTGTGCTTATCTTCATCAGATTGTTGAGTTTGCTGCTGTGTTTGTTTTTTAGCAAAAGGCTTAACACCCAAACTATTACGGCCAACAGTCTTATAAGCCTCCGTAATAATTCTCGGTAACTGACGGGTTTGTCGGAGTCAATCAATCAATCAATCAATCAATCAAAGCATTTATATAGCGCACTACTCACCCGGAGGGTCTCAAGGTGCTGGGGGGGGGGGGGGTCCGCTACTGCTCGAACAGCCAGGTCTTGAGCTGCTTCCTGAAGGCGAGGTGGTCCTGGGTCAGGCGGAGGTGGGTCGGAAGGGAGTTCCAAGTCTTGGCGGCCAGGTAGGAGAAGGACCTTCCTCCTGTGGTGGCTCTTCGGATGCGGGGGACGGTGGCGAGGGCGTGGCCGGTCGATCGAAGCTGGCGTTTGGGAGCGTAGAAGTTGAGGCGGCTGTTGAGGTATCCTGGGCCTTGGTTGTGTAGGGCTTTGTGTGCGTGGGTGAGGAGCCGGAAGGTGATTCTTTTGTTGACCGGGAGCCAGTGCAGGTCTCTCAGGTGTCCGGAGATGTGGCTGCGGCGGGGGATGTCCAGGATGAGTTGTGCTGAGGTGTTCTGGATCCGCTGTAGTTTCTTCTGGAGCTTGGCGGTGGTTCCGGCGTAGAGGGAGTTGCCGTAGTCCAGACGGCTGGTGACGAGGGCCTGGGTGACCGTCTTCCTGGTCTCGGTGGGGATCCATCGGAAGATCTTACGTAGCATGCGCAGGATGTTGAAGCACGACGAGGAGACAGCGTTGACTTGTCTGGTCATGGAGAGGGAGGAGTCCAGGATGAAGCCCAGGTTGCGTGCGTGGTCTGTGTGTTTGGGTGCACTGCCTAGGGCGGGGGGCCACCAGGAGTCGTCCCAGGCGGAGGGTGATGATCCCAGGATGAGGACTTCCGTCTTGTCCGAGTTCAGTTTCAGGCGGTTGTTCGACATCCATTTGGCTACGTCTGTCATCCCTTCGTGCAGGTTGGCTCTGGCGGTGGCGGGGTCGTTGGTGAGGGAGAGGATCAGCTGGGTGTCGTCGGCGTAGGTGATGATGTTGAGGTTGCGCTGGCGTGCAATGGCTGGGAGGGGGCTCATGTAGACGTTGAAGAGTGTTGGGCTGAGCGAGGAGCCTTGAGGAACGCCGCAGATGACTTCGGTGGCCTCTGATCTGAACGGGGGGAGGCGGACTCTCTGTGTCCTTCCGGCAAGGAAGGAGATGATCCACTCCAGTGCCTTCTCCTGGATTCCGACGTTGCTGAGGCGCTGTACTAGAGTACGGTGGCAGACCGTGTCGAAGGCCGCGGAGAGGTCCAGGAGGATGAGGGCCGCTGTTTCTCCGTTGTCGAGCAGGGTTCGGATGTCATCGGTAGCTGCGATCAGGGCGGTCTCGGTGCTGTGGGTGGCCCGGAAGCCAGACTGCGAGAGGTCGAGGGAACCGTTCGTCTCGTGGAAGGCGGCCAGTTGCTTGTTGACGGTCTTCTCGATGACTTTTGCCGGAAACGGGAGCAGCGAGATGGGGCGGTAGTTCTTGAGGTCGGTGGGGTCGGCTGATGGTTTCTTGAGTAGAGCGCTGAGTTCGGCGTGCTTCCAGCTCTCCGGGAAGGTCGCGGTGTCGAAGGAGGTGTTGATGATGTCCCGCAGGTGGGGTGCGATGACAGCGTCGGCCTTGTTGAAGACGTGGTGAGGGCAGGGGTCTGTCGGAGATCCGGAGTGGATGGAGTTCATCGTGTTGACGGTGTCTTTGGTGCTGATCGGGGTCCAGGCGTGGAGGGTGGTTGTGGGGGGCGGTGGGTCGGTCATGGCGTGCGTCGGTTGAGTGCTGAAGCTGTTGTGTATGTCCGCGATCTTGTTGTGGAAGTAGGAGGCGAGGGAGTTGCAGAGGTCTTGTGAAGGGGTGATGTCGTTGTTTCCGGCGTTGGGGTTGGAGAGCTCTTTCACGATGTTGAAGAGTTCCTTTCTGTTGTGTGCGTTGTTGTCCAGTCGTTCCGTGAATGCGGTTTTCTTGGTGGTGTGGATCAGTTGGTGGTGTTTTCGGGTGGCGAGCTTGAGGGCAGTCATGTTGTCTGGTGTTGGGTTTCTGCGCCAGGTTTTCTCGAGTGCTCTGCAGTTCTTCTTGAAGCTCTTGAGTTCGTCATTAAACCATGGGGCTTTCTTGCTGCCGGGTCTGCTGGGCAGGGTCTTCAGAGGGGCGAGGTTGTCTGCGCAGTCGCTGATCCATTTCGTGAGGTTGGTGGCCGCTTGGCTGGGGTTCGTTGTGCTGGTGGGAGGGTTCTTGCTCAGGGAGGTAGCGAGCTGGTCTGCAGTGATCTTGTTCCAGCTTCTGCGGGGGACCTGTTGCTGGTGATGGTGGAACGTGGTCCTTCTGAAGCTGAAGTGGACGCAGCTGTGGTCCGTCCAGTGGAGTCCCGTGGCGTGGCTGAAGGCGATGTCCTTGGTGGAAGAGAAGACCGGGTCGAGTGTGTGTCCAGCGTAGTGGGTGGGGGTGTTGACCAGCTGCTTGAGTCCGAGGTTGGCAAGGTTGTCCAGCAGGGTGATGGTGTTGCGGTCGTTGTTGTTCTCCAGGTGGAAGTTGAGGTCCCCGAGGAGGATGTAGTCGGCGGAGGGGAGGGCGTGTGGGCTGAAGAAGTCGGCGATGTCTTCGCTGAATTGCGTGCGTGGTCCCGGGGGTCTGTAGATGAGGGTGCCTCTGAGGGTGGTCTTGGGGTTGACGTGGATCTGGAAGTGCAGGTGTTCGGTGGGTGCGAGGGTATCGTCGGTGTCGGTCGTGATGCGGATGGTGTTCCTGTGGATGATGGCGATGCCTCCTCCTGTCTGGTTGACGCGGTCCCTCCGGATGATCTTGTAGCCGTCCGGGATGGCGATGGCGATGTCGGGCACTGAGGAGGCGTTCATCCAGGTTTCCGTGAGGAAGGCGACGTCTGGGGCTGTGGTGTCGAGCAGGTTCCAGAGCTCGACGGCGTGTCTGTGGACGGAGCGGGTGTTGAGCAGGATGCACTTCAGGTGGGTGGTGCTGGAGTTCGGCCTGGTGGGTGCTGGTGTAGCGTGGGTCCGGTTGCAGGTGAACTTGCAGGAGTGGCAGCTGAAGGGTCCGTGGGTGCGTCTCGGTGTGGCTCGGTAGCAGCCCGGGGTTCGGCCGGTGTTGAGAGCGTTGAGTTCGGTGGCGTCGTAGGTCCGTCGGGTCGGCTTCCGACGGTGGGGGCCAGGGGTCCTGGCACTGGGCGCGGGCCAGGCGCGGACGGGTGCAGACGGGCTTACCTTTGGCGCACCTTCGGCGCTCAATCGGTGCTCCCGCTGAGCGCGTCCGCTGCGCGGTCGCTGAGGGGGCGTCATAAGTAGGAGCCGGGAGGGAGGGTCAGCCGGGAGGCGGGAGGCGGGAGGACCAATGGGAGAGGGGGGGAGGCGGAGCTACGGGTCAGCGGCGGCGGGAAAGCGTCCAGGCAGCAGGAAAGACAGCAGGCAGGCAGGCGAGCGGCAGGACAGCGAGGAGGGAGCGACCACCTGCGAGGGCACAGGGGTCAGGGACATTGCGCACAGCATTAGACACCTGGAAACTTACCACATCTACCTTAACATTTGCAAGGACGAGATCGCGTACCATGTCAAAAGCTCCCACGAGTCGAATTCCCAACTCCACAGCCGCTTCTGGCCCATGCTCATCCTGAACACGCTTAATGACGGAGGGTAGGGCAGCCATTGACAGGGTGCCGAAGCACCCAGTATAGACTGCCGCAAAAATCACACCCCAAGTTGTACAGTAATTTACGTCTGGCACTAAGTCTTTCTACAAACTTATGGTAATGATCCTGTGTTTTTCCACAGGAGTTGTATTCGCGAATACTGCTTCCAGTTGGTCAAATTTCTCGGCCAACCAAAAAGGCATCTCATCCTTATCCTGGGGACGCTCGCCCATGACAGCATTAACCATGACGGGACTAAGCTTTAGCCCGCCTGCTCCAACTGGATGTGCTGCACCACCCGGAGCCCCACCCGAGAGGTTGCGGGTAATGTAATGAACCAGACCCCTTATCACTGTCACAGCAGAGGCATAAAGGGGTCGTAGTTACGGAGCTGTTAACAGCCCCGCATTAGGATGCGGGGTATAAGCAGCTAAAACAGGCCAAGTAGTGCCTGGGATTGACAACGGTCCTTGTCTGACCGCCGTTATAACATGTGGGAGGGTGCCATTAAACCAAACGCCATGCTGCAAAGCAGAAATCAGAACTTCCTGTGTCCTATATGGAGCGTACTCTGCAGGCGCTGCAGCTGGGGTGTAAGTGTGAAATACACCAGACACCGCATCCACCGCAGGAAACGTGACCCATGAGTAGAACAACTCAAACGGTTACACTGCGTCAGCAAAAACAACTGCCTGCCCTTCCAATGAAATCTGGAAATCCTGCAAGTGATTCTGCACAGCCAAGCGACTGTGTGCTGGAATATCAACCGCAGCCATAATGACACAGTAATAGAGAAGTACAATGCAATAGAAAAGGCACAACTGGGTAGTAATTGAAACAGAAAACTATTTTTAATATATCAAGCTTTAAAAGACCTATGTAACTATTGGTAGGTTGTATCCGTCACTACTGTCAACCGGAAACAATAGTGAGGGGGTCGTAGACTGATATAAGCATCACTCAAGTGTCTCACAATAAGACCACACTCGTTGGCGGTGCCATGTTGCAAGGATCCTGCTCATACACAGAACCGTGCACAGAGACCTAGGACATCAGTGAATTGTGGTGTACCAGAAACTCACCTCAGTATCTAGAAAAGCCCCAACCAGCTGGCATCAGTGTCACATTAGCTCTTCATCCTATAGCAAAGTAACCAATAATTAGACAACCTAGAACAGGCGACTTAGGATGAACTCAGGAATGGTGGGAAATGAGAACACTCTTTTGTTATACTCTCAGACCAGTCCACAACAGGAGTAAATAAGAGACACAGTAGGGTTAAAATATTTATTTTAACGACGTGATCTCATGTGCAGTATCTTAGCAAACATAAGCAGACATATGGTTAAAAATAATATGGTCAGCATGGTTACAATTCCATAAAATACAAAAGGAGAAATCATATTACAATGTTGGGGAAAACAGGTCCGAACATGTCAAAAAACAGTTAACATGTTTTGATAACCTTGACGGCCTCAGCACTCACCGTGTAGACTAGTGGCACGATATGTCTAGAGATGCCGAAAACAAACCTTTTCTCATGTGCAGACCTTCATGAAGGCTAACTTACAAAAACAGCTATGCAGTGTTGTGTGCAAAAGCAGCTAAAGGTAAAATGGTGTTTAAACTTCTAATAAGCCATGCTAACATAACATTCGCGCACAGTAGGTCTCAGGCCATGCTACAATCTACACAGGGCACACAGCATGACATGAATCTTATATATACTGTCTGACATGATGAATGAGCATTGCATGGACGCATGAGCCAACTCCTGGCCGATCCGGACTGACACATTGCATGCTTAATACAATGGTGTTCGATGCGGGTGAGTATTGCATGGACGCGGGAGCCAACTCCTGCCCGAGCCCGACTGACATATTGCATGCTTAATACAATAGTGTTCGACGCAGGTGAGTTTACAAAATACGCGTCTGCTGCATGCTGACCGAGACGGACTGACATATTGCATGCTTGATTCAATGATGTTCGATGCAGGTGAGTTTTCAAAATATGTGTCTGCCACATCCTGACCAATCTGGACGCACAGATTGGCTGTTGGTCGTCATGGTGACAGACGTGCATTTTGCGTCGTGCACGATTCGCCTGCGGTAAGATTCGGTTTAGTTTTTACACAAATGTATCAAAATCTAAACTGTCATGATGCAGATATTTTGAATGTTGCGGTAGGCGTGTCCGATGTGTGCTATCTCATGGATTGGACTAATTCATAGGATACGAATGACTAGGACCTATCGCTTTGGATGCATGGGACAGAATCTGCCTCTGCACCACATATATTAAGCTGTCTCATCCCCTGATAGCTCACTTTCCTGCACTACATGCTCCAAATTGACATCTCTGCTACCCCTGCTGCTGTCTCTGTATCCTCTGGCTCCACGAATGGCACGTACTGTGGAGAGGGCGCCCACCTTCACAGAGGAGGAGAACAAGGCCCTGCTGGACAGCATCCTACCACAGTATGGGAAACCAGGTGAGCAGGTGAGTGTGCAGTCCACATCCTGTCTCATTGGGTATGTTCTCTGACCAGCACTAATGGCATTGCTTAAAGCAGTGGCTAGCATGTTCACTCAGTAGTTGTCACACCCAACGTGTGTAGGTACCTCCAATGAACAGGTACTGTGCTGGGAAAGTGCATTTTTAGACAGTCATACTACCCGGGCACTGTTTCCATATGGTTGATGCAGGACAAGTGTCCATCACCATAGTTGCACTACCAGTGTACATTAGATGCCCTTGTGAAAACAACATGTTTATCCAACTGTGTGATGCACAAACATGTTGCATGTGTGTTAATGGTCCTTTAACTTTGTCATCCTCACAGGTTGATGCCCATCAGAAACAGGAGATCTGGCTGACCATTGCCCAGGCAGTTTGATCTGTGGGGGTCCACAGGCGTCGCATCCGCAACTGCCAGAAGAGGTGGCAGAATCTACGTGGCTGGACCCGTCGCAATGCAAGAGTCCACTGAAGCTGTCGCCTCCTCGCAAAAGGGGAGGACGACAGACTCTGACCCCTCCACATGCTCCGGATCCTGACAGTAGTTTTCCCTGACATGAATGGGCAGTTACCGGCCAGACAGCAGCAAGGAGGAGGTAAGTGCATGCCTTGTCTGTGAACTGTGTCTAACATGATCTTTGCACTCCTTCAGCCTGTTACGCTACCACAGTTTGTCTGCTTGTACAAGAGTCATATGCATGAATTAGGTTATGGCCCTTCCTTTTCTGAGACACAGGTGTGGCCCTTTCAGACTGTGACCTGTCTCACTTGGGCTGTGTGTCCCTTCTGTTGTCCAAGGTTGAGGTGGGAAATAGCATCTGTTACCTTTACCATTTTTAGGATATGAAGTACACTGTGTTCTCCTACTCCGACTCCTGTGTGTCAACCTACATTTAATGCATTGTGAAAAGTGCAATCAGGTGTCAGCCTCTGTGTCATTGTGGAGTGGCCTACCTTTTTAGATTCATGGGGTGTAAAACAGTTTGGGGTGGGCAGCCAGCTGAGATGTGGCTGTTGGATCATCACAATAGGGTCAAACATAGGTGTGTTATCACTTGACTGTGCCTAACGGTGTATTCAACATTTTATCGCAACCAGCCATAGTTCATTCGCGTAAGACTGTGATGTGATCATGTTGCCAGACTTGGGCTTGCTGTCACTCTACTGTAGCATTTGTATGACGTAGGATCGGCAGAAGCCTTAAAATGTGGCTAGCAGTGGGGGAACATGTGCACTTGACAGCTGCTGGGCTTACATTCACCAGAAATACATGATTGTGAGACAGTGCAGACTGTTTGTATTTGGATGCACTGCCTCTGTGACTGAAGCCAGTAATGACTGATTAGCCGGACTGGCCTGTAGCATGGTATACCACTTCCAAATATGTATCCTGCAGTGATGCCAGTTGTCCTGCATGCACTCAATCATGGCATTGGTCATCAATACATGAGCACACCATGTTGTGTGGTGTAGGAAGCATATCCATATTACTGACAATGACTTTGGCCATCCCTTATCCTGACACATGTACTGATTCAGTGGCAGGAGATGGGATATGTGTGTACTGACGCATTTGCATCACAAATCCTACAGTTCAGACAACTGTATATGTGGTGCATGTGTGCCCATATGAGTAGTGGCTAACTACAGGCACCAGACAGATGGGTCCATGGACGGGTAGGATATGAGGGGCATGGTAGACTGGTAGACTGACATGTGTCTTGTTCAGATATGTGTCAACACCATTGGTAATCTACTGCAAATGATGCAAAGCTGTGTACTATTATGTGCTGTACTGACTGTGATGTGTGAGGTCAATACAGGTGACTGATGTGGATCTGTTTACCCTGATTGTTTGCAGTTACATCTATGGCTACTGGAGGAGACAGCTCCACGGACCAGGAGGAGCCACAGAGCCAGACAGGGTCCGCTGCAAAGGAGTCGGAGGGACCCAGTGACACGGAGGGTGAGGGGAGCCACACTGAGGAGACCTCAGCTACGATCACCTTGGCTGAGGAACACAGCAGCTTTAGTGATGACTCCCTTGTGGAGGCGGGTGTCAGCAACCCCCAGACAACACCTAGGGAGTCTGTCGCGGCCACCAACACCATCTCCACCCTCCCATCTACTCCCATCCCAGATGTCCGTGGAGACTCCAGTGTAAGGGAGCATGTCTCCATCGTGCCAGGTACCGCACCCCTTGCCCCTGTCTCCCCTGCTGCCTTGAGTGTGAAGTCTGTGGACTTACTTACGCAGATCAATGTAGGGCAGACCACAATACTGAGTGTCCTCCATTCACACACCAATCCGTTGACCTTCATAGAGGGCATCTCATCAAACATTTCTTCCCTACATTGGACCATTCAGAGCATGGCCTCCACACAGACGGTAGCAGTGTCCCTCCTCGCCCCTCCTACCTCTGCCACATCCACAATCTCCACTACCCTACCTGTCCAAAAAACACACACACTGGCACAGGCACGCACCACATCAGAAACGAGCAGCACACAGCCACGCAAGACATAATCCAGACCCACAAGCACACACACCCTGGGGACTGATGGCACACACACAGGGGATGGGTCACAGACACACAAACAGGTATCCACAAGCACTCGGCAGTCCTCAGATGCCTCTCGCTTGAAAAACCCCTTCCCTTGCCTCACCTAAACCCCCCCTTTCCAAGCAGCTCTTCCTCTGTGACTATGGCCTCTTTACCACTGATCCATCTGCTCCAACTCATAAGGGGAAGAGGAAGTAACCATGTGCAGAGGGGAGTTTCCCTTCCACACTGACACCCTCCCCCATGCATACAAACACTGAGGCCCCCACATGCAAGATCCCACCAAAACCACACACCACCACCTCACAGTCTCCATCCTGCAGCCCCCAAGCCACCACTCCACAGGTCCCACCACCATTCACTGCCCCACACTGATACCACACCCACAAAATGCTTTAGCCCTCCCCACTACCGCATGCACTTCCACCCCATCTCACATGCTCAGCCTGTTCCTGCCACTGGTGTGAAGTCCATGCCCCCTCTGTCTTGCCCACTTCATCAGAACCTCATTTCACTCCTCTTGAGATTGGCACTGCAGTAGGGAGCCCATCTGACCTGGGCACTGCAGTGGTGCCGGCAACCACCCCATCAGAATTGAGCCCTGGAGGGGGCATGGCTAGCGCCCGGAGGAGATGGCGGCGTTCGTGTAGCTCGCCCGGTCGGCAGAGAAGGTGACAGGCACAGCGCGATCTACCCAGTCATGTAAGCGCTTCTGACGGAAGGTAGCTTCGTCGGAAGCCTTGCGGACTTCTGCGAACGCACTTTGAAGGTGAATTGGGGCATATTGCATGCACTTCCTGGACAAGTGAGTGTGGCGCGCCGCTTTCGTTTCCCGGACGCCATTTTGCGAACACCGCCGACGGAGCTCCGCTCCTATGTGGTGTTTCTCTTTTAGTGTGCCCTTTCCTGCCTCCTCATTTTTAAAATGACCATCTCTCATTTTCTTTTGGATGAACTCTGCCTGTGACTATCCCTCAATTTGCAGCGTGCATATTCACTGTTTATTTCCTGTCACAGCGCTTACCGCCATATTGTGCCTCCTCATTCACGATGCTTGGACTCCTGCATGTTTTTTCTATGCAACTGCGCTCTGATGTTGGCGCTTTCCTGAATATTTCTTCTCTATTCTTCTCCAATTACTCTTTCAACTGCTGAATTTATGTTAATTTGGAGGATTTCTGCTCAAGCCCATACATATGCATTTCTTCTGGATGGAATGACACCTCAGCGCTCAAACTACGCTTCATACCTACTTACATGGCTGCATTATTTTTGGCAATTATTTCTGCTGGACTAATCCTTATGGTACTGCTGGCCTTACAACTTTAATATTTTCTCGGATTACTTTGACTTTAAGCCAACGGCTTATATAACAAGTCATTGAATGCATTCTTCTCCAGCATTTCATTGAACCATATACTAATCCATTTCTTTTGCGAATGTTGTTTTTTGCTACCTTCTCTCTAATTGCTTCGCATCCTTGCTATGCCTATAATAATGTATTTTAGTTTTTATCAAATATAGGTAGCTTATATTTCGCTCCCATTTTAACGGAACGTTGTGTGGGGCGTACTTGCATTTATTGTGGCACTTCATTGTCCTGCTACTGTTACCTATATATCGGAGCATTTTCTTTCCACTTAAATGTCAATGTTAACACAGAGTCTCATTGCTATGCTGATGTATTGCACACTGTGTTGATCAATTTTTCATGCTATGCAAATGATATCTCAGTTGTTGCTGTAACTTATATTTTTACTTATTTCTATTTTCTCCACTTTACTACACCACCTTCCTTTATGGGCAGGTTAACTAAGAATTCAAACACATCTACTCCCTCAACACGCAAGTTTTTGATTCATACTAGTTCACGGTACCAGTGTTTATCAATGGAAGAACTATCAGATACCACATCAAAGGGCTCAACCTCATCTTCTACTACTTCGATGCCTTCTACTACCAAAGGTTCAATTAAAAGACTAAAGAAAGATCCCCCTTCTCCCCCTAAACAAATCGTCTCAGCTACCATGGATATGCTGCTGGAAGAAATTAGGGCCCTGCGCCCTTTTATTGAAGAAACCAAATCTACAATGCAGATGCTCTATTACAAATGGTCACATGTGGATGAACGTGTTACTTCATTAGAACACAATGTTTCCTCCCTGAATTCCTCTGTTTCTAAAGTAGACTCTCTATGTGCACACATTTCTGGTCTTCATAAACAGATTGAAAACTTGGAAAACAGAAACAGGAGGAACAACCTTCGCATTTATGGCCTTCCCGAAGGATCAGAGGGGTCTGATCCCATTACTTTTTTCAAGTCTTTTTTGCCAAAACTCCTCAAGTTACCAGAAGACACTAGTTTGAATATACAGAGAGCTCATCGTTTGGGTCCCTCACTTAGTGGGATATCTGCTTCATCTACAAAGAAACAAAGAGGTGTGATCCTCTACTTCCTTGAATACACTGATCTATTGAGGGTCATATCGGCAGCCAGAGCCATAAATCGCATCACCTGGTCAGGTAAATCCATTTATTTCTCTCAGGATTACGCCAAACCAACTGCTGATCACCGGAAGGAATTCTTAGCTCTTCGGCCACAGCTTTGCTCTATGGGAGCACGTTATGGTCTCTTTTACCTCTGCCTCTTCAAAGTGACTTTCTACAATAAAACGATCTCTTATGATGACCCACTAAAGCTGAAGAGTTTTCTTTATGCCCATAATTCCGATACAATGGACACTGCTTCTTCATCCAGCTCTAAATGATAGTTTGTAGTTTATCTCATGTATTTTCCCTCTCTCCCGTGCTGTTCTTGCTTCTGTATTGACTTTCTTTTTTACTTATTAACTCGATGATGCAGTTTTACCATGTTTTTCTTTTCTTAATTACACACTGCTCACTCTTTGCCTCCCACAGGTCTTTATTTGATTGTTCCGCCCTTCTTCATGTTTTGGAGTCCGTTGAAGACATCTTCCTTGTCCGCCCTTCCCCCTGGGCTCCGCACATGTCATTGTTCTGTGTGGCCTATACCCCTCCACCCCTTCTATGTTTTGGATGTTATGTAAGTCTATTATCCTACCTATCCTCTTTCTACTCTCTGTTTTGCTCCCTCTCTTTCACTTTCCTCACACTTCATGGTCTCTCTATCCCCATTTTTTCCTTCCAATTTCTTTTTCTGATTTGATATTTCATTATCTTTCTAACCTACCATCTTTCTATTTCTCTCTCTTCTTCTTTTAATTATTTATTTTGAAATGTTTCAATTTATATACAGTTGGATTGATGTTGATTACATTTTCCTTAGCTTACGATTTTTTCTTAATTGGTCTCTATTACAGTTTTATATTTTTATGATATGCCTTTAAAAGTTGTTTCATGGAAAGGTAGGGGTTTGCACTCACCGATCAAACGGCGGAGAGCTTGACGCACTTGGCCAAACATAATACTGATATTGCTTGTATACAGGGGACACATGAAGAATCTGCAAAATTGAAGAGGAATTGGGTGGGAGAGGTCTTCTTTTCCCAGGGGGATGGCAAGAGAAATGGAGTTTCAATACTTATTCGTAAATCCCTTTCAGCAAAGACAGTAACGCATTGTACGGACCAACTGTGTAGATGGGTTTTTGTTAAGGTTGTGGTTAATGGAGTTCCACTTTCACTTCTGAATAATTTTGCACCCACAGGCGGGGACCCCTCCTTCTGAACTTCCTTAGCTCAATAACTCACACAACAATACGATGATAATTTCATACTTGCAGGAGACTGTAATGAGGTTTTTGACCCTTTTTTGGACCGGGAATCGTCTTGCCCTTTCTTGTCCCATAAATCTCATAAACTTTTTACACAAACCATTAAGCAACATAAACTCATTGATGCATGGAGATTATGTAATCCTACACTGAAGGAATTTTCTTTTTACTCACCGACACATCATACTCAGTCTAGATTGGATTACCTCTTTCTCTCACATCATCTCTCCCAATCACTCATTTCAGCGGACATTGGGTCTATCCTGATTTCTGACCATGCCCCTGTTTCCATACTCTTGGACACTTTGTACAAAGCTAACACGACTCGGAAGTGGCGCTTTAATAACACTTTGCTTTTAGACGTAGATTTTACCTCATCTTTCACTTCTTTCTTTCATGAATTTTTCTTCTTTAATCAGTCTGATACTATCCCTTTTCTGTAGTCTGCGACGCTTTTAAAGCATCTGCAAGGGATTTTATTATAAGATATGTCTCAAATAAGCGGATGAAGGCCCAGCAAATCACAAATGAGCTGTTTGCCAAAATTAAGAAATTAGAACACTCTTATTATACTTCTAAGTCGAAGGACTGCCTATCTGACCTGCTCAAGGTTAAATTTCAATTCAATAAAGATACGACTACCCACGCTTCAAATTATTTACTAAAATCTAGTGCAAAATGTTATGGAGGCCAAAATAAAGCTGAGAAATTATTAGCTAATTATTTAAAGATCAAGCAGAATAAACTTAACATAGATTTGGTATACAGTTCCGACAAATCCTTGAAATCCAAAGACGATGACATTCTGAATGAATTTCTCCAATTTTATAAATCGTTGTACTCTTCTGAAACTTTCTTCTGAACATACCATAACTCAATTCTTTGCCAAGATCTAACGTTCCCCTAGTGACTCTCCAGATCTTTCTTCGTTAGAGACTGATCTTACGCAGACAGAACTCCATGCCGCCTTACAAACACTCAAACATGACAAATCCCTGGCCCGGATGGTTTTACTGTAGAATTTTTTGTCCATTTTTCTTCCCTGCTTATTCCTAAACTTCACGCTCTCATACTTACCTTTTAACAATCTGGAGCATGTTCTGGTTTTTTTTCTGACGCCCTTATTTGCCTCATCCCTAAAGATGGCGGCAAGGATCCACAATTCTGAAAAAATTACCGCCCCATTTCCTTGGTAAATATTGATTACAAGATATTTTCCATTGCTCTAGCTTTACGTTTGGAATCAGAATTGCCTAAATTACTAGGATTGGAACAATCAGGTTTTGTTAAAGGTAGATTATTACCGGATAATACTCGACTATTCTTTGATGTCCTCTCTAAGTCATCCCAGTCCTCTCAGTCTTTGGCTGCCATTGCTCTAGATGCTGAGAAAGCATTCAATAGGGTAGAATGGCCTTATCTTTTCCGTGCGCTAGATTGGTTTGGTTTTGGCCCAAAAATATCCGCATTGATCTCTATCCTTTATTCGAACCTGAGGGCGGCTATATCAGCAAACAGTGGCATTTCCCCTTATTTTTCCCAGGGTAGAGGTGTCAGACAAGGTCGTCCACTCTCTCCTTTTCTTTTCAATCTGGCTCTAGAACCTTTCTTGACACGCATTTGTCAAAAAACGGATATTCATGAATTCAACTTTCAACAGACTCATATTAAGATGGCAGCTTATGCGAATGATGTTCTCTTATTTCTTTCACAACCCCAAATTTCTCTCCCTGCTTTCCTGGAGGAAGTTGACTCTTTTGCATCTGTCTCTGGCTACAAATTGAATAAAGATAAATGAGAAATATTACCACTTACCAAATATACTTTTCCGGCTGATTTCACAACTTCAGGTTTTACATGGAACTCCAAATACATTAAATATCTTGGTCTTCCTTTTACTTCCTCCATTTCTGGTACAGTCACCCACTGTATGGAAAACTGCGCGCAGAGAATATCTACCTTAACTTAACTGCGAAATGGCACCCTTTATACTTGTCTTGGTGGGGTCGGTTGGATACCATTAAAATGATGCTCTCTCCTATAGTTATTTATACGTTTTCTAACATCCCGATTTCTATTTCTCTTAAATACTTCAAACAAATCAACTCTATCTTGTCTACCTTTTTATGGGGACATAAAACGTCACGAATGTCCGTCTCAAAATTAATTCTTCCAAAGACAGAGGGTGGAGTAAACTATCCCAATTTTCCTTTGTATCATAAATCCTTCTTATTAAGTCAATCATCGAAGTGGCTCTCCGAATCCCCCGCAGCATATCCTCTTTGGGCTCAACTTAAATTGTCATTTCTCTCCCCTTTTTCGTTCTCTGAATATCTTTCCTTTTCTCGGAAACCACAATCTACGTTTACTCCCATCATTAAATACACCTCCAAAATTCTTCCGCCCCGTCTTCTACCATCCTTTCTTGACCAACCCGTCTGGCATAATGGGCCCGATGTAGGTAGCCCTTTACCGATCGGAATCGGCCGAAAATACCGATTTTCGGCCGTTTCCGATCGGTAAAGGGCTATGGAGATGTAGGGGCACATTTTCGGTAATTTTACCGAATCGTTATCATTACCGAATCGGTACATTTACCGAGTCGGTAATATTTACCGATTCGGTAATGATAACGATTCGGTAAAATTACCGAAAATGCAATGTAGGTAGCCTATGTTCCGGCAGCACATGGCTTACAGAATCGGTATTTTACCATGGAAAACAAATCCATGGTAAAAAACCGATTCCTGTGTACATGCACATGTGTGCATGTACACATGTGCCATGTGACAGACAGACGTGCCCTTAGGGCATGTCTGTGTGCCACATTGCACACATGGCCGTTTTGGGGGTGCTAGAGGGTGTCAAAGTGACACCCCCTGCACCCTTGTGAATTCTTTAATTACCGATTCGGTAAATACCGAATCGGTAATGCCTAATCATTCCTATGGGCTTCAAAGCCCATAGGAATGAATGGGCATTACCGATTCGGTATTTACCAAATCGGTAATTTAAGAATTGTTAAGGATTCGGTAACGAATCCAGATGTTGGGACCTACATCCCATTTACCGATTTTTGAATACCGAATCGGTAGGATTCGGTATTTCAAAATCGGTAAATGGGATTTACCTACATCGGGCCCAATGTCTTTATCTTTCTACACAATAAACCCATTTTTGGGAAATCTTGGAGACAACGAGGCTTAACCTGGGTACGTCAATTATATGAACGCAACACGCTCATTTCGTTCTCACAGGCTGCAGATTCCTTCGCTTTACCAGCCACCTTCCGATCTAAATACTCTATCTTAACAGATGCAATTCATTCTGCCTATATGCTACATACAAACTCTCCTCCGATTCCTTCCCCTGAACACCCTCACATACTAGCTCTTTGACCTCTGTTATCTCTTGGCACTAAAGCTTGCGTAATATACAGGACTCTGAATGGACCTTCTATTCTAAGGGCAAAATCTAGGGTAGAGACTTTATGGGAGGAAGATTTGGCAGTGACCTGGTCTGTGGAGCTGTGGGACAAGATATGGCTCAAATTGCGGAAATCATCCCGAGCAGCGAATACTACGCAGACACTTTTTTTCATTTACAAAAGACTTTTACTATCTCCGACTGTTCTTAACAAAAGACACTCTGGAGTCACAGATGCATGTTGGACTTGTTCTTCAGCACATGCTGATTTACTTCACTTGCTTTTTAAATGTGACCTTGTTCAGAGATTTTGGGTACAGGTTTGGTTCCAAATTAATTCTAGTTTTTTCTTCCAGCCACCCTTTTTCCATTTTACACATTTTCTTAGGCAGAACATCTTCTATCTGGGATGACTGTGATTCCAATATTAAGATAATTGATCTACTATTAGCTGTAGCTTTCCAACAGATTACAAGGAATTGGAAAGACTTCACCAAATTATCAAATCAGGCATGGTGGTATGCTATTTGCTATAATCATAGACTAGACACAACATACGTGTATCCCCCACAAATGGCGTTGAAGCGAATAGATCTTTGGACACCTGTCACATTCTTTATTGATGCCAGTGCCAAGCGCTCTCTATCCCAGACTCCTTTGCAGCAAGAGGTAGCTAAACCCCACTGACTTCCTATTTTACTGTTATCTTTCAACTTAGTCTTATTCTATTTATTTTCTTTTGTAAGCTTACCTGATGAGTTAATTTTCTGACATTAATCTGTTTATGACTTTTCAATCCTGCATTTTTCTGATATGCCAACATTGTTTCTTTTTTCATTTTAATGTATAATTACTTTTTCCGACTGTTGTACTATATTTATCTTCTTTTTTAAATTGCTGTTTTACTGTTTTACATCTGCTATCAACTTGTATTAATACATTTATTTTGAAACAAAAAAAAAGGTAGAAGAAGAATTGAGCCCCGGAGTAGTGACAGCACCTACCACATCTGACTTTGGCCCGGCAGTGGTGATGCAATCCACTGTGTCAGACACCTCCACTACAGTTGCCACCAACACTCCTGCACCCACCACCACCCCCCTGTCCAATTCTGCTGTCCCCGTCCCTGCAGTGCCTGGCCTGCCCCTATGTCGGCCCCTCCAAGGGTAGATTTCCCTTGACAGTAACAGTGCAGGCAAGCAATGGGTGTCAAGTTGCCACATGTCACCCTGTTAGGACTCTTGAGATGGACTGGCCATTGGCCTTTTGACATTGTTGAGTTCACAGTTACATGGATATCATTGCTGAATAAAACAAATTGTTGTTATCAAGTGGTGTTGCATCTAATGTACATGATGTTGATGATGTGTATCATGAACTTGCTGTTATAATGGTGTTTTAAAGGTATAAGACACTGATTTGTTGATGTGATGGACTCCATGTGGTCCATGGGATATGTGTACTTTCCTGGTATGGATTCATGACATAATTTGCTGCTATTTCAGGGTGTAATGTATGCAGAATCTGTGGACCAGGTATTACTCCTTCTGTTTGTGGCAAAGCTTCGCATATTTTGCGACTTGCTGAAGTCAAGAACCTCGTTTATGTGTAACAAAGTAATAAATGTAAGTCTTACTAACGTTTATATTTAGTTTAAATAAGGATTAAGACGCTTGCCTATATGTTTTACTAAAATAATTTACTCGAGTTACTTAAAATGGCTGCCGCTTGTATTTTAGTTACTGCGCATGCGTCAGCCACACTCACGTGTCCTGACGCGTCTGCAGAAGTGGAGGGAAATTTATGCGCATGCGTAATACATAGCTTATACTGCTCGTGCAGTTCGCTCGTGTCATTGTTTTTATGTAGCTAACATTTAGAATGCATAAGTATATTTCTTGATGATGAGTTAAAAGTACAAACCCTGTGATGTGTTTTCATGATGACATTATTATGTATTAATTTGTTTTCGCTTACTTTTCATGTACCGCGGGGAATGGGGGTCCAAACTGATTGGGAGCCATATTGACGGTCTCTTCTGCGCATGACCAGGGAGCATTGAAAGGTGGCCACTTTGGACAGTGGAACTCAGCCAGCTGGCAGCCACAGTCAAGATGCGCCTGGGAAAGCCACCTCTGCGCTACGAGAACGGCGAATGTTGCTCCTCATGTGTTACAATGTTAATTTTCACTTGTATTTCTGCACAGTTTCTCATGAGAACCCCAATCTCTCTAGGCGGTACCCAAGTATGCAAATATAGGCTTGAAATGTTGAATTGTGATTGGTGTGTTACCCAAATCCTACCTTAGGACTAATCGAAATTGAGGGATTCTGACACTTTGCAACATTGGGGGGTGGTACACTGTCCCCAAACTGTATATCTACCCTGGGTTCACCTAGGGAACCGTCCGACTTGTCTGGTTTAGCTGACCTGTCACTGACCCATCGTACTCAGTGACTGAAGATACAGAGCGCTGCGGAGCACTCTGTCCGAATTTGACCATAGACTAAGGTTCTACTGAACCTTAAAGTGCTGGCGAAGCACTTTGCTGGGAGTTCGCTGACCCAATCGGGGTCTTGATCGATAACTGCAGAGCGGGTGGAGCGCAGGCGTTGCTTCCGAACTGTGGGTTCCGGTCCTGTCCTGAGCGGTCCTGTCCTGAGGGTTTGCTGTCCTGTCCTGAGGTCCTGTCCTGATTCCTAATCCGAGGGTATCCTGTCCTATCCGGGGTGTCCATTCTGCACCTGCTGTCCTTTGAGGGGTATCCTTCCTTGAGGGTTTCCTGTCCTTAACTGACCCGTGGCCAGGGTTTGGTTTCCACACCTTTCTAGGTAAATATTGCTCTGAACCTCTTAAATCTTGCACCTTCTGAATTTCTAACTTTTGCATCAATAAAGTTTACCATTGCATATGTTATTTTTTCCATGTCTTTCCGCAACTATTGAAAGTCATTTGCATTTTTCCATAAGTTTGTTCCTATGTCTTCTCACTTGTTAGAAATTATATTTTGCATTGCAGTTTGTCATTTTCTGATATGGTCTAGAACCTCATTGCCTAGATTGTTTAAAGGCCCGTTCACCTTAAGTGAAGCGTGTTACTCTTTATAGGCCCTCCTATAGTTACCCATGCATAAACTGTCCATGCTTAAACATTTATGAGATTATATAGTATTTTTCCATTTGCATTCCATATTACATTTGAATGATTACCTTGACTTTATTTCTTTATAGCTATATAATTTACGTTATCTTGGTAATTGATTGTCTTATTGTTATGTACTTACTGAATGAAGAAAACGAACTTTAGATAAACATTTTAAAACTTCCAGTTGTCCGTGGTCATTTTGAACAGTATTTTGAATGTTATTGGTTGGGTTTGTATTTTGCTGCCTTTCCTTTTACAGCTAGCTCCCTGATTCATTGTGGTCATTAGGTACCCGCATCGGTGGATGGTAAGTCGGGTGCATGGAGAAACAATAGTAGGGAACACACACAAATTGGTAGAGCTCGTGAAGTCACCTGATCGATGTATATGGTGATTTGAAAGTATATGGGCCCTGAAGCCGGCAACGGCGAAAACTATTGGTCGGGTGGCCTCGCGCGCTCTATCAGTTTTACTGGTAGCCAGAGGATGGTTAGGGACTAGTTGAGAGTAAGGCAGGGATTAGTTGGACTAGTTGAGTCGGAAGCTGCTAGTATATTGATGCTGCTAGAAGAGCAGCTGTTCTAAGAGACCTGATCATTCTCTTGTGAATACGCTGTTTTGGAATTCATGAATTGCTGTATTGTTATTATTCTTGTTCTTATATTGTTATATGTATTAATCCATGCATTTGTCAACCGTTTAGTTCTATGTTGTCCGAACTCCCCGGGGAATTGAGAGGGCAAGTGGTGAATAGAATCCATTGTCCTGAGGTCACAGGCTCGAGGAAAGTTAGGTGCAGGTTAAGATAACCGGGAAGCACTAACTAGGGTTTTCTGAATACATGTGTGAATAAATGTCAGTAACGGGGTTCATTGGCAAAATTCCCATAGTGGCGTAACCTAATAAGGGTCACATCGGAAGAGTAGCAGGTTCCTCGGAGCTAGCGTGAAAGCAGAGGGGTCCGCTGGGAAACCTTAAACTCGGAATATATCCCGGAAAGAAGTGGATGAGTTTAGGGGAATAACAGGTTCACCGATGCTAGAGTGAAGGGTAGGCGGAAGAGATCTACCCGTAGCGAGTGAAAAGTAAATGGAAGTAGTTTACTTGCAGTAAAATAATTCTTTCTCTGTCTAGACACTTGAGCACTGTGGCGAATGTGTATTTGTTGTAAAATAACCAAGCACTGAGCACTTTAAAAGAAAGAAAGTTTCCGTTACCTTGTGAAGGGAGGGAGTCAGTCGCGAAGCGCCTCTGACGTCACTTTGTGCCGCGCTGGGATTGGTAGAAGCAGCGGGCGGGTAGCGGAGCTGAGATTGTAAAGGAGGGGTGAGCGCCAGAGCGTGGGAACTGTCTCACGAAGGGGCCGCGCACCCATTGGCGGAGATTATTCAGAGTCGCGCACCCATTGGTCGCACGGATTTCTGAAGCGCGTTCTGATTGGAGGTAGTTTGTAAACAAAGTTTAGCGTAGAAGTCGTATGTGGCACTCGCAGACTACAAGAACTCGACCTGATCCAAGGCACCTAGGGTTTGAAAGGGATCAGTGGAAGACTAATAGATACGATATTATGTACGGAACCAAGAGAAAAATGTCCCTTGTAAGTAAGGTGAAAAATTATTTTAAAACGGATAAACCGATTAAATCTAGAGAAGGTGTTCTTGTCCCACCACCCAATACTCCTGCCTCATTCATGATGTTTGACCGAGGGTACAATACCTGTGTGTGGTTGGAGAATTGGGTGAAGTACACAAAAGAAGACGGAGTATTGGCTTTTCCGTTAGATGGTACTTTCAATGGTAGGATCTTATTTAATTTAAGAACTCGGATGAATGAACTGCATCCCAGACCGAGACTAACGCAGTATGAGGCATTAGAGGAATGGGAGATTGAGGCTTTTGAAAGAGAAAGACCCCGAATGGACAAGGGTTTGACCAAGTGGTACCCCAGGCTGAAACAGGAGTCCAGGGATAAAAGGATGAAACAGTGGAGGCAGAGCATGATTGTTGAGGGTCTGTTTCCCATGATGCCGGCATGTCATAACCCTGCAGCGGGTGAGAAAAGTACCGAAAAGTGTAAGCATTGGGGGGCCCCGGGGGAGTCAGATGATGAATTGATAGATGACATCTGTACCAGAAGTCCGCCACCTTATAATGAGGGAACCCGACCTTCCAGTGTAGGAGATGCTCCCCGACGCCACTTCCTCAAGGAAGAAGACAGATCCCTAGGACTGGGAGGGGGTGGTCAAGGGTTACCCTATTTTGAGAAACCCGAACCGACGGAAACAAGGGATATATATCCCAAAGTGCCCGCAAGCCAGGAAGAAAAATACTCACGTACAAAAATGTTCCTTCCCAGACCTATGTATAAAAATGAAGAAAAACCATCGAATTCAGGACTGCCTTTTGTTCAACCTCCATATGAGGAAGAGCGCAGGTCCTTTAACACCGGAACATTGTTCCCAAAACCAAATTATGGTGGGGGACCAAGTGAAACGCATCCTACTGCCCCGAGCTTTACTCCTCCATTGACCCCACAGATATTACATGACACGACTTTAAGAAGGATACTAGTGGAAAAGGAGCAAGAGGCCCTAGCTAGACAAAGGACAGAAATAATTCAGAAAATCTCCCAGTTAAATACCAGTCCTGAGGCATTGACTATTCCAGTAACTATTGGACCAGTGGTCCCGTTATACGGAAATGGTCAGGGAAATCCGATTACTCCAGTTATGACCCCAGTCATGGCACCCCCGAGACAGGAACCGATAATCATAGATGATCAGTCCAGTGAGTGCGAGTCTGAAGTTGCGTTCTTGGACTTGCCAAACAAACCGACCGGAAAGGGAATGCAGCAGAGGCATAACCCTTTTAATGCGAAAGAAATTAAATTAGAGTCAGCAACAGGCACTAGGAATGTCTCTCTGGTAACTCCGGATGAAATTGAGAGTTGGAGTCGTGAATTAGAGAAACAGACTCCGCAAACGAAACCTTTAGACCTCTACAAACTGAGGGTAGAAATAGAAGAATTGATGGCAGGAAATGTGGGGTTGGATCGATTGAATACCTACTCTGAAGAAGAATTGTTGTTTATATGTAAAAGCTTTACAAGGAACACCAGAGTGCTCCACGAAAAACTGACCGAAACCGCAGCTAGTATGGGGGAAGATATCTCGAAATCCAAGCCCTTACAGAAACCATACAGAGCAGATTTCTCAGACAAAGATATAGAGCACCTGAATGTGGCGGGAAAAAAGTTGCAGATTAAAGAATTATTGGGGGTACTGCAGAAATGGGGAGATGTGGAAAGATGGAGAAGCAGGTGGGCGAAAAAGAGGGAAGAGGCTCGCTCCCGACAAGTGACTCCTGAATTTGCTTTAAGGGAGGTAGAGAAACCTGAGCAGTTATGCCCCATGCGCGAAGTACCTGGAGGGAAATATGTGCATGTCCCCTGGTCTAGACAGGATATTGTGTCCTTTACGAACGATTTTCCAAAATTACGAGAGAAACCAGTAGACTGGTACAGGCAGGTGGAAAGGTTCGTGAAGGTACAGAAATGTCTGTGGAAAGACCTGGATGGGTTTTTCGACATTGTGGTTCCGGTAGATTTATGGACCCAGTGTAAAATAGCCATAGACTGGCCTACTGAAGAGTACCCAAGAAATAAGGAAACAGGGGAGCCATCAAAGGATGTCATGCGAAAATATGAGCAGGTAATTCAGCATTTGAAAGAAAAGGTGCCCGCAAAAGAAACTGATTGGACAAAAATAGATAGAACAACACAGGAAAGGGACGAGACAGTGCACTCTTTCTATGAGAGGTTATTGCAGGTATTTAAAACATACAGTGGTATTGATAACATCGATTTGAAGGACATGACGCACTTTATTTACAGGTTTGTAAATGGTTTAAGACCTGAAATTTGTCAGTGGATAAAAGATAATAAAATCTGTTGGCATACAAAGAAAATGGATGAGGTCCTGCGGTACGCTAAGTACTGCGAGGACGAGATGGCAGAAAAGAAAAAGGCCCTTAAGGAAAAAGTGATGTGGGCTCAAGTAAAGCTCGCAGAACAGCAGGAAAAACAATTGAGTAACATGGTTAAAAATGCTGAGAACAAAAGTCCTGGGGGAGGGGGTGGAGGAAAGCCCCGGCCCAAATTTAGCAGGGAAGAGGCTATGAAGAAATTTCCCTGCCATCAGTGCGGCGAAATTGGACACTGGCGAAACGAGTGTCCCCAATTGACAGATGATAATGCAAAAACACCTGATTTAACTCCACAGACGCAGAAAGAAAGACCAAGAAAGACTCAACCCCAGGTAAAAACAGTTCAGGTGCCTCGAGCACCCAAGCAGGTATACAGGGGAAAACAGGGAGAGGGTGAGGAGATAGAAGCTTGGGAAAGCGGTGAGAACAGAAATACAGCAACTTCGCAGTATCTGCTAAATGATACCTTCCTTTGTAATGATCAGTACTGACGGGGCCTGAGAGGGGAGGACGAGGAGTGCGTACTTGGCGCTTCCTTGCCGGTAGACCAGTCTGGACCATACATTGAAGGAAAGGTTGACGGAAATGATGTCACCTTTCTGTTGGACACTGGCGCTACCCGTTCTACTGTAAGAACAGTGGACGTTCCAAACCTACCCCTCTCGGGAGAAAATATCCAAGTAGTGGGTGTATCTAATCAATTGATTAGTACTCCTGTTACCGAACCAATGGAGATTTCAATTGGAAATTTTAAACAAATGCATAGGTTTGTCGTCTGTGACACCAGTCCAGTGAATCTACTGGGTCGTGATTTGCTGTGCAAAATGAACTGTACCATCTTTTGCACACCAAAAGGTGTTGAAATACAGACCCCGGATGAAGTTGGCATTTATAAACTATTGTTACTTAGACCTGACTCAGAAATTAAAAGATTGACCCTGCAGGATTTGCCCCAAGAACTCCAGGAAGCGGTAAAGCCAGAGGTGTGGGATTTCACTGGAAAAGATGTGGGATTAATGAAAGATGTGGACCCCATACAGATAGCCATCAAGGACAATGCAGTATATCCTAACACTAAGCCCTACCGAATGAATGCTGAAGTGAAAGCAGGTGTCACTCTGGAAATTCAAAAATTATTAGAAGGAAACATCATACAGGAAGTAATGAGCAGCCCATGCAACTCACCGATTATGGGCATCAAGAAGCCTAGTGGCAAGTATAGGGTAGTGCAAGACCTAAGAAAGGTAAACAAAATTGTAGTTCCTTGCTGCCCTATTGTCCCGAACCCAGCAGTGATATTGTACCAGATTCCTTGGGATGCTGAGTGGTTCACTGTGATTGATTTGTGTCATGCATTCTTTTCGATACCCCTGCACCCCGACAGCAAGTTTCTTTTCTCGTTTGCCTTCGAAGGTCACGTGTATTGCTGGAACCGGGTCCCTCAGGGGTATACAGAGAGCCCTTCTATCTTTAATCAGATCTTGAAAAAATGTCTAGAGACTTTGATCTTACCTGGGAACTCTGTCTTAGTGCAGTACATAGACGACCTTCTACTGGCGTCTAAAAGTCATAGGGACTGTGTAGTTGACACCATTGCCCTCCTAAATCATCTGTGTGAGAAAGGGCATAAAGTGGCCCCTGACAAACTACAGTTCTGTGCAAAATCAGTGAAATATCTAGGACACCAGATAGAAAAGGGTGTCAGAAAAGTCACATCAGAAAGAGTGAGAATAATTCAAAAGATGCAGTTGCCCCGTACTCAAAAAGACGTCAGAATGTTCCTGGGTGTACTAGGGTACTGCAGGCAATGGATTCTGGGATTTGCAGTCTTAGCCAGGCCTTTGATAAAAATGACCACGAGAGGAATGCCAGACATTGTAGAATGGGACGATGAAAGCCTAATGGCTTTCACAAGACTGAAAAACTGTCTGTGTACAGCCCCTGCGCTGGGAATGCCAGATTATTCCAAAGAGTTTGCCCTATTCTGTGACACTCGCGATAATTGCGCATTGTCAGTCCTGACTCAAGAACATGGCACGACCAGAAGGCCTGTGGCCTATTTCTCTGCCACCTTGGACCCAGTAGCTGCTGGGTTACCAGGCTGTCTGAAAGCAGTAGCTGCTACCTGTGCAAGTTTGGAACAGAGTGAGTCCATAGTCATGGGACATCCTGTGACTGTGTATGTTTCACATGGAGTGGTAATTCTATTGACCAGAACTAAAACGCAGTATCTCACCCCTAGTCGGCTGACTAAATACGAGAGGATTCTTGTGGGTGCAGCAAATGTAAGCATCGTTAGGTGCGGTATTCTGAACCCTGCCACTTTACTTCCCGACTCCCTGGAAATGGAAGGTGGGGATGATGATGAACATGATTGCATTGATCTGACAGAGTTCAGCACCAAACCACGCCCAGACATAAAAGAAACGCCATTGCCTGAGCATGATAAAGAGCTGTTTGTAGATGGTTCCTGTCTAAGACATGAACTAGGAGGCCTGAGTGCTGCTTATGCAGTAGTCTCTTTAACAAAAATTGAAGAAGCAGGTTACCTATATAACATCAAGTCTGCACAAGTAGCCGAATTGATTGCTATGATAAAAGCTTGCAAAATTGGGAAGAACCTACGCATAACAGTGTATACTGACAGTCAGTACTGTTATGGAGTTGTGCATGACTTTGGCCAATTGTGGCTACAGAGGGAATTCCTGACTTCCTCAGGTACTCCCATTCGGAATGCAAAAGTTGTTCATGACCTTTTAGAGGCCATCCAGTTACCCAAGGAACTGGCAGTGGTAAAATGCGGTGCTCATAAGAAGAGCATGGACAAAGTATCACTGGGAAACGATTATGCTGATCGAGTGGCCCAATGGTGCGCCAGAGATCACTATATCGTTAATCCTAAACGAGGGGGAATCGGAGCCAGCTGCCAACTTCAAGTGTTTGAGGAAGTGCCTACTTGGGATGAAGTGAGAGAGTGGCAGGAGTCGGCTCCTTGGCAAGAAAGAGAGAAATGGAAGGAGGATGGGTGTAGACCGAGACGTGTGGATGGTGTCATTTTGGGCCCAACTGGTATGCCTGTGTTACCCCGACACTTGCTTGGCACAATGGCAAGATTAATACACGAAGGATCACACATTGGTAGGGATGCCATGATTCTGGTATTTCAACAGACTTGGTACAGTAAGAAGTTCAGGAAAGTAGCAGAGTCCCTCTGCCAGAGGTGCCTGTCATGTCAACAGATGAACCCAGGCAAAAGGACAATGGTTGAATTGAGCAAAATTGGGAGATCCGGGGGTCCCTTTGTAAAGATACAGATTGATTTCATCACCATGCCCCGTTGTGAAGGGAAACGATATGTCCTTGTCATTGTTTGCGTATTTTCAAAGTGGGTAGAAGCTTACCCTACTCCCCAAAGTGACGCACTGACAGTAGCAAAGTGTTTACTAAAAGAACTGATACCTAGATTCGGGGTGCCATTCATTATTGAATCAGATAAGGGTGGACATTTTCAGAACGAAATACTGGCTGAACTCTGTAAGGCCTTTGGAATAAGGCAGAAACTTCATTGTGCATACCACCCAGAGGCTTCTGGAATAGTGGAACAAGTAAATGGAACTATCAAAAACAGACTAGCAAAGCTGACTAATGCAACTGGCATGACCTGGGTGAAGGCCCTGCCCCTGGTCCTGATGGGACTGAGAAGTGTTCCTGACCGCAAGACAGGCCTAAGTCCCCATGAAATCATTATGGGAAGAGTGATGAGACAAGCATGGGTGCCAGGAAGCAAACTGTTGAGTATTACTGATGATTTGGTGCTTGAATACTGCAGAAGATTGGGTGACCAAGTGCGTTCTATCTCTCGCCAGATTGGAGACGACGGCATCCTCAATCCAACGACTCCTCTCCACAGCTTGGTTCCAGGAGACTGGGTCAAAATAAAGAAGCACACTCGATCAAGCTGTCTGGCACCAAGGTGGGGAAAGAAACGCCAAGTAATCCTGGTAACAACCACTGCAGTGAAGGTCGCAGGTATTCCCCAGTGGATCCACGCTGGCCACACCCAGAAGGTATTACCAGACAAAGGATTTGAAGAAGAAGGGCATCCAGCAGAGGACTCTGCAGGAGCCAGATCAGAAGCAGCGGACAACGAGCAGCCCAGCACCAGTCAGGCTGCAGGAACAGCAGACGTTGGCCCAGGAGTAGTTGACTACGAACTGCCAAGAATCCAGTCTGCTGAAGAGGTCCAGGAAGCTGAGCCAGGAGTAGCTGATGACGAGCTGCCAAGCATATGGCCAGAAGAATGGATACCGATGATTGATCTGACCGAAGATCCCATCAGAACAAGAGAGCGACTTTGTGAAGGTAGGGAGTGGACTAGTCAGGAGAAGCAAGGCACAGGCGAAGAACCTCAGCCGCTTGAGATTCACATCAAAACTGAGGAAGGAGAAGGTCAGACAGGGACAGAACAGGTGTTCGATACACCACCGCTAACTCCTGATGTGGATAAGGGACAGCTAAGACCTAGAGTGATAGTTCGAGCAGAAGAAAATCAAGAGATCGAAGTGCTTGAACAGGATCAGATAGGGTTAGAAGAACGGGTTCAGGAAACAGAAACAGAAACAGAAACAGAGACAATCAAAAGCCAAAAACAAAATATTCCTGAACAAGGCCAGATTAGTAACCAGGCAGAAGAATTTGATGCTAGCCCTGGAACTAGCGAGATAAGGGAAGAAGAAGAAGAAAGTGAAGCAGAATTGCCACAAGCTAAAGAGAATAAGAGGATAAGAGAAGAAAGCGAAGTCCAAGTACCAACTAAGAGACTAAAGAAAAGAAACAACCTTGAGCCCAGGTTCGTAAAGAGACTAAGGCTAAGGATAAAGACGGTGGAAGAAAAACGTGCAGAAGCAAGGAGAAGTGCGCGGATAGCAGAGAAAGAAGAAAACTCTTCCAAAAGAAGGAGTGAACGAATAAAAAGACAAAACAAGAAGTACAAGTCTCCTGAATGGACACTCGTTTTGGAAGAACTTGAAGATCTTGATATAACTGACGTAAGCGACGGAGAGCCCGTCCCTGAGTACTCTGCTGAAGAAGAAGACGAACCACCGTGAATTTGCACAAAGTAAGCTAACTGTGTAAAGACACAAAGAGGGGTCGAGAAACTTCTTCTGAAGCCGAAATGTCTGATTCAACTGTGAATGGTAGACCTAGTTGCAGTTGTTGCAAGACGTGCTGCAAGGTGTGTATATGTAGTATAGTAGTACTGATAGTAATCTGGATAGGACTAACAATCTTTATACCTTTCACTGTAAGTAAAGATACTAACATTGTCCCTACTGAAATTGTAAATACAGACAGTGAGGAGTTGACAACACAGAGTGTAGCAAGACATGAGAGAGCACTGAGACAAACAAAACAAGACTTAGAAGCATCAGATGAGGGAGGACTACATTATCATGGAATTAAGAACAGGACACACTTAAATGTTTTTGCAAACTTGTTAATACACTATGTAGAGACTATGGAAATTGAAGATTGCTATGTCTGCATGAAGCTACCTACTTCTGTGGCTGAAGGCGTGACATACCATCACTTGCCATTGACATATGGAATCTCCTGTAGCATTTTAGCTAGTTTATTTTACAAAAGAGGACCGTTACAGTACTATTACTCTAATAATGACGTAATCTTTTCTGAACTTCCTATACGTGGGAACTTGAATCCTGTACATACCAAAAGCGACACCATAAGATATATGGGAGACTACTTCTTGACTATAGGTAACATTGACATAGCTGATGCACACAGAGATAACTTGACTTGTTCTTTGCGTGAACAGGAAAAGATGTTCCTGAACATGGCAGAGAAAAGAAGAATTAAAATACAAAAGAAGGCTAATGACGAAAGTCAGAAAAAGCCAAAGTGGGCAGAGAACATGGAAGGCACCTCAAATGGTGGGGCGGGACCTGCTCTGTTGCTGGATTTTGAAAAGAAAGGCAAGCTATGTCTTCACCGCGAGAAGACTAGCTATTATAATAATGTTTTCATTGGTTCCAGTGAATGCGAACATAATTACAAGGTAATTGGAGGTTGGGGTTTCAAAAATGGGTCAGAGCCTGTGTTTCCTGGAATTTATTATATTTGTGGGGACAAGGCTTATTTCAAATTGCCGGATCACTGGTATGGAAGCTGCTATTTTGGCATTGTCTTCCCGAAAATATACCATGTGAATGGAAAAGCTGGAAGCAATGAAGATACTAATGGCTTAGTGCGTAGTAAAAGAGAAAGTATAGGTGAAATTATGGGTAGTATTTTCAGTGCACTGATACCTGGAGTGGGAGTGGTTCTGAACACTCACAGAATTTGCAAATTGTCTACTATAGTGGATGTGCTGTCTACTGAAACAGCTCATAGATTTCTGCTGGTCAATACCGAAATGGTTGCGATCAGATCAATGGTTTTGCAGAATAGACTTGCTCTTGACACCTTATTAGCGAAAGAGGGCGGAGTCTGCCGGATGTTGAAGGCGCAACATTGTTGCACTTATATTCCGGATAAAAGTGTACAGATCAAAAGATATGTGAAAAACATTACTAATTTGACAAAGGAACTCAAACCACTCGAGGTTGATAGTGCCTGGAAGAGACTGGTAGATGGTCTCTCAAATGTAGGTCATTGGCTTGCTAGCGTAGGTAAAAGCTTATTGTTCAAGATACTGATGCCAATTGGTATTATAGGTCTTATTATATTTCTCATTTTTATCTGTTGTAAATGCCGCAAGCGCACCAAGAAGCACGAGGTAAATGCAAGAGGGTTGAAACGGAGTGTGGATGAGATTGAATTGGAGGAAATGAATGATCAGATATACAAAAAGGTGAAGACTTCTCACCCTACTAGAACTGAGAGAGAAAAGTTAGAACGATTGCTGGAAGAGATAGAACTCTATAAAGTGTGAAAGAAAGTTGGCATCTGGTTCCATTTTTTGTGATGATAGTAAATATCATCAAAGAGGGGATTGATGAAGCAAAGCTTCGCATATTTTGCGACTTGCTGAAGTCAAGAACCTCGTTTATGTGTAACAAAGTAATAAATGTAAGTCTTACTAACGTTTATATTTAGTTTAAATAAGGATTAAGACGCTTGCCTATATGTTTTACTAAAATAATTTACTCGAGTTACTTAAAATGGCTGCCGCTTGTATTTTAGTTACTGCGCATGCGTCAGCCACACTCACGTGTCCTGACGCGTCTGCAGAAGTGGAGGGAAATTTATGCGCATGCGTAATACATAGCTTATACTGCTCGTGCAGTTCGCTCGTGTCATTGTTTTTATGTAGCTAACATTTAGAATGCATAAGTATATTTCTTGATGATGAGTTAAAAGTACAAACCCTGTGATGTGTTTTCATGATGACATTATTATGTATTAATTTGTTTTCGCTTACTTTTCATGTACCGCGGGGAATGGGGGTCCAAACTGATTGGGAGCCATATTGACGGTCTCTTCTGCGCATGACCAGGGAGCATTGAAAGGTGGCCACTTTGGACAGTGGAACTCAGCCAGCTGGCAGCCACAGTCAAGATGCGCCTGGGAAAGCCACCTCTGCGCTACGAGAACGGCGAATGTTGCTCCTCATGTGTTACAATGTTAATTTTCACTTGTATTTCTGCACAGTTTCTCATGAGAACCCCAATCTCTCTAGGCGGTACCCAAGTATGCAAATATAGGCTTGAAATGTTGAATTGTGATTGGTGTGTTACCCAAATCCTACCTTAGGACCAATCGAAATTGAGGGATTCTGACACTTTGCAACATTGGGGGGTGGTACACTGTCCCCAAACTGTATATCTACCCTGGGTTCACCTAGGGAACCGTCCGACTTGTCTGGTTTAGCTGACCTGTCACTGACCCATCGTACTCAATAGGTGACTGAAGATACAGAGCGCTGCGGAGCACTCTGTCCGAATTTGACCATAGACTAAGGTTCTACTGAACCTTAAAGTGCTGGCGAAGCACTTTGCTGGGAGTTCGCTGACCCAATCGGGGTCTTGATCGATAACTGCAGAGCGGGTGGAGCGCAGGCGTTGCTTCCGAACTGTGGGTTCCGGTCCTGTCCTGAGCGGTCCTGTCCTGAGGGTTTGCTGTTCTGTCCTGAGGTCCTGTCCTGATTCCTAATCCGAGGGTATCCTGTCCTATCCGGGGTGTCCATTCTGCACCTGCTGTCCTTTGAGGGGTATCCTTCCTTGAGGGTTTCCTGTCCTTAACTGACCCGTGGCCAGGGTTTGGTTTCCACACCTTTCTAGGTAAATATTGCTCTGAACCTCTTAAATCTTGCACCTTCTGAATTTCTAACTTTTGCTTCAATAAAGTTTACCATTGCATATGTTATTTTTTCCATGTCTTTCCGCAACTATTGAAAGTCATTTGCATTTTTCCATAAGTTTGTTCCTATGTCTTCTCACTTGTTAGAAATTATATTTTGCATTGCAGTTTGTCATTTTCTGATATGGTCTAGAACCTCATTGCCTAGATTGTTTAAAGGCCCGTTCACCTTAAGTGAAGCGTGTTACTCTTTATAGGCCCTCCTATAGTTACCCATGCATAAACTGTCCATGCTTAAACATTTCTGAGATTATATAGTATTTTTCCATTTGCATTCCATATTACATTTGAATGATTACCTTGACTTTATTTCTTTATAGCTATATAATTTACGTTATCTTGGTAATTGATTGTCTTATTGTTATGTACTTACTGAATGAAGAAAACGAACTTTAGATAAACATTTTAAAACTTCCAGTTGTCCGTGGTCATTTTGAACAGTATTTTGAATGTTATTGGTTGGGTTTGTATTTTGCTGCCTTTCCTTTTACAGCTAGCTCCCTGATTCATTGTGGTCATTAGGTACCCGCATCGGTGGATGGTAAGTCGGGTGCACGGAGAAACAATAGTAGGGAACACACACAAATTGGTAGAGCTCGTGAAGTCACCTGATCGATGTATATGGTGATTTGAAAGTATATGGGCCCTGAAGCCGGAAACGGCGAAAACTATTGGTCGGGTGGCCTCGCGCGCTCTATCAGTATTACTCCTTCTGTTTGCTTTTTTACATCTTTGCCATGCACTGTTGCACATATGTCGGGCTTACATTTGTGCACATTATGAGATTCCCTGACTGGGACCATCTCCACTGGACAGGCAGGTTTGTGCATCAATGGTACACAAGTCATCTGTGTCATCAGGGTACCTTGCTTTACATGTGTATTGCGTATGTGCAGATGACTCAAGGGACACTCCCGTACACAGGCTCATGTGACCACAGCTTTCATTGTGTTGTAATTGTTGGCTACCGGAGCAAGTGTTATGCTGACATGACAGAAACCTGCACAGTCATTGTTTGGCATAGCTAACCTTCCCCAGGAGTGGAGTCCCCTCATGGCAGTGTGTCATACCGTGACATTGCCTGAGCCCATGGTGTGTGTAGTGTGAGCATGTCTGTGTGTGTTCCATTCACTTTTTCTACACAGCCCGTGTTCCCTACAGATGTTCCTGTTCGTGGTGCTTGCTGAGTTGTCCTGTGTTCATCCAACATCTTTGTCCTGGGTTCCTGGGATGTAGGTGCATGGCACACTACTGGTCATTAGGGTGTCATCCCTAGGTGTTTTATTTGTAAAGCCTGGGGATGTTGCCAAACGCATGTGGGACACATTCAGGATTTCCCTTGGCACTTCTGTGTTGCCAAATGATGTAGTTTACCCTATGTGGTATTTGTCAGTGAGTGGGTCACTTGTATGTGTGTGTGTGAATACTCCCATTCATCAGTGTCATAGCTGTAATGTTGGAAGGTGTTGACATGTGCTCTTTCTAGCTCTCCTTTGGTTCATCATTGTTGTGGGAGTGTGGCAGTGATCTCAATGATTCTGATAGATTTAACGTCATGCCCAGGTACCGCATACTGTGCAGTGTGGCAGGCATTCACAAGGGTTGTTGACTGGCCATGTGTGAGTATTGTTTGGAACCTTAGATCCCCCCACCACCCCTGGGATTGTCATGGGTGCATGAGCAATGTCACAGTCAATGTGTGCTTAGCTGATGCACATTGTTGCAGGACAAGGCGTGATGTGTTGAGGGTAGCCAAATGTGAGTTATCTCATGGCTAGGCCCCTACCTACTTATTGTTCATTGATGACAGGTCCTGGCCAGTGATTTGTTTGTGTAGGTGTGATGGCAGTTTGTTGGTCGAGACACATGATCCAGTGCACACTGGTGACTGTACTCCCCAGTATGGGCAACATCTACCTTTGTCATCACAGTGGGATTGTACAAGCTACTGTCACCCCAATGTAGGGTCTCTGAGGGTAGTGCTGTGTTGGGTTGTCTCTTGCTGTGTTGTTTGTTGTGCCACCCAGCTTGTGTCGCATGAATGAGTTGGGATCAAACTCACCCGAGGATGCCTGCTTGCCCACCAAGGGATGCCCGTGTCATGAGTTACTTTTGTATGGTACTGTGTACACATCTGTGTCATTGTAGTTCTGCCCACCGTCACATGTTGTGTAATTGCCTGGGGACACTGAGACACACACATGTTGTGTATGATATCCAATGTGGGGCTGCCTGTCTGTGTTTGTGCATCTGCTCCACTGCATTGGTATGGCTTTTGCTGTCCATTGGTTGTATGTTGTTTGGAGGTTTTCCCTAGTGTCCCTGCGTCTTCTGGCTCATCAGTCTGCACATTCATCATGTTTGGTGTGTTCCATTGCTGCCATGGTATGGGACTTGGTCACCTGACATCTACAGTCTCCACAGGATTCCTTAGTTTGTGTGTCTGTTTGTATAGATTTGTGTGTATGCATCATGGTGCTCACTTGTCGCATTATCTAATTGTACACTTGAGTAATTATCAGGGATCGTGGGCATTGCTTGTCTGCACATGGCAGAGGGTGTTCTTGTGATACACAGCAATCTTTGCCTCACCAAATCTGTTTGTAGGTGACACAACCACAATATTGCCACAACATTGCTTGTGGTGTTGGGACAAGTCATCATGCATGCTGGTATGGAGATGCTGCTATTTTCATGTCCACACTCACCTTATGGTCACTGTAGTAATGGGGGTTTTAGGACACATTACCACATTGGTCCAGAGATGCTAGATTTTTGAACCTCGCTATCACCTTTTGGGCACACATGTGTTGGGAGTCACAATGTATGTTTACTGTCAAGATCAGTGTTGTGAGCATTTTACACACACATACATTAAATCTTGCAAAGATGGTGGGGGTTTGCTTACTCATCCTATGTGTGTGAATCCTGGTAGTGCTAGGCATCCAGCCCCCTATGAGTGTGGATGGTAATAGTGATGGGCATCCAGCCTCCTATGGATGGGGGTACTGGTGGTGATGGGCATACAGCCCCCTATGAGTGGGGATGGTAATAGTGATGGACATCCACACCTCTATGGGGTGTACTATGCTGGTAGTGATAGGCATCCGCCCCCCCTATGGTTAGGATATGCTTGTAGTGATAGGCATCCATCCCCCCTATGGGGTGGACTTTGCTGGGAGTGATAGGCATCTGCCTCCCTATGGTTAGGATATGCTAATAGTGAGAGGCATCCACCCCGTATGGGGAGGACAATGCTGTGAGGGATAGGCATCCGCCCCCCTATGGGGTGGACAATGCTGGGAGTGATAGACATCCACCCCCCTATGGGGTGCACTATGCTGGGAGTGATAAGCATCCACCCCCCTATGGGGTGGACTATGCTGGGAGTGATAGGCATCCACCCCCTATGGGGTGGACAATGCTCGGAGTGATAGGCAGCCGACCCCCTATGGTTATGATATGCTTGTAGTTATAGACATCCACCCCCTTATGGGGTGGACAATGCTGGGAGTGATAGGCAATCACCCCTCTACGGTTGGAAATGCTGGGACTGATAGTCATCCAGCCTCTATGGTTAGGATATGCTTGTAGTTATAGGCATCCATCTCCCTATGGGGTGGAAATGCTGGGAGTGATAGTCATCCACCCCCCCTATGGTTAGGATATGCTTGTAGTTCTAGGTATCCACCCCCCTATGGGGTGGACTATGCTGGGAGTGATAGGCATCCACCCCCTATTGGGTGGACTATGCTGGGAGTGATAGGCATCCACCCCCCTATGGGGTGGACTATGCTGGGAGTGATAGACATCCACCCCCATGGGGTGGACTATGCTTGGAGTGATAGGCATCCACCCCCTATGGTTAGGTTATGCTTGTAGTGATAGGCATCTACCCCCCTATGGGTTTGAGAAAGCTGAGAGTGATAGGCATCCACCCCTAAGGGGTGGACTATGCTGGGAGTGATAGGCATCCAACCCCCTATGGGGTGGACAATGCTGGGAGTGATAGGCATCCACCCCCCTATGGTAGGGTTTCCTTTCATGTCAATTTGGTGTGTGGTAGGTGTTTGACTTACCTTCTGCTTCATGCGCGTCGGTAACGATAGGCATACAGTATAGGGAAGAAATGCGCGATCGGATAAATGGCTGCTCCATCTCGTCCCCGTTGATCTTGTTCGGGCACGACAATACGCCTCGTCCGAATGCTGTACATGTTGGAAGCGGCGCCCTGTACGACGCTGGAAACTGGTTGGGAAAAGCCTCCTTACAACTCAATTTCTGTGTTTCCTGAGCCTGTTAGGTCGTGCAATAGAGCAAGAATCAGTGCGGACGATTCGGTCGGAAATTTGCCTGTAATACGCTCGTTTGTAGAAAAAAACTCCGGATACGAATCGGTCGTAAGGTGAGCTTACGAATAGCACTGGGAAGGCATTTTTAGCGGCATCGGAATCGGGCCAATAGTGATGCATAAATATCACTAGCAAGAATGTAATTTTTTGAGGTAATGCTGTGTAAATTATATTTGAAATTCCTAACATCATTATGGGACTTGGTCCCAGTATGGGCTAAATTTGCGAATTAGCGTTTCGCAAATTCGCGCGAAAGAAAATTCGCGGTCCGCGAAATCCGCGAATTTGTGCGAACTTGCGAATTTCTTTTATTTTGGCGTGTTCGCTGTTTTTTTATTAGCGCAGCTACCGCGAACTTACCCATGCGGTCGTTTTTGGGCGTGACCATCTTGTTCGCGGGAGGAAAACAACTCGGCAAACTCAAAATCAAGGTAAGTCAACAAAGCACGCGCGAGATTGTATTTTTGAAGCACTAACAAGCAAAAATAATTCGCAAACTTGCGAATTGCGGATTGTTTGGCAATTTCACGCGATTCGCGGAACGCTAAATTGCCAAAAATCCGCAAATTTCACGAGCGGAATGAATTTTCAGCCCATGCTTCATCATTTTTACTCAAATAGTGATAAAAAATATCAATTTTTAATTATTTTAATGTGTTTTAGTGAATGTATTAATTTTACGTTACTATTGGTTATATAAATGTTATTCTTTTTAAAACATAGCTTGTAATTTTAAGTCATTTACATTTTTTTTTTTTTTATTTAATTTATGTTTTCATTTTAATGATAATTTCTACTGTAGGTGGTTGTTGGGTTTGTAGGGGGATAGAGAGGGAAGTTAATGTGGTAATAATTAATTAGGAATTAATTGATACATTTTATTTAATTATATGATTGATAATTATTTCATATTTTAAGTAATACCGATTTATTTTAGTTATATCTTATTTGTGGGCAGTTCGATTTGTAGGGGTGTAGGGTGGGAAAATAAGTATTGATTAACAATTAATTAAGAATTGTTAATGAATTAATTAATTGATTTTCAATTATTTAATTATGTAATTTAGAGAATACTTTTGTTTTTTACTTATATTTTAGTTGGAGGCTAATTGGTTTGTAAGGGTGTAGAGTGTAAAGCTAATTAAGTAATACTAATTAGCTATACATTATTCGTAACTTATTTATTTGAAGTTTAAACATGTTAATTGTGGATTATTTATTTATTTGAATTCTGTTCTAGTGGCAGAACTTTAAGTTTGTTCTCAATCTAGGTGAACGTTAATAATGAATTAATGATTGATTATTAATTGTTACATAAATAATTTATTTTAAAAATGAAAGTTATGGAATAGATTTTTGTAGTCATATTTTAGGTGTGGACTTCTAGGCATGTAAGAGTACAATTGATAATTAATTTTTGATGGGAATAGTAATTATGTTAATTATGTTTTTTTTATTATAGATATATTTTTTATGTTCATTTCTTTTTCTTGAGTTAATTTTTTTTTATTTCATAGGTTACTCATGTATATAGTGTATTCAAAGTGAGCTATTTTCCCTAATCTTGCTTAGACTACAGTAGAAATAGTAAAAATAACTTCTTCGCATCTAAACACTTTCCTTACTGTTGTACTGTTCCTTACTGTAGAATAAATGTCACCCCTCTGAAATCCATCACTTTCCCAACTGTTGCACAGACTGGAGTGGGAATAGTAATTTCAGCTCTCCAAGTCCATCAATTTTCCCACTGCTGCGCTGACTAGAGTGGGAATAGTAAATGTCCCGCTCCTCAAAATCCAACACTTTCCCTATTGTTGAACAGACTGGAGTGGAAATAGTTAATTCTACCCCTCCGTAGTCCAAAACCTTCCATACGGTTGCACTGACTTGAGGGGGAATAGTACATTTTACCCTTTCAAAATCCCGCACTTTCACCACTGGACTGGAGTGGTAATACTAAATAGTACCCCTCCAAAGTCCATCACTTTTCCTACTGTTGTGTAGTTTGGAGTAGGAATAGTAACTTTTACCCCTCCTCAATCCAACGCTTTCTCTACTGCTGTACAGCTGGAGTGGGAATAGTACATTTAAGCCATACAAAGTCCAATACTTTCTCCACTGTTTTGTAGACTGGAGTGGGAACAATAAATTTAACCCCTCTGAAGTCCCACGCTTTATTTATTGTTGCTTAGACTGGAGTAGGAATAGTCCAATACTCCACAAGAGTCCACAGGTTTGAGCTCACCGAGACACAACAAGTGAGGAGTCCCTAGCAGATGGTGTTCCCAGGCCATCAAAGGATTAGGGATGGGCCCCTTAGATTAAAGTGATGGCTCATGAGGGATGGGGTTTCCCAGGGCCTTTTTCAGGCTCGGATGGAGACCGTGTGCCCCTCCTTCTCTTATTAATTACATTGGGCCAGCCCTAGGGGGAGGGTGTCCCCTGGCCAAATATGACTCCAGGAGGTGATCTGCACACCTCCTCCCTTCACTAATTAAATTGGGGGGAAAAATTTGTTCGGGAGGAAAGTTTCCCCTCTCTTCCCCTTTAGAGATAGATTGAGCCTCGGGGGATGTGACACCAGGGCTAAAAATGGCTCAGGGAGAGAGCAGTGCATCTTCCCTCCCTTAAATGGTACAGGGCCCTGGGGGGTGGGGTTCCGAAGGCCAAAAATGGGTTGGGAAGTGGGGCCCTACTGACACACCGTCTCCATATATAGTTATAATAAAATGCCGCCCACCATTTTGTGAAAATAGTTTTTGCCACAGTCCCATGGGTGTTCTGCAAAACAGCAGCAAAAAACTCATTTTTTTTATTTAGGCCCCAGCATGGGTCCCTTTGGCTCCCCCCATGGGGCCTAGGGGTTCAGGATATCTCTACCCACTACCCTTATATTATTCTTTTGGTCCGACCACGGGATTGCAATGCCGGCGGTTGGAGAAATTTGGGCTGCTGGAAAGATAGCCGCCTCCGACAGGTTCAAGGAGCCTATTGGGGCTGTGGATCATACCCAATCCCTATAATGGGGGAGGGCCTGCAGAGGCATCACCATAAAGATTAGTATGTGCCTCTCCCTCTACCTTTATATGCCAGTTCCACAGGCATGTAAAGACAGACAGGGAAGGACTTTGGGGGCTCCTAGCAGGGCCCCCACGGGCCTCTGTAATGGGGCCCAAAGGGCCCCTTTTTCTATTGCATCTTGTGCTGCGGGCCTTTCACGGACCGTAACGCAAAGGCAGATTTACGACCGCCTGCACAGTAGTCATATTATAATTGAGCTGTCGGGACTGCCGACTCCTTGTCAGATGGTCCCGTGCCCGAAACCATGGCTGCCGGACACTCGCCCAACAGCCATCGTGATGAGGCCCTAAGTATCTAAGGACAATTGCCACTAAATAACACTAGGTAAAACATATATCTATGCAAACATACACATGCACACACACACATACATACAAACTCATAAATATGTTTGTGTATGTATGTATATATATATATATATGTCCGTGTGGGTTGAGGTATGTTGGCAGTACCCGACTGCCCGCCCACAAGCGAATACTCCAACACATACGGGCAATTGTGGGGCATGACCAGACCTATCCGGTTGCCAGGCATTTTGAAGTCAAACACTCAGGCAGTCCTGATCAGCTCCAGTATTATGTCATCGATACAGTAGCAGTATCAAGGAGAGGAGGGGACCGAGAGGCTAAACTTAGTCTCCTTGAGACTAGATATCTACTGGAGCTGAATACAAAGAATCCTAATGGATTGAATGACAGGGAAGATCTCTATACCTGCATCTAGAATTCTCAAGGATCGCTCAGCCTGTCCGGATAGAGATATTTAATAAAAAGCACTTCTGCACCAGCAATTAAAGGGTCTACTCCTTGTCATTTGGATAATTGGCAGCACCAGCTTGCAGTGTGGGGATTTCTCTGATATATATATTTATATATGCATATATATATATATATATATATATATATATATATATATATATATATATATTCACTGAAAAAACCATAGGTTATAGACCATATATAGTTAGGAATTAGCATTTAAAAAACCTTATTTTACTCACACAAAACCATTGAAATTCCATATATAGTTAGTTGCACTAACTATATATCGCGCACCTGCAATCCACTGCTGATCATGTCACATATTACATCATTCATGACATGGTCAGTGACATCACTGATGACATCACTGATGACATCTCAAATGACATTGTAGGATGGCCACACCAGTGCTGCAACTTGCTGGACACCACCTCGGTGCCATCCGGATCTTGGCGCGTTGTATTGCCTTCGGCCTATTCGCACATCGGTCCGCTACTGACGCCGCCTCACGTGCCAACGTATTTTCTCCGCATTTTATACCCTATGCCGCATAACAGGTCATGTGACTTGTTTATAAAACTTTTCGGATGGAAACTTTTTGGATGAAAACTTTTTTTTTTCCCCAAACTATGAAAGCCCCACCTTGTTTCTGGATGTTTCAGACTAAACTGGCGTCAGCATGGGAGCACCACCATCTCGTAGCTCCGTCGTGGTCATTCCGCGAGCAATCATGGCAGCCGCTCCCCACCAGAAGCCTGCAGGAGTCGGGGCCCCCAAAACTTTTGATGAATTCTCAAGGCGGAGGGGACGCTTTCGAGAATGGGGTCCAAGACCTAGCAGACAAGCGTCCGATTTCCAAGGTGTCCCAGGGCCATTTCAGTGGACCACGCCCAAAAAGGAAAGAGCCTGCCGCCATTTTGAGAGTCCTGTGGCAGCCGCCTATCGCTGCACTGCAAGAGTGGGCGCAACTCAGCTGAATGGCGGATTTTGACACAGTGGACCAAAAGCGGACGGAATGGCAACTGAAACGGTAAAGGGGCGCCCCACTAAAACAGATGAGACTCCACCTGGAGAGGCCCGTTCACGCCGCCTCCCCCGGGGCGCTCCACGCCGTTATTCGGAGCAGCATTGTAGGATACCAAAACCAGTGCGGCAACTTACTGGACATCACCTTGGTGCCATCGTTCTGCTGCCTTGGAACTATTCGCACAACAGTTTGCTACTGATGACCCACCCCCCGCGACGCCCCACGCCGTTATTTGCTGGGTGGCAACTTACTAGACATCACTTTCGTGTCATCTAGATTTCGGCGCGTTCTGCTGCCTTGGAACTATTCGCACAACAGTTTGCTACTGATGACCCACCCCCCGCGACGCCCCACGCCGGAAATCTGGACGTTGTGCTGCGTTGGGACTATTCGCACAGCCGACCGCTACTTCGTTGTTTTTCCCTAAAAATGTTTATATGTTATTACTATTTTTGTTTTCTTGTATATATTTATAAATTATTAAAGTTTTATAATCTTACTACTTTGTCGGAGTGCTATATATTTTTAATGTGACACATAATTGTAAAAACTTTGATGTACAAAGAGTCATCCCTGGAATCTTCCGCTTCACGCTCGGTCCCCTCCCCAATCACAATACAGGATGGTTTTCAGATAATAGCAACGCTTCTGCTGTGACGGATCTCATCGAGTGTGGGCCTTGATCTACTATAACTCCTTTGAAGAGGGGTGATTCTTTACAGCTGTGGCCATAAACTACATCTGCAGGGCTAGCTGATAGCCTAGGACCGGCCTGGACAATCGGACACAGAGGAAAAGGAGTGTCAGAGGGTGCGGTAGTGAATAGGGCGAAAGGGAGGTGTCGGGCGGGCACAGGGTGTGATTCTCAGGGAAGAGCAGCGCAGATGGGGGGAGGTTTATTACCCATGCATAAGACAGAGAGCGGGGGTGACCACTGCCTGGGTGAGATGCTTGCGAGGGTGGGGAGCCATGCTAAGGATCGACAGCGTGCACAGAGTGGGTCTGGTCAAGGCATCTAAAATGGCTGCCGTGCACGACAAAAGTGTGGCATTTGAAAAAAGACAAGATGGCGCACACAATGTTTTTCAACAATTCCTGATTTCCTTCGAATCGAACGTTAACAGACGTTGGGGCATATTACCAAAGTTAAGCGATATTTATCCCTAACGATGCATTGCAAAGATTTTTTTACCGTCAGAAATTATCAAAGATAAACCTTGCTATTATCAAGGTTTATCGCAAATACGATAAAAAACGAGCGCAATGCATTAATATCGCTGAAAACTCCGCGATATTCATGCATTACCGAGCTAATGCTCTTAGCCATGTTATCCACCTCCCATTGGATAACATGGCTAAGAACTGCTCAGGGCAGCTGTTACTTTTTGGAGATATTCGCGCTTATCTCGAATATTTCCAAAAGTTGATAATAGGAGATAGCGATGTTAGCGACTGTTTCCAGTCGCTAACATCTTGGCATGCCCACTTTGCATGTCATTAGTGATAAATATCACTCACATGCAAAGTGGGACCCAAGATGGTCGCTATCTCCTACTAGCCGTCGCTAACTGGTGTTAGCAACAGCTAGGTAATACAGATATAATTTTATCTCCGCGAAGCGGAGCGCTGTTACAGATATATATCTTGTTTTTGAACGTTAATTTCTCAAAATGCACTGAAGCACATATATTGAGACATAGCAAAGGCACATCGGGCTACCAGTCCCTAATATTTTACCAAGTTTCGTGCAAATCCATTCAGCCGTTCGATTATTATTATTATTTATTTTTTTTGCCCCGCGGGGCCCTTTTAAAACCTCCACATCAAACCTAGGGGGTCAGCGAGGATCTACTATGCCCCCTTATGGTCATTTGCCCCTTCGCTTTGGCCTCCTCTTGTCTCTCGATCCTACCGAGAGACAAGATGGCGGCCGCTACGTACTGTTTGGAATGTTTACAGACACCGGAGAGCCAATCAGCTTCGCTTCGCAAAGCTCCGTAACGCGAAAAGTACGCGAAGCGGTGCGCTGTTACAGATATATATCTTTTTTTGAACGTTAATTTCTCAAAATCCACTGAAGCACATATATTGAGACCTAGCAAAGGCACATCGGGCTACCAGTCCCTACAATTTTGCCAAGTTTCGTGCAAATCCATTCAGCCGTTCGATTATTATTATTATTATTTTTTTTTGCCCCGCGGGGCCCTTTTAAAACCTCCACATCAAACCTAGGGGGTCAGCGAGGATCTACTATGCCCCCTTATAGTTATTTCCCCCTTTGTTTTGACCTCCTCTTGTCTCTCGATCCTACCGAGAGACAAGATGGCGGCCGCTACGGACTGTTTGGAATGTTGACAGACGCCGGAGAACCAATCAGCTTCGCTTCACAAAGCTCCGTTGCGCGAAAAGTCCGCGAACCAGTGCGCTGCCCGGTCCGCTGTTACAGATATATATCTTTTTTTAAACGTTAATTTCTCAAAATCCACTGGAGCACATATATTGAGACCTACAAAAGGCACATCGGGCTACCAGTCCCTACAATTTTGCCAAGTTTCGTGCAAATCCATTCAGCCGTTCGGGCTAAAAGTGAGGCCAACCGCCCTATGGAAAACTCAATGTTAAAAACACGTTTTGGGACCCCCCTTTTTTCTCGGCCCCCACTGGACGAACCCCCCCCAAATTTTCAAGGGCTGCTCAGAAACAAAATGTGCCATTTTCCTGAAAATTTCAGCCAATTCCGTCCACAAACGCCAAAGTTATTAGACATAGAATTTTCAAAAAACCCATAGAGAAAAAATCCTAACTATATATACCTACTGGCGACCGCCAGTAGGTAATATATATATATATATATATATATATATATATTACCTACTGGCGGTCGCCAGTAGGTAGTTATAGTTAGGTTCTAGTTTCCATAGGAAATCCGCAACATTCTATTGAGAATAAATTTGGCGCCGGTGGACGAATCTTCGCGAATTTCTCAAAGAATATGGCCCGCTCCGCTCCGCTCCTTCCCTGAAAGTTTGGGGGGTATTCGTTAAGCGGGGACCGAGATAAAAGGGGGGTCCCAAAATGTGTTTTCCCCATGTTAATTTCCATAGGGCGGTAGGACTCACTTTTAGCCCGAACGGCTGAATGGATTTCCACCAAACTTGGCAAAATTGTAGGGACTGGGAGCCCGATGTGCCTGTGCTATGTCTCAAGATATGTGCTCCAGTGGATTTTGAGTAATTTAGGTTAAAATAAATATATATATCTATAAGTGCGCCCCGGTACGCGCACCGGGGTGCGTACCAGCGCGCTACGCGAGTTCGCACGCGGAAAGCTGATTGGCTCTCGGGTGTCTGTCCACATTCCAAACAGTCCGGAGCGGCCGCCATCTTGTGTCTCGGTAGGATCAAGACACAAGAGGTGGCAAAAACAAAGGGGGAAATGACCATAAGGGGGCAGAGTAGACTCTCTCTGACCCCTAGGTTTGATGTGGGGGCCATAAAAGGGTCCCGCGGGACAAAGAAAATGTAATTTTTTTTCCATTTTCGCGGGGGGGAGCGCCCTATACGCGCACCGGGGAGCTTACCGGGGAGCGTACCAAGGGGAAAACCCAGTGAAACAGTAAAAAAATAATTTAAAGTGCTTAGAGGTAGGGTAGCTCTGCATAGAGTTGTTGTGTTATGTGGGTGATATAAGTACCAGCATGTAGGTACCAATGCAGAGTCTTAAATTCAATGCACACTTTGGAGATAATATAGTGGGAGAAAGGAAGTAACTATGAGCAAACTTAATATGTAACTCCAAAGAATTGCACAGTATAGTATAAGTCTCACTTTATAATGTAATCTTTTTGGTACGACTTCAAGAATTACATAAGAATTACATATAAAAATGAATAATGTCTGAAACAATTTTTAATTATTAAATACAAATTTATTGTTGAGATTTTTTATACTCTATTAAAACTTCTAACATCAGATTATCTGGAATCTCCTCCACAATTGCATTGCATGATTCCATTGCTTCAAGACAGTTTATTAGTTCTTGTTCCCCAGACTCATCCATGAAATCAAAGTCTTTGTTAAGGATGTTGTTATCCATAATTTCAAAAGAAATTGTATTGGTCTCCTCTTTACCTTCCATTGTTTGGCTGTAAATTGCATAAAAAATCACTATATCAGTAGAGTTATGGCACTGTTGGGTTTAAGTTCAGACAGGTAGTTCTGATTTTTTAACAGTGAAGTTATCTTTGGGCACTGCATGGTATCAGGCAGGAAGTAGAAATATAAAAAAGTGTATGTGATGAAGCCTAAGTAAATTCATATTTATACAATAGAAGCCTAACTCAATCCATAACTATAACAGAGAAGCCTATCTCAATCTATAACTATTACAGAGGGATAGTATATAACTATCAGAAAATCTTTTCCCAAATTAACTTAAAGTGCACAACATACTTCACTTTCCAAAATAACAACTTACCTTTGTGAAAGCAGTTGAGGTTCTTAGTGAAAATCCTTTTCAAATGTACTTCAGGAAGTAGTAGTCAAAATGGCTGTGTTTCCCTCTCTTTTTTTATATATATATTCATGTACATAACCAATCAAATGTCAGGAAATATTAGTAGAAAATGAAAGTAACATTTTAATTGGTTGTAAATTTTAACACTTCAGATGTGTTTTTGTCATGTAATTTACCTCAGGATATTTAGACAGGGCTACAGGCCAAATGGCTCAATGGAATTCCTTCAAATTTGGGAAAATGGTAGGGACTGGTATGTAGTATGCCTATTCTATATTTGGTGAACATCTCTACAAAGGTTTTTATGTTAATTAACTTTTACATTTTTTTGGGAGCGCTTACCGGTGAGCGCCCCGGTACGCGTACCGGTAAGCGCAACGGGAGTCCTCCATCTTGTGTTTCGGAAGAATTGAGACACAAGATGGAGGACAAACAACGTTGGGAATGGGTAAAAAGGGGTACGGTAGACACTCCCTGACCCCCTAGGTTTTCTGATGGGGTCTTAGGAGGCCCATATAGGCCAAAAAAACCCCAAAGTTTTTTTACTTTTCGCGGGGGGAGCGACCGGTACGCGCACCGGGGAGCGTACCGGGGAGCGTACCGGGGAGCGTACCGGGGAGCGTACTTTGGTGAAAAACAGTGAAAAAAGTTAGAGTAAAGTAATCATTTTGAGTGATCAGAGGTAGGGTAGCCTGAAAAGAGCTTTTGGGTTCTGTGGCTGATTTAGGTACCTACAAGTAGGTTCCGATGCACAGTCTTAAATTCAGGAGGAATATTCTATTCCCCTCATCTGAGAAGTACACACCATCTCCTCTGTAGATATCTTGCATGTTGTAACGCAAGTTATTGTTGTATATTGAACCCATTCAATAGTCTCTCATGTAAGCAGAAACAGATTTATTCACATGTTTTCGTGCTTTCTCAAATTGTGGACAAAATTGGTTGGACCACTTCCATTTCTGTCTTTGGCATATATTGGAATATAACAAGGCAGTTTGTGGAAAAAGTGTCATCCATTGCCCAAAGGTGTCCTTTAAAACCATTTCCAGACCTACCCCAGTCAAAGTGCCTGGGTCATTTCCACCACAGTGCAAAATTATAAGGTATGGGTGTGGCAGATGGTGAAAGGTTTTCACCAATGATATCAATTGATGACATCTCAATCCTCTTCGGCCAATCCATTTGATGTGCACATTTGGTAAATCAAGGTTGTGAACATTTCTGAGAGCTGCGTACCTTTGAGCCCAGTGGATGTAGCTATGTCCAATAATCCAGACAGAATACATGGTGAGAGGAGGTTCTGGTGCAGTCAGATGAAGTGTAGGAATAAAATGGCAGTTGGAACAGTAGGAGTTTGCAAAAAAAACTGTGGAGTTTCAGTGCTCTTGAATCACAAGCAATGATTGGTGGATTCAGACAGTTGAAAACTGAAAGTTAGGGTGCATGGTTCTGTTCTGTGAAAGAAGTAATTTGAATGGTTAAGAAAAAGTAATTTAAAGAAACATTGCACCTCATAAGCTGGTGTATTGAGAGGTCAAACATCCTTGCTGAGTTCATTTGCACCATTGTAGAATAAACTTTTAACCCTGAGAGCTCAGTGAGGAGGGAGTTGCTATGGTAACAGGTAGAAAGGGCTGGGGGGGGAAGGGTGTTGGTTTGAAAATAGAGAGGGAACAAAAAGGGATATGTGTGTAGAATTAGAGGTTTTCTGAGCCATTAATGGTTGCAGTGCCTGGAAAACATACCTTTTGCTCTGCTAAAGAAATATTGGTGTGTGTATCTGACACTGTTCTCAATCTCCCAAAGCATGTGTAAAGGTGAGTTATGATTCATTCAATATAGATAGAGAGTTCAGATTCGGAAGCAAACTGAGCTTCTTTGCTGTTGGTTTGTGTGATGCTTTTTGAAAATACATGGTATCAATATTTGCAAGATAGAGGATTTGTATTTTGTGAAATAGTGAGGTTTTAGTAGTGAAATTGAATGCTTGTACATAGGACCTGCGCTCTGTTTCTAAAATGTTATTTAAAAAACGATTTTAGGGCAAATCAATGGGTTTTAGTAGTCAAATTGAATGCTTGTACATAGGACCTGTGCTCTGTTTCTAAAATGTTATTTTAAAAAACGATTTTAGGGCAAATCAATGGGTTTCAGTAGTGAAATTGAATGCTTGTACATAGGACCTGCGCTCAGTTTCTAAAATGTTATAAAAAAACAATTTTAGGGAAAATCAATGGGTTTCAGTAGTCAAATTAAATGCTAGTACATAGGACCTGTGCTCTGTTCCTAAAATGTTAATTAAAAAACGATTTTAGGGCAAATCAATGAGTTTCAGTAGTGAAATTGAATGCTTGTACATAGGACCTGCGCTCTGTTTCTAAAATGTTATTTAAAAAACGATTTTAGGTCAAATCAATGAGTTTCAGTAGTGAAATTGAATGCTTGTAGATAGGACCTGCGCTCGCTTTCTAAAATGTTTTTGAAAAAACGATTTTGCAGCAAATGAATGGCTTTTACATTTTTAAGAAGGAATAAATAGTGTGTGCATGATTACATACAAATATTTGAACCTTTCACAATCATGTCACCTGTGTTACCTCAGATTAGGAAGCAGACTGAGCTTCTTTGCTGTTGGTTTGTGTCATTTTTTGGGTAATGCTTGGTAGGAATGTTTGCAAGAGAGAAGAAATGTATTTTGTAAAATAGTGAGTTTTCAGTACTGAAATGGAATGTTTGTACACAGGACCTGCACTCTGTTTCTAAAATGTTATTCAAAAATCGATTTTGGGATAAATGAATGGCTTTTACATTTTTGAGAAGGAATAAATAGTGTGTGCATGATTACATAAAAAAATTTGAACCTTTCACTATCATGTCACCTGTGTTACCTCAGATTAGGAAGCACACTGAGGGCCTTATTTATGAAAACAGCGATGCGTCACTTTTCACTGCGCACTCCTTGCGACACCAATGATGCGTTATATTTAATGTATGATGCATCATGTCGCAAGGACTTACAGATAAATCAGTATTTCTGACGTATCTGTAAGTGCAAAAGAGACGCATTGCTGGAGTGTGTCATAAAAGTGACGCAACTCCAGCAATGCGTCCTTTCACATGGGGAAAGCCCCATGTGAAAGGGCTTGCGTCAGTCTTACGCCTGCTGTGAGGCAGGCGCAAGATTTTGACGTAACAGCGTCCTAAAAGTGACGCAGTGAAATCTCATAGATTTCACTGCGTCACTATTACGAGGCTTTTTGCGGGGGGACGCCCCCTCTGCATACATTATATCTGACGCAGGTATAATGTGGCGCAGGGGTTTAAAAAGTGACGCATCTACCTAGATGCGTCACTTTTTAAATATGGCGCAACTAGGCACATGTTTTATGTCGCCGATGCGTCACAAAAAGTGACGCATCAGCAGCGCAAAACTGACGCAGGGCCTCATAAATGAGGCACTGAGCTTCTTTGCTGTTGGTTTGTGTCATGCTTTTTGATAATGCTTGGTATCTACATTTGCAAGATAGAGGATTTTTATTTTGTGAAATAGTGAGGTTTCAGTAGTGAAGTTGAATGGTTGTACATAGGACCTGCGCTCTGTTTCTAAAATGTTATTGAAAAAACGATTTTGGGGCAAATCAATGGCTTTTATATTTTTGAGAAGGAATAAATAGTGTGTGCATGATTACATATAACTATTTGAACCTTTCACAATCATGTCACCTGTGTTTCCTCAAATTAGGAAGTGGATTGTGCAGATGAGGTGCGGTATGTCCAGGGGTGCAAAGGAGTTGAGGCCTGTGTCCATGATGGCAATGGAGAGGACTTACCTCCTCTGACCCTTAGAGAAGCATTATCTAATCTGTGCCCCTTGGACAGGCCTAAATACATTGAGTATAATTGATGGTAACAGGGTACAGATGAGATGAGGCGTTTCCAAGAGTGTATATGAACTGAGGCCTGTCTAATGGTGCAGATGAGTTGAGGTGTATTCAGGATTGCAGATGAGGTGAGGATTGTCTAGGGGGGCAGAGGAGGTGATGCCTGTGTTGAAGAGTGTAGTGCAAGAGAGGTCTGTGCAGGGGTGCAAAGGAGGTGAGGGTTGTGTCTAAGAGTGCAGTGGGGGATAGGCTTTATGAAGTCCTGTCCACTGCACTCTTGGACACAAGCTTCACCTTTTGTGCTCCCCTGGACAGGCTTCATCTCATCTGCACTCCTGCTTAGGCCTCACAATCTTTTTTTAGAATAACATTTGAAAAACAGAGAAAAGGTCATATGTATAAGCTTTTCATTACACTACTGAAACCTCGCTCATTTATAAAATACAATTCCTTTATGCAGCAAGGTTTCTTTACCAATTATTATGAACAATGTATAAGTCTCTGTTATATTCTCTTCCTGACTTACTCTATTTTTCCATCAGTCCCCTTCTAACATCCTCTCTCTGACTCATTTCTTTTTACATCCTGACTCTGTGTTACACTCTCTTACACTTTCTCTTTAACTTAGTTTCTCTTACACCCTGTCTCTGATTTATTCCCTTTCTCTTATTACTCCTTGTTACATCCTCTCTCTGATTTAGTTCCTCTTACACCCTCTCTCAAACTTAGGGGCCGATTAGGATGGCGGTTTTTCCGCATCCTCCGGGCCGGCGGAAGTGTCCGCCGGCCTGGAGGATGCGGAAAAACCGCTGCGGAGCCTCCAAAGACCCACCGCCAAATTAGGATGGCTGGTGGGTCTGGAATTCCGTCCGCCGCTTTTCCGCCGCGGTCGGCTTCCGACCGCGGCGGAAAAGCTATAACATGGCAGGCGGTGTCTATGAGACACCGTCCGCCATATTAGGATGTTCGTAAATACATGCTTTTCCACGGCGGCTTTTCCGCCATGGAAAAGCATACGGACATTCACTTTGGGGGCCCGTTGCGGGCCCCCTGGGTGAATGGGGGGTGGGGGGTGCACATGGGGGGTACCTATGGTACCCCCCTGCATTTGCGTGCACAAAGCAGCAGGCACCGTGCGGTGCCGGCCGCTTTGTGCATGTAAATGTAAAACATGCTTTTTTAACATTGCGGCGGGTGCAGCTTGAAGCTGCACCCGCCGCAATGTTAAATATAGAGGATGTGACCGCCACCCTGGCGGTCACATCCTAATCAGCACGGAGGGAACGCCGCAGCCCCTGCGGACGTTCCCTCCTCCTCAAGGGTGGCGGACGGACGCAAGTCCGTCCGCCATCCTAATCGGCCCCTTAGTCTCTCTCTCTACCTTTTACAGCCTCTCTGTGTTTTAGTCTCTTTTACATCCTGTCCCCTTCTAACACCGTCTCTCTGTCTTACATCCTCTTGCACCCTCTCTCTGTCTTACACCCTGTTATATCCTTTTTCTAACTTATTCCCTATGTCCATTTCTTTGACTGACTCCCTCTCCTTATTACATCCTTTTCTGTCTTACAACATATTATACACTCTTTCTGTCTTACTCCTTCTCTATGTTTTACTTCCTCTATCTGTTTCTTTGTCTGACTCTCACTGTCTTTTTGTGTTAGTTCCTCTAGCTCTTTTTCTCTGTCTTAATCCTAGTTACATAGTTGTTGTGATATAAACTTAGATATGTTGTAAAGTAGTGTTTATATCATTTGCTTATTGTCATTGCTTTGTTCTTTGGTAATAGTGGTCTAAAATGTGTTATCTTTTTTCTTTATCACAGATTGAAATCAATATTTGCATAGTATGGAAATATGCCGTCAAAGCAAAGGAGAAGAAAAGATGTGAAGCGGAAAATATCAAAAACAGCAACGGAATTAAAGCACTCCTCTACAACAAATACTTCAAAAGACAGGAAAAAAGATCCTGGTAAGACAACTAAGTCTTTCTTTCAGGAACATATGTAGATTAAAAAAAATGATGATCAGAATGTGAATAAACAGAAGGAGAGAGCAAATTTGAAGAGGAAGGAGAGGCCCCACAAAAATGTTAATACTGCAGCAGGAGAGAATAATATGTATAGGAATAGAAGGCAAAACCAATTTAGGGACATTCGTAAACCAATGTTTCGCAATAGGGTAGTTTTAAATTTGTTAAAAAAACATTAAGAAAGGTAAACAGAGAGCTGCTTTTTACAAGAAAAAGAAAAAGGTAGAGAAAAATGTTGATCAGGCTTTTGAAGTTAGGAAAAAAAAATTTATTTTAGTAATCAATAGAATTAGGACACTTAACAAGACAATTGATGTTTTCAAATCAAAGAGTAGATGCAAAAGAGTAATTAATCGGACTAATTATTGTAAAGTTTTTTCTGGAGAATGGATGCATAGTTCAAGTTGTGAGCCATTTTTTAATGAGGAGAGTTACTTTCAGGAGAATGATTTGGTGCATGCAGTTGACACCAGTGGTCGAGCATATGAGGTGAAAGATGGTTGTCCGATTGAAAAAGAGAAACTTGTGTCTAGATATGCAGAAGAGATGTTAACTGATGAAGTTTTAGGGAGACGTACTAAGGGTCCACTGTACACTTGGAAGTGTAGTAGTATTTGTAGTGTGCGACAGGAATCAATCGATTTGCTTCGTAATTTCTTACGTACATATAGTAAGAAAAGTCTAAAACAGAAAATGAAGATGTTGCAAGACTTAGATCCTTGCAGAGTGAGAGAAAACACAGGTTTGCAAGGCCATTCACTGGCTTGTCTTTCAAGAAAAGTATGTCGGAGTCTTTTTCATCATTTTAGGATGTTAGCAGTGCATCATAACAAAATGAGGAAATTAGTGAGAAGGTTGTATTATGCAAAAAGTCCAGCACTTAAGCTTAAACAGTTAAACAGTGCTCTTTTACATGGAACTGAATTGGATGTGAAGAAGATTTGTGAAGAAATTGAGTTTTGTTATTTTGGTGAAAAAGAGGACAGTGTAGAAATTGACACAGTAATAGAAGGTAATGTCGAAGACAATGTACAGATTTCAAGTACAGAAAAGTTTGACCAGGAAATTACTAAATTTAAGGTAAAATCAAGTGAAAGGCCTAATTTTACTTGTGTGTGTTGTCGACGGACTCATTATAAGATTCAGACTAGGTTAGTGGATTTATATGCAAAAAGTGAAATGGAAAATAACAGTGAATGGAAGAATTTTGCAACTTATTTGTTGGTGGAGAATTCTTTTGATTTGAGTTCTGATCAGCGTATTTGTAAATATTGTTATAATAAATTAAATGAAAACAGAATGCCTGCTAGAGCTGTTCATAATAATCTTGAGTTGGTAGACATTCCTGCTGAATTGATGGATTTAAATACATATGAATCTATTTTGATTCAATGTGTCCATCCTTTTCAGGCTATTGTTCGCATGGAGCCTAAGATAGGGAAATTGCCTCCTTCAGATTTGCAGAGAGGATTAACCCCTTCCATGCTTATGACAGAACGGTTCCGTCACGAGCGACGGTTGAGCTGTGCTCATGACAGAACCGTTCCGTCATCATTCCATTGGCTCAATGGAACGTTCAGCACAGCGCAGGAATCTGCGCCGCGCTGAAGCGGTTAAAGGGAAGAGTTGTTTATTTGCCTCTAGATTTGAAGAAAAATATTGATACAATTGGTATAGAAAAAGTAGAAGAGGAACCTTTAGTTATTCTAGTTAATGGGGTTCCGACAAAGAGTAAGAAAATCTGGCAAGATTTAGTGGATGTTAGGAAAGTCAAAAAGGCAACGTTGTATTTAGTCAAAAACAATGAGTACTACAAACATGTATGTGTTGGAGCAGAGGAAATAGCTGCAGAAGAAGACAGTGATTGTTCAGCCGGCCAAATTGAAAAAGTTGATGTGTCTAGAAGTGAAGAAATATATGAACATTATACTGTTCATCCTTTGCATTCCAAAGAAGTAATGGGGAATGCAATTGAATTGTTTCAAATGAAAGCAGCAAAAGGAAGTCCCATTAGTGTATGGGAAGAAAGTTTGGAAGCTCGTTCTTTTCCACAGCTATTTCCAACAGGTCGAGGTGGACGATATGACGATCGACCACTTCAAATTCCTGCATCTGAATACCGCACTTTAAGATTATATGCTGAAGATCCAAGGTTTCGTCAATGCATTCCATATTTGTTTCATCTACTGTATGAAAGTGACTTGTCTGGGCTTTCTTATGCAGTAAATCATATACTGAAAAGTGGAGCACATCTGCAAAATGTTTCGGCGAGGGACTTTATGGAGAAAGTCAATCTGCAAGATAATATTTTAGAATCTCATCTAATCAATCTCATGGCATGTCAGCGTGGTACAAACAAGTATTGGTACCGTCGTCATGGGGAATTGAAATGTATGCTAAGAAACTTAGGAACTCCTACATGGTTCCTCACTCTTAGCTGTGCCGAGTATGCATGGGACGACTTACTTCAATTTATACGCGAGGCAAAGGCAAATATACAAAATATAGAATTCAAAACACCTGGAGAACTGTGTTCTTTGGATCCAGTGAATGTATGCAGATATTTTAATCATAGATTTGAAGCTATGATGTCTTTTATTACCTACAAAAAAAATCCTCCCCTTGGAGAGGTTTTGGATTTCTTTTGGAGAAAGGAGTATGAAGCGAGAGGTGCTCCTCACATACATATGTTGTTGTGGATTAAAGATGCACCCAAATTTGGAACAGATTCGGATGAAACAGTGATGAGTTTCATTGAAGAGTATTCAACATGTGCTGTTCCAAAAACTACCAAGGAAAACAGTTTAAGGCAACAAGTTTTATGCTTTCAATCCCATCGTTGTGGGAAGTATTGTCGTAGAAAATTCAAAAACAAGGAAAAGTTCTACACAAAATGTCGTTTCGGCTTTCCACGACCAGTGATTTCTAAAGGAAGAGTGAATAATTTGATGTCTTCTCTACGATATAATGTGACGAGGAAATCACCAAAAAATACATACAATTTAAAAAGAAACGAAGAATCCAAGTACATCAATGACTACAACCCAGTGATTTTGTCCATGTGGAATGCTAACATGGATATTCAAATTCGTTGCTGACAACTCTATTGCTGTGTCTCGATATGTGACGTCTTACATCACAAAAAAAGAAAAGACAGAACTGAAGGAAATGTGGGAGGACATTTCACATGAAAAGAGTATAAGCAAGAAATTATACAGTTACAGTCTGAAGATATTGTCGCATCGAGAAATTGGAGCATATGAATGTTCTGATCGATTGTCATCAGCAAGTCTATATGCCAAATCGAGTCTAGGTCTTGCTGCAACACGAAACCGGGTATTGAAATCTGTAGAAGAAATTGAGTATTTGGCGGAGAAAGAACCAGAAAGTACAGATATTTTGAAGACAAACATGTTGGATACATACTATCCAAATAGAAGTCCTTACCTTGAGAATGCTTGTCTCTATGAAGTTCTGCAAAGCTATATTTATAAGAGGAACATCAGAGAAGATATCAATAATGGAATATATGCTGTCATTGGATGTGAAGGATGTCTAGTGAAACAGAGAAAAGGTCATTTAATTAATCATCGAAAATTGAGTTGCGAAAATCCAGACAAAAGGGAATTTTACTTTTTGGCTCTTTTGCAACTGTTTAAACCATGGCGTACAGAAGAGGAACTACTCGGAGATTTTCTCTGTTACGAAGATTCTTTTAATGCACCCAAGGATACCATAGAATGTCCTGTTTTTCCAAATTATCTGCAAATGTTGAACGAAGAAATAGAGCAAGAAGCCACAATTGCTGCAGAGATTGCTAGAGACAGTTCTCAAGGCAGTCAGAGTTCTACTTCATTGAGTCAGGATCCACTAGGAGGACCAATTATTCAAAATGAGACTGCCACTGCCATGGATGAGGTTGAAAGAGCTATGGAACAAGCTGAAGAGGATGTAATTAACTTAGAAGATTTGGTGAAACAACTAAACATTGAGCGGAAACAGATATAAGACGAAGTCACATAACAGATTGAACATGGATTCAGTCATGAGAAAAAAGAGTGCTCATGTACATCATTTAAGCCTGTCCGACTGTACGTGAGTGGAGAAGCGGGAACTGGAAAAAGTTTTCTGATTAAAGCAATTGCAACTTATTTGCAGAAAAGGACTGAATCACCGCTGTCTTGTGTTGTAACCGCTCCAACTGGGCTGGCAGCACATAACATTAAAGGGATTACATTACATCGTTTACTGATGCTACCAGTTGAGCATGATAATAAATTGCAATACCACAAGTTATCTGGAGATGCATGTTCTGAAGTTTCGAGAATCCTGAAGAAAATGAAACTTCTTATCATTGATGAAGTAAGCATGGTCTCAAATCTAATGCTTGCTTTTGTGCATTTGAGAATGCAAGAAATTCTTAGAACAGACTATGATGTCTTATTTGGAGGAAAACACATTATTGTTTTTGGAGATCTACTGCAGTTGACTCCAGTGAAAGGACAAACTGTGTTTAAAATGCTCACACATGAAGATACCAGGAAGTGCCTAGGAAGCATTGGAAACGTTAATATATGGTTTAACTTCAAATATGCAGAACTGCTTCAAAATATGCGACAGGCAAAGGATGAAGAATATAAAAATATTCTACAAGATGTAAGAATCGGAAAACTAAGTGAGCATGGGAAGGAAGCTTTACATGCACGATTAATTTCAAACTTGTATCCAGATTAAAACATTCTTCCAGAGGATATTTTTAAGAAAATTACTGACAACAAATCTGGGATATGTTTGATGCCAACTGTGAAAGAATTTTCCATGTTCAACAACAAAATGTTAAAGTTAGAAAATGAAGAGATTGTGAAACTGGAAGCTGTAGATAAAATAGTGCATATGGGAGCAACAATTATTTTGTCTGAAAATTTAAAATCAAAATTGGATTCATTAGAGAAGAGTATATCTAAAACTGCTGGTTTTGAAAAGACTCTGAATGTGTGTTTAAATTGTCATATCATTTTGAGAAGGAATTTACATGTTGAAAGAGGTCTGGTAAATGGAGCAATGGGTCATGTTGTTGATTTTGTGAATTACAGAAATAGAGATGGAATTGAATTTCTAAAAATTTTATTTGATCGCATTGAGAAAGTACAACAAATCAGTCGTTGTTCTGCTAGATTTTTGCTTGTGAAAGACTTATATGTTCGCCGAAAACAGTTCCCTATTTGTCTGGCATATGCGGTGACAATTCATAAATCTCAAGGTTTAAGTGTAGATAGTGCTCTGGTGAACATTGGAACTTCTGTGTTTAAAGAAGGTATGGCATATGTGGCATTATCACGAGTCAGAACTTTATCAGGATTGTACTTGGTTGAGTGTGATGAGACAAAGATTTGTGCAGATCTAGATTGTGTTAAAGAATACAATAGGTTAAGAAGAGAATATGATCCACATTTGCCTCAATATCCTCTGTTTGAAAAGGATCACTGACATAATATCGACGACACAAATATCGAGATACACAAATATCGAGTCAAAAATATCGATTGACAAAATATCGACTCCCTATCTTCAAACAGGTAAGTACCAAAATATCGACTCCAAAATATCGACTTACAAAAATATAGACTGTCAAAATATCGATTTTTTTAAATGTCTTAAAATTAAGTTAAAACTAATATAGTAATCAATATATTTAATATAAACTTAGAAATAATTATTAAAAAAATGTAATTTTAATAAATAATTTATATAATTAAAAAAATTATATCACCAAAAATTACACACACACATATATATATATATATATATATATATAACATATTATTAAATAAACATATATAACATTTTAGAAAATGTTTAAAATTTATTGTTACAACTATAGTGAGTTCAACATTAGCAAAAGTGTTGGATAGCGTAGAGGTAAAATTTACTACTCCCACTCCAGTGGGTGCAACAGTAAGGAAAACGCTGGATAGCGTAGAGGTTAAAATTACTATTCCCACTCCAGGGATGTATGACGTTACAACGCATACTTTTACAACGCCTACCATTACAACAAAACTTTTACAACGCAAAAACTTTCACAACGCATACATTTACAACGCAAGATTTTACAACGCATATACCTTTACAACGCATACCATTACAACGTAAGTATTGGTAAGTATATAATAATTTTTTGAATATAAATTAATAAAAAATATTATAATATAATTTAATATAATTTAATTTTATTAAATAAATGTAATTTAAATGTAATTTTACTTTATTTTTACAAAGTACCCCTGTACCCCAAAAACCCAAAACTGACCCTGAACCCTAAAAATACCCCTTTACCCATAAACTGAAAACTGACCCTGAACCCTAAAAATACCCCTTTACCCAAAAACTGACCCTGAACCCTAAAAAAACCCCTTTACCCCAAAAACTGAAAACTGACCCTGAACCCTAAAAATACCCCTTTACCCAAAAACTGAAAACTGACCCTGAACCCTAAAAATACCCCTTTACCCAAAAACTGAAAACTGACCCTGAACCCTAAAAATACCCCTTTACCCAAAAACTGAAAACTGACCCTGAACCCTAAAAATACCCCTTTACCCCAAAAACTGAAAACTGTCCCTGAACCCTAAAAATACCCCTTTACCCCAAAAACTGAAAACTGACCCTAAACCCTAAAAATACCCCGTTACCCAAAAACTGAAAACTGACCCTGAACCCTAAAAATACCCCTTTACCCAAAAACTGAAAACTGACCCTGAACCCTAAAAATACCCCTTTACCCAAAAACTGAAAACTGACCCTGAACCCTAAAAATACCCCTTTACCTACAAACTGAAAACTGACCCTGAACCCTAAAAATACCCCTTTACCCCAAAAACTGAAAACTGACCCTGAACCCTAAAAATAGCCCTTTACCCAAAAACGGAAAACTGACCCTGAACCCTAAAAATACCCCTTTACCCAAAAACTGAAAACTGACCCTGAACCCTAAAATTAAAATATTTATCAATTAATCAATTATAATTAATTACCAATGATATTTTAATTAATTACCAATTAATAATTAATTAACAATTAATTTTTAAAAAATATCAATAAATAAATTAACATATTTAATTAATTATAATTAAATTACTTCCCACCCTATTCCCCTATAAACCCACAACCCGCTACAGAAAATAAATTACTAAAATTACAATATTTATCAATTAATCAATTATAATTAATTACCAATTATATTTTAATTAATTACCAATTAATAATTAATTAACAATTAATTCTAAATTATTATCAATAAATAAATTAACATATTTAATTAATTATAATGAAATTACTTCCCACCCTATTCCCCTATAAACCCACAACCCGCTACAGAAAATAAATTACTAAAATTAAAATATTTATCAATTAATCAATTATAATTTATTACCAATTATATTTTAATTAATTACCAATTAATAATTAATTAACAATTAATTCTAAATATATATCAATAAATAAATTAACATATTTAATTAATTAGAATTAAATTACTTCCCACCCTATTCCCCTATAAACCCACAACCCGCTACAGACTTATATTACACAAAAAATAAAAATTATTATTAACTTACCTTAAATTCGATATTTTTGTTGTCTATATTATGTCTAGTCGATATTATGTCCATTCTATATTTTTGATTCGATATTATGTCCATTCTATTCGATATTAATTTTCTCTAGTCGATATTTTTGTTGTCTATATTATGTCTAGTCGATATTATGTCCATTCTATATTTTTTACTCGATATTCTGTCCAGTCGAAATAATTGACTCGATATTATGACTGTACACCGTTTGAAAAACGTGTGGTAGGCCGAAAAAGAAGAAATTAGAATAATTGCAGTGAGGTACTAGCAAAAAGACAAAAAGTAGATGAAACTGTAATTGTAAGCAGAAAGAAAAAGGATTCTGTTGAAGATGTTGTTGGATTTCAGTTTGAAAACAGTTCTGGTGTCAACTGCTATGCTAATGTAGTGCTTAATGTTGTTTTTTTTCTTCAAAATTTACAAGAACAGATTGTTGAAAATCGGGATGAAACATTCTGCTGTTTATTGAATTCTGTGTTTCAGAAATGTAGCAGTGATAGAGCAAAAATAGAAAGTGTTTCAGAAATTCGAAATCTTCTAGACATATGTTCTGGTCAAAATCAATTTTCACAGAATATTCAGCAGGATTGTCAGGAATTTTTAATGTATATGTTTGATGTATTAGAAGATGAAGGAGTAGATATAAAAAATATTTTTAGTCTTTCTTATCAATGGCAGCATGACTGCGACAATTGTAGTTTATCAAGTAGTACTAGAATAGACACTGAAAGATTTATATATTTGACTTTACCAGACTGCAAATCAGTTTCTTTTAATAATCTAGTTAAAGCAGCTGATCACAATATGGTGTGTACTCAATGTAAGTCTGCAAAGCTGTCTACATTATTTTTACAAAATTATGGTCAGTATGTCATTTTAATGTTCCAACGATGTAGACCTGATGGAAGTAAATTGACAACCTCTATTAAAAAATTCGTGGCTTCTCAGTTATCAATTTCAGGAAGAACTTTTACAACTGTAGCTATTATTTATCATGACGGTCCTTCAACAACATCAAGGCATTACACATGCTATTTAAGATGTCATAAAGGTTGGACCCATTGTATTGACACTCATTTGACTTTCAAACAACGTTTGCCTTTTGACTTAAAAAATTCTTACCTAGTGGTTTTAGAACCAAAATTTAAGTAAAGGTAATTGGCCTATGAAGACGGGAGCAGTTAATAAAAATTAGTTTACTGTTTAAAATTATATTCTGAGTTAAAGTGATCAAGATAATATAAAAAATTGACTTGTCATATAGGTACTGTAAGTGGATCTCATAGTAAGTGATATCAGTATTATACAAAATGATGAACATGAGTGAGTCAGAGAAGGAATTACGAATATTTAAATATTGTGAAAATGTTGTATGAGCCTTTCTTTCAGAACGTCGGAAAAACGGTAATTTCAGAGTTTCTTTTAATTAATTTGAAAATATACTCATACATCTGACACTATTTGGCCTTAAGGAAAAGTGAAGGAATGAGCAAAGAGTCATGACTGAAAAAAAGGAGTATATGGAAATAATGAAAATATTTCAGAAGTTCTTGGAGCTTTTCTTCTAGAAAGTCGATGAAATGGATTTTTTAGTGAACAGTAGAGTACTTTCCAACGAAAAGGACATTCATGATATACTATTTGGCCTAAAGGAAAAGTAAGTGAATCAAAGATTAGTGTACATTTGTGATTTTTAAGTTTCTAATGGTTTTTTTAAAACACAATCTTTTAGATTGTGGTTTTTTTCCCGCTGTCATATGATGAGTAATTTGAACTCACTGTTTTAAGTGAAATTCAATATATTCTGAGAACAGCAAAAATAAACTATGTAACATGTTGTACAAGTTATTCTATAGTTTGTATTGTGTAATTTAAATTGTATACCCATTGTCTCACACTCACTTTCCTTTTTCCACCCTCTTTTAGCTCTTTTTACTCACTTATAATGTCTTTCTCTCACTCTCTTTCACCCCCGTTCCTTTACTCCACTTCTTCCACAACCCCTCATTCTCATTTCAACTGTCTGCATCCCCTCTCTCCCTTGCATAACTTTTCAGCTTTCAGTCTCTCTGCTTTACTTCCCTTTTCCGTCTTTTCCTCCTTTGCTCTTTTAGTAATTCCTCCTTACTCACTCAGCAGTATTGTCGCACTCTATCACTATAAATCACCCACTCTCCCTCGCTTATCTTTGTTTGCTCCTTTCTTTTGACCTCTTCTCTCTATTTTCCGTTCACTACCTCTATGTCCTCAGTCCCTCACTCTCCTTGTGTTATGTTCACTTCTGTTTATCTACCTTCTATCATTTCTCTTACAGCAACTTCACTGCTCCTCTCTCATCGTTATTCATCCCATTTCTTTTACTCTGGTTCCATTACTACCCCTCATTTCTTATCTTTCAGTGTCCTTCTCTTTACTTTCATCACTGAATCACTTTCTCTCAGTACCACTGTTTTAGTCCTCTTCTCCTCTCTTTCCTTTTTTTGCTCCCTTACTCATTTCCTTTCCTCACTCATTGTACTCCAGTTCACTCAGTCCTTCTCTCAGTCTCTCTGTCTACTAACTTCCTCACTCCTTTTCCCTCAATCCTTCTATATTATCCTCTCTTCCTTCATCCCTTCACTCTATGACTCTCCTTCACTTATTCTCAGTTATCTTCCATTCCTCATTCTTCTAAATGCATCCTTAATTAGACTCCTTTCCCTCTCAGTCATTATCTTTTTACTTACTCCTGTTTCCTGATTTAGTTTTGCTAACTCACATTCATTTAGTATCTTTCATACCTTCAGTTCATTTTTCTCTTCTTCTTTTCCTCTCTGTCAGTGAATCTATATGCCTTACTCTTAGTAATTTGCTCTCCTTCTATTTCTTTTTCCCTCTTTTTGTCCTTCTACCTTACTTTATTTCCCTTTCTGTGTCCTTCACTCTTACTTTATTTCTAAATACACTGTTATGATTTTTAACCTCTTCATTTGTATCTTTTATTTTAAAATACATATTTTACTAATTATAACTTATTTTTTCTTCTCTCTTTCACAGATACAAAGTGTAGTAAAAAAATGTAATTAAAGTTACATTTATTATATGGTAAGTGTGACAAAAAAAATGTAGATTGCCATCAACCTTTGCTTTAACCTCACTACTATTTTCTCAACCTACCTCACTCTTCTTTCTTTACTCTGCTTCCCTCATTTATTCTTATTCTCAATGTTTACTCCCCTTTCCCTATTTCTCCTCCCACATTCAACTTCTTTCAGTCCCCATTCTTTACTTCCCTTACCCTCTGTTCCCTTCCTTTGCTCCCTCACTCATTCTCCTTCCCATAATTATTTACTTCACTCCTACACACACACCTCACCCCCAACACACACACACACCTCTGACATACACCCCACACACACACCACACACACTCCTCACACACACACACCCACACATCCCACACACACACACACACACACTCCACACACATACCCCCTACACCCACACACCCCCACACATATCTCACACACCCACACCTCCACCCACACCCAAACACCCCACATACCCACACCCACACACACACCTTACACACCCACACCCCCACCTACACCCACTGACTCCCTATAAGTCACCCACACTGCCTTACTTACCTTTCTTTGCTGTTTCACTCAGACTCTTTCAGTCACTGTTTCCTTTACTCTCTCTGTCCTTTCTCTCTGTCACTCCCCATGTCTTACCCTAATTCAGTTTTATCCACCTCTTTCACCCCTCTTTACTTACACTCACTGCTCTTTTCTCACCCTCCCTCACCGTTGTTCATTTATTCCGGTTCCGTCACTACCCCTCATTCCCGATTCTTTACTGTCCTTCCTTTTACTTTCAACACCCACTCACATTCTCCCAGTACCTCTACTTTAGTCTTCTTCCTCTCTCTTCCCTTCTTTCGCTCCCTTATTCATTTTCCTTTTCTCACTTACACCCTATTACACCTTCTCTTTTTTTTACTATGTAATAAACAATCCCTCTGTGTTGCTCCCTCTAGCTCTCTTTCTCTTAACATTACTCTCTCTGTGTTCTTCCCTCATGCTCACTCCATCATTCATTTTATTTTCTTTTTTTTTTGGTGCATGCCCCGGTGCACGTACCGGTACGCGTACCCTGCAGAAAAAAGATTGACAGAGATTCTTTAAAAATATAGGTTCATTTTTATAAATTAAAGGTAGTTCTAAAAAGAACTGTTTTTTTTATTCTTTTTGTTGTTTTATATTTTTTTTATTGTTTTTTGAACATTTTTTACTTTTTTTTCCTTTTCTGAACAGTTTTATATTTTTTGTATTTTTTATGGGGAGAAGCAAAAAAACAGGGAATTGTAAATGGCTCAACTGGAGCAAAAAAAAATTAGGAAAAATTTGGGTTTTTTCGGGCACTTATGGTTATCACCAGCACAGATGATAAGTTTTAAACTTTGCTCACCATAGCAAAGTGTCTTTCCACAATATTTGCACACGATTTTAAAATCGGCAAACTTGGGTTGAATGGTAGGCATCGTCTCTCTTGCCTCGGACCCGATGGAGTGGGTTCTTTGGATGTTGAAGGTCTGGATGTTGATGGGGGTAGGTTACTGCAGAGGTCCCTTACCTCTGCAGCAGAATAGTTGTTTGGGTGCAAACGCATCATGTGCCGAATCATAGTATGATGCCCAAAGGAATATTTTTTGTTAGGGTTTCCCCTGGACAGCACAGCACCACAAATCAGACAAGTCACCTTCACAGCGTTGACTTTTTTGAAACCCCTTGGGATTTTGTAGAACTCCCATATGAAGTGCTCTTTTGGTTTGTAGGGGTGATTATCTTCTGGCAGAAAATGCCTTGTCTGTTCCTCCTCTTCATCATCCTCCTCCTCTTCTTCTTGACCACCAATGTAACTTCTGGTGGTCTTTTTGATGGTGGTGGTGGTGGGGCAGATGCTCCAGCTGCTGATATGACTGTAGCCATCTCTCTAACAAAAAACGAGGTCTTCCTCACTCAAATAACAAAGTGAGAATGAGGAAAAAAGGTGGGGGCTTTCATCATTTGGAAAACAAAAGTGTTCTGAACCAATGAAAAGTGTTATTTTCAAGTCACATGACCAGGGCTTTCATCATTTGGAAACCAAAAGTGTTCTGAACCAATGAAAAGTGTTATTTTCAGGTCACATGACCCGACGCGCTTACGCTACGCGCCCCTCGTCGCGCCCCGGGACGCGCCCGGCAGCGCTTACGTTGCGCGATCGTATGCGCTCGGGTGCTTCCGGGTGCGCTTACGCCGTGCGTCATATGACGCATCACGCGGCTACGCGATACGTCACGATGTTGTTTTCGTTCGGGGCAATAGCGCTAACGGGACGCTCCCCGGTACGCGACCTGGGGCGCGCCGTAAAACTGCGCTCACCGGTGAGCGCATCGGTACGCACCCCGGGAGCGCTCCGGAGCACAAAAATAATTTTTTTTTTTTAAAGTAGAATTACATAATTGTAAAATATAAAATTCATTGTAAAAAATATTACATTTCATACCTATAGAGATTTGCTATTAAAAAACTTATGAAATTCACTGAAAAAACCATAGGTTTCACACCAGTTATAGTTAGGAATTAGCATTTAAAAAACCTATTAAATTCACTGAAAAAACCATAGGTTTCACACCAGTTATAGTTAGCTGGAAATTTTACTCGCATAAAACCATTGAAATTCCCACGTTATAGTTAGTTGGACTCACTATAACTTGCGCGTGCAATGCACTGCTGATGACGTCACATATTACATCACTCATGACATGGTCAGTGACATCACTCATGACATCACTGATGACACCATCCTTGTGACAGAGTGACAGACCTCCTTTCACTGTAATGTAACCCTTGAAACACATATTCAATAATAGAAACTACAATTTAAAAAAAATGGAGATACCCATACCAGTTACAACAACCAATTCAATAATTCCACCATCTATATACACATCCACTCATTCACCAAAAGTTCTATATAGTCTCTCATACATATACTAACTCATCATATGTAGTGATACACCTATACATCCTGTTACACAACGACAGTCATCCAAAAGATACTCTCACACATACTCACACATGCAAATAAACTATTGAACATCCATTTATTTGCATATACAGCTATACACACACTACCACCTTACTTCTAAGGAAACTTACACATACTTACTCTCTTAAACAATCACTTATAGAAACACATACTTATTTAAACAGGAACTCTTACAATCTCTTACTCTCACATGTACTCACTTATATACATCAATATTCACATATAGTATATTAAAACATATGTAGTTACTGATAAAGACACTAGTGAAACAGTCATTCACTCACTAACACACACATATACACACTCATCCACCCATCCACCCATACAGTCCTGCACATATGCTGTCTTCAAAACACATACAAAGAGAGAGTCAGTCATTCATGCATCTATGTGCTAAGTAATACCCCCAACCAAACCATACAAACACTCATACTGATACTAAAAAAAATCTAATAACCCATATACATACACATGTAGCTACTCACCAACCCATGCACCCACTTATACACAAAGTGAAACACTAATACATATATTTAAATATTTAAACATTACTCACTAATATTTATTTTTCAAAAAGACACACATTCACTGGATGGTGTCATCAGTGATGTCATGAGTGATGTCACTGACCATGTCATGAGTGATGTAATATGTGACGTCATCAGCAGTGCATTGCACGCGCAAGTTATAGTGAGTCCAACTAACTATAACGTGGGAATTTCAATGGTTTTATGCGAGTAAAATTTCCAGCTAACTATAACTGGTGTGAAACCTATGGTTTTTCAGTGAATATATTTATATATATATATATATATATATATATATATATATATATATATATATATATATATATATATATATATATATCCCAAAACAATGTGATCCAGCAGGAGTTAGAGAGCGCTCCACAGCGTGTGCTTGCTCAGGGGTCGGATCCAGACCCAATTATTATTTTTGGACAAATGGAGCAGCACATCCAGGATTTTTTAAAGCTACTTTATTGAAGCTTTCACCCCACCAACGCGTTTCAGCGTCAACAGGCTTTGTTCACGGTCAGTAAGTCCTTCAACTCTTTTTACATTTATACTAGCCCATTTTAGCCATTATGAGGCATTATGGGATGCGTAGTTTCACATATTTTCAAAAGGTTAATTAACAAAAAGAAAGACTGGTGTTTTTCACATTTAAACTTTCTTAGGTGCATATTCAATTCATATGGGCATTTTAAACAGTTCATGAGGGATTAGTTCCCAGTCAGTTTTTAATGGTAATTGGGTATAGTACCCTGTAGAGTTCAGATATACTCAGCTGGTGTCTCTTAACAGTCACTCTAAATGTATGTGGAGGTCTTCCCCAAAGTTCATTCCTCTTGGCATTTTGGTACGAAAACGGATGATTAGCCGCGACTCCATCTGTCTCAGTTTTCTAACTGTGTCACCGCCTCTTTCCGTTTTCGTGAGCATTTTGAGTCCATAGAATCTCATGGTTTTCCAATCACCGTTCTGGCAAGCATTGATGTGTTTTGCTGTAGCGTAGAGCATGTTTTTGTTTTTCACTGCTCTAATATGTTCCAACATTCGTTTCTTCAACATGCAGGTCGTGCTGCCTATGTATTTGCTACCACATTTGCACAACGGTTTTCTCCCACCAGCCCATGGTGATATTGGCATAGTTGGGAGAAAATGAAATGCCCATGGCAGTCCCACACTCTTGTTCCAAGCTAAGATACAAACTGACTGGCTAACACATCAACGGAAAGGATTCAAGCCTTGCTCTAGTTGTAAGGCCTGTAAGATCGGCATGAGTAAGAAATCAGTTGAAGAACCCAATGGCAAGATGATGCAGATTGACCAACACATCACATGCACATCCAAAAATGTGGTATATGTGATCGAGTGCAAATGTGGTAGCAAATACATAGGCAGCACGACCTGCATGTTGAAGAAACGAATGTTGGAACATATTAGAGCAGTGAAAAACAAAAACATGCTCTACGCTACAGCAAAACACATCAATGCTTGCCAGAACGGTGATTGGAAAACCATGAGATTCTATGGACTCAAAATGCTCACGAAAACGGAAAGAGGCGGTGACACAGTTAGAAAACTGAGACAGATGGAGTCGCGGCTAATCATCCGTTTTCGTACCAAAATGCCAAGAGGAATGAACTTTGGGGAAGACCTCCACATACATTTAGAGTGACTGTTAAGAGACACCAGCTGAGTATATCTGAACTCTACAGGGTACTATACCCAATTACCATTAAAAACTGACTGGGAACTAATCCCTCATGAACTGTTTAAAATGCCCATATGAATTGAATATGCACCTAAGAAAGTTTAAATGTGAAAAACACCAGTCTTTCTTTTTGTTAATTAACCTTTTGAAAATATGTGAAACTACGCATCCCATAATGCCTCATAATGGCTAAAATGGGCTAGTATAAATGTAAAAAGAGTTGAAGGACTTACTGACCGTGAACAAAGCCTGTTGAGGCTGAAACGCGTTGGTGGGGTGAAAGCTTCAATAAAGTAGCTTTAAAAAATCCTGGATGTGCTGCTCCATTTGTCCAAAAATATATATATATATATATATATACATACATATATATATATATATTATATAGGAGTTAGGATTTTTTTCCTATGGGATTTTTGAAAATTCTATGTCAAATAACTTTGGCGTTTGTGGACGGAATTGGCTGAAATTTTCAGGAAAATGGCACATTTTGTTTCTGAGCAGCCCCTGAAAATTGGGGGGCGGTTCGTCCAGGGGGGGTCGAGAAAAAAGGGGGTCCCAAAACGTGTTTTTAACATTGAGTTTTCCATAGGGCGGTTGGCCTCACTTTTAGCCCGAACGGCTGAATGGATTTGCACGAAACTTGGCAAAATTGTAGGGACTGGTAGCCCGATGTGCCTTTTGTAGGTCTCAATATATGTGCTACAGTGGATTTTGAGAAATTAACGTTTAAAAAAAGATATATATCTGTAACAGCGGACCGGGCAGCGCTCCAGTACGCGTACTTTTCGCGCAACGGAGCTTTGTGAAGCGAAGCTGATTGGTTCTCCGGCGTCTGTAAACATTCCAAACAGTCCGTAGCGGCCGCCATCTTGTCTCTCGGTAGGATCGAGAGACAAGAGGAGGCCAAAGCGAATGACCATAAGGGGGCATAGTAGATCCTCGCTGACCCCCTAGGTTTGATGTGGAGGTTTTAAAAGGGCCCCGCGGGGCAAAAAAAAAACATAATAATAATAATCGAACGGCTGAATGGATTTGCACGAAACTTGGTAAAATATTAGGGACTGGTAGCCCGATGTGCCTTTGCTAGGTCTCAATATATGTGCTCCAGTGGATTTTGAGAAATTAACGTTCAAAAAAAGATATATATCTGTAACAGCGCTCCGCTTCGCGTAACGGAGGTTTGCGAAGCTGATTGGTCATTCTGTCACTGGGCTATAGTTGGGCTACATCTGGCTGATATTTGGGCTACATTTGTTTTTTTTTGTCTCTGGCGGCCATCTTTGGGCTACATTGGGCTACATTGGGCTTCATTGGGCTTCATTGGGCTACATTGGGCTACATTTGGGCTCCAACATATATATAGGCCAATGTAGCCCAATATATATTTTTCAAAGTTAATTTTCGTAAAAACCACTGGAGCATATATCTTGAGACATAGCAAAGGCACATCGGGCTACCAGTCCCTACAATTTTGCCAAGTTTCGTGGAAATCCATTCAGCCGTTCGAGCTAAAAGTGAGTCCAACCGCCCTATGGAAATGAAGGAAATGAATGGGTAATTTGTAATTAGCAAATAGCTCATCGCAAACTAGGAATGGTAAAGAATCGCTATTTATTCCTTAAAGTTCGCTATTTAGGAAATGCAAAAAACTTTGATGATACATATGGCGGTTCATCTCTAACAAGATAAGAAGCATAGGGATAGATTTATGATGACTGGCGCATCACCAGGGATGTGCTAGTCATTCTGTGCCGCTGTTCCGTCACCTATGGTGTGCTGCATTTACAATGCGGCGCATCATGGGGCAAAAACAGCACAGATGCGTGATGTATCTGTGCCGTAAAGGTGGCGCAATGCTGGAGTTGTATCGCAAGTGTGATGAAGCTCCAGCAAGGGTCGGGGGTGCCCCTGTCGCAGGGTTTCTGTTCTCACACAGAACTGTGGACAGAGGATTGGAACCTCGGCGAATTAGGGTGCCCCAAAACTCACCTTAGTAATCAAAAACCCCTTAGCAAGCTAGGTACAGTGTCACATTGGATATAACAAACTCTCAATGTTTAGACAATCCAGAATATGAACTTATAGTACCTCAGGATACGTGGAACTCATGAACAGTCGGTCGTTATATATTTCTTAGAAACCAGAACATGGAGTTAAGAAGAACACATGTGTATTTGAAATGTTTATTTACTAATGCCGTCTTCTCAGGCGTAGTATCTTAGATAATACAAGTACACCTATTATCAGTAGCAAAATTACCAGCATAGTTACTAGTACATAAAAAGCGAATGGTGACAGTATGTTAACATGCTGTAAATGAATAAGAGTTAGCAACACTTATAAGCAGCCGCGGGCCGTGGAGGGAGTTACGGTGGGGCAGGGAGGCGGGGAGGGGGAGGGGCAGGGTGGAGAGGGTTCCACCCTGCCCCTCCCCCTCCCCGCCTCCCTGCCCCACCGTAACTCCCTCCACGGCCCGCGGCTGCTTATATCTCACCCTCCCTAATACACATATTATATTATTTGCTAAGAAGGTCTGTTTGTGTTGGTTTAGGGCGTGCCCATACTTTAGTGTCTTAGATTTGAAGGAATCACATCAGCATACACCAGCTCTCTCTTCATGTGAACCGCATCCACTGTTGTGTATGTGTGTTCGGCAAAGCAATATAAAACCCGCCTCATGCCCAGAATTGGCAGAAGCTGCACTTATGTTATGAGTATGAAGTCGTGGAGATCAGACCTCATAACAATTCTGTATCGTGTTGTTCTTGAAACTTCAGCACTCGCTGTACAGATATAGTTTAACAAGCAAAGCAGATAGTAGAGCAATAACATATTATTCTCATGTAAACCACGATGAACTACTAGGTTGAAAGCTAAAGCAACAACTAAGTGTTGTGTGCAGAAGTTGCAAAAAAGGAAAAATGGCGTTTAAACCGGTAATGAGCCCATGCTAACTTAACACAGTGTAAAGATATCCAGGACCTAGATGACACCTCCCCATGATCCGGAAACGAACTGAATAAGATAATAGAAGTGCCATCTCATGAGAGCAGATTGCAACTTTATATGTGGACGGTCCGCAAGGTAAAACATTAAAAACTAGGAAAATTTTATGCTAAAGAAAAATAAAACAGCCAAGTACTTTATCGAGTCTTAAGCCAATAGGCAAGCTAAATAATAAAAACTTGACAAATAAGTCAATGAATTGTCAATGAAATGCTAGTACTCAGCATATCAAACATGAAAAAGGTCTATGACATAACTGTGTATGCAAAATAAGCTGCAACAGCCTCCAATAGGAAGTCACCGTCTTCATCCGAAAAGAGTTTAGCCATCCAATTTAAAAGCGGAAAAGAACATACGTGCTCTCCCAGCACCGGATCCTCTATCACCATCAGAGGACAGCTCGGTGGGTTTTCAAGAAAGCTCTGTTCCAAGAAAGACTGTGTTGCCGCCAGTAAATTCCAGGGACCAATTAGTCCATGCATCAATGCCACAGCCATAATCCTTTCGCCAGGACAAACCAACTCGTGAGTAATGATAGGAGTCATCAGCTGATTAAAGTCGACGTCAGGAGAAACCGGTCCGCAGAGACACAAATCAATGGCCCAATCGAAATCACAGGTCAGGCAGTGAAATACAGGCTGGACACAGGTGAAGTAGGAGAATCGAAAAGATAATCCATATGCCGTGCTTAATATCGCCAATGGCATTGTGCCATAATATTCAAGCATGCGATTGCGGAACAGCGTCAGCAGCTGCAGGGCGGGAGCTTGCACAGGAGGGACATCCATATTTAAAAATGTAAAAAAGAACAAGAGCGTCCGCTGGTAATGCAAGTAAAAATGGGAATCCACGAAGCACAGTGGAAAAAATAGAATGAAAGAAAGCAGGGATGACTCCAAAGATTTTCTCAAATGAAGTCACGAGACCACTGGTAACAACTTTAAAAAAGTGCGCCAGGGCCTTTGTGGAGGACGCGTTAAAGATAGTCCGAACCATCTTGCTGAAATGGAAAGGCGAATCAGTATTGAAAAGGGTCTGCACCTCTGTACGGGTGTTCGCTATGTGAAGCACGAAAGTTTCACGGGCCGAACTCAAGGCCACCTCTCTCTGAGACAAAAGAGCTCTTATTCTTGCCATGCCGTTGAAATCTGCTCCCAAGGTTGGTATTTGTGGCCAGATTGAAAACTCCCTATGTTCATGTGTGGGAGGAAATAGAACATTTCTGCAGCAAATAACCCGTTCACTTACTGTTACGATAAAAGGAATACTTTTAATTAACCCAGAACAATCTTCATTATTGAGCATCAAATAACTACCATTTTCCAACAACTTGAACGTGGGGATGATAGCAGGAACTGGCGTGCCTTGCAACACGCAAGCCATATTTGGTCGGTGTTTGTTGCATGAACCGTGTAACTGTATGTGCCTACACATTAGTGAATGATCTGGCGTCTCAGTGCATTCCTCTCCATTCAGATAAACTTCTTGATCATCTTTGAAACATCTGTATGTGTATGGAAGCGACCAGACCTCATGAAGAAAAGCACTACCTAAAGGTTCATAACGACCTATTGGTATATATTTCATACAATTTGAAAACTTATATAAAGCAAAAGGCAGCGTTATTAAACCGTGAATAAGGCACGTTGCCAAATAACCAGCAATCCTCTGCTGATGATGTCACTGAGCATGTCATGAATGATGTAATATGTGACATCATCAGCAGTGGATTACGGGTAATAGTATCTCTAGTTTACTCCCCTATAGCTGTCTTTCTTTTAACATAAGTGTCTGTTTCCTTCCCTTATACTTACTGTTCTTTTTAAAAAAAAAAAAAATTGGTTCACTTCCGGTTCGCGTACCGGCGAGCGAACTGGGAAGCGAACTACGAGAAATAGAGGTTGGCACAGTTCCAAATATTGTACCAATTTTTTAATAACGGGGAGGTAGTTCTGAAAAGAACTTTTTTTTTAATTGTTTTTGTTGTTTTATATTTTTTTTATTATTTTTCTGAACATTTTTTTACTTTTTTTGAATTTTTCTGAACAGTTTTATATTTTTTTTGGTTTTTCTTGGAGGGGGCAATGAAAACGATTCATTGTAAAGGGCTCAACAGGAGCAACAAAACAAAAAAAAAGAATTTATTATTTGGGGCGTTTCGTACAAACTTGCATATGATAGTCAATAGCTCTGTTGATCAGAGTGATGCTTCTTTCTCCGTAGCAAATGAATCCACTGCAATATACGCAGACTTGTTTTACTTCATGAAATCTCGTTTGTATATTTGGCACCATCTCCCTGCCCTCTGGTCCCGTTACTTCCGGTACAACAGATCTTCTGGCCATAATAGGGAGATTATCTAGGTCGTTACGAAACTGTGCAGCACTGTAGTTGTTAGGATGCCACCTAGTCATATGGCGATGCATTGTGTAGTTTCCGAAACTGTATTTTTTGTCGGTCCCTCTGGACAGTCTATCTTGACATATAAGGCAAGTTACGTATCTTGCATTTACTTTTTTCTGACCTTTGGGAATTTTAAAAAATTGCCAAATGAAGTTTTCTTTCCGGTGAGACGTCCTGGGCTCCTCAGGCAAAAAGTGCCTCTCTTCGTGCTCGTCGTCCTGTTCCTCTTCTTCCTCTTCTTGCTGAATTATAACTTTAGCAGGTGGTCCACTCTTCCTTGGATGTGGTGGAGGTGGTGGGGAAGCACCAGCTGAAGCTACTAAAGAAGCCATTGCTCACTGGTAACAAAGGGTCTTTCTCTCACAATGATGAAAGTCAGAGTGAGGAAAGAAGGAGGGATTTTCATCATTTGGGAAAAACAAGAGTTCTCAACCAATGAAAAGTGTTCATTTTAGATTATATGACCTAGTCTTACATCATTAGGAAACCAAAAGTGAAATGAACCAATGAAAAGTGTTATTACCAAGTCACATGACCTGCTGTGTTTACGTTAAGCGCTTTGCAGGGCCTCCCGGTTTGCTTCCAGAAACCTGTGCTTTGCGACTCGGTAAGCGTACCAGTTCGCTAACGTAGCACGTCATATGACGTATCACGCGACAACGCGAAACGTCATGCGGACGGGAGGCGTCACGATGTTGTTTTCTAACGCGGCAGTTGCGGTAAAGAAACGTTTACCGGCTCGCGGTCTATTTTGCGGCATCAAGGTCAGCTAACGGGAAGTTTCCCGATTCGCGAAGCGGGAACGAAGAAAAAAAAATATTAAAAAAAAAATTCTTAATAAACATATAAAATATATTTTTGGATTTAAAGAAGAATACATTTTACAGCTACAGATATTAGCTGTTAAAAAACCAATGAAATTCACTGAAAAAACCATAGGTTATAGACCATATATAGTTAGGAATTAGCATTTACAAAACCTTGAAAATTCACTGAAAAAACCATAGGTTATAGACCATATATAGTTAGGAATTAGCATTTAGAAAACCTTATTTTACTCACACAAAACCATTGAAATTCCATATATAGTTAGTTGCACTAACTATATATCGCGCACCCGCAATCCACTGCTGATGATGTCACATATTACATCATTCATGACATGGTCAGTGACATCACTGATGACATCACTGATGACATCTCAAATGACATCACTGATGACATCACTGATGACATCTCAAATGACATCACTGATGACATCATGACACACCAATACCAGTTACTACATACGCACTCACTGATTCCTACGTCTACACACACATTCACTCATTCACCCATACAATCACTCATACATACAGTCACTCATTATTACAACACTATCATATGCACTCATACACCTAGTCAGTCCTGTGAAGAATCAATCACACTTCGATTTCCTCATCTATAGTTAAACACAGAACACCATACTTTTCACACATATACTAACACATACTTACTCTCTTATACAATCACTGATACAAGTACACATTGATATGCACAGAGTCACACACCTCCCAGCCAGCCACACACACACTCAGTCTTCCATACATCCAGTCATTCTTCAATATGTAAAACGTATTTAAACTTTACAAAAACACACAGACACTAGATGATGTCATCAGTGATGTCATTTGAGATGTCATCAGTGATGTCATCAGTGATGTCACTGACCATGTCATGAATGATGTAATATGTGACATCATCAGCAGTGGATTGCGGGTGCGCGATATATAGTTAGTGCAACTAACTATATATGGAATTTCAATGGTTTTGTGTGAGTAAAATAAGGTTTTCTAAATGCTAATTCCTAACTATATATGGTCTATAACCTATGGTTTTTTCAGTGAATATATATATATATATATATATATATATATATATATATATATATATATTGTATTAAATATTACTAGAATATATTTAATTTACATAATTTTACATTGATATATTAAAATATTCAATATTTAGTGCTTTATACTATTTCTTTTTTTAAACTGTATATTATTTCTAATTTTGGACGATATTAGTGTCAACAATATCTCAATTTTGTACTTACCATAATAAGTATAGGAGCATGATATTGTGGTAAACAATATTTTTATCACAAAATTACTGCCAACTATATTCTTTACCACAATATTTTGTCAGTCATCCTGATATTCACATGCAGAACGGACTTTTTCCATTTGTGAGCAAAAAGTATATAGGGAGCTAGAATTTCTATCTCAGAAGCAATACAAGCGCCAAAAGAATTCTTGATAATCTGTTATGGAGTATCCTCTCCTAGAGCTCAATGAGCCAAGAAGGTACTCGAGAAACACCTTACCTTCATTAGGAATCTCTGTCTACTACCATAATATTTCTCAGTCTGACCCACGAAAAAGGATCCCTGTCATGTTTTGGGGGACTCCTTGCAATTCACAACTGCTATCTATGCCCTTGCACCACTCCCCTAGTTCAGGCACCACTAAAGTATAGCTAATACAAAAAGGAACTCAGTGTGGCCACAGCCATGTGTGTTATGCAGGTGCAGAGACAGAATATCGAATACAAAATATAGAGTTGCACAAATATCGAGTCATTAATATCGTGGGTAAGAAATATCGACAGCAAGAATATTGTGGTCAAAAACATGGATTTGAGGTAATATTGATTTTAAAAATATCGAAGTGTTTAATATCGTTTGCAAAAATATAGTTGTTCAAAATATAATTTTTTATTATTATGCATTTTAATATATATTTTATATGTATGTGATTAAAAAATGTTCATTTGAATTTTGCGTTTTTATTTCCGTAGCTCGTTTCGGCTTTATAGGGGAATATGGTGGAAAGTAATTTAATTGAATTAAATGCATTGATTAATTTGTATTTATTCATATTTGTTTAATTGAGTGGTTAGAGTGTTAAATGTGTAAAGTAATTTAATATTAATTCATTAATAATTGGCTATTAATGTTGATTAATTAATTAGTTATTGATTTTGGTAACTGCAATTAATTTAGGTGCGTGTTGTGGTGTTTATAGGTGTAAAGGTTGGAAAGTAATTTATTTGTAATTTATATATCAATAATTGGTTATTAATTAATTGTAATTAATTTCGGCAATTATGGGGGTCATTATGATGACAGAAGGCCTGCCACTGCCAGCCGTGCGGTGGTGGGCCCTCAGACATCTGACTGGCAATTTCCCCCTGTTACATTATTATGGCGGGGGGATTCGTTCCGCAAAGGTGGCAGGCGCAAAGACCGCCCGTCATGCTTTTGCCACAGACAATCGTTATGATTGCCTGGCAGAGCGGACAGATGGAGGTGAGTGGTGGCGGTGCCTAGTAGGCACTGTTTGCCTGATCACAATGCTGGCCTCATCCAGCCTTTTCATGGCGGGGAAACCACCATGAAAAGACTGCAGTAAAATAGATTTGGGGGCACATTGCAGACTCCCTCTGTGTGGGGGGAGGGTGGTTGTGCACTGGGGTGGTACCATTGTTTCCCTGCACAAAGTGGCAGGCACCATGTGGTGCCTGCCACGTAGTGTAGGGAAATGCACTACGTATCAATTTCGCATTGCAAACGGTGCTGCAGCCAGCAGCACCTTCCAAAATGTTAAGGGCCCTGGATATGCCCGCCATCATGGTGGGCGCATCGTAATGAGCTTAGCGGGACCATCGCCTTACCAGCAGACGGGCCCAAGCATCTCAACGATGGTGGGCAGACTCAGGTGCACCTGCAATCGTAATGACGCCCTATATAATTAATTTTAGGTGTGTGTTGTGGTGTTTATAGGTGTAAAGGGTGTGAAGTCATTTAAATTAATTTTCTGAATTATTAATTGGTTGTTAATTAATTTTAATTAATTAATTTGTAATGAATTTTGGTAATTTTGTAATTAATTTTAGGTATGTGTTGTGGTGTTTATAGGTGTAAAGGGTGGGAAGTAGTTTATTTTTAATCGATGAATTATTAATTGGTTGTTAAGTAATTTTAATTAATTAATTGGTAACTAATTATGGTAATTGTGTAATTAATTTCAGGTTGTATGTTTTGGTGTTTATAGGAGTAAAGGGTGGAATGTAATTCATTAATATATAGTTGTTAATTCATGTTAATTATTTGATATTTATTTTGGGTAATTGTTTATTTTTGTGTGTGTTGTTTTTACTTTTAAAGGAGTAAAGGGGTAAAGGGTGGGTATTAAATACATTTTAATTATGTAATTATTAGTTGTTAATAATTATAGTTTTTAATGTTAAGATACATTTTAATTGTGTTTTATTATTTTATTATTTAATTTAGGTGTGTGTTGTGGATATTATAGAGTTAAAGTTAGTGTAGTTGATTAATGTTTTTTATCAATAATATTTTTTAATTATTAATTGTGTAAGTTATGTAAATAATTTTAATTAAAAACATGTTACGTCTTTTGTGATTGGTGTGGTGATATAGGGTAGGAAATAAATTAAATACATTTATGTTTTAATAAATGTTTTTGTTTGTAAATATTGTGTAGTTTAAAAGAACTTTGTTTTGTAAATGTATGTAATATTTTTTTAATATTATTTGTTGTTTTTTGTTATATGTAATTAATATTATAATATGTGTTCTTTTTATATGTGAAATATATATTTTTAAATATTGTTTCTTTATTTGTATTATTTTATTTAATTTTTAATATATATTTTTTAAGTGTTTGAGTGTGAATAGTATACATTTTGTTTCTACTGTATCCAACACTTTCCCTACTGTTGTATTCACTGGAGTGGGATAGTATATCTTTTTTTCTACTGTATTCAACACTTTCCCTACTGTTACATTCACTGGATAGGGAATAGTAATTTTCACCTCTCCGCTATCCAACACTTTCTGTACTGTTGAACTCTGTGGAGTGGGAATAGTAATTTTTACCCCTCTGCTATTGAACACTTTACCTACTTTTGCACTCACTGGAGCAGGTATAAAAAATGTTTTACCCCTCCACTATCCAACACTTATCCTATTGCTGCATTCAGTTGAGTGGGAATATTACATTTTACCCCTCCGCTATCCAACATTTTCCCTACTGTTGCATTCTTTGGAGTGGCAATAGTAATTTTTGCCCCACCGCTATCCAATACTTTCCCTACTGTTGCTCTCACTGGAGTGGGAATAGTCAATTTAACCCCTCCGCTATCCAACACTTTCCCTCCTGTTTTTCTCAAAGGAGTGGTAATAGTAATGTGTACCCCTCCGCTATTTAACACTTTCCCTGCTGTTGCACTCTTTGGAGTGGGAATAGTAATTTTTACCCCTCTGCTATCCAACACTTTCCCTACTATTGCACTCTTTGGAGTGGGAAATGTAAGTTTTGCCCCTCCGCTATTCAACACTTCCCCAACTATTGCACTCAGTGGAGTTGGAATAGGTTTATTTAGCTATCCAATTTTGCTATCCAACACTTTTGCACTTGGTGTACTGGGCAATTTAAGTTTAAATCAATTTTCATAGGTTAATGTTTTAATTTATTGTATAATTGTTTTGTATTTTAAATTATATATATATCTTAGTTATATATAATTTTAAAGTTTAAAATAAATAAGATACGAGCCTATTCATTATTTTAAAGCAAATATATATGTATAAATTATTATGTTTGTGTGTTTATTTTTTTAATTAAATGTATTTGTTAAGATGTACATTAAACATAATTTATTTTGTTAAACTTGCTATTAATATTTAATATATTAAATATATATTATGTTATGTATATATATATATATATATATATATTTAAATCGATATTTGCATCTTTTTTTATATCTATATTTTTAATTCAATATTTTGTACTTACCTATTTAAGTATGGGAGTCGATATTTTTGTTGTCTATAAGTGTTTTATTGAAATTTTTTACATCAATATTTTTGTACATCGATGTTATGTCAGTGAACCTGTTATACAATCTCCACTTGCATTCTATGAACACTTCAACAATTGCACATACACCTGACATCCATGTTCCTCCTGGATAGACATTCAAACTGGTTGCTAGGGACAGGCCATTATGTCCTTGTTGCCTTTCCCTATTGGATCCCCCCATTACACCGCACCGCTCCGTCCCAACTGGATGTCCTGGGGCTTATTTTTCTGATCTTCACCCCGCCAGTTGACTCATGCCAAGGGTAAGTGTATTCCTGTTAGAACTGGGGGTCTCTAGTTGGCTGAGGTAGGTACCTTAGGCCAAATAGGGACCCATGCTTCTAAGTCAGGGAAAGGAAAGACACCTTCTCAGATAACCCCTGCTCACCCCCTCGGTAGCTTGGGTCGAGTAGCCAGGCTTATCTCCAAGGCAAATGGGTAAAATATTTGCAACCCCGGTCTCAGTAACCCAATGATAACACCACAAATGAAATCCACACGAGTTTCATAGAAAAACAAGTATAGGTTTTTTATAAAAAAGATATACGATGAGACCACACGATAACAATCCAACATATGTATATTTGTAATATTTCACCTGGCCGGTAATTAGACCAGCCAGCTGCTGTATTAATGAGTAATTCTAGATGATCCAATACAGTCCTAATGCAAGGCTATGCAGTTCGTAATGCAAGAATCAGGCACTTCGTAATGTAAAAATAATGCAGTTCGTTATGCAACAATCAGGCAGTTCGTAATGCCAAAATATTGCAATTCGGAATGCAACAACTAGGCAGTTCGTCATGCAAAAATAATGCAATGTGTAATACAATAATCAGGTAGTTCGTTATGCAGAAATAATGCAATGCGGAATGCAACAATCAGGCAGTTTGTAATGCACAAATAATGCAATGCGTGATGCGACAATCAGGCAGTTCGTAATACCAAAATAATGTACTCCGGCACCGATCACAGTGCTCGGGACGGTCTCTAAGCCACTCCGGCTGACTTGCGGTCAGCTACTGCCAAAATATGCCCCCAGCACGGGTATGGTGTAAAACAAAGTGTAGCTCTACACTCCGGCCCAGGTACTGCCACTCCTCGGCAAGTATGGGCCGTAATACGGACTTCAACGGAGGCACGCGCTGCAAAGTGAGGAAAGGCTGAGAGCGTTTCTCAAGTAGCCCACACCCCACCCCAAACGCGACACACGCAAGCTCGCTGAGCGTTACCTGGGGTTGCTATCTCACTCTCCTTTCCTCGTGACTTTTACCTCCGATGCAACTTCGTGATCTTGGGTAGTGGACCACAGACCCCCGACGGGGATGGTTCGAGGTCCCTCCTTGGCAAAGACAGGCTTGGATTGGTGGCACAGCTCCTCCATGGATGCCAGTCCGGGACGATGACAATGATGAAGGTCTCATGCTGCAACTGGGCACACGCACACAGCGTCGCTGAGACTCACTTAAGCTACCGGTGCCCATGTTCACAGGGAAATCCTCACGAAGGTCTCAGGCTGCTAAAAGCACATGCACACAGCGTCGCTGAGACTCACTTGAGCTTCGGGTGTACACGATCACAGGGCAATCCTCATCAAGGTCCCATGCTGCACAAAGCACACGCACACCGCGTTGCTGAAACTCACTTAAGCTTCGGGTGTACACGATCACTGGGCAATCCTCACGACAGACTCAGGCTGCACGAAGCACACGCACACAGTGTCGCTGAGGTTCACTTAGACTCCAGGTGCCCACGATCACAGGGATATACTCGTGAAGGTCTTGGGCTGCACGGAGCACACGCACACAGCGTCGCTGAGACTCACTTGGATTCCATGTGCACGCCATCATGGGTCATTTCTTACAAAGTTCTCGGGCTGCAAAAAGCACATGCACACAGGGTCTCTGAGACATGTCTGGAAACTTTTATGTTCCTGAGTTTCCACAACAGGGAGGCATCTCCCCTCAGGTGCTTGGGAACAAGTTATTTCTGGACACAGCACACAGCAAATTCCTTTCAAGCAGGGGGACACAGCACACAGCAAAGTCCCTTAGCTTCTCCTTGGTTAAATCATCAAACTGCAGGCCAGCCCCAGAGCACACAGCAAGCTAGTGTCAGTCCTTACCTTCAGACTCTTCAGTTCTTTCTTCCTTGGCAGAGGTTCCTCTTGACCACAAAGTAGTGTCAATCCTTTTCAGTCTTGATGAATCCAATCCAAAATCCAGGGGTTTCAGCTCTCATAGTTATACCCCTAAATGTATTTGAAGTCTTTGTGTTCACGGAGGCACTGACCCCTATACAAACCAGTTCTGGGTGTCTCCCTGCCAGTGGCACCTTCTTCCTTTGATTAGTGGGGGTCTGGATCCTCAATCACTCAGCAGGACATGGAGCCATTGTTTTATGGTGGCAACCAGGCCTCTTCACCTCCAGCGGCTACTCCTCCCCCCTACACTCCAGATGCAGGTCAGCCTGTTGCTGTCTCACTGCCTTCCCTAATCCTATCACTTTTAAATCCAGACAGTCAATCCATAACCGGGCAGAGACAATAGAAATGTTAGAACACAAAACCCCAGCCACTTCTAAAAGTGTGGTTTCTAAACTCAATGCATTATCACTTCAGGCCTGACCAAGTGACACTTGAATAACATAATCATGACTAGTCTAAAAATGCTCCAAGAAATTCAGAGAGCGCATGACACCCACCTTGAATGATGAAAGCGAGTGGGTATGGAGTGCTTGCAAAGATAAACCTCTAGGTCGGAATAAGGATGCACCACAAATTATTGATGCACTACTGCATGATCGCCTGAATAATTTTTCACAAAATTATTATCATATTGAATATTAAGATATACTTCCAGCACTGACTCACGGAAAACTGATGCACATTGAATGGAGCAACTCATTCATAAAGAAAAACGTATATAGCTGTGCAACCTTGATATTCTGCTCTATTCCTTCAGATTTTTCTCTTACACAGAAGGCTGTAAGGGGGCTGAACCGTAAGTACAAGGTCAGGCATTCGGTTGAGTCAGAGAAGGGCAGACCTCTCGATTCAACTCACCTGGTACTGATGAAAACCTTAAAAAAAATTTAAAAGGTTGAAACATGTTGACCATATCTTCACAACAACACTGATACTTTCCAGTCAAATCATGCCAGTAGAAGTATCTCACCTGATTTTAACCGTGTCACATGACTCTAGAATAAACTTTGTAGGGAGTACATGTAAGATACTTTTTAACTCACTCACTTACAATACACTTTCACAATTCAAGAAAACCAGCTCCGCTGCAGTTACAAGCGTCGAAGCACACCTAAATGGCACTCGGTCACTAAGGTGGACACCGATGCTGAAGCATCTCACCAACAAGGGTGGTGAGTGAGGGGTTTATAAAAAAAAATCTTTCTTTATCTGCATTTCCATCCATCCATTTCTGATCACTAGGACACTGTTTTCTGGGGATACTCTCTCTTTGTTTCATATATACAACCAATTACCATTACACTGTACACAGGGAGCACTTGCAATTTGACACTGATTAGTAGTCCCAAAGCATCTAAGCCTGTAATAAGAAATCCATCACTGCATCAAAAAGAGAGGAGGTAGAGGCTATAGGTCAGGGGTAATCACGCCAAGAAATACCAGGTCTAACAATTCCCAATAATACATGTGGTATCACAATGTAGTTGTGCACCAATCTAATGTAGGTTCTATGCTCTTCTTGGCACACCGACTCATTTTGCCCTATCCTGGCTGGATGGAATTGCTTGCCGCTCTGCCCACACACGGCCTTTTCCGATTGGGAATTTTCCTTGGCTGAGTGTAAGCCCATGGCTTACTAGAGTTGAATTCCCTCATTCATTTGACCATAGCATCAGCATCACGACCAGCTGGACATGCTCTTCGGCTTGTTGTGAGGTGGTAGGCTCACGTGGGATGACTACCCTCATTCACTTCATTCCGTGCATGATGTTATATTTAGCTGCACTGCCTTGTTCATCGACCCACACAAGGTACAGAACTGGGTTAGCATTCACTGACCACTGGTTTATAATAGGGTAAGCTCTTGCATGTCCTTATTAGATTAACAGTTTACCTTGTAAATGTTGCCCTTGGGACTGCATCCTTCGTTTGCCAAACCTCCCTCCAATACCATCCTTTTCCCTACCCCCCACCCAAAAACTCCCCGCAAAACTCCCCCCATCTCTTCCCTCCCTTGATTTCCTGGACTTTCACAGGCCTCTTCTCAGGCTATATTCCTTCACCCTGATGATGATCCCCAAACGTTAGTGAGGATCGAAACGTCACCGGCACACCTTGTCGTGACTCCCATTGCTTTTGCACTTATTTCGGTGGCGCACAAGATGTTTTTATATCATGACTACTGTAAATGAGAAAATTGTTGTTCAAATCACTATATTTTGTACACACATGCCTGAAGCTTGGAAATCTGGTGATTTCCAACCCTACTTTTACCCACTGCACTTCTTTATTTTGGTTGTTTATTGTTCGTTTAAATAAATACCTCTCTATTTTGAATGTAAAACTTCGCAGATCATTATGTTGTGCTGTATAACATTTCCTATACTTACTTGATAGGGACCATTGTCTCTTACAACATATTGAACACCCTAGGTCCCTTCTGACTCACAGGGTTCCCTTGTTTCTTTACAATCTTGGTAAAAAAGCTCGTCCTTCAACAGACATCATTTCACTACCACCTCTATCAGTCCTTTATAGTTCAGTAAGGTGACAGCAGTCACTCCCTTCAAAAGAAAGTGCCATGGTGTGCCCTTCTGATGATAGTGCCCGACTCTTAGTCATGGGAAAGTCAGGTTCATCATGTGTGCTCAGGATGTTAGTAAACACATTACAGCTTCTGATGAGAAATTCAAGTCCAGAATGCAAGCTCTCCACAAAGTTCATAGTGTAGTGTGTAGTTCATCACAGAGGAATATTTGTGCCACATGAGAACCTTTGCTTCCTAAAGTTGTCCTGAGGCTGAACAAATGATTACCAGGAGAAATGGTACTAGCCCTAAATATTGTGTCATAATGCGTAAGCCAATTTCACTGCCAGCCCAAAAACCTTACTATTTGGCTTGAATGTGGTTCATCAAAACATCCGGGCCTATTGGCTTTGTTGATGCTCATTTCAATTTCGAACTATGAATTTTAAACAGTGCTATACCTCGTGATCTGCCAAATGAAAACCGAGGCCTAAAAATGCAGAATGCTTTTGCCCCCATGTATACAGTTCGCATTGAGTAAGTTACGAGTGTTTTGCTGCTAAAACTTCAGTTGTGAAAGTTTGGGTGCAGTAGTTATTCCCGTGCTCCCCAACTGTGAGTCAGCTCATGCTGCATTGGTATCTGACAGCTGTTTGCTTCTTTTAATGAAAATTGTTACTTTATTACTTATTTGTATCTTATGTTTCGAAAATAAAATCGGAACCAAAATCATTTCAGCAAATGCAATCTGCCTGTACAAACTCAAATCTGTAATCAGATTTGTTCTAGCTATTTCAGTTTGTCGACTTTTGAGAATTGGAGATATTGAATGCATAATTCAACTACAGTAACCTTATAAGAAAAATGCATTGTCTGTAGCACTTTTTAACACCTATTTCACATTTCTGCTAACAACTTTTGACAGTCTAACTAGGAGGCAATGTTTTTTGTTTGGTTTGAAGAGGACACTTCAATTGCTTGCAATCATGGAGATGATCTGATTTGGAAGAGAAGCCTGAACATTCAGTTTTGAAAATAACTGCTCATACCTATGTTTATTTGTCACACATGGGATACTGCAGACAGTTTTTCCATGCAGCTTCTGTGCTTCTGTGATTGTTAGGAAGAATGCCTGGAGCTGATCTGAAGTTGGATCGTGGTGGCTGATCCGCAGGGGGTAGACTTGCAAGGGAAAGAATAACTCATTAGGTTCAATGGTTTCATGTACCATCTAAGAATGTAGAACACGAACCACTCGTGGACAATTTGGGGGCTACTATGTACATGCGCTTTATTTATCACTATGGAGACAATATTGGCATAGAATGGTGAATAGGAATGACCTACAGATTCATTTAAGCTCACCAACCAACAGCATAGTGATTCCACACTTGGTTAACCGAGTGCTACATTTGAACTTTGTTGGGATACCACAGAAGAAATTGACTCACTGCATAACTGTTCTTCATCCTCACATACATTTCTATTTTCAAGTCACAGTTTCCGAACTGGAGCAGCAGATTTCTGACATGATCTACTGGGCTTTTTAAGTTCCTAAGTCCTGTAAAAATATTTTTCTGGAGAGAGCAGTTTTCAAATTGCTGCAAAGATTCTGGATGATGATTGAGTGGGGTGGAGGGGGGGCAAGTCATAGAGAATCCTCAACCAAAGGAAGTGCTTGCCAAAATGCTATGATTGGAGATCTCAAGGTTCATGTTGAGCTAGAAGTTTTTATCTTATACTGGGTGAATGCCTTGTTTACTTATAAGGGGCTGTGAAAAACATGACAGACAATTGTGTATAGAATGAAATGTATGTATGAAATGAGAAATGTGGTTTTCCTTAACGCAAGCAGCTATTTCCCAGACCTTTTCCCTTTTTCCCCTTTCCTTTCAGTGCATATATTTAATGAACTGGTGTCTCCTCAATGATATTTTGGATAAACCAGCTATTTTTGGTGGTGTATATTTTTTTCCATTTCCGGTTTTCATTCACAATAATATTATCAATACCATTTGATCCCTTGATTCTGCTTGAGCCATTTTTAAGCAACCTTAAACCAGTTTTGACAGTGACAGTGGGACCCACGTCTTGGCATAGGTATTTGGGCATTTACTGCAACAAACATCCAAGCTGATCTGCATATGGCTGCAGAGTGGCCTATTGAGTGAATAAAGATTAACTGGAATGTAGCGGCAAGAGATTGTCAGTGACTGGAAGTAATTCAATCTTTCTTCCATCACTTGGTTGTATGCTTCTGTAGAGTAATGGGATGTCCAAATGTGGATTTGATGGTCCATAGAGCAAACAGCTATACCACCCTGTTGGGGTGAGCAAAGGCTGAAATCACTCTGGAGTTGCCTGTGTTCCTGTCTAGAAGTGTTCTAGAAGGTTTGGCTAGACTGGATGTATAAACGAGAACTAAGGCTGATTTGCCTATACTTATTATCTCTCTAGAAAGGCCACAGTGTTAGAAAACAGGTTGACTGGAAAACAGTTTGAGAGTTTCTAGTGGCTGCGATTAAGTCTAGCATTCTTTTCATCACTTTGATGTTTGTTGCAGTGATTGCCTTAAGTGAGAGAAACATATCCATTTGGGAATCTAACACTCGCTGCGTCACAGGAGTCAAGTTTTATTTCACTAAAGAGGGCCAAATAGTCTATTTGGATTCTGTTTCTGAGGCAGCAGGACCTGGCAGTTTGGGCTAAACTGTTCCTGTTGGAAAAGGACCAATATTGATGTGCATATGGCTGGAAATAGACAAAGAAGGATGGACTGGACCTTAGACCCCAGTGATAACCTGTGGCTGACATTATTTAAAGCACGCCTCTAATCGCTTTGTTGTTTGTCCTAGTGGATGGCATAAGTGGAACGAATATGTCCAAACGTGGATGTTGTGTTCAGTGTGCCACAGGACTCGAATTATAGCTCACTCAGGCTTAAATTTGAAGTGTGCAAAATTTGCATGATTTACCTTTGTTTAATTTCAGAAAAAGTATAGATAATTGTATGTAATTACATGCAATGTCAATATGTCACTTAGCTCTGTATTTTACCACAAAATAAGTGCTTGCATCCATTTTAGAAACAAGGATTCTTTTTGTGCCAAAAAATGGCACCAAAAACACGAGTACCACAAATGACAGCTTGCCATTGCTCCTGTCTTCCTGTGAATGCAGTGTAATTATGCGATGATATGAAATGGTAAAATGTGTGGAATTTTGCACAACACATATGAAACACAATTCCCCAAATCATGCCAAGTGCATCATTGTTATTGAAATTTGTCCTGAGCCAAATATGGGGTTGCTTATGTTCCCATCTGGCCGTGGCCTGGCCGTTACAGATGGTATGGTTCCATTGGATAAGGAGCAAGGCAGATTTGCATATATCTGGTGGGTTTAGTTAAGGGGGAATGAAGCCATCGATTTTTGTTGGAAAACTGTGATTGAGAGAAATTGAAATTTAGTGTCAAAGGAAGGTCCATTGCCAGGCGGATACCTTTGGCACCTTCAATTAGTGAAGATACACTTTGTCACTTAATTAAAGCTATGATTCCTCAAGTGGGGCAAGGCTGCAGGGTGTAGGCAAAGAGGGCCCCACAAGGCAAGATACCTTGTCTGTGAGGTTCCGCTGAATAATATTTGCTGCTGTGAAAAATCCACAAGTGGGGGAAACCTGCATCTTCACCACAGGACAACACACCTTTGTCACTTTAGTTTGGCAGGCTTGCCCCGGTCCTCCAGGGGTCTTGGGAGCTTAAAGATTCCAAGTCCAGGTGTCTTAGGATGTTAGGAGGAGTACACTTTGGCACATCCCAGGGTTCCAGTACTTCAGTAGCAGCACATGGGGCTCAAGACTCACTCCAGTAGAAACCACCAGCAGGGTCCAGGGCAAGTCAATGGAATTGGTCAACAGTGCAGTTGTAGGAACGTCCTCTTGTAGCTTGTGTGTCCCTGTAGCTTGAACAGGAGGATGCATTATGACTCTTGTAGTCCAGTTTTGTGTCCTGGGTACAAGAGGGATAGCATGTCCAGTCCTTTAGACCTCTTTTTAAGTCTCAACCAGCAAGTTTAGTCCTCTTCTTATCTTCCACAGTTCCAGTCGTGTTCTGAGGAGGATGGTAGTGACCCCTGGCCCCTCCCTAACCTTTAGGGCTAAAGTTGTTAGGGGTAGCTATACCTACATTTGCTGAATTTCCTGTGTGCCATATAGGAAACAATCTCACAGTACTCCTCTAAGTCTAAATCCAAGATGGTGAAACACATCTCCCCTTCTGCAGAGCCTTTGCGATAACCCCAGAGGTCTGGCCAGGGAAAGGAGCAACCCTCCTCCATGGTCAAATCAAAAATCAAAATAGTTTTTCTGGCATCTCCCACTGCACTCTGATTGGAGGAACAGAAACATCCACTCATTTGTCTCCTGCTCTGTGAACAGTTTTTACACCCCATTCATGGTTCAGCCCTCAGAGGTCAGCAGCTGATAGCTAGTGGATATTAACATCCAGAGGCATTAGAATGGTAAATGGTAATTTTGAAAAATCAATTTTCCTTATTATTTATTAATAATCCAACTTCACCAATGAATTTGGCTTCTAATTTATATTGCAAACAGTGCAAGAATGACATTTATAGTTGTTCCATTGCAGCAGATAACATTGTTACATTTAATATTGCACCCTCACCTTTTCTATAGAACAGCCAACCTTGCCAAAGTGAAAGTAGCTTCTTGGGCATTTTCACTGTATTTTATTTATTTTTATTCTGAAAGTTTTATATAGCACTAGCTTAACCCGTAGGTATCAGAGCGCTTTCCATACATCCTGTAAAAGGAACAGATGGAAATTGCATTACATAGTAGGCAGGCAGTAAGGAAGCAAACCAAGGATAAAAAAATACAGCATGAATAATTAGGGGCTTGACACAGTACGGTCACCAACTATCCTTGTATGTCAAGAGAGAGGAGTAAACTCGGATATTGAAGATTAGGTTAGTTGACGTTGGTCAGGAAAATATTTGTTAAGGAGATGGAGTTTCATGTCACTTTTAAAACAGGAGAAGGAGGGGTATGTTTAATATTAAATGTCACACTGAATCGGAGCAACTTGTCGCCCGTGACGGATGCACAGCTTAATATACATTGCATTAACAAATGCCAATCCTCTTTTTGTTTTTTTCTTCCAAATTCTTTTATTTTGTCTTCGTAATCCACATTCCTTTGTTAGTCTTTGTAATCCACATTTAATCCAGAACGTCATCATTTTACCACAAGTCACATATTAAATGTCTGCATATCCTACATTTTAATATTAATATCCTTGCAAACTTAGGTTTGACTTATTATTTAAAAATAGGATAAACCTGTCAGAAGGGTTTATTTTGAAAGGTTGAATTGCAGTTTAAATGCTGTTTTAGTAAGGCTAATATTTAGTCAGGACACACTATAATATTTTACACTGCCACTGTAGTGCATAGCACATTCGGTGCTGCAGTACACCAGTTACATTTAGCTTTTAGGCCCTTGATATATTTTGTACATTTATCATATACTAGTGACTGATAGGTAAAGTATGTATTAGGTGTTTACTAATTTCATCATGTTGAAAGGATGAGGACAGGCACTATACCACTGATTAGTACGGATGACGCTCAGCAAGTTCTACAGCCACCAAAAACAATTAAGGCAAAAATAAGTGGTTACATCATGCAAAAGATGGTCTCTGCCTACTTTGGCACAGGGGGCAAAAATGATAGACTGGAATATGTATTTGAGAGATTGCCATGGGTTGAGATGAATTGAAGAATTTTTTCCATCACTTTGGAGTTTGTTGCAGATAAAGTTTAGGAATATATAAAATAAGAAGGGAAGCAGGATGGGAGAATGAGAGGATATGAAAGGGTAGTTGGTGATAGAAATAGCTTGAAGGAGAAACAAGGAACATAGCAAGCTGCAGTTTATCATTTGACCATGCTTAGCATATAGTAGATGGATAATGGGGGGTGCAGGAAATTGGCCTAGATCAATGAGGAGGGTAGGACAATGGAACGTGATACAACAATAGCAAATGAGGTACTGAGGAGAGATAATAACGGTACGAACCAGTTCAGTGGCAGTGCAGAGGGCACAGGTAGGGCTTTGATGGCTTGGGCAAGGGATTGGTAGTGGAAGGGTAAGAGCAATAAGAGCACTCTTCAGAAGACTATGCTTCTTAGTCATGGGGCTTTGCTTAAAGGGTAGGCTTTCAAATACTTTTCTGAAGTGGAAGAGTGTTGGTTCTTGGAGGATATGGTTAGGATAGAAGTACACATTCATAGTGCATAATAAGAGTAACCTTAACAAGTGATTTTTGCCTTGCCTTCCTGTTACATTATGTAACATGTTCATTATATCCAATGTTATAGTGGGTTACTTTCTTTAAAATGTTGTTTGGTCACATTATATTATGAATTGTTACGTTATGTTGTTATGAGATACTGTCGAAGCCATTTTCCCTGCTTGCTGTTTGTGTATTACTGGACAATTATATGATATTCAATGATGGCAAGACCTTCACAAACTAATACATGGCCCTAATGTACTGTGCTGAAGTAGCTATGTTGGTACTCAATGCAAGGCTTGCTCAAACACATCACCTGTGACTTGCAAATGCATGCTAAGCCGTCAACAAAGAACCATCATGCGCAATTATCATACCATATATGGATGAGACAAACCGCCTACCTCTGACTTGTTACTGCAGAGTCTTGGAAAATTCCTACTGTCCCAATCTCGACACCTGGGGATGACAAACAGCACCACCCTGTATCATGCTGGTGGCACGCACTATTAGCTTCTGCTGCTTGGCTCTGTATCTAATAATTGCATAACCTGTGCAGTCTGATGATGTACATGTGATGTATTAGTCCATAGTTGCTGAGAAATTCTCTTGTACTTGCAGGAATAAATGGCCGTGCTGAACTTCTGCAATTTAAACACTTTGGGCCCGATTCACAAAGGTAAAGTGAGAAGAAAGTCCAACGTTACAACTTTTGGTATTCACAAAGGGTATTTGCTACTCGTAAATGCCCTTTGTGCATACCAGAAGTTGAACTTTACGACTTTCGTAAAGTTAGACTTTCGTCAAACTTAACCTTGGTGAATCAGGGCCTTCGTTTCTATGTCAGCTACCCCGTGTGTCATGTATAATAAATATATTTTTCTTCATAAATGCTGATGGAGGCTTTAACGTTTTTTTATATTCACTTCTACAATGTTATGCCGTATGTTATCTTAATACTTAAATTCCATTTATTTATATGACTGTGCTTTATTTTACATTATGTTAAAGAGCAAGGAAATTAGTTGTTTGTGGGTGCTCCATTAGTTCTCTGTGACCCGTTGATGACATGGTTGCATGTTTTTTTTGTTAATAGGTAGGGAAGATAAAGATCTTTCTTAACTCTGGGATTTAGAGAGATGAGGGACTGTAAGATACACTGCCTACCACCAGCACTTATGTTACAGGGTTTGAACGGTTTGACATAACAGCAGCCGCGGTCGGCAGTAGGAGTTCCTGCAGGGTGGTGACGTGGGGAGGGGGAGGGGCAGGGTGGGGTGTAGTAATGTATGGATTAGGGAGTTTAACAGGTAAGTAAACATATCTATACTACTAATATAAAGGAAGAACTTTGAGGCGGGTAAACTCGGGAACCACAGCGCCAATCCACACACCCGATACATCGTTGGAATCCTCAGGGTGTGCAGATGGACATAGGCTATATAAATTAAAAAAATACGTTATATTTTAAAAATTTACATTAAAAAAAGTAGTCCCCTCGAAGTAGCGCCGGCCGCGACCTGCGTGCTGACGTCGTCCAGGAGCGCGAGGAGGAGCGGCGTCCAGGAACGCGAGGAGGAGCGGCGGACATGGCGCGGGGGAGGAGCACTGACGAGCGGCACACAGGCGGTGAGCAGCAGCAGACTGGCGGAACGGCGAGGAGCACTGAACTGAGGAGCGGCGGACATGGCGCGGGGGAGGAGCACTGACGAGCGGCACACAGGCGATGAGCAGCAGCGGACCGGCGGAGCGGCGAGGAGCACTGAACTGAGGAGCACTGAACTGAGGAGCGGCGGCTGAGGTAAGGCTCCGGGGGACAATGTCGGGGCAGGCAGGGGTCGGGGCACGGGGGGGACGGGGAGTTACAACAAAAAGGCTCCGGGGGACAATGTCAGGGCAGGCGGGGGTCGGGACAGGCGGGGGACCCTCTGGCATAATTGTGCTCAAGCTCCCAACTCCCGCCGGCCGCTCCATACTCTGTGAACTCCTACTCTTATCCCTGCAACCTCTGCTCATCCTCGCCTCCCTGCAAAGAGAGCGCCAGAGCCCCACTTACCCAGAAAGCTCCCCAGTACCTCAGGCGCTGCTGCTGGCCACCACTGCAACACTGGGCCTCTGGCATAATTGTGTGAGGTAAGCCTCCGGAGGACAATGTCAGGGCAGGCGGGGGTCGGAGCAGGTGGGGGTGGGGGAAGCCTGATTCCTCCCGGACTAGGACGGGACGGGCTGCTAGTAAATAAATAAAACGAATTTCGTTGCACGCACTGCATCGCATTTGGTGATGCAGTGTGCGCAACGAAATTCATTTTATTTATTTATATGTTTACTTACCTGTTAACCTTTGTAATCCATACATTACTACCCCCCACCCTGCCCCTCCCACTCCCCACATCACCGCCCTGCAGGAACTCCTACTGCCGACCGCGGCTGCATAACAGCAACTCTAACTGAAGTGTGAGTCTGTGTGTCGGTAGTGCCTGCTTCCAGAAGCCCAGAGCGATGCTCGTGTACAGGTACATACAAACAAACAAAGACACAACCACACACAACACTTTCGATATTACCACAAGCTGGGTTAATGTTAAAAATGTTGAGAGGAAACACTTTAGAGGTATTGGTCCATTCTTACAGAAACAGCTACTGACATCTTGCCCAAAAAACAAGGGAGACATGGTACTAGCCTTCTTCTACCAGTCTACCAACACCCATTGCTGAAGGTACGTCAGGGATGGGCCAGGCAGTCTGAGTGTGGGTGGGTGGATGAATGAAGGCAGCAGAAATGCTTCAAGTTTGAAAGTTTTTTTCTTAAAACACCTTTTATTAGTATTTCACATATAACAATATTGTCCAAAATATTATATAAGATATTCATTCAACATCATGCTTTTTTACAAGTAATTTGCTGCAATTATGTTTTACCAATATAAGTGTTATTTTTTCATCAACAGATACCCCACCCTTCCCACCCATCCCTGTGTCTCAGTGTCCATTATTTACATATTCATCAATTAATCCATATACTATTCCTCGGGAGGGTTACATTGCCAGTTATCTTCACATCCATCTATCACGTTTCCTGATCTGGGGTACCTTGCAAAGACCCTCCCCTCCTCCTCATTTGTTCCTGCTGTTTCCTTTATGGCCGCAATCTTTGCGCACCATGCTCGTGCATCCTCTTCAAGCCTCTCATCTTTCCTAATCTGCTTCATTCAGACCTGCTCCACTGTTGCCCATTCTTTTAAGTCTTGCATACACCTGCATACTAGTGGATGAGTCTGGCTAAGCCATGAGATTGCTATTCTCCTCTTTGCAAGCACCAGACCCAAAAGCACACATTTTCTACAAAGCTTTTTCTTTTTGGGGGTTACGTAATAAATGCAGGAGAACAGTTCAGATCTTCTTAGGGATAACCCATCCAGTTGCTAGCTGTATTGTTTCCAACACTCCCTTCCAGAATATGCTCAGCTTCCCACAGTGCCATATCATATGCACAAAACGTGGTGATGTCGCTCCGCACCTAGGGCAAGTGTTCGGTCTGTCTGGGTAGATTTTACTCATCCTGTGTGGGGTCATAAAGACTTGGTGCACTATATTGCATTGAATTAACTTAAACCGGGTGTTAGAGCTCACCTCACAAACTCCTTCCTGGACCTAAGCCCAGTTTCCCTCTATTATGGGTTCCTCTGACTCCTCCTCCCACCTTACCTGGACCGGGAGAGCATGACGAACTATCATCTCTAAGGGCCCTGTAAATATGGGAAATTAGACGCCGCCCTCCTTCCATTAATAATGTAGTTGTGAGGACTGCTGATCATGGGGGTTCCTCTTGGTATGAGGGCCAGAGCTCTCTGGGCACTGCCGTTATTTTATTATATTTTAGAAATTGACCAGATCCCAGCTCAAATGTAATCACTGTTTCCTTTTGGGTTATAAAATTACTATTACTATATAGTTCTCCTATGGTAAGACAGCCCCCATACGCCCATCTAGTAAAGACATAGACTCTGTTATTTTTATGAACGGCCTTAGGACCCATAGTGGCAAGTCTAGGGACTATGGTGCTCTCTGGATCACACTTTTTGTCCAAGGTTGAAAGTTATAGCACCCATTCTTCCTGGATCCTGAACTCTGACAGTGATAATGTCTGCTGTTCATCCCATGAACACCCCATGCACCTATATGCATGCCACTGCACCTCCAAGCCGTCTCCGAGAGATAAAGGTATTGTTGCAGCAGCATTTTGAACCAGTTATTTGTGGACTAGTGGTGGGACCCAGGGCTAGTAGTCATCAGCTGCTTATCTCATGCTTAGAAAACACACGGAGATGATAGAGCAATGAAACTTTTCAGACACTCACCCCAGTCACAGATCTGGGTTGAATCCATCATCGTTCTTTAGCTCTCTGTGCCCTGCAGTTCAGACCCAGCCATAGGCAAATCTGTCTTGACCCTGTATCTCGTGGGAACAGTCCAGCATTCTGGGACCGGCTTCTGGGGTAACACCCCTCATTAGCCAGGCTAGCTTGAATCCAGTGGCAAAGTGAGCAAGAGATCCATATCTGGGCATACCCTGCAACATGAGGAACAGGGTCATGGCTGATTTTCATATGCTGAGTCCAAATTGGGGTGGCATGGTGAGCAAAAGAACGATGGATTTAACCCAGATCTCTTGACTGGGGGTGAATGTTTGATTTGCTCTGCATTCCGTCCATCATCTGAATGTCTTTTGCTATCTCATGCTTAGCAGCAGCTTTTCTGCTGCTATTCTGCTGCTATGATCAAGCCGGAGCATGTGTGTTGGTCGAGCAGCTGCACTTAAACTGCTGACTGGGCCACACTACCACTGCCTTCCATCGCCTTGTATCTGCTTTTCAATCTTTTGACTCTGGCACAAAAATAAAACTTAGGGTGGTTGGAACTTAGAGGCTTAGCCACGATGAAGCCTAGGCACACGTTTTCATCATTCACATGAGTCATGTCTTTGCCTGCATTGCAATGTTACTACGTGTGACGTTTGCATACCTTCATTGAGTCAAATCAAGTGCCACATATCACTGCCCAAAAGCTGGCGAAAAACCGACTCTTACGCCATATTTGTCTTTGCATTCAATGATATACGTGTTCCGTTCATGTATTCAAAATATTAAATCTAGACCCCAACTGGCACAGAACAATTACATGTTAAGACGTCTGATTTATGGCCAGGTCAGGCTCCAACAGTCTTTCTACTTTATTTTCTTGATACTTTTTCCTTTGGCACACTGATAAATATTTAGAAAAACACATCCGATGTTCTTTAACAAAATATGTAATAATCTTGTTCGATAAGCTCATACAGTCTATTAATCCCTTACATTCTATTTTATTTTCTAATTAATAATCTGCTTTCTAAAAAAAAATGGGACAGAGTTCTTGATTTATATATTTATTACGGGGTCCTGCTCAATGTCTGGTTGAATAATGTGTTTTTCTGGAAACATATAGGGCTTATTTACAAGCCCCTTGTGCCGCCGGTGCCTCACTTATAATATGAGGAAAAAAGACGCACCGGCTGCGCAAGGGGCTTGTAAATGTGCCCCATGGTCGTGCGGTTACTTAATTGCATGCGATTTATGAAGAGCATTCATCTTGTCACGGTATTTCCCAACAATCCATTAACATTGACATGTTCTGTTAACAATCATTTAAAATTATTGGAGCTCATGCTTTCAAATCCTCATTATTTCAAAGCACCATTTACACTATGCTTGCATTATAAACATTTGCAAGCATGAACTTGTTTGCATTTTTGCAATCCCTGTGCTTAATGAGTATTGACACAGTTATTGGTTGTTTGACCTTTAAAGCCCTGTCAGTGGCATCCTGACGATTTTAATATACAAAGCAAAAGAAGCGCAAAATACCGGAAATGTTATTTTAGGAACATATCTGAGCCCAAAATACACTTTCAAATGTCAAATCATTTCCTATAGCACATTTAAATGCGACCACAAACCGCATCAAAATAGAGACAAGAAACTCCAATAAAAAAATCACACTATGCCCGTGATTAAACAACTGTTCTGGTCAGATAAGTCTAACTTGCCTTCATATCAAGAGTTGTGTGACACAAATGAAATATTTGTGGCAGGGTCCATGCTGTGATTGATTTTGATCATTAATGTTAGTGTGGGAGATTGGTAACTGTATTTAAAGCATCAATGCACTGCTCCCCTATTGGCATTGAGCCAATCATTTGGGAGAACTCCAGCGTCAGTAGTTAATCAAGCTATTGAATTATTTGCCTATAGACCTCCAGATAACATTACAAACATTATAGAGATTACCTCACTACTGAGATAATAATGTGATGAAGGCACATGCTGCTCAGAGGGAAGTGTAAGAAAGAACATCATTGTGCTTGTGGTCTCCCGTTGTCTCCTGTCTGGTGTAGATAGCTTTAGGACTCTGTGCTCTATGCCACTGCTAAACAGTTTTTTTGCCGCTCGTCTTTCCCGTAAACATGCACTGTACATTGGATTTATCTAATTGGTTTATTTAACTTTCCTGTAGGGTGATTGTACGGTGCAGTAAACGTACAAATGGCATGAAAGCGTAATATGTGGGCTGAAGTGTGTATTTACAGAACTTACATATATGACTAAAATATATGGCTCCCGGGTGCAGCTTTGCTCTAGCTGGTCTGCAGCTTAAAAGCATTGAAGTAACATATGGCATGAAAAACTTCCTTCACGACATAAGAAAACCATGTACTTAGATATTGGATAATTTATAGCTGACGTGTGCCTTATAAGCATACAGGGCTGGCTGACTAGAATGTGGCATGCTACGCTTTTGAAATAGCATTCCCTGACAGTGAACCGACGTGAACAAGTTGTTTTGACTGTGAAGATACAAGAAGCATGTCCAGATCAAATTAAAATCCACACTTCCTATCTTCATATGTGAGAAGGATAAAATAAATTGCTTAAACATTATTCTCCACTTTGTTTCAAAATTCTAATTGAATGGTGACAAAAGTGGACTTTACTTTAGTGACTAGTATGTTTTAAGCATTGTATTTTGGGCTGCCTGAGAGAAAACTAGTTTATATCTAGTTTGCCTCCTAACTTCTCTAGGCATCTTGAAGAACCCCTCCATTAATCCCTATGTGAACCAGATTCTGAATACCTCCCTGCAGCAGGGGCTGGTTTCTGACAAGTGGAAGAAAGCACACATTCTTCACCTTCTGAAAAAGCCCAATATGGATCCAGAGCTTCCTGTTAACTATAGGCCAATATCCCTTTTGCCTTTTTTTTCCAAAGTACTGGAAAAATATGTTCACTCAGTCACCTCTGCATTTCTTGAGACTAACAACATTTTGCATCAGAACCAATCTGGGTTTTGCTCTAACTTTAGCACCGAAACAGCACATCTGGAAATTTCAGAATCCATTAAGGTCGTCCTGGATAAAGGTGGTAAGGCTATGCTGGCACTGTTAGATCTTTCAGCAGCCTTTGATACTGTCCCTCACAGCAGTCTCCTGAAGAGACTCCAGGAGGCTGGTTTTAGAGGGACGGTTCTCAAATGGTTTGCCTCTTTTCTATCAGGGCGTCAACAAACTATTTGGGTTCCCCCTTTTTCCGCCTTAAACCCCCCTCTGGAGGTGGGTGTACCTCAGGGCTCGGGGCTTAGTCCAACTTTATTCAATCTGTACATGTCCCCATTGGCGAGTCTAGTTGAGTCACATGGAATTAAACCAGTGTCGCATGCTGACGACATTTAACTGCTTTTAACTGCTTTTTACATGTGACAAAGATTCAGAGTTCAAGGGGGAAGCAATTAAAGCCTGCCTGTCAGCGGTGTTCTCCTGGCTCCAGCTGAATGAACTTAAATGCAATTCCGATAAGTCGGAGATCATCTTCTTTGGTTGCCCATCAACAACTTATGGCAGAACTGGTGGCCTCAGGACATGCACCCTCCTGCTAACCCGGTGTCGTCTGTAAAAAACCTTGGCGTAAAACGGGATAATTCTCTGAGTATGAAGCCACAGGTTCAGACCATGGCCAGTCAGTGCTTTGGCTTTTTGAAAATGCTCAAACAATTTCTTCCATTACTTTCGATCCCTCACAGGAAAAATGTAGTCCAGGCCTTGATTGGCTCCAGGTTGGACTACGTAAACATTCTCTGTCTGGGTCTTCCAGAGTATCTGCTTACCCCTCTTCAAGTAGTGCAAAATGCTGTGGCCAGGGCCATTCTATCTCTTGGCCCCAGGACCCGGATGTCTGTTCATTTGAATTATCTTCACTGGCTTCCCATCCACGAGCGGATACAGTTTAAGACCTTGGTGCTGGCTTTTAAGGCCTTACATGGGTATGGTGCCCCTTACTTGAGGAAGAGAGTTAAATTTTATCATCCACGACGCTCTCTTCACTCCGCCTCATTGGCATGAGTCTGTATTCTGGTGGTGAAATACTCTCGTATTGGAGGCTGCTCCTTCCAGCTGAGAGCGGCAAAACTATGGAATAATTTGCCACTTGCGGTGAGACTTCATCAGAATCTCCTTCCTTTCAGAAAAGCACTAAAACATGGCTGTTTGAGCAATAACGCAACACTTGGCGCTCTGCACACCTTCCTTCCTGTCTAGTTCAGCCAGACTCACTCAGCGTCGGGACACTAAGGGGCCGATTCCGATTTGGTAAAACCCCTTACAAATAGCCATACGGAGTATATTTCCCGTACAAATCCTATCCTTAAACGTCCCCGTACGTACGATGAAGTACGATTTGGACCTAAAGCAGATCTCCAAACAAACCGTACGAAAGACCATACGACTTAAAAATCTGCACTAATCGCATTCGGAACACGCAGTACGTGACGTCCGTACAGCTCGAAGCAGCATTTTCCAACCCAGCAAGTACGATTCGTCTCGTTAACACTCCGTACGACTTTTTCTACAGGAGCTCAAAATGTCCGGAAAAGCAGATTTCGACTCGAACCACTTACAAACCAGACCCCCCGGTACGGTGCGTACACCCCATGATTGCAGGGGTACGGTGCGTAGGGGTACGGTACGTACACCCCATGATTGCAGGGGTATGGTGCGTACACCCCATGATAGCAGGGGTACGGTGCGTAGGGGTACGGTGCATACACCCCATGATTGCAGGGGTACGGTGCGTAGGGGTACGGTGCGTACACCCCATGATTGCAGGGGTATGGTACGTAGGGGTACGGTGCATACACCCCATGATTGCAGGGGTACGGTGCATAGGGGTACGGTGCGTACACCCCATGATTGCAGGGGTACGGTGCGTAGGGGTACGGTGCGTACACCCCATGATTTCAGGGGTACGGTGCATAGGGGTACGGTGTGTACACCCCATGATTGCAGGGGTACGGTGCATATGTGATTGTGTGGCTCTCCGTACAAATCGCTCATACGTGACGTTTTCTGTATGAATCACGTTCTCATTCCCCTTTCTGGATCGTACTTGTCGGGTCGTACAGCATGTTTACGATTCATACGGTTCACTGTGAGGGTCCGTGTCATACAGATTTTCCCTTGCTTTTCGTACGGTTTGCAATGATTCGGTCATATATATTTCAAACGAATCATACTACGCGATTCGGACGGAATTGTATGAGTCGTACGGAAAGGGCTACAGATTCGATTCGGTCGTATAATTGGTTTACCAAATCGGAATTGGCCCCTAAGTAGAGTAGCTGTTCGCTTTATAAAACCCAGGTTAGTATAACATAACATAACAGGGTTACTCCAGAGTCTCAATACAAATTATTGAGTGGGTATTATTACCATGGTCACAGAGGAGAATAATCAGGCCTCTGGTCCCAGGAAGGGATCACTGACAGAATAACACGTACAAATATATTGTGTTACCAAAATATCAGGACATAAATATCGATGTCAAAAATATCAACCTCCTATCTTCATAATGATAAGTACTAAAATATCGGAAAAAAAATAATGAAAAATAATGTAAAATAAATTAAATAATACATCTAACTTAAAAAGAAAATAATTAGAATGATTTGGAACTTTTAACAATTATAGGAAATACATTTAGGGGCCGATTCCGATTCGGGGAAAAAAAGCGCCTGTCCGAATCGTATCCGGAGCCCTCTCCGTACGAATTGTACACGTCCGTCCGAATTTGCTAGTACAATCCGTATCTTGTCAATCCGTCCGAATCGTTGCAAACCGTACAAATTGCAAGGCTGAAATCGTACGACACAGACCCTCACAGTGAACCGTATGAATAGTCAACATGCCGTACGACCCGACGAGTATGATCCGGACAGGGTATGAGGACGTGATTCGTACGGTCCACGTCAGGTAAGGGCGATTCATACGGACAACCGCACAATAACATACAGACTGTACGATGCGTACCCCTGCGATCCTGGGGTGTACGCACTGTACCCCATGATCACAGGGTGTACGCACCATACACCCCGCGATCGTTGGGTACGGTGCGTACACCCCATGATTGTGGGGTATGGTGCATACACCCCATGATCGCAGGGGTACGCACCGTACCCCTGCAGACATGGGGTATATGCACTGTACCCGGGGGGGGGGCTTTCCGTACCTGTTTAGAGGCGTACTCTGCTTCTCTAGACGTTTTGGGCTCCCGTAAGAAAAGCGTTGTACGGTGCGCACCCGACACAATTCGTACTTGCTGGGTCGGGAAAACCTGCTTCGAACCGTACGGATGTTGCATACAGCGGGTTCTGAGGGACAATCGTGCAGAGATTAGTGTCGTACGGTCTTTGTACGATTCGTACGGCGTCCTGCTCCTGGTACGAATCATACTTTACCGTGCGTATGGTGTGGTTGCAAGGTACGATTCGTATGGGAAAAACGCTCCATACGTGCAACAGTAGGAAAAGTGTTGGATAGAGGAGAGGAATAATTTACTATTTCCATTCCAATGAATGTAACAGTAGGGAAACTGTTGGATAGCGGAGGGGAATAATTTACTATTCCCACTCCAATAGATGCAACAGTAGGGAAAATCTTGGATAGCGGATGGAATTAATTTATTATTCCTACTCCAGCAAGTGCAACATTAGGGAAAAAGTTGGATAGAGGAGGGGTAAAAATGACTATTCCCACAAAACAATATTCAAATTTAAAAACAAACAAAATATCTACCACAATGCAAAATTAAATAAAAAACCCCAAAACATATAAAAATATGAAAATGTACAAAACATAGAAACATAATATATAATGTAGCAAAAATTTAACATTTACACAAAAATATTACTTTTTTAAATAAAAAGTAATACAAACTAATAACTATCTTGTAATAAAAATTAATTTCAATCCCAAAAATGATAAATTACATAAAAGTAATATTTTTCCACTACCCTAACACACCACACAATTTACAACACACATCTAACTTAAAAAAGTGTACCTCCATTATTAACACAATTAGTTAACCATTATACAAATACTAATAATTAAAACACACATTTAAAAAGGTAAATAAGGTAATTAATGTAATAACAAAACATTGCAGCTATAGAACAGAAATACTCAAACAAAATAAAAACTAAACAATTAACAAAAATAGTGATCAATTAATAAATGAATATTAATGATCGGTTAATGATTATTTAATTTAAACTAAATCACTTTCAACCCCAATAAACACCAAAACACACACCTACAAATATTTGCACAATTTACATAACTAATTTTACATTATTAAATTAATATCAATTAAAAACAAATCATTAATTCATTTAAAAAACATTGACTTCATACCATTTACCACTATAAACCACAACTCACACATCAGAATGATTACACAATTGATAAAATTAAAATGTTATTAATGAATTAGCATCAATTAACAAAGAATTAGTTAATAAAAAAACATTTCTCACACCATACTCCCCTATAAATGCCCCTACCAATTCCATCAAACTTACACAATTAACATAATTAATTACCAATTAATTAATACTAATTATGAATAAATATGTATTAATACATTATTCACACAATTAACACTTTAAAATAATAATTAATAAATATATAAAATATTAATACATTTATTAAAATTCAAATACTTCCCACTCTACTCCCCTATCAACTCACAACCTGCTGTTAAAAGAAATGACAAACATATTTACCAATTAATCAATCAAATAAAAATTATGAGCCAATTTTTAATTAATTATCAATACACTAATTACCATAATTAACAATTTAAAATTGAAATTGAATAAAAACTAATAAATAGAGATTAATATTTCATTTAATATAAATAATTACTTCTCACCCTATTCCCCTATAAACCCACAACCTGTTACAGAAGTAAATGCCAAATTTAAATAAAATAAAATTAACATTCAATCTATTATAATTAAATTACTTCCCACCCTATTCCCCTATAAACCCAAAACCCCCTATGGAACTAAAACGCAAAATTAAATTAAAATACAATTAATATTCAATTCATTATAATTAAATTACTTCCCACCCTATTCCCCTATAAACCCACAACCCGCTACGGAACTAAAACACAAAATGTAAGTATAATAAAATTAATAACTTCTAAAAATTGAACACATACATAAAAAAATGCAATTCTTTGACGAAAAAATATACCACATATATTTAAAATACACACTAAAATACACAAACACTAACTAAAATAATGGGATTTTTAAAACTATATCTCTGCAAACAATATTAATGACTTCGATGTTTTGGAAAACGATATTTCTTACCTTAAACTCGATATTCTTGACCACGATATTCTGGCAGTCGATATTTCTGTAGCACCATATTTTGAACTCGATATTAGTGCAAGTCGGCATTTCCAACTCAATCACTTAACATGGATAAGCCACATGAGAGCAGAGCAAAGGACAGGCTTGACACTTGCCCTTTGGATACCAAATGAGGCTGGTAGGCTCTTCTTCAATTCATTCCCAAAGGCCCTCCTAAAATCTCTAGCTGCAATCACAGCCGGAGAAACCCAGTTTAGACCCCTACAAAGGAGAGAGCACTCTAAATAGGGCAGTGCCAAGGGGACAGCCAGAGATTATGCTAATGGAGTTGGGGTAGAGCCAATTTGGATTTAGGGCTACTGGAAAGTTTTGCAGTAAACCAAAATTGAAATGCTAAAAAGGAGGTTGGAAGAGGTGTGAGGAAATTGCCAGCTTCTTCTCAGAAAAAATTGCTAAAATTGATCAATTCTTCCTTCAAATCCAGGACCCGCCCAACCCCCAATTTACCTGCAACACTTCCTTCTACACTACCTCTTGGGCTGCAACACCCCTTCCACCTCATTCTTCCAACCTCCCACCCATTCAATCCTCACCCACTTCTATACCTCCTACCCTACAACTAAAAAATAATGCCTCCTGGCACAACTTCCGCCCATGACCGAGCTCAAAGTCTCTACTATTATAGCCAAACTTAAACCATCTTCACATACTAAAGATCACCTCCCGTCGTCCCTAGTTCACAACCTTAACCATATCATCACCCCTTATTGGACCAAGATCAATAATACTTCCCTCGCCTCTGGATGTGTCCCAGACTCTTTCCAACTCGGACAAATCATGCCCATTCCTAAAAACCTCACTGCGGACCACAACGAACCAAACAACCTCCGACCAATCTCTAACCTCCCACTTCTTGCAATAGCCCTGGAAACATGTGCTTTGTTTTAAATGAACAATCACACACGTAATTTGAACCTACTTGACTCCCTTCAATCTGGCTTCAGGAAAGGCTGCAGCACGGAAACCGCAATGCTGAACATTGTTGTGGACATCCACGGATCCCTTGACAATGGAGACGTGTCACTTTTGATTCTCCTTGACCTCTCAGCTGCATTTGACACAGTCAATCATGCCTCCTTACTTAACTCGCTTCAATCTCGCTTTGGCCTTAATGGTGTGGTCCTCAAATGGTTCACCTCTTTCCTCCAACACAGAACACAACAGATCAAAATCAAATCTTGCCTCTCTAACCCACCGACTGTCTCCTTGGGCATACCTCAAGACTCTATCCTTTCCCCCTCCCTCTTCAACCTCTTTATGGAAACCCTCATTCTGAAACAAGTGGGAATCAACTATCACCTTTATGCTGATGACACCCAAATCTATTACAAAATTAAATCACAATCTGATATTTTCCACCTAAAAACAATCGGCGCCCCATCCAAAGCTGGATCACTGACCTGTATGCCATCAATTGCACACTCTCCCTATCTGATTCGGTGAAATCCCTAGGTTTCACGCTTGATAAAAAGCTTGACCTTAAAGACAATATAAAAAATTCGGCCAAAGGAGCACTCTGAACTGTCCGTCACTTTAAGAAAATCAAGCCCTTCATTCCCTCTGATGACTTTAAATCAGTTGTCCAATCTTTAGACCTCTCTAGATTAGACTATGGCAACGCTATCCCCAAAGTTCACCTGGCCCCACTTAGTGCTGTTCTCAACCTGGCTGCCAGACTCATCATGGATTGTAAAAAATTTGACCGCATCTCCCCAGCCCTGAAAGCCCTTAAATGGCTCCCTATGGAAGGAAGATGCTTCTACAAGACCGCCTACATCACGCACAAAGCCCTTCACCAACAAACCCCGCTATACTTAACAAACAAACTCAAAAAGGCGGGCTGCACCAGACTGATGAGAAGCTCCAATTTGCTCATCTTAGTCCCCCCACTTCTAAAAAAGAAATCCATCCAATCTCGCTCCTTCTCTGAGAATGCTCTGAGCATCTGGAATTCCCTCCAACTGGACCTGCGCTGCAACCCCACCTACCTCAACTTTAAAAAAGACCTCAAACTCCACCTTCTCAACTTATACTGGGGTCCTTAATCCCCATACGGACTGTACTTTCTTCTTACCCCTGCTTCGATTTTGTCAGTTTCTTACCTTACCATCTTTGCACTCACCCACTGCTCATAACATTCCTCCCTTCTCAGACATTGACTTATACCCCCATATATAATATGTTTATGTTTCTTTTCCACTACATTTTTTGAAATAGCAAGTTTTTGACCCTAATTCCTTACCTCACCTATTTTTATAATATAATGTATTCGCTTGCTTCATTTGGTATCCTGTTCAACTGTTTTTCTCCTTTTGCCTATGTGCATGTAAAGCGCTCTGATACCCCCGGGTCTAGCCAGCGCGATATAAAACCTTTCAAATAAATAAATAAATCATGTTGGTTTCCCTTTAAATATGATCATTTCCTTCTTCTGGTAGTCCCATGCTGTGTCTTTCCATCCTCCTGACTTTGAGTAGCGCATGAGTCTAACTCCCTCCCGACCCAAATGAAAGAGATAGACCTCAAGTGCACTGCTGTTGATGAAAAAAAGAAAAACCGAATTTGAGTATTTTGTGTAGATTTGTGTTCGTTAACTAAAGTGACTTGTCTGGTCTATGAAGAACCAGAAAGTAGGAGTAGACCCAGTGAGTAAATTTGGTTAAGTGTGAAAGGGTCAATCACCTCTAGGAAAAATGATCACCCATTGCAAATCATCGAAATCAAGTTTGCATATTCGTTGAACACCCGCCCTCACTGTCTGCCTCTACATGAATCACCATTCATCAACCACAATCATTCAATAATATATCACTCATTGGTGCAATAGTTACATTTTCCAATCCTAGTAGGGTGGCACACAATTATATCTCCTCTTTGATGCAAGCAACACATTGGCAGTCTTAAAAATCAAATGCTCTCTACTGGGGCAGTCCAGCTAGGGGATGAAAAAAGATAGGTAGGCATGGGACAGAGGCAGGGATTGTCTCCAATGTCCTTGAAGAGAATGGGGAGGCATCTTTACTCACCCTGGTCCAACTCCAATCCGGCCATACATATTCCTGAAGAGGTTGGTACTGCATAGGTCAGATACAAACAAAATATATCAAGTCTCTCTGGCCAGATCTTTTTTTTTTGCCAAAGCAGTTCAATAATAAAAAATTAAAACATTCTATGGTGGGATACTCACTCGGGAAAGTAGAGTTCATCCTCAAACTCAGGTTATTTTCCCAGAAGTTGGTTGACTAACACACTTTAGTCTCACCAATCGTCCTTATCCTCCTCCACTTGTGATATTTCAGGAACAGTGTGATATGAAGTGTTGGTTAATTTTGATCATGGTCAATCTCTCAACGTTTTAAGGGCTGAGACTGTTCCTTCTCACTGTGACAACTGTGCCAGCTGCACTGAACACATGCTCAGCAGACACACTGGCTACCGGACAAGTTGGCCTGCTGGGCTCTGGACATTAGCGCATCTTCTCATACTAATAGACCAATGAGTTTTGATCTATGTAGACCACCTTTGGGTATCGAAAAAGTCCTGAAAAATCCTTTGAATGGTCATTATTTATATAATACCAATTATAACATCCTTTGAATGTTAATAAATTGTACTGTACAGTAGTTAGTGCAGTATTACCTGCCCTTGTCCTACTCTCTGTAACTGTGTGCCCATTAAGGGCCTGCCAACATATTACACCAAAACATAGTTTACTATTTATTAAAGGATAACTTCTCTACTAAGTCATCAACTAGTTCTTCAAGTTCAGTTTTTTTCTTACCTGACTTGATTTAGCAACAGTACCTCTTAATATCTTCACAAACCTTACTGCAGGGTTTTCCAAAAGGGCCTTCTTAATGGTGGTGGTATAATGTGTTTGGGTTAACAAGGAAGATATCACAAAACTAGCTCCCACTGATTCCAAATGTGGTGAACTCCTTTTTATTCAGAAACATTATTCGTCACAGACAACTGTAAATAAAGGGAAAACACAGAGTTAGCAGGCTTTCTAAGACTGAGCCCAGAGTAGGACACCTTGACAAAAAGAGTATTCTGCAAAAACTAGCAGTAGTAACTTCTAAGCAATCAGGGTCTCTAATTTATAGGAATAAGAAAGTATAACTAATCTTACAAAATCCTTGAGTCTAGAGGACTCAGGAGGAGAAGGTTTAGTTACTCCATGTTGCTTAGATTCTGTATTTATTGGAGTGCCTGATTCACAAAGGTAAAGTTAGACCTTTGGCGTTACTTTACTGACTCTTGCAGTGTATGTTTACAACTAGTCATAGTAAGTTCACCATCAGTAACTTTGCAAGTAGTAACTTGCTCTACCTCTTTTGCCTTTGCCACTGGCTCAACCTCTTTTGTCTTTGCCTCTGCACTTGACTTAAGCCCTGCCACTTGAAACCAAGCCAAAGCAGATATTGGTTCCAATTCTTCTGCTCCAGTAGTTGTTGTTGCTGGGGTTCTTGTTGCTGGTGTTGGCTGCTCTGAGACAACATCACCACCCTCTCTGGAAGTTGATAGTTGCACCCCAGAAATTCTGCCCAGGACTCTAATTTCCAGTCATTCTTCTTTAAGTTCTCTCACTTGATCTTCAATCCACGTCTTGTAAAATGAAACATCCATTTCAGATAAAGGAATGAAAGTGGCCAGTATTATTTTCTACTGTGGCTCAATTATTGTGGCACAAATGTACACTTATCTTATGTGACACAATATCTCTTTGCAGCCTTAGATTAAAAGCCAAGTGAAGGCTTACGCTCTAAGCCAAGTCATGGGCTTCTCAATTGCCTTCCAAACCTGCAAACCTTTGCAACAACTTTTTTAACTTGTCATATAGCTGATGCAGCAACAGGATAGATTGGCATATTGTACTGTCCTCATTGCTGACTTTCCAGGTGAAAACTTCAAAAGAAAGTAGCATCTGTGTTAGGCATTTGACCAGCCTCCATTTGTCTAGCTCCATGGTCATGCGTTTCCCAGTTACATCCCTTCCTCTTTGAATGACAAAGTAATTGATCAGTTTGTACTAATCAAACAGACACTGCACCATGTAATAGCTCCAGTTCTAACATGTTGGCACCTCCTGTATTAGGGCTTTAGCTGGTACTCTAGTAAGTATGTTAAATGGTCCTCAAATGCTTCTTAGCTTTAAAAACTGAAAGATTCTTCAGCAGGTTGTGACTGTGGACTGCTGACTGTGGGCTCAATTTAGCTCTTAAAGGAAGGGAATACTCCATCACAAAGGTGATGGATATCCCATCTGCCATATTACGATCCCACTCTATCCAATGGAGATCATAATACGGCGGATGGGATAGCCATCTTGTTAGTGATGGAGTATTCTATTTGCTGAGATCTAAATAAGGCCCTAAGTCTTCTTTTCTTAGAAGGTCCTGAACAATCAGGTTGATGCAATGCACCTAGCACAGGCCCCCATAATAGCCACCATCTGCCATAGATTTAACTATAATACTGCCATTGTCCGTGACAACAAATCCAATTCCGAGACCTCTGGGTCACAGCCATTCAAACACCTTGCTATTAAAGTCCAAGATGCTTGCAGTTGCATGCAATTTCCCCATGGCGAACATGGCTACTGTTGTATGCCACCAAATGCCCTTTAAACGGGTCTTCAGTGCCTGTAGATAACGGTTGTCTAAACCCCGCAAAAGAGATCCAGTGTACAGTGTTACACATGTAATCAGTGGCTTCACAACTGGTCCAGATGTCTGTCGGCAGGTGGATAGTGTGAACAGCACTCTGCTGCAAAGCTTTTGCAACCAATCGTAGCACAATGAGATGGAGTGCTGGAACAGCAACTATGATAAAATAGGTCCAGATAGGAACATTCCTTTTTGGGCAAATGGCTGCCACAAATTCTAAAAATCCCACTCCTTACACAAAAGAAAAAGGGTAGAAGTCCAGCGCTAACCCTTTAGCCTAGATTGTTTTCTTTTGTGGTGCCTCTTACACAGGCAGCTTCTGGGGAGAACTAGGAAGTGGTAGTTTTAAAGTGCATCTTGGGGCAGTCACTTTTTGCAGGGATGTCTCCATTTGTGCTATTTTGAGGTTGCTGAGGCAGGTGATACTGGAGAACCGCTGGGGACATGGCTGCTTTGTGTAGAGCAATCACACTCTTCAACCTCATCACCTTCAACTCTCACCATGATGGTATCTGATTCCCCTCTCTCATCATCACCAACGCCACCTGCATCAATTTTTTTAAGGTGCGTCTCCCGCCGGATTGTGTGATGTTTCTTAATATGAGTCGCTTGGTTCCATTATCATAGTGTTAACCAGGTTTACCTCAACGAACACTCGGGGGACAAATGGAGTGCATTGCAGTGTTATCCTCCTGCTTGCTAATCATCACGAAGTCCCAAATTGGAGAGTAGAACTTTCTTAGTGTGCCACCGCCAATGCCTGAAGGAGAATTAAAGGTAGGTGGATGTGTCATAGATTGCCTCTCTAAGGTGCATACTTCAACAGAGGTAGCGATGGATACAGGTCTCAATGGGGGCCTAACTACAAATACAGAACTTGCGGTGGTGATGGTACCAGTGCCACATCCTTAGAAGCTTGTTGAATAGGAGGGGTAATGTTGGTGTCCTCTGAGTCAGCTTCCATGACAATCACTGGCTCGTCATACTCATCTCCTTCCATACAGGAACTTTCCTTTTTCCACAAGTGGAAAAGACTGGAGGACTCATGTTGTGGCCATGTCACTTTGTAGAGGCCTTCTGTCTGGCAGTACTGTGGATACCACTTTTGCATCTAAAAGCAAACAAGCAAGAAAAACATTTAGTGAAAAGTGGCATTTTCATTGTTTGAATATTTATACTAGTACAGACGATATAATTTAGTGTGGTTACTTATTATCATAAATAATTAACAATAGTGTATCCATTCTCAAGTCAAGCCACATGACCATAACATTTAATTTTCAATCAGGTTAACCTTTACAACATACAGATGTAACTGTTTTCTTTACATGCATCTAAGCCAAACATCTGTGTCAGGAAAAATTTAATAATCCTTAAAAATGAACGATGGTGTGCACCTATGGCAACCGAGGGGGTCTAGAGGGAAATGGAATAATCCTTAAAAATGAATCCTAGTGTGTGCCTATGGGAGTCCAGAGAGAATGGAATAATCATCAACAAATTAATGCTGGTGTGCGTGTGTGCGCATATTGCAGGCAGGGGGGCCCACCGGTTCAAGGAAAAATTAGTAATGACAATGCCTAAAAAATTAATGCTGGTGTGCTGCAGGTGCCTATGGCAGGCAGCGGGTGGATGGAGGGAAAATGTAAAAAAAAAAAAATATTTTTTAACTTGCTGGCTTGCTAGGGGACTAGAAGAAACCTATTGGGAGGCAAGGAGGTGCAGGGGAAAATGTAAAATAATGCATATATTATGAAACACTCTTCATATTTACATATTCTACAATGATCCTCAAGGATATAAAACTGATATTAGGGAATTGTAAAAATAAATAAGCCAAAAACTAAAAGGCATAGTCCTCGCCTATCAATCTCCATAGAAAATGGCTTTGAAGCATTGAAAACTGGGAAAAAAAAGGATTACACAGCGGCAGGCTGCACAAATTGGCCCGCGGCCACATAGTCATACAACAGCAAGCAAAAATAAATGGCCTCAATAAAAAACACATGTAGGCCTATGGCAAACACACACTGGCTGGCTACACAAAATGATCACCGGCCACATGGTCAAACAAACATGAATGTTCAATTAGGTTTATAAATCTATTGATACATTTGCTTATGATTGATTAACTCATATTCCAGATGGAAATTCATTATTTCATTTTGGCATAAATGTGTTGGCATGAATGTTTTTACATGAATTTTTCCCTATGGTATACCATTTTTTATTTAAAAAAATCTTTTCCCAGGTTACATGCGGTTAGATGGGCAAATCACTCTTTTGTACTTTTTGCAAGGTTGTGTCATTCAGCACAGACAATGCAAGGCCTTGTGCTAAATATGCGTCAATCATGGGCTGTTCTGTTGGCCTGTGGGGAGGCAATGCAAAGTCCTACAAGGACATGTATCATGCAGTGGCGATTCGAGAAGCTGAGGGCTGTGATGCGGAGTCCTGTGTCAGGGATGGGTTCTGCAGCAGTTCAGATGCGTAGTTCAGCTGGGCTGGCAGAATCCCTTAGGCCACAATGGTCAATGACTGTCCCTGAGGCTTCTGATCAGGAGGCCAGCCAAGCAGCCCTTGGAGTTACTCTGGCAGACCTGAGTCCAAAATGCAGGTCCAGTCCTTCAATCAGGTAGCAGGACAGCAGGGCAACAGAGTTGCAGTTCTTCTTGCAGAGCAGCACAGCAATCCTTTTGAGTTCTCCCTAGGTCCAGAGGTGTACTGAAGAGTGGGTCTGAGGGTCCCATTGTTATACACGGTGCCTCCTTTGGAGTAGGAGAAGTTTCTAGAGTATTCCCTTTGAAGTGCTTGAAATTTTCTGACTCCCCTGACCTGACTCCAAGCGGGGTGCATGAACAATCCAAGGGTGAAAGCCATTTGTGTGAAGGTAGAGCACAGCCCATTCAGTTACAAGTGGGGCTGTGCCCAGCTCTGCCCCTCAGGTTGCCAGTTGATGGCCCATCCAGGCACACCTAATCCCTGTAGTGTGTAATTGCCTGGGAGGAAAAAAGCAAAGACTAAATGCTTACATGTTCTCAATCAAAAGTTAGCACTTATTAAATGTAAAGACGCCCCCCAATGTTAGCCTATTGCCGTTATAGGCCTCACAGAAGTGAAAAGTGAATTAAGGAGTTTTTTACTACCAGATAATGTAAAACTTAAACATAAACATGCAAACTTTTAATGCCCTATGAGCTACCTATGTCTACCTAAGGAATTACTTATATGCAATGAAAGGGGAGTTTAACACTTGGCAAGGCAATTATATTGCCACACGAATCGTCAATTTAAAACTGTATTCAGGCTTCAATGACATGCCTGGGACCTGTTGTAAGGGGCTACTTAAGTGGGTGGTACAATATGTGCTGCGGGCCCACGAGTAGCATTTTATTTAAGGCTCTCTGTATATTCTATACCACTTTACTATAGAAGTATAGGTAAATTAAATATGACAATTGGGTGTAAGCAAATTTTACCATGTTTTAGGAAGAGAGCACGGGCACGTTAGCACTGGTTAGCACTGGTAAAGGGCACAGATTTGCTGGCATGTTCCTAATGGTATCTACAACTTCACTTCTTGCTTGGATATAGAAGTGAAGCAAACAGATAAATCGAACTGAGTTTTTATATGTTGTTGGCACACTCAATACAAAGGGCAAACATGAAATGTTGATGTGTTCTCAAAAAGTGAGCAGGAAACAGAAGTGGCTAGAATTTGCTGTGTATTTATTTGTGGAATAACGATTTGCTTGTCAAAATGACAGATCATGTGTAAGTATTGCTCTGACAAACTAGAGGACAAACAAATGTCTGCAGGAGAAATACATTTAGAGTTGGTTCAAATTCCAGAGGAACTTCGACATATACATGTTTATGAAACAATATTGATATAATATATGCACCCATTTCAAGCAATAGTTGTATGGAACCAAAGATAGGGAGACTACCACTGACTAAGCTATAGAAAGGCCTTAAAGGTAAAGTTGAGCACTTACCTTTAGGTTTTAAACATAATTTTGAAACTGTGGGTTTAGAGAGAGATAAAGATGAGCCACTTATTTTTCTAGCAAATAGTGTATCCACAAAAAACAAAACAATCTGACAAGAACTAGTGGATGTGAATAAGGTGAAGAATGCTACATTCTATCTGAAACAGAATAATGTGCATTACAAAGATGTAGATGTTCTCACAGATGGAAGTTGCATGGAGGAAGAAATGTTACTTTAAAGTGCACAGTTTAAAAAGCGGATGGAAATAAATCTTAAGAAATCTATGAGCACTACAGTATCCATCCACTGCATTCAAAAAAAGTTATGGGGGATGTCATTGAATTGCACCAGATGAAACAATGAAAAGGAGCTCCAATGAGTGTCTTGGAGAAAAGTTCAGAAGCCCGCTGTTTTCAACAACTATTTCCAACTGGAGTAGGAGAACGGTATGATGACCTCCCAGTTCAAACGCCAGCAGCTGAGTATAGGGCATCCAGATTATATTCTGAGGACCCTAGATTTTGTCAAAGTATTCCATACATATTCCATCTGTTATTTGATAATGATTTGTCTGGGCTATCATACATTGTTAACCATATTCTTAAGACAGCAGCTGATCTATAAAATATGTCCGCAAGAGACTGTCATAAAAATGTACGGAAATATGAGACGTTGGAATACAATCTGATGAATTTGATGGCAGGCCAATGTGGGACCAATGTATACTGGTATCGTCCTCATGGTGAACTAAAATGTGTGTTACGAAATTTAGGTGCACCAACTTCTCCCACTACATGGTCTTAGGTGACGTGAATCTCCACCTTGATCAGGGAAAGGCCAGTGATTTTTTTAAAGTCTCTTCAACTGGCTCACATTCTTCAATGGGTATTTAGCCCCACACATCAAGGGGGCCACATTTTAGACCCGATTTGTTCTAACTTTCCTATTCAGGTGGCCTCTTTAGTTTAATAGTACTTGGGCATCCTCTCGCCCCTCCCTTCAGCAGGAACTTGAAGGGAGGTAGACAGGGTTCACGGAGTGGATTTCTGATTCTGTGGCAGTACTATCCTCACCACGCCCCCCCATGCTTGCCAGGGAGTCTCCATCTAAACCCAGGTTTTTGCCTGAGCTCAAACTTGTGAAACACAATTGCAAGGAATTGGAGGGGGCGTGGCATGCCAGCGATAACTGCCCCCTGGCAAAACATACACTCAGAATTAAGCAAAAGGAGTACTATGCTGCTATAGCTTTGGCAAAAAAGCTGATACTTCACCTTGCGTATTGATCAGGCCAATAACAACTCTAAAGAAATGTTTTCTATAGTGCAGAGTTTTCTGTCTCATAGTGCTCAGACTTGCTCGTTTCCACCTTCCGAGACCTGGTGCAATGTTTTATCCAAGTTTTTCTTGGACAAGATTTGTTCCATTCAGGCAGCTTTCCCCTCCGGTGTAATTGGCCATAAGGCCTCTCCACCTCCTGCCTGGCCTTCAGCTGGCTCTACCTTTATTTTGCGTGCTTTTTTGCCAGTGGACCTGCCTAGCACTCTTAAAATTCTTAAACGCTTGAAATCAAGCTCACCTTCGGAGCCTTATGCTGCTAGACTATTGGCATCAGCTGCTGACATGATCAATCCTGAAGTTAATCAGATTATTAATATCTCTTTGCGTGACGCCCTTGTGCCAGAAGCCTGGAAGCAGGTAAAAATCCTTCCCCTTTTAAAGCAGCCTTCACTGGATCCTTCGACTCCTGGAAGCTACTGTCCTATCTTGCTTTTGCCTAGTCTGGCAAAGGTGTGTGAGAAGGTTGTTACTAGACAGCTTACCGAGCATGTTGAAGGTGCGGGTCTACTGCATTGGTGGAGGTCTTTGAGGTGATCAGGGAGTGTTTGGATGCCAGCGGGATGGGCCGCTTTGGTTATGCTGGATCTCTCGGCAGCATTCAATATGGTACCCCACTCCTTGCTTCTTGCTCTTCTCTCGGAGATTGATATATCCGGATCCGATTGGGGCTGGCTCAGGTCCTTCCTGTATGGCCGGACGCAGCAGGTCTGGCTACCACCGTGCGCTTCTGCACCTCAGCCAGTGGCCACTGGCATCCCACAGGGTACTCCCTTAGCCCCCATTTGTTTAACATCTATGTCACCCCCAGGTATATTTAGCGGAGGGGCTAAGGGGATAGCCTACGCGGATGACACCCAGCTTCTGTTTTCTTTGGGAAGGGATGATGCTTTGGTCTCCTCTGCTCAACAGTGTCTAGCCTCCGTCTTCCACTGGATGGCTCATGCACAGCTTAAATGTAATGAGGAGAAATCCGAGATCCTGTTGTATGGCAAATTTCCCACAAGCTTCAGAGAGACGTTGTGGCCTCCAGGGTTCCCCTTGCCATATTTGAAGGGGAATTCGGCTAAGAATCTGGGAGCGTGGTTCGAGGATAATCTAACTTTCTCGACCCAAGTCAAGAAGCTGGTGGGGACTTGCTTCGGCATCTTAAAAACTTTGAGGAAGTTTCTCCCCTTTCTCCCAAAATCTGCAAAGGAAACTGTCATCCGCGCTTTGATCCTCTCTCGCCTAGACTACGCAAATGCACTATATGCTGGCTTGCCGGGTTATCTCTTGAATAAGCTACAGGTAGTACAGAATTTGGCTGCCAGGCTCTTGTTGGACCTCTCCAGCAGAAGCAGTGTGTGTTTTCATCTGCGATCTTTGCGCTGGCTTCGTGTTGAGGTTCGGGTAAAATTCAAGATCTTGACTATTGTGCACAGTGCCCTCCATGGCCTGGGGCCTGCCTACTTACAGAAGAGGTTCTCGCTCTATGCCCCTGCGAGACTACTGCGGTCCTCTTCACAACTTTTGGCTCAGATTTCCCGGTTCACCCGCCAAAGGCTGGGGCGGGGGATGTTCTCTTGCCTAGAAAGCTGCTCTGGCATAAAATGCCCTGCCATTGGCCTTATGCAGCATTCATGATTCTTTGACTTGAGGAAAAAGTTTAAAACCTTCCTTTTTTAGCTTTGTCCCTTGACCTTTCAATGCTTGCACCGGGACACTCTTCGGAGTAGCTGTGCGCGCTATAAACTTATTTAACATAACATAACAACTTGGTTTGTGACCCTCAGTTGTGCAGAGTATGCATGGGATGATTTACGTGACTTTTTGAGAGAAGCAAACTATAATATTAAGGACATCAATCTGAAGACACCAGGAGAACTTTACTGTTTGGATCCTTCAAATATGCTCGCCTTCATCTCCAATAAAATAAATCCACCTCTTGGAGAAGTCACTGGTTTCTTTTTGCGTAACGAGTACCCAAACAAGAGGTGCTTCTCATGTTCATAGGTTTTTGTGGATTAAATATCTACCGAAATTTAGAACAGACACTGATGAGTCTTTACTTTCTTTCATAGAGCAGTGTTACATGTACCATCCCAAAAGACAGTGATGAAAAAGGCCTAAAACAGCACGTTTTGCTTTTCCAATCACATAGATGTAGGAAATACTATCTTCAATAGCAAAAGGAACATTATCCACTAAATGTTGTTTTACAATTCTAAGATCTGTTATTTCCAAAGGATGAGTCAACAGATTTTTATCTTCAGTCAGACATGTGCTTTCTCAAAAATCACCCAGAAACACCTACAACCTGACGAGAACAGATGTTTCAAAATATATCAATGACTACAATCCAGTCATTCACAAAATGTGGAATGCCAATATGGATATTCACTTTGTGGTAGACAATTCCACAGCTGTTGCTCGCTATGTTACTTCATACATAACAAAACTTGAAAGGACAGAGATGAAGGATATGTGGGAAGAGATGTGGGAAAAGTCTTGAGCAAAGAAACTATACAGCTTAAGCCTGAAGTTGCTTTCATATAGGGATATTGGATCTTATGAATTATGTGATTGGTTGAAGTCAGCTAGTGTATACTTTAAGATGAGAGATATTGTTTGGGTGAGTCTAGGCCTAGCATGCACGCAAAATAGAGTATTAAAGTATTTTATTGAAATTCAGTACCATGCAGATTTTCACACAGAGAGTACAGATATTGTCAAAACAAACTTAGTGGACACCTACTATCCTAAAAGGAATCTACATCTTGAATATGTAGGCCTTTATGCAAAACTTCAAAACTGCAGATATAGAAACAATGTGACTAAAAATGTAGATGAAGGTCAATTTGCAGTAGTTAGTTGCAAAGTCTGTTTGGTGTGACAAAGCAAAGGTAGTCTCATTAATCATAGAAAATTGAGTGGCCAGACTCCTGAAAAACAAGAGTTTTGCTATGTGGCGCTTTTACAGCTCTTTAAGTATTAGCGTTCTGAATCAGAATTACCAAGAGAATTTGACTGCTTTGAAGCCTCTTTCAATGCTGCAAAGGATAGTACTGAGTGTTCAGTATTTCCTAACTATTTGAAAATGTTACATGATGAAATTGAACAGAAAGAAACAATTGCTGCTGAAATAGCCAAGGAGAGTTCACAAAGTAGCCAAAGTCATCTAGGTCCTCTTGGACAGCAAATCATAAAAAATAAAGCTCCCATAGCAATGAATGAGGCGGCGGCTGCAATGCAACTAGTAAGACAGGAAACTAAGGATTTGGAAGAATTTGTTGCACAACAAAATGACATGCAAAAAGAAATATATATGGAGGTGAAATACAAAGTTGAGCATGGATTCTTCCATGGCAAGAAAGAGTGTGTATTCACGTTATTTAAGCCTACACTGTTGTATGTCAACGGTAAAGCTGGCACTGGTAAAAGCTTTTTAATAACAAGTTTTGACTGCTTAACTACTGAGTGTAATTTGTCATAGATTAACAGCACATGTTATCAAAGGAATTACTTTACATCGACTTTTGATGCTGGCTGTGGAGCATGAAATCTAGAATATCAAGAATTATCCGATGTAGCTTGCCATGAAGTGTTGATAGTGCTAATAAAGTTAAAGCTTTTAATCATTGATTTGGTGAGCATGGTCTCAAACTTAATGCTTACCGTTGTACATTTAGGAATGCAACAGCTTTTAAAAACAGGAAGTGATGTCCTCTTTGGAGGAAAACACTTGATTGTTTTGGGAGATCTACAGCAACTTACGCCTGTAAAAGGACAGCGGTGTTCAAAACAGAGCTCCACAATGAAACTCGGACAGTGATGCTTTTATAAATATCATGCCTGAGGAGAACAGTGAACAATCTCCATTGCCATGACTTATGCCATCAAAAACTAAAGTGTATACATGGGCTGTATCAACGCATTAAAAATAAAGGTTCATTTGTAGCAACGATGAAACACAAGAAAACAAAAGTACAAGCAGGTACATGACCTTTTCTACACATATTGGTATGTTCTGATACAAAAGACTAAGTTTTGTTGTGTCATCAGCTGGAGAGTTGGTTGAAGATGTCATTTGACGTATCCTATGGACTGTCATGAATGCGTTTAATTATAATGATGACATATTGGTTTTTGTAGCTACAAAGGTAAAGCACCGTAAAGCTCTCATGCCCATGTGTCATTTACTTGCAGATGCAGGTCTGACTTTGAATGCTGACAAATGTGAATTCCATAACAAAAAGCTAAAAATCTCTGGCCAGATATTTTCTGATAGGGGTATGACACCCAATACAGACAAAGTGCAAGTTTTGTTAATTGTCAGTCCCCCAAAAGATGTTTCCAAGTTATGTTCATTCCTTGGCAAGATACATATGAGACTTTGCTGCCGTGAGCGCACCGCTGAAAGACTTAACAAAAAAGAATGTTTCATTTCATTGGTCACGTAAATGCGAGCAAAGTTTCAAGAAATCAAACAAGCTATTGAGAATGCTACTGAAGTGGCATACTTTGATCCAAAATGTCATAGGGAGGTTGTTGGTGATGCTAGTCCATTCGATTAGGTGCAGTCCTTGCACAGCACAGAGGACACCGAAATGCTTCAAGAAAGATTGTGGCCTATGTAAGCAGAAGTTTGTCCCAAACAGAACATGCTTGTTCACACCCTGAGAAAGATAATTTAAAAGTGGGTTGGGCTTGTGAACATTTCCATGTATTCTTCTGTGGAAAGCTTTTTATGCTTGTGATGGATCATCAAGCATTGTTGACCATCTTTGGCAATCCAAAGGCCAAGATGCCTTCTTGCATTGAACGTTGGGGTTTACGATTACAAGACAACAACTACACAATCGTGCACCATACAGGGAAAGACTAAACCCTCCCAACTACTTCTCATGAGTGCCTCTACAGTGCCATGGTACCCCTCCCAAGACGGCTGAAGCCTAAATACATTTCATTGCGAAATCAAGGACACCAGCTGCCATTTTGCGGGAACAAATTGACACTGCCACGAGTCAAGATAGTGACATGCTAAAACGAAAAGACATTATCACTCAACAGTATTGTAACAAGCACACTCAACCTCTCACCAGTGACAGTGAATACCAGAAGTTTAAAAATGTCAAACATGAACTGTCTTTGATGAAAGAAAGCGTTATCCTGAGAGGTTTGAGAATTGTTCTTCCAGAGAGTCTGCCACAACAGATAATTGAAGAGGCCCATGAAGGACATCGTGGAAGCCTTGCCACAAAACAACCTCTCTGAGACTGAGTCTGGTTTCCTCACCACGAGGCGATAGTTACACAGAATTGAAGGCCTCTCATCTATGCAACTGCCTTTGATTGCAAGCCACTCAACACACCTCAACCATGTCAGAGTTGCTAAAGCATGTAGGGAAAGAAATGCTGCTGACTTTTTCAGTCCTCTTGACAATGGGCATCACCTGATGGTGATTGCTGATGAATACTCCTGCTTTTTCTTGATAGAAGATTTCTCATCTATCACTCAAGAAATGTCATTGAGAGATTAAACAGCATATGCAAGACCTGTGGTGTATGTGTGATCCTAAAATCTAACAACAGGTCACCTTTTTAACAGTCGAGAATTCAGAGACTTTTTCAGTCATCTTAATGTGGAGCATCCAAAAAGCACACCTCTATGGCCACAGGCCAATGGCCTTGTCAAATGTTTCATGAGTACTCTCAAGAAAGCTGTTCAGCATGTTGCATTGGAAAAGTTCAACGTTAAAAGTGTCTTGTATTCTATTCCTCAAGCTTACCGTTATACCCCTCACTCGAGCACAATTGAAAACCCTCTAACCTTGGTGTTCGGGAGAGCCATGAAGGCCAAGTTACCTTCAATGGGCAAACAGAAAATCAAGTACTAATTACTAAGGAAGACACCCATATAAGAAACTTGGATCATAAAAGGAAAATGAAAGTCTATGCAAACAAGCCCCTACATGCTATAGACATTACATTCAATAGAGTATATTGAGTGCTTGTTCGTCAGTCTAGCAGACAGAAATCTGATGCCTCCTTCAATGCTGAGCCACTTCAGCAAAGGACACATGGTGACTACCCAACGTCCTGGGAAGTCCATGATGCAAGATTCTTCGCATTTCCGACATGTGGCTCATTGCTTGTCATGCTCTGATGTCACTGTAGAGACTTGGTTGGAAAAGACAACTGAAGACCCCCTGACTGCTGTTGATCCTACATCATGATTGCAGATTATGTGCACTTCGACTGCCTGTCCCAGTTTCAGGAAGGCACGGTAGGGACGGTATATCAGAGCACCACGAAGACTCATTGAAGAGATATAATTGTATATATTTGTACAAGAATTGCAGATTGTATTAAACAGAGGGGGAGATGTAGTGTTGTTTGAGTTATCAATGATGGAACTCCTCTGGCTCCTGATGGACTCCGTAGAACTGTAACGGAAGTGTTAGAGCATAGTGAAGTGAATGCAGGATTATAATGTTGAGTTTGAGGTTACTAGCAGAAGAATAAAAAGTGTTATACTAAGCTCCATGTGTGGTGTAGTCATTGGTGGGTACCAAGGTGGAGGAGGATGCTACAACTCGGAGAGCAGAGTGGTGTTCCCCATGTTCTTAGATTGGAGAAAGTGTGTGTGTTCAGTGCATGCACAGGGATTGTTAGCAGGCGTGCTCGTACATACTTTCTCTTTCTAATGGGAAATCAGCAGACCCTTTGTGACTCTCTGTCATCTATTTAAGGATCAAAGCAATGTGACTCTCCTGGGTACTAGTTCACTTTGCCTGTACTGCTACTTGTTGTAATTTGCTGTGCCTAATACTTGTTTACAAACTATTTGTACCCTGATGTGCTGCATAATATGAGTGATGGACAAACACACCCGTGTGAAAGTCATCCTTTTTGCCCTGATACCTCCCATTTTGTTTTGACGAATACTTTTGACAACTGACTCTGACTGAACCTTTGGCTCTGTTAAGCCAGCCCAGGGCCAAAAAGGTATATGATAATTAGGGGAATTTATAATTGGCACTGACAACCTACCTGTAAGTCCCTGGTATATGGTAGGGCATGTAGGTTTAGAGGCCAGCAGCTTAGAGGCACTTAAGTGTGCCCAGCTGTATTGCCTGCTGTCATTTTAAAATTCAGGCCTGCTTTATAAGCTGCTTTTAAACTTAAATGACATGCACATTTGACTTTGGATTTAAAGGTACTTCCAGCATTAAACGACCATACAAATATCTCACCCCTAAGGTCTATCGCAGGTGCCCTTTAAAAATAGGATGTTTTATATACCCTGGTCAGGGAAAAATTATTAATTTAGTTTTCCCCATTGTAGCACTTTCAGCTCCGTTGACTAACATGGAAATACTGTAATACAGTGTAACTTTTTACTGGAGTGAGCTAAAATAATATTTCAAGGACTTAAAAGATTGGTAATGATAAATCCAATAACTTGCCACTGTTGAGTTCATCATGACTAATATGGAAAATACGTTATAGTACTTTCTTTTCTGTGAGCCAACATCCAGTCTTCTAACAGGTTCTCCTTATTTGCCAGCCTTAACAGGTTTAGCAAAACTGCTTTGATGAGGTGATAGGTGGCCTGCACAGAGACAGAGTAAGATCCAGGCTCTAGTAATCACATCAGCAAAGAAAACATGCCCCCATAAAATATCAGGCTCCAGTAATCACATCAGCCAAGGAAACATGTCCCAATTAGATATCACCGGTGCCCTCGTTGCCACCAATCCTCATGCAGGGTACTGTTACGCCTGCAACCCACTCTGGGTTGTTAAAGAAAAGGAACAGGCCGTTGTGGCTCGACCGCTGGACTGAGTGTTACCTGGGCATTGGCCATGCCTCCAGGTCTCCGCGTGCTCAATGGGGCCCCGGCTGGGGCAAACACCGTAACCACCTGTGGGGGCTGCTCTTGTCATCAGCGTCCCTCCCTCTCATAATCCCCCCATGCCTTGAATCGCACTCCAGCGGTGGGGGAAGCTTGGACTGGGCCGGAGAAGACAGTGGATGCACAGGCCCGAGGCTCCCTCGATCCTGGGGCCGGGTGGTGAGATCCCCTCCACGGCAGTGAATTGCAGATGGGGAGCGGGCAAGTGCGGCAGCTCCTTTCTGAACGGAGCACGCCCTCGCTATCCGGCGGCCTGGATTGGTGTCCTGCTGGGCGGAGCTGGGTCGATTGTAGCTCCTCGATGCTGGGGTATTTCTGTTGCCAGGCAATGCCTCACATCTATTTGTTTGTACACCAGGGAAGCTTTGGCCTCGGACTCGGGCCGCAGCCAGTGATCAGATCAGATTTCCTCAGACAGCCTCTTCCTCAAAGGGAACACAACTAGGCTCCCAGTGCCTCCAAGCCCCACAGAGGTACACAGTCAAAGAGCGCTGCACAAATGCACACACAGTGCAGGTTGACAGAACTTGGAAACTTTGATGTCCCTTAGATTCCGACAACAGGAGGCCAGTACACACAGGCCCTTGGAGACTCCTCTCAAGCAGGGGATGGACACAGCACACAGCAAAGTCCTTTTCCCTTCCTTGGCACAATCAGCTACTGCAGAACAACCCCAGAATGCACACAACAAAGGAGCAACACTCCTCCTCCAGTTTCTCCAGCTCTTCTCCTTGGCAAAGGTTCCTCCTGATTCACGGAGTAGTTTCTAGACAGGGGTTTGGGTCTGATACCCCAAAAGGTCTCTGTTCTCTTTGTGCAGGGGGCTCTGACCCAGTTCAAACCTGTTCTGCCTTCACTGGCGCAGCATGACCACAGGAGGTGGAGACAGTATTGTGCAAGGGAGACAGGTTCCATTCAGGTGGAAGGTCAATCTCCTCCCACCACATTTTAAATGCAGCCAGGGTCTATTCAGCTCTGGGCTCTGGGCTGGGTCATCCAGGAAGGGCCATGCACACATCAACCCCGCCAGCGACTGTCTACTGGGAATGCACATCCTCTGTCTCTGTCACACTGAAACCAGACAATCAAGCCACAAACAGCCAGAGGCACACAGGATGGTTGAACAAGAACATAGCCACTTTCAAAAAGTACTGTTTTCAAACACACAATTTAAAAACCAGCTTTACTAAAAGATATGGTATTAAATCCTGAGTTCAGGGATACTAATACTAATATACATCTTATCCCTATGGGAAGATATGCTTGTAATATGTCACAAAGCATTCCCCATTCTGTCTTATGGGCAGGGTAGCCTTTCAATAGTAAAAAACGAAATTGGCAGTATTTCACTATCATGACATGTTACACACACCAGTACATGTCCTACCTTTCACATACACTGCACCCTGCCCAGGGGGGTACCATGGGCCTACCATAGGGGTATCCTATGTGTAAGAAAAGGAAAGGGTAGGGCCTGGCAAGTGGTTGCACTTGCCAAGTGGGTATGGCAGTTAACAAACTGCACACAGGCACTGTAGTGGCAAGCCTGAGACCTATTTTCAGGGCTACTCATGTTGGTGGGACACCCAGAAGTGTTGCAGGCCCACCAGTAGCATTTGATTTACCAGCCCTGGCACACTCAGTGCACTTTACTAGCGACCAACTGGTAAATCAAATATCAGGGAGAACCAATACCCATACCAATTTACACATGGAGCACTTGCATTTTGATCAGCAGTGGCAAAGTGCCCAAAGCATCTAAGCCAGCAAACACTAAATCCAGAACAACATCAAAAAGACAGGAGGTGGTGGCAAAAGTGAGGGAAAACCACGCCAAGTATTCCAGGTATAACACTCACTTACATGTTTGGGTGAATAATCTCCGCAAGATGCATAACCTGGATGTTCAGGTGAGTGGATCTTGACAGCCAGCATATTTCAGAACACTTCTGTTGCCTCCTAAGGGGAACATTCATAGTTTAAGTAATTATTATTGGCCATATATACATAACTTGTTTTATAATATTTTATAATATTTTTATATTTTACAAATCTATAAATGTACAAATGTATAACTTGTAAACAATGTCATGTCTTTCCACAGCGTATACTCATCCACATTGTTTGGTTGAATGTGTAGCAGAGAAATGCCATATGTACATTTTGATTTGCTGTAGTGTTGTACAGTGAACTAGGTAGGACTGCGTATCTGGACAACATAAACATCAGAATATGGAGACTGAGTCCGCACATATGGATCAGAGAATGTTGGGCCCAATTCCTAGCTAACTCACAGTGCGCCATATGGACCACTAACCTCACAGGGTACCAGATGGAACCTGCAACCTCAGAACATGACCACTATGATTCCCCAAGGAAATCGTGGAAACAAATCTACACTTTTGTTGTCACTCAGGCATGCCCAAAAGCAGTACAACTTTCCAGGAGCCCTCCTGGTCATGTAGGCGTTTACCCCGCCATAGAAATTGCGGCGGCCACTTGACCCCGCTGCCTGAGGCCTAAAAACCAGCCTCCAAATGCTGCCAGGGGTTGCCAGCCTGGGCCACCTGCACCGGGCATGAAGGCAGAAACCTGGCCCCCGGCCGACCTTTACCACCCCTCGGCCACCGGACCACCTACGCCGGGAAATGCAAGGAATTCACTTCGGTGCGATGAAAGCACACAATGGGCTCTGCCAGTGGCCCCTCGGGCTAGAACAACGGTGCAGTCCATTTCCCTCCAGGGTGCTCCTGAGACCTCAACTGGTCTCCCGCTGCTTCATGCTAGACAGTGCGACCTCGAATAGAGATACACTCGCCTCTAACAGCCTCAGTAACCCAGCAGGGCTCACCTCAGACCTCCTCTGACTCTCCTGAGGTCCTGCTGACACTGCATCTTCCGGTGGAGCCCTCACATTCCAGCAAAACCCTGGGCCCTCTGTTTCCTGTAAGAAGTCCCTGCCGGCAACCAAGCACTGTCACGTCTGACTTCCTCTGAGGCAGAAAAAGCTTGCAAGGCTCCGTCTCTCCTGCCTGCCGGCCACGCCCACAAACAGGTTCTGCCTGACTTACGCGTGCTTACGGTTAGCGGGGAATTATGAAGCAAGGTCTCTGTCGATATTGAGAAAACGGTGTGACTTCTTGTTCTGTGCCTGCCGCAATCACGGTCGGAGTCCCCTCCTTGGGCTCCGGTAATTGGAGGAGGAAAAACACTCACCATACATTATTTGGAACATGAGCCCACGCCAAGGGCTCAAAAACTGGGCGCCTCATCTTGCTTCAGCCCCAGGTCCGGGGCAATCAGGCCAGAGCACTCAGTCCTCCCGGCAGAGTGCCGAGAGGGAACGCAGGCAGGGCGCAGCCAGGCAGGCCAGCACAACGGGCAGAGCGGCAGTCCTCCTCTCAGCAACAAAGCCCCATGGCAGTTCCTCCTGGTTCCCTGCAGCCCACGCAGTGTCCCCTCTTTAGTCTCAAGTAAGCACCAAAGTTCCACACTTTCATGGGGTCAAAGCCCCAATATTTACATAACATACTGTCTTTGTTCACACCCTGGCACAGGTCTCTGTGCCTGGTCCAAACCAGTTTCTGGGGTGCACTTACACCTCTCTTTTCAGGTGCACAACAACCCTCATTGTTAGTGTAGGCTCTGCCCCCAGCCAAACCACAAGGGGGCGGAGCCAGCATTGTGTAAGGCAGGCACGGTCCTATTCAGGCCCAGATGCTACTCCTCCTACTATGCCAAATGTAGACCGGCCTATTCAGTGTAGCGCTGACTCACCCAGCCCCTCTGGAGCCATTGCGCCTCCCCAGCCTTTGTCCCTCCAGAGCCAGACACGCAATACACATCAGACAGGCACAAAGACACATAGCACACCGAAATGCCCACGTCTAAAAGTGGCATTTCTAAAACAGTGATAATAAATCTGTGAACACCATCCCATAGCATTTATTACCACTATTCCAAGCATACCAAACGTGATCACGCTACTCCTATCAAGAATTACTACTGACACACATATCAGGGAATCCCCATTACATTCCTATGAGAGGGTAGACTTACTGTAGTGAGAAACCAAAATGGCTGTTTGTCACTACCAGGACATGCCACACAGTTAAGGCACATGTCCTACCTTTTACCTACAGAGCACCCTCCCCATAGGGCTAGCTAGGGCATACCTTAGGGATGACTGATATGTAGTAAAAGGGGAGTCACAGACATGGCACCTACTTTATGTGCCACCACACAGCAGCAGTAAACTGTGCGCGCAGGCACTGCAATGATAGAGGCCTGAGACAGGTTTGAACGGCCACTTTGGAGGGTGGCACAATTAGAGCTGCAAGCCCACCAGTAGCATTTATTTAACTAGTCCTGGGTATATGAGATACCACTTTACAAGGGACTGATAGGTAAATTAAATACCCCAAACAGGTGTAGACCAATCTTACCATGTTTACCATAGAGAGCACATTAACTTTAACACTGGACAGCAGTGATAAAGTGCCAGGAGTCCTAAACCCACCAACACCATGCCAGCAAAAATACCAGGAGGAAGGCAAAAAGTTCAGGGATGATCCTGCGAAAAGTGCCAAGTCCAACATAGATGCTCTCCCGGGCAGCGACCACAGCTGCAGGTTCACCCGGGGAAAGCATCGGAGACCACCTGGGTCAATGGACTGGTGTGTTTCCCTTGGCTCCTGCAGGATGTCATCAGGATGTTGCGGTGATCATGGCGCTCCTCTACCTTGCGGCCACCATCTTCAGCGGTTAAGCCACACCCCTCTTAATGTATAACTTTCAGTTTCTTTTTTTTTCCAGTTCAGGTTTTTGATAAATGATCGAAACTGAATGTTGGGACGAAGTATATGCAAATCAGGCTGTGTCCGGCTCCAGTAGGAACTCTCCAGACTTATCTGTTAGGCTATGACCAGGGCCACTGGTAATATGTGATTCTGCTGATGCAACTTGCTTCGCATTATTATTAATTTGCCACATTTACCACATAATCAATCATCTGCTACATAATCTGCAGATGGTAACAAAACATGTGTTTGTAGCTCAAACGGATCAAAAGTTACTGAAAATGTGGAAACGTGTTGGAAACAGTGGAAGGCCCTTCACAAAAGGTAGCTGATCATCTTTCGGTTGCATACTTTGTATTTGGCTATTAACCCCTTGGGCGCGGCCGCAATTCTGCACCTGTGCGGCACATTCCGATCGCGGGTGCGGTCATGGCGGCCGGGAGCCGTTATCAGCACACGAGCACTGTGTGCCATGACGGCTCCCAGTCATCAGCATGGAAGGGGTTTAAATTGATGCTAATGAAATGAAATCTTTTCCCAGGCAGTATTACCATGTGTAAAAATGACAAAATAATTAATTAATATATTCTGCATTATGCTGCATACTTTGCCTCTTCTTGATGCATAATTTAGTCAGCCCTGCCATTTCATTTGGTGCTCCCCAGCTGCATAATTATAGTGGACCTGTCTATGACTCCTGTGAAAGGGAACACAAGCAACTCCAGACCAGATTTTGCCTTGTTGGGCTAGGCTACATCACTGCGGTGCTACTTGAGTTCCATGCAGAGTAAGCTATGGAAAACATCTGAGAGGATAACCATCCTACTTACGCCAACTAATGTATAAAATCAAAATAATGTTGGCTAGAATGCTCGAATTAATGTCAGTCTCTATTGTGCCACTAAAGACAGGGACCAACCTAATGCAAATCACTGTTTATCTTTTTTCAAAAGATCCTTCCCAACTGTTTTAGATAACATCTCCCATGAATGGGAACACATCTAAAAGAGACCATGATACCTAACATGTGCTATTGTACCTGTTGTGCTCTTGCTGTCGGCTTCCTTGGCAAAAGGCCACACTATCAAAAGGGCCTATACCCTGCTTTCACTCCAGCAGTAAATCTATTTTTTGGCCCATGATCGAGGTTGCTTTTATTTATTTATTTATTCAAAGTTTTGTATAGCATGAACATGACCCAGTTGGGTATCAGAGCGCTTTACATATGGTTGAGGCAGACATAGGAAAACAGGTAGTAGAGCGAAATCAAGGAAACAGTGGGCCAAAATACAAAAGGAGCAGGATAAAATTAAGGCGGTCATAGGAAGCAGGTTGGGTGAGAACAAAAAGTAGCGTAATGTACAACAAGAGCAAACCAGATAATATGGCCGGCGACAAAGGGACAGTGATATGTGTACAGTAAGCTAGAGGCAGGAGGAGCAAAGCATCTAGTTCAAGACATTGTTCATTAGTAGAGCTTTAACTTCCCTTTTGAAGGCAAGAGTAGAGGGAATTAGTCTTGATTTCACTGGAAGGGAGTTCCAGATTCTTGGGGCGATGCCAGAGAATAAACGCTTGCAGGTTTTAAGCTTGTTAAATTTGTTTGGCTTCAGCAGCAGTGTGCCGGTGCTCCTTGTGGACCTGCAGGCCCCAGATAGTTCCAGCTTGTTTGTCTGGTAGAGTAGGGTGTTGAAGTGCTCTATGGGTCATGCAAGCAATCTTTAGTTGGATCCTTGCCTAAAAGGGAAGCCAATTGAGCCAATTCAAGTCCGGCGAAATGTGGTTGGTCTTTTTCCCGTGATGAGTCTAGTAGCAGCATTTAGAGATGCTCAGATGGGGGCTAAACTGAGTTTTGGCAGTCCGCATAGAGTAGTACTGCGGTATTCTGGTCTAGAGATGACAAGTGCTTGCACCGCCGATTTAAATTTGTCTTTTAGACATTGTTCATGGTGGTCCAAATTAGCAGTGTGAGCCTGTGTCCCTTTGCTCCGCTCTTCCTGATAGCCACTCCCTCTCACCACATTGAATATACTTTTTGTGCTCCATGTGCCTTACTGGTGCCCCAACACTTAGGGGTCGATTCCGATTCGGGAAAAAAAACGTCCGTGCGATTTCTATCCGGAGCCCTCTCCGTACGAATCGTACCCGTCCGTCCGAGTCGCCAAGTACGATCCGCATTCCGTGAATCCATCCGAATCGTCGCGATCTGTACGTATTGCAAGGCTGAAACCGTGAACCGTACGAATCGTACACATACCGTACGACTCGTACACATGCCGTACGACCCGACGAGTACGATCCGGACTGGGGTATGAGGACGCGATTCGTACGGTCCACGTCAGGTAAGGGCGAGTCGTACGGAAAAGCACACAAACATATACACACCGTACGGTCCGTAGCCCCCATGATCGCAGGGGTACGCACCGTACCCCTGCGATCATGGGGTGTACGAGGCCTACCCCATTGTACCATGGGTGTACGAGCCGTACCCCATTGTACGATCGGTGTACGTGCCGTACCCCATTGTACGATGGGTGTACGTGCCGTACCCCATTGTACGATCGGTGTACGAGCCGTACACCGATCGTACGATGGGTGTACGGCTCGTACACCGATCGTACAATGGGGGTACGGCTCGTACACCCATCATACAATGGGGTACGCCTCGTACACCGATCGTACAATGGGGGTACGGCTCGTACACCCATCGTACAATGAGGTACGCCTCGTACACCGATCGTACAATGGGGGTACGGCTCGTACACCCATCGTACAATGGGGGTACGGCTCGTACACCCCGTGATCGCAGGGGTACGGTGCGTACCCCATTGTACGATGGGTGTACGTGCCGTACCCCATTGTACGATCGGTGTACGAGCCGTACACCGATCGTACGATGGGTGTACGGCTCGTACACCCATTGTACAATGGGGTACGGCACGTACACCGATCGTACAATGGGGGTACGGCTCGTACACCCATCGTACAATGGGGTACGGCACGTACACCGATCGTACAATGGGGTACGCCTCGTACACCGATCGTACAATGGGGGTACGGCTCGTACACCCACCGTACAATGGGGGTACGGCTCGTACACCGATCGTACAATGGGGGTACGGCTCGTACACCCATCGTACAATGGGGTACGGCACGTACACCCATCGTACAATGGGGTACGCCTCGTACACCGATCGTACAATGGGGGTACGGCTCGTACACCCATCGTACAATGGGGGTACGGCTCGTACACCCCGTGATCGCAGGGGTACGGTGCGTACCCCTGCGATCACGGGGGGTACGAGCCGTACCCGGGGGGCTGTTCCGTACCTGTTTCGGCGCAAACTCTGCTTTTACGGCTGTTTTCAGCTCCCGTAGAAAAAGGGTCGTACGGAGTGTCGTCAACACGGATCGTACTTCCTGGTTCGGAAATGGCTGCCAATTTACGTACGGACGTGGCGTACAGCGTCGGCCGGAGTGAATCCGTATGTACTTTTTATTTGTACGGTGTTTGGTACGAGTCGTACGGAGTGGCGCTTTGGGTTAGGATCGTACTTGCTAGTTCGTACGGGGACATTGTAGGTGTACGATTCGTACGGGAAAAAGGCTCCGTACTGCTAATCGGAGCGCTTTTTACCGGATCGGAATCGACCCCTTAATGTACTGGCCCAGCTATTTTACCCGTGGAGGCTATACATCGTGTGTGAACCATCTGGGCTTTCTACATGTGATGGAAGTCAGATTGTTAATGGAGACACTCCACTTTTGCTTTGACTTGTCACCCACTGCATCTTACAACCTACTTAAAACCAATATTCCTTGCCTGTCACTCAATACCAGAAATACTTGCCTTGTAGGACTGATTTGTTTTTCTTCCTCATTAGCAGTTCCCTCTTCTTCATCTTGATTGATAAAGTCCACTTTTTTTGTGCTCCTTGACACATGTTTTGACTAAGAACCTCACAACTGATGCTGTTTTCAGAGGACTTCTCTGATAAACTCAAACAGCCCTTGGGCCACATTGCTATTATGGCAACTGTCCCTTTGGAGCAATGAGATAGGAAACCTGTGAAAAAAGATGATTGAATAAGATGACAGACACAGGAGAGACATACAGACTTTGGATGTACCAAAGAAAGTAAACGGAGTTACAGTTCATCTTTACTTTAACAATTCATCTGTCAACCTGTCCACCAATTGAGTAGGGTGCCTTCACACTCAAAGAATTCTGACGTGCCTTGGCTCAATGCTACTGGTCTGCTCTGCCATTGCCAGGCACTTCAGGTGTTACTGGCAGCTAAGAAAAGCAGCACATATGGTTCCCCCAAATATCATCTCAAAAATATTGTTTGACCTCAATATTGGGTTCAATATATCATAGCTGCAAAAAAAAAAATAAGAAGAAAAATATCAAAGTTAAGTATATATAGGTTTTACTTTTTTTGCAATATAGTCAAAGTTTAGCGATAATTTACTATAACTTTTTTCATGTATAGCATTATGTTATTTTCCCAATATATATATTATTGTTAAATTTATGTTACTGCTTAGTATACTTCTAATTACTTTAAAAAGAACCTGGTTGGGTTTATTGGGGGTTGGATCGGTAGTATTTTTAATGATATATTACAAAATGTAATTGATTATTTTGATATTTGTATCCATTATTAATTTGTTTATATGTTCAATAAAATTTCTAATTGTTCAATGCATTTTAATTTTGGGATTTGGGCCTAACCTATGGGAGGGGCAGTCTTTGCAGAAGTAAAAAACGAATTTGAGAGTTTATCAGTACCAGAACATGTGAAACTTAAAAGTACATGTCCTAGTTTTTAAAAACATAGTACACTGCCATCTGGGCTGTCCAGTGCTTACCCTAGAGGCTTTACATGTATTAAAAAGGGAAGGTTTGGGCCTGACAAATATTTTATAGTGCTTAGTGGAAATGGCAGATTAAACCTGCACACAAAGGCTGCAAATGCAGACCTGAGACATGCTTAAAGGGCTACTTAAGTGGGTGGCACAATCAGTGCTGCAGGCCCACAAGTAGCATTTAATTTACAGGCGCTGGAAACAGGTAGTGCCACTTTACTAGGAATGTAAAAGTAAATAAATATGGCACTTGGGTATAATGCTATTCTACCATGTTTTAAGGAGAGAGCACAAGCAGTATAGCATTGTTAAGTAGTAGTAAATTGTGCAGAGTCATAAGGACAGCAAAAAAAAAGTCGGCAAAACAGGAGGGTGGAAGGCAAACAGTTAGGTGGAAATCGATGCCAATGATGCTAGGTCTAACATGGAGGAAGTGGGATAATCCATTTTGGTGATGACTATGTTATGTCACACCAATTTATTATGCTCACATCTACCCTGAGGTGTCTTGGGGCTGACTTCTAAAGAGCAAGTAAATGAGCCTGGTTGTTAAAGAGCCAAAGCAAATGGAGATCCTCGTGGTCATAGCTCTGATGTGAGATGGCAGGTTGTTCCAAAGCTTAGTGGTTCCAGCGATAAAGCTTCTACCTCCCCAGTTGACTTTGGGGAAACCTTGGAACCATCATTAGTTTGGCCCCCAAATAACGAAGCTGCTAGGGACGTACCTATTTGAAAGAGTACTTCAAGTGCTCAGTTGCAATTTTATGTAAAGCTTTGTAGGCTGTGCAGTGGGCCTTGACTTTGATACAGCTTCTTATTGGATCAATGCCATAGATGAATTTCCTAACAAGCTGATTTTAATTTTGGAGTGCCAGAAAGGAGCTTGGCAGCAGCATTCTGCACTATCTGCAAATTGTTATAGTTCTTTACCTGCATATTAACATAGAGACCATTGCAGTAATCCAATTTTGATAGAATTAACGCAGAAGTTGCTGTCTTTTTATAATGTGTTGGAATAAAAGGAAATCATTTTTTAACCATTCTGGGCAGGTATAAGCAAGAGGAGACCGTAGAACTGACTTGCGGCCCAAAGTTTAGCTTTTCATTTTTAGCCTTAGTCACTGGGAAGGAGAGTGGGGGCGAGGGCCCATCTATTCTGGGCAACAAATAGGAGCCCAGGCTGAAGAAAGAATACCAAACAGACCCACCTCTGTTTTATTTTAATTAATTTAAGGCAGTATCTGTTCATCCAAGAACTGATTGCCAAGATAAAATCATGGAAATGGGCAGATACTTCAATGCCATTTTTGAAGGCTGACAGGAAAATGTAAGTATCATCCGCGTACAAGGTTAGCGAGAGCTCATAATATTTAGCTAAAAGGGCCAATTCTGCAACATAAATGTTAAACAATGTTGGACTGATAGAGGAACCCTGTGGAACTCTGCACAGGAGAGAAAAAGAACAGGATTCAAAATGGCCCAGTGCTATTGATTGTAGTTTATCAGAGAGAAAAGCTGACAGTAGAGGCGTTGCCTCATCCTTGACACCCAAAGTACAGAGACAGTTGATCAGTATCCTGTGGTCAACCATGTCAAATGCTGCTCAAAAATTAAGGACAATAAGTGCTGCAGCTCCACCTCTGCCCATTGCAATCCTAATCTCCTTCATTGCTTCAATCAAAGCTGACTCTGTGTTGTGCCCGGACCTGAAACCGAATTGAGTCTCATCGAACAATTGAATCTCTTCTATGTACTGTTTAAGCTGAGAGTTCAGCACTTTTTCTACTAATTTTGAGGGAAGTGGGAAGCACAAAATGGGCCGATTATTATTGGAATCAACTGAGTTCAGACTGAGTTTCTTTAAGAATGGAAGAATGGAGACAATTTTCCACTGTGTGGCAAAAACTATTGAGATAAACATGGAGTTGCAGATAGTGGCAAGATTTGCGCCTATCATGTTTGTGATAAATTTCAGAACCCAGGGAAGGCTGGGATCGGAAGGCGAGCCAGACTTTGCCTTGCTGACCATGATGGACATCTGCTCTGCAGTAACAGGAGAAAATTCAGTGAAGGAGCATGCCTTATTAGAATCCTGAAAGGTATCAGTAATGGCATCATAAGGAGCAGCATCTTTAAACTTGGAATAATTTTGATTAACTTTGTCCTTAGAGCACTGCGCCAATGTGTCACAAAAAGCTTGTGTATTGTAACTGGATTTATTGCCAGAAGTGTGGTGAGTTTGGATACCACTTGGACAAGCTGTTTAGTAGAATCTTTAGCTATCTCTATTTGCTGCGCGAAATAGGCATTTGTTTCCATGATTAGGATGTTTTTATATTTAGACAAAGCCTGTCATGCCCATGACCAAGAAGTGTTGTTTTCTTCAGAAGGATGCTAATTCCCGGTCCCCTGATGTGCCACCTCTTTGTTCCCTTCAATCAAAGCTTCTTCCTATAATATATATGTGTGCCTAAATATTTGCAATTCGAAGAATCCCATGCCAGCACCTCATCAAGGAGAACCACGAAGCTCACGTTGCAATTTCATGGGTACTTACACAACTTTCACCCTTTCACCAACGATTCATTGTTACCCAGGGTATATCTCTGAAGCTTTCAATGTGTATCAGTGTTAGTCATAGTTCCTCTGTTATAAAAGAACACATTGTCAATGTGCAAATAGATAACATAGATGTATTGGCCCAATTAGATTCCCCTTATCTGTTGGCTTCTGGTTAAAAATGGCCACTAAAGGCTGCATATTCAGGGCAAAAAGTAAGAGGGACCAGGGCAACTCTGATGTGTAACTCCTTGCTAAAGGAAGGACTCTACTAATTTTCGATTAGTTTAATCTACATTGTTACATCATAGCTATAGTCCATCCTGTGATGAACAGACAATATATGTTGGAAATAGTAAGATTTAAGTGGATTTGCCCAGATTCTTGCCTTCTGTTCCTGAACCTGTTTTTGTTGGCCACAGGATCTGTGCAAATTCAAAAGAGCAAGATTCTCTTGGGAAAGATTAAATATTCACAAATACCTATACTATTCTCTAATCCTTATCTTTCAACAGAACATTACATCCAAAAACACACAATCACCAATTCGACCACCAACCAAGGACTCTACTGGGCAATTATAGCATACAATACTTCAACAAGCATATATATAAAAAGGGAGGAATTTAATTAAAAAAGATTTTTCCTGTCAAAAAACACTTAAAAATCGTGGACAGATCCACAACTATGCAATAAATCAAAACACAATATTATACACAACAAGTGATGGGAGAGACATCAAAATACTGTGCACACTATTAATGACATCCTGAATCGGTTGCTCCACATGGAATTCGTACTATTATTTCATAAATGTTCATAGACCTTGTCCTCTTTTGGACAAAAACAAGTTCCTTGGATACAACTCTGTGTGAAGCTACAGATGTGGCGACGCGTTTCGGTGGTAAACTTCTTAATTCAAACCACCTTCTTTAAGACATAAACATGTATTGGTTCATGTTTTAGGCCACGGAAAATCCTAATTAAAAACATAAGTATGCATCTCATCAATTTTATAAAATACATATATTTTTTTTAAAACAATAAACTACATTGCATAAACCTACATTAATAATTCCCATTAATCCATAATTCATCCTGGTACGAATGCATCACACTAAGAAATCTAAACATCATCTTTTTTGAAGAACTGGAAAAAAGTGTTGCATTTCAACATAAAACAAGAAAATTAGAGTTTTTTTTCTCATATACATACAATGCATCTGCTATTGCATAACGTTATTGAGAATAATTGTCCATAGGGTCCCAATAGAAACAATCATACTCTCACTCCCACGTGTATCAGGACAGGAGAATCATTCACCCCCCATCTTAACTCTACTCCATATGTGCTGTTGATAAAGGCGTCTTACCCACCTCTTGAGTTTCAGAGGTAGGTCAGAAATTTATATGTTTCAGTTTTTGTTAGCGGGCTCCTTTGGGCTCCAAACGCATGTATATATAATCTCTCTAGATGGAAATTGAGAACGAACAATTGTCAATATATGGCCCAATTGATCAACCATATGTAGCTGCATAGGTCATGGTTGATCCCCTGCTATTGTGGGGAGACCTACCTAGTGAGCGGGCGTTGCCCTGTTCCATAAAAGTAATTAAAAAAACGAAAGGCCAACTGGGTATCCCCTTTAGAGTCCCGCCATTACAGAGGTCTTATAAAGTACAAAAACAAGGGGCACTTAGTTGATATCCTCAATATCTGATTATTTCAATTATAATCACAATAACTGGCACCAGCATTCACCGATGTTTGTAATGTGTTTGATGTACTTTTATGTTAAATTCAGTCCATACGTTAGTTTATTCGGAATTCGAGATTCACCGGTGTACTCCACTGTTGACTGGATCTGAGGAAATAAACAATGCATCCCCATTTATTTTTGTATTGAATGCATATAGAGGATGTTTATAACTCTCGAAGTTATCTTAAATTCTTCCCACATTAAACCTGTCTAGGTTTATTTTCAAATTTCGATAAGGGACAGTCCTATACTGATCTGTCGCAATATTTTTGAGACAAGCATAATAGCTTCATATATCTTACTCATCGTCAATAAGTGTGGGCCACATTGATCTCCCCTCCATATAAGCTCACCCAACCGGTGTTTAATCAGAAACGTGACCTCTCTAAAGCACGGTGGTGTTCCATCTCACCTAAAAATAAAATAAAATGCAAGCGTGCCCCATTAATCTTCGATAGTTCAAGCAATACACACTGGTTTCTTATAGCAGCGCTCATCATTGTTACTTAAAATGATATCCCATTTTTCTCATCCTACCTGCTCTTATCAATGTATACAAGGTTATTTGAACGCGGGACTATCCCGCCTCACGATTTTGACATAGATCAAGTCCTCCCCTTCGTGAGTGCCTAACTGAGTACATGAAGCCAGGTTAAAGGAAATAGGACGAAGAATTATCCTGCATTACGATTTAAACAAGGAAACAGTCCTCCCCTTACCGAGTGCCTAACCTCCAAGTTTGTTTGATTCCAGAAAAATGCTCACCTCACTTTAATTATGATGAGCAAAACGGTACTATTTTCCATGTAAATGGGACCGCGCACGCTCTCCGTTTAAATATTGTGTCAAATTGTTAACACCTGGCCTCCCGCTGGCGTCAACCCCATACGTATAGCTGACCTAGACAGGTGGGTCTGTCTTGCCCATTGCCGGAAATCTCAAGTTCAGACAAACCTTTGAATTTAAAAAGACAATCCTCAGCTTGTGTGAGCCATATCTTATGTCCTTATTTAAAGGGGCAACGGTATTTCTGATGTCTATCGTGGGCCCCACTCCTCGCATTCTTCAATGTTAAATACTACACTCATTTTCAGAGGGGAATTTTCAAGAACTGTCTTCGTGTTAACTGTTTTTACCAGACATATTTGGAAAATCATTAAACTTACGAGAAATGATACTAGTGAGACCCACTCTCATAATAAAAATACTAAATATTTTGTTATACAATTAAGTAATTAGATTGGAGCTGTCTCACTCCTTTTAATGGGATTCTGGGGTGCAAATCATAAATCTCTACTTATTTGTTTCCCTTGCATATAGCAGTTGTTTAATGATAAGTGTAGGGACATCCTAAGGTACATTGGGACTCCCCAGCTAATTTAGAATGAATCATTTATCTAATATGCAAGGAAATTCATAACCAAACAAGGAGATAAATCCATGGGGGCATACATCTAGGGAAGAATGCATGGCCGGTTCATACATGTCAACACACTAAGAATGAATGCCCCCCCCACCGAAAAATTCCCCTTGCTAGCCATCAGTGAAGTGCTGGTGTCCCCTCTTTCAACAGGGCAGTTTCTACTACCATCACTCTCTCCCTCGGTCATCCAGGCTAGGGAAGCACACCCTCTACTGCCGAACCCTTCTATGTTACTCTCATTTACTATCAGGAAACACGATCACAACAGTCAGTCCTGCAAACGACCTCAACAAAAGGCCCAGGCCCGACTGTTACGGTAGCCATACACTCACAGAACTGTGTACACAGATGCCCAAGAAAGCCTTGTGTTTAAATACCACCGAGGCATCAAGTGCACCTCATTTTCAAAACCATAAACAACAAAAATAGTAACTTGCATTGTTCACTCACCCGGTACCTGTCCTCAGAACCCATCAGTGAACACAGACATCGGAGCTCACACTCCCAGTACCTGTCCTCAGTAACCATCAGTGAACACAGAAATCGGGTCTCACTTGGCCAGTACCTGTCCTCAATACCCATCAGTAAACACAGTTTTTAATGCTCACTGGGCCAATCCCTGACCTCAGTACCCCACAGTGAATACAGTTGCCATTGCTCCCTCGGTAGGTACCTGTCTTCAGTACCCATCAGTGAACACAGTCTTCAATGTTCAATTGGTCCGTATCAGTCCTGAGAGACACTCGGTGAGTACTAATTGTCAGTGGCAGTCCTTAATACCCATCCCTATTGTGCCAGTCCTCAGTCCCCTCGTTAATAGTGGTCTTCGGTACTTCTTGTTCAGGGTCAGTCCTCATTAAGCACCAGTCCTCAGTATTGCTTGCTCAGTAACAGTCCTCAGTGGCCCTATGTGAGCACCAATCCTTAATGCCCATTGTTCAGTGCCAGTCCTAATAATCCCTCTTGTTGGACTTGGCCCTTCTGGCAGGTTCACCCCTGAACATTTTGCTTTTAATTGTGACATGGTATTAGTGATTCTTGGTTTCTGCGCACTTTCACTGTGTCACAGTGGAAAGTGCGTGTGCACTCTGAGTGCGTGTGGTGAGATAGGCCTGCCCTCCCGGTACACAGTCAAAATATCGAGTTTTAAATTTCGACCTACCAAAATATCGTGTTTGAAATTTCGAAGGTACAGAATATCGATGTCAAGAATATCGTAGAACAGAATATCGACCCTAAGGTAAGTAATATCGAATTTATTTATATCGATGTAAGTAATATCGAAGTTAGTAATATCGATAGCATATATATCGATGTAACTAATTTCGATGTCACTAATATAGATATTTGTATTATTTTTATGTTTTTTATTATGTATGTGTTATATGTTTCTGTTAAATATTTAAATTAATTTATATTATATGTGTATTATTTTTATATATTAATACATTTATTTTTAAGTAAATTATATGTTTTAGTACCGCAGCGGGTTGTGGGCTTATAGGGGAATAGGGTGGGAAGTAATTTAATTGTAAATAATTAATGAATTATTTATGTATAAATAATTTTGTATTTAAATATTAATTGACAAATAATTATTTTAATTGATAAATTAATTATTTAATTGGTAATTCATGTTAATTTTTATTAAATGTAATGTTTTAGTACTGGAGCGGGTTGTGGGTTTATAGGGGAATAGGGTAGGAAGCAATTTAATTGTAATTAAATAATTTTCTTTTTATGTATAATTATTTGTAATTATTTAATAATTGGCAATTAATTTTTTTAATTGATAAATTAATTATTTAATTGGTAAATAATGTTAATTTTAATTAAATGTTATGTTTTAGTACCGGAGCGTGTTGTGGGTTTATAGGGGTATTGGGTGGGAAGTAATTCAATTGTAAATATTTAATTATTTATACATTTTTTGTTATGGATAATTAATGTATTAATTAATTATCAATTGGCAATTAATTATTTGAATACATAATTAATTTATTTAATTGGCAATTAATATTTGTAATTTGTAATTATATTTTAATCAGTAGAAGAATTCATCAATTAATTGGTAAACATTTTTTTAATTTTTGTTAATCTTGTTTATTGTTTCTGTATTGTTTTTTAATTGTGATTTAAATGTAAAAAATATATATTATTTTTATGATAAATAGTTTATTTTTTATATTTATAATTTGGTGAGTAATATTTAATAATTAATATTTATTGGTGTTTGCTGTTAATTTATTGTCAATTAATTATTCAAATGTTATTGGTTTAAATAATTATTAATAGTTTTTTATTGATGTTGATGTATTAAAAAAATTAATTATACATTTTTTCAAATATAAACATTAATTATAAGTATGTTAAAATAAAAATCAACGCTATTAAACGCTTTCCCTACTGTTGCACCCCTTGGAGTTGGAATAGTAATTTTTCCACCTACGCTATCCAACGCTTTCCCTACTGTTGCACCCTTTGGAGTTTGAATAGTAAATTTTCCCCCTACGCTATCCAACGCTTTCCTTACTGTTGCACCCTCTGAAGTTGGAATAGTAATTTTTACCCGTACGCTATTCAACGCTTTCCCTACTGTTGCACTCACTGGAGTGGGAATAGTAATTTTTACCCACCCGCTATCCAAAGCTTTCCCTACTGTTGCACTCTCTGGAGTGGGAATAGTAATTTTTCCCCCTACGCTATCCAACTCTTTCCCTACTGTTGCACTCTTTGGAGTTGGAATAGTAATTTTACCCCTACGCTATCCAATGATTTCCCTACTGTTGCACTCTCTGGTATGGGAATAGTAATTTTTCCCCCTACGCTATCCAACTCTTTCCCTACTGTTGCACCCTTTGGAGTTGGAATAGTAATTTTTACCCTTACGCTATCCAACCTTTTCCCTAATGTTGCACTCATTGGAGTGGGAATAGTAATTTTTCCCTCTACGCTATCCAACTCTTTCCCTACTGTTGCACCCTTTTGGAGTTGGAATAGTAATTTTTACCCTTACGCTATCCAACCTTTTCCCTAATGTTGCACTCATTGGAGTGGGAATAGTAATTTTTCTCCCTACGCTATCCAACGCTTTCCCTACTGTTGCACTCGCTGGAGTGGGAATAGTAATTTTTCCCCCTACGCTATCCAACGTTTTCCCTACTGTTGCACCCTCTGGAGTTGGAATAGTAATTTTTCCACCTACGCTATCCAACACTTTCCCTACTGTTGCACCTTTTGGAGCTGGAATAGTAATTTTTCTTTTTACACTATCCAACGCTTTTTTTACTGTTGCACCCTCTGGAGTTGGAATAGTAATTTTTCCACCTACGCTATCCAACGCTTTCCCTACTGTTGCACCTTTTGGAGTTGGAATAGTAATTTTTCTTTTTACGCTATCCAACGCTTTTTTTACTGTTGCACCCTCTGGAGTTGGAATAGTAATTTTTCTTTTTACGCTATCCAATGTTTTCCCTACTGTTGCACCCTCTGGAGTTGGAATAGTAATTTTTCCACCTCCGCTATCCAATGCTTTCCCTACTGTTGCACCTTTTGGAGTTGGAATAGTAATTTTTCTTTTTATGCTATCCTTCGCTTTTTTTACTGTTGCACCCTCTGGAGTTGGAATAGTAATGTTTACCCATACGCTATCCAACGCTTTCCCTACTGTTGCACTCACTGGAGTGGGAATAGTAATTTTTACCCACCTGCTATCCAACGCTTTCCCTACTGTTGCACTCTCTGGAGAGGGACTAGTAATTTTTCCCCCTACACTATCCAACGCTTTCCCTACTGTTGAATCCTTTGGAGTTGGAATAGTAATTTTTACTCTTACGCTATCCAACGCTTTCCCTAATGTTGCACCCTCTGGAGTTTGAATAGTAATTTTTACCCTTATGCTATCCAATATTATTTATATTTATTTATGTATTTAATATGTTACATAATGTTGTGTTTAATTAATTTATAAAATATTGAAAGTATATTTAATTGTATATTTTTATTAAATATAATTATTTATTAATATTTTGTGTGTTGATGTATTTGTAATTTATAGTATTTTTTTATATTTTTTAATTAATTACAATATATATATATATTATTAAATAGGTATATATTAAATATTGTATGTTTAATTTTAATTAAATGTTTAATAATAAATATGTATTATTTAATACTTTTAAACATTATAACATATTTTTAAATAAGTTTAAATTATGTATAAGTATTATTAACCTAATTTAACTTTTTTTATTTTACAAAACAAACGATATTTTTATTTACGATATTTTTAACATCGATATTTTATTTTTGATATTTTTGTACTTACCATGTTGTAGATAGGGTGTCAATATACTTGCCTTCGATATTCCAACGTCGATATTTTGATCGTCGATATTCTGACCCTCGATATTCTGTCATAGATTCTGCCCTCCCATAGGAATGCATGGGGAATGTATGTGTCCCTGGTAGTTCCTTATGCATGGGGTGTGCAGGCTCGAGTCTGGTATGTGCGGACTCGCATGATTGAATGCTGCGCAATGATGTATGCGGCGTGTATGTGTCTAGTGTGGAAGTGCCACTTCTAGACATGGCTGTGCGTGTGCTGTAAAGGTGCTGGCTTGTGCTTGGCTGGAGCTGGCTGGGGTGCCAGACTCCATGAGTGATGATGGGTCTGCCCGGTGGTGAGTGTTGAGATTCTAAGCACCTGAGAGCGCTGTAATTATCTGCTAAGCGACTTGGAGCGCTTCTATATGCCACAAGCGCCTGGGAGCGCTTTATCGTGTCACTAGCATTTGGGAGCGCTTTTAATTTCCACAAAGCGCTGGGGAGCGCTTTCCGTTCACTGCGGCTGCCCACGCCGCCTACGTGCCCTTTTTTATATTATTTAATTACCGGGAGCCTACCCCGGGTTTTCTTGACAGAGAATCGCCGCCGCCCGGCCGGAAGTCAGACAGGCCGGGGGCGGGACGACGAGACACCCGGAAGTGACCTCCCTCCCCCGAGGCTCCGAGACGAGAGGAGAGCCCCGGGGTGAAGCAGCAGAGGCGTGGCCGCCGGCGAGGCCATGGAGGAGGGGAGCCCCGCCCGCGGCACCTGAGGAGCAGTCCAGCGAGGCCGGAGCCCCAGAGGAGAGCCCCGCGGGCCTTTGGACTCCCCGGCCATCAGGCGAGGAGTCCGGAGGAGTCTGCGGACCGGTGAGTGGGGCCCGTGTGCAGTATCGAGGAGGAGGGCGTCGGGGCACTTTGCCGGTGCCAGCCCCTCCCCTCCAGTGTAAGGGGGCATTCTTTTTCCGAGTCCCCAAGGGGGGGGACTCCTACGACTTCCTGGCATCTTGGTCCCAGAGCCCCGAGGCTACACCGAGGGCACCAGTTGTTACGAGCCCAGAGAGGCTCGGGAGTGCCGCATATTGGTGTTTGAGCATGAAAGGCTTAGGGGGCACATCTTTATTTAGACCCCAGAGAGGCTCCCAGCCCTACTTATTCTCGAGCCGAAGAGAGGCTCCGGGGGCATCACTTTGTTTGCGAACCCAGAAAGGTTCTTGGGCGTTTTCAGTGACCTCGAGTCCCCAGAGGGGGGACTCCAACCTGGGGGCCATCCTTTCGCAAGTCCCCCGAGTGGGACACCCACGAGGAGCACAGTTCTTTAGAGCCCCAAAGAAGCTCAAGGGGGCATATTTGTTTTACGAGCCCTGAGAGGCTCTGGAGTGTCGCAGTGTTTGTTTAGAGCCCACGAGGCTCTTGAGGCCATGTGTTGATTTCGAGTCCCCAGAGGGGGGACTCCAACGTCAGGAGGACATTCTATTTGTTTAGGGCCACGAGGCTCCAGCATTGGCCTCATTGTCTCCACAGCTGCCCAGCACTTAGTGGGCAGCTGCTCCGTTTAGGCCCCCCTGACATTGGGACACAGGGCGTCCTAGCCCCAGCAAGGCCAGTTGGCCTAGGGACAGTCACAGGTGGTGACTGATTCTGCGCAATTGTTCCTGAACCTCTGAATGTGTTTTGATGCGTCATGTGCCTTGTTCTTACACCTCTGAATGTGTTGTTTATGCATCATGTGTTCTCCTGTGCTGCACCTCTGAATGTGTTTTTATGCGTCATGTGCCTCGTACTTACACCTCTGAATGTGTGTTTATGCATCATGTGTTCCCTTGTTCTTTCACCTCTGAATGTGTTTATGCATCATGTGTTCTCCTGTGCTGCACCTCTGAATGTGTTTTGATGCATCACGTGCCTTGTTCTTACACCGCTGAATGTATGTTTATGCATCATGCGTTTTGTTCCCATGCCTATACCCCCAAATGTATGGTGGTACTTAGTTGGTTGTTTTCTCCTAGCACAGGTGTTCCCTGTGAGGTCCTGGTTCCCTGAGTAATATTCCCTTAAGGTGGTTAGGGTTGTGTAGGTGGTACTTACCTGGTACCACTAGTTACTGGTGGTGTGCTAAAGTGATTATTATTCTATGATCTACAACGTGCTATTTCTAACAATATTTCTAGTTCTAAAAGTGCTGATTCCTGACAGGGGTCCAGGTGGCCCTGTCTTGTACATATCCCCTGTAAATACTGCCCGTGCCTGTTGGCACATTGTAAGGTGTGTGTTTTTATCTAATGTGTTTTGGTATAATACAAAGGCTATTTTTATATATAACCTTGTGTGGAGTTTCCTTTGTGGTGGGCCTTGGGTGTTGTTGCTTGGGGTGCGTGCGCAAACACTTAACTCACATTGCCTCCGAGTTTAGCCTTACTGCTCGAGTCACGTTACCAAGGGGGTGAGCAGGGGTTATCTTGGCGTGTAACTCCCTTGCCCTGACGTGGAAGTGGTGATCTCTGACTGACTTTGGCGCAAGCCCTGGCCAGCCAGGGATCCCATTTCTAACACCTCTCCAGTGACAGTCCTCAGTGCCCCTCTGTTAGTAGCAGTCCTCAGGGCCAGTGTTCGGTACACCTTGCTCAGTACCAGTCCTCAGCGCCCCTCTGTTAGCAGCAGTCCTCAGCGCCAGTCTTTGGTACACCTCACTCAGTACCAGTCCTCAGTGCCCCTCTATGAGTACCAATTCTCAAGACAGTCTGTGAGTACCAATCCCCGGTGCCAGTCCTCAGTGCCCTTCACTATCATTCAACCAGTGCCAGTCCTCAGTGCCTCTCCGTGGGAAGCACCCCTCAGCACCTGTCGCTCAGTGACAGTCCTCAGTAGTGTCCTTGCTCTCACATCACCGGTGCCCCTTTCCTCTTGCATGGATCATTTAACTCTGTCCTCGTGCCCTTCTCATCGCACATGCCGATACCAGCACTCCCACCGTCACACGTCTGCTCTCGCTTCTCCCACAGTGCCTCAGTGCTTCTCCCACAGCTAAAAACCTGGCTTTTCGATAAGTAATGCACCCACCCTCCCTCAAGCGCCTTGAGACCCTCTGGGTGAGTAGTGCGCTATACAAATTCTTGAACTCGCCTCCCGCTAACCCTGGAGCGCTCCCTGCTTTCTCCTTCTAGCTTTCACTTCTTCTCCTGTGCTCCCTTCTTATCCCTGCAACCTCGGTTTTTGACGCATCTCTTCCAGGAGGCCTCCCTCTGCACCTGTCACTGCCCCTTGTGCATGGCTCCCTCCCTCTGACTCTCACATGTCACCCCGTGCGCCTCTCCTCCTGTGGGTCTTTCTCTTCATCCCTCGCATCTCCTTCTGCACGTTTCCCTCAGCTCTTCTCACACCTCAGGTTGCAGTTGTTCCTTTGCACCTCTCCCCCCTCTCTCCCTTTGGTCCTCCCTGCACCTCTCCTCTCTGAATGCCCCAGTCTTATTACCTCCTCTCCGGGTCCTCTCTCTTCATTATACTCTGCAGTGAATTGTTGCAGGACAGGGACGAGCAGTCTGGTGGAGATCAACAACGTGCAGCACTGATCTGCGGGACAGAAAAATCATGCAGAGCACACAGGGCAAGACATAGGAAGCTGTTGTGCAGAAAAATCTACAGGCCAGGCAAAAACGCATAACGAGGAATGACAGCACCATAGCCTATCCCTGGGGATATGAACGGTGAAAATAAGAGCTGTTCACTGCAGCTCACCCACTTTTTGCATGGAAAAATTACAGCCAAGACATTTCCTGGAAAACTATCCACACGTTGACCGCACCTGGTGGCTGGTCTCTCAACCCCTTATTTGTGTTCCTTCTTACAGAGCGTTCTGGCGATGCAACAGGTTCTTCTTCTTTTTAATCTAGGAAGAGGAGGGGTTATTTTTGTTCAAAAGTTGACGTATTTGAGCATGTATCCGCTTTTCGGTTGGATTACCGAAATACATTTTGTTTAGATGCAAAATGTGCGTGTTTGAGAGATAGCTTGTATCACCAGTACTTTTTTCGAGTTTATGAATTGAGCGTGTTAAAGCACACTTCCTCTTCTGACGCAATAGATAGTGGTAGTCAGCAGCGTGCATGCAGGGCTGTTTCTACGATTAGGCAAGACTAGGCGGCCGCCTACCTTTACTTTCGTAGGTTCAAATTAAAAAAGAGTTCCCCCTTTTGCCGCCCTAGCCATTTTGCCGCCCTAGGCGGCCGCCTAGTCTTGCCTAATGGTAGAAACGGCCTGTCTTTCAAATGTGTTCAAATTGGTATTCACCTGATTGGCACACTTAGCTTGCTTGTAAGCTCCTATTATATTGTACCACCTGCACACAGGGTGTGCAAATTAAAGCTGCTAGAGGACAGCAGCAGTGATTATGCCACTAACTGAAGTAGTAACTGTAAAACATGTTTCCAGCCCAGGCACTGTAGCATGGGAGTGCAGTTTTAAACCAAAATTACGACCTGGGAAAGTAAACATTTTGTAGTCCTTAACATTCTTTTTTAATTCTTAGATGTCAATCCTATGGGAGGCCTGAAAAGCGTAGAGTGCAAGGTGCATGCTATTTAAATGTGTGTCCTGGCCAAACCAAGCAAAGCTTGTCTTAATCAACATCTACTCTACGCCAGTTGGAACTGCCAGGGAATCACCTACCATAGAGGAACTTACGAACTATTTACTTGAACTACCAAGTGAGTTACCCTATGTAGTGGGAGGGGACTTAAACTCTCACTTTGAGCCATTGCCAGGTCTTTTGGAGGGTTTTCCAATGGAAGAAGAGGTTAGATGGTCGGTGCCTTCGACAGACGCTCCCCCCCCGAAAGCATGGTCTTCCTTAGCATTACAGATTACAGCTCTCACCCTGAAATTTGGAATCAGAGCCTGTAATGGGCGTATAAGATCTGACATACCGAGCAGAACCACTTATAATAGAGCGGGACGAGAATCTCGCTTGGATTATGTCCTGGCCCAAATAGCTAACTGGGCAGCCATTCGGGACTTCAGGGTGAGGGTACGGCTAGATAGTGACCACAACGCTCTGGACCTTGACTTCACTCACCCCGGCCTTGGAACTCATACCACATCCCATGAGGGGACCAAACCTGAACTCCTCCTGGAAAACAACAGGAGAAGAATCAGATGGGACCATTTAGCCACAAGTAAAGAGAAATTGTCAAGGCTTTACGATGGGATAATTCCCATTTTGGAGGTTGTGGGAGATCTGGACATAGTAGAGGATAACAAAGTCTATCAGGCCAAACTACATCAGGCCCATGAGGACCTCATAAAGGATGCGGCACCCAACCTCCATAGCAATGTACAGAACTCAACTAGGGGGCGGGCGTGCAAGCTGTCATGGTATAACTCAGCCTGTAGAAGGGCAAAAGGGGACCTTCTTAGATCCATTAAGGAGGGCCTAGGGGGGGATAAGATAAGAGAAAGTAGATGGGCCTACAAAAAACTTACCACGCATGCTAAAAGAGAATGGGAGGAAAAGCAATGGGAAGAGCTCACTAAGTCCCTAGCGCTAAAAGATCACCGCTTGTTTTGGAGAATAGTGAGTGGGGGGTCGGAAAATCTTCACCCGGCAATTGAGCCAAATATTGCTCCAGGGGTGTGGGAGGCACACTTTAAATCCCTATATAGTGCTAAGACAGGAGAACTTACCGCTGCCACCGGCGCCGGCTAGCCAGATTATGAGGGGGATCCAATAAACTTGGGCGAGGTTACGGCCGCAATAGCTGGACTTAGCTCGGGAAAGGCGCCAGGATTGGATGGCCTCCCCGGGGACCTGTTCAAACAGGAACCCGTTGTCTGGGACCCCTATCTTACAGCCCTATTCAACGGAGTTCTTAGTGGCATGGAAATCCCCAACACTTGGCTGGGGGCAGAGGTGGTACCCATATTTAAAAAGGGTTCGCCTCTCCTCCCAGCCAACTACAGGCCAATCAGCCTGATTGACGTGGCACAGAAATTGTTCGGTAGGGTACTGCTGAATCGGCTCCAGGACTGGGCAGAAGAGGTGGGCGCCCTCAGCCCCTTTCAGGCGGGCTTCAGAAAGGGGGTATCCACAGTGGATCAGGTCTTTCGACTGAATATGATGTACTGGAGGACAGCACTATTCGAGGGCGGCAGCCTCTACACAATTTTTGTGGATTTGCGGGCCGCCTTCGATCTGGTGCCCAGAGGGAAACTATGGAGCGTTCTGGCAGAGATGGGCTTCCCCCTGACATTTTGATAATCCTGCAGAGATTGCACCACAATAACTACGCTCGAGTAAGGTGCGGGCGGTCAGGGGTACTTACGGACAAATTCCCCGTTGGCCGAGGGGTGAGACAGGGCTGTGTGCTAGCACCGACCCTGTTCTGCCTCTTCGTCAACGGGGTAATCGCCCACCTAAGTGCCACCGAATACACTGACGCCCCGAGGTTGAACGGGAGCAGGGTGCCTGCAATCATGTTTGCAGATGACACCCTGCTGCTGTCCAAAACCCCAATGGGGATACAGAGGATTCTCGATTCATTTATGGCCTTCTGTACTGATAGGGGGTTAGAAATCAATGTGGCCAAGACTAAGTTTATGGTTTTGAACCCAAACCAAAAACTACGGCCGAACCCGCTACTGGGTGCTTCACGGCTTGAGAGAGTGTCCACCTTCGAATATCTTGGTGTGACTCTCAACGAAACTATGTCCTGGGGAACACACCAGAACAGGGCTAACCTCAAACTGGTGCAACGACAGGGGGCATTGCGCGAATGATGAAGGGCTCCTCCTATCGTCCGCTGGGATCGCTCATTCAGATCTACAAGGCACGGGCTAGGGGTGCGACCATGTACGGGGCGGAATTGTGGGGACACATATCTTGTCGCAGTCTGTCCGTAACGGAGAACAACTTTATTAGACAGATAACCGCACTTCCGCCCAGCACCCCCCTTCTTCCTCTGAGGCTGGATCTCGGTCTGCGACCAATAGCGGACGAATTAGGTTTGAGACCCATAGCTTTCTGGCGGAGGCTATGGAGCAGTGATGATCTATCTGCTTATAGGGCGGAATTGAGGGAGCTACTGACCCATCCAAAAGCGCTCCGAATCCCCTGGATAAAACATATCCAAAATACTTGTATGACATTGGGGTTTCCTGAACTTTGGTCTAATCCCGCCAACGCCTCACTGACTATTTCCAAGAGAGCCCTGGCCAATGCATATCATGAACAAAAACTAGCTATGACTATAGACAGCCAGGGTGAAGGGTCATTAGCTTCTGCATTTGTACAAAGCAAGGACCTGTACAGGTTTGAGACTGTTCTGGATGATATTTCCCCGGTGTTGTCCAGGAAGCTATTTCTCCAATGGAGATATGGCACGCTACCCTTACGATCTTTTTCCAGCTCCTGGTCAATACCCCCCTCCACTAAGCAGTGCCCGGCTTGCACTGCCGTGGAGGAAAGCGACTTGCACGTGGCCTTGTTCTGTCCAGCCTATAAAGCAGCGAGGAAGTATTGGCTTCTCCCATTGATTAGGAATCTGGGTGGTAGGGAGTATCTTCCTATGTACAGAATTTTAAAAACTGATGCCTCAAGCTTAACTGTGTTCGCACTTGCAAATTTTTTTACCAATGTTTGGCATATTCGTAATCGTATTTTGAAAATGCAGGCTCCATTGTAACTGTAAAACCGTTGTTTTTAAATGAGATTTTTAGCATAACTACTGGAGACTTTATACTGTTAACTGTGTACTGAGTGATTAAGAATGTTGATTTTATAGTAATTGTATGTATTTTAATGTATATCTTTGATGGCCTACGGCCGAAATAAAGATTGGATAAAGAATTTAAATGTGGACATGTATATTTAATGTTTCACTAATCCTGGCAGTGAAAACGCGTCAAGTTAATTTTTCACTGTTGCATTGCTGGTTATCCCTTAGGTTAACAGGGGTAATTGTAATTTAAAATCCAACTGTATTGTCAAGTCAGATTTTAAATTAGTATTTTGAAAATTAGACTTTTAGAAAGTTGTACTTGTTCTGCCTAAAACCAAAAGGCTTTCCTGACAGTTTCCAGCTGTCACCTGACCGCTGATGTCTCCCCTCTGGTGAGATGTGTATTGCTTCCTGACAGTGGACAAAGGAGGAATTGGGGATGGAAGTCTCCTCCCTTGACAGAATGGCCTGGGGGTTGGCCCAGCCCCTTCCGGAGCTAGAAAGGAGGTCTCCCCTGTCACTGGCAAATGAAGCTCACATCTAGGGTTGCTTGCCTTTCATCTCTCTAACCAGGCTGGATCCAAACCCATGCTCTCCATCCACAGGCTGGCATTGTGCATAAATGTACCTCACAAACCTATCCTCAGAGCACTGCCCGTTTGTCTGAAGAATCAGAAGGAAAACTGGGTTTGCTTGCCTTGAACTCAGAACCCCTTACATGACACCAAGGGTGAGTTGGCAGACCTCCTGTCTGATCTTCCAAACATTCTTCCAAAGCCCTGTCTCCCCACGATTGGTCAACTGACCAGTTCCAACTGGACCTGCGCTGTACCCTGCTTCTTTCTTCTGTTGGTGTGATTCCTAACCCCCATGTGGTGCCTCAAGGTTCTGAACCCTTGGTAGGTACTAGAGTACACTCCTCCAGGTCCCCAAACTGCAAGAAGTAGGATTTAGAAACGTTTTGTCAAATTTTTGTCTGGAGAATGGACAGAGATTGGGGTCGCCGTCAAAGCCGCAGTAGCTGACATCAAGTCATGTCAAGTAGCCAACGTTGAATCACCTGTCGGCCTCAGCTTCCCTGTTTGTTTAACTGAAGGAAATTCGACTTCAAGAAATGTTTCGAAGTTTAAACGTAAAGGGCTTTGCCGTGCCCAATGCCGAGGAGCATCGAATCTTCCTCAAAGACTTCCTAAGCACTGACTTCGGACTTTACTGGGTCTGAGCTTTCCCTCCTTTTTCAACAAGTGCATCAGGACCCTGCTCTTCAGCAGCTCACTGTTGTTGAGCCCTGGTTTGGACCTAGCATGCAGCTTGCCCACGCAACAACTCATTGAGGACTATTTTTATGCCATAAACGTTTTAAAATCAGAAGGTAAACTTTGCACCGAAACAAACCTGGTCCATGTATCCGACCGCGATGTGGCGCCTTGTGATTTTTGGTGTGGTTTTTATTCAAACTTTAACTTGTCATGTCTCTCATTCTACCAATAAGATGCTTTTCATTTTGGTGTAAAATAATTTATAAAAATATTCTCTATTTTTCTAAATTGGTTTGGGACTTTTCTTGTGTTGTGCTTTCACTTTTGTTACTGTTTGAGTGCTAGATAAATACTTCACACATTGTCTCTAAGTTAGGCCTGACTGCTCTGTGCCAAGTTACCAGAGGGTTACGCATAGGTTTATTTAGTGACTTCAATGGTTCCCCCTGACAAGGATTGTGATAATCATTTGGTGTGCTTTATTACCCCCTGCAACTAATACTCGAAATTCTCTCAAAATATATTTCAAATTGAAGTTGATGAGTGCCACCTCTATGTCAATTAACACCACTCTTGGCAGTCCATTATCTCATGCACACAACCTCATTACAAAGGGAATCTAAAATATATGAACCACAGTATTCCTTTGTGATCAGCATAGGCATGGTTAATATTGGGGTCACCAACACTTTACACAAGATTTTACAGTCACGGTTGCACAGGGATACTGATCAATATCAAGGCACCTCCAGTGGGTCTCTGCTATGCTAGTGCACTGTGACAATGATAGTATCCCTAATCATTTGTGGATTGGTGGTAGTGTGTTCCTCTCTTTGGCTACATGAACCATCGCTAGGAGCCCGGGCGCCCGGAGTGAACTGTATGTCTCATAAATTTCCAAGGGTAAGCTATCTCTTACCGAAGTCTTTCACACAGCCAATTCTCAAACGTGTAATTTCTTCTAATGGCAGTGATACTGTTAGTGTTGTTATTTGTCCATTTGTCAATGCCTATAGTCCTGTCTCATTTGTGTACTCTTCAAGTTTTTGGTCATCTATGCTGCCGGGGATAAAGTAGAGCTTTTCATAAAGAGCGCACATTACTTTGCATATCTCATTTTGGGACCCCCAGAAGACCATCTGCCATGGAGGAGTATGTTTTCTCCATGTGTAGAATCCAAAACTGCCCTCTTTATCCCCTTCAGCATGTTGTTCATTCAGATACTTTTTATATTTGAAAACGCATCTTTACTTTATCAGTGCTCGGTAGTCAGCTTAGACAAATAGCAGATATGTGTCTATTTGTAGATCCACCATTACCTGCAGAAGCCATGCCAACATTTCTATCATTTGGGTACCCCATTGCATGTGAATAAGTACTGGGTTTTGGTTGTTGAATGTACTTCTCAAATACTCCACATGTGTTATGGACCCACACTAAAGGACGATATCAAGCAGGGAGTGCAAGTGATCCAGCGGCCTATAGAAAATATATCATAAACAACGCTACCCAACTTCATAACCTATAAACAAAATTCTATACTAAAATTTGGACCCATTTATAAACCTGACATATTTTGGGCCTACTGAATCAGGTGGTCAGATTAAATCTATATACACATTATCTACAAACTATATACATATTATACTTCTGCGAAAGGAATATTGTCATTAGAATAAAACTTAACCATTTAGATGACCACCATTGGCGACGTGATCTAGCTAATAGTAACCTACACTCCTGAATAACCAAGACCAGCTTGTTTGTCAAAAGTAAGATTTTATTTACTAAATTATGGTATATAAGTTGATAGTTTTATAAATGAATTTTATTTGCAATAAAGCAAGCATGATTGTAAAGAAATATGAGAAAAATACAATTTAAGCAAGTGAATTAAAATCAAAGTGAATATTTAAAGTTTAGCATTTCTAAAACCTAATTCCCTAACTGAACTAAATAGATAGAAATTAAAGAAAAGTTCATTGAGGATTCTTACGTGCTCCACGCAAAGTCCGTCAGCACATCACCCTCATCGGAAAGTCAGAAAGCAGCAGCCAGCCCATCCCTAGGGGCATGACTTTTTATACCTTTCTACGCTAACTAAACTACGCAAAGGAAAGTTTTCAGAAATCTTCGACGTCCCATTGGTTGAGAGTGACAAGTGACATGTCACCCACTTTTCAAAACTTCCATTAGATCATGTTTCATAAAGACCATTGTCTCTTCCACGTGAAACCAGGAGCTTCCTGAGTTTGCAACAAATGTTCAAATTTGTTCTCACTACGTCCAAGCAACTTCCGCGGATGCCAAGTTAAGGCTGACAAAATGTTCACTTTCGACCTTGGCCATGTCCGACAGAATGATGACAGCACATCAGTTTTTGCTTTGTGAATGCAGCTTTGATAAACGCTTTAATTCAGAATGGGCGTCTCGTGACTTTTGCAGAATTACAAGTCAGCTCTTTTCTGCGACTCAAGTGACTAGGCCCAAAAGCAGGCAACTTAAGCTTTCTAGTATAAAACAAACACAAGAAAAGTATTAATGTAAGAAATAATGTAGATTCTGTATCCACCCCAGTATTTACTAATTAATTAACCCACCCGATTAATCAAAATGTTACCTAGCCATAGCAAACAAATAAAGCAGCGTTTATATCTACCAGTCTCCGTTATTCCATGAGACTTATATGCACCTAGAATAGTAGAAATGACATCACACAGACAAGGAAAAGCAAAACAAGCACATGCTTCTTTAAAGTTTGCAGCAGTTAGTTATGACAAAAACGAAAACAATAAATTATTTTATTATTTTGCACGAACAAAAAGATGCAACAATTATGCACGTTTATGAGCACACATATTAGTCCCCCCATGTGTAAAGTTTAATCTAAGTTGTATTAGCATGACATATCACAAATCATTAATATTATTATTCATGTTATGGAAATGTGACTTCACGAGTTTAAACAAAATTTTGTTTTCTATCTCGCTCCATCAACTCCCTCATCTGGTGATTAACAAATCACCACACCAGCACTCAAAATTTTGATAATTTAAATTTTTAAGAAATCGATTCAAATTCATTTGTATCAGTAAACCTAAAAGTCTGTTTCTGCATAATCTTTGGAATTAGCATAACGCTCTCTATGTAACTCCTGTAATTCGATCTCCCTTTCTTCTTCTTTTCTGAGTTTATAGATTCTTTTCTTTTCTTTCAACTGTTTCTTTCTTTTATGTAACAAACAACCTATTTTGGTCAAAATAAAAATAAATACTATTATAATCAAAGGTGCCAAAATCTTGCCAAGAATTGAACTTCCGATATTATGAAACCAGTTTTTAATTGCTTGAAACCTTTTTGAAAGTTTCCCTGTAAAATCATCTTCTTCTAAAGGAATTATCTCTGAATGCATTTGTGTAATATTCTTAATATACATTTCAATATTCTTACTTTCATCAGGTATATATGTACAACAATGTTGTACATGTAAAATGCCACAGACTCCTCCCTCTTTTGCTAGGAGTATGTCTAAAGCAAGGCGGTCTTGAATTACCATGGATCTAATTGCAATAACTTCAACATTTACTAATTGAAACCCATCAGCTGTGTCAGTCGATAATCTATCAACTATAGTGGACAATTTTCTGATTCTCCCTGCATTTAGGGTTATACCAACAAAAGGTATTACAGCTTGAAAAATATCTCCCAGAACTTCAGTAAAAGTTTCTCTTTTAACTCTATTTACATAATTATGAATTTTAAACAATCCTTCTGAATCTCTGTCAACATGAAACACTTTAGGAAAAACAATTCCCACATAACAAGTTCCATACCAGTGGTCTGGAAGGTTGTAGTAGGCTTTGTCACCACAAACAAAATAAATCCCAGGAAAGATAGGATCTTTTCCACCTTTAAATCCCCAACCTCCCAAAATCTGATAAGTATCTTCACAGTTACTTGCACCTACAAAATAATTATCAAAAAGTGTATTATCTCTTCTAATGCAAAGTTTTCCACTAACTGGTTTGTCTATGTGAATTGCAATATTTTCAAGCATTTTGCCATTTAATTTCTCATCCTCTTTCTGCCAGAAACCTGTCTTAGTCTGCTTGACTAACTCATTCCTCTTATAAATTGCTCTTCTCTCCTCAACCATGTTCAAAAATTTCTTTCCTTCAGCACTTAATTTACATGTTAGATTATTCTTGTAAGCATACTCGTAAGTGAGTTCATTAGTAACAAGGAAAAATTCTCTCATTTGTTTTGCTTTCTTATGCTTATTTAAAGTATTATCAATCTTAATATTTGCAAAAATTTCATCATAATTTGAATAGTAATATTCTAAACGTCCAGTTTGATAAAATAAACTAGTTAATACACTACATGTTACAGCATAAGTGAGAGGAAGCATATTATATGTTACTCCCTCAGAAACAGAAGCAGGTAACTTAACGCAGACGTAGCAGTCTTTTGCATCCATTACCTTAACATATTCACTCAATAGCTTTGTGAATGTATTACTTGAAAAATCACCAATTGATTTATCTTGATGAATGTTAGGCTGATGATCAATAACTTTTGCAGACGCACTATGTTTAGTTTGGCTAACCAGAGCTTTGCTTGTTAAGTTAACTTTGTGTAATTCTCTATTCATCTCCAAAGGGATAATTACAGCTAGAACCAACCAGAGCAGAACTAAAATGAGCAGACACACCAGAGTCATCTTACAGCATCTTTTAAAAACAGAACACTTTGAAGTGCTCTCCTTAACATAAGGCATTTTTGGTTAATTTTAGCTCCAAAAAAATAAAATAAATTTTAAAAATTCTAAATTTATATTTACACCCCCCTTTTAAAATAATTTTTTTTTTTTTTTTTTTTTTAAAACCCTAAACAAGATTTCTTCGACCTTATGTCATACATAAGTTTTCTTCAACTAAACAGTTTTTCTTCGACCTTGTGTCAACTAACAAATTTTCTTCAGCCTTTTGCCAATTTAATATTTTTGTATCTCAATCATTGTCACTAATTTCTTGGATTTCGTTTTCTTCTTCACTACTATCATATATGTCAATAACAGGTGGAATTACTAAGTAAGTCCACTCAGGAGACTTGTATTTTTGGTTTGGTCTTATTATTCTTTTCCCTTTTCTCGATATCACTTCAATTTTTCTTCCAACTCCAACTTCTTTTCCAGGACTCTTTTGACTACTGATTTCTTCAACTTGTTCTTTTGGCTTTTTGATCAATCTGACTCTCAATCTTCCACCTGGCCAGTAGTCTGCTTTTCTCACGTACTTCTTCTTTGGTTCAGAATTATTTGATTCTGACTTCCAAGTCCTTTTCTTTCTGTTTTCACTTTCACCTTCCACGTCACTTTCTTCAGTTTCGTAGTCTGAAATTTCAATTGACTCAGGAACTTCTCTATTCGGCAATTTCACTCCTTCAGGAACTTCACTTTGTCTTCCATCACTGGTACTTGGTAATTCGTTTTCCTCCTCTTCCTCAATTACCCCCAACTTCCCAGATTTCGGATTTTTGTTCCTTACTTCAGAGTTTGTTCTCTGCCTTTCGATACTCTCCTGGTCTGAAACTTCTTTTTGTTCTGCTTCTTTGTCTTCAATGGAGACAACCGAATCCTCAGTTATCTTTCCTTTTAACAGATTCTCTTCACCTTCAGAATCTATTTCAATTATTTCCAAGTCTTTTCTTGTCAAATTTCCATTCACTGGCACAGTTTCCAGATGTCGACTTTCTTGTCGATCTTCAGAATCTGGAATTATTTCACCTTCTGTTTCGCCTTCTGCCTCAGAATCAGAATCGTCTGTTGTATCACTTTCAACATCAGAACTCTCAGGAGTTGGTACTGGAATAGTATGACTAGGATGAATCCAACGTTTCAATCCTCTGCACTTTACAGCATTAGTAGTGATCAAAATTATCTGCCTAGGTTTCTGCCATCTAGGAGCTAGACAATTCCTTCTCCGATGTACTTTCGTTCTGACCCAATCGCCAGGTCTCAGATCATGTGTCAAAACCTTTTCATCTGATTGAGCTTCAGTTCCCACCTGATTAGACACAGAAGTTACCATATCAGATAACCTTTTACAGTAATCCAAAATTGCACTGTCATTTATGCTCAACAGTTTACCTACAGGTACAAAAGCTTGCCTCATAACTCTTCCCATTAAAATTTCATGAGGACTCAAACCTGTCTTTTTATCTGGTGTACTTCTTAATGACATCAAAACAAGTGGAAGAGCATCAGTCCATTTTATACCTGTTTCAAGACACATTTTTCCAATTCTGTTTTTAATTGTTCCATTTATTTGTTCAACCACTCCTGATGCCTATGGTCTGTATGCACAGTGTATTTTCTGCTCAATGCTCAAAGCTTCGCAAATTAACTTCATCAGTTTGTTATCAAAATGGCTTCCTCCATCACTCTCAATAGTGACTGGAAAACCGTACCTTGGGATGATTTCTCTGAGCATTAATTTTGCCACTGTAATTGAATCACAATGTCGTGTAGGGAAAGCCTCTACCCATCTTGAAAATAAGCATACAATTACAAGTACATATTTCAAACAATTGTGTAATGGCATTTCGATGAAATCCATTTGTAATCTGGTAAAGGGACCACCTTCTCGACCAATTATTCCTGTCCCCACCACTGATTTTCTGTTTGGATTCATTTGTTGGCATGACAAACACCTTTGACAAAAAGATTCAGCAATAGTTCTAAACTTGGTATTGAACCATGTTTCTCTGAAAAGTCTAACCATAGAATCTCTTCCGAGATGTGCTGGACCATGATATAATCTGGCCATGTCAGCAATCAAGCAATTTGGTAAGACTACTCTGCCATCTTTGTAAACCCATACTCCATCTTCTTCACGTGGTCTACAATCTGATCTTAACCACAAGTCTTTTTCTTCATCTTCTGCTTCATCTTGTAAATCTCTAATCTCATGCCATGTCTCTACAACAGTTGTTAGCATTAATGAATTTGAATCAGTTTCTTTACTCCTCTCCCGATTGTATGAATAATTTTTCCTTGCGCAGTATTTAGCTGTTTCATCTGCGAAGGCATTTCCCTTGGAAATATAATCAGTTCCTCTAGTGTGCGCTGCACACTTAACAATGGCGATTTCTTTTGGCAATTGTATTGCTTCGATTAATCTCCTAATGAAAACTGCATTTTTAATTGGTGATCCTGCTGATGTCATGTATCCTCTCTGTGACCAGAGTTGTCCATAATCATGCACAACTCCGTACCCATACTGACTATCAGTAATGATGGTAACTCTTATATCCTTTGATATTTCACATGCACGAATTAAAGCAATCAGCTCAGCCACTTGTGCTGAACGAACTCCTTCAAGACATGATGCTTCTTCAACATCTACGACTGTACAAACTGAATATGAAGCTTTTAAGACACCTCCTTCGGATCTTAAGCATGACCCATCTACAAAGTAGACAAAATCCGATTCAGGCAAAGGTCTGTCTTTGATGTCTTTTCTTGGTTTAGTGCAGAATTCCATGACATCTAAACATTCATGTTCTATTTCAATGTCATCAACAATTTCAGAATCAGGCAATAATGTAGAAGGATTCAGATTTAAACATCTTGAAATCGAAACATTATCTGCTCCCAGTATGATTTTCTCATACTTTGTCAATCTACTACTTGTTAGATGTTGAGTCTTACCTCTTGTCAGTAATATTTCAACTGAATGAGGCACAAAAACTTTTACTGGAAATCCCATTATGATCCCCTCACTTTGTTCGAGGCTGATACTTGTAGCTGCAACTGCTTTCAAACAACCTGGTAATGCTTTTGCAATTGGATCAAGAACTGCAGAAAAGTATGCAATAGGTTTCTTTAAATTTCCATGTCTCTGAATTAACACAGATAATGCACATCCTTCTCTCTCACTGCAATACAGTTCAAAATCTTTCTCATAATTTGGCATACCTAAAGCAGGAGCTTGGCATAAGCTCTTTTTCAGGTTCTCAAAAGAATCCATCTCAGCATCATTGAGAATAATTGGATCTTTTATATCTGACTTTGTCAGTCTTTGTAGTGGTTTTGCAATTACTGAAAATCCACTTATCCATTGTCGACAGTAACCAACCATTCCCAAGAACATTCTGACCTGTCTTTGTGTTCTTGGTGGTAACATTGCTTGAATCATTTTTATTCTTTCTATTGTTACTTGTCTTTTTCCCTTTGCAATTCTGTGACCAAGATATTTTACTTCTTGTTTGCAAAACTGTAGTTTTGCTGGGGACACTTTATGTCCTTCTTCTGCAAGGCGATTTAACAGAATTATTGTGTCTGTTACACAATTTTCTCTTGTTTTTGCAGCTATTAACAAATCATCAATATACTGCACTAGCGTAGACCTGCCAGGTAAGTCTAGGTCTTCTAATGATCTTTTTAATAATTCGTTAAAGATTGAAGGACTTTCTGTATAGCCCTGAGGGATTCTTGACCATCCGAGGGTCTTACCTTGGAATCTGAAAGCAAATATTTCATAACTGTCTGGATGTAAGGGAACAGTAAAGAATGCATTGCAAAGGTCAATGACTGTATACCATTCAGCATCATGTGGAATCTGAAATAGAATTACCGCTGGATTTGGAACCACAGGACAACATGGAACGACAATTTGATTAACTTTTCTCAAATCTTGTACGATTCTAAATGTTCCGTTAGACTTTTTAACTCCCATAATTGGTGAATTACAAGAGCTACTCTCCATTTCCTTTAATACACCTTGCTTGATTAATTTTTCAATTATAGGTGTAATACCTTCAATTGTTTCTGTTTTCATTTTATATTGTGGAGTGTTTGGAAATTCTATTCCCTGTTTCAATGTAATTTTTACTGGATCTACGTTTTTCATCAGACCCATCTCATTTCCAGTAAAATCCCATATTTCAGATTTCACTGTTTCTTTGAGTTGTTCAGGTAAATCTTTTTCTCCAAATGCAGGAAACAATTTTGTTTCTTCTGCTTCCATCATCATCATTGTCATTCTGTATAAACCATCTTCCTCCATTGTTTGTAACTCAACTCCATCAGGAGAACAATATATTCTACAATTCATTTTACATAGGATGTCTCTGCCCAATAGATTTACTGGACTACTATTACAAACCACAAATCTGTGTTTGTCTCTGTAATTTCCAATTTTAACTGGTACTGGATCAGTTAAATCAGTTTTAATTTGTTGATTACTTACTCCGACAACTTGGATGGTATCCCCAGAGAGAGGTAGGTTTTCAATTTCCACTGATCTAACAGTAGAACGGGTAGCACCAGTGTCCACTAGAAAAGTGATGTCTACATCATTAACTTTCCCGTTTACAAAAGGACCAGACTGGTCAACCTCAAGAGTGGCTCCAACAACACACTCTTCCTCCTCTCTCGGGCACCTTCAGCAATAATCATCAGAATCGCTGTCTTGACTTTCTGTTAATAAAAATTGTTGTGAAGCATTTTGCATTTGAACCCTTTGCTGCTTTTGCTGTTTTTGTGGTTTTATTACCTGTTCACTTCCCTGAAATCCCACGTTTGGATTATATTTTTGAACTCCCCCACAATTCGGAAAAGGTGGTTGTGGCAATTGATCTTGACGATTATTCACCTGTTGTTGTTGCTGTTGCTGTAACTGTCGCTGAATATTAAATTCGTTTAACCCCTGTTGCATCTGTAGCTGTCGCTGCAGGTCAACACCATTCTGCATCTGTGGATTCAATAAGGGATTCTTTAAGTTTTTAGGAGGATGAGGACACTCGTCTCTCCAATGTCCAATTTCGCCACAATTAAAACAAGGTAATCTTTGTTTCAACTCCTCAATCTTTGGGCTAAATTTCTTTGGGAAATTATTACTTTTAAACTTTCCTTGTATCTGGTTTGTATTTCCAGTTTGAACAAAATTAGTGTTCTTATTTCCCATGCTGGCAATCTGTTGCTCAGCCACCTTTACCTGAGCCCACATGGCTTTCTCCTTCAGCTTCTTCTGTTTTACTTCTATTTCATCGCTACAATACTTTGCTTTCCTTAGAATATCATCTACAGATAGTGATTGCCATCCGACAATACTATTTCTGATCATTTCTCCAATTTCAGGTTTTAGTCCATAAACAAATCTATAGACAAAATGGCTCATGTCTTTTTCATCTAATTTTTCATAACCACTGTATTGTTTAAAGATTAACAGTAGTCTTTCATAAAAAGAATGAACTGATTCTTTTGTTTCCTGTTCTGTTCTTTCTATTTTAACCCAATCGACTTCTTTAGGTGGAATTTTGTTTTTCATCCAAACAATTACTTTTTCATAAAAATCCATTACAAGTGGATTTGGAGCACCTGTTTCTTTGATTCGCTCAGGTTCTGTTTTTGGCCAACTAATCGATATCTTGCATTCTGTCCAAAGATCTGATGGAACGACAATATCAAAAAATCCATCTAAATCAATCCACAGAACTTTTGACACTTTAATAAATCTATCGACTTGCCTGTACCACTCAACTGGTTTTTCCCTCAATTTTGGAAAGTCATTTGTAAATAACAGAATGTCCTGTCTCGACCAAGGGACATGAACATATCCTCCACCTGCAATTTCTCTCATTGGAAATTGTTTTGACAATTTTTCCAATCTTTCATCTTCCTTCTTTTTCGTCCATTTTACTCTCCATTTATTCAGTTCTCCTAGCTTTTTGATATAGACAATCAAATCTTTAATATGAACTATTCTTCCCATTGAGTTCAAACTCTCAATGTCACTTTCTGAAAAGTCTAATCTGTAATGTTTCGCAAAATTCTTTTGTTTACTCACATCGATTTCAAGTTCTGCTGCTAGATCCTCTAGTTGATCATATTTGTTTTTCGTTTTCCACTGTATGCTTTTACAAATGAACAGTAGTTCATCATCTCGATAGTAATTTAAACTATCTGGACCAATTGTTCCAATTATTAATTCTTCGATATTCGCTTTTAATTTGGCCACATCTAGTTTTGGTGTGGTTACCCTGACTTCAGGACTCCCTATATCTGATATAGCACCCATTGGTGTTTTTGGAGATAAATCCTCATTAAAGGTTAAATCAGGCATTCTCGATTTAGAAGAGTTTATTTCAGATAAGTCTGAATAAAATTTTTCAGCAGCCTTTTGAATTTCTGTATTTAAAGGAATAGGTAATCCAGTTTTGTTTGTTTCCTTTTGGTCAAATACGGGCTGAACAGGACCAATTGTTACTGGAACTGTCACAGCTTCCATGCCTTTTGTCATTCTTTTTATTAATTCTTCTTTAGATCTTAAATATTCATTATAATCAATATCTTCAACATTTCTTGCCTCTCTTGTATAATCTTTTGGAGGTTCTCTTGCTCTTGGAGCCATTGTAAAATGTCTACCTTCATTTCGAGCATTCTCGAATTCTGGTCTTCTAGGAGTTTCAATGATTTCACAATTATTAGGATAAAGTTTAGGAGCTTCATTAATTGGAGGTGCACTCGGTGAAGTTTCAGTAGAAACCACCGGAGTAGACCATGATCTAGGAGGTCTCAAAGGCTGATTCTTTCTAGTAGTTGTATATATTTCTTCCATAACTGCATCCTCAGATTCACTTTCCATAGATTTCCCTGTAGGAGTACCCATTACCATTTCATGAATTAAATACAATCCTTCACTCATGTTTCCCTGTCTCCACATTCGCAATCTATCTTCATGAGTTTCTCTTCTCCAAGGTGGATTTTTAGAAGGTCTTTTAATTCCACTAGCTTCTCTTTGTAATTGATACATCTCGTCTTCCAACTCAACTAAAGCTTCAAATTGAGTTGGTCTCGGTTTCGGAACAAGAGCATTCATTTTCTCTCGTAAATTTCTTAAAACTTTTACATTAAATGAACCATCATCAGGCCAAGTTAAAACACCGTCGTTTTTAGTATAGCGTTTCCAACTATCGAACCATAAGACAGTATGATATCCATATTCACCTTCCATATACGCTGCAGGTGTTTTATACTTATGAAGTAGTTTACCACCTCGCGTTTCGATTTTCTTGTCAGGTGAAAATAAATTCTTAAACTTCTGAAATAATGTTGGCTTTTTCTCAACATGTTTAAAATGATAACTCATTTTTAAGAGTTAAAACTAATTCACAAAATCGTTCGTAAAATATTTCCGGGATGTTCCGAAAAACAACCAATCCGTGCGCGAAACACACCAACAAGCCAATGACAGTTGAGCTACGTCACTTTTCTGCTCAACCAATAAAAATGGAGTTTTTCTGAATGACCAATCAGCTTACAGGTCGTCAGAGACTCAAGAGCCAATCAGAATATAGCTTGTGACGTAGGTCACCCAATCCCAGCGCGGCTCTGTGACGTACACAGCAGCTGCGGTTTCTCGTTTCTCACTCCTGGCGCTTACCCCTCCTTCACAAAATCTTTTCACAGCGCCATTTTAAGAACACTTTTCAGTGTAAATTAATTCTTAACAATGACTATTAAGACAACATCTGTTCGTTTCACTATTTAGGATAGTTTTCATACATTCAAGTATCCACACTTCGGAATAGACGGCGCTATTCACACTAAGGATAATATTCAATTGTCAGTAGAGTAACCCTTACCCCACCCTTCTAACACGTATAATTATGAACTCGCTTAGCTCTGAACCCACCGCGAAGTGAAAGTTCTAAGAGTTCCACTTGAACATAAAATACAATTCAAACTCGCACTTTCACACTGAAATTTCCCTAATTTCAAACACACATGAAATCCGTACAGGACTCTCACCTGTTTATAGAAATCATGCACCGTTAGCAAAATAACGACGTTATCCGTACAGGGCTCTCACCTGTTTATAGATATGAAACATGTACCCGTACAGGACTCTAACCTGTTTATAGATAATCATGTACCGACGCTAATTTACCCTTCATTCGAGCTCGGATATAACTAATACTCTTATCACAGTGAGTTTTATGGAAGGCGCTTTGTCCCTATTCTCATGCTGCTTTAATTTCTTAGAAAACCCTCACTATACAAGATTCACACCTAGCCCTAAAACTGTGCTGCTCGGCGACAACACTATGGTACACGGCGATACCTCTTGTGATACTCGGCGATATCACTACAAACAGAACAGATGGCTTGCGTGACTAATTTCTCGCCACACAATCTATACCGGTATAGCTTACAGATAGCACGAAAAACGAACTCAACATGTGTTAAAACATCGATCCTATTTCCATACCATAACGTTTTAGTAACCCTTAGCAACCACCATATTACCTTGGTTACTCTTAGCAACCATCAATTTCTGCTACCAGAGAATTGATCCAGCGGCCTATAGAAAATATATCATAAACAACGCTACCCAACTTCATAACCTATAAACAAAATTCTATACTAAAATTTGGACCCATTTATAAACCTGACATATTTTGGGCCTACTGAATCAGGTGGTCAGATTAAATCTATATACACATTATCTACAAACTATATACATATTATACTTCTGCGAAAGGAATATTGTCATTAGAATAAAACTTAACCATTTAGATGACCACCATTGGCGACGTGATCTAGCTAATAGTAACCTACACTCCTGAATAACCAAGACCAGCTTGTTTGTCAAAAGTAAGATTTTATTTACTAAATTATGGTATATAAGTTGATAGTTTTATAAATGAATTTTATTTGCAATAAAGCAAGCATGATTGTAAAGAAATATGAGAAAAATACAATTTAAGCAAGTGAATTAAAATCAAAGTGAATATTTAAAGTTTAGCATTTCTAAAACCTAATTCCCTAACTGAACTAAATAGATAGAAATTAAAGAAAAGTTCATTGAGGATTCTTACGTGCTCCACGCAAAGTCCGTCAGCACATCACCCTCATCGGAAAGTCAGAAAGCAGCAGCCAGCCCATCCCTAGGGGCATGACTTTTTATACCTTTCTACGCTAACTAAACTACGCAAAGGAAAGTTTTCAGAAATCTTCGACGTCCCATTGGTTGAGAGTGACAAGTGACATGTCACCCACTTTTCAAAACTTCCATTAGATCATGTTTCATAAAGACCATTGTCTCTTCCACGTGAAACCAGGAGCTTCCTGAGTTTGCAACAAATGTTCAAATTTGTTCTCACTACGTCCAAGCAACTTCCGCGGATGCCAAGTTAAGGCTGACAAAATGTTCACTTTCGACCTTGGCCATGTCCGACAGAATGATGACAGCACATCAGTTTTTGCTTTGTGAATGCAGCTTTGATAAACGCTTTAATTCAGAATGGGCGTCTCGTGACTTTTGCAGAATTACAAGTCAGCTCTTTTCTGCGACTCAAGTGACTAGGCCCAAAAGCAGGCAACTTAAGCTTTCTAGTATAAAACAAACACAAGAAAAGTATTAATGTAAGAAATAATGTAGATTCTGTATCCACCCCAGTATTTACTAATTAATTAACCCACCCGATTAATCAAAATGTTACCTAGCCATAGCAAACAAATAAAGCAGCGTTTATATCTACCAGTCTCCGTTATTCCATGAGACTTATATGCACCAGGAATAGTAGAAATGACATCACACAGACAAGGAAAAGCAAAACAAGCACATGCTTCTTTAAAGTTTGCAGCAGTTAGTTATGACAAAAACGAAAACAATAAATTATTTTATTATTTTGCACGAACAAAAAGATGCAACAATTATGCACGTTTATGAGCACACATATTAGTCCCCCCATGTGTAAAGTTTAATCTAAGTTGTATTAGCATGACATATCACAAATCATTAATATTATTATTCATGTTATGGAAATGTGACTTCACGAGTTTAAACAAAATTTTGTTTTCTATCTCGCTCCATCACAAGCAATTTAAAAGTGAAAAAAATGTATATTCAAATCTGTTTGGGTACTTTTCCTACCAAGCTTCATGGAGCACAAGTTATGAGGATGAGAATTCTTGTGCAGTTTTCAGCACCAAAATTCCAGGTAATGGCTGAGAGCACCTGTCAAACAAAGTCACCTTTTCCCATAGTGGATGTGTGGCTCAGATGGAGCGCAGATGGGGAAAGTGTGATATGTGCATCCATGGATGCACATATCACACTAAGGATGAAATTGCCATGAGTCTGCCATCCAAGGCCTTACAAGTATAGGTGCTGTTTATCACTCCTGATAAAAAATGATACTAAAGGTTTTGTTATTTATCGGGTGAAATAAATAGCACCCTTAATGAGTTTCTGGGGAATAACATGCACATTTTGTTGTTTAATGCAACAATAATCTACATGATATGGAAAATACAATATGCTTACCCTCATTTAGATTTTGGCAGGTTTGACCTGCTGAAATGTAATGAAGGTTGAGGTATTTAAAGCATCCAATAATTATCAGATATGTTAAATACCTTCTAACATAATTCTGGCCCATGTCTACATACGCGCAGATCAGAATTCAAGACCCACTCACAATCATGCCCTAGTTCTTCCTCCAATATAAAAAATCTGCCCTAGTGATCTATTTTACTATGCTACACCAATAGTGGCACTCCTGGTCTGACCTCTGTAGTACGACGAGTATGGCATAAAGTACTATTGCCATTTCCACCTTTTCTGTATTTTGAGCCCCTCCATCTTTCCTTGTAGACATGCAAAGTCAAAGATGTGTCTAGCCTATATATGTCTGAGTGCATTACACATCTTTTTTCCAAATTGCCTAGCCCACACACATTACATGGGAAAAGCCTATATGGGGTCTGTCATGGTGATGTATGTTTTGTCCTGTATCCACTGGCTAGTTAATCAATCAGCCCTGCCTTTATGACACACAATTCAGATGTCAACTTCTTAGCTTTATCTCTGAATATCTGCATTAGGCTTACTGCATATATAGCCAGTGTTGTCCCATAAACCTTGTTCTTTACTGTCTCACAGCATTCAAACTGTTATGATTTTATCAAGAGTTGATGTTTCTCTACCTCTTGGAATGTTGTTGTGTTGCCATGACTGCCCACTGTCTGGAGGGTTCTACATTTGTCAGCTGAACGCCGTCCGCGCAGGAGAGCAGCGGTGGCTCCTGCATGCTGTACATAAAAATAAATGCAGCAAGTCTTAACCGTATGCTGGTCTTGTGTAATTACCTGTGTGGATCACAACATCATTTTGGCTACGAGGATGGGATACGAACCCATGCGTGCATAGAACCATGGCTTAGCAATGGTTTGGTCGAGAGAATGAACAGAGTGGTGGTGGAATGAATCAAGTAGGCCAAAGCCAATATCTATGACGTAGAGGGTGCGGTTAGGTCTATGCTGTGGTTTTTTTGCACCACACTGCATTCTCTCACCAAAGTTGCTCCTTTTGCGGCCCTCAGTGGTAGCTTTCCGACTTCTACTCTGCATCCTGCGAGGCTTCTGAAAATTGTCCATAACAAGGTTATTTACAGTGTAGTTCAGGTGGGGTTGGAAGCCAGGGTTGGAAAAGGACAGAAAAGGATGAAGTACCAGTACGATCTCAAGAGATCTGTGAGGCAATCTGCATTTCAGCCTGGTGACATGGTCAATATTAAAAAGCCTGATTTTGTGAGGAATTGGGTAGCTGTTTACAGCAATCCTGTTTCCATCGAAATAGTTTGTGGGAATGCTTTCATGGTCTGGGGTGGGCAATGGTGGAATGTCTGCAGGGTTGCGAAAGTTTCAAACATGTCAGGTCCTCCATCCAGTCATGAAGGAGAGAGTTTGGCAACTCCCAGCAACATGGCCACGGCCACCAGTGCCATGCTTCGAAGATCTCCCGGTGAAAAGTATTTGCCATGGAAATTAAGATGACTCCACAGTGAGATGGATTTCTGTCTTTGCTCTACTACCCTTGTTTATGTTTTATGAAACAGCACGTGACGGTGTTTTATATTTATTTTGCTTGTGTATTTTTTCTGTAGGACTGTTTATTTATGTTCGTTTTATGCCCTGGTTATTTTTATTGTAAAAAAGGAGATAACGTTATGATTTTATCAAGAGTTGATGTTTCTCTAACTCTTGTAATCTTGTTGTGTTTCCATGACTGCCCACTGTCTGGAGGGTTCTACATTTGTCAGTTGAACGCCCTCCAGGCAGGAAAGCAGCGGTGGCTATTCTATGCTGTACATATAAATAAATGCAGCAAGTCTTCACTGTATGCTTGGGTCTTGGGCTTCACTGGGTCTTGAGCTCAATGTCCGCGGACTCGATAATTCTCGCCTCGGCGCCTACTCTAATCATGGGTCGCACGCTGCAACTCTGGGCAATAGCTTGCTTAATCTCCACAACGGCCCCTACAACACTGGCATGCCTGGCTTCACCTTGGGGGTGCCCAGGAGGGGCTTCTCACAGGGAGAGCCAGGAAGGTTTCCACAGTGTTAAACAGCGCCGGGACTCCCTGTTGGGGCAGCTGTGCGCTTTACAAAATACACTACATTTACATTTATGCTGGTATTTTGTAATTAACTGTGTAGATCACGACACAAACTTTTGTGAATTCTGCCTTAGCCCATTTCCAAACTATCCGGGGCAAACCCTGTTGAATAGAACTTCAGTGTATTTTTGTCAGTCACATACTTGACCTCAAAGACATGAGAGGGCAGCTAGACATGAATGTGCTTGCAGATGTGTGCCCCACTTTGGCGGCAGACCTTCATCCTTGCCAGCCATAAGCTGTCAAGGAGTCTCTCACCCATTATCCATGTTGTTCCAGCATTACTTTGTTTTTGTTCAGTCTGCACTGTTGCAACTTATCCTAGTATGTCTGCTGTCATAGGTGTGATCACCAGGAGGCAGACCAAGCACCAGTCCAAGTCTTTTTCATCAGTTGATGTGCCCTGGGTCTCCCTGTTTTCAGGTATTGCTTCTGCGTGTTTGTGCGCCGTTGCACCACTTGTGGAGTCTGCTACAGTTTATATCTTTATGTCATTTTCTGGGGCCATTTATCACCCCATTATCATGTCTCCTTTGGCTCAAGTAAAATGTTTTTACCATGTGGGACTTTCAGCTATGCTGGGAACAAGAGAATATATTTTAAGTTCAAAGGTGGGACCAGTCTCCTCATTTTCAGGAGCGAGTTGCAGTTTTGCTGCAATCCTGCTGTATTGTCTGGAAAGGGAAACTTTATATTTTGACATGCATCTGTGAGCATGTTAAGGTTAGGAGCTGGGCAGATGGGGTCGGCAGATGAGAAGGGTCCCCCATTTTCAATTTTGTGGCTCAGGAGAATACAGAAAGAGAGATCCAACAGAGTTCTCAGCAGTAAAGAGCTGACAAGTGACCCTGGGGCTTCATGCATGTTCTATCAGCTAAGAAGGGAAACCCATCAAGATATTGATTAGTCTACCCTGGCGTTTGAATGGATGGGGTTTGTGTTGGACTTGGTCTCTTCTGCAGGTCATTCCCCAACTTTACACCTTCAGCCTTCGGTGTTCCGAGCTCATTTTTGTTGGCTTTAGGTCTATGCTCACTTTACCACTGCTAACCAGGGCTCAAGTGCTTATGCTCACTCCTTTAAACATGGTAACATTGGCTTACACCCAACTGGCACATTTAACTTGCTTGAAAGTCCCTAGTAAAGTAAGTCCCTAGGAAAGTCGTACTACATGTATCCATGGCGTTGAAATTAAATGCTACTAACATGCCTACAGCAATAATAACCTCTTAAACATGCCTCATGCCTGCCACTGCAGCCTGGGTGTATAGTTTTATAATGCCTTTTTGACCTGGCTAAATAAAACTTTTGCCAGGCCAAAACCTTCTTTTTTCTAAAACATGTAAGTCACCTCTAGGGTGGGCCATAAACAGCCCATCGGGCTGGGTACAGTGTATTTACAATTTGGACATGGACTTTTAACTTTAACATGTCCTGGTATTGAAACGCTTTTCAATTATTTTTTCACTACTCCCTTATAAGATAACATTGGGTTACCCTATTACATTTATTAAGTGATAACTTTTAATTGGAAGCATGTAGGGGTTTTGAGTTTGGTGTCTAAAGAATTGGAATTTAAAAACCTTGTTAAACGGGAAAGTCAGATTTTAAGTCATAACTCTGAAAATGCCACTTGTACAAAGTTGCCTTTTTTTTCTTAACCGTTTGGTGCCTGCAGCCTGTAACCTGGGTCTCATCACTAAATGCAGCTCTGAGTTGGTCTTTATGTATTGCTTCTAGACAGCGGGACAAAGGAACTAGTAGCTGGCTGGATGGGCCATCTCTGACCTGAGGAGGGGTGGGAGCTGTCACCTATCATACTTGCACATCCCAATGGCTCTGCCTGCCACACTCACAAAAGATTTTGACACTGGTCCTTTTGAACCCAGATGCTGGGGACAGGGCAGGGAGACGGGAAATGTCTAACCCCTCTGTGGCTGGAAACCTCCAGAACCTTCTCCTAATTTAAAGTGGGCACCAGGTATAATGGACCTCAGACCCAACTCTTCAGTGAGCCTCTTGAACTGTGGAAGAGTCGGAAGGACTGCTGTGTGTCCCTGTAAGGTGTATGTAAGGTGTAAGGCAATATGGAAGAGAGGATGGGGAGAAGTCTTCCAAAGCCTATCTGAGGCTGTGGAGCCCTTCACAGATACAGTTTGCTGTTTTGCCGTGTTAAAGGATTTTTACTTCCAGGAAAAAAGTCAAATATCTGCGGGTGAACAAACTCCCCCTCAGCATCAGATGAAGCCCCACACTGCAAGCATTCAGGAAGAGCCTCAAGACCTGGCTTTTGGAATGACCCGAGCAGCCTGAATTCCCCCCCTCCCCAGTGCCTTAAGACCCTCACAGGTGAGTAGTGCACTCTATAAACTCCGTGATTGATTGAGGTAACTAGTTCTATGAATGTAAACAGTAAAAGTACAGTAGTCATCCAATCAGAAATAGTAAAGAATAACAGCTCCAAAGGGCAGGAAAACAAAGACATTTGAGGAAAGCCATCAAATAAGAAGTAGGCAAATATGTTAGACAAGAAAGTCATCCAATCAATAGCAAGAGGCTGGCCCAAAGCCTGCTGTGCCAATTTTTTTTTTAAACATACTTTATTAAATCTTTTACTTTTTACCTTGTGCTGTAAAAGCAAAATGAATACATACATGCATATATAATTATCAGTGCCTTGCAAATAGTAGTAGAAAACTTAGCCAACAATCAGCACTTAGTGAGTAGCCGTTGTTGTTAAACATCTACAAATTAGGTTGTGTTGGATGTACATTTTAACAATATTACTTGGTATGGTAAAATCATACATAAGGGTTAAGTATAAACGTAACTTCCCTACTACCTAACCCCCCTCCCCTCCCTTTGCTGGCTCTGCCTCGGACAGGACAGATATGTGCCTGTCCACCTTAGTGTCTACCCGTGCCCATATTGACATATGTGTATATGCTACAAAGTGCAGCCAATCAGTCTTTATAGTCGTGTCGTTCTGGGGTCAACAATAATGTGATAATTGAGGGTCAGCGATGATAACAATATTATGTATCGTCGACTCTGGGAGCAGGCGCAGGATCTATGGCTTTAAATGCTTCCATTAACAGGTCCCATTCCATCAATATTTGGGTCTTATGTAGGCCTCAGACCTCTTCTTGTCTAATAGCAGAGCCTTCGGCGCTTCCTCAGTGTATTACCTCATGATGCCAAGTGCATACTAATGGGGCCCTTACCGATTTCCAACGCATAGTGATGGCGCATTTGGCAATCAGTACCGCCAAATCAAGATAACAGATTTGCACCTTCTGTGATTTAGGGCGGCGCCGCAAGCCAAGTAGAAGGGATCAAAAGTGACACTGAATTTAAACTGAAATCAACCTTCACACCTCCTCCACACACAGTCACACCAGAAATCCTGGCTTTTGAGCAGGCCGTGTTCAAGGAAGTGGAGCTATTGCAGGAACCCACCCCATTTAAGAACTTGACCGCAGATGAATTTAAGGCCATCCAATCCTTGAAAAGGAACAAGGATATAATTATAAAGAGTGCGGACAAAGGGGGTGGTGTTGTGATCCAAAACAAGATAGATTATCACACTGAGTGTCAGCGTCTACTGAGCAACGCCACCAACTATGTCCCTTTAAATATGGATCGGACGAGTGACCTGAAAGATGAAATCTGCGAACTTGTGTCAACGGCAGAAAGAGACAGCTTGGTCACAAAGAAAGAGGCAGATTTTCTGACAACATCGGAGGGACGGGTTCCGTATTTCTACGTACTGCCAAAAATCCACATGAATGTGTTACCTCCCTCCGGGAGACCTATCGTCTCGGGGTTGGGTTCACTTCATGAGCCCCTCTCAAAATATTGTGACTTTTTTCTGAGACCCATTATCCAGTCTACAAGCACTTATTTAAAAGACACCAAAAGTCTCCTTTCCTTGCTTAGGACGATCACCTTACCTGAAGATCCTTGCTTCCTTGTCACAATGGACATCGAGAGCTTATACACCTGCATTCCGCAGGATGAGACCATCAAGGTGGTGAAGGAAGCTCTGGACAGAGCTCCCTGGGACTTTAACACAACCCGTGCGTTTGTAGTAGACTGTGCCACTCTTGCCTTGAAACGCAATTATTTTGAACACGAAGGAAAGATCTACCTCCAAGCAACAGGAACATCGATGGGCAGCACCTTTGCCCCTTCGGTGGCGGGTCTTTACGTGTTTAATTTTGAGTCCAACTACATTTTGAGTTCTATTAACCCATACGGCACGAATATCATCTTATGGCAACGCTATATAGATGACGTGCTCCTGTTTTGGAAAGTGATGAGACTCGATTATTCAATTTCTTCACCTGGGTCAACACGTGCGATAACCATCTAAGATTCACGCATGAGCATGCTCGTGAGAAAATCACCTTTTTGGATGTCGACATTAGTAGGAAGGGCAATCAGCTTGAGACCAAGACGTTTTACAAGCCGACTGCAAAAAATAACTTGCTGCATTTCACCAGCTACCACCCTCGGGCCCTGCGGGAGAATCTCCCGTATAGGCAGTATCTTAGGATACGTCGGAATTGCAGCAACCTCTCTGACTACAAACAGCAGGCGAATGAACGGACTACCAAGCTGACACGCAGAGGGTACTCCAAGGGGATAATAGACAAGAGTCAAAAGAGGGCCAGGAATCAACAAAGGGATGTGTTGTTGGATGACAACCTTAAAATAGGAAGTGAGGAGATCCCTTTGAAATGCGTGATGACCTTTAACTCATTGTCAAATGCAGTAAGCAAATGCATTACAAAAAACTGGAAAATTATCACCAGTAACAAGACAAACTGGAAGAAGCCCCTTTTTTCGTATAAAAGAGCCACCAGTCTAAAAGACTCTTTAGTTCACACACGACCAAGGGAAGTGAAAACAAACAACCATGTACCGAGTGTTTTAAATGCTTGAGGGTTACCACCAGTTACAGGACATTTCCCGTGCGGGAATTGCAACGTTTGCCACCTCACTTCCAACACGAAATTCCTGGATTTGACGGATGGTACACGATGGGAACAACGCAGTCACACAAATTGTAAGACCACCAATGTTGTGTATCTGATAACCTGCAGATGTAGTCTACAATATATAGGGATGACATCTAGACGCATCAAGGCCAGGATATGTGAACATCGTAGTAACATACGATGTAAAAGAGCAACAACTAAGTTGTCAGCACATTTCTTACTACTGAACCACACACCGAATGACCTACAGTGGACAGTATTGGAGCATCTCGAAACCGGTTTGGAAGCCACGTTGTTCGAAAAGGAACAACGCTGGGTTTATCGGCTCGGCAAAACCGGTTTGAATGATGACATACCATGGGGCAGTGTGCTAAGACGATAATCCAGCACTAGCTAGGAACAGAGACTTTGCTACCTTCTGTATTCTGTTGCACCCTTTGCCCAGTAGACTACACCTATGTTTACGTATTTATGTTGGCTCGACTAACCAGGTTCCCTGCTGTTATTGACGTAGGGGACCCTTTTTTTGTAAATATTAGCCCTTTGCTATTCATGGCTATCCTTTTGTTAGGGTCCCTAGGTGCGGCCAGTGTGCTTACTAATCTCACCATAATAGTTTGATGACATTTACACACTACACTGATCACTTATGAAAGGGCTGCTAACATGTCACTGTCACCAACCGCAGTGGGGGGTTTTCTCTGATGTCTCTCGCGATTTGTGTGGGGTATTGAGGGCGGGCCTCGTGTGGGAGGATCGGCTTAAGATTCTTTTGGCTGTAAATCGGGAATGTGACTTTCTATTTCCCTTCGCACATTTTATTATGTGCCTACGGATCGTGATTACAAAATTTTTCTGGAAAAGAGATCACCACCCCGGTCACACCGGGATTCGAACCCTCGTTTCGAAACTTTTCAGTAACTGTCGCTTTAAGGTATTGGACCGGGTGGCAGCTATGTATTGTTATGCCACCCACGTGATCGGCCCTGGCGTATCACAGTAGACTACAATATAAAGCCTATTCCACACCCCTTTTTCGACATTCCCGGGAGTCAGCAGCCGAGAGAGCAGGTATACCGCGGGGAGTCGCGAGTGCCGAAGTAAGTTTTTTGGTCCATACAACTAGCCACTAACAGCACGGGCACTCGCTTACTACACGAGGGCTTACTGTACTGCCCATTTTCCTCTGCAAAGAGACACCGCGTGAAGTGAACCCACGCTGTCCCCACCGAAGGGGCGAGTTTATGTCATCCGCTAAGTGAGTTATGTTGCGATTTATGACCTTCGCCACATTACCACTAACTTCCTTGTTTAAGGTTTTTTTTTCTGGTTCTTCCAATGTCTGATTTAAGCATTTTATCACGCACGACGAAAATCTACAAATATTCTGCTTGTTCTATTTAAATGGTACTGACGAGCTAAATAGAATAATGCTCGCATTGAGCCATGTTGAATTGAGGAGAAGTAGCTTGAATAATAGCGCTTGAGGTTTGCCTCACCTCGATGGTCAGATATCTAATTCTGGCTATGGTGCTGTACCCAATAATCATGGGAAGCACCCTACACTAGTTGGATGGCCCCCCACTGTTAGTCTACGTTACGGGGGCATTTATTTCGATATCCTCGAAATTTTAAGGCCATGAATAAGAAATAACGCTTTTTGACCTCAGTACCTGCTATTATAGGTCTACTTATGTGTTATCGTTTTGTCTTCTTTCTCTCCACAGGTTTTTTGTACATTCCTGCAAATCGCAGTGAATAACGACGGATACTGTCCAGTAATTTAACATTTTTTACACGTAGAGCCTCACGGGAGGGTACGCCTTAGCGCGCGCACACCACCGGAGGACTTTTCTGATAGGTCCTGATGAATGCTGAGCAAATTGCACCCAAACCAGCAGAAACATGTTGACCATTTTTGATATCTAGTAGGACTCAGGTTCCCTAGCACAGAACCTTGTTAGTCTGTTCACTTTGTTTTTAATCCAATGCAGGTTTACCATTATTAAAGATTTTTGTAAAGGCTACAATTTTTGCATTTTTTTAATATTTTGCACACATAGTTATAATCACATTCTACTTTGGGCACTGTTACACTCACCACATCCCGCTCCGCTGTAACCAGGCGTTGTAGCACGCTGGGGGGGGCATTCGGTCACCCCAGCAGGGACCCAATAATGAAGCATGTCACCAACTAGTGGTGAGTGAGGGTCCTTCATAAAAAAGAAAGAATTTTTCCCTTCCCTCCTGCAATATACTTGGGTTATTATTTCCCTTGGGAGGCGTCCTCCTTAAAGGGGGTCTTTTTGGTTATTTACGGGGAGATAGAAAGAAAACACTTCAGGCATGTGCTTGTGGGTGTGTGTATGACGTTCTATGCACGCATCCATATGTACAGTAGGGAGTCAAAAAATGGACACCATAATATAATTTTTTTTGAGCACTTTTTGGTTTAATTAGTTTTCCACTTAGTCACTCCTCTGTTGTTGTTTACAAATTTGACTCGGGTATAGGAGTGCCGACTCATGCCCTCTCTCTCTTGTTGGTATTAAAGGGAGTTTGATAGCCTGCATCTAGGGCAGTGGTGTTCATTGTCAGGAAACATATGTTGTAATCGGTGTGGGGTTAGGTACGCCCTATCTAATATCATAGATTGTATGAACTTAAATTTGCCATTGCAAGACACCTTCTTGGGGTACTTTAGTATGGTGACTGACTCCTTATCTGTTAGGTCTTTTCCTAGATCCTCAGATTTATTACAGAGGACAGTGAGGGAGATCCCAGCTTGTACCCTGGTGATCCATGAGGGTACCATTATTAAAGAGCGCCCCCACCGTAGTAACCCCTTCCGCCGCCCTACAGTGTATCCTACGGGTAGCAATTAAACCCGTGATTGTCGGGATACCCAGCAGTGGTATATTAGTCACGTATGGGACATTCCTGTGTGTATATTGTAGTGCCATACGCGAGTATAGAAGTTCAGTGTGTAACAGTGTCAGTGCATTCTTTAGGATTTTTGTGCGGGGTAGCATTAAAGTGTGTAGAACTCCATGATTGATGTCATGGGTTGTATATCCTACTTTCAGTAAATTGCGTCCTGCCAACCAATATTCCAGCCACTGTAGCTGACTCGAATAGCAGTAGGCACGGAAGTCGGGCCCTCCCAATCCACCCCTGTCAGTCTCCAATTGTAATTTGGCAACGCTCACCCTTCAACGACCTGTCCCCATATCAGGTCAGATAACAAATAGTCACTTGTTTTAAATATGGGAGTGGGAATTACCACCGGTAAGTTCGTGAAATAATATGATAATCGTGGAAGAATTACTATTGTAGAGATAGCCACCCGTCCCATCACCAACAATGGTAATGATGTCCAGAAGTTTGTTTGGGAGCGGAGTGACCAAATAGCCCTATTTAAGTTGCCTTCTATTAGGTCTTGTGTCTCTCTATAAACGTGAATACCTAGATATTTAAATGTATGGTGCGCTACCGACAGTGAAAGGTGTCCAAATGGTATGGTGTCTGAATGTAGGGCAGGGCGGAAAAAGAATGCCTGAGATTTTGCCTCTTTGATAGCCAGTCCTGAAAGTAATTTGAAGTGGTGAAATATTGCAGGGATGGGCCCTAGTGTACTAAGTATGTCTTTGGCATATATAATGACGCCTTCTGCGTATGCCGACAGTACGTGGGTAAATTGTCCTAATTGGAGTCCCACGTGTTCTGCTTCTGACCATAATTTGATGTCCAGGGATTCTAGCGTGAGCACAAATAACAAAGGTGTGGTAATGACCATATTGCCTCTTTAATTTTCGACCTCGTGATGGGGCTTGACAAAGTGTCTTAAGCGGCGCGATCTAACTGGGGAAATGTTAGGTTGTAAAAAAAGGTTCCCAGTATATCATCCGTCTGTGGTATTGGGGATTTATACAGGGTCCCATAATAATTATAAAAAGCTTTATTGAAGTCCCGTTAGGTGGTGGCCCGAACTCCCTCTGGGGTGATGATCTCATGTATAACTACAGTGGGGGGGTGCGTCTCGTAAAATGCACGCCAGCAGAGCACCAGATTTGTCCGCCTCCGTGTGTTTGAGCTGAGTGTAAGCTGTACAGTCTATCACTTTGAGGCGTTCAAGTAATTTGGCCTGCTATATATGTGCCTCTTGAAGCTCTATTGCCTTGGTGGGATCTCGCGCCGCAACTTGTTCTAAAGTGTTTAAGCTATTTTCAAGGGATTTGAAGGCATTGTGTATCTCTTGTCGTGCCCCTGCAGTGGTGCTAATAGCTATGCCCCTGATCACGGACTGGAACGCCTCCCATTCTATGTGTCTTGTAGAGGCCGTACCAGCATTTTCTGAAAACTAATTTGTAATACCAACTGCCAGTTTACTTTCAAAGACTGGGTCCTCCAGCATCGGAGGCCATAGCTTGGAGGTAGGGACCGGGGTGGGAGTTATCCCCCAGGCAAGGGTAAGTTCATGTGGAATATGGTCAGGCAGAGTTTTGCCCAGATAGGTAGTATGCGTGACCTGCGCTGTAAGTGGTGTAGTACAGAATGTCATATCTATTCTTGTGTGTAACTGCCGGGTCAGGGAGAAGAATGAATACTCTCTATTGGTCGAATTTGTAAGACACCAGACGTCCCCTAACGCCCAGCCCTCTGGCCATCTAGTCAGTGTCTCAGCACGCTCAAAGGATCCTGCTCCTGTGATCGGGGGATGAGAACGGTCCAGGACAGTGTCCATAACCGTGTTGTAATCACCGCCTAGGGTCCATGGGTATACTGCCCAATCTAAGACTGCATTAAGGGTCAACAAGAATTTATCCTGGTCAAAATTAGGGGCGTAAATGCTCCCCAATATCACGTGCGTACCATCTAGTGTTCCACGTACTAAAGTGTACCGGCCTTGCAGGTCTATGCCTTGCTCTAGAGCTATAGATGGGATCCCTCCTCTGATCCAAATTGTTGCCCCTCCTGGCAAAGGCGGAATCTGAGGTAGAAAAGATTTGACCCCTCCACTTCTTACGCATCTTTGTGACTTCGGAATTAGTAAAGTGGGATTCGTGAATGGAACACTATGTGAGCCCTATGGCTGTTTAATTGTGCATAAATCCTATGGCTTTTGTGCGTGGAGCCCAGACTCCGAACATTCCAGGTTATTATCGTATATGTATATGGCATGTGATTAAACTACTGTGTGCATTACAGTCCACGTGTCGGAGCACCAGGGTTGACATATGAAATCTCAATGTGTGAGGTGAGCCAGTAATCCAAAACTCCCATAAACTAACTTGAAATACTAGGTCCAGCATGCTAACTACACTGGTGCGTTTGCGTTTTAGGGGTTGCGTCTTATATCATGCCTAATGTTTCTTGAGTCGGTTGAGCCCAGCGCGCCTGGGCCCACAATGCTTTTGTTACTGTGGCCATATCGGAGCTAAGGAAGTGTAATATGCGTTACATCTCATTGATATCTTACCGGTTTCTTTGGCGAAATATCTAAACAGATGGAAAATATCCCACCACTTGACCATGCATTAGCCCACCAGGTCATCGGCAGTCTGGGGAGTCACAGTGAGAAACAGGGCAACACTCGTTTCTGAATCTGAATAAACAGTGTCCTCCTCAGAAGAGTCAGATGCCAATTGCAGGTTTGTGTCTCTAAAAGTGCATACTGCTGCAATCGCCTCTGCACGCTCCTAAATCGCCTGCTCAGGAGTAGGGTTACCTCCCTAGGATTTCTGTGCAAGTTTATTGCAACAAGATCTCTGAGGTCCTGCCATTTTTTGGACTCTGGGTGGAGGAGGCAGAGGTCGTCGGGAGAAACATTACCTCCAGCCATTCATCAGCTTCCTCCGGGGTGTCAAAGAAGTTCGCTTTTTGATCATGTATGACTTTTAGACATGCCGGGAAAAGTAGGGCAAACTTGAGGTTTAGAGCCCTAAGTCTCTGTTTTGTCGCCTGATATGAGGACCTTTTGTGCTGTACAAGCAGCGTGTAGTCAGCGTATAATGAAAGTCTGTGGTTCTCATATTGTATTGGAGGTCCCTCTCTGGCTCTCCGGAGCAGCATGTCTGGTCCTTACGGTTTAATATACTGGCAATCTTAGGAGGTAGCATAGCTCCCGCCACTGGACAGCCCGATGGGATCCTAGGTGCCCGTTCAACACAGAAGAAAGTAGAGAGTCCTTCCAGGGCCACATAGTCCCTAAACCATTGGTCCATGAATTTTGTAGTGTCTGACCCCTCACATCGTTCCAGCAGACCTATTACCCGGACATTGTTTTGCCGAGCTCTTCCCTCAGCCCCGCCGATCCCCTCTTGGAGGCCTGTCACCTGGTGTTGTAGTTGTGTTATGTGGGTAGCATGTTCTTTGTGTTGTGGCATCAATTCGGTAATGGCCATTTTGTTATCTTGGACAGTAGTGGCGAGCTTGGCATGGTCCGCCTTTAAGAGGGTGAGTTCTGTTGTCAGAGAACCTATTTGTTATTCTATAGACTTTCTAGAATCTCGTATCTCCTGCAGAATTTGGTCAAGTTTGTCTGGTTCTGGGTTTATGTTCGTGGGTGGGATACAGCTTGGGAAAGATTGTGAGGCTGTTTCAGGTATATCCTCCACCTGCTGCAAATTTGTAGTAGTATTCTCCTGTAGTTTCCCTTTCAGGTGCCCCATGATGACTATTCCCCAATTCAGCCCTGTGAGACAATCCAGTGGGCTTGGCGGTGATTGTAAGTATGATAATTACCTTAGTCATATTTTGCCAGGTCCGGAGTTTGGGGAGGCAGACCCTCGGTAGATCGCGTACTGTATTTTTAGACTACTGTCTTCTCAGGAGGGAATACGCCGTATATGCCTGCTGGGTTCTCACTGCTAGTGAAGGCCATGTGATGGCGTATCTGTTGTCTCAGGCAGACGGACCCCCAGTTCAGCAGCTGTGATCAAATAAGTGGAATGGAATCGTGTCCCTTAACCAACTGCATGACTGTGCCCATCGCGACGGGCCCCGTCTCAACTATTTCACGTATATGCACGGTGGTTGGGTAGGGCTGCAATCTTCTGGGCCGTATAACTTCACGTGTCCTCTGTATTGAAGTAGTACCATGTGTTCTCCAGTGGGGTAATGGATTTGTGTGAGAACAGGCAGGATGTCCCACTTTTCGGCAAGCTAAATAAGGGTCGCCGTGTACTGTCCTTGATTTCCAACTTGTGGAAGCATTCTTAGCCAGTCTGGGGGGGGACAGAGGCCGCGGAACAATGCTCCCACAGTCTCACTCCCGGCCGCCTTCCTGGGACCCAGGATAATGCCCCAAGCTTGAGTGTAGTGGTGCAGATATAGAGTACTCACTGTTTCAGGCTGGGCCCCATCGTGGCAGTCCTCCACGGGGCCCTTCCGAGCCCGGAGAAGATCGAGGTCCGGGCAAACTCGGTCATGCACTGCAGGAAGGTCACTTCCTTGTACCACACCGCACCCCGGGCCCCTCAGCACCGGCGAGGTGTCAGTGTCAGGTCCTGAATCTGAACACTCTAGCCCTAGGTATATACGTGGCAACCCATCAGACACTCCGGACACTGCCCTCTTCAGTAGAATCAAAGGTCCGATGGTGCACAGCCGACAGAGTGATTAAGCAGTTGGGCAGGAGAAGGAGGGTAAGTCAGAGTCAGTATCACCACAGAGGGCCAGTAACCGGGATCGCATGGCAGCACCGCGGGGGCAGCAGGCCCAGTTCCAGAATCCGCTAGGCCGTGCCTCCGGTCATATCAAGCACAGGGTAGCCTGCACATAGACCAGCTAAACAGACGGGCCCTCCGCGTTGGTATCACCCCCAGCACGCTGCCCCAGTAGTCCCACAGGGTATGTCCTAAACTGTTCCGTCAAGCAGGTATGGAGGTGTCGCTAGCCACATGTGTAGTGGGGTGCCGTATTAATACTTCAGTCACCTGGGGCCGGCTCAATTCCCCGGTTATGCAGCACACAATTGGGTGAGTAAGACCCCACAGTAACATAGGATTTTGGAGGATTTTTTTGGGGCCGGGCACAGAGCTCTCTCAAAGCACGTCCGCCATGTTTGGCGGTTAGCCACACCCCCAAAGCCCACTGTGCCTATATATTTGAAAGTATTCAAGACGAAACCCTCATAAAACAGACAGCTAGGTATATACCACAATAGGTTTTTGACAACAGAGTAGTCTGTAGCCGTGACCAAACAACGATGAACAATAGGTTAGGGATTTTAAACCAGTTGTCTATTTATTTCCATGTGACCACCAAAAAAACGATTGCTTGTTTCATTGTTTAGAAAATGGTGTCAAAATACTTGCGCACACTATATCCTGCATTAACCGATTGCCGTAAAGTTTCACGAAAAATATCCTCCAATGGCCTTCAGGAATTCATTCCTGGGCTATTCATAATGCCACAATACCTTTTTTTCGTATTGCAATATGGTGTTAAGCTCAAGTGAGTACAAAACCAGTAAATGGTTTTTTCAGTACATTAGGAGGGCGAGAAAGATCTACCTCCCTTGAAAGCACATGCATTTGCAAATACACTCTTTACATTACTAGAGAAAAATTCATCTTATGCTGGGAACTACAAATACATTTATTCAACTGTTCCAGGTGTCCATCAAATCTGAGTTTTGTCAAGCTGTTAGCAGCTCACAGTGCATTCGGTGTAATCACGCACGCTTTGTTGGAACAACAGATGCTGTGGATTTTGAAATTCTGCAATTAATTATTTGATAGAACAGGTGCTAAATTAAACAGTCAAGTATAATATTTAATGGAAATAGTTAACTGGGCTAGCAAACTCTAATGGGTAAAAATTTCTCCTCCACTTTCGATACGTGCTTTATTTAACGCCTGGTTTGAAATTCCATTTTGTATTCTGTATGGCTGGGCTAAGAGTAATGTGAAGATACCTATCACCAGTGGAAAATATACAAAGGATGCCCTACTTAGAGACAGAAAGTCCTCAACCTTTCACCAGCTGGTCTTATTCTAAGGCTAAATATAATTTGTCACACTAAGCCTTTATGCAAAGGGACACAAAGAAGCACGTGCTATTTACAATCCAGCAGAAAGGGTGTATTGCGTGCGCTGCAAAGGTAACTAGCTCTTCACAGAGCAAAAAATGTTTTATAGCCCTTTGTGATGCTGTGTATCTAGGGTGAGTTATTGGGGAAAATCAATGCAAACACTCATAAGTTCTGACTCAAACATGAACTACTAAAATAATCAGACCCAGCTTTGAGTCAAAAACTAACGCCTATATGAAGGGCGAAAAACAAGGAGAAATGTGTCAATTTCAATAAAGCATTGTGTAGGAACTTTCAGAGTTTGATTATACAAAGGTATGTACTCGGATGGTATGCCTCCGATACCAATCCTATACTAGACAGCACACATTTATCACTGAACCATGTGCTTCACGCAAGAGAAGCTGTTTGTGCACAATAGCACAAGGCCAATCCTTGTGGAAATGGCTCTCCACTCTATTTTATCTCTTGCGCAATGCACCACAGCAAATTTGGATTTTGTGCTCTGCCGTCTTAAAAATGAATAAATCTAGGTGTCTAAATTCAAACACTATGCACATAATTATGCAAACGTATGAACCAGTATTATCACAATCTGCTCCGAGTTGAAGCATTTCGCGCCATCGGAATATCAGGTTTTTTTACGTTCTGGTAGCGCAATGTGCCACTGGCATATATAAAAGACCATAAAAGCCACGTTAGGTGGCTTTTCATCGCCTTATACATAAGTGCCGGTTTTACGCGGAAAACTGAGGGGCTTATTTGAGCGATTGCATCACATTCACGCCGCTGTTGCGTCACTTTTTGTGACGCAGCAGCAGTGTAACATATGTGCCACCTTGCGGCAGATGCGTCACGTCGTAAAGCCCTGCGATACATTATACTTGGCCGTTCACCCGCATCAAAACCTTCGTAGAAGTGGCGCATTGAAATCTGTAAGATTTGAGTGCGCCACTTCTGGGACGCCACTGTGTCAAATCCTTACGCCTGCCTCATGGCAGGCATAAAGGGGACGCAGCCCTATAATCATAGCCCTCCCCTCTGCATTTCTGGAGTTTTGTCATACTTCCAACAGTGGGGTGGGCATCTCCACTAGTTGGCCAAATCAGCACATCCCATGGCAAGGGCCTATGAGCCTAAGTGTTGCTGGTATTGCCAGGGGAAGGTGTGAAGCACTTCTATCCAGAGCAGGCTTTGTTTCTGACCTCCAAGAGCATAAAGGCTCTGACCCCTCGAGGTCAGAGATTTGATTGGTGGTGGCTGACTGGTGGGTACCGGTCAGCCAATATTCTATAAGTAGTTCATTTTTCAAGGGGCATCTCTAAGATGCCCACTGAGTGCATTTTATAATAAATTCAACACTGGCATCAGTGTGAGTTCACTATGCTGAGACGTTTGCTACCAAGGTTCCAGTTTTCTGTGAAGCCATCATGGAGCTGTGAAGTTCGTAATGACAAACTCCCGGCCCATGTATTCAAAATGGCTTCACTGCTGTGAACGGCATAGACACTGTAGGAGCATATTGTTCATGCAGGTATGCTCCCACCTGTGGTATTGAGCACTCAGCCTAAGGGCTGTAAGGCCCGCTAGAGGGGTTACTTACCCATGCCACAGGCAGTGTTGGTAGGTTTGGCACCCAGGGATGTGTGCCGTGTCAACCAAAACATGCAGCCTTTAATGGCAGTGTGTAGATGTTAAGGTGAGGAGTCTCTGAGGCGGCATAATACATGCTACAGCTCACAGATGCCCTCTCTGGTCACAAGGCCCTTGGCACCATGGGTACCTTTTACAAGGGACTTACATGTGGCCCAGAGGTATGTCAATTGTGGAAACAAAGGTACAGTTCTTGGAATGAAAACACAGGTGCTGGGGCCTGGTTAGCAGGATCCCAGCATGTACTGAGCCAAGCTAGCATAAGGTATTTGGCAACAAGTTTGGGAGTAACCATGCAAAAAAGGGTCATTTTCCTACAGACTGCTCAGGATGACATTGAAGGGGCTTTTCATTAGAGAGATGCTGCTTAGAAGTAAACAGGCCTTGGAAGAGCCAATGTGTGACAAGCCAAAGGTGTCCCGTGCAGCACAAGGGAAAGAGCTATACTATTTGGGAGTATGAGGTCCAGAAGTCCTGTAGTGCCCTTGCCGTGTGCAGGGTGTGACCCCCAGTGGGTAGAGGGCATTGATAAACTCAATCTGGCCAAATTCTGTTGCAGCATCACGGAAGCTGCAAAGTGCTAAGAGAAACCAGAAAAAGCAAAGGAAGCAAAAACTGCTGGAGGAGAATCACATTGTCCAAGAAACCTGTGTTACAATCTATTTTTACTATTGCAATAGCTTGTTTGGGTTGTGGGTTTTATGTTTGGGCCCAAGGAAATACTCAAAGTTCAGGATTTGCTGAACAGCGTGCTCAGGGACTCTTAGGTTGCCTCCTCAAGAGATCAGGATGATGCCACTGTAACCTCTTTTCACACACCAGTGGCAGAACTGAAGCCAAGTTACTGCCTTAGGTTCAAAGTGCACCACAACCTGCACTGCCACAAGCAAAACAGATAACAAAAGGTAATGTGTAACCTCAAAAAAACCAAGAAGAGGAGAAGGATTCCTAACTATTGGCCCACAACACACTCAGCTTCACCAAGAGACCCTATCTTCTCATTGGCCCTGCAATGGAAAACTACTAAGAATAATTGGAAACTGTTCCACAAGGAGTGCCTAAGATGTTATCCCACTGGGACAATTTGGACTGTATGCCAAAGATATAATGGCAACTTTCGATTTTATTTTTTAGATTGCAAAGGCACACAGACAATTTGGCAGGATTACAGGTAATGCCATTCTCCTCTAAAGGATAGCTATGTCTTTTCTGTTTCAATCAGCCTCAGTGGTTTTATCAAGGTCCTGCTCCAAACCCCGTTTTTTAATATCTCCTCCCAATTTAGAACCGGATTGACTCATGAGGCCAAGCAGATTCTTCTCCAAGGCCCTGCTTCATTTCTCAACCAAGTGAGTGACACGATTCGGCCCACAACTTTCAAGTTTTTGGGAATTTTTAAGAGGGCCCTTCTTAATGTGCACTTTACATTCGCAGGTTTTCTTGCTCACACCATTATTTGGAGCCCACGAGCCCACAACTCTCCTCTAACGTCAAGTGGAGGGATCCTATATGGTAATTTTGAGTTTTTTTGCCCACCTAACTTACTTTGAATAAATACGCAAACACTATATTAAGGTCTTTCTATTCTTCATCCCCAGGGACCAGCCCCCCTTCCACCACGGCCCCATCCTGATGAAGACCCTGCCGTAAGGGATGTAATCACCTACCCGTCTTGGGGGGTCGAAATGTCGACATCTTTAATACTGGCCAGTTTTGATCAACAGTTATTCATCACTGTGATATCGTTATAAATCATGGCTTCGTATTGTTTTGTTACATTGAAAATCTGTTTGGCTTAAGCTATGAGCATATGTGTTTTTGTAAATATTGTATCTCTGTGATTCGCACTTCCTATTCCCTCTTTTATCCTCACTTGAACTTCCACCACTTCACTTCCACCTTTTCCCACTCTGCTCTAGTGGCACTTTTGAAATTATTAACAAGAGTGTTTATCAATATATGCCCAGTGTGATTAAATAACACTGTGTGCTAAAACTACAATATGTGTTTTTTGGATAAATATTTGTGATTTATATACTTTGTGTGTTCACATATCTTCTACTGGGACCACTGTACTTATGTACTGCTATATACCCAGGTCCCAGTGACGCTTTGGGTTTTCCCTTCACGGTAACTAACTTAAGTATTTATGCAGCACACAAACAGTCATAAAGTGAAAATACAACACAGGAAAAATCCCCCAACAATTTAGAAAATTACAGAAAATCTTAAATAAAATCACACCAAAACGATTTAAATCCAATCAGTATAATTAGAGTTATGTTTTCAAGAGAAAAATATCATCTAAAAATCAAAGTGCCAACCACAAGTATACAGTCATGCCAGACTGGTGGAAAGTCAGAAGTTATGGCCACCACAATGAAACATGGCTCAGCTACACAGGATGGAATGTGCCTGGTCTCACCTTATCTTCAGACTTACAAGAAATTCAGAAGCAAAGTTCCTAAAAATGTACAGTTCAGTGGTGCAAGAGAGCCACTAGTGTCCGAGAAAAAGGCATTGCAGTCGAACAGCCACTGAATGAAGTCTCAGTGAAGATTTCTACATTCAGGTTTTGACGCTTTTTTGGAAGTCGAAAATCTCCAGCAGGACGAACCTGCAGGCTGTGGTCGAGAAGAGTTCCACAATGTTGGATACCCTTTCCTAGAGCTCTCGCCATATGGAATTTGCTGTTTTGGAAGTGAGCACAACAGGCAATGCACCTCAGTGCCAGTCTAAGTTTTTTTTGGAGAAGCACCGTTAACACCAAGGATCCAGGACTTGTTGGTCATCTCTTGGGAGATAAGGACTAGGGATGGATGGAATGTTTCATTCCGCCCATGAAATTGACAGAATTTTCGTCACTTCATGTTATTCCTTATTGCGGAGTTCTGGTCAAATTCTGCCAATCGCAGCATGGCAGGATTTTTCTCCCATGAGGCTCCTGAAAATGCGAGCTGGTGAGCAAGATTTGGTGTCCCCTAGCATAATTTTCAAATGTCGTTGATCCCTAGTAGTTTTGGTCAGAGGGCTGCAGCTCAAGTAGATTTGCTGCCGCTCGAGTACATGTTCTACTTGAGCTGCAGCAAAAGAAACTCTAGTGGTACAGTATGTGCTGATTTTCAGTGCTGCTTGTACTACCGGTGCTAAATTGCAGCATGAGCTACATATTTTCTGGCCATTGGCGGAACTCACATAGTTTTTATGAAACTACCCAAGCAGCAAGGTAGGCCTCAAGCAGTAGGGCTGTCCTCTGGGAAAAGAGGCGGATCTGATGCAGAGGGCTGTCTTCTGAAGTAGAGAGCAGTCCTTCTGGGGGTCCTTAACAGGTCCAGGAGTGTAATGAAGAGTTGATCCGAGGGTCCAATATCTATACATTGATTCCATCCATTGAAGTGTGAGAAACATCTGGCTATCCCCCATCTGGTTCTGGAAATGTCCTTCCTTCCTTAGCCGAGGCTCCAAACCATCTGGGGTAACAATAAGCTTTTATCAATTTTCTTTGTGGGTGTACTAGAGGCAATCCTTTGAAAATGTAAGTGGGGCAGGGAAACATGCTCTCCCCACTCATCCTGGGAGGAAGGCCCATCCTGCCAACATCTAGTCTTCCTTTCTTTCACTTTTTGGGAAGAATACACATAGGCAAACTATTCACAGCCATGTAAACTAGCAGACAGGTTGCAGGCACCAAATGGTTAGGACAAGAAAATGCCAACTTACCAAAAGTTTCAGAACTATGACTTCAAATCATTATAGAAAGTTTTTAATTTCAATTATTTCGAAACCAAAGAAGACATTTCTACCTGTTTGAAATCAAAAGTAACACTTTTAAATGTAATAAGGTAGCCAATGTTATCCTATTAGAGGGAAAGGTTTTCCAGTAGTGGAAAATACATTTGGGAGGTTTTCAATACCAGGACTTGCAAAACTTAATACATTGCACGCACTAAGCTCTATGGGTTGTTTGGATCCTACAGTAGAGGAGTGGTGTGGCTCACTGGTTAGAGGCGGCAGACCCGGAAGCAGAGAACGGCCCGGGACCAGGGTTCAATTCCCGGTGCGGCAGGGTCGTGGACCAGGGTCAGCGGACTCGATAATTCTCGCCTCGGTGCCTACTCTAACCAGGGATCACACTCGGCAACTCTGGGCATTAGGTGGCCTCATCTCTACAATGGCCCCCCATATTCGCCGGGGATGCCTGGTTTCACCTTGGAGATACCCAGTAGGGACGATCTCACAGGGATAGCCAGGACGGGTTCCCCAGCGGTCTACAGAGCCACGACGCCTCAGGGCAGCAGTGCGCTTTACAAGACACATACATTTACATAGAGTGACATATCCATTACAAAGGGAGGTTTAGGCCTGGTTGAAATGGCAGTTTAAAATTGAGGACTGGCAGCAATGGTAGACCTGAGACATGTTTTAAATCGCTACTTAAGTAAGTGGCACAATAAGTGCTGGAGTTCCACTCGTAGCGTTTAATGTACAGGCCCTGGGTATATGTAGTACCATTTCACTTGGGAACTATAAATAAATAAAATGTGCCAATTGGGTGTAAGCACATTTTTAACCTGTTTAGAGGAGAGAGCACAATCACCTTAGCACTGGTTAGCAGTACAAAGTGCACACAGTCTTAATGCTAACAAAAACGAATTTAAGAAAACAGGAGGTGTGAAGGCAAAAAGATTGGGGTGGCCCTGCAGACCTGACCAAGTCCAAAACTGGGACTTCCAAATTATGGGTATTTTGGATTTGAAGACCTCCCGAGGACTGGGACAAACCTGTCAAGATAATTTCCCAAGGCGAACCCTCGCAGGGCTGAAGAAACAGTTTCTCCCTGCTTGGATCTTCGTCCACAGCAAATCCATATCAGCCTTGCCCCACTGCTGGATGTCATGCTCTGAAAAAAGGGCTTGATTGTGAACTTGGCAGAAGGGATACACAATCACAAATGTGATGAACATCCTGTCCACCGTAATACAAGTTCCATTATATATAATGACATTTTAATTTGGCAGACGGGATATCCATCACGTCTGTGATGGAGCAACCCTGTCTGCAAAGACTGTAATCAGGCCCTCAGTATGAAGGTAAAAATCGTGACCAAAGGAAGGGACAAAAAATATTCAACTGGCGAGAGGACTTCCCTGAATGTGAAATAAACATATTCCCACTGTGAGCTTTTCCCGCTAAAACAAAAAGCTTCCTCAGGATCCCGTTCAGTGCCTATCTAAGGTTGTGGAGCCCATCTCAGATACAGCTTGGTGCTGTGCCCTGCTGAATGAGTTTTACTTTCAGGAAAAATGACTAATTGCTAGGGTGAATGTTCCAACCATGTTGGACCTGGTTAGTGTTGGTTGACTCGCCCTGCATTGCAGTCAGCTTCAAATCGTGCTTAGCTCCCTGTCTACTGCGAGCATAGACTAATATTTTGTTAGCACTTTGAGCTCTGCACTTTTTGGGGCAATTTTTACTGGATTCTTTAAAAATATATATCTCCGGTTCCCAATAACAGCCATCATAGTTTTGTCTCTGCCACCTTTCACAAGTTTGCTGTGAATACGATGATTAGAATTGACTTACTACTATTTAATTTCTTGTTTCTTTTTCTCCCTATTATATCTCCAATTCTTCTCTCCATGCATATAATTATTTATTTACTATTAATATACAGCCGTGAGGAATCTACATTTCTGTGAGCCATAGGGGACGAAACATTTGTTGGATTTTATGGCGAACATCCAGAAATAAGAAATATTACAACAAGTAACAGTAACAGGTCCAAAAAGATGCCTGGTGGCCAATCTGGGGCACCCACTATGTCTGCATATTGAGGACTGCAGAGAAGCCCAAGTGCCACCACAGCCCTAGTCGGCTCCCTTGATGGGAGATGGCAACTTCAATAGTTGGGGGTTACCCACCCAGGGCATCCAGAATGTCAGCATGTTGGGGCGCAATGGTAACCCTATCATCCCCACGGACCTTGCCAGCTCCCCAGTCATCACCAGTTGTTGCTGACTGGATATGGATCCCCTTCCTATATTAATAACTCACCCCCAGGAAATGGGGGCCTGAGTGCCTATGTGAGACTTGGGGGACACGCCCCCTCCTGTTATAATGAAAATACCTCTGAGGGATGGAGTTCCTGGGGCCAAGATCGACTGAGGAAGGACCATGGGATTGCAGTAAAACAGCATTTCTTTTTACATTGAGCCCAAGGGGGTACATTTGGGACCCCCTGCAAGGGCTGGGGTGGCAGGCTATCTTTACCCTCCCCCTTATATCTTTTTTAAAAACATGTTCAGGTCAGTGTACCAAGCACACAAGCCCTGTAATGGCTGCCACAACATTTCTCTTCATATTGGTGCTACAAATCAGCACAAGCTTGCTAGAGATCTTACTCTTGCAGAAGCTAGGTGGCGAAGGGGAAAAAAGTCTCCTCGCCAGAGTGCTCTATTTTTTTTTTAAGTTGAATGAACGTGGGACTCCCGCAAGCAACCTTCCAGATAAGCAGCGTTTTTTAACCTTATTTTCTCAAAAACAACTGAACAAATTGATACCATATCACATAAAGCACACTTTCTAGACTAAGATCAACCAGCTTTCTGTCAAATTCGGTGTAATTCTGTTCAGCTGTTTTCACTGTAGCACTGTTTAATTTGCCTACAGGAAAATTAATGGGGATTTTAAGTTTTGGAACCCTCCTTTTCTCTTTCTCAGCATGACAGATCACCCCACAATACCCAGGAGGAAGGCAAGGTGAGTGATCTATTTTTTGGAAAGGTTTTGTCAAACAGGCAAATTTAGTCAAACAATCTATTTCCTATGGTAATTAGGTCCAAGATATAACTAGACAGTAGAGTCTGCCACTCTGTAATGTATATATACATACCTCACAGTGAAAATTGTGGTTTATTAGGGATGCCAATAGCCTTCTTCTCCCTCTCTCTCTCTCTCTCTACACACACACACATATATATATATTAATATAGATAGATAGATAGATAGATAGATAGATAGATAGATAGATAGATAGATAGATAGATAGATAGATAGATAGATAGATAGATAGATAGATAGATAGATAGATAGATAGAGGGGGAACTCTGGTGCAACTTACCTGCATTGACGGGGCTGGTTGGACTCGCTGCCCGTCTTTATTTTTGTTGGTCCCGCTGCCTGTGCTGTGCTGCTGTGAAACCGCCGATGTCTCCCGCCGCTGTACGGCCATTACCGACTGGTGCGACCGCTGAGTGGAGGGGGAGTTTGTGGCGCTCTGCACTACTGGTCCCAACAGCCCATGGGGCCGGAAGCCGCCGCCAGAGAAATCGCGCCAAGAGGCGCATAAAAACAGCCTCACCCTCGGTGGAGCGGGGAACTCTGGTGCAACTTACCTGCATTGACGGCGCTGGTTGGACTCGCTGCCCGTCTTTATTTTTGTTGGTCCCACTGCCTGTGCTGTGCTGCTGTGCCCGCCCGCCCGCCTCCCGCCGCCGCACGGCCATTTCCGACTGGTGCGACCGCTGAGTGGAGGGGGAGTTTGTGGCGCTCTGCACTACTGGTCCCAGCAGCCCATGCGGCCGGAAGACGCCGCCAGAGAAATCGCGCCAGGAGGCACATAAAAACAGCCTCACCCTCGGTGGAGCGGGGAACTCTGGTGCAACTTACCTGCATTGACGGGTTGGTTGGACTCGCTGCCCGTCTTTATTTTTGTTGGTCCCGCTGCCTGTGCTGTGCTGCTGTGCCCGCCCGCCCGCCTCCCGCCGCCGCACGACCATTTCCGACTGGTGCGACCGCTGAGTGGAGGGGGAGTTTGTGGTGCTCTGCACTACTGGTCCCAGCAGCCCATGCGGCCGGAAGCCACCGCCAGAGAAATCGTGCCAGGAGGCGCATAAAAACAGCCTCACCCTCCGTGTCGCGGGAGCCCGCGGGAGCAGCCGGGTGAAGCCCGGGCAAAGGGCGGGCCGTCTGTGGCCGTCCGGGGCTGGACAAGGCTGGGCTGGGCCATCCCCCCTTCATTTGTTCTGTTGTTTTACATCCAGCAGTAGTCTAACAATTCAACATGGATACCTGGTTAAAAACTAGAAGGATAGCAGTGACAGGAGGGTCGGTGAGCAGTACACTAGATCATATTATTAATAGGGCTGCCTCCGTTCTTGAACGCGAGATTGCTTTTACTGAGCGGCGCTTGTCTTCTGAATTGTCTAAAAAGCGCTCCTCATTGGGCCATATTCAGCTAGCAAGTTCTCCATTAAACCATGTTATTGGACAGCTCGCATAAGCGACATTGACATTCCCCCTCAGTTACGAGATCTTACAGAGTCACAAGCTCAATGCCGGGAAATGATTCATACAAACATCACCATAGGATCCCAAACTGACACCTCTACAGAGGAGCAAATATTGGTGACACCCAGCAAGCCCCCTAAAAAAAAGCCCCTGCGGAAACCCACTGCCCTGGCCCCTCCAAACAAAAGGAAATGTGACAGTAACAACCAAAAAGGCAATCAATCAAAAACTCCCAAATCAATTAGAGGCCCTAATGAGAACAATGGCTCCATAAGTACTGCAACAGATAAAGACTGTCCATCCACTTATCTGCATCAAGACCTTATGTCTAACATAGAGCAACTGGTTAAATCTCTGTTGCTACCTCTGGTAGAGAGAGTTAGAAGAATAGCGGATCAACTGACCTCTATCCAAGATACTTGCAATACCAATACAAAACTAATTAAGGAATCATCCGAAAACAGGTCTGTTACTCTGCCATCTACCCCAAAAATGACATCAGAGCCAATAAACCCTTTAAATAAAGCCAAACAACCGCTCCCTGCGCATGTTAGTCTTCCGTTGAAAGAAGCCACGAAGGTAGTGCACGAACCACTAAAGCACAGGGAAGGGGGAGAGGTAGTACAAGCTAGTGACAAACACAGACACGAACAAGGACGGGAAAAAGGGAGATTACACCAAGATTCTAACCTAAAAGAATCAAACTTCATAGATTTACCCCCGGAGTCAGTGCCTTATGTCATTGTCCTGACTGGCGTCCCAGAACTATCCGAGGGGAAATTTGAACATTACCAGAATTTGAAGAATAAGGTGGTACACTGGTTACGAGCAAACAGGCCATTGCCTGGCTACATAAATGGTGAAATTTTACATGTTAGGCTGTGCGGCTGGGTAGGACCCAGACAAAAAGACTTACATGGGGCCATCATTATAATATATTTTAAGGACTATAGGGCGACAAATTACATAAGAGACTGGCACCCAGAGGGTTACGAGGGTGGATTGTCTACCAGGGACCTTGGTTATTTTTACCCAAGGTCGTTGGTGGAAAAACCACTGAGAGCAAGACATCAGTATGCCAGGACCATAGCGGCCCCAGGTTAAATTTTATCACCCATAATCGCTTTGCTCCTCTCTCTGGCTTAGAGGGGGTCCATTGACTCAATTGATCGCCCGAGGAGCATGCAAAGGAGCATGATACATCTATAAGTATGCCCATTGACATAATAGATAAGGGTGAACGTTATCCTAAGGATCCACTTAGGGGAGGCCAGCACGATTCCACCTCCGGGGATTATCAGAAGGGCCAGTTGATTATTTCCTGGAACATAGCAGGACTCAGGGATAAGGTAGATCAACCAGATTGGTTGGAAATCATCAATAGACACAACATCTTGTGTTTCCAGGAAACCTGGTCGATCCATGACATTCATGTGCTGGGATACCAAACTTATAATACTCCTGCGGAAGAAATAGTGGTGGCCTATGCACCTATATCTCTAACGCATCAGGGATTAAAATGATGAAGTTTATTTCGACAGAGTACTAACAAATCTTGTTGGTCAGTTGGCTGAACGTAAAAAATATGGCTATTGTAAATTTTTACAACAACGCCCAAGCGCTACAATGGGAAGAGATATTATCAAATCTCAGCAGACGACTACGGGAACTAGAAGAACATGGTAAGGGGGATCTCACCCTTTAATGGGTTGGAGACTTTAATTGTTGTCTCTGTAACAGTTATATCACAGGCACTTGTCATCTGGCCGAGGACAGGGGGGACATACCAACCCACTTTACTCATTCTAGGTTGGGGGATTTATTGAATTCCCTGGTACATGAGTTCGACCTGGGATACATTAATGAAAACTGCTCCCAACCTGTGTCTTTTAAACCAACATTTCATGGGAGAGGGGGGAACTCTATAATTGATTTCACCCTCTTATCCCTTAGACACCGATCCTTGGTGCTGTCGTGGGAAACATTAAACGATGCCCATAGTGATCATTACCCCATTTCCTTCTGCTTGGTTAATAGGGGTTGTGTATCCCCCATGGAGATAATTTATAATACCACAATAAACCTGGCTAGCACTAATGGCTATAGCATCAACTGGGCGAAAGCAGACCCTAAAACCTTTTTGCATAAATTGTTCACTAAAGTCCATGATCAGTTTAACACCTGTCTTGAACTCCATGTAAATAACAAGCAAGTCTTTGACGCCTTCGGGGAAATAACGGCTGAAATTAAAAAAATGCTTACTAGAGTTTTTAAAAAACACACGCAAAAAGCAAGGACTTGGTTTGATAAAAATTGCACTAAGGCACATTAGAACTTGAAAAGGTCTCTACACGAAACGCCAAGAAACACCTCACTGATAAGGCAAACTAGGAAACTGTATAAGGTGGCAATAGCTGAAAGAAAAAAAAGAGTTAAAAACTGAAATTTGGAGGAATCTTCACGATGCCTGTCAAAAAAAAGATAATATATCCTTTTGGAGAGCTGTAAACGCCCCTTTCTTATCAGATAGAGATCATGACATCATTGATATAGCCATACCAGGAGACACTTGGGTCACACATTTCACCAACTTGTATAATAACGCCACCGCTTCTGACTCCGACAACAGTACGGATAATCAGGAGTGTACAAAGCCATTCCCACTAGGAGTTTCCTTTGAGCACGCAGAAGTAGTCAAGGCAATCCAGGATAGTGCACCGGGTAAAGCACCAGGCCCGGATGGTGTCCCTATCGACTTATATAAAGCCGAATTATCTTTATGGTCGCCCTTTTTAACCATTGTTTTAAATTGTGCAAACGCTTCTGGTTTCATTTCTACTTGGCCGGAAGCGGTGGTTGTACCTATTTTTAAAAAGGGAGACAGGAATAATCCTGTCTTTTACTGACCCATATCGCTTTTAGATGCCTTAATGAAGGTAGCGGGCAGAATTGTTCTTAATAGATTAGAGGTCTGGGCAGAGGATAATAACATTATTTCTAATCTCCAATATGGATTCCGTAGCAGAAAAGGCACAATAGAACAGGGTCTAAATCTGGCACTGTTGACTGCCAAGTATACACAAGCCAAACGGAAAAAACTTTTCATCATATTTGTGGACCTTAGTTCCGCGTTTGACTGTGTAAACCATTCTATGCTATGGAAAACGCTTGAAAACATGGGTATTGAGCTTGAGCTACTTTTATTTATTAGAGAATTATATAGGGATGCGGGGGCTAGAGTACGCTTTGGGAGAGGGGGGCATGCTCTAAAAAATTCAATATCAAAAGAGGCGTCAGACAAGGGTGCATCCTTGCACCCTTTATTTTCACCTTATACATCAACAGCATTGGACAACACCTGAGAGACTTTCAATTTGATTATCCCGCTGTAGGCTGAACACCCATCCCCATTCTCCTGTATGCTGATGATGCAGCTATAATGTCTCGTTCCATCATCGGCCTACAACGGGCTGTAGCTGAATTCTCGGTATACATGAAGAGCCGCGGCCTATTGATTAATGTCTCTAAGACATACTCAATGACATGTAGTAACAAAAAAAATAAAAAACAAGGCAATTTATTTGGGGAGAGACAAAATTAAAAACGCGGACAGTTTTTGTTATCTAGGAGTCATTTTTGACACTAAGGGGAGCTGGAAAGAAGCAGTCTATGCCACAAAATTAGCTATTAGCAGGGCGAATGGCGCCCTGATAAATCTTTCCAGGAAACTTGGTGGGCGGCCAGCAAAGGAACTAACTCAAATCTACAAGGCTAGATGTATCCCCACCGGCACCTACAGGCGCTGGACTCTGGGGGATTGCTAATGTTGATCAGATCCAAAAAGCTGAAAATGATTTTCTTCGTTATTTGCTGGCTGCACCCAAATCTATGTCCATTTCCTTCATTCACAAAGAACTAGGGATATTGTTCCTAGAGGACACAATCAAAACATGCCCACTGTTATTATGGCATAAAATCTGTGTGACTGCAGAAATGTCCTTAAACAGAGACAGTGTTCTTGATTGTTCAGCGCTAGATGGAGCAGCAAACATTAAATGGCTAAATTTCGTCAAAACCATGGCCTCGGATATAGGGCACAAAGAATTCTTTGACCACCCTACATGTTTGGAAACGGTCCCACTCACACTCAAAAAACTGATTTTGGAGTTTTTAAACCATAAAAGGTGGCTGGTAGAAAAGGATAAACATACATTCATTGAATACCAGAATATACATCCACTTGTAGGTATGCAGTCATACCTTTTAATGGAAACAAGTCCCTATGCGAGAATGTTACTAACTAGGTTCCGGGCAGATACTTTTTTTCATATGATAACTCTCCCTACCTGCAACGACTGGTCAAAACTGTTAGGTAACTGTACTTGTGATGAAATATCTGCCCAATCTAATATACATTCTATTCTGTTTTGTAAACATTATGTTAATCCCAGGAAGAGGTTTTTGAAGCCGGTTCTTATAAAATGGGGAATAAGGAGTTCCAGAGCAGCTTTTCTTACATTGAAGCAGTTAGATACACCTCTTGTGGTAAAAGCGGTCTCTTCCTATTTGAGAATCTTAATTGTATTGAGAAATACTATAGGAATAGGATTATGTAAACCACTATGCATGTAATATTTCCTGCTCTTCCCTTTTATTAGGTAACTTTTCATTTAATAATACTTGAAATCAAATTGATTGTTATAAACTGTGTTCAATCTTAGCAATTGTAAAAAGTACGGTTATAGATATAGATACCCGACTTTTACTTACCTATAGGAATGTATCGATTTTTGCTGCTATATGATCATTTTTATTGTGTAAATAGATGGTGATTATTTTTAATCTTTTAACAATTATTTATTCCATGTACTGTGCTATTTTGCGCTTTTATGATTTTGCAACAAAAGTCGAATAAAGCTAATTTTGAACTTTGATAGATAGATAGATAGATAGATAGATAGATAGATAGATAGATAGATGGATGAATGGGATAGATAGATAGATAGATAGATAGATAGATAGATAGATAGATAGATAGATAGATAGATAGATAGATAGATAGATAGATAGATAGATAGATAGATAGATAGATAGATAGATAGATAGATAGATAGATAGATAGATAGATAGATAGATAGATAGATAGATAGATAGATAGATAGATAGATAGATAGATAGATAGATAGATAGGTAGGTAGGTAGGTAGGTAGGTAGGTAGATAGATAGATAGATAGGTAGGTAGGTAGGTAGGTAGGTAGGTAGATAGATAGATAGATAGATAGATAGATAGATAGATAGATAGATAGATAGATAGATAGATAGATAGATAGATAGATAGATAGATAGATAGATAGATAGATAGATAGATAGATAGATAGATAGATAGATAGATAGATAGATAGATAGATAGATAGATAGATAGATAGATAGATAGATAGATAGATAGATAGATAGATAGATAGATAGATAGACCGGCACTTTTGTAAATTCTTTCAACAGGTCCCCGTTCATTTTTAAAGTAAATGTATACTGTATACTCCAGTCAGATATATAGTTAACACTGCGTAAATGCCACATATATTGCTGTGTTTTAGCACATTATAACTAACGCGGATATATCACTGCATTTGGAACCATATGTAATGCTATGTTTTCAGTGCATTGCATATACCACAAAATACGCATTGCACTAATTAAATGCAAATCGGGATGGCACTTAGTCATCACTACTCCCATCACCCTGGCGCATGCTGATTCGCACGCGAACAGGGTGGGAGTGTATTAGATGTCAGGACCTGTCATGCAGTCTCTAAAAATAAAGTGAATAACTTTATTCAGACAGACCCAAGTACAAACAATCAAGTCCAAGTGGGCCCAGTGCTCGGGAGGCGCTACTATTAAAAGTCCGTAGTTCAACAATACTGCCCAAGTGGGCGAAATCAACTCAATGCAATTCTTCATTCCGGGACCACTCCCAAGACACTATTAAACCATCTCAGTTGTGTGTCCACCTTTGTCCCACTGATGACCTGTCATGCATCATGTACATTGCGATACACCATACTTCTTGTTCCAATTAGAAAATTACAGTTCAAGTAGTCCATGTGTCCATGTGATTAATCCATGCATTGAATGTTCTTTCATCATTTCAATATTCTGACAGTTGCAAATAGAAGTGCCCAAATCTGGAATAAAAACGTGATTTAAAATATAGAAATCAACTAACTGAATACAGACATAAAAATAATCTACTCATGCAGGTGAATTGCCAATTCTTTGCTTTCTGTACTAGACTTTCCAAATCTATGATGTAGCGTGACTCCAATTTCCGCAATGATAACTCACGGTTCCCACCCCTCACACCAAGATTTACAATATCAATGACCACCATGCGTACCAAAGTCTCATCCTGTAAGTGTTTATCAGCAAAGTGTCGGGCTTTGGGCTACTGTTTGTTGTTGTTTTTTATTGCACGCAAATGTTCTAGCACCCGTTTCTTGGCTTCATGTTTGGTACTGCCCACTTACCACTTGTCACATGGGCAGATCAAAAAATAAACGATGTATGTAGTGTTGCAGGTATTATTCTTCATAATCAGGAATTCCCTATTGGAATTGGGTACCAGCAATTTATCACGGTCCCTACTGCCTCTACATGCTTTGCATTTTCTGCAACATTTGAATCCGGGTGGCCTAGAAGATTCTCCTATAGCGCGTTCCATGACATGATTATGGCTGAGTTCATCTCTCAGCGACTTCCCTTTTCTGAAAGTAATCTGAGGAATACTCCCTACATTCTTTCTCAGGTGGTCATCAGTAGGTAGTACATGCCAATGTTTTTTAAATATACTACGTACCTCCTTTGCCTTCATTCTCAGGACAGGCAAAGAATACTACAGTGATATATTGCACATTCAAAAATGGCCAGGACAGTTGCTCACTAATCACATGGGTGGTGAGTCAGTTGTTTAATCACATTGTTTTTGAAGTGTATTTAAACATGGCGTTTGTATGAATTTACGAGCGTGATCAAGGTGTAACAACCAAAATGCGTAGTTTTTCACTTGCAAAATAAATTATTTCAGCAATTGGAGTGTCCGAATGGTTCCAGGAAGCGGAAGGGATTTGTTGAAAGAATATATATGTATATATATATATATTTATATATATATATATATATATATATATATATATATATATATATATATATTTTCATTTTCAATCTTTATTTCGACCATTCGGTCATAAAAGATACACAGTACAAATATAATCACGTGTAACTCTGCCATAAACAGATAAAACATTAAGGGCCCGATGTAGGTCGGTCGGTAACGGCCGAAAATCGGTATTTTCGGCCGTTTCCGACCGGTATTCAGTAATCGGTATGTAGGGACACATTATTTTACAGATTCGGTAAATTTACCGATCGGTAAATTTACCGAATCTGTAAAATACCGAATCGGTATTTATACCTATTCGGTATTTTAGATATGTAGGTGGGACTCTTCTGAGTCCTACAAGCCTTACAGAATCGGTATTTTACCATGAAATCCAACTTCATGGTAAAAAACCGATTCCGGTGTGCATGCACATGTGTGCATGCACACCTGTGCCATATGACAGGCAGACCTGCCCTTAGGGCAGGTATGCCTGCCACATGGCCCCCGAATCTTTTTTGGGGGTGCTAGAGGGTGTCAAAGTGACACCCCCTGCACCCTTGTCAAAATCTGTATTTACCTATTCGGTAAATACCGACCGGTAATGCCCCATTCATTCCTATGGGCTTCAAAGCCCATAGGAATGAATGGGCCATTACCGGTCGGTATTTACCGAATCGGTAAATACAGATTTTTACCGATTCGGTAGCAGGAACATCTGGATGTTCCTACATCTCAACCCCTTAGATTTACCGATTTTTAATTACCGAATCGGTATGATTCGGTAATTTAAAATCGGTAAATCTATTTTACCTACATCTGGGCCTAAGTGCTTATGTTAAAAATAATCTATACAGAAGCTTCTTAAAAAGGAAAAACATTTCTAGATACTACCCAGCATTTTTTTAAAAGCGATTACGCGTATACCAAACATTAGTAAAAAATTTGGAAAGTGCAAAAACAGTTGGGCCGGAAACATCGGATTTTAAAATCCTATACATTGGTGCGTATTCCCTGCCACCCAAATTCTTTATCAAGGGGAGGAGCCAGTATTTCCTAGCTGCCTTGTAAGCTGGGCAGAAGAACACCACATGCAAGTCGTTTTCCTCTTTGTCAACACAGACAGGACAGAACTTTGTGGAGGGGACCAATGACCAAGAGCTTGTGAAGGCCCGAAAGGGCAATGTGCCATACCTCCATTGGAGGAACAGCTTCCTAGCAAGTGTGGGATATATAGGGTCCAGTGCCTTCTCAAATCTATAGAGATCCTTGCTTTGCAGGAATACAGTTGTTAAGGACCCCTCTGGCTGGGTAGTTTGGGCCCTTGCCCTTTTGTGTTCGTGATACAAATTCGCCAGGGACCTCTTGGAGATGTTTGGTGCAGCATCCGCCGGCTTAGTCCACAAATCGGGGAGCCCCAATTCCACACAGGTAGCTTGAATGTTTTTGACCCAGGGAATGGTAAGCGCCTTAGGGTGATTCAGTAGTTCGACCAGTTCCGCCCTGTAGTCGGCGAGATTATTGCTGCTCCAAAGCCTACGCCAGAAGGCAATGGGTCTCAAGCTTATCTCATCAGCAAGTGGTCGTAGCCCTAGATCAAGCCTCAAGGGGAGGAGCGGAGTGCTGGGGGGAAGTGCGGCTATCTGTCTTATAAACTTATTTTCTGTTAGGGACAGATTCCGACATGGCATATGGCCCCACAATTCAGCCCCGTACATAATCGCCCCCCTAGCCTGTGCCCTATATATCTGGATTAAAGCCCCCAAAGGGCGATAGGACGAGCCGGTCATCATCCGGCAGATACCCCCAGTAGTTTGTATTAGTTTGAGGTTTGCCCTACTCTGGTGGGGTCCCCAGGTCATGGTTTCGTTGAGGGTCACGCCAAGATATTCAAAGGTGGCTACTCTTTCCAGCCGGACGGCTCCCAGTTGTGGGTTCGGGCGCTGTTTCTGGCTCGGGTTCAAAACCATGAATTTGGTTTTTTTAGCATTGATTTCTAGCCCTCTAACAAGGCAGAAAGCCACAAAGGAGTCAAGTATCCTTTGTATACCCATGGGGGTTTTAGATAACAGCAGTGTGTCATCCGCAAACATGATCGCGGACACCCTGCTGCCATTTAGTTTTGGGGCGTCAGTATAGTCGGTGGCATTGAGGTGAGCGATTACCCCGTTGACGAAGAGGCAAAACAGGGTCAGCGCCAGCACGCAACCCTGTCTTACCCCTCTGCCAACCGGGAATCTGTCAGTCAGTTCCCCCGCTCTCCCACACCTCACACGGGCATAATTATTGTGGTGTAGCCTCTGCAAGATCAGTAGGATGTCTGGGGGTACACCCATCTCTGCCAGGACGCTCCAAAGTTTCCCCCTGGGAACCAAGTCGAAGGCGGCCCGTAGGTCTACAAAAATTGTGTACAAACTGCCGCCCTCGAACTTTGCTGTCCTCCAGTAAATCAGATTCAGTCTAAAAACCTGGTCCACTGTGGATACCCCCTTCCTAAACCCCGCCTGGTAGGGACTAAGGGCGCCCACCTCCTCCATCCAGTCCTGAAGCCTGTTCAACAGAACCCTGCCGAACAGCTTCTGTGATACGTCTATCAGACTAATCGGTCTGTAGTTGACGGGGAGGAGGGGCGAGCCCTTTTTAAAAATAGGGACCACCTCAGCCCCCAACCAAGTACTAGGGATTTCCATCCTGCCGAGAATACTGTTGAAGAGGGCAGCAAGATAGGGCGCCCAGACGGTGGGCTCCTGTTTAAACAGGTCCCCTGGTAGCCCGTCCAAACCCGGCGCCTTCCCCGAAGCCAGACCTGAAATAGCAGCAGTAACCTCACCTATTGTTATTGGATCCCCATGGCAGCCCGGCCAATCCACCTCCATAAGAGCGGGGAGTTCTCCCGGCTCAGAGCTGTATAGGGACTGAAAATGGGCCTGCCACACTCCAGGTGCTATATTGGGCTCTATTGCCGAATGTAGACTCCCTGATCCCCCGTTCACGGTCCTCCAGAACAGGCGTTGATCTTGAATCGCTAGGGCCTTGGTGAGTTCTTCCCACTGATTTTCTTCCCATTCTACTTTAGCCTGGGCAAGAAGCTTTTTATAGTCTCGCCTACTTTGTTTAAGGCGGTCCCCTCCTAAACCTTCCTTGATTACTCCAAGAAGTTCTGTTTTGGCCCGTCTGCATGCTACATTGTACCGCTGTGTTTTACCTTGGCGCCTCTCCCTTGGCTTTCGTGAACTGCAAGTTAAATGAGGTGCCGCAGCTTTTATTAGTTCCTCATGGGCTTCATACAGTTTGCTCTGTGAGTCTCTATTATTTGCCTCAATGTCAATGCTCCCCACGATTTCCAAGATGGGAGTAATCTCCGCATAAAGCAGAGGGAGTTTATCCTTGTTTGTAACCATGTGCTCCCACCTGATTCTTCTCCTGCTGTTGTCCAGGAGAAGCACTAGGTTGTTCCCTCCCACTTTAGCCACTGAAGCTTGGGGGCCTGGATGGACAAGGTCAAGCTCAAGGGCATTATGATCACTGTCGGTCCTTTCTGTCACCCTAAAATCCTGTATTGTCGGCCACCTCACTAGCTGGACCAGGACATAGTCCAGATGGGACTCTCTCCCCCGTCTATTGAAAGTATTTTTACTGGGTATGTCGGATTTTATTCGCCCATTACAGGCTCTGAGTCCGAACCTTAGAGTAAGGGCAGTAATTTGCAGTGCTAGTGGGGTCCAGGCTTTCGGGACTGGGGCTTCCACCAAGGGTACTGCCCACCTAGCCTCTTCTTCCGATGAAACCCCTTCCAGGAGGTCGGGGAGTGGCTCAAAATGAGAATTAAAGTCCCCACCCACCACATAGTATGAATCAGACGACAGTTCAGATAAAAAATTCGAAAGTTCATCAATGGTTGGTGATTCCTTTGCCATTCCCATCGGCCTGGAATAGATGTTAACCAGCAAAAGTTTAACTTTGTTTGGCCATAGTAGTGAGACCACAAGGATATCATCAGAATTAAACGGCCACCGTGTGGCCACGCAACCCAAATGAGATGCTACCCACGTCGTGAGCCCCACTGATGGGCGGCCCTTGCCTTCCCACCTTGCTGGGATGGAGAATGATATATAGCCTTGATGCCCGTAATCCTCTCTGGCCCAGGTTTCCTGGAACATGCATATGTCACCAGTCTCGATATAGTTTGCCCAGTCCGGCTCATCCAGTTTGTTGGCCAATCCCGCAATGTTCCAGCAAATTAGCTTCAAATGTTCGGGACTGTCAGTTGCCATGCCATAGAGGTTAGGGGAGATAATTCCGGGCCCCACTTCTGTTGCAGGGCCTGGGGCAAGGGCAGCAGGGGGTGTGAGTGACTCCGAGAGTCTGAGCGCACCATTATCCACCAGAGAAAGGTCCTTGGCTATCCCCTCAGCTTTGGCTGCATTAACAGCGGATGGATGGGAAGATTCTCTGATGTCGTACTCGAGAGCCACTAGATCATTCAATAGGCCAGGGGTTATGCCAGGGGCCACGGTAGGAGGTTCAGAAAGTCCGCAGGAGCCATTATCCCAGGTCACTGGCTTGTGAACAGTAAGTCAATCAACCCCGTCCAAGCCATTCAAGCAGCTGAAGCGATTAAAATGGGAATAGGGTGTATCCGGTGGTTGAAAATGCGGGCGTTGTGCATAGACCTTGTGTCTACGTCTACGTTCCACCCTTGTCCATTCATCATGGGATGGGACCTGGTGCATGCGAATGGGGGGGAAGAAAAAAGATACTGGGAGGGTCTGTATGGTGGAATCCAGTGATCTATTTACTCCTCCACAGATATGCAAAACAGTGCCCGGGTCTTTAAAAGTTACCAGAATACAATCCCCTATTATGGTTTTTCTGGTCTTCCCTAGCCAAGGGGCCCTTCTCAACATAATAATCTCGTTGTTAAAATGGGATGGTAGGGGTCGATTCCAATTGAGCCATTTGATGACCTTTTTCTTAAGGGATTGATAATCTTCATTTTCCCCTGATCTTAAGTGGGGGGCACCTGCTAAAACCACCGTTAGGCTATTGGCTTCTGGCGGGAGGTCTGGCCTCCGTGGTCTTGACGCTGGCCGAACTGGAGAGTGTGGGAGGGCATTAACCTCTTCTTGGGAGCTTCCATTAGTCTCTGCTTGAGATCTATAAAGGGCATGGTCTAGTAATCGTGTGGGTCTATTAATTTGGTTGTTGTGTTGTGCCTGACGTGGGGTGGCCATAAGAGGTTGCAAAGGGGGGGCAGATGGCACATTGTGAGGGGGAACTTCATTGACAATTGATACAGCCCCCACTTTTGGAGGGTCCCCAACAGAAGGAAAAGTTCCCACTAGCTTAGTTTGCTTACTAACTAAGGTGTTCAGGGTAGTAAGAGATGTTTCTAATAAAGTGAGCCGAATCTCAACTTTTTTCAGACTATCGCTAATGGGCTGCAGAAGGGAGCGGAATAAAAATTCGATACTCCCCATGGCAGTGAGTGGAAGGATTATATTCGATGTGTTAGCCTCTGATTCCTCAGAGGTAACAACTATGGTCGGGCTTTGAGCCTTAGATGGTGGAATGGTAGGCGCTATCTCAATTGCCTTCCCCGGTATGAGTATGTTAGTATGTTTCTTACCAAAATCAAGGTGAGATAATTTAGATTTCCCCCGTCCCCCAAAAGACTTCCTGGCGCGTTTGCTAGGCGGAGGCCTATGCACCTCTACTACAACATTTGATTTTGGTATACTCTTCTTCACAATTTGCATAGGGGAAGTTTGGGTTACCAAAATAACGGGAGTAAGGGATGACTCTGGGGGGTTGGCTCTACGTTTATTCCGGGCACTCTCCCTGGGGTAGAGGGGATTTCCCTTAACAAAAGTGGAAAGTCCTCGTGGGTCGCATTAATAGAGCTGCTAGGGGGCGTACCTTCCTCTTGAGAACTGGGGTAAGGGGTAATGTCGCTCAACAGTCTGTTTTTCATAGATTCTATGGAGCGCCTGCGCTCCGCCCTGCGTTTCTCTAGTGAGCTTTCCTTGCCCGCATCTCCCTTAGCAGATTTAAAATAATTGTCCAAAGTCCCTGTACTAGAGGCCCCCTCCCTTGATGGGGTTTCTCGTAATGGTGGCGAGGGCATTACCTTGTTCATGTTGGAGACTGGGTTTAAGGGGGTAGGCCCGGCCCGGCCTCCTTCGGCCCCGGACGGCCACAGACGGTCCCGCCCTTGTCCCGGGCTTCTCCCAGGACGCTCCCGCTTAGCGGGAACACTGGTCCAATGAATATTCAACGGGCGCTTGCCTATTGGTTGGCGTACTGGGGGGTGTGGCCAGCGGGGAGAGCAGCCCAGGTGTGTTAAATGGGCGCGCAGGGGCTCCTGGTCATCGGAGTCCCTGCCTGCGTGCTCGCAGCCCCGCCGGCTTGCTCACCTGCCCGCGCCTCCTGTCCTTCTGTAATCCAAGGTCCAAGGTCTGCTGCCTCCTGTGTGCGAGGCGCTGCGGGACCCGCGAAGCGGGTCCCGCGAGGTTAAAGGTGGTGACTGGAAGGCAACGGGAAGGCTCTAAAATCCTCTGTGTTCCTCTAGATGTGCAGGCTTTCCCTTCCTGCAGACAATCACCAAAGAACGGGCAGCAATATGGTAAGAGTTCCGATTTAATCTACAAACCGCCGCTTTTTCTGGACTGAGGGCGGGGGGCGTGGCCAGCGGGGAGAGCAGCCCAGGTGTGTTAAATGGGCGCGCAGGGGCTCCTGGTCATCGGAGTCCCTGCCTGCGTGCTCGCAGCCCCGCCGGCTTGCTCACCTGCCCGCGCCTCCTGTCCTTCTGTAATCCAAGGTCTGCTGCCTCCTGTGTGCGAGGCGCTGCGGGACCCGCGAAGCGGGTACCGCGAGGTTAAAGGTGGTGACTGGAAGGCAACGGGAAGGCTCTAAAATCCTCTGTGTTCCTCTAGATGTGCAGGCTTTCCCTTCCTGCAGACAATCACCAAAGAACGGGCAGCAATATGGTATATATATATATATATGTTATTCAATCACAGCACAAACGCTGCCTTGAATGGAAGTTACAATGTATCACACTGTGCCTTTAATTGTGAATTGCAGTAGTTCTTTTGTAGTAAGAATCACTACTCAGAATATAAGCGGCAGCATTAAGTACAAATGTGAAAATGTAAATACGTATCAGGGTTGAATTTCGAACATGCTTGAAATGCCGTTAAGATGTATATGAAGTGTATATATTAGAATCAAGTCAGTGATAGTCTGTCTTCACTATGTAGTAATGTTATCACGTGATTATAAAAAAGAAAGCAACGCGTAATCAGGCACTCGTGAACAAGGGAGTGTTCCTGAAACGCGTTGAGTGCTACTTGCCAAAAACCTGAGTGAAAATAAACAGAGGTTTGCTGCAGCTAACTGTGTGTCCGTGATTGCTGTCTTTTTGCATTGAGAGACGGCCGTGGCGTATATATATATATATATATATATATATATATATTACCTACTGGCGGTCGCCAGTAGGTAGTTATAGTTAGGACCAAGTTTCCATAGGAAGAGCATTTTCTGTTTTGCTTATAACCTTGGCGTCGTTTGATGAATCTTCATGAAATTTTCAAAATTAATTCTTCGTTCATATCAGCTCCTATGTTGAAAGTTTGGGGGTGATTTGTCAAGGAGGCTGAGAAAAAAGGGGGGTTCCAAACGTGTTAATTTCAATAGGAAACTTTAGACAAGGCTACAGGTCGAACGGGTGAACGGAATTACCCCAAATTTGACAGGGAGAAGGGTATTGGTCTAGAAAGCACGCTCTTGTTAATTATTTGATATAAATTCATTCAGTAGTTTTGGAGAAATATCAAAATTTACACATATCGATATTTGGGAATTCTGTAATCTGATTGGCTGAGGCGTTACGAGCACAAGCTTGCTGCTTATTGGCTGCGAGTGGTGCGAGCGGAAGCAACTAGGAAGTGTTGGCCGCCATTTTGTGATTCCGTTGAAGCGAGTAAGGGGAAAAAAGTAGGAAAAAAGTAGGAAAGAGGAGGGTAGGAGTGCTGTGAGCTCTGTAGGGTGGTTAGGGTGTGCTATAGAGGGAGTGTGAAGCTAAGTATTTACTCTTACTCATGTGAAAGTGGTGTTTTGCCCAGAGTGAGATGGTGGTGAGGTGAGGTGCCGGTAAACTCAAGGATGAAAGCATGTGCCTAAACCGTGAGCTGAGTGCTGTAAACTGATGTGCTGTGGGCGCTGTAGCATGCTGGCCAAAGAGAAGTATTTACCCTTACCGATGTGAAAGTGCTGTTTTGCCTAGAGTGATAGGGTTCTGAGGTGAGGTACCGGTAAACTCGGTAATGAAAGCATGTGCCTAAACTATGAGCTGAGTACTGTAAACTGATGTGCTGTGGGCACTGTAGCATACTGACCGAAGCAAAGTATTTACCCTTACCGATGTGAAAGTGCTGTTTTGCCTAGAGTGAGATGGTGCTGAGGTGAGGTATCGGTACACTCGGGCAGAAAACCGTGCGCCTAAACTGTGAGCTGAGTGATGTAAACTGATGTGCTCTGGGCGCTGTAGCATTCTGGCCGCTGCAGAGAGCTAAGGCATCGATCTGAGGCAAACTCCAACCTCTTCTGCTGTATTCAAACCGGAACTCCTGCATCAGTGAATTCCATATTACATGTTACAGTTCCATGTGACATGAACAATAGCTTTTAGACATGAATGACTACATTGTATAATGAAAATAAAGGTAGGATATGATTGCCACACTGTGCCAACAGTTCCTAAACAATGTTGTGTTTTTTTATCTTGATCACCAGCTTATGAGCACAGGCTGAGGAAGAGTAAATTTGTGTGAAAGGGCTTTGTGGATAACAGGCAGGCAGAGAGAGACGTATGCACAAAGAATAGACATGGTTTCAAAATGGATGTCGGGTTTAGGCTAATTTAGCAAGCAAATAGCGTATTTGCATAGGCCATACATCAGCGATCCCTGGTTAGAGTGTAGACGTAAGGGGCAGTAATGAAAACAGAGTTCAAATGCGTGAGCATATTTAGAAAGTTATTATCTGAAAATAATTCAATTCAAGTGTATTTAAAAAATTAAAGGAAAAACTCAAAACAGTTGGAAAAAATCAATCCAAGAATAAAGTGAATTTCTTACAAGTCTTGGAGATTGCAGTCCGGAAGGGATAGTAATGTTCCTCGAATGTTGGAGCGGCAATTTGAATTGGCAGGTGATCTGCGATGTTGTCAAAGGTCGCACGTTGTAGAAGATCTTTCGCGGCTGCACAGAAATCCCATTCCACCACAATACCTTTTTGGGTTGTATACGCCATTTCTCCACTGCCTGAACAATCAAGTTCATGGTTTTCAAGATACTCCATTAGCTGATGGATATCGGGAGCGATTTTTGGGATGTTGGCAAGGCATGGATCCAGTGAAATGGGCATATTTTGCAATAAAAAGATGGTTGTACGCAAATTGCATATGTGTAAATGAATGTCATGTTGTAGCTGGCTTCGATAATAGATAGAGGCAGGCACCCGAAAAGTTGTTTCATTTTTTGACAGTACTGATGCAGCTTTGCGTAGAGTCATATTCTGTCGGACATGGTTGTTAGCACAGGGAGTGCAGCCATTTTTTACAAGCAAAAATAGTAGTAGGATGGCCGCAAAGAGTGCGAGAATTATGGGCACTGTTCCTGTAATTCCATAGATGATCGAATAAATGAAGTCTGGTATTATACCAAAAACAGTATGAAACAGTGTGGAAAGGCCAGAGGAGACCGTGTTAAAAAAGTGTGCCAGACCTTGAGTGTGAGATGTGTTGAAAATTGTTTAACATCTCACAAAGTGTAATGGGAGGTTTGTATTTGACTGTATTTTACTCGAAGTTCGTGTTATCTGCAGTCGATACATTTATTTTGCAGAAGTGAAGGACACTTGTGTTCTGAACAAAAACTGTTTCCCTTTGGTTAGTTTAATGAAATCTGTTTTCAAAGTAGGTTTTGAAGGTCAAGTTGAAGTTTGGGAGTTGTTTTGTGTGGGTGGGAATAGACATTGCGGCGGAAGTTACTCAGTTTGAAACAGTAAGGACCGACTGCATACCAGCTCATATTCCATAGGAGTGCATGTAATTGAGAAGCAGATAAGTGTTGGTTAGAAAGCTGTGTGAATGTTGGACTGATTGTGGGAGTTGGCGTGGCTTTAAGAAAGCACGCAAGATTGGGGGCTTTAAGCTTAGAAGCATTGTGCAGTTGGACATTCTTGGATAGTAATGAATGAGTGCCATTTTGGTCACACTTTTCACCTGTGAGAAAAAATTCTGTACTCTCTTTAAGACAGCAATATGTAAATGGGAGAAACCACTGCTCGTGAACAAACGCGCTACTTTATATAATCACATGCAACATGACAAATAACATGCACACCTAGCAGACAGAACGACACTACATACTGTGGGAACCGTGGCTAGCCATGTATACAAAACACACATGGCATGGCACCTCTGCCACACAATGCAGAATGCGGGAAGAGATGGGAGCAAAGTATGTGCAAAGGTGGGAAGTGATTCTCCATTATAAAAGTATACAATACAAGTGTTGAGTTGATGTGCAGGACAGACTTGAGTATGCATAGCACAGACATGTACATGTGAACATACACTTATGGTCTATTGGGTGAAGTTGACAGTGGACGCAACCATGATAGTACAATCAGTAGGGAAGATTATGAAAACATAGCGCGTTAGTGCCCCCCCCAAATCTTTAGCGTAGTAGGCTGGCTCGGAGTACGCAAGGCTAGGGTTGGGCCATGAATAAAAGACACGTTTCTCAGGGTGTGGTTCTCTTCCGGAATGGCGAACGTGTCTGCCAGTTCTGTGCAGCTTACACCGCCACGAGGTTGACCCAGTGAGCGAAGTTGGCTGCGTGAATGATGCTCTCAGCCTGCTGGTACTCAGAAACCGTCATGGTCGCTGCGACGCACATATGCCCCACAGTTCACCTTTCAATATCCCATTATGTAAAAGAGGGCCCACCACGTGCAGGGGGAAGCTCCTGGGCCGAGGTGTGTGAGGTCGGAAGGTTCCTGAGAACAACGCTGGCTACCGTAACACAGGCACACAGCGCCCAGCCTGAGGCCCAGCACTGTGGAGTGCTCTGTATACTACTAACACGGTGGTTCAACAGGTATCAACAGTGGAACGGTGTCTTGATCACAGAATGGACGATGTTAGAACTGCATCTGAGAGTGGAGATGAAGGTACTCCCTTCGACCAGGAGCCCCCAACTCAAGGTCCCAACAGTGGAACAGTGTCTTGATCCCACAATGGATGATGTCCGATATTACCTGCTGCTTGCTTTTCACAGAACTCCCTTCATTGAGGTGCATCACACTCTGTGCTTCCGTAGTTAACTGCTGCACATGATTATTGGGCTTGGCTGACGGCAGTCGCTGGACTACACCGCGGTACAGCAGGTCCACAAAGTGAAACAGAGTCTTGGTTCTATGATTGAGGATGTCAGAGGGTAAAGTCGGTGATAATTTCAATGTACCCCCTGTTGGACTTGGCCCTTTTCCCCAAATTTTTTCGCTTTCACCCCCCTAATTTTAGGATGTCTCCCCCATGGTAAGGGTCACTGTATAGGCCATGTGAGGTGTGAGATGCCCTGTGCAATGTTAAATGCATTGCAATGGTGGGCAGTTATCACTTCCCCATCAAGAAGATGTACCCTGGTGAACTGCTATTTTTAAAATGGATGCGATGATTGTGCGTTGTGCCACCTGACAGCAGTGGGTTAGCGGTCTAATTGTCTGGTACCCAGCCACCCCAGCATTTGGAGGGAAAGCCTGGCACCCAGGGTGCTCTACTCCTCCCCTCAGCCAGTTTGAACCAGTTCGCCAGAGAATTCCAGAAGCTGCTGGCACTGTCTGGAAGGAGGGGTGAGGGGAATATAAATGAGGGGGATGTGCCACCATGTGCTGAGACAGAGCTGGGACAGGAACGAGAGGCCAGGGGATACCGCCACTTGGGCCTGTGTGCTGGACCCTGCACCCATCCATCACCCCTCTACTGTCTTCAGGGCTAGTGGAAGCCTCACTTCAGGAGTTCAGGCTGCTGTTCAGGAGGAGTGCCACGCTGCAGTGGAGGATGGTGTCAGCCTACTGCCTTGTTTTGATGTAGCCCCCACTGACTGTTGACCTGGCCCAGTAGTGCCTGCTGCTCTGTTCCCCGGCCCCCTGAAGAAGGAGGGCCCTCCTAGGTCCCTGAAGTTGCCGGGACCTTGCGCCACGCAAGCACTGCGCCCAGAAGCGCCTGAAAGGGAAGGAGCACCATGGACTGGACCCCCACCACCCAGGAGGTGAGAAGAGTTACCCTGGGACTTGCTGCTGGGACCGCCTGCCCCCTAGTCACTATAATCTTAAAGCGCTGTGCCGTGAAGACGCTGCTTGGCCTGTGAAGCTCAACACTGCTTGAGGTGCTACTGCCTGTACTGCTGGTTCCTAAGTGCTGTATTAGGAGAACTGTGCCCTCAAGCGCTGTGCTACAGAAGCGCTGCTTGGCCTGAAGGAACTGTTTTACTGGGAAGCTGGGAAGCGCTGTATTAGAAGAACTGTTGTCTCCTAAGCGCTAGCCTTTTCAAGCGCTGTGCCGGCTAAGCGCTGTGTGGCCAAAAGGGAACTGTTCGGTTGGGGAGCGCCGCGGGTGCCTACCCTGCGTTTTGGCGTGCTTTTGGGCCAGTTGATGCTGGCAGGTGTTATTGCCCCCCCGGTGCCAGTTTACATAAAAGCAGGTGCCTACCCCCCATTGTTGCCGCCGCAACTCACCGCTGCAGCCTTGGTCCTCGCTGCTGTGCCCTGGAAGCGCCGTCTCCATTGAGGCGCCGCGAGGGAACTGCGGGGCTCCCAGGTGGAGCGGAGAGCCCCGCGTGATGGCCTCGAAGTCCCGGCCCCCCCGGACCCGGTTGAAGAAGGATACCACACGCCCAGCCTGTGGAGGACATGAGCCCACCCCGCCTCCGCTTGAAGCTCTGTGATTCAGCGTCACCGCTGCGGCCCCAGGAGTGAAAGGAGAGCCGTCGTGGTAGGGGGAGGACCCGCGTTGGGCCCAGAAGCCAGGGAGGGTGGTATCACGTGGCTGGGGCACCGGCCACGTCACCGGCCATGCCCCCAGCCTGCCGCACATGGATTGGCGGTGCTGCTGCATTCCCCCGCCAGCCGCGCCGTGATTGGCAGCCGGCGCCACACCCCCCTTAGGAGCCGTGCACGGATTGGTGGCGAGGCGGCCCGAGGAGGAAAGCAGGAAGGAACCCGGGTGAAGCCGGAGGAGGCGTCGGACGGGGCTCTCATGCGCTGCTGAGAGCCCCGCAAGTCCATCGCTGGGCTGCAGGGGCCTGAAGGAAGCCTCGCTGGCCCGGTGTGGCCCACATAGACCCAAGAAGAGCCCCGCGACCCCAGCTAGGACAGAGCCCGAGGGAGAATCGAGGCTGCCAGAAGAATCCCGGTGAGTGGGGCCGTGTGGTGGGTGGAGAGGGCAACGGGGCACACTGTCGGTGCTCGCCCCCCCTTGGTGCCAGCGTGATTTTCCGGCTGCCCGACTTAGCAGTGGGCAGCTGCAACATGCAGCCTTGATTTTTGAAGCCACTGATGGGGCCCTGCAACGAACAGGGTCGGTGCCTACCCTCGGGGACAGTGTTGCCTTCCCAGGTGCCCCGTCTGGCAGTGGGCACCGGCAATGTTGGGCCAAGTGGGGCCAGGGGCCCCAGCGGACTTTGCCAGTGGGAAAGGTCCATGATCTCCCGGACAGAGAGCCGCAGGTATAGGGCCCCTGATATCTAATCCCCCAGGGGTCTTCAAAGAGTTATTGATTCCCCTGACGCTGGTGCTAATGTGGGTATGTTAAGGAGGTTAAGCAGGTTTATGCCCTACTATGCCCACAAAGTTGTTCGTGCCAAGGGAGGCTGGTGAGGCTTAGGTCTAATGTTGATTTCCACCCCTTTGATGCCTTTATTATTTGGGTATGTGGTTGCCTAGCTTTCTCATACAGGACAGCGAGGGATTTACAGTCCTATTACCTGATGTTCTATGCCATTTCTTTGTGCTCAGGTGTTTCCTGCCCCATGATGTCTGCCTAGGCCTGATGTTAATATTGCGTGCCTATTGTTCCATTTTGCAGGAGGTACTAATGCACGTCATGCTGTGTTTATGCCTAATGTTTTATTTTATGCTTAAAGCCTACTGCTAAGGTTATGCCAAGGATTATTGCCTGTGTTTTCCCTGCAATACTGACCCTGACGTTTCATGCCAATTGATAATGCTCTTTTATTTCAGCCTGGAAACTAATGGACTCACCTTTTACTTGCTTTTGCCATTACCCCTGTAAATAATTCCCCTTGCATACATTGCCCTGGCGCCCATTGGCGCCCCATTGTGATTACTGAGTCTGGCTTTTGCAGGTTGGAGACAATACATTAGTTATTCTTTTACATCCAAACCGGTGTCGTGTCTCTTTTGTGGTGTGCCTGGTGTGTCGTCTGTGCGTACTGCGTGGATGCTTCACACATGTCCTCAGGAATTTGGCCTGCCCGCTCTGCTCCATGCTACCCCCTGTAGAATTGGCAACCCCATTTCTAACACCCCCTCTGACCAGGTGCATCCAACTGTAGGTCTCAACAGTGGAACAGTGTCTTGATCCCACAATGGACGATGTTAGAACTGCATCTGAGAGTGGAGATGAAGGTACTCCCTTCGACCCGGTGCAACCTACTCTAGGTCCTAACAGTGGAATGGTGTCTTGATCCCACAATGTAAGATGTCCGATATTACTTGCTTGGTTTTAATAGAACTCCCTCTGTTGAGGTGCATCAGACTACTGTTGCACATGATTATTGCGCTTGGTTGACACCAGTCAGTGGAGTACACTTCGGTACAGCAGGTCTGAACAGTAAAACGGGGTCTTGATTCTATGATTGAGGATGTTAGAAGTTCAAGTCAGTGATTATTTCTGTGTACCCCCTCCAATCTGGTGCAACCAACTCCATGCTTTCGAATTCAATGGTACGTGGCTGTGAGGCGTTAATGAACAGACCTCTGGCCTGCACTGCGGTCAGCAGGGCTCACAACTTAGATTGAGTGGTGATTGTTTAATTACAGAATCCAGGAGTCAAGTAACTAGAACGTCTAATTAAATATACACAATATCCTTTTAGTATACTTTCTTGAAGAATTTTTTTTAGATGACTTATAGGTTTACTACAATGACCAAATTCGTCTTCCAAGTCCAAAAGAACACTGACTAGTCTACACTGTGGATAGCAGAAATCGCTATTCGAATTGTTTTGATTTATTTATTGTATAGTTTTCTGTAATGTATGTTTTTGTATTTTGTGAAGAGGAAGTGAGAAAAGGTATTCATGGTTGTCTGTTTGAGTGCTGCCTTCAATAACACTGCAGACAGCAGTGTTCACAATTCAGTTTCAATCGCTATTGTTGATGAAGCAGTCCTGTAGGAAAAGACCTTGCTCCTGTGCGCTCTGTCTACACCATGCATACGTATCATTACAGGCTCCGCATACACTTTTTGTTGCTTTGTTTATGACAAACTAGGGAGCTCAAGTCCACGTTACGTAGCTGTGGGCCCTTGTTGACCACTCTCTCTGGCCTACACTGCAGACAGAAGTGTTCACAATTCAGATAGAGTTGTGATTGTTTAATTACAGAATCCAGTAGTCAAGTAACTATCTCTATTGAAATATACACATTATCCTTTTAGTATAGTTGCTTGAAGACATTTTTTAGATGACTTACAGGTTTAGTACAATTACCAAATGTATCTTGCAAGTGCAAATGAACACTGGATCATCTACATTGTGGACAGCAGAAATAGGAATTCGAATTGTTTTGATTTATTTATTGCAGAGTTTTCTGTAATTTATGTTGTTGTATTTTGTGAAGAGGAAGTGAGAAAAAGTATTCATGGATGTGGGAGACGAGAAAAAGGGGGGTCCCAAAACTTGTTTTCTCCATGTTAATTCCTATTGGTAACTTTAGACACGGCTACAGCCAGAACTGCTGGACGGAATTGCACTAAATTTGGCAAAAGGGTAGCCCTTGTTTCTGAAAGTAGTCTTTTTTGTTAAATGTTGTAGATCTGTTCAGTAGTTCTTGAGAATGTAAACGTAAATGTAAATATCAAATCACATTGCTTCCCAGATTTTTCCAAAATCAAAGACACATTTCTATTGGTTACACATATCAACCTTTGCCACTGACCTCTAACTGAACCAAAATTGCTTCTTTTTTTTGGAGTCGTACCTGGGCCGTGCCCCGTAAGCGATGGAACCGCGGATCCAGACGAGACTTCAGAAGTATATGAAAAATAGTTTTAACATTTTGTTTTTCATAACACACTACTTTTCACTATACCAGTGACTTGGAAAATATCACTGCAATTACATATCACTGTAATATTAATAAGAAATACACATTTTAATGCCACACATAACTTCCAACCCTACCCCCATTCTGCTTAATGCATGTTACCTTAGTAACAGTTCATGGAACACTCAACTGAAAACAAAGGTCACAAGTTCAGCACACAATGTTGCAAATTCAAACAGCAAGTGTGCATGACTTTCCAAAGTACAAGCTTTTTAAACACAGAAACATGCACCCTATTTTTCAGTCTATAATGTTCTCAATCAGACAATCATTTCTCATCTTTTTTTAACTGCATTTTGTCCACCATTTTAGAAACATCTAATTTTACAAACTGCCTACTTCAGCTACAGACATCTTCTGAGTGCATCCAGTCTTCCCTTGAAGATGCTTAGAGTGTGGATTGTGTGACACAGCCATATTTTCTGGTGCAAAGGGTATGCTGAAAGCAGAGGTATTGTCAAAAACCTAGCTTTGTAAAATGTAGACAATAAATGGATTGGACAGAGAGGATTAAAGTGGCACCAATTGATGCCATTGGTTAAATCCTTTTTGCATCTCCAAAACCCTGACCTCATAATTGTGCGCTGTGGTGGCAATGACCTAGGCACTTTGACTGGGGTAGGTCAGGAAATGCTAATGAAGAACACCTTTGCAGAATTGATGTTACTTTTCCCCCAAACTGCCTTTGTCTACTCTAACATATGCCAAAGACAGAAATGGAACTGGTCCAATCAATGTTGTCCACATATTGAGAAAGCTAGGAAACATGTCAATAAAGCTATTTCAGCTTATCTCAGAGTTTATAGGATGGGGTCCATTTACAACAACAATCTGAATTTTAATATGGATGGCATCTACAGGAGAGATGGTGTATATTTTACAGATGAGGGTAACAGAGTCTTTCTCAACAACTTTATGCTCTGCCTAGGTACTTACTTGTAGATACCAAAATCTCCCAATAAACACAAGGGCTCTTTTTAGAGCCACCCAAAATCCAAACATATAACCTAGCTATATTTAAAAAAAATGTTTTTCTTGGAGTCGCGCACCCAGTGCCTTTTCGAGATGCGCACCCTGCGCATTCACACCAGGGGGCCACCGCTGGGAGTCGCGCACCCAGCACGTTCACACCAGGGGGCCGCGCTAAGAGTCGTTCTGGGGTCGTGACTCTAAATTTTTCTGTAAAAAAAACTGGCTCCTACCACTAATTTTTATTTGCCCTATGGGCCCCATCCCCTAGGGCTTGGGTGGCCTCAGAGGCCCCCCACCCATTTAAAAACAAGCCCCGGGGGTGGCGGTCCCTGGTGCTGGGGGGGCTGTGTGCACCCCCTCAAATATTTTTAGAAAGCCCTGGGGTTGGCGGTCCCCGGGGCTGTGGGGGTCCCCCTGGGCCCTCGCACATATATTTTTGTGATGCCCCTGGGACTTGGCCCACCAGGGGGCTCATTAATACTGAAGCGTGGGAGCCAGCGCTTCTTTTTTTTCATTTTTGCAGCTGGATACGTGCACCTAGCGCACATCTCTGTGTTTTAAAAAAAAAATTGCTTTTTTGGCCCTGGAGGTCCTTGTGGGGCCCCCTAAGCAGGCCTAGGTGGTCAGGGTCTTTCAACCCTGCCCCCTTTTCTTGTTTTGTGCCTTTATTTTACTGTTTTCTTGTGCCTCACTTCTACCGAGGCACAAGATGGCTGCCAACAGTTCCTGCTTTGGAGTTTTGACAGCCAATTACAATGCAGCTTGTGATCGGCAAGGTGCGTGGATCCTAATCTGCAGGATGCGCGGATCATGCGCGCCTCTAGATATCGATATTTTGTTTAATTTTGATTTTCTCAGCAACTACTGAACGGATTTATACCATTTAACAAAAAGAGTTATTTTTGAACCAAGGGCTACCTTTTTTGTCAAATTTGGTTCAATTCCGTTCAGCAGTTCGGGCTGTAGCTGCGGCTAAAGTTTCTTATGAGAAATTGCATGGGGAAACACATTTTGGGACCCCCCTTTTTTTTAGCCCCCCACTTGCCGAATCACCCCGAACCTTTCATGATAGGAGCGGACCGGAGCGCCCGACGAGTTTTGAAAATTTCACGAGGATTCGTCAATCGGCGCCAAAGTGATTGGGAATAGAATGTTGCGATTTTCCTATGGTAACTAGGTCCTAACTATAACTACCTACTGGCAACCGCCAGTAGGTCATACATATATATTATTTATATATTTAAAGAGAGAGAGAGTCTGAAAAACATAGGTTACAGTGACATTATGGTTAGGCTCAGATTTTACTCGAATAAAACCATACAAATTCAGAAGTTATAGTTACCTGAGCTAAGTATAACTTACCCCCTGCAATGCACTGCTTATGACCTCACACATTACATCATTCATGGCATGGTCAATGACATCACTGATGACCTCTCAAATGACATCACTGATAACATCTCAAATGACATTACTGATGACAGCATCCTGTGAGTGTGAGTGTTTTCTAAAATGTATTGAGTGTTTAACATATATACTAAAATAAGGGCTGTGGGAATGCCTATATGGGTGAGTGAGTGCATGTGTAAGTGGAGTATAGAAGAGTGTGTGGGTATGTGAGAGACTGTATACATGAGTGAGTGGGTGTGTGAGCTTTTGTATGGGTGAGCGAGTGGGTGCATGAATGGGTGCATAAGTGGGTTTATGGGTGAGTGATTGAATATGTGAGTGGCTGTATGAGTGAATGAATGGGTGTGTAAGTGGCTGTATGGGTGGGCGAGTGAGAGAGGTTGTATGGGAGAGTATGTGCTTGTCACAGAGACTGTATTGGTGAGTGAGTACATGTGTTAGTATATGTATTAGTCAGTGAGTGGGTGTGTGAGTAACTGTGTGGGTGAGTGAATGGCTGTGTGAGTGGCTGTATGGTGTGAGTTAGTCGGTATGTGAGTAGCTGTATGGGTGTCTGAGTATGATAGGCTGTATGGGTATATGAGTGGGTGTATATGAGTCACACTTCTGTATGACTTGATGTGTGAGTGGCTGTGTTGGTCAGTGAGTAGACCCCGTATGTGGGGGGACTTAGTTATCCCACCAATAGGCGTTCTTGGCCCTCAACCACCCTCAGCAGCCAAGGGGTGTTTATCTCCCAACCAGTACTACCCCTGGAGGCTTCTCAGCAGGCTGGATTCTAACCTTTATTCTGCCTCTTCCTGTTCAATTTTGACCTTTATTCTGCCTCTTCTTGCTCATTTCTGACCTCTATTCTGGCTCTTGCTGCTCCGTTTTGCCCTTTATTCTGCCTCTTTATGCTCATTTCTGACCTCTATTCTGCTAATTTCTGACCTTTATTTGGCCTTTTTCATGCTCATGGCCTCCCTCCACCATTGAATTATGGCCGGGCTCAGAGGATGGGATCCCGGGGCCAAAATCAGCCCAGGGAGGGGGGCTGATGCCCCACCCCATTGCAAAAGAGGGGAAACAGAGGACAGACAAATGAGCAGATCCACCAAGCTTCTGAAGTTGCGTCCCCATCATTCTCAGGCATGTCTCACACTCGACCCACTGCTTCTCGCTGGAAACTCCGCACATTTCTGTCCCTGCTGTAAAACATCTATACCCCTCCATCTCAATTTGTCTTCCAATACCAATAACAAATCATTTAAGTCCTATTCCATCGCCCTTACCAATGTCCGTTCGCTCGGCAAACACCGACAGGACATAGCTGACTTTATTGAGGATAAAAAGTTAGACATTCTATTTATGACTGAAACATGGATGGATGACTCCTCCGACCCAGATTTGGTCATCGCCGTTCCTAAAGGCTTTTCTATCCATAGATTGGATAGACAGCGTAAGAAAGGCGGCGGTATTGCAATCATTGCACGTGACGTACTTACTGTCAGAATCACCACGATTTTGTCACCGTCCTGCGAAGCCCTACAGTTTTCTATTAAGCTGACTCCCTCCTATAACTTTAGAGGGATCCTCTTGTATCGAACACCGGGATCAAGGGCCGGATTCATTTCTGACTTCAGGTCCACCCTAGAATCGTCTGCCCTTGATAGCTCTCTAACAGTCCTTGGTGATTTCAACTTCCATTTTGATAAAAACAGAGGATAAAGACACTGCTTCTGTTATAGCGGATATGACAACCTTCGGTCTCCCATTGTTGGTCAAATCGTCCACACATGACGGAGGCCATATACTGGACGGCATCTTCTCCAATTTAGATGATCTCCATATCTCTCAAATCCTTCCCCTCACTTGGTCAGACCACCATGCAATCTTAGCTTTATTGACCATTCATGACTCCGGTGCGCCCACATCATCCTCAACTCCCCGTCAACCATTTCTGGCGTGGAACGATATCAACAGTTCCAACCTGAAAACTCTCCTGATTAATTCCAATCCCTCCTTATCGGCTGACCCCAATATTGCCACTACACAATTTCACGAGTGGTTGGGTTCGGCTGCTACCTCATTGGCCCCGGTCAAACAGCGGTCCCGTAACAGACTTGCCCCTTCGGCTCCCTGGTATACGGAGGTCCTAAGATCACAGAAACAACAGTGCAGGAATAAAGAGAGGCACTGGCGAAAAGATTACTCTGAAGAAGCCAAAACTTTGTATAAAGAAACGGTGGCCAAATACAAATCTATGATCAGTGAGGCCAAGAAAAAGTTTTTCAGCCACAGAATCGAGTTTGCCAAAAATTCCAATTAGGCTCTGTATGAAACCACTAAGCAGCTAGCCGGTTATTCTTCTAACCTGACACCACCTCCCTCCCAATTCCTATGTGACGCCTTGGCCAACTTCTTTTTTAGTAAGGTCAATGACATTTACTCGGCCTTCTCAAATAACACCAATACCCCCTCCATAACTTCTACTGTCATCTGCACAGGTCCTACTCTCACTCAGTTTGCAGATATCTCCAGTTCCCAGATAGCGGACATCATATCTACGATTAGATCAGGCTCTGCACTTGATCCTTGCCCTCTTAAAGTAATTCTACCTGTCATTGATGTGCTTCTTCCAGCTATCACTTCAATATACAATTCCATGTTTAGGACAGTTATTTATACAGCCATTCTTAAAAAAACCCTCCTCAAACCGCTATTAAAAAAGTCACATCTCGACATAACGAACCCAAAAGTTACCGCCCAATCGCTAGCCTTCCAGTCCTGGCAAAAATTGCCGAAAAAGCATTGAACTTACAACTTTCTGCTTTTATAGAGAAACACCACCTACTTGACGAATCCCAGTTTGGTTTCCACCGATTCCATGGGATGGAGATGGCTCTGATTAAAGCCGCGGATGACATTAGATCCATCCGTGACGCCGGGGGCACAGCGGTATTAATACTGCTTGATCTATCACGCTACTCTGATCGACCGTGTCGAAAACATGGGTGTTCAACAAACTGCCAAGAAACTCTTGGCTTCATTTCTGGCTGACAGGACTCAGGTGGTCACACTAGGATCCTTTCATTCCTCCACTCTGTCGCTGCCATGTGGGGTACCTCAAGGCTCATCCCTAAGTCCGACACTTTTCAACATCTACGTGTCGGACCTAGCTAACATCATTCGAGCTTATGGGATGAGCCTTACCTCATATGCAGACGACACTCAGCTGGTCCTTGCCATCAAAAATGATGGCCATAAAATAGCCGAGGTTTTTAAATCGGGCATGTTGGCAATTGGGGATTGAATGGCCTCCAATTGCCTAAAACTAAATTCCGACAAGACGGAAGTAGTCATCTTCGGACACCTTACCCCTGAATGGTCCTCCTGCTGGTGGCCCGTGTCCTTAGGTCCTCCCCCTGAGCCTGTCAGTAAGGTGAGGAACCTGGGCGTCATTTTCGATGACCGCCTTAGCTTTTCCCACATGCTAATCAAATCATTTCCTCCGCCTTTCACAAACTGAGACTCATCTAGAAAATTCTCCCTTTCCTTCCTGACACAGCTGGCAAAACACTGGCGACCTCCCTGGTACTGTCCACTCTGGACTATTCCAACGCCTTGTTCATAAATGCACAAGGAAGAGTTATAAACAAACTTCAGATTATTCAAAATTCAGCTGCCAGGCTTATGGGCAAGATCCCCAAACATATATCTGCTTTGGAAACCATTAGAGATCTACACTGGTTACCCATCAGAAACAGGATAAAGTTTAAAACCCTCTGCATTGTGTACAAAACGTTGCACAACTCAGGACCAGCTTTTCTCACTCAAAATCTGACTCCTTACTGTCCCCACAGAACACTACGCTCTTCCACCTCAAATGACCTCATGATTCCCCGCACCAAATCGGTCACCTGGGGCGACAGAAGATTCTTGGTGTCAGCCCCTAAACTATGGAACACACTGCCGCCAGGGCCGGCTCTAGGCTCATGGTGGCCCTGGGCAAGGAGCGTAGGTAGGGGGCCCGGAAGAGGGGGTCCGGGCGGGGCGGAGCGCGCAGGCCAGTAAAGAGGGGAGGGGGTCAGGGTGTTTAGAAGTGGAACAGAGCCGGAGGCCGCCAAATCCCTGCCAGGGGCCACCACGCAAATATGTATCCATCCTCAGAGGATTAATATATTAAGGATATATATTGGCGTGGTGGCCCCTGGGGTTTGGTGGCCCTGTGCAGGTGCACAGCTTGCACATGCCTAGAGCCGGCCCTGCTGCCGCACTCGATAAAAACAAGCCCCTCTCTCTGGTCTTTTCGCAAACAACTCAAGACCTGGCTCTTTAATCATTAAAACTCAGTTTCTCCCTCTCTGGTCAAATATTGCAGATATCTCAGCGCCGAGACGCCCATGGGCCATTGTTCGCGCTTTAAAAATGTTATTAATAAATAAATAATGAATAAATACTCTGTTTTAAGAATTTCTTGCATTCTTAAATGCACAAAAGCAAACTTTACATTAGATACCATGCTTACCTCATCAATGATAAGGAGTTTCATTTTCTTTAGGACTCTTGAATGTTCACAACAAGCTTCTCCAGATAGCTTGTGGTATTGTAATTTATTATCATGCTCTGCTGGCAGCATCAATAAACGATGTAAAGTAATCCCTTTAATGTTATGTGCTGCCAACCCAGTTGGAGCGGTAATAACACAAGACAGCGATGACTCCATTCTTTTCTGCAGATAAGTTGCAATTGCTTTAATCAGAAAACTTTTCCCAGTTCCTGCTTCTCCACTCACGTACAGTCGCACAGGTATAAATGATGTACATGAGCACTCTTTTTTCTCATGACATAAACCATGCTCAATCTGTTCTGTGACTTCGTCATATATTTTTCTCTGCTCAACGTTTAGTTCTTTTTCCACATCTTCTAAGTTAACTACATCCTCCTGAGCTTGTTCCATGGCTCTTTCCACTTCATCCATTGCAGTGGCAGCTTCATTTTGTATAATTGGTCCTCCTAGTGGGTCCTGACTCAATGAAGCAGAACTCTGACTGTCTTGAGAACTGTCTCTAGCAATCTCTGCTGCAATTGTAGCTTCTTGCTGTATTTCCTCGTTCAACATTTGCAGATAATTTGAAAAGACAGGACATTCTATGGTATCCTTGGTTACATTGAACGAATCTTCATAAGTAAGAAAATCTCCAAGTAGTTCCTCTTCTGTACGCGATGGCTTAAAGAGTTGCAAAAGAGCTAAGTATTAAGCACGGGCGAATTTTGCAAATTCGCGATTCGCGAATTTGCGGATTAGTGAATTCGCGATCCGCAAAATTTGGGAATTTGCAGATTTTTATATTTTTGGGTGTTCGCTGGGCGCTTTGCAAAGGGCTCCCATGCACTTTTATTTCAATTCAATTCATCTGGCAGTCCTACGCGTTTCGTTGACCTTCAACTTCTTCAGAGGTGTGCCCTTCGATGACCATCTGCTATGAACCTGCGGTGCTTGCCGTCATTAATTTCAACCGTCAGTGGGTGTCCCTTCAGTGGGCGGGTCTTTTACGGCATGCTGGACCTCGTAGTCCTTATTTGCAGGTAAATTAATTACCCTCTGGTGGGTCGTGCAGTCTTGTAAAATAGTTTTTTATCCTTTGTGTATTCGAGCCACAATGCCCTGTTTCAGCCCCTTTGCTTGCTGAATAGGGAGCAAAGGGGCTGAATAGAGAGCTCGTGATCCACGGGGCTCTGAATGTGGGGCACAAACAATGGATAATAACAGCCGCGACTGCCAGGGTTCATGTTAGAGCCTGAATTAGCATTTTAACCTGGAGCACTTCCATTGAGGCAATATCGGGACTTCACTTCCCAAGAAGCAACGCACTGAACTCATTCAGAGCTGTCCAATGACTGGCGTGCGATAGCGCTCATAAGGAAGGTGAAGTTCAATTAAGCGCTCCTTGGCTGCACACCCTTCGAAAAAGAGGTCAACTCGAAACGCGTCAGGGCTGTGGTCGGAGGCCTTGATTACTTGACAGGAGGGACTGTTTTACCGAAAATAAAGGCTTTTGGAGAAAGCTTTTCTTGTGCTCGAGTGAGACTCACTTCTAGGACCACCCCCATGGAGCGAAATATATATATATGTGATCAAGGGCAGTCCCTGCCCGAAACGCGTCATGCCTACCTGAACTGCTGCAAAATGGATAATAAAAGTTCGCTGTGACACTCTGCAAGCCGTGTGGTGGTCCGTTACTTCTGTGGTTTCAACTGGGAACAGAAATTGATCCATATATATATATATATATATATATATATATATATATATATATATATATAGTTCAAATTGCTCTGCATTGAAAGAGGCACTCCACAACAGCTGGTCTGCACGCAACCTTTACTGCTTTGAAGGTAGCATTTCCTCCGTTATTAAAACCCTCCACCGACGCGTTTCAGAGCTCTCTGCTCTTTCCTCAGGGTGAGATGGCTTAATGCGATTCTTTTCGGCTTTCCTCACAGTGTCCTGCTCACGTGTCCTTAGTAGTCATGAGCCATGTTAGTAGCACTTTGCATTATGGGACTTGTGGTATTGTGATAGCCAGTTTCTACCCACAGTGGGTGTCGCATGTTCGCTATCCATTTTTCAAGGGTCCACAGTGATTAGTGAGTCCATTGTGGCTTTAAGGCACTCCAGTGTGCCCCAGAACGATCTGCTAACCTTCTTAGTTTGGAGCGCTGCTGCGCCGTCTTTTCAGCTGGAACCGTGCCTGCTGAGACAGTCCCATCCTCCACAGCTCCCTCCTAATTGGCTGGGCGGTGCTCCTTTCTGCGACCGAAGCCGTCGCGTATTTTTATAGTTCAAATTGCTCTGCGTTGAAAGAGGCACTCCACAACAGCTGGTCTGCACGCATCCTTTATTGCTTTGAAGGTAGCATTTCCTCCGTTCTTAAAACCCTCCACCAACGCGTTTCAGAGCTCTCTGCTCTTTCCTCAGGGTGAGATGGCATATCAGATGGTATATATATATATATACATTTTCATAGAAAAAGACTATACATATATTGAGCTGCAGTTTGTTTAACCTGTGTAAGTATATATATATCTACATATAAATACTCACACTGGGTTAAAAAAACTGGAATCTCTGCTAATATATTGTACATTGTAGCTCACACAGTATCTTTTTTCTGCTGTGTTTTTCAGCAGATCCTTTAAAAGAACTGTGGTCACTTTTATCCAAGTCCTACAAAATCATACTTGGATTAATATTCATTTGCACACTATAGATGATATGGCCCTAGAGTACTAATTCAAAGGATGCCCTGGTAGGCATTTTAATGCTGGATGACAACACTCTAATTAATGATTTAACTGCCTATTTGATATGTATACTGATCTTCATTTAAATGGAATATCATTCACTTTCAATATCAGTGATTTTATCCCTCAGGATTGCAGTCACCATCATTTTTCTTCAAAAGGCAGAAAACTGTGATGGCAGAGTATGAACATAAAATATTCTACATACACACAGAATATATAATTTTGAAGAAGAATGCAAACCATGTTATACTGTACCTGCAGAGCTGTATTCAGTAAGACAAATTTGGTTGTGTGGTTCGTGCCGTTGCATTGTGGAGATTGACAGTGTTACAGGTGCTTTTTGGTTAGAAATGCTCCCATGAATAATCAAGTTGATATTAGCAAAAGTTGCACAAGTATGTTTGACTCCTTGTCTACGTGAGTAGTATATATTTTCAGCATTTGTCTTTTTTCCAATGCCATGCGCATATGTAGATTCATAAACATTGTATCATTTCAAAAATATATTTCAAATCGGAATTATCTTTCTAAGTACTTGTTTTCCTGAAATAGTGTTTCTTCCTACACACCACTCATTAAGACCTCTACCATTTCTGCAGATTAACTTCTGGTTCATTCAGGTTTAGAAGACCAACTAACTATAGGAAATGTATTAGAAATGGGTTACATAATGAGTTTAATTGGGTTGGCGTTAAATTCAGCTGCATTGCATTTGAACCAACTACTCGTCCTGCATTCTACTGATGATTCCATACAACGTAGAGGAGGGATATGATCTCTTCTGCTCTTGGCTCACTAGGGCTCTGGATGTTTTGATACCTGTTGTAACCACGAAGATCAACCCTCGAGTGTCTAGCCCCTGGTATGACGACGCTTTGCGCGCTCTGAAGGGAGCCTGTAGACGGGCGGAGAGGGCCTGGCGGAAGACATATGGGGCTGAGCAAAAAGCTACTTATGTCGCGTCCGTCAAGCTCTATCACCGGGCCATTTGTCGTGCCCGAGCGGCATTTTATGCCGAGGAATTCCGGAACAGCACTAACCCATCGAAGGCTATCTTCAAGGCGGTGAAAGATCTTATGTCTAAGCGGCCTATTTCTACGGCTGAGAGTTCTGTCACACATTGTGAGTCCCTTGCTTCCTATTTCTTGGGTAAAGTCCAGTCTATTTATCGGACTTTCCCGAGTATGGGTATAGCACTGGGTAGCCCCAAGGGGACATCCTACCAGCCCGCTCTTCTCACTCTTCCCCCCCTCACCGTGGAAGGGTTTGATAAACTTGCTACGCAAGTTAAATCTGGGTCCCCATCCGATCCAGTGAGGCCTGCCCTCTTTCGGGATCAGACCTTTGTGGGACGTGTGGCTATACGCTCTCTTGTTAATCTCTCCTTAGAGACTGGGGTCGTTCCTACCAGCTGGAAACAGGCGGTGGTGTCTCCGATTATTAAAAAGCCATCTCTTGACCCGTCTAAGCCGGAAAGCTATCGCCCCATCTCGCTCCTGCCCTGGCCAGCTAAGTTGACAGAGGCCCATGTCAATCTGGCCCTGTCTGAACACTTAGCCCGGTCCAATGCCCTCGATCCCACACAGAATGGTTTCCGTGCTGGTCACAGCACGGAGACTGCTCTTCTGGTGATGGTGGAACATCTCCGCGCAAGGTTGGATGCTGGACAGACGTCGGCGCTGATTTTGTTAGATCTCAGCGCCGCATTCGATACTGTGTCGCACAGCATCCTCCTTGGGCGGCTCGAGGAGACTGGTATCGGCGGCCTTGCGCTGCAATGGTTCCGCTCCTTCCTAGACAACCGCTCCTTCTGTGTTGCCATCCCTCCGTTCAAGTCCGGGTTCCAGCCGCTGGCCATGGGGGTTCCACAGGGATCCTCGCTGAGTCCCACGTTGTTCAACCTCTACGTGAGACCGCTGGCTGATGTCGCAAGGCAGTGGGGCCTAACCATGGTCTCATACGCCGACGACACACAGCTGGCGGTTACTCTCAGCGGGGATGCGGAACAGGATGCCCCCAGGTTCCAGTCCGGTCTGAAGGCGGTGGCCAGCTGGCTGACAGGTAACTGTCTCCAGCTTAATGCCACAAAAACAGAGGTGATGGTTGTCGGGAAGGGAGTGGAGCTCTGGGGCGATCAGTGGTGGCCTTCGGAGCTTGGCCCCACTCCGACCCCAGTGCCGGAGGTGAAGAACCTTGGGGTCTGGCTTGACGTTGGTCTCACATTTATAGGGCACACCAAAAAAATCGCAGCCTGTTGCTTCGGTCTCCTTAGAGGGTTAAGGCCGGTGCTTAAGTTCTTTGATGCCCCGACTAGACAGCTTGTGGTCCAGGCAACCGTCATCTCTCGTCTGGACTACGCCAGCTCTCTGCTGGCGGGGGCTAACCAGGCTGAGTTAACACGCCTGCAGCGGGTGCAGAACGCCGCGGCGAGAGCCATTGTTGGACTTCCTAAGTTCTCCCAGGTGTCTCATGTCATCCGCTCCCTGCACTGGCTCCCGGTTAGGAAGCGTATCCTCTTCAAGGTCCTGTGTCTGACCTTTAAAATCCTTAGAGGCATAGGTCCTGAGATCTTGGCCAACTCTATTTCCTTCTATGTCCCTACCCGTAACCTTCGATCACAAGGTCAGGCCCTTGCTGTTGTCCCCAGATTTAGGCTCAGCCGGATGGGAGGCCGTTCGTTCAGGGTGAGAGCTGCGTCAATCTGGAACACCCTCCCTGTTGAAATTCGGCTGATAGAGGACTTGCTGTCGTTTCGTAGAGCTATAAAAACTTTCCTATTTTAGCCCCTCTGTTTTAGCACTTTTTGTAGCATTTTAGCCTTGTTGTGTTATGACTGCTCTGTGTCTCTGCGCCGGGATGCTCCTTCGCTGGAGTCGCTGCGCGCATAACAAATTGTTATAACATAACATAACATAACATAACATACGCTTTCACCCATGTGGATCCTATCACTGTGGAAGAAATGTGCAATTCTAAACTTCAAGATTTCGGGCTTCATGAATGGTATGCACATATTTAAGTAGTGATATTCCCATGCCTAAATCTTTATTAGGCATAGAAATATCTTATTATAACAGGCCTGTAACCTTTTCAGGGCCTTCAGGTTATAGAAAAATCAAGGGGAATTATTTTATTGTTTCGCTTTGTTAAGGCTACTACTTCACCACACCTTCCTATACTAAATATGGAATCATTTTTAGAATACTCTAAAATGTCTCATTGAACTGATTTTAATATTATCAATAAATGAAATTGTTAAACTTTTGTTAACAATGTTAAAACATGCTCAATTTAGTCCTTAACACCAATTTTAATACATTTTAATACATATGAAATAAAAATAAAAATGTTACTCTAGGTGGGATTTTTTAACATTATTTTTAAAAGTAATAAATATTTGTTAATTAATTGTGTAATGTTCATTTACGTTAATATGCTGCAATATTATATTTCAATAATTCTAAGTTTAACATAAGTATATGGAATGATTTACATTAATGTTTTACATAAACAAAATATTAGATTTTCAAAGATTAATATACTTCAATAATTTTTCCTATACTTTCCCTTAGGAAGATCTTCACCATGGTTGTGGAGGTTTCCACCTGTATGTGAAAAGTTACAAGTAGGAACTTTACTTCCTCATAAATGCTGGTGGAAGAGGCTTCAACAAATGGTAGAAATACAGGTCTGCACCTAAGACCGAATTTGTAAACAATTTGTAAAGTTACTACAAGGTACAGTAGCAGAATTACATGTGAATACATTTGCAAATGTATATTTACCTTTATGGGCTCATATGGGTAATTTGTTACGTAGAAAATGGCAGATGTTGATGGTAAATACACTATGCACCATACGGAGGGATTTAAACTCAACCTCAACTCTTTCTGTAACTAGCATCAATTGAAGGTGTGAAAAGGCTGGTGTTCAATCCCTCTATTTCATGTTCAAGGTTGATCGTGCAGCACCGTTTTGGAGTATCTGTGGCTCTGGTAAATGTATTCTGGGTGCACAATTTGCAAAAAGAAGCTACAAAAGCACAGCCCCTATCGTGAAGTTGTGGGGTTTTTTCCTGAGAGGTAGAAGTTAAAAAATTCCTACGTTACCACACTGGATACTTGAGCTGGTAAAGTAAGCTCCATATCAATTGAGAATTAGAAATGCTTTCCTGTGGAGAAGTGTGGCTCAGGGGTTAGAGGCAGCAGACCCGGAAGCTGAGATCGGTCCTGGACCAGGGTTCAATTCCCCGCCTCGGCGGGTCTTGGGCTAAAAATTCCACGGACTCGATAATTCTCGCCCCGGTGCCTCCTCGACTCACGGGTTCACACTCTGCGACTCTGGGCAATAGCTTGCTTAATCTCCACAAACGGCCCCTCGCGGCGGGATGCCTGACTTTCACCTTGTGGATACCCTGCTATCTCACAGGGGAATACCAGGAAGGGTTCCCTAAGCAAGCGCCGGGAAACCCACTGCGGGTAGCTGTGCGCTATATAAGCTCAACTACATTTACATTTACATTTCCTTGTTTACTGGGGGATGGGCTGAAATCCTATTGAAAAGTCCCTATTTCCTTTCACGAAGATGCTGCTCGACCAAAGACCACTATATCTGATTATTGTGGATAATTGACAAAAACACTGACTGATTATGAAAGTTGCTAGTGTTTATACACCATGGAAAAGAGAATGCTTTATTGCTATGGTTGTGTCATCCCTCAACCATCTTATCTCTGTTGCAAGTATCTGAGTGGAAGCCTAACCCAATTTGATGCTTGGAGTTTAGGTACTAAAAACGTCAGTGCTCCTCAATACAGATGTACATGTTGTGATGAAAAAGAGCTCCCCAGCTCACAAAAATAGAATTATAGTATGTTCGAGCGTATATTTTGCAAATTTTTGGTTTTACATTACACCTTGGTGAAGTCCAAAAACAGTCCAAATTATGGGTGCACAATTTATATTTGTCATAAACACTGCTGACATACTCCTGGTTGTCTAGCCATACCTGAGAGTTCTCTATGCATCATATGCAGTATGATTTTCTAGCTATGCACATTTGCATGAATGTAACTACCTTATTTCAGTTTCTGATTACCACAAATAAAATGTTTAGCTTGCTTGTCTTTCAATATAAACTTACGCTGTTGATGCACTTACTACAATACTTAATCTGGACATTCCACTGTAAATTAGTTGTGCTGAACATTTTTCGGAAACTCCTTAATAAATGCTTGGCAACACCAAGTGTGTGTTGACCAATCGTGCATTAGCCTGTCAAGTTCTCTAGCCTGTGTACGCCCACCAGCTGCGGCCTGTGCAGGTAAGAGTGGTGGGGCCGGCTGGGGGAGGATTTCAACAGACGATGACATGGGGAAATAATTTATTTATTTAATTTCCCCCCTGTGGTTGTCTGTCGAATCCCCCCTAACCGGCCCCCCCACCCCTGCTCTTACCTGCACGGGCCGCTCCTGACGCCCACTGATGTAAACTAAAATGAAGCGGGCCGGTTGTAGGGCATTGCGACAGGTGCGGCTGCACTGGGCGCTGACCTGTGGAGGGGGCACGGACCTCACGGTTGGGCGCTTTGTTTAGCCAAAATTTACAATTGTAGAGATGGGGGTCACGTATGCCAGGTCTTAGTGAGAGAATCTGAGGAGGCTTTCATGTTGTGTGGGGGCACCACTAGCGCTAAAGCCGGACCTGGTCTGTAGGGTTCTCTAGCTAATTATAGTTCATAGGTTTAGTTAAGTGCTTTAAGGGCATTTTGTGCAAACTATGTTAGCCATTCCATACATGTACATCTATGTACCGTCGTTGATGCTATAGGAAACGTTTGTGGTCCAAATGTTGCTGCTGTCAAATAAAAACAGTGGGGCAGATTTACAAGTCCAGTATGCCACTTTTACGCCGCTGTTAGCGTTACTTTTGTGACCCAGCGGCGCGCAAAGCTAGCGCCATGCTGCGGGTTATTTACAACGTGACACATCTATGGAGATACGTCACGTTGTAAAGCCCTGCGCCACATGAAACCTGTGTCAGGTTTCATGTGGGCGTTTTTGTGCAGGGGGGGGCGTTCCGGCACAGGAATGCCTCGGAAAAGTGGCTGAGTGAAATCTACAAGATTTCACTCAATCAGTTTCCGCGTAAGGAGTGACGCAGCACAGCTAGTATAGGGTGCCCCCGAGCAGTGCTGGAGTCGCGTTGCGCTTGCGACACGACTTCAGCACTGCGTCACCTTTTTACGGCATCAGATGCGTCATGCATCTGTCTATACTTGCCACATCGTGCGCCGCATTGTAAATGCGGTGCATCCATGGTGGCGCAAGAAGTGTCTGCCGTGATGCAAAATAACTGGCGCATCTCTGCTGATATGAAGGGATGCGCCAGTTATTGTATATCTGCCCCAATAAATGTAATGATACACATATATATTGAAAATGTATGTTTTCAATCTTTGTGAATTCGGTGCAAAGTACAAGCGATTCACTTTGTTGGAAAGGGGGCTCGATTACGAATTGGTGTTGTCATCTGCTGTGCTCGGCAGGTCACGAACACATAAGTACTAACTATTACTTTTTTTCTATATCCACAAAATAAGCTACCACTAGTAACTTTACAATTAGTCATTTTACTAGGGCAAACTTTGCAGCTGGTAAAAAGTGAGCTAATGTACAAAATATATATTTCCGAATGTGTAACTTTGCAAAGTTTTGTTTTTATGGAAATAACTGAAAATGTTCTCCTTTAATGATAATTGTCCGTGTGAACTCCCTTACAATGGACTCCGTGTAAACAATACTTCAAAAGACTGTCACTGGCAGAAAATGATGTCTAGAAGACACTGTTTCTGATGTTCCAGACAAGCAGATGACATTACTTTTCACTTGGCTTAGTCTACTGAATCCATAAAGCTGAATAATAATCAGGGTGGAGAAATACGTTGTCATGCATGTTAGTCTAGAAAATATAATTTCATCTCATAAAAGAGTCAAAGGATCAAAGAAGGTTTTTACTGTTAATTGGAAACAAAGTGTCATTGGTGTCCTGATTTAAAAGGCGCTCAAGGATGATTACCAAGGAGAAGAATATGCTAAAACATAATTAAGGTTAAACTGGAGTCATTATGAGCACTTTCCGTTCTCACCAGCGCACTTTTCCTATAACCTAAGGCCCAGCACACATTTAAAAGATAGCAATGTTCAATGGTGCATAAGGACATTTCAATTATTAAATAGGTTTTTAAGATCAAACTATGCATTTATGAAAACATATTTTCAAATGCATTGCTTTTATGTTGCCATGACTTTTCTGCACATATATTTTTTCAAAACATAATTGAAAACATGGTTTCAAATAAACTGATTTTAGGTTATACCTTGGCTTTTCAGCACATGTACTTTTTATTTACCTTTTTTTATTGTGAAGTGTTAGAAATGGGGGTCTCTAGTGCGCAGAGGTAGGTACCTTTGTCCAAATAGGGACGTTTGCTTCTTATCAGGGTTTGGCTGATATACACTTTAGATAGCCCCTGCTCCCCCCCTGGGCAGCTTGCCATGAGCAGACTTATCCCAAAGGCAATGTGTAAAGTATTTGTACTCAAAACACACAGTAATACCGTGATGACCACAAATGGACGCCACACCAAATTAGAAAAATAAATTATCTTTATCTGAACCCAACAAGATCAAAAGGACAAAAATGCACCATACATGTAATAAGAATATGACTTTAAAAAGATTTCAAGCAAATGGGTCAATAGAAGACTATGGATGCGTGATTTCTCACAAAGTACCTGCAGATGCGTCAAAATTCACAAGTCCATGATTGTGCCATCCACATAAGTAGCCTTTCAAACTTGTCTCAGGGCTGCCACTACAGTGCCTGTGTGTGCAATTTACTGTCACTTCAACTTGGCATTTAAAACTACTTGCCAAGCCTCAAACTACCCTTTTATTCCATGTAGGTCACCCCTAAGGTAGATCCTAATAACCCTAAAGGCAGGGTGCACTGTAAGTAAAAGGTAGGACATGCATGTGTGGTATGTCCCGGTAGTGAAAACAGACTATTTAGAATGATGCTTGACGACGATGCGGGAGCACGTGTCTGTGACTCAAGGGCAACACAGTAGACTCTCAACATCGACGAAAGCTCCATCCAAGGTATTTTTTCTGCAGGACCTGGGGTGCAAGGTTGCCTGCATTGGTGCTACGCTGACTGAATTGTGCCAGTGCAGGGAGAAAGCAGAAATGCTCCATATCTTTGTAAATATTGTGCATTTCTGCCCTCTCCCTTTCACACAACGCATTGGAGCGCATTGCAGCAACTTTACTTGCTGCAGTGCATTGCATGGAATTTTATTTAATGTGCACATATGTGCATTGCTAAACTATGACCATCAATGAAGTTTCTAATTGGCGAACCATGTTCAGTCACGTTGTGGTGGTATGGTACAAAGTATCTATGTGATGTTATAGTGTATTGCACTGCGCTCTTTTAATGTACACAATCAATCACAAGGAATTGATTTTCTACTGCCATCCAGAGCACTGAAAATGTGTTAATTCTTCGCTATGTAAAGTTTTATTACAAGGGTAAAGTCATGGGTCTGACCCGCTTATTGCCGACCTAAATATCCTGCTTGTTTTCCTTTGTTTACGTCACCTTGTTGTTTTTTTTCCTGCAAATTGCAAATATTTCCTCGTTAGTAGTTTGCACTGAAAATGAATGTACCTTTTTCATTACCATTAAAACCATATTCCTCTCCGCATGTTAGTAAGATTCTTAAAACAACTTAAATGTTTACAAAAATCCCAATTTTATCATGAAAACCCTCATGCAGTGGCGGCTCGCATAAGGCGTGCTGCGGAGCTAGTGGGGCGGGCAGGGTGGGGAGTAGTAAACTCAGATATAGGGCGGAACGGAGAAACGTAATATGTCCAAATTTACTACCCCCACCCTGCCCCTTCCCCGACCCGCCCCACCGCCTGCAGCACGCCCTATGCGAGCAGCCACCGCCCTCATGCGGAAAGCTTTCCGCACTATGGGTATTAATTGCTGTATTTATGGGAATTATGGCGTGTCTGCAAAAGTAGGCCACCAAACATTTTCATTTTGGCAGAGAAATGACAGGACAAGAGTATATTGCATGACTCACCATGCTGACAAAGAATGCATACCCTATATAAAAATTTCTAAAAGCATCAAACACTTGTGCATCGCATTCTGTGGCACTACATAGGCACATCAGTACCTTGTACTTTCAATTAACTTGGAGTGCATCACAGCTCGTGACTCCACACAGGCACATTAGTACCTAGTATCCCTCATTAACTTTAATTGCATTTTGTATCCCTCATTAACATTAAATGCATCAGAGCCTGCGACACCACATGGGCATATCAGTACCTTGTATCCCTCGTTAACTAAGGATGCATCACAAACTGAGGCACCACATGGGCACATCAGTACCTTGTATCCCTCGTTAACTAAGGATGCATCACAAACTGTGGCACCACATGGGCACCTCAGTACCTTGGCCCAAACTCCCTTTAGTATCATAGATACTAGCTCTCATAGATGCCAAGCCTATGCTAGATTCAAACCCTACGGCAGCTAATTAACAGTTTAATCAGTGGATTTAGTCCTCTTTGGAACTTGTTATTCATAAAAAACTCATCTCCAAAAGAGCTAAAGAAAAAGTGTCACCTTCGTACACTCCTAAGCCAGTGGTGGCTCCTCAAGGGAGTGCTGCGGGGCAGTGCGGTGGGGCGGGGCTGCGGAGGGGTAGGGTGGGGGTAGTAAATTCCAGCATATGGCCGAAGGGAGTTAAGTAAAGAAATAAAGAAATAAAATGAATTACATTGCGCGTGCTGCATCGCACAAAGCGACGCAGCTCGCGCAATGTATTCATTTTAATTATTTATTTATTTACTTAACTCCCTTCGGCCGTTTTCCGGAGTTTACTACCCCCACCATGCCCTTACTCCACCCTCCCCACTGCTCCGCAACACTCCCTCAAGGAGCCGCCACTTTTCTAAGCTCCGGAAACTCAAACAAAAGTGTAAAAAATTTGAAATAAAATGGAGGAAAGTCTATAACATAGCAAGCAGACAGAAATATAGAGATACAATACAATTTTACCAGACCAAAGTAAAAAATGCACAAGCACTTCATTATGAAGAAAGAATTAATTCTGCACCCAACTCTCCTCATGAAGTCTTTTTTATTGCGAAAAATCTCCAGGAGTCACCCCACCCAGGCACACTATCAGACACCACTCCAGTTCGCTGCAATGAACTTGCAGATTTTTTTCATAAAACTTTTTAGGATATATACAATTCCTTCTTTCATTCCTCCTTTCTTGGCAACTTCCTTATTAAGGACAACCCCCTTCCTCATACTGAGCATTTATTAAAGGACTTTCCAACCATCAATTTTGACACATTATTGAAAATTTTCTCTCAAGTAAAATCGGACTCTCCCAGAAACCCGGCATCTCCTCACAATTTACTTAAGGCAACTGAAGTAGTATTTCCAGTTATAATCAAGCTGATACATCTTTTTATCTCAACCAGTCAAGTTCCTCTTCCCTGGAAAGATGCCATTGTGAGGGAGTTGCTAAGGAAGCCAAACTTGGACCCGGAAACTCTGAGCAACTATCGTCCCATCTTCCTTCTTCCCGGAATTAGCAAGGTTCTCGAGAAATATGTCAACACGATCCTGTCCAAGTTTCTAGAAACCCATAATTTGCATAATCCCACCCAGACAGGTTTTCGGCCACTACATGGCACGGAAACGCTTATCTTACTGTGGACAAAGAGTCTAATAAAATCCTCAATCAAGGCAGAACTGCTGCTATTATCCTCCTCGAACTGAGCTCCGCCTTCGATACTGTAAATCATAATACCCTGTTAAACAGACTCAGAAGCATCAGAGTCTCAGGAGGTGATATTACCTGGCTACAGTCCTTCTTAAGAAGGTAGCCCTTTCCAGGTTATTGAAGGAAGCAACCTCTCCAGGAACCTGCTGCTCATCTGCGGAGTGCCTCAGGGCTCGTGGTTAAGCCCCAAATCATTGAACGTATATTTTAGACCTCTGGCAGAGATTGTTTGGCCATTTAGCATTAACATTGTTAGATATGCTGATGATACCCAACTGGTCTTTTCTCTGAATCATTCCCAGATTTTCCCTTCTTACCTTGAACCTTATTTAGAGAAAGTGGCAGAATGGATGGAACACTTCTGTCTCGTGCTCAACGGAAACAAAACTGAGCTTTTGATCCTGGGTAACACTGCTAGCATCAACTTTGGATTGGCATGGCCAAACTGTCTTGGATCAGCCCCAGGCCCTAAGACAAAGACCAAAAGCTTAGGTATGTCACTGGATAACTCCCTCAAACTTGATCATCAAACAGTAAAGCTGGCAGCTACTTGTTATGGCATTCTTAAGATGTTGCGTAAAGTCTTACCTCTACTTTCAGTCATGGTAAGGAGACTTATGGTCCAGACTCTGATTCTCTCTCACCTGGATTAGGGAAACTCCCTTTACCTAGGGGCCCCTAAAACTACTGGAGATACAGAACTGTGCAGCTCAGATGCAGCTCAGCATTCCCAAAAAGCAGCATGGAAAGCCTGCACTGAATTCCTTACATTGACTGCCTATCACCGAGAGAATAGAGTTTAAATCCCTGTGTACGGCTCACACGACACTTTGGGGGAAAGGGCCCTGATCAATAATTCTCTCATCTCTTTCCATCGTCCCAGTAAAAATCTGTGCTCTGCCAACCTATTCTTGGCCTCAGTTCCTAGAATTAAAAAGGAAAGACGTGGAGGCCATTCCTTTTCATATAATGCATCTAAGTTATGGAACTCCCTCCTTCTCTATCTTCGGTCAGTGACTCAACATCTTCCATTCCGAAAGCTTCTTAAAACTGTTCCAAACGCCTGCACCATAAGCCACCTTGTTGTTGACTGTGAAATACTGTCAGCACTGGGATACATTCAGGTAGCCATGTGCTCTACACATGTTTATAATAATAATAACATTGGATGCATCACAGCCCGAGGAATCACATAGGCACATGAGTACCCTGTACTCCTCGTTAACTTCTGATGTATCACAGCCCGTGGCACCACATTGGCAAATGAGTACCATGTACCCCTCATTAACTTCAGGGACATTGTTGGTAGCTCGTACCCTCATTAACTTCAGGTGCATCACAGTCCTGGGAACCATACAGACTGATCAGTACCTTCTGCGCCTTGTTAACTTTAGATGCATCACAGCCTGTGGCACCACATAAACATATCACTACCATGTATCCCTCGTTAACTAAGGAGGCATCACAAATGTGGCACCACATAGGTACATCAGTACCTTGTATCCCTCGTTAACTTCGGATGCATCACAGCCCATGGCTTCACATAGGCACATCTGTACCTTGTACTCCTCGTTAACTTTGCATGCATCATCAGTACTTTGTACCCCTCCTTACCTTCGGGTGCATCATAGCCTGTGGAACCACACAGGCTTATCAGTACCTTCTGTACTTCATTAACCTCAGATGTATCACAGCCAATGGCACCTTGAGTCCTTCATTCACTTTGGCTGCAATATAGCCAGTGGCACCACATAGGCACATCAGTACCTTGCATCCCTCATTAACTTTGGATGCTTTACAGCCCGTGGCACCAATCGGAATATCAGTAGCCTGAACCCTCCATTAACTTTAGGTGCATTATCAGTACCTTGCATCCCTCATTAATTTCAAGTGCATTCCAGCCCGTGGCACCACTTAGGCACATCAGTACCTTGTATCCCTCTTTATTTTCAGATGCCTCATAGCCTGTAGCGCCACAAAGGCACAGCAGTACCTTGCATCCCTCATTAACTTTGGATGCTTTACAGCCCGTGGCACCAATCGGAATATCAGTAGCCTGAACCCCCCATTAACTTTAGGTGCATTATCAGTACCTTGCATCCCTCATTAATTTCAAGTGCATTCCAGCCCGTGGCACCACTTAGGCACATCAGTACCTTGTATCCCTCATTAGCCTCTGATGAATCACAGCCTTTGGCACCACATAGGCACATCAGTACCTACTATCCCTCATTACCTTCTGATGAATCACAGCCTGTGGTACCACAAAAGCATATCAGTACCTTGTATTCCTCATTATCTTTGGCTTCATCACAGCCCGTTGCATCACATAGCCACATCAGTACCTTTTATCTCTCATTAACTTCTGATGAATCACAGCCTGTGGCACCATATAGGCCCATCAGTACCTACTATCCCTCATTACCTTCTGATGAATCACGGCACGTGGCACCAGAAAAGCACATCAGTACCTTGTATTCCTTATTATCTTTGGCTCCATCACAGCCCGTCGCATCACATAGCCACTTCAGTACCTTGTATCATTCATTCAAATTAGAATCTCACAATGAACTGCATCTCAGCACATTGCATCATGTGAGTGTCTTGGAAAACTTCTCCACCTCAAGCCATAGCACCCAAAAGGTACAAGCAGCGCGTTCATACTAGTTTATTAGACAGCGTCCCGTGAAGCACATCTAGGGACACTGCCAGCAGAACTAGATGAGCAAAAACCCCATGCCGCACAGGTACAGTGCTGCAAACTAAATAAATCAACCATTTCCAAGGATTGGTGGAAACTGTAAATAGATCCGCGCTGTGCACCATGTGCACTTTTCGTTCTGCAAAATACATGAATCTCACCGTCTCTCACTGTCTCTTTCATTTTCTCTTGCTCATTTTGCTCTCCTTGTATCACAGTAACAGAAAAATTAAGCGAATCATTAGAAATTAAATTAAGACGTGAACTGCAGCTTGCTGTTGCTGGTCAGCTCTCAGAATGCCAGCAATAACAGTTGGAACTGAGCCCAAGAGTAATTCACTGGTCAAGCTGTTGATGGAAACACTCGGAAACAGACAGTGCATTCAGTACTTTAAAGGGAATCCGTGCAGTGCATGCTGGGAATACTCAGGGGTGAAAAGCATAAGCTAACTTCAAAAGAAATAGCGACCTGCAAACTTTTCTTTTTTCTTTGGAAATGCCGATCATGAGTAAAAGTATATCTCTACAGGACATTACAACCTCAGACACGGTCAGAGCTCGTAATATGCTGTCTCCTCTACAGCAGACGGGTGCATAAGAGACTCACACCAATACTCTTCCCTTTTCTTGCTGAAGCAGCCTTCAAAAACGAGGCCAGGCGAGTGGTACAGAGATATTTGAAAAGGTAGTTATTTGCACTCTATAAAGTTCCTTTTCTATTTATCGGTGATGCCTCCATTTTCCGGCTCTCCGTTCTCTTGTTTTTGTAGGTCTGGGTGAATGTTCTTAAGTATATGCTTAATCTCACATTATTTTTGTAATATCACACTTGTAACGTGAAATTCCAGAAGTTATGGTATTATGCCACATCATATAATTAGGTACTGTTCAGGACAAAAATGTAGCTCAGGGGACGGGAAACAACTAAAACGTCAGTGGCTGCTGTACTTGTATTTCTGTGATCTTGTTTTTTAGTGTGAATTTCATCCTCACATGGATTATGAGACTGCATTTTGTACCAAAAATATAGCACCAAATGTCAGTTATCTATTTCATTTAATTATACATAGTTTTGCATAATTTTTCTGAAGTTTTGTGCAATTTCACCAAAGCAAAATGCCCGTATTTTGCTCTCCTCACATTTTTTGCAGCAGATGCCCAATCGTCATACATGAAGGAAAACCTCTATTGCTTGTCTGACATGGAATAGCCAAGATGAAGCCATGAGGACACACTTCAGTGGCATGTGTATGTGCCCATTGGCTGCACAAACTGGAATAAAAAAACATAAGCTAGTTGTAGCCACATTTATAATAAGGTTATATGTGGCCGCTCGCATGATGCAACACGATGGGAAGATAGTGCCTGTTTACTAATGTCAAGGCCCACATTCAGAGCACTTAATGACATTTTTCTGCCCGAGGGCCTGCACAAACCTTAGTATTTGTGGCAAAGGGTTTACTGTATAATCTAGAGCAGGTGAGTCTGACAACTACTGTGATAATTCAGTCTAAAATATCTACTCACGACTAATGACTACCAGTACTGTCACGAAGAACACATCTTTCCGGGCTCTGTACTCCAGGAATAGAAGAGGAGACTTGTCTTCTTATTTGTTCAAGCAGAAGATGTGTTTCACATGATAAAAACACTGAAAAAATATTGGAACACAATCACACTCCCTAAAAGGTGCAGTGACAGAATATCGAATTAAAAACATCGATTTAGACTAATATGGAGTTGAAAATATTGTGGGTCAGAAATATTGACAGACAAATTCTCATGGTCAAGAATATCGAATTTACTAAGTAATATCAATGTTATAAATATCGTAGTGTAAAATATTGTTTGCAAAAATATAGTTGTTAAAAATATTGGGGCATATTCACAAGGAGTAACCTCCGATTTATCACCACCTTAACGCATCATATTGGAGATAGAACTAACAGCCAATTCACAAGCTGGTGCAAACAGCAGACAAAACCAGTATTCCAGCGATAACAGCCCCAAAACCTAACACCATGGCGGACACCACTTACTAACGCTAATGAGATGTAGAGTAGGCGTTTACATGCAGAAACATACGAAAAACAGCAACACCACTTTCACAACGTACTGACAGGTCCGCGAACCAAACCAAAACGAAAACACGCGATAAGCCGCGGTAGCCGCAGGTATTTAACACCTGCCTCAGGCAGGTGTAAAGACGGAGTAAGCAATGGAGCCCCGCACACAGCCACATTAAAAGAACCAACAACGCACTGGAGCTACTCATCATCCACCACCACCACCCCCAGGACTGCCACCACCCCCTGGACCCGGACCCGGCCCCCACCCCAGACCACCACAGAGGCAGCGCAGAGTAAGACATCGGACCTACCGAAAACGCACCACTCTCACAGACCTAATGCCCGAGGAAGTCATTGTCAACTACAGGCTCAAGAGGACAACCATTCACCGCATCATGACCCACATCGCCCACAGGCTGACGGTCCCAACACAGGGGAGAACCAACATCCCTCCGCAGACAAAGCTACTGGCTGTGCTGCACCTGTTGACTTCTGGTACCTTCCAACCAACAACTGCCAGAGTTGGAGGAGACTCACAGCCAGCCCTGTCAAAGTTCATCACACCTGTCCTTGATGCCATCCTCAGCTTCATGCCCCAGTATCTTCACTTCTCCAACACTGCGCAAGAACAGCTGGAGACAAAGCAAGGCTTCTACGCCATAGCCGGATTCCGGGCAGAGTTGGGGGTAATCAACTGCACACATGTCCCACTTCTTCCCCCTGTGGGTACTGCACACCACTACTGCAACAGAAAGCACACACATTCCATCAATGTAGTAGCAACTACCCAGGCAGTGTACATGATTCCTTCATCTTCCGACAGTCCATCATCAACCAGCGCTTTCAGGATGGCACATATGGAACGGGACTGCACGTTGGTAAGTACCAAGTCAACACACCACACATCCCAATGCCTCCACAGCACAATGCACAACTGTGGGAATGCACAAATGACCAAACCACAATCAACATGTTAAACTACACAAACACCTACCAGACACAACCATAACACGCTATGGTCATCCTGGCCTATCCCTGCATCCAGTACTGACATTTCATGGCACCACAGCCACACAGCAGTTGGACATGTGGAGATATGGATTGCAGCCAAAACACCTTTGTAGCACTGCTCTGCCCACATAGCCCTATCGCAGTACCCCGCAGGTTAGCGTCCTGCGGCTGTGAGCCCATGTGGCCTGCTCTGCATCCTGGGCCACTAGCCCTGTGCAACTTGTGTTATCCCCCTTGTAGTCCTGACATTGCATGTCTGAGTGCCTGATGACTGGTGGTGTAGTTGCCTGCATCAGCTACTCCCTGCGGGCTGGCTAACACTTACCCCACACTCGGCCAGCACAGGCATCACTGGACCTGCCATCACATTCTGCCGAACCAAGTATTGACTCTTCTCTCCCTGCACTGTCACAGGTGATCAAGCATATGCACTCTGCCCTTGGCTAATGACACCCCTCCAAGATTTGAATACACCCGCACATAAGCAGTACAGTGCAGCCCACATATGTACCAGGGGCATCGTTGAACGCACATTTGGCATGTTGAAGTCACGTTTCAGGTGCCTCTGGGTGACAGTCTGCGCTATAAAAGTATGCGATACATACATACATACATACATGTTACAGGTGGGAAGCTCCTGTACAGCCCAGACATTGTGTGCAAACTGATCGTTGCATGGTGTGTGTTGCACAACATCTGTATGCACACTAGGACCCCATGGATCCCAGTTCCAGAGGTACTGGCCGATGATGGTGGTGATAGGACAGGTGGCCCACATCCCACTGCAGCAGCGGCAGGAATGGCCCATAGGAATACCATCATTGACACTTACTTCGCATGAGCTCATCACATTGTGGCCGTCCATGGCAATCAAGCGACAGTAGAAAATGTCCAAATGCACTGCATGTGTGAATAACACATTTCTGCAAGTTTCAACTTGTACTTTTACATTTTGATGTTACATTTCCCTGGCTGTGGCGAGTTGAAGGTTGTGGTGAAAGGACCAAAGGGAACAGAAGAACGTGTTAAACAGAAAGACCTGGGTGACGGTGTCTACTGGTTTGAGTTTCAGATGTGATTTGGCAGGATGTGCACATTTGCTCAACCAGTTGGTTCCAATGTTCAAATGTGATGGGGGTGCTGTTTGTCCCGGGATGTTGTCGCTGCCGCGGTGCAATCCTGATTGCGTATGCTGCACAGTGGGTGTCGCTCCTGCGGCTCTGATTTGTCTGCCACAGGTCTCTTCCGTGCAGTGTGCCTCTTGGTTCTGTTCTCTGACGGTGCTTGGATGTTGTGGTGTACATGTTGTCCTCTGCAATTGGCCAGGGTGCATCCGTGGTACTCCGCTGTTGTTGATTTGTGTTCAGTGGCTTTTTTCCCTATGCTGTTCTTGAAATATTTTCACGCATTGCACGTGAGTATTGCTGCCCTCGCGCTGTTTGTCACTGTTTTCTTATTGCGCTTTTGACCATCGCAGGTTTTGTCGCATTGGCGTTTGTGTAGAGGTGTCAGCAAACTATCGCATGCTACTGCCGTGTTGTGAATTCCACGTTTTCACAAGGTTATTTTCCCACGATGGACTGTCATGTTGACAGTTGCATAAGGCTACTCTTGCTGTAGTTATCACACATTCTTGTGAATATACCCCATAGATTTTTTATTAATATAAAGTACTTTAGTATATATTTTATATGTGTGTGATGTATGTTTTTTTGTATAAGATTTGTTTGTATTTTTAATATATTTGTTAAATATTTAGTAAGTTATGATTTTTAAAAACTTTTTTGTGTTTTTAGTTCCGTAGCAGGTTGTGGGTTTATAGGGGAATAGGGTAGGATGTAATTTGAGTATATAAAATGATTTGAATATTTTTTGTACTTATAAATATTTTTATTTGAATTTTGCGTTTTTAGTTGCATTGCGAGTTGTGGGTTTATAGGGGAATAGGATAGGAAGTAATTTAATCATATTAAATGTATTAAATATTTGGTATTTATTATTATTTGTTTAATTGAGATGTTTATCGGGTCTATTAGGATGGCGGGCGGTTCACCACCGCCAGCCCAGCGGGGGCGAACCGCCCGCCATCCACACCAGAAAGATGATGGCTGTGGAGTCCGCGGCGGACGGTAAGAGCGTCCGCCGCTTTTCCACCGGTCAACTCATTGACCGGTGGGAAAACACCTCTAATATGGTGGTGGTGTCTGCAAGACCCCGCCATCCATATTAGGTAGTAAGCAGAGAGCAGCCTTTCCTTGGCAGCGTTGCCGCCATGGAAAGGCATGGGTTTTTTGCCATTGGGGGCCTGTTGCAGGCCCCCAGAATTTTGGGGGGTTAGGGGTGCACATGGGGGTACCAATGGTACCCCCCTGCATTTGCATGCACAAGGTGTCTCAAACCGCGCAGTGCCTGTCAACTTGTGCATGCAAATGCACAACGTGCATTTCCAGCATTGTGGCGGGCTGTGCTGTGAGCAATGCCCGCCACAATGCTGGGAATGGGGGATGCCGCCACCCCGGCAGCGGTGGCATCTTGATTGCAGGTGCGGGACCTGTTAATTAATTTAAATTCATTAATGAGAAATTAATTATGGCAATTGAGTAAGTAATTGTAGGGGTGTGGTGTGCTTTTTATAGGAGTTAAGGGTGGTATTTTGTGTTTAATTAATTATCATACAGATGTTCATTAATGTTAATTATTTGATATTTATTTTGTGTAATTGTGTTTTTGTGTTGTTTTTATTTTTAAACGGGTAAAAGATGGGTATTAAATACATTTTTAAATATTTAATCATTAGTTTTTGATAGAAATATTTTTTCTTTTAAAAATATTATTTAATTGTGTGTTATTATTTCTTAGTTTAATTTAGGTGTGTGTGGTGGATATTATAGTGTTAAAGCATGTGTACTCAATGAATGTTTAATTTTTTTATTAATAAGATTTTTTTATTTGATTATTAATTACGTTAATTATGGAAATACATGTTATTAAAAATGCTGTTATTGATGTGGTGTTATAGGGTAGGAAATAAAATAAATATGTTTATGTTTTAAAGAATTTTTGGGTTTGTTAATATTTGCTACTTTTAAATAATTACTGTTTTTAAATGTATTTATTAATTTATTTCACATATTATTTGTAGGTATTTGTTATATGTAATTAATATTATACTATGGGTTCTTTTTATAGGTTTAATATATTTAAATCTTTATTTATATTTATGATTTTAAAAATATTTTTTGTTTTTTTTTCTATTGTGTAAGTGTTATTAGTAATTTTTGTTTCTCTGCTATCTACCACTTTCCCTAGTATTGCAATACCTGGAGAGGGAATAGTAATTTTTACCTCTCCGCTATCCAGCACTTTTCCTATTGTTGCACTCACTGGAGTGGATATAGCAATTTTTACCCCTCCGCTGTCCAGCACTTTCCCTACTGTTGCACTCACTTGAGTAGGAATAGTAATTTTTACCTCTCCGCTATCCAACACTTTCCCTACTGTTGCATTCACTGGAGTTGGATTAATAATGTTTGCCCCTCTGCTATCCAACCCTTTCTTTATTGTTGCACTCACTAAAGTGGGAATAGTAATTTTTACCCCTTGCTATCCAATATTTTCCCTACTGTTGCACTCACTGGAGTTGGAAGAGTAAATGTATTCACTCTGCTATCCAACACTAATTTTTGTTTCTCTGCTATCCACCACTTTCCCTAGTGTTGCAATAACTGGAGTGGGAATAGTAATTTTTACCTCTCCGCTATCCAGCACTTTCCCTACTGTTGCACTCATTGGAGTGGATATAGGCAATTTTCGCCCCTCCGCTGTCAAGCACTTTCCCTACTTTTGCACTCACTGCAGTGGCAATAGTAATTTTTACCCCTCTGAAATCCAACACTTTCTCTACTGTTGCTAAAACTGGAGAGGTAATAGTACTGTTTATCCCTCCGATATCCAACACTTTCCCTACATTTGCACTCACTGGAGTTGGAATAGTACATTTACTTATTCCGCTATCCAACACTTTCCCTATCATTGAACTTATTGTATTGGGAAATAGAATTAGTTTTTTAATAGTTTATTGTTTTACTTTAAATTATTGATATATACATATATTATTTTTAAATAACTTTAAAGTTTAAAAATGAAATAAAGATAATACTTAAAACATTATTTTTAATGCTTGTTTATATTGTTTTAATTAAGTTTATTTGTTATATTTTGTTAAAATGTGTATTGAATTTAATTAATTTTGTTAAGAATAAAATCAATATTTAATATATTTACTATATATTATTTTATGTTATATATGTTTTAAATCAATATTTTTTACATCTATATGTCGTACCTCTATACATTTTATTCAATAGTTTTGTACTTAGCCTTTATGGTTTTTGAGTCGATATTTTTGCAGTAATTTTTTTTTCTCCGAATTTAGAACATCGATGTTTGTCACATCAATATTCTATCAGTGAACCTCCCTAAACATAGATAAATGGCAACAGAACAAACAACAAATGTCCATTCCACTGGCACATCCCTCCAAATCTCTATAACTTCACTCAAACGTAGACATCAAATTCCTGCAATCATGAGTTGGCCACACAAAAAACATTATGCCCAGTCTAGTGTCCCTACTCATTATGCACCAGTCCATCAGCTAATGCAAATTTCTGATGGTGGGTTTGATAGCACACATGGCAATGCCCCTTTCACACCCAGATGCTGGAGCCCTTGGGAAATATAAATGTCTTTTCCCGCGTGACTATTTAATGGTGCAAGGACACTGATAGTGTGTGTCCCTTTGACATTTTTGTTCGTAATGCATAGTCTTTTATTTACTTTCATTTTACAAGCATCTTCTTTGTGGGTGTCCCCGGAGAGTGCTGACGTTTTCATTTTCACTCAAGTTTCCTTTGGCAGTTTTTTTTACTCTAATGTAACTTGAAACTCACAAGACCATAAGCCAATTCATTATTTGAAGTGCAGGCTTTTTTTTTTTACTCCTTAGGGCCACCTGCTCATCTCATAAGCTATGTATAAATGTGAATTTTCCAACAGAAGCCTTCCATTTTTGTAACATCATTAGAAATACCTTATTATATGATTACAAAAAAATGTAATTCCTCAAAGAGTATGATTATTGTGGTTAAACACAACTGTTACAATATCTTGAAGAATTATTATTTTGTCTCATGAATTGATTGTTGCTGCGAATTCACTCTTTAATTAGCTTAGCTGTTTGTTCATGTAAGGGTACATTATGCCTAATTAAATTCAGCATACGATTAAATAAAACGTTTCCTTTTTTCGAGGGTCTGGAATAAGATGCTTACTTCCATGAAACTTTGCAAACATCCAGGAATAGTGGCCTCTTTGATAAATGTCTTAATAACTTTCCTTACTAAGATATATAATGAAGGTTCATTTATAAAGAAAATTAAAGAAATCAAAGAAATTGCAAGGAACGGTTTCTACCAAGCTTTTAGTAAGTCTTTGACATGAAATATTCATGACGTATGTTTTTTTAATTAAATACATAATTGGGGAAGGGTTATTTAATGTGCTAAAAAGGCATACCGCTGAGTCTTTGAATAAGAGTGTGTTTATTTATTTATATTTATTTATTTATTTATTTATAAAAACATTTATAGAGCGCGAACGAAGGCCCTTGGGCATCTCGGCGCTAGTGATACTGCAATGTGTTGAGCCTCATCAGACAGGAGATTATTGGTTAAAGAGCCATGTTTTTAATTGTTTGCGGAAGATCCAGAGGGAGGGGCTGGTTCTGATCGACTCTGGTAAAGTATTCCACAATTTGGGTGCAGCTACCATAAATCTTCTGTCCCCCCAGGACACGAGTTTGGTTCGGGGTACCACTAAGTCATGCTGGAAAGATGAACGTAGCATTCTTGAGGGACGGTAAGGAATGAGGTTTTGGACGAAAAACGCCGGTCCCACATTATTCAAAGCCTTGTAAACCAGGCAAAGGGATTTAAACATGACTCTCCTTCTTACTGGCAGCCAGTGCAACTGTCTTATAGTGGATGCGGCCGAGTGATGTTTGGGGATGCGCCCTAAAAGCCTGGCAGCAGAATTCTGAATGGCCTGCATTTTCCAAAGCACTCTCTCCTGGGCACCTAGAAACAGTGCATTGCAATAATCTAAGGTCGACAATACAAGGGAACTAACCAGTGTTTTGCCGGCACTTTCCGGCAGGAAAGGCAGGATTTTTTTTATAAGTCGCAGTTTGTGGAAAGCTGAGGAAGAAATTTGGTTGGCGTGAGGCATAAAATTTAACTGGTCGTCGAAAAGGACTCCCAAATTCCTCTATAATTCCTTTATATCAAAGCGTCTCGATCTGTTAATTATCAACAAAGGGAATTTCGAAATGAAAGTTGAAGTTATGCCTTCCACCACTGATTGAGCTAATTTAATGTTCAGTGGGAGATATTAGGTGTCTTATGTCATAATAACCTTCCATTTCAGATATTACAAAAGAGAATTATTATTTATAAACATAGCTCTTCATTACACCGAGAGCTTTTTAGTCCAAGTCCTTACATCATGATAGTGACGAGACAGGCCCTGTATTCCCTATACAAATTAATTACATTTATCTCCCGACCCATCCAGTGTGTTCATTCACAATCCAATCCAATCCAATCCAAAAATTCTTTATTTCGGCCTCATGGGCCATAAAAGAAGCAATAAAAATACATACAGATAAAAGACAATATATACAATAAAAGCCAGCTGAACCTGCAGAATTTAAAGAAGCGTGGTAAAATGGATTAACCAGACATTTTCTTCCTTATTATCCATGCTGCCATTAGGAATTCAGAAACCGCAAACACAATGTGGCCCAGGGTATTCGTTTTCAGCACCCTGTAGGCTTGTAAATAGTTACTGAAGCCCAGATTCCGACATAGAGGGGCTAGCCAGCGCCTCCTCGGGCTCCAGTAAACATGGCAACAGAACATTATGTGCAAGTCATCTTCTTCCTTAACTTTACAGCAAGGGCAAAGCTTGTCGCCCCCAAGCGACCACTTATGGGTAAAAACTTTGGTAGGGAGCGTACCGAACCTCCATTGCAGGAACAACTTCCTCGCCAAAAGAGGGTAAATAAAATCCATAAAAGGTTCAAAAGCATAAGAATTTTTGGATACAATAAAACATCCGGTCAAGGTGCCGCTATCATGTGCACTGTCCATATCAGCAAGGGTTTTGTTCTTGTAGAGCTGTGCCAGGGATTTGCGCGAGATCCTTCTACATCCCTGCGCGGGGTCATCCCATAGGTCTCCAAGGCTACACAATCTCTAAGCACTAACAGTGGTCACCCTGTAACAGAAAACAGCCAAAGACAACTCCGGATCTTGAGAGAGGAAAGTAAAGAAATCAGGACTGGCAAGAATTCCTCTTTCAATCAACCGATAGATACTTTATTCAGTTTATTCAAAACCGTAAATCACACATAAAACAAATCGAGACAACATAAGTACACATTTCATCATTTATTGTGTTTACATGAATGAACAAATGCATCTTCTAAAACAAATCGTATACCCCCTAGATCAGAGCTAGTTGAAAAGCAATAAACGATATGCTCTTCCTAATTCTGAAAAAAAAGATTACAGCTAAACAAATAGCAACAGAGGGAAGCCATTGTAAGAGGACACATGCAGACGTACATTGCCCCATATTTAAAATGCGGACAGTGGTTACATGACTGAAAGGAAAAACAATAATAACACTATTGTGTGTATCCACCCACCGAATATCAGTTCTGGGTTATATCCGGTCACGTACAGTGAAACCTTGGTGAGTTAAATGTTATACTAATGGCTATAAATCATTATTACGCTATCTGGCATGTGTCTCCTCCACTCAGCTAAGCTGCTTCTTGAAGCCACCCAACATGATCATATTGGAGATTTGAAAGCAAAAGAGTATGGGAAAGTAGTAAGGAAAGCATGAGATGAAGCAATTTAATCAGTGTGCTCAAATGTGACACGGTTTTTAGAATGTGGTCAAGCCTAATGTACTCAAAGTGCTTCTGCATTAAGGATGAGACTAACATCAAATAAGGAAAGGTGCATGCCAGTACCATTACCTCCGCTTCTGACTCTTTTGTGATACCATTGGGTCCCTTATATTCTTCTGGCCTTTTCGACACTGCTTTGTAGTTTTTGCTTAGACAACAAAACTGAACACTTAGGGGCCCATTATGATATTGGATGGATTGCCACTGCTGAGCCTGCCCATTGTGGGACCCCGGGGTGTGGGGTGTGGGTGGATGCACTAGGGGGTACCCATGGTGCCCCCCATCATTGCCATGCACAAGGTCGCAGGCACCACGCGGTGCCTGTCACCTTGTGCCTGGCAATGCACAACATGGGCATTAACATTGCCGCGGGTACTGCTTATAGCACCGCCGACCGCAATGTGGCGGGCACATCTTAATTTGCATGGTGGGACCGCCGCAACTTCGGCGGTCGGTCCTGTGCACCGTTGCGGTGGCTGGCGGAAATTGTCCGCCCGCCATCGTAATAGGCCCCTTGGTTGGTTTCATCAATAACATCAACGACAAGGCATCCTCCTTTAGCCGTAGACAAGAGCTCCAGTCCTGCTTATATATTTCTCTGTGAGTTTTGCAGCAACTAGTGATTTATATACACCCCAGTCCAAACCCCCTTTCATTTTCCCTATGGAAGGTAAATCAGGCAGAGTGAAAACACGTTTCAATGCCGGATACAGGGACCAGGTTACTTTCACTGAGGATCGGACCTTATGTCCCTGAGGTGGGTTGTTGCTTAGTGCTGTGGCTCGCTCTGCAGGAATGAGAGAGAGGCCAAGGGCATCTCCTTCCAAGCCCATACCCCGCCGCAGGAGTCGACACACATTACCTTGGGGGTGCAAACTCACTCTCCACTCCTCGTCCAGTGACTTGAGCCTCCAATGCAATCATTGTGAATTAGCAACGGCAGGCTGGGGCCGGCGGATCAGCTCCTCCGGGGCTGCTGGTTTGGGCCGCTACTGCTACAAAGATATCAGGCTTCTACTGGGCACACGCACAGCGTCGCTGAGACTCCCTTGAGCTTCAGGTGCATGATCACTGGGCAGTCCACATCAAGGTCTCAGGCTGCATGAAGAACATGCACACATCGTCGCTGAGGCTCACTTTAACTCTGGATGCACCTTAACAAGGCAATCCTCACGAAGGTCTCACGCTGCACAAAGCACAACCACACAGTGTAGTTGAGACTCACTTGGATTCCGGCTCACATGATAACTGGACAATCCTCACAAAGGGTTCAGGCTGCAAAAATCCCATGCAGACAGCATTGCTGTTCCTTGCTTGTACTCAAGGTGCCCACGATCACAGGGCGCCGCTTACGAGGGTCTCAGGCTGCAACAAGCACACACACACAGTGCCCTTGAGACTCTCCTCGAAACTTTTGTGCGCCAGAGTTTCCCAACAGGGAGCCCGCTCACCTCGGGCTCTTGGGGATAAGTTACTTCAGGAGACAGCAAAGTCCTTTCAAGCAGGAGGACACAGCACACAGCAAAGTCCCTTTAGCCTTTCCTTGGTTAAAACAGCAAACTGCAGGCCAGACCCCCCAGAACACACAGCAAGGGCCAGTTCATTCCTTCAGTCTCTTCAGTTGCTTCTTCCTTGGCAAAGGTTCCTCTTGACCACGAAGTAGCTCCATTATTGATCAAGCCATTCTTAAAAGTTCAGGGGCTTCAGATCTCATAGGTATGCCCCGCAATGGCTTTGAAGTCTTTGGGGCCCATTATGATGTCGGGCGGATTGCCTCTGCCAGACTGGCGGTAGCCACCGCCGGCCGGGCGGAGGCAATCCGCCCGACACCTATGACCGGTTCCCACCCCACCGTTTTAGGATGGCGGGGGGAGCGCGCGGACGGAAAGACCGTCTGCCACTTTACCGTCGTGGTCGCCTTGCGACCCCGGCGGTAATGGAATAATATGGTGGCGGTGTCCAATGGACACCGCCAGCCATATTACAATGGCCACATATAGGTGCCTTTCAGCGGTGGCAATGCCGCCACAGAAAGGCAGGCGGTGTTTGCTGCGGGGCCCCCCTGCGGGGCCCCCAGGTGATGCCGGTGTAGGGGGAGGACAGGGGGTTACCTATGGTACCCCCCACATTTGCATATGCAAAGCGGCAGGCACCGCGCGGTGCCTGCCACTTTGCACATGCAAAAGCGTTCACGAGTGTTTTCCATTGTGGCGGGCGGTGCAGAGTGCACTGCCCGCCACAATGCAAAACATGGAGTACGTGCCCACCACAGTGGCGGGCACATCCTAATTCCCCCTACGGGACCCCAGCCCTTATGGTGGGCGGTCCCGTTCTCCGTTAGGGTGACGGGCGGACAAAGTCCGCCCGCCATCCTAATGAGCCCCTTTGTGTCCAGGGGGGCACTGACCCCTGTTCAAACCAGTTCTGGGTGCCTCCCTGTCAGTGACACCTTCATCTTTTGATTAGTGGGGGTCTAGATTCTCAAGCACTCAGCAGGAGATGGGACAATTGTTTTATAGCAGCAACCCAGGCCTCTTCACCTCTAGGGGCTACTCCTCCGGCTACACTCCAGATGCAAATCAGCCTTTTGCTGTCTCACCTCCTCCCCTGGGTCAAGACATTCCCCAGATCCTATTGCCTTCAAATCCAGACAGTCAATCCACAACCAGGCAGAGATACACAGACATGTTAGAGCACAAAGATCTAGCCACTTCGAAAAGAGTGGCTTCTAAAAACACAATGCAAAAACCACCTTCATAAAAAGATGTGTTATTACACTGTGAGTTCAGGCACACTAAACTTAAGCCTTTGGGAAGATATCCTGGAGAACAAATTACACAGCCTTTTCATTCTATCCTATGGGCAAGATGGCCTTTCAATACTGAAAAATAATTTGTGGAGATTATTTCACTGTCAAGACATGGTACACACCCGTAGTACATGTCCTACCTTTCACATGCACTGCACCCTGCCCAGGGGGTACCCTGGACCTACCATAGTGTTGTCTGATGTGTATAGAAAGTGAAGGGTAAGGTCTGGCAAGTGAGTGCACTTGTCAGAAAAACATGACAATTTAACAAGCTGCATGCAGGCACTGCAATGGCAGGCCTGAGTTCCCTTTTTAAGGCTACTTGTGTGGGTGGCACAATTAGTGCTGTAGGCCCACTAGTAGCATTTGCATTACCAGCCCTGGCACACATAGTGCACTTTACTAGGTCTCTACTAGTAAGGCAAACATACCAATCATGGGCAACCAATTACCATTACACTTTATATAGGGAACACTTGCACTTTGACACTGTTTAACAGTGGCAAAGTGTCCAAAGCATCTAAGTAGGCAACACCATGTCAGAAAAAAGGTCTAGCGAGAAAGCAAAAAGTTTGGGGAACTTTAGCCAAAAAAGGTCAAGCCCTACAGACAACATTTAACTCACCAGGTCATGTAGAACTTAAGAAATACATGTCCAACTTTTTAAATACAACCTACCCTGCCCTATTGGCCATTCAGGACATACCATATGGGTGACTTACATGTATGAAATAGGAAGGTATAGGCCTGGTAAAAGGTTTATTTTGCCAGGTCTACATGACAATTTGAATCCACAAACACAGGCTGCAATGGCTGATCCAAGACATATTTATAAAGGCTACTTAAGTTGAGGTACAGTAGTTGCTGTAGGTTCACTAATAGCATTTAATTTACAGACCCTGGTACATGTAGTACCACTGTAATAGGGACTTATAAGCAAATAAAATGGCCAATAGCATGTAAGCCAAGTTTACCATGTTTAGAGATGAGCGCACAAACAGTTTAGCACTGGTTAGCAGTGGTTAAGTGTCCAAAAGCCAACCAAAATGAGTACTGAAAACAGGAGGGGTAAAGGCAAAAAGTTTGGGGGTGACCCTACAGAGAGGGCCAGGTCCAACAAAAACCACATTTTCCCACCAGCTGTGGGTTGTACCTCTAGAAAAGACTGGGTTTTTGATGCCTCATTGCAGCTAACATTTTTCCAGAAGTAATACAAAACTAATCCATTATATACAGAACTGTCTGAACTATAGCAATGACAGACTGATGTATGGAGAAAGTCCAAAAGAACATGATGCTACCCTCCTCAAGGACTGCCAGGTGCTGCAAGATATCAATCTAACACTTAATAAAGACAAATGCACTCTGTAAGAATGCTCTCAAAAGTTCTTTGGACATATTTTTACAACTGATGGCATGCAGCCTGTCACAGCAAGGTCACTGCTTTACCAACAACACGTTCCTAAGACAACGTATCGACTGTTTATTCCTTTCTGAGGCTTGCTAACTACTGTTCCAGGCACCCACTTAACTGTGTTTTAATAAGTGCGTAGTTGAGGAAACCAACAAAAAAGGGGTACATTTTAAATGGCTTTTGCAGTGTAAACACAGATTTCAAGACATCAAGGACAAACTAGAAGCAACTGATAATCTTGCATGTTATGAAGCCTCTTTACCTATTGAACTGACTGTTGATGTGAGTCCTGTGGAGCTTGGAGCTATCCTGGTACGAAGAGATGATGACCCTGAAGCACTGAGGTGTGTGATTGCGTATGCCAGTCGCAGTCTCACCAAACTGGAAATTGCCTTTTTGCAGGCCGAGTAAGAATCTCTTGCTCTTTTCCTACAGAAAGCTCAGCAACCACGCCGTGTATAGCAGAAGGATACCGAGATAAGTCTTTCGACAGTCGCATCCCTATACCTTAAAATGTCAAAAGGTAATACAAGCATCTACACAAGACGCAGTGAAGGCTCTTATCAATTCCCAAAAATGGAATAAACTTGAGAGAACTCACAAGCCCCATCCACAGGGCATACTAAAAGATGGCAAAGCTGGAAAGGGAAGTAATAGATCTAGCAAATCAAGCACACATGGGTATTGGTGGCCACAAAGAGACTTTTGGGGCAAAAGGTGTGGTTTCCACATCTAACCAACATGTTGATGTGAAAGTGAGTACTTTCTCTGTATGTCAGGTTTTGGGAAAGCACAGAACCCCTGAACCACTTTAGATGTCAAATATCCTGACACATATGGAGATAAGTTGCTGTTGATTTCATTGGATATTCAACTACTGATCAGAATCAACAAGTAGTCTTTGAGGAATGTTCCAGATTTCCTGAAGTATTGGAGAAGCCCAGGGCTAACCCAACATTCAATTAAATATTCTTGTCATTTGGCCTCAAGGTTATTGTAAAGTCAGACATTCTCCCCACTCTTTACAGGTAAATGAATCAAGTATTTAGCAAGAAAGTCAGTCTTTAAACATGGGAAGATCACACCTTTGTGCCACAAGCCAATAGTGTGGTGAAGCGTTTTCTGGTGATTTTGAAGAAAGAATTTCAAGTAGCTAAGCTCACACACCAACCTTATTTGACATTTTGTGCCAGACACTACCTGACTACTGGGACACCCCTTACAGCACAATGGCTGTGTCTCCTGTTGAGCTAATGATGGGCACAACATTCAGACAACCATTCCTCCTCATGCAGGTAACAGGAAGTCCTGCATTTCACAAACAAATTTACTGAAGAGATGCTGAGGTCAAAAACAAGATGAAACAATATGCAAACAGATGCCAGTTGGCCCAGTTCTCCCACTTACAGTAAAATGACTTAGTATTTGCCTAGTCAAGAAGTTATTGGAAAGAAGCATCTAACTTTGATTCTCAACCATACGTGAATATTGACATTACTGCATTATGATCACAACCTGGCGGACTGGACATACCTCACTCGAATCTCTTCATAATTAAAATCCCTGAAAGGAGAGAAATGTGAAGAAGTCATGACTGAGAAGGATCGGGGAGGAGTAAGTGACTCAGTCTGGGGGAATGCTGTATGCTAAATTTCTAATAATGACTACACGCCACAAGCGGAGCCTACCAATAGAAACCTTCATGCTCCCAAAGCATGTCTCCTTGCATCTCAGCCTCTCCAGTTCATGTTTTGCAATCTCTGTAAGATCATGAGGCTTCAGTAGTAGTATACTTGACTGTCCATAGATGCTAGTGACCTTGAAGAATCATTTGTCCGCCCAATTGCATCATCATTCTGATGGACTCATTGCGGACTATATATTTGTTTTGTGAGGGATATAGAGTTGTGAGCACTCTAGCGCTGGGATACATTTCCTCTCCCAGTGTGGCAACGAGTTTCCGGGCTCCAAGCTAGGGGCACAGGGTGGAGCAGGCAGTAGGTACACAGCAATGTAAGAAAGCGTATCAAGCTGGACTGCTCAGATGCTTTGCAGTCTCCTGCTTCTTTCAAAATGGGCCCGGTTCAGCACAGAGTTGCCCAATCTTTAAACGTCACAAATTTTGACAGAAAATTTTAACAGATATGTGACATGAATGTGCACTTAGCACAAGTTCCTTACATGATTCAATGATTATTGAAAATATTGCTTTCTACATTGCTATTAAAGAGTGCCTTTATTGTAGAATTAGAGGATCTACTCACAAGTGTGTTTAACCATGCTAATTTTGATGTTTAATGAAGTTTGGATGAAAATAAAATCATCTTCGTTAAATAGATAATGTACTTACTCTGAAGAAGACACCTGACTTTCCTAAATGTGCGCTATAACGTATGTTTATTCTATCATGACTGGAAACCCGCATCATATATGTTGAATGTGATCGTAATTGAAATGATAAAGTTTATATAGTGTGTGCACTGATGTTACACCTAAATGCATGTAAATGTAGTTCTTAGTCATACTTACACTTGATTTGATAATACGAAATCAATACCTTAATTGACATTTATATTCATGTGTTTAAATGTGCACACGCATTTAGAACAGATACATAACTATACTAGAGTTAGGGGAAACCGCCTGAGAAGAAGACCTTGATGAAGGTACATGTCAAATGAAAGGCCCATTGAATAATTGTTACAATCTGAGATTAAGATGTCATTTTTTTGCCTAATGTGGAATACTCTGTAAATGTAACAGTCTGCAACCTGGGAACTTGACAAAGACAATGGACCCCTTATGGCAGAGGTATTCAATCTGTGGGGCGCGACCCCCAGGGGGGCCGTGGAGGCATGGGAAGGGGGTTGCGCTTTCCCTTTGCTAAAGAAAATGTACCAGACGTAGTTAAAATGCTTTCCCTGGAGTTGTATTCAGGTGCTGGAAAGTCTAAGCCAGACTGACATCTAAACACACCTTTCTGCCAGTGTGTTGCTGGCCTGAAAGAAATGCAAATATGCACAATGAGTTGATCTGCAAATCCTTTACCTTTGAAGATTAACTCATTGTGCACATTTTCATTGCTTTCAGGCCAGCAACACATGGGCAGAAAGGTGTGCTTAACTGTCTGTCAGACTTTGATTTCTCAGGACAGGAGAATGCTGTTGCAGTTATTAGACAGTGGCGTAACAAAACATGAGGGGGCTCACTGGAAGTTATGCTGAAGGGGCCCCCTCACATGTGAGGCCTTTGTTAGGCCCCTGGTTGCTGTGAGTAGCATACCCATCTGGCTTTGATTTCTCAGGACAGGAGAATGCTGTTGCAGTTATTAGACAGTGGAGTAACAAAACATGAGGGGGCTCACTGGAAGATATGCTGAAGGGGCCCCTCACATGCAATGCCTTTGTTAGGGCCCTGGTTGCTGTGAGCAGCATACCCATCTGCCAAGCAAATGATGGCAGCAGTGACCAACGTTCAGTCTAACGCTGCACAGAACCCCACATCACTTTTTGCGTTCAATATCTCAAATGTTTCTGCATGCTATTTATTTGATTGATTGCTTTATGAACTGAGCATATGTATTTAAAAATTAACCCTCTGAAAAACCTGAAGCCAACGATGTTTATTTAGGCACAAGTCGGTGTAAGGCAACGCATTTGCCACATAACACATCATCTGCTGCTTAATCGGCTGATTTTAACCCAAAAAATTTATTTACTCAAAGGTTTAAAAGTTACTAAAAAGCAGCAACAGGTGTTACTGCTCCGTAGAATGCCCTTTGTACAGCTGCTCTGGTCCCAATTTTGTTGCTTATTGCTTAATTTTGGTATTAATGAGGTACTAAGAGGTGCAGCCACTGATTGACCGTTTCTCTAGAGATCAGTTAGGGTTGTCAATGATAAGGGCTACGAGGATCTAGAAATGTTTGTCAGGAGAGGGACCTTACGCCTAAATATTTTTGATGGGGAGTCTCGGCATCAAAAAGTTTGAAGACCACTGCCTTATGGTATGATGAAGGGAGACTTTGGACATTATAATATAGTGTTTGCCTTGGATTTATTCAGATCCTTCCCGATTTCTGACCCCTTCAGAATACTCCCTAACTTATTGCTGGACAGACTCTATGCAGATCTCTCTGGTTTATTCCTTGCAGACACATTGTCTGATTGTCATACATAAATGCTTCTCCTTGCTTCTTGCTTGAGTATTGCTTATTATTCCTGAATGAGTTTATGAGATGCTAACACTTCCCTTATGTCCTCTTCTGACTCTCTTCATGGAAATTCCATGTTTTGTGGATTTCTTTGTTTCCCAACCATCCTCAGGACTTTGAAATCCTAGATTACTGATGTATAGAGAGAGAATCTTAGATTATTTTCTGAGCATCAGAAATTAATGTTACTTTTCTGAATAGCTTTCACAGAACTGCGTGTCTCTTTAATACTAGCCTGGCTCAATTTCTTCAGGTGACTGGGAATTACAGTTGTTAATCTGAATGTTTATAGCTTGGTTTTGAGGGAAGTGTATTTGAACTTGATCATTAATTTGTAATAACATTTGGTTGAACTTGGCTACCGATTCCTGGCCCCTTCCAAATCTTGAGAACGTTTTGGCATGACCTCTTTTATCAAACATGCTCTAAAGTTTAGGGGATGCCTATTAGTTTAATTGCCTGTGGTATGTCTTTATTTATGTACCTTTTTTATTGTCTTGTTTTTAGCTTTTTACTGACATCGTGTTTTAACCCATGTGAGTTATTTGAATATTGGGCCTTAATTTATTTGTACCGTGCCGCATGTTGATCTTACTGAAAACATTTTACTGTATTTTATGGTGTGATTATGCTTTTATGTTTATTTTAGTAACCAAAATGAAGCTGAAATAAAATCGTCCTCATTGTGCAGCCAAATGGGTTGCACAATTACTTAACACTTTGATTGAATGTAAATGCTAACTGCTATCACCCCTGAGTCGTGTTTAAAAGATGCATCAGAGGGCCAATGGAAAGCATGTGGGCCGGAAAACGCTGTATCAGGCTTTTGATGTTACTGCCCCCCTGCGCTCTTCTAAATATGTTGAATGTGTATTTGTGTGGAGCACTGAGTTGGGGTTTGGCACTGCTGTGATGACTGAAAATAAAGAATTGCTCAAATTTAAAATGGATGGGCACGATTCACAGAATGGATTTAAGACTTAATCCTAAACTTACTACTATTTTGGTATTCACAGAATGAACTTACTACTTTTGGTATTCATAGATGTTAGGATTTTGTCTTAAGTCTGTCTTAAGACTGTCTTAAGTCTGTCTTAAGACAAACTTAAGACAAAATCCTAACTTCTGTGAATACCAAAAGTAGTAAGTTCATTCTGTGAATACCAAAATAGTAGTACATTTAGGATTGAGTCTTAAATTCATTCTGTGAATCGGGCCCCCTGTCTCCTGCATTCTGGTTATGCTATAGGTTGATGCAGTAATAATACCAGATCATTACGGATTCAATATTTTTTTCCTATTTGAAATATGTTCACAATATAGTGCTATTTTCTGATGCCAAACTGTATGAGCAAACGATTAGTGATCACATGGATTAAGTTCACATGCTCACTCTGTTTGTGAAGCAGTGGTGAGAGTAGGCAATTCCTTCTAAAATCAACATTGTTCCCTGGCTCATATCAGCAAATCAGAGTAGAGGTAGCATCTGTGTGGCACAGAACACAATGCCTTCATTGATTCCTGTATTTGTCTGCGGCCTTCTCGGCTGCCACCCTTCTCTGATGTCTTGTGACTTTAGCTGCTACTGACCATTTTACTCTCCTGTGAGCCGCTAGCCCACTTTGATTGGGTCCTCACCCACAGCAGTGGGAGCAGGCACACTGCTGAAGGCCAAGTACCATGTAACATTTCTCATCAAGAATGCAGCTCCCTCCTCTCACCACTGGCTTCTGCCTGACGTGAGGGATGGCACATAGCGTGGAATTAAGGAGAGGAGACCTGCCTGTAATAGCCACATAGCCTGGAATTAATGAATCAGGAGAGGGGAGCTGCCTAGATTCACCATTATTACCCACAAGGTAAAAGAATGGGGCAAAGGGGCTGAGGCCAAGAGTTCTTAACATGAAAGCCTCTGATTCTGATTTCAGTTACTGACACAGTTTTCTGTAGTGCCCTCCTTCCTCTTGTGCCTGTCAGCGCATGTAGGTGTGCATGAAATATTTCATATGGTATGGATGTGGATGGACTGCATGTGCAGATGACTCCAGCTTCAGAGTTCTGCCTTGCCATACCATGCTTTGATCATGAACTGCAATTTTGACCCCGCCACTCCTACTAGGCCAATGTGTAGGTTTGCACACAGTGGGACAAAGGCACCCCTCCTGTGTACTTTTTATTTTGTCTTATTTATTGTAAAAGTTTTATACAGTGCATATATTACTCCTCGGGGTATCAGAGTGCTTTACAGTTTAGCAATCACAAAGGTAAAGGAAGTAGTAACAGTAAACCAATAGGTCAAAATGCAATCATAACAGTTCAGTATAGACAGATATAAACAAGCGAGTCCTAGAATTCTAGGCCAGAAATGTCTTCATCGGCCTTGCTTTAACTCCCCTTTTGAAGAAAGCCGTCGAATGATTCAGTCTGATTTCAGGGGGCAGGAAATTCCAGATTCTCTGTGCAATAATCGAGAATGCTCGATTGTAGGTTTTCTTTTTATAGAATTTCTGTGACTTGAGCAGTATGGTGCTGGAGCCTCTTGAGGATCTGGAGCTACCAGAGAGCTCATGTTTTTGTGCACAGTATATTGGGGTGTTGAAATGTAAAGCATTGTGGATCATTCATGCACTTTTTAGATGTATCCTTGTTTCATACGGAACCAATTTAGTGACTTCAGCTCAGGCGTGCTGTGATTGTTTAATTTGAACCTGTGATGAGCCTTACAGCAGAGTGGAGAGAGGCCTGAGTCGCACCACCTTAGACCGAGGGAGGCGCAGAGGGTTGCCCTTCCATAGTCCAGCTTAGAGATTACTAGGGCTTGCACCAAAGCCTTGAAGTCGTTGTGCGGTAGGAACGTTTTTATTTTCCTTAGGATGCTCAACTGGAAGTTTGCTCCTTTGTGAGAACACTAATGTGCTTCTGCATGTTCAAACGCTTATCTAACATTATTCCCAATGAGATCATGGAATCAGTGATGTTTAGAATGCAGTTGTAAGCTGTTAGTTGATTCATCCATTCTTCGATGTCTGGAGACTGTTTTGATGGGTCGATAAAGAGGAATTCTGTTTTGAGAGCATTTAATTTCAGTTGATTAGGCAACAGCCAACCTTGCATATTCTGTAGAGCAGCTGAATTGAGGGACCTGATGTCCTCCGGGGAGGAGACTTTCTAATTCAGTTGGGTGTCATCGGCACTCATGTGATAGTGGATGTTGGATAGTTTCAGAATTTCAGTTTGAGGCTCCGCTAACAAGTTGAGGAGAGTGGGTGAGAGAATGTGCATCTGTGGCACCCCCAGAATAAGCAGTGAGGGATTAGACAGATTCACCATGAATCTTTGTGTTCTATTGTGTAGCAAAGAGGAGAATCAGTTTAGAATGTCCCCGTCCTGTGTTGCAGTAGGTCGATTAGTCAGTCATGTTTAACCCTATCAAAGGCTGACGATGGATGGAGGAGGATCAATAGGCATGATTCTTTCTGATCCAGTATTCTTAGTGCCTCATCTACAATGTGAGTGAGAGCAGATTCAACGCTATGACCTTGACAGAAGAAAGTGTGGAATTGGTATAGCAGTTGGAATTGTTCTATGTGGCTGCATAGATGGGTGTGGACACATTTCTCAAAGAGCTTTGCCTGAGTAGGAATGTTGGAGATTGAACAAAAATTATGAAGGTTAGTGTGATCTGCAGTCCTTTTTTAGAAGATGGGTGGCCTGCCCAGACTTTAGGCAATCCGGAATAGATCCTTGAAGTAGAGGGGCTTTAACTATGTTTGTCCAAGAGGAAGTTAAAGGTCAAGGGATCCCTAAAATGGCTGACTGGTTTCAGTGCAGCAAGAGTTTTGAGAATAGTGTTTTGAATAGGCTCAAGGAAGCATTTTTTTGTTTGGGGAGTGAGAACAAGAGCAGGTGGGGGCATTTCAAACCTAGGGGAGGGAGGGTGATAGGTGATGTGGTCAGTAGATTCTTCAAAGCTGAGCAAAATTCCAAATTGATCTTTGTTGTCTTTTCACGGAAGAAGGCGCCAAATTCCTTGCAGTTAGGCTGCGGACAGAGTTCCATTGAAGGAATGTTAGGTTAACTATTTGATTTAGGTCTGATTAATTAAAACGCTTTTTTCAGTAGGTTTTTGGCTTGCTCTAGTTGCTTTCTGAAGTAACTAGCTTTAAAGCATCTGATGAGTTTGTTATATATATTTCTTAAAGACCTCTGATGATTGAGATGGCCAAGGGAGGGAGAGGATCTCCACAATCATTCCACTAGTTTCAGATTTCTTCTTTCTGTATTTACACTACCAATGTACCAAGGTTTGGAGATTTTGGAGGCCATTCTTTTTTAGCTGTAAATGTGCCATTGAGTCTGAAATGTTATGTAAGGTCATGGACATCAGACATGCACGTCTTCACCGCTACTATGCAGGCACTGAGACCCACAGACAGTGCTAGCAATATACATCAGTACTTATCTTCAGCACTCCTGCTATCAATACCAGCATTTGTACCAGAAAACAGCCTCCTGAATGCACCTCAAGTGCTATTTGCAAAAATAACTCTCCACTATTGCACCATGGGTACAGACACATACCGATGCCAATATGCTTTTACCTGTTATCAAGAGCTAGCTGCCATTTCAGTATCTGAATACATACTTGAATCTTTCAGTAAATCTCACGTTTGCCTTACAGCAGCATTATTTTACAGCACTGGACACATTCTATACTGCTCTGCAAATGCAACGAATTACTCATCTGCAGCACTCACAGCTATATCAGAAGGTATCTACTTCACTCTGCTACAGAAACCCAACCCTTACCTTTTCTATACCTAAGCCCTTGCAGATGCCAGTGGTCATTGAACAATGAATGCATCAGGGCTGATGAGAAGCAACTGTCCTCTTCCCCACAGCATAACTAGAATCTATGGAGAGTGTTTTGTATAAGAGGCACATTCATCTCCAAATAGCACTTTACAGAGTTTTCAGTCTTTACAGCTGTGATGAATTGTTTTCCTAAGTTATGTGCCTTTGTGAAGTGTTGCATCACTTGCAATGATATCCTAGCACTGTACAGGAGGGTGCGTCTAGCCTAGCCTAGGGTCAGACTTTTTTGGATAGCCATTCCTCAGTTTCTTGTGGAATTCAAGAAGAGAGGAGGAGACACTGAGTAGTCATAGGTCATTCCACACATTAGGAGAAATTTAAGAGAAACCACGCTATACAGATATAGTCTGAAATTAAGCTTAGTTCAGTGGTGGCTGGCATGTCCGAGGGTTAAAAAAATATATATAATAATAACACATTAAATAACTCTTCCTTCCTGCAATGAGGCAAAGTCCTCTGGTGTCTTCTGTCCTCAAGTCAGGTTACCAAACAAATCCAGGTGCTGCTCTCATGCTCATGGCAGCAGTGCCCTGATTGGAGGGAGCGGCGTGTATTGGTGCTTCTGAGGGCACTGGATGCCTGCACTTACTCTCAACCCAGCGGTCTTAAGACAGCTGGATTGAGAGGTTTAAAGTGTGCATGTGTGGCTGCCCATTACAAAACAGCCTGCCAAAGAGACATGTGCACTTTAAACAAGTGCTAAATGCATCCCACCCTCCTCCCTGCTGCTGCTGCCACTCAATAGCAGCCCCATCCCACAAGGCGATGGAAAATAAAATAGTAAATCATTAGCTTCATTACCATTGTATTTTGTGCCCCTGGGGACATTTCAGTGGGGTGACGCTCCTCTGCTATAACGGTGGAGCCACCCCTGGTTGGTACCTGCACCCTAATGTAACATATATGGACCCGGCACATTCTGGCCACATATATATATATTGAAGACATTTCATAGAACACGCGTGTGGACATTCGTGCAGCACTCTGCCTGTCAGAGAAATAATAAGGGCCCAACCTTTTAATACTGTGGACATTCTAGCTACAGTGAGCATATTATGTTCCCAGCCAAGTTGTACAGCATACATTCATGACAATGCTCTTACTCTCACAGGTATTAAAGTGGATTATGCATGGCATAGTTAGAGCTACATGAAATAACTGTGGCTAAACTTTGCATAATGGTTCTTTACTAAATGGGAGCCTGCAATCACTATATAAAACATGTATCTTATTTCCTCATCACAACAAAGTTGTGACATCTCTAATCACCTATCATAAAGATATGACATAGCTGCTCAACTGTGATAACTTAGTAGAGGTGATGTGTTGCGTCACGATGCCTAGGGCTAGAGCCTATGGCCAAGTTGAAAATCATGTCAACGAGCATCACTACAGTTGAAGTTTAAACAAAAAAAATGGGATACCTGGTTTTAGTCTGTATTTCTACAATGCAAAGTGATTAGCAAAACTGAGATATTTATGGCAAAATGTTTTTTTATAAGATAGAGTCATTGCAGTGAAATTAAAATCTTTCTGCATGCTTCTAAATTAAACTGGTTATCATATCTTTTTGCCACAAATAAATATGTTAGAAATGGTGGTCTATGGTTGGCAGAGTATACACCCTGTCCAAGCAGGAGCCACACTCCTAGTCAGATACGCAACCTGAATTCTGTGCTCTCCCTGTGGTAGCTTGGCACAGAGCAGTGAGGCTTATCTTCAAAGTCAATGTGTGAAGTGTTTGTACACACTTTAATTACAGTAACACAGTGAAAACACCGCAAAAGACCCAGATAGTGTTGCAGGGATTCTGCTCCCAACACAGAACTGTGCACAGAGACCCAGGACCTCAGTGAATTGTGGTGTACCGAAAAACTCACCTCAATACCTAGAAACACTAACCGACTAGCATCAGTGTCAAGCTCCCTGTCCTCTAGCAAAGGAACCAATGATTAGACATCCCAGAACATGCGACTTAGATTATACTCAGGAATGGTGGGAATCAAGAACACTCTTTCATTTGTTATTCTCATACCAGTCCACAACAGGAGGAAAAAGAGACACAGGAAAGGTTAAAATATTTATTTTAACGACTTGCTCTAAGATGCAGTATCTTTGCTAACATAAGCAGACACATGCAGACATATGATCAGAAATAATATGATCAGCATTGTTACAATTCCATAAAATAAAAAAAGGAGAAATCATATTAAAATGATGGTGAAAACAGGTCTTATAGTGCCTAGTGAATCACAGTCCCTAGCTAGGAACTATGTTTTATAAAATATAGAAGGTCCCTTATGCTTGTGTGGGGGACCCCATACCTCCAAGATCAGCAGGAGTGAATCACATCAGGATCTGCAAAAGCTCTCTGTCTCTCTGGAAGAACCGGATTCTTCCAAGTGTAGCTGCATGTATGTTATGTCTAAAATGTGAGCCGATCAGCCTGAACAACAGCTACCTTGTTATGATAACCTTGGAGGCTTTAGCACTCACTGTGCAGACTAGGGTCGTGATGTGAGTCTAGGGATGCCGAAAACAAGCCATTCTCATGTGAAGTATTTCACGCAGCCTAACCTACAATAACAGCTATATGCAGTGTTGTATGCAAAAAGCAGCAAAGGGTAAAATGGCGTTTAAACTTCTAATAAGCCTATGCTAACATAGCAATGTGCGCAAACAAGGCCTAGACCTCACTACACCCTCCCTTGATCGGAAAACGCACAAGAAGGGGGGCAAATTATAGAACGCAGAGTTCAAGTTCAAATGAGACAGAACCAAGTTCAGAATTTCGCCAAACTGGATAATTGGGAGTAAATTCCGAATCAGTAACCCAAAAAATCAAAACCCAACAGGGGTGTATAGTGTCTAACACATGTATTGCATAGAAAAAAATGAAGGAAAAAAAAATCATGAGTCCAGTACGTGTCTATGAAGCAGAAAAAAAAAAAATTGTCACTTTAATCCAACAGCGTATAAGCACAGTACGTTGTAAAGGCCTCCAATAGGAAGTCGTTGTTATCCTCAGTGAATATTTCAGCCATCCAATTCAATAATGGAAAGGAACACACATGCTCTTCAAAAGCCGGAGCCTCTAGCACCCTCAGAAGACAACTTGGATGTTCTTCGAGATAACTGCGTGCCAAAAAGTCATGGGCTGCAGACTATATATTCCAATTCCCTAGGACTCCATGCGCCGCTGCACAGGCCATAATCCCGACACCAGAACAGTCTAGTTCATGAACAACTAAGGGACTCATTAGTAGATCATAATCCGGGTTAGGAGACACCGTTTGGCAGAGACACAAATCTAGAGCCCATTGAAAACGGCAATCCAGGCAGTGGAAAATTGGCTGCACACATGTAAAGTACCAAAATCGGAAAGATAAACCATACGCCACACTCAAAATAGCCAGAGGCAGCAATCCATAGTATTCAAGCATCTGGTTACAAAGTTGGAGCAGCCGGGGCAGATTGTCGTGGGGCAAAGAATGTGCTACCATTTCGTAGCAAGCAAATTAACAGCAGTACACCGCCAGCCAAGGCGAGAATTAACAGGAAACCGCCAATGCTGCTGGAAAAAATAGAATGAAAAAATGTCAGTATCACACCAAATATAGGGGCCGTTTAGGATGGCGGACAGATCGCCACCGCCATGCAGGTGGTGGTGATCCGTCCACCATCTGTACCCATCCACCACCACATTGTAATATGGCGGGGGGGGCTCGGTAGACAGAAACACTGTCTGCCGCTTTTCCGCTCCAGTCGCCTTGCGGCTGGGGTGGAAAAGGGTTCATATGGCTGGCGGTGTATCCCAGACACCGCCAGACATATTACGATGGCCGGATGCAGATGCCTTTCCGTAGCGGCCTACAGGCTTTGCTTTGGGGGCCCGTTGTGGGCCCCCAGGGTGAAGGGGGTGTGGGGGGTGCACATGGGGCGTACCTATTGTACCCCCCTGCGTTTCACAGTACAACATGGCAGGCACCGCGTGGCGCCTGTCATGTTGTGCTGTAAAACGCACAACATGCATTTTTGACATTGCGGCGGACGGTGCTTTCAGCATCGTTGGCTGCAATGTTAAAAATGCGGGATGCACCCGCCACAGTGGCGGGTGCATCCTAATCCGGGGCACGGTACCTCCACCCTTGTAGCGGACGGTCCCTGCCCCAGAAAGAATGGCGGACGGATTTTGTCCGTCCGCCATTCTAATCGACCCCCTGGTTTGGAATGAAGTCACAAGGCCAGAACTTACTACTTTAAAAAAGTGTGCCAAGCCTGTGGTCAAAGAGGCATTGAATATAGTGCGAATCAACGCCCCAAAAGGCATCAATACGAGTATTAGCCACGTGAAGGACAAATGTTTCATGCGCAGATGTACAGGCAACTTCTTTTTGAGACAAAGAGCCCTTATTCTGCTCATATTGTAGATCTCTGCTTTCAAGGTCGGAATGGAAGGCCAGATGGATATATCGAGCTTTCCATGAGGAGGAGGAAACAGCACATTCTTACAACAGACTACAAGTCGGGAGACAGTCACTATGTATGGTATCCCAGCCAGCATACCACAGCAATCTTCATTATTTAATAATAAATAACTGCTGTTTGCTAACAACTTGAAAGTAGGTGTAATAGCCTTTTAAAATACAGGCCAAATCGGGGCTTCTGAATTACACGAGCTGTGCAATTGTATATTCCTACAGACCAATTAATGATTGGGTGTGGAAGTACAATCTTCACCTTTTAAATAAACATCCTTTCTTTCCCTCAAGCACCTATAGCTAAAGGGCAGAGACCAAACTTAATGGAGATATGCACTATCTAATGATGCATATCTTCCTATGGCATGATGTTTCATGCATGCTTCAAATTTAAACAGTGGAAAAGGTAGCATGATTAACCCATGAATAAGCCAAACTGCAGAATTAGTTTTGGCCACAGAAAATGGCAAAGGTTCTAACTTTTCAATAAGCACTAGTGAAAATGTTGCATCTTTCTTCGACATAAATTGTTGTTTAACAGTCAAATTAAATGGTAAAAACAGCAAAGAAGGGTTCATGTAGTCCCAAGGCACTTTCCCTGCCTTCAAAGTTTGTAAAGTCCATGCAAACTGCATAATAGAACGCAATTGATTTTGACCATGGTACAAAACTGAAACTTCATCTTGCACAATATCAACGACAGAAGAAACAATATTATCTAATGTGTAAATTCGGGAAGAAAGTGTGTTAATGGTATTATCTACAACTGCAAGCACTTTTTCTAAATTAGCTTGATCAATAGCTCTTAACCTAGAAGCAGCTTCAATTTGGAACAGTTTCCAAACTTCACTGTAAACAGCATAAATCCATCTTTTGGACCTGCATGCTGCAGACAGACTCAAATCAACATCGTCAGTCAATTTAGATAAATGCAGCTTAATTGACGCTAAAGTGGAGTGTTTGAGCCAGTTCTGACATAGCTTTCCTACAGAATAGATAGTGACAGAATGGTCACTCTCAAAATGGGGATACACCCTAACCTGTGTATAGCCAGGGGCTAAACCCAGAAAACTATGCTGGCATGAATCTGCATTTTTTTGCAAAAACAACCAGCCCTGGAGATCCAAACTGGAAATGTTAAAAGACGAATTTAGTAACAGAGCCTGTAAATCACTAAGGGACCTACTGGTGTGATAGTTACATTTGGGGTATTCTCCCAAATCAGGAATAGAAGGCACATTTAATTTTTTAGAAGTAGCCAATCCAAAGCAAGTGGTTTGCGGAATAGTTGAATTCAGAAACACCATATGGTTCAGGATGAGACATGCACAATGCAAAGACTCAGTGCCTTGCCCTTGCCAATTTTTAGAACCCCAAATACATTTAAGATCAATAGTATCTTTCCAAAGGTCATAGCCCCAATAGCCAATTGGACTTGAAATACAACAATTTAGTGTGGGTAAGTCTAACTTTGGAAGAAGACTTAGCAGTCATCTTAAAATAAAATGCATCATGATTGGACTGATTAAAATCAGTAAAATAAGTAAATTTTTTCAAAACAATTTTGGAGTTGCCCTCAACAGGAGTGGGACAATGTTCCCATTGTGTATAATTAACCACATTCCTACACCAAGATAGGCTGTGCTAACATCATAACTGTAACAGAAGAAAAGAAAAACAAATAAAACCAACTAAACCCCCCCCACCCGACCCTTCCCCGCACCCCACCCGTGTTCCAAGTCCACCGTCTATAACATTCGTACCAGTACAACTCTCATTCCACCCTCGGATGTTCGGAAATTAGATAGGCGTAACAGCCGGAAGTATCGAAGACATGTGACCTCATGGAATTCCGAGGCCAATAGGGACAAGAAGGGTTGCCATAACTCTACATATCTGGACCCCTCCCCCGCTAAGGTCAGCGAAAGCTTCTCCATTCCAAGCACATGCCATAAAACATGAAGCCAGCCATTGAATGTGGGGATATGTGCGGTTCGCCAGCGTGTAAGTATATTGCATTGCAGAGCCCAGCACGATAGCAATCAGACGTCCTCTGCGGGAGCGTAGAGCATATATCAAGGGATTCGGGAGTCCCAGGAGAACATATGTGGGAAGGCGCGGAATCTCTGTCGCAAAATGCGTATCTATCCCATCTAATATTTGCTTCCAGTAATCCTGGAGATAAACACAATCCTATAGTAAGTGTACCAGTGTACCCACTTGCCCACAGCCCTGCCAACATGTCGCCTCTTTGGTGCGGTTCATCGCGTGGAGTCGCTCAAGGGTGTAGTACCAGTAGGTTGCGATTTTAGTGAGAGTGTCAGTAAGCCCCATGTGGTACGCTGAATACCTCGCTCTATAGAATACTCTTTCCCATTCTTTATGGCTAAGTGTCCTACCCAGCTCCTTCTCCCAGCGCGCCTTACCAGCACTGTAGGTATGAGCGTACCGAGCCAGCAGCATTTTATATTAATCTGAGATTCGTTTTTTGTCTGTTGTATGTGTAATCAGCCAACGTTCATAGGGCTGGAGATGTCTATCGGCCACCGGGCGTACCTGCTCACTGAGTGCCTAATGTTGCACTTGAAGGTAACGCAGCCTTTTAGTCTCCAGCATTTTGTATGCTTGCTGAAACTGGATGAAGGGAATCACTCCCTCCATTGAATACATGTGAAAGAGGGACCGACAACCAGCCGGTCGCCACCTCGCATAGGCCACTGAATTGGTACCTGGCGTGAAGTCGGGGTTGTCCATTAAAGGGGTAAGCTGGGACAGGAAAGTAGTACGTTCGTGTTTGACATTGGTTTGGTCCCAAACTTCCAAGAGGACCCGTGTAATATAAGACGCATAAAGATTAGGGGGTCGATGCTACTTTCGGAGAAATGGAATTTCCTGTAGGGGTCGGCCGGCCACCGCTTGTGCTGAACTTGGCTCCCAAACCCACTTTCTCCAGGACTTTCTCTAGATAGGGCCAATGCACCCTATCAAACGCTTTTTCAGCGTCAATCGGCAACATTAAAAATTCTCCGCGCGTTCGGGTCGCTTTTTTGATAAGGTGCAGGGCCCGCTTAGTGTTATCTGAGGTTTGCCATTCCGGGATGAATCCTGCTTGGTCCGGGTCGACTAAATCACCCATATGGGGGCGCGAGTCGGGCCTCCAGTATCCCCGTGAATAACTTAAGATTCACATTAAGGAGCGAGATGGGGCGGTATGCACCACATTGCGACTTATCTTTCCCCGGCTTAGGGATAACGGCTATGGAGGTCTGCAGGAGATCTCCTGGCATTGCCCCAGGTTCTGAGAAGGAATTAAAAAGGTGTGTGAGGAGGGGGACGAACTGCGCACAGAAGGTCTTATAAAAGACCGCCGGAAAACCATCCGGCCAGGCGCTTTGGCCACCTTAAGGCGCGAGATGGCAGAGATAACCTCTTCCGGGCGAATGTCGTGCTCTAGATGCGCAGCCTGCTCACTCGTGAGGGTAGGCAGTGGGACGGAGGCAAGGAAAGCCTCCACGTCTGAATCCCTCAGGGGGGAGCTGGTGTAGAGGTCAGTGTAGAAGTCACTAAAAGCAGTCGCGATACCAGGGTTGTCTGAGACGCACCTGCCGTCCGGTCGAAAAATTTCCCAAACTGTTTGTTGCTGCCGAGATTCACGCAACTTGTGAGCTAGCAATCGTCCACACCTATCCCCACCCGTATAATAGGCATGTCGAAGTCTCAGTGCCGCAAATTCCACTCTGTCCTGATCGATAGCTGCCAGTTGCTGCCGCATTGCTTTAAGTTGCCTCTAAATGCGCCGAGCCCCTGTACGTTGGTGCATTTGCTCCAACCCCCTCGTTCGTTGAATAAGTTATTCCCACGTGCGACTACGTTCGACGTTATCCGCCGCAGAGATTGCAATAAATTCCCCTCTTAGGACCGCTTTCAGCGCTGCCCACTATGTAGCGAGTGTGGTGTCTGTGTGGCTGTTGTGAGAGAGGCAATCCACAATGACGCGCTGTATTCTTGCGGCTACCTCCTTGTGGTGTAGTAGAGTCTCCCTAAGTCGCCATGTCTGCTGTGCGCGCCAAATTGATGGGAAGGCAAGCACCACTGTCACCGGGGCGTGATCAGAGAGAGAAGCCACCCCGATCTCCACCTCAGTTGCCAAGGCCTGTATTGATGCCGACGCCAGCAAGTAATCCAGACGGGCCTATGTTGTTTTGTGAGCATTAGAATAATATGAGTATGCACGTCTCTGGGGGTGGAAGCTGAGCCATAAATCATTAATACCTAGGTCATGAAGACGGGCTAGTCCCTCTGCAGAAAGAGCGCCAGCCTACGAGGAGCGCTGACACGATCTATCTAGAGTATTATCAAACACCAAATTTAAGTCCCCTACCAGTAGAATGTGGTGATCTGGACTGACGGTAACATCTGTGAGGGCAGAGTGAAAGAACCTCTCTTGGCCTTCGTTAGGAGCATAGATTGAGCCAACAGTGAACGTGTAGTCCCCCAAAGCAAACCTGTACGTCAACAGCCTCTTTCTGTATGATCTTTCCCTTAAACCTCTGGGCCACCAGTATAGCTACTCCTGCGGTTTTGTTAGGTCCTGAGGAAAATAACTGATGTGGGAACTTTCAGGACCGAAGGCGGTGGCAGTCCCTCTGCAAAAGGTGCGTCTCCTGCAGGAGGCAAATGTCTGCCTGTGAGTGCTCTAAGCAGGATAGGAGAAAGTGAGTACCTTAAGTTCTGTGGTCAACTTCTACTCTACCAGGTTAACAAAAGGCAGAAGAACCACACTAGCACTGCAAAACCTAAAAACAAGGGCGTCCGCCATTCCAAAGGGAGTAGGAGATGTGTGTCTATCTCAACCCCAAGCACATGGTGGACAAGGAACACTAAGCCCTCCTGCCTCCCCCTCCCGAAAAGAAACTCTCTGCCCAACAAGAAACCCAATATTCAAAAACACATTGTCTTTCAGCTGTAGGTGATTGGGAATGCAGTACAATGGGATAGTTCGATCAATTCATAACAGCCCCCCCCCTCCCTGCCTGGCAAGAGAAGCAAGTAAACAAATAGCCGTAAGCAAAAATTGTCATGAAAGTCAGCTGGGATGGGGCGAGGTCAGCTCAGATGAGACTGCTTCCACTGCGGCGCGCTGACCGTCCTTAATCTCGGCTGCAGGGGGCTTCTTTTCTCGGCACCTTCTACCTTGCTGGTGCCACCGGGGCTTAGAGTCATCCGATTCCATGGCTTGGCCCATCAACTCTTTCTCCTCAGCTGGCGGATCTATACCCAGCAGTCGGCATGCTTCCTTCAAAGATCGGAGCTGGTAGAGCTTATTGTCCAGTTTGAATACCAGGCGAAATGGGTGGTCCCAGCTGTAGGAGATGTTGTGTTGTGACGGACTTGAAGGTTCTGCGCTTCTTCAAGGTAAGGGCTGACAGGTCCTGGAACAGAACCGGGGACTGTTTTCTGAAGGACAGGGGGTGTAACTGCCGAGCTTTCTGGAGGATGTCTTCTTTGGTGTGGTAGTCCTGCACACATGCTAGAATGTCCGGTGGAGGAGTAGACGCGGGACGTGAGGGTCCCATCCTATGTAGTCTGTCCAGTCGGAGGTCTGACTCCAAAGGGCGCCCCAGAATGTGATGGAAGAGTTCTCTTGTGAATCCGAACAGATCTTTGTGTCCTCGGTCAGCGTCACTCCCCGGATCGGTACATTATGTCGACGAGAATGGTTCTCCAAGTCCTCTAGGTGCGTTTGAAGGTCAACTTGTTGGTCGTTGATCAGCAAAATCTCCTGCTGTAGTGCCTCAATTTCGGTGTCTCTCCTGTCATTCTTGGTTTCCAGCACTGCCACACACTCCCCTATGCCGTCCACGTCTCTGCAAACCTCCTTGATCTCTTCCGTGAATTCCTTTTTTAACGTGTGCATATCGTCTCTCAAAGTGGTACACAGAGATTCTAAAAAGGCCTTGGTAATAGGTTCTGAACCGTGTGCCTGATCCAAGGAGGGGCGGGCAGCACTTGTAGCCATGTCCTTGTGTTGTTGATTCGCCTGGACCTTGGCAAACAGGTCCTTCACAGTTTTGTCTTTGCAGACCCTCGAGGTGGACATAGCGTGGTCCGTACATCCTGCGAGGCTCCAGGGTCTCTGCACCCGGGAGTCGCCAACACCCCCCGCTGCCAAGTCACGGTGGGCCCACTCCAACTTTCTCCCCGCACGGACACGGGAGGGCCCCAACACCACTACCGGGCCCACAACCGCGTGTGCGGCGCCGTGGGCTGCGTCAGAGCTTCTTAAGATGGCGGCCTGGCCCTCCTGCACTTCCGCCCCTAGCTCTTCGCCTGCACGGCCTTGGGCTGCAACCGACCGCTGCCACCTCAGGAGAGTTGCCGGACCTCTGCTAGTTCTCTCTGCTCCGGGCCCTGTCTCGGGGCCGTCGGCCCATTGCTCGGTGGTTCTTCTCCCGCCAAAGATTGCCAGGCCTCTCTGCTCAACCCCGCGGGGGAGGGGTGAGCTCCCGGCCGCTTGCTCGGCCTCGCCTGTATGCCGCTCACCGGAGGCGCTACTTGTCCGTTCAGACCGGACAGCTCACTCCCCCGACCAGGACTGTTCTCAAGCTAGGGTCAGTGGGCCCGTAAACGGCCGAAGCCAGTGCTTTTAGCTGGCCGTCGGCGGGAGCGGTAGAGCAGTACGTCATCTCACGCCGCCATATTGTCCACGCCCCTAACAATGTTCCTAAATGTGTTTGCTTTATGCAGAAATAGCTTCGAAGATGTCATCATCAATCTTACTTTGGGAATGTGTAACTGCTGCAACTACATATGTCGCTACTACGGTCTTTTCTGCCTCATCAGGGAGACTATTGCCAACAGAGTGAACTCCGACATGATGGTGGCCAAGAGTATAAATTACAAACACAAGTGGAAGCCGTTCTTTAAGCTCAGCCACTCGAACCCAGATAATTTTATGTTTTATTGTACTATCTTTGGAATCTCGATAGTCATTTTGAGTCCAAAAGAATAACTTGTCATTGTAAGACTGTACACAGTAATTGGAATCACTTATGATAAGAGTAGTCACACTAGGATCAGCGTAATCCAATGCAAGCATTAGAGCACAAAGCTCTGCCAATTGGGCAGTACAGCCCCCTAATGTCTGTGTATGCACAACATTGGACTTGAATTCTCCATTCACCATAGTACCAACCACTATTGCGAAGGCCAAAGAATATGCATGTTATAAACTTGTCGCCGGTTGAGCCGAACCGTCAGTGTAAATGATACAATGGAAATCCTCCAGCGGGCGCATGGTCAAAGGAGCCGGATGGACCAATTCATACTGCAAAGAGGAGTCGAAAATGAACATGACATGAGGAGATGTCAAGGACATACCCCATTGTATACACCTCGGGTGCAAAGCTTTTGAATTTGGTACACTGGCTTTTGTCACTGCCGCCAGGGCAGGATACGGAGTAACAACTGATATGCGTTTCCCCTGTGACAGCGCATGTTTTTTCAGACTCGCCATTGCACTGCTGTCAAAACATTTTCCGCAGTGGAAAACCGCAGCTCAGCTGAAGTGTACAAGTGTGATTTGTAAGCGATAAGAACTGTGTCACCATCATTAAAAGTGAAACTCACTGCCCCAGGTACGATTGTTATCACCAGGTTGGTGTGGTTGTCACAAGTCAGTAAGAATTTAGATTCTAGAAAATGAGCCTACAAAGAGTGCAAGATGGCTGAATGAGCAGGCAGCCAGCATGATTTGTTGAAAGTAGGTTGTACCAAAGTGTAAAGAGGCTTGATACGCTGAGCCTATTCGGAAATGTAAGTACGCCCGAAATTTAAAAAGCTCAGCAAAGACTGTAGTTTCTTCAGTGTTGTAGGAGCGCGCAGTTGTACGCCTTTCTCCGTGAAGTGAAATGCTGAACCTCGACCTTCATTGTTGAGCTCATAGCTCAGGAACAACACTGTGTACTCTGCAATGTGAGATTTCGCAAAGTTGAATTTGTAACCGAAGTCCGCAAACTGACAAATGATGGGGTCAACGTGACACAGATGCAGCCATAATTCGTCGCCTTTGAGATAAATGTCATCCACATACGAACATGCATCTGGGTAGAGTCTCTCCAAAAGAGAGACTATGCAGGATGGAAAGACGCCTAGACTGTTCTTATAACCCATAGCCAATCGTCTGAACTGGCGCTGTGCCGCCCCAAGTAAAAGCTGTCCATTGACTACTAATAGAGAACAGGTTGTGGCCAAAAAAGCCATTGGGTATGTCCAGTGTGGTTCTAAACTGGTTACGCACAAGATTATCCACAAGGGCAGAACTGTGAGTATTTTGTACTGCACAGGTCTGACAGTGAGAGTTTAAGTGCCGGTAATCCAATACTAAATGGTACGAGCCATCAGGTTCTGTCACAGTAAAAAGAGGGCTATTCATCGGAGACACACACATTTCAATTACACCTTGATATGCCAATTGTTCAAGGATTTCTGCCATGGGAGCTTTCGCTTCACACCGCATGGGGTATTGGGGTTGAGGCTGTGGCATAGACCGCAATGGTATCTCAAGGCTGGGGGAAAATTTGTCCCAGCCACAGTGAGTACAGTACAAAGCCGGTGCAAGCACCCAAGCCCATTCTTCTGTAAACTGCAGGGCCTGCTCATTCAGCACAGTGTGTGCGAAAGTAGGGAGAATCACCTCCTCCCCTTGCGGAGCAGCTAAAACAGAAGGTGGGGGCCAGTCGGCCTCCGCCAACAAAATGTCATAGGTAGTAGTTAGATTCTCCCAAAATACCCCTTTAAGAGTATGTTGTATATCACCTTCAATTAATAGGACTATTATTGGGAGCCACTCTAGTGTCAGCTGTTTTAACAACAACGAACATGTCAGTTGCTGTCACCTTCAGAAGTGGACGCAATGCTTCCCGCACTAAGGTAATTTTCGATGTGCTGTATAGTAGCATCTGCGCCCACGTCAGGTTCCGAAGCTGTGTTCTCACTATCTGTGGCATATTGCCCTGTTAAAGCAGCAAATTTCTTTTCTGAAACTGAGGACTTTGACGTGTAGAGTCGTCCTGCTTCCCTTTACCGTCTGTCTTGTGGGGTTGCTCTTGTTTTGCACCCCGTCCCCTGCCACCATCTCCTTCACTGGTGGGTGAGACTAGTGTATCCTGCAAAGAGCGAGGAGAACGTTGATCAAGAACCTGAAAACGATTAAGTGACTTAATAATAGTGCGGTCGCGCAATAAATATGTGCGCTCAGTAGACGCAGGTATTGGGGAAGCGGGACGGGACCCCTGTTTCTTTTGCTGTTTCCCCTGTGTTTTTTTTTTATTTCAAGTCTGCTTTGGAACATTGGGGCGATCATCTTTTCAGACTTCGCCGCCTGAGTTTGCTTCTGGGCTACTATGGCAAAAGGCTTAACACCTAAACTATTACGGCCAACGGTCTTATAAGACGCCGTAATAATTTTCGGTAACTGACGGGGTTTCTCAGCATCGGGAACATCGCGCAAAGCATTAGACACCTGGAAGCTTACCGCTTCTCCCTTTACATTAGAAAGGACGAGATCGGAAACTACATCAAACACTCCAACGAGTCTCATTCCCAACTCAACAGCCGCCTCAGTACCGTGTTTATCCTGAGCAAGCTTAATGACAGATTGCAGGACAGCCATGGACGGAGACCCGAAGCACTTAGCATAGACTGCCGCAAAAATCATACACCATGTGGCACAATCAGTCACTTCCGGTACGAAGTCTTTCGGCAAACTAATTGTAAGAATCCTGTGCTTCGCCACAGGAGTCGTATTAGGAAATACTACCTCCGGTTGGTCAAATATCTCAGCAAGCCAATAAGGCATATCATCCTTATCCTGGGGGACGCTTGCCCATAACCGCATTCACCATGACGGGACTAAGCTTTATCCTGCCTAGTCCAACTGCATTTATGTTATGTCTAAAACGTTAGCCGATCAGCCCGAACAACAACTACCTTGTTATGATAACCTTGGAAGCTTTAGCACTCACTGTGCAGACTAGGGTAGCGATGTAAGTCTAGGGATGCCAAAAACTAGCCATTCTCATGTGACGTATTTCACACAGCCTAACTTACAATAACGGCTATAAGCACTGTTGTGTGCAAAAAGCAGCAAAAGGTAAAATGGTGCTTAAACTTCTAATAAGCCTATGCTAACATAGCAATGTGCACAACCAAGGCCCAGCCCTCACTACAATAGGTTTAGAAAAATAGGGAATATTTACCAGAGTAGAACAAAACAAAATCAACAAAAATCTAATCAGTAGAAGTCGACGTATGACTTTTTTAAGATTAAATCCAAAAACAGTACTTTGAAGTCATTAGTACTAAAGGTTACTTGAGGTCATGCACGAACCCAGGTAAATCCAAAGCTTAGGCCGACTGTGATGGAGAGCAGGCTAGCTACAGGACCCATGCAGAGTCCACTGAAAAAGTAATTTTGTATGGAGCAAGCGTCACTGTTAAAGACTCGATGCATCGGTTCTGATTCACGCAGTCAAACCTCGCCTTTGGTGACAAAGGATCAGTGCTTCGTCAAACCCATCCCTCACAGCGACATCCCTGGATCAGCGTGGCATCCCCTTCAAACCTTGCAGTCGAAACCTGCGCCATCATTGGAGGGCACTGTGTCAATTCCAATGGGCGTACAGGGGTCACTGCATCGATTTTTGTAGAAAAGAGCTGTAGAACCCAAGGCCTAAGACTGGAGGGGGTGCCCCTGGTTAGGGTAGGACTCACAAATAGCCGAGTCCAGCAGCACTAGCAGAGTTTCAACAAGTCTTTTGTGACCCTGAAACTTCAAAGAACAGGAGTCAAGATAACAGACCCTTGGAAAAACTTGGATACAAGGATGTAAAAACAGGACCAGTCAATATCACTCCCAGGCAAGAAGCACCAGGCAGCATGGCAGGAGCATGTAGCAAAGTTGCAGTCCCTCCAACAGCACATCAATCAGCAGGCAGCAGGCCAGAACAGCAATCCAGGTAGCAAATTTGCAGTCCCTTCTACAGCACAGCAGCTCTTCTTCAGACAGAATATTCTTGGTTCCAGCAAAGTTTCTAATTTGGAGATGTCAGTGATGAAGTATTTATACCCAAATGTGCATTTGAAGTGGGGGAGACTTCAAAGAGACCTTTGACAATCGCAAGGTCCCTACCCATCCTGCCCTGCCTCCAGACTCACTACAGGAGGGTATTCAGTTCTTTGTGTGGGGGATAGGCACAGCCTTCAAGTGTCAGCTCCTTCCTCCCAATCTACCTCAGGAATGCCCATGAGCCTAGTGATGGGCCATCCGGATGCAAATGTCATACCTCATCTCCCTTTGAGTGACTGTCTAGAGAGAATGCACAAAGCCCAGCTGTCACCCTACCCAGATGTGTATTCAGAGGCAGGCAGAGGCACAGAATGGTTTAAGTAAGAAAATGCCAACTTTCTAAAAGTGTAAAAAGAACAATTGATGGACAGAATACATAACAATGTCATACATTCACCCCAGTATTGAGACCTGGTCCTAAATCCATTGTTTCTTCCTCCCCATTCCAGCATTCCAGTTTGAACCCAGCCATATGCAAATAAGTCTTGACCCTGCGCCCAATAGGAACAGTCCAGCCCAAACTGCCAGGCTACGTCCTCCCGGGACTAGAAACATGCATCCTTGGACTGGTTTCGGGTTATCACCCCTCATCAGCCAGTATAGCTTGACTCCACTGGCATGGAGAGCATGGCATTTTCAGACGTACAACTTACAAAAACGAAATCACAAGTTATGATTTTAAATTGTGAGTCCAGACACACCAAACTCCATATCTCTATCTTTTCCCAATTGGAAATGATTAAAAATTTAAAGATGTTTGAAAGTAATCCCAATGCTAACCTATAGGAGAGCTAGGCCTTGCAGTAGTGAAAAACGAATTTAGCAGTTTTTCACTACCAGGACATGTAATTCTTAACAGTATATTTCCTACCTTTTAAATACACTCAGCCCTGCCCATAGGGCTGCCTACGGCCTTCCTCAGGGGTGACTTGTATAAAATAAAAGGGAAGGTTTGGGCCTGACAAGTAGGTTAACTTGCCTGGTCGAAATGACAGTTTACAACTGCACCCACAGGCTCTTAAGTTGCATGCCTGAGCCATGTTTAAGGGCTACTAAAGTGGGTGGCACAATCAGACACGTGTAGCTCACTTTACGAGCGACTTACAAGTAGATATAATATGCCAATTGTGGAAAGGCTAAAGTTGCCACGTTTTGAGAACAGAGCATATTCACTTTAGCATTGGTTAGCAATGCTGAGGTGCCCAGAATCTTTAAGCCAGAAAAATGAATTCAGTAAACAGGTGGTCAGAAGGCAAAAAGTCAAGGGAGACCTCGCTAAGGATGCCAGGTGTAACAAAATACAACTTTTTTTTATCCGTCTGGCGCCATACTACTTCTTCGATATGAAGGAGCAGGACACTATGGATTTAAGTGATTTATGGGAAGGGTGACAGCGTGACCATGAATTAGGGGGGTAAAATGTCCTCTGCCATACGCTTAAGAGATATTGCAAGTCACCCCCATGTTCCATGACCTTAGCAAGTGTTTATGGTAATGGAACTCCTCGATAACCTGCCATATCTTTATAATGTATAGCACAGGGTACTTAATCCGATATAGCCTTGACTTAATACACACATTCTTGGCATTATTACTGGTGCTAATGGTAGTGAAAATCATTGCCACATGATGGACATCTGTGACAAATAATAATGATATAAAGGCAGAACTTGAGTGTGATCATGAGATTAAAATGGCACAATGTTCTTTGATGCCAAAAGAACTGCCTTCCATTTGGCCGAACAAGCTTATTTCTGCAAAATGAACATTTTGGGGCATATGTACAAGCCCCTATTGCCACCACAGTGTCACTTTTTCCGACATCGCACTTAACGTGGCTTAACGCTGCCTTGTAAATATGGCCCCTTTCAGGCTATAGTTAGCATGAAAGTGGTGGGCAGCGGGTTTTGCGGTGGGCGTTCCACTTCAACACTCATTGATTTTGATGCTGTCCCCTATGTACAAGGGCAGCGTACATAGGAGGCAGTGCCAAAATTAAGGCCAGGGAAAACCTGGTCTTAACTTGGTAAAACGAGGAGAAATGCATTATTTCTCCTTGTTTTTGCTTTTTCCATGTGTGGAGTTATATTACTGACACAATGTTATTACTGACAAAAATATTGCTAGTCCCTGTTCCTTAATATCAGAAGGAATTTCCTCCATAGTTGTTATTTCATTACTTGTTGTAAAGCACTGTATTGTGTATATTGCTAAACATTCTATATGACTACTAACATTCTATATAATGCCTGGGATCAAAACATGTAGCAGTAGTATAACAAGCCTGCAACCTAATCCTATAGGCACCACATAAAGTAGCAGTAAAACCGCTGTATAAGCCTGCAGCTATTGCAAAGTTCTGCAATATACAACATGTGGTTATTGACATGAATTACCCACCCTTACCATTCTTAGAAAAGATTTCATGTTAAATTGAAGAACCAGATAGTGTAAATGGACAGCTATATGTAGTGCTCATTAACCAATCCTTTGCAAATATTTCCTGGAATAGCCAATGTTTAACTACCATTTTTCAATGTTTTTATGGGAGTGTGAGCCTGAACAGTTCTGGAAATAGTAAGCCAAGCTTGGCAATCTACAAACAGTGTTAGATTTCATTCCTTCTCCTGCAGAACCTCTGCATTTTTACCCTATTTAGATAAACATTGTACTGTAAAATTCCCAATTTAGACCAGATTGTTTTCAATATTTTATTTAGAGGAAATACTCATCCCTTCCGTCCCTCCCTTGGAACCTTGATGTCAAGGAAGGTTCATTAACTTAGCTAGCTTGCTTGCAGTAATGTGAGGATGGTTTTTACTACACCACTGCTTTTAAAGTCCATCAGCTGCCACTGATTCGAATTCCAGAGAATTCCTCCAGCACTCTAAAACTGGAGGTCTCTGTAGGAAAGTAGGATCTGCTTCTTATGTTTACCCCTACTTTTTGCTTTATGTTACACTGTTTTTGACTAGTCTGACTGGGATCTGCTAATCAGTCTATCTGCTTTTTCCCTAAGCTGTAATGTTATGTACTTTGGTACACTCTATATTGGATGCTGGGGTACCCTTGTCAGTGCCTAGTATATGGGATGAACAGCCTTTCCAACGCGGCTGTTACACCGCCGTGCCGTTACAACGCGGTCTTTTCAACGCTGGAGGGCACTGCAGGACAAGGAATTTTTTAATTTACTATCCAACACCTTCCCTACTGTACGCAGGCTGGTGTTGGAATAACCGCGTTGTAACGGCACGCTTACATCCAGTATATGGTACCCATGTACCCCCGGCATCGGTACCCTAGAAGCTTCCCATGGGCTGAAGCATGTATTACGCCACCCATGAGAGGCCATGCAAAATGGATCTACAGGCTTGCCATTGCAGCCTGTGTAAGTTGGTGCATGCACCACTTAATTAAAATATAGGTTTACTATATCTAAAAGGCACTACACTTAAAACCTATAAGTCACCCCTATAACAGGCCTTGACAATCCTGAATGCAGGGTGCTTGGTTTTAAGTGAGAGGATGCCACTGCATGAGCAGGACATCCCAGTAGCCTACGGAGTCCATTCTCCTGGGTTTTTAGTGCTGCAGCCAATTAAGACATTTAGAGTGGCATTATGTGACCGCGTGATGACCAACTCTACGACGGCTGACAGTAACCCTATTGTGTTTGGTGTAAAACATTGTGGAATCATACCTCCCACATCAGTAACCAGTGTGGGAGGTATGATTCCACCCAGCAGAAACGAGCATTGTGAGGTCCCTGGTGTTCCCGGTACCAGCCTTCTAGTCCCAGGCAGGCCAAGATATTTGTAGACGACCAGAGACACATTTCTGCCCTCCTGCTGCTGAGCAAAGCTTGAGCAGAAGAAGGGAGAATAATAGGCATCCTTCACAGGGTGACCACTTTCCAGACAGAATTTAGTGAATAAGGCCTGGGTAGGTGCGCTTGCCAGCAACCGAAAGTCTGCATGAAGGGCACATTTGGTGTCCCAGTGCGTAGTTCCGTTTAAACCAGTCTAGAGAGCTGTTGGCTCCTGCTCTGGTGCGAAACTGGACAAAGGACATGGGAGTAACTTCCCCAATGCCCTGACCCTCCCCTGGGAGGGTCCCCTGAATCTGTCCAACCCTCTCCCATGGGTACAAAAGGGCTTACCTGGCTGTAGGACCCTATATTCAACATGGACAAGATTGTGATCAAGTAACCACTGAACTTAGACCGGGTGGACACGCTGGACTGTGCAGGTGCATCATACAGGCTCCATGCAGGACCTGTGGAGCATCAACAACAACCAAAGACATCTCCCTTGGAGTGAAGGAGTCACTCCCCTGCAACCGCAGGCACCATATCGCAACTGACCGGCCTGCTGATCCTGAGCTCCTACAGACTCCAAAGGCTCCAGGAACACAGGAGGTGCGTTTTCAAGTCCCTTGAGGTCTGAGCTGCCATCTCACCAAGTTTGGGTCAGAATCCCTTGTGGGGGCTGCAATACCCCTACCCCTGTGCACTGCGTACTTTTGCAAGTGCATATGATTGTTGGCGATCCTCAAACAAGTGCGCTGGGCTCCAAGCATCCCCAACGTCTGGCACCATTTTCACCAAAGAACTTTGGCCTCCTTGCACCGAGTGCTCCGTGGGCTGTTACTTTGTAATTCTGCTTGAGGTCCCCTCACGACTTCAGTGCCTCCAACCTGTGGGTTCTCTTGAGGTTTAACACTGCTTTTCTTGGGCTCCCCTGGTTGCGCCAAGCTTGCCCCGACTCCCCTGTGTTTGGTGAGTCTCCTGGACCTTGCTGGTCCGAACCGTAACTGTGCTTGACCATCTTCGTGGGTTGCCACTGCAAAAGGCTTGTTGGTGCTCCAGCCGGACATCGACCCCTCAGCACTCGACAGCTTTTGTGGTACAGCTTGTATCCAGCTCCTGGATGTCCTCGACATCTCCTGGTCCTGGTGGCTGCAGAGTCAAAAAAAACCTTAACGCACCTGAAGCACCCGATATCGGTGGCCATTCGTCTACTGAGCCCCTGGTCACTACTGAATGACTCAGACTTTGTCCCCTATGCTTTCAGGTACTCTTCAACAAGAATTCACCTTTGGATTCCAATGGACACTTGTCTTCTTTCCCGCAGTGTCAATTCCTTGAAGTCCTCCATTGAGTTAGATAACGGTTTCCGACACCACTTCAGCCCTATGCACCCGGCTTCCCTGGGATAGGTAACTCTGGTACTACAGTATCATCAGGTGGAGTGGCTCTCTAACTTGCTATGATCCGAAGGGATTCCTCGAAATCCTCTGGAAAGGGTCCTTTAACTTTAAAGCTGCAACCACGACTCTCCCGTAGAATTCTACAGCGCACATACTTCTACAGCGCATTCCCATACTTCAACCGTCCTTCATGGGGTCCCTACTTACTCACCTTGGGTGGTTTCTTGGGGTCCCAGCAATTCTACATCCTGTAGACAATTTCTTGATTCAAGTTGTGGCTCTTATACCACTATTTTAGTATATGGTCTGGTCTCCCCCTGGAGGCCACTATGTATTACTGCTACATATGATTGTGTCTGTGCTACAGTATTGTGTGCTTTGTGTTTATCTGTGTGTAGCAGATACTGAGAAGTATTTAGAGTGTGTTATAATAATACATACATATTTTTATAACTACTGTTTTGTTCTCCTTTCATTTAACCAATACAATAAGGTTGTGTTCTGGTAAAGCAAGCTGCTTAACATTCCTTCAAGATTAAGCCTGAAGGCTGCTCACCGCAGCTACCACTTGGATAACTTTGTAAGGTTACCTTTGACCTCTTAAATCACCGTAAGGGTTGTTTACACTGGTACAGAGTTAACACTTTAATTAGTGGACAGCATATACCAGGTCAACTTCTCACAGTCTCATTCATAGGTCATGGTGCAAGGACTCATTTCAGTGAGTGCACATGCTGAGTCAGAGAAGCCCAGTGGACTGCAACACTAAAAAAGCACCAAATATTCTTTGCGCAGGCAAAGCTTTTAGGTTACTTATCAGAGGCCCATTAAACAAGTTCAGTGGCACAATGGAAATCAAAACCTTTTGTTTGTCTTGCACACAACACACCTAGTGCCAGATGTAGGTAATTTTAATTTACCATCTCTTAAATACCGATTCATACCGAATCGGTATTTAAGAAGTGGTAAAATAGAGGCGGGAGATGTAGGTATTTCTGATTCGGTAAATACCGAATCGTTAAGATTCGGTATTTACCGATTCTTTAAATACCGATTCGGTAATGCCCATTGATTCCTATGGGCATTGAAGCCCATAGGAATCAATGGGCATTACCGAATCGGTATTTACAGATTCGGTAAATACCGATTTCAGCAAGGGTGCAGGGGGTGTCACTTTGACACCCTCTAGCACCCCAAATACAGGCATGTGTGCCATGTGGCACACAGACATGCCCTAAGGGCTGGGTGGTAAAATACCGAATTCTGAAGGCCTGTAGCACTGTCAACAGTGCTACCTACTTCTGGGTTTTACCGAACCGGGAAAATTACCGATTCGGTATGTTACAGATTCGGTAAATCTACAGTTTCGGTAAATTTACAGAATCTGTAAAATATTTGCCCCTACATCTCGAAAACCAATTACCGGTCGGTAACGGCCGAAATCGGCCGTTACCGACCGGTAATTGGCGACCTACATCTGGCCCTTAGAATTTTAAACTAGAAATTCCCGATTTCTTAGTGTAATAACAGAATGGGGAACAAATTGCAGTTAGAATTGTTCTTATTAATGAAAACATTATTTTGCATCTTAACTGACATCCTAGACCATAACACAATTTCAATACCCTATGCTAATTTAAAAGGGTAAAACATTATATATTGTCCCTGCCTGTCGAGTATTTAGAATGGGGCACCCAGCTTACCTTTTGAAACAGGAAATCTGGCAGTTTGTTATGATAGTTCTGTCAGGGAAGAATAGGCTTGTGCTTTAGCCAAGGATAAATGTCCCCACACAGCTGCTCCCGGCTTTTACAGCTGGCTCTCCCAATGTATCTCTCTGATTGAAAGTAAAATCTAGATTGGTAACAGGCAAATCAGAAAATTAGCATGACCTCTGGTGATAATCTCCCATATGAAGACCTTTCCTAATCAAGGGTCAAAAGCCCAAGTTTTTATAGGATTTTGATAACTATTGTTTTCAAAACGAATCCCTCTAGTCTAAACTTTCACAGCCTTGTTAATGTAAGCTTAGCTCCACATGTTTCCTGATAGAATTTGGATTCCTGGTTCGCTGAGGTATGCACCTAGTCCAGGCAAGAACTACCATTCTGGTCTGGGTAAGCTGGATACTCACTAAAAGATAACCTGTGCTCACCCTCTAGTAGCTTCACACAGAGCAGGCAACTTACATAAATAGGCAATGTGTAAAGTATTTGCGCGGCACACAAAGTAATAAAATGAATACACCACAAAAAGACTCCATGCGGTTTAGGAGAATAGAGAAAATTTATCTGAGCAAAATCAGACCAAAATGACAAAATTCCAATCAGTAGAAGTTGAGATATGAATTTTTGAGAAATAAATGCAATAACAGAGCTTAGAAGTGAATAGAACTAAAAGGTTACTTGAGGTTGTGCTAGACCAGAGTGAATCCAAAGTTAAGGTTAACAGGGATCAAGGGCAGAACAGCTACATCACTCAGAAAGGTCCTGCTAACAAAGTTCCATGGACTGAGCAAAGTGTCGACGTCAAAGACGCGAGTTGAGGAGTTGAGGAGGTGCTGCATCGTCATTGATCCATGGATGGAGGTGAGAGTCAGCGCTGATCCGTGCCTTCGATGGAAGCTTTGGTGTTTAACCACTATGCAATGCAGCTGCTGCATCGATGGCTAGCCGCGCTGTCCATTGGTATTGAGCTGCTGTCATCAAGTGAAAGTCGTTGAAAGTGATGTGTCAATTCCAATCAGTGCAAAGTCACCGCCACTTCCACATAGATGTGGAAACTGCTGCAATAATCCACTTCCGATGCCCAGAACTTGGGAAGGGCACCTCTGGCAAGTTAAAACTCACAGAAGGCAGAGTCCAGAAGCACCAGCAGAATTGCAGATCACTTGGAGGGAAGGCAGAGTCCAGCTCTCCTTCACCAGAGTCAGGGAGCAGCAGGCAGCAGGACAACAAGCAGAAAAAAAGTCCTTCTAGAAAACAGCCCACTTGAGTTTTTTAAGCAGCACAGCAGTCCTTATAACAAAGGTTCAGTTCAGGATCCATCAGTTTCTGAATTCAGAGGGTCAGAGACTCAGTACTTATACCCAAAAGTGCCTTTGATGTAGGGGTTGACTTCAAAGCAACTCTCTGCCGTACACAAGGATCCTTTTCAACCCAATTTGCCAGGCTACATATGGGGGGTAAATCAGTGTTTTGTGTATGGACAAGACATTACCTATTGAAGTGTGTCAGCCCCTCCCATTTCTCGATGCCCAAGAAGATCCATCATAATGCAAATAATGCAGATCAGTCCTCAGAATGAAGATGAGCCTCAACTTCTTGTGTTTGTGACTGTCTAGGGGAATGCACAAAGAGTAGCTGTCACCCAACCCAGACGTGCATTCGAGACAAGCAGTCAGACATAAAGAGCAGTAATTACAAAGTAATTTCCACTTTTAAAAGTGGCATTTCTAAAACAGAAAAGTTAAATCCATCTTCACCAGTAAGGAGGATTTATCATTACCATTCAAACATATAAAACATGAAAATGTTACTCCTCTCTGATCAGGAATTACAGCTTAAAATTGTATTAAGGAATTCCTAATGCTGACCTATAATAAGGGTAGACCTCACAGTAGTGAAAAACAAAATAGGATGTTTGTCTCTTTCAGGACATGCAACACTTGAAGGTACATGTCCTACTTTTTACTTAGATAGAACCCTGCCCTTGGGGCTACTTAGGGCCTCACTTGGGGTGACACATGTAATAAAAGGGGAATTTAAGGCTTGGCAAGTAGCTGTAAATTCCAAGTCGCTGTGACAGTAAACTGCACACAGAGGTCTTGCAATGGGTGGACTGATAGGTTTGAAAGTCTACTTGTGTGGGTGGCACAACCAGTGCTGAAGACCCACTAGTAGTATTTAGATCACAGTCCCTGGGTATGCAGTATACCACTTTACCAGGGTCTTATAAGTAAACTAAATATGCCAATCAGTTATATACCAATGTCACCATATTTTAGGTTAGGAGCACATGCACTTTAGCACTGGTTGGCAGTGGTAAAGTGCCCAGAGTCCTAAGACCAACAAAAAGAACCAGCAAAACATGGAAGCAAACGGCAACAAGTCCAGGGGAAGACCACCCTAAGGATGCAGGTTTAACATTTTCATTAACAGGAAGCTCCAAATTGCCCTTGAGATTCACCAGGAGCTGCGATGATGACAGGTGTGTAAACACGGGTGTAATCGAGAACAATGTCAGCCTACAGTGGAAGAGTCCAATAAGAAGATAAGAACCATAATAAAAGATGTCAGCCTACACTGAAAGCATCCATGTTTTATCAGCAGTTATCATAGAAAAGAAATGTCACACTTTCTAAAACAGATGCTATTTGAAGTGAGAACAAAGCACATTTCTGAAAATAAAAAGACCCCTAATGAGAACTATTGTAGCATTCACAAAATCACTACCTACTTGGCTTTTCCAGGCATCGAACTAAAAAGGATATTGATATCAAGGAGATGGCGTTTGGTAGAAAGTCTGGTTCATATAATCGAGACTTTGTTAACTTTAATGAGCAAAGCAGTAACTTATTGTCTTTATGACACAGTTTAGATGCTGGAACTGATTACTTTGTTCTCCTTCCTGTGCTCTCACAATCACCAAGAAGCTACAAATAGTGTCAAAACTGACTTCACTTGATATGTTTTGGGTGATACTGTCGTATGCATGTAAAGATATCTGCCATGGCGCTCAATTATTGTGTCAACATTCAAAAGTTTTAAACATTTTCAAATTACTTGGTTTTTTGCGTATTTCTGTAAAGGTGCAAGACATGTTTGTACCATTTTGTGTGACGAATAATTATGAAAAAATGATTTAAAAAGGCACTTTTAATCCGTGTCCATATTTTGGGCCTAGGTGAAACCCTCTGAAGATAAATATTCTTCATAACATTTTGTATAGAAAACAACGCAAGGCATTTATCTTTCACCCAAAGTTAATTTAACCTCTCTCATTCCTTTTTCGCTATACATTTATATATATATATATATATTTTTTTTTTTTTTTTTTTACAGTAGCTTCACCCATCCGATGAACCCCGGGCCAAAACCAAACTTCTCTAGAGCCGCCCAAAGGTAGGGCCACTCTATCGTGTCGAAGGCCATCGAAGCGTCCAACGAGGCCAAAATGGCCGGCTCCGTCAGAAGCCCTGCCCTCGCGATGGCTCCATGAAGGCGCCATAGATTAAGGGCTGTGTTACGGTGCGGGATAAAACCGGATTGGTCCGGATGGATCAAGTCACTAACGACCGTGAGGAGGCGAGTAGCCAAGAGTTTGGCAAGAACCTTAGGCTCGACATTTAACAGGGAGATGGGTCTATAAGACGAACAAAGATCCCGGGGCTTACCATCTTTAGGAATTACCACAATCGTAGCCAGGCGCTGGTCATAAGGGAGAACACCCCGCTCCCGGGACTCCGAAAACATTGTTCGAAGATAGGGCTCAATCTTATCAGGACGCAGTTTGTATAACTCGACTGGCAAACCGTTCGGGCCCAAAGCCTTGCCCGAACGGAGAGAGCAAATTGCAGTCGCGATTTCGTCCGTAGAGAACGGGGCCTCCATAAAGGACCGCTCCAAATCAGAGAGGCAGGGCAAAGCTATGTCGCGCAGCAAGAGGCGAGAGTCGTCTTCATCCCTTTCCGACACTGGGGAGTAAACCGCACAAAAATAGTCCGCAAAACATTCCACTATTTCTACCGGGTCCGTCACTCTCACGCCATTCAAAGTCTGAATCACAGGCACCACTCGATTCGCCCTCTCCTTCTTGTCCAACCAGGCCAGCAATTTCCCCGCTTTGTCTCCGACATCATACAGACGACCCTGTTGCTCTCTAAACATCATTTTGGCCGCATCTGTGACCAGAGACTTATAGGCCAATTGCTTCAGACCCAGGGCATGGAGTTTGTCACGAGTGACATTCGATTCCAGGTCAGCCTCCATCGCAAGTATTTCCATCTCAAGCTCCACCACCTCCCGATTCCTTGCCTTTTTGGTTTCAGCAATAAGAGACAGGGCCTGCCCACGAATCACAGTCTTAAAAGCCTCCCATAGGGACACCGCAGAAGAGACAGACCCCTCGTTCTCCAGAAAGTAGTTGTCCAAGGACGTAATCAATTGACCACGGGTCTCAGGGGAGGTCAGGTACCAAGGGTTGATAGGAGCCACCCGGCCCGCCGCCTCCGCCCCAACATCAAACCAGAGCCAGAGCGGAGAATGGTCTGAGATGCCCCGGGGGAGGTGTCTAATCTCGCGGACAGCCGATGACTGTTCAGCTGGCATGAGGAAGTAATCTAGTCTAGACAAACTCCCATGGGCCCCAGAGTAGAAAGTATATTGAAGTTGAGTGGGGTGCATAAGTCTCCAGCAGTCCACCAAACCAAAAGTATCTAAAAAGCCACCCAGCCATAATTGGGTCGAAGGAGTATCCCTAGGGGGGTAACGATCACTTAGACCAGAGAGAACAGAATTAAAGTCACCAGCCATGAAGAGAGCACCATCAGGGAGGCCCAACAGAACTCGGCCCAAATCAGAGAAGGTAGAGGCTTGCAAGCCGGGGGGCACATAGACGGAAAACAGGGAAAGGGTTTTGCCCTCATATCGACCCACGAGGACAGCATAGCGCCCCCGATCATCAAGGATCACATCATCTATCGCAAGGGGAAGGGAAGCCCGGACCAGGATGCCCACCCCCCTGGAGCCCGTTGTAAACCCTGAGTGCGCAACAAGACGATAGCCCCACCTATTCATCGCGTGACAAGTATTGCCCACCAGGTGCGTCTCCTGCAAAAAGACAATATCGGGCGACAAACGTCGCAGGCAGCGCAACACCACCCCCCGCTTTATACGATCCCCTAGACCATTGACATTCCATGAAATAAACCTCAACCCGCTACCCCCCATCCCACGAAGTAATGCAGGAACCCTCCCCCAACGAGCATGACACTGAAAGTACAATCATCAAAATAGAATCGCCTTGAGAAAACAAAACACAAACTACAAACTCCCCAACAGCCCACCCCCCAACACCCACGGAAACACCCCCCACCCTGCACCCCTGCAGTAGACAAAGAAGCCACCCCAACATGCAGTGTGCCTGTCGCCCAAAAAACCCCGTTCTACAAAAAGACCCCGGAGGAGGAAAGGGCTCAGTCCCACCCGCCACCCCGACAGAAAGTAAGGGAGAAGAGAATACATAGAAAAAAGATGCGTTCAAGTACAGAACCCAGGAAGAGATAACATAATACGGAAACAGGGGCCCAGATTACAAATTCAGCTCTCCACGCCACCCTCGGCACCACCCGGGTGCTCGGTGGGATCAGTCAGATTTGGCCGGTCCGGCAGAGAGTCCAGCCAGTCATTTACCGAATCAGGTCGATCAAAGAAAAGGGTCCGTTCATTGTACTCCACTCGTAGCCTGGTAGGAAAAAGCATGGCGTATCTCAGACCCAGGTCTCGAAGACGCTTCTTAACTCCACGGAAGCCCATGCGCTGTCTCTGCACAAGCTGTGAGAAGTCCTGGTAAAAGTTCACCGTGGCATTTTCGAAGGCCACCGGGCCCTTAACTCTCGAGGCCTGCAGGATAGCGTCTCGGTCCCTATAATGAAAAAGTTTTGCGACAATGGGCCTCGGCGGGGTGCCCGGCTTACCCTGGCCACCCGGAACACGATGGGCACTTTCCACCGCAAAGAACGTACTCAATCCGGATGGAGAAAGGTAGTTTTGTATCAAGTCCTCAACCAGGAGATCAACAGAATGCGGATCAGGATTTTCCGGGACACCGATCACACGCACGTTACAACGCCGTGCCCTGTTTTCAAAATCCTCCAGGCGCTGAGTCATGAAATCGTTCACCTTTCTGATGTTGCCGATCTCCGTCTGCATCTACGAGACGTCGGCCGTGAGGCTAGATCACTTGAGGTCCAATGACTTCACCTTCTCATTGGTTTTAGATAAGTCGGCCCGAATCAGGTTCACATCAATAGCCACGGTATCGATTTTGTGGGCCAGAGCTTCATACTGTTGGCCGATGGTTTCTCTCATGCCAGAGATGGCGCCCATGATGTCCTGCAGGGACGGCTCCGCCGCAGCATCCAAGGGGTGCCCCACTGCACTCGGGCCAGGCAAGGTAGCACTGGGGGACACCTTCGATTGTGTGTACCGGTCCATGATATTAGACTGGACCGGGCCCCCGCGAAGGGGCGTCTTGGTTTTTCGCCTCTCTTGGTCCCCTCTGCCAGTCATAGTGGAGACCGCGTCCCCAAAAGACCCACGCGACCTGGTGAAAATGGCCGCAGGAAGACAGGGCGCCGGAGCCAATAAAATCAGCAGCAAGGGCAAGTCGAGGTGCGAATCGGCCCAGAGGACACGAAGTAGGCAAAGGGTGCAACTGTAGCCTCGTGCCGCTGGACCCAGCACCGGCCAGACACTTCCGTTGGAAGACGTAGTCTGAGTCAGAATCGAAACCGAAAGTTAAGAGGGGGGCCCATTGGTCGAGTCCCCCTGCCGCTGTTGTTCAACTCAGACACGGCAACAGAGCCTCACCAAGACCCGGGCGCTCCACCAAGGCGGGCCCCGAAAGTTTGAGTCGACGTAGCTTCGGTGCCCCTGGTCCAATTCGAAATCCAAAAACAATATTAGGATCAGCCCAGGTTCCTCTTTATTAACCCTTGTAAGAAATCAGGATATGTTCAGGATATCATGCCGGGAGTGGCGGGGGTCCGGAGAGCGCTGTGCTCACGCGGCCATCATGGATGCCCGCCAAGCTCCTCCTCTATACATTTATATTAATAGGGTTTTCCTAATGTATTTTCTGCTATGCAGCACTATTTAATTGTACACATGCTTTGTATCTGTGACATCACACATGGAAAAACATTAGACTGCTAATGTGAGAAACTTGTCTCTACTGCATATGGCACACCTCGGTTTTACCAAGTTACTAGCATTCATTCTTAATTGTGTGAGCTATTATATTTCAATTCAATAATCAAATAAGAAACCAATGGAAAATCTTTTCAACTTTTTTGTATTATTAATATTACTGAAATCTAGCATGCTGTTGAACTATAAATCCTAATTTCTAATTCTTTAACTTTGTGAACTATTTTCATTCTATAAATTGTTCTTCAATAGACTATTAAATTACAATTTCCATGATGCTGTGTAAGTGAACCTCAACATTGGGCATTACATTTCGCAACTACCACAATCAGAGGAATGCATGAATAATGGCTTAACTGGACCTATTGCTGTAATAAATGCCAAGAAATAATGATGCGATTGTAATACCGTGGATTTAAATGGTGCTTATGCCAATCGGCTTCCTAAAGTATTTGAAACAATCTGTACTTTTAAAAGCTGAACTAGAATTGACATTTACGTTTTCTTTATTCTTAATAGCTTTACAGCCTCACAAAGTAGAGGAAGAAAGCAGGAAAAACATTTAAAACTGGGTTTTCCACTGGAGCCGAGAGCTGCGAACCCGCGACTGCAAGCAAGGAGCAGCTGCCGCCACCATTGTGTCACCCAACGCTGGCATTTGACCCCATTTATCAGTGGGGAGGAGTCCCCCGGAGCCCCTGGAGTCTCCCGGAGGCAAGCCGTGGTGGGGCAACGGCCGCGAAAATTAGTGCTGTGCGCTGTGTACAGAGAGCGGAAGCAGGGAGGTGAGGAGTGGAGAATCGCCACCGCGAGTTGAGGCAGCTGAGGCCTAAGCTGCGACTGGGGATAAGTCATCTTCAGGCCGTCACTCACAGCCCCTGATGGCAGCATACTCCCTCCTTTGCTCTTTGCTCCTTGTCCTTACCTGCCCCGCCTGCCTGCCTTGCCTTGTCTGCAGGTGTTTGGGGAGTGATTGGACGGCGCTGGTGACTAATATGAAGTCAAGGGAAGGTTTTATGGACTGGCAAGAGGGTGCACTTGCCCAGTCAGCATGACTGTACCAAACTGCATGCAGGCTCTGCAATGGCAGACCTTAGACACATTTACAAGGCCGCTTCTGTGGGTGGCACAACCAGTGCTGCAAGCCCACTAGCAGCATTTGGATTTACACGTCCTGGGCACACTAAGTGTACTGTACTAGGGTCTGACAAGTAAACCAAACATCCAATCGTGGAACCACTAATCAATACATCAATTTACAGTAGGGAGCACTCGCACTGTGGCACTGGACTCCAGCAAAAACACATGAGGCAACAGCAAAAATGGAAGGGAGACCCACACCAATGGTGCCAGGTCTAACAGCCACCCTAGAGGTGGCGTAGCAAGGTGCAAGGAGGCCAAGTGTTTTAATTTCTCCTTGTTTTTTCCTCTTTCAATGTGTGCTGCATTTTACAGCACACATTGAAAGAGGAAAATGCCTGCAGTGATTGTGTTTGTGCAAGAAGGTGCCCCTTCCTGCACAAAAACTATCTCCCCACGACGCAGGCATCTGCCTGCGTCAGCGCATGGCTGCAGTTTGTGCACCAGTGCAGGGGGAAGCACAGAGATGCGACATATTCTTGTAAATATGTTGCATCCCTGTGCTTTGGAAGTGCCGCTGCGTGGCGCAGCCAGAGGGCTTGCGGTGCCACGCTGCTGCACTTCCTTGTAGATCTGCCTCTAAGGGTATACAAATCCAAAAACAACACGGTGATGTATGGAATACTTGCATGAATCTCAGCCACTAGAAATTGCTCTGAGCTACATCCCAATCCATCGTTTTTCACCCACCATGACACCTCACCTTGGATCCACTCATATGCAAATCAGTCTTGACTCTGATCCTCATGGGAACAGTCCAGTCCGAACTACCAAGCTAGGTCCGTTCTGGTCTGGAACAAGGAACACAAGACCAGTTTTGCCCTTGTTAGGGCCCCAGCAGTCAGATATAGCTTAGTTCAAGTGGCACAGTGGGCCCGAGACCCAAGTTGGGGCATATCCGGCACACTAAGGGCACCAAATGCAAAAACAAAAAAGTGATGGATGGAATGCTAGAACTAATCTCAGTCACTGGCAATCGTGTGTTGCCACATTGTAATCCATCATTATTCACCCCCCATGTGACCTCAGTTTGGACCCAGCCCTTTGGAAATCAGTCTTGACCCTGCTCCTCATGGGAGCACTTCAGCCCAAACTGCCAGGCCAGGTCCTCCCAGTCCTAGAATACAAGCAACCTAGGATTGGTTACACCCTATTTAGGGCTCTCCAGCCAGGTATAGCTTGGTTCAAGTGGCCCACTGAACACAGGATCCACATCTGGGCATACCCAGTGAACTAAAGGCATCCAATGTAAAAAAAAGTAGGCTGATGGAAGGAATTCTTGAATTCAAATCATCTTATGCAAAAAGAGCTATTGATTGACAGAATGTTCAAAAATATCAAACATGCACCCCAGTACACAGGTCTGGGACCAACGTTTTTTTGCTCCCAGTGCCATTTCAGTTTAAACCCTGTCATATGCAAATCAGTCCTGACCCTGCTCCTCATGGGAACAGTCCATCCCAAACTGCCAGTCCATGCCCTCCCTGGACTAGAAACAAGCATCCTGTGACCAGTTTCTGGGTTTCACCGCTCATAGGCCAGGATACCTTAACTCAAGTAGCATGGAGAACATGGGGCCCACATCTTGGCATACCTATTCGACTCTGAGTGACAAATGCAAAAAGAAAAATTGATGGAGAGAATATTGAGTCATGTCAAATATTCACTCCAGTACACAGATCTGGGCATAAAACCATTGTTTTTTGCTCCCCATGCCATTCCAGGTAAAACCCAGCCATATGCAAATCAGTCTTGACCCTGCTCCTCGTGGGAAGAGCCCAGCCGGAACTGCCAGGCCAGGTCCTCCCTGGATGGGAACCAAGCATCCTGGGACCAGTTTCGGGGTTCACCCCATATCAGCCAGGCTAGAACCAGCCATACAGAGAATCTTATCTCCATCTTTCTATCTTGTCCCAATGTAAAATTATATTTGTAAGATGTTACAAATGAACTTCCATGTTATCCTATGGGACAGATAGCTTTTCCATAGTGAAAAACTAAATACACAGTATTTCACTATCAGGACATGTTACACATGCTAGTACATGTCCTACCTTTCACAAACACTGCACTCTGCCCATGGCGGTACATTTGGCTTACCTTAGGGGTGATGCATATTTAAGAAAAGGGAAGGTTATTCCTGGCAAGTGGGTGCACTTGCTAGGTTGACATATTAGATTAAAAGCGCATGCAGACACAGCAGTGGCAAGTCTGGAAACCCTTCGGAAGGCTGCTTGTGTGGGTGGTACAATTAATGCTGCAGGCCACTAGCAGCATTTGATTTACAGACCCTAGACGCAGACAATGCACTATGCTAGGCACTTAGTTGTAAATCAAAAAAGCCAAACATGGAAACACCAATCCATAAACACAATTTACATGGAGACCATACGCACTTTGGCACTGAATAGCAGTGGTTAAAAGACCAGATTCCTAAAACCAATAAAAACAAGGTCAAAAACAGGAGGCCAAAAAGCAAAACAAAAAGTATTGGAGTGAACCTGGTGAAAAAACCAAGTCTAACCATATCCTTAAAACTCAAGATCTTGATATGGTTGACGGAGCGACCCTGGGTCTATGGGACCCTTTGTCCTCAGGAGAGCTTATACTCTAAACACTTTTAGCACTTCTGTATTCCCCTCTTAAAAAGCATCCTGCCAGGGTTTAGCTGCACATGTAGCATGAAACCTGTGCCTTAATTTAATTGAGCCTGATTTCAATGTTGACTACACTACCTACATATTGCTCACCTGATGCATAGTTTATAGTGGGCATTTACGCGGCTCTGATCGGGTGCCACTAGCTGACACTTGTCACACACTGGGAACTTTCAGGTAGTTAGTTTAATTTACATAGTTATCACTAATCAGCTGCAACTCCTACCTTGATAGCCCACATCAAGTGCCACATGTACGACCATTTTCAGAAGTCACAAACGGCAAATCGGGCCATTTGTGATCGCTAAAATGGCCTGCAGCATGTATCAACCGTATTTTGTGAGTCGATACCTGTTCCCGACTCGCAAAATAGAGTATGCGAGTCACTATTAGGAAGGAGCGTGCCAAGGACGTCCCTTCCTAATAGCGAATCACAGGGGGATGTATGATTGTTTTGCGACCGGAATACGGTCGCAAATCAATCCCAGTTTACCGCCTACTTCGAGTAGGTGGTAAGCCAATTGCAAACAGGAATGGGTCCTCTGGGGACCTCTTTTACTTTGTGATTGGCAGTGAAAACGTTTTTCAAGAGCAGGTAATGGTCCCACAGACCACTGCCTACTCTTAAAAAATGATACAGAAAAGTTTAATTTTTGTTTTTTAATTGCATCCCATTTTCCTTTAATGAAAATGGGCTGTATTTCAAAAAATAAAAACTACTTTATTTAAAAAGAAGTCACAGACATGGTCCCATTGCGACCTGTCACACGAATATTAGTGAGGCAGGTCTCTTGCGACCCATTTGGGAATCACAATCAGTGTCTGAGACACTGTTGTACTTCATGTTTTGCGAATCGCAAATTGTGAGTAGCTAAAAATCGCAATTAGCAAGTGGCAAAACCTGTAGGTCGTACATGTGGTACAAGTTTGATGTGATACTTACTGGGCTATAATAAAACATCCTACATCACTGAGTAAGTGGATATCAATAATTCTGATTTGTGGAAAGATCAAAAAATTACAAATACCCTGAAAACCAATATGATAACACTGCTTGCATTTTTATAGTTGTTCTATGATTCTGAGCCGAGCGGAAATTCGTGTTTTCACCCAAATAAGTATTGAGACCTACATTGTAATATGGGCTATGCTGTAAGTACCAGTTCATCTGTTTCCTACAGTAAAAATACCACCTCTGTGCAGCGTCCTTACTCCCTTGAAGCCTGCAGAAAAGTATGTCCAGATGTTTATGTACACCACATTGGATAAAGAAGAAAACATTTCAATGTTTACTTAAGTTGTTCTAGTCCCCCAATTTGTTTGTGGTAGGTGCATAAAAATTGCACGCAGCGTAAAAACTAACATGAGTTTAAGAGTAACATTGTATTTTTTGTGTTTGCAAATATTTTGGTACGATGTTTTAATTGAGGCAAAGGCAGGTTTACTTATTCACATCTAAACTATATTAAAAAAAAATCAATCTATAACGTACAATTTTATAGTTAGTGCATTTGTGTGAAATGCTTAACTGAGGGATAGAAAATCCTGTCTTCTAGTTCTTGCTTTTATTCTGCTGCAGTTACAACAAATTTCAATATATGTCTGCAGTTTATCCCTATCAGTTTCATGAGATTATCAAGACATAATTTAATTTTGGCTTTTCTGCACTTATTTTCTTCAGTTTTCTCTTTTTCATATTTCCGTACAGCATTAAGGCAAAAGACAGAATTTTTTTCCAGACTATTAAATGCAATATAACTGGATTGCTGCACTACTAAGACTAGAGATAATTTTAATGGCATTTATTATGTCAAAAATCCATTATGAGTAAAGGATTATGCTTCCACGTCTAAAAGAGAACAACACTAATCTAATCAGGCAGGTTATATCAAATAACAGACCATACTGCTTGAAACAATCTAAAGCAATTTCCTCTATAAAAAGTAACACGTATTTAAAATAAATAATGACTCTGTTGATCATGAGAGCCTCCAGCAACAAAGTAACAGAGTGAGATTTCTGGTTGTGCAGTTAACTCATGTTCATAGTGCTGGGGTGTAAGACACTGCTGGTATATTTATTAAAGTGTTGTGTCAACATTGTGCCATATAACGGCACGCAATAGTGATGCATTATCATGCCATGCAAGGCCACCTTGCTTGGCTTGATAAACCTAGAGTAATGCAATGCAGTGCAAATTGCTGTGATGCGTTACCGTGCCCCAGGGACACGTTCCATGGTGGAGTCTGGGTGTACCCACACATCCACCCATGGATTTTGGAGCATTCACAGATTTACTATAACTGGTAGACCTGGGTATGCGTTAAAATTCTATGCCTCCCCAGGTGAGTCATAACAAGAAATATCTTTATTGCTCCTCAATACTTCATATTTCTATGTGTGCTGCATTCTGCAGCACACACATAGAAAGAGGAAAATGCCCCAGAGGATTGTTTTTATGCAGGAAGGTATCACTTCCTACACAAAAACAAGTCTCCTTACTATGTAGTCACCTTTGCACCATGGTGCTAGCAGCCTGCGTTGCTTCCAGGCAGCGCAGGGAAAAGACAGTAGTGTGCAATCTAATGTTAAGTATGGTGAATTCCTGCCCTTTCCCTATCACTCAGTGCAGCGCGGTGATTAGCTGCGTGATTTTTTCATAAATATACCCCAGGATTATTAATGGAGAATGTTGGAAGCCCCACTCAAATAATAACACAATCTTTGTCAGGGTGAGCCACAAAAATGACTAAATAAACATGCCTATCTCTCTAGTAACTAGGCATAAAAGGAGTCATGCTTAACTTAGAGGCATTCAAAGTATTAATGCAGCACTCAAACACTAATAAAGTGATACACAATAAATGAAAAATCCCAAACCAATTAAGAAAAACAGAGTCAATTTTAATGAATAGACTAATTCTAAAACAACAATAATCCAATCAGTCTAACCGGACATATCTTTTAGGTTAAAATAGCACCAAATGCACAAAACACCACGCTTGGGCATCTGGTTGCGATAGACCGGGGTATTTGTATTTGTATTTGTATTGGGTTTGTATAGTGCTGGAATCGACTCCCGGAGGAGTATCTCTGCGCCTACGCGGAAACTAAGAAAGATTGAATTGAGATGGCCTAGCAAACACAGAACAGAAAAGTTTTTAGCATTTTCCTAAATGCCAGCTGTTCTGTGCAATGTCTGAGGGAGTTTGTTCCATAAGTGGGGGCCAAGATAGGAAATGGCCTTCCCTCCCATTCTGGCCTTCTTGATAATGGGTATTTCAAGAAGGTTTTTGCTGCAGGAGCGCAGAACACGCAGAGGAGTGTAGGAAACAAATTTGTCGGCCAGATAGGATTGGCCTAGATCGTGTAAGGCTTTATGTATGATGCAACAGATCTTAAACCTAATCCGCTGGCGGATGGGCAGCGAGTGGAGTTTCATCAATAGGGGACTTGTTGGGGTCCTAGGCGGTGCATTCTGGACCAGTCTGGCTGCAGTGTTCTGGACCACTTGGAGTCTGCTCAGCAGGGAATCATTGGCTGAGATCAGCAGCCCATTACAATAGTCCAGGCGGCTAATGACTAATGCCTGGAATAATGTTTTCCGGGTAGAGTCTGGGAGTAAAGGAAAGACTTTCCGAAGCATTCCAATTATATGGAAGCATGAGCCTGCTGTCTGTTCCACTTGTTGTTTTAAAGTGAGGGCTTGATCTAATTGGATACCTACATTTCTTACCACAGATCTAGGGACGGGATTGGGGCCCAGATCTAAAGGCCACCAGTCCGAGGTCCACAAAAGGGGGGCATCACCAAACAACATAACTTCTGTTTTCCCCACATTACATTGCAGGAAGTTATTTGCCATCCATTGAGACACAGCTCGCATTCCATCAGAAAAGGTCTATTGGACTGCCGTTGTTACTTTGCTGAATGGAAAAAGGAGCTGTGTGTCGTCTGCGTATGAAACTGGGATAAACCCAAAGGTCCTTAGGAGACTGGCCAAAGGGGCAACATAGATATTAAACAAGGTGGGGCTCAGACAAGAGCCCTGAGGTACCCCCTTGGTCAATTCCATAGGCAGAGAGTGATAGGGACCAAGATTTACACTCTGAAATCGACCAGACAAAAAGCTCTTCATCCATGGCATGGCTGACCCTCTCAATCCCTCCTCCTGCAACCTCCTGAGCAAGATGTTATGGGAAAATGTGTCAAACGCCGCCGATAGGTCCAACAGCACCAAGATCATAGACTGCCCCCTATCTAGTGACATTCTGATGTTATCCGTCACTGACATAAGAGCAGATTCGGTGCTGTGCCTCGGCCTGAACCCAGATTGAGAGGGGTCAAGACAATCCGTATGTTCAATAAAGTTTGACAAATGGGTATTAACATGTTTTTCAACCAATTTGCTCAGGTAAGGAAGGAGTGAGATGGGACGTAAGTTGGACAGTTCAGACCATGGAATACTGTGATTTTTCTGAATTGGTCTCACCTGAGCAACCTTCCACTCTTGTGGCACAGTGCCCTCTGTAAGGGATAAATTAACTAGGGTCTGTATGATGGGATCAAGTTGTTTAGATAGCAGATGACTAGTTTTCTCTGGGATTAAATCAGAGGGGGAGCCTTAATTAATCTGGCACATCAAGGACTCAGCCTCAGTAAAGTCATAATTTGAGGAAGACCACGATGGAGCGTGGGTCAGATACAGGGCTCAGGTTAGTCCAGCTGAAGAGTTACCTTCTCAAGCCGGACATGAAGGGTTCTGTCCCCTTTGGTTGGGGCCCATCAGGAGGAGGGCAAGTCAAGCACAACGGAAAGTTGTTGTTGTAGTGCGAAGAGCTAGTTGTTGCTGGAGCTTCGCGTTGGTTGGTCTTTGTGAAAACTCACTGTCTGTGGGAAGTGCAGGTCTTGCGTTGTCAGTAGTCACAAATGGTTGATGATGGTGCAAAGAGCAGGTTCACTGGTACTTCATGTGAATGGTTGTCACAGGCAGTCGATAAGTCACTTTGCAGTTGCGAGGAGCCCAAACGTTCTGTAAGTTCACCATTTGTTTAGGAGTTCTCACTGATTCCAGACAGGGGTCTATGTCATGGGGGCACCCCTTGGGAAACAAACCACACTTCGGCAGAGGCCATCATTAGGGCTTAGGCAGTTCCAGGCTGGTCTAGGTAGGTCCAGTTGTTGATGGTAAGTTGGGCTGTTGCAGTAAGGCCTCAGGAAAGCTTGTTGTGTCTATGTAACTCATAGAGGAGGTTAGCCAACTGACCCATGAAATCCCTCTGGGTAGACTGAGTTCAAGGCAAGTAGGTCCAATCTTCCTTCCCCAGTCAGCAGGACAGTCCATCTTCCTCAGACAGTAGGGCAGCCCTTCTGAATCTTCCACAGGTCAAAAGGTGTTCTGATGAGAGGTTCTGAAGGCCCCATTTTTAAACCTGGTGCCACCGAAACCAGGAAGACGGTCACCCAGGCACTTGTCACCAGCCGACTGGACTACGGGAACACCCTCTACGCGGGAACCACTGCCAAACTACAGAAAAGACTCCAGCGCATACAGAACGCCTCCGCACGACTCATCCTGGACATCCCCCGCCGCACCCACATCTCCATCCACCTGAGAGACCTGCACTGGCTCCCCGTCAGCAAGATGATCACGTTCAGACTCCTCACCCACACACACAAGGCTCTCCACGACCTGGGCCCCAATTACCTCAACAACCGCCTCACTTTCTACACGCCCACCCGCCAGCTGCGATCGACCAGCATCGCCCTCGCCACAGTACCACACATTTGCAGAGCCACCGCCGGAGGAAGATCCTCCTCCTACTTGGCGGCCAAGACATGAACTCCCTCCCCATCCACCTACGGCTGACCCGCGGCCATCTCTCCTTCAGGAAGCAAATCAAGACCTGGCTTTTCGAGCAGTAACGGACCCCTCCCTCCCACCGCCTTGAGACCCTTCCGGGTGAGTAGCGCGCTATATAAATTGTTTGATTGATTGATTGATTGGTCTTTGTGTGGAAGAATTCTCTGACCCACCCCAAAACTGGCTTAGTCAGCTTTTCCCCTTCCCTTTGTCCCGGTTTCAAACAGTCTGGGTGACAAAGGCAAGGGAAGGCCTGATGTCAGGTTCATTTGTGGGTGCTTCAGACAGAGCCCTTTGAAGTGCAATCAGTGCATGGTACAGCTTCTTCCCAGCCATCCTGTCATGAAGACCCTCTCCCCTCATACCTAGAATTCCTTAGTTTCACCACCTAGAAGCAATACACAACCCACAACAACAGAGACAATCACAGTTGTGTGACCCAGGACACTGACAGGAATACACAGTTGGTTTTGGCAAAAAAATGCCAACTTTCTAAAAGTTACATCAAGGTGATGGACAGAAAGCTTGAATTTGACTCAGCCACTGGCAAACACTCAATACTGCATCCTCGTCCACCGTTTTTCACCCACCATGGCACCTCAGTTTGGATCCAGCTACATGCCAATCAGTCTTGCCCCAGCTCCTATAGGAACAGTCCAGCCCAAACTGCCAGGTCAATTCCTCGTTGAGGCAGAACGCAGATAACCCAAGATTCGTTTTGTCCTGATTAGGGCTCATCAAGCATGTATGACATGTTAAATTAAGGTGAAATAGTTCTAAAAATAGGGTCATAGCTTAAAGTGGATAGTGTGGGAACAGTAACACAATACACCACAAATATAGCTTTGGATATCTGATTAGGTGAGTAGGGGAAGCTTCTAACACAGTGTGATCTCTTTCATGACGATGTGGATAATCATGTCAAAGGACAGTCTTAACTGGTATCAAGTCTTACATGCTGCCTTCAAAATCTCCAGCCTGACCTTTTTAAAGTATTTGGGATGAGAAAATGTATACAACAAAAAGTTCTCAGATTCTGCGTTGTCCCTTGTCAAAGCATTAAAGAGCGGGGTGTAAAGGTCCTTTCCTGAGAGAAAAGATGTAATAGTCTTAAACTGATATTCCTGATAATAAACAAAAAAAAGTTAGGATTCGCTATCTTCCCATACATCTTCCTCCGACAAATCTTATTCCACCCATTCCTTACTCCTTTAGCAGACCAAATGAAACTACTTAAGTCGTGTTGTAATTTTTAAGGCGTCTAGATTGAATTCCAAAGGAATTGTATCAAAAATAAAAGTGAACTTTGGTAGTATAGACATTTTAAGAAGATTCAATTTTCCTAGAGGAGAGAGCAGTAGATTACCCCAAGTCTTAAGTAACCTTTTAGTTTCGGCCTTTACTTTATTAAAATTAGTTAGAGCCAATTCATTGAGGTCCTATACCACTTGGGTCTCTAAATATCTAATCTGCTGTTTTACCAAGGGGCTGAAATACTGCGTATACCGCTCCATAATTTCAGTCTTGAGAATACCATATTACTCTACCTCAACCCCAATTTGGGATTCACCAGGTACTCCTATATGCCTTTTAGATAAGTTGGCAGCCGCTCTGGCAGATTCAACTCTAAACAAGTGAGGTCAAATTCTGCACAGAAAAACATTAGTCCTGTGGGACACTTTAAATCAATAAATAGAAGGTCGTCTCCCAAAATTTTAATGCTACTAACAGATTAGTTGCACAAGAAAACTGGGAAATGCAGGGGAAGGGAGCACAGACTGTGAAATGAAGCAGCTACTGGGACCCCCTCAAGCGAAGGAAAATGCTAAATGGTATTGGATATTGAAGAAGCAGCAGATGAACCTTATTCTGTGCTGGGAGAGATCTAGAAGAGGGACCTGCCAAATACACAGGTGGAAGACCCATGGCAAGTATCTATGGCTTCTTTTTGGTCAACTGCTAAATCTGCACCCCTCGGGACAAAATCATCTTTTCACAGTACAGAGGGCACACTGGGCACCAAAGAAGTAGTCCAAGTTGGAAAGACAGCAAGTGAGGAAGCGCCCTAAATGCGGTGAGGATAACACGAATGACATTCACATCTTCTGGCATTGCCCTCTTGTGAAAAATTGGGTAAGGTTTAACAAGGTTATTGATAAAGGCATTAAGGTAAGCTTAGCAGTGGTAATATTTGGGGTTATCGAGGGAAGCCACAGTTCTGTGCAATTTTCTAAAAAGCAAATATCTTTATTCTTTATATTAATGTTGTTGGCAATAAGGGAATTATGCTTAAAATAGGTGCGGTCTACTCGCCCAACAAGTACTGACTGGGCACTATTGGTTCATAGGATAAGTGGTTTAGAACAGTAAAACAGTAACATTTTGGGAGTTATGGGATGCTTGGGAAACAAGACGTTAAGTTCACGCAGGCTGGAGATAGTGGGATTAAGGATAATCTGGTCCCATGATTATGACTTCTATAGCCAAGTTTCTGGGGAAAGAGTTGGGATACGAGGGTCTAAAAAAAACAAATCCCTAACACTCATCCCAGATAAACTGCTAACAAGGCTGCGGAGGTGGTTTAACCCCTTCGGTGCTGATGACGGCTCCCGGACGTCATCAGTTACGGTGGGCGTGTGCTGATGACGGCCGGGAGCCGTCATGACCACGCCCACGATCGGAATGTGCCACATAGGTGCAGAATTCCGGCCGCAGCCATGGGGTTAAGGAGCAACATGGTTAGAAGCCTTGCCTCAATCAGTAGAGAGGTGTAATCGAAGTTGTCCTCTGAATCTTTTCAACCAAGCACACATAAGCCTTAATGATGCAGAATGAGGACTAAAAGAAAAGAAATCATTTCATAGGGCAGCACATGTGCAACAGCAGATCAGCAAAGACTGGAAGGATTGTGAAAAGTCTCCTAACCCAGTATTGGGGATTAATGCTGATATGTAGGGAGGAGGAATTTGAGGAGAGGGTCAGGAGAGAACCAAGTAACCACAAGCAGTCGGTAAGAATGTAGATGAGACTAGACGTTACTAGCTGTTCACTCCTAGGATCAGCTGCGAGACATGTAAATGAAAAAGGAGACTTACTGGCACCAACATTGAATGGATACACACTGGTGACTGTAAAGAATAAAAGTGACGAGTCACATTGTGGGTATTGGTTTTAGAATAAACCCAAACCTGGTATTGAGAAGCATATGCTGATTAAATACTAAAATTGGCATGCTTTTCCCCCAAAAGTCAGAACAGGTGATCATTAATGCATGCAAACACCTCAGAGTCAGACATTTTGGGTATTATGATTATTGCATTAGGGGCTTGTAATCAGGCTCAAAGCCTCTTAACTATAGTGTGACCTCCTCCCCCCAAATGTAATAATATGATTGGAAAGGTCAGTGTAATTTTACAACAGCTACCCACCAGGACCATCATCCGTTTAGCTTTTAATTTTGGATGTAGTGGGATAGAGCAAGTTGACTTTGGTTAATGGCATAACAGGAGAGCAAGCACTATAGCTAAGTTTTGCTCTGTGGGATGGGTCTGCACAGACTCCTATTGTAGCTATGGCATACTGAGGAACCACAGGGCCAACCACACCACTGATTTTGAAATAGTTTTAGTATTTATTTCTGCTGAGTATTCACAACAGATCCAGGAACAATCTGTGCTCTGCCCATCCAAGGGAGATAGTGAGGGAGTATTGGGGGAGTGATGGAAACCTGCTTGGAAATCTTCATATTTCATGGAATATGGGTCTCAAGAGGAGGGAACACTTTGGAGTTCCTATGACCTTTAGTAAGTAGAGTAACGATCTACGTCATCGCTGCACTGGCGGAGCTTACCAGTGGTATTTAGGCATCTTAACTCCTAGGTCACCAGGCTCATACTAGAATCTGAAATTTTCACAGATTTTTCTATGAAGTAGCAGGAACTGTATGTAACATGGTGCCTACAGATTTTAGAATTCTAAAAACTTTGGCAATTGTATTCAAACTTAGAACAAAACATATGTCTGTAAATATTCCAATTGTTTCCAACAATTGATATTTAGAGTTTCATTATATTTTCAGATGATGTTTAACATTTAGAATACTTTAAATATGTCCAATTATTTATTTAAAAAGAACCTGCTGCCTAACATGGAGAGATTGGGAAAATACCCATGCAAAAATCTAAACACAGGCGTTTTTTTCAACCTAATGAGTAGAAATAGTCATGATTTGTTGCTCCGTGGACAGAAAAAAAATAAAGAAAAACTCAGATGCTTTTTGTAACCCAATGAACTGCTAACTGGAAATACATTGCCCGTAACCCTGACATTGCACTTCAAAGGAATCCCAGCAGAGACGTCTGTCCGTCTGTGATCAGCAAAATCCTGAGGTCTAAAACGAATGGTATATAAAGTGTGGCTATGCCACTACTATCTCCGCTGGTGCACTGCTTTTTTAATCCTAGCGGAGTACGCTCTATAATAAAGGTTTTTGGGACGCCCTTGAGCTAGTTTTAATTCACATCCTGTGATGTATTCCTATAGGTTCTGAATCAATCCCCCTATTTCCTGACCCTATTCTGGTTAAACAAACCAACAAGTTAACTCGCAGTCAGCCCATGAGGCAGAAAACCCCCATGATGCAGATACCGTTATCTGACGAAGCCACACTACGGCACAGGAACGTGTTATCTGATTAGGTCATAACGCTTGCGATCTAATTAGACAAGCGATATTCCTCCAGCCCCTGATAAGGCATACGGAGTTCTCTAAACAAATCAAACCTATGACAACCTGGGCAAAACCCTGCGGCCATTGTTTTGATTTCACCGAGAACTTCAGCAAAAGAATGTGCTAACGAGCAAGTCGTATGACATCCTTATTGACGTATCTATGTCCATCCTTACGTCAATCTCGGCACCTTAAAGGTATAAATATTACCGATATTGCCCTATGCAAACACACGCGGTGGTGACGAGAGGGAGCAGCCATACTTGCCGAAGCACAGAGCAGAGCAGACCCCGCTGGCGCAGCCCCGCCTTCCTGACGCGCTGAGAACGAGACGCGCTGCTTTCTCCTGCCGAGAAATCCAGCACCGGCGCTTCCGAGTAGCCCTCGCAGGCAGCCTGGAATATCGAGACCAGAGAGAGAGATACCATCCCTCATTCATCCTAACTTCCAGGTACAGAACTGAATAACCCCTCACAGAGAATTCTTTAGTTATTCACTTGGCAAAACAAACTTAACTTAAACTGTAACTTTCTATTCCCGCCCACGCATTAGACTTAGGTCAGGTACACGGGGTAGGCGTATTTAGAAACACCAGTTGAGTACGTTTAGTCAAATGTATATAAGTATGTAATATATTTAATCATTTTAAACCTTCATATGGCTTAGAAACCATATCAATGTTTTTACAGTATTATTTTATACTTCTGCTTTTAATGTATGCACTTTACTTAACTATAAGTATTGCAATAATATCGATCCATTTCTCTTGTACGAGAAAAGAGACTGATCAATAAATAACATCTTTTATTGGACACGCCCGTCTCTTCCTTTTCTCTACAATCTGATGAGACTAAGAATGCAGGTACTGACTGAGTAAAATAAATTGCCTTTTGTTCACACGACTCTCGAGATATACTCTTGATTAGGGGAGAGCAAAGTTGTCATGTTCTATGGTTGTCAGAAACTAAATCCCTTCTTGTCTAATCAGGGGAGTTAATTCTTTCCTGAACATTCGAGAAAGTTTCTAGTGAACTCTGAGCTAAGCTGGCAAACCCAAAACTTTAAGTCTAATATTGACAGTAGTAGACCTAGTTAACGTCTGGCCTAGGCCTTTACTATTGAAGGTATTATTCCAATGCGCAGAGCCTATTGGGATGATAGGAACTACACTACATGGCGCCCAACGCGTTTGGAAAGGGCGATAAAACTAACGTAAGACATTTAAAGTAACTCCGTCGTGCTTTCTCACTCAGACCCCTTTTTTCCCACTATACTCCAAAGACGTCTGGAGTGGGTGAAAGGTTATATCCGCCAGACCTCGCAGGAGGGAACTCCTATGTATGGTTCTTGGTTTAGTCAACGTTGAAGGATACACTGTTCCAAAAACATTGTGCATCTAATCTTTGTTTCCATAAGAAACCTGATCTGCAAACAAACAGAATAACCATCCTGTCGGTAAAATGGACAGTGATGAAGAAAGAGAGACAGTTAGAATAGCAACTGAACTCGCAGCAGCTGATGCTACTTTGCAAGACGCAGACCCGGAGATAATACTCATCCCGGTCATCAAAAGGAAATCTATAACCTTAAAACTTATAGAAAATGGACTGACACCTAGAGGTGGCACAGTCATATTCGTAATTGAGGCACACGAATATCGGCAGACAGAGGTATACTATTCATGGATACATTTTCCAGCAGCAAATGCTGTAACCAAGTACTTCCACTACTACAAAATAGAGGAACCTCCTGATATTTACACTCCTTTCGAGGAGGTGGAAGTACCACTTAAATTTCAAGAGCATCTGCTCTTATTTAATGGCGCCCTAAAACATAATAATCACATCACCAGGCTCGGTCCTTTAGGTAGACCAGGAGCAACGTGGCCGGTCCTAGCCGGATACACACCACATCCAGACATCGACGGGATGTCTGCAGCAGAGCTTTTAACACAGCTAAAACAATTAATAAAAATACATAGACAATTAGTCCAGTATGTGATGCGGACTTCAACAATTCAGCCAGCAATTAAACTCCCACAGCTGACCCCTCACCAGGGGAACACAAATAAAATTACACCACAGAACATCCAGTCCTGCCTAGGTAAAGTACCGGCTAAACGGGAACAAATACCTTTCTGGCTAGCGCAGAAAATCACGCAAATAGAGGCGGTGTTTCCAGACACCACCCCATTAGAAAAACACCGGATTCTGACTATCTGTCTTCCAATGGGAATCGCACCACACATTGAGGACTGTGACACTTGGGGTACAGTCTTTGCTTCCATCTACACAAAAACGCACGGTGTTCCATCCATTTCGGTAATACCAGATGTGCTAAAACAAATTCAAGACGAATATGGTCCAGAACCCGCTTTAACTCTTGGTATGAAATTACTAAAAGACTTCAAGCAGGTCTCGGCTATATTATTAGCCAACATAAAAGGTGAAGCAGCAAACGTGGAGATCCGCCAGAGGTTAAAGGAGACAGATATAGCAGACCAACCAGCTGAAATTGCCAGAATCATAGAAATATCCTATGAGGAACTACGTAGAGATAGTTTAGGTGGAATACCAGTAAAACCACAACTGATTGAAAGTCCTGAAAAAATATTTTTTAATAATAATTCAACATCACCAAAAAAGAACTGGGATGGAAACAAACAATCCAATCCTAAAGAAAAGAAATTCCAGTCCAGAGGAAGGTCTCCTAGGCGAAGGGAGAAATCTCCGAACCAAAGACCCAGGTCACCTCACAGTGACCCCTCTGGGAAAAGATATAACCTTAGAAATAGGGATAATATAAAAAAGCCTGATAGATATCAAGACATTGATACACGTCCCTCTCAATCTTTTCAGACTTCCTCGCAGAAATCGGAAAGAAGAGGACGATCAGAACAAAGAGAAGAGCACACCAAGTCCAAAGACAAGGAACCTGCTCAGCTAAAAAAGAAATTACAATTCCCAAAAAAGAAGGTAGCCAGTATCAAGGTAGTTAACAATGCCGAGAATACTGAGGACACAACTGAAAAACGGAGAGTGGGCTCAGACAATGCTAGACAGCGCAGCAGAAGTGAGCATAGCTCGCAAAGTCCTTATGAATCATCTGGAGACAGTGGACACGAATGAATATCTTCAAGTGGAAACTGCAGACACCAGAGTTAGCAAACCTCACAAAATATGCGAAATAACATTACGTATAGAGGGGGATAAGACTAGAAAAATAAGGGGACTATTTTGGGACAATCTCTCCAAGGGCTATGATATCCTTCTAGCTGAGAAAGACTGGCCACCAGAGTTTGTCAGGGAGTGCCCTCATGGCGAAGAAGTAATTATGCCTGCCTTCTCAAATCATATCCCAATTCATAAAAAATACACACTTGCCAGAAAGTGGGCAGTAGCTCAAGCCCCTGCTTTATATAAAAATCACGTAGGATGGGATGAGGACTCTCCTCCTCACAAAATCCAGTTAAAATCACAACCTACTGCACAAAGGCAGTACCCAATTAAGCAAGAAGCTAAAAAACAGGTAAAAGAAATACTAGATCAGCTAGAATACCAGGGGGTGATTGAAACTTGCACCTCACAAATGAACAACCCTTTGTTTCCGGTCTCCAAACCAGACAATTCATACCGTCTAGTTTTGGATTACCGACACCTTAACTCATGTTGCAAAACTTTTGCAGTGCAAAATTCGCATAGTGCTGCACTAATGAATAACATAGTGCGCAAAAAATACAAAACAACATTAGACATCTCTAATGGATTCTTTTGTCAAAACATAGCACCAGAAAGCAGATATTTAACTGCATTCTCAATAAATGGCACTCAAAAACAATTCTGTCGGTTAGCCCAGGGGTACAAGAACAGCCCGGGAGTATTCTCAGCGAGAGTAACAGAATTACTACAAATATATGATGATGAAGCATTATCTTATGTCGATGACATTTATTTAACAGATGATGACTTGGATACTCACTTGAAAAGAGTGAACACCATAATACTTGGGTTCGCAGCAGAGGGTTACAAATTCAACTTTAAAAAATCCAGAATTGCCCATCTGAAAGTCCTGTTCTTAGGATATGAATTATCAAGTGAAGGCAAAAGCCTGGCTGACAATTTCCTAGAGAAATGTGCCGTAATCCAAGCACCTAGAACACTAAAAAACTTACAGTCAATTCTAGGCTTCCTAAATTTCGGAAGAACATACATTGCAAATTACGCAGAGAGGGTCAAACCCCTTTATGATCTAATTAAACCAGATTTCAAAAGAACAAATTGGACTCAAATACACACAGAAATTCTGAGATCCTTACAAACAGACATGCTAATTAAAACAAAATTAGAAACACGTGATAATACACGCAATCTTGTGATTTGAGTCATCCCAGGGAGATGCGGATTCACATACCTGACCTCTAATGAGGGAGAAAAGGTACCAATTGCATTCAAATCACACTTGTACACTAAGGCTGAAATGAAATTTAGCCCAACGGAAAAAATTCTAACTGCAACACAGACAGCTATAGCAAAAGAACGAGCCCTGGCACAAGGTAAACGAATAATAATCGTGACACCGATACCAGCCCTAGAGGCTGTAACAAATGCAAGCATTCCAAATGCTAAAGCGCTCCATCCAAGATGGATACAATGGGCTAATTCTCTTGCTGCAACAGACGTGGCATACGAATTTGATCCTAACTTAAAAACACAGGAATTTCTCCAATATGAATTCGAATGTCCTCCGCCGACCGAAATTCTGCCTCTAGAACATTACGGCTGTATAATATATACAGACGGATCAGCACAACCCGCAATAGGGGGTAAACAAGCTTACAGTGCTGCATGCGCGATTGTTAAAGGTCGCTGGCACGAAGGGAAATTTAAACCAACACTCACTAAAACACAATCCTTAGGAGATTGTACAGCTCAGCGAGCTGAACTACTGGCATTCAAGATGGCGCTTGAAAATACCGATCGAGAATTCCCCACACTCATAGTGTGCGATTCGTATTATTGCGTCCAGTCTTACAATGAATACTTGCAGATCTGGCTTCAGAATGGTTTCAAAGATGCGAAAGGTGGCACAATCAAGCATAAAATGCTCTGGGAACAAGTAGTTCTTTTACAGAAAGAACTACCAAAGACTCACGTGATACATACGCTGAGTCATCAACGTGATGGCGTTCACGTTGCAGGGAATTCATTGGCTGATGAGGCCGCGAAGGCAGCTGTGCAAACGGCTTCCGTAGCTGCCATCAACCGGTCAAAAACAAAAATAGACAGCGAAATATTACAAGCTGTCAGCGCTTCAGGAAAGGATTCGATAGAAACACTCCCGAAAGGCTTTCCAGTAAAATACACATACATAACTGATGCAAACAATGTTCCTTTTGCTCGAATCCCTGGAGTGGGGGATAGGGCAATTCCAAACATGGAACATAGGTTAGGACTCATTATAGCGGCACACGAAGGGCTTGCTTCTATACATGCTGGCGTCTCAGCCACAGTATCATTATTAAAAGAGAGATACTGGTGGCCACAAATGAGAAGACAAACAAGGAACTATGTTCTAGATTGTGAGATATGTCAAAAAATGAAAGTATCAACGGTGAGACGTCCAGCGCAGACGCCCCTTCTAATCTCGGATAAACCATTAGCCTGTGTTTACCTAGACCACTGTGGTCCCTTACAAAGGGATGGTAACTATAAATATATCTTGGTTGCAGTGGACTCATGTACGAGATTCATATGGATGTGGCCCCAGCGAACAGCTGACGCCAGAACTGTTATAAAAGATTTGCGAGTCTTTATCGGCACATACGCAATTGGCATGCTGCATTCAGACCACGGTCCTGCTTTTAGCTCTCGGGCTTATAAGGAGGCCATGGTCAGCATGGGCGTGACATTGCGGTACTCTTGTCCATTTCACCCTGAGGGGAACGGAATTGTTGAAAGAAAAAACCGTGACATAAAGCAATCTATAACGGCAAAGGTATTAGGTTCGGGAGCTGGGTGGGTCAAACATCTAATAAGTGTCCAACGTAGTCTAAATAACTTGCCAAGAAACTCTCTGAGGGGATTCAGTGCGTACGAATTATTATTTGGAACTAGGATGTTGATCTCTGACATTGATAGTCAGACTTCAGTGGTGAAAGAAAAAAGCTTTGATATCAAAGGCCGTTTGGCTATTTTGCAGGACTTAAACAAAACAAGAAAAGACCTGAGCAACATAAAGTTGAAACAACAGCCAACAACCACTGAAGAACCACCACCTGTCCCAGCAAGACCTGTCTGGATTCCAAAAGTCGGGGATCTAGTCAGGGAAAAGATCGCGGTAAAGAAGGAATTTGGGCCTTCTTACAGAAAAGCAGTTCCTGTCTTGTCTGTCAACGGGACAAGATCAGTTGTACTACCGCCACTTGCTGGTAAAAAGGAGAACCGAGTTGTATCCATCGACCTGGTAAAACCAAAATCATGTGGCCGATAACAACCAGTAGGCCAAGTGGACTCCCAATAAGTAGCAGAACACCAAGGTTTGCTACCAGTACAGAGGTCCTAACAAAAAGGCTAATCACATTCAAAACGCCTACAGAAGAACAACAAGGACTATGCAACAATGCAATGGAACTTAGACCTCTGAAAACCCAAATAAAAACATTTAGCAGAGACACACCAATCTATAATGAAGTACCAAGTACAAATGCAAGAAACAGTAATCCTGAACCAATTGGAACAATTGACAGAACTGCATCCGGCTACTTCATAAACTTCGATGATTCCTCCGAAGACTTCAGTGAATCAAAGACACAGCCATCATCAAAAACCTTTAAAGATAAAGCTAAAGAACTTTTGAAACAACTGAAAGAAACATATCTGATTTCTCCATGGATTGAATTTTGGGTGGGTTTTGGTGCATTTATCCTCATACTTTGGCTCATCATGGTACTAACTTTGGGACGCTTCATTGAGGGAAAATATGCCAAAATGGACACAGCAAGTCAGAAAATCAACTTAATCCTCAAACCCCACACATCTTCACACGTCGAGAAAAGAGAACTTTCTTCAGTCAACTTCACAGCCAATCCTATACCGGGTGGGGTAGCATGGGACAACACTGACTACGAAATTTATGGTCCGGTCGAAATCCTGAAATATCCACACCAAATTAAGATCTCCTTGAGTGACTTTGTAAAACCAAACTCATTTGCTGATGATTGGGACTTCGAAAGCATTAATAATATGATGTCTGACTTAGTAATGTCTGCTAAATTTACCAAACATGATTATTTGCAGGGTTCTACAAATTATGATAGTATGTATTGCTATAACCACTATGGTAACCATTTTTTACATAAATCTGCACAACCTAGAAATGTTTTAAATTATAACCAATGGGAACATTGTGCAACACCTCCAAAAGGAAGCTCAAGAACCATCTATGACAAATATTCATACTTTTCAGGTTTTAACACAAGTAATGCTGAAGCATTTTATTTCAAATTGTCAAACAAGACAGGGACCAAGACCATGATAACAAACACAACATTGATATATTCAGACTCATTCTTTGAAAAAATGAATACTTTTGGTTTTGATTATTGGGACAAAAATGTTGAATTGAAAAGTGTTTGGGGTACAAAAGAATGGCAAGTACAGGGTATAGAATCTTTGTTTAGAGCCTGCATGATCCCAGAACAAATTATATTTTTAAATGACACTGTTCAACAAACCACCTGTCTTGGCTTAGCCAAAATCAAAGACTTAAATAAACCGTCTATTCCAAAGCCAACAATGTTCAGCAATAGCTCTAATACAGATGAAGAGATAGACGTAAATTATGTATTAAACCAAAACAGAACACATCCAGATTGGAAACAGTGGTTGATCTGGCCCACAGATACTAATAACTGTCAAGACAGATTCCTGAACAAAACACAGGGGTTCAAAATGACCAGGCCAGACCCTAGATATCCTCAAAGACAACACCCAGGGATAATAACCACCTACAGTGTGGGCAAATTATGCCTTCAATGGCTACAAACTTCCACACTGGCAGAAATTAAGCAACACCTAACTTTACTTACTGATGGTGCTGACTTGCGTGATTTCATTATGGGACCACGCAAACAGCGTCAAAAGCGTTTCATAGCAGCCTCTGTATATGCAGCATACAATGAGGCCTGGAAGGTTACTCAAATTGAAACAGCAGAGAGAATACGGGAAATTGACCGTATTAATTTGGAAAAATCACTTTCTGTAGTGGACAATGGGTTAATGACTCTGTCCTCCAGAATATTTTCTTTGGACAGCATTGTGTCTTCAGCAATCGACATATTATCGCAAGACTTACTGTTATTACAACACGGTCAGTCTCAATTGCGTTCTATTGTACAGCTTGGCTGGACGTTACAAAATCTGCGTTCAGGCTATGTGCCTTGGCGTTTAATCAACACAACGTCACTATTCAATATCTTTAACCTTACTGATAGACAAATCAGTATGGCACAAAAGGGTGCTGATTATACAATCCTGAGCATTGAAAAACTTGAGAGATTACCAGTGACAATGTCAGAACGACCTGTCAGTGAATGGATAATACATGGGATAATAAATATTCCAATCTCAACCTTCAGGTTTCAATACTGCCAAAAATATATACAGGCTGGCATGTACGAAAAATTGGGAAAGGGGTACATTAAAACAACATGGAACCTTCCCTATTCACATGCATGTGTCAGTAATAAAGGACAGAAAGTGTTTCTTAGTGGCAATAATTGTGCGATGTCACTAAGCGGCACACTTCTGTGTAACGGAATTAGTTTGCATGGAGCCTGTGAAGGGAATTCATACAACCTTTCATGTCACCAGCAAGGCGCACCTGCGACAGAAATAGAACCATTCTTTCAAAGACTCTATAATGGGAGTTACATTCTAATTGTAGACCGCAGATGTTGTAGTCTTATGCCCGGGACTCCTTATCTAGTAATTACGACTGCGAAGGTCAAGTGCTGTGGACGCTCATTGTTCCCCAGCTCCTTTCCAGACAGGGAGGCAAGGGCATGGCCCAACTTGAAAATTACTTCTATTCGAATAGATACTTTAAGCAGAATGAAAACAGTGCTTCTTCAGACGCCTACAAGGCTCACGTCATCAAAAGAAACGTATGATCTACAAGTCGCAAGGACGACTGCAGAGATACATTCATTGTTATCAACTAATTCCCCCATACATTTCGCGGAAATCCTGAACGAAATCTTAAATATTTCTGATACCAATGGGGTCTCACAGGTATTTAAGACAGTATTTTCGATGGCATTAACACCATTCAAAGCCATACTGGGTATTTTTCCAGATTTCGTCCATTCGATTTTTGGCGGACTTCCCCTGATCTTGGGACTAATTGCAGGAATCCTATTCTTAGTCCTTATTTTTAGTTATGGCAACCCATGTCACAGAAAAAACTCTTGCGACAAGGGAAGAAACAATCCTAGCCATTGGATACCGGGACCGGATATCAAAAATCCTGGGACTCTCCCGGCTTAGAGACCTGAACATGACTTGGTTTCTATCATTTCGACCAATGTGGCAAAGATGTGTTTTACCTGTATTAAGGTGCCTGCTATGCGGAGAAGAATGCGTGTTAGACACCTGTCTGACGCTACAATCAGATGCGCCGATGGATGCAGAAACATTGTTGAGCCCGATCAAGGTTCATGCTTTGTGCTGCCCTCAAAGGCTACCAATCCTGATGACGGCATTCGTGGAAGCTTCACCACTAGGATTGAGGGGTAGTGAAGTTCAAGATGAAAGCAGCATCGATCAGGTACGACCTTCTGTCAGTATTGCAAATCAGAATGTCAATGGAGACAATCATGCGCAAGAATGCATGGTTACACCTTTTTCCGAGTTAGTGGAACTTTCCCAGGAAGCTGTTGACAGTTTTTTCGAAAGCCTAAATGATATGATGTTCTCACCAGAGCAGAAATAGAGACTTTTGAGCAAGCTCGCACACGGCGTTCCCTGAATTCGGCCTTCAACTTTAAAAATAAAGTCACATGAACAATTTCCCTCCAGTTCACGGACAGCAATTTTTCAGCAGCCCCATAATATTTTTTGCATATTTTTCGGGACACTATCTTCTGCTTAAAGTAAGAACTATTCTTAAAGAACTAAGATTCCTAAATTTTAGATAGCTTATAAACATTAGCTGCCCGCTGGTATGTTCATTGTTATTATATTATGTGATGAAATGGTCTCGAACTTTTTTCTGTATTTAGAGCCATTTCATGTGTAAATTCTTATATACCAAATAGCTATGATGTATGAAAATGCGTGATTACTTTAGCATTATTCTACAGCTTGAGTGCATACTATACATATGACTGCAATTTTTCCGTATATTTGAAAATTTCAGAATGCATTTATGTATTTTGGGGTGGTAAGGTATACACAATGCTCTATAGTATGTTGTGCTATGTTTACTATGCCTAGATTAGTAAATATGTCCATAGTTAGCGTGAAATGGGTGTGATGTATTCCTATAGGTTCTGAATCAATCCCCCTATTTCCTGACCCTATTCTGGTTAAACAAACCAACAATTTAACTAGCAGTCAGCCCATGAGGCAGAAAACCCCCATGATGCAGATACCGTTATGTGACGAAGCCACACTACGGCACAGGAACGTGTTATCTGATTAGGTCATAACGCTTGCGATCTAATTAGACAAGCGATATTCCTCCAGCCCCTGATAAGGCATACGGAGTTCTCTAAACAAATCAAACCTATGACAACCTGGGCAAAACCCTGCGGCCATTGTTTTGATTTCACCGAGAACTTCAGCAAAAGAATGTGCTAACGAGCAAGTCGTATGACATCCTTATTGACGTATCTATGTCCATCCTTACGTCAATCTCGGCACCTTAAAGGTATAAATATTACCGATATTGCCCTATGCAAACACACGCGGTGGTGACGAGACGGAGCAGCCATACTTGCCGAAGCCCAGAGCAGAGCAGACCCCGCTGGCGCAGCCCCGCCTTCCTGACGCGCTGAGAACGAGACGCGCTGCTTTCTCCTGCCGAGAAATCCAGCACCGGCGCTTCCGGGTAGCCCTCGCAGGCAGCCTGGAATATCGAGACCAGAGAGAGAGATACCATCCCTCATTCATCCTAACTTCCAGGTACAGAACTGAATAACCCCTCACAGAGAATTCTTTAGTTATTCACTTGGCAAAACAAACTTAACTTAAACTGTAACTTTCTATTCCCGCCCACGCATTAGACTTAGGTCAGGTACACGGGGTAGGCGTATTTAGAAACACCAGTTGAGTACGTTTAGTCAAATGTATATATGTATGTAATATATTTAATCATTTTAAACCTTCATATGGCTTAGAAACCATATCAATGTTTTTACAGTATTATTTTATACTTCTGCTTTTAATGTATGCACTTTACTTAACTATAAGTATTGCAATAATATCGATCCATTTCTCTTGTACGAGAAAAGAGACTGATCAATAAATAACATCTTTTATTGGACACGCCCGTCTCTTCCTTTTCTCTACAATCTGATGAGACTAAGAATGCACGTACTGACTGAGTAAAATAAATTGCCTTTTGTTCACACGACTCTCGAGATATACTCTTGATTAGGGGAGAGCAAAGTTGTCATGTTCTATGGTTGTCAGAAACTAAATCCCTTCTTGTCTAATCAGGGGAGTTAATTCTTTCCTGAACATTCGAGAAAGTTTCTAGTGAACTCTGAGCTAAGCTGGCAAACCCAAAACTTTAAGTCTAATATTGACAGTAGTAGACCTAGTTAACGTCTGGCCTAGGCCTTTACTATTGAAGGTATTATTCCAATGCGCAGAGCCTATTGGGATGATAGGAACTACACTACAATCCTTCATAGTTTTTCACTAAATTTTATTTTGCGCTGCACTTTCACTCACACTATTAGCTCTTCATTTGTGGATTTAGTACATCCTAGATAACATTCAAAACATCCCTGAGCTCCTCCCTCTCAGAGAGGGGGTTGTAGCCCCCAGCGAAACTAGGTTTTTCTCTGGGAGGAGAATTCCTATGATGAAGCATGTCACCTTTGGTGAGTGAGAGATTTCATCCTAAAAAGGGAAATGCCCAAAGATACTTTTGTTGGGCCTACTCACTGGTTTTTATTTGGCATTTCATATACCATAAGTGTAAAGAGATAGTAGTGGCATAGCCACCCTTTATATACCATTCCTTTTAGACCTCAGTATTTCGTTTTGTTCTTTACTCTGATTTTGGGGAATAAATCCTGTGCTGTCTTTAAATCTTCCCTAGGACCCTCTGGCGTTGAACCGTTAATTGTCATAGTATGGTCCGTGTTCAGCGCCTGCCTGCTCCGCGCCTGTATGCAGGCTTAACCTGGAAAGCCCGGAACCGAATTCACTTTCCATTGATAGGAAAGTTATTTTAAGAGTACTGTCCAAGCATGAACATTGAATTTATCTTAATGAAAATAGCATGAATGTCCCCTAACAGTGCCAGGAAGTGTGCTTATACATACCCTCACTATTTGCGATATAAATGATACCACTATTATTATCTCAACCACCACCTGAGTGCCTTCCTGGATAATTCCAGCCTACTGGACCCCTCTCAACATGGCTTCAGGAGGGCACACAGTACTGAGTCCGCTCTCACAGTAGCTGTCAATAACACCCAGATTATGGTCTCCCTCTCCCAATCGGTGAGTACCACCGCCCTTAATTTCAGGAATTGTATGGAAGCCGTCTCGTGTTGGATGGTACAGAACTTCCTGAAATGAAATGAGGGGAAAACCGAAGTCCTTATCTTCGGGGGCAAACAGGAGATCTGGTTGAGCGACTGGTGTCCCTCTGCACTTGGAGCCTGTCCTCTGCCTTCCCTTTCTGCTCGCAATTTGGGTGTAATGCTGGACACCACGCTCTCCTTCGACAAGCAAGTCAGTAGGACGGTTTCAACCTGTTGTGGTGTTATTAGAATCTTGAGAAAGATCACTCACTATCTCACCCCTGAAGCCCGAAAGCAGGTTACGGTGGCCCTCGTCTCCTCAAGGCTGGACTACTTCAACGCACTATACCTAGGCATAAATAAAAAGCTGACTCAACACCTGCAAATAGTGCAAAATGCAGCGGCCATGTTTGTCGTTGACGCTCCAAGACTCATCAGGCTCCCTCATTAGGAAAGATCTTCACTGGCTCCCTATCCAGTCCAGGATACACTTCGAGATCTTATGTATCACCCACAGCGCCCTGCCTGGGTCTGGAGCCAAAGATATTAGGTCCCTTGTGTCCCTCTATGCCCCCAGCAGGGCCCTACGGTCCTCCAATAGGAAACCTCTTTCTGTCCCCCGAGTCTCCAAAGCAAGATGGGGAGGGAGGACCTTTTCTTCCCTCGCTCCTAGACTATGGAACTCGCTCCCTGCTGAGATAAAAGGGCAAACATTGCTCGCGCTTTTTCGTAGAGCATTAAAAACATGGCTCTTCTCAGAAGCCTACCTGTAGTAAGTGCACTTTCTACATCACTAGCAGCTATAACATCTTTAAGCGCCTTGATGCCCCTGGGCTTAGTTGCACTCTACAAATTCTTATTCATTCATTCATTCATTAATACAGCATGAGTACTTTGTTTGCAAAAGTGTCAATATTTCATGGTGTTAGGTTGTATATTCCTTTTATTTATTAGTATACATTTTGTGAGGTCATAAGTAAAGCATTTGATGGGTGAGTTATTGCTGGGGCACAGCTTATAGTTTGTGTGTCGAACCATGGCTGTTGGATTTTAGATGAGATGCAGATTTTATTTCTTATCCACAGTTGCCCCCAAATAGAATTTTAGATGTTTATAAACATATATTATGGTGTTAAGAGAAGAAGAGATCATAACCATCCTTTTAGTTTATTCAGTGCCTTCTTTCTTCAGTATTTGCCCTACTGATCGACTTAGAAATCAAACCGAGTTGTTCATGGCCTATGTCCATGAACAGTGAGGTGCCAGGCATTCAGTGAGGCCCTGCGCCTAACCCTCTGGAGTGGGCTGACACTGAAAGCACACCGCTCTCAGCTGTGCACAGTTGGGGTTGTCGAACTATGTCCAAGTTCTAGCGCTTAACACTAAGTGGGTGGCCAAACCCACCAACTACCTAGTAGTGAACCAGCCCTGGGGTCTACAGTGAACACTGGGCATCATACATTTGCACTTTGATTTTTGTTTTGCTTTAAATCTTTTTCTCAGGATTTCCATAAGCGCAGGGGCATTTATTTCACAGTTATAACAACAGAAGAACATTCCCTGTTACAAGAGATTTATTTAATTGACAAATGTATTATTCTTAAAGGATTGACTGCTCTTGATCCTTGAAGTCCCACCTATTACTGTTTTTTATATCTCAAAATGTCACCCCTGAACCCCAATTTATACCTTTTTCTAAGAAAACATATCTCGAAAACAATTCTGAACAGAATTACACAAAATCAAGAAAAGGGACACCTCTGAGAAAAGTTGTAACTTAACCCCTTCGACGCTAATGACAAAGCCAGCTCGTCATGGGCGTTACCTGCGCTACGCGGATGACGAGCTGGCTTTGTCATAAACAGCACGATTTTTAAAAATCAGTGCACAGCGGGAAAACGCAGTAGCGCGGTAGCGGTTAATGTCTCATTTGGTGTAATGTGTATTCACCTGTTTTTGCTGTAGTATAAAGCAACGTTTCATATGGAGTTGAAATGAAAAACACTTTTTTAATCCCATTTATTTTTTCAACCTTGATGGATCTGCACAAAACATGCAAGAAATCAGTCTCATTAAAGAAGTTGCAGATTTGAGGTGCAGTTTAGGGTGTGTGGAATTACAGCCTCGAAAATAGTTTGCTCACTATTGATGCATTTTGTGTACCATAAATAATGAAAAACAACTCCAGTTTGGAATCATAAAATGGGCAATTAGATGTGTCCTAGCACTAGGTTTTATTTTAACGAGATCGTCCCCGGTGAACTAAACTATTTTGTTTGGTTTAACAGATTCAACGCTCCAAAAACACACTCCTAGCAACAAAGGCATGGCCTCTGCTACAGTGGACGTCCTGTCTAGACTGCAGATTGTTTTACATTTCAAAGGGGATTCTGAGCATTTAATTGGTTGAAAATGTCCTTTTCGTTGGAAACAGAAGGAACAGCCACCATTTTGAGACATGTAGGAGATCGAAACAAGTATTATGTGACCACCATTTTCAACAGAAATGGAAAAAGCAGATGAGCCTAAGGTTCCAGCACCATCCTCAGCTGCTCAACAGGAGAAAGACGACATCGAGGGACATATTTATCAAGGGTTTAGCGTCACTCTTGCGCCAGGGCGGCGCAAAACTTACAATGAGCTTTACCAAGCCACACAGGGCTACCTTGTATGGCTTGGTAATTCTGGAGTAGTGCAAGTCAGCGCCAGCCACGGCGTTACTCTGCCCCATGGGTGGAGCGTGGATGTGCTCACGCATCCACAACTTGATTCTGAAGCATTTCCAGATTTACCAATACCGGCAGACTGAGAGTGCTTCAGAATGCTATGCTTTCCCAGGGAAGGCATAAGGAGGAGAAATACCTTTATTTCTCCTTGTGCTTTCCTCTTTCCATGTTTGCTGCATGTATAAAGAGGAAAAAACTTCAGATGATTGTTTATGTGTAGATCCTGTAATGCACGTACCCTTTCCCCATGGTGCAAGGATGCCTGCATTGCCGCTAGGCCGCAGATTGTGCACTGGCGCAGAGAGCAGGAATGCGTTATATCCTGAACATTCCTGCACTCTCCCTTTCACACAGCACAGCGCACCATGGTATCTTGCATTACATGAGCAATGATAAATATTGCCCCATATGTCTAAGGAAAAGTAGTGAGTCTAAAAAGATAGTTGTGAGTTTTTTTAGCCATCTCCCAGGAGAGGAAAGTGAATGGTCACCTGCAAAATCTGTGGCCAAAAAGAGAGCACTGTACCCTTTCAGCACGTTTACAATGAGGTGTCACCTAAACCAAAAGGATGGGCAGGAGCTACTGAAGTTCCTGCAGGAGCAGAGGAACAAAATGCTGAATACCAAGCATTGAAATATCCCAAGATGTACCACAAGGAGGCTGAGGAGACAAAATCCCAACTGAGTATCTTCTCTCCATTTTGCACGAGGTGCAAAAAGAACACCTAATGTGGAGAGCAAAATCCCAGAATTGGAACACAATAATGGAGACCCACTTCCGAAAGGACCATAAAGGAAACATTTACAAAGCTAATACAGTTATAGTTGGCTGTTTGCCACAAAAGTTAAAAAAGAAGAATAAAAGAGCTTGTCTTATTATATTTTAGGCCCTGCATATTTGCCCACAATAGCATAGTTGGGCCCTGAGGCAACCCGCATTGAGGATTAGTCGCAGAGCATATTTGGCAGCCACTCCAGACAAATCGTGGTGCAAACAGCTGCACACAGTCAAAAGTCACACACAATGTGGTTGTCCACCGCAGAGGTTTAGTTGTAGGTGCTAGCCACTCACGCTGGAGGCAGTGCTCATTGGAGGTTCGATTTACAACACCCACTGTGCATGACCGAAGGGATTGCAAGGTGATTGTTGATTTTCTGCAGAGGGTTTGACATAGGGGATGGTGAAAAAACAGGCTCCGCAGTTAATTCTTACTGAGCATGGCCAAAAGTATTGGGCAGTGGGGGATGGCTGGCCACAAAGTGTAGCAGTAGGCCAGGCCCTATTGTTAAATATTGCAGGGATTTGTTAGCATGAGCTGAAAGTCATTTTGTATTTCTGGCAGCCATCTTGTTTGCCATGTGCTGCCACGTACTCGCCATTTGCTCTGTCCTCCCTCAGTGTTGACTGCTCTTGTAATCTGCCTAGAAATGAACTATATTTAGCATCTTCAACCTTCGCACATGCTCAGTTGATCTTGCAGCTGTCCTTGCAGCTGCTCCTAGTCTGTAAATGTTAGGATGTGTTCACCAGAATTAGCAACTGTTAGCTACTCCCACTTTGTTGAGCAAGCAGATCTTGTATGCCCATATTAGTAATTTTGCATGCTTACATGAGCCAGGACTGCGCATTGGTCCTATGCTGACTATGTAACCCTAAGCATATATAAGGCCTCAGTTTTCTGTACTCCTTAGACTGCCTCATTCAGTTGCTAAGGCTTCTGTGTGACGTAGTCTCCCTCTTCTGAGGTGAATAAATGCATTCTTTTTATATTACAGCTTCTGTGCCAATTTCTTCTTTGTTGGTTTAAAAGGACCAAGTATCAGTGAGACCCCTGAGAAGGTTTCTATTTCCTATACTATGGTTAACCCCCGCTGTGTATGGCTGAAGGACATTTACTGTGTGGGACAAGCCAACCACTTAGAGTTTTGGCTCAAGATCTGACCGAATACTAGGCCTTTCTTTGAACCCTTGTTGTGCACTGCCAAAGGCCATGCACAGCGCTCAATGGGTACAAGGCAGGTGAATTCAGTGCATCAGAAAACCCCAGAAATTCAATAAAGAGCAGTTAAAGGTTTATTGATCAGCAAATATAAGCCTGTACAACTTTAATAATTAACCTCTGTGCCATGCAGCTCTTACAACACCCTCCAGGACTCACTCCACCTCCTGTGCTCAGTTTGTACCTTTCCCAAAGGCATGTAAAAAAAAGCTAAACATTGCAGATGGCATGAATTGTACATTGTGTGTGTTGTATTACATAACTGATACACTTTCTTCAACATAAGAGAATATACATCGTGAATTATAGTCAACAAATATATATCATTAACATTGTCAACATTGAAAGCATTTTGTGAAGGATTCTTTATTCTACCTTTAAAAGGAGAGGCTAGGCAATAAATAAACCTGACAAACAAGGTTCAAGCATCCCAAGAGTCACTCAATAGAAATCCCTGCTCTGGGTGTGCTTGTTACTACAACATAGCTCTCCAAGGGGCACTCTTTTTGAGACCCTTGAAACTTACGATGGTAAACTTCTTAAAGGTATTGGGGCTTCTACCACTCTCCTTGCTGCATAAAGAAGATAACTGACGTTCTTGATATTAGCCATGACCCTCCTGGGACATCAATTGGAGCAATAAGCACATTTTCTGTACTAAGCGCCCTGACTTTTGAGCTACATTTATGGCCCATGGCACTGGCGGTTCCTAATTGGGCCTCCAAGGGAACCTGCATATTTTTAGACTTACTAGTTTCCTTGTTTAAAATAAAAGCACCTGTTGGTATTTATTTTTGCAGGTGGGTGTCCCAGTCTCAAGTGAGATAGCAGTGTGCACAATGTTTAGGGAAGTGAGGGAGACCATACAGTCCTCGTTGTCCCACTGCATTCCAACCTGCCTGTTGCGTATCGATTTAGATTCCCGATTCATGCCCTTATATAGGTACGTTTCACATTGCCCATATATAGGCATAGAAATCCAGTCCTTATGTAGGCATTGTCCATGCTAACCAAATACAGGCATGGCTACATACATCCGTTCATCTACGTCACGGGTTCCTGGAAAACCAGACTCTTAAGCCTTAGAACTTCCCCTTGCTTGAATATTGATTTCGTCAAGAACACATGAACATCTATTCCTTACGGGTTCATCCATAACGTTCATATGCCCGACTTCTACGTCAATATTGGCATTCCTGAACACCTTCAAGGTATAAATATACCTTCACTTGCTTTGGCACGGCAAGGTGCAGTTCGGCTACCTGCTTGCATGACGAGGCTCGCCATAGCCAGTCCAGAAGGAAGTCATCTCCCCAACTGACGCACTGACCAGACGCTGTCATCCTCCTTGCTGAGAATCCAGCTCCAGTATTTCTGACTCACCTTGCAGGGTGTTAGATATCGAGTCCCGGGAAAGAGATACCAACCTCTCTCATTCTAAGGTATGGAGCAAACTTAAACCTAGAGAAACTTTTGGCAATTCTTGGCTCAACTAAACTAAACTAGACTATATTTAAAAACAATATCTACTTCTTCCCTCATACTAGACTTAGGTTAGGTACACTGGGGTAGGATTACTTTAGAAGCACCAGTTGAGTATTTCAGCCTGTGTTATTTATGTATGTATTTTTATATATGAGATAGCGACATACCATGCTGTAACAGTTTTATTTCATATTACTATTTACGCTGTACGCATTATACTTTGTATTCTGTCATACGATTGTAGCAGTTCATATCTCTTGCACGAGAAAGAAGACTGTTCAATAAACCCTTTTTATTGCCTGTCTCCCTATTTCTATGCAACTCTGTAGAAACAAAGCATGCACGATTGACTGAGTGAAATTGTAATCTATTGTTTCCACGACTCTGAAGATATTGTTCCGACTCTAAGGGACACAAAGTTGTCATGTTCATGCGGTTGTCAGAAACTATTCCCTTCTTAGTGACCACTGAGTTAGCTGGCACACACAAGTAATTAAGTTTAATGTACTTGATAGAGACATACTGACCTCTGTCCTATGTCAAATCTATAGTGTATATTATTCCATTGCGCAGAGCCAATCAGGGCTATAGGAACTACACTAAATGCCTGGCCCTTTCATCTGCAGCATCAATGTGAGAACCAGCTTAACTTACACTCTTGGACAGTTCTGACTTTAAGCAGTGGAATGGTTGAAAGTCAATGCCTCTTTGTGGTCTGTGGTGAGCGGAGCTTCTCCACATACATGGCCACCAAGGACGACCTGCAGGACTCTCAGGCTTCCTCAATCAATAGGGGGCAATAATCGTTGGCAATAATTCTGAGCACTAGGTCAACAGAATTCCCTCATTATGTAGTCCCTAAGGCTCTGGTCTTAGCCATGGCAAGGTAGAAAGTTCAGCACAATGGCACTTCCAAGATGTCAGTTCGTCGCTGCACTGGTCATCCTCACTGGAATAGATTAAGTGTAAATGATGGGACACCTTGTGCACTGCTTTTTCTGGTTTGCATTCAGACACATTGACCCTCCCTGGACTAATATATTATGAACCGCAGATACCCACTGGGCAACTTCTTCCATGAGTGGGGGAAAAAAGTTGTTTTTCTCTAGCCCTGTTACGCTGTTTTTGATTTGGTGTTCTGTATTTTGTGGCAAGTGGGGTTCTCCTGCCATACGGAGTTTTTGCTCAAAGTATTCCTGGCCTTTAAACTTTTAGCTATCGCTGGGGCTTAGTTTTAAACTGTTGTCATCCCATTAGGCAAAGCTCAGAGATTTGATCTCCTGCCTTCTCTGCTTCTCTGGCCCTGGGTATCTTAGTAGCAGCACCCTACAATTCTCTGGGCACACTACACTGCCTTCTTATTTTCCCTAGGTTCCTTGATTCCAGGCCAATTGCAGGGCACCTCTTTGTCTTGCAGAAGTCTGTGATACCCCTTCGTAGCACCCCTCCAGCTAAAGCTGGCCCACACAATTACCACGTGAGTCTCTAATCAAGGGTACCCCGAAAGATCACCCTTCACTATGGGAAGACTAGTGCCACTAACCATAGAGACACAATTTCAACAGAATCCAAGAAAGTAAAAGCCCAGAGTATCTCTCCACTCTAGAAAAGGGTTCCTCCACAAGGAGTATATCCTTCCTCTTCTTCTTAGGTTGCTGCTCCTTTTCACAGTACCAAACCTATACCTGAGTTCAAAAGTGTAGGTGGAGACTTCCTGAAGGTGGACATCTTGTCTCAGTCCAAAGATGCCATTTCATCCCATCCAGAAACTTTCTAAGAGCAACCCTCTGGCTGGTCATCAGCCTTACACAGCATGATAGGATTTCTAAAATGCCAAAATCAACCCTTGGTTTATAGCAGCTCTTTTCTGGGCATTTGCTCATCATTTCTTACAACAGCAAACTGGTTCCTTCCTTTCAAGATTTCAAATGTGAGGGTGTAGTTAATGCATTGCTTATTACCGCAGCTGAAGAATAACATTCTACAAAGCTTACATTAATTGAGTCCCACTTAGTCAAGCTCACAGACAAGAGAGACCAGGTGCGGCCAGTTTAGGTATGAGCGGTGAGGCTGTGGGGGGGACAGAGAGTGGGGATGTCGACAGATGACAGATTAGGGAAAATAAAATAAAAAATTGAAACCCTTACCTTGTGCTCCCTGCATCGCAGACTCAGCGATGTGGTGAGCACAAGGTAAGTGATTTTATTTATTTTTGTATTTTCTCTACTCCGTCATATGTTGACTCCGCCCCTCAATCCCACCCTTCCCCCGCCCCAACCCACCACCCCAAAGGTCTTACCTGAACCGGCCGTGCTTTTAGAGAGGCACAAAAATCAGGTGGCCTAAAATCAAAAATGTGAGGGGGTATGGTGGTCAGAACACTTTACCTCCCTCCCCTAATGTAAAATTACATGTTTGTTTAGATGCAACTAAAACAAATTATATTTTATTCAAACAGGGAAAGATTTATTTTTATACTGCGGGTAAAATGGTGGACCATAACATTATTGGTAAAAATAAATAAGAGTATTTGTTTTAATGATTTATATAAGAATGAAGGCTTTCAGATAAAATATTCTTTTCTTTTTGTAAAACACGTTCTGGCACTAGAAATTAGAGCTCTTCTAACAAGGGGTCAATAGTTACTCAACTCAACAGAAACAAAGCTACAGACAATTTCCACTCCAGAATTGAACCCTGATAGAAGAATTTGTACCAGTACAGAGCAAGTAGAGGAGATCTAAGTAGCCGCGGTCTGTGCAGGTAAGAGAGGTGGGGCAGTGAGGCCGCATGAGGAGGAATTTCGAGGAACGATGCTGAAGTAAAATGAATTATTTATTCAATTTTCCCTCAGAATCGTCCCTCGAAATCCCCCCACCCAGCCCCACTGCCCCACCGCCCATTACCTGCAAGGACTGCAGCTGGAACTAACAGCCTGATTCATCAAGCGTAATAGCGCTCGCAAAGGGCCAGATTCTCAGAATAATTGCTAATTCGCTAAATTGCGAGGAATTACATTTAAGGAATCTCTATTTGAGATTCCTTAAATGCAATTCATGAAGCATTTAAAAATTGCGAAAATGCAATTTTGGCCCGCTATTTACAGAGAGGTCAGACCTCTCGGTAAATAGCAAAAACTTAGAAAAATGCTTTTAAAAGCATTTTTCTAAGTTGCATGTTGCACACACACATGTCCCTTGGACATGTGTGTGTGCAACACCTGTTTCAAATTGTATTTCAGGGGTGCTACAGGGTGTCCTTTGGACACCCCTGGCACCCTTTCAATCGCTATCTCATTTGCGAGTAGCGAATTGCTAATCGAAAATAAGGAATACTCCTCATTCATTCCTATGGGCCTTTTGGCCCATTGGAATGAATGGGGAGTTATTCCTTATTTGCGTTTAGCAATTTGCTACTCGCAAATAAGGAATGTGTAGGAATCGCTATTTATTTAGCAATTCCTACATGAATACCGTTTTGCGAGTCCTTAATAGCGATTCGCTATGAATCGTTATTAGGGGCTCGCAAAACGGCCCGTTGATGAATAAGGCTGTAAGTCTTCTCACCCTTGATTCCCAATAGCCCTATATAAAGAAGTGAGGTTATCAAAAATCTGGAAAAGGAGCTTCCTCGCAGTTGAATGTGTCCTAGCTGCATTCCATCAGTACACATGATATAAATCACATCTGTAAAGTCAAGGCTGCCCCTAGCAGTTCTCTCCTGGACACAGCCAAGAACAGACCCAAACAGCTACTGGAAGTAATCTAACAAGCCAGCCTCCATACCCCCACCCAAGCCTTCAGCATGTATGTAACAGCTTTGTGGTGTTCTTTCACAAAAGAATCAAAGACCTAAACATCTCCCCGCCAAACTCAACAGCATATTTTATAAGAACATACCCTGAAAGATACTGCAATCGTGGTCCTCTTTCTCCCCAATTCCAGAGTCAGCGCTACTATTAATTTTATTCAAAGTTAAACCCTCAAACCACCTTTGTGATGCCACTCTGGGCTCCATCAGCAAAGCTCTAGCCAAACAACTTCTCCCTTTTGGTTGTCCCTGGTCAACTCCTCTCGAGAACAGCATACGCTCCAAGATCATCTAAAATTGGGCAAATCACTTCTATCCTAATAATACAATAATTGGATAATGATGACCTTAACACCTATCAACAGGTTTCCACCCTGCCTCTCAATGGCAAGGTGATCAGAAGCTGTGTAGCAGTGCAATTATTGTCTCACATCCAGGCAAGCAACCTCATGGACCCTCTTCAATCTGGCTTGCATTAGGACCACAGCATGGATTCTGCAATCCTACAGATCTTGGATGATGGTCTTTGCATTCTGAATAGACAATTTCTGACTTCTTGTGCTCCTCAACCTCTCAGCTACATTTGATACAGTTAACCACCGGGTTTTTCTGAATACTCTAATGCGGAAAATCCTTCTTGAAGGGGCACTCTTAGACTGATTCTTTTCTGTGCTTACGAATCACTCTCAAATAATAAAAACATCGGAAAGTTGTTTCAAAAACAGTCAGCTTACAGCAAGGAGTCCCAGAAGGTTTGATGCTTTCTCTGACCCTTTGCAACCTCTTTATGGAACCTCTGTGTACGATCCTCAGGAAACCTGGATTAATTTTTCCTCTATACCATCACAAAACCCACAAGTACTTGAAAGTCCTCACCCTCTTATCCAACATCCTTAAAAGAGTTCAATCTTGAATGACAAACATCCATTCCAAACTAAACCCAATGAACACAAAAGTCTTACTTATTTCCCCAAAGAAACCCAACCCATAGATTCTGGACTGGATATCACTCTGCCGTGACCTGTAAGACTGCCCATCTCTAATTCAGAATGCCAAATCTCTGGGTTTCACTCTTGGCAGACATCTCAACCTCTAGATGTCTGCCATTGGCAAGAGTGCTCAATGCCAGCTAAGAATGATTGGGGAAACAGGCACCTCTTCCCAAAACAGGACCCATAATCAGCTGCCTAGGCATTTCTCCTCTGCAGACTCAGCTACGGAATCGTATCCTCAAAATCCACCCAGGACCGCTCAGAGCAGTTTTACACCCCACAGCACAATTCATAACAGTTCACAAGAAATTTGATCACATCACCCCTATTCTACACTCCCTTCAGTGGCTTCCTATAGAGGCAGGAACTCAATTTACAAATGCCTGGATTTCCATTCCTCTTCATCCTTATACCTAAGTGAGAAACTGAAACTTTCAGGCATCTGTCGGGATTCAAGATGTGCTCAGGCCCTTCTCCTTGAACCCCCTACTTCCAAGAGCAAACATCACATGTCCCAATCATTCTCTGAAAGTGCCACAAGAATCTGGAACACAATCCTTGGAGCCTTTGTATCACTTCCTGTCACATCACCTTTCAAAAGACCTCAAAGCTCTCCTATTTAAATGATACTTGAGTTAACAAACCCAATTTCTAAGCCATCAGTGGGTGCACCTCGGCCTTTCCCAGCACTGTGTATAGTTGCACATTGCATGGCAAAGTGTTCGCCCCATTTATTGATTTCACCTGTTTTTCTTTCTATGTTTGTGTTAAGAGTATTTGCAGTTCCACCTTGTGTGACATACCTTGTCACTTGCTTTTCTGAAAGCAATCATTTGTTTTATCCATTTTTACTGTGCTGTGTTGACTCTAAAAGCACTCTCATGCCCCTGAGCCTAACCCACGCTATATAAAAATCACAAATAAATAAATAGAAACTAAGGCACATAATGCTCAGCTTTCTTGAATAGGCTGTTGATTGAACAAGAGAGAGAGAGATGCTGCTTAGAGATTGACTCAGACCTACAAATGCACCTTGAATGCTTAGACATGAAACATGAAGTATATTTGTTCTATAATTAATTTGCTTTTTCATGCTGTGATATGCATGCCACACAGATGCTAATGAAACAGGGGAAGCACAAGTAACTGTAGACTGTAACAGACTTCAAACTTTACCTTTATCCTGGCCCTATTGGCTTTCCAGAAGAACTGATATGAGTTGCCAAATTCCACCTCGCTTTGCAGGCCTTTCTTGGGCTACAGACTGAATTTTGACTAAATAAACCATTATTCTACGAATCTCACAGCGATATCAGTTTATAAGTTAATTTCTGTGATATGGACGAAAGCCTCTCTAAAACACTCTCACTCTTATGTGACTTAAAATGTTCTATATAATCTTACAGATGAGATTACATATCAATTTATCCACAAACAAAACAGTGATGACTTTTTGGTATTTTTTGGCTTGAGTATGTGTTGTCCTACACTTATTTACATTGTTCTTTTAGGTGCTGTTATATATTTTAAGTCCAGTATTATATAAATATATATATTTAAAAACGAAACAGACTTGTGATATATATATATATAGATTACCTACTGGCGGTCACCAGTAGGTAGTTATAGTTAAAACCTAGTTTCCATAGGAAATCCGCAACATTCTATTTGGAATAACTTTCACGTTGGTAGACAAATCTTCGCAAAATTCTCCAAGTAAATGGTCTGCTCCGCTTCGCTCCTTCTCTGAAAGTTTGGAGGTGATTCGTCAAGCAGGGGCCGAGAATAAAGGGGAGTCCCAAAACGCATTTCCCCATGCAATTTCCCATAGGACCTTTGGCCAGGGCTACAGCCCGAATGGCTGAAAGGAATTACACCAACCTTGGCAAAAAGGTAGAGTTCTGTTCGCAGATGGGCCTTTTTGTTAAATGGTGTAAATCAGTTCAGTAGTTCCTGAGAAAATCAAAAGTAAAAGCATAAGTATATCTAGAGGTGCATACGGTAAGCTTACTGTAAGCTTACTGTACTCTGTACCTTCCCGAGCACGAGCTGAATGCTAATTGGCTGTCAACTGTCTGTCAACACTCCAAACCAGAAAGTGTTGGCAGCCATCTTGTGCCTCGGTAGACTGAGGCTGTGAACACTCCAAACCAGGAAGTGTTGGCAGCCATCTTGCGCTCGGTAGACCGAGGCACAAGAAAGCAGAAAAACAAACGTGTAGAACGCAAAAAGGGGGCAGGGTAGAAACACCCTGATCCCCTAGGCCTGCTCAGGGGGCCCCACAAGGACCCCCAAGGCCTTCCCAATTTTTTTTGACAAAAATCGCGGGTTACAAGTACCGTACGAGTACCGTACACGTACCTTTCCGAGTATGAGCTGCATGCTCATTGGCGGTGAACACTCCAAACCAGGAAGTGTTGTCAGCCATCTTGTGCTCGGTAGACCGAGGCACAAGAAAGCAGAAAAAAAACGTGTAGAACGCAAAAAGGGGTCAGGGTAGAAACAGCTTGACACCCTAGGCCTGCTCAGGTGGTCCCACAAGGACCCCCAAGGACCCCAATTTTCTTTTTTAAAACCCGGTCCGCTTTTTTTCAAATTACCCCCCAGGGGGACCAAATCCCAGGGGCATAGTGAAAAAGAAGTGTGGGGGCCCCATCCCCCCATACTGCCCTGGGGACCACCACCCCCCGGGGCAAAGCAACGCAGTCCCCTGACGCATACTGTAGGTTCCAGGTGGGCTAGTTTGCCCCCATGGACCCACAGTGCAATGCTGAGTGAGGATCCTTGCGGAACGCCGCAGATCACTTCGGTGGCCGCGGATCGGAACGGGGGAGGCGGACTCTCTAGGTTCTTCCGGCGAGGAGCGAGATGATCCAATCCAAGGCCGTTCCTTGGATTCCGGTGTTGCTGAGGCGCTGTATCAGCGCTGTATCAGGGTGCGGTGGCATACGTTGTCGAAGGCTGCTGAGAGGTCCTGGAGGATGAGGGCAGCTGTTTCCCCGTTGTCGAGCAGGGACTTGATGTCGTCGGTAGCTGCGATGGGGGCGGTCTCGGTGCTGTGGTTTGCTCAGAAACCGGACTGCGAGGGGTCGAGGGATCCGTTTGTCTCGAGGAAGGCGGAGAGTTGTTTGTTGACGGTCTTCTCGATGACTTTGGCAGGAAAAGGGAGGAGCGAGATGGGGCGGAAGTTCTTGAGGTCCGTGGGGTCCGGGGTGGGTTTCTTCAGGAGGGCGCTGAGCTCGGCATGCTTCCAGCTCTCCTGGAAGGTGGCGGATGTGAAGGAGCTGTTAATGATGTTCCGGAGTTGGGGTGCGATGATGGAGTCAGCTTTGTTGAAGATGTGGTGTGGACAGGGGTCGGTTGGGGAGCCGAAGTGGATGGTGTTCATCGTGCGAGTGGTGTCTTCAACGCTGGTTCGGTGGTTGGGTGCGTGGTCTGTGCGCCAAAGCTGTTGTGTATGTTGGCGATCTTGCGGTGAAAGAACGAGGCGAGTGGCCCACAGAGGACTTGCGAGGTTGTGATGTTGTTGTTGCAGGCGCTGGGGTTGGAGAGATCTTTAACGATGCAGAAGAGGTCCTTGCTGTTGTGGGTGTTGTTGTCCAGTCGTTCTTTGAATGTTGTCCTTTTGGTGGTGCGGATCAGCTGGTGGTGTTTGCGGGTGGCGTTCTTGAGGGCTGTCATGTTTTCTGTTGTCTGGTCATGGCGCCAGGCTTTCTCGAGGGTGCAGCATTTTTTCTTGGAGTGTTTGAGGTCGTTGGTGAACCACAGGGCTTTCTTGCTGCCGGGTCTGCTGGGAGGGTTCTTCAGTGGTGCGAGGTCATCGGCGCAGTTGGTGAGCCACTGTGTGAGGTTGCGGGCTGCTTCGTTGGGGTCCCTCGTGTTGGTGGGAGGGTTCTGGCTGAGGGAGGTGGTGAGCTGGTCGGCAGTGATCTTGCTCCAGCTTCTGCGGGGAACCTGTTGCGGGTGGTGGTGGGTCGTGGTTCTCCTGAAGTTGAAGTGGACGCAGCTGTGATCTGTCTAGTGTAGCCTGGTGGAGCGGCTGAAGTGGATGTGCTTGCTGGAGGAGAAGATGGGGTCTAGCGTGTGGCCGGCGTAGTGGGTGGGGGTGTTAACCAGTTGCTTGAGTCCGAGGTTGGCGAGGTTGTCCAGCAGGGTGGTGGTGTTGCTGGCATTGTTGTTCTCCTGGTGGAAGTTGAGGTCCCCAAGGAGGATGTAGTCTGAGGAGGTTAGGGCATTCTGGCTGACGAACTCTGCGATGGCTTCACTAAAGTGTGTGCGTGGTCCCGGGGGTCTGTAGATGAGAGTGCCTCTGAGGGTGGTCTTGGGGTCGGTGTGTATCTGGAAGTGAAGGTGCTCGGCGGCGGTGAGGGTGTCGTCGGAGTTGGTCGTGATTCGGATGATGTTTCTGTGGACCATGGCGATGCCTCCTCCGGTTTGGTTGACGCGGTCCCTCCAGGTGATCTTGTAGCCATCCGGGATGGCTATGGGGATGTCGGAGGCTGAGGAGGCGTTCATCCAGGTTTCTGTGAGGAAGGCGACGTCTGGTGATGTTGTGTTGAGGAGGTTCCAGAGTTCTACGGCGTGTCTGTGGACGGAGCGGGTGTTGAGCAGGATCCACTTGAGGTGATTGTTGCTGGCGCCTGGCTTGGCGGGTGCGGTGCAGGTTCGGAGGCAGGTGAATTTGCAGGCTTGGCAGGTGAAGGATCCGTGGGTCCATTTCGGGATGGCTCGGTAGCAGGCGGGGTTCCGGCCGGCGTTGAGTGCGTGGAGGGTGGTGGCGTCGTAAGTCCATCATGTGGGCTGGCAACGTCGGGGGCCAGGGGTCCTGGCGTTGGGCGCAGTCCAGGTGCGGACGGTGGCAGACGGGCTTGCCTTTGGCGCGCAATCTGCACGGCCGCTGCGCGTTTCCGCTGCGCATACGCGCGTTCCTCGCCATAAATGGCCAAGTGGGAGGGAGGAGCAGCTGGGAGGCGGGAGTGGGGTGGCGAATCGGAGGGGGGAGAGGGTACAGAGGAGAAAAATGGGCGGGCTGCAGGGGAGCAGCGGCAGGGAACTGGGGGGGTTACAGAGCGGGAAAACAGGTATCTCCAGTAAGCGCCACAGAGCTGTGTTGTAGAGTGTAGTAAAAAGGGGGCGTGCCCTTTGAATGACTTCCTGCAACACAGCTGCCTGGCGCATACTGGAGGTACCTGGTGGGCTAGTTGGCTCACAGGGGACCTCAGGATTGAAGAGGAATTAATTCCCCAATCTAGCTCACTACTATTCCTGAAAAGTAAATTTAACTGTACTTAACAGTAACTTGAATTTCCTTCCATAGGATATCATTGCCTGCTATATAAAATATATATATATATAAAGAAATATTAAATAAAAATATATATATTACAATTTCAATATTTTTAAAAACATTTTTTTCAATGTATATTAAAAATGTGTAATGTAATTTAAAAAATAAAATATCTAAAAATAAATAGTTTAAAATAAGGTAGTAAATCAGTATAAAAAAATATAACAATTAATACATTTACCGAAAGTCTTAAAGTTAGGATTTTTCTCCGTTTTGGAGGGCTCCTAAATGCCTTCTGTGTATACCGAAAGTCTTTAAGTTAGGATTTTTCTCAGTTCAGGAGTAGTAAAGTTAGGACTCCTAACTTTAGGACTCCTAAACTGAGAAAAATCCTAACTTTAAGACTTTCTGTATTCACAGAAGGCATTTAGGAGTCCTAATGTTAGGAGTCCTAACTTTACTATTCCTAAACTGAGAAAAATCCTAACTTTAAGACTTTTGGTATTCACCGAAGGCACTTAGGAGTCCTAAAGTTAGGACTCCTGACTTCTGTGAATACCGAAATGAGTAAGTGCCTTCTGTGAATACAAAAATGAGTAAGTGCCTTCTGTGAATACCAAAATGGTAGTAAGTTTAGGATTTTGTCTTAAGTTAGTTCTGTGAATCCGGCCCAAGGCATTCAGTCACCCTAAACCTAGTGGTGCTTAGATACAGGGTGGCCGATGTAGATGTCATTCCTGTTCTACACTTCCACTGCCGATGGCTTCATGACACTGAATCGGACTCTCATTTCTTAATTGCTGCTAAAAGAACTCTATTTTAAAAAAAAGACAAACAGCATTTTTTAAACAAGTTTTTTACATGAATTGAGTTTCCATTTTAATTCATGTTTTCTATTTATAAATGAAAGAAATATTTCAAATTGTTTTAAGTAATTGTGCAAAGAACATTTCATTCATTCATTCAATAGACACACATTTTTTAAAATAGAAGTAAATATATGATATCTACAGCAATGTCTATGCTATGCTTATTAAAATTACAGTCCAAAAAAGTGATACAAATAAAATAAAATTGCACACTGAGTCCTGCTTCTATCTTGGTGACAGTGGTGAACATTTCTCAGAGGTAGACAAGCCCCTGGTGCCGCCAGCTGTCAAGGTGTAAGCACATCCGGGGAACTTGAACCACCGTATATGTCTCTTAGCAACCTTCCAGGGATGCTTGAGAACATGAAGAGGTGAAGGGTGACTGAGAGTGATGCTGGCTGATTCCTGGCAGGAAAGGATTCTTGTTCTTCTAAAAATTCAATAACAGATCAAAAAAGGCACTTGCTGAAAGGAGCATAATTAGGTTACAGAGAAAAACTGCCCTTAATCTCGGCTAATGTGGATTTCCAATTTGACCTGCTACCGTTTTGCATTGATTCGATCACCGCCCCATCTGTACAGCTCATCTTTGTGCTTGTGAGGCACTTCGGTGATGATGGCAAATAAACCGCATCTTAGAATTAAGCTCGTGTCTCGGTTAAAGCTAATATTCACATTATCGCTGTTTTCAAAGTCACCCTATTGGTTTATTTATATTTCTTATTGCTTCTGAATTCCTTAATGTTCCACGTGACGATGGATTATTTTCCAAATTATGAATTGTTTATACATTGCATTCTTTTCTGGGCGGTGGAGCTTCTTTATCTACCCTGATTTAGTCTATGAGAAAGTGAGTGGGTCTCAAATCACTCTTTGAATCCATGATTGAATAAATAGATTGATGCAAACTTTTAGTAGACGCGCTACAAACACGCTCTACATATATGGTATTGTACGAATTGTCACAGGTGAATTTCAGGACCTAAATACGGAAAACGGTGAGTGGTAGACCTATATTATTAATTGTATCCATTTCCTTATGTTTGGAAATGCACAAAAGACCACAGAAACACTCATGGAAATAAACTCAAATGGTAGAATTCGGTCCCCACCTATCCTCTGCTACATTTGGTTATGTGGATGGATACACAAAGGCCTGGAGTGAGTGTGCAAACATATGTACCACTTTTTTCTCTTTCTCCTGCCTTCAAGATTGTGTGGTTCACTCCCCTTTTGCACAGAAATACTAGCCAATTGGATGTGAAGAACTTTGGGAAATGTGGATGTATACTACTGTGCTATTGGCCATGTGTTGTCCCACTAATTTGGAAACACCTATATCCCCACCCCAAACTACACAACCTTTGATAGAGAACACACACCTTACATGTGGATTTTCCTCGTTCATAAATAAATCGTACACTGCAAAAAATATCATTATTGATATTGGTATTTTTGTTAAGCAGGACATTAGATGGGGTTTGAGGTATTAGTGGAAGGGAGGGATCTGAGGGCCAGATATACAAACCGTTTGCTAACCTGCTATCTGTCACAAATAGGTGACTGGAAAAAGGTAGGTTTGGTATGTATAAATGAGGTTCTGGTGCAAAGTGCAAAAATAGCAGCGTAAACCTAATCTTACTGACTCGCTGTTTTTGCAACTGGAATTTGCGATTACCCAATATCGCTTCACAATTTTCTTTTCTTATTTTTGGAAGTGCTATCTGTTGACAAATTGTGAATAGTTACAAAAACAGTTTTTTTCACTAGGAAGTTAGCATTAAGTGAAAGCAGGTGTTAATCAGGTCCAAAATATAAATGGGGTGAAAACTTGCATTTTCTTCAATAAAGGTTGCTGTGTATGCTGTGGCAAAGAGGAAGAGAATTTTCACTCCACACCAGCAAACAAGAAGGCAAAGACAAGAGCACATTTTCAGAGACATAGTGACTTTATTTCAGCAGACTGAGGAAGAGCTCTATGATAAATATAGGCTCAGCAGCAATGGTATTTTTGATTACATTTCTGAAGTAGACCCTGTGATGTCTGGGGAACTGACAGATATGTTACTATACCCACAGACATTCAGTACTTTGATGCCTCCACCGTCGCCTCAGGGTTGTTGCAACAGCAGAAGGAGTTTCTCAGAGCTCACTTTCATGATTTAAAAAAAAAAATTTGAATGCAATGCTTCTAAATATTCGTATATATATTTCATTTCATGGCTCAAGTCCATCAGCACAGATCAGTTGAACCCAACAGATACCCTCGATAAGGACATCACCAACTCCAATGTCTGGATTAGGAGCTGTGTGGACTCCCTTTCCCCCATCAAACCCAACAAGCAAAGATCATCTAACAAGCAAGGAGCTGGTATACAGAGAACCACCGAGACACTACAATACCCAACCAGGATTCATGAAGTACCACAGCACCAAAGCAGCGCTCATCGCAGCCCCAGATGACATCCGGACCATCCTGGACTGAGGATACACAGTGGCCCTCATCCTGTTTTACTTAGTCATGGCTTTCAACACTATCTCCCACAGCAAGTTCATCAGAAGATTCCATGAGATTGGCATCCAAGGATCAGTTCTCAACTGAATTGGCTCCTCTGTCATGGGAATAACTCAAAGGGTCAGATTGACGCCTTTTATGTCAGAGTTCAAGAGCCTGATCTGTGGAGTCCCCCAGGGATTGTCCCTCAGCCCTACCTTATTCAACGTCTACATTACACTGCTAACCAACATCATCCAGTTCCAAGACATCACCATCATCTCCTTCACCCAAATCTCCTCTTCCTTTCGGACAAGACAACCACCACCAGAACCAACTTCACCAACTGCAGGACCACAGTATCAGGATGGATGTTAACCAACTGCCTGAAGTATAACTCTGACAAGACAGGCATTCTGGTCTGCAGTAACAAGAGCTCCCATGTTCTTCCACCTGGTGGCCATCGTAGCTAGGAACAACACCAAAACACACCTCCCATGCAATAAGCTCAACATGATGGCACAAGTCAACACAGTGAGTGCTCCCTGCTACACATAAGGGTGGGCAGAACTCAAGGAGTTCTACTCTGTGGAATTCCGTGGAGTTACATAGAAACTCCATGAGATTCCGTGGAGTTCTGCCTGCCCCTAAATTTGATTCAAGCAAGCCGGGCTGAATATGGCTGGAATGCCAGAAACCGGTCCTCGGAAGCTTGTTTCCGGTCCAGGGAAGACATGGCTTGGCAGTTCGGGCTGGACTGTTCCAATGAGGCACAGGGTCAGACTGATTTGCATATAGCCATGTCAGAACTGGGGTTTCAGAGTGGGCTAAAGAACGGTGACGGATTAAACCCAGATCTTTTGACTGGGTGTGAGTGCTTGATTGATTCAGATTCTCCGTCCATCACCACCCCCTTTTGTACCGCTTTTGGCCGCCATAAGTGTGGCAGGGTATGCTCAGACGTGAGTCCCTTGCTCGCTTTGTCACTGGATTCAAGCAAGCCGGGCTGAAGACGGCTGAAATGCCAGAAACCGGTCCTCGGAAGCTTGTTTCCGGTCCAGGGAAAACATGGCTTGGCAGTTCGGGCTGGACTGTTCCCATGAGGCACAGGGTCAGACTGATTTGCAAATAGCCATGTCAGAACTGGGGTGGCAGAGTGGGCTAAAGAACGGTGATGGATTAAACCCAGATCTTTTGACTGGGTGTGAGTGCTTGATTGATTCAGATTCTCCGTCCATCACCACCCCCTTTTGTACCGCTTTTGGCCGCCATAAGTGTGGCAGGGTATGCTCAGACGTGAGTCCCTTGCTCGCTTTGTCACTGGATTCAAGCAAGCCGGGCTGAAGACGGCTGGAATGCCAGAAAATGGTCCTCGGAAGCTTGTTTCCGGTCCAGGGAAGACATGGCTTGGCAGTTCGGGCTGGACTGTTCCCATGAGGCACAGGGTCAGACTGATTTGCATTTAGCCATGTCAGAACTGGGGTGGCAGAGTGGGCTAAAGAACGGTGATGGATTAAACACAGATCTTTTGACTGGGTGTGAGTGCTTGATTGATTCAGATTCTCCGTCCATCACCACCCCCTTTTGTACCGCTTTTGGCCGCCTTAAGTGTGGCAGGGTATGCTCAGACGTGAGTCCCTTGCTCTCTTTGTCACTGGAATCAAGCAAGCCGGGCTGAAGACGGCTTGAATGCCAGAAACCTGTCCTCGGAAGCTTGTTTCCGGTCCAGGAAAGACATGACTTGGCAGTTCGGGCTGGACTGTTCCCATGAGGCACAGGGTCAGACTGATTTGCATATTGCCATGTCAAAACTGGGGTGGCAGAGTGGGCTAAAGAACGGTGATGGATTAAACCCAGATCTTTTGACTGGGTGTGAGTGCTTAATTGATTCAGATTCTCCGTCCATCACCACCCCCTTTTGTACCGCTTTTGGCCACCATAAGTGTGGCAGGGTATGCTCAGACGTGAGTCCCTTGCTCGCTTTGTCACTGGATTCAAGCAAGCCGGGCTGAAGACGGCTAGAATGCCAGAAACCGGTCCTCGGAAGCTTGTTTCCGGTCCAGGGAAGACATGGCGTGGCAGTTCGGGCTGGACTGTTCCCATGAGGCACAGGGTCAGACTGATTTGCATATAGCCATGTCAGAACTGGGGAGGCAGAGTGGGCTAAAGAACGGTGATGGATTAAACCCAGATCTTTTGACTGGGTGTGAGTGCTTAATTGATTCAGATTCTACGTCCATCACCACCCCCTTTTGTACCGCTTTTGGCCACCATAAGTGTGGCAGGGTATGCTCAGACGTGAGTCCCTTGCTCGCTTTGTCACTGGATTCAAGCAAGCCGGGCTGAAGACGGCTGAAATGCCAGAAACCGGTCCTCGGAAGCTTGTTTCCGGTCCAGGGAAAACATGGCTTGGCAGTTCGGGCTGGACTGTTCCCATGAGGCACAGGGTCAGACTGATTTGCAAATAGCCATGTCAGAACTGGGGTGGCAGAGTGGGCTAAAGAACGGTGATGGATTAAACCCAGATCTTTTGACTGGGTGTGAGTGCTTGATTGATTCAGATTCTCCGTCCATCACCACCCCCTTTTGTACCGCTTTTGGCCGCCATAAGTGTGGCAGGGTATGCTCAGACGTGAGTCCCTTGCTCGCTTTGTCACTGGATTCAAGCAAGCCGGGCTGAAGACGGCTGGAATGCCAGAAAATGGTCCTCGGAAGCTTGTTTCCGGTCCAGGGAAGACATGGCTTGGCAGTTCGGGCTGGACTGTTCCCATGAGGCACAGGGTCAGACTGATTTGCATTTAGCCATGTCAGAACTGGGGTGGCAGAGTGGGCTAAAGAACGGTGATGGATTAAACACAGATCTTTTGACTGGGTGTGAGTGCTTGATTGATTCAGATTCTCCGTCCATCACCACCCCCTTTTGTACCGCTTTTGGCCGCCTTAAGTGTGGCAGGGTATGCTCAGACGTGAGTCCCTTGCTCTCTTTGTCACTGGAATCAAGCAAGCCGGGCTGAAGACGGCTTGAATGCCAGAAACCTGTCCTCGGAAGCTTGTTTCCGGTCCAGGAAAGACATGACTTGGCAGTTCGGGCTGGACTGTTCCCATGAGGCACAGGGTCAGACTGATTTGCATATTGCCATGTCAAAACTGGGGTGGCAGAGTGGGCTAAAGAACGGTGATGGATTAAACCCAGATCTTTTGACTGGGTGTGAGTGCTTAATTGATTCAGATTCTCCGTCCATCACCACCCCCTTTTGTACCGCTTTTGGCCACCATAAGTGTGGCAGGGTATGCTCAGACGTGAGTCCCTTGCTCGCTTTGTCACTGGATTCAAGCAAGCTGGGCTGAAGACGGCTAGAATGCCAGAAACCGGTCCTCGGAAGCTTGTTTCCGGTCCAGGGAAGACATGGCGTGGCAGTTCGGGCTGGACTGTTCCCATGAGGCACAGGGTCAGACTGATTTGCATATAGCCATGTCAGAACTGGGGAGGCAGAGTGGGCTAAAGAACGGTGATGGATTAAACCCAGATCTTTTGACTGGGTGGGAGTGCTTGATTGATTCAGATTCTCCGTCCACCACCACCCCCTTTTGTACCGCTTTTGGCCGCCATAAGTGTGGCAGGGTATGCTCAGACGTGAGTTCCTTGCTCGCTTTGTAACTGGATTCAAGCAAGCCGGGCTGAAGACGGCTGGAATGCCAGAAACCGGTCCTCGAAGCTTGTTTCCGGTCCAGGGAAGACATGGCTTGGCAGTTTGGGCTGGACTGTTCCCATGAGGCACAGGGTCAGACTGATTTGCATATAGCCATGTCAGAACTGGGGTGGCAGAGTGGGCTAAAGAACAGTGATGGATTAAACCCAGATCTTTTGACTGGGTGTGAGTGCTTGATTGATTCAGATTCTCCGTCCGTCACCATCCCCTTTTGTACCGCTTTTGGCCGCCATAAGTGTGGCAGGGTATGCTCAGACGTGAGTCCCTTGCTCGCTTTGTCACTGGATTCAAGCAAGCCGGGCTGAAGACGGCTGGAATGCCAGAAACCGGTCCTCGGAAGCTTGTTTCAGGTCCAGGGAAGACATGGCTTGGCAGTTCGGGCTGGACTGTTCCCATGAGGCACAGGGTCAGACTGATTTGCATATAGCCATGTCAGAACTGGGGTGGCAGACTGGGCTAAAGAACGGTGATGGATTAAACCCAGATCTTTTGACTGGGTGTGAGTGCTTGATTGATTCAGATTCTCCGTCCATCACCACCCCCTTTTGTATGGCTTTTGGCTGACTAAGTGTGGCAGGGTATGCTCAGACGTGAGTCCCTTGCTCGCTTTGTCACTGGATTCAAGCAAGCCGGGCTGAAGACGGCTGGAATGCCAGAAACCGGTCCTCGGAAGCTTGTTTCCGGTCCAGGGAAGACATGGCTTGGCAGTTCGGGCTGGACTGTTCCCATGAGGCACAGGGTCAGACTGATTTGCATATAGCCATGTCAGAACTGGGGTGGCAGAGTGGGCTAAAGAACGGTGATGGATTAAACCCAGATCTTTTGACTGGGTGTGAGTGCTTGATTGATTCAGATTCTCCGTCCATCACCACCCCCTTTTGTACCCTAAATTTGAGTGGGCATGGAGTTGTGACAGGGCACGTGACTTCTGACAATTGCTTAAAGCCGAGCATCTGTGTCCCACTTCGCTAACTCACCCAGCTTGCATTCTCCGACATGCACCTTGTGAACCCTGACCCAGCTGTGGTGCACTGCCTGCCACCCCAGGTGTGCCTATCTAGCGAGCAGATGCTCTTATGGGACATCCTGTGGGAGCTACAGACAGCACCAGCCTCTTTTCACAAGCTGAACCCCGTTCCCTTCCTCCGGCCTGTTCGGGACTGGCTCATGCGCTCGCCCAGACTCCCTGCACTCTTCGCACTTCACACTCAGGTTCTGCTGCCAGCACCCGCAGTTATCCTTCACCGGGAATTCAGGCACTTGGCAGGCAATGGCGGGACAGCTGTCCGGATTTCAGGGGTCACAGTCATTGCTGATTCTGTAGCAAAGTCACAAAGGCACACAGAGGACAACAAGAAACACTGACGAGTTCAGCGTTGCTGCTATGTGCCTACTTGAGCTGGAGACACCTTTAACTTCAAGGTCTTGCATCCTGATTGCTTAAGCCTGCGTTGTTGGTTATTAAAGGGTTCTGATGAAAGGGCGAGTAGTGCAGACAGGCACATCTGCACTGCTGTGAGCACACCCTGCCTTCTCACACACAGCTCCCTTCAGATTAGGAGAGGTGAAAGAGCACTCACCAGCCTGGCCTTTCGAAGGCCAGCCAACCTCATATATAATAGGCACATCCCAAATGGGATCTAATTAAGCAGAAATTATTAATGAACAAAATGTTAATTTAGGCACATTTTCTACAGTTTATAGAAAATGTTGTGATTGCATTTATACAGCACTTACTACCCTTTAGGCGCTAGCACGCTATGACATAAACCAAGGTTAGTGGCTAATTTATTGTTTATTAGGTTCAGTCTTCTTTGGGTGAGAAACCACAAAATGCTGTCCCTTAGTAAGTTACCCGTTGCTCTGTAGCTTTTTAAAATATTGCACAATTAGTTTTCATTTACAGTTAAAAGACACCAACACATCTGTAAGTACACTGTATGCTGACTGCTCTGCTCTCTTGTTTAACGTTAGCTTAATTACATTTGGGTAATTTCAGTGATAGTGTTATATTATTATGTTTTTTTTCCACATTGTGTTGTATCTTCAGTTTGGTCATATTCTGCGTACAGGCAAGGACACAGGGAGATGCACCTTTGCCTTTGTTTGAACTGCATGACAATGTTTAACCGCATGGGGCCATTTTGTGTTTACATGATAAACGCAAAGGGCAGAGTCTACGAAAACAAAGTGACACGTCCACTAAGAATCGGAGAGAGAGGCATGTGTGTGTCATAAAATGCATTAGCAATGTAAACACGCCAGACAAAGTCTAAAGGCAACTGAGCATCCAGAAAAGCATGTGACACCTTTGCTGATGCACCTGTGCCGTGTTACAACTGGGTTACGCTTGGGCCACTTAGAAAGTGAGGCGACATATAGTTATGAGCAGGGACCACCATCCCAGAGCTTTGTCTCGAGCAGAGGGCACTGACCACTGCTGGGCAAGGAAGGGCGAGGGTGGTGGGTTGATAATAATAGTTAAAATAAAAACACTTGCTTGCATTTGCAAAAAACTTTTATGGTGGGTCACAAAGTGAGTAAGGAGAATTTGAACCTGTTCCCTTGTGCTAAGTGGAATTATAACAAGTATCCCATCTCTAAAAATAGAGGGGGCTTTGTCCACCCATATACACCCATAAATTCAGCCTTGCAGTACATGCATGGTTAACAGAGGGAGCACCATCTGACCCTTTCGTCCCTTTAAAAAAAGGATGGCATGACAACCCAGTGCTCTCGAGCTGCTTAATTTTCTGCCCTGAAGTAGCCAGGCAAAGAAACTCTGCTGCCAACTACTCTACACCCTATGCTGCACATACGCTGTGTGTGGTGTCTGCTAACAACTTCACACTACCGTCCTTCTTTTGAAATGACACATAAAGAATGCGCTTCAAAAATGCTTGTGTCAAGCAAGGTAACATGAAAGAGATGCAGGCCCTTGAGAGTGCTGGGACAGTACTGCCACAACACTGGTTTGAAAGGCCAGGTTGCAAGTACTCCAAGTCAGTGGGTGCATTTCCCTATTGCATCCAAACTGAAATAATCCACTGCTTGGCTCGGTGTCTCCTAATATCCCAGACCTTCTTACATAAATCATTTTCTGAAGCTTCTTCAACTGCTCGGTGTGATAGACTACAGGGAAACGTATTTGTCATGATCTTGCGTGACTTGTTGTGGTGTTCCATATTGGCTCACTTATTGCTCGACATTTACATGCTTCCACATGCATTACTAAACAGAGCCTTCAAAATGGCACAGCAAAACTCAGCCCCAACCTCTGGAAAAACAGCCATGCAAAAGTTGCAGTTAAAGCCCCCGCCTCGCTCATAGGTGAATGCAGATTTAAATTAAAAATCTTTTACAACATCTACAGGGCCAAGTGGAATAAAGGAGCCAGATACACTTCTAACCTCACCCACTTTACAGTCCATATGGAAAACTTCAAAAGATAAAAACAGGAGGCAGATCCCTAGCGTTCATGGTTCCAAACTCTAGAATGTGTTGCTGCTTAGTGACAAGAAGAACAAACCACCTCGTTTCCACAAAACTCCATGAGACTGAACTCTTCAGATAGGCATTCATCTGATGCGTGGCATAGATGAGAGCAGTGCTGGAGTAATACCGAGTAGCAATACATCACTTTTCATTCACTTTCACTCTACCTCACCTAGGGGCAGATTTATGTCGGAATTGCGCCACGATTACGCCGCCGTTGCGTCAAGCAACGGCGGCGTAAACGTGGCGCATCCCTGCAACCCATTTACAATGTGACGCATCTAGGCAGATGCGTCACTTTGTAAAGCCCTGCGCCACATGGGGGCGTTCCGGCGCAGGGTGGGCGTTCCGGGGCAGGGGCGCCTCGCAAATGTGCCTGCGTGAAATCCACAAGATTTCACGCAGGCACTTTTAGGCCAATGCTGCGTCAAAACCCTGTGCCTGCTTGAAGCAGGCGTAAGGCTTGACGCAGCATTGGACAGATAGGGCCCCCCAGAGCATTGCTGGAGCTGCGTCGCGCTTGCGACGCAACTCCAGCAATGCGCCGCCTTTACGGCACAGATGCCTCACGCATCTGTGCCGTTTTTGCCCCATGGTGCGCCGCATTGTAAATTGTAAATGCGGCGCACCATGGGTCGCGGAGCTGCGGCGCACAATAACTGGCGCATCCCTGGGGATGCGCCAGTTATTGTAAATCTGCCCCTTAGTATTGTTACGGCGGGATTTCTGATCTATTGCTATAGGTCTAGATCCCAACTCAGGTCGACTGAACCGTTGATACCTGTCATAGAGTAAATCCACTACTAGGTCAATAAGTTAAGGACTTACACCACTCTAAAGAACCACTTACTACAAATACGTTTTAAAGGTTTATTATAAAGCCAAAGTTAACTGGAGATACAAACATCTCAAAATAAGATTCAAAAGATATACTGGTATCAATACAAACATACATTTTCTAAATGCTCTTAGTCGGCAGAAGAATATTGCCAAAACCAATTCAAATATCATCAGAGTTGCAAGAATAGACACAAGCTGTAACCTGTGAGTCATTTACAGAAAGGAAGAACATTCAGATTAGACTGTCCCTACACTAGACTAAGTGACATCCCTACTTAGTAAAATCTTAACCTAAAAGGTGTCAGCCGTGGTGACTTCCAAAGAAGATCACTCACTTCCCTTAGTCTTCGTTGTAAATCGGTGTCTCGCAGATCCTATCTGCCTACCCATCCGCTCTCTTAGGTTCCTCAGACCATCTGCCTTAACTCCACCCAGGGGTGCTGTCCCTAATACAAAATCACATTTACAATAGAAACGCCCTTTAGAGACGCCCCTCACGTGGTGTTGGTTCTGGCATTTTCCATGCTGATACTCCTCTGGGCCCATCGTTAGCGTTGACCTTGCTTCTCAGGCTCTTCTCCGGCAGGACGGTACCCCCCAGGAAATTCCTGAAGCCTCCTCCAGGCCTGTGCCTGGCTCCCTGAACAAAACTCTATTCATTACTCTCTTGATTGGAACCTCCTCGCACCTGCAAACAGACACTTGTACAGTGGGCCCCAAATTCCGGCCTCCACCGTATCTTCTAAGTCGTAAACCATCGAGCCGTCTCTGCAATTTATGCTTAACATGACCTTCCTCTAACTAACACATGCAGATCAAAAGAAACAACCTTCTCTATTCAGGCCTATTAGAGTTACATGAAACGGGCCTGTGCACTCTGTAAACCTTTAATTTCTTAATCTAAACAGTATTCTAACTTATTACACACAATGGTTATATGAAACACTTCTATAAAAACATATATTTCAGTTCTATGATCAATAATACTTTGAATTATAACAACCTTAAAATCCATATCATGTGAGAGTGTAACAGCATCTTGCATTCTCTGTGAACTGCCATATGGCCTACACATTTCTACGTTTAGCAACATTACATTCTCCTCTACAACAGCCACATAACATGGAATTTCAACATCATTCTAACATCTCTACACACTTCTACATTAGCTTTTCACACTGATATATGCATTCTATTCTAATTAAACACTCTTATATAATCTTTACTAAACTGATGCAACGTGCTTGTAAATATGGCGCACTTCTAATTTTTCTCTCGATTTGCGCTCTCTCAGTTCCCCCCTTTGATGACTTTTAGTAGTCATCACCATCACAACACCATCTCTGAGGTATGAACTGAATCAAACTGAACTCGTTGCAGTACTCTCTCGTTTCATCATCTCTAGAGCCTTCAGACTCCTGTACTGATTGTCCTGCATCGCAGCTAATCTCCTCTCCTGCTCTCTCATGGATCTCTGCAACCTATTTGATCTATACCATTGGTACAGCCGCACCAATCCCCACAAGGCGATTATACAAATCACTATTATGATTATAGGTTTCAGTATGTACCAAATGAAACCCTTTCCTAGGTTGGCAAACCAACCTTCAACTTTACCCATTCCCTGACCTACTTTTTCCCACACAGTTACCTGTGTTAAATCCTCAATCTCATGATGAATTTCAGTGATGTTCCGTATATACTTTTCTAGAGGTTTTGAATTGTCTGGAATGTAAGTGCAACATTCCTGAACCTTCAAAGCCTTACAGACTCCTCCCTCTTTGGCTAACAGAACGTCTAGAGCAAGTCGGTTCTGAAGAACCATTGCCCTTATCGATTGCATCTCTCCCTCCACCAGCATTAATGATCTAGCAGTACTGGCGGACAACCTATCTACAACTGTTGCCAATCTTCTAATCTTGACATCATTCAGTGCTATCCCTAAAAGAGGAAACATAGCACCAAATACGTCTCCAACTACCTCCTCATAGCTTACATCCCTTCTTCCTCTAGCTTGAGTTCCTCTCTCCCTTTCTCTGGGTGATAAACCGACACTATAGGACCTATGGTAACGGGTACTTGAAGAGCATCTGGCAATCCATAAGACTCAACCCTCTCTGTTGCTGGCATCTTCTGCACCACAACCCTTCCGACTACTCTCTGTACAGGACTATGTTGAGGTGTCTCCTCACCTTTGGTAGGTACCCAATTCGTTATAGGGAGTGGCCTATTCCCTTCTATGTCAACCCTATCTTCCCTTGGGAGCTCCGTACCTTCTATCTCCCTATTGTCCGGAGGCGGTCTATCTATCAACAACCTATTTATTAGGCCATCCTCTGACTCGCTCTCGTCATCCTCTTCTATGGGTCTCTTTCCTCCTGTAACCTCTCTCATTGGGTACAACTTATCCACTTCAATCGTCTGTACCCTCCATTTCTTGCTTTCCGCATCCCATTTGGCATCTTGCACTGCTCTTACTGATCGCCTTACCCTTTCCTGGCTTCTGTTCTGATTCCTGTCGTGCGCCGCCCTAATCCACGCATTAAGGGCCTCAAACTGTGTTGGTCTAGGCAAAGGTCTCAATGAGGACATAACTGATTTCAGCTGATGCAACACTTCTAGTCTAAACGTTCCGTATTTCGGAAAAGTCAGTTCCTCATTGCCTTCTGTAATCTTACTCCAAGTATCAAGCCACAGTATAGTATGCAACCCAACATTCGTTGCCATATAGTGAGCTGGTGTGTCTTCTGGCGGTGCCTCTTCCCCGTAATAAGATTCTCTTCTTTTTCTCTTAAAAATCGCTCTCAAACATTTAAAACACTTCATGTTCAAAATCTACAAAATTTCTATTTTCTCCGCGTTCGTTTACTTCCTGATGACAATCCACCAATCCCAGCGCGGTTCTCGCTAACTGGCCTATCACAGCACGGCTTCGCACCAACCGGCCTATCACAGCGCGGCTCTTCGCTGACGTCACACCAACCGGCCTATCACAGCGCGGCTTCACACCAACCGGCCTATCACAGCGCGGCTCTCGCTGACGTCACTCGTTCCCCTTCGCAGCAGTTCCCCTCCTTTCTCCGCTCGTCTCCCGGTCATGCATGCGTCCCATTCATACTCTGAAAAATGATTACTTCCGACCAAGCGATCACTTTCCTTGACTGTACGCCCACAGTCTAACTGTAATTGTCACCTTAACTGACGAAATGTCTTTCCGTGTACGTCCAGACAATCGCCTTAACTGATAGGTTACTTACACACGGTAACTTTCGACCTGCGTCCGTTACCCACACACTCACTCTTGCGTTCCCCCTATCTCGGTCCTGCGGGCGATCAATGGTACCTCATGACCCCCTTTACTCTGGTCGACAACTACTCTGGATGTTCGATACACCCGAACCACTTAAGCTCTTCCCAGAACTTAAGATTTTCCCAGTTTACCAGGTTGCGCGCGCTCACAACCCTCTCTCAATCTCTCTACAGGCATTCAACTCCGCATGACATTACAATACAGATACAACACAAAACACCGCAATCTGTCAACGCATGACCCTTGTTATACTCACTCTCGTCCGACCCTGCTGCTTTTCTCCCGCACCGTCAGCACCTACTTCGGCAGGCGATTCTTCCGCTGCTCATCTCTCGATCTCTAGGGACCTTGGGGTAATCTTAACCTAGTCTAGATCACCTTCCTCTAGAAGGTAACCATCCTTGTCTGCTACCAACTGTTACGGCGGGATTTCTGATCTATTGCTATAGGTCTAGATCCCAACTCAGGTCGACTGAACCGTTGATACCTGTCATAGAGTAAAAGGCAATCCACTACTAGGTCAATAAGTTAAGGACTTACACCACTCTAAAGAACCACTTACTACAAATAAGTTTTAAAGGTTTATTATAAAGCCAAAGTTAACTGGAGATACAAACATCTCAAAATAAGATTCAAAAGATATACTGGTATCAATACAAACATAAATTTTCTAAATGCTCTTAGTCGGCAGAAGAATATTGCCAAAACCAATTCAAATATCATCAGAGTTGCAAGAATAGACACAAGCTGTAACCTGTGAGTCATTTACAGAAAGGAAGAAAATTCAGATTAGACTGTCCCTACACTAGACTAAGTGACATCCCTACTTAGTAAAATCTTAACCTAAAAGGTGTCAGCCGTGGTGACTTCCAAAGAAGATCACTCACTTCCCTTAGTCTTCGTTGTAAATCGGTGTCTCGCAGATCCTATCTGCCTACCCATCCGCTCTCTTAGGTTCCTCAGACCATCTGCCTTAACTCCACCCAGGGGTGCTGTCCCTAATACAAAATCACATTTACAATAGAAACGCCCTTTAGAGACGCCCCTCACGTGGTGTTGGTTCTGGCATTTTCCATGCTGATACTCCTCTGGGCCCATCGTTAGCGTTGACCTTGCTTCTCAGGCTCTTCTCCGGCAGGACGGTACCCCCCAGGAAATTCCTGAAGCCTCCTCCAGGCCTGAACAAAACTCTATTCATTACTCTCTTGATTGGAACCTCCTCGCACCTGCAAACAGACACTTGTACAGTGGGCCCCAAATTCCGGCCTCCACCGTATCTTCTAAGTCGTAAACCATCGAGCAGTCTCTGCAATTTATGCTTAACATGACCTTCCTCTAACTAACACATGCAGATCAAAAGAAACGATCTTCTCTATTCAGGCCTATTAGAGTTACATGAAACGGGCTTGTGCACTCTGTAAACCTTTAATTTCTTAATCTAAACAGTATTCTAACTTATTACACATAATGGTTATATGAAACACTTCTATAAAAACATATATTTCAGTTCTATGATCAATAATACTTTGAATTATAACAACCTTAAAATCCATATCATGTGAGAGTGTAACAGCATCTTGCATTCTCTGTGAACTGCCATGTGGCCTACACATTTCTACGTTTAGCAACATTACATTCTCCTCTACAACAGCCACATAACATGGAATTTCAACATCATTCTAACATCTCTACACACTTCTACATTAGCTTTTCACACTGATATATGCATTCTATTCTAATTAAACACTCTTATATAATCTTTACTAAACTGATGCAACGTGCTTGTAAATATGGTGCACTTCTAATTTTTTTCTCGATTTGCGCTCTCTCAGTATCTACATCAATGCGTACTGTTTCTCTCCCTTCAACTCTATAGTATCCACAAGGCTACATGCAGCAGGGCCGAGGGTAGGGCATCTCATCCTTTTCTGCGGTCTGGACATGTCTGTGTCTGTCTACTTACTTACCCATTTCATGGCCGACCAGTCATGAGGCCGCAGTGGAGCAAAAGCCAGAGAGGATGACTACTCAGTCAGAGGCGCGGATGGGTGGACCGGGCCCAGCATACCCTCTGCACAGTTTTTGGAGGCAGTGCACAGGGTGGAGTATAAGACTCTGGAGCTGCTGCGGAGTGATGGATGGAGCACTGAATGAGAGTTTTCATGCTCGTGACAGCGGTATAAACTGCTTGCTTTCGGCCGAAGGATGCACAACGGACCTGCTCTAAACAGTGTTGCACAAAGTGCACTCTGTTCAATATGGGTGGGCGGTAACCTTTGCCATGCGGAGTGTGATGGAGTTGGTGCCGAACTCCATGCTCAAAAGGGGGCACTGAGCAGCAAAACTAGACGAACTCTGCCGGCGGAGCCGAGTGTACCCCCCACCCCCACTTCACATCCTACGCATGCAACAAAAGATCTTTAAGTGGCTACCACAGAACACCAGGCGGACCGTCATGCAAGCACTCATCACCATCAGGCTGGACTGCTGCAATGCCCACTAAGCCAGAATCTCCAAACAACATCAATATAGACTCCAGACCAGGATCGCAATATTGAAAACAACAATATTGTGATACAAAAATAGTGTGTCAGTTCAATTCAATTCAATAACGCTTTGTTTCGATTTCTTACAAGAAAATCATAAAAGCACATAGTATCACGTCATTATAATCAAAACAAAAATGCAGTCCAAAATATGATTTTAACACGCCCTACTGTAACTTCCTTTGAGCTTGATCAAGGGGAATAGCATATTATAAAAATGTATATTAAAATACTTTCCCTACATTTAATTAATTTTTTTTAATACAGTTAGTGACCTTGTTAAATATTCGCTCTCTAGAGGTTGCAGTAAATACTTTGGACTAGGTGTGGGGTTTTGAATGTTAATACCACACAGCCGCCATGACAGGTTTTATGATCTCTGATGTTCTGACCATTTTAAACTCGACAGAAAATGCGGGGCGACAACATTGTCCAAGGCCGAATGACCTTAAGATTGGTCAAATCCACCTCCTTCTTTGCATTGCGTAAAATTTACAAAATAAAAGATTGTGCAATGTCGATTGTTGAGACACATCATCACATGGGCACTTGCTCTTAATTCTAGACCAATCATTCATGATAGGAAAACGAGTTAATCTGTGAATGATCCCTAATGTAAAGCGGGTCAATACATATCTATCATAGCCACCTAGGGTGTTTTTAAGATATGGCTGGATGCTATAATTGGTTAAAACCAGTTTATTAATCTGAACCGTTGGCTTCAAAATGTCAGCAAAAAATCTGATTGTCTCCAGGAGCACCAAGAAACTTCTTTAAAAAAAAATTCTAGTGACTGAAATCATGGTACTAGGGTCATTGCAATGTTCAGGATGCCCAAGGTCATTTATGAAATCGTTAACGTATTTTAACCATGGGATTTTAGAGACCTGCTGTAATTTAAGCTTCAGACTATTGTTTAACATATCCCAGTTAAAAGTAGTTTTTGTAGGGGTCCATATCCTGTCCCACAATACAGCGGGTTGTATTTTTATAAGGTCAGATATATGTGGCATCCCTAGTTCAGAGTGACAAATGTAAGTAGATGTACTGCTTGGTACTGCCTACAGGAATCTCAAAAAGGCATTCTCAACTAGCTGTCTGCGTAGCCCCAGACGCCTGCACTGTGCATAGCCATAAAGACACATTGTGCCTGGTATATGTGTATTAATTTTATGGGAGGTCATCTACCCAGTTTTCTAGAGAAATCGGCTAGTGTAGCACTAGCTTTCGTAAACAGTAATTTCCTAGCTTGGACTGCCTGAATCCATGTTCCCTTCTAGGTAAGAAAATCTTTTAGTGAATTCAACCATTTTCTTATCAATATATATGTCTCTACATTTTATACTACCTCCCCTGCATCTCATGATAAAAGTTTTTGAGGTGTTCACTCTGAGGCCCAATTTGTGCATGAACTTGGAAAAACTCGTCACTACCCTTGGGAGCCCCAATTGCATTCTGTGGCATCAATACAGCATCATCCGCGTACAGTAGTGCGGGAATGGGATGATTGTCAATTTGTGGCAAGTCCTGACACTTATTTGCCAGGTCTTGACCTAATTCATTAATATAAGGTGTAAATAAAAAGGGTGGTAAGACACAGCCTTGTCTTATCCCTGTCTGTATTTTGAACATGGCCGTGCACTTCCGGCTAGCCCCGTAACGGACCCTGGCATTTGCGTCACTATAAAGCTGTCTCAAAAAATGTATAAATGGGGTTTCCACACCCATACCGTCCAAGATCGTCCATCATTTATTGTGTATAACACAACCAAATGCTGCCGCTAAGTCTACAAATGCCAGATATAGCCTACCATGTTTAGCCATTGTATACTTCCCCAGAAGAATATTTAAATTTGGACCCTGCTCAACCGTGTCTAGGCCCTGTCGAAAGCCAAATTGTAATTCTGATATAATACCATTATCTTCAGCCCAGTCCTGTAGTCTATTAAGTATGATGTGCCCCACCACCTTGAGCAATGAATCTAAGAATAATATAGGCCGATAGCATACGGGTTTCTGGTAGCTGCCTTTCTTAAAAATAGGGGTTGTGTTGATTCAGACCAAGTAGTTATAAAACTGGTAGAACAGCACGCTATAATTACTTAGGTGAAAAGCATGCCCCATAGCGGTAAATTGGATTTATAAAAGTCTACGGAGACTAAGTCAGGGCCAGGAGCTTTCCCACTCATACTTGCCATAATGACACAGTTGACCTCTTTTAGGGTAAAGTGGACATCTACTGGATAGTTATTGGATGTCAATATTTCGTGCTGTTGCTGGGGAAAGTCCATGGGTTTCTCGTGCATGGGGTTGATATACATGTTAGAATAATGTTCCACCCTTTGATCTTCAGCAATAGCTATCTCTATAGTGGGTGTGTCTCGAGTGACCAGGAAAGGGGCATTTACTGCCTTCCAGAAAGATGTGTTATCTCTGGTTAATGTGGCTTTGTGTAGAGCTGACCAAGCTTCTTCTCTTAACATGCATTTATGCTCTTTAAGGGCTTGTTTATATTCCCCCGAGTCATTTTAATATCTTGGCTATTTCTGATTGGGTTGTGCGAGGCGTGATTCACTTTGGAATAAGCTTTAGTACATTTGGCATCAAACCAGATTTGTTTCCAGATATGCAGATTTTTGTTCTCCACAAATAGGGCCTTTCTAATATATCCGGTTATCTGTGAGAAGAATTTTAAAATATTGGCATGAGGAGTTGTCTCATCGAGACAAGCTAAGAGGGCAGGTTCACAGTTAATCAAAAATGTCCTATTGCATTTGATCGGATCCACCTTAGTTCAATGTAAAGAGTGGCCATTAGTTTTGTTCAGGGCTATATTCTGAACAATATTAGTCGATTTACTGCGTTACTTGACAATAAAAAGGTTAAGATTAATGGAAAATGATTGCTTAGGGCATTTTTATGGGTGGTAAAGCTTTTAAGTCTGGTTGCATGTCTGTTTGACATGAGTATATAATCAATATTTGAGTATACCCGGCTCACGTTAAATATAAAGCTGAAGGGGGCTGATGGGGTACATAGGTTATTAGTAAATCCTAAATCAGACGAGAACATGATTTCATTTAGGTATTCCCCGTAATCTGTATGTGGGAAGTGTGTATAACTGTTCCCATCATCAGATGTCATTTCACAGATAACCCCCCAGTATTGAAGCACAGTGCAGAATTAAAATCTCCTCCCCATATAACTAGCACATCTTTTGCATTTTCATTCTGTATGATATATAGAGCATAACTTAATTTCCTCAGTACCCCCACAAACTGATCTGATGGTACATTAATATAGAAATGTAACTGTGCAATACAGTGCAGTTTACCGATGTGAATTGTAACAAGTTGGTAATGGATTTCTAATTTCCTCAGTTCAATCTTACTTACATTCACATAATTCCCATGTGCCAATGGTACCGCAGCATATAACCATTATTATGCATAATGTCCTCTCCCCAAGTTTCCTGAAGACACATTATGTTACATTTCCCTACCATAGCGGATTGGTAAGCCTTGTATGTATACCAGTGCCATTCCAAAATAACAGATGACAAAGATCTTGACTACTATTGGCTATGTTGTTTGTGTCTTTTGATTCATTAGATGGGTCTGTGGCTATGGAAGATATCTTTGGAATTAAACACTTATCTTTGGTATCAGTTGTACCATGGGTAAGTGGCAAGATGTCAACATCTAGACAGATGAAGGGTCGAAACCTTTTTGAAGTGTCTAAGTTAGTACCTGAATCAGGGATTATTCCAGGGTCAAGAGTATGCATGCGTGTGTCTGGTGTTATGTTTAGGGTACCTTTCGTTGTTTGTGTGGCGTATGAACCTGTTTTATTTAGTCGGTCTACCTCTTCTAAAGTTAGGAGTCTATCAAATCGATTGCTAACAAGGAAGTTAGTTATATATTTGATGGGATTATCATTCCAGTCCCTGCTGGTGGAACTTGTGTATAGGTCCATTGGTGGTTGATAAAAGTAACCCAAAGGCACTAAGTTAATCCCCTAGGTTGTAATAAAACGATTGCCTGCTCTCCTCAAAATACTTTGGACTAGGTGTGGGGTTTTGAATGTTAATGCCACACAGCCGCCATGACAGGTTTTATGATCTTTGATGTTCTGACCATTTTAAACTCGACAGAAAGTGCCTCAGATAGCCATATTTTTTAGCCCAGCCAAAACAAAGATTTATTTCTTAGAGCATCCAAAGGCTCAGATATCTGAGCCAGTAATCCAGGGGCATTGGCCAGGATTACCGTGTAGGGAGTGGTAGCTGGTGATAAATCTAGACGAGCCATTGCTGACAGGTGCCTATTTAAAGATAGGTGTCTGTTAAGATGGGTATTACTTGGCTGGGTAGAGGTATGAACTTGAGGATTTTTATCATTTCTAAGGTTAGCTATGTTTATATCAGGGAAAATAGGGTCCAGTGTGGTCTTTGCAGATTCTATTAGAGGCTTTGGTTCTATCATTATTTGGCACTCTTTACAGTATGTCCCTGCAAATTGCGTATTATTTGAAGGGGCTATGTATTATCCCATTACCAGTGGACTTTGCTGGACCAGTATTCTTGCTTGATGTACTATCATTATTATAATGCTTAGGATTGTCTGAGCATTTATTTAGGGTCTCTTCAATTAGGGCCACTCTGTCAGATAATCTTGTTAGGGCATCTCTTAGGAGCTTATCTAGATCATCCATTTTTATGTTTAACTTTCTGAGATGATCTGGCGAGTTATAGGGCTGAGATCTTGCCCTAGGGCCTGCCTAGGGAAGAGCTAATGTTTTACCCCGTTTGATTATTTTGTGTACCTATTTTTTCCTGGAGTATGGCTTTAAGCCTGTGTGGGTATCCTCGGTTACTTTGGAAATAGTCTCCGGATTTCTCGGGCACTTCGATGATGGTTGATTGTTGCTTTCCTGGTCACTGACCACTATGTAGTCGGACACATTTTTGATACAACCGGTTTGGGTTGGTTGGCCCTTTGAAACCTCGGGTGGACAAGCGTGATCAACCTAGTCTGCTGTTGTCCCATTACTTGGGGTCACAACTGTCCCCGTAGTTTTCTAAGTTCACGGTCTCTACCAGTGAGATAATCTGCTGTTTAATTGCTCCCATTGCCCCTGTAAGATAGTTCATTAATGTCAAACGTGAGCCCCCTACGGTCTTTGACAAGGTCGTTAGTTGATTGTTTGCCGCCTTTCTTTTTCCCATTTTGCAGGCCGGCTAAAAAGCTAGATATTACGTAAAAAGTTCCAACAAGTTACTAATACAAGTCATAAGGGGCTGACAGAGCCTGCTTTATTGTTGAAATTGTAAACCAATCGCAGTGGACTAGATTAAATGAAGGGGGCCACTGTTATGGCTCTGTATCAGATATCAGATCCTCGCCAACAGAATGTGGCGTGCTTGTGATACTGAGCAGCAGTGATTGTAGCGTGTACTTGTGTGAAGGCTCATACAATACCCCCCTCCGCACGGTAGTGAGCCTGGCTTGTATCCTTAGTTATGTGAAGCTATACAAGGGGCAGGAAGTCACCATGGCTGGCAGAACTGGGAGCCCAAATAAAACCAGGAGAGGGGGCCCCACCTGGCCTCTTCCAGTCTATGACGGGCTAAGACAGGCCCGTCTTTACCGGGGCCAAGGCCAGGCACGCCCGCGCTCGTCCCGTACTGTGGGACGCCTCTCCGTTATTTATGGTGCTCCTACACTGAGCTGACAAGGTTTCCTCAGTAAAGTGCAAGCGTGCAAAACAGCTCCCACGCTGAAGGCCACCTTCCCGAAATTTATGGTGCTCCTGTGCCGAGGAGCAGCATGACCCTCCTCACAGGGCTGACAAGGGTTCCTCAGTAAAGTGCAAGCATGCAAAACGGCTCCTGTGCTGCGGGACGCCTCTCCGATATTTATGGCGCTTCTGCGCTGATGAGTAGCGTGACCCCTCCTCACAGGGCTGACAAGAGTTCCTCAGTAAAGTGCGAGCATGCAAAATGGCTCCCATGCTGCGGGACGCCTCTCCAATATTTAGGGGGCTCCTGCACCAACGAGCAGCATGACCCCTCCTCGCAGGGCTGACAAGGGTTCCTCAGTAAAGTGCGAGTGTACAAAACGGCTCCCGTGCTGCGGGACGCCTCTATGATATTTAAGGCACTCCTGCACCACCGAACAGCGTGACCCCTCCTTTCAAGACTGACACTTAGAAACCAACTGACAGACAGATACAGATATTCACACAACCAGTCACTCACCCATACATTCACTGAGATACCTAATCTCTCACTTATGCAGTTAATGACGTACCCACTGACTCATCCAACCAGGTACTCATACACCCACTGATTCACCAATACATCTTGGCATATATAGTTAACAATCATAAACATTTTTAAAAACACTCATAGTCACTGGGTGGATAATGTCAACAGTAATGTTATCAGTGATGTCATTTGAGATGTCATCTGTGATGTTAAAAGTGATGTCACTTACCATGTCATGAGTGATGTAGTAAGTGAGGTCATAAGCAGTGCATTGCGGGGTGCAAGTTATAGTTGAGTATAATTGCTGAATTTCACTGGTTTAGTATGAGTGAATAACACAAGAAAGGGCCTGAGTATGTTTAAAGACCAGAAGGGAACAACTCCGATCAAGCACAAAACAAAAGCACCAAATGGAGCTCTTGGTCTGATCCATGAAAAGAGTTCTGGGATATGCCTTTTATAGGACGGTTTCCCTCAACCAACCGAAGGTGGCATGCTTCATTATAGGGCATCCTCCGTGAATTACAAACCTAGTCATAACTCAGGCTACAAACCCCTCTCTGAGAGGGAGGAGCTCAATGATGTTTTTACTTTTTATTGTATCAGAAAAGAGGTATCCTAAAACCTCAATGAAGAGCAAGGTGTGGTAGAGGGAAGAGGAAAGAAAGGTATATGTGGGCTAAAACTAACACCAAAACAAACTTTAATGGAGAGTTTGGACGTTAGCATTCAAAACGCAAAACTACCACTGGGGTTTATTCAACCAGTCATTGTGACTCTCAAAACCTGCCATTCAATACAATGCATTTCAATGGGGTGCTATCATGTATATTGGTCCCAAGATGGCTGCCAGCACTTCCTGGTTGAAGTGTTGGTAGCCAATCAAATTTCAGTAGCATTTCTGTAGGTTTTTGGGCTACCAGGCTTTTAATTTTTTAACTTTAGTATCTCTGCCACTACTGAACAGATTTATACCAAATCGAAAATGCTTTCTTTGTGGACCAACATCTAGGATCCAGCCAAATTTGGTGCAATTCCGTTCAGCAGTTTGGGTTGTATTGAGCTCAAAATTCAAACATCCACATAGACACTTTGGGGCCCATTATGATAATGGTCAGGTCGCCACCGCCCGTGTGGTGGTGGCGATCCGTCCACCAAAAACCACCACCCGCCTCTAATTCCCCCCCCCCCACATTACCATGGCGGTGGGACCCCTGCGGACAGGAAGACCGTCTGCCGGTTTTCCGCCGGTAGACAATCCACCCGATTGCCTACTGGGCGGAAAAGCAGTTTATATGTTGGCGTTGTCTGGTAGACACCGCCATCCATATTGCTATGCAGGCTGGGATGTGCCTTTCCGCTGCTATGGAAAGGCAGGCGGTTCTTAACATTGGGGGCCCATAGCAGGCCCCAGGGATTATGGGTGGTGGTGGGGGATGCACATGGGGGATACCTATGGTAACCCCCAGCAGTTCCATGCACAACATGGCAGGCACTGCGGGGTGCCTGCCATGTTGTGCATGGAAGTGCACAACATGCCTTCCTGGCATTGTGGCGGGCGGTGCTGACTGCACCGCCCGCCACAATGTCAGGAATGCTGGATGCGCCCGCCACTGTGGTGGGCGTATCCTAATGTTCCCCGCGGGACCCCCACCCTTATGGTGGGCGGTCCCTTTTTGCATCGGGATGGCTGGCGGACAAAGTCCGCCCTCCATCCTAATGTGCCCTATAGGCTTAATATGGGGAAATCATGTTTTGGGGCCCCCTTGTTTTCTCAGCCCCACTTGACGGATCACCCTGACACGTTCAATACATCAGCTGAACCAAAAAGGGGAATCATAAAAAAAATTACAAATCAAATGCATAACACTAAATAAATTACCAAATTCATTAAATATAAAAAACTATAAAAGATATATATGAATAAATAATAATAATAGATATAGTTAAACAATATTAAAAAAGTATTGAAGTTTGGGAATAATAAACATACTATTCCCACATTATGCAAACAGTAGGGAAAGCATTGGATTTCGGAAGGGTAAGATTTACCCTTCCCACCCCAGTCTGTGCAGCAGTAGGTAAAGCATTGGGCTTCGAAGGGATTAAGGCGCACATGCATAAAGGCATTTTGCGTTTGGGGCACACACATGCCCGTTGAATCTCCTCAGGAGGGCCTTAGGCCCCCGGGCACCCTTGCCTCTGCATTACCTATTTTGCACTTACCAATCAGGTAATCACAATTTAGGCAATGCCAGACCATTCCCTTGAAAAGGCCTGGAGGCCCATAGGAAAGAATGTTGTTGCAATGGCATATAGCGATTCCCTAATTGCGATTGCGGTTCTTAGAGAATTGCAATTAGAGAAGCACTATTTGCATCCTTTTGTGATGAATTGTATTTTGCGATTACCAAATAGTAATTTTTTAATAATCGCTATTTGGTAATCGCAAAAAAAAACTTTGATGCATATCCCTCTAAGTTTATTTAAAAATATTATTAACAATTATACAAACAATAACACACAACATTATTATATAAACTAAAACACATTAAGATAATTTTAAAAATTATATTTTTTACAATTATATTATTGAAAACGATTTTAAAATTATATTCTTAACAACAATATTACTTACCTGAAAAAAATCGATATTCTTGACAATATTTCTGCATCACAATATTTTTGTATCATAATATTATTACCTGATATTTCTGTATCACAATATTTATGACTCAGTACATTGTCTAAATACCCCAGACTGTTCAGAACACTGCAGCAGGCCTCATACTCAATACCCGATGCCACACCAACATTATACCTCACCTCAAAGAGGTTCACTAGCTCCCCAATAAGAAGTGTAGTCAATTCAAACTTCTCACACACACATATAAAGCTTACACAACCCTGGACCATCATACCTCAACAAGCGTTTGAAGATTAATCACTTTTGCCAAAAAAAAGAGAAATGTCTTGGAGATGCTTACTTCGTGGATGATCGGCATCTTTTGAATCGCTCGGTGCGCATGATCATAGCGCCGAGTGAAGAATTTCTGCAACGCGAGCCACGGCATGAGCAGACAGGAACACTTCTTTCTTCTCTATGTTATGAGATGTCATCACGAGACGCAGCATAACACCACGTGACACACTGCGGAAGGACTTGTGCGTCTCATATTTCAATTAGTTTTCATTAAAAAAGAGGTGTGGTCACCGAAAGGTGAATCTAAGAATTTCGGGCCTGGACGTATTGTAAAAGTAATGAATAATGTCGTCATGCTTGCTGGTGGGGACGTGTCTCGGTTAACGGAATGTATGGAGGGGAATGGTAATGTGAAGTCAAAATGTTCCAATGGTAATGTAAAGCCAAAATGTTTCAACAATCTGTCACAAATTCTTCCTTTCCACAGTACTAGAGTTAAAAGATCTCCTTTGTATTTACAGGATTATTATCACAAGTAATATTTTTCCTGTTTCATTTTCACTGGACTATTTTATTAATGTTGTTTGTTGTCTCCATGTTTTATTTTATTTAGATTATTATAAAAAGGGAGATGTGTTGTATCTTTACCTTTAAGTTTAACATTCTTTGTTAGGAATGTTATGTGACATTAGCAATAATGTATGAGTCAAGCTGATGACAGTTTGAGCCACCACTTTGCTGTTGCCACACGCCTCTCTGGTGGGTGTAAATAAAGCTACTTATATTCAAATCTACTGGACTATCGCTTTATTAAAATGCCTCTAAATGCAGCAGAACACAAATAGCAAGCACGAGTGCCTGCTCGTGCTCGATAAAAGTGTTCTTGCTGTAGGATTTGTTCCCTCCCAAATTACACAAGGAGGAGTAATTGTGTACTCATCAGTAATTCTGTGTCAAAGAGTGAGGCACAATTACTGAAATGACACTGGTCACTCTGGAATAATTCAAATTCCACACAGGCGTTAACAAGAGTAGAAGCAAACTAAAATATGAGTTTTTCAATTGGCACATTTTCCTCAGGTCATAGACTGTGTTCATGGCACACCTTCTAATTTGCCCTCCAAGTGTTACAGAATTTGTATTTAAGAATAGAAAGAGACAATACTATAGCCTTATAGCCCGCCAGAGAGGGCTATAAAAGTAGTATAAATATGAAGTAGTTCCATTTTTATAATGGCTGCACAAGCCTTCTGCTCCAACATTCCTACTTCCATTTTCTTTCTGTTTGTCGCTTCTCAATTCTGAACATTCTACCCTTAGTGGGTGGAATGTTCGAATCCCCTTATAGCCCTTCTGCCTCAGGCTATGCCAATTGTAAAATGACCTCCCCTTCATTACATGGTGTCGCCTAGTTCAGGTCCATAAATCAGGTTCAATGCCTTTAACAACTGGTATAGCCTTTACCAGCTGGCGATAAGGCTATAATAACTGACCTTGTGGCTAAATTTCCTTCTTGCACTTATGACTCGTATACCTTCCAGCACTGTGCCATATATAAGTGGCTAGCAAGTTGAGAGTTTGGGGATGGATTTCTTTTAGGTAGTTATAATCCTCTACATTAACATCTATTAATATGTAATATATTATGATTTTCTGATTGTGATGTCATCAGTGTGTGTCTGGGTGTGAGTAGCATTTTGCAAACCTGAGTGCATTGCTTTTCATGATTCGCTATTTTAGGAATGTAAAGCCTCCGAAATTTCTAATTGGAACATGTATGCGATGGTACATTTCAGTTTCCAATTTGAATTTTTTTTTTTTTTACGAATCGCAAATTATGAATTGGTAAATGTATGCACTAGTACATTTGACCCTTGGAGACTTGCAGAATGTAAGCTGATGACATAATTTTGTCTGGCTTTTGAAATGCACTCTATAGTATAGTCCAAAGAGGAAAAATAATTAGTGAAGTCTCCTTACAGAGTTGGCTACTTGGTCTGACATATTATGGAATATTGAGCAAGGAGGGGTAGTCTACAAGTTTATCAATCTACTTTCCTAAGTAGGTAACTCAGACAAAAGCCTTTAACATCTTTGTTGACCATGTTCGACACTTTGAAGGAGAGCCATTCTTTCAGATGGAGGCAGTGGAACGTTATTTTTTTTCTAGACACAACAATCCAAAAGTAAGAGGAGCTAATGAGAGTCACACACTGCCAATCCGGGCTCCTACTTCACTCTCATCTTCCTGCTACACTTGGGCCCAGACCTACTACCACAGAGTGCTGGCCTAACTGAAGTGAAAAGAAATGAAAAGTCAAAAAAGGTAATGCTAAAAATTACTTTTGTTCTTCCATTCGTTCCTGGTCAGCAGTTAATATCAATTGCCTTTCCTGGGCCTGAAGGATTTACACTTCCTTGTATGAATTCTCTTCTTATAGCAGGAGTCTGAAGTCAGGATATTTCTTTCAGCAGGGCTTTCTTCATATGGAGTTTTCTCGGGTTCAGGAATGTTCTGAGGAGGTGGTGGTTAAGATTCCAGATGTATCCTGTGCAGTAACCAGTGGATGGAGAAATCCACAAACCTATTCTACCTATTTCCCACAGCCCCCCTACTTCTTTTTGTTTCTCTTCTTCTTTGTCTAACTGTAAAATTGGCCAGAATCCCCTCTTTCATCATGTCCTCGACTTTGCATCCATGCCCCTACTGTGCACAGTTTAAAACACATAAACAAAAAGCACAAAAACAATCATCCCTGCAACGCAAGCACCCCCGGACCATGGTGCAAGGGTGCCCCTATTTGGAGCAAGGCAGCCAATTGTGCACCAGCACAGATGAAAGCTTAGGAATGTGTCATATTACTGTAAATGCGATGCATCCCTGACTTTCCTTATGATGCAGTGCGCATCAAGATTGCTTAAGCCATGCTGCTTCATTTTCTAGTAAATATGACCCTGGGTTTAATTCGGTTAGGGCGCAAGCAGCATAACATACATGTATACAACATTCTTTTTCACCTTAACTTACATTAATATGGTTTCAACATTTAAGTCAGATTCTAAAAACTAAGAAGGAAATAGCTGTGAAGATTTTAATCTCACCTCTGACTGTTATGAAAGGTCTAGCTAGCTCTATAGAGTGAAATAGTTTAAAGGCCTGATTATGAGTTTGCGGTCACACCACTTTATCAGTGTGGCAGCGGTCCAAAGAAGACCACCATGGCAGCGGCCTCCACTTGCCATATTACAATGTTCCAGCTGGCCCGAGGTGGTCTTTCTGATGGCGGTGTATATTTTTTCACATTTGTCAATGCCGGTGTGTATATTTTGACTGCAGTGAGCACATATGCACGACTAGTCTACAGCACCTCTGTGTGAACACTCTGATTTCAAAGGGTTTCATTATTTCTTTTATGGTAATCAGATAGCCCTACTGGGAAACAGGGACAGCAGCATCCACCAAAAGGTTTGTATATTGCAATATCAATGTGACAAATATTACCCTTTCAATCATGTTGAGGCAGTTCTTTTAGTTGATGAATGCCAAATCTGAATGAGATCTTCATATAATGTTGAGATTCAAGTGCACATTGGCAGTGCACTACCAGAATAGTGAGAGTTCCATCGCAGGGTACAAACACATTGGGCCATATTCATGAGAAAGTGGCACAGTGCAACTCTGCACTGCACTTTATCAGTGAGAAAGTGCAGGAATGCGCGGCATTCAAGGAAATAGATTTGTGTCCTTTCTCCTGCGCTGATGCACAATGTGCTCCTTTACTCTCATGCAGGCACCCTTGCACCATGGTAACTTTAGACCAGATCTAGGAGATAATATTTCTGAAGTGATGTTGAAATTGACAGAATGGATTAAGACTTCCTTAGAACAGAATATCCCACTCATGAACCATAAGTCGGCATATCAGGTCAAAAGATCTCACTGGTTTAACTCCCAAATATTGAATGAATGCAAACAATTTGAAAGGAATTGAAGAAAGGCCTATGACTCAAGGATTAAATTAGAATATAGGAAGTTTATAAAAAAATATCAATATGCAACTAGGAGGACCTAGTCATCCTATTATGCATCTAAATTAGAAGATATGTCAAATTCAGCAACAGAATTCTTGCAAATAGTTACATCTTTTATGGATCCAAGGGACTGTGGGAGCGGAGAAGAGCCATATCTTTTGGACCTTTCTGAACAGGTGCAGTGTTGGGCTTCGTCAGATGTGAAGAGGGAGTTCATTTCAGGTCTTGGTTGCAAGGTTGGAGAATGACCTGCCATCAGCTCTTGCCAAGTGGAGGTTTCTCTTGGAGGCATGGAAGGAGATTCTTTTGTTGAGGTATTGGAGTCTGGTGTTGTGGAGGGATTTCTAGGCTTGTGAGTAGTTTGAAGGTTGTTCTTCTTTCAATGATGAGCCATTGGAGACGTGGACATGGTGGATGATGTGGTCATGTTGTAAGAAGTGAAGGATAAGTCTGGCTGTGGCATTCTGGACAATCTGTTTCTGGAGGAGTATTTTGTTGATTCCTGAGTAGAGGGCATTTCAGTAGACCAGTCCCTGGTAATGAGTATGTGGGTGACGGCCTTCCTGGAGACGGGGGGGTTCGACTTGAAAGTCTTGCGAAGTATGAGGAGGGTGTTGAAGCATATGGAGGAAACGGCGTTGATCTGGTTCTTCATGGTTAGTGAAGAGTCGAGATTGATGCTGAGGTTGCGTGCGTGATCCATTGAGGTGGGTGTCCGATGGCAGAGAGCCACCAGGTGTTGTCCCATGTGGAAGGGGTGGAGCCGAGGATGAGGAATTTTGTTTTCTCTGAGTTGAGCTTCAGGCAGCTGTTGCTCATCCAGGTTGTGACGTCTTTCATCTCTTCTTGGAAATTGCGCCTGGTGATGTTGAGTTCCATGGTGAAGGAGAGGATGAGCTGGGTGTCATCAGCGTAGGAGACAATGTTGAGTCCATGGTTTCTGATGATGGTTGTGAGGGGGACCATGTAGACATTGAAGGGTGTGGGGCGGAGGGAGGATCCTTGGGTTAGTCCGCATCTGATCTTTGTTGGTTCTGAAAGGAAGTGCGGAAGTCTTATTCTCTGTGTTCTGCCTGAGAGGAAAGATCATATTCAGTCTAAGGCTGTTCCTTGGATGCTGGCATTGTGGAGCCGGGTGGCTATTGTGCGGTGAGAGATGATGTTGAAAGCTGCTGATAGGTTCAGGAGGATGAGAACTGCCATGTGGCCTTGGTAGAGGAGGGCGCGAATGTAGTTGGTGGGGGCTATGAGGGTTGTCCCGGTGCTATGGTTGCTGCGGTATCCAGATTGAGAGGTGTCTAGGATGCTGTTGGTTTCTATGAAGTGTGCTAGCTGGGTGTTGGCGGCCTTTTCGAGGAATTTGGCAGCAAAAAGGAGCAGTGAGATGGACCTGAAGGTCTTAAGATCTGACGGGTCTGCGGAGGGCTTCTTTAGGAGAGGGGACTTGGCACCTTTCCAGTCATCAGGGAATGTGGTGATCTTGAGGGAGCAGTTGTAAGTTTGGCGTAGCTCGGGTGAGATGACAGTGGTGGCTCTGTGCAAGTTGTGCAGTAGGTGATCCGGAGTGGATGCTCTTCATTGTCATGTGAAAAAATCATGGAGATATACGTATCACTCTCTGATACAGCAAAACAGAAATAACTATCTGTTTCTTCCTGACTATCTAACTCATTCAATGAAGATCTTTCCTTCATCCATTTGATCAGGGAGAATGATCTGCTGGCAATATTTGATGTAGTTATATTAGGATCATGGCTTGAACCCGGTCTATTGTATATTCTGAAACAAGGAGGCAATTCTATCTTCCCGGTGCTAATAGAGTTGTTAAATTTCTCTTTACACTGTGGAGACGTACTGTCCCCTGGGAAGCACAAAGTGGTAAAGCTGTTGTTAAATAAAGTTTCCTTAGACCCATACTTAACCGAAAATCATTGAACCAATATCCCTATTATATGTTGTGCAGGAGAAACATGTCAACCAACACCTATCATCATTTTTAAAAATGACTGTTTGTTTGTAAAGCTTTTATTCGACACTTTTGCCATAAAGCCAACACATATAAAATACATATAAACATGATTCTTAAAACAAAAAACAAAAGTACAAATATTTTAAAAATACAAGTTGGACAAATATACAATCCCCAGATCAAACAGGACATTCATAATTCATACTAATTTTTGTACATTCAGGTGCAGCGAAATGCATTTTCACCTTTGCATAGTATTATCACCTTAAGGAGTTATTCAGACCTAATATAAAAACAGCTATATACAATCTATAAATAATTAAAAAGCCAGTATTTAAAAATAAACTTTATATCTATGTTTTAAGACCATACTTTTTTCTAAGCAAGCAGATACTGTAGAGGAATTTACTGACTCCAAAAATTAATAGGCGAGTAGACAAGGATCTAAGTAGTCTTTCTGCCTCTTTGTATGAGCGTATGCCCAGGTTTTTACAAAGGGGTTTGATCCATTTTGTACGCTGAAATCTGTACGATGGGCAAAAGAAAAGGATATGGGCTTCATCCTCCTTTTGATTTAGATCACATAGCTTACAATATGAATCGTGCCTACTAGGATTCGAATTTCCCCACCTACAGGTATTAGCATTTATTTGTAGTACCCCATACCTATATTGGAGAAACAATGTTTTAGCCAGTGGTGGTTCTACCTCATCCATGAATTCCTCAAATAAAGGGGTATCCTTGAATTCCAAAAACCTGTTTGTAAGTGAACCAGTGGCCCGTTCGTAGATATTAGTATTCATATAGTACCAGAACGCAAGTTTCAATTGATTTTTACAGTTTGGTTGTATAGAAGTTGGGTTTTTCCAGAAGTGTGTAAGGCCTATTTTAGTAAACCATACAGATATATGTCTCAGCCACTTAATGGCATTATATGTATCTAATTCCATAACTTCCATCAGACCCATTCTGTAGTCTACAAGTTCCGGAGTAGACCATAATCTTACCCAATAGATCAGTGGTCTCAGCCAACACAAATAGTCAGTGCGTTTTAGGTTAATGTCCAAAAAGACTGGGATTAAGGGGGTTCTTTTTGGCAACCTTAACAGACGCCTACAGAATACGTTTTCCTCTAATTGGAATGTTTGGTTTGAGTAAGGCCCCCAAATCTCGGCACCGTATAGAGCCGCTGATTGGGCTTTAGCTTTATACACTTCAAGCGCAGGTGTTATTGCTTTTGAGGTGCACCCTCCATGAATTTTTAATATTGGAAGGGAATTATGCTTAAGTATCAATCTGCTTTTTTCAAGCTGGTGTAGCCAAGACAATTTATTATCAAACCTAATACCTAAATAATCAAAGTGTTCTACATACTCCAGTTTAGTATTATTTAGAACCAAATTTTTCCTAAAGGATTTTGGGGGATTGACAGCCATATATTTAGTTTTAGTTGAGTTTATTTCTAGCCCCTTGTTTTTACAATAACTGTCAAATTGATTAACTAAATTTTGTAGCCCTTTAGGTGTTTGGGATATAAGAATGGTGTCGTCTGCGAATAATAGCGCTGTAATTACTTCATTGCATAATTTAGGGGAATCATGGTTACATTGAGCCAGATAGGGGGGGATATCATTTACGAATAAGGAAAAAAGGGTCGGGGCCAACACACACCCTTGCCTTACCCCCCGTCTTACCGGAATTGCTTGAGTAAGTTCACCATTTCTTCCCCATCTTATTTTTGCAAAGTTATCAGTATGGAGTTTTATAAGGTTATACAGCAGTTCATCCGGAATACCCATGTTCCTTAAAGTATTCCATAGCAAAGAACGAGGGACAAGATCAAACGCCGAGCGTAGATCCATAAATGCTACATATATACTGCACTTCTTTATTTGGACATATTTCCAACAGATACACATAAACCTGTGTACCTGATCTACAGTACTTGTCTTAGTTCTAAAGCCTGCTTGGTATTTTGAGAGGATCTTGGTTTCTTCGATCCAATCTAAAAGACGATTTAAAATGTGTCTGGCAAAAATTTTTTGTAAAATATCTATTAAACTTATCGGTCTGTAATTACCGGGATTATAACGGTCTCCTTTTTTGTAAATAGTGACAATTTCCGCCCCCTTCCATGATTCCGGGATTGGAGTACCAAGCAAAATAGAATTGCATAAAAAATTAATGTAAGGGCACCATATTTCAATATCATGGGTAAACAGGTCACCTGGTAATTTATCGGGGCCTGGCGCCTTACCCGCCTTAATTGCCTTTATTGCACGCAGTGTCTCATCAGTGGAGAATTTTTCCAAGTTGAGATAGGATGGATGAAAACCATTAATGGAGTCATCTGAGAGCACCTCAGTTGCCTCATATAATTTAGAAAAATGATCGTACCAAATTTTTTCGTCTAAAAAGAAGTCTCTATTGGAGCTCCCCGATTTGTTGCTTTTAGATATCAGGCTCCAAAAGGTACATTGATCATGTTCCCTAGCAGCATTCAAAAGGTCTTCCCAGATTGAGTCATCCCACTCTTTTTTCGCTTTTGAAAGGAGATTTTTATATTCAATTCTACACTCTTTCACCCTCTTCTGGTTTTTCGATTTGACTGCTTTGATTAAGTTACCTTTGGCTAGGCGACACTGTTTGTTGTACCACGGTGTCTCCAGTTCCAATTGCCTTTTTATGTTGCCTTTGCTACTGTTGCAAGTTTTACTCAAAAGGGGGATTAAATCCTCTACTAGGCAATAGTGCATATTGAGGACTTCGTGGGAACCCATGAGCAGATCTTTATGTGCGGAAATGATGTTATAGAAAGTATTATAAATGCCTATGAGTATGTCCTCCTTTGCCAAGATGTATGGCCATTTTATGGCTTTCCTATTATTTGTAACCTCGACCTCTCCCACATCATTATTTGTATCCCGTCCACTATCTAATGGACGGAATGGTTTAGAAAGCAGCCCTACCTGAAGGGGAAAGTGGTCGCTTTCTGGTCTGTTCACTACAGAAAAGGTCAACAATAAATGCCACAAATTAATAGAGATTAATATAAAATCAATGAGTGATTTCGAGTTCCCTTTACTATAAGTATAGCTGGATGGCTTATCAGGATCCAATCTGCCATTACAAGCCCTTAAATTGTGGGATACCGACAACTCATAAATCTGCATGACTGCCACTGAGCTTTTGACTGCCTTTACACTATCTAAGCTAGGTATGTCGTTGGCCCTGTCCTCGTTATCTAATAGGTTTTCTAAACCCACGACAGGCTCAAATTGGCAGTTAAAATCCCCACCTATTATTATGTTAGGGTTCTGATCTAAGGTGTTCAGGTACAAATTTAAGTGTTCCACAACCAACGATTCCCTTTTCCTTATATTCGGTCTATTGTAGATATTTATCAAATAGATATCCCCAATATCCTTCGCGGAAATTTTCACCCCGAGCAAATCTTTTGAATCAATATTACAGGATGATACGGCAACATTCAGACATACTTTTACCCAGATTATCAAACCTCCTGACGGTCTACCTCTTACAGATGCTATTGCCCCACAATAAAATGCTTTGTATCCAAGTCTGTGCACCATGTTAATTGCCCATGTCTCTTGTAAAAGGATGATATCATGCTCTTCCATGAAAGTACTCCAGTTCCTGTCACACAAATTTCTTGTCAGCCCTGCGACGTTCCATGACAAGATTTTTATACCACGATTCGAATTGCATAATGATAAGGTACTTGGGCAAATATTATCCACGCTAGATGTAACTAATAGTACCCCTTCATTTACATTATTCTGGTACTCATGGGAAGATATAGAATCCTGGAGCTCGTCTAGTACCACTAGCGATCTGTCTATGGCATGTGCATGATTACTATTCACTATATCCCTCCCCTGGTAAGCCACAAGGGGACTAATGGGCAAATTACTACCATGTACAATTCCGGGGTTATCAGACATTGGAAGCATAGCACAGGTATTTGCAGTTGATTTTACACAATGATCCCCTGTATGAATTTTAAACAACTGGGGAAAAGACCCACTTAAACCACTTGTTCCTTCTTGTCAGTTGCCCCACCATGACCAATTTTTATCCCCATCCATATTCCCTGGAGGCATTCTTCCTACTGGGGTTGGAGGGTCGAAGAATGAATACCTGTTATTTGTCAGGCCTAACCGAGGTAGATCTCTTGGGTCTTGGGGTCGCTGCATGGGATAAAAATAGCTGAGGTCACAGGTACCAATTCCCAAGTAACTTCCTCTTTGTTTCTGGCCATATACTAGCTGAGCAACAGAGGGGTCCTTAAAATTGACCAGAATACAATCCCCTACTATGTCTTTCGGCCTAGTGCCCAACCAATTAATTCTTCTGACTTGGATAACCTGACAGTTTACAGCATATGGCAAGGGTCTGTTTTCTCTAAGCCAATATAGAGTCTTATTCTTCAGCTCCTCATAAGACTCCCTTTTGTTAGGTTTCAAGGGAGGAACCCCAGTTAGAACAACTACATATGGTTGGCATCCCGGTGGTAGATGCGCATTTGGTATTTTTTTCAATACTAGTTTGTCTCTGTTGAGATTGGCTGCTTGTACATTGGTAGAACAGGTAGATGGTTCAATCCCGTTGCCTAATTTTGGTGGTACCAGAGACTGAGTAGTAGTATTTGTATTCACCATATTTACTTTCCGTGGAGCAGGTTTCGGAGGAACAGTCAGCTGGGTTCCTACAGTAGTTTGGTGTACCTCGACGGACTCAAATTGGCTTCCCCTTGAAACACCATTTAATTCGTTCTGATCTGTCACGTTATCTTTCCTAGGGCGTCGTGGTTGGTGCAGTAAAGTTGGTGCTGTGGGACTTGTATCCACCCTAACAGAATCTACTCCGATCTTGGAGTGTAATTTTACCAGGGATTTCACTGCAAAAAAATTGTCCAGTGTGGTTTGTTCAAATTTATCTATTCGCTCTGATAAGTCATTCAGTTTAACAATAACTGGTGAAAGCAAGGTTGTCATGAGCTTGTGAATCTGGTCGAGTAACGGGTTCGCAACAGATAAATTCTTTGGACTGTTTGTGGGTTCCAAGGTCTGCATTTGGTCGGGTATCACAATGTAATCATCCCCCACTTGTAGGTTGCTTGTTTCTAACCTAGTGTTCGTGGTTTCCGGCTCTATAGGTTTACCGTAGGAGCCTCCAATCATGTAGTTCCTACGAATTCTCTTGAGTGTTTTTAATCTATAGGCTTTTCTCGGGGTAACCACTCTCTTCCTTTTCGTGACAACTCGTCTTGCTTTTGGCAGCGTAGGTGTGAGATCTAATCCTGGGGGTGCCTCATGAACCAAAATTACAGGTAGTGCTGATGAGTCAACTACTGTGATATCCGGGCGGTTGTTTGTAGTAATACCACCTTTGCTTAAAGGTGCAGGGTCTGAGACAATCTCAAGTGCGCCATTGACTTGCCTTGTATCAATAGCACAAGGTTGTGTATAACCAGTTGGTGCAGGGATTAAGGGTACAGCATGATTTGTATTCACCGGGGATGTAACACGTGCTAATGATCCTAAGGAGGAACGTTTTTGTGCCAGGAATTCACGTGATAGTCTGCGTTCTGCCATAATAATCTCCTTTTCTACAACTGACACCGCACGGGTAATAAAATTATCCATCGTGCATGTTGTTTTCAAATTACCCCCTTGTCTAGAGCTTCTGCCTGATCTAGTAGACATTGGGGAGTGTGAAGACATGCCGGGTTACAAGGATACTATTGTGACATCCACATCAACAAGGTGGGCACTTTACCTTAGTTGTTAGGGGGGTGGCCCGTCCCGGCCCCTGCTGGCCCCGGACGGCCACAGACGGCCCGCCCTTTGCCCGGGCTTCGCCCGGCGTCCCGCTTGCGTCCCGCAAGACGGTCTCTCCACTGAAGTTATAGGATGGGCGAGTGGGGCGGGGCACGCAGGGGTGCGCTGACCGGATGTCTCGTGGTCAAGCAGGGACTCCTGGGATAGTGAGTCCCTGCCGCGCTACCCCTGCAGCCTCCACTGATCTTCCTTTCCCCTCGGCGGCGGCGTCCAGACAGGTACAGCAGCGTTGGTGGGTTATGGGTGTCCACCCACACGAAGCGGCTCCCGCGCAGCGGGAGCGGCGAGCCGTAGAGTTCTTAGCAGAGTTCTTCCGCAAAACAGGCAAAGCAGGGAAAGGTACTCCCACAGCGTCTCCCGCGTCTCCTCCAAAGTTAGGGTCACACGGAGCAGCGCAGCTGCTCACAATTTGTTTGGTTTGCCGGTGGGGCGGGGCACGCAGGGGTGCGCTGACCGGATGTCTCGTGGTCAAGCAGGGACTCCTGGGATAGTGAGTCCCTGCCGCGCTACCCCTGCAGCCTCCACTGATCTTCCTTTCCCCTCGGCGGCGGCGTCCAGACAGGTACAGCAGCGTTGGTGGGTTATGGGTGTCCACCCACACGAAGCGGCTCCCGCGCAGCGGGAGCGGCGAGCCGTAGAGTTCTTAGCAGAGTTCTTCCGCAAAACAGGCAAAGCAGGGAAAGGTACTCCCACAGCGTCTCCCGCGTCTCCTCCAAAGTTAGGGTCACACGGAGCAGCGCAGCTGCTCACAATTTGTTTGGTTTGCCGGTGGGGCGGGGCACGCAGGGGTGCGCTGACCGGATGTCTCGTGGTCAAGCAGGGACTCCTGGGATAGTGAGTCCCTGCCGCGCTACCCCTGCAGCCTCCACTGATCTTCCTTTCCCCTCGGCGGCGGCGTCCAGACAGGTACAGCAGCGTTGGTGGGTTATGGGTGTCCACCCACACGAAGCGGCTCCCGCGCAGCGGGAGCGGCGAGCCGTAGAGTTCTTAGCAGAGTTCTTCCGCAAAACAGGCAAAGCAGGGAAAGGTACTCCCACAGCGTCTCCCGCGTCTCCTCCAAAGTTAGGGTCATTAAAAATGACTGATATTTTCCCCCAACACAAACGGGATTTAGACCAGGACACAGTACTGAGACTGCGCTTCTCGCAGTGATGGAGGAATTAAAGCACATCCTTGATCAAGGGATTTCAACAGTTATTCTGCTGGACTTAAGTGCAACTTTTGAGAGTGTAGCCCACCCACATTTAGTACAGAGGTTTAAAAGTGCAGGCACAACTTACTTAGCACTACAGTGGCTCTCATTTTTTCCTAATAACTGGATCTATCAGGTGTTCGATAAGCCATGTTATTCTGAAGTATGCTCCCTGGAGTGTGGAGATCCCCAGGGCTCTTCGTTAAACCATACATTATTTAATCTGTATGCCTGTTCATTGGCTGGCATCAGGCAATCCTACGCTTTATCATTAGTATCATAACCTGACAATACTCAAATATTAATTTCTCTGGCTTCAAAAAATAAAACGAATGTATTCAACTCAGACCCTATTTTGAAGGAGGTAGCTGTCGTGATGGCAAAGTGTTGCTTGAAACTTAATGGAGACAAAACTGAATAATTAGGAAGTCTTATTACACCTAAAACTGTAGAAAAGAGCCTGGGTATCTGGTTAGATAACAAACTCTTATTTGAGACACAGGTTAGGAAGATTGGTGCCAATTGTTATGGCATGCTGAAAATGCATAGGAAGATATTAGATTTTCTTCTCTTCTTTTCCCAGAGGTCCATTGCTTAGATACTCATCCTATTGCGTTTTGACTATGGGAACTCTCTTTAGCTTGGCTGTCCACTATTTTTTTGAAAAAAGATTACAGGTAGAGCAAAATGCCACTGCTAGATTGCTGTTGAAGATATTAAACATCACTCAGTTTCCAGCCTTTGTTCTTCATTACACTGGCTAACCACCAAAACGGACTCAATTGATGTGTCATCTGGTGCAGCATACAGTCTTGTGAGGACACTGAGGAGCACTACATCATTCAGCATGGTAACTCCAAAAGTTAAGAAAGCTAGAAGTGGAGACCCTTCTTTGGTCTACTAGACCTCATTACTTTGGAATTCCTTGCCCATTAAGATACAAAGGTTAGAAAAGGAACCTAGATTCAGCATTGAAGGGATTGAAATCCTGGTTGTTTGTATAAATTGGTGGAATAGAGCTACTCAGAGTGTCTTAGCTCAAGGAAGCCTTATTGGTAGCCATGTACTCTATAAATGCCCAGAATATAACAGAATAGAATAGAATGTTTCATAGCATAAGTGCTTGCTATCTTTTTATTAGGTTTATATTACACTCTATGCTATCAGTACAGAGAGGATGGCACAAGGTTGGGAGTTTGGCACCTTGGAGTGTGATTAATCTCAATAGAGGAGACTATAGACTTTATCTTTTTTTTCTAGATTTTATGCCCACCTGAGGGACAAATTCATAGATCTACTTTTAAAGAGCTTACATACTACCCCAGTTAGACCAGCCCCATTGTTTTTACATTATTGCCTTAAGAGTATATTTGTTTTTCTGTAGCTTCTGCCTTGAAAGAGGCTGTCAAATCGAGGCTTTTAATGAAGCCTCACTAGTCCTAATTAGAGTGCTGTACCAAAGTATTCTTGTAATATTCCACTCTTCTGCTGTTTTTTTAATTAATGTTGTTTTACTTTTTTTATTGTTGTTGTGATGTGTATTCATTGTATCTGTTTGGTTTGTTTTCCTATAAATCAAATAAAAGTATTATGACTGACTAATTTACGCTCTATTTAGAGAAAACCCATCTACATTAAAGGATGCAGTTTTTTGGTGGTTATTAGAAAATGTGCCAATTTAGCAGGTAGTTTCAGTATCCAGCCCTGAATACACCAATTCCAAGTGCAGCTATTGTTTTTTCTGAGAGTGGTAATACTCTATAAACTCTCCCATCTTCATTGTAGGCTTTTCAATAACCGGCATAGGTCTCCTTATGCCATGCCGGTCTTCACATTGCCTGGGACAGGTAAGTGCTTGTTTGGTAGGATGATCAGGCCTCAGTGGTCTGCTTGGACGGTCTATAATCATGAAGTGGTTTACTGTTTCAAGTTTAATTTAAAAAATGCTTCCTTGTATGTTAAAACAATATTTCTGATCTGAAAATGCCAACTTGATCTGGAAGTCTTTAACCCCCCTTTCCTGCCACAAAAGGGAAAATCTATAAATGGAGTTTAGGAAGAAAAGGTGTGATAGAAATAAACCACGGTCCTCATTTATGGGGATTTGACATAGGGCAGTGCAGCAAGTCACCTGTGCTGCCCTACGGCAAAGGAAAAGGCAGAAATACAACAAATGTATCCAATACAGTGCATTCCTGTCCTTTCTCCTTGAGCTGCTGCCATTTCAGCAGCCCAGCGCCAACGGAGGCACCCTTGCACCATAGTGCATGGGTGCCTGTGCTGTTGGCAGAATATGAGTGCAGCACACATAGAAAGAGGAATAAACAAGGAGAAATAAAATTATTTCTTCTGACAACGCCTCACCTCAGGAGGCATAAGGCTTTGGCGCATCCTCAGGTTTACATGGTCTTGTAAATCTGGGGAAACATCAAAATCCTTAGGTGTTGCATGGGAACCACCACAATGCCTTTGGAACTTCTCCCTAGCGCAGAGTAAGGCCCAACGAATTGAGCTGCTTTGCCTTACTCCATATCTATGAGGCCATTCAAAGCCATGCAAAGTGGCTTTGCATGGCTTCATAAATATGATTTGGTGGTATGCCACACTGGAGGGTCCTGCCCACAGCACAAGCAGCAAAAGAAAACATGCACTTTCTGACTGCAGCGAAGGCAGTAGCATCCTAATATGAGAGCAGGTCCGCAGACTCCTTGTCGGGTGGTCCCACTCCCGACACAATGCCGGTCGGACGCTCCTCTGACGGGCATCGTACTGGGGCCCTTAATTGTTGGTGGTGATTGCAATATAATTATTGATCCCCTTCTTGATTGCCATTCCAAATCCACATCTATCCCATCATCTATGCATTCTCAGATTGCTTCCACTATAAACCAGAGATCCCTAATTGATACATGGAGACTCTGCAATCCTACCTTATAGAAATAAACTGTTTTTCTGATGCCCAGTCTTCCCAATCCAGAATTGTTTCATAGTCTCTTGCACACCATATTATACATTCAGAAATTGATTCCATATTATCTCTGATGATGCCCCTGTCACACTAGATTTAGATATTATTCCAGATACACCTGGCACTAAATGATGGCGATTTAATAACACTCTTCTCCTGGATTCTAATTCTACACAAAACTTTGAGAGTTTTGCAAATAACTTTTTATTGATACCAAGATACTGGCTATTTCCCATGAGACTATTTGGGATTTCTTCATTTCTTTTGTAGCCCTCAAGGTGAAGTCTGCTTCCAAATTATGAATCATAATAAACATTTGAAACACACGTATTACCTTTGTAATTCTAAATCTTGTCTGGAGGAATAGATTCAAACTAAATTTACACTTAATAAAATCTCCACGGAGAATGCTAAATCCAGTGCGAAGTATTACGGAGGACAAAAAAAGCTGGGAAACTTCTTGCTAACTACCTCAAAATAAAAAGATAGGACCAAAGTAGACTCTATCTTGTCCACCACTAATCGCATTGTCTTTATGAATGAAGATAGAATATCACCTGAATTTGCAAAAAAAAATTTAAGCAATTATACACTTCAGAAACTCATGCTAATCAAGGAGATACACTTAGGAATGTATCCTCTATAAATCCATCTCCTTATCCTGATGTTGATCTTGCTTCATTAGATGATGCCATTCCTATAGATGACATACTCTCTGCTATACGTTCCATCAAAAAGGGGAACTCCCCGGACCATGATGATTCACTATAGAATTTTATAAACAGTTCTTCAAAATCCTATCCCCCAAATTACTTCAAATTTATACCTATTTGGCTTTATTAAAGGTCAACATATTTCTGATAACACTAGGTTATTTTTTAAGTTTAAGTAAATACAAATCATAAATAACATTCTTTAGCAGCTATTTCTCTGGATGCAGAAAAGTGTTTGACCGAGTTAGTTGGCCTTTCATTTTTTCTACTCTTTCTTGGTTCGGCTTTAGTCCTAAATTTATTAATCTTATTTGTACAAGCCGTAGAGTGCTTTCTAAAGAAATTGGTATTAACTCAGACATTAGGGGCCATTAGGGGCCATATGTATGAAGCTCAAATGGGTTTGCAAATGAAGAAATTCTGCGAATTTCGGCGTTTGCGAACTCATTTTCGCTAAATGGTATGTATGTAGCAAATTTAAGTGCAAAATAAGGAATAGCAAATTTGCAATTCCTTATTTTGCGATTGCATTTAAGGAATCGCAAATTACCACCAACTTGAAGTTGGTGGTAATTCGCGATTTCTTTCACAAAAGCACTTTTTTGCATTTGTGAAGGTGCCATGTGGCGCACATACATGTATGTGCGCCATATGCCCACACATGTGAATTTCAGGGGTGCATCAGGGTGTCCTTATGACACCCTTGCACCCTTGAAATTATTCTCAATTTGCGATTCTTAAATTGCGAATCACAAATTGAGAATAACTTCACATTCATTCCTATGGCCCTCCTGGCCCATAGCAATGAATGGGAAATTATTCCTTAATTGCGATTTGTAATTTGCTAATCGCAATTAGGGAATTTTAAGAAATCACAAAATAAATGCGATTTTCTACATACATACCAATTTGCAAATCTCAAATAGCGATTTCTAAAAAATCGCTATTTGAGATTCACAAATCTCGATGTTGATGCATCTGCCCCTAGGTGTTTTCAGTATGGGGACAAAAAGCTAAATTATTTTGTATATACAGATGATATTCCGCTCTTTATCTTGCAGCCATAAATCTCTTTGCCTCTTTCTTGAATAAAGTTGCAACCTTTGCTTCCATCCCAGGATTTAAACTAAATGCTGACAAATGTGAAATTCTTCCATTAAATAAATTGAATTTTTATTCTGACTTTGCATCCTCTTCTTTTCATTGAAATTAAGACAAAATCAAATACCTTGGTGTATGGTTCAATGCTTCCATAAACAATTTGGTTTCTCTCAATCTAAAGGAAGTGGTCACAACACATCTCCCACATCTAGATGGAATTATCTGTTCTTATCTTGGTGGGGACGCTTAAATACCATGATGCTAGTTCCTATTATACTTTTTTATCTTTATAGCATTCATGTAAATATCCCCAATACTTATTATGAAAAATATCTACTTTATTTTATTCAACTTTTTATGGAACAAGAAGTTTTGCATGTTTCTTCAAACAGATAAATAACTTAAAAATATGGGAGGTGTTTATTTTCCAGATTATCGTTCTTACCACATGCCATTTTATCATAAACAAGCATCTTACTCCCTTATCAAAGAAGAATCGATAGTCCCTCCCCTCTGAGCCTTTATTGAAAAAAAGTGTTGCCCTTTTCTTTTCAAGAATTTTAGCTTTTACTCAGGAACCTCCCTCCTTATCTATCCCTATTCTCAAAAATGCATGTAAACTTCTCCAACCCATTTTTTATTCTCATCAGACTGTCAGGCATCAATTTCTTCAGTCTTCAATTTGCCTTATTAACCATGCTAAAATAAATAACATTATTTTTGGTAAAGCTTGGCATGGAAAAGGTCTTTGATGATTTAATCACCTCTTTGATAATAATTCTTGTCTTCGTTTTACAATAGTTCAGTCTCGTTTTGATTTCCTTCTTCATACTATAATAATAATAATAAGGGAGCTTGTAAAGCGCCTGGTTATGCTCACCGGCGTGTCCCCGCGCTGTAGTAAGTGAGAGATCCCAGAGCCCCACACCCAGACTAAGACGCCCAGGCCCATTAATGAAGGACCAAGTATGTTTTAAGCTCTCTTCTGAACCTGGTCTCAGAAGGTTCCAACCGAAGCTCCAGAGGGAGTTCGTTCCAGCTCCTAGCTGCCAGGAACCGGAAAGATCTGCCACCCATTCGGGCATTCTTGACTTTAGGGATCACCATCCGGCCAGTTCCAGTGGATCTAAGGAATCGGACGGGCCTGTAGACAGTGATGAGATTCTGCGAGTACCTAGGCCCAATGCCTTGAATTATCCGGTGGCACGTGCAGAGGGCCTTAAACAGAATTCTTTTCCTGACAGGAAGCCAGTGAAGAGCGTCCAAGGCTCTTTTGGAAGCGGCCCTTCTTGGAAGCCTAAGGACCAACCGAGCCGCCGCATTTTGCAACACTTGCAACCTATCGAGACTCCTGACCATGGCACCTAAATACAGTATGTTGCCGTAATCTAATCGCAAAGTGACAAGAGCATGGACCAGCGTCCTCCTAGTCTCTATAGGAAGAAGGTCCATAGTTTTGCGTAGACAATTCAGAGGACACCAAAACAAGTCCCCAGCAAACGTCTGATCTGAGGTTCGAATGTCAGGTCCTAATCTACCCATACACCCAGGTTCTTAGCCTGGGGGCACGGCATAGGGACTGGGCCTAAGCAGGGTGGCCACCATGCCGATGACCACACAGACGGGCCCCCCCCCACCACGAGCACCTCTGTCTTGCTACCGTTCAACATCAGGCAGTTGTTAGCCATCCAGGAGGCAAGCTCCTGCATGCAAGCTCTGAAGTTGGATGCAGCCAGATAAGGCGCCCGTGATAGCGAGATAACCAGCTGTGTTTCATCACTATACTATATACATGTCATTAATATCCATGGTCCACTCCACATATGACCATCTCCTGCATGGAGTCGCTTCCAATTCTCCTATCCTTTATCTAGCCCCTTTATTGTTAAACATTCCCCTATCATCCCAAGTGTGTGTGAAACTAACCATTTCTCAGAAGATAGAGATAAAACTGATGTGGAGCTACAGTGGGAATTTGACATAGAGATTTAGGGCCAGATGTAGGTAAATAATATTTACCGACCTCTTAAATACCGAGTCATACCGACTCGGTATTACCGAGGAGGAAAATGAGATGTAGGTAACAATGACGGTATAAAATACCGACTCGGAACCTGTCGGTACTCGGAAACGGTATTTACCGACTCGGAATATACCTACACGGTAAAATCCGAGACGGAAAAACCAAAACCGATCCACCGGTGCCATGGCCCATAGGAATGAATGGCAACTTCCGACCCGGAAAATACCGAGTCGGGAAAAACCGACCCGGTATTTACCGTGTCGGAACTATCCGCCGAAGAATTTGAAACTGACAAACATGTGTGCCTGTGAACCAATCAGGTACTTCAACCACACCCAAATTCCAAGCCACAGGGGAACTAACCAATCAGATCCAAGCACCACACCCCAGTACCTGGGACAGGCCACGCCCATGCAGGTGCAGAAACAAACAGTCAGGAGAGCAGGAGGACAGAGTGTGGAGCAGCCTTTCCTGACACAAACTACACAGCAAGATGGAGAGCCAGGAGGCACAGAGAGAAGCTGCTGAGCGCAAAAGGAAGCAGAAGTTCAGCCAGGAGGAACTGCAGGTGCTGATTTCGGAGGTTGTCAGACATTATGGGAAAATATTTGGAAAGCAAACTCTGCATGTTGCTGAATCAATCAAGCGCAGCACCTGGTTGGACATACAAGGCAAGGTAAATGCCATTGGTGTCACCCACCGTGACCTTGAAGACCTAAAAAAACGGTGGTATGACATCCGCATAATCACCAAAAAAAAGCTTGCTGCCCACCGCAAGGAAAGTGCTGCTACAGGAGGCGGAAGAAACAGAGCCCCCAGACTCACCGACATTGAGGAGATGGTCGCTACAACCCTTGAGAAGGAATGTATACACGGAATAGGAGACGCAGACAGCTCAGCAAGAGGAGCAAAGAAAGCAGGTAAGATGCAGGAACAATATCATTTACCCTTTTACCTATTCCCCTCACAGGATAAATCAGACTCCACAACAGGTTTAACTAATGTCCTGCAATGCATCCTGGGAAATGTAGTCATGTGTAGATACCTCAGAGCAGTCAGCGTGCATTGCAGCAAGGGGAGCAACAGACAAGTAGCATAGGCAAATGAGAGACAGGCAAATGTGCAATAGAAGTGTATTTAATCTCATGACACAGGTGAACAACATTACTGACACAATGTCCATGTCTGTCCACAGGAGAGTCAAAGCGCAGCACAGCTGAGGTCAGAGAGAAGAGGAGGGAAGGAGCCGGACCTAGCACTTCTCACGGAGGGCAGGACCAAGAGCAGGCTGCCCCGATACCTGAGGAGGCAACTGCTGAATATCCACGTTCCCCTCTCCTATTTGGTAGTCAGGACACAGGAGCGGCAGAACTATCACCCACCCCCACATCACCATCCCCAGTGCTGGGAAGAGTCAGGAGCCATGATGTGCCCCCTCGCAGAATACTGCAAACATCATCGGAGGAGGAGGAGGTGGAGGGTGACACACAGGACAGAGGCAACACCGAGCAGCAGCCCAGTCCCAGAGTCACGCGGGCCAGTGTCCGAGGGCGACGGCCACGGGAGGTAGAGGATGTGCGGCAAGTCCAAGGTGTCTTCTGCGGACTGGAGGCCACCATGGTGAAGGTGCAGCGCCTGCAGGCAAAAGCAATGATGGGGGTTCAGAGGCACGCACGCACAACTAACAATAAACTGGAAGCAGTAGGCAAGGGCATAGGGGACATGGCAGAAGGCATACAATCCATGGCGTCAGGAATTTCAGATATCACACAGTGCATGACTGTCCTGTGTGACAAATTGGACAGGGACCATTTGGAGAGACGCAAGGCCCGTGTGGATGTGCGCCAGCAAACCAAGGCCCTGAACAGGTTTGCAACTGCTACCACTCTGCTGTGCAGACGGTCAGTCACGATGCAGGATGCCATAGTGCAGTGCTGCACCAATTTAAGTGAAGGTATGGCCAGGATGACCACTGCCATGGAGCTAGTGCTCGCGCATCAGACTGGCACTGGAGACGACACTTGTGCTGCCGAAAGCGAGGGGTCCACCAGCAGGAGTGGTGCAAGCACTCCTGTGCATGACTTACGGAGGAGTGGCAGGCGTGGGGGAAGTTTGACAGGCCAGCGTGAGGACATAGGCTCACAGCCACAGCAGCCCCGCCCTGTGGCCCGTGGCCACAAACAATGACTTTGCACTCCACCCAAGGCTGTAGTCACGGTGGTGTGAACCGTGACAACACACTCATGGAGTGTTAGTATTAGTGAGCCCAATGTGAGCTAACAATGCTGTGGCGTAGTGATTATTAAACTACGTACACAAAGTTACATTCATGCCTGTGTCTCTTTACTCACTCAGAAATATTGTTGTGTAACCTCTGCCCGTCTCAGTCTCCCATCTGTAGCTGCTGCTGCCACTGTGGCTTGGGGCTCTGCCACCTCTGGGTCGTCATCAATGTCCTCATGAAATGTGAGCTCCACCTCAGTGCCTTGCTTGGTGGCGAGATTATGCAACATTGCACAGGTCGCTATTATTTTGCAGCAGATGATTGGGGTGTACTGCCGTGCACCTCCACTCTTATGGAGGCAGCGAAACCTGCTCTTTAGGAGTCCAAATGTGCGCTCAACTACGTTTCGTGTGGATCTGTGAGCCACGTTGTATCGCCTTTCACTCCTGGTGGATGGGTTGAGGTAGGGAGTGAGCACGAAGGACCGCAGGGCATATGCACTGTCGCCTAGGGGGAGAAAGATAGACATTAATTGCAAGTACTTGAGACGTAGATCTGATGTGAGTGTCAGGGTGTGTCAATGTGATTTACCTAGCAGGTATCCATTTCCAAATTCTCCGGCAAGTAGGCGTGTGTATATTCCACTGTTCTGGAATATGTATGAATCATGGGTACTTCCGGGGAACTTGGCTACGATGTCAGTGATGAGGTTACCTGCATTACATATGACCTGGACGTTGATGGAGTGCGTCGATTTGCGATTCCTGTATATGTGCTCTGTGGCTGCAGGTGGACAGAGTGGGACGTGGGTGCCATCGATGCAGCCGATCACGTGAGGGAAGTGTGCCAGTTGATAAAAGTCAGTCTTGGTTTTGGCTAAATCTGCCGGTGTAACAGGGAATTTAATATAATGCCCCATCCTCTGCATCATGGCGTCAAGAAACCTCCTGAAGAAGCGGGACAGGCAGCCCTGGGACACGCCACCCACTACAGCTATCACACTCTGGTAGCTCCCTGAGGCCAGCAGGTGTAAGCTACATAGCACCTGGACATGAGGTGGGATGGCATGGGCCCTGGGTGTTGGGTGGTCCAGGAGAGGGTGTAGGTCCCTGATCAATTGCTTGATGGTGTCTGGGTGTAGCCTGTACCTCTGCAGTATTTCAGGCTCTGTCAGTTGGAACAGTGTTATCCTCTGCCTGTACACTTGTTCCTCCCTTAGCCATTCTCTCTGTCCTGCTGCCTGTAGTCTCTGCCGTCTTGCTATGATGTAGAAAGCCGCCATCATGGGTCCTGAGGTGCATTTTGGGACTTTTTTTATAGCCCTCCCTTGGTTACCACCTGCTTTCAATGCATGGTAAATACCGACTTAAAAATACCGTTTTTCGGCAGAATCGGTATTTTTGGGCTTACCTACATCTCCAAGGCTTATTTTACCGTTTCTGATTTACCGAGTCGGAAAATACGAACTCGGTATTTATGTATACGGTAGATTCCGACACGGTAATTTTACCGGGTCATTCTTACCGAGTCGGTATGTTTCCGACTCGGATTTTAAGAACATCGGTATTTTCCGGCCTCCTACATCTCATTTCCTCGGTAACGGCCGATTTTACCGGTTTTCGGCCGTTACCACCCGGTAAAAGCCTACCTACATCTGGCCCACAATTTCTTCTTATTACCAGTAAAGTATGATGATGAGGTGGCACAAACTCTGATGCAATAGTGACTACATGCTGTAAAGGCAGCAAGGCCCCTTTGCATAAATGAAGCAAACATGAATTTAGAATGACAGTGGAATTATTTAGTGTGTGAAAGGTTTTCTGCAATGCAAACTAAACATTTTCCTAGAAGAAACACCTAGGATCTCTGGCCAGTTGCAGCACTAGATACTTCTCCCTCTCATGAAATACTTGTCTACAAGAGATAAACACCAGTTTGAATCCCTAATGCACTATTGATTTGGTTCCAGCGGACTAATCTCTAAACTCTACATGCTACGAATGGATGGCCTCACTATTCCAGTTGGTCATATATGAAACTGTTGGAGAGAACTTTGAATAAAATGAATATGCTAAAAGAGTGGGAGTGGCTCCAAGTGAATGTTTGCAGTTGGTCATACTGTGTGATAAATTGTGAAGTGCAATACAAAATTATTAACTGGCACTGTCCCCCTAGCCCATTACAGCACTTGCACCCAGCGGTTGCTCCAGTTTGCTAGAATTACACCTGAATTTCACCCTTTTTCAGAGAGAAGAAGAAGATTGAAAGTAATGGCATATCACTTGCCTCTAGACATGGGACTTATACTGTTAGGATAGGTCCCCTAGAATACAGGCTCAAGTGTGGATACAAGTGACACTTAATATCACAATATCTGAGTGATACAAAACTTACAATTGCATAGTAAACAAGCATCGGCATAACCAATAGGTCTCGCCTTTGGGACCTTATAAGAGTTTAGCCATTCAGCATAATACCCTGGGTGTTGTACTATCAGGGATTGAAGAGGTATACAATCACTACACACTGGGTCATGTTGTTTGATTCAGGAATACATATTTGCCTTAGGAAATAGAATTAAATCTCTGTTGGTGCAGTCTAGAATAGTGACTTTTTTAGTGCTGCAAGGTCAGAGCATGAGTGAATATGTAAGTCATTATTTAAAATTTGCATTACACACAATATAATATAGACTGCTTCAAAATGCAAAAAAAGTTTAAGATAAAATGGTGCTTCCAAAATATAGATTTTAGTGTTACGCATACTGTCGATAATGTGATTTGCTTGACATAACTGTCCGTTGAAGACCTAGTCAAGGATAGTGAGCGCTACATAAATACAATTGCAATTGAGAGCACGCACTTTGCAGCTCATTTGTTAACTCCTTGTGATGAGAAAGTTTTCTTCTTTTTTGGTAGTGCAAAGTTTCGAGTGATTCAGTCAATTGTGTCCCTTTAACCTGTGTCCCTGAAGTGAAACCTACAGGCTCACTGATTTAAGAGACCGCTGCTGTGTGCTTAACTCTCCCTTGGCCTGCATCAGGTTGGTGTGTAGTGCTATGCAGTACATGTGGTGTAGACATGAGCTGGGTGTGTGTGTTTATGAATGGTACAATACAGGGTTAATGCAGTGCTGTGCAGTACATATATATTATATGCACATGCTGGGTGTATTTGTGCCTCTAATAAGCACAATAAATAAATGATGGATGTAGTCCTGTGCAGCCCATGTATGCTATATGCATGTGCTGGGTGTATGTGTGCCTACAAATGGTATAGTACAAGGAAGACCCCGGGTTCCATTTTGGGATACTGGAGCCGAGTGGAGGAACAAGATGAGAGGAGGTAGATTAATCCTGTCCTCTTTTTGGACAGATTTGTGTATTGCTGCATTCCTGTAAGGTGGGTGGGACACACTGGGGGAAGGAAGAGCAAGCTCTCCCAGTACACTTCGAAGGGCGCTTCTTTGATTCAGAGAGAAGTCACTGGGAAGGAGCCTGGGCACATCTCAGGCAAGAGATGAGGCTGATAGGAGAATCATAAAGAGGGCTGAGGGCCTAGGGGTAACCTTTTGATCACACATATCAACGTGGCTAACATCCAGGTGAAAACCTATAGTCACTCCCATGACCCATGTTCTGTTGTTGTCAAATTTGCACTCATTCCTCTGTGACAGACTGCTTTCTCTAGGAACAGAGAACAGAGGAGAGGCCACAACACAAAATACAAAGATTGAAAATGGACTACAAGAAAGGGAATTTGAGATACCTGATTGTAGCCCTCCTGTGCATGTGTGAAAGATGTGCAGGAAGCAGCTGCTTTAATGTCCATGGAGGAGGCATTCTCAGAGACTCTGGTTGCTCAGATCCTGCTGGTGCAGCTAAGACTGATTTTCAGGCCAGATGGCCCTGGGAGAATGTGCTTATCAGATAGGGTTGTGGCACTGGAACACTTTTGACTGTGATTGAGATTACGAGTGGGACTCATGAGACTCTGACTATTAGTGGGGCTTAACCTGAATGTAATCTATAATGAATGGGGAATATCCACTACCACTATCAAGAGGTGGGACTCGAGGGCACACATATGAAACACTAGAGGCCTGACCTCAGATGACTGTGTATTGTTTGTGAATTTCGTATTTTACTTTGTTACCTTGTGGTTGTGTGAGTGTATCTATATGTGTATATATATATTGCGAAATAGTTACCAAATATTTGTTGAAATTGATCGATTCTAAGGGAGGATCTAGGATTACCTAGAGTCTACAATACTCTTACATTAGGTGGTGTGCTAACTTAGCCTGTTTCTGTTCTCAACATTTATAGAGATTATTTATATAAAGGTTCTAAGTAGCTGTTTAGTAAAATACAAATGTAACTTTCCCCTTTGTATTCATTTATCAAAATATCTACATCAAAAATACATTTTCCTTCTTCACAGCACCAACGGATGTCGTAATGACATCAGTAGACACAAATAACAATGACAAAATTAAAAAAAGATATGACCATATTTTACACAAAGTTTGAGTCTAGCAGTTTAGTAACATAATTGTTTACCTTTATGTTAAGAACACATTTAACAAAAAGAGCAATTTAAAAAATAAATTTCAACATCTGAACTTACGAGTAGAACATAACTACAAAACACCCATCAAACTTTCCATTCTTACCCAAACTCAACAGGAATCAAAAACTGCTGCAAAACTAGTGCAATGCACACTCTGTGAAAAGACACAATCTAGAGGGATGAACAAAAAATAATCATGTGGCATGACGTCCTCTGTCAATCATTTTACAACCCAACATAGAAAACATCTCTAACTGGAAATCAAGTAGAGGTAAGCTGGAGGACATTCTGCAACATAGGCACCAGCAACAATTCCCACCCAGAAAGTCCTTTGAGAGGTGCACTCTACTACTACAGATATGGCTCCAGAGTTTACAAGAATGGCCACATACAAAACCACACAAAAAAATTTAAAAACATAACAGAAAATCATGTCACTGAGAAATGAAGGACTATAATTGGATAATACACTTTTATATGAAAAAAATAAAAACAACAACGCCCACATATCTATCTGAACATTCTTCAGGAGGAGTTCGGAGTGAGCAGATTTGTGCAATGCACAATATGTCACAAGACATTGTCAAGGGGTACAAATAACAAATATTTATCTAGGACTAAGTCCATGTTTTACCCTCTAAAAACATTCCAAAACCATAGTGTAAAAGCAGCAAGAAGGTAACGCAAGGCTGAAGGACCATGAACTCCAACAACAGCCACAACCACAGGGGCAGAGAGTCCCTTTAGAGTTCCAAAATCAGCTTCCAGATTTGGCGCTACAGTTTTCCCTGATGGCATCATAATGTATGGATTGTGGAGTTGTAGTTGGTGTTGGAAAGCAGTCCATGAGAGCCCTTCGGAATGCAGCAAAGAATCATAAATGTGGATGTTTTTTATTTTTCGCCCTTCATAGATTTCTACATTAGCAGGCATTTTATTATCTTACAAATTGGGTATCTATATGTTTTTTTAATTATTATTTTCTAATTTATTTTAACTCTACTTACATATCACTTGCCTTATGGACAAGTCAAAGTGTTCCTCTACAAATATATACACAGCCAGCGTTTCCCAGTTATCATTATTTACTTGTTCACTTTTTAAGTACAAGTCAATAGTCTTTGTTTAAATCTTCTAGTGAGTGTGTCAACAACATATACAAACATACTCTGTTTTTTTAGACCACACTGTGTTAAATTTTGTAATCTATTCTTCAAAACCATCAACTGTAATATCTGTGTCCTGATGTACAACTCCTCCTCATAATATCTCTTCATTTTCCCTAGAAGCTTGCTCAGGACAAAGAAACGAAACTGCACATCATAACAAACTTTTTCTACATCTGCAATGGTACCATTCAAAAGTGCTCTATTTATATATTAACAGTCTTGTGAGAGTCCCTGCAAATGTGTATGCGTTTTAATCTTGCAAGGATCCAATCCTTGTAAAGTATTTATTTTCTTTTTTAAACTTTGCCTTGGAAAGATATGTAGAAATGTCCTTAATATATCAATGAATTGCAGTCAAATACAAAGAAACACTACCACAGTTCCATTTCTATACAGGTACCTGACTCCGCCTTCCTTGTACATGTTCTCCAATAACGTGTTCTACAGTTGTAGGTACCATGACCTCTTTCGCTATAGGAGTGTCATTCTTCATTTCATAACATCGTCCTCTGTAATCAATAGCATGAACTAATATATTATCCTGGAGATAGCTTTCGTCATTAAAGAAATATTCTGTACAAGAAGCATGTATGCAATCTCCACTAAAAGTTACTTCTATTCATTAATCTTTGTTTCTGGTTTTGTCTCCTCAAGCACAAGACCATTTTGTAAAGATTCTTCATTCTATTTATAATCAAAGTAAAAACCTTCAACTTCAAAGCAAAGGCCATATCAACTACTCTCTCAACTCCTTCTGTCTGTTTCTCTGCAAATCTACCTCTTCAATACTGTTTTATATTTATTAGTAGATGTATAACTACTCTACTATGAAACATCCTAGCTCTGATGTCCTTAAAATGCTTCTGTCTCCTGGTTTAGGTGTATACATCTTTGTTACATTCGTTCTTGTTCTTGTCATATAGATTTTGTCCATTGTTATTCTTTCTCATAGTTTGAATTTTATTTTCATTATTTTATAATCTTTGGAAATGTCCACATATATTTTTAAGAAATTCGTTTTTCTTCCTACCAATAGCTCTTTTTTCATTTACCACTTTTTCTTCATTTTGCTCCTTTTGAGTTTCAATTCTACATAGATACTGTAGTTGCTTCTGTTCCTTTTCCCTCTAAGCTTTTATGGGCAATCTGTCTCTAATAGTGCAGATATTGTTTAGTAAACTATATATACCTGTTTGCTGTGTTGCCTCAAGTTGCTGCGCCTCAGGACTTTGGATTTTATATATATATATATACATATATATATTATCTACTGGCGATAGCCAGTAGGTATATATAGTTAAGATTGATTTCCATAGGGAAATCGCAACATTCTATTGGGAATAACTTTGGCACCGGTTGAGGAATCTGCCTGAATTGTTCAGCAACTTTGCCTCGCGGCGCTCCGGTCCTTCTCTGAAAGTTTGGGGGGGATTCGTCAAGCGGGGGCTGAGATAAAAGGGGAGTCCCAAAACGTGTTTTCCCCATGTTAATTTCCATAGGGCGGTCGATCGCACTTTCAGCTCGAACGGCTGAATGAATTTTCACCAAACTTGGCAAAATTGTAGGGACTGGTAGCCCGATGTGCCTTTGCTATGTCTCAAGATATGTGCTCCGGAGGATTTTGAGTAATTTAGGTTCAAAAAAATGTATATATCTATAGCCGCGTACCGGGGAGCGCACCGGGCGCGCTACGCGACTTGCGCACGGAAAGCTGATTGGCTCTTGGGTGTCTGTAAACATTCGAAACAGTCCGGAGCGGCCGCCATCTTGTGTCTCGGTAGGATCGAGACACAAGAGGTGGCAAAAAACAAAGGGGGAAATGACCAAAAGGGGGCAGGGGACACCCCGCCTGACCCCCTAGGTTTGATGTGGGGGCCATAAAAGGGTCCCTCGGGACAAAAAAAAAATTTTTTTTTTTCGATTTTCGCGGGGGGAGCGCCCGGTACGCGCACCGGGGAGCGTACCGGGGAGCGTACCATGGGGAAAACCCAGTGAAACAGGAAAATAATAATTTAAAGTGCTTAGGGGTAGGGTAGCTCTGAATAGAGTTGTTGTGTTGTGTGGGTGATTTAAGTACCAAGATGTAGGTACCAATGCAGAGTCTTAAATTCAATGTACACCTTTTTTTATGTAGATATCTAGCATGTTGTTATAGAAGTTTTTGTGGTACATGGAATCTATACCATAGTCTTTCAGGAAAGCAGAAACAGATCCTTTAAGTACTCCCTGAGAAGACCTAGGGGATCATGGGTAGTCTTCTCTGCTCCCTTATGATGTTTTAAAATTGCACAGTATACTGTAAGTTTCACTTTATACTATAATATAACCATAATTATTTTGATAGTACTTCATGAATTAGATATAAAAATGAATAATGTCTCAAACAATTTTTAATTATTAAATAAAAATGTATTGGTTAGAATTTTCATAGTTCAATAAAACTTCCAGCATTACATCATCTGGAATCTCCTCAAACATGAATGTTTCTATATCTTGTAAACATTCAATAAATTGTTGATCCAAAGACTGATCCATAAAATCTTCATCCAAAAAATCTTCATTTAGAATCTCCTCAGATGTAATCTCGAAGGAAACATTTACCTCAGGATATTTAGACAGTGCTACAGCTCAAATGGCTCAATGTAATTCCACCAAATTTGGGAAAATGGTAGGGACTGGTATGTAGTATGGCCTATTCTATATTTGGTGAAAGTGTCTCCAGTGGTTTTTATGTAAATTAACTTTTATTATTTTTTTGGAGCTTACTATGGACTCCTTGGCCTATAATAATAGTTTATACCTTGATACCACACTTGTCTTTCCTTCTTTATTTGATTGAACTCACTTTTAGCCCGAACAGCTGAATGGTTTTCCACCAAACTTGGCAAAATTGTAGGGACTGGTAGCCCGATGTGCCTTTGCTATGTCTCAAGATATGTGCTCCAGTGGTTTTTACGAAAATTAACTTTGAAAAAATATATATTGGGCTACATTAGGCTATATATATGTTAGAGCCCAAATGTAGCCCAATGTAGCCCAATGTAGCCCAATGTAGCCCAAAGATGGCCAACAGAGACAAAAAAAACAAATGTAGCCCAAATATCAGCCAGATGTAGCCCAACTATAGCCCAATGACAGAATGCCCCAGAGTGTTCTAAAGAACAACTAGAGCGCTAACAGTCTTACTTATAACAAAAGTATGGCACACCTGAAGTCATCTTGATTGGAATAAAGTGTTAACACTTAAAACATTTAATTTGCAAAGAAACACAATGAGGGGGTTCATTTTGCCATAGAAATTATGATTAGTGCTGAAGAAAGAAAAATTAGGGTACATTTTGAGTGACTTCTCAAATCCTCTTATATTTCATTAAAAAAATTCTGATATGCAGTCTCCCAAGATGGCCACCAGAGACAAAAGAGCCTGTGCTTAAAAACTCTGTTAGCAAAGCAGACATTTGAGATTTAAAAAACGTTTTAATATATAAAAACGTTATCCGCTAATAGAATTAGCATTTGAAATTCACTGAAAAAATCATAGGGTTCAGGCCTTATATAGTTAGGAATTAGCATTTAAAAAAAACTTGCAAATTCACTAAAAAAACCATAGGTTTCAGGCCTTATATAGTTAGGAATCAGCATTTAAAAAACCTTTGAAATTCACTGAAAAAAACATAGGTTTCAGGCCTTATATAGTTAGGAATTAGCATTTAAAAAAAACTTGCAAATTCACTGAAAAAACCATAGGTTTCAGGAGTTATATAGTTAGGAATTCGTTTTTAAAAAACCTTTGAAATTCACTCAAAAAACTATAAGTTTTAGTGGTGTTATAGTTAGCTAGACATTTTACTCATACAAAACCAATGAAATTGCTCCTATGTAGTTAGTTGTACTAACTATATTTCGCGCACCCGCAATCCACTGCTGATGATGTCACATATTAGATCATTCATGACATGGTCAGTGACATCACTGATGACATCTCAAATGACATCACTGATGACATCACTGATGACATCATCCACGTGACAATCACATACACCTTTTCATACACTATTACAATTTGTCATCACTGTTTGTAAAATACAGAGTATCATATTTAAATCCATTGTCACAGCAATACAAGTATCTAAAAATCCACTCAGTGATTCATAGATGTATACACACATCTAATCACTTACCTATGGATTCACTCATACATGCTGTCGATGAACAATAGAACACTATCAAAAATACTTATACATCTATATCGACATTAAAGAACAGCATGCATCCTATTGACATATGAAGTCATCCTACTCAGTTATGCAAACAATGGATCATACTTACATATTTACTTAGCAAAACACTTATACAAACACCACTTCCTCTATTCATTTAGATAGTAAGTCATACTTAGTGAATTATAAAATCATTATTAAAAGTATACAGTTATCCATACAGTCACTCACACAATCATTGTGTCTTATGTATACTTATTTATATACAACAACTGACACATACACTGCCTTTTATTTTTCTAGTTTGTTGGACCTGTACCTTTGAGAAATTGAATTGCTCATCACCACACCCATAAAGAGATTTCCTCACCCAAACTGTTAGAACATGTAGTTGTCACTTCATATATCTACTGAATCAACTATTCACACATCTTTGGACAGTCACACCCCCCCCACCAAACCACACACACTTTCACACTCCCATACAAATAATGCATATTTAAATAACGAAGCAAACCACATTCACTGGATGATGTCATCAGTGATGTCATCAGTGATGTCATTTGAGATGTCATCAGTGAAGTCACTGACCATGTCATGAATGATCTAATATGTGACATCATCAGCAGTGGATTGCGGGTGCGCGAAATATAGTTAGTACAACTAACTATATAGGAGCAATTTCATTGGTTTTGTATGAGTAAAATGTCCAGCTAACTATGACACCACTAAAACTTATAGTTTTTTGAGTGAATATATAAATATATATATATATATATATATATATATATATATATATATATATATATATATATATATATATACACATATATATCCATGATATGATATGATATGGAAAAAATATCATACAGCCATCAAATCAGCAAAAAAAGTCATTTTATCATGCCCAAATCACCAAGGCAAATTATAATCAAATGGAAATTTTTACAATTGTAAAATCATTCATCGATCCCAAGAGGCTACATGCTGATATTCCCCCTTCCCAAAAGTTATGCGATGATATCGTAATTTACTTTGAAGAAAAAATTAAGGTTATTCAAAAGAATTTTGTGATCCCCGATCATCTGGGTCCTTTGGAGGTGCAGGAAACTCCGAATGAGGAGAGTGGTGCTGTCCTTCAAGGCTTCAAACTGGCCACTCTCCTCCAAACTAAGGAAGCAATCCTGTCCTGTAAATCCGGCTCCCCTTTGGACGCCTGCCCACCGTTGCTCTTACATCATTTAGTAGATATTGTGGGCCCGATGATAAACGAAATTGTGAATTCTTCCTTAGCTACAGTGACAGTCCCAGACGAATGGAAACGTGCCATAGTAAAACCTTTGAAGAAGAAATCAAACATTGACTCATCAGATCTCACAAATTATAGGCCCAAATCTCTACTGCCCATCCTGGGTAAAATTACAGAGAAAATTGTTTACAAGGAGCTCTCCAATTATCTAGAGGCAGCACAGGCTTTCCATCCCCGCCAATCTGGTTTCCGTCCAAAATACTCTACAGAGTCGGCACTACTGGAATTATCAGATACCATCAAATTGATCCTGGACGAGGGCAAGAGGGCAGTGCTGATTCTTTTAGACCTGTCAGCAGCGTTCAACTCGATCTCACACAAAATCTTGTTTAACAGATTAAGATCGTGTGGCATATCGGACTGGGCCTTGGCATGGATTACATCCTTTCTGACAAACAGGACACAATCAATTGCGCTGGGACCTTTCACGTCACCAGTACAAGTTATCACCACAGGGGTTCCGCAAGGGGCTTCACTGAGTCCCTTGTTGTTTAATGTATTTATTGCCCCTCTTGTCACCCTGATCGCGAATTATGGGATTGAGATCACGTCATATGCTGACGACACACAACTGATTCTTTCCCTGGATAAGGCCTCTACTAATGCAGTAGCAAAATTTAAAGCCTGTCTGACGGCTGGGTTGCAATGGATGAAAGAAAACCATCTATGTTGCAACACCAGCAAGACAGAAATCTTATCGATAGGAAAAGACAATCCCTTCTGCCCAAAGGACTGGTGGCCAGATGACCCCACAGCTCCCCCATCAACGGTAGAGATTGCCAAAAATCTAGGCGTGTGGTTTGACTCTTCCCTTTCCTTCAAACCTCATGTCCTGAAACTGACCGGGACCTGTTTTGGTTTCATAAAAACTTTGAGAAAATTCTTTAATATGATTCCCCTAGTAGCCCAAAAAAACGGTAGCAGTGGCACTCATATCATCCAGACTGGATTACTGTAATAGTCTCTTTGCAGGAATCAACAAATCTATCCTGAGGAGACTTCAAGTGGTCCAGAACGCTGCAGCCAGACTGGTCCTAGGACTACCACGCAAGGCATCGGCCTCGGCTGGACTGGAGTCCCTTCACTAGCTCCCAGTCTGTAAAAGGGTCCTGTTTAAACTCCTATTGACAACTTTTAGAGCCCATCGCCACCTAGGCGCAGGATATCTCTCAGCAAGATTTAGGCCCTACATCACGGCAAGAACGCTAAGGTCAACCAAGGCCAACTTGCTCAGTGTTCCAGCATATCGGCTAGTTACCAGAGGCGGAAGATCAGTGACCATTTTGGGAGCTAAGGCCTGGAACGGCATGGCCAAGGAGCTTAGAACTTTGGAACATGAGGGGCATTTTAAGAAACAGCTAAAGGCGTGGATCTTCGATCTGCCACTGGCCTGTTGCCTAAAGCTCATTTAGACTCTTGCCTCCCTCCCGACTTGTGGTCTGATAGCGCCAGGAGACTCCGTTAGGAGTGACAGTTAGCGCTTTACAAATTTTTGTTTCATTTCATACTCCATTTAGTGCTCTCAATCTTTGAAGGGGTGGCGCGAAACCGGCGGAGAAAACCGGTAAACAATATCCTTAAGCAACTAAATCCCATTCGCTCTCAGGTCTCTACTGACACGGGAAATTGCAAGAGTTTGTTCAGCAAAGTTAGGGGTTTATTTCAGTCATAAATCCGCCATGACTTACCTTTTACCTCCTACAACACAGATGCACAATATCTCAGTTCTTACTAGTACATGCTAAAACATCACTTTATACCTTATGTACTCAATTTTAAAATAAACATCAACCAAAGTGTAAAAGTACATACAGAGTCTCAATACTATAAATCCAAAAACACCACATAAGACCTGTTTTTGTGCCTCTCTACAACTGTGCCTCTGGTACATTTAGTGTTTCAATACTTTTCTACTGTGATGTGTCAGATTTCAATTTTGAGAAACACGCCATGTAAAAATCTACACATTAATGTGTATCATAACATATAGCTCACTAATTCTTCAGAGTACATGCAAACAGTGCGTGACAGATTACATATATATTTCACCAAATGGTTCTAAAAGAGTACATATTCCTCACTAAAACTTGTAAATACGTGTGTTTCTGCTTGAGTACAACAATACTCCCTGGATGATTGAATGAGTGCATAGATAGTGCCTACGTGATCCACTCAGAATATAGTTAGTGCCTGCTTGATTCCCAGAGTATAAAGGAACTACATCAGTGGTTCCATATCTACATAGTTAGTGCCTGTGCATTCACAAAACTATATTGGTATTATGTAGGTGATTGAATGAATGCATGAGTGTTGCCTGCATAGTTCAATGAGTACATAATTAGTGCCTGCATGACTTGAAGAGTGCATGGGTGCACCAGGGTGATTGAATAAATCTAGATATCACACTTGATATATAATTGCATACATGGCTCTCTACGAGAATAGATTGTTCTGTTACTCAGCGATCACATGCATCTTTATGTTTAAAAAACTGAAAACAACAATTCATACCTTTTGAAAGCACAAACACATTTCTTAGTGGCATACTTACATCATTTCACAAATAGTTATTGTGTCTTTAAAACATATATTCAGCATTTCTCAAATAAAAGTTTCATGCCAAGTGAAGGTAGCACACAAACTCTCAAAAAACTTTCTGCACTATTCCCCCTCCCATCTCGCCCGCCTCCTCTTCTTCCCATGCTCAAGGCTCTTCCGGCCCTACAAGTACCAGAAGTGCCCAGAAGTGCCTAGTTGGCCCTCTGGGAACCTTAGGATCGGCCCAACCGTTAGTGAAAAAAGGATCCCTCAGATATCACTATAACCAAAGGCCAAGTTTACAGGTCAGCTGAGGAAGCTCAAGATCCAGCTAAGGGCGGCCAGGGTGACCAGGATGGGATGTCAGGGAAGACAAGGGGGCCGCCCCCCACACATCCCACAGGGGTGAAAGGCAAGAAGAAGGCCCTGAAAAACACTGGTGAGGGAGCACAGTCGCTAACACCGCTAATTCTACTCGACACAGCTATTGCCACGGAACCACTGGCAGCGAAACTACATCAACATCATGCTAACAGAAGCATAGGGTTCACCACACGAGGGATACTTGTGTCACTGTACGCAGATGACATCACGGTATACTTGACCAACCCCCGAGACAACTTTGATATTTTGATGAGAGAGTTCATACGGTATGGGGGTCTTACAGGAGTACAAATAAAGTGGAAAAAATCCACGATGCTGTCGCTGACGGAGAACACTACACCCTTCACATCAGAGTTCCCTATCCAGTGGGCGAACAGCGAGGTGCGCTATCTGGGCATTTACATCAGCAGGTCAATGCAGGACCTCTGGACAGCAAATTACGGCAGGGTGATGGATTGCTTAGAGGACAAAATCTCAAGGTGGTAAAACCTCCCACTGTCCCTGACGGGGCGCATCGCCATCGTGAAGATGGTAGTCCTTCCTAAACTCCTCTATTTATTTGTCAATATCCCCATGCCGCTAAATACACACTTTTTTAAGCACTTGCGTACTAACATCCTTGATTTAGTCTGGGCAGGCAAACAACCTAGGGTTTCATGGAAGATATTGACCCTACCTTTTTCACAGGGAGGTGTGGGAGCCCCAGATTTTGAATTATATGCCTTTAGCGCTCAGGCTCAGTTCTTGCATTATTGGCACCATCCTACTCCATTTCAGCCGCACGTGGCTATAGAAATCGAAAGGATCGCACCACTCCCACTCAACACGGCTGTATTTCAAAAATATCGGCGCCCTCAGCTCGAGATTGACATGGTTGAGACTGTGCGATGGGCCTGGACAAACATTGCAAAACGGGCGCGATGGGAGGTGTTGTATGCACCGTCAATGCCTCTGGGTGGAAATCCTTTGCTAAGTCCCCTTCTGGACAAAGCCATTGCACTTAGAGCACAGACACATGGGTTACATAAGGGTGGAGATCTGTATCCAAGTGGGGAGTTCCTATCACTACAGGCTATGTGCAACCCACAGACCCCCACAGCTTCCGATATGCTTCTATACTATCAGCTGCGTGCTGCGTGCAGGGCTACATTTCAGGACTTCTCAAAGGAACCCCATGCACTGCCAGCGCTTGAAAATGTGCTTTCTAATCCTTCACCCCGCAAGCTTATCACACGTATATACAGTATTACACAGGGCGACTCCCCGATTGTTTGCACACGATCCCGGGAGGATTGGGAGATGGAGGCTGAACTGTCCATTACAGAGGAGCAGTGGACATACTGCTGTACCCAGTTAGAATACCTTTCGCCCAACTACAGACTAAGACTTATGCATTTTAATTACCTGCACCGACTATACCGCACCCCGATTCAGATGCATAAAATGGGGGTACAGACGGGTACAAAATGTTGGCTCTGTGGGACACAAGATGCTGCATTTACACACATGGCATGGAGCTGTCCCCCTGTGGCTCAATATTGGATAGAGGTGTTTAACCATATAAATCTCATAGTGGAGGGAACACTGGAGAGATCTTTGATGATAGCATTGTTGGGCTACATGCGGGATATGCCGGTAACACACAGTCGACTTGTAGCTTTGTTGTTATTGATGGCCAAAAGACAGGTGGCGATACATTGGAGGAAACAAAGTCCCCCCTCGGTGGCGGGCTGGCTGCGCGCTGTTATATATTGCAAAGACCAGCTAACAACCTTCTGGGAGCTGATGCCTAGCGGGTCTAGACCTTTGGATATTTGGGCTCCTTTTGTAGATTGGTTGAGGTCAGGAGGAGTGGATCATCTAACAGAACAGATTGTATGTTTCAGATCTATTAGTACACAGGCTGTTCCATGTCGGACATCTTGCGCTGTGGGAGCCACATACCCGAGAGAACGCGTAATGGGATTGTTCCACCCAACTAAAGGTGCGCTTCATTGGAGGGAAATCGGGAAATAACAGACCATGGTTCTGTACTGGCACAATGCATTGGGGATTGGGATTGGAATGAGAGGAGGGTAGGGGGTGGGGGGGTTCTTTATGCATTCTTGATGGTTAATGCCCTATATTTTCATATTGCGATAAGACTATCGAACATGCACTGCCACGGAGACTGATTCTCTGCCTGCCCCAGTGGTTGTTGGCAATATAAAGCTGTGTATATAACTCATTGAAAATAGCCGCCTGCCTCCGGGTTGTGGGCGAATGGCAGTGTATTTACAAGAATACGCAATAAAAGTTTTTATTAAAAAATAAAAAAATAAAAAAAAAATCTACTCGACACAGCCACACAGGATTTGCCAGCTATGAGCCTCGAGGACGAGGAGGGAAAATGGCAGCCTTCTCTAAACCCAAAGCTATTCAAATTTTTCTTTCTAAAGGATGCAACTTCTACTATATTTTCTTCCAGCAGCGGGATACATGGACTTCAGGTACCCATTAACCTGTTATCTACAACATCTCAAGCCAGGCAAATGGCACCCTTTACAAACAGCAACAATAGCTGAGGTGGGGGCACTGGAGGAGCAGGCCACTGTGACGGATCGGGAAGCCATGACTCACATCCCAGGGGTGAGCTAAGCTGATATGACGGGCGGATGGGCCCTAAGTAACATCTCGGTACCAATACACCAGCATATCCAAGACCTGCCATCCTCCGAGAATACAGCAGATAATCAAGAGATGGACCAGTCGCTTAAATCTCTCTAACAACCAAAGCTTCTCCCCCACTACTTTGAACCCTTTTGTGTGGCACCAGCGAATGACAGCAACAAGGAGTTAGAGGCGGGAGCCGCGGCACAAGAAAGGCATAAATACACCAGCCCCGGGTCCATCACAGGCCCCTCTCCATTCACCAAACTGCCAGTTGAAAACATAATTTCAAGAGGTCGACCCCCAAGCACTGCTCAGAGGCAGGTCCAAAAGAGAAAGAAGAAGACGAGCAGGAATTCCCCTCCTACCTTGACACCCAGAAATGGGCTGACATGGTGGCCATATACTGGCTGGACTCCCTAAAATAGCCCTTGCATAGATCACCTTCAGTGGACTATGACCGAGACAGTAAAGCCAACTTGATAAAGGATTTCAACAGCAGAGCTCACCTGAACAATCCAGCTCTGTCACAAAGGGAAAGCATGTTTGTCTCCCTGTTAAGCACTATGCAACGATCAGTGGACGCACTCCAGTATCAATCAGAAAAGATGGACCTAAAAATGACTCTTTAAAATACCTTAGCTTATACGTTGGAAGAATGAGTTAGAAACTAAGGAATCTCAACACACTAATAACTCAAGCCCAATGGGACTCAAGTTTGATCTGTGGCTGTGGCTCAATTGTTGAGAAGCTATCTTCCCTTCCAGTGGTGCTGACTGACCTCGTTGAGGATCTGAAAAAATTATTGAGATCTCGCAACAATAACAGCAAACCAGAAGTCATCAAAATAAAAAGCCCTGCAGGAGCAGATGTCAAAAACTTAAACACAGAAGATATAAGAAGCCTATCTGATAAGGTCTTCGCCACAGGACCAACACCAACTCAAGCCAGTGACGTGACTGCCCCAAACACCATACAAGGAGGAAAGGTCGTAGCCAAAGAGCAGAATCAACACAATAAACAATATATTCCCTCTTTTGCCCAATAAAAAGATATATGCCTGGAAAGAATCCAAACCCAACTCCTCAAACACTGAGTTGTCGACCAAGCTTGAGTCAGGGGGCCAGCTGTGTCAATGGAGGCCCAACAGAGGCCACTAAACAAAGCAAAGCAAACATTGAAGCAAACAGTCCAAACACAAATACTCACCAAGAGGTCCCAAAACACCTGACCGGAGCACAAGACACACCACTCAGAATCTTACACACCTCCTCCAACAGTCCATCAAATGACCAAGCCCATATCATTCAGGATGTTCATACAAGAAATCTAGGAGAATCGAGAGCAATTGCAACAAACGGAAATAGGGGCATTATGGTCACAACAACAGCACAAGTGATTTACAGGAGTGGTCTCATAAGTATTTTGGACAGTTATGTGCCAATCGCTGACGCTTTAGACCGGCAAACTTTTACAATGGAGCAAGCCCCAAGAATGGAAGAATAAGTATTAACTTGTTGTCACCAGCCAGTGTACGCTGGGCCCTACCGCAGAAAACATCATCTGGATTTGACGGTTCAAACAATCTTCAGCGATGAGGCGAGAAACCAACACTCCTCAGGGACAAGACTGCCTAAGGGCAAATTCAGTCAGCTCCCTGAAGCCAATATTCAAGTCTAAGGGTTCTTGCAACACTTTGAACATAAGTAACATTCTGCAGTTAATATCAACTATCCCAACCAAGGAATATCAGAACAATAGACCTGCTCTCAATAGGATTTATCAAGCCATACCTGCTTTCTGAGAGGGAGATCACCAAGGCCACGTGGGGTCCACCGGCATTCGCTAATAAAGTCCTTGATGAACAATCCACCTTCAAGGCATGGGGCATAACTATATTGGGCTATTAGAGCACAGGATACCCCTTTCCACTACTTACTTATATAGGAGACAAAAGTGGCTCTAAAAATAAAACAATCTCAGTACTCAAGGGGGACAGGGACTAATCACCAATGAGGGATGCAGTAAGATGTGATTGTTACAGCCAAGCCTAGTATCCATTCAGGTAATCACCCAGGCTCTGTGAATCAAAGAAAATCACCAGACCCATTCACTGATCTGGGGGTTCCCAATGACAAATCACTCAAGACCTACGGACACCTAGAAAGAGTAACTCACCATTTGTCTCTGCTCATGGAATGTGAGCGGCCTAAAAAGCAAAATAGCAGACCAGATTTTAATCAATGTCTCAGAACACAGTACACCACTTCAAATGCAGAGCTACATCTGTTTCCACACCCCAGCAACCAGGAACTCACATTACGGCAACCTATTGGGTGGGCTGACTACCTACGTATCAATAACCAATACAGCTATCATAAAAGAAATCTCCTCTTCCTTGTCAAATGTTAAGGCGATTAAGATCAACCTTAACGCCAAAGGGAAATGGAAAGATGTGTTAATCCTCAATACCTAAATTAACCTGAAAAAGAAATCCACAGACTCGAAACTCCTGGTGAACTGCCTACTGACACACATAAAAAAACACAATACCCCCAACCTGATACTTTTAGGGGACTTTAATCTTCCCCTTTTAGGCTCCTCAGATGACGAAGAGACTTGAGCGCAGTCCACTGCATCGAACATGCCGGAGCAAAACTACAAACGCCAATGCAGAGTGAGCACAGCAGCCAACTGTTTGCTGGAAGATATGGAGCACATCAACCTTAGAGCACTTAATGGCAGATTCTCTGTTGATTCACCACCGCATCTTCTTTTTACCTCAAAAAGACATCCTCAAGTGTAGTCACTTTCCGGTTCAGCGATAAGGCGGACCGCGACCACAGACCAAAGGAAATGACACCCTCCTGGCAACACCACCAACATTTGAGCCCCTACCAGGAGGCCCCCTAACCATACAATCCACCTTAAAAGAATGAAATCTAAGCCAAAATCCTGCCTGATCACATACGGCAGTGAAGCTCTAAGAGGAAGAGATGCACAAATCCTGGACAGCACCCTAATAAGGGCCTATAGAAATATGTTTAACATAACTACCGTATGCCTCCGCTGCTCACATCCGGCTAGAATTTGGCCTCATAAAGCAGCAGCTAGCAAAACATAGGGCATGCATAACCTGCTGACTCAAAATCAAGAATGCCCCCCTAAACAACTTAAGCCATCTAGAATGGCAAGAGCTTCAGCAAGGAAAGGCGACACCAGCAAGAATATACCTATTTCAGTGTCTTACGGTCTCAGCCAGGCTGGGGGAATTCCAAAAACCCATGCTTAAGAAAATAGTGCGGAAGACAATAAGGAGCATGTCACTAGTACAATACAAAATCACCTTTGCGTCGAGAAAACACTCCTGGATGACAATGGCTACACATCTATTAGTCCACAACCTTACTTCAGTGCAGGATACTCCAGGATCATCAAGAAGAATTTTCTGAAACATCGACTAGGAAAACTGCCAGCCATTCAGCACCTACCACCATGGCTGAGGGGAAAAATGCTCCCACACTGCCGCCTGTGCAACAACGGAGTTGAGTACATGGCTCACCTGATATGTGGCATAGCTAGACCTTAGACAGCCCGGGCGGTACCTGCGTATGCCGTCCGTGGTGGGACTCCTTGAAGGGGTGGTGCTGGCAAAACCACGGATTGCTGCCATGCAACGATGCCACACTGAAGACGGCTAGTGAGAGCTGGGGGGACAGAATTTTGCCATTTTGTCACCCCTCCTCAGTGACATTTTGTCACCCCCGTCAGGGATGGCATCTGGGGCCGACTACACCCACCGCACCCCCCTTCCTATGCCACTGGCTCCAGCCTGTCAAGGGAAAGATCCTGCCTGCTCAAACATCAATTAAACCAGCTTGGGATTTGAACACGGAGGCAAGCTGTGATAGCCTGTTTTAATCCAAATGACCCACTGATGAACTGCAAGTTAGTAAAATTCCTAGCGCTAATAGACGAGAAACTGACAAACACAGGTAAAACTACAGGGAAGTGCTTGGATGACCCCGCTTAATGGGGAAAGCACAAAGGCGCACCAGAATCCAAGTGTATTTCTGTTCACGCAGGTTGATAAACTGAACAAATTACTCCATGTAGGTGTCATCGAGGAGATTGAATCTTCAGAGTGGTTGGCCCCCATCGTTTTGGACCCAAAAGACAAAGGCACTAATATTTGCATATGTGTGGACTTGAGAAGCCTCAACAACTGCATTTGGGTCGACAGGCAACCCTTGCATAACATCAACTAAGCCCCGGCTAAGTTAGGTGGCGCCCGTCTCTTCAGCGTAATTGACTTGTTGTCAGCCTATCATCAGATCATGGTGCATGTGGACTCTAAGGCCCTAAGATCATTTGTAACTCCTTTGGGTGTCTATAGGTTTGTTAGGATGCCTTTTGGGTTAGCGAGTGCTGCTGCATGCTTCCAGAGAATCATAAAGGATGTTCTTTCAGGTATAGATTCAGTCTTATTCTTCAAAGATGACATTCTGGTTTTTGGAAAGAATAGATACAAGCATGACGAAGTTCTATTTAGAGAATTGTCTAGACTCCAAGAACGGGGGCTCACTCCAAAGAGAGAGAAATGCAAGTTCAGGGTTAACTCTGTATCATATCTGCGACCCTCTATTTCTGGTGAGGGCATCAGTCCCAAAATTGACGTTGATGAAGCATTTTTGCAGGCCTCTGCTCCCTCTAACTAAAGACCAAGTTAGATATTTCCTTGTTTTGTCTGAGTTTTACTCAAATCTTATCTATAATTTTGCCTGTATTGTACCACCCTTAAAGTGATTACCCAATAAGGGGGTTGATTGCAAGTGGTGCAAGGACCGCAAAATTGCATTCCAAATTGTCAAAGGTTAGATTGCTAGCATGCCTACCCTAGGCCATTTTGATGTATGAAAGAAAACCCTTCTCGCCACTGATGCCAGTTTATGGGGTTTGGGTGCTGTCCTGTCCCAGATGGTTGATGGTAACAAGAGGGTCATTAGTTTCGCCTTGCCGAAGGGAGCTGAAGAGCACTATTCAGTGATTGAACGCGGGCGTTGGCCTGCACGTGGGCCATCAACCATTTCAGGTTCTGTCTGTGGGGGTTGCCGTTTCTGGTCCGTACTGACCATAAGCCCCTGTTACATATGTTTGCGTGCAGGAATGGTGAAAGCACAACTCCCAGAATTAAAAGGTGGATTGAAGGACTCTTGGAGTATAATTTTACGATTGAATACTACCCTGGGTTCAGGAATGTCCCTGCAGATTTTCTTTTCAAAATGCCGTTTGAAAAAAAGACACCATTTTCCCCTAACCATGCAGTGTTTTGGATAAGGGAATGTGCCCTCAACAGACAGGAATGGGAGGCTTGTGTTGCTTGCGATGACTCTAGGGGACCACTAATGGTGTTGGTTGTCAATGGTTGGCCGGCTCTTCCTGACGTTCCCAGTATTGCCAAACCATTTTGGAATGTTTCTGAGGAGCTTAACAATGTTGATGGTGAGCTTTTCAGAGGGGATAGGTTCCATCCTCCCCACTCTCTCAGGGACAAAATCATTAATCTAACACACAAGGGTCTGGGGCGTAGCTTGACCAAGGCAAGAGCCAGGGAATCCTACTGGTGGCAAGAGGTTTATAAGAAGGTTGAGGAGGCTGTCAGGAACTGTACTATTTGTGCTGCCAATGACAAGTCTAGAAAAGTCAGCACATCTCCACTTTCCCCAGTGGCTATTCCTGAACGACCTTGTTCAAAATTAGCCTTTGACATCGTTGGACCATTTGAGGTGCTTTCCCCCACAGAAAGGTTTGTTTGGTCCTTTTTGACTACACTTCAAAATGGTTTTCTGCATGCTGCGTGAGTTCTGTTGTTAGCAAAAACATTATTGAATTCTTGAAGGATATTTTCACTTCTGAAGGGGTACCCAACATTTTTGTTTTTGACGATGGAGTGCAATTTACCTCTCAGGAGATGACCGATTTCTTAAAAGACCTTTGCATCACCCACCATTGCACGGCTCTCTACTCACCACAGGCAAATGGCTTGGTGGAGAGTATGAACCGGCTAGTGAGACCGTGTGCCCCGACTGTTGCTGACACTGGTTGCCCCAGAAGGGTGTTCTTAGGGAAAAAATATGGGCACACAGGAACACTCCCAACAGTATTACAGGTTGCTCTCCCTTCAGGAAGCTTAGGGGCAGGACAGCCGGTTCCAAACTCAACCCTGTATGGTTGAGTGTTACAGATAGGAACAACACTGTGGATGATTGGAGAGTCAAAAGTTATCAGGATGGTTACAAACAAAGGTTTGATGTCAAAATGGGTGTGCACAGGTCTGACTGGAAGGTGGGTGATCTCGTTTTTGTGAAAAAGGGTGTGTGGTGTCCCAAAGGTGAAACCAAGTTCTTTGGTCCCAAACACGTCCTCAAAGTCATGTAAAACGTTGTAATGCTCTCTGGTGGTGATATTTGGTGTACAACACGACTTTCGAATGTGGGAGTGGGGATGTGTGTGTGGGCTTACCCCAGGCCAGACACTCCCAGAGTGGTCCTGGACATTCCGTGTGGTTCTCGACATTTCCTGAGTGGTAATGGTGAGATTCAATGAAATCCTTCTGGACGCTCTGTTAGGTCCAGAAGGCCACCTCCGCACCTTCAAGATTATGTCCTCAAGTAGAAATGTTGCCTCGTACTTTTTATTGTTCTTGAGTTCTCTATTGTTTAGTCCTCAAGTAGAAAATTTGTCTAATATTTTCATTGCTCTTGAGTTCTCCATTGTTTCTTCTTCTCTGCCCTTTTTATTTCTTCTGTTCTTTCTTTTTCTTCTTTTCCTTTGCTTTATAAAGGGAAGGTGTATTGTAACTTGCCCTTTAACTAAATGTTCTATTGGAAGAATGCTAACATGTCAGCATCGGAACCCATTGACCTCAGGAGATGAGAGTCAGCTGTAGCGTCTGGCTGCTGACATGGACTGCCCTGTGGGTGTACAATAAATCTATCTTGAACTTCCTAGGGTGATTCATTGTTTTATTTTGTTTTTTTGGTTGTGTATAGCATTTTTATTAGCTTTTGTCATAATCATGAACACATATTTGCAACAGTTGTCCCACTAGTAAGACAAAGTCTAGAACAATAACCCCCAATGAGCCCACCACCCTACCAAGCTCCACCTGAACAAAAGCAAGGATAAAATGCCCTACACCAGTAACATCTTTCAAAACTTAGGAAAGCGAGAAAGCACGCACTGTACGGACAAAACCCGCAGACTCGCAGTCACCCCCTTGACTCAGCTGTGCAACCCCAACCCACCGACCCCTGCCCAAGTATTCCCGTTTGTTTGTACCAGTACTATATTGATTCAGGTCAGCCTGACCTTCACGGGGCCTAGCATCAACCTGCCCCGTCTCATTTGACCTAGAGTGTACAAAGACAGGCGTTTTTATTCTAAAGGAGTGTGGTTGCAGCGTTTATAGATGAGGGCTGTGGTGACTTGCACAGAGATGATTTTTGAGACATGAAACCTGAGAAACGTGCTGTAATGTCACTTCATTTTCAGACAGCGGAATATTAGGAAGCATGTTTAGGAACGATAACACATTTTGGGGTTTCTAAGAATATTGCGTTGGAGAGATATCGTTTACTACATTTTTCGCTGGGAGGCACATACACCTATTTTTGAATGTCAGACTTTTTATTACAGAGAACTGCAATAAATATAAAATGGAACTGTTTTCAATTAAAAAGTGTGGTGTAATTACAAGTAATCGAAGCACTTGGAAATAAATTCTGAGAGTGGAAAACGAAATCTTCCAGTTTCTGGGAGTTACTTTAAAGGAAGGGATGTTTTTTTCGTACGGATTTTTTTTTCGTACTTGACTTCTGTTAAATTGGATAGCTGGGAAGGATGTTATTTGCTTTCAATTTTCGCTTATCTAAATTGCTAAAAGGAATTTTCAGAGAGGCATGTTATTTCAGCAAAGTGCTTCGCTTTGCTACCTACCTATTCCTGTGATCAGGATGTCCATTATAATATGATTTTGGCCCAATATCAAATACAACTTTGTGGTAAAGTGTCGGTATGGTAAAATAATGACGAATTATACCTTTTATTTCTGAAGCATCCTTTCCTTTGATTCTTACATTAGGGTTTGTGGTTTTATGTTTCGGTATACAAGTGGGAGAGGAGCTCACAGGGCACTTAGAATTCCAGTTAGCAAAAGTCCCCCGAGATGAACAGCATTTTAAAAAATCATATGAAGGACAGAAGTTGTCAATTGCGTTCACAGCGGCTCTGCATCATTCCCCTGCACATAAAATATGCAAGTTGCATTGTTATGCTAAAAGAACAATGAAACATACGGATGGGGCTGTTCACTCCATACAACTTTAGGAATCAAATATACAAATGCATCTTTTAGGTTTTCATATCCCTGCTAGACGGTGAGCATGGAATTAAATGAGCTTTTATCTGAAAAAAATACTTTTTACTTTTCAATTACATTTTTAAATCAGTATTTTGCAACACAACAGTGAAATTAAAAATAAAAAGAAAGAAGTATTGACCAACGAAGAAGTAATTGTAAGTTCAATAGTGAAGATACTAATCATCATCATCATCAGTATTATTGTAGTTGTTGATGGGTTGATGATGATTATTTTATATAATGGTCCTGCTGATGATAATATTAATTATAATGCTGATGATAGTAAAAATAATCATAATAATAATAACAACAAATAATTTGATTATTATTTGTATTATTATTACCCCCAGGTCCCTCCGTCCTCGACACCTTCTTAATTACATGTGGAGATAACCATCTCCTGACAGAAAAAAAGAACAGAGGTATGCTGGGACCCTAATACTGCCACTCCCACCGGGAGTACATAAGCAGTACTTACCCAGCATCCCGTCTGTTCTTTTTTTCTGTCTTCGACAGAATGGAGTGTTGGTGTGCTGTTGCTGCCCCTGCTCCTGCTGGGCTGGGGTGGCGTGCTTGCTCTTCTCTGCTCCCCCTGCCCGGCTGCCTGGCTTCGCGGGCTGGGGTGCTGTTCCTGAGGTGTCTGCCTTCCGGCCTGCCTGGCTTGCTGGAGGGCTTGGCTTCTTCCTGACCGGTGTTCCGTGGATCCTTGCCTGCCCTTTGCGGCTGGTGTGCCGCCTCCCGGTTGCTTCCGGGTCGTGGTGCGCGTCTCCCCGTGCTTTGCCGGGTGGGAGACGCGCTGCGCTGGATGTGATGGTTGCTGAAGGGTCCGGTGCCGGCTGTTGAGTGGGGGCCTGGTTCCTGCTTCGGCCCCGCTCTGGGTGAGTCCCGCTTTGCGGTGTCTTTTGCTCTCTCTTTGTGGTTGTCGAGATTGCAGGGATGTCCGGTGCTCCTCGGCTGTGGCGGCTGCTTGTTTTGTGTTCGCTGCCGGCGGGGGGTGAGCGCTACTCATTAGCGCTCCTTTGGTGGCCCTGGGTGTCCTTTGGGCCTGCCCCCGTGCTGTGTTTATTTCTTGGTGGATAATGGGTGGGGCGTATGGGCCGCAGCTGCCGTTTTTTGTCCTGAGGATCTTGTTCTTCCAGGCGATTTTCTTGACCCTTCCCACCCTCGTCTCCTACCTGTCCGCTAGAGCGGTCGAACTCGATGGGGGTACCGAGTTCGTGTCTCGGCTACGACGATCTGCATCCTGTGATTCTGGGCGATTCACTTATTCTCCCAGTGCCTGACAAATATGAATGTGTGCATGCTACCGTGCCTGCTGCTTATGTACAGCGTGCTGTTTCCTTGGGGTCTAGTTCGCGCTCAATTAACCCTTACTGTCTTCTATGATGGTTTTCTTGCATGTGCGCAACCTTGTGCGATGCACATGTGTGATGCGCTTTGTTGCCCGTCTTGGTTCGGGTTTGCGCTTTGTCGCGCTGCTTGAGTCGGTGCTCTGCCACTCTGCACTGGTATCAACGTCGCTGTAGTCTTGTGCTACTGTGTCTCTCGTGCTCTCTGGTGCCTTTGCATCATTGCTGGGGCGGCGTGGTGTAATGTTATCACTGCCGTCTTTGATACCAGCGAGGGGATCGGATCCAGGCATTTTAAATCTCACAATTGGCCCTGTGTGCTGCTTCTGGTTTAGCCATGGGCGTTGTGCTGTCGCATCTCTGGGGCGCTTTTTTGGTGCTCCTTCTGGTCTCTGTGCTGCGCCTCACTCAGCTTTCCTGGGGGTGCTGCTGGGTGGGAGTCGCACACGTTTTGCTTCTTTGCACCGTGCTGTTTGGGGATGTGGTGCTGCTGCATTTTCTTCTGCTCGGTGTTTTTGGAGCCTATTTTATCATCCTTTGGGGCGCTGGGTGTGGGTTGTCCCTTTGTTCCCGTTCCCTGCCCTCTGTTCGGCTGGGGTTCAGTGTTGGTTCCGTTCTTTCTGGATGATGGGCCCCTCGCTGTCGTTTGCTGCAGCGCTTTGCCCCTCCTTTTGAGTTGGTGTGGGTATGGCCTTCTGGCTTGGGCACTCGCTCTCTGGCCGGGGGAGCTGAGTGCGGGTCTTGGCTGCGGCTCTCGGCTTCCTCTGGTTCTGGCCATGTCGCTTCTTCCCCCGTGTCTCCTGCTGTTGGTTTCCTGTCGCTGGCCGACTGGGGGTCGCTCATCGTGTTGGCTCTCTTAGTTTGCATGATGTCTGCGACGTTGGTGGTTTTGGGTGTTTCCCTTTCGTCCTGCCGGTTCCTTTTCCTGTCCTCGTGCGTTCTCCCGTGCTTTGGCTCTGGGGGTTCTGTGCGTTTGCTGTACGTTTCTGTTCGCTCGGTTGGATGTCTTGGGAGCTGTTCCTCCACCTAGGCCTGCCGTGTCCTTCGTGTCTGCTTTCCCCCTGCCGGTTCTCCGGTGGCCTGTGCTTTCTGTGCTAGGCCGGGGCCCGGGCGTCTTGTTTCTTTCCTATTCATGGATTCTGTTTTGGTCTCCTTTGCGGTGGGGGCCTCCGCTCTGGCTGTTTCTCGCCCCCCCTGCTGCTGTCCTGATGTCCGGTGTTCGGGGTTGCTCTCTTGGGCTTCTGCTGTCGGTCCTGGGGTGTTGCCTGGCGTGCCTTCTGGACTGTGTCTTGTCCCTGGTTTGGTGCCTCCTGGGGGTGCCGGGGTTTGTTCGGGGCTGGGTTTCGTGCCCTGTTGCTGCCTCGGGTGTCCTCGCTGCTGGCCTCCTGAGTGGTGGGTTCCTGGTCCTCGGCCTTGCCTCCGGCCCTCCCCGGTTATTGTTGTTCTCCGGTGGGGGTTGTTCCGTGGGTCTGCTCCCTCTGGTTCTCTTCTTCGGGGGTGCCCCTGCTCTAGGTGGCTCTGTGGGTTCTCGCTCTTCTGTTTGTGGGCTGCCTCCGGCTGGCTTGGGTTCTGGTCGCCCCTGTGGTGGCTGTTTTCCTTGCTGTTTTCCCTCGGTGGCCTTGCCTCCGCTGCGGTCTGGCTGTTGCCTCTGATCCGCTTGGGTCCCCTGGTTTTTCCTTCCTGACTTCCGTTTGGTTGGTGGGTGTTTGGGGCTCCTGGCCCTGTTCCTCCCGTCCCTTGGGCTGCGCCTGGTTCCTCTCTTGGTTGGTTGCCGCTGTTGTGCCGGGGGCTCTTTGGGGTGCTTGTCCCCTCTGCCTGCGCTTGGGTGGCTTGTGCTGCCTCGGGTGCGGCTCCCTCGCTGCCTGCTCCTTTTCTCATCTGGTTGCCTGCCTGGGTCTTCCTGAGGCTGGGTCCTTGCCATTTGCTCCTGGTTCTGGTGTGGTCCTTGGGGTTTTTGGGTGCGCTTGGCCTGGCAGCTTCTGCTCTGGCTACCCCTGTGCTTGCCTTTGGCTTGCTTCTCGGTTTGTTGGGAGCCTTCTCTTTTTGTCCGTGGCTCTTCCTCCCCCCGGGGGGTCTTTCCTGTGGGGTTTTGCCTTCTGGACCCTGGTTTTCGTGTGACTGCTGTTTGGGCCTGGCTGTTTTTTGGTGGTGCCACGCCCTCTCCGGGTCTCCTGTTCTCCCGGTTGGTGGCCTGGGGCCGTGCTGCCTTTCTGCGATGGCTGGGTGTCTGCTGGGGCTTCGGCTCTTGAGTGTTGGTCTACCTTTGGGCTCTGTGTCCTTGCCTGGGCTCTCTTTGTGTCCTGGCGGGGCGCTCTGCTGTTGTGTCCGCGCCCTGGTGGGTCCTTCGGGGCTTGCTTCCTGCTGGCGGGTCTTGGCGGTCTTCTTCCGCCTGTGTTGGGGCTTTTGTGGGGTCCTTTGACTCCGGTGGTCTGCGGGCTTCCTGCTTGTTCTGGTTGTCCTCGGGCTGTACCTCCTGTGCTTCCTGGCTGTTTTACCCTCTCTGGGGGTGTTCTGCTGTGTGTTTCCTGGTTTTGGTGTCCTGGTTGGCTTCTGCCTTCCTGGTTTCTCCTGCCTTGGTTCCCGTTGTGGGGCTGTTGGGTGCCCTCCGCCCCCCTCTCTCTGTGTGAGGTGTGGTTCCGTGGTGCTCTTGCCTCGGTGGGGTTCTTCCTTCTGGCTGCGGGTTGTCTGAGGTTTTCTGCTTGTTGGCCCTCTGCTTCCTCTGGCTTCCGCTTTGGCGGTTTGCTCTGTTCTTTTCCACCCTTCTGTGTGGTTCTGGCGGTGGTGTGCTGGGGGTTCCCGGTTCCTCCCTGCCATTTTTTGCTGTGCCTTGGGCTCTGCGTGGCCCTCCTGCATAGTCGGGTTGCTTGGCTCTGGTCCTGGCTTCCCGGTTCTGCTGGCGTTTGTTGGCCTCTTTTTTGAGGGTTGCCTGGCTCCTCTCCGGCGTTGCTGGGTTGGGGTCTTGTGGTGATGGTCTGGGGGCTGTGCTCCCTGGGCTTGCTTTTCCCTGCTGCTCCTGCCCTTGCTGCTGGTCTGGCTTGGGTGTGGGGTTTCTGGGCGGTCATGTGTCTTCTGGGCACCTTCTTTGTACTGCTCTCTGTGCCTCTTTGGGAGGCTGCTGGGGTTTCCCGGTTGTTCTGTGCTCCCCTCCTGCCTTGTGTTCCCTCCCTTTGGAGTTGGGGTTTTCTGGGCTTGTGGTCGGCTTCTCTGTTCCTGACCTGGTTCTGTTTTCTTTGTTGCTGGTTTCCGGTCTTGTTGGCCTCCCCTTGTTTGGTGGGCTTTCGACTGGTTTGTGAGGTTCTTCCCCACCCGCTCCTTTTGGGCTCCTGGGTGCTTGTTGCTTCCCGGGCCTCCTCGGACAGGGTTTCCTCCGCAGGTCTCTTGGGCTCGTGTTCTTTTCTTTTTGGGAGTTTGGCCGGGTTTCTGGTCTGTGCTTCTCCTTCCTTTTTGGGCTGGGTGCTTGTGCCTGCGCTCTTTTGGCCTTGGTTTCTTTGGCTTTCTTCCGGGTTGTCTCGTCTTCCTGGTGGGTCTGCCTGGCCCTGTGTGCCTTCCTGTTGGTTCTGGCCTTGGCGGTCTTCTCCGGTGGGTTCTTTTGGCTGGTCTTGGTGTCCTGGTCCGGGTCTCTGTTGCTGGTTTCTCGGGTTGGCGGCCTCCTTTTCGTGCCGCCCTGGACTTTTTCTTTCTCTCCGGTCCTTGTCCCTGTTGTCCTGTTCTGGGTTGCGGGCCGGGTGTTTCCTGCGGTCTTCCTTTCCTCCTTCTCGTTGCTCCCTTGGGTGGCTGCTTTTGTTGTGGTTTCCTGGGTGTGCTTGTGCGTGCGGAAGGCCGGGTTTTCTGCTTTGGTATTCTCCACATGTAATTAAGAAGGTGTCGAGGACGGAGGGACCTGGGGGTAATGTCCTATTACTTACCGGTAATCTTCATTACTCTGGGTCCCGTAGTCCTCGACACCTTCTTACGCCCCTCCCTCCCTCCCGGCGGCCGGCCTTCCTGTCTGGGCTTGGTTGTACAGACGGGATGCTGGGTAAGTACTGCTTATGTACTCCCGGTGGGAGGGGCAGTATTAGGGTCCCAGCATACCTCTGTTCTTTTTTTCTGTCAGGAGATGGTTATCTCCACATGTAATTGAGAAGGTGTCGAGGACTACGGGACCCGGAGTAATGAAGATTACCGGTAAGTAATAGGACATTAATGCTGTTGTAGTTATTATTATTTCTTCAGGACCTAATGCTGCAGGCCCATATCACACTTGATCGACCTATTTCGGCTTCTTGGAAATAACTACTAAGTTGTATTGCGTGCTATATATTTCATCATAGATATAAATTGTTTTGAAAAGACACAGCACGAACTTAGAGGGGCATTTGCAGTAGCTCAGTCCACTATGAACGAGGGTCAAAATTCTGAAGGTATACATCTACTACAATACCCAAAATATTCAACAACCCCTCCCACACCCTTCCAAAGACTTTGCAACAACCTAATATCATACTTTTCCCCCAAGGTAGCTATGGCCAGGCTAATATACTACAAGGTCTTTGTTTTAATAATAGATGGAAAGAAACTAAAACAATTAATTAAAGCAGATCATCTTCAACCACTACACTGCCATGCCCTGTCACCTCTATCAAGTGCCACATCAAGACTATTGCCTCTTTGGCAGCTGAGATTTAGAGTGACTGCTGTGGACATGGCATATGCCCGGACTCCATTTAAAAGGCACTACTTAACCATCTACCACTGGAACTTGAATTTATCAAGACTAAGGACTTGCCAAGGAACAACATCATCTCTAGCGATTTGGCCACTGATTACTAGAACCTGGTGGACATGTTCATCAGACATTTAATTGGCACCCAACTCCATAATTTTAGGTGTATTCTTGTATGAGGAGACATTTGCTGTAGAATCTCAGTATCTTGAGCTCAGAGTCATAATGTTGTCTCTTTTTCTGCCACGTCCCATGAGAAAACAGGTTACTGGAAAATTATACCCAATGATACACTTGATACCCTTTAATATTTGCTTTTGCTCCATTAATCAAGGGAAGTAAGCTCTGCCATTGTAAAAAAACTGAAAACTACCGGCTTCAAAATATGGATCCCCATGACATAATTTCAACAGGCAACAATGCTATTTTGGCTGTAACATCAAACTTTTAAATACTGTATGAAATTTGCTGGAGCTATCTCAGGGACAGGGCATGGTAGGATATGTTGGTGTTTTGCATTTTGACTTATGCACTCCCGATTCGGTAGTAAATCTCTATTGATTTTAAAATAAATATTTATATAGAGCTCGGTTTTGAGTCTATTCCATGCTCTTCCTGCATCATACTGAATATAACACTTTCTATCTTAAGCCTTCTCTTGAAGTGCTACCCTTGAGAAGCAAACTGTGCTTTACAAAGTTAGTGATTTTTGTTTTATCCAATTGTATTGCAATAATCACTGGGGCCTGAGAACTTCAGCAATAATGCAGAACAAAGGCCTAGCTCATAGCACAAAATTGATGGAAAGAAAAAATAAACAGATTGTGCAATACTTCATTCACCAAAAGCCATCAATTAAACAAATATGTTATATGATTTAGTTTTATATAGCACTCAAATACCCAAGAGTCTCTTGATGCTGCCTTTAAAAGAAGTGAGCTTTGAAATTCCATAGAGACATTTATTGAATAAAAAGCCATGTTGTGAGGTCTTTTCTGAATTGTAACAGGTTGGCTGATTCTTTAAGATTGAGGGGGAGAGAGTTCCACAGTTTAGAGGGTGCAGACCACAAAACTTCTACCACCCCAGCGAGACTTCCTGAAATTAGGTACTACCACATTTTTTGCAGTCTCAAATCGTAAAGATCTAGGGGTTTGTACCAGATGGACATCTGAGATAGGTATTGTGGTCCAATGCTGTGTAGCGCTTTAAAGGCGATGCACAAAGCTTTAAATGTTATTTTTTTGTTATGGGTATCCAATGTAGCTTTCCAGTGCAATGGTTGCTGAGTGATATTTAGGTATTCCAAGGATGAGAGGAGCTGCTGCATTTTGCAATCTTTGCAGTTTTTATAGAAGTTTTTTTTCATATTTATATATAAACCATTGCAATATTCTAGTTGTAGGGCTTCAACATCCGTTTTTGGAAGATTTTTGAAAATGTAAGGTAAGATTAATACTGTGCAATAGGAGATTAAAGGTCATACAAAAATCAATTGGCTCTGCCTGGTCAAATGATTACCCCCCAAAAGATTTCAGAGGTTGGAAATCAGCTTGTTAGCCTAGCAATTAAACATGGATTTTAGAAATGGAAAAACTAGCCATATTGAAAGAAAGATTAATGTACAAACTAAGGAATGAATCGGATGTCATATAAAGAATTTGCAAAAATTTATTCAGACACATTTTTTTTATTATACCTCTATTTTGTATAACACATAGCATCAGATTACATAATTAATATCCTGGAGAGGTATAAGACACATTATTAGTTTATGTGGTAAATAGTCTAAATACCGACTTTTTATTTCGAAAGACAATGATATCGAGTTCAAAATTTCGGAGGACAGAATATCGCAATCAAGAATATCGACGACCAGAATATCGACCTGAAGGTAAGAAATATTGTTTTTGTTAATTTTGAAGTTAGTAATATCGATAGCAAAATTATTGATGTCACTAATATCGATATTAATATTAGTGTTATCTATTTCATTATGTATTTTATATGTTTTTTTATAATTTTTGTTAAATATTGTACTAATTTTGAAAAATATATATTACATTTTTAGAAGTTATTAATAATTTATTTAAGTAAATTCTGCATTTCAATACCGTAGCGGGTTGTGGGTTTATAGGGGAATAGGGTGGGAAGTAATTTAGTTATAATAAATTAATTAAATATTTTTCAGGAATCATTAAATATTTTTAAATACATTTCGAGTTTTAGTTCTGTAGAGGGTTATGGGTTTATAGGGGAATAGGGTGGGAAGTAATTTAATTGTAATTAAATACATATTTAATTTTTATTTATTGGTATTGATAAATATTTTATGTTAATTATTAATTGGTAATAAATTTTTATTAATTGGTAATTTATTTGTATTAATTGGTAATTATATTAAGTGTATTAATTTATTATTGAAGTGTGGTGTGAGGCTATAGGGCAATAGGGTGGGAAGTAAGTTAATTGTAAAAATAAATGTAGTGCTGAGTATTGATAATTAAATTATTGTAATCAATTATTAATTGGAAATACATTATTAATAATGTGTCTTTAGTAATTGTTCATTAATTAATAATTGGTCATTTAAATTGATTTTTTATAATGTATTGATATTTATCGATCATGTATTGTTAATTAATTATTTATTGCTAAATGTTTTTTAATAATTTTTGTTTTTGATATTTAATTTTTATTTTTTTATTTTATTCCTATTTGTTAATACATTTTTAATTATTATTTAATTGTATTTATTTTAATTGTTAAATAATTATTCATTGGTAATTATTTTTAAATACTTCTTTATTGGTATTGTTAATTAATTTGTTGTAATTTATTAATTAAATTGTTATTTTTTACAAAAAAAATATTATTTTAATTATTAGTAAGTTATTTTGACCCCTATGATATCCAACACTTTCCCTACTGTTGCCCACTCTGGAGTTGGAATGGTAATTTTTACCCCTACGCTATCCAACACTTTTCCTGCTGTTGCACCCTCTGGCGTTGGAATAGAAATATTATCCCCGACGCTATCCAACACTTTCCCTACTGTTGCACCCTCTGGAGTTGTAATAGTAATTTTAACCCCTACGCTATCCAACACTTTCCCTACTGTTGCACCCTCTGGAGTTGGAATAGTAATGTTTACCCATACTCTATCCAACACTTTCCCTACTGTTGCACCCTGTGGAGTTGGAATAGTAATTTTTACCCCTACACTATCCAACACTTCCCCTACTGTTGCGCCCTCCGGAGTTGGAATAGTAATTTTTATCCCTACGCTATCCAACACTTTCCCTACTGTTTCACCCTCCGGAGTTAGAATAATAATTTTTACCCCTACTCTATCCAACACTTTCCCTACTGTTGCACCCTCCGGAGTTGGATTAGTAATTTTTACTCCTACTCTATCCAACACTTTCCCTACTGTTGCACCCTCCAGAGTTGGAATAATAATTTTTACCCCTAGGCTATCCAACACTTTCCCTAATGTTGCACCCTCCGGAGTTGGAATAGTAATTTTTACCCCTACGCTATCCAACACTTTCCCTACTGTTGCACCCTCCGGAGTTGAAATTGTAATTTTTACCTCTACTCTATCCAACACTTTCCCTAATGTTGCACCCTCCAGAGTTGGAATAGTAATTTGTATCCCTAGGCTATCCAACACTTTCCCTACTGTTGCACCATCCAGGGTTGGAATAGTAATATTTACCCCTACACTATCCCACACTTTCCCTACTGTTCCACTCTCTGGAGTTGGAACAGTAATTTTTACCCTTACGCTATCCAATATTTACTGTTTTAGTTAATGTAGTATCTATTTTTTTTTAATTTAAATCTGTTGTATATAGTTTTTATATTTTTATTTATATTATTTCTGTATGTATATGAATGTATTTATAATGTATAAAATGTTTTTTCACAACTTATAAGTTATTAGAGTAATAATTGTAAATATTATCAAGTAAGTATATAAATTATATTTTATATGTATATATATATTTTTTACATTATATGCCTTACTTATAATTTTAAATATATTTTTAACAATGTTTATTTTATTTATATGTATTATTTGTTTAATTTTATATTATTTGTAAACATTAAAAAAAATGACATTTTTACAACAATATTTTTTACAATATATTTTTTCCGATATTTCTGTACTTCCCTTAATGTAGATAGGACTTCGATATTCTTGATGTCGATATTCCGCCTCCGATATTTTTGATGTTGATATTTTCGACGTCGATATTCTGTCAGTGATTCAGTTTATGTATAGCAACTATTTCGGTAACCAGCACTAGCAACCACAGCCACAAGTCATTCTAACATTGTGGAGATATATTGGACAGCAACATAAGACGACATGACCCCATTGGTCCTATGTGGTAGCTTTTTCATACTGAATAATCAAGAGCCATCATGTTTCAACTCCATTCCCAGAGACGTGGGGTGCATTTTTTCTCTGGAGTGGCAAATACAATTCGAATTGTCCCTAAATATCTTTCAGTCTTGAGGAACTAGGCGGCAGTTCCCAAAATGCATCGAGTTGTTCTTGGTAGTATGAGGCATTGATTATCCAGTCTGACATCTGTGGGTGCCTCTTCCCCACCTCATGGCTATACAACGCTTGGTCAAAAGCAGTAATAGGGAAATTAATTATAGTACATCGGCCAGAGGAAATCTTCAAGTACCCCAAAGACAAATAGGAGACATGCACTGGACCTCAAAATGAATGATCTCAACAAAGCAAGGACTACCTATGCCCAGTAGTCAGCTACCACCCAGCAATGCCAGGTCAAATGTCTAAAATCAGCATCCTCCAATCTACAACATGTGCAAATAGAGTTGTCTCTAAGGCCCATCTTGTGTAGGGAACAGGAGAGAGGTACATCTGATGAAGAAACTTGCATTGTATTAGTCTCAGTATGTTGTTAGGGGATAGCATGTCAGTTTGAGAGCAGCAGAATTACCACTGCTCCTCAGTTCGCGAAAGCACCTATATCATTATCCACCTGGAGCGGGCCTTTGATATGCACACCTTAGTGTTGTTCTGCATGCAATTATATAGGCAAGTAAAGAGTTTCTTAGGGAAGAAAGAGTTGAGGACTATGTTCAGCGCATGTAGTAACTTATGAGCTCTAGAAATTACAATCTCCATGCATGTGACTCTCATTATTTAGTAAAGAAATATTGAATGGAATGCCATTGTGTGATCAGAAATTATTTGAAAGGGGTAAATTGACCTTCCTGACACAAGTCACCCATCTTAGTGAGCTGCAATTGTTATTTTTGTGGAGGTGTACACTATCGCAGTGGTTACAGGCATTGATGGGTTGGTGTGAGAGGCTGACCTGATATTTGATGTCCACTAATGTAAGTGGGCACCTTGCACCAGTCCAGACAACCCTAATGGTGATTTAAAAGGTCTCAGACAACCTAAGAAAGCTATCCAAGTGGTAGCTGTGGAGAGCAGTCTTCAGGCTTAGTCTTGAAGGAATGTAAAGCAGCTAGGTTTACCAGAATATAACCTTAATGTATTGATTAAAGGAAAGAAAACCACACAAGGTATTTACAAAAATATGTATTTATAATAGAATACTCTCCAGTACGTTCCAGTATATCCTACATGGAGATATACACAAAACACACACAACTATAGCAAAGAAAGCACAGTAAATAGCACTAATACACAGTGTCCCTCACGAGGGAGCCAAACGATATACTAAGAAAGTGGTATAAGAACCATGACCGGAGTCAGGACAATGATGAGAGAGGCTGTAGAAACTCTGGGGACCTATGGAACTACCTAAGGTAAGTAGACAGGGACCCCACAGAGGGCGTGGGCAGTGTTAGAACACGACCGCAGGCTCCGTACAACTCTACGTGGACCCTTCTCAGTGGACCCTGGTGAAACCCCGTGAAAGACACAAGTTTGGAGAGCCACCCCACCCGTGGATACCGTGGTACCCAGGTCACCTATCTCAGGGAAGCCAGGTGCAAATGTGTGCAGTGGCATCAGAAACCGTAGTCAAACCCAATAGAAGACTTCAGGAAAGTGCCACTGCTGGAAGAGGAGAAAGTGTCAGTGGGAATCCAAATGTGGATTCTTGATGAAGAGTATCTGAAAGCAGAGGGGACAGAGTCTGGGTCACTTGAGAATGACCAGGAACTCGGTAGACGAATGCTCACCGATGTCGGGTGCTTAAGGATAGATGTTGATGACCTTGACTCTGCAGCTGTGGGTACCAGGTGATGTTGAGGATGACCAGAAGCTGTATTTCAAGCTGTCCCATGAAGGATCTTGAGTGCTGAGGTGTCTGTGTCCGGCAGAAGCCCCAACGATCCTTGGCAAAAGCAACCCACACAGTAAGTTAAGAAGTTGCAGGAAGAGGATCAGTAAGGTCCATAAGAGTCACCAAGATCAGGGGAATCAGGGCAGGCCCAGAACAATTGGGGGAGCCCAAAGAAGTCAAAAGTGACCATCTGCAGGACCCACAGGTCGAGGACACTGGAGTCCCAGAAGGACCTCAGTTACCTTTACAAAACATCAGGCTACAGAGCACACGGAGTGGTGTCGTTGATGATCTTTGCAGGAGAAGTTGCCAGAGGTTTGGGCTAATGGGAGCCCAATTCACTTGCTGCGGAATTGCCAACAAGCTTTTGCACTTGCAAAAGTAAGCGGTGCACAGGGGTTAAGGTATTGCAGCTCCCACAAGGGATTCTGGCCTCAAACTGGGTGGGAGGAGAGCTCAGACCTCGAGGGACGTAGAAACCCAACTCCTGTTTTGTTGAACCCATCACAATCCGTAGGAGCTTGGGATCAGCAGGCCAGTCAGCAGTGTTGCGGTGCCTGCAAATGCAGGGGAGTAACTCTTTCACTCCAAGGGAGATTATCTTTGGAGTTTCTTGGATGCTCCACATACCCTACACGGACCGTGTATGGTGCACAGGCACAGACAGGCAGCAGAGTGGGAAGGAGATGAGGTCAGGTCCAAACGAAGTCCAGCGAAGTCCAGAGTACCCAGACAGTCGAAGTGCAGTGGTTTCAGTTCCGAATCTTGTCCAGGACGAGTCTAGGGACCTACAGCAAGGTAAGCCCTTAAGTACCCTAAGGAGAGGGTTGGGACGATTCAGGCGACCCTCTTAGGGGAGGGTTCTGGACAGAGGGGAGGTTACTCCCATGTACTTTGTCCAGTTTCACACTAGAGGGGGAGCCAACGGCTCTCAGGACTGGTTTGAACTGGATTATGCACAGAGACACCAAATGTGCCCCTCATGCAGACTCTAAGGTGCTGGTAAGCGCACCCACTGTGAGAAAGTGCTCTATTTTTGCATGGTTGCCCCCACATTTTGCTAAATTGCTGATGTACTTTGACTGAGTGTGCCCTGGGCTCCTGCTAATCAGGTACCCAGGGCCTATGTTCTTTCCCTAAAACTGCATTGAATTCTAAACCCAATTGGCATCTCTGGCCACAGGTCAGTCCCTGGTAAATGGTACCACAGGTACCCAGAGAAAAGGCATTCAAGGGCTGCAGCACTTATTGTGAGACCCTTAGAGGCCCTGTCCCCTGACACTCACACACTACATTTGCAATGCGTATCTTGGTGCAGAACAAATTGAAGAGTCTCCAGAGCACCATAAAACCCCAGAGGACCTGACTGCCTTCAAGCACAAAGACATTGTCTACAGTGAACGCCGTATTTGTTCATCTGCAACCTCTGACCCCGGCCCGACACCGCGGATCCGCCCCACTCTGCACCCGCCGTCCACAGCTCAAGTGGGCAAACTTCACGAGGAGGTCACCCCAGCAATCCTCGCCCAAGATCCAGCTACCCCCTGACCTCAGCCAATGCCTGCAGTCTAAATCCAGAAGGTCCCCCTAAACACGATTAGGAGCTGGAAATAAAATCCGATCCCAAAAGGCACCGCTGCACCTGATGACCCACGGCCTTGTGTGCCGAAACCGACGGTACCGAACCAATTCCTAACTTCCCAACTTACCTCTTGAAGTGTTGGTCGCACTCAGAAGACCATCATCTCCCTGCCTGCAGTGCTTTTGCAAAGCAGAGGTTCTCCATTGAAAACAACAGGGAGTCCGATGTCGAAACAGCACCCTGCACCCGGCTGCCGAAGTGTGGCTGAGGGTGCACCTTTGGTGCTAATTTGTTTCTCAATTTGTCCTGAGCTAAAGTCCAGGGCCTTTGCTACCACAACCCAGTGGCCTGCTCGTCACATAAATTTGGGCCTCAGCACTCTGCACCCGCCGCCCTAGTGCCGCTGAGAGTGTAACAAGAGTGCATCCTTGACCCTGAGGGCCCCCTGAATCTACCTCCAGAACCTCAACTCCCTCTACAAAAATACTTACCGCAAAACCGCTAATACAATTTTCCTCCATAGGATAACATTGACTGTTTTCCTGTTAAAAGTTTCTAAGTGTGGAGTTTGAGAAACTAAAGAAATTCTTTAAAATTGTATAATCTAACAAAAACAATTTTACTTACCTGTTTTCAGGAAATGTTCCAAAGTAGTATCTAAGTATACTACTCTGTGTAAGCCTAGTAAGCTCAAATGTTACTTACTGACAATTTTACTAAAAAGCCTATTCAAGTCTATGTACTGCATTTACTAAGTATTGCATTTCTCTGCATCCATACTGTAAATCAAACTAAAGTGCGTATACAATTATCATTCAAACTGTATTTCAATTGCATTACTACTGTAAAGTACTTATTGCTTACCTCTGCCAGGATTGCATGGTTCTAGAAAATAAAATAACTAAAAGAATATTTTCATACCAAAACAATTGGCCTGCAGTTCAGTCTTTGAGTGTGTGAATTAATTTGCTGACTGAGTGTGTACAATAAATGCATAACACTGTCCTCTGATACTGCCTTACTGCTCAGCCACACTACCACAGATAGAGAGTAAGATACTATCTAACTTTACCTCTGCCTACCTTTGGGGTTCCACTGGACTCTGTGCACACTATACCTCACTTTGGTATAGTATATGCAGAGCCAGCTTCCTACATTGGCGGATCAGCGGTGGGATACACAACTTTGAATTTGTTGTACTACTTAGTTACCACCTGATCACACAACAGAACTATTAAATTGTGTGATTTTTCAAATTGGAATTTTTCTCAAAATTACTAAAAGTCTTGTTAGGGCCTTGGTTAAGTCCCTTTAGAATTTTAGAAAATAAAAAGTCACTGTAGCTAGGGTTAGAGGGGATGGAAGTTTTTTAACAATGTCTCAAAATAAGAACCCAGCTGTTAGTGAAAACAACCACAATGACATGGAGGACAGGGTTGAGGAGCTTGACCTCACCCCTTACCTTCACTTGTCTTTCAAGGAGGTAAGGTCTCGATGTAAAATTAAAAACATAGCCATGGGTCCCCATCCCACCAAACAAAAGGTCCAGGAGCTGTTGGCTGGGTATGATAAGGACCACCCATCTAAAAATGGTGAAGACCAAGCAGATGAGGAATTAGAGGAAGGGAATGACCTGGTAGATCAACCCCCTCCACTTACTAGGGAGAAAAGGATTCAAGTACCCTTGATTCCAAAAATCAACCTCTCAGTATGTAGATCTCACATAACGGTATGTCAGGTACTTCTGAGGACATTGAGAACAGCCTCAACGAGGAGGACAGCCTTTTAGTAAGGCTGACCAAAAGACTGGATCTAGAGACCAGGTTGCTGGCTATTAGAAAGAGAGGGAGCAGAGATGGGCCGAGCAGTCATCAATGGTGGCAGCAATTTACTAAATAAGGATAAAGAGCAATCTTATGATCCTAAAATCCCCAAAGGGATTGTCCCTAAATATGAAGAGAGTCATGATATCACAAAATGGTTCACTGCCTTTGAGAGGGCTTGTGAAATGAGAAACGTGAAGAAGTCACACAGGAGGGCACTCTTTTGGGAACTGTTGTCTGGTAACTGCAGAAACAGACTCCTGAGCCTTTCTGGGGCAGATACTGGGTCTTATGACCTCATGAAGAGAATTCTGATTGAGGGATTTGGTCTAACAACTGAGGAATATAGAATTAGATTCGGGGGGAGGCTCACAAAACACAAAGCCAATCCTGGATTGACTTTGTAGACTACTCAGTTAAAACACTAGATGGTGGGTTATCTGGACACAATGTGCATGATTTCACTGGACTTTGCAATCTGTTTATGAAAGAACATATTTTAGGTAATTGCACTAATAAAAAGTTACATCAGCTTTTGGTAGACCGAGGTCTAATTTCTCCCTGAGAATTAGAAAAGAAGAAAGACCACTGGGTCAAGACACGGGTGACAAAAGCAACCACTAAGGGTGACCAAAAGAAAGTTGTTATAAAACCTCCCCAGGGGAAAGGTAGTGAGAATCCCCAAGATAAAAAGCCTGAGTCTTCTAAGGGGCCCCAAAATCCTGCATAGGGGGGTGGGTCCCAAAACTCTTCCCAGTCCATTAATACGTACAGGGGAAAGAACTTTGATCCGTCAAAGGCCTGGTGTAACAACTGTAAGAAGTTGGGACACTTAACTGGAGATGCTGCTTGCCCAAACAAGACGGCCTCTAGTCCTACTATAGCTACTCCTGGGTTAGCAAATCTCCAGATGGGATCCAAAGTGTTCCAAGAGCACATCGGGTTGCACACTGAAGCAGTTCTAGTTTCAGAAGGGGAAGTTGAGTTTGCCACTGTAGCTGTGTGGCCACCCAACTTAAAAAAGTACTTACAATACCCTTGGATCAATGGAATTAGGATAGAAGCTCTGAGGGGTACAGGTGCCAGTGTCACTATGGTGAGAGACACACTGGTTTCCCCTGAGCAATACTTGATTGGGAGAACTTACCCAGTCACCAATGCTGACAGTGTTACCACTAACCATGCAATGGCTATGGTGACATTAGACTGGGGAGAGGAGGAGTTACTGTCCTGAAACAGGTAGTGGTCTCTCCAAAGCTACCAACTGCATGTCTGCTTGGCAATGACCTGGAACCCTCAGCATGTGCTGAGGTTGAACTGAATCCCCACACAGCAATGCTGGACATCCCTGAATTTGGGGTGTGTAAACACAAGAGCACAGAACAAGATACAGGGTGAAGTATTTGGAGACTGAACGTATGTCCCAACCTTCTAAGAGAAAAGGTAAGAAGACTGGGGAACCAGCTTCTGTACAACAAAAGGATCAGGACCCCTCTCCTCAGGGAGAGGAATTGGACACCTCAGAGGGAACTGAGCCCATGGAGCTTGACCCTTACCAGGCCGAACTCTTAGCCCCAGGGGGACCCTTTAGAGAAGAGCTGTGCCTTGGACAACATGACTGTCCAACTCTTGAAAGCCTGAGGCAGCAAGCTGCTGCACGGGAAAGGGGAGATGTCAGTGGTACACACAGAGCTTATTGGGAAGAGGGACTACTGTACACTGAGGCCAGAGGCCCCAAACCCAGAGCCACTAGGAGAGTGGTAGTGCCTCAGAAGTACAGGGAGTTTCTCCTAACTTTACCTGGACATCTGGGCCAAACCAAGACTTGGGAAAGGCTAGTTAGCCACTTTACTGGCCCCAGATGCACCAAAAAGTAAAGGAGCTTGTCAGCTCTTGTGTCACCTGTCAGGCCAGTGGCAAGACAGGTGGGCCCTCAAAGGCCCCCCTGATACCACTGCCTGTGGTGGGGGTTCGCTTTGAAAGGATAGGTGTGACATAGTGGGTCACTTGAACCTCTCAGAGTATCAGGGAAGTAGATCATGCCACTAGGAACCCTGAAGCAATTCCCCTTAGGACTACTACAGAGGGCCAAGACCCTCATTGGTTCCTTCACCAGAGTAGGGTTTCCTAAGGAGGTGATTTCAGACAGAGGGTCTAACTTCATGTCTGCTTACCTAAATAACATGTGGAAAGAGGGTTGAGTACAGTGCACATTTACTACACCTGGAAGTACAGGGCACAAGACTATTAGAAACGTTTGACCATATTGTAAATCTGATAGATGGACTATTAAGGACCAATGCGCCCACACGCAACCTGGTCAATCCCCGGTGGTTTGATCAGAATTGTTCTAAAGCACTGAGGGAACTGAAATGCTCTCTTAAGTCAAAACCACGGGATCCACATAAAATTAGGGCAAGCAGAGAGAAATATAGAAAAGAGACCAAAAGGAGGAAACTCGCCTTGCAGGCAGAAGCTTGGGCAGATCTGAGAGAGGCAGGGGAAAGAAGGGACCTAGCGGGGTTCTGGAGAATCATTAATAAACCGACCTTTTTAGAAAATGATTCTCCGGAAATAGGGGCCAATATCCTACCGGAGCAGTGGGTTACCCACTTTAGGAGTTTGTATAACCACGAACCGGGTATCCTTGTAGAGCCACCAGCAAATCAAATCCAGGCTCCCCCGGTAGCATTTACTCTTAAGGAGATCATTGTAGGGATGGAAAGCCTAACTAAGAACAAAGCCCCGGGTCCGGACGGAATTCCCCCTGACCTCTTTCTTAGTAATATAGACCTATGGGCCCCCCTGATGACTAGGGTCTTAAACACCGCTATCTCCTGTGGTCTCCCCCCATCATGGTCTAAAGCGATTATTGTGCCAATTTTTAAAAAGGGCAACAAGGACGATCCTAGGTGTTATCGGCCTATTTCCCTGATTGACGTTTCGGCTAAACTTCTGGGAAGGGCAATTCTGAATAGATTGTCAGAGTGGACCGAAGAGAATAACATCTTCTCGGACACCCAATATGGGTTTAGGGCAGGGAGGTCCACTAGCGATCAATGCCTGAACCTATATATGCTGACTGCCAAATACACTCTGGCCAGTGATGAACCCATTTATATGGGATTCATGGACCTGGCAGCAGCATTCGACCACGTCAATAGAGGGAAGTTGTGGGACATGATGGCAGGCTTGGGGATCGAGAGTGGTCTAATCACCATATTAAGAGAGCTGCATAGTGACACCACGGCTAAAGTAAGATTTAACAGGGAGGGGGGATTGTCTGACTCCTTTTCATGTAAAAGTGGAGTCAGACAGGGTTGTATCCTTGCCCCTTTTTTGTTCTCCCTTTACATTAATAATTTAGAACAGTCTCTCTTGGGTTTAAAAACAGATTCCCCAAGGGTCGGGTCGCGGCATATCCCTGTCCTGCTCTATGCAGACGACGCGGTCTTGCTTGCGCGTACACCCCGAAGCTTGCAAATTTTGATAGATGGGTTCGTCAAGTTTATGAGTGATCTGGACCTATCTGTCAACTTAAGTAAGTCTTATGTGCTCCTGGCAGGCAAAAAACCTTCTTCTAAATCCTTTTACACAATAGGTACCCATCGTTTAGAGGAGGTTAAAACGTTCTCCTATCTCGGAGTAACCTTTGATGGTGCTCTCCAATTTAACCCCTTGGTGGCAGAACGCTGCAATAAAATGATCGCCTCCAATGGGGCTATAGCTGGTTATGGCAGGAGGCTGGGCAGGTGGAGCCCGGAACAGGTGATGATCCTGTACGGCTCCATAACATGTTCTAAAGTAAGCTACGGGGCAGAAGTTTGGGGGTTTGTGAATACTGCTAGAATTGAACAGGAAGAAAATAGACACATGAAATCTATCCTGAGGGTACCACCTAGTACTGCTGGATATATAGCTCACAGGGAGCTAGGGAGGCCACACCTGGTTGACTTATTAAAACTCAGGCCAATTGTGGCGTGGCTAAAAATTTGGGCAAACCCAGATGCATATTTAAGCAGAGAAATTCTATTGGACTGCTTGGGTAGGACTCACTGTATGCGCATCCCTTGGCTCAAATATGTGAGAAACACTCTTGAAGAGTTAGGGTTCGGAAATCTCTTCAGGAACCCCACAACCATCTTAGCACAGCACAAGAAACAAGTAGGGGAAATTTTCCTAGAGCGGAAAACCCAATGTCGTGCGGAGGTTGAAGGAGAGAAAAAGTCCGTGAGGGCTTATAACTTGGTGAAGAGTGTGGAGGGTATGGAGCCCTATTTGTATCTTGTACATAACGCACAGGACAGATTTTTTATGTGTCGTTTTAGATTGAACTTACTTCCTTTTATGTTGGCTTCTCCAGCAGGTTTTACCATGTCAATCGAGCAGAAGGGACCCTGCGGCTGCGACAATCGGTCTCCGCAGGATTCCCTTCATTTTATTTTGCTTTGCCCCTATTTTTCTATGCCCAGGCGTAGATTTCTAGTGGACATATTAAAAAAAGCCCAATTGGAACATGCCAGGGATGCTTTAGTCTATTTGCAACAAGCTTCCGACCCGCTAACCTTATGTTGTGTCATGAATTTTATCAAGGTGGCGGTTCGATTAAGGATGACGAGGGGAGAGGAATGAACGACCTGGGATTTTATGTTTTAAATTTATGGCCCTGTATGTTGGGATTTTTATTGTATTATTCATGTACAAGGATCTTGACTAAGATTTAATGTTTTTCTTATCTATGTATATATATGTGTGCTTTTATGGTGTTTTTTAATCACCGAATAAAGATTCTTGACTATGACTATGACTACTACACCCTATCACCCACAAACCAAAAGCCTTGTTGAGAGATTCAACAAGACATTGAAAGGCATGATTATGGGGCTCCCTGAAAAACTCAAAAGGAGATGGGATGTCCTCTTACCATGCGTGCTTTTTGCTTACAGAGAAGTGCCACAGAAGGGAGTAGGGTTTTCCCCCTTTGAACATCTGTTTGACCATCCTGTAAGGGGACCACTCTGTCTTGTAAAAGAGGGTTGGGAGAAGTCTCTCCAAGAACCCAAACACAATATTGTGGACTATGTGCTTGGCCTAAGGTCCAGAATGGCTGAGTATATGGAAAACGCATCCAAAAATCTTGAGGCCAGCCAGGAGCTTCAAAAGCACTGATATGACCAAAAAGCTGCAATGGTTGAATTTCAACCTGGGCAAAAGGTATGGTTTTTAGAGCCAGTTGCACCAAGGGCACTCTAGGACAGATGGAGTGGCCCTTACCCTATCCTAGAAAAAAAGAGTGAGCTCATCTACTTGGCTGACCTGGGCACAAGCAGGACACCCAGAAGGGTTTCCATGTGAACCGCCTGAAGCTCTACCATGACAGGGCTGACATCACCATGCTGACGGTGACTGATGAGGATCAGGAGACAGAGAGTGAACCTCTCCCTGACCTCCTCTCATACAGCCCAAAAGATGGGTCAGTGGACGGAGTTGTCTTTTCAGATACCCTCTCTGCCCAACAGCAGACTGATTGCAAGCAAGTCTTTTCCTTGACTCCTGATCAGACAAACTGATGTACCCATGATGTGGACACTGGTGACAGGCCACCTATCAAAAACAAAATCTACCGACATTCTGATCAAGTCAAGGAAAGCATCAGAGCAGCTGAAGTCAGCAAGATGCTGGAGTTAGAGGTAATTGAACCCTATGAGCACCCCTGGGCCAGCCCAGTGGTTCCAGTCCCTAAACCTCATCCACAGGGTGGAAAGAGAGAAATGAGGTTCTGTGTGGACTATAGAGTGTAGTGTAGTTCCTATATTCCCAATAGGCTCTGCGCATTGGAATAATATATCCTGCAACTTAGACGTAGAACTTAAGCCGACTAGGTCTCTGCCGAATATATTAGACTTAATTGTGAGTGCCAGCTAGCTCAGAGGTCACTAGAAACTTTCTCGAAAGTACAAGAAGGGATTAGTCTCTGACAACCATATAACATGACAACTTTGTTTCCCCAGAATGAAACGTATCTCTAGAGTCGCGGAAACAATAGACGGCTATTTCACTATGCCAGATGTGCATGCTTTGTTTCACCAGAGTTGCTCAGAAATAGAGAGACGGGCGTTTTCAATAAAAGTATTTATTGAACAGTATTATTTCGTAAGCATAAGAAATGCACTGCTACAATTGAAATGCTGGTTAAGGAGTACAATGCATATAATACGAATAGTATTATAAAATAGTACTGTAAAAGCATGATATGGTTTCTAAGCCATAAACATAAAATACATAAAATGCATAAAATACATACAGTGATAAAATAGTGGCTAAAAGTACTCAACTGGTGCTTCTAAAATACGCCTACCCCGGTGTACCTAACGTAAGTCTAGTACGAGGGAGGAGTAAGTGTGGTGTAGCTTAAGTCTAGTAGTTTTCTGCCAAGAATCTGTTCCAAGATTTCTCTAAGGGTCTAATCAGCTCCGTACCTTGGTTTTAGAATGATAGAGGTCTTGTATCTCTCTCTCAGGACTCGATCTCCCAGCAACCCGCAAGGGCAGTGTGGAAACACCGGAGCTGGATTTCTCGGCAAGAGGAAAGACAGTGTCTTCTCAGTGCGTCAGTTGCAGGGTCGGCTTCCTTCGGCACTTGCAGCAGCAGGGCGTCGGGCAAGTAGTTAGTTGATCTGCTCCTAAACCACCGTGTGTTTGACTGGGCAAATGTAGGCATAATTATAATTTGAATGTGCCGAGTTTGATGTAAGATTGGACATAATATCGTCACTAGTGCCTCAGTTCCTTGAAAACTCCAGGAGTTCTTGGATAAATTAATATTCAAGCAGGGGGAAGTCCCTGACTGCTGAAGGCGGGATTTTCCAAGAAATCGTAGTGGATTCTCGGAGTGTAGTGGAAGTAGCCATGCCGCATTTGGGCTGCATAGGCTAAGACTAAATAAGGTAATGATTCCTATGCCTATATAAGGATTTGGTGAATTATAACTATATATAGGCATGAATCGGGAAAATTACACTAGGGTCCTAGATTCCTACATAACAAGAGGACTCAACTCTGTCACCAAGACAGATGCTCACCCTATCCCAAGAGCAGATGAGTTGATAGACAAATTGGGTGCAGCCAAATTTCTAAGTAACTTTGACTTAACTGCAGGGTACTAGCAAATTGGCATGGCCCCAGGAGCAAAAGAAAAGACAGCATTCTCCACCCCTGATCGGCATTATCAGTTTATTGTTATGCCCTTAGGTTTAAAAAATGCCCCTGCCAACTTCCAGAGGTTGGTGAACCAAGTCCTTGCTGGATTGGAGTCCTTTAGTTCAGCTAATCTCGATGATATTGCTGTCTTTAGCTCCACCTGGCAGGATCACCTGTTCCACCTGGGGAATGTTTTAAATGCCCTGCAAACTGCAGGCCTAACTATCATGGCATTCAAATGCCAAATAGGGCAGGGAACTGTGGTGTACTTGGGCCACCTTGTTGGTGTAGGCCATGTACAACCCTTACAGCCCAAGATCCAGGCCATCCTGGACTGGGAAGCTCCAGCAACCCAAACCCAAGTCAGCGAATTCCTTGGCTTGACTGGGTACTTCAGGAGGTTTGCGAAGGGATATGGGTCCATTGTGGCTCCCCTCACAGAACTCACCTCCAAGAAAAAGCCCAAAAAGGTCAACTGAACAGTTAGTTGTCAAAAGGCTTTTGACACCCTAAAAGAGGCTATGTGCTCAGCACCAATTCTCAAAGCTACAGACTATGCCAAGCAGTTCATTGTGCAGACTGATGCCTCTGAGCTAGGGATAGGAGCGGTCCTATCCCAGACCAATGATGAAGGCCAAGACCAACCTGTTTTTATAAGTAGAAGGCTTCACCCTAGGGAGCAGCGTTGGAGTGCCATTGAGAGGGAGGCCTTTGCTGTGGTTTGGTCACTGAAGAAGCTGAGACCATTCTTGTTTGGTACTCACTTCCTAGTTGAAACTGATCACCGACCTCTCAGATGACTAATGCAATTGAAAGGTAAAAATCCTAAACTGTTGAGGTGGTCCATCTCCCTACAGGGAATGGACTTTGTAGTGGAAAACAGACCTGGGACTGCCCATGCCAATTCAGATGGACTTTCCAAGTTTTTCCACTTGGAAAATGAAGACTCTCTAGGGAAAGGTTAGTCTCATCCTCTTTCGTTTGGGGAGGGTGTGTGTGGGAAAGTGCCCTCTTTCTGCATGGTTGCCCCCACTTTTTGCTGAATTGCTGATGTACTTTGATTGAGTGTGCCCTGTGCTCCTGCTAATCAGGTACCCAGGGCCTATGTTCTTTCCTTAAAACTGCATTGAAGCCTAAACCCAATTGCCATCTCTGGCCACAGGTCAGTCCCTGTTAAATGATACCACAGGTACCCAGGGCACTGTGACCAGAGAAGGCCTCTAAGGGATGCAGTACTTATTGTGCCACCCTTAGAGGTCCTATAGCCTGACACTCACACACTGCCTTTGCAGGCTGCATGTCTTGGTGCAGAACAAAGTGAAGAGTTGACATGGCACACATCCCTGTGTGCCATGCCTACAACCCACTGCCCTGGCATAGATCAGTCACGCCTGTAGCTGGGTGCACTATACCAGTGGAGAGGGCCCAGGTGCATGAGCTCTGTATCCCTACAGCGTCTAAGTCCATTCTTAGACACTGTAAGTGCAGTGCTGCCATTAAGAGTATATGGTGCTGGGAGTTTTTCATTACGAACTCCACAGCACCATAATGGCTACACTGAAAACTGAGAAGTTTGGTATCAAACTTCTCAGCACATTAAACCCAAGCGGATGCCAGTGTGGGATTTAAGGAAAAATGCACACAGAGGGCATCTTAGAGATGCCACCTGAAAACTAACCTACCGCTAGTGTCCAGGCTGAGTGGCTGCTTTCAGTTGCCACCACCAGACATGTTTTTGGACCCCTGGGTCGAGAGCCTACTGCTGTCTGGGGCCTGAAACAATGCACATCCTGGGATGAGGTACCAAGCCTCCTCCCCCTAGATGGGCAGGGTTCACGAAAGGGAAGCTTCAAAGGCTTGCCGCCTTTCTGAGCTTTCCCAGACACCTTGCTGCTCTCAGCAACTGGTCCCCACTGGTACTGACCCGCACTTTGGGCAGGAGAATCAGTAATAAAAAACAAATGAGAAAGAGTGGTGTGCCCACCTCTGCCAATTCCACCCCTCAGGTGGGGGATGTGAGGTGAAGCACAACTCTCAGTCCGCGCCATCTTGAAGATGGGGGGACTCAGAGAACCAGGGACAGGCTCATGCCCCCTCCCACTGGAGGGCGGCATAATAGGGGGTGTACCCACCCCAGGGAAGGGACCCATTGGTACCTGCCTTTTACCTACCTATAATGCCCCTAAATCTAGTATTTAGGTGCACCCCTGAATCTTGCTTCCTCAGACAAGAACCTGCGACAAGAAGAAGAAGAAAAAAATTTACAACAAGGGGTGGTGATGGACAGAGTCTCTGAATTAAGCAGAGTACTCTCACCCAGTCAAGAGATCAGGGCTAGATCCAACACCGTTTTTTAGCTCATTGCACCATCCCAGTTTCAGAACCTGGCTGTATGCAAATTAGTCTGTCCCTGGCCCAGTGCATCATGGGAACAGGGCAGACCAGACTACAAAAGCAATTCTTACACTGGGAAGGAAACAAGCTTCCGGGGACCGGTTTCTGCCATTTCAGGCGTCTTCGGCCCGGCTTGCTTGAATCCTGATGGTGCAATGAGCAAGGGACTCACATCTGAGTATACCCTTCCACGCTTAGGGTGGACAAAATAATTTACAACAAGGGGTGGTGATGGACAGAGTCTCTGAATTAAGCAGAGTACTCTCACCCAGTCAAGAGATCAGGGCTAGATCCAACACCGTTTTTTATCTCATTGCACCATCCCAGTTTCAGAACCTGGCTGTATGCAAATTAGTCTGTCCCTGGCCCAGTGCATCATGGGAACAGGGCAGACCAGACTACAAAAGCCAATTCTTACACTGGGAAGGAAACAAGCTTCCGGGGACCGGTTTCTGCCATTTCAGGCGTCTTCGGCCCGGCTTGCTTGAATCCTGATGGTGCAATGAGCAAGGGACTCACATCTGAGTATACCCTTCCACGCTTAGGGTGGACAAAATAATTTACAACAAGGGGTGGTGATGGACAGAGTCTCTGAATTAAGCAGAGTACTCTCACCCAGTCAAGAGATCAGGGCTAGATCCAACACCGTTTTTTAGCTCATTGCACCATCCCAGTTTCAGAACCTGGCTGTATGCAAATTAGTCTGTCCCTGGCCCAGTGCATCATGGGAACAGGGCAGACCAGACTACAAAAGCCAATTCTTACACTGGGAAGGAAACAAGCTTCCGGGGACCGGTTTCTGCCATTTCAGGCGTCTTCGGCCCGGCTTGCTTGAATCCTGATGGTGCAATGAGCAAGGGACTCACATCTGAGTATACCCTTCCACGCTTAGGGTGGACAAAATAATTTACAACAAGGGGTGGTGATGGACAGAGTCTCTGAATTAAGCAGAGTACTCTCACCCAGTCAAGAGATCAGGGCTAGATCCAACACCGTTTTTTAGCTCATTGCACCATCCCAGTTTCAGAACCTGGCTGTATGCAAATTAGTCTGTCCCTGGCCCAGTGCATCATGGGAACAGGGCAGACCAGACTACAAAAGCCAATTCTTACACTGGGAAGGAAACAAGCTTCCGGGGACCGGTTTCTGCCATTTCAGGCGTCTTCGGCCCGGCTTGCTTGAATCCTGATGGTGCAATGAGCAAGGGACTCACATCTGAGTATACCCTTCCACGCTTAGGGTGGACAAAATAATTTACAACAAGGGGTGGTGATGGACAGAGTCTCTGAATTAAGCAGAGTACTCTCACCCAGTCAAGAGATCAGGGCTAGATCCAACACCGTTTTTTAGCTCATTGCACCATCCCAGTTTCAGAACCTGGCTGTATGCAAATTAGTCTGTCCCTGGCCCAGTGCATCATGGGAACAGGGCAGACCAGACTACAAAAGCCAATTCTTACACTGGGAAGGAAACAAGCTTCCGGGGACCGGTTTCTGCCATTTCAGGCGTCTTCGGCCCGGCTTGCTTGAATCCTGATGGTGCAATGAGCAAGGGACTCACATCTGAGTATACCCTTCCACGCTTAGGGTGGACAAAATAATTTACAACAAGGGGTGGTGATGGACAGAGTCTCTGAATTAAGCAGAGTACTCTCACCCAGTCAAGAGATCAGGGCTAGATCCAACACCGTTTTTTCCATCACCACCCCTTGTTGTTAATTATTTTGTCCACCCTAAGCGTGGAAGGGTATGCTCAGACATGAGTCCCTTGCTCACTGCACCATCAGGATTCAAGCAAGCCGGGCCGAAGAGGCTGAAATGCCAGAAACCGGTCCCCGGTAGCTTGTTTCCTTTCCAGTGTAAGAATTGGCTTTGTAGTTTGGTTTGCCCTGTTCCCATCATGCACTGGGACAGGAACAGACTAATTTGCATACAGCCAGGTTCTGAAACTGGGATGATGCAGTGAGCCAAAAAACGGTGTTGGATCTAGCCCTGATCTCTTGACTGGGTGAGAGTTTTCTGCTTAATTCAGAGACTCTGTCCATCACCACCCCTTGTTGTTAATTATTTTGTCCACCCTAAGCGTGGAAGGGTATGCTCAGACATGAGTCCCTTGCTCACTGCACCATCAGGATTCAAGCAAGCCGGGCCGAAGAGGCTGAAATGCCAGAAACCGGTCCCCGGTAGCTTGTTTCCTTTCCAGTGTAAGAATTGGCTTTGTAGTTTGGTTTGCCCTGTTCCCATCATGCACTGGGACAGGAACAGACTAATTTGCATACAGCCAGGTTCTGAAACTGGGATGATGCAGTGAGCTAAAAAACGGTGTTGGATCTAGCCCTGATCTCTTGACTGGGTGAGAGTTTTCTGCTTAATTCAGAGACTCTGTCCATCACCACCCCTTGTTGTTAATTATTTTGTCCACCCTAAGCGTGGAAGGGTATGCTCAGACATGAGTCCCTTGCTCACTGCACCATCAGGATTCAAGCAAGCCGGGCCGAAGAGGCTGAAATGCCAGAAACCGGTCCCCGGTAGCTTGTTTCCTTTCCAGTGTAAGAATTGGCTTTGTAGTTTGGTTTGCCCTGTTCCCATCATGCACTGGGACAGGAACAGACTAATTTGCATACAGCCAGGTTCTGAAACTGGGATGATGCAGTGAGCTAAAAAACGGTGTTGGATCTAGCCCTGATCTCTTGACTGGGTGAGAGTTTTCTGCTTAATTCAGAGACTCTGTCCATCACCACCCCTTGTTGTTAATTATTTTGTCCACCCTAAGCGTGGAAGGGTATGCTCAGACATGAGTCCCTTGCTCACTGCACCATCAGGATTCAAGCAAGCCGGGCCGAAGAGGCTGAAATGCCAGAAACCGGTCCCCGGTAGCTTGTTTCCTTTCCAGTGTAAGAATTGGCTTTGTAGTTTGGTTTGCCCTGTTCCCATCATGCACTGGGACAGGAACAGACTAATTTGCATACAGCCAGGTTCTGAAACTGGGATGATGCAGTGAGCTAAAAAACGGTGTTGGATCTAGCCCTGATCTCTTGACTGGGTGAGAGTTTTCTGCTTAATTCAGAGACTCTGTCCATCACCACCCCTTGTTGTTTATTATTTTGTCCACCCTAAGCGTGGAAGGGTATGCTCAGACATGAGTCCCTTGCTCACTGCACCATCAGGATTCAAGCAAGCCGGGCCGAAGAGGCTGAAATGCCAGAAACCGGTCCCCGGTAGCTTGTTTCCTTTCCAGTGTAAGAATTGGCTTTGTAGTTTGGTTTGCCCTGTTCCCATCATGCACTGGGACAGGAACAGACTAATTTGCATACAGCCAGGTTCTGAAACTGGGATGATGCAGTGAGCTAAAAAACGGTGTTGGATCTAGCCCTGATCTCTTGACTGGGTGAGAGTTTTCTGCTTAATTCAGAGACTCTGTCCATCACCACCCCTTGTTGTTAATTATTTTGTCCACCCTAAGCGTGGAAGGGTATGCTCAGACATGAGTCCCTTGCTCACTGCACCATCAGGATTCAAGCAAGCCGGGCCGAAGAGGCTGAAATGCCAGAAACCGGTCCCCGGTAGCTTGTTTCCTTTCCAGTGTAAGAATTGGCTTTGTAGTTTGGTTTGCCCTGTTCCCATCATGCACTGGGACAGGAACAGACTAATTTGCATACAGCCAGGTTCTGAAACTGGGATGATGCAGTGAGCTAAAAAACGGTGTTGGATCTAGCCCTGATCTCTTGACTGGGTGAGAGTTTTCTGCTTAATTCAGAGACTCTGTCCATCACCACCCCTTGTTGTTAATTATTTTGTCCACCCTAAGCGTGGAAGGGTATGCTCAGACATGAGTCCCTTGCTCACTGCACCATCAGGATTCAAGCAAGCCGGGCCGAAGAGGCTGAAATGCCAGAAACCGGTCCCCGGTAGCTTGTTTCCTTTCCAGTGTAAGAATTGGCTTTGTAGTTTGGTTTGCCCTGTTCCCATCATGCACTGGGACAGGAACAGACTAATTTGCATACAGCCAGGTTCTGAAACTGGGATGATGCAGTGAGCTAAAAAACGGTGTTGGATCTAGCCCTGATCTCTTGACTGGGTGAGAGTTTTCTGCTTAATTCAGAGACTCTGTCCATCACCACCCCTTGTTGTTAATTATTTTGTCCACCCTAAGCGTGGAAGGGTATGCTCAGACATGAGTCCCTTGCTCACTGCACCATCAGGATTCAAGCAAGCCGGGCCGAAGAGGCTGAAATGCCAGAAACCGGTCCCCGGTAGCTTGTTTCCTTTCCAGTGTAAGAATTGGCTTTGTAGTTTGGTTTGCCCTGTTCCCATCATGCACTGGGACAGGAACAGACTAATTTGCATACAGCCAGGTTCTGAAACTGGGATGATGCAGTGAGCTAAAAAACGGTGTTGGATCTAGCCCTGATCTCTTGACTGGGTGAGAGTTTTCTGCTTAATTCAGAGACTCTGTCCATCACCACCCCTTGTTGTTAATTATTTTGTCCACCCTAAGCGTGGAAGGGTATGCTCAGACATGAGTCCCTTGCTCACTGCACCATCAGGATTCAAGCAAGCCGGGCCGAAGAGGCTGAAATGCCAGAAACCGGTCCCCGGTAGCTTGTTTCCTTTCCAGTGTAAGAATTGGCTTTGTAGTTTGGTTTGCCCTGTTCCCATCATGCACTGGGACAGGAACAGACTAATTTGCATACAGCCAGGTTCTGAAACTGGGATGATGCAGTGAGCTAAAAAACGGTGTTGGATCTAGCCCTGATCTCTTGACTGGGTGAGAGTTTTCTGCTTAATTCAGAGACTCTGTCCATCACCACCCCTTGTTGTTAATTAAGAAGAAGAAGAAGACAGAGGACTGAATAGCCGTGCACCAGCTAACAAGAGGAAGATGCCCACTGACTTAGCCCCAGCCCTACCAGCCTCTCTCCCCCTTGAACCTGCTCCTGAAAAATCCCAGTGTGTCCTGCAGCCATCACCCTCGAAAACCCCGGAGGACCTGCCTGCCTTCAAGTACAAAGACATTGTCTACCCTGAACACCGGATTTGTTAATCAGCAGCCTCTGCTCCCAGTGGGACACAGCGGATCTGCCCCACTCTGCATCTGCCGTCTGAGCTTGAGTGGGCAAACACCACGAGGACGTCACCCTACGATCCTGATCCAAGATACGGCGACCTGTGACCTGCCTCAAACCTCAGCCTATGCCTGCAGTCTAAATCCAGCAGGCCCTCTAACGACGACCAGGAGCTGGTAAGAAGATTTGACCCCAAAAGTCACCACTGCATTTGATGTCCCACATCCTTGTGTGCCCAAAACAATGGTGCCTAACTAATCCCTAACTTCTCAACTTACCTCTCGAAGTGGTGGTTGCACCCAGAAGACCTTTGTCTCCCTGCCTGTAGTGCATTTGCAAACCAGAGGTTCTCCGTTGAAAACAGCATGGCACCCGACTTCGAAACAGCACCATGCACCCGGCCGCCCCAGTGCCACTGAGGATGCACCTTTGGTGCTAATTTTTTTCCCTATTTGCCCTGAAATGAAGTCCAGGAGCTTTCATCCCACAACCCAGTGGCCTGCTTGTCAGCAGCCACCAACCACCCATTGGATAACATTGGGCCTCAGCACTCTGCATCCGGCCGCCCTAGTGTCGCTGAGGGTGTGACAAGAGTGCTTCCTTGACCCTGGGGGTCCCCTGAGTCTACCCCAGAACCTCAACTCCCACTACCAAATACTTACCTCAAAACTGATAACACTACATTGACTGTTTTTCTGTGAAAAGTTTCTAAGTGTGTAGTTTGAGAAACAAAAGAAATTCTTTAAAATTGCATAATCTAACAAAAACGATTTTACTTACCTGTTTTCAGGAAGTGTCCAAGAGTAGTATCTAGGTTTACTACTCTTTGTAAGCCTAGTAAGCTCAAAAGTTACTTACCTGCTATTTTATTAAAAAGCCTATTTAAGTCTACCTACTGCATTTACTAAGTATTGCATTTCTCTGCATCCATACGGTAAAACAAACCAAAGTGCATATATAGGTATCATTCAAACTGTATTTCAATTGCATTACTACTGTAAAGTACTTATTGCTTACCCTTGCCAGGCTGGCTTGGTTCTAGAAAATAAAATAACTAAAAGAATATTTTTGTACAAAGTTCAGTCTTTGAGTGTGTGAATTCATTTGCTGACTGAGTGTGTACAACAAAGGATTAACACTGTCCTCTGATACTGCCTTACTGCTCGACCACACTACCACAAATAGAGAGTAAGGTTCTATCTAACTTTTCCTCTGCCTACCTTTGGGGTTCCACTGGACTCTGTGCACACGATACCTCACTTTGGAATAGTATATGCAGAGCCAGCTTCCTACACCCACCCAACTCTAATACACTAAATCCTGTCTGGGAAGTGGTCTCACCTCCCTGTGACAGGATGCCTATTTTTCTGTCTTTCCCTGCTCCAGCTTGGCTCAGCTGTAGGACTGCAGAAATGTGTCTCTAGTCGTCAGCAACCATTTTGTGCTGTTCAGGACCAGAAGGCCGGTACCGGGATCAACTAGAGCCTAATGGAGTGCTCTCCCGGTGGGTGGAAACATACCTCCCACACCAGTTACTGGTGTGGGGGTATGATTCCAACATGTTTGACACCAAACACGATAGCGTTTGTTGCAGCCGTTTTTGAGATGGTCATCGCGTGTTCACATATTGCTCCTCTATATTAGTCTATGGCTGCTTCACTGACAACTCTGGAGAATGGACTTTGTAGGTTGAAGGGGTGTCCTGCTCAGGCAGGGGCTCCCTCTCACTTAGAACCAAGCACCCTGCCCTTAGAATTGTAAAGGCCTACTATCAGCGCCAGGATGCCCGTAGGGTTACAGCGCGCTTTATAAGTGTAAAATACATACATACATACATACACACATATAAGCGGGACTTATTGGTTTTAAGTGCAGTGACCCTTAGATGTAGTAAACCTATATCCTAAGTGAGTGGTGCATGCACCAGCTTACACAGGCTGCAATGGCAGGCCTGTAGGTCCATTTTGAATGGTCTCTCATTGGTGGCATAATTCATGCTGCAGCCCACAGGAGACCTCTGGAGTACCTATGCCCTGGGTACATGGGTTCCATATACTAGCGACTGACAAGGGTACCCCAGTATCCAATCTGGGGTGTACCTAAGTACATATCATAACAGTTTAGGGAGAAATAAGGTAGATTGGGGTCCTAATTACCAGGATCCGAGTCACACTAGTCAAAAACAGTATTACATCCAGCAAAAAGTGGGGGTAGCTATAAGAAGCACAACCCCCCCAAACGTAAGGAGATGAGACTAACCTTGCCCAGTTGAGTCTTCATTTTCCAAGTGGATATGTCTGGAGAGTCCATCTGCATTGGCATGGTTACTCCCAGGTCTATGTTCCACTGTATAGTCAATGAGTTCATCTGACCTGGGGATTGGGTGAGCATCAGTCCTAGTGACAGCATCGAGTCCCCTGTAGTCAACACAGAACCTCATCTCTCTCTTACCACGCAGGGTGGGAGGTTTTGGTACGAAGAACACTGGACTAGCCCAAGGGCTATCTGAGGGCTCAATTACTCCCAATTCAAGCATCTTTTGGACCTCTGTCTTGATGCAATCTCTGACTTGGTCAGGCTGCCTGTAAATCTTATTTTTAACAGGCAGGCTATCACCTGTGTCTACTTCATGGGTACACCAGGTGGTTTGAGTGGGAGTCAGAGAGAACATGTGCCTGTATTGATTGAGAACCTTCCTGCAACCAATCTGCTGTTGGTCAGTGAGGCTGCCTACCAAGGCCACACCATCAACTGACCCATTGTCAGAGTTCTGTGAGAGGAGATCAGAAAGAGGATCACTCTCTTCCTTCTGTCCCTCATCAGTTGTCATACGCAAGCCCATGTAAGCCCTGTCCACAAAGGTTTTGAACCTATTCACATTGAGCACCCTGTGGGGGATCCTGGGAGGGTCAAGTTCCACCAAGTAGATGACCTCTCCTTTTGCTCAATTATAGTGTGGGGTCCACTCCATTCATCTTGGAGAGCTGGGGCCACAGGCTCCAACACTCATACTTTCTGGCCTGGCTGGTAAACGATCAGAGAACCTTTTGGTCATGCCAAACCTGTTGTAATTTTTGACTAGCCTCCAGGTTTTTACTTGCCTTCTTCATGTACTCAGCCATCCTGGAGTAGAGACCAAGTATATAGTCCACAATGACTTTTTTGGGAGGTTTGAGAGGTACCACCTATCCCTCCTTCACTAAACACAAGAGACCCCTTACAGGATGCCCAAATAGAAGTTCAAACGGGCTGTAGTCAAACCCTTTCTGAGGGACCTCTCTGTAGACAAAGAGAAGGAAGGCCAAGAGAGCATCCCAATTTCTCCTAACCTTTTCTGGGAGGCCCATGATGATGCCCTTAAGGGTTTTGTTGAATTTCTCAACTAACCCATAGTATTGTGGGTGATAGGGTGTGGTGAACTTATAGTTCACTCCACACTCCTTCCACATTGCAGTTATGTAACTTGACATGACGTTTGTACCTCTGTCAGTTAAGACCTCCTAAGGGAATCCCACTCTGGAAAACATCCTCAGGAGGGTCCTGGCCACACCAGGAGCTGTTGTGGTTCTAAGGGGAATTGCCTCTCAGAACCTAGTGGCATGGTCCACCACCACTAGAATATAACTGTGCCCAGATGTTGTAGGAGGGTTCATGGGACCAATGATATCAATCCCAATCCTCTCTAAGGGAACCTCCAGCACTGGAAGGTGGTATCAGGGGGGTCTTTGTGGTTCCACCTACCTTACCACTGGCTTGGCAAGTGGCACAGGAGTGACAAAACTTACTTTGTCTAGGTGTCCTGCTAAGGGAATATCTTGTGCAAGGATGAGTAGGACGCCTCTAAACGTCAGAGGTATAACCGACCTCCTGGTAGCACCAGGCTTGGGGTCCCTACCATCTGAGTAAAGGAGCCCCTCATCTCAGTAGATCCTGTGGGACCCACTGACACTCCCAGAAGTCTCAAAAACAGCTTGCTGTCTGAGGGGTTCAAGAGAGGGGCAGTTTTGCTGCTCCAAACTCAGGTCTGCCTTGGTATGGTCCCCTGTTCCCAAGAACTCAACCTGATCAGCCTCAAGTTCATCTGAGACAAAACCTTCACAGCGACTAAGCTCATCTTCCTCAAGAGATTGATTCTCACTCTGAGCTTGGGTGAAGACTCAGCCTTACCCCTCCTCCTCGTCCTTTTGGAATGCACCTGTTCCATTGTTCCAGGATCCAGGGCCTGTTCAGTGGATGTCAGTTTGGCCTGTGACCTAGTCACAGCAAAAACATCTGCAGAGAAGCCCAACATTGCTAATGAGTCCTAAATTCCACATTACCTTAAGCTGGTCTCCAAATAATTGCCCAACAAACAATCTACTGGTAGGCCTGAGCTTAACACAACCTTTTAACTGCCAGTTACCCTTCCCCAGCAGAAATTAACAACTGCCAAGGAATGGTCAGTCCTGACATTGTTTGCAATGGTCACTTGGTACATCTCACCAAGTATGATCTGTCCAGGAGACACACCTTTCTCAGTCACCATTGTGACACTGTCCCCTGTGTCCCTGTAGCCAGTGCTTTCCAAATGGTGTGTCACGCACGTTAGTGTGTCAGCTTTTGTCTGTAGGTGTGTCACACAACGGGGTCTAGGCAATGCGGTTTGACCGGCAACTTTTGTGCTGCCTCCGTGGATGCCTTGTTAAAAACGTTTATGTAATCTGGTTACGACGTGGGAGAAGTTGTCTCTCTTTAATCCAGTATGGTCTCAAAGTTATAATCGACCAAGGAGGATAAATAAGTTACTGAATTGAATTCACAGGATTATTGAATTACTACTATCCTTCCAATCTCCAGATCCAACTTGAAGGCAAAAAGGCTATAGAGTCACCAGCTTGTTGCGGTGGATTCTTGAAACACTTACACCAGTCAGGGGACATAGATAATCCCTTGGTTGCCCCTATTGTCCTGATGAAGACTCGCACGGCCCAGGCATAATACACCGTATGGCCTTAAGACGAGTCAAAAAGTTGACCTTTTATATACATAACCCGGACCTGACCAATAGTCTTCTACATTGTTGTGCAAAATGTATGATTTATTTATGTACAATGTATGAGATGTTCTTCTTTAAATAATTCAGTGGTCAGGTTTTGCAGGATGGGTGATTGATGATCCGTTACTGTGCTAGTAATTAATTTGAAATTTTGTGTCACTACTTATTTGATTTCTTTTCTTTCTCTAAACACACCCCCTCTTTCGGCACTCCTTTGCTTTGTTGCACGCTCCGTTGGGGCAACCGTTATGGATTGTAATGTTTTGCAGTAATGAATTATTGTGAACTAGTGTAATTGTGGAGCAATACATTAAAATATTGCTGTTCTTTTGATACTGTTGTCTATTTGATGCCCTGAGTTCTGTTTCATTGCATTTTTGTATAGAGCTGATTAATGTATACATGCTCCTTGCTCAGTTGAATTAATGATCACCTACTGATGAACTCAGTGTATAAATTATAGAGGTCTTGACCATTGTTTTCTAATAACATAGAATAGAAAACAAGCAGGATGGTACTGCACATGATACTGATGCATTACAATCAATCAATCAATCAATCAAGCATTTATATAGTGCACTACTCACCCGGAGGGTCTCAAGGCGCTTGGGGAGGGGGGTCCGCTACTGCTCGAACAGCCAGGTCTTGAGCTGCTTCCTGAAGGCGAGGTGGTCTTGGGTCAGGCGGAGGCGGGTCGGGAGGGAGTTCCAGGTCTTGGCGGCCAGGTGGGAGAAGGACCTTCCTCCTGTGGTGGCTCTTCGGATGCGGGGGACGGTGGCGAGGGCATGGCTGGTCGATCGAAGTTGGCGTGTGGTAGTGTAGAAGTTGAGGCGGCTGTTGAGGTATCTTGGGCCTCGGTTGTGTAGGGCTTTGTGTGCGTGGGTGAGGAGACGGAAGGTGATTCTCTTGTTGATCGGGAGCCAGTGCAGGTCTTTCAGGTGTCCGGAGATGTGGCTGTGTCGGGCAATGTCGAGGATGAGTCTTGCTGAGGCGTTCTGGATCCGCTGGAGACTCTTCTGGAGTTTGGCGGTGGTTCCGGCGTAGAGGGGGTTGCCGTAGTCCAGTCGGCTGGTGACGAGGGCCTGGGTGACCATCTTCCTGGTCTCGGTGGGGATCCACCGGAAGATCTTACGTAGCATGCGCAGGATGTTGAAGCACGACGAGGAGACGGCGTTGACTTGTCTGGTCATGGAGAGGGAGGAGTCCAGGATGAAGCCCAGGTTGCGTGCGTGGTCTGTGGGTTTGGGTGCGCTGCCCAGGGCCGGGGGCCACCAGGAGTCGTCCCAGGCGGAGGGTGATGATCCCAGGATGAGGACCTCCGTCTTATCTGAGTTCAGTTTCAGGCGACTGTTCATCATCCACTCGGCTACGTCTTTCATCCCTTCGTGTAGGTTGGTTCTGGCGGTGGCGGGGTCGTTGGTGAGGGAGAGGATCAGCTGGGTGTCGTCGGCATAAGAGATGATGTTGAGGTTGTGTTGGCGTGCGATGGCCGCGAGGGGGCACATGTAGACGTTGAAGAGGGTGGGGCTGAGTGATGATCCTTGTGGTACTCCGCATATGACTTCGGTGGCCTGGGATCTGAACGGGGGAGGCGGACTCTCTGTGTCCTACTGGCGAGGAAGGAGATGATCCATTCTAGTGCCTTCTCTTGGATTCCGACGTTGCTGAGAAGCTGCGCTAGGGTGCGGTGGCAGACAGTGTCGAATGCCGCGGAGAGGTCCAGGAGGATGAGGGCCGCGGTTTCCCCGTTGTCCAGCAGGGCTCGGATGTCATCGGTGGCTGCGATGAGGGCGGTCTCAGTGCTGTGGTTGGCCCGGAAGCCAGACTGCGAGAGGTCGAGGGATCCGTTCGTCTCGAGGAAGGCGGCCAGCTCCTTGTTGACGGTCTTCTCTGTGACTTTGGCCGGAAACGGGAGGGGCGAGATGGGGCGGTAGTTTTTGAGTTCGGTGGGGTCTGCTGATGGTTTCTTCAGGAGAGCGCTGAGTTCGGCGTGCTTCCAGCTCTCCGGGAAGGTAGCGGTGTCGAAGGAGGTGTTGATGATGTCCCGCAGGTGGGGTGCGATGACAGCGTCGGCTTTGTTGAAGACGTAGTGAGGGCAGGGGTCGGTTGGGGATCCGGAGTGGATGGAGTTCATCGTGCGGGTGGTGTCTTCGGTGGTGGTTGGGGTCCAGGCGCGGAGGGTGGCAGTGGGGGGCGTTGGTGCGGTCGTAGGGTGCGTTGGTTGCGAGCTGAAGCTGTTGTGTATGTCTGCGATCTTGTTGTGGAAGTAGGAGGTGAGGGAGTTGCAGAGGTCTTGTGATGGGGTGATGTCGTTGTTCCCGGCGTTGGGGTTGGAGAGCTCTTTGACGATGTTGAAGAGTTCCTACCTGTTCCTACGGAAGCGGAGGAATCTCCTGTGGTGGACAGCAAGCTGTGATTGGAGTCGGTGCATCGCTGCTGCTCACAGCCACCCTCCTGCAAACCTGTTGAGGCATCCGGCAGTGGCAGAGGTGGTGAGTAAACTGCCTGAGGCTCGTGCAGTGCTCTGCACCAACCCCCCCCCACATTCCTGTTCAATCTAGAGCAGGGGGAGGCCATCAGCACCATCACCAGCAGCCATCCGTCACTCACTGCTGCTGCCTTCCCGCAGACCATTGGAACCTCTGGCAGTGAGTAAGGAATGTGGTGGCTCTGGCTGCTGTGCCCCTGCAAACTCCTGCCCCCCGCAGAGCCTTTCAAGCTTATGCAAGAGGGCAACAGCAGCATTGCCAGTGACGCAGCTCCACATTCTCGTGGCTCCTGCAGCGCTCACTGCTGCTGCAGACCTATTCAAGCTTACACATGGCGGAGGCAAGAGCAGCTTCGCCAGTGACATGGCTCCTGCAGCTCCACATGTTCACTATTGTCACTCATCCAACTCATTAAAATAGTGGGTTTTGCTGGTTATATTCAAATTCTTTTAATTCCTGTACATATTTTCATATTGTTACTCCTAAATGACAGCAGTCTTGGAAATGTATGTATCATATATTTTTACAAATCATAGATTTTGCTAGTAAAACTCAATTACTGTGTCGCAAAATGATGCATGTCTAAAAAGTCTGTCACCAACATAAAAAGTTTGGAAAGCACTGCTGTAGGCCATTGCCTCTTTTCCATTGATCAAAGGCTGTTGTCTATACTTGTCCAGGTTACTGGGGCTGACAAGTAAGGTGGAAATATCCATGCCACCACCACAGACTAAAACAGCCTGAGCTGGAGTTCTGACTAAGCCAGAAGCCACCTCAGATCCGAAGGTTAACCCCACTAATCCCTTGTTCCCAGTACCACCACTTATATTTGTGCTAGGGGAAGCAGTTGCCTTAGGGGCAGTGGCGGTAGGAGTAGTTTCCTTGGCTTTTGGACAATCAGCATCTTTTGTCCAATAGCTCTTTACCTTACACAAGTAACACCAAGGTTTCTTGCTGCCTTTTCCTTTGTTGGTTTGTGACTCCCCCCAGATGGAGGTTTATGGGGCACTGATGAAGACTCTTTGGGACAGATGTACGACGTTTTTTGCGTACCCGTTTGGGCATGCAAAAACAGCATGTGGTATGTACAAACCCTATTTTGCGAGTTACAATTTTTTGTGACTCGGAAAATAGGGTTTTGCGACTTACTATTAAGAAGGGGCATTCCCTCCCTAACAGCGTGAGCAACCCTATTTACAGGTGTTTTGTGTCTGCAGTTGTGGGCGCAAAACACTCTCAAATTCGGGGTCGAAAAAGGAAAGGGGTCGACCCCTTCCCCTTTTAAACGCAGAGGAAAATATTTTGTAAGGGCAGGCAGTGGACTCAGGCAGCAATGCCTGCCCTTAAAAAATGAAACGAAAACGTTTCATATTTTTTTTGTTAAATGCATCCCATTTTCCTTTGAGGAAAATGGGCTGCATTTGAAAAAAAAATGCTTTATTTAAAAGCAGTCCCAAACATGGTGGCTTGCTGAACCCAGCAGGCCACCATACCTGGGAGGGACTGCCATTTCCAATGGAGTCGCAAATTGCGAGAGACTCATTAATATTCATGAGCCTCTCCATTTGCGACCCCACTGAGAATCCCTAACATTGTGTTACACACTGTTGTACATCCTAAATAGCACCTCACAAATTGCGAGTCGCAAAAGAATCTACATTTTCGAGGCGCTATTTAGGCCATCGTAGATCTGGCCCTTTATCTTTACCCTTGCCCCACCCCTAATCTTGAGTTTTTGAAGAATCTTGCTTCTTCTGGTCACCACCATGGTTCTGATGTTTCTCCTTCACCCTTGTTTTGACCCACTTATCTGCCTTCTTTCCCAACTCTTGGGGAGATTTCAGATCTGTGTCCACCAGGTAATGGTGCAATAGCTGATTCTGGCAATTATTAAGGATCTGCTCCCTCATAATTAAATGGTACAATCTCTCAAAGTCATGCACATTGCCGTCCAGCAACCAAGCTTTCAGAGCCTTGATAGCAATATCCACAAAGTCTACCCAGTCCTGATTCTGTATCTTCTGGGTGTCTCTGAACCTAATCCTGTACTGTTCAGTGGTTAGCCTGAACCCATAAATGAGAGCACTCTTCAAAACTGGGTAATTGTCAGCATCCTCTTCTCGAACAGTGAGGAGCTTATCTCTACCTTTGAGAGCAAAGGAGAGCAACAAGATAGCTACCCACTGCTATTGAGGAACCCTCTGAACTTTACAGGCCCTCTCTAAAGCAATTATCCATTTATGGATGTCATCCCCAACATGATAGGGGGGACAATATTTCTCAGGTTCCGATTACCAAAGGAATGTTCCTTAGCTCTAGGGACACTATTGCTGCCATCATGGGACTCTAGTCCCAATTTCTTCCTTGCCTTCTGGGTTTCTAGGGACTCTCTGTCAAGGGCCAACTGTTCTTTCATCAGCTTAAGCCTAGCTTTCTCAAGTTCAAGTAGTTGGTATTCCCTATCAAACGAGATCCCTCCTTTACTAGAAACGGAGGTCCCTACTGATTGTTTAGAAGTATTGGGCTCTACAGAGGAGGAACTAGACTTCCTTGGTGTACTCTGAACCTTCCCAGAAGGATCAATGGGGGCATCCTCTTGTCCCTCTATGCTCTCCTCTGGGAGGTATGAATTGTCTGGGTGGGAGCCATCAAGCTCCCCCTGGTCAGGGTTAGATTCAGGTCAAAGAGGGGTTCCCCTGCAGCCCTATCATCATAACCCGACCCACCCACTCTGTCCTGTTCATCTGACCCAGGGGTTTTCCTCAAGTCATCTAACAGTAACACCTCTATCAGGTGTTGAGTGTTGGCAATCCTCCTTATCGTCAGCTTCCGGGAATCACACAGTGCTTTCAGTTCTTGGAACGAAATTTCACTGTATCTAGAAGGCAGCGAGCCACTGGTATCTACTTTAGTAGACATAGTAAGTGTGGTGTGGTGTTGCATCTACCTAACCTAGTGGGAGCTAAACTCTCATAGGTTGGAGAAAGGCTACCCTAGACCCTTAACTACCCAACCCCAAATTAAGTAGCACATACTAATCGAAGCTTGTATTATATGTGCCTAGTACTAGTGGTTTTTCAGTTAATCAATACAAAGATTTATATTGTAAAAACATGCAGTCTTGGATCCCAACCGCTGCACACCAATGTGAGAGCCTCGCCTGGTATATGATGTCCACTAATGTAAGTTGGCACCTTGCATCAGTCCAGACAACCATTACGGTGATTTAGAAGGTCTCAGACAAACTTAGAAAGCTATCCAAGTGGTAGCTGTAGAGAGCAGCCTTCATGCTTAGTCTTGAAGGATTGTAAAGCAGCTTGTTTTACCAGAATATAACCTTATAGTATAGATTAAATGAAAGAGAACCACACTAGGTATTTATGAAAATATGTATTTAGTATATACTCTCTAGTATGTTCCAGTATCTCCTACATGGAGATATACACAAAGCACACTATACTATAGCATAGAAAGCACAGTAAATAGCCCTTATACACAGTGGGCCCAAGGGGGGACCCAAACCATATACTAAGAAAGTGGTATAAGAACCACAACTTGAGTCAGGACAAGGTCAAGAGGCTGTAGAATCACTGGGGACAAGAGGCACCACTTAAGGTAATTAGACAGGGACCCCATGGAGCGAGCGTGCAGTGTGAGAACACAACCGTGAGCTACGTACAGCTCTACGTGTAAGTCAGGGTAAGAATTTTAAAGATTAAGGACCCTTCCCCATTGACCCTGGTGAAACCCCATGGAAGACAGAATGTTGGAGAGTCACCCCACCCGTGGATGCCGTGGCACCCAAGTTACCTATCCCAGGGAAGCCGGTGCATAGGTGTCAGAGGGAGTTCAGCCAAGATTTCGGCTTGGCCAATGACCCCGCTGTCAGAGGAAGTTCAGCCAATATTTCTGCTCGGCAATCACAGTATGCCATCCCAATGTCATAACTGTGGTGGGTTGACCTCCACACTTGAATGGGCGGTGTCAAGTGCATATAAGGTAGAAACTTACCTTTTCTTCTTTTTCTACTTCCATTTTCGACAGGAACCTACTTGACCATGAAGTTAATATATATTATTTTGACTGGAATCAAAGGTAAGTTTCTTTTTTTACTTATTTCCCTTTGCATTGTCTGTTTGCATTATCTAAGGACTTGTGCATTTTCAATCTTTCTTACAAAAAATATTTTACTAATGTGTGATGCATATGTGTGCAGTGTTGTCATTTAAGAAATGTAAAGAAACACACCTGTATAATTTTATTTTGATTTCAAACTTGGTGCAAGCTACCTTCATGGTAATGGACACTAAAACAAAAATTGACATTGATCAAAAATTCAAAATGTGCCCATACAGGTGTGTTTAATTATTTTAAAATTATAAACATATGCATTACACATTATTGGAACAACGTAAATGTTAACAAATGTAGAAATTGGATTTCGGTGGGAGAGGATTGGGTTTTAGACGTGGAGGGAGCAGGAGTGCGTGATGTGTGTGTCTATATGTTTGCCAGGTGCATGTGGGTCTATTGTATGCTGCGTATGGTTGGATGTGTGTTTTTTGGCGGGTGCTTGGTATTCTGGTGAGTGTGTGTTTTTGGTTTTGGTTGGTGTTGTTTTGAGTGTGTAAGTGTGCTTTTGTGTGGGAGTGTTTGTTTTGATGAGTGTGTGGTATGGAGATAGTTGGTGTGGTTTTGGTGTATATAGGTGTGATGGTGATTTTAGGTGTGGTGGTGGTGCTTTGTGTATGTTTTGGTAGTTGTGGTGGTGGTTGGAGGTGTGATGGTGATTTTGGGTGTGGTGGTAGATGTGGGCATGGTGCTTTAGGTGGTTGTGAGTGTGCTGGTGGTTGTGGTTATGGTTGTGGGTGTGGTGGTGATTGAGGGTGTGGTGGTGACTATGGTGATTATGGGTATGGTCGTAGTGGGTGTGGGTGTGGTGGTGGTGGGTGGTGTGATGTTTGTGGATTTGATGGTGGATGTGGGTTTGGTGGTGATTGTGGTGGTTGTGGGTGTGTTGGTGGTTGTGGGTGTAGTGATGGCTGTGGGTATGGTGGTGGTTGTGGTTGTGCTGGTGGTGTTGGGTGAGGTGATGGTTGTGTGTGTGGTGGTGCTTGTGGGTGCGGTGGTGATTATGGTGGTTGTGGGTATGGTTGTGGTTGTAGTGGGTATGCTGGAGGTTGTGGTGGTGCTTGTGGGTTTGGTGGTGGTTGTGGATGTGGTAATGTTTGTGGTGGGTATGATTGTGGTTGTGGGTATGGTAGGCGTTGTGGTGGCTGTGCTGGTGGTTGTAGGTGTGGAGATGGTTGTGGGTGTGGTGGTGATTATGGTGGTTGTGGGTATGGTTACGGTGGCAGTTGGTGTGATGACGGTTTTGATGGTACTTGTGTTGGTTGTAGGTGTAGTGTCAATGGTATGTGTGTGCTGTATGTGTTTTTCAGTTGATGAGTGTCTGTGGGAGTGGGTGCATGTAAAGAAGTCAGTATGCTGGGACTTAGGGTGGGAGTTGGGATTCAGGTTGAGGAAGGGACCTGAGTTGGGGCAGGAAGTTGAGCTAGGTGGGAGGCTAGGGTGAGTGACATCTGATCCCACCTATTTTTGCAAGCGATCTCTGCATGCCAGACATTGAACTGTGAATGACATCCATAAATGCATCAATTTATTGCATTTGGCCGCTATGGCCCTGGATGCCATTCACTATTGCCTATAGAGATGCTGTGGGAGGTCAATCGCCTCCTCACTCAGCATAACCTGGGTTACATGGGGTAAGGTGCCTGTGGCAAAGGAGATCCCAGCCCTTTGGGGGGAGCGAGAGAGAGAGGGTGTAGATAGATCCCTTTGTGGTAACAAGGATGAACTTAGTACAGTTACTGTAGGGTCCACCACCACTAGGGACTGTTCCAGTCCCCTCCCCTTCTATGTCACTGGGTCCATTGGAGCCAAATGTTAAACCACCTGAAACACAATGGCCAGCTGATTCCCTGCCTTCTTATGCCACATCCCCTTTACCTGCTCCTGAAGATGTTGCAAAGACATATACAATAGTTTTGTTATGTCTGTATAAATATAACTGATCATTATTTTTCTTCTCCAAATAGTGTCCAAAATGTCAAATTTCACCTGCATCAAGGCTTTTAAACTTTGGTTTATTTTTATCATTACCTACTGCATGTAGCCAACGTCTTCCGAAACCATTTGGCCAGGTTTGCTATTTCACATTATTGCTCATATATATAATTTTTGATAATTTCTCTTAACCATTTCCAATCCTCTCCAGGACCTGATAAACACATCTGAAGGGTTCTGATTTGTTGTTTTGAATAGTGAACATAAGTCGCAAAAATTATTATAAAGCAAAATAAGCTGATTTATTTTTATTTTTAAAAATAACAATATGAATCAATGTGTGTTAATATTTTCTGCTATGTTGTACCAATATTTGTAGAAACTGAACGCCTGTTTCTTTTGTTTGGACATTTCACAAGTAACTTAAGTATTTATCAAAAGTTAAAAATCATTTTATGAATTCAGTACTTAAGTTGCTCATTAATGTATCATGCCCAATATAGTTACTTAAGCTATTGAAGAAATCCAATAATAATGTTGTTGGTATTTTAAAAATATTTAGCATAAGTAAATACAATGGGCTTGATATATTTTCGATCCTCTTTAGTAAAGATCTAAAAAAAAAAACAATTGACTCCAAAAAATCCTAATTTATTTTTTGTTTGTTTTACCATTGTGAAACATATTCATTTTAGGCAAACATTGATACAACATTACAGTACATTTTAAAAACACTGATTCATATATAGTTTTGACATTAAAAATAAAAATGCAAATCACAATATTAAAAAGATTAAACCTTGATACATTTCTAAAATGTCCTAATGAGTCATTTGTTATGTCTGATATTGAGTTTTCCAGATGGGATAGTACAACATATCTGTTATGTGTTGGAATAATCCATTTGCAAAGGTACCTTTAAGTAATCTATGTTTGTTCATTATTGATTTATCATCTGGACATAACAAAGAACATCAAAATAATGTTTTGGGGATTGTGTTACTCCGTCACCAATGTGTTCACATTCCTGTATGTTTATTTTCCAAAATGTATGCCTATCAAATTCATTTTTCAATAATTAGACTGACTTACATGCACATTTGCGAAGGTGTAAGACATAATGCAAATCTTTCACATTTAACATTACTTAAATTGTATTTGTTATCATAACCCTATTTGTAATATGTCTTGAATTAAAAATGTAGCCATTTAGTCTTATGTTTTTAGTCATACTGGCTCACATGCTCACTATTGTGTGTTTATAACATTGTTTATTTATAACAATAACACACAAGTGTGACATTTGGACCAACCACTGTATCATGCTGTTTTATGCTATGTCACCTGTGATAGGGCTAACATAACATCCTTCACAATTGTGATGGAGCATCACACCTGACACAATTAAAAATTGGTCCTGTTTGGTACAACTGTAACTTATAACAGCAACCAAACTCGTGTAAAATATTTTTAAGGAAGCATGTGTCTGCTCTAAACAGTCCTTTTGCATTGATCAGAAATATATTGGTATAATTTTCCACAAAATAACATACAAAACACATCACCATGCACCTTGTGCAAAACTTACACCTTCAAGAAATCTTCTTGTGCATTGGACATACGTCAACCTTTATGATGATGCCATAGTTTATTGCTGTAACAAAAAATATTATTTCCAATGAACCACTCAAAAAATAACTCACCACCTTGATGCTACTATAGGGCTCTTAACTGTCCATCAAGCTGGGGGTAGGCAAACACAAGTATGCGGGCCGTTAGGGGTGTCTGGGTGTGGCACACATGCTTTGCACGTTGGGAGGACTGGAGTAGCTGGACTTCTACTGACTTCTTGGTCCAGCATCGCAGGTCCTCCCATCGCTTACGGCAGTGAATGCTGTGTCACTTGTAGACTCAGGGTCTGCACCTTCTTGGCAATATCCTTCTAGAGCTGCTTCTTTTGATGGGACTTTACCTGCATGGATACAAAAAATGTAAAAATTTAAAAACATTTTGTGACTTTTTGTTTGTTTGTATTGATGGAACACAATTTTGAGAAATCAATCACAAGTATTTTTTAAAAGTTACAACAGCATAGTTTTTTAACTATAAATAAAATATACATGTAGCAACTATTGAGCACCCTTATTCCTTGTTTCAATAATCCAGGCCAGTGACAAAACCTAGACTTAGTTATTTGTGGGATAATACAATTAGCAAACATCATGTTATTTGATATGTAAATATAAGGGCATCAAAAGAACAGCACATATGAATGTATCTTGTATAGTTATAATATGTTTAAAAATAATCAACATAATATTTCTACATAATTTAAAAAGAACAGAACCTTCACTTCATTCACTACACTTCACCCAGGAACTAAAAGGGACATTATAGCCTGTGTTTAAATAAAATAAAAATTTAGTCAGAATTACATTTTCATTTGAAACATTTACCAGTTTGTTTGGTGAGCCACACAGCGGGCTGTACAGGGAGAGGACCTCAGTAGCCAGCAACTCCAGCTCCTCTAGCGAGACGTTTGGGGCCTTGTTTCCTGCTTTTCTGGGCCTTGTGGCTCCCAGAGCACGGAAAGTGCAGTAAAAGTTGAGGAGGTGTTGTTGGTTGCACTATAAGGAGGCAAGTGAGCTTTATTTGAAACATGGTGTAGATGATGATCGAGATCGCCAACTGGCACTGACCCATGCATTTTTTGTGTACTTTGTTTTCACACAGTTCGCCTATGAATGTGTCCATTGTGTAGTTTCACAACCATTATGTTGTCAACTTCCAGCGAATTCTGTCTCACTGGAAATATCCGTAGGGCAAGGTCATTTTAGATTATGAGATAGTGTGTTTGTAAATGTTAAATGCATCCTCACCACTCAAAATGGTAGCTAGTTTGTTTGCATATACGAAAGGCTAATGTTATTCATTTCTTTTGACAATAAAAGTATATTGTATTGCATTACTATGGGTAAAGGCGATAGGCGGCTTTGTATACACTTATGTTGACGGTTTAAAATAAAAACTGTAAAGGATACATTTAAAATGTATTATTTATACGTTTGTTTTTATCTCAAAATAGACATGTAAAAAAACTTAAATTACATTTTTAATGTTAATTTATGTAAAAAGTATTCTTTTGAAAACAGAATGAAATGTGTGTTTTATTTAGGAAATATGTTAGCAAAATTTTTAACAATTATTTTTGATATATGAACCCAGGGGGAGTGAGGAGATGACAGCCTCAGGTTCTGAGACAATTTCCAGACCTTGCCACCTAGAACAAATGGGATATTATCAAAAAGTTCTGATTAAATAAGCAAATTATTCTTGAGTTATGCCATGAGCTGGAGCCAGATCGTCTGCCTTGCAATAGGAATCCCACAGCAGTAACACCAATAGTGAAATTAATGTCAATACTCCATTTTATGACCACAGAATAATTCAAGATCACTGTTGCAGTATCTGGCGCAATGTTACAACCAACTTTCAGCCCTGTGTTACAAGAAGTTCTTTTTTCAATGTTGAGATACATTAACAGATTCATACCGTTTCCACAAAATGAGGATTTTGCCAGCGCAAACAGAGATTTTTATACTTCGGGTCACCTACCACATGTAGTTAGAGCATTTGGTGGCACACATACTGCCTTGGTGCCACCACATGACAGATAACAATTCTACCATAATTTAAAAAACTTCCATGCAGTCAATGTGTAAGTTGTGTGCTTACCGGATTTGTACATCACAAGCATGAATGTGCATTTTCCAGGATCTACGCATGATTCCTTTGTACTATGTAGCAGCACCATATCCCTGCAAATATCACAACTTAGACCAGAGAGGGCCTGTCTTGTTGGTAATACAATCTGTCTAAACATTGTTTTGTTGAATTCAACATAATAATCCAAAAAGTATGTAACATTTATTTTCCATTTTTTTATAGGAGACTCAGCTTATCCTAACTGATCATAGTTTGTTAAAATCGATGAGGAATCCAACATTGCCTGGGGAAGTCCACTTCAATGAGGCCCATGGAAGAACATGGAGTTCAGTGGAGTGGGCTTTTGGGATCCTAAAGGCAAGATTTTAATGTCTGAATAAGACTGTCCGAGCCTTCCTCTACTACTCACCCCATATGTTATGCAAAATCAGCATGCAATGCTGCATGTTACACAGTATAGCCCTGTGACGGAACATCCTGTACAGTGCAGAGGAAGAAGTCCATAATGAGGCACCAGTGAGGATGTTGAAATGACAAATGAAGATCATTGTGGTGAAGAGGTAGTAATCAAATTACATCAAGATGTTATCAACTTCTTCATATGATTGTAAGTATATATTCATTCACATATTATAGCATTACATTTAAAGCCAACTTTCAATCTAATAGGAATACAATTATGTGCTAGTAAAGGTAAATCTAGGACAAATATATTTGTTGATCTAAGTTTTGAAACATTGATTACTGTGTTTATTTGCATTGTTTATCTTTGATTGTGAATGTGACCTCAAAATATGTCATTTTTAATGAGTCTATTTTGTACTGTCAGCCAAAAATGTTTTAGTTTCAATTTGTGTTAGGATCCTTCACCATGTCATCTTTATTTGGACATTTCAACACTGTGACATTTGCAGTTATAGGCTGCTGTTGCGAACCACAAAAGAAACATGGGGTGATCCTTTGAAAGACACACACACTTTGGATGTAAAGATCTTGTACAAAGACAACTTGAAACAGTGCTTGAATTGTAGTTGTTTAGATTGCATTAGATTTGTTTTCTGCTGATTGTTGCCACCAAGGCAATATTTGCAGCTTAAATTGTTCTAACCACATATGTTAGGCCACCCAAAGCATACAAATAACCCTTCACACAGGTAAAATTCATTTGTAAGCTGTATATAGCTGTTGATGTGTCTCATAATTGAGGGAAGAATGTCTTGAACACACCACTTAAAGTTGATTGTGACATTCCACTAGATACTAATATCAATTTGTGATAGAAAAATCACTGTAAGGCGCGCTATTTTACATGGAACCTGGGGGGTTCTCAAACAGTTTCGTGATATCTGATCAGCTTGTTGATTAACTTTTTTTCAATGAAACATCCCATGCGACTGTTGCCGCTTCCGGAACACTCAGAGCACAGCGCGTTACTATCCCGGCCCCTGACGAAGGGTTACTTTGCATAACCCGTAATGCATTGGGCAGGCATGATGTAATGCTATGGAATTGATATGAACTATATGAATTTTCATCAAATTATCCATTTGGAAATGAATAAACAAATGTGAAACATGTAAGAATGATTTGGATGTTTCATTGAAAAAAAAGTTAATCAACAAGCTGATCAGATATCACAAAACTGTTTGAGAACCCCCCAGGTTCCATGTAAAATAGCGCGCCTTACAGTGATTTTTCTATCACAAATTGATATTATGATTTAAAGGCACTAACAGGCATAGTGCGACAAGGTTACGCGCACCAAGACACTACTTGAATTCACAACGACAAAGTGAGCGCACGGAGATACAATAACCAGATTCCACTAGATACAGCAACAGTGCATTGGAATAATCCTGTGGCCACAAAAGAGAGTACTCCATTTTTTTCCACTTTTGATGTTTATTGATGTGAGTTTCCTATTGTGAGGCAGAAGATCTGGCTCCAGTTAATGACATCAATCAATAATAGTTTGAGCATTTAATCCGGTTTTATTGATTATCTCCCGTTCTCCCATTGTGGCAAGGTCTGGAACTGTAAATGCAAATATTGCACACATTTTCTGGAATATGCCTGGGTACTAATGTATTAGGAAACATTTTCATATACTTGTTTTTGATTTGTGGTTTTGTTCTTTTTTGTCATCTTTAAAGAAATTTTAAAAATTCTACCTACATGGAATTTATTTAGAAATAACAGTCTTTTTTAATTTAACTTTTTAAGATGTATGATGGAACTATAAAAAGTGGACAAGCTGAGAAAAGACATACACCACCAGTCGTTTTTCACTCAAAAAAGCCAAATAAACTATAATGTGAAGTAAACAACACACACAATAAAAAAACATAATATTACAATCATGGTGATTGAAACTGATATTAAAGTAACACATTTGTTTGAAATGCAATGTCCAAAATATAACTGGCATCAAAAAGGTATATGTGTCCACAAAATAGTCCTCAGAGTGAATGGTAGTCACACACTGGGGAGTGCATCTCTTGATGGTGGTGGTTTTGGAACATCCCCTCCTGTGGGGGACTGCTGGATCAACAGTTGCAGGAACTGAGGTGGGTGCAATGTTTCCTCTTGTGGAAGGGCCTCACTTTCTGTGTCTGAGGCAGATGTAGTAGGTCCAGGTGTTTTTGGACCACAGAAAGGGGAAATGTTGCTGGATAAGCCCTGCAGGGAGTCCAAATCTGAGTTTAGATCTTCCATCTGAACATTGTGCTCCCTCTGCAATTGCTTCGTCTCCCGGAGCTCTATTGGGACTTGGTCCATCATCTCTTGGGACTGATTAAGGGATCGCAAAACTTGGTTGATGGTGGCCCGGGAGACAATGAACCCTGTAGTAGGCCTGGGCAGAAAAAACTACGCTACGCTAGCGTAGTTTGCGCAACTATGCGCTACGCAAATTGTACCTAGCACTGTGCAAAAATGCGAAGCATAGCGTAGTTGGCCTTTTTTGCTCGCTCGCGTCCTCAACATCAAGTTGGCATCCGTGAGCGAGCAGAATGACATCCCGGCGAGACTTTTTCCTTGTTCGCGATCAGCAACATCAAGTTGCTGATCGCGAGCATGGAAAATAAACCTCCCTGCAAGATTCTCAACATGGGGAGGTCAGGTTTCTCATTTCAAGTGGCCACGTATACTCGCAATCGCTCGTGATAAAAAACTACCAGTCCGCGTTGAGAAAGCTGCTGCTCGAGTAAAAATCTACTCGAGCGGCAGAAAACGACCGCTTGCACTGTGCAAGATGCAGTTTGCAATGATTGCACAGTGCGAACAAGTATCCAGCACTATGCAATCATGGCGAACAGCATTTCCCTACCGGAATACGCAGTTCGCGTAGTGCTACACATAGCTCGCGTAGTGCGAAGTGCACTTTGCGTAGTGCTACTATACGAACTACTCCCAGGGTTACCCAGTAGCTTTACTTTGCTGGCCCACAGATTCCCTCCCAGCACTCCTACCCCCAATACCCTGTACCCTTGATCCAGTGTGGCCTATCCCACTGGTTCCAGGCTGAACTGAAGGTGGTGGTGTTTGATCACCAGCAGCCAGGAATGTGGGGCACAAGATTGGGGTGATGTTCCTTTGGACACAGGAGGTAGAGGCATCCAGAGACTGTGTTGTGGTAACAGCTATGGTTGGAGGTGTAGGTGTTGGCAGAGTGTAACTAGCTGTAGCTGTCTGTCCAGGGAGACCAGATGGACTGCAATTGATTTGTCTCCCGGGGCTCTTTAGGGACCTGGTCCATCATCTCTTGGGACTGATTAAAGAATCTCAAGACTTGGTTGAAGGTGGCCTGAGTGACAATGAATACAGTGGCTTTACTTTGTTGGCCCACAGATTCCCTCCCAGAACTCCTACCCCCCAATACCCTTTGTCCTTGACCATGTGTGGCCCATCCTACTGGTTCAAGGTTGAACTGAAGGTGGTGGTGGTGTTTGATCACCAGCAGTCAGGACTGGAGGGCACAAGATTGGAGTGATGTTACTTTGGACACAGGAAGTGACGGTACCAGACACTGAGTTGTGGTAACAGCTAGGGTGGGAGGTGTCGGTGTTGGCCGAGTATAACTCACTGTAGCTGTCTGCCCAGGGTGACCAGATGGACCAGCCTGCTCCTTATAATACAGACTTGCAGGAGAGGGTTCCTTACTGAATCGTGATCCTGATTTTGAGTGGAGGTATCCTCAGTAACAGTGGCTCAGTGGCAGATGGTTGTCCAAGTACTCTGGGTGTTGACCTATCATAAATTCCAATAATAAAGATGTAAAAAACTGTACTAATACATCAAATGTTTTCAAAGCTAAAAATGACGCTACCTAGAAGGAAAAACAGAATTCATATAATAAATATACCTTTCAGTAGTATTGTAATAAATAACAAAAACAGTTTACATTAAAAATAAAACTACTTCTAAAAAGCAGGAAAAATGAATGTGCTGAAATAGAAACAAAATTAGGAAGTATAAATACAATTTAGCAAACATTCAACACAACACAGTGGAGAGGTGAAATGCAAAATAACTATTCCATGGCCTAGCAGTAAATCTGATTATTACACAACTTAGAAGGATAATTAGTGTTGCTCGTCATATAAACATTGCTAAGTACATTTATCATCAAAACAACTTATATACAGCAGGCAACATGACATACATTTATATTTGTTTAGACATCCTACTATGATTTGTGAAACAAATCACATCAATTCAACAAAATGGAGACCATACAATATTGAACAAAAACTGCCATTTTAAAACATAGCATAAAATAGAGATTGATAAATATATAACACTTTAACATAAGTGAAAATATGTAAGAAATTAAAGATGGTCATAATAACATTGTAAAATTATTTTCACAAAAGGAAACCAAGGCATAATGGTAGTTGTACCCATTTCAATTACACATTAACAACATTCGTAAGTTGAACTTTCTACTAAAATATATTTGTGTAAATGAACAGACATTACAATATGAAAAACATATATGAAATATGGTATTACATGCACCATAACTTCACGTGATATTTATTGGAGATTGAAACCTGTAATCTTAAGTACAACAAAATAGATTCTAACAAAGAGAGAAACAAGGCAAAAACAAAAAAATGTAACATGAAGAAAAACACACATAATGACAACACATAATACCAATTAGTAAAACGAGAGAAACAACAATATTCCTACAAAATTCCTAACCAAAAACTGAAATAAATACATTTATGAATGAGTTTTTCTATTTAAAAAAGGCACAAAATACATTAGCAACAGCTAAATTAAAAGCAGAAAGGACAGTTACTTTTAGTTACACATACAAAAGTCTAACTTGCCAGTCTCCACTCCACCAGGGATTCCTGTCAAGCCTTCAGGATGTAGGATCCACAAGACCTTTCCTCCCAGGGAAAAAGTTGTGAGCGGGGTGGGAAAACCACCAACAGTACTCTTGGCCTCCCTGTGATGCTTGGAGGTGAGGGAATGCACTCTATCCAGCTGGTCATTCCATCTGGTATGGTAAACTCACTTTGTCTGCTAAACAATACAGCACACATCATAAGGTTAACATTCTAGGAGAGTTTAATGACTTTCCTCCTTACATGTCCCATGTGCATGGTTTTTAAAAACAAATAACCAGTTCATGACCTGAACAAACACATCTGTGAAATCAGGTCACGTATAGAAATACATTAATTTTAAAGAATTTGATAAGACCACAACACCTTGAACAGCCCCTTGCGGCAGAGTATTACAAGTGGGCAGATGTATCCTGGATTTTTGTATCCTACCCCTCAATTGATCTTCCCCTTACTTGTAAGAAAATGAAAAAATTAAACACAGGTGGTAAATACATACTCACCTATGGGACCATCAACTTCCAAGCCAAGGAGGTATAAGAGATCGGTCTCGCTGCTCACCACATCCGCCCATCGGTGCTTAAGCTGGTGTATGGTGTGGTCAACAGCAAACACTGCTGTCATGTTCTACCGCACTGTCTCCCAGTGCTCTTTGGGCTCCTTGGTGACCCTACCCCCCGAAGCAATCATGTTTGACATACAACGGGCCAGCAGCCAAAGCAGGCCTACAAACTCTCCATCAGGCCGGTTCTTTACCCTACCCTTCCCCCACAGGCACCAACCCCGCTCCAAATCACTTAAATCCAATACAAACACCCCTTAATCTTACCCTTACCCCTAAAATACGAAACCCCTAAATGGACAAACACCCATCAATACAAGGACAAAAACAATGCAATTCACAGATCCAATAAACATGAAAGGAACAAGACAGGGACATAGCAGACACCGAAAAGACTAAAATATTCCACAATTCACAATCCACTCTACAAAACACCTCCAACACCCAGCACAGACTAACAGACTAAGTGAAAATGAAACTATTTTTCACACTTCTTAGTTTGCAGCCTGCAATATCTGTTGCATCATTTTTTGGGAGTATCTGTGTAGAAAAAAGCAGGTCCAGTTCCAAGGTAGATTGGATAAGTTGATTTATTAGGTAAGATGTTTTGAAGAGCCCCACTAGGAACAGCCCTCCTGCTCCTCAGCCCATCCTCCAACTGACTCTCTCACTTAACAACATTCCACAGCCACCTCCCACACCAACATTCCAACACCACAGTCACACTGGCTGAGCATCAGGTATAACAGTATCCCACCTCTTTTAAACATGTGTACATTTTGATTAGGCATTGGAAGTTAAAGGGCCAATGTGTTGTTTCTACACTGCGCAGCAACACTTCTACAGTCATTTCCACGCATTGGTTTGGATGCATGACTTCCAATCAATGCAAGTGCAGCAATGCGCCAGGCAACAGGGACAATGCTCGGGTTGTTTTCCATGCAACTGGCCTAATGTGTGGGTTTAATTGTAGAGCTATGTGTGATGCTGTATCAACACCTAGGACACCCTGTCATTGGGCCTGAACTGGGGTGGCACCATTTGGCAGCTCAGTGTGACAGAGGGCAGCATCCAGGTGGTTAGTCTGGGTGGTTTAAGTCTGTCATGTGCGAGTAATTTCCTCACAGGTGGTGCAGCATATACAGGTGTGCCATTAGATTGCCCACGGAGGCAGCTTGGTCCAAGGATTGCATGTCCAGTCCCTATCACCACGCCAGGTGAATCATTAGGCAGCATTGCAGCTCAGCAAGGCAGACAATATGGGCTGTAGGTTCACACATGAGTTGTCATTTATGGTACGAGTGGTTTTTAGAGTAGCGAACTGCTTGATCGGCTGTATTTCACTTTGCTAAAAAAGTTGACTCTTCACGCTGCAATTTTTTTTGCTGCTAACAATTGTTTTATGTCTTTTAACATTTATTTTCTTCAGCTGTGCTCTGTCTTGATTGGTCAGTTTCGGCCAATCCGTGACAAGCCTGGGTGGAGCCACTTGGGCACCCCAGGTACTTCATGCATGTCACAGCATGGATGCGCTGTTTGGTACGAGTGGCTTTTAGAGAGGGGAACTGCTTGATTGGCTGTACTTCACTTTGCTAAAAAAAAAGTTGACTTTGCACGCTGCTATTTCTTTTGCTGATAACAATTGTTTTACATATTTTAACTTTCATTTCCTTCTGGTGTGCTTCGTCCTGATTGGTCAGTTTCAGCCAATCTGTGACACACATGGGTGGAGTCAGTTGTGCCCCCCCCCCAGGTACTTGATGCACGCTGCAGCGTGGATGCGCTGTTTGGTACGAATTAAAAATTTGCTAACATTCGTGCCAAGAATTTATAATTCTATTAAGGACAGGAGGCGAGGATTATGCTTTCTCATTTCTTTACTGAGAAAAATACAGCAGCCAATCAGAACACAGTAAAGAAAACAAAGACTACATTACCCATGAATTTTACTTATTTATTTATTTATTTTGGCAGTTTTGTATAGCGCGAACAAGACCCTTGCGGGTATCAGAGCGCTTTACAGATCAAGTATAGGTAATGGTATATAAACACATATAAATATAGGTACAATGGAATATATGAATACAGTAAGCAATGGGAACAATTAAAGATTAGTACATAGCTACAGTAATGTATAGGACAAGTTCAAGTGAACTTGGCCATGAGAATTTATTTCACTTCTTTTTTTAAATAGGCCGTAGATGGCTTAAGTCTCGTTCCTGGGGGTAAAGCGTTCCAAATCCTGGGTGCCATTCCTGGGAAGGTACGATTGTATGTTTTTTTTCTTGGAGAAGCGATGAGGTTTCAGAAGAAGATTGTTAGAGCTCCTGGTAGACCTGTTGCCGCCTGAAAGAACTAGTTTCTCCGCTAGGTATCTCGGAGTTTTGTGATGAAGTGCCTTATGTGTCATACAGGCGATTTTTAACTGGATTCTGACCTCAAAAGGTAGCCAGTTGAGGGCCTGAAGGTCAGGGGAGATATGGCAGTTGCGTTTGGTGCCTGTGACGAGTCTAGCTGCTGTATTGATAGAGGCTCTGAGAGGAGCGGTTGTTGATTTGGGTAGACCACAGAGTGCGACACTCCCATAGTCAATTCTGGGAATTACTAGAGATTGAACTGCCTGTTTGAAGTCATTTGTGGGAATGAAGGGTTTCAGTTTTCTCAGTGTGTTAATCTGAAAATTTGCACCCTTTGTTGCAGCGCTGATGTGTTTCAGCATATTTAGTTTTTCATCTAGGGTTATTCCCAGAGATTTAGCGGAATCAATGATGAGGGGTTTACTGTCTAGTGCCGTTAGGTGTTCCATCCACTCGCGGATGATCGTTGATTGGTTGGGAGGTGCGATCAAGAGGAATTCTGTTTTTTGTGTGTTTAGTTTTAAATGGTTCTTGGCTAGCCAGATCTGTGTATCTTTGAGCGTTGAGTTAAGGGACTTGATGTCTTCAAGAGATTTGACCTTAATGTAGAGTTGCGTATCATCTGCGTACATGTGATATTGGATATTTGCGGAGTTGAAAAGCTCAGTGAGTGGTTCAATAAACAGACTGAAGAGTTTTGGGGAAAGAGAAGATCCCTGAGGTACTCCTAGAGTGACAGGGGTGGAATTAGATAATGATTGGTTGATCTTGAATCTTTGAGTTCTGTTTTGGAGGAAAGAGGTGAACCAGTTTAATACTGTTCCAGATAGCCCCATTCTATGCTTCAGGAGGTCCAGTAGGTTGTCGTGTTTGACTGTATCGAAGGCTGAGGATAGGTCAAGGAGGATTAGAAGGCAGGCTTTGTTTTGATCCAGTATTTGTAGTGCATCATCAATTATGTGGGTCATGGCTGATTTAGTGCTGTGTCCTGATCGAAAGCCTGATTGGAATTGGTCTAGCAGGTTGAAGCGGTCTATGTGGATACTCAGCTGCGTGTGGACTCACTTTTCAAGTAGTTTGGCAAGGGTTGAGATGTTAGATATTGGGCGATAGTTATTTAAGTCAGTTGGGTCCGCTGAAACTTTCTTAAGGATGGGGGTTACCTGACCAGCTTTGAGGATGTCAGGGATGGATCCTTGCATGAGGGAGGAATTTATGATCCTCGTCCAAAGGGACACTAGCAGTGGCATGAAGGTCTTTAGGTGTGATGCTGAGAGGGGGTCAGTGAAATGGTTAGAGGGATTCAGAGAACTGAGCATGTTGAGGATAGTTTCTTCATTGTAGAGGTTGAAGGTGGACCAGGAGGCATTGTTTTTGAGGTCGGAGTTGTGATGCAGTTGTATGGGGATCCGCTGTGGTCCAAGAGGAGATTGTGGGAGTAACCGGAAGTGATACTAGATCGTTAAGTAGGTCAGCTTTAAGTTTTTCAGTCTTTGTTGTGAAAAAGGAGGCAAGATCCTCACATTTGGGGAGTGTATCCGGGTTGGCTTGGGGGGAGTAGTGGACTCCCTTAGACTGAGCTTTGATTATTTCGAAGAGTTTTTTGGGGCGATTCTTAGCATGGTCTAGTTGGGTACGTATGTATTCCGCTTTAGCTCGTCTAATCCTTTTGTAGTAGGCATTTCTGGTGCTCCTTAATAATTGCAGGAGAGCAGTCGAAGGGACGGCTCTCCATTGTCTTTCAATAGCTCTCAATGATCTCCTATCTTCATTTAGTCTACCATCATACCAGGGGTTTGAGTTCTTTGTGTTGACTCTTTTTAGTTGCATGGGGGCTATGTTGTCAAGAACCTTGTTCATCGAATGGAAGCAGTGATTTGTTAAAGCCTGAACATCGGTTGATCCATCAGGTGGGGGCGCGAGGGTGTGACTAGCTGATGAAAAATCGACCGGATTGATGTTTTCTAGGTTCCTATTCCAGATTTGTGTTCTCGTGGGTTGGACCGAGAGCAGTTTGACTACTTCCTTGATATGAAAAGTGATAATGTGATGGTTGGACCAATCGCAAGGGAGGATCGATTCCAGTTGGATAGAGTTTGATCTGGAAATTATTAGATCCAGGATTGATCATTTTTCATGCTTGGGGCTGTTGCAAATTTGGGTCAGATTGAGGTCGGATAGGAAAGCTTTGAGGCTATTGACCTCTGGGTCGTCAGGATCGTTCCAGTGGAGGTTAAAGTCCCCCAGGAAGATCTGTGTATTCTGTTGCCCTACGTTCATCGCTAAAATATTCATCAAATGTTCGATGAAGGTGAGGTTGTTGCCAGGAGGATGGTAGAAAGAGTGTAGTGTGCATATTGGCTTGCTATAATTAGTAATGAGTAGGCAAAGGTATTCACAGGAAGAGAACATTGGGGTGTTAGAGCGGTTCACAGAGATGTTGTTCCTGTGAATACAGGCAATACCACCGCCTGTCTTAATGGGTCTGTCTAGTCTTGTGATGTAGTAGTTTGGGGGAACTAATATGTCTAGAATGGGTGGGAATGACTCAGTTAGCCAGGTTTCCGTTAAAATTATAAGGTCGGGTTCATTGGTTATAATAAGGTTAGCTATGTCGGAGGCATGACGTACAGCCGATCTACAATTTAATAAAATGCATTTTAACTGGGCCTTGGTCGAGGTGGTGTTCTGGTCATGGGAGATGGGTACTCTTGTGAGGTTGCTTTCAACAATACCTCTGGGGGTGTGTCTTGTCCATCTAGAGGCATTGGGGAGGATGGGTTGGATTAAGGACTGTTTCTGAGTAGTCTCTAGGTGAACTGGCCCACCAGGTAGGAATGGAGGTTCGTAGGAGTGAAGTAGGGAAGTAATGTCCTTTGGTGATAGTGTTCTCCTTTCCCTTGATGGCCTGGATGAGGCATTGGGGTAAGGTACTGTTTTCCATTTGGGGGCTGCTGAGGCGAGGAATTAGAGCAAGGCTGCTGAGGGGGTTTCGCTTTGGGTTTGGGTGGTTGCCTGATCAGATTGTGAAGAGTTTGGATGTCTTCCTTTATTTGTCGTAAGGATAGTATTATCTCGTCTAGTTTGGGGTCAGGTGTTAAGGTTGTCATATTGATGGTCTGGTCTGTGGTAAAAAGAGGCGATGATGTGGTTTGTGTGGTGTCCTCGGGTGAGACTTGTGATGGATCGAAGGGTGGTGGGTTTACAGTGACGAGTCCCATGGGGACGGGAGGGGAGGAGAGTGCTTTAGGAGTATCTGAATTCTTATGAGGTATTGTTGTGGGAGTGGAGACATTAGGCAGGGGGAGAGTGAAGCGAGAAGTGCAGGTGTAATGTTGTGTGCTGTGAGAGGACTGATGTTGGGATTTAGATTGCAGGGAGCTAGGGGGGATGCGGCAATGACGTGATTAAGTGTGTATGGAGAGATTGGGGTAGAAACTGGAATAGAGTTAGTGGAAGGGGTGAGTGTGGGGGATGATGTGGAGAAGGAATGGGTGAGGAGATGGGGAGTGGTAGTGAGGGGTGAGGGAGTGAGTGGGAAGGTCACGGGTGATGTGAGGCTAGTGAGAGGCAAAGTGGAAGTAATAGGAATATTAGTGTTATTGGGGGGAGCATGAATACTGTGGGTGAGTATTATTCAGTGGAGTGACGGTACGACTTGTGGTGGATGTATTTGTGCTATAGTATAGCGAGGGAGAGTGACTAGCGGGGGGATTAGATATAGAGATCCTCAGAGGATTCGGAGAGGTGGGATGGGGTCTTGTAGCCTTAGCTTTGACCTTGGATCGAAGAGGACATCAGACCTACAATTCGAGCCACCGATCTCAACGAAACCATCTGTCTGGACAAGACCATCCTCAATTCCCTCTTGATGGATCTGATTTTCTGACCGGGCAAGAGGAGTTGACAGGAGACCAAGTCGATCTAAAAACTGAGGAAGTCCATCAACTGAGAGGGAATGAAGTCGGACTTCTGTGGATTCACAAGAAAACCTAGTGATTGTAATAGATCTATGGACCAATTCAAATGAGTCCTTAAAAGAAGAGGGCATTGCGCCATGATAAGAATATCGTTGAGATATACTATCAGGCGAACCCCGCGGGCTCGCAAGGACTCCACCACCGGGCGCAGAAGCTTCGTGAAGCACCACGGAGCTGACGAGAGTCCGAATGGGAGGACAGTGTACTCAAACCAATTCCCGAGCCACTGGAACTGAAGGAAGCATCGAAGAGGACCGTGAATCGGAAACAACAGATAGGCATCTTTCAGGTCGAGACGGAACATCCAGTCCCCTTCCTGAAGAAGGTCCCGTAGAAGATGGATTCCCTCCATCTTGAAATGACGGTATACCACTCCGCCGTCGAAGTCCTTTAGATTGAGAACCAAACGTGCACCGCCTCCCTTTTTCTCCACCAGAAAAACATTGCTGACGAAACCTTGTGGGTGAAGGGAAGTTGGAACGATGGCCCCTTTGGCCAGTAGAGACTCAATTTCCGTGGAAATGAACTCCTGATCTCGTTGGGAAAAAACAAGGGGCAGAGGAAGGTGGTGTTGTTGAGGGTGTCCATAGAATTCTATTCTGTAACCCTGCACCGTCTGCCAACACCCAGGCATCGTTCGAGATCAATTGCCAATTGGGGAGAAAAAACCACAACCTGCCCCCCAAACAAACCTCTGAAGCTGGAATCAAGCTCACCTGAGATAGAGGAGTCATGACATCCTCCTTGGGTTCCGCCGTATCCACCTTTTTTAAACTGACCCCTCCCTTTGCAGGAGGGATAGAAGTTTGATTTGTTGGAATTATAGGAATCTTGTACACCACCTTTCTGGGACTGGAAACCGCGTTGATTCTGCTGGTTGGAACCTCGGCCGAACGAGCGTCCCCGTCGTCCGGCCCTTCAAAAAAAAACGGGCGAAAAGCCCGTCGTAGGTTAGATTGAGCTTTGTCAAGTCACAAATTTAGTTAGTTCCTTCAGGAATGGATGTCCAAATAATAAACCCTGGGCCAGGGAACCAGACTCAGAAGGAGCCAAATCTGTGAGCTTTGGGTCCAGTTTGAGAAGGATAGAGCGGCGCTTGCAGGAAATAGCGCAATTCGCGTTTCCTAACATACAGATAGCCCTCTGTGACCAACCCACCAACTCATCAGGGTCGATGAGAGCACCAGATTCTTTGGCCCTAAAGCCCAAGTCCAAGATTTTCGTCAGGGGACCTAGAAGGTCCAACATTTTGTCTTGACACGACCGCCAAGATCTGTCCAAACCTTTTTTGGGATCCTTAGAAAATTTCTTCATATATGTCACCATGGTAGGATCTACCTCTGGTGTATCTGCCAATTTATCAGAAAGATCAGGACGCGGACATTCCGATCGCAATCGGGCCCGGACATCCTTTTCAAAGGGTCGGCGAATATGAGATTGTACATATTCTGCCACTTCAGGGGAGGGAAGCCAGGAAGTGGAATTTGGATGGATAATATCTGACGGATCAAAAGTTAGCAACTGGGGAGTGGAAGGGGCGTCTGCAAAATGTTCTTTACAAGCCTTCTTCTTAGGAGGAGGAACCACAGAACCAGAGGACGACGAATCAGAGGAGGAAGACCCATCTTCAGAAGGAGAGACTGGGGACGAACGTCCAGACTTTGTGGATTTTTTGGAAGGCTGTACTGAGGACAGAGTCTTAGCCAACTTTGCAAAATCCGAATGGTGCGGATTTTTAGGAGATTTTTTTATGTACCCTGAAGTTGGAGGCAACCAACCTTGTTGCGTGGCATATTCAGACAGATGACGCTTCAATGGGGCAATGGCGTGGAAAAACGCTTGTACCATCAAGTCGCTGTCCACAGAGCCAGAGGGCTCCTCTTCGTCATAATAATATCCTATCTCATCATAATAGTCTCCCATTTTGACACTTACAAGTTGTAAATATGCCCACGTGAGGAAGAGTCCAATATTAATAGTAAGCATAGTAAGCATTAATAGTAGCATGCGCGCTGACAGCTGCCGGCAGAATGAGAGACGCGCGAGCTCTGCGCGCGTCCCCCGCCTCCTTACTCCCGCTCCACAAACAAAGACAGGTGCGGACACCGCGCACCTTAAACGGGGAGGTGGCACACACTCCCTGCAACGAATGCCGAAAACCAAAGACCGGCAACACGCGACAGGCCGAAGCCCCAAGCAAAGCGCAATACAACTCAGCAAACGAGCCGACAGAGCGGCGAACAGCAGGTAAAAGCACTGAAAGGCAAATTGCAAAACACACAATGCGATACAGGAAATATGAAAGAATGTGCACTTAACTGGCTGCGGAGCAGCACAGAAAGACGAAGTGTTGTCCTCCATGGTACCTTTTATAGCAGGTATCCTCTATGGTTACCCAAGGTACTCATGGGTAATGTAGTCTTTGTTTTCTTTACTGTGTTCTGATTGGCTGCTGTATTTTTCTCAGTAAAGAAATGAGAAAGCATAATCAGAGCCTCCGTCCTGCCATAGAATTGTTTTTAAAGTGGGGAACTGCTTGATCGGCTGTATTTCACTTTGGTAAAAAAGTTGACTTTGCACACTGCAATTTCTTTGCTGATAACGATCGTTTTACTTCTTTTAACTTTTATTTCCTTCGGCTTTGCTCTGTCCTGGTTGGTCAGTTTCAGCCAAACTTTGACGACCCTGGGTGGAGCCAGTTGTGCCCCCCAGGGACTTGATGCACGCCGCAGCATGGAAGCGCTGTTTGGGACGAGTGGTTTTTAGAGTGGGGGACTGCGTGGATGGCTCATTTCCATCCACTGTACTGTGTCTTGATTGGTCAGTTTGAAGCAATCCGAGACAAGCCTGGGTGGAGCCAGTTGTGCTCCCCAGGTACTTGATGCACGCCGCAGCATGGACGCGATGTTTGTTACAGGTGGCTTCTAGAGTGGGGAACTGCTTGGCTGTATTTCACTTTGCTGAAAAAGTTGACATTGCACACTGCAAATTATTTGCTGGTAATGGTTGTTTTACGTCTTTTAACTTTTATTTCCTTCGGCTTTGCTCTGTCCTGGATGGTCAGTTTCAGCCAAACTTTGACGACCCTGGGTGGAGCCAGTTGTGCCCCCCAGGGACTTGATGCACGCCGCAGCATGGAAGCGCTGTTTGGGACGAGTGGTTTTTAGAGTGGGGGACTGCGTGGATGGCTCATTTCCATCCACTGTACTGTGTCTTGATTGGTCAGTTTGAAGCAATCCGAGACAAGCCTGGGTGGAGCCAGTTGTGCTCCCCAGGTACTTGATGCACGCCGCAGCATGGACGCGATGTTTGTTACAAGTGGCTTCTAGAGTGGGGAACTGCTTGGCTGTATTTCACTTTGCTGAAAAAGTTGACATTGCACACTGCAAATTATTTGCTGGTAATGGTTGTTTTACGTCTTTTAACTTTTATTTCCTTCGGCTTTGCTCTGTCCTGGATGGTCAGTTTCAGCCAAACTTTGACGACCCTGGGTGGAGCCAGTTGTGCCCCCCAGGGACTTGATGCACGCCGCAGCATGGAAGCGCTGTTTGGGACGAGTGGTTTTTAGAGTGGGGGACTGCGTGGATGGCTGTATTTCACTTTGCTAAAAAAGTTGACTCTGCACGCTGTTATTTCTTTGCTTATAATGATTGTTTTATGTCGGTTAACTTTCATTTACTTCGGTTGTGCTATGTCCTGGATGGTCGGTTTCAGCCAATCCGCTACAAACCTGGGTGGCGCCAGTTGTGCCCCCCAGGAACTTGATGCACACTGCAGCACGGATGAGCTGCTGGCGCACCAAATGCAAGCTGTCTGAGCCCGTCCGTGCCTGGACGTCACCAGGAGCCAGGTATTCTGCCCCTTTGTCCTCCCACAGGTTGGTCTACTAGCGTGAGACCCTTCTTGCCTTTCACCATGATGTCCCCCCTGTGGGAGCCATAGCTGGTCTCCAACCGCCTGTCTCTCCCACTATAATTTGTATCAGTTCATGGCCAGCACCAGCCTACTAACACCGGTTCCCCCCTCCCACAAGAAGGATTACAAAATCTGAAGCCTAAATTGGTGCTCCCTGGTGAAGCACCATGTGGAGGTGTTTGATTTCCTACACGAACAGTCGCCCGAAATTTTATTTCTTACGGACAGTCTTACTCAGGATTCTGTTGCTTTTCCGGCCCTGGCTGCACGCTGGATTTGCAATAAACCATCTGCACCGAACAATAGGGAGAGGTGGGGGAATTGCAGCCATTTATAAAGATGCCTACTCCTGTAGTCTCATCCCAGAAAACATCTCTGACTGTGAAAGTGCACTTTTTGAAATTACACTGACGGTGAATTTTACACTTTCAGGGCTGCTAATCTACTGCCCGCCCGGCCCATTCAAAGCATTCAGAGAAGCTATGGCCGATGCTGTAACCAAATTGGCACTGAAAACAGCCAATTTTAACATTGTAGGCAACCTTAATCTTCATCTGGAATCACACTGTGATCCTGATATCAAAAACATCTTAGGTGACATGGCAGCTTGTCAACTATCTGAACTGGTCTCGGGCCTTCTCACCTGGCTGGCCATCTCCTCCACCCAGATCATTCTGTCTTTAGAGGCTCAGTCCCTCTCCCTGTGACGTGCACAGACCACTCCCTTATTTCTTTATCTATAAGCCTAGAAGGCTCTAAATCACACCCCCACCACAACTCTCTGAATAAACGTTGTTGGCACAAACTTGATCCTGACACCTTCAAGGTTGCCCTAAGCATTCAGAGACCTGAATTGCCCACTAACATGGAGGCAGCCAACAACTCTTTTCTGGGCTGGGTCACTCTAGCACTGGACAGGTGTATTCCGGCCAAATTGACCTATCCTAAAAGATCTCGGGCCAACGTATGGTCCGACGAGTCCCTGACTTTAGCTAGGAAGAATTGTAACGTCCTAGAATGAGCATGGAGGTGGTCTTATGATCCCACAGCTAAACCACGGTACAGAGACTCAATTAAGGCTCATCATAAAATGGTTCGGAATGCCAGGGTTGCTTATTTTGCAAATAAAATAAACACTGTTATAATCCCACCAAAACGATTTTCTCTCTCCTAAAAGACATGGTGATACTCCCACCCAGACAGCACCATATCCACTAACTCTCAGTGTGAGGTACTGGCCAAATTCTTCATTGGAAAGGTTAAGCGCATCTATGTTTCTGTCCTGAGAGTAGAAACCCGGACCCCCATTTGGGGTCTCCCTCTGGTTCGGCGTCCCATTCTCATCTTTCCTTTCCCACTATTTCCTCTGAAGCCCTCCTAGCTTTATTCACGAAGGTAAAGTTGGGGTCTCTGCATGATCCTCTCAAGCCCGACCTCTTCATGAAATTCCAGGAGTGTCTCCTATCAGGGTGTCTGGAACTGACCAATTTGTCTCCAGCTTTTGCGTCAGTTCCGGAATCATGGAAATGTGCAAAGTTATCCCTCTGCTGAAAAAACCTACACTGGATGCTTCTAGGCCTGAACATTTTCGTCCAATTTCTCTTCTCCGGTTCCTTGCTAAAACAACAGAATTAAAATTCAACACTATTGTAAGTCAGTTCTTGGAACTCAATTCTATTTTGGACCCCTCTCAAAAGGGTTTCAGGCCTCACCATTGCATGGAGTCCACTCTACTTTTGGTCACTGAGCAGCTGCAGGCCTCTCTGGATGAGGACAGAACATCTGCGCAGATTCTGCTCGATCTTAGTGCAGCATTTGACATGGTCTCCACAAGATGCTGCTGGACTGGCTACAGGAGATCGGCATCAGTGGCAAAGCCCTCTACTGGTTTATATTTTTTTTGACTGATCGGTCTTTTCAAACAATCTCTCCGGCCATCCATTTCCACACCCAACCTCTATGATGTGGCAACCTCCAGGGCTCAGCTTGTTCAATGTTTATATCTGGCCATTGGCTTTGGCAGCAAGAGCTCATTACATCTCCCTGGTGTCATATGATGATGACACGCAGCTGGTGCCTTCCTTCTCTAACGATCCTAGTCAGGACTCCATGAAATTTCAGGAGGACATGTTCACCATCTCCAAATGGATGGCGGCCAACTGTCTTCCTTTGGACGCTACTAAATCAGAAATCCTTCTTTTAGGTAGGGATATCTATCTATAGGGTAACTATTGGTGGCATCCCATGCTTGGCACAGCCCCCCTGCTTAAACCAGCTGTTAAGAACCTTGGTGTTTGTGTGGACGGCACCATTTCCTTTGACGCCCAGGCTAAATCAGTAGCAGGTACCTGTTTTAGACTTGCACGGAGCCTAAAGTCCATCTTAGGACTTTTTGTTTTCCACACTCGTCAGTCCAATCCACTGTTCTGGCTAGGTTGGACTACTGCAACGTGTTGCTCCTCGGTTCCAGCAAGTTGTTATTAAAAGGCTCCAGCGAGCCCAGAATGCCACCGCCGGTACTCTGTTTGTGCTTCCTAAGTACTGACCTGTCGCTTGCCCCCTTTGCCGGCTACGCTGGCTGTCAATAGAACATAGAATTCACTTTAAGGTTCTCTGTATCACTCACAAAATCTTCATTTCCAGATTTACCATTACTGGTAGACCTGGGAATGCATCAAAATTCTGCACCTCCCCAGGTAAATATCATTATTCCTCCTTTTTTTCTTCTTTCCATCTGTGCATTCTTCAGCACACATGGAAAGAGGAAAATGCCTCAGAGGATTTTTATTGTGTAGGAAGGTGCATCTCCCTGCACCGAAACAATCCTGCCTGCAACACAGTTACCCTTGCAACCCGGTGCCAGGGTGCCTGCGATGGCACTAGTCAGCACAAGGAAAGGACAGGAATGAGCCATATGATGTTAAATACGATGCATTCCTGCCCTTTGACACAATGCAGCAAGCTGACTTGTCACAGTGCATGGATTCTTCATAAATCTGCCCTAAATATGTCCTATGACCCAATTTAGACCATGTCATAAACATGTTGGCCTTATTATATGATACATGTTGTAGCTTTCATTTGTACGTCTAATGTAGCATATACACTACACACTAAGCTCAATATTTACTGTGCCAGTTAATTCATCGGATTATTGTCCCAAAATATTAGATGACATGAAGTGCTTATTGCAAAAATAAATTATTATTCATTTTGTAAATAGCACAACATAGCCAAAAGAATCATGATGTTTAAAAATAACAAACAATTGGTCACACCCGCTGCCGTATCTATGGCATTAATAAGTAATCTCTTTTGCAGTCAACGCCATCTTTTTTCGACATTTGCAACAGGCTTACATTCTGTTGACATGGCAATGCAGGCATCACGCTCAGTAGAATATATTTGATAAATCTAGCATACTGGCAAGATTCGTATTTATCTTTCGCCTGCAAGTAGTAAATCGGAACATAACATATACGGTCTGGGTGTAAAGCTTATGTAAAATGATTTATTTTACTCTGTTTATATTTTACGATAGGCTAATACTAATAAACTACGCTATAAAGCAATTACAGAGATCTATCAGCACATCTTTTAGAAGTCTCTGACATCCAGTTCTCGTTCACAAATGGTAGGTGCCTTGCAAGAAAATGTTTGTCTTGTTGTCTATATTATTTTGTGCCTTGTCTGTGTCATTATTGCCAAACAATTTATCACTCTACATTCTGGCTTTCACAAAACAATTATTGAACCGAACACTGGTCGTTCAGGGAGCATAGTTCTCGGTTATGAACCCTTCACAATTACATTACTATCTCGTGTTACTAAGAATAGGGCTGACGCCAAGCATGGACACTGCAAGTGTTTTTCTCCCAGGGCTCCAAGTCGATTCAATTGTGATTCTTAGGAGTGGAATAATACAGGATGGGGTGTTTGACAACGCACAGGATTAAAAAGTTGTGTTTTGTGTGAGGCCAAAAGCGAGTGTAAACACATTAGAAGCAGAACAGCCAGCGGCAGATTGAGAATTATTTCAGCAATCTGATTTACCAGTGGTGAATTTGATTTTGCTACAAGTAGCCAGATGCCCCGTGAGTTGAGAGATGACGCTGCGTCCGATGAGCTTTTGTAGCAAGTCATAGTGAGCAATTTGTTGGCTGAAGAAAAAAGGTACTATATATGAACTTTTGCTACTGTTGGACAATATATGCAACGTGGTCGGAAGCTAAATACATTTGAAAATAAGAACTGTATCGTCATTTATAGCATTTTGGCACAGGGCAGTGAAGCAAGGTACTGCCCTACGCCAAAGTGAAAGAGCAAGAATACACAGAATTTAAACAATTAATGCATTCCGGTCCATTTCGACAGCCTAGCTCCAACACAGCATACATGGAAAGAGGAAAAAACAAGGAGAAGTTAAGTTATTATTATTGGTTACTCCTCACCTTAGGAGGCGTACGCTTTTGACGTTTCCCTAGGTTTACATATTTTTGTAAATCTGGGGCGTCGTCAAATTCCATGGGTGCTGAGTGGGGAAAACCACCGCAGTGCCCATGGAATGCGTCACGGGCGCAGGGTAAGGTAACACAAAGATTTGCTCCATCTCCTTACTCATGATGTTAGAGTCCACTCATAGCCATGCAGGATGGCTTAGTGTGGCTTCATAAATCTTTATGAGAGCCCTACATCACGTGTGTACCACTTTATGTGGTGCAAATGTGATGCAGGGCTCTCATAAATAAGTCCTTGTGGTAGTAATGAACAGAAGGACTGGTTTATCGGTTTCTTTTTTTACCCATTCTATATCAATGAGACAATAAATTGATATATATGAGCCATCTAGCTGTATTTAAGGAAAAAGTTGCTCATTTTCTTTCCCATTTGACAACACCCATGTTTTACTAAGTGTAAATGTAATCTGCTATATAATCAGACTTTAGTATGACAGCATTTTATATACCTACAGGTACTGCAGGTACATCAGCGGGTCTAACTTGCTGATTGCTGTGTTATGTTATGTTGGATTAGGTTACGTTGTGTGTATTTTCTATAGTTCACACACAGCTAACTCCATACAAAGTATGTCTGTGCTAAGAGCTTATGAGAGGGGGAAAAACTCATACTGGCACTCACAAAAATGTATGGTTAAAAAAAATGGTTTTAATGAGCTTTTTAAAAAGTGCAAAAGTGCTCCAGGAGCAGATGTGAACAGGCAACCAATTCCAATAGTGAGGAGCAATGAAACACATTTCGAGTGGCCTGAATTCTGTATGAAGTAGCCAGAACATTGTCAGAGGATCTCAGAGCCCAGACTGGATGATAAAAGCTAATATGGGAATAGAGAGACAGTAGGCCAGCTCTCTGTGAGAGAGGCAAAGAAGCTTTGAGAGTTAAGGCAAGGAGCAGAGCACGGGGCTAATTCTAGTGCTGAGGCAGTGTAAATTGTATAGGCTGATAGCATATCAGTCGGGCTGCAAAGGTTTGGATCAGATGAAGGTGAGTCAACAGAGAAGAATTCATGTCCATGCCTCAAGATGTTGCAGCAATCCAGCTGATTGGTTTTGAGGTCCAAAGTCACCGCCTTCTTGCAATCTAAAGACAGCCATAAAAACACCATCCTAAGAAGGAGTATTATACCAAAACAGTTGTCACATGTTGCCTTGGCGTGAATTTCCCCTGAGATCTTGCCATCCACTATTATATCCTGAATATTAAATGTCTTTTTGACAGAAGGAGGAGCTCCCAGTTTGGCACACAGGTAGAACCAAAATATTACTTTAGTCAGCTCTGACTCCTGGCCAAATGACAGAACTAACATTGGTATCATCCAAATGTTCTCAAACCTTTATCAGTGGGGCCACATAGATGCTAAAAAGCATAGTATTCTGGGAGGATCGATGCAGATGTTATCAGCCAGCCTGGATTTCAAAGTAGAGTTGGAGACACCTGGGAACGCCCATCCAAGAAATCTCTCAACTAATCCAGTGCCAGGCCATGTACCCCAAAGGTATGGAATCGTTCAAGAACTATTGTATATGATACAGAGTAAAATGCAACAGACAATCAATCAATCAAAGAACTTGTAAAGCGCACTACTTACCTGTGACGGTCTCAAGGCGCTGAGGGGGCGGGGGTGCTTCTTCTGCTCGAAGAGCCAGGTCTTGAGGAGCCTCTGAAGGTGAGCAGGTCATGGGTCTGCCGTAGAAGGGTGGGGAGGGTGTTCCAGGTCTTGGCGGCGAGGAAGGAGAAGTATCTGCCGCCGGAGTAGTTCGTTGGACGCTTGGGACAGCGGCCAGGGCGAGGCTGGCGGAGCAGAGCTGGCGGGTGGGGGTGTGGAAGCTGAATCTGTTGTTCAGGTAGGCTGGTCCGGTGTTGTGGAGAGCCTTGTGTGCGTGGGTGAGGAGCTTGAAGGTGATCCTCTTGTTGGCGGGGAGCCAATGCAGGTCTCTCAGGTGGGAGGAGGTGTGGCTACGGTGGGGGATGTTGAGGATCAGCCGGGCAGAGGCATTTTGGATGCTTTGTAGTCGTCGCAGGTGCTTGGCCGGGATTCCTGCGTAGAGTGCGTTGCCATAGTCCAGCCTGCTGCTGACGAGGGATTGGGTCACCGTTCTTCTGGTTTCGGTCAGGATCCACTTGTAGATCCTGCGAAGCATGCGGAGGGTGTTGTAGCAGGAGGAGGAGATGGCGTTGACCTGTTTTGACATGGAGAGGGAGAAGTCGAGGATGAATCCTAGGTTGCGTGCGTGGTCCGTGGGTGTTGGAGCTGTTCCCAGGGTGAACGGCCACCAGGGGTCGTCCCATGCAGAGGCAGAGGGGCCGAGGATGAGGACTTCCGTCTTGTCTGAGTTCAGCTTCAGGCGGCTGTTTCTCATCCACTCGGCGATGGCCTTCATTCCCTCGTGGAGGTTGGTTTTGGCGGTGTGTGGGTCCTTGGTGAGGGAGAGTATGAGCTGGGTATCGTCGGCATATGAGATGATGTTCAGGTTGTGCTAGCGGCCACTTGTGCGAGGGGGCCATGTAGATGTTGAACTGAGGGATGAGCCCTGGGGTACACCGCAGATGATGTCAGTGGCTTTGGAGCGGCAGGGTGGGAGGCGGACTCGCTGGGTTCTGCCAGAGAGGAAGGACGTGGTCCAGTCCAGAGCCTTCTTCTGGACTCCGGCTTCTTGGAGGCGTGTTCTTAGTGTGTGGTGGCAGACCGTGTCACAGGCGGCTGACAGGTCCAGGAGAATGAGGACAGAAGTATCATCGTTGGCTAGTTGGCGCCTGATGTCATCTGTGGTGGCGATGAGATCTGTCTCAGTGCTGTGGTTTTGTCTGAATCCGGACTGGGATGGGTCTAGGATGTTGTTGTCCTCGAGGTGGCGGGTCAGCTGTATGTTGGCGATTTTCTCGATGACCCTTGCCAGGAAAAGGAGCAGGGAGATGGGCCGGAAGTTCATGAGGTCTATTGGGTCCGCCTTGGGCTTCTTGAGGAGGGCGTTGATTTCGGCGTGCTTCCAGCTCTCCGGGAATGCCGCTGTGTCGAAGAAAATGTTGATGACCTTCTGTAGTTGGGGTGCGATGGTTGCGTCTGCTTTGTTGAATACGTGGTGTGGGTAGGGGTCTGACAGTGATCCTGAGTGGATGGACTTCATGATTTTGTGTGTCTCGTCGTCGTTGGTCAGCTGGTTGGTGCAGGTGGTGCTCAGGGTTAGGCCTGCCGTAGTTGGGGTGGTCGAGGTGTTGAAGCTGTTGTGGATGTCAGCGATCTTGCGATGGAAGAAGGTGGCCAGTGAGTCGCACAGGTCTTGCGAGGGCGGACAGTTGTTGATGTTAGCACTGGGGTTAAAGAGTTCTTTCACTATGTGGAAAAGCTCTTTACTGTTGTGTCGTTGTTGTCCAGACGGGCTTTGAAGGAGGATCTCTTTGCTGTTCTGATGAGGTGATGATGTCTGCGGGTGGCGTCCTTGTGGGCTGCGTGGCTGTCTGGAGTGAGGTTGTGGAGCCATTTCTTCCCCAACTTCTAGCATGTACGTTTGGAGGTCCCGAGTTCTTCGGTGAACCAGGCGGCTTTCTTGCTGGAGTGGTTGATGGAGGGTTTCTTGGGTGGGGCGAGGGTGTTGGCACAGTCGTCGATCCACTGTTTGAAGTTTCGGACGGCGGCAGTCAGTGGGTGGGTTCTGGGCGAGGGTGGAGTTCAGCTGGTCTTCAGCGACTTTGCTCCAGCAGCGGCGAGGGAGCTGTTGGGTGTGGTGGTGTGTGGTTGATTTCTTGAAGATGAAGTGGATGATGCGGTGGTTGGTCCAGTGGAGTTCGGTGGTGTGGTTGAAAGCAGTGTGAGTGCTTGTGGAGAAGACGGGGTCGAACGTGTGGCTGGCGGCTTGGGTGGGTTCGGTGATGAGTTGTCGGAGGCATAGGTTGGCGAGGTTGTCGATCAGGGTGGCGGAGTTGGTGTTGTTGTTGTTCTCGAGGTGGAAGTTCAGGTCTCCGAGGAGGATGTAGTCCGTGGAGGCGAGTGCGTGTGTGCTGGCAAGGTCGGCGATTGAGTCGCTGAAGAGGGCTTGGGGTTGGGGAGGTCTGTAGACGAGTGTTCCTCTGAATGTGGTGTTGGGGTCGGTGTGGATCCAGTAGTGAAGGTGTTCGGCGGAGTTGAGGTAGTCGTCTGCAAGGGTGTGGACCTGGAGGGTGGCCTTGTGGACGATGGCTATTCCTCCTCCAATTCCATTGGTGCGGTCTCTGTGGGAGATCTTGTAGCCGTCCGGGATGGCTATGGTAATGTCAGGTGCCGAGGAGTCGTTCCACCAGGTTTCGGTTAGGAAGGCGACGTCTGGCGCGGCAGTTTCGAGTAGGTCCCAGAGCTCGACGGCGTGTTTGCGTGCAGAGCGGGTGTTGAGGAGTATGCAGCAGAGGTGGTTGCGTCCGTTCCTTAGGTGGTTCTGTCGCATGTGAAGTTGCAGGTGTGGCAGGAGAAGGGTCCGTGGGTGCGTTTTGGGGTGGCCTTGAAGCAGTGGTCGTTTGGGACTGTGTTGAGAGCGTGAATTGTGTTGGCGTTGTATCGGAGTCCGGCGTTGTGGCGTGCGCGGTGTCCAAGGGTTCTGGCGCTGGACGCGGTCCAGGCGTGGACAGCAGCAGATGGGCTTGCCTTTGGCACACCTTCGGCCACGCAGCGGCCGCCATTTAAGGCGTGGAGGAAGGGAGGAGCAGCTGGGAGCCGGGAGCGGGGTGGGGATGGGGCGTGGCCGTAGGGGGCAGCGGCAGGAAGAGCGGGGTGCGGAATGCGAGATGGGGAGGTGGGAGGGATGAGCTGGTCAGAGGGCAAAAGGAACAAAAAATACAGGGGGCACAAAGATTCACAAGTAGACAATATCACAGGAGCAGTATGAACACGGAAGGCGGTGAGCAGCGGCAGAGGGGACAAAGGGGGCGTGAACTCGCACTCAAGCAGGAGCGGCCAGGTAGCAGGTGGAGCTGATCGGCAGCAGGTGGGGTGACCTGGCCTGCAAGCAGGGTCAGGGGTCACTTCCGCTGTTGGACAGCGGCCGCCATTTAAGGTGGGGAGGGAGGGAGGAGCAGCTGGGAGGCGGGAGAGGGGCGGGGAGGGGCTTGGCCGCAGGGGGCAGCGGCAGGAAGAGCGGGGTACGGAATGCGAGCAGGGGGGTGGGGGGACGAGCAGGTCTGAGGGCAAAAGGAACAAAAAATATAGGGGGCACAAAGATTCACATGGAGACAATATCACAGGAGCAGTACGAACGCGGAAGGCGGTGAGCAGCGGCAGAGGGGACACAGCGGGCGCAAACTCGTACTCAAGCATGAGTGGCCAGGTAGCAGGTGGAGCTGATCGGCAGCAGGGGGGGGTGACCTGGCCTGCAAGCAGGGTCAGGGGTCAGGTCAAGAAGTATCAATACTGCTGAATTGATCTTATCTAGGAAAGATCTAAGGAAATCTGTGACTGCTACTATGGTTGTCTCCATACTGTGCATGGTCCTAAAGCTTGAATGTTTGGAATCCAATACATGATTATCTTCAAGAAATTTGCAGTGTTGTCTATTTATCACCTCTTCCAAACATTTAATGGGAAATGACAGAAGGGAAATTGGTTGATATTTACAAAAACAGTTAGGATATGCCTCTGTCTCAGCGCCGGCCTCGCTGCCGCCCTGAGCGATCTCCGTGGTTTCCCCCGTTTTTGCCTCTAATTGTGCTTGTTTTTCCTGAATTTGTGCTTGTTTTTTTATTTCTTCCCCAGATCGTGTGTCTCTGTATTTTTCACTCGCTCCTTGCCTAAATTTGTGCTTGTTTTCCCTAGATCGTGTGTCTCTGTATTTTCCTCCCGCTTTTGCCTGAATTTGTGCCTGTTAATTGCCGCTTATCGCCGCGCTCTGCCCCCGCTTCCCGCCACCGCCTTGAGCCCCGCCCCTTTTCTCTTCTGTTTCCCTCCCCGCTCCCGCCTCCCAGCTGCTCCGCCCACCCGCGCACTTGGCCTTAAATGGCGACCGTGCGACGCAGGTGAGTGTGACCCACTTGTGGGACACCCCCGCGCCGCACGGCCACCAGCTGCTGCGTGTGCCCCCAGTGCCTGCCTCTGTCTCAGCGCCGGCCTCGCTGCCGCCCTGAGCGATCTCCGTGGTTTCCCCCGTTTTTGCCTCTAATTGTGCTTGTTTTTCCTGAATTTGTGCTTGTTTTTTTATTTCTTCCCCAGATCGTGTGTCTCTGTATTTTTCACTCGCTCCTTGCCTAAATTTGTGCTTGTTTTCCCTAGATCGTGTGTCTCTGTATTTTCCTCCCGCTTTTGCCTGAATTTGTGCCTGTTAATTGCCGCTTATCGCCGCGCTCTGCCCCCGCTTCCCGCCACCGCCTTGAGCCCCGCCCCTTTTCTCTTCTGTTTCCCTCCCCGCTCCCGCCTCCCAGCTGCTCCGCCCACCCGCGCACTTGGCCTTAAATGGCGACCGTGCGACGCAGGTGAGTGTGACCCACTTGTGGGACACCCCCGCGCCGCACGGCCACCAGCTGCTGCGTGTGCCCCCAGTGCCTGCCTCTGTCTCAGCGCCGGCCTCGCTGCCGCCCTGAGCGATCTCCGTGGTTTCCCCCGTTTTTGCCTCTAATTGTGCTTGTTTTTCCTGAATTTGTGCTTGTTTTTTTATTTCTTCCCCAGATCGTGTGTCTCTGTATTTTTCACTCGCTCCTTGCCTAAATTTGTGCTTGTTTTCCCTAGATCGTGTGTCTCTGTATTTTCCTCCCGCTTTTGCCTGAATTTGTGCCTGTTAATTGCCGCTTATCGCCGCGCTCTGCCCCCGCTTCCCGCCACCGCCTTGAGCCCCGCCCCTTTTCTCTTCTGTTTCCCTCCCCGCTCCCGCCTCCCAGCTGCTCCGCCCACCCGCGCACTTGGCCTTAAATGGCGACCGTGCGACGCAGGTGAGTGTGACCCACTTGTGGGACACCCCCGCGCCGCACGGCCACCAGCTGCTGCGTGTGCCCCCAGTGCCTGCCTCTGTCTCAGCGCCGGCCTCGCTGCCGCCCTGAGCGATCTCCGTGGTTTCCCCCGTTTTTGCCTCTAATTGTGCTTGTTTTTCCTGAATTTGTGCTTGTTTTTTTATTTCTTCCCCAGATCGTGTGTCTCTGTATTTTTCACTCGCTCCTTGCCTAAATTTGTGCTTGTTTTCCCTAGATCGTGTGTCTCTGTATTTTCCTCCCGCTTTTGCCTGAATTTGTGCCTGTTAATTGCCGCTTATCGCCGCGCTCTGCCCCCGCTTCCCGCCACCGCCTTGAGCCCCGCCCCTTTTCTCTTCTGTTTCCCTCCCCGCTCCCGCCTCCCAGCTGCTCCGCCCACCCGCGCACTTCGCCTTAAATGGCGACCGTGCGGACGCGCAGCGGTCACGCGCAGCGGGCGCGCCGATTGTGCGCCGAAGGCGCGCCAAAGGTAAGCCCGTCTGCGCCCGTCCGCGACCGGATCGCGACCAGCGCCAGGACCCCTGGCCCCCACCGACGGAAGCCGACCCGACGAACCTACGGCGCCGCCGACCTCATCGCACTCAACACCGGCCACATCCCAGGATGTCACCAAGCCGCCCCGAAGCACACCCACGGACCTTTCAGCTGCAACGCCTGCAAGTTCACCTGCATCCGGACCTTCCCTGCACCCGCCAAGCCGAACTCCAGCAGCACCCACCTCAAGTGTATCCTGCTCAACACCCGCTCCGTCCACAGACACGCCGTAGAACTCTGGAACCTGCTCGACACCACCGCCCCCGACGTTGCCTTCATCACCGAGACCTGGATGAACGCCTCCTCAGCCCCAGACATCGCCATCGCCATCCCAGAAGGCTACAAGATCGTCCGGAGGGACCGAGACAACCAGACCGGAGGAGGCATCGCCATCATCCACAGAGACACCATCCGCATCACTACCAACACCGATGACACCCTCACCTCCGCTGAACACCTGCACTTCCAGATCCACACCAACCCGAAGACCACCCTCAGAGGCACCCTGATCTACCGACCCCCGGGACCACGCACACGATTCAGCGAGGACATCGCCGACTTCGTCAGCCCGCACGCTCTCCCCTCCGCCGACTACATCCTCCTGGGGGACCTCAACTTCCACCTGGAGAACAACAACGACCGCAACACCATCACCCTGCTCGACAACCTCGACAACCTCGGACTCAAGCAACTGGTGACCACCCCCACCCACCTCGCCGGACACACTCTCGACGCCGTCTTCTCATCCAGCAAAGACGTCACCTTCAGCCACGCAACAGGACTCCACTGGACGGACCACAGCTGCGTCCAATTCACCTTCAGAAGAACGACGATCCACCACCTCCAGCAACAGGCTGCTCGAAGAAGCTGGAACAAGATCACAGCCGACCAGCTCGCCGCTTCCCTGAGCCAGCACCCTCCCGCCAACTCAGCGAACCCCAGCCAGGCCGCCGACAACCTCACGAAATGGATCAACGACTGCGCGGACGAACTCGCCCCTCTGAGAACCCCACCCAGCAGATCCTGCAGCAGAAAAACACCATGGTTCACCGACGAACTCAAGAGCTCCAAGAAGAACTGTCGAGCCCTCGAGAAAGTCTGGAGAAGGGAGCCAACCACGGACAACATGACCACCCTCAAGCTCGCCACCCGGAAACACCACCAACTGATCCGCGCCACCAAGAAAAATGCATACAAGGACCGGCTGGACAACAACGCACACAACTGCAAGGAACTCTTCAACATCGTGAAAGAGCTCTCCAACCCCAGCGCCGGAAACAACGACATCACCCCATCGCAAGACCTCTGCAACTCCCTCGCGTCCTACTTCCACAACAAGATCACGGACATACACAACAGCTTCAACAACCAACCAACGCAAGCCACAACCGCAACGACGCCACCCACCACCACCCTCCGCACCTGGACCCCGATCAGCACCGAAGACACCATCCGCACCATGAACTCCATCCATTCCGGATCTCCGACTGACCCCTGCCCTCACCACATCTTCAACAAGGCCGACGCTGTCCTCGCACCCCACCTGCGGGACATCATCAACACCTCCTTCGACTCCGCCACCTTCCCTGAGAGCTGGAAGCACGCCGAACTTAGCGCTCTCCTCAAGAAACCTACAGCAAACCCCACCGACCTCAAGAACTACCGTCCCATCTCGCTCCTCCCGTTCCCGGCCAAAGTCATCGAGAAGACCGTCAACAAACAGCTGGCCGCCTTCCTCGAGACGAATGGATCCCTCGACCCCTCACAGTCCGGCTTCCGAGCGAACCACAGCACCGAGACCGCCCTCATCGCCGCCACCGACGACCTTCGAACCCTGATGGACAACGGAGAAACAGCGGCCCTCATCCTCCTGGACCTCTCCGCGGCTTTCGACACGGTCTGCCACCGCACCCTAGTACAGCGCCTCAGCAACATCGGAATCCAGGAGAAGGCACTGGAATGGATCACCTCCTTCCTCGACGGAAGAACACAAAGAGTCCGCCTACCACCGTACAAGTCAGAGGCCACCAAAGTCATCTGCGGCGTCCCTCAAGGATCCTCACTGAGCCCCACCCTCTTCAACGTCTACATGAGCCCCCTCGCGGCCATCGTACGCAAACACAACCTGAACATCATCTCCTACGCCGACGACACCCAGCTGATCCTCTCCCTGACCAACGACCCCGACACCGCCAGAGCCAACCTGCACGAAGGGATGAGAGACGTAGCCGAATGGATGACGACCAGCCGCCTGAAACTGAACTCAGACAAGACGGAGGTCCTCATCCTGGGCTCCACGCCCTCCGCCTGGGACGACTCCTGGTGGCCCCCCGCCCTGGGCACCGCACCCAAACCGACGGACCACGCACGCAACCTGGGCTTCATACTGGACTCCTCCCTCTCCATGACCAGACAAGTCAACGCCGTCTCCTCGTCATGCTTCAACATCCTGCGCATGCTACGTAAGATCTTCCGGTGGATCCCCACCGAGACGAGGAAGACGGTCACCCAGGCCCTCGTCACCAGCCGACTGGACTACGGCAACGCCCTCTACGCCGGAACCACCGCCAAACTCCAGAAGAGACTCCAGCGGATCCAGAACGCCTCGGCGAGACTCATCCTCGACATCCCCCGTCGCAGCCACATCTCCGGACACCTGAGAGATCTGCACTGGCTCCCGGTCAACAAGAGAATCACCTTCCGGCTCCTCACCCACGCGCACAAAGCCCTACACGACCAAGGCCCGAGCTACCTCAACAACCGGATCAACTTCTACACTCCCAAGCGCCTCCTCAGATCAACCAACCACGCCCTCGCCGCCGTCCCCCGCATCCGAAGAGCGACAACAGGAGGAAGATCCTTCTCCTACCTGGCCGCCAAAACCTGGAACTCACTTCCGACCAATCTGCGCCTGACCCAAGACCACCTCTCCTTCAGGAAGAAGCTCAAGACCTGGCTGTTCGAGCAGTAGCGGCACCCCCCCCCCCCTCCCAGCGCCTTGAGACCCTACGGGTGAGTAGTGCGCTCTACAAATGACCTGATTGATTGATTGATTGAAGATGTTTTAAGAACCAGCAAAAGATAGGCACATTTCCAACTTTCTGAACTTTAGCCACTTTTATGGTTTAAATAATTTATTGATTTTACTCAAAGTTAAACAGAATATACCACCAACATCCAACTGTAGCAACAAGAAAATTGTAATCCATTTTTGAAGTGTGGTAACAGAAGAGGAGGAAGGCGGCAAAAAGACTCAAGCTGAAAATGGATTGTCTGTGGACACCGACTTAACCCTAAAACACAGATCTGTTGGATCGATAGGGTCAAAACTACCCAATTGACTAGATATGTTGTAGTTGGGCAGTCATAGCCGACATGATTACCTTAGACTCAGAATATTGGCCATATCCCTAATGTATCTTCTTTACCTTGTCCTGAAAGTGAATGGACAAGGCATAAATCTGGTGAATCCAGAATTGTGGTCTTTCTGATTTCTTACACCTATACTTCATGATTCTAAGTTCCTCATTGTACCAAGATGCCTGCTGTTCATATTGTCTACTCTTGCACAGTTTACTATGTACTATTACATTACAAGCCTTGATCAATGACTCATGCTAACAAAATAATTGCTATTTTCAACACACATACATATTTTGGGAGAAAAACAATTGAGTCTGGTACTCACCTTTGCAATTCCCATCCAAGAAGACAATTTGTTGATATTACTGAAAATGTTATCACAGTCAGTTCAATTCTATATGTCATGCTTTTAAAATGATTTGCCATTTCCTTAATACTTTACAAGGGGATACATGTACCAGCGATCCAGAATCGCTCTTGCACAGCTGATGCATGAGTCTAATATGACAAATCTATCTATGAAAGGAATCCAGGTCTAGTAAGGGTACCAACAGTATAAAAGCTTGATAGGGATTTGCATTTTGCAAGTATTGCTGCATTGTTTTTGTCCATCATGCCAGAGGTCCAGTGCCTGAATTCAGACCCAGGAATCTCCAGAAGCCTGTGTAAAACCACTGATTCTGGAGGAGCCCTCAGCCCTCATTCCCCCAGACCTCAGTCCTAGTATCCCCCTGACAGAACATTCCAGGGAAACATTAAGCTCTTTTCCACTTTCCAGCCCTCCTCCTTAGAATACAAAGCTGAACTTTCTGGGGAAGCGATGAGTCCTCGCCCCCTCACATCCCTCAGTCCTGTGATCCCACTTACTGAACATTCTCGGAGGCCTTGACCTCCAACTACCTGTCAGTACTCAGCTGTAAGACTCCACAGCTGAATGTTTTGGAATAGCCCTAAGCCCTACTTCACCATCTCAGCTCTTCACTCAAGTATCCCCTAGCTAACCATTCTGGTGAAGTACGTAGCTCTAGCCCCCAGATATGCTTTTTGGATTTCTTTCCAGAACATGTCTAGGTAAAAGGTTTTCTAGACCCCTTGCACTAATGACTTTCTGAATGTGCCAAACTGAGATGGAAAAGGAGCTGGTCTTCACCCTGCAACCTGCTAAGCATCACCTCGTGTGGTGTCCATTTGTAGTGTTTTGACTGTATTACTGTATGTGTTCACGAATGCTTTACACACTGCCTCCGAGATAAGCCTGTCTGCTCATGCCAAGCTACCCAAGGGGTGAACAGGGGTTATTTTAGAAGTGTATCCCCCTTACACTGACTAGGAGCAAGTGTCCCTATTTGTACAAAGGTAACTACCTCTGTCAACTAGAGCCCCCATTTCTATACTTTATAGTATACTTTAATAAAAAATTCACCATTATGCTCTTTTGTGTTGACGTGGTAGTTGGAGCAATTGCTTAGCAAAATAATTGCACAGATTTTTTCTTTTTTTTAAATAATGGGTGTGATTCCCAAAATATTTTCCTTAACTTGCTTTTGTAGTATTCTTGAATTCCAGCAGTAAATGAGGAGTTCGTCGGGCTTACTGATGAAGTTCATGAGTAATCCAGGATTACTACAAAAGTTAGACAAAAGAAAGCATCATTTATTGTAAATCAGGCCGTATTGTTCTCTGTTTTGGCCTGTTTACAAACTACAACCTTTCGAGGGCTAAGCATCATGGAACTTGTCATCTCCATTTTCCCACCCTTTTCAAGGATCAACTTTAGAGTTAGAACTATCAATGTATTTTGTTTACAGAGCTCATAGATGGGGACTCTCCTTCAATATACAATTGACGGAACACTTGTAAATAATTGAAACTTAACTTTGGGAGTAGACTGGGTGGCATGGATTGTTTAGGTTAGTATCATGTTACATAATCTGGGCTATTTTTATAGAGCATGCTTGCTGTCTCTCTTTTAGCTAATTTCAATGGCTTCTGTTTCTGTGGACAGACTGAGAAAGTTGTACTGAAGCACCTAAATACAACATTCCAGTTTCCGCTAGGAAAAACATATATAGTGCTTATTCTGCAACAAATTTTCAGTAAATAGACTGTCATGGTACAGTGGTGTAATGAAACTGGAAGGTTCTCTCCTGCTTAGAGTGCCCCCCCCCACCCCCACGATCCAGAGTCAGTCAGTGGCTCTCACACCTGGGGCCCGCTGCCCATGCACAGTGACGGAGGGGTCCCTGGAATTCAGATACCCTCTGCATCGCAGGGGCTATGGAGGCTGTTATCACACCATTGTGATGGTACAGTGGTCCAAATGGATGGGATCAGTAACTGGAACGATAATAGTTAGTATCTGGGGAGGTTATTTTATAGTACTATTCTTAAAACCAAGTAATGAATGTCTGCAGTCAATTCATAGTACCCAAACTATATACCCAAATATCCATCCCTATTTGAGGCTGATTTACTACTTAAGCTTCATTCCTAGGAAGGAAAGTGAAACAATTATTATGAGCGTTAGTTTATTTCCTGGAAAATAAGTGACAATAAAGATCACCCATTAATCACCACTCCATGAAGTAGCTATTTTGAAAAATAGCAGCACTGAAATAAGATCAAGCAGAAGGTGTGCCAGGAGAATAGGACATTTTAAATATTGTCACAAGATTTTACCTATGTTGCATCCAGAGCCAGAGGACATTAATTACCTGTAGCATACTAACGCTCAGGTGTCAATCATTTTTTTTAAAAAAAGTTCCTAGGAATATTGAGAAAATGGATGCTCCGTCACTTCTTAAATAGAAAGACCTAGGAGAAAATAAATAATTGAGGAATACACTAATAAACTGAAAGAGAATCAGAGGGCTGGTTCAAGACAGAGACTATTTTCTTAAGGCTAAAACATACGCCCATTTTTCACATAATTCCTCAGTTCATCACAACAGTAATAACAGAGAAAAGTTAATAGTGGCTAGATTTGCTCAATTTTTCCATGCTGCACTGGCTGTGGTATCTATCCCACAATGTGGCGTAATGCAGGAAAGTCCATCCGTGACAAGTAGGAGGCTCAGTGTAACCATACTCTAAATTAAAGATTGTAAATAATCATGTTATAGATTTATGCTGTAGTAGATTTAAAAGTCTTAGGGCCTTGTTACAAGTTTGGCAGTTCGTGGACCGCCGTACTGGCTTTGATGGTTCAAACATGGTAAGCTCAGTGGTCTGACCGCCACATTTTGAGATTGGGTTGATCGGCTGTGCAAAGATTCCAGTCCAGGGAAGACATGGCTTGGCAGTTCGGGCTGGACTGTTCCCATGAGGCACAGGGTCAAGGTTGATTTGCATATGGCCATGTCTGAACTGGGGTGGTGTGGAGTGCAAATAAACAAAGGATTTAGGTCCAGATCTCTGTACTGGGGTGAATGTATGACATTGTTCTGCATTCTGTCCATCAACTGTTGTTTTTGCAGTTGTCACCACTGGAGTCAAGCTTTCCTGGCTGATGACGGCTGATAGCCAGAAACTGGTCCTAGGATGCTTGATTCCGGTCCAGGGAAGACATGGCTTGGCAGTTCGGGCTGGACTGTTCCCATGAGGCACAGGGTCAAGGCTGATTTGCATATGGCCATGTCTGAACTGGGGTGGTGTGGAGTGCAAAACAGCGATAGATTTATGCCCAGATCTCCTGTACTGGGGTAAATGTATGACATTTTTCTGCACTCTGTCCATCAACTGTTGTTTTTGCATTTGTCACCTGAGTGGGACAAGTATGCTCAGATGTGATTCCCGTGCTCTCCACACCACTGGAGTCGAGCTATCCTGGCTGATGACAGCTGATAGCCAGAAACCGGTCCTAGGATGCTTGATTCGGGCAAGGACTTCAGTGTGGAACATGGTATCAGGTATACTGCCCAAGCACTAAAAGATCTGCAGCCAGTGCCTTTGGCTGGCTGTGCTCGGGGTTCTTGGCCATGCCCTGAAGGCCCTTTTGCGTGTATCTACTGTCGCTTTCAGGCTTCCCATACTACCACTTCTATTGGCAGTAACACAGGGGAAACTTTAGTACCTAATGGCCTAAAAAGCTTTCTCCTGAACATCCGCTCCCTGCCCAAACATCATCTCGAATTCTGGGATCTTGTCAATACGGTAAAACCAGATATCTATTTTTTAACGGAAACCTGGCTGAAACTGCATACGGTTCCTGCCATCACGTTGGGGGTTCCTGTGGGGTATAAGATCTTAAAACTTGATCGCCCGATTAAAACTGGGGGCGGCATTGCTATAGTGTATAAAGAGGGTTTGAAGATTTCCATACTTGAACAAAGAAGTTGTTCCTTGATGGAAATTATGATCTTTAAGATCAGTTCGGCCTCGAAAGTTCACTGGAAGGGAGCATTGGTTGATCGCCCTCCTGGGCCCAGTACGGGCTTTACACTCTCTCTAATGGAACTATTAGCTCCGCTTTTTAAGGCTAAAGAAGACTTTATTCTTTAGGGAGATTTCAACATCCATGTAGATACCCCCACTCACCCTGACACATTGGCTTTGTTTTCCGATCTTTCTTTACTAGGGCTTGAAATACAGAATAATGGCCCTACGCACATAGGGGGACACACCCTGGATTTAGTCTTTTCCAACTGCCTTAAAATTCGGTGCCGACCCACGACCCAAGTGAGCTGATCAGACTATTTTATGGTCGAATTCTATCTTCTAGGCCTGATAAGCCGACCCAAAAGCCCCCTCTTGGTGCCGTTTGGCGCAGACAATGGCACAAGGTGACAGCGGAGCAATTACAGAGGATATTGAATAAACCCATTATTTCAGGGGTAGACAATGTGGAGTCTGCTTTATCTAAGTTTAACAAAGCTCTCTCAGAGGCGGTCGAATTATTGGCTCCTCTGAAATTACACAAACAGTACCCCACATTCAAACAAGAGGTGTGGTACACCGAACAACTTAGATTGGAGAAACAGGGGTGAAGGAAACTTGAGAAAATATGGAGGAAAACCCATACTGAGGAAAGCAAGAAAGTATACTCCGATGCTTTGTCTACCTATCATAAAAGTAGCAGGTTGGCCAGGAAGAACTGTCTCACCTCACAGTTGGCAGAAGCGGGCTACTCCTCTAAAGAACTCTATAAGATTCTACAGACCTTTGTGAAACCTGTAGCCTGTGAGAGCCCTGATGATTTTTCCCAATCTCTCTGTGATGATATCTCTCTGTTTTTCGAGAATAAAATAGAGTTGATTTATGAGAAAATCACGAAGGCCTCTATACTCAGGAGTACTGTTACTATTGCTCCCCCATTGTCATTAACACTTAATAATGGCTCGCTAATTGTGTTTCCTGAGGTCAGTCATTCTGATGTCACTTCACTGATTAGTCAAATCAAAACAGGGTCCCCCGGCGGATTTTCTACCTGCTAAAATGGTTGCCTCTCTAGGTAATCTGCTCTGGCCCGAGATTCAGTCAGTAATAAATCTCTCCCTCAAGGAGGGACAAGTACCCCGAGAATGGAAGAAAGCCGTGGTGAATCCCATCCGGAAGAACGCAGCTTTGCCATGGACAGACCTTTCCAACCTCCGCCCCATCTCTCTTTTGCCTTATCTAAGCAAGATGACAGAGAAACATGTGAATACCCATCTGTCTAATTTCATCGAGGCAGCGGGAGGTCTGGACTATACTCAATCAGGGTTTAGACCTAACTACAGCACCGAATCAGTCCTCCTCTCCGTGACCGATAACATCAGGATGGCACAGGATAGAGGGGGCTCTATGATTCTGGTGCTGTTAGACTTGTCCGCTGCCTTTGACACGGTATCACATGATATTCTTCTCGGTCGTCTGCGGAAGGTGGGGATAGGAAGTTTGGCTCTGTCCTGGCTTGAGAGTTTTCTCTCGGGCCGCTCACAAGGTGTCAGATTGGGCTCCCATTATTCCATCTCTAGGGAGCTCACTAAGGGGGTCCCACAAGGCTCATGTCTAAGCCCTACACTCTTTAATGTGTATGTGGCCCCCCTAGCTGACATTGTGAGAGCATATGGGTTCACCCCAGTGTCATATGCTGACGACACTCAGCTTTTGTTTCCATTCCAGACCCTCACACCTGCAATTAAATAATCCTTTGCCGAAGGTATGAGAGCGGTGTCTGATTGGATGGCCTCTAATTGCCTTCAATGTAATGTGGGCAAAACTGAGGTCATGCTCTTTGGGGGGGGCCCGCTTCTGTGGTCACCAGAATGGTGTCCACTGGACTTAGGACTGGTCCCATGTCCTAAGCAGGTGGTGAAGAATCTAGGGGTGCGGTTAGATCAGGCACTGTTGTTGAAAGAGCACGCAAACCAGGTAACCTGGTCCTGCTTTCCGGTCATCGGACTCTTGAGGCATGTGTTCCCGTTTTTGCTTGACAGTTACAGAAAGACCCTTGTCCAGACCCTAGTGGTCAGCAGGCTGGACTATTGTAACGGCCTCTTTATATCTGCCAATGAGGAACAGCTTAGCAGACTACAAGTGGCTCAAAATACTGCGGCAAGACTGGTCCTTAATGCCCCAGCTAGGTCACCCTCCCGCCCCCTCCTTGAGAAACTTCACTGGCTGCCCATTCGGCAACGGGTCAAATTTAAAATCTGTTGTATAATACACAAAAGCCTCTTTGGCTCGGGCCCTAAATACCTGGTGAAAAATTCAACCTCTACAAGCCCGGACGTCTTCTGCGTTCTAGTAACCAACGGTTGCTTCAGATCCCTCATGTTAGGAGGGCAAGACAGGGAGGCCGAGCACTGTCATATAAGGGTCCCACCCTTTGGAACATGCTCCCTCTCACACTGAGGCAAAACACCAACCTTCAGGCCTTCAGGAAATCTCTTAAAACACACTTGTTCCTGACATCGTAATTTTGTGCATCGCCTGGCTATGTTTTGGACACCCTAGATGAACACAAGCGCGGAGATACCCCTCGGGGGTCGAGTCCTGCGCTATACAAGCATACAAATAAATAAATAAATAAATAAATTCCGGTCCAGGGAAGACATGGCTTGGCAGTTCGGGCTGGACTGTTCCCATGAGGCACAGGGTCAAGGCTGATTTGCATACGGCCATGGCTGAACTGGGGTGGTGTGGAGTGCAAAAAAAGATAGATTTTGAGCCAGATCTCTGTACTCGGGTGAATGTATGACATTGTTCTGCATTCTGTCCATCAACTGTTGTTTTTGCATTTGCAACTACTATGAGGCCTTGTGATTGGAACTCTGACCAAGATGCTACTCTCCTTTTGTCCTTTCTTACTTGTCTGCCATGTCAACACTGATCTACAGTATTCATGCAGCCATAGTGAATGTGACACACTCACATTGCACACATCCCAGGTCCAGTTGTGAGGTCAAAAAACATCAGGATGGATGTGTCATTAAAGTGAAAAACACCTTCACTGCAATAGGATTACATAGAATCAGTGTTAGAAACAATCTAAGGGCACAAAGGAAACACTATCTGAAAGATAGCCATGCCTCTATCAGGAGGAAACCTGATTGGCTGGGTGCTTGGGACACAGTACATTTTCCACATGTCTGATGAACTCCATGTGCACTGGACCTCAGAACTTAAGTATATCAGGAAGAACTAACCAAGTGCCAGGCATCTGTAGACAATGGGGGAGTGAAACTTACAAAAGCAAACACAACCCTTAGAGCATATGGCACACATCTAGATGAAGTAGCTGTATGGTACACAGTGCAAGATGGACAAAGGCCCATGCAGAACTATACAAAGGTATGACAAGTTGATGCTCTCCATATGTGGATACACAAATTTCTAACTTCAGCCCCTTAGCAAATAGCCCACCTACATCATAGTGAGCAGGGCAAGCTAAATGATGTTAGCATTGGCCAGGCCAAGCTGAAATAATTACTACGTTACATGTCACCCAATGCAATGTTTGCCATATCTGGATGTAAACCCACATAGACATCTATCCAACAATTACCCTTGTCCTATCTAACTCCAGTACTGGCTCCAGGATCACATCATAATAACCACTTCACCTAAATCAGCAGTCAGGGATACAACTAAAACAACTGTACTCACACAGCACTATCTATGAAATAACATCAAATAAATAGGAAACTAGTTCCAGGACTAATGTCTTCCAAAATGTGAAACTATTTAATGAATGGGTTTAAACAAATCCCTCTTCCCAAACAAGTTCAATGGCCAGTCCATTAATTGTCCTTGTGCCACAGTACAATGGTGTGCCATCAAACTTGATCTTACTGACACTGCCAGGGAAACCTTCCCTGGAAGGGGCATATATGTTGGCAGTCCAGATACCTCAATGTGTCGTTTGGAAGGCATGAGGTTGGTCCTGGAAGGGGGTGGCTTGACTTTGGGAGGGGAGAGAGGCTGTGGCAGAGGTAAGGTCAAGGGCAAACATAGGGCATTCCTTGGGAGCCAAGGAGTGTGCTTTTGGAGGTTGGGTGAGTGTTTGTGAGTGCTTTGGGTGTGTGTGTGTTGTTGGTGCTGGTGTGTGGGGGTTATGTTATGTTATGTCAAAAGTACTTATTCAGCGCATGAACACCAGGTGGTTTCATGGAGCTAGAGACAACTGGGAGAAGAAGGGTGCAGAATTACACAAAGGCCTGCCGGAAGAGATGAGTTTTAAGTGAACATCTAAAGAGAGCGTAACTGGGAGAGGATCTGAGTTCGCTCGGAAGTGAATTCCATAGTCTAGGAGCCAAAAACGCGAATCAGAGGCCACCATGCTTTTTGCGTTTAACTGCTGGAGTGGTGAGGAGGTTGTGATGGGAGGAGCGCAAATCACGGGAAGGAATGTACCGGCAAATTCTAGAAGCAACAAAAGCAGGACCTTGAGCATGTAGCGCCTTGAAAATGGTGCAGCCGAGTTTAACCCCTTCGATGCTCATGAGGAGCTCAGCTCGTCATGCAGTACACTGATCGTGTGCTCATGACGAGCTGAGCTCGTCATGAACAAGGGAAAATAAGGATCTCCAGCACAGCAGGAAAATCTCCCTAGCAGCCAAGGTGTTAAAGATACACCGCTTGGCAACCGGCAGCCAGTGGAGTTTCTTTAGTAGCGGGGAGATGTGTAGATGTTTTGGCTGACAGAAGATTAACCTGGCTGCCTGATTTTGCACGAGTTGCAAGCGGCGCAACTGGTAGGCAGGAATGCCAGCGTAAAGAGCGTTGGCGTAGTCAATGCGAGATGTAACCAAGGCTATGATGACCAGCGTGAGAGCCTCCGTGGACAGAAACCTACAGATTTTAAGGATCCTGCCAAGATGGAAAAAGCAGGCCGGGGTGACAGCGCTAATCTGAGGTTTCATTGAGAGGTCTTTGCAAATGATAACGCCAAGACTCTTCACAGAGTCAGCTGGAAGGGGGGAGTGCCCAGAGAGGATGGCCAGAAACTGGCATTCCAGGGGTTAGCGAGTCCCCTGGTTAATACAAGTTCCGTTTTATCGGGATTTAACTTCAGCTGGCTCTGGTACATCCACTCGCTAATGGAGAGCATGGTAGATTGGAAATTAGCGCGGGATGTGGAGGTGGATTCAAGATTAAAAAGAGAGGGGCAATCAGGGGCTGCATATAGAGATTGAACAAAAGAGGCGATAAGGCAGAACCCTGGGGGACTCCGCAGGTCAGACTGTATCGAGGTGCTACAAAGGTAGACAGATGGACTGCCTGAGTGCGCCGATGTAAAAATTATCGGATCCAGTCAAGGGCCCGACCCTGAACACCGGCATTGTTGACACGGTTGATCAACAGGTCGTGATCGACCGTGTCAAAGGCCGCAGATAGATCTAATAGCACGAGTGCCTGGGAGATGTTATGATCAGCACCCTGTCTGAGCTCATCCATCACCGCCAGAATGACCGATTCGGTGGAGTGGGCTGGCCTGAAACCCACCTGCTGAGGGTCAAGGAATTTAGAGTACTCAATAAAAGAACTAAGACAGTTGGTGACGTGAGTCTCTACGATCTTACCTAGGTAAGGAAGCAGGGAGATGGGGCGAAAATTGGTCAGGACCAGAGGATCAGCGTTAGGCTTTTTGAGGATAGGGACCACAGCTGCGTGTTTAAAAGAGTCGGGGATGATACCTATAGCTAAGGATTCATTAAGAAGTGTAAGTGGAGGGTAAGGGCTGGCAAGAAAGGCTACTTTGAGAATCTACGGAGGGCAGCAGTCATTTGGCGAGCCCGAGCTCACTTTGTTTAGTAGAGCCACAAAGTCACTGTTAGTGATAGGGGAAAAGACAGCCAGTGAAAATGAGTTCTGAGAGGGAGGGGTCGGGGCAGAGGGAGAGGAAGGGCTAGGGATGTTTTTTTTTATGGTGATAATTTTGCCAATAAAATATGAATTAAGGGAGTCACACAGTGATTGTGAGGGGACAGCTTGAAGAGTCACCCTATCAGGTTGTGTGAGCTCGTTCACAATGGAGAAAATATCTTTTACCTTGGATGCAGAGTTTAGGATTGTTTGGGAAAAGTATAACTTTTTTGCCTGAAGAATGGAGTTTTTATATAGTTTTAATAGCGCAACATATTCAGATTTTACTTCGGGTGAGTAGGTTCGGCGCCAGCGGCGCTCAGCTTGGCGGAGTATCAGTTTATCCTTTTTTAGTTGGTCAGTGAACCAACGTTGGGCGTCGTGGGGATGTTTGGACTTAATCTTTTTCAGGTGGGCCACCTTGTCGCTGGCTGCTTTGAGCCAGGAGTCGAGGCGAGAGGCCTGGACGGTTATATAAGCCTGGTTGCAGGGGACGGAGGCAGCCAATAGCGAGTGAAAATCTTCTAGGTTAACCTGTTTCCAATTACGGGCTATGATGTTAGTTGCGGGGGTCAGAGAAACATAGGGAATGTAAGCCAATGCAAAAGAGATGAAAACATTATCGGACCAGGAACAGGGGTAAATGGAAGGAGGGGTAATATCGATATTGGAAGTCCAGACTTGGTCAAGAGTATGACCCTTTATGTGTGTAGGAACGTGAATATGCTGGGAGAAGTTCAGACCCAGCAAAAGATCGGAGAATTCTACCGAGAGATTACTCTCGCGGGTTTCCGAGAGCCAATAGTTGAAATCCCCCATAATGACGACCCTGGCGTGATTAATTACCAGCTGAGAGATTAAGTCCCCGAATAACTGAGGAAAAAGGGGCATAGGTTCAGGTGGGCGATAAAACAGTGCACAGACAAGGGAGGATCTAGCAGAGGAGAGTTTCAGGATGAGGCTGTCGACCCTGGGGAGAGAAACCTCTTCCAGGATCGTGAACTTGTGTCGATGGCGAATGATGGCTGCGACACCTCCACCCGCTCTGCCTTGAGGCCGGTTTGTGTGCAATATGTAATAACCAGGGGGAATAGCGGCGAGAATATCAGGGCTGGACTCTTCAGACAATCAGGTTTCTGATAAAAGGAGAATATCAATAGTGTTTGTATTCAGGAGCTGAAAGATCTCGAGTTGGTGCTTGACCAATGACCTAGTGTTCAGGTAGGTGATCGCAAGAGTTTCCGGATTTGAAGATAAATGTTCCAAGGGCAACTGAGGGAGCGCTGTAGATTGCTTACAGACAGCTGTAAGGGTGGTCTGATATATGTTGTGTCTGTGTTATAGGTGTCTATTATTTGTGTGAGATTTTATGTTTGCATGTATTTTGGCTGTTTGCTGTGGATGTGCTAGGTGTGTTATATGTCTGGGATGTGTTTGTTGGTGGGGGTCTGTGGATATGTTTGTGGTGGGGCCGGTGAGGATGGTGAGTGTCTGTTGATAGGGTGCATGCCTGGGATTTGTGCTGTGGTTTGGGGGGTGTGTGTTGTGTGCGGATGTTGTGTGTTTGTACTTCAGTGTACATTTGCTGTGAATAGGTCTGGGTAAAGGGAATTGGGATGGGGAAGAGTGAGGAGGTGGGATGGAATGATGGGATAGGTGGAAGGCTTCTGTAAGTGAGGAGACCAGAGCCAGATAGACCTCTGGAGGCCTGACATACTACTGTGAATGCCTTCCATTTAGTCCAGCGTCTACGTCAGCTTGTTGAACTGCCCCTGGATGGCATTTAGAAGTGCGGTTTCCACAACAGACATCTGTCTCAGTGGTCAATAGCCTCCTCACTCAGGGCAGCTGGGGGATTAGGCGTGAGGTGCCTGGAGAAAATTAGATACTGCCCTGTTTCCGTGAGCAGAGCTGGACAACTTGGTGGGGATCAGTAGGGAGTGTGGAGATAGAACAGGGGGTGGTAGACAAGGATGTTTTGGACACAGGTCCCTTGGTATCCGCCACCACCAGGGAGTTCCCTTTAGAGGCCGATTCAGTTGAAAATGATGTAGAATAAGCTGCTTTCATGGAACCCCTCATCCTTGGTGCCACTGCCTCCATCAGTGTAAGCCCCCCGACCGGGTTTCCTAAAATGTGCATGGAGAAAAGGTGACCATAAGTTTTCTTTCAGAAGTTGCATACATTTTCATAATATCAGACCCCAACTACAGTTAGGCACATTCCCTGTCCACATTGGTCCTGGTGGCAACACCATCTTCAGGTAACATGTCTACAACTCAATAAAACAGCGACTGTCTTGTGACATTGAGGTACTCTCCAGTACATAAATATGAGGTGTCACTTATGTCCAAATGGAAAGGCAAATTACAGTACCCAAAATGTTTTAAAATACCAATGTATCACAATGTTCATACACAAACATGTGACCATCACCTATCAGTGAATGTATTGTCAAAAGTCTACATATATAGTTCACATAACTCTACACACTCATATCAATGGCATCGGATATCAGTTTGTGAGACACAAATGTATGTGTACATAACATGAAATACATAGCCTCAACAATTGGACATTACTAATAAGATAGATCAATGTCTCTGTGTATGTCTTTCAAAGCCGCCCATGTCTGCACACTCCGGTCTGTGAGTACACATCACCTGCATCCCCAGCATGAATGAACATTGTCCTTTATACATCGGCCAACACATACTAGTGTGGAGGACTCTCACCTTAACTTATGTAGACGCTTACATATTGTATCATACCCTTGTGCAGATGGTAGCACAACAAATTAAAGCTATACATGCCATCATGTAGGCATCAAAACTGATGGCACCAGTGCTGTTTGCCATCTCATAATACTGTACATACCCCAATTACAGAGGACAAGTATGGCTCATTGTCTGCATCCTATGTGCACTGTATGCCATGTCACATATAAGAGATCCCCAGGACAAGAGGAACAGTATTAGGGGATGATTAGAAACAAGTGGGACAGTTAAAGCCCTTTCATGGTACTAGTGTTCATTAATGGTCAGTTCTTCCGAAAAGAGTGCCTGGGTTGGGGGAGGGATGTAGGTGTCCAACAGGGCAAAGTCCAAGGGAAACTAAGTATTGGTCACAGGTAGAGGCTATGAGATATTCATAAGTGGGTTCAAGTTGGAAGGTTGACGGAGTGGATGTGTCTGGTGTAGGTGGCTCTGTTGTTAGAGCAGGCGTTTTGTGTAAGTAAGTGTGAGTGTCCGTGAGTAGTGTGTGTATATAGTAGATGTGCAGGCGATGGGGTAGAGGTGTCTGTGGGTGCATTGGTTGTGTGTGTGATGATGGTGGGTGTTGATGGGTGTGTGGGTGAAGGTGTGCCTTGAGTGCCAATTTTGTGGGGTGGTGGAATAGCTGTTGTTACTGTGCTCCCAGGGCCAATGCCGGTGGGGTCAGTGGGGGTGTAGATTGTGAGTGTGTGCTGTATGGATATGTGTTTGAGATGTTTAGGCTGTGTTTGTCTGTGTGTGCTGCATAGGTCTGTTTGGGTGGGTGCATGCACAGGTGTGTGTGTGCTTGGGACAGGCAGGGGAATATATTTGGATTGGAATGCGATAGAGGAATGATGTGGAGTGGAAGGCTGCGTTGAGTGTAAGGCTGCCGTCAGTGAGGAGGCAAGAGCCTAAACCAACCTCTGAATGGTAGACAAACCACTGTGAATGCCTTCCAGGTAGGCAACCATCTGAGTCCATTGGCTGCCCAGACCCTGGATGGCATTCAGCAGTGCAGTCTGCCCAACAGGGAACTGTCTCAGGGCTCTCAGGAGGTCAATAGCTTCCTTACTCAGGAGATCTGGGGTACAGGGGCAGTGGGTGAGGTGTGTGGAACTTCGGACACAGCTCCCCTCTTAGGGGAGCAGGTCCGAACATCTTGGGGGGGCAGCAGGGAGGGCATAGATGGAACAAGGGTGTCAGACAACGATGGCGGACACTGATGGCATCGAACCAGAATGGGTGGGTCTACTACCACCAAAGAGTGGCCACTGGAGTCTGACTCTGTGGATGAAAAAGTTGAGTCTGGGTCCTCTGTGACACTTCTCTTGCCGACGTGGCCACTGGGCCCATCCATATCACTGTCTGGACCAGAACCACTTTGGCCAACTGTTTCCCCAACAACCTGGACCCTGTCTCCTCTGCCTTCCTGGATAGATGCTAAAATGACATATGAGTTTGATCAATTACAACTGCGTAGACAAACTGGAGGAACAGCTCATTACAAAGAACACAACAAATGTGCACATATCATACCACCTAATGGGATGAATAAATTGACTACAACATTCGCATTAGCACATGCGAGTATGCAACATGATCTCTCAACAGTTACACACAATGATGTCTGGATCGCAATCTGCAACAATTGCATGATTTAGCTTGTCTCCACTCAATCATCAAGTATGTAGCAGGATATAACTACACCCAATATACTAAGGCCCTTTTAACATACAACAGTGACCAGGTGACATCAACTAGCATGGCCATAATTAATGCAACCATACCCCTTCCACAAAAGTCCCTGCTAACGCAACTAGTCATGTTACTAAAACCACCTCATTATGTGTGTTGGACACCTGATACTGCTATGTTCCTGATATATGTGTAGTACCAAGAAGGATATGTCATGGAAGTGCCCATTCCACACTGTTCACATGACCCAACTAAAGCTTCTTCTTTTATAAATGTGAAAGTGTATACATTTGCTATGTATCACATGGCTCACACAAAATTAGAATGAAGATAATGTGGCTTAAAGTTGAGTGAGATGTCCTCACATATATTCATATGCAAAACGAACACTTGATGGACAGAATCAGAACTCTGCATAATGTCAAACATTTACTCAGTACAGAGATCTGGGCCTAAATCCATCCATAACCTGTTTGCCCCCCATGCCTTTCCAGTTCAGACCAAGCCATATGCAAATCAGTCTTGACCCTGTTCACCATGGGAACAGTCCTGCCTGCACTGCCAAGCCAGGTACTCCCTTGACTGGAAAAAACAAGCATCCTGAAAATGGTTACTGTGACTGGGGGTGAGTGTCTGAAAAGTTTCAGTGCTCCGTTCATCATCGCCGTGTGTTTGCTTTGCTTGGCCTCCGTTGGCAGGCTATGTCCAGACGTGGATCCCTTGGTCACTTTGCCACTGGATTCAACCTAGCCGGGCTAATGAGGGCTGTTATCCCGAAACTGGTTCCAGGATGCTTGTTTCTGGCCCAGGGAAGACCTGGGCCAGAAACAAGCAGTTTGGGCTGAACTGTTCCCATGAGACACAGGGTCAAGACTGATTTGGTTATAATTAGATCTGAACTGGGTTGTGAAGTGTGCGAAAGAACGATGATGGATTCAACCCAGATTACTGACTGGGGGTGAGTGTCTGAAACGTTTCAGCACTCCGTCCATCATCTCCTTGTAATTGCATTGTTCGGTCTAAGTTGACAGGGTATGTCTGGACTTGGGTCCCTTGATTACTTTGACACTGGATTCAAGATAGCGTGGCTGATGAGGGGTTTTAACCCAAAACTGGTCCCCTAATGCTTGTTTCCGGTACAGGGAAGACCTGGTTTCGCAGTTCGGGGTGGACTGTTCCCATGAGGCACAGGTTCAAGACTGATTTGCATATAGCTGGGTCTGAACTGGGGTGGCACGTGAGCTAAAGAACAGTAATGGATTTAACCCAGATCTGTGACTGGGGGTGAGTGTCTGAAACATTTCAATGCTCCATCCATAATCTCCTTTTGTTTGCTTTGTTCGGCCTAAGTTGGCAGGAGTTGGCTTGTCTCCACCCAATCATCAAGTATGTAGCAGGATATAACTACACCCAGTATAGTTAGGCCCTTTTAACATACAACAGTGACCAGGTGACATTAACTAGCATGGCCATAATGAATGCAACCATACCCCTTCCACAAAAGTCCCTGCTAAAGCAACTAGTCATGTTACTAAAAACACCTCTTGATGTGTGGTGGACACCTGATACTGCTATGTTCCTAATATATGTGTAGTACCAAGGAGGATATGTCATGGAAGTGCCCATTCCACAATGTTCACATGACCCAACTAAAGCCTCTTCTTTTATAAATGTGAAAGTGTATACCTTTGCTATGTATCATATGCCTCACACAAAATTAGAATGAAGATAATGTGGCTTAAAGTTGAGTGAGATGTCCTCACATATATTCATATGCAAAAAGAACACTTGATGGACAGAATTCTGCATAATGTCAAACATTTACCCAGTACAGAGATCTGGGTCTAAATCCATCCATAACTTGTTTGCCCCCATGCCTTTCCAGTTCAGACCAAGCCATATGCATATCAGTCTTGACCCTGCTCACCATGGGAACAGTCCAGCCTGCACTGCCAGGCCAATTACTCCCTTGACTGGAAACAAGCATCCTGGAAATGGTTACTGTGACTTGGGGTGAGTGTCTGAAAAGTTTCAGTGCTCCGTTCATCATCACCTTGTGTTTGCTTTGCTTGGCCTCCGTTGGCAGGCTATGTCCAGAGTTGGATCCCTTGGTCACTTTGCCACTGGATTCAACCTAGCCGGGCTAATGAGGGCTGTTATCCCGAAACTGGTCCCAGGATGCTTGTTTCTGGCCCAGGGATTACCTGGGCCAGAAACAAGCAGTTTGGGCTGAACTGTTCCCGTGAGACACAGGGTCAAGACTGATTTGGCTATAACTAGATCTGAACTGGGGTGGTGAAGTGTGCCAAAGAACGATGATGGATTCAACCCAGATTAGTGACTGAGGGTGAGTGTCTGAAAAGTTTCAGCACTCCGTCCATCATCTCCTTGTAATTGCATTGTTTGGTCTAAGTTGGCAGGGTATGTCTGGACTTGGGTCCCTTGATTACTTTGACACTGGATTCAAGCTAGAGTGGCTGATGAGGGGTGTTAACCCAAAACTGGTCCCCTAATGCTTGTTTCCGGTCCAGGGAAGACCTGGTTTCGCAGTTCTGGCTGGACTGTTTCCATGAGGCACAGATTCAAGACTGATTTGCATATAGCTGGGTCTGAACTGGGGTGGCACGTGAGCTAAAGAACAGTAATGGATTTAACCCAGATCTGTGACTGGGGGTGAGTGTCTGAAACATTTCAATGCTCCATCCATAATCTCCTTGTGTTTGCTTTGCTCGGCCTAAGTTGGCAGGATTTAGCTTGTCTCCACTCAATCATCAAGTATGTAGCAGGATATAACTACACCCAGTATACTTAGGCCCTTTTAACATACAACAGTGACCAGGTGACATCAACTAGCATCGCCATAATGAATGCAACCATGCCCCTTCCACAAAAGTCCCTGCTAAAGCAACTAGTCATGTTACTAAAACCACCTCATGATGTGTGTTCAACACCTGATACTGCTATGTTCCTGATATATGTGTAGTACCAAGAAGGATATGTCATGGGTCCCTTGCTCACATTGCCACTTTATTCAAGCCAGCCTGGTTGATGAGGGGTGTTACCCCAAAAACGGTCCCAGGATGCCTATTTCCGGTCCAGGGAAGACCTGGCTTGGCAGTTCGGGCTGGGCTGTTCCCATGAGGCACAGGGTGAGGAATTATTTGCATATAGCTGGGTCTGAACTGGAGTGGTGAAGTGAGCTAAAGAATGATGATGGATTCAACCCAGATCTGTGACTGAGGTGAGTGTCTGAAAAGTTCCAGCACTCTGTCCATCATCTCCTTGTGATTGCTTTGTTCGGTCTAAGTTGGCATGGTATGTCCAGAAGCGGGCCCCTTGCTCACTTTGACACTGGATTCAAGCTAGTCTGGCTGATGAAGGGTGTTACTGCGAAACCGGTCCTAGGATGTAGGTTTCCAATCATGGGAAGACCTGGCTTGGCAGTTCGGGCTGGACTGTTCCCATGAGGGACAAGGTCAATGCTGATTTGCACATAGCTGGTTCTGAACGGGGGCGGCGAAATGAGATAAAGAATCATGATGGATTCAATCCAGATCTGTGACTGGGGTGAGTGTCTGAAAAGTGTCAGATACCCATATATCTTGTAACAAACACTTGTAACAGTAAAGCATGGAAATGTTACACATGCCAACCAGACCTACACAAACAATGACTCTTCGATTGCGTGTGTCATCAGTCAACCTCCATGTTCATGTGGTCGCTGTTGCTTGTAACAATGAATAGATGGTTAGGTATGATTCAGAATGGGCAGCACAATACTCACCCCATCCTAACTGCTGTTGGGCCCTCAAGGATGTGGGCCATTAGGGGATTCAGTGCCTGGCATGTGCCCCTAGCAGATGGAGAGGACTTCCTCGATCTTCCGTGTCCAGCTTCTCAGATTCTTCCACCTCATCCTGCAGAGGACGCTGCTCCGGCGATAGACCCCCTGGGATAGAACTTTCTGGGTGATTGCTTTCAACAATCTTTGCTTCTGATGAGCATTGTCCTGTGTGCATGCAATAGATGAAGAAGACTGAGTGGACATGCAAGATTAAGCTTATCTGCCTGGTTTAATCAAGAAGTTGTAGAAAGCTAGCATGAGTGTTAGACCTGGCATCCTTTGTGTGGGTTTCCCCTGTAATTTTGCTTTTGCCTCCTTGGTTTTCACTGTGTGTTGGACTTCGTTTTTGCTCGTCTAGACACTTTGGGCACTTTGCCACTGCTGTTCAGTGCCAAAGTGCAAGTGCCTACTGTAAAATTGTGTTTATGGTTTGGTTATTCCATGATTTGCCTATTTGATTTATTAGTAAGCTCCTATGAAAGATCACTGTGAGTGCACAAGGCCTGTAAATCAAATGCTGCATGTGGGCCTGCAACACTGATTGTGCCACCCACATTAGCAGCCTGTAAATGGAACTCAGACCTGCCACTGCAGTGTCTGTGCGCAGTTCTTTACTGTCATGTCGCCCTGCCAATTGCACCCACTTGCCAGACCCTAACATTTCCTTTTCTTACATGTGAGTCACTAGTAAGGTAAGGCCAAGTTACCCCTTTGGGTTTGGGTGAAGTATATGTGAAGGGTAGGACATACCCGTATGTGTGTGGCATATCTTGATGGTGAAATACTGCCAATTACGTTTTTCACTATTTAAAGGCTATCTGTCCCGTAGGATGGAATAGGAGTTTATTTAAACATCTTATAAATATAACTTCCCATTGGGACAAGATAGGAAGGTAAACTTTAGTATGCCTGAACGCAGAGTCTAAAGATGCATCTTTTAGAAAGGATGATTTTTACATTCTGTGTTTGAAAATACCACTTTCAGAAAGTAGGTATTTTCTTGCTTAGACATCCTGTGTGCTTCTGCTAGGTTTGTGTATTGACAGTCTGGCTTTGGAGTTACAGGGGCTCGGGATGTGCATTCTGTTCAAACAGCCACTGGGGGGAGTGAGGTGTGTCCTGCCATTCCAGGGTGAGTCAGGGCTGGGCTAAATAGACCTGTTCTGCATTCATAATAGGGGGAGGAGATTTCTTTCACACCTTAGTAGCCCTGGCCTGCCTTGGACAATGCTGTCTCCAACTCCTGCCGGGCAGCTTCCCCAGAGAGGATAGACCTGGTTTTGGCTGGGCAAAGAGCTACTCTGCCAGCACAGAACAAAGGAATTTGTGCTATGAAAAGTGGGTCAGAGACCCCAGACTTTTAGATTACTTCTGGGATTCAAGAGGAACCTTTGCTAAGGAGAAGGGCTAGAAATACTGAGGAGAAGTATCTGCCACTTTGCTGTGTGCTATCTGGGGTTGGCCTGCAGTGGCTGTTTCTGCCAAGGAAAGGACAAGGACTTTGCTGTGTGCTCTGTCCCCTGCTTGAGGATTATCTCCAAGGGCTTGAAGTAGAGCTTCCCTCCTGTTATGAAGCCTCGGGGACACAAAGAATTGACCCCCAGTACCCCCTGAACTCATTTGCTGGGAGTTCGGACTTGCCGAGAGGTACCTGCCAGTGTTCTGGTCCTCTGGAGGTTTTTTCTGTGGCTGGGAACTGCAAAAGACTAAAGAACTGTGAAAATCTATGCATTGTCTGGGTCCGATGCATCCCAGCGGTGCAAGAAGAATTCTCAATACATTGCCACTGCTGAGGAATCAACACAGCACCTGCCCGCGGCTGAAGTGTCTGCTGTGCAAAGAGTCCTGTGCACCAATCTCTGATGTCCAAAATCACTGCACCGACTCTGACGCACGCCCTGCTGGGTAAGAACTGATGCATCGAGGGGACGCAGCTGGAATTGTCGCATCGAGGTACCATGTGTGTTGCATTGCAGGGGGATGCAGCCCACGCAGTAAGAAACAGACACATCAACTATCTATGGTAAGGAACCAAAGCATCACCTCCCCAGCGCAGCAGAAAGGAAACAAGGCATCACCTCCCCCGGAGCAAGGAACCAACACATGAAGTTTCCTGCTACCCTTTTTGCTTGTCTTGCTGATGCATCCAAGGTACATTGCATTGAAAGTGTTGCATCCACCATTTTCTATGAACAGAGCTATTTCTACATTTTAAAAGTCATATTTTGATTACTGTATTGTGGATTTTTATCATTTTTATCTTGTTTTGTTTATATAACGAATATTTATAATTTTTCTAAACTGGTGTGGTGTCCATTTGTAGTGTTTTCACTGTATTATTGTATGTGTTCACAAATGCTTAACACACTGCCTCTGTGATAAGCCTGTCTGCTCATGCCACGGGGGCGATTAGGGGTTATTTTAGAAGTATATCCCCTCACCCTGAGTAGGAAGAAGAGTCCCTGCTAGGACAAAGGTGCAAACCGTTGCCAACTAGAGAACCCCATTCCTAACAAAGTCCATGTTTAAATTTTCAGCACCACAAATGTGTAGATTCCCATGATGATCATATACTCTGGCATGATACCACAAAAGACTAGGCATCTGATGACTACACCCAACTCAGGTCAGGCTCTCTAATGACTTTGTCATGCTACTTACATCACTTAAACCAGAGCCACGTGCACTGTGAATGTAGTCAACATGTACCACAGCACACCATTGGGAGCACATGATATCTAAAGTAGATGTGCATTACTGTACAGACAGTTTCACAACCCAGACATGTGACTCAATCCATGCTGTTCAAAACACTACCACTAAATGTAATGCCTCCCAAAATATGAGTCCCCATGGAAGGCCTGCCATATGTCAATCTGGAAATTAGCGGTCATGTGGACAACTCAATGTAAAATAGTACTGCATCTGATTGAGTGTTTGGGAGATGTCCTGCCAGCAAATGATACCCATTTGGTCATTTGTGGCACTGTCACAGGGATAACATCAACATACCATTGTACATACTGTCTTGTTGCTTAATGTGACACACATGGGGATGCGGTGATGGACTTCACTGCTGTCTGCACTCACCAACTAACTGCACAGTACATGTGTCAATAGTGCAATATGCCTGCACAATGAGAGCACTACTCATGGGACATTTACAACAGACTTGTGGAAGTAAGGGGCCTGCCCTAAGGCAGTAAAACACTGTGACATTGTGGGTAAATGGCAAGTAGACTCAGGTCTGTGGGTTTTGTCAGGTTCAATACTATAAGTAGCATATGTAAGATGTATTAGGCCAACAAATTGCTTAGAAATATTAACTTGAACACTATCTAAGTATCAGCAGATCTACAGGGAGATGACACGGTGCTGCAGTACTATGTCACATATACTTCTGCTACAACCTGGGCCAGAGTGGGTAGAAATCATTGCAGGGTCTGCTCGCCGCAGACCTACCCTAGTGCTTCCACATCATCATCACATTCCCAAGTTTTTCATATGTCGGTGTACATCTGTTGGCAATCCAATACAGGACATGCCTGTAATATTGGTCTCTGAATGGGTTTGTGTCATATCCTCCACTCGTAGCCAAGAGGTTGGGGACCTCTGACCCTGCTTGCAGGTTAGGTCACCCCCTTTGCTGCCGGACACCACCACCGCCACGTGCCTGCTCCTTTGCTGCGAGTGATCGTGCCCGATGCCTGCCTCGGATCATCTCCGCTCCAGTAACCCCCCAACCCCCTTCCTCACTCTTCTTCCCGCTCCTTTTCGCACTGCCCCTGAGGCCACGCCCCCTCGCTGCCCTGCTCCTGCCTCCCAGTTGCCCCTCCCTCCCTCCACTCGTTAAATGGCGGCCGCCGCCAGGCAACAGGAGTGACCTCTGACCTTGCTTGCAGGTCAGGTCACCCCCCCTGCTGCCGGACAGCACCACCGCCAAGTGCCTGCTCCTTTGCTGCGAGTGATCGTGCCCGCTGCCTACCTCGGATCATCTCCTCTCCAGTAACCAAACCCCCAGTCCCCCTTTCTCGCTCTTCTTCCCGCTCCTTTTCGTCACTGCCCCTGAGACCACGCCCCTTCGCCGCCCCACTCCTGCCTCCCAGCTGCCCCTACCTCCCTCCACTCCTTAAATGGGGGCCGCTGCTCAGACGCACAGCAGACGCGTGCATGGGCCGCCAAAGTCCACGCCTGGACCGTGCCCAGCGCCAGGACCTCTGGACCCCGCGCACTCCACAACACCAGACTCCGATACGACGCCAACACCCTTCACGCTCTCAACACCGGCCAAGACCACCGCTGCTTCAAGGCTGCCCCGAAACGCACTCACGGACCCTTCTCATGCCACACCTGCAACTTCACCTGCAACAGAACCAACAAGCCTCCAAGGAAAGGACCCAACCACCTTCGATGCATCCTCCTCAACACCCGCTCCGCACGCAAACACACCGTCGAGCTCTGGGACCTGCTCGACACCTCCGCCCCAGACGTTGCCTTCCTGACCGAGACCTGGTGGAATGAATCCTTGGCACCTGACATCGCCATAGCCATCCCAGACAGCTACAAGATCTCCCGCAGAGACCGCACCAACGGAGTCAGAGGAGGAATAGCCATCGTCCACAAGTCCACCCTCCAGGTCCACACCCTCACAGACGACTCCCTCAACTCCACCGAACACCTCCACTTCCGGATCCACACCGACCCCAACACCACCCTCAGAGGAACACTCGTCTACAGACCCCCCGGACCACGGGCCCTGTTCAGCGACTCCATCGCCGACCTCGCCAGCACCCACGCACTTGCCTCCACGGACTACATCCTCCTCGGGGACCTGAACTTCCACCTCGAGAACAACGACAATGCCAACTCCGCCACACTCATCGCCAACCTCGCCAACCTCGGCCTCAGACAGCTCATCACCGAACCCACCCACACCACCGGCCACATGCTCAACCCCGTCTTTTCCACAAGCACCCACATCGCCTTCAACAACACCACAGAACTCCACTGGACCGACCACCGCTGCATCCACTTCACCTTCAAGAAACCTACCACACACCACCGCACCAAACAGCTGCCCCGCCACTGCTGGAGCAAAGTCACCGAGGACCAGCTGACCTTCACCCTTGCCTAGAACCCACCCACCGACCCCACCGACCCCATCGACCCAGACGCAGCCGCCTTTAACCTCATACAATGAACTCCAGACCTCCCAACGTACATGCCGCAAGCTGGAGAAGAAATGGCTCCGCGAACGCACACCAGACAGCCACGCAGCCCACAAGGACGCCATCTGCAGAAATCACCACCTCATCAGAACACCCAAGAGATCTTCCTTCGAAGCCCGCCTGGATAACAATGCACACAACAGCAAAGAGCTTTTCAACATAGTGAAGGAACTCTAAAAACCCGAGCGCCAACACCAACGACATCCCGTCTGTGCGACTCACTGGCCACCTTCTTCCATCGCAAGATCGCCGACATCCACGACAGTTTCAACACCCCGTCCGCTCCGACCACGACAGACCCCACCCAGAACGCCACCTGCACCAACCAGCTGACCTACTGGTCCCACGTCAATGACGACGAGAAATGCAAGGACATGAACCATCGCACCCCAACTACGGAAGGTCATCAACATCTCCTTCGACACAGCGACATTCCTGGAAAGCTGGAAGCACGGCGAAATCAACGCCCTCCTCAAGAAACCCAAGGCAGACCCCAAAGACCTCAAGAACATCTGACCCATCTGACTGCTCCCTTTCCCGGCGAAGGTCATCGAGAGAATCACCATCACGCAGCTGACCCGCCACCTCAAGGACAACAACATCTTAGACCCATCCCAGTCCGGATTCAGATGAAACTACAGCACCAAGACAGCCATCATCGCCGCCACAGACAACATCAGGCACCTACTAGACAACGGCGAAACTTCAGCCCTCATCCTCCAGGACCTGTCAGCCGCCTTCGACACAGTCTGCCACCGGACACTATGAACACGCCTCCAAGAAGCCGGAATCCAGAAAAAGGTCCAGGACTGGACCATGTCCTTCCTCTCCGGCAGGACCCAGAGAGTCCGCCTCCCACCCTTCCGATCGAAGCCACTGACATCATCTGCGGCGTACCCCAGGGCTCATCCCTCAGCCCAACCCTGTTCAACGTCTACATGGCCCCCCTCGCACAAGTGGCCCGTCAGCATGACCTTAACATTGTCTCCTACGCCGACGACACCCAGCTCATCCTCTCCCTCACCAAGGACCCACACACCACCAAAACCAACCTCCATGAGGGAATGAAGGCCGTAGCCAAGTGGATGAGGAGCAGCCGACTGAAACTGAACTCGGACAAGATAGAAGTCCTCATCCTCGGCCCCAACCCCTCTGCCTGGGACGACTCCTGGTGGCCGACCACACTGGGAACAGCACCGACACCCACGGACCACGCACGCAACCTAGGATTCATCCTCGACTCCTCCCTCTCCATGTCGAAGCAGGTCAACTCTGCCTCCTCCTCCTGCTACAACACCCTCCGCGAGCTTCGCAGGATCTACAAATGGATCCCGACTGAAACCAGAAGAACGGTGACCCAAGCCCTCGTCAGCAGCAGGCTGGACTACGGCAACGCACTCTAGGCAGGAATCCCGACCAAACACCTACAACGGTTGCAACGCATCCAGAACGCCTCAGCCCGCCTGATCCTCAACATCCCTCGACGCATCCGCATCACCTCCCACCTAAGAGACCTGCACTGGCTCCCCGTCAACAAGAGGATCACCTTCAAGCTCTTCACCCAAGGACACAAAGCACTCCACAACACCGGACCAGCCTACCTGAACATCAGACTCAACCTCCACACCCCCGCCCACCAGCTCCGCTCCGTCAGCCTCGTCCTCGCCGCCGTACCGCGCATCCAACGAACGACCTCCGGCGGCAGATCCTTCTCCTTCCTCGCCGCCAAGACCTGAAACACCCTCCCCAATCATCTGCGGCAGACCCAGGACCAGCTCACCTTCAGGAAGCTCCTCAAGACCTGGCTCTTCGAACAGTAGAAGCACCCCCTCCACTCAGCGCCTTGAGACCCTTACAGGTAAGTAGTGCTCTTTACAAATTCACTATTTGATTTATTGATTTACTGATTTGTGCTGGGTGAAATGGGGTACTATACACATATCTGAGATCAACTACTACTGCACCTTACATTATACATACACAAGTCATGTAGCCAAACATATTCCTTCCTTGGGACATTATACAAGATCTGCTTGTGAAACCCATAACAGGTCACATTAGACTTTAGCATGGAGGTATATGTTCACAATACAGGGGTAGGTTATAGGACTACCCACACATCGCTATGTAGTTTTTTGTTGATAAATTACCGAACACCATGGCCCATCACATCATTGACCTAAGTAAGGACAACACAGCATAAAAAATGTTCCTGTGATTTCACTCTGGGACTATGAGTCATATAGTGACTATGAACATGGTAAGGATGAGCTCTCATATTTCTTCAGACATCATGTAGGAAGTTACCTTCTCCTCTAGTGATCCATAGAGCTGGCCATACAGGGGAAGGACATCTCCAACCAGTGTCTCCAGCTCATCCGGTGTGAAGGCAGGGGACCTCTCACCAGCTTGACCTACCATGTTTGCCCCCAGAGGTGACACCCATCAGCTGACTTAGAGGAGGTGTTTATTTGCAAAGTCAGTAGGAAAGTGAGTTTGTTTTCAAATTGCGGCTCACATGTATGTGGAGTGAACCACCCAACTCGCGTTCGATGACCGCCATGGGCTGAAAGTTACATTTGTCCCATATGCGAGGTTAGGCTTCCACCATTTTAGCAGTTGCATAGACAGTACTATTGACGGTATTTTAACGTTTTCTGAGGATTATTTGTGATGTTTAAGTGCATCACCACCAGCACAAATGAGGGCAAGCATGTCAACATTTGTAAGACTCTATTCCCATGTCATATCCAGTAAACAACTTCATCTGTGTAGTGCATTACTATGCTTATAGGTAAAATGTATGCGGCGCACGCCACACTGCGGTTGGCAGTAGTACATGTAATGCTACCCTCAATATAGTGCCAATTTCAAATTTTTGAATTGATGATGTGCACAGTTCTATTACAGACTTGTGAAGGCCAGCTTGGGAATGACAATTGAAGGTTCAAGTTCTGCCAATGATGATGAAAAATGTGTATTGCTTCGTGAAGCATTGCTGCTCAGACACATGACTTTTGCCTTACTCTTCACAGATGTTACTCTGCACACTGTGACCCCAAAAATTTTTTTTTACTGCTTACATAGGTACCCTGGGAGAGCGAGGACACGCCAGCCTCCAGTGTTGCTGATACTGGTTGAATGTTACAATCGATGTTCAGTCGGTTCCTTACAGAGGTGCTTACAGCAATGTTGAGACACGTGGGCAGCTACATCTAATTCCCCAGATGTTAGGATTTAGCCACTTTGAAGGCAGATTTCTATGGATTTGGACACAATTGATTGCACCCATATTGGCTTTGTATCACCATACGATAGGGAGCAAGTCTATTGGAACTGAAAGCACTATCATTCTATCATTGTGCAAGTTGTATGACTAGCAGATTTGTACATCTCAAATGTCTGTGGCCAGTTCCCAGGATCTGCCCATGATGACTATGTTCTGCGGAACAGCACCATACCCCAACTGATGTCACAACGACTAAACAAGAGGGCTTGGCTTGTCGGTAAGTGTGATCTGTCCTAATGTTGTGTGGAAAATGTCAGGTAGGATGATCTGAAAGTGTGTACCCAAATGTTGCCCTTCTGTCTGTCTTCCATCTAGGAGACTCAGGGTATCCTATGGTTGTTGGCACCATTGAGGAATCCTACAATGCCAGGGGAAGTCCACCTCCATGACTCTGATGGAAGAACAGGGTGGCCAGTGGAGAGGGCATTTGAGCTACTGAAAAACAGATTCAGATGTCTGGACTGGACAGGGGAGGCCTTCCTCTACTCTCCCAGGAAGGTGGGTAATAAAATCACTGTGGCCTGCTGCATTCTCAACAATATTGTCCTTCGACGGAATATACCTTACATCGCAGAGGATGCAGCCCATGAAGACCCACCTGGTGATGTCCCTGGATAGCCAAATGAAGATGATAATATGGTGAAGAGGAAGGAGCTGCCTTGCGTCAGGATCTCACCCAGAACTACTTTTCCAAGGGGTTAGTATGTTGTGAGATGTGATGAAAGGTGTTTGTATAGTAAGTGTAATGTTGACAATGTGCTGTGTGTCATATGTATGTTTCCTTAGCTAACCTCAATGTGTTAGTCGGTTTCAGGTACCTTCACCATGTCCTCTTCATTTTGACATTTCAGAGTTGTGACATTAGCAGGTATATGATGCTGTTCAGGTGTATGAAGTGGACATGGATTGGTCCCAGGAATGTCTGTCAGAGTGTGCGTGTGTATAAAGCTGATATCAAGACAGCTTGCACAGCAATAGGATGGAAGTTACCTGGCTTCCATTAGACTTGATCCTTGTGGTGCATTGAACCTAAAGCAATGTGTGTTCCATCATGTGATCCAACACAATGTTGTGTTTTGCCCAATTGATGCTATCCTGCCTTCACATTGGCTTATTCCTCATTGTCTATATGATACCTCATGACTGGATGTTGATCTGGTTTTAATAAACTTTTTATATGACCTGCATAAAGATCTGTCAGCCAGTGTTAGGTTTGGTCCTAAAGGGGAATGCACCAAGCACTTTAAGTTGCGGCGTGGGGTCCGGCAAGGCTGTATTTTAGCGTCTTTGTTGTTTATTTTTTATATTAATCAAATAGAGACAGCTTTTACAGCCCCGGATGTAGACGTCCCCAAAGGGGGAGGCTGCCTTATACCGGCCCTGCTTTATGCATACAATACAGTTTTGATCGCCCGAACAGCTAGAGGCCTACAAAAAAACCTCGACCTCTTTATTTGTTTTATGAATAGTCTTGACCTGGTGACAAATTTTTCAAAATCGCATGTCATGAAGTTTGGTCCATACTAAAACAATGAAATACCTTACAGATGGTCACCACATTAGCCAGGTAGATACATTTAGCTATTTTGGGGTCCAATTGGATTCTGGGCTTAACTGGCATTCACTTATAACCCGGAATATTTTGTCCTTTAATAGGGCGATATTCAGCTTAGGAAACTTTTCCCGCCGGCGTACTCATATACAATGGGTCCTGGAAATATACAGGGACAAGTGCATTCCATTAGTGAGCAACAGCAGTGGGATATGGGATATAGCAGGGTTGCCTCAATCCAATAAGCAGAAAATACATTTTTAAGGGTCCTTTTAGGAGTTTCACAAAGTGTACCCTATGAAAATATTCATGAAGAACTGGACTTCGACTATATCATTGAGGTGTCAGTTTCTCTTGGCTTTTGGGGCATTAACTTTTTGCTGGAGCGCCATAACAGGGACGCTGCCCTTTCTCCTCACGCTGCCGCGCATTTTAACCTTCGCGGTCGCCGAGTGAGGACTACCTGTCCCAGGGGGACTAGCGGCTGGAGCCGTCCACGCCATTTCCCGCTCTCGGAGGCGGTAAATATCCTGCTGACTCCCGGCTGAGCGGGTGTCAGTTTCTCTTGGCTTTTGGGGCATAAACTTTTTGTTGGAGCGTCATAACAGGGACGCTGCCCTTTCTCCTCCCGCTGCCGCGCATTTGATCCTTCGCGGCTGCCGAGTGGAGGACTACCTATCCCAGGGGGACTAGCGGCTGGAGCCGCCCACGCCATTTCCCGCTCTCGGAGGCGGTAAATATCCTGCTGACTCCCGGCGGAGCGGGTGTCAGTTTCTCTTGGATTTTGGGACATAAACTTTTTGCTGGAGCGCCATAACAGGGACGCTGCCCTTTCTCCTCCCGCTGCCGCGCATTTGATCCTTCGCGGCTGCCGAGTGGAGGACTACCTGTCCCAGGGGGACTAGCGGCTGGAGCCACCCACGCCATTTCCCGCTCTCGGAGGCGGTAAATATCCTGCTGAATCCCCGCGTCGCGGGAACGTGCGCGGGACGCGCCGGGAGAAGCCTGGGACAAGGGCGTCTGCGGCCGTCAGAGGCCTGAAGAGACTGGGCTGGGCCATAGACTTTGGTCCTTTAGTGAAGGACTATTTGTATTGTAGTGAGACTTTACATTTTAATTCTTGTTGTATGTGTAAAGTGATTTGAATGCTTGTAGATTGTTCCATTACACTAGCTTCTATTTTGAGTGTAACAATAAGCCGATGTGATGTCTAGAGGTAAAACAGATAAAACTGCTTCTGGGTTGGGTACCACGGACAACTACTTGGTTAAAAAGGTAAATCAGATTAACAATGACCGAAGGGCCTCTCTAGGTCGGGGGAGCCTTCCATTGTTACAGGAACAGGTGCCTCTCCCAGTGGTGGACACAGCTATGCCCAATAACTCTGATATTAGTTACAGGGGATTGAGATTCTTCAATTCATGAAGTCTTTATTCGATTAGTTCATCATAAAAGACGTACATTGCATAACATACAATTAGATAAAACGAAAAAAAAATACAGATAATAGAATAAAACCTCTAAAACCATATTAAATTGCATTATACAGACTTCATACAAACATATAAAATGAGTATAAACACATATCATACATGTTATGTTATGTTATGTTATGTTACAGCTACCCAAGGAAAATCAAGCAGCAATTTATTAATGTGTATAATAACCACCTAGGGAGCCTTAATGAACCTGGTTCTAAGAATCCAGGCCCAACCAAGGAATTTTGCTACGCCGGTTACAATTAATGGTGACACATTTGATTTTAGTATTCTGCTAGCCGTACCCGCCGACGTCGTTCCCAGGGTTCTACAAACCGGTTTCAACCATCTTGCTCTGGGGGCATCATACAAAGGGCAAACAAACAAAAAGTGGCTTACACTTTCACTATGACCCGGACACCTGGGACAGTACCCGGTCCCACCTGAGCCCCACTTCTTAGTGAATACCTTCAAAGGCAAGGAACCGCATCTGAATTGATGGAATAGTTTACGGTCCAATGGCTTTGTTATGGAGTCCCAGTATTTCTCCAAAATAGAGACATCCTTAATGACCACAAACTGACTAGCAAGAGAGCCGGAGCTCAATCTTGAATGTCTTGTTTGAACCACCCATTCCCAATAGCGATGTTTAAAAACCCTCTTAGGTGGGAATGTTACATTTACAGGGTCTGACCATAATTCGCCATACCCCATGGAGTTCAAAGTGGTTCTTAGATCCCTAAACCAGCCTATATCATGTGCATCCGGACGCTCTATAACATCTAAACAAGCGCTAGCATAAAGATGGAGTTCAGGCGTTGTCCATAGTCGACGCCAGAATGCTAGAGGACGAAACCTTGCCTGGTCCTCCACAGGCTGAAGCCCAAGGTCATACAGGAGGGGGATCATTGATGTTGATTGCGGTAATCCCGTTACTACCCTGAGAAATTTATTTTGGGCAGTTCTCAATGGGTCCAGTTTGCTAAATCCCCAAAGTTCAGCCCCGTAAAGAACAGAGGGAAGTATCTTAGATCCATATATTTTCGCTAACGGGGAAATTGGCCGGGTGTGTGAGCCTTTGTGCTCTTTGGTCAGTGCTCCATCTAGCTGCCTATGCTTAAGGGCCATAATATCAACCTGATGAGACCAGTTTAAGGACTCACTGAAGGTCACTCCCAGGTAAGTAAACAATTTCGTTTGCTCCAAGGGGGTACCCCCCCATAGTAACCCTTGCAGAAATTGGTTTATTACCTCTTAAAACCATAAACTTGGTCTTGGAAACATTCACCTCAAGCTCATGTTCGCTGCAAAACAATTCAAACCTCGTCAGCGCCTGCTGGAGACCCTGTCTGGTCTGCGAGATCAGAAGAGTGTCGTCAGCGAACATGAGCAAGGGGATTTTCATACCGTTTAATGATGCGGCATCCGTCGGGGAATTATCGTAGTACTTAATAACCCTATTAATATATAAAGAGAAAAGGGTAGGTGCTAGTACGCATCCTTGCCTAACACCTTTGGCAACAGGAAACCTGTCCGTTACCTCCCCGGGTTTGCCCCAACGTACTTGGGCAAAGGTATTTGTGTGTAAGCTCACAAGAAAACGTACAAGGGGAGCTGGCATGCCCTGCTCTACTAGACATTTCCACAACCCAGCCCTCGGGACAAGGTCAAATGCAGACCTAAGGTCCACGAAGGCTGCATAAAGGATACCTTTGCCAAGGAGCACCGTCTTCCAATAAAGGAGTATAAAACGGAAGGCCTGGTCTAACGTGCTCACATGAGCCCTAAAACCGGCATGGAGCGGGGTAAGGATATTGAATTCATCTATCCAGTCCTGGATCCTGCCAAGTACAAGACGGGCTGCTATTTTTTGTACCGCGTCTATAAGGCTGATCGGCCTGTAATTAGATGGAACAGACCAATCGCCTTTCTTATATATTGGCAGGATCTCAGCCCCTACCCAGGACTCTGGGACCTTTGCTCCTGTGGCCAGAGCGTTGATCAATTGAACTAAATAGGGAACCCATAAGTCCAGATCCTGAAGAAAAAGGTCGACTGGAATACAATCTGGACCTGGTGCCTTACCCCTTGGGATGGATTGCAGAACAGTTTTAACTTCTCCTGCAGTGAACTCAAGAGGGTCGCCGGGCAAATGACAGATGGTAGGGTCAGATGCACTATCACAGCACCTAAATTGTTCCTTAAAATATAGGACCCACTGGCTTTGACCCACCGCAGCTGGGCTTGGTCGATCTTCCTGCGAGGAACCCCATTTTAAGAGGTGCCAGAATCGTTGTAAGTTCCTAATACTACATGCTTCTGTCAGCGAAACCCATCGTTCCTCATCCCATTTCGCCTTAGCATTGCGTTTAGCTGCGTTGAATGCCTTCCTACAAGACCTGATTAAAATGAGGCTCTTAAGCTTTAGTGCTTTAAACAGGTCTTCATGGCTTCGATGGCAATCGTCGTTGAACCAATTATTGCTTTTCATTTTCCACCTATTACCCCGTTTAGAAATAGACTTTATAAACAGTGTTTTTAATTTGGTAAAGAGTTTTAAATGGATATCTGTAATAGCAGCATTTAGGCCCTCCCTGGAATCACATTTTGAAATATCAACAAGTGAGTTGAGAACCAGGGATCTAATCATTTTGCATGCTTCAACATCTGCAGCAATTTTAGACCAACGAACCCTTCTCATATCATTGGCTAATACTACTTCATCCTGAATTATGTTTGACGGGCTTTGTATTTGACCCAAAAAACTAAAATCCCTAAGTTCCGCCACCAGAGGATCATGATCACTTTCTGGGCGGGACTTAAACTCCATATCCAAAACAACCGCCCACATTGTAACATCGATCCGTATATAATCAATTCGGCTGCTGAATCTACCGTTGCTAAAAGTGTGACTACCTGACCTGTCAGAGCGCACTCTACCATTAAGGGCACGCAAACCCTGATCCAAACACAAACCTTTAATGTAGATAGCTGCTTGTGTCCATTTTTTTATCGGGGCTAGCTCAAGTTGGGTAATCCCAAATGCCTGATCTCGGTTATTAGACCATCGTCCACACTCAATGGTTCGAAACAAGTGTTAAAATCACCCATAACAACTTTATTACATCCTGACGGTGCTCCACTTAAAAAGTCATCCAATACTAAAAGTGTTGGCGAAACCCTACCACCCTGAGTACCCCTAACATAGATAATAATTAGTAAGATGTTCAATCCCCTTCTAGATTTAATTTTGACAGATAAAATATCAGGACTGTCAATAAACATTTCTTCAGCTGTCACACCCTCTTGCTGGCGAACCCAAACAGTCAAACCACCCATAGCTCGTCCTCTGTGACCTTTGCTGGCAGGTTTGCTAAAATTCAAGTAACCTGGGAGGAACAATGGTGAAAGAGCCCAGGTTTCTTGGAAGGACCATATGTCAACTCGCTCAACAAAAATCACCCAGTCCGGGTTACACATGCGGGAGGCAAGGCCCGCTGTGTTCCAACTACCTAACTTGAGACCACTGGGGTCAACCATGACACTAGATTTGACTGTAGGACCAGCCAAGGCACTAGGGTTGGTTTTGGGGGGAGAGGAGGCAATATATAACGAGTGCACAACGCTTACTGTAACATCAACATTCCTTTTGTCAATGGACCGAGCAGGACATCCCAAAACATTGAGCACCCTTACAGCATCCTCAGCAGTTGGGTCAACACATGGCACCAGATCTGATACTAAGATAGAATCCCCACTCCCACTTAAAGCACTCAGAGCAATAGGACATTCATTAACACTCTTAGTAAACTGGCCCACAGGTTCATCACAGTGGCAGGGTGCTTCAACTGGGATTACAGCATTACCCAAACAAACTATGTTTCCCTTACCATCTGGATGTAAAGTGGATGGTCAATCGTTGTGGTCCAACCCGAGAGAGGATCGTAAAAATTACTCAAAGGAATATTCCAATACGGGTTCATTTGGAATCGATTGGCACTGTTATTTGGAAGGGTGTTCCACCCATTATACTGACGCGGGCATTGGGGAATAGATTTTGAAGGGTATTCTTGATAAAAAGGGTTGTAATTGACCATGTTTGGAGCATGTGTTAACCAATTATGGCTGGCTTGGATAGAGGGTCCATGCCAAGCCTCCATATTTACAGATGGTCCTGGGGGGCTGGGTATAAAAGTAGGCCAATTCAGGGGGTGAGATGTCTTGTTAATACGTGGGTGAACGTGTGGTTTAATCAGACTCTCTGGATAGAAATATGTTAAATTCCGTGTCGATATGCCACCCACGTTATTTCCCAGATGCCAATCACTAATGTGGGTAACAACTCTGTGGTCTTTGAAATTAATAATCACGATGTCACCCTCTATGTCCTTGGGACGAGGACCCACCCATTCGCATCTTCTGACTGAGATAATGTCCCCATTTAAGTGGGCTGGGATTGGTCTGTTAGATTTCAGCCAATAAATCACTTTGTTTTTTAAATTAGTAACATTTTCCCATTTACCACTTGAAATTGGGGGCACACCCGTCAATACAATGACAAAACTAGTTGAGTCTGGGGGAAGGTCTACAACATTCTTAAGGATTTTATTGTATCCAGAAGTGGTGTTAGTGGATTTAGGAACCACTTGCTTAGCGTCATGAATACCTCCCGTATGAGATGGCTTATTTGAAACTGGCACGGGCTTGACTAAAATGGGGGTGTTTAAACTCAGTGGTTTTGGTATCAGTTGTGGGACATTTGGTTTATTAATAATGTTGTTAGATTGACTATGTTTCTTGGGTAAGTTGCTAGGACCAGCTATATTAACACTAGTTATGGCTTGTGAATTGGGCTGAGTAGAAGTACTCTTTAACAGTGGTGTTACAGCTGAACCGGAGATGCAATCCAACTTGTCTCCCAAGATCCTTACCCTCTCTAGCAATGGGAGCATATATGATTTGAGAAGTTTCTCAAACATTTCGAATAGCTCCTTGTGTTGCCCATTTACATTATCATGGGAGGGGGATGTTAGTGGAGAAGTCGCTACTTGGTCCACGGACAAAATAGGTACCCTATTTGGAGAAATTAAAGTATCTAGGGGCGGGGCAACTATAGGCGGTGTAATAACTAAGTTGTTAGTTCTTTTCCTTTTAGCACCGCCCCTTTTCCTCCTTTTCCTTGGGGGAGAACTCACACCCCTCTTAGGATTCTCAACCATGGTACCAGACACACTAGTGGTAGTGGGGAGCCGGTTATTTTCGCTAGTACCAACACCACCTACTGAGTGGTTGGTAGATATTAAAAAGGGGTTGTGCGTAGTAGTCTGCAAAATAGTAGAATTAAGATCAATAAGACTAATAGAGGCGTTGGAATGGCTACAAATGTGATCCTCGCTACTATTTACAGAGAGCGGGAGGGAAATATCTGAAGGCCGGAAAATGCATGGGATTTAGTCGATGTTAAAAATATCCGTGTCGCCTGTCGCCTTGCCAGTGTTGGCAGTGTCAGGTAAAATGTTTTTATCAGGTTGGATAGGCAGTGGTAAATTTTTTTAGATGTTCTATGGAGTGGCGACGCACCGCCCGTTTCTCGGCTAGTAACAACTCTTTGTCTATCGCCTTGCTGGCTTTCTCGAAATATTTATCGAGAGGCCCAAGAATGGATACACCAACACAGGATGGAAGAGAGTTAGACATATCTAACTCGATAGAAACAATAACAGTTAAGAACCTCGCAATTTATAACCCCACAGGCGCAGATCACAGAGGATAGTATTAATGTACAAGGGGCAAAATGTCAGAGACCAGGCCCAGCCCGGCCTCCGACGGCCACAGACGGTCCCGCCCTTGTCCCGGGCTTCTCCCGCGCGCTCCCGCACAGCGGGTATGCAATGGTCTTTAAATAACAATGAACGTTATGGGCTGTGGGCGGGTCCGGCAGGGAGAGCAGCCCAGCTGATGACGATGAGGCTCGCAGGGGCTCCTGGTCCACGGAGTCCCTGCTACCAGCTCGCAGCCCTGCCGGTCGACAGTAGGTGTGCCTGTCCAGAAGCAGCAGCCCCTGTAAAGACGCCGCACTGCGAGGAGTGTCAATTGACCCCTATGGCAGAAGGGCTGAAAACGATGGCAGCAGCAGGCAGGTGCGTAAGCAGCAACGTTCAAAGGTCAAAGTAATCCCACTTGCAGATTCAGAGTCCCCCCTGTTATACTCCGTGGGCTGTGGGCGGGTCCGGCAGGGAGAGCAGCCCAGCTGATGACGATGAGGCTCGCAGGGGCTCCTGGTCCACGGAGTCCCTGCTACCAGCTCGCAGCCCTGCTGGTCGACAGTAGGTGTGCCTGTCCAGAAGCAGCAGCCCCTGTAAAGACGCCGCGCTGCGAGGAGTGTCAATTAACCCCTATGGCAGAAGGGCTGAAAACGATGGAAGCAGCAGGCAGGTGCGTAAGCAGCAACGTTCAAAGGTCAAAGTAATTCTAATTACAGCACTCCTAATAATTCATATTGTAACAGTCTGGGCATAAAGTGCATAAGGCCCTAGGTATAACACACTCTAGTTGTCATGGAAAATACCGTAAGGGACAAAAACCACGATTCTATTCAGTGGGGGATTCCAACTAATCAATAGAATTTCAAGTATAGTCCAGTTTTTTGATTTCTTTAATCTTTTCTTTATTGGTATTCAAATTTCATAAAACATATTCTCCCAGCACGTAAGTTGCCTTATATAATGTTGCTAACCATAGTAGGAATGGGTTTATTGTGGAAACACAGAATAGATATGATTTGCTCTCAGGCCTTGAGGCGTGTGATTGACGTGAGGAGTTTGAGGGCAAGGAAAATGTAAGATCAGCTGAAGTGTGCCATACGAATATCACACAGGTAAAAACGAGTGGAAATAATGTAATCTCTTGGAACTTTGCAGGACTGGGTACAAAGATGGTGGATTGTAACTGGATCAGGTATATTAAGCAGTTTCAGATCATTTGTCTGTAGGAGACCTGGTCAGTGGATTGTGACCTCTTTCTCGAAGGGTATAAGGCCTTCTATGTTCCTGCGATAGCATCCAGCAGGGGTAGACCTAAGGGGGGCCTGGTCACGTTTATTTCTGTCGCACTCTCCTGTAAAATACGTAGAGTTTTAACAGGCAATTCTGGAATTATTGAGTTAGTATTGAATGGAGATAACTGTTTGACTGGTTTGGTGAATTTTTATAACGCTGTCAACTTATGTTCAGTTTCCAGCCCAATAGCAGCACTAAATGTATTTATTAGTACTTCAATGAAGGAATGTCTCCATGACCTTATGATTATGGGCAATTTTAATGTCCATCCTTGCAGCGACCCCCTGATGAAAAGCATCACGGATTTGCATTGTGATCGCTCCGAGGGCTTGCATTTGGAACATACGGCGGAGGGGGAAGTTTTTAACGATTTATTGAATGACATGGTTTTATCATTAACTATGGCATTGAGGGATCCTTTAAAGTGTTTTGAGATTCCAACCTTTAAGGGTCATGGGAGGGGTACCTTCATTGATTATGTTTTACTCTCTTTGTCAATGCAGTCTTTTGTGGACTCTTTCAATATTGAACATAGTGAATTTAGTGATCATAACCCACTGACTGTACACTTGAAGGGCCCCTGGGTGGCTAAGGAAGGTCGGAATTGTATCATAGGCAGGTTGAGCACAACTGATGGGAGACGGCGTCTTAATTGGTCTATGATTACTCCAGACTTGTTGTATAAAAACATCAAGGACAATTACATAGAGGAAATTGCCAATTGTATTCAAAAAGGGTCTGACCCGTGCCAGGTCCTTAGTGCTTTTCAAAGCCTATCGGACAAGGTGTCTCAGATGATGTTAGTTCCAGTAAAGAACACAGAGATCGGGGGACCAAGATGGTTTAATCATGACTGTTATAAGGCGGCACGCAATTTAAGGTTAGCTCTGGCAGCTAATCCCAGAATAAAGGAGAATGTTCAACAGTGCCGGAAAGAATACAAATCGGTTATTGCCATACGCAAGGAATCTTTAAGAGAAGAGGCATGGGGTGAGATTCTTGACCCCTCTATCCTGAAGTGTAGCTCTAAATTCTGGGCGATAGTAAAGAGACCTTTCCTGGTTCAGGACCCGGGGGATGGTCTGGAATGCTGCATAACAAAGGAGGAGTGGGAAACACATTTTAAACAATTGTATTGCTGTACGACGAATGATAATTTAAATGTTTCTCCTTGCAATAGAGGTGATACTATTAGGTTTGATAGAGGTGAGGTCACTGAGGGCATAGTGGGACTTACAGCCGGGAAAGCTCCTGGTCCTGATGGGATCCCTCCAGATTTATATAAGTCTGAACCTAGCTTTTGGGCACCCATATTAGAGTCGGTCTTTAACGCAGCTGCTAAAATTGGCTGCCCACAATCATGGGGGGTCTCCACGATTGTCACAGTTTTTAAGAAGGGGGACAAGGGTAGCCCGCTTTGTTACAGACCTATTTCACTAATTGACTCCATGGTTAAAATAGTGCAAGGAGGCGTGGCCGGTGCATGTGGTCTGTGGCTGGGACAGTGTGAATCCTTATCTCCCTTTCATCTCACGCACTACTGGAGCAGCAGAGGGATTGCCGAGGGCTGAGGGGCTGAGTCAGCTTCAGTGAACTGCCGGGTCGGGACTGCGAGGTCCAGCGGGCCTTGCGGTGACTTCATTGGCCGCAACTGGGGACTCTTCCCGTACCCTCCCTCCACAGCATATTAAGCCTCGCGGCCCCGCTCCGCAGGAGCCACTCGCAGGCTGGGACAGTGTGAATCCTTATCTCCCTTTCATTTCACGGACTACTGGAGCAGCAGAGGGATTGCCGAGGGCTGAGGGTCTGAGTCAGCTTCAGTGAACTGCCAGGTCGGGACTGCGAGGTCCAACGGGCCTTGCGGTGACTTAATTGGCCGCAGCTGGGGACTCTTCCCGTATACCTCCCACAATCTATTTTAGTCAAGCCCATCGACGCGCTAGCGGGACGCGCGCGGGACGCAGACCGGGGCGAAGCCCGGGCCAAGGGCGGGCCCGTTTCAGCCCGTTCCTGACCGGACCGGGCAACCCCCCCTTGGTTTTTATTTTTATTTTCTGTACTTTCTAGTTTGCACTCGGATTATATGTAAGCATCGTTTGCAGTGTGCCTATTTCAATATAGAGAGGATAACAAAAGACGGCTACTAGGGAAAGCAGAAGCAGGGCTGCTAAAGGGGGGAAACAGCTTACAGGCACCCTTGATGATTTCATCACTAGGTCTAACTCTGTAATAGACATGGGCATTCAATTAATGGAACACAAAGTATCTCTGGATTTAGCAGCTGCAAGAAGATTGTCTCAGGAGCTTGCAATGGCGAAAAAGTCTACGTTGGGTCACATAGCATTGGCTAGAACACCCGAACATGTGATTAGTTCTGCTCCCCTTGTCACGCATGCTGATATACACCATATTCCAGTTCCACTTTCTAGAACACCAACTCCAACACAAACTGTAGGGCTAGCTGTAACGGGTGACACTTTAACTGAACTCAATGAGATAGATTTTCAGGGAGATGAGACCAGCTCGAGGCAATTGACTGTGAGGCAGGAGGGTGCAATACCAAAAAGGAAATGCCCCAATGCCTCAGCCTATGCTAGGAAAAAAATTAAAATTGTAAAAGAACAGGTGTCAAGGGGTATGGTGATTAACGAAGGAAATGGGACTGGTTTGGTTCTCCATAACTCATCAATTAGGCACCAAGAGGCCCAAAATGTTGTTAATTTAGATGTAGCTGAGAGTCCGCAAGAGTTGGCAATTTTGGGCAATTTGTGAGGTATTGGAATTAGGAACGTGGAAGGTGGGAATGAGACCCTACTGAAGAATATAGGTGACATCTTAAAAAAACTTTTAACCCTCTTGAAACAAGATTGACATCTATAGAAAACCAGTTACTTGAGGTGGAAAAAAGTATAATAACACTAACAAGCCTCAGCATAGTGGAACCAACGCCTAACTGCACTTAAAGTGCTGCTCAGATCCCATTGGCCTTGCCGGTACCACATGTGACCAAATCTAAGTCCCCGGCAAAGGGCAAGACTGCTAATAATCTAAAAGTAACAACTTCGAATAATGTAGCAACTATTCAAACAGACCAAGGAATCTCAGGACAGTGTACAAATATCACTAAACCCGACCAGCAGAATCTAAGGGGGATCCAAAAAAGGGAAAAAGTGAGGGGAGGTTATGTTAATTTACCACCAGACGCTAGTCCCTTTGTCGTAGTGTTGACGGGGGTTCCTGAAACAAATAACCATCATGAGAAAACATTCTGGTCACTTAAAAACAAAGTTTAATATTGGCTGAATGAAAAAAGACCCTTACCCCAACACACAAAGAGTAAAATCCTAATGGTCCGTAGGACACCATGGATAGGCCCCACAAACAAATCTATCTCTGGCGATTGCATTATTGTAACATTTGAAGATCCACGTACTATGAGGTACATTTGTGCGTGGAATTCTTTTGGTGGAACCCCTGGAATTGATACTAGACCACTCTCCTTTTTCTACCCGCCAAACAAGTGCATTGACGGGGGAGGGAGGTGGACTCTGGTTAACTATCATGCCCAGGGTGGGTCCAGTGGTGAGAGACAGGGCAATCAAAAACAATGGATGGGTGCCCCCAACATATAACAGATTCAGCTGTCTGGAAGCAGTGGATTGACTGAGGCCTATGATGGGTTGTAAAACCAGTACTACTGGTCCATCCTGCACATGTAGTCCTACGCCTGTGTATAATTTCAAGGAATGTCCCACAGAAGAGGTTAAGGAGGTGCATGCTGAAGGAAATAAGCAGGGAGTGAGTAATGACTCCCATATTTTTGTAAAGAACGGGACTCACTGCACACATATAGACACTTTACATGGAGAGCAGGACATATCGCATGCTGCACAGAACCCACGGACAGTGCATACAACTGAAGCAATCGTCCCCAACCCAAGGCAACTAACTTTAGAATTAGCATCGACAAACAGTCGCAGCGAGGCTACCCTGAGAATAATATCTTGGACTATAGCTGGTGTAGCCAAAAATCTGAGGGACCCCGATTGGGCAGAGTATATTGACTCTAGTGACTTGTGCCTATTACAAGAAACATGGGCAGTAGATATACCATATAGGGTAGGCTTCAAAACGTATGGGATTGGAGCAGTGCCATCTGCAAGGGGTAGGCCATCAGGTGGCCTTATTACTTGGGTCAAAGTAACACTGAGGATTCGGGTCAAAGTCATAGATACTGGTTCTTTAGATTTATTAGCTTTAAAAATTACTAATGATGCAGGGAAACTACTTTATTTAATTAATGTTTATAACAGACCCGCATCTACATCTAAGGAATCGCTTACCCTAATAAAGTTGGATTGCCTTTTGGGAAGATCAGTTGGCAAAGAAGCGATTATCATAGCCGGTGACTTAAACTGTAACTTCGAACCGGTTAAAGGGCTTAGTGAGATTTTTGAGGAGGAAGACCAAGCAAATAATATTCCTCCACTGGACAACGTAGCGCCCGTAAATTGTACAACTTTGGCAGTGCAATTAGTAAAGCTGACTGCGGAATATGGCCTCAGGGCCTGTAACGGTCGCCTTCTGTCGGACGTCTCAAAAAAACCGACTTTCTCTAGGAACAACAGCAAAAGTAATTTAGCCTTTATAATTGTTTCATTGTCCATTTGGCACCACATGGTCGACCTTGAGGTGAAGGATAGGACAGAGAGTGATCACTACCCTCTAGATCTACTGATAGAAGAATCTTTGGTCATAGAGGATGGGACTGCAAAACCACCAGACTTTTCTAGTCCCATAAGTGATGAGGTCCTGGTTAGTAATAATAGGCGCACATTAAAGTGGTCTCATATATTAGAGCACGGTGACATCCTTGCAGCAATATATTCACAGCTTGTTGGGTACTTTGAAGCCTTTACGGGATCCCCTTCTGAGACCAATACCCCTGAACAATTTATGGCTCTACATAACGAGTTTGTTAGGTCATTAAAAGTATTAGTGACAAAAATACCAAAAAAGAGCCATCAAAATTTGAGTAATATGTCCCATAGTAAACCCTGGTATGACAAGTTTTGTAGGGCATCCAAGGGGAAACTCCTGTTGGCGATTAAAACAAAAACACCAGCAGATGTCAGAATTGCTAGGAAAGACTACACGAGAATACAGGCTGCATCAAAGAAGATGTGGGAGGAGGGCAGCTGGCTGACATGTTGGAAGCTGCAAAAGCAAAGGACACAATAGGGTTTTGGAGGCTAGTTGCGAATGGGAACCATGTAGGGAGGGTTGTCAAGGACGTCCACCTTGATGAGATGACGTAGGTCAATCATTTTTCAACCCTATATAAAAAATATGATGGGATTCGCAGTGAGATTAGCGCTGAAGCACCATGGCACATAGCCCCTATTGACCCTCTGGACTTCTCAATTGAAGAAACAGAGGCAGCAATAAATTCTGTGAAAAGTGGTAAGGCCCCAGGGTTAGACAAAATACCTGGAGATCTTTACAAACATGATATGGGTACCCTATATAAATTGCTTATGTAACACGCTGTCACGTAGTAAAGATTTCCCCAATAGTTGGCGGGGAGCTGAGATTGTCTTAATCTTTAAAAAAGGCGATAGGTCGGACCCTTCAAATTATCGACCAATCAGCCTAATGGACATTCTCCAGAAAATCTACTCAAGACATATTTTAACCCGTGTAAACGAGTGGTTAGAAGACAAGATGGTCCTTACAAAGTTCCAGGCTGGGTTTAGGAGCAAAGTGAGCACCATCGACCAAGTCTTTAGATTCTGCTGCCTCTATTGGAAATATGTCCACATCAAAAAGGGCCATTTGTATGTCGCCTTTGTAGATCTTAAGGCGGCATTCGATTTAGTACCGCGAGAACTGCTTTGGAGGTCCCTTCATAATGCTGGATTACCTGGTTGTTTGTTAGCCCAGATAGTCGAACTGCATGCCAGGAACTTTGCCAATGTGAGGTGGGGTCCCAACGGTGAACTTACCAAGAATATACCAATTGAGCGTGGTGTCCGCCAAGGCTGCGTTCTGGCCCCGACATTATTTTCGCTCTTTGTGAATGATATTCCCGAACACTTAGATGGTTGCTTGAATGATTCACCGAAATTGAATGGAGAGAGGGTGCCTGCGTTACTTTTCGCGGATGACACCATTCTAATTTCGCAAACTAAGAAAGGTCTCCAGGCACTACTCCATTCATTTAGCGACTACTGTAGCAAGAAAGGGTTAGAAATTAACGCAATAAAAACGAAATGTATGACTCTAAATCCCATTAAATCTGATAAAGGATGTTTTTCTCAAATAGCCAAAGGTTGGAATCAGTTGAATCTTTTTCTTATCTGGGGGTTTCGCTTGACTCTAAGTTCACGTGGAACCCGCAGATTGAAAAAAGCAAGGTAATATTGGCACAGAATACAAAACACATTCTCACAAAGCATAATTTAAGTACCAGTAAAGCGGTATCACCAGCTGTAGAGATATTTAAATATAAAGTACAACCAGCAGCTCTCTATGGCTCCAGAATTTGGGGGCCGATGTCAAAGGACGCTTTTAATATTTTGGATAATAAATGTATGTGCAGCATTGTAAGAGCCCCAAAAGGCATGCCTTTGGTACCCCTCCAGTTAGACTTGGACTTAAAGAGGACCGATCATTACACTATTGTACGGCCGCTGATTTTCTGGGTCAGACTATGGCAGACTCCAGATCTGCTAGATTATAAGAATGGGTTAAAAGAGTTACTGTGCTTAGATGTATCCAACTCCAATGCTTGGCTAAAACATATTAGAACGTGGTTTATCAAAATAGGTATATCTTCGATTTTGGAAAAGCCCTGAAAGGTTGCCGCCAAATTCAAAAAATGTGGTAAAAAAGGCTTTTTGCGGTTATATAAATAACCAAGTATTTAATAGCAATAATGGTGGGTCACTGGTTAGCAACTTCTTAACCTTCAAGGATGTACCCCTATTTGAGAGTTTCCTTGATGAAGTTGAGCCCCCACTTGCTAAAACCCTTTTTTATGAAACTTAGATATGGCAACCTCATGACTAATTCAACTCTTGCACGCTGGTCTAGGAAAAACGCTAATGATATTCCAACTGCAGGAGATTTATTTACTTTGTGCAAGGGCAATCACAAGGAGGATGACATGCATATCCTTTTCTTCTGCCCAGCATATACCCTGGCCAGAAGAAAGTGGATCAAACCTTTGTGCAATCTTTTAGGAATTAGGTCATGTATGATGGCACTTAGAATAATCAAATCTGATACATCACAGACCATTGTATTCAGTGCCAGCAGATACCTTTATTCCATCTATTTTGTTCGTAGGAAAAAAGGCTTAAAGTTGTAATGTTACGGGGTGTTTTCATGCTTTTTAAGAATTGCTGAATTGAGTGCATTATTTTATGATTTTTAACCTATTAATTTTATAAACACAATTATTATTGCATGCAAACTGGATTTTGGACTGTTTTAAAATGAAATGTTTGTTGATCAAATCTTTTATGGCAAAATAACGCCGAAGTAAAGAAAATAATGAATGAATATTAAGCAAGTACACTGTTGCTCAAAGGGGTACTGTCCACCTTGCCTTCATGGACTTGTCATCTGCTTTCGACTGTGTAAACAGGGGAAAGCTGTGGCAGTCCATGAGGGATAAGGGTGTTGACAGCGGGATTGTCAACTTCCTTGTCGATTTACACAGCAACACCAGTGCTAATGTTAGGTATTCTCAAGATCTGTGCATAACTAGTAACTTTGACATCAGAAAGGGTGTGCGTCAAGGATGTATTCTCGCCCCCTTTCTTTTTAACTTTTATATTAATGAGCTACATAGCGTATTGCAGAATGTGAAGGCTGACTGCCCCAGAGTTGGCAGGCGGGGTATTCCTGTTCTTTTATACGCAGATGATGCGGTTCTAATTTCTAGAACCGAGAAGGGTCTTCAAGCTTTATTAAACGCTTTTGAAATGTTCATGACGGATAGAGACCTCCTGGTCAATAACTCTAAATCTTTCGTCATGCAAGTTGGCCAACAACTAAGAAGGAACTTTTTATTTAAAATAGATGATGTAGCAATCCCCATTGCGAAATCATTCTCGTATCTTGGGGTCCTTTTTGATACCAAACTTAGTTGGGGTCCCCATCTTGATAAAAAGAAAAGGGAATTGGTAAGGGTGGATGCTTCTATTTTTTACTTTGCATCGAAACTGGGGGAAAAAACTTATAATGCCATGATGAAACTTTACAATGCAAAATCAGTGGCAACTGCCGTCTATGGTAGCAAATTATGGGGCTATGTGCCCGTAGAACAGCTGCAGATTGCTGAAAACTCTTTTATGAAACGTCTCCTGTGTGTCCCAGCAGGTACATCCAATTTTGCAGTACATGAAGAGTTAGGGTTGCAATACTTATGTGACATTTTTTCTTTACACCCGCTGACCTGTTGGCTAAAACTGTGGCTGAATAAGGACATACAACTGACACATTTGATTGTGAGAGATTACCTGTCTCAGGATAAGGCAATGGGTACCCCTTGGTTAAAATATTTGAAATCCAGTTTTTCCAGGCTCGGCCGTTCGGATTTGTTTGAACACCCGAGCGGGATTGTAAAGGGTGATGTGGATGTAATTAAGCAAGCCTTCCTTATGGACAAAAAGGTCAAAAGAGAAGGAGAGGAGCTCCTGAAACCCAGTGTAAGAAAATTTGTTATGTTAAAAACATGTGAAACGATGGAGCCCTATTTGACGGGCTCGCTGACCTCCCATGAGAAGTTCCTGTTAACAAGGTTTAGGTTAAATCTCTTTCATCATCTGCTGATTAGACCAAAAAATGATATTTTTAATAAATCTGCTGCTTCCTGTGGCTGCGACGGAAAGTCTCCACAGGATATGCTGCATTTTATATTTTTATGTAAATTTTATGAATACCCGTGCAAATGCTATCTGGTAGATCTTTTAAAGAAACTCAATTGTAACCAGATCAGACCAGCATTAATGTATCCGCAACTTTTGCATAGTGACAGTATTCTCCAAGTTACTGAATTTTTAAAATTGTCTGCTAAGTTGAGAAATTGTTTGGACCAGTGATGGTCCTTGTTGACTGAATTATCTTTATAATGAATTTTTATGTATGGAACACGCTTTATTTTTGCACTCTTGCACTTTACCCATCATGTTTTACAACTACTGTGTTTTAAATTGCTTAATATTGTATATGTACTTTTGTGGTTTGAATCAAAACCGAAATAAAGTCTCTTTTGATTTGATTTGATATATCATCGATCACCTCTGTCTTAGTCCTCTGAAACTTTGTCACTCTATCTGGCTAAAAGAGGAACTTGGCTGTAGCAGACTGATCTTGCGGTATTGTTTAAAACTGGATAAATCCTACCAGATTCCGTGGCTGGCATATGGTGTGCATAATATGCGGATTCTACGGAGGTCTGATCTGTATGACAACCTTTTTAGTATAACTCGCCTTGATGGCAAATGGGTTGAAAAATATTTTTGTGATAATTTGTCAGCAGACCGTGAGGATTCGTCACTAATGAAACACTCAATGCGACATGCAATTTTTGTCAAAACTGTCAACAACAGAGAACCCTACTTGACCTGGAATGTGATGCTTCACCGACGCCATCTGTTAATTAACTTTAGATTGAACCTGTTTCCTCGTTTAGTTCCTTTTAACCGTGGTTGTTTTACAAATTCGGATCTCTCCCTTTGTTACTGCAATAACATTTCGATTAACAACGCACTTTATGTTGTTGTGTTTTGCCCAAAATATAATAGTTTGCGACAAGTTTTTGTGCCCAATTTTAGAACAGCTGAATTTTACTCAAGTTAGGCCTGCTTTTGCGTACTTACAGATGGTAAATTCTCCCCCAGTCTGCTTTTTTCTTGCACGCTTTCTTGTGGGGATTTAAAACAAGTATGAGTATGTTGATGATAATTTGTGTACCAGTTTTATTGTTTTTGACTTTTATGATTTTATTTTTAAAATCAAATTGAGAATACAAACTGAACTATGAACTGGTTGTAGCTCTTGATGTGCCTCCTCATTGTAGGTCAAAGTGCTTGTAGCACCTCACTGACATTTGATTGTGACATTCCACCAGATGCAAGCAACACTGGATTGAAATGACCCTGTGATCATAAACTGTTGTACTGACATGTGTCTGGTTTTTCTTTATTTGATATAAGATTTCATTTGTGAAGTAGGCAGTATGGCTTCAGCTGATGATGTAGACCTTTTTGATTGTTGCCTATTGTGTAGAATATTGTCAGATGTATTCCCCTTCTTCCATGTTATGTTATATTATGTTAGGCAAATTTATAGAGTGCATGGCTGCCCCAGCAACAGGGCGTCCCAGCGCTAGCGGACTGGTGACCAGGAGAGAAGTGGTTATATCAATTCAATTTCAATTGTCTTTATTTCGATTCGATTCATCATAAAAGACAGTTTGTACAATAAGAACAGCCACAAGGAAAACGAGCAGTAATTCATAAATATGGTTAAAATACAATTTCCATAGGCTGAAAGGACACTTAACATTTAAAATAAGCATAGATAAAACAATTGTTAAAATTCATAAATATCAAAATAGATGCTACACTGATTCCGGCCTGGACCTAATAATCCACACCCATCCTAAAACTTTTGCTACGGCAATAACAATAGGTTCACTTGTGTCCTACCTTAGGACCCATAAGGCTACAGATCCCACCCTTGTACCCAGGTTTCGACAAATCAGTTTTAACCATTTAACCCAAGGGGCCACATAGGCCGGACACTCAAAAAATATGTGGCCAATAGATTCCCTGCGATCCATACACCATCTACAGTATTCACCAGCCTGTCCCCGCCAGTTTTTAGTAAATGAGCGAATGGGAAGGCAACCAACCCTAAGCTGATGGTATAATTTCCTATCACTGGACCTACTAATAGTGTCCCAGTATTCTTCTAGTAGAGGGTCACTTTTTAATTCTAGAAACATCCCCGACAGTGAAGTGGCCGGAGTCTGACTGAAGTGTTTCTAGCTAATCATAGTCCAGTACGGCTGTTTAAATAGCTTTTTAGATGGAAAGACGCTATTAACAGGGTCAGACCACAAGTTTCCCAATCCCATACCCTCCAAGAGCAATCTGATCTGCCTAAAACATGAGAGAATTTCCCGAACCCATAATGGAACGGACATGCAACACTGCCTTTGCATACATAGCCAGTTCTGAGGTGGACCATAACCTCCTCCATAGGGCCAATGGTTTAAAACGGGCAATGTCATCTATGGCATGGCATCCAAGGTCCAATAATAACGGTTTCTTGGGGCTAGAACGGGGAGACCTATTAGGTTTCTTAGAAATTTGTTTTGGGCCTTAACCAAAGAGGAAAGGTCCGCAAAGCCCCATAGGTCCACTACGTACAGGATCGCTGAACCTATCCTGGAGTTATATATTTTCAGAGCTGGGCCTATCCTTTTGGTCTGGTACGTTCTCTGTTCTTTTATCAGACATCCTGTAAGTTGGGCAAACTTGAGGGTCAGAGTGTCAATTTGTGGCTTCCAACTCATTTTGCTCTCTAGCACAATACCCAAATAAGTCATTACATTAGTCTGAACTAGTTTTGTGTTGTTCATTGTAACGTGGCCCACAACAGGTCTACCCCTGTTTAATACCATAAACTTCGTTTTTGAGACATTAACCTGTAAATTGTGGTCTTTATAAAAATCATCAAACTTGTTTAGGGCAGCCTGCAAGCCCATATGTGTCTGTGATAATAGAAGCGTATCATCCCCAAACATTAAAAGCAGATATTTGGTCCCACCCAGGGAAGGGGCGTCCGTCGAGAAATTTGAAAAATACTGCACAACCCTATTAATGTATAACAGAAACAGGGTTGGCGCAAGGACGCACCCTTGCCTAACACCCCTTGACACTGGAAATCTGCTTATGACCTGCCCTTGCTTGCCCCATCGCACTTGAGCGAAATTCGACTCATGGAGTCTCATAACAATATTCAGAAGTTCCGGGGGCATCCCCTTTCTACCTAGGACCCCCCACAGTTTGGCCCTAGGGACAAGGTCAAAAGCAGACCTAAGGTCAACGAAGGCGGCGAACAGGGTACCACCGCCATGGGTGACTATTTTCCAGTAGATACGTTTGAACATGACGACCTGTTCAATGGTACAGGTACTTGATCTAAAGCCGGCCTGGAGAGGTGATAGAATTTCTTCCAGTTCCATCCAACTCTGTATTCGAGCCAGGACCATCCTTGCAATGATTTTTTGGATGGTGTCTATCAAACTAATTGGACGATAGTTCCCCGGGTTTGAACGGTCCCCTTTCTTGTATATTGGTGATATCTCGGCACCTCTCCACGACTCCGGGACAACAGCCCCCTTAGATATGGCATTAGCCAGAAATATTATATAGAGTACCCAATTGTCCCGGTCATGTTTGAAGAGGTCCGCCGGGATACAATCAATACCCGGAGCCTTTCCACTAGGGATCTTACTCAGGGCCTCCTCAACTTATCTACTTTCGAAGACTAGGTCGTGCATACTGGCCGTATCTTGAGTGACAAGGGGAATGGCAACCTCATTTAGATTTAACCCTGAAAATTGGGACTCAAAGTGCTCGACCCCTCTATCAATAGGGACATAATTTGCGGGGACCTGCGAATTTTGGGAGTTGCCCCATTTCACGATGTGCCAGAACTTGGTCAGATTTTTATGTTGACTGGCAACAAGAAGGTCCTGCCAGCGGTTGTTATCCCACTCTTGTTTGGCCTGGGTTTTAGCTTTGCAGTAGATCCGCCTGGCAGATCTGATAACGTCCATGTTCTTTGTTTTAATGGCAGCAGCTAATAGACCATATTTCTCCCTACACTGTACCAGTTTTTGCACTTGGGTTGGCACGTTTTTTCCTTAAGATTCCCAGATTTAGTAAAGTGCATTTTTAGGCCAGAATATAGGTCTACATGAAGTTTTGTTATCTTCCTGTTTATGTCTACCTGTGTTGGGAGAAAGCGCAGGGTTTCAAGGGCCCTAGTTACTTTGGTATTTATTGCATCTAGTACCCCCGGGTCAATAACAACCTTCGCCCAGCGCACCCTACGTTGATCATTTGTTAAAAGGGCATCAGCCGTGACTATCTCTGCGTGCTATTTACAACGCAGGTCTCCGCTTAGCTGAAAGGTAACTACAAGGGGATTGTGGTTGCTCTCAGGGCGATCCACAATCTCCATATCCCTTAAAGTTGACCAACATTCAACTTTGATAAGGACATAATCTATTCTATTTTTGCGCAAGCCATTACCATATGTATCCCTGCCCATTTTGCCAGAGACGGTCCGCCCATTTGCTGCCCTAAAACCACGTTCTAAGCAGAGACCCATCCATTGTAGGGCCGATTCTGTCAATTTCTTAATGGGAGGAAGTTCAAGAGGGGGAATATTCCATTGGGCGTCTGATTCTGCCAAAAGTGTATCCCCGTCAACATACAGTGGCTCAAAAGAACAATTTAGGTCCCCTGCTATTATGATGTTTATACCCAGGCTAACTGAATCCAAAAAACTATCAAGGTTTTGAAAGGTAACCGTCCCACGCCCGCCAGGCAGCCCTCTATTATAGACATTGATAATGAGTATTTCTGGGCCGCCGGGAAAGTGTAACTTTACAGCCAAAAGATCCGGGTTGTCAATGGCTAATTCCATGGGACTACATTTGATGGTTTGTCTAACCCAAGTACTCAGGCCTCCCTTTGGTCTACCCTTTGCCCCTTTGACTGCTACTTTATAAAAATTAAGAAAACCTTATAAGTAAATCGGGTCAACTGCCCATGTTTCCTGGAAGACTAGTATATCAAATTTTTCCGCCAGAGCCGACCACTCTCCTATAGAGATTTTGCTCCTCAGACCAGCTATGTTCCACGAAACCAAAGTAATTTGCTGGGTGTCAAAAACCTTGGGCATTGCTTGAAAAGGCAAAGCCAGCTGGGCATCCAAGAGGTCAATGCTACCCCTGTTATTACACCCTCTCATGCATGGACAACGGTCCCTGGGTGTGGGCTCATCGGTACCCATATTTAATCCACCCACAGATAGGGCCACCCCAGGATTTAAAGGTCTTATGTAGGATGTGTTACTGTCATGGGCGCTCTCTTTGGGGGGAGAGTAGATTGAGAGTCTCAAGCTGCCTTGTGGTACTAAAAGGGAGGAGGTTTCAGTATCCATTACTCCGTTTCCAACACCCAAAGACTCCCCATTTAAGGAACTACTAGATACCATCTTCTCATCAATTTTACAGGCTTTACCACTATGCATAACTATACTGTTTCCCCTGTTCCCGTGGGTCAGTCAGTCCACACACTCCAAACTACTCAATGCCTCAAAGCGGTTATGCAAGGGTAGACGGTACTTCTGACCACATGGGCCACAGGTGTGTCTGGAAAACATATCCCACCCATTGAACTGATCAGATGTCTCTCCTCTGCCATAGTGGGGGAAAAAGTAGCCCAGGTCTAGGGTGAGAATTCCCTTTTCACCCTGATTACTATAGTAATCACCAATGAACCTAACCACACTTGGGTCCCTGAAGTTTGTTATTATACAGTCCCCCTCCACGTCCTTTCTTCTAGTGCCCAACCAACTTACCCTTCTAAAAGATAAAATTTCTGCTTTCATGTTGGGGGGAAGTGGCCTATTCCCATTTAACCAGTGAGTGACCTTGTTTTTAAGCTCTCTATGTGACTCTAGCTTGTCTTGGTGGAGCCCTGAAACACCAGCCAAAATTTCTATATAGGGTGCTACCTCTGGGGCTAAATTTATACAGGGCACTTTTTGTGGAATCGCCTCATTTCGATGGAGATTTTGCCCTCTTCTAGTAGATTCAGTTTTGGGGTCACTTGTAGCTACCCTCTTCCTACCCCCAACAACAATTTGGTCTACTACCACCCTAGGTTGGACTATATCTCGTGAATTAATAGCGCCTGTAGGAACGGGAGAGGAGTGCTGTTTCGCACTCTCGTTAGACGGTAAAGAGTGGGAAGTACCATTTGAGCCATTTGTACAAGCCACAGCCATATCGGGGGGTGGTAGAGGCCTATGTCCAGTTACAGGCCCCACAGCCCATTCCAAAAAAGCTGAGTTTGCTGTTACGATGTTTTCCAACCTCCCTACACTCTCACTGAGATGTTTAACTCTCTCGAGTAATGGAAGTATTAATGATTTTAAGAGTTGTTCCAAGGTTTCTACTGTACCTCTTGGAAGGGGGTTTTCTGCAGGTTGTCTGGGAGTAGCCATGGCAGCATGGTTACATGGGCCATTAGCCAATGTTTGGTGCGGTATATGGGAGGGTCTGTTTGGGTGGTGGTGGTGGAGATTTTTTGTACTTTCACACGTCCACCCTTCTGTGTCCCTCTGCCACCCTTTCTCTTTCCTACAATGGGCTGGGAAAGATTTCCCTTACTTGTTTTTTCCACCCTGGAGTTAGTCTTGATACACGGGTTGCTGATAGTAGGGAGATTAAGTTCAGGTGGTCTACTCCTCAAAATTGATATACTATAGGTGGTGGTATCTAGTGAAGAACTAATTCTAGAAGTGTCATCCCTCACCCACTCCGAATTGATTCTTAAATTGTGTTCACTGGGAGCAGGCAGCCGCTCTGGTGTGACAGCGGTCATAATTTTGCCCAGGGAAGATCTTTTAGCAGCTAACTCTTGTGATAGCCTTTTTTCGGTGACAGAAATTTCATACTCAGGAACATTTGCTGCTCTCGTAATGATATGCTCCAAAGTCACTGATACAGAGGCCCCCACACTACCCTGTGCAATCTTCCTCCCATTTCTTAAATGTAACGCTATTTGCTAGTACTCAATATAGGGTGTAAACTACTAAATAAACAAGATGAAAATAGCATCAACGGCATCAACAATTTTGACTGGAATTAAGGGAGGATTACACACAATTAAGAGTCAGTTTATCCACTACCACTAGTAGACTTATGAGGGTTTGAACTCTGTACATTGACATGTACAATGTTCGACCAGACAATGCTGCCTAATGTTGATGACAATAAAGGTCTTACTTCACGGGAACACAAATGGAAAGGGGAGGGCCCCGTCCCGGCGTCCGTTGGCCCCGGACGGCCACCGACAGCCCGCTCTTTGCCTGGGCTTCTCCCAGGACGCTCCAGCGCGCTCCAGCGCAGTGGGCGCTCAAACTATTAATGTATCGCGAGAGAAATCCAGAGGGCGGAGTCATAGCGCGGGACCAGGTGGTGTTGGTGAAGCAGGGACTCCTGGTTGATCGAGTCCCTATAGACGTCCTCTGTGCAAACTCCTTCGGTGAGGAGTCACCCCAGGTTGCAGGCACCAGCTAATGCCCAAGGCAGTGCAAAATATCGGCCAAGAACCGCGAAGCGGCACCCGCAAAGCGGGTGCGGCGAGCAACGGCGTTGTTTAAAGCTGAGTTCTCCCCAAAGCGACGGGCAAAGAGCAGCAGTCAGTACTCCTCTCCCAACAGCGGCAAGTGGCTATATGGAAGTGCAATGGCAGGTTTTTACCTGTTTCCAGAATCCAGTGGCAAAGTGAGCAAGGGACCCACGTCTGGGCATACCCTGCCAACTTAAGGTGAACAAAGCAAACACAAGGGTTTGATGGACGGAGCGCTGAAAATTTTCAGACATTCACCCCCAGCCACGGATCTGGGTTGAATCCATCATCATTCTTTAGCTCACTTCACTACCTCAGTTCAGACCCAGGTATATGCAAATCAGGCTTGACACTGTGCCTCATGGGAACAGTCCAGCCCGAACTGCCAAGCCAGGTCTTCCCTGAACCGTGAACAAGCATCCTGGAACCCGTTTCTGCATAACACCCTTCATCAGGCAGGCTAGCATGGAGTATGTGATCACTGACCCAGAATAACTGAATCAGTCTTATTTGTTATGTTTCTGATTTTGACACTTGTATTTATGTGTTATTGTGCCATGGTAGTGATCCTGAGTTGAACACTCTTTACATTCAACATATCCATGCTTCCAGGAGTCCCTAGTTTTCACCTTACAACGTTCACCTGGTAGTACATTCACAATGTTATATGTGGCAATTACAACAGGAGACTTTGCTTTATGATGTGTGTTTTTAAGTAAGTGAAAAAGGTCAAAGAATCAACATAAAATTCAACAGTGCAAACAATAAGTGAAGACTTCAGTCATGGTAGATGAAACCATTGTAGTAGAGTCCAAATGGTAATGAGTCCAAAGTATGACATTCTCCTTCCATATGATATGGAAAATTGGGCGGGAACACTCAAACAAAGTGAATGTGTAACACAAGTGGGGGGACGTTAAGGTCAAGGGGCCATATGTACAACCTTTTTTGCACTCGCAAACAGGAGATCGGCCCGTTTGCGACTGCAAAATGAGTAATGGCATGTACAAACGCTATTTTGTGATTCACTGACTCGCAAAATTGCATGTGCGACTCTCGCTATTAGAAAGGTTTATCGCTTCCTAATAGCCTAATAGTGAGACTCACTGCCATGTACTATTGTTTTGCTACCGCATTTGTGACCGCAAAACACTTGCAGTTTACCAACTACTTCAAGTAGGTGGTAAACATATTTGTTATGATCAGGCAGTGGTCACAGGGACCACTGCCTACCCTTAAAAAAATGAAACTGAAAAGTTAAATTTTTCTTTCCATTTTCCTTTAAGGAAAACAGTCTGTATTAAGAAAAAGCTGCTTTATTTAAAAAGCAGTCCCAGACATGGTGGTTTACTGACCCCAGCTGGCCACCATCCCTGGAAGTTCTAGCCATTCCCAATGGGGTCGCAAATTGCGCTTGCCTCATAAATATTGATGAGGAATGCAATATATGACCCCATTGGGAATTGCTAACAGTGTCTGTGACACTGTTGTACATTGCATTTTGTGAGTCGCAAAGCGACGCAACTTGCGAGTCACAAAATGTAAGGGCCCAAGGTCTCTTACTGGCGGTGATGGGTGTCTTGCCATCCTAAGCTCCTTGGTTTTTGGTGGAGGGGGTATCTGAAGCTCCTGACAGGGTTACTTGCAGGTGTGTCATCCTCTGGCAGGGCCTCTATGTAGCTGTGGCAGATGTTGATGGTGATCTACTTAGATCACTGGAAGGGGTAAAAGCAGGTGAAAACACCCTGCCGAGGGTGATGCTAATGTCGTTCAGCACCCCACCCATGGAGACATCCTCTGTGCAGGTGCCAGCCACCTCATTGTGGATGCCAACCACCGCATTGTGGATGCCATCCACCTCAGTTTGGATTTCAGCAGCCTCCTAGTATGTGACTCAGCGCAGCTCATTCATTCCTTGGATTTCAGCTAATAACTGCCACATGAGATTTTGCTAATCCTGCTAAACTACCAGGATGGCAGCCTGGTTGACCGTGGCCTCTGTGGTCCTACTCTTTGGATTCATAGCTACCCTCCCACTAAACCTACCCCACGGCCCTGTGCCCCTGGTGCAGACTGCATCCACCCACTGCGTTCTACTGTGACTGCAATGGTGTTAGCCATCAAAGACTCTGGGCCTGGGGCACATAAAATGGTACTGACTGTGCTAGATGCACAGTTTTGGGGAGGGGGCAGTGGTTGGCTATAATGTTAGCAATGGTAGAGGTGTTGTAGTGGGCATAGTGAGCCCCATTGTAACTGACTGCCCAGGCTGACCAGATAGACCAGGACCGTCATCCATGTCGACCTCTTCAAGAGCATTGTAATCACTGAGGACTTAATCTTGTGGGTGAGAGGAACTCTGTTTAGTTTCCAACCTCTTTGCAGGTGCAGTGGTGGTTCGACCTTTTGAGAGATAGAGAGCATTGTTAATGTTGAAAGTGAGGTATCTACATCCACGTTGTATGTGTCATGGTAAATGAGAACCTAGAATGGAATCAAATAGATTTTTTTTGGGGGGGGTGGAGTTTAATATAGTGCTAATTCTACCCGATGGTATCAGAGTACTTTACATGTGCACCAGTTGTGTTACAGACGGACACATTCATTTTGTCAGGCACATAGATATTAAGGGATTTGTCCAGATTCACAGGATGCTGAGTGTCCCTGCCAAGACTCGAACCCGGTTCCCCAGCTTCGAGGTCGACCTCTCTAGCAGTTAATCTATTTGCCCTGATTTTGAGTTGTTTACTAGACATTTGCTGACATTCATTAGATGTAGTAGATTTTATCAGCTCATTTGCTGTGCAGATATGTGGCATTTTGACTTTAGGGATAGTCATGACATCTCCAAATCTCTGCTACAAACACAATGTGTTCCTAATATGTGCATCCGTCCATTCGAAGGCCTAGTTGTGCCTATACTGGCAAACACCCAGCTTGGCTATATGTTTAGCATTGCTCATCATGTGAGAAGTGCAGAGTCAGGAGTTACCTGGAACTGCTAATCAGCTGAGTTTCCTTCATGGCTCACATATATTAGGGGTATGCCATTGTTATGGTGTCACTGATGCCATCATTAGTTTCAACTGATGGGTCCATGACATCATCGAGCAAAGTATGCATACCTATATCTAAGTTAAGCATTGTCTGTACATTGCATAGTCCATGATGAGGGAAGATCAGTTGTTACATGGGAGACAAGTGAGAAAGGGCAAAAGGAGTGTAGCATCGAGGTTAGAATTCCAGTCACAGGGCCTCATGGTAGTAGGGGTAGTTTTTCAATGTAACTTTACCAATACTTGAGAAATGGTAACCTGCATGAACAGTTAACATCAGTAGTAACATGGGAGACAAGTGAGCAAAGGGCAAAAGGAGTACAGCATCTTGGTTAGAGTTGGACTGACTAGGCCTCATGGTAGTTGTAGTCACTTCAATGTCACATTTGAAAAACTTGAGTAATGGTACGCCGCATGAACAGTTAACATCAGTAGTAGCATGGGAGACAAGTGATCAAAGGGCAAAAGGAGTATAGCATCTTGGTTAGAGTTGGAGCAACAAGGCCTCATGGTAGTTGTAGTAACTTCAATGTGACTTTAGCAACACTTGAGTAATGGTAACCTACATGACTAGAGAAGAGCAGTAGTAACATGGCAGACAAGTGAGAAAGGGCAATATAAGTGTAGCATCCTGGTTAGAGTTAGACTAACAAGGCCTCGTGGTAGTTTTAGTCACGTCAATGCCACTTTAGCAGTTTTTATTTATTTATTTAAAGAGTTTTATATAGCGCTGCTAGACCCAGAGGTATCAGAGCGCTTTACATGAGAATCAGCAATGTAACAGAAACAGTTCAACAATTACACAATAAATCCAAAAAAAGGCAATACAATTAGGAGAGGAGAGAAAGGAGAAAGAAAAGTAGTGGAGGGGGCAGGGGAGGTGAGAAAGGGAGGATAAGGGAAGAGACAATACGGAGTGATGAAAAGAAGTCTGTCTAAAGACCGACTGGCTAGGTGATGACCAAGGAGGGAATCCACGGCCCATCTCCCCTATAGCTAAACCAGGTAGCTCCATCAGGCATCAGACAAAAAAGTTCAGTCTCAATACATTGAGAGAGGGGAGAAGGAGAGACATAAATAGAGGGAGGATGCGGGAGGAGATGACAGGAGGGACGAAAGGAAATGCAACAATGTGGTTCAACAGTGTAACAGAAAAAGATCAACCATTACACATTACATCAAACAATCAGCAATACATTAGGAGAGGAGAGAAAGGAGAGAGAAAAGAAGTGGGGGGTAGGGGAGGTGAGAAAGTGATGATAAAGGGAAGAGACAACCGTAGAGACGAAAGGAAGTCTGTCTAAAGACCGACTGGGTAGGTGACGACCAAGGAGGGAATCCACAGCCCATCTCCCCTATAGCTGAACCAGGTAGCTCCATCGGGCATCAGACAAAGTAGTTCGGTCTCAAGTGTCGAGGAAGAGGTTCACAGAACAACAGGGTGGGAGGGAGATACGGCAGAAAGACGAAGGAAAGTCTGCCCAAAGTCCGGCTGGGTAGGTGACGGTCGAGGGGGAAGTCCCAAAACCCATCTTCTCTATAGCTATCAGGTAGCTCCACCGGGCTTTGGCCAAATAGCTAGGTCTCAATGGGAAACATTTAAATAACAAGGGGGGCAAAATAAATGGAGCGTAGAGGGGCGGGGACAGGGAAGGTGAGAAAGGGTGGATAGGGGAAGAGACAACAAGGAGAGACGAAATGAAATCTGTCTAAAGGCCGACTGGGTAGGTGACGACCAAGGAAGGAATCCACTGATCGTTGTCAAGCAGTGCTTGACAACGATCAGTATACCATAGCTGTTGGCAACATGCATTTGGGATGGACTAAACATTTACATTTTATCACATATCGTGGGTCCTGGATAGATATTTGTATGGAAATGCACTTACAGACAGCATTGCAACATGTGGCATGTCCTAGAGTTGGCTACATGTGGCGTATATGCAACAATAGTCCATGATGAGGGAAGATCAGTTGTTACATGGGAGACAAGTGCGAAGGGGCAAAAGGAGTGTAGCATCGAGGTTAGAATTCCAGTCACAGGGCCTCATGGTAGTAGGGGTAGTTTTTCAATGGAACTTTACCAATACTTGAGAAATGGTAACCTGCATGAACAGTTAACATCAGTAGTAACATGGGAGACAAGTGACTAGGCCTCATGGTAGTTGCAGTCACTTCAATGTCACATTTGAAAAACTTGAGTAATGGTACGCCGCATGAACAGTTAATATCAGTAGTAGCATGGGAGACAAGTGATCAAAGGGAAAAAGGAGTATAGCTTCTTGGTTAGAGTTGGAGCAACAAGGCCTCATGGTAGTTGTAGTAACTTCAATGTGACTTTAGCAACACTTGAGTAATAGTAACGTACATGACTAGAGAAGAGCAGTAGTAACATGGCAGACAAGTGAGAAAGGGCAATATAAGTGTAGCATCCTGGTTAGAGTTAGACTAACAAGGCCTCGTGGTAGTTGTAGTCACGTGAATGCCACTTTAGCAGCACTTGACAAACGATCAGTATACCATAGCTGTTGGCAACATGCATTTGGGATGGACTAAACATTTACATTTTATCACATATCATGGGTCCTGGATAGATATTTGTTTGGAAATGTCCAACATGTGGCATGTCCTAGAGGTGGCTACATGTGGCTTATATGCAACAATAGTCCATGATGAGGGAAGATCAGTTGTTACATGGGAGACAAGTGAGAAGGGGCAAAAGGAGCGTAGCATCGAGGTTAGAATTCCAGTCAATATACATTGCCACAGACAAACCAACATCTCAGATACTTTGAATATCGCATGTTAGGAAAGTAGATAGAGAACAGAATAAGAAAGGCAGAGGTGACAGCAAATAGGACATTGTGATATTGTGGCAGTTGTTGAAGTGTAACTTATCAGAGTCCACTCCCCTCTCTGTTCCTGACAAGTCCTCCGTATACAGGAAAACCAAGACCCTCTCCTCTCAGGATAAGATTTGTAATGGTTCACTAGGAGTGCCACCACCAGTTCTCTGACCCTCCAGGTGGTGGCTGTTGTACTTGATACGTTCCCTCAGCCTGAGGTCATTCCACCTCTTCCTATTGTATCCCTGTATGCACAGGGTGATACCAATAACATTTACTCTGTTGACTATCCCGTCCCACGTTTCTATTTTCCTATTGAGAGCAGTATGCTGGACTTGAGACCCAAATATTTTGCGGCTCTACTCTGATGATTTCATCCACCATGACTGAAAACTCTTACTCGGTGAAGCTTGTTTTGTTCCACAGGCATGGTGAAAAAACAAAAATGTGAGTGATTATACGAATGAAGAACAAATAAGTGAAAGAAGTAAAAAGATGCCAAAAAAGAAAATTACATGAGGTGGGGAGTGCTAAGTGGGAAGATGAAAAAAGGGGTGCCTTATCTAAACATGCAGAAAATGTTTGTCTGTCTTGCTGTGCTGCAATTTGGAAGAAAAGGATGCTGGTCAGGGATGGGGCTTGTATTTTTATGTGATTTACAGGCGTATCCACTTGCCAAAGCACATTAGCGGTGTAGTTTTTAAATCCATCCAATGGTCACTGTTTTTTTATGAGTACGTTGGTGGTCAGCAGCAGTTGGGTAATCACTGTATCTTAAGCACCAATTTGAGACCGCGAGTATGACTGTGTAGTCTTAATACACTCCTTGGGTGGAACACAGACCTGGTGGCTTCTTTGGATGCATCTCCAACATTGCAGACTGCTGCTGTCCCGCCAAGTAGACTGACTTGGTCACAGTCATCATTTCAGACAGCACAACTCATAATATGGTGGGCGGTAGATCATCTCTTATTTTCTATGGGAGGGTGTTATAGTATCAGCGATTGGCCACATGTGGTGGTAGACTTGCTTCACCTCTCAGCTGGAGTTATTCATTCTATTTTTGTCCCTTCTTGGCTGTAACAATTTTAGAAGTGCACTTTGTGAATAGGAGTTGTAAGAAAATTGCTCTTTCTGTGTGATCACCCACAATTATTTCACTAATGCTCTTTGTGTTTTTACACTTACACTGCACTCACAGCAACCACACTGCACTCATGCCCCATGCCATTAACTCACGCCATTCTCCCACCACCTACCCTGAGGTCACATAAGCACACCACTCACAGTGATCACACTGCACTCACACCACTCACCATGCACTCACGCTTTTCACCCTGCACTTACATGAGCACATTCACCCTGTACTCATGTGACACTTCACTCACGTATCACTCTCACTGCTCACTCTGCAATCTCACTCAAACAAGCACATCACTCACCATGAATTCATTCCTCCCACTCTGCACACCCAAACTCATATGTTGCATCCCTCACCCTGCAGTTACTCACTTAGCCTACTCTCACAATGTCACATCGCTCACTGTGCACTCACATAGGTACTCCTGTTACTCACACAGTTCACCCTTCACTTACATGGACACAACACTCACTCTGCATTCATATCACAAGCCAACAAGCACAGCACTCACCCTGGAGTCACACCACTCACCCTGCACTTCTACCTTTCACCCTGCACTCACAGAGACAAACCTCTCAGCCTGCTTCATACAGGCACTCCTTTCATTGTGCCTGCACACAGAGGCAATAGTCTGCCGGAACTCACAGGGACCCACCACTCACTCTGCACTAACTGCTCTCACCATGCACTCACCAGTCACTCTCATAGATGGGCCCTTCTCCCACATGGCTAACATGCAGCTCACCCAACACTCGCATCGGCTCATTTTTCACCCTACCCTTGCACCATTCATGCTGCACTCACTCAGACTATTCACCATCACCCAGCACTTACATAAGCACACTGCTTACTCTGCACAGATAACAATCATTTAACTCTCATGGATATATACATATTTCTAGAAAGGCACCAACGCAATACCTGCTCTTACAGAAGTACTAAATACCTACTTCATTCCATCTGCAACAACGGGGCTGGTGAAAGAGGGGAGAGTGGAATGCGAATGTGGGATGGCACAAAAGGGAGACTATGGCTGTGGCTTTGGGGTAAGGTGCTGGATTCAGGATCGTTTGACACCTTCAGCCATTCCTGGCTTTCCATTCACCACAATGCTTCAGTCCGATACATTTAGGCCTTTTTTATTTTTACGTTGTAAGTTGGGTCTCAAAACCCCAACAATACAATGTGTTACTGGAAAAAATCCATGGTTGCAGAAGAAGTCAGGCATTTCATAAGATTAGTTGGATCCTGTGATATTACATGTTAGAACATCATTCCCAATACTGTAACTGTCTGATCCAGATGTGAAACCAATTATAAGTGCCATACAGCTATTTTAAGGAAGTGCACTTTTCATTCACATCATACTTGTAACAAACATTGACAAGGCAATATATTATTTTGTTTGACTATCGTATACAAAGTATGTTTGTATTTAGCTTCACATAAAGGCAAGGCAGGTATCGCAGAAGCAGCAGTGCAAAACTTTTCTAACATCATAAAAGCTGACTACCTAGTGGAGGTGTGAATGGCAGTGTGTCTGACTGTGAGTGTGAGAGTACAGATGCGCGAAAGAGTTCAAGAGATATAGTGAGAATGTGTGTGTGTGAGAGAGAATCTGAGTGTGTTTTTTATTAGTGAAAGTGTGCTGCTGGTCTGGCATCCTCGAGGTTATTCTTGCCTTTTGGACAAGGACACTAGGGGGCAGATTTACAAGCCCCTTGCGACACTTTTACGCCGCCGTTGCGTCACTTTTGTGACGCAGCGGCGGCGTAAACAATGCACTACGTTGTGACTTATTTACAACGTGACGCATCTAGGCAGATGCGTCACGTTGTAAAGCCCTGCACCACATGAAACCTGCGTCAGGTTTCATGTGGGCGTTCTGTTGCCGGGTGGGCGTTCCCTCGCCTGGGAAGCCCCGTAAAACTGGCGCAGTGAAATCTACAAGATTTCACTGAGTCAGTTTTACGACACTGCTGTGTCAAATCCTTACGCCTGCTTGAAGCAGGCGTAAGGAGTGACGCACCACATTGAGTAGGGTGGCCCCTGAGCATTGCAGGAGTTGCATCGCGCTTGCGACGCGACTCCAGCAATGCGCCGCCCATACACCACAAGATGCGTCACGCATCTTCCCTTCTTTGCACCATGGTACGCCGCATTGTAAATGCGGAGCATCTGTGGTGGCGGAAGGGGGGAATTGCATGACGTATCTGTTCTGGTGCATCCCTGCTGATTTCTAGAGATGCGCCAGAACATGTAAATATGCCCCTAATAGCATATGGATGGGAGGTGCTACCTACAGTAAACTGCAGGCCTGGACATGCTTCTATTAAGACACCATAATTGGCTGTGGGGACTCAAACTACCTAACTGAGAAAGCTGCTAGCCCAGGCATACCCAGCAGCAGGAACACAGAACACGCACCACCACACCTGGCCGAAAGCCCTGACATGATGCACTTAATTCTTAAAATATGGGGTGGATCCATAGCAAAATGTTCGAATTGATATTTGAAATATCTCTTGCCGTAAGATTGCCTGTACAGGGTGTCAAAGGCAAAATACTGACCCTTGTATACCGGAGGGAATTTATAGAGGTACCCATGACTTTGGCTGAAGCATCCATGGTACATTTCTGACACTGACATACTCAATGTGCTCCTTTTTTTTTTTTTGCACATTTTATATAGCGCGAACTCGTGCCGAAGGTATTGGAGCGCTTTACATGAGCACCGTATTTACATTACACATTCAGGCACGGGGAGATTAAGTGATTTTCCCAGAATCACAGGCTGTGGACACGACCTTGAGGCTTGAACCCTGGTTTCCGGCACCAGCGTCGGGCGTTTATGCCAACGCCCCCATGAAAAATGATTACCTTATTATAGTGGAAGTAATGTCCGACTTAAGATATTTGATGAAAACAAGATCTACTCTTAGGAAAGGCCAGCCTCCCCTGTTCCATCATTAAAGTACTGGAATATTTCATGAATGCCCTATGAGGGTCTGTGGTGTTTTAGAAAATTTGATCCCAAAAGCTTCAAAACATTCTCAGGGGAGAAGTCTACGCTCTCTAAAAACATCTACAAGAAATCTGTTAACTTGCTTTGCTTGCTGGTATTTGGGGGAAGTATTACACCCCATCACTTACATGAATCTTTTCCCTCATATAATGGCTATGAGGTTAGCTCGGACCCATTTCTGGAAATGCTTGCCCTTCCCCATTGCTTGGAGCAGAACTGGCTTTAGGGCAGTGCCATCAGTGCGGCTGTACCTGGAGTTGACTTTGGTGGGGTGCGCTGTGTTTAAAGATAAGTTTTGGTTTAAAAGCACATTTACTTCTGTGTCCATCAGGCAGTTTTCAGGCAACAATAAAAATGTTAAGTTAACCCTGGTAATTAATGTTCCCACTGGTGAGAGTTAGGAATTTTGTTTAGTGGCAGTTTTGGCTCATCGTAAAGTAGCCCAGATGTGCCTTCTGTAAACGTGTGCCCTGCAGATCACAGAACTGAATGTGCGTGAACTATGAGTAGCACTAAAAAAAATGAAATGTACTTCAAAAATTGGCTATGGATGATGTAGTGCACTGTTGTAGAGTGGTAGTGAGGGACTTCATGGTGCAGAAGGAGGTTATGGGGAGGAGAGTGCCAACAATGACTATTGTAACGTCCACCACCAGCGCTGGATACGGCCCTACCTAGGAGTCTCCTCCCTCCCCTCTCCCCCGCCCGAAGTCTGGTCTAGTTGCGCCCCTAGTGTTGCCAATTCAACATTTTATATGGTGCAAGCCAAGAAGGTAAACGTTTTGAAATAGCCGCCATTTGACAGTGCTTCAAATAAACTATTGTTCTGCTTTGTAAAAAATACTTTTTCAGTGACCCTGACGGGGACTCCTGCCCCAAATAAATCTCTAGCAGAGAGTGTCTCATCGGTTCAGCTGCTGAAATGTATTTTCATGATGCCGAACTTCACCACTCTCAACAAACTTGCAAATTCAAGATGATGAAACACGTATGTATTCTAGCTCTCAAACAACCAATCACATCTCTCATAACATACATATTTCATTTACAGAACTCATGGTTATCATACTTCCTAATTCAATTGACAAGCTATGCACAAGCACTGGAAGACCGACCAACTCATTTTTGTATCGCTAATAGTAAAAAAAAATATGATTTAAGCAAAGGAAAATATGTGTGAACCTGGACTTCACACATACTCCGTTGAATATTATTTTCGATTTTGTAAAAGCCTATTTTTCATAGGAAAGTGAACTTTTATTTGTTTTTGGCAAGGCACACCGTCATTAAAGTTTTATGTTTTACTTCGAAGCAAATGCATCTAAAACCATTCATGAAAAGCTGATACAAATACTGCATATAAATACTTTGCACGTATTCTAGACATTTTCTTTTTGTTGGAGACCATTGCATGCACGTGTCCTTAATTTCCTAAAACAGAAAAAATACTGATTGACTTTATGCTTAGTGGGTAATAATGAAAGTGCTCTGGAGAAGCCAACACAACATTAGGCTAAATAGCCACTTGTGATCTGTAATTTTCCATTGTGTCAAACCACGATGCAACATTTCCTATCATATCAAATTAGTCCTTAGTTTTCCAATTAACTAAATCTGTAAGGCAGCAATCTAACTCGGCTTTAATTGCTTGCTAGTGAAGCAGATTTTATTGTGAAACAGTAAAAAGGATTTTCTAATGGGAAGCAGTTTACATGATACAATATGCGCCTCGCAGAAATATGCCTATTCCGTGATCTTCTAGGACTATTTATAAAAATATGCCAATAGCAGGAAAGGGGAGATGCCATCGGACTGATGATTTTCATACCGAAGCAGATCTCATTATTCTTGTGGACATTCGCGCTCCAGCCTGAAAGCAAGCCAGTTGATTTCATTGATTGAAAAATGCACCTTCTTCATTCTACTTAATAAAGTGCATTTCTATTTTGATTAAGAAGCGCGCTAAAATTATTGATAAATATTTATGTTATTACTTCATCATTTTTTCTCAGTGCATAAGGGAGTTAAGAGTCACTGGAGCGTCGGAGTTGAGTAAAGGGAACATGAAAAGCATTTCTTAGTATTGCAGCAAGCTTAACACCAAATCTCACAAAAACTGATTAAACTATTAAGATCAAAACAAAGAAGTTTAAAATTTGACTGAATAAAACAGAGGGTAAATATCTCTTATTTTGGTGCATAGAAATCAAGCAAACTCATGTAAATAAGCAGAAACGTGAAGATTGCATTTAATTTCTGAACGGTATAGATTGCACGAGTGCAGGGGCATGTTTGAAACAACATTTGCAGCAGAATTTGAACAAACTGACCGGTGCCTAATGTATATTTTGCATTGGATAATCAGTGCCAATTATAATTTTGCCCTTGCAGAGTGGTGAAAACGTGGGTGCAAAAATGCAGGGACATCTATGAAATACAGATATGTCACTGCAAAAATGTCATTGGCCTCAAAGCAATCTATCAAATTCTGTTATGTTGGTGGCATCCTCTTAAGGTAGCCCTGGTTGTCATGTACCCTGAACCTTGCTTACCTTGTGCAAGATTGCAATGGTTTATTCTGGTAAAACAACAGTTAATTGAAACACATTTCCATGCAGGCTTTTCCCATCTTCACTCTCAAAACATTGGCCTCTATGAACCTTCGTCCCTGCTTACCTTCCAGCGCCCATTAGGCTATTGAATGTTTTCGATATTCGATAGCTACAGCATCCAGAATATCCAGTTAAGTAGACGGAACAGGATCTGCCTTAACCACGATTCCCATACTTTTGTGCCTCCGGTCACTGTCCACCATTATTTTCGACAATTTCGCTTATCTATTTCCCATTATTGTTTTTCTCTTATCCAGCTTCCATATATCTATGTCGAACTCCTCAAGTGTGTAACACCAGGGGGCATTTTTACAACAAAAAAATGTTGGACCGCCGTGCTACGCCAAATTTGGCAACACTGCGCTGTGACATTTCTAAAACGCAGGGATGTGTTGTATTCACAAGAATATACCACACTCCTGTGTTACCTCTGGCGCAAAAAAAGCTGCCTAACGCCATCGCAGGCACCCTGTCGCCATGTTTCAAAGGTGCCTGCACTGTACCTTCTGCACATAAACAATCAATAATGGAGATTTGCTCTTTCTATGTGTGCTGCAAAATGCAGCATACGTGGAAAGAGCAAAGAAAGAGGAGAAATTAATACATTTTACTCCTATCACCATCCTAAGACCAGGTATTCCCTGGCGTTCATTTTTGGCACTGCCTCATCCTTGTAAATCTGGGGCAACATCAAAAAGCAATGGGTGTTGCGGTGGAACACCCACTGCAACACCCATTGCACGCCCCTTTGCCACAGAGGACTTTGGCGGAAAGGGGAATATTTGCAAGATGGCGTTAAACCACGTTAAGTGGCTAAGTGTCACATTGAAAATATGGAAAATGCCACTATGCTACCAGTGCGTCACAAAAAGTGGTGCTTGTAAATATGCATAAAGGTTTTCCAAATGTCCTGAGTTTTTCTTAAGGTATTTTCCCTGATCCAAAGCCTACACATCTCCTTTGACCGCATCAAGCAACACCTCTTTTGCAAAACCCCTCAATGACCAGCTAGCAATACCATTTTTACTTCAATATTCTCAGGAAAGTCATTTTCTTAATTCTGCTGAAACTGTTTTCATCATTATGGATCCCCACGTTTCACCTGGCCAGTTCTCTAGCAATGAGGTGAATTCCAACACACCATATGTTGTTCATTCTGTCCGTCCCACACACCTTTTGATTTGATTAAAATTAAGATTGGTAGACATAACATGTAACTTTACCTTTACAAAACCCAGTATTGTCATGAAAGTTTAATCACAGAATTATCACACAGTTGAAGGTAATAATAGAAACTCTACACCCATGGGGATACTTTATAAATGATCTTAAGGACACAATTTTTCTATCAGATAATAGTCTTTTTTAATGATATTCTGAAAACGTTTTGGAGATCTTTTTTATCTTAGCATTTAAACAGTTGTCTTCTTGGATTTACCAATTTCGGCCAAATGCAATACACAAAAGTATAGTTAAGGATTCAGCATCAGATGTTCTACAAACACTCTAGAGGGCTTTCTAAACTTCAATAGTGTTTCTCCCTTACCCATAAAATGTCTCTGAATAGCTTATCGAATGTTCTAGCGTATGTTGATTATTATAACATTGGAGTTGGAGAATATAAAAGAGGCAATTTTTTTCATTGAATGCCTCATTTACAGTTTGACAATTGAGCAGGCCACCAGTCTTCTCTTGTGGCCGAAGAAGTGGCTCACTGTGATTTCAGTGGTGACCCACCAAATTTAGGGCCATATGTATCATACTTCCGTTTTGCGAATTCCAAATAGCGAATTTTAAGGAATCGCTATTTGGAATTCGCAAAACGGTATGTATGTACAAAATCGCTTTTCAATAGCGATTCCTTACCATTCCTAATTTGCGATTAGCAAATTGCTAATGGCAAATTACCCATTCATTTCTATGGGCCAGGATGCCCATAGGAATGAAGGGGCAATTTGCGATTAGCAATTTGCTAATCGCAAATTAGGAATTTTTTCAAGGGTGCAGGGGTGTCTCAAGAACACCCTGCTGCACCCCTGAAAAAGATATTTGGCGTCATATGGCACCTTTTGTTTTTTGGAAAAAAGCTTTTTGAAAAGAATTCGCAAATTACCACCAACTAGAAGTTGGTGGTAATTTGCGAATCCTTAATGGCATTTTTTGAATATTTTTTGTTTGATACATTGCATTTAAGGAATCGCAAAATTTGCGATTCCTTAAGTGCAATCGCAAAATAAGGAATAGCAAATTTTGCTATTCCTTATTTTGCATCAAACATGTTTGATACATACCATTTGTCAAATTAGCATTCGCAAAGGCCGAAATTAATTTCGGCCTTTGCGAATGCTAATTAGCTTGATACAAATGGCCCTTAAACTTGTCTGCTGTTAATGCAGAAACATTTTTCCTGATATGGTTCACACATGTATAGTGAGAACTACTCTGCAGGAAAAGTAATCTCTGAACACAAGGCTACCATGCTAAGCAGGCATGGTGAGCCTATTGTCCAGTAAGAAGGGTTGGAACCTTTGTCCAGCAAGTAAGAGCTCATGTCCAGAAATATCATTCATTGGCCTAATTCACAAAGGTTATTTACATTTTTGAGTAAGTTCACACTTCAGAGGAAGTTTACTACTTCATAAACTGCACTTTTGTAGTAAATTACATTTTGTAGTATATTACACTTTTGTAGTAAGTCCAGCACTACACATGGTCGACCAGAGATACTGCAATAACCTCCATAGAAAAGAATAGAGGTAGGGACTTAAGGTAAATCCCCATGGGAAATAATGTTAAATTAAATGATATTAGGTAAATGAATTCCACGTTTATTGCTGTATGTTTAAATTCAAAATAGGTTAATAAATATATTATTATTAATAATAATTATGTGAAAACTGAAAAGTAGCAAACTATCTGAAAAAATTTAAACTTACTCATAAGTGCAGGTCCATCGTCTCTAACCCAGTAGATATGAGTAGTTCAAGTGGTGTTTGTCTTGCATCGTACTGACTTACGTGATGGTCCTGGATTAAAGAATCCAAGGGAACAATGTAGAATGGACTGTCCTTAATCTAGCAGTCTCTCCAACACCATTTCCATGGACAGTGTGTTTTTGTTGACAGAGGCAAGTGCGTCTCAGCCAATGGAAACGCCAAGTGCCACCACTCTAGATTACAAGGGGAAAGGCAGGGTTGCTCAGTCATGATCCAGAATTGTAAGCAGTTGTCTCGCTACAGCCCACTAATACAGGAGGCACTAAGTAAGGTTTTGAGCACAGATTTATAGAGGTAGTTTATTTCTACCGATTTTGCTTGCTTCATTTATTTGGTTTGGCATCTGTCTTCTACCTGTCAGCCTGACACATGAGGCCCATATTTACTATCTTTCAAGCTGCAGAGCTCTGTACGAAAAGTACAGCGCTGCATTCCACAAAACTTTAAAGGACAGGTTTACAGAGTTACCCAGTGATGATGGCACCACTGGCACCAAAAATGGTGTTTTGTGCCACACAGAGCCTTGCACCGTGGCACAATCACCAACCTGAGTTGTTTGCCATAGCATGTGTGTTTGCCATAGCATGTGTAATCGGAGCACATCCTCCAGTATATATATATACCTATGCAAAAATAACTGCAGTAGGGCATACTGTTTATTTAACAATTGTGCTTTCCCATGAAGCACACATGTCCCACGTATGATCCTTATGCAGACTTCCACAGGGCCCTTTTTTGCGGCTGGTATTCTTGCCAAGTCGGGGTAGGATATTATAGCTCATCCTGGCTATGCATCAGAGCCTAGGGGGGTTTGCGCTGATGTGTCCCAGACACACCTACTTTACAGGTGCCTTCAGCTGGAGCTTGGCACTTAATAATGCAAAGTGGGCTTGACATTGTGAAAGGGTCAAATGTAACTGCTTAAAAAGTTTAATACTCAAAAGTGGATAAACCTGCCATTCACCCTGCTTTGTGCTGCACATGCATAGTAAATCTCATTCGAACCTCAATATTTGTGATTTAAATGTTACATTTTCCAAAGCAAATGAAGTGGGAATAAGGGACAATCGTGCTTAAGGGTGCTGGGGATGCGATTCGCTGCTTTTATCTCTCTCCCGTTATCCCCTATCAGACTCTCCATTTCCCAACCTCTTTAATATCTGCCCACTTTCCTACACTCTTTTCCAGCCATCCTTTCACCACTATAGGTCAGATAACGATCTCGCTCGGAAGGGATCCGAATGGGATCAGTAGCGAGCGATTCTGATTCCTAGCCCAGGTTTTCGAACAACTCGTACCGCTATACGAGCGAGCAAGTATGATGTGAATATTGCCTCAAACTCCGAGTGACTCGTACCCGTCAGCAAAGCCCTCCGGATGACTACAACACGGCCAACTCGTGCAGCGCAATGGGTCTGATTTCCAAGCGACCAAGTACGATGCGTGCGTTGAGCAGCCGGATCAAGTCGGAGCCTCTGACTCAAAAAAGCTTCGGGAAATGGACTTGGGGGGGGTAGCGGGCCCCCTTCACCTATCGGTCAGTCACAGGGGGGACCCAAAGTCCCTCCGACACATGCATGCACGGTGCAGAGCACACCAAGGCACCACACGACAGGGGGGCGCCCTTTTCCGCGACATACCTTTTTTCTGTATAGGAGCCTGTGTACGCAACGTACAACAGGCCCCCATAGACATCATTGGGACTCCGAGCCACCCGAGTCCATCAGTGCGTACTTACATCGTACTTGGTTGCTCGGAGCCCCGGAGTCCAACTCACTCAGAAAGCCCTCCGAATCCGATTCGGTCGTAGGGCTTTCTGAGCGAGATGGTAATCGGGCCCTATATAGTTCTTCTCCTCCTACCTATCCTCACTGCTCTGTCTCTACTTCTTTTTCTCCATCCTCTCTTTCCCTAATCATTCATTCAGAAGCCGGGTTTTCATGCCAATTGTCTGATATTTTGGGGATTTTAAATTAGTTTACTGCGACATAGAGTCGTCACTGCTAGCCACTGTGTACACTGAATTCAGTAATTATACACATTATATACATTATACACAACTCGAACGATAACAAACTCTACCTTACAAAGAGAACTTAAAAGCATTATTTAACTTAACTTCCTTCCTACAAGCAAATCTCACACGGATCCGAACCGAAGTATGACCTCAAACTAATTATCAACCTCACTCTTCCACTCTCTCCTGTCTTACTGTTTGTTTACAGAACTACTTATCAGTCTGATCTATTTCTCTTTTTACCTCCATGATCTTTTCCTCTTCGTGCTCACTCTCATTTTCCTCTTCAGTCTCTCTCCCTCTCATTTGTCTTTCTCCTTACCTATTTTCTCTTCCCCTCATCCTTCGTTGTTCATAGATGAAAATGTTTTGGGTTCCAATTAATGGTGATTTTGAGTTAATATATTCTTTGATTGCATTTCAAGGGTCACACTGGTAGTTTCTTCTTGCAATTTTGTCCACAAGAAGACCTTCTTTACAAACGATCATAGCAGGTTCTTATTAATGTATTTGAACTTATACTATCTAAAAACATTCTGGGCCCAATGTATGACCAATCTGATTTGCGGGCTGCAAATTGCGATGTTTGCGACTTGCAAATTGGGACTCACAAAACGGAATGTATTAATGTGTCTCTAACACATTTAGCGATTCCAAATGGAGTCGCAAATGACCTGCCACATCAATTTTCATGAGGCAGGTCACAATTTGCTACACATTGGGAATAGCCAGCACTCAAAGGGACCTGCTGCGGGAAGCAGACCATCATGTCTGTGACTGCTTTTTAAATAAAGCAGTATTTTTTTTAAATGCAGCCCGCTTTCCTTGAAGAAAAATGGGATGCTTTTAACAAAGAAAAATGAAACGTTTGTGTTTCATTTTTTAAGAGCAGGCAGTGGTCTATGGGACAGTTTTTACACATTTTAATAGAAAAAAATTACCAGAAATGAGTGCTTAATATTTATATTAAACACTGCAGATGCAAATGTAAATTCTTTTATGGAAAAGAAAAATACATTTTAACTTTGGTAAATAGAATATTTTGTAAAGGGACAAAAAAGAATATTTTAAATACATATGAAAAAAACAAATAAAGGACTTTTTGACTTGAAAAAAGTTGTGTGACCAACAGTTGCCATAGATCCTGCAGCTTTTGCTGGGTGATGATCAAGAGGTTGAGAATTCATGCAACTGCTAATCAGAGACTCAATTAATGCTAAGTCCTCTATTACCAGATGTAAATCTGCAGGTAAATTATCTATTTACTTACTATGGACAATTTCCAGCCATCAGGCTCTTAGGCTATTTGCTGAGATTCCTTTTATAGGGCCTGATCTGGACACTGAGGAGGTCAATCTTAATCATGCCCTTCCACACTCAAAGAGAGGTCTTTAGTTGTCTCCCCTATTGAGGAAGTAGGGGCCTGCACATGCAAACCCTTCCTTTTCCTCTTTGGAACAGGTATGAAATAACTCGGTAAGAGCACTCTGGCTTGAGTAGGTAGGGCAGAGCTTTGTCCTAACTCAGAATGCTACCTGAAACATTTGTTGTACCTTGTGGAGGCCCGGGCCCTAGATGACCCTCATCTCCTTGGCTCGTTACTTGGCCAATGTCCCCTGATCTTGATCCCAAAGAAAGTCTATGCTTTGTTAATGCAATTTCATTTGGAATTAGCCCTATATCTCTCTCAAGCATTTATCAAGTGTAGTACCCCTGGAAGGGTTAGCAGCTTGGAAGACTTACCAGGAAGGTCAGATAGTAGGCCTAAGAGAGTGGGCTCTGGTGAGTGCATATGGGCCACAACCAGGAAAAGACAAAATGCTATTAGCGCTATGCTATAAGCGGTGGCTCTAAAATCCTTTTCCTCCTGCCTCCACCTGCAACAGCAGAGCATTGTGGGCCTTAGGGTTCTTGATCATTGGCACTTTGCGAGTGGGAGTATTATTTGCTGGCACAGGTGAAGAGTTTAGTTATCCAGTCAGTGCTGGGGATGGGGGCTTGGTGGGGCCCTAGTGCAGGAAGATCATACAAAGATGGGATTGGCCGCAGGACCCCCAACGGTACTCACTGATACTCACTCGCAGCCGTTTCTCAGTAGCTGCACACCAGAAGGCCAGCACGTCGTACATGGGGGACTTAGCACTCAGCAACACTTTCCACAGGCATTACTGGTCCGGTCTTTTACAACAGGGCAGCCCCTACTTCCCGGGGAGGCATGAGCAGCCTCTTCCAACACCACACTCAGTCATATACCTCAGTGCCTTTGAAAACTCCCACCATCACCGGGTTGTCTCTGGCCTCTAGTCAGCCGCTCAACTGCCCGCACCAGGCCACCCAGTCAGCAATGAGCAATGTCTGCCTGTCTGCTCTCCACCAGTTAGGGCCAGCCCACCGGTACGTTTACCCAGAAAGAAGCTCTGTCCCAGCCGACCGTGCGGCAGCTCACCACAGCCCCACTAACTTTCTCGAGCTGGGCTCTAGAATCAGAGTCCTCTTCCCCATCCTGGCATCAGATATGGGAGGCTTAGCGCAGCACACAAGCCCCGACCACCTCCAGCTGGCCCAATCATTCGGCCGCACTTCAAGCTAATGGCTACACGACTCCATAACGATATCATCAGCAATCTATTTATTCAAGCTTACTACAACAGATCATTGCACAGCCAAATGATGGCATAGTACTTGTTCCACATTATGTTTCCAAGGTGCTGCTAAGGTTATATTAAAACATCCTAGTCCACTATCCTCCACATCTATGAATGTATCCCTTTTCACGCCAGAAGCAAAATGGTGCCAACAATTAGCATAAGCATCAATTAGAACTAGCATGCAAAATGTACCTGAAACTCATCTCATGAAACATCAAATCTGGGGCCAGATGTAGGTAGCCAAATACCGGTTGGTAACAGCCGAAAATACAGAATTTCGTCCGTTACCGACCGGTATTGGGCTTTTGAGATGTAGGAGCCCAAAAAAGACCGATTCGGTAAATACGAGTCGGTAATTTACCGAATCGGAATTTACCTAATTCTTATTTACCGAATCGGAAAATAAGAAATGGTAAAAAATGAGTTTTGAGATGTAGGAAACTTCTAAAATACCAAATGTTATGAAATTCGGTATTTAAGAGTCGGTAATTTCCATGGATTGAAAGCAGGTGGTAACCAGGTGCAGGCTATAAAAAAGGCCCCAAAATGCAACAGTGTGACCAGAATGGCGGCATTCTACGTGTTAGCAAGGCGGCTACGGCTACAGGGAGCAGGAGAGAGGGTCTGGAGAAGGGAGGAGAAAGTCTACAGACAGAGGATAACGCTCTTCCAACTCACTGACACAGAGATATTGCAAAGGTACAGGCTACACCCCCAAACCATCCTGGACTTGATCAGGGACCTGCACCCACTCCTGGAGCACCCAACACCAAGGGCACACGCCATCCCACCCCATGTGCAGGTGCTCTGTAGCCTACTCACAAGAAATAAAGACTGGTGGCGGTCTGTGTTAAACCCTGAAGACTGAGCAAAAAGATTTTATAGAAGCAAGTGTATGAGTGTTAGAACCTACAGGTGTATGAATGGGAGGAAATGAAGCCCATCAGCCCACCCATATGGCGGAGCCTCATCATCTGGGATTGAGTAAGGTCATAGTCCAGATAAGGAGACACACCTGATGATATTGTGTGTGTTTATCTCCAATTCTCCAAGACCACCCGAGATGGATCCGACCCAGAGTACTATGCGTGGGTATAATGGTGTGGGAAAACAAATTGCAGTGAAGAAAAGTGTAATCAAAGATCAAAAACAAGTGCTAGTTAAAATTGGCTACCATGATGTGGGGAAATCTTTATTTGGGGTAAATCATGGTGTCAAGATTAAAAAGGAAAGTGTATAGCAGTCTGAAATAATAACTGTCCTATATAGTTGGTATCATGGTCAACATGTTTCTTCCATGCAGGGGCATCTCCCCTACCAGGCTTTCATCAGGACCAATTAGGGTACACTACTGCAATAACGTACATATGATCAAAAATTAAATCAAAATAAATGTTACCAAATTATAATACTGGATATTGTGCCGCCCGCTAGTTACTCACTGCGTCGGTACTTCCAGTTTTTCAAAGGATTCTTTCCTGAAAAAAATTCCAAACACATATATAACAGTATCTAACACAAGCACAACATGCCTATAGTTCAAACCATGTTAGTTGCGCTTCAAACTCTACCTTAACAGTGATAATGGGTAACATTAATTTAAAAAGAATAATTTTTACTCACCCAAAGATTCTTGGGAGTAAACCTCACCTCTCCTGGCCACAGCTCAGGAAATGGAGGCCCCGCTCTGTATTAGTGGAAAGAAATTTTATATATATAAGTGGTATCCTCAGAGGTATAGCCCTTAATATAAATTGACCACTATATGTACATCCACGGGGAGGCACATAGACAACATTGGTATTGAGTCACTTTTAATTTGGAGTAGGCTGAAAAATGTCAGGGTTGTTGTCAAAAAACAGATGCATGTGTCCTAACACTCAATATTAGTGAAACCGTTTTTATCATTCACTAAAATAAAATGCAAAATTTGAGTCCATTCTCTTATAGCGTGATTTTTTAATTCTCATTTTACAGGTTATCTGAATGGTTATTCTATGTTTTAATTAGTCATGGACCAAAATTGGGTATCAGAAGCAAAGAAAAAGAGCAGAGTAATGTAGCGCACTGTTGCTCCTTACCTGTCCGTCGGTACCTCTGGCCTTGTCCTGAGGCTTGGGGGGAGGTACCGACTGGACTAAGCTTCGTAGTTAATATATCCAATTTTGACCAATCGTCAGGCCGTACTAGCTCATATGACCAGAGGACCATGTTGGAAACCGCAGTTATTAGGGAAGTAACTGCGAGCGGGACAAACCGATGCTTATTATTGGCCCTCTAAAGACCAATCAGATGTCTGTTTGAATGTTGCAGGGCCAGGTTGCAGTTTTGAATGCTGTGAGGCCGGGCTATGGCGGCGGTGGCGGAATCTTTTGGTGCCCAGATCATATCCTATGCTGATGACACCCAGCTTCTTTTCTCGTGTAGCAAGGGGGAAGATTTCGACAGCGGTCGGATCCGGGAATGCCTGGAAGCCGTTTTCACCTGGTTTCAAAGGCATAGTCTGAAGTGTAACTCAGACAAGTCTGAGTTGGTCTTCTTTGGTTGCCAGCCGGATCCCGGCTGGAAGTCATGGTGGCCTTGGGATATGTCTCCACCTGATACTGCATCATCAAAGGCGAAAAATCTGGGCTTCCTGTGTGATGTCGATCTCTCCTTTAGACCCCAGATCATCGGGCTCACAGGGAAGTGTTTCGGCATCCTAAAAATGCTGCGGAAGTTCCTTCCTTTATTGTCCCTTCAGCACAAAAAAATCACTGTGCAGGCCCTGATAGGGTCACGACTTGACTACGCGAACGCTCTCTATTTGGGTCTTCCTAAATATCTGATGGCTCGCTTGCAGGTCGTGCAGAACTCGGCGGATAGAGCCATCTTTGGACTACCAAGAAGGGAGCGAGCTTCGGAGCTTCTAGAGCAACTTCACTGGCTTCCGGTCACGAAGAGAGTCACCTTTAAGATCTTGACTGTGGCTTTCAAGGCGCTTCACCGGATGGGCCCTAGCTATCTTGGAAAGCGGATTGCCTTTTATGTTCCTAGAAGAACTCTTAGGTCTGCTCACGAGGCTAAGGCCGTGGTTCCTTCCATCAGGCGCACACGTATCGGAGGCTGTTCTTTCCGGTATTTAGCTCCGCGCTGTTGGAACGATCTTCCTCTCTCTTTGAGAACAGCTACCAACTTGCTAGCCTTTAGAAAGGAGTTGAAGACTTGGCTCTTCTCTCTGTAAAATCTGCGCTGGCTTCAGAGCATTGCTATGTTGTGTACTCTTCCCTTTCTCTCTTCGCCAAAGCGCCGGGACACTCCTCGGAGTAGCCGTGCGCTATAGAAGAGCCTATATAACATAACATAACATTAGTCCAGTCGGTACCTCCCTCCGAGCCTCAGGACAAGGCCAGAGGTACCGACGGACAGGTAAGGAGCAACAGTGCGCTGCATTACTCTGCTCTTTTTCTTTGCTTCTGATACCCAATTTTGGTCCATGACTAATTAAATCATAGAATAACCATTCAGATAACCTGTAAAATGAGAATTAAAAAATCACGCTATAAGAGAATGGATTCAAATTTTGCATTTTATTTTAGTGAATGATAAAACTGTTTCACTAATATTGAGTGTTAGGACACATACATCTGTTTTTTGACAACAACCCTGAAATTTTTCAGCCTCCTCCAAATTAAAAGTGACTCAATACCAATGTTGTCTATGTGCCTCCCCGTGGAGGTACATATAGTGGTCAATTTATATGAAGGGCTATATCTCTGAGGATACCACTTATATATATAAAATTTCTTTCCACTAATACAGAGCGGGGCCTCCATTTCCTGAGTGTGGCCAGGAGAGGTGTGGTTTACTCCCAAGAATCTTTGGGTGAGTAAAAATTATTCTTTTTAAATTAATGTTACCCATTATCACTGTTACGGTAGAGTTTGAAGCGCAACTAACATGGTTTGAACTATAGGCATGTTGTGCTTGTGTTAGATACTGTTATATATGTGTTTTGAATTTTTTTCAGGAAAGAATCCTTTGAAAAACTGGAAGTACCGACGCAGTGAGTAACTAGCGGGCGGCACAATATCCAGTATTATAATCTAGTAACATTTATTTTGATTTTTTTTTTTTTTTTTTTTGCTGTTTGCAAATTTTATTTTCATTTCCAAACATTTCTTTATAGCGAGTTTGTCATTCTTTTTTTTTATTTTATTTTTTAAATTTTTTATTGAAGAAACATAAATACAACAAAACAATCAAACTTCACAAGGCAAGGAATAATAATACATTGACATGGGTCCATGTGGGTGAGGCTCAAGGGGTAAATCAGTATAGCACCATCGGAGAGAACGGGGGGTAGGGGCGGACAAGGAAACAAGCAAACAGAATATAATAGATGACGAGTGAATGCCAATTAGGGGGACAAAGACACGGCAATGGTTACATCGTGTGGGGGAGTACATATATTACCACGGTAAGCATTCCACTGGGACCAAATTCTACCCCATTTCTTGGGCCGTCCCCGGGAAAGGTACACAGTTTTCTCCCGGAACATGCACCAGTCCATATTGTCTTTCCACGTGGACAGGGTAGGTGGTCTATGCGAACCCCAGAGCTGGGCAATGTCCCTCTTCGCAACCATATTTCCAAGAGTCGCCCATGTGATCTGAGTCGAGCTATAGTCATTAGGCTCCCAGACATTCAACAGACACGCCTGGCCTCGGGCAGCAGGGACACACCCGTGACACTCTTCATGACTTCATGCACTCAAGACCAGAATCTGACCACCTTTGGGCATTCCCACAATATGTGGAGAAAAGAACCAGACATCCCACAGCCACGCTTACATAGCCCATCCAAAGAAAAACCCATTAGAACCAGGCTAGGCCCAGTGACATACACTCGATGAAGTATCTTCAGTTGGACGAACCGCAGTCGAGCAGGAATGGCGGCCTCCTTAGGAGAGGATAGTGCGGATTGCCAGTCCTCATCGTCCAATTCAAGTCCGTCAGCACTCCACGAAGCCCGGAGGCGGACCAGCAAGTCAGCTCTGTTATTAATGAGTTTCTTGTAGATGAGAGAGATCGTGCTGTCGGGCATGTGACTATCCAAAATACGGTCCTCCAAAGGGGAAGACTCAGGGATATCGACACCCGCTGCAAACACAGACAACAGAGCGTGGCGGATCTGGGCATACCTAAAGAATTCAGTATCGCCAAGCTCATACTCAACTCGCAGCACATCAAAGGACTTAACGTTACCCTTCGACCACAAATCGCCCACTCTGCTAAAACCGATCATATCCCATTTATCAAATCCTTTCGTTCTCCACAGATGGCCCAAGCATTCTGAATCATACAAAGGGGTGGCTTGAGTAAATCTGCCCCGCCAGCCCAAAGCCACATTTGCATCATGCCACACTCTCACAGCAATCTTGGTGGGACCGGACAGTGCTCCGCGGAGACCACCAGAATACAACGCTCTGGCGAAGGTCCCCCTTGGCAAAATAAATCTATCCATCGAGAAGGCCGGGGCAGGGCCCGGTGCGTAGGTCGCGTGGTTAATTGCACTCAGCTGAGATGCCCAATAGTAACGCCTGATGTCCGGAAGGGCTATCCCGCCATTGTACCATGGAAGAGTGAGCTTAGAAAGGGTGATACCGGCACGCCCATCCCAGACCAGTTGTCTCTGCAGGCTCTCCACTTCACGAAAATAGCCCGAAGCAATCGGGTCAAAAGAGTTTTGGAGTGCATACAAAAATCGGGGCAGGGACATCATCTTGAAAAGCGCTGCCCTGCCGAGGGGCGACAGCGGCAACCTACACCAGCGAGCCACATCAAGCTTGAGCCGCTGAAAGGGGGGCAATAGATTGAGTTCATAAAGCCTGTGGGGGTCCAGGGAAACATAAATCCCCAAGTACCTGAAACCAGTCTCCGTCACTTGAATCGGAAATCTACGCGGCAGTGGAGGGAGATCTCCAGCCAAAACGTAGACACAGGATTTAGCCCAATTAATAACGAGACCTACCGAAGGAAGTAAGAACATCAAAAAGCACATTAAGGGACTTTTTAGGGGAGGTGAGGTACAGTAGGATGTCGTCTGCATATAGCGAGGCGCGAGAGCAAACAGCAGGGGGGACAGCGGACAGCCCTGACGGGTGCCCCGCCCCAGCGCAAAAACGCAAGACACTCGTCCGTTAACAACTACCTGGGCCAGGGGGCTCTCGTAAAGGAGTTGCACCCAGGCTATGAAGCCCGGCCCAAACCCGAATTTCGAGAGGGCCGTCCAAAGGTAGGGCCATTCGATAGTGTCGAAGGCCATGGTAGCGTCAAGAGAAGCCAAAATGGCCGGTTCAGTAAGTCTCAGGTCTCGCGAGAACCCCGTGGAGTCTGCGCAGATTCAAAGCTGTGTTGCGTTGCGGGATAAAATCGGATTGATCAGGATGGATCAGGTCCCCGATCATGGCTACCAAGCGATTAGCCAGCAATTTGGCCAAAATCTTGGGCTCGGCGTTGAGCAAAGAGATTGGTCTATATGAAGTACAGCGATCCCGAGGCTTACCCTCCTTGGGAATGACGACAATGGTGACAAGTCGTTGGTCGAGAGGGAGGGAGCCAGAGTTATGTTATGTTATGTTAAGGTGATTTATTGTGCGCACAGATACTCCAGCCAAGGAGCGTCCCGGCGCAAGGACAAGGCAAAACACAACACAACAGAGAATAAAGACAGAGCCACTAAAACAGGAAAGTTTTTATCGCCCTCCGAAAAGTCAAAAGGTCCTCCATCAAACGAATTTCAACAGGGAGGGAGTTCCATGCTGATGCAGCCACGACCCTGAAAGAACGGCCTCCCATACGGCTGAGCCTGAATCTGGGGACCACTGCAAGGGCCAAACCCTGGGAACGGAGACTGCGGGTGGGGACATAAAAGGAAAGGCAGCTCGACAAAATTTCCGGGCCGATACCTCTCAGAATCTTAAAAGCAAGACACAAGATCTTAAAGAGAATGCGCTTCCTAACCGGAAGCCAATGTAAAGAGCGAAGGACACCTGCCACAGAACTAAATCTGGGCAGGCCAACAATCGCTCTCGCCGCGGCATTCTGAACCCGTTGCAAACGGGTTAGTTCGGCCTGGTTAGCCCCAGCCAGGAGAGAACTGGCATAATCCAGGCGAGAGATGACAGTAGCCTGGATCACCAGTTGCCTGGTTGGGGCATCAAAGAACTTGAGTACTGGTCTCAAGCCCCTTAGAAGTCCAAAACAACAGGCCGCAGTCTTTTGTGTGTGCCCTACAAAGGAGAGGCCGGCATCCAACCATACCCCGAGATTTTTCACCTCCGACACCGGGGTCGGAGTAGGTCCCAGCTCTGAAGGCCACCATTGGTCGCCCCACAGCTCCACTCCCTTACCGACGACCATCACCTCCGTCTTTGTGGCATTAAGCTGAAGGCAATTGCCTGTCAGCCAACTAGCCACCGCCTTCAGTCCAGACTGAAACCTGGGGGCCGCAATTTCCGCGTCCCCGCTGAGAGTAACCGCCAGCTGTGTGTCGTCGGCATATGAGACCAAGGTTAGGCCCCACTGCCTAGCGACATCAGCCAGCGGTCTCACGTAGAGATTGAACAACGTGGGACTCAGCGAGGACCCTTGCGGAACCCCCATGGCCAGCGGTTGGTAGTTGGACTTGAAGGGAGGAATGGCAACACAGAAGGAGCGGTCGTCTAAAAAGGAGCGGAACCATTGCAACACCTGACCGCCAATACCAGTCTCCTCGAGCCGGTGCAGGAGGATGCTGTGGTCCACCGTGTCAAAGGCGGCGCTAAGGTCTAACAAAATAAGCGCCGCCGTTTGACCAGCATCCAACCTTGCCCGGAGATGTTCCACCATCACAAGTAACGCGGTTTCCGTACTGTGCCCAGCACGGAATCCGTTTTGTGTGGGATCGAGGGCATTGGTTCGTGCCAAATGCTCAGACAGGGCCAGATTGACGTGGGCCTCAGTAATCTTGGCTGGCCAGGGTAGCAGCGAAATGGGGCGGTAACTTTCAGGCTTAGATGGGTCCAGAGTGGGCTTTTTAATAATTGGGGACACCACAGCTTGTTTCCACTTAGCTGGAACTACTCCCGTTTCCAAGGACAGATTGACAAGGGAGCATATAACTGAACGCCCCATAAAAGCCTGATCCCGAAAAAGAGCAGGCCTTACCGGATCGGATGGGGATCCGGATTTAACTTGCAATGCAAGTTTGTCAAAGCCGTCCGAGGTGAGGGGGGGGAAAACAAGCAGAGTAGTCTGATGGTGAGCCCCATTGATACTTTCCTCACTGTGCCCTGTACCAGAAAATGTCCGATAAATGGCTTGCACCTTCCCTAAAAAGTAGGATGCGAGGGATTCACAGTGGGAAAGAGAGCTTTCGGTCGTAGAGGTGATCCGCTTCGTCGTAAGATCTTTAACGGCCTTAAAGATGGCTTTCGACGGATTAGGGCCTCGAGAAACATGTCTCGCAGATAGGGTGCCATTTTGTCGGGTCGCAGTTTGTACAATTCAATGGGCAAACCATTGGGGCCCAGCGCCTTGCCCGAACGGAGGGAACGGATAGCCACCGGTACTTCATCGACTGTAAGCGGAGCATCCAGGAGGTCTCTGTCAGCGTCAGAGAGGCAAGGCAAAGCAATGTCTCGCAACAGTAGACGGGAGTCATCCTCATCCCTGTCACAGACAGAGGTGTACACAGTCTCAAAGTGGTCCGCAAAACACTGAACGATCCCAACAGGATCAGTGACACACTCACCATCAAGCTTCTCAATCACGGGGACCACACGATTCACTCTCTCCTTTTTATCCAACCACGCTAGCAGTTTACCCGCCTTATCACCCACATCGTACAATCGTCCCTGCTGCTCCCTGTACATCACTTTCGCAGCATCCATCACAAGAGCCTTGTAGTCAGCTTGTTTCAAAGCAAGGGAGTGCAGCGTAGTACTGGAGACGCCCAGCCGGAGGTTGTCCTCCAGAACTGATATCTTGGATTCCAAGCGCGCAACCTCCACATTTGCAGCCTTTTTAGCAGCGACAATCAGGGATAAGGACTGACCACGTACAACAGTTTTAAATGCTTCCCACAAAGAAACAGCAGAAGAAACAGACCCCACATTGTCATCAAAATAATGGTCAATGGCTTTAACAAGATCAGAGCGGGTCTTGGGGTTCTGAAAGTACCACGGGTTAATAGGAGATATTCTACCCTCATCACCCGCCCCTACCACATACCGGAGCTACAAGGGGAAGTGATCAGAAATACCCCTAGGGAGCTGACGAATTTCTCTGATGGAGGAGGACTGGACCTCCGGCATTAAGAAATAGTCCAATCTAGAAAGACTACTGTGTGCCCCAGAGTGAAAGGTGTATTGTAACTGTGTAGGGTGTAGCAGTCTCCAGGCGTCGACAAGCCCGAAGGTCTCTATCAGATCACTCAACCACCCTTGCGCCCTAGGTAAATCTCTGGGAGGATGACGATCAAGGGTGCCGGAGACAACCGAGTTAAGATCTCCACCCAAGATCAGAAGCCCCTCAGGAAGATCCAATAAAAGTCTACACAGATCAGCATAGGTTGAAGCCTGCAGGCCCTGGGGCACGTAGACTGAAAGTATGGACACGGTCTTCCCCTCCCACCTCCCAGTGAGCACCGCATAGCGCCCCCTATCGTCAAGTCGTACCGCGTCAACTGCGAAAGGGAGAGAGGATCGAATAAGAATACCAGCCCCCCTAGACCCAGAAGTAAACCCAGCGTGAGCCACCAATCGATACCCGCGCCTATTCAGTGCCTGACAAGCGTTGCCTATTAAATGCGTCTCCTGTAGAAGGACGATATCGGGGGAATGACGCCTCAGGAACCGCAAAACAACACTGCGCTTAAACCTGTCCCCTAATCCATTGAGATTCCAGGATAACAGTCTCAACTCGCCGCCCCCCCATCCCCAAAAGGTAAAAAGAGCAGGTCCCACAAAGAACACCACAATCAATACAGAAACGAAAAACAATAAGATGCCTCGTGAATTAACAAAAACACACACACACCCCCTCCACCCCCCAACTGAACCATGTTACTCCCCCCACCCTGCACCCCTGCGTAAGACTAATAAGCCACCCCAACTTGCAGTGTGCCTGTCGCCCCATTACTAACTAGCTACGCAAAGATCCCAGGAGGAGGAAGAGTCCCCATTCACCCCCCGCCACCCCCAGGCTGATCTAGGACTAACAAAGACCCAAGTCAAGACTCAGCTGACACAGCCAGAAAGTGCAGACGCCGGGATCCACCGGTGAAGTCCTCATTCAGCCACACCTCCATCGGCTCCTCCAAGGTGCCCAGTACGTTCGTTTCCCTTAGGCATGGAGTCGAGCCACTCACTGACATTATCAGGGCGAGTAAAAAAGAAGACACGTTCCCGATATTCAATCCGAAGCCTGGTAGGGAACAACAAGGAGTATTTAAAACCCAAGTCCCGCAGTCGCTTCTTAACTCCCTGAAATCCAAGTCTTTGCTTCTGGACAAGCGGTGAAAAGTCAGGATAAAAGGAAACGGAGGCATTTTCAAAGTTAACTGGGCCCTTGTCCCGTGAGGCCTGTAAGACAGCGTCCCGGTCTCTAAAGTGGAACAACCTGGCAACAATGGGCCTCGGGGGGGCACCTGGCTGAGCCTTTCCGCCGGGAACACGATGAGCGCGCTCGACCGCAAAGAACTTACTCAGTCCAGCGGGAGACAAATGGTTAGCAATCAAGTCCTCAACCAAGAGATCGACCCCCATAGCCTCTGAATTCTCCGGGACACCAATGAGGCGCACATTGTTGCGACGGGCCCTATTTTCATAGTCCTCGAGACGACGAGCCAGTAGGTCGTGCGAGGAAGGTAGATTGGCGATTTCCGTCTGGGCCTCCGTGACATCCGCGGTGAGGCTGGAAGTCTTCAGGCCCAATGACTTAACCCTTTCATTAGTCTTCGACAGATCCGCTCTAATCAGCGTAATGTCGATGGCCACAGTGTCGATCTTAGAAGCCAAGGCCTCGTATTGCTGTCCCATAGAGGCCTGCATATTGGCTAAGGCTCCCATGACGTCCTGCAATGATGGGTCCGAGGGCGTCGAAAAGAGGGTCTTGGAGGTATCCGAGGCACAGCCAGAAGCGCCGGGCGACCCCTTGACCTGTGAGTAGTGGTCCATGATATTAGTCTGGCTTTGGCCACCACGGAGAGGTTCCTTAGTCTTGCGTTTCTCAAGGGGCTGCCCGGTAGCCATTTTGGAGAAGGGACCCCGAGGGGGCCCTCGCGACCTGGTGAAAATGGCCGGGCGCAAAGTGTCCAGACAGTTGACAAGACCAAATCCGAGTGTCGCAGGGACGAAGGGGCCGAGGGGTGGGCAAATAATCAGGCCAACACCAGACGAAGAGGAGACTGCAGATCCGCCGAAGGTGGTGAAAGGCTGCACCCCAATCAGAGCCAGGAGCAGAAATCAAAACCGAAAGTCAAGAGGGGTCGACCCGAAGGGGACCCTAGCAGCCGTTGTTGATCAACTACTCCACGGCGCAGGCAGCAATCGAGCCCCCGGTCCGCCTCGGGGTGGGCCTCAAAAAGTAAAGACGATGCAAAAGTGGACCCCAGCGTCCAAATTCGAGTTTTCAAAGTGTCCGAAGATCAGCAAGGATATGCGAACAAAAGCCCGTCCTCGAAATCAGGATGTTGCCAGGATAATCGTGAGGGGCGGCGCGGGTCCGGGGAGCTCTGTGCTCACGCGACCATCTTGGATGCCCGCGAAGCTCCTCCTCCCTTTGATTTAATTTTTGATCATATGTACGTTATTGCAGTAGTGTATCCTAATTGGTCCTGATGAAAGCCTGGTAGGGGAGATGCCCCTGCATGGCAGAAACATGTTGACCATGATACCAACTATATAGGACAGTCATTATTTCAGACTGCTATACACTTTCCTTTTTAATCTTGACACCATGATTTACCCCGAATAAAGATTTCCCCACATCATGGTAGCCAATTTTAACTAGCACTTGTTTTTGATCTTTGATTACACTTTTCTTCACTGCAATTTGTTTTCCCACACCATTATACCCACGCATAGTACTTTGGGTCGGATCCATCTCGGGTGGTCTTGGAGAATTGGAGATAAACACACACAATATCATCAGGTGTGTCTCCTTATCTGGACCATGACCTTACTCAATCCCAGATGATGAGGCTCCGCCATATGGGTGGGCTGATGGGATTCATTTCCTCCCATTCATACACCTGTAGGTTCTAACACTCATACACTTGCTTCTATAAAATCTTTTTGCTCAGTCTTCAGGGTTTAACACAGACCGCCACGAGTCTTTATTTCTTGTGACTAGTTTAATTGGGGGTGTAGGCTGGTTTATTTGGTCTTTAAATATAGTTTCCCCTCGGACCCTCCCCATCTGTGTTGTGTTACACGCTCTGTAGCCTACACCTGCTTGCATCTGGGAGTTACCAGGGGTGATTGCTGCGGTAGGTGGGGTGTCCCAGAGCTGCCTGTCCCGTTCCTTCCGTAATTTCCTGGAGGCCATGATGCAGAGAATGCATCATTACATAAGCTTCCCTGACACACATGCAGAACTTCTCAAGACCAAGACTGACTTCTATCAAATGGCACAGTTCCCTTACGTCATAGGCTGTATTGATGGCACCCACATCCCAATCTGCCCTCCTGCAGCCACAGAATACATCTACAGGAACCGAAATTCAACCCACTACATAAATGTGCAGGTGATATGCAACGCTGGCAACATAATTACTGACATTGTGGCCAAATTCCCTGGGAGCACCCACGACTCCTACATATTCCAGAACAGTGGGATCTACACACGCCTGGCTGCTGGAGAATTTGGGGAAGGATACCTGCTAGGTAAATCACTGTGACACACCCTGATAATTACTGCAGCTGAATGTTTTAAATGGTATGTAACTAATGGCACTATCTTCCCCACCTAGGCGATAGCGCATATGCTCTGCGGTCCTTTGTTCTCACTTCCTACTTGAACCCATCAACCCGGAGTGAGAGACGTTACAATGTGGCACACAGAGCAACACGTAATGTTGTTTAGCGCACATTTGGGCCCTTAAAAAGCAGGTTCCGCTGCCTCCACAAGAGCGGAGGTGCACGGCAGTACACACCCATCATCTGCTGTAAAATCATTGCAACCTATGCCATGCTGCACAACCTTGCCACCAAGAAAGGCACAGAAGTTGAAATGACTTATCATGAGGACATTGGTGATGGAACTGAACAGCCAGAGCCCCATGCAGCAGGAGTAGCGCCAGCAACAGATGGGAGACTGAAACGGGCAGAGATCACACGCAGCTATTTTTAAGTAAGTAAGGAGACACCGCCAGGGGTTGAATGTGAATGACGTAGTTTAATGGGCATTATGGCAAATGACAAATGGCACATCATGGTAGTCCAATTTGTGACAACCTAACTAGGCGGTCACAGGTTACTTCACTCTAACATGTTCTCTGGAGTGTGGGCAGCGTTACTGTCTGCGCCCACACACAACAGTGTGGGATGTCTGAGGCTGGGTTTCAACACTGGCTGTTGAGCCAGGGCTTGCAGATTGGCGCCTGCTGCTCCTCCGTATGTCCTGTATGGGTGTGCTACTGCTGCTCCTGCTGGTGGTGTCATCAGTGTCCTCCGCACCTAGAACTCCAGCGTTGACTGACTGGTTGGTCCACAACAGTTCCATTGCAGATATCACTCTCCCCATCCCCCTGGAGACAACTGTGCAGCAGTGAACAAGCCCCTCTTGCATCTCCACAGAGCACCTACATAGCAGGGAAGTGGCAGTTGCCAGACGATTCACTGCCTTGGTGTGATGCTGCATACACTGCCTCTCCCGGCGCCTTTGTCTGTGGTCCTCATCTAGTTTATTGCATAGAGCCATCATGGACTGGGACATGTCCCGCATTCCCTCTGCCATGTCCCTCATGCTCCCCGCCATGGAGCTGATGCCCCGGTTCATATTGTCCATGTTGTTGTTTAAGTGGCGCATCTGTCTCTGCACTGATGATATTGCTTTTGCCTGCAGGCACTGCACTTTCATCATTGTGGCCTCCAGCCCGCAGAAAACCCCGTCACCATGCCCAGTTGTGCTGCTCTCCCGGACCCTACGGCGTCTTGCACCTGTGTGCACACCTTTTGGAGGTGGACTGCAGACCAGCATTGTTTGCCACCTGTGGAGCATTTTGGGTGTCACCCTCCCTTTCTTCATCAGAGGACGTTGCAAAGATTCGGAGAGGGGGTACTTCATGCCTCATGGGCCTTACCACTTCACATGACTCTGAAGCTGGTGAGGGAGACTGTGCTGGTGGGTCCTGCTGTGGTGAATCATACAGCAGAGGCGATGATGGCTGTGCTGTTGTGGCTGCCTCTGGTCTGGAGCTGCCTGTGCTGTGGGTGCCGGTGGTGTTTCAGTGCTTTGTCCTGCACTCCTGCTTGCATCCTCACTCCTTTCCCTTTGGGTTGCCCTTTTCTCCCTCTCCTGCACTGCCCTGCACGATGACTCTCCTGTGGACAGATATGGACATTGGCTCAGTGGTGCTGCAACTCTGTATCTCAATATTAAACTACAATCCTGTCACATACTTTCAATGTCCTCAACTGCTTCTTAATGTAGTGTGTGGCATGCCTTGCTGTTTTGTGTGATGACTGTACTGATGTATGTTTCAATGACTACCTCTTCCATGATGCATTGCTGGTGTATCCCAAAACCTGTACTGGAGTGTGAAACACACAGCCACATTGGGGAAGGGGGACAGGGAAGAGGGGGAGGATTGCTGGACATGCTCCCTACTTTGGTTTGTTGCAGCTCGGGCTGAGCTATCAGCATCCCCGATCCCAAAAACACTCTCTGGCTCCAGGGTGGACTCCACCAGCTGCTCCAGGTCAGTAAGGGCAGGTGCCCTAGTCCTTTCTCCCCCTGTGACACTGGCCTCTTTCTTCTGGGCTGCCAGCTTCTTCTTTGTTATGATCCTAAGATCATACCAGTGTTTTTTTAGGTCATCTACTTCTCTTGTGGTCACACCTATAGCGTTCACCTTCACCTGGATTCCCAGACAGGTGTTCCTTTTCACAGCCTCTGCTACCTGCAGAGACTGTTTCCCAAAAAGCTGGGTGTGGTGATTCACCACCTCCTCCACAAGCACCTGTAGTTCACCTGTGCTGAACTTTAATTTTCTTTTGCAGTCTGCTACTTCCCTCTGGGAGTCCTGGGATTCATCCTGCACTTCTGCTCAGCTCAGTACAGCCAGTAGCTCAGTGTCTCACAGCTCTCCAGTTTGTTCAGTTAGTCTGAAACTGCATGGGTGTGGCCACTTCCTGGTTGTGGGGTGGGGTGGATGCAAAGGATTGATTGGTTCCTCTGTTGCTTGGTTGTGGGGTGGGGTGGATGCACATGATTGGTTGAATCCTCTATTGCTTGTATTTTGTTTCTCTGATTTGGTATTGGTAAATACCGAATCGGAGATTCTGATTTTTACCGATTCAGTACATTTTACCAAATTATTTGCTACATCCCATTTACCGATTCTAAAATACCGATTCGGTAAAATTCTGTATTTTAGAATCGGTAAAATAGGATTACTTACATTTGGCCCCTAGTTAGCTGTCCTAAGATCTGCTACATCTGTTTAGAGGCATTTGGGAAATCTAACAGAAGACTAGGGGGCATATTATCAAGACAGGCGATCAAATTATCGCCATTTTAGCAGAAAACTGCAGCTAAAACGGAGATAATGGGCTTGATAATATGCTCTATGGAATTCCAATTGAAGCCCTGGTTAAATGTGAAGGACATCTAACATAGGCTTCAATTGGAATTCCATAGAGCATATTATCAAGCCCATTATCGCCGTTTTAGCTGCAGTTTTCTGTCGCTAAAATAGGGATAATTGTATCGCCTGTCTTGATAATATGCCCCTCAGATCAGTTCAGTTAGGATGGTGGGGGGATTTGAAAGGAACATAATGTTTCTGCCAGTCTTGCATGGAGTGGAGGGCTCAACCAGATTGCTTGTCCAGAACTGAATTTCAAACATCTTGTTATTTAAGGCAAGCTTCCCATGTATCATTCAAGCATGTACGTTTTAGGGATAGCCGTCAATTATGTTGTTGAACTCCCTCTCCATTTTTACACCAAGTAGACTAGCATTGATGTACATCTGGGAATGATTATCAACTCCCAGATTATTTACAGAAAATTAGTTAGGTAAATATCGAAAAAGAGGGGAGAGTCTAGAGCCTTGACCAACAGCATTGAATAAGTGTTTAGAGTGCTTCAAGAAGGAATTCATTTAACTGTCAAGAGTGTGCGAACAATAGGTGAATAAACAAGTCCACAGCTGAACTGCAAAATGAGAACGCTTTCACAGCTTTCTGACGGATTCTCAAGCTGTAAGGCATCCAAAGTTTCTGCCAGATAGCATTCACTTAGGTCCTCTAGGAGGTGTTAATTAATATCTGCATACATAGTCTCTGTTGAGTGAGCTATCTCTAGGTTGTTACTAAGAAGCCATCTTTTGGCTATGACTTGAATGTGTGCAGGAGAGGGGACCAATATGTACATGTAGGAATCCAATTTTGAGCTGGCTTTTGCCTTTTTACCTCTGGAAAATTTGGTAGAAAGAAATTAGAAGGCAAATGTTGAAATAGTAATGGAAAATTAATGGGGTTATCACCTAATTGGTGAACCATCAGACACCCAGAAAGTCCTTAAGGGTACTGCATGTCAACAAACTCAAACTACACTTTGAGAGACCTGCAGGAACAATGCTGATGGTGTCAGATGGTGATGAGGAGGAGGAGAATTAGCCCCTCCTGTCTTCCATATTGACAGAACAGCAGCCGACAGTCATAAGTTACTGAAGCAGCTCTCCTCTCTTTTCTTCTAAGCGATATGCAAAAATTTTGCAGAATCAGAAAACCACAAGACTACAAATTGAGTTATTTAAGATTGAGCATACAGCCTACCTTTCTCAGTGAGAAATAGTTGTTTCGCTGTTCTCTGTCATAGCTCTTGCCCAGGAATGAAAAATACCTCTGGATTGAAGGCTACTTTTCTGCACCGCTCTTAGAACCCCCAGAGAAATCCTACACTGCGACTGCTAATCCGTCGCAATCTCTGGTGCTCGCTGGCCTGATAGTTCTGTTGCAAAGCTTCTCCAAATTATGGCAAAACATTGAGTTTTTTATGGCACCTCATCACCTATTGTTTATCTATTGTTTGGATGTCTGATGTTTGACGTCCCAATAGTAAAAAAAATACCATGGTGAAGAATATGTCAGTTAAATTCAGATTTTGATATTTAGCCTCCAATGTAAGCATCCATTTTAGCAGGGCAGCAACTGTAAGATACATAATGAATATTTCCTCTAGATAGGAGACCAAGAGGATACTAGCACATTTATATGAGTCTAAAACTTCACAGTCTCTGATTAAAAGTGATAAAAGAGTTTGCAATCCGGTGTACAAGAAAACAGATGCTATTAAAATAGACACAAAAAATCAAAAGAGGGAAGCGTAGAGGTTGAGATAGAATCACCCTCCTGGACAGTTCATCAAAACATATGGATTCTATCAATGTGTGGAGGTGCAATATATTTATAAGGATTTTTACGGAAATTTTTAATTAAAGTGAAGTGATAGGCTCTCTCTTAAAGATGAAAAGATGAGAGCACATGTGCTTGTTTAAAATACCCCTCACACACTAAAAAAATCCGTTAGTGTCATGCTTCATCATAGGGGTCTTCCCGTCCCTATAACGGGGCGGGGCGTGCTACGACCAGACGGACTACGCGGGAGCACTATAAATGTGACAGAGCTATGTGTAGGTGTAGTGATGAAAAGTGGAGTGTAGGGATCTAACTAGTGAGTGCAAAAAATACAAAAATTAAAAATTCCCTGGCTAGTAGAACAAATACACTTTATTGGAGTCTCTGGCTGGGAATGTTAAAACAGGGGATGTAGGTAGAGCAACTACTGACTACCAAGTCGACATGTTTCATAGGCAGTCCCCTACTGCCTACTCATCAGGACCAAATCGTGATCCCTACTGTAAATAGCTCAGTTCTAAAATAATAGGCCTACTGTCCTACAAATATACCGGCAAAAATAAGCTGGATATTTGTGCCTCAGGGCATGAGCTGGCCCAGGTGAGGCAAGGCATCAAAAAATAAATGCCAAAAAACGATGACCATTGGTCTCTGTAAAGGAAAAGGAGGAAAACGAGGAAGAAAGCACAGACATATTCATGTCATTACTGCTGGTCATGAAATGTGCATCGTTGATACGCTTTGATATTCACAACCATAACCTGTTTGATAAAATTCATAATGCTAGGTACAATCACCTTCACCGCAGGTTTGAATATATTAGTAAAAATGCACCTCTTGTTATTGGACAGAGTGTACGTCATAGAACCATCCAAATGGACGTGGTTCATTCATAACCCATCATACATACATTAGTGGCTCAACACATTCATACATACGATCCCAAAAGCATCAAGAAGGACATCAATATTTCGTATTTCTTCAAGATCGATATTCTAGACACAGTATATCGTTTTTCAGCATAGCTATTCTGGAAATCATGCCAGTGTAGGAGGTCATAAATTACACTCGTTATATACATACTTTTCGGTAGTTTTCTCAGTGCCCCATGAGCTGGTAGGAGGAGGGTGGTTAGCGCGGTCTACTGAAAAATAAATGTGACCGCCCCCACTGTTAGACGTGGTTCGTTCGTTTCCTGACAGTGAAATGGCCCAGTAACCCGTTTATTAAAGACTCGGGGTCTGAGTCTATCACTTACGTTACCGGCTCGAGCGAATAGCCTGTCATTCCTCCCGTCCGAGCTCCGTGGATGGGTCGGCCCTCGTCTGCCGGTAGACTTATATTGTGCCTTCCATCAAGCACATTGTTACACGGGGAAACGCCCAAAGCAAACACTAGAATGGGCAAATCCAAGATGGCCGCCGCAGAACGGCTCAACCAGAGGATTTTGACCGGTAGTCTTTTCTCGTTTTCTATCGCCAGCGTGAGGGTCCCGGGTTCGCTCAATGCAGCTAAATATAAATTATATATTCATACTCTGCCTCATTATTCAATTCTAACCCTCCCAATTAAAAGTTTTTGGTGTTCCCAGGTCAGGCAGAGAAAATAATAAGAAATAAATAAAAAACTTAATGTAATGTGACATTCAAAGGACACCCCATTCTTAGTACTTGATACTTGGTGTTCCTAGATCAAAAAATTTTTTTGATGAAATATAAATTCAAAATGTAGTGAATATTCTCAGTTCCAGGAAACAAAATATTTTCACTCTAATTATCATGGGTCACATTCGTCGTTCAGCTGGTGGTTTTTTTTGCGCCCGGTCCAGTGTTACTGCATTCCTGCTAGATTGGTATAGCCCAGGGGTCATAGGAATCAGCTCGCAGATTACCCAAAAAGACAGATAGGTTCATTATGTATCTATTGCATGGGGATAGACGGATGAGGTTCACACCTAACCCCAAGGAATGGCATTGTTCCAGAGTTCATGTTTGTTGATTACATCAGGTAGGGATACTGGCTTCAGAAGGCCAGCGGATCACAGCTGTCCCCAGGGTATGTCATCGTTCAGTCCCTTTTTATGGGACTGAATGCGAAACACCCATCTCTGTTCTTTTTCCAGGAGGTACCTCTCGTTGTTCACAAGCTCAACTACAGTCCAAGATATTTCGCCAGGTTTATGGTTCATCTCTAGGTAGTGATTCGTGAGTTTCGTGCTGGTCTTTTTGCATTTGATGGTGCTCTTGTGTTCACCTATCCTGACTTTCACTGCTCTGCTCGTCATACCTATATACTCCAATCCGCAGGGGCATACGATTAGATAGACCACGTTGGTACTATTGCAGTTGCTGAAACCCCTCTGCTCCCAGGTTGTTCCATCACTGAAGGTCAGATTATTGCTTTTCTTTGTAAGACAACATACTTTACAGTTTCCGCATGGATGATGGCCATGTACAAAGTTGGGATTCTTCTGCACAGGATTGCTGTTTGCTTTCGGTCTGGTGTGGACTAAAGCATCCCTTATGCTCTGTGCTTTTCTGTGAGAGAACAACGGTTTCGGTATTTGCAACCCACCGCTATTCAGAATTTTCCAATTCCTGTTGATAATCTTGGTCACCTGATTCGAACAGGTATTATAGGTGGTGACACAGATTGGTCTATTCTCCTCCTCTTTTTGTATTTTTTCTTCCAATAGGCTCTCCCGGCAATTGTTTTTTGCCCGTTTGTATGCCTGGTCGATGATCTTATCAGGATACATTCTGGCTTCCAGCTTCCTCTTCAGATCCTTAGACTGCAGTTTGAAGTCTCCAATTTCTGTGCAGTTCCTGCGAAGACGCAGGAATTGACCATACGGGAGATTATCCCGCAGATGTCTTGGGTGAAAGCTGTTGTACAAAAGCAAACAGTTCTTCGAGGTGTCCTTGAAATGAGTTGTCGTCCTCAGTCTGCCTTCTTTGGGGAAGATGTTCAAATCTAAAAATACCAAGTTGGTGTTGGAGGTGGTACTGGTGAACTTTAAGTAGTTGTCCTGCAAGTTCAACCAGCTCAAGAATTGTTTTGAGGTCCTCTCATCTCCATCCCAGATGATCAGGATGTCGTCGATGTATCGTTTCCATACTTTGATATTGTCTCGGAAACCCTTTCCGAGACAATATCAAAGTATGGAAACGATACATCGACGACATCCTGATCATCTGGGATGGAGATGAGAGGACCTCAAAACAATTCTTGAGCTGGTTGAACTTGCAGGACAACTACTTAAAGTTCACCAGTACCACCTCCAACACCAACTTGGTATTTTTAGATTTGAACATCTTCCCCAAAGAAGGCAGACTGAGGACGACAACTCATTTCAAGGACACCTCGAAGAACTGTTTGCTTTTGTACAACAGCTTTCACCCAAGACATCTGCGGGATAATCTCCCGTATGGTCAATTCCTGCGTCTTCGCAGGAACTGCACAGAAATTGGAGACTTCAAACTGCAGTCTAAGGATCTGAAGAGGAAGCTGGAAGCCAGAATGTATCCTGATAAGATCATCGACCAGGCATACAAACGGGCAAAAAACAATTGCCGGGAGAGCCTATTGGAAGAAAAAATACAAAAAGAGGAGGAGAATAGACCAATCTGTGTCACCACCTATAATACCTGTTCGAATCAGGTGACCAAGATTATCAACAGGAATTGGAAAATTCTGAATAGCGGTGGGTTGCAAATACCGAAACCGTTGTTCTCTCACAGAAAAGCACAGAGCATAAGGGATGCTTTAGTCCACACCAGACCGAAAGCAAACAGCAATCCTGTGCAGAAGAATCCCAACTTTGTACATGGCCATCATCCATGCGGAAACTGTAAAGTATGTTGTCTTACAAAGAAAAGCAATAATCTGACCTTCAGTGATGGAACAACCTGGGAGCAGAGGGGTTTCAGCAACTGCAATAGTACCAACGTGGTCTATCTAATCGTATGCCCCTGCGGATTGGAGTATATAGGTATGACGAGCAGAGCAGTGAAAGTCAGGATAGGTGAACACAAGAGCACCATCAAATGCAAAAAGACCAGCACGAAACTCACGAATCACTACCTAGAGATGAACCATAAACCTGGCGAAATATCTTGGACTGTAGTTGAGCTTGTGAACAACGAGAGGTACCTCCTGGAAAAAGAACAGAGATGGGTGTTTCGCATTCAGTCCCATAAAAAGGGACTGAACGATGACATACCCTGGGGACAGCTGTGATCCGCTGGCCTTCTGAAGCCAGTATCCCTACCTGATGTAATCAACAAACATGAACTCTGGAACAATGCCATTCCTTGGGGTTAGGTGTGAACCTCATCCGTCTATCCCCATGCAATAGATACATAATGAACCTATCTGTCTTTTTGGGTAATCTGCGAGCTGATTCCTATGACCCCTGGGCTATACCAATCTAGCAGGAATGCAGTAACACTGGACCGGGCGCAAAAAAAACCACCAGCTGAACGACGAATGTGACCCATGATAATTAGAGTGAAAATATTTTGTTTCCTGGAACTGAGAATATTCACTACATTTTGAATTTATATTTCATCAAAATTTTTTTTTGATCTAGGAACACCAAGTATCAAGTACTAAGAATGGGGTGTCCTTTGAATGTCACATTACATTAAGTTTTTTATTTATTTCTTATTATTTTCTCTGCCTGACCTGGGAACACCAAAAACTTTTAATTGGGAGGGTTAGAATTGAATAATGAGGCAGAGTATGAATATATAATTTATATTTAGCTGCATTGAGCGAACCCGGGACCCTCACGCTGGCGATAGAAAACGAGAAAAGACTACCGGTCAAAATCCTCTGGTTGAGCCGTTCTGCGGCGGCCATCTTGGATTTGCCCATTCTAGTGTTTGCTTTGGGCGTTTCCCCGTGTAACAATGTGCTTGATGGAAGGCACAATATAAGTCTACCGGCAGACGAGGGCCGACCCATCCACGGAGCTCGGACGGGAGGAATGACAGGCTATTCGCTCGAGCCGGTAACGTAAGTGATAGACTCAGACCCCGAGTCTTTAATAAACGGGTTACTGGGCCATTTCACTGTCAGGAAACGAACGAACCACGTCTAACAGTGGGGGCGGTCACATTTATTTTTCAGTAGACCGCGCTAACCACCCTCCTCCTACCAGCTCATGGGGCACTGAGAAAACTACCGAAAAGTATGTATATAACGAGTGTAATTTATGACCTCCTACACTGGCATGATTTCCAGAATAGCTATGCTGAAAAACGATATACTGTGTCTAGAATATCGATCTTGAAGAAATACGAAATATTGATGTCCTTCTTGATGCTTTTGGGATCGTATGTATGAATGTGTTGAGCCACTAATGTATGTATGATGGGTTATGAATGAACCACGTCCATTTGGATGGTTCTATGACGTACACTCTGTCCAATAACAAGAGGTGCATTTTTACTAATATATTCAAACCTGCGGTGAAGGTGATTGTACCTAGCATTATGAATTTTATCAAACAGGTTATGGTTGTGAATATCAAAGCGTATCAACGATGCACATTTCATGACCAGCAGTAATGACATGAATATGTCTGTGCTTTCTTCCTCGTTTTCCTCCTTTTCCTTTACAGAGACCAATGGTCATCGTTTTTTGGCATTTATTTTTTGATGCCTTGCCTCACCTGGGCCAGCTCATGCCCTGAGGCACAAATATCCAGCTTATTTTTGCCGGTATATTTGTAGGACAGTAGGCCTATTATTTTAGAACTGAGCTATTTACAGTAGGGATCACGATTTGGTCCTGATGAGTAGGCAGTAGGGGACTGCCTATGAAACATGTCGACTTGGTAGTCAGTAGTTGCTCTACCTACATCCCCTGTTTTAACATTCCCAGCCAGAGACTCCAATAAAGTGTATTTGTTCTACTAGCCAGGGAATTTTTAATTTTTGTATTTTTTGCACTCACTAGTTAGATCCCTACACTCCACTTTTCATCACTACACCTACACATAGCTCTGTCACATTTATAGTGCTCCCGCGTAGTCCGTCTGGTCGTAGCACGCCCCGCCCCGTTATAGGGACGGGAAGACCCCTATGATGAAGCATGACACTAACGGATTTTTTTAGTGTGTGAGGGGTATTTTAAACAAGCACATGTGCTCTCATCTTTTCATCTTTAAGAGAGAGCCTATCACTTCACTTTAATTAAAAATTTCCGTAAAAATCCTTATAAATATATTGCACCTCCACACATTGATAGAATTGCTATTAAAATAGACCCTGTAATAGTATTCATGACAAAACAAAATGATTCAACAAGTGCAGCCAAGGGGTCAAATAGATATTAAAAAGAGTCAGGTTCAAAGAGGAGTCCTGGGGTACCCTTGAGGTAATTGGTTTAGTTACAGAAGAATAAGGAGCAATCCAGATTGATTGCTCTACATATTCCAAGAAAGTCTTTATTACCCACAATGCAGTGCCACAAACACCCACGTCTCCTAATTGCTGTAATAAAATTGAATGGGAAACAATGTTGAACACTGCCAACAAATCCAACAGAATGAGGGAAGCGTTCTGACCCTGATACAATCCTGTCTTGATTGAATCAGATACCTCCAATAAAGCAGTCTCTTGGGCAGATTTACAAGCCCCTTGCGCCACTTTTACGTCACTTTTCCCATGTTAAAGGTGACTCAAGAGTGGCGCAGAGGGTTTGTAAATCTGCCACTCTGTACTTTGTCATGGTCTTAAGCCCGATTGGCTCGAATGTAGGAAATATTTCTGTTCTATGTAGTCTGAAAGTTGAACATTGATATGTGTTTCAGTCATTTTGTCTGACAGCGGGTAGGAGCGATATTGGCCTGAATTTAGACAGAATCAAAGGGTCTGCCACAGGTGTCTTAAGCAGTGGAGCCTTTGTCTGCCTCCTGGTAGGAGGAACACTGCAGTATCCAAACAGGTGTTAAATAACCTATTAAAAACAGGAATTATGCCATAGCAAGAATGGGCTGAGAGCACGGATTTCAGGGAGTGTCCTATTTATGGCTAGTAAGGGCTAGTCCAGGGATGGTGTTGTCAGTGTCAACTCCTTGAAAATATTTTGACTCTGAGAAAGGTACTTAGCCTGGACTCTTTTGTTCTTACCCTCTTACCAGTCACAAGAAGCTTTTGATTATATTTTTTATGAAGAAACATGGTTCTTTAAACATAAAGTGGACGATCAACATAGACAATTTTACATGTGGAGTTCTCTTCTGGTGTAGAAGTACACCTACTCCCAGGTATAGCTCTCCTCCGAAATTTAATTTACCATTTCCTTCCCGAGATCTCCGGCAAGATGTAGAGTTTGAGAACCACATCTATGACTATTTTTAGTAGTTGCAAATAGAGATTTGGGCCATTTGTGATTGCTAAAAATGGTTGTAGCAGGTTTCAACACTATTTTGTGAGTTGGTAGCCTATTACTGACTCACAAAGTAGGGGTTGTGAATAAGTAAGTAAGTAAGTAAGTAAGTATTGGACTTTTTGAGCGTAAACTTAGCCCAAGTGCGTCAAGGCGCTATTTGCAGAATGAGGGTTACAGACCAAACAACATACTCAAACTGAAGTCTGTGGAAAGATCCAGGTCTTTAAGCTTATACCGAAGAGAGAATGAGACACCTGACTAGGAAGCTCTTGAGGGAGGGAGTTCCACAGCCTGGACGCAACTGTGGAAAAGGCTCTACCCCCCCACCTTGCCTTCTTAAAACTCGGTATTGTTAACAGGTTTTTATCTGAGGACCGGAGCAGTCTGCTAGGAACATACCGCTGGAACATCGCCTTAATCCCCTCTGGGCCTGAGCCATAATAGGCCTCATGAGTCAGGCACAGTGTCTTTTTTAAAAAGGATCCTATGGTCCAAAGGCAACCAATGCAATGACCTGATGGAGGCAGTGACTGAATGGAACTTCGGAAGATTCATTACCAGCCTAGCCGCAGCGTTTTGCAGCAGCTGAAAACGTTGCAGTAGACCCTTGTTAATTCCCAAATAAGAGCATTACAATAGTCCAATCTGGACTTTACCAAGGCAATAACAGCCTGCTTGTGTGCTTCAAAAGAGAGGAAATAGGCAATCTTTCTAAGGATCCTAATGATCCCGAAACAGGTGGACACTGTCCTGCTGACCTGGAGATTAAGGGAGAGTGAGTTATCAACAATGATCCCTAGATTTTTTTCTGTGTGCAACCGGACAGGGGCAGACACCAAGATTGTCCGGCCACCAGTCAGCGGACCAGATCTCCAATGTACTGCCGAAAATCAGGACTTAAGTCTTCTCTCCGTTCAGTTTCATAAAGTTTTCCACCATCCAGGAAGAGACTGACTGCATACAATTCCTGAAATTGAAGGCAGAGTCCTTAATTTTATGAGCAATGGATACCATTATGTGAGTGTCGTCTGGATAGGACAGTACCTCTAAGCAAAGGGACCTCACAACCTTAGCCAGTGGGGCAACATAGATGTCAAGAAGTGTTGGACTCAGGGAGGAGCCCTGCCGAACACCACAGGACAAAGATTTAGAAGCCGAATAGAATTGGCCAAATTTCACAGTCTGTGCCCTTTCACTGAGAAAGGAGGTAAGAAGAATCAGATCCGAGCCCCCGAATCCTCTCTTCCTGAGGCGTTCCACCATCCTCAGGGGAAACAGGGTATCTAAGGCAGCGGTAAGGTTAAGTAGTACAAGCAAAGTGGTATGCCCAGAATCCACTTGAGTATGGATTTTGTTAAAAACAGTGGTTAATGCTGTTTCCATACTATGGTGACTTCTAAATCCAGGTTGTGAGCCATCAAGTAATAGGTGATCCTTAAGGTATGTACTGAGATGGGAGTTTAGGTAGGTTTCCAAAATCTTTGCTGGAACCGGAAGTAGGGAGATCTGCCGATAATTCTTCAGTTCTCCCGGATCCAGGGAGGTCTTCTTTAAAAGTGGCTTCACCACTGCCGTCTTCCACAAGGTGGGATACTGTCCTTCTGAGATGGCAACAATGAGGACGGCCGTAATGGTGAGGGACAATAACCTCATGGGCAATTGTTATCACCTTGAGGGGGCAAGGGTCCAACGGAGAGCCCAATATAACTAATTCTAGAAGGTGGTAAGTGGCCACAGGCAGCATACTGGGTAAAGTGAGAAGCCTTAGTAGCTATTAGGAAGGGACATGCCAAGGGTGTACCTTCCAAATAGCGAGTCACAAAGGCATGTGCAATTGTTTTGCGACTGGAATGCGGTCACAAAACAATCACAGTTTACCACCTACTTCAAGTAGGTGATAAGCTACTTGCAAATGAAAGGTGTCCCCAGGGGACCCCTTCCCCCTTGTGATTGGTAGCAAAAACGGAGAGCCCGATTTAACTAATTCTAGAAGGTGGTACGTGGCCTCAGGCAGCATACTGGGTAAAGTGAGAAGCCTTAGTAGCTATTAGGAAGGGACATGCCAAGGGTGTACCTTCCAAATAGCGAGTCACAAAGGCATGTGCAATTGTTTTGCGACTGGAATGCGGTCGCAAAACAATCACAGTTTACCACCTACTTCAAGTAGGTGATAAGCTACTTGTAAATGAAAGGTGTCCCCAGGGGACCCCTTGCCCCTTGTGATTGGTAGCAAAAACGGAGAGCCCGATTTAACTAATTCTAGAAGGTGGTACGTGGCCTCAGGCAGCATACTGGGTAAAGTGAGAAGCCTTAGTAGCTATTAGAAAGGGGCATGCCAAGGGTGTACCTTCCTAGTAGCGAGTCACAAAGGCATGTGCAATTGTTTTGCGACTGGAATGCGGTCGCAAAACAATCACAGTTTACCACCTACTTCAAGTAGGTGGTAAGCTACTTGCAAATGAAAGGTGTCCCCAGGGGACCCCCTTCCCCCTTGTGATTGGTAGCAAAAACGTTTTTTTATGAGCAGGCAGTGCTCCCACAGACCTCTGCCAACTCTTAAAAAATTTAACTGAAACGTTTCATTTTTGTTTTTGAAACGCATCCCATTTTCCTTTGAGAAAAATGGGCTGCATTCTTTAAACATGTTGTTTTGTTTAAAAAGCAAACACAGACATGGATGTCTGCTGCCCGGTCTTGGAGCTTGGGGTTTCTTAACCATGATCTAGAAAGCCTGCAACAGGGCCACCACCAACAGAAATACAATCCGTTTTCTATTGGAGCGATGAATGTCTGCGACATAATCCACTAATAAGGGGAGCATAGTGCATTGTTACTGCAAGGAGGTTCCTTTTTTAATTGCACAGGCCATCACCAACCAGACATTATTTATGAGGTCTGCTGTTCCTGTTATGCATCTGGGTCAGCCTGAGTGAGGTACAGGTTGGGTCCATTCAATGGAGCTTCCGTGGGGTGTAATATTAGAATATATATAAGAATCTGTTGATGAATTTGTAATCTATAATGCTATGTCTCTGGTTCACAGATACTTGTTTGGTTTGTCCAAAGCAGTACCCCAGGTGTTATTGGACAAGTAAAGCACCAAATCTTCCTCCCTAGTAAGTTTAGTGAGGATGTTAGCAACTAGAATTGCATCGTTTAACATCATTAGAGCCTCGTAACTCAGGGGCTAGTGTTCGTATTTTTGTGCATTAGCGTCAGTGGTTGGAACTACCAGGTTTCTGGCACTCCATTGTGCAACAGCAGCTCTTTGTAGTTCATAGTAAGCAATGAGGTCCAGCAGGTTAGTCTCTCCCAGTTGTTTAATCTGTTCAAGGGTACGTAATCTACCCCCCAAGAATAGTCACCCCATCGTCTGAAGGTTCAGCTGGGTTCATGTTTGCTGCACTGTTCTTTTGTATTCAAAAACTTTCTTTAGGTCGAATGACCATAAAAGTGCATGTACAATACAGTGTGTATAAATACATTAAAAATGTGAGTTACGTAGTAAGAAAGTTCAGCCAGTACTTGGGCTAAACTCCAGATTTACAGTCGGCATTGTAGACTGGCCTCTCTGCTGTGCAAGTAGAGATGGTGGCTGCAAGAACCTCAGTGCAGCTGTAGAAAAAACTATCAGGATCCATCATGCTGTCGGTATCCTCCTAGTGCTCTACCAATAAAATACATTACATACATCCACAGTTAAAATATGGATCATCAATCATATTAAAATAGACGGTAATGGCAGATAAAAACATCAGCTTCACAAGTTCTGCAGCTTCCTCCTAATAACCCACATATGCCCCAAAAGCTTTGCAACTGAACAAGCAACCACAGATCTTGAGTCTGATCTAAGAATTCGTAGGTCTTTGCAGTGATTGAGCATTCCCAGTAGCTTCCATAAGCGGGTAATCCACTTGGCTCTCTAAGCTTTGTAGGCTGGACAGTCAAATAATACATGTGCAGGTGATTCAATCTGGGATGATGAGCAATGTAGTTAGCGGAGTAGAGGTCTGCGTAATAGTCATAAAAGGATTGGAGGATAGCAACATTGCCACATAAATGTTCTCCGGCATTTGTGGTAAACAATTGTGCAACTCTCATAGCTGTTGTAGATATCCTACCTTAAAATACTAGGTTTTCTTTATTAGTCTCACTACAGCCACCGCATATTACCTATTTGAGAGTAATTGCTGCGTCCCCATCGGTCAGCAAATGTGAGGGTTCAGCCAGAAGGTGTGTGTATTTCTTGCAAAAAGGATATCTCAATTCTGGGGGGTGCGCTAGGTGGCGCACTTGCAAATGGCCGCTTGCGAGTGAGGCTCCCGCCGCCCGGCAAACTTTATACTTCATTTATCCTGCTGAACGGTGACCCTCGGTGGTGGCTTGGCGATTGAATGCCAGAGCGGAGCACCCGACACGTCCTGGGTGAAATCTAGGTGATTTGAATGCTGTTCCTGCCTGTGAGCCGAGGTCAAAGATTTACCAAGGGGGCCTGTGGAGCTCCGTCAGCTGGGTCGTGGCCTGCCAGACTACGACGGACCGCGGCTGCCCGCATGGAGTATAGGCCGTGCGAGAGGCCTGTCTCTGAGTGCGTGGCTGCCGCCTGCAGTGATCTGGATCGGAGGGGGCCTGGAGTGCGGACCACATCGGTGGAGAAACGTGGCAAAGGCGCTTACCCCGGTCCCGGGATAGCGCGGAGGTGAGAGCGGAGCTTAGGGACGTATCCCCGGCACGGCCGACTCTAGGCCCCTGACTGCCGGCGATTTGAACCAGGGGAACAACGGGTGGCCTCCGACTTGCTGCGGCCTATTTTCTCCCCATCCCCCCCCCCCACAATTGTGACCAAGTGCTTGCCCCTGCCAAGGAGGCCGAGTGACCCTATGGGGATTGTGGGAACGCTGTGGCCAAGCGGACGTGGGGGGCCCTACTGACTTTTTACTGCAGGAGGCCCTGAGGAGACGACTATCGGGCCTTCATTTGAGCTATTGCAGCGAAAGAAGTGCCGGCCCTTGGTGCGGGAACACAAGCGCACATTGAGCTCCCCCCCTCCCTGTATGGGTGCACGCCAGAGGCAGCAGATCCCCAGACCAGCAATGCAAGGGAAGGTTGGCGATGCCGCAATTGCACAAATGGAACACTCCGGAATGCTGGATTTCAATCACGACTGCCGAGATAGTTTTTTCCCGCCACGGCGAACACACTGGAGGCGCACTCTGGAACCTACAGATTGGGAGGCGCGTGAACTGCTACCCATCGGAACATGCACGATACCGCAACAGCTTGAAAGGGGGACTCCCTTGAACACCTCAGGCGCAGCGGGGTCCCAGTCAGAGAATATTGGACGAGGCAGCACAGTACCACTGTGTTGCGGACTACCGAATGCATAGTTTCGAGACGTAGGCGCATTCTCCGGTGACTGGCCCACTGCTGAATCACCTGCTCCCCTGGGACCTGGAACTGATTCGGACACCCTCGGAGGCGCGAAGCCCACAGCATCTAGAGGGACCATGGGGAAAACTGATGCCCGGCAACCCAAACTCACGTTTGATACTACCAAGAGACCCACTCGGGTGGGACAAGAAATCCAGGACCAGGCTATGATTGGTGGGTCACAGGACGGCGCTACGGGCCAATCCAGCGAAGTACAAGATATTCTTCGCAAAGTTCGCCAGGGCTCCGCCACTATAATGGATAAAGTGGACCGGATGTTCTCCAGAATGGACGCGATGGTTCACAAACTGGAAGGTCATGAGGAGAGGATAAAGGAAGCGGAACGACGCATTTCAGACTCTGAGGATACAACTGCCCAGCACACTTCACAACTTTCTCGTATGGACAATTTGCTAAGGATCATCGCGGCGAAGAACGAGTACTTGGAGGCATGCAGTAGGTGCAATAACATTCGTATTTTAGGCATTCACCGATCTTTGGGGCCCAGACCCAAACCTGGGGACACTCAGAGACTGATATTTGCTAGGCTCCTAAACTACAGGGACCGGGTGTAGCATTGAGAGCTACTAGCAGTAAGCAAACATTGGCGTACGAAGGTAATACCTTTTCTGTTTATCCCGACCTCACGCCCATGGTGCAAGATGAACGTCGTAAATTTATTGAAGTTAAGGCTAAACTTCGAAAGGCCCAAATCGATTATGCCCTTCTTTACCCGGCGCGTTTGCGGGTAACACACCAGGGCAAACAACGGTTCTTCAAGAAGCCGCAACAGGTAGATGCATTCCTTAAGCAACTCAAGAAAACGAATGGGGCTGCTGCGGCTGCGGGTGACCCACGGAGATCCCCTGAAAGAGACGAAAACGAGTAGGTGCCGTGAGGTACCCTGTCACACATGGACACTGGTAACAAACTGGTTTAATTGTGCTTTGTATTAGATTGAGGGGTGGCTGCTCAGATAAAGATGATGTATGATGTAAGGCAAATGTACCACGAGGACACTAATGATGGCTTGCCGGGCACCCCATGCTGCCTGTCAGGGCTCCGGCACTAGTTGGGATCTGGCTGGGTGGCAGGGGGTTGTTGTGTATCCACCTATGAATGACCCCTACCGGGAATTCCTCCATGGTGCATTGGCGCCACTAGTTGATTGGGGTTGTGCTATGTTTTTGGTTGAGTGATTGTTGGGGGTGGGGAGGGTGGGTGTATGATGCTGGCATGATTGGGGTGCTTCAGTGGGCGGGAAGGGAGGGGGGTAGCCGAGGAGATGGGATTGTTTTGGGGCTCTTTAAGATGCACAGATTGGAGATTACGATAGGCGCTGTGAACATGCAAGGTGCAGTCATGGCAGAGATTCTCACACTGAGAAATGATTTTAATATGAGGGCCCTTCGGGTCGAGCAACAGCTCTTCACTTGGTCATTTGATGATGTGTGGATATGACTAGCGACATGGGGACACGCTTAAATATCATTACATGGAATGTTAGGGGGTTGGGAGACCCGAGAAAGAGACGGCAGGTACTGGCGTACCTTGACAGACACCACGTGCATATAGCAATGCTGCAGGAAACCCACTTCACACCCCAAAAAGCAGCTAAGTTTGCATCTAGATGGGCCGCACATAGGAGTTTTTCGTCCTATTCCACCTATGCTAGGGGTACAGCTATATTGGTCAAGAAACAGGTGCTCTTTCATTTAGCCAGGACATTGGCTGATGATCACGGGAGGTATTGTCTGGCGGCAGTCGGTCACTCTTGTGTGTTGTTATGGACCGAATGTGGATGATCCGGATTTTTTTGTTTCCATGTGGAGTGCTGTAGGGGACATAGACTCGAATCACATTATATGGGGCGGGGATTTTAACATTACCTATGCTCCGCATATGGACAGGTCACATCCTGCCCCGCATCACCACACTAGAGCCAGCAGCGCACTGACTGATATCTTGCAGGATAACCACCTGTTAGACGCATGATGGCACGCCCACCCCCAAGCTAGCGAAGGGACACATTTCACAGCACACGCCGCGTCCTGGGCACGCTTAGACTATTGGCTGCTTTCCCGGAGACTAGCACCTGTGATCTGTGATGTGCAACATCTGGCAAGGACGTACTCAGACCACGCACCAGTTAAGCTTACACTTTCTTCAGCAGATTTCAATCCCCCGCGCAGCGCTTGGCGCCTCAATCCATGCATGCTACTAGACACGCGACATGCATTGTGAATTTAGAACCAAGTTTACTGAATACACTGAGGAGGCAGACAGGGAGGCAGGATTTCGGGGCAAATACTGGAAGGCTCACAGATTTGGGGAGGGGGAGCGACCGGGTGAAACGTTTGCTGACATGATCAGAAAGCCGTGATATGCTAACTATGTGATAGAACTAGAGAAGGCCGGCGGTACGCGCTGCGGGGACACTGCCAACATCCTTGAGACTTTTACGAAACACTACACCACTCTCTATACTACCTCTGGAGAGTGGGACTTAGATCTAGATGATTACCTTGGAGGCCTTACGCTGGGCTGGCTGAGTGATGTTCATTGGATGTTCCTCAGCGCTCCATTTGAACGGGATGAAGTTCGGGAGGCAATCTTGGGTATGCAGGAGGAGCCAAGATGGCGATCGGGACGCCCGCATAGTCCCTCGGCTCCGAAGACCTTTTCCTCCCTAGCCCACATCCTGCCTGTAATCCTGTACTAAAATGGCGCACTTGTGGTGACGAGCACCTCCGACTACTTGCGGCACAATCCTGAGGCTTGCGCTTGCTTTAATTTGGAGGATCTACCCAGCTACGGTTCGCGGCCCGCAACAGCCCTGAGTCCGGAGCCTCGAGTGGACAGTAAGGCTGGTCACCGAGTGAACAACAGCGGCCACCAGCGACCGAGACGTGCCGGACGGGTCATGGCTGACGGGGAGCGGCCGATTTTCGAACAGCATATCCTGTCGGCTACGGGTGCAACTCCGAGGAGTGCCTGACATGGTGCTTGGTGTAAATTACACGATCGTAGAAGCCTTACTTGTTCACCGCCGGGAACCTGCTTGCGCATTGTCCCGCTACCGGCGGGCGGCTCCCGGATTTGTTGCTTACTTCATACCGTACGAGGCCAGCGTTCTGCTCGGCAGTTGCTTTTAGCTTATACTGGGCCTTGGCAGACACGAGAGTGATACAAAGATGCCTGAGGCCCCTCTGCCTGCAAATGTGCCCCGAATCTGGGTGGCCCTGCCTGTGACCACAATGGGCAATACGGAATGCAACCGCGAAGAGTCTGAGCCCCAAAGTGATCGTGGATGTCTGGAGAAGGGAGACTCGATCGAGAGGGGGCTTGGAAGAGTCCTGCAATATGGCGATCTTATGGCGGCCATTGTTGCCCTGCGTCACGACTTGGTGCAATCTGCCCGACTCCTGGGTAGTAAGGTGGATGAGATTGTGTTTACACTGGGGCACTCGAGAACGTCTGGTCAGTGGGAATACGATGATATGCCTCACTCTCTGCCCGGCTGCGATAAGATGGCTGCACTAAACGACATTGGCGGACTCGAAAATCCTATTCCCGAGCCTTTTCTTGTTGAGGATCCTGAGTGCCTGGGACGACGTGTGGACATTGGTCTGGAACCGCGATGGGTGTGTCCGCCCCAGGCCGTGCTTCCCACGACCCGGGGGCCGCTCCGGCTATGGTCGGACATAGATGCTTTTCTTCCTGGCCCTGCTCTGCTGAATATCGGGTGGAAGATGTGCTCTCGGGCCGGGCCGGGGTCCCTGGAACAACGTGAGAGAGATCTAGCATATGTCTGGTTATATCAAATCGACGCTCCTGTGCTGCTGCTCGCGCTCGCCTGGACACTTCGACTCCCCGTACAGATTGACCTGATCGCCGATACTATGGTGCGCTTTGTTAGAACGGATAAGACGGGACAAGGATGAGCGGTGCCTACTATGGACTGGTGGACCCTAGCCGATGTCTGATACGAATGTGTGCCGAACTGACTTGCCTGATGGCGCAGTAAGCCGACTATGTGCCTTGAGAATTGTTTGCAGGTACTGGATTTTATTTTTGGACTCTACACCCTGTGCTGTCATAGAACTTGCAGGAGGGTGATGCCGGGGGACAGATGGAGGGCTCCCCTTCGTTTCTCATCACTTTTACTGTAGTCATGGACTCCGCCATCTTGGTGTTTCTCTCCTCCTCCCTTCCTCTCTCTTTCCCTTTCTGTAGGGTAGTCTTCTGGGGCGACAGACACGCTGTTAGTGGGGTAGGCCATAGCCATTACGGTGATGTAGGGTGGCGGGTGTTGGGGGGGTTTTGTTATTTTAGTTTGTTTTGTTCTATGGTCCCTTTTTCTCTTCCTTTCTTAGTAGAGTTGGCTGTATCTTCTTCTTCTATCCTTTTCCCTATCGGGCATTTGCGCTTGCCTCTATTTTGTTTCGGGAGGGTGGGTTTTTCGGATGATGCTTTCGCTAAATTGTGGACCATTGTTTGCTTTATACTCCTGGCCTGCCCTGGCAGGCGTAGCGTGCTTTAGACCGTATTGCTCATCACCGACTTCTGATCGCATGGAGGATACGCCCCTCCCATCTCTCCCTTTTCTCGTGTAGTGTGATGCCTCCGATGATATAGCCACGGCTGCTTCTTTAAACTATAAAAATGAAACCTTTTCCATCCTAGTGTTTCGTGGGGCATACATACCATGTGTTATGATTGTATTGTGAATACTCCTGAGCCGTAAACATGTTTAACGCCTTTGCATTTAACTCCTGATTTTGCGGCCTGCCTCCGTGGTTGTTGGCCTGCGCTTGTACTGCTTTACTCGAATCAATAAAGGTTTTAAAAAAAAAAAAAAAAAAAAAATATCTTGGGTATGCAGTCTGGCAAGGCCACTGGACTGGGCGGTATTCCTATGGAATTCTATAAGACATATATAGATTTGATGGCTCCAATACTGCGAGAAGTTTATGAGCAATCGTTGGAGGTTGGCTCCCTTCCCCCTTCTATGAGAGACGCTCTTATCATATCTCTGTTGAAACCTGACAAGCCCGCTCATCTGTGTGGATCATATCGGCCACTCTCACTTCTCAATTGTGATGCCAAGATCTTGGCCAAACTTGTTGCTAATCACTTGAGCCTGCTGTTAGAGCACCTGATCCTCCCGAATCAATCACGATTTGTCCCGGGCAGGGCTACTTCCCATAACCTGAGGACCCTCTTCACTATTTTACATAATGTCTCGCCAGAGCTGCCATTAGCGGCGATATTCCTAGACACCACAAAAACCTTTGATTCCGTTGGATGGAATCATATCTTTGGGGTTATGCTCCGGATGGGGTTCCCACCGCTGTTTTTATCATAGATCCGGTTATTGCATTATCGGCCAGGGGCCAGGGTACTTATCAACGGGCATGTGTCGCATAGCTTCATGATTACTAGAGGCACTCGTCAGGGTTGCCCGCTGTCGCCATTACTATTTGCGCTGGCGGCGCGCTTGAGACAACGCCACAATGACATGGCCTTGCGATGTAACCTGAGACAAATACTGGTATCGATGTACGCTGATGATATCACCCTATATGTGAGAGATCCTCAGGCTAATTTGAATGCTCTCCTTCGAGAATTTCGGCTATCATGTGTCCAAATCAACTGGGGGAAGTCCTGTCTTTTTCCGCTGACCGATTTGGTTGTACACTTCCCCATAGATTACCCGCTGGAGTGGTGTGCAGATGAGGTATAGGGAACACAAGAACAAAGAACGAACTAATGGCTCGCATAACTGACAGGGTGGAGCGCTGGATAAAGCTTCCACTCTCCATGGCTGGTAGTGCTTCGTTGATTAAGATGGTGATTCTCCCCCAGCTGCTCTGCTTATTTTTAAATATCCTGTACCATCCGGGTCGGCATTTTTTTTCAGATGCTCAAAACAGAAATGATGAAACTGGTCTGGGGAGGAAAACAGGCTAGATTGAAGTGGACTGTCCTGACTAGGCCCTACTCCTCTGGGGGGTTTGGTATCCCAGATTTTGAACTCTATTATGTGAGTGCGCAAGCTCATTATCTATATTATTGGATCCGACAGCCCCGGTATATGCCACAACTGGCAGCCGAGCACTGGCTAGTCCATTAGACTCCGATAGATGGGGCCACATATAGGGATGTGCCTGTCCGTGAGCGTACACAGACTACTGTATATACCACTATCTCGGCGTTGACGCGTATTGTGCAGCTCCTTGGTGCCCCCATGATCTACTCCCCACTCTTGCCCCTCACATACCACCCCAACATGCCCCTCTTGCAGGAAACACTCTTTAATAGACTTCAAGAACGCACGTCGCTCAAAACCTGTATGCAAATGGTCAGTTCCGGGACTCCGACGATGTTTTTACGGATGTACAGTGCACTCCCTTCGATACATTCCTGTACATACTGCTTAATCAAGGGATCAGATCACTTCATTCTGTTTTTTCGTGCGAACCTCCGACACTCGCACCATTACATTTGCTCCTCCAACAGACAGCGCCTAAACGCTTAGTATCCCTAAGATACCGTGTGGCCCAAGCGCAGCGAGAGGTTGAAGCTCCGGAATCCCGCTCACACTGGGGGGAAGATCTGGGATCTCCCACAACAGAAGAGCAATGGGAATATTGTTGCTCACAGACTGAACGGATTTCGTCCAGCAGCAGGTTGCGCATCATCCACTACAAATATTTACATAGACTATATCATACACCAGCTAGACTGCATAGGCTCTATCTTTGTGATTCGGACAGGTGTGACAGGTGTCAGGCACCCCAGGCAGACTTTCTACACTTGGCCTGGAATTGTCCGGGAGTACATGAATATTGGGGACAGGTTTTGAAGCTTTGCAGCAGATGACCGGTGTGCAATTACAGGTCACACCGCTTTTAGCGTTACTGAGCTATGTTAAAAATGTACCCTTGATCCATCGTAGATACGTAGCCATGGCTCTCTTGATGGCCAAGAGACGTATAGCTTGTCGCTGGGGCAGGGGAAGAGCGCCCAAATTCAAGGATTGGCTAAATTATATGGTCTACTGTCAGGAACAGGCTGCTGTATATGCTGAATTACTGCCCAGTGCGTCCAGGCCTAGAGACATCTGGTCGCCACTGACGTCCTATTTGACGACTAGGCCTGAGGTAGCTAATTGCTCATGAGTGCTTTAAGGTGCATGTTAAGTGTTGCTCATACCCAAGGACACATGCGCGGATGTGTGTAACAGATGGAGTCAGCTGACTGTGATGGGATATGGACCATGGGGTGAGCAAGGACTGGCGGAATATGCGTGTGCTCTTGGCCGCTCCCTCCCATTCTGCAAGTATTATTGATGTCGCAAGTAGTGTGTTCATGCTGCACTGGTCGCCACATGCTGTTGTAGTTAGTGGGAATCTGACTGCACCGCCACGTAATGTACCTGTGAAAAGATTTTCTTTTTTTTTCTTTGTTAAATGCCTGAATCTCCATCATTATATTGATTGCTGAATGCGGCCGGCCCGAAGCGGTTGTAGGCGACTTGCTGTGTACTTTTGATATTGCTTGCATCAATTCTTCATTTAATCATTGTTCTACGCGCTGCCGGCCGCTCCACAGATGTAGGCACGAAGCTGTGTTGTATGTTGTTAGGACCAATAAAGGTTTTTGAAAATTAAAAAAATAAAAAAAGGATATCTCAACCCCATCACTCACGGTAAGCAGCGACCAGCCATCACTTCTTAGGGTTCTTCAATCCTCTGACATTCCAAGTGGCTGTCTTTATCATGCATGCCATCCAGTGTAGGGTAACATCATTGTAGAAAAAACAGGTAGTCAAGACTAAATGCACCAATAAACAAACCATAATAAAATCAGCCTCCAGTACCAAATCATAGCCAATAAATGTAAGTTGAAAAGAGAACAATCAAACTAACACAGAGATATCTGCAACATCATTTTATTCCCCCCACCCATACTGATTACCCTAACAGTCAGTGGAAAAGAATCCATTACCCCAACAGACTTGAACCAGTGCTTAGCAAAAAGGGGGCCGGGACTGTTGCCAACAGCCCAGGCCAATTATCAATGGATGGAATGCACCATCTAAGTGCAGAATCGAATTCAGTTTAGTGTAGGCTAACTAAAACCAAGACATTTCTGGTTAATATGCCTTGCACTGGCCCGAATTTACTATTAAATGTGGTGATAAGCCTGGGTTTGCTTTCTGTGGTGTCCTCACTAATTCTGTTCTTTGTACCAAACAGGATTTCATTCTTAGAGCGTGTTTTGGTCTTTTGAATGGCTTTATCCATAGGTGTCCTCGTTGCGTGAAGTGCTGAACCATGTTGCTTTGTTCTGCCTGAAAGGTGTCCGCAATACTACAGTTTCCTTGAGCTTGTATGAGTTCTCCATAGGGGATAGTCCATTTGAGCTGGCTCCAGTGACAGCTCTGGGCATGCAGCAAACTATTACCAATAGGAGGTTTTCTTTGCATTTTCAAGGCAATTCTGTTGTTTATTTTTTCACCCTCAACATCAAAGAAGATGATATGCTCCCTGCTCAAACTTGAAGAAATTTCAAGATAGAGATTAATCTCATCCAGATGAGCAACAAATCTGTTTACTTCGTGGTCGCTGCCCTGCCAAAAAAATAAAAAATCATCTATAAAACGTACCCAGTGTCTTACCTTGTCCATGTCTTGGCTATATTGTGCCACAGTGGGCACCTGCTCCTCCTACTAGCCCATGAGAAGGTTTGCATAGCTGCGAGTGAAGCCGGTGACCATTGCGGTCCCCTGCAATTGTTTGTTCAATTTATCAAAGATAAAGTTATGGTGCTGTTCATATGCAATTCTACCTTTGGCACCCTCCCCTCATCTGTATTCAAAAAATCTTTTCTCCTGTTGTCATGTATCTCCTGTCCTCCTTGAGCGCAGGCCTAATGGCTGTATTATTGCTGTATTGCCTTGATTGTATGTTTGATGTGTTGTTTCCTTTTGTTTTATATAATAAAAAGTAAAAAATAAAAAAAAGATAAAGTTATGTATGCAGGACAGAATGCCATCATTTCTAAGAGCATCTGAGTGTGTGAAATAACAAAGAAGTATTGCCCTAAGAAAGTGTTTGCAAGCTTGTTTTGCCATCTTGGTGTATGATGGTCATATGAAGAGCTTTCACAGTCATCAGGAGAAAACCGGTATCCTAGTTGATGCTCTAATTTCTCCTAAGAAACTCCCTGGTGTCTGCTATGTGGGAACTGATTTGTATTTATGAACGACTCACGAGCTCCATGAGTACGCTATTCAATAGCCCCGCAAATAACTTTTGGATTCCACCAGGGACCAAACTCACAAGGTGAGCAATATAGAGGAGCTTCAACATAGTTCAAATAAGAAAGGTCAAAACACATGAGTTCTAAACAATAGTTTTCCTTTCATATAGGCTCTAAACAGACTATTCTTTTTTTGTCCTGATGAAGACCTTATTTTGATGCTTTCATACTGCATGATAATTGAAGGGTCGCAACATCGACGCATAACTATAAGCATTACAAACCCAATTTGGCCATCATAAATAGAAGGAATAGATTTCCAGATAATCCTGAAATTATCACCATGTTTTCACGTTGTACCTAAACACAGTTGGTCTCATGTATTTATGTACTTAATGTATTATTTTGTGATATATGTAGAATGCACCTCACCTCCCTTGTTTTACTTTTTTTTGTATGTGTATATGTCCTGTGCCACAATAATACATGAATTTTTCATTTAAACGCTTCCAGAGGACAATTAGTGTGTGCCTTCTTGCATCCTCCCTTTTTTGAAAAAAATATGTGTTTAGACAGATTCGTTTTTAACATTATATGAAATCCCCCGTCAGAAGGGAATAAAAAAGTTTAAAAGTTTAATTGTGACAAGTGTGTTGTGGCAGAACCACAGCTCGTTTTATGCTATGTGGGAAGGTAAGGCCTCTACTAAGAGGAGTAAGAAATGGTCAATATACTTGGATGTGTTTTGAAGCAGACTCCCACTGGAGGATACTATCAGTCTGCCAGGAGGATTGGTAGTTGATTTGTGTACTTCAGGGAGGAGCTATAACGCTGGTATTCTTGGATGGAGATTCTTGAGAACCTGATATTCCTATGTCTCAATGAGACCCTTATTACTCCATACACTGAGTTTCTCCCAGAACTGGACAATGGTTTCTTCTTAATCTGCCATGGTGAAGGTGGTGTAGCAGCCAGTATCACTTAATTGTCTGTGTGCCTCAGTAGTGTACATTTTCAATATCAACAATGGTTCTGTCGGGTATGAACCTGATTGCTTAAAAACCTGTACAAATCCTTCAACATATGTTTAGCCATAATTATGTCACTTATTATGACTTCTAGAGTAAATCATTAAATGCAAATCCAAACAAGAAAAAGGGTCAGAAGAGGTTTTAATCATTAAATTGTTTTTCATTCATGATTTGTTTTTTCTTTATGAAGACCCTGTAACAATGCATAGAACATAATTCAAAGAGATTAATTAAGTAATACTTTATGATAAACGGCGCATCAATTCTAGTGAGTGAGATGTAACATATTGTGCAAAAGTGTCACAAAAGGGGATGATGGACGGAGCGTTTGAGCAAATCAAACACTCACCCCCAGTCAACTGATCTGGGTTTAATCCATCACCATTCTTTAGCCCACTCAGCCACCCCATTTCAGACATGGCTATATGCAAATCAGTCTGACCCTGTGCCTCATGGGAACAGTCCAGCTCGAACTGCCAAGCCATGTCTTCCATGGACCGGAAACAAGCATCCTGGGACCGGTTTCGGATTCATAATCCTCATCAACCAGGCTATCTTGAATCCAGTGGCCAAGTGAGCAAGGGACTCACGTCTGAGCATACTCTGCCACACTTAGGGCGAACAAAGCGATACAAAATGGGATGATGGACGGAGCGTTTGAGCAAATCAAACATTCACCCCCAGTCAACTGATCTGGGTTTAATCCATCACCATTCTTTAGCCCACTCAGCCACCCCATTTCAGACATGGCTATATGAAAATCAGTCTGACCCTGTGCCTCATGGGAACACTCCAGCCCGACTTGCCAAGCCATGTCTTCCATGGACCGGAAACAAGCATCCTGGGACCGGTTTCGGATTCATTATCCTCATCAGCCAGGCTATCTTGAATCCAGTGGCCAAGTGAGCAAGGGACTCACGTCTGAGCATACCCTGCCACACTTAGGGCGAACAAAGCGATACAAAAGGGGATGATGGACGGAGCGTTTGAGCAAATCAAACACTCACCCCCAGTCAACTGATCTGGGTTTAATCCATCACCATTCTTTAGCCCACTCAGCCACCCCATTTCAGACATGGCTATATGTGCAAAAGTGACATAACAAATGGTGATTTATATACACGTGAGTGAGGGAGGGGGGGGAAGTAAGGATTTTTTAAGGCCAGTTTCTAGTTTAGTAGTTATTTAGTCCAGTGTGCCACATTAGTTGGCTATGGTAGCCTGGACTCAGTTGACTGGTCCTATGGTATTTTGTCGTCGACGTTTCGACCCTGTTGACGCCTTAGTTGTGGGTCTCGGGCGGGTCTTCTTCAGGACGGGGGAAGGGGTAGTGATATTGCGCCTGTTGGTTAGATGGAAGAACCATCAGGTTTGGATTTTGCAAAAGGTATTCGTTAAAAAAGTTCAAATTGGTTTGAAATTGTTGAGAGTGACTGGGTACTCAGACACTCACCTATAGTCCCTTCGTAAGTCGGACACCGTGGAGGCTAGGTCAATTATGGTCTCATCTTCTGGGAAGATTAATCTGTGGGGTATAATACAGGTGTAAGGGATATGGTAATTCGGCCCTTTACCAAGTTTCAAAAATGGATTGCTGTGAATCGCAACTCACCCTGACCAGCGAATGCGGGCAGAATCATGCTTCTGATAGTTCGCTTGATTCTAGGTATTCAATTCAATACCTATTCATCGTTATATCCAGATCGACCACAATTTAATTCGGCGATCTGGAAGTTAAAAATTAAATAGGGTAGGTTATTGCAAATGCGGTATGCATAACATATCAAGGGCTTCAAATTGAGCCGATACGTTTGATGCGATCGTTCAAAGGTTGCTACACTCACCATTAGATAATGGTCTCTGTGTCTCCTCAAGGGATCAATCACGGTCACAGTCCGTCGTGTTGTCGGCCTGCAATGTTAGTTCCGACTGCGGCACCGCTGATATATCTTACTCTGGGGCTGCCCTCGAGGACGTTGCCTCATTGCTAGGATACCACACGTTTGGGCCCCGAGCTGCGTCGGTCCCTGTGACGTCATGGTGCTGAGGGCCGAAGGGACTATAGGTGAGTGTTTGAGTACCCAGTCACTCTCAACAATTTTAAACCAATTTTAACTTTTTTAACGAATACCTTTTGCAAAATCCAAATCTGATGGTTCTTCCATCTAACCAACAGGCGCAATATCACTACCCCTTCCCCCGTCCTGAAGAAGACCCGCCCGAGACCCACAACTAAGGCGTCAACAGGGTCGAAACGTTGACGACAAAATACCATAGGACCAGTCAACTGAGTCCAGGCTACCATAGCCAACTAATGTGGCACACTGGACTAAATGATGATGAAATGATTACGCACTTGTATAGCGCACGACTACCCGTAGGCATCTCGGCGCTTGTACGAATACCGCCGAGGAACCCTTCCTGGCCTTTCCCTGTGAGGAGCCCACTTCTGGGCACCCCCAAGGTGAAGTCAGGCATCCTCAGCGTTGTTGTGGCCGTTGTAGAGATTAACCAAGCTATTGCCCAGAGGTGCAGAGTGGGACTCATGGTTAGAATAGGCACCGAGGCGAGAATTATCAGGTCCGAGGAAATTGAGCCCGAGACCCGCTGAGGCGGGAATTGAACCCTGGTCCCGGCCAGACTACTGCATCAGGGTCTGCCGCTCTAACCATTGATCCACACTTCCCTAAATAACTACTAAACTAGAAACTGGCCTTAAAAAATCCTTGCTCCTCCCCCCCTCCCTCACTCACGTGTATATAAATCATGTTATGTCACTTTTGCACAATATGTCACATCTCACTCACTAGAATTGATGCGCCATTTATCATAAAGTATTACTTGATTAATCTCTTTGAATTATGTTCTATGCATTGTTACAGGGTCTTTATAAAGAAAAAACAAATCATGAATGAAAAACAATTTAATGATTAAAACCTCTTCTGACCATTTTTCTTGTTTGGATTTGCCTTTAATGATTTACTCTAGAAGTCATAATAAGTGACATAATTATGACTAAACATATGTTGAAGGATTTGTGCAGGTTTTGAAGCAATCAGGTTCATACCCGACAGAACCATTGTTGATATTGAAATTGTATTGCCCAGGTTCTGAGGGATAATGGGTTACCCCGTAAGAAGGTTATTGACATAGTGCAGGTATATACCTGCGAGGGTGTTTTACTCTCATTTATTGTTGTATTGTATTGTATGAGTGAGGAATTTGTACTATCTCTTTCGATTTATGTATACATGAATATGTCTGACAAAAAAATCTTATCCTATAGTGAGGAGTACATAGCCAAACTAATCCAGGAACAAGGTGCATCTAGCTTCCTTTTAGGGAACGACAGATTACCAGCGGATGCTGGCCTTAATGAAAAACTTGCTAAATTAGAACGACTAGAGAAGAAATTGATCAGATCTCGATTACATGGGCATGTTCTGACCAAATATCTAGAAGCAAACATAATACCAAAGGGCCTCCAGGTACGAAACGAACCAGGTATCTTCATAGACGTTCCCAAGTTTCGAGAGGGATTTAGCTACATGGCCAACAACTGCTCCAGGCACTGGATGGTGCTTGGAGTGGAGACGGCCATCGAGTATGTGAAAAATTGACACAGGAAATAGCAGATCTCAAGAACGAGATCGTAGGGGATTCAGCACTCACGAATGCCAAGGAGGTTTTGGAGCGTGCAGAAAAGGCCCTAGTTGATTTCAACACCATTACGCTTGGCAGGAAGCTTGATTAACTTGTTAAGGACGTGAAGAATTACGACAAAAAGGTTACATACCCATACCTTGCCGATAACTATTACCAGCAAGATAGTCAGTGATTCTTTACTAACAGAGGGAGACAAGGCCCTTGAAGGTTTTATACCTTCTCTGACTCCTCTGCAGGGAGTAGTTCAGATCCAGATACCAACCAACCTTCCACGAGTAGCTCTGAGTACCAGACACCCAATCCTTTTTTAGGGGACGGCCACACCAGAGGAAACAGAGGCAGGGGGAGACAACAGAACTGGGACCGACCAAGGAGATGGGGGAGGACAACACACAACACAGGGGACATCCCGGGTCAGGTTCTACCAACCGGATACGCATGGGGAAATATCAACAAGGAGACAGACATACCGATGGTAATGTCCCATGTCACACCCATTAGCAACATTCCTACTATCATATTAGAAGACACCAGCCTCGCTGATACAGATAGGCCACTCCCTGATGTGAGTCACCTCCCCACATATACTTCAGCACAAACATCACACATAATATTTGACGCCTGTGCATCGACATCAATACCAGGAACTACCCTTCTAACTAATCGATTCATCCCTGTGGTATCTACTGAAGCAATCATGAATCTGATTGACTCCAATTACACTGAGTTAACAACAACCATTTTGAACCAAAGGACTGCCGTTACCCCAGCTGAAGTAGGTGTACCAACTACGATACAAACCATGGCACCAACATCATGCCTAGACCCAGTGATTAACCTATCTGACTATGGAGATAGACATTCTAGCCAGAGGGTTGTCATTTGTACCAACAGCTATCCCTGATTCCTTTCAAGTAAGGTTGGAACTACAGAGATTTTTCCGAAAGATTAGAAACAGCGGCCCTCATCCTCCTAGACCTCTCTGCAGCGTTCGACACTGTCTGCCACTGCACCCTAGTTCAACGCCTCAGCAACATCGGTGTCCAAGAGAAGGCACTGGAGTGGATCATCTCGTTCCTAGCCGGAAGAACTCAGAGAGTCCGCCTCCCCCGTTTCGATCCGAAGCCACCGAAGTCTTCTGCGGCGTACCGCAAGGATCATCACTCAGCCCCACCCTCTTCAACGTCTACATGAGACCTCTTGCAGCCATCGCACGCCAACACAGCCTCAACATCATCTCCTACGCCGACGACACCCAACTGATCCTGTCCCTCACCAGAGACCCTGCCACCGCCAAAACTAGCCTACACGAAGGGATGAAAGACGTCGCCGAGTGGATGAAGAACAGCCGCCTGAAACTGAACTCAGACAAGACGGAAGTCCTCATCCTGAGACCATCGCCCTCCACCTGGGATGACTCCTGGTGGCCCCCCGCCCTGGGCACCACTCCCAAGCCAACAGACCATGCACGCAACCTGGGCTTCATCCTGGACTCCTCCCTCTCAATGACCAGACAAGTCAACGCCGTCTCCTCATCATGCTTCAACACCCTACACATGCTCCGCAAGATCTTCCGATGGATCCCGACCGAAACCAGGAAGACGGTCACCCAGGCACTCGTCACCAGCCGACTGGACTACGGAAACACCCTCTACGCCGGAACCACTGCCAAGCTACAGAAAAGACTCCAACGCATCCAGAACGCCTCCGCCCGACTCATCCTGGACATCCCCCGACGCAGCCACATCTCCGGCCACCTGAGGAACCTGCACTGGCTTCCCGTCAGCAAGAGGATCACATTCAGGCTCCTCACCCACGCACACAAGTATCTCCACGACCTGGGCCCTAAGTACCTCAACGACCGCCTGACCTTCTACACGCCCACCCGCCAGCTACGCTCTACAAGCCTCGCCCTCGCCGCTGTACCACGCATCCGAAGAGCCACCACGGAGGTAGATCCTTCTCCTTCTCCTTCGGCCAAGACATGGAACTCCCTCCCCATCCACCTTCGGCTGACCCAGGACCATCTCGCCTTCAGGAGACAACTCAAGACCTGGCTGTTCGAGCAATAGCGGACCCCTTCCCCCAAGCGCCTTGAGACCCTGCCGGGTGAGTAGTGCGCTATACAAATGTTATGATTGATTGATTGATTGATTGATTGATTGATTAGAATATTTCTTCTTAAAAAACAGCTCTACACCCACACAATCGGCTACTGCATTTAGACCAGTATCTACATTTACGCCGGCCTCCTTCATGATGAGCGAGAGGATACTGGCTTTTGAGAAAATAGTCTTAGAAGAAATTATGCAAATGATGGGAGAAAGGAAGTACATAAAATATAACATAAGCAAAGAAGAGAAAAAAGCACTACATGAACTGGCAGGAAATGAAGCCATAGTGATAAAGGCGGCTGACAAAGGCGGAGCTATCATGGTACAAAATACGCAAGACTACATCTGCGAGATTGAACAACAACTTCAAATGCAAGACAGTTATAGTAAGGTGACAAGAGACCCCACCTTAGAAATAAAAACACTAATTGAAGCCACGACCAAAACAGGAATGGATGAAGGCTTCCTGAGCCAACATGAGCATGATTTCCTCAACCAACAGGAACCCAGAATTCCAACCATATACGCTCTACCGAAAATGCACAAGAGGCTTGACAAGCCACCTGGCAGGCCTATAGTATCAGGCTGTGGCTCGATTTTAGAGCCTTTGAACAAGTTTATTGACCACTTTCTACAGCCCTGGGTACCAACTACCAAATCCTACGTACGTGTAGCAAGCACATCATCCAGCTACTGGAGGGCCAACCGTTTGATGGTGAGAAGCAGATGCTAGTGACACCGGATGTATCATCTCTATACACGTCCATTCCCCAAACCACCGCAATAGAAGTTATCAGAACCACACTGGACAAGAGAGATAGACCACACTGGATCCCTACCGACTTTCTGATTAAAATCTTGGAAATAGCAATGAGAAAAAAACTTTTTTGTGTTTAAAAAACAATTCTACTTTCAGTGTAAAGGAGTCGCCATGGGCGCAACATATGCCCGAGTCTGGCCAACATATTCATGGACAGTTACGAAGAGGAATACCTATATGACTTGGACAACCCTTGCTTGGACAAAATCGATGTATGGAAGAGATACGTCGATGATGTGTTGATGATCTGGTCGGGAGATGAGGCAGAACTCAATGAATCCCATGCTTGGTTGAATAGCAGGAGCAGTAACATTCAGTTCACAATGGCCTATAACTCGGATACCATTGACTTCCTAGATCTTACATTTAAAGCTGAAAATGGCTTTTTATACACGGGTCTATATCATAAGCCTATGGAAAGGAACACTCTATTGATGTATGGCTCTCACCACCCAAGGAACCTGAGGGACAACTTGACCTATGGGCAAATAAATTTGTGGAGTGGTGTGGCTCACTGGTTATAGGCGGCAGACCCGTAAGCAGAGAATGGCCCGTGGCCAGGGTTCAATTCCCGATGAGGCAGGGTCGTGGACCAGGGTCAAAACGGACTCGATAATTCTCGCCTCGATGCCTACTCTAACCAGGGAACACACTCGGCAACTCTGGGCATTAAGCTTGCCTCATCTCTACAACGGCCCCCCACAGACACTGGGGATGCCTGGTTTCGCCTTGGAGATAGCCAGAAAGGGACCATCTCACAGGGAAAACCAGGAAGGGTTCCCCAGCGGTCTTCAGCGCCAGGATACTCCATGGAGTCGCAGTGCGCTTTACAAGTACACCCACATTTACATTTACAATACCTGAGGCTAAGAAGGAACTGCTACCAGAGAAAATACTTTTTCCGTGAGGCAGATGACTTGACCATGAGAGTAAAGAAGCGTGGTTACCCATCAGGACTACTGAAGCGCGCCAAGAAACGTGCATGGTATCAGCCACGGGAACAACTACTTGAGGCCAAAGACAAAACCGATGAGACAAGGGGCATTGTTTGTGTGACCACATACAATACAAGGAGCACGGATATCAAAAAGATCATACAAAGATACTGGAACCTGGTAGCAGCGGAATTACAGATGGAAGAACAACAGTTGTTTGCCTTTAAAAGAGGAAGAAACATAAAAGACACAGTAATCAGGGCATTCCTAGAACCCCCCAAACAACCGGACCTGAGAAGCATGCTGAACCTACCACCAGTGGTTGGGCACCACAAATGTGGAAACTGCAAAGCCTGTGACTTTTGCCAGGAAGGATCTAGTTTCACCCACAATTCTAAAACACACAGATTACCACACTTCACGAATTGCAACAGCACCCATGTTATATATGCCATCACTTGCCCATGTGGGTAAGTATATGTTGGGCAGACGATGCAAAAAGTTAAAAGAAGAATTCTACAACACACGAGCAGACTTAGATGTAACACAGCGGGGGCCCCTCTTGTGGAACATTACAACACTCACAGACACAAACCAGGGGAAATGGAATGGAGGGTGTCGGAAAAGGTAACCGCAGGCGCCAGAGGTGGTTCCCTCTCAAAAACAATGAACTATAAGGAATGCAGGTGGATACATTCCCTTAACACTGTACAGCAAGGCTTGAATGAAAGAGAGGAAACAGCAAGGCAGATGGGGCAACTGTAACTTAGTTCACCTTATTTGACGCATTACTTGATTTAGCTGGTCATACACATGATATATGACCCTTATCATCAAGATAGGCAAGTGATGATACAATGATTGCAATCTCTCACGTACAGAAAATGTAAACCAATGATATTCTGATGTATCTATACATATTTATGTATAACGAGTTGACATGACTATGTGACTATGTCTTACAAACAGCTGTTTTATAAATATAGTTATACGTGTCACTACAATACACTTGATTTTGTACTAAACTACTTGTGCTAACTATGTTGAACTCACTAAATGTCACACTGCCCTGCCAAGACTGTTGACATTTTTATATCAACCCGCAATTCTTTGAGCAGCTGAATGGACCGAGGGGCTCCATTAACGAACACCCTGCTCACAAGCAACGCTGGTGTGCATCGCTTAGCAACGCAACATGACACGCTCCTTAGCGACATGATGTCACAATGACCGACGCAGCTCGGGCCCAGATGTGTGGTATCCTAGTGCGTCGCTTAGCAATGCAATATGACACGCCCCTCAGTGCCATGACGTCACAGGGACCGACGCAGCTCGGGGCCCAAACGTGTGGTATCCTAGCAATGAGGCAACGTCCTCGAGGGCATTCCCAGAGTAAGATATATCAGCGGTGCCGCAGTCGGAACTAACATTGCAGGCCGACAACACGACGGACTGTGACCGTGATTGATCCCTTGAAGAGACACAGAGACCATTATCTAATGGTGAATGAAGCGGTCTTTGAACGAACGCATCAAAAGTATCTGCTCAATTTGAAGCCCTTGATATGTTATGCATACCGTATTTGCAATGACCTACCCTATTTAATTTTTAACTTCCAGATCGCCGAATTAAATTGTGGTCGATCTGGATATAACCATGAATACGTATTGAATTGAATACCTAGAATCAAGCGAACTATCAGAAGCATGATTCCGCAAGCATACGCTGGTCAGGGTGAGTTGCGATACACAGCAATCCATTTTTGAAACTTGGGAAAGGGCCGAATTACCATATCCCTTACACCTGTATTATACCCCACAGATTAATCTTCCCAGAAGATGAGACCATAATTGACCTAGCCTCCACGGTGTCCGACTTACGAAGGGACTATAGGTGAGTGTCTGAGTACCCAGTCACTCTCAACAATTTTAAACCAATTTGAACTTTTTTAACGAATACCTTTTGCAAAATCCAAACCTGATGGTTCTTCCATCCAAGAAAAACCAAAGGGGATGATGGACTGAGCATTGACAATACAAAAACTCACCCCCAGTCAACTGATCTGGGTTTAATCCATCACCGTTCTTTAGCTCACTCTGCCACCCCAGTTCAGATATGGCCATATGCAAATCAGTCTGACCCTGTGCCTCATGGGAACAGTCCAGCCCGAACTGCCAAGCCATGTCTTCCCTGGACCGGAATCAAGCTTCCCAGGACCGGTTTCGGGCATTACAGCCGTCTTCAGCCGGGCTTGCTTGAATACAGTGGCAAAGTGAGCAAGAGACTCACGTCTGAGCATACCCTGCCAACTTAGGGCGAACAAAGAAAAACCAAAGGGGATGATGGACGGACCATTGACAATACACGCAAAGCACAGTCAAAGTGTGTTGAAAACAACATGGCCACATTTAATTTTTGTAAATGCAGTCATTACCCAATCCCATAATGCCTTGTCATCGCTATGTGCTGCTGTAGTTTTGTGAAATACAGCGAAATTTCACAAAACTACAGTGACAACAAATATCACTAACTTTAAATGCCTTATAACTTTAATATTACTTATCTGTAGTACCCAAAAGGATCATCTGCGTAGCATAATGTATAATCCTGCAAAATTTCATAGCAATCCATTCAGCCATTTTAGCACTATGTGCGATACTAATATCTATGGAAAATGCATTTGTGGAAAAACTCGTTATGACCCCTCGTTTTTCCAGTGTAAAGTGCTTGGGGCCTCCTCTTTAACTATAGTGAAATTGGCTTAAACCCAATTGGCAAATTTAATTTAATTGTAAGTGTGAAGTAAAGTGGTACTACATGCACTCAGGGCCTGTTAATTAAATGCTACTAGTGGACCTGCAGCACTAATAATTCCACCCATTTAAGTGACTTTTTAAAACATGTTCCAGGCCTGCCATACCAGCCTGCGTGTGTAGATTTAAACTAGCAATTCGACTTGGCAAAATAACCCCTTTGCAGGCCTAAAATTCTCCTTTAATACATATTCCACTTCTAGAGTAGACCCGAAACTCCCCATAGGTCAAGGTGCAGTGCATTTAAAAAAGACGGCCATGTAATTTTAAGTTTTACATGTCCTGGTACTGAAAAACTCTTACAAGTGTTTTTCACTACTGCGGGACCCACCTCTCCTATGGAATAACATTGTGTTACCTTATTAAATTTATTAAGTGCTTAATTCTTATAGGAAACAGGTTGGAAAGTCAAGTTTGGTGTCTGAGGAATTCTAAATTAAAATCCTCTTTCATGGTAACTGTAAAGAAATTGGGTTACTGTGCTGAGGAGGGGGGTGACACCCTACTGAAGCAGAAACCACAATACTTGTCATGGAGAGGCACAAGCAAACCCCAAATTAGCCTGTACTGAACCCTCTGGTAGCTTGGCACAGATCAGTCAGGCTTAACTTAGAGGCAATGTGTAAAGTATTTTTGCAGCATTTCAAACAGTAATAAACTGAAATCACAGCACAAGAAAAATCCCACACCAATTTAGAACAATTGAGTAAATGTCAATAAAGATATCAAGACCAATACAAAACAAATCTATTCATTAGAACTGGAGACATGCAGGTTTAAAGACTTCAGTGAAAATAGCGCCAAAAAGCACAAAGTACCAACTGCGAATATCTGGTCACGATGGACCGGGACAATGTCACAAATTTAGGTTGACCACGATGGAAGCGGGCTGGCTACGGGGATGCAGCTAGACCCACTAAACAACATTATATTAAATCCTGGCGCAGAGCATTGCAAGGTCACACATAGAGGATGCATCACACAGCTGACGTGGTAAGTCAGTTCCGAGGAGCTCTGAGGCTGCAATGCGAGGTCTTGAAGCCCGATGTTGAGGATCCGTTGCGCATTGGCGGTGATGCGTCAGTTCCAAGGAGCTGTGAGACTGCGATGCGAGAACCTGTGTCATCATTGAGGCTGCAGTCGGTGAGAGATTTGCAATGCAAGGACCTGCATCAGGAAGGAGTTATACAGAGGTGGTTCCGATGCAGGACATGAGATTGATATGGAGTCCTTGCAATGGGAGAATCCTTGTAGCAGAGGTGATGCATCGGTTATTCTCTGGGTTGTGCCATGCAGCACAGGAGTTGCATTGGTTCAGTTGGATCAAAAAATGGTCCGTTAAAGCACTTTCGGCCCCCTTCCATGGGTCCAGACCTGGGGTGGCACTACTCGGCAAAGTAGGACTCACAGATTACAGAGTCCCAGTGCTGGGTTTAAGGTGGTTGGAGCCTTCTGTTCTTGCAGCAGGAGGCCAGCCAACTAACTGCTGGAGTCGCCCTGGGGTCAGCAGATGCAAGTCCAATCCTTCTCACCCGACAGGAGAGCAGCAGGCAGCAAGTCAGCCCAGCGAAGTAGTCCGGCAGAGTGGCAGTCCTTCCAGTGGCACAGCAGTCCTTCTTCCTGGCAGAGTCCACATGGATCCAGAAGTGTACTGAAGAGTTTATATCTGAGGTCTAATATGTACACCTCATTCTTCCTTTGAAGTGGAAGAAGCTTCTAGAGGTTTTCCTTTGTAGTGCACAGAATTCATGCCTCCCCTGCCCTGGCTCCAGACTAAATACGGGGGGTCTGCAGCCCTTTGTGTGGAGGCAGAACACAGCCTATTCAAGTGCAAATAGGGCTGTACCCAACTCCGCCTTCCTCATTCTGCCAGCAATAGCCAGTGCAGGCACAACTATACTCTTTATGTGGTATTGCTGTCTAGGAGAACTACACAAAGCCCACCCGTCAGCTACACACAGTTATATGACCCAGCCACAGATTGTAGGCACTATACTAATGCAGGAAAATGGCAATTTTCTAAAAGTGGCATTTTCAAAATTGTAATGTAAAACCATAAGAGGATTTCTTGTTGTATTTCCAAAGATACCAAACATAAATTGGCTACCTGTTCCCATTTAGAGGTTACAGCTCATTAAATGTAATAAGGTAACTCCAATGTTACCCTATGGAACAGATAGTCCTTGCAGTATTGAAAAAGGCATTTAAGATTTTTCACTACCAGGACATGTAAAAATTAAAAGTACATGTCCAGCATTTTAAATACACTGCATCCTCTCATATGTGCTGCCAAGGGTCTACCCTAGGGGTGATTTATGTGTATTAGAAAGAAATGTTTAGGCCTGGCAAAAAGTATATTTTGCCCGGTCGACATGGCAGTTTAAACTGAGCACGCAGGCTGTGATGGCGAATTTGAGACTTGTGTAAAGGGCTACTTAAGAGGGTAGCACAATCAGTGCAGCAGACCTACCAGTAGCATTTGATTTATGGGCCCAGGGTACAGGTAATGCCACTTTACTGGGGACTTACAAGTAAATAAAATAAACAAATTGGGTATAAGCCAATTCTACCATTTGCACCAGGATACCTCCGTTGGAGGTAGCCATGCGCTCTACAAGCTGCAATAATAATAATAATACCATATTTAAGTGTACAGAATCTCTAGGCCAAAAACGACGTCAGCAAAGGAGGAGGAGGGTTGAAGACAAAAAGTTAGGGGGAAAACTACACAAAGGATGCTCGGTGTAAAAGTAAAGTCATATTTCAAGTATCAATTCGAAAAATACCACTATAGAAAATTGCCACTTTTGTGTCCTAACCATTTGGTGCCTGCAGCTAGTTCCGTGGTTACATGACTAGGTGCATTTGGCCTTTTTGTATTCTTTCCAGAAAGTATCACAATAGAGGTTCTGGGTGTTGGCAGGATGGGCCATCTTTGGCTTCATAGGGGGCAGAGTTCTCACCTACCAAACTTACACTTCAAAGGCACTGGGTCAACAAACAGACAAAGGACTAGGCCTGGGCTGAATTTTTAATTCTGCTTGTGGAATTGGAGGAATGAGCAATTTTGCATTACACGTAAATTCTGCTGTCCACCGGTGGGATTAACTGCTAATCTCTGCAGTGGTTTCTAAACATAGAGGGACTGCGTCCTTTTCCTGCCATGTTTAGAAACCACTGCATACCCCTCAGCACCCTCACATACTCTGCATTGATTAAAGGTTTTAATCACTGCAGAGTATGTAAGGGCACCGAGGTGTGTGGTGGATTATAAACACGGCATGAATAGGGAGCGTTCCCTCTATTTTTAGAAACCACTGCAAACCACTCGTTGCCCTGACATACTCTGCAGTGATTAAAAATTGTATTCACTGCAGTGTGTATAAAGGTGCTGCAGAGTATGCAGTTTCTAGATGTAGGTGGTCTGACACTGGCAAGCTCAATAGTCTGGCCCCGCATTATGAGATGGGTGGATTGCATTTCCAAAGACCGTGGCTCAAATGCTGACACCACCAGCACACTGCCGCCATCACGGTCGGAAAAAGGCAACTGCTAGAGGACATGAGGAGCTCCAATGCCATCAGTATTGGCTTTCCAACTAGCCGACTACGGTGGTTCAACCTTCAGCTTCGAGTCGACGGTAACAAAGAATTTGGGGTGCATGCTCACCCCTCTTCTGTTCTTTGAGGCAGAGTTTGACTTGGATCCCTTTCTCTAGGTCCCCCCTGCACAGCAGCATCTTCACCCCAAAGAATATAACCCTGTTTGTGACGATCTACATGTGAGTCCTTTTTGTACCATATACCCATTGCTAGACTGGCCACGTATGGCCTGGACTTACCCAATGGGTAGGTGGTATTTTTCAACATGTATCAGGCATTCATATATATTTGACACATGTGCAGTCAAAATGTACACACATGCATCAATAGATATGAAAGCCATTGACCACCGCTGCAAAGCTGCTGCAGCCACACCGCTTTCCTCGCTGTCAACTCGTAACACAGAGGTCTAAAGACCACTAGAGCTGTGGGCTACTGGTGGCCTCAGACGTAGCTTTTGGGAGGTTGGACCTCCAAACTCGTAATCAGCCCTCTAAACTGGTCGATGTATGTGGCCCATGCTCCATCATGGTCAGCCTGAACTTGGGAACTTTGGCCCGGCCCATTGAGACCAGATAACTATAGTTGGCGCTTTGTGCTTTTAAGCACTATTTTACCCCAAATCTCACATATCTCCAGTTCTATTTATAGGATTTTTGTTGTTTAAGTACCAAATACTTTTTTTAACTTTACTCTATTTTTTTATTTTTGGTCTGGGATTTTTCTTGTGTTGTGCGTTCACTTTATTACTCTTTGTGTGCTGCATAAATACTTTAGTAAAAGGAACAAATGATGGACGGAATGCTGAACAATGGTAACATTCACTCCCAGTCACAAAGATCTTGGTTCAAACCATACTTATTTTGCGCACCACGCCACACCAGTTTGGACCTAGCCATATGCAAATCAGTGTTGACCCTGTTCTTTGTCGACGCAGTCCAGCCGGAACCTTCAAGCCAAGTCCCATGGTCACCATGCCACTGGAGTCAGTGGAGTGATACCTGAAACCGGTCCCAGGATGCTTGCTTCTGGTCCGGAGAAAACCTGGCCTGGAAGTTCGGGATGGACTTTTCCCATGGGGAGCAGGGTCAAAACGGATCTGCATATGGCTGAGTCTAAATTGGAATGACATGGTGTGCAACAATGGATTTAGGCCATGACCTACCTACTGGGGGTTAATGTTTGACATTGTTTCAGCCTGCCGTCTATCAATTGTTCTTTTTGCCTAAATACTTTATACATTACCTTTAAGTTTACCCTAACTGCTTTTGTGCAAAGCGACCAGAGGGTTAAGCCCAGATTAACTTTTTGTGATTCACCCTAATGAAGATTGTGCTTGTTTCTCGAGGAGCGTTTTATTCCACTTTACTAACAACCCAATTTCACACTTACATTTACTATTTCCATTCCAAGCTAAGGTACAGTGGGGAAAGCATTGGACATTGAAGTAGTTAGATTTACCATTCTCACTCCTTTGTCAGCTACAGTGGTGAAGTTGTTGGGCTTAACAGGGTTATATTTACTATTCTTACTGCAGTCTAAGCATGCCCAAGAGTAGAAGAAGTATATACACTATCCCCACTCCAGTGTAGGGTACATAGGTTAAAAATCTGGGCATTAAAGGGATTAGATTTACTATTGACACGCCAATCTAGGATATTGTACTTTAACTGGAGCATATTTACTATTGCCACTGTAATGAAAGTTACAAAGGGGAAAATGCGGGGTACTGAAGGAGTTGGATTAGTATTCCTAGTTCATTCTAAGATAAATTGGGAGTTGGATTTACAACATTAGATAATATGATTCCCAGTCCAAGCTACTTTGGGGAATGTGATGGATTTTGTCAGTGGTAGATTGACTATACCCACTTACATTTAACCTACATTTAGGAATGAGTTGGACTTTCATAGAGGTACATATAGTATTTCCACTCCAATCTGAGCTACATCGAAGAAGCTGGAGTTTAACCATGGAAGGTTTTATTATTCGTACCCCAATCTAAGCTACATTTGAAAATACATTATACTTTAATAATAATAATAATAATAATACAGCGTTTTATAGAGCGCGATCAGCTACCTCACGAGGAAGTGACCCGGCGCTATAGAAACAGTGTTGTGACCATGAGGTAGAAAGCTGGAGACTAACGTGGTGTCTAACGTGGTTGGGCAAACAGCCAGGTTTTCAGCAAACGCTTGAAACATGCTTCGGATGGGGCCTGATTGGAGAGCAGGGGGCAGCGAGTTCCATAATGTCGCCACATTGGCCGAGAAAGTGCGTCCACCTTAATGTTTCTGTATTTTGTGTACCTAATTATATAAATACAAAATTCAATAGTAGTATGAAATAAAAAAAACACTTATGAATATAAAATTGGGGGCGTAGCTTGTACCACAAGAAAGTTGACTGCTCTGTAAATCGCTCTGTCAAGGCTAACCCATTTACATGTTCTTTCACCAGGAATGGGGGCTCTAAGAGACCCTAGCACATTTCCCCTGAGCTTGGGTAATCAAGGTGACTGGCTTGAAGTGGAGCAATGTTATTCAAACTGGTCCCAATGGCTGAACCACTGCACAAAGTAGAAACGTCATTGAATGCGACCATGAGTGACTTTAAATCCACACAAACTGAATTGTTCACATTGAAAAATAAAATTGACTCAACAGATGCCTTAGTCACCTTGTTTGAGGACAAATTCTACAACTCCCCTGACTCGGGGCAGTTACTAAGGACTCTTCAGCAAACGGTCACAGACCTATGAATCTATGGTAGGCGGAACAATGTTCGATTGTAGAAAAGGAAGAAGGTGCCAACATCTAGGGCTTTCCACACCATTTTATCCCATGCCTAATTAATGCAGAGTTTTGGATACCCTTGGAATTTGAAAGGGCACACAGAATGAAACAAAGCAGACCAGGTGCATCGACCCACCCCATCCGATTATTATGTGCCTCTTGCGCCAAACGCAAATCCAACAGATTTTACAAGTGGCCCGCCAACACTGTCCTTATACAGCTAAGGAGAGTTCTGTGACCTTCTTTGCTGATTTTTCCTATGATACCCTGTGCTCTGTAGAAAGTTCCTCTCCCTTCTCCCTTTTCTAAAACAGAAGGGGATTTGCTACGGATTATTTGAATTGGACACATGATCCTTACAATTGACAGATCGACCTAATAGCTTATGGATCCACAATACCTGGAGGACATTCTGGATTTTTTACACCATGCTCCAATGGAAACAGCACTACCTCTCTCTGTAGATAATGTTGATGGATCTCCTCATACCTAAGATCTGCCACACTATCATTGATACAAATTACAAAAAAACTCACTTGGCACTGGACACTCTCAAAAAGATTTATTGCATCAGTCCAAAGACCACATTGTCAGAGAGCGAGACAAGTCACGGTCTCCCCTTAAGCCTGAGATATTTTTTCAAACACCTTCTGCCAACTGAGACAGTCACCTCCAGTCTTTCAATGACCATTGACCTCTTCTTCAACCGGGGTAACTCCTCCCTGATAGCCCCCTATTTTAATCAAGGTCAGAATAGGGCACAATTTTGGTGGCAGCAAAGGTTGCTCAACATTATCAAGTACTCAACTGTAGTATTTGATACTATATCCACTGGACTGGGTGCCTTTGGTGCCCTTTATACATATCTGCTTCAATGATGGCTATGAAACGTTTCTGATTAGGAAAAGGCTTTATATTCACACGACTCCACTGGGGGTGACATACTCCCCTCTGGCTTTTCTCTCGGGGCTAATTTCAGCATTCAAGTAGCCTCCCTATCCATGGACTATGATGATTCCATTATTAAACCCCTGCAAGTGTGATCCCTCTATGTACATGGCACTGCAGGATACATACACCCTAAGAAGATTGTGACTTTTTAAGTCTCTAGAATGCTGCACATTATATTAATACAGGAGGTGTCTGTTTTAGAAATGAACAGGCTGATGAGAGACTGGATTGGGAAGGTGATCGCTGCCTCGACAACTGGGCCCTCTTTGTCGCACCCCACACCTGTATCACTACAGTACAGGAAAGGTGGAGTGGCCCTTTTCCTCCATAAACACTTTGCAGCAAAGGTGCACAAGACCTGGATTGTTCTCTAAGACAAGTATGTGTTTGAATGCCTCACGTTACAATACCACATGTGTAGTGAGCTCTATATATGTGCCAAAAGGGGACAAAATGGGCTTTTTCCTGACAGATATAGGAACATGAGCCCTCATAGTGGGCGGAGACAAGAGCCTTGCACCCTAATCTTATTCTAGATCGATCAGGTCACCGGATCCACGACACAGCACTGAACATGTTATTATGCAAGACTTATTAACTGATCACAGTGGATCCTTAGAGACTCTCCAACCTGAACAACAGTGACTATATTTTCTTCTCATGTCCACATAATGTGGAATCCCTAATCCTGTATGATAGTGGTCAGTGCCTATAGGATCACACTCTGATTTCCTTAAAACTGTACTTCCACCTTCAATTTCCCTCTAGCAGGAACTGGAGAATGGATACCCTTAGATACAAACTTCCGGAGGAAAAGCAGACATTGTCCAGTTACCTCTGAGACTATGTGGACTACAATGAGGGCTCAGAATGTGCTCCACAAGTTCTGTGGGGAGTTTTAGGAAACAAGGGAACCCGAAGGTAGTACACTAGGGACCTTGGGCGTTTAGCTTATTACAAAAAACAGTGGACCCTAGTAGTTTGGGTGATTAGGGTAAGAATAGACACAAACTGGAATAGTATTTATGTCCTTTGTCCAGTCAGACAGGAATTTATTTGGCGATGCACACAATCAGAAAATAATGTCAAGGGGGCACAGACCATGACCCACAGTGAACAAGACAAAACAACAAGTATAGGCAAGAACGAGCAAATCGGTCTGTATACTTATATTCAGTGAACAGACTTGATTGTAGTTTGAGTGACCATTGTACATAGTATTCACAAGCATATTCAGTACATATGATCCTACACTGTCGACGATGTTTCGATGCCGAAGAACAAGATAAATGGCATCATCTTCAGGGCAAATATATAAATCATGTTTGCCTTTCATGCTACATACAAATGACATTAGTGGGAAAAAATGAGGGAGAAAAGGGAAAAAAACACAATGTAATTACGTGGCCAGTCATGTTTAAAACAAAAAACACACGGTGGTGCATTTTACTATTCGCACATCAAGGACCGTTCTTTGCTGGCATGCTTAGTGCTGGAGCAACGATGTCAAACTGTGCACTTAAACATCGGTGCAGTGAGTTCGGCACAGACGGCGAAAAAGAGAAGTGATGGCGCAGTGCGAAATGGTGTTGGAATTAAAAAGCCCGAGTTCCAATTGGGAACCAGTTAAGAGAAGGGGCGATTAAAAAAACACAACGTTGCATATGGCGCAGTGCGAAACAGTATCCAGAATAGAAGTGAGAGGGTCCAGAGTGACTGGTGCATTAACGATGACTAAACAGTGTTGGATACAGGATTGTCTATACAGGGAGCAGTTTTATGTAACCGGCATGGTGACATATGAAAGTATTATCACAGCATACTGTCTCGCACTGCGCCATATGCAACGTTGTGTTTTTTTTAATCGCCCCTTCTCTGAACTGGTTCCCAGTTTGACATCGTTGCTCCAGCACTAAGCATGCCAGATGTACGAATAGTAAAATGCACCACCGTGTGTTTTTTGTTTTAAACATGCCTGGCCACGTAATTACATTGTGTTTTTTTCCCTTTTCTCTCTCATTTTTTCCCACTAATGTCATTTGTATGTAGCATGAAAGGCAATTGTTTATAATTCCAAGACAAACATGATTTATATATTTGTCCTGAAGATGATGCCATTTATCTTGTTTTTCGGCATCGAAATGTCGTCGACACAATAGGATCATATGTACTGAATATGCTTGTGAATACTATGTACAATGGTCACTCAAACTACAATCAAGTCTGTTCCCTGATTATAAGTATACAGACCGATTTGCTCGTTCTTGCCTATACTTGTTGTTTTGTCTTGTTCACTGTGGGTCACGGGCTGTGCCCCCTTGACATTACTTTCTGATTGTGTGCATCGCCAAATAAATTCCTATCCGGCTGGACAAAGGAAATAAATACTATTCCAGTTTGTGTCTATTCTTACCCTGATCACCCAAACTACTAGGGTCCACTGTTTTTTGTAATAACCACAAGTTCTGTGGGCAACTAGTAAAGCCTATGCAACTGTATCCCTCAGAGCCTCAACACCTTGCCTATTGTTAGTGACCAATTGCCTATATTTAGTAGTATTTGAGGGCACATTGATCTTTGGAACCCTCTCACTGTCACCCAGGGACACTAGGGTAACCCCACTAACTTACCCTGAATTAACTGGACAAACTCCTCCCCTAGCATTAGACTAGCCACTTCTGGATTGTTTACACCAGTGGTAGGCTGTGTTCTTTTTGTGCACTTGGGATCCCCCTTGTAGTGTTCATACTCACAGCACTCATAGCACTTGATGGGATTGGGCTGATGACTCTTGTCAGGGTAGCTTTTCTACTGGTGGCCAGATTGTGGATCAGTACCAGACCCTTTTCCCTGTGAGTTGTTTTGGGAGCCATTAGAGAGGTCTGTCGTTTTATCTCCCCCTCCTTCTTCTGGTGGAAACCCTAACCACCCTTTTTGGGAGTCCCACCAGAAGCCTTCTTGGACACTCTGGTGCTGACATAGATGTCCACCTTCTCAGCATGTTTCCTGAGGTCAGTAAGCTTGCTATCAACTAGGAGTTGGCATAGCTCTGGAAAACAAATATGAAGCATGTGCTTCTTTAAAGTTAAGTTGCACAACGCTGAATAATCATGAATCTGAGGTTACACCTCTCAGGGGTAAGTCCAAATGTACTGACTAGGATGGCATTCATAGCAGTGTAGCATGTCTAGTCCTCCCCCTCTAGTGTAAGGAGTGTGTCCCTCCCTACCTTGGACATCTATCTCCATAAACTGCACCCTAGAACTCATCTGGGACCTTGTGTACTCTTAGAGCCACTTCATAGGCTGCAAACCATTTGTCTGTGTCATCCCCCACCACATAACTGGGCACCATATCCTTGGTTATCTAGACTCTGGACTCACCTATGGACACAGCAGGTGTGCTGCCACATTGGTGTTTCTGGACCCCACTTGTAGGGCTATTATGTCTAGGTCTCTGAGACTGAGCTCATAGGACATCTTCATTTCCTCCATAGCTGGTCTTATCTCCCCTAGAGCCTGATTTTCTCAGCCAAAGCACATTTCTGTTCCTGCTCCAGCTTGACAAGATCTAATTTGAGATTTCTTTCTGCCCTCCTGTCTTCCAGTGCCTGTGGGAACAGGTACCTGGAGGAGACACTGCTCCCTTATCCCTTACCTTGGAATTAATACTACTCCAGACAAGTTGCTAGCCACTTCTACAGGCAGTTCCAAATCCACATTGGAATCCAGAATCAGGTCATCCTCTTACTTAAGAATGTCCTGCTCCTCCCTCCCTGGATTGTCATTCCCAGCTTACTGGGTCTACGCCCAGCCGCTTAATCTTTCAGTAGTCCCCCCTTCCTGGTGTAACCCCTGTAGACAATTGAAAGTCCTTACAGAAAGCCTTCAGCTTGAGCACAGTGTAAGACTAAAACATGTCAAGCTCAAAATTAATTAGCAGGAGCAGGTGCTGCTTCACCAGAGTGAGACATGGTTTTAGCAGAAAAATTGAAAGGCGAATTAGAGAGAATGGAGAAAGACTCAAATTGGTCTTAGTAAAGAGTTATAGTGAACAATGAGTTCATATATGATATTTCTCAAACACGATTCCTATCCTCACCGCTAACCCCAGGGCTATAAATTGGGTCTATAGTTGGCAGAGGTATGCACCCTGTCCAAGTAGGGGTCACAAGCCTAGTCAGGGTAAGGAAGGAGCACACTAATAGATATCCTGTGCTCACCTTCTGGTAGCTTAGCACAGAGCAGTCAGGCCTATCTAAAGAGGCACTGTGTAAAGTATTTGTGCAGCACACACACGCAGTAACACCATGAAAACACCACAATAATCCACACAGATATAGAAATAGAGAATAATTTTATCAATTCAACAGGGCCAAAATGACAAAAATCCAATATGTAGAACTGGAGTTATGAATTTTTAAGGAATGTATAAAAAGCAGTGCTTAGAAGTCAAAAGCACTAAGTAGTGAATCCAAAGTTCAGATTACCACAATGGAGGGCAGGCGAATCCAAAGTAGGTGACCACGATGGAGGGGAGGCCGGCTACAGAAATCACGCAGGTACCACTGAAAAAGTACCTTGGATGGAGCAAAGCGTCAACATTGAAGTCTAGATGAGCCAGTTCCAATACACACATGCAGGCACTGCGTCGTTGTAGAGCCATGCCATTGATCATCGTTGATCCGCACAACCCGTCGAAGGGATGTCATCTTCAATATGCCCGGGACAGAAGTAGTCACCTTTCAAGGGCCCAGGACTGGATTGGAACCACTTGGCAGGGCATGAAATGAAATTCTATTTCTATAGCGCATGGCTACCCTAAGGCCTCCCAGCACTGATTAATAGAAGGGCAGAGAGGGTCAGGCCACAGTGCTATGGAGGCGTCCCAAACAGATGTGTTTTTAAAAGCTTTCTGAAGGCCAGAAGATAATTGTTCTCTCGGAGGGCAAGGGGGAGAGAGTTCCAAATCTTTGGGGCATTAAACAAGAAGGAGCGTCTGCCCCATCTCGCTTTACATATCTTCTTGGTGGTGGCCAGGCACAAAGAGCTGGAACGCAGGGTTCTGTGAGGGAGATAGGAGGTGACCAGAGGGTGCATAATCGCCGAGCCAGTCTTCCAGAATCCTTTTCTTTCAAATGACAATGCTGATTCTAGCAGTGCATGTTCAAGTTTTTCTGATCTAGGTTCAACTGTTCATAAAGATGGTAGTTCTTCAAGTTTTCCTGCACATACTATTCCTGTTTTGAACAAGAGAAATGTGAAATTGCCTAAAGAATTGGATGATTATGTTTTAGACTAGTTTTGTTTTATTTTGTTTTATTTCTTTGGAAAAGATACATGTGGTAATACTTCTTTTATGTTTATTGTAGTTCTTTTGTTTAGTCTTTATTATGGTAGTTCTCAGCCACATGGAATTTTACATATGTAACATGGAATGTGTTTGTTGTGGAATCCAGGTTCTAGTTCAGAGAAGCGGTTGGAGCTGATCTGGATTAGACAATTTTATTTGAGCACCAGTGGGTCATTTATTTCTCATTAAATAAATAAGTATTTTACTATTATCTGCCTCCTCCGCTCTTTACACTGGGCCTTCAGCCTTGCTTTCTTTGGTTAATTGTTTGGCTTTCATGAACAGCGCCAATGCCCTTGACTACTTGACGTGCTTAGGACAAGTGTGACGTCAGTAGGGTTGGTAACTGATATCATGCATGTGCCAAAAGCAGGGATACCTGTGACACTGCCACTACATCAAAACAGATCAACCCAAGCTCCCATCACACAGAGACACCATACAGCAGAAACAATCTGATAGGTTTTTGTCATCCTAAGAAAAGTATTGAAAATGTGTTCCTGGTATGGGGATTTATAGGTTTATTGTTTTTCCTTCCTACTGTGATCCTATGCTGCTACGCTTAACCTGGGGCTCTATATATTTAAAAAAACTGAAAACATCACACGTTTTGATTTTTCTAATGTGAAAACACTTTAGCCATGTTTTACTGAAACTGAACAGTAGTGGTGGCTCTCTTTTTGCAGTACTGTCAATATGTGCTAAAGTTCTATTGCCTACTCACAATATCCTGGGTTTGTTAATATATTTTGAAGGAACATAGGGCTCAGTCAGCACACTTTCAGGTGCTGGTGACTGTGCGTTTATTCACACTCAAAAGATTCTCTCTTTTCGGTTATATGAGGAGCTAGAAATCGATTAAGCATTGTTGTAACAGGTCCTAAACCAATAGGATAAAACTGTGGGCTAATGCACTTGTGCCCTAAAGGAAGATGCCAGTAGGAAAGGTGAAACAGGATTTGGTTTATTCTCAAGCTAGAAGTCTCAGGTTACAGGTAGAAGATGGTAATAGCAAAGCAAGAAGGCCTCACTGGGGGCAGCCTCCTTGTTGCTCAGCTCACGCATTCCAATCGACACTCACACATACCATGCACACATCAGCATTCTATAACCTCACACTCACACTGGCTGAGCAGCAGGGGATATATAGCTACGAAAAGAATGCATAGCATAGACATGAAGGTACCACAACTTGCCCCTGAAATGGCCATACAATCTGAGGCTTCACATGTTCAAATCTTGCTATTTAGTCTTTCATTACCAACTCAAGAGTGGGACAGCAACCACTGTAAATAACCTGTATGCCCTGTCCTAGATGTAACAGTTCTGAGTTGCAGGTGTTTTTCACCTGGATAAATGCACTTATTTGAGCTTCAAATAGTTGTGATATTTTTGGTCTGTTTAGATAGTAGAACGCATAAATCACTTATACCTCTACATGTGATTAGCTATTGAGTGACTAGCAGCTTTAGATCTGGTTGTGTCCTTCCATTAGAAGTCCTAAAAACAGGGGCACAGATTACACAACTAAGGGCCTGATTTTGATTTGGTTCGGAAGGCCTCCTAACAGCATTTGGTCCATCCATCGGGAATGTGTCCTTGCAACCGGCTCGGAAAGGTTTCCAAACGACCGAGTATAATGCGAGTTAGGAGTTAGGAATATCACAATCCAAACCCGATGGCATTTGTAATGACCAAACCGTACGAGGCAGAATTGCATGTCTCTATAGGCCACATTTCCAAATGACCGAGTACAATGCTGAATTTGTACAGCTTTTTCAAATTGTGCCACCTGACTTGAAACAACAGTCGGAATTACACTTTGGGGGCCCATAGTGGGCCCCCCTGCACCTGGAGCCTTCCCAATATGACCCGTGGGGGTACCCATGGGCTTCCCTTACCAGCCATGCACAGTGTGGCAGGCACCAGGAGATGCCCGCCACAGGGTGCCCGATTTTCCGCAGACACCCCTTTCTTCAATGGGAGCCTATGCATTCGGTAGAAACAAAGGCTCCCATTGAAGTCAATGGGAGTCCAACTGAATCGTATCTGGAAGCATCCGGATGCATCGTACTCGGTCGGTTGGACTCTCCCGATCTGATTCGGTTGGAAACCATTCCCAAACCCATTTGGTTGGGAAGCTTTACAAACCCCATCAGAATCGGGCCCCTAAGGGCCTGATTCTGATGCAGTTCGGAAATCTTCCCGATCTAATCGGTTTGGAAATGGTTCCTGACTGACTCGGATCGGGAGTGGTTGGACTCGCTTTGACTTCAATGGGAGCCTCTGTTCCGAACCGCTTTGTGATCTGGCATTCGGTCGGGAAGACACGTTCCCAATCCGATTTGGGTGGAGCAAATGCCGTTTGGAGTCCTTCCTAACCGCATCGTAATCTGGCCCAAAGTGGAAATGCTTTCCTAAAGGGATCGGAATCGGGCCCTATGTTGATATAGGGTAGCAAACACAACCAAACATTCTAGAATCTGGACAACAGAAAAAGGTGAAGAGGTACAGAGATGAAAGACAGATGTTGATTAGAGGAGAGAGCAAGGATAGAAAAGATGAGTGTCAGGAAATTAAGTATAATACAGAAAATAGAAGGGAAAAGAAAACAAAATTTAATGACAGAAGTTAATATTTAATTTGTGCTGGTGTTTGCCTGTGCTCGGCACTGGCACTTATTTATGACAGCTCACCACATAGTGGAACTATCAGTCTTTTTTTAAGAAAGCACAGGCTAACAATCCACTAGATGCCAATAAAAATAATAAGAATACCAGTGAGCCCAGGCCGTTGTTATACCTCTAGATCTCCAAGCATAGTCCAAGTTGTCGCATTTAAAGGAGTATGATGTGAGCGGGTGGCGTCAATACTGGTATTTGTTGAGCTTTGGCAGGGCCCATGGGGGTGCAAGCTGCAGTGACCTCCTGAGGAATATTTTGGGCTGTGGCACTTATCTTTTTACAAATTAAGAACTGACAGAGAGAGGGTGGATTAGAAATGAGTAGGAGGGTCACAAGAGTCATAAAGTAGAGAAGACAATAGGAATGATGTGGACGGAGGTCAAAGGAGGATGAAAGCGGTGTCTGAGGAAGTAGATTGATGGAGCAGGAGAATTAATAGTAAAGTGTTTGATGGCAGTTTGGCAATGGGTAGGCATTTACCAAGGAGGTGGGGGGGGTGATGATAGCTGAGTAGAGGGAAAGCAGTAGGAACTGGTAAAGCCAAAGTATGACACTGCTGAAGGATGAGTGTGGGGGGAAAAGTAGGTGGTCAGAGAGTAGGGAGATGAGCAAATGATCAGTGTGAGGGAGAAACCAAAGAAGGAGGATGTACTGACAGGGACAGCGAGGAGGGTGAGGCAGAGGGAGTGTAGCGAAGAACAGATGGAAGACGGTGAAGTGAAGAGAAGAAGGAAGGTGGATAGGAAATACAGAGAAGAATGGGGCAGAGTTGGAGGGGGAGGCTAAGCGAGAAGGGTGGGATGGAAAGAGAAATGTGAGCTGAGGTGAAAAGAGAGCGAGAGAGTGAAGCAGAGAGAAAGGATGCCATGGCAAGGGAGAGGAGGATGAGGTGGAGAGAAAGAGGGTGAGGTGGGAGGTGGGAGGAAGCAGAGGATGAGGGAGGCAGGAGAGCAGGGTGAAGCAGACAGGGCAGAGTGTGAGACAGAGAAGTCAGTAGGAAGATGTAAACCACATAGGTACAACCCCTCAGAAATGCAGAGTGAAACTGGTAGGTACCACCAGGACAGAAGGCAGAGTGTGCTTCTCATCCCTCTACAGGACTATCCTGCATCCAGAGCCAGCTCTCAGACACCAGGAAGATGCTAGACAACCCATGCATTTCTCTGGCCCACCCATGCTTCTTTTTGGCTTTCCCAGATCCTCAATCCTGGAACCGGGCCTGGGTGTGCAAACTAAATATTTGTAATTCCTCATTTCTGCGCAAAATCAATTTCAGAGGCAAAAAATTAGTTTTATAGAATGTGCAAAATACTGCAAAAGATGGTTATGCAAATTTGCAGTGCATAGCGAGAAGGGAAGTATGAAGACTGAAAAACAAAGGAATCACAAGCCATATGTTTCTAGGCTGTAGTCCTACATATCAACTACAAAAATATCTAAAAATAGTGAGGTGGAAATATTTAATATCAAAATATCGAGTTTCCTTATCTAAAAAGAGTCCCAGTAATTGCACAGGATGACTCCTACAAATGGGTGTGGTACCTTGCTAAACACCCTTCTTGGGGGAATCCCTGTCCCTCCATGAAACTGATGCCAGTCGGCCTTCAGTGAAAGACTGATTCACGGCTGCAAACGCCCATCTGTCTTTCACCAATAAGCTCTCCTCAGAATTCATGCCTGCACTGAAGAGAGTGCATTCCTTGCTGTGATCAGGCGCACAATCACTGCCTGTGGTAGGTGGACAGTAACAGGTGCATTGTGGTGCAAACTGAGAGGGTCTGTCTGATGTATAACTTAGCCCCATATTGTCTGCTTCCATTCCTTTGGAAACCTGAATGAAGCCTGCTCTTACAGTCAATATTCTAAAGCGTGAGCCTTTGGAGACTAATTGATAACTAACAGGGTGAAGCCACGCCTTTGTTGAATCACTAAACTGATTCAGTCCACCCTCCAAGTTCATGTTAAAGTTCAGCATGCTTCCAGTTCTCAGATTTACCATTTAATTTGAACAACAATCCTAAGCAAACAGAATATATTTTTAATGGATTATTGTGGACTCATACCCTTACATACACATTTCCTCAACCGTTGTGTTTCTTTGCATCGTGTCACCTTAGCTCGGATACCCCGTAAGAAGGTAAGAAGTGTGCATTAATTGAAATGGGCTCAACACATTTTGCATTTGCTAGAAGCGTTTTGTTGCTCTCTAATACTACAGACTATTAGAGCTGTCCTACATTTAAAATGATGCTCGCCTTTGTAGACCAGTTGAAGAGAGGGCACAGGTAATAGGGAAGGTCCTCCTCGAATTAAAAGTTGCTATAGGCCATATGAATGTCTGCTAGCTGCCTCCTGCTATGAGTTACACATCTGCAGCTGACACCTGCTGTGTCTTACAGTTTATGAGTTTGGATCCTAAAAGGCCAACTCACGCTTCCATCTTTCTGACGATGCTAAATTTAGGTTTATTACATTGGTCTGTAGTCCGTCCTTCCATTTACTGCTGTTAGGGGCAGCCATGTTTACATGGCAGTGCTCTAATGAAAAGTGAATCTCATTTAATAATATTCTTTGTACAAATAATTATGTTGCAAGAGGGAAAGTGGACTGGATCTTGTCCCATATCTTTATTGAGGCTAAGTTCATTGTTTCATTTTTTCCTTAAAATAATCTAGAAGAAAAGACCTGGGACAAGATGCACAAATATGTTTACCTGTCACAACCTCTCTGATTCACCAAATCAGAAGATTTGCGACCTGTTTATTAAACCAAAGTAGCAGTTCAGAAAAGATTTTCACAGTTTTAGAAATAATCACTGATTTGCAGTTTGGAATTCGCATGTCTGTGAGTCCTTTCTAAATTGTGAATAAATAACCCGTATATAAATGGTTTGAAATTATAATTCTGGTTGAAAACCATTGACCAGGTTTTGACTCCCAAGTTGGGGTGGTAACCTATCTGCAAAGGGGAAGGGTCCATTTTAGCCCCTTACCCCTGAGATAATTAAGGTGGCAGTTTTAGAGAAACTATATCTTTAAAAAAAAATCCATCTTGAAATATTTTATATTGATGATAGTGATGTGCGGTCACATACCTATGAAGGTAGCCAATCAGAGCGATTTGCAATGTATGATCTGCCTAATGGATATGAATTAGGCCGGTCATACCGCGACCCCCTCTGCTTCCTTGAGAACTGACCTATTAATTCATAGGGCGGTTTACAAAATAAATTAATGTTCGCAAAAGGCTGATGTGCACAATTTGGAAATGTTCCATGCAAAAGCTGTGATCATCTATAGACGTTCAAATGTGTGCATGTTCATCAGCTTCCCAGGGCATTGCCACCACCGAACCCTCCCAGTCGCCTGAGTTATTAGCATAAAATTGCCATATGCTCTGTGTAAACAAATTCATATATTAGTGTGAATTCATGTTACACAGCATGAATTTATGCTGGGAAGACAAGCCATTTATGCATCTGTACCAATTTAGATGTACAAGTGGCTGTGTATATACATACCCATCAATTATGTAATAAAAGTGAGCGAAAGATGTAGGTTCCAGCGTACAGAATTTTGCATATTTGGAAGGATGTGTTAGTAATGCACAGGGCCGGCCCTGCTGCAGGCTGCCATTCCGAAGAGATATCCTCATAAAACAGTCATCTTTCTTTGCAAGTAGACTTTCTTGGCATCGTCAGACTCGGATTTCAGACCTATGACTCTCAAGTGGTTCATATTGTACAGGAGCTGCCTAAAGCGGCCCAGCCATTCATACATAACGCCAATGGAAAGGTAAATGAAATATTGAACGTGTCAGTTTGTTTTCCGGCTAGATGTCTGTGTTCTTGAGCAGAATGATGTGTTTCAGAACAAACAACTTGAACAAACAACTTTAACATCTCTCCTCTTTCCAAGACTGGAAATGTCGTGAAGCTCTGTGACTCGAAGCCTGTAGCGTCGGCTTGCATACCATGTGACACAGGGCCAGTGGCCTAAAGGAAAATGATGTACCCCGAGCCACCTATCGTGCAAGAATTCACTGTCCACAACTTCTTAGTAAGCAAGAAAGGCCACTTTATTAAGACAGGTGTGAAACCAAAACATCTTCCAACATATTTCATTTATTTATTTATTTATTTATTAAACCCAAATCTTTCAGCTCACTGAGCAACCTTAATAAGAAGTAAACCCCCACCAAGTAAAACCTCACAAACCAAAGGCAACTAACTCCTGTACTACCCCCTCCTGTCCTTTACCTACCCTTTGAGGATGGAAAAACCCGCTCCAGGCTGCCCACCCCCCACTAAAAACTCGCCTACAAAAGGAAAAGATGACAACCTGTCTTAGCGTGGCAAACCTACAAAAACAAAATCCGTAACTAAAGCACTGATAAGGAAAAAAGGCCTAAAGTGAAAAAGAGGGAAGGGTGGGTGGGGCAAAACAAACGCCGCCTCCTGCTTCCCGCCGGTAAATGCCCTTCCGAATCCCTGCGCTAGCCCTATATGTAACCTCTGTCCCTCACTAATCATTCCACCTGTGGCCACCTCATCTGCGCGAACCTGCCCAGGGAGAGACCGGCTCGCGCACGGCTCTCCCTGGGTCCCCCCCTATCTCAGAGATACTCATTGGCCTTGGACGGAATGGGCCCCTCTGTAGGGTAGAGGTTTAGGGCACCTGCTCCACAGGAGCTGCAGGGGGCTGTATTATGCATACCACTGGCCTCTGGGGGCTGGATGTACATGCTCAACAAAGATCCGGATAATGAGCAAGACAAATTAAGCCAATAGGGTGCATCAGAGATGTCAATAAAAACATGATTTACACGGGTCCGAGTACCCAAACATTGCATGCCCTCGAGTTAGCTGTGTAAGTCATCATTCTTAACATGTTCTAGAATTTTCGTCGTTATATCAAGGTTTTAGGGTAGCAGGCAGTGCACACACCTTTGTGGGGCGCGTGCGCTGCCTTTTTAGCGATGAGGCTGGCTAGTGAAAGTCGCCCGCTGTATGAGGTCAGATAGAGTACTGCATTTAATGTCCCACGCGCAACGCTCATCCTCAGAGGCCCCCGAGGAACATCTGGCAAAATCAGTGCAAAGTACAAGTTGTCTATGTCACAAGGTAGGAGCTCTGCAGAGGAAAACGTCTGCAATACTTTCCTTTTTTTCAATTTTGTACAATATAAATAAAACCTTCCTTTGCCCCGTGTCCATTTCAGAGTCACAGGATCTGGTCTCGTGAACAAACTCGTGGGTTCTGACAATCCTTGAAGGCAACTTTAATTATTTACCGAGGCACCTGGCAGAAGGAAGAGGAACTCTTGGCGAGGGTGTGCATTTTTTCCCCACCAGCAACCTTTGCTCATGGTTTGGATTTTCGCCCATCTGAAAGTTTGCGAAATTTCCCGTCTTTGTTTAATCAATATAGCAAAATGATTTTGACTGCAAATGAGCCGAGCCAAGCAGGGAAATGTCTGTAGCTATTTCCTTGCAAGTTTGCCTTGTGTGGAGGTTTTTATTGCACACAGGTAGGCAGAAGTCTCTGTTCTCCAACTTCTAGTGTCCCAGAACTTTTCTGTTCACAATTATCATGCACAGCTGAGCTAATGAACACCGGGGCTGAAATCCCCAAATTCGCACACCCACCGTGTTCAGCCGCCTTTGTCCCAGGTTCTGGGGACCTTCATATGAGACTGGGGAGAAGACGAAAATATGTTTCAGCGCTCTGATGTTAGCCTGGAGTACGACTAATGCGGTTGCACACCTGTTGATATCACAATTTCACAAACAGGACAACAGTTGCTTGACTCTTCCGCCTTGTGTAAAGTTGGTGTATCAAAACCATGTGTAACACAAAATTCCACGATAAATTCTTTTTTTGACGTCCACGAAACACAAATACTATTGAAACAAGAGCGACTATAGCTCAACAATGTAAGCGCTACGTTTATACAACGTTTAAAAGAAATGATCTGCAACAATATATCAGTTTATACAACGAGCACAGCGAGGTAACTGTTCGAAGCGTGAGTGAGCCACGCAGCGAGATAATACACTGAATGCATATTTTATGCCGGAACCGACAGGACTATGAAGCTGGGAAAATAAAATCAAACAATCTGTACACAGTAAATTTTCCGGACATTGTAAACAGGATTTGTGGTTTACGGCTGTTTGTATCCACTAAATATGTGTGGACTTGCTTCCTCAGCGATAGGCCGGGCTTTCAGGCTATAACTTAATTTCCAGTTCAATAACGTCCAGTAATTATCAGAAAGCTATGGTCATAAATGTATGTCATTGACTGCCCCTTTTCTGTAATATAAAATCAGAAGAGATCAATGCGTCTTACAATAAAGAGAAGAATTACAGCTTGGCTTTCCGTGATAATGTTGCTGATACTGCCGTGGAAACCTCAAGGGGAGGGTTATAGACAAAACTCCTGCGGTCTCATTTCACAGCTGTAAAACGTAGCCCGCGGCGGCCATTTTACAAAGACAACACGACATGCAATGGCATCATGCGATTTTAAATGCCCATTTCATTTGCCAGCTCCCAAGCAAGTGGAAGATCACAGTTCTGATTTCCTCGTCTGCAATTTGCATATCGAATGTCAGGCTTTACAAATCTACTATGTTTCAGTCGCAATTAGCCTTTTCCGAAACAATTACCAATAAAGATCGAATTAATTGGTTCAGATCAAAATAATAAATGCTGCTATTTCCTAAAATGTTTTTCATATTTTCAAAGAGGTCTCCATCAAAGTTTTCATGTATACATTTATCAAAGGGCATTTCTAAGGCCTGCCTTCTGATCACAGCGCGATTGTACGTTCATATCACGGCGAGCAAAGAGCACTATTTTTTTTTAGGTATTAGTGGATATTTCATCTTTCTCGCCTCAGGCTACAGAAAGATGAGGCCTCGCAAGTGTTTCAAGTACAATGCATGGCGAATGTAAAACAGTCCATTAATTGGTGTAATAGGTCTCAGCGTGTAATTGCATTGCTTAGGTACTATGACCAGCTGCTGAGTAAAATGGTATTTATTCGAGGTCGTTAGTCACCCGTGGATAACTTTATTTGTCCACTGATGCCGAAACGAATGCATCATCCTCGGAGGAGGCTGTTTGTGAAGTAATTTATAACAAAAATCTTTATCATGTCTGAAATTATGAAAGGAAACAGTGTGTAAAAGCTACTGAAGAGTGCTGCTATAAAAGTTTGCCAGGTTGCAGGATGCTCTGCTGGGTGTGATGGGCCATTCGAGGATTGAGAGAGGCCATCTGCAGAGTCTGCTGCGCACACACACCTGAGAGATCCTTCTGACGGGCCTTGCATTACTCAGGTTTACGAGGATTCTCCTCAGCTCACACACCTTGAGATATTCAGGTTAGACGGCATTAATCTGTTTAACAGGCAAGTGGTTTGGGTGAAAAACTCCGTCTTTTCAACTTTTTTAGAGGTCGGACAGTCACTGTTCCCTAGGTAACCAATAATCGTGCACCTTGGCTATAACTTTACAAAGGACATCGTATGTCAATACCACAAATGAGCATTTTGCTTACTTATGTTGTTTTATTTTTAAACACAGACAATATTTAACAAACCTACACTTCCCATGAGGCATAGCAAAACAATGTTTCACCTCGCAACACAAATGCATTTTTTCGAGGTGTAGCTCACCTTCAGCTGCCACCATTACTCGGCGCTCTATGTAGGGGACACAATTCCATATTGCGTTCGGGCAATAAACACATCCTCAGGCCAAAATGGGGTAGAAGGGCGCTTTTTTTGGACAGGTAAGCATTTTCAATTAATACATATATGCAAATCTGGCCTCACTAATACATATTCACTTCTATCACCGCCCATAAACAATACCCCACAACAAACTTCCCCAACATTGATCTGACTAATCCTCCACCCCAACCCTATCTACGTCTCCTGCCTACCTCTTGCCTCATTCCTCGCTCCCCTGTTTCCCTCTGTCCTAAGCTATTCAGAATGCCCCAACCCTTTCTGCCTGTCTAGGAGTTTTTTCTGTCCCCCCCTTACCCTTGAAACAAAAATATTTTGTTTGAAACGTTTTTGTTATTTACAAACACACACTGTCGCCAAACAGGTGAAAAACGTTATTTATTTTAGGCAACAAATTATTCTCAACTTTTGCCTAATAAGGCAATTAGCAGATACATAACTTTGAACAATGAAAATGTTGTTGGATTAGTGTGGGAGTGATGGTGGGGGAGGAGGAATGAGAGGATAGAAAAAAGGCCGGGGGGGGGGGAGATAGGAGAAGTTGACTACAAATATAATAAAGGTGTAGCCCAACAGCTTATCATTAACACCAGGCTATTAATTGCAAGATTTTTGTAATCATTTCTTTTATATTCAGAATGTAAATCTCGGTACCAATAAAAGAAAGATGCACCCCATCGTTTTTTAAAATTTTTTTTTATTGAGAGTTCAAATATAACAATACAGTACAAGAGACAAGACATATTTGAAATCCAATTAATACAATACAGAAGCAAAGAATATTAAGAACAACCATACAATTTGTCATTATAGCTTAAGATGCACCCCATCGTGATGAAAAAACTGATAGTCCTCTTTTGTAATATCACTATGTGCTAACCGATAAAGCCATTATTTGAACAAAAGCGGTGTAATTCCCTGTTCACTTTTCTCCTCGCTCCTTCTACCGCAATGAATCTCTCCGCTCCCCTCTAGACTCTGTGTGGCATCAGCGCTGTCAAGATGACTTTTGAGTTGGCCCATATTTTTGTTAACAATTCCAAATCAGCTTTTATTTCTATGAGAAACCTAAGACCCGATAACTGCACCAAATCATTTTCCCCTAGGTTAATCAATATAACTTCGGGTTTTTCCGTAAAAGACATTTCACTCATCAAAGGCATTAACTGACCCCACTTCATGCCGCTTTTCCCCAACCAAACAACAGAAATCTCATCTGAACGTGGATTGCCTCCTTCCTCACAGAATGCACACAGAGCATCCAACTGCCTTCCATCACCTCCAAACCCAAAGACATCCTATGCATCGTTCCACAAGAATCATCCCTCAGCCCCACCCTTTTAAACATCTGCATGTCCCCTCCTCGCAGATGTCATCAGATCCCATGGACTCAACATAATCCCCTATGCAGACCACACTGAACTGATCCTTTCGCTTACCGAAGACCCCTCCAGTGCCAAAACAGACTTCTGCAATGCCATAACCAACGTAGCCAAATGGATGAGAGACAACTGCCTCTGACTCAACTCCGACAAGACTGAAGAGCTAATCTTCAGGATGGGACCACAGCTGGTGCCCTGAAGAACTGACCCACACCCACACTGATCGACCATGCATGCAACCTCTGCATCATCCTTGACAGCCAACCGACCATGATACAACAAGCCAAAGCAGCTGCCTCCTCCTGTTTCCACACACATTACATGCTCAGCAGAATCTTCAGATGGATCCCAACCAACACTAGAAAGACTGTCACTCAGGCCCTCGTCACCAGCCACATCGACTACAGTGATGCCCTCCATGCCGGCATCCCCACCCAGCTCCTCAAAAAGACTCCAGACCATACAGAACGCTACAGAAAGACTCATCCTGTACCTCCCCAAACAAACCCACATCACCTCCCACCTGAGAGACCTCCACTGCATCCCCATACAGAGGAGATGCCAGTTCAAGATACTCACGCACACCTACAAAGCCCTACACGACTGAGGAACTGCCTACATCAGCTATCAACTGAAATTCCACCAACACTCCAGACACCTGCACTCCTCTTCACTCGCCCTTGAATACACCCCTTCATCTGTCAGAGCCGCAGCAGTGGCCACTCCTTCTCCTACATCACTGGCAAGACCTGGAACAACCTCCCCCTCCGCTTCTGCACAGCTTCCTTGCTGGCAGACTTAAGAAAGAGACTCAAGACCTGGCTCTTCGACAGAGACACAGCACCCAGTTACCCCTCGGGGTGGCAGTGTTGCACTTTACAAATGCTGATTGATTGATGTGTTCAGTGGCCTTAGAGTTTTCATGATATGCTCAAAAGATGACTTTAGTTAATTTTTCAAGTCTCAAATAGTGACACTTAAAAAAAAAAATCTTTATTTATTATTTTCCACAGCAAAGAAGTAATAAATAGACATTCGGTATCCTCATTGTGCTTGGAGCCAAGAAGACATGCACATTGTTGCAAAAAATACATGGTTCACATGCAGTTTAGAACAGGAACCTGAAGTACACTAAAGGCGTGTCACATGGACAGTGGCGTAGCAAGGTCAGGCGGTACCCGGTGCGGAAAATTTCTTGTCAGCCACATCTTGACGAAATGGCAAAAATATGTGTTTAAAACACATATTTTTGCCATTTTGTCACCCGCCTCAGTGATGACACTTGTCACCACTGGCTTGACAAAATGGCAAAAATATGTGTTTAAAGCACAAATTTTTGCCATTTTGTCACCCCTCTCAGTGATAACACCCAGGAATGCCTGCACCCACCGCACCCCCCTTCCTACACCACTGCACATGGAGTAAGTAAACCAGGGGTATAGAAGTGGGGAATGCACTGGAGAAAATAACGAGGAGTAGTGAAAGACAGGGGTGCAGCAGGTATTTATATCCAGGCTGCTGTGGTGGCGCTGTTCAAGTATCAGTGCCTTAGCCCGGCATCGTCAGCAGGTAAGTCTGGAGGGGTTGCCAGATGTCTTTCGGCCTATTGTTGGGGGCTGTAAAGATGACTACATTTTGCTAGTGGTGTCACAAAAAACCTACGCTTTCAAGTCACGCCTTAGCTGTTAGTTGGTGTCTGCTACCCCAATGTACAGGTATTTCACACTTGTCCAGGAGGAGTGTGATAGTGGTGAAGTGGCAGATGCTTTCAAGCATATCTTGTACGTAGCCTAGTAACGCTAGTAACGGATTTGGGGTGAGTGGAATAGTGACAGCTTTAGCTGTCTGCCAGCGAACCATTTTTTCCCCAAACATTACATATACATAAAGTGAGCTTTGGACAATCCCCTTTCTCATGATTTGATGGCTTGTTGAATATCTCAATTCCCAGCTCCTGATTCGATGGCTGTTCTCCCTGACCCTTTGTCTGTCCCACCCAGGAGCATTTTGGTCTTCAAAGTTTTGAGAGGATGAGATACCCTTTAACTGCTTATGTCAGACTTTGTATTGGAGTGCATTTGAAGTACAATTTTGTCTCCCTCTCTATTATTGTTGAAGTGACAATGCGTTTATAGAGTATACAGCTACCCACAGATGGGCTTTCCGATGCTAAAATAGACATGTGTAGAGAGTGCTGCTTTAACTGAAGAGGTATGTTTTCAATTGCTTCCTAAAACTCAGCAGAATATTATTTGATCTGAGATGAATAGGAATCAATTTCCATAGCTTTGAATCAATCAATCAATCAATCAGGAGTTTGTTAAAGCGCGACTACTCACCCGTAAGGGTCTCAAGGCGCTAGGGGTGGGGGGGTAGTTGGGGGGGTGCAGGTTCCATTCCATCAAGGAGGGGGTCTGTCGAAGAGCCAGGTTTTGAGGTTTCTTGCGAAGATGGGGAGCGATGTTGTCTGTCTGAGGTGGAGCGGAAGGGCGTTCCATGCTTTGGCCGCGAGGAAGGAGAAGGAGCGGCCTCCCGATCTGGTCTTTCTGGTGCGGGGGACCACAGCGTAGGAAAGCTGGGCTGATCGTAGGGTCCTTTGGGGTGCGTGGAATTTGAGTCGGCTGTTCAGGTATGCTGGTCCGGTGCCGTGGAGGGCCTTGTGTGCGTGGGTGAGCATCTTAAAGGTGATTCTCGCCTCGACGGGGAGCCAGTGGAGTGTGCGCAGGTGCTGGGAGATGTGGCAGTGTTTTGGCAGGTTGAGGACCAGTCTTGCGGCGGCGTTCTGGATGTTCTGTAGCTTGCGGATGAGGTTTTTGTTTATTCCGGCGTAGAGTGCGTTGCCGTAGTCGAGTCTGCTGGTGACCAGGGCGTGAGTGACTGTCTTTCGGTGTTCGAGGGGGATCCATTTGAAGGTCTTACGAAGGAGGCGGAGGGTGTGGAAGCAGGAAGATGAGACAGAGTTGACCTGGCGGTCCATTTTGAGCTCGGAGTCCAGGATGATTCCCAGGTTGCGTGCGTGGTCTGTGGGGGTTGGCGGGTTTCCGAGGGCGGTGGGCCACCAGGTGTCACTCCAGGCGTCGGGGTTTGGGCCCATGATGAGAACTTCTGTTTTGTTGGTGTTTAGTTGTAGGCAGCTGTTTTTCATCCATTTGGCGACGGCTTCCATGCCTTCTCGAAAGTTGCGTCTGGCGGTGGTGGGCTCGTTGGATAGGGAGAGGATGAGCTGGGTGTCGTCTGCATATGACACGATGTTGAGTCCGTAGGTTCTGACGATGGGGGCAAGTGGAGCCATGTAGACGTTGAAGAGCGTCGGGCTGAGGGAGGAGCCCTGGGGGACTCCGCAGGTGATAGGTGTGGGGTCCGAGAGGAAAGGGGGGAGTCTGACCCGCTGCGTCCTGCTGGAGAGGAAGGAGCAGATCCAGTCGAGGGCCTTGTCCTGGATTCCTGCATCGTAGAGTCTGCGTATTAGGGTGCGGTGGGAGACTGTGTCGAACGCCGCTGATAGGTCGAGGAGGATGAGGGCTACTGTTTCTCCTTTGTCCAGTAAGGTGCGGATGTCATCTGTTGCGGCGAGGAGGGCGGTTTCCGTACTGTGGTTTTTTCTGAAGCCGGATTGGGAGGAGTCGAGGATGTTGTGTTCTTCAATGAATGTGGCGAGTTGGCTGTTGATGGCTTTCTCGATGACTTTCGCTGGGAACGGGAGCAGGGAGATGGGTCTGTAGTTTTTGAGGTCGGTGGGGTCCGCTGAGGGTTTCTTTAGGAGGGGGTTGACCTCGGCGTGTTTCCAGTCGTCGGGGAATGAGGCGGTCGCCAGGGAGCGGTTGATGGTTTGGCGGAGCATGGGTGCAATGGTGTTGGCGGCTCTGTTGAAGATGTGGTGGGGGCAGGGGTCCGTGGGGGCCCCTGAGTGGATTGACTTCATTGTCTTCAGTGTGTCTTCGGTGGTGAGGGCTGTCCAGTCATCAATCGCTGGTTTCCGGGTGTCGGGGGTGGTTGGTGAGGGTTCAGTGTGTTGGTTGTCTTCGTCGAAGATGTCGTAGATGCTCTTGATTTTGTGGTGGAAAAAGATGCTGAGTTTGTCGCAGAGGTCTTGTGAGGGAGGGATGTCGGTAGACTCGCTGGTGGGTTGGGCGAACTCCTTGATGATGCTGAAGAGTTCCTTGCTGTTGTGTGCGTGGGTGGAGATTCTGTCCTCAATCGCTTTTTTCCTCGTTTCTCTGATGAGTTGATGGTGGGCGTTGGTGGCGGCTCTGAAGTTGTTGTGGGCTTCTGTGGATTTGGTGTTTCTCCAGGCCTTTTCGAGGCGGCGGCATGTGCGCCTGGACTCTCGAAGTTCGGTGGTAAACCATCTGGCTTTCTTGGCACGGGTATTGTTGTTTTTCTTGAGGGGGGCTATGGTGTTGGTGCTGTCCGAGATCCATCTATGCAGGGTTCGGGCTGCGGTGTTGGGGTCGTCGTTTTCCGCGATGGTTGGGGTGGAGTTGTTGAGTGAGGAGGTGAGCTGGTCATCGGTGATTTTGGTCCAGTTTCTTTGTGGAAGCAGGTGCTGGTGTCTGTGGATGGTGGGTGTTCTGAAGGTGAAGTGGACGCAACGATGGTCGGTCCATGGGAGTTCGGTGGTGTGGCTGAAGGTGATGGAGTTTCCTGTAGTGAAGAGGGGGTCGAGGGTGTGTCCTGCTGAGTGCGTGGGCTCGGTCACGATCTGGCGGAGTCCAATGTTGTGGAGGTTGTCCAGGAGGGATGTGGTGTTGGGGTCCAGTTGATTGTCGAGGTGGAAGTTGAGGTCTCCCAGCAGGGTGTAGTTGGTGGACGCGATGGCCTGCGGGGAGATAATGTCCGTGATGGAGTTGGCGAAGGGTCCGCGGGGTCCAGGGGGTCGGTAGATGAGGGTTCCTCGAAGGGCAGCGGTGGGGCTGGCCAGTATCTTGAAGTGAAGGTATTCCATCAGTTCTGTGGACTCGTCAGGGAGTGTGCTCAGGTGGAGGCTGGATTTGTGGACGATGGCGATTCCTCCTCCTGGGTGGATGGGGCGGTCCTTCCTGGAGATCTTGTATCCTTGGGGGATGGCAATGGCGATGTCCGGTCCCGAGGTGGTGTTGGTCCAGGTTTCGGTGAAGAATGCTACGTCTGGGGTTGTGCTGTCGAGGAGGTCCCAGATTTCTGTGGCGTGTTTGTGGAGGGATCGGACGTTGAGGAGGATGCATTGCAGGGTCTTCAGTTCGGTTGTGTTCTTGTGGGCGGGTTGTGCTGGATCCGTGTTCTTGGCGGTGCTGCAGGTGTGCCAGCAGCGGTGACAGCTGAAGGGTCCATGGGTGTCGGCTGGTGATGCTAGCTTGCAGTTGTTGTTGCAGCCTGGGTTAAGTGCGTGGAGTGCTGCTGGGTCGTAGCGTTGGCGGGGCGGAGGTCCAGGGTTCCTGGTGCTGGTCGCGGACGGGTCGCAGACGGGCGCAGACGTGCTTGCCTTTGATGCGCCTTCGGTGCACCAGCGTAGTGGCCGCCATTAAGTAGGGGTCGGGGAGGGCTGGACAGCTGGGAGGCGGGAGCGGGGAGGGGAGCTGGATTGGGCCGGTCGTGCTGGGGGGGAGGGGCCGCGGGGGCAGCAGCGGCGGGGAAAGGTAAAGGGAGGAAAGAAGGGATAAAGAAAAAAGGGAAAATAGGCAGAAATAAGGCACAAAAGAGCAGAGATGCAGAAAAGAGCAGAAAGGTGAAAGATAGAAAGGGTAAAAAAACGAGTGAAAACGAGAGAAGGAGCAGAGTAAGAGAAAGGGAAAATGGGTAAAAATAAGGCACAAAAGAGCAGAGGTGCAGAAAGGTGAAAGATAGAAAGGGGAAAAAAACGAGTGAAAACGAGTGAAGGAGCAGAGGGAGAGAAAGGGAAATGGGCAGAAATAAGGCGCAAAAGAACAGAGGTGCAGAAAGGTGAAAGATAGAAAGGGGAGAAAAACGAGTGAAGGAGCAGAAAGAAAGAAAGGAGACAGAGGTCCACTGGACCACCAGGGATGAGGCGCAGGGAAACCTGCCGGTGGAGGAGGGCCTCGATCACCAACACTCAAGAGTGCAGGGGCAGGGGCACCTCACTTAATGGTGGAGCTGCGAGGGTGGGAGAGCAATTTCACTGACAATTAGTCAGTGGTCTTGCTCCAGGTGGGCAAATTAGTGAGCCCCTGCTCTTGTTTTAATAATTCTGGAGATGGCAAAAAGAAAGAGATTATTTGAGTTAAGTTCTCTATGGGCATTGTATGGAGTACAAAGATGCAGAAGTGGATGAGGACCAGCCAAATGTTTTATTCTATGGGCAATACACAAGGCCTTGAATTCTAATATTTTGCTCATGGGCAGCCAGTGAAGATGAACAAGGGATGGCCATGCTGAGTTCATTCTAGGCAACCTCAGCAGAGCTCAAGCATGGCATTCTGTATGACTTGTGATTTCCTGATAACATGTGAGGGGATACCGAAATAGAGAGAATTGCTGTAATCAAGGTGGGAAAGTACCAGTCCTTGGGCCACTGTCCTCCAATATTCAATGGGGAGTCATTTGATCATCTTCATAAGGGATCTTAAGAGACCAAAGGAGGTACCTGCAACTTTCCTTGCCTGGGAGTTCATAGTTAAATCCTTATCCAGGATAACTCCTAGGGCTCTTTACTTCTGGTCTGGGGAAGGACCGCCCCCCAGACATGGGGGCCAGAGAAATTGATCCCAGAGTGAGGGAACATTTCTCATCACCATCACCTCTGTTTTTTCACCATCAAGCTTAAGACAACTTGTTGCCATCCAACTAGTCACCTGCTCCAGACAAGTAGCAAGTTTTCCAGAGGTTGAATCTGAGTCGGCTGATAGAGAGACAACAATATAAGCACCGTCCATGTATGACACAATTGTAAAGCCTGAAGAACAAATGATGTCTGATAGCAGACGAACATACTCATTAAAAAATGGCGCTATGGAACTCCACATTCAAGGTGATGTGTCTCCAAGAAAAGGACGTTTCACTGACTTGAAAGTGCATTTTTGCTAGAAATGAAGTTAACTATTTTAATCATGCATTCAAGTACATGTTTATTTCTGGTAGAGTATTTAAAAAGAGATGAACAACCACTGGTCACGCGACTGATATTAGCGTCTGAATTCCGTTTTAATGACAAACAAATAATTTCATAGGTGAGTGCGGGTGACTTTTACAAGGAGTTACGGGAGAGCATGGTAGAGAGTTGGTTAAAAAGTAAACACTTGTGCGAGTGAGAGAATACTGATTAGACATCTAGTTTAGTCTTACCGGTTTCACCATTTACTCGAAGATAGGAGTAGCATTAATAAGAAGGTTAGTTATAGCTCGATCTATGAACAATTTTGAATAGGAGTAGTTCTTCTTTTGATCTCACGCATATTGGTTTTTGGCTTGTAGATAGAATTGAGAGCATCACCTAGTGGAGTTCGGCGTTGTAGAGGTTGATATTGAGTATGTAATTGTGATTGCCATGAACATAGTACAGCACGGGCGATAAGGTTGTTATCCCCAACATTATATATCATTTAAGTAATAGTCACAGTTTGAAAAACTGCATGAACACGAGGTGACGTTTGTCAGACTTGAACATTAGTATATCTTTCTGCACACCAAGAGTTGGAATCTAATCCATTTATAATGAGCATTATCACTGACTTTAATGAGCATGACACCAACTTCTTAACTACACTAAATACTTTTGTGTTTGAAAAAAGGATGATGATAACTTTTCCTTGCATGTTGTTACTTTTTTATCATTACAGATTGGACCCTGATGAAGGGACACATCCCAAAATGCATTGGGCATGAAAGAAAGAACAAATGCATGTTGAAAGAAAATATATAAACATGTTAAGATAGTAATGTGAAGAAACATTACATGTATTAATAAACATATTTGAGTTAATATACATGTGATTTTCAAATGTTATGTCTGAATTGAAGTGAAGATTCAACCAATTTAAATATAGTTAAATTTAAAGAGATTGAAAAAACTTGTTTGACATTTGTCTTTGTTAACTGTGCACATTGGATCACATACATGTACTTGAATTCATGATTTTGATGACACTGAAGCATGTTAGACAGCATGCCGTCCAGTGTAGCACACTGAAAGTTAAAAGTATTATTATTCAGATATTTGGCAAAAATAGGGAGTACACTACAGATTTTCTCGTGTTCATTGTTTCACTATCTACACAGTGTGGTAGCACCAAAAATGTAATTTTACACAATCTCCAACCTCACAGACAATAGGGCAAATACCAGAGTTATACGGCTGAAAAAGCGGCAGAAATCTATTCTTTGATTCAGGAAGTCAGCTCATTCAACGTACAGGGCAGTTCCATCTCTCAACAACTCAAACAATTGGAATACCTAACAAAATATGAACTCAGTCAACAACTAAATACATCTAAATTGGTGCAATATCACAATGATAGGAGGATCCAGAGAGGTTTAAGACTTTCAATTAAACCTATGCTTTTCAGATTTCACCAAAATAGAATATTCATGGACAATTGTTACTCCATCCTCAATAAATGTTCATTGGACCTAATCCTCTTATTGATAGAAGAATTATCTAAAGCTATACACGAGTTATCAGAGGAAATCTCAACCATAAAACAGAACTTGGAAACACCCACAGCCGGACACTTGGAAAATCTCATTGGAGATAATCAACCAAAAGTTGGATTCATGCAGTAAAGAATTACAGGAAGGCAAACTATACAAATTTAAATGTGACACTTTAGATTACAAATTAAATGAAGTTTACACCTGGGCAGAGGTGTATGTTCAGCGACGGTCTAATTTAACAAAAACAACAATAACTCTGTCAGAAGAAAGTGTAGTTTACGACAGTGAGGCAGACACCAATCGAGCACCAGTTCAACAAACTGTGCAGAGCATTGATTGTTCCTCAAGAGACATGGGTAGGGAAGAATCGATACAACTTACAGTGTCAAAGCCTTTTTTACCCCAAGTTTCAGATACAAGCCAACCACCAGGACTACACAGTACAAAAACAAGTTCAACTATTGCAAAACTCAGAGAGGAAAAAGTAAAGGCACACAAAAACCTAAGGAGCCAGAACAAAGTTTAGTGGTGAATATATGTTCAATGTGTCTCACACCACATCAGGAGAAGGTTTGAATAACGGTACTGGTTTTGTACCAATATACAACACAAATGAGTTAGAGTGTGAAATATCACTGCACAAATTCATGCGGAATCTCAGACTGAGACATTCTTTCTGAATCATACTTCCACCAAAAGAGAACCTACAAGAAACAGAAATTCTCGAGTTCAAACCTAAAGGCTGTTGTCAATCTCCAGTCTCCCATATAATGTTGGACACATTCGAAATTGTAGTTAAGAAAGTCAGACAGAAAGTGAACGTTAATGCAAACAAAAGACAAAATTTAACAAAGTTTGAAAAAAGAACCCTGAGATCACTATAGAACGATCCTGATATAATCATCCAAAACGCTGACAAAGGTGGATGACTGGTGGTAATGGACACTGTTAGAATAGAAATGTTGTTTTGCTTCACTAATGAATAGACTGTTCTTATTAGCGCATACCTTTCTCCCTAGATAGAGGTCTTGTCTGGTGACGGGCCCGACTGGAACAACCTTTGACTTTGTAACTTTTTGTAAGATACGAGCACTGAGATTGTTTTTTCCTTGTATTCGATTGCTTAGCAGCACCTGCCTGGAAAATTCCACTATGGGCATGTTCTAGCCTAGTAACGAAATGTACATAATATATCTTTATGCTTGTCGATTTCAGTCCCTCTGCACTCCTACCAATTCGGCAGACTGGGCTCTGCTCTGAGTGTATTTTGAATAAACAGTTATTGGTTTGTATTCTCTACTGTCTGATCGACTCTTCATTTGGTATGGTAGGCTGAGAGGTGGTCATTAGTGACCTGGGTGACCCGAAACGGATCACTTCCTTCGCCACTGCATTTTACCGTACTAAAGTCAATCAATATGTCTCAGATACGTAAACTTATCTAGTGTTAGAGCAAGATCCGACCAACACATTGACACAGACATTGCACAAGGTACTAGAGAAAGCATTTGAAATGGGCTGGATTAGTACAACTACCAAATTGTTTATGATAGTCCCCGATCCACGAAGACCACAACTCTATATGTTGCCAAAAATTCACAAAAATAGTCAAGATCCTCCTTTTCATCCGATTGTGACAGGATGTGGCACACTATTTGAAAATCAGAAAATATCTTGACTTTTTCTTAGAAACCTTTGTACAAGGGTGGTTGTCATATGTCAATCAATCAATCATTCAGGGGAATTATAAGCGTGCTACTCACCCGTGAAGGTCTCAAGGTGCTGTGGGGGTCGGGACTCAGCAGTTTCCTATCAGATGAAGAGCCAGGTCTTCAGAGCCTTCCTGAAAGTGTTCAGGGAGGGGCACGTCTGATGTCGGTGAGGAGCTCGTTCCAGGTCTTGGCCGCGATGTAGGAGAAGGATCTTCCCCTTTCTTTGGCTCTGTGGATGTGCGGGGTTTCGGCAAGAAGGAGGTTGGCGGAACAGAGGTTTCTTTTGGGTACGTGGAGGGTGATTCTGTCATTGAGGTATTGGGGTCCGGTATCTGTAAAAGACACAACTGACTTTTTACTGAAATTACAACAGTTGACAGACTTATAAGAAGCAAATTATGTATTATGTACCATGGATGTGAAATCGCTATACAACTCAATCCCTCACATTCAAGGAATGGAAGCTGTGGAGTGGACTTTACTACAACAGCCCAAGATCAGAGGAGATAAAATATTCCTTTTGGAGATACTACATTTTTGCTTACATCATAGCTATTTTCAATGGGAAGAACAGTTTTATCTACAATTGACTGGTACGTCAATGGGCTTTGCGGGAGCCCTGGCTTATGCGAATACCTTCATGGCTACGTTTGAAGAAGACCATGTATATAAGAGCCCAGAGTGGAAAGAAATTTAAGATTATACTGTAGATTTATCGATGACATCTTTCTTATTTTGACTGAATCAAAAGAGAAATTCGAATGGAAAATTCAACATTTGAACACATATGATTTATGCATTCAATTTACTCATATGATGGAAGATACCATGATTTCCTTTTTAGATGTATCTATCAGCAAAACGGAATTGGTACACAGAAAAATCACAGACAAAAACAATGCTCTTTTACATCCAAGTTTTAATCCGACAAATTGAATACAAAATTTACCATACTCGCAATTTCTAAGCATGAAAAGGATCTGCTCCGAGACAGGAACACGCAACAGATTGCAATTCAAAGAATTTGATATACAGCATTACATGCCCATGTACACTATTATACAGACCCCCCAGGATATAGCAGCATGGAATAGCAAATTTAGCGGCACAAAAATGGAAATTTAGCGGCACAAATATGGAAATTTAGCGGCAATTTTGCGGCATTTTATGTGGCCATTTTTCCTACAACAAACACAGATATCTTAGTTTTTTTAGTTATTTAACAACATGAAGCTATGTATATTTGGTTTCTTTACAATGTAGACACTTTGGGGCAGATATACAAGCCCCTTGCGCTGCTTTTACGCCGCCGTTGCGTCACTTTTGTGATGCAGCGGCGGCGCAAAAGATGCACCATGGTGCGGGGTATTTACTACGTGACGCATCTCCCAGATGCGTCACGTTGCAAAGCCCTGCGCCAGAAGAGGCGTACCATTGCAGGTCAGTTTGTGTCTTGCAATAGCCTTAGAGCTGGGTGCCACTGTACCTGCTGCACTAATGATGGCTATACCTATCGCCCCTTTTATTAGTAAGCACGTTAAATAGTACAGTGTATTTTGAACACAACCTGATATCCCACCGGATGCCCGTTCGACAGACCTAACCACTAGAGAAAGAGCAGTCAAAACCGCCAAGTGGTCACTTGTTACACAGTAGCGAACTGCATGTTGGTACTTGTAGTTTCGTTGCAAAATGTCAGCCTGCAAATCGTCTCCGATTTAAAAGCGGGGACTGGTTGAAGTTGACACCCATGACATGGGGCCACTTGACGCCCGTGTTAAATTTCTCGCCTCTAGGATTTTTCCATGGCTCACTCCCAGGGGGAAATGGTCTGCAATAGGTGAGCTCAACCCTCAGACTTCATCCCTTGTCCAGCGCGCCTCTGCAGATACCCCGTCCCGTGTGCGCCTCAGCTCTCTCGGCTGAGTGGTTCTGTCTGTTTATCTTGAGGGACAGACATCTCTGCACGGTGCTCCGTCTCCAAGCCAGCGAATAGGGTGACCAACTGGCATTGGTGCAAATTCAGGACGGTGAGTGTAAAAATTCAGGACAAAGGGTCAAAATTCAGGACACAAATTCAGGACAGGAGCTCAAAATTCAGGACAAAACTTCAGGACAATAGGTACGTTTTACAGACACATCAGAGGTCGCGCAATAGTATATAAGTAAGCCCAGCCATTTCCAAACATATTCAACCGTTTGCAAACCTATCCATCATGTATCCTTCCATCTATCATTTCTTTCATCCATCCCTTCATCCATCCCCTCATCCATCCTTTCACTCATCTCCATTATCCATCCACCCTTTCACCCTATCCATCTGTACACTTATCCATCCACTCTTCATCCCATCCATCCATTCACTCATCCATTCAGCCATTTACCCTTTCACCAATCCACCCATCCTTTCACTTACTAATCCTTCCACCCATCCACTATTTTAGTCATCCATCCTCCCTTTCTCTCTCCATCGACCCTTTCACTTAGCCATCCTTCCTTCCATCCATCCTTTCACCCACCCATCATCCATCCATCCATCCATCCATCTGTCCTTCCCCTCATCATCCATCCTTCCCCTCATCATCCATCCGTCCTTTCACCCACCCATCCATCCATCCATCCTTCCCCTCTATCCATCCCCTCATCCATCCATCCTTCCTCTCATCCATCCTTCCCTTCATCCATCCATCCTTCCCCTCATCCATCCTTCCTTTCATCCATCATTCCCCTCACCCATCCATCCATCCATCCATCCTTCTCCTCATCCATCCATCCTTCCCCTCCATCCATCCATCCTTCCCCTCATCCATCCATCCTTCCCCTCCATCCATCCATCCATCTCCTCATTCATCATCCTTCCCCTCATCCATCTTTCCCCTCATCCATCATCCAGCTACCCTTCCACCCATACATCCAGCTATTTAAATTTTCTCTCCATCCTTCCCCTCTCATCAATCCATCCATCCATCCATCCTCTCTCATTATCCATTTATTCAATCTTTCATTCATCCATTCACCCCATATCCTGGAGTACTGAAAGGTGCCATTGCTTGTTTGCCTTCTATGGCCTGTAGTCCTTTTTTTAAATCGGAAAATTGATACTCTGCTAATTCTTTAATCTATAGAATAAAACCATGATTTCATAGTATGCTCATACAGAGCCCAGCGTTTTTGCACTAAACTTCAGCTTTAAGGAGAAGCTTGCTACGATCCAATGCTAAAAATCATACATGGATGGAGCACTTAGTGCAACATCTTTAAAGCAAGGTCAGACATTTTGCTAATACAATTCACATTAGAGTAGAAGTGCAAGCACATAGACAGTTCCGGGTGTGCATGCTGCATATAATCTCTCAGCAATGCAAGATTCGAGTTAAAAAAAATATATTAACAGATTTAAGGTAGCGTGTCTTTTGTTTTCAATTTAAATTGTTCTCCGTTTCTTTCCCAAATTGACTTGCTGACTGTGTTTAAAAACAAGCAATGGAAATGCAATAGGTCTCGCAGCATTAGAGTTAGTGCATTTAGAATTGTTTATGGGTTTTTTGTTGTAAATCTTTTGCATTTTTATTTTTTGTAGCCAATGCTAAAGAATTACAAATCAAAAAAGCAATAAACATTTGTAAAAGCTTTAACTAAAAATCCTGTGAGACCTATTGCACTGTGTGAGGGTGAGGTGTTGAGGGTGAGTGAGGGTGGGGGTGAGTGAGGAGTTGAGTGTGAGTGAGGTGTTGAGGGTGAGTGAGGTGTTGAGGGTGAGTGAGAGTGAGAGTGAGTGAGGGTGAGGGTGAGGGAGGGTTATTGTGAGTTAGGGTGAGGGGTTGAGGGTGGGTGAGGGTGAGGGTGAGGTGTTGAGGGTGAGTGAGGATGAGTGAGGGTGAGTGAGGGGTTGAGGGTGAGTGAGGGTGAGTGAGGGTGACTGAGTGTGAGTGAGAGTGACTGAGTGTGAGTGAGTGTGAGTGAGGGTGAGTGAGTTATGAGACGCCTCACGCCTGTATCATAGTGAGGTGCAAAAGGAGACGCACGGTGCGAGAACCTTACAAATATGAAAAGCTTGCAGCATGCCAGATGCTAGGATGCGCGGGCGTGTGTGAGATACAGGTACACGCGCGAGAAGCCCTGATGTGGAGCGGGAAATGCACAATGATGAGCATAGTTCGATATACAGAACGAGGTGGCTGTGTGTGGGTGGTACTCAGAAGTGTGGTGTTTGCGATGAACACAGCACGAGAGCCCGAGGGAGATACTTGAAAACTGTGAGAAACATTTCCAAGCGAGTACACCGCACGAGGTCACAAAAGAGCAGTGCATGAGATGCTCACAACACAAGCACAACAAACTCAAGTATGTGGGAGACAAACACATGAAGCATTTTGTATGTAATGCGTGGGGCTCCTCACACACGGGAAGGTGGAGAAGGAATAGAAACACAGAAGTGTGAGGTGGGAAAAGATCGTTTAACATGGGAAACTGGTGTGAGGTGCCAACAAACGAGCCCTGTGTGTGATTTTACCACACAGGGTAACCCTGGTGTGAGAATACGAGCGTGTACAGTGCGTGTGAACCGCTCAGAGCGCGAGAGGCTCACACACACGGGTGTGAGATAGACGCCGAGTATGGGCGAGTCTGACGCTCTCGAGACGCCTGGTGTGTGCCTGTGATGCCCCTGTAAAGCGCTCTGACACCTTGGATAATATTCGCGCTATATAAAATCGCATTAAATAAAATAAATGAAAAAAATAACATGGAAGATGCTCACAGACGCAGGAATAGTGTGAGATACTCGGAAACATAAGCGTGTTGTGTGTGACTCTCAAAAACAAAGTGTGTGAGGTGAACACCGGTACCATGCCTGTACGAGATTCAGGGTGCGTGAGATATACTCAAACACGTGGCGCCCGGTGCGTGAAATGTGTAGAGCTGCGACAAGCATTGTGTAGAGCTGCGACAAGCATAGTGCGTGCGACGCTCACAGGCAGGAGAACCGAGCTGCCCAGCCCACCCCCTCCCCCAGGTAGAGACTGAGGCCGGAGTCGTACACAGAAGCCGAATGCACGTGCGACACAACTGCAAAGACCACGAACAGTACTAGGGTCTTATGGAGAAATAACCCCCTGGGGACTGTAACTGGTAGTCAGACCGTGGGAGTTGCACCGATTTTATGGTATACGCCAAAATAATGCAGTTTAATAGGGCATTCTCGAAATCATGTACTCCTCCTGCCTAGACGTGTAGCCATATGCGATAGTTCTTGTATTGAAGGTGCAAAATGCGTTGTACGAGGCAAATAGAAAAGAATAAAAACAATAAGGTTCGGAGGTGGTAATACACGTTTAATCTCATTTCCATACAACACAAGGGCTTCTGTATAAATATGCTCAGATTCAAAAAAACATTTGTGTACGCGAAATGAGTGTCATTTCTCCCACCGAAGCCTAACAAATACTGCAGGAATAAAATATATCAAGCGTGTACAAACAGAGGAATCCGGGGTGAGGCGTTCAGGCTGGCTACTTGCATATCTCGTTCGAAGCAACAAAAGACTTGCGCTTCGTGTTGCCGCCACCCGTGGTGACTGGAAAGCCATTTTAAGTGAGCGAGAAGGAAGGCGAAAGATAATGGCCGATGCACAGGCTTCAAAGCGTGAGGCGGCTTTCTCTGCAGTGCTGACTCAGGGGAGGGGGCGGAGCGGGGCAGAGCGGCATGTGGGTGTGAAGAAGCCGGGCCTTTGAAGTGAAGCTAAGCTTCACTTCAAAGGTGTCGGAGGAATGCGGGCGGCTGTGCACGCGCTTTTAAGCTCAATGCACATGCGCATTGAGCTTAAAAGTCACGGGCACTGCAAGGAATCGCCACGATTCCTTGCAAGTTAGATAAAGAGTCGATGAGCCCCTATAGTCTCGCTTGCTCGATGCGCATGCGCATCGACAGGCGAGACCTAACAATTTGCCAGGTCAGTGAATGAGCCTTCTCACAGGCCTAAGACTCGAAGTTCCTATTCCTGTCACTGCAAACCCTTTCACATTACACTCGAAGGAGAACTGCTCTGTCCGATCCCTGCTCCATCCTCTGTGACAACAACCCATCCCCCCTCCCCTCCTGTTGATGTGCAAGGTGAGGGCTCCCATTGTCATTCTTGTGGGCCAGGAAGAGGTGCGAACGAGCGCAGTCCCGGGCAGCTCTGAATGACAAAGAGCCTAGACCTTCACACTGCCAGCTGCAGCCGAGCTGCTTTAACCCTCTGACCCCAGTGTCTGTAGATCATCTACAGGTGTGGGGCAACCGGTGCATGTCTTTGGATAAAGCAGACCCCCCAGGATAAAGCGAAAAATGCCGCGATTTCTACAAAAATGCCGATTTCGCAGGCATTTTTGTAAAAATCGCGGCATTTTTTAAAAAGTGCCGATTTCGCGGCAAATCGCGAAATCGCGATATCCTGGAGGGTCTGATTATATATTGGCAAAAGAGAGAGAAAAATAAAAACATGAATATCAGAGCATAAAAGCACTAGTCGAACACTAAACAAACCCTCGAGCTTGGCAGTGCATGGGTCCACTGCAAAACATTCCATTTCACAGTGATGATTTCAGGTGGTAGAAACCTTAGTATCGATCCCTAGAAAGGACCTCACTAGATCCCTACCTGAAAGGGATATATATTGGATCAAAAGATTAGACACACAACATCCTAGAGGCCTAAATGAAAAGGTTGATATGAGTTGCTTCCAATAAAATATTTAATCAGGATAATAGGTGGAGGCACAGTAGGCTCTCAGACACACAAGGCCTTTCAAGATTACAAAATGCATGTGCACTTCATGTATCTATTCCCATAAACAGAAATTGTTGTGATTTATTCAAAAGTGGGGTGTTTCCAAACGTTTCACATTAAAACACTGCATGGTGAAAATCAGTGACAGTAGCACATTAATACGTGCCATAAAATAGCTAATGAGAAAGGACTACTAACATTTAAACTTGGTAACATTGATGACCTGCACACTCGAGTAGAACAAGCATCCTTCCAAGATGGCTGCTTTAGTTTTGAGATTTTATCTTGGTTATGCAGGAGTCCGTTTTTGGTGTTTATTTCCAGTGGAGTATTTCATTAGAGATGAACAGCCTCGGGTCACGTTACTGATATCGGTGTCTGAACTCCGTTGAAACAACAAATGAATTATTACAGGATAGAGGGAGCAGTTGCCCCAGCTAGGAGAGCTGTTCCCCATAAAAACAATTCACTGTTATCTAAAAGACTTTCTGTCATTTGGGACAGTTGGAATAAACTCTTCTATCTGTCCCATAAAGGGGTAGAGAGGCTCTATGGGCTCAGGGAGTGGAGAGGTGCAGCCTTACGCCAAGGCGGGCCATACTCAAACCTCAATATGTTTTTTATATTTTTCGTAGTGTCTAGCAGGCTTTCTGATCTATGCGGTAGGTAGATTGTTGGTCAAATCCCCAATCTTCCCTCACCATTGAAGGAGAAAGGCTCTCTTATGCTGGTTGTGGTGACGTATGTTCCAGTGGCCCCAATCTTTCCTCACCATTGTCTTTTTCCATGTTTTGATGACCTATGTCCCAATATCAATAAAGGCCAATCACCCAACTGATATCTAAAAAAAATAATCAGTGGAGTCCAGTGATGAATTCTAATTACCCCAGGTGAGCAGCTTTGGGTCAAATCCTTCCTACCTAATGTGTCCTTCAAATGGATTGAAAAACTGACTGAAAGACTGCTGATGGCCAGGGTGATGGGAGAGCAAAACCCCATAACGGGGGCAGAGGGCATGTTCCAAGATGAAAGAAAAATCGGGGTAAACTTCCGAATCTGCTTCTAGTGAGGACTTTCTCCATCTCACTATTCATTTCTGTTTTTCCTGGTCTCTAGTAGGCTTTCTGTGCCTACAGTGTGGGCTGATTGGAAGTAAAAACCCGACCTGCAACTGGCAGGGAATCAAAACTACTGTTTGTGGTCCCCTGGAGTTGGTGACTGGGGCCTACTACCAGAATGGGTTGGATGCCCAAAAGATATTATGTTGCTGTGGGCTTTCTGCAGAAATAATATCCGTGGATTAAATAAAAGTCTGAAGGAGCCACAAACAGAAAGAGATTAAAAAAATAATAATAACTAGTCTATAGGTTGATGTTGATTTACCAGGTTCACAAAGCAGACAATTGGCTGCGTCTTCCTCAGTACAATAACTTCTTAGATTAGATACAAATAAACACCCTCTATTTGTCTCTGCCACAATACTAATCCATATATTCTCTTCTGTCTCGCATGCGCTGATATACAATTCTATTGATTCTCCCTGCTGTCTGAAATATTTCACCTTGTTTCACTGTTTACTCTTGAAATTCTCGGAAGTGCAATGTTCCCGCCAGACAAGTTCGGCATTTTACTTAATGCATTTGTTTATGATTTATAAGCCTGGGTTCCAGCTTTCAGCACAGCAGGTGGCATAATTACAAGCAATCTTTGTTAACAAAGCGAAGCATTCCCGATCTGGTTAATAGTAATAGACGTCTCGTGTTTTATAAAATGCATCGACAGTCTGAAGCCATTAGTGAGTTCATCTCGTAGTTGTAAAGATTAGAAGTGGATACATCCAGAGGTGATTAGCATTTTTTAATCCCCTGCTTGGGACAGTGATGCAATGGATGGGAAGGAGAAGGGACCACTCGACTCAAATCCAACAGATTCTTTGCTGCCCAATATGAAAGCTCCCCATGGCAGCAGAGGGCATGGCCACTGGAGAATCTGTAGACCACAATGGGGGCACTACACTTGACAGCTGGTTCTGCTGTGGCAGCCCAATGTAATAACATGGGTGCTTGAAAGGCTCACAGTTGCAACCCAAAAGGATCTGTTGCTTTCACATGCCTTTCTGGGGCAAAAGCTGTTTGAGCCTGCTGAAGATATAGTGAAGAGGGTGTTTCAGAAGAGGAAGTATATTTTTCCCATTACGGAAAATTAAATCACCTACTTCCAATTTATCTGTTTCTCAGTCTGAGAGTCCATAGGGGCATATTATCAAGAACGGAGTTAAGATTATCGCCTCTTTAGCGGCAGGACACTGCCGCTAAATCAGCGATAATGGGCTTGATAATATGCCCTTGAGAATTCCAATAGAAGCCCATGTTCACACCAGAACATGGGGGTTCTATGGGAATTCACAAGGGCATACTATCAAGCCCATTATCGCTGCTTTAGCAGCAGTTTTCTGCCGCTAAAGCGGCGATAATTCTAACGCCGCTTCTTGATAATATGCCCCTAAGTCTTTGCAATTGAATGGCAAATCACGTCAGGTACAGCTGAGGTGGCAGAGAATCCTGTTGGCAGGCATCTTGTTCTAAAAAGCAGCAGCAGCTTTAACTGGCTGGCTTCGACACTTTTGTATACATGAGGTGTGGGGGAGGGTCTCTTTGCCTATTTAAAACTTTCTTGGCTCAATCAGTTCAAGATCCTTGGATGCTGTCCATTATGGCCAGTGACTACCATCTGAAATTCTTATGACCTCCAAGTAGAATCTGGGCTTGTGTCCATGATCAGGTCGCAAGAAGATCTAGGCTCTGGTACAAAACTACAAAGTGTGTCTCCAGCAACTGGGGATGCAGGTTCTACTCTATAAGCTTTGAGGTACCAAACGTTCCCAGGGTGTTCAGGTTGATACTAGTTTTGAAGAGATTAAATGCTTGGATTCTAGACCTGAAAGATAGTGACATTACAGCACATGTAAGCACAAGTTTATGTAGATGTAACGGGAAACATCCTTTACAACGAAACTTTTACAACGCACTACCATTACGACACAACTTTTACAACGCAAACCATTACAACGCATAGCGCATAGCGCTGGGGGGCGCTCTAGGATAGGGAATGGGTTTAATGTACTATCCAACACCTTCCCTACTATCCACGGGGACTGGAGTTGGAATGGTAAATTAAACAATTCACTGTCCAGCGCCTAAAGCACTATGCGTTGTAATGGTATGCGTTGTAAAACTTGCGATGTAAAGGTAGGCGTTGTAGGCGTTGTAAAAGTATGCGTTGTAACGTCATACATCCAGATGAAACAATGTCAATGGATGGTCAAATCAACAGATAAGCCACTTTACAAACTAGCATCTTTAGAGTCTGCATAAACCTAAATACCTACTCTCTCACAAGATTCAGCCAATCATTGCAGGAGCTATCATTTGCTCCAAAATTGATTACAGTAATATCTACTAGCTATAGTTACTGCAAGACACTGCTGTGAAAGCAATCTTTAATCCGTCCAACAGTGCCCAAATTTCTTATGATCACAATTATTGTGTCACATTGGCATCCAGAAATATGTTTTATGGAAACTCAGTGCCCTACAGAACACAATGACTGACTCCCTACTGCCCCAGAATATTGCTTAGATCTGCCTGGGGGGAATTTCCTACATCCATATTACTTTTAGAAGTGGCTCTAACTTAAGTCTGCTAGAATCTCATTGCCTGGCTGGAGGGAGGAACCTCTATAGTCACACTGTCATTGAGTGGCGTGCCCTTCGTTTTTACCTACTACCCCTCTGAAATTCCAGCTATAATGGATCACGACTACTAAAAGCAATGTGGAAGTAGTAAATTCCTTACCACTTTTGTTAATAGAATACTGAAGGAGTGGGGATGTTTTGAGCACGGATGAATGCCCTTGACCGTTTTGGCAATAGCATGGGCAGAAGCATTTTGGCTTGATCAGGATGAACAGACCATTGTACACTTAATCATTCAACATTTATTTCAATCTGAACTTACATACTTGAAAAAAGGGCATTCCTTAAGGTTTACCTCAAGATATTTGTATACTTATCTGGATCCCATCTTTATTCAGTTGTTTCTTTATTAAGAACTCCCTCACACTGGGGTTGAGTCCACCCTGATAGTAATATCTTCCGGGGTGGGGTGAGGAAGCTGATAAGGAATCATGCCACATAATGTGGGCAAGTCTTCCTCACTTAAAATGTTGAACATTCTGGTAGATTGCAGGTCCTAGTTAGATGTCCGAGCAAGATACTATCTGCACCCACACCACCTGTTTTTGTGATTGTTTGAACTTTTCTTGAAGGATATGCGGTGAATGTACCACCTACTCTCTGATTGTGAAATAGGGGCTGTTAGGATTTAACACTCTGGCATGCAGAGTGGAATTTCATGCCTCTGAAGCGCTGTTTGTCAACCTTGGCATGTGATAAAAAGGCTGAAACAGGCTTTGGCTACACTGAGGTAGCGGGTGTGTACACTCATTCTCATAGCGCATGAAGTATTTGATGCTGAGCTATCAACTATAACCCAGGGTGCCCAAGATGGGGTGGCTGCCATTGGGCTTTAACATCAGGTCTTAGTTTCAGGATGTTTGTCATGCAGCCATTTGGGCCGTTTTACCTACTTTTGCCATTATTATCACCACTGGGTAATGGATTGTGTCATGGTGGCTGTTGGCAAGGCTGTCCTGACTGGCATCTTTAGGGTTACTTTGAGTCTGATTGTGAGACCTGTCAGCCTTAAGGTGGTGTTCACACAAACCTTTTACCTTTTCCCTCCACTTTTTGCTAGGATAGATTTTTGTTGGCTTTAGGACTCTGTGCACCTTACCACTGCTAATCAGTGCTAAAGTACTTGTGCTGTCTCTCTAAAACATGGTCAAATTGGCTAGTGCCTGATTGCCATATTTAGTTTATTTATAAGTCTCGAGTAAAGTGGAATATGGAATATATAGGGCTTGTACATTAAATGCTACTGATGGGCCAGTGGCTCTTATTGTGCCACCCACTTAAGTAGCCCCCTAAATAAATGTCCCAGGCCTGCTGTTGTAGCCTGTAGGCAGTTTTAAAATGCCAATTTGACTGGGCAATATAAACCCCTTGCCAAGCTGTAAATTCCTCTTTTTAAAATATAAGACACCCTTAAGATAGGCCCTAGGTCGCCCATAGGACAGTGTGCATTGTAATTAAAGGGCTGGACATGCACTTCAAAATTTTAAGTGTCCTAGTACTGAAAAACGCCTAAATTTGTTTTTCACTATTGTGCGGCCTACCTCTCCCATAGGCAGTAGCGGCCCGTGGTGGGAGTGCTGCCGGGCACTGACATGGGGCATGGGAGAGGCAGGGTGGGGGGTAGTAAATGACGGATTACGGCTGATTAGAGGTAAGTAAACATATAAAGAAATAAAACAATTTTTGGTGCGCGTGTTGCAACGCATTTGGCGATGCAGCTTGCGCAACGAAATTCGTTTTATTTATTTATATGTTTACTTACCTCTAATCAGCTGTAATATGTAGTTTACTACCCCCCACCCTGCCCCACGTCAGCGCCCGGAAGCACGCCCGCCACGGGCTGCTACTGCCCATAGTATAACACTGGGCTACTTACTTACTTACTAATACCTAATACTGCCCCTCATGGGGTATAGGCCATCAACCAGGACTCTCCAGTCACAACTATCCTGGGCTTTTATTTCCGACTGACTCCAGGTGTAACCCATCTCCTTGCAGACAGTCTCAAAGGCTTCATCACCAGGTATTTCGTGGCATGCCTCTTTTTCTTTTTCCGGTGACTGTTCCCGATCAGGGCTTGCCTGGTGATGATTGATGTGGGCTTGTGGAGGGTGTGACCTATCCAGCCGCAGCATCTTTTCATGCGTGTGTTGATAAAGGTCTTGACTTTGTTGGTGGTCGTTACTGTTGTCCTCCAAGTTTTTGCTCCAAACAGAAGAACACATTTCCCACTGATTTTAAATAGCCTGATCTTGGTTTGCAGCATTGATTTCTTTGAGGTCTAGATCCCCTTTAGCTGAATGAAGGCAACCCTTGCTTTGTCGATTCCTGCCACGACGTCAACATCTATGACACCATGCTTGTCTATGACATGGCCCAGATAGGTGAATGCCTCAAACTCTTCCAATGCATCTCCTACAAGAGTAACTGCAGTTGGGCTGGCCATGTTAGCTCTCCGGATCTTGATTTTTCCTCAGTGAATGTTAAGGCCGAGTTGTGCTGTGCCTTGTCGGTCTTCTTTTGCATCTGCATATAGGTATGGGAGAGTAGGACCAGGTTGTCTGCAAAGTCTAGGCCGTCAAGCTGCACCCAAGGTTCCACTGGATCTCATATCTTCTCCTTGTTGTGGATGTGTTCATGATCCATTCTATGGCCAGCAGGAAGAGAAAAGGTGATAGCAAACAACCCTGGCAGACTCCAGTCCTCACTTGGAAAGCTTCAATGAGTTGTCCTCCCTGTACTATCTTGAGGTCATTCCCTAATAAGAGTACCTGATGATTCATGCGAGTTTATCTGGCACATGTAGTGGCTGAGGAGTTTACAAAGGGCCTCTCTATCCACTATGTTGAATTCCTTCTCATAGTTAGTGAAGTTGAATAGAGTGGGGAGTTCCATTCCATTGACTGCTCAATGATGATATGCAGTGGTGCAATCTTGTCTGTGCAGGATCATTCTATCAACTGAGCATCGACTTGCCCTTCATTCTATTCAGGATGACTCTATTGAATACTTTGCCTGAGGCTGATAAAAGAGTTATCCCTCTGTAGTTTGTGCAGTTTCTCGTACCAAAACGCACCAACATTGAAGATGGGTGGAACACTTTGAAGAACTGCTGAACCAATCTGTGCCACAGTCTCCACCAGACATACAGCCAGCTGACAAGGACTTGCCATTCAACTACAGCAGACCAACCAAGGAAGAAATATGGCAAGCCATCAAACATTTGAGAAATGGGAAGGTAGTAGGACCCCCAACAACATTCCTGCAGCAGCACTAAAGGTAGACATTGAAACATCAGTAGACATGCTCTATCCAATGCTTGGAAGGATGTGGGAAGAGGAAAAGGTACCATCAGACTGGAAGGATGGATATCTCATCAAGATCCCCAAGATAGGTGACCTGAGTAACACTGGGCTGCCTTATTATATATAATAAGTGTTAACCTTTGATGGGGAACAGGTAGACGTTTGGTGTCTGAGATATTGTAATTAAAAATCCTCTTTGATGGTAAAGTCAGATTTCAAGTTAGAATTTTGAAAATCCCACTTTTAGAAAGTTGGCATTTTCCTATTATAACTGTTCTGTGCATGCCACCTGTTCCTGGCTACATGACTGGTTAGCTGACAATTGGACTTTGTTTATTCCTCCCAGACAGCAATAATATAGAGGGATAAAGTGTGCATGGATGGGCCATCAACAGGAATGATGGGGGTAGAGCTGGGTACTGACCCACTTGCAACTGAATAGGCTGTGCTCTACCTTAACACAAAGAAATTGTTACCCCTGCATTGTTCATGTAGCCAGCTTGAAGCCAGGGCACTAGAGTCAAGAAACTTCAAGCACTTCATTCGGAATTCTCAAGTAACTTCTCCTACTTCAAACGAAGCACCTGGTAGAGAAATGGGACCCTCAGACTCACTTTTCGGTTCACTTTCTGGTCTGGACATGCAGAGGAACTCTCGAAGGACTGCCTGCTGCTGTGGCCTGCTGTTTACTTCAGAGATCGCCTTGCTGTGCCTAGAATGACTGTTTTGCTGCCTGAAGTCTGCCTTGACCCCTCACCAATCTGCCCTGCTGTTTGGGCCCTGTTCTACTGCTGCACACAGGACCTCCAGTGTAACCCAATAGGCTAGTTGGCTGGCCTCCTGATCAGGACCTCAGGGACAGAAACGGCTCCAACCAATTTGAACCCTCACCTGGACCTACCTTGAGTGAGTCCTAACTCCCCAAGTGGTGCCCTTTCAGTCCTAGACCCTTGGTGCTGGTGCTACATGTGCCTGGACAGCCAAAATAGAAACCTTGAGACTTTTAATTATTTTGGCTAAAAACTGCTCTAAGATCAAAGAGGAGTCCTGGACCAACCCACTTGTCTATTGGCTCAAGGCACATCATCTATCAGCCAGATTAACCAGCAGCTCCTGCTATGTTTTTCAGTATAAAATCTAGTTCAATGCTCCTTTGACTAAGGGGTATCGGCCTTGTGAAACTCTCATCAGCTACAACCTCCAGCTTCATCCAACTGGAGATATTTGACTTCCAAAAAAGTGATTACATTCGAATGACGAAATCTTCTCTAAGTCTTCATCGAGCTGCTCCCCAATGACGACACTCCCTCCTTGCACACTGCTAGCAGCCTTGCCCCACTGAATTTTACTTTCTCTGAATATTTTTTTCAGAATTCCATCTAAGTCTGAAAATAAGTACTGTTCGGGCCCAATACACTCTTTGGATCGGACCCTCCACTCCATTGTGGGATGTCATATTTTTCAACTTTGGCCGAGTCTCACATGACTAGATGTCTGTGATTGATACTTTGATCTTTTAGGTGCTTTTTTACCGTAATCTAAAAAAAATCCTAATTCTGGTTCTCCTAATATAAATGTTTTTTTTCATGTCAAATAATTTATTAACCTGTACTCTATTTTTCTAAATTGGTGTGGGTTTTTTCTTGTGTTGTGTTTTTACTTTAATACTGTTTGTGTGCTGCATAAATACTTTACACATTTTGTGCCAATCTACTAGAGGGTTAAGCACAGGTTAATTTTGTAACTTGTGTTGTTCACCCTGACAGGGGTTGTGGCTGTTGTTGAGCGGGGTAACACCCCACTCACTCAACGACCAAGTGTTTAACACTGATGGCTAGCAAAGTTTCTCTGAGCTGTCTCTCGTTGCATATCAGGTTTTGTTCTTATGAACAAACCTGAATTCTGTGTGTGTTCTTTGGTATATGCTGACCTACTAGCCCGATATAGCTGTGGCGTGTGAGTCATAGATGACATGTTATTTGCTCCCTTTTCCCCACACTATATTTATTTATTTTATTTATTTATTTAGATTTGTAATGCGCCTTATCACCCAGGGGTCTCTAAGCACTTGGCAGAGGGTGCACACAGACTCGATGGGGGAGCAGGGGGGCTGCTAGGACATACCCCATGCCTCCAGGAAGAGCACAGTTTTAAGCTTCTTCCTGAAGGGTTGGAGGTTCATTTCCTTGCGCAAGCTCACTGCCAAGTTGTTCCAGGCCACGGGAATTGCGTTGGGGAAAGCTCGCCCTCCCATAGAGGATAGTTTAAAGCGAGGGCAAACCAGGAGGGTGGCATCTGCTGATCGGAGAGTCCTGCTGGGAGCATAAGGGACTAAGCGCTTCTTGATGTAACTTGGGGCTTGTCCGTACAGGGCTTTATGTGTGTTGCAGAGGCCCTTGAACATGATTCTCTGCAAAATTGGGAGCCAATGAAGCTCACGTAACAGTGGTGTAGCGTGTGTCCGTCTTGGTTTTCTAAAGATTAATCTTGCTGCGTCGTTCATGACTATTTGTAGTCTGGCCAACAGTTGTTGGGGGAGGCCAGCATACAAAGAGTTGCCATAATCCAGACGCGACAGGATCATAGCTGATACCGCCTGTCTGAGCGTGGCCGAGCTCAGGAGTCGAGATAGTTTCCGCAGTTGTCTTAGTAGGCCCACGCAAGTACCGACAACTGTTGAGACTTGTTGTGTCGTAGAAAGTTTGGCATCTATATGAATGCCCAGGCTTTTCACAGCCGCCGCCGGTTCCAGGGAGGGCCCTAGTTCTTTTGGCCAAAGGAGGTCATTCCAGGGGCTGGATGCTGTGGTAATCGCCAGCACCTCTGTTTTGTCCGGGTTTATCTTTAACGAATTGTCTGACATCCAATTGACCGTAAATTTTTGTATGTTTTTCAATCTAACATATGCAGTGGGTGAATTGTCAATTTGAATAATAATTTGAGTGTCATCGGCATAGTTGTAGAGCCGGCACTCCATCTGGTTTAGTGCAGAGATCAAAGGTTGCAGATAGGCGTTAAAAAGGAGAGGTGAAAGTGCTGAGCCTTGGGGAACTCCACATGAGAGACCTGCTGGGTTAGAGACCAAATTTGCCAGTTAGACTCTCTGGGAATGGTTTTTGAGGAATGAAGTTAGCCAGGCATGCGCGGTGCCCTGAATGCCGAGGTCCCCCAACCGTGACAGTAATTGGTCGTGATTGACCGTGTCAAATGCCGCGGAGAGGTCTTACAGCACCAGGGCACATGGAGTTTTCTTGTCTGCCCTGAGCCTCAGATCATCCAGCACGGAAAGCATGATCAATTCCGTGCTGTGAAGGGCCCTGAAGCCGGCATGTTCGGTTCTAAAAGATGATTGTTTTCAAGATGGCGAGAAAAGTGTGGGAGGACGTGCTGTTCGATTACCTTGGCTAAGAAAGGCAGCTGTGATATAGGCCTAAAAGTTTTCAAGATCTTGGTATCAGAACCAGGCTTCAAAAGCGGGATCAGGCGAGCCTCCTTGAAATCGGTAGGGACCTGTCCTGTTTCCAGGGAACTGTTAAGAAGGGAGAGTACGTCGTCCTCTATTCCTGGCAGGGCCAGCTTGATATCCTAGGTGGTAGGGGTCCGCTGGTGACTGGGATTTCACTCGCCCCATCAGGACTGCCAGAGTCTCCTAAGTAAGTGGGGGTAGCGTAGTTAGAGGGTGGACAATCAGAGGGAGTGTCGGTGAGGGACTTCTAGGACAGCTAAAGCTCGGGGTGCGATGGATTTCTGTCGGGAGGTCCGATATTTTATTAGTGAAGAAGAACTGGAATTTGTGACAGTCTTCTTGAGTAAAGGAGAGATTCTGCTCTTTGTTTTTCCTTAACTCGGTCAGGACCTTAAAGGTTTCTTTCTGGGGGTTACTTGCCGCAGAGATTCTCTCCTCATAGAATTCAGCTTTCCTGGAAATGATTGCCTGTTTGTAGGTGGCAAATGCCATTGCATACGAGGCCCAGGAGCTGGGTTCTTACTCTTTGCGCCAGGCTCTCTCGCTCTGGCGCAAGGATCGTTTCAATAGCCTAAGAGCATCGTTGAACCAGGGGGCACCTTTGCCCTTGTCCAGGATTCTCACCCTACGTGCAGGTGTTGTTGCTTCAATGGCATTCTTGAGCTTTAGTGATAAATTGAGGCTAGCGGCCTCTATGTTGCCCTCAATATGATTTGAGACGGGGGGCTCCCTGCAAAAAAGAATGAGGGACAGGGACAGGAGAGTCCTCAGAGGAAGCCTGGTGATTCTAGTGTCTGTTAGAGAGGCAACATGTCATACTTACTCAGTAATGGAAGAAGTATGGTGAGACTAAGAATAATGCAACTTACCCAACCCAATCCATTCATTACTACAAGTCTTAATCTTTCACGTTTCAGACATTAAAGAATGAGGCTTGCCAGAATTTACCTACTTCATTTCTAACTGAAACTTAAAATCTGCTGTTTCTCCCTAGTTTCTAGTGAGAACGATATTGTACTTTGTTGATAAATTTGGGTCCACCCCATACACCCTTGTGAGATTCCATGTACCTCCTTGCATTGTAGTCGATCCTGACAGGCAGCGATGGGGGGACAGGACTGTGGCAAGGAAGACTAGGGATTAGATTACTAGTAAGAAACTGAATTATTACTTATCAGTCTTCTACTTACCCGTTCCGACAGAAAGGATGTACCAAAGCATAAACACATGACCTCAGGGTTGTTGGAGGCGGTGCAGTGAAACACATTTTGATTGTATGTGGCACAAAAATAATTATACAATAACACACCAAAGTCTGTCCATGAGATTTAAAATCCAAAGAGAAACCTTGTCCATCTGCAGTTGGCAACGAGTCTAGAATGCGTACTGAGTTGCTGTGGTAGAAGCCTGGTATATGCCCTTTGGAGAAGTCAGTAGGAAGGCCACCCTTCCTAGGTTACCATCCTGGGCCAGGACGACACAGGACCTTTCCTGAAGCCTGGTAATCCAAAAAGATAGCCAAATGAACAGAAAGTTTAAGGGTGACTGTTATTGAATGTTGACCCTGACCTGCCGTGCCATAAATGACAGGGAACAATGTGACCTTGCATAAAGGGGCTAATCTGGCCACGTAAATACAGAGAGACAGTTGCAAGGAATGTAACCTCACCTCCTCAGTCAATGAAGAGAAACAAATATTGGCATGATCAAATCCTGCATACTGTGCAATTAAGAAGAGACTTTAGGAAGAAACCATGGACCAGGTTACCTTTCTGCAGAATAGCAGAGCAAGCCCCCAGTTTGCCAATCTGCTGCTCTGAAACTGGGATGGTGCAATGAGCTAAAAAACGGTGTTGGATCTAGCCCTGATCTCTTGACTGGGTGAGAGTACTCTGCTTAATTCAGAGACTCTGTCCATCACCACCCCTTGTTGTAAATAATTTTGTCCACCCTAAGCGTGGAAGGGTATACTCAGATGTGAGTCCCTTGCTCATTGCACCATCAGGATTCAAGCAAGCTGGGCCGAAGACGGCTGTAATGCCAGAAACCGGTCCCCGGAAGCTTGTTTCCTTCCCAGTGTAAGAATTGGCTTTTGTAGTCTGGTCTGCCCTGTTCCCATGATGCACTGGGCCAGGGACAGACTAATTTGCATACAGCCAGGTTCTGAAACTGGGATGGTGCAATGAGCTAAAAACGGTGTTGGATCTAGCCCTGATCTCTTGACTGGGTGAGAGTACTCTGCTTAATTCAGAGACTCTGTCCATCACCACCCCTTGTTGTAAATAAATCTGCTGCTCAAAGCATACAATCTTGGCAAATAAGAAAGTGAAAACTGTTAAAACCAGGGGTTTGAAGGGTTCAACATTCATTCCTCTTAGAACAAAGTCAATATCCTAGAAACACGTAAAGGAATAAGTTGCCAATGAATCTCGATGGAAACAATTATTGTGGAGTGTGGTGGTCAACAACACAACTTGCAGTAAATTTACACCCCTACAAACTTGGCAGCCAGGTGGAGTGAGTAGAATGTCAGTCACATTTTAATGGGAAAATGTACAAAATTAATAACATTTTTGCTTTTGTAGAGAAATGTCGTTTGCCTGTACCTTTCATGGCATTTTTTTATGCAGATGCACACCTCTTAAAAAAGTGCGATATTAGCAGGATACTGGTTCAATTAGAAAATGCCTTTCTCCTAGACATTTTCTGTGTGAAGTAGCGTCCTACTAGTTGAAGTTTTTTTTTTTTTACAGAAGGTGTACACTTACCTGAAATCACAACATGTGAACTTTCAAAATATTTGCACATTTCACAAAATGTACATTTTGTGAACTTTGCACATTTTACTAGTATACATGTATTCGATCCGCCAGGGGTGTTAATACCAGTTCCCGATGGCAAATGGTGAAGTGGAAAATCTTTAGAACCCCCTCACATAAGAGTTCAGGTGTTTCATATAAGGGAAAAGGAAGTGGTAAATAAAGATTGAAATGTTCTCAAAAAAGCTGTTCTTAGAGAAGACTATATGTTGAGCAGGGGCCTCTCGAGGATTTTTGTGTAACTTAGGAAGTAGTTAAAACTTCGGTGTCATGGGTGTTTCATTCCGGAGGAACTGTCGTTCATCCCAGTTCCGAAGCTGTCTATCGAACCAACCCTGTACTATCTTTCTTGTAAACTGGTGCGGTACCTTTTGTCTACTCTCGTGTAGCATGTGGTGTCATTAAGATGTCAATGGACCTCTCTGATGTATTTTTCCCTACTCATCAGGACTACATTGCCTCTTTTGTCGGAATGTTTAATGATGAGATTAGTATCCATTTGTAATTTAGTCACTGCCTTCCATTGATCCTTGGTCATGTACTTTTTTGAGGTGAGGTGTTTTATTAATGAGGTTGAGTATATCTTGTGCTACAGTGCCACAGAAATTGTCTATATGATCCGTAACAATTTGTGGTATGTGTACCGAAGGCACCCTGATCCTTGCCCCAATTCCTTCTATGTTCCCTAAAATCATTAAAAGTTAGTATATTAAAAAAAAAGACTCGCAGTTTTTCATGGACAGACTTCTCCTTCTTTAAAGTTAAGTGGTCCTTTTTCTATTTTTGTGAAAAGGCAGTACATAGACGCAAGTACGTTATTAAGTCGTTAGGGAGGCTTATTACAGGAAGGACAAGAGGCACAGATGATCATCTTTATGGTAAGAGTTTTCTTTCTTTTTTAAAACTCACTCTTTTTTTGGGGGGGGAGACCCCCTCCACCAAACCCCCCAGACCCATTTTTTAATTCTACCTTTACCACACATTCCTTTACTACTTATTTCGAAGTAAAGGAATGCGTGGTAAAGGCTTAATGTGGTAACCACGCATGTGTTGTAAAGAAGGCGTGGTTAAGTATAGCGTGGAAACGGCCGCGTTGTAGTGGCTGTTTCCCTTCATCCAGCTGAGGTCGATAAAATGAGTACCATTGAGTTGGGTAACAATAAACATCTGTTATTCAGCACCAAGATACCTACGGGTGAACGTGCGCTTTACAAATACATATGCTATGTTATCAGACTCCTATATTTACCCCAATTATTTCTGGAAGTTTGATTAAGTGAATTGGATAAAAGGTATCCTGCTGCCCTGCTAGGGCACAGATCTGATCCTGACTGCTGATATCACTGAGTAAGTATAGATTGCCAATATCTTCAATGAATAAATGTGACCTGTCTTTAGTCAGTCAGTTCGGGGTTCAAAGTGGTGTGTTACCTTCTCGTAATGTGTATACCTTGTACAATTTCAGTTTGATCGTAAATCTGTGCAGATCAATACGTGTTTGTGCATAATCAAGCGGTGTATGAGGACAAGAAGACAAACCAAGCTTTAACACTTTCTCTTCACTGTCAGATATTATGTTATCAGATAAATTGATTATCGTTACTTGCTGTGTTGTGTCTGTCATTATTGTTTCTTCATTCCCTGGACACATTTTCCCATACCAGTGCTTTTTTCTCCTTGTCATCTTCTTTGGTTTTGCTTTTTCTGCCTCACTCCCTTCCTCTCAGTTTTTCTCGGAGGGAATGTTTGTTGTTTCTTTGAAGGAGGTGGAATTCCTCTGAAAAACACATCTGCTCTCCTGGATTTGAGGACACACTGTTATGTTAAGAAATTTCTAAAGCACACAGCTGCCCCAGCGAAGAGACGTCCCGGCGCTACCAGATCTGAAAGATACAGGATCAACTGAGAGCTAACCATCCATAGTCGACGTCACTAAGTTAAAGGAAAGAGGAAGGTCCTAATGGCTTTCCTAAAAGCCAGCATATCCTCCAATCCGCGAATATGACCCGGTAGGGAGTTCCACAGATTTGGCTGCCAAAAAGCGAAAGGACCGACCACCGATTCAGCAGAGTTAGTCCGTTGTACCGTCACCAAATGTTGTCCCAACGAACATAGGTTTCGTTGAGGGACATACGGAATCAGAAGGGAGCACAACAGCTCCGGGCTCCCGGATTTTAAGATCTTAAACGGCAGACAAAGAGCTTTGAACTGGATCCGGGCATTAATCGGAAGCCAGTGCAGCCTTCTGATCGTAGTTTTAGCTGAGCACCGGCGGGGAAGTCCCACCAGAAGTCTAGCTGCCGAATTTTGGACTCGTTGGAGTCGCTGTATCTCGGCTTTATTAGCCCCTAAGAGCAGCACACTAGCATAGTCCAATCGCGATAGTATAGTGGATTGGACAATGAGCTGTCGGATTGCTGGTTCAAAGAACTTCAGGAGAGGGTTAAGACCCCTTAGCAAACCCACACATGTGGCTGCCACTCTCTTAGTATGGATCTGAAAACTAAGCGAGGAGTCCATCCAAACTCCTAAGTTCTTGACCAGTGTCTTTGGCGTTGGCATGGTCGCCAAAGATGCCGGCCACCAGTGCTCATTCCAAAGGGCAGTGATCTTCCCCACCAAGAGGACCTCAGTTTTGCTCGCATTAAGCTGAAGACAGTTGCCTGCCATCCATTGGGCTACTGCTGCCATCCCGTCTCTGAACCTAGTGGCCGATGTAGATGGTCCTTCAGCTAAGGTGATCACAAGCTGAGTATCATCGGCTTATGATACCATTGTTAGGTCCCACTCCTTAGCCAAAGCCACAAGTGGCTGGACATATAGATTGAACAGAGACGGGCTTAATGCAGAGCCCCGAGGAACCCCCTGACCAATGGAATGGGGTTGCGAGAGGAACGGCGGGCCGATACCCGAAAAGATCTATCCCTCAGAAATTATCTAAACCATTCCAAGGCGGTTCCGGTGATCCCTACGGCCTCCAGACGACACAAAAGAATATCATGAGATACCGTATCAAAGGCAGAGCTGAGATCCAACAGGATCAGTGCTGCACTCTGACCGGCATCTAGGATCGTCCGCAGATGTTCAGTCGTGGCTAGTAGGGCCGACTCGGTACTGTGGCCTGGCCTGAAGCCATTTTGAGACGAATCCAGAATGTTATGAAGGCTCATGTATTGAGAAAGAACGTTGTTAACATGGGCCTCAGCAATCTTAGCCACCCACGGGACAAGAGAGATTGGTCTAAAATTCTCCGGTTTTAAAGGATCCAACGTGGGTTTCTTGATGATAGGGGACACCCAAGCCTGCTTCCAGGCCACCGGGACACTGGCCATGGAAAAGGACAGGTTAAGTATATGACTTAGCGGCTGCTGGAAGAGCGTCAGTGACTCAATGAATTGTGCCGGCCTCATAGGGTCCGAAGGAGACCCAGATTTAATTCTACCACATAGCCTAATAAGCTCATCGTTGGAAATTTCCGGAATAGCACCCAAGATGGGGCCATCAGCCTTTTCCCCCACGCGGGCGAATGAGCCTGGGGATTGCTGTGGAAATGATTGATAGATTTTTTCCACTTTTCCACAAAAAAGGTTGCGAATTCACGCACTGCTGTGCAGAAGTTATACTAGATGAGGCAGCTCTATTGCTCTTGAGTTCATTAACAATTTTAAAAATACATTTTCTTAGAGCTAGGTTTAATTTCTTCAGCATAGAACGCAGCACGTGCAGTACAGATAGCTTTATGATAGAGCTTTACTTTAGCCAAGTACGTTTTTTTATCCCCACCACTATAATCCCTTCTCCATAACCGTTCTGCCTTCTTACATTCCTTCCTCAGGGCTCTCAGAGACTCGCTATACCATGGGCTTGAATTAGCCATTCGCACCTTTGTCCATTTCGCAGGAATGAGAGTATCCAGACCCCCTAAAATCCAGTCACAAAAGGCCGAATAGGCCGCCTCAGGATTAACCAAGTCTACTGAGGGAAAGGCCCCCAGGAAAGCATAAAAATCTTCTAATTTTAGTTTATGCCAAGGCCTCTTAAGGACCGAGTTCTCCCTGTCAGGCCTGAATGGCTCAGTTATATCCAACTTTGCTTCAATCAGGTAGTGGTCTGTCCATCCCATAGGCTTTGGCGGAGCTATGTTCACCTCCAGAATATTAGAAAAAACCGGATACAATATATGTCCGGCAGTATGGGTAGCCATTGTTATTAGTTGTTCCAGCTGTAGGGCCGCCAGATCCGCCAACAAGTTGTGGGGTCATTTTTAGTTATTTCTTTTTGTTTGCTGTTGAGGTCGTGTCCATGCATGGGGGTATCTTTAGTGCAGCGTGCCCAGGTCCATGAGAGTCCAACCTCCCAAACGAAGATGTTTTTCCTGTTTCTCGGACGCTCGATTCATATTGATATGTTGTGTTCGGTGAGGAGTATAGCCCTGATCATAGTGCAACCCACATAGTTCAATGCCGAACTATGGGGCCGATTAGGATGGAGGATTTTCCGCCTCCTCCGGGCTGGCGGAAGCCACCGCCGGCCCGGAGGAGGCGGAAAATCCTCTGCGGAGTCACCAAAGACCCACAGCCGCATTATGATGGCTGGTGGGTCTTGGTTTCTGTCCGCTGCCTTTCCGCCGCGGTCGGATTACAACCGCGGCGGAAAAGCCCTCATTTGGCTGGCAGTGTCTATCAGACACCGCCAGCCAAATTAGGATGCTTTAGTAAACATGCTTTTCCGCGGCGGTTTTTCCGCCGTGGAAAAGCATGTGTACTTTTGATTTTGGGGGCCCGTTGCGGGCCCGATGGTGTAGGCGGGTGGGGGGTGCACATGGGGGGTACCTATGGTACCCCCCAGTATTTACATGCACAAAGCGGCAGGCACCGCGCGGTGCCTGCCGCTTTGTGCATGTAAATGTAAAACATGCACTTTTAACATTGCGGCGGGTGCTGCTTGAAGCAGCACCCGCCGCAATGTTAAATATCCAGGATGTGACCTCCAGGGTGGCGGTCACATCCTAATTTGCACGGAGGGACCGCCGCAGCCCATGCGGACGGTCCCTCCACCTCTGGGATGGCGGACGGACGCAAGTCCGTCCGCCATCCTAATCGGCCCCTATGTGGGTTGCAATATGGCCAAAACTATACTCCCCACCAAGCACAACATATCAATATGAATAGGGCATCCAAGGAAGGTTATTACATTATAGCTCAATTCGTCCTCAACACTTATTGGTGGAAATGTCTGTGTACCTTCCATCAGTGTTTGGTTGTAAATCGAATTTCTGGTATATAGGGCTGTCCTACCTCAGTTAACACGATCACTGTGTTGCACTATCTTTGGTACCTCTTGACCAGTCTTCGTGGATACATGATATATCGCTATCTGTGGTAAGTTGTGTTGACAACTATTATACTTGGGATGTTTGGGTCATACCAAAGCTAGTCATTCATTAGCTACCTGTTGGGTGTGTACTTCAGGACAAAATCTTTCTTTTCCATGCACCGGGGAATTCGGTATGCCACTGGGACTACTTACTGGTCTATGTTTAAACCCAAAATGGACTCCTCCTAGTATTATCCATACACTCAGAGTTTCATAATACTCTGGTATTGATATCAACTTCTCATTAGGCAGGTAATGGAACTTTCATGTAAGTGTAGTTACTTCACAGCTGTAGATGGTAAAATGTGATGTGCCTACTCTGTAAGTCATTATCTACTTAGCACATGTAACTTTGCATACTTTTTCACTTTCTATTGAACATACCCTCCTGGCAAATTTGGCATTTTAGTTGTATTGTCAATCTGTAGAAAGTTCAAAGCATCAGTATCATGAAATGTTCTTATTTCGTAGTAGACATCATTTCCTATGAACTATGCAGGCACCAAGAGCACAGATAACAGCTATGCTGCATAAACAGCCCTGTAACAAAAGCGGCCCCCAGGGGCCCAAAACCGGCCCCCACCCGTGCGGCGCACCGGGGGATTGCCCGGTGCCCGCTGTGGCCGGTCCGGCCCTGTGTGCCACCACACCTCCTGGAAATTCGGTGGCTGTGGAGGGGCACAAGCATGTAGCAAGGAGACTTTCTTATTCACTCTCCCATCTGTCGTCGTCAGTGCTATGCATTGTGCATGGCTGCAGGTGTTAGCACTGGCATGTGCAAAATATGTCTGTAGTTCATTGTAATGTAATTGTAATAGTGTTAGAAAGATGGAAAATGTATCCTAATCCGATGGCTTAATAAGTCTCTCATGAAGGCCAAAAATGAGATACCTTGATAAAAACAACTCATTAGCATATGAGAGAAATCAGTCATATAACCCCTCCCCTTTGTGCACATCTGATCCAGAACTCATTGTACTATGTGTGTGTGTGGTACAACTAAGTGTAATCATTGATGTAGTGAACATCGAACATCACTCTTCATTGAACACCTCCTTTCTCATTGCCTGTGGGCAGGATGGAAACAATAGTTGTTCATTATGATGCATTACTGGCACAATTGTTAGCAATGCAAATCACATTTGCATGATATGGGGACCCAGAAATCTGCGTGAGGGACAGCAGAAACCGAGCCGGGAGCATATTCATTTAAATTATGTCAGAATTAATGAACCCACTATTGCTATTACTGGAGCAGGATCCCTCTGCTTGTTCATAACTCCATCACTTTAACCACTGTTCCTTAATTTCTCAGTTACATAATCAAAGGAAAACCAAACCGGCGTACAATATTTTTCCTCAACAGCAAGTAATATATAATTTCCGTCACAGCAACACAAAATATAAGGAAAAGAATTCTATTAGTGGTTGAACTATTTCAATCTTCCCCATACCTGGAAAATATTCAAAACCGCTACCAAGCACTACAGTAGACTAAGAAGGGGGAACACCCTATGAAATTAGGGATGCAAGAAAGTTGTCAGCTTCATGTTGAAAAGAACTTTCAAGTTTAATGTTAAACATCCAAACTGCAAGCTTAGGGCCTACAGTCATGCTCTCTTAGCAATATTGTACCTTAAAAGCATTTTCATTCTGTAACACACATATAATCCTGTAAATATATCAATAATAATGATAGTTATTCATTTCATACTGTACTCTTATATGTTAATACACTTTATGAAACTAAAACCACACCCTTCACATTTATAGGTGTAACACGACCACCCATGGTTTATTCCTTCTATTCCCTGGTGAATGTCCTGCATTAAAATGCATTTTAGCACATCCCCTTTACAATATATGCCTATAAAAGACCATTGTCAGCAAATCAGCTGTCCCTAAAGAGGGAAATATGCACACACATGTATATGTATAAAAAACACAATAAATGCCCCTTCCAGAAACCAGAATTCTTCACTCTCACTTCAAAAACATTGTCACAATAACTTTCCCTTTGTATCCTTTTCCCACCATCACCCCAACCTCTCTTTTCTCTATATCCTTCCACACCCTTGTGTTCCCTTCTCAAACATCCATATTTCCACAAAGCTGTCTCCTACATTAGTCAATAATTCTATACTCCACCCATCATATTCTGTCTGAATTACACATGCAAATATTTTCATTACCATCAACACATTAATGGCATTTTTATGTTCTAGGGGACAAAAGAATAGTGAAGGAATGGTCAATAGTGGAAGAACTTCCCTCATCGCTCGCAGCGAGCTGTCCTCCCAGCATAAGAAGCATGCAATGTCCTCATCTCATCCTTTTGACGAATTCCATCAGCAAAGGGTTCTCCATCGGCACCTGGCAATTCTGTGTTACTTAAATGTGGCTATACTTTTATTGGTCCCTCAGCGGCGAGCACACAATCATCATTGGGCAAAAGGCAGATAGTGCTCAGGGTGGTGGGTCTTTCAATGGCAATGTGTGGTGCCAACCAAGTCCGTATCACCTGTTAGTAACCTCAATTTCCATTGTAGCACAAGTGGAAATCCCTGGTGCCACATCCAACTCGTACTTAGGATGTAGAATGCTATGTCAGAGTCACCAGACCACAGCAAAGTGTCTGGAACATCTATGTGTGTCAAAGCCTGAAGGGGTTGGTGCCTACAGTAGTGTCTGAAGTAGTCCTGCAGTTGTCCGACACCCCTTTATGTATGCATTGTCGCTGCAAATGTGTGATGGTGGGACATGTATGTGTGTAAGCCATTTGGCTCTTCCTAGGGCAGTGGTATGCCGGTGGTACGTCACTTAGGGGCATCATTGAGACTTTTTTGGTTAACGCTTGACATTGGGCTACTATTTCTTGTGCTATCCCTGAAGTTATCACGGAGCCCAATAGTTCTCTCCACTGGCGTAGCTTGTCTTCGGCATACTGTAATGTGTCAATTGTTCAGGCATCTGCCCAAGACAGTAGATCTGGACCCTGGATGCTAAATTTAGATAGATCCCCTTTGTGTGCCTGGGGCAAGGGAGGGGGGTTCCATCCTGTGATCAAGGTCTTGCCATGCTGTGGATACTAGCTCATGCCAGACTCTTCATGCACTGTGTATTGGTGTGGTCTATCATTTTTTTAAATGTATTTATTTATTTAATGCATTTTTATAAAGCGCAGACTTTACCCAAAGGTGTCAGAGCACTGTACAATAGAACCAGTTACGTTACATGAGAGAACTGTTGCAGGAATAGAACAAACAAAAATAGCATGAACAGAGTGTACAAGCAAAAGTAAGAATAAATATGACAAATTTTACAATGACTAAAGAACTTCCTGGCGAACAATAGCAGACCATAGAATCAAAACAAAGCAGGCAAAACGAAAACAATTTCAAACAGAGCAAGCACAGGATGTACAGCAAAAATAAAAACATATGTGACAAATTTACAAAGACTAAAGAACTTCCTGGCAAGGTCTGAGAAGGAGGGAATTAGTTCTGAAAGTGTCTTTGGAATAAAAGAGATTTGAGGTCCGCTTTGAAGATCTGGATGGAGGTGATGGCACGGAGCGAAGGAGGAAGCGAGTTCCAGGTTCTCACCGCATTACCTGAGAACGATTGTGCCAACAGTTTTTCTCTTTTGAAGGAGGGGGGTTCAAGAAGGAACTTTTCCGCATTCCGAGAAGGTCTTGAGCCTCCAGACAGTTTGAGTTTATTCGCCAGATAGCGAGGGGAGGAAGAGTGCAAAGCTTTGTGGGTGATGCACGCTGTTTTGTAGATAGCTCTAGCCTCAATGGGAAGCCATCGGAGAGAAGACAGGATAGGAGTGATGTGGTCACTTCGTTTGGACCTTGAAATGAAGTGAGCTGCTGAATGGAGGACGGATTTGAGGGGGGAGAGGTGAGATTTGGGAAGGCCAGTCAGAAGAGAATTACAATAGTCAAGTCTAGAGAGAACTAGCGATTGGACCAAGGTTTTTAGGTCATTCTTCGGGAAGAACGGACGAATCCCCCGTAAGAGTCGCAGTTGATAATGTGCGCTCTTGGCCATGGAGTTGATGTGTGAGATTAGGTTGAGTCTTTTGTCAAGTATGACACCTAAGGATTTAGCGCAGTCCACAATGATGGGTTTACTGTTGAGTAGATTTGATTGATTCATCCAGGCTTGAACAGGAGGTGGAGAGAGCGAGCTAGATATGAGGAGGAATTCTGTTTTGGAGGGATTGAGAATGAGTTGGTGAACTAGCATCCAGTTGTGAATAGTGTTGAGAGTAGAGCTGAGTAGTGAGAGACCATGAGGGGAAGACACCTTGAGGTAGATTTGGGTGTCATCCGCGTAGAGATGGTAGAGGATTCCAGATTTGCTTAGAAGGTTCCCTAATGGTTCCAGATAGAGATTGAACAGAGTGGGAGCAAGGATAGAACCTTGAGGGACGCCTTGACCAACCACCAGTGGAGACGAGAGACTATTTGCAATCTTGATCATTTGGGATCTGTCTGTGAGGAAAGAGGCAAACCATTTGAGTACTGTGCCTTCCACGCCCATTCTCTGTTGAAGAATGTTAAGGAGGGTGGTGTGATTACCAGTGTCAAAAGCTGCAGAGAGGTCAAGAAGAATCAGAAAGCACGGTTACCCTGAATCGAGAATATGCAGCGCATCATCGATCACTTGCAGCAGGGTTGTTTCAGTGCTGCAGTTTTGAATAAAGCCCGACTGGAACATGTCGAGGACATTATTGTCCATAATGTGTTGGGACAATTGTTTTGCAACACATTTTTCTGTGATCTTTGAAAGAAAAGGGAGATTGGCTTACTTGTAACTTGCCCCCTACTAGGTCACTTAATACTGTGTTGCATTTCAATTTACCACTCTTTAAAAGAACATTCCTCTCTGGGTTGCTGGGGACTGTTTGGGGGAGCTAGCAGGGGTGAAGGATCTGACACACTATCTCTCCAATTGTTCTTTTTTGCCTGTCACATGCGTCTGCTAGAGCTGATGTATCATGTACTATATGTTTCTCATATGTTCCAATATCCCATATCAGTGTACGCAGTCCCCCACAGCCCAGTGCATGATCTAAAGATCCATCGTGAAATGTCTGCTGCCACACTGGGTTAATTAATATTGGTGGCACCATGCTCTTCCCTTCGCCTGCTTTCGCCAGGAATTCTTCCCTGTTCAGTGCAAGGGAGAGGAAATTTGAAATATTATCAAGACTGTTTGTTGTTAGTTCCCCATGTACACATCACGGCCTCTTCTGCTGCAGTTAGCTGTGTAGGATTAATGCCTAAGGAGACCTTCTCCTGCACATGTTTGATACCGGAGCACAGGGGAAGACCCGGTTACATCCAACTGTTTTTGTCTCCAAATCTCCCTAATCTTCATATCTGCCAAATGTGTACACTCCCTTGCCCTTATTTTCTTCTCTTTCAATATTCACGTCTTCTTCAACTACTGGCCATATTATATGTGCCATGTACAGGAACTGCAAGTCCTTGACCCTGGTTGTCAATGTGTGCCATTTTTCTAATAATGGACACTCACTGAGGCCATGGCGTGTAGCCAATTAATAGGTGGGGGAGCCTGTAGGCGCAGTTAATTTACGTCTATGCTGGTCATCTATACTTATTTCATGGAAGGGGGTTGCAGCTGACACCAAGAACACAATAACACAGAATAGAGACATGTAAAAAAAAACACTTCTCCGCTTCAACTCTCTGTAACCTAAGAAAAACATGGGAGGAACAAAATACTTTTGCATAAAACTTGTTTTTAGATCTATCGATATATATATGTATACATCCCTGCTTCCAGGATTTATGAACATCATGCAAACTATAAATTCTAAGAACATTCAAATATTTTTATACATATTCATTGTGTTTCTGTGTTCCTTTTCATTCTCCGCTACGAAGAATACACACGAGACCAATTACACTATCCTGCTTCTTTCAGTTCTGTCTGCAGTCACAGGATGTTGTTACACTGTGTGGCTTTGCTCTTGGCACAAGGCCCATAGTTTTGCGGTGAGCTAGAGGCACCAGAGCAAGAGCAGGCTAAAAGGGGAAGGTGAATTGCACTGACATGTCCTACTGTGAAAGTATTTGCAGGAGATAGCTCCAGGAGATATTAATTCTTCTATTTGCAAATTAAGTATTTGGTAATTGAGGTCTATAATACCTTTCTGAAATATTTATATGGGCTATAACCTGATGGAGGTGCAACAGTATTTTATCTGAACCCAAATGTACACCTTGCTAGAAGTAAAATGAAACAAATCACAAGGCAAAATACATTTATCTTGCATACTCTGGAATCATTTCGTATCAGGAACCCACGTTTGGGGGCCATTCCAAAATCCTGAATTGTATATCAATACAGTTACCGGAAAGTTCTGAACATTCATTTAATTCTGTGTTGCCAAGCATTTGTTTAGAATAAGGATTTTTGATATCATTCTCTTCGGGCCCGATTCACAGAACTAACTTAAGACAAAATCCTAAACGTACTACTTTTGGTATACACAGGACGTACTTACTACTTTTGGTATTAACAGAATACGCTTAGGGGTCCATTAGGATGACGGGCGGACTTTGCCTGCCCGCCATCCCATCGTAGAAAGGGACCGCCCACCATAAGGGTGGATGTCCCGTGGGGGAAATTAGGATGCGCCCGTCAGAGTGGCGGGCGCTTCCTATGCTAAGAATACATGTTGTGCATTTCAAAGCACAACGTGACAGGCACCACGCTGTGCCTGCCACGTTGTTCTTTCAAATGCATGGTACCCCCCATGTTCAACCACCACACCCCCCGGAGACCCTGCAGGTAGACTCCGCATGCCTTTCCGTGGCGGCAGCAATGCCGCCACGGAAAGGCATTCCCCAGCGCACATTGTAATATGACTGGCGGTGTCAAACAGACACCGCAACCATATTGCAGCCTTCTTTCCGTCTGTCGCGGACCACCCAGCCATAATAATATGGTGGGGGGTCATTCCTGCAAGGATGGCGGGTGGATCGCGGACGTAAAGTTAGTAGTTGTAAATCCATTCTGTGAATACCAAAAGTAGTAAGTGCATTCTGTGAATTCCAAAAGTAGTAATTACGTTCTGTGAATACCAAAAGTAGTAAGTTTAGGATTTTGTCTAAAGTTAGTTCTGTGAATCGAGCCCTGCCTCTTTATTAATTCTATCCTCTTCCAATAATACTTTTAGCAAAGTATACTTGTACATACGCCATTCCCATATTTTACCAGTCATCTCCAAAAAGATGCTACTAAGTATAGGGACCATTATTTGTTGAAGATAAAGATCATCTGATCTATGAGGCCATCTACCTCAAACTGTGTCACACAGGACGGAACTTCTACATCTTCCAGTGCACACTGGCAAATATTATTGTATAGAGCTTGATGTGCATTTGTCAAATCTCAATGAGCAGTTTTAAACATGCCATACATTGTACCCTCTCACATTAAAAGCTGAAAGTCACATGTAGCATGCTCCATATGTATTATTGGGAAAATACATTTCCTACATTCAGTTTTAGCACCCTTACACTGGGTGGGTGTCTTTTTAATTCCACCAGTTGTTTTCCCCTTATGTTTCCTGAATTTTGTGCACTTAAAACTGGGAAACAAGAACAGATTGGTGCATCCATTTCCTCTTGCTGCCTTCCTCTACGCTGTTGTCAGCTAGGGAAATTCATTGGGTGCAAGTATGCTTCTTTCCTCTGTACTCATGAGGCAACCTATTGTATTTAGCAGCATATTCACTGTCCCTGTTGCGTTACAAATTGTTCATTCATTCTAGACACAAGGAGACAATAGAGTGTCGGTGAAAGTAGTTTTCCCGCCCATTCCCCAGGTAATATGGTGGGGGGAATAGACAGCACATTCAGGATCACCTTCCTGCATTCAGTCATCCAGTGACATGCTATTAGTAGAAGCGGAGTATGTATGCAAACAGTCTAGCACTCAAAGGAAAGGTCATATGCTACTTCTCCACCATAAAAGTGTCCACTAGTGAGAAGAGAGAAAAGAGCATGGTAGGTTCTAGGTACATGGCGTCTTTTCCGCCTAAAAGGAGAGCTCGGAAAGTAGGAATGAGTACAGTGTTTGGACCTCCTTACGATCTCCATGCAGGGGGTTGCTAGATCCAAATGGAAACCAGCTGATTCCACAGTTGTTTAATCATTCAGCAGTATAGTTCAACTGAACCACAGTTCGCCGTCGGACCAGCAGCCAACCCCCTCCCCCAGCGCTCTGAGACCCTCACGGATGAGTAGTTGCATGTTGCAAGACATCTGATTGATTGGTTGATTGATTGCAAGACATGGTGAGCTCTGCATGCATTCACACATTTTACACACAAATTACAGATAGGCGGGGAGACTTGCCCTTTGCAACTCCAGTGTATCCTACCCTTACACTGTACCTATGAGTCCTAATCCCAGGAAAGGTGGAATGGCAGGAATAGAGGTGTGAGGGGGAGGACAGTCTATGCAAGGAAAACAATGCAGCCTAGGAGTAATGTGCAATATAGTAGAAAAATTAGCAAGTCCGACATTGTACACTAACAACACATCATTGGTATCGAAGCAACAAATACGTTGAACTTACCAGGTCTACGCTTAACCAAACAACACTACATAAGTAGCATAACAAGAGGCATTTAGATGGTAGCAGCACATTATTGACAATCTCGTTATGGTAAAAAAGACCGCAAATCACTGAAAGTTTACGGAAATGCATTTGTGGAAAAATGTGTTCTTGGATCCCCTTTTTTCTTTTTGCACACCCTTACCAAATCACCACAAAACATTGCATCATCAATCAAAGTAGAAAAAGCAATAGGACTGCAAAGTTTTGTGCAGCTTTATAAAAATCCAAGGAATATCTATCGCTTGGAATCCTAACTATAACCACAGAGTGAGTATCACACTCTGTATGTAATATTTACCTGTTAAACACATTGTCTATGTCTCTAAACAGCCAATCTAAAATTAAGCATCCCTAATGGGGAATTCCCTCAAATAAAATGAAACTGTTCTGACAAATAGTAATTTGAGAAACATTGCAATGATATGTGTCAGATATTTAGAAGCCAGCAAATACCCACATAATTAATACAGTCCCACCTATTCAAAGCAAGGACTAATAGTAGACAAGTGACTCTACTAACAAAGCCCAAACAGGAAGATTCAGACAAGATAATAATGACAGCAAAGTTTTCATTGAAATCAGCAAAAGTCAAACGAATAATGCAAAAAGATGTGGGTATAATTTTAATTATTACCATCATTGCAGATCAATTCGTAAATCATCCTATTATCACATATAGAAGGACAAAAAGCCTGAGGGACAAACTAAAACACAGCTGCATCACCTGAAAAATTGGCTAAGGAAAAATGAATTTTGAAGTGTGCACATTGCAAGACCTACACAAACAGAATAAACTAATAGCATTTTATCACTAACACACAACATAGCATTATAGCACAACAAAATATAGATAGATTTGTATTGTACGTGCTGGTTTGCCCACGCAAACGAATGTATTTTGTCAGTAAAACATGCCACTTAAAAAAGAAACTACTTGAACCCAAACGAGCAGTAATAAAAAGAACAGGAGCAATGCAACTGTGAAGCACAGGGAAACATGACATGACAGTAATTTTAACAATCTTCTGCATTATGCCTTTGACCAAGTATCAAAACCAGAGAGATGGGGAGACCGAGAAAATAAACTATGTCTTCTTGATACATAATTTTACTTCATAGCTTCACCCTAAATATACTCAAGGACACAAGGAACTACATGTACATCTGTAAATAATGCAAAAGAAGAAAGGGCAATGTAGAAACTGCGGCCACATCTGCAACATGAATGCATGAATGAATGATAAATACTTCTTGTTATAGAGCCATCCATGGGTAAACATTGACTTCAATCCTGATTGCTAAAAGAAAAGTAAGAGAGGACACTAACCTGCCAGACATATGAGGGGGATTGCTATCAAATGGTGCATGAAACATTGGAACTCAAGCTGTAGAAACGTTAAAAGCAAAAAAAAGCTAAATACACAAAAACAAAATAATATTGTTAAACAGCTCACTAGAAGGCAGGAGAGTCAAAGGTGCAACGTGATTCTAAGAAATTGGGTTTTTGGTTGAGCAGGGGTGTTAACCCTGTTCTAGTAACAGGTACAATCACCGTCAGGGTTAATCACAAAAGTAACCAAATCAACCTGTACTTAACCCTCTGTTAGCATGACACAAAAACAGTTAGGCCGAATGTAGAAACAAAATGTAAAGCATTCATGCAGCACACAAACAGTAGTAAAGTGAAAACACAACACAAGAAAGTCCCACACCAATTTGGAAAATTATTCTGAATTTTAATAAATTATTTGACAACAAAACAGCAAAACTTTAATTAGAACCAGAGTTATTAATTCTTAAAGTTTAAGGGAGAAACAAACGCTCAAAAGATCAAAGTGCCAATCACGGAAATCTAGTCATGCAAGACTGGGTCAAAGTAAAAAAAATGTGTCTGATTGTGACGAAGTGCAAGTTATATACAAAAAGTGGATTGGGTTCAGTTGGCACTCATCTTCTGAATTAAAAAAAATGGAATCAAAAGTTACTGAGAAGGCACAGATCAGTAAGGCAAGGCTCCAGGCACTGTCCGAGGAAGAGACATCATCATCTGGGAGCCGCTGGTCGAAGTCGCTGTGAATGTTTTTACGTTCAGACTCAGTCTCTTTTTTGGAAGTCAAACATCTCCAGCGGGACAAAGCTAGAGGCTGTAGCCGATGGGAGTTCCATGAGGCTGGATTCCCTTTTGGCGAAGGACCGTGAATAGGATTCGCAGAAGAATGTAGTGGGAACTGCCACAATGTCAGGCTGAACGGCAATGCACCTTGGGCGGATAGAGGAGCAGGTTAGTCCCAGTCTCATCTTGGTTTTAAGAGCAGTTTCTAGACCAAAACAAAGTCCCAAGTTTTGGATATTTGCTATCTGGGTACCTTTATGACCACCAATGTCCTGGATTGGAGGGGTACCACATGGAGGGTTGGGACTCACCCAGGCTTAGTCCAAGTGCATGCTAAAGATGATTAGAGTCTTTTCTGTGCATGAGGCTCTCATAAGGAGGCCAACCAAATACCCAATGGGGGCACTCTAGGGGTGCTGAGTTCAGCAATAGAATAGGGCTCAAGCAGTGCAGCAGGACTCTGAGGGTTCGAAGCAGTCTTCTGGCAGCAGAGACATTTTTTCAAGGTGCAGCAAAGCAGTCTTCTAAAGTACACAGCAGACCACAACAGCAGGCAGTCCTCTGAGAGTCCTTCCGCAGGTGCAGAAAGTGAACTTCAAGTGGGTCCAAGGGTCCTATTTTCATCAAAAATCAAACAGGGGGAGATAGAAGCATGAGAGGGGAGTTCACTCAGCTTCCATAAGCGTATTGTTATCAATCAAAAGAGGAGTGAATTACTCTGGTATACAATGACAGGATCCCTTTAGTATTGCCTGAAACCCACCACCAGTAATTACCATCAGTGGTGTAAGCATTCACCACAAGGTTGCCTTATTGGGTTTCACACATGGATACTCACTTCACAGGTGAGGAACGCCTCCATCTGTAGTAGAATACTTTGTGGGATCTGTGCAGTGAAATATAAAATTACCTCCTATACCTTAAAAGGGAATTTTTATGTGGACAAAGAATATAGGGGTAAGAAGTATAAGAGGTCCTATATTTATACGTGGTGTATTCTTTGAAGTAGGTGAAGTTTCTAGAGAATTCCGTTTTATGTTCTTGAGGTTTCCTGCCTCCCCTGCCCAGGCTCTAAGCTGGTTCCATGAACATTGCAGTGGTGTCAAGTCCTTTGTGTGAAGGCAGTGCAAATTGTATTCAGTTGCAAGTGCGGCTGTGCTCAGCTCTGCTCCCCCATCCTTCCAGTGATTGCTCAACCAGCTAAACCTAAACTATCTATTGTAGGGCTATCTGGGAGGAATGAACAAAGGGAAATGCCCTTCCCTTCCTTCCTTTCCTCTATGCTGCACGCACTCTTGTCTCACACACTCTTGTCGGGGAACTTTGTACCCCTCTTGTGCTACTAGGAATGAACAATGTTCATATTACAAGAACACTCAGTCATATGACCCCGGAGTAGGCTGCAGGCACCATATTTCTAGAGCAAGAAAATGCCAACTTTCTGAAAGTAAAAAGAATAAATGATAGGCAGGATGCTTAACAAATCAAACATTCCACCTAATCACAGACCTCTGTTTAATCCATCATTTATTTCATCACCACACCACCCCAGTTTGGACCCAGTCATATGCAAATCAGTCTTGACCTGCTCCACATTGGAACAGTCCAGCCCAAACTGCCAGACGTGGTCGACCGAGAACTGCAAACAGGCATCCTGGGACCGGTTTCAGCGTATCACCCCTCATCAGCGAGGCTAGCTCGAAATCCAGTGGCACAGTGCGCACGGTACCCTTGTCTGGGCATAACCTTCCGACTTAGGTCGACAAAAGCAAAAAGAACAAATCAAACTTTCCTCTCACCACAGATCTGGGTAAAATCCATATTTTTTTGCTTACCACCCCACCCCAGTTTGGGCTCTGCCATATCCAAATTAGTCTTGGCCCTTTTTCCTATGGGAACATTCCAGTCCCAATTGCCAGGCCAGGTCCTCCCTGGACTGAAAAAAGCATCCTGGGACCGCTTTCGTGGTATCACCCCTCATTAACAAGGGTCACTTGAATCCAGCGGGACAGTGAGCACAGAACCCACGTCTGAACATACCCTTCCCACTTAGGGTGACCCAAGTAAAAAAACAAATGATGGACAGATTGCTTCTGGATTCCTGTTTTTTTATTGTGTGCTGGACTTCGTTTTCTACTGGTGTTTGAACACTTTACCATTGCTCACCAGTGCTATAGTATATGTGCCCTGTGTCTAAAATTTAATGGTATTTGGTTTCTCCATGATTGCCATATTTGGGTTACCAGTAAGTCCCTCATCCACTGCACTGCATGTGTTCAGGGCCTGTAAACCAAATGCTACTAGTGGGCCTGCAGCACTGAATGTGCCACCCACATGAATAGTCCTCCACACGCGTCTCAGGCCTGCCACTGCAGAGCCTATGCGCTCAGTTTTTAACTCTCATGTCAACCTGGCAAGTACACTGACTTGCCAGGCCCAACCTTCCCTTTTACGATATGTAAGGCACCCCTAAAGCAGGCCTTAGGTTGCCCCAGGGGCCAGGCGCTGTGCATTTAAAAGGAGAGGCATGTGCTTTTAAGTTTTAAATGCCCTGGTAGTTAAAGCTGCTAGGTTTGATTTTCACAATAGGAAGGCCTATCTCTCTCATAGGTTAGCATTGGAGCTGCCCTGTAGCATTTTAAACAGGTATCTTCCAGTGGGTAGTTGATAGAAACTCTGGACTTAAATTTAAAAGCACATCTTTGAGTGAAGGTGGTTTTAAACTGCAGGTCTGAAAATGCTACTTTATAAAAGTTGGCGTTTTCTTACTTTAACCATTCACTGCCTCTGTCTGTCCATAGAATACTCATCTGGGTTGGATGACAGTTGAGATTTGTGAATTTACTCTAGACAGTTACACACAAAAGGAGCTAAGGTGTGCCCTGCATATCACGATGGCCCATCACCAGGCTGATGGGTCTCCCTGAGCTAAAGTGTTGGGAGGAGTTGAGACTTGCACCTGAGTAGGGCTGTGCATATCCCCACACAAATGTTGGACTGTAAGTTTCCTATTCGGCCTGTGAGGCCTGCAAAACTAAGTTACGTTGCCAAACCAAGTCAACATGGCAGGCGGATTGCAACACTCAGCCCCGCACACATAGAGACACCCCGCACACCTAACCCTGTGGCTAAAGCCATTTTCAAAGGATAGTTTGCGGCTGTCTGGAACTGGTCACTGAACAATCGGACTCTGATATGGTGTGCAAGGCTTCAAGTGGGAAGGCCGAGAGCAGTACATGGACAATCCCCACTTGACATGGTGTGCAAACTGGCCTCGAGTGGGATGGCTGAGAGCGATACATGGACAATACTCACCTGATATGGTGAGCAAACTGGGCCTTGAGTGGGGATGCTGAGAACGGTGTGTAAATATTATTTATCTGAGATGTTGATTTCACTGGCTAGCTGGGTGGGGTTTTTGCTTTAAATTATATAAGACTGTGTGCTGCGGAGTAAAGCAGCAGCCTCCGTAGAATTGTCGAGGACCGTTCTGGGACTCTGTATAGCTCGAGTTATTAGGGCAATAAACTTCCTTCTCCCTTCAGCTGGTGTCCCCCGTCTCTGATTTAATAATTGCGGGTCCTCTAAAAGGTCCAGGTGAACTCGAAGATTAAGGCGAGCCCTGCACCGCTGACCCGGCCCTTCCTTGAGGAGGAGTCTTTGCGGGTCAGTTCTTCACAAAGAACTGCCTATCCTCCTGTAGTGTACCTGGAGCCAGGGCCAGAAAAGTCTTGTGTACTACAAATACCTTTCTTTGAAGTATCCCTACTTCAAAGGCCAGAATTAGGATAAGTAATGGACCTCTGACACCGCAGTAGAAACACTTCTGGACTGAGGATATTCTGCGAAAAAGAAGAGCTGTTGTACTGCCAGGATGGACTGCCACTTTGCTGCTTGCTTTGCTGTGTTGGCCTGCTAATCACTGCTTCTTGCCTGGGGAGGGATAGGATTAGACTTTGCTCTCTGCCTCCTGCTTTCTAAAGTTTCTCCAAGGGCATTGGTTGAGCTTTCCTCCTGTTGGAAGTTTCAGGACCATCAAAGAGTTCACCTGCATCTTGCTACCAACACCTGTACTCCTCTACTGTGAGTCTTCAACCTGCCAAGTGGTGCGAAACCCAGTCCTGGAGCCTTGGAGGTGGTTCTGGTGTTACAACCAAGAAATCTAAGCATCGACTCCAAGCATCACTTTGTAACCGGCACATCCCACCAAAACCAACTAATCGCCGCTGCCTGCACCAAAACTGTGGTCCCCGCTCACCGAGTGTGTGATGCAACAACTGGGACTTACAGCACAAGCACCAAAAGTGATGCAGCGCCTCCATAGTAACGCGGCTGCATGAGTCTCGAGCATCACTTCACCGACATCTGCACTGCATTGACTCCAGGACTGGAGGTCTCACAACTTCCACCGACTCATCACCTCCCCACTGCCCCACATCATCCCCAGGTTATAGCAGCTCAATAACCCTGCACCCCTTCCAGGAAGTGAAACATTACTTCGCTTCAGTGAGGCCTCACCTCCTTTGTGCAATGCATCATCCCCAAGGGCCGACATGCCAACCACCTGCATGCATTTGCATTTGACTTTGTGACACATGTAAGGTACTGTATTGGGGTCCATGTGACTCCAATAGCCAGTCCGCACTCCAATGCGGTAGGACTAAACTTGTGGATTTGTCTTGGTCAAGCGCGACCAAGTAGCCCCATTTGGAGCTACTATTTTAATAAATGCTATACTGCATTTAATATTGAAGAATTCATATCTTGACTTGTGTGTGTTAGATTGTTATGGTTCTGATCTTGTTTCACTCACAAACATATATTGGCTGTATCTCTAAACTGATGTGGAGTACGTTTCTGCTGTTTTCACAGTGTTACTGTGTGTATTTGCAAATACTTTACACATTGCCTCTTTAGTTTAGTCTGACTCCTCTATGCCAAGCTACCTGAGTGTGAGCACAGGTAAACTTAGTGTGTACTACACTTACCCTGACTAGAATGTGGGTCACTACTTGGACAAGCTGAATACCACTGCCAAGAATGGGAAAAAGGTCTCTTGCTTTCAGGGCGGCCTTAGCCTGGAACTCCCTTCCTTACTCTTTGATAGCATCCAGGATATGGATCAATTTAAAAAACAGCTCAAAACATTCTTGTTTTATTTTAATCAGTTCATTCTTTTAAGCACCACAAGGCTCGCGCTGGGTCACTCCCTGGAGTATTGTGCGCGTTATAAACTTCAATAACATAATATAACATAACTAGACACCCCATTTGAAACATTGTGTTTTTTTGTATGCTCTTGGGGAGCTTCTGAACTTCCTGCAGCCCTCCACCACATTTAAGAAATGTCTGGTGATTCCCCTGCCCCTTCTTGGTCTGCACGAGAAGCAAAATCTAGAAATAAAAAGCTGTTGCAGGTCATTATGGGGCGCTTCCCGGCAGGAACCGTGAATATATAATGAACAGATACTCATTTTACATTTGTGCCAGGTTTATTTTTATTTATAATTTTTTTGTTTGGATATCAATGTTGAAGGCCGCATCGGGAGGCCCATGGCCCCCAAAGCCCCATCTGCTCCTCAACCAGCACCCATCCTGGGTGCCAGTGGGAGCCGGCAATCCCTTTTTATGTTGATAGGCACCAGCGCAACCACAACCTTTGCAGCCATTGAGAGCCACAAGGGTCCCCTGCCAGCAATCATTCTACACTGGTTTGCTTCCATTTGACAGGAGCAGCTCTTGTCTCTGCTCCTGCCGGGTGGGAGATATTCTATGTTTCTTGCCCACAAGAGCCCAGACAGGGTACAACATAGTGTCTTAGGGTATATGGTTCTCAGGACACTGTTTAGCTGAGGGAGGTGGACTGCACGCCCCATCTCCTCAAATAAATAAAGTAAGCGTTGGGGGCCAGCGGATGAAATCACCAAGGCCATTAGTTGGCTTTGGGAGTGGGACACATGTATGCCCCTGCCCTTTTTTAATAAAAAATACTTAATTGTTTCACAGTCCTCCCACCGGTCTATTAGGTCAGCCAAGTTGCCTCACCTGCTGCTGGTTGCAGGAGACCCCAGTGTGGCAGCTTATATTGTCCTGCACTATCCCTCAACACAGCTTGTGCTCTGCCAGGCTGTATCCTCTACCTGACCTACAACCTGTTGCCAGCACGAGAGGGAGGTGACAATGCTTATTGGAAATTAGGGCTGTCACCTCTACCACAAAAATATGGCAGCGTGTTACTTACTCATGCCACAGTCGACCACAGGGATCCTGGAGAGCAAAGCAGTGCTGCATGTATTTTTCATAGCTAGGAAAACTAAAGGAAAAGGGAAGTTAGACAAACAAATTAACAAAAGGTGGACACAATGTTTTAAATAACTGCATGGGGCAGTTAACTAGTAACAACAATTGAAAATGAAGTTGAACAACAGGAGAAATGTACAGAAATGGGGTGGATGGGCCTAGGAATCTGGGAAACACAAGGCATAGTTAGGCAGGAGCTGGCTGGAGTAAAAATTGTCACATGCCTATGCATCACAACTTGCTGTTTAATGATATCTTAGAGCGTAAAATTCTTCTCAGTCGTAATTTCACATGATTAAGTGTAATTTTGCGTATTTTTGGGGAAGTTTTCCTTAACTATGAGAAAGTAACTTATGCAAATTTGGCACCCCCTAGTAATCCAGTGACACAAGTAACCAAAAAGGCAAATGAGCATTTTAAGAAGCAACATGAGTCTGGACTTGGAAATGAGGATGAGCACTAATACCTTAAAGTATGAAGGGCATCACTCGCTGGTATTTACATATTGCTGAATGTGCAAAACCAAGCAGACTTACCACTGGGTGGCCAATTATACTGGGTATCCGCTCACGATGACGGACTGTCAGAAGAAGCTGACACATTTTTTAAGCCTTTTGTGATTTATATATCACCTTACATAAAGGATACTAACAACATCCTAACTGTATTGTAAGACACAGCATGGAATGACTGTATTGAATTTATCGCCATTGCCAATATTGTTTTAACAAGGAGCATTTCTGTGCTATTTGAATTCTAGATTAGAACAGTATCATACTTAGATGGTTCTTCTACTTAAGATGACAGAATTTATTTTGGATAGGAGTTTATTTTTCGCACACTGGAAGGTGATACAAGCATAAATGAGGGTCAAGGGGTTTACCCCACTTCTGCCAACAGTAGACGAACCAGATTTTGTTGTGGGGCATGTACTAGATGACAACCTGTTGACAAGGACAAGATCAGAGGATAAACTTACAGAGCACTATTGCTACCTCAACAATAACAACTACAATCTATAGCGTACTTGAGGATATAATAAGAATAATATCAATGACTTGAAAATTGAACTGTATGACAAAAATTGCGGTATACGTAGTAGGATGTAAAGAAAGGAGAATGCTTGCAATTCAAAGCAACATCGTTTCGATGTAAACCGTAGCTTACAAATAGTGCACATTCCTTGTGGAGAAATGATTCAGGTAAGAAGAAAGTTTAGTGAATATGCTCACTATACTAAAGACCACAAGGACCTGAGTCTCAGATTCATGCAAAGGAGGTATGAAAATGATGTCATTAAAATACCACTAAAAGGACGGTCACTGATGGTAGGCCTAGTACTTCAAGGTTTAAAAACAATGGCCAGAAAATTAGTTCCAAGTTATACCTCGGTAATGTGGCTACCAAGGCTAAAACCGGCCTTATGTTGTTTTTGTTTCCTTCTGGAAGGGGCATTGACTGGAAGTTTGGCCTGGGCTGTTTGGATGAAAAGAAGTGTCACTACAGCAATAACCGCTCCCGGTGACCACAAACATGAAGCTTCAGCATGAGTGTCCTCAAGGCCTGACAAGATCTTCATGCTACAGTGATGATCATCCACTACGCCAGGCATGCACTTTGTGCTACAGCAGCAACCATTCATGACGATCTCCCTGATCCTTGCAGCCTCCTCCATCACAAGCAGAACTCTTTGAGCTGTAATTTGAGATGGTAACATTTTCAGTGAGACTAACTTGGTCAATGTATCTGACACTCTCTCCATCATGCTTGGTCTGAACTTGTGACTTACCCCTGTCTATCACCACCAGATGAAGGCGAGCGTGGCTTTATGCTTCTAGGTGCTAACATTTTTAAATTGCATGTCTCCGGTTCTACTGGTTGGATTTTTTTTGTTTTGGTAGCACTAAAATGTACTCTATTATTCTAAACTGATTTAGGAATTTTCTTGTGCTGCACCCTTAACGGAAGAAATTGAAGAAACTAAAGTAAGTAAAATTTGGAAGTCACAAGAAGCAAATACAACTGCAAACGAAATAGCAGATCTTAATTTACGCACGTGCCTGTCTGCAGTCTCAAATGACCCAAGTCCTGATAAGGAAGAGAGTATTTTAAAAAGGACACCGCAAAGGTGCGACCACCTGCGTGAGCACCACACTCAAACAGATCTCTTCGAGCACTTCGATTCCTCACCCATATTCAGTCAAACTCGGGGCAAAACATCGGACAGCACTCAAATGGCCACTATATGGCCGCAACTATTAAAGTCAATGGAAACCATAGGCGTAGCTATGTCATACCACGCAGACAAATTAGACACGCAAGTTGATCTGCTTAACATCCTGGCTTTCCATGTCCAAGGGATAGAATCAACCTTACAGGACTTAAATACTATGATAACGAGGGTGCAACTTAACAAGGACACTTCCTTTTATACTAGTCACTGCTCCCAAATAATAGACAAACTGGCTACAGTACCCAGTTTGATGATGCAGATACTGGGAGGCGTTATGGAATCACCAACAGAGACAAAGACTTCCACCTGCCAAGTAAACGCCAATCAGGACGCCAAAGAGGGATCTGGCAGGTCAATCGATGTCTGCAGTGGCGAAATGAGCCCCGAAACTCTAGACAAAATGCACTCTCCCTCTTCAAACGACATCATCACACAAGCAACCTCAGACGAACAAAATCTAGCTGATATCCGAGAGGAAACCTTGCAAAATCAGGCTTCATCATCAAAAGATTAAATTAGCGCTAAATATACTGAACAGGCACCCACCCTAACAAAGAGAGAAAGGAAGTGCCTGAGAAAAGCAAGAAAAATCAAAGCACATACCCCTGGGGTGTCAGTAACCCAGCCCCAAAAAACTAACACCGACTCCAATGATGATAAAGAAAACAAAGAGCAGATAGAGGGCGTCCCACCCCAAACCAAATCAACGTCAGAGCATGGGCTAAATCCAACAGTTAACCCCTCAATCAAGGATACCACTACCTCGAATGGCCCAATAGAAAGCATCAATGAAACCCAGAATGCAAGGAAAGTGTACAGTATATTTGATCCCCCAGGAGGGAAAGCAGAATACAAATTGCCAAGCCCAGAGTCAACAAACAACACAGTCACTGAGCAAGGAATAAAACCTAAATCTAACACTTTATCCATGCAAGCGCCATCCAATAATAGCCAAGCAGATACAGATAAACCCCCAAAGATTAAGGTAAAAAAGACAAGGGAAATGTCGAGTGGAGAAACACAAGCACCTTTAGCTACAGCACCCAATGGTCATGAGGAAATAAGTATCGCACACATATCCAATCAGGTCATACCCGAGCCAGAGGTAGACCGAGCGGGAACAGTTTTTACAAACATCGAAGAGAGAAGACGGCTAAAAGACCAAAAGTGGCGAACTCCAAGCAACAAACTAGAGCTTATTCCGCTATATAGCTCAAGAGGGTCTCACTACATCCTGAATAGAGGGTCCATTTTAAAACTTCTAGAAGAACTACCAGGCTTGCGACATTTAAAATCGAAAGATCTGGTGTCAATTGAGTTCAAACCAAACCCTTACCAACCAGGCCCCGACTCCACGATTACAACGTGGACCGAACACTCCTTCACAGAATCAATCTTGACACATAGGGAGGAATTTGCATTATGGGGCATAGAGCTAAAAAAGGTGGAGCCCGTACGAGATACCAGCCCGCTGCAGAAACAAAGCCCCAAACGCAGCCTCCCAAAAGGCGCCAAAGGCCCAGACCAAAGAAGTAACATCGAAGAAGAAGATCATCCATTCAGGCAAATCACAATTACATTCGCTCACCAGGAGGTAGTCAAATTTGAGAGGCATCAACAAGCCCCCCAGGTACCAACCAAGATCTGTTCGTGGAATGTCAACGGTCTAAACACAAAGTTGGAGGAAGACGACTTTATTGAGTTCATTACCCAACACAAAATACTTTTGTTTCAAGAAACATGGCAGACAAAAAACTCCCCTCTTGTGGGATACAAAGAATTTTTCATCCCAGCTCACAAGGAGGCACGTCATGGTAGGGCAAAGGGAGGCCTCTCAATCTTCATATCTACCGATATTCTCTGGACAGTCAGCTGCATCGACTTAAACCTCACATGGATGCAATGCATCAAATTGATATTTCACCTACTATTGGACAACTGATAGTAAACTTATACATGCACCCCGGTGGAAAACATAAAGCGAAGAGGATAAAACATTGAATTACACCAATTAACTCATTGAAATCTACCTGCCCAGGCGACAACATGTTAATAACAGGAGATTTCAACATGAACTTAATTCAAGGTCAGGAGGGCACTCTTCCCACCCACATTGATCCACGACAGGGCAACCAAAGTAGACTAAGCGCAATGGGGAGGAAATGCGCTGCAGAACTAGAAGCCCTCCACTTGTACACATTAAACGGAAGGGGTCACCTTGACAGACCAGCCGCCCTAACAAGGGTCACCAGGAACTCACGTTCAACAATAGACTATACCCTGGCTGACCCCCAACCTATTCCCTCATATCAAAGACTTCCATATTCTGGAACGGGGCGAAAGTGACTATTATCCCCAGACTTTTACATTACTAATTCTACTAAATAAGTCCGAGCAAGCGTAGCCTTTAACACTGAATACCCAACTTTTCAACCTGCAAAGACTAAACTGGAAAGAAGATAAAATTTCCAATTTAATGGAGACATGCCACTCACTGCTCTCATTACCAGACTTTTCAAAAGATATAGTAAAGAGCTGGGAGTCCTTTGTAGCGAACATAAACAAAAAATACCAAACCAATCACAGAGGACACAAAACAATAAGAAACGGAGGAGGGAAATGGTATACTCCAAAATTGCGTTCATTAAAAAAGCAACTTAATTTATATGTTAGGGATCAACGTAAAAAGGACCCCCAATTATCACAACTAACCCGGAAAAAAATAGAATCCTTAAAAAAAGAGTTAAAACGTGAGACCAAATCAACCAAGCAAAAGTACAAGGAAATACTCGAATGTACTATACTCCATGATAGCAAACTATGAAATTCCAAAGACTTCTGGGCAAAAATAAATTTTATGCTTAACGGCAAACACCGACAGTTCAATTCGGAGTTGACCGACCAGCTCTGGGGCTCCCGCATTGATCTACTGTACAACTTTACGTTCGATACATCCACAGACAACATATTCGCAACCTCTTCCGAGCCCACCCCAACATTAAGCCTGAGATCAACGGCAGAAGCTAAGCCTCCACAATCCAAAGATACCCGCAAGCAACCGCATTTGGTCCTCACCGGAGAAATTGACCAGATCACACCAACATAGGTTTCAAGCACCATAAAACTTTTAAGAGCTGATGGAGCCCCTGGACCAAATGGCCTTCCCAACGCCCTATTTTGGCAAGACCCAATGTTTTGGGCTAGTCAATTATCCCCCTTGTTCTGTCACAGCTTAAGGACCGGGAATATTCCTGACTCCTGGAGGGGCAGCATTCTTCACCCCAATATACAAATCAGGGCCCCGTTCAGACCCCAATATTTATAGGCTAATAGCCTTAATAGACGTGGAGTCCAAGATCTACGCATCAAACCTATTGGTAGAACTGAAGTCTTGGGTCAGAAGTAAAGGGCTAATCCCATTGACACAAACAGGCTTCAGGGCCGGAATGGGTACCCTTACAAACTTATCTGCGCTAACCCTCCTTGCTAAAAAGGCAATTGATAACTCCACCACGCTATACACTTGTTTTTTAGACCTAAAAGCGGCCTTCAATAAAGTGCCTAGATCCAAACTTTGGGCCAAAATGAAAGCCTGGGGTGCTCCCCCAAAGTTTTTTTTTTTTTTGAAGACCTTTATTTTAGTTGCAAAGGTAAAACACAGCTTTTGTGCCTACAACCCAGTGTGTCGGGCCAGCAGCTATAGTACGTAGATCGAGCAGGAGTCCAGACTTTGGGCACATTGCCAGTTACTTACACAGCATGTCGCCTACAACCCATTTGGGCCGGCCGCGATAACTGTTATATAAAGCTGTAGATTAAAGCATAGTACTTCAAGCAACCTGTCCGTCAATGTCGAGTCGCACTTTCGTGAGGTCTAAATTTAACTTTTCGTTGCACTTTAAACATTAACAACAACTCGTAACAGTACCCAGGAGGTCAGTCCCATTTCCTAGTGAGTTCCCCGTCGGGGGTGTGTGGTAATGAGGTTCGCCGGATTCCAAGTCCGATGTGATGTGGCTCTGAGCGGTGGAGTGAGCGTGCGTGTGGCTGCATACCTTGGTGAACGGTCAGTCATGTGCTTCCCGCTGGGGGAGGGGGCGCGGAGGGGAGGCCCTATGTAAGGTCTGTGCCTGTCCCCTGCCATGGGGGCGGTGTTTCCCCCTAAATGCCAAGACTTGTGAATGCGCGGGGGAGGACAGGAGGGGGGGGGAAAGGGAGGGGGGAGGGGGGGAGGGGGGAGAGTTGCCGGGCCAAATCACTCCGCTAGCGGTTCACAGCACCATCATTCGTGTACCCCAGGAATGGACTGAGGGCTACCCCATACATCCCTCCCGGTGGTTCCGGGAATCGCGCGTTGAGGAGCATTGTAGGCAACAAATCCCGGCTAGGCACCCTCCAGCAGGCGGGTGGCAGGAGCATCGTGTCTCGTCCTCACAATTGAGGTGAACCTTCGTGCAGTCCGCCAGACTGCCCAACGTTCCCCGTTTCCTCCCGGTCCTCAATACTCACTTCAGCAGTAGACTGGGCGCGGAGTAGATAGGCGGCGAGCGGGCCCCATAGGTCCTTGGGTCGCGATTTGTGTGGCAGCATCTCAGCATAACTGTGTAGCTGGTCTTGCCAGGTTGACATTGTTGCCAGCCATAATTTGAATTTGGGGGCACGACCACGGCCCCATCTGCACGCCACGTGGCGCTTCGCAAGTAGAAAGCCCATTGCGGTAAATTTCCGGAATCTGTTATTTGCAGCAGCGGGTAGCCCCAGTAGTGCAACCTTGGGACAGGTGTCTAGGTCTATCCCTATCATTGTGGACATGGCCTCGGTCACCTGCGTCCAGTACAGCGCGACCTCTGGGCATGACCACGCTAAGTGTAGAAAGTCAGCCCCCGCCTGTCTACATCTGGCGCATCGATCATCTTCCCGAAGACCAAATCGGTATACCTTGGCAGGGGTGTAATAGAGGCGGTGGAGAAATTTATAGTGGATCAATCTAAGGCGGGCATTTCCCGTCACCGACACTGTATGCGAGCAGCTGTCTTCCCATTGTTCGTCAGTAAGGGGAGGATCTAGGTCCGCGGCCCAGTCTTTTCTGGCACGCAGTTCGGGGGGAGCGGAGGAAGCGTACGCGTGCTTATAGAGCGTAGAAACAACATGTTTCGGGGCGTCCTGTTGTAGCAGTGCATGCAGGGGTGCAAAGGTTTCTGGCTCGTCCGGGAACTCCAGTGTGACAGATTTGATATTCTGTCGAAGTCTCGTGTATAGGAATGTGTCCATAATGGAGGGCGTTTGGTCCCCGAAAAATTGAGCCTGTGTACGGAACTGGCCGTTTACGTATAAATCTCCCCACTTGCAAAGGGCCCGTTTGGAGAGCAGTTTACGGCCTATTTCTTCTCGGGCAATACTCACTCTAGGGTCATGTGCCAGAATCATTCTGGGGGAATACATAAGGGTCACCCCCATACGCTCCGCAATCCTGCGCCATGCCCGCACTGTACAGTCTACCGTGGACGGGTCCCGATCTGTTACGTTAACCTCCGTATAAAGGTACCCCGACGGTTTTACTGGCCTCATATAACCGTCTTCCACAGCAAGGTGCGCCATGAATGGCGGGGGGTGTAGCCAGTAGGACGCGAAATGGCCCTGTGCACAGTCATAGTACAATCGGAAGTTCGGCACTTCAAAGCCGCCTTGGTGGTAAGGTAACATTAGCGTCGCCAGTTTTAGCCGGGCTTGTTTCCCCCCCCATACAAGTCTGGAGAGCTGGGACTCCAGCGCCTTAAAGAAATGCGGGCCCGGACTATAGGGAATATTGGTGAATAGGTAAAGCAGCTTAGGAAGAATGACCATTTTGATCATGGAAACTCGCCCTGCCATGGACAACGGCAAATGAATCCATTTCGTTATGCTGTCCGTTAATTTATCTAGGGCCGTACCGTAGTTCGCCCTGATCAGCGCATCCCGGTTCCTAGTTACGGTGACCCCCAAGTATTTTATCTCATCTTGTGCCCATTCGAGCGGGAAGTCAAGGGGGAACCGGGGAGGGCTGTCAGTGAGGGGAAACAAGGCTGATTTGGACCAATTGATTTGTACCCCCGCTATCGCTCCAAACTTGGTAATTTCGCGCAGTAGGGGATTGAGGTTATCCCGCGGTTTATGTACGTATAAGGTCATATCATCCGCGTATAAGGAGATGAGTAGCTGGCGTTCCGGGTAAATCAGGGACCTATGGTTATGATGCTGGCGAAGTTTGGCCGCCAGGGGTTCAATTGCTATCCCAAACAATACTGGAGATAATGGGCAACCCTGTCGGGTTCCTCTGTGTATCTCGAATGGTGCGGAGCGGGACCCGTTTAGAAGTACCGAAGCTCGTGGTTTGGTGTACAGTAGTTTGATCCAATCCAAAAAGCTGAATGGAATACCCATCCTCTCCAGTAACTCCAAGAGGTAGTCCCACTCCAGGGAATCGAATGCTTTGGTAGCATCTAAAAATATTGCAGCCGCCTCACAGTTGGGATTTATATCTTGCATGACCGCCTGCAGGGTACGAAGATTGTGCGACGTCGCACGGTTCGGGACAAACCCCGCCTGATCTGGGAGGACCAGCCTTTCCATAAGAAGATTCAGGCGAGTCGCGAGTACTTTAGCCAGTATTTTAACGTCAGTATTTAAAAGCGACATGCTCCCCCAAAGTTGTTGGGGGCAATCATAGAACTATACTCGCACACCTGGGTCCAAATAAAAAAAAAGGAGATGGCTGATGTCTAACAAAGAAATTTCAAACTTTCAACGGACTAAAGCAAGGTTGTGTGTTGGCGCCCAGCCTTTTCAACATCTACACCGCAGACCTAGAAAGTGACTTGCGCATAATTCAGGGAGACCCACCGAAATTGGGACAAACACCTATAGCGAGTCTACAATATGCAGACGACATTGTGCTCCTCTCACAAACCCCACTTGGCCTACAACGCTTGATTTCCAAACTTGCGTTGTACATCTCTAGAGTACAACTTATAATAAATCTCAAAAAATCTAATATCTTATGCTTCTCCAGCTCTAGAAAGAAACAACCCAAATTTGTCTGGAGGATAAATTCTTCTATATTAACACAGGTTGATAAATATAAATATTTGGGCATCTTACTTGACCACCAACTAAAGTACAAACACCACTTAGAACAGGGGAAATCAAAAGCCAAACAACTTGAATTCGCTTTCAAAACCGTTCAAAAACATTTAAGTGGAAGCTCAACGGGCCACATGTTAAAAATCGTAGCTGCTAAATTCTTGCCATCGCTCACATATGGCTCGGAAATGATGGCATCTAGGGACTCGACAGTGCTAAATCTCGCTCAAATCAAACTGTTTAAAAACCTTTTTTCGATCGACACATTTCACAAGCCCAAATACGTCTGGAATTTGGACTAACTAACCAGACTCCGGCAAGACAAGGAGCCCTGGCCAAATATTACTGGCTTATGAGGGACGCCGAAGACCACTCACTTGCCCACTTCTGCTGGCTAGAAGTCAAAAAACAGGCTGGGTCCATTAACTCAACATATAAGTCCCATAGGCAAGCTCTTCAGTCGTTAAAGCTGGAAGAAGCCTGCCTCTCACCCGTGTCCTTCAACGCTTTTAAACAGATTACTAATGAAAGGCATCAAACAAGCATCGCTGCTAATGGACAAAGGCGCAGTGGCTGGCAAAAGCCATGCCTGGATTGTGTTGCCAACATATAACCATCGGAAACATCAGCCATATTTGCAAGATTGTTTTAGGGATCACTATAAGAGGAAATTAAGCCTTCTGAGGCTGGGCTGGTTCTCGAGTAAAGACCTCACCCCTAAATGGCTGCGGACTTGGACAACCTCAAACTGCCGCCTTTGCGGCAAGGGCGCAGAGTCATTATTGCACTTATTATGTATATGCCCGGTACTCCAAAATTCAAGGAAGATGCTTTTGTTACCACTTCTAAGAGAAGCGCAAGTAAGAACCTGCAGGGCTGCTGTGATAAAATGCCTTAGCGGGTCTTGGATACAACTTTCCTGCAAAACTATAAACTTCCTGCCTCACGCTGCCCAAGAGCTGGAAAACAAGGAAACAACTAAAGATGACCTGGGCCTATTGGTCTCCCCACGGCTGGCCCCGGACTCCCCCTAATTCCCTAATGGATACCCTTTATTTTCACTTTTCCAGCTAAAAAACTTTATACTGAGTCAATAATGTTTTATATATCCTTTAAGACACACTTAATCCCCCAAGTATTTTGTATCCCTTTTCAGATCACCTAGTTGTTGTTTTGAAAGCTTTAACGAGATAGTTACCCCCTTGCCCAGTTATACTTGTTTCTTTCTTTTAACTTCACACAGTCACCGCATATTTAAGTAATCTGCTAGCGTTGTGTTATTTTATTGTATTATTTTCCTATGTGATTTTATGTTGTTTTTATGCTGATTCAAAGATGTCAAGGTTTATCTCATGGTGGTAAGACCCACCCTTTTATTTTTGTTCTGCATTTTAACTTTGTTACTTTTTGTGTGCTGCAAAAATGCCTTGCACAACATTTCTAAGTAAGACTGACTGCTTTTGTGCCAAGCTACCAGAGGCATAAGCACAGTTTAATATGGTGACTTGTGTGGCCCATTCTGAGAGGGATTATGACTGTTGCTTGAGAAGGATCTTTATCCCTCTAAATCAAAAATCCAATTTCAATTTCCTTCAGAATACATACCTGAAGAATTCAAAGAGGAGGAAACACACATTGGCTGATATTGACTGAAATTTAGTATTCTAAAACATCCCTCTCTTCCAGACCTTTGTTTGTGAGGATGGAACGTTGTTGGACCTGGCCCTTTTGGCAGGTTCACCCCGAAACGTTTTGCTTTTGCCTAGCCTGTTTCTGTAACCTGGTGTTGGTGATTTTAGGTCTCTGCGCACTTTTTCACTGTAGCCCAGTGTAAAGTGCGTGTGCTCTCTGAGTGCGTGTGTGAGAGTGACCTGCCCTCCCATAGGAATGCATGGGGAATATGTGTGACCATGGTAGTTGGCTGGAGCTGGCTGGTGTGCCTGGCTCCTGGAGTCAGAATGGGTCTGCCCCGGTGGTGAATGGGGAGATCTGCATGTTGATGGCAGGGAGGGGCTGCACCTGGGACCTGAATAGGGATGGGTTTTCCCTCCACAATCTGGCTCTGCCCCCTGTGGTGTGTCTGATGTCCCTCACCCACCCTGAGAATAGGCAGAGGGGCTGAGCAAAACAAAGTGTTCAGGAACCAGGTGCATCTTGTTCGCCCCTTGCCTGCAACTTTGGAAACAAAGGGAAATGGTGTAAAAAAAAAGAGGCTGTGACCTCATTGTTCTTGTTTCTGACTGGAATCTACCAGGGTCGTGCTGCTGGTGGGGCCCAGGGGAAGGCTTGCCTCCCTGGGCCCAGCCCAGCCCCTGGATGCCCTGGATGATGGAGAATTCTGTGGGACCCCCTTTTTATGGCCTTGGATTTGGCCCAGGCTTGTACAGCCTGGCCAGCGCCATGGGAGTGCTTTATCTTGCTCGTACCCATTGTCCAGCGGAAGGAGAGCGCGTGGTGTACTTTGTGAGCGCTCCTGTCTCCCCCTGGCAGCGCTGGGCTGCGATTGCCACTGAGGGAATCCCGGCGTAGGGATTCCCCTGTTTTGTCCCGGGAGTGCAGTTGCCCACCCTGCATTGTGGCCGATCCTGCATTATTGCCCGTCTTCGTTTCTGCATACGGGTGCCACCCTGTTTATTTAAATATTTAGGCGGGTGCTCACCCCGTGGGTTATTCCTCCGACCGAGGGAGCCTACCCCTCCTTTTCCTGGAGATCGCTTTCCGCGGCCCGCCTGACCATGGGCGGGGCCGCCAGACGGAAGTCCCGAGTGTGCCCGGAAGTCATAGCTGAGAGAGAGGAGGTCGGGAGCCCACCCCGCCTCCTCAAGCCCCCGCAAAGAAGAAGGGACTTCCTCCCACGGCCCGGGGCTCCCATGAATTAGGGAGAGCCCCGTGGCTGCCAGCAGAAAGGAGCTGAAGTGTTGCGGGGCTCCCGTGTCCTGGAGGGAGCCCCGGCGGAAGAGTCAGCCCGGAGCCTCGCAGGCTCCATTCCTAAGTCCCGGCCGCGAGATAGGGGGCCGGGTGAAGCAGGGAACCAGTTGAAGCGGGGCTCCTGTGAGATGGGAGAGCCCCACATGCCACCACAGCAGCAGCAGTGCCCCCGCCCGGGAGGAGCTCCCGCCCGAGGAAAGGAAGCCTGGTGAGTAAGAAGGGCTGGGGGGGCTCCATAGGGACCAATGTTGGTGCCAGAGGATGGCACAATGGCTGGGGTGTATCTAGGGCGGCCCCGGATGGCAGCGGGCCGCCCTAACGATCCGTTAATAATTTCCTGAGCCTGCATGGCTCCAACCGTGGGGCCTGTTTCCTTTAAGAGCCTTGGGGAGTTCCAACCCAGGCTGTCCGCGGCTGCGGCCCTCCTGACCATGGGCGGGGCCGCCAGATGGAAGTCCGGAGTGTGCCCGGAAGTCATAGGTGAGAGAGAGGAGGTCGGGAGCCCACCCCGCCTCCTCAAGCCCCCGCAAAGAAGAAGGGACTTCCTCCCACGGCCCGGGGCTCCCATGAAGTAGGGAGAGCCCCGTGGCCGCCAGCAGAAAGGAGCTGAAGTGTTGCGGGGCTCCCGTGTCCTGGAGGGAGCCCCAGCGGAAGAGTCAGCCCGGAGCCTCGCAGGCTCCATTCCTAAGTCCCGGCCCCGAGATAGGGGGCCTGGTGAAGCAGGGAACCAGTTGAAGCGGGGCTCCTGTGAGATGGGAGAGCCCCACGTGCCACCACAGCAGCAGCAGTGCCGCCGCCCGGGAGGAGCCCCCGCCCAACGAAAGGAAGCCTGGTGAGTAAGAAGGGCTGGGGGGGCTCCATAGGGACCAATGTTGGTGCCAGAGGATGGCACAATGGCTGGGGTGTATCTAGGGCGGCCCCGGATGGCAGCGGGCCGCCCCAACAATCCGTTAATAATTTCCTGAGCCTGCATGGCTCCAACCGTGGGGCCTGTTTCCTTTAAGAGCCTTGGGGGGTTCCAACCCAGGCCATATTTGTTTAAGGAGCCTGCGGGCTCCCACGGTGCCCCATGAGTTTCCTGAGCCCATGCGTGGCTCCAACGTCTGGCCCATTATCGATTTAAGAGCCAGATGGCTCCGGCATTGGGCCATGATTCGTATAGAGCCCAGAGGGCACCGTGGTGTAGTGCCCGCATTCTTTGTTTCCAGCTGCCCCATGTTCGCAGGGGTCAGCTGCGATGAGGGTCATGATTGTTTAGGGAGCCAGTGTGCTCCTAGCGGCATATGTTGTTATCAGAGCCAGAGGGCTCCAACGATGGGGCAAGTTATTTAGAGGCCCGTGGTTCCCCAGGGGACAGGTGTAGCTTTAGAGCCTCAAGGGCTCCAACATTTGGGCGCAGTTTTATTTCCAGGGCTAGTGAGAGCCCATGTCGCAATTTTGCTATGTTACAGCTGCCCAGCAAGTAGTGGGCAGCTGTACCATTTAGGCGCCAATGGAGAGTGAGTCCCTGGGAGGGACAGAGGTGCCAGGCCTTCTACAGCTGCACATCACTTAGTGCCAGCTGCAACGTTTAGGCCCTGTTGTTGTTCTCTGCTTCCCAGCAAGTAGTGGGCAGCTGCAACGTTTAGGCTTGCGCAGATGGCGCACCCCTGACTGGTGCTGCATTGGCAGCGCTCCCTGACATTCTGGACACAGGGCATTTGAGCCCCTTCTTGAGATGGCCAGTTGGCCAGGGGGGCTGGTTTTTGGGTAGGGCGGACGGCCCGAAATGTGATTTATGTGCCCTAAATGTGGCACAAATTGATTGCCTATTGTATTTATACTGTTTAGGCCTAAATGTGATTTCTGCGTAATGTGCTTTGCCTTTATGCATGTTTTATACTTCTAAATGTGCTCATGCTTAGAAGGGTGTTTTGCCTAGTAGGTTTATACTAGTGAGGTTATGTGTCCCTGTATGATATAGGCCTAAGGTGTTTTAGGATGGCGTAGGATGTACTTACCTTTTACCAGTGGTTACTGGTTGTGTTCTACAATTGTTATTTGGTGCTACAATTGTTCTATGTCCTAAGTGCTAGTTCTACCAAGTGCTTATTCCTGACAGTGGTCCATGAGGCCCTGTCCTATGTACATAATCCCTTGTGAATATTACCCGTGCCAGTTGGCACAATGTATATGGTGTGATTACTGTCTGATGTGTTTTGACAATACAAAAGTTTTTTTTTTTATATAACCTTGTGTGGAGTTCCATTTGTAGAGTGCCTGGGATGTTGTTGCTGTGTGCGTGCGCAAATGCTTTACACATTGCCTCCGGGATAAGTCTGTCTGCTCGTGCCAAGCTACCAAGGGGGTGAGCAGGGGTTATCTTGGCGTGTGACTCCCTTGCACTGACTAGAATGGTGGTTTCTGCCCGGCTTTGGCGCAAGCCTTAGCCAACCAGAAATTTCAGTTCTAACAAACGTATTTGTAGAAAGATCACCTGATGAATCACAGGCAATGGATGTAGGAACTGCCCCCAGCATTATAGTTTTATTTAAAACACTGCTATGAATCACTACAGTATTGGAGTCCTCTGTTCCACAGTTGTCGGTAACTTTAGAACATAAATTAAATGTTATGCAGTTCCTACGAATTAAGTAGGGCTGTGTATCTAGACAACATGAACTTCAGAATATGGGGACTCAGTTTACACATATCGGAAAATGTTGGCCCAATTCATAGCTAGCTCACAGCGCCCCATCTTAACTCCTAGCCTTAACAGGGTACCCGATGATATCTACAACCTCGAACATGACCACTCTTATTCCCCAAGGACTTTGTGGCAACAGATCTTCCCTTTTGTTGCATGCCTAAGATATGAATATGGCTTTTCAAACATTTAATGAAACAAGCGTGAGCTTCAATTATTAGACAAATAAAACACAGCATGGTAAGCAGCATTAATAGAATGGTAAAAAAATAAACAGTTAATTTGTGATAACATGACTATGTGATTATATGATTATACTCCCAATTAGCACTACCTATACTATCAAGAGCACAGTGGGAGTGCCCTCTGCCATGTCCATTGAGATAACCTATCTGATGAGGGGGTTTCAACTGAGATGCTGTCCTGCTGAATCCAACCTTTATCCTGGAAAATACAGTATACTGCTCGGCATCAGAATGGCTTCCTGGCAGGGTATACCCAGGAAGGGTCCTGGGTATGCTATGCCAGGAAGCCATTCTGATGCAGAGCAGTATACTGTCTTTTACAGGATAAAGGTTGGATTCAGCAGGACAGCATCTCAGTCACAGAGCATTGCTCTTCAGGATAATCCCTTCAGAAGTGATCCTCTTTCAAATGTAGTACAGAGGCTGTTTATATAATTAAAGCACTGTTCCAATCGCACTATGCCAAAGGTGCAGAGCTGATGCAATGGTTTGTCTGGAGCCTGAGAGATGTTTCCTACCGGACAATCACAAACAAGGGCATTGTGTTGTATGTGCCTTGCTTTAGACAGAATTTATGAACAAGATAATAATAATACTTCGTAAGAAAGTAAATGCATGTTGAATAGCTTTTCAGTACATTATCATGTAAGTGTAAAACATGTCAAAGTCACCATTAGAAAAAGATGGCAATCTAAAACGTGTAACTAAATTGGGCAACCAGGGTGGGCCCTGATGTACATTACAACACCCTCTCCTTGGCCGAAGTGAGACTCAGGTTAAAACTAAAAGCATTGAAATGAGCCAAAAATGTCAAGCTAAAATATGATAAAATATACTTTAATAACCGACGCAGATGAAAACTATAAACTGTAGTGTAGCTCCTATTTTCCCAATAGGCTCTGCGCATTGGAATAGTACCTACAGCAGTAAAGGCCTAGGCCAGACGTTAACTAGGTCTACTACTGTCGATACTAGACTTAATTTTTGGGTTTGCCAGCTAAGCTCAGAGTTCGCTAGAAACTTTCTCGAATGTTCAAGGAAGGATTAACTCCCCTGATTAGACAAGAAGGGATTTAGTTTCTGACAACCATAGAACATGACAACTTTGCTCTCCCCTAATCAAGAGTCAATCTCGAGAGTCGTGTGAGCACAAGGCAATTATTTTACTCAGTCAGTACGTGCATTCTTAGTCTCATCAGAATGTAGAGAAAAGGAAGAGACGGGCGTGTTCAATAAAAGATGTTATTTATTGATCAGTCTCTTTTCTCGTACAAGAGAAATGGATCGATATTATTGCAATACTTATAGTTAAGTAAAGTGCATACATTAGAAGCAATAGTATAAAATAATACTGTAAAAACATTGATATGGTTTCTGAGCCATATGATGTTTAAAATGATTAAAATATATTTACATACACATATACATTTGACTAAACGTACTCAACTGGTGTTTCTAAATACGCCTACCCCGTGTACCTGACCTAAGTCTAATGCGTGGGCGGGAATAGAAAGTTACAGTTTAAGTTAAGTTTGTTTTTGCCAAGTGAATAACTAAAGAATTCTCTAGGAGGGGTTATTCAGTTCTGTACCTGGAATTTAGGATGAATGAGGAATGGTATCTCTTTCTCTGCTCTCGATATTCCAGGCTGCCTGCGAGGGCTGCCCAGAAGCGCCGGTGCTGGGTCTCTCGGCTTGAGATAGCAGCGCGTCTCTCAGCGCGTCAGGAAGGCGGGGCTGCTGCCTGCGGGGTCTGCTTCTGCTCTCGGCTTCGGCAAGTATGGCTGCTCCGTCTTGTCACCACGCGTGTCTTTGCATAGGGCAAGGTCGGCAATATTTATACCTTAAAGGTGCCGAGATTGACGTAAGGATGGACATAGGTACGTCAATAAAGATGTCATACGACTTGCTCGTTAGCACATTCTTTACTAAAGTTCTCTGTGAAATCAAAACAATGGCCGCACGGATTATCCAGGTTGTCATAGGTTTGATTTGTTATGAGAACGTCGTATGCCTTATCAGGGGCTGGAGGAATGTCGCTTGTCTAATTAGATCTCAAGCGTTATGACCTAATCAGATAACACGTTCCTGTGCCGTAGTGTGACTGCGTCAGATAACGGTATCTGCATCATGGGGGTTTTCTTGCCTCATGGGCTGACTGTTAGTTAACTAGCTAGTAAGTTTAACCAGAATAGGGTCAGGAATAGGGGGATCGAATCAGAACCTATAGAAATACACGACACCCACTCCACGCTAACTATGGTCATATCTACTAATCTATGCATAGTATAACATAGTACAACATACTATAGAGTATAGTGTATACCTTACCACCCCAAAATACATAAATGCATTTCGAAATTTTCAAATATACTGAAAAATTGCAGTCATATATATTGTATGCACTTAAGCTATGAATTAAATGCAAAAGTAAACACGCATTGTTATGCATTATTGCTTGTTGGTATATGAGAAATACACATGAAATGGCTCTTAATATGGCTATACAGAAAAAAAGTCGAAACCATTTCATCACATAAAATCTATTGCGAACATACCAGCGGGCAGCTAAAGTCTATAAAGTCTATAAAGTATCTAAAATAGAAATCTTAGTTCTCTAGGAATAGTCTCTTACTTTAAGCAGAAAATCAGTGTCCCGGGAAAAAATATATAGAAAAATATTTTAGGGGCTTGCTGAAAAAAGTTGCTGTCCGTGAACTGGATTGTAATTGTTCATGTGACTTTATTTTTAAAGTTGAAGGCCGAATTCAGGGAACGCCGTGTGCGAGTTTACTCAAAAGTCTCTATTTCTGTTCCGGAGAGAACATCATATCATTCAGGCTTTCGAAAAAACTGTCAACAGCTTCATGGGAAAGTTCCTCTAAGTCGGAAATAGGGGTAACCATGCATTCATGCGCATGATTGTCTCCATTGACATTCTGATTTGCATTGCTGACAGAAGGTCGTACCTGTTCGATGCTGCTTTCATCTTGAACTTCACTACTCTTCAATCGCAGTGGTGAAGATTCCAGGAATGCCGTCATCAGAATTGGCAGCCTTTGAGGGCAGCACAGTGCGTGAACCTTGGTAGGAACCAACAGTGTATCTGCATCCACCGGCGCATCCGATTGTAGCGTCAGACAGGTGTCTAACACGCATTCTTCTCCGCATAGCAGACACCTTAGTACAGGTAAAACACACCTTTGCCACATTGGTCGAAATGATAGAAACCAAGTCATGTTTAGGTCTCTAAGCCGGGATAGTCCCAGGATTTTTGATATCCGGTCCCGGTATCCAATGGCTAGGATCGTATCTTCCATTGTCGCGAGAGTTTGATCTGTGACATGGGTTGCCATAACGAAAAATAAGGACTAGGAATAGGATTCCTGCAATTAGTCCCAGGATCAAGGGAAGTCCGCCAAAAATCGAATGGACGAAGTCTGGAAAAATACCCAGTATGGCTTTGAATGGTGTTAATGCCATCGAAAATACTGTCTTAAATACCTTTGAGACCCCAGTGGTATCAGAAATATTTAAGATTTCGCTCAGAATTTCCGCGAAATGTACGGGGGAATTAGTTGATAATAATGTATGTATCTCTGCAGTCGTCCTTGCGACTTGTAGATCATACGTTTCTTTAGATGACGTGAGCCTTGTAGGCGTCTGAAGAAGCACTGTTTTCATTCTGCTTAAAGTGTCTATTCGAATAGAAGTAATTTTCAAACCGGGCCATGCCCTTGCCTCCCTGTCTGGAAAGGAGCTGGTAAACAAAGAACGTCCACAGCACTTGACCTTCGCCGTCGTAGTGACGAGATAAGGAGTCCCGGGCATAAGACTACAGCATCTGCGGTCTACAATAAGAATGTAACTCCCATCATAGAGTCTTTGAAAGAATGGTTCTATTTCAGTTGCAGGTGCGCCTTGCTGGTGACATGAAAGGTTGTATGAATTCCCTTCACAGGCTCGGTGCAAACTAATACCGTTACACAGAAGCGTGCCGCTTAGTGACATAGCACAATTGTTGCCACTAAGAAACACTTTCTGTCCTTTGTTACTGACACATGCATGTGAATAGGGCAGGTTCCATGTTGTTTTAAGGTACCCCTTTCCCAATTTCTCGTACATGCCAGCCTGTATATATTTTTGGCAGTATTGAAACCTGAAGGTTGAGATTGGAATATTTATGATTCCGTGGATTATCCATTCACTGACAGGTCGTTCTGACATTGTCAACGGTAATCTTTCTAGTTTTTCAATGCTCAAGATTGTATAATCAGCACCCTTCTGCGCCATACCGATTTGTCTATCAGTAAGGTTAAAGATTTGGAATAGTGACGTTGTGTTGATTAAACGCCAAGGCACATAGCCTGAACGTAGATTTTGTAACGTCCAGCCAAGCTGTACAATAGAACGCAATTGTGACTGACCATGTTGTAATAACAGTAAGTCTTGCGATAATATATCGATTGCTGAAGACACAATGCTGTCCAATGAAAAAATTCTGGAGGACAGAGTCATTAACCCATTGTCCACTACAGAAAGTGATTTTTCCAAATTAATATGGTCAATTTCCCGTATTCTCTCTGCTGTCTCAATTTGAGTAACCTTCCAGGCCTCATTGTATGCTGCATATACAGAGGCTGCTATGAAACGCTTTTGACGCTGTTTGCGTGGTCCCATTATGAAATCACGCAAGTCAGCACCATCAGTAAGTAAAGTTAGGTGTTGCTTAATTTCAGGCAGTGTGGAAGTTTGTAGCCATTGAAGGCATAATTTGCCCACACTGTAGGTTGTTATTATCCCTGGGTGATGTCTTTGAGGATATCTAGGGTCTGGCCTGGTCATTTTGAAACCCTGTGTTTTATTCAGGAATCTATCTTGACAGTTATTTGTATCTGTGGGCCAGATCAACCATTGTTTCCAATCAGGATGTGTTCTGTTTTGGTTAAGTATATGGTTTATGTCTATTTCTTCATCTGTTTCAGAGTTATTGCTAAACATTATTGGCTTTGGAATAGACAGGTTATTTAAATCTTTGATTTTGGCTAAGCCAAGACAGGTGGTTTGTTGAACGGTGTCATTTAAAAATATCATTTGTTCTGGGATCATGCAGGCTCTAAACAAAGCTTCTATACCCTGTACTTGCCATTCTTTTGTACCCCAAACACTTTTCAAATCAACATGTTTGTCCCAATAATCAAATCCAAAAGTATTCATTTTTTCAAAGAAAGAATCTGAATATATCAATTTTGTGTTGGTTATCATGGTTTTCATCCCTGTCTTGTTTGACAATTTGTAATAAAATGTTTCAGCATTAGTTATGTTAAAACCTGAAAAATATGAATATTTGCCATACACGGTTCTAGAGCTCCCTTTTGGAGGTGTAGCACAATGTTCCCATTGATTAAAATTTAAAACATTTCTAGGTTGTGCAGATTTATGCAAGAAATGGTTACCATAATGGTTATAGCAGTACATGCTGTCATAATTTGTAGAACCCTGCAAATAATCATGTTTTGTAAATTTAGCAGACATTACTAAGTCAGACATCATATTGTTTATACTTTCAAAGTCCCAATCATCAGCAAATGAGTTTGGTTTTGCAAAGTCACTCAAGGAGATCTTGATTTGGTGTGGATATTTCAGGATCTCGACCGGACCATAAATTTCATAGTCAGTGTTGTCCCAGGCTACCCCACCAGATATTGGAATTGCTGTGAAGTTGGCTGAAGAAAGTTCTGAAGAAAGTTCTCTTTTCTCGACGTGTGAAGATGTGTGTGGTTTGAGGACCAAGTTGATGTTCTGACTTGCTGTGTCCATTTTAGCATATTTTCCCTCAATGAAGCGTCCCAAGGTAAATACCATGATGAACCAAAGTATGAGGATAAATGCACCAAAACCCACCCAAAATTCAATCCATGGAGAAACTAGATATGTTTCTTTCAGTTGTTTCAAAAGTTCCTTAGCTTTGTCTTTAAAGGATTTTGATGATGGCTGTGTCTTTTGTTCGCTGAAGCCTTCAGAGGAATCATCGAAGTTGATGAAGTAACCGGATGCAGTTCTGTCAATTGTTCCAATTGGTTCAGGATTTTTGTTTCTCGCATTTTCACTTGGTACTTCTGTATAGATTGGTGTGTCTCTGCTAAATGTCTTTATTTGGGTTTTCAGAGGTCTAAGTTCTATTGCATTGTTGCATAGTCCTTGTTGTTCTTCTGTAGGCGTTTCGAATGTGATGAGCCTCTTTGATAGGACCTCTGTACTGGTAGCAAACCTTGGTGTTCTGCTACTTATTGGGAGTCCACTTGGCCTACTGTTGGTTATCGGCCACATGTTGTGGTTTTACCAGGTCGATGGATACAACTCGGTTCTCCTTTTTTCCAGCAAGTGGCGGTAGTACAACTGATCTTGTCCCGTTGACAGACAATACAGGAACTGCTTTTCTGTAAGAAGGCCCAAATTCCTTCTTTACCGCGATCTTCTCCCTGACTAGATCCCCGACTTTTGGAATCCAGACAGGTCTTGCTGGGACAGGTGGTGATTCTTCAGTGGTCGTTGGCTGTTCTTTCAACTGTATGTTGCTCAGGTCTTTTCTTGTTTTGTTTAAGTCCTGCAAAATAGCCAAACGGTCTTTGACATCAAAGCTTTTTTCTGTTACCACTGAAGTCTGACTATCAAGGTCAGAGATCAACATCCTAGTTCCGAATAATAATTCGTACGGACTGAATCCCTTCAGAGAATTTCTTGGCAAGTTATTTAGACTACGTTGGACACTTATTAGATGTTTGACCCACCCAGCTCCCGAACCTAATATCCTTTCTATTATAGATTGCTTTCTGTCTTGGTTTTTTCTTTACACCATCCCATACCCTCAGGAAGGAAGTGAGAAGATTCCCGCTGGGCTGTGCTCATTTGGCCATTCTTTCCCCCCCCAGGCTGGATTGCCTGAGAAAAGGAAAAAAAAAATGGTCAAACGTAGCATGCTCTTAGCGTATATGCCAATTAGACTCGCAAATCTTGTATAACAGTCCGGACGTCAGCCGAGTGCTGTGGATCTACATTATAAGTGGGAACTAGCCTGTATATGTTAATCGCAAGCCATTCTTTTTAGTGGTGATGTTATCTGCCTTGATACGACGAGGTATTAAACTGCTTCTCTCCCCACTGCGATCTCTGTTGCAGTTTGGGCAGTTTTTTACAAACATGGTGTAGTGCAGGCTCATGCCTGGCCACCAGTACCGTGATTGTAATTCTTCCAGAGAATCTTTTAATTTAAGGTGTCTGAGACCCTCGCCCATGTGTGCGTCTGCGATTAACAAGTTTCTCCTGTCCATGTTTGGAATCACTCTATCCCCCACTCCAGGGATTCGAGCAAAAGGAATGGAGTTTGCATCTATGATGTATGTGTAATTGAGTGGATAGTTGATCGGTAACGCCGAGCAGTCGCCTTTTGATGACGTTTTTACTGCCAGCAATGTTTCGCCGTCAATGTATTTTAATGTACGCTTTTTTCGATCTACGGGAGCCGGTTTACTGGCTGCCGCTGCGGCTGTTTCAGCCAATGAATTCCCTACAACGTGAACGCCATCACGCTGATGACTCAGTGAGTGTGTCACGTGAGTCTTTGGTAGTTCTTTTTTCAAAAGAGCTACCTGTTCCCAGAGCAATCTCTGCTTTATTGGTGCATCTGTGTCATCTTTGTAACCGTTCTGAATCCATGTCTGCAAATCCTTGTTATATGCTTTGACGCAGAAATATGAATCTGACACTATAAGTGTCGGGAATTCGCGATCCGCATTATCTAGCGCCATTTTCAAAGCTATTATTTCAGTTTGTAGTTCTGAATTAGTTTCTACTGAGTGTAATTTTGTTAATAGAGGTCTTAGTTTACGTCCGTGCCACACTTCTTTTGTAATCTCACATGTGGGATTGTATGCATGTTCTCCCCAAACGGAGGGTTGAGCATGTCCGTCTGTATAGATTACACAGGCGTAATGTCGTAGAGGCAGAATGTCGATTGGCAGAGGATACGTTTTTTCATATTTTAGATTTTTTAATTCTTCTAGTTCTGGATCAAAGAAGTAATATACTTTGTCCGTTGTGATTGAATTTACCCATTGTAACCATTCTGGATCCAATGTTGTTGTTGGTAAATTACACGGTGTTGTTAATGCCTCAAAGGCTGATTCTGCTGTTCTGACTGTGATATGTCTACCGTCAGCTATGTCTTTTTCTCTAGCTATTGCGGTTTGAACTGCTTGAACAATTTTTCCTTTGTTGTTGAATCTCTGTTCAGCTTTTGTGTACAAATGTGATTTGAATGCAATTGGTACCTTATCTCCCTCATTAGAGGTTAGGTATGTGAATCCGTATCTCCCTGGGATGACTCGGATCACAAGGTTGCGTGTATTATCACGGGTTTCTAATTTTGTTTTAATTAGCATGTCTGTTTGTAAGGATCTCAAAATTTCTGTGTGTGCTTGAGTCCAACTGGATCTTTTAAAGTCTGGTTTAATTAGATCGTAAAGGGGTTTGACCCTTTCTGCGTAATTTGCAATATATGTTCTTCCGAAATTTAGGAAGCCTAGAATTGACTGTAGGTTTTTTAGTGTTTTAGGAGCTTGGATTACGGCACATTTCTCTAGGAAATTGTCTGCCAGGCTTTTGCCTTCACTTGATAACTCATATCCTAAGAATAGGACCGTCAGATGGGCAATTCTGGACTTTTTGAAGTTGAATTTGTAACCCTCTGCAGCGAAACCAAGTATTATGGTGTTCACTCTTTTCAAGTGAGTCTCCAAGTCATCATCTGTTAAGTAAATGTCATCGACATAAGATAATGCTTCATCATCATATAGTTGTAGTAATTCTGTTACTCTCGCTGAGAATACCCCCGGGCTATTCTTGTACCCCTGGGCTAACCGACAGAATTGTTTTTGAGTGCCATTTACTGAGAAAGCTGTTAAATATCTGCTCTCTGGTGCTATGTTTTGACAAAAGAATCCATTGGAGATGTCCAAGGTTGTTTTGTATTTTTTGCGCACTATGTTATTCATTAGTGCAGCACTGTGTGAGTTTTGCACTGCAAAAGTTTTGCAACATGTGTTAAGGTGTCGGTAATCCAAAACTAGACGATATGAATTGTCTGGTTTGGAGACCGGAAACAAAGGATTGTTCATTTGTGAGGTGCAAGTTTCAATCACCCCTTGGTATTCTAGCTGATCTAGTATTTCATTTACTTGTTTTTTAGCTTCTTGCTTAATTGGGTACTGCCTTTGTGCAGTAGGTTGTGATTTTAACTGGACTTTGTGAGGAGGAGAATCCTCATCCCATCCTACATGATTTTTATATAAAGCAGGTGCTAAGGCCACTGCCCACTTTCTAGCAAGTGTATATTTTTTATGAATCGGTATTTGATTCGAGAAGGCAGGCATAATTACTTCTTCGCCATGAGGGCACTCCCTGACAAACTCCGGTGGCCAGTCTTTTTCAGCTAGAAGGATGTCATAGCCCTTGGATAGGTTATCCCAAAATAGTCCCCTTATTTTCCTAGTCTTATCTCCCTCTATACGTAATGTTATCTCGTATATTTTGTGGGGCTTGCTAACTCTGGTATCTGCAGTTTCCACTTGAAGGTATTCATTCGTGTCCACTGTCTCCAGATGATTCATAAGGACTTTGCGAGCTATGCTCACCTCTGCTGCGCTGTCTAGCATTGTCTGAGCCCATTCTCCGTTTTTCAGTTGTGTCCTCAGTATTCTCGGCATTGTTAACTACCTTGATACTGGCTACCTTCTTTTTTGGAAATTGTGATTTCTTTTTCAGTTGAGCAGGTTCCTTGTCTTTGGACTTGGCGTGCTCTTCTGATCGTCCTCTTCTTTCCGATTTCTGCGAGGAATTCTGAAAAGATTGAGAGGGACGTGTATCAATGTCTTGATATCTATCAGGTTTTTTAATATTATCCCTATTTCTAAGGTTATATCTATTCCCAGAGGGTTCACTCTGAGGTGACCTTTGTCTCGGGTTTGGAGATTTCTCTCTTCGCCTAGGAGACCTTCCTCTGGACTGGAATTTCTTTTCTTTAGGATTGGATTGTTTATTTCCATCCCAGTTCTTTTTTGGTGAATTATTATTAAAAAATATTTTTTCTGGACTTGTAGTCAGTTGCGGTTTTACTGGTATTCCACCTAGACTATCTCTGCCTAGTTCTTCATAGGATTTTTCTATGATTCTGGCAATTTCAGCTGGTTGGTCTGCTATATCTGTCTCTTTTAACCTCTGGCGGATCGCCACGTTTGCTGCTTCACCTTTTATGTTGGCTAGTAATATAGCCGAGACTTGCTTGAAGTCTTTCAGTAATTTCATACCAAGAGTTAAAGCAGGTTCTGGACCGTATTCATCTTGAATTTGTTTTAGCACATCTGGTATTACCGAAATGGATGGAACACCGTGCGTTTTTGTATAGATGGAAGCAAAGACTGTACCCCAAGTGTCACAGTCCTCAATGTGTGGTGCGATTCCCATTGGGAGACATATAGTCAGAATCCTGTGTTTTTCCAGCGGGGTGGTGTCAGGAAACACCGCCTCTATTTGGGTAATTTTCTGTGCCAACCAGAATGGTATTTGTTCCCGTTTAGCTGGAACTTTACCTAGGCAGGATTGGATGTTCTGTGGTGTAATTTTATTTGTGTTCCCCTGGTGAGGGGTCAGCTGTGGAAGTTTAATCGCTGGCTGAATTGTTGAAGTCCGCATTACATACTGAACTAATTGTCTGTGAATTTTTAGTAGTTGTTTTAGCTGTATTAACAGTTCTGCTGCAGGCATTCTTTCGATGTCTGGATGTGGTGTGTATCCGGCTAGGACCGGCCACGTTGCTCCTGGTCTTCCTAAAGGACCGAGCCTTGTAATGTGATTGTTATGTATTAGGGCGCCATCAAATAAGAGCAAATGCTCTTGGAATTTGAGTGGTACTTCCACCTCCTCGAAAGGAGTGTACGTTTCAGGAGGTTCCTCTACTTTGTAATAGTGGAAGTACTTTGTTACAGCATTTGCTGCTGGAAAATGTATCCATGTATAGTATACCTCTGTCTGCCGATATTCGTGTGCCTCAATTACGAATATGACTGTGCCACCTCTAGGTGTCAGTCCATTTTCTATAAGTTTTAAGGTTATAGATCTCCTTTTGATGACCGGGATGAGTATTATATCCGCGTCTGCTGCTTGCATGGTAGCATCAGCTGCTGCGAGTTCAGTTGCTAATCTAACTGCCTCTCTTTCATCATCACTCTCTGCCATTTTACCGACAGGAAGCTTATGTCTTTTGTTTGCAGATCAGGTTTCTTATGGAACAAAGATTAGGTGCACAATATTCTGGAACTGTTTTATCCTTCAACGTTGACTAGACCAAGAACCATACATAGGAGTTCCCTCCTGCGAGGTTTTGGAGGATATTATAACCTTTCACCCACTCCAGACGTCTTTGGAGTATTTGGGAAAAGGGGTCTGAGTGAGAAAGCACGACTGAGTTACTCTAAATGTCTTACGTTAGTTTTATCGCCCTTTCCAAACGCGGTGGGCGCCATGTAGTGTAGCTCCTATTTTCCCAATAGGCTCTGCGCATTGGAATAGTACCTACAGCAGTAAAGGCCTAGGCCAGACGTTAACTAGGTCTACTACTGTCGATACTAGACTTAATTTTTGGGTTTGCCAGCTAAGCTCAGAGTTCGCTAGAAACTTTCTCGAATGTTCAAGGAAGGATTAACTCCCCTGATTAGACAAGAAGGGATTTAGTTTCTGACAACCATAGAACATGACAACTTTGCTCTCCCCTAATCAAGAGTCAATCTCGAGAGTCGTGTGAGCACAAGGCAATTATTTTACTCAGTCAGTACGTGCATTCTTAGTCTCATCAGAATGTAGAGAAAAGGAAGAGACGGGCGTGTTCAATAAAAGATGTTATTTATTGATCAGTCTCTTTTCTCGTACAAGAGAAATGGATCGATATTATTGCAATACTTATAGTTAAGTAAAGTGCATACATTAGAAGCAATAGTATAAAATAATACTGTAAAAACATTGATATGGTTTCTGAGCCATATGATGTTTAAAATGATTAAAATATATTTACATACACATATACATTTGACTAAACGTACTCAACTGGTGTTTCTAAATACGCCTACCCCGTGTACCTGACCTAAGTCTAATGCGTGGGCGGGAATAGAAAGTTACAGTTTAAGTTAAGTTTGTTTTTGCCAAGTGAATAACTAAAGAATTCTCTAGGAGGGGTTATTCAGTTCTGTACCTGGAATTTAGGATGAATGAGGAATGGTATCTCTTTCTCTGCTCTCGATATTCCAGGCTGCCTGCGAGGGCTGCCCAGAAGCGCCGGTGCTGGGTCTCTCGGCTTGAGATAGCAGCGCGTCTCTCAGCGCGTCAGGAAGGCGGGGCTGCTGCCTGCGGGGTCTGCTTCTGCTCTCGGCTTCGGCAAGTATGGCTGCTCCGTCTTGTCACCACGCGTGTCTTTGCATAGGGCAAGGTCGGCAATATTTATACCTTAAAGGTGCCGAGATTGACGTAAGGATGGACATAGGTACGTCAATAAAGATGTCATACGACTTGCTCGTTAGCACATTCTTTACTAAAGTTCTCTGTGAAATCAAAACAATGGCCGCACGGATTATCCAGGTTGTCATAGGTTTGATTTGTTATGAGAACGTCGTATGCCTTATCAGGGGCTGGAGGAATGTCGCTTGTCTAATTAGATCTCAAGCGTTATGACCTAATCAGATAACACGTTCCTGTGCCGTAGTGTGACTGCGTCAGATAACGGTATCTGCATCATGGGGGTTTTCTTGCCTCATGGGCTGACTGTTAGTTAACTAGCTAGTAAGTTTAACCAGAATAGGGTCAGGAATAGGGGGATCGAATCAGAACCTATAGAAATACACGACAAAACAATGGCAATAAAAAGCGGGCAACTAATAAAAATGAATAACGTTACATTTGCTTTAAAAACAAGGGGAGAGTAAAAAATGTAGGATGCTACTGAAATGTTTCCTATTTTCTGAAAGTCTGTGGGGTCCAGGAAGGAACCCAAATCCACAAACAATATATCCACAGTGGCCTGAAGATTAAGTCCACAGAACAACCATGGTCATATGCAGCCCAACCAGCAGATGATGATGGTGTGGCCGCCAATATTGCAACCACAGTAGGAGAGCCATATCCCAGGAATCAAGGAGCCAAAGCATCCATGCAGACTGGTGATAATAATAGCTCGTAGTAATCGACCTGCAGCAAGAGAAGTATCATAGGACAGTTCTGAAGATGTTCCCTCAAAGAACACACTTGCAGATCTATATCCATAGATTGAACCACTTGCATTGCAAGACATAAGTCTAGTATACAATCGGAAGTATACCACAGACAGTAGAACACAGGCTGCATGCAGTGTTACCACACAGGTCTAAAGGACACAGACCAGTTGTCATTCAATTCCTGAAGTAAAGACACTCCAAAGTGCTGTACCATGCGCTCACGGCACAGCAGGATGTATGGTAAGTCCTTCATGATTTGGCTTCAAGGTGGAACATCAATTGCAGAAGAACAGAAATAGAACTAAAATAGTAATGAACAGCAATAACTCAATCGGTATGCCTCTAAATATAGCGGAAACCAGAGTGTAAAAAGGAAGGAATCACCCTGAACATAATCTGCAATGTACAAACCCATACAGACCAAATCGCTTTAAAAATGTATAGCACTCCAGTGGTATCTGAAGCATTAAATATTCAGTGTGCAAGTCTATGCGCAATAGCGATTGTACTTCTGAGGAAGACTGTTAGAAATTGGGTGTCTGGTTTGTAGAGATATGCAACCTTTCCAAGCAGGAACCATAATCCTAGTCAGGGTAAGTCACAACAAACCAGAAAGTACAAGTTTGAGGACATCCGCGATGGAGCGAGGACTGGATACAAGGAACCCGCTAGGCCCACTGAATAAAAGTATCTTGATCTAGGTTGTGTCGCCGCAAAAGAATTGCGATGTGCAACCGAACCGAAGCGATGTGTCAGTATCGAGCCAGGCAGTGGACGAGATGCAGTGATTTTCTCCATGCGATGGAACCGATGTGCTGATTCTGAGTGCAATGTGCTCCTTCTGAATGCAACGTGCTGCAACTCCTCCTGCAGTAGTAGATGAGTTGGTCCTGAAGGCAATGGAATGGCTGTGAAGGTGATGCGCCTGGTCTGCTACATTCAATGATGAGTATGCCCAATCCGGATCCATGCAAAGGCGAAGATGCACCAATCCCTATGAGGATGAATGGGTTGCCTTGCAGAAACGCCTTAGGCCTCACTTCCAAGTGTCCAGTACAGGGGTGTCACCACTTGGCAGGGCGGACTCACAGAAGTCAGAGTCCAGGTGCAGATGCTGGTAAGTTGGAAGTCTTTTATATCCTAGAGACTTCAAATCAGGAGGCAAGCCAGCAAAGCCTTTGGAGTCACTCTGGGATCAAGTACTGTAGGTCTAGTCCACTTCACCCAGGCAGGGGACAGCAGGGCAGCACGGCAAGGCAGGAATGTCAGAGGTCCAGTACTTATATCCAGTTGTAACTTTGAAGTGAGGGAGGCTTCAAAGAAAGGTCTTTGAAGTGCACAGAGGTTCTCACGTCCTGCCCTGGCTCCAGACTCAGTACAGGGGGGTGTATGCAGCCCTTTGTGTGGGTCCAGGACACGGCCTGTTCAGGTGTAAGTTTGAGGTTGTGTCCAGCTCCTCCCTCCCATCCTGCCCAGGATTACCAATCTGGATGTAGTATGGTCCATCAGTCACATCCAAGCCCCCTCTGTGTGTGGCTGTCTCTAGGGAACCCACCAAGGATGGGTTTTCAGAGACAGGCAGCAGGCACATAATGACTAAAGTAATGAAATGGCAAGTTGGCATTTTCAGAATAGTAATTTAAAATCTGACTTTACCTTAAGTTAGAATGTTAAATTCTGATGAGGGGGTTTCAGCTCTTCCCAATGGGAAATTACACTTTTAAAATGTAATAAGGTAATTTGAATGTCATCCTATTGTAGTGATAGGCCTTGTAGTAGTTATAACCAAATCTGGGAGTTTTTCACTACCAGGGCATGTAAAATTTTAAAATGCTTGCCCTGCTTCTTAAATACATTGCAACCTACCCTCGGGGATACTCAGGGCCTACCTTAAGGGTGATGTACATGCATAGAAAGGGAAGCTTTAGGCCTGGTAAGAGGTTTATCAGTGTAAATTGCAGATACAGGCTGTGCTATGACAGGCCTGAGCCATGGTTAGAGGGCTACTTAAGTTGGAAGCAAAATGAGTGCTGCAGGCCCACTAGGTCCATCATGTTTTTGTGTTTGCTTGTTTGCCCTAAGTTGGCAGGGTATGCTCAAACGTGGGTCCCTAGCTCACTTTCCCACTGGATTCAAACTAACCTGGATGATGAGGGGTGTTACTCTGAAACCGTTCCCAGGATGATTGTTTCTGGTCCAGAAAAGACTGGGCTTGGCAGTACGGGCTGGAATGTTCCCAGTTGAGACCCAGTCATGATTTGCACATGACTGGGTCACAACTGGCATAGCGAAGTGAGCAAAAGAACGATGATGGATTCAACCCAGATCTAATAGTAACTGGGGTTGAGTTTCTGAAAAGTTTCAGCGCTCAGTCCATCATCTTTTTTTGTTTGCTTCTGGGCCCACTAGTAGCATTTAATTTATACAGGCCCTCTGAACAGTTGTTCACTTTACTAGGGACTTATAAGTACATTAAATATGCTAATTGAGGATGAGCCAATACTGCCATGTTTAGGGGACAGAGCCCAAGCACTTTAGCACTTGTAGCAGTGGTAAAGTGCACCAAGTCCTAAAGCCAGAAAAAACAAGGCCAAAAGAAATGGAGGAGGTAAGCACAATTGGAGGGAAGACAAGTTGATGAGCGTAGGTTTCTCAAGCAGATGTAATGTAATATCATTTTGAAACGATAAGGCTTTCAGTTGACTTAAATTATCAAGGTTAATATTAAAAATAGGAATTGAGGGCCCCTTGGTAACTTCCCTAATATTGTGTGAGGGGGGAAATAGCACATTGTTACAAGTCATTACCCTGGAAACTGTTACCACATATGACACTCCTGGCTTCATCCCACAACAATCTTGTCGTCAGGATCAAATAACTTACATTAAAAAGTACGCGTAACACTGGCCAACTCAAGGAGCCTGGACGCCCTTTAGATAACACGCTAAATGTGCCATGGAAGTAGTGCACGCTCCATGAAGTGTCACCTCTTTATAAACTAATGAATTGCCAAATGCAGTTTTTCATTCATTTCTGCTAATGAAGTCTACAATTTCCCCACTCAAATACCTATAATTGAAAGGAACAAAACAGGTTTTGTGAATAAAACTCTCTCCCACAACTTTATATCTGCCTACTTAAAAGTTTTTGAGACAAGATGTAAACTGAAATGTTGATATTGGTGATGAAATGAACCCATGGATCTACCATACAGCAGATGGTATCTCCACTAGTGTAAAAAGCAATTTTTCTAAACACTCTATATTCAAATTTGTATAAATTGCATCTTTCTTTGCCATCAATCTTTGTGTGTCTGTTCAGGCAAAAACAACTCTGTTATGTTCAGATATTTCCATGGCATACGGTTTGATTTTAAATGCTGCAATGTCCAACTCAATTGCATAATCAAACTCAGCCAAGTTTGCCTATGCTGGAGGACAGATGTCATTCCTTATTATATCAAAAGCAGATGATACAATATTATGCAAATAATAAATGTGAGTCAGCAATGTAGTCATGCATTATCTACAACAGCCATTACATTTTTCCAAATAAACCCTCTTAATATGTCTCAAGCATTCAGCAGCTTCCTGCTAAGAATTGTTTCCATGTTCATTGTAAGTGGCATGTATCAACCGTCCAGAGCCTGACGGAGGACTCAACAAGAAAATCTTGTAAATCCATGCCATTGGAAAGGAGAGACAAATGTTCCGTAATTGCAGATAAGGTGAAATGCTGTAACCATTGCTGGCATAATTTCCTAATGCTGTAGGTGGTAACCACCCTTGAATGTTGTGACTAAATGTATCTGGGGTCTGGTCTACTAGCTTTTAAACCTGTTGAGTTGTTTAAAAAAATGTGCGTTACAATCATTAGTGTCGACTGGCCACACTAAGCACCCATCTCTACATGATATTGAAGAGTTTTATGTACTATTCTGTACCATAGTATTGAACTGCTCTACTATAAAATGTGCAAAGTGTTAGCAATTGTCAAAACGTGCAATAGAGGAAATGCTAGGTGTGTGCACATCTTTAACTTTAGACAAACTTTGGGAAGTAATTTGCTGCACTGTTTTGTATATAATGTGTCTAGGGATCAGAAATGCTCTAAATAAAGCATATTGGAAGTTTTCCTTCCAATATTCATAGCCCTGTATAGCCAGCTCGAAAATAAATGAATCTGAATAAATACATTTTGTATGGGGCAGCACATTTTTTTTTTTGCTGGGGAAGGGTCAAGCTTATAGCAATAAGAAACTGGGTTTGCAGGTTTGTTACCAGAATAATATCCAAACTTTTTCAAATATGTTTTTGAACTACCTACAAGTGGTGCTGTTCCCATTGCCTGTAATTGAAAACTGCACATGGAGTACCAGCACTGTGTAAATAGTGGTGAGCATAGTGATGATAACAAAATATTTTGCCATAATTAGCAGAGTTTAAAAACGAATCTACAGTTTCAAATCCTGCAAAATATTCTAGTTCAGAAAGTCTGCTCTTGACAGTCTCTACATCCCATTCATCAGACATAGAACCAGGAGTAATCATTTAATCCATAGCGACCTTAAACACGGAAGGAACGTGCAAAGTTTCTGTAGGACCAAAAATATCAAATGGGACGTTATCCCAAATAATTCCATCAATGACAGGAAATGCAGAAATGCATAAGGTCTGTTCGCACCTTACGTGAAGAAGAATAAGGGTTTAGTACCGCAGCTACTAGTTCCGTAGCAAAGCATTCTGGAAGGCAATGTTCATTCAGAACAAAACTGTAACAATTCCAATCCAAATGAATAAGAAAAGTACTGAAATGGAAATACAAATATAGGACCATTGAGGAGTCATATAAATCTGCTTCAACTAGAAAAGAAATGCACGTATACCATGCAGTGAAGTATGTGACGAATCTGAAGCAAAATCATTAATATCGTTATTGTAACCAGAGGCAATCTGTGCAAAAACAGTGACCTCATGTAGTAACAGTAGTAGCGGCCCGTGCAGGTAAGTACTGTCGGGCAGGGCGGTGGTGAAAGTGACAAACCACAGGATAGGGAATGTAAAATAAATGAAAACATTTACCTTGCACTCGCCGCATCGCCTACTCTGCTGGCAAGACTTGTAATGGCGGTGTTGGGACCCTGACTGGAGGTCGGTCATTCCAGAGACTGCGATGGTCACGTCTGCCCGACATCGTAATGAGGTCCTATGTGTGTGGGGGATTCAGGATCTGTATTCTCTAGCACCAGAATTAAAGCTTACAATTCAGAAAGCTGAAGAGTACAATCCCCTAAGGATTGTGTAGCTTTTATTGTAAATGAAATTCTCAATTTTTCATGATGCCACGTACTACTGCACATGCTGCCGAACATTATGGTTTTGTGCCAACTATGGGCTAAGCTAAACCATCAGTATATATTATGTAATCAAGAGACAACATGTCACAGGGCATAGAGTATTATTGTTCATACTGGAGAAATTCTTGTCTTTGTAAAGTAAAGTAAGAACAATAGTAACATCAGTAGCTGCGAAGGAAGTGGTGCATCGTATCCATTTGGATGTAAAGCTGTTGCGTAAGGAATGCTTCCCTTAGTGACAGCCTCTAGGGCAGGAATTGGATTAACAAACACACAAATGTCTACGGGTCCAAGTCAAAAAAGAACCTTTTACCTCATATGATGCAAAATTAAGCGTAGTTGCTCATCATGCATCATATGAGGTAAAAGGTTCTTTTTTGACTTAGACCCATAGATATTTGTGTGTTTGTTACAGTATTGATAGGGAATATGTCTATGTTTGGTCTCTAAATATCCCCTAGGGCCCTGTTGCGGGGTGGGTGACACAGGGGAAGGAAGTGAGTCGGAATGCTGGAAAAGTGCTTTTAACGAAGGCTTTATTTTTAAGTATGCTTTCTTTCGCCTGCTGGATTGTCTTATACGGGCAAACTCATCGGTGTCCGTCCTGACACCTTTGGGGAACACGGATATGTCCAGGGTGGCTCTGTGCCGTGCAGGTGTTGTGGCCGCCAGAACGTCGGGGTAGCCGTCGACCTCCAGCCATAGTCCGGGAGTCAGGAAGGCACCACCGGAAAATGAAGGGAGAAAAAGAAGATTTCAGGAGGAGTGTTTGATTCACACTCGTAAAGGGAGAGGGAGTGAGGGTTTCCGTGCCACAGTGCTATATACAGGTCGAGGTGACGGAGTGCCCGTGAGAAAGGGGTGCAGGAAACGTAAGGCGGAATACAGTGAGCGGTTCACCCGCTCCAACCCGCCCAGCCCGCTACCTTGCCCCGTACCTTTGTCAGCCACGCCCCTCCAGTGGGTGCGTGGCAGGGCGATACGTGAAAACGTTGGCCTCCTGGCTTGTCGTCTGCGGTAGTCTCGTCTCTTCTCCAACCCGTCTCCGGCTGCCTCTCCTCACCACGCTCGATCTCCGGGGAAGTGTTCTCCGGCGTCTTCCGGGTTCCTCCTTCTTTTGTCGTGACGTGCTCCTCCCTGGGCGGAGACTCTGCAGTGTAGCTGTCGGCATTAAAGGTACAAAGTCCCGGCACTGTCTCTTCGCCCCATGGGTATGCAAACTCCGGGTTGGCCCACTCCTCTTCAGGCACCGTGGCGTGTGGCTGGAGGGGGTGAGAAAAGGGCAACATAGGTACCGCAGACCACCAGTCAGGCGTAGTCCTTCCCTTGTCCATGTCATCATCACAGGGACGACCCGCCCCGTCACACACCTCCCCCCCTGGCATCTCCCGTTCGGGGAGAGGAAAAGCACGGGAGAGGTAGTCCGCGTTGCCATGCTCAGTGCCCTTCTTGTGCAGTACCTTAAAGGAATAGGGCTGAAGGGATAGGAACCAGCGTAGCACCCTGGCGTTCGTGGCTCTATTGCTATGCATCCATCTCAAGGGGGCATGATCAGTCAGTAAGACAAAAGGTTTCCCCTCTAGATAGTACCGTAGCTTTTCGATGGCCCACTTTATGGCTAAACACTCACGTTCGACTGTGGAATAGCGGCACTCCCTGGGGAACAGCTTACGGCTAACATAGAGAATGGGATGTTCCACTCCGTCTACCTCTTTCTGGGAGAGAACCGCTCCTAGGCCGATGCTCGAGGCGTCTGTAGCCAGGATGAAGGTTTTGTTGAAGTCTGGTGATTCCAAAACCGGGGCCCCTGTTATGATTTGCTTCAGCTTCACAAACGCCTCTTGTGCCTCTTGGGACGGGGACAAGATTTCCTTCGGTTTCACGCTTTTCCTCAACAGGTCCGTGAGTGGCGCAGCGACGGCAGCAAAGTTGGGAATAAAACGTCGGTAATAACCGATTAAGCCGAGGAAGGCCCGTACCTCTCTTTTGTCCTTTGGGAAGGTGGTTAGCTTGATGGCCTTGATCTTTTCGGATTGAGGGGCTATGGTTCCCTTGCCCAGGACATATCCCAGGTAGTTGACTCTGGTGAAAGCGATTCGCGACTTCTTCGAGTTGACGTGTAAGCCCGCAGTCTGCAGTGCGGACAGGATGGTGTGTACATGTAGCAAGTGATCCTCCCACGTTGTACTAAAGATCACGATATCGTCTAAGTATGCTGAGCTAAATGAACCATACGGCTTCAGAACCCGGTTCATAAGCCGCTGAAAAGTGGCAGGGGCTCCGTGCAATCCAAACGGTAAGACCGTAAACTCAAACAGGCCGTCCTCTGTGCTGAAGGCCGTCTTCTTCCGATCGGCTTCACGCAAGGGTACCTGCCAGTAGCCCTTGGTGAGATCCAAGGTGGTGATGAAGGTGGCGTCGCCCAGCTTTTCGACCAACTCGTCGACCCTCGGTATGGGGTAGGCGTCGAAGGTAGAGATGGAGTTCAGGGCACGGAAGTCCATACAAAATCTTTTTGACCCGTCTGGCTTCGGGACCATTACGATCGGGGAAGACCATTCGCTTCTCGACGGTCGTATTACCCCTAAGTCCAACATGTCTTGGACTTCTTTTCTAACGTCCTTTCGTCGGGCTGCGGGGATCCGATAGGGTCTTTCCTTCACCGTCTTGCCGGGTAGGGTTTCTATACAATGTTCCACTAAGTCGGTTTTTCCGGGAAGGTCTGAGAAGATGGACGACAAAGGAAGAAGTACCCTATCGAGGTCCGCTTTTTGTTCCTCAGTCAGCTCCGGGTTGACCACCAGGTCCTGCAGGGAGGAAAGGCTTTCGGGTCTTTCTGGGAGAGTCAAAGAGTTGGTCCTTGGTATGGGTCCGATCCATTTTTTTAGCAGGTTGATGTGGTAGCTCTATCTTTTTGTCGGGGAGAGTTTCAGTCTGTATGTGGTGGCGCCTATGGTGTCCACTACCTCATAGGGCCCCATCTACTCTTTCTTTTGAGCCAGGGTGGGTAGAAGAACAAGAGCCCAATCTCCGATCTTGAGAGTCCTCAATTTAGTACCACGGTCGTACGCCTGTTTTTGTCTTCCTTGCTGTTTTTCCAAGTTCGTTTCTGCCAAGTCTCTCAGCTTCCCTAGTCTGGCTTTTAGCTGTGTTGTGTAGTCTAGGAGGGATCTCTGGTCGTCAGCCTCCTGTGATTCCCATGCTTCTTTTGTGATGTCTAACAGGGATCTGGGTACCCTTCCGTACACCAGTTCGAACGCGGAACACCCGAGACTGCTCTGTTTTTGCGCTCTCAATACATAGAGCGCTAGGGGAAGCAACTGGTCCCATGCGGGGCCTTCGGTGGTCAATATTTTCTTCAGGGCTGCTTTCAGGGATTGGTTGTAGCGCTCCACCAGACCGTCGGTCTGTGGGTGGTACACCGATGTCTTCAGGTGTTGTATGTCGAGAGTTTTGCAGACCTCCTTCATCAGGCGAGAAGTAAACGGAGTCCCTTGGTCGGTCAGGATTTCTTTTGGGAATCCGACCCGGGAAAAGAGTTCGATCAGTCTTTCAGAGACGTTGGCTGTTGTTGGGGATCGAAGGGGAAACGCTTCGATGAAGCGGGTGGCGTAATCCACGAGGACCAGCGCATACAGGTGACCCCTAGGGGTTTTTGGTAGGGGTCCTATTAGGTCCATTCCCACCCTCTCAAAGGGCACCCCGACAATGGGCATGGTTTGTAGCGGCGCCGCGGGAGGGCGGTGTGTGTTCTTTCTCTGGCAGACGTCACACTTCTTGCAGTACTCCTCCACGTCCCTATAGATACCAGGCCAATAGAAATGGCGAATGATGGAGTCCGTGGTTTTTTCCTTACCGGAGTGTCCTGCCGTTAAGTGTGCATGGGCAAAGAACATGACCTGTTCTCTGAAGGAAGTAGGGACAAGAAGTTGGGGCACGCTTCCCGCCTTCGGTTCTCGATACAGTAGGTTCTTGTGAATCACGAACCTAGGAAACGGAGGGTCCTCATTCTCGTGAGCGGAGTGAGCAGCCTCCCAGGCGTTGTACAACGACCTGTCTTCTGTCTGGGCGTATTTGAAGTTGCGGTCCATGATCCATGGGTCAGATGTTATCAGAGCATACTGGGGGGTATCAGCGGACCCTGCCCTGACGGACAACTCCTTTCGGAACAGCGCGAGAAACTCTGGGTTGTCGACCCCCAAAATGACGTCCTCAGGGAGAGTATCAACCACCCCTACTCTCACTACACAAGCGGGTTTGTCTTTAGGGCGGATCGTGACCTGGGCAAGGGGGTAGGGCTTTACGTCTCCATGGACGCAACGTATGTGCACCCTTGTTTTAGGGACATATTGATCAGGGTTTACCAGGCGGGTTTGGACCACGGATTGCCTACACCCGGAGTCTAGCAACGCTCCTACCATGAAGTTATTCAGTCGTATACTCACATAGAAGGAGGGCCCCATCTCTGCGGAGTACAGAACGGTTCTCGGGAGATAGCCCACTTCCATCGGTTCCTCCGCTGGGTGCTTCCTGGGACAGAGTCGGGCGATGTGGCCCCATTCACCGCACTCGAAACATTGCGGTCCTCGGGTCATCGGTGCTTCAGTTCTCCATGGTTTGGGTTTGTGGTGCTCTACCGGGACGAAAGGTGTTTCTGTTCTCCATGGTTTGGGTTTATGATGTTCCACAGGGACGAACAGTTTCCTTTCAGGTTTACTTGGTGGTACGGGCTTCTCACTCTTCAGGGGTGTTGACTGTTTGTGGGGCCTCTCATGTTCCCAACCCAGCCCACGGGGTTGCGCTCTGGCGTAGTTGGCAGCCATCTCTATGGCTTGTTCAATGGTCAGTCCCGAATGCTGTCTTAACCACCGCTGGGACCCATAGGGGAGAGCCTCCATAAACTGTTCGAGATATATTCGTGCAAGTATCTCTTCCTTGGTACTGGACTCCGATTGCAGCCACTTGTCCGCCATCATTTTGAGCCGGAAGAACAGGGTCTTTGGGTTCTCCCCTGGCGTTCCCTTCTCCCTTCGGAAGCGAACCCTGTATGCTTCGGGGTCCAACCCCAAATGGTCCAATATGATAGCCTTGACATGGGGGTAGGGAGCGTTCCCTGCAGGATTAGCCACCTGGTACGCGAACTGAGCCTCACCGGTCAACAGGGGGGCGAGGAAACAAGGCCACTTCTCTTCGGGCCACCCTAGGGCTATCGCCGCCCTTTCAAAGTTCATCAGGAAGGCGTCGGGATCGTCCCCTGGAACATATTTTTGTAGAGCTATGCCTGAGGGGTGTGGCGTATGTCCACGGGGTTCCATCTGCACGACCCCGGTTGTTGGCGGTCCCGCTCTCTGGATGCTGTCTAGTTGGGCCGTGACAGTGTTTTTAAACAGGTCTCTATCGGCCTGTGCTGCGTTCCATTGCCTTTCCACAGCCCACTTTAACTTCTCCTGCCCCTTTATCAGGTGTTGGATAACGGCGTCCATCTTGGGATCACAGACGGACTGCGGTGGAGATCCCACTTCTGACACCACTTGTTGCGGGGTGGGTGACACAGGGGAAGGAAGTGAGTCGGAATGCTGGAAAAGTGCTTTTAACGAAGGCTTTATTTTTAAGTATGCTTTCTTTCGCCTGCTGGATTGTCTTATACGGGCAAACTCATCGGTGTCCGTCCTGACACCTTTGGGGAACACGGATATGTCCAGGGTGGCTCTGTGCCGTGCAGGTGTTGTGGCCGCCAGAACGTCGGGGTAGCCGTCGACCTCCAGCCGTAGTCCGGGAGTCAGGAAGGCACCACCGGAAAATGAAGGGAGAAAAAGAAGATTTCAGGAGGAGTGTTTGATTCACACTCGTAAAGGGAGAGGGAGTGAGGGTTTCCGTGCCACAGTGCTATATACAGGTCGAGGTGACGGAGTGCCCGTGAGGAAGGGGTGCAGGAAACGTAAGGCGGAATACAGTGAGCGGTTCACCCGCTCCAACCCGCCCAGCCCGCTACCTTGCCCCGTACCTTTGTCAGCCACGCCCCTCCAGTGGGTGCGTGGCAGGGCGATACGTGAAAACGTTGGCCTCCTGGCTTGTCGTCTGCGGTAGTCTCGTCTCTTCTCCAACCCGTCTCCGGCTGCCTCTCCTCACCACGCTCGATCTCCGGGGAAATGTTCTCCGGCGTCTTCCGGGTTCCTCCTTCTTTTGTCGTGACGTGCTCCTCCCTGGGCGGAGACTCTGCAGTGTAGCTGTCGGCATTAAAGGTACAAAGTCCCGGCACTGTCTCTTCGCCCCATGGGTATGCAAACTCCGGGTTGGCCCACTCCTCTTCAGGCACCGTGGCGTGTGGCTGGAGGGGGTGAGAAAAGGGCAACATAGGTACCACAGACCACCAGTCAGGCGTAGTCCTTCCCTTGTCCATGTCATCATCACAGGGACGACCCGCCCCGTCACAGGCCCCCACCACCGTGTTGTTTATGCAGGAATTGGAGTAACCACAATTATGTGTTTCCCCTGAGCAATGGTATTTCCTTTATAACAGCTGTCTGAACTACAGTCAATAATTTTTTTCTGTTGATGCAAAGAGTGTTTCAGCATTGGAGTCTAAATGCAATTTAAAGGCAATCGGTACACCCTCATTAAAGGTGACATGTATAATCACTGGATTCCGCAATTATGCAAATTAGTTAGTTAGTTATGTTAGCATGAGTGTGTATGTGTCTGTATGGTTTACCCTCTTGTGCTTAGCCTATTATGAATGTTCTATCCTAAAGCAGAGAAAACATGAAAGTGATTGTGTGGCTTTTTAGATGGTGTTTGGTGGTTGCAGCAGAGCACAAGTAATGTCGTGCAAGGCTTTTGCCTTCATTTGGTCACTTATATGCCAAGAATAGGACACAGAGAAATAAAAAAAAAAATTAAGAAAATTTCATTTATGGCCATGTTCAGCAAATCCCCAAACTATGTGATCTAACCTGGCTAAGTGTATGTTTAAGTCATTGTCAATGAGCTACATGTCATCAACGTAGGACAATGCTGGCGAGTAAATTTCATATAGAATTGATGTTATTCGGGCAGAAAACAGAACTGGGCTGTTCTTGTACACCTGAAGAAGTGATCAGAATTTGATCTGTACTCCTAAAGTGGTAAACACCATTAAGTTTCTGCTTTCAGGTGCTATACTTTGGAAAAAAAGTCATTTAAAATGTCCACAGTGTTTTTGTATTTTTGTATGAATTATGTTGTTTATTACAGCTGTACTATGTCAATTTCGAATTGCTTAAGTGTATGTATGGCTGTTTAAATTTCTGTAGTCTAAGACTAAGCAAGATGAATGCTCTGGTTTAGCTACCATAAATACTGGATTGTTTATGGCTGAAATACAAGGCTCTATTAGGCAATGATTCTCTAATTGTAATAGATTTCACAAATTAGGTATTTTGCTTCATGTGTACTTGGATATTGTGGTTGCACTTGCGAGCCACACCTTATAGGTGTAATGTGATAAGGCAAGTCATTATGCCAGCCCAGTTTCTGACTTACTAATATGTTGAGGAAAATCTTTCCTTTCATCCCCCTCTTGGCATGGTAACAAGTGGCCCTGGCATTAGTCATGTCAAAAATATACTTTTGTAACGTCCTTTATTTAAATACCAACAACGGCACCCAAGCCAAACCTCAGTCAGTGGCTAAGGGACTACATGATTTGCACTAGCTTTTACCCAATTAAAAAGCCATTGCCTTCTACCCATCTGCCTAGTGCACAAGCCCCTTTATTAGGCCAGCCTAGCATCAATCAAGGCATTGTTTCAATGGTATACCCCTGCTAGAAATATTCACGTAACCAACCTTAACTTGTTGACAGTGCCCAGAGTTCCGAAGAAGAGATGGGGAGGTAGCGTTTTCTCAGTCGTGCAGCAGGACTGTGGAACTCGCTGCCAATTCATTTGAATTCATTACACTCTCTCTTTGAACCTGGCTTTTCACGCTGTAGAGAATTCTCCCACACACATTTGCAATTCTGCTAAACTGCTCTAGCTCAATCGGATCACTAAGGCTGTATCGTTTTGACCCCTTCGGGAATTTGCTGGGCTTTATAAATCTTGGTCAAATTATATCAAGCCTACATGATTGTGGTATAATGCTGGGGAGTAGGCTTGTTTAACAACTTCAGACACAAGAACAGTGTAGGAAGGTATAATTACATCTTCTCCTTGTGGGGCTCAGAACTCAGGAGGCCAATCTACTTCAGTCAAGGGATTGTCATAGCTGGGTGTTAAATTTTCCCAGAATATTACTTTAATAGTACACGGTACGTCACTCTCAATTTAGATGGCCAGATCATAAAGTCTGCTGGTACGGCTAATCCGCTGATCATGTGTTTCAAATTGAATACATTCAATAGTGGCTTTCGAAACCAGAAACTTTTGAAGATACGGCGAACTATTGTGACCTCTGCTCTGCTGTCTAGCAATGTCAATGTCCACGTCTTGTTCTGAAGGAGCATTCTTAATATGTGCAGCATATTTAGTTGAAATACCTGACACTTTCTTACTTTCTTCCTTTTAAATTGCGGTTCTTGTTGTGGAAGTTTCTCTACTTTTTGTATGATAATGTCAGACAAGTGTTGTGAGTCCTTTCTGTGTTTTACATACTCTTCATGCCTGTGGGCTGTTCGTCCCCCTCTCTCCAAACATTTGTTAGGTGAGTCCTTAAAAGAACAAGTAGGACATGTATCAGTGTACTGATACCTATCAAGCTGTTTATTTGCATAACGGTTACGTAAATTATAACAATTTTTATTGGGCTCCGGTTTCAGAAAGCCATCCTGTGTTTTTGTTTGATTTGTATTTTTCTGTTTGTCCCAGTGTTGTTTAGGAGACTCAGGTGCTTGCTGGGTATTTTCTTTTTCAGAGTTACCCTTAAGCAACAACTTATTATGTGTGGCTCATCAATTATCTCAAACTATAGATGAATAGGTTTCAACAATAATTTTTGATAATTCATGCTCTTGGTTTACAGTGGGAACCGATGTGACGCGTTAGCATAATACCATTGCTGCTGCCACTCCTTTAATATTACTAAAAATAATTCAGGAAACTGGCAAAGTTGGTGAATAATTATATCCCCATATCTGGGGCAAGTGCAGTCCTGTATTCATTTTGAATCTGTTTAGCACCTTAGGCAAAACAGCAATGAATAGTGTAACATGTGCTTTGGTATTTATTACAGCAAACACTGTGCCCCAGGTGGCACAATCCTCTACTGGGAGATCCATGCCAAGAGGTAAGCACATTGTAAGAATTTGATATTTGTCTTGGGGTCCCATATGGGAAACACTGCTTTAAGCTTGTTTGTTTTTTGTGCAACCCAAATCGAAATGTCCTTCTATCTGGTGGAAACTTTATCCATATTTGAGTGAATTGTGACTAGACTAATTGCAGACACAGCTAACTATGGCTGCATTGTGGAGAAGTGTGGCTCAATGGTTAGAGCAGCAGACCCTGATGCAGAGGTCTGGCCCGGAACCAGGGTTCAATTCCCGCCTCGGCGGGTCTTGTGCTCAATTTTCCTCGGACCTGACAATTCTCGCCTCAGTGCCTATTCTAATCATAGGTCCCACTCGGCAACTCTGGGCAATAGCTTGCGTAAATCACCACAATGGCCCCAACAACGCTAGGATGCCTGACTTCACCTTGGGCGTGCCAAGGAGTGGGCATTTCACAGGGAAAAGCCAGGAAGGGTTCCAAAGCGGTATGCGTACAGGGGCAAGACACCTCAGGTTATAAGTGCGCTATACAAGTACGAATTCATTTAATTTAATTTCATTTCATAGCTTGAACAGTCCTTGCTGGGGTAGCTGTTATTCTATGCATAACAAAATGTGTTAGATATTTCTATATTCTAAATAGACCTTTGTAGAGAACAACCTTTAATGGTGGTAAGTTTGGGTATGGTGTATAGCAGGTAAGGACTGGCCAATTCACCCTACAATTGTTGTGGGGACCCAGTCTTAAATTGTTTAGTGGACGTGAGACGGCACCTTGAAGCCATTTCTGATGTTTCTGATTTGTTGATGGTGTTTTTAAATCTTTATAGTCTCTATATTGAGCTGGTATTGCAGCTGGACTGTATATGAGGAATGCCTGTAAAGTGCCATTGGCTGCTGTAAATTAAACTCAAGAAGAAAATACTTGGCTTTTACATGCTTTGTTGGCTTCTCTACCCCCAACAGGGAGCCCTCTTGCCAGTAACAGTGCTTTAACAGCATGTCTACAATTAACAGGAATGATAGCTACTCGCGCCATAATTAATTAATGGAATTTAAAGAATGGAAAACATGCTTGGACAACCTTCAGACAAAAATATGGATTTCCTATTAAGCTGAAGAGTTTAAGGGCCTGATCTAGGTGGCTAAATACCGGTCGGTAACTGTGAAAATCAGTAAATTTCACCGTTACCGACCGGTATTCACCCAATTGCAATTTTCGTAATACCGAATGGATTCGGTAATAAGGAATCGGTAAAATAAGGAAAACCAGTTACCGATTCCTTATTACCGAATCGGAGATACCGAAAACCCCAAATACCGATTCTGTAAATAAGAATCGGTAAAAGAGATGTACAAAAATCGGAAATACTGAATTTCATGAAATTCGGTATTTAAGACTCGGTAATTACCACTGACTCAAAGCAGGTGGTAATCATGTGCACAGCATTTAAACAGCCCTAAAATGCAACAGTCTCAACATAATGGCGGCCCTCTATGTTATTGCAAGGTGGCTACAACTACAGGCAGCAGGAATGAGGATCTGGAGAAGGGAGGAGCGCATGTACAGACAGCGCATCACACTATTTCAACTCACTGAGGCAGAAACTCATGAAAGGTACAGGCTACACCCCCAGACTATCCTGGACCTGATATGGGACCTGCACCCACTCCTGGAGCATCCTACACCAAGGGCACACGCTATAGCACCACATGTCAGGGTGCTCTGTAGCCTCCACCTATTAGCATCAGAAAGCTACCAGGGGGTGATAGTTGCGGCAGGTGGTATGGCGCAGAGCTGCCTGTCTCGGTTCCTTAACAATTTCCTGGATGCCATGATGCAAAGGAAGCATCACTTCATACGCTTCCCCACCACACATACCGAACTGCAGAAAACAAAAACAGACTTCTACCAAAAGGCACAATTCCCGCATGTTATAGGGTGCATTGATGGGACACACATACCTATCTGCCCACCTGCAGCCAACGAGCACATCTACTGTAACAGAAAATCCACCCACTCCATTAACGTGCAGGTCATCTGAGATGCAACCAACATCCGACATTGTGGCAACATTTCCTGGGAGCACCCATATTTCCTACATATTCCACAACAGTGAGATATACACACGTGTGGCTGAGGGAGAATTTGGAGAGGGATACCTGCTATGTAAATCACTGTGACACACCCTGATGTATACTGCCAATGAATGTGTTGGTGTTTGTTATTAATGACACTTTCTTTCTCACCTAGGTGCTAGCGCATATGCCGTGCGGGCATTCATCCTCACTCCTTACCGGAAACCCATCAACCCCAAGTGAGAGACGATATATTGCTGTGCACAAATCAACATGCATGGTGGTGGAGCAGATGTTTGGACTGTTGAAGAGCAGGTTCTGCTGCCTCCACAAAAGCGGAGGAGCCCGTCAGTCCCGGCCCATCATCTGCTGCAAGATCATCGCTACATGTGCTATGCTGCATAACCCGGCAACTAAGAAAGGGACAGCAGTCGATTTGACCGACTCTGAGGATGATGACGATCCACAGCCAGAGCCCAGCACAGCAGGAGTTGCACCAGCACCAGTTGGGAGACAAAGACGGGCTAAGATTACATGGAACTATTTCTAGGTAAGTAAGGAGACACAGCCAGTAATTGTGTGTGAGTGACATAGTTTAATAGCATGTCACTACGCCACATCATGAAGGGCTTAACATAGCAGTCCCAATTCCAAACAGCCTACAAAGCCGTCATGGGTTAATTCACCCATGTATCAAAAACAAGTGTGCCTGGCATTACCTCCTGCACCCAGGCACAACATTGCTGCTTCCTCTGTGTACACTGTCCTCGCTAAATCTGTCCTGTGCCACCACTTTGCCGTCCACTGCCTCTTGGACTCTGTAACAGGGGGCGTTTCACTACTGCGGCTACTTGTCTCCTCACTGTCCGCCAAATCACCTGCACCAGTATTGGCAGTCTAATTATTTTTTAGCACTTCAAGTGCAGTGATCACTGTCACCAGCCCCCTTGCCACATCCCGGCCGCAGTATGCCATCTCCTCCTGCATGGCCACCGAGCGCCTGCAGAGAAGAGAAGTGGCAGTGGAGGGAGTTCTCCATTTTATGCCTCTCTCTGTGCCTTGCCATTCTGTCATCGTCCATCTTGCTGCACAGCAGCCTCACTGAGTCGGACATGTCCCTCATGCCCTCACCCATGTCCCTCATTCCCTCAGCCAGTGTTGTGTTCATTGTGCAGATGCCCTTCTCTATGCACTGCAAGTGTGCTGTCATGTGCCCCACCTGCCGCTGAACTTATCACATTGCATTCCTTGCAAGCGCTGCACCTTCAACATGTTCAGCTCCAGACCTGCATAGACACTCTGATCCTCTCCCTGCGAAGGTGAACTGTGTGCCCTAGCCCTGCGGCATCTGGCACCTGTGTGTGGTCGCTCTGTGGGAGACTGTGTACAGGCATTATTGCTATCGTCTGGCAATGTTGGCTGTTCTTCCCCCCTGCAGTCCTCGTCGGACAACTCCATCAGTTGGAGGCTGGCAACTGCATGCCTCCCGGTCTTGGAGATTATGGCATTGGTGACGCTGCTGGTGATGCCGGTCGTGATGCCGGTGTTGATGCTGGTGGTGGTGGTGTTGATGGTGGTGGTGTTGATGGTGGTTTTGTAGAGTGGCCCACAGGCAAAATGATATCCTCCTCCTCCGCTCTATCTCTCTGGGGTTCCTTTCCTGCCTTGCTTGGTGCAGTCCTGCATGATGTCTCACCTGTGGAGACAGATTGTATATTAGTTCACTTGTCTGGCAGCATTTGCATGCAAATAAATGTCATGTCTGCCAATAAATCTGACTGTCCCCTACTTGCTTATCGCTGATGTGCGTCACATGCCTTTGGGTTCAGTGGGCTGACTGTTATGATAGGTGTTACACTAACTACATCTCCCATAATGCATTGCTGGTGCTTAGTAAAACCTGTACTGGAGTGGGATTCACACTGCCTCATTGGGGAATGGGATTAGGGAGTGGGGGGCGCAGCTTGGTGTGCATGCACCTTACCTTGTTTGGTTGCAGCTCTGGCTGAGCTGTCCGCATCCCCAATGCCGCTGACACTCTCAGGCTTAATGATGGACTCCACCCACAAGCAGTTCCAGGGCAGTTGGTGCAGGTGCTCTATTTTTTCCTCCTCCTGTCAGGTTTGCTTGCTTTTTCCTTTCAGACATCCTCTTCTTCGCCATACTCCTGAGGTGGTAAGTGGGCAGTGGCAGTGTCCCTACCGCTTTTAAAAAACGCGCTACCGGCGTATTTGTGATTTAGCAACTTGTATGCTGTATTAGCGCGTGAGCTCTTTTAAAAAACTTTTAATTCATTTGGGCACTGGTGTGAAACAGAGCGTGGACGCTACATGTGCACTGTTTGCACTCTCGCTGCTGTTCATTTGTTTACCTGGGGATAATCTGCACTTTGTTCTACTGAGGTTCTTTGGAAGCAGACAGGCAGTTGCAGCAACGAATTAAAGAAGTGCTGGACTCGTCCCTCCTTCCCGCCTCGTTCTGACGCCGGTGAGTAGCACCGTTCGAGCAGAGGGCGTGGAAGGTCCGAGACAGCTACTTCCGGCAGCCACCTCTTGGGACGCTAGGGGGATATAAGGCGGATGTGTCATAGGCAGCGCAGCGGACGAGCGCAGCGGGCGCGACAAAGGCGCGCCGAAGTTGCGCCTAAGTTAAGCCCGTCTGCGCCCGTCCGCGGCCGGGCGCGGGCCAGGGCCATACCGAGCATGTATGCTGGAGTCGAGAGGACTTAGTGACCCTCCGCAGTAAGCATTTGGGACCATGTTTACACAGTATGAATGCTGAGCTCATTACGGGCTGCAATCATTGCAATTTTGCCTTTCATCGGGGGAACGTGACAACTAGAGATCAACATGCTTTGGTCTGTGGCTTACTGAATGTTCGATCCTTACGTAGGCACAGTCTTGACATGTATGATCTCCTTAGTGAGAAGCAATGGGACCTGGTCTTCCTCACGGAAACGTGGCTAGACCAAGATTCCATGCCAGAGATCCCTGAGGGTTACTCCCTGTTGAGACAAGACAGAGTGTTGGGAAGAGGGGGTGGGATAGCCATCGTAGTGAGACAGGGTCTCCAATGTCACCTGGAGCAGATCAAGATTGAGGACAGCGAAGCTGGTACATTCTCTATTTCGGTTAATGGTAACTGTACTTTGAAGGGCCTCTTGATTTATAGGCCACCTGGCGATGCAGCGTGATTTAGTGAGAGTCTAGTGGAAGGCATCACTGAGGCTGCACTGCGAGCCGATAAATATCTGGTGTTGGTGTTGGGTGATCTCAACCTACATTTAGATGACCCAGCAGATAAGGTAGCCAGGGAATTCTGCCAAGCGATGAAAGTACTCCAGCTTGAGCAGAAAGTTAAAAGTCCCACTCACCAACTTGGCCACTTACTGGACCCCATTTTCGTCAACTGGGAACATGTGGAAGTCCACAACCCCGTACCCATCCCCTGGTCGGATCACCACCTGGTACCCTTTTTGATCTATATTCAAGGAGCTCGACCAGTGGAGCCGTCTGCTCATAAACATCCCAGACGGAGATGGGCGGCCTTTTCTCAAGCCAAATTTAATCAAGCGCTTACTGGGAAGGGCTACCCAGGGGGAGTGGGAGTGGAGGAAATCAATGCCAACCTTGCCCAGTGTATCACGGAGGCTCTGGACCTGGTGGCCCCACTCGGCACAGTAAGAGTGGGGGGCCGTGTTCAGAGAACGGCGCCATGGTATAATGAGGAGGTGCGAGCGGCTGAAGTAGCATGCAAACGTGCAGAGAGACAATGGAGGACAGCCCTCACTGCTCATGCCAAAGCAGGATACATAGCTAATAGGCGTATCTACCACAGATTGATTAGGAAGGCCAAGACTTTGCACTTTAGCATTATTATCAAAGAAGCCGAAAACTCCACAAAAGAATTATTTTCAATCTACAAATCACTTTCGGTAGGGAAGTCTGTAGCGGTGCCCAAAGAACTCTGCTCGGTGGAGGGTTGTGACCGCATAGCAAAGTTCTTCGCTAATAAGGTGGCGACGATATATACCGCCTTCCGCCAGCAGCCTAGTAAGAGTTCTAAACCTATTGAAACAACAAAGGTAATGGGGGAACAGCGGTTGACCACTTTTGCTACCCCGCCTACTGAGGAACTTATTCGCATTTGCGGGTCTATAAAATCTGGCTCCCCGAGAGACCCTACCACGCCTAGGCGGTTGATGGGAAGTTTGCAGGTACTAGAACCCTACATTCGCCATCTACTAGACACCTCTTTTGAGACTCAGACTGTACTCATGGCTTGGAAACAAGCAACTGTACTCCCTTTGCAGAAAAAATCTAATGTTAGCTTTGAAAAATTAGAAAATCTTCGCCCCATCTCTCTCCTGCCATACATGGCGAAGGTTGCGGAAAAAATAGCAAACCTTCAACTGATGAAATTTGTGGGTGAGGCCTCCCTGCTCCACGACTCTCAGTTTGGCTTCCGTCCCCGACACTCGACGGAGTCAGCACTTCTTATGGCGGTAGAGGCTTTGCGACAGGGTGTGGATGAAGGCCAGACTATGGCCTTGATCCTACTGGACCTAAGCGCAGCATTCGACACTGTAGCACATTCCATCTTGCTACAGTGTCTGAATGAAGGAGGGGTATCAGGAGCAGCGCTTGGCTGGATTCGATCCTTCCTGTTAGACAGATGTTTTCGAGTTCGTCTGGGTGACTGCTACTCTAGGGAGATTGGGCTGGGCCAGGGCGTGCCTCAGGGCTCGTCCCTGAGCCCAACCTTATTTAATCTCTATGTTTCCCCTTTGGCGACAATTGTAGAAAGACACGGTCTGCGCTTAGTGTCCTATGCCGACGACACGCAGCTGGTCATCTCCCTCTCGCGTAGGCCCGGTCTTGCGGCGGACATCTTCAGAGATTGCATGCAAGAACTGGCAACCTGGATGTCCGCCAACTGTCTGAAGCTTAACGGTAGCAAGACCGAGGTACTCGTAGTGGGGGGAGGGCCGTCTGCTTGGTCGTCGGCATGGTGGCCTCCCTGCCTGGGAGAAATTCCAGCCCCCTGTCAGGAGGCAAGGAATCTTGGAGTGTGGCTGGATGTGGACCTGGCCTTTGGCCCCCAGATTGGCCGGGTGGCGGGGGTATGCTTCGGCGTTCTGAAAACATTAAAGAAGGTATTAGATCTCCTGCCTATTGCAGCTCGCCGAACGCTGGTGCATGCCCTGGTCACATCGCGCCTAGATTACGGCAATTTGCTGTATCTGGGGGCCACGGGAAAGGTCATAAGCCGCCTCCAGGTGCTGCAAAATGCAGCAGCTCGCTTAGTACTGAGGCTCCCTAGGAGATCTCCCTCTAAAGCAGCGCTCCAAGCACTACACTGGCTCCCTGTTGGGAGAAGGGTGGAGTTTAAAGCACTCTCCACGTGTCACCGCATTCTGAGCGGTAAAGCTCCTGCTCCACTACAGAGCTTGGTGACTTGGTATGAACCCACGCGTAACCTTCGTTCCTCCCGTACAGGGCTATTGAAGGTTCCAAGAGTAAGGAAGGCTCGAATGGGAGGAAGGTCCTTCAGATACTTGGCTGCCAAGTGTTGGAACGCCTTGCCTCTGGAACTGCGCCTGGAACCATCTGAGACCATTTTCAGAAATAAGCTTAAAACTCATCTATATAGCAGGTAGGCGTTTCTGAGGGGTGGTTTGACCTGCAGCTCCTACTTATCATAGCGCGGGGACACGCCGGTGCGCGTAACCAGGCGCTCTACAAATGTCCAAATAATAATAATAATAATAATACCACCTCTTATACATCATGTGGGTCACACCTATGAAATTAATGATGTCCTGGATTCCAATTCATATTTTTCTTTTTTGTGAGTCAGGCACTTGTAGTGATTTTTACCAAATAGATTGGTGTGTTCCTTTGCCACCTCCTCAATTAAGATCTCAAGCTCCCTCTCACAAAATGTCAGTTTTTTTTTCCTTTCTGCACCATCAGTTTCCCTGTCCAGGCTGTCCATTCTGGTGTTTTATGTCTGGTAGTAAAGTTGCTCCTGTTTGTCTTTCTCTGCTGCTTGCCTCTCCAACAGCTTCTGGTTCAGTGCAGCTGCTTGGGTGTGGCCACTTCCTTGCTGGGAGTAAATAGGATGCACAGAATTGGCTGAATCCTCAATTGCACAAATTTTGAATTACCAATGCGGTATAAACCGATTCGGTAATTAAGAATCGGTAATACCGATCGGTATTAAGGACTCTGTATTTTTTCTCGAATTTTACCGATTTGGTATAAATTACCGAATTTTTACCTACATTCAAAATACCGATTTCTTAATACCGAATCGGTAAAATTCGGTATTAAGGAATCGGTATTTAACAATTACCTACATCTGGCCCTTAATTCCTAACACCACAGATGTCTCCGTATGAGGTGTTAAGGAGGCCTTGGGCACATGCAAGAACTACTCAGGAGGCAAATTTCCGACTTAGAATGTTGGAGGCACCATGTTATGTGGTTGCTACGAATTAAGAAGGACTGTGTATCTGGACAACATGAAATTCAGAAAATAGGAACTCAGTTCACACATATCAGAAAATATTGGTCCAAATCCTAACTAGATCACAGTGCCCCATCGGAACCCCTAACCTTACCAGGGTACCAGATGGTATCAGCAACCTCAAACATGACCACTCTCATTTCCAAAGGAAATCGTAGAAACAGATCTACCCTTTCATTGTTACTTTTGCATGCCCAATGTAAACACAAGAATGGTACGAATATGGCTTTTCAAACATTTATTGAAACAATCGTATTTATTGTATTGAAAGTGAAAGCTGCAATTATTAGGCAGATCAAACTAAGCATGGTAACCAGCATTACAAGAATGGCGAAAAAAATAAACAGTTTAACCATGATAACATTACTATGTGATTATACTCCTATCTCATACTACCTATACTATCGAGAGCACAGAGAGAGTACCATCTGCCAGATCCATTGAGCTAGCCTAACCCCAATACCTGTGTATGTGGTGCCAGGGAAGTCGTACTGATGTAGAGCAGGTTATCGTCCTTTGTTGGATAAAGGTTAGATTCAGCAGGGCTGCACCTCAGTCTCAGTGCACCGCGTTCCATGATAATATCAGCAGAAGGAGTCAATGGGGCAGAGCTGATGCAATGGTTTGTCTGGAGCCTTAGAGAGGTTTCCAGCCGGACAACCAAATTCAAGGAAGTTTTGTTTTTTGTGCCTGGCCTTGGACAGAGTGTACGAACAACATGATAATAACACATACTACGAAATGAACTGCAAGTAGACTAGCTTCTCAGTACATTGTTGTGTAAGTGTAAAACATGTAAAACTTACTATTAGAAAAAGATGTCAACCTAAAAGGTATAACGAAAATGGAGACTGAGAGTGGGCCCTGTATTACAACATAACAAGAACCTCAGTCAGTGCAGTAGTGTAGACATTTCATTTCTCATATTAACAACTGGCACTAACGCTCTGCTTTATTAACACAGTTATTCTGTGTTTCTTTCTGATGTTTATATGTGCTTTCCCTCTGCTTGGATTTGTACAATGTATAAAACCTATTGCAAATGTGTAAAATGTCCACAATCTGTGTAAGGGGTAATAAATCTGCAGAGAGCCAGGAAATCTAAGTTTTCACTAGAATAGTCTGTGAAACAGATTAGGACTGTGCTTAATCTTTTTTGGGAACAGTAATCGGACTTGATTGGCCTGATTGGATCATGTCAGTGGTTGAAGTGTGCCGGATCTGAGGGGCATGACGTGCCTATACTTTCTGAATTTAATAAAAACAGTGACCCTACTTTTTGTGAATAGACAAAAATACCGGGAAGTTTAATTCCGAGAGTTGAAATGTGAAAAAGAGGGAGGGGCAGACAGCTAAACAAACCTTGCTGGGTGCCTGCTTGCCTGAAAGAAATGTAATTGTGCACAACTGATTAATTTGCTAATGTAAAGGGTTCTTGCAAGACTGTATTTGGCTTTAATTGATGCAATCACTTGAAGCTTCCTGATGAGACACATTTATTCTTTTTGAATGATATTGCAAGGGAGCTACTAGCTGAACTGTGAAGTGTGTGCTTTAAAAGGACGGTTCTTAAAAAATTGGTGTGAATATTAGTAAAATCTATAATTTGGAAGCACTTTTTTATCTTAAAACTTTTTGCGCACTTTGTCACACCCTATTTTATGCTGTGTGCAATGCAAGTTTAAAATAATGACTTACATATTCACAGTGCTTTTTGTAACAGACTGGGACCACAAAGCACTAAACATACTCAAGTCACTATTCACCACTGTGCCAACCAAGATTCAATTATGTGGCTCTCTAGTTACAGACACAAACCTCTGCAGTGCATTAACTAATAGACATATCAAAATGTACAATAGTGCTTGTACCTCTGATTAAAGTAACTTGCATTCATTTTTCATTTAAGCTATGCCTTATTTTTTATATATAGTTACCTAAAGGTAAATTACCGGAAAAAAATGTACTGAATTGTTAGTTTTTTTAGCCATGTCATTGAACCCAACCTGAGCTCACTCACCACCCCCACTTTACGCACAGCATCACAGTTCCCATACTTTTTAAGGCACTTTGGCCACTTGATCACATGCTGTACACAGTCCCTTTCGACAGATCAATGATTGTGAACTCTTAGTGCACGGCTGGATGGACGACACAACATTTCTGTTAAGTGGGACACCATAAAACACTTCACAAAAATCAATAACGTTGAAAAAGTACAAATGAACTGACATTTACTTTTTTGAAACAGGTGAGAAAATGGAAGTTGAGTCACATGACATTTCACAAAATATTCACGGGTGAGATCCAGGGGGCTAAAAATGGATTTCGTTTTTAGAGTTAGGGATATACAAAATCGTACAGTATTTTTCCATGAAATGGCATGAAACTCAAGCAAACGCCTAAGATCAGCCAAAATGTAGTTTGGGAGAAAAGGGGCAGCAGAGCCCACATACTCGCTTCTTAGTGTGAAAACGGCTGCTTTATTGATGAAAGGTGCACATCACTATAAAATCCCCCTAGACCTTTGCCTTAGAAAACTAGCCCTCACGATACAGTACTTCACCTAACCTCCCCCTAGAAACAACCCCTAAACTTCCCACCCTTAACATCCTTATCTTGCAACTGCAACTAATCATGTAGCATTGAACGGTAAATCGATACATACTTTAACCTACATCTATTATCATCAAACTATCTTTGTATCCTAACTCTTAACTTCTTATTTGCTTCCTCCAGGTTTAACTTTATTGCCACCCTCCATTTCCCTGCTTCCCCTAGCTCACCACCATCAGCCTAATGTATAACTATGGCAAGTAAAACTTCTTATCTCCTACCCCTTCGTTTCTGAGCCCCCCATCCCGGAACCTCCATTCACTCCTCCCCCTTCAATGCAGACTCAAGTGCTTCTCTGAACAGGATCTGATATAAATCCATCCCACACTTTGATAAATCGACCACATCCCCTCTGAAAAATGCTGTGCATCGAATCTCAGCTCAAGATGTCCCACCCTACCAAACCTTTCCTCCCTGTAAAATAAAAACCTCAAATTGCTGTTGGTCTTTCAGTGGGTTTTGTAATGGCAGCTGACTTAGCCACCCCCCACCAGTGTTGCCATGGAATAAAGTCCATCCACATCACAAATGTGCCTACCCTCTGTCTCCTAATTCCCAAAATGTCCCTCTTCATCTCCTTTATCAGAGAAGGCCCTCACTAATCACCAAGTCGTTTTCACCTAGATGTAAAATGAAAATGGCGGAAACTTGCTTCTCTGCATTAGGTTATTCAAACATTTTAATAGTTCCTGCCACTTCATACCACTTTTGCCATTCCACTTTACTGTGAACAGTTTTTCATCTATCCCACAGTTACACCCACTGCCCTTCTGGAGCTCATGCTTTTCCGTTCATTTCATAAATGAATATCTCATGATCCATATCGACACATCAATTGCTTCCAGCCAAGCGACTGCTCCTGCAAAGAACACTATTGTGAGATACCGCACTGACACCTTTCAGCAACCCTCTCTAAGTTCCTCACGCACATTATGCCTGAAGCAATCTGACGACCAGTATCCCAACCGTATAATGCTCCTTCTGCCCCAGATCCTCCGAGCTGCCTCTGTGGCTCCACCAATTCCCACAAATGTGTCCCAAAGTCCCCTGGAGGCTCTCTCATGCTGGCAATATTTTCTTCATGAACCAAAGGAAATGATGAGCAGTCACCTATACCTCATCAACATGACAAAACGTCCCTCTTTCTAACCCACTAACTACCATTCACCCTCTAAACGGGGCACCTGTCCCTAGCTGGGAACACCAGTAGCTGAACTGTGTTTCCTATCACCCTTTGGTCTGTCTTGGAATGACGGCTGTACAGTCCTACCCACCATCCACCTGTCCACATCTCACCATTCAAGTCCCGGGATCCCTTTTCTACCCTACAGCTCTAATACCCAGAAAGCCCCAAAAAACATCCATGACCTTTGAGTCGAAACAGCATCCAATGTACCTGACCTTGCCTATCTGTGGCAGCACAGCTATCATTCTTCCAAGCAAATTCTGTGATAAAGGCTTTCTCAGCTGAGGCTACTGACCACTGTCCCCTGACCATCCCTCTAACATTCTCTTGCTAAGTTCCCCAGCCAAAGATGGGTATCCCCATAAAAGCTTGCCCATAAAAGCAATTACAGCCTGTTTTCCCACTAAGATGAACCCTGAGTCACCTCTGCCAATCGACAGGAGGATGTGCTGCACTACATATTCTTCCCTGACCCACGGTTCTATACTCTGCTTGCCCCCCCCTCCCTCAAATACGTTCCAGGCCAAAGCAAATGCCTTCCTGGTGGATACGGCTTGCAACCCTACCACCAGCTGCAGAATCCTCTTTCTCCTATGCTCCATGTGCATGCTGGTACCATCATCTTATACCACTGTGAATGAGACAAAGCGTCTTTAATTGCATTGGCCACCTGACACATGCTTAGCCTTAAAGGTCACATCATATTCAAACTACACATTACAAAAACCTGTAGCATTTGAAGTACTTGTTCCTCTCTTCGCTGACTGCCTGTTCATTACATGCACCACTGACATATTATCTACTCTGAATAAAACCTTAATAAGCACCGGCTCCTGCCCCCATAACACCCTTGCTACGACTCAAGGGAAGAATCCCAGGGAGGCTATGCTCCTACCCCCGGCTTCATGTTGCTGGCCATTGTTCCGCACACCATCTGCCTTAAAAGATAAGACCCAAACCTTTACCCCCTGAGTATATCTAGACATCCCGCTCACATACTTTTGGGGTGATGATTGTAATCCCACTGAGATCATCCAAGAATCTGCCTCCCATGTGCAGGTCTTCCCTTACACAAGTTGACAGATTTATGTGATGACGATGGGGCAGTGCCATTCCTTCTACAGACATGCCCAAATGCCTGCAGAAGTCCTCCCCATCCTGACTACTCCACATGCAAAGTTTAAATGTCATCACAAGACCTGCACATCCTTGCAGGTCATCTTTTGTTTGTCCAGCATAGCGCCCAATAACAGTTGTATTTTCAGCATCTTTCCAACCGGGAAGCACACTTCCATGGACACAGAATTGAGCTCAATAGCCAACAATGATTGCACCACTGCTGGACCACTGTTTTCTCCTGAGCCAGCGGTACCCGAATGTCACCAATAGGCTCATGGAAACTTGTCAAATGCGGATGACTATCCACAGAACCGGGCATCCCCACAAAAAATAAATTGATCAAATAGTGCATAGAAGTCCTCTTACCCATGTGTGATGTAAAGGAACCACTGTCGGAAGGAGTTAAACCGCTCCAACAGGGCACAAAATATTGCCCAGCCCATAGGTAAAGCCTTATCAACATACCACTGGCACTCAAACTGAATGCTGAGCAACGAAAAATCCTCTAGCTAAGCTGATAACAGCTGGAAGGCTGACTTAATATCTCACAGTTCACTATGAGAGCCCCCCTTCTGGCCATGACAAGTGTTATGTTAGCCAGCATTAACCCTGATTCTCCATTTGGCACCGATTCAATTGTTGGGACAATCAAATTGGGCATAGGCCATTGTTCAAACAGTCCAGCCATCCTACCCTCTTTCACTTCTTTTGCCTCTGTCTCCCTCATGACTTGCTTATGTGTTGCCACCAGTGTCAACTTGTCTGGCCATCATGTGATAGTGAAGAACCTATATCCCAAACGAACCCCCGCCCGGAAGCCATCACTCAGCAACATTGCATCCCGTCCCCGTCATGACCAATCGTCATGGCGGTCGCTCTTAACTGGCATACTAGCCTTTTTCCATATTGTCCTGTGTTCCCCATCCACCCCTGTTTGTTGCAATACCCTGCTGTCCAGTATTGCCCCCAAGGTGTTGGTTCCATTCGCCAATGGCAACTCACTTGCTGTGCAAGTCGTCTTGCCGAATTTGCCTGACCCCACTGTCTGTTACTATAAGTCTGCATCAACTTTCCCCCACCTTGCCTGTGTGTCCCATGACCTTTGGGCCCTAAACTCCTGATTCTAATGCGCCCAGGCCTACCCTCCATACATGGTAACTATGGGCAAATTTTGCAGATCTGCAATCTGCAAATACGCGCGAAATCGGCAAAAAAATCTGCGAGTTCGTGAAAAAATTTGCGAACTCGCAGATTTGGCCAAAAAGACTGGTTCCCACTGTCTACAGTGGCTAATCAGTAAGTGCTATCTCGTTGGGTAAATGTATAGTGCTTTTCCTACACTACAGCTGCGTAAAGTGCCAGAAGAGTTGCCTCCAGTGACCATGTGTGTGTTACTATGTCATCGCACCTGAAGGGCGCAGGGATCCCTTGAGTGAGCTGTCCATCATAGTGGGTAAATGGCGGGAAGACGGTGCACACAGCTAGTGTGCGGGCGGGGCCAGATGGGCGGGCTTCTATGCGAGTTCAAATGCCTCTTGTGTGTAAAAAAGGTCAGAGACCGATTAGAGCAGCAGATGAGGAGAAAGAAGCTCCTGGTCACAGGAACTGCACGGGGATTACGCTTGTGAAAATGAAGGATGCAGAGGCCTCTCTCCAGCATTACAGCATATGGGGAGTGCTTTTTAGTGCTTCTTCCCTCCGTGAGCCCAGCCAGTGGAGAGAGCTCCATGTTCCTCTAAGGAAAAGCACATGCTAAGGACCTAGTTTTTTGGGGGCCAAAATGTGGTGTGCACTGGAGATTGCCCCTCAATCCTATCCAGATATCAGGCCAAGAAGCGGCAGTAATGAGAACAGGCTGGGAATGCAACCCGAGCGGTGATCCTAGGCTTCCCTCATGACTGCAGATGCAGCTCGCCGCAGCCGTGAGAGGAAACCCAAGGGAGTGGTGAGAACAGGGCAAGGAACTCTGTTGACGTCACGCTGGGCCCAAGCAGCATTCACAGCTGGAGGAGGGATTGCCATCCATGTAGCTGCCAGTCCAGCGCTGCTCTCATACCCCAGGTACTGTTGGTCGAGTGGTGGGGGCCCAGGGAAGTAACAAGGCTTCCCCGCCCTCGGGTGGAAGAGGCACACCCTCCAATTTCGAAAGCAGTTTTGACCGCTGCTCTGTGCGCTAGCAGCCACTGCCTTGTGGTTTGCTTACCTACGGGAGAGACCAAGCCGGGTCCCTACACGGATCACCAGATGTGTGTGACCTCCTGCTTCTGCACATACCGTGGGGGAAACAGGATCGTGTTCCCCAGATGGGGTAAATCCTCAACAGAGGTTCCCGGCGTGCTGGCCAAAAATTACTGTATCCCATGGAATAAGCACACAGGTGCTCTGGTCCCTGCACTTGGTGATTAGGCTACCGTATAACCCATAATAGGTGTGCAGATGCACTGCAACCTATATTCTTATGGGGTTATAATGAAATGTGATGATTCATAGGGGTTATCTCCAAACCTGCTGCATTTTTGTTTCATGCCCTGATGAATGCGTTACTGAACTTGAGCTTCAACTCGGACACCTGCTTTATTTATATCTGTAAGTGCTTCCTGTTGAGGTTTAATTTTTGTGACAGGAGCATCGTGCCAGAATGAACCATGCCCTTCATATTTATCCAAGAAGACGTCATTGTTTTGTGCGATAACTCTACTCAACTGGAGTACTTTCTAATGGCTAATCAGTAAGTGCTACCTCATTGTGTAAATAGTGCTTTTTCTACACTACATCTGCGTAAAGTGCTAGAAGAGTTGTCTCCAGTGACCATGTGTGTGTTACCACTTACTATGCCATCGCTCCGAAGGGCGCAGGGGTCCCAAAAAAAAAAATCCACCCGCTCGCAAATTTGCGAATTTTGGATAAATTTGAGAAATTCGCTGATCGCGAAATTGGTCAAAATCCGCACATTTTGCGAGCGTAACTGATTTTTGGCCAATGTTTAATACATGGTATGCCTTTAAATTACATCCCTATATATAAGAAGGACATGCATCGCTCCAGATATTTCTTGCAATAAACACTTGGGAAAATCAGACAGGGTGCTTTCCAGTTCTCTATAGTCGTAGGCACTCTTGGTTGCCTAGACAGTTCTACTTCTTCTTCTCTTGAACACTCCTTGGCCCGCAATTCCATGTGAAGTTGCTTCAGCCACTTCACATTGTCCCCTTCCATATTATTTCCTTGATCACTAGCAGTAAATGTGCCCCCAGTGGCTTGGTACCCACATATTTGGCAGTCTCCTACTCGTGATCTCTTTACTCTCCTGAACCTTTGTGTCATGCCCCCTGCCGTCTCCTTAGCATCCTTCTCTTCTGCCTTCTTCCTGCACTTTCTTCGCTGGGGTGTCCACTGCCTTGGTGTCTTGACCTTCCGCTGGGGTCTCCCCCCCATCTTAAGCATCATCCGTCTTTCCTTCTCTGCCTACCCCTGTGTCCTTTTTGTACCATCCCTTCCTCAAATGTATGTACCCAGTACCCGTTCCATCCCCTCATTGATCTCCATGAACACTTTGTCTGGGTGCATTATTATGTCCTCTATGCCCCTGGTAGCCTTACCTGGCGTCAAGGTCGGCCTCCTCTGTGGATCTAGCCACCCAACCAGTTTGGTAGTGGCTTCACCATCTGATTCTGACCAATGTGTGACTGTTCCATTGTGATGATCCTGCAATGTACTAGTATGAACAAGTATGTTATGTGATCCCCCTCGGAGCACACCTGCCTGCCAGCTGTCTGCATTCTCCTGTGGCTCCTCTACTATTTCCCCTTCTTTTACACTCATTGCATCGTAAAATCCTCATTCCCTGATGGCACTGTGGAAGAAATCCTCCTTACCTGATGGCACTGTGGCCCTTTCACCAAATCATCCAACTGTGCCTGCTCTTCACCGAAACCCTCCTTCCCTGATGGCACCATGGCCCTGTCATCAAACCCTTTGTCCACCTTTCTCTTAGCACAGTTGTCCCTCTCTGAGGAAGGACAGGGTGCTGTAGAAAGCCCGCTGTCTCGTCCCACGGAAGACCCTCTTTGACACCACTGATCACTGTCTGAGAGGCCGCATTGACCCGTCTCAGTTGCTGCACTATCGAGGCCACTCCAGACTTTCATGTGGCAGTGTTGTTCGTATGAGTAAATATTGGTTTGGGCTACGCACACCTGGTACTCTGATATGTAAACCATTCTAATGTTGAAACCAAATGTTCTATCAAGGCGTGCTGGGAGGAAAAGAGGTGGCTATCCTCTGAACTATGAACAAATAAACAAAGCAAGTGTGACAAATCACTTGTCCCTGCCCGCACGGCAGAGTGCAAAACTAAGTTTGCTCAATTAATTCACATACAATCATTCTTCATGCTCAAAAACCTGAGTGAGTTTTCGTTGATAGCAATATTTTCACTGCATACTTTCTATTACAATTTCTGAAGTATACTGAACAATTGTGAACAAAGATTAAAAAACATTATACAAGAACTCAAAATGTAAACAAAGTATATGACGTCAATTTCCTCGTTGTCTATCCCAATGTATTTCGGGATGCAAAATCCCTGCTTCAGGGGAACTGTAAAAATGAGAAAATTAAATACACAATATTTAAAGCACAACAACGGAGGATCATGTCACATTGAAACATTAGCCATATACAAAAAATAGTCCTTTTAATATGTTAGTACCATCAAAGAAATGCACCCTAAAGAAGTGACAACCAACCTTCACCAAGAGAAACATAAACCACGAAGGTGTGCATATAAGAATCCCAACATTTTTCGGTATGAAGAAAAGTGCAGACTTACTAAAACAATAACGTCAACTAATTTCATTTCATGAAGCTTTATTCGGTTCATAAAAAATGACAATAAAAGCACAGAATACAATTCATGATTAAACAAATTATAAATACAGGTAGAAAGATACCAACAGATACGGGCAGGGAATTTAAAATATCATGCCTTTGCATACGCTAATAGACAGGTTTAAAACCATAGCAGTATAAAAGCAGATGTCGACAGATTTCAAGTTAAATATAAGATTCATTGCCTCATCAACTGTACGTACACCATATTTAACAAACCTCGGTTTCAAATAGGTAATGCGAAAGTTCAGGTACAGTTTACATAACAATAAAAAGTGCAGTGTGCTCTGTTTAGAAATGCCATCACACAAACATGGGCCTTTAGGATGTTTTTTAAGATTTGGTAAGGCAACTAAGTGGTATGCTACTCCAAACCTCAGTCTGGTTAGTACATACTTGTGGGATGGCCTAGTCACCATGGCTAAGTAAAATGGAAAACCTTCGGTAGAAAAATATCTGTTAAAAAACATAACAGTTGACATAGACCCACTGACTAAAGCTCGCTTACTCGCCTTATTAACCATAAATTTTGCTTTCAGCTCAGCTTTAGGTATCATGGAAGCAGCCCTGGGGTTAATCAAAACATTTAGACATTTAGATTAAATATTTCTAAAAAACAATCTGCGGCATATTTAATCCAGGAAATTTTCCTAAGCCTGTCCAAGGAAAGACAATCTTCGATGATAAGTCTATTGAAAGACTTTTCGTCCTGGAGCCAAATGGAACGCCATAACATAAGAGGTCTTAAGGAAATTAAATCAGTCAGGAAATCAATGTCTAGTTCCTGATGAGTCAACTCAGTGGGGGCGGATGAGGGTAAACACAAAACCTTTTTTAAAAAGGAGTTTTCCTCCAGCTGCAGGTCATGGTTACATCCGTGACCCCATACAGTGCAATTGAGATACATCTTGCTTGATAGATTTGCAGCATATCCCTAGTTCTTCTATCCCCAACTTTTGATGCAAATCTAAAAACACCATGGGCGCTTTTCGCCATTTTATGTCTAATATTATTAAATTCAGTAATCCATTTACTGTCGTGAGAGAAGGTTATACCAAGGCAACAAAATGTATCTACTGACTGCACCTTGTCGGAATCAATAAAAAAGGCATTGGATTTGCTTTTTGCCCCACAGGTCATTACGTGCGTTTTCCCCTTGTTAATGGTCAGATTTCTATCCTTAATAAACTTAGAAAATCTGTCAATTAAACGTTGTAGACCAAGGGGAGTTCTCGAGAGAAGCACAGCGTCATCGGCATATAATACCACCGGCACGGAGACGCCTTTGATCCGAGGGGCATCGGCTTTTACACTCTTTAAAATTGCATCAATTTAATTAATGAATAAAATAAACAATAACGGGGCCAAAACTCAGCCCTGTCTAATACCTTGTTGGACGCTGAACTTGGTGCCATAACGCACACAAGTTTGTAGTTTTTGATACAATCTAGCGAGAAAAAAGATTATACCCTCAGGGGCTCCCAGCGTTAACAGAATTGGCCACAATAAAGTATGGTCGACCATGTTGAATGCGCTGCTTAAATCTGCAAAGCAGAGATATAAGCAGCCGCCTTTGGCTTCAATATATTTGCCAATTATAAGATCGGGATTGATACACTGATCTAATGTTCCTCATCCCTTCCTAAATCCATACTGGCTGTCAGCCAGAATGCCCTCTTGTTCGACCCACTCTTCAAGCCTAGCCAGCATGACTCTACTCATAATCTTTATAGACGAGTCGAGGAGGGAGATAGGGCGGTAATTTTTAACATCTGACCTGCTACCCTTCTTGAAAATCGGAATAATAATGGATTCCCCCCAAGTTTTTGGGGATTCTGAACTCACAGCTGCGTTAAAACTGTTGCCAGGAGGGGGCTCCAAATCTCTGGGGCTGCTTTGTATACATCAATAGGGACCCCATCGGGTCCCTGAGCTTTCCCCCCTTACTTGTACTAATTGCATGCTCCACCTCGGTAACGGTAATATCCAGAGGTAAGACGGGCCACCTGCTAGGGATATTAACCCCACCCCACAGTTATCAGAGTCAAACATTTTAGAAAAATGGGAAACCCAACCTTTGCTAGGGACGTTGGAAGTTAATTCAGGAAGATTTCCCTCCTTGAGAAAAGGAGAGTTAACCATGGCCCAAAATAATATGTTATTATGTGACTCCGCTGCTTGGTTAAGGGAGTCCCAGGCTTCCTACTGTAACTCGCCCCTCCTCCTTTTCAGGGCTTGCTTATAATCTACTCTTAATAGAGATATTAGAGTACTGTTCCTAGTTTTTTTTGCAAGTTCGTGTTTCAGCTCAGTCAATAAAGCAGTACAAGCGTGGTCAAACCAGCCTGGACTTGTTCTACACTTGTCTCTAATTGGTCTGGTAAACCTGGCATCGATAGAGGTATCAATATCTGTAAAAGCAGATAAAACCCGTTCATAATCAGTGTTATTTTTGAGGATAAGGGTGATATCAGTCAAGCACTCCCTAACGATAGAACTTAATAAATCGTTAGCTTTTTCCCCTATCCTTCTAATTCTAACCCCGTTTCGTCTGTGTGGTTCCACGTTAGTGAGAGTATTTCCTACTACTACAGAACTCTCACCCCAAAGAGTACATTCTAAGATAATATAATTGTGATCACTTAAAGAGGTGACTTCAATCCTAGGGGATGCACAATGAGGGGTGATATTAGAGGAAACAATCACGTGGTAGATCACTGAGCTAGTTCTCCAATTCTTGAAAGTAGGGATGGTCTGCCCATTATTATCTTTTGCAAAATCCAAAATTTCCAGGTCATAACTGCCCATAAAACTATACAGAAGGCCTCCATAGCTGTTATGCCTAAAGTGCAGATCATCAGAACTAGCATTATTAATAACCCCACAGACTTTTTTGGGTTGATAGTTCACATAGCGGGATGTTAGAATCACCCACCCAAATGAAATTTAAAAAACAAATTTGGGGTCATTAAGATTATCAATGGTGCTAGCTAAATCTTTAACTACAGATGTCCTACTGTCATCAAAAACATTATTATAGTAGTTAAGTAATAAAACATTCCGACCTTGATCATCAAGGAGCCAAAGAATTTGGACATATGATCCCACGGTCATGTAACTTTTGACTACAATCCGCCGATTGATGCAAACTAAAATCAGGAGGCCACCTTTAGCTCTCCCAGAAGTAGAACCCTGCGCTGGCAGATTATAGGAGGCAAACCCCTCATAGTTAACCTCCTCCCTACTCCATGTTTCCTGGAAACACAGTATATCATGGGTGTTGATAAAGGCATTCCAGCCCAGGGCATCCCCCTTACTTTTCAATCCCACAATGTTCCAGCTAATAAATGTAAATGTAAATGTAAATGTCATGGTACTTATAGAGTGCACTGTTACCAGACGGTCACCTTGCGGTGTCGCCTATTCGGCTTCCTGGCGCTGATACTCATACCGCTGTGGAACCCCACCTGGCTTTCCCTGTGAAGTGTCCACTCCTGGGCACCCCCAGGGTGAAGCCAGGCATCCTTAGCGCTGTTGGGGCCGATGTGGAGGCTAAGCAAGCTATTGCCCAGAGTTGCAGCGTAGGGCCCGTGATTAGAATAGGCACCGAGGAGAGAATTAACAGGTCCAAGGAAATTGAGCCCGAGACCCAGCCGAGGCGGGAATCGAACCCTGGTCCCTGCATCAGGGTCTGCTGCTCTAACCATTGAGCCACACTCATCCACACCACAATAATGGTGATACCCTTAAGACCCCACGTTCTGTTAATGTTGTCGGGCAGGGTCATTCCATTAGGGTCCGCTCCTGTATTAGGATTCTCATTAGCTATATTCCCAATGCCGCTAGACAGACTGTCGTCAGCCGCCTTGGTCGGCTCAACATCAATATGCCTTTCCCTTATACCAAACACCTGGACGTTCGTGGTCACACATAAAGCGGACCCACGTAACTGGGTTTGTCAATCATTAGAATCCAGAGTGCTTAGGGCTTGGAATCTATTCTGCATCGGGATCCCAAAGGCCGGGCAACAGTGGGAGTTAAAAAGGCTATTTCTGTTAGCATCGAGGGGCGATTTAATAAGGTGACTATAAAAATAGCTGAGAGGCCGGACACAAATACTATTCTCACCAGGTGTTAAGGAAACAGGCCTTAGCAAAACTGTTGTCACATGTTGGGGGTATTTAAAATGGACTATTAGACAGTCCCCCCTACATGTCTTGCTAGAGTTGCCTATCCAGTCTACCCTTCTGGTACTTAGTATTTGGTCAGAATAGGTAAGTGGAAACACACAGTGGTTGTGCAACCATGAGACTGTTTTATTTTTTAATCACTCTAGTAAAAGAGAGAGGGACCCCACAACCAAAGGGATGGAGTACCACAATAGACTTTCGTCAAGCAAAAATGTCCCTTTGGGACACCTTACTATTAGACCACATGTTCTCAACCACACATAAATGGAAACAACAACATTAACGTGATACTCTACTAGCGAGGCAAAATGTACAAACAAACAAAATTATGAGGAAATACTAGACAGTTTATTCATGTTATCGTACAATATAAAAAAGTTTAAAAACAGGGACAGACAGTTAAAATAAGGAAACAGTTAGATTCCTATTGGTAAAAAGGAGGTCACAAACAGAAAGTTAATTCAGCAGAGCGTCAGAATTATCTTCAATTAATATAGAACATAATCCTCCTTTCTTTTTTGCATCGACGCGTTTCGTCGGACCTTCTAATAAAGCCACCTTCATCAGGAATACATTTAATGTTTTTCAAGTAAATTCTGTAATTAAAAAGAAATTGATTTTTTTTAAAAAAACAGTTGTACATACACAATGAAAATCCTATAAAGCACATCTCATAATTACATTGCCTCGAGTGTGTTTTCTAAGTATCACAGCACATTCTTTGACATAACAGGTACAGGGTTACAACATTAAATCATCACACATACTTTATCTTAACATAAGCAACACACAGTATTTCAATAACAATTTACTTGATGGGCAGTTAGCTCCTGTTGTCTCTAGCATATCGCTACGGTCATCTACAGCACCAAGGTGTTTGTTCTCTTCTAATTATCACCTCTGACATTACAGACATATTAATGTATTTGTTCAAGACTTGCAAAGTTAGATTTCTTTGCTATACATAAGCTTCTTCATTACATACACGCCTGTAGACAAGATGCATAGGCAAAACTACCTCTTATACATTTCGGGGAGATTCTAGATGAATCAAATGACTCCCTCCCGGTAGGCTATCAGTAGAGGGGGGCAACAAGACCACCCTACTTGCAAAATATCATGTCATGAGTAATATGTTTTTTATATACTTATCATTCACATACCTCATGAACTATTTATTATTTGTAACACATGTGCCACTCCGTGGTAGATACCTCCGATGTCCGTGCAAGTCCTCTCGTCCTGCGAGAAGGGACTCCTTCAGACCGACAATCTAAGAGTTTAAGGAATAAGCGGTAAACGCGTCACGACTACCAATGGATGTCCCCCAGCCATACTCAGTTCTTAAAGACGCTACAAAGGTACAAACAAATGCATGTTCAAACCCACCTCCTGTGGTACTTGTTACTGCATTAAAAATTAGAATCCAGGATCAATATCTCTGGTTCAGTAGCACTGGGCTGATAAAAATTCAGTTGTACTGCAAAATAGAGGTACAAAGATTACCCCATAAATACATGGTACATACATGCCTACATCAACACTATCATTCCTTAATGGGGTGACCCAATACTCGCATACTTTTTTAGTATATAGCGTCTCCTAGACACGCGGTAAATTCATTAAGGTCCTGTAGGTATCCGTTAGGTTTCTAATTACTCAACTTCCTAGAGACACAAGAAAATAAAAGAAAATCATTCTCTAGGTCTGAGAAACCAATGGGCTGCATTGTCACACCACCTTAAACGCCATACTCACACTCGCGGGCATTATCCCACAGCAGCCTATAGGCAGCTTCTTCCTATTCCTTATTTAAGAGAGCCGATACCACCTAAAACGCCAAACAAGAAACACACTCAGGGCAGGGATCGAGTTTGTGTCTACAAAGCGCCCCTCCCCCACTATCACAGATATCTCAGATATCTTAAATAGATCTCCATAGGAACACCACGCATAATGCCATACTTACACTAATATGCATTAACGCCAGGCAGCGCAATAGCGGTTTCCTCAAATGCCTTGTCTTTTTTCAAACCACGAATACCACCTGGAACGTTGGAAAGACAAAACAAACAGACACGCTCAGGAGTGCGGTTTCAACCTCCAGCGCTACCGGCACACAGCATCATCTATCACTTATAGTTACCGTAATGTTAAAAATCGCCGGTGTCCCGCGTGTCAGCATACTCCAGTCTTCACGCTCGGAGAGCTTAACAATACCCAGCCGTCCTTTAAATACTCATAGCGGACGCGGCAGTGACTCATGATTACAGATATGCGGGTCTCGACCGGTCTCAAACTTCCTGTTTAGTTCTAGTAATCACAGAAATAAGAGATAGAAATAGGACTAACCAACCTCGACTGTACTGTTATACCGAGTAGGTCATCAAAGACCGAATATACAACCCATGTGGTAGAACAATTATCTAAACCTCGAGGCGGCATTTACATCATAATACAAAGCGCCACCATAATTTTATACGTCACTTGGATTATAAAATAAAAAATAAAAAATTAATTTAAAAATAGGTCATGTTACCAATTACCGCCCTAAACTGTGGGACGCATAATTTTGTAATTGCATTTTCGTGCTATTTATGCCGAACATATCCATGACAATAAGCTAATCCAAAGATATACACCAACAAAGGGTAACCAAGATTTTGGTACTAGTATGATCTGAGCGCATTCCATACCAGGCGCAAATCCCGTCTGACTGAGTTGTTTAAACACTTACCCATCTGGTTAAAAGAGGGGGACTAACACTGATCGTACAGAAGGAGCAAGACTGTCCATAGCCAAACAGTTCAACTATACAGCTCCAATGATCCTTTCCCATTCTTCCCTGGAATTCAGTCCCTTTCTCACAGTATTGAAATACGAAATGTACCATTGTTCTCGCTGTTTACGCATTGTGGTAATGTTGCCGCCCATCTTACCAATTTTTACCTTCTCCAGAATGAACCACTTGAAGTCACTCTCCCCATGATTATTTTCAAGGAAGTGTGTAACAATGGGGGCTCTGATCTTTTTAGTTTTTATAGCAGACCTATGCTCTTGGAACCTAATGCGGGCTTCTCTCCCTGTCTCTCCAATGTAGCAGAGCCCACAAGGACAGGTCAGAAGATAGATAATATTCTTACTTCTACAGTTATTATGTGCCCTACAATTTACAGTATTCCCATTATTGGTAAACTCGGAAGCAATTATACATTGAGGACAAATATTGCAGGTTCCACACCGAAAGTTACCTACAACTTTGGTGTTGTCTATTGTTCTTTGTTCATCAACAGCATTGTCCCTATACGTGTGGACCAATAGGTCATGCAGCTTTTTATTTTTCTTAAACGCATACAGTGGTCTCTCTAAAACTACCTCCTCATCATGATTCAGGATATGCCAGTTTCTGTTGACCACGTTCTTTATCTTATTGCTTAAATCAGAAAATTTACTCACAAAAACAATTTTGTTCATTTTACCTCTTTCTTTTTTAGTTTTCTGAATTAGTGCATCACGGTCATAAAATCTTGCCCTCTTGAGAGAGTGTGATAAGAGTATTTTTTGGGTACCCTCAATCTTTGAATTTGTTTTTAAGCACCTCTGCATGTTTATAGAAATCCTTCACATCAGAAAAATTTCTTCGCAGCCGAAGAAATTGGCTAAAAGGGATACTCTCCTTCTGGGATTTAGGATGGAAACTTGAAAAGTGAAGGAGAGTATTTTTAGCCATAGGTTTGATGAATAGCTCAACTGATAAAGCACCATTGGAGTTTCCTATTGAGAGGTCTAGGAAGTCAACTTTATTGGTGCTGTAGGAAGATGTAAACCTAAGATTTGGGTCTCCCAGATTAATCCAACTCAAAAATTCTTCAAGAAGCTCAGTAGTGCCTTCCCAAATAAAAAAGATATCGTCAATGTAGCGGTACCAGCCCGCTACATTTTCGAAGAAAGGGGCCATTTCATTGTGTATATGTTTGGCTTCAAATTGCACAACATAAAGGCAGGCCAGACTGGGGGCACAGGTAGCCCCCATGCTGGTCCCCTTTAGCTGCCTGAAGTATTCAGTTTTAAATAAAAAAACATTATTGGTAAGGATTAGTCTTACACAATCAACAATAAAGTCCTTCTTGGCACCACCCAGGTCCTGGTTAGTTAGGAGAGCATCAATAACATCTACTGTATCAGACTGAGGAATGTTCGTATAAAGAGACTCAATGTCGAGAGTGACCAGACACTGAGTCTCTTCACAGAATGGTTGACCCTCTACTAACGAGATAATATGTGCCGAGTCTCTTACGTACTATTTAAGATTACACACTAGTGGTCTAAGAAAATGGTCCACATATTTGCTGACCGGCTCCAACAAGGAATCTATGCTACTAACGATGGGCCTCATGGAGGGATCCGCTTTATGTTTATGCACTTTTGGTGGCTTTATTAGAAGGCCCACCGAATCGCGTCGATGCAAAAAAGAAAGGAGGATAATGTTCTATATTAATTATTTATCAAGACAGAACTTCTATTTTTCATAGAAGTTCTGTCTTGATAAATAGTGAGCAGAGACGAATTTTCTGGAGCTCCAAAACTCTGGACAGAATTTCTACATTGATTGAGCACACTCAACTCTTAGTGAAAACAAACTTGGAAGAACCAATTGAAAATTTTGAATATATAATTAAAGAACTCAAAAATTTTCTACTAGATAAACTACATCATGCCATACCGGGAGATAAAAAGTGGAATAAACAAAATTACAACAAAAATAAAACCCAAAATTCTATCACGAAGAAAAAACTGAACAAACTTGTACGTGCCCAATACATGAACTTTTCCCTGTCCATCGAGAAAGAAATCAATAAACAAAAAAATAAGCTGAGAAGAGAGAAACAAAGAAATAAAAAAGCACTACAAGATCGTAATTGGGTTGATCTCCAAATAGCTGCAAAAGAATATAATCAACGCAAATATTGGTCCCTCATAGCTAAAATAACAGGCACAAAAAAGAAACTCCAAACAATACCTGTCCCACCGAAGGAATGGGAAACTTATCTGACTGACCTGTACAAAGCAAACCCGATTAGCTCCGATAAAAAAAGTTCAGACAAAAAAAAGGAGAAAGATAACTCACAAACATTCAAAATTACAGCAACCTCAGTGGAATGGAATATCCGAAAAGCAAGAAAAACAGGTGCCTCTGGCCCAGACCAGATTCCAATAAAGATTTTTCAAGCAAACTCAAAGGAGTGGAGCCAGTTGTTATCAATCTTATTCAATCATATCTTCAAAACTGGACAAATTCCTAAATCTTGGCAGGGGAGTATTATCATCCCAATACACAAAAAGGGGAGCAGGATCATCGCAGGGAATTATCGACAAATTGCATTAATGGATGCCGTAGGAATTTTTTTTGCTGCAGAGGTATTACAACGACTAAAGGATTGGGCTTTTTCGCTGGATCTAATTCCAATGTTCCAAGCGGGCTTCAGGCCGAAACATTCTGTTACAGACAATATTGCTATCATCCAGACAATATTAGATAAATATGTAATGGGAAAATCTCAGGCAGTATACGCAGCATTTATAGACTACTCAACTGCGTTTGATCGTGTTGATCGACCAACCCTATGGCACAAACTCAGGGGACTTGGAATTCCAGAACAATTGCTGCAAACCATAGTAAATCTTCACACCAGTACCTGGTGTCAAGTACAAATGGGGGGAGAAAAAGGTTTAACGAAAATGATAAATACAGCTAATGGACTAAAACAAGGGTGTCTTCTGGCCCCGATATTATTCTCCTTATACCTTAGCGACTTGCCCAAACAGTTACAGCAGGGCTCAAGTTTACCCCCAAAAATCGCTAAGCACAGCATACATGCACTACTCTATGCTGACGACATAGTGATGCTTGATCTCACTCCCTTTGGTTTGCAAAAATCACTGGATATTCTTTACAAATACTCAAAAGCAAACTTTTTAATCCCAAATTTAAAGAAAACAAAAATTGTGGCCTTTTCGGGGAAGAAATCAAGTGCTAAGTACAGTTGGAACCTAGGAGGAGAAAAATTAGAAATAGTTAACGAATATCCTTATCTCGGCAGGATTCTCTCCAAGAACATATCAAATGTAAAACAGATAGAAAACTTAATGAAGAAATCTGAAGTACACGCTGAGGCCGTCCTAAGATTCTATCGTTCTACTGGGAACAGGCACTTTTCCTCTCTGTTAAAAATATATAAAGTAAAAATCCCCCCTGTGCTATCATACGCAACTGAGTATATTCCAATAAAGCAATGGACCTATATGGATCGTAAAGAGGGGAAAATTTTAAAAAGAATAATGAAGGTCTCAGATTCCATACCAGTTCAAGCTCTGCGACTAGAATTCTCCATTACAAGCTCCTACGCCACAGCGGTAGCTAATGTAATTAGGTGGACCCACAATCTTCTCCACGCAAAGGAGGGCACCTTAAGATACCTACTGAAAAAAGAAACCTTTGACGATGAAGCAAAAAATCTGACTTTTTTAAATAACATGACTGCTGTATTCAAAATGGCAAAAATTACTCCGGACATTATGCTTACTTGGTCAGCAGCCCAAATGAAACTTTTCTTAAAATGTTTCACCCCGAAGCTAAGTTATGATCTAGATTATGAACATTGTAAAAAATTGTCAACATATAAAACCTATGTAGACTCACTGGAATATCAACATACTCACCCGTACATCTGGTTTTCTTTGACCCATGGCGCAAGGAGGTCGGTTACCATGTTAAGATTGGGCATCCTACCCGTATTAACTTATACGGTAAGATGGTTGCCAGGAGGATCGTCGCTATGTCCTTTGTGTGAAGGGGGTGACCAAAACATTGAGCACCTGCTGTTTGTATGTCCTAGCTCAAAAGTAACTATAGCACGCACAAGATTTCTTGCCCCTATTTATCGCGCCTGCAGAATTACACGAGTGAGCGAACTATTAGAGTTGTGTAAACAGCCACCAAATGAATTTGTTTGCTACAATTTTTATAATTTTTAAAAACATTTTTTACCATTATATTGATGAAATGTGAAATTTCTTTTTTTTTTCTGTAAAATGTATATTTGTGGTCCTCTGTCGAGTACCAATACAAATAAAACTCTTTGACTTTGACTTTGACTTTGACTTTGACTTTGACTTCTATATTAATTGAAGATAATTCTGACGCTCTGCTGGATTAAGTTTCTGTTTGTGACCTCCTTTTTACCAATAGGAATCTAACTGTTTCCTTATTTTAATTGTCTATCCCTGTTTTTAAACTTTTTCATATTGTACGATAACATGAATAAACTGTCTAGTATTTTCTCATAATTTTGTTTGTTTGTACATTTTCCCTCGCTAGTAGAGTATCACGTTAATGTTGTTGTTTCCATTTATGTGTTATTTTTTATTGTATCATGATATTCCTCCAGATGGTTAGTAGGGATTGTTTCAGTCGATGGAACATTGGTTAAAACAACCACGTAAGGTGCACAGTCAGGTGGAAGGTTATTAAAGCGTTTTTCTTCAACTCCCTTGGCCCAACCTGGCTCGCAGGGGCCACTGCCACTGCAGCTTGTTTAGTCTGACAGGTGATAGGCGATAATTCAGGACGAGGGGGTACAAATAAAACTACATCATTTACAGTTCTCCCCCCATTAGGGAGCTTTGGGGCAGCTTTGGAGACTATAGGACCCTTCTCCACTACCTTGGATCTTTCGGCCGTGGCGATATAGGTGTCCAAAAGTCCACCTAGTCTAATTACTTCAGCAGAAATATGGTCCAATTTGTCCACTAGAGGTTTAATAATCTTTTCTACCTTGGAATCAATGATACCGACCAAAAGGTCAAATTGGTCGGTGTTCATTGTTACTGAGCCTTTCTTGTCCATTGGCTGGGCATCCCCTGCGGTACAACTGGGAGATGTTACTACTCTTCTTTTGTTGCGAGTTCGGTTTCCTCCCCGGTTGATTTGGGCTTTCCTAAAAGCTCTCAGCGCTCTCGGTGCTGGTGAACATTGGACAGGGGTCTCAATGGATACATCAGACCTATCCATATTATAAGCTGATTCGGCAGACACTTCCACTTCCACTAGCACTTCATGGCTATCCAGTTCACAATTATCATCCACAGGTGAGGCCATCTGCGAGCTCGACAAAGTGGTACATGTGGTGGGTGGACTCCCCTTACCGAGCGATAGTCTGCGCTCCTTGTTTATTTTATTAACCACTTTAACTAAATAGTTGTCCATTGTGGCAATCACAGAGGGGTTTTTAACGGCCTTCTGTTTGGACATTATAGAGCTAGCAAGGAATAAAGTTAAATAAACTTAAAAAAGAACAAAAGCTATCATGAAATGATAATAGAGATGAAGTAAACAACTCGTGATCCTACTAATTAAAACAAGCAACTCATATAACACAGTCAGAGAGTTCAAAGAAATCGGGTTATCTCATTAGTTAATCCACATGTCACGACTGCTGCTAAGACCAAGGGATGTGGCCCAGCCCAGCCTTGTCCAGCCCCGGACTGCCACAGACTGTCCCGCCCTTGTCCCGGGTTCTCCCGGCGTGTCTCGCGCGCGATCCCGCGATGTGGGGGCTCTCGTGAAACTTTATGCGGGGGAGACTTGCGGCAAAGTTGCGGTCCCAGTATCCCGCTGGGACACACAAAGAGCCTCCACAGCCCCCAGCAGCAACAAACAGGTATTTCCAAAAGAGAGCCCCGCTCTACCGGGGCTCCCGCAAAACTTTATGCGCCTCCGGGCGCTGGGCAGGGCGTGTGCAGCTTCCTGGCGCAAGGGGAGCTGGGAAATGGAGTCCCCCCTCACAGCGGCCGTGCCGTGGTCTGAGAAGGCAGCGGTGGCAGGGGGAGACTTGCGGCAAAGTCGCGGACCCAGTATCCCGCTGGGACACACAAAGAACCTCCACAGCCCCCAGCAGCAACAAACAGGTATTTCCAAAAGAGAGCCCCGCTCCACCGGGGCTCCCGCGAAACTTTATGCGCCTCCAGGCGCTCGGCAGGGCGTGTGCAGCTTTCTGGCACAAGGGGAGCTGGGAAATGGAGTCCCCCCTCACAGCGGCTGTGCCGTGGTCTGCGAAGGCAGCAGCGGCAGGGGGAGACTTGCGGCAAAGCCGCGGTCCCAGTATCCCGCTGGGACACACAAAGAGCCTCCACAGCCCCAAGCAGCAACAAACAGGTATTTCCAAAAGATGCAGGGCCAATTCAGACAGAATTCTGTGACACCGCTGGAACGAAAAGACAACATGTTATCGGCTTCAATCTACAACCTGTTTGTGAATATTGATGCATGATCTTGTTTCCTAATCATTACCTGGCTCAACAAAATTCGGTGACACCACTGGAACAAAAAGACAACATGTTATAGCCGTCAATCTACAACCTGTTTGTGAATATTGAAGCATGATCTTGTTTCCTACTCAGTACCTGGCTCAACATTTGATGCCAGCATCTATCCCACAATCTAGGGGTCCTGGTGCACCGGGTCCAGGCAGTGCAGAAACATCTGCAAAAATTATACAAAAGATAACATTACAAAGCCCTCCATGTATTTGATCTGTGTCGGATCATGAACGAAATGTATACATTCCAAAACATCAGGTTACCTTTTCATCCGAAAAGCTGTTCGTATTCACGACACGTTCCAGATATTTCAAATGTATGTTTCAATCAACGCCAAATTCAGTGAAATATGTGTTGCCTGTAAAAAAACGAATTGCTCTTAAAAACATTGTCTGCCAAAGAATTCTACAAGCCCATGTCTGCAAGAATATATATTATATTTTTTTTTATAAAAAATAAAAATAAAATAAAAACCCATGAACCTAAAAAATGGGGAAGGGTGGATGGGGCAAACAAATCTGCGCCACACCGCTCGTCCCCTTTCCTAACCCTGCCCTGTTGCGCTGCGTGGACCGTTGCACCGTACAAACTTTCCCAGGGGGACACCGGCTTGTGCCAAGTCCCCCTGGGACCCATTCAACAGTGTATGACACCCGATAAAGTGGATTTTTTTTTATTGAAAGCAAGTTGAAATCAAAACATGCAAAAGCCAGAGATGTGTTAAACAAGAAACATCGGTGATCTGGTACCTTTACACAACAACTAATCAGAACACAAATAGCTGCATTGGCTGGTTTTGCTATTTACAATACTTAAACATGGTTGTTATATGCTTGTCCATGATGTGTATGTATTTAACACAATAATAGATGTCATACAAAACAAAAATGCTGCACACATCAACCTGGCTGGGTCGAAGACCCCCAGAACTAACTACATGAAAGAAGTAATGTTTACTCCACTAATGCAAAATGCATCTGAGGAGAAGAACGTATACACTCACCTTGCAAGATCCAACGTGGGTGTCTAGAGTAGACACGCCATTTCTAATTTGTCATTCAATCCATGTGGTATCATGGTGTTAAGGAATTTCAGGGGGCATAGGCAGATTGTCAAGGCAGATGCTTCTTGATTTAGGTGAGTCTGCTACTAACAGAGGGGTCTTACACTTCTCCGATTCAGCAACACCCCTTGGGGACTTTCTTGCTAAAGGCCTCTTAATATGTGGCCTACTTAATGTTAGGTCTCTTCCTAAACATACGGTTGAGATTCAGCTTTTGCTGGAATCACATGAGCTCGATGTCCTATTCATGACTGAAACTTGGATGCGGGCGGAGTGTGAGGTTGACCTTCGGTGAGCCTGCCCGCCAGGATAAAAAATCCACCACCAACCTAGAGAAAAGGGGAAAGGCGGGGGAGTTGGAATAATCTACAAAGATACGTGGGTGATTGGTACCATTGACATTGACAGGGTCAATGGCGTGGAACTATGTGGCATTTCCTTAAAAAATGAGGCTGGTCTTATATGTACTGGCATCGTTTGCTATAGGCCTCCGGGTGCGTTCTGTATTTCACAGCAGCAATTATTAATGGACACCCTCTCTAATATTGCAGCTACTCACCATAAACTTATAGTTCTGGGGGACTTCAACTTATAGTTGAATGGACCACTTGATTCTGTCCTTTATAATCTTACTCACTCTTGTGAAGGGCTCGGCCTTTTTCAGCATGTTTCCTCAGCCACGCACAAAGCCGGACACGTACTTGACCTAATTTTTTAGGAACCTCTCCTTCTACTGATTGGTAATATTCTTCCTATGGATTGGACGGACCATTCTCTGGTTAAAATTTTTGTGAGAATGCCTACCATCCGGAATCAGGCACCTCGATCCAAATTTGACTATGTTAGTAGGAATTGGAAGGCTCTTGCTCGTGCAAGAAGTCTTGGCTTGGTGTTCAAGGTGGGAGATTGTTTCTCTGTAAACAGACAAGTCGAGGATAATTATGACTCTATTTGTTCTGTAATCACCTCGACGTTGGATTTCCAGGCCCCACTAGAAAAACATAGTTGTAAGGGTAAGCCCTCCGCTCCTTGGTTTACTGACCTTTTAAAGTACCTGAAATTAGCAAGTAAACAGGCAGAGAGGAAATGGAGACGAGGTTATAAGGAGGCAGATACATTTTTGTGGAAACAAAAAATGGCTGAATACAAATCTGAGATTAGAAGTTCTAAGGCACAACACTTCTCTCAGTTAATTTGTAAAAGTTCCAATAGCACTAGAAGCATTTTTACCATCCTGAATAGCATCACCAAACCGGAGTGTTCTAGGAAAGTGATAACTCCTTCTCTGGCTCTCTGTGAGAACCTGGTGGAATTCTTTCATGAGAAAATCCAGCAGATTATTGATGACCTTAAAGTCGGTCAAACTGAGGCTGGGAATTTCTCAGTGGAGGATACCAGCATAGCTGGCTGCCTGCTGAGTGAGGCAAAGTCTATTGGGAAGGGATCGCTGAATCAGGATGCGAACTGTTTATCGGAGTTTCAGCCTTTATCCTCAGAGGAGTTTAGTAAATTGGCACAGGGTATCTCCTCTGGATCACCGTTAGATCCCCTCCCACATAGGAGTTGGAAAGAATATGGGGAGGAATTGTTTCCCACCCTCCGCCTCATCTGCAATCAGTCTTTAACGACTGGTGTGGTTCCCACCAAATGGAAACAAGCCCTGGTGTCTCCTCTGTTAAAAAAACCATCCTTAGTCCCGGAATGTGCAAAAAATTACAGGCCCATCTCTTTGCTACCTTTCCCTTCAAAAATTGTACAACGCACGGGTAGCTCTGCTCTCTCTGCATATTTGGAACAAGCCAATGTACTGGAGGAGGCACAATTTGGTTTTCGACCAGCGCACGGGACTGAGTAAGCACTGGTGACGGTCATGGATGAGCTTCGGAGGCAGACAGACAGGGGTCAGGCAGTGGCATTGGTCCTGCTGGACCTGTCTGCCGCCTTCGATACGGTAGATCATAAGCTCCTGCTGGATAGACTGAGTGGGGTCAGAGTGAGTGGCTGCGCCTGGCAGTGGTTCCGCTCCTTTCTGCAAGACAGACAGCAGGCGGTGTCTCTTCCCCCATTTCAGTCATCCTTTTTTGACATAAGCATGGTGTGCCTCAGGGCTCGGCGATCAGCCCTATTTTGTTTAATGTGTACTTAAGACCTTTAATTGATGTTATTAAAGCACACAACATTAGTATGGTAAATTATGCTGATGACACTCAGCTGATTCTATCTTTTGATGGTGAAAACACGACCTGTGGGGAGGTATTTCATGAGTGTCTTCGGGACACAGCCTCCTGGGTACGGAAAAACTTCTTACAATTTAATGCTGGGAAGACAGAGGTGATCTACTGTGCAGCATCGAAGATTCCTCCCCCCTTCCCTGACAATTTCTGGCCTCCTGAAACGCCAATAACAATACACCCAGTGCAAGCAGCTCGGAACCTGGGCTTTATATTTGACAATAGACTTTTGCTGGAAGCTCAGGTAACTAAATCGACGGCTGCTTGTTTTGCAATTATCAGGTCTCTTCGAAAAAAAATTCCTTTACTCCCTGCTCGGGCTCAAGTGGCACCATGTACAATACTTAGCAGGCTCGATTACTGCAATGCCCTTATGCTAAACTCCCTGGAATTTGTATTGGATAGACTGCAGAGAATCCAGTCAGCAGCTGCCAAACTAGCACTTGGTCTTCCTAGAAGAGCCTCAGCATCTGCAGCCCTAGCAACACTTCATTGGCTTCCCTTGAGACAGAGAGTACAATTTAAGTCTCTATGCCTGGTATTTAAAGCTCTTCATGAGATCGGTCCCCTTTCCTTGCGTAAAAAATTTGAATGGTACACTCCTTCTAGAAATCTTCGTTCCTCTCTGGCAAGACTGGTGAGGATACCTAAATATAGAAGAGTAAGAATGGGAGGTAGACTGTTTGAAGTGGCTGCGGCCAAGCTTTGGAATAGTCTGCCCCGCGAAATCAGACAAATTCAGGAACTATTCCCTTTTAGAAAAGCCATTAAGACCTGGCTATTTCCTTTATTTTAGTTGCCGCCACAGTGTACACACTCCTACTCCTTGAGTTGTTTCAGTGCCAGGATGCCTGCCAGGCGATAGTGCGCTTTATAAGCTTCATAAAATAAATAAATAATCCACCATATCTTGCGACGGGACACCTATTTGGCATTATCTTGATCTGGCAAAATCTTAATTTTCTCTAGTATTTGAAATCTGAGTTGGGGAAAAGTATGGTTGCATTCAGCCCAATGTGAGGCCAAGCTTGAGTTAACGGCTTTATTTATTATGCAGTATTATGTTCAGTGATGCACACCTTAACTTTCCTTTCCGTTTTGCCTATGTATAATGTGCCACACGGGCATTTAATGCTGTAAATTACAAATGAAGAGTTGCAGTCGTCCTGCTCCCTCAATTTTATGCATTTTCCGGTCTGAGGTTGTAGGATCATGGATCCCACAATCACATTGTGACAGTGTGTGCAATTCAAACAATTCTTAGTGCCTACTCGAGTCACTGGCACAATGTCTGGTTGAGATCCCTTTGTTAGCAACTCCTTTAGATTATTGCTAATGGTGTAAGCAAACAACTGTTTACTCATGAACGAGCCTTTGAAATCATCTTCATTCTGAAGAAGCTCCCAACGACTGGTCACTATTTTTCTAATTTGATCACATTCCGTTGAAAACTTAGTAACAAAGACCATTCTTTCTTGGTTGCTTTTATGTTTAGTTTGCAGCAATTCCTCTCTAGAAATATTCCTAATCAGTGTCACAGCTGTTTGATTGATTGTTATGGGGTACTTGCGTGCCAATAATTTCTCCCTTTGTGTGATGATTTCTTCTGACAGTGCTTGTTCAGTGGCCGAGTTCCGCTTCGTTCTCAACATTTGCGCGTATGGTAAATTGCGTAATAAAGCCTTAGGATGAAAACTAGTAAACAGTAGAGAATTGTTCTGATCGGTGAGTTTATGAAACACAGCTGTTTCCAACCTTCCTCCTGTATTGGTAATCAACACATCCAGAAATGCAATTTGTCTGGTGTTCAAAGAATGTGTAAATTGAATCTGTGTGTTTCTCAAATTGAGTTCTTCGATCTTGTACATCAACTCTTGCTCTGGGCTGGGCCAAAGTAAGAAGATGTTGTCAATAAATCGTTTGTAAAAAACAACATTCTCAATCCAACAAGGGTCTGTCAAAATGTAGTCGTTCTCGAATTTGTATACCACAACTCTATCTGGCTGGCCTCTCAAGACTCTGCCATCTCTTCTCCTTGGGGCCTGTGAGCCACTCACGGCTGTCCGAAGTCTGCATGACCTCCCTTATGCTGGCCCTGAAAAAGAAAAGGCAGGTCCCGTGTTCCACTGTTAATCTTCCTCTCCCCCTCTCTCCCTACTCCTAACTCTGTTCTGGCAACCACAGCCAACTGCCCTGTGACTCCCCCCAACTAGCCTCCTCACATAGCACACTAGCCTGTCCTGACCCCCTGAAATGAAAAACATGTGCCCCCATTGTCCACCTCGCATGGAGTACATCCCCTTTTGCCGGGCCGCTTCCTTACCGAACTGCACCGTGCGTAAGTCTGCCGGGAAAGGCTATACCTCACACCACAACCCCTTCCCGCCCTTTGCCTCCTGTTCCTCCTCCTCCCCCAGGCCTTCCTCACAGCTCCATTCTAAAGCTGCAACAATTAACACGGACCCTGTCCCAGTCAGATACAGTTGGGCACCCCGTGGCAACTCCCCCATGCCTGCCCCAGTTGTCGTGCTACTGCATCCACCCTCACATCTCCCCCCAAAATCCCTTCAAGGCTCTGGGGGTCCTCTTAAGCCACCACTCTGCTGCTAAAAGAACGGGGGAACATTTTCTGCTCTCTCCTCAGCCCTCACGTCCCACCACCTATGCCCTCTACCCTCCCCCTTCAATCAAAGGGAGGCATGCCTATCATCTTTCACCTCCCCCTCCCAGCCTGCTGCCCTGTTGAGACAGCTCATCTCTTCCGCCATCCCTCACAATCCCAGGGGCTTGCCTACCCTGCCCCTTGACCAGACTACTCCCCTTTATTAAGCAGGCTGCATCGCTTAGATGTCCCGTGTCAGTTTCCCTGCCTGTGACTTGCACGTGTGCTCAAGGGATGGGATTGGGGCCCGCCTCATTCCCCGCCAATAAAAATAAAATGGGAAGATGTGCTGAGCTTCCCCCAGCCCATGTGCCACATGTTCCTCTCATGCAGTTCTACTGGTTACTGAGTGGCCCCTTGAGCTTACCTGAACACTGCTGCACCCCAAACGGCAGTGATGTAGAAGCAAGCATGCGAGAATTGTGGCTCCCACACCACCCACTGCACAATCCTCCATCTTCCTCCCCTACAACTGTGCAATAATGTTTTTCTCCCGATTAAAATCTGGCAGCCACTGTGCCACCTACCAAAATGGTGGTTGCCAACCTTAAATGCAGTTGCCTGCGGTGCACGCGGTGGGCCCTGTAAGAGGACAGCCGCCTTAGTGCCACAATAATCATATCCCCACGTACCAGCTGCTGGGACCCCTCCACTTCCCAGGGGAGTCCCGCCTATGTCTGGCACATATGTGCATTTATACCTGCCTCCACCCTTTGGCCATCCTCTTTGTTACCCGCTCAACATGCTGTCTGGCGTGTCGCGTCCCTCTGGTCTGACGACTCCGCGTGTGTCGTTCTGGTTATGGTGCATGTGGGGCATGATCAGCTCCACCACCACCACTAACCTCTACCCTTCCTCCCTGTTTGGTGGCTCTGACATCCCGGTTGAGGAGCTGGTCCCCTGGAGGTGCTAGGCTGGAGGCGCGCCCGTCTTTGAATTATTTTGCCTGACCTAGGGACTCGGGCCGTCCCGGGTCCTGACTTGTGTGTGGAAGGGTTGTGCCTGGGGGAATTGCTCGGGACTGGTCACATCTCGTAAGGTGGGGACAGTGTATAGGCGCCGGGTTGTCATGAAATTTTTCAGTTCGGGCCCTGCATGGGTTGAGGGCCCACAGCCTGGTTGTGCACAGGCCCCGACGAGCTTGCCGTCTTTTTGGAATTGCGAACTGAAGCACTCCCGCTCACGGGCTATGAGCTGTAGAGCTGCCTGACTTGGCCATTTTTGCAGGGTCATCCCTAAACTTTTTGCCTTTCTCCTAGACTTTTTCTGACATGGTGTTTATGGTTTTAGGACTCTGGGCACTTTAGCACTGCTGTCCAGTGAAAGTGTGTGTGCTCTCTGTGATAAATGTGGTAAGATTGGTCTACACCTGTTTGGCCTATTTAATTTACTGGTCAGTCCCTTGTAAAGTCGTATCTCAGATACCCAGAGCTGGTAATTTAAATGCTACCGGTGGGCTTGAAGCGCTGATTGCGCCACTCACCAAAGTAGCCCTGCAAACCTATCCCAGGCCTCTGCCATTGCAGGGCCTGTGCGTACAGTGCTACTGCCGCTGTGACGTGGCAATTAAAGTGTGTGCCATGTCCATTACCCACCTTTTACCACATGTCAGTCACCCCTAAGGTAGGCCCTAGCTAGCCCTATGGGCAGTGTGCATTGTAGATAAAAGATAGGACATGTGTGTGACATGTCCTGGTAGTGACAAACAGCCATTTTAGTTTCTCACAACTGTGGGGCTGCCCTCCCATAGGAATGCATTGGGGATTCCCTGGTAAGTGTTTCAGTGGTAATTCCTGATATGAGAAGCGCAGGGTGGTCAAGTTTGGCATGTTTGGAATAGTGATAATAAATGCAATGGTGTGCGCAAATTTATTATAACTAATTTAGAAATACCACTTTTAGAAGTTGGCATTTCTGTGTGCTATGTGTCTGCCTACCTGATGTGAATTGCCTGTCTGGCTTTTGAGTGACAGGGGCTGGGAGGTGTGTGTGGCTCCAGGAGGGGCAGGGTGAGTCAGCACTAGGCTGAATGGGACACCTGCATTTCAAGTGGTAGGAGGAGAAGTCCCTGGTCTCTGAACAGGATTGTGCCTGCCATAGTGAATGCTGGCTCCGCCACCCTGTGGTGTGTCTGATGACGAGCCCCCACCTAACAATAGGGAAGAGGAGCCCTGTAAATTCAGTGGTCCAAATCCCCCTGAACCAGTTGCATCTGGTTCCCCCAAAAGCCCTGTCCTACAGACAAAGAGATTCTGTGTATAAATACTGGGGCTGTGACCCCATGAAAATGTGCTGTTCCTAGGCCTTTGGGGGCTTGCTGCGGCTGGGGACCAAGAGGAACCGCCCTGTGTGCTGGCCTCCCTGGGCCCAGCTTTGCCCCCTTCCCCTCTCAGGGCTTTTTGCTACATCTAGTGCCTCATGAGCGCTATATTTAAATTTCCAGGGAGAAGGGGAGTATCTTTGGCTTGGCCTTGCAGCGTTGGGCTGCCACGGTGTTGGGAGAGAATACCGACCTGGGGATTCCCCCGCCCTGCTGCTGATCAGAGCTTGAGCCCACCCCGCTTTTTTGCGTCTTTGGAGCGGGTGCCTACCCCGCCTCTGTGTGCTCTTTCGCGGAGGGAGCCCACCCTGCACTTGCCACAGGAAAAAGAGGAGAGAAGCCGCGGGCCGCCGCTAACGGCCACAAAATAGGAAGCCAGGCATCCTGAAAGCCTGATCATAGGCAGACCGACCTGCATGAACCGGAAGCAGGACGTCCGGAGCCTCGCGGGCTTCACATCGAAATCCTGGGTCCCAGGAGGGGGCCCGGGTGAGGGGAGGAGAGGTCTGGCACAAAGACTGACAGGCGACCTGGTACTGGATCATCGGCGGGCCTCCCATGTCAGGAGAGAGCCCCGCATGATGAATGAGGGAGAGGGGCCGTCTGACCGGAGGCTCCAGTTCTCCCAGTGCAGAGTGAATACCAGCCAGAGGAGCGGAGTCCTCCCCCGAGAGCCCCAGTGAGTGGGGCTACACGTAAAGTAATGTTGGTGCCTCCGGTGGCACCCCTTAGGGATTTGCTTGGCTGGAGCCCCAAGGAAATGGGGCTTGGTGCCATTTGATTTGCAAAGTCCCTGGAGTGGGGCTTGGGGGCACTTTTACCTGTAACCAGAAGAAAGGGGGGGTGTCAGAGCTCATTGTCGGTGCCCTCCCCCTGGGGTCACCCTAGGGCACAGAGGTGCCTGTGCTTCTGTTATCTTCACAGCTGCACTGCACCAGCGTGGGCAGCTGCAACGTTTTCGGGACATTGTTTTCAGGGCCCCAGAGGGGGTCCAGGGGCCACGTTAGTACCAGAGCCTCCCTTTTGGTTTCTCAGTTGCACCGCCATAGTAGGTGTTAGACCTGGCATCTTTGGCGTGGTTTCCCCTATCTTTTTGCATCTACCTCCTGTATTTTTGATGCTGTGCTGGATTTCGTTTTTGCTGGTTTAGATGCTTTGGACACTCTGCCACTGCTGACCAGTGCCAGAGTGTAAGTGCTCCCTGTGTAAATTGTTATTCTGATTGAATATACATGTTTGGCATATTTGTATCACCATGAAGTCCCTAGTAAAGTGCACTGGGTGTGCCAGGGCTGGTGATGACAAATGCTACTAGTGGGCCTGCAGCACTGATTGTGCCACCTACATGAGTAGCTCTAAAATGGTGTCTCCGGCCTGCCACTGCAGTGCCTATGGGCAGTTTAGAACTGCCATGTCCTCCTGGTCAGTGTCCCCACTGACCAGGCCTAACCCTTCCCTTTTTGTGCACATCAGTCACCCCTATGGAAGGCCCAAGGTACCCCCCTGGGCAGGGTGCAGTGTATGTAAAAGGTAGAGCATGTACTGGTGCAGGTAACATGTTCTGGTAGTGAATTACAGCCATTTTCGTTTTTCACTATTGTAAGGCTATCTTGCTCCATAGATTAACATGGGGGATGCTGGCTACAGTGGTTAACAGCATTTCTTCCCATAGGAACAAGATAGGACATAAGTATCTAGTATCCCTGAACTCAGAATTTAATAACACATCTTTTAGGAAAGGTTGTTTTTAAATCCTGTGTTTGAGAACAGCACTTTTAGAAAGTTGCTGTTCTCTTGTCTGAACCTTCTGTGTGCCTGGGCCTGTTTGTGTATTGACTGTCTGGTTTGTGAGTGACAGGGGCTGGGGAACTCCCCGGCAGGATGGATGAGTCAGCACTAGGCTGAATGACTTGAGTGGTGGGAGGAGTTAGCACCTGGGCTGAATAGGGCTGTGCCTGCCTTCCACAATGCTGGCTCCACCCCCCTGCTGGGCGGCTGAGGACCCTGCCCCTCACTCTGAAAGGAAAGATGCAGCCACCAAAACAAAGTGCTCAGGATCCACCCAGAACTGGTTCAGACCGGGCACAGGGCCCACATGCACCAAGAGAACAAAGACTTTAGGGGTATAAGTACAGGACCCCTGACAACAGAAAATTAGATCATCCTGGAAATCAAGAAGGAACCTCTGCCAAGGAGAAAGCTGACTCTGAAGAAGGAAGATTGTCTTGCTGTTGCTCTGCTGGACTGACCTGCTGTTGCTTTGCTGCCAAGGAGAGGGGAAGGACTTTGCTGTGAGCTGTGTCCCCTGTCTTGAAAGGAATCTCCAAGGGCCTGAGAAGAGCTGGCTCCCTGTTTTGAAGTCCCAGGAACAAAAGGACTTCACCCCCAGCTTCCCTGAACTCTGCTGAGTGAGTTCTGTCCCTCCTAGAGTGCTTGATCCAGTTGTGGGGCCTCTGGAGGTTGGACCTGTGCTGGGAAGCTTGAGACTAAAGCTTGAGAGACTTTTGAAATTGAAAAGTGTCGCATCGCTCGCTTGCGGAGCGCATCCCCGACAGTGCGAGAAGTTTCCCGCCGCTACGGAGGTCGAGATCGTCGCAGCGCCTGACGCCGCTGCCAGAGACGTCGCATCCTCCGTTTGCGGGACGCACCAGACCGGTGCGGGAGAATCGAACATCGCTGCGAGTATCGTCGCAGAGCCTGTCGTCGCTGGGTGAGAACGCCGCACCGCTTGCTTGCGGACCGCATCACGTCGCTGCGAGTGTCGTCGCAGAATCATCGCATCGAGGAGCTGCGAGAGAAAGGATCACCGCTGGACCGCGCATCGTCGCCCCGGAGATCGTCGCAGCACCTACGAGATCGTCGCATCGTGCCTTTGCGAGAACAGACTTCCTACGGAACCTACGCACCGGAATCCATACAAGTGGCCTTCCTCCCCATACAGACCGGATTCGTCGCAACACGCCCGCTGCTGCAGCGGGGCTGTCGCATCGCCTCCCCAGGGTCTCAGGAGCAACGCATCGCTTGTTTTCCACCGCACCAGCTTCTGCTTTTGGAACTTTGTTGCAACTAAAGGTACTGTGAGTAAACGTGACGCAACTGTGAACTTTTCACGCAACTGTGGTTTATTTTTACCGCAACTTGAAGAACTTTAACGCAACCTTAAGAACTCTTTGAAACCATATTCTTGAACCGTGTATGTTGGATTTTTATCGTTTTGGTCTTGTGTAGTTTTAGAATAAATACCTTTATTTTTCTAAACTGTTGTGGAATCAGTTTGTGGTGTTTTCACTGTGTTACTGTGAGTGTTGGTACAAATACTTTACGCATTGCCTCTGATTAGCCTAGACTGCTCAGGCCAAGCTACCTAGAGGGCGAGCAGGGGTTATCTCAGAGAGTTATCTCCTTGTCCTGACTGGAAGCAAGGGTCCCTATTTGGACAGTGGTACCTACCTCTGCCAACTAGAGACCCCCAGATCTAACATTGGTGGTCAGGCGTGGGATTTGAACTTGTATTTGTACTTGACCCACAGTAATTGGTGTACATCACTAGTGAGTGCAGACCACTACGCCACCGCATACTACTGGTTTTTGGTTTTGATTTTTCTATTTTTGAGTAACTCTTCAACACATCATGTCTGTGCATGGGAAGGCACCCAGTAAAGAGGCAGAAGTAGAGATGGAGTTTGCCATTGGAGATTTGTATTCATACAAAGTTGAGCAACTTAGGAAATTCTGCCTTGAGTTTGAGTGCCCCATAAAAAGCGCCTACAGAAAGGAGGAGCTGCAGAAAATCTTGATGGCCCATTGGGAGGCACAAGAGGGAGAAGATGATGTGGATGTAGAAAATGGTTTTCAAATCAAAGATCTGCCAGTGGGCAGAGTAGGCTCAGGAGCTGGCAGCAACCACTCCGGTAGGGGCCTCACCCCAGAAGAGTTACAAGAAAATCAGAGAGTAAGAGAATATGAATTGGAAGTCATGAAAATGAGAATGCAAATGAAGCAATTTGAAATGGATAAAGAGAGAGAAAAGGCGGCGGAGGAGAGCAAAAGTGCCCGCGCCTTAGAAGAGAAGAAATTGCTTTTGGCTCATGAGTTGAGCATGAGAGAACTGGATCTTAAAGCCAAGGAGGTGGATGCCAGTTCTAATGGTGGCAGCGCGCAGCCAGTGCATGGGGGTAAAGTATATATTCCCAAGGACCTGGTACAGAATTACCATAGGGGTGAGGATATTTATGCCTGGTTCACTTCGTATGAAATTGCATTGAAGATGAATGGTGTGCCTGATCAGCATTGGGGGGCGGGCCTGTGGAAACATTTTGAGGCATCTGGGAGGAGTGCTCTAGAGCCCTTAGAATTAGCAGGTGCCATGACCTACCCCAATATGAAGGAGGCCTTATGTCTCAGGTATGGCCTTACCCCAGAGCAGTACAGACTGCAGTTTAGGAACTCCAAGAAGAAAGAGTCTGAGACTTGGATGGAGTGTGTGAATTTGTACTCGCGTGCACTGGAAGGTTGGATGAAGGGCAGTAAAGTAACTGATTTTAAGGGGTTGTTGCATTTAATCAGTTGGGAGCACTTGAGTAGTCTTTGTGTTCCAGAGCTGCGCCAGCATCTTTTAGACAGCAAGCTGACAGACCCCATTGAGCTTGCTAAGGAGGCGGACCGCTGGACCAGTACCAGGGTCCACAGAGGAATTGTGGGTACCACAGCCAAAGGTGGGCAGGGTCCCCAGCAGAAGAGTGGGGGGGACAAGGGTAACCAAAAGGAGTTCTCAGAAGGGCCCCAAAATAGTTCCCAGGGAAAGGAATCCCAAACCCCCAAACCTAAGCAGCCATGGCCCTCTAAGGGCAGGCGGGACAATAAAGACAACAGGGGCCCACCTACCTGCTATCACTGCAATGAGGTGGGCCACATAGCTCCAAAATGTCCCAAGAAGAAGCAAGCACCCACTGGTGCCCCCACCCCAGCGTTAGCTAGTGTAGCTTTGGGAGGGGATTTGGTTTCTAGTGATTGGGGGGAGTTAGCGGTTATGACCCTTGTCTCTCTAGGAGACCAAGAGATGGTCCAGGAAACCTTACTGCCCTCTAACACTAAGAAATATGGGCAGAAGGTGACCATCAATGGGAGGGAGGTTGAGGCTTTGAGAGACACAGGAGCCAGCGTGACATCCGTGAGGTGTCAGTGGGTGTCTGAAGAGCAAATCATCCCTGGTGTACTCCGCCCTGTAGTGGCAGCTGACAGTTCAGTGCGCCTCTGCAAGCTGGCGAAAGTTCCCTTTGCATGGGGAGGAGTCTCTGGTCTTTTGGAGGTAGTTGTCAGTGATGCCTTGCCTGTAGACTGTCTGTTAGGCAACGACCTGGAGAGTTCTCCATGGAAGGAGGTAGAACACAGAACTCACTTGGAGATGTTGGGTCTGCCTGCGTGGATCTGTGTGACCACGCGTGCTATGGCAGCCAGTAAGGGTGATTCAGCAGAACTGGAGCCTGAAACAGTGGCCCAGAGACCTGCCAGGAGAGGAAGAGGCCGAGGGCGCGGGAAACCAGCCCCAGCCGTTCCCACGGTCCAGGAAGGAGCAGAACCTGAGGGGGATGCCCTGGAACCTACAGGGGAACAGGTAGCCGAACTGGGAGAATTGCCTGAGCTGACCCATTGGCAGCAAGAAGGTGGTCCCTCCAGGGAGGAATTCTGCCAGGCGCAGAAAGAATGCCCTTCCCTCGAGGGTCTGCGGCAACAGGCTGTAGACCAGGCAGCAGGTGGAGCAGCCAGAGATCACTTTATCTACTGGGAAGATGACTTGTTGTATAGTGAGCCTAAGTTTGCTGAGCCCGGTGCAGCCCGTGTGCTGGTGGTACCCGAGCGCTTCAGAAACTTCCTAATGGGTCTGGCTCATGACGTGCCTCTTGCAGGACATCTGGGGCAAGACAAGACCCTAAACCGGCTTGTCACCCACTTTCACCGGCCCCAGATGAGAAAGCACGTTGGTTCCTTTTGCAGATCTTGCCAAACCTGTCAAGCCAGTGGCAAGACTGGAATGAAGCTGAAGGCCCCCCTTCAGCCCTTCCCAGTGGTGAGCACCCCTTTCGAGCGGGTGGGCATAGACATCGTAGGGCCCCTGGATCCCAAGACAGCCTTAGGCAACAGGTTCATCCTGGTCTTGGTGGACCATGCCACTCGGTACCCGGAAGCAGTCCCTCTCCGGACAATCACAGCACCCGTGGTGGGCCGTGCATTGATGGGGATCTTTTCCCGTGTGGGGTTCCCCAGAGAGGTGGTCTCCGACCGGGGTACCAACTTCATCTCTAGGTATATGAAGTCTCTGTGGGAGGAGTGTGGGGTAACTTATAAGTTCACCACTCCTTACCACCCGCAAGGAAATGGGTTGGTTGAAAGGTTCAACCGGACCCTGAAAGGTATGATTATGGGCCTAGCGGAGCCCATGAGACGTAAGTGGGACGTCTTGTTACCATGCCTGTTGTTTGCCTACAGGGAGGTGCCTCAGAAGTCCTTAGGGTTCAGTCCCTTCGAACTCCTGTATGGCCACCCTGTTAGAGGACCTCTCTCACTGGTGAAGGAGGGTTGGGAAAAGTCCCGTGGGAAAACCCCCCAGGATGTGTTCAGCTATGTGCTGGCCATCCGCAACCAGACACAACGCTTCAGGAAGCTCGCTCAGGCGAACCTGGAAGCAAGCCAGGAAGAAATGAAGAGATGGTATGACCAGAATACCACTCTGGTCGAATTTCAACCTGGGCAGGAAGTGTGGGTGATGGCACCAGTGGAGCCTTGTGCGCTCCAAGACAAGTGGACTGGGCCATATGAGGTGGTGGAAAGGAAGAGCGAGGTAACCTACCTGGTTGACATGAAGACTCCCAGGCAGCCCCTGAGAGTCTTGCACGTGAACCGCCTCAAACCCCACTTTAAGAGGTCTGAAGTAACCATGCTCCTGGCTACAGATGCAGGAATGGAAGAGGATAGTGATCCTCTCCCTGACCTCCTGGCAGTTAAGGAGCAAGATGGGTCAGTGGATGGTGTGGTCCTCTCGCCCACCCTGACCCCAGAACAGCAGAGTGACTGTCGCCAAGTGTTGGGTCAGTTCTCCTCCCTGTTCTCCCTGACCCCAGGAGTCACCAACTGGTGCGTCCATGATGTGGACACTGGAGATAGTCTGCCTGTGAAACAGAAATTTTACAGGGTAGCTGACAAGGTCAGGGCCAGCATCAAGGAAGAGGTTTCCAAGATGTTGGCGCTAGGGGTGATTGAGCCCTCCAGCAGCCCCTGGGCTAGCCCAGTGGTCTTGGTCCCCAAGAAAGCTGCTACCCCCGGTGGCCCCACAGAACTCCGGTTTTGCGTGGACTACCGTGGGCTCAATGCGGTCACGAAGACTGACGCACACCCCATCCCCAGAGCTGATGAGCTCGTGGATCGGTTAGGAGCTGCCCGCTACCTCAGTACATTTGATTTGACTTCGGGGTACTGGCAGATTGCCTTAACTGATGGGGCCAAAGAGAGGTCTGCATTTTCAACGCCAGAGGGGCACTTCCAGTTCCGTGTCATGCCCTTTGGGTTGAAGAATGCCCCTGCCACATTCCAGAGGCTGGTTAACCAGGTACTGACCGGGCTGGAGGAATTCAGCGCCGCATACCTGGATGACATTGCTGTGTTCAGCTCCACGTGGGAGGAACATCTGCAACACCTCTGCGAAGTGTTGAAGGCTCTGCAAAGGGCAGGCCTCACTATCAAGGCCAGCAAGTGCCAGATAGGGCAGGGATCTGTGGTGTATTTGGGACACCAGGTGGGGAGCGGCCAGGTGGCGCCCCTACAGGCCAAGATTGATACCATTCTGGCTTGGGAGCCCCCCAAGACCCAGACAGAGGTGAGAGCCTTTTTAGGACTCACCGGGTATTACAGGCGTTTTGTCAAGGGCTACGGCACCATTGTCGCCCCTTTGACAGAACTCACTTCCAAGAAGTTGCCCAAAAGAGTTGACTGGACTGACGCCTGCCAAACTGCTTTTGAAACCCTGAAAACTGCTATGTGCACAGCGCCGGTGCTCAAGGCACCTGACTTTTCTCGTGAGTTCATAGTTCAGACAGACGCTTCAGAGCATGGTGTGGGAGCAGTACTCTCACAGATCACTGAGGAGGGAGGAGACCAGCCGGTAGCCTTCATTAGCAGGAGACTACTCCCCAGGGAACAGAGGTGGAGTGCGATTGAGAGAGAAGCATTTGCTGTGGTCTGGGCTCTGAAAAAGTTGAGGCCCTACCTGTTTGGGACTCACTTCCGTGTTCAGACCGACCACAGGCCCCTCAGATGGTTAATGCATATGAGGGGTGAGAACCCAAAGCTGTTGAGGTGGTCCATCTCCCTACAGGGAATGGACTTTACGGTGGAACACCGCCCTGGTACGGAACACGCCAACGCTGATGGTCTGTCCAGGTTTTTCCGCCTTAGTGAAGAGAACTCCCAAGAGGGTGGGTAGTTCTCCCCATTTTCAGCTGGAGGGGACACGTGTTAGACCTGGCATCTTTGGCGTGGTTTCCCCTATCTTTTTGCCTCTACCTCCTGTATTTTTGATGCTGTGCTGGATTTCGTTTTTGCTGGTTTAGATGCTTTGGACACTCTGCCACTGCTGACCAGTGCCAGAGTGTAAGTGCTCCCTGTGTAAATTGTTATTCTGATTGAATATACATGTTTGGCATATTTGTATCACCATGAAGTCCCTAGTAAAGTGCACTGGGTGTGCCAGGGCTGGTGATGACAAATGCTACTAGTGGGCCTGCAGCACTGATTGTGCCACCTACATGAGTAGCTCTAAAATGGTGTCTCCGGCCTGCCACTGCAGTGCCTATGGGCAGTTTAGAACTGCCATGTCCTCCTGGTCAGTGTCCCCACTGACCAGGCCTAACCCTTCCATTTTTGTGCACATCAGTCACCCCTATGGAAGGCCCAAGGTACCCCCCTGGGCAGGGTGCAGTGTATGTAAAAGGTAGAGCATGTACTGGTGCAGGTAACATGTTCTGGTAGTGAATTACAGCCATTTTCGTTTTTCACTATTGTAAGGCTATCTTGCTCCATAGATTAACATGGGGGATGCTGGCTACAGTGGTTAACAGCATTTCTTCCCATAGGAACAAGATAGGACATAAGTATCTAGTATCCCTGAACTCAGAATTTAATAACACATCTTTTAGGAAAGGTTGTTTTTAAATCCTGTGTTTGAGAACAGCACTTTTAGAAAGTTGCTGTTCTCTTGTCTGAACCTTCTGTGTGCCTGGGCCTGTTTGTGTATTGACTGTCTGGTTTGTGAGTGACAGGGGCTGGGGAACTCCCCGGCAGGATGGATGAGTCAGCACTAGGCTGAATGACTTGAGTGGTGGGAGGAGTTAGCACCTGGGCTGAATAGGGCTGTGCCTGCCTTCCACAATTCTGGCTCCACCCCCCTGCTGGGCGGCTGAGGACCCTGCCCCTCACTCTGAAAGGAAAGATGCAGCCACCAAAACAAAGTGCTCAGGATCCACCCAGAACTGGTTCAGACCGGGCACAGGGCCCACATGCACCAAGAGAACAAAGACTTTAGGGGTATAAGTACAGGACCCCTGACAACAGAAAATTAGATCATCCTGGAAATCAAGAAGGAACCTCTGCCAAGGAGAAAGCTGACTCTGAAGAAGGAAGATTGTCTTGCTGTTGCTCTGCTGGACTGACCTGCTGTTGCTTTGCTGCCAAGGAGAGGGGAAGGACTTTGCTGTGAGCTGTGTCCCCTGTCTTGAAAGGAATCTCCAAGGGCCTGAGAAGAGCTGGCTCCCTGTTTTGAAGTCCCAGGAACAAAAGGACTTCACCCCCAGCTTCCCTGAACTCTGCTGAGTGAGTTCTGTCCCTCCTAGAGTGCTTGATCCAGTTGTGGGGCCTCTGGAGGTTGGACCTGTGCTGGGAAGCTTGAGACTAAAGCTTGAGAGACTTTTGAAATTGAAAAGTGTCGCATCGCTCGCTTGCGGAGCGCATCCCCGACAGTGCGAGAAGTTTCCCGCCGCTACGGAGGTCGAGATCGTCGCAGCGCCTGACGCCGCTGCCAGAGACGTCGCATCCTCCGTTTGCGGGACGCACCAGACCGGTGCGGGAGAATCGAACATCGCTGCGAGTATCGTCGCAGAGCCTGTCGTCGCTGGGTGAGAACGCCGCACCGCTTGCTTGCGGACCGCATCACGTCGCTGCGAGTGTCGTCGCAGAATCATCGCATCGAGGAGCTGCGAGAGAAAGGATCACCGCTGGACCGCGCATCGTCGCCCCGGAGATCGTCGCAGCACCTACGAGATCGTCGCATCGTGCCTTTGCGAGAACAGACTTCCTACGGAACCTACGCACCGGAATCCATACAAGTGGCCTTCCTCCCCATACAGACCGGATTCGTCGCAACACGCCCGCTGCTGCAGCGGGGCTGTCGCATCGCCTCCCCAGGGTCTCAGGAGCAACGCATCGCTTGTTTTCCACCGCACCAGCTTCTGCTTTTGGAACTTTGTTGCAACTAAAGGTACTGTGAGTAAACGTGACGCAACTGTGAACTTTTCACGCAACTGTGGTTTATTTTTACCGCAACTTGAAGAACTTTAACGCAACCTTAAGAACTCTTTGAAACCATATTCTTGAACCGTGTATGTTGGATTTTTATCGTTTTGGTCTTGTGTAGTTTTAGAATAAATACCTTTATTTTTCTAAACGGTTGTGGAATCAGTTTGTGGTGTTTTCACTGTGTTACTGTGAGTGTTGGTACAAATACTTTACGCATTGCCTCTGATTAGCCTAGACTGCTCAGGCCAAGCTACCTAGAGGGCGAGCAGGGGTTATCTCAGAGAGTTATCTCCTTGTCCTGACTGGAAGCAAGGGTCCCTATTTGGACAGTGGTACCTACCTCTGCCAACTAGAGACCCCCAGATCTAACAGTAGGCAACTGCAACAGGGGGCAATGTTTTATTTACAGAGTCCCAGAGTGGGGCTCACCAGGCACAGTAGTGCTAGTGCCATTTTCCTTTGGGGCCTTTTTGTTCTTAATGAGAGAAAGCAGTGAGATACACTCCCACGCCCGGAGCAATTGCGCACTTTGCTAACACTGCCAGGTGCAGTTTAGCACCCTGACATTGCTGGACGCCCCAGTGAAAGGCCAGTTGGCCAGGGGGGCAGGTGGTACCTGTGTGTACCAGGAAGGCGCAAGGCAAGGCCCTAGGGTAAGGTGATGTGTACACCTGGTCAGTGTACTGTGATGCAGTGCTGTTTTATTACATAATATGCTTCATGCCTAATGTGATTGCGTAATGTGAAAAGATAAAACAGAACAGGGGTTGAGGCAAACAAGATCTCTACGAACGCTGGCGTTTCGAACTGCTCCTGGCTATCGTGCCATTTCCTGTTACCCGGGCGCATTACCATTCTGGACCATGGACTGACTGTGATGGTACAATGGAATTTTACTACTATTCTCTTTATATTTGAGAATAAGTTGAATATCACTTTCAGATTGCCCTTTTCTTTGTCACCTGAGTGACTACTACCATGTGATTAGGTCTATAAATACTAGCAGAATCCACCTGAATCCTCTACATCTCATCTTGAGCCCCGAAGAAGTCTCGACAGAGACGAAACGCGTTGGCTAAAAATTTCTGATGATTTGGATTTTAAAAGACGTTATGGAAGTTTATCAATAAATAACATTTTTTCTACTAAAAGTCGACTTGGGACCTGCTCTCTTAAATCTTTTCCTTTTGGACACTTGCTGCCGTGATAATTATCAAATGTTATAATTTTGATGGGTGCTAATTCCAATGTGCTTTATGTTTTGATTGCGTAATGTGATTTATGCTGGTGATGCCTATGACATAATGTGTTTATGTTTAGAATGTTTATGCATAATGTGTTTATGCTGGTGGGGCCTAGTGCGTAATGTGTTTATACTAATGAGGTTTGGGGATAATATGATTTATTGCCTAATGACATTTTAGGATGGTGTCTAATGCTAATGTAATAATGCTTGGGTCATTATGATACCGGTTGTGTTTTGCATTTACTTACCTGTTCTGATGGTTCTGACCTTGGCCCGATTGGCCTGGTCCTGTATATAATCCCCTGTGAATATTGCCTAGTGCCAGTTGGCACAGTGTAAATGTGTGATTATCAGCCTGATTCATGTACGGGCCGTTTTGCGTGGCCCTAATAGCGAATCATAGCGACTCGCTATTGAGGACACGCAAAACGGTATTCATGTAGGAATTGCTAAATAAATAGCGATTCCTACATGTTCTCTATTTGCGAGTAGAAAATTGCTACTCGCAAAAAAAGGAATAACTCCCCATTCATTCCTATGGGCCAAAAGGCCCATAGGAATGAATGGGGAGTATCCCTTATTTGCGAGTAGCAATTTACTACTCGCAAATAAGATAGCGATTTTAAGGGTGCCAGGGGTGTCCAAAGGACACCCTGTAGCACCCCTAAAATGCACATTTGAACAGGTGTTGAGCACACACATGTCCGAAGGACATGTGTTTGTGCAACATGCAACTTAGAAAAATGCTTTTAAAAGCATTTTTCTAAGTTTTTGCTATTTACCGAGAGGTCTGACCTCTCGGTAAATAGCGGCCCAAATTTGCAAAATCGCAATTTTTGAAAGTGTCATGAATAGCATTTAAGGAATCTCTAATAGAGATTCCTTAAATGCTAATCCTCGCATATTAGCTAATTCTTCATTAGCGATTTTTGCATTTGGGATTGTGAATCCCAAATGCCAAAATTGCACTCGCAAAAGGCAAGATTCTGAGAATCTTGCCCTTTGCGAGTGCAATTTAGCTTCATGAATCAGGCTGTTTGTTTCTAATGTGTTTATGATAATAGACATGCTATTTTTTTTAAATAACCGTATGTGTAGTTTCTTTTGTGGTGTGCCTAGTTTGTTGCTGCTGTGTGAGTGTATTGTACTTTACACATTGCCTCTGGGATAAGCCTGACTTCTCTGCCAAGCTACCAAGGGGGTGAGCAGGGTTATCTTTGGTGTGTAACTCCCTTGCCCTGACCAGAGTGGTGGGTTCTGCTTTGATTAGGTGCATACCCCAGACAACCAAAAACCCCATTTCTAACACACAGGCATTGTGTTTGCCCCAGGGGATGACAAGAGAGGGCAGGACTCTTTCCAAATCTGGCACCAGAACACTAGGTTCATGAGGGCCAACTTGTTCTGTTGGGTGACTTGTATAGACGAATGCTAAGGCATACGTTATCAAGCCATCGGTCTCAAGGAAAACTGCAGGTAAGAGTAGGGTTTTAATTAATTATATTGATCGAATACCTCGCTGCTGTCCAGCAACGTCCTTCTGCAAGCATAGGTGATTTCATGTTCTTCCATTTACGTAATGAAGGAATGTTGCTACTGCTGACGGAGTGAATTGTTCCTCGGTTTTGGCATGGGCCCGTTGAGTATGGATTAATCGTTATCACTGTCAGCGTTGTGAAACGTGGTCAGGTTATATGAAGGACTGGTTTTGGACCTTTACTTTAATTGCACTTACATCACAATGTTGGGCACTATTAAGAGTGCCATTAATTTAATAACTCCTTGCCTCCTACAGGCAAAAGGACTGCTGAGCCCGTAGGATAGTTAAATGGGGGCTGAATTAACCTATTGTGTTAAAACTGTAGGTATATCACAGTGTGTGAATCTAATTCTTAGGAAAGCCTAGATTGAGCATGGGAGAATTCATGTGTTGGTAGGTCAGCAGCACTCTACCAGTTCGAACAACAGCACTGGTATTAATTTAGCTCATTGAGTATATATAATTTAGTTTCACTACATGGGTCAACAATCTCGCATTGTGCCGCAGTTTATCTGATGCCCGAACCCTGTTACCATAAGAAGCCACATGGCTTCATCCTATAAAGTAGAATATTTTATAGCTTCAATATCTCATCTGAAATGCAGTATTCTGTTGGGGGCAATTTAAGAAGTCTGTAGCTGTGTTTTTATTCTGAACTAAGTAAAACAACTGGTGCTGCTTGCAGATACATATGCGATCCAACACACGCACTACTCCGTATCCCCTAGACTGCTGCATTGAACATACCATGCAACATGCTTGGTGTTCTGATTGTACATGTAGTCTGCCCTGATCTACATCTGGCTGATAGCAGTGCTATCAAGTTGACCCAGCACAAGAAAATTCCTCATAGACACAGTAGAGCGCATATTGGGCCTCAATGTATAGCTCTTTCCAGGTCCCCAGACGCCAGATGGCTGTTCCTGCATATGGTTTTTACGGCAATTGAAACAATTAGATGCCTCAATTTTAGGCTGAAAAGGGTGACTGAAAGGGGTGTTTTATACAGCCTAAGTCCCCAAAATAGGTTAAATCAATGAGGCTGCTTCCAGAGGCAGGCATTGGTCCCGCCTCCCAGGTCTAGTATCACCAAGGATGCTGAACATTAAAAGTCTATTGTCCTTTCAACATGCTTGGGCAAAACATTTTTAATTTTCTGCTATGTGCAGCTTCAGCTGGTTGGTCTCATCTAGAGTTCTTGTGCCTCAGTGGTAGTTTCCTCGTTTACCCTCCAAGAGATCCCAGTAAAGTACCAGGTTTGGAGAGGTTAAGAGCAGCTTAGCATACCTTCAATGTGTTGTTTTCAGGTTTAATGTTAGTCCTGATCATTATGGCCGCTTAAGCCATCCTAATTTCTTGCATATTGCCTGTGTCTTGTGTCCTCTAGCTGCCTCACCTCAAAGTCAATATAATAGTGACAGCAAACTGGGTGTCTGTGCAAATTTAGTTGCAGAAATGTAGGCCTGTCATCAGCACTGGTGATATGCCACCTTCCCTCCTCCTGTGGTAACGACAGGAAACACATACAGACAGTAGCATCTCCAGACTCCGCAGTGAGATAACAAAACACGATCTGAAGCGCGATATTTAACACAAAATTTGTTGTAATTGGCCATTTCTATAGAGTTTAAATTTAAACGGATCTTCCTATTATTCCTTCAAGTATTAAGGGGACAGTAGTTTCATGAAGATTTAATATCTGGAGTTGAAACAGCATTAACAGCAAACAAACTCACTTCCCTGTCACACACATAGAGTACAGTCTCTGTAATGGTATTAACATCCCCCCTCACTGAAGCATCATGCAATAAAAAAAAAGAAACTGTAACTTAACATGCTCACAAAGGTAAGAACACTCAGAAGCAGAACACAGCCCCAAATAACGTAGGTCACGCTATCCCTACGGCCAGTATTAATGCGAACAGTATGTTGCAACCTGGGGCCTTTAGCTGCACTTGAACATGTGGCCGGTTGCTGTACTTATCAGGGTACATATTGCCTCAAATTCCCGGCATGCAATGGATGCACCCAGGGACATTGAGCTCAAATGACTCTCTTCACAATATGAACAGTGATGGGCAAAGCCAATAGGTCGGGTATTTCACATAACTGCAAGACCTCAACTCATTACCAGGGGTCCCTCTCGAGTCAGAAGTAACTGCAGATAACCTAGTGGACTAAAGCATCCACTGCGGGGGGCCTAGGTCCGACCTCATGATCATAGGATCAAACCCCATTGGGTTCACTCAGCCTTTCATCCTTCCGAGGTCGTTCCTTACGTGCTCCCCAGTGCTGCGAACGGCCAACTTCCGACGCAGCCCCACCCACTCCTTAGAACGCCCACACCGTGGCGGAATTGCCACCGCGGTTAAGGCATTAAAATGAGTATCATTGAGTGTGGCATCAATAAACATCTTTTATTCAGCGCCAACATTCCACGTCTGCACCCACTAGGCTTTAGTTAAATGAACACTTGCGCAAGAAGGATAGAGGTGATTTCTAAGGGCATAGGACGGGTGATAGCAATGGCTACGCAAAACTGTCAGTCTCTGCTGAGTAAAAATGTTTGTATTATTAATTACAATGTTACCAGAAGCGAAGCTGAAACAAGGCAGGTATTTGATTTTGGTGGAGGGCAATTCATCTGGGCATAATCCAAATGAACTAGGTCTAATTTCTGGTCTAAGCAACATGGGTCACAGTTGATTAGCACATGGTGTGGGACTCCTCCCTTGTGGGGTAAAAGGGCCATGCATGTGAATATTCTCACACAGTCGAGGAGAGTGCCTGCTGTTGACATTATCATTGATTTTTGACACAGTTCCATGTATAGGGAGCATAGTAGTTATCACAGTTAACAAATGTGTATCACAATATGGAATATGGTACACATGATTTGCTGAGGCCTTCATTGACGCATAGTCATAGCAGTTCAAATCATACCACGGAGGATGAAGATAAGGCTATGTCCGCTGACAGAATATGCAAATATTTTATTTATTTGCACTGGGATTGGTGCATGCACTATCTCTCTATTTCGCTGTCCACAACGGAAAATGTAAAGAAATATCTGTGAAAGGACTGGGCACGCTCAGTAGTTAAGAAAGTAAAAGACTAAGCATTTCGTGTAATTCTGGAGTGCGATGGAAGCAATAGTTTTAAACAGCCAAAAAAATCAACGTACTTACTGGTGATGCACAATAGACAAACAACCACTGGAACCTGATTTGACACTATTAATTTGTTCAACATAGTTTTATCTCTTACACTGTCTGTGCAAATGTCTGATCAGGTCAGCAGAAATTGTGCACTCTGTAAACCAGTGCACGTGATGTTTGCTTCAGTTAAGATAAATGTTGCTCGCCTTATCGCCATTGCAGACAGGCAGGTTGGGCAAGTTGGTTACCTAACTTGTGTGCTGTGGTTCCAAAGTTGGGAAACACTGGGTTAGAGCACAAAGGTCACAACCATTAAAATACATTGGCATTCCCATTTTCCAAGAAACGGCAGGTATATGTACATATTGTTCTCCTGCCTCCGTCCCAAAAGCTTTTCGATCCACTGTCTGCATTATGGTATACATTAGCAGAGGTATCGATCTGGACTACTTGAGCCAGGGTGGGGACATTTATGATGGCAACACAGCATCGAAAGTAGGGGTGGAAGAAATTTGCGTAGTCGTGCTATGCAAAGCTCAGCGAAACGGTAAAAAATCTCCGCAAGCACGCAAATATTCCGCATACACGTGGAATTGCTTGTTCGACCTGTTCGCGATGCTTTTTTCCTGTTCACAAACGCTTTTTGCATGCTCGGGGGGGAAACATCTCGCGAACACGCATTTTGAAAGCGCGAACAGGCAAAAGATTTGGTGAAGCGGCGGAACGCAGAATTTTTGGGCAATTCCACGTTCTCCGCGGAATGCAAAATTACCCAAATTCTGCAAATTCCGCGAGTGGTACGGAATTTAACTTCCAGCCCTATTCGAACGTTCGCATCTAGATGGCGACGGGCTTGCAGGCAATACAGCCATGTATTAAAGCAGAATCTAGGGGTACAGACCCCCACGATGGCATCAAGATCGTAGGGCGGTGGGATTTGCATTTCTACAGGCGTTTCATTTGCCCATATAGGGGCAGAAGGTACCCTGGGCAGGAAACGGTGCAAATTGAGTGGGGTTTTAAAGAGGCTCTCCCTTGGCCAATCCTTTAGAAGATGTGCATCCCGTAGACATGAGACTATGGGTAACGGCTCCTGCATTTAAGCAAAAAAAAAAACACTCAGCGGCCATTCAGCCAGGGGAGTTGCGTTAGTTTGTCATGCCAGTAAGTGTGCCGTGGCTCCAAATGTGTCACGTACTAGGGGTTTGAAGCACAAATGCTGACAATTCCAGAACACATACTGCATTCCTATTTAAGAAGGTGCTCATAAATATGCTTGCATGTTTTACGCCTGTTCTCACAATCTAAAAGCATTGGCATCTTTTTCGGCACTCTGGTATACCTGCAGCAAAAGCTGACTATGGGCCATATTCACTTGGGTGGGGACACTAGCACTGTGACACAGCATCTGAAGATTGCAGTCAGACTGAAGGGTTTTCCAGGAAAGAAGGACATGTGATGTAGCAGCATAATTGGAGCAACCCTAGGGGACCTCAGAACTCCCCCCTCCCTGTGGTTAGATCGACCTTTTACTTGGTTTAGGTGGGGAGGTCCAAACTGACGTACTTGTAAGGACATCACAAAGCTTAAATTCAATCATGTCATATGATTCTGATGTGTAAGAGGGCCATGCCAAGGGTGATGGTGCCATCTGTCACATGACTCTAACCTGTCCACGTAAAATGACCCCCTCCAGGCTGTCCACATTTCACCTGCTGGTGCAGCAGTGGTTATCAGTTTGGTCCCTCTTATTTGTGACTCGCCAAGTTGGAGGGGTGAACAAGGGCTTAGTCAACCCCCAAATGTAAATGCAAATTTGCATTAGTCAAAACGGAGGCCACTGTTCCAAATGAGGGGTACAAGTAGTCACCCACTCAATGTAGAATAAGGATGTTAGAGGTATAGATAGTCCTAGGCTTTTTGAGGCCCACATGTGAGGGGAAAGAGCATGTCTTGTCTCCTAATGCCCTCACACATCCCAAGGGATGTCATGCTTCATGATTGGGCGGTTTGCTCCTCGTCGGGCCGGCGCTGCAATGCCCTATTGGTCCCCTGAAGGGTAACTTTAGCGGAGATCTTTTGAGACAAAATGCTGTATGGTGCATGCAGGTGTGTGGGGTGGATCCTCTAAGTGGGTGCAGTGGTGCATGCTGAGTGAATCTAAAACTGCCTAGAGGTTTACCAGAATAGACATTTTAATGAAGAGTGGCACCCTTGGCAGATTAAAAAAACAGTATGCTAGGTGTTTCCTATGTAGGCTCAATGTGCCTTAGGAAACTAAAGAGGTCAACATGTTTCACGCCTAGGTGGTCCACACCGATCCGTGGCGCTTCTTCAGGACCAAAGTAACAGAAATAAGTGAAGTGTGGTGCAAGTGATAGTACGTGAAAAACCAGTGTCACTGCCCTTACACAGTAACACTGTACCCTGCAGTCTAACTGCTACAGCAAGTTAGATATTGGCCACTCCTGGATACCACCTAGGTGAGAAATGTCAGAAAATAACAGGAAATTGCGTCAAAGCTCTATATGGGAATGGCAACATTTCCCTGAGCTTATCCTTGGTTTATGTACATTTAGAAGTTGCTAAGTATGAGCTAGACACGAATAAAATGAATTAGAAAGTGCCTTCCCAGGAGGTGAAGGGGTGCGGGGTCTCAACTCAGAGTGACGTGAGGGTGCCACACACGTCTAAGAGGCAGAGAAGCATCGGTGTGTGTGGTCCCGCAGACCCCCGAAGGATTCACCCACAGGGCCCACCATACTCCTGTTCAAACACCCAATGCAAATATCACCAGGTTGTATCTCAATATTTTGCTGGCGTGCTAAGTGGCATGCCTCACAGGGTGACTGTTTTTAGGGGATTGTAAAACCATCCCCGCTGTGGTCACGTTCTCGCTGAAATTATTCCAGCCACAATGTCACATAATGTATTTCCAATGTATTTTATTTTGTTTTGAAACTCCTACGGAGGTCCACAAAAACACACCAATAATTTAAAAAGACAAACATTGCATACAGTGCAAAATTCCTTCCTTATACATTACTATAACATTACGTCAAACATAGTGAAAACTGTGCAAACAATGCTATAATACGTAAAACAATCACATTACCGACCGATAAAATGTCTTATATTCATACTAAGAAATGTGCAAATGATGCTATGAATACATGGAACAATACACTCGTACCTAAAAATAAGAGGATAGTTGGTCCACGGGCTAGTAGGAGTCGAGCGCCTGCACCTTACCGGGCTAAACAGAAAATGACACAAAGTAAGACACTCGACAATCTTGCACTAATGGAAACAAAACTAGAAACTCCACGGGTTCCCTATGGTGGGGTCTTACTCACAGTTTTGCTCGGCTGCTGGCTCCCCCCAACCGTACTCCTGCCTGCATCTGAATTGTCTCAGGCAGTGCCGTTATTTTTAATCCTGTTAATTGGTTGTGGTGGTGCCTTCATCCGGTCCGATCGGCCAGCAGTAGATTCAGTTGTGTGTTACGTGTAGCGGTGCCCTCTTGCGCATGCGTGTCTACGTGCACTGTTCCTAATCTGCCCGATCACCATGGTAATCAGTGACGCTCTCACCGTGTGTGCATGTTTCTATTCAGTGTGTATGATTGCTGGTGCGTAATAAAGTGGGAGCACCCATGGTTCAATATTAGATCGTGTTCCTGGAGTTTAATAACATGATGTGCAAGACTTTGGGGCCCATTACCATGGCGGGGGGGACCCCGGCGGAAGGGAAGACCGTCCGCCGGTTGTCCGCCGGTAGGCAATCTGCCTGATTGCCTACTAGGCGGAAAAGCAGTTCATATGGTGGCGGTGTCTGGTAGACACTGCCATCCATATTACTATGAGGGCGGGGATGTGCCTTTCTGTGGTGTCAACGCCACCACGAAAAGGCAGGCAGTTTTTAAGATTGGGTCCCGTAGCGGGTCCCCAGGGATTCTGGGGGGTGCCCAGCAGTTCCATGCACAGCGCGGTGCCTGCCATGTTGTGCATTTAAGTGCACAGCATGCCTTCCTGGCATTGTGGCGGGCGTTGCTGACTGCACCGCCCGCCACAATGACAGGAATGCAGGATGCGCCCACCACTGTGGCGGTCTCATCCTAATGTCCCCCACGGGACCCACGCCCTTATGGCGGGTGGTCCCTTTTTGCGTTGGGATCCGCATGCCATCCTAGTGTGCCCCTTAGTGTCTGCCATGTAAATGTCACCCTATTGGCGCGATCAATGGTTGGGGGGGAGTAACTTTGGTGTAACTATTCAGAGTGAACACTGATAATTTGAATAAGAAATTTACCTTATATGTGCCCTCATGTTGATGGGGGGTCTAAGGCGTAAGTTCATGAACCTCTGTAGCCCAGAGGTACCATTAACATTCCCTTCACTCCCAATAAGACAGCATTGTAGGTAGCAGTTTTATAGGGGAACAGGTGATTTCGTGAGGTGTGGTGTAGATTGTTCGGTCATTTTAGATCTCACCCCACTTGCATATTCACGGCCACATGTTTGTAGACCAGATAGAAATGTTTATTAGTTGTTGTGTCCAAAGACACGGGAAGTCATGTGTTTATTGGATTCTCAATGTCAATGGACGTTTGAGATCAAAGTTCTAACCAGGGTATTTCATCATTGAGGCCATGTTCATGTGTCTGCAGACGGTGTACCCAACGTTGTTCTCGACAGAGTAGTGATGCGTTATTCCAAGTTGGGTTGATCTCCAGTATTGTATATTGCATTTCGTTGCAAGAATGCCCTTTGTCAATGTAGTGGTTCATCAGTTTTGTCACCGTCCGGCCACTTCTGATTGTGCTTCTATGTTCACTGATCCTGATTTTGATGGGCCGGGTGTCATCCCTATGTATCTCAGTGTACATGGGAAGGTGATCAGGTAGACACAGTTCAAAGTTCTGAAGATGTGGGTCCGTCAAAATGTGACATGTACAATCCTGCAAGGCTCTGCGCAAAAGTGTTCCCCATGCTGGTCCCTTGTACCTGGTGATAGATTGTGGTTTTGTACATGAAGAAATTATTTTTTAGTGACAGTGTGATGAGCTTGGTGATGAATTCTGCTGGTGTATTGGTAGGGAGACCTGTTTTCTTGGAGTAGTTGCCCCACTACTTCGATGGTTGCATCTTGGGGAATGTTCATGTATAGGGCCTCCACATTGAGGGTGAGGAGGAGGTTGATGCACTCGGTGTTGTTGTTATTTATCTCCTGTATTAAGTTCAGGACATCTTGTGTGTCCTTGAGGTAAGCGGGAGTTGCCCAGACTGGTGGGCGTAGAAAATAGTCGCTGAATTTTCTCAGTGGTTCCAGCTGGGAACCTATGCCGGACACAATCAGGCATCCCGGGGGGGAGTGATCCCCTTGTGAATTTTGGGCAACAGATAGAAATACAGCATCCTGGGGTCGTTATTCACCAGGAATGCTGCCTCCCGGGGTGAAATCCTCCCCTCGTTGACTGCTTCGTTCACCGGAACCCGTATCTGAGAGAGTAGTCAGACTGTGTGATCTGTCTCTAGTCTCTTGTAATATTCGGGAGTATTGAATTGTCTCGAGCACTCCTTTTCATAGTCCTCAACTTTGAGGATGACCATTGCGCCCCCCTTGTCCGCAGGTTTGATTATAATGGTCTTGTCCTCAGTCAGTGAGTGGACTGCATTATAAAGTTTCCTGGGCATGTTATCACACGTTGGTCTTCCAGTGAAGCGATTGGCCTCCTTGAAGACAGCTTTCTCAAATGTTATCACCTCACTGGGGACCATCCCTGCCATGTTGGTGAAGCTAGAGGGAGGCCTCAGTCCTGTGTCTTGTCATTCTGGTGCAATATTGTTGTAAAAAAAGGACTTTAGTCTTATCTTGCGGAACAGTTGGTGGTGTTCTGCATTTATGCGAAAGTTGTCTTCTTTGGGGTGGTCACAAAACCAAGACCCATTTCAAGGACAGTGGTTTCATCTGTGTTGAGCTGTCTCCCGATAAGTTCATAATCAAGGTCTTGGGTATGTCATGCTCCTCGTTGTTCTCTGTTGTGCCTCCATGTCTTGCCATTGCACCTGCTTTTGCCCTCTTCCTCTTTCTTTGCCTCACCCCCTGCCTCTGTTCTGAAAAGGAGGTGGCACGTTTTGGAAAAAGGGTTGCTGGAATCCCTGGTGTGGTCCAGGAAATGCTGGATAACACATGGGGCCTTGTGGTGGAAAGGGTTGGTGAGAGTACCCATACATGGGTGGCATCAGTGGTGGTTGGAGGAGTCCAGGTTTGCTTGTGTTCCTTCCCCAGCTGTTGTTACTCGAGTTGCTATATGTGGAACACTCTGAATTTGCTGATGAGGATGATACACCATCAGATGAAGCATCGCTCTCCGATGGTTTGTAGTCGTCCTTCGTGTATGGATATATTTTTTCTCTGTCAAATTTTTTTATGTCTTTCTGCAGTTTTGACACCTTGTGTTGTAGAAGGTAATCCCGGTGGTCTGTCATCTCTGCATTAATCTCAGCCAGACGTGTTTTGTAGGCGGAGATGCTAATACCAATCTTCAACACGTTTTCTGCACTGTTAATTTTAATGATAAGTGCCTTAGAGAGGCGTTTGGCCGTGCCAATGATTAGGATGAGCCAGTCGTGGGTGCACTTCCACACGTTTTGGCTCCATTCCCGTCGGAAGACTAGATCGTCCAGGAAGATTCTGGGGGCCGTCCTTATTATTAGTCCATTGGGTGCAGCGTTCACTTTTAGGTATTCCGTAATGATGGTGCCATGCATGGCGATTTTGACCTGTAGTTTTTGCAGGGATGCCAGTGAATTCTAATCGTCTTGTAATGATGCGCTCGCCATATTACCCTCGCTATCCAATAATGAGGGAGTTCTCAGGATCTCAGCAACTACATCTTCGACGAATCCGAGTCCCAGGTTCTCACCCATGGTGAAAGTAGCCATGTCTAGTATTTACAGTGAGAGAAGGAGAGTAGAGAAAAGAATGATAGGGTCCCTCGGCTGAGCCTCAGTGCTATAAATGTATTTAAACAAAAGAGAGGGGGGACCAGCAGCCAGTTACGGTCCAATGCCCCTGCTCCTAATGTGAATAGTATTAGTCAAAACGGAGGGCACTGTTCCAAATGAGGGGTATAAGTAGTCACCCACTCAATGTAGAATGAGGAATTTAGAGGTATAGATAGTCCTAGACTTTTTGAGGCCCACGTGTGAGGGGAAAGAGCATGTCTTGTCTCCTAATGCCCTCACACATCCCAAGGCATGTCATGCTTCATCATTGGGCATTTTGCTCCTCGTCGGGCTGGCGCTGCAATGCCCTACGGGTCCCCCGTCACTTTAGCAGAGATCTTTTGAGACAAAATGCCGTATGGTGCATAAGGGGTCTGTGGTCTGTCTGAACCCGAAGTGAGTTCCAAACAAGTTTGGTCTCAACTTCTTCAATCGCACTCCACCTCTGTTCCCATGGAAGCAACCTCCTACTGATGAAGGCTACAGGTCAGGTTGGTCTAGGCCCTCCTCATTCATTTGTGACAGAACAGCCCCCACAACATGTTCTGAAGTGTCTGTTTGAACAATAAAGTCTTTTGAAAAGTTGGGTGCCAGGAGTACGGGCGCTGTGCCCTTGGCAGTCTGCAGGGCATCAAAAGCTTTCTGACAGGTGTCAGTCCAGTTCACTTTCTTAGGCTGTTTTTTGAAAGTCAGCTTTGCCAAGTAATACCCAGTGAGTCCTAAAAAGGCTCTCACTTCTTTCTGGGTCATTGGGGGTTCCCAATCCAGGATTGTCTCAATCTTTGGCTGTAGGGGCGCCACCTGGCTGCTCCCCAGCTGGTGTCTCAAGTACACCACGGAACCCTGCCCGATCTGGCACTTACTCACCTTGATGGTGAGGCCTGCTCCCCGCAGCGCCATCATCACTTCCCAGAGGTGGTGCAGATGTTCTTCCCAACTGGCACTGAACACTGTAATGGCATCCAGATAGGCGGCACTGAACTCTTCTAGTCCATCCAACATCTGGTCGACCGACCTCTGAAAGGTGGCAGGGGCATTCTTCATCCCAGAGAACATAACCAGGAATTGGTAGTGCCCATCTGGTGTGGCGAATGCTGACCTCTCTCTTGCCCCATCAGTCAAGGCGATCTGCCAGTACCCAGGCATCAAGTCAAATGTGCTGAGGTACCGGGCAGCCCCTAACCGATCAATGAGCTCATCAGCTCTGGGGATGGGGTGCGCATCAGTCCTGGTGACTGAATTGAGCCCTCGGTAGTCCACACAAAACCGCAGTTCTGGTGTGACACCCGGTGCGGCAGCCTTTGGGACCAAGACCACTGGGCTGGGCCAAGGACTGTTAGAGGGCTCAATCACCCATAACACAAGCATCTTTGTGACTTCCTCTTTGATGCAAGCTCTCACCCGGTCAGTCACCCTGTAAGATTTGTGTTTAACAGGCGGACTGTCCCCAGTGTCTAAATCATGGATGCACCAATCAGTGTCACTGGGAATCAGGGAGAACAGGTCAGAAAACTGTCTCAGCAACTAGTGACAATCATTCTGTTGCTCAGGGTGGAAGAGAGGTTCACACCATCCACTGTCTCATCTCGCTCTGTTGCAGACACAAGGTCAGGAAGAGGCTCAGTCGCCTCCTCCATTCCAGCATCTGTTGCTAGGAGCATGCCCACTTCGGACCTCTCTAAGTGGGGCTTTAGGCGGTTGACATGCAGGACCCGCAAAGGGTTCCTGGGAGAGCGCAAGTCCACCAAATAGGTAACAGGAATTTTGCACTCCACCACCTTAAATGGTCTGGTCCACTGGGGCCATGACCCACACTTTCTGACCAGGCTGAAGCTCAACCAGAGTGGCATTCTGGTAGTACCACTGCTTCATCTCCTCCTGGCTAGCTTCCAGATTTGCCACAGCCAATTGTCTAAATCGCCTAGTTTGGTTCCTGAAGGCCAGCATGTAGGTATATACTTCCTGGGGAGCTTTCCTGGGAGATTGCTCCCAGCTTTCCTTGACCAAACTCAAAGGTCCTCTCACTGGGTGACTATAGAGAAGTTAAAAGGTGCTGAACCCTAGGGACTTCTTTGGCACCTCATGGTAAGCAAAGAGAAGGCATGGTAAGAGGACGTCCCACTTATGCCTCATGGGTTCCTCAAGACACATAATCATGCCTTTGAGGGTCCGATTGAATCTCTCAACCAGCCCATTACCTTGGGGGTGGTAAGGAGTGGTGAACTTATATGTTACACCACACTCCTGTCACAGGGACTTCATATACTTGGAAATGAAGTTTGTACCTCGGTCTGACACCACACCTCTGGGGAACCCCATGCGGGAGAAAATCCCCATCAGTGCACGTCCCACTAGGGGGGCTGTCACTGTCCTAAGAGTAATGGCTTACGGGTACTGAGTGGCATGGTTCACCAAGACCAGGATGGACCTGTTGTCCATGGCTGTCTTGGGATCCAGAGCCCCCACAATGTCAATGCCCACCATCTCAAAGTGGGTGCTGACCACAGGGACTGGCTGGATATGAGCCTTGTGCTTCCTCCTACTCTTTCCACTTGCCTGGCAAGTCTGACAGGTCCTGCAATGAGTGTCTGAACTCTTGCGCATTTGGGGCCAATAAAAGTGGGTGACAAGCCTTTCAAATGTCTTGTCCTGCCCCAAACGTCCTGCTAAAGGCACATCATGAGCCAGCCCCAGTAGGAAGGCTCTGAAGCGCTGGGGTACCACCAGCACACAGGCTGACCCAGGCTCAGCAAGCTTAGGCTCACTATACAGGAGACCATTCTCGCAGTAGATCCGATGTGATCCAGACCGATCACCTGCTGCCTGGTTTGCAGCCTGTTGCTGCAAACCCACAAGAGAAGGGCACTTGTTCTACTCCTCACAGAACTCTTCCCTGGAGGGGCCTCCATCTTGCTCCCAAAGGGTCAGCGCAGGCAATTCTCCCAGTTCAGCAATCTCTTCACCAGTAGGTTCCAGGGCATCCCTCTCAAGGTCTGCCTCCTCTTGGACCGTGGGAATTTCAGGGGCCGGTTTCCCGTGCCCTTTCCCTGTTTTCTTTAAGTCAGGTACCTGGGTCACTCTCTCAGGCTCCAAGTCCTCTTAAACATCCTTACTGGCTGGCATAGACCGAGTGGTCATGCATGTCCACTTAGGCAAATACAACATCTCTACATGAGCTCTTTGCTCCAACTTAGCCCAAGGGAAGCTCTCCAAATCATTACACAAAAGACAATCAACAGGCATGGCTGGCCTCACAGCTACTTGAAGAGTCCCTGAGACCCACAGTGACTCTCTGTGTTGTCAGCAGCAACAACTGGATAACATGCATTGGGGACTACTTGCTCTTCAGACACCAGCCAACAACTGACAGCTGTCACACTGGCTCCGGTGTCCCTAGTAGCTTTCACTGTATTGCCATTAATGGTCACCCACTGCCTGTACTTCTAGTGTTATCAGGCAGCTGGGTCCTGGGGACCACCTCACTGTCTCCTAAAGAGACTAGGGACATCTCTGTGGGACCCCACCCACCTTGGGCACCCATCTCCTCCCCCAGGGCTACACTAGCCATCTGGCGGGGTGGTACACCAGTGGGTACTGTCTTCCCATACAGGGGATATTTAGCATCATAAGAACAGTGGCCTACTAGACCAACCTTAAAACAGGTCTTGGGTCTCCGGTGAACAGGTTTATCTGTCGGGGGGCCTGCCTTCTTCTCAGGGGCAGGCTTTGAACCTTTCCCTTGGTTCCCTTGGGGATTACTTTGAGCCCTTTGTGGAACTCCCTCTGTTTACCCTTGTCCCCCCCACTCTTCTGCTAGGGACCCTGCCCACTTTTGGGGAAGTCTCCCACATGACCCTTCTAGACCTGGGTGCTCACCCAGCGGTCGGTCTCCTCAGCAAGCTTCCTAGGGTTAGTCAGGTTGCTATTAAAAAGGTGCTGGCATAGCTCTGGAAAACAATTATTTGACAAGTGCTCCCATGCAAACAATTCACAGAGCGCCGCAAAATCATCCACTTTACTACCCTTCACCCAACCATCCAATGCTCTGCAAAAGAAAGACGCATATTCCACCCATGTGGTATACTCCAGTTTTCTGCAATTCCTGAACCTTTGTCTGTACAGCTCTGGGGTCACACCATATCTGGACATTAGGGCTCCCTTGATGTGAGCATAGGACACCTGCTCCTCTGTAGGTAAATCTAACAAAGTGTCCCGCCCATCACTAACAAAGCAGCCCCACAACCCACTCCCCAATCCTTCTCAGGACCCGATGGGCCAACATTGCAGCTTCATAAGCCCTAAACCTTTGACCAACATCCTCATTTTTGTGGAAATCTTTAATTACTTCTTTGGGGATGTAGGCTCTTGCTTCTACAGGCACTAGCACAGCCACAAGAGGAAGGAACCTCTAAACTTTTGGCCTTGAGTTCCAACTCCTTCAATCCTCTCCCATGCTCAAAACGCATTCCCTTTTCCTCTAAGGCTAATTTCTTCATTTCTAATTCCATCTCAAGCTCTATTTTCCTGCACTCTATGTCTTTCTGACCATCTATTTTGAGACTAGCTAGCTCCAACTTGTGCATCCTCTCCCTCGCTCTGTCCTCCAGCTCTCCTGGGGACAGACCCTTGGAAGAAACACTGCTGCCCGCCCTGGCCGCTCAAGCTGCTCATCTAAATTCTCTGCCTCCATCACTGGCTACTCAGTATACTCACTGGCATTCCTAGATTCCATCCAGGCCCCCAGCGCCTTTTGGTATTCCTCTTTCCTGGTGAGGCCTTTCAGAGAGATTTTTAATTTCTCGCACAAAGCTTTGAGATTAGGCACAGTGTAGGTATCAATTCTCTCTTCTTCCAAGTTAATGTCTTAAGATGCTATGGATTCTGACTTGCTCAAGGTTGATGTTAGACCTGGCATCATTGGCGTGAGTCTCCCTTCCATTTTTGACGGATTGCCTCCTCTGTTTTGATATGTATTTGCTGGTTATATGCTTTGGGCACTGTGCCACTGCTATTCAGTGCCACAGTGCAAGGCTCCCTATGTTAAATTGATGTACTAATTGGCGATTCCATGATTTGGTAAATAAAATACATATTTTAGTAAAGTTGGTTTTAATATCCTGTGTTTGAAAATACCACTTTTAGAAAGTAGGTATTTTCTTGCCCAACAGTCCAGGCCTGCCTCTGCTAGGTTCTGTATTCCTTGTCTAGGTTTGTGAGTGACAGGGCTGGGGGATTCCAGGAGACAGGCTGTGGCAGCCCAGTGGTGAATAGAGATATCTGCATCTAGATGGGTGGGAGGAGTTACACCTGGGACCTGAATAGGGCTGGGCCTTCCCTCTACATTGCTGGCTCTGCCCTGCACTGTAAAAGGAGAGAAGGAATCATGTCAACAAAGTGCTCCAGGGCTGAACCTTCCCTCTCCTGTGCTGGCTGCACCTCCTGTGAGGCGGCTGATGTTTCTGCCCAGCACAGGTAAAGGAAGAAGAGAGTCATGTAAACAAAGTGCTCAGGAACTGGTTTGGACTAGGCAGAGGCCTCTCTGCCTTCAGAGGACAAAGGATTTTGAGGTATAAATATTGGGACCCAGTCCCAAGAACTTTAAATCACTTCAGGAACAAGAAACCTTTTGCCAATGAGAAGAACCAAAGAAGCTGCAGGAACTTTACTGCCCCTCTGCCAGTGTGCTGCTTGCTGTGTTGGCCTGCAGTGGTTGCCTCGTTGCCATGGAAAGGAGAAGGAACGTTTTAAGGACTTTCATCATCTACAGCAGGGGTCTCCAAACCGGTCTTGGAGGGCCGGATCCATGCCAGATTTTTAAAATAACTACATGTATCTCAATGGGGATATCCAAAACATCTGGCATGGATCCGGCCCTCCAGGACCGGTTTGGAGACCCCTGATCTACAGAATATTCTCCAAGGGCTTGAACTGTGCTTGCCTATTGCTGAAGTCTCAGGGACAAAAAACTTCATCTCCAGCTACCCCTGTGAATTTCCTTACTGAAAATTCTATCTACAGACATTTGCGTGTCGCTGGGAGCTGAAAGGGCGACGCATCGAGAGGAAGGGTGTCGCCGCCGCAGATGAAATCAGCGCATCACAGGAGAAGCGAGCCTTCGCCACATCTCCCTGAAAGCGTGTGTTCATCGAAGATGCCTGCTGTCCCATCACCGGAGAAGCGTGACGCCATTGAGAGAGCTGCCATCGCATCACCGGAGAAGCGTGTTCCAGGGCCTGTTGTGGCTCCAAAGTAAAGAGTTGTCACAAGGCTGCTAGAGTGCCTACGTATCATCATCGCAGCGTCATCACATCATCGCATCAAGGCGGCCATCTACTTGCATCGCAATCGGATCATCGCATCGCATCAAGGCACCATCTTGCGTATCGCAGCGGGCCCGCAGGCTGAGAATCTATGCATCACCTCCAACCGGAAAGGATCCCGACGCATCCCTTACTCTGTGCAAGCATTGAGGCACGACGCAACATTTCCCCTGGATCACAGAACAGATGCATCTCCCTTTTTTGCGAGCCTTTTGTTTCCTTCGCGTTTTGCATCCAGGCACTTTGTTGATAACTATGTTGCATTTATCATCCACTTGAATTAAGCAACATTTATCACCTTTAATTCAACTTTAAGTATAGTATTGTGTATTTTTGTCGTTTGTGGTCTTGTGTTAAGTCTATATAAAGAATACTTATTTATAAAACCTGTGTTGTGTTCATCTGTAGTGTTTTCATTGTATTACTGTGTATATTCACAAATGCTTAACACACTGCCTCTGAGATAAGCCTGTCTGCTTGTGCCAAGCAACCAAGGGGGTGAGCAGGGGTTATTAAGGAGTGTAATCCCCTTATCCTGATTTAGAAGTAGGTGTCCCCATTTGGACAAATGTGAATACCATTGCCAACTAGAGACCCCCGGGTCTAACAGTAGAAAAGACTGGCAGTTCCCAGGAACCAAAAATAGAAAAGAAGTCTAAGTTAACCCGCCACGTTGGCATACTTCTTGTGTGGAATAATCTCACAGCAAACTGTTTTCCAACAACATTTGTGTGGACTGATTATTTTGTGCAACCCAACCAATTACTGCTAAGCAAGGCGGGGGGGTTTGCCAGCACTATGGCTAGTTATGTATTGAGCAAGAAGCCGAAAGGCACAGCCCAAATAAAGCCCTAAGAAGTCCAATGTGGCCCAGGCTGCAGCATTGTCCCAAACACCACGGGGGGCACGCCTCCCTTGGTCGACTGCCCCCAGAGCCCATTGTCACACAAGGGCATATAAATTGTTAAAAAGTGGCGCAGCATATTGGCAAAAAATGTGCTTGAGCAGACAATGTCTCCTTAAATAGTTTTGGTGACCTGTGATAAAGAATCCTAATATGTACTACTTGCACAAATCAGGAGCACAGAGTGAAGTTACTACGTCAATTTGTCGAAATGTATACCGAAATAATATATGACCACATAACGTTGCTTATTTACATTATCCAATAGAGAGTAAGAAAACTCTGTTCAGCGTAACAAGGAATGTCATAAAAACATGAGTAAAAAATAGTCAAACATTTCACTCCTGATATTGATCCCAGAGGGACTGTAACGCCGAAATGAAATCTAGTCTTATGAACTGGTCTTTACGAGGCTTAAGCTTCCCAATATATTTTGCCCTTTCGCTTGTTCCTCGAGGCAGAGAAGTGCTTAGAGTACGTATTACTGTGTTCACTTAATGGGAAGCGGTAACGGCTTCTGGTCCCTGGGGTGGTGTGTGGGCAGGGTGTATCATTACACTGGCCGTCATTACTGAGTGGCGCTCTAGAACAATGTGCGATATTACAAACATATCAGCTAAGAAACCACCACGGGAACAAAATAACTAACTAGACGTCCATGGGAAGGGTTCATAGGAATAGTAGAAAGAGTAAGGAGGGGTGACACTCCATTATATCATTTTTTTTTAAAGCAATATTAGATTCGTTTCTATCAACTTGGTTCCTTAAAAACGCCGCTGTATCTTTTGCATGTCAGGGCCATTTCATATCAGCTTTAATTTTAATGCGTATTCTCTGTTCCTCGACTGATTAGTTAGTGAGAGTACCTTCGAACCGTCTCCTTTGCAGCTGGGTTGCGCACAAAGGGCTTTGAGATCTATAGCTGGGGTGCAAAGGTGCCTGAGACATGCCCATTAAGCACCGCTGACGGCAGGGCGAGCAAAAGTAGAGCTTTTACTGACAAGCCAGTCTACGGAGGTTCGTCTAGACCGTTGTTACTGGAACAGTCAGTCCATCATCATCTGTTTTTGTAAAGAGCTTGTTAAGAAGTCGGGAGGTCTTTTTGATAAGTTTATAAACAGGGGAAATGTATGCATTTTAACCAAATGGTCATATTAAAGGGAATTGATGGTAATTTTCGAGAATGACTATATATTCTATTGTAATGTAATTGTATTTATATAGCGCTTACTGCCATTGACGAGGCGTCGAAACCCTTTTCAGCGAGTAGCATGCTATTTCAGAACCCAAAAGGATTAGTGGTGGATTAGTATAGTGAAAATGTGAGTTCATTTGAGCGGTGGGCAGGTAAATCTGTTAGTTGGATTGAAAAGAATAACCAACACGCACATTAGAACTCATGTGTCAATGTAGGAGTGGTATAGTATTAATTTGATTTATTTTATTACAACAGGACACTCCATACTATGCTTAGAGAAATAATCACTGGACAATTATTGCACACCTGGCATGAGATAGCTTGGAAACTTTATATATTTTTTAGCCTTTCCAAGTTCATGAGGCTGAATAATTGCACTGCCTTTTTATTGCTACCTTTATTGAATGTACATGCAGATAGAATCATGGAGGAGAAACTTAGAGGCCAATTTAGTTTGCTGAGTACCCTCTCCGCCAAACCGAAGATCCACCTGCTTCATTTATAGTCGGGCAGGCCTTCAGTATGTCTCTGACCGACCAACAAAGTAATGACCTTTAGAGGTTTTGCCACTTGTCTTTCCGCCCTATTTAGAGTGAGCGAACAAATGGCAAGTTTTCTCTGCGGTAAGGTCCAGTGAAAACTGCAAAATAAACCTCATGCCATGGTAGAAATGGTGAGTGGGTCATTGCTTTTTTATTTTCAAATACAAAATCTCACTTTGATATAATTTTTTTTAGTGTAAATAAAAAAGTTAAAAGTTTGATGGCCGTCAGTCAAACTTTCGAAACATTTAGTGAAACCTTTGTGATATGGTTCCCGGAAATGCATCAGATGTGTTGCTTGGCTGCAGGGCACTCCTAAATTTGGCGGGCAGAGTACCCTCAGGAGTTAAGTACTCCACATTTGCACATAATCCATTCGTCAAACTCTAAATAAGGCCCTTAGTCCTAAATTTACCAAACCTTTGTGTGGATGCTTGTAAGCTGCTTATGGTAAATTAAAGTGACCCAAACGGGTGCAGTGGTCTATTATATATTAAGAAGCTCTAAAACACAGCTAGAAATTGTGCTGTATTGAGTCAGTTACCATGCACACCATTTTAAATCTGGGCCTAAGTACTTCAATAACACAAAATATCCCGTTTTTGCTAATGCTATGCTGCTTTACATTAACACATTTTAGGACTGTGTTGTGCATGTCAGCTTTTCCTGTTTAAAACCATATTTATTAAGTAAACCCACAAAGATGTAGGAAAACAACCGAAGTGGCACACATTCCTCCCTGCATCATACGGAATATCAATGTACAACATAACTAAATTACTCCACAACAAGGGAAGCCAAGAGAAAGAGGAGGGCGCTAGCCAGGAGGGCACATCCCAAAAGAGGGAACTCAGAAGGAGAGTACCATGAAGTGGAAGATGAGGTTCATCCAGGAGAAGGTGGAGACTCTGATCATAGAGTTGGAACGCCATTAGGAGGAGTTGGCAGAGATACAGAAAGCTGCTATAGTAACGGGAGGGGGGCCCAAAGTGGAGCAGGTGGAGGCTGGCTGTGAGATGGTTGCTGGAACAAAATAACTAACTGGACGTCCATGGGAAGGGTTCATAGGAATAGTAGAAAGAGTAAGGAGGGGTGACGCTCCATTATATCATTTGTTATTTTTTTTTATTATAAAACAATATTAGATTCGTTTCTATCAACTTGGTTCCTTAAAAAAGCCGCCGTATCTTTTTGCACGTCATGACCATTTCATATCTACTTTAGTTTTAATGTGTACACCCTGTTCCTCGACTGATTAATTAGTGAGAGTACCTTCGAACCGTCTCCTTTGCAGCTGGGGTGCACACAGAGGGCTTTGAGATCAATAGCTGGGGTGCAAAGGTGCCCGAGACATGCCCATTAAGCACCGCTGACGGCAGGGAAACAAGCAACCTGGGACCAGTGGTTTAGGGGCAACCCTCCTCATCAGCAGGCTAGCTTGAATCTAGTGGCAAAGTGAGCAAGGGACCTACGTTTGGGCATACCCTCTCAAATGAGGGCAAATACAAGAAGATGATGAACGGAGCGCTGAAACATTTTACACACTCACCCCAGTCACAGATCTGGGTGGAATCAATCATCGTTCTTTAGCTCACTTCACCACCCTATTTCAGCCCCAGCCATATGCAAATCAGTCTTGCCCTGTTCCTCATAGGAGCAGTCCAGCCACAATTGATCAAGAGTACTCAAGTACATTTCAGCGTAAACCAAATTGCAAGCAAAAACAAGTATCACTTGACTCATGTCTCAGAGCATAGAGTGAGAAGGATATCAGATTTCATACATACACAGACACACAGACACACATGCACACATACACACACACACTCTTTTTATTTCTCTGTCCCTTCCATACTCCATTCTGGAGGTGTTGTTTTTAAAGTTGCATCTGTATATATGGCTGGACTGGAAACACAAAGCAGCCCGGGCAATTTTGTCAGACCAATCCTCAGGTGAGGGGGTTTGAGGGTGCCAGTGTGAAGCACTGCTGCTTTTGTTACTGGTGGGCTGATATTGAAGCACCGCTGCACAATCGGCCTCCAGTAACAAAATCGGTCCCCTCTGTCTCAAAACTGGCCCCCACCCTTCCAGCTTCCCGGGGAAAATCCCAATGGCCAGTACGGCCCTGTCTGTATATTACGGGATACTCTACTTTGAGCTAAAGAGTTACATTATCTGATCCTCACCTCTTTCTGCTCACACCCTTCCTTGTATGCATCCTGTTGTTATTGCTCAAACACTGCCCATTCTACATCATTACCAATTGGTTGATGTGCTACTTATTTGCTTCTTGTACCTGAAGATCACAAAATGGTATCGCAGAACTATTTACCCTGAGATGAAATTTTGCTGGAGCCAAATCCCCAGGGTTACAAATAATGTAAGTTCTATTCAACCTATTGCAGCTTTCGAGGAATACTACTGGATATTTCAGGAGTTAAAAAAGAACTTTAAAGAACATTCAAGCAGAGGTGAAAATGTCTTTTACACTTTTAATTTGTGGCCCAGGCCCCTGATTTCCATTTCATTGTGTCCTTCCTGCTTCTGCCAATTTTGTGAATTTGAAGTTGCATTTAAATTTAATTAAGAGGTGCTTGTGGCCTGCACTGACATAAAGGCCATAATGTGAGTAGGCCCTGACAACATCTGAGGTAATTGAAGTCACCATATTGCCACTTTTATGCAGAACCTTTGTCATGTCTACCATTGTCCCAGATGTCTGACCCTATCTTTCTATGAACCGTGAAAGTGTCAAGTCATTCGGCTAATGATTTAGATATGACATCTGATGCAACATCAGTGTAGGACAAGTGTCTACTTATCACCATGTCAAAGTCAGATAACAACAAATACAGACATATAGCCAAAATAGTGTAGACTGAATAGACATTCCTCTCTTCATATGTTCATAAGTAAACATCTGTGACATACACCTTGGTACACATAATCTATGCAAACACAAGAAGATGATAAACAGAGCGCTGAAACTTTTCAGATAGTATCAAAGAAAAGATTCCTTTCTGTGTAATTATTTCAAAAGGTGACCATGAGGCCTATCCATGTCAATTAGCTGTATTAAACATTTGCAATTGGCGAATACAAGAAGTCAAAATTTAGTCTCCACACTAGGTTGATTATACTTTTTGCTCAAAGTTTATTTTATAAAAAGTCATATTTAGGAATTCATTTTAAATACACATTACAATTTTACACTGTGGTGCTCTGGTACAGGTATATGTCTACTAACTAACAATTCCGTGTTACGGTTCTCTATCACAAAGTCACCACTTTATAGTATGCATTCAATGTTTAAAATACAACAATACAGTAAATTCATAAAAAACATTTTTTCACAGTTAAAACAGTCCAAAAGTCGACGCGTTTCGGTGCGTTTGTTATGCTTGGTGCACCTTCATCAGGACAGAATAAATTAAAAACAGGTATACTTCTTCTTTTTAAAATTAAAGAAAAGGCGTCCTTCAAGTAGTTTCTTGGGACGTTTTGTTCTTAATTTGTCTGGTAGCACGTTCGTAATCAATTCACGGCCGTCAGAGATTTATATAGTTTGTTAGTGGCACATTATCAATGGTGCATTGTAGATGATGTCATCTCCCAGTTGCGTTTTTTTTGCATATGCGCTCCAAAATGTAGTCACGTTATAATACCCGATCATGTGGGTCTTGTCAGGTTTCAAAGCTTTTTCTCATTATATTGGAAATCCTGACGTTTCTTTGATTAGTTGTCACTAAGCTTGCTTGCCTGGGATCATCCACGCTCCTTTCTTAACTTTTAGAGCTGTGGTGTTGCTGGCGATTCCCTCGTGTGGCTGGTCAATTCCAGTGAAGCGGAAGCCAGCCACACGAGGGAATCGCCAGCAACACCACAGCTCTAAAAGTTAAGAAAGGAGCGTGGATGATCCCAGGCAAGCAAGCTTAGTGACAACTAATCAAAGAAACGTCAGGATTTCCAATATAATGAGAAAAAGCTTTGAAACCTGACAAGACCCACATGATCGGGTATTGTCACGTGACTACATTTTGGAGCGCATATGCAAAAAAAACGCAACTGGGAGATGACATCATCTACAATGCACCATTGATAATGTGCCACTAACAAACTATATAAATCTCTGACGGCCGTGAATTGATTACGAACGTGCTACCAGACAAATTAAGAACAAAACGTCCCAAGAAACTACTTGAAGGACGCCTTTTCTTTAATTTAAAAAAGAAGAAGTATACCTGTTTTTAATTTATTCTGTCCTGATGAAGGTGCACCAAGCATAACAAACGCACCGAAACGCGTCGACTTTTGGACTGTTTTAACTGTGAAAAAATGTTTTTTATGAATTTACTGTATTGTTGTATTTTAAACATTGAATGCATACTATAAAGTGGTGACTTTGTGATAGAGAACCGTAACACGGAATTGTTAGTTAGTAGACATATACCTGTACCAGAGCACCACAGTGTAAAATTGTAATGTGTATTTAAAATGAATTCCTAAATATGACTTTTTATAAAATAAACTTTGAGCAAAAAGTATAATCAACCTAGTGTGGAGACTAAATTTTGACTTCTTGTATTCGCCAATTGCAAATGTTTAATACAGCTAATTGACATGGATAGGCCTCATGGTCACCTTTTGAAATAATTACACAGAAAGGAATCTTTTCTTTGATACTACCTATTGACCCAGTCCTTTCTGGTCCTTGGGAAACTCTCTTTTTTTGAGAACTGAAACTTTTCAGACACTCACCCTCAGTCACAGATCTGGGTTGAATCCATTGTTCTTTACCTCACTTCGCCACCCCAGTTCAGACTCAGCCATCTGCAAATCAGTCTTGACCCTGTTCCTCATGGGAACAGTCCAGCCTCATCTGCCAAGCCAGGTCTTCCCTGGACTGGAAACAAGCAACCTGGGACCGATGGTTTAGGGGCAACACTCCTCATCAGCCAGACTAGCTTGAATCTAGTGGCAACGTGAGCAAGGGACCTACGTTTGGGCATACCCTCTCAAATTAGGGCAAATACAAGAAGATGATGAACGGAGCGCTGAAACATTTTACAGACTCACCCCAGTCACAGATCTGGGTGGAATCAATCATGTTATGTGGGAATCTAGGACCCTAGTGTAATTTTCCTGATTCATGCCCATATATAAGTATAATTTACCCAGTCCTTATATAGGCATAGGAATCATTGCCTTGTTTAGTCTTAGCCTGTACAGCCCAAATACGGCATGGCTACTTCCATTAAACTCAGAGAATCCACAATGATTTCTTGGAAAAACCAGCCTTCAGCAGTCAGGGACTTCCCCCTGCTTGAATACTAATTTATCTAAGAACTCCTGGAGTTTTCAAGGAATTGAGGCACTAGTGATGATATTATGTCCAATCTTACGTCAAACTCGGCACCTTCAAAGTATAAATATGCCTACATTTGCCCAGTCAAACACACGGTGGTTTAGGAGCAGATTGACTAACTACTTGCCCGACGCCCTGCTGCTGCAAGTGCCGAAGGAAGCCGACCCTCCAACTGACGCACTGAGAAGATGCTGTGTTTTCTCTTGCCGAGAAATCCAGCTCCGGTGCTTCCAGGCTACCCTTGCGGGTTGCTGGGAGATCGAGTCCTGAGAGAGAGATACAAGACCTCTATCATTCTAAAACCAAGGTACAGAGCTGGTAAGACCCTTAGAGAATTCTTGGAACAGGTTCTTGGCAGAAAATTACCAGACTTAAGCTACACCACACTTACTCCTCCCTCGTACTAGAATTAGGTTAGGTACATCGGGGGAGGCGTATTTTAGAAGCACCAGTTGAGTACTTTTAGCCACTATTTTATCACTGTATGTATTTTATGCATTTTATGTATTCTATGTTTATGGCTTAGAAACCATATCATGCTCTTACAGTGCTATTTTATAATACTATTCGTATTATATGCATTGTACTTCTTAACTAGCATTTCAATTGTAGCAGTGCATTTCTTATGCTTAAGAAATAAGACTGTTCAATAAATACTTTTATTGAAAACGCCCGTCTCTCTATTTTTAAGCAACTCTGGTGAAACGAAGCATGCACATCTGACTGAGTGAAATAGCCATCTATTGTTTCCGTGACTCTAGAGATACGTTTCATTCTGGGGAAACAAAGTTGTCATGTTATATGGTTGTCAGAAACTAATCCCTTCTTGTTTATCCGAGAAAGTTTGTAGTGACTTCTGAGCTAGCTGGCACTCACAATTAAGTCTAATATATTCGGCAGAGACCTAGTCGACTTAAGTCCTATGTCTAAGCTGCAGGATATATTATTCCAATGCGCAGAGCCTATTGGGAATACAGGAACTACACTACAAGCTCACTTCACCACCCTTTTTCAGCCCCAGCCATATGCAAATCAGTCTTGCCCTGGTTCTCATAGGAGCAGTTCAGCCCAAACTGCCAGGCCCGGCCCTCCTTGGCCTGGAAACAAGAATCCTGGGACCAGTTTCTCCTAGATTATCACACAAGATTCTGCCAGAGGTTACTTCACAAATTCGGGATGCTGGTGGAAGCGTCCTCTGTGCACTCTGTGTCAGCTGCGGCAGATTTTCCCCATTTGGCATGGCTATATGACGCAGTGGCCCAATTCTGGACACGCGTCACACAAACCTTATCAATAATGGGAGAGGAATGTGTAGACTGCTCCCCCATCTTTGTGCCTATCGGGCTTTGCCAAAGCACTGTTAGCTAAACATAGAGTGTCAATGTGCTGGAGTGGGAGGAGGGCACCAAAAGACACCGATTGGCTCCAAGACTTAGCGTATTGTAAGACCTAGCTTGAAACATATGCTGAAGAATGATTCCCGTCTTCAAGGCCAAAAGACGCTTGGTGTCTGTATGTGTCTTATCTGCTATCCAGCACTGCTGAATTAGGCAGCTCACTGAACTGTAACAATGCATATGTGGCGGTGAGAGGGATCGGGAGGGTATGAGAGCGATAGAAACATAATGTATATGGGGATGCTGTGCTAGAATTTCTTGTATGTTTTTGAGCTATGACTGTCTGCATGGAACTGTAAAATGAAGCTTCAATTATAAAAAATAAAAAAGATTCTGCCAGAGATGGTATCACCTACTTCCAGCGCATTTTTACTGATGCTGATAAGGCCAAGTTATGTTATGTTATGTTATGTTACGTGGATTTGTACTGCGCACAGCTGCCCCAGCTAAGGGGCGTCCCGGCGCACGGCAAGGTACCACGCAACAACCACAGAAACACAACAGCTAAAGCAATCCAGACAGATTTTTATTTAAAAAAGGAAGGTTTTAATCGCCCTACGAAAGGACAGAAGATCTTCCGACAGCCGAATCCCCACCGGAAGGGAATTCCACAGTTCGGCCGCTTTAACCCGGAAAGACCGGCCTCCAACACGGCACAACTTGTATCTAGGGATAATGGTGAGAGCTTGACCCATAGATCTCAGGTGCCGAGTGGGGACGTACAAGGTCAGGAGGTCCAGTAGAGTTTGAGGAGCCGTACCTTTTAAGATTTTAAAAGCTAAACAGAGTACCTTAAAAAGTCCTGGAAGTTGGCTACTACCAGAGTGCATGTTTCCCCTTTGCAGGGAACACAGGTTCACACCTACACCGATAACGACAACACTTGCGGTCAACAAGGTATTCAGTGCGTTGCTTCTCCCTAAGGAACTTTAGAAAGCAAATTGCTCTACTCTCCATGCTCTCCTAGTGTAGTGCATGAAGTACGTTCTAGATTACATTTGCACCTCGATAGAAATTTTAGCTTTATTATCATTGCCCACAATGTGCCTTGTTGCTGTTTTTATGATTTGCTGTGTAGTTATTTTAGATGTGCTGAGAATCAGGTTTGCCCTGTTGTAGTAAATGCCTTTAGTTAAAAGTGCATATTCTTTTTAGTGCAATGTATCTCTGATATTGTGAATAATGATATAGGTTTGTTTCTGTTACCACAGTGCCCCTGATCCCGTTACTGGAATTCTTAGTCACCGAAATGTAATAACTGTACTTCAGCTATATATTGGGTGGGGTTCTGCGGGGCTAAGGGGCTACAGTGAAGATTTATGTGTCAATACCTGTCTTTCACCTTCGGAGCGGGTGCATTGAACCGAGTCCACCTGTGTCTCCCGTGGGTGACAAAGGAAATCTTGTAGGACTATGCCAAAGTTTTTAGTTTACGCAACAGCACAAGCACCAGGAGTGTCCCGGAGACCAGCGGAATATTGATTGGAGGTGGGACGCCTTGACCTGAACGTAACTTAGCTCTCAACTGTGATCCAAAGATGTGGGAGCTCCTTCCCTTCCGCCACACTGTTGGACTGCATGGGGGCCGGTGAGCCCCAGCCCTTCTGAGTCGCTCCATGGACTCCAACACTTGCTTTGATGGGATCAACATGCCTTATATGGAGACGGGAGGGTGCCGACTGTGAAGATTGAAGGGTCATCATTGCCGAGCCATTTTGCCCACCACAAGACAGACCGCGCCTTGAGGCCTTTGCTGAGAACCAGCATCATTGTTTCATGATGGCTTATAAGGATCCGTGAATAAGAACTTCACAGGTGACTGGATCCCTTTATTGGTTGCCACATGTAGGGGTTGTCATTTGTAAGATGGGCCAGCGGCAACCAGTATCAGGGCCTTATTGTAAGACCTGACAGCCTTAGGGTGATCTTGCACTGTGGTACTGAAAATTTTGGACCTGTGTCATTAACATCGTCGTATCATGACGATTTTGATATCAGCAGACCGAGAATGGCTAGTACACTATGCACAAGCATTTTCGTCATATTCACCCTGAAATCAGAGTTCTCGTCCTGAACCCTCGGGTTCCATTTTGTGAACGGCAGCCATTTTGTGATTGCCCTCACATAAGGCAGATGACCTAGGCCAAGCGAGTCTTAAGGACACGCACACCTTCTTTGACTTCTGTGTGACCTGGCCAAGCTGACTCCACTGCCCGAAGCCAAACCTGTTCGACCAGTTCCTTTCCCAGTAGCTGATCAAGATTAAGCATGAAGGCACAGGAGATCGTAAACCTTTATTGCACACAACTATGTCTTATCTTACTCACACCTGTCTCTGCTCCCTTCTTTATGGCCTGTTTACGATGGGGATGTGCCGGTTTTTTATTATGGGTTTCTGCAGCTTGTGTAAGAAGGAATGTTGGGAGTTTGCATGTTTGCAAAAGCTAGAACTGCCCCTTTCATTTTGTACTGAGTCATGTAACGCTAAAAACATATAAAAGGCCTCTGTCCTCTGTGTTCCTCAGACTACCTCATTCAGGAGCTACGGCTTCTGGGTGACGTGGCCTCACTATGTTACATTTAATAAAGATGTCTTTTCATATAACAGCTTCTGTGCCAAGTTCTTTGTTATATTAGTAAGTATTCCCTGAGAACGAAATTTTCAAGTTTTACAGTTGGCGCCCTAACGCGGGGATCATCAGAGAAGTGACTTTCTGTGGGAGTGATCGTGCCAGGAGACTGAAATAAACTGAGGAGGACAGAACAGGATTCTACTAAGAAGGTACTCTGTGCATGGGGATTCTGGAGATTCTTTGATTCTGCAGCCCAGTATATTTCTGATCTTCCTGATTTTGAACCTCCACATGAAGTCACTCCTGACTGAGAACCTTTTTGGCGTGAGTATTCTTAAAAAGACCATTAGGTCATGTAGAACCTGACAGTTAGAATCTGGATAATATTTTGATTATTAAAAGTAAGAGTTAAGTATAAGTGGGTCGCTCCCAGTCCTTTGTTCTTTGGTTCCTTAGTCTGATTCTTAGTTTGATTTGTCCTTAGTTTTATTTGAATATTGCAATTTTCAAAAACCGAGGGTCTTGTATATTTACGAGTGTATCGCTAGAGATAGCCCCTTGAAGTTTGAAGCTAGATTAGAGAGCTATAAGATGCCTGATCTAAGCAAATTTGGAGCTTTGTGTTGGCCAACTTTGTATACGTTTGGATTAGCCGGCTTCCCCTAAAGGGGATATCTAAATAGGTTTAGATTTAAAAAACATATTTCTTCCTTGGTGATTTTGTATCCCCAGGGAATTAAAATATGACAGAATACAAAATAAGGATCCTTTGTTCTGTGCAATTTTTTTTGAATGGAGATATGCAGAACGATTTTTGGTGTTCTGCCAGCCAAAGTTAGTGAATTAAGTGTATTGTGGCTTCGTGCACATACAGCAGTCTGTTGGGCTGTGTTTTTTGCAGTCTTTTGGAACCCTATTGAGACGTGTTTCTTGTAAATATGACTTACAGCTAGCATGTACAAATGGCTTTGTTTTCGTCATGAGTGTCGATTTGTGGGTTCAATGTGAGTTTCAATGTCTATGTGGTTTTTCTCATTAGTGTAACTTCAGTAATAGCTACAGCGCTGTATTGTGTGTCCTGAGTGTTTGAATCATTTCTCTTTATGTTTGCAATGAGCTCAATGTGTTTGTGGGTTTCTTGATTTCAGTCTGTTAAGTAAAATGTCAGATTAATTAATATTTAGTAGAAATTAAATAACACTCCAGCAATTTACTATGTCACATGCTAAAATAGCTATATGTTGCTATTTAATTTACAGACTAAGCAAAAACGCATATGTGCAAATTGTTATATGCCTAAAATAGATAAGTTAAATTCACATTCACTAGGAATATGAAGGGCCTCAAAGATAATTGTGTGTTTTGTAGCAAAACGAATTTATAGCATTTTTTTACTTACATGCATTGTAGTACATGTAAAAGGCAAACACCTCAGCTAAAGTGCATTTTTTTCTTGCTAGATTTAAATGCATCTTTTTGCACGCGCATTTTTAAAACTTGAAATGTCTGTTTTCAGTAAAACTGAAAGCGTGCTCGGGTTTCAGCACTGTTTCAGGTTTCAGCCTTTCCTGCCTTAAGGCAGCAGATGTTGTTTTTCGAAGGCCATAAATAACATTGGAATGTTTATTTAGCCCAGGACTTAGCCGTTAGTTAATAAAAGTTGGCCTTTTTCATTTCAGAATAGTGTTTTAGAGAGTTACAAAAATAAGGTTCATCACTTTGTATCACTGGAAGACATTCCAAATGCGGTTTCCTCTCTTAAAGCATTCTTTTCAAAGTATATTTTTGGTTCTGTTGAAAATACTGATTGCCCTTTAAAAATGGTGCGAAAAATGTCATGTTTTAAGTTAGGTTTTTTGTGCGTAGGCGCATAAATGAATGCATCTAAAAATGATAGACAAGGGATGCAGCTTACCTTTATATGTGGAGTTATCATAAAAACAGATAATTGGTTTCATTGAACGAAAAATTATTAATTATGGAAAATTATTTGAAAAAAAAGAAGTGCTTTTTAAAATCGTTTTTTGATATTTATAAAGCTTAATACTCATAATATGACCTCCTAGTATTAAAATTTGATTTAAGTTATGTGTTACGGTGTAATTAGGTAATTTGCATGTTGGTTTTCACTTGGCGCAGGCGTAAAAAACTAATTTTTCCAAGGCTTTACATGAGATATGACTAATGTCTAATATCTGTAATGTGTAAAGAACATCCTGAGGATGATTAATATGTAAAACAATTATAGGATATTTATTTTTAAGTGCCCCAAAGATAAAAGTCGAAATTGAGTTAAATGGATTTTTAACACAGATTATTGTCATTTACCATAGCTTGAAAGTATCTCTGGCATCAGTAAATGCATACATTTGTGCATAATACAAACTTGTGGGTTCTTATTGAGGTTGTTTTTCATAGCTCAGTAAGCCAATGTGCCCGGTGCAGAGGTTTGTGTTTAATATCTGGGTTGAAGGGTCTAACTTTAGCGGTACCAAGCATTTGTTCTAAAAACTGGTATGTGTAAACCCTTCACAGTAAATGTGGTAGGCTTTCTGTCTTTGTCATGTTGACATTGTGACCTTTTTTACATCGAGCCTTTTCTCTGTGAAATGCAGAACAACATTGCTAAAAAGGCCTCTGAAAGGTGGAATTTCTGGTTTAAAGTTAAAGACTTAATTCCAAAGGAAAATATAAAAAAGGTTTCTTGAAAGGTTTCTTTAAAAGTCCCAATATCATGACATTTGTATTTCTGCTCTAAAAAAATAATGTCTGCTAGTCGCTTTTATTTGACAGAAAGCGAAGTGTTTTAGACAAAAAAATAAGATGCAGCCTTTTACTAAAATTTTGCAGCCTACATGAATAAGTAAGAACGATCTGCCAATTAAGAATTATTTTTAAAAGGGCTTCATGTTGCAGGGTGACTGACAAAATGGTAACAGTTAAGTAATGGAATTTTTTTTGTGTTTGTTAATGTGTATCATATTGTGTCTTCTGCTTAAAAGTTATAATTGATGTCTGCTTAGTATGAGAAGTGTCTCTCTTTTGTGTGCTGTGCATTTCTTTTCTTTTCGCTTCTGCTCACAGATCATTCATGGATTGCTCTTGGGGATTTTAAGCCTAACAAGACACGTGAGTTTGGTTGGTTGAAATGAGATTTTTTTTTTTTTGCGCAACTCCTTTGGAAGGAAATGTCCATGCGTTTTTCATGTTTGTGTATTTGGTTCTATCATGAATTGTTCTTGCTGGTTCTGTGTGTCTCTCAGTTGTATTTGACAGCAGATACCCACTAATATTGGTGATCTACTGTCAAAAAGGAGGGTTGTTTTATGCGAGTATATCTGATGGCTTGACGTCCGTTTTGTGCGTTTTTTGCATTTTTTATGTTGCTGCTTAAAAAATTATTACAAGTTCACCCATGTTGTTGTGAGGGGACATGTATGACGATACGTGTCGCTTCGCTGATACTAAAATTCACAGATATGATTTTTTTTTTCTCATATTGTGAACCAGACAGACAACACTTCACCAGTGTATGTCAAATTTGGCTATAAGTATTGAAGAAAAATAAACAGCAAATTGTGTCATCTGTAGTCACGATACTGCCCTTTCCTGTAAGGAACAGGCAGCCCTAAAATTATATATCCTGATTGGACGTAAGGATAAATTATAGATTTGTGACTCTTGTACATGGTGACCTAATTTCTATATTACATTAGTCAGTTTTATTCAGCTTCCTAAGTAGTGGCTTGTACCATAGAAGAAACCAGCTTTAATTTTTCCCTGAAGAAGGAACTGGAACATTAGCTGAGATTACCGTATATGGCGCAGAGGGCCAGCAGCAGAGTTACATTTTTAAACTATTGTGATTTTGTTTTTTGGTGTATCACCCATACTCTTTGTATTGTGTCACATGCCTGACTATCACCCAAGCACATCATGCCTAGTTATTGGGGATTTTAGCTGTGTCCTAGTCCCATTCCTCTTTTTCGTATTCCTTTCACCAGTCAGCTTTTTATTATTATCAGTGTATTGTTCAGGTTCGCACTTTCAGATTGCAGTAATGTACCACGGACCCCCATTTTATGTGTAATTCCCTGTTGCATAACTAGACTGGTTTCTAAGAATTTTCTTTAGGCCTATTCTGATGTTTTTCCAGTCTGACTGTTAGGACTGTTAGGACTGATTAACTGACTCAATACTATAGTAAGATAAGCTTTCCACCTCAATAGGAGACACATTACGTTTTTTTGATTATGACAAATTCAATGCCTATTCTAATTTGGTTTTTAGTTCCTTTTTCTACTGCTTTAATTTTTGAGTGACCAGATGTATTTTAAATAATGGAAATACCAGGACTCTCTAGTTCTTGTCTTTTGTTTCCACATCTTCATCATTAGCTTTTGCATTGCAAAAGTCCACCTGATGCACAATTTTTAAAAAAGTATCTACATGTCCCTGATAATATGTATGTGATCTCTCTTTTGAGATGTGCTAGATGAGGAATTTAGGAACACCTATATGAAATGATTGAGATAAAATGTGTTTACCCAATTAGACGATGCCACTATGTGCGAGGACATCCATTCAGATAGAATTCCCATGTCGCTATGATGATGAAAGATATGCTCTCACACGGAAACCCAATTGAAGAGCCTAGAGGCACTGTTTTGCCTATTGCCTTTGTTTTTGTATTGCCTTTGAGAATGACAGTGTATTTCAACGCAGAATTGTCCCATGGCATGTGGCCACTCCTTTGAAGATCGCAGGCCACCTGTTTGCAGTCCCCTTGTTGTACAATGAACTGTTTAAAGCATCGCACTTGCTACATCAGAAGGCGTTCAACATCAGAAAAGAAGGAGGAGCTGGTTTTGCCACAGAACCAGAATTTCAGTGCAAAAGAGTGCCTGTCATGTGCTGGTTAACCTCTGGCAGTGTGCAGTTCCTTGAGCCCCTTGGCCTGAGATTTGGCCACGCACCCCCCCTTTTTCCTTTGCTCCCACGGAAGTGCAGTGCACCAGAGGATCCAAGTTTGGCAAAAGGCACTACATTCTGGTTCCCATGAAAGAGCAGCCTGAGCGTCCTCTGACACTGAATGATGAGTGTTGGAGTCTGAGAATGGTCCCGGGTCTGCACGAGATGATTTGTGCCCATTACCAATGAAGAGCACAATACCTGTAGTGTCTGCCGCAAAGGAGAGGTACGGTGCACTGCCTTGAGACATTGAGACTTTTTGAATGAGCTATGAGTTTTTGCCAGGAGGGCACTCCAACAGATACTGAGCATCAGAGCATGGGAGGCCTGAATCCAAAGGCCCATGCAACAACGGGAGCAGATTTGATTGGACAATAGAAGTCTGCCAGAGAGGCTTTTTGAACAGACTCTGGGCATAGTTGGTTTCACAAGAGGTTTCCGTGTGATTGTATAGACTAAGTGTTAGGAGAATGATTTTATTGTTCTGCTGGCAATATTTTAAATTGATATTCTGTTTAGTAAAAGCATAATAAAGTCCATTTTCTGTGGAAGAGTATCCCCTTTTCACCTCAGAGCATTAATGAGGGTCACCACTGTTTCACTTGAGCATATAATAAATTACAGAAAATGCATAGGAAGACCTACAATGTTACTAGATAATTTTAGGATTTACCTTTTGCTTAGGGTTGTGAAAAATTATGATTTCATTTAATAGCGGTCACTACTTTGTCTATATGTTCTTAATGACGTGTTTTCTAGTGTTTTTTAAACATGGCATTGTCTTTTATGGGTGGGATTGTTTTTGCTGCCCAATTCACATCTGTACCCACCTCCCAAACTATGTCTCTTCCTACTTCTACTTCTTTGCATTCTTTCCAGATTTTACCTGAACATGGACTAGTTAGGAGGTCAGAGTTTACTGATAATTCCTTTTGTACAGTTTCTGCATCGACACCAGTTAGTAGTGAACATCACTAATTGTTGGGTGTGTGGTCTTATTCCACATACTACAGATAGAGGCATTCCCTATTTGGTCCTGCCATATATGGCCTTTGTGCTACTGCGTGTGTAAGGAGACCTGTCCCGAGAGAGTCGCTAAGTAATAGGATTATGCTTCAGCAACATCTTGATGATTTGATAAATATAGACCTGGACTCAGACTAGCGTGAGTATAGGTATTTGCCTATGTAAGGGCAAAAGGAGCGTCTGTGGTACTGAAAATTTTGGACCTGTGTCATAAACATCGTCGTATCATGATATCAGCAGACCGAGAATGGCTAGTACACTATGCACAAGCATTTTCGTCATATTCAAATGACAGAATCACCCTGAAATCAGAGTTCTCGTCCTGAACCCTCGGGTTCCATTTTGTGAACGGCAGCCATTTTGTGATTGCCCTCACATAAGGCAGATGACCTAGGCCAAGCGAGTCTTAAGGACACGCACACCTTCTTTGACTTCTGTGTGACCTGGCCAAGCTGACTCCACTGCCCGAAGCCAAACCTGCTCGACCAGTTCCTTCCCAGTAGCTGATCAAGATTAAGCATGAAGGCACAGGAGATCGTAAACCTTTATTGCACACAACTATGTCTTATCTTACTCACACCTGTGTCTGCTCCCTTTTTTATGGCCTGTTTACGATGGGGATGTGCCGGGTTTTTATTATGGGTTTCTGCAGCCTGTGTAAGAAGGAATATTGGGTTTTTGCATGTTTTCAAAAGCTAGAACTGCCCCTTTCTTTTTGTACTGAGTCATGTAACGCTAAAAACATATAAAAGGCCTCTGTCCTCTGTGTTCCTCAGACTACCTCATTCAGGAGCTACGGCTTCTGGGTGACGTGGCCTCACTATGTTAAATTTAATAAAGATGTCTTTTCATATTACAGCTTCCGTGCCAAGTTCTTTGTTATATTAGTAAGTATTCCCTGAGAACGAAATTTTCAAGTTTTGCAGCACCCAACCTTTTGCTTTCCTTCTACACTTTTTTCATCTCATTTTTGTTGGCTTTAGTACTCTGTGCATTTTACCACTGCTAAGCAGTTTTAAAGTGTTTGTGCTCTCGCCCCTAAACATGGTAGTAATGGTTCATACCTAGAAAAGTGGTACCCCTTGCACACAGGAACTGTAAATTAAATGCTACTAGTGGACCTGCAGAACTGATTGTGCTACCCACTTATGTAGGCCCTTTAACTGTGTCTCAGGCCTGCCACTGCAGAGCCTGTGTGTGCAGTTTACACTGACATGTCAACATGGCAAAACAACCCTTTTGCTAAATCCAAACCTTCCCTTTCTATACATATTAATCACCTCTAAGGTAGGCCCTGTATACCCCACAAGGCAGGGTGCAATGTGTTTAATAGGTAATATGAACTTTTTACCTGCATTGGTAGTGAAAAACTCTCCATTTTCACTATTGCAAGGCCCATCTCTCCCATAGGACAACTTTGTGATTACCGTATTCCACTTTATAATTGTAATTTCTAATTTGGAAGATGTACGACCCCGAAGTCTGGTGTCTCTGGAATTACAATTTAAAATCACAACTTATGATGAATTCAGATTGTAAACTGCACTTCTGAAAATTCCATCTTTAGAAGGCTGGCATTTTCTAACATTAGCCATTTGGTGCCTACTGCCTGTCTCTGTTTAGTCTGGGCTGGGTGATATCTGGGATCTGTGTATTCCCTCTAGACATCCACACACAAAGGAAGCTTAGGGGTGACTTGATGGGCCTTGATGGCTCATCCTGCCAGGATAGGAGGGAAGAACTGGGCACAGCCTCACACTTATACCTGAATAGGCTATCCCATGTCCCCGCACAAAGGGCTGCATTCCCCTCTGTAGTGAGTTGAGAGCTAGGGCAGGAGTGGATGACATCTGTGCACTTCAAAGACCTCCTTTGAAGTTAGCCCCACTTCAAAGTCACCACTGGGTATATGTACTGGACCTCGGAGACCACCACTTCAGTACAATTCTGGACCTGTGCATACTCTGCCAGGAAGAAGAACTGCTGTGCAGCTAACAGGACTGCCACTCTGCTGGACTGCTGCTTTGCTAAACTCCTGCCTTGCTGTGTTGCCCTGCTGCCTTCCAGTCCCCTGCGTGAGTGAGAAGGACTGAACCTTTATCACTTGAGCCCGGAGTGATTCCAAGTGCTTGGTGGCTACCCTCCTAATTTGAAGTCTCAGGACATAAGAGACTTCCAGTGTTATCTGCACCTGGACTCTGTCATCTGTAAGTCTGCCCTGCTAAGGTGTGCCACCTCAACCAACGCATCTCCTCTGCTGCGTGGATTTGACCTGTCACAAAAACGTTTATTGCCCCCGCAGCCCGCATCTCCTACAAAACCACCACTGCACGATGAGTCCTCGGGGTAGGTCCTCTCATGTCTTCACGACATCAGCCTTGATGACGACACCAGGCTCCACATTGCAGCCTCTCAGCCTTTCGGAACCGACACATCATTCACACTGTATGCCACATCTCTGACACCAAACATAATATCACAAGCCCTATCAACGGGATCCTCAAGAAGATGCAACAGAATCTTGCTCCACAGCCCTCTGCATCTCAGAACTGATGCATCACCTTGGCTGTGTGACACATTACCGACACGGATCCATGCAACGCTTCGCAAACCATGATATAAGGTACTCCGTTCAGCAGGCCTAACTGGGTCCCTCTAGCTGGTCCCATGCTCCTTATGGTCGGCCTGAAGATGTGACTTTGTCCATGTCTGACCAAATATTCACAGTTGGCACTATGCTATTTTCTCATAAAATATTTTTTTAAATTAAATATCTCTGGTTCTAATAATTAGATGTTTGTCATTTTGGTCTTGTTTTATTTATTATTTCAATCCATATTATTAAAGCTTGGTGTGTGATCTTTTTGTGTTGTGTTTTCACTGTTTTACTGTTTGAAGTATTGCACAAATACTTTACACATTGCCTTTAAGTAAAGTCTGGCTGCTCTGTGCTAAGCTACCAAGGAGTTGAGCACAGGTTAATTTTGGTAGTGCTTGTGCCTTACCCTTACTAGGTTATTGTGGTTGTTGCTTGATCAGGACTTACACCCAAGTCAACCAGTAACCGAATTTCTCACAAAGGAATGGTGAGCCACAAGACTGCAGGTACAATATGCAGATGATGGACTGGACAGACTACTGGCCAAACATGATAAATTGTTGCTTGACGTTCACCTTAAACTAAGGTACTTCAAGGTACACAGATGGCTTTGGTCTTTTAAGACGTTAAGCACTTCCAAGATTCTCCCATATTCTGGAAATGTGGCTTATCAGACCTAGACACTGTGCACTTGTTTTGGGAACGTCTTCCTCTGTACAGGTTTTATGTACAAATGGTTCTTCTCTATTTTATAGATGTTGATCACTTTTACTATGATTACACAATACAATAAAAAAGTTATGCAAAGCAGTGTTAAAACTGCTCTTCCTTTTAGTGTTTTGTAGTGTTGACAGAACAGCAAGAAGTGAGGTGGGGTTTCTGCTTTTCCACAAGAACAATTTCCTGAGATTGCAAGGTTTCCTTTCATAAGCATTGTCATCAATGGAAGGCTCCACTTCTGGCCAATGTGAACAGTTTTCTCTCTCTAGGATTTGTCATGATAGACAAGTGAGCCTGAGCATGTTGAGAAACATCACAGAGACCATACTGACAAGCTGGCTGCACCTTCTCCTGTGCCCTGTGTTTGAATAAGAGATGATGGTTAAGGATAAGGTTTGAAACTGTTGAAATAATAATATTGTTTGGGCATGACAATCAGACTTGGCATAGCAGTTGTTAGTTCAAGTCTGTGATGTTGTGGTTCCCCTCCACAGGCCAAGTCATAGTTGGATTTCGGGTACGGGGAAAGCATTCCTTACAGACTTTCTACACCAGGTTTTTCCTATCTTACCTTAGTCTTTCAGCCCATATTTGATTGGTGGCATCTGACATCTGTTTGAGATTGAGTTGAAACCAATGTCGAATTCTACGGCTTTAGGGAGGAAACATGTTGATATCATGAATAGAGAGTTCCCAAATTTTCTATCTTGAGCATCTATTTTTATCCTGTCCCCTGAGTTCAGCCCCCTATGAGAATTGGCATTTTGCCATGTAATACACCATTCTTTCAATCCAGTTTGAGAATCAATTGCAATATGAGTGGACAATCCTGGTATTTGGTGAAGACTCAGATTTCTCAATTGCTTTTTGGTTATTGAGGGCCATTTTGTGGTATTTGTTATGTAAAGGTGCAGGCCATTTGCTTGGTTTTCTTGTTGGTGATTTTCAGCCTATTTTCCAGGTAAAATCTGTCCATGGCTGTAAGTTGGGGCTGTTAACCTTTTGATGCACACGCAATGAGTATCAGGTCACCAGCATGGAGACGGGCAGTGTAGTGGCCCAAGGACACGGAAGACCAAAGGTACGTTTCAAGTAGCGTTTATTTGAGTGTGGATGAAGATGAGCTGCTGGTAGCATACAAGTAAGAACAACTGCCACTGATTAAAAACTACATTCCAAATGGTCCCTTCTCACAACCATGCCAAGATTCCATGAGCCTGTGCAGTGACGCCAGCCATAACATACATAGATACTACATCTCTTTTCCCTTTTACAAAAATGGACATAGTCCAACATGCTGCATGACAATTACTCCTACAGATTTGCTGTGCATGTTATTAAAAATAAATATTATTTGGAACACAGGCTTTAAACCAAGCAAATCTATATACACCTGTAAGCAAAATATATACAACTATAAGAAAACAAAAAAGTATACAAAATATAAACAGTAATACCATTTTGATACACTTAAAAAAGTCCATACAGTGACCATAAGAGCTAAAAGTTTAAAAATCTGAGTATAAATTGTGTAGTCATTGTTGAGAAGAGATATTGGTCTGTATGATTTGCAGTGCCTCAGATTTTTATTTGGTTTCAGTAGTACTGTTGTGAGGCCTACCCTCCAATAGTATAACATTGGGGATTTCTCAATACATTAAATAAGCTGTAATTCCTAACTGGGAGCATGTAGATATCTCATGTTTGGTACCTATAAAATTACAGTGAGAAACCCTCTTTAATGGCAAAGTCTGATTCTTATAATTTTGTAAATGCTACTTTTAGAAAGTTATAATTTTCCTACCCATAGCCCATCATAACTACACTCTGTCTTGGATCACATGGCTGGGTGTAGCCGACAGACTTTGTAAAGTCCCCCCCCACATTCACTCAAGAGAGGGATTAGATGTGGCTCAATGGGCCATCTACTGGCAGGTTTGCAAGATGGCCAATGGGTGAGGAGCCTCGGCCAGGAGGTCCTGGCGATGGATTGCCTTTTTGGCTCTATCTCTGGGAATCCACACTCTCCTTTGACCCCTCTTGCTTACCTTGGCTTTCCTGGGTCTGCGGTCCTTCCGATTCTCCATCTGACCATGGCCGATGACAGATGAAGCGTGGTTCTGTCAGCAAAGCAGATGGCTATCTAGTCGCATCCCCCCGCCTGCCACTGAGTCAGCAGTGCAGCCTTCGCTGCTCAACAATGGACCGGACAAGACTCGGAATCGGTTCCGGTACCTTCAAGTTGTGGGGCGTTTCCGGAGCTGACTAGCATCAAACATGCCAGAGCAAGGTGCGAAGGGAGCAGCCTTGAATTACCTGAGCCGGACATGCTCCCATTGAGCGCAAAAAGGCGGAGTGCGCGACGCTGGAGCTTACTGAAAACCGGAGCTCCTGTTTCCCTCCTAGCGCACGGGTCTCTGACAGAGCTCAACACAAGTCTCAACGGGGCATGCACCATTTTAAGACACTCAGTTTGTTCGAGCCCTGTATGTTCTGAGACTCGCTCCAGTCCTACACCCAGCCTGATCCAAAGATGCCCATAAATGCAATGGGTTTAAAAGGTCCGACGAAGAACAGTGCAAGCGACATTGACGTGGGAACAACTAGGGGCCTAAATTTCCATTCTGAAGCCGAATGCTCATGACGATCCAACTTCTCCTCCCTAAAATACTGTTTTCCGCCACTAATATACAGTATGATCTCGGCTTGCATGGCCTGACCCTAAGATGGCATCCATTCGAGTAGTGCAGGGAGTGCTTCTCCTTCCCTTGCTGTTCAACACGTTGGAATATTAGAATCCTGGGCATGCGTTGCAGCGGTGGTGCGTATGTGTTGGATACAAACTATATACAAGCCTTACAATACAGCAAGCACAGCCTGTACGGCCTGACCCTAAGATGGTGTCCTTTTGAGAATTTTGGGGAGAGTGTCTCCTTCCCTTGCTGGTCGGCGCATTGGAATTCTTTAGCCCTGGGCAAGTGTCTCCGCTTTGACACCTATTTGTAGGGAATTAAACATTCCACCGGCTGTGGAGACCTAGCTTTTTGACCATTGCTCGATGGAGCTACCTTGTTAGCTATAGAGGAGATGGGCTGCGGACTTCCCCCTAGGTCGTCACCTACCCAGCCGGACATTGGGCAGACTTTCCTTTGTCTCTCCACCATATCCCCTACCTGTTACCCTTTTACTTTATCCCCCTCACCCCTCTACGCACCACTAATCAACAGATGTAACTTATAACTCATGTATTTTTTGTAACAATGTTTTTTGTAACCGATGTAACTTTCCTTATGTAAAGTGTTCTGATACCTCTGGGTCTAGCCAGTGCTATATAAAACTAGAGTAAATAAATAAATAATAATGGGGTGTGGACTTGAGCACTGCCCCACTTACATCTGAGTAGCCTGTTCAATGCCTTCATACAAAGGGCCTAATTAACCTGTCTTGTCACTGTAGTCAGCTTTAAGCCAGAATCTTTCCAGAACCTTCTCCCACCTTTCAGAGGAAGGTAATCGGGGTATAAATACAGGACCTTCAGACCCTTTCTTCAGTTCACCACTGGACCTGTGTAAGGACTCACAGAGGAGTGCCTGCTGCTGTGACCTGCTGTGCCCTCTGCTAGACTCCTGCTGTACATGGAAGAACTGCTTTTCTGCCTGGAGCCTGCCTTGAACCCTCTGAGACAGCACTGCTGTTGAGTCCTGCATCTTTATCTGTTCCCAGGACTACCCGAAGTGAATCCATGTTCTAGTTTGCTGGCCTCCTGTTCAGAACTACAGGGAAATAAAAGGCTCAGACCAACTTAAACCCCCATCTGAACCCAGCCTGAGTGAGTCCTGGGCGACCAAGAGGTAGCCCCCAATCCTGGACCCTTGGTTCTGGTGTATAAATGCTCAGATGGCCAATTTTCAAAACTGAAGAGTTGGCCAAAATTTGACAAAAGTGCTCTGAGAACCAGGAGAAGACCGGGACCAGCCTGCTCCCCTATCTGCCAGAGGTACATCGCCAGTCAGAAGGACTTTACAGCTTCTTCCTGTACATTATTCTCCACAGCAGCAACCCCTTTTTCAGCGGTCCTTTGACAAGGGGTATCCGACCTTGTGGAACTGTCTTTGGCCACAGCTCTCTGTTTTGTCCCACTGGAGGTTTTTGATTTCCATTCCATTTCAGTCCAAACATAGAAATCTTCATCACAGCTTCAATCCAAGGCTATCCGATGACAAAGCTCTCCTCTCATGTCATTTGAGATGTCATCAGTGATATCACTGTATATGTGATGAGTGATGTGAGGTCCTAAGCAGTCCTTGCAGGGGCGTGAGTTATAGTACTGAATTTCTCTGGTTTTGTACGAGTGAAATGTCCGTCTATCTATAACATCACTGTAACCTTTGTTTTATCAGTGAAAAGTTTTTTTTAAATTATATTCCCTAACTATAATGTCACTGTAACCTTTGTTTTTTTTAGTGAATTTCTGTGGTTTTACAAGATCTATTTCCTAACTATAATGTCCATGCAACCTTTGTTTTTTTTTCAGTGAATTTCCAAGTTCTCTTTTATTCTATTTCATAGCTATAACGTTGTTGTTGTTTTTGTCTAGAATTAGATATTGAACATTGCATCCGCATGGTGCACCACTTATTGTTGTATTTGTCATCTATTTATTTCCAAAGTACATTAATCATCTTATTTCAAGATATTTTTTGGTTTTGGCAATGACGTTCCAATTGCCGAGGACACACAGCGAATACCCTGAGTGGATACATGAGTCTCTGAGTATATCAGTGACTGGGTGCATAAGTCTGTGAGTGTATCTGTGAGTGAGTGTGTGAGTGACTGTATGGGTGTGTGAATATCTGAGTGGATCTGTGAGTGACTGTATGAGGGTCTCAATGGGTCTGTGATTGAGAGCATACGTCTCTGAGTGGGTGAGGAAATGGGTGTATGCATCAGTGTCTGAGTTTATCTGTGACTGGGAGGGCGAGTGTCTGGGTGGGTCTGTTGGATGTGTGCTTCTTTGAGCGGTTGTGTGAGTGGATGCATGTTTACCTGAGTGAGTCTGTGACTGGGTATGTGAGTCTCTGAGTATATGAGTAAATAACTGAGTTCATAAGTCTCTAAGAGGGTCTGTGAATGATTGTGTGAGTTACTGTATGGTTATCTGAGTGGACCTATGAGTGGGTGTCTGAGTGTCTCAGTGGGTCTGTCAGTGGGTGTGTGAGTGTCTCAGTGGGTCTGTGAGTATATACATGTGTGTGAGCGGGTCTGTATGTGGGTGTGTGAGTCTTTGAGTGGGTCTGTACATGGGAGCATGTCTCTACGATTGAGTCTGCAAGTGGGTGCATGAGTATATGAGTGGGTCTGTGAGTGGGTGCATGAGTGCCCAGGTGGGTATGTGAGTGGGCATTAGAATCCCTAAGTGTTTATAAGACTGTGCACATAAGTCTATGAGTGGGTCTCTAAGTAGGCGTGTGAGTCACTGTGCGGGTATGTACATGTATGCATCACTCTCCTAGTGAGTCTGTAAGTAGATGCATGAGTATCTGAATGGGTATGTGAGTGGGTGCATGATTATCTGAGTGGGTATGTGACTGGATGTAAAAGTGTGTGAGTTGGTATGTGAATGGGTGTATAAGTGTCTGAGTGTGTTTGTGAGTGTGTACATGAGTCTGTGACAGTGACTGGTGACTGTGTACACATCTATATAAATAAAAATGTAAATGTTCGTTTGTTCAAAATCGCAAATCTCCGAAAGTTCTTCACCGATTGCTTTGAAATGTTGACACAACGTTGTATTCGAATAGGGGGGGTGTTTATATACGCAACGTAGGATTCCAAAACGCGCATGTTGAATACGTGCGTGTTTTTAATCGAAAGCCCGAACAGACACATATAAATGTCAATGTTCCTTTGTTCAAAATCTGAAATCTCCGAAAGTACTTGACCGATTGATTTTAAATTTTGACACAGGGTTGGATTCGATTAAGCGGGTGTTTATATATACACAATGTGGGTTAGAATACGCGAGGGTCCAATACGCGCGTGTTTTTAATCGAAAGGCCGAACAGACCCTATCGATTTGGTTGCTGCGTAAAAACTACAAGGGACGCATAGAGACAATAGTCTACATATATTAGGATGGACAGTTGGTGTCAGGATGGCAGACCGGGAAGTGGGTGGAGGGAGGGGGGAGGAGCTGGTTTACTTTGCAACATTAGCGCGTGTTTATATATACACAACGTGACAATATTCACAAAAACATATTGTGTGCCCACTAGCATTATGAAATTAAACATATTAGAAACGTGTGCTTACTCTTTTCTTTCTCTTCCATTTAACCAGACTGAGCCACAGCAACGTGTGACAGGGTACAGCTAGTATATATATATATATATATATATATATATTCAGCAATATTTGTGAAGATGTTGCAATATTTGCGATGTCCCCGCGGCGGTACACAGGGGCCATGCTTGAGGACATGTTTTCATCGCACATTGCACACATGATCAAAAAAAATTATTTTGGACACATAACTTGTGTCACTAGCACCAGCATTTCTCAAAAATGGGATCAGAGTATCTACACTCTGACTCCTTATCTTAGCTTTCACAGAAATTTTCAGCATGGGGTTCCATTCCCGATCGATAAATGGTGGCCGCAACTTTCTTTTCAGATTGCGTCCAACCAATTACGGTATATAACCATTTAGGATTGTTTGGAACAATTTGGGAGAGTTTCTGGATACTCTGTTAACCCCTGTACTTGTCTCTCCGCCGTATCCCCTACCTGTTACCCTTTTACTTTATCCCCCTCAACTTTCTACGCACCACTAATCAACAGATGTAACTTATAACTTATGTTTTTTTTGTAACAATGTTTTTTGTAACCAATGTAACTTTCCTCATGTAAAGCGTTCTGATACCTCCGGGTCTAGCCAGTGCTATATAAAACTAAAGTAAATAAATAAATAAGAATGGGGGTGTAGAGTTGAGCACTGCCTCTGCATCTACTGCATCTGCGTAGCAAAAAACCGAGTAATGCTATGGAACACTCAATATAATGGTAACCTAGTAAAACAGGAAATAAAGTACTTAGGAGTCCAAATTGTGCATAATATCAAAAAGATTCCACAGGCGAATTTTGATACGCTAGCCATATCAGTTAGAAACAACTTCAGACGTGGAGAGTACTCCCTCTGTCTTTTCTTGGTAGGTCCAATTTGTTAAAAATGATGATCTTTCCGAAATTTACCTTTTTGTTTAACACAATCCCCTTAGAGTTTAAGCGGGTTTGGTTTAAGAAGGTACAAGGGGAGTTCACTAGCTTTACTTGGGGGGACAAAAGCCCGAGAATTTCTCTGAACAAATTGCGAAGGGGAAAGGGGGTTGGAGGAATTGCCACTGCTGATTTATATTTTTATTATTTAATCTTTCAATTAAAGAATTTTCGTCAGCTCCTGAAGGGCAGCATAGGCTTTGTCCCTTATCTAAAGGCCCTTATAAAAAACTCCTCAGCTTCTGCAGATTCCTTTCTCTTCAAATTTGGCCACCTCAATTTTTTTTTAAAAAGTCAGGTTAAAGATCCTCCTTGGAATAGTTAAGGTCTGGTATTCCATAAGACTCCTCTGGAAAATACCATATTATTGCGATGCTGCTCCTATGTGGGATTCTCCTGGTACCCCTGCTTGCCTCCTGGACTCTTCTGGTAGATTCCAAAATATTCACATGGCCGAGATTGTCCGAAATCTCAGATGACTCTGTTTCAAAATTCAAGTACTATCAATTAAACAGTTGGGCTAACCCTTTGGGTAAAGACGGCAAAGGAAACCATGAGATAGAGAATAGGATATGTTTGCGTCCTAGTATACGGAAAGAAGTTTAAAATTGTCAGGAATTTGCACACTGTAATTAATTTTTAAATACACCTGTTCTTAAAGCAAGGATTGTCTTTACCTGCCATCAGATATTCAGTCATTCTCCTGATTCCTAACCTCTCGGTGTTGCCTGTTAGAATTGACCCGCCATCTACAGGTTAGCGTTGGTGCCTTTTCTCGCCCAAATCTACAAAAGGACACGCTGGCATTGACGCACAGCATATGCGCGCAGCGGGCGCGCCAAAGGCATGTCAAAGGCAAGCCTGTCTGCGCCTGTCCGCACACAAACCGCACACAGCGACAGCCATGCTGCCAGATTGGGGCATTTGTGGTAAACAATGAAAGTTGCCACCCTTTAAGCTTCACAAGTATTGAGGTTCGAAATATAGGTGAAAATGGAAGTGGGAGGAGAGGGGAGAGGTCAGGTTTGAGGAGACCACGGCCCCTAAGTCAGATTTTGAGAAATGAGATACCCTTACATGTGGGCTACTAAATGTAAGATCTTTGCCTAAACACTGTGTGGAGATTCAGTTGGTACTGGAATCCCACAATTTGGATGCGTTATTTATGACGGAGACATGGACACACCTAGGATCTGATTTAGAACCAGGGTTGGCATGCTCGTCAGGATACAAGGTTTTAGACAAACCAAGAACGAGTGGAATGGGAAGAGGAGTGGGCGTTATCTTTAAAGAAATATGGGACTTTGTCCCGATAGACATTGATGCAATAGAAGGCTTTGAGCTACTGGGATTCACGCTAAAAGACCACAATGGGCATATACTGACAGGTATTGTATGCTATAGGCCGTGTGGAGATTCAGTTGGTACTGAAATCCCACAATTTGGATGCGTTATTTATGACGGAGACATGGACACACCTAGGATCTGATTTAGAACCAGGGTTGGCATGCTCTTCAGGATACAAGGTTTTAGACAAACTAAGAACGAGTGGAATGGGAAGAGGAGTGGGTGTTATCTTTAAAGAAATATGGGACTTAGTCCCGATAGACATTGATGCAATAGAAGGCTTTGAGCTACTGGGATTCACGTTAAAAGACCACAATGGGCATATACTGACAGGTATTGTATGTTATAGGCCGGGGGCTGTTAGTGTGCAACAATAGCAGGCATTTTTAGAGACATTCAGCAACATGGCTGTAGTGTAGTTCCTATATTCCCAATAGGCTCTGCGCATTGGAATAATATATTCAGCAGTGTAGACGTAGGACTGAGGTTATCTAGGTCTCTGCTGACTATATTAGACTTAAGGTTTGCCAGGTAGCTCAGAGGTCACTAGAAACTTTCTCGAATAAGCGAGGAGGAGTTTAACCTCCCTGGATAGACAAGAAGGGATTAGCTTCTGACAACCATAAAACATGACAACTTTGCTCTCCCTGATTAAGAGTATATCTCTAGAGTTGTGTGAAAACAAAAGACAGCTATTTCACTCAGCCAAATGTGCGTACCTAGTTTCACAGAATGCAGAGAAAAGAGAGACGGGCGTTTTCAATAAAAAGGTGTTATTTATTGAGCAGTCTTCTTCCTCATACAAGAGAAATGAATTGCTACAATTGCAATACTTATAGTGAAGTAAAGTGCGTACAGTAAAAGCAGGATTATAAAATAATACTGTAAAAGCATTGATATGGTTTCTTAGCCATATGATACTTTAAAATAGATAAAATAGATACATACATATATACATTGACTAATCGTACTCAACTGGTGCTTCTAAATACGCCTACCCCGGTGTACCTGACCTAAGCCTAATACGTGGGAGGGAGTAAGTAAGTAGCAGTTTAAGTTAAGTTTGTTTTGCCAAGAATCTGACTCAAGAATTCTCTGTAAGGGTTTAGTCAGCTCCGTACCTGGTTAATAGAAAGCAGGAGGTCTGGTATCTCTCTCTCAGGACTTGATATCCCAGCAACCCGCAAGGGTAGGCTGGAAACGCTGGAGCTGGATTTCACGGCAAGAGAAAAGACAGCGTCTTTCTCAGCGCGTCAAAAGGGAGGGGCAGCGTCCGTGAGCTCTCGCATCAGATGGGCTCTCGGAAGTAGATAGCTGCTCTGCTCCAGATTCACCACCGTGTGTTTGCTTAAGGCAACGTTGGTATATTTATATCTGAAAGGTGCCTGGGTTTAACGTAAGGTTGGACATAAGACGTCAATAAAGATGTCACTAAGAACTGGCCGTTCTTACAGTGCTTTACAGGAGTTCTAGGACGAAATCAAAACAATAGCAAGGGGGATTTCCCAGGTTGCTGGAGGCTTGGTTTTGTTTAGAGAACTCGGTGTGCTTACTAGGGGGCCGGAGAAGTAACCTTGCTTAATGTGCCAGCATATGCTACGATTGAATGATGGATATGATTATTATGCCGTTGTATGGATATTATTGATTATAGCCGGACAAGGGCATGAAATAGGAATATCGATTCGGGTTTCCTAGATAACACACTACATGGCAATAACGCACACCAGACTGCTGATTCTGGGCGACTTCAACCTCTGGCTAAATGGTATCCTGGACTCTAGTTACAATAATCTCCTCCAATCATGTGAAGGCTTAAACCTACATCATTGGGTTACAGAGCCAACATATAAGGGAGGACACATTCTAGATCTAATTTTCTCTGAAGAACAGGTATTAGGAGATCTGGACATCTGCCCGTGGGTTGGCCTGACCACCACCTGATTAAATTCCGGGTATGTAACCCAAGAATGAATAGCCCGGTAGCCAATGAGGTGAGAAACTTTGTCAGTAGGGACTGGAAGTCTCTTTTAAGAAAGACAAGAGCCTCCTGTGCGTTCTCTACAAATGAATGCTTTAAGAGAGACAGACAGGTGGAGGATGATCATGCGGACTTATGTGTACAGATTACAGCTATGTTGGACCAGGCTGCCCCTTTAAAAAATCATAAGAAAGTGGGCAGACCCTCGGCCCCATGGTTCAGTGAAAAATTTAAAAAATTGAAACTGAAATCTAAGCAGGCAGAGAGGAAATGGAGAAGGGCTTACAAAGATGAGGACAAATTTGTCTGGAAGACAACAATTATCCACTATAAAAGAGAAATAAATATGGCGAAGGCTAAATACTTCTCCAATACTTTTTTGAAAACACCAAACAGTACTAGAAGTATTTTCAAAATAATGAATGATATGATCAGCCCGGACTGTGCTTTGAACAAGATTCATCCTACCCAGGACCTCTGCGACAGCCTTGCAACGTCCTTCAATGATAAAATTAGAACTATCATCGATGGCCTCAAAAGGGACAATCTGCCAGGGGGGGTAGAAGACCCCAGTGGCTACAATAATGGAGGTTTACTTGGTATAAAGAAGACAAGATTTGATTTGATTTGATTTATGAATTTTTAAAGCGCACGTATGCCCATAGGCATCTTGGCGCTGAATCAATGTAAAAGTCTCGATCTGCCGGAGAATGGTGTTTTAACTAGGAAGCGAACAGCCAGTAAAGATTGTAGAATGAGTGGTTAGCAGACTGCTTTCAAAACACCTGAAAACTAATAATATCCTAGAGGATGTGCAATTTGGCCTGGACACGGAACGGAGACCGCCCTGGTGACTGTGATGGAAGATCTTCGAATGCATGCAGACGGAGGTCAATCAGTGGTACTTATCCTGATTGACCTGTCTGCCGCATTTGACGCAGCCAATCATGAGATTCTCCTAAACAGACTTGAAGAGGTGGGTGTAGTAAATGTCCTCTCTAATGCTCTTCACTAGATAGACTGTACTATGTCATCTGTGACATCATAGAATGCCTGGGTGACTCTCTGGCTCACAGTGTCTCTCTCTACCTGACTGTGGCAGTTGATTAACTCAGGCTGAGCTGCTAACACCTGGCTCCTGGTGGGGTTTTACTTCTGTACTTATTCTCTTGGAAGGAACTTACAATAAAGGATCTTGGCACACACAATGGACTGTGCATCTTCCTTTACTACAGTGGGGATAGCAGGTGCAGTCCTGAAATGGTTTCAGTCCTACCTATTAGATAGGAGGCAGGCAGTAGCCCTTCCCCCTATCAGTCTGAATTTACAAACACCATGCATGGCGTTCCCCAGGGCTCCACGGTCAGCCCGATATTGTTTAACATCTACATGAGACCTCTGATTATTGTCATAAGGGTGCATGATGTCAATATCGTAAACTATGCTGATGACACTCAACTTATTTTATCCTAGAGGGAGAACAATCTACACCCCTGGAAGTGTTTCATGCTTGCCTGCAGGATACGGCACAGTGGCTGAGAAAGAACTCGCTTCAATTCAATGCTGATAAAACCGGGATTCTTTACTGTGTGGCAGGGAAGTCTCCCCCTCACTTCCCACTAATTTTTGGTCACTATCCACATCCAGTCCACTGACCCCCGCGGAGAAGGTACGGAATCTGAAAATCATGTTTAATAACAAACTGACCCTTGAATCACAGGTTAATAAAACCATGGGGAGCTGCTTTGCCATTATCAGAGCCCTCCGAAAGATCCTCCCGGTCCTGCCAGTTCCAGTTTGAGCACTGATTGTACGAAGTACGGTCCTAAGCAGTTTGGACTACTGCAATGCCTTGCTGCTGGAGTCTCAAAGATATTTGATAGAGAGGCTCCATAGGATTCAAACGATAGCAGCTAAGTTAGCATTGAGGAGGCCAAGACGTTCATCTGCCTCTTTGGCCTTGTCGGAGCTACACTGGCTCCCTATACTGCAAAGAGTCCAATTTAAGTCTCTCTGCATAGTTTTCAAGGCCCTGCATGGGTCTGGACCTAAACAAATGCAGAAGAAATTCACCTGGTATGTCCCTGGTAGGAGCCTTCGCTCCTCCTTAACTAGAATGGTGAAGGTGCCAAGATTTAAAAAAAAACAAAGTTTATTTATTTATTTATGCGTTTTTATATAGCGCGGACTTTACCCGAAGGTGTCAGAGCACTTCACAAGAGGAACAGAACTGATACATGAGAACATTACAAGTGAACAAAATACAAAAGCCAGGAGGTAGAGCCTTCAGCACCTTTGCTGCCCGACTATGGAATAATCTTCCATTTGAGTTGATACAGCTGGAGGATCTTCTTCCATTCAGGAAGACATTAAAGACATGGCTCTTCCCTAGTGCATAACTCTACTATTCTCATGAGACCCCCCTAGCATGAGCCCAGCTGGGCACACATATGTTAGCTTCAGGATGCCTGCTGGGTGACAATGCGCTTTACAATTGTTGAAATAAATAAGTAAAATAAAATGGTACTGGATGCTGATTCAGACAAATGGGGAGACACATAACGTCCTGGTGGAGAGCTGGAGGAGGGAGCTGCCAGACAAAGACCACAACACTTTATGGCAAGTATCTATGTCTTTTCTATGGTGATACGTGAGATCTGCTCCACTGAAAAAGAACCATCTTTTCACTGTCCACAAGGCATACTGGACACCCAAGAAGTTATCAAAGATGGGAAGTAGAGCTGTGAAGAAGTGCCATAAGTGAAGAGAGGGAAACGCTAACAAAGTCCATATGTTTTGGCAGTGTCCCTCGATCCAGCCTTTCTGGGAATAAGTGGGTAAAGATTATTTCAGAGATCCTCTGCCAAGAACTGAAGGTGAGCATGGAAACAGTAACATTCGGGGTTTCTGCAGGAAGGGAGGAAAATTATTGCTTTAGTAAAAATCAGAAAGTTATTATTTTTGTTTTAGTTCTCTTGGCCCGTAGGGAGTAATCAGCAGCGTAGCTAGGAGGGTGGGGGGGGGGGGGGGGGAGGTCCGCCCTAGGCGGCACCAGTTTTAAGGCGGCCGCGGCGGCACTGGAGGCCCGTTACGGCCGCGGCGGCCTTTATTTATTTGGGAAGCAGGAAATGGGAACGATTTCAGTTTGATTGTGTCCCACATAAAATAAATTATTAAGGTGGCAGCGGCCGCAACGGGCTTCCTCCAGTGTCGAGGCCGCACCGCCGCCCAGAGTTTGTGACAGTAAGTCCTCCTATTACTGAAAATTCGATCCTCCACGACTATGGAAGTGCCTTCCCAGTGTGTTTTTGTGGTTGGAGTGTTTGTCATTTATAATTTAGTTTAGTGAGCGCAGGTACTTTCAGACACAATTACTACGGGTGTGTCAATAAAGTTAGGTCAAACTTTAAATCTCCGGCACAGCTTGATTATATTTAAATTGAGCTCAACACCCTCGTGTCATTACATCAGTACGGGGTCATGTCATGACGAACGTTGTTCTCGTTCAACTACGGTGAGTTTAGATGATCACATATGCATTTTAAAGCACACTTTTGGCATTTTATGGGGCATGAATATCAATATTTCTTGCTTTGCCTTTTCGCAGGCATTACCCTGAAATACACATTGTGGGTAAGAATTTTATTTGGGGATCACTGGGTGTTTATGAACATAGTCGCGCACATTATTGTTCACTTCAGCTGACTTGTTCTTTGTTGAATTGCTCTCCTAGCTTTGAGATATCGCCTGTATTCCTTATTGGTAAGATTCCCATTTGAAAAGTGACTTGCACAGTTTATTGCATTCCTCATCGATAACAATTTATTGCAGTATTATAGCTCTAATTGTACTTTGTTTTCTCTTGTAACCTGCACACTTGTCACTTTTTCCTCCTGCAATGCATTGTTTACTACCTCATGTATTTTGTTTACTCACAATTGTCACTTTTACCTCATGTAACTCAACGTCTGCTTTTGTAATTTGTTCACTTGTAATTTTCTCCTCATGTATCATTACTGTTCCTATTGTGAAGTGCTCTGACGCCTTCGGGTAAAGTCCACGCTATATAAAAACGCATAAATAAATAAATAAATAAAGTCATATCCAGGTCAGTACAGGTAGAGTAGTTTGCTGCGTATTGACCATTCAAGATTGTAGGTTTGGCCGTATTTCTTCTGGGACAGCTGGCTTCACTCTGTCCCACAGTGCAAGCACGTACCTGCCCAGGAGGCAATTAGTATTGCTGGACCTGAGGGCAAGGCTGTTGGTAGAAACCATACGCTTGCAAATATCTCCATGCGCTTTGATGGTCTTTTGGAGCGGGGGAGGGGTTGTGGGGAATGCATTAGTATTATGTCGACGAGAAGATGCCTGTGCCACAAAGCTCTCTGTAGTTGGGTGTTTGAACTGAAAGTCTGGACTTCCAGGAGCAAGTCTATGCCGTTTTGCCATTTATCAATTTACCACAAGGAAATATTCTGGCATGGGCCAGGTGCACACCAGCATGTGTGCAAGGGCTTCATTAAACAGAAGAGGAGGTTATTGACTTGTTTGGCCTTGATTGAGCACCTCGGTCAGGACATTTATTTTTACTTCTGCCATGGGCAGGGTTAAGTCTAAAACTTCTGTCGCCCTCCTAATCACTGTGACAAAGAAGATGGACTCTTCTATACCATAGCCTGGTTGGGCAAAGAAAGGACAGTATCTCAAGAGTTGTCCAGGCCATTAGCATCAAATAAATCCAAAATAATGGTCTCTCCATCATAGGGTTCATCTTCATTGTCAGTATCAGCAGGCGGTTGGGAGGTTTCAGATTCCAAAAAAGAATAAGGGCGTGCTGTGTATGACCTTGTGGAGGGCTGTGGGGTGCGAATTGAGTTTCGGACTCCCAATAAAAGTGCTCTGGTTTTGAACTCAGTTCAGCATTGAGGCCCAGGGTGGCACTGTTGGTTTCAGCGTCTAAGGCAGAGTCAGGCTCAGTGATGTTTTACGTAACATGCTTTGGTACATACTGGTTTAGTCACCCCTCATAGACAGCTACACAGTGTATCTTTATGATGGATGCTCACTGTAATGTACTTTATGTGTTGTCTTTTGTTGACAAGTATGACATGATGTGATAGCCAGCTGTAAGGTATGTAGTTATGTGTCTGTCTCTGCACGCACTTGGTTGGCATGCTGCAGAATGTGATGAAAATGCACGGATTGTTGGCACCCCTACCACCACTTCCTGACGACGGTGGGTGAATCAGCTATGGTGCCTGACACCCCCGGATAGGACCCATTTCATTGAAGTGTCCTACTGTGCTGCCGGTGGGGTGGTGGGTAGTGGGATGGGCACGTGGGATGGCTTCTACTGAGCTCTCATGGGGGGCTTGGGTGAGTGAGAAGGCTTCCACTGCAGGGCTGGTACTGCCCCAACTGCAGAACTGAAGTTAGTCTAGTGATCAGGTGCATTGGGCTCACCTGTAGTATCCTGAAGGTGCTGCCAGGGGAATCGTGGTCAAACCCATTGTGGTGGACCGGTCTGCAGACATTGCTGAGGTCATGGACAGGGCAGACAGGGGACAGGGGACAAGGGTCCTGCACAAGCTGTGATGTTATGACTGAGATGTCACAAACAGGTTAGGTAGAACTGATGTAAGTTTTGGATTTCCTTCTGCTTTTCCTTCCATGGCGTAGCTGGTTGGGGGCGGTCCGCTCCAGGCAGCACTATTTTGGGGACGGCGGCTGTCTAGCCCTGGACCTTGTCATGTATGTGCATGTAACTTGCATGATCGAAGTAACTATTAGCAGCGATACTACGTCTCTCTCGGACCTCTTTCAGGTGCTCGCCGTCCTTTTTCCCCAGCAGCCCCCGAGGGGGGCGGCAATTCGAAGGATAGCCCCGGGCGCCACAAGCTCTAGCTACGCCCCTGGGAGTAATGTATTAAATTAATACCCCCTTACAGAAGCTGAATGGATTCAAACGGTACAAAGAATTGCCACTTTGGATTGCGCTGCCAGGCAAACAAAAATAACTGATTTTTGGGCATTATGGGATATTTGGTTTGAGGTATATATAAAGAACCTAACTTGTTCTTAGTTAGGAATATCATTTTAACACATATTAAATACAGGCAAGACAGATAATTTAGGGGTTTTAAGATTCTTTCGCTTTTGCTATTATCTAATGCCTCTCCTTTTTGGTTTTAGTCATGGTCCTATGATTAAAATATGCTTTACAGGTTGGTCTGATTATCAGAAAATCAGAGCCATTTTCTCTGCTAACCTGTGTGGATGAGTAAGCTCCCCTTTCTTTTTGAACGGACTGGAGGGAATGGTAGCCTGTGATATTAATTGCATCCCCTCTGGTAGGAGAGACCGGGCTTTTCTTGGTCTAAGTAGATGGGCTATTATCGAAATCCTAGCATATACAGGCAAATGAGGACAAAAAAAGAAAAAGAAAAAAAAAGTGAAACATTTTGTTAGGAGTTTTTCACTACCAGAATATGTATAATTTAACAGTACACATCCAGCCTTATAATTATACAACACCCTGCCCTATGGGCTACCTAGGACCTTACTTAGGGGTGGCTGATATGTAATAAAGGGGAGTTTACAGTTTGTCAAGGCAGTTTTTTTTGATTTCAAGAACATTTTTATTAATGAGAATAACGGTAATGATAATGAATAGGAAATACAATACAAGTGATACACTCAATGCAAGAGACATATGCAATAAAGGCTAAAATCAATAGGTAAACTAAGAGAATAAATATACACAAGGGACATTAGCCCATGAGATATATAAATTGCATTTAAGGAAAAGCCTCTATCAAGGTAATAAAACAAACGTATCACTTATCAAAATGAGGATAAGGGGATAGGGGAGGGAACAGAAAAGAAAAAGAGAGGAGAAAAAAGAAAGAGTGAAGAGAGGATGAATGGGAAAAGAAGACAGGAAAGAAAAAAGAGAGGAGGTAAGAGAAAAAAGACGGATTCCCACAGGACAACCCCCGCCCAAAGACCAATAAAAAAACAATAATTATGCCAATACATCAAAAGGAAATTGAGGAACCAACCCTTTGGAAGACAACTCCATATATTCATCCAAAGCCTGCCACACTCCACTAGAAATAGAAGGAGAGAGGTGAGCTTGATCAACAGAAGTGTGTGCACTGCGTAAAAAGGAGACCCAGGCCCACCACGTATGATAAGAAACCGATGAAAAGGATTTCCACTCCATAAGAATAATTTTCACCGCAACAGACAGGAGAAGATCTAACAACTGCAACTCCAATGGATCTAACGGGAGAGGAGTAGGGGCCGCCAGTGGACCTAGTAAGATTAAGGGGAAGGAGAGTTGGAGCTCACAATCAAAGATAAGAGAGAGATGCTTTTGGATGAGGTTCCAGAAAGGTTGAAGCAAGGAGCAATGGAAAAACATATGAGGAAAGTCGCCCGCCACCAAACCACAGCTCCAACATAAGTTGTCATCTTTAAGGTTAAGCGAATGAAGACGTACAGGTGTCCAATGGAGAAGATTAATAGAGAAAAACTTAGACTGCATTAAAGAAGGCGCGATCTTATTACGGAGAGAAAATTTACCAATGGATTGCCAAGTATCAGGGGAAATATGCTCCGTAATAGCATGGTCAAAATGATGTAGCCATTTTTGTTGAGCAACGGTCTGTGCAGGAAGTGAAGCAGAAGACAAAAATTTATAAATTTTGGAGGCGACATGACCAGATTTAATCCATAACTGAAAGAGTGAGATTGTAGAAGAAGTAGGATGAAGGCGCACTTTAGCAATGGCTACCTTAATTTTAAGAAAAGTATAAAAATCCAGGTTTGTGAAAGAATGCTTTTGAGCCAAGGTAGAAAAGGGTAATGGTTCATCAGAAACACCATAGAGATGGTGGACAAGAGAAATCCCTTTACGTGCCCAATAGGACATGAGAGTAGGAGTGATGAGAAGCTTAATTTTGGAGTTTCGCCAGATCGATGACCACCTAGTTTTATGCAAAGGAATCGCCACCTTCTTATCTACTTTCCTGATCGCAGCAATTGTATCGAGAATGATAGTACGAGAAAACAGGATATGGAAAGTAGAAGTGGTGCAAAAAGAGGCGGGAGGCAAAGGGGAGGCTAGTTCCTGTTCTATGAGCAGCCAAGAGGGAACATGAAGAGCCGGCGTAGAGAACCATAAAGCACCTTGAGAGGCCAAAAAGGCAATTTGGTATCGTTCCCAGTCAGGAAAATTACACCCTCCCATATCACAAGGACGACGCAAAAATTTGTAAGCAAGGCGAGCACGTTTGTCATTCCACAAAAATTTTGAAGTCATAGTATCAATTTCGCGAAAGAAGGAATCTGACAATTTGAGGGGAATCATGGATGAAACAAAGTTAATAATCGGCGTAATCATCATTTTGAGAGTCTGAAGGCGACCCCACCATGAGATATGTTTCGGAGACCATGTATCCAGAAGACGACGCACTTTAAGGATAGTGTGGGATTCATTATAGGCAGCGGTGGCAGACAGTGTAGAACAAAAATAAATTCCTAAGTACTTCAGGTGTGTAGATTGCCATTTAAAGCCCGCTGAGCCCATATGGGAAGGGAAACAATATGCATTCAAAGGGAACATTTCCGTCTTATCTTTATTGAGGGTGTACCCTGAAACCGAAGAGAAGAAGGAAATGGTATCAGAAATAGCAGGGATTGCCAAAGCGATATCGTCTGAAAAGATGAGAACATCATCTGCGTACGCAGCAGTTTTAATACAGTGAGGCCCAAAAGAAAAACCTTTGATATCAGGGTGTAACTCAATCAAACGAAGAAGGGGATCAATAGAAAGTAGGAATAAAAGTGGGGATAAAGGACATCCCTGTCTGGTACCCTGATTAAGATCGAAAAACGAAGATGTAGCACCATTGACTCTAATGTTAGCTTTAGGATGAGAATATAAGGACATCACCATATTAATGAAAGATTCGCCTAGGTTATGCGCACACAAAACAGCACGAAGAAAAGGCCAAGAAACCTTATCAAAGGCCTTTTCCGCATCCAGGGCCACAGCCGCGGCGGGAAGATGAGATCGTTTAGCCGCCCCGAGAATATGACAGAATGTGCGGACATTATCTCGCGCAAGACGTCCTTTCACAAAACCAGTTTGGGAAGGGTGCACAAGATGAGGGATAAAGGATTCTAACCTTCTGGCGAGGATTTTAGCAAAAATCTTAGCTTCCATGTTAAGGAGAGAGATAGGTCGGAAGTTTTTAGGATCCGAATGATCCTTCCCTTCCTTCGGGAGCACCACTATGGTAGCCTCGGCAGCCGTACCAGAAACAGCTCCATTCTTAACAAAGGAATCAAAAACAGATTGCAATTTGGGGACAAGCGTAGGAAGAAAAGTTTTATAAAATAAAATGGGATAACCATCAGGGCCTGGAGCCTTGCCAGAACGAGTAGCTTGAATCGCAGAAACGATTTCGTCGGAAGAAATAGGCCGGTTCAAAATAGAGCGATCATCATCAGAAACCGATTGAATCGGAACTGAATTTAAAAAATCTCGACATTGTTCAAAAGAGGAATGAGTAGAAGGAGTATATAACTTAGTATAAAAATCACGAAAAACTTCAAGAATCTCCCCTGTTTGGAATTTCTTAGAGCCTGTGTGGTCAGTAATGGAAGAAATTTGCGAAGATTTGAAAGAAAAATCCTGAAATTTTAACGTAGCCGCCAAAAGTTTCCCAGCCCGATTTTTTAATAGCAGCTTCTTGGATTTTTGAGCTTGCACCCCAAAATAAGCTCTTTTAGTAACAATAGTATTATATTTGTATTTCAGTAGTTTTATTTGTTGTAAACAAGTAGGATCCTTAGATTGCCTAAAGGAAGCTTCCAGAGATTTATTATCAGAAGACAAATCCGTAAGTTCCTTTTTAATATCTGCATTACGTTTGGACATACATTTAATAACTTGACCACGGAAAGTGCATTTAAAGGAGTCCCAAAGAACAATTGGGGAAGAAACAGAACCTTCGTTTTCATGGAAAAAGGTATCTATAGCTTCAGAAAACTCATGAACCTGAGAAGGATCATGCAATACTTCGGTATTTAATCTCCACGAACGAGCACGTGATTTAGGGGCAAAGGATGACAACGTAAAAGTCACTGCAGCATGATCGGAGATCAAAATAGGATGTATAAGCGGAGAAGAGGAAGATGAAACAAGGGAAGAATGAACCAGGAGATAGTCAATACGAGAGAAGGAAGAGTGAGGCGAGGAGAAGAAAGAAAAATCACTACCAGTGGGATTATGAAGACGCCAAATATCTTGAAGATGAATAATGGAGCACATGTTGATCATTTGTTTGTGAGATTTAGGAGGACGAAACTGAAAGGCAGAATTCCTGTCTAAAAGAGGATCCATTGGTAAGTTGAAATCTCCACCAACAATGAGATTACCAGAGTGCGGGGTGTCATTTAATTTTGTATTGACCGATTTCCAGAAGGATGGATCATCAACGTTAGGAGCATAGATATTCATCACATACAAATCATGCTGTCCATCCGTCAACTTAGACAACAGCCAGCGACCCTCCGAATCATGATCGGAAGACAGTATCGATAAACCAGAATTCTTTGAAACCAGCGTAATGACTCCATTGTGTTTACCAAGGGCATCAGAACAACAAACATCCGAAACCCACTCCTTCCGTAGAAACAACGCCTCTTTGTTAGTAACCTTGGTCTCTTGAAAAAGAACCAAATCAGAAGACAAAGACTTACAGTAGTCTAAGATTTTCGACCTCTTCACCGGGTGATTTAAACCCTTAACATTAAGGGATAATACATTTAAACCAGGCATAGGGAAACAAAAAATAGAAAAAAAGAGAACCTGAATGACAGAAAGAGGACGAACATCATGAATACAAGGAGCCAGACAGCAAACAAAAGAAATAGTACGGGAGCGTCCATGTGGGGAATCCAAGAAAAAGAGAAAGAAAGAAGAGAAGAAAAGAGAGAAAAGAGGAAGGAGAGGAGAAGCAGGAGGGAAGGCCTAAAAAAGGCCCACATCATACTAGGGAGAACGTGGAAAGGCAAGCAAGGTACCCAAACAAGCCCAAAAAACAGTTGAGAACAATAGCCCCAAAAACTACAATAATCGGTTAGCAGGAAAAAAAAAAAGAACAAATTGGTAACAATCAAAAGCAGTACCGCAAAGCAGCTTAATAATGTAAATATACTTATTTTAACTACAATATCGTATAACCACAGTAAAAGAACAGTCAATGTCAAGAAACATAACTATATTCCTAAATACTAGTAGAAAACTGATAAGAAAAAAGAAAAACATGAGGAAAACTATGAACATTAGATTAATGCAAAACAAGCAATAGAAGCAATATATAAATCCGAAACAAATAACTACATGGTCAGTAAATACACTACAACTATATAAAATAACAGTAGATATGTGCAAGAAGAGGATAGGAAGAGAGCAGAATAGTAGGAGAAAAAAAAATAAAAAAGAAGGGTAGAGAATGTTTCATATGAAAAAAAACACCGTAACTGGGAAGAGATAGTCAGCAAGAAAATAGAAAAGTATGTCAAATAACAAGTGAAAGATACAAAATGAGTTGAGTAAAAGAGAAAGAATAAAGAACAACAAATTGGAGAAGTAGAGGAAAATAGAATAAGAAGAAAAGCTGGAAAGATACACTAAGAGGTACCAAGAGAAAGAGAGCTATAAACGGAACGAACAATTGTGGATGTCAGAGAGAAGAATAGAACAAACAAAAGTGGAAACACAAGAAACAGAAAGAGATCATGAACAGCCATGGAAGGTAATGACGGCCAAGAAACCGACCGGAAGAAAAGAGGAAACCATTCCTACAGAAAAATACAGCCAGAGAGAAAGAAGGAGATAGTTCAAGTGCCCGAGGCACCAGGAGCCTGTGAAGTCGCCTTTTGAATCTCCATCTCGATCTCCAGCTGGTTGTCCAAGAAGGTAGTTAGATCAGCCGGCTCCTCGAAAATTCTAGAACGTCCTTTATAAGTGATGCGGAATTTCGATGGGCCAGAGAACGAGAAGGGAATACCCATCTCAGAAAGACGTTTTCGAAGATTCAGGAATCCTTTCCTCCTGATAACCGTATCCCTGGCAAAGTCCTGAGAAATGAGATCCTGTGACCATCCCAAAAAACTTGTTTAGCTTTCCGCATATGAGATAGAATCAGTTCAGTATGCTGATGCCGCAATGGTTTAAAAATGATTGCTCTCGGCTGGGTAGCTGTCTTAGACCGAAACGTAGGAACACGATGTGCTCTTTCAATTTCAAATTCTCTGAGGAAAGAAATTTGCAAGGTATCTGGAATCCAATGAGACAAGAACTCTATCATAGATGAGGATGACTTCTCTGAATCTTCCGGCAGACCAAAAATGCGTAGGTTAGATCTACGGTTACGGTCCTCCTGCTCAGTTAAGTCTCTGCGCAATGCCGCCATGGAGCGCTCCAAGTGGTTGAGGGATCTGGAGTGTTTTTGGACACCATCCTCTGTACAACTGATCCGTGATTCAGTAGCGGATACACGAAGAGAGAGGGCCTTAAAGTCATTTCTGATAGCAGCCACCTCCACTTGTAATAAATCCGTGTTCGTTTTCGTGGACTGCGCAATATCATGTACTTCATTGAGGCGCGCCAAAATGGTGTCAAGCGTTGAAGCGGCCTCTGACTGAGGAGGGTCAGGCGTAGGAGACAGTGACTTAAGCCTTTTCAACGACGTGCCAACATCTTTTGAGTCTTTAGTGGTCGAAGAACGCCCCATATTCGCAGCCATAAAGAAGCAGCCTCCAGAAATAAAAAAATGCACAACCACTTTGAGGAAAAAAGAGAGGAAAAACTGCGCAGACTATACCATAAAAAATATAGATATAGCAGACTGAACTGAATGAGCGCTAAAATATAAATAGCGGCGGACTTATATGCAAGACAAGTAGCCAAAATAAGTAACACAGCTACAAAAACGCAGGGGAGCACAGTAATAAGCTCGTAGGAAGAAGAGTCATACACTTGAGAGAGCTGCCCTGAGATAAACAGCGCGTGGACAGCTTAATCACCAGCCAGGCAGCCAAGATACATTAGAGAAAAAAAATCTAAATGTTACCAAGTGCAGGCATCATATTGTAGACGAAAGGAACATCCGCCACAAATCGCAATATTGTAGCCCAGGCGGCGCCTCTGAGGAGAAGAGAAATCAGCGCGGAGAGCGGGAAGATGGCGTCCGCTCGTGAGGTAAACGAGCGCCTCCGAGGAAAATAGCAATATACATGCAGCCAGTGTCCAGACGCACAGGAAAACCCCTTCAGGCAGCGCGCCTCATGTTCCGGCGCTAAATGGTGATTTTTCCGCCGGTAGGGGCAGCTGAAGAAGGAGATAGAAGCTCACCGGGCCAGACTTGCCACGGAGCTCAAGCGCGACCCGCCATACTGCAGCGGCGCGCAAGCCACGCCCCCCTTGTCAAGGCAGTTTTAACGCTAAGTTGTTGGCATGGCGCGGCATCAGGCTGAAATGGCTGGCCTGGGACCTGTTTTAGGGTGCTACTTAAGTGGGTGGCACAGTAAGTGCAGCGGGCCCACTGGTAGCATGTAATTCACAGGCCCTGGATATATGGTATACCACTGTACAAGGGACTTGCAAGTATATTAAATATACCAATTTGGTATAAGACAATTAAATCATGTTTAAAAGAGAAAATACAATCACTTTAGCACTTGTTAGCTGTGGCAAAATGCACGGAGTCCTAAAGTCAGCAAAATCAAATTCAGCAAAAAGTGGAATGTAAAAGGCAAAAGGTTTTACGGTGGCCCTGCATTGAGGACCTTGTCCAATAGGTATGCACCACTAAGGGTTTAAATTTACCCCATAGATTGATAAAATATGATTTTCCACTGAATTTGCACTGCATTTTATGAACTAAAGGTCTGTTCTTATTGCCAGAATGAAATTTATGAAAGTGACAATATTTATTGAGGCTATGGAAACTATTATTTTACTTTTTTTATATTTTATATTATACCATGTAATTAATACAGTTATATTTGCATATATTTAAGTAAAATAAAATGCTTAAATTGTAAAAGTTTCAATTGTTTTTATTAAGTGCACCTGTAGCTTTAATTTACTTTACTAGCATTGTCACAGTTTTCAACATACTTGATAGTTTAGAAAAAGAAAGAAAGAACATATTAACATTGTTTGTCATTTCATGTCACAAACACTCTACCTTGAAGGGGATGAAAATCTGTCTGACAGGATATTAATAGAACAGTACATCTCATACTGTAGGATGCTGAAAAATGACCAGCCATGAGCACAAGATCAGCTCAAGGTAAAAAGTCTGACAAGATATATACTACTACAGTAGTTCTCTGCTGACCATAAGGTCACAAAATAATTTTCTCCTACACCACAGATGCAGCTATTATTTGTCCCCTGCAGTTGGTATATGTATTTTTCCATGCTCTCACATTTCACGGTGGTAAGTTCTTGAAGAAGGTCCACCATCAAAACGATGTTTTATACATTAATGGGCCCTATCATAGGTGTGGGTTGTGTCTCAGAGGAAAACAGACATATGAGACTCTGGAAAACAAAAAAAACTGTAAACAAGAGACAAACTGAAAACAGCCTTTCTCCATCTATGGGGCCGATTACGATGGCCCGCGGACTTGAGTCCACCTGCCATCGAAGTGGGATAGGGACCGCCAGCCTGTAATGCAGCAGTCCCACACACCTAATTATGATGTGACTGCCACCGATGCAGTTCCACAGCCATGGAAAGGCTGGCTGATGCCAGCATTGTGATTGGGCGGGTGGTGCCTTTGATGCACCGTCCCCAAATCCCCAGCTTTATCCGCTCCACCAGGCAATCACCAGGCAATCGTTAAGATTGCCCATGGCGGAAGCGTGCCGCCACGCTTGTGTGCACGATTACACCCGCCATCCTAATGTGGTGGGGGAAATGGGAGACAGATGGCGGAGGGACCGTCACCGCCTGGCTGGCAGAAGCGTTCTCTCCGCCATTGTAATGGGCCCCTAAGTTCCCAGGATGAGAAATAACATCCCGATAAACATCAGAACTGGCCCAAGCCTTATGCAAAGGTCTACCACACTTCTTCAGAGGACAGTATTTGGAGAAAATATTGAATTATAAATATAGACATTTATATTGAGTTTTTAATGTCTTGACATATAAATTTCCCGACGCAGAAATACTGTTGACAAGAAAATTGATTGTGTGTTTTTCTAATATCAATTACAATAATATAGTTTTTTAAAATGTTTTTTAATTATCTTTATGAATTTTTATTCCATATATTATTTTGATATGTTTAATATTGTTTGTATAATTGTTGACAATATTTTTAAATATAATTTGTAATTTTAAGTTATCAGTTTTAATTTAATTGTTAATAACACGTTATATTGTTGTAGTGGGTTGTGAGGTTTGTAGGCAGAGAGGGTGGAAAATAATTGAGAATGATTAATTAACAATATATTTTTAATTCAGTATTAATTGTTTAATTGATGATCAATTATGTAAATTGTGTAATTATTATTTTTGTAAGTAATCTTTTATATGCAGGGAGTTGGATTTGTAGGGGTATAGGTTGGGAAGTTAATTAAGTAATACATTATTAATAATTTAATATTAATTTAATATTAACTATTCAATTGATTGGTAATTATGTGAATTGTGTAAATATATTCTTTACGTTTTCTTAAACCTTTGGGGTGTTGGGTATGTAGGGGTAAGTGCCAGGATGTTAATTAAGTAATAATTCATTTTAAATGAATTAATAATTATTTAAATTGATCAAATTGTAGAGGCATAGGGTGGGAAGTTATTTAAGCTATAATTAACAATTAAATATTCTCTTATTAGTAAATATTTAATTGATCATTAAATCAGTTCATTGTGTTATACTTCTTTACTTTAATCATATTTTAAGTGTACGGAAGTATAGTGAATAATAAATGAATAACATTTTTTATAATTAAAAAATAATTACTTTTTTAATCATATTTTATTTCCATTTGTGTAACACTGCATTATCTTTGAACCAACCAAACGAATTGCAGTATTTTATGTTACATTATTCCACATAATTATCAGCATATTATACATTCCCGTACATCAGTTATCATTCAAAATGAATTATTAATACATTTTTGAATAAGCATGTAATTGTTTAATTGTGTATTTAAATTTATGTATATATTTTATATATTAAAAACTATATTTTTTGTCAATTAATCAGGTTATTAAAATATGTTATGTGATTGTAGTGGAGTACTTTCCTTACTGTTACACAAACTGGAGTGGCAATGGTAAATGTAACCCTTCCTAAGTCCAATGCTTTACCACACTGTTGCACAGACTGGAGTTGGAATAGTAAATTCTACCTCCCCTGATGTCCAGCGCTTTCTCTAATGTTGCATAGACTGGAGTGTACATAGTCAATATAAATGCTCTGAATTCCAATGCTTTTCCTACTGTTGCATAAATTGAAGTGAGAATAGTCAATTTAACCACTCTGTAGTCGAACACTTTCATTACTGTTGCTCAGGCTGGAGTTGGAATAATACATTTTACACCTTTGATTTCCAATGCTTTCCCTACCGTGCACAGATTGGAGTGGGAATAGTGTATTTTTTTATTTTATTTTCCTATTTAAATACTTATTTTTTTAATTATTAAAATATATATTTTATGTTTCATTTATATATATATTAATATATATACATATATATATATATACATATATATTTATGCTTTTAAAATAATAACTTACAAACAATTTAAAATATAAATTCGAACAGATTTATGTATGTATATATATATATATATGTGTGTGTGTAAATATATATATATATATATATATATATATATATATACATACATATGTTTATGAGTTTTTATATGAGTATATAGTTATATGTATTTAACCACTCTGAAGTCCAATGCTTTCATTACTGTTGCTCAGGCTGGAGTTGGAATAGTACATTTTACACCTTTGATTTCTAATGCTTTCCCTACCGTGCACAGATTGGAGTGGGAATAGTGTATTTTTTATTTTCCTATTAAACCCCTTCCATGCTCATGACGAGCTCAGCTCGTCATGCAGTACACTGCTCGTGTGCTGATGACGAGCTGAGCTCGTCATGAACAATGGGTTTTAAGGGCCTGCAGCACCAGGGGAGAATTGCTATAGCATTCAAATACTTATTTTTTTAATTATTAAAATATATATTTTATGTTCCATTTATATATATATATATATTAATATATATATACATATACATATATATTTATGCTTTTAAAATAATAACTTACAAATAATTTAAAATATAAATTCAAACAGATTTTTATTAATAGTCAACATATATGTATGTATATATTACCTACTGGCGGTCGCCAGTAGGTATATATAGTTAGGATTTTTTCTCTATGGGATTTTTGAAAATTCTATGTCTAATAACTTTGGCGTTTGTGGACGGAATTGGCTGAAATTTTCTGGAAAATGGAACATTTTGTTTCTGAGCAGCCCCATGAAATTTGGGGGGGGTTCGTCAAGGGGGGGCCGAGAAAAAAGGGGGGTCCCAAAACGTGTTTTTAACATTGAGTTTTCCATAGGGCGGTTGGCCTCACTTTTAGCCCGAACGGCTGAATGGATTTCCACAAAACTTGGCAAAATTGTAGGGACTGGTAGCCCGATGTGCCTTTTGTAGGTCTCAATATATGTGCTACAGTGGATTTTGAGAAATTAACGTTTAAAAAAAGATATATATCTGTAACAGCGGACCGGGCAGCGCTCCAGTACGCGTACTTTTCGCGCAACGGAGCTTTGTGAAGCGAAGCTGATTGGTTCTCCGGCGTCTGTAAACATTCCAAACAGTCCGTAGCGGCCGCCATCTTGTCTCTCGGTAGGATCGAGAGACAAGCGGAGGCCAAACCGAAGGGGCAAATGACCATAAGGGGGCATAGTAGATCCTCCCTGACCGTTTAGGTTTGATGTGGAGGTTTTAAAAGGGCCCCGCGGGGCAAAAAAAAATAAAAATAATAATAATCGAACAGCTGAATGGATTTGCACGAAACTTGGCAAAATTGTAGGGACTGGTAGCCCGATGTGCCTTTGCTAGATCTCAATATATGTGCTCCAGTGGATTTTGAGAAATTAACGTTCAAAAAAAGATATATATCTGTAACAGCGCACCGCTTCGTGTACTTTTCGCGTTACGGAGCTTTGCGAAGCGAAGCTGATTGGCTCTCCGGTGTCTGTAAACATTCCAAACAGTCCGTAGCGGCCGCCATCTTGTCTCTCGGTAGGATCGAACAGCTGAATGGATTTGCACGAAACTTGGCAAAATTGTAGGGACTGGTAGCCCGATGTGCCTTTGCTAGGTCTCAATATATGTGCTTCAGTGCATTTTGAGAAATTAACGTTCAAAAACAAGATATATATCTGTAACAGCGCTCCGCTTCGCGGAGATAAAATTATATGTGTATTACCTAGCTGTTGCTAACACCAGTTAGCGACGGCTAGTAGAAGATAGCGACCATCTTGGGCCCCACTTTGCATGTGAGTGATATTTATCACTAATGACATGCAAAGTGGGCATGCCAAGATGTTAGCGACTGGAAACAGTCGCTAACATCGCTATCTCCTATTATCAACTTTTGGAAATATTCGAGATAAGCGCGAATATCTCCAAAAGCTACCACCTGCCCTGAGCAGTTCTTAGCCATGTTATCCAATGGGAGGTGGATAACACGGCTAAGAGCATTAGCTCGGTAATGCATGAATATCGCTGAGTTTTCAGCGATATTAATGCATTGCGGTCGTTTTTTATCGTATTTGCGATAAACCTTGATAATAGCAAGGTTTATCTGCGATAATTTCTGACGGTAAAAAAATCGTTGCTAAGCATCGTTAGGGATAAATATCGCTTAACTTTGGTAATATGCCCCAACGTCTGTTAACGTTCGATTCGAAGGAAATCAGGAAGTGTTGAAAAACATTGTCTGCGCCATCTTGTCTTTTTTCAAATGCCACACTTTTGTCGTGCACGGCAGCCATTTTAGATGCCTTGACCAGACCCACTCTGTGCACGCTGTCGATCCTTAGCATGGCTCCCCACCCTCGCAAGCATCTCCCCCAGGCAGTGGTCACCCCCGCTCTCTGTCTTATGCATGGGTAATAAACCTCCCCCCATCTGCGCTGCTCTTCCCTGAGAATCACACCCTGTGCCCGCCCGACACCTCCCTTTCGCCCTATTCACTACCGCACCCTCTGACACTCCTTTTCCTCTGTGTCCGATTGTCCAGGCTGGTCCTAGGGTATCAGCTAGCCCTGCAGATGTAGTTTATGGCCACAGCTGTAAAGAATCACCCCTCTTCAAAGGAGTTATAGTAGATCAAGGCCCACACTCGATGAGATCCGTCACAGCAGAAGCGTTGCTATTATCTGAAAACCATCCTGTATTGTGATTGGGGAGGGGACCGAGCCTGAAGCGGAAGATTCCAGGGATGACTCTTTGTACATCAAAGTTTTTACAATTATGTGTCACATTAAAAATATATAGCACTCCGACAAAGTAGTAAGATTATAAAACTTTAATAATTTATAAATATATACAAGAAAACAAAAATAGTAATAACATATAAACATTTTTAGGGAAAAACAACGAAGTAGCGGTCGGCTGTGCGAATAGTCCCAACGCAGCACAACGTCCATATTTCCGGCGTGGGGCGTCGCGGGGGGTGGGTCATCAGTAGCAAACTGTTGTGCGAATAGTTCCAAGGCAGCAGAACGCGCTGAAATCTAGATGACACGAAAGTGATGTCTAGTAAGTTGCCACCCAGCAAATAACGGCATGGGGCGTCGCGGGGGGTGGGTCATCAGTAGCAAACTGTTGCGCGAATAGTTCCAAGGCAGCAGAACGATGGCACCAAGGTGATGTCCAGTAAGTTGCCGCACTGGTTTTGGTATCCTACAATGCTGCTCCGAATAACGGCGTGGGGCGCCCCGGGGGAGGCGGCGTGAATGGGCCTCTCCAGGTGGAGTGTCATCTGTTGTAGTGGGGCGCCCCTTTACCGTTTCAGTTGCCATTCCGTCCGTTTTTGGTCCACTGTGTCAAAAGCCGCAATTCAGCTGAGTTGCGCCCACTCTTGCGGTGCAGCGATAGGCGGCTGTCACAGGACTCTCAAAATGGCGGCAGGCTGTTTCCTTTTTGGGCCTGGTCCACTGAAATGGCCCTGGGACACCTTGGAAATCGGACGCTTGTCTGCTAGGTCTTGGACCCCATTCTCGAAAGCGTCCCCTCCACCTTGAGAATTCATCAAAAGTTTTGGGGGCTCCGACTCCTGCAGGCTTCTGGTGGGGAGCGGCTGCCATGATTGCTCGCGGAATGACCACGACTGAGCTACGAGATGGTGGTGCTCTCATGCTGACGCCAGCTTCAGTCTGAAACATCCAGAAACAAGGTGGGGCTTTCATCGTTTGGGAAAAAAAAAAGTTTTCATCCAATGAAAAGTGTTGTTTTTAGGTCACATGATCAAGCCTTCCATCATTAGGAAACCAAAAGTAAAATGAACCAATGAAAAGTTTTATAAACAAGTCACATGACCTGTTATGCGGCATAGGGTATAAAATGCGGAGAAAATACGTTGGCACGTGAGGCGGCGTCAGTAGCGGACCGATGTGCGAATAGGCCGAAGGCAATACAACGCGCCAAGATCCGGATGGCACCGAGGTGGTGTCATAGTTGAGAGTTCTGAGCAGCGGTTGTAACACTGTCTGAAGCTTATTTGCAGCTGCTGCAGCTTCACTACGCGCCAAGATCCGGATGGCACCGAGGTGGTGTCTAGTAAGGTGCACTGGTGTGGCCATCCTACAATGCTGAAAGTCGGCGTGGGGCGCCCCGTTGGCCTGTGAGTTTGCGTCAGTAGCGGACCGATGTGCGAATAGGCCGAAGGCAGCACAACGCGCCAAGATACGGATGGCACCGAGGTGGTGTCTAGTAAGTTGCCGCACTGGTGTGGCCATCCAACAATGCTGAAAGTCGGCGTGGGGCGCCCCGTTGGCCTGTGAGTTTGCGTCAGTAGCGGACCGATGTGCGAATAGGCCGAAGGCAGCACAACGCGCCAAGATCCGGATGGCACCGAGGTGGTGTCTAGTAAGTTGTCGCACTGGTGTGGCCATCCTACAATGCTGAAAGTCGGCGTGGGGCGCCCCGTTGGCCTGTGAGATGGCGTCAGTAGCGGACCGATGTGCGAATGGGGCCAAAGGCAGCGCAACAATATTTTCGGAATAGAAGACACCACTAGGCGCTGAGATGCCAAGATCCGGATGGCACCGAGGTGGTGTCTAGCAAGTTGTGGCACTGGTGTGGCCATCGTACAATGGTAAAAGTCGGCGTGGGGCGCCCTGTTGGCCTGTGAGATGGTGTCAGTAGCGGACTGATGTGTGAATGGGGCCAAAGGCAGCGCAACAATATTTTCTACAATATTTTCGGAGTAGAAGACACCACAAGGCGCTGAGATGCCAAGATCCGGATGGCACCGAGGTGATGTCTAAGTTGCGGACCGATGTGCGAATGGGGCCAAAGGCAGCGCAACAATATTTTCTGAAGAGAATACACCACAAGGCGCTGAGATGCCAAGATCCGGATGGCACCGAGGTGATGTCTAAGTTGCGGACCGATGTGCGAATGGGGCCAAAGGTAGCGTAACAAGATTTTCTGTATGGAAGATACCACTAGGCGTTGAGATGCCAAGATTCGGATGGCACCGAGGTGATGTCTAGCAAGTTGTGCCACTGGTGTGGCCATCGTACAATGGTAAAAGTCGGCGTGGGGCGCCCTATTGGCCTGTGAGATGGTGTCAGTAGCGGACTGATGTGCGAATGGGGCCAAAGGCAGCGCAACAATATTTTCTGACTGACACCACAAGGCGCTGAGATGCCAAGATCCGGATGGCACCGAGGTGATGTCTAAGTTGCGGACTGATGTGCGAATGGGGCCAAAGGCAGCGTAACAATATTTTCTGTATGGAAGATACCACTAGGCGTTGCCAAGATTCGGATGGCACCGAGGTGATGTCCAGCAAGTTGCTGTACTGGTGTGGTCATCCTACAATGCTGAAACTCGGCGTGGGTCGCCCCATTAGCCTGTGAGATGGCGTCAGTAGCGGACCGATGTGCGAATAGGCCGAAGGCAGCACAACGCGCCAAGATCCGGATGTCACCGTGGTGGTTTCATAGTTGAGAGGCACTTCATCTGCAGTGGGGCGCCGAGATCCGATGGCACCGAGGTGATGTCTAGCAAGTTGCTGTACTGGTGTGGTCATCCTACAATGCTGAAATGTAGTGGGGCGCCCCTTTACCGTTTCAGTTGCCATTCAGCTGAGTTTCGGCTGCTCTTGATGCTATAGCGACAGGCGGCTGCAAGAGGACTCTCAAAATGGCGGCCTGTTCTTTGGATTTGGGCCTGGTCCACTAAAATGGCCCTGGGACACCTTAGAACTCGGCCGCTCGATTTTTTTTTCCTTTCCTGTACATGCAAAAAAAGGTAAATGCCCGGTACGTTACACGCTTCATCTGCCACGATGAACTCTCCAGAGGAACCGAAAAAAAATATAGTTGTGGTAACTATACCATGCATCGTCATATGGAGAGGTGGCACCAATTAATTATAGTGCTGCATAAAAGAGAGATTTGGAGGAGAACCCCTGACCTGCTAGTACATTCATCAAAGAAGTGGCACTGAGAGCTTCAGAGGCAAGGGAAACGGTCCCAAATATTTAGAAGAACTTTGGAAAGATTAAAATGACATGTTTAGATTGTGGTAAATTAATTTCATGTGGACAGATGAGTGTTACTCTAATAAATACAGCATATGAACATCATCATAGTCGATGGTTGGTAGAGACATTTTGACTATATCCTGGACCTGCCCGTCCTCGCCCAAAATGGCGCCGGAATAAATGGGACTCGTAACTCCTTGTTGTGTACTGGTTGCAGAACCTTGAAATCACGAGATACGTATGCAGTTTTGAAGCACATGGCGGGCGTGGACGAGAATTGATTGAATATTTCGACATCCCTATTGATATTAAGTTCTGATGTGTTATTGATTACTGTACTGTTGAAAATTCGAATTAACGTCACCCATGGTACTTGCCCGCAAATGTATATCTAGATAATTTTATTGTAACTGGCCCTGTCGTATTTTAATTATAAAATGTACGTCCACCGATTCCGTAACTGTTAGACACCTTAGTTCTTGCAACCTAATGGCCCGCCCGTTACGTTCCTCTACAGTGTAAATGTCTATTCATCACATACGATTACAGTTTGCTCCGTGGCAGGCCCACGTGGTTATAGGCTCGTATTTGTATAATGAAATTTTCACAATAAAGGTTTTTAAAAGAAAACATGGTAGTAGTATATACATTGGTAAAGTTTTTAATAATAGTCACTGTTTTAGAATCATTAAAAGGCAAGTGAAATAAAGCAGACCAATTACATGAAGGGTAAAAGGTATAATACGAAGGAACGCAGTAAAGATAAATGGTCAAGGGCTGTTGTGTTTTCTATTCCTGCAACATAAAGTGATCGATAAGAATCTCATATTCAGGCGTATCGGCGACTAAGACAGCAGGTCGACCCTCTTTTGCTCAACGGCTCCGTCATGGGACGAAGAAACGCTCTTTTTCTCGAAAAAAGAATATATTTTACTTGCAGGACAGTTGTAAAATTTCCGGGAAAGTACATTAGCCTGGAACATTATAACATATATTTAAGAAAAAATAATGTTCGGAAGTAATTAAAAGCGTAATTTTTAGGTGATATGACCAAGCCTTTCATCATTACAATAAGAAAAGTAAAATGAACCAATGAAAAGTTTTATTAACAAGTCACATGACTTGTTATGCTTACGTTACGCGCTGCGCGCCCCGGATGACTTCCGGATGCGCTAACGCGGCGCGTCATATGACGCATTACGCGACAACGCAGGTCCAGAATATAGTCAAAATGTCTCCACCAACCAGCGGTCGAAACACAACCCCTTTCAGCAGGCTAAATAGTTCTGTTAAATGACAACAGAAGGGACAGGCAACAAGAACCATCAGTCAAAGAGGGGAGGGCTAGTTCTTCTCTACCGGGTTACATTGGGGCGCTACCGGAACTGATCGAATTGGTAGTCTACAGTGTTTCTGGATGTTTCAGACTGAAGCTGGGGTTAGCATGAGAGCAGCACCATTTCGTAGCTCCGTTGTGGCCATTCCGCAACCAATCATGGCAGCCGCTCTTTATCGTTATTTTGGGCGGGGTGGGTGGCGGAGCCGAGCTGTTTTGCAGCCATCATTGTGTGGAGTTCAGTTCATCTCACTAGTTTTGTATTTGTCATGAGGGGTTGTTCCTAATGTTTCTATTTTAGCGAGGTCAAAAAGAGATCCCATTAGTGGCCTACTGATTTTACTCGATTCCTTTTCTTTTTTTTTTACACGATTTTTCGTTATCTGCAAAGACTAAACAGAGTATTGCGACTCTGTGTTTGTTTGTAAATAGAGAATGAACCAAAGAGAACTAATTCTAAAACAGTAAATACTTGGATAACAATCAATCAAATGGAGAGAGAAGCAGGCACGACGGATTACAACGGGGGCAAAGGCCTGCGTTAACTACCTTTCACTATCTGCAAAGAGAGAGTACTCCTAATAGAAATGAGGGGGGGGCACCATTCAAAGCAGATCAGTGTGCATAAACACGAAAATGTTTTCACTTACCACGTACTTGACATTCGACAGCTTGTGATATTTGCTATTAAAAAACCATTGAAATTCACTGAAAAAACCATAGGTTATAGACCATATATAGTTAGGAATTAGCATTTACAAAACCTTGAAAATTCACTGAAAAAACCATAGGTTATAGACCATATATAGTTAGGAATTAGCATTTAAAAAACCTTATTTTACTCACACAAAACCATTGAAATTCCATATATAGTTAGTTGCACTAACTATATATCGCGCACCCGCAATCCACTGCTGATCATGTCACATATTACATCATTCATGACATGGTCAGTGACATCACTGATGACATCACTGATGACATCTCAAATGACATCACTGATGACATCTCAAATGACATCACTGATGACATCACTGATGACATCTCAAATGACATCACTGATGACATCACTGATGACATCTCATTTGACATTACTGATCACATCACTGATGACATCATTCATGTGATAATACGATGAACCTCTTCAGACTCTAATATAACCTTAGATACACTCAGTGTAAACAGACACTCACAGACTGTCACTCATCCATGGAGTTACTCACACACCTAGTCAGTCATGCAAAGAATCAATCACACCTCCATTTCCTCAACTATACAGTTATACACACCTTACTTATTCAAACATATACTAACACATATTTACTCTATTATACAATCCCTGATACAAGTTCACAGTGATCCATACAGCCACTCACACATTCACTGGCTCTTATGCACAGTTATTTATATATGTCAACTCTCACATGTACTGTGTTTTACATATGTACTTACTTTGACATGCAGCACTGAGATATCCATTCACTCACCAATACACTCATGCACACAGTCAACCGCCCATACAGCTGTTTCCACATGCACTTTTGAACCCATACATCTAGTGAATCAACTGCTCACACATCTATGCACAGAGTCATACACCTCCCAGCCACCCACACACACACTCAGTCTCCCATACAAATACTTGGGCAACCAATCAATAACCCATATAGTTACTCATATAGCTACTGATCAACACATGCAGCAGTTTACAGAACAACAGACATAATGATGCACAAATTAAGACAGTTTAGTCACTAACCCATGCACTCAGTGAGACACATTTAATCACTCACTCATACAGTCAGGCATGCACCTACTAAATCCTTCATCCAGACACTTATACATCCACTCATTCTTCAATATGTAAGACATATTTTAACTTTACAGAAACATACAGTCACTGGATGTTGTCATCAGTGATGTCATCAGTGATGTCATTTGAGATGTCATCAGTGATGTCATCAGTGATGTCACTGACCATGTCATGAATGATGTAATATGTGACATGATCAGCAGTGGATTGCGGGTGCGCGATATATAGTTAGTGCAACTAACTATATATGGAATTTCAATGGTTTTGTGTGAGTAAAATAAGGTTTTTTAAATGCTAATTCCTAACTATATATGGTCTATAACCTATGGTTTTTTCAGTGAATTTTCAAGGTTTTGTAAATGCTAATTCCTAACTATATATGGTCTATAACCTATGGTTTTTTCAGTGAATATATATATATGTGTGTGTGTGTGTGTGTAAATATATATATATATATATACTGCTCCAAAACACCAAAATGGCGAGTCACTCTCCAAGCGGGTGCTGCAGCGCGTTTGGTGTGCCATGATGATTTATGAAAGCTCACGAATCCCCTCCAAGTCCTCGGAAAGGAATGCAGCACTCACGGGCATTTTCAGCAAAGCGATTTATATTGCTTAAGACAGACGCGTTTCGGGAAAGCTCCCTTCTTCGGTGTCAAAAAGTAACGCGCTGCGCGGCGCCATTTTAATGACAAACACACCATGATCAAAACAAATGAGGGGCAAACGGCGCCTCGCACTATGACGGGCGCCATGTTGCAAGTTTCATAACATTGCATTCATTTCATAAAGCATCGCATGTGTCTGCATTATACATTTCAATGCTATGTAAACATGTTCAGCCCGGTATATTACCCGAAAATGACAATATGGTCATATTCTAATTCAATCTTGCCGTGGATCGGCTATTGCAACCCCACGAGGTTGCTCCAACCCCTCAAATTAAAATTCATATCTGTTAAATGATCTGTGTGTTCAAACTCATTAGAAAAGTCAAAAATCAAAAATCTAAAAATCCCAGATTATTGAGAATACATTATTAATTCATCTATGGATGGTTAATTCAATCCAAAACATTCTTTCAACATTACCTCATCTCAAATAACCTAATCCCCAATTACAGAAGCATTTGTATAAACGCAAAACCAAAGTCTTACAGTAAACATGTCATTCAATCGCAATTTCGGGAGGTTGCACAGTATATCCCATATTTCGCTAATCCATAGTGCCTATTTCTTGTTTCCTCAACTGCCCAAATATACTGCCAATTCCTCCCCACTGTTCAAACCCCTTGGGACCTTCATTTGCATGTCTAATATGTACCGGGACTCCAGTCTGCGTAGTTTCTGCATTCTATCACCTCCTCTCGGATTCTACAGTACATAGTCCAGGCAAAAGTATTGAAGTAAATTTCTGTCACTCTTGTGTTTTATTGCAAAATGTCGAACTACCGGATAGGAAAAATCTTTATTTGTGATGGCCCGCATATGTTCCAGAGTTCTCAGTTTTACTGGGTTGATCATACTCCCTACGTATTTTAGCCCGCAGGGATATTTTAAGCAATAAATAGCAAAAGTGGTGTGGCATGACATACATTTATTGATTTTCTTGCCTCCCTTGCATCCCCCTATCTCAAAAGATAAAGTTCTCCTGCAATGACCCACTTTTCTTCACTGGTGGTTCTAAATGACTGTGTACCAGATGGTCTCGTAGAGACCAAGTTTTTCTAAAGGTGATCATGGGAGCTGGAGGTACATCTGGACCAATAATACTGTCTGGTTTTAATATGTGCCAGTGTTTCCTCATTATGGATCTAAACCAGTCTGAGTCATGTGAGAATGTGGTTATTAACCGAAATCTCCCATCCTTGTTACTCTGTACTTGCTTTTTTGCAAAAAGGGCCTCCCTTGGTAATGCTTCACCCTATGGAGTGCATTCTTTAGGAGTTCGGTATTATATCCCCTGGCTAAAAATCTATTGAAACTGTCTTTGGTTGCCTCCATGAAATCGCTTTTCATTGAGCAGTTACGTCTTAGCCTAACAAACTCCTCATAGGGAATGCTGTTAATCAAGCTATGGGGATGACTGCTTGATGCATGAAGCATGCTATTGCCAGCTGTGGGCTTCCTGTAAAGTGCTGTCTTAATTTTGCCCTCCTGGATTTCTACGGTGAGATCCAGGTAGTTAGCTGCCACCAAACTAACCTAGGTTTCCACGCAGACCCAGGCTCTACATGGTGCCTAAAATACATAAATCTCTCACAGACCCCCCCTTGTGACCCATTGTCTCGGGGTGCGGCTCCATTCACGACACCCTAGGCTGTTACTTGGACACATTTCTCCAACCGATAGTCCAATCAAGTACCACATATATACAAGATACCACACATCTCCTGAACATTCTCCAAGACATCAATATCCCTATTGACAAACAAATTTGGCTGTGTACCGTCGATGTCATCGCACTATACACCTCCATCCCACATTGTGAAGGGATGGAGGCCATAGAATGGGCACTCTTGAGAGCCGATACTCCACAAGCCAACCAGATTTTCCTGATGGTAATCTTAAACTTTTGCTTGTTTCACAGCTACTTCAACTGGAAGGGTCATTACTTTCTTCAGTCCAATGGTATCTCAATGGGCTTTTCGGGAGCCCCAAGCTACGCAAACATCTTTATGATGAAGTTCGAACAAGAACACATACTCTCACAACCACAATGGAATACTCAGTTGCTTGCCTTTAAGCGTTACATTGATGATATTCTCATCATTTGGCAAGGTACACTTCAGGATCTAGAAAACAACATATCTCAGCTCAATACAATTAACCCTCGTATTCAATTCACTCACCATATTGCAACACAACAAATTCCATTCCTAGATGTTCAGATTAAAATAGTTGACGGACAAATCGAGACCTCCATCTTAACAAAGCCCACTGACAGGAACAATGCTCTAGCCTATGCCAGCTTTCACCCCTTGTCATTAAAACGGCATGTCCCATACTCTCAATTTCTCCGAATCAAACATATCAGTTCTGACCAAACCACTGGCATGCAGATGATTGACGTCTTCAAAGAAAAATATAAGCAACAAGGTTATTCTGAATCAGTTCTCGAACAGGCAGCCAATCGAGCCTCAAAAGTCACCCGTGAATCACTTCTAGAGAAAAGAGTTGTACCAAAGTCTTCCCCTCGGAAAGTTTTTGTATCAACTTTCTCCACTCAATCTAAACAAGTTAAATCTATCATTTTGAACCGATGGTCTTTACTCCAATCTGAACCTGACTTCATGGGCATGTTCAGCGCCCAACCACTATTTGCTTACAAAAGGGCGAATAATCTCAAGGAGATCTTGAATAAAAAACCTTCTCAAACTCAAACTATACACAAAGGTTTACTTAAATGTATGAATTGCTCCAATTGCAACAATGCAATTACAGGGAAAATGATGAACCACCCTAGATCAGGTAAACCCATCACCTTGGCATACACAGCAACCTGTAACAGTAATTACGTTGTGTACTACATAAAATGTCCATTTGACCTCTATTATGTAGGAAAAACTGAGCGAAGTCTGCGTACAAGAATCACTGAACATAAGAGCAGAATACGCACACAGAACGCCAACTCCCCATTGGCGCAACATTGGCTCGCTCACAGACACAACATAGCCCAATTAAAATTTGGGATTTTACAGGTCATTGAATTTAACCCTGAATATGACCGAGCGCAAAGACTCTCACAGCGAGAATCTTATTGGATTTGGCACATGCAAACTCTGGCCCCTACAGGGTGAAATGATAAATTTGAATTAGGTTGTTTTATGTAACAGCTTATACCTTGGGCCATTTTTCATGCAGTTTCGGATATTTCTCAACAGCCATCATCTAGATTGTGCACACGTTGAGTGGCAGCATCATACTGTTGTTATGTACCATGTTATCGTTTTTTGATTTGATATGGCAATTTACCATAATAATTTGTAAATATTTTGTAATATACATTCTGGACCCATCCTGTAGCGCATCCTTATAAACACTGTTACTAACATTACCCTCATAACTTTGAGTAATTTACGATGTTTTCCTGTCTCTAGTTTAAACATGGCGCACACGCACATTGTCCTCTTTCTATCACTGCGTTTCCTTAATAGTGAAGCACCTCCTCTCGGGCACTCGTTTCACTCGTTGCAATCTACAGAACAGCCTGTCGAGCACACGCGTATTTGCACTCGGTAAGTCTCACACCGGCGACTAAATTTATGTTGCGGCAGGCTGACCGCGTCCACACCAGGTCACTCGTTTTACTCTTTCCTTCTTTGTTACAGGGACGCTTCCTTTACGCGAAACGGTAACATTTTTTATGCACGTTTATGGGCGAGCACTCGCATTTCTAATTTCACATTTATTCGTCAAGCCCTCATTTCCCTTCATTTCTTTCCACCAATTCACATAAGAACCATCGCGCAGAGTCATCGACTCATACAGTTTTCACCTTCATGCTCCCGGAAAGATTATGTAAGCACCAATTTGTTTCATCCGCCTACGGACCTTCCACTCCTTGCACGACCCCCGCATGAACCATGTACCCTTCACATTTCTTCACGGGGCATTTTTCTATCGTAAACTTTTAGGCCACTCATCCTATATCAGCTACAATAAGGTTCCATTTGCGTATCATGCAAGGTTTTCATGTACACAGTAATAACATAAGTTCCTGTTCTCTGTGTATGTTGTGCTATTTACAGTTCTGCCGTTACTATGTATTAATTCACATTATTATCGTTTCATAGATTCACCTGACGAAGGGCGCATTGTTTAGCCCGAAATACATTGGGATTTATAAACAAACACTGTTGCTACAGTTCAGGAATTTGTGACCATACAACAATTTCTCATGAACATTCATTAAACATCTATCAAGCAACAAATCACCAACGACATCTTTGACGTTTTTTTGAATTGTCATTACTGTATGATTATTATGTTGAATTGATGACAGATATATTGAATACTTGATAATGGTTTGAAGATTCATAATGTACACTCGCTCGAGTGAATGAGCAGTGCATTTGGCTCCTGGGTATTTCCCAGGAATATTCTTTCGCTTTAAGACTAAAGGTCTAGCAGGGCCTTTTTTCCTCTTGCACGCATGTAAAGCTTTCCAAAATTTTTTCGTACACTTCTGTTAAATTGTTTAAGTTTGTACACTGAGTGCACATGCTGCTGCGTTATTTTTCCACCAAACTAACCTGGCCATTAAATCTCAGATTGATGTTATTTGCATTAAGTAATCTTATATATGCCTCCGCCTCATTTATAGGACCGTTCCATACCATGAACAGGTCATCAATGTTCCTGTACCATGGTACAATTTTACAGGTCCACTCCTCATTCCTGGGGCCCTGGCTTCCTGCTCCTCCCACCAGCCCACGAATAAATTTGCGTAGCTGGGGGCAAAGCAGGAGCCCATTGCTGTGCCATTCACTTGTCTAAATAGACTCCCCTGAAAGAGAAAAATGTTGTTAAAGAGGCAGAATTCAAGGAGTTCTAATAACATCGTATTATGCATTGCGTGTTTCAATGGTCGTTTTCTCAGGAAATAAGCCACAGCATTCAAGCCCTGCGTGTGATCAAAACAAGTATACAAGCTGGTGATGTCGAGTGTAATTAGACAATAGGAAGGTTGCCAGTCCAGTTTTTCAATATGTTCAAATAAATCAGTTATGTCCCTGATATATGATTTTAAATCACGGACTGCCTCAAATAAAAAATGATCCTGAAACCTTAAGAGATTTTCCGTTAGACTGGCCATCGATGAGACGATGGGTCGTCCCGTTGGTTTGTCCAAGTTCTTATGTACCTTGGGCAGGTAGTAAAAAGTGGGTAGAATCGGATTAGTAGTTTTTAAGAACAGATATTCATCCAAGTCAAGCATATGTTTGTCATGTCTATTTTCTCAGCAGTGCATGTAACTTTTCTATGCTTTCATGATACACAATCCTTGAAGATAGTTCATAACAGGTTTCATCTCCCAATTGCCGCATGGCTTCTTCCACATATTGTTCCCGAGATAGTAGAACAACATTTCCCTTCTTGTCTGAGGGTTTGCAGATAATGGTGGTATCCTCTGCCAGATTTTTTACCGCCAACCGCTGGGTTTTGGTTAGGTTGTCCTTTCTCTTGGTTGGTAATTTACTTCCCTTAAACGCCATCAACTTCTTGATGACTAGATCCGAGAAGATGTCTATCGCATCCAGAGGCATCTGAGGTATAAAATTTGAGACCGGCTTCAAACCGCTACTCGGTGCCTCTTAAACAATTTCAACTCTGGATAATTTTTGGGTTAATGTCGTGGTTGAGGCACTTGTTGCCATGGAGCTTTCCTGTCGTAGATCTTCCGACAGCTCCAATGCTGTCATATTGTTTCCATTTAGGAGATCAGTCTCTCTTTGATTAGTCCTTAGGCGCTTGGCTTCTTTCGGTGTTGGTTTGATCTTCTACAATTTGTGCAATTTCAATTTGCGGATGAATTTAAATCAATCTATTCTTGTTTGGGTGTATTCCATATGATTATTGGGACAGAAGGTGAGTCTAAGTTTCAGCACTGACTCTTCACTCGGTGTGAGTATTTTATGTGAGAGATTTATGATTGTTAGGTATTCTTTATCCTCTACCATCTGGATCCTCTTTTGCTTCTTGTTGTTCTAATTGTCTGATTTGGTTTGGCTCTTCCCGTTCCAGCCACCCCTTCTGGTTTTCCTCCATCCTCTGGGGGTTTGTTCTTTCCTCCCCTCAGCCAGGTATGTCGGATAATATTGAATTCCTGCTGAAAAGGTGTCTTTGATATTCCCCTGGATGGACCAGCCAATTCTTCACCAGATTGCTCTCCTTCTGTTACATCAGACTATGAGGTCTCAACTCTTGATTGTGCCTCTTCTCTTAGTGTTTTATTTTTGTTTCCCAGCTCTTTGCGAGTCTGCTCGTATCTCTTTGCAAAAGTTAGGACCCTTCCCATTGCGTAATCCCGTTCATCACGGTCAAATTTCTCTTGTTTACGGACTTTGATCTTCATTTCATACTTTTCCAGCCGTTTCTTCATAGCCCCCCTCAGTTGTTCTTGTTGTTCTTTTTCTGGATTCTTCGATAGCTCTTCTTCCAGGGCTTCGATCTCCTTAAGAGCCTTATCCCTGTCACTCCAAGCAAACTGTATGAGGATCTCCAGCATCCCTTTACATGACAGGGCTATATGAGCTGCCCATGCCTCTAGCAATAGTGGGTCCGGATTTTCATATGTTGGAATAGTATATATCCGCAAGCCTCTGAGGACTCTCTGTACCTCTATGTAACTCTGTAAAGAGGTACCCTCCCACAATTTCCGTACTTCCCTTTCGTACAGTTTCTCTAGTTTGTTATACTGGTTAGCCAGGATGCTCTGAATCTCAGGTGCCGGTTTCTTTGGGGGAAGCGTTATGTCTGGGTTTTTGTTTTTAAACATCCCTGCCGCCGCCTCCCTGCGCTCCGTTACAATGAACATTGTTGATTAGTCGTAGGTAATGTGAAACTCCTGTCCCGGGCTCCACTTCCTATTCAATTGCTAAATTGCTTAATGCTCCCTCGCCTTGCCGCCAACCCGCTCAAATGAGCGTATAAAAAGAAAGTCAGGGCTTACTCCACATCCCGGTGGTCTTGCCCAACGCTCAGACGGATACTGGTCTGGATTCTTGAAACGGGACTTTCACTTCCCGCTTCTCCATGTCGGTTGCACTCGCTTAACATATTACTGCTCCAAAACACCACAATGGTGAGTCACTCTCCAGGCGGGTGCTGCAGCGCGTTTGGTATGCCGCGATAATTTATGAAAGCTCACGAATCCCGAAGCAGGAGCCCATTGCCGTGCCTTTCACTTGTATAAATAGACTCCCCTGAAAGAGAAAAATGTTGTTAAAGAGGCAGAATTCGATGAGTTCTAATAACATCGTATTATGCATTGCGTGTCTCAATGGTCGTTTTCTCAGGAAATAAGCCACAGCATTCAAGCCCTGCGTGTGATCAATACAAGTATACAAGCTGGTGATGTCGAGTGTAATTAGACAATAGGAAGGTTGCCAGTCCAGTTTTTCAATACGTTCAATAAAATCAGTTGTGTCCCTGATATATGGTTTTAAAGCAAGGACTGCCTCAAATAAAAAAATGGTCTAGAAACCTCGAGATATTTTCCGTTAGACTGCCCATCGATGAATTGAATTCGAATATGACCATATTGTCATTTTTGGGTAATATACTGGGCTGAACATGTTTACATAGCATTAAAATGTATAATGCAGACACATGCGATGCTTTATGAAATGAATGCAATGTTATGATACTTGCAACATGGCACCCGTAATTGTGCGAGGCGCCGTTTGCCCCTCATTTGTTTTGCTCATGGTGTGTTTGTCATAAAAGTGGCGCCGCGCAGCGCGTTACTTTCTGACACCGAAGAAGGGAGCTTTCCCGAGACGCGTCTGTCTTAAGCAATAAGAATTGCTTTGCTGAAAATGCCCGTGAGTACTGCATTCCTTTCTGAGGACTTGGAGGGGATTAGTGAGCTTACATATATATATATATATATATATATATATATATATATATATATTCACTGAAAAAACCATGGGTTATAGACCATATATAGTTAGGAATTAGCATTTACAAAACCTTATTTTACTCACACAAAACCATTGAAATTCCATATATAGTTAGTTGCACTAACTATATATCGCGCACCCGCAATCCACTGCTGATGATGTCACATATTACATCATTCATGACATGGTCAGTGACATCACTGATGACATCACTGATGACATCTCAAATGACATCACTGATGACATCACTGATGACATCATCCAGTGACCCTAGGGGGTCAGGGAGGATCTAGTATGCCCCCTTATGGTTATTTCCCCCTTTGTTTTGGCCTCCTCTTGTCTCTCAATCCTACCGAGAGACAAGATGGCGGCCGCTCCGGACTGTTTAGAATGTTGACAGACACCGGAGAACCAATCAGCTTCGCTACGCGAAGTTCCGGTACGCGTAAGGTCCGCGAACCGGGGCGCTGCCCGGTCCGCTGTTACAGATATATATCTTTTTTTAAACGTTAATTTCTCAAAATCCACTGGAGCACATATATTGAGACCTACAAAAGGCACATCGGGCTACCAGTCCCTACAATTTTGCCAAGTTTCGTGCAAATCCATTCAGCCGTTCAGGCTAAAAGTGAGGCCAACCGCCCTATGGAAAACTCAATGTTAAAAACACGTTTTGGGACCCCCCTTTTTTCTCGACCCCCCCTGGACGAGCCCCCCCAAATTTCCAGGGGCTGCTCAGAAACAAAATGTTCCATTTTCCAGAAAATTTCAGCCAATTCCGTCCACAAACGCCAAAGTTATTAGACATTGAATTTTCAAAAATCCCATAGGGAAAAAATCCTAACTATATATACCTACTGGCGACCGCCAGTAGGTAATATATATATATATATATATATATATATATATATATATATATATACATACATATGTTTATGAGTTTTTATATGAGTATATAGTTATATGTATTTGTAATTATTTAACCCCTTCCATGCTCATGACGAATTGGTTCCATCATGAGCACAAGTTCAAGTCTGCTTATGACAGAACCATTCCGTCATGAGCGCATGCTCAGAAAATCTCTCTGCTGCAGACAGCAGAGAGATTTCCCATTTTATTCTTTGCCTGGGGAGGCAGGGAAGAGCTTCCCCAACCTCCCCAGGCCTATTTTGGAATGTTGTTGCAATGACGATCGAGCGCATGGCACGCAATCGCCATTGCAACGAAAACAAAACTGAAACCTAGTTTCAGTGCTTGTGGGGCTTTCTCAGCACCCCGAACACTGAAACAGGTCGGAGCGGTATCGTTTGAAAGTGGAGAATCTCCCCTTTCCAATGGTACCCTTCCCTAATGGATCCCTGCTTGGGCAACACCCCAGGAGGGCTATCCCCAAGCAGAGATCAACCCTCTAGCACCAGAGAGGGGGGAGCAGCCCCTTAGGCAAGGGCCTTTTATCCACCCACATTTTTGGGGCATAGCAGTGGCGCCCAATCTTTCCCTCCAGGGGGGCAGAAAGCCTACTAGAAACCAGGGATTTTTTATTCTAGTGATGTTGGGGTGGGGGCTGCCCAAAAAGGGCATGGTAATGCCCCACCCTCTGAAAAAATAGCCAGTCTTTCTGCCCCCCTTGGGGGCATATCAGGGTAAACTCCCCCCATGTCCTTCCCGGGACCAAAAACTCATGTGACCCCCTTTGCAAAACTAGGAAATTTATGGATACATAGGGGGCTCTGAGTTTTTGGTCCTGGGATCTGCAGCCATCTAGAGAAATCTACCAAACCAACACATTTCTGAAAACTAGAGACCCAGGGGAGTCTAGGGAGGTATGGCTTGCGTGAGTCCCCCAACATTTGTCTACCCAGAATCCCCTGCAAACCTCAAATGTTGATGAAAAGATCACTTTTGTCTCAAATTTCCAGGTGGGAAAGTTCTGGAATCTACGTGGATCTACAAACTTCCTACCACCCAGCGATCCCCCAGGTCTCCTGATAAAATGGTACCTTACTCGCTTGGGTGAGTAAAGTACCCGTGACGGGCAAGGGCCCAAAATGTATTGAGGAGACATCAAAATGACCAATCACAAAACAACCTGGTTTTGCAAGGGGAGTCACCTGGGTTTTTGGCCCCGGGCTTGGCGGTCATCTTGGGAAACCTACCAAACGCACACATATTTCTGAAAACAAGACACCAGGGGGAGTCCAGGAAGGTATGGTTTGCGGGGGTCCCCTAAAGTTTCCTACAAACAATCCCCTGCAAACCTCAAATTTTGATGAAAAAATAACTTTTTCTCAAATTTCTGTGTGGGAAAGTTCTAGAAACTACGTGGATCCACACATTTTCCGCCAACTCAGCGTTCCCCCAGGTCTCCAGATAAAAGTTAGACCTTGCTCATGTGGGTGAGTCAAGTACCTGCGACAGGCAAGGGCCTAAAATGTATTGAGGAGACATCAAAAAGACCTATCACATAACAACCTGGTTTTGCAAAGTTAGTCACCTGGGTTTTTGGCCCCGGGCTCTGCGGCCTTCTTGGGAAACCTACTAAACATGCACATTTCTGAAACCTAGACACCCTGGGGAGTCCAGGGAGGTATGGGTTCCATGGGTCCCCCAAAGTTTTCCCACCCAGAATCCCCTGCAAACCTCAGATTTAGCTGAAAAAAATCACTTTTTTCTCAAATTTCTGTGGGAAAGTTCTGGAATCTATGTGGATGGACACATTTCCTACCACCCAGCAATCCCACAGGTCTCCCAATAAAAATTATACCTCACTAGCATGAGTGGGTCAAGTAACCATGACAGGCAAGGGCCCAAAATGTATTGAGGAGACATCAAAATTACCTATTACAAAATAACCTAGTTTTGCAAGGGGAGTCACCGGAGTTTTTGGCCTCTGGCTCGGCGCCCATCTTGGGAAACTAGCAAAACTACACAATTATGAAAACTAGACACGCAAGGGAGTCCAGGGAGGTATGGCTTGCGTGGGTCCCCCAACGTTGTCCTACCCAGAATACCCTGCAAACCTCAAATTGTGCTGAAAAAATCACTTTTTCCCAAATTTCTGTGTGGGAAAGTTCTGGAATCTATGTGGATCCACAAATTTCCAACCACCCAGCATTCCCCCAGGTCTCATGCACGTGGGTGAGTCACGTAGTATTGACAGGCAAGGGCCCAAAACGTATTGAGGAGCCATCAAAATTACCTATCACAAAACAACCTGGTTTTACAAGGGGGGTCACCTTGGTTGTTAGGCCCGGGCACGGGGGCCTTCTTGGAAAACTACCAAACCCACACATTTCTGAAAACTAGAAACCCGGGGGAGTCCAGCGAGGTATGGATTGCATGGATCCCCTAACATTTTCCTACCCAGAATGCCATTTGTTTCGTCTTCAGATTCTGTTGTAGCCTTTTAGAAAACTTGGAATCTAATCCTGAGCTTAGTCAGTGACCTAGTACATTTTCAGGAGGCCTGGCTTCCTACATGGCCCTCAGAGTCTACCTTTTCATGTGAGGATGAGGTCAAAAGGATGACTCCAGAGGGGCGTGGCTAGCAGCCGAGAGCAATGGCTGCTGCTTAACCGAGCTCTCCCCTACCCATGGCACAAAAGCCATGCCACAGCCGACATATCCTGTTTAAGACGTGCAAAAGTGAGAAGAGGGCTGCCCCGACACCCCCTGCCTGGCCACGACCTCGTAGCTGAAGACTTTGCTCCCGGGCGGCGGTGACCAGGGACGCGGTGTGAAGATGGCGCCATTGGCCTGAGGCGAAGGCTGACGGAGAGAGCGGGCCCGCTGTGGCGCTTTCGGCTCGGCGGCGCCTGAGTGGTGGTGGAGCCGGCGGCCGGTAAGGAGCGGCAGAGGCGGGTGAAGTGCCGCGACCGGCGGAGGCGGCCCTCCCCCCTACCCCCCTATCATTGTGTGGCTGATCGGGCGGAGGCCCCGGTTCAGGGGCGTCTCTAAAATCCAGGCCCCGGCTTCTGGGCCTACTGATTGACTTTGGCCGCCGGAGGAGGAGAGAGCGCGGCGTGGGCGCCACTGGCAGATCGCGACTCCCCCTCTGGTGACGAGGACGGTGAAAAGGGGGCCATACTCCCACACTGAGCACGCCGGCCTGATGGTCCTGCCGCCTGGGGACGCAAGGAGGCACCATTAATAAGTCCCTAGGCATGTCCCTCATCTTGCTGGAGTGAGCTCTGGAGCCAGGCAGCTTTGGTGACTTTGGGCCCCCACATGTTGGTGCTGCACTGGCTGGGCTTGGCCACCTTACTTTTGCAACTTGGTGGAGGGGGAGCCTGATTGAGCCAGCGCCCCTGAGGCTTTGGGTCCTTGTGAAGGGCTCCGTGGGCCTATAGGGGGGCCTTCCCAATTGCTTCTTTCCCCCTCCTGCACCCCGCGCAGTGGTCAGTTGCGGGGCGCGCTGCTTTGCCCCCCCTACTCCTGATCTAAACAGCTTTGCTCTGCTTGAAAGCACTGGAGGTGGGCCCGGGCCCTGTGGAACAGACTGTGGGCTGCCGCCTGGGCTGAATTACCTGTGGGGCCCGCTGAAGTGCCCTGCGAAACTTGGTGCAGACCCAGTGGTGCCTCCCCTAACGAAGATTTCTTGAGTTGCTGCAGGGTATTGGAGAGCCGGGACTGACAATTGTACTCATCCTTACAGGGCAGTGAGTTGGCACCTGACGGCCCTGAGAATGGCGACGGGGGGCAGGGGCTCCAGAAATAATGCCCAGAGACAGCTGTCTAAATTTGCGTGGTCCAAGGGAGGAGATAGAGGTGACTCGCCGAGGTCGGACAAGGGTGCGCCGGAGGAGGCACAACCAGCTGAACAGGAGCCGACGCTTCGCGATGTTCTGGTGGCTATCGGTGGAATGCGCACCTCCATGGACTTAGTCACAGTGGAGGTTTCCCTGCTCAGAGCGGACTTCAAACAAATGAACGAGAAAGTACAGGGGCTTAGGATAACGACGACAGCCCTGCGGGATGACACATCAGAGCTTCAACGTCAAATGGAGAAACGGCAGGTCAGAATGGTGCAACAGCTGGACGATTATGAAGGGAGGGCCCGCCGAAACAACATCCGGATTCTAGGCGTTCCTGAAAAAACAGAGGAGCCCGCGGCTGATCTCTATGTGGAGGACTTAATCACTAAACACCTAAAGCCCAAGGCGCTATCCAGTTACTTTTCCATAGAGCGGGCACACAGGGTGCCAGGCGGCCGGCCCAAGCCTGGAGCCCCGCCGCGGCTGTTGATCGCCAGGGTTTTTAATTTTAGAGACAGGGACAGTATTCTGCAATGTTCCAGATCTGGCCCCCCACTAAAAATCGATAACAATGAGGTGTCATTTTTCCTCGACTTTACGGCCAGAGTCCAGGCGCAGAGGAGGAGTTTCCAAGCCGTCAAGTGGGAGCTGCGTAGCAGAGACATGAAGTATGCGATGCTCTTCCCGCCAAAGTTGAGAGTGGAATGGGATGGCAAATCCTGGTTCTTCGATTCACCGGACGCGGCCTGGGAATGGCTGGAGGGATGGACCACTGTTGAAGGCCGAAGGGGTAACCATCGAGACAGAGCGGGACGACGCAACGGTGATGGTCCTGACGTGACGGCGGAGGGAGCCGCAACGGAGCCGAGTGGTCTAGACGAACAAGAGTGAAACAGTCTCCTGATTGACTGCAGGACAAGCCAGCTTGGCCATAAGCAAGTAGAGTGGGAGGGGGAATTGGAAGATCTTGTTCGTACGTGATCCCTAGGCGGGGTTTAGCTTTGCAGTGTTAAAGGAGTGTTAGGGGCGTCTTTCAGATTTTTGGCTGTGATTGATTGTCGACAGTATAGGTTGCCAGTGGACGGGGGACTCGGGTTCCCTTTGCGGTTCAAGCACGGTGGGGAGGGGTAGAGGCACTCGGCCATTTTGGTGGGTGGATTATTTTACATCCACAGGCAGGGGAGCAGGGAGGGGGTAAGCGGGAGGGGGGGAGTTCTTTGGGGTTTGAGGGAAGGGTATTCAGTATGAGTATTGCGGGGTGGGAATGTGGGGGGGGATTTGGAGTTTTGTTCAAAGTTTTCAGTTTTGGGCTGCGACCACTTGCTATGATTGGCGGGATGTGTAATGATGAGAATGGCTTGGAAAACTGCGGTAATGGTGATGGAGAACCCGTAACTGATGTGCAATGATGCTTCTGCTAGCGCCCCCTCCCTAACTCCTGAGTCCCCTATGTCCGTTGTTACTTGGAATGTGCATGGGCTGGGAGATAAGATTAAACGGGGTTTGGTGCTACAGTATATAAGGCGCACAGCACCGGCTATAGCATTGCTTCAGGAAACGCACTTGGTGAGATCGACATGTAAGGCCCTGGACCGCTGGGGATATAAAATGGTGGCGCATTCAGAGTTCTCCATGGGCTCCAGAGGGGTTGGCATCTTAGTACGGAAAAGATTTCCCTTAATTGTGCAACAGATATGGGAAGAGACCCTCGGAAGATTTGCTGCTATAACGTGTCAGTGGGAGGGAAAGCGATTCAATATTGTCTCGGTGTACGTTCCACCTGCCCTCCACTCAGTGACCCTTCCAGCTCTTAGCGCATTCTTATTGGATTTACCAGAGGGTGAACTTATTATGGGGGGACTTCAATGCAGTAGTGAATGGAGAACTGGATAGCTACCCAAGCAGAACGGTAGGGGCGGGTAACTCACGTATGAATGGGTTTTTGGATGCAATGGGCCTTTATAGATAGATGGAGGTACAAACACCCCGAGGAACGTGGATATACCTTTCAGTCGGGTCACACAATAGTCTCTCACGTATTGATTATTTCTTTGTCTCCGTGGACAGTTTCCCTTATTTGACTGATGTAGAGATACGACCAAGGGGTATCTCAGTACACTCACCGGTCTGTTTATCCTATACCTCCCTTATAAAAGTGCGCAAACAATTTTTTCCCATTTTCCCTGGCTATTTACAGATCCCTAAAATTAGAAAGGATATGGTTACAGTCACAAAGCACTATTTTCAAGACAATTCAGACTCGTCCCCTGGCGTTCTGTTGGAGGCCTACAAGACAGTGCTGCGGGGGCAGGCAATTTCTTCCATTATGGGACACAGGCGGGCGATGAGGGGCGACCTAGAGGCAATTGAGGCTGACCTGATAGTGCTTCAGAAGATACATGAGGCCGCCCCCACTGCAGAGACAGCTCATAATTTACGCCTCAAACAATGCGAGCTAACTGAATTCCAAAAGGCACAAGTCAAGTTGCAACTCCAAACCACTAGACATACTATTTACAAACAGGGTGATAAGACAGGCAGACTTCTAGCCTGGCTAGATAAGAAGGAAAGGGCACAAAGGACGATTGCACAACTTCGCACCCCAACAGACGACATAGTCAGGTCTCCGTCAGACATCACAGACACTCTAGCTGACTATTATGAACAGGTCTATACCTCTACCTCGCAAATGTCAACGGAGGAGGCCCAGACCTACATTAAAGACATAAACATGCCCTCTTTGACGGACGAGGAAGCCCTGCTCTTGGAATCTGGCTTTACAAAATGCGAGGTTCTGGCGGCAGTCCACTCACTGCCATAGGGAAAGGCTATGGGACACAATGGGATCCCTAGTGAACTCTATAAACGTGTCTCGGATCTAGCTGTTCCATATCTTCAAGCAATGTTTCAGGACAGTCTGAGTAAGGGAGAGCTGCCATTAGATCAAAGTATAGCTACTCTAATTACAATACATAAGCCGGGCAAACCCCCGGACGAATGTTCGTCATATTGTCCGATATCCCTACTCAACGCGGAAGCCAAGATCCTGGCCAAAATGATCGCAAACCGACTAACTCCACATCTTGAGACACTGATACACCCGGATCAATCCGGGTTCATGCCCAACAGAAGCACTGCTCTTAATTTGCGTCGGATACACGCAGTGTTGGCGCAAATAGCGAGTCTCCCAGAACCCGCAGTTATCATATCTTTGGATGCTCGGATGGTGTTTGATCTGGTGTTTAATGGCCATATTTATTTGCGGTCCTCCGGCACTTCGGCTTTGGACCTAGGTTCTGTGCGTGGGTGGAGCTACTCTACGCTAAGCCATTGGCGCATGTGGTGGCCAACGGCCATATTTCCAGGAATTTTCCGCTGAGCCGAGGCACGCGCCAGGGATGCCCGTTGTCGTCCCTGCTCTTTGCGCTGGTTTTGGAGCCGTTGGCAGCTTGGATCCGATGGGACCCCATGGTTAGGGGCCTCAGCTGGACAGCAACGTGGGAAGACTGCATATCATTGTACACGGATGACATTTTGGGATACAATATCAACTGGTCCAAGTCGGTCCTATTTACCCTCAAGGGCCCTCCGCCTCAGCTTCCAGCGGATTGCCCCTTGAAAATTACTGACGAACCCTTTAAGTATTTAGGGATTTGGGTAACGCCTAATCAACATGCCTTCTTCCGTCATAATCTGGAAACCCCACTTGATCGCTTTCGAGCGGACGTTAAACATTGGCACTCCCTGCCCCTAACCCTTCTGGGTACAGCAGCTTTGTACAAAATGATGACACTGCCCCGAATACTATATACCCTCGAGAACACCCCTTATCTTGTCGCCCCAAAATACTTTAAGTCAATAGAGGCACTGATCTCGGGTCTCCTTTGGGGCAGTAAACCGGCACGTATATCTCGTCAAAAACTGGTCAAGAGCTGGTACGATGGAGGGATTGCCCTCCCAGACATCCAGTTATACTATTGGGCGGCCCAACTGAAGATTATAAATCATTGGCTGCACCTTCCTCAGGAAGATCCGGCATTTAAGGCGGATAGATATGATCTCGGTGAGGCGGGTGTGCTTTGCGCACTCTATGATAAAAGAGGCGCCTCAGCCCTGATCGGCCCAACGGCACACACAGTCAAACTATGGTATGCGGCTCAGGCCCGTCTTAAATGTACAGACATAATTACTCAAACTACGCCGCTTTGGTTGTCTCGTCGCCTGGGCAACCTGCGTAATAGTAAAGGCTTTGGAGCTTGGGACCTGAATGGGATCTCAACGGTGGGGGGTCTATGGAAACAGGGCAACATTCTGACATTTGAGCAACTTAAGACCCAGTATGACTTGGCTCCTACGGAGCGATTTCGATACCTGCAAATACGCCATGCCCTGGGGTCACTTCTCCGGCCTGGTGATGTTGTGTCTGAGTCCACTCCACTTGAGGATAGGCTCCTGACGGAACATATGCCCAAAAAAGCGGCCCCCTTTGTATATCGTAAGATAATTAATAATTTACCTGACCCCACCTTGAAACTAAAAGACGCATGGGCCAATGTGGTAGGAGAGTTAGATGAGGGGGATTGGCAGACTGCGCTTTCCACCCCCCGGGAAGTGGCTATACCCTCCAGACTTAGGCTTAGGATTACTTTACATGTGATTGGGAGAGCCTCACACAAATATTGTTTAAGGGGATGTGGGGAGGAGGGGTCATTCTTTCACACCATCTGGGACTGCCCCTTAGTGGCCCCATATTGGGCCAAGGTCATGAGGACCATGTCACAGGTGGTAAAGGTATTGGTGACTCTGGATCTAAAGTGCTGGGAACCAAATGGTTTAACGCATTCCGCACAGGACTGGATGACACTAGGCATAATGTATGCTTAAAGGAAACTAGACAAATTCTGGGGATTCCCTGCGGTGCCTGCGCTCAAGGATTGGTGTAGCGATTTAGATTTTACAATGATAGCGGAGAGGGTTGTGTACCTGAACCGGAAATGTCTACGGAAGTGGGTCCGATTATGGGGTGCATGGAACGAATACAGGGGGTATTTGAGCGAACTGCCAGTGCTGGAAAGTGAGGATGATTCAGAGTGAGGGTGGAGGGGAGATACGGATCCTTAACATTTTGCTGGGTACTTTCGTTATCATGATTGTATCATGATTATCATCATTGAATGTATATTTATCAGCTATTTTCTCAATTTGCATGTTTCAAGTACTGATCGCTACACGCACACTGTAAGAACAATGTATGCCCTATGTTTTTTTTATAAAATATTAAAAATGGCTTAAAAAAAAAAAAAAGGATGACTCCAGTAATGCACTGCCCCCTTTTCACTCTGGTTATCAGTCACCGGCCAGAATTTGTTGCGTTCAAGCACTATTGTCCCCGAAGCTCTGGCTGCTGCTGAAAAGCCATTAATGGCATAGTTAGATTACATGAGAGCATTCCCTAGGTTCTAGATGTGCTCAAACAGAACTTCAAAGTCAATTAAGATAAATAACATGGATGCATAAGGTGAAAACACTCAGGCTAAGACTCTTGCAGTCCTCTCACTGTTGTTTGATGTCGATTATGATACCTGCAATGACAAGAAACCTGCGCCTCATAAAAGACAGACCCTTGGTTTTGAAATTATTGCCCTTCTAGTTAAATTCATCTGAACCCAGGAAGGAGGGACGTGGTTATCATTTTACAGGTGATTAAATAAAAAAAATGAGATGAAGGAAGTCATTGCAGAGACAAGTGGGAGACAACTTGGCATTCGGAGTGATCATGCATTCACAGTGGCCTCATTGTATCCCCCCAACAAATGTCAAGAAAAGATTGTGAAGTCTGCAAGGCTTAGCATTGCAATCAGTAGATAGGGATAACGTGATAGGTATAGACTTCAATTTAGTCATGGATAATGCAAGTAACAGATCTGCGTAAAGGGTGGGACAGACAGGGTAACTCTCCTCATACAGAAAAGCTTGGCTTGAGGACCTGTGATTAATTGCCATTTGCATTGTCAACCATGTCAAAAGTAATGATTATGAGTTTTATTTATCTGTGCACATGCGATAAGTCAAATTAGATTAGATTCTTTTGGGTTCCTCCCTCCTGTGAGAAAGAGTGAGAGAAATAAAGATAGGGGCTCAACCTTTATTAGACCATGCACCAATTGACATGACTATCCAAATTTACAGAACTCCGAAAACCAGTGGGGGGTGGCATAGCTGCCAAGGTTTAAGATTGCTATGTGTGACATGTTCATAATTTTAGTGTAATTATGAGTGACAATTCAACAACTATGAGTGACATTTTCTCATGAGCAAAATCAAGCAGTGAAGGAAGACGAGGGAAACAAATATGAGAACTTACACACATCTGACGAACGAGAAACTCTTTATACTGCTTCAAAGCACTAGAAATTCAAGGCCACTAACCTAGTGGCCTTTGTACCCGATCGCACTGTTAGGGGGAAAGCCTCAGGAGAAGCTGACTCAGGCACAAGTTAGTCTAGGTCACAGCCTGGCTGGTTGAACGTTATTTGTAAAAGACATTGAGAGCTATACCATAAAGATCAATAATAGCTCAGTCGCCGATCGACCCGGGTTCTGGTGCGCTACCCACTATAACACGAGAGTCAGTTGCACCCTGGCCTCATGATGGCTGGGGCATAATACCAGCAATATTTGTCAGTCAGAAATGTGTTCACTTTAATAATACCAACTACAGCTTTCATACACTTACTGATGACTTATGATGCAGATCTCCTTGGTGGAACAGGTTAAACGCACACCGGTAAGTCACTATTAAGATCATCATCATAACCCTCTGCGTAACATGATCAGCCCTGGCTGCATTAATAAAAGGATCAAATCTTGCAGATGATCTGAAACCTCAAAAGGATGACGAGAAAGAGAAGCCCTGAAGATGAGATTTTACTGAAATAATTATCAGATCTGCAGACTGCGTGTGTGCTGCTGTACTGTAGCATAAATGTATTGTAACAGCATGACTACTGTAAAGTCAGTGGCAGGCTGGCCCTGACCAGAAAATACTTACTTGTTGTGAACTTCAATCTGGCTGCAGGAAGCATTGGGTCGCGGGCAAACAGCTGTGCAGCACTGCCGCGTGCAGTCTCCCTGTAGCACCCATGCCTCTCATGCTGATCATGCCGTGCGGCCATGTTGCCTGACTGACCCTGAGTGAGAGAGTCAGTTTAAGAAAAGATCTATAGCTAGTTGAGTCAATGAATTGACATAATCAGTTCTAGGTCTAGTTGTAATGTATAACCACAAAATGATCTCACTTAAATCATCACAAATTGACTAGCATTATCACACATAAATCTAGGAAAATCTTTTTCATTTTATTATTCAATATTATAAATATTTTTGATTTATAATTTTTGTTTTCATTTTTTTATGTTTACCCAAAAAATTCATTTCAAACCACTTGTATAAATAATGTCAGGCATAATCTACATGCATTAATTCACAAGTACAGTATAAAATTACAACATTATAGAACGATAGACAAGAAGTTGATGGGTGCAATGTGGTAGATGTAGACTACGCGCGTTTCGGCATTGCTGCCTTCATCAGGAAACTGTGTATTGCACTAAAATGTAGTATATGTAGAGTGGACTCCAAAATGGGGGTCCGATGTATATGTTGAGAGCGAGCGAGAAAGATAACCACCATATATTGATGAACTTTAAAAAGGACTGTCAGAAAATACAGCTATTCCAGATAGGGTGTCCTTATTAGATATAGGTTATCCGGAAAATAGTTATACCGTGCTACCATGGAGGGTTGATAATTCATTAGATTCGAGGTCTTCCGATAATTTATGACGCAAACATGCTGAGCCTGGATAAAAAATTCCCCATAATGACGGCTATTTTATTAGAAATATCAGGAGATAGATATCTTCGTAGACCACGAAGTTGCTGATAGTGTGGAACTCGCTCACGCTAGCCCGGATAGTCTATTTTCATAGATACCACTAATGTGTTAAAAACACCAGGAACATAATGTCCTGGAAAACAGAAAAACAGATATGCACGTGGGGTCCTGCACAATACCGCCGTCCGAATGTCATCTAGTGACCACCTGAGTGAGAGAGTCACTCTGTCAGATGAGGGTCATCGATGCTGTGCCGCCCCACGTGGACTCTAACGCCACGGCCACCCTCTCAAGGTTTTCATTTGTTTCCAAAATGGAAGACATGTCATAACTTTCCTAAATGTTATATACTTCCCAAAATAGCCCACGCAGGCTGCTCCTAGTATTTCTTACCTGCCCATTGAGCTGAAGACCCAATAACAACGCCCTCAGTGTAACCTTGTTACCGCTAGGGGCGCCACTTTCTGTTGTAGCTCCTCCATCCACCACTGTCCTCGTACACCCTCATGGCCGCATCCGCCCTGTGATGCAGAAAAAACGCTCTGCACTTGCTGTGAAGATGCAGCACTTTAGTGTTCCATTTTCGATTTCCATATTCGGGAACGTTTTTGGTTAATAAAATGTCCCTCATTCGCAGGCAGCAATGCACTTAGGGCCCCATTAGGATGACGGGCGGACATTGTCCTCCCGCCACACTATCTGAGAACGGGACCGCCCGCCATAAGGGCGGGGGCCCTGTGGAGGGAATTAGGATGTGCCCGCCACAGTGGCGGGCACATCCTGTAGTTTTAGCATTGTGGTGGGCGGTACACTCTGCACCTCCCGCCACAATGCTAAAAATGCTTTTTCGCATTTGCATATGCAAATGTGGGGGGTGTCCTCCCCCACCTCTGCCTACACCAGGGGGTCCGCAGGGGGCCCCCGCAGCAAACACCACCTGCCTTTCCGTGGCGAAAGGCACCTATAGCTCAGCATCGTAATATGGCTGGCGGTGTCCATTGGACACCGCCACCATATTATTCCCTTTCCGCCGTGGTCGCAAGGCGACCGGGGCGGAAAAGCGGCGGACGGTCTTTCTGTCCGCCGCGGTCCCCCCGCCATACTAATATGGCGGGGGGAATCGGGGTAAGGGTGTCCGGCGGATTGCCTCCGCCAGGCCGGCGGTGGCCACCGCCAGCCTGGTGGAGGCAATCCGCCTGACATCATAATGGGCCCCTTAGTCTCAGACTATCAGCTGACTGAGACGGATGCCGGCCGCATGGACGGGACCGTGACCAACAGGCTGCACAACTCCATTGAGTCCAGTGAGTCTGCGGCACCGCCGCTTCTGACCGACCTCAATTCCTGTTCCAGGAGGTTGTGAGGTCACATCTCCCCCACAGCGCCAGTGTCTGCTGTGGCCCGGGGTGCACAGTCCACAGTGTGTATGATAGATGCCGGCGCGCGCTACCACCTGGCAAAGTGGGCAGTCAGTTTTAGCGGCACTGTCAGCAGAGTGCGGAGACGGTCAGTGGCGAATGCGTGACAATGCATTTCAGAGCAGTGATGCGGAAACATTACACTGAAATGCGTTAGCGTCATGCCTGATGAGTGATACTTGGCAGGCCTGGGGTGGAGATTAAGAGATAGCCTTCTCCACAGTGAAAATCATAGAGACTTGTTCACGTGGGTGAATCTCACTACTTTTCTCTCACTCAAGTGGTAAAAGGACTGCGCATGTTTACCACCAGTGTCCGCCTTTTAAGATACGGTTACTGCAACGATTTTCGGTAAAGGGTACTTGCTTGGTTACACAACAAGAGTGTGCACAAACGTATACACATGTGCGAGACTACAAGGGTGCTCAGTCCGGTAACTACGCACAGGTAGCCTGGTGCAGAGGGACCCTGAAGAGTTAGATATTGGCCTGGGGTAGGCCTTATAATATTAGTGGGCACTCATAATTAAAAGTAATGTCACTTTGGTTTACCGTTTTGTCTGCAGTGACAGTGTATAATACATTAAATCTGACTTAGAGTGGATTTGTACTTCCTTTAAGCCTATACAGTCCTGTGATGTATGAAACTGGAGTGAAAAGTGTACGCCCAGTTCAAATATCCCCAAGGATATATGTACACATATGAGTCATCCAGAATGTTCATATTTCTCTGGCTAAGCTCAAGATCACAGTCCAGGCCCTTTGTCGAACTGCTAGGTAAAGTTAAATGCTCTGCTCTACAGCAGATCAAGCAAAGGCCTTCCCACAGAAAATGAGTAATTAACAGTACTCCCCTCAGCTGATGAGGAGAAAGGGGCGTGGAAGAGAATCTGTATCTGTTAATGAGCTGTCAGATTGTACTAGTGCTGTGATAGCCCAGGTCTACTAAACACAGAAGGCAGCCCAAACAACCGGGGCTAACACAGGTGGGGGTTCCTCTTTGAAGGTTTTGTGGGAAAAGATCCTGGCAGTTATGTCAGCTCGGGCAGAGCGAGGCTCGCAGAGGAGATGTGACCTGTGACTTCTGGTTGGCGCCATCTTGAACTATGCCAGCATGCTGTGCAGGAGGGTTGGGGTGGGGTGGAGTAGTGATGTGGCAACCAAGGATTGGCAAGGGATGTCTGGGTTATAAATCTTAAAATTGCAAAAAACACAGTTGATGGACAGAATGTAGAACAATGTCATACATTCACCCCAGTACAAGGATCTGGGCCGAAATCCACCGTTTTTTTGCACTCCACATCACCCTGGGTTAGAGACTGGCTATATGCAAATCAGCTCTGACCCTGTGCCTCATGGGAACAGTCCAGTCCGAACTACCAAGCCATGTCTTTCCCAGACCGGAATCAAGCATCCAAGGACGGTTTCTGGCTATCAGCCTTTATCAGCCTGGATAGCTTGACTCCAGTGGTGTGTAGAGCCTGGGACTCACGTCTGAGCATACCCAGCCCACTCAGGGTGAAAATTGCAAAAAACACAGTTGATGGACAGAATGTAGAACAATGTCATACATTCACCCCAGTACAAGGATCTGGGCCTAAATCAATCAATCAATCAATCAATCAATCGTTTTTTGCACTTTATATAAGGTATATATATATATATATAACTTGGGTTATAAATCTTGCCACCCCCATTTAAAAATCTTACGCTGTTGTATATGTTATGACTTTGGTGTAACTCTATGAGGTGTACTTTCCAACCCACGGGTGACATGGGAGAACTTGATTCAAATGCACCTGCAATGAATGTGAAAGGCAGGTGATTGTAGCCTTAAAAGACAGTATTCAATTTATAATCGACATAGAAGTATTGCTTTAGGGTTACTAACAATCCCATACAGAGATCAGTGGCACTGTGGTAACAGTCTCAAACCTTATTTTGTTATTCACAGTATCATTCACACACAACACACTATAGTATGAAGAATTAACATTTTTAATTAAAAATGATCTATTAATATGGAAATAATATTTCTCAGTAAGTGTAAAGGAATTACACAGAATATTACAAAAAGTACCCAGACCCATTATAAGTAACGAGAATAAAATTAATTTATTTGCATGTTTTAAAATTGTATTTAAAGCCTAACACTCTAATACCTATTTCTATGTGCTACACTAAGGGAGCATAGTAGGAATAGCAAATTGTAGTCTAAAGTTTCTTAGTAAGAAGAGACGCACTGCATAACTTTTTGACAGCAAGGGCTGTCGTTATTAGGCAAGGGTGAAAAACTGCTCTGCTTGTGGAGTTTGCAGAATTCAGCCACTCCGTGGAGGAGCACAGAGTACCTGAATACTGCCTCTCTGGAGCAAAGCAGAGGGTTTTTTCTGTTTATGTGCTCAAGATTTGTGCTGGGATGGTGCAGTGAGCTAAAAAACGGTGATGGATCAAGCCCTGATCTTTTGACTGGGTAGGAGTGTTCTGCTTAATTCAGATACTCTGTCCATCACCACCCCCTTTATGAATCGTTTTGGCCACCACAAGTGTGGAAGGGTATGCTCAGATGTGAGTCCCTTGCTCACTGCACCATCAGGATTCAAGCAAGCCGGGCCGAAGACGGCTGTAATGCCAGAAACCGGTCCCCGGAAGCTTGTTTCCTTTCCAGTAAAGAATTGGCTTGGTAGTTTGGTCTGCCCTGTTCCCATGATGCACTGGGCCAGGGTCAGACTAATTTGCATATAGCCAGGTTCTGAGCTGGGATGGTGCAGTGAGCTAAAAAACGGTGATGGATCAAGCCCTGATCTTTTGACTGGGTAGGAGTGTTCTGCTTAATTCAGATACTCTGTCCATCACCACCCCCTTTATGAATCGTTTTGGCCACCACAAGTGTGGAAGGGTATGCTCAGATGTGAGTCCCTTGCTCACTGCACCATCAGGATTCAAGCAAGCCGGGCCAAAGACGGCTGTAATGCCAGAAACCGGTCCCCGGAAGCTTGTGTCCTTTCCAGTAAAGAATTGGCTTGGTAGTTTGGTCTGTCCTGTTCCCATGATGCACTGGGCCAGGGTCAGACTAATTTGCATATAGCCAGGTTCTGAGCTGGGATGGTGCAGTGAGCTAAAAAACGGTGATGGATCAAGCCCTGATCTTTTGACTGGGTAGGAGTGTTCTGCTTAATTCAGATACTCTGTCCATCACCACCCCCTTTATGAATCGTTTTGGCCACCACAAGTGTGGAAGGGTATGCTCAGATGTGAGTCCCTTGCTCACTGCACCATCAGGATTCAAGCAAGCCGGGCCGAAGACGGCTGTAATGCCAGAAACCGGTCCCCGGAAGCTTGTTTCCTTTCCAGTAAAGAATTGGCTTGGTAGTTTGGTCTGCCTGTTCCCATGATGCACTGGGCCAGGGTCAGACTAATTTGCATATAGCCAGGTTCTGAGCTGGGATGGTGCAGTGAGCTAAAAAACGGTGATGGATCAAGCCTTGATCTTTTGACTGGGTAGGAGTGTTCTGCTTAATTCAGATACTCTGTCCATCACCACCCCCTTTATGCAAGATTTGTTTTGGCACTCACACGCAGGTGCCATGATACTCTTGGGCCGCTTACGAGAGCAGTTTTGTGCTCTAGAGGCAGCTGAAAGCCATTTGAAGTAGATTTTCTTTCTCCAGCTGGCTGTTGAAGGTGTGAATTTTTGTTCAAGAAACCTTTTTTAAAACTTTTTTTCCGACACGAAGGACGTGCCCCAGAAACTCCAACTTCCTGTTCTTGCAGGCTCCTCCCAGTGCTTTAACAATCTCCTGGACACCTTTCTGTAAGATTTTGAGCTGGAAGGATCACTGTCCCTGCCGGCTACATATATACTATTGTGTTTAAGGACTTTGTATTTTAGATGAGTGCTGTCCTTGTGCAGTATTTATCTCAGTTAGTCCTTTCCCCAAATCCCCTTTCCCACCAATTCATCAAACTACTAACCCTCTTCCCCCAAGCTGTGTGATTTATTGAGGTGTGGCTTAATTTACACCATCAATGGATCACACACTTGGTGGGTTGGTTGTGGTAAAAGCAACACTAACTTACTGCAGGATCTTCTAAGCAATAGCCCACACTGGCCCCATTTACCCACAAACGCATAAAAAGTGATCCATATTTTAGATATGAAATAGAAGAAAACAGCAGTCATAGGCATCATCATTCAGGCCTTGTGTTGTGTAACCATAAAGGCCTAAGGTTGTCTCTCCAGACTTTGAATGCATTTTTTATGACTCGATGATTTACTACTAGCTTCCTATTAGCCAAAAATTACAACTATTGCTATTTTTTTTAATTCATCATTATCAGAAATTCTTGTTGTGTCAACAAGTAGTACTCTGGTGTCAATTCTTCTTAAAGCTGTGATATAACCCACTAACACAGCCTTTTAATTTCCATAGTAAGTTGAAAAATAGGTGTATAAGGCTGTTGTTTGTTTGATTGGGGGATGCACCAGGATGTGTTTGTACTTTTATTCGATTTTAAAAATGTAGAGCCCAAGTCACAGAACTAACTTAAGACAAAATCCTAAACTTACTACCATTTTGGTATTCACAGAAGGCACTTACTCAATTTGGTATTCACAGAAGGCACTTACTCATTTCGGTATTCACAGAAGTTAGGACTCCTAACTTTATGACTGCTTAATGCCTTCTGTGAATACCGAAAGTCAGGATTTTTCTCAGTTTAGGCGTAGTAAAGTTAGGACTCCTAACTTTAGGACTCCTAAATGCCTTCTGTGAATACTGAAAGTCTTAAAGTTAGGAATTTTCTCAGTTTAGGAGTAGTAAAGTTAGGACTCCTAACTTTAGGACTTTTTCATCGAGCTAGTACGATGCTCGATTCGGACAGCCGCATCGACTCGCAGCATCCGGCTCGCAATAGCTCATAGAGTTGAACTTCAGGGGTCTGCGTCGGACACCCTGTTACCCGCAGTCTTACGACTCGGACACAGGGGGAGAATCATGGATCTCCCCAACACAGGCATGTACCGACGCGTACCCACTGTAGTGGGCGCACTTGTCTGCGACGTACCCATTCAGTCAATGGGAGCCCATGTACGTGTCGTACAACCGGCTCCCATTGACTTCTATGGGAGTCTGACCGAACAGAGTCCAACAGCATATGGCAGCATTGTACTCGCTCGGTCGGACTGTAGGAGTCCGGATCAGTCGGAAAATACCCCCAATCCTGCTCGGTTGGAGGGCTTTCCGACCCAGATCGGAATCGGCCCCATAGAATTTCACAAATATCATGTCAAAAACATCGACAGGCAAAATCTCGTGGTCAAGGATATCGATATTAGGTATGTAATATTGATTTAAAAAATATTGAAGTGTTTTAATATTGTTTGCAAAAATATAGTTGTTAAAAATATCGATTTTTCATTAATGTTATATATTGTAGTGTATATTTTATATCTGTGTGATGTATTTTTTTGTATAATAATTGTTTATTTATTATGTGTGTTAACATTTTAGTAGTTATTAATTTCTTTTTATTTGAATTTTGCATTTTTTATTCCGTAGCGGGATGTGGGTTTATAGGAGAATAGGGTGGAATGTAATTTAATGATATAAGATATATATTGGTTATTTTTAGTAGGTATTTTCTTTTCATTTGAATTTAGCATTTTTAGTTCCGTAGAGGATTGTCGGTATATAGGGGAATAGGGTTGGAAGTAATTTAATTATATTACATTTATTGAATATTATTCATGTATTAATATTTGTTTCATTGAGATGTTATAGTGTTAAATGTGTCCATTAGGTTTTTAATAATTATTTAATAAGTAGTTGTTAATTAATTAATTGTTAATTAATTATGGTAATTGTGCAATTAACTTTGAGTGTGTGTTGTGGTGCTTATAGGCATAAATGGTGGGAAGGGTGGGAAGTAATTCATTCTTTATTTATTTATTTTATTTTTTTATAAACTTTTATTGAAAAGTAACAAACAACAAACAATACTTCACAAGGCAGAGAATATGTACAAAGCAATATCATGGATCCATGTGGGCAGAGCTCAAGAGAAATCGACACATGACAGTCAGTTAAAGTAGGGGTAGGGGCAAGCGAGGAGACAAGCAACAAATGCATCAGTGATAACAAATGAACGTCAATTAGGGGGATAAGGACAAATCAGTAGACAAATCGTGGGGGGGAGTGCATATATTACCCCGATATGCGTTCCATTGGGACCAGACATGACCCCATTTCTTGGGACGGCCCCGGGAAAGGTACACAGTCTTCTCTCGGAACATGCACCAATCCATGTTGCCCTTCCAGGCGGACAGGGTAGGTGGCCTATGCGAACCCCAAAGCTGGGCAATGTCCCTTTTAGCAACCATGTTACCAAGGGTCGCCCAGATAATTTGTGCGGAGGTGTAATCATTAGGCTCCCAGATATTAAGCAGGCAACGCCTGGCTTCGGGCAGCAGAGACACACCCGTAACAATCCTCATAACATCGTGCACTCGGGCCCAGAATCGTACCATCTCCGGGCACTCCCACAATATGTGAAGAAAGGTACCAGACATTCCACAACCACGCTTGCATAACCCATCCATGGAAAACCCCATCCGAACCAAGCAAGGCCCAGTGACATACACCCTGTGTAATATTTTCAATTGGACAAACTGCAAACGGGCAGGAATAGCGACCTCCTTAGGCGAGGACAAAGCTGATTGCCAATCCTCATCGTCTAACTCCAGGCCGTCAGAGCACCATGCTTCTCTAAGGCGAATCAGTAAATCCGCTCTGTTGTTAATGAGCTTTTTGTAAATTAAGGAGATCGTACTATCAGGCACATATCCATCCAGAATGCGGTCCTCCAAAGGGGATGACTCAGGGATATCAGTACCCACAGGGAACACGGACAACAAAGCGTGACGGACCTGAGCGTATCGAAAGAATTCAGTGCCGCCCAGGTCATACTCCAGACGCAATGCATCAAAGGACTTGACCGTCCCCTTCGACCACAAGTCACCCACTCTACAGATGCCAATCATGTCCCATTTGTCAAAGCCTTTCGTCTGCCACAAAGAACCCAAACATTCTGAGTCATACAGGGGGGTGGCCCGGGTGAACCTACCACTCCAGCCCAGGGCCGCAGTCGCATCACGCCACACTCTCACAGCAATCTTGGTGGGACCGGTCAGCGCTCCACGGCGACCACCGGAGTACAGCATTCTACTAAAAGACCCACCCGGAAGGATAAGCCTATCCATTGAAAAAGCCGGAGATGGGCCCGGAGCGTAAGTTGCGTGGTTAATCGCGCTGAGCTGGGACGCCCAGTAATAACGTCTAATGTCCGGGAGGGCTATACCGCCATCGTACCACGGAAGTGTGAGCTTGGATAGGGCGATACGGGCACGTCCGTCCCAGATAAGTTGCCTCTGCAGATTCTCCACTTCACGAAAGTAGCTGAAGGCAATCGGGTCAAAGGAGTTCTGTAGCGCTTATAAGAAACGGGGCAAAGACATCATTTTAAAGAGCGCCGCTCTGCCGAGGGGCGACAATGGCAACTTACGCCAGCGAGCTACATCAAGTTTGAGCCGCTGCAGGGGGGCAACAGATTAAGGTCATAGCGCAGAACGGGATCTAGGGAAATATAGATCCCCAAGTACTTAAAACCGGTCTTCGCCACCGGAATCGGAAATCTACGGGGCAAAGGAGGGAGATCTCCTGCCAAAACGTAGACGCAGGATTTAGCCCAATTGATAACGAGACCGGAGTTCTTGCCAAAGGAAGCAAGCACATCGAAAAGTACATTAAGGGATTTCCGCGGCGAGGTAAGATATAGGAGAATATCGTCTGCATATAGAGAGACTCGATCCTCGAAATCAGGGGACCATCGAATGCCCCGCATGGACGGTTCCCAACGGAGCCATTCCGCCAACGGTTCAAGAGCGAGAGCAAAGAGCAGTGGAGACAACGGACAGCCCTGCCGGGTACCCCGTCCAAGCTCAAAGACGCCAGAAACTCGTCCGTTAACAACCACCTGGGCCAGGGGATGTTCGTAAAGAAGTTTCACCCAGGCTATAAAGCCTGGCCCAAACCCGAATTTCAGGAGGACCGCCCATAGGTAGGGCCATTCGATAGTGTCGAAGGCCATGGTAGCATCGAGGGAGACTAAAATGGCCGGTTCCGTAAGCGTCCCAGCTCTCGCGAGAACCCCGTGGAGTCTACGCAGGTTCAAGGCAGTGTTGCGGTGCGGGATAAAACCGGACTGATCCGGATGGATCAGGTCCCCGATCACAGTGACCAATCGATTGGCCAGGGTTTTCGCCAATATCTTGGGTTCGGCGTTGAGCAAAGAGATAGGCCTGTAGGAGGTACAACGGTCTCGAGGCTTACCCTCTTTAGGAATAACGACAATAGTGGCAAGTCGCTGGTCCATGGGGAGGGAGCCCGACTCCAGGGCCTCGAGGAACATGTCTCGTAAATGGGGCGCCATTTTGTCGGGCCGCAGTTTATAAAGCTCAATAGGTAAACCATTGGGGCCCAACGCCTTACCCGAGCGGAGCGATCGGATCGCCACCGCAATTTCATCCACCGTCAGCGGAGAATCCAAGAGATCCCTATCTGAGTCAGAAAGGCAAGGCAGAGCTATGTCCCGCAGCAGTAAACGAGAGTCCTCCTCGTCTCGAGCACAGACTGAGGTGTACACAGTCTCAAAGTGATCCGCGAAGCACTGAACGATCCCAACGGGGTCTGTGACACACTCACCGTCAAGCTTCTCAACCACTGGGACCACACGATTCACTCGCTCCTTCTTATCTAACCACGCCAACAACTTGCCCGCTTTATCACCCACGTCATACAATCGTCCCTGCTGCTCCCTATACATCACTTTCGCTGCATCCGTAACCAGGGCCTTATAGTCCGCCTGTTTCAAAGCAAGAGTGTGAAACTTTACACTAGATACATCAAGGCTAAGATCCTCCTCCAAAGCAGCAATCTCAGATTCCATCCGAACAACCTCAACAGTGGCGGCCTTTTTCGCTGCGGTAATCATGGACAAGGACTGACCACGTATCACAGTTTTAAACGCTTCCCACAACGAAACAGACGAAGAGACCGACCCCACATTTTCATCAAAATAGTGCTCGATGGCTTTAACAAGGCCGGAACGGGTCCGGGGATCATGAAAGTACCACGGGTTAATCGGAGCCACTCTACCCTCGACTCCCACACCAACCTCGTAACGGAGCCATAATGGGGAATGGTCCGAGACACCCCTGGGGAGCTGACGAATTTCCCTGATAGAAGTAGACTGAACTGCGGGCAATAAAAAGTAGTCCAGTCTGGACAAACTGCCATGGGCCCCAGAGTGGAACGTGTACTGCAACTGTGTAGGGTGTAGCAGCCTCCAAGCATCGACAAGCCCAAAAGTCTCCAGCAAGTCGTTAAGCCACCTATGCGCCCTAGGCAGGTCTCTGGGTGGATGTCGGTCAGAAGCACCAGATACAACAGAGTTAAAGTCCCCACCCAGGATCAGAAGCCCTTCCGGTAAACCCAAAAGGACACCACATAGGTCAGCGAAGGTTAAGGTCTGCAAGCCCGGGGGAACATAAACCGAAAGAATGGACAAGGTCTTCCCCTCCCATCTACCAGTGAGCACAGCATATCGCCCCCTATTATCAAGTGTGACGTCATCAACTGCAAAGGGAAGGGAGGACCGAAGAAGGATGCCAGCTCCCCTAGACCCAGAGGTAAACCCCGCGTGGGCCACTAGGAGGTAACCACGTCGATTAAGAGCCTGACAAGCGTTCCCTATTAAATGGGTCTCTTGCAAGAGGACAATATCGGGGGAATGCCGCTTAAGGTATCTCAAGACAATACCCCGCTTAATCCTGTCTCCCAAACCATTGACGTTCCAGGATAAGAGTCTCAACTCACCGCCCCCCATCCCCAATGCATGAGAGGAGCAGAACCCACATATAACACCACAGTCCCATATCTAAACTAACTACGCTAAGAACCCAGGAGGAGGAAGAGTCCCCGTTTACCCCCCGCCACCCCCGGGCTAAACAGGGTTTAAAAGGTCCCAAGGACAAACTCAGCTGACAAAAAGTCCAGATGTCGGGATCCACCGGCAAAGTCCTCACTCGGCCACACCCCCGTCGGCGCCACCAGGGTGTCCGGAACGAACCTGTCCCTCAGGGAGTGCATCAAGCCAGTCTCTGACATTATCAGGGCGGTCAAAAAAGAATGTACGTTCCCGATACTCAATCCTCAGTCTGGTGGGGAACAATAAGGAGTATTTCAAACCCAAGTCTCGCAGGCGCCTCTTGACCACCTGAAATCCAAGTCTCTGCTTCTGAACAAGTGGCAAATAGTCAGGATAAAAGGAAATTGAGGCATTGTCAAGTTTCACCGGTCCTTTGTCTCGCGAAGCCTGCAGCACAGCGTCCCGATCTCGAAAATGGAACAGCCTGGCGATGATGGGTCTCGGAGGAGCACCCAGCTTAGCCTTCCCGCCGGGAACACGATGAGCTCGTTCCACCGCAAAAAATTTACTAAGTCCCGCAGGAGCCAAATGGTTGGAAATCAAGTCTTCAACCAGGAGATCAGCCCCCTCGGTCTCAGAATCCTCCGAAACGCCAATAAGACGTACGTTGTTGCGGCGGGCCCTATTTTCGTAATCCTCAAGACGGCGGGCCAGTTGGTCATGGGAGGATCGGAGATTACCAAGTTCCGCTTGGGCGTCCGAGACATCGGTGACCAAACTGGAGGTCTTCAAGCCCAACGATTCCACTCTCTCGTTGGTTTTAGAAAGATCCGCTCTAATCAGCGTGATATCGATGGCCACCGTGTCAATCTTAGTCGCCAAGGCCTCATATTGTTGCCCCATAGAGGCCTGCAAGGCGACAATGGCACCCATAACGTCCTTCAAGGACGGGTCAGAAGTCTCCGGAAAGAGGGTCTTAGAGGTGTCCGAAACACGGCTCACAGCGCGGGCGAACCCTTGGCATGTGCATAGTGGTCCATGGTGTTGGTCTGATGTTGGCCGCCACGCAAAGGCGCCTTGGCCTTCCGCTTCTCCAGAGGTTGTCCGGTAGCCATCTTGGAAAACGGACCCCGGAGGGGTCCCTGCGACCTGGTGAAAATGGCCGGGAGCAAGCGTCCAAAAAATCAACAAGACCAAGTTCAGACTTTGCGGACCAAAGTAAATTGAGCCGTGGGCAGGTAGTCAGGGGGCCCCACACAGGAGAGAGGGCAACGGGACGATCGTAGCCAGCGAAAGGCTGCACCCCTACCAGTGGAGTCCGGGAATCGAAACTGAAAGTCAGGAGGGGTCGACCCAGCGGGGACCCGTGCAGCCGTTGTTGATCAACTGCTCCTCGGCTCGCTCCAAAACCGAACCCCCGGTCCGCCTCGGGGTGGGCCTCAAAATGTAGAAATAGCGTAAAAGTGGACCCCGACGTCCAATTTCGATGCTTCAAAGTGTCTGATGATCAGCGAGGATATGCGGACAAAAGCCCGTCGATGAAATCAGGATGTTGCCAGGATAATCGTAGGAGGTGGCACGGGTCCGGGGAGCTCTGTGCTCACGCGACCATCTTGGATGCCCGCGTAGCTCCTCCCTCAATTTATTCTTTATTGATGAGTTATTAATTTGTTGATAATTCATTTAAATTAATTAGTAATTAATTATAGTAATTGTGTAATTCATTTTAGGTGTGTGCTGTGGATATTATAGTGACCTTCTACACGCCCACCCACCAGCTACGGTCCACCAGCCTCGCCCTTGCAGCCGTACCACGCATCCGAAGACCCACCGCCGGAGGAAGATCCTTCTCTTACCTGGCTGCCAAGACTTGGAACTCCCTCCACATCCACCTTCGGCTGACCCAGGACCATCTCGCCTTCAGGAAACAACTCAAGACCTGGCTGTTCGAGCAGTAGCATACCCCTCCCCTCAAGCGCCTTGAGACCCTCCCGGGTGAGTAGTGCGCTATACAAATGGCATGATTGATTGATTGATTGATTGATTGTACTCAATGAATGCTTTTTTCATTAATAATATTTTTTTAATTCATTGTTAATTATGTTAATTATGGAAATACATTTAAATACAAATGTTGATGTATTTTTTTATTGGTGTGGTGTTGTAGGATAGGAAATAAAATAAATACATTTATGTTTTAAATAATTTGTTTGTTTGTTAATATTTGCTCCTTTTCAATAAATATTGTTTATACATATATTTATTAATTTGTTTTATATAATATTTGTACCTTTTTGTTATATGTAATTAATATTATAACATGTGTTCTTTTTATATGTTTAATATATTTAATCGTATATTTTTAAAATATTGTTTATTTATTTTTAAGATTTTTTTTCAATTGTTTAAATGTTATTAGTAATTTTTGTTTCTCTGCTATCCAACACTTTCCCTACTGTTGCACTCATTGGAGTGGAAATAGTAATTGTTACCCCTCTGCTATCCAGCACTTTCCCGATTGATGCACTCATTTGAGTGGGAATAGTCATTTCTATCCTTACGCGTTCCAGCAATTTCCCTACTGTTGCACCTCATTGGAGTGGGAATAGTAATTTTCCCCTCTGCTATCCAGCACTTTCCCTACTGTTGCACTCACGGGAGTGGGAATAGTAAATTACCCCCCTCCACTATCAAATACTTTCCCTACTGTTGCAGAAGTGGGAATAGTAATTTTTACCCCTTTGCTATCCAATACTTTCCCTACAGTTACACTCACTGGAGTGGGAAAAGTAATTTTTGCCCCTCCGCCATGCAGCACTTTGCCTACTGTTGCACTCACTGGAGTGGGAATAGCAATTTTTACCCCACCGCTATCGAGCACTTTCCCTACTGTTGCACTCACTGGAAGGGGAATAGTAATTGTTACCCCTCCGCTATCCACATTTTCACTACTGTTGCACTCACTGTAGTTGGAATAGTAAATGTAATTCTTCCGCTATCCAACATTTACCCTACTTTTACATTCACTGGAGTGGGAATAGTACATTTTACCCCTCTGCTATCCAACACTTTCACTACTGTTGCACTCTTTGGAGCGGCAATAGTAATTTCTACCCCTCCGCTATCCAACACTTTACCTACTTTTGTATTCACTAGAGTTGGAATAGTGAATTTGATTATTCCGCTATCCAACATTTTCCCTACTGTTGTATTGATTGTATTGCAAAATGTACTTTTTAATTTTGTTTAATAGTCCATTTTAATTAATTATAGAATCATTTTAAAATTTTATATTATTGATGTATGTATATATGTTATTTTTATAGAAGTTACAAGTTTAAAAATTAAAAAAAAGTTAATACATTATTTTAAAGTAAATATATGTATATCTATAAATTATAATGTTCGTGTGTTTATAATTTTTTTAATTAAGGTTCTTTTTTATATTTAGTTAAAATGTATATTACATTTAATTTATTTTGTTAAAGATAATATTAATATTTTATATATGTAATATATAATATTTTATTTAATTTATATTTTTAAATCAATAGTTTTAACATATATATTTTTAACTTCAATATTTTTGATTCAATATTTTTGTACTTACCTGTTTAAGCATTGGGAGTCGATATTTTTGCATTCTATAATTTTTCATCGATATTTTTGTCATCTATATTTTTGCTATCAATATTTTGTCAGTGAACCATCACATACATCTGTAAACATCTTGGAGGAATATAACAAGTTGTATGTACGGCTGTGGCACAGAGGTCTGAGAATTGGATTTGTTGCCACAGACAATGACAATACCATAGTCAAGGCCATGCCAGATAAAGGCTATTTCAGGGTCCTGTGTTTGATCCATTTCATCAATCTGGTGGTGCAAGACTTTCTCAAAAAAGAAGACTTAGGGGTACATTAAGATGGCGGGCGGACCCTAACGGAGAACAGGACCGCCCGCCATAAGGGCGGGGGTCCCGTAGGGGGAATTAGGATGTGCCCGCCACAGTGGCGGGCACATCCTAATTCCCACTCAAGTCCAGTGCAGAGGCAATGGCAAAACAGGTTGATCAATTTGCAGCACCAATGACTATCCACAGGATGTTCCATGAGTATCTGGATTATCCAAAGCGGTATATGTCATCCATTGAATTATTGGTATGGAGAGAAATGCCAATGCCCAGAACTCAGCAGGCTGGCAATAAAGTAGCTGGCTTGTACTGTAGCCAGTGTGACTGCAGAGTTTGTGTTCAGTGCAGAAGGCATGGCTTTTACAGTGAGAAAGACCAGTTTGTCACCTCAAAATATAGAGAGACTGACTGCAATCAAATTGAACCAACATTTTATACCACACAAGTAGTCCTTTCTTGAAACAGCTCAGGAGGAGGAGTAGGATGATTGGTCAAAAAAAGGAATCAAGTGAGTTAGCTGATCAAATTCTGGGTAAAACACCTGAGTTTGAGGATAAACTCTACTTCTTGGACTAACTATACAGGTGCCCCTACAGAATTTCTTTTATTATTTCTCGTTGAACTTCTATCTTTGCAAAATAAAAGCAGCTATTGGAACATTAATATTTTGTGCCAGATTTATGGTGCCCTACCATTTTTTAGTCACATACATTGCCGGGTTGCAGTTGGACCAGCGTGCATTGAAGAAGCCTCCACAATTCCTTCATGACCTTGGAGACAATGCCTGCTCTCCTTGTGTGCCTATTGCCTATCCTTTTAGCATCATTTAGCACTAGCAGGTCTGCCCCACAAGATCATTGATTTATAGGAGTTCACGCCAATACAAAATTCTGATGTGTTCCCTGTATCAAATATGAGTACCTAATACCTAAACTACCCATGCTTAGGTTGGATTAGGTGACTACAACTCTTGCAACTGTGAGTGAGGGCTTGTGTGAGTGATGATGATCGATGATTAATTATGTAGTGGCTGACAGTGAGGGAGGGTGTGTATTGAACTGTAATGCTGGAACTTTTTTGAGATGATTGATTTGCAATGTTGTGGCCTGAGTGACGGGTAGTCATTTTTTCCCTGGAAGGTGATTGGCCTTTACAATCTTACTTAGCAAAAATGAATTAATGTGTAAGCTTCACTCCTAAGATCCTCCTGTTTTTTTCATCATCTAGGATAGCTGCACAAGACAATCGTTTGATTCACAAGACTGCCAAATTCCAATCTGTTGCTTGCATCAAAGGGGAGATTGTATACTTACCAGTGTGCTTGGTACCTACCATTGAGCTTGGATTGGAACAGGTAACCATTGCACCAATGAGTGACCTGATTATCGAGTGATTCTGAGTGATGGCTGATGATTGATGTAATGGCTGACAGTGAGGGAGGGTGTGTTGAACTGTAATGTGGGAACATTCTAGAGAGGATTGATTTGCAATGTTTGGGTACTGAGTGATGGGTAATCATTGTATTCCCTGGAGGTGAATAGCCCTTTCACACTTAGCCAGATTTAATTGCAGGGTCCTCTTCTTTTTTCTGGTTCTTCAGAAACAAGAACAGTCATTTTAGTTAACAAACAAAAACCTATGCAAACAGCAGTGCACTACACATCTAGTAACTTGCTGGGGTCATGATGACTAGTCTGTGATGAAGTTACACAGACTCAGGAGGAGGATGCAAGCATCCAGGGCAGGAGCTGTAGGACTACCTCATCAACAGCTAGAAGTAAATAGTTATCAACTTCAGTTCAAAGTAAACCAAGAGTCTGAGGCCTCTAACTCAACTATGTGCAATAGGGAGAGGTGCGTTTATTTGTGAAATGTTGCTGCTGTGTGTGTGTGTGTGCTAGACTTGTACCAAAAGTGAAACTCTGAGTCCCCCTCTTGTTTTTTTTGCTCTGCCTCTAAGTCTTCTTAATACACTCCTCATGAAGCTTACCTTCCTTCTGTCCTTCTTGACTCTAAAATGCAGTTTCTCTTTTACAATCCACAGGATTTCTAGTCTCCTGCATGAACAAAAGGTAATAGATGAGCTCAATACTCCAGCTTGCCTACCAAACCAGTCCAGACAGGCACCCAGGAGTGATGGACATTCCCAAGGAGATGCACTATGTAATTTTGCAATACAGTATCATTTCACTTTCGACAATCATATCTGGAGAACTGGGAGGGTGGGTTCACTCTGAAACTAGAAGACAGAACATTTAGATATGGCATAACTAGGGACTCCAGGGCCAAAAGACTGTTTGCAAAGATTTTATCTGTACTCTGTCATGCACACTCCTTTGTTTCCTTTCACAAAAGCTTGATGATAAATGTGCTGCTCACTGTTCAGATGGATGTTGCCCTTGAGTAGTGTTTACCTTTTCAATCTGTTACCCAAATCCTTATTCTGATCCATTCTTCAAACCCCTGACTCTCTTACCCCGGGCTGTGTGATTTATTAAGGTATGGCTTAATTGACACCATCAATGGATACCATACTTGGCGGGGCGGATGTGGTGAAAGCAACACCAATTTACTGCAGGATCTTCTAAGCAATAGACCGCACTGGCCCCATTAACCCACCCGCGCATGAAAAGTGATTCATGTGTTAGATATAAAATAGAACAAAGAACAGCAGTCATTGGCATCATCATTCAGGCCTTGTATTGTGTCACCATAAATGCCTAAACTTGTCATCTTCAGACTTTGAGTCCATTTTTATGACTCAAGGATTTACTACTAGCTCCCCATTAGCCAAAAATTACAACTATAGCTATTTTTTATATTTCATCACTATCAGGAATTCTTGCTGTGTTATCAAGTAGTACTCCGGTGTCAATTCTTTGTAAAGCTATGCTGTAACTCAGTAACTCAGACCTTTTCTTTCCATGTAGTTGCCTACGATGGATAATCAATCATTCAGATTAATCCTAAAGTTGGAGCTCACCTGGATGCAATTGGAAGTGGGACAGTGCTTGCGAAGTTGTGATGCCTTGCCTTCCCTGTTATTGTTTCATCTATATTCAGGTAAGACAACTATGGAGTAAAGTGAACTAATTAACTTAGTAAGTAAGTAAGTAAGTGCTACTATCGTTTATCTATGTTGTTGTAGACAATATGAGTCATGGCAGCATTCCCCAATGGTCAAAATAGTTAGAGGTATACCTCTATAACTAAGCGCAACCTTCTCTCTCACAAGCACATAAACAGGCTGCGTAAAATCTGAAGGCAGCAGTGTAAAGTAAAAGTAAAACAAACTACCTCAGGCATACGTTTTGCTAATATAAAATAGTTTCCCTTTAATAGTTTTTTTACAAAGAAACCCACCCTCTCTACCCACACAAAATGACCACCCCTCTCCCCAAACAAACTGATCCAAGCCCCAATGTCCCAAGAAAGTGAAACCCGGTCCTAACTCCCTTCTCGCTCTCTCACCCAGCCACAACAAACAGGTCTCTCCCACCAAAATAAACACATTTAAAAAGGGCTAGAAGATGGCATTGTGGATGTCGGTTTGGAGCTGGTCCTGGCTCTGCTTCAGCATGGTGAGCCAACTCACTATCCTGTTCAGCCGCTGCAGGATGCAGAACAGCAATGGCCTGGTGTTGTGGGATAGATTGGCAGCAGTAAATCATGCATCCTGGTGGAGGATGCCGGCGATGGGTTGGCTGGCAGGCTGAAGGCTAAGGGGACTGGCTACACTGAGGACCGATTAAGAAGCATGTGGTACCTCCTCCGCCTCTACCAGGGCCACCAGCTGCTGTTATTCCCTCTGCAGACGGGCTACTATCTCCTGCCTGTTGGGTCCTATGGGTGGACCATCAGAAGAAGCTATATTGAGAAAAACAAAAAGTAAAAAGACAAATTGTAAATAATGTTCTGGGCAATCATTTTTTTTTAAATTACTTGGTGGCACAGTAGCAATATATTGCTGGTCCCCTTGGGGCATTGGAATTGTATGGGATATGATTGGGAGCGTTACAAGGGCAATTTATTTCTTTCCCACAAATGCCTTGCATAAAAGGCACTGACTGAAAGTATTAGGGCAGAAGAAAACCAGATTTAAAAAACAGTGAGTTGGTTTTGTCTCTTCTAAAGGTTTTTCTTGTCACTATAATCAGACACTTTGAGTGGAAAAATAAATTACCTCTCATTAATGAGTAGAGCATTATGCCCTATAGAGTATAAGGTGTGTGTTGTGCTAAATTATTGTAGCCATGCTCATTTGCTATCCAGCTAGACAGGTATTTTGCTATCGTCTGCAGCTGGGGCTGCTGTGGGTGACAATTATCTATTTTTATTTCTAATGGCCCTGCTAATCTCCGAATGCATTTCTCTTTCTACCCTAAATCCAAGGAGACAGATGAATAATAAATAAGATACACTTCACACTACTTCATACACCTCATTTATGAAATGTGGGTATTATCCTGTCTGCCGTAAGTAGATGTTGGCAAAAATGATGGACTGAATTACAGGGAAAGGAACGGGCTATAGATTATATTTGACATGCTTGTCAGTGTATCCCATATGCCAAACTTGACGTCAAAGCATGCACATACTCCCACTTTACTCACTGGCCTTGCCGACCACCACATATTATTGCAGCAAATGAATTCTCTGGGCAGTAAGCATGGAACAGAAACTTGACTTACCCTACTGCTGGGTAGGATACATGCATTTGACATGTAGGGAAGTTCTTTATTTTTTATAGAATAGAGGGGTCACTAAACTGATCATCGATTTGTCATTTTTGGCTTATCATTGTACTAGTTGATGGAAGTCAAAAGGGAAAAATCTGAACAGGTGTAAATAAAATCTGTTATGGGAAACCAGGAGATATTTTCTGGAATCACGTCACTTCACATGGTTATAAAATCAAATGTGGCACATGCCAAGAATGGATTTTCCAAGGCTGGGATGTAAGAACTTAGGAAAAAAAATTAAAGGAGTGTAGTTCTGGGAGGTGACTGAGTGGGCAAAGAGAACAGTTGCAGTGCATTGATAACATTGTAAATTCTGCTTTAACTGAAGATGATGCACATTGCACAGCCAACACTGTGGTCTCAAACTTGATCGAACCATATTGCACTTCAGTCATAGGTGGCAAAATGCCATTGGCTGGCAGGGAGTGATGAATGATGGGTGGGATATATCTGGCTCACTAAACAAAGACAGCGGGTCAAGGAAGTAGAACAAAAAATAAAAAATACCTCTCACTTTGAACCATAGTTTTGATATCCCTACATAAACAAGTAAGCGAAGTGGGTGAGCAGCATGTTGCTCATGAAAAGAGCTGACTTGCTTATTTATCCAATCAATCCAAATATTTATTCATCCTTTCATTCTATTTCACGCATAGCCAACATGATTAAGCTTTGCTTTCTATCATCCAGTCATTCACCAGAATTTCCAGTCCATTATCCATCCATTCACTGTCCACCCTTTCTCACAACCATCCATTTGCCCATCCGTCCCTTTACCCTCCCATGCACCCTTTCATCCACTTACCCTTTCACTCATATACGTTATGTTATGTTACAGACTTTTGTACTGCGCACAGCTGCCCCAGCAAAGGGGCATCCTGGCGCATGGCAAGTAATAAGCAACACCTACAGGGAACATAACAATAAAGAAAACAAAGGCAAATTATTCAAACAAAAAAGTTTTTAAAGCTTTACGAAAAGCTAGAAGATCAGCAAGCAATCGCATCTCAACAGGAAGAGAATTCCAAAGCTCAGCCGCTCTGACCTGGAAAGAGCGGCCACCTACCCGACACAACCTGTATCGGGGCATCACTGTAAGAGCTTGACCCAAAGATCTAAGAGACCGGGCAGGCACATACCAGGACAAAAGGTTCGCGAGAATTTGAGGACTCCCACCCCTCAAAATCTTGAACGCCAGACACAGCACTTTAAACTGGATTCTTGGCCTGATAGGCAGCCAATGCAGTGATCTCAAGATGCCGGAGACGGAACAGGTTCGGGGTAAGCCAACAATGGCTCTCGTGGCATTCTGAACGCGTTGGAGGCGGGTAACCTCCGCCACATTAGCCCCGACCAGAAGCGAGCTGGCATAGTCCAGGCGAGATAACACTGTGGCCTGGACTATCAGCTGCCTGGTGCGATGGTCAAAGAACTTCAAGACGGGACGCAGCGACCGTAGTAGGCCAAAGCAACAGGCCGCAGTTCTCTTCGTATGGCCCACGAAGCTGAGGGAGGGATCCATCCATACTCCGAGGTTCTTCAACTCTGTGACCGGAATGGGGGCCGGCCCCAGTTCCGCTGGCCACCATCTGTCTCCCCATAGTTCCGACCTCCTACCGACGATCATGATCTCCGTTTTCTTTGCGTTGAGCTGGAGACAGTTGTTCTTCATCCAGCTCGCCACCGCCCTAAGTCCACTCTGAAACCTGGGGGCATCCCGGTCCGCATCCCCGCTGATCGTAACCGCTAGCTGAGTATCGTCGGCATATGAGACCATGGTCATGCCCCATTGCTTGACGACCTCAGCCAGCGGTCTCACGTAAAGATTGAACAACGTGGGACTCAGCGAGGAGCCTTGTGGCACCCCCTGTTTCAGAGGATGGAATTGGGACTGGAACGGTGGGATAGCAACGCTAAAGAAACGATCGTCTAAGAAGGACCGGAACCACTAGAGGGCCAGACCACTCAGCCCAATCTCCTCCAGGCGATGCAATAAGATGGGATGCGAGACAGTATCAAACGCGGCGCTCAGATCTAATAACACGAGCGCCGCTGTCTGCCCCGCATCCATCACCATGCGAAGATGTTCAGCCATGGAGAGAAGGGCGGTCTCCGTGCTGTGCCCAGCACGGAACCCGTTCTGGGTGGGATCCAAGATGTTAGCATGGATGAGGTGAGCTGAAAGAACTTTGTTGACATGGGCCTCCAATACTTTGGTCGGCCACGGGAGCAAGGAGATAGGCCGGTAATTTTCAGGTTTCTCTGGATCCAGGGAAGGTTTCTTCAGAATGGGAGAAACCACCGCCCGCTTCCAGCTAGCGGGTACCGTGCCTGACTCCAGCGAGATATTAATCAAGGAGTGTATCACGGCCCGGCCCACGAACGACCGATCTCTAAAAAGAGTCGGTCTAAGCGGATCAGCGGGGGACCCCAATTTAACCTGCTGAGCCAGGAGGTCAAACCCCTCAGATGTGAGTGGGGGCAGCACGTGCAAAGAGGTGTCTCCATGGATGTTGATCGGAGACTCAACTGGAGGCCCTGTATGAGGAAACGTCTTGTAGATGTTTTGGACCTTATCCAGAAAAAACAAAGCAAGAGCCTCACAGTGATCAGTCGAGCCAGTCGTCGGAATACAGGCTCGCTTTGCTAGAAGATCCTTCATCACTTTAAAGATGGTTTGGAGGGGTTGGAACTGTTGGCGAATTCAGCAGCGTAGTAAGCTGCCCGCGCTCGACAAACAGCCCGATGGTAAATTTTGACGGAGGCGAGATAAAAAGCTTTTTTCCCGTTATCGTACGCCTTCCGCCAAGCCCTCTCCGCTCGCCTACAACTACCCTTGAGTGTACGTAAGGCACCATCGTACCACGGACTTGAGTCCCTGGAGCTGATCTTACGATTGGTGATAGGAATAAGGGCGTCAAGCGCCTTGGAGATCCAGGAGCAGAACCTATCGTAGCCTGTGTCAACAGCCACCAAAGGTTCTAAAGGCTCCGCGGCGAGGACACGATGTAAGTCCTCTAGCCGTAGTTTGCTCCAATGCCGTCTCGCGACCAACTTAGCAGGGGGAATAGTAATCATTCCCGGCAAGGGGGAACAGATGGCAACCAAAGAGTGGTCCGACCAGCCAAGGGGTGTGACGGCAGTGACAGAGGCGTCTGCCAGGTTTGTAAAAAACGGATCTAAAATATGGCTGCCTATGTAAGTAGGCTGCCGAACCAGTTGCATGAGCTGAAGGGCCTCCAAGTCAGCAAGAAGACCACTAACCGTAGAGATGTTAGGGTTATCAAAGTGTAAATTATGGTCTCCCAAGATAGAGAAGTTGGGGCAACCCACCGCCAAAGAGCTGACCGCATCGGGGAAGGCAGCTCTGAACGCCACATCGCTTCCAGGGGGGCGATATACCACCATCCCCGAGAGTGAAAAATGTGAGGTGACCAAAATTTTAAACACCGCACTTTCACACCCCGCAATAGTCAGCCCCGACCAGCTACAAGTGAAGCTGGAACGCATGGCAAGAGCAATTCCCCCTCCCCTAGTAGATCTATTAAGGGTAAAGACAGAAAAGTCAGAGGGGAATGCCAGATTGATGATAGCCGCATCATCGTCCTTCATCCACGTCTCTGTGATGGCCACGATGTCCGGGGCCTCCTCCTGTACCAAGTCAAACACGGCCTGATGATGCCGCACCAGAGACCTGGCATTGAGACTGAGGATACGAAGAGCAGGCTCAGGGCGATTGCTGTGACGAGCAGCCGTAGGATTATCCTGTACGATCGAGGTTGGAGGCTCCAACGTCCACCCTCCGCAATCACAATGATAAGGGCCAGCTAAAGGATGTATAGGAGGAAGATTGCAACATACAGTCGAGCGTCCTATGTCCCGCAGAGTTTCGCTAGTGTACACAAACATGGCAAGGAGTACCGCGACCACACTGAGATACAGCGGTGCCCACTGAGCCCTGCGCGCCCGGCGCGTCCTTGTCACGGACGGGCGCAGACAGGCGCAGACGGGCGCAGACGGGCGCAGACGGGTGCAGACGGGCGCAGACGGGCGTGAAGGACTGGACTTTTTAACAGTACCAGCGGTGCCAGGGAACAACACCTATAACCTTCATGGGATACCTGTTTCGGCGCACAAACTACAGAGACACGGGACACTTCCTTCGGCGTCAAAGATTCAAGGTTTATTTACTGCAGGGAACACAGAAGTCACAACAAGTACAACACGTGCAACTTGGGGAGACTGCTTCAAATTGGTTCTGTGGATCGCTCCTTTTATACAAAATTAACTCATAGGACAACATGGTGCACAAAAGTTTACAACCTGGTTCCCATAATTATCCCCCAGAGGGGTCGCTTTGGTCACTTTGGTACACATAAGGTCCGGAACATAAGTGCGGAAACATTTGGCGGTTCCCAACTGTAAAAACCCATCTTCCCAACATTAGTGAATTCTAATCGGCAGTAAAACAGATCGAAAATAGGGACAAGGACAGGTGCAGAGGAAGATGGAGACAGTGGGGGATTGAAAAGAGTGTGAAAGGGGAGGTATCGGGAAACACGAGATACAGGCATCAAAGGGACGTGCCTAATGAGATGCATGGCTGAGACAATAAACCGGACGGCAAGATGAGCCTCGAGCGGGGCCATCTGCCTTACAGTATCATCCCCCTCATCGTAAAAGATATTTACAAAGTACATGTGTCTTCCACAAATATCCTGAGAGTCCCAGGGTGACGAAGCGGACAGTGTCCGTTCGCTGGCTACTTGAGGGCAAGAGACAAAATGGATGCCGTATCTAAGATGGAACCCGTGGGTACAGATGAAAAACCCACATATCAACCGAACGGTTTAAGTTAGCACAGCGAAACTGCGCACACTTACTAAACTCGTCATTTGCGGTTCTTAGATACCAGACTCGACCATATTCGTGCGAGTCGAAAACATCACTTAAAATTGTCACGGAACCTCAGACGCTCCTTTTGCCCTCATGTAGGCAAGCACTAGTCGGAATCATATTCGATATTCATCAGACCCTCGAGATGTTGCTGTAGCATAGCTCTGTCCAACTGAGACCCTTTGGTAACAGGTGGCTGTCTTATACACGTTGTAGCACAGAGGCCACATAAGGCAGGACCGCACTGCACGCAAAGGCAACACGTGAACAGGAATGCTACAACGACTCCAATGATCGTCAGAATTTTCCAACCCCAAGTCGACATCAGGCCCCAAAACCATCCAAGTAGCGTCCAATCCCCTACATCCACGTGTATGGATTCGGAGATCTTATGCAACTTCGAGATGGCTTGATAGACAGTCGGAGCGTTATCAGGAATGAAAATACAGCAGCTCGAATGGATCACCTTACATACCCCACCTCGATCTGCTAAGATCACATCTAAAACCATACGGTTTTGTAACGTCATAAGTCTATCCGCCTGAAGTTCTGTGGTGATATTACCAAGGGCACTGGCAGTAATATTAGCTGTCGATTCCACCACTCGAGTCAACTGTCTTAGGTTCCTACTATTAACCATAGGTCCCCAAAATGGGAGGAAACCCTTGAAAAAGTCTCCTGCCTCTTGACCGGCAGTATCCTCTTCGCTAATTACGCCCCTCACAACTCTAGTTTTGTGATAATCTGCATCTACAGTAAACGTCGGAGGCAACAAGTTTGCGATAAAACATGAGCCCATGAAGTCAGAGGGCAACCATGCATATGCACGATCATGACAAATAAAGTATGTACCCTTGGCAGCCAAAAACACAGGGGACGAGACCATTGGCAAAATATAATTTTCAGTGCAAGCACTCTCTCCAAGTCGGGCTTTCGATCTACGGCCGCGACCTATTAAACAAAAATTGCCAGTGTGGGGTACGACCCATATCGGAGGCGAGCTTTTAAGCTGTTTTTCACCAGTGAACACACTATATTCGCCTCTACTTAGGACCCTATAGGCTTGTACCTCTCCTTCAGGGATAAGCGAGGGATCATAGATATCGCTATCTAAATCCTCTATTGCTATAGACAAAGATTTTTGGTACGAGGTAGGACCAGAGTAGGGGGAACGTGGTTCTCGAATGGGGTGGAAACCCAGTGCGCTTCGAAACATTGTTTGAAATGCTCGAGCAGACCCTTGGGAGCTATACGGTAACACCAGATATGGAATTCCCTTATCCGTAGTATGTGGCATCAACCCACACACCCAACAATTAGTAGTGTTAACCACTAACTGATGCTGATGAAGGAGCTGAATAAAGGAATTGTTGCGGAATTCTGCATGTCTAGCCTGCTCGTGTTCAGGTAAAATGTGAAAAGAATGAGGAGAAACAGTGGAGGTGAGTTTAAGGTCAGGGGTAAGAGTAGGTATAGTAGAAGGCAAAAAGTAAGACATTGTGTAATACACTCCACCCGCCAATAACGCAGAAACAGTCACAAACAGTACGAATATTTGGAACACAAAACATTTGGTACGACTGAGTTGCTGCAGCTTGAATCTTTGTGCTTGAGCTCTTTCCAAGTCCATCAGCTTCGAAAATGCCATTCCCTATGACCGTCCGCAACGTTTCTTGACGCACTTCGTTCTGTGTAGCAATAGTCAATTCCTAGGAGTTCCCAGGAACCGACGGTCTTTAACCTAGCGTCAAGACCTACTAACCAGGAGGAAGTACACGCGCGGCCCTACGGCCTTTATTTCACAAATATATATATATGAAAACAATGTCTCTCAGCTGTGGAAACAAAAATGTAAGGAACAAAGCTCAATGAATATGTACAAAATAATTACAATAGAATGAGTGTTCAAACTGATCATGGAAAACGGGGTAATGCATTTGTCAAGGGACAGAACGGGGTTTTTTATTAGTCTTTAGTGCTGGATCTCAAAAAATATCGGGTTTTCCCAGGACGTGTCTGTTCGTTAAACAAAAGATCCGTTGAAGGGACAACGCCCTGTTGATCAGCTGAATGTTCTGGTCTTGAGTCTTCTGATGACAAGTGTTCAATAATGCCTTTTTGCTGCACTGAGGATTCTCCGACAGGTTGTGCGTCGCTGAAAGGTACAAACGCCGGCAATCCTTCGGTTTCAGTTGATGCAATGCCTTTCCTTACCCACGAGTCTGCTGGCAACGGAATGGGGACTTTCTTGGTATGGGTGGCATGCACCCAATTTTTCCGCCCCTCAAGACGAACTGCAGTTCTCGTGGCAAGGAGGACCTGATAGGGTCCAGTGAACCTGGGATCCAAATTGTTCTTGCGCGAAAAATTCTGCGTTACCACCCAATCTCCGGGCTGGAGCTGGTGGCCTGGACCCTCCGTCTGTGTCGGCAATGCTTCGTGAACCTGTTGGTGAATTAACCTCAGTTTAGCAGTCAAGTCATGAAGATAATCGATCAACATTGGATACTCAAGATCACAAAAGGCACCCGGTCTAGGGACCCCCCAAACATTGGCAGGGCGACCGAACACTATTTCATAGGGACTGAGCCCTACTCGGGAGTGTACAGTTGCCCTTGTTGACAGCAATGCTAAGGGTAAAGCGTCAGGCCACGAAAGACCTGTCGTAGCCTGAATCTTTGCTAGTTTTAGTTTAAGGGTGCCATTGTACCCTTCAACCAAACCGGCTGACTGAGGATGATTGGCACTATGAAATTTCTGTACAATCCCTAACCCGCGACACACACTCTTCATCACGCTCCCAACAAACTCACTTCCGTTGTCTGACCACACAACCCGAGGCATTCCGTAGCGGGAAAAATACTCTTTGAGTAAAATTTTTGCCGTGGATAAAGCCGTATTATCCTTAAGGGGGTAGGCCTCAATCCACCTAGAAAATGCACACACCACAACCAGCACATACTTCAAATTATTACATCTCTCCATGTGGATAAAGTCCAACTGGATAACTTCGAAAGGGTACGCAGGAGGGGCAAAATGGCCAGGTGGAGTGGGAGTGCCCTTACCAGGATTGTGCATCAAACACACCATACAATTCTTAACCAAGCGTTCAGCACATTTCGTAATACCATCATTCTTCCACACAGGAAACAGCAATTTACAGATACCTTTCGCGCTAATATGTGCTAACCCATGTGTCATAGTCACAACAGCCAGCACATATGCATCAGGCAACATCCATCTTTTCTGTTCCGATAAGTCAGTCCAACAACCATTCGCATCCAACTTTCCCGTACTTTCTTTCCACTTCGCCTTTTCAGTCTCGGTGGCCTCATTCTGAATTGCTTTCACACTCTCGATAGTGTTTTCACACATACTTGATTCTGCAGGCCACCTAACCGAACTCGTCACATACATTCGAGTGCTAAGGTTCCGGGCAGTCTCCTTAGCAGTCTCATCCGCAAACGCATTACCACGACCAACATCATCCGTCACCTTACGATGCGCACTACATTTAACAATTGCCACTTGCTTAGGCAACGTAAGTGCATCCAAAAGATCATTTACAAGCTGGCCATGTTGAATCTTCGTACCATGTGACGTAAGGAATCCTCTCTCTCTCCACAGTCGTCCAAAACTATGTGCCACACCAAACGCATACTGGCTATCTGTAAACACATTCACCCGTTTATCTTTAGACAACACACACGCTCTCGTCAAAGCAATTAACTCAGCAGCCTGAGCCGAATTTTGATTTAATCTTGCACTTTCCACAATCGTTCTCAATGTGACTACAGCATACGCAGTCGTCACATCACCGTTCGGCAACTTGAAACAAGAACCATCCACATACAAAGTACCATCGGGATCTGTCAATGGAGTATCTTTTAGGTCAATGCGACCCTTAGTTTCCTCTTCAGTTTTGAGATAGCAGTCATGTACTGCTTCACCACTTGATTCTGCGTCGATCGGCAGCAATGTTGCTGGATTCAACACATTACACCGTTTTATCCGTATATGACTGGCCAGCAACGTCAACTCATATCCAGACAATCTTGCGCTCGTCAGATGTTGAGTTTTCGTTCGGTTCAATAGAGTGTCGACTGCATGCGGAACCATTACCGTGAGCATATTATCCATGACTAGACCTGCGGACTGTCGAATGGACGCCGCAGCTGCCGCTGTTGCCCTTAAGCAACTTGGCAAAGCTCTTGCTACTGGGTCTAAAGTCGAAGAAAAATAGGCACATGGGCGTTGCTTACCACCAAAAGGTTGTGTCAAAACACTCAACGCGCAACCATCCCTCTCGTGAACGTATAGTGTAAACGGCTTACTGTAGTCAGGGGTACCCAACACAGGCGCCGAACACAACGCATCACGCAATTCCGAAAAACTTTTCTGACATTCTTCAGACCAAGGTACTGGGGATGAAACGTCTTTGCATGTAAGGGCTATCAATGGTTTCGCCAACAATGAAAAATTTGGAATCCATTGTCTGCAGTAGGACGTAATACCTAAAAAGGCACGAACATCTCTTTGGGTTTTTGGCACAGTCATTCGGGAAATCGCTGCAATTCTCTCTGGGGTCAACCTTCTCCCTTCTTTTGACAATAAGTGACCTAGATAGGTAACTTCTTGACAACAATACTGTAGCTTTGAAGGCGATACCTTGTGGTGTAAGTCATGTAGATAGTACAACAATGATACTGTAGCCGTTTTGCAAATAGCTTCTGTATCAGCTGCCACTAAAAGATCATCCACGTATTGAATCAAAGCTGCACCCGTTGGTAATACAAAGGCATCAAGCTGACCTTTAAGTGCTTGGCTGTAGATTGACGGACTCTCACAGTAGCCCTGTGGAGCGCGTTTTAGCCTAAAACTGCGACCTCCTAATGAGAATCCAAATAGGTCTCTACTTTCCTCTGCAATTGGGATGCTAAAGAAAGCATTCTTTAGATCGATCACTGTGAACCAGGAGGCAGATGCCGGAATCATTGTTAATAAAGCTGTAATGTCAGGTACCACAGGAAATTGTGGAACTACTATTTTATTTACCTCTCTCAAATCTATTACAAAACGATATACAGGAGGTTTAGTTGGGTCAGTTCGTTTCAAAATTGGCAATACAGGGCTATTACATACATTTCCACGAGTTTCTTCAACAACACCCTTTCCAATGAGATCATGAATGATTGCTAACAGTGCTCGTTCGCCCTCCAGAGAAATACGATATTGAGGTAAACGCGGTAATCGCGCATTTTGTTTCAATTGAATCACATAGGGTGGAATGTCTAACAGGCCCACGTCATTGGGACCTGTGGCCCATAGAGACGCAGGGAGGGAACTCAATTCCGGTGGGAATTTATCAACCGATAAATACATGGGAGAGATCACTCTCCGTCCCAATGTAAGTTCCACTCCTTCGGGGGAACAATACAATGTTGCATATAATCGTTTCAACAAATCCAGACCCAAAAGATTTTCACCACAACCTGTAGATAGAATCAGTGGAGCGGTTAGCTCACAAGGTCCAATCATAAGAGGCAAAGGATTAGAGACTGGGTTACTAACAGGGGCGCCAGAGAATCCAACGGAAACATTCGTTAAGCCAGACAAAGGTGCGCCAGGGAGTTTTGAATGCATGATGGAACTTTTCGTCGCACCAGTGTCTAACAGAAAAGGCTCAACTACACCCGATGTAGCCACTGCAACGTAAGGCCCACTCTGATCGACCGGAACTGACACTACTCCCTCTCTTTGTCGTTGGCTGTCCTAGTAATGGTCATTTACAACAGTCTCGTGCTCTACGTAATAATCATCCACATTATACTGTGCAGATCGAACTGACCCCGCATTTCGCTGGTCAAAGTAATTATTTGCATCTGATTGATTTTGATAACGATCACTCTGATTGTGGAATGAACCACGACCTCTACCACGTGGTGCCTGTTGAGGACCACCACCACGGTTTCCACGTGTCGACACACCATTCAGGCGGTCCCGTAAGGCAAGACAATCATATTTTAGGTGTCCCTCTTTCCTACAATATGCGCACTGATTATACCCAAGTGAAGATCTGGAATCAAAGTTGTCAGAGCGCGGCTGTGTCCTATCGGGCTGTGCTCGTGGTCGATACTGCTGTTGCGAATCATTTTGGTTTGATCGTGGAGGGTATGCTTGTTGCAACAAAACCTTTGTTTTGAGTTCTTTCGTTTTCTTTTCTACACGATCACTTTCTTCCTTTTCCCTATTCTCATAATACTGAGCCGTTGCTAGTATTTGCGCAGGGGTTGAAACTGCCCACGCACTTTCTGAATTCTTCAATTTGTTGCTTAGTTCAGGCAGCAAATTTGACACGAATTTGTCAACGAATAACCGCTGGCCTCCCTCAGCGCCCATGTCCTGGCCGCTGTGGTCGACAAACGCTTCCTCAAACCTTGTAAAGAAATCTGAGACACTCTCGTCTTTCTTTTGCTTACAAGCTGATAACTTATCCCAGTTCACCTTCATCGCTGGCATGAGAGTTTTCATGAGCGTAATGATTTTCTGAGGCAAATCCAAAATCAGCTGTTCAGGCTTGGCCCCACCGACTTGTAATGCATCAGCTGCTAGCAGTGCAACCCAATCACCCCCTAATTCAACTGCGTGATCGGCTTGACGAATTTTAGCCCAAACTGGTTGCGGTACAACATTGCCAAACAACATGTCGATGTCGGCAATATTCATAATAGAAGCTTCTATCAGTTGTGATAACTCCTTATAATAACCAGCCGGATTTTTACGCGGATCGGGTAAGGATTGCTTCACTTGCAAAACTTCCGATCGTTTCCATGGAAGATGTATCCACACCCTTCGAAAATGTGGTAAAACCGCAGGGTTAGCTTGCGGATCTCCAGGCACCCACAGTGGCGGGACTTCTCTCATGGGATACTGACCAGGAACCGCTTTCCAGTTCTCAGTGGTATCATCTAATGATACCCGAGAATGTGCTGTGGATCTGAATGCTAATAAGCGTTCCACTGCACGTCGTACATCGTCTCCTATAATCATACCGTTCGAAAAGTGACTTTGAAGTTCAATTATGTCGGACGGTACATCATCTACATCATTATTGTACCATTCTTCCCTCAAAAAGTTACACATTTCCTCAAATACGAATCTCTGCGTAGGCTCATTAAACTGAGAAAATGTATCAAAGACTACACGCGGAGTGTAATTAGCAGGATGTCTTATCCACCTATGTGCCATTGTTACTAACGTCTCTTTCTCCCTACCACTAGGGATCTGACTCCGTCTCTGAGGAGTTTCAGATGAATCAGACAAAAATAACGGACCAGAAAGAGGTGAATAAAGAGTAGCAACAGAGTTAGGAACACGCTTACGAACAGAAGGAGAAAGAAAAACAGGGGCAACAACACTAGAGGTGAAGGAAGGCATAGTAGGAACGGACAAGGTAGTTGGAGTAGCAGAAACAACAGTCTGCGAAGGTACAGGTACAGGAGCAGTAGGAACGAGGACAGGTGGTGGAACAAACGTAGGGTTAACAGCAGGCTGGCCCGCAGCCGCTGGAGCAACAAGAGGAACAACAGGAGGAGCTATAGGAGGAGCTACAGGAGCAGTAGCACCCTGTACATAAGGAGGTGGTGATTTCATCAAGTATGATAACAAGGAATCCTCCTTCAAATCTTCTTCTTTCTTTTCTAGATTATTCGGTAAAACTGGGTAACATTTATCTATTTTCATGTGATGCAATCTAGTAGCGATTTCCATATCTTTTTCTTCTTTGTCTTGTCTACATTCTTTTATAGCTTGCATTATCGGAACAAACTCTTGCTTTTTATCTTTTTTAAGTTGTTTGATTTCTTTCTGCTTGGCCTCCTTACGCCATATCCGAAAGGAATCAAACATAGCTGGCCTAGCTTTCTTTAAAAATAATTTAGCCTCAAGATTATCTAAAATCGAAAGTTCAAAAGTTCCGTGTGGTGGCCATCTAAGGTCACCGTCTTTCTTTGTATAGCGGATCCAGTAATCATTATATATTATAGGACCCACCCCATGTCGACTATAAAGATCATGTATCGGAGTTCCAACTGGAGGTATCGGACATGAGTCCTCCAACCGGGAATCCATTGCGCAACATTTGAAAATACGAAACAAATCACTATGGCTAGGCATCGTGCACACTAACCTAGTATCAAACTTCAAGGATTACCGAAGCAATAAAACCTCGTGTAAGTCAAAACCCTCGGTTTTTGGCAATTGCAACTGTCAAATAATACTAAGGACCAATACTAAGAACCACAAATGCAATGGAACCATGCAACACAACAAAGCCTTAAGGCTATTACAAAGCTCGGAGAGCTAACCACAAAGCCTGAGGAGGCTATTACAAAGCTCAGTGAGCTATTACCACAAAGCCTTAAAGGCTAACCACAAAGCTTTCAAAAAGCTAGAACAACCACTAAGGACTGGGAGCGACCCACAAATACTTAACTCAGAACTTCAATGGCGTCACCAGGAAGGCCCGTCTATCGTCTCGCTTGTACATAAGGTCTACGCCGGGCGTCGAAGACAGGTCGACAGTCAGGGCATCGGTCCGTTGCAGCCGTCAGGAGGCGGGAATCTTCGCAGGGAAAAACTTCGGGCCACTTATTTCGACAACAGGATCGATGAAGCGGGGTGCACCTTCCCTCGGAGATTTCACACGAAGTTCCTCACGATCATCAGGCTTTGGACCGGACCGGTACCGCTGAAGTCGCCCCACGTTGGGCGCCAACTGCAGGACTGGACTTTTTAACAGTACCAGCGGTGCCAGGGAACAACACCTATAACCTTCATGGGATACCTGTTTCGGCGCACAAACTACAGAGACACGGGACACTTCCTTCGGCGTCAAAGATTCAAGGTTTATTTACTGCAGGGAACACAGAAGTCACAACAAGTACAACACGTGCAACTTGGGGAGACTGCTTCAAATTGGTTCTGTGGATCGCTCCTTTTATACAAAATTAACTCATAGGACAACATGGTGCACAAAAGTTTACAACCTGGTTCCCATAATTATCCCCCAGAGGGGTCGCTTTGGTCACTTTGGTACACATAAGGTCCGGAACATAAGTGCGGAAACATTTGGCGGTTCCCAACTGTAAAAACCCATCTTCCCAACATTAGTGAATTCTAATCGGCAGTAAAACAGATCGAAAATAGGGACAAGGACAGGTGCAGAGGAAGATGGAGACAGTGGGGGATTGAAAAGAGTGTGAAAGGGGAGGTATCGGGAAACACGAGATACAGGCATCAAAGGGACGTGCCTAATGAGATGCATGGCTGAGACAATAAACCGGACGGCAAGATGAGCCTCGAGCGGGGCCATCTGCCTTACAGTATCATCCCCCTCATCGTAAAAGATATTTACAAAGTACATGTGTCTTCCACAAATATCCTGAGAGTCCCAGGGTGACGAAGCGGACAGTGTCCGTTCGCTGGCTACTTGAGGGCAAGAGACAAAATGGATGCCGTATCTAAGATGGAACCCGTGGGTACAGATGAAAAACCCACATATCAAACGAACGGTTTAAGTTAGCACAGCGAAACTGCGCACACTTACTAAACTCGTCATTTGCGGTTCTTAGATACCAGACTCGACCATATTCGTGCGAGTCGAAAACATCACTTAAAATTGTCACGGAACCTCAGGCGCAGACGGGCAGGACTCAGGCACGACTCCGGCTAAGCGACGGCGTCCCACTGCACGTTCCCGCTGCGCGGGAAAGGACGACTTTAAATAGGCGAGTCGAATGGCACCACGAGCGAAGAGACGCTCCAAGATGGCGCCCGTGTAAAAAGCTACCCAGCCCAAGGCAAGATGGCGCCCACCGATCCAGCCCCGGGTCCCGGACCCGCCAAATGGCGGTGCTTAAACCTTTTATATGCAGGTAAGAGGGCGAGTAACAATTCCCAGATGCAAACGCCTAAAAGCAAGGGACAAATCAAATAATAACAAAGAAAATAAAAAACAGGTAATTAAAAGCAGCGCGGCCACAGCGTGACCTGCAGGAAGCCAATTCCTTGACCAAATGGCTAAGTCTAAGTCCGCCTTAAATAGGCGAGTCGAATGGCACCACGAGCGAAGAGACGCTCCAAGATGGCGCCCGTGTAAAAAGCTACCCAGCCCAAGGCAAGATGGCGCCCACCGATCCAGCCCCGGGTCCCGGACCCGCCAAATGGCGGTGCTTAAACCTTTTATATGCAGGTAAGAGGGCGAGTAACAATTCCCAGATGCAAACGCCTAAAAGCAAGGGACAAATCAAATAATAACAAAGAAAATAGAAAACAGGTAATTAAAAGCAGCGCGGCCACAGCGTGACCTGCAGGAAGCCAATTCCTTGACCATTACCATTTACCTTTCTTTTAACCTTCAGTTCTTTCGCGTTTCCCTCAAGGCATCAACGCTCATTATGTGAGCATTTGGTGAGTTAAAGATAGAAGAGGCCATAATAACTCAACCACCAATACAGCTGGTAAAGCTGGGGGAGGGGGGTTTAGGTCACATGGTGATGACGGCCTGGTACTTGCTAGAAATGATGTGACTTACTAGCACCTGCCCTTGCCGCCACTTCTTTCCCTCCAAATGACTCTCTGCCTCCTGCAGTGGCACTGGGGCGAGCATCACTGGTGGTCTGTGTGGCTAGAATGAAACATTATACATATTTTAGATGACTGATACACCATCCTTTAAACACAACTGCAATACATCACTACAGTTCAGTTAGCACCGCAGTATATTCTAACAAAATTATCACTTTAGGCATTTGTCTGGTTTATAAAGTTAGACAAACCAGGGGTGGAATACTGGTCAATAAAAGACATATGGTGTTGGCTAGCAAATGCAATTGGAGTTGGACCTCATTCTTGTTTTCCAGCCATGCTGCACTGTCATGGTAAACTTCTGGCATACTGTATAAATGAAACAGAAGCACACAACATGGGGTGGCATGAGCAGGAAAAAGAAAGCCTTCTCAACAAATATACTAGGTGAAAATTATTTATAATACTAGCTTACTTGGGCCTGAAATGTTCACGGTAGACAGTAAAATGCCCAAATGTGTTATTCTTAGTGTTACTCTTACAGTACCACAGATATATGGGAGAGAGGGAAAGATTACCAGCAAAGCTGAAGATAAGTGAACTAGAGACTAGAGTAGAGACTGGAAAAAGTCTGCTACAAAAAAAGGAAACCGTGTAGTAAAAAAGATAATTCAGGGATAACAGCAATGAAACAACAATGTAATACATTGTGCTTGCTTTGCACAAGTGGGTTTGCATTCCATCCTCGTCTCCACGTGCAAGGAAGATGGCAGGCAAAAGTGTCAGATAAACTTTATTTTTCACCAGCAACAGCAGCCCCAGGCAGAAACTCCCATCCTGGAACCCAGCACCAGCATTCCAATACCCCAAGATTCTACCCTAAGCTCACAAGAATCATAAAACCCAATATTTTGGAAATAATAATAAATAATACTAGGACGTACTAGGCTGAGCAGAGCCATCAGCAGCAGCGCTGTTGGTCGGTGCCTTCTGCTGACCAGCTTCTTCTAGACCCTCAGCATCCCTCTTCTTGCCCTTGGGCGCTGATGTAAGAAATTAAGAAGATAATCGTGATCATGTTAATAATCTCTACAAAATTATTATGACAGGCAAATGCATTCACATAATTGTTCTTCTCTAAAAAAAGGTCACAGATAGTACTAGTTTTGAGTCTATCGGCTATCGTTGAGTTGTCCATAATAATCCTAAAATCCCTATTACAAATTTTCTTGGCAAAAATTACTTTTGGAACTTATGCATTGTAGTAAATGATCTTTGATTCTATTCTCCTTTCTCAACCCCTTGATAGACCAACTCAGTCTTCCTTTTCTGCACTGCATAGGTACATACTAAACATCACAGTGAAATAGCTTGAAATTGTACAAGCTGAATAAACAAAAGTCACAAAGAGAACACACTGCTTTCTGATATCACTGATTCCCTATAGTGACAGGAGGACAGTTTGCAATGGCTTCTTAGTTAATCAGCAAAAGCGAGTGCCAATGATGAGTACAATTAGGCAGCACTGAGCACCTGCTTAGCAGAAACTAGAAAATGTATCACATAATAATATTCTAACGTAAACTAAACATACCTTAGCTCTGACTGTTAAGGTACTGGGTTTTTCCTTTACCGATACCGAACATGTAACCCAGTGGTGTCAGGGTACACCCTAGGACCTCGAGTAATTTCCTGATTCAGACCACAGAAACTCAGAGTCTTCTAGGTGAAGTCAAAGATCGAATTTATTGGCTGCAACCAAGTAACAGGCGTCCTAGAAGTACAACAACACGGTGTGTATATTCTCAGGAGACTGCTCAATCTTACAGAGCCAGGCTTCTCTTTATATACAAAATATTATGCTTCAGGCAAACATTCTTAAATTTACAGTAGGCCATTCACATATTTTCACTACAAAGAAAAAGCAGAGTCATGATGACAAGCCCACATTACAGTTCGTCCAGCCCATAATAAATCACCCGGCAAGGCCCAACATTTTCATCAGATATCGGTGGACCCCCAATAAAAACGGGCACCTCCTCATCATAAAGCAAGTGAGAGAAAAGAGCAGGGACAGGTGTGAGCAAGATTAGACAGGGTGTGTGTGCGATGAAAAGGGTTTATGGCATGTTGTGCCTTGATGCTATCTCGTTCGGCCATTGGGAGAGGAACTGACCAAACAGGTTCGGCCTGGGGCTATGGTTTCAGCTTGCCCAGGTCAGAGAGAAGTCAATTAAGGTGTACGTGTCCTTTGGAATCGAATTTGGCTGTATTGTAAGCCTATGTGAGGGCAACTCCTAAAATGGCTGCTGTACACAAAATGGAAGCCAAGGGTTCAGTACGAAAATGATGATTTCGAGGTGAAATCGTAACTGGAATATGACGAAAATGCTTGTACATAGTGTACTAGCCGTTTTCGGTCTTTTGATATAAAAATCGTCATGCTACAACGAAGTTTTATTCACGAGTTCAGAATTTTCAGAACTACAAACCCTCCTTTTGCCCTTACATAGGCAATTAACCTATCCTCATGCTAATCTGAGTCCAGGTCTATATTCCTAAAGTCATTGAGATGTTGCTGTAACATCATCCTAGTACTTAGCTCGTCTCTTGATACAGGTTTCCTTACACATGATGTAGCACAGAGGCCACATATTGCAGGAGCACACTGCACGCACAGAGAGATTAGGAAAAGAATGGCTAAGACCATCCCAACGACCATCAGAATTTTCCATCCCCAGGCGGATATCAGTTCCCAGAACCATCCCATTAACGACCAATCTCCTTTATCCACGTGAAAAGATTCGGAAATCTTATGTAGTTTGGAGATGGCCTGGTACACTGTTGGAGCGTTATCTGGAATGAAAACACAGCAACTCGATTGGATCAATTTACATACCCCACCTCGGTCTGCAAGTATGACATCTAATGCGACCCTGTTCTGAAGGGTCATAAGACGATCCGACTGGAGCTCAGCAGTCAAGTTACTAAGTGCACCGGCAGTTTCAACCACGGTGGATTCAACCACCCTTGTCAATTGCCTTATGTTCCTGCTGTTACCCATGGGTCCCCAGAACGGCAGAAAACCCTTTACGAAGTCCCCAAATTCTTGTCCTGCAGTGTCTTCTTCGCTGAAGACACCTCTAACTATCCTTGTCTTGTGGTAATCTGCCGCCGCTGTGTAGGTGGGTGGCAGCAGGAACGAAACAAAACATGTGCCCGAAAAGTCAGGGGGCAACCATGTATAGGCTCTATCATGGCAGATGAAATAGGTACCCTTAGCTGCTAAGAACGGAGGGGAGGTCTGAGATGCAAAAACATATGTTTCAGTGCAGATGCTTTTCCCTAGCTGAGCTCTGGGATTCTTGCCAGTACCTTTCAGACACAGGTGACACTGATGGGCTACAATCCAAATCGGGGAAGATCTCTTAGCTTGCTGTTTCTCACTCACAGTAGCTCCATATCCGGTCACGTTCCATCCTATGTATACTAGTGTCTCATCTCTAGGGATAGTTTCGTAGGAAATATCTTCCTTAATCATGTCTACTATACCCTTAACTAGAGCACTATTCTTAGGATTGTCTTCCACAGAACGTAGGGGGTAAACTTCATGTGCATAGATGAACATTGTTCTGTATGCCCACACAGAACCATTGTGGCTGAAAGGCAGGACCAGATAAGGGATACCTTTATCCGTTGTATGAGGCATAAGACCACACACCCAACAGTTAGTCGTGTTCATTACTTGTTGGTGTTGGTGCAAGAGCTGAACAAGGAGTTATTAATAAACTCTAATCTCCTAGCGTGTTCGTGTTCAGGAAGGGGTTGAAAAGAATGTGAGGAACCAGTGGAAGAAGGAGGTATAGGCGAGGTAGTGGGTGCAAATGTTACTCGAAAAGAGAATAAAACATAACCTATTAAAATATCATCACACTGAATAACATGAAAATGCACAATATCAAAAAGCTTTTCTTTGTCATCATTTTACATATTCGGTTTTTAAAGTTCACAGTTTTGGCAGATCTCTCCTTCTCGAAAAACTCCATTCTCTCTAAAATGCTGCCCGCGATGGAAGGTTGTTTCTGCTAAGGAATGCTTCTGTCAGTCTAGGGCAACTCCCTTAGACCAACCAGAACTTTCGACCTAACGTCATCAGCTGCACCCCAAAGACTTTGGGCAATCGCGGCCCTAGCAGCGGAACCCAGATGGCGGTTCGAAAAAAACAAAAATAAGCACGTTTCTCAGATGGGAGAGCTGCGCTTTCAAAAATAGCAAAAAGGAAAATTTTATTTATTTGTCCATAGGTCTCGGCCTCAAATTATAAAGTTTTCTCCCAGGTACTGTTTAGTCTTGGAAAAGGAGTTCAGGTTCTGTAGTGTCCAATCGAATTGACGGTGGTACAGCAGGTTGTAAAATATTGTCACTCTCCTGTTCAGTAAGTGTTCCTTTTACACGTGCATCACTGAAAGGCAGAAAACGTGGCACAGTTTCAGTCTCTGAGTCGGCGACACCCTCCTGGACCCACCGGTCGTATGGCAGGGGCAAAGGGATCCGTTTGCAGTGGATCCCGTGGATCCAGTTTTTCTTCCCCTCCACTCGAACGGCTGATCTTGTTGAGAGAAGAACGAGATGCGGTCCGGTCCACCTGGGCTGATCGTTCTTTGTCCACTGGAAGTTTTTTACTAGAATCCAGGAACCAGGGTCGATCTGATGACCTGTAGTTTCAGAGACCGGAGGCAGGGTGTCATGGACCTGTTGGTGTAAAACACGCAATTTAGCCGTCAATACGTACAAATAATCAAGCAAAACAGGGTGTTCGATTTCACTGAACTTTGTGGGCCTTGGCCTTGGCACTCCCCAATTTCATAGGGACTAAGTCCCACTCGCGAATGCACAGTCATTCTGGTGGATAGGAGTGCTAAAGGGAGAGCGTCAGGCCATTTAAGACCAGAGCTCGCTTGGATTTTGGCCAGTTTAAGTTTTAAAGTGCCGTTGTAGCATTCTACTAATCCAGCTGATTGGGGGTGATTTGCAGCTTGGAACTTTTGCTGAATGCCTAGTCCTTCACATACTCTCTTCATCACACGACCCACAAATTCACTCCCATTGTCACTCCAGACCATTCTAGGCATTCCGAATCTGGGGAAGAACTCTTTCACAAGGGCTTTAGCTGTGGATAAGGCAGTGTTGTCTTTTAGGGGGTATGCTTCCACCCATCTTGAAAAGGCACAAACAACAACGAGTACGTATTTTAAATTGTTGCACCTCTCCATGTGGATGAAATCTAGCTGCAAAACCTCGAACGGATACGTAGGAGATGCAAAATGACCAGCTGGAGTTGGGGTTCCCCTACCAGGATTGTGTTTCAGACACACCATGCAATTCTTGACCACATTCTCTGCACACTTAGGAATTCCAGCATTTTGCCATACTGGAGCCAAAATCTTGCAAATCCCTTTCACACTGATATGAGCCATTCCATGAGCCATTGTGACCACTGCAAGCACATACGCATTGGGTAACAACCATCTCTGATGCTCTGACAATTCAATCCAACAACCATTGGCATCCAATTTACCCGTACTTTCTCTCCACACACTCAACTCTTTCTCTGTAGCTTCAGCTTGAATCGATTTCACACTCTCTATCGTGTCTTCACACATTCCAACGTCACCAACCCATCTTGCAGGGCCTGCAACATACATTCGGCTCATCACATTCCTTGCTGTTTCTTTTGCGATTTCGTCAGCAAATGCATTTCCACGACCACCATCATCAGTCACTTTCTTGTGAGCACTGCATTTTACAATTGCAACTTGCAACGGCAAAGTCAGTGACTCAAGAAGCTCATTCACCAACTAACCATGCTGAATCTTAGCTCCATGCGAAGTCAGGAACCCACGTTCTTTCCACAATCGTCCAAAACTGTGAGCCACTCCAAATGCATACTGGCTGTCGGTATAGATTGTCACTTTCATTCCTTTTGACAACACACATGCTCTCGTAAGTGCAATCAATTCTGCTGCTTGAGCTGAATTATGTGGGATACGTGCAGCTTCAACAATTGTATGCAAAGTCGTGACAGCATATGCTGCAGTCGTATCACCATTCGGAAGCTTGAAGCATGAACCATCCACCCATAAGGTACCATCACACTTTGCAAGGGGAGTATCTAGGAGGTCTATTCTCCCTTTCGTTTCATCTTCTGTTCTAAGAAAACAATCATGCTGTTCTGAATCATCTAACTCCGTTACAATTGGCAACAACGTAGCTGGGTTAAGTGTGTTGCATCTTTTTATGTGCACATGACTCGCTAACAATGTTAACTCGTAACCTGACAATCGAGCACTAGTTAAGTGCTGTGTCTTGGTTCTGTTTAACAACGTGTCCACTGCATGTGGAACCATTGCAATTAACGTGTTATTCATCACTAAACCAGCAGACTGTCGAATAGAAACAGCTGCTGCCGCTGTGGCTCTCAAGCAACTTGGCAATGCTTTAGCTACCGGGTCCAAAGTCGACGAAAAATACGCGCATGGACGCTGCTTGTCTCCAAACAACTGTGTCAACACTGATAATGCACAACCCTCTTTCTCATGGACATACAATGTAAAGGGCTTACTGTAATTGGGGTTGCCCAACACAGGAGCCGAACATAATGCATCACGCAATTCGGAAAAACTTTTCTGACACTCTTCAGACCATGGGACGGGATTCGGTGTATCTTTACAAGTTAATGCCACCAAAGGTTTGGCTAATAACGAAAAATTTGGTATCCATTGCCTGCAATATGATGTAATGCCCAAGAAAGCACGCACTTCTCTCTGTGTTCTTGGCACACTCAATTTCGCTATTGCCTGAATTCTTACTGGGGTCAGTTTCCTTCCCTCCTTCGATAAGAGATGACCTAAGTAGGTCACTTCTTGTCGACAATATTGCAATTTTGAGAGAGACACTTTGTGATGCAAATCACACAGATGACGCAACAAAGACAACGTGGCTTCTTTACAGATTTCCTCAGTATCTGCAGCAACAAGCAAATCATCAACATACTGAATGAGGGTAGCGCCATCAGGTAAAACAATCGTATCAAGCTGTGTCTTTAGAGCTTGACTATATATTGATGGACTTTCACAGTAGCCCTGGGGAGCGCTTTTAAAGCGGAAGCCTCGACCTCCTAAACTGAAGCCGAAAATATCCCTACTCTCCTCTGCAATCGGGATGCTGAAGAAAGCATTATTCAAGTCAATCACCGAAAACTAGGTAGCAGAAGCTGGAATCATAGTCAATAGGGCAGTAATGTCAGGCACGACTGTAAATTGTGGCACAACTATTTTATTGACCTCTCTAAGATCGATCACGAATCTGTAAACAGGTGGCTGAGAAGGGTCAGTTCGTTTCAACACAGGCAGAACAGGACTATTGCAAACGTCGCCTCTTGTCTCTTCAATCACATCTTTTTCAATCAGATCATAAATGATCGCCAGCAAAGCTTTCTCACCTTCACTAGAAATTTTGTATTGGGGAATGCGTGGCATTTTAACATTGGCTTTCAATGTTACAACATATGGTGGTATTTCCAAAAGACCTACATCATTAGGACCAGTAGCCCAAAGAATATTAGGGAGAGATGACAATTCTGTTGGAAGTTTGTCCCTTGACAAATACATTGGAGAAACCACTTTCTTACCCAGTGTAAGTTGTACTCCAGAAGGAGAACAGTACAAAGTCGCATACAATCTTTTTAACAGATCCAATCCTAACAAGTTTTCACCACAACCTGTTGTCAGAATAAGGGGTGCTTCGAATTCACAAGGCCCAACAGAAAGGGACAAAGGGTCAGAAATCGGATTTCTAACTGGGGCGCCAGAAAAACCTACTGATACATTCGTTTCGCCAGACAAAGGTGCGCCAGGGAGTTTTGAGTGCATAATAGAACTCTTTGTAGCACCAGTATCCAACAGAAAAGGCTCTGACACACCTGATGTAATCACCTCAACATAGGGTCCACTCTGATCTACTGGAACTGAAACAACTCCCTCTCTTTGTCTATGGCTGTCCTAGCAATCATTACCTTCCATGTGCTCATCTTCTGCATAGTAATCATCAGCGTAGTACTGAGCTGTCCTACCAGACGCATTATTCTGTTGATCAAATGTATTCATTGAATTTTGAGGCGGAAAGGAACGTGCGTTCTGGGGGAAATTTTCACGTCCTCTACCTCTAGGTGCTTGATGAACACCTCGACCTCGTGCACCTGAGACACCATTCGCGCGCTGTAACAAAACAGGGCAACTATACTTAAAATGCCCCTCTTCCTTACAATACGAACACTGATTGGGACCTACAGGGACACGTGGTTGAGTATACTCGACACTTTGCGAGTTCCTCTGATACTGTTGAGGCTGCTGATAGTTATTCCGATAGTTACTCTGTGCACCACTATTTTGACCACCACGTGGCGGGTACGCTTGCTGTAAAAGAACCTTTGTTTTCAACTCTTTAGTTTTCTTTTCTGCTCTATCTTTCTCATCTTTATCTCGATTTTCGTAATATTGTGCAGTAGCCAATATCTGTGCTGAAGAGGAAACTGCCCAAGAACTCTCTGAATCTTTTAACTTTTTACACAACTCGGGAAGCAGATTGTGCACAAATTTATCGACGAACAATGGCTGACCACCTTCTGTGCTCATATCTTGACCACTGTGGTCGACAAATGTCTCTTCAAACCTGGTGAAGAAATCAGACACCTTTTCATCTTTCTTCTGCTTGCATGCAGACAATTTATCCCAATTTACTCGCATGGCAGGCATTATAGTTTTCATGTAATCAATGATCTTACCAGGAAGTTCTGCTACTAAAGGCTCAGGTTTAGCACCACCAACTTGCCGGTCATCTGCAGCCGCAATATTAGCCCATGAGTCACCTAACTCCTGATCATGATCTGCATGACAAATCTTTCCCCATAAAGGCTGTGGGACAACATTCCCAAACAGCATATCTATATCCGCTAAATTCATGATGCATGAGCCTGCAGTCTGTGACAATTCCTTGTAATACCCTGCAGGATTCTTACGGGGATCAGGTAATGTCTGCTTAAGGGCCAAAACTTCAGCTCGCTTCCAGGGAACATGTACCCATACACGCTGAAAATGTGCCGGTATAGGTGGTGGAACATTACCAGGACCAGCTGCTACTGCTTCCTTCCATACTGGAGGAACTTCTCTCATGGGATATTGTCTCCCCTTCTTTTTAACAGAGGAATCAGACAAACAACGACCTAGAAACACCTTCAGTCCTAAGTGACAACAACGTCGCAACTGCTTTCTCAACATCTGAACCCACAATTGCGCCTTTTGAAAACTCAAACCGTACATGGCTCAACTTGGGCGGATTAGAGTCCAAATCATTGTCCTCCAAATCTTCACACAGAAAAGCACACATTTTCTCAAAAACGTATCTCTGCCTTGATGCTTCCCACTGATGGAAGACATCCATAACAGATTCTAGATCATATTTCATCGGGTCAGTCACCCATCTATGTGCCAAATGATTCACCGTTTCCTTCTCCCTAGAATCAGACAGTTGGCTACGCAACTGTGTGCGCTCAGAGGTAGGAGCTGGACTTGCCGCTCCAAAGAAAGGATATAGAATACTAGTAACAGTACTAGCCACTCTCTGACGAACAGAAGGAGAAGTCGATGAAAAGACAAGCGGAAAAGCAGGGTGAGGCAAGGCAGATGCAGAGGCAGTATCAGGAGGAGTACCAGGAGTGGTAGTCGTTATAGTAGTCAAAGTTGTAGGGAGTAAAGGCAGAGCAGATGTCAAAGGCGAGGCCCTTGAGGAGGCTGCACCGGAGGAATAGGAGCCAACTGAAGAGTAGCTGGTGGGTGCTGTGGAGGAGCAGGAGGCAATGCAACCACGGGTTGCGCAGCTAAAGGTTGCGGAGGTGCTGTAGCATTCTGCGTATAGGGGGGTGGCGAACTTAACAAATGCGCCATTAACGGATCTTTTTCAAGTTCTTTTGCTGCATCTTGCTGAAGAGGCGGCAAAACTGGATATCATTTATCTATTACCATTTTACGTTGCCTGTGCAACTGCTCACTCATCTGTTCTTCTTCATTGTCTTTAAACTGCATAGCAGCTTGCATTATCGAAATACCCCTTTCTCTCTTATTTTTCTTCGCTAATTTAATTTCCTTCTGTTTGGCTTCCTTACGCCATAGGCGGAAAGAGTCAAACATCGCCGGCCGGGCTTTCTTCTTGAAAAGTTTAACTTCGAGATTGTCTAAGATTTCCGTGTCAAAGCTACCATATTGGGGCCATTTTAAAACGCCATCTTTTCTGGTGTATTTGATCCACACTTCATTATATGTGATAGGGCCTACTCCATTTTTCACATACAATTCATAAGTTGGAGTTCCAATCGGAGGAACCGGACACGAGTCCTCCAATCAGGAATCCCTATTACAACCAAGACAAAACAAATTTCCAAGTCTGCTAAGACCAGGCATCTTCGCTCTCTAGTCTAGCTTCAAACTTCAAAGGATTATCGATTACGATATTGCTCGTGAATACACGAGTCCTTTGGCTTTGGCACTTGCAAGTTCCAAACAAAGTGATCCCAAAGGGGGTACCCAAACTAAGACCAACTAAGGACTGGGAGTCGCTCCACTTATACTTAACTGAGATATCGATGACGTCACCAGAAAACTCGTCTATCGTTTCGCTCTACCAAACATCAAGGGTCCAAATAAGGGCGATAGCCAGGGCAGCAGACCTTCGTAGCCGTCGGGAAGCGGGGAACCTTGCAGCAAAGACTTTCAGACCACGTCGACATGCAGGGGTCGATGAAGTGGTTGGCCTTCCTCCAGAATTTTCACACGAAGCTCCTCATGAACCTCTGACTTGGACCGGTACCATTGGTATCGCCCCACGTTGGGCGCCAGCTGAGGTACTGGGTTTTTCAGAACCGGTACCGAACCGGTTACCCAGTGGTGTCAGGGTACACCCTAAGACCTCGAGTACTTTCCTGATTCAGACCACAGAAACTCAGAGTCTTCTAGGTGAAGTCAAAGATCGAATTTATTGGCTGCAACCAAGTAACAGGCATTCTAGAAGTACAACAACACGGTGTGTATATTCTCAGGAGACTGCTCAATCTTACAAAGCCAGGCTTCTCTTTTTATACAAAATAATATGCTTCAGGCAAACATTCTTAATTTTACAGTAGGCCATTCACATATTTTCAGTACAAAGAAAAAGCAGAGTCATGATGACAAGCCCACATTACAGTTCGTCCAGCCCATAATAAATCACCCGGCAAGGCCCAACATTTTCATCAGATATCGGTGGATCCCCAATAAAAACGGGCACCTCCTCATCATAAAGCAAGTGAGAGAAAAGAGCAGGGACAGGTGTGAGCAAGATTAGACAGGGTGTGTGTGCGATGAAAAGGGTTTATGGCATGTTGTGCCTTGATGCTATCTCGTTCGGCCACTGGGAGAGGAACTGACCAAACAGGTTCGGCCTGGGGCTATGGTTTCAGCTTGCCCAGGTCAGAGAGAAGTCAATTAAGGTGTACGTGTCCTTTGGAATCGAATTTGGCTGTATTGTAAGCATATGTGAGGGCAACTCCTAAAATGGCTGCCGTACACAAAATGGAAGCCAAGGGTTCAGTACGAAAATGATGATTTCGAGGTGAAATCGTTACTGGAATATGACGAAAATGCTTGTACATAGTGTACTAGCCATTTTCGGTCTTTTGATATAAAAATCGTCATGCTACGACGAAGTTTTATTCACGAGTTCAGAATTTTCAGAACTACACTGTAAGCAGCGTACTATTCGGGAAAAAAATACTAGAATTGTAGTACACAAACACAACAAATAATTAACACTCACCTAGCCCCGGAATGAATGAATGAATGAAATTATTTATAGAGCGCACGATGGCCAAACGGCTTCCTGGCGCTGAGAAGTCTAGGGAACAGAACAAGCAAGGCTAGGAAGGATATTAACAGGGGTAGGCCAAAGCAAACACGAATGTTTTAAGTGCTTTGCGGAAGTGTGAAAAGATGGGAATAGAACGCATAGAAAGAGGGAGGGAATTCCAAAACCGGGGTGCAAGAACAGAAAATCTGGAACCACCAGTGCGAGTTTTGCGGAAGCGGGGGACTGTGAGGAGGGCAGAAGAGGATGAACGGAGAGTACGGACAGGGGAGTAGGAGGAAATGAGGGAGTTGATGAACGCCGGTGCCGAGCGATCAAGAGCCCGATAAACAAAGCACCCTAATTTAAACAAGGATCTCTGCGGGATAGGTAACCAGTGAAGGGATTTGAGGACAGGAGTGATGTGAGAAGTTTTGGGCAAGTGAAAGATGAGTCGGGCAGCCTGATTTTGGATTGCTTGAAGGCGGCGGGTTTCGTAGGCAGGAATGCCCACGAACAAGCTATTACCATAATCAAGGCGGGAAGTGATGAGAGCAGAAATGATAATTTTAAGAGATTCAAGGGAAAAGAAACGAGAAATTTTTCGGATCAACCGAAGGGAAAGAAAACAGGAAGATACGACAGCGCTGACCTGGCCATGCATGGACAGGTCCTGGCTGACCTTGATGCCCAAGGTTTTTACAGAGGCGACCGGGGTGGGAGGGGGTCTGAGGGAGGGGGGCCAGAAAGCAGAGGACCAAGGGCTGGATGAGCCGCCAGTCAGAACAAGCTCGGTCTTATCTGGATTGAGCTTGAGGTGATTGGCGCCCATCCACCCAGAGATAAAAACCATGGTGGAGCGGAAAAAGGATAGGGAGTGAAAAGGAGAAGAGAGGTCAAAGACAAGCTGGAGGTCATCCGCGTAGTTGAACACCGAGACCCCCAGCTGAAGAAGAGAAGAGATAAGTGGGTGAATATAAAGATTGAAAAGAAGAGGAGAGAGAGAGGAACCTTGGGGAACCCCACAGGGCACCGGGAGGGGAGGGGCAGAAAAGCCGGAGAGGTGAACAGCTTGTGAACGTCCTGTTAGAAAGGACGTGATCCAGGAAAGAGCAGTACCTCTAATGCCCGCTGCGCTGACACGGTCTAAGAGAATGTTATGATCGACCGTGTCAAACGCAGCGGACAGGTCGAGGAGAACCAAGGCTTGGGGAGAATTAATGTCGGCCTTGGCTTTCAGCTCGTCGAGAACGGCGAGCACCACGGATTCGGTCGAATGACCCGAGCGAAAGCTTGCTTGGTGAGAAGCGAGGTGTTGGTTCTGCTCAACATAAGTAGAAAGACAGGAAGTAACATACGATTCCAGAATTTTAGCAAGGTAGGGAAGAAGAGAAATGGGCCTGAAGTTAGAAGGGAGGGAGGAGTCAAGACCAGGTTTTTTAAGAATGGGGGAAACAATAGCAGATTTAAATGAGGAAGGGACCGATTCAGTAGAGAGGGAAGCATTAAGGAGGGAAAGAGGGGCAGCAGGGCAAGAAGAAAAGAGAGTTTTAAGAATGCGAGCAGGGGCACAATCAATGGGGGAGTCGGACTTGATTTTTGTGAGTAGGACTAAGAAGGAGTCCAGAGAAAGGGGAGGGAAAGAGGAGAAAGAAGAATTAGACATAGGAGGGCCAGGGTGAAGAGGGGTAAAAGGAGTGACAGAAATTTTAGATTTGATTTTAACGAACTTCTCGATGAAGAAGTCGTTTAGAGAGGTGCAGAGGGCCTGAGAAGGAATGAAGTTGGGGCAAGCACGATCAGAAGTAGCCAAGTTATTAACCAAGGAGAAGATCTCTTTAGATTTATTAGCCGAAAGGGTTACTTGTTCGGAAAAGTACTTAGACTTAGTTGCAAGAATAGCTTTCTTGTACTCTTTAAGAAGAGATTTATATTTTTCCTTGAGGTCGGGGCAGTAGCTACGGCGCCAAAGGCGCTCAGAGCGTCTGAGCTCTAATTTAAGGGCCTTGAGCTCAGGGTTGAACCAACGATGGGCCTCGTGTGGGCGAATGGACTTAACTAGCTTAAGAGGGGCTACTAAGTCGCAGGCAGACGAGAGCCAGTTGCCAACTGCAACGGCCTGTGAGTCGAGGGAAATGCCATTGAGGTCAGGGGAAGAAGAAGCAAGGGAATGAGAGAGGGAGGACAGATCGGCACGATTCCAACTGCGTGCATAAACATTCTTGGGGCGGAGGTGTTTATGAGGGGAACCAGTATTAATAGTGAAAGAAATGAGAGAATGATCGGACCAGGTACACGGGCGAATGCTGGGGGGAGAAACTATATCCGAGGATGACCAAACTTGGTCCAGGGTGTGTCCGAGATTGTGGGTAGGGGTCATTACATGAGACTTGAAATTAAGACAAGAGAGAGTGGCCGTGAAGTCCTTGGACGCTAGGTCCTCCCTGGGGTCGCCTGGCCAGTAGTTAAAGTCACCTAGCAGGAGCACAGAGGAGTTGTTAACTACAAGGGTAGCAAGAAGCTCCTGCAGGGAGGCCACAAACGTAGGCATGCTCAGGGGGGGCGATAGACAAGGACGACAGTGAGAGGTGCGGAAAGATTGGTGGAGCGGGCGACCAGAAGGTCCACCCCAGCTATAGGAGATTGAGGAAGGAGCTGGAATTGAAGGGTGGATCGGGCAATCAAGGCGACACCCCCCCGGTCTTGCCGTCGGGGCGGTCAGCCCGGAGGGCATAATAAGAGTCGGGGAGGATGGCTAGAATGTCAGGGAGAGAGGCGTCAGTGAACCAAGTTTCCGTCAAGAGCAGAATATCAGGGGAGTCAGTAGTGAGAAGGTTGAACAATTCCAGATGATGGTTGCCTGCCGAGCGGGTATTAAGGAGGTAGGCGGAGGCAGTGTGAGAGGGTAATGGGGTTGAGGTGGGGGGAGGTCTGATGTCCAGAGAGGGCAAGGGGGGCGCAGGGCGCGGAGGGGTGACACGGTCTAAGTGAGAGGAGTAGATACCTAGGGTGACAAGGTGCTGCCTAAGAGAAAGAGGAAGGGGTACAACAGAAGTGCAGGAAAGGAGTTGTCCAGAAGTGTATGCCAGAGAGGGAGCAGGAGGTATGGCCCCTTGGCCCGTCCGGCCGCGGACGGGCGCAGACGGGCTTAACTCTGGCGCAACTCCGGCGCGTTTACGGCGCGCCCGCTGCGCTCGTCCGCTGCGCTGACGCATGGAGGCCGTATAAGTAGGCTGTGACGAGGGAGGTGGGAGGAGTCAGCGGGGCGGGAAGGGAGGGGTATTTTAAAAAAGAATAGCGTCTAGCGCTCGAATTCAGCGCGACGGCGAAGCAGTGGGTCTGCTATTACTCAGCAGAGAAGATGAAGGTATTTAAAAAGTGTTCCCAGCGCGCAGCGTGCGAGCCCTCTGCCACCGGGCTGCTTGTCTGTGCTGGGGAAAAGTGGGCGGAGCCTAAATAGGCTGTGACGAGGGAGGTGGGAGGAGTCAGCAGGGCGGGAAGGGAGGGGTATTTTAAAAAAGAATAGCGTCTAGCGGTCGAATTCAGTGCGACGGCGAAGCAGTGGGTCTGCTATTACTCAGCAGAGAAGATAAAGGTATTTAAAAAGTGTTCCCAGCGCGCAGCGTGCGAGCCCTCTGCCACCGGGCTGCTTGTCTGTGCTGGGGAAAAGTGGGCGGAGCCTAAATAGGCTGTGACGAGGGAGGTGGGAGGAGTCAGCAGGGCGGGAAGGGAGGGGTATTTTAAAAAAGAATAGCGTCTAGCGCTCGAATTCAGCGCGACGGCGAAGCAGTGGGTCTGCTATTACTCAGCAGAGAAGATGAAGGTATTTAAAAAGTGTTCCCAGCGCGCAGCGTGCGAGCCCTCTGCCACCGGGCTGCTTGTCTGTGCTGGGGAAAAGTGGGCGGAGCCTAAATAGGCTGTGACGAGGGAGGTGGGAGGAGTCAGCAGGGCGGGAAGGGAGGGGTATTTTAAAAAAGAATAGCGTCTAGCGCTCGAATTCAGCGCGACGGCGAAGCAGTGGGTCTGCTATTACTCAGCAGAGAAGATGAAGGTATTTAAAAAGTGTTCCCAGCGCGCAGCGTGCGAGCCCTCTGCCACTGGGCTGCTTGTCTGTGCTGGGGAAAAGTGGGCGGAGCCTAAATAGGCTGTGACGAGGGAGGTGGGAGGAGTCAGCAGGGCGGGAAGGGAGGGGTATTTTAAAAAAGAATAGCGTCTAGCGCTCGAATTCAGCGCGACGGCGAAGCAGTGGGTCTGCTATTACTCAGCAGAGAAGATGAAGGTATTTAAAAAGTGTTCCCAGCGCGCAGCGTGCGAGCCCTCTGCCACCGGGCTGCTTGTCTGGCTGCGGTACACAAAATGGAAGCCAAGGGTTCAGTACGAAAATGATGATTTCGAGGTGAAATCGTTACTGGAATATGACGAAAATGCTTGTACATAGTGTACTAGCCATTTTCGGTCTTTTGATATAAAAATCGTCATGCTACGACGAAGTTTTATTCACGAGTTCAGAATTTTCAGAACTACACTGTAAGCAGCGTACTATTCGGGAAAAAAATACTAGAATTGTAGTACACAAACACAACAAATAATTAACACTCGATGTCTAGCAGGTTCAGCAGGTCCTGGTCTAAATTATCAACCCAGGGGTGCATCAGCTGCTGGATGGTGCACTGAACCTGGCTGGTGCAGCGTATGCACTGGCGCACCCTCCCTCAGTGCACCCGAAGCTCCCACAAGAGGTATTCACTGCTGGGCCTGCACCCTGCTACTAGCATGGACGGGAAGTGGTGCTGCACAAAAAAACTAGAGCTGCCACCTCCTCCTCACAAAAGATCACCTGGGGCTGCCCACCTGGGCGACAGCCCACCTGCAAGGAAGCTGTCCCTCTGCCTTGCTGCTGGGTGAGGTAGAAAAAAAGGAAAAGAAAGGGAAGAGAAAGAAAAAAAGATATAAGGAAGTAAGGGAAAATAAACAAAATACAAAAAGTCATGAAAAACACCAATTTGTTTTTTCTAAGAATATAAAATACGCAAACACAAAGAGATACACTAATATAATAAATGAAAATGAGGGGTAAGTAAGTTATAACTAGGGAGGATTAAAAGATTAGAAGGGATTCTAAAAATAAGCGCAGCACCATACCAGGGAGTTGAAAACAAGATTGCTGCACACATCGAAGTGCATGGCGCTCTTTGCTCGTGATTTCCAACAAGATGACGCACATGATAACTCTATAGTGCTGTTCACACGTGTTTTGCAGTGCGAGGACGCACTCCCTGTTGCACTTGGCAACACGAACGGGCAACCATCAAACTCCACCCTTTATCAACAATTGCATCAAAAAGTGCCACTGGTAATATTGCTACGTCAAAGTAGCATCTTGTAGAAGAAACAGATGCATTGCTTTGCATTATTTCTTGTGTTCATTTTGAGGTTGAATAATCATTTTCATCTCAAGATAGGCTACCATAGGCTGTTTCAGATGTAGATCCAAGATGATTTCAGTTGGACAGTTTATGCACCAGAACACAGATTTTGAAAAGGTGAGCATCCAGTACTCTCTAAGTTTAGATAGCCAAGTATGTCCCATGTAGTGTGCTGGAGTGCCTCTGCAGTTTTGCTCAGCTGGATATATGTACTTTATGTTGTTGATTTCCTTGTCTGAACAGGAGAAAGATAATGATACCACATCTAATTAGCATTATGATGGTTGGAAATCCTCCAAAAAATGCCAGAATACTGTTTTAAATCAGTCACCAGTCCGGATGCAATGTTCTTCAAAAGATGCACTACACCAGTTGTCACAGACAAATTAAATATTGTGTGTATGTTATCTGCAAAATGTGTTGAGCATTGTGCTTGTAACAGCCTCTGAATTTCTGAACTAGATCTGGCTGTCTGCAGATTATAAACTTCAACTGCTGAAGTCAGAGGGACTTGTTTTTGCAACAGAACAGACAATAGCGTGTTTACATCATTAAAACACATAGATGTCATACTTATTTTGGTCCAAGGGATGTTCTTTATGATATTTCTAGGTGAAGGATACAAATTCCTTCCAAAAAATTGTGTTATTTCTGAAATTCATATGCGGGACATTGTTAAAAATAAATGAGAACCATTGTCATGTCCTTTAGGATAGTTCCGTCATGTACATACCGATTACATACATTTTTTCCCATCCACACGACATACCGGTCTTACACAGGTGACCTTTTACCTAGTAACTTACTTCTGTCTCTTCGACACCGGGCTCTTGGTACCCAATCTTAATCCATGTACCTGACGTACATAAACATGTCCCCAGGCACAGAGATGTATTCTGCATAAGGGTAACCACTTTTTTCAACCATTGCCAACAGCCAGCTCACAATGAGTGTTTATGTTTAGAAAAGGATTAACAAAGGATTAGTGAATGTTTTCAAAACATATCGATTTTAGAAGAAACACTGGACTGACCACTTGGGTGTAAAAGACCCTTACTTCCAATTACAGACAGAGAGAAGAATTCTTTCCAGGCTGGACCGAGACTCTGCAGGTTGATCCTTCGACAGGCAGAGACCGACATCCCTTGCGGGGTGCCTTCCTCGACGCAGAGTAGGGGTCCTTCATTCAGAACAATCAGGTGAGGGGTTTGCACTTCCCCCGGGAGATTCTTGGCTCTATTAGGATATATCCAAGCAGTTACATTCACATGCTTCACCTACATATCTAAGCTAGGTACATTTAGGTAGGGTACGCATCGTAGGAGTAAGCCAATGCTATTGTTCTATATAATCTGCTTTGATTTCATCTTATTAGCACTATGGTAGAAATGTATCTGCTATTTACGATATTGGTGCTAGCGATTACATTTATCTGCTCCTGTATTTTGATTGTCGCAGTGAATATATTTCATACTAGACTGACCCTTGATCAATAAATAATTATTGAAATCGTTCCAATCGTCATTCTATGTGTATTCTGAGGAAAGTAACCACGAGTGACCGAGCGAAAGATACCTTATTGTTTTCCATAATACCTGAGGAATCAGGGTTGTCGTGTTTAGTGGTTGCCAAAAACTACCAACACCGCTGTAGAATACAGGGGGGTGGTAGTCGCACTGTAGAGCTAGCTGGTCTAACGGCTAACTCATTCTGTGGGGGTTTCCAGAATCTGTCTGCACACAAAGCCCTCAGTTTAGGTCATCCAAAAGGCGCAGGTCCTGGGGGGGTCCTAGGAATTACGCGACACCATTATTCAGAAATGCATGATGTGTGGGAATGGATGTAAAAAACAACTTAACCCTGGTATCAAAGCACTACAGATTCCATGCTGTGATATGGTGTCACACAGGAGGGAGTGTCCACGAGGATTTATGCAATGTGCTGTACTGATGCATACAGGTCCATCTTCATTTTTATTTAAACAGATGTGGGTGAAAGGGAACTTCTATGAATGAAATAATTGTGAAGTTAGCATGGTTTCCTACTAGTCAATGGATTTATATATCTGACAGTCATGAAAACGAAACTTTGTGATAGGCAATAAAATAATGTCATGTATTAATCAGGTGTCAATGAATGTACTTGTTTTGCCATTGTTTTTGCGTGGGCGACTAATTATATGGTTCAAACAGGGCTGTTTCATTGAGAAGTTGCCAAGGCACGAAACCTGATCTAATGATTGTTGCACCAAGTTTACATGTATAATTGCTCTTAACTGAGATTTCCCATGTAATACTAAATTCAGGTCTTCTTTCAGAGGTCTAGAGCTGAGGACAGAATGTGATTTAATGAGTACCCTCTTTTAAAAAGCGTGTCTATTCCATTGTCAATAACTTTAAAGACAGTTTCATATTTTCTTGATCTTTTTGTTTAATTCTTTCTACAGTTTCTTTCTCTAAATATGTATTTGATTACTGAAAACTGCATATATTCCTGCGGCAAGGAATCTGTTATTTCTTTAAGTACACCGTCCCAGCAGATAGTCAGAAAAATCCATGTTCTAAATAGTTAAGGAAAAGTGTTGTTTTACTGTTGAAATACTTGAAAGTTCTAGCCATTGTTGGTAAAGCTTGCTAACACTATGGGGGTCATTAGGATGGCGGGAGGACTTTGCCCGCCCGCCATCCTCGTGGTAATCGGGACCGCCCGCCATAAGGGCGGGGGTCCCGTGGGGAGTATTAGAATGTGCCCGCCACAGTGGCGGGCACATCCTGTATTTTTAGCATTGTGGCGGGCGGTGCTCTCTGCACCGCCCGCCACAATGCTGAAAAAGCATTTCAGCATTTGCATAATCAAAGCAGCAGGTACCGCGCGGTGCCTGCCACTTTGATTATGCTAATGCAGGGGGTACCACAGGTACCCCCCATGTGCACCCCTGTACTCTCCTTCACTCTGGGGGCCCGCACGGGGCCCCCAGAGTGAAGTCCGCCTGCCTTTCCGTGGCGGCATTGCTGCCACGGAAATGCAAATGGAGACGCACATCCAAATATGGCTGGCGGTGTCTAATAGACACCGCCACCATATGAACCCTTTTCCGCCCCGGCTGCAAGGCGACCGGGGCGGAAAAGGGGGGGCGGTGTTTGCCTCCGCTGCGGTCCCCCCCGCGATTGTAATGTGGCGGGTGGGCAAAAGGGTGGCGGGCAGGCATTTATGTCAGGCGGATCGCCACCGCCCGACATTGTAATGGACCCCTATATGTGGTAACTACTACAGGTGCCTGTGTATTGTAGTGCAGGTCAGGATGATACATTTTACATCAAGGAGAGTTGGAAAGAAATCACTGCATGCTGATGTCAGAATCATAAGGCCACAAGGCTAAACCTTCAACAGGAAATTGTGATAAATTATCATTAATGACCGATTTAGACATATTCATTTGAAACCGCCCATTACTGCACATGGTCAGATTAACCTTTGGAATAGAAGGTGTCTTTAATTCCTTCATTGTTCCACACCGCAGACAAGAAGTCTGCTGGATTGTTTAAAAAAAAGATTATTTCTTTTTGTATCATACACGCTTGAAATAAGGCTTCTTTGCCTTGGATTTGCTAAAATATGGTTCCCCATATACTGTTCTCATAAGCATTTGCTTTCCAATACTCAGTCCTTCAATGGCCAGGTTTAGACTAAACTCAGTGAAGTAACTCAGTTTTTTGGCAGTGATTAGATGTTATGGAAGCTGCTGTGGCTTCTGTATGAGATAGAAGGCTGAAGGGTGTGATCTGTCAGCAATCTGAAAGTAAGGCCATTTCTTTAAGAAATTAGAATGGCTCGGGGGGGAGGGACAGTGTTCCTACTCTGTGTAATTGTGTATTTCTCTAGGATAGCTAGTCCTATGTATGAAATAATGTGCATAGTGGTGCTCACAATACATTTCTTTGTAATTTTCTGAATTAAAAAAAGGATCCTCATCATTCAAAGTAGCATATGCCTACAAGTAAGACATAATTCCTTTAACAGTGTAAATGGCCCAATCATCTGAAATAGTACCGGGATTATAGCATCATTCTTTGAAACTTTTGTCACATATGTCAATTACAATATCGATTTACGATTTCGAAAGCTTTATTCGACAGCATGTCATAAAAGCAAAACATACATCACATCACAAACATTATAATTAATACATAACAAATACAGTATTTTAAAAAAGTTATTAAATCTAGATTGCTGTCGTTTACAGAATAAAAAAGTTTAAAAAGTCTTTTTAGATCAGTTAAAATAATACATAAAATGGTGGCCATTCTTATGTTTTTAAACATCTTAAAGTTCATTAGCTAGCTTCTAGAGGCTGTAAAGTGCGAGCGCGTATGGTCCAAGCCCACCTTAAAAATTTAACTACAGCAATCGCTATACAGGGTGAGCAGTCTGATTCTAGTATCCTTAGGGCCTCAATGTACCTCCGGGTGCCCAAGTTGGTACAGGTTGGTTTTAGCCACTAACGACGCGGGATGACATAAAGGGGACATACAAACAGTATATGAACTATGTTCTCAATCGAATCTTTACAGTTGTGACATTTGTCATCCCAGGTTAATGACCATTTATAGGTGACAGCTTTTACAGGGAGGGTCCCGATCCTAAACTGAAAGTATAATTTACGGTCAAACGGACCCTCTATGATATCCCAGTAAGCCTCACAAAGTGGGCGAGGTTTAAATTCAAGGAAGCGGCCTGTTCGATTGATATTTACACTAGTACTATTAGAAGATGTCCAGACCATTCCCCAATACTTTTTTTTCAGATTTATTTTTGGTGGAAACCTTGATGTGTCTGGATCTTCCCATAGCTGTCCGAGTTCCAATTTTATTAATAGTCCCCTTATCTCTTTAAGCCATGGGAGAGTATGGAAGCGATCTGCCCTAATGATATCCTTTAGTGCATGGGCATAGTGGACTAGTACAGGAGTTGTCCAAATTCGTCTCCAATACAATAGAGGCCGCAACCGTGCAATGTCCTCAATATTTTTCCTGCCAAGATCATATAGGAGCGGAACGGTAGGAGTACTTTGGGGGACCCCAACTAAACAGCGTAGAAATGTATTCTCCGCCTTTGTTAGTTGGTTCAAATGAATAAATCCCCAAAGTTCTGAACCATACAAAGTGGCACTTATAACCTTCATATTATAGATCTCCAAGGCAGGTGTAATTGGCTTGGTGAAGGAAGCTTTATGCTTGGAGCATAGGGCACCCGCAAGCTGGTGGAATTTTAAAACAGCCATGTCTATGTGACTTTTCCAGCCCATATTACTCTGGAGAGATATTCCTAGGTACGTAATGCCTCTACCTGCTCTAATGGAGTTCCATTTAAATAGATTTTACCTTTGCAGGTTTTCCGCTGATTCAGGGTCATGAACTTGGTTTTTGAGGTGTTTATCTCAACTCCACGCAGTTGGCAACATTCTCCAAAAGCATTCACAGCCTTCTGGAGCCCACTTGGGGACCGGGAAACAATCAACGTATTTACAATATCTTAGTAAGACCCATAATCTGATATGGAACCTTCCTAGACTATACCTTCGGGCACAGAATAAGCTGTAATGTTCGACTCATAGAGACCTCTTAGAGCTCGCTTTGATGAGGAAAGTGGCTGCAGTTCATGGACCACAGGTAAGGCAATTGTTCTTGCAGGGACAAAGTGTCCATTCAGTAGTAATAGAACAATGAGTATAGTTGACAACCACATGATAAAAAGATACATTCTCAAAATGATCCAAGCGTAAGACCACAGAGGAACCAAATACTTGTCACAAAATCATTAACAAGCATGAAGCAATCTCTGGAGATGAGTGATTGTAGATTGGGTTGAAAAGACTCCTGTAAAATAGCCAGAGCCATTTTCAATATCATTGATCTTTTGAGGTTCTCAAAAGGGTACAAGTTCAAGTGATATAGCACTAGGCGGAATTTTATAGTAAACCATGGAATTATGTTGGACAGTACCCACTCTCATATTGGCAGCATCAGCTGTGTTTATTGCACTCATTGTTCTGGGTAGAATGTTAAGCTCAGATATCCCCAGCTGGGAATGTGAGCTAGCAATATTACTGCTTTGGTCAAGGGTAGCGCTTCTGTCTGTAGTGGTCAGTTGTAGAGGACTGATCACAAAGTGCTTTTTAATGGGGTTGATAGGCACCTGTCTATTTCTCCTTGAACTAGACAGATGAGGCAGAATAATAGTTCTGTTGCCTTTTGACCCAAGAACAGTGATCGGTGGTCTGTCAGATGGTTGAATAGCTTGCTTGTTGTGAATTTTCTCCCAAACATTGAGAACCAAACAGTCAGCAGCAGTGATAATCTTCTCTTCACAGGTGGTAGCATCAGAGTAGCTTGTGTAGATAGCTCTCTGAATTCTTGGGTACTTAGTAAAATATTCAAATGTTTCTCCAAATCAAATTTATTGTCGTCCACCACCTTCCCAGAATTATCTATGCCAAGCACATACAAAGGAACTCTGAAGAGACCTCGTATGGAGTGCGTCCTCCAAAAACTCATCTAGGTCAGGTGGTTTAAATGCTCTCTGAACTTCACACAGATTATGATACCAAATAAGACCTGAACTTTTACCCTATCAGTCAAATCTTGTTTACTCATGACATTGTACCTCTCTACAGCGCCGTTCAATTGAGCTTTGGGTGGGATGCAGATTTGCAGACAAACTCCCAGAGCAGACATTGAACCCCTGTAAGCCTTACAGGTGAATGCAGACCATTATCTGAATGAAATGAATGAACTGCTTCCTTTGACACTAGGCACAAATCTTTTTCTACTGCTGAAGGGCATGTATTTTTTTTGGGCCAAACCCATACTAATTGAGAACATGAATTAATAGCCACCAATATTTTTTCATATCAGTTAGCTGAATGGAGATGACTGATGTGGTCCACATAAATTAGATATTTGAAAACATAAGGGGAGTTGGCAAGAGCCTTTTACAGTGGAGGGTTTAATCTGTTGACAAAATCTCATACTGCCTAACATAGTCCCTAGTCTGTTTATATAAACCAGGCACCAGCATCATTGCTGTAGCATGTCTACAGTTGTGTTAATTCCTGCATGTGCAGAAGCCAACCCCTCATGAGCTTCTTTGATTAATTCTAATCTAGACAGAATAATGTAGAGAGAATTATTCTGTCCTCCACTCTGGTATCACAAATACAGGAATGTTATCTGAATTAAGGGTGAAGGAGTATTTAGGAGGAAAACCTGCTTGCTTGGTGACATTTACAGCTGTTAATAGGCTAGTGTCAGTCTTAATTAGAGTTCTGGTTAGAACTGTTACTCTGACGGTCAGAATTCCAGTCTTTGCCACTAGGTCAGCTTCACAGTTCCCTTTGGCATGAATTGTTGTGTAGCATTTTTGAATCCAAGCATAATTTACCGATTCATGCCCTTATATATGTATAATTCACATTGTCCTTATATAGGCAGAAATTATACCCATATTTAGACATAACCCATCCAGTCCAAATACTGGCATGGCTACTTCCACTTGTTCCAAAAAGCCACAACGATTTCTTGGAAAACTCAGCATTCAGCAGTCACGGACATCCCCTTGCTTGAATATTGATTTGTCCTAGAAATCATGGAGTTTTCAAAGAACTACCATTCCCTTGGGGTTCTTTGATGGCGTTATTATGTCCAACTTTACGTCAAACTAGGCACCTTCATGGTATTAATATGCCTACACTTGCCCTAACAAACATGCGGTGGTTCAGAGCAGCTCGACTATCTACTTGCCCGACGCAGCTCGCTACAGCAAGTGTTGAAGGAAGCCGACCCTCCAGCTGACGCACTGATCAAGAGGCTGCATTTTCACCCGGCGAGAATCCAGCTCCAGTGTTTCCAAGCTCCCCTCGCAGGGTGATGGGAAATCGAGTCCGAGACAGAGATACCAGACTTCCTTCATTCTAAAACTAAGGTACGGAGCTGATTAGACCCTAAGAGAAATCTTCGTTAGATTCTTGGCAAAGAAAATCTAAACCTATGCTACACCTCACTTACTTCTTCCCTCGTACTAGACTTAGGTTAGGTACATCGGGGTAGGCGTATTTTAGAAGCTCCAGTTGAGTACTTTTTAGCATTTGTTATTTATGTATGTATTTATCTATGGTCTAAGAAACCATAAAATGCTTTTACAGTATTATTTCATAATACTCTTCTTACTGTACGCATTATACTTTGCAACCAGTATTACGATTGTAGCAGTTCACTTTACTTGCATGAGAAAGAAGACTGTTCAATAAACACTTTTATTGAAAGTACCCGTCTCTTTATTTCTCTGCACTGCTGAAGAAAAGAGGTACAAATGGGGGTGGTGATGGACGGAGCATCCGAATTAATCAAACACTCACACCCAGTCAAAAGTTCTGGGTTTAATCCATCACCGTTCTTTAGCCCACTCTGCCACCCCAGTTCAGACATGGCTATATGCAAATCAGTCTGACCCTGTGCCTCATGGGAACAGTCCGGCCCGAACTGCCAAGCCATGCCTTCCCTGGACCGGAAACAAGCTTCCGAGGACCGGTTTCTGGCATTACAGCCGTCTTCAGCCCAGCTTGCTTGAATCCAGTGGCAAAGTGAGCAAGGGACTCACGTCTGAGCATACCCTGCCACACTTATGGCGGCCAAAGCGGTACAAAAGGGGGTGGTGATGGACGGAGCATCCAAATCAATCAAACACACCACCCCCTTTTGTACCTCTGAAGAAAAGAAGCATGCACGATTGACTGAGTAAAATGTCAATCTATTGTTTCCACGACTCTGAAGATCAGCTTTATTCTTGGGGAAACAAAGTTGTCATGTTTATGCGGTTGTCAGAAACTAATCCCTTCTTGTTCATTCGAGAAAGTTTCTAGTGACCTCTGAGCTAGCTGGCACTCACATTTAAGTCTAATATATTCGATAGAGACCTAGTAGACATAAGTCCTGCGTCAAATCTATAGGATATATTATTCCAATGCTCAGAGCCTATTGGGAATATAGGAACTACACTACAGAATGCCATCACACTGATGGCCCAAAGTGTATCTCATATGTACCAATGGAAGCTTATCTTGTAACACAGCTACCTTTCTGCAAAGCAGTTCATTCTTTATAGGTTTTTTCCTTTGAATCTTCAAATCCATTCACCCTCCAATGCTGCAAATCAACATTGTAGCCTTGTACACAAAAGGATGAGTCGGACACGATAAGTGTAGGAAGTGATGAGTCCTTGTTTTTTTAATAGAAGTAGCAGGTGATGCCATTCTGCATGTTGTGCTGAAGTGTCACCTAACATTTTAGTGTGGAAGTGTTGTGGGAGGAATTCATCATCCTTCACTGCACCTTGTACTGATACTTAGTCTGTGGAGTATTTGCATTTTGTTCTTACCGCAGGTTGGGCAGAGCATTCTGTATAGAATATTCTCTGTTAACACTTAATTGGTAAAGTGGCTGGTGTTAGAGTGACATCTTGTTCATGTTGGAGAAAACTTACTGAATGAAGGGAGGGATCCTACTGAAACTTTACATCTACGGCACTTAAAGAAGAGGCCCAAAGCACACATCTCGAGTGTAGGGCATTGTCGTGCTTTTAATTTGACACAATAGGACACACCTAAGCCATGCACTCCGGAGAGGAGGCAAATACACTGCTGCACCTTTAAATAACACATGTAAAACAGCACTCCCAAAAGATGAGGCGATAAATGAAGACCTAGACCTCTCTTAAGGCGAGGATAGAAAACAAGTTCAGGTGCATTTAAGGTGACACCCACATATTTATTGATTCAAAACGTTGAAAAGGAAGGCAAAATATATTGGTTAATGCAGACTCCCAAATATCAAGTAACGTAAGCATAAAACCAGAATAACATGTAGCATATATACTTGTAGCAAAGAAACCTAGAAAATATATACACAAAGTTGGTAACACCTCACCGATCTTTCACTCAACCTCTTTGCTAACTCAAGCTGGGGTGCCCGTTGACAGCCAGGCAAGACTCGAGATTGGGACTCAAATCCAGATTCTTCTTGTGACGGCACGTCTACCCCACAAGTGAGCTCCAATCTGACTGTCAAGGTTCTCTGCCGCCTTTAAAACCTTTTACTCAACGTGAGGCAAAGGTTCTAGAAACCTCGCCCCATTCTTCAGTTACGAAAAAAACCAAGCTGGCCGCATTGGTCTGTGTCAAGGTCAAGACAGAAGCTGGCCAGGCCCCTGTATTTTGGCTCCGAGACAGAGCTGTACATTCCACACATTCCCTGAAAGGTAAATAGCATGCTTCCCACACCACATGTTCCAATTATGCAATATGGAGCAAATGGTCAATATATCATTCTTAATAGCATTACACTCCACCTGTTGACCATTGGCTCTCATAACATATCGGTCTGAGATCAACTGCTTTAGGTCAAAGCATAGATAAGAGATTAGGCACACACTGAATACAACAACATAATGATATTGAGATACATATTGCTAATATTATCCCGCCTAAGACAGAGCAAAGTTTTAGAGATTTACAGCACTAACCTGTACCAACTTTGGTGAAGCACTACAGCTAAAATTCAAGTAAGGAATCACTGTGAACTGCATTTACCACAATGCTAAGGGGCAAACTGTGCTGGGAGGTGAGGCAGTGTGCTCCCATCCCCCTTCTGTTTGAAAAGGCTCCCTTGAGCCACTGAGCTGACGAGCTCTTGGAGAAGCACCTGTACGCCAGAGATAGGTACTAAGGCCTGAGAGACTGTGGCAGCCATTCCAGCAACCCCGGAAGGAATTTTCGTTTTTTATCTCTACTGATGATGGACAATATCCAGAAACACATGTGTCTAGAGATTTACAGCACTAACCAGCACCAACTTTGGTGAAGCACTACAGCTAAAATTCAAGTAAGAAATCACTGTGAACTGCATTTACCACAATGCTAAGGGGCAAACTGTGCTGGGAGATGAGGCAGTGTGCTCCCATCCCCCTTCTGTTTGAAAAGTCTCCCTAGAGCCACTGAGCTAACGAGCTCTCGGAGAAGCACCTGTGTGCCAGAAAGAGGTACTGAGACCTGAGAGACTGTGGCAGCCTTTCCAGCCACGCCAGAAGGAATTTTCGTTTTTTATCTCTACTGATGACGGATAATATCCAGAAACACATGTGTCTGGAGATTTACAGCACTAACCTGCACCAACTTTGGTGAAGCACTACAGCTAAAATTCAAGTAAGAAATCACTGTGAACTGCATTTACCAAAATGCTAAAGGGCAACCTGTACTGGGAGGTGAGGCAGTGTGCTCCCATCCCCCTTCTGTTTGAAAAGGCTTCCTTGAGCCAGTGAGCTGATGAGCTCTTGGAGAAGCACCTGTGTGCCAGAGAGAGGTACTGAGACCTGAGAGAATGTGGCAGCCTTTCCAGCAACCCGAGAAGGAAGTTTCGTTTCTTATCTCCACTGATGACGGATAATATCCAGAAACACATGTGTCTAGAGATTTACAGCACCAACCTGCACCAACTTTGGTGAAGCACTACAGCTAAAATTCAAGTAAGAAATCACCGTGAACTACATTTACCACAATGCTGAGGGGCGAACTGTGCTGGCAGGGGAGGTAGTGTGCTCCCATCCCCCTTCTGTTTGAAAAGGCTCCTTTGAGCCACTGAGCTGACGAGCTCTTGGAGAAGCACCTGTGTCCCAGAGAGAGGTACTGAGACCTGAGAGACTGTGGCAGCTTTTCCAGCCACTCCAGAAGGAATTTTGGTTTTTTATCTCGACTGATGACGGATAATATCCAGAAACACATGTGTCTAGAAATTTACAGCACTAACCTGCACCAACTTTGGTGAAGCACTACACCTAAAATTCAAGTAAGAAATCACTGTGAACTGCATTTACCACAATGCTAAGGGGCGAACTGAGCTGGGAGGTGAGGCAGTGTGCTCCCATCCCCCTTCTGTTTGAAAAGGCTTCCTTGAGCCAGTGAGCTGATGAGCTCTTGGAGAAGCACCTGTGTGCCAGAGAGAGGTACTGAGACTTGAGAGACTGTAGCAGTCTTTCCAGCAACCCCAGAAGGAATTTTTGTTTTTTATCTCTACTGATTTTTTTGTTTTTTTTGTTGAATATCTTTTATTAGTTTTTCAGTGCATAATCACAAAACATGCCAAAGTAATAATCAGTAAATGCAACAAACCATCCCTTAAGTTCACAATGATAATCATAAGCAATAATAGTACACTTTGGGATATTAGTCACACATCGCATCCTGCAAGGCAAAAAGGAGGAAAGAAAGAATAAATAAGTCAACATTCTCAAAGGACGTATTATGTCCGAGAACTAGTCTCTTCTCCGTGAAACAATAGGCCTGTGGCGGGAAGGAACAATGTGTCAGGTAATGGGTAAACACGATATTCCCCAAGGTGTAGCCTTAACAAGTGTGGTGAATATATATATAGAGAGGTTTTAGAGAGTGGACAGCCACGTAGTTCAAATGGGAAAGTTACTTGGGGCGCATGGGCGTGGCACGATATGACATTGTCTCGTGTGCGTATACTTCCCTCAGCCCTCGCCTACCAACAGGTACGAAGTGTGTCGCCTAAGGTGATCTCGTAAGCAGACGCTGTGAGTCAAAGAGTGGTGTAATTACTGTTCTGTATTCAAAACATCTTAACAAACGTGTCATTGAGTAGAACTGTCATGACACTAAAACTTGGCCAACAGGGGGAAGGGGAGAAAAATTAAACAACACATAAGAGGAAGGCCAATATGAATGAGAGGAGAAAGGAAACAGCCAAAGGGAAAATCAAAGAAAACACAAAGGAATGAGAAAGCAAGCAGTGCGTCCGTAGTATCTATGGACGTGTGTCTTTGGTTCTAAGGGAGGGTCAGTGCGGGGGTAGGAAACAGGCAGGGGTCCAACATGATCATGGGCCATTGGCATCAGGCTCTCTACGCTAAAAAAGGGGGTGGTATCGCTATCCTGTGGGGTAATAGTGGCATCATGTAGTGCTGGCGTAGCATGTTATGTGCAGGCGTCGGACAACGGAACCAACCGCGGGAGCGCATAACTCTCCATCTCACCCGCTGCCCAAGTCGCATCCAGAGGGGAGAGGATCTAAGTAACCCCTTGATGGGGACACGCCTGATGGAAAGACCTCAGAGTATCGTCCCAAAGCTGCGCTATGGGAAACTTCCTCAGCCCCGCTACCTCCTCTCTGTGGAGGGTGGTACTTTCCGATCTCGCTCAGTAATCAATATAGGCACGCCAGTGTGTAACATGTGGGGGTTTGCTGCATTTCCAGCACTTAGTGAGGAGTCTCTTGGCCACAATAAGGCCAAGATCCCAGAATCTAGAAGGGATTTTGTTGTGTTTCGTTTTTTTGTATAGGCCTAGTAAACATGTCTCCCACGTGTGTTGTAGATCCTCACCGACCCCCTTCGCCAACAGTGACGTCACAGTGCGCCAGTATGTTTGTATATGGGGACAGGTCCAGAGCATATGTAGGAGATCCGCACCGACCAGGAAGCATCTGATTGATTTTGTCCGGCGACAAATATGCCCGATGCAATATGTAAAACTGAATGAGTTTGAAGCGGGAGTTATGTGGAAAGTTGACGGGGCCTGCCAGTACCATTGCCCATTCCTTGTCCGTCCAGTCCCTTCCCCTATCTGCTGCCCACTTATCTTGCAGTGGTTGAAGGGTGCTCTGTGAGTGTGTCAAAAGAGCCTGCGCTAGCCAGTGGATCACATGGGAACCATTTCCCATGACATGTAAGTATTGCACCAGAAGGTGCGTCGGCAGCTCCTCAGTGATATCGCCCCAACCCCGCACAAATGTGCGTATAAGAGATGCATGTAGGAGACACTGTCCAGCTGGGAGGCCCGTGTCTGCAGCTAATGTTCCAAAGGGAATCAGGGCACCGACTGTGTACAAATCCGCCATTGTGTCCACCCCAGCTTGTGTCCATCGTTCCAATGCAGCCTCCGTCACCGCTCCTCCATCCCGGGGCGTACCTAACAGTGGGAGTATCGGGCGTAGGGCTTAACAGCGCGGGTGAGTCTCAGGCTGCGTACATAGCATTTGCGGGCCACAGCCAAGTGTAACTGCAAAGGGCAGGGAGTTGTGGTCAAGGGGTGGAATAGTGTATGGACTTGTGTGTGAGTCAACATTGTAGCGTCCGTAGCTGTATCGCACAGGTTCTTCCCACTCAGCCATCCGGCCACCCACTGCAGCTGTGCCGCTAGGTAATAAAGTTCTTGATTGGGGACTGCTAGACCTCCAGCGTCTGTGAGCGCATAGAGTTTCGTCAGTGCTATTAGGGGTCTTCCAGTGTTCCAGATGAGGTTCCTGATCAAAGTTTCCAGCTCTCGAAAAATTTGGGTCGGGACATACACTGGGACATTAGAGTAATAATAAAGCAGCCTTGGTAAGATTATCATTTTTGTCAGTGTCACCCGGCTGGGCACGTTTAGGGGAGGGTCTTCCAAAAAGCCATTTGCGCCTGTAAGGAGGAGATAGCTCTCATCAGGTTGCCCTCTAGTACATCAGTCAGTGTTCTATAAATGTAGACACTGAGGTATCGGAACGTGGTGGGATACCAAGTAAGTCGTACATTGGTAATGCTAACCTCACACTCTTGCACATCTGGACTGAAATAATATACTCCGGATTTGGCCCAGTTTACCCTGAGCCCCGACATGGCCTCAAAGTGCAAAAGGTGTCTGACAATGCCAGTGGTAAGCAAGTCAGGTCCCTGACATACAGGAGGAGATCGTCTGCATATAAAGAGACCGCATGGATACCGTCCGCTAAGGGGATCCCCCACTCCGTGCCCTGAGTTCTCAATAGTGCCGCAAGAGGTTCTATCGCCAACGAGAAAAATAGCGGGGAAAGGGGGCATCCCTGCCTAGTGCCCCTTTTGACTCTGATAGTGTCGGACAGTAATCTGCCAGTGCGAACTCGCACTGTAGGTTTCTGATACAATAAGCTCACCATGTCAATATAGTTGTCTCCAAGATCATACCTCCGCAACACTGACATGAGATAAGGCCACTCTACAGAGTTGAAAGCCTTTTCAAGGTCTAGTACTAAGCACCCTGACCGAGGCCATTGCCGTGTGGCATAGTCCTGCACTCTGAAAAGTCGCCGTATGTTATGTGAGGTACTCCGTGTGGGCACAAAGCCATTCTGGTCACTGTGCACCAGGGTGGGTACTAAGGGGGCCAACCACTGGGTTAGTATGGAGGCCAGTATCTTGTAGTCAGTATTTAAAAGGGCTAGCGGTCGATACGAGCCTAGATGCGTGCTGTCGATGGCCTGGCTTTGGGAGGGAGATAAGATTAGCCTCATTTAGAGTGGGAGATGGGAAGAGTCCTCTGCAGCCGCCGTGTATAACCTTAACAGTTCGGGAATCAGTATGTCAGAGTAGGGCTTAAAGAACTCTGCGGGCAGTCCGTCTGGGCCTGGGGACTTGTCGTTAGAGAGAGCAAAGATGGCTGTGCGTACCTCATCGGGCGTGAACGGGGCCTCCAGGTCATCCCGGTGAGCGTCTTCCAATTCTGGCAGTGCTAAGGCGGAGAGATACTCAACAATATCAGCAAGGGGGACCTGTAGGCGAGAGCAGTATAACGTGCAGTAGTGGGCAACAAAAGCCGCGTGAATCTCACTTTGTGTATAGACCGCCTCACCGTGGCTGGTGCGTATCGCTGCCACAGGTGTCGCCCGGTCTTCCTGTCTGACCAACCAGGCCAACAATTTTCCGGGTTTATCACCCATGTGGTGCGTGCGCGCCGAATGGGCTGCGTAGTTGAGGTAACGTAGCCTGACTAGCAAACGTGCATGGTCCGCGCGAGCCTCCAGCACCGGCTCCTCATCACCCTCCCTCGCCTCCTGCTTCTTCTGAAGCAGGTCTGCCTCGATCCGTGTCAGGTTCCCCTCCAGTTGTTTCCGCATGTTGGCCTTTGTGCCCAGGCAATAGCCCCTGATAACAACTTTAAAAGCGTCCCACTCTATTTGGGGGGTGGACGCTGTGCCTGTATTCTCATCAAAATAATGTGCAGTTTGTGCATATAGGGATTTTCGGAATGGAGCGTCAAGGAGCAGGTCTGGTTGTAACCTCCAGGTGGGTATGGGTGGATGCGTTCGGTCCCATGCCAACTCCAGTATGTGTGGATTGTGATCGGAATGAGTGCGGCCCATGTAATAAGTATCAGTAATATGGGGGAGCAAATCGTTTGATACCATATATCGGTCTAGTCGGACTTGAAGTGCGTGTGCACCCGAGTAGTAGGAATACATCTTGGTGGTGGGATTGCAAATCCGCCAGGCATCATGCAAGTCCCACTTTTGGGCCCAGGACTTTCATAGCTCCCTGTACAGGTGTGCCAGGTAGGGGCGAAAAAGAACAATCTAATGCAACATCAAGAATACAATTATAATCACCTCCCAAAACCCAGGGGATCCTGTGCCAAAGTGATAGGTCAACAGATAGCTGTGCGAAGAAACCACTCTGGTCTGTGTTAGGGGCATACAGTGAAGCCAAAACCGCCGGGTGCCCATCCAGCCTGCCATGTACTATCGCAAATCTTCCCTCCGGGTCTATGTGGGAGTGTGTGACCGTCAAAGAGGTTCCAGGTCTCGCCATATCAGCGCCCTGCGGGCATAGGATGAGTATCCCGTGGCGTAGAGTTACCCTCGCCATCTGCGGCATAGTGTGTGTGTCTCCGCATCATTCAAATATGTCTCCTGCCGGAGTGCGATATGTACATGGTGGCGTTTAAGGTCGGAGTAAATCTGATCCCTGCGTGATGGTGTATGCATGCCTCGTACATTCCACGTACATAGCTTTATCGCGGACATTTTAACAGTTCAAGTAAACCCCTTCCTGTTCCCCGCCACAACCTCACAGCTGGCCGTGATTCCTGCACTCCCCGAGCACCCCCATAGCAGATCACCAGAGACACATCCTTAATTGCTTGCATTACAAATGCAAAAAAAAAAAAAGATTGCAGCCCAAATAATGCAATAAGCCATAAAAAACGATACAAGTAAAAAATACCAAAAGGTCGGCTGCTGAACATGCCGCCGTCCAAACTCTCTAATGAGATAGTTAACATTTAGATCTAGGGGGTCGCTGCGCACTAGGCACTGTTATGGTATCATAACGACCGGGTAAGGAAAGGGAGCATCACCCTTCCCAGGTTATCATAAGCCAGACACAGCAGATGTGTATTGTCCCAATTAAAAAAGCACATTGCTTGCCGTGTATTTCACACCCGGGCCGGGTCACTGTCAGGAAAGCAAATCAGTTCTCGTTGACCTCATCCAGCCGAGACAACATCAGCCGGGCCTCAGTGGGCCGAGGCATCGGCAAGCCTCCATCAGCTCAATGTCCCTTTAGAGGTCAAGCGCCAATGGTCAGTACTCACTGTGTCCTGAGACGAGTGGCCAAGCATCCACGGGATGGCCACGCCCCGGGCATCGCCAGGGCTAGCGGTCGGCAAGAGTCCAGAGGCGTAATGCAATCAGAAAATCGCAGACTCGGCACTCAGTTCAAATAAGGGCTTAGACATCCAGTCAGTGAAGTAGGTCTGCTGTTTGGGGTGTAACATCAGGTCGCTCCATGGAGATCTGGGAGTCAGGCAACCCATAGATAGCCTCGTCATCGCTGGGCAGGTACCGGGGGCTAGTATCCGGAGCCAAGTCTGTGGTTGGAGAGCAGCTGCGTTCCGCCACCATGCGGAGGGCGTCTTGTTGTTTGTGGCGTACAAGTTCCGCCGGTGGGCCTGTGCCCGCATCCGCCCGTGCCCTGTGGGCCTGTGACGACCTGTTCCTACGACGTCTTCGAGGTCCACGGATGCGCTGCGTGCCGGGGCGCACCGATCCTCGCCGGGGCACCGTGCCCGTTCCGACGTCCAACCATGCCTCCGCCTCTTCCGGACTGGTGAAGAAATGCATTTTGTCCTGCCCCACCACTCTCAACCTGGCGGTGAATAGGAGGGAATATTTGAGGTCTAGGTGGCGCAGACGTTGTTTCACAGCAAGGAAGGAATGCCTCTGATGCTGGACTTGGATTGTATAGTCAGGGGAGAACATAATCTTGGCGTTGTCGATTCGGACATCTTGAAGTTGCCTTGTTTCACGCAAGATGGAATCGCGGTCAAGATAATTCAAAATTCAAAGGAGCAGCAGTCTAGGATTAGACCCCGTGGGGAGCGGCCTCGTCGGCACGCGGTGCGCTCGTTCCACCACAAAATGAGGCGATAGTGTGCCCTCGGGCAACAGGGCCTTCAGCCAGTCCTCCATATGTGTCGCGGGTTCCTTCCCTTCCCACCGCTGCGGCACACCCACGATTCTCACATTGTTTCTCCGTGCCCGTCCTTCTGCATCCTCTGCATGGTCCTCTAAGAATTCGACCCTATTAAGAAGATCTTGCACCTGCTTATCGGTCTGGGTGACCCGGGGTTCAAGGTCTGACATGGCGCCCTCCAAGGTTGTGGTGCGTTCCGCCAGTTTTTTATGGTCAGCTCGTAGGTGGGTGAGATCGATCGCGACACTGTCTATCTTGGTCTCCAAAGAGGTGCGTATGAGCTGGACAGATTCCTCCAACCTTTCCATGGCAGCCAGCATGGTGTCGAGTTTGGCTGCCATCTGGTCGGCATCCGCAGGTTTCGTGGACTTTTCCAACTTCCCCCTTAATTGCGCGCCTCCAATGCCTGTCCGTGCCTTAGTACCCCCAGACATGAGCAGCGTGGTGGGCGTACGGCTCGTTCCCGCGACAACAATGTCCAGCGGTCTATAGGGCTCTAGTGGGGAGTTGAGGTAACACAGGCGGAGAGATGTGGAGGCGCAGGGAAATTACAAGGAGGTGTGCCTCACCTGAATCGGCAGTCGCATTTCCCCTCAGCTTCTCATCCCCATCCAATTAAGAATCAGGAATGGGGTGTCGCCGCACCCGCGCCCAGGGAGTCACTCGGTTCCGTGCAATGAGTCCCAGCCATGGCGACGCATATGCAATCAGTGGGTCAAAGTCCGCATCCCAGGGTGGCCACGGGGCATGCCATCGATGCTTTCACCACTTAAAGCCCACTCAGACAGCTCCACACTCGCTCTCCACTGCAGTTAGCAACAGCCGGCGGCTCCGCTTTGCGGCAGCCGGCGGTGCTTGTCCCGGGTTGGTGTCTCGTGCAGGGGCTCAGCTCTGGTGAGGCGTAGGATTACCAGGGCGGGGGGCCGGTCTAGTACAGGTTCAGCACAGCTCCGGGTCACAGCAATGGCCGTTCTCCCGAAGTGTAGCGTGCCTAGTCAGAAGTATGCACCTCATCTGTGAGGCCTGTCTTCTGGGCCTAGCCGTAAGGTTCAATCCCCGGCCTCTAGTGGACGTGTATGCCGGCAGCGTAATCGCCGCCCCCGGCGTCAGGCGAGCACCTCGCTCGAGGCTCTAGTGTTTCGGTGCTTAAGGGTGTGCGGGATGGATGGCAGCCAGGTGGGAGAGTAAATGCCAGTGCACTCATGGGCCACAGCAGCGAGCGTCGCGGCCGGGCTTAGCGCCCCAGGGCGATCGCTTTGCGCCGCAGGGCCCAGTCCACAGGCACAAGCCCCGGCCTCGCCCAGACACGCCTGCCGATCCGGCCGCTAGGCGCCCGGCCGCATCACCTCGGGAGACCGCAGCGTGGTCCGAAGTCTCCAAGCAGCCCCAAATTTGGCAGGGCGGCTGTCCGCAGCTTAGTGGCACTGCGCCTCAGTTTGTAGCTGGCAGCGGGTTAAGGAAACAGAGAAATGGCCTGGGGAAGGGGAGCTCGGGCCGGAGCTCTACCCTGGAACATCTGTCGCCATGTGTGCTTCGGTTTTTATCTCTACTGATGACGGATAATATCCAGAAACACATGTGTCTGGAGATTTACAGCACTAACCTGCACCAACTTTGGCGAAGCACTACAGCTAAAATTCAAGTAAGAAATCACTGTGAACTGCATTTACCACAATGCTAAGGGGCGAACTGTGCTGCGAGGTGAGGCAGTGTGCTCCCACCTCCCTTCTGGTTTTAAAGGGTATTGAGCTTGTGGCTGGGGTCAGAGGATAACAGAATGACATCTAGTGGGGGGTGGAGCTGGTGGAGTTTCACTATGTGAAAATCCGCAGAGCTTCTAGTTGACTCCGTGGAGTTCCACGGGTGGGTGGAGTATTGCTAATAAATAAATGTGTGTTTCCGCTCAGGAATGATCCCATTTTTCCAAGCAATGGCTTGTGCCTCCTGCACTACATGTGTTCACTATGATCTTGCAGTGATTAAAGGGATTTTTGTGCGCTTTATGGGCAGATGATTACTTTTTTTGCTTTTAGGGGTGCCAAGGTGCAAAGCCTGTGTGTTTTCTTAAATTCCTCAGTCCATTCTTATGCACAAATTTCTGTGTGTGCTACAAACTGAGATAAATATTCTGAAACACTCCCACAAGTAAGAACAATAGAGGAACGTGTACACTCATGGCCAGTTGATAAAAAAGGCCATCATGCTAGTAGAAAATGCGCAATTATTTCAGAGTCACATTAGTGGAAAGACCTGGGTAGAGTGCAGGCACACAGTAGCAACCCTAATGTAATACATTGGTACAAACGCACACTCGAGTCAAAACAAAGGGGAAGGCATAGAGACATGGCTTGGGAATAAAATAGGCCATCATGCAAGATGAAAAGAGTGCAAGCATACCAGAGTTATATCGATAAAGAAAATGAGTTGTTGGCTTGCACATGGTGTGGGAAACCACTTGGAATCTAAACAAGGAGATAGAGGCATATGGGGCTACATTACCTGAAAGCAGACAGAGGCACTTTCGAACGCATTGTATTGAACTCAGATTGTACAGTTGATTCACTCTCTGTGTGGCAAACAAAAGATATTCATTCATACCTCATGTGAAGAATCCTCATTACTCACCTGCCTGGAGGTTTTATATGGCCCTCAACTTGGGTGGCCCTGCCGCCACCCTTTCAGACCTGGCGATGGGGCAGCACAGAAAATCCCTCACTGGTGGTCCTGTGGCTGCACAATGCTGTGCCTCTGGTCATCTCCGGACTCTCTGCTGCTGGTCAGACTGGACATGGGGATACTGGGCGACTTGCACTACCACACCAGGGCAGTCAGGAGGAGGGGTGACCAAGTTGAGGGGCACACATGCACTCTACTGCTGAAGATCTCATCTTTACTTTGTTGGGAGACAGTGAAACTGACTGACAGCAATCTCAGTACTAAGGCGGCGGATGGTGGAATGGACTCGTTGGTGGAAAATACAGAATACTGATGAAGCGCAAGTCCTCAAATTAAATACCACTGGTTTTTATTGAAAGAAACGGGTGATCAGTGAGCATGGCAGTAATTGTCACTCCACTGGCGGTAGGCAGAGTTTTAACCATCACACTCTGTGCTCTAAGCTGAAAGTGGAGTGCCAAAACTTCACGAACTCCGCATATGGAGCAGTTTTGCTGCCCACCCCTAAGGTGGACTAGAATCTTTTACCACCCAGCATCATTTTGTAGTATAGTTCTTATATTCCCAATAGGCTCTGCGCATTGGAATAATATATCCTATAGATTTGATGTAGGACTTAGGTGGACTAGGTCTCTATCGAATATATTAGACTTAATTGTGAGGGCCAGCTAGCTCAGAGATCACTAGAAACTTTCTCAAATAAACAAGAAGGGATTCGTTTCTGAAAACCGCATAAACATGACAACTTTGTTTCCAAAAGAATAAAACTGATCTTCAGAGTCGTGGAAACAATAGATATTTTACACAGTCAATCGTTCATGCTTCGTTTCATCAGAGGTGCAGAGAAATAGAGAGACGGGCGTTTTCAATAAAAGGATTTATTGAACAGTCTTCTTTCTCCAACAAGTAAAGTGAACTGCTACAATCGTAATTCTGGTTGCAAAGTATAATGCGTACAGTAAGTTGAGTATTATCAAATAATACTGTAAAAGCATTGTATGGTTTCTAGACCATAGATAAATACAAACATAAATAACAAAGGGAAAAAAAGTACTCAACTGGTGCTTCTAAAATACGCCTACCCCAATGTACCTAACCTAAGTCTAGAACGAGGGAAAAAGTAAGTGAGGTGTAGCATAGGCTTAGTTACCTTTGCCAAGAATCCAACCAAGATTTCTCTTAGCGTCTAATCAGCTCCGTACCTTGGTTTGTGAATGAAGGAGGTCTGGTATCTCTGTCTCGGACTCGATTTCCCAACACCCAGCGAGTCGAGCTTGGAAACACTGGAGCTGGATTCTCAGCGAGAGAAAGGCAGCCTCTCTGTCAGTGCGTCAGCTGGAGGGTCGGCTTCCTTCGGCACTTGCTGTAGCGAGCTGCGTTGGACAAGTAGATAGTCGAGCCGCTCCGAACCACTGTGTCCTTGCTAGGGCAAGTGTAGGCATATTTACACCTTGAAGGTGCCTAGTTTGACGTAAAGTCAGACATAATAACATCATCAAAGAACCCCAAGGGAGTGGTAGTTCTTTCAAAACTCAATGATTTCTAGGACAAATCAAAATTCAAGCAAGGGGATGTCCCTGACTGCTGAAGCCGATTTTTCCAAGAAATCGTTGTGGCTTTTTGGAACTAGTGGAAGTAGCCATGCCTGTATTTGGACTGGATCGGTTATGTCTAAATATGGGTATGATTTCTATGTCTATATAAGGGCAATGTGAATTATACCCATAAAAGGGCATGAATTGGTAAATTACGCTTGTATCCTAAAATGCTACACAACAATTTCTATGCAAGGTCAGCGGTTGCTTCACAGCCCATTGACTGTAATACATTTCCCTGACATCCTTATGCTTATGTATAAGATAAACAGGAGGGAACCCATAGACCAAGTTGGGATGGGTGTAGACTGTAAGCATAGACAATTCCCAACAGGTATCAATAGGAAGACAATTCAACGGGTGTATGCAATATGCATTACAAAAAAGGAAAAAAGGAGTCACTGTAAATTTGAGAACAAACGGGTATTATTCACCATTTAGAAAGCAAGGCAGGTCTTATGCAAGATCATACAGTTAAACAGCACTGTATACAGTAAATGGGGTGACAACCCGGTGGCACTTGGTGCAAGTGATATATACATGAATATATACAGTGAATAGTGATGGTGGTGCAAGTGCAGGGGTGAAAACAGCGTGGTCGGCGCGAAGTGACAGTGAAAATAACAGAGTAATAATCACTTAAAACAAGATTCAATTTTAGGAGTACAAAACACGTAGGGCGCCATAAAATTAGGCTGTGTGGTCGACGGCGTTTCGATCCTCATCAAATCGGGATCATCATCAGGACGGGGTTGTCGGGGAAACAGTGCTGTGGGGTAAGGAAAGGACGAATCAAGGAAGGACCTTAGATCTGACGGATGCGCGACTAGCTAGCAGTGGGTAAGTTGCTGACTGAGAGAGGGACCGGCTGGGTTTACAGGTAGGTAGCCAGGGTTCTAAGTAGGCCCATGCAGGGTGGCAAGCGGCTGGTTTAAAGGCACAGGTATGGCGCTACAGGCGGCGCTGCACGTAAAAGGATTCTAAGCAAGCGGGCTGGGGTCTCTGATGGGCGGCAGAGGGCTAGCGTTAAAGCCCAGGACTGGCGCTGTGAGGAAAGACTGAATGAAAAAGCGCGGGAGCTGGGCGAAGGCAATAGCCTGGTGCGTCGCTCTGAAGTGGATGAATGAAAAACTTACAAGTCCGCTACTGTCAAAGTCGTGCGGTCGGAAGGGCTGGATACGTGGGTCCAGAGCTGCACAAAAGGGGGCTTAGTATTAGAGCAAGTGGTACAACAAAGTAAAATAAATTTTAAGTTGAGCCCGGAGGGCTATGAAATTACCTGAATGAAGGGTAGGGGATGTATGAGTCGGCGGGGGTGATCTGCGTCTAAGGGAAGGAAAGGGGTCATTAACCTCCAAAAGACTCGGAGAATGGACTAACAACCGATGTAGATGGGTGGGTGCTCAGAGCGGCTTACCTGAATGAATCAGAGGTAATTATCGTGGGTTAATCCGTGGTGTAGCTTCAAGCAATGAATGCGGGAGCTGAGCGCGGTAGGACAACAGCGCTGTTCAAAGTAGCCGTGGAAGGGGGGGCGGGGCAGGAGGCGAGACACTGCGCGCGCCCAGTAGGGAGGCGGGGTGAGGGGAGTGGCTGCCGGTTGCCGCGGAAACTCTAGTAACCAGGAAGAGAAAAGGAAAACCAAGCGCACTCTCGAAGCAGAGGCGTGTCGGTTCATATGGCAACCAGGGGAAGCCGTGTCAGGGCGGGTTGCCAGGATTTAAGATGGAGCGGGGCAGAGGTTAATAGGATACAGTGAGATGCAGCAAGGTTACTTGGCCATAATAAACGCACGATCCAACATCAGCGAAACATAATTACTGGGAGGCATTTTACAATCACATTTATAGACAGCCGGAGAAAAGCATTAATTATAAGCAATGTAAGATACAGTGGTTACATGCATTGAATATCCTAGAGTATGTCATTTCTACATGTGAACCTCAATGCGTAGAGCAGCTATATAAATTCAACCTTGTGTAAGCGATGGACGGCTATTTACTAGAAGGGCCATATATTCCACATCAGGTTTTGAACAAGAGGGCAGAGTCAACAGACATGATAAGTCCAGACAAAACACCATTATCATATGTAAAATGCATGCCAGATTTGGTTATTTGAACATGTGAACATTTGAGACAAGAGAACTGATAGTATGTTCAGAGTGATGGGCAGGGGATATTTCGGGGTGTCACGGAACCATGTTACACTTCAGATGAGAATAGTATTGTTCCACTCATCAAAGGTGTTTAGCCCATGGTTCACCGAGTCCACTCTCGAGATCCATTTACATTCTGCTCTGTTGAGGAGGGCGGTCATGTTGCCACCTCTAATAGGTAATGTAGGTTTCTCGATGACAGTCCATCTGAGATCTGTATCTGCATGTGATTTCTCCAAGAAATGTGCAACTAGTGGAGCAGTTAATACCTTGCAATTTATCTGACTTTTGTGTTGGATTATGCGTTGTTTCACCATTTGAGTTGTTTGGCCGATATAGAGTAGGTCACATGGACAACGGATGGCATAGATGACATTCTGGGTTTTGCAGTTAGAATGGTGCGTGAGTTGATGGCTTTGGCCATTAAACAGGAATTCTTTGGTGTTTGCAGTCAAGTCACACACACTGCAAGATTGGCATTTGAAATGTCCAATAACTGGCTCCAATCCCCACGCAGCGGTGATGGTATGTTTTTCGGTTGAGGTGGTGGCCCATGTAATTGCGTGTACCAGGTGGTTGGCGATATTATTGCCCCTCTGGTAGGAGAAAAGGGGGGGCTCACGAAATTGTTCCTCACAGCGTAAAATCGGCCAGTTCTTCCTAATTATTTTGGACACTTTGTTGCTGTCCGGGCTGTATACAGACACGAAAGGAATACGGGTCATGGTCTTCTTGTTGCTGTTGGGAACCAGTAGATCTTCGCGATGGTTATACCAGGCTCGCTTTTTGGCTTTGGTCACAAGGCGTCTGGGGTAGCCTCTGTTGGTTAATTTTGTGACCAGGATATCCGCTTCCCGAAAGTAGTCCTTACGCCATTTACAATTGCGGCGGATTCTTAAGAACTGTCCGTAGGGAAGGCCGTCTCGTAAGCCTCTAGGGTGGTAGCTTGAGTAGTGCAAAAGAGTATTGCGTTCCGTGGGTTTACGAAAAAGCAGTGTCCCAAGGGCCCCGTCTTCGGCGTGAATGGTAACATCCAGAAATGGTAGATCATTCTTGGTCCAGTCGCTGGTGAATTTTAAATGTTCTTGGGCAGTATTCAACCAATTCACAAAAAGTACAAGGGTGTCAGAAGTTCCGTTCCAAATTAGTAGAATATCATCAATGTACCGGCGCCACAGATGGATTTGCGGCCGGTACAGATTGATGGAGTTGAGAATCAAGGATTTTTCCATCTCGTGAACGAATAGAATGGCAAAATTCGGAGCGAAGCAAGCGCCCATGGATACTCCTTTCACTTGTAGGTAAAAGATGTTCTTATACATGAAGTAGTTGTTCTGTAGGGCAACTCCTTATGCTTAGGCACTTTTGGAGAAAAAGTTACCCTTATGACTTCCTCCTCCCCATTGTCTGACACATTATTGCAACTTATGCTGTGCTGTCTAGTAGCACTCTTACCCAAGACCTATTTTGCAAGAGGACTCGCATGACATGTTTTTTAGGAAGTCCTGCAACTTTCTTCCTTTTTTTCTGGTATTTTAGAATCCAATCCTTTCTCTTTCCTCTTTACGCAGATGTTAGTGTTATGTCCTGCTTCACTGTTCATACTGTACTCCTCTTTTCTTCGTTAACCAGATCAGCTCCCCATTGCTGTTCTTCTACCTTCAGTGTCCTGAAAGTAATGTGAAGAGCGGCTACCAGAATACTGATACTGGTCAGGGTGTTTCTTAAGTTATAACCACCCCAGCCAGATTCCAGAGAAGCATGTGATTCAGTCCGCCTTGCTTTTGTCTTGGTCTTTCCGTTTCTATTTTCCTTCCATTGCATATTTCTCTTTAACTGAATACTCAACATCATTTTTAAATTTTAAGTGTGGCTTAACAGGTGGAGTACCCTTGGTACGTACAGAGATAAAAATAAATGATTATTTTTGGTAGTTCCTGTTAATGTATTGAACTGGAACTGCTTCCAGTCTCTGACATGTAGCCAGGACAGAAGTCTCTCCCTTAATGTTGCTTGGGGTGATAGAGGATACTGTAGAGAAGTTCCCCGTTAGTTTCATTCTTAAGTCCAGAGCTGGGGTAGATATGGAGGATTGATAATGAAGGCATACCATCAAGCAGGTGTAAATGCATGCAAAGATGCTTCCCAGGTGTTACACTACTCTACAGGAGGCATCATTCCAAAATGGAGACACATAATAAGCATTTTGTGTCTTGAGGGGTAGTGTATGGATATACCGCTTCCATGTGACTGCCCAGAAGCTGTCATCCTCCTGCCGAGAATACAGCTCCAGTGTTTCTGCCTCCCCTTGCGGGGTGTTGGGAAATCGAGTCCAGAGAAAGAGATACCAACCTCTCTCATTCTAAGGTATGGAGCTGATTAGAACCTAGAGAAACCTTTGGCAATTCTTGGCAGAACTAAACTATAACTAAAAGACAGCACCTACTTCTTCCCTCGTACTAGACTTAGGTTAGGTACACTGGGGTAGGCGTATTTTAGAAGCACCGGTTGAGTATTTTAGCCTGTATTTTTATATATGTCATAGAACAAACAATGCTATTACAGTATTATTTTATATTACTGTTTGCGCTGTACGCATTATACTTCACATTCTGTCTAATGATTGTAGCAGTTCATATCTCTTGCATGAGAAATACCCTTTTATTGAAACGCCCGTCTCTCTATTTCTTTGCAACTCTGTAGAAACGAAGCATGCATGATTGACTGAGTGAAATAGTTATCTATTGTTTCCACAACTCTGAAGATATTGTTCTGATTCTAGGGGAAACAAAGTTGTCATGTTTATGTGGTTGTCAGAGACTAATCCCTTCTTGTTTATTCGAGAAAGTTTTTAGTGACCTTTGAGTTAGCTGGCACACACATAATTAAGTTTAATATACTCGATAGAAACATAATGACCTCAGTCCTATGTCAAATCTATAGTGTATATTATTCCAATGCGCAGAGCCTATTGGGAATGTAGGAACTATGCTACAGTGTGACCCAGGACCCCAGAAGTAAAGCCTGGGATGTATTTACTGAGGCCCAATAACCTCTCACTGCCTCGGGACACTCCTACTCGTGTTTGTCTCACCCAAGATATAGTCCTCCTGCTCTGCTATTCGTGCAGTTGTCTTAATCAGTCCGAAACATCTTTCCTTCAACTTTGTCCTACACTTTTTAGGTGTAGATGGTCCAGAGTTATATAATGTTTGTATGATGCAAAGAGCACATTACTCTATTAGTTTAGCATCTGCTGTCATCATTGCTGCGAGATGCAAAGTAAATTTAGCGCAGTACATCTTTTTCCCTAGTGCTGCGTGGGCGCGATAAAAACTTTGGCCTGTGTCTCTTTCCACTACCTGCTTAACACACCAACTCAGAATGCATTAGCCAAAGGAGATTGAAACTACTGCAACAGTTTTTCTTTTAAAGATATTACTATTTACTACTAAGTTGATTGCACCAGAAAGGTTGCCGCATCACTGAAAAGGACCCTGTTGTGTTCGTGGAGATTGCTGGGGGTACGAGTAAGGTGACCCTGTTGGACAACCTGTCCCAGGAACCCCGGAGACCCGGCACTACCGCCGTCCGTGCTGTACCCGCCCAAACACGCCCACAGGACCTTGCTGCCGGTATTTAACTTCTCGCGGCAACCGCGCTGAAAAGGACCCTGTTGTGTTCGTGGAGATTGCTGGGGTACAAGTAAGGTGAACCCGTTGGACTACCAGTTCCAGGAGCCCCAGAGACCCGGCACTACCGCCGTCCATCCTGTGCACACCCACACACGTCCACAGGACCTTGCTGCCGGTATTTAACTTCTCGCGACAACCGCTGCGTGGTTGCCGCATCGCTGAAAAGGTCCCTGTTGTGCTTGTGGAGATTGCTGGGGGTACGTGTAAGGTTACCCCGTTGGACTCCCAGTCCCATGAGCCCCGGAGACCCGGGACTACTGCCGTCCACGCTGTGCCCGCCCATACACGCCCACAGGACCTTGCTGCCGGTATTTAACTTCTCGCGGCAACCGGTGCGCGGAACGCACCGGGAGAAGCCCGGGACAAGGGCGGGGCAGTCTAAGGCCATCAGAGGACGAAGGAGGCCGGGCTAGGCCACCCCCTTTAGCTCCTACAAAGATAACATACCGGTGGCGTTATACGTTGACGTTTAATTGCTGAAAGCGCTGCCAATTCTCAAGGGCACGGTATTTTATTTTATTTTTTTTCATTTTATACTTGGATCTTAGGAGCTCTAAATGCTTGTTCGCTATGAGTAAGCGGAAAGGTGCCGCTGGCACGCTCGATGACTTTATAACCAGAGCAGAGTCGGTATTGTGCGATGAGATTGAAATTGCGCAGAGAAGGCTCTCATTTGACCCCTCAAACCTTCCAACATACAGACAATCTATTAATCAATCACTGGATTCTGCTTCGCACCAGAATGAGGGTAGAGGCTCCCAAATCTCTCAAATAAGTTTGAATAATTCTGTGACTGAAATACCACAAATTAGAGAGGGCCAATTAAGTATAAACGAATCAGGGGTCGTTGGGATTTCCACAAGATTACGGCCACAAAATTCAGGAGGAGCATCAAAAGGTAAATCAAAGATCTTGGCGAAGGAGAAAAAGTTGGGTGAAAAGAAAGGAAAGTCTGGTATAACAGTAAAACCTAATAAAGGGGACAGTAATTTGCAAGAACCTGCGGAGGTTTTATGTAGATCAATCCGGGTCCAAATAGACATTGATTATCGCTTGAGCCAAGGTAAACATGATGGGGGGGAAGAAAGGAGAAGATGGTACAATGTTGGATATTTTCAAAAATGCCCTAGATTTGATAGAGACCCAGATAGATGAATGCCTAAACTCTAAATTGATGGTCTTTGATAGCAAAGTCAATCAGCTAGATCTGACCACTGTGAAAATATGTACAACAATTGAAGATGGCAATAAGATAATTGAGGATGGGGCTCGTTTATTATCTGATTTGAAGGCCAAATATATGGAAACTGAAGAAGCAAAAAATGTTGCACAAAGTTCTAAACAATCAAGCTCTGTTTTGGTAAACCATTGTAGGGCGGAGAGAAGCTTAAAGGGACCAGTGGATAGCATGCCCCTTTATGATACCCCCATTTATCCATTAATACAATGGATTATGTGAGGAATGGTAGCATGAGGGCGGTTATCCAGGGGACTGACTTGATCCCCAACCCTGATATCCTGAGATTACCCCCAGCTGTATGTCCTTATATATTAGTGTTATCAGGTGTGCCAGTGCTAACAAGACACGAGAAGAAATCCTGGGATAATCTTAGGAATAAAGTAGTTGATTGGCTCTCTAAATATAAAGAGTTTAATCAATATAAGATGAGCGAAATTTTGATGGTGAGAAGGATAGGGTGGGTAGGTGATTCACCCAAAGATATACAAGGGGACTGCATTGTTGTGAATTTTAGGCACCCCCATACTGGCCATAAGCTACTGAAAGTGCACGAGGAGATGCCAACCCACAAGTCTAGTATCTATGCTCTACCATTAGGATACTTTTAAAAACCAGTTGTAACAAGACCGATTCATAATCTTGGCACTTTCTCATTCCCCAAAACCTTGAATAGTTTTGATGAATTATCTTCTCTGGAGGCGTTTGATTGACCACAAATGATGAATAACAAAGACATAGAAGTGAAACTGGCATATACAGAGCGCTTTTCAGAGGGGAATGTTAGTTATCATGAGGATTTGCCGGGAGGGAAAAAATCCGGCGGTTGCGAAATTATATTCCCTATTCCTACATTAAGCTCATTGTGTGAGAAAGTGATGAGTAGGGGAGCTAATGGCACAGAATGTTTGCCAAGAGATGTATTATTTAGTGCTATGAGTCCCAAATACAATTTTGATCTAAAGATGATATCTTGGAACATAGAGGGTTTTGGTAGAAACATCAGTGACCCTAAGTGGAATAATTACATTGATACGAGTGACATTTGTACCCTCCAGGAAACTTGGGCCACAAAGACCGTACATAGGGTATGGTACAAAACCTTTCAAACAAATGCAGTTCCATCAGTGAGAGGAAGGCCTTCTGGTGGCCTCATAATTTGGGTGAAAGTGACCTTGAATATTTGTGTCACTCAATTATGTATTGATTCACCAGATATACTTGGGATCAAAATAGTCACCGAAGATAAAAGGGTTTTACACCTATATAATGTTTATAATAGACCATGCCCATCATATAGGGAGTCACCAATAATAGAAAAACTGGACTCACTTTTAATTTTATTAGACCCGGGAATAAGCACAATAGTAGGTGGCGACCTGAATTGTAATTATGAACCCATTGCAGGGTTCGAGAACCTGCTAGAGGACGTAGACAGCACTAAAAAAATTCCAGCATTGAACAGCTGTGGGACGGTCCCAGGCACTATTTTAGCTCTCCAAATTACGAGGGTAATGGCTGGCCACGGTATGAGGGCATGTAATGGACGTTTACCATCGGACAGTCCTAAAACCCCAACCTTTTTTAGAAATAAGTGCCAGAGCAAAATCGATTACCTCATTTTATCATCGGACATTTGGATGTTTGCTGTAGATATGGAGATTAGATTAAGAACAGAAAGTGACCATCGCCCGCTTGAATTCGGTTTTTGTAGGAGTTCACTGCAGAGCCTGAGTGAGAATGGAAGAATATCTTATATTAACCCAGATGACATTATAGTTAGCAATATTCGTCGCTCAGTCAAATGGGTGTACATGCTGGAAAATGGAGATCTGTTGGCTAATATGTATAGTACTTTTGCCAATAGTTTCGATTCATATGATGCCTCCCAAGTCGGGAAAAACACACATATGCCATTAATGATAAAAAAAATCTAAAAAGATGGGGGGAGTTGGTAACTCTCAGTTGGCAGGGAGACCTTGGTTTAATAGGGAATGTCGCAGTGCAAAGTCTGTCCTAGTCCATGCAATAAAAAATAATAATATGTTAGTAGTTAAAGAGGCCAGGCCAAATATAGGAACATTCAAGAAAAGTATCTTGGGATGAAGAAATTTGGTCCAGTATGTTGACTGCTGCTAAAAAGAGGGATCAAAAGTTGTTCTGGGAAATAGCGGCCAAGGGAAACAAAAAAGAAAAGGGATCTCGGGAGGTCTTTCTTGAGGAGACTACCTGGATCAACCCTTTTACTAAGTTATACGATGTCCCTGAGGGGGATCAGGCCCTTCCTGATGTTAATATATTGCTGACTTCAAGTGAGGACAGATTAGACCTACATTTTGATATGCAGGAAACAGAATTAGCAATTGACTCAGTTAAAAATGGGAAGGCCTCTGGACTAGGTAAAATACCAGGTGATTTATACAAACACGAAACTAGCATCTGGGGCCCCTATATTAACTGTTTATGTAATGCTGTAGCTGCAGGGGCAGACTTCCCGGAAACATGGAGAGGTGCGGAAATAATGACTATTTTTAAAAAGGGCGATAGGAATGATCCCGCAAACTATCGCCCTATTAGTTTAATTGACATTTTACAGAAAATGTACGCATGGCATGTTTTAAATCGTATAAATATTTGGATGGATGAAGAATTGGTGCTTACCAAGTTTCAAGCGGGGTTTAGAGCCAAAATAAGAACCACCGATCATGGCCTAAGTTTTTGTTGCCTCTGTTGGAAGTATGTCACTTTGAGAAAAGGTCACTTGTATGTAGCCTTTGTAGATCTTCGGGCGGCGTTTGATTTATTCCCCCGAAAATTGTTATGGGAGACACTTGGACATCAAGGCCAACCTTTTAGAGCAGGTTATAAAATTACATGGAAATAACTATGCAAAGGTCAGGTGGGGCCCAGGAGGGTAGCTAACAAGACAAATGCCGATAAAGAGGGGGGTCCGTCAAGGATGTGTGTTGGCCCCTACATTGTTCTCCCTGTTTGTCAACGATATTCCACCTCGTATGGAGGATTGTAGTAACGACTCTCCAAAATTGGGGGGGGGAGAAGGGTTCCATCCCTCCTTTTTGCTGACGACACTATACTTATACCCCAAACACCCCAGGGCCTACAGAACTTATTGAACAAGTTCCAGACATATTGCAACAAAAAGGGCCTGGAGTTTAATCTAAAGAAAACAAAATATATGGCTATAAACCCTCATAAATATTTTAAGGAAAATTTGATGTTAAACAGACATAAATTAGAACATGTTCAGAACTTTAGCTATCTGGGTGTTTCCTTGGATTCTAATTTAACATGGAAAACCCAGATAGAAAAAAGTAAAATAATTTGTACGCAAAAACTTGTTACCCATAATGAAAAGGCATGGTAATAGCCTAAATAAAGCAGTTTCACCAGCCTTAGAGATTTTTGAGTTTAAAGTACAATCACCCGCACTATATGGGGCAGAATTATGGGGACACATGTGTAAGAAATCTTTTGAAACTGGTGAAAATACATTTTATAGGGCATTGTTAAGACTACCGGTCAGTACGCCATTGGTACCACTGTTTTTTAGACCTTAATATGAAACGCACTGACCATCATGCAATCTTGAGACCCCTGATGCTCTGGGTCAGACTTTGGTTGACCCCTGAGCTGATAGATTATAAGGATGGTCTAAAAGAAATTATGGAACTGGATTGCTGTAATTAAGTTCAATGGCTTAAACATGTCAGATCCTGGTGAACAAAAATTGGCCTAGCACATTTTTGGGATGATCCACCCTTACTAAATCGAACATCAAAGAAAATGTTAAAGTCATCATTCTGGGCATATATTAACTATGTAAATGTAGTTGAGCTTATATAGCGCACAGCTACCCGCAGTGGGTGTCCCGGCGCTTGCTTAGGGAACCCTTCCTGGTATTCCCCTGTGAGATAGCAGGGTATCCACAAGGTGAAAGTCAGGCATCCCGCCACGAGGGGCCGTTGTGGAGATTAAGCAAGCTATTGCCCAGAGTCGCAGAGTGTGAACCCGTGAGTCGAGGAGGCACCGGAGCGAGAATTATTGAGTCCGTGGAATTTTTGGCCCAAGACCCGCCGAGGCGGGGAATTGAACCCTGGTCCAGGACTGATGTCAGCTTCCGGGTCTGCTGCCTCTAACCCCTGAGCCACACTTCTCCACTATAATGTGTTGAATGGAAGAGTGTACGGATCGTTAACAAATAGTTTTCTAATGTTTAAAGATATGGCATTCTATGAATGCTTTCTTGATGAAGTTTACCCACCACTTGCCAAGACACTTTATATGAAATATAGATATGGCATTTTGAGGACAAATGCTTGTACATCAAGGTGGTCTCACAATAGTAACGACCATTGTACTCTATGCCCGAGTCGTGTAAAGGAAGACGATTTTCATATTTTGGTTTTTTTGCCCGACCTATGCAGTACCTAGAAAAAGATGGATCAGACCTCCTTGCCTAAACATAGGTACAAGATCATATAAAGAGGCTGGAAGAATTTTAAAAACTGACACCAGCCAGGTAATTGTTTTTGGCATTAGTAGATTTTTGTTAGCCACAAATGTTATAAGAATCAAAATGGGTCTAAAATTTTAGTAGAACTTCCTTGTCTTAAAAACTTGGAAAGTACTTTATGCTACACTGTTACAATGAATGGATAGAATATTTTTGATAGCACTCTCTATTATTGTTAGTGTTGAATAAGTGTGTATATATATCCATGAATTTTATTTAATTTTATTTTATACACATGACTTTTTACCCTTTTAAATAGTTATTGATGTTTTAAATGTAAAGATATCCGCCCTCGAATTCGTTATCTGGGAGCTCATTGAATTGTACTTTACTTTGTCGTCACTCCCCTTCATGTTAACTATGTTCAAATGAATTGTGTTTTAAATGTAATTGTACATGTATTTTTTATGCATCTTTTATGGTACTAAATGTACCGAAATTAAGATTATGATGATGATACTACTAAGTTGATTGCACCAGAAAAAAATTACTTTAGGTGCCTTTGAAGATACTAATACATTAGTTAGCCCAGAAGACCAATGTTAGCGTGTACAAATGTCCTCCCTCCCTAAATGTTACATTAATTACACTTTTGCGAATCAAATCCATATTGGTTGTGTACAAAGGCGTAAACCTATAGAAGTTGAACAAGTATATATATTGTATAGTGATATGATTGCAAATTAATTCTATTTAAATAAAGTGCATCACCTGCTTTCACCACTGCCTTTTCATCTGTTTCTTATGAAAACTGAACACGACTCTCTCCTTTCCTTCAAAACAGTGCGTATTTTCTATACCACTGGTCACAATTATAAAACACAACCTAGTTAAACCGAACATTAATACCCAGCAAGGGGCATAATCTTTGCTGGACACACGGCAGTTTGAGAAGCAAAAAGTAATCTCTTTATCCGTGTTCGGCCTGACAGCTAAGTTGATTTGTAGAAAGCACTAAGGATAAGGCTGTTAACACTCCTGGGCCTTCTTTATTGATCTGGACATCATGTTATTATGGTCGAAATCTATTATCGAATTACTAGCAAATGACTGCAGATACCTTCAATTTGCAAAATGCAGGGCCGTAGGTGCTGCCGGATCTAAGCCCCTTAGTGGACCTGCCCTGAAGATATGTGCTTCCAAGCAGGCTATTGTGGATGGTAATTAAAGATGCTAAATTCATTACAGTGATCGACAAAGATCCCCATGCAACTACAAAACAATATCTTTAGCCTCCAGCCAGGTTTTCTTTCTTAGAGCTTTGCATGTTTTATTGCTTTTTATTGCATAGGCTCAATTTATAATTACAGGCTTGATACCTTCGGTAAATGAAATATTTATGCTTACTTTGCTGCCAAGCCGCTCATCTTAGCAAAGTAGGCCACAAACAGTGGCATGCATTCAGAAATGCAACCCGCACTTGATAAAAGAACATCTCAGACGTGGGTTTCAGCATCTAAAATCATCACACTGAATTGCAAATTATTTAATTGTCCCCTAAACATAATGCAAGATGACGACCCTACTTTAGAAAAAAACAACCGAGGACTTTGTTGAAAAAATAAAATAGTGGCATCACCGCTGTCTCAGCCCTGTGACTGATTTAGAAATTCGCGTTTTAATTTTAATTTTGCTTTACCATGACTTCCTGCCATGAGTATCTACTTAGCCCATTAACGCCAGGTGAATTTCACCAGAGAACAGTCTCTTACAATGGAATGTTGGTGTGTATCTTCTTTCTGTTTTTAAAGAAAGTGGCGTAAAAATTATTAACCATTATTCGAAGCCCCTTTAAGTCTTTATATGTTGTGGAGATATTTGCCTTCAACATTAATTTGGAGAGGAAAGAATGGCGATTATTGTGTTATCAAACACTTTTCCTGTTTCCGAGTATTACAAACATTTACATTAATTAATTGATCTGCGTCACAGAAATAGCTCAGACTTCCCAGAAAACATCAGAAATGTCTTTTCAATTTACTGATATAGCAATGTTGCTTCCTAACTCCCACACTGCCATCTAAAACTCCTGCATTTGAAGGAAGTGATGCACAGTTCTCTCGAAAGCTGATAAGAGGCCAAAATTCTCAAGTCACAACTTAAGTCCATACTTCCAGTCTTAAAGGTATGTTAGGAGAACCTGTGTTTTGTGGCTAGAAAGCCAGGCCTAGCTTACGGTATCATACAGGATATGGGTCACATGGCAGGATGCTCTGAACAGGAGGGGAACATTAGGCCACATTCGAGGTGTGTTGGCACTACATTCTCATGTTGTAGCCAACATGTCTCATATTTTGAACTCATTGATCTGTCTTTCACTTATTTATGGTCACATGACTTGTATTGCTCATGCCCGTAATGACCTCTTCTCTGAGCAGACACATTCCATTTCAATTATCCTCAATGTGACTTAATACATAAGAAAATAGAGAATCCTTGGTCTGCAGCCCGATGTGGCACCTGGAGTGGGGACCTGTTAGATTTGGGGGTCTCTAGTTGGCACAGGTAGGTACTTGTGACAAATAGAGACCCTTACCTCTAGTCAGGATAAGGGGATTAGACTCCTAAATAACCCCTGATCACCCTCTTGGTAGCTTGGCATGAGCAGACAGGCTTATCTCAGAGACAGTGTGTAAAGCATTTGTGACCACATACAGCAACCCAGTGACAACACTACAAATGGACACCATACTAGGTTTTTTATAAAAAAATAAGTGTACTTTATATAGAGTTAGCACAAGACCATAAATGACAAAAAAAACAATACTGTTACTTTAAGATAGTAGATTTAGCTTAGTTAAGTTCAGTTCTTAAGATGCGACACTTTGCGTCAATGTACCTTAGGTTGCGTTGCACTTCCACAACAAGCAATGTCGCAGCAAGGGAAATACGGCAAAGTTTAAGTACAAAGAAATAAAGACGTGAAGATCTTCCAGATGCGGCACGCTTCTCCGGGGATGTGAGAAGTTCTCGATTCGGTGCGTTGACTGCAGAGGCGACACCCTTGTTCCGCGATGCGACGGCAGCAGCTCCACTTGCGACACTCTTCTCCCACGATGCGTGAAGCTTCCGGACGATGTGACAACTACAGCGGCGACATCCACGATGCGATGGCAGCAGCTCCGATGGCGGCGAGATTCTCGGGGATGGAGGGCTTTTCTTCAATGCGGTGCAGTGCGACAGTTCCAGCGGCGACACCCTCCCTTGGAGTTGCGAAGGCGACATGCTCTGACCTCGTTGCAAGACACAAAGTTCCTTTCTCCTTCCTTTGGCAGTAAGGCAACCACTGCAGGCCAATCCCCCAATCAGCACTTCAGCTTGGGAATAGTCTCTCCTCAGTTTCTTCAGGTTTCTCTCCTAAGTAAAGGTTTCTTCTTGTAGTCCAAATTGATCTAATTTCACGGGATCAGGATTCCAATATTTATACCCCAAAATCCTTTGTTCTCTGAGGGGAGAGGGGCCTTTGCCCAGTTCAAACCAGTTCTGAAGCACTCTGTTTACCATACTTCTCCTTTCCTTTTACAGTGCAGGGCAGGCACATCAGACGCCCCACAGGAGGTGGAGCCATCACAGCCCTATTCAAGGTTCAGGTGCAACTCCTCCCTCCCATCTAGATGCAGATCTCTCTATTCACCACTGGGCTGACTCATCCTGTCTTTTGGAATCCCCCAGCCCTGTCACTCACAAAACCAGACAAAGGAATACACAACCTAGCAGAGGTAGGCTTGAAAGGTTAGGCAAGCAAATACCCACTTTCTAAAAGTGGTATTTGCAAACACAGAATGTTAAAACCAACTACACTAAAAGATGAATTTTATCATTCTGAGTTCAGGCATACTAAACTCGAATTTCCACCATGTGCTCTGAGTCAGTTAGGATTATAAACATGTAATAATCTAACAGCCCATTCTGGCCTATAGAGAACAGGTAGCCTTGCAATAGTGAAAAACGAAAATGGCTGTAATTCAATATAAGGACATGCCACACACATCAGGGTTTGTCCTACCTTATACTTACAATGCACCCTGGCCTTGTGCCTACCATTAGGGTGACTGATATGAAGAAAGCGAAGGTTTAGGGACTGGCACGTGGGTGCACTGACCCAGTCAGCGTGACAGTACCAGACTGCACACAGGCTCTGCAATGGCAGACCTTGGACACATTCTACAAGGCTGCTTCGGTGAGTGGCACAACCAGTGCAGCAAGCCCACCAGCAGCATTTGGATTTACACGCCCTGGGCACACTCAGTGCACTAGACTAGGGTCTGACAAGTAAACCAAATAGCCAAACATGAGACCACTGATTAGTACATCAATTTACAATAGGGAGCACTTGCACCGTGGCACTGAATAGCAGTGGCACAGTGCCCAAAGCATCTAACACCAGCAAAAATACATGAGGCAACAACAAAAATAGAAGGGAGACCCACGCCAATGGTGCCAGGTCTAACAGGACCCCTTCAGGCTTCCCCTAAACAGGTCGTGGCATGACCCAACAAGACATGCACTGCATAGGTCTCCAAAGTGGGGCTCATTCTGGGTAAGATGTAGGACCCCAATAGGCATTCTTGATTGGCTGATTGCATATGTTTGACTTTTAAAGAGATAGATGAGTCATATTTTATACTCACTGAGAAAGAAACAGTTAAAAGTCAGTTATAGTTCAGCAAACAAAAAAGCCCTGAAATGTACTCCTTATGTGTATAGTTATTGTGAGAAAGTGTATTATTGTTTGAAGTGAATGGTGGGCTTCTTCAATTAATAATAGCAGAATCCCTTAGCCAGTCCAGTTAGGCCGCAGTAATTTAAAACTAAGCTCAAGCATTGGTAGCTGCAGCACAGAATGGACAGGCTTAATTTAGGAGAAATGTATAAAGCATTTATCAGTACCAGTGTCATTCAAATGTAGAACTGTAGAGTACATTTTAATGAGCAAATAGTCAGCAAAAGGCCAAAAATCTGATGCAGAGAACTAGAGATATGTTTTTATCAAAGTTTTAGGTATTTCTAGCATCAAAAACCACAAAGTGCCAACCATGAGTATCTGGTAGCAGTAAACAGTGTCGAAATCAAAAGTTAAGGCCGAGTAAAATCAAGTTCTGGTCAGATATGGTGGAAAGTTTACTTTCTAACTTAGTCGTATTTCTGGAAAAAACCTTCGCGAGCAAGTTTGTCAGCGGGTCAGGGTGCAGGCTGGATCCAAGAAGGGGCCTGTTGACGGCGGCTGGCTGATGTGCAGGAACTCGGTGGAATCCTCAGTGCCTGCAGGAACGTTAGCGCTCTCAACATCGATGGCATTAAACCTCCAAGTGGGAAAGTCAAAAAGTCCAGGGTCAGGAAGGTGTCGGCAGCAGCAGGGTGTTGCTCAGCATTGGTCTAAGTGAAGTCTCTATGTTCAGACTTAGAAACGTTTCTGAAAATCAGTATATGTTCAGTGAGACAAATCAGCATGTTGAGCCAAGATGGGAAGTTCGAGGCAGTATTGGCTCAGTGGCGGTCAAACGGCAGCCCTGGTTCTTTTTTGCATAATGTTTGGAAAAGGTTTCTAGTTGTCCAGTTTTGAAGATGGAAAGAGTACACTCTAACACCAGCCAAGAGTCCAGGACCTTTTGGACACCACTTGGACATTAGACCTCAATCTCCCTTTAGCCACCAGCAGTGTTCAAGGCAAATCCAACTGGAGATGAGCTCAACAGAGATTTGGGCTTATTGCAGTTTTTGTGTTCATGCAGCTGAACAGGAGGCTTTCCACAGTGAAAAACGACTTCGGAGATTTTTCACTGCCAGGTAATGAGAAAATTAAGTGCACATTACCTTCTTTTTTAAAACCATATTCACCGCCATTTGGGTATTTAGAGCCTTCCTTACGGGTGCCTTACAAGTAGGACTCCCTGTTTTCCACTTGCACAGATTTTTACAGATAAATACAGACAGAAATCACTGTGTTTCATGTCTGTATTTATTTTTGGCTTCTTGTACATGTGGCTTCTTTAGAGTGACTCTCCATGTTAAGAATACTTACTTTCAGGCCAATGGCTGTACATATTGGCAGCATGGGATGTTGCAAAGGAGATTTGCTGAAGTTACTGCATATCTCAACATGTATTTGTGCTATTATGCTAATTTTTTATAATTGGTTTATTATTTTATTATTTTTTACTGCATAATGTGCTAAAACCTACCAGGTTTCAAAGCACGAGCGCACGCTTATCTGTTAAATTAATGCAGAAATAAACAAGTAATTATCGGACCTGTTCACTAAATAAAAAATAAATATGGATAAATACCAATAAGTTGGGTAAAAAATAAATATGGATAAATACTGGCCAAAATGTTTAAAAACAAAATACCATAAAACTGGGAGCCTTATAAGTAATTAAAAAGGAATGTTTAGGTCTGTAAAAAGGACTTTTTTAATAGGTAGATGTGACATTTTTAAAACTGCCTGCTAGGCTGATGTGGCAGTCCTAGAGTCATGTTTTACATGGTCAATTTAGTGGTCACACAATAAATGCTGTATCCAATTGGGCCATTTGCATAACTGGCCCTGGGTACTCAAGGTTCCATATACTAGAGACTTACAGGTAAGTTCATTGTGGCAATTAGGGACTATCCAATGATACACATGTTTTAGGGGTCAGGGCACATGCACTGGGACCTGGTTAGTAGGTCCCCAGTGCAACAGAGTTGAAAGACTAGAAGCATCAGTTCAAAACATGGAGGGCGCCGATGCAAAGAGGCCTTTCCCTACAACTGATGCCACTTTGATATAGCTCAGACATTTCACCATCTAATGGCCTTTGTAATATGTGGTATGTCATCTCTTATTAAGTTGTAAATCATGTAGGATTAGGGTGGTAAATCCTGAAAGGAGAAAATAGTCTATTAAATATTGCACATACAGAATTAATAATGACACTTGAGATCAAGACACAGCATGCACAGTCCACCATTTCTTCTTACGGAATCCAATGTGTAGTATGAGACAGTGCAATCTTAACACATAGACACGTTGGGCAGTTGCCCAAGAACCCCACGAGCATAGGGGCCACATGCTAATCTATGCACAGACCAGAATTAAACCAGGGGCCATAGGAGGTGGGAGGAAGAGTGGTAAATCTGAACTTAAGTTCACGTCAGTTTTGCTGGCCATTTGAAATGACATGCGCACTTAGATTTCTCCAACTCTGCTGTGCATACAGCTGGGTTGGAAAAAAACACACACACTCCCTGTGTCTGAGCAAGCATTGATCCTGCCCGCTCAGGCCAATCCCCACGCTGCCCTCTTTCTTGACAGCAGCACAGGGATTGGATGGGGAGTCTGTGATGCTGGCCCAGTGACTGCTAGGACCAGGACGTGGACGCAAAGGAGCGGAAGGCGTCCGGCAGCACCGTGTAAGTTTTTTCATTATTCATCCCCGCGCGCTTCCCCCATGCACTGCCCCCACAGTCCTCCTCCACCCCACCCACCCTACCACTCTAAATCAATATTGGCAGTCATTGAATTTAACACTCCTTTTCTGAGTACCCGTCTTAACATTCAAATCTCTTACTAACGCAGTAGAAGGAGAACAATTTTGACTTGTAGCAGAGAGTTGACATGTCTGCATTTGCAAGAGAAATGTTGCCGTTAAAATTAGTTGAAATTTTATAGAAGCAGAATATTGTAACAGGTTCGCTGGAGGTAGTTCATCGCTGCGGCGCAAATTCCGCCGCAGTGCTGGACATTTCTATCGCGGGCGTGGTCATGACGGCTCCCGGCCATCATCAGCACACGCCCACCGTGACTCATGACGGCCGGGAGCCGTCATGAGCATGGAAGAGGGTAACAGCTGGGGACAACAATTGCTGACAGTGTGCTTTTCCATTATCAGAAGCAAAGCCTCCGCTTTGTGTTCCAAGAATTATATTTGTGTGGTGAAGGATAAGAGGAAATGTAAGATAGTGAAGTGAGGAAAAGGAAAAGAAAACTGCAGACTTATTACCTGCTGGTGAAATTCATAAATAACCTTTTGAGCATAAATTAAACATAATGTTTTGAGTGGAGCACAGAAGAGGAATAGAGCTGGTTAAATTAAAGTGCAATGTCAACCACTAGTACTGCTGCTTCAACTAGATCATCCACATCTACATCCACTCCTGCACCCAATCATCCAGTTACAGCAGACATAAAAATGGTATCATTAGCTGAGGACATTCCACAAGAGGAAATGCCCAAATGTGAAACTGTAAAGGAGTTTGCAATTCAAGACACAGATCCGGGGTTATGGAACATTAGCAATACTGACACAGTGGATTACGGGATTCAAAGTGGGCCAACATAATGTTAGAATTATGACAGCAAGCTTTCAAACTCATGCAGAGTGTATAAAGAATATGGAGGAGAGATTACTCAGACGAGGTATTTATCAAAAAATGTGTTTAAAAGTGAACTGCGACATGCCGAGAGTGTATAGCGTGAATGGCTACTCTATTGACCATCCCAAGGTCGTTTATACTGCTTTGTATGTCATCTACTTTTCAAGACAGAATCTCCCTTTGCACATCAGGATTTAATAACTGGAAACACAGCAATGACAACCATGAAATCGGAGAAGAACATTTAAAGTGCTAATGGCATATTTGGTTTGGCATTAAGAAACTGGAAATGTAGATTCTTCATTACTTCAACATCATCTCTCTTAGCAAGAGTATTGGCATAAAGTGTTAATACGTGTGGTTTCTGTAATTCGCTTTCTTGCTTCCAGAGTTTTGCCATTTTGTAGAGAAAATCAAACAACTCGGTCAGCAAATAATGGAAACTATTTCGGTATTTTAGAGCTGTCGAGTGAATTTGACCATTTTTGGGAAGAACCTATCAAACTGTATGGGAATCAAGGAAAGGGGAACCCATCATATTTTTTTCAGCAAACATTTGTGAGGAATTTACCTAATTAATGGGACACAATGTTCTATGTGCTATTCTTGAAGAAATAAAATAATCCAAGTATTATTCAATAAGTGTGGATTGCAAGCACAGATTAATCAACTGAATGAGTTCGCCATGTATGTCCCCTGTGCAGGACAGAGCTTGAACTTGGTGGGAGTAAAAGCGAAGGAGTGTTGTATACAGACTGTAAAATTCGTTGTCTTTGTTTAGCATCTGTATTCCTTTTTTTCTGCTTCTACATATCAATGGAACATTATGGCATTAGCTTTAGGAAAACAATTTGTGGTCAAGGATCTGTTCAACATGAGATGGTTGTCACAATCTTATGCTGTTCATGCTCTGTAGGACTTGGCCCTTTTTTGGCTAAAGTCCCTAAATTGTTTGCTTTCGCCCTAGACCTTTTTTCTGACATGGTGTTGCCAACTTAGATGCTTTGGACACTCTGCCACTGCTAAACATTTTCAAAGTGCAAGTGCTCCCTGTATAAAGTGTAAAGGTAATTGGTTGTCCATAATTGTTATGTTTGCCTTACTAGTAAAGTCCCTAGTAAAGTGCAGTCTGTGTGCCAGGGCGGGTAATGGAAATGCTACTAGTGGTCCTGCAGCACTAATTGTGGCACCCACTCAAGTAGCCTTAAATAGGGAACACAGGCAAGCCATTGCAGTGCCTGCGCTCAGTTTGTTAAACCGCCATGTTGTTCTGACAAGTCCAACCTCTTGCCAGACCTTACCCTTCCCTTTCAATCCACACCAGACACTCCTGGTAGGTCCAGGGTACCCCCTGGGTAGGGTGCAGTTTATGTGAAAGGCAAGACATGTACTAAGGTGTGCACCATGTCCTGACAGTGAAATCATCTCGATTTCTTTTTTCACTTTTGAAAGGCCATCTTGCCCATAGGATAGAATGGGAAGGCTGTGTAATATGTTTTCCAGCCTATCTCCCAAAGACTTAAGATGGAGAAGTGAAGTTTAGTATGCTGAACTCACAATGTAATAACACATCTTTCTATGAAGGTGTTTTTTTTGTGCTCTAAACATTTCTGTGTGTCTCTGCCTGGTTGTAGATTAACTGTCCGGATTTGAAAGCGATAGGATCTGGGAAATGTTTTGACCTGGGGAGGAGGTGAGACAGCAACAGGCTGACCTGCATCTGGATTGTAGGTGGAGTAGTAGCCCCTAGAGGTGAAGATAATGGGTTGCTGCTATAAAACAATTGTCCCATCTGCTGCTGAGTGATTGAGAATCCAGACCCCCACTAAGTAAAGGAAGAAGGTGTCACTGGCAGGGAGGCACCCAGAAATGGTTTGAAAAGGGGTCACTACCCCCTGAAACACAAAGACTTCAAAGCCTTTGAAAGGTATAACTATGAGAGCTGAAGCCCCTGAACTTTGCAGAATGGCTTGATCAAGATTAGGGGTGGGCGGACACCTCCGTTTCGCCCACCGAATGAAATGTACACTTTCCGCCTTCCGCAAAGAAGGTGGAAAAATGGGGCAAATTTCTGCCCATTCGCGAGCGGAACGGAAGTTGCACGCCCACCCGCCTCCCGTCCGCCTTCTTAAATTAAATGTAAGACAACTTAAATCAAATTTACCTTATTGCGCCGCAATCTTCCCCATCGCGGCTTCATCTTTGGAAATTGAGCATGCGCGGGAGCTTGGGCATGCGCAGTCCTGGCAAAGATTCTCTTAGCGAATAAATTAGGGATGAGGGAACTGGACATTAAGGTTAAACAGGCAGAGTCCAGTTTGCATGGTAGCAACGTACAGCCAGTGCCAAGTGTGGATGAGTACAAGCGTGGACTGGATGACTGGGTGTTGGTGAGCATGACAAATTATTTGAAGGGGGTGCTCAACCTTTCCCCTAGGGAGCCTGGGCTCAATAATTGTTTTCCAGGATTGCGCCAACCCGTGTTAGGGATTCCATGGAGCTGGCACAAGAGCCGGACCCCTAGTCATGGGTCCAACGGCCCGAAAAGGCCCTAGAGAGGAAAGAGAGGCAAAGTAGAACTGTTAGGTCCCAGAATAGTGTGGGGGGCATGCAGGCTAGCGCCCTGTCTCAAGTGAAAGGGAGGGAGTGTGAGCAGCGTCTCCAGGGGTTCACCACCCCACCCCAGAGATTGGAGCGTTCCTTACAGGAGCACCAGGTGGGAGGCCTAGCGCCTACTTGCCAGCAGTGCAAGTAAGAACACCTAGCGTCAGGAGGGCCTGAAGTTTGTGGGTGCCACTCCTAAATGGCAGGCACAGATATCTAAATGGAAGGTTAAGGGAGGAAGGTGTCCCCCTGTGGGAACACCTGTGGGACCGTGTCCATCTGGTAGGGTTGTGTCCCCTAGGAGTGACCAGGGTACACCCACATCTAACCTGGAGGACAGGATAACTGGGAACAGCATCCTGACTGATGAGTCTTCCAGGGATACCGCTCTAGGTGGGGGTTGGCAAGGGGCCAGCACCCCTAGAGAGGCCCCAACTGTCTGGAAGTACCCATGGAGCAGCATAGTTGGCCCAGGGAGTGGTGACCAAGAGAATCCCCTGGGGTTTGAAAGGCATAGAACAGTAGGGTGTCCCTGTAGCAGCGTGCCTGTGTCCGTGTTCTATCGCCCTAGGAAGGGAAGTCCATTAAGGTAGTTGATTGGTCTACCCTGGCTTTTGGCTGGGAGGGGGTTGTGTAGCACTTGGCCCTTTTTAACTAAAGTCCCTAAACTTTTTCCGTTTCCCCTAGACCTTTTTTCTGACATGGTGTTGCCATCTAAGATGCATTGAACACTTCGCCACTCTTAAATAGTGTCAATGATAATTGGTTGTCCATGATTGGTATGTTTGCCTTACTAGTAAAGGTTCTAGTAAAGTGCACTATGTGTGCCAGGGTGGGTAGTGCAAATGATACTAGTGGGCCTGCAGCACTATTTGTGCCACCCACACAAGTAGCCTTAAATAGGGAACACAGGCAAGCCATTGCAGGGCCTATGCTCATTTGTTAAACGTTTATGTTGTTCATGTTGTTCTGACAAGTGCACCCACTTGTCAGACCTTCCCCTTCCCGTTCTATGCACATCAGACACCCCTATGGTAGATCTAGGGTACCCACTGGGCAGGGTCCAGTGCATGTGAAAGGAAGGACATGTACTAAGGTTTGTACCATGTCCTGACAGTGAAATAATCTCCATTTCGTTTTTCACTGTTGAAAGACCATCTTGCCCATAGGATAGAATGGGAAGGCTGTGTAATATGTTTTCCAGCCTATCTTCCCAAAGGCTTAAGATGGAGATGTGACATTTAGTATGCCTGAACACACAATGTAATAACACATCTTTCAATGAAGGTGGTTTTTGCATTGGGGGTTTATAAGCCACTCCTTTAGAAATGGCTGGGTTTTTGTACTCTAAACATTTCTGTGTGTCTCTGCCTGGTTGTGGATTGACTGTCTGTATTTGAAAGCGCTAGAATCTGGAGAATATCTTGACCCAGGGAAGGAGGTGAGACAGCAGCAGGCTGACCTGCATCTGGAGTGTAGGGGGAGGAGTAGCCCTTAGAGGTGAAGAGGCCTGGGTTGCTGCTATAAATCAATTGTCCCATCTTCTGGTTAGTGATTGAGAATCCAGACCCCCCACTGATCAAATGAAGAAGGTGTCACTGGCAGGGAGGCACCCAGAACTGGTTTGAGCAGGGGTCAGTGCCCCCTGAAACACAAAGATTTCAAAGTCATTGAGGGGTATAACTATGAAAGCTGAAGCCCCTGAACTTTGGAGAATGGCTTGATCAAGATTGAAGAAGACTGGAGCTACTCGGAGGTCTAGAGGAACCTTTGCCAGGGAAGAAAAAACTGAAGAGACAGAAGGAAAGGACTGACCCTTGCTGTGTGTTCTCGGGCTGGCCTCCAGTTTGCTGTTTTAACCAAGGAAAAAGGCTGGGTGCTGTGTCCCACTGCTTGAAAGGACTTTGCTGTGCTGTGTCCTGAAATAACTTATACCCAAGGGCCCAAGGTGATATGGCTCCCTGTTGCGGAAACACTGGAACACAAAAGTTTCCAGGAGAGTCTCAGCGACGCTGTGTGCGCGTGCTTGTTGCAGCCTGAGACCCTCATAAGGTATGCCTTATGATCGTGGTACCTGGAATCCAAGCAAGGATCAGCGACGCTGTGTGCGTGTGCTCTTTGCAGCCTGAAGCTTTTGTAAGGATTGTCCAGTTATCGTGTGCACCGCAATCTAAGTGAATCTCATCGACACTGTGTGCTTTGTGCAGTGTGAGACCTTTGTGAGGATTGCCTTGTTATCGTGCACACCCGGAATCCAAGTGAGTCTCATCGACGTGTGCTTGTGCTTTGTGCAGTGTGAGACCTTCGTGAGGATTGCCTTGTTACCGTGCACCCGGAGTCCAAGTGAGTCTCATCGCCGCTGTGTGCGTGTGCTTTGTGCAGGGTGAGACCATCGGGAGGATTGCCTAGTTAACGTGCACCCGGAGTTAAAGTAAGTCTCAGCGGGGCTGTGCGTGTATTCTTCATGCAGCCTGAGACCTTCATGTGGAGTGCCTGTGATCGTATACCCTGAAGCTTAAGGAAGTCTCAGCAACACTGTGTGCGTGGGCTCTGTGGCAGCCTGAGATCTTCATATCAGTAGCAGCCCAGACTGCCTGCCCCGAGGAGCTGAGCCGCCTGCCGGAGCCTGCCTTTGCCCATTCACCAAGATTGCATCGGAGGTCCAAACTGCTGGTCGAGGAAAGGAGAGGGAGTTTGTGCCACCCAGGTAATGTGCATAGACTCCTGGGGCCGGTGCAGGCATGGAGGGACAGGCTCTCAGCCTCTCTCTCGTTCTGGCAGCATGAGCCTCTACTTCGGCTAATATGGCGGCCCCTAATGCCTAGGGCGTGGCAGTACTGGGGCTGGAGTGCGGAGCTGAAGTTCTTGTTACACCATACCCTTGTTGGGGGCAACTGTTGGCAGAGGCTGACTGCGAGTTAGAAGAAGTGGCGGAGAGGCCGCCAAAGTCACCGTGATCAGTGCCGGAGTGTACTACGCATTCAGCATAACGGAGTACCTGATTATCGTATTACACATTGCATCATTTCTGCATAACGGAGTACCTGATTAGTGTATGACGCATGGTATTATTTCTGCATACTGAACCACCTGATTGTCGTATGCCGCATTGCATTGTTTCTGCATAACGAACTAGCTGATTAGCGTATTACGCATTGCATTATTCCTGCATAACGAACTACCTGATTATTGTATTATGCATTGCCTTATTTCTGCATAATGACATACCTGGCGGTTGTATTACACATTGCATTATTCTTACATTGCAAAGTGTCTCATTGTTGGGTTACCCATTGTATTATTTTTGCATTGCAAAGCGCCTGATTATTGTGTTACGTATTGCATTATTTTTTACCTTGCAAAAGAGACTAATTCTAGCATTATGAACTGCATAACATGGTATTAGGATTACAGTCGGATGTTTAGAAGTGCTCATTTATATCGCCAGAACTTACAAGGGCTGGCTGGCCTAACAACCGACCTGGAAAGATGTTACAAATATTAATATGTTGGATTTATATTGTGTGGTCTTATCGTATATCTTTTTATATAAAATGTATACTTGTTTTTATAAAACTCGTGTGGAGTCTATTTGTGGTGTCATCATTGGGTTGCTGTGAGCGTGGTTGCAAATACTTTACACATTTGCCTTGAAGATAAGCCTGGCTGCTCGTGCCAAGCTACAGAGGGAGTGAGCGGGGGATATCTTAGAAGGTGACCTTCCTTAACATGACGTGGAACCGCAGGTCCCTATTTGGCCCAAGGTACCTACCTCAGCCAACCAGGGATCCCGGGTCTAACGTGCTCTATATGGTGGTTTCAAGAAAGTTGAAGATGCACTGGATTATGTATCTGCTGACACTGAACAGGAAGTGAACACGAGGTGAGAGGCAGAAGGATTGAGTGAGAAAATGGAGAACCTGGAAACAGTATTCCTCACACTTCTTTGGATTGACATTCTTGAAAGAGTGGACAAAACAAGTAAGGTCCTGCAGTCATAGGATGTGAACATACTTGTTGCCATGAATCTTCTTGAGTCTCTGAAACCTATCTTCAAGAAATCAGAGACAAATTTTGTGAATACGCATTGAAAGCCAGAAGTAGGTGTCCAGTGAAACAACGGGACCGAAAGCTTATGGAAAGTCTCAATAGATATGACGGATCAGAAGAGGTACTTCCCAGTAAAAGTGAAAAGTTCAAGATGTAAACATTCCTTCCTGTTCTGGACTCTCTAATTCCTGAACTGACAAAATGTGCAGAAACGTATTCATTGATTGCAAATCTGTTTTCCTTCTTCTGTGAATAGAAAATAATAGGTTCTGATGAGCTAAACAAAAAGTGTGAACATCTGGCTAAAGTATATCACAAAAACCATGATTATGGTGACCTTTTAAATGAATGTGAGCATCTCAAGCAATACATCGTTCTTGATGAAAATTGTGATACTCTCCCTGCATTGTACGGAAAAATAATTTCAGACAATTTGACTTCTGTGTTTCCCAATGTTAGAATTGCACTCAGAGTGTTCATATGCATGACGGTGACCAACTGTGTAGGAAAATGTTCATTTTCAAGACTAAAACCCCCAAAAATTCAGCTTTCCAGCAAAATGAGGCAGCAGCGTTTGAACTGGCTTTCATGCATGTGTGTTGAAAATGACATCCTGAAGACCATTGATTTCAAGCCAATTATAAATTAATTCTCTGCAACTACATTTTGCAAATGTTTGTGTTGAACACTTGATTAGTAATGAATAATTCATAGTAATTTCATTATGTGCACCTGTGCCATCTCTGTCAGTATGATTTACCAACTTAGTACCATTTTATGTTGAATTTTGTTTTTCAAGTCAAGGATCACGTTATATTGTTCAAAAGTTTGCATTGATTAATCTTTGCTGTACAGCATGTGTTTTTTTAATGTCAAAACACTGATTTTGTTGGAGGTACCAATAAATATAAGTTTATTTTATTGATCATTTGCATTTTTATTCCTGGGAGTGGTTGTGTAGGCAGGGCCGAGTACACTGCTTTTCCCCGGGGCCTATCATGCTGTTAAGAGGGCCCTGGTATGAGGATATTATTCCTTTGCCTCACCTTTCTGCAGTATATCTCCTGCCTTTCATACTGCTCTGTCCTTGACTCACCTGCCTCGTGTCCTGCTATTTTCTTGAAGTGCTGCACTGCAAGTCTTCTTTCTCCTCGGAGATCCATGATACTGAAGTGAATCCACCTAGCATCTAGGGAGCATTTCTACTAATATGCCACTCCCACACAACAGGCGCAACAACAGCAATTCAAAAGAGGCTGGACAGTGGAATCCTATAGGCCTCAGCACCTAACTTGCTATCCCTAACTTGCTATCCCTAACTTATATATATGTGATCTGGAACTACCCAGAAACGTGTGTGCACACTGACAAACACCCACTCTCTCAGTGTAATACCAATACAGGAATATAACTGTTTAAAAACAACAGCACAGGTGAACCACAAAGAGCTTAGACCGAGAATTTTATAAAAATCCACGTCCAAAAAGTATTCTTCCAAAGTGCTTCTTTATTTCAATGAAGTTTTTTTTTAGCCAGTCACAAAGTGGAAGGTGTCCCCTGGGGACCCCTTCCCATTTGCAACTTCATTTCTACCCTCTTGAAGAGGGTGGTAATTTGCGAGTATTTTGCGACTGCAATTGCGGTTGCAAAAGATTCATACATGGCTTTGCGGTCACTATTAGGAAGGGAACGCCCCTTCCTAATAGCGAGTCATAAAACTTATTTAGCAAGTCGTAAGTATTTAGCGACTCGCTAAATAGCCTTTGTACATGGCCCACAGTGATTTTGCATGCCCAACCGGGAGACAAACCTGTTTGCACGTGCAAAATCATGTCGTACATCTGGCCCCAAATCTCTTTGGGGGTTGGAACAGGCAATAATTCAACACCATCCCGACAGTCAAAAGCTGTAAAGAAAGTGGAAGCCTGTCAGGCTGGGCCATTTGGATCTTAGATCTGGTTGCAGCCTTGTACCAGAAAGGAATCCGGCTATCTAATGCTCTTTGATTTATCACTTAATTTCTTTATGTATGGACTAATGAGATGTATTCATCGACATTACCTATGGAGGTATAACTGACTACTGGGCACTAATAAATGTTATTAATCTTGAAGTTGTTTCGGAGAAATCTTTGTCTTTATTATGATTTGTATCTCCACAATAAAACAAATAAAGAAATACAAATAAACAGAACTCACTAGCAGAGATGGTCAACTGTTTCTGAAGAGGAAATTGGAAGTTTAAATTAGCGGTACTTAACATTCTGGGACTTGTAGTGTGATAGACAAAATGAAACCCATGAAGGTAGAATTCACTATGAATATTTGAACAAATTTCAAATGGCTTCCATAGTCACATTTGCACTTCACATTAAACATTTCCCTTCTAAAGTCATTGGGTCTGATTCACAAAGAGCCTCCGCTGTTGTGGCGGAATCTTTGCGCTACAGTTTCTCATTATGGAGCATTTGCCACACAGGAGGAGGCTCTTTGTGAACTTACCTGAGACCACAATTAGGTCATCAGTGACAAGCAGCCCATGCAGTAAGTTGAGCTGCATGGTGGAGAGGATGTCCTTCGCAAGTGATGTGAGATGGAGACAGGCTCCAGGTTGTCAACCAGGAAGAGCTCTGGACACCTCTATCCAGGTGAACTTCTCCTTCACCTATCTCCTATTATCCTGCTGCTTCGATTTGATGTAAGTGATGGTCTGGAATTCCTTCCCAATACACTTACTGCATTAGCCAACTGCTGCCATAGGCTGCCTTCTGTGTTGCACTAGTGAGGTATGGAGGTGGACCATGGATTTTTTGTAGTCCTTTGATGCAAATTTGACTATCTTTTGGGACTCCTCCTCTGTGAAGTTTTTCTTTCTCCTTACATTCAGCACACTGACAATTGATAGAAGGGCACGACAAGGCAAGGCACAGAGCAGCCAGTTCAAGAATGTGTTTGGAAAAAACAGAGCCTTGGTTATGTTCTGCTTTATGTGGGTTGCAGGCGGCATCAATCATATGCAGGTGTATGTAATTACATGTTCCCTGCCCTGCCCCTGGTGTGGACCTTCCAACCAGAGTGCGAAGTTTCCATCCCGAGTGCAGAACGTCTGCTGACCCCGAAATCTCAGCAGCCATAACGATACTACTCATAAGTCCCTTTGTGAATACCACAAATTAGTAACATTAAACTTTTGGTGTAACTTTACATTTGTGAATCAAGCCCAGACATTGCCAGCATTGATGTGATCCTAAGATCATTAATGTCTGCAATCAGGATAGACTCACTACTGTGAGCTGGTCTGTTTGGGTACAGCAAAATATATAAACAGATTTAAGATAGCTACAAACCTGGCTTGCAATCTGGACTTCAAGTACCTTGGCAGCAACTGGTAGCAATGATATAGTCTGATAATTGAATTTGAATTTGAATTTGAATGCAGATTTGTAAAGCGCGTAGCTACCCTGGGGCGTCCCAGCGCTGAATAGACCTGTAGCTTCAGTGGGGGCAAAAAAAAGGTGATGAATTATGGGAAGAGCCATGTTTTTAGATGCCTACGAAAGGTAAGTAGGTTGTGTTCTCTTCGGATGGAGAGTGGAAGGAAGTTCCACAACTTTGGAGCGTTGTAAGAGAACAGTCGCCCGCCGGAGCGGGCCTTTTTTATTCTAGGGACGCTGGCCGGGGAAAGCCAGGGAAAATTCCTCATAATATCTGGATGAGCACCTAATTTAACTGATCCGGTACCTTACAAAGATATACTAAGATTTATTTTCAGCTAACTTAAACTGGTGGTCCGGTACCTTACAAAGATATACTAAGATTTACTGTCAGCTAACTTAAACTGGTCGTATTTCAACAGGAATATTGGATGGGGTCCAGTTCTGACCAGACTAAGGAGTGGTTGGAATTCTTTATTAGTGAGGATGTTAGATCTGTCAGCTTTAGGGGATCTTCCCCAAAATCCTTTGCCTTTTCTTTCCCTTTTTGCTGAAATAGGTTTTGCTGGCCTTAGGACTCTGTGCACTTTGCCACTTCTAACCAATACTAAAGTGCTTGTGCTCTGTCCTTTAAACATGGTAAGATTGGCTTACACCAGATTGGTATATTTAATTTACCTATTGATCTCATGTACAGTTGTGTACCATATATCCAGGGCCTGTAAATAAAATGCCACATGTGTGGTTCCGGTACAAAAGGGGGTGGTGACGGACGGAGCATCTGAACCAAACACTCACACCCAGTCAAAAGATCTGGGTTTGATCCATCACCGTTATTTAGCCCCCTCTGCCACCCCAGTTCAGACATGGCTATATGCAAATCAGTCTGACCCTGTGCCTCATAGGAACAGTCCAGCCCGAACTGCCAAGCCATTCCTTCCCTGGACCGGAAACAAGCTTCCAAGGACCGGTTTCTGTCATTCCAGCCGTCTTCAGCCCGGCTTGCTTGAATCCAGTGGCAAAGTGAGCAAGGGACTCACGTCTGAGCATACCCAGCCACACTTATAGTGGCCAAAGCGGTACAAAAGGGGGTGGTGATGGACGGAGCATCTGAACCAATCAAACACTCACACCCAGTCAAAAGATCTGGGTTCCAGCACTTACTGTGCCACTCACTTATGTAGCCATTATAACATGTCCCAGGCCTGCCATTGCAGCCTGAATGCAGGTTTACACTGTTAATTCGGCTTGGCAATATAATCCTTATGCCAAGCCTTAAACTCCCCTTTTACTGTATATGTCACCCCTAAGGTAGCCAATATGGCAGGGTGCATTGTATTTACAATGTTGGGCATGTACTTTTAAGTTTTACATGTCCTGGTATTAAAAAGCTCCTAAATCTGTTTTTCACTACTGTGAGGCCTACCTGTCCCACAAGATAACATTGGGTTGCCTTATTACATTTAATAAGTGATAATATTTGATTGGGAACAGGTAAGCATTGCATGTTTGGGGTCTTAGAAAATGTAATTAAAAATCCTCTTTAATAGTAATGTGGGGCTTTAAGTTACAATTCTGAAAATGCAGTTTTTAGAAAGACGAAAAAAAAAGAAAAATGTATAGATTGTGCACACCAATTTTCCATGAAATTTTTTATAAATAATTTAAGGTATTAGAAGTGATCAGTGTGCTATGCTTTCTAAATTCGTGCCTGGTGTGAGCTGAAAATAGGTGAGGCCAAGTTCCAGTGGGCAACTTGGACAAAAGCAAGCACAGCTACAGAGACAATATGTCAAACGTTCATCCTTTTTGATATGATTAGACCTCATATCATTTCTATATTTCATGATAATTTTTTTCTTTTCGTTTCCTTTTTACGTTATTGAGACTTTACAATGAACAAAGATTCAAATCAAAATTCACATGATTCAGATTATAATGCATACAAGCATAACATCATAATAAACAACTGATAACATTGAAATTCAACGTCCAGCGCCCAATGCATTTTGGGACTGGTGTCCCTTTGTCAGGGGCAAATCTTAAAAAACACATTTCATTACCAAACGGGGTAAAGAACCCTCGTGTGGATATATCTTGCTGTGACTTAGTCAGTGCCAATCACCACACTGCCTAATAATCCCACAGTGGGATTAACCTGCTCAAGCCGCAGGAGGAGCCCATTACCATGAGAATAACCATAACTACAGGAACCATTACTTACTATGCGAAGACCCTTTCAATGCGTCTCAACCTGAAACAATCCAAGAAAAATGCAAGTTCACATGAGTCCATGCTATGACCCAAACGCAGCCTGCACTGCATTTCAGTAACAGTATAAGTCTGTGTTTCCCTTGCCTACCTTTACATTTCTCTCTAGCTTCACGAGGTCACCACTACAAAACTGCTCGTAGCCAATGATGTGAAAACATAATAATCCATGCATCAGAACAGCACACCTAATCTTTATACAGATTCTATTGCTACCGACAAGTTCAAACCTCTTACACTCTTCCCTATTCAGTCGTAGCTTGCACGAACGCCACTGTCATTGATTTGATCGTCAGATTCAACCAGCCCAAGGACCTGTCGACCAGACAAAAGAACAAAGAAAACTCTAACCCCCAGATGCATCAAGCACCCACTCTGTGAATTCTAAATAGCGAAAAATACCGAATCACTAACTAGAATTCGCAGAATGGGATGCATCATTAAAATCGCTAATCAAGTGCGAATCGCAATCGCCCGCAATCGCCGTATGCGAATATCCTAAAATCGCTATTAAATCGCAGAATCAGCTGTTTCCCAACCCCAAATTGCGATTTCGCAAATACCGAAATCGCAAATAGCGATCTCGCAGATTGCGAGATCGCAAAAATGGGAAGTCGCATTTTGAGCACAATGATGACATCACAACCAGGAAGTAGACAGCTCCATGACTCGTTTGGAACACAGAGCTGGATAGAAGAGGAGGCACAGCACTGAGCTCCAGGAGACACACCCTGCAGTCCCAAGACAGGACACACATTGAAACCACAATGTCCCAGGATGCAGTAGGATCCAGTAAAAACTGGCAGGAAGAGGAAAATCAAGTTCTCCGAACAAGAGCTGGAGTACTTGATTTAGGGAGTCAGCAGGGACCATGACAAGCTTTTTGGAAAGCTTTCCAGGAAGGTGCCCGAGGCTGACAAAAGGCGCATCTGGCTGTGCATCAGGGCGAAGGTCAACGCCATAGGAGTGACACAGCGGTCAATCGATGACCTCAAGAAGAGGTGGTATGACCTCAGAGGCCGTGCCAAAGAACGCATTGCGGAGGAGGAGACTCCACAGTTCCCGCTAACACACCACTGGAGGACTTGGTTGAGGACACCATCAACCCTGCAGCCTGCGTGGGGGTCACTCAGCTGGACACCTCCCAAGCCACACACCAATCACAAGGTAAGATTCATGCAACTGGGACCCCATCCCCTAACAATGCCCATGCCCCCATAGCTAGCCATTTGGTAAACCCAGTACTGCAGTCCCTGCCCAGCAGAAACGCCCAATTGCATTGTGGGACCTGTAGTGTGACAATGTGCCCTGATAGCCACACACAGCCAGAACAGTCAAGTGAAACATACCCCTAAAGCCAGTCAGGGAATGCAAGCCTGCATGCATGTTGCTACATCCCAGTTGCCAGAATCATATCATTAATCATGCACTCATTCACATCACAGGTGCTGCAGATGATGAGGCCTCAGATAGCGAGGCACTCCATATCGTGGAGACTCCAGATGAGACGGAGGGAGAGAGCCATACAGCCCCAGCACCTGGACCGTCACATGCACCTGCACCTGCACCAGTACTAGCACCTTCCCAAATGCACAGGCCCACCCCTGCAGCCACAGGAGGAGTTCAACCACCCCAGGCGTCACGCATGGCAATGGGTCAGACCCCACCACCACCCAGGAGGCAGACACGGCGCACAGCCACTGTGCGGTCCCAGGCAAGCGGTCGGTTCAGGCAGCAGCGCACCGTGGCCAAAAGACCAGACAGGGAGCAACAGGCCCAAAATCTAGGGCTAGGAATTGAAGCCCGGATGCTAGCTGTGCACCGCAAGCAGGCACAGCACATGGCAGCCATGCAGCTGCAGCTGTACAAAACTGCATGCAATATAAACCAGCTGACAGAAAGTGTGCAGGAGCTAACGGCTGCAGTGAAGGAAAACAACCAACTGATGGTGGCGCAGCAGGACATCACCCGCCGACGCCACCGCCAGCTGCTGACCCACCTGGTTGGAAACGCAACATCACAACTGTCACGAAGGTCACTGGCCATGCAGCTACAGATGGTACAGTGCTGCCAAGATGAAGCAAGGGCCCTGTAGCAGGTTACCACCACAGTTGAGAATCAACAGGTGTGCCGCCATGGCCATGCAAGGGGGTGATGATGCCAGTGAGGGCACATCGAGCCTGAGCAGCCTGTCTGTGCAGGTGCTACCAGAATGGCGCCACAGTTCCAGGCCCAGTGCTGCATCACAGCCGGACACTCCCAACGTGGAGTTGGAGAGGCGACAGGGTGTGTCCGGCAGGAGGCGCCAGTGACTGACTAAACATTACCAGCAGTGTCATGGTGATGTAACCACGCACGCCTGCTCTGGATACAAGAGCCTTTATGACGCAATACAGTTGTAATATTTGTTTAAAATGTAAGCACATCTAGAGCTTGTTAAACATAAAAATAAGATTTTATTTTGAACACAAAACTTCCTCTTGTCATTAAATAATGCGGCATGCATGAGTGCAGTGTTGTGTGAGGGTAGTGAGTCGGAGGGGGACGACCTGCCACCTGCACATGTGCATCATGCACGCGGAGAGAATCCTGCTGAAGGACACAGGCGCCGTAACAACATCACACTGCACTAGAAGTAGTTCAGTGTGATGTTGTTACGGCGCCTGTGTCCTTCAGCAGGATTCTCCCCGTGTGCATGATGCATATGTGCAGGTGGCAGGTCATCCCCCTCCGACTCACTACCAGACACCTCAACTGGGATCCTCCGCTTGGTGGCAATATTGTGGAGTATGGCACACACGGCCACAATGCGGCAGCAGACCTCAGGCTGGTATTTGAGGGCCCGCCAGTCTTGTGGAGGATGCGGAATCGACTCTAACATCCCAAATGTCTGCTCAATGACATTTCTTGTGTGTATGTGCGCAGCATTGTAATGCCGTTCCTGTGGTATAGCAGGGTTGAGGCATGGGGTGAGGAGGTATTCACGGAGGCCGTAGGCGCTGTCACCTGAAGGACAGGAGCAGAGGGTCAGTGCCTGTTATGCGCAGCTACATGGTCTTGACATACTGTATGTGGGCATGTGTACTTACCTAGGAGATGTCCTTTGCCAAAGTCACCCCTGGCCAAGCGTGTGTGTATGCCGCTGTGCCGGAAGATGAACGAATCATGCGTGCTCCCCGGGTATTATGCCAAAATGTCTGTGATGATGGTTTTCGCATTGCAGACCATCTGGATGTTGAGGGAGTGGTATGACTTGCAGTTCCGGTACATGTATTCGGTCTCAGCGGGTGGACAGATGTGAATGTGGGTGCAGTCAATGCAGCCAATTACATGGGGGAAATGGGCAGTGTGATAGAAGTCCAGTTTAGTTTGCGTTAAGTCCTGTTGGGTTGATGGGAAGGTTATGTAGTGATGGATCCGGCTCAGCATGGCGTCCAGGAAACTCCATAGGCAGCGTGACAGGGTACTCTGTGATATACCCCCTGCATATGCAACTATCCCCTGGAAGCTTCCGGAGGCCAGGAGGTGCAGGCAGCGCAGGACCTGGATATGGGTGGGCACGGCATTGGTCCTCTGTGTTGGGTGCTGCATCAGGGGGTCAAGGTCTCTGATGAGCTTAGTTATCATTGCCCCATTGAGCCCGTATTTTGAGTAGATCTTCTCTTAAGTCTGTCCCAGGAGTGTAATCTGCAGCCGGAAGATGCGCTCCTGGATACTGCGTCAGTTCTGGGCTGCAGCCTGGAACCTCAGCCGCCTTGCTACGATGTAGAGACCTGGCATTCTGAGTTTCCTCATGCTCCTACTGAGTCTCCTTAAGTGTGTTTGGTTTACCCTACACCTGTTTCTTGTTTGCATTTTTTTTTTCACAATTGGACTTCATGGTTACCACCTGATTTAGCTTCTCCTTAAATTGCGACTTTTTTTGCGATTTTGGTGTTTTTCGCTATTTACGATTTATGATGAATTGGATTATCGATTTATTTGTGAATTCGCATTTGAATTCGCAGAAAATGTTGGTAATCGCTGTTAAGGAATCGCAATGGGGGTTCCACATGGGTTTTGCGATTTTTTGTTTTGCGAATTCGCTATTTGATGCTTTTGTTGTTGATGAATTGCGGAAGCGGAAATTGCAATCGCAATCGCTGTTTCGCAGCTATTGCAATCGCAATTTCGCTTGATGAATCTATGCCTAAATCCGAAGGTGCAACTTTGACCGGGACTTAGCCCACAGCCTAGCCGGCCTAAAGTCCATCATAATCATCCTGAAACTTTGATTTGGTTCCAATAGCATGCCCCTTAGTAGTCCAAAATGGCACTTCTAGGTATTAAGTGCTATAATCTAAATTTTCTTTCATTTAATCTTTAGAGATTCATATCTCCGGTTTCCTACATCCTACATATATTCCGTAAAAAATTAAGCAATAATATATGATTGTGCTGTATATGGGTACTGTAGTTGGGCTTTAAAAAGGCACTGATGAACATAGGGAGACGTGCGTGCTGTACTGATAGAATGCAGAAACAGGATGGGCAGCGGACTATAACAAAAAGCAAGAGAGATCTAATGGAGATGGAATTATACAGTATGTTGTGTAGAGTAGTAGGATTTAAGGGGCAGGTATTGCTTCAGGACATGGGGCAAACAATGCTAGCTGTACCTCAGGACATAGATGCAGTCTGGTGACATACAGCATGTCAAGATAAGAAGAGTGAGAAATGTGAGTAATTAAGTACAATTTTGGCAACATTATTTTAAACTATACACAAATATAATCCATTTAAATTCATCATTTAGCGCTGGATTTTAGCTTGGAATTCAACTTTAAATATATTTTTGGCACAGAGGTGATTTTTGCACTAACAAATGAATGCTAAAAACACATTGATTGCAACTAACAGCTGCACGTGTTCTGATTTTTCATGTTATTACTGTGCTCCAGTGAAATGATTTTGCCACAAACAGCATCCTAATTTCCCAATGTTGTATAAAGGTGTATTTTGGGAATTTTGCATAGCAACCATTAAGCAAAATTCTTAAAATTAAACAAATTACGCTGGTGTAATATAAATGTTGCCAAGTCCTGGCCAGAATGCAAAGCAGGCTATGCCATTTAGAAAGCATATCAGGACACAAAAGTAGACCAGGGGCAAGTATTGCACCGAAATGAAAGGTAATCACTGCAGGATAACACAGAAAGTTGAGTGCCCAGCCGGGAAACATGGGGAACATCCTTAACAATGACTCCGGAACAACGAGTTCCGAAGTCATGCAAGCTGAACAACGACTTGCAAGAACATTGACTTAGGCTGCACCATGCATGTGCATGGTTAAGGCTAAGATGGTCTAGTAGTTTCGGATGGGCAGTCCAGAGTAACGTCAGAGGAAAAGGAGAAGTAAGAGGGGTTTGGGTGTTAGTTTTTAGGGGGTGGGAGGGGTTTGGGGTAAATTTTAAGGGGTGGGGGTTTGTAGTAGTTTTTATGGGGTGGGGGTATGTATTAGTTGTTAGGGGTGGTTGTGATCGTTTTTAGGAGGTGGGAGGGGTTTGTGTTAGTTTTCAAGGGATGAAATGGGTTAGTGTTAGTTATTAGGAGGTTGGGGTGTTCACCTAAGTTTTTGGGGTTTGAGAGGTGGAGGAGTAGAGTGTAGATTTTAGGGATTGCGAGGGGTTCAGAATAGATTTTAGGGGGTGGTTTTCTATGCTTTCCTTTATCAGGAAAATTCATGGCAAAATAATGCGTTGTAAAATAAATCATTGTTGCGACGCGGTAGTAGTACAGACCGCGTGGTTTAGGGAGTCGTTGTTGAGGAACTCGTTCCAACATACAATTAGGACACACAGGAGACAGAGCCTTGTTTGTAGACGCTAGGACAGAGCAATTTCCAGTGACTGAATCTTAAAGGCAAGCAGAGCATACATCTTTGGTCCCTTATCAGTTGCTGTTGTTGCAAAGTTCTTATTTATTTCAATGAAGATTTTTCCTTTTATAAACATGAACAGGATGATCAAGACACAGCTGATGCGTTTCGTCCTCATCAGTAGGACTTCTTCAGGCCGAGTTGAGTCTTTTAACGTCAACATATGAAAGTAAACTGCATGGTAAAGTCAAAAGTGCAATAACCAGTTGCCTGCATCCTATATGTATTGAGTTTAAGATACAGTTAGCACCTTAATCTGACAGAAGACGGAGGAGTGGGTGTATGTTGACTCCCAGGTCAGGGACCTAGGTGAGATATGACAATGGTTGCGCAATTGCAACAGTCGGCCAGAATCAGCTGGACTATTCTTCATCAGTGGAAGACCAGACTCAACTCGCCCTAAAGAAGTGCTTCTGATGAGGACGAAACGCGTCGGCTGTGTCTTTTGGTCCCAGGGACCACTGTATGCCCTTAAAAAATAAAACGAAAACGGTCCATTTTTTAAAAATGCATTCCGTTTTCCTTTAAGGAAAATGGACTGCATAAAAAAACTGCTTTATTTAAAAGCAGTCCCAGACATGGTGGTCTGCTGAGCCCAGCAGGCCACCATCCCTGGGAGTGCCTGTCATTCCCAAAGGACTGCGAGAGGCTCATTACCATTCATGAGCCTCGTAAACACACTGTTGTACATGGAAAATAGCGCCTCATAAATGACTCGCAATTTGCAAGGCGCTATTTTGCACGTCGTACATCTGGCCCTTGAACTCTTGCTACCAGGATAGTGGGTCTGAGGCTTTCTTCTGAAGACAGGTGTGGGAAATTCCCAATCTGGCAGATGTAGCAAAGAAGAAAACCCACCCCCACAACATGTGGAATACATGGGGCATGACCAAGCAATATCGTTTGGGGGTGCCAAATCTAACATTGGTCTTCAAAAATCGATTAATACGTGTAAAGACACTATGCGGGTATTGAGCATTAATATCACAAATTGTGAAGATATGTACTGTATCTGGCTCCAGCTCCCCACACCGAAAACAATCCGAAAGTTTCCCTTAGGCTCCATTTAAACAATTTGTATTGACTATAGTATAAATGATAAGAAGTTTAAAGGAGTAGACCTTAAGCCAAGGCACACTGAGAGTACTCTGAGCAAGTAAATTGGCATATCCGAGATCAGCAGTAGAGAAATTACAGAGCTAACTATGAAACCACCTGAAAGACAACATGTCGAATTTATTAATAATGTTTCTCTGGCCCCATAAACCTAGGTGAAAGGTATGAGTGTACCCACATCTAGAGATTTTGATGAAGTTTTGTGAGAAAGCATTTTAATTTATGCTAAATTTGTTGGGGGAGAGATGTGACATGAATTCCTTTAACTGTAGGTAACAAAGAAAGCCTATTTTAGGGAGCCAATATCCTCTGCTAATGTCCTGAAAGGAACAGAAGTTGCCATCACAAAAGAGTTGCCCAAGGACCACAGGTTGGCTTCACACCAGCACATTAAATACAGATTCTCAGGTATCAGTCCAAACTGCCTCGAAAGATCTGAACGTAACGGTTGCTAAGAAATAATTCCATTGGGATGTTAAGAACGTCAATATCATCCACATATACCAAAAGCTTGACTTGCCATTTATACAGTCACAGGCGTGGAATTAAGGAAACTGTTTAAGAGCCTGAATATAAGGGTCAATATAAAGGGCAAATAATAACAGAGAAAGGAGACATTATTGTCTAGTGCCCCAATAGATATGGATGGATGCTTCCCCATATACATTAAGGAGGAATAATGTGTTTTAATCCTGTCTAAAAACACAGGACGAGTCCCAATGAGGACATACTTATCCACAAATACTGCCAGGGCACCCTGTTGAATGCTTTTTCTGCATCCAACAGGATGATCACGGCAGGGCATCCCAGTCCACTTGCGACATCTAAAGCAGATATAGCCAGATTGATATGAGAAGTGGTATCCTGTGAAGGAACAAACTAAGGTTGCATCGGGTCAACTAATGAGGTTAAGGCACCTTTGAGCTGATTAGATTATACCCTAGTATAGGCTTTAGAGTCGCAATTTGATTATCAAAATAAGGCAATATGAACCGCAATCAAGCAAATCCTTGTTCTTTTTAAGAAATATAGATATATAGGTTTTCTCCAGGATGGTGTAGTCGATACCAGACAGGAGTCAGGCCAGTGAATTGATGAGTTGATAAAAGAGAGGGATCAGAATATCTTAAACTGTTTATGAAATGCTTGCAGGATGGAATCAGGGCCTGCTGCATTAGCCATTGTGAGCTGTGAGATGGCCATGTTAATCTCCGTCTTGGTTATATTGACATTTAGCTTAGCCCTCTGCTCAGCAGTGAATTTATTACGTTTTGTGCCCAGTAAATAGCAGTCAATCCTATCCTGAGTTGCCCACAATCTTCCTTATTCAGATTAATATAGTATTGATGGAAGACAGTTATTAGTATTTAAGAGCAACTTGTTACAAATTACCATTAACATCTTTTATACCTAATATTAAATTTTTCCCTCTTACGTTTAAAGGCCAGAAAGTATCCCATCTCCTCACTCTCCGTAATAAATGCCTAGCCCAATATTTATTACAAGCCATATTCCAAATTATCTTCCTAAGCTTTACCTGCAGCATTGCCATGAGTCCAAAGACTATGAGGCCACTGTATCTGGCAGTCAATGTCCAAGTCATTGAGTTGGGGAAAACGTTGCTAAAAAAGGTAGACAATAGAGCGCCAAGGTCATCTCCTTGTTCCTCTTTGGAATCCCCAATACACAGAGGTTATTGTGCAGCATTTGATTTTCCACATCTTCCATTTTCTTTGACATGACCTATAATCTGTCATTGTGTTGTGTTATTTGATTTTTGACTCTGAGTGCCGACTCCTTTAGGCTGGAAGACTGAGATTCAATGCCATTAAGAAGGCCATGGAGGATGTTCATATTTTTAGACATATTTCGCAATAACAGAGCCAATTTATCCTTTTTTGTATTCCTCCAGATGGAGGGGCTGATTATGATGGCATTCGGACGAACGTCCGACCGCCATTGTTGCGGGAACGGGCCTGGCCGACAGCAGGTCGGTTGTCCCACCTGCCAAATTACAATTTGACCATGGTGGCGGCAGCAGAAACATGCCTCTTAGCATTTAGGCATGTGGTGCTGCCCAGAAAAGGGTTATGACACATACCTCACTGCAAAGAGGCATGTTTGTCCGCATCCTTGTGCCATGTGACAGGCATCATGTGGTGCCTGCCACATGGTGCAGGGATGTTTAGGGGAGCACCATAGGTGCCCCCTGGCCCCCTTATCGGAGGACCAGGGGTAAGGGGGTCCACTAGGGTCCACCAAAGTCACTTTCCGCCTGCCTTAATATTGTGAACGAACCACCATGAAAAGGGTAGGCAGAAAGGGACATTGTAATACCTACGGCGGTACCTAAGAAGTCACCACCCCTGTTGTAGGGATTACTGACCCTCCAAGAGGCTCCATGAGCTCTTCAGAAGTGCAGCAAATGGTCCCTCTACCAGATGATTCTCCCCGCCACATCGTAATGTGGCAGGTGGACCTTTAGGGGCCAATGTTGGTGGATCCGCCACGGATGAGCCATCAGTGTTGGACTTAGTTTGTATGTGTGCTGCACAGTACAGCACAAATACAAAGTTGAAAAGGCATCTCCATTTTCACTAATGTTAGTAAATCGGGGTTTGCATCAAAAGCAGGGGTGGTTGCATGGAAATGAGCATGAACCACCCATGTAACACCTCCTTAACGCAAAGTAATGCAAAGCAGTGTTTTACATTGATTTACGCTACTTTTCTATATAAATGAATGCTAATATTTATTTGCGTTGGTTTTCCGAATCATTTGCATTGGTTTGTGAATCATTACCGTTGGTTTGAGACTCGCAAAATGCGTTTAGCGTCAGGTTGGCATTAAAAAACTTAATGCTAATCCAAAGCTAAACATTTCAGAATCTGGACCTTAGTGGGCCCATTAGGCACCATAGGTACGGTGGCAGTCAGAGTTGAGGAAAGAAATGCATCAGCAGGAGCGTAGGAGTCATATGAGACATGTCCTTAAGGTAAAAAATATCCACCAGTGTCCTCCTCACATAGGGCTGGGGAAGGCCATTTGCCAATGAGCCAGCTGAGAGAGAATCAAAATGAGATCTTACGTTTAGTGGCAATATTAAACTTTCCTGTTGGGCTCTCCCATAAGCAGCATACCTCCATTGCTATTTTGCAAAGATATATATCCTGTATATAAGACACTCCCCCTCCAGTGAGGGTACCCATCCTGGCTTTAGGAACCTCCAGTGTTGCCGATGAGCCAATGTAAGTTGAAGCTGAAGTCATATCAAAGTGTGTTTTGTGCTCCTTGGGCTCAGAGAGTGAAGCCTAGGGATCCTTGGGCTCCTTTGGCAGCTTGAGATCCTTTGGCTGACTTGGCAGCCTTTTTAAGTTGGTGCCCCTGACGTGTTCCAACACCACCCTGTGAGCCATGAAAGGAGGGGCAGGTGATCATGGTTGCTAAGGGCCTCCTCCTCCAATCATTGATTAATCCGTTGTGGTTCTGCGGAACAGCAACAAGAGAGCAGGTATATGACCAGCAGTGAAATTGTATGTAATTAAGGGCAGAAAAAGTTTAGCATTCATAATAGGCAGGGCATGAACTCCTTAGTTGAGAGTTCAGACAGCGTTCCTCATTTTGATCTTAGAGAAGCACTGAATGGGATCAGTCTCACGTTCTCTATGCTGGTGATTTCAATTATGTTTGTACTGGCACATGAAAGTAAGCATGAATTAGTAAATATCAGAGTTGTATTGTAAATGCAATTAACCAACTATGAAATAATTTCTACGTAATAACCATTTGTTGTAGTTGTCTCTTGGGTTCTTCATCTAATTTCCACATACAGCCAGAGTAGATCCACCCACTGGAGCAGAGGTTCCTGCACTTGCGGGAAGGCCACATCATGTAGCAGATCAACTACTACCTGTGCCACAAACTTTTAAGTAAATACGGCCACCAGTTTGTTCCAAGTACTAAATTATTATCAAACAACCTATAGCTGCTTTTCACAAACTCCTTCATTTGTTTCATTCTTGTGATTATAACTAGTATCTTTTGATTTTAACGTGTCAACTAGAATGATAATGAAATTATACTCATATCCTTTTAAGGCCTGTGATGTTTGCCAGGACAACACATAGTACTGTGACCTCTGCTTAATGTATGGGTTTGTAAATTGTCTAGCACCACACATTGAACATATGGTAGACTCTGGTATGGTCACTGATATATAACTTTGTGTAACGCTCATAGTCTAATTTATTAGATGACATGTTGGCAGTATGTGGTGTGTGTCAACTATTCCTGATAGCTTCCATGGTACTGAGGCTCGGCAGAAGGTATCTCACCCTAGGGAAGATGGTCCTCTAGTAGAAGCTCGTATGAGGAGCTCCCTTACTAACCATAGTGAGTTGGTGATTGCGGATTCTTGCATGAGTCACAACTCCCAGGCTCCATTACAGTCCCCTATTAGCCATTGTCCTCCTACTCTAAATGCTGCCCTTGGCCCAGATTCTCATCGACAGCTTAGGGTAATATCATGGAATGTGGCTGGGTTAAATAGCAAAATGTCAATCCCCCACTGAAACGATCTAATTGAAGGTTATGACATTTGCATTTTCCAGGAGACCTGGAGTTTGGTTCCTCTATTTAAATCATGTTTTGTATGCTTCTGCACACTAACAATGACAATAGGGAGAGGGTTTCCGGCAGAGGGATTGATTATTTGGGTGAACATTTCCCTGGGTTGCAGGCTCACCCTCCATTCAATCTCCAGCCCTGATATTCTGGGATTTAGCATCGAGGGACCCCGGGGAGAGACCCATCGACCTGTTCAACGTCTATGTGAGGGGGACCAAAGGGCATAGACTCTCATCTACCATTACTCTAGTGGAAGAGAGCTTAGCTAGTTGCTAATCACATTCAAGGGTAATAGTAGCAGGTGAACTTAATAGTACCTTCGAACCACTCAACAAAGAAGATCTGTTAGGCACTGAGGATGATGACACCACTTTGGCTGCACCTCCTTAAATCTATCCCCAGTCAAAAGATGAATACAGATGGCGCTCCAACTTAACGCCCTTAATGTTGAGTTTGGCTTGATGGCAGTAACTGGCAGAACTCTCTCAGACAGGCAAGGCGTGAATAAGTACAACAAAGTCAGCTGCCTGTCCTGCATTGATTACATTCCCCTCAATATGAGGCTCTGGGGAGACTTGACTGACATGAACGTGAGTACCACTACAGAGAGTGATCACAATTCTCTCTGTCTAAGCATGAACCCTTTGTGGGAAGCTCCATACTATCCTGTGAGCAACTTACCTCTGACCCACACTAGGGAGATCTTCTCCTTGAATAGCAACAGATCCTTAAAACTACAGAAGGTAGCTTTGCAAGAAACCAAGATCATAGACCTATGGCATGTCCTGGCAGTAAGTACACTTGAGCTTCGGGCTGTGGTCGCTAGCGGAAGTGGGTTGTCCGATGTAGCTATGGGTTACTCCCGTACTAATGATCGACTTAATGCATATTTTTTAGTTTCTAGGTCGGACCGTAAGTCCAGCATGCTATCAAAAGGGGTCCACTTGTGGGGCATAAAAGAATGCAGGCACGAGCGATCACTCCTAGCTGCAGCAATTAAAGGTAAGAATTGCCCCTTGATCAAAACTGCCAGGAAGAGCTATAAAGCTGCTTTGCACCCAGCAAAGCTAGCATGGGATGAATCTCGCTGGCAGCAACTCAAGGAAACAAGTGCAGCAAAGGAAGCCAAGTCATTCTGGTCCTTAGTCGCCTGGGATAGTAAGTCAGGAGCACACTCACCACCTAACTAAATTACTGGCCAGGAAAAGTACGACCACTTCTGGAAGCCATACTCAACATCTGAGGACACGCCCCCAGCGGAGGTGGCCGAGTTCTGCGGGCATCCATCGGATGACAAACTTTTTTCCTTGGGTGAAATAGAGGCAGCAATAGGCAGAATAGTGCCATCCAAAGCAGCAGGATCAGAGAGCATTCTGGGAGATTTATTCCTAGCTGACATTCTGAGCTGGACCCGCTATATTCTTCTTTTGGTGAATACAATAGCTAATGGTGCCCCAGTCCCCGGGTTTTGGAAAGGAGCAGAGGTGGTCCCGGTCTACAAAAAAGGATGTCCTGCAGAAAGTCTTCATCAGAGTTCTGTTGCAGAGGATTCAGCTATGGCCAGAGGAAAATGCCATTCTATTGCAGTCTCAGGCCAGCTTTAGGGTAAGGACGGGAACAATCGCCAGACATTTTGGCTTCTACTTATCCATTGGAAAATGGTGGTGATCAGCAAGGGCAGACTTTACCTGGTATTCATTAACTTAAAGACTGCCATTGATTTAGTCCCTAGGAGCAAATTATGGCTGGCACTCAAAGACATGGGCATCCCCCCACTTATTCTTAAATTGGTGGTTTTTGCTACATGAAGCGAACTATGCTCAGATTAGGTGGAGGACGCAATATCAACTGACAGATCGTATTCCTGTCAGCAGGGGAGTTCAACAGGGTTGTGTTCTGGCTCCCACTCTCTTCTCCCTTTATATGAACGGAGTGGTTAGCTTCCTGCTAGAAGATCCAGAAGATGCACCCACCATGGGGGTGACAGGGTACCAACCCTTTTGTTCGCAGATGACACCCTGCTGGTGTCAAAGACTCCAAAGTGGTTGCAGTGACTACGTAATAGGTTCCACATTTTCTGCGATATCAGGGGGCTGGTTATTAACACCTTAAAAACCAAATTCATGGCCTTTAACTCCATAAAGTCCTATAAAGACATTCCCTAGCTAGGTTGGACCTCCTTGGAAAGAGTTGCCACTTTCCACTATCTTGGTGTCTGACTCTCAGATAAAATGTCATAGAAGCCCGACCTAACAAAGATGTTGATGGGCCACAAGCGAGTAGCGGGATCACTTGGGCAGGAACACCGTTCATCATATAGTAGACCGGTAGCCCCAGCCCTCCAGGTCTATGATGCAACAGCAGTCAGCACATCACTGTACGGAGCACAGCTATGGGGATTTGATAAGGCCCACGATCTCTACAGATCTGAGCATAAGTTTCTAAGGGATTTAGTGATGCTGCCTCATAACATTCCCTTCACTCCCCTTATGTTTGAAATGGGTAGGTGATCCATTGGCGATATAGCAAGGCTTTGCCCGCTGCTCTTTTGGGCTTGTATTAGGCGGACCCAAGAGCTCCTACCCAATGCAGAAGCCCTATCTGAGGTTATCCGGATAGACACAAGTATTAAAGTAGGATAGATCTCCTACATTAGGAAAATGATGTCAGCAATAGGGCTTCAAGTACATTGGGACAAACAGGACCCACCTAGGAGCTAATCAGACTTGGGGAGACTAACCGCAGAATTTTATTTCCATGAACTGACTATACATTTAGAGCCCTTTTTAGACATAATTTAGGTCCCAAGGGACAGAATGTTAAACATCCATTTTAGGCTTGGCACACTTCCTGTCTGTGAGACAATAGGTAATTGGAACCCATGCAATCGAGTGCCAAAGGACTGTCCATGTTGCAGGGCACCGATAGAAAGCGTTGCCCATGCTATGTTTGCTTGCCAGGCATACACCACTAAGGTTCCGTGATTTCGAACCAGACTCCATTTTGTTTGAGTTGTTCAAGACGCCATTTTTGTGTTGCCCTCACGTAGGCCGTGGAGGTAACCGAACGAACAAAGTTGCATGGGCCTCATTGTTCATGTATGCATTAACAGGCCCTTTTCTGACTTGTGAGTGAATTGCAGAGAAACTGACCTCTACACCTGAAACTGACCTCGCAAAACCAATTTCCCTTAAGTTTGATTCTTGTCTAAAATTGCCAATCAATGTTCAGGATATCGTTAACTTTTAGTTTCCTTGCACATATCTTATCCTAATCAGCATCTGAATTGTTTCTTTCCTTACGACTTTTCATTACATGGGTAGTGCTTTCAATTATGGGTTTGTCCGGCTTGTGGAAATTGAATTTGGGACAGTCCTAATGATTAACTTTTGGGTTGGGTTACTGTAAATTAGGTTTTTGTTAATGTAATACTCAGTTAGAAAATGTGTCCTATTGGTCAGAATTTTGCGCAGTCGGTGTACATTTATAATGAGAATATGGTGTATAAAAAGCGATGTCTTGCTCTATGAAAATTGAACAGTTTCTTGAGTTGTACACCGTGTTGTATTGCCGAGATTACTGTTACTAGCTGCAGCTAATAAATTTGATCTCTGACGCCACCTAGAAGTATTCCGTGTCTCTGTTTGCCAAGACAGGAGAACCCGAAGACTTTGGACGTGTCCCTGGCGCCGCTGGGTTCTAAGAAAACCCGGTTCTTCAGTTGGCGCCCAACGTAGGGCGACTTCAGCAGTACCGGTCCAAGCCTGAGGATCGTGAGGAGCCACATGAGGAAATTCTGGAGGAAGGCCGCCACTTCATCGACCCCTGTATGTCGACGTGGACCGAAAGTCTTTTCTGCGAGGCTTCCCGCTTTCCGATGGCTACGAAGGACTGCTGCCCTGACTGTCGCCCTGTCTTGGACCCTTGATTGATCCTTTGTAAAGTGAGACGATAGACGGTCTTCTGGTGGCGTGACAGATATTTTGGTTAAGTATAAGTGGGTCGCTCCCACGACTTTGTTTTGGTTCTTGGTTTTGATTCGGTTGTTGCAATAATTGAAGCCGAGGGGCTCGTATATTTACGAGTGTATCAATAGTTGATAACCCCTTGAAGTTTGAAGTTAGATTAGTGAGCTATAAGATGCCTGGTCTTAGCAAAATTAGGAAATGGTTTAGTTGTGGTTGCAACAGGGATTTCCGATTGGAGGATTCATGTCCGATACATCCGGTTGGAACTCCAACTTATGAGCTCTATTCAAAACACGGAGTGGGTCCTATCACTTATAATGAAGTGTGGGTCCGCTATACAAGGAAAGATGGTGTTTTACGATGGCCCCAATATGGTAGTTTCAAATTAAATATTTTAGATAATCTGGAAGTTGCGCTATTTAAGAAGAAAGCCCGGCCGGCAATGTTTGACTCTTTCCGCCTTTGGCGTAAGGAAGCCAAACAGCGAGAAATTAAGCAAGCAAAAAGAGTTAGGAAAGATAAGAATATGTCAGTACTACAAGCTGCTAGGCAGTTTAGGGAAGATGGAGAAGAGCGTGTGAGTGAAGTTTCAGATAGACAGCGTTGCATGGCCATAGATAAATGTTATCCGGCCTTGCAGCCTTCTCCTCCAAAAGTGATTGAAGATCCCTAAAAAGATCCTTTGATCTCTCATCTACTGAGATTGCCACCCCCTTATGTGCAGGGTACTACTGCGCCTCCATTACCCCCGGCTGTTCCACCCTTTGTTGTTCAGCCCCCTGCTATTGTTCAGCCACCCGTTGCTTTACAGAATGTTCTCCCTCCTATGGCGTAACCCACTCTAGGGTTGCCAGCTTTGCTACCAGCTTTGCATTAAACTCCTTTGCCTTCTACTTCTGCATCTTCGACTCCTACTGCTCTTGTTCCTACACCTCTTTTGCCTCAAAATACTTATTCTCCTGTTCTTATGTCTGCTTCTTCTCCTTCTGCTTGAAAACGAATGACTGAGACTGTTGCTAATCTGTTGTCTCCATTGTTTGGGTCACTGAGTATGACCCCTGTTTCGGAACGAAAGCAGAGTCGTAGTCAGCTTCCTAGTTCCGAGGAACAGACAGTGTTGGATTTGTTGGCTCGTAGATGGATTTTAAATGCTTCCAGGTATAATTTGCCAGCGGTTATGGATGTTTTCTTTCAGTGGGAGCCGCCGAAGCAAAGGTATGTTTTTGTTGTAATGTGTACTTTTCTTCGTCAGGAATGGGAAGATAATGAGTTGGGTCCGATTCCGCAGGAAGTGCTTGATGTTCAGTCCGAATTTTCTAAAGGGACGATAGTTGAATCTGATGTTACAGATGCCGTGGAGACGATACTTGTTTTTAGGTCTAGATTACCGCCTCAGACATTGTACGAACCTGATTCTTCTGTTAGGAGGAAAGTGAAGCAGTATCCTATGAGAGAGGTTCCCCCTGTATGGAGAGAGGAAGTTGTTGCTAATGTTAATCAGGGTATCCAGGGTGTACCGGCTCATTTTCAGCGAGTATGGGTACATGTCCCTTGGAAAAGAGCAGAGGTCTTGGCTCTTAAGCAGACCTTACCTGACCCCCATAAGAATCCTGCCGGTTATTACAAGGAGTTGTCTCCTTTCAGTTGAAGCGTGTATTATGAATTTAGCTGACATAGATATGTTAATGGGTAATGTAGTTCCTCAACCTTTGTGGGCGAAGATTCGTCATGAGAATCATGCGCAAGATTTAGGAGATACGTGGGCTAATATTGTTGCTGCAGATGGTCGGCAAGTAGGAGGTGTCAAACCTGAGTACTTAGTTGCAGTATTACCAGGTAGGATTATTAATTTGATGAAAACTATGATGCCTCCTTTGCGAGTGAATTGGGACAAGTTAGCAGCATGCAAACAAAAGAAAGACGAGAGTGTGTCTGATTTCTTCACGAGGTTTGAAGAAACGTTTATTGATCATAGTGGTCAGGACATGAGTACAGAAGGTGGTCAAAGGTTGTTCGTGGACAAATGTGTCTTTAATTTGCTTCCCGAACTTTCTAATAAGTTAAAGGACTCTGAGAGTTCATGGGCTGTTTCTTCGTCGGACCAGATATTGGCTAATGCACAATATTATGAGAATAGGGATAAAGATGAGAAGGATAAAGCAGAGAAGAAAACTAAAGATCTACAGACGAAGGTTCTTTTGCAGCAAGCTTATCCGCCTCGTCAGAATCAGCCTCAGTTTCAGTAACCTCCACAGTTTCAGAGATTGTTACAGAAGCCTGATCCTTATGCTCCGCGATTCTTTTCTGGTCCTAACCAGTGTGCTTATTGCAGAGAGGAAGGTCATTTGAAGAATAGTTGCCCGGCTTTGTTACAACGTGCGAATGGCGTATCTGGTCAGAGAGGTCGTGGTGGTTTCCAGCAAGCTCCTAGGGGTAGGGGACGTGGTGTGTTACCCCAGAATGTGCGTTCCTCTTCCCTTCAGAATTCTGCGAATTATTTTGACAGACAGAATGTTCCAAGTATTTAGTCTGCACAGTACTATGTTGATGATTATTATGTCGAGAGTGAGAGTGCTGGTTATAATGATAGTTAGGACAGCCATGGGCAAAGAGAGGGAGTAGTGTCAGTTCCAGTAGACCAGAGTGGACCTTATGTTGAAGTGATTACATCAGGTGTGGCAGAACCTTTTCTTTTGGATACTGGTGCGACGAAGAGTTCTATTATGCACTCTAAACTTCCTGGCGCACCTTTGTCTGGCTTGACCAATGTTTCCGTAGGATTTTCAGGCGCCCCAGTTTGTAACCCGGTTTCTAGTCCTTTGCCCCTTTCTATTGGTCCTTGTGAATTGGAAGCTCCACTTATTCTAACGACTGGTTGTGGTGAGAATCTGTTGGGTTTGGACTTGCTGAAAAGATTGCCTGCGACATTACATTGCTCTCCTGCGGGAGTACATCTTACCTTGGGTAAGAAAGTGATTTCTCCGATGTATTGTCTAAAGATTGCCTTCCACTGGAATTGCGTTCTCTTCCTGATACACTTTGGGCTACAGGTCCCAATGATGTTGGTCTCTTGCAGATTCCACCCTATGTTGTTACCCTTAAGTCAAATGCTGGGCTATCTCGTATTCCGCAATATAAAATATCTAGTGATGGCGAGAGAGCTCTTTTGGCGATCATTTATGATTTGGTTGAGAAGGGTGTAATTGAAGAAACGAGAGGTAACGTGTGTAACAGTCCTGTTCTGCCTGTCCTTAAGCGTACAGATGCTTCTCAACCACCTGTGTATCGGTTTGTGATCGATCTTCGAGAAGTGAATAAGAGTGTGGTGTCACAGTTTCCTGTTGTCCCTGATATCACTGCTTTGTTGACTCTGATCCCTGCTTCGGCAGCCTGGTTTTCTGTTATAGACTTGAAGAATGCTTTCTTCAGTATTCCGATTGCCGAGGAGAGTAGAGATATTTTTGGCTTCTCTTTAGGAGGCCGAAGCTTCCGGTTTAAGAGAGCTCCCCAAGGTTATTGTGAAAGTCCCTCCATCTATAGTCAGGCATTGAAAACTCAGCTTGATGATTTTGTGTTGCCTTCTGGTGCTACTCTTATTCAGTACGTTGATGATCTGTTGATTACTGCTGATGACGAAGAGATTTGTAAAGAAGTTACTCTTTCTTTGTTACGACATTTGTCTGACCTTCATCATAAAGTGTCACCTTCCAAGTTACAGTATTGCCGACAAGAAGTAACCTATTTAGGTCATCTCTTTTCGAAGGAGGGAAGAAGGTTGACCCCAGAACGAATTCAAGCGTTTGCGCAAATGAGTGTGCCATCCACACAGAGAGAATTGCGTGCTTTCTTAGGTATCACCTCGTATTGTAGGCAATGGATCCCCAACTTTTCCTTGCTAGCGAAAGCTTTGTTGGCACTGACTCTTAAAGATACTCCGTATCCTCTCCCTTGGTCCGATGAATGTCAGAAAAGTTTTTCTGAATTACGTGATGCATTGTGTTCTGCTCCGGTGTTGGGTACTCCTGACTACAGTAAACCTTTCACGTTGTATGTTCACGAGAGAGAAGGTTGTGCATTGTCAGTGTTGACTCAACAGTTTGGAGACAAGCAACGCCCATGTGCGTATTTTTCAGCTACGTTAGATCCGGTAGCTAAAGCGTTGCCAAGCTGTTTGAGAGCTACAGTGGCAGCGGCTGTTTCTATCCGACAGTCTGCTGGTTTGGTATTGGATAATACGTTGATTGTGACGGTCCCACATGCAGTGGATACCTTATTGAATAGGACTAAGACTCAGCACCTTACCAGTGCACGTCTGTCAGGTTATGAGCTGACACTTTTGGCTAGCCATGTTCACATCAAAAGATGTAATGTGTTGAATCCAGCTACGTTGTTGCCGATTTCTGTAGAGACAGATGCTCAGGAACAGCATGATTGTGTTCTCCGGACAGAGGAGGAAACGAAGGCTAGAGTTGATTTGAAAGATACTCCTCTTACGAATGTTGATGGTACCTTATGGGTAGATGGTTCGTGTTTTAAGCTCCCGAATGGTGAGACGACTGCAGCGTATGCTATCACAACTTTACATACAGTTGTTGAAACAGCACGCATAGCACAGAATTCTGGCAAGCAGCAGAGTTGATTGCATTGACTAGAGTGTGTGTATTGTCAGAGGGAAAGCGAGTGAATGTCTATACTGATAGCCAGTATGCGTTTGGTGTTGCCCATAGTTTTAGACGTTTGTGGAGAGAAAGAGGATTCCTTACTTCTCATGGTGCAAAAATTCAGCATGGGCAGTTAGTGAATGAACTTCTGGAATCACTTACTCTCCCAAAGCAGATTGCAATTGTGAAGTGTAGTGCGCATAAGAAAGTTGTGGATGATGAAGGTCGAGGGAATGCGTTTGCGGATGAAGTTGCGAAGGAAACGGCGAGAGATATGATGAGCCGTATGTATGTTGCGGGCCCTGCTAATTGGGTTATGGCTGGTGGAATGTGTGAAGACACAATAGAAAGTGTGAAGTCAATTCAGGCTGAAGCTACGGAAAAGGAAGTGAGTACGTGGAGAGAAAGTACGGGTATGTTGGATTCGACGGGTTGTTGGGTTGAGTTGTCAGAACACCAGCGATGGTTGTTGTCTGATGCGTATGTCCTCCCAGTGGTTACTATGGCTCATGGAATGGGTCACATTAGTTCAAAGGGAATATGCAAGTTGTTGGCTCCAGTATGGCAGAATGCTGGAATTCCGAAATGTGCTGAGAATGTGGTGAAACATTGTATGATTTGTTTGAAGTACAATCCTGGAAAGGGAACTCCAACTCCAGCTGGTCATTTTGCCCCTCCAACGTATCCGTTTGAAGTGATACAGCTAGATTACATACACATGGAGAGATGCAATAATTTGAAGTATGTCCTTGTGGTTGTTTGTGCCTTTTCCAGATGGATAGAGGCCTACCCCCTAAAGGATAATACTGCCTTGTCTACAGCCAAGGTTTTGCTCAAAGAGTATTTTACTAGATACGGATTGCCGAGAATTGTATGGAGCGACAATGGGAGTGAATTTGTGGGTCAAATCATGAAGAAAGTATATGCTGGTTTGGGAATGAAACAGAAATTCCATGCTGCGAATCACCCCCAGTCTGCTGGACTTGTCGAGTGCTATAACGGCACTTTGAAGCTGAAATTAGCTAAGATACAAGCGAGCACTGGACTTACATGGCCGGATGCCTTGCCGTTGGCTCTTTTGTCAATAAGGACGACAGTGCATTCTCGTGTGGGACTTAGCCCATACGAAATAGTTTTTGGTCGTCCAGCAAATGTTTGGGGTGTGCCTCGTCCTAAAAAGTACAGCAAGATTGAGTACCCTATGTTGGTGGATTACTTACATGACTTGACTGCTAAATTACGTGTTCTCCACCAACAGGTCTGTGACAGTTTGCGACAGCTACTGCAGATCCAGGCCATACGATTCAACCTGGAGAGTACGTCTTAATCAAGAATTTCCAACGATCCAAAAATTTGGAACCGAGATGGACTGGACCGCATTTGGTTCTCTTGGTCACTAGAACTGCTGTTAGAGTAGCTGGTAAAAAAAATTGGGTGCATGCCACCCATACTAAAAAAGTTCCTTTGCCTTTACCGTATGATAAGTGAGTGAAGGATGGAATAGCTGATTACGAATGTTAAAGGATTCCTAGATTTGTACCTTTTAGTGATGCACATTTGACATGGGCTCAGTCAGAAAGCGAGGATGATGATGTTCTGCAAGCTGCTGTGCCTCCACATCTGAAGCTCGACACAATGAATCCGGAGCTCCTTTTTAAAGACCCAACTGTGCTTGGTAAAGAACGCTACAATTTGAGACCAAGAAAGACTGTTCTCATGGACAAATAAAATCTGAATTTTTTTATATAGTGAATTACACCTTGTCAGATCAAGAGACTTTTTTACTTTTTTCTTTTTCGAGTCACCATCTGGACTCAGCTGCAGGGTCGCGGGACAGCCTTAAGGGGTGAGCCGCATATTGACATAAGGTCTGTGGTTCAGGGTCGTTAGTGCGATCTTGGCGCACACTTAAGTGAAGAAGGTAATAGTCGTGAGCAGCACTTTAGAGGATGGAGTCTTTTGGGTCTGATGAGGGCGTTAAAAGAGTTGATCCTAAAATGAAAGTGTGTATATTGATTCGTAGCAAATGTTTTTTAATACTGTGTTTTCTAATGCTTTTGAATATTATGTTAGCTCCCCACATGAGTTTCATACGTTGCCTGAACACGAACAGACACGAAGATCAGAATTTGTGAACAATTCATTTATACAGATGTTGCATCAGCATCAGTTAGTTGTAAATACTACGAATTGCTGGTTTTGTGGTCTTATGCCACATACGACAGATAAGGGAATGCCATATTTGTTTTGCCTTTTTCGCCTAATGGGTCAGTATGGGCACTCCAAGCAATGTTTATCTATGCGAATAAAGCATCTCCTGTACGTTCCGTTAAAGATAATGCGAGTAATAATGCCTTGATACAGGGAATAGTAGATATGATCAGAGATACTGATGCGTATAATGCTATCCCTAAAGATGAGGTACGAGCATATGTTGGTTGGAACAAGACGAGATATAGTATTAGTCTGACAGAAAAGGAGAGACAGAAAAGGTCTCCTCCTATTTGGATTGTACCCCACCGAGGTCATTTTTGTCTGCAAGGTAATGGTCAGAATCCAAGAGCTCAGCTTGGTAAGAGTGTGTGCGTTCACACCTATGTCTATACATCCCAGAAATCTCCACCGTTTGTGCCAGCTAAAGGCACGTATTTTGTTTGTCACGACAGAGCATATACATGGTTGCCTCCTGATTTCTCAGGCACATGTTATGTGGCATTTTTGCTTCCCCCTACATACACAGCTGCTTTCAATTACCATAAGACAAGATATGGTAGAGGTGTTATCGATGCGAAAGATACTGTTGCACAAGAAGTTGGGGACTTCTTTAAGGGTTTTCTGCCCTTTTGGGGTCCTATGGCCAATGGTAGAAATATTCGTCAGCTTACGAGAGTGGTCGAGGCCACTATAACTGAGACTGCAGGTGCCCTTAGCAATATTACAGCTGAGCTTCAAGCGGATCGCCTTATGACATTACAGAACTGCTTTGTTTTAGATATTATACTTGCAGATAGAGGTGGGGTATGTAAATTGATCGGGTCTAGTTGCTGTGTTTTCATACCAGATAATGCCCCGACAGTGTACCAAGCCATCTTGAGGTTACATAAGTCCGCTGAGTCTATACATGTAGACGAAGGGAACTGGTCATTGATAGGATGGTTTTGGGAACTGCTGTCCAAATGGGGATTGCAAAAAACACAGATGATGGACAGAATGTAGAACAATGTCATACATTCACCCCAGTACAAGGATCTGGGCCTAAATCCATCATTTTTTTGCACTCCACACCACCCTGGGTTAGACACTGGCTATATGCAAATCAGCTCTGACCCTGTGCCTCATGGGAACAGTCCAGTCCGAACTACCAAGCCATGTCTTTCCCAGACCGGAATCAAGCATCCAAGGACCGGTTTCTGGCTATCAGCCTTCATTCAGCCTGGATAGCTTGACTCCAGTGGTGTGGAGAGCCTGGGACTCACGTCTGAGGATACCCAGCCCACTCGGGGTGAAAATTGCAAAAAACACAGATGATGGACAGAATGTAGAACAATGTCATACATTCACCCCAGTACAAGGATCTGGGCCTAAATCCATCGTTTTTTTGCACTCCACACCACCCTGGGTTAGACACTGGCTATATGCAAATCAGCTCTGACCCTGTGCCTCATGGGAACAGTCCAGTCCGAACTACCAAGCCATGTCTTTCCCAGACCGGAATCAAGCATCCAAGGACCGGTTTCTGGCTATCAGCCTTCATTCAGCCTGGATAGCTTGCCTCCAGTGGTGTGGAGAGCCTGGGACTCACGTCTGAGGATACCCAGCCCACTCGGGGTGAAAATTGCAAAAAACACAGATGATGGACAGAATGTAGAACAATTTCATACATTCACCCCAGTACAAGGATCTGGGCCTAAATCCATCGTTTTTTTGCACTCCACACCACCCTGGGTTAGACACTGGCTATATGCAAATCAGCTCTGACCCTGTGCCTCATGGGAACAGTCCAGTCCGAACTACCAAGCCATGTCTTTCCCAGACCGGAATCAAGCATCCAAGGACCGGTTTCTGGCTATCAGCCTTCATTCAGCCTGGATAGCTTGACTCCAGTGGTGTGGAGAGCCTGGGACTCACGTCTGAGGATACCCAGCCCGCTCGGGGTGAAAATTGCAAAAAACAGAGATGATGGACAGAATGTAGAACAATGTCATACATTCACCCCAGTACAAGGATCTGGGCCTAAATCCATTGTTTTTTTGCACTCCACACCACCCTGGGTTAGACACTGGCTATATGCAAATCAGCTCTGACTCTGTGCCTCATGGGAACAGTCCAGTCCGAACTACCAAGCCATGTCTTTCCCAGACCGGAATCAAGCATCCAAGGACCGGTTTCTGGCTATCAGCCTTCATTCAGCCTGGATAGCTTGACTCCAGTGGTGTGGAGAGCCTGGGACTCACGTCTGAGGATACCCAGCCCACTCGGGTGAAAATTGCAAAAAACACAGATGATGGACAGAATGTAGAACAATGTCATACATTCACCCCAGTACAAGGATCTGGGCCTAAATCCATCGTTTTTTTGCACTCCACACCACCCTGGGTTAGACACTGGCTATATGCAAATCAGCTCTGACCCTGTGCCTCATGGGAACAGTCCAGTCCGAACTACCAAGCCATGTCTTTCCCAGACCGGAATCAAGCATCCAAGGACCGGTTTCTGGCTATCAGCCTTCATTCAGCCTGGATAGCTTGCCTCCAGTGGTGTGGAGAGCCTGGGACTCACGTCTGAGGATACCCAGCCCACTCGGGGTGAAAATTGCAAAAAACACAGATGATGGACAGAATGTAGAACAATTTCATACATTCACCCCAGTACAAGGATCTGGGCCTAAATCCATCGTTTTTTTGCACTCCACACCACCCTGGGTTAGACACTGGCTATATGCAAATCAGCTCTGACCCTGTGCCTCATGGGAACAGTCCAGTCCGAACTACCAAGCCATGTCTTTCCCAGACCGGAATCAAGCATCCAAGGACCGGTTTCTGGCTATCAGCCTTCATTCAGCCTGGATAGCTTGACTCCAGTGGTGTGGAGAGCCTGGGACTCACGTCTGAGGATACCCAGCCCACTCGGGGTGAAAATTGCAAAAAACAGAGATGATGGACAGAATGTAGAACAATGTCATACATTCACCCCAGTACAAGGATCTGGGCCTAAATCCATTGTTTTTTTGCACTCCACACCACCCTGGGTTAGACACTGGCTATATGCAAATCAGCTCTGACTCTGTGCCTCATGGGAACAGTCCAGTCCGAACTACCAAGCCATGTCTTTCCCAGACCGGAATCAAGCATCCAAGGACCGGTTTCTGGCTATCAGCCTTCATTCAGCCTGGATAGCTTGACTCCAGTGGTGTGGAGAGCCTGGGACTCACGTCTGAGGATACCCAGCCCACTCGGGGTGAAAATTGCAAAAAACACAGATGATGGACAGAATGTAGAACAATGTCATACATTCACCCCAGTACAAGGATCTGGGCCTAAATCCATCGTTTTTTTGCACTCCACACCACCCTGGGTTAGACACTGGCTATATGCAAATCAGCTCTCACCCTGTGCCTCATGGGAACAGTCCAGTCCGAACTACCAAGCCATGTCTTTCCCAGACCGGATTAAAGCATCCAAGGACCGGTTTCTGGCTATCAGCCTTCATTCAGCCTGGATAGCTTGACTCCAGTGGTGTTGAGAGCCTGGGACTCACGTCTGAGGATACCCAGCCCACTCGGGGTGAAAATTGCAAAAAACACAGATGATGGACAGAATGTAGAACAATGTCATACATTCACCCCAGTACAAGGATCTGGGCCTAAATCCATCGTTTTTTTGCACTCCACACCACCCTGGGTTAGACACTGGCTATATGCAAATCAGCTCTGACCCTGTGCCTCATGGGAACAGTCCAGTCCGAACTACCAAGCCATGTCTTTCCCAGACCGGAATCAAGCATCCAAGGACCGGTTTCTGGCTATCAGCCTTCATTCAGCCTGGATAGCTTGCCTCCAGTGGTGTGGAGAGCCTGGGACTCACGTCTGAGGATACCCAGCCCACTTGGGGTGAAAATTGCAAAAAACACAGATGATGGACAGAATGTAGAACAATGTCATACATTCACCCCAGTACAAGGATCTGGGCCTAAATCCATCGTTTTTTTGCACTCCACACCACCCTGGGTTAGACACTGGCTATATGCAAATCAGCTCTGACCCTGTGCCTCATGGGAACAGTCCAGTCCGAACTACCAAGCCATGTCTTTCCCAGACCGGAATCAAGCTTCCAAGGACCGGTTTCTGGCTATCAGCCTTCATTCAGCCTGGATAGCTTGACTCCAGTGGTGTGGAGAGCCTGGGACTCACGTCTGAGGATACCCAGCCCACTCGGGGTGAAAATTGCAAAAAACACAGATGATGGACAGAATGTAGAACAATGTCATACATTCACCCCAGTACAAGGATCTGGGCCTAAATCCATCGTTTTTTTGCACTCCACACCACCCTGGGTTAGACACTGGCTATATGCAAATCAGCTCTGACCCTGTGCCTCATGGGAACAGTCCAGTCCGAACTACCAAGCCATGTCTTTCCCAGACCGGAATCAAGCATCCAAGGACCGGTTTCTGGCTATCAGCCTTCATTCAGCCTGGATAGCTTGCCTCCAGTGGTGTGGAGAGCCTGGGACTCACGTCTGAGGATACCCAGCCCACTTGGGGTGAAAATTGCAAAAAACACAGATGATGGACAGAATGTAGAACAATGTCATACATTCACCCCAGTACAAGGATCTGGGCCTAAATCCATCGTTTTTTTGCACTCCACACCACCCTGGGTTAGACACTGGCTATATGCAAATCAGCTCTGACCCTGTGCCTCATGGGAACAGTCCAGTCCGAACTACCAAGCCATGTCTTTCCCAGACCGGAATCAAGCATCCAAGGACCGGTTTCTGGCTATCATCCTTCATTCAGCCTGGATAGCTTGACTCCAGTGGTGTGGAGAGCCTGGGACTCACGTCTGAGGATACCCAGCCCACTCGGGGTGAAAATTGCAAAAAACACAGATGATGGACAGAATGTAGAACAATGTCATACATTCACCCCAGTACAAGGATCTGGGCCTAAATCCATCGTTTTTTTGCACTCCACACCACCCCGGGTTAGACACTGGCTATATGCAAATCAGCTCTGACCCTGTGCCTCATGGGAACAGTCCAGTCCGAACTACCAAGCCATGTCTTTCCCAGACCGGAATCAAGCATCCAAGGACCGGTTTCTGGCTATCAGCCTTCATTCAGCCTGGATAGCTTGACTCCAGTGGTGTGGAGAGCCTGGGACTCACGTCTGAGGATACCCAGCCCACTCGGGGTGAAAATTGCAAAAAACACAGATGATGGACAGAATGTAGAACAATGTCATACATTCACCCCAGTACAAGGATCTGGGCCTAAATCCATCGTTTTTTTGCACTCCACACCACCCTGGGTTAGACACTGGCTACATGCAAATCAGCTCTGACCCTGTGCCTCATGGGAACAGTCCAGTCCGAACTACCAAGCCATGTCTTTCCCAGACCGGAATCAAGCATCCAAGGACCGGTTTCTGGCTATCAGCCTTCATTCAGCCTGGATAGCTTGACTCCAGTGGTGTGGAGAGCCTGGGACTCACGTCTGAGGATACCCAGCCCACTCTGGGTGAAAATTGCAAAAAACACAGATGATGGACAGAATGTAGAACAATGTCATACATTCACCCCAGTACAAGGATCTGGGCCTAAATCCATCCATGGCATGGCAGTTCGGGCTGGACTGTTCCCACGAGGCACAGGGTCAGACTGATTTGCATATGGCCATGTCTGAACTGGGGTGGTGGAGTGAGCTAAAGAACGGTGATGGATTAAACCCTGATCAGTTGACTGGGGTGAGTGTTTGTATTGTCAACGCTCCGTCCATCACCACCTTTGGTTTTTCTTTGTTCGCCCTAAGTTGGCAGGGTATGCTCAGACGTGAGTCCCTTGCTCACTTTGCCACTGGAGTCAAGCAAGCCCGGCTGAAGACGGCTGTAATGCCAGAAACCGGTCCTGGGAAGCTTGATTCCGGTCCAGGAAAGACATGGCATGGCAGTTCGGGCTGGACTGTTCCCACGAGGCACAGGGTCAGACTGATTTGCATATGGCCATGTCTGAACTGGGGTGGCGGAGTGAGCTAAAGGACGGTGATGGATTAAACCCTGATCAGTTGACTGGGGGTGAGTGTTTGTATTGTCAACGCTCCGTCCATCACCACCTTTGGTTTTTCTTTGTTCGCCCTAAGTTGGCAGGGTATGCTCAGACGTGAGTCCCTTGCTCACTTTGCCACTGGAGTCAAGCAAGCCCGGCTGAAGACGGCTGTAATGCCAGAAACCGGTCCTGGGAAGCTTGATTCCGGTCCAGGAAAGACATGGCATGGCAGTTCGGGCTGGACTGTTCCCACGAGGCACAGGGTCAGACTGATTTGCATATGGCCATGTCTGATCTGGGGTGGCGGAGTGAGCTAAAGAACGGTGATGGATTAAACCCTGATCAGTTGACTGGGGGTGAGTGTTTGTATTGTCAACGCTCCGTCCATCACCACCTTTGGCTTTTCTTTGTTCGCCCTAAGTTGGCAGGGTATGCTCAGACGTGAGTCCCTTGCTCACTTTGCCACTGGAGTCAAGCAAGCCCGGCTGAAGACGGCTGTAATGCCAGAAACCGGTCCTGGGAAGCTTGATTCCGGTCCAGGAAAGACATGGCATGGCAGTTCGGGCTGGACTGTTCCCACGAGGCACAGGGTCAGACTGATTTGCATATGGCCATGTCTGAACTGGGGTGGCGGAGTGAACTAAAGAACGGTGATGGATTAAACCCTGATCAGTTGAGTGGGGGTGAGTGTTTGTATTGTCAATGCTCCGTCCATCACCACCTTTGGATTTTCTTTGTTCGCCCTAAGTTGGCAGGGTATGCTCAGACGTGAGTCCCTTGCTCACTTTGCCACTGGAGTCAAGCAAGCCCGGCTGAAGACGGCTGTAATGCTAGAAACCGGTCCTGGGAAGCTTGATTCCGGTCCAGGAAAGACATGGCATGGCAGTTCGGGCTGGACTGTTCCCACGAGGCACAGGGTCAGACTGATTTGCATATGGTCATGTCTGAACTGGGGTGGCGGAGTGAGCTAAAGAACAGTGATGGATTAAACCCTGATCAGTTGACTGGGGGTGAGTGTTTGTATTGTCAACGCTCCGTCCATCACCACCTTTGGTTTTTCTTTGTCCAAATGGGGATGGCAGATTCTGATGTTTCTTGGTATGGCTTTAGCAATCCTTTTCTCGTGTTGCTTATGCATCCAGTGTGGTCCCGCCATTTGTAGTCTTTGTGCTACGATCTGTGTGAGAAGACCAGTCCCGAGAGAAGTGAAGGATAATAAGATGATGTTACAGCAACACCTTGACGACCTGATGAGAATAGATATAGACCTGGATTCAGATTGACGTGAGTTTAGGTTATTGCCTACGTAATGGCAAAAGGAGGGTCTGAGGTTCCGTGATTTCGAACCAGACTCCATTTTGTTTGAGTTGTTCAAGTAGGCCGTGGAGGTAACCGAACGAACAAAGTTGCATGGGCCTCATTTTTCATGTATGCATTAACAGGCCCTTTTCTGACTTGTGAGTGAATTGCAGAGAAACTGACCTCTTCACCTGAAACTGACCTCGCAAAACCAATTTCCCTTAAGTTTGATTCTTGTCTAAAATTGCCAATTAATGTTCAGGATATCGTTAACTTTTAGTTTCCTAGCACATATCTTATCCTAATCAGCATCTGAATTGTTTCTTTCCCTATGAATTTTCATTACATGGGTAGTGCTTTCAATTATGGGTTTGTCCGGCTTGTGGAAATTGAATTTGGGACAGTCCTAATAATTAACTTTTGGGTTGGGTTACTGTAAATTGGGTTTTTGTTAATGTAATACTCAGTTAGAAAATGTGTCCTATTGGTCAGAATTTTGCGCAGTGGGTGTACATTTATAATGAGAATATGGTGTATAAAAAGCGATGTCTTGCTCTATGAAAATTGAACAGTTTCTTGAGTTGTACACCGTGTTGTATTGCTGAGATTACTGTTACTAGCTGCAGCTAATAAATTTGATCTCTGACGCCACCTAGAAGTATTCCGTGTCTCTGTTTGCCTAGACAGGAGAACCCGAAGACTTTGGGCGTGTCCCTGGCGCCGCTGGGTTCTAAGAAAACCCGGTTCTTCACCACACCGAGGGTGTTATGGTAAAAATCAATCTGCCGGCAGTTGAGCACACAGGACTGTGGGGTCACCCTGCGCATCCTCAGATCAGGTTCTAGACCACTCTTTGCATGCAGCGTGGCCAAGTTCCTAAGCCCAGCATGGCTTATCAGACGAAAGACCCAGATAGGAATGCTACATCACTCAGTAGTATGATTACACGCAACTGCCGTAGGACACATAGGCTGGCAATTTGTGTTTTATATATATATGCTATGCACATGCACTTTATTGTTTTTAGTCTCTCCACGATGTTGCCCCGAGAAGGGTTGGAAATTTTAAGGAGGCTTGCCGGGGATTGCAATTTGGGTCCACCAGAAGGGGCACCGCACTAAGAAGTATTGTAATGCTTCTTCCCCTTATTTATTATGTGTCTAATGTATGTTTTTATTATTCTATGTTGTATTAATTGCTTTATTGTTAACCAGGCAAAATGCATATTGTAACCTGGTTGCAGTTGCATACTAGGATGGATTGCTTATATATATTTATCTTAAATATGCTGCTGAATGAACTGTTCAATTTTATATCTTTTTTATTCAAAATGGTGTTTTCATAGCTTTTAGTAATAAAGCTTATACAATAACAACAACTATTCCTGTTGACACTTCTTCTCTTGCGGCCCATACCAACTCCGCACTACCACCTACGCTGCCCACCGGCAGCCAACACAACAAGGCCTATCAGGGTGTTCTGTAGTGGCGCTCTACATCACCCTCGTCCCACCATGGTTTTACTCCCAGAAGAGATTACAATCAAAAAGATTGTGGAATTCAAGGTACAACAGCAAAATGCCAATGTCGTGCAGGTGCTGGCAATTCTCAACTACAGGAATTACACCATGAGAAACGCCGGATATTTTATTGCATATTTTTTGCATATTATATCTCTACTGCTGCACAAAGACACTCACCATAGACTCACAAACTAAACGGACAGGTCTGAATGGCATGGACAGAATTCTCTCAATTGCAAAGCTTATTTATAGCTCCCGTGAGGAAGGTAAGCGTGGTTTTCCTCATGTAAATGAAATACAGAAGTGAAAAGTTATCACGTGTTTAGAAATAATATATATGTAGGAAATCCCTAAGCAAAGGATTTCAGTTTGTCAGTAGCGTCCACAGCCCCAGAGCTGTGCCCCCACCCCCTCGCTGTGGGCACAGCAGCGTGGGCACTCACCAGGACCGTATATTCTTTTTGTCACCAATCACCCACTTAATGCTGAGTTCAAAAATGACGAAAACCACTTTATGCTTTGTTCTAATACATTTCAGAAAAGTAACGCGCCATGGCTCACAATAATCCCTTTGCCAGTGAATTCATGAGGCACCAAGATGTGTTAAAATATTGCTGATTCCAACTACTAACATGAGGCTAGACATCAAGAAAATGTATATTCATTTTCCAAAAACACATTTAAAATCAAACTTTGTTCAAGACAAAAAGCAAGAGGTTGTTTTCGAGTCCTTAACTGTTTTTTTTAACTGTGTTGGGGGAAAATTTAATATTTTTCATGAATGTAGTAAGAAAAAAATAACTTAGGACAGCTCTGATGCAAACTGTTTTGTTTGAAAGAAACATGCCTAAGGGGGAGGCAGATTTTGAAGCATCAACCAGAAGGGAAAAGAAACGTTCATGACAAGAACATCTTCTCTGGCATCACTTACATTTTTTTACATCAACTACAACTCACGGGTAGTGCAATGTCGTGAGCGCATCAGCAGCACCTTCTCCTCCCTTCATTAACTCCCTGCCATTTTCCTTTCGCTGTTGTTTATTTAAATAGGAGAACGTAAACATTCCCTGTGAATAAGTGGCAGAGGGCCTGTCTGCCTGAAACTACCGCAAGTGTACATGGGAACTGCAGTTTGAAGGTGAACCCTGTAGAAAAGATAGATACGACAATGCTTGGTTTTATGGCCATTCCAGAAAAAATATAATGTATGTTTAAGATAATGCTGCTCCACCTTTCCAACAACAGAACATGAGATGAAAAATAAAACTGGCTAGAACACAATGGACAGCTGAGTAACCTAATCTGTTTGTAGGGGTGAGCTGCTTGCGATGGTAAAACTCTGCTCTGCCGGCGATTGTTGGAGTTTTTGCTGAACTCCGCACAAACTCATTGAACTCTGCTGGCAGAGTGGAGTTTACCGCCTACCCCTACTAAATTGCTTATATTGTCCTATTTAAAGAGGAGCAGCACTAACTGTGTTGAAAGTGTATTTTAATTAACCCTGGGCGTAGTTTGTGTAGTAGCGCTACGCCTAGCTACGCGAAGTGCACTTCGCACTACTCAAGCTACGCGAACCGATCGCATTGATTGCCCAGTACCGGATGCTTGTCCGCACTGTGCAATCATTGCAAATGGCATCTTACACAGTGCAAGCGGTCGCTTTCTGCCGCTCGAGTAGATTTGTACGCGAGCGGCAGCTTTCTCAATGCGGACTGTTAGTTTCTCATCGCGAGTGGTCGCGAGCATACGCGATCACTCGCAATGAGAAACCTGGCCTCCCCGCATTGAAAATCTTGCTGGGAGGTTTATTTTCCATGCACACGATTGGCAACTTGTTGTTGCTGATCGCGAACGAGGAAAAAGTCTCGCCGAGATGGTCATTTTGCTCGCTCGCGGTCGCCAACTTGACGTTGAGGACCGCGAGCAAGCAAAAATGCCCACTACGCGTTTTTGCACTGTGCTACGTGCATTTCGCGTAGTGGGTAGTAGCGCAAACTACGTATGCTCTGCGAGCGTAGCATAGTCCTATGCCCAGGGTTAATTTTAATGACACGTACATGTGAAGTAATACACATCATTCTATGTATTGTAAAATGGATATGTTTGTTTCATTACAGCTGTTGTAAGGAGCACCTCAGTCATCCAAAATACCTCATACAGGGAATTGGAGGCCTTCAGGCGGCAGCAGTCATACCTATTAGCGTTCATCTGTCAGTTAAAGTGTGCCATATCGTGTTGTAAACTATGATTTCACAATTACCAATTAATTATGCTAGCAATTTTTCAAACATAACCTCATTTTCTAAGCATCTAATGTTGGTACGTGATATGTTCTCAACATAACCAGTGAAGTCTGTGTTTACTTTGCATGTTCACTTATTATTCATGGTGAACATTAATTAGGATGTCACTTCCTTCTGAAGCTGCGTGATTGAGGATCATGTCTTCTGCCACACAATCATGGAGCCAGGTACAGCAGCTGACATCATGGGATGTAAATACCACACATTTCTATTGCTGGAGCTGATGAGTTTGATTTTGCATTTTGCATCTTCATTGAACACCTCAATGCTACAAGTGTGAGCTGTCACTTGTAGGTGTACACAAGCCAGATCACATGTGGAACTTCAAATAGATCCAAAGAAGAATTATTCAAACTGTTGTGCTGTAGCACATGATACACTATGGCAAGTTCTTTATATGTCGCAACCTCTGTCTTTCAGATGCTGGGGACAATGAGTCACTTGTTTTAGCTGAGCTATCCACCAGTGAAGGTTGGCGACCAATCCCAGGAGAGAACCTGATCCTCCACCAATCAGCAATGTCAGCAGCCAGCACTGCTCAACAAGACGTGAATGAGGAGGAAGAAAGTGAGTAGGTGCTGGTCGCAGAAGATGATATGGATGAAGGGGAGTGCATTGTTGGCTCACTGGCCAAATGTCTGAAGACTACATCAGGTCCGGCCAGCATTGTACCTCCCACTTCCCTTACAAGGATTGCCCCTTCCCAGCAGTCAACCAACCATCCCCTTAGTTCAACTCCCTCAGCACAACCATCAACTCCTTAAGAGCTATCACGTCCAAGGCCGATGTGTTGATTCTCCAACAAATTCTTCCAATAACAGTACATCCCAGGCCTACTCTCAAGCATCTGAAGGACATAACACCAAGGGAGTGGAGCAGGTATCACTAAGGCATGAATCTCCTCCCCATAGCCTCCCAGGGCCACCCTTCCCCATGCTGGTGGACCTGATGGTCATATCAGAGGCATCCAATGCAGAGGGCATGTTGACCAGTGGGAGGAAGATTTTTTCAAACAACAGTCTGATACGAGGCAGCACATTCATACAATAGGATTTATCTGTCTCCCATTTCAGACTCACTACAGGAAATCTCTCAAATGATTGACAGACAAACCTGTGTCTTGGACAATATGGTTAAATGTTGCCAAGACATGTAAAGGATGCACCATGACCAAATATCCATCTATAGGGAAGAGCATGGGAGACACTATGCCTTGGCCAGGGAGATGATGAAGAATAAGTTGAAAATGTTTCAAAGTCTTCCTTCATGGTCAACACATGGAGGAGACCCAATACACCAACCTGCACAACACCCCACCCAGCCTCCTGTACCACCGCCTGCACAGTTACCTCCCCCATATACACAGGCAACCCCCACCTGCACAAGCACGTCCCCCCCATATAGGCTCCCACCTTTACAGACACCACACCCGGTACAGGCACCCCACTCCCTGTAGAGGCCCCACTATACAGGCAACCCCCATATACAAGCAGGTACCACCTCGCCAGTCCAGGCATGTCCCCTTGTACAAGAACCACCTCCTATACAGGCACTCACACCAACTGTACAGGCCCCACCCTCCTCAGCTTAGGAGAAAACTGACAAACCTGTACAGGCAGATACCAATCACCCATCAACACCAACCCAGAATGTACATTAACTCACAGAGATCCTCACCATCTCATTTGTGATGTTTCAAGAGAGATCCCCATGACCATTGTAAATATGTAAAGGCTCAAGCAATATGTAAATAAACGTAATACTTTGCACAAATCAGAACTTCTATTCTCATTTGATTAGTATTTGATTATGTTCAAATGGTGACTCTGTTTGTAGAAACCCTCCACGATTGTGGGCAACCACTTTTCACTGCAGCGTTAAAAACAGACTGTAGTCTAGGGGCCCAGAAGGTTGGTTCAGATTTAAATAGATCTGGGGGGATCCCATCAGGACCGGGTGCTTTCCCGGCTGTTAATCCCATAATACCCTCAATGACTTCATCCCTATCAATCTGCTCCCCGGTAGTACAAGACGGTAGGATAGAAGCTTCATCCATCGGGCAGCAGTATAGTTGCTTGAAGTGTACTTCCCACTCCCCCTTTGGTATGTAACATTCTAAGCCGTCACCGGGCTCATGAACCAAAAAAGGGTTTTTCATTACAGCCCAGAATCTGGAGCTGCACCTCAAGATGGTGGGATCAAGGATCTCATTCCAGGCCTCTTCCCTTAGGAGTTCCTTACATTTGGCAATAGTAGATTTATATTCTTTCCGGCAAAGTTGGACAGATGCCTGTATTCTTGGTTTAGATACTAGAGCCATCCTGAGGTTACTTGCTGCTTTGGAACTGTCATGGTTAAACCACTTTAGTCCCACATTGACTAAGTTTTTTACTGGTACCGACAGCAGCTGAGAGACCTTGTCCAAGAGTCCTTGAAACGCACTAAGTACCTTACTCGGCTGTTCGCCTTCTTGAGTGCAGGTGGTGATTTCATCTGCACAAATGACTTTAATGTCTTTATACAGCAGATCTGGAGTGATCTTAAACCATCTCAGTCGGCGTCTCCCATCAGTTGTGCTCACCCTACCCTGATTATGGTTCGGCCCTTCTTTAGCTATCCACGGTCCCATCAGGTGAACAGTGAGCGGATTATGGTCACTGAATTCACTGTCTTCAATGGTAAAAGAGTCCACAAAAGACTGCATTGATAAGGAAATTAATACGTAGTCAATGAAGGTTCCTCTCCCATGTCCCTTAAAGGTCGGGATCTCAAAACTCTTGGCAGGATCCAATAAAAGGCCATGGTCGGTGTCACATCAAGGTCATTCAATAAATCGTTGAAAAGTTCCCCCTCAATCGTATGTTCTAAATGTAACCCATTAGATCGTGCACAGTTCAGATCTAGAATACACTTAAAAAGGGGGTCAACACAGGGGTGGACATTAAAGTCGCCCATAATCATGAGATTATGAAGACTCTGTTTCATTGATGTGCTAATAAAAACATTCAACGCAGATACTTGACTAGAATTTGAGCATGGATTGACAGAATTATAAAAATTAACCAGACCAGCTATACAGTTTTCTCCAAATAAAACTAAACCAATAATTCCATGGTTGGGAGATGCTACTCTACGTACTTAACACGTCAGTGCAACAGAGATGTACGTAACCATCCCCCCCTTAGGTCCTCCCCTAGTATTTGCAGTGGCGGGGACGTGGAATGCCTTATGCCCTTCTAGAAAATGATTGCATTCAATGGACCAGGTTTCCTGCAAACAAATTATTTGATACTGTTTTATGTACCTAATCCAATTACAATCCTGCATCTTAGCACCCAAGCCCGAATGTTCCAGGAAATTTCATTGTTATGACTCCTCTTTTCCCGTGTGGTTTCTATGCCACCCAAGTCTGCCAGTCTCTCCCTACCCTGTTCCCCAGAATCCTCGCGTCAGTCACACGCCTCTAGGCCTGAGAGTAAGTCAAATCTATTTTGCATCACAACATTAAACCCATTCCTACAGTAGTTTTCAGGATTGTTAAGTTGTGTTACTTCAGGGGCAAGACGATGAATAGGAGTGAATGGTCTACTTCTACTAAGATCAGGAGGCGCTTTAATAAGATAAGTGTAGAAGTAGCCAAGCGGTCGCACACATACACTATTCACATCATAGACTAGGGAAGCTGCTCTTAGCAAGGCTGTTGCAACATGTTGCGGGTGTTTGAAATTAACAATTACACAATCCCTACTACATGTCTTTCTAGACGGGCCAATCCAATGTACTCTTCTGGTGGACAATATTTGCTCAGAGTAGGTAATTGGAAAGCCACATCTCTTGTTCAGCCATGAAACTGTTTTGTTGTTAAGTGAATCATGGAATTCCTCATGGGGCTGAGCAGGATGATGATCAATAGGCGGGACATAGGTTAGGACGACCACATAGGGTGCACAGTCAGGGGGAAGATTAATAAAGCGGCTTTTCTTTACCTCTCTAAAGCCCAATTTACCCTCTGGTACTGCTATAGCCTGTTTGTTCTGACAAATTATTGGTGTAGGATCAGGCAAAGCAGTTTCAGTTGCTGGTATTAGCTGGCTGGGTTGATGTGGAATGATTTTACTAGTACCCTACCCCTCTCCAGCAGATCCCTTAGTGACAACCTTATTTCTTCCAGCCGAGGCAAGATGTGTTGCTAGCAAACCTCCCAGTCTGTTAACTTCTAGAGCAACAGTATCTAATTTAAGCACTAGGGGTTTAATGATCTCTTCCATCTTAGCCTCTATTCTGGCTTCTATTGCACAGACTAATAGTCAAATTGCTCAGGGTTTATATTTATACTGGCTGCGCTTTTTCTTTCCTGTGGGTGAGTTCCACCAGAGGGGCTGTTTTGGGGTGATCGGATTGTTTCTGTTCTTTTTTTGCTATGATTCCCCCCACGTTTAATTTGTGGTTTCCTACAAGCCCTCACTGCTCTGGGGACTGGGGGACACTGCTCCGTTACCTCAATAGATGTATCCGGGATTTCCTGATTAAGCTCAGAATTAATCTGCGCGTCAATCGTTACGGGCACCCGATTACCCAGATTGAAGCTGTCATCCACTGGTGATTCCACCAGAGGGGTAGGAGTGACTGGGTGTAAAACAGGAGGACTCCCCCTTCCTAGCGAGGCTCTCAATATTGATTTTGTTGACCACTTTCACTAAGTAATTGTCAATAGTGGCCAGCCCAGATGCATTTTTGTCCGATTTAGTTTTAGACATGATCATAACTTACTATAGGTACTTAGGTACTTAAAAGTTGATAGAACAAAACAAGCGTAAAAAACTAATTACCCTAATTCATGGGTTACAAACATATATACTAAGATATTGACTGTAACAGGGCCCTGCCCAATGTCAAAGGTTAAAAGTTTCACTTGGGGAGTGTGAATCCGCAACTGCAAAACTATAATTCGTGGCCCAGCCCGGCCTCCTCCGGCCCCGGACGGCCACAGCCGGCCTGCCCTTTGCCCAGGCTTAGCACGGTGCCCGCCCGCACGTGTCCCGCGGGGCGGGAAGCCGTGGATGCTTATGAGGATGTGACGATATGGGGGCGGAGCGTCAATGCCGGTGTTGGCCCCGCGGTCTCCTGGGTCTCAGAGTCTTTCAAAATGCCCCGAGGCGTTGCGCTTGTCCTCACAGGCGATGTGTCTCCCGCGAAGTGGGAGGCGTGAGCAGTAATTATAGCCCCCGGTGACGTGGGGGCGGAGCGTCAATGCCGGTGTTGGCCCCGCGGTCTCCTGGGCCTAAGAGTCTTTCAAAAATGCCCCCAAGCGTTGCGCCTGTCCTCACAGGCGATGCGTCTCCTCTGACTATAAATGTGTGTGAGTAATGTATGTTGATTTGTTTAAACCAAGAGTGTTGTAAGGTATCATGCTGAAAGCATAGCAAAACACCTACATATGTAGACTTCACTACTTTGAATCCAACATATATAATGGAAAACACAAGACAGAGAAATGGTTTGGAATAATATTTTATAATACGATCTAAATTGCAGTTGTAAAACAATTCCTTAAAAAACACTTTAATAAATACTGTCCAATGGAAAGGGAGAAAGGAAAACCAATCTTCAAGCAGAATGGGCAAGGGAAGTTGGAGGGAGTTGGGCAACATAATAAAAACACACCAGTAAGCACCAGGGAAACCTGTCTATATACAAGGAATAAATAAAAGTAAGGCCACAGTCAAACATTATTCTAACAGAAGAGTCCATTGTCAACATAAACAAAATAATGTCAGCCCCCCATGCCAATGTAGTTTCCCTATAAGTGTCCAGGCTCAGGGTGACACATTTACAGGCCTTCCTCACTGTCCTTTTTGATGACTATGTTCAGATCCTTCGCACCTGTGGACTCACTGTGGCTGGCCGATGTCGAATACAATTTTAGGTGATGATGATGATAGAGGTTGAGTAGTGAATATGTTATCATTTTTTTCTAATGTGTGCGTCCGTTGACCAGTTGCCACTGTTTTATTATTTGGGATTTTTTATGAGTTTAAGAAATATGTTTTTTTTCCTGTTTGTAGCTTACATCGTAGTTGTACTATGTGGACCTGGCGTCTGGTTAGTCTGTTTGCCTTCTTTCAATATACTCATTAAGTTTGTAGGAACTTCTCTTAGTTTATTGACTATTGAACCATACGCACAGCAAGTTACCGGGACAGAGGTGAGTTTGTTATGTTCTGTAGTTATTAATCCTGTCAGTGTGTTGAATATTTAGTTCATAGCAGAAATCTGCGCTGCTATGAGTTTCATCAGATTGATCTCACTATCAAGGTTGTCTGATTGCATATTAAGGACACTGATTGAGGTTTGCAGGATGTTTATTAGAGATGTTTGTAGGTTTAAAAGGTTTTCCACTTGTATGTCCGATTTGTCATCTTTTCCCACAGACTGTTGAGTGGAGGTTGATTGCATTCGGTTGTTTGGCTCCTTTATGGGCCCAGCACTGTTTAATTAACAGACTTTGTGTTCTTTTTTTACCAGATTGCTCTGCTGTTCGTTCTTTTTTTGTTTTTGTTTTTATGTGTCAGGCTTGTTTCATCATTGTTTGTCGGTTCAAGAGAGCTTGATATTTCTATTATTGTGTGTTGTCGGACTTCCGGCTAATTTATCGGTAGAGCATTGGGTTGTGTTTTATCTGGGTTCCTAACAAATGTTTCTATTGCCTGCGGGAATCCCATGTTGTTTTTCAGTGAGAGTGATTCAAATCAGGAGTCATTAAGTTTTTCCACATTGTGAAGGACCTCCTGGCTGTTGTTTTTCACTGTTTCCGTCTGGGAGTGGAGTGGACTACATCGCTGGTGCGCATTTCAGCATAGGTGAGTAGCCGTTTGTTCTTAGTGGTGTTTAGTTTTGCATCCTCTTGCCGAGTGTTGACTGCTATTAATTTCCGGTTTGTGGTGTGGTTTGGGTCTTTTCCAGTTGCTGTTGAACTCTGCTCTACGCAAAGATTTGCGTCCTCATCCAACGTGAAGTCAAGCTTTTATCGCTTTAAAGGTTTGGGGAGTCTTGCGATTTTATCCGATGTTGAGTAAATGGCTGCAGTTGGATCCTTTAGAAAGGAGAATTTCCCACTGGGATTTATTGACCCAAAGATTGAGTATATTGGTGATATTAATGTTGCACCAGGGGTTTGAGATGGTTTTGACATACTTGCCCCAAGAATTTTGGCATTTTTTTATGTTTGCCTTTGTTTTGGGTTCTTTTGTGCCAGATTTTTCCTGAGCTTCCCTGATCTCATTTTCTTGTTGTCGTATTAGTAGTGAATTTGTTAGGGAATTTTTGCTGCCTCCACTGCCTCAGGTGTCCACATCCCCCCTTAACGCACTGCCTGAACACCTTGATGCAAGGCCAATGGCCCAGTGGCGGGTGGGCCCACCAGGCAGGTCCGCAAGCTGCACCCAACTCTAGTTTGGCCGCCTCCATGTATCTACCTAAGGTTCTGCTCCACAGAAGCCAGCTAATGATGGCCGTGCTCACCGAGTCTTGTCTTGCTTACCACTCTGGTTCTGGGAGACCTGGCTGGCTGGGTCAGAGTTATCATCTGGCTCTCCCCAGCAGCAGGCAGTGGCAGGCAGAAGCAAACAGCGTAACCCGGATGGACCAAATCACATATGAATGGGAGGACTTTGAGACCTAGGACATTATATTTTCTCTTCCGGTTCAAATTGTTTTTGGTACATGGTAATTAGTTCAAGGTTTCAATTACGTCATTGATCAGAAGCACTTATAGGACACACGTTCTTTCTTGTAGGTAACGCAGAGTGAACTATAAATGGGGATGGAGTATGCAGACATGTTGATGAATTCTGAAAAAATGTCTAATCTATAAACATAAGACTAATCGTAATCTTGTGGTAAGTAGTTTTTTTGTCCAAAAGAGTGATTACACAGAAATATTCGAAACACAGGAACTATGGGGTACAGTTCTGGAGAAGAAATATAATCCACTCATTTTGTGAAGGTTTTTTCACTTTGCAGTTTACTGACCAGACATTTCTTCATTTGAAAAAAAAATAGAAAAAGGAAATAGCTTTCTTTACTTTTTGCTGATATAGAGCGAGTACGCTGTCCTCAATAAATAATTAGTATTGTTGTACAGGTTTACGAATATTGACTGAGATGAATCTAAGAGTGTGGTTGGTAATACTGTTTTAGTTATGAATTATGGGGCAATAAAATGCTGGAATCATGTGACTCATACTTTTCTATATGAAATGTATTTTTTCTGTTTTGAATTGTATAGATTAAATGATTGCCTTACTTTAGATATTATTTTCTTGTGTCAGGGTTTCAAGGGTAGCCACCATCCTTGCTGTCATGGAATCACGCTAGTGGCCCTTGCCTACAAACCTGCAGTTCTCTTGGTGCCATCTTTGAGATTCCTTGCTCCAAACCACACTTTAAGCACTTGCACCCAATAGGTCTTCTGCGCACACTTTTAGTTCATCATGGTCTTGGATATGAAGGGTATGTAGGGTCTAGAACTTGACACCTTAGGTCACCCGTTCGGCAGAACATTAGGGGGTCTAAAATAAATACTGGTGAGCCATCGTCAGTTGGTACATCATTAACAACAACATGGGACAGGGGGTTGAATACTGGTAAGCCATCCTCAGCTGATGATTCATCTACACTGGTGAGGTATCCTAAGCTGCAGAGTCATCCACAACGACAACATGAGACTAGGGACTGAATACTGGTGAGTCATCCTCAGCTGACGAGTCATCCACAACAACAGTGAGTCATCCTCAGTTGCAGAGCCATCCACAACAACAACATGAGATGGTCAGCCAAGATCTTGTGAGACCTCAAAGTCTTGGCGTCCATTTTTAAAGATCTTGACCATAAGTAGCCTGGCTTTTGAACATTTGTTGCTTGGCATCAAAGAATCCAGACTTGACAAATCTCATTGCCAGCCTCCGAATTCTGATCACACATCTCCATCTGGATACGATAATTACTCTATTTAGAGCTCTCCCACTTTGACATTAGTCCAACGGCCACAACGCTCATTGGTATGGGCTTTGATCGCCTTGCTTGGGCCTCTGGCAGCGAACCTGAATAAAGGAAAGCTTGGTACCTCTCACCACCTGCGAGTACTCTATGCAAACAAACTGCCAAACATTCTAAAAACAGCCACACTACAGTTATTTAACTGTGCAGCTAAGTTTGTTGTTTATTGTGTATATTGCGCTCTCTTTAAGCCTTCCTAGAAACTCTTTATTTTTGTGTAATCTGGTGTGCTATTATGTGAGGAAAAAACACTAAGCATCGGTATGCACTTTGTCCGCATACTGGACATCACACATCCACTAGGTACGAAGATTGATACTCTACATAAGTTATGTCATGTAATAAATAATGTTGAGCTGTGACAAATCATTTATATACACTTGTGATATTCTTGTTTATGTACATCATCATAAGGTCATAGTGTGTTGCCCCTCCTCCAGCCATGTGTTCCCATACCCAGCGTGTTCTGCAGTTTGGTGCTTACTTTCTCGCTGCCTCGTATCTAATGCTCAAACTCTGTATGCCACCTTCTGCCATCTCTGTCATATTTAGGGCTGTGGTGTAATACAAAATGATGCCCTCGCTGAATGTGATGAGGTGAGTCTTTCAGAGATATACGTAAGCCATGGATGATTGGGGCACCCTGAAAAGTTGGGCGAAACCCTGTGCCGCAGAGGATTCATGGGTCTGTGTTATGCCCTTAGTTTAGAGCTCAGCATCTCGCTCTTGTACACAGCAAGTCTCTGCCACCCATTGTCGTATTCAACACCCACACATGGGCTGCCCCAAGGCCACGCAGTCTATCATCTCTCAGCCCCCTTTAAAGCCTCTGTACAGCGAGAGACCTTGGAAATTTCCTCAAGTTATAACTTCAGACCACGTTGTAGAATTGTGAGGCAGGGCCTACCACGTGTATGCACACACAGTTAGGAAGCACACGGACACCAGTATACACTTAGCCGGAAAGACCCCGAGCGGTCTTCCGCTTGTTTATTTATACCTAGGGGCGAGCCCGCCCCAAGGTTGCGTGTGCGTGCGTGCATTGAAAGGATACATTGTAGGTGAGAGCCCGGATGGCTCTCTACATCCCTCCTTTATTTTAGTCTCTTTCGGCAGGCACGTTTGTAGTCTCTTGCTCATGGAGACGAACAGGCAAAGTCCAACAACCGTTGACTCGGCCTTGGATTGGGCCGCAAGTTGTAGCGACGATCCTGGGTCCGAGGTATTTCGACAACCCCGGCCGGGGCTGTCCTCGGACCCTCTCTCGCCTCCTCGACCCTTGGCTGACTCCGCCCGACCTCGGGGCCTGGTGACACTGGCTTTGGCGGAGTGGCCATACTTGGCGGAGTAGGTGCTGGACCAGGATAGTTATCTAAGTCCATGTTTTCTTGGTCTCCATGTTCCGTTCTCTCAGTTCTTTGACGCACGTCGACATTGTCCAGTACCTTCTTGAAACACGAGGCATTCCTCGTCACGGTTTGGCCATTCCTCCTAGCTGTTACCATAGTCCCTTGCACTCGCTCCACTGTCCACACTTCTGGCTCGAAGGGAGTCCGAAACTTCCACCCAGGATGGCGATCCTTGACAACGACTGTGTCTCCCTGCCGGAGGGCTGGTTCTTTGGCATGCCGATTTGCGCTCGCTTTGATGTTGGTGGCCTGTCGCCGGGCCTGTATGGCCTCAGCGTCCCTTTCTCCAGGCGCCCACGTGCTTGTAGTGGGAATGCCATCCCTTGGAGCTCGCTTGAACAGAACATGAGAGGGAGCACACTTTGTCGTTGAGTGAGGTGTCTGCCGATAGGCTCCAAGGAAGTCGTCCAGGGCGGCCTCCGGGTCCTCACCGTTATCAACCGCGATCCGGAGCGCTCTGTTCAATGTCCGCATCAGCCTCTCGACTTCCCCGTTGGCCTGGGGCCACAGGGGTGTGATTTTCCGATGTTTGATCCGGAGAGCCTCCAGGTAGGCCTGAAACTCTCTCCCTTGAAAGGGGGGCCCATTATCGGACTTGATTTCTTCAGGGAGCCCCATTGTAGCAAACACTCGGTTTAGGATTTTCTTTACTTGCGGGAATGCAGTGGATGCGATGACTTCTACAACAGGGAATTTTGAGAAAGAGTCTACCAGCACCAGCATGTGCCGACCGTCCGGAAAACTGCCAAAGTCAATACTGAGTTGAGCCCACGGGGCCTGGGGTGCTTCTTCCGTGAGCACGGGTGCTGGTGCAGGGTCACTGCCCGTGATCGTACACGCGTGGCAGGACCGTATCATGGCTTCCACCTGGCTGTCCATTGCAGGAAACCACACTTTACTCCTCAAACGGGCCTTGGTTTTAGCTATACCTTGGTGTCCCACGTGGGCCAGGCTCAGGGCTCGTTGCTGAAGGCTTTCGGGCATGACAATGAGGTGCCCGCGCAGTACCACTCCTTCATCTCCGATACTAAGTTCACTCCGTATTTGCCACAGCTGCTGTCTGGCGTGACTCACCTCCGGCCGGAGGCACGATGCACCATCGAGAAAATGGGCCCAGCGATTTCCCTCGAGTGCCTCTTTGACTTTCACCAGGGTTTCGTCCGTCGCCGTGGCGTCGCTAATGTCTTGGAGCGACATATTCTCGGGGCACGCCGCTTGGGTGATCAGATGTACCATCTCTTCCAGCTCCTCCCCGTCGTCTGTCAGGGTCGTTGGCGGGGTGACATCTGGATGACGCGACAAGTAGTCAGCGGGATTGTGTGCTCCCGGCCTGAACACCACCTTGAACCGATACCCCTGCAGCTGGACAGCCCACCGCTCGATGCGAGGGGGAGCAAGCCGGGACGTTCCCGCAAAGAGGGGCAACAAGGGCTTGTGATCTGTGACCACCGTGAATTCCTGCCCGCAGAGATAGAGGTGAAAATGCTGGCAGGCCCATTTGATAGCCAACGCTTCCCTTTCAATTTGAGCATACCTGGTCTCTGTGTCGGACAGTGCCTTGCTGGCATAGGCAACGGGCTTCCACTCTTCCGGCCCGTACTCTTGCAGCAGAACAGCTCCTAACCCAACTGGGCTGGCATCAACAATCAACTCAGTCCGCCTCCGAGGCTGGAAGTACGCCATGGTGGTGTTGTCGAGTAGACTGGCCTTGATGGCCTGGAACGCCTTGTTTGCAGCAGCAGTCCAGTCCCACTTCTGATCAGCACGGGTGAGGGCACGGAGGGGCTCCGCTATGTCAGCCAGGTTCGGGATGAACCGGCCACAGTAGGTGGCCATGCCCAGAAAACTTCGGACTTCGGTTTGACTCCGTGGAGTGCTTGCTGCTTTGATGGCTTCTGCCTTCTTAGGATCAACTTTCAGGCCTTCCCTCGTAAAGACATATCCAAAGAAATCCACTGACTCCTGATAGAAGGCACATTTGGCGCGGTGGAGTGTAAGGCCGCTGTCGGCGAGCCTCTGCAGGGTCGCCCTCAAGTTGGCGTGGTGCTCCTCGAGGGTCGTTGAGTATACTAGGATGTCATCACTCAGGTTGATCACCCCTCTTAGTCCGGAGAGCACCTCGCGAATGGCGTTCTGAAAGACCTCGGCCGCCGACGAGACCCCGAAGCTGAGCCGAGTGTAACGACGCAGCCCCACGTGCGTCGAGAACGTGGTGATGTACCTGCTGGCCGGCTCTAGCTCCAGCTGGTGATAGCCGGAGTTGAGGTCTAGTTTTGAAAACCATTTCGCCCCGTTGAGGTCAGCTATGATATCATCCATAGTAGGGGTGATGTGCCGTTCGCGCTTGACAGCGGTGTTGGGGAGCCTCATGTCCACGCACAGACGTATGGCCCCCGGCTGCTTCGGTTTGGGGGCGACTACCAGTGGTGAGACCCAGGGTGTCGGGCCCGACACTTTCTCGATCACTCCCAACTCCTCAAGCTTGCGAAGCTCTTCCTCGACTTGAGGCCTGAGGTTGAAAGGCACTCGCCGGTGTCTGAGAGCGACAGGTTTCACAGTCGCATCAATGTGTAGCTTAAACTTTTTACCCTTGAGCTTGCCAAGGCCCTTGAACAGTTCTGGGAAGTCCTTTAACATGAAGTCTGCGTGAGCCTGGTGTACTTGGTTGGCGAAAAACACCAGTCCCAGATCCTCCGCTGTGTGGCAGCTCAGGAGGGTGCCCTTCTTGCCCTCAGTGATGTGGAATCTGGTCACAGTTGAATATTCTCCGTTGATCACGGTGGTTTGAATCACTCCACGAAGAGGCATGGGTTCCGTCCCGCCATAGGTGTAGATGCGTGCCGCGGACGGTGCCAGCGTTGGTTTTGGGGACATGCGCTCATACTGGTCCGAGTCCATGACGTTCACGGACGCCCCTGTGTCTATCAGCGCATTGACACTCGTCCCATTAACTGAGACGGAACACATGGGAGGCGGTCGTCTTTTCGTGGATGCCCGGCTCACGTAGGAGATGACATACACCTCATCATCTTCGTCGTCCTCGTATCTGGGCCGGCGGTCTTGAGCCTCTGTGTCGGGAGGGGGTCTCTCCTGGTCGAGAGACAGCTGTCGGACACGCTGTGTCACAGTTCTGGCGCGCGGGCCTGCTGCTCTGAACTTCCCTCCCCGGCAGACAGCAGCGAAGTGATTCATGCGCCCACACTTGAGGCACGTCTTGCCTTTGGCCCCACACGTGGCCGTGGCAGAGTGGTCCTCGCCACAGTACCCGCATTGGCTGCTTCTTGGCGGGCCGCCTCGCGGCCTTGCGGGCGGGAATCGTCTGTGTATCGCGTCCACCCGTTCTTCCTTGATGGCCGGGGCCCTTGCCGCAGACGGGGCAATCACCGGGGTGCGCAGCGCAACCTCCATCTCTTCCGCACGGGCATCAGACAATTCGTGTGACCTCGCCAGGATGAGGATCTCGTCTAGAGTGATTCCTGGTTGTCTGAGGATCAGCTTCCTCAGTAGCTTTGATTTGCAGCCAACGATGATCTGATCCCTGATTTCGTCACGAGGGTTGGTGAAAGGACACGTGCTCGCGAGCCGTCGGAGTCGAGTGTAGTACATGTCGACCGAGTCGGAGTCCAACTGCCATGCGCGTTTGAATTTGAATTTTTCAAAATCGTTATTTAGCTGAGGATCAAAATGCGCGTTGAGGGCCGCGACAGCGGCGTCGTAGTTATCCTCAGCTCCGGTGTTAGGGAGCGATTCGAATAAGTCATAGATCTCCTGTCCCCCATAGAGAATGAGGAGCGACCTTTTCACCATACCATCGGTCTCCCTTGTGCCCTTGAAGTACAGATTGAGGCGTCCGACCCATGCCTTCCAGCGGATGGCCGCCGTTGCCGGGTCTGCTGATTCGCTGAACGGCGGTATGGGTGCTGCGCCGGCGTGCTGATGCGCGTGGGGCGCGGGTGCGGGGGGTCCTGCTGGGGCACCCGCTCCGGCTTGGGCTTGAGCCTGTGGTTGAGCGGCGGGCGCAACTGGTTGCTGCTGGAGAGCTTGCTGGGGGGGCTGGCCAGCCCCGTCTTGGGCCGCTCCTGGTGCGACTTGGCTCATGGCGAGGCGTCACTCTGGCCTTGCTGGTGCTTTCCGGGATGGCGGCGGCGTGAGGCGCAGGGCAGGGGCGCAGGCCACGCTGCGTGTCGAGGCGCCTTAGGGCGTGACGCAGGAAGAGTCAGCAGTGGCGAGGGTTAGGAACTCAGGGACCAGCCGTGGTGGCAGGGCCTTTGATGCACGGCCTTGTGTGTGCCAATGTCTCTTGAGCTGCTTTCTTGTATGTGCCAATGCTTGTGTAACTCCCCTCCTCTATGTTCTCTTGTATGTGCCAATGCTTGTTTTTTTTTTTTTTTTTTGTCCGTTAGATTAGTCCTTTGCCCTCCCTTGACGGTCTCGAGGGCAGGAGCACAGCAGGAGGGGGCCTGGCGCTGTGTCTAGCGCGCGCCTCAGCAAGGGCGCCTCATGCGCGTCTACTTCGAAGAGCGAGGGCGGACCCAGGGCGGGCCGTCACGTGGTGCTCGCCGGGCCTGCAGCCGGCAGGCGCGCCTCCTCCGCGGTGGCAGGCGGAGTGCGGCAGGCAGGGGCCGCGCAAGCGGGGCAGACGATCACTCACCCGCAGGATCTTCACCCAGCCGCACGTCGGCCCCCGCCGGTCCCGAGTCCCGCCAGCTGAAGGCGCTCCCTCACGGGAGACGCGTGGGCGGGTCACAGGCGCACGGGGAGCCGGAACAGCACAGCGGCATGCACCGCAGCGGGAGGCAGGCGTCGGGCAGGCGACCCGGGGGCACCAGGCACACGTGGATACAGGTAAACACCGGCCTCGTCGCCAATGTAGAATTGTGAGGCAGGGCCTACCACGTGTATGCACACACAGTTAGGAAGCACACGGACACCAGTATACACTTAGCCGGAAAGACCCCGAGCGGTCTTCCGCTTGTTTATTTATACCTAGGGGCGAGCCCGCCCCAAGGTTGCGTGTGCGTGCGTGCATTGAAAGGATACATTGTAGGTGAGAGCCCGGATGGCTCTCTACACACGTGACATACAAATTCCACTTACCCTAACCCAAGTTGTGCCTGTATACAAATGTAAATCTTGTGACAGGGTGTTCCTACAAGCTCCAGGCTGCTTGAAATCGCAAGGAACACTGAATATCCGATATGAACGCTCGCCGCTGACACATGCGGTGTTCTAGATATAATGGGACCACGGCATAACGGGTTAAACAAAAGCATTTCAGTGCATGTTTATGCATTATCGCACTGAAAGGCAAGCAGAGATTCTCAGTGCCTGCTTTTACCTGTGCATCTGTGATTTAATTTTTTTTTACAATAATCACCGGAAGTGGTTGGGTCTTCCCTGTGTTGTGGTGATTACCATGCGCTGGGGATTTCATTGTGCTGAAGATAAACGTGAGCTATGCTACGCTGCAGTAATGCGCAATAATGTATAGTACGATAATTATCCCTTTCTGACCACATCCTTACTGGCTTCTCCCCTCCTCAGTCTTGCCAGCTTCTCTCCCTTACTCCTCACAATATCTGACTAAACTCAACACCGAGCTCCCTCCTCTCTCCCCTTCTTTTTCGGTGCATTATACACCCCATTTTACTTTAACTTTTAAATCCTTTTGCTGTTTGGCATTAGACAGCTCTTTCAGATCCCTTGAATTTTTAGCCAATTTGTATGAACATTATTTAGTAAACTGTACTGTTTGTCCCTGTTGTTTCAAAATTCTCACCTTTTCCAGAGTTCACCAGCCATCACTGAGCTGCGGTTAGCACTATCACAGCAATCTTTACTCCCATACTAATCTTTTGGGTCATCTATTCAAAATGACTATTTTCAAATGAAAGCCGACATTGTCTGTACTGTACTATCCCATATGTGACTACATTCTGGCGCCAGTTTAAGACAAGGATGAGAGGGTCATGTTTTTTTAAAAACTTAATTAGCATGCACCGCTTTACGGATGCTGCTATTGATCTCTCATCATTTTGCCACTTTGGGAGTCTGGGTGCCTTTAATAATTATTGCCACAACATTGTTAATCGTCTCTATGGGCCTTATCTTACATAGTTTAAATTTAGTTCAGGTTCCTTTCCTACATCTGCCCGTAATTCTTTTCCCTCTGCCTGTATACCACACAATGTGGGGTTACAGATATGGTCTTAATATTACATACTCTATTTCACAGGGCTGTAAGCCAACGCCATAACTCTAACATGGTTCTCTAGTTTCTTGCTCCGCAGCTCTGGTTATTACGCCACTTTCTTGTGCTTTAGGGAAATTGCTAGTGCCATATTGTGTGCTTATGCTCCCATCTATAGTATGTCATACATTATTAACAAGCATTGGCATAGCCAATAGGTCTCGCCTTTGGGACCTTATAAGTGTTTAGCCATGCAGCAGTTGTTGTTGTACCAAGGATATTTTGCTGCATAACTAAATACTTATAAGATCCCAAAAGCGAGACCTATTGGCTAAGTCAATGCTTGTTTCTTTTTCCATGGGTGCTGCCTTGTGCAGCACACACATGGAAAAAGCAAAAGGCCATTGTGTGTTTATGTACAGAAAGGTGTCCCTTCCTGTACATAAACAATCCTTTACAAAAATGCCCTTTTGTGACTTTGATGTGTGCTGCATGAAGCAGCACACATGACAGTGACAGAATGGCATTTTAGGATTGTTTATGTGCAAGAAGGGACACCTTCCTACACATGAACAATCCTCCCCTGCATGCAGACACCCTTGCACTATTGTACAATGGTGCCTGTGTTGGCGCCAAGTAGCTAAACATAGTGGCATTGCAGGGGAAATGCAAGGTTGTACCACATTCTTGTAAATATGGTGCAGCCTTGCGTTTCAGAAATGGCAGAGAGAGGCGTTAAGCTCCTCTCTTTGCCACTTCCCTTGTACATATCCCCCAAAGTCTTGCAAGAGTATTCAATTTCCAGCACAACAGTTATTTTGTAATGGAAAGGTGCTCTTTTCTCAATGCATATATCACTTTGTGATGATTTGCACCTCTTTGCATCAAGGGGGCATTACTCTGGTGTTAGTTGGTTGGATCTCAAGAAACACAGATAGCGTCCGAAACCAAGCCCAATCTTCCAGCTAAGTCAGACCAGAATTTGAGTGAAAAACTAAAGCCATATTGAGGCAGTAACAAGAAAAAATGTTTTCATTTCTCCAAACATTCCACATAGTGCACGTGTGCTGCACTTTATAGCAAGCACAACCTATGTGGGATCTTTCAGAATTTGTCTAGGGATAGGATTTTTTACCGTAAGGGTATACTTCCAGTACAAATACTTTGCCAGGCAGTAAGCGTACTCCTCTGCAATATTGTGCAAAGGTTGTGAGTAAAACTAGGCAGCCGTTGTGGTGCACCAATGCAGGGGATGACAGCAGCAGGCAGGGTCGGACTTGCCTATAGGCCAATCTGGCATTTTCCGAAGGGTCAGTCTGCCAGGTCAATGTTTGGGACAGATGTTTTGGCTGGGCCTGTCTTATACTCTGGTGAGCTGATTTTTCTCCGGTATTACCACAAACCTTGCCTGTAGCAATCACAAATGCAAGTTGTCACTCATATCTGGTAAACACATATACAGCTTGTCCTTTCAGTTGGAAACTGCCCTAATTTTTTTAATGTGGGCCACTTTTTTAGATATTTGATTCACTAAACAGGGTGCAGTTTTTTATTTATGTGCCAGGTCTATTTTCTATCCTTGTGCATCCCTGGTAGCAGTCCATTTTGATAATAATTATGACTCAGCGCTGCTTTCTTCCCTTTTCACAACTTAGAGCAGCAACATCCGTCTGCTACACAGCATTTCTTTGAAATATAATAAATCCGCTTTCAGGTTTTTCCGACCCTGATTACGAGTTTAAGTGCTATTTCTCGCACCTGCTAAATAACAATACCAAGGGGTACATTATATATCGGGTGTGATAAATGACACCTATTACACGTGGATTTTGGTCTTTATTGCACCATAATCCAAATTTCAGGCGGTTTGACCTGATGAAATTTAATGAAGGCTGAGGTATTTAACATGTCCGATAATTACTGAATGCGTTAAATTCCTAACTTGTAATTCCGGCCCATGCGCAAATAGGATTTGGGAATTATCTCATCTAGAGTGAGTATAAGTAACTAGAACCAGATGATGGCTGCTCGATTAATGTGGTCAGTGGGATAAACTTAGCAAGACACTCTACACACTCACTGCCAGGTAGGTTAGAATTTCTTTCCTGCTTTAAACTACAGGTTTCCCAATTTTCAGTCCATGTCGAGGTAATCTTTCCAACAAGGACAGAGGAGTCAAACAAGGATATATAAATACCACCAAGCAGCTTCTATGGAGATACTTTGGGGCATATTTACAAGCCCCTATTGCCATCACAACGTCACTTTTAGTGAATTTTTGGTGACGATAGGGGCTTTGCCTTATTTACAAGGCTGCATTAAGCCATTTAATATGGCTTAACGCTGCCTTGTACATAAGGCACCCTATCATGCTGTACTTAGAGAGAAAGGGGAAGACATTTGGTGTTGCGCTGTGCGTTCCACCTCAATACTCATTGATTTTGATGCTGTCCCCTATTTACAAGGATGAAATAAATAGGAGGCAGTGCCACAATTAAGACCAGGGAAAACCTGGTCATAAACAGGTGAAGCAAGGAGAAATTCTTTATTTCTCCTTGTTTTTGCTTTTTCCATGTGTGTTGCCTTGTGCAGCACACATAGAAACATCCAATTACCATTTATTGTTATGTGCATTAAGGTGATCCTTCCTGCCCATAGACAATTTAAAAAAATTACGTATTGCAACTTCTATGTGTGCTGCATTAAGTAGCACACAGAGAAGTTTCAAAACGCCATGAATTACAGTTTATGTGCAGGAAGGGAAACCTTCCAGGCATATAAACAATCATTTCCCCCAACGCAGACACCCTTGCACTATGGTGCATTGGCGCTAGGCAGCTGAACTCAGTGCCAGTGCTAGGGGAAACGCAGGGGTGCGGCGTACTCATGTGAATACAGTGCATCCGTGCATTTTCAGAATGGAGAAGTGTGGCGTTAGCAATGTTTGCTTAACGCCACGTTTCTCCATTCTGTTGTAAATATGTCCCTATGTGAGACCAGAATGAATGAGCAGGCTTTCCTCAAACCCTGTTGGCTGATCTGTGGGGCAAGGCTTGATTTAGTGTGGAATGTTGTGATTAATTTGATTGTAATTAGGTTTGCATTGCTCAAGTCTCAATGGACTATGACATCTATATGAAATGAGCATGCAATGTGAGAAAGAGGCTGAGATGTGGTCTTATACTGCTCCTGGTGGCCTATTAGTATCTCTTTCCTTAATGAATGAAGAACAAAAGCATAACCTGTACTATAAAAGCACTGCTGTTTTTTTGTGATACACATGAGAAGGACTTAAGAACAGGTCAGTTTTTTAGAAAATATTTGTTAGCATATCTTCCTTCCTGTCTTTGCCACCTTGCAGTTCTTGCGTCGCTTTCACCCAGACCTGTGAGTCTGCGCCCAAAAATCCAGTTAGAGTGGTGTGTTTGACTTTATGCATCATTTCAGAGCCGTGTGTGAGACTCCAGACGTTTCAAAGTAAAGGGTAACAGACTGGGAGTACTTGGGGTTCTTGTCCTATCATTCTTTTGATTGCTTTGCTGTGACTTCTGCCCAGGCACATCAGAGTTTATTACAGCTGGTCATCTCCTTGTTAAGGGACGCATGCCGAAGTTTTGGGGCTACTGGTTATTTTAAGTTAAAGAGCTATCATGCCACTAGCAGTAGAACATTTTGGAGGAAAGGGTTTAGATTTCTTAGTGTGATTGTGCTACATAAACATGTATTTAAAATGTAAAAATCTTTTGTGGTACTGACAAGACCACTAAAAATTTAGAGAAATTAAGGCCAAAATTATGTGAGCCGAAATATGTAGCAGGTAGGCTACAATATTCAGCAAAACATTGCATATTATGCTGCCTTATGTGGCACTGTTTTAACATTTCAACAGAGATTGATCAAAAAAGTATCATAGAGCAATAGGCAATACAAACATTTATTTTTAGAGAAAACTAACACATTCCGGAGGTCATATTATAAATTCTCTTCACCAGCAAATAATCATGGTGTCGTTTATAGGAAGTACAGAACTATCCTTTTATTAACACTGTTCTTTTCAGCTACCAAATCAAAATAGCGTTAAACATACCTTGATGCATCTAGGAGAAATACACCTAGAGAGATGTGCTTCTTTTAAGTGCACCTGTTATATTCTGCACATCACAATTATGTCTTAAAACAGGTTTTTAGTTTAGTGATTAGCCTGTGTGAAGACTAGATGACTTCTTGAAGCACCTGTTTCCATTAAGATGCGCATCCGATAAAAGGTATTGCGCATTATCTGTATCATGTCTCACTAAGGCGAACTAAACCATTCAAGACATCACACTGTAGTAATCAAGTCCACGCTGATAGTAGTATTTCTTGAGGATTTATTCAAGTTGGTTACAGCATAGAAGTACAGCAGTTATTAGCCCCACCAGGAGCACCAAGCCAGGCGCTCAGCCCTTCTCCAACTGTGAGTTCCCACTCCCAACATTCCATCTTACATCACCCAGGCAGGGTTCCACTGGTACAGTATAAATGATAGCAACCCAGGATACTACATATCCTCCTTCGTTCCAAAAAGAAAACAAAAAGGAACGCCCAAATTAGGAACAACACAATGTTCAAAAGAGAAGAAGTGGACGTACACTAGAGGAACACAGAAAGCTGAAAGACCAGAGGAAGAGTAGAACTCAAGTGAAGGTGTGACCAGAACAAGAACGCAAGAGGAGCGTAAAGAAACAGGGAGAGGAAATAAGAAAATAGAACAAATAAGAAAATAGAAGAACACACATCATCCCTTCCAAAGCAAGAAAGGAAAGAAAACAGAAAGGACAAAGAAAAGAAAGAGAAACCATCAATGACTCCCCACTACACACCCACTGGCCACGTAAGCATGCAGGAAGGCAGCTCACATCAGGAGGAAACAAAACGACGAAGCAAGAAGAGAAATGCAAATACTCATACTTCTCCATCAAAAATGTGAAGAATAAATTACGAATAGAAAAAAAACAACTGGGCTACAGTTTTGAAAACAAAACAAGTACAATAAAGAAAAACGCCCAGAGTAATATAACCCATGCCTATGGCGGCTAAAACCATACACCCGCTGAGGGTAAACATTTGCTAATGCATGGGCAAGTAGACAACACACCTCCGGAGAGGTAAAAAAAAAATAAGGGGCCATATTATCACGGAAGCTGCGGTAGTTTATCGCCGCTTTACCGTCAGGAAACTGCCGATAGAGCGGCGATAATGGCCTTGATAATATGCGATTCGAATTTCAATCGAAGCCCAGGTTAGATGTTCACACATCTAACCTGGGCATCGATTGAAATTCGAATTGCATATTATCAAGCCCATTATCGCCGCTTTATCGGCAGTTTCCTGCCGGTAAAGCGGCAATAAACTACCGCAGCTTCCTTGATAATATGCCCCAAAGTGCCTACTGAATGCGGGACATGCGTCCACGCAACACACCTTGACAGGAGGTCAAGTAATATGCACATGACAGTGGGAAATTATCCCAAAACATACCTCGCAGAGAGGTCAAGAGTCGTGCATGTGTTATTGGGACTACAGTCCACACAACAATGGGAAATAAACCCCAAAACATACCTCGCGGAGAGGTCAAAAGTGTGCATTAGAAACCGCGGGACAAACGTACACGCAATGCACCTCGCGTGCAGGTAAACTGAAATGCACATGAAATTGGGGAAGACCCCAAAAACACCTCACGGAGAGGAAAAACACACCTCACGGGGAGGTCAAGATAGAATGTGCATAATAAATGCAGGAAAAACCTAGCAACATGAGAAACATGAAATAGGGGAAACCCCAAACACACCTCGCGGAGAGGTGACTAAGTTGTGTCATTGTGAGACGCTAGACCACACAACATCACGTGAACTTAAGGAAGACACTATCCGCCGTGACAATGGGCGAAAACAACAAAAGAACGCACCTCAGTAGAGTTAGTAACGTTGTGCATAGGTGAAGTAGGTGAGGTATAGATAAGAAGTACTCCATCCAATGAACGAAAACCTCACAACACCCTAAGTAGGGTAAAAATATCAAACTAAACATAATGCATGAGGGAAAACAAAACACTGTTGTGCATTGTACAATAATATGGAAATTTGTGAACTGTGAGGATTATGACATTACTCCACTATACCATACCAAGAAAAACATTATGCACTATGAGAGGAAACTAAAACACGAAAACTAGAAATTGCAGTCAGAGATATAATGTGCACAATATTAAAAAGGAATACAGTATGATTAATGCCCAAATGAACGTATGTGAAACAAAGATTTCCGAAAACTTGTACATAAAAGAGGCATTTAACACATAACCAAAAGAATGAATACTATTTTACCAGGATCAAAGGTGTGCCTGTCACCGCGATGAAAGACAAGCAACAGTTGAATGGTGCATACTTGAAGGTAACCTGTAACAAATACATAACCCCAAAAAATCAAAGTATTTGACATATGAGAATAATATTTTAAAGCACCCATCACCGCATCAGCTATAACGATGAATCGAGGCAGACAAAAAAAATGTCCAACTGGACAAGAAGAACTACCGTCCCAAACGTTCAGATTGAGAAAAATGAAGAAAAAAAGTGTCCAAAACTTGTGTCGACTGTTGAGTGACTGTTGAGTGACTTGAATGAAGAAATATCTCCACCGTTGAAGCAGACGAGGACACAGGGAAGCACCGTCAAGCAAAGGGGAATGATCCGCCGACCACAAGATGGCAGGACGTAAAGAAGACGTAATGCCGAGAGACTCACGGCGTGCTCCTGCTTTCAAAACGTCCGTGCAGCATCCAACATCAGAGAAGCCGAAGACGTCATCAGAAGCACAGGAGAATTACTTGAGTCATCAGGCGCGAGGTGAGAGCGCGTGCTGAACATGCCACGCAAAGATAATTTTAAATGTGAGAGTGCAGTTTAACATCAAAATTTAGAGGGGACCATTGGGGCCCAAAGCATGAGAAAATAAAGTAATGAGGACACTAACCGCAAAGTACACAGGTGCCGGCTCCACAAAAATCCATAACAGGCACCATCCTCTTGTTTTCAGTATGTTGACACCCTGCAGTATTTTGCTGTTATGTCTTGCACTTGCTCAACAACTATTGGGCATCTCAAGTCAGTAGTTTGTAGACCAGTTAGTTTGGCAATTTCATGTCCAAATTTCAGCTGCGCAGCTAAAAAAAATGCATGCAGTACCTCTCATAACCAACAGCATGGCCGAAATACAATTCACAAATACATGGGAATGTGCAAGTTAGAAAGCAGTTTCACTTCTTGTCAGGAAGCACACATATACCTTCACGATGTAGGCATAACTTGCAGAAACTTCAGCACCTGTAGGCACTAGACAATGTACAAGTAGATGGGCTACTGTTGCTCGAGGGTACAGCAAAACAGAACGTAGGTAGGCTCACCCTGTGTTGAAGATTCAGAACATGAGCAACGTTGTTGAGGATTGGCTTCTTACCTTCACAGAAACCACAGCCAAAGACAGGGGTTGTAGAGTGCCTTGCTTACCCTAAGTAAGGGCACAGTCGGGAACAAACTTGAAATTTCATGATGGCAACCAGTGCGGAGGTCACTGGTGGGGCGAACTTGACAGTTGGTTGACACCAGTGAAGATATCTTGAAGTTCCCAGACACTTTTACTAAGAGTTGCGAGGTAGACGCAGGTTCTTTCTTAAAATCGTCGCCAGTAAAATGTAGTAATCAAGTCCACGCTGATAGTAGTATTTCTTGAGGATTTATTCAAGTTGGTTACAGCATAGAAGTACAGCAGTTATTAGCCCCAGCAGGAGCACCCAGCCAGGCGCTCAGCCCTTCTCCAAGTGTGAGTTCCCACTCCCAACATTCCATCTTACATCACCCATGCAGGGTTCCCCAAGTACAGTATAAATGATAGCAACCAAGGATACTACACACACCTTAAAAAGAGAGGTAAAATGTGTGAGTTCTTCTAAGCTGTCACATAGGTATAACTTTGAGAAGAAGGTTTATGGCACAAGATGAATTTGCACAAACAATAGTAACATTTTCACGAGAAAGAAACAATACATTCCACCATGTATGAATTACATTTAAATGTGTCTTGCCTAAAGACAGCTTTAGCTGTCATACGACCTTCATGTTTACAAAAAAATCATAATAAAATATGTGCAGAGAGGGGGCTTCAAGTCAGCTTTGTTTATTCATTCAAAATTTTAGGTTTTCAGGGATTCTGGGTAAGAAAACATTGAGAGACCCACACATAACACCCATTCTTGGACTCCCCTGGGTGTCTATTTCTCAGAACTGTCTGGGTTTGGTAGGTTTCCCTAGATGGCAGCCAAGACAGGGACCAAAAACGCAGGTGCTCCACTTGCCAAACCACTTTGTTTTGTGATATATCATTTTGATGTCTCCACAATACATTTTGGGCCCCTCTCTGTCACAGGCACTTGGCCCACCCATACAAGTGAGGTAGCATTTGTCTAGGGAGACCTAGAGGAACGCTGGGTGGTACAAGATGTGTGGCGACCTGGTGATCCCACAACCTTCCTACACAGAAATGTGAGGAAAATGTAATTTCTTTAGCAACTATTGAGGTTTGTCGGAATTCTGGGTAAAAAAATCTTGGGGGATCCGCGCAAGCTGCACTTCCCTGGACTTCCCTGGACTTCCCTGGGTGTCTATTTTTCAGAATTATCTGGGTTTGGCAGGCTTTCCTAGTTGGCTGCCTTGTCCGGGGCCAAAAATGCAGATGTCACCCTTGCAAAACCAGGTAATTTGGTGAGCAATTTGTTTTGATGCCTCTCCAATACGTTTTGGGCCCTTCCATGTCACAGGCCCTTGGCCCACCCATACAAGCAAGGTAGCAATTTTATGTGGAGACCTGGGGAATGCTGGGTGGTGGGGAATTTGTGTGGGCCAAGTGATTCCGCAACTTTTCCACACCGAAATGTGAGGAAAACATGACTTTTTTTAGCTAAAATTGAGGTTTGCAGGGAATTCTGGCTTAAACACTTGTGGGTATCCATGCAAGCCACACCTCCCTGAACTCTCCCACATGTCTAGTTTTCAGAAATTTCTGGGTTTGGTAGGATTCCTTATAAGGCCTCCGAGCCTGGGACCATAAATGCCATAGCCCCCTTTGCAAAAACAGTTTGTTTTGTAATAGATTGAGGGAACCTGCATTTTTGGTCCTGGCTCGGAGGCCATAAAAGGAAACCTACTAAATCCAGACATGTATGAAAACTAGACACCCGGGGAAGTCCAGGGATGTGTGGCTTGCACGGATCACCCAAAGATTTGTTATCCAGAATTCCCTGCAAACTTCACCTTTAGATGAAGAAAAGTCACTTTTTGCACACATTTCTGTGCGCCAAGAGTGTGAGACCCCCCACTGGCACAAATTTTCCACCACCTAGCGTTCCCCTCAGTCTGCCAATAAAAATGATACCTCTCTTGTGTGGTTGCCAAACGCAGAGTCAGCCTTTTGGACCCACTTTGTTTCCCCCCTCAGTTTTTCATTTTATCTGTTTTTAGGTTCTCTACTTTGGGCACCCATAAAAGTGAGGTATAATTTTTTTCAGGATACAAAGGGGAACACAGGATGGTGGGAAATTTGTGCCAGGGTGGTGATTCCACAACAATTCCTCACAGAAATGTGAGGAAAGTCTGAATTTTTTGCTAAATTGAAGGTTTGCAGGGGATTTTGGGTAATAACATGTTGGAGGATTCATGCAAGCCACACCACCAGCCAAGTGCCAGCCTTGCACACAGTCAGCCAAACGCCATCCATGAACATCACCAGGCAGACGGCATTCCACACACACCAACAGACATGTGCCATCAACACAGACCACTCGCCATGTGATAGTCCAGGAACACTGCCAGCCAAACGCTAGTCCACACACTCCCAGCTAAGTGCAAGTCCACATACACTGCCAGCAAAATGCAAATTCACACACAGCCAGCCAGACGCCAGTACACACAGACCATCCGCCAAACTCCAGTTCACACACACACACACACAGAAGCTAGTGTCTAGTGATTTTCTGCCCCTTTGGGGCACATCAGCCTAAATATATTGCTGATCTGCCCCCAAAGAGGGACAGAAGAAGCCAAAATGTGTTCACAAAAAAGGGGAGCAAACCTTGCCTAAGGGGTCACTCCCTGACATGCCCATAAACATATCTCTGGTGCCTAGTGGGTTTTCTGCACCCCCTCCCCCCAGGGCCAGATCAGTGGCTATTGCCCCCATCTGCCCCCCCGGGTGGGCAGAAAGACTAAGGGTATTTTTATGGGGGGGAGGGCATAGGCATCACCCATTATGGGCAGCCCACACCCCTTTTTTATTTACAAAGAATTCTTGGTGTATAGTGGCTTTTTTGCCCCCCCTACAGATCAGGGGGAATAACCCCCACCCATCTGCCCCCTCCAGGCAGGCAGAAAACTATATGTTTTTGTTTGGGGTATTGCATTGGCATGCCCATTTTTGGCAGCCTGCTCCCCTACATATTTAAAACAAAAAATCCCTTGTGCCTAGTCAGCTTTTTGCCCCCCCCAGTGGCAGATCGGGGGCTAGTACCCTTATTTTCCCCCAGCCTGTTTTTACAATTGTAGGTGGGGCATGGTCTTGCCCATGTGGGCCCCCTGGGGGGTCAGATAGGGGATAATAACCCCCATCCACCTCCTGGGGGGGGCAGAAAACAGCTCCTTTTGTATTGGGGTGGGGGCATTGGCATGCCCATTGTGGGCAGCCCCCAACCCTCTATTAGCAAACAAACCCAATTATCCCTGGTGTCCAGTGGCCCTCCTGCAGCGATCCCTACGTGGGGATCCACTAGGAAACTGTACCATCAGAACGGGGAGATTCTGCCCTTTCCAATGATACCTCGCCCGTCTACTTACATGCTCCGTGGGCTGAGATAGCCTCCGAAGCACGTGGGCAGTGAAAGTGAAATGAGCCGATCGGCTTTTGCACTTTAATTTTCAATGTAGTGATGTTGGCACGCTACGCGTGCTGGTCCTCACTACGCTGAAAAGAAAATGTCTTAGGTAGCTGGGGAAGCTCTTCTCCAGCTCCAGAGGCTGAAGAAAAAAAAGGAATGCCTCTGCTGTTTGCAGCAGAGGGATTTCTAAATAGTGGGCCTTGGACGTAACCGTTATATCGAAGGCATTTGAAGGGGTTAATGCTTGTTAGCCAAAATTGTAACCTTTTTAGTGCTTTAAGGTCTTGCAGGTTTGGGAATGTCTTGCCAGTCTTTCATTGATGTGAACCATTCATCAAATATCGTCTTTGTTTTCTTCAATTAGCATTGTCATTTTGCAATAGTGCCTCTGAAAATCAGTTTACTAAGAATAAGTTAAAGGCACTTGATTGAACTACTGACTGTTGTACATATGTATACTAAGATGTTATTACAAGTTTTGAATTGTGTTAAACCTGTCATCCATAGCGTGGTTTTCAACCAACTCTTTGCCTTTTGTCTCCCGTTTTTGCTGAATATTTCTGTTGGCCATAAGATCTTGATCACTTTACCCTGCTAACCAGTACTAATGTGCATGTGCTGCTCCCTTAAACATGATGACACTAGTGTATGCCTGATTGTCATATTTGTTGAACAGTAAGTCCCTTGTAAAGTGCTATACCATATAGGTCCTGGGCCTGTACTTCAAATGCTGCTAGTGGACTGTAGCAATGATTGTGCCACCCACATAAATAGCGTTTCAAATCCTGTCTCAGGCTGCCACTGTAGTGCCTGTGTGAGCAGTTTACTACCACCTCGAATTGGCATTTAAAACTATTTGCGATGCATTAAACTTCCCTTTTTTTACAAATAAGTCACCCCTAAGGCTGGCCCTAAGTAAAACTAAGGACAGGGTGCTATGGCAGTAAAAGGTAGGACCTGTATCATTTAATTTTTTACTACTTTGAGGCCTACCCCTCTCATAGATAAGGACTGCGGATTCCTTAATATACTTTTAAGCTGTAATTCATGTTGAGAGATAAGTAGCTTTTTCATGTTTAATATGTTGGAATGGTAATAATAAATCCTCCTTACTGGTGAAATAGAATTTAACATTACTGCTTTAGCAATAAAATTTTCAGAAAGTGGACATTTCTCTGTACTTACTGCTCTTTGTGCATTAAAGCTAGTCTCCAATACACGTCTTGGTTGATTGACAGCTACACTTTCTGCATTCCCTCAGCCACAAACACAGGAAGGTGAGGCTCATATACATTCTGAGCACTCTTCTGTATTCTTCTGCTTTCTGATGGATTTTCCTGGCCAGGGAAGGAATGGGAGGGCCTAACATACTTCAATAGGTAGTGTCCTGTCCACACACAAAACACTGACTCACCTGCCAGGGTTAGCCTGACAGACAGGACTTGAAAAGGATCCTTGTGCTCTCCAGAGAGTCCTTTCGAAGACACCCCCCTACATCACAGGTACTTTTGGGTATAAGTACTGGGCCACTGACAGCCTAAAATCAGACACTTCTGGATATTGAATTAAACCTCTGTCAGAAGGACTGCTGTGCTGCTTAAAGGACTTAACTGGAATGCTGTTCGGGAAGGACTGCTTTTCTGTTTGTTGCCTGCTGCTTGCTCGTTCTTGACTCTACTGGAAGACCTCTGCCTTCCCTCCAAGTGAGCATCAAGGGCTTGCTGGGTTGCCTTCTGTTTTCTGAAGTCTCAGGGATACAAAAGACGTCCTTCAAATCTAATGGTGCAGCAGGACTCCGCTGTCTGTGAGTCCTGTCCTTGCCTGAGGTGTCCCCTCCAAGTTCAGGGCCTCAGAAGTGGGTTCTGCTGCTACTTTCTACAAAAGACTTCCAATTCATCACCTATAGCTCCTGGGCCTCTCAACAACTCGCTCCTGACCCCCAAAGAAGCACGTCTGCAATTGTGTGCCTTTGGAAGTGTTGTTTGAGCCCCTGAATTCAAGCTTTTGAGCTCTTTGTGACTGCAAACAGGTCAATTTGCACGTGGACCCATGGGCTTGTCAGCAGCTGGCTTAACTACAGCAATGGACTCTATCCTGCACCACACAGAAAATCCAAAACAAACTGCAGACCATTCAGAACGCCTCTGCCAGACTCATCCTGAACATCCCACGCCACAGCCACATCACCGGCCACCAAAGAGACCTATCAAATGAAGAATTAACTTCAAGCTCTTTACGCATGCCTACAATGCCCTCCAGAACCCCAGACCTGAATACCTCAACCACCGCCTTGCCATCTACACTCCCACCAAACACGTCGGCTCTGCCCAACTGGCCGTGGCCACCCTCCCACCGATCCGCAAGACCATAGTTGGAGGAAGACCCTTCTCCTACCTCGATGCGAAGAAGTGGCACTTCCTGCCTCTGCACCTCAGGCAATCCGCCGAACTCAGCGCTCTACTCAAGAAACCATCAGCCGACCCCACCGACCTCAAGAACTACCGCCCCATCTCGCTGCTCCCGTTTCTGGCAAAAGTCATCGAGAAGACCGTCAACAAGCAACTGACATTCTTCAGGGCACAGTATGAAAAGAGACAAACAAGAAAGTGCCTGGGAAAAGTAAAAACAACAATTCATATATAGATTCTATGGGGATGAAACAATGAACTAATAAACCCTGGGGGAAGAGTGATACAGGGGGAAGGTACGTTCATTATGCATGAAAATGAAAAGAAGGTTAAAATTGAGAGACGCGCCGTGTGGAGTAATTGGAAGATCAAAAAAAGGGTGCATAAAGGGTAGCAACTAAAAAGAGAGAAGATATACTACTTTCACAACCTTGAGACACCTCACCTTTCATATAGTGGTGCAATATAAAGTGAATATTAGACCCTGTCACCATGAAACCAGTAAGAGGGCTGGTCCTAAACAAGTGAGGTACTGCACTCTACCTGGACTGATCAATAAGGATCAACTTCAACATGGGGAGAAATAGAATGAGAATCTCGGAGGCAGCTCGATAAACCGGTATTCTGTAGGAGGTGGTAAATGAAAAGAGCACACATGTCATATGTGTGTACATCGCAGCTAGGAAATACAGTCAGCCTCGGCCTATCCGACATAAGGGTAATACTAGCCGCCTCTGGAGAAGCTCTTACCTAGAGAAACAGTAGATGGCCTAGGTGAAACCTACAGGTTGAAGAGATATGGTCAAGGTTATGGGATCACCAGATACCAGCTGGATAGTGCAGAGGGGGACCAAAGCCCGACATGATGTTTACTTGGGGGATGGCTACCGGTGGACGGACATCCTAGTCACTGGATTAGGAAGCCTAAAAACAGAAGGGGAGAGATAAATCTCCTCAGAGGCAGAAGTCTAGGCTTATGTAGATGGAACTAGACGGGGAGGAGTGTGAGATGCGTTGAATAAAATAGTACCAAACAACATGTGAGGACCCAGTGAGTGACACATATGGGTTGGACAACAGGCACATGAATAGAGTTATGCACAGAGGGATAGCTGGCCACAGTGGGGGTCGGGGAGTGAGGGCTTACAATAGCTCTCTAGTGACACTGGCACAGGTAGGCAGACAAAATATCGATTTTTAAATATCGACATACAATATTGTGGATGTTTAAATATGGAAGGGACAGAATATAGAAGGTAATATCGACATTTTAAATATTGATGGGACAGAATTTCGAAGGTAAGTAATATCGATTTTGTTAATATCGATGTTAGTAGTATCGAAGTTACTAATATCGATGTTTGTAATATCGATGTTACTAATATCGATGTCAGTAATATCGATGTTACTAATATGTATTTTTATATGATTTTTATGTATATTATGTATTTAACATGTATTTTTCTTTTTTTTATGTAAGTTAATTAAATTTTGTATATTAGTGCCGTAGCATGTTGTGGGTTTACAGGGGGAAGTAATTTATTTATTCTAAATTACTTATTATTTTTTAGGAATTATAAATAATTTTAATTAATTGTTAATTTACTTTTATTAATTGGTAATTAATTTAAATTAATTGATTAATTTGTAATTATTTTCTGTAGCGTGTTGTGGGTTTATAGTGGAATAGGGTGTGAAGTAATTTAATTATACTACATTAATTATGATTTTTTATGAATTATGAATTATTTTAAATTAATTGGTCATTAATATGTATTAATTGGCAATTCATTTAAATTAATTGATTAATTGATAATTATGTTCTGTAGCATGTTATGGGTTTATAGGGGAATAGGGTGGGGAGTAATTTAAATGTAATTAAGTAATAATTTATTTTAATTAAATGTTTTTGTTAATTAAAATATTGTTAATTAATTTTTAATTGGTAATTAATTTTTATTAATTGATTCATTGATAATTATGTTCTGTAGTGGGTTATGAGTTTATAGGGGAGTAGGATGGGAAGTAATTTAAATGTAATTAATTAATAATGTATTTTAATTAATTGTTTTTGTTAACTATATTATTGGTGAATAATTATTAATTGGTAATTAATTATTATTAATTGGTATTTATTATTTTTGTTTACTTAATTATTCATTGGTAATTATGTATTTAATAATTATGTATTGGTATTTGTAAATAGTTTAGATTTATTTAATAATTTTTTTTATATTTTAATATATTAATTTATTTACAAGTATGTTATTTTTAACTTATACGCTATCCAACACTTTCCCTACTGTTGCACTCTCTTGAGTGGAAATAGTAATTTTTACCCCTACGCTATCCAGCACTTTCCCTACTGTTGCACTCTCTGGAGTTGGAATAGTAATTTTTACCCCTACGCTATCCAACATTTTCCCTACTGTTGCACTCTTTGGAGTGGGAATAGTAGTTTTTAACTCTACGCTATCCAACAATTTTTCTACTGTTGCACTCTCTGGAGTTCGAATAGTAATTTTTACCCCTACGCTATCCAACACTTTCCCTACTGTTGCAGTCTTTGGAGTGGGAATAGTAATTTTTACCCGTACGCTATTCAACACTTTCCCTAATGTTGCACTCTCTGGATTGGGAATAGTAATTTTTACCGCTACGCTATCCAACACTTTCCCTAATTTTGCACTCCTTGATGTGGGAAGAGCAATTTTTACCCAAACGCTATCCAACACTTTCCCTACTGTTGCACTCTCTGGATTTGGAATAGTAATTTTTACCCCTACTCTATCCAACACTTTCCCCACTGTTGCACTCTCTGGAGTTGGAATAGCACTTTTTAACCTTACGCTATCCAACACTTTCCCTACTGTTGCACTCTCTGGAGTGGGAATAGTAATTTTTACCCCTACGCTTTCCAACACTTTCCCTACTGTTGCACTCTCTGGAGTTGGAATAGTAATTTTTACCCCTACGCTATCCAACACATTCCCTACTGTTACACTCTCTGGAGTGGGAATAGTAATGTTTATCCCTACTCTATCCAACACTTTCCCCACTGTTGCACTCTCTGGAGTTGGAATAGCACTTTTTAACCTTACGCTATCCAACACTTTCCCTACTGTTGCACTCTCTGGAGTGGGAATAGTAATTTTTACCCCTACGCTATCCAACACTTTCCCTACTGTTGCAGTCTTTGGAGTGGGAATAGTAATTTTTACCCCTACGCTATCCAACACTTTCCCTAATGTTGCACTCTCTGGATTGGGAATAGGCTCGCAGCCTTTTGGGAATCACTCCTGTGAACTTGGTTCGTTTTTAACTATTTTAATTGCTGGCTAACTTTACCCTGCACCTGAACAAACGAGGACCGGGGACCAAAGCGGACGCTACCGGGGCCGGGACTGCGAGAGCCAGGGTGCACAGCGCTTGAAGATCACAGCGCACCTGGTGTCTCTTCCCGCCCCCAGCCCTCCGCCCTTGATTGCATCTTACCAGCTACTTAAGGCTCGCGGCCCCCGCTCCGCGGGTGCCGCTCGCAGCCTTTTGGGAATCACTCCTGTGAACTTGGTTCGTTTTTAACTATTTTAACTGCTGGCTAACTTTACCCTGCACCTGAACAAACGAGGACCGGGGACCAAAGCGGACGCTACCGGGGCCGGGACTGCGAGAGCCAGGGTGCACAGCGCTTGAAGATCACAGCGCACCTGGTGTCTCTTCCCGCCCCCAGCCCTCCGCCCTTGATTGCATCTTACCAGCTACTTAAGGCTCGCGGCCCCCGCTCCGCGGGTGCCGCTCGCAGCCTTTTGGGAATCACTCCTGTGAACTTGGTTCGTTTTTAACTATTTTAATTGCTGGCTAACTTTACCCTGCACCTGAACAAACGAGGACCGGGGACCAAAGCGGACGCTACCGGGGCCGGGACTGCGAGAGCCAGGGTGCACAGCGCTTGAAGATCACAGCGCACCTGGTGTCTCTTCCCGCCCCCAGCCCTCCGCCCTTGATTGCATCTTACCAGCTACTTAAGGCTCGCGGCCCCCGCTCCGCGGGTGCCGCTCGCAGCCTTTTGGGAATCACTCCTGTGAACTTGGTTCGTTTTTAACTATTTTAATTGCTGGCTAACTTTACCCTGCACCTGAACAAACGAGGACCGGGGACCAAAGCGGACGCTACCGGGGCCGGGACTGCGAGAGCCAGGGTGCACAGCGCTTGAAGATCACAGCGCACCTGGTGTCTCTTCCCGCCCCCAGCCCTCCTATATCAACGCACTGGTGAGCGCGCACGCGGGACGCGCGCGGGACACAGCCCGGGGCTAAGCCCGGGCAAAGGGCGGGCCCTCTGAGGCCCTCCGAGGACCGAAAGGACTGGACTGGCGGTAACCCCTATTGTATTAATAGGCTATTGCTGTTGCCACAAAGCCTCTATATTTGTTTATGTATTTTTGATTAGTTCTTGACGTTTATAGTGTATTGGTTTTTTGTAGGATTATTGTGATTTGCGGGGGTTAGTATCTAAGTAGTGGTCCTCCTTCATCTTCGTATAGTATCACCGATAGTAAAGTGTTGATTTATTTATGTCTTCACGGACAACCCGAAGCCAGGTGGGGGCAGGGATAAAAAATATTAAAACTAAAAAATTGACTAACACACTTGATAGTTTTATCCTTCGTACTAATACCTTAATTGACGAAGGTATTATTTTGATGGAAAGGAGGGTTTCCCAAGATTTGCTACATGCCAAAAGATCGTCATTGGGTAATATAGCCCTGGCTCGTACTCCGACTAAAGATTTGCCTTTACCAGTCACGCCAGAAACAATATCTATTCATGTGACACCAGTATTGACTTCGGCCCAGCCTCAATGTATAAATAAACCCTTGGTTCCCTTATTACCAGTATCCTCAATCGAGTCTGTTACCCCAACTACTGCACTGGTTACCGATGTTCTTATACACACAGTTCCCCCAGAGTTACAAGGGCTTCCTGTAGTAGGTTCAGTATCCTCTCCAAAATTAACCGCCCCTGAGGTGCTTAGTGATATTGTACCCTGTTTGGAGAATATAGCTTGTCTGGGAACCGGTACACAGGTGGAAGGGTTAAGTGTGGATGCTACTGTTGATACAGCTAGGACTCATCGTGTATCGCACCCCCTGCCCCTAGAGTTGCCTGATGTAACTGTATTGGATTCTAGCATAGATAGCATTCTTAATGATGGTAGCCCTGATGTGTCTGCAGAGAGTGAAGAGGATGCGGATGCGCCCTTTTTTGATTCCTTAGCGGATCTTATTAGATCTTTACTTTCGCCCCTTGAAGTCAGACTCCAGGGCATAGAACAACAACTTGGAATTATATCAAAAGAGTTGGAATGCAAGGGGGGGGATAAAACTCATGTAATCCAGAAGAACACAGTGGTTGAGAAACCTTTAATAGTACCTACCCAGCAAATTAAGACCTGTCCAGCTGCCTCAATGGTAGAGAAGGGTGGTAAAATGGTCACAAAACCAGTTTCTGCAGAAGTCAAAAAACCCCCGGTAAAAGTAGATTCTATCGCACTCAGCACTACCCCTCTCCTACCTGCTGTAAAGACACCAAGGGCACGGCGGAATATTAGTTTACCATCTGACGCCTGCCCATTTGTGATCGTGTTAACCGGTGTCCCTGAGCTTACCTCTGACACCCCTGAATCATTTTGGGGCCTTAAAAATAAAGTTTGTCACTGGTTGGACAGGAACTTTCCACCACCTCCAAATATTAATAAAAATATTCTTATGGTAGAGAGAGCTCCATGGGTTGGTGAAAAAAAGAAACATCTTAAAGGCGATTGCGTGGTGATCACATTTGAAGACCCTTGCCTAGTAGAGTTTATTTCTTTAGGGCATCCCCGTAACACTGAGTCCGGGATCCTTGTCAAACCTCTGTCATATTTTTATATGCCTTCGGGTAATCACGATAATAGATGGAGTTGGCTTAAAGCTACCACGCATGAAATTGGTTGGAGGAGACCTGAAATCCAAGGGAATCAGCGCTATAACAATTGGGGAGGGGCCGCTAGTGGCGACTGGCAAGAAGTACGTAGAGGGAGAGGTAGACCTTATAATGGGGGAAATAGGTTCAAGGAGGGATGGCTGGGTCCACAGTTGGATTATCCTATCCAATGTTACAACCGCTTCAATGGCCTGGAGGAAGTCGATTGACTTACTAACGGGTCCATTGAGCGCTTGGGAAGAGGGGTGTTGTATCCCCAGCTGGAAGATCAAGTAAATCTGCCTGTAGATATAGTGGCTAATGCTGGCTTTAGCTCAGATACAATTGAATCCCTGGTAGTAGCTGGTAATTGTACTCAGGATACAGTCTTAACAGGACAATTGGAAATTAAGGCACTGGGTTCTTCAATTAATATTTTATCATGGAATATTGCTGGTTTAAAGAAAAATGTAGCAAATCCCGATTGGAACATCTTTATTAACCAATATGATATTTGTATGTTTCAAGAAACGTGGTGCAAACTCCCTGAATACATGAATGGTTATTCTACTTTCTATGTTCCAGCTGTTTCACTGGGGAGAGGGCGCCCTTCTGGTGGATTACACATCTGGGTAAAAATATCCCTGAACTGTAGTGTCTCTTCCAATAAGTATGTTTCGAATGATATCTTGCACATCACTTTAAAGAACAGTGTAGGAGGCCACAGATACGAAATCTTTTGTATCTATGCTAGAGGTCTCCAGGGAGGGCTTGTTTCTCCAGTATTAGAACTGTTGGATGTGGAGCTGTCTAAACTCCCGGCCAGATCTAAAATAATAGTCGGGGGAGACTTTAATTGCACGTTCGAACCGTTAGATATGGAAGAAGAATTAGGACCCAATGTAGTTGAAGGAAGATCATTTATACCCCGCCTAACCCTTAGTCCAATTAAGAAATGGTCACCTAGGGTCATTCAGTTGAATGCCTTGGTGTTAGACTACAATCTTTGGGCTCTTAATGGCCGTACAAACTCTGACCGCGAGGGAGCAATGACATTTAATAGGCTGGGGTGCCCCTCTCGTATTGACTACATCCTTTTGGATGAATACTCCTGGCCTGATTTAATCGATATGGTGGTTAGGGAGTCTTCTTATAGTGACCACAACCCCTTATGTTTGCAACTTAAATGGGTACGTGGTCGGAACTCTAGACAGGAAGCGGAGATGATAACCAAAGAGGTCTTCCCTGTAAATAATAATCGGAAGTTAAAATGGAATGTGGTCAAATGCGACGAGGGGAAGCTAAAAAATATCAAAGACTTGGTATTTAATGAAATTAGTAGTTTGGCAGCCTTAGAGTCTGTTCCAGTTAATCTAGCCGATCCTAGCTTGTCGGTCTCCTATAGTAATCTAATAGGTAAAGTGGGAGCCCACTTTTGTAAGAAGCAATCGGGAAAAACCCGTCCTAATGGTACCAAATTAAATAATAATCCATGGTATACGAGTAATTGTAGAAGTAAAAGGGAAGCAATTACTAAAGCAATATGCAGTAAGGATTCCGTGGCCGTCCGGTTAGCCAGGAAAGATTATGCGTGCAGTATAAAAACTGCCAAAAGAGAATGGGAGGAAGAGCATTGGCAACAGTTGAAAGAAGCAGCTCGTGGGAAAAATACTGTTGCCTTTTGGAAATTAATTAATGCTTTAGATAGAAAGGGAGCAGGTCCCATTTTAAATCATATTACGGACCAGGAATGGTATTCCCATTTTTTTAAATTATATTGTGAGGAGAATGTGGATAGCTTGACAATATTATCAGCTAATATCCCTGAAAGCACGCCTTGTGGTAATTTTATTTTTAACACAGATCCATTTTCCCAGAGAGAAGTACTAGATGCCATCTCTAAATTATTGCCAGGGAAGGCCCCAGGCCAAGATGGTCTTCCAGGGGACTTGTTAAAGTATGAACCGAATGTGTGGGCTAAATACATCTCTAATTTGATGAATTTGATACAAGCTGGTCATCCAGTTCCCGATTCCTGGAAAGGTGCTGAGGTAATAACCATTTATAAAAAGGGCGATAGGGACGACCCTTCCAATTACAGACCAATAAGTCTGATAGACACAATTCAGAAGGTGGTTGGAAGGGTGATCATAAACCGTACAGAAGTATGGCTTGTGGATAAGAGTATTTTGTCCCATTTCCAGGCCGGGTTTAGAAGCAATATAGGTGCAATAGACCAGGTATTTAGATTCTGTGCAGTCTGTTGGAAGTCAGTGTTAATTACTAAGGGTAGTCTATATCTGGCTTTCATAGACTTGAAGACCGCATTTGATGTGATCCCACGGAATAAGCTCTGGTCGGTCCTATCCGATATGGGTTTTCCTAGTTACCTCCTACAATTCATTATTAAACTCCATGAGGGGAACTATGCCAGGATCCGATGGGGATCCCAGGGTCAACTGACAGAGAAGATCCCGGTAAATAGGGGAGTGAGGCAAGGGTGTGTGATGGCTCCAACCTTGTTCTCCCTCTTTATTAATGGGGTTGTAGCCCATCTGAGGGAGGATCCTGCTGATGCCCCCGTCCTTGCAGGAGAGAAAACACCCACTCTCCTCTTTGCCGACGATACTCTGCTCATGTCAAAGTCCCCCATGGGTTTGCAAAAACTACTCGATCGTTTTTGCAGTTTTTGTATAGATAGGGGGTTGTCAATAAACACCTCAAAAACAAAGCTGATGGTGTTATCAAATAAAAAGAAACATAGGAAGGTAAACCTCAGGCTGAATGACACCCCGCTGGAGGTGGTAGAGGAATTTGATTACCTTGGGGTGAGACTTTGTAATAACCTGAGCTGGTCAGCCCATATCGCCAAAATGGTTTTAAACCTCAAAAGGGTTGCAGGAGTAATTCTTAAGAACCAGCGTCGATCTTTCAGTCGTCCCATAGCCCCAACCCTGGCAATTTATGAAGGGAAAGCATTGGCAGCGGCAGTTTATGGTTCAGAACTTTGGGGGGCGGAAAATACCAAAGTTTTAGCGGTAGCTGAGAATAAGTTTATTAGAGATATGGTCTCGCTACCCTTATCGGCCCCTCTGAAACCCCTCTTTCTTGACATGGGTAAAAAATCGGTTGTTGATCTAGTGCAAATTCGTCCCTTGTTATTCTGGGTTCGTCTTAGAAGGACCCCAGAACTTCATAATTATGCTCAGGTTCTGGATGAGCTGATTAGTTTAAACGTAGCAAATAAAATCAAATGGCTCAATAATTTAAAGAGGCTTGTTAAATCAATAGGTCTAGAAGAGAGTTGGATTTCGCAACTGCCACCCCCAAAGGCAATTGTCAAAAAACTTTATTGGGATTGGGTTGTTGCCAAAGAACACAGGAATCCAAACTGGGGTCACCTAACTAGTACCTTTCTTGATCACAAGCCCCTTAGGAAGTTAGAGCCCTTTTTGGATTTTATCCAGGTCCCACGTGATAGAACACTGTTTTTGAAACTCCGTTATGGTATTCTACCCCTTAACACATTCAAGGCAGGTTGGAAGGGATATAGAGGAACAGAGCAGAAATGCCCAGGCTGTCCCTGTCCAAAAGAATCGTTGGGCCACTTCCTATTTGCATGTGTAGCCTACAAAATACCTAGAGGAAGGTGGTTGAAACCTGTTTGTAGGAACCTAGGGGTGAGGGATCACAGATTAGCTATGCGTATTTTTTTAACAGATGTTTCTTCAATGCACATGGTCTGTGGGGTGGCTAAATTTGTGGCGAATGCTTGGTTCATTAGATCAAAACTCGTACCCATTGTCTGAATTGTTTCATGATTATGATTTGTTTTATGTACAGTTTTATGGATTTATTATGGATACTGTATATGTACTTTTATGAAATTTTGTTTCGAATAAAGTATTTTTCACTGAGAAGGATTGGGAATAGTAATTTTTACCCCTACGCTATCCAACCCTTTCCCTAATTTTGCACTCTTTGATGTGGGAAGAGCAATTTTTACCCGAACCCTATCCAACACTTTCCCTACTGTTGCACTCTCTGGAGTTGGAATAGTAATTTTTACCCCTACTCTATCCAACACTTACCCTACGGTTGCACTCTTTGGAGTGGGAATCGTAATGTTTACCCCTACGCTATCCAACATTTTACTTAATGTTGTTTTTTTGGAGTTATAATAGTATTTTATTCCCTCTGTTATTTCAAATATTTTGTATAGTTTTAGCTAATGTAGTATATAATTAATTTAAAAATTATTAAAAGTACATTTAATTTTTTTAATGTTTTGCATAATTATTAAATTTTTATTTATATTAATATTTTATGTGTATAGATGAATTTGTAATTCATAATATTTTTAATTATTTATAATTTATTAAAATAATTATTAAAACTGATTATTAAGTAAGTATATATATTGTATATTATGGGGTTTACTCCGATTCGGGAAAAACCGCTCCGAATAGCCGTTCGGAGCGTTTTTCCCATACGAATCGTACCCTGCAACGTCCCCCATACGTACGACGAAGTACGATTTGTACCAGGAGCCATACTCCGTGCGAGTCGTACAAGACACCGTACGACTCTAATCTCCGTACGATTCTCCCTCGGAACCCGCTGTACGCGACATCTGTATGGTTCACGGCTGGTTTTTATGACCCAGCAAGTACGATACGTGTCGGGTACGCACCGTACGACCCTTTTTCTACGGGAGCTGAAAACAGCCATAAAAGCAGAGTTTGTGCCGAAACAGGTACGGAACGGCCCCACGGGTACGTTGCGTACCCCCCCATGATCGCAGAGGTACGCACCATACCCCTGCGATCATGGGGTGCATGAGCCGTACCCCCATTGTACGATCGGTGTACAAGCCGTACCCCCATTGTTCGATGGGTGTACGAGCCGTACCCCCATTGTACAATGGGTGTACGAGCTGTACCCCATGTACGTTGGGTGTATGAGCCGTACCCCATGTACGATGGGTGTACGAGCCATACCCCCATTGTATGATCGGTGTACGAGCCGTACCCCCATTGTACGATGGGGGTACGGCTTGTACACCCATCCTACATGGGGTACGGCTCGTACACCGATTGTACAATGGGTTTTCGGCTCGTACACCGATCGTACAATGGGGGTACGGCTTGTACACCGATCGTACAATGGGGGTACGGCTCGTACACCCCATGATCGCAGGGGTACGGTGCGTACCCCTGCGATCATGGGGGGTACGGACCGTACGGTGTGTATGTGTTTATGTGCTTTTCCGTACGACTCGCCCTTACCTGACGTGGACCGTACGAATCGCGTCCTCATACCCCGGTCCGGATCGTACTCGTCGGGTCGTACGGCATGTGTACGAGTCATACGGTATGTGTACGAGTTGTATGGTTCACGGTTTCAGCATTGCAATACGTACGGATCGCGACGATTCGGACGGATTCACGGAATACAGATCGTACTTCGCGACTCAGACGGACGGGTACGATTCGTACGGAGAGGGCTCCGTATACAAATCGTACGGACGTTTTTTTTCCCGAACCAGAATCGACCCCTTAATGTATATGTTTAATTCATTTTTATTACATTATGTATATTATTAATTTTTTTTAAATGTAAAATATATTTAACTATGATGATTATATTTTTAAGTATGATTTTATTTATTTTACATATTTTTTATAATTTAAAAAGACAATATTTTTTAAAACAATATTTTTGACTTCGATATTTCTTTTCGATATGTTTGTACTTACCTTGTTGTTGCTAGGATGTCGATATTGTTGACATCGATATTTATGCTCCGATATTTTTGTACCTCGATATTATGTCTTTCTATATTTTGTCAGACATTCATTGGCACGGGTGTGTTGCGACCCATAAATCGAGTCAGGCAGGTGAGGCAAAGAACCTGGATGGTTCTCCCGGTGACCAGACTCGTGGGATAGAATGACCACACAGATGTGGGTCGGAGGAAGAGAAATCAAGACGCTAAGCCTAATAAGTTATGTTATGTTTTGTATGGGTTTTTATTGAGCGCACATTTCACCCGAAGGTCTTAAAGCGCTAGCCCATCACAGGAAACTAAGAGGGAGAGAAGAGGGGGTCTGACTGAAAATGAGTCACCCTCAGAACAGACAGGTTTTGAGAGACTTACGGAACTTTCTGTTGTCGGTCTCTGTACGGAGATGAAGAGGAGGTACATTCCACAGGGTGGGGGCAAGACAGGAGAAAGATCTTTCACTGTTCCTGGCTGGTACGGATCTTGTGAAGGTGTTTATTAGCAGATCAGAGAGTTCTGGAGGAGTAATACCTTTGCAGTTTATTAACAAGGTAGTTAGGGCAGTGTCCATTGAGAGTTTTTGTAGTCTAGTCAATTGATCTTGAATGTTATACGTTTTCTAATGGGGAGCCAGTGGAGAGCTCTCAAACTGGGTGCTGAGAAAGTTCAGGGAGGTAGATTTAATACTAGTCTGGCCACCATGTTTTGAAGGACCTGGAGTTTTGTTAGGTGCTCTTCGTTAATGCAAGCCAAAAGGGCATTGCTATAATCCAGCCTGTTGATGATTTACCCTTGAACCAGAGGCATACGGGAGGACCGGGGGTACCCATTTAAAGATCTTACGAAGGCTGTGCATTAGTCCGTAACAGATGCTAGCCACATGATTGACATGATCGGACATGATCGGACATGGAGAGTTGATTGTTGATCAGCACTCCAAGGGAGGGAGCCTGGTGTAATCATTAGACCAAATATATTAATCTTAGATTTTGGCCTCATCTCACAAAAGGGTGCCAGATGTTTATTGGCTTGTCTTCTGCGCCCTCATAGTCTAGACGAGCCATGGAGAATGAGGCTTTGAGCCAATCTTCCCTTTGTGGGGGTAGGGGATCCTTCCACCTCTTGCAAACTTCCCTTCTGGCCAACAATATGAGATAAATTAATAGGCCTCTGTCTTTCTGAGAGAGGGTCTGACTGAGACAACCATCATCTCCAAAAAACACTAATGACATGTTAATCTCTATGATGGTGTTAAAAATATCTCGAATGTTGTCGCCCACCTCAGTCCAATTTTTTTTAAGTGCTGGACACTCAAAAAAAAATATGTAAGTCATTGGCAAGAGGTAGTGAACATCTGGGGCATTTAGGGGCTGGCTCTGGGGCAAACTTGGCGATTTTAGCGGGAGTATAATAAAGCCTGTTAATAACGAAAACATGGTTCTTTTTTAAACAAGCAGGCTTGACATATTTGTACAAAATCTTTAGAGAGGGCTCATACAAGGACTCTATTGATGACACAAAGGGGGTTTCTGTCCACACTGCAGCTAAAGGGGGAGTGATCCTCAGTTTCCAACAAGCTGTTATACCACATAGAGATTTCCTTCTTGATTGGGAGGGTAGATTGCCACATATCTTCGATCTCTCTATTCCCACAGACCTCCCTCTTTTCTGCATTGTACCATGATACTAACTGTAGACATTTAAATCTAGAGAGCGCTGGCCAAATCTTTGCCCTCAAGTACTCCCATGGATATATCCCCCCAGAGTCTACAAGTTCGGCCCAGGTGGTGATGCCTGCCCTCCTTATGGGCAACGCCAAGCTATCCATTAGGCAGCCCGGTGTTCCTGGTGTATCCCGAACAGGGGCACATGTCAAGGATGGGACCATGCCGTCCAATCCTTGACCTGTTTGCAGAATATCCTGCTTCCTTTACTGCAAACTATGCCACTTTACACTATTTGAGGCAAATCCAAAAGTGTAGCACCTTTCTGCCCTTGGAAGCTGCTGCTGTCCCAGCCAGGAATATTTTTAGGGATTGAACACCCCCATCCCTTCAACTTCAACTGCACCAAACTTGTTCTGGGACTAGCTCCACCTCCCATGGGGTCGGTGCCAGACTGGCTACAGATATCATAGGAAGCAACTGCTTATCTTCCCCAGGTCTCCTTGTAAACCTAAATATTAATTTGCAGTCCCTACTGCTTCCCTTTCAAGGTAATGCAGTCACTGAACCCTCCCCATCTGCCCTTCCTGAGCCAATAGGAATTACATATCTCACAACCAGATATTCCTTCCTAGCCTAAGCTTTTGATTCTGCTATGAGAGCAGTTTTACACCTCATTAAGCACGGAAAGGGGCCAGGTTTTGGCAGGCTAATGTTAGGTATCTTACTGGAGGTTTAAGTAGATGAGGTCAAATTTTTTAAAGGTTAATTTTCTTAGATATTTATTAAAATACAACTTTATCTCTGAAACGGGTTTTTAATAAACAATAATAGTAATGCTTGAAATAACTTGGTTGTTTTTCCCTAAACCAAAGATAGAGTTATGAATGTATTCTGATCTTTAGTTTTCCTCATAACATAGCTGCTACCCTTTTACGGTGAAATTCTTGCATTCAGCACTTTTAAATATTAGGCATCCTGCCTTGTGGACTACACAGCCTTCCTCGACGTGACCTGTTTAATATTTAAAAGTAGAATTCTTTCCAGTCCAAACGGTTATTATGACAACTTCATCTGCAATTTTAAAACCTGCAGGGGTCAGGCTACAAAGCTAGGCCTGAAGCCATGTTGTTGTCAGCTTAGTGGTGGCACAGCATGTTTTCCAGACCACAGGTGGCATTTAATTTTTCCTTTGGTGTATTCCTTCACCATGTAATATGTCCGTACTGGGAAATCAAATGTGTCAATTAAGAGATAGACAATTTTACCATGTTTCTGAGGTCAGAGTAGAAACACTGGTGACAGGGCACTAGTGCCACAGTAGGCAGATTCCCAAAGCCAGCAGCATCAGTTTACAGAGAATGGGGTTAAGCCCGCAAAAAGTGGACCTTTCTCACACTACTTCAGTTGATTGAAGAGATTAACTTTTTCACATTCTCTATATTTCCAAGAATACTCCTAGACACCTAAACCAGTGTAAACGTTCTAGGCATTGCCATTTGAAAAAATCATTTTTCATTTGACAATATAGAAACATATATTTTCCTATGAGACAAAGAAAATGAGGAAGATCAAATGCACTTGCTAACTATTCCATTTTCACAATCACAAGGTAATGGTTTTCTCAATAGAGGAATGCTTTTCCCATGTACCCCTAGTAATTTTGGGGACTTTCGCTGTGCTTACACATATGAAAGCTCATTTACATGATGGGAACAGCTCAGAGGCAAGGTTGTTAATAGCCACGAGCCTGTAAGTTTGAGAGGGTTCACAAACATCTAGGACATTTCCTTCATGATACACCCACTCCCTACCCACAGTTGGATATTTATACTTGGACACCTCTATTTGAGTAAATCATTTTGCATGTGACAAAACTATTTCTGTAAAATGCAAACATATCCCATTTCATTCAGAAATTAATTGTGCGGGTAAGTTAAGCTTACACACACAAATAACTATGGAATTCGGCACAGAGACTGTTTATGTTCTCATACAGACAATTTCTGCTTTAATATTTACTAATTGTATTTGTAAAGCATGAACCTCAACACAAGAAGTATTGAAGGCTTCACAACCAACAATGAAGGAAAAAGATTTGAAACATTGAAAAATCCTTGAGTGTTTGTCTCCATGATAAGATGTGGAAAGGAGGAAACACATGATTATGGCCATGTGAGTTGGTAGAGAAGTTCTAAGCCATGGTAGCCTGAAAGACCGACAAAGAAAGAGGGTTCTTGCTCTTACGTCAAAAAAATAAAAAGTCTTCAATGAAATACTTAGGGCCCCATTAGGATGGCGGGCGGATCACCCCCGCTGGGCGGGCTGTAGTCACTGCCGGTCCGGTCGGGCGATCCGCCCGCCATTCTTGCAGCAAAGACCCCCCACCATATTACAATGGCTGGGGGGTCTGCGGTGGACGGAAAGACCGTCCGCTGCTTTTCCGCCTGGTCTACAAGTCGACCGGCAGGAAAAGGGTTCAATATGGTGGCGGTGTAAGAAAGGCAACGCCAGCCATATTACAATGTGGCCGTGAACATGCCTTTCCGTGGCGGCATTGCCATGGATAGGCTTGAAGGGTCTCCTTGCAGGGGGCCGTAGCGGGCCCCAGGGACTCCAGGGGGGTGGAGGGGTGCACATAGGGGTACCATAACAATGTGGCAGGCACCGCACGGTGCCTGTCACGTTGTGCATTGAAACGTACAACCTGCCTTTGAGGGCATTGCGGCAAGCGGTGCTCTCCGCACCGCACGCCGCAGTGTTGCAAATGCGCCATGCGTCCGCCAGTGGTGGGCGCATCCTAATCGGGAGTGCGGGGCTGCTGCACCCTCAGCGGGCGGTCCCGTTTCCCGAGGGTATGGTGGGAAAAGTTTGCCTTCTATACTAATGGGGCCCTTAGACTTGAAGTGCAGTGTTTACATGTACTCTTGAGGGACTCATCAATGTAAGAAGCTTGTATTACTGGTTGAAAGGTTGCCCTGGGTGAAAATACAGCTCAGCCCTGAGTAGCTATAGCTACTAAGAAGCCATGGCACTAGTGGCAGGCAATCCACAGAGAAGTGAACGGTAAGAAATACAATAAAAAGTAAAGAATACAAGACAATTCGCAATCTGATTTAGAAAAATAGAGATAAAGGCTAAGATAAAGGCTAAGATGACCCAGAGATATGCTTAAAAATATATATAGAGGTCAGCTACAACAAGCACATTGTCCTGGTCAAAGGGTTTACCTTCAGATTTAATGCCCAGCTCCTCAGGAAGCTTCTTCTGGTAAGTACTGTAGATCCTAGCTCCTCAGGGCATGCTTGTGGGTGCCAGGTATCTGATGGAGCAAGATTTTAAAATAAATTTGTTTTTGACTCGCAAAGTTAAACTTCTATAACAGAATAATTATATTAACGTGAATGGAGTGAATATTACTAAACCAACTTAGATTAAAATGCAAAACATTACATAAGGGACTAATATGTGTGCTCATATATGTGCTTTATGTTGCAAATGCTTGTTTGTAAAAAAATTATAAACTAATTGTGTCTATTGTTTTTGTCAAAATTAAATGCGGCTGTTTTATTAATGGCATGTGTTTATTTGCGTGTGCTCATGTTTTGTCTTTTCGTCTTCATGTTACACAATTCTGTTTGTTGCTTTATTTGCTTCAGCTAGGTAACATAGATTAATGGGTTAATAATTAGCAAAGGTGGGTGGGTAACAGAACGAACTCTATTTCTTTCATTAATCGATGTTTTGTGTTTGTTTATACATTAGTTTTACGAATGGGCCTAAAGAAAATGGCTGGCAGTGCTGCAGTTTATGAAACTTGACCAGAGTGAAGTCTTCACTCATGCGCAGACGAAAGAGTATTTTGCTGAGCTGACAATGTTTTGTGCAGAAATAATTATGGTCGATTCGGATGGGTAAACAACCTTTACAACGCAACTTTTACCATGCAGTGCTTTTACAACGCAACTTTAACAAAGCAAACCATTACAACGCATTGCGCTGGGGGGCGCTCTAGGATAGGGAATAGGTTTAATGTACTATCCAACACCTTCCCTACTATCCACGGGGACTGGAGTTGGAATAGTAAATTAAACAATTCACTATCCAGCGCCTAAAAGCACTATCCGTTGTAATGGTATGCGTTGTAAAAACCGCGTTGTAAAAGCATGCGATGTAAAAGCATGCGTTGTAATGTCATACATCCAGTCGGATGCGTTATTGGAGTCATAGCCAAGGACAGGATGCTGAATGGCCTGCCAAGATTAGGAAGTGTAAAGTTTCTCCCCGGGAAAAGTATCTTTTTGAGGAAGCAAAAAGGATGGTGAAACTAAGAACAATAAGGGCTATGATGAGGACCCGGACTTGGTCAGGAGAGCATGACCTAATAGTGGACTGACATGGCTCAGCCAATTGGAAGTTTGGATTTTCAGAAAAAATGTGCGATAAAGATACTTTAGTTAGTTAGAAAAGGTATAAAAATTGTCCCCATGGGAGGGAGGGGGCTCTTGCTGCTCGTCTTCTCCCGATTCCTGTTAGGCGTGACGTGCTGACGGACTCTTTGGAGCACGTAAGGATCAATAGGGTTAAATGACTTTTACCTTTATTCCTTTAGGCGAAGTGAGTTTTAGACAGGGAAATTAGGGCTTAGGTGATGGAAAACTGTTTATTCTTCATTTAACATGTTATTTGATTTTGCTTGGAACTGTCAGACTAATTTGCTATTCCTCTAATAAAATGCACTTTTCTTGAATAAATAGTTAATAAATAAGATTTTGAAAAGACAAGCTGGTCTTGTTATTTCATAGTCATTACCATCAGAAGATCCATTTGCCTAAGTGACTTAATTAAATGCAAAGCTTTACAAAAACCATGGTGAAATCATTATACTGCGGTTGTTTATAAATGTGTATATAATTTGTGAATAGGGTTTTATTAATTAGGTCACATGATTCAGTTACTCAAAATATGTCACGTTAGTTTATGGGACTTGTGAGTGTTTTATGATTAATGGTGAAAAATTGTGGATTTGGGTAGCGTTGTTATGACATATTTTCTGAAGGGGCGCGGGATCATCTCTTACTAGCAGATCTCCTGCAGGGTCTATTCTTCTTTAGTTAGCTGGGCACTCATGAACTCAGAAATCCTTCTGCTGTGTGTGTCCCTCAAGCAAGGAAACAAGAGACCAACCACGTGACCTTTCAAGAGCAGTTCAAGCCACTGCATGCCAGTTTCATCAGAAGTTTTTGAGTCCTTGTCTGAGTTCTCTTTTTACAGCAGAAATGAGGAGTCACAAATCAGGATTTCTCTTCCACAGTATAGTTTTCTTCAGATGGAGTATTCCCAGGTTGAGGAATGATCAGACAAAGTGATAAATGACGTTCTAGATATATCCTGTTCACTACCAGTGACTGAAGAAACTCTACCTCTCAATTCTATTTTCTCAAGTCCCTTACCTTCTTTCAGAGTGCAAGCTGCCACCAGGAAGGACTGACATAAGCTTCTAGACCACACCCTTACCTGACAAGGTCAAAACGAATGTCCCTCCAAATGTGGCTATAATCTAGCCATCTGGAATGGTCCTTGTACTGAATTGCAGAAGCCCGCCTTGGCATCTCCAAGTAAAACTAGGTTGTGCCAAAGCTGCCTTTTATTCAGCCAATTGCCCTGAGCACTTACAGATAGGTAACTCCTGCTTTGATTGATTGGTTGATTGATTGATTGATAAAAAGTGGTTAGTAGTTAATTACCATTTCCCTTTCCTGGGCCCAGAGGCGAGCCATTTTAATCAGAGCCAGAGTTGGCAGTGTGGGTATTCCAGTGCTGGAGTTTTGATGAGGGCCTGAATTGGTGTTAAGCTATTTCTAGCTCCAGCAGCCTGAAGTACATTTTCATAAAGATACTTTTCTGCTGAAGCTATATACATCCTGATTTGTTCATTAATGCTTATTTTAAAAACTAAGCAGGAAATAACTTTGAAGAATTCTTCTAACTTTTTCCTCAGTTGAGGCAGAAAATAGTGATTCTATTCCTACCTAGGCCTCTTAGGGTAAAGTCAGGCATACACGTGAAGTAGATTTTGTTTTTTATTTCACTGCTAGTCCCGAATATGTGTGCCCTATCTTTTAATTTTAAAACTCTACCCTGAGAGATTACATGGAGAACTTTAAGGGTGACATATGAATATATAAAAATGTGTCTTTTTCTACATGACAAACGTATCTGTCTCAGCCATATGCCAATGCAGTGCACTTAAGCTGCAGTTCAGAGAAAACAGTGGTCCTGGTAGAAATATGTTTTTTCAAATATGTGGGTGGGTACACTGTAGGAAACAAAAGGCATTTAACTTTCTATGCCATAGGTACAATGTAGGCCCCATCTACAATGGACGCATACAGAAGTCAAATAAGGCAGATATGGAGTTTCACTGTACAGCACATGTTTTAGAGGTGAAGGACAGACACTTTACTACTGTTTATTAATGGTAATGTGCACAGAGTCATAAAAAAAGCAAAGATACGCTCAAGAAAAGGCAAACAATCTGGGGTGACAATGCAGAAAAGGTGGATTTGCTTCAGAAGATATAAGGCATTTAATGTTATGCAGCCCATTAAGATGTTGATAGAAAATAGCTGATGTCAGATTTATTTGTCTTGGTGAAACAGAGGATATCTGAAATCAGAAGAGCCCTTACTCGGACCTAAGGATATACCGGTAATCACACTGAAATATGTTTAAGTCCACCAATGTGTGTTAGAATCATTTGGGTTAATTCACAAAACATTTTTGAGTAGCAGAAGTATTACTACAGGAGTGATCTTTAAGGTGCTCTTAAACGTCTTTGCCAATAGACCCCAATACGTTCACCCCCCTATTAGTAGAAGTACGAAGAGGACACAGCCCTTTCTACTTGTACTAACTGTATATATGAATAGTCCCTGAATATTCCAATTTAATTCAATAAATATTTTGGGTCAATTCATAAAGGCAGGCAATACTAGATAAAAGAGTACTACAGAAGTACTACTTTACATACTGTAAAATACTTTTGTGAATAGGCCCCCAAAGCAGCACATTTAGTAATCAAGGACTGTAAAGAGCTACAAAGTATTAACTATTAAGTTCTCATATTCTTTCATTGTTTCTAGTAGCCTTGGCATTATGTTTTTGGAACACCATGTACCTGCCAATGTGGAATGTAAGTATATCAAATGTGCGTTATCTTTCTTCAGTAATAACCTCAGAGATGCCCCGAACAGAGAAATACGTTTACAGGGAATTTGGGGGCTACATTTAAAGAATGACAGTCTCTCGGTGTGTATATTTGCTTATTAATATAACCACCACATTATTTTCCACTGACTCGACTCACGACTCACAGTAGCATTTCAGGTAATGACCTACAATGCTTCAATTATTTACCTATGGGTATGGTACGACGAAAAATAGGGTAGTGCATATCCGACCAATAGTTGCTGAGTTCCTCAATGATTTATTTGCACTCCACGTTAAGGAACAGCAAGTGTCATAACTGAATCTGCAAATTCAACTTGCAATCTACTTTTAAGCTTATCTCAATATTCATACGACGGTGCTGAGGTTACGCTCTAGAGTCTTCCTCAATCCTTAATGAATTGTTTTTAGACCTGCATTTCAGTATCCATATTTTATTAAATCTTTGGATTGATCTCCCACTCTGGGTTTCTGCCCAAGTCTGTCAGATATAATTAGAAACCCTAGGTCATATTTGGCTCCAAAATGCAAACAAATGCATGTTGTTTTTACACAGGAGATTTTAACTCCTAGTGTACACATCTTATGTTTTGCATTCTTTGCTTTACATTTGCTGTTATTAACTGCAGTTGAAAGTAATAGGTTGTAGGAAACACATAAATACATGCCCTTCTCTCAAATACAGGTCAGTGCTGAAGGTGCAGGTCGACAAGCAATTTGTATAAAAAGTATGTGATTTTTAAAAATATTGTCTTCATTATATTTTCCAAACCTATAAAAAATTATATCACATAACGTAATATCTGCAATCAAATACCAGTAATTCTTAGTGTTAATTCAGGTGCACTTACCTGTTTGGCTATAGAAGTTCGTAGGGGTATTAAAAACTCCCCGTTTTAAACTGAGAGATATGACTGGGAGTACCGTCATGTATAAAAAGCCAGAAGGTTTTTATACTCACCAGAAACAAAGCATATCTCCTGGTTAAAGAAGCACACTTTACTCTTTGTAGACTAACCAACATTGAGGCTTGAGAACTTGAAGTCCACCAACTATGTTGGCAATGCTGATCCATTTTCAATTCTGTCTTTTTAATTTAGCTCCACAAGGCGAACCTCATTTCCTACTTTAACATGTACTTGCACAAATACTAACTTTCGAAATAGCAATGTTCTGGGGCATTGTATTAACATGTGTGTGGGGGCGTGGGATGATATAAAAAAAAAAAAACAATTACCTGGGCTGGCCAGCCGGCCGTCTGGCACCTCTTTTTCCTGTCTCTGCCGGCTGCAGAAAGGAGCAGGAAGCACCCGGGCACCCAGGCTCCCCATAGCCAATCACAACGCTGGAATGCAGCATTGTGATTGGTCTGAGTGCTGAACCATTGTGCTCAGACAGGGACTGGGAGGCTTGGCCTGTTCCTCACCAGGCTGTGTAAAACAAACCTGGTGGGGAAGATGCAAAGTGCGTAGAACTGTTTGGCCGGCCAGAGAGTGCCGCCCAAGCAATCGTGCACACTTAAGGAGTGCAAACTACTCCTCTCCCTGCTCTGGCCAACCCCACCCTGAGAACCACTCACTTCAATAGGAAAAATAAAATGATAATCACAATCTGTGATTATCATTTTTTTCTTCCTATTGAAGTCAGTAGGGTGACGTTCCTGCGGCTTAGCGGAGGAGCCGCCACTGTTCAGTTAAAAAAGGCATTTATTAGAATAGTCTCTGCCCTGTTAACCATTTATGCATGTACAATTTCACTTTCAGGTTTGCAGAAAGAGCCATAAACCATCAATGGTCAGAAATCTCAGTATTTAACTCATCTGGACAGTTTGATTATTGGTTAAGGACGTTTGCCACAAGCGTGTTGGGGCCCCTCTAAATATGGCTTTGCGAACTGGGCCAACACAATCATTTTACACTTGCTTCTCAGGTTAGAGAGATGGCGAGTAGTCACAGGCTTCTTAGTGAATCAGTGTAGGGGGCAAGAACTCATAACTCATCATTCAACCATTAGACACAATAACGAAAAAAACAACAACTTAAATCACACAACAGAACTGAAATACTACACAAATTAATTTATTATGATCGAATACAAGGGTGAATCCCTTATTGTTCTCTACAGAAGACTATACAATCCCCCACCCAATATCTTTCCTCCACCCGAGTATCCCTAAGACTTGCAGTCCCCCATATCTGGTTGCAGAGGAATGTATTAGGCACAGGTTAAGATTCTCCCAGGGTTTCACAAGACAGCTGTAGTCTACAAAGTAAAGCCAGCAATGGAATTGTCCATTGATTACCCACTGCAAACTGCACATCTTAGTGTCTATTGAATACTTTCTTTAAAGTGGGTAAAACACTGGTAAGGCTTTGCTGGCAATGGGGTTCTTCAATAGGATTTATCACAAACTAACTGCAGTCCATGTTCTGAGTCATCTGGTGTCCACTCTTCTTCTTGGCTCTGCTTAACATTAAGAGCAGAGCGTATACCTAATTTCTTTAGTATTTCCAACAGATCTCTGTTCTGATCCATCTGGAGAAGTAGGTCACAACAACCAACAAATTTCCCATTCATAGATACTTAAGGGATGGTGGGCCAATTAGTATAGTCCTTAATTCCCTGCCACAGGTCCTGATTCTCCAGAACATTGTGAGCTCCATACTCCTGTACACCTTGCATGCATAGAATTTGTACAACGGCATTATTGAATCCACACACGGGCTGGGGAGATGTGCCCTTGATGAATACCACCACCTTGCGCTGCTTCACCAGTGACTCCAGTTACTCCCGAGGCATAGTGGGGCCTGCGCTGCCCAGCCACTGACGGTAGAGACCACCAAAGATGCACAGTCTTAGTGGCACACTTCAAAACAAGAGGGTACGGAATACTCATGGCAGCCACAGGCGTTGGGGGGAATAGATATCGGCAACAGTTCTCAAGCATCACCACGCCACCAATAACTCACACTGAACCCAAACTTAATCTTATTAACACTGTTGGGGGGCGTGGTCTTGCCACGTACAGTGAATGGCTGCTTAACTCCAGAGCTACATGTCAAAACGGGCCCCGGATGGCGACTGCGGCATCTCCGGTGTTGCAGGGGTGACATGCATAGCCCCATTGTGCAGCAGTGAAGCTGTGGTCCTGAAAGCTGGTGCTCCAGACACAACAAGAGCCCCAAATACAGCCCCAGGCAGTGGACCACAAGAGGGGCCTGCAGCAGGACTGGAAGCCGCGGCCCACAGTGATGGGTGGCGCCCACCCGGCTGATTGTCAGCGGGGCGCGCCGCATTGAGTGGCTCCTCATCTCCTGCTACTACACCGGTGACCCAAGAGGGACTTCGAGATCATCGCTCCCCCCTCTACTGGCTTGGTATCCCACCCGTGACGCGGATGCCTACATGCCTCCGTGAGCCAGCTCTCAGGGTGGTAGGGTTGGCGACTAGCGTGGCAGCGAGCTACGCACTGGAAAGGCTGCTCGATCAGTGAGCAGGAGGGCACCACTACAACACAGAGGAAGTCAGTTACATTAGCTAAGATAAGTCGCATGGCTGCCTCCATCCCCAAATAAACCACGTACTAATGGACCACGACCACCGTCCTACACTGCTGGGTACTGACAGAGGTCCCGTGGCTGGCGCTACTGTCCAATCATGTTGCCAATGCAGGCTGGCCCCTAATTGAGCCCTCTGCTGCCACCGTCATGCCTGCCACAAGGGCACTGCCACTAACATGGAACAATACCAGGTGGGCTGAAGTGTAATAAGGAGACCGCAGCCCTCCTGCAATGGGGCGATACACCGAATGGTATCCCCTTTCACCCAGTCCTTGTTGTCCATGAGGGGCGCAGGGCTCTGATAATTTTTATCCCATCACTGCTACCTGCAAGTGATCGCGGAACCCTGACATGGGCTCCCCCAACTGCTAATTGGCATGCTGTATGCCGCAGGCCTGCATCCCCACCAATGCCTAACCTCGCACAGCACACGCGACCTCTGAAGCCCCTATGCAGAGGGCTCTAGCCTGACTACAGCCACACTGCCAGCATGCAGCCTGTCCATTAGCAAAAAATACCAGCTGCACCCAAGCGTTTCATGTTACCCATGCTTCCTGGCAAAGGCCTCGTCCCCCCCTTTCTGCAGTCTGTACTGTGATAGACATTCCTGGCTCATAAAATCCATGTGAACTCGGTGGGCTCATGCGCCTATTGCACCCCAAGACATACTCCATCCCTCCACTGGTCACCGGAGCCAAGACAGTGGTGGAGGCAGCTGAGGCTTGCCTACGTGACTCGTGGACCTCATGTGTGTTCTGGGGATGTCTCCCAGCAAGACAATGGGAAATCCTGTACGCCAGCTCCTCTTCACAGAAGCACTGAACATGGGTCGTTTCATAAGCAATACCCAGAATGCGAACTCCTCGAAACCCAGTTCCTCTACTCCCACATAGTCCCCCGAACCGGATGCCACCATGAAGGAAATACAACAAGAAATTTGGAGACAACCATCTCTGCCCTGGCCACTGAGACCAAGTCCATTCGGACGAACATAGCAGGGTTCCAGAACCTCATGGACTGCCTGACCCAATGTGTCTCTGTGGTAGAGGATCACCTCAATACAGTACTGCAAAGACACCAGGAACTCCTATATATACGCAGTAAAGTCATAGATTTAGAAAACAGGAGCCATCAAGCCAATATCCACTTTTCGGGTTCCCAGAAAACGAGGAAGGTCCTGATGTCAAATCTTTCCTTGGAACAACACTTTAGAAACTCACAAGCCTAAGTTTTGACCCTCCCTTGGAGCTTCAGAGCGCCCACTGTATCGGACTACCCCAACGAGGAGCATCTGCGCGCCCCCATCCACTTATTGCTTGCTTTCTACACCATGAACAATCCGGGCAACGGATAACTGCATCCCGCACCCATGGCCAGTATACATTTGAGGGACATGAGATCCGAATAGCAGCAGACTTCTCCAAGGAAACCAGCGACCTCTCCCTAAGGCACCTCCTCCAGCAATTGGTTAATAAATATGGCCTCTTCGAACCGGCATGCCTGCAGATCACCAGGGACACCATCTCAAAGGAATTCTTTAATCCAGAGGACATTTGTCACAGTCTCACCCCTCAGCACATGGACACTGTCACCTCTTCTCCTGGAGAAAGCTTCACTCTGCCATCGCAAGCTCTCCCTACACCCTCCAGTTGGCTCTGATGGAATTCTTAAGGCTCCTGATACAAAGGCAGGGACCCTGATAGAGTTCCCGCTCCCCAGGAGACAAGACCCAGGCTCTCCAAGCGGTGGTTGCAGTCACACAGGAGCACATGAGTGACAAATTGCGCTCCCCCCGAATCCCATCCCTGCCAAGTAGAGTGTGTCCTGAGAACTGGTGAACTATGACTCCTTTAGAATGCCTGAAGCACAAAGATCGACGCACTGAAAACCTTACTTATTTATGGACTGTTTTTTTGCATGCTTTAATGTGTCTCTTCTCAATGTTTGATTGCAATGTGCATAGATCCTATCTGTTATGTCCCTTATGTGGTATGGGTTGCCTAATCCCGGGAGCCCCCTCTGCCTGCACCCCCATGGGTGATACCCCATTTGCACACTAGAGACATAGCGACTTGACCTGTCCAGCGGTATCTCCTCTCCATCCTTCTACACACCACTGTCTTCCGCGGCCCAGCAGCCCTCCTCCCCCCACCTCTTGAGAACCGACAGCGGATCAGTTTTGATCTTGCGCAAAACAGCTAATACGCTGTCTAAACTCAGTGAACCTGGGCATCGTGCCTTCCCTCCCTTCCTCCTAGACTTTATTTCTGATCACCCACGGCACAGCCACACCGCCTCTTCCCTTTTTTGAATCTGAGTCCCAGTCCCATCCTCAATCTCTGCAACACCCATCGAAGGGCCTAGTGTGATTCAGCTGTGGACTGCTGACGTATCGCAAATAATTCACCTATAGAGCTTTACTTACCCCAGCTCATCTAATATATTAATCGAGTAAATAATCAGTCAGTTGGCAGTGAAGAAAGTTCAATTTTTTAATATACAAAATGCTCTATATAGAGGAGCCTCCTCCGAACCTCATCCCTCGAGGTGCGCAGAGAAGACTACTGGCTTACAGTCAAGACAGATCATATATACTTCTCGAATACACATGCAATCACCCTAGATGGAAAGTTACAGGAGGAGTCTTAGTGTCCTCAAGGAAAGACCATATTAGGCACACAGAATTGGCTCAGAATAACTCTATTCATTATAGTAAGGTCAAAGAGGTTGACTCCCCTCGCCCCAGCACACGGGAGTACAGGCACAGCGCCTTCAGGAATGTGCTTTATCGCATTTAAACCCAGATGTAACCTTCGGCCTTCAGACAGAGGGAGAGACAGTCCACCTTCAGCTGCTACTCTATAACTCAGAGAGAAAAGGGTCCTGTTGGTAGGAAAGGCAACACGTGACTTTGGCTTAATACAGAACAGGGCCAACAAAATGGAGTCTGTACGGATCCTAGGCCTAATGCACTAACACACTAAAATACTCATGTTTATATGGAAAGCATATAGAACGATACACATATATGACATATATCGGAATATATATATATATATAGGTACATCATGCTAACAACTATGTAATTAGGCCTAATACCGGAAACAGGGAACGAAGTCGAGTTTTATCCTTCACTGCTTATTCCAATCCGCCCCACCATGTGCGGAGCCCCTACCCTACCTTCTATCATTTCCGCCTAGGCCCTTCCTTGCAAACTGCATTGCATCGGCATAGATGCTGGCTACCCACAAATTAGGGCATTGGGACCCCAACCTCATGGGCGATGCCCCAGGATTATTGACTATCCACATGACCCAAAATCCTCCTCCCCTACTTCTCTGTCGCACAACTGGTGGACCCCTACCAACACTCCTCTTTCCAACATGGGTCCCTGGAGCCTGCCTCTCTCTTCCCTGCACGCACGACTGTGACACAAGACCCAGCCACAACCGCACCGACGCAATGGAACACTTCACAGCTGATCCTGCTGCCCGAAAGATCCCCACGGCACGTTATAGCCTATATAGCCTGGACCTACAACAAACAGTCCCCCATCCCTAGAGTCTCATCCTGGTGCGCAACCTACCTCTTTCTCACCACTCCCCTCCCTTTTCAGACTCCTCCCTGACATGTCCTTTGGTGACTCCTGTCCACTCATTCCTAACACTACCAGGTGCCAACCAGTGGTTGCTCTGCCTATGTGACTGTACCCCTTGCCCGTCCACTCCTCCCTACCCCTCTCACTTCCTTCCCTTCCCTTCTCGCCTTGCCTTCCCTTCTCTACCCTCTCCTCCTTATACCATCCCCTCTTTTTGCCTCCTCATCTTACCTACCACCCCTTCCCTCTTACCCTGATACCTGCCCCCCTCCTCACCCAACTCTATTTACCTGCACTGTTCCCCTGCCTATAATTCCTCTAACACAGTGTGCCCTCTCAACTCCACCACCTCACATAACCTAGTGCTCACCCTCTAACCCTCACTCCATGAGAGTCCGGATGCCTCCAAGGCCCCCTAAATCGCATATGGCGGCATCCAACCCCCACGCCTTCCAGTTGCCACGTGTCCTCTTGTGGAACTATGTCAAATGAAAGAAAGTTCTCTCCTACATCCAAACAAAGAAAGTGGATGTTGCTCTGCTGGAGGAGACACATCTGGATGCCTTCGAGACTGATAAACTCTGCAGCGACTGGGTGGGCAAAATGATCCACAGCAGCATGACAGTACCGACCACCTCTGACAGAGGTCGACTGCAAAAATGCAGAGTTACAATACTTCTCCGCAAATCATTGCCTGTTACAGTCGTGTAGATACACATTTGCCAAATTAAAACTGGAAGACAAATCCCTATGCGTGGGCTCGGTGTATGCCCCAACAGGGGCAAAACACTCCATCTTCCTCCAATTAAACCGCCTGCTTGCTGAGATTGGAGTGATTCAATTCATCATATCATCATAGGAGGTGCCTGGAATCTCGCTTGTGAATCAGTACTAGAAAGGACGGGACCCTTGGGCAACAGGAACCACGGATAAGGAGCCGTGCTGGGAGACATCACTGGTGCCTCTGCCACCCGACAGACAAGGAATATACGTTCCTGTCTACGGTCCATGGTAACCAGTCTAGATTGGAAAACTTCCTCGTATCCAACCCCGTGGTAGGACTTGTCCGCGAATCTCGCATATTGGAGGCTGCTCTCTCCAATCAATCTCTGGTTCTGGTGTCCTTAGATGTGAGCCTCTCCAGGCTGCAAACCGTTGTGCCTAAATGTTCAGAGATATCACTCACCACAGGGCAAGAACCAAGTACAGACCTACCTCTCTACCTACCTGGCGGACAACAAGGCATCATTAGCCTCCCGCAGGACCTTGTGGGCCGCCGCAAAATCAAGATGCAGCTGTGGCCAACAAATAGGTGTTTCTCTGTAGTATCGAGCTGGAGGGCCAGATAGCGTCTCTTACTCGCCTTGACTCCACCCGTACTTCAGTGCCTAAACGCCATAACATAGAGTTGGCCCGCATGGCCCTCAATGGCCTTTTCACCTCCAAAGCTAAACACGCCCTCATATGCCTAAAAGGGTGGCACTGTGAGCAGGGAGAAAAAGCGGGCCAATTGCTGGCGGTTCAGATGAGGCACTGAGAGGCTGTAATGACAATCCCCACTATCCAATCCACAACCGGGACATCCTTACTTGACACCAGAACATTATTAAAGAGTTTGACTCATTTTATGAACAACTTTACACTCTGTAATCACCGGCCAACATGGACCAGATTACCTCGTATCTTGAGGCAGTTGATCTCTCATGCCTGATGGATCTAGGCAGGGAGCTACTGGAGGGGGATATCAGTAAGAAGAAAATAGCAGCTCCCATCGCCAAGCTGCCCTACCACAAGGCACAGGGTGAGGACAGGTTCCCTGCGAAATACTTCAAATAGTCTGGAGTGAAAGCAATTGATACTCTACAGGTGGCTGAAAGAACGGCCTCCTTAGGCCCTCTCTCTAACCGAGCGGTGATCGAGGCCTACCCAAACTGGGAAGGCACCCACTACTGAATTGGAATATTAAAATATTAGCAGCATTTTGGCTGCATGCCTGAGTAAGGTCATACCCTCCCTTATGCATCATACACAGGTTGGCTTTGTCCTGGGCTGTTCCTCCAGAAACCATCTCCTCACCCTGGCCCACATTCTATGAACACAAATGACCTACCAGAGGATGCGGAAGCCCTCTCCCTTGACGCAGACCTGCCGTTTGATGGCATCCGCTGAGGATACCTCTTAACTGCTATGAAACAATTCAACCTGGGAGACCAGTTCATCTCCAAAGTCCGCCTACTTTATGACTGCCCTGTGGCTCAGGTCAACTGCGGAGGGTTCCTTTCAGATACCTTTAGAATCCGGAGAGGCACGTGTCAGGGCTGCCCACTCTCCCCCGCTTGTTCTTGTTGGAGCCATTTGCCACTCGCCAAATATAGCGGGCATACCCATCGCGGGCAGCATCTCTAAAATATATTTCTATGCCAACAATATTCTAATCACCCTTGGAGACCTCTCATCTGAATAAGCGGCCAGAAACTCCACTGGCCCAGATGGAAGGCAGTGAGCATACAGGCCCTGGACCAGGTACTACTGAACGGCGATGTAAAACCTTTCCCTCAACTGCAGGAGGAATTTGGGTTACCCCCGCAGCAGGCCTAGCAGTACCGGCAGCTTTAACACTGCCTGATGCGATGCCTTAGTCCTCGCTCTTGGACCCTTCAATCCTCGCCTATAGTGGACTATCTGTCAGTATGGGGCTGATACAAAGGAGTGATTTCAGGACTTTATGGTACCCTGCCGAACCACCTGTTCTTACAACCTCTCCTTCACGACCTCTGTGCAGAATTTCAGGCACTCCTACAATACACCATTGATGAAGAGGCCTGGATGGAAATCGTAGAGGCCCAGGACAAGGAAACTCGTGAGGCCCGCCGGAAATGTTGTCTTTTTAAGACCCTATATGACTGGTACTGGACTCCAGCAATGCTAGAGAGGGCCGGCCTACTGCCATTCTCTAGGTGTTGGAGATGCTCAGGCACATGCTACAACCTTTCCCACATGCTTTGTGAATGTTCTTCAATTCAACCTTTCTGGTCCAATATCGGGGACACCCTAGGCGAGTCAATTCCCCTCCACCTTCCCATCACCCCTACTGTCATCATCCTGCATAATATCAGAGACTCCCCGGACATTACTCGCCCCCAGAGCCACTTCCTACACACGGTGATATCCACCGCTAATCTTTGCATCCTTCTGCAATGGAGGTCACCCACTTCCCCCTCACAAGAGGACTGGATAATGGCAATGATCCAAACAGTGTCCCATGAACGTGTTATCTACGGCATGCAGGACCATGAGTAGGTGTTTGAGCAGACATGGGTCCCCTTTCTCCGGGAGACCACACACTCATTTTCTAATGCCTTACCCAGATCCCACCATGCCACCAGCCCAGACTGTGGCAACTGCTGGCCAGCTCAACCCCCCTCATCCTCCCCACCTCCAGCCCCATCCTTCACCCTCCTCCCACTCCCCCCTCTTACTTTCCCACCTTACGCCATTCCTTATCTCACCCCTTTCCTTTTCACCCCTCCCACATTTCCCCACCCTTACCCCTTTTCCCCATCAACCTTTGCCCCCCACCCAACTCACTTTCCCCTGTTAGGCGCGGAGGCAGACAACTGCCCCCCATACGACACAGGCAGCCACCATCATGCAACCAAAATCTGGCACACCAACCTCCTCCTTTGGGATGCTACCCACGCTGCCTCCTCAGCAGTACATAACATGTCCATCCACATCAACCCACAGAATCATCCCCTTCTTAAGCCACACACTATTTTCTCCTCCTCATTACCCACCACTGATACCCAGGAGTTACTTTACACCTCCTTCCCGGATCAGACAAGGGAACGTCCTTCCCTCCCAACCCACTCCCCCTTTCCCCTCTCTCATATCCCCCTCAGCTCAGAGATCCTCGCTAACTCGTGACCTTCTCGCTTCTTCTATCCAGAGAGTCCACCAAACTGGCCATTGCATAGTTACCACCAGGGGAAATGCCAGAGTCGCCATTTATGACGCCCACTGCAACAAGCCAAGTACCATCACATATTAAGTTGTTAGAGGTGCTGCACTGTTCATGTTGATGATGTACTTCCCTTCATTGTTATGCTCTTACCACCCCCTCCCCTTTGCCTCTCATCTCTCACCCCCGATTTCCCCCCTTGATGTATGTATGTATCCAACACATTATATAAGCTTCATCTTGTACCATGTTGTGCGCTTGTCACACTGCAGTGTTTCTTTTTATACCCAGTAAAAAAAATTGCAACACAAAAAAAGATTGTCATTGTTACCGGCACGGGGCTTAAAACGCAACTTAGTGACTTATTCTTACCCCTGGTATACTTTAGGCAGAAAGTCTCCACGCTTGACTCCTTCGGAGCACATATCCGTCCTTTGCTATGGTTGCCACAGGTTTGCAGGTGAGGCAGTACTGCCTGCCCCTTCAGTGTCTGAGGTAACCTCTCTTTGATGCTGATACAGCAGCTGCAGCCTTACAGGCCAATCAATCTCACAGTGACAACATGCAGGTTGACTTTCCAGACCGAACACATTCACAGCAGTCACATGCAGTTATAACCTCTTCTAGTCATGAGGGTCACAGCAGTGGTGTGCAGCCACATACTCCCAGGCCAATCAGGTTTATAGCAGTGATGTCTGTTGTGGTCCACTAAGCCGATCAGGCTCAAAGTGACCTGGTGCAGTTACAGCAAAGAGCTGCTTTCCTAATCTTCTGGCATCAGTGGCAGCAGCCCTAGCTAAGGACCAGTAGTGGCTAATTTGTTGCTGTCTTTTGGGCAGTTGTCAGATAGGAATAGCACAAAGAGACAGGGAAACCCCTCATGATATGGTTGCTCTGGGTTTTGCTCTCTGATTCAGCTGGCTTCTTTGGACAATTAATACGTCATGAACACGTTGGGCTTCTCCTCCTTGCTTGACAATCTCTTCTTCTGTAGGGGCAGTCACGCACTTTCCTTCTCTCAGGAGGTAGGCAGACTTCTAGACACAAGGCAAAGGTTCAGCAGAAAACCCAGAATTATTGTGATGTCGCCTCACCTTGGGAGACAGGCTGTCTGGTAGATACAAGCCCCAGTTATACAGCAGCACTTAGCGTTCTCTGTGGAGCAGCCTTTCTAGGTAAAGAAGAAATTGGGACTGGAACAATGTAGGGTGATTTGGACGGCCCTTGTATGCACATTTTGTAAATAAGTGATATGGATCGACTGTCTCAAACTTCAGAATCAGTTTGAGTTGATTTTGATTTCAAGTGTCCTTCTCAGGCTGCTTTTCAAACAGGCGCTGTGGTATAGCCTTTCTATACAGTGATGCTTGTCACAGCAGGTAGCAAGGGGACTGCTCGAAGCAGGAACATCCACCAAATGTATAGAATAAAGTGAGAGCTCTCTGCACCTGGCAGTCATCAGCCTTTATAGAACTTTAAACAGGGAAAGACAAAAGGTAGACTTGATCTAGAAACTTTCACACCAAGTTGTGATCAATATCTCGTCCTCTAACATTTATCAAGTAGCAGTGCTGAGTACGGACTAATTTGCAACCCCTTGCTAATAAAGTCTTCATAGAATTTCTAAATGTAGTCCTATCTCCAATCCCCATCAATCCAGTTTCTCGCTCTCTACTCACTAGCCACAGGAATGCAGGCAATACACGTCCACTGTCTGGAGGTACTTTCCTCATCCTTAATTTTGTGCCTAGCTAAACCTAGGGCATTAAAAATTGATCATATTGCCTACAGTACTCAGGCAAATAAACACATACGGCCTCATTTACTATATTTTGACGCACAGTGGTGCAGAAAGCCTTCCTACTGCATTGCAGTGCGTCAAAATAAAAGGCCATGACTGCGACGTATCTAGAAAGGTATGGTGCATTCCTGTCCTGCTCCCTGTGCCGGCACACAAACAGCAGCCATGCGCCAAATCCGAATGCCAGCTTTGCCAGAATTAATGTTTTAGTGCGTAAAAACAATCAGTTATGGCATTTTCATCTTTCTATGTGTGCTGCAGAATGCAGCATGCATCAAAAGAGGAAAAAACAAGAAGAAATAGATGCATTCTATGCCTCCCCTGAGGAGGTGTAGTATTCTGAGGCATTTCCAGGTCTTCAACACTTTGGGAATGTGTCAGGTTTCATGGATGTTGCCAGGAACACACACAGCCATGGAATTCCCTTTCACACAGATTAATGAATGAAAGGTGCCCACATTTACTAGGCCATGAAAAGTCACGTAGGGTGACTTTACGTGGCCTTGTAAAAATGGGCAAGGCCATTGCACTACCGATGCATCAAAAAAATTACGCACTGCTGGTGCAATGGGCTTGTAAAAGAGCCATAAACACCACAGTGAGAAAAAGGGTCATAGGGGTATTTAAAGACCTCCCCAGGTTCACATCCCCTACCACTCAATTCTAATAACATGAAAAACCAGGGGGTCTCAAAAGCTACTGGAGTAGCTCACTGGCTGCGACTCCTCACTAAGTGAGTCAGGACAACAGTTACCTACAAGCCTACAACAACAGGAAAACACAGTAAAGAAAAGAGCAAAAGACAAGTGATTACCAGTGAGATCCACATACAGCTAAATGGATTCCCATCAATGTTTCGCAATGATCAATCTTCTCATTTGGTCATCCATATGTCGGGATGGTATGCCTCCTGATCATAGAGACTTATTGCCATACCCACGATATTAGGCTGAATTGGATCAGATCCATAATCACTTTGGACCATAAGTGATAGAATTCAGTGCAGTGCAAAAACACAAAAGAATGGTGAATAAAGTAGGGTGAGGAGGCGAAAAACAAAGCACTTTTTATTAGAGTATCGAGTCAACTATTAGTTAAAAACAAGAATAGTGCAAAAATGCAGTTTCAACAAATAACTGCAAAAGGGCCAACATATTCCAGCCAGTAGGGAACTAAATCCCACCGCTTTCTTCAGGGCCTCTGCTCTCTAGCTTTGTTTCTGCAAAAGAGGTGTGTGTAAAAGTGAAAACTTATATATAAACTGGATATTAGTGAACATACAAGAAAACGTTAAGAGGTTGGAACAGTTACAACCTGCTTGTACTCATCCTCCACGTCAAGGAATGTGGATAGCATCTAAAAAGTAAGTTAAATAACAGATTACTGTAGAGTAAACTAAGAAACACTAGGGGCCTCATTTATGAGAAATGACGCATCGCTGCGTGAATGCAGCGATGCGTCACTTCTCAGTGCTGGAATGTGTCACAAAAGTGACGCAACTCCAGCAATGCATCCTTTCACATGGGGAAAGCCCCATGTGAAAGGGCTTGCGTCAGTCTTATGCCTGCTGTGAGGCAGGCGCAAGATTTTGACGCAACAGCGTCCTAAAAGTGACGCAGTGAAATCTCATAGATTTCACTGCGTCACTATTATGAGGCTTTTTGCGGGGGAACGCCCCCTCTGCATACATTATTCCTGACGCAGGTATAATGTAGCGCAGGGGTTTACAAAGTGACGCATCTGCTTAGATGCGTCACTTTGTAAATAGTGCGCAACAGGAGGCATGCTTTACGCCGCCGATGCGTCACGAAAAGTGACGCATCGGAAGCGCAAAACTGATGCAAGGCCTCATAAATGAGGCCCCAGGGCTTCTTTGTCCTACACATTCTCTAGCTGCAGCCCCTTCTATCGTCAATCCTTCACAGACAATCGCCAGTTCTCGGAAGACCAAAGCCTGGATCTCAGAATTCACCACATTCAATAAGCCCGCGACATGTAAAGACACAGCATGTAAAAAACTTACATGGAAATATCATTCTTTTCTAAATCAAGGTGTGCTCAACGAACAACGAATCATGTTTCAATCTCCAGTAGAACAACTGTTTGGAAAGAGTTATGTACCTCAGCGAGGAATGAGAAAAACTCTAATTCACTCTGAAGCCCTCTATGAGTACAAACACAATTAGATCATACCAGTGATGAAGCTTAAAAAGACTCATTTCTATAGTTTAAAGAAAAGCAGTTGCCTTAGATAACACTATGTTGAGAGCAACTTATGACACTGCTGCCTACTTATTAGCAATACGCCCAGTTATCAAAGATGTAACATTACAGCCATCACAAATAGTAATAAGACATGCCAACAAAAACCCACCTGTCCGTCGTTGCCTGGGACGGAACCTGAGTCAAGGGGGAGGCAACGACTGGCTCAGGTTAGGCGTATTTATAAGTCAGCTAAAAGGCTAGTCCTGATAACATTCAAGCCCGCCCCTTGTCAGTCAGCGCTAGTCAGATTTCAATGCGCCCGACAACCAAAGCGTCTCAAATGCTTAAAATACGTCACATTTATAAAGTAGAATACCTTGTGAGAGAAGGACCACTTTGTCAATACGAATCGCCGGTTTCTACAGTTTGACTGCGTGACCAAATCGCGAGCATGCGTAAAACTACAAAATAATGTCAGCAAAATGGTAGTTTGTAGTTCTGGAGCAGGATATCATTATTTATTTATTTTCTGGACACCGTTCAGGAGCCCCCTCTAACGCACATCATTTCATGTAAAAGAGCCCCATAGAGCTTTTATACCAGACATGTACTACCCTTACATTGTACACCACAAACTACACGTGGGATGTCAGAGCAAGTTTCTGGGTACACATACAGTGGATCTTTAAGAGGGTTCCTTAGAGAGCACACCCAGTGACAGATAAAATAAACAAAGGATTCACAAAACATGATGCACTGCCACCACCACTTTGACTGCTACACCTAGTAGAAGGTCCATTATGAGTGCACGCTTAGTGCGCCCCTCTAGGTCACAGGGCAAATCCTGGACCTCACATTACCAGTGACAGGCCTCGGCCTCAGCTCACATGATAGATTACTGTGAAAAAAGTAATGATACCACATTCTCGTGCAGTGGGGAAGTCAGGGTAGTGAGTCACACATGTGTAATTGCCATCCCGACAGTCTATTTCCAAATTTAAATTTGATACAATTCACAGCTCCTAAAGAACTTCTCTTCAGAACGAAACTAATCTTGTTATCTTGCATTTCTATCGACCGCCCAACTGCAAATTCGTCCATAAAATTGTGAAGGTTGTTATATCACTTTCCTTTCAAAAGATCAAGAGAAAAATGCCCACACACGCCTTGAAAAAATGTCATTCTGTTCCCCATGCAGTTGCACTCTATCTGTTACATATTTCCTTGACCCGTTGAACCAGTCCAATATTTTTTTCACTGTCTAAATCTCTGCATTATCTCAAATCGAAGAGATCATCTTCCATCATCCCTTCACATCTCGATACACTCACCATATGCAGTATATAAAAATGTTTCTGGTTAGCAAAATAGCTACCAACAGACTTGAGACATAGAGGTTGTTAGAATAATTTTGTTAGCCCAGTGAAAAAAATGTCATGCAGGCTTTGCCTAGATGGGGTTTTCTAGGTTTTCTAGGTTTCTCCCACACCTTAGTGACAATTTCTGGAGGAATGTTGTGATTGAAAAACTTATCAATATCTCCTCAAATTAGGAACTCCAACTCCCCATTATTGCTATATTTTTGGAGCGGATAGTAGAGTTTTCATACCATGAATAGCAGGTCGGTGCAAGCGTATTTTCAAAATCCCTAAAATATTTAACTGACCATGAGATCGCCGAGTTGATACGTCGTCTTTTGATAACAGAATCATTTTTATTTAAATCAATTTGATCTTCAGACTTAGATTTACTACTAGTTGCCACCTATCTGTATCTTCTCAAAAAAGTTTTTAATTTTTTCTCCAACATTTTTAACTTATTCTGAGTTACGTTAAAAGATATATATTTTATATGTTTCTCAACCCATCTGTTAGGCCACCGGACTACTAGTAGGTGATCCCGTGTTTAAAACACCAGCCAAGGTGACTTACCCCAGTTAGCAACATATCCAGAAACCAAGCAAAATGTGTCTGATTATGAAACGAATACGATATTCCATCTCCATATCACTGGGTATTTTATGTTCACTTCTGTAGATACACAATAAATTGTCTTAAAGCCATTACAATGTCTCCAGGAAGGCACTGAGCTCAAAGAATTGAGAATGAATACACACGACTCTCACAGGCTGTAATTATTTTCACAAATGGCCACATTTGTTTGCTTTCATCTTGAATCTCTTTGCTCACTAGACGCAATGATGCCCTCAATATGAATGGCCCAAAGAAGGGCGCAATATTTATCGTAACCTGCGAAACTCGGTGCCACAGAGTTCGGTTTCACTGGGTTTGATAAAGAACACCTATTACAAGAATGGGGAATAACATGCTGATTTGGGGCTTACTGCTCTAAAATCTGCATATCGCAGTAACTACCGGTAATTACAGGGCATTTTACCCTGTTAAATTTTGCCAGTTTCTATTTGCCAAAATTTAAAAGGGCATGCACCTAGTAATTAACTACTCTTTGGGATGAAGTCTGCATCACTTGTAATTCCTATCTGTACACAAATAGCGGGTTGCGCAGGAATCGATGTGTTCTGTCAGCTGGTAATGATGGCCAGAATCTCGCGCAATTAAATAGCTGTAGTGGGCCTGGGTATAAATAAAGATATTTAAACGCAGTCTTTCAAATTCCTCAGTTTTGTGGTGGGAAAGGAATGCTACTCAGTATTAACTACTTGAAAACTTTCAAATATACTCTCAACATGGAGGGGCATATTTTTCAAAAAGTCATGCAACGCACTATTGCGCGGCAAGGCACCTTTCTGTGCTGCGTTGCATGACAGGGAAAAGCCAGGAATGTGCCATATTTAACATGATACAGGCAATCCTGTCTTTTCTCGGTGCTGGTGCGCAATGTGCTGTCTAGCATCAATGCAGGCACCCTTGCACCATGGTTAAAAAATGCCTGTGTTATAAGCAAGATTGTTTTTGTGCCGGAAGAGACACGTTCCTGCACAAAAACAATCTCTGAGGCATTTTCCACTTTCTTTGTGTGCTGTGAAAGAGGAAATAACGAGGAGAAATAAAGACATTTCTTCTCCTTACACCTCCCCCAGGGAGCATTTTGCCACATCACCAGGTCCACCGGTACACTTTCAGCAAAATTAGGAATTTCTTGAAGTTTTACTAATTCATTTTATTTTTATTATCTTTGAAAAATGCCAACACAGTTGTGTATGATTAGATTTGGAATCAATAGTAGCAGTACTGTGGAATGAAAGCTTATTACATTCTCTGTAGTAAATAAACAAAACAAATGATTTAATGGATTGCAATCACAAAAGGGTAGGGAGCACACCTGCCATACCAACATACAATACACCCAGATGCATTGTGGTTAGTGCAGTGCATGATAATTGTCACTTTAGTTGAATATTTTTAGTGTTCACCGTTGTTATTGCAGTCTCGGCCGGTGCAGGTAAGAGTGTTAGGGCAGAGGTGGAGGGACGGCGACAGATGAAATAGAGAAAATAAAATAAATAAATAAAACCACTTACCTTGCGTTTGCCACATCACCATTTGCAGCATCGCTGACTTGTCGATGTTGCGAGCACAAGGTAAGCAATTTTTTTATTTGTTATTTTATTTTCCCCATTCTGTCGTTTGTCGGCTTCTCTCCCACCCCGCCCCACTGCTCTTACGTGCAGCTGCCGTGTATGTTGTTGCAGTCAGTGTATGTCTAGAAACGTGTTTCAGGATAATTGCCCTTCTTAAGTAGAGAGTCACAAGTGAAAATTGGAGGTGCTGGCAAATGCTGCTCATTGTTTGCTCAGGTTTCTCTACCACTTCCAAAGCGCATGTGCATCCCAATGCTTGTCAACCCAACAACTCAACAAGAAGCCAATCAGAAGATGGAGAAGGAGCACACTGCCTTTGTATAACAGTACACAATTTACCCGGAACATGGTGGTACATACGTTCTGGAAATGATACATAAACCTGAGATGACAGTGAGCAGCACTGCCAGCATTCCCAAAATTCACTTGCTACTCTCTACTGAAGAAGGACAACTATCCTGAAACACCATCAATATTGGATAGTAAGGACTTTCAACTAAAGTGAGTGATATCATACAATGTGCAATTCACAATGCATATGGGTGAAGTGTTTGCTGCTATTCCAGGCAGTGTGCTTACTCCCTCTTTTGTAGTGTAATCACATGTTTTTGTTGTGCAGAATGTGTTCCCTAACGCAGTGAGAATTGTAAGGAAACGTTAAACATATATTTCTGGTGCAAAACTATGTAAAATGTGAAAATAAGAGGCTTGGGTCTCAGGCGAATGACGCAGCATGCTCACTGATTGCATAGCACAGATAATGAATCCACACCGAAAGAGGGATGCGTTGAAGAGCTGATTTCGTAGATATAATTTCAAATCCATTAACTTGTCTAGAAGATATTTAAATTTAGTCTAATTCGAAAAAATAATACCTCTGTTCTGCTCTAGCGTTCTTACACGACCCAGATAAAATAATGTGAATAATAAATAATGCAAACTGCATAGATTTCTAATTCGTTTTCCTATATGCATGTTTTTTACTTCGATAAACACTCTTATTTACCATATAATTGCTTAGCGGCAATATCACAATAATTTACACAAGCATTTATGGAAAAATTATGCTATTTACACCCACAGATGGGCATTTTCGAACACTCATGAAGTGCCCCCCTATCTGAAGAGAGGCCTAGGAAGCCTGGGGGTGGCACTGTGTTAGACCTGGCATCATTGGCACGGGTCTCCATTCCTCTTTTCGCTTCCTATCTTTTATGTTGCTGTATTTAGATGCTCTAGTGCTGTGCCACTGCTAATCAGCGAAACAGCGTGAATGCTCCTTGTGTAAAAATGACTGTAGGAATTAGGAGAACCATCATTGGCTCATTTGGTCTACCTGTCAGTCCCTTGTATAAGTGCACTGTGTGTGCCCAGGGATGGTAGACCCAATACTGCTGGTGGGCCTATGTATGAGTAGTATGTGAGTGCAAATAGTGTTGTGGTATCAGGGTTTCTCTTTTTGTGTATAAAACCTAAAATGTATTTAAATGATGAATCATGTTTTTATGTTTGCTTAAACTGATCTAAAAAAATATAATGAATTTAAAAGAAAGAAATGTAAAAAAAGTAGAAAAAGGTTTTTTGATATTTATACAAAAAACGAAATAAACGTTTCAAAATATAAACAAAGAAAGTGTTATTGGTATATCTTGAAGGACATTGAAAAAGATATGAACTATGTCATAACATGTGGAGGAGTGTGGCTCAATAGTTAGAGCGGCAGACCCTGATGCTGAGGTCTGGCCAGGGGACCAGGGTTCGATTCCTACCTCGGCAGCGTCTCGGGCTCAATTTCCTCGGACCTATTAATTCTCGCCTCGGTGCCTATTCTAATCACGGGCCCCACGCTGCAACTCTGGACAATAGCTTGCTTAGCCTCCACACCAGCCCCAACAGCGCTAAGGATTCCTGGATTCACCCTGGGGGTGCCCAGGAGTGGACACTTCACAGGGAAAGCCAGGAGGGGTTCCACAGCGGTATGAGTGCCAGGAAGCTGAATAGGTGACACCGCAAGGTGACCGTCTGGTGACAGTGCGCTCTATAAATACCATGACATTTACATTTACAAAGTATATAGGCCATGAGGGAACTTTTTCTTGTTGAATGCATGCTGCAGACCACTGCAACCAAGAGTTGTGGTCGCTGGGAGTCCGCCTGTCACCGTCTCTGCTTCTTCGAGTAGCTTCTTGCTGTGTCCCCGTCCAACAGGTATCTGGTGCACAAAGGGTCGTGTAGACCCAGGCCTTGAACTCAGTCAGTGCCACGTTATTACATTTTTCAGTCCATTCTGATTTATGTGCATTGTGGCTTGATAAAACGCTTTGAGAGTCTTGTGTTAAACCTTAGATAAAGATACTATTTTTATATACCTACTTGAGTTGTGTCCTTTTGTGGTGTAGTTACTGCCTTATTGTGCATGGTCATAAATGCTTTACACACTGCCTCTGAGATAGGCCTAACTGCTTGTGCTAGGTTACCACAGGGTTGAGCAGGGGTTATCAAAGGGGGTAGCCCACTTGCCCTGACATAGGAAGAAAAGTCCCTATTTGGACATTGGCGCCAGCCATTGCCAACTAGAGACACTCATTTTTAACACACTGCTTCTACACTTTTACACAAAGTGCCACAGTGGTTGACATGGTCTCATGCTGATAGTAATTCCTCACAGTCAGGAGCTTCCAGTACTGACAATTGGTTTGTGGGTCCAATTAACCCAGCGGAAGCCACATAGAGATCTCTCTGAGAACGACCAGGGTAGATTGCTGGAGTATGGGACAATATGCACTATTGGAGAAAGGCAGTGGAGTACTGAAGTTCAGAGTGGTGAATCTTACGAAACCTCCTCCACCTCCTAACACTTGTGCCAGGCGGTGCAATAAAGTCTTGGGGAGACACGCCTGGGCCCTTCTTTCTACTTGTCCTGCTGGATAGTCATGGAATGAGTGTGGTATGGGTGGTGTTTTACAATTGAATGGCTATAGAAAAAGGTTTTTACATACCTTGATATATCTTGAATAAGACTAATGTTAAATATTCATCTCTAAAGATGTGTTTAAATTATGTTGTACCTCCATCTTGTACCTTTTGTAAAGCATGTTTGTTGGAAATGGCCATTTTCGCAGGGTTATCACCAACGATTTTGCTTCTTCCTCCCTTATTTTACCTGACCTGTGGTTGTTGGCTATAGGACCCTGAGCACTTCACCACTGCTGATCAGTGATAAAGTGCATATGCTCTCTGTTTAAATTGCTACTATGGTTGGTTATCCATGATTGGCAGATTTGTTTCATCAGTAGGTCCCTAGTAAAGTGCACTGAGTGTGCCACGGGCTGGTGATTCAATGCTACTAGTGGGCCTGCAGCACTGATTGTGCCACCCACATGAGTAGCCCTACAATGGTGTCTCAGACCTGCCATCGCAGTGCCTGTGTACAGTTGCTAACTGCCATGCTGACCTGACCAGTGCCCCACTGGCCAGGCCTAACCCTTCCCTACCTCTACACATTGGACACCCCTATGGAAGGACCAAGGTACCCCCCTGGGCAGGGTGCAGTGTATGTGAAAGGTAGAGCATGTACTAGTGTGGATGACATGCTCTGATAGTGAACTACTGCAAATTTCGTTTTTCACTATTGAAAGGCTATCTTGCCCATAGGCTATAATGGGAAATGCTGTGTATAATGTTTACCTGCATATCTTCCCGTAGGAGCAAGATAGAAAATTGAAGTCTGGTATCCCTGAACTCAGAATTTGATAACCCATCTTTTAGGAAGGATGGATTTTAAATCCTGTGTTTGAAAGCAGAACATTTAAAAAGTAGCTGTTTTCTTGTCTAACCTTTCTGTGTGCCTTTGCCTGTTTGTGAATTGACTGTCTGGTTTGTAAGTGACAGGAGCTGGGGTGGCTCCTGGAGGCTGGATGAGTCAGCACTGGGCTGAATAGCTCCATCTGCATCTTGAGTGGTGGGAGGGGATAGTATTTGGGCCTGAATAGGGCTGTGCCTGCCTTCCACAATGCTGGCTCCACCTCCTGCTGGGCGGCTGACAACCCTGTCCTTCTCTCTCAAAGGAAAGAAGAAGTCATGTAAACAGAGGTCTCCAGGACTGACCAGAACTGGTTTGGACTAGGCAAAGGCCTCTCTAACTTCAGCAAACAAAGAAAATATTGGTTTATAAAGGGATACCCAGACCCCAAAACTTTAGACCTTCCTGGAATCAAGAAGGAACTTCTGCCAAGGAGAAAAGCTGGAAGACTGAAGAGGAAGGACTGTCCTGCTGTGTGTTTGTGGGTTGACCTGCAGTTGCTATTCTGCCAAGGAGAGAGAAAGGATTTTGCAGTTGCTGTATCTCCTTGCTGGAAGATATCTCCAAGGACCTGAGGAGAGTTGGCCTCCTGTTATGAAGTCCCAAGAACAAAAGGACTTCACCCCCAGATTCCCCCTTGAACTCTGCTGTGTGAGTTCTGACCTGCCTAGAGTGCTTGATCCATTTGTGGGACCTCTGGAGGTTGTTTCCTGCTGTTTGGGGAGCTGGACAAGAAGAAAAGAAGAAAATCTACAATTTGCATACATCGCTCGCTGGCGGAGCGCATTGTGGACAGTGCGAGAAGATTTCCGTAGCTGCGAAAAATCGTCGCAGCACCGATGCATCGTTCGCTTGCGGAGCGCATCGCCCCGGTGCGGGAAGTTTCCTGTACCTGCAAATATTGCTGCAGAGCCTGTCGTCGCTGTGAGAACCGACGCACCGCTTGCTTGCGGACCGTATCCCGTCACTGCGAACATCGTTGCAGAGTCCTGCGCCAACACATCGAGAGGCCGCGGCAGAAGAGGATCAACACTGCACCATGCAACAACGCCCCGAAGATCGTCGCATTGTGCCAGTGCGAGGCACTTCCTACCGGAGAACCTGCTCCCCAGAATCCATACAAAGTAGCGCATCGTGCCCCATACAGACCGGATTCGTCGCAACAGCCCACTGCATGCAGCGGGGTTGTCGCATTGACTCCCCAGGATCTCAGGAGTAAGCATGGGCGTAAAATCCGCTCCGCTCGCGGATTTTTCGGATTTTCGGCAAATTCGCAATCCGCGAACTCTCGCGAATTTGTCGAAAATCCGTGAATCGGCTCGCGGCGGATTTTTTGCTTGGTTGCGGCGCGCGGCGTGGTGCACGGCGTTCACTTTCCGTCATTTTAGCGTTTGCCGAGTTGTTTTTCTTTGCGAGTGACGCGCCATTTTAGATCTTGCTGCGTGTTCCCGCGGGAGTTTGTCGCCCGCGAATACGTACTCGTGGCTTGCCACCTTGCACAGCACACCTCGCGAGAGTTCGCAATTGCGAACACGTAGTTGCGGCGGAAAGGAACAATCTCGCACTTGCGAAATAGAGATTTTGCAATTTCGCACAAGAAAATCACCAGCAAACAGGATAAACCTTCAGAAAATTATGATTTTTATCAGAATCACTCCTCAGGTTGACATTTGCATGGCCTTTTTTTTTGCAAGGAGTCCATTTTGGGGGGAGGGGGAGGAAGGAAGTGCCCCACAGTCTCCAACTTCCTGTTCCTGTCCAGCAGGCTCCTCCCAGTGCTTTGTCCATCTCCTGGTCACTTTCATTTGGATCTGGAGCTGGAAGGATTACTTTTTGTGGGTGCTGCTGGATATTTGGATTTGAGGCCTTTTTGACTGTCTTTGGATCACTTTTGGATTAGAAATCAACTTTCACAAGTAAGTTTGTTTGGGGCATTACAGTTGCTGCAAGTACAATTTTTGAACTTTTTCAGAAAATTAAATAAATTATATTGTGGGTAGCCACAGTATCCAGTAGGACGAGGGTTGGTTATGGGTGCATGATACAACTGTTTTGTTGAATTTAAACACCATTGAGGCCATGGATGGGCTGGGATTGTGCAGATTTTATTGTTTTTTGTCGTTTTTTTGGGCCTGCTGGTGTGGCCCTTTGCCCAGGGGTGGTGAGTGAGTGTTGCATGGGCCTAGTCTTTCTGTGGGGTATCTTCTTGAATTTAAACATAATTGAGGCCATGGATGGGCTGGGATTGTGCTTATTTTATTGTTTTTTGTCGTTTTTGGGGGGCTGCTGGTGTGGCCTTTTGCTTGCCCAGGGGTGGTGGTGGTGCATGGACTGAGTGTGCCTGTGGTGTGGTCTCACTCTCTTTGATGTAAACATCATGGATGGCATTGGATTGTGGTGATTTCTGGCTGTTTTTCTGTTTTTTGTGGGTGTACTACTGTTGATGTGGACTGGCCATGTGGGTGGTGGTGGTGGCCATCTTGAGTGCTGGCTGGTACAGGCAACATGTGCTTGGGGTGTAAGGGGGCCATTTTGAGGAGAGGCAGTGTCTGAGGCCTGCACTTATTTTGCCTACTTTTCATCCCTTATGCCCAGGGGTAGTGAGTGTTGCATGGGCCTAGTGTTTCTGAGGGGTGTCTTCTTGAATTTAAACACCATTGAGGCCATGGATGGGCTGGGATTGTGCAGATTTTATTGTTTTTTGTCGTTTTTTTGGGCCTGCTGGTGTGGCCCTTTGCCCAGGGGTGGTGAGTGAGTGTTGCATGGGCCTAGTCTTTCTGTGGGGTGTCTTCTTGAATTTAAACATAATTGAGGCCATGGATGGGCTGGGATTGTGCTTATTTTATTGTTTTTTGTCGTTTTTGGGGGGCTGCTGGTGTGGCCTTTTGTTTGCCCAGGGGTGGTGGTGGTGCATGGACTGAGTGTGCCTGTGGTGTGGTCTCACTCTCTTTGATGTAAACATCATGGATGGCATTGGATTGTGGTGATTTCTGGCTGTTTTACTGTTTTTTGTGGGTGTACTACTGTTGATGTGGACTGGCCATGTGGGTGGTGGTGGTGGCCATCTTGAGTGCTGGCTGGTACAGGCAACATGTGCTTGGGGTGTAAGGGGGCCATTTTGAGGAGAGGCAGTGTCTGAGGCCTGCACTTATTTTGCCTACTTTTCATCCCTTATGCCCAGGGGTAGTGAGTGTTGCATGGGCCTAGTGTTTCTGAGGGGTGTCTTCTTGAATTTAAACACCATTGAGGCCATGGATGGGCTGGGATTGTGCAGATTTTATTGTTTTTTGTCGTTTTTTGGGCCTGCTGGTGTGGCCCTTTGCCCAGGGGTGGTGAGTGAGTGTTGCATGGGCCTAGTCTTTCTGTGGGGTGTCTTCTTGAATTTAAACATAATTGAGGCCATGGATGGGCTGGGATTGTGCTTATTTTATTGTTTTTTGTCGTTTTTGGGGGGCTGCTGGTGTGGCCTTTTGCTTGCCCAGGGGTGGTGGTGGTGCATGGACTGAGTGTGCCTGTGGTGTGGTCTCACTCTCTTTGATGTAAACATCATGGATGGCATTGGATTGTGGTGATTTCTGGCTGTTTTTCTGTTTTTTGTGGGTGTACTACTGTTGATGTGGACTGGCCATGTGGGTGGTGGTGGTGGCCATCTTGAGTGCTGGCTGGTACAGGCAACATGTGCTTGGGGTGTAAGGGGGCCATTTTGAGGAGAGGCAGTGTCTGAGGCCTGCACTTATTTTGCCTACTTTTCATCCCTTATGCCCAGGGGTAGTGAGTGTTGCATGGGCCTAGTGTTTCTGAGGGGTGTCTTCTTGAATTTAAACACCATTGAGGCCATGGATGGGCTGGGATTGTGCAGATTTTATTGTTTTTTGTCGTTTTTTTGGGCCTGCTGGTGTGGCCCTTTGCCCAGGGGTGGTGAGTGAGTGTTGCATGGGCCTAGTCTTTCTGTGGGGTGTCTTCTTGAATTTAAACATAATTGAGGCCATGGATGGGCTGGGATTGTGCTTATTTTATTGTTTTTTGTCGTTTTTGGGGGGCTGCTGGTGTGGCCTTTTGCTTGCCCAGGGGTGGTGGTGGTGCATGGACTGAGTGTGCCTGTGGTGTGGTCTCACTCTCTTTGATGTAAACATCATGGATGGCATTGGATTGTGGTGATTTCTGGCTGTTTTTCTGTTTTTTGTGGGTGTACTACTGTTGATGTGGACTGGCCATGTGGGTGGTGGTGGTGGCCATCTTGAGTGCTGGCTGGTACAGGCAACATGTGCTTGGGGTGTAAGGGAGCCATTTTGAGGAGAGGCAGTGTCTGAGGCATGCACTTATTTTGCCTACTTTTCATCCCTTATGCCCAGGGGTAGTGAGTGTTGCATACTTGCATGTCCCTAGTCTTTCTGTGGGGTGTCTTCAATGTAGACATCATGGATGGCATGGGATTGTGCTCATTTTTCTGTGTTTTGTCGATTTTTTGGGGTGTATAACTGAACTGATGTTCCTCTGTCTTCCATTGCTTTTAGGTGCACAAGAAGACTCAATAGAACCACCAGTGCCAGGAAGAAGTCCTGCAGCGGTGTGTGCAGCATAACGTCACGCGACGTCACGTCTGGACACAGAACCCTCTGCAACTCGTGCAACTGCTGCCTGCTGACCTGCTCTGAAGAAGATGGCCCCAAAAAAAGTAACCCGTAGCTCCTCTAGCAAGAAAGGTGCCAGTAAGGAGCAGAAGAAGCAAGTTACCAAGGACACTGGTGTGCCGCCCGCCCCTTTTTTTGGGAGTAAAAAGAAAAGTATGCCTGCAGCAGCTGCAGCGGGATCTGCTGGGGACCAAGCTGGCAGCAGCACCCCCGCTCCATTGGGCTCAGTGCCACCACCACCACCACGCCAACTTAAGTCCAAGCCCTTGAGTGCTGCAGAGGCAGCCAGTATACTTCTTCAATCACCATCGACCAGTGATGTTGGCTCATCGCAAGAAAGCAGCAGCAATGTCCCTCAATCAACACAGGTTGTTGTAGCTCATCTGGCGAGTGTTGAACAACCACAGCCGCAACAACAATCACATGTGCAAGTACAAGCCCAAGTACATGTGGAAGGAGAGGCAGCGCAAGGAGATGCGCAAGCAGAGGTGCATGAGGGTCACAACAAGTGCCCACAATAGTTGTTCCTCCCGAAGTAGGGGCACATCAGGAAATCGACAATCAAGGCGAGGTATCATTTGAGGAAGCCACTCCTCCTGATGATCCTTCATTGTCTTCCACACCCCTAGCAAGGAAGAGATCAAGGGTGGTGTCTACATCCTCTTCAAGCACACCTCCTTCTGATGATACGGATCAAACTTGGGAACAAACAAAGGTAGTTAAGCGTAAAAGGAAGCTCGTCCAAAGTCTCAGAGTTATGGAGTGTGATGAGTCTCAACAAGAAGTGGCGGATACTGCTGCTGATGAAGACTCTGCCAACGACGACCCAGTCATCATAAAGGTCACTGCAGCCCCAGCGGGCATGCAGCAAACAGACATTTTGACCCTAGCCCGAAGAGCTGCTGAGCGTGATGATGATGTTGTCGATGAGGAGGCAGTGGAAACACCACAATCATTGGAGTGAAGTAGTACACCAACTCGTCCCGCTTCCATATTTCTTTCGGGCAAGAAGAGACCTCCGTCAACCTCGACCTTAATTAGTGGCGGTGAAAGTGCAAAACGTACAAAAGTTGGGCAATCCACATCCTCCACTTCATCTGGCATTAGCTTCATGACCACCACCACCAGTATCGCCGCCTCCTCCATGTCCCACAGACACTTCAAGTCCCCAGTTTGGGACTTCTTTACTGTTTGTCCAAAAAATCCAAAGTTTGCCATTTGTACCATTTGTAAGCAAGCAGTTAGTCGTGGTAAGCCAGGTACCAACTATGGTACCGGAGGCCAGAGAGGTCATCTTAGGAGACAGCACACTGTCAAATGGTTTGCGCACCTAGATGCGATCAAGAAAGGCCAAATTCAAGGAAACGTTGATGTTTCATCTGATGATGACGAGCAGGAAGAAGACGTGTCAAACACTTCCCTTACACCCAGTACCCCTGTCAGCAGCACACCCAATGTGAGGCACACTAAGAGTGTTGGAGCGAGTGAGACACCAACGCACAAAAGTTCACCAGCGAGCAAAATTGGGTCAACGAAGTCATTATCAGCCCGTAAATGCTTGGTCCAGGGCAACATTAGAACAATGCTTACTTCAGACGTGCCATATGAACGCAACCACCCACTGACGCGTCTGTATAACACTAAGCTGGCTAAAATGCTAGCTGTGGACCTTCTACCTTTTTCTTTTGTAGAAGCGGTAGGTTTTCTTGAATTAGTGGCAACGCTCTGCCCTAAATGGAAGGTTCCGAGCCGGTTCTATTTTGCCAGAGTTGCGGTTCCAGCACTACATGAAGATGTGCTGCAGGCGATTGGGGCAGCTTTGCAGAAGAGTGCTGTTCACACAATACATCTGACAACAGACATGTGGACCAGTGGCGCAGGCGCTGATTACATGTGCATCACTGGACACTGGGTCTCTTTTTCAGGTGTTTTAGCAAAGCTAAACGCAGGTGTTGACCCGGACAAAGTTTTCAAAGCTGCTCGGAAGCATGCAACACTAGCCATGTTTGGCTTGGAGAAAAGTCACACAGCAGAAAACCTTTTGGAAGAGTTTAACAAAAAGGTCTTGAAAATGCTATCCCCCCTAAAACTCAAGATTGGTTATGTTTCCACGGATAATGGCGCCAATGTAGTAAAGGCCATGCAGAAGGGTGACCATGTTAGAGTGCCGTGTTTGGCGCACTGTATCAACCTGGTAGTTCAAAAATTCTTGAGTGATAAAGACAGTACAGCGTTCGAGGTAATGGCCACCTGCCGCAAAATGTGCAACCATTTCAGCCATTCTTTTAAGGCCCGGAAGCATCTGCGGAGACTGCTATTTCAACGTGGAATGCCAGTGAAAGCACTCATCCAGGAGGTGGCAACACGTTGGAACTCAACCTTCTACATGCTTGAGCGTCTGTATGAGCAGTATACGGTACTCGATCACTATTTCTTCACAGAGGGTACATCTCAGAAGGAGGACCTGCGGATGAGTGCGGCGCAATGGGACATAGTTAAAAGCCTGACAGACATGCTTCGTCCTTTTGAGTTCTTCACGCGTGCAGTCAGCCAGGAGGACTGTAATTTGGGAAAAGCTATCCCATTGTTGTGCATGCTGGAGCACCAACTGATGGCGGTGTCTTCTGAGTTTGAAAAAGATGTACAAAAAAAAGACCATTTTATTTTGTCTGAGAAATTATTAGAGCGCCTACGTGGTGATGAACGTCTTCAAAAGATCAAGTCAGATCAGCATTACATTTGTGCTACTATTCTGGATCCACGCTACAAAAAGGCGCTGGCAGGCGAAGCATTCTTTCCTTTTGCTGATGCAGATGTTCAAAAGTACAAACATTGGTTAGCCTGGTCAGCCAAGAGGTTTGAAAAAGAACGGCAGGTTATTGAAGGAGAAGCCAGTACATCAGCATCAGCATCAGCAGGCCATCCCCAGTCACAAGAATCCACTTCTGCACCTGTGGCTGGGGCACAAGTGACCTCTCAGCCGTTAAAGACACCGGCAACTGGATCATCTGCACCACACACAACAAAAACAGTGGCTGTTGTAGAGGATTGGCTAAGTTTGCTTGGGTATGGTTCTCGAAAAAATGTCACAGCCACAGCAAAAAGTAAGCAAAGTGGAGGAACCGTTGCTGACCTTGAGTCGATGGTGCAGGACTATCTGAATGACTCAACAGTGGTCTTTCTTAATGATGAGCCATTGCAGTATTGGCATGGCAAAAAACAATTGTGGCCACAGCTCTTCAACCTGGCTATAAACTATTTGTCTTGCCCACTCGCAAGTGTGTCTTCTGAACGTGTTTTCAGTGCTGCTGGTGGCATTGTAACTCCCAAACGGAGCCGCCTCTCGCCCAAAAATGTGGAGCGGCTGACAATGATCAAGATGAATCAGCACCTCATACCACCAGATTACAAAGTACGAGAAAGCACGCCGCATGAAGACGAGGAGGACGGCAACGTAGATGAGGGGATTTGTTCTCTGTTCGGTGTCACTGACCTCATCCAGCCTGAATTCGCAGAGTATGATGACGAAATCTTGTTCTTATTCCCTGACACCGAGCCCTGAAAATGAGACAATCAATCAAGAACTTTCTTTTTCGTCCTTATTCACTTTTATTCCTGTGTGCTTTGTGTCTCTCTTTCTTTGTTTTGCACAGTTAATTTAATTCAAACTTTAATCACCTAATCCCAAAAACAAGACCATCATCAGAACTGTCTTCACTTGTTTGCTTATTGATTTGAAGGTGCCGCAGTCTACATTCCTCAGGTTCACAAGTTCTGAAGAACATGCTCCTCTATCCTCCTCCTCCAGACTGCGATTTCCCTCCAAGCAGAGTGCTGGATTACGCCCAATGAAGAAAGACTCAGCACTTGTGGGGGTGTTGTACTTCTTTGCGGGTGAGTTGACGGATTTGGGCCCATTGCTGTGAAGCTCTAATAATGGACAAAAGTGTTTTGGACCAAATATGAGGTGGAAATTTCTTGCCGTTTTTGCTGACTTGCTTGCCTTTGAGGTGCTCTTTGGCGGGGTTCCGGGTGTTTGTGGGTAATTTTTGGTGTCTGTCGAAGCACTGATGCGACATTCTAATCTTGATTGCATTTGCTTTTCAGGAAATCCGTGGTGGAAAACAGGAGTTATGATGATTGATGATGATGACCTAGCTGAACAGCGCCGCATTTGGACCGAAGGCCGAGAGATATTGTAAGTATGAGATTTTGCTTTTTCGCTGTTTGGGGGTGTTGTCGGGTGCTTTTTTGCGGGTGGGTTGGCGGGTCTTGCCTGGGGCATTCCTGGGAAGGTCTAATACCGGATAGAAGTGTTTTGGACAAAATCCATAAGGAACAGCCTTTTTTTTGCTATTTCTTCTGACATCTTGCTCAATGTAGCGTTTTGGGGGGCTTCCTGCGGTTCGTGGGTGGGTTGCAGCCGGGGTGTCTGTCTTGTCGAAGCACTGCTGCGACAGTCTAATCTTGATTGCATTTGCTTTTCAGGAAATCCGTGGTGGAAAACAGGAGTTATGATGATTGATGATGATGATGACCTAGCTGCACAGCGCCGCGTTTGGACCGAAGGCCGAGAGACATTGTAAGTATGAGATTTAGCTTTTTCGCTGTTTGGGGGTGTTGTCGGGTGTTTTTTTGCGGGTGGGTTGGCGGGTCTTGCCTGGGGCATTCCTGGGAAGGTCTAATACCGGATAGAAGTGTTTTGGACAAAATCCATAAGGAACAGCCTTTTTTTTGCTATTTCTTCTGACATCTTGCTCAATGTAGCGTTTTGGGGGGCTTCCTGCTGTTCGTGGGTGGGTTGCGGCCGGGGTCTCTGTCGAAGCACTGCTGCGACAGTCTAATCTTGATTGCATTTGCTTTTCAGGAAATCCGTGGTGGAAAACAGGAGTTATGATGATTGATGATGATGATGACCTAGCTGCACAGCGCCGCGTTTGGACCGAAGGCCGAGAGACATTGTAAGTATGAGATTTAGCTTTTTCGCTGTTTGGGGGTGTTGTGTCGGGTGTTTTTTTGCGGGTGGGTTGGCGGGTCTTGCCTGGGGCATTCCTGGGAAGGTCTAATACCGTCTAGAAGTTTGTTGGACAAAATCCATAAGGAAACACCAGTTTTGGCACTTTTTGTAAGTTAGGGTTCGTTAGGGTTAGCCCTAGCAGCAGGATTGCATGTGTTTCGGGGGGTTCTATTGCAACGCGGTTCTGTTGTTGTAGAGCACTGTTGGAGCGATGCTGGCTATGGATACTTTTGCTTGCTTGCAAGTGGTTTGAATACAATCCACGGTCTGTATTTGGGCCTACTGTTACTTTCAAAGTACGTTTTGTAAACATTTTTCTGCTAGGCATCGTTTTTGGAGATATGATTGGGGTTCTTCTACATTTTTGCGACTGGCTTTAGTAAGGGTCTTGGTGGGAGCATTGCTGGGAAGGTCAAATTTTGTTCTAAAACACAGTAGTACACCTACCTTGAGGGGAAAGATCCGCTATAATATTTTGGCCATACTTATTGATCCTTAAAAAGGTGACTCAGACAGAGCACGCAATTTCAAAAATATTGTACTGTCTATTAGGGAAATCAAAGTGTGACTTTTTGCACCACACAGCGTACATACCTTTTATTTATTTATCAGTGGTATTGTAATAGCACTTCCTGTTTTCCGTTCAATAATTACAGGCCGGGTTTCAGTCAACATCCGCCAGGCAGGCAGTGGACAGGGTGTCTTCTGTCAGTGGTCACCACATTGATGGACGAAGCGTCAGCTGGAATGGAGGAGTGCCGCCAATAAGAGGAATTGTTTGCTGCATGCAACTTACTTACCAAATTCAACAGGACAACTCCAACAACATACGCAATACAGATACAGTATCCATTGTTGTCTTTTATTCTATGAGTGTGACTGCATGTGCTTACCTTTAGTTTGTAACCAAAGATTGTCTGTATCTTCAATTATTGTTTGTCCATGCTCTGCTTTTTTTTTCTTCTCTCAACAAAACCTACCCAAAAAGAAACCCCCATTCCCATCCATTTTACAAACCCTAACCCTCTTCCCCCGGGCTGTGTTGTTTTGCTTGATGTCTGACTAAAATGACATCAATAATTCCACACACTTGCTGGGGAGGATAAGGTCATAGCAGCAACAGGCTGGTGAAGGAATACGAGGATATCTTCTAGACTTACTCAGCTTCAGTACTATATCTTCTAGTAGTAGTAGCCAATGTCAAATAAATTCAACGCAAGTACTAGTTATACTTGCAAGCAAATACTTTACCATTTGTTAGGCTACATTATGGCACTGTTCTAGTGTACTGTCACCTGCTATTTTCTCGATCGTACCGTAACCGTTGTAATGCTACAGTAAGGAGGACAAACAAGGTTTCGTTTTCTTTTTTTCCATAGACATGCAACTGCCACTGTGTCACACCACTAGTACCACCGCAATGAGGAAATGTCACCCGCCCAGGATTGACAACGTTAATCCCCATTTCACCTGGAGCCAGCCCTGGGCCTAGCCCTAATTTCTAACACAAATTACAGGTAAGATAAGCGTTTGGTGGGAGGTAGTATAATGGAGTATTATTTCGGAGTAGACAAGAGATTGACGGTTGTACTACTAAAGTCCTACGACTGTTCAGGAAAACAAAGTTACTGTTACACCCCCGCCCCCCACCCACCAGACTGAAAAGCAGTAAAAAACAGGTATGGTCAGATAAAGTTTAAAAATATATTTATTTAGCCCTAACAAAATAATCTCCCTCACCCACCCTAACCCCAACGATTGTCTTTGAAACGTCCCAAAACGATCCCAACTCCCAAATCCCACCCCCCAAAAGTCTATAAAAAAAGGGCAAGGGACACTCCACTACTGGAGGGTGCTGGTGCTGGTGCATGATGCGGCATGGGCATCATACTCCTTGCGGAGGGTGGCAAGCTCGGAGCGGAGGCCCTTAACCAAGTTCTTATATTTTAGGACCTCCTGCTCCAGGTTGGACATGCGGACTCGTAGGCGGCGTTGGCGGTCCTTGCAGCTCCTGTGGGGGGCAGCTGGTATTTCGGTTGCTTGGCGGTGGCGGTCGTCTTTCTTAGCCCGGCTCGGTCCCGCTGGCTTAGTCACGGAGGAGGATGCAGTGGTCACAGTCGAGGATGTCGTTGTTGCCCCGCTCGACTGCGTGTCCTCCTCCTCCTCCAGGGCCACCAGCCGCCGATATTCGGCGACTGTGGCCTCCAGCCTCCGTTGCCGGGCCAATCTAGCCTGCTCCCTCCTTGTCGTTGATTTGGAAGGAGCAACTATATGAAGAAAGAAAGACATAGTCTGTAACCAATGCTCCTTATTAATAACACAAAGTGATTGAGCCGAAAGTTGGGTCACAGAGTACAAGTAGCAAATTGAAAGCACATTACATAACTATTGAGGACAGTATCTATGTAACCTCCCACTTCTGCATCCTTGCTCTAACATTAGTGGTAGTTTAATGAACAAATTCTACGACCACTATGGACTTCCATTACAGTCGACTATGACAGTACACCAGTCTTATTCTTCTTCTTCTCTCTTGTTTAGGGAAATTGGTACGTTATCTTATGCAAGCCGGCAGAATGACATGGACAGCACAGTGAACTTGCACCCGAGAAAAAAAGTTGCACACCATGATGAGTGAGACAGACTTGCGTTACTGTACCGGTCCAGTACATGCAGGTGGTGAAGCTATTACTTTTCTATTACGGGTGGCACTGAGAATACTCTGTTACAAGGGCTACTGCTTAATTAATTTACCTTTCACCCTACAGTGCAAATGAGTACTAGAAAAGGAAAATGAAGAAGCTCACTAATTTGATTATCTATCACTTCACATGGGACGTATTTAATGACAGATGAGATGACTTTAGGTGCTTTGCTTAATATTGAGTGAACAGTGATACACCCACACATGAATGACGTACTACAAGTAAACTAAAGTTATTAAGAGAGGTACGAAGTGTCCACCGTAATAACCAGATATATGCTGTGAATGCAAACGCAATACAAAGTACTGCTACTATTCATGGTAGTATTGGACACATTTACAATTTCTTTTCCTTGCCTTCCCTGCACTGGAACGGACGTGCGGGTGCGGTGGTACATGCTCTTCAAGGTAACACTTACTTCACCTGGCGACCATCTACTCTCTCTAGATACACATGTGCTATCTAAGAGTCAGAGAATACCATGCTCCAGGCATCCATTCAGTCAAAGTATACGCACACATACAGTTTCTGTTTCACCCACCCAGGCTGCTGTCCTTCCACCCATCCTTGCTTCATCATTGACCCAGCCATGCACCATACCATATTCTTTCCTTCCCAGCCACCTCGGGGGCCAAGCAAACACATATCGTTCTTCTTTGCCAGCCATCATACAAGTTCGCGTCCCACTTACTTACACCCTTCTTTCGCTTTTCGTTCATCCCATCCATCACGTTCGTCTAAGAACTTATTGGGATTCTTCTCACCAAAAACTTCACAGCTAAGTCGAAGTACATTTCGAGGAGGCTACTACCTGGTTGATTTGTAATTGTAATACACCCGTGCAGAAAGCACACTATGCAGTCTTCAATCTCAATAAGTAAGGAATATATAGCTTACCTGTTTCCGCCACCACCGTTTGATCCCCCACAGGAACGTCCGCCGGCTCTTGCACCGCCTCCTCCCCAGAGGCCTCCGAGTCCTGGTCCAACACAGCCACCTCCGCGCTGGCCCCGTCACCAGATGTTACACCTACAAAGTACATTTAAGAATGTTAGAATACACCACTCACTACTATATAATATTTGGTCTAGGAGAAATGTTAAAAAAACAGAATACAATGTAATAATTTGTGACTGTCTACTCCATAGTAAAAATGTCCCATTTTCCAGGGAAGGCTGTTGCTTGCTGCACTTTTATGCACAAGTGATGAATGCTTGCTTTTGATTTTTAACACGCACCACTTTTTCTCCTAACAGACAGAAGCTTGACTCCTAAGAACACGACCAGGATCAAGTTCAAACCAGGTGAGAGCTCGGCTCGACCACAAGAAATGTGTCCAATTAATCGTCAGCACTAACCACTTTTCCGTTTTCAGTTAAATAGTTTTATGACAAAGTAGATTTTAATAAATGTGTTTACTTTTAATAAAGCTTTTAAACTTAAATAGACTCTGTGGTTTTTGTTCCTCTAGACTAGAGTGGATGAGCTAAAGGTTTTGGAATTTTTGCAAGCATGAGTGCCTCTGACACTTCTTGACTGTGCTGTGACTCCGTACTACTCTCTTGTCCTGCGTACGATAATCTAGAGATCATTGGGGATCTATAATCGGTGACTTCGGGAGCTGAATGACTCTGCCACACTATCTAGTCAGTAAGGAGACAGTGCATAGAGGTATTGCTGAATATAATGGGAGTCCAATGGAATTGCCAAATGTCCAATCTTAGTTAGCTACACAGACAGACTAATAAGAATAGTCTAGTAATACCACAGGGAGTCATATTCGAGGCAGGATAAGAATTTATATCCAGTCTACAAGAAGATCAAAGACGATTTAGAAAAAATCGAATGAGGAACGCTAGGACAAAATAGGTACTGTTTATTAAAATGTAAACTTACTGGGGCCAGCAAATGAGCCCTCGCCTGCCCGATCCTGGCCTGCATCCTCAGCACCCTCCTCCTGTGTCCTCTTGCCCTTGGGGGGAGCTGATGTACAACATGAAAGAAAGAAAAACCAGAAAACATGGATGAGATTTTTCAACCAAATCAAACATTTCAAAAGAACAATAACAAAATATTTTGGAAAATTAGCAAATAGATAGACAACTATTCCACGGGATCTATCTCATGTGGTATACTACGTTATTCGTATTGCCTGATTTGCGGAACGTTGACTTAGAAAGTTCCTATGTAACTCAATAAACAGACTACTAAAGAGGTTTGCCTAGGCCTGGCACTGCAGGCAGCAGTGCGCAACACGCGAAGTGACAGACAAAGTCCATCCTGCTTGCAGATCAGTGAATACTCAAACTATCAATCCACCCGCCACCACCGCCACTATTTCTTCTTATAGCCATGTGTCTAAAGGAAGGACTGGACTTCAGTCTGTTGGGGCTGATTTAGAAGTCCCTTGCGGAAGTTGCGGCTCATTTTCCTCCATTGTTGCATGCCTTTTGTGACGCAGCGCAGAACAAAAGACTCGCCATGGTGTTGGTGCGGCGTATATATTAAAAAAAAACACATATGGGCATATGGGCGATGCATCACGTTGTAAAGCCCTGCGCCATCAGGGGGCGTTCCGGCGCAAGGGAGGGCGTACCTGCGCAGGAACGAATCCTAAAAGTGGCTGAGGGAAATCTACAAGATGTCAATCAGTCACTTTTAGGACAATGATGCATGACTCAAACCCTGCGCGCTTGAAGCCGACGTACGGCTTGATGCAGCATTGGGGAGATAGGGTACCCCAGAGCATTGCTGGAGCTGCGCCATCGTTGGCACGCAACTCCAGCAATGCGCTGCCTTTACGGCACAGATGCGTAAGGCTTCTGTGACGTTTTGGGCCAATGGGTGGTGGTGGCATGGCACACAATTACTGCCGCATCCCTGCTACTTTGCAGGGATGCGCCGGTAATTGAAAATATGACCCTTACTGTCTAGCATTACGCAGTTCTTTTCTTTACACTACACTCATACATAATTTCTCAGGCCAATGAAATGCTTCTGAACACAACATACAAAACAAAGAAGCATAGTAGCAAGCAAGGCTACTGAGAAGGAGAGCAGTGCACCTGAAATGCATAGAAGATTTTGAAATATAATTTACCTCAATGTAATCGGCAGCATTATTGCTCTTGGTAAAGAACAAAGATTTGCAAATAACAGAGCAGGATAAAACAGAGTAGTAAATGTACTACTACTACTACTCACCAAGCCCGGGGACCTCTACGCCGAGCGCGTCCAGCAAGTCCCGCTCCCGGTCCATGACATCGGTCCAGCGGTGGGTGGCCTGGTTATATGTGCGCCGGACCCCAGAGATCTTGTACATGGCCCGGCACACCTTCTCCCACCGCTTGCGACGCTCCCGGATGCCATAGCCAGTCGCGATCTTGCCGCCTCCCAGGATCGTCTTGGGGAGGCGGCGCTGGACATGGAAGATCAGTGCCGCCACTTCCTCCGCGCTGAAGATCTCCCTCGGGACCACTTGCTCCCCCCTTAAACGCCCGCACGGGTGCCGGGCACGGGGTGCGGGACCCTTCCCCTTCTCAGGGTGCTTCCCGGCTCCCTTTACCATGGTCTGGGCAGAAATAGAGTTAAATGATAAACAAGAAATAGAATAGTGAAGAAGAAAAGAAAAGAGTTTAAAAAAGTAGTTTAAAAGTAACTAAAAGCTGCAGAAAACACAAAAATATAGAGCTAGAAAAATAGAGGGATAGATAATAAGTAAAATTAGATCAAAAAAACTTCAAACAAGCAAAGGATGGCAGAGATTGAGAGAGGATAGAGAAAGCATGCCCAGAACCATAGCAATGAATGAGAAACAAGATGGCCGCGCCCATTCACGACCGCGTGGGTAAGTTCGCGCGAGATTTTCCTTGCGAGTACGCGCGAAATTGTACTAGCGAGCAGCACACTTTGCAAGATTACACATAGCGGGCGGAAACGGAATTACGTCACGCCAACAAGATGGCCGCGCCCGTGTACGACCGATAGGATAGGGTAACTTGGCAAACGTATAGCTAGAAGCGCCTCGCGAACACGCGCAAGATCACGCGAACATACACGTCGCAAAAAAAACAATTTTGTATTCGCACGTATTCGCGGCTTCCGAAATCGATCTCGCACGGATTCGTGCCCCAAAAAACGCGCGAAATTGCAGAAAAAACCGATTTTAGCTAAACTGAAAGCAATGAGCAGGTGCAAAAGTTCAAACTTAACATTAGTAACATTCAAGGTAGTGCTTCCTGATGGGCCCCTCCAAAGTTTGCAACTATTCTATGACCCTGCTATGACCCAAACAGCAGGCTCATAGAATAGCTACAAGTAGACCATAAAGGTCCTGCGAAAAAAAATTTCACTGCAACAAAAAGCAAATTACAGATAAGGAAGGAAGCAGGTGCCAGCCAGACTGGAACTTTCAAAATTACTGACACATTAATGAAACACAAATTAATTGATGGCAGTTGAAGAAGGGCAGGTGTGCTTGCTTTTTTCAACCACCATAATCTACAGTGATAAATAAACCTAATGGGTGGCAGTGAGGATGTACCAGAGGGTGGCATGGGTGTCCCAGAGGGTGGCAGTGGTGAAACAGAGGGTGCTGTGAACCTGTGATGATAAACCAGACGTTGAAACAACATAGTCGCGGCCGTTGCGAGCCGAAAAGTAAGTTCGCAATTGCGAACTTGTCCCAAAATCGGCGCGAACGCGCGCCAACACGAAAAACGGGAAAATCCGCAAATCCGCTAGAGTTCGCGGATCTTCGCGGATTGCGAATCCGTAAATCCGCAAGTTCGCGTACGCGAGATCCGCTAGATCCGCCCATGCTTACTCAGGAGTGACGCATCTCTTATTTTTCGATGTTGCAGTTGCTGCTAGGAACTTTTGTCACATCCTAAGGTACTTTGGGCTAAAACTGACGCAACTGTGGATAATTTTGACGCAAACCCTTGAGCTCTTTTAAAATCATATTCTTCAACTGTGTATGTTGGATTTTTCTAATTTGTGTCTTGTGTAATTTAGATAAAAATACTTTATTTTTCTAAACTGGTGTGGAGTCCATTTGTGGTGTTTCACTATGTTACTGTGAGTGTTGGTACAAATACTTTACACATTGCCTTTGATAAGCCTGTCTGCTCGTGCCAAGCTACCAAGGGGGTGAGCAAGGGTTATGCAAAGAGTGTATCTCCCTTACCCTGACTAGAAGCAAAGGTCCCTATTTGGACAGTGGTACCTACCTCTGTCAACTAGAGACCCCCAGATCTAACAATTTTACTCTGCCCTTCATTGTCAAGGAGACAAATTATTCTTCCATTGGCTTAACATAAATAGGGCATTCAGCATTAAAGTCCATACCATGGCATTTTGACTGGAGAATGCAGTAGTGCGTAGGGCTTGAAATGTCCTACGCACTACTGCATTTATATAGTACACTAAGTTTTATTATCCCATCAGAGAATCCCACATATTTTACTTGTGCTGGAGTTCTTTGTTGAAATAAATGAATATCTCTATTTATGTGATGGGAGACACTTTGCTCAAGTGGTGCGGGGGGGAGGGTGAGGCCGTGCGCGGCGTCGTGGTGCTTGTGACGAGCCCAGCTCGTCATGCTGCACGGTGGAGCTGTGCCCATGACAAGCTGGGCTCGTCACGACTCCTCCCTCTCCTTTAGAACCCCTACACAGGCGGGATTTAGCCCTGTGTGGGAGGACCGGGGCAGTTATGACGAGCTCAGTTCGTCATGAGCACAGCTCCACTGTGCCTCATGAAGAGCTGAGCTTGTCATAAGCATAGAAGGGGTTAAAGCCCATACCATGGCATATTGACTGGAGAATGCAGTAGTGCCAAGGGCTTGCAATGTCCTACACACTACTGCATTCATAAAGTACACTAAGTTTTATTATCCCATCAGAGAATTCCACATATTTTACTTGTGCTGGAGTTCTTTTTCGAAATAAATGAATATCTCTATGTATGTGGTGGGAGACACTTTGCTCAAGTAAGCCTCTACCTTTTCCATATATCAGCTTTAAGATTGTTGTTGCTTGGTACAAATGCTTTGTGTTGCACTGCCCAACATTTCAATAAATTTGATTTACACATTAACATGTAGCTATTATCAATACCCTAACCCAAACACTGACCATCACACAACCCAGAAACTATTCCTACCTAACTCTGTCATTATACTAATAGTAACTATGCACTAGCAAATAACAGTAACCCATACATAGACATTTCTCTGTAGGAAATTGGGTTACTGATTGAGGAGGGTGGCAGCAACCTCAGCAACAACTACTTCTTGTGAGTGTGAACCAAAAAAGCCATTGAATTAACCAGTGTTTCATCATCTGGTGGATTTGCACAAAATCAGTCAGGCTTAACTTAGACATCATGTTGAAAGCATTGATGCAGAACACAAACAGCAAAAAGTGAAAACATAACAAAAGAATAAATCAGAAAAACAGAGCTACTTTTTACAAATAAAAAGATTCCAAAACAGCAAAAATCTAATCAGTAGAACCCGAGATATAGAATTTGAGTGTTTTGATTGAAATTGCATCTAGAAGCACAAAACGCCACTTGCAGTTATCTGGTGATAGTAAATCTGGGAAAAGTTACTAGTTCAGGCTGATGGTGATGGTGCGTGGGTCAGATGCAGGGACTAAGTTAATCCCTCTGAAGAGTTACCTTCTGAGTACGGCAGAAAGAGGTCCTTATATGGGGAGGAGGCTGCTAGGAGGAGGTAAAGCATCATAGACGATCGTTGCTGTAGCACGAAGAGCCGGGTGTCTCAGGCTGTTGCTGCTGTAGAGCCAAGAGTCAGTCAGTGGTCATGAATGGACGTTGCTATAGCTTTGTGTTGGTGGTCACCCTTGGCTGTCACTGCTGTGGTGCGAAGTACAGCTCTTCCATTGATGTTCATTTCTCTAGCACGAAGATCACATCTTACCTGAGCTTCTCATTGACAGTTGTCCTGGGCGGTTGAGTTTTGGTGGAAAGTGGCCTTTTTGAGGTCACAAGTAGCCCAAAAGTCAGGATGTTTTCACTGTGTTACTGTGAGTGTTGGCACAAATACTTTACACATTGCCTTTGATAAGCCTGTCTGCTCGTGCAAGCTACCAAGGGGGTGAGCAGGGGTTATCCAAAGAGTGTATCCCCCATCCCCTGACTAGAAGCAAGGTCCATATTTGGACAGTAGTACCTACATCTTCCAACTAGAGACCCCCAGATCTAACAATGATACTCTGCCCTTCATTGTCAAGAAGACAAGTTATTCTTGCAATGGCTTAACATAAATAGGGCATTCAGCATTAAAGCCCATACCATGGCATTTTGACTGGAGAATGCAGTAGTGTAGGGCTTGAAATGTTCTACGCACTACTGCATTCATATAGTACACTAGGTTTTATTCAGAGAATCCCACATATTTTACTTGTGCTGGAGTTCTTTGTTGAAATAAATGAATATCTCTATTTATGTGATGGGAGACACTTTGTTCAAGTAAGCCTCTACCTTTTCCATGCATCAGCTTTAAGATTGTTGTTGCTTGGTACAAATGCTTTGTGTTGCACTTCCCAAAATGTCAATAAATTGAACTTACAGGTTTACAAGTAGCTATTATTGGTAGTCTAACCGAAACACTGACCATCACATAACCCAAAAACAATTCCTACCTATCTCTGTCATTATACTGATGGTAACCATATACAAGCAAATAACAGTAACCCATACTTAGACATTTCTCTGTAGGAAATTGGGTTCCTGGCTGAGGAGGGTGCCAGCAACCTCAGGCAACAACTACTTCTTGTGAGGGTGAACCACAAAAGCCACTTAATTTGCCAATGTTTCACCATCTAGTAGCTTTGCACAAAATCAGTCAGGCTTAACTTAGACGCCATCTTCAAAGCATTTATTCAGAACACAACCAGCAAAAAGTGAGAACATCACAAAAGAATACATCCAATTTAGAAAAACAGAGCTACTTTTTACACATAAAAAGATTCCAAAACAGCAAAAATCGAATCAGTAGAACCCGAGATATAGAATTTCAATATTTTGAGTGAAATTGCACCTAGAAGCACAAAGCGCCACTTGCAGTTATCTGGTGATAGTAAATCTGGGAAAAGTCACAAGTTCAGGCTGGTGGTGATGGAGCATGGGTCAGATGCAGGGACCAAGGAAATCCCTCTGAAGAGTTACCTCCTGAGTACGGCAGAAAGAGTTCCTTTCATGGGGGAGGAGGCCGCTAGGAGGAGGTAAAGCATCATAGATGATCTTTGCTGTAGCACGAAGAACAGGCCGGGTGTCTCAGGCTGTTGGTGCTGTAGAGTACAGAGACAGTCAGTGGTCATGAATGGACGTTGCTATAGCTTTGTGATGGTGGTCACTCTTGGCTGTCACTGCTGTAGCGTGAAGTACAGCTCTTCCTTTGCTGTTCATTTCTCTAGCACGAAGAGCACATCTTACCTGAGCTACTCATTGGCAGTTGTCCTGGGCGGCAGAGTTTTGGTGCAAAGTGGCCTTTTTGTGGTCACAAGTTGCCCAAAAGTCAGGATTTTTACTTGTGTTGTAGAGGAGTATCCACTGATGTCACCAAGGATCCAGGACATGGGGATGCACTTCTTGGGGATGAGGGACTCACTAAAGTAGAGACAGACAGGGCTCAGCCTGGTCCAGTTGCAGGTCCGGGCAGGTCCAAGCTGGCCCAGTTGCATCAAGTCCACAGGGCTGTTGCATTGAATTCTCTAAAGTTTGTTGTGTCCCAGAAGCTCACATAGAAGGTCATCCAACTGATCCTAGGGGTCGCTCTGGCTAGTCTAGGGTGAAAATAATCAAGTTGAGTGTTTCTTCTCAGACAGCAAGGCAGTCACAAGCAGCAGGGCAGTCCTTTGGCTGTGGTGCATTACTTCTTCTGTAACTTCCACAGGCAGAGGAGTGCTCTGAAGAGTATCCCAATGCATATACCCTTTGCCATAGTTTGTATGGTGGGGTTCCCTGTTCTAACCCCATGTATGGCTCTGCAAAGTTCTTCCCATTCCTCTGTCTAAAGTGACTAAAGACAAGGCAGGCCTGGAGTCAGATTAGTTTGTGTGTGCAGGAGGCAAATGTTATTGAAATGTCAGTGTGGGTTGGTACAGCTCCTCCCAGTCATCCTGTCTTTGTGGCCCATTCTGTCCACACTTGAGCCCCCTTTGTGTTACTGTCTAGCAAGCAATAGACAAACCCTAACAGCAGAGCCATTCACAGTCATTTAACCCAGGACACTGGTAGAAGGCGCAAAGTTTTGGGAGAAAATGCCAACTTTCTAAAAGTGGCACTTTAGAAATTGTGACTTTAAATCCGACTTTACCAGTAATACCATTTGAAATTACAATTAATTTAAGTGTAAACAGTGTAGATCTACCTGCTACCAATCCAATGTTGTTGCTTATTAAATATAATACGGTTACCCAGTGTTAATTAACGGGAAAGAAAGGCCTTACAACAGTAAAAAAAAAAACTTGTTTTTCACTGCACATGTCCTACTTTTATATAGACCGTACCCTGTCCTATGAGATTTTAGGGCCTACCATATGGGTGATGTATATGTAGTGAAAAGGGAAGGTTGAAATGGCAGTTTAAAACTGTACTACAGGAAGTAATGGAAGTCCTGGGATATGTTTCAAATGGCTACTGTAGTGGGTGGAACAATGTATACTACAGGCCTGCTAATAGCATTTAACTTACAGGCCCTGGGTACATGTAATACATTTTACCTTGGATTTACAAGTTAATTAAATGTGCCAATTAGTTGTATGCCAATTTTACTATGTTTGAAAGAGAGAGCACAAGCACCATAGTACTGGTTAGCAATAGTAAAGGGCACAAAGTCCTAAAGATAACATAAAGGATTCATCAAAACAGGAGAAATAAAGACAAAAATGTTTGGGAGAATACCACACCAAGGATGTCAGGTCTAACATTCTCCAACATGTATCTTAATTGTTTTTCAATAAGCCTACAATTTAACTTAGGCTTGATACTACCTGTTACAACAAACACGTATCCTAATCCCTAAACCTGCATTGGCTTCCGGTGCATCTGCGAGTGATGTATAAGGCCGCGTGTTTGGTGTTTAAGGCCGTACACCAACAGGGCCCAAGACCACTTCGCGACATGTTTGCTTGGTATGCTGCCTCGCGGCCTCTCCGCTCATCCTCAGCCAGCTTGTTGGTGGTCCCGAGGTTCCAGAGAGTCAGGATGGGTGGCCGCTCATTCAGTGTTGCGGCGGCCAGACTCTGGAACTCCCTTCCTCTCTCTCTGAGAAGCCACAAGGACTACCTACCATTTAGGAAAGCGCTGAAAACGTATTTGTTCCCGAAAATTGTCTGAGCAGTGAGTTGTGTGCCTGCTGAAGTTCAAAGCGCCAGGATGCCCTCTGGGTGATAGGTTGCGCTTTATAAGTACACAAAATAAATAAATATAATAAATAAATAAATGTCCCTAATGATAATACTCGCACTTCAACTAACATTGAATCTAACCTAAAATCTTAATCAATTTTACATTTATATTCTTTATTTTTCAAAGGTTTGTCTTTCAATCTTTTGTAAGAACAAAGGTCCCAAGGACACAATGAAGTTCTGCCATCTCCAACAGAATTTTCCTTTGTTTCTGAGGTTCTCCTTCGTTACGTTTTTATCAATAGATTGAGGTGCCCAAACTGTAGGGACCCACAAGAACAGCAGAATGGTGTTCCTCAGGGTCATTCTTGGGTGGAAACCTTCTGTTGGTGTCCCTATCCAATAATCCCAAGATTGTCATGTGGTCACATTAGGTCCAGGTGAGAGCACCGCCTTTTTACATGCTCAAGTTTAAAGTTGACATATTTTCTTCAACGTTGACACTTGACGCACATTTGCTTGCATGCTTGTATGAGATAATGGGGCATATTACCAACCAATAGAGATCATTTTTGTCTCTAACTTGTTTAGAGACAAAACTTATCGCCGCACATCGGCGATTTTTATCGCAGATAAACCTTGCTATTAGCAAGGTTTATCGCAAATGCGATAAAAAACGGCCGCAATGCATGAATATCGCTGAAAAGTCAGCGATATTCATGCATTATCGAGCAAATGCTCTTAGCCATGTTATCCACCTCCCATTGGATAACATGGCTAAGAACTGCTCAGGGCAGGTGTTAGCTTTTGGAGATATTCGCGCTTAGCGCGAATATCTCCAAAAGTTGGTAATAGGAGATAGCGATGTTAGCGACTGTTTCCAGTCGCTAACATCTTGGCACGCCCACTTTGCATGTCATTAGTGATAAATATCACTGACATGCAAAGCGGGGCCCAAGATGGTCGCTATCTCCTATTAGCTGTCGCTAACTGGTGTTAGCGACAGCTTGGTAATAGGGAGATAATTTTATCTCCGCTTTCTTGGCTTTTAAAGCAAAAAAAGCGGAGATAAACCCCCTTGATAATATGCCCCAATGTTCTATGAAATAGCTTTGCTTATATGTGCACATCTTCATGAGCATATTATCAGTTCCTTGAACATTCTGAACGACAGCTTAAGTTCACGGCGCAAAATGTTGTTGTTTGTTATTGTTCGCTCAGTGTCAGCTTAGCCATGACAGAATCAATAATTATAGACTGATTAGGGCTTCAGCTTGGCAACATGGGTGAGGTTTACCATATAAACAACTTCACTCCTTTGTTTAGTTAGAGGAGCATTTCACTGACACTGTTGAGGTCACCTCAGGCCAGGATCTAGCCCAGCAAATCCTGTTTACCTCCATAAAAAGGCTAGTGCCCAGCTCTACACCAAGACAGGCTCCCTGATGAAGATACCCACAGATAACTGGGGAGTTAGATCACGCTACAGGATTCGGGCTGATCCATCCATCCCAGGATACGATGCGCTAGGTAGAAGCACAAGTATAACAATACTCATATGCAAGCATATATTCTATTTAACAGCACAATGGTTGAACTATTTATTTTCTTTACCATTCTTGTGATGCTGATTACTCTGATTTGTTACCTTCTATTGATAATTACAGCACACATATTTTACAGAAGAATCTTATTGCTACAATAAATATTTGACATGTCAATTCGAGTAATTCTTGTGTTTACTTTGGGCATGCATGAGTTACCAAATGAAAGGGCTTTAGATCTGTTTCCATTATTTTCTTGGGGAGTCAGGGTTGTCATGTTCTGAGGTTGCACATACCACCTGTTAGCTTGCTAGGTTAGGGGTACACATGGTACATTGTGAGCTAGCCAGGACTAAGTCCAATATATCCTGATGGTGTGTGTGGATGCAGTCTTGAATAGTTTTGATGTTTATGCCATTCAACAAATGCACAGTTTTACTGCACAAGTATGAACCGTGCAAGAAGATGCTACCCCCCTCAACTTTCGCTGCATGAGACCTCGCTTTTGGAAATATGTTTATGATTTTTTCAAAACTATCAAATGCAACCAGGGGTGTTGCTTACAGAACATTCTGTGTAACTGATGTCCAGAAACCTACAGAAGATGAAAACACCATCAAGTTTATATTTTTGTCTGAAGCATCACACACAATCATCACTGGTGTGAAAATTAAGACAAATGCATATAGTAAATGCTACACAAAGATTTACTCTTTCCATGTTTGTAACATAACGTTTGAATTTGTACAGCACATAATCACCCCCTGGGGTATCTTGGAGCTGAATAAAACGAGTCTTATTGAATTGGGTAACAGTTAGAATTTTGAATTTATCTTTGCGAGTGGTATGCACCCTGTCCAAGAAGGAACCACAATCCTGGTCAGAGTAAGCCAGATGTACACCATACATTAACCTGTGCTTATCCTCTGGTAGTTTGGCAGAGAATAGTCAGGCTAAACTTAAGAAGCAATGGTTAATGTATTTGCGCAACATTTCAAACAGCAAATCAGTGAAAACCCCCCACAAAAAATATACTACACCTGGTTAGAAAAATAGAGCTTAATTTATTGAACAAAACAAGACCAAAATGACAAAAATCTAAAACGTTTAAATAGAGTTATACATTTTGCTAAAATGTAGTGCTTAAAATCATAAAACACCAAGCACGGTTATCCGGTTGCGCTAGACTGGGTCATATGCAAACGTTTCGGATGACTTGGATGTTGCTTGGGTTCTTCTACAGGGACCAGCTTAGGCCCACTGAGACAGTACCAGTGCATCGAGGATGAGATGCGAGGAGCAATATATGCAATGTCCTTGATCCTCGCAGCAGCAGAGATGCATCGGCACCAATGGAGATTCACTGTTTCCAAGTGGCTCAATGGTATTATTGTGTGGATTTTAGCTGGAGCATCACTTTATACCCACTTCCAAGGGTCCAGGACCGGATTGGCACCACTTGGCAGGGCACAACTCCCAAATGGCAGAGTCCAGGAGCTGTAGTTGTAGTGTCCCTGAGACTTCAATCAGGAGTGAAGCCACCAAGCCCTGTGCGTCACTTCACTTCTGGGTTTGAGATATCCAGGTCCAGTACTTCTCACTCCCATGCAAGAGGGCAGCAGTTCAGCACAGCACAGCACGACTCCAGCAGAGTATCCACAAGTCCAGAAGTGTACTGAATTGGTGATGCTTGAGGTCCAGCACTTATACGCAGTTGTGTTTTTGAAGTGGGGGATACTTCAAAAAGAGGCATTTGAAGTGATCAGAGACCCTGTCCTTCCAGCCCTCGCTTCAGACTCACTATGGGGTGGAGCAGCGCTTTGTGTGTTGACAGGCCAAAGTCTATTCAACATTAAGCTAGTTTATGGCTCATTAGGTCCCGTCAAGTCACAAATAAGCTCCCATTGTGTGTGCCTGTCTAGGGGGAATATACAAAGCCCAGCTGTCACCCACCCCAGACATGTATTCAGAGACAGGCAGCAGACACCAAATGGCTAAAGCCAACTTTCTAAAAGTGGCATTTTCAGTATTACAATTTAAAGTCCGACTTCGCCATTAGTTGTGATTTTAAATTGTGATTCCGGAGACACCAAACTTGGGCATCCAATCTCTTTCCAATTGGAAATCACACTTATAAAATATAATAGAACAATCTCAATATTATACTTTGAGATAGAAATACCTTACTTTAGTCAAAAACTAATGTAAGAGTTTTTCACTACCTGGACATATAAAACCTGTAACAACATTTGCTACTTTTCACATGCACTAAACCTTGCCATTGGGCTGTCGAGCGCCTACCTTAATGGTGACTTATGTGTATTGAAAAGGAAAGTTTGTGCCTGGCAAGAGGGTTAACTTGCCAGATCGACATGGTAGTTTAATACTGCACACACAGGCTTTGCAATGACAAGCCTTATGCATGTTCAAAGCTACTTAAGTGGGTGGCCCAATCAGTGCAGCAGGCCCACTAGCAGCATTTAATTCACAGGACCTGGGAATATGTAGTGCTTTAAATATGCAAATTGTGCATAATCCAACGTTACCATGTTTTAAAAAGAGAGCACATTCACTTTAGCACTGGTTAGCAGTGGTATATTGCCCAGAGACCTAAAGCCAACAAACTCATATTCAGCAAAAGGGAAGGAGAAAGGCAAAATGTTTGAGGGTGACCCTGCAGAAAAAAAGCCCTTTTCAACAGTAACATTAAAAATGTATTGCAACCCAATATAAAAGGACTCATTTTACCTACCAAGGAATGTTGAACGTCTGAGTAGACTCACTAATATTTCTTACTTTGACCACCATATCAAAATCAATGCAGTGAATGCAGTAGTCCACTGAGCCACCAGACTCAACAGCTGTTAGAGCTCAATAAAACTGATGGGAAACATTCATGTATGTGTAGAACAGCACTTAAAAGACTGACGGTGAAAGTTACCAACAGAGGGCAAACTCATCTACCACTCCCTTCTCGAGGGATGTCTCAGTTCTTTTTTAGTTCTGCATTTCATTCTAGGCAGAACTCAGCAGCTCATCTCTGTCAGTGATGACTACATCTAAAGTCCTGGCTGGACTCTGACATACTGCCCTGATGATGCTGATCAGGCCCATGTGGAAGCGCCCCAACCAGCCCAAGGCCTGAATCATTGAGGAATGTTTGGAGTCTGTCTTATCATCCACTAGGAAATCAGAGCCTTTGCTTCCACATATGTTTGTGAACATGAACGTCCACAGAGCATATAATGGCCTTTACCAGGTACCAAGATTGGCTGCTGAAAGATGAACTGCTGCACATGATAGTGAGATCCTTGGTGACTCTGCCTGGTGGGTATTACCCTGACAGTTCCTTTTCTTTTTTTCTTAATTGAAGGATCTGCTGTGAGCAGTGGTTCGGTATACAGTTGTATCGCCAGATCAAGAGACCTTTTATGTTCTGTTGCAAGGCATTTCAGCTTTTCAGTGTGCTTCAAAGGGACTGGCTACATCGGACCACACTAGGTCCTTTGATGCTTCCCCCAGGGTCTGACTGGCCATTTAATTAACAAGCATTTCTCTTGGGCTGGAGTATTTGGAGACATGTTTCCTGAAGGCCAGTACTGCCAATGGGCTTTCAAAAGTTATTCCAGTTGCCGGTGGGTTATTACAGCAGGGAAAGAAAGAATGAAATGTCATTTGAACTTTTTTTGCCAAGGCGATTTTGGGTCCAAGTTTAGCCCTGGATTCCCAGGACTGATGGTCCAAACATCTTGAGCAAGACAACTGACTTCCAACAACCCCACATACACATGCCGGCTGCCTCCTATGCTATTGTAAGTACACTTGAACTTTGAAACATTGTCGAGGGATGTGCTTTGGCTCTTTTTTGCAAACACTAACATCGCAAACACTCAACTCTCAACTTGACACAAAGTTCTAGGTGTCTTTGTGTTTATCTATTTTATGTTTTTGCTGTAGGATTCTTTCTACTTTTTCGATGTACTTTTTTGTTTTTCCTTTCTTGCTTGTGTTCTACTTCCTTTTTTTCCTGCTTTGCTTGTTTCTTTGTCTTACTTCTTTTTTTCCTACCCCAGCACTATGTCCGAGCAACTAGCAGCAAGTGGCAGCACCACAGCTGCAACAAGTTGCACACCTTACGGTCATCGGTGCCACCAAAGGGTGCAGCCCTGCCCCATTTTATTTGGAGGCCGTGCTAGTGTTCTTTATGTGCAGTGTCACCTCCCCTCCACCCTGGCAGCAGGCAGCAGGCAAGGGAGAGGGTACACCCTGCTGAGGCACTGATTGCTGTGGCAGAGCTTGCGTTGGTGCATTTAGCACAGGACAAAGCAGCTGACCCACACCAGGGCAACCCGTTAGACAGGGAAGAGCACCTGCAGGACCTCCGGGGTGTCAAAATCGCGGGGCTCGATGAACAATCTTTTTTTTTTTTAATGCAAAAAAAATTCAACTAGCCCACTGCTTGTCACTAAGATAGTGCTAGTAATATCAGTGAGCTAGCATTCTCTGTGCCTTCCTTTATGTAGCTCACATAATCCCAATCTCCCAGTGATGTGTTTTTTGGACATTCAAAGGGAGAATAAGTTGGCCCACAAAAGGGGTTAAGAAGCAAATATCATTCATTGCAATGCATTAGTAGTTTCAAAGGAAGTATAGGTTTAGGAAATGAGGAATAGGGCCTAGGTTTAGGAAATTTGGAATAGGTCAACTCAATATTAGTACTGTAGGTGATCTGCTTTAGAAAAGTACAATGCTACTGTGTCTGCCTATCAAAATATGTTTTTGGAAATTAACTGTACCACTAATCTACTTTTTTATCTTCATTATGTCTTACATCAGCACCCAAGGGCAAGAAGGCATCACAGGCATATGTAGGGGCTGCCACCAGCAGTGCCGTGGTGGGTGGAACCACAACCAACACTACCAGGACGGCAGCCAGTGCCAATGTTTCCTTCTCTTCCCACTATTAGAATAGCTTTGCCTTGTTTATTTTTAAACTGTCTCCTTTTTTTCAACTCCTCTATCTAATGTTTATTAAATTCTTTTTATCCCTGCATTATTCTTTTTTCTATATTTTAAGTTTCTGCAGCTGACTTCCTCCTGTCTGTACTAGTCTGAAGCTTTCTTCTGCTTGTTAGTAAGCTTTCCTTCTCCCCTTGTATATCTTGTGGTTCTGTAAGACTAAGATTACAGCGTTTTGGTACTCAACTGTGAAGACTAAAGCCCAAGTAAGCTATTATTCACCATGCATGTTGTTAGATTTGGGGGTCTCTAGTTGGCAGAGGTAAGTACCTTTGACCAAATAGGGACCCTTGCGTCTAGTCAGGGGAAGGGAGTACACTCCTAAAATAAACCCTGCTCACCCCCTTGGTAGCTTGGCATGAACAGGCAGGCTTATCTCAGAGGCAGTGTGTAAAGCATTTGTGAACACATACAGTAACCCAGTGACAACACTATAGATGGACACCACACAAGTTGTAGTATAAAAATAAGTATTTTTATGTAGACTTAAAACAAGACCACAAATGACAAAAATCCACACTACTGTATCCTAAAAATGGTAGAATTAGCTTAGTACTCTTAAGATGTAAAATGCAACACTTTGGGTTCAATGCACCTCAGGATGCGTAACGCTATACAATGAAAGTGTTGCAGGGAAGGTGATGCGTTGGTTCCTTACACGCAAGAACGGCGATGCATCAGGTCCCTACTGATGCATAGGGGGACGTCGGTTCTTCTTGGCGTGGGGAGGCGATGCATCAGTTTCTTACTGCGCTTCCGTGGCGATGCGACCACCAGCGCCGTGATGCAATGAAGATCCGGTGCAATGAACAAAAATGGCGTCTTCTACTTGATGCGACATGATGCGTGCATGCCTGACGGCCGTGCGGTGTCTCAACGATTCTTCTGAGCTGCGACAGGCCCTGCGACATGCTTTCCGGTGATGCGGTGGCGTCTGATGCGACGTTGATCCTCTTCCTTGGTGATGCTTCGGCAATGATGGAACAACTTCAGCGGCAACACGCTTTCCCAGAGATGCGACAACAGCGGCTTGTGGCAGCGACACATTTCTCCGATGATGTGGCAGCGTCTGGTGCGACGTCGATCCTCTTCTCCGGCGATGTGAGGCGCCTTCGCGTTGTGAAGCAAAAAGCGGCAGTTCGGCGACATGCTTCTTCCTCATGAGTCGCACTTCCAGCTCCTTGCGACACGCAGTCCCTCAGAAAGCCCAACAAAACTGCAGGTGCTTCCAAAGAACTCTTGGGAAGCTGGTGGGTGAAGTCTGTTCCCCCTGAGACTTCAGCAGGAGGCAAGATTTATCTCAAGCCCTTGGAGATACTTCACAAGTGGAATGAAAGTAGCACAAAGTCCTTTCTCCTCTCTTTGGCAGTCAGTCAACCACTGCAGGCCAAACCCTCAGGCTTAGGGATAGTCTCTCCTCAGTCTCTTTGGTTCCTCTCCTCAGCAGAGGTTGCTTCTTGTTTCCCAAAAGTGATCTAAAGTTCTTGGGCCTGGGTCCCAATATTTATACTAATTTTCCCTTTGTTCTCTGAAGGCAGAGAACCATTTGCCTAGTTCAAACCAGTTCCTGTCAGTCCTGGAGCACTTTCTTGACAAGACTCCTTCTTTCCTTTCACAGTGCAGGCCAGGGACATCAGACGCACCACAGGAGGTAGAGCCAGCATTGTGGAGGGAAGGCACAGCCTTATTCAGGTCCCAGGTGCAACTTCTCCCACCCATCTAGATGCAGATCTCTCTATTCAGCCCTGTGCTGGCTCACCCTGTCTTCTGGAATCCCCCAGCCTCTGTCACTCAAACTCCAGACAAGGAATACACAACCTAGCAGAGGCAGGCTTGGATAGTTAGGCAAGAAAATACCTACTTTCTAAAAGTGGTATTTTCAAGCACAGAATGTTAAAACCAACTTCACTAAAAGATGCATTTTATCATTCCGAGTTTAGGCATACTAGACTGGAATTTCTACCAATGTCCCTGAGTCAGTTAGGATCATAAGATGTAATAATCAAACTCCCCATCCTGTCCTATGGGGAACAGGTAGCCTTGCAATAGTGAAAACGAAAATGGCTATAATTCAATATTAGGACATGCCACAAACACCAGGGAATGTCCTCCCTTTTATATACAGTGCACCCTGCCCTTGAGCCTACCATAGGGGTGACTAATATGCAGAAAAGGGAAGGTTTTGGGAGTGGCAAGTGGGTGCACTTGCCCAATCAACATGGCAGTACCAGAATGCACACAGGCTACTTCTGTGGGTGGCACAACCAGTGCTGCAAGCTCACCAGTAGTATTTGGTTTAAAAGCCCTGGGCACATTCAGTGCACTGTACTAGGGTCCGACAAGTAAACCAAACCAACCAATCATGGAATCACTGATCCATACATCAATTTACAATAGGGAGAGCATATGCACTTCAGCACTAATCAGCAGTGGTAAAGTGCCCAGAGTAACAAAAACAACAAAAACAGGTCAGACAAAATACAGGAGGGAGGCAAAAAGTTCAGGGATGACCCTGCAAAAAGGGCCAAGTCCAAAACGTTTGTTGAGAAGGCGTTCTTTTTCTTGCTCCTACTCAAACTCAAACAGCGACCGCTGAGCCTGTAACCAGGCAAGGTCGCCCCCCACACACCGCCTGATTTTGCCGCTCCTGCCTCGATTTTTGCCGCTCCAGCCGCCGGACACCCCAGCAGCTGCTGAGCCGCCTCCTTTCCCGCCGCCTACTTTCCCTCCGCTGCCTCCCTGCGGCCCCGCCCCCCTCCAGCCCATTTGCCGCCCCTCTCCCGCCACCCAGCTGCTCCTCCCTCCCGGCTCCTTACTTATGATGCCCACGCGTACGCGCAGCGGCCACGCGCAGCGGGCGCGCCGATTGTGCGCCAAAGGCAAGCCCATCTGCGCCCATCCGCATCTGGACCACGCCCAGCGCCAGGACACCTGGCCCCCGCCGATGCAAGACCACCAGACGGACCTACGATGACACCGCCCTCAACGCACTCAATGCCGGCCGGAATCACGCCTGCTACCGAGCCACCCCGAAACGCACCCACGGACCCTTCACCTGCAAAGCCTGCAAGTTCACCTGCCTCCGAACCTGCACCGCACCTGCCAAGCCGAACACCAACAACAACCACCTCAAGTGCGTCTTGCTCAACACCCGCTCGTCCATAGACACGCCGTGGAACTCTGGAACCTCCTCGACACTACATCACCAGATGTCGCCTTCCATCGCCATTCCGAACGGGTACAAGATCACCAGGAGGGACCGCGTCAACCAGACTGGAGGAGGCATCGCCATAGTACACAAGAACACCATCCGCATCACAACCAACTCCGACGACACCCTCACCGCTGCTGAACACCTCCACTTCCAGATACACACCGACCCCAAGACGACCCTCAGAGGCACCCTCATCTACAGACCGCCGGGACCACGCACACGATTCAGCGAAGACATCACAGACTTCATCAGCCCGCATGCCCTCCACTCCGCTGACTACATCCTCCTAGGGGACTTCAACTTCCACCTGGAGAACAACAACGACACCAACACCACCACCCTGCAGGACAACCTCGCCAACCTCGGACTCAAGCAACTGGTGAACACCCCCACCCACTACGCCAGCCACACGCTTGACCCCGTCTTCTCCTCCAGCAAACACATCTCCTTCAGCCACTCCACCAGACTTCATTGGACGGACCACAGCTGCGTCCACTTCAGCTTCAGAAGAACCACGACCCACCACCACCCGCAACAGGTTCCTTGCCGGAGCTGGAGCAAGATCACAGCCGAGCAGCTCACCACCTCCCTCAGCCAGAACACGCCCGCCAGCACAACGGACCCCAACGAAGCAGCCAGCAACCTCACACAGTGGCTGACCGCCTGCGCTGATGACCTCGCACCACTGAAGACCCCTCCCAGCAGACCAGGCAGCAAGAAAGCCTCCTGGTTCACCGATGAACTCAAGAACTCCAAGAAGAACTGCCATACCCTCGAGAAAGCCTGGAGCAACAACCAGACCACAGACAACATGACTGCCCTCAAGCACGCCACCTGCAAACACCACCAGCTGATCCGCACCACCAAGAAGACAGCATTCAAGAAACAACTGGAGAACAACGCCCACAACAGCAAGGAACTCTTCAGCATCATCAAAGAGCTCTCCAACCCCAGCGCCGGAAACAACGACATCACCCCCTCGCAAGACCTACGCGACTCAGTCGCCTCGTTCTTTCACAGCAAGATCGCGGACATACACAACAGCTTCGGCGCACAGACCACGCACCCAACCACCGAACCAACGCCCCCCACCACCACCCTCTGCGCCTGGACACCGGTGTCCACCGAAGACACCACCCGCGTGATGAACACCATCCACTCCGGATCACCAACCAACCCCTGCCCCACCACGTCTTCAACAAAGCCGACTCCATCATCGCACCCCAACTCTGGTACATCATCAACACCTCCTTCAACACCGCCACCTTCCCGGAGAGCTGGAAGAACGCCGAGCTCAGCACCCTCCTGAAGAAACCAACGGCGGACCCCACTGACCTCAAGAACTTTCGTCCCATCTCGCTCCTCCCTTTTCCTGCCGAAGTCATTGAGAAGACAGTCAACAGACAGCTTGCCACCTTCCTCGAGACGAACGGATCCCTCGACCACTCACAGTCTGGCTTCCGAGGCAACAACAGCACCGAGACCGCCCTCATCGCAGCCACAGACGATATCAGATCCCTGCTCGACAACGGGGGAAACAGCGGCCCTCATCCTCCTGGACCTCTCCACAGCGTTCAACACTGTCTGCCACCGCACCCTAGTACAGCGCCTCAGCAACATCGGAATCCAAGAGAAGGCACTGGAATGGATCATCTCGTACCTCTCCGGAAGAACGCAGAGAGTCCGCCTCCCCGTTCAGATCCAAGGCCTCCGAAGTCATCTGCGGCATACCACAAAGATTATCACTTAGCCTCACCCTCTTCAATGTCTACATGAGCCCCCTCGCATCCATCGCATGCCAACACAACCTCACATCATCTCCTATGCCGACGACACCCAGCTGATCCTCTCCCTCACAAACAACCCCGCCACCGCCAGAACCAGCCTACACGAAGGAATGAAAGACGTCGCTGAGTGGATGAAGAACAGCCGCCTGAAACTGAACTCAGACAAGACGGAAGTCCTCATCCTGGGACCATCGCCCTCCACCTGGGACCACTCCTGTTGGCCCCCTGCCCTGGGCACCGCTCCCAAGCCAACGGACCACGCACGCAACCTGGGCTTCATCCTGGACTCCTCCCTCTCGATGACCAGACAAGTCAACGCCGTCTCGTCTTCGTGCTTCAACACCCTGAGTATGCTCCAAAAGATCTTCCGGTGGATCCCCACCGAAACCAGGAAGACGGTCACCCAGGCACTTGTCACCAGCCAACTGGACTACGGAAACACCCTCTCCGCCGGAACCACAGCCAAACTTCAGAAAAGACTCCAACGCATCCAGAACGCCTCCGCACGACTCATCCTGGACATCCCCCGACACAGCCACATTTCCGGGCACCTGAGAGACCTGCACTGGCTCCCCGTCAGCAAGAGGATCAAGTTCAGACTCCTCACCCACGCACACAAGGCCATCCACGACCTGGGACCCAGGTACCTCAACAACCGCCTGACCTTCTACACTCCCACAAGCCAGCTACGTTCCACCAGCCTAGCCCTCGCCGCCGTTCCACACATCCGCAGAGCCACCACCGGAGGAAGATCCTTCTCCTACCTGGCAGCCAAGACATGGAACTCCCTCCTCATCCACCTCCGGCTGACCCAGGACCACCTTTCCTTCAGGAAGCAACTCAAGACCTGGCTCTTCGAGCAGTAGCAGACCCCCCCCCAGCGCCTTGAGACCCCTCCGGGTGAGTAGCGCGCTATACAAATGCTATGATTGATTGAAAATGAAAGAGTGGTAATTGTCATGGACCTCACCAACGTTGTGTTATCATTCAAAGGTTTATTGTTTCCAATTATCAAAAATGATTACAAAAATACATTAGAAAATCATTCATTAAAAAATTTGCTTATTTTATACAATGTTGGATTTGACTAGTCCATAAAAATATTTATTTATTTATTTATTATTAATATATGTTTTTCCGTTAAGTTCTTCTTTTTTTTTGCTGGTCAGCTCAAATCAGTCCATTTCTCTGCACTTTGATGAGTTGTCATGCTGAGCTTTATCTGTCAAGCGTTGGGTTTACCATTTTCAACTTCTCTTGTCTCTCCAAGTTCCGCTTGTCATAGGAGGGATTGTACTTTTCTCATGTATTTAACCCCCCTACAACCCAGCATGGGAGAGGATCCCTTCAACCGTCGATTTACAGCTTGCCTGCGTGTACGAATGTTCAATTTATTGAAAATATTTTTTTTAAGTCGTCTCCTTAGATCCATGAGAGCTGGGCAAATGCATAGCAGGTGGGGTAATGTTTCATTTCGGTAACCACATAGGCGACAATGGAGGTCCGTATAACTACCTTTCCAAGATGGCAAGAAGTCCTTCGAAAGCTGTACACCCAGCCGATGTTCTATATATCTCTGTTTTAGTGTCACTTTAAAGTGACTTCCTAAATAAGGCTGCGGCTTTATCCCAGAGTATGAATTTATCACTGTCCACCCGTGTCGACGCCTCGAGATTAGTGATTTATCTTCCAGAAAGGATTTACATTTCGCAGCATTATTTGTTGTTTTATCAAAAGCTGGTTCTATCTGTGATAGAATCCCATGACAATTGAATTCCTAGGTCCCTCAAGGATTGCGTCAAGAAATCTCCCCATCTGCCTAGCGTGGGCTGTTTCTGCTGGTTTTCAATTTCTTTCCAACACAGGCTGTCCAGTGAGCCTTCCTCTGACAGACGTATTTTATGGCAAAGTTTCACGAAAGAGCCCATGCTGCGGAACTTCTGGTTCAGCAGGCCAAATTCTAGGCAAACCTGTGCTGGTGAGGCTGATTTTGGAAGGTTTAGAGCCGCTTTATATATATCATAATTGTAGGTTATTTAACAACCCCGCCTCTTAGCCACACCAGGGGACCAATGCGTGTGACAAGGTGGGTGAGGTCTGTGATTTCATCACATTTAAAAGATGGGTATAGTTTGGACAGCTCAATTTTTTCTGTAGTAACCAGTGTGCATAGATCAAGGAGTGTATTTTCGCCTTTAGGTCTATTTTGTGTTCTTTGTTGGTCAGTCCTCACCCCAGTTTCAGACCTAAATATTTATAGGATGCTTCCTCCTTTATTTGGGTTCTGTTTGCGTACCATTTGAAGGTTGGTTTTTTGGGGTCTACTAAGCGGACCACTTTGGTCTTCTCTTTATTTAAGTCCAAACTTTCGTGCTCCAGGTAAGTTACAAGGTTGTTAATCATTCTTTGGAGCCCTATTGGGGTGTGGCTCAATGCAACAATATCGTCAGCATATTGGGATGTTTGCCAAATTCGGTGGATGTCCTTCCCCTACCTGCATATGTTTGATGATGCCCGCCATGTAAAGATTAAATAAGCTGGGGGCCAGGACGCAGACTTGTTTTAAGCCTGGTGTGTGCTGATTTCGGCAGTAATGCTGCTTCCGTCTCCCAATTTAACTCTTGCCCAGGTGTCACTATACAGGCTTATTATTGCTTCCAATAGGTTCTTCGGTAGCCCCCATGATCTTAATTTTTCCCATAGTTTATTTCGATTCACCCTGTCGAAAGCTGCTCGCAGATCTATGAAACAAGCAAACAATCTAGTCTTCTTTGTTTCTGCTTTTTCCTTTAGGAGGGCCAAGGTTGTCAAGTTTGTTAATGTGCCCGCCCTTGGCCTGAAACCCGTTTGAAACATGGGTATTACTTTTGTTTCCTCCATCCAATCTTGGAGGTGCAGCAACAAACATGATCCATATAGTTTCGCCTCCACATCAATCAGCGATATCAGCCTGTAGTTTCCTGGTTCGTTATGATCACCCTGCTTAAAAATAGGATGTATTATGTTCCCATTCCAGGACTTGGGCATTTTGTTCTGGCTATAGATCAAATTAAAAAGCGGTGTTAAATATTCTGCCAGGAACTCAGGGGAGTATTTGAAAATAGCATTTGGGAGCCCATTGGGACCTGCTGCGCCCTCTGTTTTTAGTCGTTTTATTATTCCTATTAGCTGTTTAATGGTAACGAGGGTGTCTAGGACTAGTACTGTGTCTACTGATGTTTTTGATGGTGTAGTAATCTTGTTACCAATATGGTCTTTGGGCCTTTCTCATTGCCCAGATATGGCATCCTGATATCTTCCAACGGAATTTCTTTTGTTTTAAAAAGTGTTTTTGCATGCTCCGAGTTTTTGGCGCATATTTCATACTCTTTTTTGCTATGCCACCTTTGGTCAGTCTCCCTATCAATAAACATATTTTTGACATGTTGGATCCAATTACTTTCTCCAATTCCTGCCTCTTGTCTTAGTTGGTTGCCCTTTGTCAGTTTGTCAATAATACCGCAAAATGACCGGCCATTTTTGTTTTTACCAGCATTTAGTAGTTTTGTCCAGATTTCTTCTTGGTATGATTTTTTGCTTTACTCAGCAGTATCTTATATTTATTTCGCATGGCCTTTAGTTTCGCCTTATCTGGTTTCTTTCCATTTTTCATCATTGTAACCTGCTTCCAGACTTCACGTGAGATTTTCCTTTTTTCCTCCCGGAGGGTGAGATTAAACCATGGCTTCTTCCCGGTCTCGATTCTTCCATTATTCGATTTCGTGACTGGAGGATTTCTGGTTAAAGCGTCACACAGATATTTCTTTTTCTTTAATTGTCATTTCCAGTAATTGAGTTTTAAATTTATCCATTATTAGTTTTATGTCTTTTCCTCCCCATTTCAGTTTCCGTAGGTTGAATTTTTCAGTATTTTTAATGACAGTCTTTATTTTTTGAGTTTTGTTTGCCAAAATTTAGATTTTGGTAATTAATGGGAAGTGGTCACTTTCTGTGCGTTGCCCGACCGAAAATGTGTTTACTTTCGGCACCAGGTTATTACTCATTATTGTGAAGTCTATTGTTGATTTCCGTTTGCCGCTTAAGAAAGTTATTGATGTAGGTCTATCCCCGTTTACATTCCCATTCAAAATTGACAGGCCCAGCTCTCCCAGCTCTTGAGTTATATGATTCTCCTTTACTAGGTTGCTATTAAAGTCTCCTGAGATGATTGCATTCCGTGTGAGATTTGTAGTGCTCGGATCAAGGTCATTAGTGTTGTAAGTGTTTCCTTCTTCTTTTTCTTTTCTGGGTGTACATAGACATTGAGCACTAATAAGTTTTGATTATATAGATTTGGGTCAGTTTTCCCTGTGAGTTTTGTTGCTTGCAGCCAATTTACCCCAGTATCTATTTCTTCCACTTGCCAACCATACTGCTGTGTGATGTATGTTGTTAGGCCTCCTATCGGGTGTCCAAATTTTGAGAATATTTCGGCTAAGACATGAAACTCTATGTAACCGGGGATGGATACTGGGCTTAGATTCCAAGTTTCTTGGAGTAATATTAGTTCATGTTGGTCAAAGAATTTCGCGGTTTCATGGTCTTGCCCCATACTGCTGAAGCCATGGACGTTCCAAGAACAAATGTTGATTGTATGTGGGTTCAACACGATGGATTCGTCCATGACTATTTGAATTTTCCCCAGTTCCTTTTGGTTACGAATTGTTATCTGCAGCTGTGATTTTTTGTTCTCGTTTGGCCTTTTATGCTGGTTAGGATCTCTTATTGCTCAACGCCTTAGCGACCCAGGACCAGTCAGTGCTCTTTTCCAGCATGCTTTCTTGTTACTCTGAGGTTACCTGTCTCTTTGCTCTTTGTGATATTTTTTGTGGAGTTACTGAACATGCACTCCTTAGGCATGATTTCTGGTTATTTCCGGCTTCCATTTCCAGATTTTCAGTTTTGATGGTTTTTAAAAGGGGGAATGGATATTTTTTCAGTTGATGGTGCCTCTGCCCAATGCCCCATGCTTCAAAGGTCAGGCTCGTAGCATATATCCTATCTACTACAGCCTTTGAAGACTCGGTAGTCAAGGAGTCCTCTACGTCTGGATTTTTTGCGTTGGTTTTAAATTCTACAGATAGGAGATCTTTCGGTGATATTTCATCCAATTCTGAAATTTCTTTAAAAAGCCGCATTACATTCCCTCTGTTCAAAAAGTCTTGTCCACCAGTTGCCTGGTATTCCGGTACAAATGACAGTTTTTCAGGGGTTTCTCCTTGTATTTGGGCTACTGATTTTTCTTCTTTTTCTTCTTGTCGTTGATTATTTTTTGTTGTTTTACCCTTTGCGTTTATCGTTCTGCTTTGCCTTTGATTGCTTTTTAGTAATTCTCCAGTTAAATTAGTTGTTCTATTTGGCTGAGAAATGGCTGCAATATGCCTTCCTGTATTCAAATTATTCCCTTCGTTTTTTTCAACTTCAAATTTGTCACTCTTTGTGTATTTGGGTGCTTGTGTGTACTCTAATTGCTGTTCTTTTTGTGGCAGCTTGCATGATCTCCCATTTCCATGTATCTTTATTTTCATCTGCATTATTGCGCTTCGATCTTCGCTGTCTATTTTTTGTGGTTTGCCTTGGGGTGATTTTATCGCCTTCAATTGGTTGTTTTTTCCTCATTCTTCGGAGAGTTTTGGGTCCACATATCTCGTTTTGTTTTTTTGACTTCGGGTATTGGGCTTTCATCTGCCTGCTGTGTCATTACTACCCGATCTCCAAAATCCTCTTGATCAGGTGGCTTTTTATCAACTTCCACTTGAGCCCGATCTTTGCCTTGTAGCTGTGTGTTGTTTTTGTGTTTTTGTGTGTTCGGATTTTCTATTCCTTGTAAGTGATTTGACTTTATGAGCCTGGGGGAGATCAATGATTCGTTAAGCGAGTTGCGTCTATTCTCTGCTCCTGGCTGGTTTGAATAATCCAGGGCCTTATCTGTAAGGTTTGATGAATTTCTTTCCGTTGATCGTTTCTCTTTCTTTGAAGTTGTTTGGTTGAAGATAGGATAAGTATGATCATTTATCGGAAATGACTCCTTGGGCTGAGTCCTACCCTTTCTTGCGCGTTTTCTTTGTCTTTTTGTTAACTTAATGTTTAAGTTCTCAGTTGCGCTTTGTGTGTCATCAATTTGGCGAACTCTCTGGTCTAAATATTCCTCGTTTGTCTTTTTTTCTCTTGTTCCGGGTCATAGTTTATATTTTGTTCCTTGACTTCATTTAGACTCTCATTTTCCTCTTCGACCTCCTTTGCCCCTCTGGGGCTTATATTTTTAATGTTCCCTATTGATGACTGTACTGCCCCTAGGATATCTTTTAGGATGTTGGGTAGGTTTGACAATTTATCCACCAATTTGCCACATACACAGCTTGGCTGGAAGGTGTCTATGTTTTGTGCCTTATCTACCCTCCTGGGTATTAGGGCTGCCATGTGGTCCAGCTTGGTGTTTATGCCTGAAATGTGTCCAGCGATGATGTTTATTAAATCAATTTGTTCATCCATTTTATCCGACTGGAAATTCAGGGCCCTAATTGCCTGATCCAAGGTGTTTAATAATGCTTCACTCCATGGGGCCTTATGAATCTTTCCGGCCGGTATTTCCAAGACATCCGACTCTTCTTCTAGCCCGCTCACGGAGGAAATCGTGATAGGAGACGTCAGGTTCAGTTTTTTTGGCCATCCTTTGTTGTTTTCGTACTTATCCAATTTGTCGGGATTTTTCTCTGGACATAGTGGTGTAGATTCCAACCTTTCTTCTCCACCCAGTCCCTTTTCCTGCTCTTGTGCTGATCTGTGTCTGCCTTGCGGAATTTGTTTATTCTTGAGATCTTCTTGTATTTGGGATTGGGTGTGCTTTTCTGTTTGAATGTTGGATTCCATTAATCTGTCCAGACTTGTCTCATTGGGTAATGTGTTCAGCCCCAGTTTTATTTTCCTTTACTGTAGGACTTTTGTCCATGTCCTTATTCCTGTTCTCTATTATCATGACTTTTTCCAGCACTGGGGAACTGTGATTGTGTATTTGGGCTACTGCCACAACTGACTTGCAATCTTCATTATTGCATTTTAACTTTGTAAAAGTTTGAGAAATTTGTAACTGTTCTGTTGGTTTAATTGGGGAATTGTACTCAATGTTAATTTTTTGTGCGTCATTTTCCTCCTTCTTTTTATTTGCTTGCAGCTGCTCACTGTTATATACCCTTGATGCTGGTGTAATTGGACTTGGCAGGTGGGCTTGTTCCTGCGTTTGGCCATAAATGGCCGTCATTGGGTCCTTTAAAAAGAAAATCTTTTGAATCCCTATGATTTTTTTTCAGACTAGTTGTCGACAGTTCGGGTGCAGACACTAGTCTCTCTCTTTGTAGTGCGGCCTTCTTCTTTTTTTCCCGGTTTGCCTGCGGGATCTCTGGGTTTGCCAGCGGGTACCTCGGCTACCCGGCTTCAAAATGACCATGATGCACTTTGCAGCTTCCCACTTCCCGCTTCACTTCAGTTCACTCCCCGCTTAACTTTGCTGCCAAGCGCCGCCGCTGAACGCTGGCTTTTCGACGCCACCGCGCTTCAACGCCGCCACGCCTCTGGCACCGGTTCAGCTCCCAGGCACCCGGCGTTCTTTCCTCTTTGTGGCGTCCGCTGGAGCACACACCTCGCTGCCGAGCTGTAGAGCTGCTGTGTGCTGTATGCTGAGAACTCGGGACTCTGCTCTCTGTGTTATCATTCATATATACAGTATACCAATAGTTTCCATTACAGTGCAAATTGGCAGTAAAGTATGAGGTCCCAATACATTCGCCAACCAAGACTACATGTCCTTTATGGACCAATCCACCCCTTCATTACGCTTCAATGACTCAGAGTCATCATAGCTCTGCCCCTCTATTATGAACGTTTTTGGTTGGCTTGACTACTTGGATCCAATGCTCTACTGCTTCCTCTCCGCTCACGCCGCGAGAATTGGAAGCAGCACCTCTGGCTTTGTCAATAATCACCACCACTACGGAAGAAGGACTAGGCGGGCAGGTGGTACAAGCGGTGCCGCGGTGCAGCGGTACAGTGCGATATTTGGTGGTAGAGGGAGCTCGCTGGAGGGGAGGGGAACTCCCAGTTGTTCTAATTCCCCACAGTAGCGCTAATGAGCTGGAGCAAGCCAAGGATGTGGTTGGTGGGGGAGTCTCAGTGGCGGCTGGGATGGTTGGTGGTAAGTTACATTGCTTGCTAATTTACAAATTAAGTATACTCACTGTATTTGCTAAGCAAGGCAGATATCCCACCCATCATCATTCATTACCTCCCTGCCCATGGCATTTCACCACCCGTCACCAAACTGCAGTATGGTTCAATTTGCCACTGCAGTGTTGGCTGTGCAATGTGCATCTGCTTCAGTAATGCAACATTTGCAAAGTATTCAATGCAATGGTCTTTATCTTCATCATTTCTTTTTGTCTCTTCACTTATCTCCTGCCGCACTTTCCCAGATCTCATGATTTCCTGCTTACCTGCTAACAGCAGTCTCTATCACTACTCCTTGTTACTCCTCGGCAGTAGAGTGCTATTTCTGCCTATGCCTCCTCTACCTCCGCCTCCACCTTCTATACAGGGGAAGAAGTCCAGGCCAGGCCAGACGTAACAACTCTTGCCTGAGCCTTTCAATGAGATCTTTGAAGTTATGACACTGCTTCAACAATTTGCTGAGTTGTTCAGTGATTGAGTTTTTGGTTCGAGCTAGGGGCTGGGGGTTTAAGCTACTGTAAAGCCTGTGGGTCAATGGGGTAGAAGTTAGACAAAACAGAGGCCAGGGCGTTGGTACTTTGCAGCGGCTGTGGGTATCTTCTCAGTCTGTCTCCTCCCTCCCACTGTACCTCCTACTTCACCAGCACTCACTAAATGCTCACCTGCAAACCTGCCTCTGTGGTGTTGCTAATGGGTGGTCCCAACTCCTGCCGCCGCCACCGCTGGGGTGTGCACAAGGGGGTGGTGCTGGTATCGAGCAGGGAGCCGCAGGCTCAGTAGTCGCTCTGTAATCGCTCTTGGCGCCCCTCGGATGGAGGGGGGCGCAGCTCATGTATTCCCCGCTCTCCGGCATTAGCTCTCCGGCTTCGTTTTTTTTTTTTTTTGGAAGGGCTGCTCGCGTTTTTGCTCACAGGGTCCGCTTACTCTCCTTTCTCGTTTCGGGCTCCACTTGGTCCGAGGCTCTACTGCCTCTCCGATCGCGCCGCGAGAATTGGAAGCAGCACCTCTGGGTTTGTCAATAATCACCACCACTACGGAAGAAGGACTAGGCGGGCAGGTGGTACAAGAGGTGCTGCGGTGCAGCGGTACAGTGCGATATTTGGTGGTAGGGGGAGCTCGCTGGAGGGGAGGGGAACTCCCAGTTGTTCTAATTCCCCACAATGCTGAATCCCCAATTCTCCGTTTTTTGCTTGCGTATCTTTCTGCGTCCTGCCACCGTTACCACGGCAGGCTTTGCGGCAGCTTTGCAGCAGATGCACCACACCCGCCACACCCGCCACACCTGCCACTACCGCCGCCGCTGCGTAGGTCACAGGTCCCGCTTTCGGCCGATCATGGGACTCGGGGCCAGCGGGTACCTCGGCTACCCGAACTTCAAAACGACCGTGATGCACTTTGCGGCTTCCCGCTTCCCGCTTCACTTCAGTTCACTCCCCGCTTAACTTCGCTGCCAAGCGCCGCCGCTGAACTCAGGCTTTTCGACACAACCGCGCTTCAACGCCGCCGCGCCTCTGGCACCGGTTCAGCTCCCAGGCACCCGGCGTTCTTTCCTCTTTGTTGCGTCCGCTATAGCACACGCCTCGCTGCCGAGCTGTAGAGCTGCTGTGTGCTGTATGCTCAGAACTCGGAACTCTGCTCTCTGTGTTATCATTCATTTTTACAGTATACCAATAGTTTCCATTACAGTGCAAATTGGCAGTAAAGTATGAGGTCCCAATACATTCGCCAACCAAGACCACATGACCTTTATTGACCAATCCCCTTCATTACGCTTCAATGACTCAGAGTCATCATAGCTATGCCCCTCTATTACGAACGTTTTTGGTTGGCTTGACTACCTGGATTTTCTAACATTGTCAACCAACAAAACATCCAAAGTGATAGTTTTGACAGAATATACTGCTAACAGAATTGTTGTGAGGTATTGCGGTTTTACTTGGTTAAAACAAATAACAATTCATTAGAAGGGGAATCTGGTATCTAAAATATTTAAAGAAAATTGTAGCCGCACAAACCACCACATCCCAGGCCAGCAGCAGCGCTAATGAGCTGGAGCAAGCCAAGGAGGTGGTTGGTGGGGGAGTCTCAGTGGTGGCCGGGGTGGTTGGTGGTAAGTTACATTGCTTGCTAATTGACAAATTAAGTATACTCACTGTATTTGCTAAGCAAGGCAGATATCCCACCCATCATCATTCATTACCTCCCTGCCCATGGCATTTCGCCACCCGTCACCAAACTACACTATGGTTCAATTTGCCACTGCAGTGTTGGCTGTGCAATGTGTATCTGCTTCAGTAATGCAACATTTGCAAAGTATTCAATGCATTACAAGCCAAAAGTAAGGTGTGTTTCCCAGTGTCCACTAAGTCACCTCCTACTAGTAATTCACTCCCTTATCTTTCCTAAGTTCTGTCCCAACCTACCCAACAAATTAAAAAAAGAATTCTTGGCATTTGCCACATTGTTCTGGCCAAGTGATTTATGTATATATAATTCATGGCTTCCATAACAGATTTACACCTGTTCCAATTTTTGCCTTTCGTCATAAGTCAATCTGCAGTGACTGAGCCAAAACTTAGCACACGATGATCAGTGACACCCTGCTATTCTACAGAAAAACCCCTACCTGCCCTAATCACTCTAACTTATCCTGTAGTAGAGTTACTTCCCCCCTGCCAAGCAAAGTATTTGTTGAAAATAATTTGTAGAGGAGGGCGAGGCCAGAATGTTAACGTGGGACTAAGGGGCATATTACCAACGATTAGCGATATTTAACGCTAACGAGGCTTAGCAACTAATTTTTTAACGCTAAGCATCGCCGGAAATTATCGCAGAGATAACTTGCTATTTGCAAGGTTTATCTCAGAGGTGATAAAAATCCTCACGCTAACTGCCAAATGAGAGATTATCACTGGAAAACCAACGATAATCTCTCGAAGTTTGGAGTTAGCTTGATGATAGGGGCTCACAAACTTAGCCATGATATCCACCTTCCATAGGATATCATGGCTAAGTCAGGAAAATAGCAGGTGTAAAAAAAGCAGTGCTAACCGCGGTTAGCGCTGCTTTTTTTTATCACTAACCGGGTTAGCGGAATCCTTGATAATAGGAGAAATGTCGCTTAACAACATTTCTCCTATTATTTTTCTCTGGAACGCCCCCTTTGCATCTCATTAGAGATGCAAGGGGAAGCGTAGAGAAAAAGGGTGCTAACATGCGAATTTGCGTGTTAGCACCCTGTTGCTGATAGGGAGATAATTTTATCTCCACTTTCTTGGCTTTTAAAGCCAAAAAAGCGGAGATAAATCCCTTGATAATATGCCCTAAGTGCCTTATTTCAAGTTTGGTGTCTGGGACACTGTGTGAAGAACATGCCAAATAAAATCTATATCCTTTTCCTTCCCTTGTAATGCAGTGCATCGTTTTTTCCCTCTGTCTACTTACAGCGGGTAGTATATTCTTGTTTTATGCATTACATGTGTGACATAGTTTTGTTATTATATTATTTATCTGCCTCTTTGCAGTCAGGGTAGAATTGAGAGGCAATCGGAGAAGAGTAATGCCATTGGAATTTAAGTAAGTTCATAAATTGTCCATTACAGCTGCCGTATTTGCAGAGTAGCAAAGTACTGGACACGCTAGCATGCCTCCAATATTTGTTGCACAACAAGAATACTGTTAATTTTAATGCATAGTCAAGTCAAGTCAAAGAATTTGTATAGCGCACTACATACTCAGAGGGTTTCAAGGCGCTTAGGAAGGGGAGGAGGATTATTTGTCAAATATCCACGTTTTAAGCTGCTTTCTGAACGCTAGGTGGTTCTGGGTGAGGCGAAGGTAAGCGGGAAGTGAGTTCCATGTTTTAGCAGCCAGGTATGAAAAGGATCTGCCTCCCATGGTGGTCTTGTTGATGCGAGGTACAGTGGCGAGGGCTTGGCTGGAAGAACGTAGATGGCGGGAGGGGGTGTAGAAGGACAGTCGAGAGTTGAGGCAATCTGGTCCGATGTCGTAGAGTGATTTGTGTGCGTGGGTAAGCAGTCGGAAAGTGATTCTCTTATTGACGGGTAGCCAGTGGAGGTCTTTAAGGTGACCAGAGATGTGTTCGTTGCGTGGGATGTCTAATATGAGCCTGGCTGAGGCGTTTTGGATTCGTTGGAGTTTCTTTTGGAGTTTCGCGGTGGTACCTGCGTAGAGGGTGTTTCCGTAGTCCAGTCGGCTCGTGACCAGAGCGTGGGTGACTGTTTTCCTTGTTTCGGTGGGGATCCAGCGAAATGTTTTTCTGAGCATGCGAAGAATGTTGAAGCAGGAAGAGGATACGGCGCTGACTTGTCTGTTCATTGAGAGTGAAGAATCCAGGATGACGCCAAGGTTCCGTGCGTGGTCTGTCGGGATGGGTGCTTTTCCGAGGGCTTCCGGCCACCAGGAGTCGTCCCAAGCAGAGGGGGATGTGCCTAAGATGAGGACTTCTGTTTTGTCTGAGTTCAGTTTCAGACGGCTTTGTTTCATCCATTCGGCAACTTCTTTCATTCCTTCGTGTAGGTTAGTTTTGGCGGTGCTGGGGTCATTGGTGAGAGAAAGGATCAGTTGAGTGTCGTCCGCGTAAGAGATGATGTTGAGGTTGTGTTGGCGTGCGATGACCGCGAGGGGGCTCATGTATACGTTGAATAGGGTGGGACTGAGTGAGGATCCTTGAGGTACGCCGCAGATGACTTCAGAGGCCTCGGACTTGAATGGAGGAAGGCGGACTCTCTGGGTTCTTCCGGTGAGGAACGAGGTGATCCATTCGAGTGCTTTTCCTTGAATTCCGATGTTATTGAGGCGTTGTAGAAGGGTGCTGTGGCAGACTGTATCGAATGCTGCAGAGAGGTCAAGGAGGATGAGGGCGACTGTGTCTCCATTGTCCAGTAGAGTTCGAATGTCGTCTGTTGCTGCGATGAGGGCGGTCTCAGTGCTGTGTTTTGCTCGGAAGCCAGATTGTGAGGGGTCGAGGGATTTGTTGGCTTCGAGGAAGGCGGCGAGCTGGTTGTTGACGGCTTTCTCGATGACTTTGGCCGGGAATGGAAGAAGCGAGATGGGGCGGTAATTTTTGAGTTCGGTGGGGTCCGCTGTTGGTTTTTTCAGAAGGGCGGTGAGTTCAGCGTGTTTCCAGTCTTCTGGGAAGGTGGCGGAGTTGAAGGAGCAGTTGATGACGTCTCGGAGGTGCGGTGCTATGACGGAGTCTGCTTTGTTGAAGATGTGGTGAGGACATGGGTCTGTGGGGGATCCTGAGTGGATGGAATTCATCAGGCGGATGGTGTCCTCAGTGGAGATAGGGTTCCAGGCGTTAAGGGTGTTCACGGGGGGAAGATGGTCAGCAGATGGTAGGGTGGGTTGGTATCCGGGTTGGTTGTCAAAGCTGTTGTGGATGTCTGCAATCTTGTTGTGGAAAAAAGAGGCTAGGGAGTCGCAGAGGGTTTGAGAGGGGGTGATGTCGTTGGAGTTGGCCGAGGGATTGGAAAATTCCTTGACGATGTTGAAAAGTTCCTTGCTGTTGTGGGCGTTGTTGTCAAGTCGATCCTTGAATGCTGTTTTCTTGGCTTTTCGGATCAGTTGGTGGTGAGTGCGGGTGGCGCTTTTGAAGGCGTCCTTGGTGCTGGTGGTTGGGTCTTTTTTCCAGGCCTTTTCAAGGGAACGGCAGAGTTTCTTGGACTTCTTGAGATCATCGTTGAACCATGAGGCCTTCTTGCTGCCAGGTTTACTTTGACGTTTTTTCAGTGGAGCTAAGGTGTCGGCGGTGTTGGATAACCATAGGGTGAGGTTGGCGGCGGCTTCGTTAGCGTTAGAAGAGAGGGCTGGGGAGTTTCGAAGGAGCGATGCGGAGATTTGGTCCGTGGTGATTTTGTTCCAGTTTCTTTGCAGGGTAGGTTGGAGGTGGATGTTGGGTTTTGGTTTGTTGTAGGTGAAGTGAACGCAGCTGTGGTCAGTCCAGAGGAGATCCGTAGTGTGGCTGAAAGAGACATGATTGCTGGAGGTGAAGATGGGGTCGAGTGTGTGACCTGCGATGTGGGTGGGGGAAGTGACTAGTTGTTTAAGTCCGAGGTAGGCGAGGTTGTCCAAGAGGGTGCTGGTGTTGCGGTCGTTGATCTTTTCAAGGTGAAAGTTGAGGTCTCCCAGAAGGATGTAGTCTTTGGAGGGGAGCGCGTGTGGGGTGATGAAGTCCGTGATGTCTTCACTGAATTTTGCGCGGGGTCCTGGTGGTCTGTAGAGGAGGGTGCCTCTGAGTGTGGTTTTGGGGTCGATGTGGATCTGGAAGTGGAGGTGTTCGGAGTTTGCGAGGTTGGCGTCAGAGCTGGTTGAGATGCGGATTGATTTCTTGTGGACGATAGCGATTCCTCCTCCTGTGTGGCTGGTACGGTCTTTGCGAGTGATCTTATAGTCTTCAGGGATGGCAATGGTGATGTCAGGTGCGGAGGAAGCATTCATCCATGTTTCCGTCAGGAAGGCGATGTCCGGAGAAATGGTGTCTAGTAGATTCCAAAGGTCAATGGCATGTCTGTGGACGGATCGGGTGTTGAGAAGGATGCATTGAAGGTGATTGGGGTCGGGGATCTGTGCTGTGGGCGTAGCGGAGATGTTGACAGTGCCGATGAATTTGCAGGAGTAGCAAGAGAAAGGTCCATGGGTGTGACCAGGAGCGGCTTGGACGCAGTTGGGGGCGCGACCGGGGTTAAGGGCTAGGAGAGTGGCGGCATCGTAAGTAATGCGGGAGGGGTGGGCAATGCGAGGACCAGGGGGTATGGCGCTGGGCGCGGTCCAGGCGCGGACGGGCGTAGACGGGCTTACCTTTGGCGCACCTTCGGCGTGTCCGTAGCGCGTGGACGCTGCGCGTGGGGGCATCAGGCATAAATGAAGTGTGGAGGGGCGGAGCGTGGGAGGGGCAGCAGGGAGGCGGTAGTGTGGCTGAGGGGCGGGTCAAGGGTCCAGGGGAGAACAACAACAACAAAATGGAGGGTCCGAGGGAGGGCAGGCAGGGGCAACACAGACAATGAAAATGCAGCGAGTTAACAGCAAGCGCTATCAGAGCACAAGCGCTGGTGAAACAAACCCAAACACTGATGGTAAATGGAGCAGTAGTCAGGATAAAGCATGCACAGACAAGCCAACAGTGAAACCAAAAGCCTGAGCGAGGTCGCGCTGCGAGAGGCAGGTAATTAATTAATTAAAGCGCTATGCGAGTGAGGCGCTAGAATAATAGGCAGCGGCAGAACGATACCAGGGAGGCACAGAAAACGATATCAGCTGAGGCACAGGAGGAGCTTGGTGGAGCGACCGTCCGGAAGCAGGTCCAGGTGGTCGCATAGTGCATAATGCCGTCCTCATTAATGAGAGGTAATTTATTTTTACTTTTACACACAAAGTGTTTATTTAATTTGTTTTTTACAATTTGTCTTTTTTTTCTTTTCTTTCTTGATATAACTACTAGTGGTCCATCCGGCCACAGCTTCAGCAGTGTCACAGGCAGCTGGGATCCCGAGCTGTCACTGCTGACCCTCCTCCTCATCATACTCAGTCTACTTGCAACGCCACATCCTGGTGAACTAGTGCTGCTTCGGAGAAAGATGCAATGCCTTCACACCCATATTGATGATGCCCTCCAATCCTCATTTTTTATTATTTGCTTTAGTTGGAGGGACATTTATTGTGGGTGGAGAGGGTGGGAATTAGGAACAGAATGGGAAGTTGATCTTTGAACTTTAAATTCTTCTTTTGTACATTGGTTGGGGTGATCTGTTTGGGGAGAGGGGTGGACCTGTTGTGGGTGGAAAGGGTTAAACCATTAAGTGGGATGTGTTACTTTATACCTGAAATCTTTTTATTTTATATTTAACTTTGCACTGCTGCCTATTTAGCTCAGCCTGTTGTTTTTTTAATCCACTTATCTCAGTGTATACCAGTTAGTTATACACTTGTCCTACTACCTTCTTTAACTATATTGGCCACTTCCTTTGCCTATGTTGCCTACAACAACCTATACACATCTTAATCTTCAGCAGAAGCTAGTTACTAACTAAGATAGTTCACTTCACATTAACAAATGAGGACCAAATTTATATTTTACATATTGATCTTAGCTAGACGGGAAATATGTAAGTCCTGGCAATCAGAGAATGCTCTCACCTTTGCTGACTGCCTAAGATATATTATATATATATCAGTGAGTCTGATATTGCATGTGATAGCTCTAGCCTTGTTAAGATCTGGGCGGCCCTAGTGGCTTGGCGGAACAGATGAGAGTATTCCTATGATTTTATCTGGGTACTGTTGGCGCTTTGTCTCCTACCCAACCAAGGGTCTTCCAGATTATAGGGTATGGAGTGGACATAGCAAACAGCTTAGCCTAGAGCGGGATTCTCTTTTCTCTCCTATGCTGGATTGAATTCCTCGGATTTAATCCTTGAGGCCGGTACATCGTAATGTGGAGAGGAGGAGATACTCTATCTAGAATATCCATCATTGGTATATGAGGAATTACAAACAAAAAACAAAAAAAAAAACAATGCCTGTTTCCTCTCACAATCTTCAAAAACCTTACTGCAGGGTTTCCCAAGGAGCCTTCTTAATGGTGGTGGTAGTAGTAGTAGGCTAACACGCCAGCAGGGAAGACATCACAAAGGAGGTCCCACTACCACCTAAGTGAAATCCAGCTGTAGGATTAATCAGAAGGATTATAAATTACAGGCAACTAGACTGAAAGAAAACACATAGTGAATGGATTATTTATTTATATTCCAACTTTACAAAGAAAGAGACCAGGAAACCACCATGACACAACTACTTGATATTATAATAAAAGCTAGAAAAAGTAATTTCTTCTGAGCAATGGGGAGCTAGTGTTTAACTTTTTTAAACAAATACAATTAAACATACAAACTCCTGGAGTCAAGAGAAGTGGATTCAGGACAAGGTTAAGGATTTATGCAACACAAAGCCTGAATGATGATGTTGACAAATGTTGTTATATATGTAAATTAAGGATACCTTTTATGCGTTTGTGGGTAAGTGGTCTTTTGCTCAGATAATAGAAGATGCTGTAGTGAGTAGTGAGGTTGTGGCATTTTCCATTTATGGTGTAAATTCATTAATTACACTTCAATATATATCACACAGTCTGGGGGAAGAGGTCTAGGGGGTTGAGGAATGTAGGGAAATGGGTAGTTGGGGAAAGTTGTGACAAAGACAAACACTAGACAACAACACTACTCAACATCTGGTAGATGAGCAGAACATCGTCATTATCAAATCTAGAAAGAGGCTTTGAAAACTGGCAAAAAGGGATTTACACATGGGCTGGCTGAACAAAATGGTCACTGGCCACATGGTCAACAAACAACAACAAACAAGGGGGCAAGGACACAAAAAATAATGCATGTAGGCTTATGCCACAAGCAATTTGGCTGACTACACAAAAGCGCCACTGGCCAAATGGTCAAACAATAAACAAACAAGGATGCATGGACAACAAAGAAAACATGCAGGCCTAAGGCAAAAGCACACTGACTGGCTAGATAAACTGGTCAGCGGACACCTGGTCAAACAACAAGCAAAGAGGCATCAACAACAAAGAACATATGTATGCCTATGGAATCTGACTACACAAAATGCCACCCAGCCACATGCCATGTAGAACAAAGACAAATGGTGGCATATGGCAAACACACACACAATGGCCAAACAAAGGAGGCATGATAACACTGAAGAAAACACTACCATTAATTCAGCAATACCAAAAACTCAAATTAAGTGAGTTATACAATTTTTACAACACACATCCTTCCAAAGCATCAAATATTGACCCACCTCAATACACATTTTGCAGAACAAAACATGAAATGCAAAAAACACACATTTTCCATTTAATCCAATGCCAGCCCTGCCCTAAACGGTGTTTTAAAACAATATATACCACAGAAACAGTTGCTTCATGTACCCATGACTAGGACTGGGCCTGCTGACTGGATGTCCCATGGGCAGATTTGACCATATAGTAAACAAAATGAATAGTGCCAATTTAACAAACCTACTGAAATGTGCAACCTACCCCCTGAAAAGATGAACATATTTAATGCAAAAATAGCTAAGCCCCTACTGAAACTCCAGGCCACCAACCACAAACTGGAAATATAATTCTGCCACATGCCAGATGATGGAATTTTGCGGGAATGCAGCGTTACACGCAGAGTGCCCAAATTCCGTTAAATCTGTGAACTGAATTATATTTCCATTCAGGCAGGTACATTATATTTCTGTTCAGGCCTACAAAAAATCCAAAGAGCACACTTCCTTGATGGTGCTTAGAAAATCACACGTCTACACCTTAGCGAAGAGCTTGGATACTATTTATTTTTGCCTCATAAAAAAAAAATCTAAATTGTGCCTGCTACTTGCCGGGATGCAGGTACACATATAAGTGCGGCCAGACCTAAGGTGTGCCAGGTTGCTCTCTGGAGCATTGATACATGCAAATCTGTACCCCACGATGATGTCTGGATTTGTTTCTCTCCTCATCAAAAAGCTGCTTTCTCTGGCTCAGACATGCACATGTCTCTGCCCCGTTGAGGAGTTCTGATGCGGATTTGGTTTTTCTTAGCCTCAGAAAAACATTCAGAGTGTTTCTTGCTACTTGCCAGTTGACAGACGCACACAAGTTTGCATGTCAGCAAGTAACCTGGACATTATTTGTTTTTTTTCTTAGCCTAATAAATAAATCCAAACAGCACTAGGCTCCAAACTGGGGTGCAAACACACACACGAATACAACTTAGTTAAGCTTAGATGTTGTTGGGACTTTTTCTTAGCCTCTAAAAAAACCTGAAGAGCTCCCTGATTCTAGATGGGCACAGACACACACACATCTGTGCCCCTGTGAGGAGTATTAGTCAAAAGCTATATGGAGTTTTTTGAGCCTTTGAAAAAAATGGAAACAGCGCCCAGTGCGTCACTGGGGCCAAAGGACACACAATTCATCACCAACCTGTGGACCACAGATACTGTTTGAAATTTTTCTTACTCTAAGAAAAAAAGGAACAACATCTACCTTAATAACAACACCTATTTTGTATTCACATGGGAATACAGAACAAAAGAGATTAAGTTCTTGAAGATGTACATCCAGACAGATGGTCAGAAACTACAGGCTCACCTATACAGAAAACCCACGTCTTATAATTCAGTGCTTCACACCACCAGTGCACACCCTGCATCACAAATACAAGCTATTTCCCTTGGTGAAATGAGCAGGACCAGGAGGCATTGCAGTAAAAAAGATGTCTTGGAGGCAGAACTTGACAACATTGAAAGAAGGTTTGATAAGAGGGGCTACAAGAGGGATCTATTGGATAACCTATAACAAAAATTGTCCCGTATCAAACAAGAAAAACTGTTGCGTGGTTCCTAAAAATACATATGAACTGTGCGTTATTGGACAACATAAATGGAGGGATTGGTGTCTAGAATGATTCTGGAGACCCCCACAGGATATATCAGCCTATAGAGTAGCTAGTTCATAGTGCCACCATAAGCCCTCAAACCTTACCGAGGAGCAAATAGTTTTTGGCAACCATTGAACATGACAACCCATGAACCTTCAGTGATCACAGAAACAGTACAGACCTTTTCACTCCATCAATCACGCTTACTTAGTCTCAGACAGATACACAGAATAAACATTGGGGACATTTTCAATAAACATTTATGAACCAGCATCATTCTAGTATAAAACATGTTTGCTGTGACAATCAATAGACAAAAGCAAATGTAAAAGATTATAAGCACCAACACAATAAATAGTAGATACATTTCTACCTTTGTACTAAGCAATGAATATATGCAGGCATATATAAAAACAGTAATCTTAGCTGACCCCTATGTGTACCCTACCTAAGTGTACTTCAATGTACCAGCATGTATGTGGGTGTGAAGCCAAGAATCTCCAAGGAAAGAGCCAACCCCATTACCTGATGGGAGAAAATTGAGGACCCCGTATTTGTCATGAGTTGGACACCCCACAAGGGATGTCAGACCACTGTGTGTTGAAGCCTCAGCATGCAGCGACCTCATGTCAGTGTCAGCTTAGAAGCGTCTCGTCTAGGTCCCTAGTGAATGTACAGTTCTTTTATACCAAAAAGGTAGCCTTAAGGGCTCTACCACAATCGATATGTCGTGAGTATGATTATGTAGATGAGCCTAAATCAATAATTGTAAATATTCAAAGCAGCCATGTTGCCCGAGGATGAAGATAGCCATGACATTTGTACTGAGTATGTTAATCCTGTTATTTATGTCATGTGTAGAGATTAAGATATGATGCTAAGAATCCACTTATATAATGAAAGAGGCTAGCTTCAAGGAAACTAATTGACATTTATTCAGCACATAACTGGGTAAAATATAATTGCTAGAACCGTTATGCAGAGCAAGGTAGGACAAATGTAGGTAAAATGTTGTTTTGCTACTTAGGCCTAGGTTAGGAAACATAACAAAACTCTTGCTCTCTTCAGGGAAGAAAAACAAAAAGAATGACACATCCAAACACCTTACCTTTATCACAGCATATTCTGCTCTCAGCTTGGAAGGCTATAAAATCCTAAATAGGAATTGCCACCTATTAACCCAAGATTTTACGCTGAAGGGATTTATCAAAAGCAGACCTACCATGGTCCATGGTCGTGGCGTACTGAGACAGACACTCTGCCACAGTTACATCCCTGCAGACATACAGAAGTCTTGGTTGCCTCCCCCACCTAAGGGTTTTCACAAATGTGAAACATGTAGTATTTGCAGTTTTGCATTGGACAAAACCATGTCCTTTCAATATAACATGGGCAGAACACACAGAATTGACAAGTTCCTAAACACGAAGTAGGACTTCATGTTTATGGTAAGCAGCTGGTGGTGCTTCTGCAACATGGTTGTGCAATGTATTATGTTTATCAGGTTGCCTTTTTACTTCTTTCTCATTGGAACACCTTATTACGTTCACAACCTCAACTTAGCATGGTCCGGCCGCACTTTTGAACATATTGGGGCTTTAGGATTTTGTCACTATCTTTCGCCACTCATGGTAAGTGCTCGGTTTTCGTTCTCTATTCTGTCGCTTATTTGGGCGCAATAGGTTTTATGTGACTTCTTGGTGCCCAGTACTTTTTATTTTTCGGTTGTTTTACATACGCTAAGGTGAATTGCTAGTCCCAGTGTTCCCCTCCATGTTCATTGGTGGTATTTTATCATTTTAATCTATTAGATTTCTCAAGCATACCCTAGTATACAACCTAGCCGCATTTGTTTTTGACAATACCGGTCAGGGTCATTTGATGTATCAGTGAGTTTGGGACTTTACACTCTGTAGTGAATAGCAGCGCCAATGCTTTACTTGCAATGGCACCATGTTATTTGTCATTTTTTCTTTCTACACAGTATCAATGGGTCTCTACAGCGACCCCCGGACAGTTAAGCCCTATTGGCGTTTTTTCCGTGGAATTCTTACGCATTTTCCTGCCTATACCTAAACCTCAATAATCTAAATCATCATGTGGTCTCAACTAGGAAAATATTCTATGTATACATTCGAAGGCACGCCATTCCTTTTAGCATGCCACTGGATTGGGTGATTTCCCTTACAAATATTCTCCTTGTTGCACATATTTTATTGCAAGCTCAACCTTTGCATTGGTCGTACCTTTATCCACTTGCCCCTCATGAATTGTCATTCACTCTTCATGGTGTGGTATCACATTTTGTTGGTCTCATAATCACTGCATCTAGACAACTTCCAACTGAAAATGTTCACGTATCTCCTCGACACAGCGCAGCATGTCCATTTTAATCACTGGGACTGTTACAATACTGAACATGCTGAGCTCCTGTAAAATTCTGTAGATTTTCGCAGCCTTTAAGAATGCTGTTATACGAAAAACGTGTCCGCTGCTTATAAAATCCAACTGTATATATATCACAAAGTATATGGAAAAAATAACTGGAGACAGTACATTGAATCAACAAAGGACTACTCAAACTTTATTCTTATCAAGGAATTCTTTTGAATCACAAGTGTGTGCTGTTTGTGAAGTTTGTCCCCGACTGTTCACACAGTACCGAATATTAGCACCCTGGGTGGCTGAGTGCTGTCACCACGTGAGCATCACAATTGGACTACCTATATTTTTCCTGATCATCAGCTGTTGTATATGTTACAATAACAAACTGATTCGTATTCTTTACACAATTGTACTCTATTGCCTGATGTGCAGACAGTTGGCATAGCCATCCCTTTATGTATTGATTAAAAAAATGAACAACATCTGGATCCTTGGAGGGTCACAAAAAGAATTCCACTATCCCAGAGAGTTCTGAACAAAATACATCCTGCATGGTGTTCCTGGCAAGAATGCTGCCATTTTTTCTTACTCTGAAGTCTATGCATAGTTAAAATCTGATGTCATCCCATCTCTGTGATGGAAAGTTCCTGTAATGTATGTGTAATTGCAAAGTTGGATTTGGGGACTTGTTATTTGCCCGAAGGTCCTGAGTTTTCTGTACCAGAATGTTAAGAATTTTGACTTGTTTACAGGTACTTTGGTATTTTCTTTGTATTCTGTGTAATAGATCGTTTTCGGATTAAACCACGCCATATCTCAGTGGATTCTCCTGTGTCATTAATTTTCAGAAATGTGTGAAGTAGGTGGGTACCTCCGTGTGCCAGCTGCTCCTGTGCCAAAATGCTACAGACAAGCCCTGTGGAATCTCCGGCATCATAAAATATTAATTGGTGTCTGGATCCCTGCTCAAACCCAAGCAAACTCCACCAATGTCCAATAACCCCACATTCAAAATACCTACGGAAACAGAGGTTTGAGGTGGGCTTTGAGAGGCATATATTACTGTGTGAGTAAGACGGAAGGAAACTTCCATGTTTAGAGCGGAAACAAATTGAAAACTGCAGTTTGCAGCCAACTAGAAAAATCTTATTGTGTATAGAAGTATATGGTTCTGGTACTGTAAACAGGCCGCACCAGTTTATAGGGTTGTTTCCAAAGTTTTTCCCAGCACCCACCTAGAGAAATCTTATTGTGTATAGAAGTATATGGTTCTGGTACTGTAAACAGGCCGCACCAGTTTATAGTGTTGTTTCCAAAGTTGTTTTTCAAAAACAATGCTGGGGTTCAGTTTATTGATTGCCAATGTGATGAAAGTCTTTGGAGTTTTTATCTGGGTTCCTGGTCTTCATTCTATTCTGGTCTTTACCCTTGGGCCTCCAGCTCCTGCAGAAGATATGAAGCTCAGTGTAAACAAAACAAGCACTGAGAATTGACTGTATTCAAAAGAACACACTCGGTGCTACAGTCACCACGGCCCTGGTTTAGGTTTGCAGTTTCCTCTGTATTTCTCCCAAACTCTGCTTTCTCAAGGCTTCCTCTGGTGTTCCCCCCCCCCCCCGTGTCTGGCATCCCAGCCCTTCAAATACATCCTCGTTCCTCTTCTTGCTGCTGTATCGGCAAATCTCTACTACAGGTATGTTTCCATACAGTACAAGGGTGCTATCTGTGACAAGAGAGTGGTAATTTATTCAGTTGTTTAACTTGCTATTGCTTTCCACATTCCCAAAGTGCGCTGCACCCAGTTTTAGAAAACCCAATTATTTCTAGTAACCCCATGCTCAGGAGGCTCAAAGAAACAAAGATCTGAGTCAAGTATTTGAAGGGATATTTTCCTGTTAGACGGAGAGTGCATTATTTTGTTCTGTGTGATCTCCCCACCAGCTGATCAGGGTGAGGAAAGCTTGACTCCCAGCATTAGACATTTATGATGGGTAAATATTAAAAAGATATGATTGTTCTATGTTTCTATAAAACCTAGTAGTGATATCCCCTGATAAAAAATCAGTAACTTAAACAGGGATTTCCCCTTTCAGCTGCTTTCCAAATTTTCTAAGTTCCTATACCAGGTTAATTATTTGTGCTCACATTGAACCCAAAGAAAATCCAGACATGTCTGGTAGGCCCACTGTCATGAGACCATGGGAAGTAAAGTTAGGAGTCAAGTCTTGGCAAGTTGTGTTCCTGTGCTAAGAAGACTAGAAGGAATGAAAATGTTTTGGTGAAATATGGTACAAATTGGATGTGGTTACATTCAGTTGAATCTGCCAGCCACCCAACCTGGGTGAGCGAGATGGTAGAAACCTTATGATGTTTATGCTTTATAAATATTTTTTGTGTTAAGAGTCTGTAGGAAAATGCCTCTCTAACTGTGGTCACCCAAACATTTTTGGGCAGTTGCCCAGGGATCCTGGAACTGGATCAAGGATCCGGCAGCAGTGTGTAAAGGGGATGAAAAATGCTGGCAGTGCCAATGTGGCACCGCAGAGCATGTTTGACTTGCATATCCTTTGTATATTTCATGGAAGGGAGCCTACCATGAAAAGGGTGGTGGAGATTCAGTTACAGAGCCCTCTGCAGATTCTGGGCCTCAGGGGGAATGCGGGAGGTTGCACATGTTGTACTCCCCAGGATTTGCACCCTTGATTCTACACAGTGTGGCATGCACAACATGGTGCATGCCACACCATGAAGGAATTTGCTGCTCGTACACTCCTGGCGGCGGTCTGCTGTTAAGACTCCTCTATGAGCCTAACACAGCTTCCGCATTGAGACCGCCCACCCACCCTGGATTCAGCTTGGAATAAGGTGGGTGGGTGCACCATGGGCTTGGCAGTCTTCCTGGATTTAGCGGTGATGCTGCTACAGGAGGATCGCCAAACTGGTAACAAGGCCCTAAATCTCTGGTAAGATCTCTGGCCTGGGGCAAACCCGATTGGTGTATCTGATCTGTGCTCAATTGGTGTATCTGACCTGTGCTCAATTGCAGTCAGCCTCAAATTGTGACTAGGTCTTGGTCTACAATGACCAGTTTTCCCGCATTGGTGCTTAACGCATTTTGGTGCTATTTTTATTTTAAATATTTTAAAAATTGCATCTCTGGTTCTCATTAGTCCTCATGTTGGATTTTTTTTGTTTTGCGGTTATTTTGTTAATTAAATTATTCTCTGGTATTATAATATAGCTTGGGTTATTTATTGTGTTGCGCTTTCAGCTTTCTAACTGTTTTAGTACTTCTAAATGCCGTGCACATTTTCTTATGTTAAGCCTGTCTGCTCTGTGCCATATCTACCAGGGGTTGAGGTCAGTTTTAAATTACCAAAACCTTTTACTGGACCTAGCAAGATAGTGACATTATTACTTGTGGTGGACACCCTTCTACCCCATAATAATCCACCTTCTCATGTATTCCATGGGAGATATATGTGACCTAAAACAGTATTTCGCTTGCAGCTCCTTTCCAAACTTCAAAAATGCACTGATTTATCACAAGTAGGGACACTGAATACCAGGCAGGGTTTGGCGTCTTCTTCTTCTGCAGGATCACTTCAGTTCGCATGCAGCAGGTCTTCTTTGTCCTGGTCTTCTTTGGTCCAATGAATCTGAGGTTCAAGTCTCGAGGAGCAACCTAAATACCGAATTTAGGAGTGTTACAACGGGAGACAGGTATTAACCAATGGGCTAACTACATTTTGAGTGTCTAACCCTTCAGTGACCACTTCCTTTGGGAAGGGGCACTACCCTAGCCCTGATTCGAGGCTGCCTCACCATTTCATGATAGTGGAATTTCAGGAGAGGGATTTACCTCGCCTGCCTCACCCTAGGAGTGGTGCAGGCTAAGGGGGGACCCTCCTCCTCAGCTAGCTATTTTTCCACCTTTACTTTCATCAAAGGTGGAGTAGGAATGGGGGCTTGGCCTCACCCACTATTTGGGGATCCAGGGTTGGATTTCAATGGTGGCATTTCCTTTGAAGTTTCCCCCTCAGGAAGGCCATCCTGTCCTGGGGGAGATGTGAAACAGTCCTGCCCAGAGCAGGTATAGTTTCTGTTCTCTGGGTGCGATGGGTACCATCCCCAAGTCAACAGACCACGCACGAAACCTGGGCTTCATCCTGGACTCCTCCCTCTCGATGACCAAACAAGTCAACGCCGTCTCGTCAACCTGTTTCAACACCCTGCGCAAGCTCCGAGAGATCTTTCGATGGATCCCCACCGAAACCAGGAAGCCGGTCACCCAGGCACTCGTCACCAGCCGACTGGACTACGGGAACACCCTCTACGCGGGAACCACAGCCAAACTACAGAAAAGACTCCAGCACATACAGAACGCCTCCACACGACTCGTCCTGGACATCCCCCGCCACAACCACATCTCCGCCCACCTGAGAGACCTGCACTGACTCCCCGTCAGCAAGAGGATCACGTTCAGACTCCTCACCCATGCACTCAAGGCTCTCCACGACCTGGGCCCCAAGTACCTCAACAACCGCCTCACTTTCTACACGCCCACCCTCCAGCTGCGATCGACCAGCCTCGCCCTCGCCACCGTACCACGCATTCGCAGAGCCCCCGCCGGAGGAAGATCCTTCTCCAACCTGGCGGCCAAGACATGGAACTCCCTTCCCATCCACCTATGGCTGACCCAGGACCATCTCTCCTTCAGGAAGCAACTCAAGACCTAGCTTTTCGAGCAGTAACGGACCCCTCCCCCCAGTGCCTTGAGACCCTAGCGGGTGAGTAGCGCTCTATATAAATTGATTGATTGATTGATTGATTCATCCCATGAGGTCAGAAACGTGTCTGGTGGTGGCAGGCTGGTGAAAACAGGCCAGAGACCCTACTTGTGTTTGGGTAAATTTCAGGGTCTCCTGTGTGAATGTATTAATAAATCCAACACTGGAAGCAGTGAGAGTTTATTAAGACAAGAGGTTTGGCACCAAAATCAGTGAAGCCATCATGGAGCTAGGAAACATGTGTTTACAAGTATCCAGCCCATGTACTCTTTATGACTTCCGTGTTCTTTTACAACATCACAGAATGTTTGGGACATTGTAGGGGCATGTCTGTTCATGCCAATATGCCCACACGTAGGATATAGTGCACCCTGCCTTTAGGCTAAAGTCCTGCAGTTGGGGTTACTTCCCTATATCCTATCCAGTGCATGGGAGGCATGACACCGAAGGCTGTGTGCCATGCTAACTCTTTGGAATTCCCTGCACCAAGACATGCTGCCTGCAATGGCAAAGTGCATAGCTTGGTGAGAAGCCCCTGGGGAGGTATAACCAGTGCAGCAGCCCCAGAGGAACCTCTTCAGTACACATGCCTTATGTACCATGGGTAGCACTTTCTATGAACTTAGGGTAGCTGAAGTTGTGCTAATCGGGGTACAGTATTTTATGAAAGAGATATGGGCCTGGGAACTCCGATCCGGGACACTCCCAAACTTCTCCTGCTGGAACATTGGACCTTGCCAAACATCAACCTAAAATGAGATGGCGAACTTCATGAAAGAATTGCCTGATTTTATATACAATTTTTTATTTTATTGCCATTAATTCCTATGGTGCATAAATGTGACATATTCTCAAAACTCTTTAAAAATCATATCTCAAAAGATACTTACCATAGAACTGTAATCTTGGTCTCTAAAAATACATAAAATAGTCTTTATTTTTACGAATTGGTCTCAGATTTATCCGTGAGTGTGTGTGTCTCATGTATTCCCTCTGTGTGTGTCAACAAATGTTTATCACTACCCACTGATATGCCTAACTGCTTGCCCACACTACCACAAGAAAAGCACAAGAACTATCTAATTTAACACCTGCATACCTTTTTGGGAATTACAGGACTCTTTACACAGTGTACTTCATTTTAGTGCACTATAAAGATAGCCAGCTTCCTACATTTCATGTTTCAGTGGTGGGAAAGAAGACTTTGGATTTTCTGGAACTACTTTGACAATATTTGACCACATGAGTAAATCCAACAATTGTCCTTAGTTTTTTGATTGGTCTATTTTTTCCAAATTTCTAAAATTAACTAATAGGGCCTTGGCGACGTCCCTGGAACAAACTGTTTAGAATTTTAAAAGCCTTTGCTTTAATTAGGACAAAGTATTCTGCAATAGTTATATATTTTTTAGCTACATAAAATGTCCCACCTTAAGTAGAAATAATGTCAGATACAGAGAGCCATGCTTAGGAGCTCAACCTGCCCCTTATGAGGACATGTCCTAGACCCACGTAAGGGCTCTCTGTAAGGCATATTGTAACAAATCTGGCTCTCATGCAACCATAGAAATGCTCAGAAGGTTTTTGGCTGGTTTTGAGAATGATAACCCAGAAACAGAGACTCTATTCCTTGAGGATGAGAATGCTAGCACAGATCCAACTGAGGAGGTGGCGGAGTCCCCTCCCCCACAGAAGAAGAGGAGGCTCCCTCAGAGGAGGACCTCAGTCTAGAAAGATTAGCCAGGAGACTGAACTTAGAAACGTAGCTCCCAGAAATAGAAAGATAAAGGAATGACATGGGTCTAGAATTTATCTCTGTTGACAGCATACAAATATATAGGGAGGGTGAAAGTTGTTCTGACTCTAAACTCCCAAAAGGAATTGTCCCTAAATATTTGGATGGTGATGACATCACCAAAAGGTTCTCTGCATTCGAGACGGCCTCTATAGATAGAAAAGTAACCAGAAAAAAATTGGCTCCTCTCTTGTCTGAACTATTCTTTGCGAGGTGCAGGGATAGACTATTGACACTGCCCGAAAACGATGCTGAGTCTTATGACCTCATGAAGAGTAACCTGATTGAGGGCTTTGAACTCATCTCAGAAGAGTTGAGAATAAGATTAAGGGAGACTAAAAAAAAGAGAGTCAGTCCTGAGTGGAATTTGTTGACTTTTGAAAGCACTAGGCGGTTGGTTAACAGGTAACAGTTTGAATGACTTTGAAGGGTGTTAGAAATGGGATTTCTGGTTGGCTAGGGCATGCTCCAAAGCCAGTCATAAACCACCACTCTAGTCAGGGCAAGGGAGTTACATGCTCAAGATAACCCCTGCTAACCCCCTTGGTAGCTTGGCACGAGCAGTCAGGCTTATCCCAGAGGCAATGTGTAAAGCGTTTGCGCGACCCACACACACACACACAGCAGCAACACACTAGGCACACTACAAAAGAAACTCCACAAAAGGTTATACAAAAATAGCCTTTGTTTTATCCAAAAACATTAGAATTATAATCACGCATATACACTGTGCCAACTGGAACTAGGCATAATTTAGAGGTGATTATATACACATGACAGTGTCAATCGGGCCACTGTCAGAACCTCTAGAAAGCACAAGTGGCAATTGTAAAACACAACCAGAAACTACTGGTGAAAATACCCGTACTTGGCAATATATCACATTAGGCATAAAACACATTATGCAGTGACCGTCCTGATACCATCGGAAGCGGTCGCTCCCCACGCTCCCTGTCCTGCCTGGGTATCGTTGGAACTTACTTGCATTGCCTGCTTACAAATCGAATTGCTACCTGCCTAGACCGCTGCCTGCTCAATGATAACAGCGTGTGCAACTTAATTTAAACAGCGCTTTACTGTTATTTTATCTCTGCTGCATTATCATTGCCTGCTCGTTTTTCTCATTGTGCGCATTGGACTTTGCTAGCGCTTTCACTCCCCATTGCTCCATAGCGCTTGGTGCCCCAACCTGATTCGGTGTTGTTATTGTTGCCTTCCATTTTGTTGGTTGTTGTCCTGCCTCAGAGCCCGTCCTCTCCACCCCGCACCCGCCTCCCAGCTGCTCCTCCCACCCACGGACTTCTAAGGCTCTCCACGCCCTCCTTTGCGCTGTGACCGTCCTGATACCATCGGAAGCGGTCGCTCCCCACGCTTCCTGTCCTGCCTGGGTATCGTTGGAACTTACTTGCATTGCCTGCTTACAAATCGAATTGCTACCTGCCTAGACCGCTGCCTGCTCAATGATAACAGCGTGTGCAACTTAATTTAAACAGCGCTTTACTGTTATTTTATCTCTGCTGCATTATTATTGCCTGCTCGTTTTTCTCATTGTGCGCATTGGACTTTGCTAGCGCTTTCACTCCTCATTGCTCCATAGCGCTTGGTGCCCCAACCTGATTCGTTGTTGTTATTGTTGCCTTCCATTTTGTTGGTTGTTGTCCTGCCTCAGAGCCCGTCCTCTCCAACCTGATTCGGTGTTGTTATTGTTGCCTTCCATTTTGTTGGTTGTTGTCCTGCCTCAGAGCCTGTCCTCTCCACCCCGCAACCTCCTCCCAGCTGCTCCTCCCACGCTCCGCCCCCTCCTCTATGCACTTATGTCAGAACAGTCTACGCGCAGCGGTCACGCGCTGCGAACGTGCCCCTTGCGCGCCAATGGTGCGCCAAAGGTAAGCCCGTCTATGCCTGGACCGCGCCCAGCGCCCGTCCCCCTGCCCTATGCCGCTCCCAACCCCCCAGAGTAACTTATGATACCGCTACTCTCCTCGCCCTCAACGCAGGACGCACCCCACTATGCTGCGTAGCTACCCCAGGACGTACCCACGGCCCATTCTCCTGCCTCTCCTGTAAGTTCAACTGCTTCAGAACCCTCACCAAACACACTTCCTCCACACTCAGCTCCGAACCCAACGACTTGAAATGCATCCTACTGAACACCCGCTCGGTCCACAGACACGCAACCGAACTCTGGGACCTAATCGACACTGTGTCACCTGACATCGCCTTCCTCACTGAAACTTGGATGAACGCATCTTCTACCCCCGACATCGCCATAGCCATACCGGACACTTACAAGATCATTCGAAAAGACCGCACCATTAAAAAAACTGGAGGAGGCATCGCCATCGTCCATAGAAACACCATCAAAATTACAACCAGCTCTGACGACAATCTTGCAACCGCCGAACACCTCCACTTTCAGATCCACACCGACCCCAGGACCACCCTCAGAGGAACCCTCATCTACAGGCCCCCAGGCACCCGATCTCAATTCAGCGACGACATCACAGACTTCGTCAGCCCGCACGCTCTCGCCTCCGAGAACTACATTCTTCTAGGAGACCTCAACTACCACCTTGACAACATTCTCGACAACAACACCACCACCCTCCTGGACAACCTGTCCAATCTCGGACTCAAACAACTTGTCGACACCCCCACTCACACAGCCGGACACACGCTCGACCCTATCTTCACCTCCAGCAAGCACATCTCCTTCGATCACACTACAGCTCTCCACTGGACGGATCACAGCTGTGTTCACTTCAGCTACAAAACAACCCTGACCCACAACCGTCCACAACCCATTCCCCGAAGAAATTGGAACAAAATCACCACCGACCAACTCCTCGCATCCCTCAGCCAAAACACTCCCACCCTAACAACGGACCCAGACCAAACGGCCACAAACCTCAGGCAATGGATTACACACAGTGCGGACGAACTAGCACCCCTGAAAATACACCAGGTGAAATCATTCAGCAAAAAAGCTCCCTGGTTCAATGATGACCTTAAAAAATCCAAGAAAACTTGCCGCACCCTGGAGAAGAATTGGAGAAAAGAACCAACCTCAGACAACATGACCTCCCTCAAGACAGCCACCCGCAAACACCACCAACTGATTCGTTCAGCCAAGAAATCAGCATTTAAGGACTGTCTCGACAACAACTCTCATAACAGCAAGGAACTCTTCAATATCGTCAAAGAATTCACCAACCCTCCCGCAGCATCCAACGACATCACTAACTCCCAAGACCTCTGCAATGCGCTATCCTCCTTCTTCTACAACAAAATTGCCGACATCCACAACAGCTTCAAGAACTCTCCCAATGACCAACTCACCCCACCCCCTTCTGATCCCACCCCTCCAACTAACTACCTCAATTCCTGGAACCCAATCACCATTGAAGATACCATTCGCCTCATGAACTCAATCCACTCTGGCTCACCTTCTGACCCCTGCCCCCACTACATCTTCAACAAAGCTGACTCCATCATCGCTCCACAACTCCGCGATGTCATCAACTGCTCCTTCAACTCAGCCACCTTTCCAGAAGTATGGAAACACGCCGAACTCAGCGCCCTTCTGAAAAAACCAACAGCAGACCCCTCAGAACTGAAAAACTACCGACCCATCTCCCTCCTCCCTTTCCCGGCCAAAGTCATCGAGAAAGCCGTCAACAGCCAACTCGCAGCCTTCCTTGAATCCAACAACTCCCTTGATCCCTCACAGAATGGCTTTCGATCCAAACACAGCACCGAGACCGCCCTCATTGCGGCGACCGACGACATCCGAGCACTCCTGGACAACGGTGAAACAGTGGCCCTCATTCTCCTCGACCTCTCCGCCGCCTTCGACACTGTCTGTCACAGCACCCTCATACAACGCCTCAACAACATTGGCATACAAGGAAAAGCCTTGGACTGGATCATCTCGTTCCTAGCCGGGAGAACACAGAGAGTCCGACTTCCCCCTTTCTACTCAGAGCCCACCGAAGTCATCTGCGGCGTACCTCAAGGCTCCTCACTCAGTCCCACCCTCTTCAACGTCTACATGAGTCCCCTCGCCCCCATCGCACGTCGACACAACCTCAACATCATCTCCTACGCCGACGACACCCAGCTGATACTTTCCCTCACCAAAGACCCCAACACCGCCAAGGACAACCTTCACGAAGGTATGAAAGAAGTAGCCGAATGGATGAAACAGAGCCGCCTAAAACTCAACTCAGACAAAACTGAGGTGCTCATCCTTGGATCCTCCCCCTCAGCGTGGGACGACTCTTGGTGGCCTTCCGCTTTGGGATCAGCGCCCACACCCACTGACCATGCACGTAACCTTGGCTTCATTCTAGACTCCTCTCTCTCAATGTCCAGACAAGTCAACGCCGTATCGTCCTCCTGCTTCAACGTCCTTCGCATTCTCAAAAAGATCTTCCGCTGGATCCCCCTCGAAACAAGAAAGACTGTCACCCATGCACTGGTCACGAGTCGACTGGACTATGGCAACACTCTCTATGCCGGAATTACAACAAAATTGCAGAAAAAGCTCCAGCGCTTCCAAAACGCATCAGCGAGACTCATATTAGACATCCCGCGCCAAGAGCACATCACCGGTCACTTAAAAAACCTCCACTGGCTTCCCGTCAACAAAAGAATTACTTTCCGCCTTCTTACCCACGCACACAAGGCCCTTTATAATCTAGGATCAGAATGCCTCAACTCCCGACTGTCCTTCTACTATCCCACCCGCCAACTAAGATCATCCATTCAAGCCCTCGCCGCAGTCCCGCGCATCCGAAAAACCACCATGGGCGGCAGATCCTTCTCCTTCCTGGCTGCCAAGACCTGGAACTCACTCCCCACCCACCTCCGCCTTACTCAGAATCACATCTCCTTCAGAAAAGAATTGAAAACTTGGCTATTCGATAAACAATGAACCCCTCCCTCTAGCGCCTTGAGACCCTCTGGGTGAGTAGTGCGCTTTATAAATGCTTGAACTTGAACTTGAAACTTGAAACTTGACATCACATTGGGCATAAACACATTACGCAATAGTCCTCACCAGCATAAACACATTATGCACAAATCACATTTTAGAAGTGCACCGAAGTAACACTCCCTAGGAGCATACATCACCTTCTTTTAGGGCCTTGCACCCTCCTGGTACGCACAGATACCAAACCTAACTCCAGGCCAACTGGCCTTCCACTGGGGCTCAAATGCCCTCTGTCCAAAATGTCAGGGTGGAGACGTATGGCCTGTCAAGTAGCCCTTTGGCTGCCAATGCAGCAAAAGCTATGTGCGCAATGAATTGGGGGCTGGGGTGCACCTCATCCCCTTCCACTCCACTCAAAAGAAATGTCCCCCACGTTGCAGCTGCCCACTCTCTCTCGTGGTGCAGCTGGGGAAAAATGACTTGGCACCACTGTGCCCTCAGATCCTACTCAGGGAACTTGAGTTGCACCCAACCTTGCCCAGAAAAGTAATACTCCCACTTGGCAACTGTCCACGCTCGCAGTGCAGCTATGAAAAGCACGGAACTTACTGTGCCCCCTATGCCCCTCCCACTGGGACTCCTCACAGGCAAAACAGAGGGGTACCACCATAGGCACCAACAGTAGGTATGCTTCAGCCCCACTCACTGGGGCTTCTCTGTGGCATAATTGGTGCTGCGGGGCAGGCACCAATAATGTGCCTTGTCGGCCCTGTCTCCTCTCTACGGTCCTCTCTGCTGGCTAGCCGGATACCAGACACCCTCGTGAGGCTTCAGGGCAGCAGGACAACATGCGGGGCTCCCACCAGGACAGGGGGGGACTCTGCTCTCATGCAGACACGGATGGTTGGGTTGCCGTGTTGCTTTGCTTCTCCTCAGACTGGCTGGCCGGCTGTCAGCTTCCTGGTCTAGGCCACGTCCAGAGTCAGGCAGCAGACGCCTGACTTCTGGGTCGCGTTGCGGCAGTGGTGGCGGCTCTCTCCCTCCTTGCGAGGCACTAATGTGGGGTGGGCTCCCGCTCAACAACAAATGCCGCAGGAGATGGCCACATGCGGGTGGGCTCCCTCTAAAGGAGCACCCCGCTCATTAATAATTGCAAACCCGGGGTGGGCTCCAGCTACCCACACAACTTGGCTTCTGGCAGCAACTCAGGGGAATCCCTACATCAGGGATTCCATCCTAACAATGTGTAGCTCAGCGGTGTAGCACGGTTACAACAAATTTTTTACAACGCACTACCATTACATCGCAACTTTTACCACGCAAACCATTACAACGCAATGCGCTGGGGGGCGCTCTAGGATAGGGAATGTATTTAATATACTATCCAACACCTTCCCTGCTATCCACGGGGACTGGAGTTGGAATAGTAAATTAAATAATTCACTATCCAGCGCCTAAAAGCATTATGCGTTGTAATGGACTGCGTGGTAAAAACCGCGTTGTAAAGGCATGCGTGGTAAAAGCATGCGTTGTAGTGACACCAATCCAGCTCAGCGCTGCAAAGCCCGCAAACTCCTCTTCTCCTGGCGGAACCTTGAGCTCCCCTCCCTGGGGCTCCAAAAATAAAGATATAATACTCCTGAGGCGCTAGAGTCCTTAAAGGTTTAAGGGGTACAGCTGGGCCCAGGCAGGCCAGCACACACAGCCCTCAAGCAGGGAGGCAGTCCCTCATGGCGGTTCCTTCTGGGGCCCAGCAGCATCCCAAACTGGTTCTGGGGCATTTAGTAGCACATTGCTGACAAGGCTTCTCTTCCTCTTTGTTAGGTGGGGGCTCGTCATTAGACACACCACAGGAGGGGTGGAACCAGAATTCACCTAGGCAGGCACAGACCTATTCAGGATCAGGGGACTTCTCCTCCCACTACTCCAAATGCAGATCCCTTATTCAGCCTAGAGTGGACTCAACTTGCCCTCCCTGGAGCCACACACACCTCACCAGCCCCTGTCACTCCAAAGCCAGACATGACATCCACTCCAGGTAGACACATAGCACACAGAAATGCCAACTTCTAAAAGTTGCATTTCTAAAATAGTTATAATAATATCTGCGCACACCATTGCACAGCATTTATTATTACCATTCCAAATATACTGACCTCGCTGCTCCCCTCATATCAAGAATTACCACTGAAACACTTATCAGGGACTCCCCAATTCATTATTATGAGAGGGCAGCATCACAGCAGTGAGAAACCAAAATGGCTGTTTGTCACTACCAGGACATGTCACACACTTAAGGTACATGTCCTACCTTTTACCTACAATGAAACCTGCCCATAGAGCTAGCTAGGGCCTACCTTAGGGGTGACTGACATGTAGTAAAAGGAGGGTAACAGACATGGCACACACTTTAGGTGTCACGTCACAGAGGTAGTAACACTGCGAGCACAGGCCCTGCAATAGCAGATGCCTGAGACAGGTTTGAAAGGCTAATTTGGTGGGTGGCACAATCAGCGCTGCAAGCTCACCAGTAGCATTTAATTTACCGGCCCGGGTATCTGAGATACCACTCAACAAGGGACTGACAGGCAAATTAAATATGCCAAGCGGGTGTAGACTAATCTTACCATGTGTATCACAGAGAGCACACACACTTTAAACTAAACAGCAGTGCTAAGGTGCCCAGAGCCTAAAACCACCAATACCATGTCAGAAAAAAAAGCTAGGAGAAAGGCAAATAGTTCAGGGATGACCCTGCAAAAAGGGCTACGTCCAACCAAGGGCTTTATGATTTAATTGTGAAAGAGCATATTTTGAGCAATTGTTACAATGAGACGTTACATCATTGGGTCAAAACAAGGGTGATCAATCTACCGATGGTGAGGGTGACCAAAAGAAAGAAGGGAAAAGACGCCCTGAGGGAAAGATGGTGACCAAAAAGGTAAAAACAAAAACTAGTCTTCTGCAGCCCCCAAACCTCTGCTCAGGAAGGTGGGCCCAAAAACCCAACACAGTCCAAGGGTTGGTACCATGGTAAAAACTGTGGTCCCAAGAAGGATTGATGTTTCGATTGAAAGACAACTGGACAAAGAACTGGAGACCCTAATTGTCAAAAATAGCAGTGACTGCACTTGTGAGTCTCCAGGTGGGACCCCAGGTGAGCCTTGACCCTGTCAAGGTGTTCACTGAGGCAACTCTAGTCTCAGATGGAGTGGTGAGTGTAGCTACCCTTGCTGTCTGGCCCAGTAATCTGGAGAGATACAGACAAGCATCAAATATTAATTGAATTGGGGTGGAAGCCGCAAGGGACACTGGTGCCAGTGTAACCATGGTGGCTGAGTCACTGGTGCCCTCTGAAGAATATCTGCTAGGAAGACCTTTCCAGATTTCAATGATGAAAGTCAGCCTAAGGAACATCCAATAGCCTTGGCGATTTTAGATTGGGGATGGGATAATGGCCTCAAATGGGCAGCGGTGTTTTCTGCTATCCCTGTACAGTGTATGCTTGGACTTAATTTGGAGTACTCAGCATGGGCTGAGATAGAATAGAAAACCCATTCGGCAATGCTTGGAATCTCTGAATGGGTGTGTGTAAAAACAATGGCACACAGGCATACCTAAGGTGAAAATGAAGTGTTGGAGGCTGAAATGATAGACCAACCTTCCAAGAGAAAAGGCAGGAAAATTGGAGAGCCAGCTTCAAAACAGACCCCAGACCAAGTCCACTCTCCTCATGGAAAATACTTGTCAACCCCGGAGGGAACTGAGCCTTAGGAGCTTGTGCCTTACACGGCACAGCTCCATGGACAAGGGGAACCGTCTAGGGAAGATCTGTGCCTAGGGCAGAAAACCTGTCCCACTCATGAAAGCCTGAAGCAGCAAGCTGCTGATCAGGAAAAGAGAAGTGTTAGTGATCACCACAGGACCTATTGGGAGGAGGGACTCCTATACTTTGAGGCCAGAGGCCCCAAATCTGGTGGCTTTCTGGAGAGTGGTAGAGCTTCAGCAGTTTAGAGAAATTCCCCTAACATTGGACCATGATATTTCCCAATCTGGGCATCCTGGTTAGACAAAAACCTGAAGTATGTCAGTCAACCACTTATATGGGCCAGGAAAGTCCCAGAAGGTGGCTGCAGCACATAAGGGCTGTTAGTATCCGGATAGGCCTTCCGGAACTTTGGGAAACACCCGAGGTCTATTGCCCTGGTATATCAAAAAGGGAACTCCACACTCAGATACGTAGGCAGAATTTTCTAACATCACAGAGCTCTGCAACTATGGGCAGGCTAACGACAGAGTTCCTCTTAGTTAAATCGGAATCTAAAATAGAGGAATTCTTGGATGTAATTGAACCTCCGCTTGCTAGAAAGTTATATCTTCAGCTAAAGCATGGCACTTTACCTATTAGGTCATTTACATGTAAATGGTTAAAATCTAACAACGAAGCTTGCCCTGCATGTGATTTTAAAACAGAAAATGTACCACATGTACTGTTTCTTTGCCCTGCCTATTCTGCAATTAGAAATTTTGGCTGATTCCAATTTGCAAGAACCTCAAACTCCTGCATTTCACTCAGGCTTGCAGGATACTGACCTATGATACTCATCCTCCTATTGTGTTTGCCGTATCCCGTTATTTAATTAGTATGTGGCGTAGAAGACAAACTTTTTTAACTTAACTGTAGCAATTATGACACTGTCTATTTTCTCGCTTTAACTTGATGATTATTTATTGTTTTAATATTTTGTGCTTGTATGTATTTTAAGTGCACGTTTTTTTTTTTTTTTTCATAACCGTCTTTATTGAAATGTTAGGCATAGCATTGGTACAGTTCTCCACAATCAGGAGGATACCGTCCACAGTAAACATACAGCAGGATGAACAGAAAGCCTAAATTTGAAATTGCCCCCCTCCCGGTCCTGCATTCCACCCACCCCCAAAACACACCCCAACTCCCTCTCCCGGCTACCCACCCCTTATCCCACCCTAACCCCGTGCACGTGTTCTCATTTCACCAAAGATACAAGCAAGGCAATGTAGGTATCAGGTAACAACCTAGGGCCCAAGGTCCCCAGTCGGAGACGGCACATCTTTTAAATCAACGGGGGGGTCCAAAGTCAGTCCCCTGTATTCTGCCCACCGCTTCCAAATTTTATAATGTTTCCGGGGGCACCCCCTGGCCTCAAATACAGGTAATTCTAAGCCCATAAGAAAGTCTAAGCCCGCTTTCCAGGCGGTAAGTGGGGGGGCACGATCACTCTTCCAGGCTCTCGCCAAATCACGCTTAGCCACAACCAAACCCAATAACAGTAGATGGCGTTTATAGACGTTGCCTCCAACATTTTCCAGGACATGGAGGAGGCCCAGCCTGGGTGTACGGGGGAGATCCCACCCCAGCACCTCCGACAGACAATTCCACACCCCATTCCAAAAGCGAGTCAGACCCACACAAGACCACACTGTATGCAGCAGCGTTCCTCTCTCAGTTCCACAGCGCAAGCATTCCGGAGCGGCAATGAGGCCTGCCTTCCACAATCTCTCCCTAGTGTAGTAAGCTCTATGCAGGTATTTAAATTGTATGAACCTGAGTCGCACAGCAATGGCAGCCCCGCGGGGGGATTCAAGGGCCTCCCTCCAGTCATCCTCATCCAACGGGCCAACATCTGTCTCCCAGGAGGCCTTCAGTGACAGGAGAGAAGAAGAGCAGTGAGTAACTAGCGTCTGATAGATTTTGGAGACTTTTTTATCTCCCAGGTCCCCCATGAAGAGCTTGGCCTCCACCGGGCTGAATTCAGGAAGCTGGTCCAGTCCCACCAGACTCGGTGCGAGTGCATGGCGGAATTGTAGGTATCTAAAAAATTGGGTCCTGGGCATATTGAATTCGGAGCTGAGATCCTGAAAGGATTTGAGGGTGGTCCCTGCGAGGACATGGCCAAGGGAGGAGATCCCAATGGCATCCCAGCCACCAAACCCGGATAGGGATGCCAGCGCCGGAAGTCGACCGTTATTCCACAGCGGAGTCTCGGCTGTCAGCCTGCCCCACCACCCCATACGGCGCAGCGCCTGCCTCCAAATCACAAAGACCACCTGGGTGACCCGCGGCAGCATCCTCCGCCGCCTGGCAGAGTACAATAGCGTGTGCAGCGTGGCATCGCCCATCAAAAAGTGCTCCAACGCATAAGCCGGGTCGCTGTGGTCACCATACCACCACTCATTTAGAACCAGCAGATGAGAGGCCTGGTAGTAGGACAGGAGGTCAGAGGTAGCCAGACCTCCACAGTACGTGGATAGAAAGCAGGTCCGTAGTGCCACTCTAGAGGCACCCCCGGCCCACAGAAACCGGCCAAGGGTTGAGTTCACGCGACGGAACCACTGCGGGTCAATTCTGTACGGGTGATTCTGTAGTTGGTAGAGAAGCCGTGGCAGGGCAACCATCTTGAAAATGGCTGATCTGCCATAGATATTGAGGGGCATGCGAGACCAGGCTTTGACGTCCGATTGGACTTTATCCCACACCGGCAACACGTTACGCTCCCACGCGACCGCGGCAGACTCCGACAGGAAGACACCCAGGTATTTGAGACCACCGACCACCACCTGTAAAGTCGAAGCCCAAGGGTATGTCTCCGGCTCGTCGCCCAGCACCCATAGGGTCGATTTGCGTGGATTAAGAAAGAGTCCCGAAGCCTCGCCAAACCCGTGCATCATATCCAGTATGCGAGGGCCAGAGCGGTGGAGGTCGGTCATAAAGAAAAGGACATCATCAGCATATAATGCAATTCTATCTGTGAGGTCCGCTCCCCACACAAAGCCACGGTATTGTGCATCGAGACGCACCCGTGTGGCCAGTGGTTCTATGGCCAGAGCGAAAAGGTAGGGGGAGAGGGGGCATCCCTGTCGGGTTCCCCTGGCAATTGGGAACTTCTCCGAGATCGCTCCCGAGATGCGCACCGAGGCGGTGATGTCTGTGTATAGCAGCCGCACATATGAGATGAACACCGGAACCCTACAGTGAATAAGATATAGGTAAGTCACCCCTATTGCAGGCCTTTACCCTTACAGCAGGGTACACTATATCCTACGTGTGGGCATAGCGGCATTAATAGATATGCCCCTACAATGAGCCATCCATTTTGTGATGTTGTAAGGGAACACGGAAGCCATAAAGAGTACATGGGCTTGATTCTTGTAAACACATGTTTCCTAGTACCATGATGGCTTCACTGATTTCTAAGATGTTTGGTGCCAAACATCTTGTCTTAATAAACTCCCACTGCTGCCAGTTTTGGATTAATTAATACATTCACCCACCTAACCAAACAATAGTGGGGTCCCTTGTCGGTTTTCACCAGACTGCCACCACCAGACATATTTCGGACCTCATGGAGTGAGAGCCAGCGCTCTCAGAGGACAGGAACTGTACCTGCTGTGGGCTGAGGTGTTTCACACCTCCTTCAGGACAGGTTGGCCTTCCTGGGTGGGAAGCTTCAAAGGCAATGCTGCCTTTGAATTCCAACCCAGGAACCTCCAGATAGAGGGGGAGTCTAAGCCCCCTTTACTGCTCCACTTTTGGTGGGAGGAAAGGCAGGACAATTGGTTGAATGAAGAGGAGGTTCTACCCTCAGCCTGAACCCCCTATAATGTGGAGAAGGTGAGGTGAACCCCTCTCCTGTAATTACAACATCTTGAGATGGTGAGAAAACCTCCATTTGAGCCTAGGGTAGTGCCTTGTCCCACAATCAGTAGTTACTAAAGGGTGTAGACACCCTAAAGGTAGATATCCCATTGCCTTTTATCTGCTTCCCATTGTGATGCCCCCTAAGTTCAGTATTTAGGTGCTTCACTGATACCTGAACCTCATATTCATTGGACCTAAGAAGACCAGGACAAAGACCCACTCTATAAGAACTGAGGCCCCCCTGCGGAAAGAAAAGGCACCAAACCCTGTCAGCTGCCAGAAGGTCTCAACAATCGCTGTTGAAACTTGCAAGAACTCCAAGAACCCTGAAGTACCTCCAGCCTTCTAGAAATTGCCAAGGAGCTCCCTTGGAGTGAAGGTATCACTCCCCTGCACGCAGCAGGAACCAATCCCATGAGATCTGGGTTTTTTGACGTGCTGCTCCTCGACCTTGATGCATCACCAAAGCAAGAATAGGTACAACAGCTCAGGATGGCCAGATCTGTTTCTTGACCAAGTTTGTAGAGACCATAACTGACCAGAGCCCCAGCGTACCAATACCGGACCCCAACAGTAAAAACCCAGAAGAAGAGTCCGTACCAGACTCCCAAAGCACCAGAAGCAACCACCCACTGAAGGGTATCGAGACACCTAAGACCCACTTCCTGAGTGGCCGAGCCGTCCCGAGATCGCCTCTCCAAGTAGCCTGCTTCTGACTTGAGGACCCTGAAAACGCACAATGCTCGACTGACCTGTTTGCTCTGCACCTGGCCCCACCGGCCCCTGCACCAACCAACCAGCTCTGCTCCTATGGTCCCCATGCCCTTGCTACCTCCTCCCTCCAAGGAGAGCCACTGATTTATATGTAAGTTAATCTGTGCAATGCATTTCTAAGTGACCCCCCTTTGTCTTTGTGCACCAGATTCCAAGACACTCAGCACTTTGCTCCTACTGAATCCAGGATGCTCTTGAATTTCTCCTACTGGGACTTTGGACCCGGCCCCAACATTGGCCTAAAGCGGAAAGGTGAACTTCATGAAAACTGTACCCAATTTTATATACAATTTTCTTTTTTCTTTCCATTGAAACTCCAAAAGTACTTACCTTAGAACTGTGTTCTTTGTCTCTAAAAATACATAGAAATAGTCTTTATTTTTATAAATTGGTCTCAGATTTTTTCTTGAGTCTGTATCTCATGTATTGCCTCTGTGTGTGACAACAAATACTACCCTCTGATAAGCTTAACCTCTCGCCCACCCTACCACAAAAAGAGCAACAGAATTATCTACTTTTGCCTCTGCATACCTATTGGGGAATCACTGGACTCTCTACACGGTGTACTTCATTTGTGTGCACTATATAGAGAGCCAGTTTCCTTTTATCTCTGAGTGGGTGCATGAGTGACTGAATGGGCCTGTGAGTGACTGAATAAGTCGCTGAGTGGATCTGTTAGTGAGTGACGGAGTATCCTAGTGGTTGATAAGTTGGTGGATGAATATCTGGGTGGGTCTCTGAGTGGGTGCATTAGTATCTGAGTGGTTCTGTGAATCGGTGTGTGAGTGGATCTGTGAGTGGGTGGGTAAGTCTCTGATTGGACAATTGAAAAAACAAAGCTTAGGCAAGGCGATGGAGACTTAGTGCTAACAAGGCAAAAGGCAATATATAACAGAGGTTCTGTAAACACACATACACAAGTACTGTCAGATTTTTGTTTAATTTATTATGTACAAAAATATATTTTTAACTTTTGTTATCTTTTGTTAAAAAATGCATAACGTTACCATGGGATGACAATTGTTCTTAGAGGAAAAATGTTAAGTACTTTGCAAATATTCATAAAAATGAATGCTGATACTTTCAAAAGATGTAATCAGTACACAATTCTCTAATTGGATACACGAGTTAATGCATGAGTCTCTGAGTGGGTCTGTGAGTAGGTGTGTCAGTCTCTTAGTAGCTACATGAGCGGGTGTATGAGTCTCTGAATGGGTCAGTGAGTGGGTGTGTGAGTGCTGCAGTGAGTCTGTAAGTGGGTAAGTGAGTGTCTGAGTGGGTCTTTGAGTAGGTGCATGAGTGTCTGAGTGTGTCTCTCAGTGGGTGCATGAGTGTCTCATTGGGTCTGTGATTTGACTACATAAGTCTCTGAGTGGGTCTATGTGCTGGTGCAAGAGTCTGTGAGTGAGTCTGTGAGTGGGTGTGTGAGTCTCTGAGTGGGTCTTTGAGTGGGTACCCATCTCTGAGTAGGTCTATGAAGTCTGCATGAGTGTCTGAGTAGGACTGTGAGTACATGAGTCTCTGAATGGATGTAGGAGTGGGTGCATGATTCTCTGAATGGGTCTGTGAGTGTCTGCATGGGTCTCTTAGTGTGTGTGTGAGTGTCTGAGTGGGTCTCTTGGTAGGTGAATGAGCGTCAGAGTGTTTCTATGAGTGACTTTTTAAGTCTCAGCATGGTTCTGTGAGTGGGTATGTGAGTGTCTGAGTGGGTCAGTAAGTGTGTGTGGGAGTCTCTATGTGGGTCTGTGAGTGGGTGTGTGAGTGTCTGATTGGGTCTTTGATTAGTTGCATGAGTCTATGATTAGATCTCGGAGTGGGTGCATCAGTGTCTGATTGGGATTGTGAGTGAGTTTCCGAGTATGTGTGCTAGACTCTGAATGGATATATGAATGGGTGCATGAGTCTCTAAGTGGGACCATGAATGGGTGCATGAGTGTCTGAGTGGGTCAGTAAGTGTGTGTGGGAGTCTCTGAGTGTGTGTGGGAGTCTCTGAGTGGGTCTGGGAGTGGGTTTGTGAGTGTCTGACTGGGTCTGCGACTGGTTGCAAGAGTCTCCGAGTAGGTCTCTGAGTGGGTTTATCAATGTCTGATTGGGATTGTGAGTTGGTGTGTGAGTTTCGTAGTATGTGTGTTAGTCTCTAAATGGATATATGAATGGTTGCATGAGTCTCTAAGGGGGTCCATGAATGGGTGCATGAGTGTTTGGGTGGGTCTATGAGGTGGTGCATGAGTCTTTGAGTGGGTCTGTGAGTGGGTGCATGAGGCTCTGAGTGGGTCTGTGAGTGGAGATGTGAATGTCTGACTGGATCTCTCAGTATGCGCATGGGTCTGTGAGTGACTACATAAGTCTCTGATTGGACTTGTGAGTAGATGAATGAGTCTCTCAGTGGGTCTATGAGTGAGTGCATGAGTCTCTTAGTGGGTCTCTGTGTAGGTCTGGGAGTAGGTGTCTAAGTGTCTGAGGAGGTCTGTGAGTGGGTGCATGAGTGTTTGAATTGTTATGTGAGTGGGTGCATGCGTTTCTGAGTAGGTCTGTAACTGGGTATGTTTGTCTCTGAATGATATATGAATGAGTGCATGAGTCTCTGAGTGGGTATGTGAGTGAGTGTGAGTGTCTGAGTTAGTCTGTGAGTGGGTGTGTGAGTATCTGAGTTACACTGTGAGTGTAAGCATGAGTATCCAAGTAGGTCTATGTGTGGGTGTATGAGTGTCTGAGTGGGTCCATGAATACGTGTGTGAGTGTCTGAATGGGTCTTTGAATGCATGCATACGTTTCTGAATGGGTCTGTGAGGAGGTGCATGAGTGTCTGAGTAGGTGTGTGACTCTCTAAATGGATATGGGAGTGGGTTCATGAGTCACTGGATCTGTGAGTGTGACTGAGTCTCTGAGTGAACACAAGAGTGGGTTCATGAGTCTCTGAATGGGTCTGTGAGTGGGTGTGTGTTAGATTTGGGGATCTCTAGTTGGCACAGGTAGGTACTTGTGACAAATAGGGACCCTCGCCTCTAGTCAGGATAAGGGGATTACGCTCCTAAAATAACCCCTGCTCACCCCCTTGGTAGCTTGGCATGAGCAGACAGGCTTTATCTCAGAGGCGTTTTGTGTTAAGCATTTGTGACCACATACAGTAACCCAGTGACAAAACTACAAATGGACACTACACAGGTTTTATATAAAAAATAAGTAGAATTTATATAGAGTTACCACAAGACCATAAACAACAAAAATACACAATATTATTACTTTAACATGGTAGATTAAGCTTAGCTCAGTTCGGTTCTCAGATGCGACACTTTGAGTCAATGTACCTTATGTTGCATTGCGCTTCCACGACAAGTAATGTCACAGCGAACGAAATGTGGCAAAGCTCAGGTGCAAAGAAATAAAGACATGAAGATCTTCCAAATGCGGCACGCTTCTCGGGGATGCGAGAAGTTCTTGGTTCAATGCGTGGACTACAGCGGCGACACCCTGACGATGTGACGGCAGCAGCTCCAGCGGCGACACTCTTCTCCCATGATGCGTGAAGCTTCCGCTCAATGCGACAACTACAGCGGGGACATCCACGATGCAACGGCAGCAGCTCCAATGGCAGCGTGCTTCTCAGGTATGCGAGGTACTCTTCTTCTCTGCGATGCAGTGCAACAGTTCCAGTGGCGACACCTTTGGAGTTGCGATGGCAGGCACAGCGACGGCAACACGCTCCGACCTCGTTTTGACATTCTTCTCTTGATGCAGTGCAATGCGACAGCTCCCGCGGCGACACCCTCCTTTGGAGTTGCAATGGCAGCAGCAGCGACGGCGACACACTTCCTCTTCGTTGCGGAATGCTTCTCTCTGATGCAATGCAGTGTGACAGTTCCAGCGGCGACACCCTCCTTCGGAGTTGCGACTGCAGGCACAGCGACGGCGACAAGCTTCTTCTCGTTGAGTCGCGCTTCCAGCTCCTTGCAACAAGCAGTTCCTCAGTAGGCCCAAAATAGCAGCAGGCACTTCAAAAAGAACTCTGGGGAGCTGGGGGTTGAAGTCTGTTGTCCCTGAGACTTCAGCAGGAGGCAAGCTCTTTTCCAAGCCCTTGGAGATCCTTCACAAGTTGAAAGCAAAGTACACAAAGTTCCTGTCTCCTTCCTTTGGCAGTAAGGCAACCACTGCAAGCCAATCCCTCAAGCAACACTTCAGTTTGGGAATAGTCTCTCCTCAGTTTCTTCAGGTTCAGTAAAGGTTTCTTCTTGTAGTCCAAAAGTGATGTAATTTCTTAGAATCAGAGTCCCAATATTTATACCCCAACATCCTTTGTTCTCTGAGGGGAGAGGGGACTTTGCCCAGTCCAAACCAGTTCTGAAGCACTCTGTTTACCAGACTTCTCCTTTCCTTTCACAGTGCAGGGCATGCACATCAGACACCCCACAGGAGGTGGAGCCAGCATTATCAAAGGGAAGTACAGTCCTTGAGCACTTTGTTTACAGGACTCCTTCTCTTCTTTCAGTGTGCAGGGCAGAGACATCAGCCACTCCCCAGGAAGTGGAGCCAACATTGTGGAAGACAGGCACAGCCCTATTCAAGGTCCAGGTGCAACTCCTCCCTCCCATCTAGATACAGATCTCTCTATTCACCACTGGGCTGACTCATCCTGTCTCTTGGAATCCCGCAGCCCTGTCACTCACAAAACCAGACAAAGGAATACACAACCTAGCAGAGGCAGGCTTTGGATAGTGAGCCAAGCAAATAACTACTTTCTAAAAGAAGTATTTGCAAACACAGAATGTTAAAATAAACCTAAATAAAAGATATACTTCGTCATTCTGAGTACAGGCATACTAAACTCGAATTTCTACCATGTTCTCTGAGACAGGATTATAAGCATGTAATAATCTAAAAGCCCATTCTGGCCTATGGAGAACAGGTAGCCATGCAACAGTGAAAATCGAATATGGCTGTAATTCACTACTAGGACATGCCACACACCAGGGCTTGCTCTACCTTATACTTACAATGCACCCTGCCCTTGGGCCTACCATTGGGGTGTCTGATATGAAGAAAAGGGAAGGTTTACTGACTGACAAGTGGGTGCACTTGCCCAGTAAGCATGACAGTACCAGACTGCACACAGGCTCTGCAATGGCAAACCTTAGACACATTTTGCAAGGCTGCTTCCGTGGGTGGCACAACCAGTGTTGCAGGCCCACCAGCAGCATTTGGATTTACATGCCCTGGGCACACTCAGTGCACTAGACTAGGGTCTGACAAGTAAACCAAATAGCCAAACATGGAACCACTGATTAATACATCAATTTACAATAGGGAGCACTTGCACTGTGGCACTGGATAGCAGTGGCACAGTGCCCAACGCATCTAACACCAGCAAAAACACATGAGGCAACAGCAAAAATGGAAGGGAGACCGACGCCAATGGTGCCAGGTCTAACAGGGTGTAAGTGTCTGAGTAGGTCTGTAAGTGGGTGCATTAGTGTCTGAATAGGTTAGTGAGTGGGTACATGAGTGTCTGACTGGGTCTAACAGTGGGTGCATGAGTGTCTGAGTGAATCTGTCAGCGACTGAGTAAGTCTCAGAGACAATCTGTGAGTGGGTGTGTAAGTGTCTAAGTGGGTCAGTGAGTGGGTGCGTGAGTGTCTGAGTGGGTCTCTGAACAAGTGCATGAGGGCCCGAGTGGGTCTCTGAGCGGGTACATGAGTGTCTGAGTGGGTCTGTGAGTGGGTGTTTGAATATCTGAATAGATATAGGAGTCTCTGAGTGGGTGTGTGAGTGCATGTGTATGGTGTGTGAGTCTCTGGATGGCTATATGAGTGGGTGCATACATCTCTGAGAGGGTCCTTGAGCAAGTGCAAGAATGTATGTTTGTCTGTGAGTGGGTGTATTAGAGTCTGGGTGGGTGCATGAGTGGATGCATGAGTGTCTAAGTGGGTCTCTTCAGTGGGTGCATGAGTTGGTGGGTCTGTGAGTGACTATGTACGTCTCTAAGTGGGTCTTTGAGTGGGTGTATGACTGTTTGCGTGTGCCTGTGAGAGGATGCATGAGTAGGGCTGACTGCATGAAAGAGGATGCTGATAAGGTCTTCAGATGGCTCCTAACCAACACTAACAAAATCACTCATCCCCTAGTGACCAGTATGCTGGAGTACAACACCACCATCTAAACTGAGATCACCAAGTAACTCACCCTAAGACTACAAAGCAAGCTAAACTTGGCAGCGGCAATCACCCACACAGAATTCACATCACACCACACCTCCCCGGGTTCCACTGGCTCACAATACACAAACAAGCTCATTTAAAAATCCTCCCAAACTCATCCCATGCACTACACAACTTTGGCCCCACCTACCTGAATAGTTGCATCTCCTTCAACCAACCAATCAAACACCTCTGTTCCGCAGGATTCCTACTTGCACACATCCCACGCATATACAGAAGCATATGAGTGTACTCTTAAATCACTCCTAAAGGTGAAATTACCTTCCACTCCACATAAGAGTCTCCTCCTCTCTTCTTGGATTCTGCAAAAAGTTGAAGATCTGGCTTTTCAATTAACCACCCTACCATAGGCAAGACTTGGCACACACACCCTTCCAGCACCAGGATTCCCCCTGTGCTTTACAATTACACATAACCTAACACATTTTTTTAGAAACATTCAAACACTATACTAAATTACTTAAAATATTATTTGAAAAAGTTATCTATTAAAACAATTACCAATTTAAACAATATTTCCCAATCAAAAACACTAAAGCAATTTATAATAAATACACTTCCCACCATACTGTCCTGCAGTTACATCTACCCACAAAAATGCTAAATAGTGCAAATACATTTAAATAAACCAATGCATAAAAGAGCATCTTTAAAATCATGACAATAAAAAGGAAAATAAAAATATTCTAATCTGGTTAATAATTTACATAATGACTGACATGGATTTCCAATAAAAATAACAATTACAGAAAATAATGAATACATTAAAAAATACACACTTGATAATATGATTAACTAATTGAAAAAAAACAATTTTAATATTATATTTAAGATATTTTTTAATCTAATTAACCAATTACATTTTGGAAATTGTAAAAAATGTAACAATCAACATGTAAATGTATATTTTAATAATTTTGCATTCGATATCCCTACACCTTTAACAATCTTCCAATAATTGAAAGAACACATTAATATATTACCAAAACAATAAAAACAACTGCTTACAAAAATTGTAAACAACTAGATTTGCGCACCAACCCACATCAAAATAATATTCCTTGTGGCTATAAGAAGGCGGCAAATACAATCCAACGTGTCTACAGTCGTTTTAGCAGCAACACTACTAAGATGCCAAAAGGATTTTTGAGAGTAAACAAGTATGTGGAATTTAAGTAGGTGGCGTGCAGTATTCTGTCTCTTTATGTCTTTTGAGCATACAATCACAAATACGTTCTGGCACAGAAAACAGATACATAGAAACCCAAGAGTAAGTAAAAGGGACTTTGCAAAAATAAACTAAAAGGCTGAAAAAAACACAGAAAGTTGCTAGAAGCCTCACAAGTGCAAGCACCCATAAGGAAGAAAAAATCAAATAAAAAAGAAAATGCTAAGTGAAATGCAGCATCAGCACATTTGTGTGCCAAAAACAGGTGGAAGAAGGTGATCTCAGAAACCTGTATGGACACATTTATAGCTAGCACACAGTGCAAAACCTGTAATATATTTGACCAATTCAGCATGAAGAGCATGGTGAATCAAGGGGCTCATCACAAGATTTGATCTACCCTCATTAGACTCTATGAAGGAAACCAAATAGTAAGAAAATAAAGACCTAGCACCATCCAATTACATGCAACGATTATAGATGAAGCACACTATTATACGGTAGCTGAGGCAGAGTACGGTCCATTCACAGTCTACTCAGGTACAAGCAAATCGGAGCAGGTGTCAATGAACTTCAGAATCCACTACTGACATGCTTCAAGTGCTACATATGCACTGCTGATGAGCGAATGAGCAGGTCAGATGAAAAGATGCTGAAAAGTAGCCGTTCTGTCTCAGGCTTACAGGCAGTATCCTGGAGTTTAATGAAAGAGCATTTATGCAGTGAAAGAGTCAGTAAATAAGGAGCAGAAATTACAACAAATACAGAGACTCCATTAAAGCAGGGCAGAAACAGAATGGGCTAGCTGGTTCATCTCTGCAGCCGCGGCACCCAACTGATGCTCTATAAAGAGCTACACTGGAGCCAAAGAGTGATATGTAGGTGTGGAAGGTAAAAGCAGAGTGAAAGATTTCACAGAGAGCTCCAATTCAAATCTCAGATAGGCTCCATCGCAGGGTCCTGTTTCGGGCTATTGACATCTCTGAAAAAGATCCTGAAATTTCTCCCATGAAAGGTTCGGAAAGCTATGGTTCATGCACTTGTTATGTCAAGGATAGATTATGGAAATGTATCGAGGGGTGTATGCAGGTCTCATCCATAAATGTCAGATGATAGAGAATGCAGCCACAAGTCAGATTCTAAAGGCCATGTTTATCAAGGGGTTGCGTAGCTCTTGAGCATTGCAACAGGTGCAAAATCGTCGCAACCCTCAAGATAAGATTTATCATGCCACGCAAGGCCCACTTGCATGGCTCTGAGTGACTTGATAAATCCGTAGTAATGCAACACAGCACAAATTCCTGTGCTGCGTTACTCTACCTCAAGGAGGCATTCCATGGGTTGTGTGTTGGTGTTCCCACACAACACCCATGGATTTTGATGAATGCCCAACTTTACCATTATTGGCAGACCTGGAAAGGCGCCAGAATGTTATGCCTTTCCAGGGGAGGAAAAAAAGGAGAAACACCCTTTTTCTCCTAGTTTTTTCCTCTTTCTACATGTGCTGCATTTTGACTTTGGACTTTGGAGCATTCTCCTGCCAACTTTGAGTGACTCCCTCTTCCGAAGGATTATTAAAAAAAGCTGGACAACATTTCTTTTTAATTAAACCCTTGCCAGAAGCTGTGTTCTCGTCTATTGGTCAGCACCGGGAATATTCAACTGTAACAACTGCTGAGCTCTACAAATGGCTATCATCATCATCATCATCATCAATGACCCTAAAAAGAACGAAGAGACGTTGCCACTGCCAGAACACAAGGAATCAACAGAGGAAACTAGTAAAATAGACTTGAGTATGAGAGTTCTATGTGGACAGAGATGCTAATGCAGATGATGTCACCAATAAGGTAATCAGGGAAGCTAGAAGAGACAGGGATTGGAAACCTTCCAGCAGCTGGAGCCCCCACATGCACCTAGTACCCTAATTAAGACCAGGACTGACACAGGAGGAGTGCAGCAGAGTCTCTTTATTCTGGCCCTCATGCATTTTCCGGCCCGCTCTTCTAATACAACACGTTGTTAATATTAGGATGCCTGATTAGTTCATGCCTAATTCAGCTAACACAGCATCACCATTAGAGTGGACCAAACTGTTTTCACTTTCCCAAGAGTACAGTTCTTCCTAAGCATCAGATGTTTCCTGGTTCGGTAATCGAAAGGAAGAATCATAAAAATCATGGCCGCAGTCTCTAGCAAAGGTTCTGGTATGCCTGAATAGGTGTTACAAAAACAAAAGCAGGACATGGTGCCAGGCATTATTCATGTACTATAAATCAAATATAGGAAACACAGCAAATGGAAAACATAAATGAAAATTAGACTAAAGTATGTATTGAATTCCACCTACAGAACAGGTAGGCCAGCAGTAAGAGGCATAAAGTATTAAGAAATCCCTGCGAGTAGTCCAGACAACTATCTGATTTTTTATCAAGCTACAATGCAAGGAAAGTAATAAAACAGGGTGAAGTGAAAACTTACCTAAAGACTGTAAAACCAGGGTATTATGTCACACTCTGATAAGTCAGCAGTATTATGAAAAAGAGAAAAGGTCCTCGAAAAAGCTATCAGCCAGCAACTTACCAAATACCTGGAACACAACTATCTCCTGGATTCCTCCCAATGTGGTTTTCGAGTCATCCACAGCACCGAGACGGCCCTGATGGCAGCCACTGATGACATCAGGGCCATTTTGGACTGCAGTCCTCAACCTCTTGGACCTATCATCCTCCTTTGACACCATCTCCCATCACATCCTGATCAACAGACTGCACCTTATCGGAATCCAGGGACATGCCCTCAAATGGATTGCCTCATACCTCACCACAAGAACTCAGAGAATCTGACTCCACCCTCCATCTCTGAGTCCAAGAAGATCATCTGCAATGTCCCCCATGGATTGTCTTCAGGGGTCTACCAGTTACCATCAGAAGGACCCTCAGCCAGGCACTCAACAACAGCAGACTGGACTATGGGAACACACTCTATGTAGGAACCACCACATGCCTCCTGAAGAGACTACAGACAATAGAAAACTCAGCAGCAAGACTCATCTCAGACTCCTCAGAAGGACGCACATCACACCCCACCTCAAGAAGCTACAATGGTTCCCGATCCAGAAGAGATGCCACTTCAAGATGCAGACCCATGCATACAAAGCCCAACACAATGAAGGACCTAGGTACACAAACAAACGTCTAACCTTCCACCAACCTATAAGACACCTATGAATCGCTTCCCTCTTCCTAGTAGACACCCCCAGGTCTGCCGAACCAACAGCAGAGGATGTTCCTTCCCGCACCTGGTGGCCAAGTCATGGAACAACCTCCACCTGCACCTCAGTGCTGCCCCTTCAATCCAGCAATTCAGGAAACTACTCATGACCTGGATGTTCGAATGAACAAACCGCCACAAAGCAGCCAGCCTCTCCAGGGTTCCTGAGACCCTCATGGTTGATCTGCCATGCTATATAAATGTCTGATTGATCATTATAATGTATCCATTGCAGGGAGCGGTCTTTGACCTCAAGAGTCACAGTTTGAAAATTTGCAAGCGTAGTCAGACTTATAACCTCCCTTGTCAACAAAATGGGTACTATTGGATTTAGTATCATCTGTTCTTCTGGGCCTGGATAGCTATGGACAAGTTTACAGCTACACATGTTATGTTACGTTATGTTATGTTATGTTATCTTATGGCATCATATGGTACGTTTTGTTATGCCATGCTGTGCTGTGCTATGCTGTGTTATGTTAGGCTATGTTAGTTTATGTTATGTTGTGTTTTGTTATGTTATGTAATGCTACACTATGTTATGTTGTGCTGTGTTGTGTTCTTTTGTGTTGTGCTGTGTGATGTTATGTTAGGTTGTGTTGTTATGTTGACTTATGTTATGTTATGTTATATGTTGTTATTTGATGTTACTCAACACAAAAGTGCAAATAATCGTACAAAGGTAAAAATGAAGTACACTGAAACAAACCAGCGAAGGTGAAGAGAGGTTCAGCTGCAGCACACTTGTCTGTAAGCCTAAATTAAAGTGGAGGTTACCTGGATTCGGCCACGGATGCACTTCTCGCTGGCACATAACCCGACCGAGGTGTGCCACCAATTTGGTAGTGATAAAGAAACGTTTCAGAGTAACTGGTCTATCACAGAAGTCAATGAATTCCATTGATACGGTAGGAAAAACTGACAAGGATAACAAAAACAAAAGAACAGAGGAAATGGTCTGAAAATGAGCCAAAATACTCAATTATAGAGGGCAGAACTCCAGACTTCATCCTAAAACAAGGATCCTAGTAGAGGGAAACATAAAATAATGCAAACCCGCAAAGACAGTTTCAGGGGAGTGTCAGGTCCACCAGCAGCCCAACCGGGCACCAGGTGTCAGGTCGCCATAAATGCTGATGATGTCACAGACTAGGTGGCTAGATCAGCAGGTAGTTTTTGTGAGGACACTCTGGTTCATTCCCGCAATCCAGACACCTTTCTGGCTCGCTATGAAAAAGTTTCCAAGAAAGCAAAGAGAAAACTCTCGCATCACTAGAAGCGTCTCAGCCCTAGACTGTAACGGATGCATCCCGAAATACAAGAACATGAAGTATACAACAATAAAAAAGCGAATGGGACGTTAGCTCCGTTCTCAGGCCATACAAAACTATAACACGTGAGATCCACTCCAAGTCTCGAATCAGTTCTTAAAATAAAATCACTTACAGTTCATCGAAAGCAAACGCAAATACACCTTGCGTTAATGTTTCAAATTAAACTCAAGTACGATTAATTAAATAATATTACTACATTGGTGGACGTATCCAATATTAATATGCATTCATGTAAATAGTGCAATATTTGTATATGTAATGCACTGTGAAGTGTTCAAACTTTCTGTTTCTTGCCCTGTTTCTAAGATCCGCAGAGGACCTGCCCCTCAGAAGGGGCTTCACTGAAAACAGTTCGTCTGGATTCTGCCAAGCAACAGAAAACTTAAGAGGCATAATTCAAGCCTGTGGCACTTGTAATGTGACAGATGGGATGTATGCCACCCTTTCCCACCGAACTCTAAATAGGGCCCTATGCTCTGATGGAGCAGAGACGGCCTTACCGATGGAAAAAGGATACATTCTTGTGCATTTAGTTCACTGTTGACCAGAATTGGATACAGCAACAGGCTTTACTATGTCGATTGGATCTACAGAGAGGCATCTCTCACTTAGACTAGTTCATTAAATACAGGACACACCAAGCTGTGTCTGAGGTCAGACCAAAGAATATCCTTGCATGCATCATCTAGCACCAACAATATTGGTGCTGTGCGTGGACAACTCTGTGCAGAATGACCTTGGTCTCGCATATCCCAACGTTCCTACTACGGTGGCCAGGTACAGGAGCAAATTTTACCTGTGTCACTGTTGGTGTTTATAAGGTCTCCTTCACAAATAAGCAACTTCGTGAACGGTAGGATTATGCTTACGTATTATTAACATCCCCCCTCCTTTCTGTCTTAAAAAACATCAAAGGCTATGCACCAACATTTATGAAAATGATACATTTCAAATCATTCACTAGCCGGAATTAGGGTTAAGGGCAAATCAATAAATATTTTTCTCGACATGGAACAAAGGGGCATATTAGCAAGGAACCTCATTAAAATTATTGCAGTTATATCGGCAGGAAACTGCAGATAAAACGGCGATAATGGGCTTGCTAATATGCGATATAGAATTCCTATAGAATCCCAGGTTAGATGTCCTGCACATCTAACGTGGGATCCTATAGGAATTCTATAACGCATATTAGCAACCCCATTATTGCCATTTTATCGGCAGTTTCCTGTCGATAAAACGGCAATAATTTTAACGAGGTTCCTTGCTAATATGCCCCATAGTTTTTTCGATGTGAAAGAAACACCTTACTGACACCACCTGGAAATGTGAGCATTTATTTACTGTATTATATGGAAGCAATTTTATGGCACTCTGGGACAAATTTACAAGCCACTATCACCACCATATCGTCACTTTTTTGGACGTTGTAGTGGCGTTACGCACTTTGCCATATTTATAGGGCAGCTCGCTGCTTTGTAAATAATGCCCCATTTCATGGTATACTTAGTGGGATAGGGATGGGCAATGGGTTTTGTGGTGGGCATTCCACCGCAACACCCATTGAGTTTGATGCTGCGCCATATTTACAAGGGTGGCGCATATAGGAGGCAGCACCAAAATTAAGACCAGGGTCTTAACAGGGTTTAATGAGGAGAAATGCATTATTTCTTCCTGTTTTTGCTGAAATTACAATTCGCCACTTAAGATTGTTTATGTGCAGGAAGGGACACCTTCCTGCACATAAACAATCATTCCCCACAACGCAGGTACCCTTGCACTATTGTGCAAGGGTTCCGGCGTTGGCACTAGGCAGCTAAATCTAGCGCCAGTGCAAGGGGAAATGCAGGGCCGCACCGATTAGTTGTAAATATGGTGCAGCCTTGCGTTTCAGAAGTGACGGAGCAGAACGTTAAGCTAAGAAGGCAAACGCCATGCTCTGTCACTTCCTTGTACTTATGCCCCCTATTTATTTGAGCAGCAAAAGCAATTTTAACAAGTAATGTTGCACATGGTGTTGGACCTGGCCCTTTTGGCAGGTTCACCCTAAAACTTTTTGCTTTTTCCTAGCCTGTTTCTGTGACCTGGTGTTGGTGATTTTAGGCCTTGGCGCACTTTTTCACTGTGGTACAGTGTAAAGTGCGTGAGCTCTCTGTGTATGTTTGGTGAGTGACCTGCCCTCCCATAGGAAGGAATGGGGAATATGTATGCCCATGGTAGTTCCTGATGTGTGGGAGTGCAGGGTCGAGTTTGGTATGTGCGAACTCGTGAGATTGAATGCTGCGCAATGGTATATGCGGCATGATTGTGTCTAGTGAAGAAGTGCCACTTCTAGAAGTTGTCATATTTGTGTAATTTGTGCCTGGCGTGTGATTGGCTGGAGCTTGGCCCCAGGAGTGAGCCTGGGCCTGCTTGTGGATTGACTGTCTGGTTTGGGTGACAGGGGCTGCAGAGCCCCCAGGAGGTTGTCTGAGTCGGCCCGTGGATGAAAGGCTGCATCTGCTGCCAGGGAAGTGGGAGGAGATAGCACCTGGGAGTGAATAGGGCTGTGCCTGCCTGACCACAATGCTGGCTCCACCTCCCGCTGGGCGACTGTCACCTCTGTCCCTGATGCTGAAAGAAAGAAGGAAGCCAGGAAGCCCAAGGGCTCCAGCAATACCCAAGAACTGGTTTAGACCGGGTTCAGGGCCCACTTGCACAAAGACTTCAAAGACTTTTTTCTGTATAAAATGGGGCTGTGTCCCCTTACAATTTGTTCTTGTTTCTGACTTGAATCTACCAGGGGCGTGCTGCTGCTTGGGCCCAGGGGAATCCCTGGGCCCTGCCCAGCCCCTGGATATCTGATGGACTTCCCCTTTTTTGGGAGCTGCTGTGCTCCACCTTATGTCCTGGACTGCTGAGGTCCTGGACTCCTGAAAGGACTTTTTGTTGCTTTATTTGTTGCCTCCAGCGCTTTGGAGCACTTTATTTCTCCCCCAGTGCCTTATTTTAGCCAGGAAGCGCTGTTGAATTGATTTCCTAGAGGAGGGAGAGGAGCTTGGGCTGTGCAGCGCGATGCTGTAGGTCTCTGACAAAGGATTCCCCCGAGATTGCATTGGGGGTCATTGCGAGAGCCCACTTCGCTTAATTTTTAATTGAGAAAACCTCTCCGGGCCGAGGACAAAGCCACGAAGGGGCAGCGACTTGATTGGCCGTCCATCGGCAGGAGCCGCGCTCTGATTAGCCATTGCTGTGGGCCTGTCCCCGAGAGCCGCACTCCGATTGGCCGATTCGCCCCGCAGAAGCTGCTACGTCACAGAGGCTTGTCCCGGGCGCTGTCATTGGCTGACTCCCGGGTGCATGAGGAGGCTCGTCGTGGGAGCCGCGCATTCATTGGTGGATCCGGTGCTCCGGTGAAAAGAAGAAGACCGGCGCCTTCCACGGGGCTCCCGGGAGTGACGGAGAACCCCGTGGTGTCCGATGATGAGAGGCGACTGGAGGGACCGGCGGGGCTCCGGTACCGAAGAGGAGCCCTGCGCTGTCTGAGAGACCCGTTGAGTGCATCAAAGGGGAGGGGAGTGTCGGGGCACATTGCCGGTGCCCGCCCCTCCCCCTCCAGAGCGAGCGCCTGAGGGCAAAGAGGCCCGGGGGGCCTCCAGTGATGCCGAGTCCCCCGAGAGGGACTCCGCCTACCCCCTACCTGGAGTCACGAGCCCATTAGAGGCTCTTATTGGGGCATTGGTTGCGAGCCCTGAGAGGCTCCAACGGCGGGCCATTTCGTGTTCAGAGCCACGGAGGCTCTAGGGGGCACATTGATGATTTGGAGCCCAGAGGGGCTCACGGCGCCACAGTGGTTTTACGAGCCCGAGAGGCTCAAGGGGCCCTAAGTGTTCCCGGGTCCCCCGTGAGGGACCCCACCGCCTAGTGAGGCTGTATCTTTGTCTAAGAGCCTGTGTGGCTCCAGCATTTGACTATGTGCAGTGTCAGAGCCTGTGTGGCTCTAACGTTCTGCACAATGTTGCCCAGAGCCTGTGTGGCTCCTACATTTTGGTCCAGTTCTGTTCTAGAGTCAGTGAGGACCCTGTCACAGTTTTGATTCACAGCTGCCCAGCAATTAGTGGGCAGCTGCACCGTTTAGGTCATGTTGGTGTTCCCAGGTGCCCAGCAAGTAGTGGTCACCTGCAACGTTTAGGTTTTGCGCCAGTGGCGCACCCCTGACTGGCGCTGCATTGGCAGCGCGCCCTGACATTCTGGACATAGGGCTCTTTAGTCCCTTTATTAGATGCGGGCTGGTATGTGATTTTTATTTAGGCGCAATGTGATTATCTATGTGATGGTAATTGCCTAATGTGAGTTTTGCGCAATGTGATGTGGTGCTAGGAAATGTAATGAATTTAATATAATTACGCACCTTGATCTTACACCTCTGAATGTTTTTAGTCATCATGTTTTTTTGCGCTATTGAGTTATGGTCTGGCACCTCTGAATGTTCTTATGCATCTTGTGTCTTCCTTATTATTACACCGCTGAATGTGTTCTTATACATCAAGTGTTTACCTTTTTCCCTGCACCTCTGAATGTTTGATGCATCATGTTTAATGTGTTCTTGCTGATACCCCTGAATGTATTTTATTCTTAGGTGGTTGTTCTTTCCAGTACAGGTGGTCCTAGTGAGGTCCTGGTCCCCTGCGTGACATTTTCCTAAGGTGGTTAGGGTTGCGTAGGTGGTACTTACCTGTTACCAGTAGTTAGTGGTTGAGTGTTATTCTTGCTAATTTGTGCTACAGTGATTTTATATCCTTTTATTCTAATTTCTGACAGTATTTCTATTTCTACTAAGTGCTGATTATGACAGTGGCCCATGTGGCCCTGTCTTGTACATAATCCCTTGTGAACATTGCCCGTGCCAGTTGGCACAATGTACATGTGTGATTTCTATCTGATGTGATTTTGACAATACAGAAGTTATTTTTATATAACCTTGTGTGGAGTTCCTTTTGTGGTGTGCCTAGGATGTTGTTGCTGTTGTGTGCTTGCGCAAATGCTTTACACATTGCCTCCGAGTTTAGCCTTACTGCTCGTGCCAAGCTACCAAGGGGGTGAGCAGGGGTTATCTTGGCGTGTGACTCCATTGCCCTGACTAGAATGGTGGGTTCTGCCTAGCTTTGGCGTCAGCCTTAGCCTACTAGAAATAGCCAGTTCTAACACATGGCAAAAGTAATACAGAACATGATTTCGCACTCAGGAGGTAATAGGGCCTTATTAATGGAAAAAGTGGTGCAGCACGTCACCTTGCTGTGCTGCGTCACTGGGAAAGGGAATGCGCCTGTCATTTCCCCAGCGCTTTTGCACAATCGGCTGCCTAGCGACAATGCAGGCACCCTTGCACCATGCTGCCAGGTGCGTGTGTAGTAGGTAGGATTTTTTTACATGCAGGAAGGGACACCTTCCTGCACAAAAACAATTATGAGGGATATTTACCTCATTCTATTTGTACTGCAGAATGCAAGAATGCAGAAAACAAGGAGAAATAAACATATTTCTTCTCTTTATGCCTCTTCTGAGAAGACATATCTTTTTTGGCACATTCCTAGGTTTATTGGTTTTTGTAAATCTGGTAATGTGACAAAATCCGTGGATGTTGCATGGAACACCCACACAACACCCATGGAACCACCTCCCTTGCGTAGAGTAATGCAATGCAGTAATTTGCGCCATTTTATATTTCTCAAGATTTATGAAACCATCAGGGGCTGGGTGTGAGTGTTTGATTGGTTCAGATGCTCCGTCCATCACCACCCTCTTTTGTACCGCTTTGTTTGCCATAAGTTGGCAGGGTATGCTCAGACGTGAGTCCCTTGCTCACTTTCCCACTGGATTCAAGCAAGCCAGGCTGAAGACGGCTGAAATGCCCATAACCGGTCCTCGGAAGCTTGTTTCCGGTCCAGGGAAGGCATGGCTTGGCAGTTCCGGCTGGACTGTTCCCATGAGGCACAGGGTCAGACTGATTTGCATATGGCCATGTCTGAACTGGGGTGGCAGAGTGGGATAAAGAACCTAGATGGATTAAACCCAGATCTGTTGACTGGGTGTGAGTGTTTGATTGGTTCAGATGCTCCGTCCATCACCATACCCTTTTGTACCGCTTTGTTTGCCATAAGTTGGCAGGGTATGCTCAGACGTGAGTCCCTTGCTCACTTTGCCACTGGTTTCAAGCAAGTCGGGCTGAAGACGTCTGAAATGCCAGAAACCGGTCCTCAGAAGCTTGTTTCCGGTCCAGGGAAGGCATGGCTTAGCAGTTCAGGCTGGACTGTTCCCATGAGGCACAGGGTCGGACTGATTTGCATATGGCCATGTCTGAACTTGGGTGGCAGAGTGGGCTAAATAACGGTGATGGATTAAACCCAGATCTGTTGACTGCGTGTGAGTGTTTGATTGGTTCAGATGCTCCGTCGATCACCACCCCCTTTTGTACCACTGTACTTTGAGACAGTCCTCAGATCCGCTTCTATACCTGTGATTCCGGCTGAAGTGTTTAATTAATCCAACGGTTCCTGTTTTGCCAAAAGCCTCTTGCCTCTTGTCTTTTGTTTTTTCAAGGTAAATTCATATTCAAGCTACATTTCAATGGGTGTGAATGAGGTGCGATCTTGCTCCCAGGACAGAAACAAAGGGTCTTGGGTTGTTTTCCCCTTACCAGGATCGGCTGGTGAGATGGGTCCAAGGGCTCTATTAAATTCAAACCAGACTACCTTATCATAAGCAGATGTAGCTAACACCCAGGCCTGTACCCTTCTTGTGTCCCTCCAGCCATATCTGCTTCAATCTCATTGGGCCCTTGTTGACATCATGGTTTTAGATCCTGTTAACCAGGTCTGCTTGGGTTTTCATATGACATTTGGGGCTCACTTCACAGGAGGGAAACAGAATTTCAAAACAATCTGTATGTATAATAAGTCTGGTTGCTGAAAGCTCAGCCTTTTCATGTCAGAAGCCTGTCTCTGGCTTTGTTGGGGTTACAGGTACTGCCTAAAACAGTAATATATTGTTAAATGTGAGAGAACAGAAGGATTATCATAGTACACTTCCCACCCAACCCAGACCTGAGTGCCCATGTTTTGTGTGGTCAATAACTTACGACATCTTAAAATTGGAAGGGTACACCCCAGAAACCTTTACTCCATTGGGTAGAGGGTCCCCAGGTGGCATTGTGACCCACTAGCTCGTTCCAGGCACCCATTTCAAAACATTCCTGGACCTGAGCAAGTTCTGAAGAGGATGAATCTGCTGTCTGTAACCCGAGAAGAGCCCTTGAGAAATAGACCTTCTCTCTCTATCTCTCTCTTGTACAGAGGAAAAGAAGTGGACTCCAAGGGCCATAAGGCAGCCCTCTTGTTAAAGCTAGAGGGACACAACAAGCTGCAAGAGGCCTGTTCCTGAAACTGCCCTGCAAAATAGCTACTATTGAACTTATAATTGATCATGGTGTGGCCTCTTCCTGGCACCATGTGAGTCTCTAGTAGCCTCCCCTGAGATCCTAGGGGGCATTAGAAGTGTATTCCAATGGTAAATTTAGCATTAAAGGACTAGTGTCAGGAGGTATATTTTTGACCAGGACAAGCCTGATTAGTGTATCCAACCTGCACTCCCATCGCAGTCAGCATTAAATTGTGCTTAGGTCTTGTTCTATTTTCGACCATTGACTATCATTGGCACTTGATTCTTTCTGGCACTATTTCTCCTTAAAATGATAAATAATCCTATCTCTGGTTCCCCTTATTGGACTCTTGATATTTTGTTGTCCTTTTGTTTATTACATTTTACTGTATTTTTCAAATTTGCTGTAGGATTTGTAATGTTTTTTATTTTGACTTTATTACTGTTTTAGTAGTGCATAGATAATTTACAAAATACCTTTAAGTTAAACCTGTATGCTTTGTGCAATAGCCATTGGGAGATTGAGATCTGCTTAATTGAGTGATTTTAAGGGTTCACACTAATGAGGACTGTGAGCATTACTTGGATTCACAGTTTATAATTATTGCTAATTATTGGATGTGTTAAATACCTTCAAATTCGTAATTCTGACCCAGGCATAAACAGGAGGTTATGCATAGGTCCGAATATTGAGAGGAACTCGTAATCAGGCTCTGCATCACGTTTGGATGAAATCCTGCGCCCCTGCCCTCTGACAAAATCTTATATTATCGAAAGGATGAGTCTTTGAATAATCTGCTTTATTCGAAAGTGAAAAATGGCTCAACACAACATTTCGTCATTGACATCAATTAACTATAAACACAAACATATACACTTATATTTATTAAAACTTATATTTTTTAAGGGGCTTATAGGAGACATCAACTGCTTTAATGTTTGTTAATTTGTGTGGAAATGAGGGCTGAAATATTTCCCTTGATTCTGTACAAATATATAGTTTCAACCTAATCTTAGTATTACTTTATAACAGTTACTTCCTTATTATATAACCCTACCATAAAGGAGAATTATATTTCCCAACTTCATTATCTATTATTTTAGAAATTCTGCTCTACTGATTTAATTGCTCTACTTATTATAGATGGTCTTTTTTAATACCACACTCGATTAATTAGATTTCTTTATTTCAATTAATGGAATGAGAGCTTTTGATGGGGCCATTTGAGCTTTTCTTTCTATATCTAAAAGGCTGTTGTTTATGGAGATCATTAGACATAAAACGGGACTGATTTATGCCCCCTTTCTAAAACATACGTCTCAGAAACTGCTTGCTCTGACACTCATAAATAAATCGGTTCTACCTGTATTGCACATTCTTTAAGATCTAGCATGTTCTTTCCGGTGGCATTCACTAATACCATACTGCTTTCTTATTTAGATTCTATTTCGTCGAAGAATTTAATGTTCAATTGAGTAGGTAAAATGTGCGAATGGTGCGTTAAATTCTTCAAAGAGATTCCTGTGCATTTTTTATTGACAGTTTTACATTACTGTGGGTGCTGGGGCAGGTTGTTCGCAACAGAAAGCAAGGGATACATTATGACAACAGAATCTCATGGAATGTGTACCTATTCTAGGTTATAAGGGTGCTCGCAGCATACATCTTAAAATGCCATGTCACACTTTATTTAGTATAGTGCAGATGAGTAGATGATATATGCCAACAAATACACGCCAGCCTATTAACGTACTTAGAAAGGTGTTCCTGGCATCAGTGTACCAAGAGTTATGCATGTGCCTTTTATCAAGAGCAATATTGCTGGAACAATGAATTTTTCAGTTCTTTGTTAAAGTTGTTATAGGAAGGATGGTGTTTGGAGGGACATCAACGAATGACTCCCAGACTTTATCTTATTCAAGGAGGTGATTTCACCATAGGTTGCCTTCCCTTCACAGCTAGCGCTGACCAGAGGGCAGGACCCCGGTTCATCTTTGGACGTGGTGCCTAGGGGGAGAGTTCTTAGGTCATTCAGGTTAGCTTCAACACATTTCTTTCCTCAGAGGGGAGTCAACTCAATGTGATCATAATAGGAGAACTATTATCAAACGTTCTCAAGCCTGTTCGTTGCCTGGCTGCTGCACGGATGGTTGCTTTGAAGTGGGTGGGTGCAGTTTGGAAATTCATGCAGTTGAAGAGTTTCCATTCTCCAGCTTCAATAGCAGTATGCTTTGAAACACCAGTTTAAAATCAGCTTTTGCTACAATGATTTCATATATCAAAAGAGGCTAAGCTTCAACTACTGAGTTATGTTCATTTGTAGTATGGTTTCAGATTCTTGATCCGAAATGCCCAGAGATTCAGCACATCCCATAATGGATGACCTCTGGGCATACCCTTGGCCACTTAGGGAGAACATAGCAAGCACAACTAGATGATGGCTGGAGACCTTGCCTGGCAGTTTGGGCTGGAGTGTTCTCATGGGGAGCAGGCTCAAGACTGATTTGCATATGGCTGAGTTCAAACTGGGGTGGCGTGGTGAGCAAAAAAATGATGGGTTAAGCCAAGATCTGTGACTGGGGTGAATGTTTGATTGATTTGTTCAGCATTCCATCCACCGTCTGTTCTTTTTGCAAAAATACTTTAAACATTGCCTCTAAGTTAAACCTGAGTGCTATGTGCCAAGCTACTAGATGGTTATGCACAGGGTAAATTAATGACTTTTGTTTTTAACCCTTCTGACCTCCTGTTTTTGTTGACTTAATTTTCTGGCTATAAGATTCTGGGCACTTTACCACCGCTATCCAGTGCTAAAGTGTACGCTTAACATTATAACATTAGCCTACCAACAACTGGCATATTTAATTTACTTATAAGTCCATAGAAAGTGCACTCCCTGTGCCCAGGGCTTGTAAACTAAATGCTACAACTGGTCCTGCAGCACTAATCGTGCCACCCACTTAAGCTGCACTTTAAACACTGCTCTGGCCTACCACTGCAGAGCCTGTGAGTGTTGTTAATCATCTGTTTCGACCTGGCAAGTTAACCTAGTTGCCAAGCCCAAAACTTCCTTTTTAATACATGTACGTCACTCCCATGGTACACCCTGGGCAGGGTGCAGTGTATTTAAAAAGTAGCACATGTACTTTTGAGTTTGACATGTGCTGATAGTAAAATACTCTTAAATTCGTTTTTCACTACCGCAAGGCCTATCTTTCCCATGGGTTAACATGAGGACTGCCTTATAACATGTCAGAAGTATAGTGCTCCATTAGGACAAGATAGGAAACTCAAATATGCTGTCCATGGAATCACAAATTAAAAACACAACTTATGGTGAAGTTGTTTCACGTCTGAAATGCCACTTTTAGAATGTTTATACAAAGAATTACCAGCTGCACATTTCTTTCATGTCTCACATTTAAGAACTACAAACCAATATCAATTGGAGTTTGTAAGGTATACTTTGTTCATACCTATTTTATTTCATTATTTTTAAATGTTTCTGTATTGTTTCAACTAAGAAAAAACACTATACATACATATTTACAATTTGTACAAAACAACATATATATTCTACAACATTAAACAATATATAGAGATAGAATTCATCACATAGAGACAATTTCATCAACAGACATCAATTATTGTGGGGTGCCCTATCTTGACACCAAGTTCATTTGCTATCCATAACAACTTAATGCAAGGGAAAAAGTAAAAAATACTCTAAGCAACAAATCGCTCTATAAGACCACACATGAATTAATTACTCTAAAGGACTTCCAAGTCAATTGCTTCTCAATGTGCCGACGCGTTTCGAACTCTCTCACGTCAATTTTCGGGTTCTCATCAGGGCTCTGTTCTTAACTTGTCTGTTTTCCAGCAACAGTCGATCCACAGATTCGCTTTCTTTTCTATGAGGGAAGGGTGTCCTTCTATTCTGCTACCTGCCTTTGGTGTCTCTTACACAGGCAGTCCACTTATTGCGTGTCCTCGCACCTTTTATTTTCTTATTCTGGGGGTATTTTTCTTATCCTGTACGTTCTTTAGTTGAGTGCTCACTAATCATTTCCTGGTTATTCAGCCTGTTTAAGGTATTCCTTACAACATTGGGCCGCCGGTTTTGCCAACATCTGGCGGTGGATTCGCGGAATACGCCGATACTTCGTGTTAATTGACGCACAATTGTCAGCGTCTTTTTCATGGGGCCATTATCTGTTTTCACAGCTTCTTAGGGCTCTCTGACTCTATCTCTAGGCGTCAGAATGTTGGCATTTTCTTACTTAAACCATTTGGTGCCTTTTGCCTGTTCCTGGAATATTTTGTTTTTTTTAATGTGAAACAACTTTATTGTTTGATTATTTAAAATCATTACAATGAGGAAATGCTTTGTGGTAAATAGGAAAAAAAGAGAAAAAATTAGCCGTTAATACAAACGTTAAAAACTATGATATTTCAAAGTTACATTGGGGCATGCAATCCCAGATTTAAGTTTACATAATTTTTCAATGACATGCTTATCTAAAAAAGATTATGTGCTGGGGTGTACAAAAACTTTATTATTAAAATGGAATACATGTCTGGGGTGGGTGACAGCTGGCTTCCTCCATTCTCTCTAGACAGTCATACACGAAGGCAGAGTAGGTGTGACTGAGCAGCCATATGAATGTTGATAGATCACCCTTATGCAGGATGAGAGGGAAGAGCTGACACATGCACCAAAATAGGACAATGCCTGTCTCCACACATAAGATTGCATAACCCCCTGTAGTGAGTCTGGGGCCAGGAAAGGCAGGGCCTTGTGAACTACAAAGCATATCTTTGAAGTCTCCCTCCTTGAAAGGCCAAATTGTCATACATACTGGACCTCTGATATCATGATTTCAGAACGCTCCTGGATTTAAGGACATCTGCCTGGAAAAAGAGCTGCTGTGCTGTAGACGGGACTGCCACTTTGCTACCTGCTTCGCTGTGTTGACCTGATGCCTTCTGATGGCAGTGCTGTAAGAGGGACTGCCATTTTGCTACCTGCTCTGCTTTGTTGGCCTGCTGCCTTTTGCCTGGGAGTGAGAAGGAGTGAACCTGCTCTCTACATCCTTAAACCCAAGTTTCGCCAAGGGCACACTGCATGCCTCCTGTTTTGAAATCTCATGCGCATCAAAGACTTCCTTCAACTCTACTTCAGCTGCTGGACTCTTACAACTGTAAGTCCTGCCCTGCTAAGAGGTGTCAATCCAGTCCTGGACCTTGAAAAGTGGGTTCTTCAGATGTTTTTCTACAAGAATCGACTCAGTAATGACATTGCACTGATCCAAACTGGTGCAGTGCCCTTTGATCCTGACACAACGCCAATTTGAGGATATCCCTGTGTGGCTCACTGACAACAATGGACCCAACTGCGAGGCTTGATGACAATGACGCAGTGCCTGCCTCGTGGGCAGTTCGACACAGATGCAGGACCTACTGCGAGGTTAGATGATGACTCATCGCCTACATCAAAAGGGGCTCAACGATGATGCGGGAACCGACTGCGTGGCCATACACCAAGACAATGAGTCTTCGTCCACAACACTTGCTCCATCCAAGGTATTTTTTCAGTAGAAGAACTTCGGATTTTCCCCCAGACCAGCGCGACCTCATGTAACTTCTCAGCATTCTTAGCTTTTAGGCACTTTATTGTAGTTTATGCTTTAAAAATTCATATATCAAGTTTCACTTATTCAATGTTGAAATGAAATGAAATGAAAAAGAAACTTAATAAAGCGCACTGCGGCCAAGCGGCTTCCTGGCGCTAGGGACTAGATCTGACTCTGCGGAGGAATCCGAGGGAGCTAACAAGGGAATGCTTGGAAGAACAAAAATGTTTTCAGGGCTTTACGAAAGTGGGTGTAGATGGGGATAGAACGAATGGAGAGAGGGAGGCTATTCCAGAACCGGGGGGCCAGAACCGAAAAACGGGTGCCCCCCGTTCTGGATTTACGGAAGCGGGGAACGTGCAGAAGGGAGAGAGAAGAGGAACAAAGAGTGCGGGTCGGGGTGTAAGGAGTGATCATAGAGCTAATAAAGAGGGGAGCTGAATGAGTATAAGCCCGAAAAGCCAGGCAGGCCAGTTTGAAGAAGGATCTGAGGTGGATGGGGAGCCAAGGGAGGGATTTAAGTGCAGGCGTAATGTGGGAAGATTTGGGAAGACGGAGGATGAGGCGGGCGGCCTGATTTTGGATGGCCTGTAGGCGTCGGGTTTCATAAGCCGGTATGCCCACATACAAGCCATTCCCATCGTCAAGGCGGGAGGTGATAAGGGCCATGACTATGGATTTAAGGGCGTCCGCTGAGAAATACCGGGAGATCTTCCGAATGAGACGAAGGGACAAAAAACAAGAAGATACAACGAAGCTGACTTGGGCATGCATGGTAAGGTCATGGCTGACCTTGATGCCCAAGGTCCGAACGGAGGGAGCCGGAGAGGGAGGGGAACCGAAGGAAGGGGGCCAGTGGATCGTGGACCAAGGATTGGAGGGGCCACCCGTAAGGACAAGCTCCGTCTTGTCAGGATTGAGCTTCAAATGATTGGAGCTCATCCATTCAGAAATAAAAACTAAAGTGGAACAGAATTTGGGAAGAGAATCCAAGGGAGAGGAGAGATCAAAGACGAGCTGGAGGTCATCCGCGTAGTTATACACAGAGACCCCCAGCTCGCGGAGAGAAATGATAAGGGGGTGAATATAAAGGTTAAAGAGGAGAGGGGAAAGGGAGGAGCCTTGAGGGACCCCGCAGGTGACTGAGCGAGGGGAAGTGGAAAAGCCTGAGAGGTGGACCGCTTGGGACCTGCCTTGAAGAAAGGATGCGAGCCAAGAAAATGCTACGCCCTGAATGCCCGCTGCGCTGACGCGGTCGAGAAGGATGGCATGGTCGACCGTGTCAAACGCAGCGGACAAATCGAGGAGAACCAGGGCCTGGGGAAGATTGCTGTCAGCTTTCCCCTTAAGTTCGTCCAGGACCACAATGATCACTGCCTCCGTAGAGTGTCCTGGTCGGAAGCCCGCCTGATGGGAGGCCAGAAGGTGGTTCTCCTCGATATAGGAGGTCAGGCAAGATGTAACGTAGCTTTCAAGGATCTTCCCCAAATAAGGAAGAAGAGAAATAGGCCTGAAATTGGAGGGAAAAGAGGGGTCTAGACCGGGTTTCTTAAGAATAGGAAAAACCATGGCGGTTTTGAAAGGAGAAGGAACTAAGCCCAGGGCCAAAGAGGCATTAAGAAGGGCAAGCGGAGGAGCGGGACAGCTGGTAAAAAGAACTTTGAGGATCCGTGCCGGAGCACAGTCCGCCAGAGAACCAGACTTGACTTTAGAGAGCAAGTTAAGAAAACACTCGATGGGAATAGGAGGAAAATGATCCAATGAAGAGGAGGGCAAAGGGAGGGGACAGGAGACACCGGGTTGACGCATCACAGGAATAGTGGCCTTTATATTGGTAATCTTGTCAATAAAATAATCGTTAAGTGAAGAGCAGAAGGCCTGGGTAGGGACGAGACTGGTGCTAGTGCGGTCGGAGGTGGCAAGGTGATGGACCAAAGAAAAAATTTCACGGGGTTTATTAGCAGAGAGAGCAACTCTCTCGGTGAAGTATTTAGTCTTGGCCGTCAAGATCGCTTTTTTATAGTCATTGAGGAGGGATTTGTATTTAGCACGGAAAATGGGGCAGTAGTTTCGTCTCCAATGGCGTTCCGAGCGCCTGAGATCGAGTTTAAGGTCTTTGAGCTCCATGGTGAACCATTTATGCGCGTCGTGAGGGCGGACGGATTTGACCTCTTTAAGCGGGGCAACCTGATCGCAGGAGGAAGAGAGCCAGGTGCTGATGGCTTCTGCCTGTGAATCTAAGGAAAGACCAATGAGATCTGGCACTGATAAGGCCAGGGAAGACGAGAGAAGGTGGAGATCCATTTGGTTCCAGCTGCGAGCTAGTAAGTTTTTAGGTAGGGGCGGTTTGACGGTTGAAGCAGAAAAAATGGAAAAAGAAATAATGAAGTGATCGGACCAGATGCAGGGAAATATAGAAGGGGGTGAGATCTCGCGGCGCAATGACCAAATTTGGTCGAGAGTGTGGCCCTTGACGTGGGTGGGGGCCAAAATGTGGGAAGAAAAGTTCAAACACTGAAGGGTGGCAGAAAAGTCTTTAGAAGAAGAATCTTCCCATGGGTCACCTGGCCAATAATTGAAATCGCCAAGTAGGATAACCGATGAGTTGTTGACCGCCAGAGTGTCCAAAAGATCCTGCAAGGTAGCAACAAATAGAGGCATGGGCTGAGGGGGACGATACATGAGGACAACGGTGAGAGGGTCGGGGAGGTTGAGAGATCGGGCCACCAGGTAGTCCACATTGGGTATGGGAGGGTGATCAAGGAGCTGAAATTTCAGGGTGGAACGAATAATGATCGCCACACCGCCCCCAGCCTTCCCAGCCGGCAATCCGCTCGAAGAGCATAGTAGGTATCAGGGAGAATGGCCAGGAGATCCGGAAGAGAGTCGGTAGAAAACCAGGTTTCAGTGTGAAATAAGTAATCTTAGGAATCAGTGCTCAAAAGGTTGAAAAGTTCCATTTGATGCCTGACTGCTGAACGCGTGTTAAGCAGGCGGGCATCAGCTGCAAGGGGGGTAGGTGAAGAGCAGAGTGCAGGCGGAAGAACAAGAGAGGGAGAAATAGGGCTGTGAGTGGGAGGGAGTGAACAACGGGGGTGGGGGGCAAGAATACCAACGGAGTCAAGACTTTGCAACAGAGAGGGGGGGAGACAGAGGGGGGCCAGGTGTGCAGAAAGTTGTGCTGATGTGTAGACCAGAGGGCGGGCAGGGTCTGTGGCCCCTGGTCCCGGCCGGTCGCGGACGGGCGCAGACGGGCTTGCCTTAGGCGCGCCCGCTGCGCCCGTCCGCTGCGCGTACGTGGGAGGCACATGATTTGTAGCAGTGTTCAAGGCGTGGCCTCGCACAGGTGGGCGTGGCCTGAGGGGAGGCTCGCTGATGGCGGCGAGTGGGGAGAGCCTGTCCCGCAGCAGCGATCATCTCGGCTGCACGGGGGCAGGGAAGCAATCAGGAGTTCCAGAGGAAGGTAAGTGGACCAAGGTTTAAAAACGATCAAGTGAGCACAAGTTATTTAAAATGGACAAGATTGGGTTAGGTTGTGCTTCCAGGGAGCCTCAAGAGAGTCTAATGAAGGGCCGAGCTCGTTGTCAGCTCCAAGTTAAATAGAGCGGTGGGCGTGGCCTCGCGCAGGTGTGCGTGGCCTGAGGGGAGGCTCACTGATTGCGGCGAGTGGGGAGAGCCTGTCCCGCAGCAGCGATCACCTCGGCTGCGCGGGGGCAGGGAAGCAATCAGGAGTTCCAGAGGAAGGTAAGTGGACCAAGGTTTAAAAACGATCAAGTGAGCACAAGTTATTTAAAATGGACAAGATTGGGTTAGGCTGTGCTTCCAGGGAGCCTCAAGAGAGTCTAATGAAGGGCAGAGCTCGTAGTCAGCTCCAAGTTAAATAGAGCGGTGGGCGTGGCCTGAGGGGAGGCTCGCTGATGGCGGCGAGTGGGGAAAGCCTGTCCCGCAGCAGCGATCACCTCGGCTGCGCGGGGGGCAGGGAAGCAATCAGGAGTTCCAGAGGAAGGTAAGTGGACCAAGGTTTAAAAACGATCAAGTGAGCACAAGTTATTTAAAATGGACAAGATTGGGTTAGGCTGTGCTTCCAGGGAGCCTCAAGAGAGTCTAATGAAGGGCCGAGCTCGTAGTCAGCTCCAAGTTAAATAGAGCGGTGGGCGTGGCCTCGCGCAGGTGTGCGTGGCCTGAGGGGAGGCTCACTGATTGCGGCGAGTGGGGAGAGCCTGTCCCGCAGCAGCGATCACCTCGGCTGCGCGGGGGCAGGGAAGCAATCAGGAGTTCCAGAGGAAGGTAAGTGGACCAAGGTTTAAAAACGATCAAGTGAGCACAAGTTATTTAAAATGGACAAGATTGGGTTAGGCTGTGCTTCCAGGGAGCCTCAAGAGAGTCTAATGAAGGGCAGAGCTCGTAGTCAGCTCCAAGTTAAATAGAGCGGTGGGCGTGGCCTGAGGGGAGGCTCGCTGATGGCGGCGAGTGGGGAAAGCCTGTCCCGCAGCAGCGATCACCTCGGCTGCGCGGGGGGCAGGGAAGCAATCAGGAGTTCCAGAGGAAGGTAAGTGGACCAAGGTTTAAAAACGATCAAGTGAGCACAAGTTATTTAAAATGGACAAGATTGGGTTAGGCTGTGCTTCCAGGGAGCCTCAAGAGAGTCTAATGAAGGGCCGAGCTCGTAGTCAGCTCCAAGTTAAATAGAGCGGTGGGCGTGGCCTCGCGCAGGTGGGCGTGGCCTGAGGGGAGGCTCGCTGATGGCGGCGAGTGGGGAGAGCCTGTCCCGCAGCAGCGATCACCTCGGCTGCGCGGGGGGCAGGGAAGCAATCAGGAGTTCCAGAGAAAGGTAAGTGGACCAAGGTTTAAAAACGATCAAGTGAGCACAAGTTGTTTAAAATGGACAAGATTGGGTTAGGCTGTGCTTCCAGGGAGCCTCAAGAGAGTCTAATAAAATGTTTGCCATTTTAGTCTTGTTTTACTCAGATAACTATTCCCTATTTTTCTAAACTGGTTTGGATTCTTTTTGTGGTATTTTCACTATGTTACTGTAATTAAAGTGTGCACAAATACTCTACACATTGCCTCTTAAGCTAAGCATTACTGCTCTGTGCCATGCTACCAGAGGATGAGCACAGGTTAATATCAGTGGTGTATCTGACTTACCCTGACTGGGATTGTGGCCCGCGCTTGGACAGGGTGCATACCCCTGCCAGCTAGAAACCCAATTTCTAACACATATGTTGACCTTTTTCAAGTTCTCTGACAATCTAGAGTGTTCAGTTGAAGAATATCGGCATATCACTCATGATCAAGAATGTGAGATCAATACTATTGCATGGCGCCTGATTTGCAATATGTTGGTAGGAATAAGCTAAACATCAACTAAAAGTGTGATTATTATGAGTAATGATTAAAAAAAATATTTTGCATAGCTTCCTAAAATTATTAGCGCAGTAAGATGCCAAAAGATTGACCACATTGACCATATCAAATGTATCCAAGGGGAGGTGACCGTGATCTGTCCATCGACTTGGAAAAGTAATTTTGTATAAATAAAAATCACCTTTGTTTCAACGCTCCGAATTATAATGTTGATCGCTGACTTTTTTCACACTTCCTTCAGCTCAGATATATAATACATGTGTCACGTGTTGATGTGGTAGCATTATGAGAAGCTCTTCGAAAGATCATAATAGAAAGACAACATTGGAAAATATCAGTAGCATTCACTGGGAACACTGTTAATGGAGTCAGACAATAGATTTCATGTTGAACGTTTGCCAAGTGAAAGCTTTTGTTTCCTAATGTAATTACTTTTGTAAGCCTGGGGCATGATCAACACTTATTTGTTCTGTGTTTCTCTGTAACTCTTTTCCTTCATGCATACCGATAGGACACATCTTTTTATGATCATTTCCTCACCCATAACAGAATGAAATAAGTTTTACTTAGTCATAAAAAATAGTTAAAACTTCCTTACTTCATAGGAGAAGATTTCAAATATCTGGAATTTTCTGCTTTTCTTCTGTGGGCCCTTCAACCCACAAGAATGCATATCCCTCCTTTAGCAGGATTGCTCTGGGCTATGTTTACTGTTACTCATGAAGTTTTCTATTATATTAAGGTGACAGCAGTCTTAATTTTGTTAGACTTTTATTAAGATCTATACTTGTTGAAAGTGCCTTGTCCTTCTGTTTACTGCAATGCCATGACTTGTGTCTAGGGATGTACCTACAAAGCCACTTCTTTCCCTCTTCTTTTTCCCTGATACTATCCATTCAATCTTGTGAAGTGATCCATTTGGTTGCTGAATCTAACAATATGTCTGCAGGTGAATGCTGCCACATCCTCCCTCTACGCTTTTTGAGTTCTTTGGTAACCTTGGTGAGACTGGTATGCCAAGTAGAAAGAGCAAAAACATTCCTCTAAAGGCTACAGAAGTCTACTTGTTGCTTTCTGAAGATATTTTGTTTTCCAAAGCAACTGTAGTTGTCAGATGGAAATAACCAAGCTGTTACCGCCCCTTATTTAGCAAAAGCTTTATTGTTTAATCCCAGCATGTTATATAATTATACATCATACATTAATTTTAATTTCAAATACATTTAGATAGTTTTAATTCCTACAATTTTTGGTTGTAATCTTTTTTTCTACAATTTACCTTGGTTTGTGTAGTGGGATAGGGGTGGGGATCATAGGCTCCTTCTGGTAGGAATTTTCAGTTGTGTAATGTGGACCGATGTTAGGTATGTCCCTGTATGTTCTGGGCAAATCAGCTATTTCACACCACAACTTAAATGCATTTGGAGCACATTTTCTATTCCCAAAACTTGTCAACTGCTTGTTGGAGGTGAAGAGACCAGTGAAGACTGAATCCATAGGCAACAGTTATTACCACTACTCACACTGGATTGAGTCTGCCTTGGATGTCGTTCTGCCCTTAAAAAAATGTTAGCCCCAAATGAGCCAGACTGCCCATTCCTTGGTACACCACTGCACTCTCTGAGGCTAAAAGAGGGTGCAAGAAATTAGAAAGAGTGTGGCAGGGCGACTTGTCTACGAGGGCCAGATTTGAATTAAAACAGGCATTATTGAAATATAAAAAGCTGATCGCCACTGCGAAAGGTACATTTTACTCTCAGCAAAATCTACCTTCTGAGAATACATTTAAGGAAATTTTTTAATTGTACAGTCACTTGCCTCTCCTAACTGCATTTTCAACAACTGTGCACTCTCAAGAGTTAGCTGATAAACTCTCCCAATAGTATGGAGAAAAATAAATAAGATTTGGGACTCGCTGGAATCCACGAGCCATGAGATGGAGCCCAATTTAAACAGTTGGATAACACCCACTGACCCATATACTGATCGCTCTACCTCTGAGCCGAGTGACCCTTGCTTTATTGATTCTCTGACTGAACTAGATTCTGCACCCTGGTTAGGCCAGTCTTTGGAGCAATCTTCAGCTAGTGCAGTCTATATCAGGTCTGGATTTCCTTTTGATCCTATCCCACCAAAAGTTTTCAACATGGCCAAGTCCTCTCTCTAGCAGCTTCTGCTTGAGGATTACTATTGCTCCCTAACACGCGAGGAGCCAAGATGGCTATCTGAGTGGACGCCTCCTCTTGCCGCTCCTATAAACCACAGCAAAGGACCCCACTTACTTCTACTGATCCTCCTCCTGTCTACACGGCAAAGCACGGGGTGTCAGTAAGGCCCTGGGTGGGGAGTCAATGGCTTCTGGCTGAGCCCTCAGAGGAGGAATGAACTGAGCAGGAGTTGCGATCTGAGTGGCCTACTGTGGAGTCAGTGGGGCATTGGATCATACTGTTCACAAGAGGAGTTGCTGCTGCAGGCTACCTTCCCTCGATTGGACTCACCCTCTCCCTCCAGCACCAAAGAACTGAGCAGTAGTGTACGGTGAGGTGAGTGGTGGCTTGGCTGTATCATAGCCTGGGAGGGTCTGGCCTAGACAGCCTGGGCCAGCGCCTGAAAAGAGAGTGTCCGGCACTTTGTGGAGTAGGGCACAAGGGCCAGATTGCACTACAGCTGTGATTTGAGTGGCCCCAATCCATGAGGCTGGTATCTGCATCAGGGGAGAGCGAGGTACAAGAGCCCCATACAGACATGGTGGTGAGCCAGCAGACCTCACAGTAGGAGCTGTTGGAGCAGTTGGGTAGGTGGAAAGGAGGTGGCAATAGTGAGGGTGTAATTCAAGAGCATCAAACAGCGGCTGATCGGGCTAACCACACTACCAGCATTACATAAGTAAAAACCTGTGGCCACAGAGAGATATGCTCTGATAACCAGTGGCAACCAACCACCCAGAGTACCACCTCACTGTGTGAGGCGCAACACTGGGTTCTAGACACCCTGTGCTGGTGAACATCTACACAGAGTGAGGGATTGTGAGGAGTGTCCCTTGTGATGACGGAGCTTTAAGCAAATGCTGCCAAAATCGAAGTTCTGGCTCGAAGGAGCACTCTAAACCACACTATCTAGCATGGACTTACTAAGATGGCACAAAGTACAGGATCCAAAAACTGGGGACCTGGAGCACCTTGCACACTAGAACTAAAACAATTGATATTGGAGGGTAACAGGGTGATCGCAGAGAAAATTGATGAGGTAGCACTCAGGGTGGCCCTATTACAGCATGTTATGGATACGATGCATGATCATGTGAAAGAGCTGGGAACTGGGGGGGATGACACGGCGGAAACCTTTGGAGCCCACTCTCAACAACTGGTGAATCAGGATTATTGCTTGAATAAGCAGGAGGAGGAGACTTCTCCAATTGAACAATTCTTGGAGGCTCTACTGTGCACCATTCTGAAATACTTGAAGGGATCACAGGAGATGCAAATTGACAGAGCCCACCAGACACTGGGCAGAAAGATTCCACCTGGGGATCCTCCCAGGATGATAATAGCAAAGATGCAGTGGTATAGAAAAAAGATGCAGATTCTGGCAGGGGCCGAAGAGCAGGGCTCGATCGACAGTAATGGAAACAAGATTGCTTTCTACCCGGATTATGGGATTGCCACCTAGAAGAAAAAAAAGATGTTTGCTTAGATTAGAAAGAAACTCATGTAGCATAACCTGCCACATGCATTACTGCCCCAGTACGTCTGAGGGTGGATGTGCAAGGGAAACAAAATGTATTGGATATTACAGAGGATGCATTGTAGTTTGTGGAAAGTCACTGATCGGGTGTAGCAACCAGGTAACCCAGCTGCACACACATAACATGTAATAATGTTGAAAGCAGCACTATACTAGGATGAGCCAAGAGGAGGTGCTTTACAGTGAGAATGAGAATGCCAGGATTGATGCAATACATACAAATACAAAACAACTCCCAATTGCAGGAGGAATTCACATACACTTCTGCTAGGTAATTCAATTAAATATTTTTCTAGGCAACACACTCAACACATTTCAACACCTTGATCACGAGTGATTGTAGAACGTGAACATTTAATTTATATTGAGTGCATAAGCACAACAAAATAAACAAAGGACTGTGGAGCAGATGAAACCATGAGCGTCATCTTGTAATATAACCATTATGCAGCAATTAAACACCACCTGTGCAAGAGCAAATTTGTAATCACGAGTAACAATGCATGGTTTCCTATCAATACATCTCATAAGCAAAGCAGCACATCCTGGAAGGCCTGTCAGTAAAAGTGACATGAACAAAATTAATACTGATTATATTTGTTCTTATGAGCACGTCATGTGACAATATACAACTCTGCAAATGAATGTCCGCAATAAGGTAGTGACTGTGTCCCCACTTGTAAGTACAATAAGAGTGCTTGTGCACATACTGTCCCATAGGTATCATCTCATTAGATTAAAATGTATGCAAATCACAAGAAAATCTAATTCATAATTGTATACGTCTCACATTAATTCACATATACATATACACATATATACATGTGTGTGTGTGTGTATCTATATATATGTTCACTGACAAAACAAAGGTTAAAGTAACATTATAGTGAGGTGATTTTGTGAATTACAACATTAACATTTTGAACAAAAAAAGCACATAAATTCACCAGTCATAGTTAGCATCACTAACTTAAAACTTGTGCCCCACAATGCATTCCTTATGCCTCACATATGAAATCACGTGTGACATGTTCTATGACATCATTAATGGCATCACTGATGATATCTCAAATGACATCATTGATAACAACCCTAATGAGTAGGCTCCCTGGGGCCTTTAAAAGCTTGGAATGGGACAGCATTGCCCCCTTTTCTTGTTTATTGATTTTGACCCTGGGTGTAGATTCCACAGGGCCTCCGAGGGCTCAGGTGAGAGGGGCTGTGTGCTCCCTATATTAAAAATGATCGGCCTTGGTAGCAGGCTGCCCGGGGTCTCTGATTGCTTTGGTAGGGGGGCGTAAGTAAATATAAGCTAAGGTTCCCCCAACATAATTTTAGGTCTAGAGGAGGGGGGAAAATATGAACTATACAAAAAGAACCTCTGGACTGACCTATCAAAATTCTTCACATGGAAATCAATCAATCTCTATTTTCGATAGATGCCACACACATATCAAATTTCAGACAAATAAATTGATTTCATTCTGTTCATTATTCTTCAGAATAATTTCTTATTTTTGCATTTTTTTCATTCAAAAAACATTTTTGGGGGATTTTTTTTAACTCATTTTGGTGACAGAGGGAAAACATGTTATGACACATTTTTTTATATATACAATAGATTAAAACACCCCCAATAGACAATTATAAAAAATTATTAAACATTATCCACAACGTCCATTCATTACCAGCTATCTCACCATCCATTCTTCTCATACATACACACTCTCATACTGTGCAGGACTACTAAAAAGCAAACAACAAAACATCTGAGATACATGGACCAAATGTAGCACTGTCCATTATTTTTTGCATGGCATAAGTCCCATATCTTATTTTCTGGTTTAGTCCTAGTTCACAATGGTCCTCCTTAGTAGGGTTCTCAGATGTATGAGGCCTATGTACGTTTCGGTGAACAACAGATTATACCACCTTCATCAGGGCCGACATAAACATACAAATATTCATAAAAGCTGGGGTATCTTCACATCTGTAACAAGAGAGCAAAGTACTACAATAGAGATGCACTGATTAATGCCACCCCGAAACAGACCTTATAAAACTGGTATGTGTGGTGGATCATTCAAGTCTAAATGACAAAATCAGACGTGTGATAGAAAAAAATTGGAAGATCTTAAACACAAATGAAGATGAAGCCACCTTGCAAAAACCCTTGGTAGCGTTCAGAAGAAATCCCAATTTGAGAGACAAATTGGTCCATAGTAGATTCAAGCAAAACACATTGCCCAGACAAACCACTATGGATGGACATCCACTACCTAAGGGAAACCATAGATGTGGTAATTGCCATGCATGCGATCAGGCCATCACCAGCCAAACTTGGACGTACAGGAAAAAAAACAGGCCATCTCAAAGAGATGTCCAATTGCAAAAGTTCTAATATCATCTATATTATTTTGTGTCCGTGCAACCTGGGATACGTTGGCGAAACGTCAAGAGAATTTCGTGTAAGATTCTCAGAACATAAATCGGCTATGAGGACAGGAAAAAACAATGCACCCATGGTTTGCCACTAGCAAAACCAAAAACATACAGAAAGAGATATGCGATGGCTCATTCTGGAACGAGTACGAATAATACCAGGGAAGGACACTACAAAACTGAGAAAACAGCGGGAAGCCTATTGGATTTATACTCTAGACACTGTTCTTTTGGGGGTGTTTTGATCTATTGTATATATAAAAAAATGTTTTTCTATCTGACACAAAAATGAGTTAAAAAAATCCCCCAAAATGTTTTTTGAATGAAAAAAATGCAAAAATAAATTATTCTGAAGAATAATAAACAGAATGAAATCAATTTATTTGTTTGAAATTTGATATGTGTGCGGCATCTATAGAAAATAGAGATTGATTGATTTCCATGTGAAAAATTTTGATAGGTCAGTTCAGAGGTTCTTTTTGTATATTTGGTAGGGAGGGCCGCAAATCCTTTCTCCCAATAAACATTGTTTGCCGCACCAGAGGTGCACTCCCCCGCGCCTCTGGAGACTTGGGGAGGGGGGCCACGCAGTCTCTCTCCCCATTACGAACACAACCATGGAGGTGGGCTCTCCAGTTCTCCAGTACTTATGCTAAATAAATGCGGTCTGGGCCTCATTTTTGTTTTTTAAAGCGCACTGGAGTCTCGCACTTTTTTTTTAACGGTTTTTGGGGGGCTTCCTTCTGGTATACCTACCCTGCCCCCATATATTTTAATTATTTTGTTAGTTTAGTTAGGGGAGTAAGTCCACTAGTTATGTAATGGCTGCCAGCAACATTTTGCTCATGTGCGCTGCTCTTGTTGGAGTCTGACTCCCATTGGAGCGGGATGGACCAAGGGAAATAAAGCTCCCTGGGCCATCAGAACGCTCTGTTTTTAAATTGGAGCCCCCGCAGACCCAACTGCTAAAATGTACGATAACTTTTTGCCCTAAATTTCTCGAAAACTACTGAACAGATTTATACCAAGCACAGTCTTCAGATAAAAATCTAGCTTCCTGCTTTTCATTTTCCAATATCTTTGCATTGTTTGATGAATTCTCACTCACTCTAGCTGCTGTGGTTATTCGTCAATAGGGGGCCGACAAAAAAGGGGGGCCCTAAAAGGAAACTTTGGACATGGCTACAGTTCAAGCTGCTGAATTAATTACCCTAAATAGGCAGAAAGGTAGCTGCTAGTTCAGGAAAGTGTCTTTTTGTGATTTGGTGTGAATCTGTTTTGTAGTTCCGGAGTAATTTAAAGATATTTCCAATTGAATATATAGGGATGCGCAGGATCCGCGACCCCTCCTGATCTTGTGCTGAGATCTGATTGGCTGTCAACAATTCAAACCAGGAAGTGTTGGCAGGCAATCTGAGACACATATATATTTTATTTAAATGCTTAGACTCTTTCGCTTCGGACTACTGCACATCTGCCAGGGGCATTTTTTAGTAAGGGCGGTCCCCCCCCCAAACAGCGTGTTGTCAGCAGGGAGTGCAGTCCTTCAGGCTCCCCCAATGGTCCCTTACAGATGTAATTGGGTGCCCTAGGTGGGACCAGGACACCGAGAAGAAAGGCCATGCCCTGGGGATGCGGCCCCTAGACTGAAATCAGCCTTGGAGGGGGGCCACACCGCCCCCCTCCTCTAGTAAACAAAAAGAAAATCAGGTCGGGCAAGTCAATGAAGGCCCATCCCCTTTCACCATCACTCTGCAAATGCACCTCCTGGCACACAACTGGTAGGAGGATAAAGTCCCATTGGCTGTGGAGAGTCTTTGGGGCCAACAACCCCATCTGTTACCTCCTGTAAGTCCAACACAGGGGTACTGCTGAGAGGTTATCAGAGGCCCGCCCCCTTTTGCCCTCCTGGTGCACTACTGATTTGGAGATGATGTCCTCTTGGATGCTAAGGCTCCATGGGGGACATACAGTAAGTCCCACACAGCGGAATTTCTGAGTCTTTGGAATCCATGCCCCTTTCTGCACCATTCTGCAAACGTGCCTCCTGGCGCACTACTGTTTGGGGATGAAGTCCACTTTACTCCTAACGGTCCTTATGGACCCCATGACCCCTCATTTACCCTCCAGTAAGTCGCACACAGCGGGATTGCTGAGAGGTTGTCGGAGACCATGCTCCCATTCTCCACCACTCTGCAAACTCGCCTCCTGGCTGGCACACTACTAGTTGGGAGATGAAGTCTCCTTGGCTCTACTAAGTCCCACTCAGCAGGATTGGTGGGAGGTTGTCAAAGGCCAAACCCCCTTTCTCCACCACTCTGCAAACACGCCTCCAGATGCACAACTGCATTGCCTGCTGACGATCTTTGTGGGCCAACTACCCCTTCTCATACCTCAGTAAGTGCCACACAGTGGGATTGCTGAGACATCTTCGCAGTCCACACCCACCTTCTCCACCACTTTGCAAACATGCCTCCTGGCACACTACTGGTTCGGGATGTAGTACTTTTAGATGATGAGTGCCTTTGGGGGCCAACAACCCCTCCTGTTACCTCCGGTAAGCTGCTTATACCGGAATTCCTGCAAGCTGTTCCCGAGGTCCGCACCTTTATTCACCACGCTGAAAACGCTACTACTAGTTAAATAACCAAAGAAATTCACTTAAGATAACAAAGGTTACAGGGACCTCATTGTTAGGAAATAGAATTTGAAAAACCTTAGAAGATTACTTAAAAAACTAAAGGTTACAGAGATGTTATAGTTAGGAAATAGTATTAAAAAAAATTACAAAATCACTGAAAACAAATCAAAGGTTACAGGGATGTTATAGTTAAGCTAAGATTTCACTCGTGCAAAACCAGTGAGATTCAGCTGTTAAAGTTACCTGAGCAAGCTGTAACTTACAGCCTGCAATGCACTGCTTATGACCTCACATATTAGATCACTTATGACATGGTCAGTGACATTACTGATGACATCTCAAATGATTTTTATAGATTTTAGGTATGTAATAGATAAATGGGAAGCTGTTACATCTCTAAAAAATGATCCCTCTTTGTTCATCAAGCTCTCTGATAAGGGGAGGAAAGTAGTCCTATTTACAAAAAGCACATTTCAGGAATAGGCATTACATTTACTGTGTGATACACAGAGTTATGCACTGATAAAGATGGAACAATACAACTGTAGCATTTAAGCTTTTCAAAGTATGTTGAACAGCTGGTAGGATAAAGGTGTCCTAGAAGAAGATGAGTATCAGTTCCTCAAAGTGGAATACCCAGTTCTACCAACATTCCATCACATACTTAAAATCCCTAAAAATCAGAGACGTGCCCGGTGCGCCCTAGTGTCATGTCATAGAGCAGTCTTCTGTTTGACAAATTTATGTTGACTCATTTCTGTTTCCGTTAGTCAGTTTGTATATTCAGGATATTACAGATGTTATTAGACTCATCCAAAATATACAATGGGAAAACACTTTTACCTTGATGACACAGGATATTACCAGTGTGTATATTCGTATATTACACAAAGAAGGTCAATTGACACTTGCAGCATCCGGAATCACCGGCGCTTCCCCGAGTGGCATACAGCTGAAGGAGGTGGTATTGGCAGTTCAAGTTTTGCTGTCACAGCTGCGAGAAAAGTGGTCCTGTCCTTGCTGTATTGCGGTAGCCATTGGAGTCCCGAGTGGTGGAGATGCAAAACCCCTATAGTGGAAGGGTGAGGAGGTGTGGAGAGCTAACAGCAGTCTCCACCGAAAGAAGATGAGTGCAGTGCTGGGCTGACCTGTGCAGCTGGAGTGGCAGGGGCCATGAACTGTGCTGATCAGACCCCCCCTGTTGGGGGAGTGGTGAGTCAGGACAAAGGGGGTGGGCGGTGGTCCCCCTCAGAGAAGGAGGAGTGCAGTCATGGGCCATACCTCACTGGAAGAATCGCATGAGCCATGGCCATCCGATCCCCTAGTGGTGGATTGATGAAGTGCAGTGGCAGGAGAGAGGAAGAAGTGGAGGTCCACGGTAAACCACATGCTGCGGAGACTGGACTCAGCTTTCCCCGCCTCCAAAGGTCCAAGATGGGGATAGCTGTTCATGTCACTGCCCCTCTCCAGTGATAAACTGTTGGGGAGAGCTCCAGCCAGAGAACTGTGTAAGTATGCATAGTGATGCACACCTGTGCATATGCTCAAACTGAGACACTGTTGCAGCATCACCATGGCCAAAGATAAGCCCCATTCCAAGCAGGGGAAGCTGGATAAATATACTAAACCCCTGGGACACATGCCTCCTGGAGAAACAGCTGGGGGCCTAAAGGGGCTGGCACAGGAACACTGGTGGAGACCTGAATCCTTCCACCTAGCACTGGGAAGCAAATTCAGAGAAGTGGCCTCCTCCATCAGAATCTAAGTAATATCATGGGCTGAGTGGCGGAGACGGAAAATCGAATTATGGCAGTGGAAGGTGCATCGCAGAACCTAACACAGATGGTTTAGCGGTTCAGTGGTCAAAGGTGGGAGCTAGCAGCTCGCGTGGAGATGTGGGAGGGCGCTCCTGACTCAATAATCTGTGATTCTTAGGATTTCCAGAGTGTGTGGAGAGTTCCTGCCCAGAACAGTTCCTGGAGAAGTGACTAAGCTCCTTTCTTCCCCCAAGGGCAGAGACCTGCTTCTTTGTATGGTTAGGTCCTTGGAGGACGTTAAACTCAAATCTAACCGTATTCGTATCTTCCTGGACTGCACTAAACTGGTGTTTCACCAGTGAGAAACGCACTCTGCCATAAAGCATAAACAACATGCAATGGATATAAAGTACATGTTACTCTACCCGGTGAAGCTGAAAGTGATCTTCCAGTGGAAAACCCTTGATTTCGAGCACAATGATAAACCATGGGAATGGGTTGAGGAACGCCCCCCAAAACGTCAGGAGCGATGGGTGATGCCTCCTGAACCCTTCAGTACAGGCAGAGGGGGGACGTAGACAGAGGAAATGACACCAGGGAAAGGCAGGGCTGGCAAAGAGGGGACCTGTGGTGTTGCCAGAGTCTTCCAGGAACAAGAGACAGTGGGCCACTCATCAAAAACTGAGATAAGTAGGGAGATGAACCCTCCAACCTGGACAGATGCCAGGCGGTGTGTCTCGGATACAGAAACCAAAGCAGTGTCTGTGTATTCTGTCTGCCCAGAGATTCTTTCAGAGGTGTACCAGATTTGTGTGAGTGTGTGTAGGGGATCTCACCAGGGTGATTGTTGATTGATGTGAAAGGGTTTTGGAAGTTGGCTGAATGTTGATATATGGGTGGTGGGCGACAGGCCTTTCCTGAGTTGGGCAGTGGGTAGTTAGAGACCCACATGAGCGGTGTGTGGAGGGGGAATAGTTGGTGATGTGTTTTTTAGATGTCATACACAGTTCTGTACCACAGGACACAAGGATCCATAGTCCACCAGAGGCAGCAGACTGCAGAAAGCAACTGTAGAAAACCCTACAACTCTGTGACCCCCGTTTACATTTCTTTCCTAGAAGGTCAATGGCCTTGGCAGAAAAATTAAGCGACAATCCCCATATCTGGTCCTCCTGCAGGAGATGCATCTCTTGGGTACCACCTGCTGTTGCCTGCAGAGAAGTTTATATTCGGTTTAGGCTCACACAGGGTATTCAAGGGGGTGTTGAGGTGTAGCAACACTGGCCAAGAACCTCCCCCCCCTTTTGGACTGAGAAAACCTGTGTGGACCTGGTGAGTTACTAAGTGGCAGTGAGGGAGGAGTGGCACCGAAGGACAGTAGTTCTTATTATTACTGTCTATGCTCCAATGCAACTTCAAAAGCCAGTGCTGGGTGCCCCGGGTCCTATCCTGTTGGATGCCACTAGTGGTCATCACATGGTGGGGGAGTCTTCAATATGGTAATGACTTGGAGCTAGATAAGTGTTCACCCCACTTGGCCATGAGCAGGGTGCCTTTGATGAGACTCGACTACCTGTTCCTCCCACTCATGCAACTGACTTGGTCAAGTGAAGCACACTATTTGGGCAGGGTGATGTTGGACCATTCTTCTTTGTTTGTCCAGCTAGGTCCTCAAACCCAAGACAGGGTTTGTACATGGCACTTGGAAACGTGGGTCCTGAGAGGCCGCAACATACTGGGCACAATAGCGTCCCCGGTCCCTTTATGGGAGGCCTACACAACTGTGCTGAGAGACAGGGCCCAATACATACTTGCCCAGAAATTAAAACATAGGGACAACAGAATGTTACAACTGGAGGATCGACACCCTTCTGTGGAGCAGACCTGGGCAGAGACTAGAACCAGGGGCCACATGCTTCAAAGTCCCAGTTTGCGATTTCTAAATAGCGATTTTTAAGAAATCTCTATTTGGTAATTGCAAAAGTCTATACATCAAAAATTTCACACATTTTTTGCGAATTGGTAAAATTTGCTATTAGCGATTGAGTATTGCTGAATCACAAAAAGTGAATCCGCAAATACCAAATTGCAAATAGCAATTCGGAGATATCGATGCAGCATGATGACATCACAAACAGGAAGTGATGCAGGAATTGCTCACACCTGTGTAGTGAGAGAGACAGAGGAGGAGGCAGACTGCTGGAGTAGAGCAGAAGGATGCATTGTGGAGACCGGAACTTGTGCAAGGACACCAACATGGCTTCTGGAACAAGTGACAAGAAAGCAGGGGAGCACAAGAGGAAGCTGAAATTCAGCGACAAAGAACTTGAAGTCCTTATTGAGGAAGTCGTCCAGACCCATGAGAAACTGTTTGGCAAGCAGTCACTCCAGGTCCCAGAGTCAGTGAAATGGAAGATATGGTTTGGAATCTAATCCAGGATCAATGCTGTGAGGGTCACACAGCGCTCCATATCAGACCTGCGCAAGCGCTGGTATGACCTGCAAAGCCGTGCAAAGGAAAAGGTTGCCGCAAGGCTTGCAGATCCCAAAAAGATAAACCGTGTGATGCTTGTGGTGGTTGTCCTGGCTGATTGTTAGGTTTTATCACTAACTTTAATTTGATGCCGTCTTTTCCAAATGTATACATCATGAAATATGGTTATGATTCAACAAAAACCCACAATTCAAAATGACCGACATGTTTTTTTTTTAATGGTACTTCCTTTGATGCCGTCCGTCATTGCAGACCACTAGGATAGAGATCTAATTTAAATGTATGTGATCTCTTGATTGTAGCGGTTGTTTACTGTAGATCACTAGGTTTTATTTTTAGCCAAAACTGTGTGTTCGTTTTTGACTATAAGTAACTTTACATATAAGGAGATCAGTCTTACCGCAACAAAAACTTTTTCTAAAATGGCCGAACCATGTTTTAATGAGTTTCTGTTTAAGGCGATCCGTCATTGGTTTCTACAATGAATCGGGACGCAACAGGTGAAGGCAATGAGGAAGTTCTGTATAAATACGCGCCTCAAACAGGAGTTCGGTTCTGACATTATTTTTATAGACCCGGACTTCTGATCACACGCATTTCGGTTTTTGCACAAATAAGTTTAATTCACTTGTGAGAGAGATCCTTGGTTGTTTCTAAGTGCATATTATGCTCAGACCAGATTCTAATTGATTTTAAAAATCTGACTATTTGCATTTATTTAACAAATGAACGCCGTTAATACCGTCGTAAATAATATAAGTTTTGGGGCAGGTTCTAGCCAGTGTAATGTGCTGGAGTATATCAGACATTTTGATATGGCATCTTTTTTAAGAATAGACGTTACATTTAAATATATATTGCTACAACATACTGTGTTAGCCCTATCCAAAATGGTGCCCGTTTTAATAACACAAGACGCACATGTTTCCATTTGGATAATATCCTTAGACTAAACATCAATTGGCTACAATTTTTATATAAAATAAGAAAGTTTATTAAAAAAAAAGTGTCCGCATTAAATTGGGTTTAAATATTTTATCAAATAAAATGTATATTGTGTCAGCCTACAAACAATGAGTTTGGGACTGTTCTATGCCCCAATACTTTTGGCTGAATTTAATAATATGCTGTCTGGTCCGTCAATTAGTAGTATGTAGGAATGGCCGTCCTGACTTACAGCTTGCCCAACATTTTATAATTAAGGGCACCTGCTATATGTATGACGTATCTATATAATAAGGCAATTACTTATATTGCCTAAGCATATGTCCTATATGAGGTTAATAATGCCCTTTATTTGGTTTCAGATTGGGGGCGACTATACCCCTTAGAAAAAACAGCACACAAAATTTATGAGAGTGGGGCTTTTTATTAAAAGGTATGTTTATTGCAAGTATTATTATCTATGCAGTTTGGAATTGTGGACCACTACAGATCACTGTAGATGGGTCCAATTAAACACTGTTTAATAATATGAAGCACCAATAATTGAATCTGGTTGCGTGCTACCTCTTCCTTTTAAAAAAAAACAATTGACCCTTATAAATAAAATGTTTCAACTTCTTGCATTTGTATTATAGCTTGTTTTTATAGATAACTATTCCACACTAGAGACATCAGTTATAATACACTTTTATATACCCTGCACTACAGCCTGCTGGGTTTATTGAAGAAATCTCCCACATTTTGGTTACAGAATTTTGGGTTATTAATACCCGCCAACGCTCAAATATCCACAATTACTAATAGTGACATGCTATTAAATTTGACAATGGTATGTTTCCTAACATTGTGTATAACTCTATTAGGCTCTTCTTCAATATGTATAGACCATTACATATTGATATATTTTCCCTGCAGAATTTTACTTGCTGTATTTTAATCTGATATACCATGAACTGAAGTTGTGCACTGCGGTGCTGAATGAAAAACACTAATAGGTAGGCTAGACCATCCAGATTCTTGTGAAGATTAAAGAAAAATAGACAAAGAAAAAACGAATGCATATAATGCTTGTCTTAAAGGTGATTAATACACAAACAATAGCACTCATGATAACTCAAATATAATGAGTATGTGCTCAAATGATAAAATAATGCACTTGTGCGAAGCTTTGCATTTTGTCTACACGGTCACATTCTATATACATATTCTATTGTATATTCTGTTACCTCAAAGATCTCCCTGTTCTTATGAACATTTTGTTTCTGCTTTTGCTTTTTCAGCAAAATATCTCATTATGATCAAGACATCTACATAGTGAAGTATAATCTCCCATTGTAAGTTAAACTTGTGTATTAGTCAATGTCTTTGTATACATATATATGACCTACTGGCGGTCGCCAGTAGGTAGTTATAGTTAGACCTAGTTTCCATAGGAAATCCACAACATTCTATTTGGAATAACTTTGGCGCCGGTGGCCGAATCTTCGTGAATTTCTCCAAGAAAATGGCCTGCTCGGTTCCGCTCCTTCCCTGAAAGTTTGGGGGTGATTCGTCAAATGGGGGCCGAGAAGAAAGGGGGGTCCCAAAACAGGTTTTCCCCTTGCAATTTTCATAGGGACCTTTAGCCAGGGCTACAGCCTGAACGGCTGAACGGAATTACACCAAATTTGGGAGAGTTCGGTTCGCAGATTTTATTTTTTGTTAAATGGTGTAAATCCGTTCAGTAGTTCCTTAGAAAATTACAAGTAAATTCATAGCGATATCTAGAGACGGAGTACAGCACGCGTACGGAAATCCATACAATTACGAGCACGAGCTGCATGATGATTGGCTGTCAACTGTGCGTGAACACTCCAAACCAGGAAGTATTGGTAGCCATCTTGTTCGCCGCTAGAAGCGACTCACAAGAAAACAGTAAAACAAAGTTGAGAAATAAGGAGAGGGGGCAGGGTAGAAACATCCTGACCCTCTAGGCTTGCTCAGGGGGTCGTACATGGATCTTTAGGCTCAATTTTGTTTTTGTAAATAAAAAATCGGGTGGTACGCGTATGGTATGCTTACGTGGTGGAAAAGGGAATAAAAAATAAAAGTCCGTTTTAATCATGAGGTCCCGGGGGGCAAATTTCGGGGGCAATTTTTTTCATAGTGGGGGGCTTGTAAGGTGTCCCGAGCACCGGGGAACGCCACCCCTCTGTGGTTTTATTTTGAAGTATGCGGGGGGGTTACAATCCTCTTCCCCTCAGTCTCGGGGACCGTCACCCCGACAAGGCTTTTTTTTTAAATCTTTTTTTTTTTAAAGTGAGTTTTCAGCTCTCCCTCTCTCTCTCTCCCAGTACACGTTGCGGGGACCGCCACCTTCCTGGGGTAGTAATATGTAAAATGAACTTCCAGCCACGGGTACCTGCACTCCCCGGGTTTTTTTTAATGTTGGGAGGGGGTCCCGCTACCCCCTCCTGGAACCCTTGGTGGCCCTGGGGTCCACCATCTCCCAGGGTCGGTTCTTGCAGTGTCTCGGGGTGCGTACTTCCGGGACACTGTTGTTTGGTATGGTAGGGCGGTACCGTCGCCGCTTTCACTTTACCACAGGAAACCACATTTCTATTTGAAAAAGAGAGCAAGTTAATCTGTTCTCTCTTTCAAGAAAGCAGATTATTTTTCGAAAGAGAGAGCAGCATATAAGGTGATGTCTCTGATAAAGCAATGCGGGCTCACGAAGGACGCGGGGAGCTGTCTGCGATCGTGGGGCCATTGGGGCTAAAAGAAAAAAAAAGTTCTTTTTAAGAACTAACTTTACTGGTCAAAAAAAGAGCTATATTTCTATGATAGTATGTAAAACTTTCCGGTTTTTTTTGTGCACCAGTTGTACTCTCTATGCATGCGCAGCCTTGTTTCCAAGCCCACGCTTTTTCTTCAAGTTCGCCATGCAAACCTCTCCTCATTTCAGGTATTAAATTTGCCGCTTTCTTTTTCCGGGCCGTGTGTGTCATCCGCTGCTATACTTTTGTAATATATTATTAAACATATTGTATCTATATTTATTTGAAATGTAGTGTCGAGGTGACAAACGTTGATTACATACTCCGTCCAGCGCCATTTTAGTAGTTTTCCTCCGTTATTTTTATTATACCTGTTACTTTCATTTTACCCTCGGCATATTTTCTCTGTAATCGATGAGATTTCCTGCCACAGACACCACGGTGTTTGTCCTTGGCCTCCGATCTTATCAGACTTGGTCACACGTATACCTAGAAACTAATTTGAAGGACATACTCTCTACGCATGAGCAGCCTTGTTTGCAAGCGCACGTTTTTTGTCTTTTTCTGTAAGTTCCCCAAGCAAACCTCTCCTCATTTCAGTTATTAAATTTGCCGCTTTCTTTTCCCAGGTCGTGTGTGTCATCCGCTACTATACTTTTGTAATATATTAATAAACATATTGTATCTATATTTATTTGAAATGTAGTGTTGAGGCGCCAAACGTTGATTACATACTCCGTCCACCGCCATTTTAGTAGTTTTCCTCTGTTATTTTTATTATACCTGTTACTTTCATGTTACCTTCCGCATATTTTCTCTGTGATCGATGAGATTTCCTGCCACAGACAGCACGGTGTTTGTCCTTGGCCTCCGATCTTATCAGACTTGGTTACACGTATACCTAGAAACTAATTTGAAGGACGTAAGCCACAGCCATTACAACATGTGTTAGTCAACACAAAGACATTATTAAGATTATGTGTTTATCACGTGTGGTAAATGCATACTAGTTATAAAAGCATGTGCCATATGTGTGCTAATGGCTTCGTGGTGACGATCAGGCCTTGTAATGGCTGTTTCCCCCCAGGACACTGCAGAAACCGGGTCTGGGCGTGGTGGACTCCAGGGTACCAGGCGGAGGGCCACGCAGCCCCTCTCATACAATATAGAAGTGTTTGTGGAGTTATTGTTTCCGTGGTTTAGGGGGCGTCATTGAGGTGCACACATTTACTTGTGTGGGGGGTAGGCATTGCATCGGGAAATGTCACAAGAGGTTTGTAAATGTGGTCCACATTGTTTCGTATTAGTTTGATTTCTTTACCATGTTGTAGTGTATCCAGAGGAAATATAACTCAGTACTTTTCAATCCTAATCTTGAACATCTTACTATAGTACTTCAACATTTTAAGTATTATTTTTATTGTGGATCGTCACCCCCCACAAAGAAAAAGTAGTAGGTACTTTTTTTATTAAGTTTTATTAAAAGAATAACTGTAAATGAAACTTAATGATAACTATATAATAAAGAACTAGAAAAATAACTTTAAAAAAACAATAGTATAAGCAAATTGTGAAGTTGACTCCAAAAGATGTACGATTGGTAATCTGCAAAACAAAAAAGAGAATTAGAGTTTAGAATTATGTAGATGTGACTAAATGAGCTGAAGCATTACAAGTCAAGGTAACTGTTTGCCTTGCTTTCATCCATTATGCCCAGGGGTATTCAGTGGTTCATGGACCAAGTATTTCTGTGGGGTGTCCTGAATTTAAACATCATTGAGGGCATGGATGGCATTGGATTGTGGTGATTTTTGTGTGTTTTTTGACTTTGTGGGTGCTTTTGGGGCCTGACCATGTGAGTGGGGGCCATTTTGAGGCCTGGTCCAGGCAGGTCCTGGCCATGTGGTGGGGGTCAAGGGGCCAATTTGAAGCCAGGCAGTGTGCTCAGGCCTGCACCCAGTTTGCCTTGCTTTCATTCATTATGCCCAGGGGTAGTGAGTGGTGCATGTACCAAGTCTTTCTGTGGGGTGTCTTGATTGTAAACATCATTGAGGGCATGGATGGCATTGGATTGTGGTGATATTTGTGTGTTTTTTTACTTTTTGGGTGTTGTTGGGGCATGGCCATGTGGGTGGGGACATTTTGAGGCCTGGTCCAGGCAGGGCCTGTCCATGTGGTGGGGGTCAAGGAGCTATTTTGAAGCCAGGCAGTGTGCTTTGTGCCATAGGCCTGCACCCAGTCTGCCCTGCTTTCATCCATTATTCCCAGGGGTAGTGAGTGGTGCATGGACCATGTCTTTCTGTGTGTTCTCTTGATTTTAAACATCATTTAGGGCATGGATGCCATTGGGTTGGGGTGATTTTTGTGTGTTTTTCGACTTTTTGGGGTGTTGGTGGGACCTGGCCATGTGGATGGGGGCCATTTTGGATGCCTTGTCCAGGCAGGCAGGGCCTGGCCATGTGGTGGGGGTCAAGGGGCCATTTTGAAGCCAGGCAGTGCGCTCAGGCCTGCGCCCAGTTTGCCTTGCTTTCATCCATTATGCCAAGGGGTGCTCAGTGGTCCATGGACCAAGTCTTTCTGTGGGGTGTCCTGAATTTAAACATCATTGAGGGCATGGATGGCATTGGATTGTGGTGATTTTTTTTTTTTTTTACTTTGTGGGTGCTGTTGGGGCCTGACCATGTCGGTGGGGGCCATTTTCAGGCCTGGTCCAGACTGGGCCTGGCCATGTGGTGGGGGTCAAGGGGCCATTTTGAAGCCAGGCAGAGTGCTCAGGCCTGCACCCAGTTTGTCTTGCTTTCATCCATTATGCCCAGGGGTACTCAGTGATCCATGGACCAAGTCTTTCTGTGGGGTATCCTGAAATTAAACATCATAGAGGGCATGGATGGCATTGGATTGTGGTGATTTCTGTGTGTTTTTCGACTTTGTGGGTGCTGTTGGGGCCTGACCATGTGGGTGGGGGCCATTTTGAGGCCTGGTCCAGGCAGGGCCTTGCCATGTGGTGGGGGTCAAGGAGCCATTTTGAAGCCAGGCAGTGTGCTTTGTGCCATAGGCCTGCACCCAGTCTGCCCTGCTTTCATCCATTATTTCCAGGGGTATTGAGTGGTGCATGGACCAAGTCTTTCTGTGTGTTCTCTTGATTTTAAACATCATTTAGGGCATGGATGCCATTGGATTGGGGTGATTTTTGTGTGTTTTTCGACTTTTTGGGGTGTTGTTGGGACCTGGCCATGTGGGTGGGGGCCATTTTGGATGCCTGGTCCAGGCATGCTGTTCTGACATCTGAAGAAGATGGGCCCAAAGAAAGGTGGCCGTAATGCCTCTACGAAAAAAGTTGCCAGTGCCACTGCCAGTAAGAAGGAGCAGAAGAAGCAAGTGGCACCACCTACCAAGGAGACTGGAGTGCCCACAGACACCTTTTTTGGGAAAAAAAACTACGCCTGCAGCAGCAGCGGTGTCCGCCAGGGACCAATCTGGGAGCAGCACCTCCACTTCATTGGGCTCAGTGCCACCACGCTGAGTTAGGTCCAAGCCCATGAGTGTTGCAGAGGCAGCCACTTTAATTGTTCAATCACCATCAACCAGTGATGTTGGCTCATCGCAAGAAAGTAGCATCCAATCAACTCTGGGTGTAACTCAGCTGACGATTGTTCAACAACCACAGCCACAACGACAACCACAGGTGCAACTACTACAAGCGCAAGTACATGGGCAAGGAGAGGTGCAAGTACATGCGCAAGGAGAGGCACAAGTACATGCGCAAGGAGAGGCGCAAGTAGAGGCGCAAGTAGAGGTGCAAGTAGAGGCGCAAGTAGAGGTGCAAGTAGAGGTGCAAGGAGAGGCGCATCGAGAGGCGCATCGAGAGGCGCATCGAGAGTGTAAAGGATACACGATGATTCTGCAGGAGCGTCAGGAATCCGAAGTACAATCCACAGCCTTCCCCTGCAGCCTTCCGACTCTAGCAAGCACTAGAGCACAGGAGGCAAGCCAGGGGAAAACAGGGAGACAAAACAAGGAAAGGTTGGGGGTAACAATTGGGTGTTGAGGGTCTTCAGACTGGTCGTCTCAACCTTCGTGTGGGCTTGGCAATCAAGAGAGACTGTAATGCAAAGAGTTATATTCTTCAATCTGAAGAGGACAATCACATTCCCAATTACACAACATCACCTTACATACCTAGCTGATTGTATGTTGATGTCCCTGAATGAATATGGGTGAACCTCTGGAAAGGGATATAACTGGAGCTGCAGTGAAGAAGACAATACCCTCATAAGTCTAATGACCCAATGTATACTTGTGTATGGAGTGACTAACAATATATCCTGCTCACTCTGATCTTTTGTCTAAACTGTCACGAAGCACACCCCAAAGGATTCTTTGAATACAAGAATTCGGTTGCCAATATCCTTGATAGTGGGAACAACATCTACAATAAACAAAACAAGGAGTCAAACACTTCAATACAGTATTACTGATACCAATTATAATGTGCAGCGCAGGAATGCGCTGTTACCGTGTTTCTGGAACATGTAGCTGTATCCCAATCCTCACTGGTCCACGCAAGATATCAAGTCCAAAAAGGTGAAGTAATCACCAGAGCTGAATAACCCCCAAGAGTAATTGGTGAAAGAAGGGATAAGGAAAAGCCCTAACTAACTAAGGTCAGCGCACCGGTAACAACCCGGCCGCCAGCGGAGCAGAACCCGGCTGGCAGCGGAGCAACCCGGTGAGGTAAGAAAAAAGGAAGGGTGAAGGTGTGCCCGGCCCGTCAGCGGAGCAAAACCCGGCTGACAAGCGGGGCGGAAAACGAGGCCAACAGCAGAGGGAGGATGCCCGGCTCGTCAGCGGAGCAAAACCCGGCTGACAAGCGGAGCTGTAATGAGGCAAAGGGTAGGGAGAGGAAATCCCGCCGGATGGCGGAGTCAAACACGGCCGCCGGGCGGGACACCAGAACACTGCAAGGCAGCTAAATCGGGAAACGACACGGAACGTGTCAAATTGCACAAGCGCGGTGGAGAGGCACTTTGCAAAGGAGAGAGACGGCCTGCAAAGGCTCCCAAACGAACCAACAGAGCCGAAGACACTCTCTCTTCGGAAGAACGCCAGGACGAAGAAAAACCGGAAGTCAGGCACAGGAAGTCAGGCACAGAAACGAACCCAACGGAGCTAGACGCTAGAACGTGAAGCGTCGCTCCTTGGGTCAAGGACACCTATATAGTGCACAATTAAAGGGCTAGCGCACTGGGAGGGGGCTTGAGGCATGACAGTACACTCCCCCCACAACAACCCCCAACTGGTTTTGGCTTGTCAGGGTATCTTTTATGGAACGCCCTTAACAGCCTGGGAGCATGGACATTGGAAAAGGGTTCCCATGTACGTTCTTCCACACCGTATCCCTTCCAATGAACCAAATACTGGACCGTACCCCTCACTCTACGGGAATCTAGGATGGTCTCGACCTCGTATTCCTCCGAGTCCTGCAGAGTTAACGGAGTAGGCCTTACTGGCAGTGTAGTCCCTGGCTCAACCGGCTTTATTAGGGAAACATGAAATACCGGATGAATCCTGAATGAAGGCGGAAGCTGTAATCGTATGGCAACAGGATTGATTATTTTTTCCACCTTATAGTGACCTATGTATTTGGGATTGAACTTGCGTGGACCCCCAAGAGTAATGTATTTGGTGGAAAGCCAAACCTCATCTCCTGGTGTGTATATGGGTTCTAGTCTTTGGTGTAGATTTGCCCCCTCTGTGTATCTCACCTTGGCCATCTCAAGACTCTCCAATGCCTTCCTCTGTATTTCAAGTAACGTCTCTACTCTATCTGCAGCAGCAGGGGTTGGACAATCTAAGGAACAACCAGAGGGCAACAACTTAGGGTGATAACCATACAAGCAAAAGAATGGAGAGACCTTGATAGAGGAGTGTGTGCTATTGTTATATGAGATTTCTGCTACCCAAACCAATTCATCCCAGTCCACTGGAGACTGCAACACCTGATTCCTTATGTATTGCTCAAAACACTGATTGACTCTCTCCGTCTGTCCATCTGACTGTGGATGGTGACTTGAGGACAGACGGACGTCTATCTGGAGCAAAGAACACAAACCCTTCCAGAACCTTGACACAAATTGGGCTCCTCTGTCGGAGACCAAAGCAGAAGGGAAACCATGAAGTCGCACTATGTGTTGCATATATATGGCGGCTAATTCAACTGCTGTGGGGAGACGTTGTAACGGTACAAAATGAGCCATCTTGGTGAACATATCCACCACCACCAGCAACGTATTGTTCTTTGCCTTGGTGAGCGGTAGTTCCACTATAAAATCAAGGGACACCGTATGCCAGGGACCGGGAGGGGAAGGTAATGGCATGAGAAGGCCTACAGGGTTGAGGCGAGAAACCTTAGTTTGTGCACACACATAGCATGTCTTAACAAAATGTTCTATGTCTGCCAACATAGTAGGCCACCAGTAACGGTCACGCACAGTGCTAATGGTTTTCTTAATCCCTGGATGACCCGCTATGGGATGTGTATGATACCACTGCATGACCTGTTCTTGGAGGTTCTTTGTCGGTATAACCACTCCCCCTTGTACACACACAAGGTCTCCCTTCTTGGACGTGTCTTGTGAACCCACTATAGCCTGCATGTCTGCTGACGCTTGACTACACTTGACCTGTGCCAGGAATTCATCCTCCGACTTAGTTCCTCCTACAATATTCATTCTAGGGATAATCGGTGTAGGCTCAATGGGATCTATAGGAGTATCGAATCCCAACCGCGAAAGTGCATCTGCCTTTCCATTACGTCTGCCTGGTCTGTACTGGACAGTGAAGTCGAATTCACTAAAGAACTGAGCCCAACGCAGTTGCCTCATGGAAAGTGCCTTTGCTGACTTAAGATATTGGAGGTTGCGATGATCGGTGTATACTACCGTGGGATGTCTAGCACCTAGGAGATACTGCCGCCACTCATCGAATGCCTTCTTGATAGCCAGTAGTTCCTTGTCCCCTACCGCATAATTGTATTCAGCAGGGGAGAGTTTGTGAGAGTAATAGGCCACTGGATGACACTCACCGGACACTGCATCCGCCTGAGATAGAACACCTCCCACTGCCACTTGCGAGGCGTCTACCTCCACCACAAAGGGCAGAGCAGGGTCGGGATGATGTAGCACCGGGGCACTGGTGAAAGCATTCTTTAGCATCTGGAATGAACACTCTGCCTCACCGGACCAGACGAAAGGAACCCCCTTTTTCAACAATGATGTAATGGGCGATACCAAGTCCGAGAAATTGCGAATGAATCTCCTATAGAAATTGGCCAGCCCTATAAAACTCTGGACCTCTTTGGTTGTACGCAGAGCCGGCCATGCCAAAACAGCCTCCACCTTGGAGGGATCCATGCGCAGGCCTCTAGGGGAAACGATGTATCCCAAGAAAGGAACCTCTTGCGTGTGAAAAGTACATTTCTCCAACTTGCAATACAATCGATTGTTAAGTAAACGTTCCAACACGTTACGGACATGCTGTTGGTGTATCTCTAAAGTAGAGGAAAATATCAGCAGGTCATCAATGTAGGCAATTACATAATCATCAAGAATGTCTTTCAAAACTTCATTTATGAAGAATTGAAATGCCGCCGGGGCATTACAGAGCCCAAAGGGCATTACAAGGTACTCGAAGAGACCATACTTGGTGCAGAACGCCGTCTTCCACTCGTCTCCCTCCTTGACTCGTACCAGATGATAAGCGCCCCGCAAGTCCAACTTGGTGAAGTATTGGGCATTGCGAATTCTGTCAAGGAGGGAGGCTATGAGAGGAAGAGGATAACGGTTTTTTATAGTCACTTCATTGAGCTTCCTGTAATCGATACAACATCGCAGGCCCCCCTCCCGTTTAGGAATAAAAAACAATGACGAAGAGGCTGGGGATCGCGATGGTCTGATGAATCCCTTCTCAAGCATAGAGTCGAGATATTCCCGTAAATATACATTCTCCTTCTCAGTGAGTGCATACACTCTACTACAGGGTATTCTGGCTCCTGCCTCAAGATCAATACGGCAGTCGTAGACGCGGTGTGGCGGAAGAACCTCCGCTTCCTGTACATCAAAGACTGCTTGCAATTCGCGGTAGCAGGGTGGTAGAACAGGACAGACCTCCGTACATTCCGCGGCTGTGTGTGCCTCTCTCTTAGTAGCCCCTACCACAGGCCCCAGAACCACCGGAGGAAAGGATATAGTGGATGTTTCCCAATTGATGACAGGATTTTGCGTTCTTAACCATGGGATACCCAGAAGCACCGGGAACTGTGGAGAACTAATTAAATCAAACGTTAAGTCCTCATGATGATCAGGTGCTATAACCATGTGCATCGGGTTGGTGTGATGTGTAACTGGACCAGAAAGAAGGGGACTGCCATCGATGGTAGTGACATTACTGGCAATCTCCTTTTCAGTGTCGGTGATCATATTCTCCCTAGCCCATTCTCTGTCCATGTAATTTCCAGAAGCCCCGGAGTCCACCATTATCAAAACGTGTAAACCAAGAGTGCCTTGTGTGAGATATGCTGATATGTACAAATGGTTAGTAGGAGCGTATGTATAATCGGAAGAAGAGACTGTTAGTCCAGACATACCTGAGTTCGTCGTCTCACAAGAACTCAGGCTGACTAGTTTCCCGACACCTTGGACTGAGCGGGTTTAACTGGGCATTCTCTTAGGAAATGACCCGCTTTCCCACAATACAAACATAATCAAAGAGTTCTTCTTCTCTGTCTTTCCTCGGAAGTCAAAGGGCCTCGGACTATGCCTATCTGCATGGGTTCACTGTCTTCCGTGGCTTTTTCTGGGGCACTCTTTTTCTCCTTCAGAGCAACATACCGATACTCATGCTTCCCTTTCTCTTTCTTTCGTTCATGAAATCGATGGTCTATCTTCACTACCAGATCTATGAGAGCATTACAGGAGGTGGGAAGATCGACTATCTGGGACAAGGCGTCTTTCAGTTCCTCCCGCAACCCCCTGTAGAACATGGTACTTCGTTTTTCTTCCGGCCAGTCAGACTCAATCACCAACCGGCGGAATTTGGTAATATAGACCACCAAATCCTGAGTACCCTGTCTCAATTCTAACAATTCTGTATCGGCAGAATGTGTATACATGTGTCGATCGAAGAGTTTACGGAATTCTCGTCGAAATGCTGCATAATTATGTAGCAGGGGGTCATCTCTGTCTACTAAGGGAATAGCCCAATCAGCCGCAGAACCACTGAGGTAAGATATTACAAAAGCAACCTTAGCCTGATCAGAGGGAAAACATTGAGCCTTGCAAGAGAAGTGTAGTTGGCATTGACTAAGGAAAGCCGCGCATCGCGCTGTTTCTCCTGCAAAACGCTCAGGGGGTGCCAGAGGTATCGAATGTGGAGTGGTCACCTGCACAACCGATGTCCCTCCTCCTGTAGCACCAGAAGCTTGTTGTCTCTGCAGGGTGTCCATTCTAGCCATCAATGTCTGAGTCTCAACCTGCAGATTACCTAACATACCTGCCACATCCGCCAGAGTGACCGCTTCGAGATCCATGACGCTCGGGCAGAACAAACCTCTTGGGCTTCACGTTCTGTAAAGGATACACGATGATTCTGCAGGAGCGTCAGGAATCCGAAGTACAATCCACAGCCTTCCCCTGCAGCCTTCCGGCTCTAGCAAGCACTAGAGCACAGGAGGCAAGCCAGGGGAAAACAGGGAGACAAAACAAGGAAAGGTTGGGGGTAACAATTGGGTGTTGAGGGTCTTCAGACTGGTCGTCTCAACCTTCGTGTGGGCTTGGCAATCAAGAGAGACTGTAATGCAAAGAGTTATATTCTTCAATCTGAAGAGGACAATCACATTCCCAATTACACAACATCACCTTACATACCTAGCTGATTGTATGTTGATGTCCCTGAATGAATATGGGTGAACCTCTGGAAAGGGATATAACTGGAGCTGCAGTGAAGAAGACAATACCCTCATAAGTCTAATGACCCAATGTATACTTGTGTATGGAGTGACTAACAATATATCCTGCTCACTCTGATCTTTTGTCTAAACTGTCACGAAGCACACCCCAAAGGATTCTTTGAATACAAGAATTCGGTTGCCAATATCCTTGATAGTGGGAACAACATCTACAATAAACAAAACAAGGAGTCAAACACTTCAATACAGTATTACTGATACCAATTATAATGTGCAGCGCAGGAATGCGCTGTTACCGTGTTTCTGGAACATGTAGCTGTATCCCAATCCTCACTGGTCCACGCAAGATATCAAGTCCAAAAAGGTGAAGTAATCACCAGAGCTGAATAACCCCCAAGAGTAATTGGTGAAAGAAGGGATAAGGAAAAGCCCTAACTAACTAAGGTCAGCGCACCGGTAACAACCCGGCCGCCAGCGGAGCAGAACCCGGCTGGCAGCGGAGCAACCCGGTGAGGTAAGAAAAAAGGAAGGGTGAAGGTGTGCCCGGCCCGTCAGCGGAGCAAAACCCGGCTGACAAGCGGGGCGGAAAACGAGGCCAACAGCAGAGGGAGGATGCCCGGCTCGTCAGCGGAGCAAAACCCGGCTGACAAGCAGAGCTGTAATGAGGCAAAGGGTAGGGAGAGGAAATCCCGCCGGATGGCGGAGTCAAACACGGCCGCCGGGCGGGACACCAGAACACTGCAAGGCAGCTAAATCGGGAAACGACACGGAACGTGTCAAATTGCACAAGCGCGGTGGAGAGGCACTTTGCAAAGGAGAGAGACGGCCTGCAAAGGCTCCCAAACGAACCAACAGAGCCGAAGACACTCTCTCTTCGGAAGAACGCCAGGACGAAGAAAAACCGGAAGTCAGGCACAGGAAGTCAGGCACAGAAACGAACCCAACGGAGCTAGACGCTAGAACGTGAAGCGTCGCTCCTTGGGTCAAGGACACCTATATAGTGCACAATTAAAGGGCTAGCGCACTGGGAGGGGGCTTGAGGCATGACAGAGAGGCGCATCGAGAGGCGCATCGAGAGGCGCATCAAGAGGCACATCGAGAGGCGCAACTAGAGGTGCATGGAGCGGCACAACTGCCCACAATGCTTGTTCCTCCAGAAGTAGGGGCACATCAGGAAATTGAGATTGAAGCGGAGGTATCATCCGAGGAAGCCACTCATCCAGATCCCCAGCAAGAAAAATGTCAAGGAGGGCTACTACAAGTTCTTCTTCAAGCCCCCTTCCTTCTGATGTTCTTGATGTTGATTGGAACCCACCAACGCAGTCTGAGATTGAGTCACGCCATGAGCCGACAAAGGTAGCTAAGCCTAAAAGGAAGGTTCCCACAAGGCTTCCACTTATGGGTGATGACGACGAACAAGAAGTGTTGTATTCTGCTGCTGATGAACAGTCTGACAACGACCCAGTCATCACAGTCATCCCTCCAGGCCCAGCGGGCATGCAGCAGACAGACATTTTTACCCTATCCCGAATTGCTACTGAGCGTGATGTGGGCAGCGTGGCATTGGTACCACCACCAATGCAGTTAACTATAACACCAACACAACCTACAGCTTCCATATTTTCTCTTCAGAAGGGCCGGCAGGGACCTCCATCCAGCTCGACCTCCATTACCTCAAGTAGTGGTGCTGTAAGTGCACAACGGAGTCAAATTCAGCCACGCCCATCCTCCACTTCATCTGGCATTGAAAGTAGCACCTCCACCACCAGCAGACATCTCCAGTCTCCAGTTTGGGACTTTTTTAATGTTAGCAAAAAGGCGGAAAACATGGTCGTTTGTTCGATTTGTAAAGCTGTAGTTAGTCGGGGTAAGCTTGGTACCAACTATGGTACCGGAGGCCAGAGAGGTCATCTCCAAAAACACCACACTATCATTTGGGAGGCACACATGAGTAAGATCCGGGAAACCACAGGTACAACAAATCCAAATGTATCCATTCATATTGCATCTGATGATGATGAGGGGCTGATCGTGCAGGGGGGAAGTGAAGAAGCGACAGACATTTTTTCTGGTATAGCCAGTACCCCTGGCAGCAGCACTCCAGTGGTAGCGCCCACACCCTCTACCCCAGCAACATCTATGAGACACCAATGCGAAAAAGTACATCAATGAACCTAACTGGTTTTAAGAAGTCTGCATCATCATCATCATCACGTAAAACAGTCCAGACCACCATTAGAAGGAGTTAGCCTAACGGCTAAGGCGCTCGACCTCGGACCTGGGGATCTGGGTTCGAGTCTCGGTCACTACGCCAAAACCTCCTGTGATTCTGGGCAAATCACTTAATCTCCCCGTGCCTAAAAATGAAAGTGTGTGTCCTCATGTAAAAAACGTAACTTGTGCTATGTAAAGCGCTCTGATACCTGATTCGGTTCGGGTCTAGTTCGCGCTATATAAAACTCCCTTTTTCTTTCGTGGAAGGGGTGGGTTTTCTAGAATTTGTGGCAACCGTTTGCCCTAAATGGAAGGTTCCTAGCCGGTCCTATTTTGCCAGAGTTGCTGTTCCAGCACTACATCAAGATGTGCTGGAGGTGATTGGCGCAGCTATTCAGAAGAGTGCTGCTCACACTATCCACCTGACAACAGACATGTAGACCAGTTGCCAAGCCCTTGATTACATGTGCATCACTGCACACTGGGTCTCTTTTGCAGGGGTTAAAGACAAGTTAAAAGCAGGTGTTGACACGGACACAGTTTTTCAAGCTACTCGGAAATATGCAACATAGTCATGTTTGCCATGGAGAAATCTCATACCGCACCTAACCTTTTGGAGGAGTTTGACAGGAAGGTCTATGAATGGCTGCATCCAAGAAATAGTATGATTGGTTATGTTTCCAGGGATCATGGCAGTAATATAGTTAAGGCCATGCAGCAAGGTGGCTATTTCAGAGTGCCGTGTTTGGTGCACAGTATTAACATTGTTGTGCAAGATTTCTTGAAAAAAGAAATCACAGTCAGCAAGTTACTGACCACCTGCCGAAGAATCTACACACATTTCAGCCATTCTTTTAAGGCCTGGAAAAAGCTGAGGAGCATGCAACATGAACATAGACTGCCAGTCAAAGCATTCATCCAGGAGGTGGCAACACGTTGGAACTCAACCTTCTACATGCTTGAGCGTCTGTCTGAACAGTGGGGGGTAATCAATGAGTATGTCTTTGCACTGGGTTCTACTATAAAAGACATGAGGCTAGAGTTGGATGAATGGAAGCTAGTTGCAAGCCTGACAGACATGCTTCGTCCTTTTGAGGTCTTCACGCGTGAAGTCAGCAGGGAGGACTGTTCTTTGGGTAAAGCTATCCCATTGTTGCGCATGCTAGAGCACTAACTGAAGGCGGTGTCTTCAACGTTCTGAGATGATGCTGAAAAGCAAGACGCATATCAGTTGGCGGAGAGGTTATTAAGCCGCCTAGTTGACAATGAAAGGCTTAAAAAAATACATACAGAACAACATTACATTTGTGCCACTATTCTGGATCCACGGTACAAAAAGGCCGTGGCTAGCAAAGCATTCATTCCTTTTGATGAAGCAGATGTTTCAAAGTACAAACATTGGCTAGCTCTGTCAGCCACTCAGATCGAAAAAGAGCGGCAGAAAATTGAAGGAGCCGGCAGAAGTACTTCTGAATCTGCAGGCCATCAGGTGTCAAGTTCCACTTCTGAATCTGTGGCCGAAGGGAGTCATTTTCCCTCACAGCCGTTAACGACACCAGCAACCGTATCATCATCCTCACCTGCACCAGGCCCAGCCATAATATTGTCGGAAGCGGATTGGCTAACCCATCAAGGGTTTGCTCGTTCCAGTGATGCAAAGGCCACAGATGGTACGCAAAGTGGAGCAACCCTGGAGAACCTTGAGTCGATGGTGCAGGCCCATCTGGATGACCCAAAAGAGGTCTTTGATGTATTGGTATGGGAAAAGGAGTCTATGGCGACTGATCACCAACCTGGCTCTAAATTATTTGTCTTGCCCACTCGCAAGTGTGTCTTCTGAACGTGTTTTCAGTGCTGCTGGTGCCTTTGTAACTTCAACAAAAAGGACCCGCCTCTCGCCCAAAATGTGGAGAGGATAACACTGATCAAGATGAATCAGCACTTCACACCACCAGATTACAAAATACATGAAAGCACGCAGGAAGACGAGAACACCGACTTAGGTGACGGAAGTTCTTCTCTGTTAGCTGACCTACTCCCGTCTCAATTCATAGAGTTTGAGGACGAGCTCTACTTCCCTGACACCGAGGCCTGAAAATGACTTCCTTTTTTTTTGCCCTTATTCACTTTTATTCCTGTGTGTCTTTCTTTGTTTTGCAACTTTTACCACAACAAAACTCTAATCACCTAATCAGAACAAGTCCATCAGCAGCACTGTCTTCATCTTATTTCCTTATTGATTTGAAGATGCCGCAGTCTGCATTCCTGAGGTTCACAAGTTCACAACTCAATCATGCTCCTCCATCCTCCTCCTCCAGTCTCCCCCTATCCATTTCCCTCAAGGCAGATGGCTGGATTACGCAGAATAAAGAAACTTGGTCTTCGTAGACGAGTCCCCTCAAGGGGGAATGGAATTACTGACTACATGCTTGCTGATTGCTGACAGTTACTTCTGAAATTGACAGGAGAGGCTGCCCTGTGGGCCCTCATTTTCAGAAGAAGATGCGGACAAAAAGTGGAACAGGTAATGAATAATGAGAAGAAGATGGCATGCAGTGGACAGCAATGGCTGTCTGGCTCTGATGAAAGCAATTGCTGTTTGTTTGTTGTGCATGAAATGAATCATATGTCTTCTGTTATTATTTAATCTTTTACACACTAAATGTAACTCAAGTCTACTCTGCTGTTTTTTTACCTTGTTTAATTCAAATTGTACTTCAACTGCAGGGGCCACTACGTTGCATTTTCCAATATGCAAAATGTCCTTGGACTTGCTGTTTGCCAATATACTATGATGATTGATTAAATAATATATTTTTTTTCTTTACAGTCACTCACTGGGATGCATGGATCATCAGCGTCGGTTTACGGAAGAACTATGGCCAATTCGTGAGTGGCAAACATGTAAACCAGTCGACAACAACTAGTACAGCAGAACTACATGTCTGTCTAGTTGTGGTATGGAGTGGTCGAGGCAGTGTAGTGTTGTTATGCCAGGCAGAGTCCAGACAGCAGTTCATGTAAAATTGGGGCTATGTGGCTTGCTGCATACAATTAGATATGCTTTGTCTGTCTGTGACAAAGAGCCTAGGTATGCTACATCAGGTTGCTTCACTCAGGGGTGCCTGCCTTGACCGTCTGCATGGCCCTGCCCCAAGAATGGGCCAAAAATCTGTTCCACTCGCGAAATGTGCTGTTTTTCGGCAGCAAATTCGCATTCCGCGAATCTTGCGAAATAGCTGAAAATTCGCAAATTCTTGAGCGTAACCGATTTTTGGCCCATGCTTGCGGCATGGCCATGCAGACGGTCAAAACAGGTACCACTAAGTGAAGCAACCTGATGTATCATACCTAGGCTCTTTGACACAGACAGACAAAGCATATCTAGGGTTTAGGGTTCAGTGCGGTTTACTAGGGTTTTTGGGTTTAATTTGGTAGGGCCCAATGCAGGCTCGTTCATAATGATGTTGGCAAGGTTTTAAGGGGGTTTGACGTTTTTTGGTCCAGAATTTGACTTTTTTGGCCTTTTTTGGTGTTTTGCGGGCGCGTGTGTTTGTGTGAAAACTAGTCGTACACCTTCCAGTGGATCGATTTTTTTCTGCCTTGCTGAGATTCTTGGGAAACGCTGGAACAAGTGTCCTGGTAAGTTTCAAGAGGATCAAAGTAGTGGAAGTGCTGAAAATAGCAATTTTTTGTCAAGGCGCGATTTGCCATGTTTTGGGGATAGCAGTATTGCATGTTTTTGGGGGGCTGTTTGGGTCTAATTTTGATTGCAAGTGGTTTGAAGAAAATTCATGGTGGAAAAGGGGGGTTTGGGCCTAGTTGCAGAGAGGGTTTTGGCACAATTTAAACTTAGGCCTAGCAGTATTGCATGTTTGTTGGGGGGCTCATGGGGGTGTTCTACATTTTTGGTGGTGGGTTGAGGGGTCTGGGAGCACTGCTGGGAAGGTCTAATTTTGATTGCAAGTGGTTTGAAGAAAATCCATGGTGGAATTTTTTTTTTGCAGTATTGCATGTTTTTGAGGGGCTGTTTGGGGGGTGTTCTAGATTTTTGTGGGTGGGTTGAGGGGTCTGGGAGCACTGCTGGGAAGGTCTAATTTTGAGTGCAAGTGGTTTGAAGAAAATCCATGGTGGAAAAGGGGGGTTTGGGCCTAGTTGCAGAGAGCGTTTTGGCCCAATTTAAACTTAGGCCTAGCAGTATTGCATGTTTTTGGGGGGCTGCTTGGGGGTGTTCTACATTTTTGGGGGTGGGTTGAGGGGTCTTGGAGCACTGCTGGGAAGGTCTCATTTTGATTGCAAGTGGTTTGAAGAAAATCCATGGTGGAAAAGGGGCGTTTGGGCCTAGTTGCAGAAAGCGTTTTGGCACAATTTAAACTTAGGCCTAGCAGTATTGCATGTTTTTGGGGGGCTGCTTGGGGTGTTCTACATTTTTGGGGGTGGTTTGAGGGGTCTGGGAGCACTGCTGGGAAGGTCTAATTTTGATTGCAAGTGGTTTGAAGAAAATCCATAATGGAAAAGGGGGGTTTGGGTCTAGTTGCAGAGAGCGTTTTGGCACGATTTAAACTTAGGCCTAGCAGTATTGCATGTTTTTGGGGGGCTGCTTGGGGGTGTTCTACATTTTTGGGGGTGGGTTGAGGGGTCTGGCAGCACTGCTGGGAAGGTCTAATTTTGATTGCAAGTGGTTTGAAGAAAATCCATGGTGGAAAAGGGGTTTTTAGGCCTAGTTACAGAGAGCGTTTTGGCACGATTTAAACTTAGGCCTAGTAGTATTGCATGTTTTTGGGGGCCGCTTGGGGGTGTTCTAGATCTTTGGGGGTGGGTTGAGGGTTCTGGGAGGACTGCTGGGAAGGTCTAATCTTGATTGCAAGTGGTTTGAAGAAAATCCATGGTGGAAAAGGGGGGTTTTGGGCCAAGTTTCAGGGTGCGTTTTGGCACGATTTTAAGTTAGGGCTCATGCCAGGTAGCAGTATTGCATGTTTTTGGGAGGGTACTGTGGGGTGTTCTCAGTTTTTGGGAGTGGGTTTAGGGGTCTGGGAGCACTGCTGGGAAGGTCTAATTTTGTTCTAAAATAGCAGTTTGCACCTAGCTTGAGGGGAAGATCCACAAAATTCGCCCTTACTTACTAATTACTATCCTTGAAAAGGAGACTCAGAGTACGCACTTTCAAAATCATGCTTGTATTTAATACTGTCGACTCTATAACTGAAAGTGTTATTTTTGCACTACACAGCGTACCTTATATTTTTTTCTCCGTGGTGTTTTAATATCACTTCCTGTTTTTCCATCAACAATGACAGGCCGGCTTTTACCCTGCGCATTGGGAAAAACAATGAACTCAGGCATAACATTAGCGACCCGCAATTCCGCATCCGCCAGGCTGGCAGTGGACAAGGTGTCTTCTGGTCGCCAACATTGATCGACAGAGCGTCACATGGAATGGAGGAGTACCGCGAATAGGAGGAATGGCAGGATGCATGCAACTTCCCAAATTCAACAGGACAACTACAACATACAGTTACAGTATCCATCTTCATTTCTACTTATCTTTTAAGTAATGTTATTGCTGTGAACTTCTATGAGTGTGACTCTGTGCATTTGTTTGATCTCTGCTTCAAGTCATCCCTCCAGCCATTGTATACGTTTTTCTTTGCTATTTTTTAAACTAATTTAATGTACTAAGTGGTTCTTCTTTCTGAGGGCAGATAGGCAAGTGAAATTGCGTAATTACTGCAGCCCTGTACTGTCACATTGTTTCTTCATAGTTAGTAAGTTGTAGAAAGTACTACTTAGTTTAAGTAACCTAACCATCCATTTAGCAATCAACTTCATGCATGCAGTAGTGCATGCACTTCCTTTATGTCCCTTAAAAGATTTATGGATATCTTCGTATCCAAAGATTTGTTTATCTTCATTTGTTGTTTGTCCATGCTGTGTTTTTTTTTCTCTCTCCACAAAACTTTCCCAAAAATCCCCATTCCCATCCAATTTTCAAACCCTAACCCTCTTCCCCCGGGCTGTGTGGTTTTGATTGAGGTGTGACTAAATGACAACAATAATTCCACACACTTGCTGGGGAGGATAAGGTCAAAGCAACAGAAAATCGATTAAAGGCTGGTGAAGGAATCCAAGGGTATATTCTTACTCAGCTTGACACAGACCCATGACTATTTGCAAATCAAATCTGATTTTCATGGGCGCCATCAACTGGATTGATCATCAAGAACATCCTCCTCCTACACGTGGCGAATGATTACGCTGCTGTGTCCTTCACCTTCAGTACTATTTCTTGTAGTAGCCAAAGCCAAACTCCACGCAACTAGTAGTTATACTTTGAATACTTTAGCATTTGTCAGGCTAAATTATGGCACTGTTCTTGTGTACTGTGATATCTATCTTACTGTTCTAATGCTCCTCTCAGGCCACTCAAGGTTTCATTTCTTTTTTTTCATATGCTGCCACTGTGTACCACCACTACTACCACCACAACGATGCCATTTCATCCACCCAGGATTGCCAACCTTAATAGCCATTTGCCCTGCAGCCAGCCCTGTGACTAGCCCTATTCTCAAACACGAATCACAGGTAAGATAAGCGTTTCGGGGAGGAAGAATAATGGAGTAGGAGGAGAGAGGAGAGACTGACGGTAGTACTAGTAAAGTAGTAGGACAATTGAATTCACTAACTCTGTGAGTGGCACTTACTTTTGTAAACATTTGGGCCATTACTTAGACAATTTGAATCAAGCAGCCACTTAAGTTTCAGGAAAACAAACGTACAGTTAACCCCCCCCGCCTACCCCGCAAAACAGTAAAAACGCGTATGCTATGTTTAAGTTGAAAGTATATAATTATTTTTATCCCTAACAAAAATAAACTATCCCGCAAGACCCGACCCACTCCCCCTCCCTAACCCCAAAGAATGTCCGTGAAATAAAAAAGTCCCCTAAGTCCAAAAAACCCAACTCCCAATTCCCACCCCCCAAAAGTCTTTAAAAAAGGGGCAAGGGACAGTCTCTCCTCCTTTACTGCCGCTGGCGGTGTCCTTTGGCCAGGTGGTCCAGTTGCTCCCTGCGGAGGTTCTTGAGCAGGGTTTTGACTCTCTTCATCTCCTGCTCAAGGTTGGACACCATGAGGGTTAGGCGGTGGATGCGTGCCTTGCACCTGCTGTGGGGTGCAGCTGATTTTTTGGCTGCTTGGCGGTGGCGGGTGGCTGCGGTACCACGGCTCCATACCGCTGGAGGCTTACGCTGCCTGGCTGACCCAGGGTGCACGGAGGAGGATGCAGCTGTCATGGTGGATGTTGTGGACTGAGACTGCGTGTCCTCCTCCTCCTGGGCCACCAGCCGCCGATATTCGGTGACAATCGCCTCCAGCTTTCTTTGCCGGGGCCCGTCTAGCCAGCTCCTTCCGTGTTGGTTTGGAAGGAGCATCTATATGAAGAAAGAAAAACATACTGTAACCAATGCTCTTTCAGAGTAACACAAAATAATTCAGCAGAAAGTTGTGTCACAGTAGCACTAGCAACTTGCAAGCACAGTACATAACATTTGTGGCCTGTATCTATCTAACCTCCCACTTTGTCGGCCTCTGCTCTAACATTAGTGGGAATTTTAGGAATCAATTCTACTAGCACTATATGGACTCACTACATTAGACTCAGACAGTACACCAGTCTTCTTCTTCTTCTTCTTCTCTCTTGTTTAGCGAAATTGGTACATAAACTTCTGGAAGCCGGCATAATGCCAGCACAGTCAACTTGCACCTGAGAAAATCAGATGCAAGCCATGATGACACAGACTTGCGTTACTGTACCACTCTAGTACATGCAGTTGGTGAAGCTCTTACTTTTCTATTACTGGTGGCACTGGCCATACTCTGTTACAAGGGCTACTGCTTAATAAATGTAACTTTCACCCTGCAGTGCCAATGACTACTAGTAAAGGAAAATGAAGAAGATAAATAATATGATTATCTATCCCTTCACAGGATATTTGCTTACATATGGGATGCTTTGTTTTTTATTGAGTGAACACTGATAGGCCACACATGAATGACAGAGTTGTAATAAAATTATTAACAGAGGTAGCGAGTGGCCCCCGTCATGGCAGGATATATGCTGTGCTTGCAAACTACTGTTACTAGTCATGGTAGTATTCTGAAAATTACAACTTCTTTTCCTCGCCTTTGCTACACTGGAACGGACGTGCGGGTGCAGTTTTAAATGCTCTTCAAAGTAACACTTACTTCATCAAGTGACCGTCTACTCTCTGTACATACACCTATGCTATCTATGAGTAAGATAGTACCATGATCCAGGCATCCATCCATTCAAAGTAAATGTCAATCATTCTTCTTAATGTCTCATCCGGACAAACCTTAGTTTTTCTCACGGAAAAACGACCTTTTTTATTTTATTTTGGAAACCGCCAGCCATGCATCCGTGCTTGACTTGCAATTGAATTTGAACCAAAGTATATATTACGCACACATATAGTTTCTGTTTCACCCACCCAGGCAGTCTTCTTCCCTTTCTCCTTCCACCCATCCTTTCTTCAGCCTTCAACCGGCCATGCATCATATTCCCAGCTACCTCGGGCAGCATTTAAAAACAAGTATCATTCTTTGCCAGTCATTACTTTTAACTCGCTCGTCCTTCCTTACACCCTTCTTTCCCTTTTCGTTCATCCCATCCATCAAGTTCATCTCTGATCTGACTTGGCTTCTCGATAAAACTTTCACAGCTGAGTTGAAGTCAAATTTAGAGGAGGCCATTGGTTACTCGTCAACTCCCGCCGCTAATGCTATTGCTCATGCGAAATCAAGGGTGAATGTCTTCTACCTGGTTGACAAAAACTTACTTCTAAATTTGTAAGGTTTCTTAACAGTAAAGTGTACTCGTACTGTACAACATATACACCCGTGCAGAAAGCACACTCTGCAGTCTGCAATCTCAATAAGTAAGGAATATTATAGCTTATCACTGCCCGCCACTACCGTGGCATCCCCCACAGCAGTTCCCGATGGCTGTTCCACCGCCTCCGCCCCAGGAGTGCCCACCTCCACGCTGGCCCTGGCAATGGTGGATGGCTGTGCTGATGTTCCGCCTAGAAAATACATTTCATATTCTTAGATGCCATATACACCACTCCCTATTTTGTCTAGGAATGAAAAAAAGTTACTAGTACTACATAAAAAAATTTAATAATTTGTGACTCTCTAGTCTCTAAACTACAAATATCCCTTTCTTCAGGGAAGGTTTTTTTTTATTCATGCTTAGCCGTAACATGTCTTGCTACACTTTTTGGCACAACTGATGAATGCTTGCTTTTTAACACGCACCATTTTTCTCAAAACAGACAGAAGCTTCCCTTCTCAGAACAAGAGCAAGATCACTTGGAGTCAGCAACGATGTATCCCCACAAAGAAGACTTGAAGTTCCAACCAGGTGAGGGCTCTCCCACAATTAATGTGTGAAATCAGCCACATTTCAGTTTTGAATCCTTCTCCGTTTATCCTATATGATGAAGTTGATTTTATTAAATGTTTTTACTTTTAATAAAGCTTTAAAACTTACATAGACTTTGTGGTTTTTGGTCATGAGTGTGTGAAAGGGTTTGCAATTTGCAAGCATGAGTCCTTGGCTCGGAGAGGTCGGGACTCTGACTCCGTAGTCTTATGTCCTGGGTTGTATAATCATTGGGGATCAATCATCGCTGCATTCGGGAGCTAAATAATGACTCTGACACACTAGCTAGTCAGTAAGGAGATTGGGGGTTCAACTTCTGTTATGACTGAGGTATGTGGAAAGTCTAACTGCGCCTATTATAATTTATAACCAATGCCCTATTTCTTGTCCATAGTTCTGCTTGTGCAGAATAGTCCCTGCAACAGTAGTAGTATGGATTGTCCTCCTATCCAATCAAAAAGTAAATAGCATCTTATTCTTGATGGCCATTGACATTTTATGGTTGAGAATTGTCAAAGCATAAACATTTAGAAGACTTCAATAGACATTAAGAAGAACCCAGAGGACTGCACTCAGTGCATAGAGCTATTGCTGAATAGAATAGGAGTTTTGTTTAACACCTTTTGCCAACTGTGCAAGCTTAGTTAGCTACACAGACAGACTAAAAATAATCTAGTAGTACCACAGGGAGTCATACTAGAGGCAGGATAAGAATTTAGAAACAGTCTACAAGAAGATCAAAGACGATTTAGGAAAAAATAGAATGAGGAACATTTGGAAAAAATACAGGTGCTATAAAAGATAGGGAAGTATAATTATTAATATTAACAGGAAAACTTACTGGGGCCAGCAGAGGAGCCCTCTCTGGACCGATCCTGGCCTTCCTGCTGTTGTCCCTGCTCCTCCAGCGCCGCTACCATCCCTTGTGTCCCCTTGCCCCTGGGGGAAGCTGATGTGCAACATGAAAGAAAGACACAAACATGGATGATTGTTGTCAACCACATCAAACATTTCAAAAAAACAATAACAAATTATTTCGAGGAAATAGACAACAATTGAACTAAATTTATTGACCTATCTGATGTGGTCTACTAGGATATTGCTGGATTCGCGGACCGTCTACTTGGAAAGTTATGTTACTCACTAAACCAACTACAAAAAGGTTCTACTAGGACTGGCAGGCAGCACTCCGCAGCACGCGAAGTGACAGACACAGTCTGTCATGATCACCACCACTATCTCTTCTTAGTGGCAGAAGTACAAAGGAAGGACTGGACTTGAGTCTCTAATGTCTAGCATTACACAGTTCTGTAAAGTACACTGATACATAATCATCACCCAGGCCAAATGAACAGAAAATTGAAAACAAGTAAGCATAGTAGCACCGCCAGTGAGCAGGCCAGCACCTGCAATCACTGAAGCTTTTGAAACATAATTTACCTGCAATGTAATCGGCAGCATTTTTGCTCTTCGGAAAAAACAAACATTTGCAATACGATAACATAGAGCAGGAGAAAACAGAGTAGTGATTAAATAGCTACTATTACTCACCAAGCCCAGGGATCTCGACGCCTAGCAGGTCGAGCAGGTCGTGTTCCCGGTCCAGGACGTCGGACCACCGGTGCGTCGCCTGGCTGTAGGTGCGCCGGACCCCAGACTCATGATACATGGCCCGGCACACCTTCCCCCATAGCACCGAGCCTGCCGCCTGTAGCCTGCCCCAACTGTTTTGGTGAGGTGGCGCTGAATGGAGAAAATCAGTGTGGCCACCTCCTCCGTGCTGAAAATCTCCTGGGCTATCACTGCTTCCCCCTTAAGCGCCCGCATGGGAGCCGGGTATGTTGTGCAGGACCCTTCCCCTTGCTCTTCCCGGCTCCCTTTGCCATGGTCCTGGACAGCTGAAAAAAAAAAAATAGGAAAGAATAGGGAAAAAGTAAAGAAAAGAAAAGAGTTAAAAAAAGTTGCTTTAAAGTAACAAAAAGTAGAAAACAAACTCAAAATATAGATGTAGAAAAAGAGAGGGATAGATAATGAGTAAAAAAGATCAAAAAAAGTTCAAAGAAACAAAGGATTGCAAAGGTTAGGGGAGGATTTAAAAAGCATGTCCAGACCATAGCAATGAATGAAAAACAAGATGGCCGTGCCCATTGAGGACCGCGTGGGTAAGTTTGCGCGATATTTCCCCCGCGAGCACGCAAACACTCACGCGAACACGTAATCGCGCCCAACGCAAGCTTGCAAATAGCGCCCGGAAACGGAAATACGAAACGCGGACAAGATGGCCGCGCCCATGTACGACCGCATGGGTAACTTCGCGGTCGATGCGCTGCAAGTGGCCGGCAAACACGCAAAAAGGCCCGTGAACACGCAAACACAAAATCCACAAATTCGCACGAACTTGCGGATTATGCGGAACGTGATTTCGCTTTCACGCGAATTCGCCTACCTCGAATTTGCGCATTTCGCCCATACTTAGTGTGCATTGTGCCTGGTACATTTCACTTCTGTTATAGTGCCGCGTTCAAGTGGTGTCTATATGGAAGTGCCTACTGCGTCACTGACACAAAAGTTGCACAACAGGATTGTAAATATGGCGACTTATTTCTAACGCGTTGTAATGAAGGCATTGTATATCTAGGCCTCTGTGCTTACCGTTGTATAAACACTGCGGCCAGTGGAATTCAAAACTTGAAGACTTCTTTGCTTTTACATGTGAAAGCAGACAGCATTTTCTATAACTTTAAAAGAGAAAGAGAAATGATGTCACAGAGAGTGAGAGAGAGAAAGAGAGAGAAAACAACATTAAAACTATCTCGCAGAGTCTGGAGTTCAGATTTTTTCTTGAAAACTAAGACGTAGATTTACAAGCTGCTTGCGTCACTTTTCCTATGTTAAAAGGGACACAAAAGTGGCGTAATAAGCTTATAGATCTGTTTATCAGACTGTTGTAACCTATCTGTTTTCACTGCTCGGAGGTAATTATACATTTCAACACAGTGAAGCTGGTGTACACTACCCACTGTCTCCTTTCACAAATGAAGGTAACACTACAGTTTTACGTGTGCAGTGTGCCTAGTACATTTCAGTTCTGTTATAGTGATGCGATCAAGTGGTGACTATATGGAAGTGCCTACTGCGTTACTGACACAAAAGTGGCAGCACGGTATTGTAAATATGCTGACTTATTTCTAATGCATTGTAATGAAGGGATTGTATATCTGGGCCTCTGTGCTAACCATTGTATACACACTGCGGCCACCGGAGTTCACAACTTGAGTTCAACTGTTGTTCTAGACGTCAAAGCAGACAGCAGTGTCTATAAGTTTAAAAGAGAAAGAGAAATGATGTCACAGAGTGAGATAGAGAAAGAAAGAGAGAAAACCACATTAAAACTGTCTCGCAGAGTATGGAGTTGAGATTTTTTCTTGAAAAGTCATACGTAGATTTACAAGCTGCTTGCGTCACTTTTCCCAAGTTAAAAGTGACACAAAAGTGGCGTAATAAGCTTGTAGATCTGTTTGTCAGACTGTTCTAACCTATGTGTTGTCACTGCTCGGAACTAATTTAACCTTTAAGACAGTGAAGCTGGTGCACACTACCCACTCACTCCTTTCACAGATAATTTGTTGTTGTTTCGGAAACAAAATTGTTTGTCACCTAGTGTCATTGGCGTGATTGAAACATGGTGCTCTACGTGAGGAAGAAGCCTTCACTGTAATCAAGAGAGTTAATCATTTCAATTCAGATAAGGTTGTATACAGCAAAGTGGAGAGAGTAGCGTCCAAATCTTTAAAAAAGAAAGAGAAATTATGTGAGAGAGTAAGAAAGAGAAAGGGAAAAAAGGATATTAAAACGTGGGAGAGACACATATGACAGGGGAGGGGTACGTGAAGCCAGAGGGGGTGGGGGGGCTAAGGAAATTTTGGGGTGGGGCTTTAGTTCAAGCAAAAAGAAGAGTGGAGCTGCAGGGGCTGAAAGCGGGGGGGATTATCAAAGCCTCATTAACAAGCAAAATGTCTTTAAAAGACCTGTCACATACTTGGGTGCGAGTGTGTGTGGGCCTAGGAAGCTATGTCATCCTTGCTGAAGCCCCGATAGCCCAATGTTTTTTTTTGCGCCTGCTGCATACTACATATTCTCTCCTTTGACAGATAACTTGTCGTTGTTTCAGAAACAAGCTTGTTTGCTCTCCTTGTGCTATTGCCGTAGGCCGTGTTACATAATCCATCCTGAAGCTGTACATTTAAAAGATATTAAAAGAAAGATGTTATGATTGGTCATTCTTGCTATATTAATTTGGAGTTAGATAATATTGCGCTTTTATAGACGTTTTTGATTGTCAGATTTCTACGAACTGTTTGTATTGTGAATATATTCCAGACATTTCAGCGATTATAAAAACGTTACTGCTATTGGGGAAAGAAGAAAACATATAAATGAATACATTATGTAGCAATACGTTCGTCTAAAATACTAAGTCGCATTTTTGTATGTAGTCAGCTACAACCCATTGACTCCTTGCGATGCATACTCAAGTCTCACTGCTCACCTTTTCGTGGAAAAGACACCTTCTTCATGAGGTAGTTCCGATCTCCAACAAAGACGTCTCATATATGGTGCAGAGTCTTGATATCTCTATGGCTAACGATATGTTCGTGCTCCCATCATCATCATCGCAGGTTCTTCACCCGCTCAGTGCTTCGGGCACCACTAACTCAGTGACCAAAGAGGCCACGCATGTGGTAGTGGGCCCCTTGTTCGTTGCTTTGGGATCAACTCTAAAACACGTGCGCCCTGTCTTTTTTATACATTGGGTCACATGTGTATTGACAGATGTGCTGGATAGGTGTGGTGTGGCTATATACCAGCCATGAGAGAGTGTTTGTCGATCTGACAACTAGACCTGCAACTAAGAAATCACTACAATGGAAATCTGGGCTTTGTACTGTTGTTGTGTTTTTCTGGTAGCGAAAGCACAGTAGGCTGTACTAACGTATTCAGTTTTGGTTAATTTACTACCTCCCCCAGGGGCTTTTAAATATTGGGAGAGGGGTCAATAATTGTGTTGACTTTTCTTTTTTAGTGTGCAGTGCTATATTGTTTTATAAAATGTATAAGTCTTCAAACTATCTTTACTCTTACGATGTACGTGCGATATTTCCGTAATTGATTTTAAAAGTAATAAACACTTTTTTACAGTTTAAAAAACTATTTGTATGATTATCCCAGATAATGTTTTCTCTTAATATGTACATTAAACACATAAATATGTGTTTTTGAATAATTAGAATCTTACGTGGAGTACGTGTACGGGGCGCCGTATATGACGTCACGCGGGCTAATTTTTTTTAATTAAAAAAACGCAGGGTACGCGTTTTGGGTGAAAAGAAAAAAAAACTTGAAGCCCGCTTTATTGTAATTAGCCTCTGGGGGGGTCAAATCTCTGGGGCTATTTGTTTTTCATAACGGGGGGCCTAGAGGGTCTCCCCTGCATGGGGATCGCTACCCCCCGGATGTTTAACTATAAGTATGCGGGGGGACTCATGGCCCCCTGAAGTTCCGGGGATCGCTTTCTCCTCCACTCGATTCCCTTCCCCCTCTCCCACCTCCGGGGCCTCTTTTTATTAAAAAAACTGTGCAAAGGTGTTGCAAATGTGGTATTTTGGTTTCATTTCTGTCTTGTAGAGGATCCAAGGGAAATATACAAACAATTTGTACAGCCACTACCTTTCTACCTGTTACCATAGTAACAGTTCATGGATCACTTGCTTGAGTAGAGAGGTTAGAAGTTCACCACAATATGTTGGTAATTGAAATACTTACAGTGCTGGAGATTTATATATTTTTTTTCATAGGAACCGTTAGTCGTAGAAGAAGTTTGTGGAAAAGTTTTATTAAGGATTCCTTGTTGTTCGGGGAGTATTAGGGTAACGTGCTCCAAGCGGGACTTTACGAAGTTTAATGTTCATTGGCTGTAAAGTATTAAAAGTAGAAGGCTTAGCAGTCATTCCTTGCTCGTCTTTGGAGAACGGTGGAAAAATGACAGTGTTTTGCGCTGTTTTCGTTTATCAAGTTTGTAGTTGACATACTTCTTAGTACAACTATTTACTTATAATGTGGTGTTTACTTTCATGATGGGGAGGAGTGGTTGCGCTTCAAAAAATTCAGTCTAGGTTTGAAACTGTTTTTATTAAGCAAATACAAATAAACTTTCTTCAGAAACTGTTGCAGTATATATGAAAGGGGTGACAATTAAAAATGGAATTTCATATAATATCAGTTAAGCGTGGCTATATAGTTCATTTTTATGCTACAGTTTGTAAAAGTGTAGCCCCACATTCTTGTTGATGTAAGAGGGCATCAGTAACTTTTAGATAAAATAGAATAGAAGTGCTACAACAAACACTCCCGCACCACATTATCTCAGATCAAGAGAACAAGTAAAACAGTAAAATCAAAATTGTTTCATATTACATAGAAATGCATGCATTATTATTTTTAAAATTTGTATTCTGTACAATTCAGAAACATGCTGTCGTGGTGTTTACAAGTTGCTGACTGTTCCGCTAATAAATCACATACTCACCAAAGAATATATAGAATGTTACTCTTATAATATATAGTACAGGTCCTATATATTCTTTAGAGAGAAGGTGAATAGGAAGCGCAAATAAGAATAGAAATTAGAAAATAACATTCAGAAATGTAGGGTTTATTAAATATTTAAAGTAACAAAGTATGCATGATAGCTATATATATATATTTTTAATTTTCTTTTTGGTCTGAGATTCCCCTGGGGAGTCCCTTAGGGTGACGGAAAAGCTCTATATCAGTTGTGGGGGAGAAAAGGTAATCTATACGAGAGCTACTATTATGGGCATTAAAGTAGTGTGTGAAGTAAGAAGTAGTTGGGTGAAACGAACGCCATATATCTTCGAGTCCCATCGCTTGTGTAAAATCTAGGAGATCAGAGCCTTGCCTATGTGCCGTACGCTGGGGGTGTCGATCGAGGGCGTCGTTCATTGTCATATTGAAGTCACCCCCAATAAGCAGGGGTCCTTGTGGGAGATCTAGTATGAGTCGCTGCAGGGTCTGCAATGCGTCTATTCCCAAGGTTGGAGGAATGTAAACTGAGATAACATTTAACTGTTTTCCCTCCCAGATGGCCTCTATCACAGCAAAGCGACCAAGTGGGTCAGCCCACGTCTTTGTACACGGTAGTGCAACATTTTTAGGAACAAGGATACCGGTTCCTCTGGACCCGGAGGTAAATCCTGTGTGTACGAGCAATTTGTAACCCCCCCGGTGCAGTGCTTGAAATGTGTTACCCATCAAGTGTGTTTCCTGGAGGAGAACCAGGTCCGGAGCGTGGCGTTTGAGATATTGAATGACTATCCCCCTTTTTACTCTACTGCCTAGGCCATTGACATTCCATGTCATGAGGGAGAGAGACTTAGTCAGGGGGATGTCATGGCGGCTTAAAGAATGGAAGATATTTACGGATATAGGCCCTTGAGTCTCACAGTGTTTCCCAGAGCCGATAGCGGACCTGAACAGGCCGAGGGTGAAATCCAAAGGAGACCAGGTATGTCCTAAAGATGAGTATGGAATGCCTTGCGAGGGCACGCAATGCTGTGTAGTAAGCTCCATGCCCAAAGAAACTCTGCAGCGTGTAAACAAAAACAAAAACAAAAACAATACCAAAATCATAAAAGACTTCCCAACTACCCACATCCCTCCCATACCATCCCCTCTCCCTGTCCCCCTGCCCCCAACCCCCCTCCCTGCCCTCTGCCCACAGACTTGAAACTATCCACTCCCCAACTAGGCAGAGTGCCTGTCACCCTCCCGAACATTGATGGGATGTGTGGAGTGCCATGGGTGCCCTCGCTTAAAGTTGACAGGAGTGTATTGCCCAGTGCACCTAAAAACAAATTACATCAGCACTAACATTCACATAGTACAGGAATTAATGAAACAATCTGGACTATCCACAGTGTCCAGACCAGAAAAAGGATATGTGGAGGCTAGCGGTGGGCACCAACCAGTGGACCCCAGGCCGGTTCAGAGCAGGAGGTCTAATCAGTACCAGACCGGGCACCGGATAGCGCCCTGGATTAACAGCGGAAAAGGAAGGGGCTGCTGCAAAAATCACGCCTAAAGTCTACAAGAGGAAGGAGTTGAATGCAACTTAAGTCAGTTATGGCAGCGATAACATTTACATGAACTGGACGGACCCCAGCATCGAATCCACAAAGGAGAGTTTACGAAGAACAGGGGTAGGTACACATCAGTCAATATACGGACCAAGGTAAATGAGCTTTACGTTATGTAGCAGGTCGTCGAGCAAAAAGAAGAACCCCCCTTCGGACCAACCAGTGGAATGGGTCCAGACAACTGGGAGCTTCAGTGGTCGTCTTGAGCAGCGTCAGTGAACAGATCCTGGCTCTCTGGCAGCGTGTCCGGGCCGGAGTGGTCAGCCGACCGACGGCGGCGATTTTGAGTGGCACTCGACTGACGCCATCCCTCAAGCCAGTCTCAAACCTCAGCAGGGGACTCAAAGAACCAAGTCTTGCCCTCCGATTCTACACGCAGCTTAGCGGGAAACAACATAGCATATTTTATGGTCTGAGCACGGAGTCCCTTTTTGACTTCCAGAAAACTGTGCCGACGAGCCTGAACATTCACCGTAAAGTCAGGGAAGATCGTGATCTGGGCATTACCTCGGCGTAGGGGTGGTCCCGCTCGTGCCGTCTGAAGGATGACGTCACAGCCACGAAAGTTAAATACTCGAGCAATGATGGGGCGGGGAGGAGCACCCGGCTTCAGCCTACCCCCCGGGACCCTATGTGCCCGTTCAATGGAGAAATAATTAGATAATTGCTTTGGCTGGAGATGGTTCAGTATCAGGTTCTCTACAAATAGATCCGTAGCCGGCCCCTCCAGTCGCTCCGGAACCCCTAAGATGCAGAGGTTGTTTCACCTCGCGCGCCCTTCATAGTCTTCGAGGAGCTGCCCCATTTGCTGCTGCTGCTTTTGGAGTTGGGCCACTTGCTGTTGGAGGGTGGAGGTGTTGTTTGGGTGGAGGTGTTGTTTATCAGTTTTAACTTCCATGTCCTTTACCTTGGTGTCCATTTTGCGGAGATCTGCCCGCAGCAATGTTACCTCAATATTAACAGAATCAATGCGGGTCTCCAGTGACGAACGGACACTAGCGATTGCCTCCATTAAGTCTTCCAGAGTGGGGTACCTCGCTGCAGGAGGAGGAGTTGCGGTTTTAGGTAAAGTCTCGGGGTTGGCATCTTTAGGCTCCCCTTTAGAATCCCACGAGAGTTCATTAATCTGTCTCTGGCAGGAGGGCTTACTTCCTTTGTTAGAGGCCAATGTGGAGTCCAATACGTACAGTATATCCCTGTGGCGCTGGATTGGAGTGCGTGTAATCAAGAGGGGATCACCGTCAGCCTCGGATAGGTGAGTAGTCACCACACCTGTCAGGGCAGTACCCACAGTGAGACGCGGGACCAGGTGCGAGCAGGGGAAGGCGAGGCAGGGAAGTGGCAGGGCACAGGGTGGAGTGGGTGCTCTAATCTCGATTGCTGGTCACGCACTTTGGCTCTCTGCATGGGGGGGAGCGCAGCCTGTCCGAACAGAAGGAGCAAAGAGGGGGATACCTCGGGTCCAGTCCGTGCCGCAACTGCCAGAGTCTGTGGGAGAGGCCTCGTTGTCGCCGCGCCGGATCGTGGAGTGTCAAGGAAGGCCTCCCAGGGGCACCAAGTCCAGGCCCAAGGAAACGTCCAGCCGCCTCCCGGGTACAGCACCCTCAGTGCAAAGAGGACAGGGCCTCCGTTAGTGCAAATCACTTCAGGTCCAGCAGGGTCTCGAGGTCGGGCCGGGCCCAGGCTCCTCACAATGTTCTATGGGCGCAGAGAGGTGAGCACTGCCCCCTGAGTCCCCGAACCTAGCTCCAGCTCACTCCAGTCTCTCGTAGGCAGTGTGGGCTCAGAAAGTGCCAAATTGACTTTTGCGGCATCAGGAGCAGGTCACAGAGGCAAGGACCAGTTCAATTAGGCAGCACAAGTGGCTGCAATCAGTGCCAGCAGATCTGGGCGCATCCGGGCAGTCGAGAAGCGGTCCCCGGCAGCAGGCCCAAAGCCGGGGACTCGCGTAGCCACAGCACCGATCGCCAGGGGGGACCCAGTCCCGGCCACCGCGATCGTCACCCCTGGGGCTCAGCAGAACAGGACCAGCAGGAATCAGCGGGCGCCCGCCTTCTCAAGTTCCGCCGGGGCCGGATAATTATCTCCACGGCAGCCAGGCTTTCACAGCGGCCCCGGAGTCAGGCCAAACATCGGCCGGCGGTCTCGGCCGCCATTTTGAGGCTGGGGTTGAGCAGGGCCTCAGGAGTTAGCTGCGGTGATCGGGGGTCTGGCAGCAGACAGGGAGCAGGTAGGGCCGTCTAGGTGGTCAGCGAGTCGTTACCCCTAAGCATAGGGGCAAAAACAGGCACTGGCACAGGAACAATGTCCAGAATAGCAGCGAGGGCCGAGGAGCCGCCTTAGAGTGCGGCCATTCCCCACGGCTGCAGACCACGCCCCCCATGATAGCTATATTTTAATATATAAAAATATCGTATCAAGTTTTTATAAATATTTGATAATTATATCACAGATGGCACTGAAAAATCTCCCATTACTCTTCTGTAGCAATAGGACAATTTACTATAATATACCGATTGATACCATTGTTACAGTAAAAAGAAAAGGAAAATAAAGTTATGTAATTAACAGAACATCCATAATAAAATAGTTTCGAGCGGTAATTATTTACTGAACTTCTTTTCTCCGGGAGGTGAAAAAATTAGATCTTCGTGGCGACGGGTCATAAACTCCTCTGAGATCATGACGGTGAGAATATTAATATGTACATATTCTCACAGCATATGATCACAAGGGGAAAATAGACTGAAAGCCGCAAGCCGGTAATGTTGCTTACTTATCGTTACTGTTTGTGACAACGGATTGTGAATTCCGCTAGAATCACTAAGACTGTTAATGTTATAATATACATATTAACAGTATGTGATCTCTAGGGGAAAATATAATAACAAGTGTATCAGTGTCACGTTGATTGTAATGTTTAGGGTTTGCGTCGACGGGTTAGCAACACCTCTCGAGAGAAGTACAGTATCAATATTATAATATAAAAAGTCACTATATATAAGCTAAAAGGAGTCAGAAAAGGAGTAATATTTGTTATAATATATCTGTTTCTAAGAAGAAGCTGCTGACGTTACAGAGAAAACGGGAAAAACATGCAATAACATTTTTTTCTACATATAAATGTTTAAATATTGACAAATAGTCACAATTTATAACTAAGTACTATGCCTATGCCATCTTGAAACAACTTACAACTCCGGAATATGTTTTTTGATGCAAAAAGAGAATCCAATGCTGGAGAACGGAACCTGCAACAGAGATTGGTGATTCAGAAATAACTCGGGAAAACTAAATTAATTGCACAGTAGGTGTGGTTTATATAGTTTTTTGATGTTTAGTAGTCTATGGAAGGAAGATGTGGCTCCGCCTATGTAGATGGCACGTTTTGCAGTTTACACGTGCTCACGTTTTAACTGTTTTTCGTCTGCACGTGTTCGGAAAAGTTTTAAACTGTGAAGCTGTAAAGGTTTCGATTTTGATAGTAACATGTATAAGGTATTATTATCTACATACGTTAGAGAGTTTAAAAAGTGTTACTCGGTAAACTGTGTTCTTTGCATTTTCATGTTTAAAAGCATCTAAATAGAAGACGTATAAAAAAATATCGTTATCATTAGAAGAAAAAAAAAAAAGGTTTAATATTTGTTATTTTTATGGTTCTTAATTTAAAAAATGCTAGCGTTTGTAGATCGTAATCCTACCCTCGGAAAGGTGTGCTGGCACTTGGGGCTTTGGGAAGGCTATTATATAATAAATACCCTTTTCTATGCACCTGTAGACTTGGCTGTTAAACTTTCAATTGCCTAATCTGTATATTTACACTTCCTCCAAACATTTTGGTACTACTATTTTAGTATTGCAGTGAGCCATTCAGCAGTATGTGTTTATGTATACACTGTTCTAAAAGTGAAGCTGCTGTACATTTTGCCAGACACTCTCCTTGCAGAATTGTAATAATTCAGCCAGTAGCCAAGTAGTCATGGTGCAAAGTGGGCCTTAGGGCATGGACTGCTTCAAAGTCCTGTACACTATGCATGCACTCTTCGATGCACGGGCAAACTTATCTTTTATAGCTTTTATTATCCAGTCTATGTTCTTACACTTCCAGAACTCTTTGTGATTGCTGATTCAGTATTGTAGTGAAGTATTCAGCAGAATGCCCTTATGTATGCACTGTGCTAAAAACTAAGGGGCATATTATCAAGGGGTTTTATCTCCGCTTTTTTGGCTTTAAAAGCCAAGAAAGCGGAGATAAAATGATCTCCCTATTACCAAGCTGTCGCTAACACCAGTTAGCGACAGCTAATAGGAGATAGCGACCATCATTGGCCCCACTTTGCATGTCAGTGATATTTATCACTAATGACATGCAAAGTGGGCGTGCCAAGATGTTAGCGACTGGAAACAGTCGCTAACATCGCTATCTCCTATTACCAACTTTTGGAGATATTCGCGCTAAGCGCGAATATCTCCAAAAGCTAACACCTGCCCTGAGCAGTTCTTAGCCATGTTATCCAATGGGAGGTGGATAACATGGCTAAGAGCATTTGCTCGATAATGCATGAATATCGCTGACTTTTCAGCGATATTCATGCATTGCGGCTGTTTTTTATCGCATTTGCGATAAACCTTGCTAATAGCAATGTTTATCTGCGATAAAAATCGCCGATTTGCGGCGATAATTTTTGTCTCTAAACAAGTTAGAGACAAAAATTATCGCTAGTTGTTGGTAATATGCCCCTCAGCTCTTCCAAATTCAGACAGTCACTCTCGTTGCAGAACTGTAATTATCCAGTCAGTACTCAAGTAATCATGGTGCAAAGTAGGCCTTAGGCCATGTACTTCTTTAAACCTGTATAGAGTATGCTTGCACTGTTCTATGTAGGTGTACATTTATTTTTATACATTCAATTGTTCAATCTGTATCATTAGACTTTCATAATCACTCTGACTCTACTGTTTCAATTTTGTAGTGAGCCATTCAGCAGTATTTCCTTATATATGTACTGTGGTAAAACTGAAGCTCTTATAAATTCAGTCATGCACTCTCTTTGCAGAACTGTAATCATGCAGTCAATACCCAAGTAATTATGGAGCAAAGTAGGCCTTAGTATATGGACTGCTTCAAACTCCTATTTACTATGCATGTACTGTTCTATGCACCTGCAAATTTACCTTTTATATTTTGAATTCCCCAGTCTCTATCCTTTCACTTCCAGCAAACACTCTGTCATTCCTCTTATAGTTTTGTAGTGACTCATTGATCAGTGTGTAATAATCCATTCTCTACACTGAAACAGAAATCAGGAGATGTACAATAAGTGGTACATTCCCAGAGATATGGCAGTTATTGTGCACTGTGATATCAGCACAATGGATGTACCGTATTTACAATGTAGTGTATTATGGAGCAAAAACGGCACAGATATGTTATGTATTTGTGTTGTGAAGGTGGTGCATTGCTTGACTTGCGTTCCAAGTGCAATGCAGCTCCAGCAATGCTCTTGGGGTTCTATGCTCACAAAGCTGCCAATCCGTACACCTGTTTCAAGCAGGAGCAGGGTTTTGATGTAGCATAGCACTAAAAGTGACTGAATGAAATATTATAGATTTCACTCAGTCACTTTTAGGAGGTGTTCCTATGCTAGAACACTTGCGCTCCCCCCACCCCTCTCTGCGCAGGAAAGTCTCTTTCTGGCGCAGAGCTTTAGAATAAGATGCACCTTCCATATGCATCACATTGTAAATATCAGGTACTATGGTACATCTTTTGCAACACCGCAGCATCACAAAAGTGACGTAAAAGATGTGTAAAAGAGGTACAAGGGGTTGTAAATTCGCTCCTAACACATACAAATTCACCCAGGCACTTTCACTAGCAGTGCAAATTGAAGTATAGACTTCTAACATATTTATATGGATGTGTTACATTGAAGTGCTTTGGAGGTACTACAGTATAGTATAAGTAAACAATGTAAACAACTAGAGAGAAAGGGTCAGAAGGACACTCTTGTACCCCTTGATAACAACAGTAGAAAACAACATAAGAGTGACCGCATCAATCAGAACAAAAATAAGTCATGGAGTAATGACAGTACATACCACCAGGACAAGTACAGAAACCATATAGGGGTAGGTTAGGTGAACATGCAAAGTGAAAAGAAAAGAACCCTCAGGCAACCACAAATGTTGGTAGCCATTGTCTTCATTGGGTTCTTTTATTGAAAGAAGAAATATATCCAAAGTGTGATGGAATTGTGAGTTTAAAAAGAGTGTGGGCTACACCTCAAACAAAACAATCTTTATTACGAGGGTAGTTCTAACTCTGTTAAAACCCAGTGAAAAAGAGGGCGGACATATGTGTGGTTAAGTTAATTTGAACCTTCAAGTCCTATAGAAATGTTTAAGAAAGGTCAACATGTTTCTGCTAGCGAGCCAATAATCAACTCAGCATTCGTCAGGACCAAAAAGAATGATATCCTCACTCCATGGATGACACACACTAAGGTGCCAATCCCATATGGAGTGGGCAGAGACAGATATACAACCTTGACTGTGCGAATTGCACGAATGTTGTCTCCTACGGTCTCTCCAGAACATGAGAGACAGGAAAATCTGAAAAAAATAAACACAAGCATGGCAACAGGTTTATAAGCGGTAACCCTTTAGGGAAGAAAGTGAACGATGTTAGTTATTTGCAACTATGCTCTGTTCAACTTCAGAAACTTTCCCCAATTGAACCCTCACGTTAAAAAACACAAGAGGTATAGAAGACATTTTCTCACTTCATCGTTACACGACAAATATTTTGGTCTCGTCAGGACTGTTTTTTTAATTCAACAGTGTTCCTGGTATCACTTATTGCCAAAAAGCCGGCTATACTTTGAAATACCGTATTACTTTGTAAACGGATCCCAAATGTATGCCATATTAAAAAACTAGTACAAAAAAGTGCATGGTTCGGTACAATACTCGGTAAAGATGAACACATCTTCACGATAGAAGTAGTAGATGAACTATGTCCACATTACTCACATTCTGCAGACAGGGGTCGCGCCCCTTGGGCTAGTGGCAGGGGGAAACCTTCACGTCCGGGCTCTCTGCATAAAACAAACAGCCAAAGAGACCGTTCGTTCTTAGTTGTGGGGACACGCAACTAACTGCACGAATAAGATAGGCTGCCCTTGCACTTACTTGCTCCAGGACGACCGCTCGCCTTCAGACCTATATCGGCCACATCCACTGCCCGGATCGACAAGCTTTCAACCCGGATGTGGACATTGAAATAGACTTTGAAACAAGGAAGACGTGACTAGCGTTCACGTGACTACGTGACACGCCGTCACGTCATCCTGTCTTGGCCCTTGGTTCTTAAAGCGGCAGTGATGTTTATTTTGCATGGGGGAATGTGTGATACTCGTATATTTGCATATGTATTCCTAAAGACAAGGCACATTAACTCTGATCCTGGCTGGTAAGGGAGGAAAAACATAGACGCCGTCTAGGACACGCTAATTCAGAATAGAACTAATTCTAGATATATTAGAAAAGAAAACGAGTGTCTAGTAGCTAAAGTTGCCTTCGTCCTCGGGTTGATAGAACCATGTAAGTGTTAACCCCTACTTCAAAGACACTGTCTAGGGGAGTCATCAATCAAACCCACATGAGTATATATATATATGTGTATATATATACATATATATACACCATCTAGAGCAGTATTCATGCAGAAAAATACAGAAAAATACAGGCGTAAGGGAGCATAAGATGGTATCATGGAACCACTCATCTCCGCATCACTGACCCCCACGGAATATCATCATTAAGGCCTAGTAAATGCGTAGATAAGCGGTAAATCCATCTTTGCTCTTTTTCAAAGAGGTCACCCTCTCTCCTCTGGTCCAATTGCTCTATCACCGTCCACCTGATATCATCAGGACAGTGGCCCTGCTCAAGAAAATGAGTTGTAAGTTTGGTTGTGTTCCTACCACATCTCACATTACTTCGATGTTCACTAATGCAAGTCTTAATTTTTCTTGTGGTCATTCCCACATACCTGAGGTGACAAGGACAGGTAATCAAGTAGATGACGTTACTTGAGTTACAGTTCGTATGGCCCCTGATATGCCATGTCTTGCCATCCTCCAAGTTGAGAGTTTTCGCAGTTGAAGTCAGGTGACAGACACTACATCCACCACAAGGAAAGTGACCTGTCACTGGGGGTAGACCCCAAGCCTTTTGGAGAGTTTGATCAGGGGAGGGCTGAGTAATTCTAGGGCGTGTGTGGACAAGTGCATCCTGCAAACTTCTCTCCCGTTTGTAGGAAAAAAGGGGTTTGTGCCATGCACGACCTCCACTGTTAAGAATACGCCAATGTTTACCTATGCAGCGACTCACAGCATTGGATACAGTGCTGTAAGTCGTTACACAGGTCAATGGAATCTCAGCGTTGGTATCCTTGATGTGATCTTCCAGAAGAGCCTCTCTGTTGTTATTTCTCGCTCTTTTGCAGCTTTTGTGAAGTATTGCTTTTGGATACCCCCTATTCAGTAGCTTGTTCGTGAGGTCTTCTGCTTGTTTATTATAATCTCCAGTTTTACTACAGTTTCTACGGATGTGTAGATACTGCCCAAAGGGTAAATTTTCCCGCAGCGGGCGAGGGTGGAAGCTTGAAAAGTGGAGCAGATTATTTTTGCTTGTTGGCTTATAGTAGGTTTTACTGATGAGGTGGTCATTTTCCTTAGTTAATGTGACATCAAGAAAAACAATGGAACGGGGATCATAATGATGGGTAAACCGCAAGTGGGGGTCACACGTGTTGACCCAGTCAAAAAAGGAGAGGAGACTTTCCTCTGACCCCTTCCAAATTAAAAGCACATCATCAATGTACCTCTGCCACAGGATCACATTGAGAGTGTATGGGTTGGTGGATGCCAGGATATGGGTCTTCTCAAAATTATGCACATAAAGCCCTGCAATGCTAGGGGCAAAAGTGCTGCCCATAGATGTACCCGTCTTCTGCAAATAAATGGTGTCTTCATATTGGAAGAAATTGCGTTTTAGGGCTAGAGTGGCACATTCGATGACAAAGGTTCTGGAGGTGGTATAGTTCCAGTCAGTCTGTTCCAGGACATCCGCCAGGACTTTTAGTGTAGCGTCCTGTGGGATGCACGTATACAAACTTTCAATGTCTAACGAGACCAAGAAACACGGCTCTTCTGGTAACTTGACAGTCAGTAGCATAGCTAAAAGGCTCTTAGTGTCCTTGATGTAGGTACTGGTAGATTGGACCAAAGGTTTAAAGAAGAAATCACAATATTTTGAAAGTGGCTCCAAAAGCGAACCAATCCCTGAAACTATGGGTCTCCCCGGCGGTGGAAACCGATTTTTGTGGGTTTTAGGGAGTGTGTAAAAATACAGAATTTTTTCTTCAGAGCTAGTGAGGAAATCAGCTTCCTGTTTGCTTATGCAGCCATCTCTCTCGGCTGTCATCACAAGTTCCGTAATTTCATCCTTCAGAAAGAGAGTAGGATCTTGTTGGAGGATGGTATAGCTGGTAGTGTCACTCAGTAGTCGTCTACATTCCTGGTCGTATGCAGAGGAGTCCTGGATGACAATACCACCCCCCTTATCTGCACTCTTAATGACAATTTCTTTGTTCGTCTGGAGTGATTGAATAGCTTTGTACTCTATCGCTTTTAAGTTCTTAAAAGGGGTTGGTTCTGCTAGAGCTTCCACTTCAAAGAGTACTGCCTGCTCAAAAGCTAATATGTCAGCCGACACTAGATGTGTTGGGGATGAAAAAGAAGATTTCTTCTTAAAATTGGTATCACTACTTGCGCCATCTCTTTCTGTTCGATTTTGTTGTTCGAAAAAGCTTTTTAACCTGAGTTTTCTAAAGAACTCGCCGAGTTCGCATTTCAATTTGAAACGATCAAGGCGTGGTGTGGGTATAAAGCCTAGTCCTTTTTCCAAGACAGCCGTCTCTTCAGGTTTGAAGATTACTTTGGACAAATTTGTGATTAGTGTTAGATGTTGCTGGGTCCTGCCCTCTGGTCCTGTGTTTTGCTCCGTGTGTTGTCCCCCACGGATTCTGTTGTGCCCCAGTGGACTTGATTCCCCCCTCTCCTCCTGCCCCTGCCCCTCCGGCCAGACCCTAAAAAAGGCTGTGGATACATATCCTGTTGGAAGAATTGGGGAGGTGGGGTAAAATGGGGGTTCCAACCAAATTGGGGTAGAAAAGGTGGTTGATTAAATGGGTTTAATTGGTACATACCCTGCCCTTGTTGTTGATACGGGACCCATTGGGGAGTGTTGTAATTTTGTCTACCACGACCTCTTCCTCGTTGTTTATTACCTCTGCTTCCAGCACTGGAGTTACTGGAATCCGAGTCATCTGATGTGTTAGAATCAGGAATGTTTCGGTCTGGTGGGGAGTACTCGGAACTGGCATACGGATAGGTCTTATCATAAGACCATTTCTTAAGATCTTTCTGGAATTTTGAAACCTTGGATTGTGCTAAATTTTCTTTATATTCATTAAGTTCTTTATTAAACTCTTCAAGTTTCTTTTTAAAACCAGTAATTGTAGTCTTAATATGGGTTTCCGTAGCCTGGATTTCTATAAGCAGAGCTTCTGATAAACGCATTGCCGTCTTAATGATCAGAATAGCCCAATCATATGTGCAATGCCAGGCGATCTGGGCCCATTCTTTTCTAAACACACTGTCCTCTAAAAATATCCGAGGTGCATTAGTGACCAAAAGGCCTTTAGGGGCCATTTTGTTGGTTAAGTACTCTTTCATCATTGTACCGTGTAAGATGGCCCTTATCCAACTTTTCTTCTGCTCACCCAGTTTGTCCCAGTCAGAGGTCTGTGATATAACTTGGGCCATCAGGGGATCAGCAAAGAGCGAAGGGTCATTGAGTATGGCGTCTGCCTCTTCCCTAGAGTAAGATAGGCCTGAAGCTTCCATTATGAAAGTATGAACGATGCACTTTTTTGACAAGTAATGAGAATATATATATGAGAATATATATCTCTGGAATAAATTAAATCCCTCGCAGCTGCACGCTGCAGAATCAATGTAAACAACTAGAGAGAAAGGGTCAGAAGGACACTCTTGTACCCCTTGATAACAACAGTAGAAAACAACATAAGAATGACCGCATCAATCAGAACAAAAATAAGTCATGGAGTAATGACAGTACATACCACCAGGACAAGTACAGAAACCATATAGGGGTAGGTTAGGTGAACATGCAAAGTGAAAAGAAAAGAACCCTCAGGCAACCACAAATGTTGGTAGCCATTGTCTTCATTGGGTTCTTTTATTGAAAGAAGAAATATATCCAAAGTGTGATGGAATTGTGAGTTTAAAAAGAGTGTGGGCTACACCTCAAACAAAACAATCTTTATTACGAGGGTAGTTCTAACTCTGTTAAAACCAGTGAAAAAGAGGGCGGACATATGTGTGGTTAAGTTAATTTGAACCTTCAAGTCCTATAGAAATGTTTAAGAAAGGTCAACATGTTTCTGCTAGCGAGCCAATAATCAACTCAGCATTCGTCAGGACCAAAAAGAATGATATCCTCACTCCATGGATGACACACACTAAGGTGCCAATCCCATATGGAGTGGGCAGAGACAGATATACAACCTTGACTGTGCGAATTGCACGAATGTTGTCTCCTACGGTCTCTCCAGAACATGAGAGACAGGAAAATCTGAAAAAAATAAACACAAGCATGGCAACAGGTTTATAAGCGGTAACCCTTTAGGGAAGAAAGTGAACGATGTTAGTTATTTGCAACTATGCTCTGTTCAACTTCAGAAACCTTCCCCAATTGAACCCTCACGTTAAAAAACACAAGAGGTATAGAAGACATTTTCTCACTTCATCGTTACACGACAAATATTTTGGTCTCGTCAGGACTGTTTTTTTAATTCAACAGTGTTCCTGGTATCACTTATTGCCAAAAAGCCGGCTATACTTTGAAATACCGTATTACTTTGTAAACGGATCCCAAATGTATGCCATATTAAAAAACTAGTACAAAAAAGTGCATGGTTCGGTACAATACTTATGTCCACATTACTCACATTCTGCAGACAGGGGTCGCGCCCCTTGGGCTAGTGGCAGGGGGAAACCTTCACGTCCGGGCTCTCTGCATAAAACAAACAGCCAAAGAGACCGTTCGTTATTAGTTGTGGGGACACGCAACTAACTGCACGAATAAGATAGGCTGCCCTTGCACTTACTTGCTCCAGGACGACCGCCCGCCTTCAGACCTATATCGGCCACATCCACTGCCCGGATCGACAAGCTTTCAACCCGGAAGTGGACATTGAAATAGACTTTGAAACAAGGAAGACGTGACTAGCGTTCACGTGACTACGTGACACGCCGTCACGTCATCCTGTCTTGGCCCTTGGTTCTTAAAGCGGCAGTGATGTTTATTTTGCATGGGGGAATGTGTGATACTCGTATATTTGCGTATGTATTCCTAAAGACAAGGCACATTAACTCTGATCCTGGCTGGTAAGGGAGAAAAAACATAGACGCCGTCTAGGACACGCTAGTTCAGAATAGAACTAATTCTAGATATATTAGAAAAGAAAACTAGTGTCTAGTAGCTAAAGTTGCCTTCGTCCTCGGGTTCATAGAACCATGTAAGTGTTAACCCCTACTTCAAAGACACTGTCTAGGGGAGTCATCAATCAAACCCACATGAGTATACATATATATGTGTATATATATATACATATATATACACCATCTAGAGCAGTATTCATGCTGAAAAATACAGAAAAATACAGGCGTAAGGGAGCATAAGATGGTATCATGGAACCACTCATCTCCGCATCACTGACCCCCACGGAATATCATCATAAAGGCCTAGTAAATGCGTAGATAAGCGGTAAATCCATCTTTGCTCTTTTTCAAAGAGGTCACCCTCTCTCCTCTGGTCCAATTGCTCTATCACCGTCCACCTGATATCATCAGGACAGTGGCCCTGCTCAAGAAAATGAGTTGTAAGTTTGGTTGTGTTCCTACCACATCTCACATTACTTCGATGTTCACTAATGCGAGTCTTAATTTTTCTTGTGGTCATTCCCACATACCTGAGGTGACAAGGACAGGTAATCAAGTAGATGACATTACTTGAGTTACAGTTCGTATGGCCCCTGATATGCCATGTCTTGCCATCCTCCAAGTTGAGAGTTTTCGCAGTTGAAGTCAGGTGACAGACACTACATCCACCACAAGGAAAGTGACCTGTCACTGGGGGTAGACCTCAAGCATTTTGGAGAGTTTGATCAGGGGAGGGCTGAGTAATTCTAGGGCGTGTGTGGACAAGTGCATCCTGCAAACTTCTCTCCCGTTTGTAGGAAAAAAGGGGTTTGTGCCATGCACGACCTCCACTGTTAAGAATACGCCAGTGTATAAGTAAACACCTTATACATTTATGCTGTAGCACTCTCTTATACTTTTTGCACTTTCACATTCACCATACACTACTAATTCATTCGTTCATTTATGCACTACACATTCATTCTGACAAAGTTTTACACACTAATATAGAAATATAGTTATTTTTTAGGCCAGTGGATGTAGTTCTGAAAAGAAGTGTTTTGTTTCTTTTTAGCTTTCTATTTTTTTTTTTTTTTAAGAAAGTTTTTAGTTGTTTTTTTTTTAAACCAAAAAAATGAAACTGGAAACAAAAAAACTGTGGAACAGGAATAAAAAAGAAAAATAAATATTATTGTTTTGGGCAACGGTGCTCTTCTTTGCTCTTCACAATGAGGTGCATAGACTGCTCACCGTAACAAAGGAGTTCTCTGCAAAATTTACAATGAATGGTAAGATTTGCAAACTGAAGCACAATAATAGGATGCAGAATGTTCGGAGGAGGTGGTGGTGCTTTTGAGGTAGAAGGAACTGCAGGTTGAGGGTTTTCCTGGAACCTTTGTGTTGTCATCCTTCCATAATTATTTGGTTGCAAATTTTTGACATGGTTGTCCATTGAGGCTGTCCTGAAAGAGTACTTTTGGTGGGGTCAGCCCTGGAAAGTGTAACCTCACAGATCTTGCATGTTACTTTCGGTACATTCACGTTTTTCTGTCCCTCTGGAAATGAAGAAAACTTCCTAATGAAAGCTTCTTTTCTCTTTTTCTGAGGTGGCTTAGTAACAAAATGTTTCTTAGAGGAATATACTGATGAAGTATCTAAAAGAGCAGCCATTGTAGAGTTTGGTTTTAAAAGACTACAGCTCCACAGAATAGATGTTTTTCCTGGGAAAGTCGAAGTAGGATAATCAAAATGAGAGGGGTCTTTCAACAGTTGGAATAGGAAGTATTATGAACTAATCAAAACTCTCCTTTTATGGTCAGATGACTTTGTGTACGCTTACAGTGCTCTTACAATGCTCTTAAGATGCGAGTATGTACGATGTACCTTTGCGATTTGCATAATTGCTTTTAAAAGTAATAATTGCTTATTAAAAGTTTACAAAAGTATTTTCATGTTTGTCCTAAATACTGTCTTCCCTTAATATGTACATTAAATACATAAATATATGTTTTTGAACAATTAGAAACTTTTGCGCCATTTTTCTTACGGGGCGCCGTATATGACGTCACACAGAAGCGTTGATGCGATGCGCAAGGTCAAAGTGTATCTGAAACGAGTGCGTGGATATGTGCAGAGGACCATTTGCCTTACAAAGTGTGGTGCGATTACTGTACGCGTACGGTGCGATTACCCAAAAAAATATGAAAAAGGAATTATAAAGATTCTAATTGTAAAAAATGGAGAAAATAAATGTGGGATTTAGTTTTGTTATTATTTTACATTAAGAATATGAAATATATTTTTAAAAAAATAATATAACTATTTTTCATAAAAATGTCAGAAATTAGTATAAAAAGAAAGAAATGTAATAATTTATACATTTAAAAATTATCATTTACCAAACCATTGAAATTCACTGAAAAAACCATAGGTTTCAGCCACGTTATAGTTAGGAATTAGCATTTAAAAAACCTTGCAAATTCACTGAAAAAACCATAGGTTTCACACATGTTATAGTTAGCTGGAGATTTCACTCATACAAAACCATTGAAATTCCCCCGTTATAGTTAGTTCAGCTAACTATAACTCACGCGCCAGCAATGCACTGCTGATGACGTCACATATTACATCACTCATGACATGGTCAGTGACATCACTCATGACATCACTGATGACATCTCAAATGACATCACTGATGACATGAACCAGTTATGTTATGTTATGTTAATTTCGAATTATATAGCGCCAAATCACCGACATGTCTCTTAGCGCTTGCTTTGGGAACCCGTCCTGGCTTTCCCTGCAAGATAACCCCTACTGGGCATCCCCAAGGTGAAGACCAGGCATCCCATCACAGTGGGGCCGTAGTGGAGATTAAGCAACCTATTGCCCAGAGTTGCAGAGTGTGAACCCATGATTCGAGTAGGCACCGAGGCGAGAATTATCGAGTCCATGGACATTTTGAGCTCAAGACCCTGCCGCGTCGGGAATTGAACCCTGGTCCAGGGTCTGACCTCTGCATCAGGGTCTGCCTCCTCTAACCAGTGAGCCACACTTTTCCACAATGTGAATGTGTGTTTTTCGGAAAATTAAATATGTTTTACATATGTACATCTCAAGGTCGATGGAAGAATAAATGGATATATAAGTGTCTAAAGTGATGATTGTTTTTGTAAAATTGATTGTATAACGGACCGATTAAGTGTATCTTAGTGAATACAAGTACTACAGAGTACTTTTTAAATATTTAGATATCTGTATCAGTGTCTCACTTTGTGTATAGGTGGCTGCATGGGTTGGTGATCAATGCAACCAATTACGTGGGGAAAATGGGCTACCTGATAGAAATCATATTTGGTTAGCTACAATTCCTGTGGTGTTATGGAAAAACCTTGTGTGGTGGTGTAGGCTCTGCAACATGGCATCAATGACTGAGTTGAAACACCTCCAGCTGCAGCTATTACTCCCTGGAACCTACCTGATGCTAGGAAGTGCAGAGAACATAGGACCTGCACATGAGTGGGGATGGTATGTGTCCTGCGAGTCTGACACCGCATTTGTGGATTTAAATCAGCTATGAGATCATAGATCATATCTGCATTCAACCTATATTTGTCAAATATCTCTTCCTCTGTCTGCCCCAACAATGTAACACGCACTCTAAAAATGGGCTCCAGTATCCTCCTTCTTCTCTGTGCTGCTGCTCGAAGCCTCATCCTCCTCATCATGACATAGAGCACTGCCATTGTGAAACATTCTGAGGCCTTCTGGGCCTGCTTAAGTAGTTTGCCAATGGTTACCAACTTATTTCATTTTGTGGTATTTAGCAAATGCAATTTGCGATTCCCAGCAGATTTGCAATTTGCGAATTTTTCATCATAGGTTTGCGATTACCAATTAGTGATTAGCTAATGCGGATTCACTATTTGAGAATCGGTAATTAGGTAATTGCTATTTTTTTGTGATTTTGCAGGAGATTCTGCGATTTTGATTCATGCATTGCTTATGGCTATTTATCGATTAGCAACGTTGGCAATTGCAAATTAGCTTGATGCATGTGGCCCCAGATGACTTATCTGCCTTTTGGGGCGATGAGGGATCAGTACTGTAATCTGACCTCACAGGCTGCCCAAAGATACTACCAGAGGTGCAGAGGCGACTCTATGACATAGGAGACAGAGGTGAGGCGCCTCTTGAAGTGTCTGGGGAGGAAAGAAGTATAGGAGTGCTGAGGGGCTGAAATACAGACTGATTAGGGGGTGGTAGTCAGCACGGACAGAGATATAGCCAATGTCTTCGCAGACTACTAGCAGATGCTCTATGCGGCCTGGTGTGGTGGCATGGATCTAGACATTGAAGCCTTCTTGGAGGAGTTACCAGTTATGGTCCTCGAAGCGGCCCCTAGGAGAGAATTGGAGATGGAACTGACAACGTCAAAAAGAGATAAGAGAGCAGTGTAGGCTATGCAGTCGGCAAAAATGTTGGGTCCCAAAGGATTCCCAGTGTAATTGTATAAGAGACTGGCCTCCTTGCTTCACCCTGTTTGCTAAATTTGTTCAATGAAGTGAGAGGGGAGGGTGTTTTGCCAGCAGACCTTACTCATGCCATCAGTGTGTGTACCCCAAAGGCGGGGAACGCCTTTGCTCTTCATACCGGTCCATCTCATTGCTCAACACTGAGTGCAAGTTCCAAGCAAAGGTATTAGCAAGGTGCCTGGCGGGGGTATATTGTACTTGGTACTGCCCGATAAGACCGGGTTTATTTCTGGAAGGGCACACAGCTTGAATTTATTTATTTTATTTATTTATTTTGAAGGTTGTATAGAGCGCGAACAAGATTCTTGCGGATATCAGAGCGCTTTACAATGATAAAGCTGATTATACATTATGAATAGCATGACACATTATACATGCTGTAATTTGGGGGAAAGAACAAGCATGGGATAAATATAAGAATACACAGGAGAAAAAGTCGTAAAGTACTGAAGCATGGGATCCTAATACAAAAACACAGAAAAGTCGTCAAAGAACAAAACAGGCGCTTCTCGGTTGGAAAGGTTCATGGCAGGGCAGAGTGGTCAAGTAAATTTTGCCATGAGAATCGCTTCTACTTCCTTTTTGAAAGATACGGTAAAAGAATTCAGTCTGGTTTCAGGGGGAAGAGTATTCCAAATCCTAGGCGCCATCCCAAATCGTTTATATGTTTTTTTTTTATTGAATCTTTGAGGTTTCAGTAGTAGGTTGTCTGCAACCCAACTGTGAACAATTCTCTGCCTTCTTTACTCAGAAGACCCTCAACATCGAGAACGATCTCTTAAAGGCCCGATTACTGTATTCTGTGCCACATTCACAAACCTCCCCGTCACCACCACCTACGACACACCAAATCCCTTTAAAGTGTGACCTTAAGAACGAAGCCGCCTGGTCGTCCTTTGACACCTATTCGGAAGAGACTTTGGGCTTGAAACCTTTGAACCACCTCATCGATCCGCTCCCTGCTAACGCTGTTAAAGACCTAACCCCATGGCTAAAAACGTGCAAAATTTCAGTCCCAACGGATGAGCTTCATTAGAGGATGGAAGTAGTTCATAAATGTGGAGTGCTTTGTGGGTGTGGGTGGAACTCTGAGAGAACGTCTACCTTCATTGCGTAGGCTATTGTACCACGGTTTTGAGTCTTTAGTGGAGACTGTCTTTAGTTGAAGAGGGGCTACCTCATTGATTATTGCGGTCATTGAGTTGAGGTAGTGGTTAGTGAAATCATGTACGTCTGCCGTGCCAGCAGGTGGCAATAGAAGGTTGTAGCATGAGAAAGGTAGTGTGTTTGTGTTGAGTTGTTTCAAGTCTCTTTTCCAGATCTTTAATTTCATGGCCTGAATTGAGTTACATTTTACTGTTTCCTTGATAAAGAAGGTAATGATATGGTGATCAGACCAGTCGCAGGGTTGTATCGATTCCACTTGAATGACGTCAGTTTGGGAGATTGTTAGATCCAGGGTTGATCCTTTCTTATGTGTAGGGCCATTGCAGGTTTGGGCAAGGGCTAGATCATCCAGGAAGCTTTTGAGGCAGATGACAATTGCGTTGTTGTTGTCATTCCAGTGGAGATTGAAATTGCCAAGAAATATTAGTTTTTTTTGCCTACTGTTATTAGTTGAAATCATATACATGAGGTGTTCCGAAAATATGAGATTGTCACCTGGCGGATGATAGATGATGTGCAGTGAGCAAGCTTGTTTGCCGTTGCTGCTAAGGTCTAGGCAGAAGGATTCACAGGAAGGGAAGACCGGGGATGTGGCTCTATTTACAGTGATGTCACTTCGATGAATACAGGCTATAACTCCACCTATCTTATCGATTCTGTCTAATCTGATGATGTTGTTTTTCGGGGGAACTAGAATGTCCATCAGTGGGGTGGAGGAATCAGTTAGCTAGGTTTCGGTTAACAAAAGCAGGTCTAGTTCCTGTGAGATGATGAGCTCAGCTATATTCACAGTATGTCTGGAATCTACAGTTTAGGAGTGTGCATTTAAGACGGGGAGTAAGGAGGGAGCAGGAAGGGTCTTTGGTGAGTGGGACTCTTCTAAGGTTGCTATCGACGATCCATCTATGGTTATGTCTGGCAACTCTAAGAGGGTTGAGGTGTATAGTAGGTATGGTCAACTGAGTAGCGGTAATGCCATTAGTGGGAGAGGGTTTGTAAGGTGTAGAAGAGATAGCAGATCGCTTTCAGAGAACGGATTGACGCTTCGCTTAGGGCAATAAAATGTATTGTGGAGGGGAACTGAATTCCAATTGGGTGGTATGGGTTAAGGGGTGTGAGTTATGTGGTGTGATCGGTAGTTCGAGTTAAAGGCTCTTGCGGAAAAATTACGCCAAGGTTGGCTAGATATCAGATCCTTGAAAGATTAGAGTTCCTTTTTAATATGGAGTAAAGCCAACATTATTTCCTCAAATCAAAGGTTGGGTTCAGTTATGAGCGGGGTTGGAAGCTATGTTCTGCATGTGGGTGGCTGCAGATGTGCGGGTAAGGATAGTGTTGGAGGGAGTGTTGTGTGAGAGGGTGGATGAGTGGGGGCTGTAGATGTCTGAGTTGAGGGGGAGGATGGTTGTAATGTGGGTGGGGAAGGAGGAGTAGGGGCGGGGGTGCTCATCAGGTAGTGCATTATCATCGCAGTAGTGTGAGATCGAGACATGTGTCCAACCTAAGACTTCGGAGGGGGTGGATGTTGTGGGGAGAGTACGTGTGAGGAGTATCCTTATAGGTTAGTGATGCCGAGACCGGCGGGATGTTGGAGGATGTAGGTGAATGAGTAGAGGGGGTGGCTGGTTGTAATGTGGGAGTGATAAAGGTAGATGAGAGCAGGGGGAGCTCAGGAGGTAATGTGTGATCATTAAGTTCCTGTATTGTCCAGACATGTAGCAAGACATGGCCGCGCATGGGTTGGCTGAGACGGGGTGAGTACTTGGAAGGGGTAGCAATATAGTGCAAGGATGCCGATACAAAAGAGGTGTTGGTGTTAGGGTGGAGGGAGCTATAGTCTTGTAATGTAGGGGTTCAGTATCAGTAGAGGGACATATGCTGTATCAGTCGTGTTGGGAGGTCGAATGTGTGGGACTGTTGAGGTGTTGTGAGGTTAGGTGGGTTGTCTGGGTGTGGATAATGTAAGAGTCAGATGCCAGAGGTGGACAGGGAGGACAAGAAGCGGGGTTATGGGTGGATTAGGTGGGATAGGGTGTATTGTATTAGGGGGAGGGGTGTCAGCGTCGGAGACCGATGTCGTAAGAGGACAGAGTGGTAGCAGGAAGTCAAGCGTGTTGTTTGGTTTTGGTGCCGTGAAATGTGGTATGTTAGCTGTGTGAGAAAATTGGGTGGAGATCTCATAGGATTCCAATGTCAGAAGGGGCCGGGGAGGTTGGGGGTCCAAGATGTCAGACTGGTTGGGTGAGGTGACTCCCTGTGCGGTGGTACTGGATGGAGATTGGGAACCCACATGGGGTTTGGACACTAGGTTTTTGATGGTAGTGAAGATGTTTTCCAGGCGAGTAAGATTGCGGTCTGTGGCTTGGATGAGGATAATACAGTTACTGCAAATGGTGATGGTTGTTGTCACATGGAAGCTGGGAGGGTGAAATATATAATCTAATACCATGTGCGGTTTTCCTCGTAGAAGAGATCAAGAGTGAGGTGAGGAATGCTTTCCTCCATTGGGCTCTTCGCTTTGTATGGAAAATGAGGTCAGTGATTGTAATCCTGTTGTGTGTTTGAGAAATAAGGATCGACAAAGAGTGTTTCAGGGTGCCATTTTATAAAATTGTGTTTGAACCGTTTGGCTGATTTTTTTGGGAGGTCGGAGGCGTAAATGATGTTGTAGGAGTGTGTGCCTGCGGGTTCCATTATAAGGGCAGTATAGTGGGTGAGATAATATAGAGAGAGATGTGAAGAGAGTGTGAGCCTGGTAGGGAGCGTGGTATGAGGAGAGGGGTGTGAAGAGGAGGGTCGGTGCGGAAGGGGGAGGAAGTCACTGAGGAGGTGGTTGTGGGTAGGTAGTAGCGGGCTGGGTGGGAGGCGTGGGTACAGTCTCAAGAGTCCTGGTTGTAGATCGAGCTGCAGGGTGTAGAGACAGTCACTGAGGAGGTGGTTGTGGGTAGAGTCTCAGGAGTCCCGGTTGTAGACCGAGCTGCGGGAAGTAGAGACAGTCACTGAGGAGGTGGTTGTGGGTAGGTAGTAGCGGGCTGGGTGGGAGGTGTGGGTAGAAAAGTACCTCAAGCGGGTACAGGATAGGTGAGGAGGCGTGCTGAAGGAGGATGGGAAACTAAATCCAAATACATTTGGGCCTTACTATGGGTATCTTCTGTTGTTCAGTCAATTTTGTAGTAGGAGATTGGCTAAAACAGAAATCTAGGCGCTAAATTGCTTCTGTGGTTATTTAGATGTCTAGTTATGGTGTATACATAAACATATATGTAGGTGATTGAAAAACATTGCCTATCTAAGATGGCTGCCATGAAGCTCCAATCTGTGGAGTAGTCCTGTACCTCTTTCGCTGTCCCATGCTTCTCTGTTGCGTAGTCCTCTGTTTCTTTCTATTCACAAATCGCAGAGATACCTTGAGTAGTATTCTATGTAAATGATGAGGGAGTAGTCCTATCTCTATTTTAATTGTTCAGCCATTTTGCGGAAAGGCCCTGATGAGGTTTAATGAGCAAGCCTAAAATGGTGATATTGTACTGCCCACTGACTGACCCGAAATGACAATTATGCGAAGAAGTACATTTAAATGTCTGAACGAAGGGCCTGTCAGATGACCAATAGCAATGACAATCTAAATGGCAGGCTTCCCAGCCCTGGAGTATATGAGTGAAGGAAGCACTGAGGGAGCAATGAGGGAAGGTCGCCGCCCCGCCACAAACAGAGCCCCTGCAGCGGTGACCTTCCAGGGGCGATTTTATTTTACTTGTTTGGTTCCGTGGGCTCATCACTGGTTCGCGATGAAATGCCAAAGGGAAATACCACGAAGTAACTGAAATGAGGGTCACTGCACCCAATTTCAGCCACATACGACGGAGGCTGTCTCCTATGACCTTGTGACGAGCATTTCGTAAAGTATGCTCACCTGCTGCGGCTAAGACCAACCGGAGAACTGCGCTTCATTTCCCCATCAACGGGCACATCTACAATTAGCTCATCGCACCTGGAGCCTGCAAGCTAAGGACGTAATGATGGACGTTCGCCGCCCCCGTCACACGCAGAGCTCCTACAGAGGTAACCTTCCAGGGATTAGCACTCCGCCTCAGACGGGCGGCACCAGCCGCGACCTCGATTCTTGCTGTTGCGCAGGCGAAGCTCGGAGGGATGATCACCACTTGCCCCAGACACAACCACCATAGTGGTGAAATTCCCAGGGCCCTGCACACCTCCGGTGATGTGGATGTGGTTTATGCCAGGACTGAGGATCCGATCGCCACCTCAGATGATCAATGTCCTTGATGCAGAACGTAAAGCCTGGCGGGCTCGAGGTCGGAATCCTCTTTCACAGCAATGGCCTTGCTCTTGATCTGTGCCCACTCGCCAGTCCGCCGAAGTCTTGACCAGCACGGCTCGCGATATGTGAGTGCCTATCCGAGGTTGTTGATCCTACCGTACGTGAAGCAGCCTCTGTATCTGTGATTGTTGAATCATTTCTCTGTCCTGATGTATTGACGTTGCCTTGAAGTTGCCTTGTCGTGGTGGGGCTAACAGGGATATTATGATTAATTTTGATCCCTAGCCAGCGGAGCTCATTCCTCGAGCTCCTCTCCATCCGCCATCTTGTAGTTACAGAGACAACTACATCTATGGTTTAACAGGGTTGGAACTAATAGAGACCCAAAGGTGATAATGTCTCTGTATGCCGAAAAGACTTTTGCCCGCATAGATTGGAGGCACCTGCTATGTACTTTGCAGAGGTTTGGTTTTGGAACCCGGTTCTGCCAGTTGGTGGGTTTTCTTTATAGAGCACCTACTGCAGTAGTGCAGGTGAATGGGTTGAACTCGGACACCTTTGTTCTCAGGCTGGGTCTGAGACAGGGATGTCTGCTGTCCCCCCTTCTGTTCGCGCTGTATTTAGAGCCACTGCCATGCTAGGTGCATTGTCAGGCAGACATAATGGGGCTTCCTAGAATAACAAATGCCCCAGAGTAAATATCATTAAATATCAATGATGCACCAATATATCTTTGGTGGGTGGGGAACATCCCTCATCAGCAGTTCAAATATTAGCACATGCTGATGGAGTCCAGGGGATGGGACTCCTGGAACACTCCCTACTAGAGGCCTGGGTTCTTGGAGATGCACTTCCTTACAAATCTCCCTGATGTATTCAACCCAGATCTGTGACTGGGGGTGAGTGTCTGAAAAGTTTCAGTGCTTCATCCATCATCTTCTTGTGTTTGCTTTGTGCACCCTCAGTTGGCAGTGTATGCCTAGACATGGGTCCCTTGCTCATTTTGCCACAGAACTCAAGCTGGTCTGGCTGTTGAGGGATGATCCCCGAAACCGGTCCCAGAATGTTTGTTTACATTCCAGGGAAGACCTGTCTTGTCAGTTCAGGCTGGACTGTTCACATGAGGTACAGGATCAAGACTGGCTGGATCTGAACTGGGGTGGCAAAGTGAGCTAAGGAACGATGATGGATTCAACTCAGAACTGCGACTGGGGGTGAGTGGCTGGAAAGTTTCAGTGCTCCGTCCATCATCTCCTTGTGTTTGATTTATCTCCCAGCTATAGCCCACCATAATTAGTAACACACAAAGACAATCTGGGACAGCTCTGAGGAAAGTCAGAAGAGGAGGAGGGACCCCTGAAAGATATCAATTGGGAAGCAGCCTTAATACATCCCAGAGAAGTTGCTATTACATCTCTGGTGAGGCTGATCCAATTTAAGTTCCAGCATAGATTATATTATCACTGGTCCCAACTACATAAAATGGGAAGGGTGGTGAGTCCCAAGTGCCTCTGTTGTGGTGCAGGGAATGGTATGGTCTTGCATACAATATCGAGCCACCCGACAGTGAGCATATATTGGTGGGGACATCATTTCTGAAATGGAGGCATTGATGAATGTGGCCATGCCCAGGACACCACAATTTATCATTTTGGGCATACCTAATGACGCAGAGATTCTGCAAAAGCAATTGCGGTTTTGCACACTGGGCTTTGTTATGGTGAACAGGGATTTGACTGAGACATGGAGAAGGGTGTAAACGCCGACAAGCCTTATATAGCGGGAAAGAATGAACAGGTGTATTGAGGTGGAGAGAATGGTGTCTGAGACTTGTGGTTTCCCCTGCCTGCAAATTTGATAAGTCTGAGGATCATGGAGAGCATACCATGGACTACTTGATGATGCAGACGTGCCCCTTGAGGACATGGTGCTACTGGGCTCAGTGTTCTCCTGTTCATTTTGTGAAGTCCCCTGGGTGGGGCTGTGGGGGCTAATGGGAGTGGACTGTGTGTGCATTGTTTAATGTGTTATTTTTTATGTGTATGCCAAAATACAGGGGAATATTCTAGCTAGGAGACTAGTAAAGACAGACAAGTCTGGATTATTAGGGGGGGCGTGCACTATCTGGAAGGCATTCCTTATTATGGGGCAAGCACCAAGACAGGTAGACAATGTTTAGTAGAGAGCCTGTGTGCTGATAGAAAACAGTGGGCAAGCTGTTTATGAAACTCAATGTTACAGGAAACAAATGATGGACGGAATGCTGAAAATCCAAACATTCTCCCCCAGTCAAACGATCTGGCTTAAATCCATCATTATTTTGCCCACTACGCATACCTCAGTTTGGACCCAGCCATATGCAAATCAGTCTTGACCCTGTGCCGCATGGGAACAGTCCAGACCAAACTGCCAGGCCAGGTCCTCCCTGGACCGGAAACAAGCATCCTGGGACCGGTTTCATGGGAACAGTCCAGCCAAAACTGCCAAGCCAGGTCCTCCCTGACCTGAAACAAGCATCCTAGGACCGGTTTCGGGTTTCACCCTTCTTCAGCCAGGCTAGCTTCAATCCAGTGGCACAGTGAGTCAGGGACCCACGTCTGGCCATACTCATCTCACTTAGGACGAAAAGTGTTACAGCCCACTACGCCACCCAAGTTGGTCTTTTGCTTTCTTGTCCTAAGTGCGCCAGGTATGCCCAGACATGGGTCCTGTGCTCACTGTGCCACTGGAATCAAGCTGTCCTGGCTGAAGAGGGTCTAAACCCCGAAATTGGTCCTAGGATACTTGTTTAAGTTCCAGGGAGGACCTGGCTTGGCAGTTCGGGCTGGACTGTTCCCATGAGGCAACAGGGTCGAAACTGATTTGCATATGGCCCGGTCTAAACTGGGGTGGCATGGTGAGCAAAAGAATGATGGATTTAACCCAGATCTCTTAACTGGGGGTGAATGTTTTGATTTGTTCTGCATTCCGTCCATCAAGTATGTGTCTTTTGTTTATGAAACACACACAGTTGAGATATGGTTTGGGTCAAGAGTTCCAAATATTCGTGGGTCTTCGCTACACTGGCCCATCTACATTCTTCTGTCTGCTTTTAAGTTTTTTTTTTATATGCAAGTCTTTTTATTTCATCCCTGCAACAGGGAGTATGCTTAAGAGTGACATGTGCACAGCGATAAGCCTACAACCCTGACAGGGCCGGCCACGTCAAACAAAATGCATAGGAACAGAGTAGGAACGCATATCTATGCGAACTTTATACACTGCGTTATGCCTACAACCCGAAAGGGCTGGCCGCGTAATACCTCTCTTAGTGCACACTGGGCCGTCACTTCCAATGATAGCTCGGCCCCAAGGGCCAAAAATAACCAAGGAACTAGAACTAATAGAAACCTAGGGCCAGACGGCTACAAACCGTAACAGAATGCCTGACGGAGAGGCATCGGTGTAAGGTAGACTGAGGAAAAGAGTGAAAAAGAAAGTTGAGAAAGTAGAAGCGAGAGGGCCTAGGGGGATAGGAGCGTCACACCAGACCCTGGTAGATATCAGCAGCGCCTGTCCTATTTTGCGTTGCGCTCTGTGGGGCTGCTATGGCAGTAGCCTGTTCGATACAGAGGGGGCCACCGCATCATCCACCAAACGCAGCGCCCACAGTTTAGGGGGCATGTGTCGCGCAGGCTCTACTTTGCATAAATATTTCACCAGAGGTTGCCACACCGCCTTAAAGCGTGTGTCGCGGGCCTGCAGTCGAGCTGTAAGGAGCTCCATTGTTATGACATGCCAGAGTCGTACGAAACACGCCGTGACAGGCCGTGCTTCCATTTTTTCCGTCTTTGTCCGCAAGTGGCTCAATTGCCATGTCAAATAATAGAGGCGAGAGCGGACAACCCTGCCTGGTTCCCCTCTCTATAGTAAACGGCTCAGTGAGCTGCCCATTCACTCTAATCCTGGCAGGCGGCGCAATGTAAGGCGCCATAATCCTGGTGACCATCTTCGGACCGAGCCCTATCTTATGGAGGACCGCCCGGAGGAAGGACTAATCCACCCGGTCGAACGCCTTTTCGGCATCCAAGGAGAGGAGGCAGGCCGGGATCTGCCAATGATGGGCCTTGCCCACAAGATGTGCTACTCTCCGCACGTTGTCGGCCCCCTGTCGGCCGCGGATAAAACCCACCAGATCAGGGTCGATCAGGCCCGGCATATGGGGGTCTAGTCGCCTCGCCAGTATCTTGGTGTATATTTTAAAGTCGGTGTTCAATAAGGCTATTGGGCGGTACGACGAGCACAGAGCGGGGTCCTTCCCAGGCTTCAATATTAAAGCGATTTCGGCCATCCCCATGTCCGGGACGGCCCCTGCTCGTCAGTGAAAGAATCGAACAACCGAAGAAGGTAGGGCCCTAGTTGCGCCTGGAACATGCGATAGAAGGACAATGGGAGGCCGTCGGGTCCGGAGTTTTCCCTAGGTGGAGCTCCTGGATAGCTGATGTTATTTCCTCCCGCGTGTCCTCCAGGAGGTGCGCAAAATGGGGGTGTAGCGTCGCCCCGCCATACTGCTCCAGTACTTCCTCCACAAGCTCGTGGGATGGTTTCTCCTCCGAATAGAGTGACGTGTAATACTCCCTAAAAGCCTGGCACTTATCCTTTCCCGCCGGGGAGCTTCAACGTGGGTGGGTGGGTCGTAGGGCGCCTCAATAGTAGGAGCCTTGACTCATCTGGAGTCTGCATCAGTTACCTAGCCTCCGTCACGGAGGCTAGGTAAATAGCCGTGGGACAGGTGACGGTGACGGAGGCTAGGTAACTGACGCAGACTCCAGATGAATCAAGGCTCCTACTATTGAGGTGCCCTACGACCCTCCCACCCACGTTGAAGCTCACCGCATCCACGAGGGAGCTCCTCTTCTTCCAGACTACACTAACTTATATAGGTAGTCCCCTCTGAATGGTAGCTCTTTATTTAATAGCACCGTTTAGTGTAGATACCCAACACCTAACCCCCCCCCCTTTTTCACAGATTACATATATATAGGTCCTGAACAATTGCCACGGTACCATCTGACCAATAGGGCATGAAACATGTCGACCCAAAGAGAAGAGCACTTTAGTGAATGAACTTTCCCCGACAGGGCTGATGCCTCTCTTCTATATATATTTCTTTTTAGTAAGGTGGATTACCAACCAGAATAAAACGTATCGCTTTGGAATATCCAACCTTTTTTAACTCACTCCCATAGCACAACACACTATCTACACTCACAGGGGCCACACAACCCCCACTTCATCATACGGCAAAGGAACAAAAGATCTCCGACAAATAGCCCCTTCGCGGGTGCCCGTTGAGCATTGCAGCGCCGGCTCAGCAAGGAGCAGGTCCATATGATGAAGCATGACACCTAGCTTGCTGGGTGTGTGAGGACCCTAGTTCCGCAAAAGCGGGATCCCGATCCCCCTACCTCCCTTCTCTCTTCCCTGACTCACCACCACTAATTAGTTGGTAGGCGATTCTGCAACACAGAGGAACAGCTTCCATTTCCTTCTTTTTTTTCTTTGATAAATACGCACTGCACCCACCGCCACTCCGAGCACACCACATGGAGCCCCTCGCCGGGACTCCACAGCACAGGGACCAACGCTGCACCTGCCGCAAGCAGGCTCAGGCGGCCAGTCCACCTCCGCAGGTCCCAGGGCACTTCAAAATGGCGAGTCCCCTTCCCGGGACTCACTGCCCGGTTCGGATGCCCCCTCCTGTCAGCGACTCTCCGGGGCGCTGAGGTGTGTTCAGGAGCACTCGCCAGTAAGGGCCATCAGGCAGGGCGTCCCGGGTTCCCCAGACAGTGCCCTTCTGCCAGGATTCACCCGCCGTTTGTCAGGAGCGGGAGCCGCTACAGCAGGGCCTCCAAGATGGCGGGTCGCCGCTTATGGAGTTCAGCCCGGCTCCGCCGAATCCCGTGCCCCTGCTGCCTCTCGAATAGGCCGCTGGTCAGACGCTGTCTCATGGTGTGCCCACACCCTCAAGACATCCGGGGGTGAGTGCAGGACCCCCCCCCGACTCTGCTTTAATGGCAAATACAGGCGGATAGCAGCGGGAGCCCCGTCCGAGCACGTCCGCTCACATCGCCTCGCAAGCCACGCCCCCCTTTTAAGTTTTTGAAGCATAATGTCAATTACTCACTTTCAGGCTCCTTTGAAAAGTACCACATTGTGAGTCTGTGCATTCTAAATTTAATTTGAGACACACAATAGAAACACCTCTCATGTCGGTTTTAGACAATTTGACTGTGTCGGAAAACACAGCTGTTCCTGTCGCCCTAATTCTGTTGGATATGTCTGCTGCTTTTGATACTGTGTCCATCCCATTTTTTCTCCAGATGTACTGGTGCTAGAATTGGCGGAACAGCATACCAATGGTGCAGATCTTATCTAGCGGGCAGACACCATGCTGTCTATCTGCCTTCTTTTATATCAGCTTTTAGGGCCTTTAGTCAAGGTGTTCTGCAGGTCTCCGCTCTTAGCCATCTCTGTTCAATATCGACATCCATCTGCTTGCTACCTTAGTCAGATGTTGTGGGGTGACCTGCTGTACAACTCCCAACTGACCATTGCATTGGACAGAACAGGATAGGCCTCACTCGAGTCAATCCATCATTGCATCACTACAGTGTCCTCTTGGTTATGATTCAATACCCTGAAATTTATTTCAGATATGACCAACGTCCTCTAGATTTCACACACTGCTCCGGCCAAACTGTTCCCATTGATGATCTGGCCTTCTTCTTGACCTGCTTCTCTCAGCCCATTCGAATGAATAAAAAATCTGGGCTTCTACCTGGACATTAACTTGATTTTGACATACAGGCTAATCACCTGACATCTTCCTTTCTTTGGATTTACTGCAGCCATATGAACCCTTAGCCTTTTCAAATCCGAATCATCATCCTTCCCCTTAAATACACTTCACTGGCTTCCTTTGCCAAAAAAGGAATGTCTTTATTGCCCTCCATACCTTATACCACTTTGACCCTCTCTATCTGTGAGTGAAATGTAATATCCATGTTCCAAGTCTGCTCTTCTATTCTCAGGAGGCCTCTCTCCTATTAGCCCCTAGATTTCATTGAGTCCACCTTAGCAGTAGGGCCTTTTTGGTGACGGTCACAAAATTGTGGAGCACTCTTCTGATTACTATGTGAACACTAGTATCACTACTCCACTTTAGAAAGGTTCCCAAAAGGCTCCCAAAATTTGAATTTTGGGCTGATATTTGGCAATTTTTCTTTTGTTTTCTTCTTTTCTTTTATGATTATTAGTCCAAGGTTAGCCTATTGGTCTGTGTTAGTTTAATTCATTTTAACTGTTGTTTGGTTAGGGATTGGTTTGTCTCTCATAATGTGTTTATCTTCTTTTTCTGGACTAGCCTGATGTTTTTTCTTGTCTGTTTTTATTCTTAATGATTTCTCTTTTGGAGAGTGGCTCTCAGTCTCTCAGCCCCAGAACACCTTTCAAGTATGTACTTGCTTACACCTATAACATAGCATGTAGCGAAAGGAGAGGGAGTGTCACCAAAGGATCAAGTAAGAGACTCCTGTAGTAGATCCAGAGCAGGTGAAACAGAACAGAACAACAGAACATCAGATACTGGTGTAAGTGGAACTGGCTGAAATGTTGAGGCGAAAAAGAGGGAACAGAAGAGAGTGTTCAAAAACAATAAACATGCACAAAGAGGGAAGACAGATTTGAATTGGAATGGCATTGAAAAAGTCCCAACAAGATGCACAATTGTCAGGGGTTTTGGTTTGAACAGTTCATATACTGCCCTTTGTATTAAATCTTATGTAATTCATCTTTGCCATTTCGATAGGGAAAGTAACATATTCCATAACAGCAAATACATTGTTAGAAGTTTGCTTTCTGGTTCACAGAAAACACCACAAAAAGACTCCACAGCAGTTTAGAAAAATAGATTATACTTTTATAAATAAAAGATCAAAACGACAAAGACCCAATACTTAGAAGTCAAGATACGAGTGTTTAAACATCAAATCCACAAATTGTGCCTAGAAGCATTAGGCGCCAAAAGGGTTAATGTGTCGCACTGGACAGGGACAAAGTAAAGAGTTCAGACCTACAGCAATGGAGTGTGGGCTAGACACAGGACCCACAGAGGCCTGGCTGAGCAAAAGTACCTTAATCCTGGTCGCCAACAATGAGATGGGGTGTGCAGCGAAGCGATGCATCTGTGTCTATCCCAGAGTCGAAGAGATGCGTTGGGTTCTCCATGTGACGGTAACAATGCGCTGGGTCTAAAGATGAAGCACAGGTTCCAAGATGTGTGGGTTCCGAAGCTCATGCACCATGCTTCTCCTCGCAGTCGAAGGGATGCGTGTATCATCCTTCTGCAGTGGCGGTGATGCTCTGGTTCTGAGACAGCCAATTTGGCTCTTGCACCAGAGGATACATCGATTCCATTGTAGCATGCACATGTGTTCACTTCGAATAAACCTGGCACAGGAGCAGAATGGAAAAATGTGATGTCCCTGAGTCTTCTAAAAACAGGAGGCTAGTCAGTTGGTCATAATTTTACGCTGGGTCAAGTGATGAGGGTCCAGTCAGAGAGAGCAGCGGGCAGCAAGGTAACAAAGCAAGGCAGCAGTCTTCCAGAGCAGCAGTCCAGCAGAGTGGCAGTCCTTAGCACATCAGTTCTTCTCGGAAAGTTGATTTCAAATCCAGAAGTATCCTAAGTTGGTAGGGATAGAGGTCCAGTACTTACACCATGTTATGCCTTGGAAGTGGGGGTGACGTCAAAGAAAGGTATTCAAAGTGCACAAAGGTCCTTTGTTCCTACCCTCATTATATACTCATTACAGGGGGTTATGCAGCCCTTTGTGTGTAGACAGAGCAGAGCCTATTTAGGTGTAAGTGTGAGGCTGTGCTTTTTTATTTTTTATTTTTATAAAATTTTTATTGAAGTTCTTTGGGTCATGATGATGGACGAAATGAATACAGATACAGTATAACAATCAAAAATACGAATACAAATAGATTCAAAGTATCTGTCAAGAGGCTGCACAGGGGGTCATTAACATTAATACATTAGTCCATAATTACTCAAAATACGATCTCCAAACTTTATCAAACTTCCTCATTTTTCCAATTCGATATGCATATACGGATTCACTCTTTCTTACATTCTTCATTTTTTGAAACCAAGCATGGAAAACGGGAACCAGTATTGTTTTCCAATTCTGTAAGATCAAAGACCTTGCCTCTGCCATTGCGATAAACAACAATTTAAACATCTGATCTGTCAGTTCAAGATCGGAGTCGTGACCATACAGCATTAATCTAACATTGTAAGTAACCTGGATCTCACAATAGGTTTGTAAAAATAAGAAGATCTCATTCCAAAACGGAGCAATTTTAAAACATTGAAAAATGATGTGAGACCAGTTAGCTAAAGTACATTGCTGACATCTAAAACAATTGGCAGAAGTGTTAATGTACATTTTAGCAGTGGCAGCTGGAGTATAGTATAGAAGCCATTTGCTAAAGAATATCATTCTTCTCCAGTTTGAACCACGCAGTGCTTCAAAATTAAGTCTATTTAGTATCTTCCAAGTAATAACAGAAAGAGCATGGTTTTCTTGTTCCTGCCATTTTTTAATGGCCTTCAAGCTCCAATCCTGCTCAATTTGACGAGTTAAACAGCGTTTCCATTCCCCTGGCTTCCTGGTCCGTACTACCAAAAACAAATCGTCCCATAATTGGTTAGAAGAACAGATATCTTGAGGGTCTAATTGTCTCAGCAGCTTATAAATCAAGCTATACGAACCCATTAACAGAAAGTTTCCCCGAATTAAATATTGCATCTCAAGGTGTTCTGCAGGTCTCCGCTCTTAGACATCTCTGTTCAATATCGACATCCATACGCTTGCTACCTTAGTCAGATGTTGTGGGGTGACCTGCTGTACAACTCCCAACTGACCATTGCATTGGACAGAACAGGATAGGCCTCACTCAAGTCAATCCATCATTGCATGACTACAGTGTCCTCTTGGTTATGATTCAATACCCTGAAATTTATTTCAGATATGACCAACGTCCTCTAGATTTCACACACTGCTCCGGCCAAACTGTTCCCATTGATGATCTGGCCTTCTTCTTGACCTGCTTCTCTCAGCCCATTCCAATGAATAAAAAATCTGGGCTTCAACCTGGACATGAACTTGATTTTGGCATACAGGCTAATCACCTGACATCTACCTTTCTTTGGATTCACTGCAGCCATATGAACCCTTAGCCTTTTCAAATCTGCATCATCATCCTTCCCCTTAAATACACTTCACTGGCATCCTTTGCCAAAAAAGGAATGTCTTTATTGCCCTCCATACCTTATACCACCTTGACCCTCTCTATCTGCGAGTGAAATGTAATATCCATGTTCCAAGTCTGCTCTTCTATTCTCAGGAGGCCTCTCTCCTATTAGCCCCTAGATTTCATTGAGTCCACCTTAGCAGTAGGGACTTTTAGGTGACGGTCACAAAATTGTGGAGCACTCTTTTGATTACTATGTGAACACTAGTATCACTACTCCACTTTAGAAAGGCCCCCAAAAGGCTCCCAAAACTTGAATTTTGGGCTGATATTTGGCAATTTTTCTTTTGTTTTCTTCTTTTCTTTTATGATTATTAGTCCAAGGTTAGCCTATTGGTCTGTGTTAGTTTAATTCATTTTAACTGTTGTTTGGTTAGGGATTGGTTTGTCTCTCATAATGTGTTTATCTTCTTTTTCTGGACTAGCCTGATGTTTTTTCTTGTCTGTTTTTATTCTTAATGATTTCTCTTTTGGAGAGTGGCTCTCAGTCTCTCAGCCCCAGAATACCTTTCAAGTATGTACTTGCTTACACCTATAACATAGCATGTAGCGAAAGGAGAGGGAGTGTCACCAAAGAAACAAGTAAGAGACTCCTGTAGTAGACCCAGAGCAGGTGAAACAGAACAGAACAACAGAACATCAGACACTGGTGTAATTGGAACAGGCTGAAATGTTGAGGAGAAAAAGAGGGAACAGAAGAGAGTGTTCAAAAACAATAAACATGCACAAAGAGGGAAGACAGATGTGAATTGGAATGACATTGGAAAAGTCCCAACAAGATGCACAATTGTCAGGGGTTTTGGTTTGAACAGTTCATATACTGCCCTTTGTATTACATCTTATGTAATTCATCTTTGCCATCTTGGATAGGGAAAGTAACATATTCCATAACAGCAAATACATTGTTAGAAGTTTGCTTTCTGGTTCACAGAAAACACCACAAAAAGACTCCACAGCAGTTTAGAAAAATAGATTATACTTTTATAAATAAAAGATCAAAACGACAAAGACCCAATACTTAGAAGTCAAAATAAGAGTGTTTAAACATCAAATCCACAAATTGTGCCTAGAAGCATTAGGCGCCAAAATGGTTAATGTGTCGCACTGGACAGGGACAAAGTAAAGAGTTCAGACCTACAGCAATGGAGTGTGGGCTAGACACAGGACCCACAGAGGCCTGGCTGAGCAAAAGTACCTTAATCCTGGTCACCAACAATGAGATGAGGTGTGCAGCCAAGCGATGCATCTGTGTCTATCCCAGAGTCGAAGAGATGCGTTGGGTTCTCCATGCGACGGTAACAATGCGCTGGGTCTAAAGATGAAGCACAGGTTCCAAGATGTGTGGGTTCCGAAGCTCATGCACCAGGTTTCTCCTTGCAGTCGAAGGGATGCGTGTATCATCCTTCTGCAGTGGCGGTGATGCTCTGGTTCTGAGACCGCCAATTTGGCTCTTGCACCAGAGGATACATCGATTCCATTGTAGCAAGCACATGTGTCCACTTCCAATAAACCTGGCACAGGAGCAGAATGGAAAAATGTGATGTCCCTGAGTCTTCTAAAAACAGGAGGCTAGTCAGTTGGTCATAATTTTACGCTGGGTCCAGTGATGAGGGTCCAGTCAGAGAGAGCAGCGGGCAGCAAGGTAGCAAAGCAAGGCAGCAGTCTTCCAGAGCAGCAGTCCAGCAGAGTTGCAGTCCTTAGCACATCAGTTCTTCTCGGAAAGTCGATTTCAAATCCAGAAGTATCCTGAGTTGGTAGGGATAGAGGTCCAGTACTTACACCATGTTATGCCTTCGAAGTCGGTGTGACGTCAAAGAAAGGTATTCAAAGTGCACAAAGGTCCTTTGTTCCCACCCTCATTATATACTCATTGCAGGGGGTTATGCAGCCCTTTGTGTGTAGACAGAGCAGAGCCTGTTTAGGTGTAAGTGTGATGGTGTGCTTTTTTATTTTTTATTTTTATAAAATTTTTATTGAAGTTCTTTGGGTCATGATGATGTACGAAATGAATACAGATACAGTATAACAATCAAAAATACGAATACAAATAGATTCAAAGTATCTGCCAAGAGGCTACACAGGGGGTCATTAACATTAATACATTAGTCCATAATTACTCAAAATACGATCTCCAAACTTTATCAAACTTCCTCATTTTTCCAATTCGAGATGCATATACGGATTCACTCTTTCTTACATTCTTCATTTTTTGAAACCAAGCATGGAAAACGGGAACCAGTATTGTTTTCCAATTCTGTAAGATCAAAGACCTTGCCACTGCCATTGCGATAAACAACAATTTAACCATCTGATCTGTCAGTTCAAGATCGGAGTCGTAACCTTACAGCATTAATCTAACATTGTAAGTAACCTGGATCTCACAATAGGTTTGTAAAAATAAGAAGATCTCATTCCAAAAAGGAGCAATTTTAGAACATTGAACAATGATGTGAGACCAGTTAGCTAAAGTACATTGCTGACATCTAAAACAATTGGCAGAAGTGTTAATGTACATTTTAGCAGTGGCAGCCGGAGTATATTATAGAAGCCATTTACTAAAGAATATCATTCTTCTCTAGTTTGAACCACGCAGTGCTTCAAAATTAAGTCTATTTAGTTTCTTCCAAGTAATAACAGAAAGAGCATGGTTTTCTTGTTCCTGCCATTTTTTAATGGCCTCCAAGCTCCAATCCTGCTCAATTTGACGAGTTAAACAGCGTTTCCATACCCCTGGCTTCCTGGTCCGTACTACCAAAAACAAATCGTCCCATAATTGGTTAGAAGAACAGATATCTTGAGGGTCTAATTGTCTCAGCAGCTTATAAATCAAGCTATATGAACCCATTAACAGAAAGTTTCCCCGAATTAAATATTGCATCTCTTCAGGAATTATACAATTTCCCTCCTTTAAAAAAATCTAATAAGGTATTAAACCCAACACGGTTCCAGAGCGTTACGATATCTGATCCAATATTGGTCCCTGTATACATAAAGACGTACATTATGGGAGTTCTGGTGTTAAACTGCGGGAGAGAATATCTTTTAATAATACTATCCCTTCGTTTAAAAAACCAGTTCATAATCCTATAGCGGGCAAGTTTTGGAGATTTAGGAATTTGTAATGGAGAGGGAATTTGAGCGTCAAGACATATTTGGTCAGTAAAAAAATTAATGAATAAGTTTGGGCTAAACATTTTAATTTTAAATCGATCTAAATATTGGGCAAAATATGCACTATAATAGTCTTTGATATTAGGTCATGAGAGACCACCCAAGTCAGTATCTGCATATAATGTCCGTATTGCTAGCCGAGATTTTATTTTTGCCCATATAAATCCAGAGAACAAAGTTTCAACTTTTGAGAAAAAAGTACCAGGCAGAAAGCATGGAATAGTTGAAAATAAAAAATTAAAAAGCGTGAGCACGGACATTTTAATCAGGGCGACATCGCCCAGAATAGAAAGTGGCAGCGGATTCCATCTATCCAACATTAAGTGTACCTTCCAAAGAAGAGGTTCAAAATTAAGTTTATATAGGTCCACGACTACAGCAGAAAAAAAGACCCCTAAATATTTCTTAGGTATCAAATTATTACAGCCGGCCAATTCTGTTTGTAGCTCCGAGTCCGCTCCTCCGCAAACTAAAATTTCAGTCTTTTTTCTATTAATCCGATAGCCGCCTAAAGCTTCGAATTCTTCAAAAAGTTGTAAAACAAAAGTCTGAGATTGAATATCCGGTTTAATTAATAACATAATGTCGTCAGCGTGAAGTTAAATTTTATCCATAGAGGTAATCGGAGGGACAATATTCTCAGAACTACGAATAGCTGCAGCTAACGGCTCAATAAAAAAAGCAAAAAGAATAGGGGACAAAGGGCAGCCTTGCCTGGTGCCTCGTTGAACCATCACTGTGCCTACCATTACTGAATTAATAATTATGTTAGCTTTAGCACCGGTGTATAAGTTTTGAATTAAACTAATAATTTGTAACGGAATTCCAAAATGTGTTAAAATAACGAATATTGTTTTCCAAACCACCAAATCAAAAGCTTTTTCTGCGTCCCCAAAAAAAATTAAGGCAGGAATTTTTTTAATCTGATAAAAATCTAAAGCTTCAATCAAAAAATGAGTGTTACTAACTAATTGACGGCCGCAACAAAGTCATTTTGATCAGGGTGGATAAGACCGGCCGCAATATTATTAAAACGTTTAGATAATATTTTTGTAGTGATCTTGTAGTCGGTGTTCAGTAATGTGATGGGCCTATACGAGTTAGGGTCTTTAGGGTCTTTAACCTTCTTCACAAAGCTAACAACAGAACATATACCAAAAGAGTCTGGAACATGCCCACCAGCCAACATAGAATTTAATAGTGAAAGTAATAAATCAGAAAAGGAAGTAAAAAAAACTTTAAAAAATTCAGCGGGGAGGCCATCCGGACCACAGGCCTTACCACTCGGTAAGTCCTTAATCACCAATTCTAATTTGGCCATAGTAAATGGGCTCATCATTGCTTCCTGATCCATTTGCAATAGACTAGGTAACTCATATCTGCTTAAAAAATTAGTAAGTTTTGAATGCTCTATGTTTTGATGTTGACTATATATCTTTTGATAATGAGAAAGCATTATATTACCAATTGCGACGGATTCTGAGGTCTCTGTATGTGTAGTCGGGCAGATTACCGAGCGAATCTGGTTCGGGGAGGCTTGTTCTTTCGCCTGCCAGGCTAAAAATTTACCGGTGAAGTTGCTCTTCTCATAAATTTTCTGAGACTGTCTTCGAAACTGCTCTTCACTTTGTGCAAAGAAATTTGCACTAAGTTCTCATTTTAGTTCGTTTAATTTACTTTGGACGGTGCTAGAAGGATCGGATTGCCGTTAAAGAGTTAAAGTATGAATTTTTTGATATAGTCGATTTCTAGTTTGTTTAATAGCAGACCACTCCACTGCATCCTTGCTTATTATGATGCCACGGATAAAAGCTTTCATTGAATCCCAGATGATGTGAAGAGGGGCTGTGTCAGAGTTACGTATGATAAACTCTGTGATCTCCAGTTTCAAAGAGGAGATCAAATTATCGTTCTGTAAGTATGTTTTATCAAATAGCCATCTTTTGAGAGTTCTAATGTCGTCATCCGCCACAAATTCAATAACTAGCATCGCGTGGTCTGAGAACCCGTTATACAAAAAGCTTTGGTAAGAAAATTTTAATTGCCTAGAGGCTAAGAAAAAGTCAATACGGGAAGAAGATTTATGCCTCCCTGACCAACAAGAGAAATATTTCTTTGCGGATTTTTCAGACGCCAAGGGTCACAAAGATCTAATACTGTTATATTATCCATGATAGATCTGCGTGATTTAGGTTTTAGTTGTCTTTTAGGGGGAGTAGTTGAATCTAGTTTTAAATCCATAAGAATATTAAAATCTCCCCCAATAACTATATCTCCTTTGACCATAAGTAATGATTGGAGCAGGCCCTCGTAAATTTGAGAAGAGTCATCAACTGGGGCATAAAAACAAACAAAGGTAATCGGGTTAATTCTATTTTTCACTAAGCATGTGGCCCAACACCAACGTCCAGCACCCCCTTCTTCAAACTGAAGAATGTCCGGTTCTAGATTTCGATTAATGAAAAGGGCAACACCTCGTTGAGACTCTACAGAACATGAAAACCCCCGATATGAAGCCCACAATTTAAACATAGAAAAGACATCAATCATTGCAGCTGCAATATGAGTTTCCTGTAGCATCACAACAGCAGGATTCTCTGTTTTGATCCAAAGCTCTATGGCACACATTTTTTTCTATTGTTTAGCCCATTAACATTAAAAGAAATTATTTTGAGCCCCCTATTAGACATTTCAAACAAACAATTTTTACAAAAGAAAAGTTTCCAAACATCTTCATGTATCCTTTCTGTTCAATTAATCTTTCATTTCTACCCAAAAACACTTCAATTGTTCCCCTTTTTTTCCCCAGTAACACCAGTTACCCCCCCCTCCAACACCCTGTGCCCTGCCCCGTGGCCCTGCTCTACGCTTCCTCCTTCCCACCACACTGGCCACCAGGTGCTAACCCCTGACATAGAGGTGCCTTGTTGTTGCACCCCTTAACCCCATGACTTCCTTTTTCCTATCCTGCCCCTCCTCCATTTAACAGAATATTTTAAACAAGAACGGAGTAAAGAAAAGAAAAAATGCAATCCTGACCCAGATAATAGGTAGAGGGGCATCAAATCAAATCAACTCAAGGAAACTTATTTAACCCTGTGGAATCCCCCCAAGCAGTTCACGTGCTTCATCAACATCAGTGAACATGTAGAATTTGCCCCTGACCAAAACTTTTAGCTTTGATTGCTGCGCAATCGTAGCTTGTGCGCCTTTATCTTTAAATAGCTGTAGAATCTTAACAAATTCCTTTCTCCGCTTAGCAGCCACAGCGGACATATCGGAAAAAATCCGACATTTAGTCGTAGGGTTAGCAGCAAATTGTCTCTGTTTAAAAGCTAAGGAGAGAATAGTTTCTTTAACTCGCACGTCTAAAAAATTCACCAGGATGGTCCGAGGGAATGTAGAATTGGCAAACTGACGGGCAGGGACTCTGTGTGCACGAGTAATTGTCAAGTCTCCTTTGAACTCAGGAATAACCTCCTGAAGAAAAAAGAGGTGATCCATTGCCTCATATCAGATCCTTCGATATTTTCTGGGACGCCTACTATTCTGAGGTTTGACCTCCCGTTATAATTTTCTAGCTCATCAAGGTTATATTCAAGATCCCTTAAGGATTTTGTCATATTTGAGACATCCTTTTTAATTTCTGTCATATTATCCTCCAAACCCGAAATCCTGGTCTCAGCCTCTTGAAGCCGGATAGGAAAAGAGGCCATGGAATCTTCGATTTTGTCGAGGCGCTGGCTAATTACTGCCAATTCCTCTTTTTGGGATTGTTTTAATACTCTCACCTCACCCAAAATCAAGTTTAGCATGTCTTTTACTGATATTTGAAAATCGCCAGTTGTTTCAGTGTCCCTACCCAAACTCAAGCTCTGCACATTGGTAGCCTCAGCCAAGTTTAAATTGGGTTGTAGGATTACAGGGGAGACTTCTACAAAATTCTCTTTACCGCGAGCAATAGGGATTTCTGGATTGGAGTGCAAGAGATTAGTTGCAGTTATGTCATCAGTTTCGACTATTTCAATGGGGCTTAGCAAGGACCCCAGGCAGTCCAAGTTTTTTCGAGAGAGCTGTTGTTTTTGCACAAGAATGGGCGATTTCAGAGCAAGCGATATTATTAGACGCAGCAACAGTTAATATCTTCTCAAATAATGGAAATTGTTTGGAGATTTTGGCAGTTCCAGCTGACTTCACCTTTTGGGGTGTCTGAGAGCCGCCTTCATTAGGACATGCCACTACTTTATCTCAAGTAGTGACTAGTTGTTCCACATCCTTCAAAGATGCCTCCAAGCCCTCCTGCACCCCATCGGTACCAGGCTTTCCAAGATTAAGCTGGGAAACAGGGATAAGTAGAGAGACAGGTAGCTCGTCTTCACCAGAACTTGCCGTAGCCTCGGCGTAAGAGCCTTCTTTATCCGCGGCCATGTCTGCCCTTTTGGACGCTTCTACCCCGTCTTTCACTTGCTGGCAACAAATTCTAGCCTTTGCCCTAGCCGTTAACTGCTTCCCCATCACAAGCCAGTTGCAAGCAATCACTGTTCTATATGCCGCACAGCCATAAAATGGAACCATGATCACAGGGGAATGCTGGAACTTATAGTCCTACCTCAACTGCGGCCGCTACCAGATGTCCAGATGTCCAGAAGGCAGCGGCGGCGAGGAGGACAAACGAAATTAGCGGATTTCAGGTAAGTGCAACAAGGCGGGTATTAAACAGTCCGATGCTTTTCCGAGGTCACAGGCGCAGGGTAGTTTCGAAACGCCGTCTGATGTCAAACACCGCGGAACTTCTCCCCACAGGCTGAAAAGTGGATCCTATATGGAAATGGCCAATAGTCAAAATCCGCGTCTTAGGAGATTATAGTCGATACGCTGTGCTACACCCACTTCCGCCAGCGCTTTTCAAAGACCGTTTTTTCTTTTCTTTTCCGGGGCGGCTCAGAGAATTTCATCGGCACTGCCAGGACGCCGAGCCGGAGCTGCCGCCATCCGCCGCATGTATGGAGGGAGGGGCAAAGGAACAGGAAGCCCAGGAACTACGGGGAGGCGTGGAACTCCTCCCAAGCCATCCGCCGGCTGTGCTCAGCTTCTCCTTTCCTTCCTCCCAGGAAGATAAATAAAGTCACACCCAGCCTTCCTTTGTATGTAGCTCTCCCAAGGCAATTAACAAAGTGAGCTGTCACCCAGGATAGCCAGTGATCAGAGACATGCATTAGACACCAAATGACCAAGAGTAGATAAATGCCTACCTTTCTAACATTGACATTTGCAAGATGGTAATGATAAATTCTAATTTGCCATTAAAGAGGAGTTATCATTACAATTCCATGAGTATTAAACATGGCAGCTCAACCTGCTTCTAATTTAGAATGACACTTATTAGACATAACAAGGAATCTCCAATGTTCACCTATGGAATGGTTAGGCCTCACGGTTGAGAGTTTTTCACAACCAGGACATGTACAACTTAAAAGTGCATGTCCTAGCTTTTAATCACACATCACCTGGCCCTATGGGATGACTAGGGCCTACATTCGGGGTGACGTATATGTAATAAAAGGGGAGTTTATGGCTTGGCAAGGTGTTTTCAATGCCAAGTCGAAGTGGGAAGTTAAACTGCACACACATGCTCTGCAGTGGCAGGTCTGAGACATGTTTAAAGTGCTACTTTTGTGGGAGGCACAACCAGTGCTTTAGGCCCACTAGCAGCATTTAATTTACAGGCCCTGACACCTAGATACATATGAGAAGTGGATTATTATTTGGGGTCGATGGTAGTCCACCCCAAATATTAATGTCAATGTTCCTGTTAGGTACAGTATTTGTCTCAGTATTTCCAGCCTGAGCTCACCCCCCGGTAGCTATGATAAAGAGCAGGCAGGCTAAACTTAAGAAAATGTGTAAAGTATTTAGGAGAACCAAAACAGTTAAACGTTAAAAAAGTTAACACAATAAGAATCCTACTGCAATTTAAAAAGATAGAGAACATTTTAATGAACTAAATGACACTAAAATGATGAAAATCCAGTAATGGCAGCAGGGTCGGATATGAGGACCATATATGTTCTGGTGAAAGAGTTACTTGGACTTAAAAAAATACAACAACAAAGACCCAACACTTGAAAGTCAAGATACGTGTTTTTAGTATTAGATCTTTTTATTGAAAAATCAGCTCGCACATAGACAGTTGAACTTTCGGCGAATCGAAAAACATGCAATACATAGGAAAATGGCGTGGAAACACTGTGACAAGAATGTCTGATGAGCCCAGATGACCTACCAAGCCCTCTCTACTCTTGGCAATACTGTATAAACGAGCCTGCAATAATAAGAACAGACAAAAACAAGATCCAACCCCCCAACCCCTACCCCCACACCACCCCCCCACCTACCCTCCCACCTCCCCCATTCCAGGCCCAGAGCCCCCCCACATCAACACATCCATCCCTTACAGAGCGTCTCAAGAATCGACCTGTGACAAGCGTAACAGACGCAAGTATCGGGGGCATGTCACCTCTCTGAATTCTGTAGCCAGCAGGGACAAGAATGGCTGCCACAGTTCTGCATACTTGGACCCCTCCCCTGCTTTGATTAGTGATAACTTTTCCATACCTAGAACCGACTAACGGCGATGCAGCCAACCCTGGAATGTGGGGATATGCGGAGTGCGCCGAAAAGGCGAGCACGTTCTGAACGGCGGAGCCCAGGGCAATAGCAATCAATCTGCCCCTGCGCGATTTCAACGGGTAGGTGATGAAATTAGGTAAACCTAATAGGACATAGGCAGGGAACCTAGGGATTTCCGTATCAAAATGTGCATCTATCTCTTCCAGTACCCCTGAGTCTGGGCGCAGTCCCACAACAGATGGACCAACATACCCTTCTCGCCACATCCCCGTCAGCAGGAGGCCTCCCTCGTGTGGTCCATTTCGTGCAACATCTCGGGCGTATAGTGCCAATAGGTCACTAATTTAGTAAAGGTGTCTGTCAACCCCATATGGTAAGTGGAGTGCCTTGCTCGATAGTAGATACCCTCCCATTCCTTCTTACTCAACACCCGTCCCAGATCCCTTTCCCAGTGGGCCCTTCCTGAGTTATACACGCGTGAGAACCGATCTAGTAGCATGTGGTATAAGTCCGATATGAGCCGTTTACCCGCCGTCCGTGTAATTAGCCAATATTCATAAGGACTGAGCTTCCGATCCGCCCCTTCCCTAACCTGGGCATTGAGTGCCCTGTGACGCATTTGCAAATAACGGAGCGGTTCCGTCTCTGGCAGGCCATACTCCCGTCTCAAAGTCTCGAACGGAGCCACCCCCTCCCCTGTATATAATTGGAACAGAAATCGTCTCGACCAGGCCCGAAATCCGGGTTCTCCATCAACGGCGTAAGTGGAGATGGAAATGTTGTCAGATAGTGCTTCGTGCTGGTCTGGTCCCATACTTCCAACGGGACTCTCGTGATAAACGAGGCATACAAGTTGCGAGGTCGCGGTTGTTTGCAGAGGAAAGGAACCTCCTGCAACGGGCGGCCCGCCACTGCCTGGTCCTGAAAGAGCCAGTGTTTTTCTGACTCCCACCTGCTCCACTCCACCAGGGTCCAGAGATGAGCCGATAGATAATACAGCGTCAGGTCCGGGAGACCCAGGCCACCCTTCACCGGTGGCAACATTGCCAGTCTAAGCTTCCTTCTTGGGCGCCTACAGTTCCATATGAATTGGGCGAGCTCCGACTGTGTTTGGGGGATCCAACCCTCAGGGAATGGCACGAAATATGTACAGGATTTGCGGAAGAATGGTAATTCATTATGGCAGCTACTCTGCCCAGCCAAGAAAGCGGGAGATGTTTCCATCTGCCCAATTCCGTACAAAGTGTCTGACGAAGCTTGGCGTAATTGATAGGCACCGTATCCTGCAGTGTGGCCGCCAACTGGATTCCCAGGAATGGGACAGCCTCCGACGCCCATCGGAAGGGAAAGTGCTCCTGCCGGTAGGCCCGGGTGTGCCCCTCAAGCAAAAGGTCCAGCGCCACCAACTTTGTCATATTAACCTTAAAGCCCGCCGCACCAGCAAACGTTTCTAGGATCTCCGTACAGGCCGGCAGAGAAGCACTAGGGGAGGCTAGGGAGAGAAGGACATTGTCTGCGTGTAAGCTAATTGTGCGCACGTACGCACCAAACTTAATCCCCTTTTCTCTCTGATCTACTCTCATTGCCTGCGCCAGCGGCTCCATATAATGCGAAAATAGCAAAGGTGACAGCGGGCACCCCTGCCGCGTCCCCCGTTCAATGGGAAAACGGGGCGAGGAGCATCCGTTGACTCTTACTGTCGCCGGAGGGAAAGTGTAACAATTCAGGACCCAGGTTCGAAACTTCACTCCTATCCCCGCCTTTATCAGGACTTGTTCCAGATATGGCCAGTGGACCCGATCGAACGCTTTTTCGGCGTCAATCACGAGCATCATGTATTCCCCCGATGTCCGCATGGCCTTCTCTATCAGGTGCAGAGCCCTCTTAGTGTTGTCGGCAGTTTGTCGCTCCGGGATGAGCCCCGCCTGGTTCCGCTCGATCAGCCCCTGCATGAGCGGTGCCAGCCGCGCTGCGAGGATGCTAGTGTAGATTTTGAGAACAACGTTAAGGAGAGATCTGGGGCGGTAGGCTCCGTACTGTGTGCTATCCTTCCCCGATTTAGGGATGACCGATATGGTGGAGTCTAATAAGTCACACCGGACTCCTCGAATGAATTAAATAGGGCAGCCAATAATGGTGCTATCTGAGGACAGAATGTTTTGTAGAAAATTGCTGTAAAACCATCCGGCCCTGGAGCTTTAGCCAATTTAAGGCGCGAGAATGCCGATATCACTTCTTCGGGACGAATCCTGCTATTCAGGTGCTCTGCTTGATCTTTCGACAAGGCAGGCAGAGGAACGGACTCTAGAAAAGCCTCTCTGTCGGCAGGATCAAGCCACTCCCCCACGTAGAGGGAAGTATAAAAGTCGCTAAAGGCCTTTGCTATGTCACCGTCTTCGGTAACCCGCTCCACGCCCCGTGTAGCAATCTCTTGCACCATGCATCGCTATTGAGTTTCCCGGAGTGCACGCCCCAGCAGGCGCCCATACCTGTCCCCCCCAGTGTAGTACATGTGCCTTACTCTCAGGGCAGCGAATTCCGCCCTATCCTGATCTAAGGAGGCCAGCTGCTGTCTTGTCTGGCGGAGCTGCCTCCACACCCGAGACGTGCCAGTTGTCTGGTGCATCTGTTCAAGCTCTCGTGTCCGTAACATGAGTTCCTCGCGTTTGCGTGCCCTCTCTGTGTTTTACGCCGCCGAGACTACGATAATCTCGTCGCGCAATACCGCCTTGAGCACCGCCCAGTATGTAGCCAAAGAGGTGTCCGAGGTGTGATTATGTGATAAGTAGTCTGTAATGGCCCCTCTGATTTTCTCTACAGTATCCTTACGGTGAAGCAGCGTGTCGCGCAACATCCAGCAACGCGCTGCCCTAGTCACAGGTGGGAAGGAAAACACCACTGAGAATGATGCATGGTCGGAGAGCGCAGCAGCATCTATCTCTACCGCTGTCGCAAGCGCCTTAAGGGATGTGGAGGATAAAAAGTAGTCCAGCCTCGCATAGGTTTTATGTGCATTAGAATAATAGGAATATTCCCTGACTCCCGGGTGAAAGCTGTGCTAGAGATTAACCATCCCCATCTCCTCCAATCTAGCCAAACCCCTCCGGATAAAGTTCCTGCCTGTGTGGAGTGCTGCCCTGATCTGTCCAGTAAGTTGTCAAACACCAAGTTCAGGTCCCCCCCAACCAAGACATGCCTATCAGGTGTCGCAGCCGCCTCATTAAGCACCGGGTGGAAAAGTTTCTCCTGACCTTCGTTAGGTGCATAGACTGAGCTAACTGTAAAGGTAGTCTCCCCCAGGAGAATCTGTAGGAGAGTAAATTCCCTCGTAATTTGGCCACTTTCTGTACCGCCCTCCCCCTGAAGTGCTGGGCCACCAATATCGCCACCCCCGCCGTCTTCGTGGGGCCTGAGGAGAAGAACTGGAATGGGAAGCTGCGCGCTTTCATCCAAGACAGTCTTTGGTCAACAGGTGCATTTCCTGGAGAAGGCAAATATCAGCCTTTGAACTTTCCAGGAACAATAGGACTGCCCTCCGCTACACGGGATTGTTAGGCCTCGAACATTCAGGGTGAGGAGACGGAATTCAGTCGCTGGCATAACTAATCACTTACCCTGAAACCTCTAAGCCCCAACTCAACAATGCTCCTATGACATACCTAGCTCCAAGGGATTGACTACTCTGCCAAAGGTCGCCCCCCCACGCCATTGGTCATACATCAGGAACCCCATCCCACCACACACATACAAGCACTCGTGGACCTGGTACCCCCCCTTCCCCAGAAAATCTACCCCTATTAACTCGTGGTAAAGAAAAAAAATCCCCCCCCTCAACTGTAAAGTCATAATCAACATCATTGTCCAGCATCCTGAGATGATTGGTAGAAAGCAGCATCGGGGTAGTCTGTCAGATCGGAGAAAACCCTCCCTCCCGCCGACAGCATACTGCATGGTAAACTTAAGACCCAGCCCTGATCACTCATCTCGGAACTCAGCTAGGATGGGAGGCCTCGGCGCCCGATGCCCCCGCCTCCACTGCTGCCCGCTGGCCATCTTTGATCTCTGCCACTGGTGGTTTCCGGACCCGACGTCGTCTAGTCTGTTGCCGCCAACGAGGTCTGCCATCATCCGTCTCTGTTTTAGGTCCCTCTATCTCTTCTGTCTCAGCAGGCGGGTCCAGACCCAGTAGTGGGCACACCTCTTTCAAGGACCGAAGTTGGTGCAGCTTATTGTCCTTTTTGAAGATCAAATGTAAGGGATGACCCCAACTGTAGGAGATATTTTGTTGCTGAAGAAAGGTCGTGACGGGTCTGAAGCTACGCCGTTTCTGCAGGGTGAGTGCGGACAAATCTTGGTACAAAACAGGGGATTGCCCCAGAAAGGATAGGGGATGATTCTGCCACGCCTTCAGCCAAATCTCTTCCTTAGTGCGAAAGTCATGCACACACGCAAGGATGTCAGGTGAAGGGGCCGAGGGGGAGCGCGGGGGACCCACTCTGTGTACCCGGTCTATCCGTATTTCCGTGCCCGCTGGGCATCCTAGGATGTGGCGAAACAGAGCGCTGGTGAAATCAAATAAATCCATGGTGTCTTCGGACAGTGTCACGCCCCGGATGCGGATGTTGTGGCGACGGGAACAGTTCTCCAAGTCTTCCATATGTGATTGTAGGTCCACCTGCCGATCGTGAATCCGGAATATCTCCTGGCGTAGCGCCTCCATCTCGGTGTCCCGGGAATCGCGATTGGTCTCCAGGTCAGCCACTCGCTCCCCTATGCCATCCACGCCCCTGCAGATGTCTTTGATCTCGTCCGCAAACTCCTTCTGTAGGGAGTGGATGTCTTCCCGCAGAGAGGTAAAAAGCGACTCAAGGAACACTTTAGTGATCGGTTCTGTACCTTCTGCCTGTTCCGCCGCTGTTTGAGATGTGTCCGCCGCCATATCCTTGGCCTGTTGATTTGATTGGGCCTTAGCAAAAAGTTCCTTGACCGTCTTGTCTTTCTTCTCCCTCCGTTCTTCTATGGGACCGTGCACGGTAAGGGGCCCCCCACCGCTCAGACCCACTCGCTACGGCAGACCGCCTCCTCGGCTCCACCAGTCGCAATCCTGCCGAAAGGACCCTTGCTACCAATCGCCGAGCGGGCTCCTGTGCTGTTCCACAAAACTCAGATGGGGTCAGTTCCGCTGTTAGGCCGCTCCGCAACAGCTATATAGTGCTGAGTCTTTGGATCTTACATCACACTGCCCCGTCTGCCAGGGATGACGCTCTTTGCTCTATTCCACTGCCGTTCCCTTGGAGCACCTCGCTCGTCCACGCCAGCTCAGAGCACTCGCGCTTCCATGCTTCTCTTAGCCGGGCTTCCGATGCTCTAGTCAGCCTCCCCGTCTCCTTGCAGCCTAGGTCCCTCGCTTTAAAGCACTGTTTATGCGCCTTCCACCTCACTTCAGGGGGGACAATACCGGCTCACCTCACTCTCACTGGGGCTTCTTCGTTGCAGCCGTGTTGCGGGGCCCCTCTGGGAGACAGCCTCCAAAGGCTTCAGGCTCGGGGGCCACGGCTCTGCAGGAATGCCTGCCAAACGATCTTAGCTGCCGGGGAACCACGAGAACTATCAATCTGAGCCCCACTGGTGTCCACACCAGCCCTCCCGATTCAGTTGTCCGCCGCTCTCAGAGGCTGCTGCTGCCGCGGCCCCACCGGCCCAGTCCCAAAATGGCAGCTCACCTCGTATCTTCCACTGGTTGGCCCGGGTCAATATCGGACGTCCTCCGGCTTTCAGGGCATCTGCCGGCACCAGCCGCCAAACTAGCAGCCTCCTTCCGCGCGATGCCTCCGCTGCTGCCCAGATGCACTCTTCAGGGCCGTTCGCCTCTCGCCCCACTCGCTGAAGCCGCCTACACACCTAAAATGGCGGGCGGCTGGAGTGCTGTCTCCTCCTCCGCAGTGACAAAGAGGGATGTCACGCACCGCTCCTCCGTTCACCTTCGAGCGGTTCACCGCTCCCGCTGCTGCTGCAGGTCTGTCCCCCGGTCAGGCGTCAGACTGCGCGGCTCTCTCCGCTCACTGTCCGCCGTGCTTTCCGCCAGTGCCGGCCTCCGCTCCAAGTCGGCCGACGGTACGAGGAGGCAAACTTTGCTGGCTCGGTATCTACCGGCCGCCTGCTGCTCCTCGACTAAAGAGTTAATGGATCGCACTGGACGGAGACAAAGTAAAGAGTTCAGACCTGCAGCAGAGGGATGTGGGCTAGACAAAGGAGCCAAAGAGGCCCGGCTGAGCAAAAGTACCTTAATCCTGGTCGCAAGCAATGAGCTGCTGTGTGCAGCTACGCGATGCATCCGTGTCGATCCCAGAGTCGAAGAGATGCGTTGGTGTTCTCCATGCGACAATAGAGATGTGCTGGGTTCAAAGATGAAGCACTGGTTCCAAGATGTGCGGATTCTGAAGCTGATGCACCAGGATTCTTCTCGCAGTCGAAGGTATGCGGTTATCATCCTTCTGCGGTGGCGGTGATGCTCTGGTTCTGAGAGCATTGTTTAAGCTCTCACAGCAGAGGATACATCGATTCCATTGGAGCAAGCACCTGTGTCCACTTCCAATAAACCGGGCACAGAAGCAGGAAGGAAGACTTTGATGTCCCTGGTTCTTTTAAGAACAGAAGGCTAGTCAGCTGCTCCTTGGGTTTACTCTGGGTCCAGTGATGGAGGTTCAGTCAGAGAGAGCAGTGGGCAGCAAGGTTGCACAGCAAAGCAGCAGTCTTCCAGAGCAGCAGTCCAGCAGAATGGCAGTCCTTAGCACATCAGTTCTTCTTGGCAAGTAGTTTTCAAGTCCAGAAGTACACTGAGTTGGTAGGGATAGAGGTCCAGTACTTATACCAAGTTGTGCCTTTGAAGTGGGGGTGACTTCAAACAAGGGTATTTGAAGTGCACAAAGGTCCTTTCTTCCTACCCTCATTCTAGACCAACGGTCTTCAAATCTGTGGGGTGTGACCCCGGGGGGGGGGAATGGAGTTGTGGAAAGGGGGTCGCGCCTTCCCATCGCACTCCTGCCTGGAACTGCCTCAATCTGGGATCCAAAACATTTTACTCTTCGTTTTGGATTCCGAACAGTGCATCTCAAGGAGCTCTCTGATTGGAGGACATTGACAACTGTCCTCCAATCAGAGAAACTGCAGTATGCACACCAGGAAATGCCGTGAACTACTGGGGCCATAAATAGGCACCTGTGGCATGTGGAAGGCTCTGAAGTGCGTCGATATTTATGTGTTCCTGCTGCCTTAGCATTCCTGCTCACTTTCCTGGACTTCCTCGTTGCTGCTGCTGTGTTGTTCTAGCTGGTGTCCTCTTTGTGCCTTTTCCTCGTGGCTGCCTCTGCTTTCCTATCTCCTGGCTCTTTCCTGGTTCCCAAGGCAACAGAAGCTTCAGAAAAACTTGTGAGTAAGCTGCCTCTTCCCGCCTTCCTTTGCATCCACCCTGGATTTTTTTTAACCCCTCAGAGACACACACCCACACACAAAGGATATGCATTTCCTTAAGGATTCAAAGAGTTGCAAATGTGTAAATAATTTTGAAAGGTGGATTGGGGCTTATTTATTGGAGAATATTTGTGCAAAGGAAGAGAGGTAAAAACTATTTACAAGGGGTTAGTTAAAAGGTCAAAAGGGTCGCAAAAAATATTTGCCTTCACTATCGTTTTTTGACTAGCATGTGTTGTTGAGCCAAATTTAAACTCAACATTTACCTTCTATATTCATATCACTTCCCTTCTCAGCAAATGTTTATTTTCAAACTTAGCACAATTATTTCACTTTTTTCCATGACCTTTAATTCTAGGCCAGTTATTGCATTTTTGTATGGTGTTCTGGGGATACTTTGATAGCATCTTACTATTTCTTGGCACGCTAAAATGGTTACTGATAATAATACTATTCCCCCTAAAGCAACTATTCCTACTTCTCTAACTCCTCTGACTGCTAAACCTAATTTCACTACTGCCAGTGCTACAACAGTTACTAGTACTACTAGAAATCATATCAGAGGGGCTCAGCTACATAGTTTTGGATATTTTTCAGGAAAAATCATTTCAGATTGGCAACATTTATAGGTGATAAAGAGGAAATATTTCAGTAAATCTAATTTTGCCAGTTCCTCCTAACCTTGTAGTCTCCTTCAAAAACCAATCTATTAACTTTGACCTCCTGTGCACCATGCTAGGCACTAAACACAATGTGAGTGACAATGTTGAAAATGGGTTCTGCCTTAGTATGCAGAGGTGAATGGCATCTGTTTACCTGCCTTTGTTCTGTAAATGGTGGCACTGTCCCATGATACAATTTCCTCGACCTGCAGCTCGCTGGAAAATGAGCAATTCTGATAAATTACATTTGGCTGGTGTCCTTTGTTAAACTTTATTCTTAGCTTATCTGAGGCATCCTGTCCCCCTACATCACCAACCTGACCAAGCAGCTGGGGAGGGGCCCAATATGCCAGTCCTGTTTAGTGGGCAGCCTCCTGTAAACTCTTGCCAACCATTTTTTTAATTAGTGGTGGCAATTGAGTGGGTCTTTTTTGCTGGAGAGTGCCTATTTACCAAGGATTGTTTTTCTAAACCCTACTTTGTCAGCTTACTTGGGGTTGCACCCTAGTAATGTCAAGATAATGTATCTAGATAATAAGGTCACCTGGGATGAGGTGATTAGTGGCTGTATTAATTGGTAGCTGCAGTCTAGGGTAGACACCGCTCCACCCTGTTTCAAGACGATGCAAAAATACATCCACAAATTGACAGTCTCTCTGGAGAAAAACAGGCACACCCATCACATTAGTTCAAAAATGTGTTATGATGTTTTGTAAAATTATGTTTTGTTTAGGAAAAAAAAGTACTGCTGTGCATTTTTGAGCAATTCTTTTTGGAGACTTTTTGTTTGAACTGTGTAGTAAGTCTATGACTCTGAACTACTACAATCAACCACAAACTTTAGTTTGTTAAACACTGTTTAATAATATTTCCCCTCCGTAAAAATGATTTGCCATCGGAACTGCGGGCATTTGCGGTTGTTGGTGATTAGGAGTACAGAGTTCTTAAAAAAAATTCAGGGGGGGGTCCTTACGGCTGGAAATTTGGACAGGGGGCCTTGGCATCCAAAAGTTTGAAGACCTCTGATCCAGACTCACTACAGAGGGGTATGCAGCCCATTGTGCGTGGACAGAGCACAGTCTATTCAGGTGTAAGTGTGAGGCTGTGCCCAGTTCCTCCCTCCCTTCCTCCCAGGAAGATGAATGAAGTCACACCCAGCCTTCCTTTGTGTGTGGTTCTCCAAAGTGAATGGTCACCCAGGACAACCAGTGATCAGAGACATGCAGCAGACACCAATTGACCTAGAGCAGATACATGCCTACCTTTCTAACATTGAGATTTTCTAAATGGTAATGATAAATTCAAATTTGCCATTAAAGAGGATTTAATATAACAATTCCATTGATACTAAACATGACAGATATACCTGCTCCTAATTAGGAACTACACTTATTAGACATAACAAGGAGTTCCCGATGTTAACCCATTGGATGTTGTAAAACAACGAATTTGGGAGTTTTTCACTACCAGAACATGTAAAACGTAAAAGTACATGTCCTAGCTTTTAATCACACATCACCCTGCCCTATGGGATAACTACGGCCTACCTTAGGGATGACGTATATAAAATAAAAGCGGAGTTTTTGGCTTTGCAAGGGGTTTTAAATGCCAAGTCGATGTAGCAAGTTAAACTGCACACACAGGCTCTGCAGTGGCAGGCCTGAGACGTGTTTAAAGTGCTACTTGTGTGAGTAGCACAACCAGTGCTGTAGGTCCATTAATAGCATTTAATTTACAGGCCCTAGACACATGTGAGAAAGTGGATTATTATTAATGTCAATGTTCTTGTTAGGTACAGTAAAGGTCTAAGTATTTCAATCCTAAGCTCAACACCCTGCAGATATGACGCTGAGTAGACATGCTTAACTTAAGAAAATGTTAAAGCATTTAGAAGTACCAAAACAGTTAAAAGTAAAAAAGTTAACACAATAAGAATCCCACTTCAATTTATAAAAATAGAGAATATTTTAATGAACAAAATGAAACTAAAATGACAAAAATTCAGTAAAGGCAGCTGGGTCGGATACGAGGACCATGTACCTTCTGGTAAAATAGTTACTTGGACTTAAATAAATTCAAGACTGCGGGCTGGATCTAAAGAAGGGCTGGTCGAGGACAAGTTGATGAAGGATGAAGGCTGAGGTCTCCTTGAAGCCGTCAGCAAAGGTGGGAAAAGCTCAGATCTGGATAAGACCAGAGTTTGCGCCCAGGAAGTTGTCGACATCAATCAGATGCTGCTCATCATTGGGCCCGTTAAAATTACTATTTTCGGATGTAAACTTCTTTCGGGAAATCAGATTTTTCTCAGTGGGGCAAGTCAACAGCTTCCAATTTTCATGGCCATGTCTGCTTCTCCACTACCAATGGTGGAAGGGAAAATATTTTTTTATTCACTAAGCCAAGGTAGACTCTGATACTTCTTCTTCTACTTCTTTTTTATTTTTCTTCTTCGAAAAACTGCAGAATGTTTTTTTGTATGCCCACTGTATGCGAAGCAGCGATATTGCTCAACTACTGTAGGTACACATGAAGTGCGCTTGGGAATGAATAGGTAACTTGTTGGCCAAAAATCAGTTCCTCACCTTACCTAATAGTTGCCTTCACTGATGGCTAGACATAGTGCTCCACCAACCAATCTCTAATGCACTATCACCAATATAAATTATTTAGTGAAACTAGAAAATATAGGTTTTAATTCTGTTTTCAAACACACCCACGGAGACCAGAAGATGTCAGTATTTTAAATTGGCACTGCTTCACTATTTATTCTAAAGTGTGACATTTAAAATTGACAAAATTCTTCACTCTGTTCCGAAATTCTTTCCACTAAGCCTCAAACCTCTATAGTTACCTTCAACTCAAACCCTGCATGCAACCTATGTCCTGAACAGTGTTTGTTTGCCACTTGATGCATATAGATTTCTTCAGCAGCGAAAATAAATGCCACATGTTTATAATGTGCCTTATGTGGTACTTTAACAACCTCTGAGGGACACCCTACAAGAATAGAAGTTGTCTATGCTGTTTATGAAACAGTGAAGCCATACCAGCTGGGTAAGTGTAGCCCACCTTGGCAGGCAAGATGATAGCCAAAATCACAGAAGAAAGGCAAAGAACATATAGGTGAGGCCTATGTTGTCCCTTAGATCTGACGCAAATACACCCTGCCTCATCCTGGTAGTGAGCACTTGGACTGTGACTGATGCCGTGCTCTGATTGTGATTGGAACTGCACCCACTCTCCATTAATCCTCCACCAATGCACTGTCATTAAGAGAACACATTTGGACCACAAGTAAATCCTACCTCTGATTTCTCCTTTTTCTTAGAGAGACGCTATATGACCTGGCTGCCTAACTAGTGTACATGCCAACCAGGACTAGGCCCATCCATGCAGTTTCACAGATCTCCACTTAATCGACCTTTCAAAAGGAAACCTGTAAAATCATATGAAGCATCTTAACAGTAACAGTGGGACATACTTTAACTACCCCTGGGAGCAACATTTCCAGAAGCACATGAAGTAACACTGTACCTACTGCTGTGACTATTTTTGCTGTTTTTTCTACTGCTGCTGCAAGTTCTACTAATACTACTATTAAGTGTAACACTTCTTCTACTACAAGTACACTAATTGTGCAAGTAGCGAGGTTGGGACAATATAGGCCTCGCAGTGCTCTCATACGTATGGGACGCAAATGGTGTACCAGATGTCGGGGTGCAGTGGCATCCGCTCCATGGGGGTAGAGAGACGGAGTTGGAGATCCGGGAGGCCAGCTGGGTGGGCAAATTCGTAAGAAACTGGTCTCAATGACATGGGACACTAATGAGGAATACTCATACAGAATGAAAGAGAAAGAGACAGATAAAGAGGCAGACAAAGACGGAGAATAAAGAAGAACGTAATCAGAGTGCTATGTTTCACGAATTATTTTTATGTGTATTCAGTATCAATTGACTTTTGCTCAGTGATTGGGACAGACTTCGACCCTTCCCTGACTCCACATAACCTTCATTTAAAGTTTGTTGCATAGCGAAAAATAATGTTAATTGTGCGGAACGTGGATTCTCTGAATTTATCGATTTTGCTATGAGAAGGGCATACCTATTGACGCCTTCAAAAAGCTGATGCTTAAGCTTCTGCGCCTTTTTCTTCCTTTTTGTTAAACATGTTTCAGTAGCTCTGTCACGAGTTGCGCCATTGCAATTACTGATTTGTGGTATTTTACCATGAAAAATCGAACAAACGGTAAACAGGCCTCAAAATGTACAACAGGCTGCCTGCGTAGGAAAATCAACAAAGATTTTAAAACGTAGATGGGCGAGACCGTCAGAGTTAAATTTGCAAAATGACAAATAAAAAAAACCACAAGTATAAACCTTTCTGCTCGGTCTAAAAATACAATTTGATCCAGTTTTCCTAGTAAGATAACTTCATGGAAAAATAAAAGTGAGTGGTCGATGCCTCCGCTTTAATATATCTATAAGCTTTATAAGCAATGCACCTTCATGAATTTTAACCTGTTATATTGAGAATGAAAAGCTCTGTTTAGTTCTATCCCATGGAGTTTTCCAGAAGGTCCTCCAAAAGCAATATCTATGAACTCGGAAGACTTGAGAATGTGACAGCTGGTCTCACTTTGCACTTCTTCCTTTTATTAGCAATTCCATTAAACAAGTTAAAGGTTTCTCCACGAGTTGCAGTTCTCCCAATAATTGAAAGACTCGTAACAGAAAATGTATCATGCGCCTCATTTTTTATTCCTTCAAGTTAAATGTATTTTTAAACGCCACTGCTTGCTAATGCATAGCATTAAGGCTCTCACTTTAGAAGGTTTTCCATTTGAGACTCAGAAGAATAGAAGCCATTTCAAGTTGCTGATCAGAATATATTACTGTGCTGTGTGTGCAGGGTGCAGGCTTGCTAGCTGCTCTATGCAGCCTGAATGCTGTCGTCGGTCATATCACATAGGATTCAGAGGAAGTCTGCCATTTACAAATAAATAAGTCATGGATTACAGATGAGGAAAGTAGCGTTTGTTCATTTGGTGTTTCATCATTCGCTGGCCAGCATAGTGGTGCTAAATTGATTTAGACAGTTTCAAGCTAGGCTGCCGAGTGGAAGAGAATTTGTGTGGCTTCTGTTAGGTACTCACAGAATGCAGGATTTTAAAAAAAATGCATTTATCAAGATTGTTTGAAAAAAGGCTGCTGTAATGCCTCATCCCACCTTGCCCTGCTCTGGAGTCATAAAGCACAGAGGCCCAAATTTACCATTGTGTTGTGAGAGAATACTCGTGTGATGCAAAGCAGCAAAAACGGTAGCACGGATTATCATCAGTAAACGTGATTTTAAAAAAAAAATGCTTTTGACTTCTCATATAGAAACTAAGGGCAATACTGGCTTTAAGGCCGTCCACAATCCTGGGTGAAGTTTCTGAATCGTAGGATTCCGTAAGAAAGAAAAAAACTAACCCGTCTCAGTGGGCTTCCTTTGTTTGAAAAATGGTGTCTGTCGATATCTCTCACAAACCTGCCTCTAAACAACACACCATTCACCATCTTTCCTCTAATTAGTTTTCATCTCGAAAAAAACAGAAAGGTTGAGACGGAGACTCTTAAGCGTAACCACGTAATTGAACATGTCCAGTGGCTGACGGTAGGGAAAAGTAGTGGTGGGGTGGGGGGATTAAAAAATACATAAATAAAATAAAAGCTCACTACCTGAGGACAGCCGCCCACCTCTCTTCCATTCTCCCTCTGATCCTGGCAGCACAAAGGCTCCCAGAATCCACTAAGCCAATCACGACCCTGCTGTCACCAGCATGACAGCAGTGTTGTGATTCGTCTGAGCGGCCTGGTTCGGAACTCAAACTGGTAGTGGAAGCCTGTGCATGTTCCCCACCTGGCTGTACAATACAGCCAGGTGGAGAAATGCTAAGGGCTCCATTATGATGACGGGCGGACTTAGTCTGCCCGCCATCACATCGGGACCCGGGACCGCCCGCCTTAAGGGCGGGGGTCCCGATCAGGGCATTAGGATGCGCCCGCCACACAGGCGGGCGCATCCTGTACGGGTGCAATTGCGGCGGGCGGAGCAGAAATCTCCGCCTGCTGCCATGTTAAAAGTGCACGTTTTCATTTCAAAGTGCAACATGACAGGCACCGCGCGGTGCCTGCCATGTTGCACTTTGAAATGTGGGGGGGTACCATAGGTACCCCCCATGTGCAACCCCCCAAGCCACGACTCCCAGGGGGCCCGCAACGGGCCCCCGCAGGGAGTCTCCGCATGCCTTTCCGTGGCGGCAATGCAAAGTGAAATGCACATTGTAATATGGCGGGCGGTGTCTACAAGACACCGCCACCATGTTACAGGTTTTCCGCCCCGGCCGCTAGGCGACCGGGGCGGAAAACAGGCGGGCGGTGTTTCGCACCGCCACGGTCCCCTCCGCCATCCTAATATGGCGGAGGGGAATTGTGCTGATGATGTCGGGCGGATTTCCTCCGCCAGGCTGGCGGTAGCCACCGCCAACCTGGCGGTGGAAATCCGCCCGATATCGTAATGGAGCCCTAAGTGTGCATGTTTGTTTGGCCAGTCCAAGACAGGCAGTCAAACCATTATGCCCACTTAAGTGCTCCAACCACTCCTCCCACTGCATGTCACTTAGGCCAACCCGCCCCACGCTAACCAGGCTCGTATTAAAAATAAAATGATAATAACATAACCTTAATAATGTTGTGTTATTATCATTTTATTTTTCCTTTTGCACTCAGTGGGGTGACGCTCCTCTGCCTTAGCGGAAGAGGCTCCGCTGAACATATCTACTCTCACCCAGCAAGCCTGCTACAGAACTATTTCCTTACATTATGGTGAAACTTAATCAGTGTCCGCTCACTCCATGCTTCTTTATTGACCCTGTTCTTATATTGCTTAAAATCAAGTAAGACCTGCAGCTTCTACTGTCTTGGAATCATGAGTCTTAAGTACACTGGTTACAAACATTAACTATAATATCCCTTAGAGATTTAAACAAGCAAAAGTGCAACATTTTCCAAGTCCTAGTTATCATCTTAGTTGTTTAGTGTCGTGAGACTATGTGCCTCAGGAATCTGTGCAGACTCAACAAGCAAATACGTAACTTGCTGGGAGGTGTCAAGGTGTAGGTTATGACGTAATGAGAGAGCAATGTGTGATTTTTAAATTGTTTTAATTTTGATTGTATGCGAATAATAAAAATGTTCATTCCAGAGCTCCATGTGTGGCACATTCCTCTGCATGCTCATGGGGCTGGGGAGGATGCTACAAGTTGTGTGGTAGGAATTGCCTTGTGCCTTGCAATACTTTGTTAAGCTGAGGTCAACTCACAAAACGTATGTAGATGATCATCCATAGTTTCACCTCACCTTGGACAATGACTATTGTTCTGCTTAGTCATTTCATTCATCTTAAGGAGGGTCATATATGTGTGGTGTAATAATATAGAAAAGTAGCTTCCTATACTATGAAAGTGTAGTGTTTAAGTGTGATAATCATTGCCAAAGGGGAAATGTTTTTCTTCAACGCTTTGGGGCCGATTCCGATCCGGTAAAAAGCGCTCCAAATTGCGGTTCGGAGCGTTTTTCCCCATACGAATCATACCCGTAGGCGTCCCCGTACGAATCAGCAAGTACGATCACAATCTAAAGCGTAACTCCGTACGGCTCGTAAAAAACGCAGTACGAATCGAAAGTCCATACGAATTGCAGTCGGCTGACGCTCGACACTACGCCCGAAGGTAAAAAGAGCGCGTCTCCCGAACCAGGAAGTACGATCCGTGTAGAACACACTCCGTACGGCTCTTTTTCTACGAGAGCTCAAAACTACCGTAAAACCACACTCCGGCACGAACCGCACCCCGGTACGCAACAAGCAGGACATGAACGCCATCGTCCGTCTCATCCCTATCCTGTACGGCCACCACCTCGTACTTAGAAACCGACGACGTCGCAGAAGGGGAGTACAACGAAGTCCAACATACCTGTACGTGTTGCCACACGCGCACATCTCCATTGCACGACTGTAATGTCTGGGTACGTTGGTCCACACACTCCCGCACTTCACCAGTGTAATACGGAGACGTGCCGCACCTACGTCATCGAAGTACGTCACCGCACTTCACCAGTGTAATACAGAGACGTACCGCACCTACGCCATCGAAGTACGTCACCGCACTCCACCAGTGTAATACGTGCCGCATGTACGTCATCCAGCTCGGGGTACGGTACGTCACCGCACAACACCAGTGAAATACGGAGACGTACCCCACCTACGTCATCGACCTCGGGGTACGGTACGTCACCGCACAACACCAGTGTAATACGGAGACGTACCGCACCTACGTCATTGACCTCGGGGTACGGTAGGTCACAGCACAACACCAGTGTAATATGGAGCCGTACCGCACCAACGTCATCGACCTCGGGGTACGGTACGTCACCGCACAACACCAGTGTAATACGGAGACGTACCGCACCTACGTCATCGACCTTGGGGTACGGTACGTCACCGCACAACACCAGTGTAATACGGAGACGTACCGCACCTACGTCATCGACCTCGGGGTACGGTACGTCACCGCACAACACCCGTGTAATACGGAGACGTACCGCACCTACGTCATCGACCTCGGGGTACGGTACGTCACCGCACAACACCAGTGTAATACAGAGACGTACCGCACCTACGTCATCGACCTCGGGGTACGGTACGTCACCGCACAACACCAGTGTAATACGGAGACGTGCCGCACCTACGTCATCGAAGTACGTCACCGCACTTCACCAGTGTAATAGACGTGTGGGACATACGTCTGCTATGTCATTGTAAGTGTAAGTATCAGAGTGTGTGTGTGTACAACACCCCCACCACTGCCCACCACTGCCCAGCATCAGAGTGTGTGTGTGGACAACACCCCCACCAGTGCCCACCAGTGCCCAGCATCAGAGTGTGTGTGTGGACAACACCCCCACCACTGCCCACCACTGCCCACCAGTGCCCAGCATCAGAGTGTGTGTGTGGACAACACCCCCACCACTGCCCACCACTGCCCAGTATCAGAGTGTGTGTGTGGACAACACCCCCACCACTGCCCACCCGTGCCCAGCATCAGAGTGTGTGTGTGGACAACACCCCCCCACTGCCCTCCAGTGCCCACCAGTGCCCAGCATCAGAGTGTGTGTGTGGACAACACCCCCACCACTGCCCACCACTGCCCAGCATCAGAGTGTGTGTGTGGACAACACCCCCACCACTGCCCACCCGTGCCCACCAGTGCCCACCAGTGACCAGCATCAGAGTGTGTGTGTGGACAACACCCCCACCACTGCCCACCAGTGCCCAGCATCAGAGTGTGTGTGTGGACAACACCCCCACCACTGCCCACCAGTGCCCAGCATCAGAGTGTGTGTGTGTGGACAACACCCCCACCTCTGCCCACCAGTGCCCACCCGTGCCCAGCATCAGAGTGTGTGTGTGGACAACACCCCACCAGTGCCCACCAGTGCCCACCAGTGCCCAGCATCAGAGTGTGTGTGTGGACAACACCCCCACCAGTGCCCACCAGTGCCCAGCATCAGAGTGTGTGTGTGGACAACACCCCCACCACTGCCCACCAGTGCCCAGCATCAGAGTGTGTGTGTGGACAACACGCCCACCAGTGCCCACCAGTGCCCAGCATCAGAGTGTGTGTGTGGATAACACCCCCACCACTGCCCACCAGTGCCCAGCCCTTACATCATAAACATACCACATTACCATCAGGAGAATGACACATGTCAAAATAACTATATTTGAACATCACACCAGCTCCCAGGCACACAGCAGTCACAGACATTATCACACAAACTGAAGTTCAGAAAATGAAAATAATTGCTTTATTCAGCTGGTTCAAAATAGAAATCCAAATAAGAGTCCTTGCTCATTAAAGGCCAATGGGCAGTCCAAAAAAGTCTGAGCAACAGTTTGTGCCTCCATGGGTGTGATCACACCCAAACTTGCCTGCACGTGGCGTTTAATCCGCTGTGGTAACTATGGGGGCACCATCTGTGGAATCCTCCGGCACCGCATGGACAGGAGAGGGAAGGACAGGTGGAGTGGGTGCAGGTGTAGTGGATTCATCCACACTGGTTTGTGCATCGCCGAAAGTAGCCTCAAAAACCTGGCTGCACACCTCAGCCAGTGCGGAAAAACTACCAGCTGAACCCGGGGACACATTGGGGGTGGAGGTAGAGGGCTGTGAGTCTGTTCCCCTGGGTGTGTGGATGCGTGTGTGAGGTGTCTCCCCTCTCCCTGTGGGTGTGCCTACATCCCTTTGAGATTGGGTGCGTGGAGCTTTGAGCTTCTTATGCTGTGTGTGTGTGCTGGGTGTGTCTGACCTGTGGCGTGTGCGTGTATGCTGTGTAGGTATGTGAGAGGCAGAGGTGGATGGGTCTGAAGGATGGGGGGGACAGATGCTGCTGGGTGTACAGAGCTGCCGTCAGTGTTGACTCTATGGCAGCCACACTCCGACGTAGATCGGACATGGCCGATGACATGCCCTCCATGAACGACACCAACTGTGTAATCAGTTGTGTATGTCCATGGAGGACAGTCAGCATGGATGTCTGATCTACTGCTATCTGCCGGAGTAGGTCCACAGTCTCAGCACTGAGGGCAGCAGGGGACACAGGGGCAGGGGCTGCGGTGCCAGGAACAAAGGAGACACGGGGCCTAGCACGGACCCTAGGTACACTAGCGACTGGGAGGGTGGAGATGGTACTGGAGGAGGGGCGGCCAGCCAAAGATGAAGAAGTGACCATTGCTGCATATTCCCCCTCCTCCTGAGAGTCTGACTCGGAGTTGTCGGCATGGTAAGATGTGTCAGTCACATGTTGTCCGGCCTGCAGACTCCCTCACCTTCCGTGCCACTGCCTCCCTCTGACTCCTCAAAGCAGGTGGCACTGTCGTTGGGTCGGCGCCTGTGTCTCCTCCAGATTCAGATGATGCTGCTGTGGGCAAGGAGAAGAATAAAAACATATCAGTCACCTGTACACATCAGACATATCAGCTACAAGTCATTTGGGCTCATTTCTAAATATGGCATGCATCATGAGTCACATGACACTGAACTCTGCACAATGATAAGTCTAGTTTTTGCCAATTGTGAGAGACACAACGCTCAATGTATACTAGGATACAAGCAACAGGCAAGGCAAAAACTTGTATGAGAGACACAATGATGATCCACTGCCTGACAACAGGATAGCTGATGATGCATCACATGCTCATTTACCCACCCTGCCACCCAAACTCAGACCTGGACATGTTAGATTTGCTTAGACCTTGTGCCACATGGGAAAAGTCCTGCCTGAACTGAAATGTGATGCCATCCTTGGACCTGAACCAAGTGTAACAACACCTCACACTGGCATCAAACTGTTGACACCCAAGGCCTCATTGTGTGGCTGACCATCATTATTAGTTAGAAACAACATTCTACTTATTTGGCGAATATGCACACACGCACTGCCAAGTGTGAGTATGCATAAGCCCAAAATGTTGCACATGATCATTGTGCACCTGTAGCCAACACATGACAATTCGAAAGAGTACCATGGACAAAGGCCACTGAGGCTGACTCCTGCAGAAAACACATGTTGACACTCAAGATCAGTGCCAAAATATTAAGAATGGCAGACACAGTGCACATGTGGTGCTACATGTAATGTACCAACAGGTGTCACAGACCCCCCTCCAACATGATGATGTGCAAAGGAATATGCATACTGAGACATTGCACAATAGGAGTACATGTGAAAAACAAACATCAGCCAAAGCGCAGGTCTAATGTGGAGTAGGGCAAGGCATGTAAAGTAGCAGCTGCAGAAACTGGGACATTCTAATGCCAATGCATGGAGTGCCTGTCTGACCACACCACTCAAACTATGGGAGTGCTACCATGCCTTGGAGCACTGCAGGGAGCATGTGACACACATGACAACAAACAGACATGTACCTACCCCCTTCTTGCTGCTGTCCCTCCTGCAACTGCCTATGCAGGTCCGGGAACACCACTTCCAGGACCCGGAGCATGTGGGGGGTGAGGTGGCGGGTGCCGCCATGCCGGCGTGAAGCTTCCAGCCCCAGCTGTACTCTGGCGATGCGGCGGGTCCAGCACCGGATGTCCTGCCACCTCTTCTTGATGTTTCTGAGCCTCCTGTGAGGCCCCCCCCTCACTCCTGACAGCCCTGGCGATGTCCACCCAGATTTCACCCTTCTCATAGGCAGATACCTGTCACAAATGTAAAGTAAAAGAGCATCAGTACACCTGGTCCATGTTCTAAAGACACACATATGTGCACAAAATGCTTGATGACAACGGGGCATCGTAGGCTCCACACATTAGCATCATTGTCCAGGAGTATGTGGCCTGTGAACAAACACTACTGCATTACATGCCATTGAAAGACTACAGATGACATGACGGGTGCTAAACACTCTTAGAGCATGGCACTCACAGAGCAATGTATGCTACATCTGGGTGCACTGCAGCACGTGACACGCTGCCACACACCCCACTACAACAAAGAACCCTCTTGAAACAACACTGTACACCCTGGCACTCACTCCTAACAACATTGCATCTATACACTATACATACACAGTGGCTAAAATGTCACACACACAACAGGTGCACACTCCAAGGTATTGCACACATCACTCACCTGATCCCCTGGTCTCCCATACAGCTTGCTGTAGTTGGGCAGGAGGGCATCCAGCAGGGCCTTGTTCTCAGCATCAGTGAATGCAGGTGCCCTCTCCATGCTCAGCTAATCAGGGTCCAGAGGATACTGTTTACTCAATGTCCGTGCCAATAACAAGCCACTAAACAAAGACCCCACCCCTGAATTGCTTACCATCATAAAAGGGTTGGTGGGAGAGGCCAAGGAAAAGAATTGGATTTCTGGGAAGAAAGCGGAGTTCTTGGTGAACAGCAGCCCTAGAACTCCTGCGTTTTATATCCTCCCAAAAATTCATAAGCCAGCTAGGCCCCCCCCCCCCCGGGCAGGCCCATCGCGTCCGGGATACAGTCGGTTCTTGAACCACTATCGCAATTCGCGGATTACTTCCTGCGCGAATCGGTAGTTACACAGAAATCTTTTGTTAAGGATACTATGGACATTTTAAACATCATCAATGATATGTCATTTCATCCTTCTGCAGAGATTTTGGTAACAATTGACATTGAGTCTCTGTATTCTTGTATACCCCAGGACGCTACGCTGGTGGCAGCAGCACGCGCCCTGGGGTCACAGGAATGGTTTTACGATGCACCACAAACTTTCGTGCTACAGTGCATTGAACTAGCCTTAACCAGGAATTTTTTCAGCTACAAGGACAAGCTGTTCTTACAAACTACGGGAACATCTATGGGGGCCACTATGGCTCCCAGCCTAGCATGTATATATGTTGGCCAGTTTGAAGAGCACGTCGTCTACCCCACCACCAATCCCTTCAGAGACCAATTGCGCCTCTGGAGGAGATATATAGACGACGTGCTCTGCATCTGGACTGGGGACGAACCAACTCTTCTTGAATTTTTTAACTGGCTGAATGTGCAGGATCAGTGCCTGCGTTTCACGTGGTCTTATAGCCGTGAATCAGCAGTATATCTTGACTTGGATATTACAGCTAGAGATGGCTGCCTCCTCACGAGTGTCCATCATAAACCCACCGACAGGAACTCTCTATTGGCATATGACTCATACCATCCGAGGGCCTTGAGAGATAACCTGCCGGTGGGCCAGTTCCTTAGATTTCGCAGGAACTGCTCAACTAAGGAAATGTATAATGAGCAGGCCCAAGTTCTATGTGAGAAATTCGAAAAAAGGAAAGATCATAAAGCAAGCCAGAAAAAGAGCACTAAACACACCCAGGAGTGCTCTGCTTGAGGTCAATCATAAAGAAAAAAGTGACTGTCTCCCAGTGGTCATGACCTTTGATCCACTGGCCACGAAAATAAGACAATCCATACGTAAACACTGGTCCCTACTGTCTAGCGGAAATTTCAGAATGCCACCACCTAGGTTCGCTTTTAAGCGTGCTAGCAATTTAAAAGATAAATTAGTCCATACTAGGACACAAGTCAACAATGTGGCTAAAAATAGCACAGTCCCCAATGGACATTTCCCGTGTGGGGGCTGTTCTGTGTGCCCCCTTACATCCAAGACGACAAGTGTGACCCTGCAAACAGGCAAAGAATGGTTTCTGACCAAGTTCAGCAACTGTAACACCACCAATGTGGTGTACAGGCTGGAGTGTGAATGCGGGTTACAGTACATAGGACTCACTACCCGTAAGGTAAAAACGCGGATACAAGAGCACCTTAGTACTATCAGAGCAGGGAAATTGACTACCAAATTAGTCCAACACTGCCACACTAATAAACATTCATTCCGGTGGGTAGTGTTGGAAAAAGTAACAGGAGAATCTGGCATGGTGGAGCGGCTGCTCACTACTAAGGAGGCCAGATGGATCTGCCAAGAGAAATGTGAAAGGATAGGGCTCAATGAACTCCTTGAATGGAATAAAGTGAAATAAAGTGCTTCACACCTACCTTGTAGTGTATGGTGAATCTGTGTGCATTGTCGCAACCTTTACCTCATGTCCTTTTTCAGTATAGACATCGTAGCTGATTATTAATCAATACGCTACTTTGTATATTTACCTGAGTAATAAATATTACCTGGATATTATGGCTTACTGTTGTATATATCCATTTTGGATGCTGCATTAATCCTGTGGCAACTAGAATGCTGCCTTGTACTTTGCACTGTAGTATTAACTGTTGCCTTTAAAATATTGGCTGGAGAAATCCATTTTGTAGATGTTGCACTATAATAGTGGCAACATTTATATTAACAAAACTTACTAATTAAAAATTCCTCGTATATTAGACGACCGAGACATTATTATGATTTTTTATGATTTTTTATGGTTCATTTAATTAATTTGATGTCTTAGGTTTAAGTTCGGCAGGTTTTAATAAGTTGCCCGGTGAGTTCCGCTGTGCTTCCCTGTATAAACATACAGGCTTTTCCCAATCCAAAATGGAAGTTCCGTGCTCTCGCGAGTGCACGGGATCCCTCAGCGACGCCCAGGGACTATTTTTTCCACTCTTCCCAGCTTCGGGGCGTTCGCGAGTGCTGAGTTATTGCCGGCCCGACTCTCTTTCTGGTAAGACGTAAGATTTCTATCTGCGAGCTTTACGCAGGAATGCAATACTTGAACACAGCGGTGTGTAAAGCTTTGTGATCCATGCATATACTGCATTGGAGTTTTTTCTCAAACGAACAATTATTTAACAACGGGGTCTGAAAACGCTAATAACAATATGTTTGCAAATGCAAGGGTGAACCGCTAATGATTGCGTTGTGATAACAGTATTGAAGGGGCATCAATTTTCTCTTTTCCATCTTTTCCCCCTTTCCCAAACCCCCCCCTTTTCCCCCCTTCCCCCGGGGCATACAGGCGCGCTATGGGGTGTTGGTCTAATGCATTAGACCGGAGGTAGACGTACAGAGAACACAATTGTAAAATAAACACCTTGTTTTGCAGTAACTATACAGAAAGAAAAGTAACTCACGTTTGGGGTTACCTAGAAACCTACCAGGGGTTGTACTTCTTGACTGGTATGCGCCATGGTGGTCGATTGAGGGTAAATAATGGATGTTGTCTGTGGTGTGGGTGCTCTTACTTTCTAAAGCCTTCTGTTTGGGCTTTGGTAATAAGGAAGGATGACAATCACACATACACTTTTGTGTGTGTTTTATTTGTTTTTTCAGTTGTGAAGACAAAGTATGTCCTAATGCAGTGGCCTAACATGTGACGCCCTGAAGAAATTGCCTGAATTGGTTTTGGCAATGAAACATGTCGGCAAGTAGAGCAGGGCTAGATAGGTATTAGCCTTCCTCTCCTTTTTAACTTCCCGCAACCAACACTTAATTAAGAGAATAAAGTTAAACTTTTTGTTGTTTGTGTGGCTTTTATATGTTTGATGTTTGACACATTCTTTTGTGTTTTTGTCTGTTCTCACACACTGCATTCTCTCACAAGCACTGTTCTGTTTGTTATTTGGACACAAGTCTTTCTTTTGAGTTTGATGGTGCCAATGATGAGAGCAGGGCAATCCTGGTGAGTACCTGCCAGGTTCCCGTTGGTGGTTCGCCCGTGAGGCGCCATCTTGCTCACACACACTTTTTTCTACCTGTCTTAATTTGACACTTAAGTGTGTGTTTTGTTTGTCTCACAACTGTTGTCTACTTTTCCATGGGACTGGGCAGATGTTTTTAAATAAGGCATAACCTGGATGTACCGCCTACCTCATTCATTAAAAAAGAGGAGTGGTTTGCAAAGGATTTGCATATGATGGTACACCACAAAGTGGTTTAAGATTTAATGCCGTGGTGGTCTAGGTCTTGTTTGTGAATATATACCCAGAGGGTTCAGAGACAGCAGCTGTGGTTACCACACCAATGTTGTGCAGGCAAGTGCCCTCCCACAGCCACATGCTGCCTTATATCTGTGCTGCAGAGGGTCTGTGAGTCCAAGGAGTAGTGGGTGATAGGCCACCATAGTTAGCATCCTATGTTCCATCCAATCACATCACACATAAGGCCATTACACACATATGCATGGTTTGAAAACTGAGCCTGAGCTGAACAACAACATTTGCAACATTGTATACTTTTGCCCAACTGAATTTACTAGAACACCTGTAGGAGGCTCAAAAAACTTTGTATCCATGACAACCTGGTTGCATTTGGATCAGTACACTGATCCCCTAGATGTTGCCTATGTATTTATTCAAATACCCACACAAGTACGGTGACATTGCCGTTGCTTATGCAACCCATTCAATGGTGTAACGAGGCGTACACACGCACGTACCATTGGGGTACGCTTGGCTTGCGTATGGCTGAAATGCAATAGGGAAACGAGGCGTACACACGCACGTACCATTGGGGTACGCTTGGCTCGCGTATGGCTGAAATGCATTAGGGAAACGAGGCGTACACACGCACGTACCATTGGTGTACGCTTGGCTCGCGTATGGCTGAAATGCAATAGGGAAACGAGGCGTACACACGCACGTACCATTGGGGTGCGCTTGGCTCGCGTATGGCTGAAATGCAATAGGGAAACGAGGCCTACACACGCACGTACCATTGGGGTACGCTTGGCTCGCGTATGGCTGAAATGCAATAGGGAAATGAGGCGTACACATGCACGTACCATTGGGGTATGCTTTACTCGCGTATGGCTGAAATGCAATAGGCAAACGAGGCGTACACACGCACGTACCATTGGGGTACGCTTGGCTCGCGTATGGCTGAAATGCAATAGGGAAACGAGGCGTACACACGCACGTACCATTGGGGTAGAGTGCGTCAGACATGCTCAAGTGAACGATTGTGTAGGCTGCGTCCCTGTCCTCCTTTATGTCACCATTGGGAGAGTGACTCCAGGAAATCACATAGCAGGGATGTAGTCTACACTCATGTCGAGGATGTGGATGCATACATCAGCATGGCATCCATACAACAGCATGCCCCAGGTGTGGCAGACATAGAAGAAGCACAGGGACTGTGACCTTGTGCCTCAGTTGATGTGTGAAGAGCTGGCGAGACATGTCATCAACCATATTGCACATGTGCATCATATGCATTCAACACTTCACACCGGAGTAACGTCTGCAATATATTGTGATGCACATCAACACTGGAATGGCACACCATTCAGTACAGGGAACTGGCACATGATGACAGCAACATGCTCACTGTCACAGAGGTGTCATAGTTGACCCTGTGTGACCACGTCATGTGTGTGCCATGTGCGACATTGTGCATGCTGTTTGCATATGAAATTAACAGGTCAGTATCATATTACTCACCTTTGAATATCCCAACGTGTCATCCTGGAAATGGCAATTTCCGCTCAGCAGTACACTTGTGTGTCGTTAGGCATGTCCTGCGGCTCAGCATGTGTAGTTGGCGTTGTGTGTGCCGTGATGACGTTGTCTGAGTACTCAGACGTCACCTCTGCGTGCACACGTCAGGTACTCTTTTTTCACAACACAAGTGCTGGTCCCGTATAAGTGTAAGCTTACTCATTTTTGCCCCAAAATCATAGTACGTTCACTTCTGACCATTTCACTTGGATTGTCTGACTCCGGACGGTGCCAATATGGATGTCCGTTTCAAAGCCTGTGAGGAATGCAAACGACTCATGTTGGTGACTGACCCTCACCGTCGGTGTCTCCACTGTTTTCCCGTCAAGCACAACAACAAGAGCTGCTCCGACTGCCGGGACCAGACATATGAATCCAGGTGTGATTGGACCCACAAGCCGCTCAGACTCCAGCAGTTGGCCCTGCACCACTATAGCTCATGGTCTGGACGTAGGACGAGTGCCCGGGCGTGGGTGTTGAGACATCAGAGCCCCTGAATCTGACATCAGTCCTCCAGGGATGAGTCGTCAGGTAACCCAAATAAGTCAAATATATGTCATCGCACTTCCAAATCACCACAATGCACGTGCAATGCTGCAAGGGATTCGGGTGACACCGCCCACGCGGCTCTGTCAGATTTGCAGCCGTCGTAGCCTGCACCACGACCTCCGGGCCCTGCCCTGCATGTGACGCAGGAGGAGTAAGTGCACTTCCTCATGTCCATGATGTCCCTCACCCCACCAACGGCCTACGCGGCGGCTTCTGGCCCAGCGGACCCGTCTGGGGGCACAAGCGCGTCTGGTGAATTGCCCCTGACGCCATCACTCGCTTTGTCCCTGACGCAGGCGGTGCATACGTCCCGGAACCGCTGGGACAGACAGGATCTGAATGGTCATCCTGGTACTCGCTGGTTCACCTCACAACCTCATTGGCAACTGTCCCCCAGGTGTCAGCCTTGGTGCCGTTCTCGGGGGGTTCTGTCCCCGATACCACACACTGTACGGCTCCAGCGTAGAAACTGTGCGGCAGAACACCGCAATGAATGCTGCATGGGGAGTTAAACTTCAATGAGCCGGGCACAGCTCATTACAATGGGTGTTAATGAGTATTGGGAGGGTCATGAAGACCCACTGGCACGTGAGTGTCAGTCTCAAGATGACAGGACAGGTGGACTGGGGGATGCTAGTGGTCTGGACACCTAGCCAGACACTGGTGATGTCTCTACTCCAAACGTGTTTTTGGATGAGCGGGCAACGTACAGTGTTGTGTTTACGTGGCTGGCCGGAGCCTTGCCCCTTCATCTCCCTGTTGCCGCCGTGAGGACCAACCTCCTCACTGAGGTCCTTCAACTCCACTCACGCTCCGCTGAGCCTCTGCAGGCCTATCTTGAGGAATGTACTGTATCTATATTGGCCAGCATGTACAGGCACGCAGCATGTTTGGCTGTAGATAGGCACGTTGTCAGACGCCCACACCCCTCCCCGGACTGACCATGTTCCCTGTCCTCCCACCCCACCCCAGAGAGCATGGGCATCCAGGCCTCCAAATCACAGACCACATTCCCGTTAGCTCCGCTGTAGAGGGTATCCAAGAGGTATGAGCACTACGGAAACATATATATAACAAGGTATAGAGAGTAGAGGGATTTTATCCACTAGAGTGGACGGAAGGATACTCCCGTTCCCCTGGATAGGTAGCTATATAACAAATTGAGGAGTACCACCAAAGATGAGGCTACGCAGCCGATATTGGTGGAATGAGACTAGTGTAAAAGAAGAAGTCCTTCTTTGTTTTTAGGAACCCCTCACTCACCGACCTGGTCGGTGACATGCTTCATCATCGGGGCCACCTTGACAGCCGAGTGCCGCCAAGGTGTGCTGCGACACCTGGAATACAGTGGAGCGGGTATGTGAGTGATGAATGTGAAAAAAGGAAAAAAAAAAGTGAGTTAAAAATTGTCCTGGTATGACTTATCAAATATTATTTATTTTAAGGCTACTGGACAATATTAAAAACAGTGTGTGTTGATACAATAAAGGCTTTAATAGGACCTAGTGTATCTATAGTATGTGTGGGTCTACATGTTTCAAACCAGAGTGGGAGTTACCGGTTTTTCATCAGGACCAAAAGAATGTAAAAGGAGTTGGGTGGTCAAGGTACACTAACACCCTGCCATACCTGCAACCCTTTCAGGACCCTAAATAGCGAAATTGCTAAGTGGGTAAGAATAAATTGTAACCCAAAAAGTGGTTACTATAAAATAGCAAAAACCTGGGAAAGAAAAGAGAGGATTATAAGTCACAAAGATTCTTTACATGCCTGTAACGTAGTGAAGTGACGTAGTCCGCTCTATCTCTGAATCATTCCACATTCATTAAATGCGAGATATCCATAGTGTGGTTTATCAGCATGAGTTCTAGATAGGAGCTAATTGATCCTGAAGGGGCACACCTATCAATATGGGTGTGAGGGTGAAAACGCACAAATAATCCTATATTTTAAGCCAGTCTTACACAAGCTAGTTTGTGCGTGCCTAAGTCATGATTCTGTATGACTAGTGCCAGGGATTGCCGACGTGATAATATGTCAACTTGATCCAGCGTTACATACAACACAAGACAAACAACACTTAACACATATATTGCCAAAAGATGCTCACTCCGTAATGGAGAAATGCTCGCTGCACGGGGTTTTGAGGGGAGAGGCAACAGAGCGCAAAACGTATTCTGTGGAGTTAAAGGGAAATGGGGATAGGAAAAAATATATCAGAACATTGTAAGTATCCTTCTATTTTGGTGAAGGATGTCCGGAAACAGAAGCGTTTTCAAAGGTCCAGGGTCGACTTACAGTTTCTCTGCTCAAAAAACGGCATTTAACCTACTCAGCCCCTCCGCGCTCCCGTGTGGGACAGAAGTGCAGCGTTCGAGTTAAAGGCAGCCGCCATTGCGGGCGTGGGGGGCGTGGCAGGCCGGTAACGCGTCATGACGTCACGTGATCACGTGAACGTCTTACGCGCGTCGGGTTGCCAGGGGGACAGGATGTAAACACAAGCCTCCGTAAAACGGAGTGGGAACGAGCCGTCTATTTGGATTAGCAGGGGGCTCAGAACGAGGAAATAAACAGAGTGTTTATATTTATACCTCGGGTGTGATTACAACAGATCTTATGGAAAGGGGGAAAGACAGGGTTTTCGTTAGGGACAAAAGAACAATAAAAGGGGGGCTCCGTGTTTGGAGTCACAGTGAACCCATAATGGAAAATAGGCATAGGGGTTCAAATGCATTCTAGGGACTAAGTGAATGCAATTTAATTGGGATGCAGGGTTTAAGTGTAAGATATTCTTTTCCATACTGTTCATGAGAATAGTTATTTGATTGTAAAAATTCCATCAAAGTCGGGGAATTTCTGCAGAAAAAAAGTTTTGCAGAAAAAAAAAAAGAAAAAAAAAAGGTTTTGGCACTTTAGGACAGTACAGAGGCCCAGGAAATATTATCATTCAACCCATATTTGTTGGTGGACAGTCTATACACCCATCTTTGTTCTTTCTCAAACAGGCGTTTCTGTAGGTTAGGTCCTGGAGTGATTTGCTCAATGACAGCCCAGAACATATCATTGGGAGTGTGACCTTTTTCAAGGAAGTGGTCTGTCAATCGGGTTGCGGCTTTTTTGCAGCGTATGGTGCTGCGATGTTCGCAGATTCTCTGTTTTATCTTCCGGGTCGTCATCCCAATGTATCGCTTTTTGCACGTACATTCGATCAAATAGACTACATTTTCGCTGTTGCAGTTAGTGTGCGCAATTTGCCTCCAGGTTTTTCCTACTTCTAGGTCTAGAGTCTTTGTATTTCTAGTTAAATGGCACACACTGCAATCTCCACAGCGAAAGTGTCCGGTCACATCGGGTAGGCCCCACGTCCTGGTTATGGAAGTGGTGGGAGTTTTCTTTGTCTTTGGTCTGGTGTTTACAAGAGTGTCTTTCAAGCTCTGAGATTTCTTGAAGGAAAACAAGGGTTTTTCCCAATGTAAATTTCCAGTGTTTATGATATTCCAATGCTTGTTTATACTTTTAGTTACTTGGTTTGAAATTGAATTAAACGTGGTCACACAGGTCAGTGGTATTGCAGCATCAGTTCTGGTTTTTTCCTCGAGGAGTGCCTCTCTGGGCTGATTCCTGGCCCTCTTTTGGCATTTGTTCACTATCTTATTAGGGTATCCACGATTGCCTAATTTTTTTGATAGGTCATCTGCTTGAGTTTTATAGTCAGATAGTTTGCTGCAGTTCCTACGCAGTCTTAAAAATTGTCCGTAGGGTAGGTTTTCTCTGAGCGGTCGAGGGTGGAAACTTTCGAATCTTAACAGGTTATTCTTCGAGGTTGGTTTGTAATGGGTTTTTGTTTCCAGGTGATTGCCTTCCTTGTTTATTACTACATCGAGAAAAACAATTTCCCTTTTATCGTAGCAACTCGTGAACCTGAGGTTTCTGTCGCAGGTGTTGATCCAGACGATGAACTGTTCAAGCAGTTCAATTGGTCCTTGCCAAATGGCAAGGACATCATCGATGTACCGTCTCCAAAAGGTTAGATGTTCACGATATGGATTCATGTCATTCAGAATGAATTTGTTCTCAAAGTCGTATACGTACATACCAGCTATGCTGGGAGCAAAAACACTGCCCATTGAGGTCCCCCCGGTTTGCAAGAAAAGTTTTCCTTCAAATTCAAAAAAATTCCGTTTGAGGGCCAGGGTAGCGCATTCCAGAATGAAAGCCCTGGGAGTATGGAAAGGCCAGTCAGCATTCTCTAGGGTGTTCCCCAGGACTCGGATGGTATCGTCCTGGGGTATGCTTGTATAAAGGCTTTCGATATCAAAGCTCAGTAGCACAGTGTTTTCATCCACTTCCACATTTTGTAATAGATTCAGTAAGCTTTTTGTGTCTTGTAGGTAGGTTGTTGACTTCTGCACGATGGTCTTCAGAAAAAAGTCGCAGAATCTGGAAAGAGGTTCTAGCAAAGAGCCAATGTCAGAAACTATTGGACGACCTGGGGGGGGTAGTTTGCCCTTATGCATCTTGGGTAAGATGTAAAAGTAAGGGATCTTCCCTTCGGTGGTGCATAAATAGTCCGCTTCCTGTTTTGATATTGCTCCGCTGGTTTCTGCACTCTCAATTAACTGACAGATTTCTGCTTTTAGATCACTCGTCGGATCAGTATCCAAAATTTGGTAGTTCTTTTCGTCACTTAAAAGTCGGACACATTCATCGCGGTAGGCAGTGGTGTCCATAATGACCAGCCCACCGCCTTTGTCAGCAGGTTTTATAATGGTAGTTTCACAAGTCCGCAGTTCTTTTAAGGCTGTTTTTTCAGCGTTACTTAGGTTCTGAAAATTGGAGGTTGTTTGCATCTTCTCCACATCATTATAGACGGCTTGTTCAAATGTCACTAGTTCAACTGGTGTTGCGTGTTGAGGTGGCATAAACGTTGATTTCACCCTTAGTCCACTCTCGTTTTCCACTTCAGGATCTCTTTGTTGACCCTGTTTCTCAAAAAACGCTTTAAGTCTCAGTTTCCTAAAAAAACCGGCCAACTCACAATGTAACTGAAATTTATCAAGTCGTGCTGTGGGGACATACCCAAGTCCTTTGTTCAGAACGTTTTCCTCAATTTTTGTAAGTGGTTTTGAGGACAAGTTTGTAACTAAGGTTTCGCACTGCTTGTGCCCGCCTTGCTCTTTGTTCTGTTGCTCACTGGATCGTCCTCCTCCCAGTGTACTTGGTTGGGTTGTCTGTTTTTTCCCCTTCCTCTTCTGCCCCTGTGAAAAAAAAGGAGGGCGGAACTGATTTTGATGGAAAGGGGGCGGTTGGAAATGTGGTTGGAAAGGAGGTTGCCAACCATACATCTGGAAGTTTGCAGATTGGTTGAAAGGATCCTGGAACATGGGAGGTTGGAAATCAGGCCAAAAATGTTGCCCTCCTCTCCCTCCTCTTCCCCTCTGTTTTTTAACATTGGTGTTAGACCCGTTGCTACTGCCTGATGAGACACTTGATGCGTCGGAGTCGGATGTCTGTTTATCAGGTGGTTTATAGTCAGGATCCGAGTAGGGGTATGTTTTAACAAATGAGAACCTCTTTAGATCCTTTTGAAATTTCGTAACTTTTTGCTGGGTCAAATTTTCTCTATATTCAGTTATCTCCTTGTTGATTTCATCTAATCTTCTTTTGTATCCAGTTATAGTGGCCTTTATGTGTGCTTCCGTCTTTTGGATATCAATTTGGATGGTTTCTGACAGTCTTAGGGCTGTTTTCAGTATTAAAACAATCCAATCATGCGTGCAATGCCAGGCTATTAAAGCCCAGTCCTTTCGAAATTGCGCGTCATTTAGAAAAATCCGTGTGGCGTTTGTAACCAGAAGGCCCTTGGGTGCCATGTTGTTGGTAACATATTCTTTTAAGATGGTGCCATGCAGTATTGTTCTTATACGTTCCCTTTTCATTTCTGTGAGTTTCTCCCAATCGCCTGTTTGTGATATTGTCTGAGAGATGCTAGCATCAGCAAAACCGGAGATTTCGCCAAAGATGGCATCTATCTCCTCTGTGGAGTACGTGAGACCTTGGTTTTCTCCCATGTTAGAAAAAATTTTTTTTGTATGAGCAGGACAAAGTATGTGTAAGTGAGATATCTAACAGGTGGACAGAGGATCAAAGAAGGACAAAATAAACTCTCGCAGCTGTGCGCTGCCAAGACAAATATATAACAAGGTATAGAGAGTAGAGGGATTTTATCCACTAGAGTGGACGGAAGGATACTACGGAAACATGTCATAATCCTCCCTGAGTCTGGGAGTGAGGTCTTCCAACATCACATGCCTCTTTGTCCGCTACCCACACTCTCTGTGGGACATGGTTGTGTAACTGCTGGCAGAGTGTGCATTGTAGGTACGGACAATACTTGGCCATGCCCTTGTAGGATGCCAATCAGCGACACTGTATTTTTTCCGGTGTGGCCTGGATAGCCCCGACTCACTGGGCAGATCGATGGCATCCAGGGAGGCAAATTTGTCAAAAGCTTGTTATGTATTCAATGTCAGGAATATGCTACTAACTACTGTTCCTTACTGATATTTTGTTACAAAAGGTAAGTAACTAGTCCATACAGTTCAGTACATCTGCTGTAGGAGCATCTATGTTGTGTCCTTGGCGTGATGACCAGGTTTCTAATGTATGCACACCATGCCACATGTGTTAATGACCCGCTCATATGTGAATTGGCATCACAGACCATTTGTCACAAATCAAATATTTATGCTGTATGATGATGGTCATGTAATAGTTAGGGAAAGTACACACCGCAACATGACTAAGGCAGAACTGTGCAAATGATGGCACATGTGGTGTGTGTGTGTGTATTACTGTCAGCTGTCTGGATGTGCAGACAACCTCCTACTGACATTCACATGACGTGTGTCACTGACATGATACATTGTCATGCTCACTAAGACCTTTCCATCAGATCATTTGTATGCATGTCATATCCATTCCACACACCACAGGTCTTTTACTTTTCACGGAGGAGTGGCTGGGCGCTGGCACATGTTACATCAGTGTGTATCCCACGCCACACTCCAAATTGTCTAGATTATTTGAAGCAGTGTTGCTTGTGCCATGTACATTGTTATTGTCTTAGTCAGACAGTTGAAGACATTTTCTTTAAATTGTGTATTGCAGGGCACCCCCTCTGGAAAGGCCATTGCCTGACTTGGAAGCCATGAGGGAGCGCAATTGCATCCGTCGTTATCGCTTCAACAGACAGATGATCAAGGACCTGACGGACAGGCTGGAGGCTCACCTACAACCACGCCACAGGTATCCAACTGCGCTGACACCCAAGATAAAGGTGATGGCAGCCCTCCATTTCTTTGCCACAGGTACGTTCCAATTTACCATAGCTGATGTGGGAGGAATGTCTCAGACAATGTTTAGCCGGGTATTGGGCGATGTATTGGCAGCTATGTTGCTGCACATAGATGAATTCCTTATATTCCCTACTCCAGAAGAGTTGACAAATGTCAAGGGGGAATTCTATGCCCTGGGCCGCATGCCACATGTAATTCGTGCAATTGATGGTACACATGTTACTCTGGTGCCACCACAGGCTCAGGAGCAAGCGTATCGCAACAGGAAACACTACCACTCGATAAATGCCCTGGTGGTGTGTCTTGCCAACATGATTATCTCACATGTTTGAGCACGTTTTCCAGGATCGTGCCACGATGCTTTCATCATGAGGCGTAGCAGGGTACCACAGATGATGCTGCAGCTGCACAACCACCAGGCATGTCTTGTTGATGAGTATACCCTGTCAGTTATGTATGTCAGTATGTCACAACTTCATGATCTGCATCATATTACACACTCATTTCCATGATGTCAATTTGCAGGAGACGCTGGATATCCAAACATGCCGTGGTTAATGACTCCACTACGCAACCCCAGGACAACTGCAGACCAGCGGTACAACAATGCTCATGGGAAGACCAGGCGGGTGATCGAGCGAACATTTGGACTCCTGAAGAGCCGGTTCAGGTGCCTGGACAAGACAGGCGGAGCCCTCCAATACAGCCCACGCAAGATGTGTGACATCTTCACCGTGTGCTGCATGCTACACAACATGGCAGTGGAGAAGGCCGTGCCACTCTACCTTGATCCTGATGAGCTGGAACATCCGCCCGTTGAGGATGAAGGCCTTGCCCAGGATGCCAGCGACGAGGAGGGTGAAGATGATATCCGGAGTCACCTCATCCACAACTTCTTTTCATAATGGTGAGTCATTGCAGCTGTAATGTGAAACATGTACTATAGAGTTGCATGGGTAGCATGCTGTGTATGCAGCAGACTGTATGCAAGGTCACTTGGATGTTTGTTGTGCAGTGTCACACAGGTGCAGATGTAATGCAACACACATACGTGCTATGTGTGTATTTGAAATGTACAGGTGTACTACAACATCTGGATATTCAACAGGACATTGTCAAAATGACATTATACAGAACTTGACCCCTTGTGTGCCACTCTCATCCACAGCTCATCCTGCCTGTTGTCCGTTGGGGTCATCGTGGTCATCCTGCTATTGCTCATAATGATTGCAACGTCAGCTAAATCAACGGAGCATGCATGGACATGTGGAGAAGTCAATTTGGGTAAGGACTCATATGACGCTGTTTAGCGTTGGTATGTTTTGAAACATGTGGTACATGTTCATGTGCATGTAGTGAGACCATGCATACATGCAACAACATTATGTTACTTATTACATGTATGCCCACTCCCATGACAGGATAGTCACCCCATCTGACTATCATCTGTTGTAGTTTGAGACTCTGGTGAATGCATCAATGTGTGTAGACATTGACACTGGAACATTGCATATACCATGGCTTGACATTGTGTCAGAGGTCACAACCACGGACTCTGTGGGGGATTGCAGCCTCACTGTGTGCATTAGAATGTGACTGGATCCTCACCTCCAGCTTGTGGGCCAGTCCAGTTTGATTACCATCAAACCATGTGGTGTAGGTTTGGCCCAGTCTATGTTCCACAAGTTAAGATAACTGTCCTGTGATTCTGTTTACATGGTATCATTGCCCCTTGTTGCAGTATATCATGTCACTGTCATGTCGTTACCTCAGTGCATGTTGAAAATACTGCTACGCCAGTCTTCACAGTGAGTAGCAGTTCTGTTTTGATTCACATGATGCCATGAATGTTTAGCATGAGAAATGAAAATGTTGGGATGATGCATATGTGATTTATTGTGTTGCACCAGTGGAGTGTGGTCATTCACATGAATCTCTAGTCCCATGCAGCATTACTGTGCAATGCTAGGGTCTCATTATGTGGCTTGGATCAACATCACTTGCACTTTATATTTCTTCTACCTGCATATCATGTTTAGCATAGTAATGCAAACTTGACAGATCAAAAGACTGGCTACAGAGTGCCTTCATTGCATGAAGGTCATTTGCTTCCTCATCATATTTGATACTTACAGCTGTTGTGGGTGAAGTAAAGTTTGCCTACATGGCCCTTATGGGTACCCATAATCACATACAGACATTACAGTTAGCGTAAGTAGCATTGCCATATGTTTCCATTTGTTTGTAAGGTCCACCTCATCTGAGCCAGTGAATGAGTTTTAACAACATAGATCTCATTGCATGGTACCTCACTTGTGAGCGTTACACATAACTCTAATGGATGACAGACTGTCCTAGGTTTTATGTGTCCGTGTCATAGCATCGGATCTCATGTGATAGCATGATTACTCATCTAAAATTGTCTCCAGTCAGTACACTTCACAGGTGTGACTGGTACAGTGGCGCAAATGAGGTTTTTGAAGTGTCAGTGACATGAGAATATACTCCTAATGGTTATTTGCCTCTGTTTCAGGTCTCCCTCCCAGCAGTTCCCATCCTCTCCTTCCCTCGCCTGATCACCCTTTTGTGTCTGTCGTTTGTACTCAGACCAAGGGGCTTTTGGAGGTGGAACCGTTTGAGCATCACACCACTCTGATGAAGTAAGGTACGGCCAGTCCTTGACAGGCTTGTAGCCAATAGTACTGCTGCATTACAGGTGACATCATTAATAGTGTTATTTGGAGTTCATGCCAATGCACATGTATGTTTGATAATGCTCTCTGGGCTCACAATGTAAATAATCATGTTGTGCATGACGTCTGACTTCTACAGAATATTGTGCCGCCTTGATGTCAACGCACATGTCCTTCTAATGTGCATGTATACTATTTGGCATGAAGTTAGCTTATGCTTCTTATGTGTTTACCTGTAAAGTGACCACACGCATGGCGTTGGGGAAGGCTAGAATACTATGTTGTGTGTGAGGTAGATGGCTTTGTAGCAGCTGTTTAGCTTTGAACACACTAGCTGTACTCTACGCCTGCTGACGCTGTGTGTCTTGTGCCCCACTTGTCCTTAAGGGCCCTGATCCAGTGACTGTGATCTTTGGTGATTACTGTGCCATTTTATTTGCAGTGACCCTGAGTGAGGCAGACACTCCTGCCTTCACATACACATGTCACTTTGTGGCTTGCCAATGCCCTTGTGGTATGTGTTTGTTTTGCAAGTTGACACACCCCTCCTGCCGTCATGTCTTCACTCATTGCTGCTTCTGTATACACAGCCACCATGCAGCGCACACTATCCAGGAACACAGAGACCTACAGGATGACCCTCCTTCCATCCATTTATAGAGCATGCTCCTGCCACCCTACACACAGACAACACCAGACATTCACCCTCCTGCTATCACAATGCTTCAAACTCAGCCATTGCAGCTGCTATGCCTGTGTGTGCAACACATACTGGCACGAATATGGCAGATTCACATGACATTGGGTCTATGGACCACCAGGTCTTGTGCCGTGTACAGCACACACACACCTTCGATGGGCACAATATTGTACCGTGTTACCTTTTCAACGCCACAGCAGCAAAAACATAGCTGTCACAGTCAGTCAAGTAGCCACAGGGGACACACACCATGACCACGTCTCTTGGGTGTGGATTGATTTCCCCGTTCTGGTGTAGGTATTTGTCAGATGTGGGTAGTTGTTCTGTGTGCATTGCTCCCATTACAGTAGTATAGTACTTGTAGCTACATAGGGGTAGGTCACCTATTCAGGTGTGCTTGTGTAGAGTGCTACAGCCCATTGCCCATAGTCTGTCCTGCCACCCTTGTCCTGTGCGCCATTCATCTCATCCACAGTACTGCATCATGCAGATGATAGCTCACATACCTGAGGACACAGTTGTAGGTACTCCCTACGTGGACAACTAGTTTTGTCACACTGATCTGTACACCTCAAAGTGACTCTCCTGGGCCTGCCTGTGATAGCAGTTTTGGGATCCAAACCCCCCTCCAGCATTTACTATCCCACACAGGTGTGTCTTTCCATCCATGTATCTAGTTGTTAGGAATTTCTGACCGATGTGTGTTCGCACTCAGATTCTGATCCAAGTGTGTGGTTGGCTGCTGTTTGTTGGATACCCTTGCATTTTATACATTTGCACACACATATCAATTTATGCTGTGGTTCAAAGATAACTCACCAAATGCGTATGAGGTTTAGTATATTTATTGGGTGATCTTGTGCAGGAAACGTGAATAGGTGCTGTACAGAAAGGGGTGGAATACAAAGTTCACTGCTGAAGATGAGATGCCTTACAGCTTCAGTCAACAGAGTCCATGCCACAGTGCTTGGCATCATTGGGCAGACTGTGACCAGCAAGTCCATGTGGGAGAGTCTCATATGGGATGCTGTTGCACCCAGGGGCAATATGCCAGGTCCAGTGTCCTGGGAGATGTGCATGGCCCACTGCCCCTCAACATCTTAGCCATGGACGACCCACCTTCCTTGGGGGACCCTCAGGTGCAGGCCTGGACGAAGCATGGGATGCTATGTCAGAGAGTTACTCCTCCTCCTCCTCCCTCCCTGTGGCTGGTGTCACACTTTGCCGTGATGTTGCTGTCCTTGTAACACAGGGAGGGTGCTGCATGTTGGCAGCTATCTGACGTAGCGATTGGCTCATTTTCCGATGCACCATCAAGAGCTGAGCCAGACTTGCCTCCACCCGTCCATAATGTAGGTCTTGCCTGGCTATTTGCTCTGCCTGCTGTTCTTTCACCTGGTTGAGGGCCTCCGCAAGCTGGCTTACCTCCCTGGTGTCCCGCCGGTATGCCTCCAGGATGTTAGCGAGTTCAGGCACACCGGGTGCTGCAGCTGACTGGCCAGAATATTGCCTCCGCCTTCCGCCACTCCCACCACCCTGACCCACACGAACACGGCCTGCGCTTGTGGGCACATCCGATCGACGGGCCCCCCGAGGGCTGCCAGGGTGGAGATCATCAGCAACCTCAGGGGCGCCCGACAAAGGGTGTCCCTCATTTTCAGACTGGCTCTCTTGTGGATCATGGGCAGGGCTGTGACCTGTCTGCTGGGATGTGGTGGGAATGGGTCCGGTGGTTGGCTGAGATGTAGCTGGTACAGTTGCTGCAGGAGTTTGGGATCCAGAGGAGCCAGGTTGGTTGGGGTCATCCACAGTGCGTTGAAGAGCGGCGCTGTCGGTGGGGTCTGGGTCCTGCTGAGCCTGGGACTGGGATCCTTCTACCCCCTGGTTGGGGGGTGGCTCTGCACGTTCCCCTGTGTGTGGGAGAGACAGACACTGTTAAGGCACTATCAAGTGACATCTTGTTTAGTTATCCATTATGAGCATCACAGTTCCACAAGCTTTACTTTGTTGACATTGTTCAGTTGTGTATGTAGTGGTAGTAAATTGACATGTACTCTGGGGTATTTTCATTCTTCCATTCTCTTTACAGTGACTGACACAGCCATTGCTGTGTCTTGTCTTGGTGGCACAACACGTGTAAAGCATTGCTCAGGTTCACGCAACATCCAGGATACGGTGTAAATCCTTATGTCTGCGTCAAGCATGCACAGAGTTCAGATACAGCATGTTGATGTAAGACACAGAGCATCATTAATTTGCATGTCATCTACTACTCTGGATGTCTTTTGCTGTTCCGTGATGGCCAAACAATGCCAACACCCCTGGACCTGTACACACACAGTTATCGATCATGGCTTTTGAACTTGGCACTTCTCAGAGACGCATCATCTTGTCAATACCCATGTCCATGTTGGTACTTAAGGGCATCCACAACGTTCATGAGATGGGGCACGTGCATTGTTTGAGAGGCACAATGAACTGGAGCATCTGCAATGTGCATGTATGAGTTGTATGCGTATTCATATGAGTGAGTGTTTTGTTGTGGTACATGACAATTGGGACAGTGTTGCACTCCAATGCCTGTCCCCAGGGGATGAGTTTCTGTAAGGGGGTGTATGACAGGCCATGCTAGTAGTTTGCGTGTGAATTGCAAACGTCCATCGTTCATGATTTGGCTGCCCCCTGATGTAGCATGCTGGCATATTCGTGGTTTTGTGTTCATGCACAGGATGTGTGACCTTGTCCTGGTGTTTGTGTTTGCAGTGATCACAGGAGGGACTTGTGCTGCCTACACCTGTGCCCATTGTGTACTCCAGAGCTTTCTGAGATGTGTGTCCTGACACAGTACAGTGTTGACTGCAAACGGTGGGTGCGTTGCAGGCACTTAGTAGATGGCTGCTGGTACTTAGGAGACATCCCTAAACATTCTGCTCTATGGTGTTTGTAAGGCCTGTGCAGTGCTTGTGTGCAACTGTGTGTGTGCCCAGGGAGCTGTGTTGAGGTGACAGAGGGAGGAACACTGAGGGATGGATACAGAGGGAGGCAGGCAGACAGAGGGAGAGAGGGCCACAGTGGGAGAGTGCGACAGTGGGAGAGGGCGACAGTGGGAGAGGGCGACAGTGGGAGAGGGCGACAGTGGGAGAGGGCAACAGAGGGAGAGGGCGACAGAGGGAGAGGGCGACAGAGGGAGAGGGCCACAGAGGGAGAGGGCGACAGTGGGATAGTGCGACAGTGGGAGAGTGCGACAGTGGGAGAGGGCGACAGTGGGAGAGGGTGACAGTGGGAGAGGGCGACAGAGGGAGAGGGTGACAGAGGGAGAGGGCCACAGAGGGAGAGGGCCACAGAGGGAGAGGGCGACAGAGGGAGAGGGCGACAGAGGGAGAGTGCAACAGTGGGAGAGTGTGACAGTGGGAGAGGACGACAGTGGGAGAGGGCGACAGTGGGAGAGGGCGACAGTGGGAGAGGGCGACAGAGGGAGAGGGCCACAGAGGGAGAGGGAGACAGGGATGGAGACAGGTTGTTTGTGCTTGCTCGCTTGCTACACTGCCTTACTGTGTCACAAAATATTGCATCTCTGGAAGGTGTGTCCGTAACATGAAATTGTTTTGGAGCTGTGGTCTACTATCTTGTGTGATATTTCCCTATCCCTGTACATTGGGCATGGTGCTTGGGTGAGGCCCTGGGACATATGGGATGAGAGCAGCCTCCTACCCTCCACCTTCTACCCTTTGTGGCTCCCACTTGCAACAAACCACTTTTAGTTGTGTCCTGCTAGGACTCATGGCCACCCACCCCATGCTGCTGGGCACTTTTGTAAGTCCACCCATGTGACATGTATTTTTTGTACACTCACCAGACTCAACGGCTCCTTCTATTCCATGTACTCCCACCGGTGGCAGCAGGGCCATGACTCTCTCCTCCCAGGGATGGTATATAGGAGGTCTGCGGGGACCACCACCTCCAGTGTGGTGTGCAGAGGCGTAGTCCCGGTCCATTTTCTTCTTGACCATCCTCCGCAGCTCATACCACCTGGACTGGCATTCCCCCCTGGTGCGCCTGATGGGTGCAACAGCATTGACCCGGTCTACGATCCTCTCCCACAGGCGTGTTTTTTCGGCCAGGCTGGTCTGTCTGACCAATGCGCCAAACAGCTGTGGCTCGACTCTGATGACTTAATCTGTAAGTATCTCATTCTCCGGGTTAGTGAACTTTGGATTCTTGGGTGTGGTCATGGTGTGGGGTGTATGTGATTGAGGGGGTGATGGTGTGTATGGATGAGGGTGTGTGGTTGTGATTGTAAAGGGGGTGGTGTGGGTGTAGATGTGATAGGGTGTATGTGTGAAGGTATGTGGCTGCAATTGTTGGTGTGCTCTCTGTTTCTTCGCAAGAATGGGTATGTTGCAAAGGATGATGGGTTGTATGTGTGGACCCTTTTATTGGTCAAATAGTAGGTGTGGCTTAATTTGAATTGTGTGTGTGTGTGTTATATGGGGTGGGTGTTAGTGTTGACCTCTGTTTGGCTGTGACCAGGACATTGATTCTCTATGGTGTGTACATAGGAGACATGTTCAGTGTTGTTGTGCGACTTGTTTGCAAAGTCCTTGTGCTGGTTTGGGTGTTGGCGTTATGTGTGCGTGTCGTACTTGTGTGTGCGATTGACTGGTGCGGGCCGTTGGCGGGTGGGTGTGTTCGCGTAGGGGTGTGTGCGTGTCGTACTTGTGCTTGCGATTGACTGGTACGGGCCGTTGGCGGTGTTGGCGTGGGCTTGTTGGGGGGGTGTGCGTGTCGTACTCGTGCGTGCGATTGACTGGTACGGGCCGTTGGCGGGTGGGGGTGTTCGCGTGGGCTTGTTGGGGGGTGTGCGTGTCGTACTTGTGCGTGCGATTGACTGGTATGGGCCATTGGCGGGTGGGGGTGTTCGCGTGGGCTTGTTGGGGGGGGTAGCGTGTCGTACTTGTGTGTGCGATTGACTGGTACGGGCCGTTGGCGGGTGGGGTGTTCACGTGGGCTTGTTGGGGGGGTGTGCGTGTCGTACTTGTGCTTGAGCGAGGGGTACATGTGTGGTATGTGTTGACGCTGCTTGATGCGAGCCGAATATTGCCGTACGAATCATTATTGAAGTGCGATACCTTTGTTCCGTACGAATCGCTGTCAGGCTTCTCGTACAGGATCGTACTTGTGTGTTTGTACGGGCAGGTTACGATTCGTACGGTAGGATTCCTGATGCATATTCGTACGGATCATCGACTGTGATTCGGACGGTTCGATGATATTCGTACGAAATTCTACGGGAATGGATCGGAATTCGCAGGTCGGACGTAAACTTCCCATTCGTACGGATTCGGATACGAATGCGATTCGTACGGCGGAATATTTTACCGGATCGGAATCGACGCTTTAGTGTGGCCCGCCTGATCCTCAGATCATCTCACTAATCAAAATATCTGGAGAACTTTGCTTGCTGCAATTTCCTGTAGAAGTGACAAATTGCCTTCTCATAGTATTTTGAAGCAGAAACTGATGATATGATTGGGTGTTGTGGTCTCCATATCCCTGAACGAATTTCCACTGTTCCCATCCCGCCTCTAATTTGACAAGAAATAGAAAAAAAAACTTTACATTTTAAGCTTAGCTAAACAGTTTTAAGTGTTTCATCTTGGAATGGCTTTATGTTTTCATAAATGTAAACTAGATCTTTTCACACTACAATTTGTTTTCTTATTGGTGAGTTCACATGAACTTTCAATGAAGTAAATTGGGAGTTTTCACTTATGGTTGGAATACTACCCAAAGCGAATGTCAGTGATTAGACTTCTTGCTAGCATTAATCCCACCACCCTTTGTGTGCTTATTGTAATAACATATGAGGAAAAGGGTTGCCCAGATGTGAGTCCCCTACTCACTGTGCCACTGGAACCAAGCTACTCCCAACTGAAAAGGCCCAATTAGGCATGAACCAGTCTTGAGTTACTTGTGTTCTGGTTCAGAGAGGATCTGGCTTTGTAGCTCGGGATGGACTGTCCCCACTGGACCAGTACGATTATGGATTTGTATATGGCTGGGTCTAATCTCAGGTCGAAGGTGGGCAAAGAATGCTATCCGAGCAATTGTCAGTAGTTAAACTTATTGCAAGCATTCCTCCATCACCTTTTGTGCGTGTTCGGTATTGCATCATAGCACTAGCCACCAGGCAATAGTCAGTCTGGCACCAAACTCAGTGGAAGGAAATCTGCCACCATAAATTGTTTAGTGACCACAGACAGGGGAACTGCTCATTACCCTGGCCATACTGCTGGATAGGCACAAATGTTCTGCACAAGGAGAACGGGTTTCTCCATCTTTAATTTTGAAGGCAAGGGCACTGTGGAATAGTTTGAAGTAGAGCAAACACGAATTGCTGAAAAACTTTGTAGGGTCTGGGGGATAATGTCTTTTTTGTGTTATCACCCCACTTTTTAGCTGCTTTTTGTAGCTGATTTATTAGACTCTGCAAACTTGGCAGTTTTGTCCAGTGACCAATGCTTGTGATCTGACTCCTAAAACGTTGAGTTTGGCTAACCCCTAATTGGCATATTTACCGTTCCTATAAGGCTATAGAATATGGTGCCCAAAATACATCCATGACTTTGAAAAGTTAAATGTCACCTTGTGAATACAACTCCACTGTGCCATCCACAAATGTGACCGGTCAAACGTGTTTCCATGCCTGCCACTGTAGCCTAGCAGCTGCAGTTCATACCAGCAGCCCAACAATAAACCCTTTTTGATTGGAGAAAACCTTCTTTTTAAATATTAATAAGTCAACGATATGCAGGCTCTGCCACCCACAAGGCAAAGTGCGTGATATTTAAAGGTATCTAAAAGTAGGACACATACAATTTTTAAGTTAGCAAATCCTTACAGTGGCTATTATCCAAAAGCTATTTTTCATTGCAACAGGGCTAGTGGCACTGGGAACCAATATTAATTAATAATTCTACCATCTTCTGTTTGGGACCAGCTAGAAATATAATCACAACACTATTTGTATTTTAAATAAAACTAACTTTTAGAAAGTTACTTTTTGCCAGCCGGAACTTCCCAGAGGGTAATTTGCTTTAAATCTATAGCAGTGGCCTAATGATTGCTTAGCCCTGGTGAGGTGTTAAATCTACTCACAGAGCACATCAAAGACCTGGGTATGGGTAAGTGTTTTTGTCTCTCTGTAAGGAAGACCAGTTGGGAAGAACGCAATTTACTTCGAAAGGGATCTTCCCTGTCACACGTATATATCAGGTGACACACGGACAGGCTCCTTCTTTAGTCCTCCTTATCAGTCAGGCCCCAAACCCAGTGGAAGGAGAGCTACCCACAGAACCACTTTTGAATGACTACAGAGGAGGGGCTGCTCCTAAACCTGGCTACTGCTCAGACCACAGGCTCTACACAATGGAGAAAGGGTTTTCCCATCTTTAGTTTTGAGAGTGTGGGACACTGTGGGATTGTTTGCAGTAGGGCAAATTTGAAGTGCTGAAAATGTGGGCAGGGTAACACCTGGAAAATGTTGACCCCATTGTTTAGATGCTTTCAGGAGTCACCCCATCTACTAGCTGGTGCCAGGCATAAGTGTGTCACCACAAGCACCAATCCTCAGAATGCTTTTTGGACCTGTGGAAGATCAGAAGAGAATTGGACTTGCTGGCTGTGGGCTAAGAGGAGCCCTGAAGGATATAACTTGTGTAGTACCTTAGTATATATGTTTAACAGTCATAATCTCCTAGAAAATACTGACACTCACTGAATGATGTCATCAGTGATTTCATCAGTGATGTCATTTGAGATGTCACCAGTGATGTTATCAGTGATGTCACTGACTATGTCACGAGTGATGTAATATGTGAGTACATAACCAGTGCATTGTGGGTGCATAAGATATAGTTAGCTCAGGTGATATAACTGCTGAATTTCAAAGTTTTGTATGAATTAAATCTGAGCCTAACTGTAACATCTCTTTCTTTAACCTCTGATTTCTTCAGTGAATTTCTAAGGTTTTTTAAATTCTTTTTCCTAACTATAATGTCTCTTTAACTTTTGTTTTTTTTCAGTGAATTTCTCTGTTTTTGAAATGTTATCTCCTAATTATAACAAACCCAGTACCCTTTGCTTTTTTAGTGAATATATATTATGATCTATATATATATATATATATATTCACTGAAAAAACCATAGGTTTCACACCAGTTATAGTTAGGAATTAGCATTTAAAAAACCTATTAAATTCACTGAAAAAACCATAGGTTTTACACCAGTTATAGTTAGCTGGAAGTTTTACTCGCATAAAACCATTGAAATTCCCACGTTATAGTTAGTTGGTCTCACTATAACTTGCGCGTGCAATGCACTGCTGATGACGTCACATATTACATCACTCATGACATGGTCAGTGACATCACTGATGACACCATCCAGTGAATGTGTGTCTTTTTGAAAAATAAATATTAGGGAGTAATGTTTAAATATTTAAATATATGTGTTAATGTTTCACTTTGTGTATAAGTGGCTGCATGGGTTGGTGAGTAGCTACATGTGTAGGTATATGGGTTATTAGATTTTTTTTTAATATCAATATGAGTGTCTATATGTTTGGTGGGGGTGTTACTTAGCACATAGATGCATTAATGACTGACTCTCTCTTTGTATGTGTTTTGAAGACAGCATATGTGCAGGACTGTATGGGTGGATGAGTGTGTATATGTGTGTGTTAGTGACTGAATGACTGTCTCACTAGTGTCTTTATCAGTAACTACATATGTTTTAATCTAGTATATGTGAATATTGATGTATATAAGTGAGTATATGTGAGAGTGAGGGATTCTAAGAGTTCCTGTTTAAATTAGTACGTGTTTCTATAAGTGATTGTTTAAGAGAGTAAGTATGTGTAAGTTTCCTTAGAAGTAAAGTGGTAGTGTGTGTATAGCTGTATATGCTAATGAATGGATGTTCAATAGTTTATTTGCATGTGCGAGTATGTGTGTGAGTAACTTTTGGATGCCTGTCAGTGTGTAACAGGATGTATAGGTGTATTACTACATATGATGAGTGAGTATAGGTATGAGTGACTATATAGAACTGTTGCTGAATGAGTGGATGTATATATAGATGGTGGAATTATTGAATTGGTTGTTGTAACTGGTATTGGTATCTCCATTTTTTTGAAAATTTTAGTTTCTATTTTTGAATATGTGTTTCAAGGGTTAAATTACAGTGAAGGGAGGTCTGTCACTCTGTCACAAGGATGGTGTCATCAGTGATGTCATGAGTGATGTCACTGACCATGTCATGAGTGATGTAATATGTAACGTCATCAGCAGTGCATTGCACGCGCAAGTTATAGTGAGTCCAACTAACTATAACGTGGGAATTTCAATGGTTTTATGCGAGTAAAACTTCCAGCTAACTATAACTGGTGTAAAACCTATGGTTTTTCAGTGAATTTAATAGGTTTTTTAAATGCTAATTCCTAACTATAACTGGTGTGAAACCTATGGTTTTTTCAGTGAATTTCATAGGTTTTTTAATAGCAAATCTCCATAGGTATGAAAAGTAATAATTTTTATAACGAATTTTATATTGTTTAAATATGGTTTTTTTTTATTTATTTTTTTATTGTTTGCCCCGGAGCGCTCCCGGGGCGCGTACCGGTGAACGCACGGGTGAGCGCAATGTTACGGCGCGTCCCGGGGCGCGTACCGGGGAGCGTCCCGAGAGCGCTATTCCCGCGAACGAAAACAACATCATGATGTTTCGCGTAGTCGCGTCATGCATCATATGACAAGTAAGCACTGCGTAAGCGCACCCGGAACCACGCGATCGCATACGATTGCGCAACGTCATGACACGCAAGAATGTCTGACATAATATCGACAGACAGAATATCTACATACAAAAATATCGACACAAAAATATCGAAATCAAAAATATCGGAGTCATATCTTCATAAAGGTAAGTACAAAAATATCGAAAAAATAATATCGTAGTACAAAAATATCGAAATTAAAAATATCGTTTTTTTAAATGTATAAATAATAATGTAAAAATAATTTTAAAATACATATCATTTTACAAATATTAAATAAAAACATTAAAACATAATAAATAAATTAAAACTAATACATATACATTTAAAATAAATTAAAAACGTAATAATTTAATGTAATTTTATTTTTTTTAATTTCATTTAATTGATTTAATTTAAATATAAATTTATTTTATTTTTACCCTGTACGCCTGTACCCCAAAAACCCAAAACTGACCCTGAACCCTAAAAATACCCCTTTACCCAAAAACCCAAAACTGACCCTGAACCCTAAAAATACCCTTTTACCCAAAAACCCAAAACTGACCCTGAACCCTAAAAATACCCCTTTACCCAAAAACCCAAAACTGACCCTGAACCCTAAAAATACCCTTTTACCCAAAAACCCAAAACTGACCCTGAACCCTAAAAATACCCCTTTACCCAAAAACCCAAAACTGACCCTGAACCCTAAAAATACCCCTTTACCCAAAAACTGAAAACTGACCCTGAACCCAAAAAATACCCCTTTTCCCAAGAACAAAAAACTGACCCTGAACCCTAAAAATACCCCTTTACCCAAAAACTGAAAACTGACCCTGAACCCTGAAAATACCCCTTTACCCAAAAACTGAAAACTGACCCTGAACCCTAAAAATAACCCTTTACCCAAAAACTGAAAACTGACCCTGAACCCAAAAAATACCCCTTTTCCCAAGAACAAAAAACTGACCCTGAACCCTAAAAATACTCCTTTACCCAAAAACTGAAAACTGACACTGAACCCTAAAAATACCCCTTTACCCAAAAACTGAAAACTGACCCTGAACACTAAAAATACCCTTTTACCCAAAAACTGAAAACTGACCCTGAACCCTAAAAATACCCCTTAAAAAAACTAAAACATATAAAATTTAAAATATTATTATATACTTACCTATACTTACGTTGTAATGGTATGCGTTGTAAAGGTACCTGCATTGTAAGAACATGCGTTGTAAACACATGCGTTGTAATGGTTTTTGCGTTGTAAAAATTTCGTTGTAATGGTAGTGCGTTGTAAAAGTTGCGTTGTAAAGGTTGTTTCCCCGGAGGATAGCGTAGGGGTAAAAATTACTATTCACACTCCAGAGGGTGCAACAGTAGGGAAAGCGTTGGATAGCATGGGGGTAAAAATTAATTCCCACACTACTCCCACTTTAACACACAACACACTACACATATAAAAAAGACAATTAATATAAATTTCAATTAATCAATTAATAACAACTAATATTACTAAATTGATGTAATTATAAATGAACTAAATAACACATATTAATTACTAATTAATTAACAATAAATACCAAAGAAAATTACAATCTCTTTAATTAATTACATTTAATTATATCACACCCTATCCCCCTATAAACACACAACCCACTACACAGAAATAAATCATATCATTTATTCACTTAATAATTATTAATTACCAATTAATTATTATTTAACAATAACAAAAAATTAAATATATTAGCACATTAACTCTAAATAATTTTATTACATAATTAATATTATTTAATTACCAATTAATTATTAATTAACAATAACAACACATTAAATATATTAGCACATTAACTCTAAATAATTTAATTACATAATTAATATTATTTAATTATCAATTAATTATTAATTAACAATAACAATAAAGTAAATATATTAGCACATTAGCTGTAAATAATTTAATTTACTAATTAATATTATTGTTTCCCAATTAATTAATTAACAATAACAAAAAATTACATATATAAAAAAATTACTCTAATTAATGTAATTAACTAATTAATATTAATTAATTACCAATTAATTATTAATTAAAAACATGTACACAATTATATTAATTAATTAACTAATTAATATTAATTAATTACCAATTAAGTATTAATTAAAAATATTTACAAACATATATTAATTAATTAATTATTATTAAATTACTTCCCACCCTATTCCCCTATAAACCCACAACCCGCTCTGATACTAAAACGCAAAATGTAAACAAATTTACAAATTTTCAAACATACATTACAAAACATGTTTAACAAACATATAAACAACACATTAAAATACATAATACTAAACAAAATTTTGATATTAGTAAAATTCGATATTAGTAACATACATACCTTAAAAAAACGATATTCTGTCTGTCGATATTTTGGACATCGATATTCTATACTATCGAAATTAAAACATCGATATTATTGTATATCGATATTTTAATTTCGATATTTTGTCTGTAAACCGACACGCTTACGCAACGCACCCCGGGGCGCGCCCCGGAGCACGTAGCGTAAGCGCGTCGGGTCATGTGATCTGAAAATAACACTTTTCATTGGTGCAGATCAGTTTTGGTTTCCAAATGATGAAAGCTTGGATCATGTGACTTGAAAATAACACTTTTCATTGGTCCAGAACACTTTTTTTTTCAAATGATGAAAGCCCCCACCTTTTTCCTCACTCTGACTTTCTACTTTGAGAGAGGAAGACCTGTATCTGATTCTGACAATGGCATCATTAGTAGCTGCAGCTGGTGGACCCCCTCCACCACCACAACCACCTAGAAAGGAAGGACCACCATCCCAGTTCCTTGTCCCTGAACAAGAAGAGGATGAGGAGGAAGAACAGGAGGAGGAGGAACAACACAGGCAATTTTTGCCTGAAGAGCCAAGACAGAGTCACATAAAAGTGCATTTTATTTGGGACTTCTTCTCCCACCCTCCTGGGCAGAAGAAAGTGAATGCCCCTAAGGTTAAGTGCCTTATTTGCGGAGATATTCTTTCCAGGGGCAATTCCAAGAGGAAATATTCATTCGGCAACTATACTATGTTGCGCCACATGCAAAGGTGGCATCCTAATAATCTTGCTCAAGCAGAGGTTCGTGCCATGGCGCAAAATCAGAAGAATCCACAGCCCAGCACCTCCTCTGCCAAAGTATCACATGCAGCACCTGAAGGACGGCAAATGGTGCCCAATATTCAAAAAAATTTTGGCAGTCTCAAATTTGTATGTGTCTTCTGTGGCAAGACACTGTGCTATGTGGAACTAAGCGTGATCCTAATAAGCAATGCGGTGGAAAACCATCAATGTAACCAAAAGAAGAATCCATAAATCTTTTTTTTTTTGCTCCTGTTGAGCCATTTGTAATTCCTTTTTTGTTGTTCCCCCAAAAAAACACCAACAAAAATATAAAAGTGTTCAAAAAATCAAAAAAAAAAAAAATGTTGAGAAAAATAATAAAAAAAATATAAAACAACAAAAACATTAAAAAAAAGTTCTTTTCAGAACTACCTCCCATTTTTAAAAAATTACTAAAATTTTTAGCACTCTTGACTTCATTTTTCTCATGGGTTCGCTTCCCGGTGCGCGCACCGGTAAGTGCCCCGTTAGCGCAATCAAAAAAAAAAGAAAAAAAAAAGCAAGAGAAGGAGAGCATAAGAGAAAGAGAAAGAGAGTATTGTTAAGAGACAGACAGCAAGAGTGAGCAACACAGAGGTACTGTGTAATACATAGTAAAACAGTGTAAAAGATATAAGAAAGTGTAAGAGAGAAAATGAAAAAAATATAAGGGTGTGAAACAAAGAAAGAGAGAAGAAGAATACTAAAGCAGAGGCACATGAAGAATGTGAGTGGCTGTAAAGAGTAAAAGGAAAGAGAAAAATTATGTACAAATAAAAGGTAATAACGGAACCAGATTTAAATAACACTGGTGAGGGAGAGAGAGAAAAAAGTAGTGTGCATAACTAAAGAGGGAGAAATATTGAATTAGGATAACACATGGGGAGTGACAAAGAGAGAGGACAAACAGAGTAAAGGAAACAGTACCTGAATGGGCTTGAGTAAAACAGCAAAAAAAGATAAGTAATGCAGTGTCTGTGACTTACAGGGAGTCAGTGGGTGTAGGTCAGAGTGTGGGTGTGTAAGGTGTGTCTGTGGGTGTGGTTGTGTGGAGTGTTTTGGTGTAGGTAGAGAGGAGGGTGTGTGAAATATGTGTGAGAAGTGTATGAGTGTGGGGTGTATATGTGTTCGATGTATGTGTGGGTATGGAATGTGTGTGTGTGTTTCAGGAGTGTGTGTGGGAGGATTTTTTTGTGTGTATGAGGTGTGTGTGTGGTGTGTGTGTGGGGTGTGTGTTACAGGTGTGTGTATGTGTTGGGAGGGGGATGAGGTATATGTGTAGGAGTAAGGTAAATAATAAAGAAAAAGAGAATGAGTGAAGAAGCAAAGGAAGGGAACAGAGGGTAAATGAAGTAAAAGAATAGGGATCAAAAGAAGTTGAATATGATAGGGTAAATAGGGAAAGGGGAGTAAACATGGAGAATAAGAATAAGTGAGAGAAGCAGAGTAAAAACACAGGAGTGAGGTAGATTGAGAAAATGTTAGTGACCTTAAAGCAAAGGGTGATAACAAACTACATTTTTTTAGTCATACTTACCATATAATAAATGTAACTTTAATTTTTTTTACTACAGTTGGTATCTGTGAAAGAGAGAAGAAAAAATAAGTTATAATTAGTAAAATATGTATTTTAAAATAAAAGATACAAATGAAGAGGTTAAAATCATAACACTCTATTTAGAAATAAAGTTAGAGTGAAGAACACAGAAAGGGAAATAAACTAAGGTAGAAGGACAAAAAGAGGGAAAAAGAAATAGAATGAGAGCAAATTACTAAGAGTGAGGCATATAGATTCACTGAGACAGAGGCAGAGAAGAACAGAGAAATGAACTGAAGGGAAGAAAGATACTAAAACAATGTGAGTTAGCAAACAGTAGTAAGTAAAAAGATAATGACGGAGACAGAAAACAGTCTAATTAAGGATGCATTTAGAAGAATGAGGAATAGAAGATAACTGAGAGTAAGTGAAGAATAGTCATACAGTGAAAGGATGAAGGGAGAGAGGATAATATACAACGATTGAGGGAAATGGACTGAGGAAGTTAGAAGGCAGACACACTAAGAGAAAAACTGAGTGAGGTGGAATACAATGAGGGAGGAAAGGAAATGAGTAAGGGAGCAAAAAAAGGAAAGAGAGGAGAAGACGACTAAAACAGTGGTACTGAGAGAAAATAATTTGGTGATGAAAGTAAAGAGAAGGACATTGAAAGAAAGAAAATCAGCGATAGTAATAGAATCAGAGTAAAAGAAATGGGATGAAGAACGATGAGAGAAGAGCAGTGAAGTTGTTCTAAAAGAAATGATAGAAGGTAGATAAACACAAGTGAACATAAGAAAAGGACAGTGAGGCACTGAGGACATAGAAGTAGTGAACGAAAAATAGAGAGAAGAGGTCAAAAGTAAGGATTAAACAAAGATAAGCAAGGAAGAGTGGGTGATTTATAGTGATAGAGTGCGACAATACTTCTGAGTGACTAAAGAGGAATTACTAAAAGAGCAAAGGAGTAAAATACGGAAAAGGGAAGTAAAGCAGAGAGACTGAAAGCTGAAAAGTTATGCAAGGGAGAGAGGGGATGCACACAGTTGAAATGAGAATGAGGGGTTGTCAAAGAAGTGGAGTAAAGGAACGGGGGTTACAGACAGTGAGAGAAAGACATTATAAGTGAGTAAAAAGAGCTGAAAGAGGACAGACAAAGAAAAGTGAGTATGAGACAATGGGAATACAATTTAATTTACACAATCCAAAGTATACAATAACTTGTACAACATGTTACAAAGTTTATTTTTGCTGTTCTCAGAATATATTGAATTTCACTTAAAAGAGTGAGTTCAAATTACTCATCATATGACAGCGGGAAAAAAACAACACAATCTAAAAGATTGTGTTTTAAAAAAAACCTTAGATACTGACAAATCACAAATCTACGCTAATCTTAGATTGACTTTATTTTCCTTGAGGCCAAATACTGTATCATGGTGGTCCTTTTCGCGTTGGAAAGTACTTTGCTGTTCACTTAAAAATCAATTTCATCGACTTTCTAGAAGAAAAGCTCCAAGAACATCTGAAATATTTTCAATATTTTCATATACTCCTTTTTTCAGTCATGACTCTTTACTCATTCCTGCACCTTTCCATTTGGCCATATAGTGTCAGATGTATGAGTATTTGTTCAAATTAATTCTAAGGCACTCTGAAATGATCTTTTTCCCGATGTTCTGAAAGAAAGGCTCTACAACATTTTCACAACATTTAAATATTTGTAAAACCATCTCTGACTCACTCATGTTCATCATTTTGTATAATACTAACCTCACTTATTATGAGATCCAATTACAGTACCTATATGACAAGTCAATTTTTTATATTGCCTGGATCACTTTTACTCAGAATATATTTTTAAACAGCAAAATAACCTTTATAAACTACTCCCGTCTTCATATGCCAATTAATTTTACCTACATTTTGGCTGTAAAAACACTAGGTATGAATTTATAAAGCCAAAAGGCAAACGTTGTTTGAAAGTCAAATGAGTGTCGTTACATTGGGTCCAACCTTTAGAAGTTTTTAAATAGCATGTGTAATGCCCTGATGTTGTAGAAGGACCATCATGAAAAATAATAGCTACAGTTGCAAAGGTTCTTCCTGATATCGATAACTGAGAAGCCACGAAATTTTTAATAGAAGTTGTCAATTTAGTTCCATCAGGTCTACATCGTTGGAACATTAAAATGACATAGTGACCATAATTTTGTAGAAATAATGTGGACAGCATTGCAGACTTACATTGGGTACACACCATATTGTGATCCGCTGCTTTAACTAGATTATTAAAAGGCACTGATTTGCAGTCTGGTAAAGTCAAATATATAAATCTTTCAGAGTCTATTCTAGTAGTACTTGATGAAGCACAGTTATCACAGTCATGTTGCCATTGATAAGAAAGGTTAAAAAGATTTTTTATATCTACTCCTTCATCTTGCAATACATCAAACATATACATTAAAAATTCCTGACAATCCTGCTGAATATTCTGTGAAAATTGATTTTGACCTGAACATATGTCTGGAAGATTTCTAATATCTGAAACACTTTCTATTTTTGCTCTATCACTACTACAGTTCTCTAACACAGAATTCAATAAACAGCACAATGTTTGTTCCCGATTTTCGACAATCTGTTTTTGTAAATTTTGAAGAAAAAAAACAACATTAACTACTACATTAGCATAGCAGTTGACACCAGAACTGTTTTCAAACTGAAATCCAACAACATCCTCAACAGAATCCTTTTTCCTTCTGCTTACAATTACAGTTTCATCTACTTTTTGTCTTTTTGCTACTACCTCACTGCAATTACTCTCATTTCTTCTTTTTCGGCCTACCACACGTTTTTCAATCAGAGGATATTGAGGCAAATGTGGAGCATACTCTCTTCTTAACCTATTGTATTCTTTAACACAATCTAGATCTGCACAAATCTTTGTTTCATCACACTCAATCAAGTACAATCCTGATAAAGTTCTGACTCGTGATAAAGCCACATATGCCATACCCTCCTAAAACACAGAACTTCCAATGTTCACCAAAGCACTATCTACACTTAAACCTTGAGATTTATGAATTGTCACCGCATATGCCAAACAAATAGGAAACTGTTTTCGGCGAACATATAAGTCTTTCACGAGCAAAAATCTAGCTGAATAATGACAAATTTGTTCTATTTCATCAATGCCATCAAATTTAATTTTTCTAATTTCAATTCCATCTCTATTTTTGTAATTCACAAAACCAACAACATGACCCATTGCTCCATTTACCAGACCTCTTTCAACATTTAAATTCCTTCTCAAAATGACACGACAATTCAAACAAACATTCAGAGTCTTTTCAAAACCAGCAGTTTTAGATATAGTCTTCCCCAATGAATCCAATTTTGATTTCAAATTTTCTGACAAAATAATTGTTGCTCCCATATGCTCTATTTTATCTATAGCTTCCAGTTTCACTATCTCTTCATTTTCTAACTTCAGCATTTTGATGTTGAACATGGAACATTCTTTCAGAGTAGGCATCAAACATATGGCAGATTTCTTCTCGTTAATTTTCTTAAAAATATTCTCTGGAATAATGTTTTCATTTGGGTACAAATTAGAAATTAACCGTCCATGTAAAGCTTCTTTCCCTTGTTGACTTATTTTTCCTACTCAAATCAAATCAAATCAAATCAATTTTTTTTAATTTGTTTTGGTACTCAACTGAGGACCACAAATATTGTATAAAAAGACGGTTACAGGAAAAGGGATTCATTACAGGTTAATATAATGTTAAAAAGGGTTTTAAAAATTTATAGAAATTGTAACATACAAATTCATTAGGTGGTTGTTTGCACACAAGTAACAATTCTTTAACCGATGAAAGTCTACATTTACGGTATATAGGATCAAGATGTCTTGACCGTGCTGTTACTACGTTTGCGTTTGGGCATATAAATAAAAGGTGCTCAATGTTCTGATTTCCCCCCTGACAAAGAGTACATAATGGGGATCCACCTGATGTCCATCTTGATGTGAAAGTTAACACTGGTAAAATACCTAATCGCAGCATTGTAATTGCCCTCCTTGCACCATGTGTAAGGGAAAACCCTAGGTATGTCTGTACATGCTTGTACTCCAATGTCTCAACGTAGAGTTTATACAAAGATAATTTGCTACAGTGTGCAAGATCAAGTTCAAAACTCAATTTAGGAGTAAAACATTTTAAAAAAAGTTTCAGTTGCGAAGGTGACCAGGTAAGCAGAATTTCAGTGCTGATCTTAGCTATTTGAAATACCACGGTCATATTTCTGAAGAATATTTGATTTGAAGCATCTCGATCAAAAGTCTCGATCTTTAGCAAGGATCGTAGTGATCCTTCTTTTGCATGAAGGAGGTTGTAGGCCCACCTGATAACATTAGCAACAGCTGTAGCATAGGAACTTGTGATTGAAAATTCAAGTCTTAGAGCTTGCACCGGTGTAGATTCAGAGACCTTCAAGATTTTCTTCAATATATTCCCTTCTTTTTGGTCCATATAAGACCACTGTTTTATTGGGATGTATTCTGTGGCATAGGATAAAACAGGGGGAATCTTTACTCTGTATACTTTTAGTAGTGAGGAGAAGTGCCTGTTCCCTGTGGCAGAATACAGTCTGGAGAGGGCCGCGGCATGTAGTTCTGATTTCCTTTTTAAATTGTTGATCTGCTTTATATTTTTCAGACTCTTTGAGAAGATCCTGCCGAGATAAGTATATTCCTCGACCTCTTCTACTTTTTCTCCGCCAAGCCTCCAACAATACTTAACACTTTGTTTCCTACCAGAAAAGGAAACGACTTTTGTTTTAGTTAAGATTGGGATTAAGAAGTTGTCCTTAGAATATTTATATAAAATATCTAGAAGCTTTTGCAAACCAAAGGGCGTAAGGTCCAACATCACAATATCATCTGCATATAGCAGGGCGTGTATGCTTTGTGCAGCAATCTTTGGAGGCAAACTTGAACCTTGTTGCAGATGGAGTGGCAGGTCACTGAGGTACAATGAGAATAATAACGGCGCTAAAAGGCACCCTTGTTTGAGCCCGTTAGCCGTATGGATTGTTTTAGTCAAACCTTTTTCACACCCCATTTGGACTTGACACCATGTTTTAGTATGAAGTTTAACAACAATCTGCAGCAATTGTTCAGGGATGCCTAACCTCCTAAATTTATTCCATAAAGTCGGTCTGTCAACACGATCAAAAGCAGTTGAATAATCAATGAATGCTGCGTATATTGACTGAGATTTCCCTACTGTATATTTATCGAGAATGGTCTGAAGTATTGAAATATTATCGGTGACAGAATGGTTGGGTCTGAAACCTGCTTGAAACATGGGTATTAAACCCTGCGAGAATGCCCAGACTTTAAGTCGATCCAATACTTCTGCGGCAAAGATTTTCCCGGTAGCGTCCATCAACGCTATTTGACGATAGTTACCAGCAGTGTTTTTGTTCCCCTTTTTATAGATAGGAATAATGGTACTCCCCTGCCATGACTTTGGTATTTTTCCAGTTTTGAAGATGTAATTAAAGAGGGGTGAAAGCATCTGGCTCCACTCCTTGGGGTCAGCTTGAAGGACCTTGATGGGTATTTGGTCAGGGCCTGAAGCGCCAGTGCTTCTTGCTTTTCGGATATGCATAGCAATGGAGAATGCTGAGGTCTTAGTAATCGGGGTAACATTCCTTTCCATAGTAGTATCGGAGTCCTTTCCTTCTGATTTAATTGGGTTTGCTTTATATAAATCACTCAAATAAGTTTCCCAGTCCTGAGGTGAGACTGGGATAGCTTGAAGTTTCTTTTTTGTTCCGGTTATTTTAGCAATTAGAGACCAATATTTTCGCTGATTATATTGTTTAGCAGCTATTTGAATGTCAACCCAGTTGTAGTCCTGCAGCATTCTTTTATGGTTGTATTTCTCTCTTCGTAATTGATTTTTTAGTTTATTAATTTCTGCCTGAGTTGTTATTGAGAAATTCAAGTATTGTGCTCTGATGAGTTTATTAAGGCTTTTTGCAGTAGGTGAGTTCCAGGTATTGTTTTTATTGTTGTTCTTATTTTTTCCAGAAGTGACCAGTTGTAACTTATTTAAGATAGCACACTTGAGATTGTTAACTATACATTCGAAATTTGTTATTGGATCGTCTGAATGTATATTAGTTAGAAGTTGAGTGTGTGCAATCAGTGCGGTTATGTTGTCCAAGGTAGATGAATTCCAGAAAATCCGCCTCTGATTGGTGTTGACTTCAATTGTGCTATTATAAAATGTTATCTGGCTTATAGGTGAAGGGGTGGCCATCCAGAGGGTAGTTAGATGTAACAATGCATGATCACTCTCATCTATAAAGTTGGTATGCAAATGCGTAACTGTCTCCAATAAATCCATTCTGCAGATTATATAATCGATAATTGAGAAAGTTCCATTTCCCTGTCTAGTATAAGATGCCGGTATATCTCCTTCCACATTGCCATTCAGGATTGTCCCATTTAAACTTGGCAATAATGATAATAACAATTTACCTCTCTTGTCCGAATTTTTACCTTTAGGAAATTTTGGGATGGACATTTCCAATGTTTCTTCTTTGTATAGGTTTACCCATTTTCCAATTTCAATGTTTGAGATTTTTCCGTTCAGATCTCCCATGATTAGGTATGACATGTATGATCGATCTTCTATTATATGAATGATTGTTTCCATGATATCCTCAAATAGGGCATCTTGGTTAGTGCCGGGTGGGGCATATATGTTAAAGAGCAGAATTGCCTTTTGGGGAGCTGTAATGTGTGTTTTCAGTGACACCTTGATACACTGAAAGTTTTCGGATTTGGTCTCGACGATTTCTTGAGCCCATAAGTATTCCTCGCTTAACAGGATTGCCAATCCACCCTTAGCATGGCCCCGATTGGATTCTTTTGCAGGAATATCATAAACATAATAGCCTTTCTGGCAAAAAGATTTTGTTGCCCAAGTTTCCTGTAAAACCAGGATATCAGGTTGATTTTTAGTTGCTTCGATCATTTTATTAGTTGTTTTTCCGGCCATATTCCATGAAGTGATCTCCAAGCCATTGCTAAACAGTATATTGTTGGTGGTTAATAATTTTTTTTACTGTTTAACGGCTCCGAGATCCAAGCCCAAGACTTTGAGGTTTTTTTGACCTCATTTTCTTCTAAGTCTTGGCTCCATACTACCCTTTCACCATTATTCACATGAATTTTTAGGATGTCATTTCCAAAACAGTTTAATACAGAATCTTCCAAATTGATAGTGTTTTTATACTGATATTTGTTTTGTATGTCAGAATTTAAACTTGAAGGGCCATTGTACCTTTTATTAGGTTTGTTTTCCTTTGGTTCAGGTCTTTCAATTACATCATAGCCATATTTGTGTAATATCTCCTTCTCTCTGAGAATTATCCCGGGAAGTACTGGTGACCAGAATGATACCAATGCTAATTTGCTGTTTTCTTTTTTGGGGAAGATCACCAAGTCTATTTCTTTACTTGTCAGAGATTGTAGAGGCAATATTTTTTGGAGAAGATTGATTATTCTTCCTCGATTGAGTGGCACGTTATCGATAGGGAAGAGTTCTTCAATTATTAGATGTTTTGACGATGTTCCTTCCCCGCGTAAAGATATCTTATCGTCATCTTCTCCTGCTCCTTTAACTCTCAGCCCTATTTTTGAGAGTAGTGTGGCCGGGAGCTATTCATCAGCTCTTGGATTCAATGATTTTACATTCTGTGTGATTTTTCTGTCACTAGTTGCCTCTATTGTGGTAGTATTGAGAATTGTAGTGACATTTTGACCCTCTCGGATTTTTAGAGGAGTGATTGGTTTTTGAAATTTGAGTTTACGCGCTTTCTTTTTAAGAATTCTTCTTTGCGGCTTTCTTCTCCTTTTTTTCCCCCCTTCTTCCTGGGTTTCTTTTGTTTTAGAAATCTTGTCTCCTTGATCTGCATCAGGTATATTTTTAGTGATGGTTTCCTGATCATCTTTGTCACACACAGTTTTATGTGAATCTATTTTTTTGTTAGGATTCGAAAAAATGGAGTACTGTTTGAGAGTATTTGATGGTTCTTCTCTGAAGAGTTTCTTCAGGGAATATATGGTAGAGTCTTTGTGATTTTTCCGAGTTTCCTTTATTTTTCTTTCTAGTATTACTATTTCTGATGTTTGTGTACTAATATCACATTTTGTTAGATTCTGTGTATTTTTAGTGATATTTGTTATGTTACTATTCTGATCTTGCATCATATCAGATGTTTGTTGTTTTTTCGTTACATCAGCTGATTCTTTTTTTCTTTTTTCCTCTACTAGAAATTTGAGTATACCAATTTGTACATCAAGGGTTTGATCCGAATTTTCGAGAATGTGACCTAAGAAAGTAAGGACCGATTCCAAAATTTCCTGTAGAGAGAAAAGTGCCTTTGACATTGGTGTTACAGAATTTGTAGAATTAGTATTAAGAATGAAAGGGTCTGGAAAAGATTCTAGTGCTGGATCATGTTCTAATGATTTTTTCAGAGAGCTAGTGAATAACTTATCTGGGCTTGACTGTAGTTCTGATTTATTATCCGCTGACTTCATGCTGTTACCATAGGGATCCTCAGTTCGGTCAGGGCTACCTAAACGTTTTATTGGAGTTAAAGATGTTGAGTGTGACACCTCATGATCCAAGATTTGTAGATCCTCTGATGATAAAGTTATCTTTTGATTACATTCAAGATCTAGATCGCTTAAGTTTTGAGTGGATTGATGGTTCAAAGAAGAGAGCTGTTTTTCCTCCTTAGTTTCCAAAGGATCAAGGTTTTTTCCTACTTCCAGAGCATGAGTGAGTGATTGTTTTTTTGGTGATAAGGCAGAAAAAAAATTGCTTATTGCCGGGGTCCTAGTTATCCGGCCATGTTTTACTGCTTTGTCAGAGTATTTCCTAACTGCTTCCTCGGTGCCCATTCGCTTCATACATATTGTGCGAGATCTTAACTTTTTTAATGCCATTATACTTTCCTAAGATAGACCTGGTGGATGTGAGTTTTAACTCCTACTCCGATGATTTATTTGAGAAATTTTCTTTTAGAATTTGTTTAAAATCTTCTTGAGGTTTGGGTACAGATTTCTCAGGTATCGATGACTGCTCCAATCTCCTTTACCCGTGCCTCAATCTCAGTATTTCAATTTATTACACTCCCCAACCTACCTTGCAAATTTACTACTTGACACCAAATTGCCAAGTACCAAGGATCAGAGATAGGAATGTAAATAGGATGGCCCGTCCCGTCCTTGTACGTCCCAGGACGGCCACAGACGGCCCGCCCTTTGCCCGGGCTTCGCCCGGCGTCCCGCGAGACGGGGGTGACGCTGTATTTCAGCGCCTCCTGGCGCGCAAATGTCGCGGCGGGTGCCGCTAAGGATGCTGGGTTCTGTAGTCTTTGGCCCTCGCACCGCGCTCCACTCGGCGGCCAGACCCCGAGATGGTAAAGGGGTCAGGCGGCGGGAGGCGGGTGGGCAAAGAACCAGGTTTTGGCAATCCTCGTCGTGCAAAGAGTTTCACAGATCAACAGGAGACACAGCAGAGTAAGTTGCAGAATACTCAAGATTCCCCCCTACTCTTACATCTTGTAAAATATTTTTATAATCTTCATCCTTTGACTGCCGCATATTTTGAAGCAGTTCTGCATATTTGAAGTTTAACCATATATTAACGTTTCCAATGCTTCCTAGGCACTTCCTGGTATCTTCATGTGTGAGCATTTTGAACACAGGTTGTCCTTTCACTGGAGTTAACTGCATAAGATCTCCAAAAACAATAATATGTTTTCCTCCAAATAAAACATCATAGTCTGTTCTAAGAATTTCTTGCATTCCCAAATGCACAAAAGCAAGCATTATATTTGACACCATGCTTACTTCATCAATGATAAGAAGTTTCATTTTCTTCAGGACTCTCGAAACTTCGGAACACGCATCTCCAGATAGCTTGTGATATTGCAATTTGTTATCATGCTCCACTGGCAGCATCAGTAAACGATGTAAAGTAATCCCTTTAATGTTATGTGCTGCCAGCCCAGTTGGAGCGGTAACAACACAAGACAGCGGTGATTCAGTCCTTTTCTGCAGATAAGATGCAATTGCTTTAATCAGAAAACTTTTTCCAGTTCCCGCTTCTCCACTCACGTACAGTCGGACAGGCTTAAATGATGTACATGAGCACTCTTTCTTCTCATGACTCAATCCATGTTCTACCTGTTCTGTGACTTCGTCATATATCAGTTTCTACTCAAGGTTTAATTGTTTCACCAAATCTTCTAAATGAATTACATCCTCTTGAGCTTGCTCCATAGCTCTTTCCACTTCATCCATGGCAGTGGCAGCTTCATTTTGGATAATTGGTCCTCCTAGTGGATCCTGACTCAATGAAGCAGAACTCTGACTGCCTTGAGAACTATCTCTCGCAATCTCTGCAGCAATTGTTGATTCTTGCTCTATTTCTTCATTCAACATTTGCAGATAATTTGGAAAAATAGGACATTCTATGGTATCCTTCGTAGCATTAAAAGTGTCTTCATAACAGAGAAAATCTCCAAGTAGTTCCTCTTCTTCTCACCATGGTTTAGAGAGTTGCAAAAGAGCCAAATAGTAAAATTCTCTTTTGTCTGGATTTTCACAACTCAATTTTCGATGATTAATCAAATGACCTTTTTTCTGTTTCACTAGACATCCTTCACATACAATGATTCCATATATTCCATTATTGATATATTCTCTGATGTTCCTCTTATAAATATATCTTTGCAGAACTTCATAGAGACAAACGTTCTCAAGGTGAGGACTTCTATTTGGATAGTATGTATCCAACATGTTTGTCTTCAAAATATCTGTACTTTCTGGTTCTTTCTCCACCAAATACTCTATCTCTTGTACAGATTTCAAAACTCGATTTCGTGTTGCAGCAAGACCTAGACTCACCCAAATGATGGTTCTAGATTTGGCATAGAGACTTGCTGACGACAATCGATCAGAACATTCATATGCTCCAATTTCTCGATGCGACAACATCTTCAGACTGTAACTGTACAATTTCTTGCTTAGGCTCTTTTTATGTGAAATGTTCTCCCACATTTCCTTCAGTTCTGTCTTTTCTTTTTTTGTGATGTAAGACGTCACATATCGAGCTACAGCAATAGAGTTGTCAGAAACGAATTGAATATCCATGTTAGCATTCCACATGGACAAAATCACTGGGTTGTAGTCATTGATGTACTTGGACTCTTCGTTTCTTTTAAATTGTATGTATTTTTGGGTGATTTTCTCGTCACAGTATGTCGCAGAGAAGACATTAAATTATTTACTCTTCCTTTAGAAATCACTAGTCGTGGAAAAGCGAAACGACATTTTGTGTAGAACTTGTCCTTGTTTCTGAATTTTCGACGACAGTACTTTCCACAACGATGGGATTGAAAGCGTAAAACTTGTTGCCTTAAATTGTTTTCTTCGGTAGTTTTCGGAACAGCACATGTTGAATACTTTTCAATGAAGCTCATCACTGTCTCATCTGAATCTGTTCCAAACTGCATACATTCACTGGATCCAAAGAACACAGTTCTCCAGGTGTTTTGAATTCTATATTTTGTATATTAGCATTGGCCTCTCGTAGAAATTGAAGTAAGTCCTCCCATGCATACTCGGCACAGCTAAGAGTGAGGAACCATGTAGGAGTTCCTACGTTTCTTAGCATACATTTCAATTCCCCATGGCGACGGTACCAATACTCATTTGTACAACGCTGACATGCCATGAGATTGATTAGATGAGATTCTAAAATATTATCTTGCAGATTCACTTTCTCCATAAAGTCCCTCGCCGAAACATTTTGCAGATGTGCTCCACTTTTCAGAATATGGTTTACTGCATAAGAAAGCCCAGACAAGTCACTTTCATACAGTAGATGAAACAAATAGGGAATGCATTGACGAAACCTTGCATCTTCAGCATATAATCTTACAGTTCGATATTCAGATGCAGGAATTTGAAGTGGTCGATCGTCATATCGTCCACCTCGACCTGTTGGAAATAGCTGTGGAAAACAACGAGCTTCCAAACTTTCTTCCCATACACTAATGGGACTTCCTTTTGCTGTTTTCATTTGAAACAATTCAATTGCATTCCCCATTACTTCTTTGGAATGCAAAGGATGAACAGTATAATGTTCATATATTTCTTCACTTCTAGACACATCAACTTTTTCAATTTGGCCGCCTGAACAATCACCATCTGCAGCTGTTTCCTCTGCTGCAACACATACATCTTTGTAGTACTCATTGTTTTTGACTAAATACAACGTTGCCTTTTTGACTTTCCTAACATCCACTAAATCTTGCCAGATTTTTTTACTCTTTGTTGGAACCCCATTACCTAGAATAACTAAAGGTTCCTCTTCTACTTTTTCTATACCAATTGTATCAATATTTTTTTTCAAATCTAGGGGCAAATAAACAACTCTTCCCTTTAATCCTCTCTGCAAATCTGTAGGAGGCAATTTCCCTATCTTAGGCTCCATGCGAACAATTGCCTGAAAAGGATGGACACATTGAATCAAAATAGACTCATATGTATTTAAATCCATCAATTCACGGGGAATGTCTACCAACTCCAGATTATTATGAACAGCTCTAGCAGGCATTCTGTTTTGATTTAATTTATCATAACAATATTTACAAATACGCTGATCAGAACTCAAATCAAAACAATTCTCCACCCACAAATAAGTTGCTAAATCTTTCCACTCATAAATATCCATCTTTTCACTTTTTGCATATAAATCAACTAACCTAGTCTGAATCTTATAATGAGTCCGTCGACAACACACACAAGTAAAATTCGGCCTTTCACTTGATTTCACCTTAAACCTGGTAATTTCCTTCTCAAACTTTTCTGTATTTAAAATCTGTACATTGTCTTCCACATTACCTTGAATTGCTGTCTCAATTTCTACACTGTCCTCTTTTTCACGAAAATAACAAATCTCAATTTCTTCACAAATCTTCTTCACATCTAATTCAGTTCCATGTAAAAGAGCACTGTTTAATTGTTTAAGCTTAAGTGCGGGACTTTTTGCATAATACAACATTCTCACTAATTTCCTCATTTCGGTATGATGCACTGCTAACATCCTAAAATGATGAAAAACACTCTGACAGACTTTTCTAGAAAGACAAGCCAGTGAATGGCCTTGCAAACCTGTGATTCCTCTCACTCTGCAAGGATCTAAGTCTTGCAACAACTTCACTTTCTGCTTTATACTTTTTTTACTATATGTACGTAAGAAATTACAAAACAAATCAATTGATTCCTGTCGCACACTACAAATACTACTACACTTCCAAGTGTACACTGGACCCTTAGTACGTCTCCCTAAAACTCCATCAGATAACACCTCTTCTGGTTCTCTAGGCACAAGTTTCTCTTTTTCAATCGGACAATCGGACAACCGTCTTTCACTTCATACGCTCGACCACTGGTGTCAACTGCATGCACTAAATCATTCTCCTGGAAGTAACTCTCCTCATAAAAAATGGCTCACAACTTGAACTGTGCATCCATTCTCCAGAAAAAACTTTACAAAAATTAGTCCGATTAATTACTCTTTTCCATCTACTGTTTGATTTGAAAACATCAATTGTCTTGTTAAGTGTCCTAATTCTATTGATTATTAAAATAAATATTTTTTTCTTAACTTCAAAAGCCTGATCAACAATCTTCTCTACACTTTTCTTTTTCTTATTACTTACTAATTATCTACAGAGTAAACGGTGTACATTGAATTTAAGACTCTGCATTGGTACCTACATGTTGGTACTTAATACACCCACACAACACAACAACTCTATTCAGAGATACCCTACCTCTAAGCACTTTAAATTATTATTTTAGTGTTTCACTGAGTTTTCCCCATGTGTGGGGGTGGGGGAGGTGTGTGTGGGGGATGTGCGGGGTGTGTCTATGAGGTGTGTATGTGTGTGTGTGTGTGTCTGGGGGGGATGAGGTGTATATCTGTGTGGGGTATGTAGGTGTGGGTGAGGATGTGGGTGTGTAAAGTGTGTGTGTGGGTGTGTGGGGTGTTTCGGTGTAGGTGGAAGTGTGGGTGTGTGAGGTGTGTTTGGGGTGTGTGTGGGTGTGGGGAGTATGTGTATAGGATGTGTGTGTATGTGTGGGATGTGTGGATGTGTCTGTGAGGTGTGCGTGTGTGTGTGGGGGGGTGGTGTATGGGATGTGTGAGGTGTGTCTGTGAGGTATCTGTGTGTGCGTGTGTGTGTGTTGGGGGGGTGAAGTGTGTGTGTGTCTGGGTGTGTGGGATGTGTGGTTGTGGGTGTGGATGTGTAAGGTGTCGGTGTAGGGCTGTGGGGTGTTTGGGTGTGGGTGGAGGTGTGCGTGTGTGAGGTGTGTGTGGGGAGTGTGTGACTGTGGGGGTGTAGGGTTGTGTGCGTGTGGGTGTGTGTGGGACGTACTTGTAGGTACCTAAAACAGCCACAGAACCCAAAAGCTCTTTTCAGAGCTACCCTACCTGTAATCACTCAAAATGATTATTTTACACTATTATTTTCATTATTTTTCACCAAAGTACGCTCCCCGGTACGCTCCCCGGTACGCTCCCCGGTGCGCGTACCGGGCGCTCCCCCCGCGAAAAAAAAAAAATATATATATATTTTTTTTAACCGAGGGACCCTTTTATGGCCCCCACATCAAACCTAGAGGGTCAGGGGGGTGTACCCTGCCCCTTTTTCATTATTTTCCCTTTTGTTTTTACCACCTCTTGTGTCTCGCTCCTACCGAGACACAAGATGGCGGCCACTGCGAACTGTTTCGAATGTTTACAGACACCCGAGAGCCAATCAGCTTCCCGTGCACAGGTCGCGTGGCGCGCCCGGAGCGCTCCCCGGTACGCGCACCGGGGCGCACTTACAGATATATAAATTTTTTTGAACCTAAATTACTCAACATCCTCTGGACCACATATCTTGAGATATAGCAAAGGCACATCGGGCTACCAGTCCCTACAATTTTGCCAAATTTGGTGAAAATCCATTCAGCCGGTCGAGCTAAAAGTGCGACAGACCGCCCTATGGAAATTAACATGGGGAAAACACGTTTTGGGACCCCCCTTTTATCTCGGCCCCCGCTTGACCAATCCCCACCAAACTTTCAGGGAAGGAGCGGAGCGCCGCGAGGCGAAGTTGGTGACAGATTCAGGCTGATTCCTCAACCGGCGCCAAAGTTATTCCAAATAGAATGTTGCGATTTCCCTATGGAAATCGATCCTAACTATAACTACCTACTGGCGACCGCCAGTAGGTAATATATGCATATATATATATATATATATATATATATATATATATATATTTATCACTTGTCCTCCACTTTCATCACCTGGAATTCTTTATGTAAGTGAATTTCTTAAAATTGGCGTACGTCAAACACAACACGTTTCTGCCTTGACGGCCTTCATCTCACCAAAGTATCGTCATTACTACGATATGTTATACGTGCTCATGCTGTGAAACCATTTTCATAGATGTGGTAAAAATTCTTTCAAATGATAACAACCAAATACTTAACAAATTCTCATATTCAAATCCACTCTGATGGTAATTAATTGTTTCACACGCTTTACACCATGTTCCATACTTGTGGCATACAACATAGAACTAAATTTTTTAATACAAAAATGTTTTGTTCAGTTTTAAATTCACCCTAAATCAAATTCATTATTGTTGATTATATGCTGTTAATTACATTTAGTGAATAATGCTGTGTAGGAAGTGAAAGGTGACGTTTGTGGTGACAATTCTTTTTTTTCTACACACACTCAAATGCTCAGAAACCTTTACATGTGCTACTGTTCGGTATGCCTTATCACAGCTTGCCTGTTGTTTTAAAAACTATGCTGATAATAGACTCTGTTGGAAATGGCCCTTTTTGCAGGGTTTATTTTTCCTGACCTGTGGTTGTTGGCAATATGACTTTGGGCACTTTACCACTGCTGATCAGTTCTAAAGTGCACATGCTCTCTGTGTAACTTGTTACTGTGATTGGTTATCCATGATTGGCATATTTGTTTTTACCAGGAAGTCCCTAGTAAAGTGCACTGAGTGTGTCAGGGCTGGTAATTCAAATGCTACTAGTGGGCTTGCAGCATTGATTGTGCCACCCACAGGAATAGCCCTAAAATGGTGTCTCAGGCCTGCCACCGCAGTGCCTGTGTGCAGTTGCTAACTGCCATGGTGACCTGGCCAGCGCCCACACTGACCAGGCCTAACCCTTCCCTTTCTGTACACATTGGACGCCCCTATGGAAGGCCCAAGGTACCCCTCTGGGCAGGGTGAAGTGTATGTGAAAGGTAGGGCATGTCCTCATGTATGTTACATGCCCTGATAGTGAAATATTGCCAATTTCGTTTTTCACTATTGAGAGGGCTATCTTGCCCATTGGCTATAATGGGGAATGCTGTGTACAATGTTTACCTGCATATCTTCCCATAGGAGCAAGATAGAAAATTGAAGTTTGGCATCCCTGAACTCAGAATTTAATAACACATCTTTTAGGAAGAATGGTTTTTTAAATCCAGTGTTTGAAAGCGGCACTTTTAGAAAGCGGGTGCTCTCTTGTCTGATCTTTCTGTGTGCCTTTGGCTGTTTGTGAATTGACTTCTGGTTTGTGAGTGACAGGGCTGGGGGGTTCCAGGATACAGAATGATCTGCCCAGTGGTGAATAGAGAGATCTGCATCTAGATGGGAGGGAGGAGTTGCTCCTGGGACATGAATTAGACTGTGCCTGCCCCCCACAATGCTGCCTCCACCCCCTGTGGTGCATCTGATGTCTCTGCCCTGCACTATGAAAGGAGAAAAGGAATCATGTCAACAAAGTGCTCCAGGGCTGTGCTTTCCCTCCACAATGCTGGCTCCACCTCCTGTGTGGCATCTGATGTCTCTGCTCTGCACTATGAAAGGGAAGAAGGAGTCATGTAAACAAAGTGCTCCAGAACTGGTTTGGACCGGGAACAGAGCCCTCCTGCATAAAGGGAACAAAGACTTTTTGGGGTATAAGTACAGGATCCCAGACCACTGAACTTTAGATCATCCTGGAATCAAGAAGGAACCGCTGCCAAGGAGAAAGCTGGAAGACTGAAGAAGAAGGACTGTCCTGCTGTGTATTTGTGGGATGACCTGCAGTTGATTTGCTGCCAAGGAGAGGGGAAGGACTTTGCTTTGTGCTGTGTCCCCTTGCTTGAAGAGATCTACAAGGGCCTGAGTAGAGCTGGCTCCCTGTTAAGAAGTCCCAGGAACAAAAGGACTTCACCCCCAGCCTCCCCCCTGAACTATACTGAGAGAGTTCTGTCCTTCCTAGAGTGCTTGGTCATGTTGTGGTGCATCTGGAAGTTGTATATGTTGTTTGGGAAGGGAAAAGGAGAAACTAAGACAATCTGCACATTTTCACGCATCGCTCGCTTGCGGAGCGCATCCCCGACAGTGCGAGGAAATTCCCACCCCGCGAAGATCGAGATCATCGCAGTGCATGTACTGCTGCAAGAACCGACGCATCCTTTGCTTGCGGAATGCATCGCTCCGGTGCGGGAAGATTACCATTGCTGCAAGTATCGTCGCAGAGCCTGTCTTGCTCGGTGAGATCGCCGCACTGCTTGCTTGCGAACCGCATCAAGTTGCTGCGAGTGTCGTCGCAGAACCATCGCATTGAGTGGCTGCGAGAGGAGAAGATCAACGCTGCGCTGTGCATCTCCGTCGCACCTGAGATCGTCACCATCCCGAAGATCATCGCATCGTACCTTTGCGAGACGCTTCCTACGAAACCTGCGCACCGGAATCCATACAAGGTATCGCCTCCCTTCCCATACAGACCGGATTTGTCGCAACATGCCCGCTGCGTCCAGCGAGGCTGTCGCATCCCCTCCCCAGGGTCTCAGGAGAGAAACATCTGGACTTGCTGGCCTTTCTAATCAAACTTCATGATGCAAACTTTGCACAAGTTCGCTGGGGTCTGCAAGGGCAAGTGACAGACAGATTTCCAATCGCCAGAGGGGTCCGACAGGGGTGTGTACTGGCACCAACAATATTTTCCCTGTATATTAATAAGGTGACCAAGTACTCTTTAGATCATCCCACTGATGCCCTATTCTCGATGGAAGGAAGATCCCTTTGCTAATGTTTGCAGATGATACTCTGTTAATTTCCAAAATGCAACAAGGTCTGCAAACGGCGATTGAGCGATTTGAAGTGTTCTGCCGGGACTTTGGTCTTAAAATCAATGTGGATAAGACCAAATTGATGGTGCTATATTAACAAAAGATTGTAAGAGGGAGAGTCACCATGAACGATGCCATACTTGAGCAGATTCAAGTTTTTACATACCTGGGTATTACGCTGGGTTGTAAACTAAATTTGAACTCGCATATAGACCAGCTGGTACTTAAACACGCACAAATATCTGGTGCCTTGTTGAAAGAACAGGGCCTTTCCTACACCAAGCCGATTGCCCCTGTGTTCAAATTTTATAACTCAAAAATCACAGCTTCCATCCTGTATGGGGCCGAATTACGGGGCTTTAGTAATTTAACGGCACTAACAATTTCCCAAAATAAATTTATGAGGGGTTTAATTGGTCTTCCTCAATCTACTCCATTATTACCCCTCTTTTATGTTTTGGGACGCCAGTTTTTAGAGGATGTGGCACGCTATAGACATGTGGCCTACTGGAGGAGGCTCTGGGTCACCCCCAAGCTTGTCCAGTACGCACAAGCTCTACTTGAGATCAGGGATGCCGACAGTGAGGGCAAAATATCATGGTTAAGGCAGGTAAGGGCCATTTATAACGATATGGGCCTTAACTCTTTGTGGCAAAATCCTGCTGATAATGTGTTCCCATCTCAAAAGGATCCGAAAGAGCTGTATTGGAATATGGTCACCATGAAACGTTTCACGCTTTTAAGTGGCCCTCTTTGTCAAGAGACTTCTTGGAGACCAAACACTCTTCTGCTTATCAAGGGTATTGGGAACCTATCACAGTAGCCAGTGACAGGAAATGGTACCACCAATTTAAGGTGGGTACCCTCCCCATTAATTCATTCACTGGTAAATGGGGTTCAGGTACTTGTAAGGAATGCCCATTTTGCCCGTCTCAGTCAGAATCGATATCTCACATCCTATTTGTTTGTCCGGTTTATATAAAATTGAGGCGCACATGGTTGAAGCCCATGTGTATGATGATGGCGATCAATACTGGCACTGAAGCATTAAGGATATTAAAAACAGATAGCAAGGAATCAACTGTAATTGCGGTTGCCAAATTTGTACATGGAATGTGGATGACCCGTGCCCATAGGCTGAGTACGTTATAATTGTCAGTAGATTTACCTGGCCTCTAAAAGGAAATTATATTCTTAATCTGGTTTTAAAGCAAATTCTGGTTCTTATAGCATCATGGCCTTGGATTTTGGTACTTTTATTGTGTTTTAGACTAATTTATTGTATTTTATGATGGAGTATTTATGGACTTATAATGAGAATGGAATGTTATGTTATTATTGTTTTAAATGTAAATGTCTTTTATGATCATGTATCGAAATAAAGACTTTTTGAATTTGAATTTGACGCATCGCTTGTTTTCAACGCTGCTGCTTCCATTTGGAACTTTTGTCACATCTAAAGGTACTTTTGGCTAAACGTGACGCAACTGTGGATTAATTTAACGCAAACCCTAGAACTCTTTTAAAGTCATATTCTTGAACTGTGCATGTAGGATTTTTGTTATTTTGGTCTTGTGTAGTTTAGATTAAATAACTCTATTTTTTCTAAACTGGTGTGGAGTCCATATGTGGTGTTTTCACTGTGTTACTGTGAGTCTTGGTATAAATATTTTACACGTTGACTTTGATCAGCCTGTCTGCTCGTGCCAAGCTACAAAGGGGGTGAGCAGGGGTTATCTAAAGAGTGTATCCACTTTACCCTGACTAAGAAGCAAGGGTCCCTATTTGGACATTGGTACCTACATCTGCCAACTAGAGACCCCCAGACCTAACATTGGTGGTCAGCGGTGAGGATTTGTACTTGTATTTGTACTTGACCCACAGTAATTGGTGTACATCACTAGGACAGTACAGACCACTATGCAACCACATTCCGTGTTTTGTTTTGGTTCTATTTGATCGTAACCCTGAAAGTATCCACGCATCATGTCTCAGAATGTAAACCAGCAAGTGAGGTTGCAGAACTGGAGTTTGATATTGAAATGTTAAGTGATTACAAAGTAGCTCAACTCAAGCAGTTCTGCAGGAGCTTTGGGTATCCCATGAAGCACTGCTCCAAGAAGGAGGAGCAACAAAAGGCCATAAGGGCCTGGTGGGAGACCAAAGAGGCTGGGGAGACAGATGGTGCAGTAGTGGATGAGGATGCAGAAGGGGATCGTTTCAGGTCACAGGATCTGCCTGTGTCCAGAGCAGCCTCCAGGGCTGGCAGCAACCATTCAACTAGAAGTTTCTCCCCAGAGGATTTGGAGGAAAACCAAAGGGCTAAAGATCATGAGTTAGAAGTCCTGAGGCTTGAGACGAAGCTGATGGAAATAGAGGCCCAGAAAAAGGCACAGGAGAGCAAGAAGATGTATGCTTTGGAAGAATTGAAATTGACCTTGGCACATGAATTAAGAATGAGGGAGCTTGATTTGGAGCTCGAGAGGCTTGAGGCCATGAGTGTCTCAGCTAAAGAAGACGAATGGGTAGCTCAAGAGGTGAGCTTTGCTGAGTTGGAGGTGGAGTCCAGCTCAGATGGTGGCAGCAAGATGGTAGTTTCCATTGCTGAGAGAGCGGTAAAAACACCCAGAGATGTGGGGCCTTACTTGAGGGGGGGGTTGACATACACCAGGGGATAGCTCCAGTGGTGTACAGTGTCCCTGAAGTAGATTGAGGGACTGACACAGGGGACCATATTCCTAGTGATGGGAGGAATGCTCTACTGACTCTAGATGAGAGGTGAAGGGAGAGGGGTTCTCCCATGGTAGAAACCTTGGTGTGTGAGTGTGGAGACCGCCCAGATGAGTGTGGGTTGTGTGACAGAGACAGTAGGACACTGTATTACCAATCTCAGGAGAGTGGTGTGGGGTACTTGTGTGAGGCCCTGGAGGGTGAGGCAAAGGGTAGCTTGGTTAATAACTGTGGGGAGCTGTGTGATTCATTTGTTGGAGAGCATATTTTAAGTCCCTGTTTTCCAGAGCTTTGCCAACTCCTGGTGGAGTGTGAGTTCTCTGATTCCAGGGAGCTTGCATTGGAGGCACACCCCTTGGTGGATTCCAGAGGGTCTGAAGAGGAATTGGGGAGTGATCCCAAAAGGAGTGGCACAGATATCTTCCAGACCTGTGTGGTGGAAGAGGTTCAGTGTAGCCCGGCTAGGTCCCAGTGTAGTGGGAGGGGTGTAGGGGCTCAAGTCCGGTCTCAGTGGAGAAGGAGTGAGTGTGGGATGGTGTGTCTCACGGTGCCCAAAACCCAGTCTCCTGGCCTGGAGGTTTGCCTAAGGGAACACCAGTTTGGGGGTCTAGGCTGTACTAATAGGCCATTTGAGGAGGATCTCCTAGTGTCAGGAGAACCTGGAGCCTCTGTAAACAGAGCTCCTGTGGTTCTGGTATCTGGCAGTGCCACTCTAATTGGTAGGGGGCAGAGGTCCAGACTGAGTGGTGAGAGGAGGATGTGCTCCCCAGTGGGAGAATCAGTGGGTCAGGGACCAACCAGAAGGGCTGAGTCTCCCAGGAGTGATCATGGTGACACCACTTCTGTCCTAGGGGATCTTCGCGCACTGTCAGGTGGACAGGGTTCAGGATATCTGTGCCAGGTAGACTTTCACGAGACACATCAGTCATGTATCACCCTCGGGTGTGTGGGTCCCCAGAAGTCCTGGCATGCCAGGCAAGTATACAACCGCAGGAGTTGGTCCCTGGGTTGGGAGGCCAGGCTCAGGATCTGCCTGACCTGGAGGGAAGGACATCTGTAATCAGTGCCCTGACTGGTTTTGCTTCCAGGGGTACCACCCCAGTTGGGGGGTGCAGCCTTCTGGAAGAGGTTGCAGAGAGAGGGAGTCATCGCCTCTGACCCCGGTGCAAACCTAGGGTTTAGACCCTAGGTTGAGAAACCAGTTGCTGGAGAGAGGTCCTGAACTGGTAGGAGAGTTTTGTTCTGAGGGCGCCTCTCCTGGGAGGAGAGTGCGGGAACCCAGAAGGCAGGGTAGGGAGAGGAGAGCCTCGCCCATGACCTCTGGTCAGCCTGAGGGTGCAGACCCTGGGCTGGCGGGCCAGTGTTAGGATGCCCTACCTGGCTTGGCAAGAGGGAGAGTGGAGGAAAGGTGCCAGGCACCTGGGGCTACTGCCCCCCACTCTCTGACACCACAGAGGTTCGAGAGGCCTGACAGGTAGGGGTGGGCGTAAATTACGTAAGGGACTTACGCGGAGAGGCACGAAGATTGAACACATCTCTGCACTCTCCGCATAGTTTCGTTATGCGACGCCCGCCTCCCGCTTGCCTCCTCGTCAGGAATGCGCATGCGCAGGCACCCACGCATGCGCAGTTCCCAGAAGAAGGCGCAATGGAGAAAAATGCGCCGCCGATAAGGTACGTTTATTTTAAATGTAATTTAAGGCTTTTTAATGTTATTTAATACTGCGGGCGGAAGGCGGGCGGGAGGCCAACTTACGTTACGCCCCGAGTGTGCAGAGATTTGCTTAGTTTTTTGCCTACATTGCGAAAGGCGGAACAGGCAAATTTCCGCTCATTCCGCGGGCAGAACGGAGATGTCCTCCCACCCCTACTTACAGGCATGTGGCCTGACTCTCATCACTGACAGCTGTCAGTGGCCCCTGTGGCTGGTTTTCCTGGTGGACAGGGTTGCCCCTGGAAGGAGGGCAGGAATCCCACCCTGGGGGTGGACAGGGTAACACCGTTGTGTTGGCTAGGTAGGTACTGTGTGAGTCCCCAGAAGTCCTGGTGTGCCAGCCAAGTGTTCAACCGCAGGGGTTGGTCCCTGGGTAGGGAAGCCAGGTTCAGGTGTTGCCTGACCTGGAGAATTTAGACCACAGGTTGGAGGGCCAGGTCTGGAGTGTACCCCCTGACCTGGAATCTCAGTTGCAGGATAGAACCCCTGAACTGGTGGGTGAATGGTGCAGTACACCTGCCACAGGTACCCTGACTATTCTAGAAGGGAGTACCGCTCCAGGTGGGAGGGTACAGAGCCCCAAGGAAGTGGACGACCGGGTGTGGGAAGCCCACCCCAGCCTCCTGTCCAGCCACCGGTCACTGGTCCGGGACTGGTGGGTCAGTGCCAGGATGTCAGACCTGACCTGACAGGAGGGAGAGTGGACAAAGGGTACCAAGCACCTGGGGCTACTGCCCCCAACCCTCTGACGCGACAGGGGTTTGAGAGCCCTGAGAGGCATAAGGCCTGGATCGCATGCCTGACCACTGTCGGTGGCCACTGTGGCTTGCTGTCTGCCTGTTAAGACACACCTGTGAGCATGTTAAGTTTAGGTGCTGCACAGATGGTGTCCACAGGTGAGGAGAAGGGTTCCACATGGATTTGCTTGGTGGACCCTGAGGGTATGGATAGAGTGATCCACTGGGTTCAGGAAGGCGTAGAACAGGAATAGTGCCCTGCTGTTTGGGCCAGTTTCCGTGTTCTATCGCCCTAAGCAGGGAATCCCATCGAGGTATTGTTTGGTCTACCCCGGCTTTAGGCTCGAAGGGGGTTGTGTTGGAAATGGCCCTTTTTGCAGGGTTATCTCCAAACTTTTTGCTTCTTCCTCCTTTATTTGTCCTCACCTGTTGTTGTTGGCAATAGGACTCTGGGCACTTTACCACTGTTGATCAGTGGTAAAGTGCATATTGATTGATTGATTGATTGATTGATTTTAGCTTTTCTATAGCGCATACTGTCACCCTACGGGCATCCTGGCGCTTCAGGCTAAAGAACTTGCCATGACCGAAGTAGAGCGGGTCAACACAATTTTTATTGATATCACAAGAGGCAGAGTAAAATAAATACTTTTACAATTTATAACGTACTTATACAAAAGAAAACAAGATATACATGAACATGAAAAAAGACAGACAGAAATATAAACACAGAGGTAGAGAGAATAAACGATAACAAATCTAAGTCTGAATGAACCTTAATTTAGTATCTGAGGCCAGGTACGATCTTGTAAAATGAATCTCCCCTGAATAGAATGTCCCATACTCCCTCTTTTTTCCTCAGAGGGTTGGGCCCCCTAAGTCTTGCTAGTGCTATCTCCATAGTGTGTATTTCATTTACCAGAACCCACCACTCCAGAACGTGCGGTGGATCTGGAGATATCCATGCCCTAGCTATAGTTAGTCTTGCGCAGGCATATAAAATAGAGTTCATATCTTTATTTGGACTATTTGATTCCTGCAAATCTAATAAAATCAGATGGGCTGAAAGGGGTGATGATATAATATGTTTTCTTTCTAATATTCCTACAACGCCCTTCCAGATCTCTGATAACGCCGGACATGAGAAAAGCATATGGACAATATCGGCAGCTTCTAATTTACATTTGGGGCAACATGTACGTTCATTTGAATGGTTATCTAGTACCCAACTTTAGATTCTTTGAGGAGTGTAATATAGTTGGCAGATAGTTCTGTAAGACTGCAATCTCATACTGGAAGACTGTACTACTCGGTTGAGTTGGATAAATGAAGCAGGTATCTGCTTAGGAGCTATACTTAATCCTAACCGGTCGTACCATTTGGATGCTAATTTAACACAATCGTCTCCTTTGGCCTGGTTCAAAAGACAATAGCTTTTACTGATGAGTGACTTAGGGCCAGATGTAGGTAGCCCTTTACCGGTCGGAAACGGCCGAAAATACCGACTTTTGGCCGTTTCCGACCGCTAAAGGGCTATGGAGATGTAGGGGCTAGAAAAACGTACATTTTCGGTATTTTTACCGATTGGTAATTTTACCGAATCGGTAAATTTACCATTCGGTAAAAATACAGAAACTGTATTTTGTGATGTAGGTAGCACTTCTAACAGTGCTACAGGGCCTTTAGAAATCGGTATTTACCATGCAATACAATTGCATGGTAAATTACGAATTCTTGTGTACATGCACATCTGTGCATGTACACCTGTGCCATGTGGCCCTTAGGGCATGTCTGTGTGCCACATGGCGCAAACGCCAGTTACAGGGGTGCAACAGGGTGTCAAAGTCACACCCTGTCCCCCTTAGCAATTCGGTATTTTTACAGATTCGGTAAATACCGAATCGGTATTTGCTATTGAATCCTATGGGCTTCAAGGCCCATAGGATTCAATAGCAAATACCGATTCAGTATTTACCGAATCGGTAAATACCGAATCTTACCGATTCGGTAAAAAATAAAGAATTTTTACCTACATATCATTTACAGATTCATAAATACTGAATCGGTAAAATTCGGTATTTATGAATCGGTAAATTAGATTTACCTACATCTGACCCTTAGTCCTATCTGAATATTAGCATTGTAGAATATCCGAGTGTCGGACTTCTTTAATATTCATTCTCCGAAGTAGAAAGTCTTGAATTTGCATGTATTTAAAATACATCCTATCGTTCAAATTATATATTAATTTAAATGATGAAAACCCTAATAAACCATCAGGTCCATAAAGATCTTCCAACATTTTAATGCAGTGGCTAAACTAAGCTATCCCTTCCCCACCTGAGAATATTTCAGGAAGTCCGGGGTTCCCCCATATCCTTAGTTCAGCATTAAAAAAGGACGTCTTATCAAGAATCATAATTTGCTTCCAAATTTGTACGATATGCTTAGCAGTCTTAAACTTGACTCGTTTGAAATAATTTGGGTCATTTGTTCGGGCCAAAAATTGTTTACTATCATGCCCTAACATGAAATGATGATAGAATAAGGAGTTTTCATTTCTCAGTAAGCTACGTATCCGATAAAAAAAAGAAACAAAAAAATATATTCTAAAGTCGGGGAACGTTAATCCCCCTTTTTCAATTGGGAGCTTTAAAAGATTTATTGCTCGCCGAGCCTTTTTATATCCCCATATATAGCTGCCACAGACTCCATCGAGTTTTTTAAAAAAAAGGTTATTGGGGCGTAACGGAATCGATCTAAATAAATAAAGAAATTTGGGTGCTATTTTCATCTTTATTAAATATATACGCCCAACCAGACTTAACAGTATCTTATGCCATTTTTTTAAAGATTTAGCCACTTCCTTCAAAAGTGGGTCATAGTTAAGGGCTATTATTTCTTCAATCTTTGCAGATATTTTAACACCCAGATACACTGCATTGGAGCACAAACCTGGTACAAACCCTGATGGATTACAGTTAGTGATAACCTTAGTTTTATTTATTTTTAATTTGTATCCAGATACATTTCCGAATTGTTTTGCCTCTTCTATTACTGCAGGTATAGCCTTAAGTACATCAGTAGTAAAAATTGCGACATCGTCCGCGTATGCTGTAATTTTTAAGCTATTCCCCATGTGCTGGAATGGACTAATGTGAGAAAAACAAGGGCCCCCTGATTCAGAAATGATCCTAGGGCAGGGAAAAACAGTTTGTATAAAACAATCCTAGGCAATAATAATAATAAAATAGGAAAAAGGTTGCAATAAAGGTGGACATACAGATACACACTATTAAAAACTTGTATGGTATTTTAATGCACATTTAAGTTACAATCATAATTCATAAAAACAGAATACATGCTAATAATTACACAATAAAGATAAAAAAAATTATGGTATAAGACAAAAAATGAACGAAGGAACAACTTAAAAACATTTAGTTAATTTTCAAAGAGTGGCAATTAATAAGTCGACGCGCGTTTCGGCATTAGAAAAACGCCTTCTTCAGGAGCCACAAACAGTTCTGAAATATATAGAAAAATAGAAAAACAAATAAAGCTTCATTCTCACAAATTATATTTAGTCAATTAAAAGCAAAATACAATTCATAAATTTCAATTTACATGTCCATTAACGAGAGACCACCTTGGTGGGCAACTTTTGCTAACATTTTTCTAATATATGCATATTATACATATGATCCAACAAAAGATATAATACCATATTGGAGCAGTCACATTTCCAATTAATGCAGTGGAAGAAGAAATATTGCTGCAAATAAAAGTGGTCAGGGACTTACTTAAAAGGAGTAAGATTCTACGTTTCCATTATACAGTCTAGCAGTGTAAACAGGAAACTAACGGCAGCCCTTGAAGATAGTGAAAATTAAAATCAGGGTCCCTCAAACAATTAACTACTTATAAATGATAAACATTAGAAAAAAACTATGTTTAAAATCGCCCTGTAAACTCCTCGATTTTTTATATAACTTCAGGCCAACTGGAAATCTAACAATAATTATAAATCATGTGGCCTAATCTTGCTCACCTTGTGTGGAACTAGGATATTCAAACAAGCAATTGTAAGATATTAATATAGGTTTATCCCAGTGGACCGTGTTTCCGAGGGTGGCACGCGTGATGTCTAAAAAATACAAACTGGACACATATTTTACTATAAATGTTCCATGGTAATAGAAACAATCTCACGGATCCATGATATTGGATAGCCGATGGGGTGAAAATTACTTACCTAAATAGGCATTATGACTAATTCACACGAGAAGGGGAATCTGATGTTCCAGAGTGCTTGAAATAAAATACAACGCCGCATGATTTAAAATTGATGCGGTCGCAGTTACTGTCGTGTTGCTGCAGGATACAGGATACTATATCTATAAACCTAGAAAGATAATATATAAGTTTACTCAAAAATCATATATAAAAAAATAAAGTAAATATCTAAAGAGAAAGGTCATCGTCAAGATATTGGTCTATATGACCCGCACTCATCTGCAGGCTTTTGTTTTTTTTAAAAAGAATACTATCTTAGCTGTTCTCCAAGAATAGGGAGCTCTCCCAGTATCGCCAATTGAATCAACGACCATTTTGAATAAGGGGAGTAATTCCTGTAAGCATGTTTTATTTAGCTCCATAGGCAGCAGGTCTTCTCCAGCTGCCTTACCCGAGGGGAGAGATAAAAATGCAGTCTTAATCTCATCAGATGTAATCTCTGAGTTTAGCAGTCCAACAGCTTCCTTGTCTTGTTGTACCATCATATGAGAATTGAGATATAGTAGTATATCATCCTTGGTAGTAAGGGTTTCTGGAGTGTATCATTTACAATAATAGTTAACAAACTGTTCTAGTATCTGATCTGGTTTGTTATAAGTGACCATGTCGCTGCCTTTAATTGTTTTAATATTAGTCTTGGCTTTCTTATCGGCTACTTTATAGGCAAGGACCTTTCCAATTCTGTCTCCACTCTCCTACTGTGTTAAATGATACTTATGAAGTTTAAAACTGCTTCTCTCCCTCAAAGTCTTCTTAGTATCTGATTGTAGTTTCACCAAGTCCATTCTTAGCTTGTCAGTATTAAACGTCCCATCCATCAAGACTGTTGCCAAATTCCGCTCCAGAGCTAAAATATTATAAGTCATAAGTTTAATTTCACTCCTAGCCTCCGCATTTTTTCTAAATACATATTGTTGGACAAAGCCCAAGTATCCCAGACAATTATTATTGTGGATGAATTTAGATTGATGTCTATAAATTCCCTTATATGTTCTCTTAGTTGTAAGATAAATGTTTGGTCAAACATCAGTGATCTAGGAAATGTAAATTGTGGAGCCTCTTGTTTCGTATTATAAATATTAAATTCCAGGAGTATAGGGTTGTGATCAGATGTTATCCTAGGGCAAAGTTCTATATTACATCCTTCCATAATTCTATCCGTGGCCCATACTAGATCAATTCGGGAACAGAGTCTATGAGGTGCTGAGTAATAAGTGAACCCTGGTACATTAGGGTGCATAGATCGCCATACATCCTTCAGGTTATGTAAGCGGCTTATTTCCAGTATCGCAGCCCTAACTTTACGCATGTGTGGTGATGTACCTTGCCTTGTAGAATCAACCGCATAGCTCATAACACAATTAAAATCTCCCATGATCAATAATTCCCCCTCCCAATCTAATAATTCAATATTTAACAGATCATACATAATTAGTTTGTCGATGTTAGGCCCATATACCACATAGAGTACATATATTTGGTGTTCAAATTTCACTTGAGCAATTACCCATCTGCCTCTAGGATCGGCAGCAGTTTTAACAATTTCTATTGTAAAATGCTTCTGTTTCAATAATGAGACCCCTCTGATTGAGGCACCCAACGTAGAGCAGACAATAAGATCGTATCCCATCTGTCCCAGTAGTTTTCTATCTTTAAACCCGATGTGAGTCTCAGATATCATTGCTAAATGTGGTTTGTACATATTGAGTTCCTCCTGCACTAGTCTTCTTTTTTGCCTACAATTGAGACCGGCCACGTTCCAAGCCAGACACCTAATCAAAATCATGTTGAGACCATAAATAAATACATTTCCTCTGGTTTTTTTAATACTTCAAAAAACAAATTTAACTTTTTTTCTCCAGTCTTTTCTACCTCTTGTGATACATGTTTTCCCCTTACAACGCCCCCCACCCTGCCCCCCACTCTGCCCCCCCAAACATCCCCTCTCCCCTCTAGTCCCTACCCGAAGAACCTCCCGCTATACCCAGCTGCCGTTGACATGGCAGCACAATAAGGTGGCAGCTGGGAGGCTTCAACCTCCTACCCCAGCCGAGTCAGATAAACTACATAGAGAAAAACAGAGAAAAAACGAATACTTCCCCCCCCCAAAAAAAGGAGATGCTAAGTCTAATGAACACGGCTCATTTTTTGACAACAGCAAGTAACCAAAGGTAATAAATGATAAATCTATATTAACTTGCTATCTAAACAGTTTTCAAAAATACGTATATAGTCCTCCTATCCTTAACCCTTGCTTCCTGTACTAAACTTAGCTAGGGCATGCTCCGCTTCTATTGCGTCCGTAAAGAAATGGTACTGACCATTCTTAATCACTTTAAGACGAGCAAGTTCTTGTAAATATACAGCACAGCCCAAACCCTTAAATGAATCAATTAATTGGCGAAGTTTCCATCTTCTATCCATCGTATTTTTACTCATATCTGAACGCACAAAAAAACTCAAATTGTCCACTACCACAGGAGTGTTTGGCTTTGCTTTTAACAAAACTGCTTGTCTCAGGAGAAAATTGCCAAAGTAGATCAGCAAGGGGCGTGGGAATTTACTATCTTTATTCCTTTGTACTAAAGGCAGTCTATGTACTCGTTGCAATTGAGAGTCCCAATCCCAGTCTGCCAGATCCAAGAAAGCCTTCTGGAACAGCTTGACGACGTATGCCCTAGGGTCAGCGCCTTCCACCCCTTCCGGAACTCCGAATAATCGTAGATTCTGCCTTCTTGAGCGGTTCTCCATATCCTCCAGTTTTATCTCAAGAGTATTTATGCGCTCCGTATGTTGATGAGTTAGGGATTCGGTGCGAGTAGCCCTTCCTCTACTTCCACTACTCTCTGCTTCAATTCTTCAATTTCTTGAGTGACACCTCCAAGTTTACTAGATAACTCTAGCAATGAGTTCTGCATCATGGTATTATTATTTTTTTTTTTGCAGAGTTTTATATAGCGCGAACTAGGCCCGAACCGAATCAGGTATCAGAGAGCTTTACAAAGCATCAGTTACGTTACATGAGGACGGACACATTTTAGGCACGGGGAGATTAAGTGATTTGCCCAGAATCACAGGAGGTTTTAGCATCGTTACCGAGACTCAAACCCAGATCCCCAGGTCCGAGGTCGAGTGCCCTAAGTGTTTTTAATATTAAATCTACAGAGGAGGTATGGGGAGCTGGTTCTTGTATTACATCAGAGGCTGATGGGGCGTCAGCGAGACAATTTGTAGCATTAATGGAAGCTGGATCCGTGTCGCTGGGCATTGGTGACCCAGTCTCTACCACTAAATTTTGAGTGGCATCCATTATATTATAATCAGGCTCTACTCTTTGCTCCTCTTTGTCCATGATAAGAGCTGATGAAGTCGGACTCTCCAAACTATAGGAAGGAGCCTCCACCTTTCTTAAACATACATCATCTACCGGGCTGACCCCCGACAGCCTCAGGGCCATTGTCTTAACCCCCCCCCCCTTAGCTTGAATCCATTTTCTTAGGGGGCTTTCATCCCTATTGTTCTTTTTAAAGGTATTAGCCGGGGATATGATCTTACTAGAGCCTTTTTTAAGTTTTGTTTTGTTTTTAGACTTTCCTTTTTTAAGGCCTAGGACTTTACCTGCTCCCAGCCCAGTCTTAACAGTATGCAGCTCTTCCTCGTCATCATGTACCTCTTCATATTCAGTGCTTGAGTTTTCTTCAATCTCGGCCGCCCCTTCTGAAAGTAGTGCTCCACTATCCGAAGCATTAGTAATGTCTGTAGCATCTTTTATCTGATCCTCTTTTCCATAATTATCTATGATCACCAGGGGAACAGCAGTTTTTAAAGCCTCTGGATTTCCTTTTGCTCCACCCACAGGGGGCGTTAGATCTTGTTCTGTCAAGTTCATGACCAGGGCTATCTCATCCTTGATGATATCCTCAGGGACGGAGCCATTTTGATTGTCGACCTCGAGTTTCTCCCCCTCACAAATCTCTTGAGCCAGTGTGTGTATATCAGCAGCTGTTACTAGTAGAGAGTCAGAGGTAAGTTCATTGCTGACGGTCAGATCTAGTACTTTAGTTGAACCATAAGTCTGAATGTCTAACAAATCTACCATATCATCTGATAAGAGTGTTTGATTCAGGCTGCCTTGGTTGATTACATTTTTATTACCGGTTATCTGTCCATTTGCCAAATGTGCACTTTTGGTGACGCTCGCTTTATAGGAGGCATTATTACTAGCCGCTTGCTTAAGTTGTGATGCGGCATTCAGTCCAGCATTTAGCTGAAGTACAGGGCTGGTTACAAACAGCGGGGGTCTTATCAGTTGCTTACCCGCAGCCGAAGCGCTTCCAGCTCCTTTAATCACTTCAGCAGTTACGGCCAAATCGCCCCTTGGTATCAGCATTGGTGAGTCCAGTTTGGTTGCTTTCCCCGCCCGGGTGGTTCTAGTATTTAATTTAGGAGCCATCTCAGGGCTCGGCATCCACGCGTGCCCTGGAAGCTCCGGCCGCAATGCTCTCCCGTTTGAATCTCGGTTCCGATGTAGAGCAGCTGTGATCCGTGTGAAGCCCACCTCCTTGAACCAGCAGGAAAGACGTGGTCGGAGGCTCGCTGCTTTCCAGGTTTCCAGCCACCGCAAGTGGCGTCTCTCAGGGATCCAGAGCATTCGTCAGTAAGTGTTTTTCACAGAGCCAGCCCTGGAAAAGTTTGCAGCTTTTTTTTTTTAAATGTTCTTTTCTCCGTTTTCCGTAGCTGAGAGAGAACCGACTTCAATTCATTTCGCCGAACAAGAGCGCTCTGCTCTCATAAATCAAAAGCTGTCTCTCATGGCTGGGGTTTGCGGGAGCCTCCACCTGCTGCCTCCTCCGTGATGCGGTTTCAATCTGCTATCTTGGTTCTTCCTCGCCAGTTTTTTTTATTCCTACAGAATTCTAATAGAGAGGTGACCAGTCTGAGGTTCTGGGGGAGCTCATTCCATAGTCGAGCACCAACCCTGCTAAAGGCCCTACCTCCATGCCTGGCCCGCTTAAATCGAGGGATGGACAACAGAGCATATGCTCTCTATATAACTTGTTATTGTGATTGGTTATCCATGATTGGCATATTTGTTAAGTCCCTAGTAAAGTGCACTGAGTGTGTCAGGGCTGGTGATTCAAATAGTACTAGTGGGCTTGCAGCACTGATTGTGCCACCTACAGGAGTAGCCCTAAAATGGCGTCTCAGGCCTGCCACCGCAGTGCCTGTGTGCAGTTGCTAACTGCCATGTTGACTTGGCTAGTGTCCACACTGACCAGGCCTAACCCTTCCCTTTCTGTACACATTGGACACCCCTATGGAAGGCCAGGGTGCAGTGTATGTGAAAGGTAGGGAATGTCTTGATGTATATGACATGCCCTGATGGTGAAATACTGCCAATTTCGTTTTTCCCTATTGAGAGGGCTATCTTGCCCATTGGCTATAATGGGGAATGTTGTGTACAATGTTTACCTGGATATCTTTCGATAGGATCAAGATAGAAAAATGAAGTTTGGTATCCATGAACTCAGAATTTAATAACACATCTTTTAGGAAGGATGGTTTTTAAATCCTGTGTTTGAAAGAGGCACTTTTAGAAAGTGGGTGCTTTCTTGTCTGACATTTCTGTGTGCTTTTGGCTGTTTGTGAATTAACTGTCTGGTGTGTGAGTGGCAGGGCTGGAGGATTCCAGGAGAAAGAATGAGTCTGCCCAGTGGTGAATAGCGATATCTGCATCTAGATGGGAGGGAGGAGTTGCACCTGGGACCTGAATAGGACTGTGCCTGCCCCCCACAGTGCTGGCTCCACCCCCGGTGGTGCGTCTGATGTCTCAGCCCTGCACTATGAAAGGAGAGAAGGAATCATGTCAACAAAGTGCTCCAGGGCTGTGCTTTCCATCCACAATGCTGACGCCACCTCCAGTGGGGCGTCTGATGTTTTTGCTCTGCACTGTAAAAGGAAAGAAGGAGTCATGTAAACAGAGTGCTTCAGAACTGGTTTGGACCAGGCTCAGAGCTCTCCTGCACAAAGGGAACAAATACTTTTTGGGGTATAAGTACAGGACCCCAGACCACTGAACTTTAGATCATCCTGGAATCAAGAAGGAACCTCTGCCGAGGAGAAAGCTGGAAAACTGAAGAGGAAGGACTGTCCTGCTGTGTATTTGTGGGCTGACCTGCAGTTGCTTTGCTGCCAAGGAGAGGAGAAGGACTTTGCTTTGTGCTGCGTCCCCTTGCTTGAAGAGATCTCCAAGGGCCTGAGTAGAGCTGGCTCACTTGCGGAGCGCAACCCCGACAGTGCGAGGAAATTTCCGCCGCCGCGAAAATCGAGCTCATCGCAGCGCCTGTTTCCGCTGCAGGAACCAACGCATCCTTCGCTTGCGGAACGCATCGCTCTGGTGCGGGAAGATTACCATCGCTGCGAGTATTGTCGCAGAGCATGTCATTGCTGGGTGAGATCATCACACCGCTTGCTTGTGGACCGCATCACGTCGCTGCGAGTGTCATCGCGAGAGAAGATCGATGCTGCGCTGCGCATCGTTGCCGCACCTGAGATCGTCGCCGTCCCGAAGATCGTCGCTTCGTACCTTTGCGAGACGCTTCCTACGAAACCTCCGCACCGGAATCCATACAAGGTATCGCCTCCCTTCCCATAGAGACCGGATTCATCGCAACACGCCCGCTGCATCCAGCGTGGCTGTTGCATAGCCTCCCCAGGGTCTCAGGAGTGACGCATCGCTTGTTTTTCAACGCTGCAGCTTCCATTTGAAACTTTGGTCGCATCTAAAGGTACTTTTAGCTAAACGTGATGCACTGTGGATTATTTTGACGCAAACCCTAGAACTCTTTTAAAATCATATTCTTGAACTGTGTATGTCGGATTTTGTCGTTTTGGTCTCGTGTATTTTAGATTAAATGACTCTATTTTTCTAAACTGGTGTGGAGTCCGTTTGTGGTCTTTTCACTCTGTTACTGTGAGTGATGGTACAAATACTTTACACATTGCCTTTGATAAGCCTGTCTGCTCGTGCCAAGCTACCAAGGTGGTGAGCAGGGGTTATCTAAAGAGTGTATCCCCCTTCACCTGACTAGAAGCAAGGGTCCCTATTTGGACATTGGTAACTATCTCTGCCAACTGGAGACCCCATATATAACAGTCTCCTATTATGTGAATAAAGCATTTAGGAAATGGATAACTGAGTGGACATAAATATACATGCAAAAAAGACCAATAATGAAAAGAAAATGATTGGAAAAATTGATATTTCTTAATTATTTTATGTTGAAAAAGTTTCAATTATTTAAACATAGAGAGAAAAAAATATATGTAATTAATAAATCATGATATTAGAACATCTATTAGTTAATGGATTGCCTACACGTCATACAAAAAATGTTGATGTAAATTATTTAGAAGGGTAATTATGCACACAAGTACATTCAGACATGGCCTAAAGTTTTTTTGATACATCAAAACATGATATTGTTTGATATTGGACTTAGATATGTGTGCCAACAGTAAATTACCTATAACAACAAAATTGAACATAAGATAATGAATAAAAAACAGACAAAGTCATAGCTAACAATATTCATGTCTACGCGCGTTTCGGCCTGGCGCCTTCATCAGGTAGCCATGATGATCGAAGAACAAAATCTTAATCTGTAAATATAGCAAGTCCCTAGGATCTATCAAGTAGAGACTTTCTGGAATGGTCCAATATTCGATTTCCTGGGGCTGTTTAGATAATATTGTCGGCCCAAGGTGGAATGTGAGGACAGCAAAACCTGGCTGTTAGAGTGTAACGGGCGTCGCAATTTAGTCTAGAGGAACATTGTCTATGGTCCTCTGTAATAAAATGTAAGATGAGCGACCACTATCGCCTGGTAGCTCCCAAGATATGGCTGTGATCGGGGGCCAAGGTCGCAGGACGAAGGATATCTGTCTGTCTCGTGTTGGAAGATAATGAGGACTCAAATAGTTCTTAGGATGAAGGAAGTCTTATTCCGAGTCGTCCTCGAGCGAAAACGGCCGTCGTCTCTTGCCAGGGAGCTCCGTATCTAGATACTAGTCTCCTAACATCATCTAATAACATATAAAATGTCAGTTCTACAGAGCTCGTGAGGGACATCTAGTAACGACTAGTGGAACTGCAGCTTGATTCAATGCTTTTGCATTTGACTTGTGAGTGACACCTAGTAAAAGCGAGTGGAACTGCAGCTCTTTGTAAAATTATTTTGATACTGGATACTATAATTTTCACTGCCCACTGCTAATCTCATCCCATAATGCTTTGCAGGGCCTTTTGTTGGGATTGTTTTTTTCCCATAATAACTGTGATTGGGATGGTCCTAAGAGGATGAGACTACCACTGAATCGTTCAGCATGATGTGCTCTTTGTGTTTAAGGCATCTGCTTGGTCCTCCCCCTAGGTAGGAGGGACCCCAACATCATCACCTCTCTCATTGCCTGATATTTCAATTTTTAAGTTCACTTTTGTGAATTGGCTATATGCTTTTTAACATGTAAAGTTGCTTTATCAGAGCATTTGTGGCTGCAGTTTAGAAGCTGACTCCGCTATGTGGAGGAGCAAATTTTTTGCCTGACTACGTGTTTTTTATGGAATGCGTAGTTAACAAATCTCCGCTAACTCCGAGAGTGGAGCAGATTTCATTGCCCAGGGTTCGTAACAATGTATTCTCATGTTCCCTTCCAAATCTTGCATTCATTATGTCTTGCAAAAAATCCATAAACAGACATGCAATCTTCTGATTTTACTATAAATGGCAGTATATTTGCCAGATTTGTTTTTGTAACTCCTGAATCATGATCCTAATGACAGACTGCAGGATGAACTTATAAGGCTTTTTCCATCAATAAATGTGTGCATTACATGTACGGCGAATATGCTCTCCTGTATTCTATGCACGTTGAGGGTCTCTTTCTCAAGAACATTGATAATTCGGCAGCTGCAATATCAAAAGCTCACAGAGGGGAACATTTACGATTGGTTGAAGTTAACAAAACTTTCCACGTTAGGTCTAGAACTCGATAGCTTCTGAAACATTGCTGGCATAAACCTGAAGTGAATATGAGAATTCCTTTTCGCCGTCGAAAAAAACACACGTGTGTAATTGTTCATGAGAATAAAACAATCAAGTCTCAGGTAATTTGCTCTTCTTCCTTTCTCTAAAGAAAAATAAAACCTATATCCCTGCATACCCACAGTTTTTTTCTTTCTGCTGTGCTCCCCTTCCCTTTTTGAAAAAGGAGTTATTCTAACTCGTACAGCATGTAGTATGAGAATTGATTCGCAACACCTCCCAAAGCAGGCTGCACATGACAGCAGCTTCTTTGGCTCTAAATAAACTCACGGTCCAGGCAATCACTTCAATTACTGATGACATCTAATGTCTCCCTCACGCAAGATTAGCAACAACTCCTATCAGGTCCTCTGCCGAATGTTGCTTGAAGCGCCCTGCGTTTCAGAGTTCACTCTGAAGGTCAACCAATAACTCATTTTATTGTGATCAATGTATATTGTCTACCAAGATTATATATAATAGGTTCTAATGGATTTCCACATTACTTGCTCCAATCGCATTCACAACAATAATGTAGGGGCAGATTTACAAGAAACTGACGCCTCTGCATAGATGCGTCAGTTTCATTGCATCACCTCCAAGTGTTCTCTGCGCCACCATGGATGTGCTGTATTTACAATACAGTGCACCATGGCGCAAGGAATTACAGATGCGTCATTGTTGGAGTTTGTCACAAAAGTGACGCAACTCCAGCAATGCGCCAGAAAACATCGGTAGGTCCCATGTAAAATGCCCTGTGTCAATCCTTATCCTGGTCTGAGCAGGCGTAGGGATTTTGACGCAGTGAAGGCGTAGAGTGACGCAGTGAAATCTTGTACATTTCACTGCGCCAGTTCTACGTGGCTTTTGCATGGGAATGCCCACCCTGTATACATTATACCTGGCGCAGGTAAAATTTGACGCAGGGCTTTACAGCGTGACGCATCTCCCTAGATGCATCACGTTGTAAATGGGCCACAATTTTTCCGCTACTACGGCATCACAAAAGTGATGCACTGTCGGCGCAAAAGTGACCCAAGGGGGCTTGTAAATCTGCCCCCTAATGTTTGGTTTTGACGTGGTGTATTCCAACTGCTTTTCTAGTCGGATTGGAACATCCTTTTAGTGCACAAGATATAGAACAAGAAAGTAATAAAGTTTGATAGCAACATTATTAAACACCGTCAGCTTCTTGACCAGGGGTCTACAACCTTTACTGTAGTGAGAGCCTCTCACTGTGAGAGCTACTTCTGATCAGTGAAAATCATTATGAGCTACTCGCGCATTTTTCCAGACACACCCACGCCAACTTCGTTTACTTTAAGTCTAATTTCCACGGAGCCAGATACTATGTTTGAATCAAATACTTGGAGTTCCCTTCACTTTCAATTTCTTCTTTTTAAAACAATGGCTGTGTTTTTCTTTAATAAATGGACAAAGCCTACCAGACACTAAGAGCAAGATGCCTGCTGTTTGTGAATGCAACTCTTTTAAATGATAGCAAATTAAAATGAAGAGTGAACAGTTAGCTCTTTATTTTAATTGTCTCCCATTTAAAAGCATTCACTCACAGCATCTTGCAATCACAGTACCATAATAGACTACATCACTGTATTTTGTGGAAGTTATGAGGCTTCTTGCTGATGTCTTCTTCTTTCTTACCCCATTAGCCACTGCTGCTTAGAGCCACTGTGCCTTACTCGTGTTTGCTAGTGAGGTGCCTGCACACAAAAGGTATTCCCTCTTCAACATATAGAGGAATAAGGCCCACATTTTATCAGTTTGACTGAGATATTTCCCATCTTCCATCTGCACCTACTATCTGAGGCTTCCCATCTGAAGTGACATATTATAGAACGGTTTTCTTGAGAATAAAAGGTCTAGCTGAAGTTCTGTTCCACAATTAACAGCCTATAATTATATTTCCCAACGTGAAGCATTTTTAAAACCTGAATATTGTTTTCATACATCAGGCTCAGTGGTCTTGGAACTAGTCCTGATCTTAATAATTATAGTTTTGTATTCCTCCCAGTTGAGTACAATTGGTAGGAATTGCTAGGAAACAATAAGTATTTTTTTGGTGAGAATCATAGAATGATAGTGTTTCTTGTTTTTAAATATTTCAAGAGATAATCATGCTGGTAATTAAGGCACAATTACAAAGACGCAATTCAGGTAAAATCAGTCTTGCATCACCATTTTTCAAATACAAAGAAGATACAAGAATCCCTCGAGTATTGTACCTTGCAAATGTGCCGTTCGATCGAAAGTGTGCCCAGCTCTCTGGAGTCCGAAGCCAGGGCTCAGACTGTGTCCTGGGTGCTGTTAACAGACAAAGCACCAGCCTCACAGCCTCTGCTCCGGGCCAGTACTCTGGTGCATTGCTGCTGTGAGGCAGGCCTGTGCTAGACTTGCTTAGACCCTGTAAAAGTGGCAAGCCGGAGCCCGGAGCGAGCAGTTACTGTACAGATGCGCAATGTTCTTATGGGCTGTTCTTTGCAGCGTAAGATAGGTGGGGAAGCACTCGTCATGATGTCATGAAAGGGAATTGGTGCTGCTGGCCTAAAATATATAATGAAGACGCCTCACAGCTCCAAATGTATAAATCTACATCAGGCATAGGCACGAGCAGTGTCTGGCTTGAGGGGTCAATGTCTTCTCCCACCCCTTGTCCAGCAGCTATCTAATAACATGGAGCTCTGCTTGGCCACAAACTGCTGCCTTGCATGTATTTGGACAAAATATTGAGTTTTAAGTGTTGTGATACAGAAATCTATTAAAATGTGGAGTAATTCGAGGGACAAGGAATTCAAGTGTTCTTTTAATTAAAAGTCATCCTGTAGTCAACCGTGGAACACAAAAGTTAAAAATAATTTATAGTCAGGAAAACTTTATTTATGTTTGCTAGACAAACCCAACTTATTTAGGTAAACATTAGACATTCTAAAGTTACAGTTATATTTTGAATTTATAATTTCTGCACCACTTTCAAATTAATAAAAGCCATACTTATAACTCATATTCATATTTATGCATCACCTTAAAATTCATATACCTCAAGCACCTCCATACACAGTCTTCTCACCTCACTTGCCACACTAGAATAAGTATAACTTGCCCCTGCTCCATGCACTGCCTGTACTGTTGCATATTACACAGGTTACATCATGTGAAAGGATTGTATTAATAGCAAAACGTATGATATCTAAAATTATATAATGTCCTTGCTGGGGTCGAGTCACAAGCCACTATGCTTACAACAGCAAGCCCCTAAATAATAAGCCCTTCAAAAGCTCTATGTTATTCCCCCATAGACGAATATGTAGAGGACAAGCAAGAGGTAGTGGAATCTAAAGTAAAACAGTTCATTAAAGATATGAAGCTGGAATTGGATCCGAATAACGAACGATCCATGGGTGTTAGAGTCTGTTGTAAATGATCATCGTTTGCATGGTGTACCCCCCGATTTTTGCCTTGACTATTATGGTTGTAGCACCTCACTCCTGGTAACTCCTGCTAACCACTGGTAAAGTGTCTCTGCTCCTTCTTGAAGCATGATAAAACTGTTATATCCCTAATATTGCATATTTAACTTTCCTATAGGTTCTTAGTAATGGTAAAAAGTGTACCCAGGGCCTGTATGCTAAATGTCACCAGTGGGCTGCAGCATTAGGATTACAACTGCACATTTAACCTGTCGAATGAACCCTTTTTGATAGGCCTAAACCACCATATGCATAGTATTTAAAAGTAGAACATGTAAAAGGTTAATGTTAAACATATCATTATAGTAAAAAAGACCTGAAATGTTAATTTCAATGTAGCAGGGTTGGACGTTCCATAGGAAATCACTGATATAAAACCCGCAGAGACCCATTTCCATGAGCTTCAACTGTACCCTGGTAGTAGAATATCCATTTTATTGAGGCATGTACTAATTCCCAGGGCTGAGACAAAGGCCTTGGATGAACAGAGGTGTTTGTTCCTCTGGCAAGATGCCCATCTGAACTGAGCCCGGAAATCTAATTAACTTTAAAGGGGCCTACCCTTTCACAGGCAGATATAGCAAACACTTGGGGCTGTCGAGTCACACAGGCTTCAGTGGGAGAGCAGCTACTCCCAGAACTGCTTTGAAGTGACCACAGAGGAGGGTTTGCTCATTTCCCTGGCTAAACCTTTGGAATGGGCATACAGGCTCTGCACAAGGGAAGAAGGGTTTCACTAACTTGGATTTAGGGAGGGGCAAGGTTGGATTATTTGCAGTGAGGCACACAGTCAGTGCTGCAAGATTGGATAGGATTATTCCCTGGGAACATTTACCCTATAGGTTAAGGAGGGGCAGGGAGTCAACAGCTACCCAGAGGCTGTTGCCATGCACAAATGCGACACTCAATGAACTCTCCTCAGAACATTTTCTGGAGCTCTGGAAGAACAGAAGTGGGCTGGACCTGCTGTCTGTGCCATGAGAAGATCCCTGAAGACTGGACTTGTTCTCCCTCTTGTTTAAAGACAAAAAAGTGGATTTCAGGAATTCGAAAGGCTCACCTTCTGTTCACGCTACATGGACACAAAAATCAACAAGGGGCCTTTTCTGCAACTGCTTACGTGACCAGTTGCAGCTAGACGTGCTGTAGGCCCTGCTGGTGGCGTGTGTAACCAGCAGCAGCCTGTGCTTGTAAGAGCAGTGGGGCCAGGTTTAGGGGTATTTGACAGACGACCATGAGGGAACATTAAATAAATATTTAATTTGTTGTCATCTGTTGAAATCCCCCCCACCCAGCCCCACAGCTTTTACCTGCAAGGGCTGTGGCTGCTGGTGGCCTATGATGGAGTGAGTCTTGACCCCCAAGTACTGTTCCTGAGTTCTCCTCCTATCTTTTCTTGAAACATCTGACTTAGAAATCTTTTGGCTCCAAAGACCTATGGAGGACCTGTACAAACCTGCCAAGCTGATCTAACAAAAGTGCATTGCCACTGAGGCAAAGATTCAGATTTAATTATTTAATTGATTATTAAATATTTGAATTGTTTAGTTGTTACTTTATATTTTTAAATGTATTGTGTTAATTTAACAATATAGGGGCTTATTACGATGTCAGTTGGAGTTGTCTCCAAGCGACACTGTCTCAGTCTCTTGACCAACCACCTGATTACTTTTTTTATATATATTTTTTATTTTCAGGAAAGAAAAATGTACAAATACACATATGTAGAGACCTGAGCAAACATTGATTGGAACAATATTAATTCAAAAACAAAAATCAAAAAGAAACATAGACGGAGAGGAGGATGGCAAACCCCGATAAACATATAAGAAACACGACAGAGGGAACAGATAATGAAGGAAAGGACAATGAGACAAAAAAGAAACAGAATCCCCGTAGGAGAATTATTGCTACCCTTATGTCTGGAGCTCCAGCAAATGTCCCCAGATTTGCTGGGCTTTTTTCCTTGTTTTGTTCCCTTTGCATTTGTACAGTGTAACATCCAAATTGAATATATGGAACAATCTAGCGTACCAAGCCTGATAAGTCGGTGGGTCTTTATCCTTCCATTTAGAGGCATTTAATATACACAAAGCTGCTGTTGCCATGAAACAGAAATAAACATGCGTTCTTTCTAACTGCAAGGATTCATCCCATCCCAACATTATTAAAGAAGATGTTAATGTGATTGAACATCCCATAGTCTTACTAAGAAAGGCTTCCATCCCCAATTTGACAGGCCCCAAATCAGGGCATTCGGCGAACATATGGATCATGTTGGCCGGACCCTGCCCACATCTTGGACATTCATTCGAGTCCTTCAACCCCGGTCCAGAGTTTAGCCGGTGTAAAATATAAGCTGTAAATGGTCTTAAAGTGTTGAGCCTTTAAGTTGGCCGATAATAAAACCATGTGGGATAATTCAAGAGACCTACATAGATCCACATCCTGATGACCAAGTTAAGTTGCCCAAGCACTTTTGACTTTAACTAAATCATCCTCGCTGGCTTCTATCATCAACGTATATACTTCCTTCACTTGGGGATGTTTCCGAACCAAAATATCCAAGAGCGGAATGTTTGGATGGGAAATAAGGTGGCCCATGATAGTTTTAGTGGATTCCCTTAGTTGCAAGTATTTTAATAAGCTTCCGGGATCTATCTCAAAATGGCCCTGTATCTCTACAAATGTCTTGATACCAGTTGAATACATGATGTCACCGATAGATCTGATTCCTGCCTGTTCCCATTTACTGCCAATCTTGTCAAACGAGGAATCAGGAAAGAATGATGACCGCCATAATAGAAGGTGGCGATTAATTTTAGGAATATTCAATAATTTGCTGGTTTTCTGCCACACCCTCCATGCTGCTCTGAGAGGTTTGAAGCGAGTTCTTTTATAATAGCTGTTATCCAGTTGTCTAAGTAGGATGCCGGGGGCACATTTTCCCAGAGCTAATTCGTAAATGGATGGTGGGATCTCTTTCTCCCTAATTTGGGGGGTTGATTTAAACAATATGGACATTTGTTGAAGCATAATAGCCCAGTAATAATATAAAATATGTGGGACTGCCAGCCCCCCTCGATTTTGGGGAAGGACCATGAATCTCAACGATCTCCTTACATTCCCGTACCCCCAAATAAACTGTGAAAAAATCACATCTACTTTTTTAAACATAAGATTCGGAGGTTCTAGTGGTATACAGCGGAGTAAATAAAGTATTTTTGGGAACATAGTCATTTTTATAACGTTTGCCCTGCCAATGATCGAAAGATGTAGATTGTTTATCCTCTTAAGATCTACACTCATTCTAGTCAGAAGGGGGTCTACGTTAATCTTCCAGATGGTATCTACGTCGGCGGCAATTGCAATCCCTAAATAGGTTGCTGCCTCTGCCCTTCTAGGATCCTACCATACAATTGAGCTGGAGCAAATGATCTTGGTTTTATCCGTATTTAACCCATAGCCAGATTCCTCCCCAAACTCCCTAGCTAGTTCTTCCAATCTACCAATTGACGCCTGGGGATCAGGGGTAACTACCGCGATGTCATCTGCGTAGGCAAGTACTTTAGTACTGTGTCCCCAGACCACCACTGGTAGAATCACTAGGTCTTTTAAAATAGCTCTAATTAGCGGATCTATATATAGTGCGAAGAGGATAGGGGAGCAGGGACACCCCTGCCTGGTCCCCCTTGCAATCTTTACCTGTCCTGACTGTTGCCCCATCAATTGTATTTTACGTAAGACTGTACATACATTGCTCTTAGGGCAGTAAGTATGCGGGGCCCAAAGCCATTAGATCTTAAATTCTGCCAAAGGTACCCCCATTCTACTTGGTCAAACGCTTTTTGGGCGTCTAATAATATTAGCGACATTTGTTGCCCTGAACCCTCTGCGTTGTTGAATAGTGAGATTACCCTATTAATGTGGTCAGTTGTACTGCGACCGGGTATAAAACCGTGCTGCCACGGACTTACTAGAGAATTAATAACCTTTGCAAGCCTCCTCGCAAGGATTTTAGAATAAATTTTCTCGTCAGTATTTATCATTGTAATGGACTTTAGGAGGCCGGGTCCTCCGCCGCCTTCCTCTTTTTCAAAAAGATGACTATACTGGTCTCCTCCCACGACGTGGGCGGAATACCTTTATGCAGGACTGCTAGGAACAGATCCCACAGCAGGGGGGCAAGTTCCTTATGCAGGAGCTTGTAGATCTCCATGGGTATGCCGTCTGGGCCTGCCGCCTTACCAGAGGCCATCGATAGCAAAACCTCATTAACTTCTTCCAATAAAATATCTCCCTCTAATTCTCGTATCTCAGGGGGGGGGTGAAATAGCTGAACCCACTCTAGGTTGTTGCCTGGATTTATAAAGATCTTGATAGAAATCTTGAAAAATATTCAGTATCTCCTGAGGATCGGAAGACACTGTACCATCATTTCTTTTTAACTGCAAAATGCTACTTGCCGTTGTTCTTTGTCTAGTCCGCAGAGCCAGATGTTTCCCTGTTTTTTCCCCATATTCATAATGCTCCTGTCTACTAGTTTGGAATCTTTCAGCAATGGTTTGGTTAAACAGCCCATTTATCTTTGCTTTGGTACTTATTACTTTGAGTTCAATCTCTGACTGCAGCTGAGTCTGTTTTTGGGCAATAGTAGCTGTATGTTCTATCTCCTGTCTACTCAACTCCTGCATCAATGATCTAATAAGCTCTTGTTGCTTCTTCCTATGGAACCCGGCAAAACTAATTACCTCCCCTCTAAGTCCAGATTTGTGAGCATCCCAAACTGTCTCCCTTGACGTACTGTACCTATTGATATCAAAAAATTGAATAGTCCAGAGTTTGATATGATCAATGAACCCATTAGTAACCAGTAATTTTCTGTCAAAAGTCCACCTGGCTGAAGATTTCACGTACCCTGAGCTCTCAATCTCCAAAACAAGAGGGTTATGATCCGAGAGAAACTTTGGTAACTTCTTTATCTGAGCTTTACTTACAAGCGAGCTTGAGATATAAAAGTAATCCAACCTAACATACTTTCTCTGTGGACTTGAATAATATGTATATCCTGGATCCCCAGGCTTATTTATTGACCAAATGTCTACCAGCCCATGACTTGCGGCCAAAGCCTGTACTGCGTGAAAGACCCGTGGTTTCCTACCTTGGTACCCAGCCCTCCCTAGCCCCCCTGAATCCATATGAATATTAAGATCTCCACACAGTATCAAAGGGGTGGGCCAGGAGGCGAGCTCTACCTATAGGTCTATCAATAGGTCAGCATTGTCTATGTTTGCCCCATATACGGTGCAGAGTGTACCAAGAGTAGGAATTTCAGCAATCGCCCACCGTCCCCACTTGTCAGATAGTGTGCAATTGCTTGGAGGAAGCCGGTGGGAAGCGTGTATTGCCACTCCTCTCGTATTTACCGTCTGTGAAGGACAAATAACTTGCGAGAAGCCAGGGATAAGATTAAGACCTCTCTTCTGCCACGGGAGATGAGTCTCCTGCTGGCAGATGACATCCAAACCCAGAGTTCGCAGTGCTTCCTTTGTCCTATCTCTCTTAGCTCGATCGTTCAGCCGCCCGATATTAATCGTACAAACAGTTAACCCATCCCAATATCTACATTGGTCCCCCCAAATCCTACTTTGCTTTTTGAACCTTACCATCCGCCTGCTTTGAGCCCAATCTCTAGTCATTAAACAAAAAAAACATTTATTTACTTTCCTGAATTTATTTTGCTTTCTACCCCCTCCACCCCGCCCCCTCCCCCACAATCCACCCCACACCCCACTCACCACCCAACCCCCCCTGCAATTAAGAACGGAAGAAGATCTGACGTCCTTAAGCAGAACTCAACAGCTGGCAGTGACTGACACAGAACAATTGGGTGGACTAACGTCCTTTAAACCGGCATTCAAATTTCATCGGCAGATGGCAGTGGATGCCATAAACATCTTCGCGGAAGCGGTAGTGAAAGATCTTACCCAATTTAGACGTAAACAAAAATATCGGAGATCTCCTGGTGGAAACTTCACGGAGGAACAGCAACAAGCTCTGATAAATTTGAGCAATGATGTGAGTGTCGTCTATAAGCCTGCAGATAAAGGCGGTAATATTGTCATTCAAACAAAACAAAATTATGACAATGAAGCCCTTCACCAATTAAACAATCCAGATACATACATGAAGATCACTGCCAAGGATTACCAACAAAGTACTTTGAATTACCATACAGTTTTATCTAGATGGCACAGCAAAGGAATTTTGGATACGGATGAATTCCTATTTCTAAGACGTCTAAATCCCACGATACCCACATTTTATCACCTTCCTAAGGTGCATAAAAACAAGACTATGCCCCCTGGTAGGCCTATTGTGGCATCCCAAGGTAGCCTAACTGAAAATCTCTCCATTTATGTTGATTTCTTCTTGATACAACATGTGAAGACTTTGAAATCTTATTTCAGAGATACCACAGATCTGTTGGACAAACTGGCCACATTAAAGTGGGAGGATGGGTATACTATGATGGTGTTGGACATAACTAGCTTGTACACATCTATTCGTCACAAAAATGGTCTCCAAGCCATGAAATATTTTTGGGATAAACGGCCTTTGAATTATGCACAACATAGCTCTATGGTTTTGGAGTTCGTTGACTTTTGTTTGGCAAATAACATTTTTCTATTTCAGAAACAACTGTATAGACAGCTGTCTGGGACAGCGATGGGCACCTGCTTCGCCCCCAGCTATGCGAACTTGTTCGTTGGCTGGTGGGAGGAGCAGGTGGCCTGGGGAGAGGCCAACAAAGAGTGGACCGAGCAGATTGTGGCGTGGTATCATTTCATCGACAACTTATTTGTCATATGGAATGGACCACCAGAGAGGGCTAAAGAATTCATTAACATCTTAAATACGAATGATCTCAATCTGGAATTCTCTGGTGAAATAAGTGAGACCACTGTAAACTATCTGGATATCAATATCTACATTGAATCAGGAGAATTAAAGACCAGATTATACCGCAAGCCGACAGCAGGCAACTCTATATTGCAGGCGTCGAGCAGCCATCCCCCAAATCTCATAAGGAGTATCCCCTATGGGGAACTCCTTAGAATCAAACGTAATTGCACAGATGAGAAAGAGTTCCAAAGGGTAGCAAAAACAAGTTTGCAACGTTTTCAGGCACGTGGCTACAGTCACGAAATTTTGAATAATGCGTTTGAAAGAGCTAACAAACTGAAAAGAGTTCATCTTCTAAAAACTAAAGACAGGAGAATACAAGCATCAAAAGATGGGGGGAAATTCCGCGTTATAACTACATTTTCCAAGAATGCCACCGACCTTAAAAAGATATTGAAAAGGAGCTGGCATATACTGCAGACTGATGAGGTGTTGAGCATGGATCTCCCTTCCAATCCTTTAATTACTTTTAGGAAGGCGAGATCATTAAAAAATAACCTTGTGCACAGTTACCTGGCCGAAACCCCTAAATCAGCTTTTGGACCCATGCAAGGATTTTTCCCGTATGGGAAATGCAAAGCCTGCATAACCAGTAAGCGAGTGTTGACCTACGAAATTCCCAAGATAGGAATTCGTAGAAAGATCAGAAAGTTCCTCACATGCACCACACCATACAGTGTTTACTGTTTAACCTGCCCGTGCCGGCTACGTTACGAGGGGAGCACCATCAACCCCATGAAAATTAGAATACTCGAGCATATGCGGGCGATAGCTGAAGGGGATGAAGCATACCCTGTTGCACGTCATTTTGACAAAGTACACCAACGCAATAGGGATCTGCTCAGTTACTTTGGGCTCGATCATGTCCCGAGCAACCCAAGAGGTGGGGATAGACTGTTACGACTCCGGAGATTGGAGTCGAGGTACATCATCGACATGCATACGAAGCACCCTTTAGGTTTAAACAGCAGTGAAGAACTTGCTATACACTTGGGAGAGTAATTAGGTCCTATTCTACTGTTGAGGCGATACATGCAGTCCTGGGTATGCTGAATGAATGGTGAACGATGTGACCCAGGAATGTCAACTTACTGTATTTGTATTCGCGAGGGTTGCCATACATCTGAAACGTTAAATGTATATTTTTGTATATATTTGTGTATATATATGTTTATTTTTCTGGAAGTGAGCATGTTCTCCACTTTAATCTTCCTGGTCAACCTCTTTCTTAAGTGGCTCTGATATTCTTATTCTTTCTTCTTTAATGTATATAATTGTATATACGATGTATTGTTGGTCTAGATTCGACACTTGTTATGTGCTTTCTTTGCATGCCCATTCAGGGCTGGGTATGTTGTGGCTTTGATTTATCACAGCGTAATCTATCAGGGTGCGCCATATATACATTATGTATATAATTTACAATGAGCCCAACCTTGGGCATTATTTACCATGTAATGGGATTTTGTAAGTTGCATGTTTAAAGATGGCGCCTTGTTTGACTCTATGTATTTCGGAGTCCTTCTTTGATTGCGATTCATGCACATGAGGATAAAACTGTGTCCAAGATGGCGCTTCGGTAAACATAGATGAAGGTTTTGTACCGAAACGCGTCTGTTGATGAAGTGTCTGTTTGTTGGTGAGCAATAAATAACCCAAACGACCCCCGTGAGTGCTTCTTTTTGCAGTAGGATGGAAATCCATAGTTACGGGATTTGGAGGGAGTATATATATATATATAAATATATTTTTTTTTTTTAAATTATAAATTAAATTTCCCCTACAACCCCTCTTGTGACGATGATTTTTTTTTTTAAATGCAAGTGTATCTATTATATGTTAATATTTTATTTATTTTTTTACTTTTTTTTCCCTTCCATAGTTTCCTCATTTTTTGGTTTAGGCCTAAAACTTTGTGGTTTCCACTCTACTTGGTTTCATAGGGAAATACTTCTCTTACACATAAGAGTGACTAGTTTAAACCAACTGTGGTTTGGATTAGTAATTAATAATTAATAATTAAACTAGAATAGAAACTATATAGACCCATATTTCCCGCTATCTTTTACTCTGAGCCTGGGCATGATCTCTAATAGATTCTAATAGCTCATCAGCTTCCAGGGGCGAACGGATATTATACATTTTATTGTTATACATAATACGCAAAAAGGCTGGGAACCTCATCTGGACAGTGGCGCCTAGAGATCTAAATTTATGCATGCGCTGCCCCAACTCCCACTGTCTATCAAGAGTGGTCTTAGATAAATCTGACAAATCTGACCGCACCTCAAAGGAGAAGTCCGGGCCCTGCAATGATCTGGCTTTCAGTGCGAGGTTCAAGATCTTATCCTTAAGTGAATATGTCAAGAAGTTGATCAAAACCTTTCTGGGTTTGTCTCTTCCTGGTTTTAGGCGAAATGGGCCCCGGTGAATTCGCTGGATGTCATTATCTAGTTCCTCAACTGACTCAAAAACTTTTGAGGTTTGTGCCCTCCTTCCCTTCCGGGATCTTTAGAAGTCGCAGATTATTCCTCCGGGAATAATTTTCCAAACCTTCAACTCGCTCTCTCATACTCTCCCCATCCCTTTGTAGTGCTTGAATTTTAGATCTAGCTATCTCTAGGTTAGATGTCTGCGACCCCACAGAGCTTTCCAATACCTCCGTCTGTGCACATAGCTGACCATGTCATGAATGATGTAATATGTGACATCATCAGCAGTGGATGGCGGGCGCGCACGTTATAGTAAGTCCAACTAACTATAACATGGGAATTTCAATGGTTTTGTATGAGTAAAATGGTTTTTTCAGTGAATTTTAAAGGTTTTTTAAATGCTAATTCCTAACTATAACGAGTGTGAAACCTATGGTTTTTTCAGTGAATTTCAAAGGTTTTTTCAAATGCTAATTCCTAACTATACCGATTGTGAAACCTATGTTTTTTTTAGTGAATTTCAAAGGTTTTTTAAAAGCTAATTCCTAACTATAACGTTTGTGAAACCTATGGTTTTTCAGTGAATTTCACAGTTTTTTTAAAAGATAATTCCTTTGTATATCAACTTTGTAACCTAAGATTTTTTTATTTTTTATTAGCTGTTTTTTATAACTATTAATTATATATATATATATTTTTTAAATTATTTGTTCAATGTATATATTTTTTTTAATCATTGTTTCCTGGTGCGCTCAGGGTGCGCGCACCAGCAAGCTTACCCGTATCATTTTGACTTGGAGCGCTCAGGGTGCACGCACCGGTAAGCTCTCCCGAGAGCGCAGCGAGAGCGCTATTTCTGCGTTCGTAAAAAAAAATATGTAAGAAAACTAAATAATAATACAAGACATTCAGTACCATACTTATAAAAGCAGTATTTTTGATTTACGTATTGGAAATGATTTTGCATTTCCGTAAAGCTACCAAAACGTCACTCAGACGTGCCGCGGAAGCGCCCCCGGAAGCGCCTACGTTCGCGCCACGTAAGCGCCCCAGAAGCGCTCAGGTGCGCGTAGCGTAAGCGTGTCAAGTCATGTGACCTTAAAATAACACTTTTCATTGGTTGCTAACAGTTTTTTTTACAAAGAATGAAATCCCCACCCATTTTCTTCACTTCTTTTTTCACTTTTGTGACTGCAAGACCTGTCTTTTTCCTGCTTAATCTTTTTTGGATTATCATGGCTGCCAGAGCATCCAGCAGCAATGATGACTCTGATGGATTCATAGATGAAGAGCATCCTCAGCCGAAGGTGAAAGAACATTTCATATGGAAATTTTTTGATATACCTGAGGGACGTAAGAAAGTAAATGCTCCAAAGGTGGAGTGTAAGATCTGTCATGCTGTACTTTCCCATGGAGACCCCAAAAGGAAGGACAGTTTTGGTAATTCTACCATGATTCGCCATGTCGAGAGAAGGCATCCCCAGAACTATGCCCGGGAGATTGTCAGGGCTCTGGCACGAGAGGCTCCAAGAGATGGTGCCTCTACTTCAAGTGGAGGAGCAACTGCATCGGTGAGGGGGCGACCAGAGCAGCTGATCCCTAATATTCAGCCTGCTTTTAATGAAGCCATAATTAAATGCAGACAATGTAATCAGCTACTTTGTTATGGGGAACAAAGTGTTATGCTCATGGTTCGAGCATTAGAGAACCACGCTGCCGTCCCCAGCCCTAATTTTGATTATTTTTTTTTGCTCCTGTTGAGCAGTTTGCCATTCCCTGTTTTTGTTGAAAAAGAAGAAAAAAGAAGAAAAAAAAAGTTCTTTTCAGAACTACCTCCAATTCTCATCAAAGAGCTGTATTCTTAAAAAAATAAAAAAGAGTAACTGAAGTGGAGTGCAGTGAGAGAGGAGAGGAAAATGAGTGAGAAAGCAAAGAAAGGGACGAGAGGGGAAGGGAAGTGAAGTAGGGTGACTGAAAGAAGGTGAGTGTGGGGAAGGAGAGTGAGGAGAAGGAGAGTGAACATGGGGAATGTGGATAAGTGAAGAAAATGTAGTAAAGGAACGGGGGTGTGGAAGGGTAAGAAAAGAGCAGTGATGTTTAGGAAAGAGTGGAGATACAGACTGGATAAAGACAAGTGAGTGTGAGACAAGGTGAGTAAGGCAGTGAAGAAACAGAGAAAGTGAAAGAAAAAGTAAGAGTAGAAGACTGAAGGCCTCATTTATGAGGCTATGCGTCACTTTTACGCCGCCGGTGCGTCACTTTTTGTGACGCACCAGTGCTGTAAAAAATGCATCTTGCTGAGTGACGCATCTAGGTAGATGCGTCACTTTGTAAACCCCTGCGCCACATTATACCTGCGCCAGGTGTAATGTATGCAAAGGAGGCATATTGACGCAAGCAAGGGTCGTACAAGTGACGCAGTGAAATCTATGAGATTTCACTGCGTCACTTTTAGGACACCGTTGCGTCAAAATCTTGCACCTGCCTCACAGCAGGCGTAAGACTGATGCAGGCCCTTTCACATGGGGCTGGCCCCATGTGAAAGGATGCATTGCTGGAGTTGCGTCACTTTTGTGACACACTCCAGCAATGCATCACTTTTGCGCTTACAGATACGTCAGAAATACTGACGTATCTATAACTCCTTGTGACATAATGCGTCATACATTAAATATGACGCATGAGTAGAAGACTGAAGGCCTCATTTATGAGGCCATGCATCACTTTTTACGCCACCGGTGCATCACTTTTTGTTACGCACCAGTGCTGTAAAAAATGCACCTGTTGAGTCATATTTACAAAGTGACGCATCTAGGTACATGCGTCACTTTGTATACCCCTGCGCCACATCATACTTGCGCCAGGTGTAATGTATGCAAAGGGGGCGTATTGACGCAAGAAAGGGTCGTACAAGTGACGCAGTGAAATCTATGAGATTTCACTGCGTCACTTTTAGGACAACATTGCGTCAAAATCTTGCACCTGCCTCACAGCAGGCGTAAGACTGACGCAGGCCCTTTCATATGGGACTGGCCCCATGTGAAAGGATGCATTGCTGGAGTTGCGTCACTTTTGTGACACACTCCAGCAATGCATCACTTTTGCGCTTACAGATACGTCAGAAATACTGACGTATCTATAACGCCTTGTGACATAATGCGTCATACATTAAATATGACGCATGAGTAGAAGACTGAAGGCCTCATTTATGAGGCCATGCGTCACTTTTACGCCACAGGTGCGTCACTCTTTGTGACGCACCAGTGTTGTAAAAAATGCACCTTGTTGAGTCATATTTACAAAGTGACGCATCTATGTAGATGCGTCACTTTGTAAACCCCTGTGCCACATTATACCTGCGCCAGGTGTAATGTATGCAAACGGGGCGTATTGAGGCAAGGAAGGGTCGTAGAAGTGACGCAGTGAAATCTATGAGATTTCACTGCGTCACTTTTAGGACACCGTTGCGTCAACATCTTGCGCCTGCCTCACAGCAGGCGTAAGACTGACGCAGGCCCTTTCACATGGGGCTGGCCCCATGTGAAAGGATGCATTGTTGGAGTTGCATCACTTTTGTTACACACTCCAGCAAAGCATCACTTTTGCGCTTACAGATACGTCAGAAATACTGACATATCTGTAACTCCTTGCGACATAATGCGTCATACATTAAATATGACGCATCAGGAATGTCGCAAGGAGAGCGCACTGAGAAGTGATGCATTGCTGCTTTCACACAGCAATGCGTCATTTCTCATAATTGAGACCCTGAATGAGAGAGAAAAGAAACATAAGTGAGGGAGTGTAGCTGTGTTATAGGGAGTGAGTGTGATAGAAGAGGATTGACAGACTAAGGGGTCAGAGAGAATGAGGCTAACAGAGAGAGAATGAGGTAAGATGAGTGTAGAAGTAAGAGGACAGAGGGAGTTAGAGAAGGAATTAGTGAAGTGGAGTAAGGACAGTAAGGGAAGGGAAAACAGTGAAAGAGCAAAGGATGGGAAGAGAGAGAAAGAAAAGAATATTGGCATAGATTCTTTCTCATTTCAGACCCATATTCTTGTACCTAACCGATTAAATTTGTTCACATACAAATTCAAAACTAAACTGCACATTTTAATTGGTTGTACATTTCAAGACTTTCAAACTCACATAACATTCACCCATCCCCCCAGTGCTCATTCACCAAGTAACCATGGTAACTCCCTCTTAAACCAGCACACAGTTCACAAGTTCATTATACTATGTTGCAAAACAATCCATCAAGGTTGTTTGTCCTCTCAATCTACTAGCTAATGAAATGCAATGCTTCTTTAAATGACTTTTTCTCAACCATTTAAAAGACTGCTTACAAAAAAAAAAGCATGCAGCCTAATTTTCCGGGAGTAGATTGAGAGGTCAAACAACCTTGATGGATTTTTTTGCAACATAGATGGATGAACTTGTGAGCTGTGTGCTGGTTTAAGAGGGAGTTACCATGGTTACTTGGTGAATGACCAATGGGGGGAGGGGTGAATGTTATGTGAGTTTCAAAGTCTAGAAATGCACAACCAATTAAAATGTGCAGTTTGGTTTTGAATTTGTGTGGGAACAATTTTAATTGGTTAGGTACAAGAATATGGCTCTGAAATGAGAAAGAATTTATGCCATTATTCTCTGGCTCAAGTGAAGAAAGCATTGTTCAGAGATTCTGCAAAAGAATATCTGTTGACTGTGACTGACACTGTTTTATATCTTCAAAAGCATTTTTAAAGGTGAGTAATGATTCATTTAGAAAAGATAGACAGCATAAAGATTTTTGACAAGTATCACAGTGAGTGTGTGTGTGAATTAAGGAATTATATTTTTACCTTTTTCCATAATGTTAGCTGTGTGTTTATAAGGTAGACTTCTTTTTAAATTGTTTTTTATGCTTGGATTCAATGCTGGTTTAGAAATTGTGTAATGGTTTCATTGGACTTGTAAATATGCTCCTTTTTTTGAAGCGCCTTGTGCAATCTTTAACATGGGTGGAAGCAGTGAATGTATTGAGAGGGATAGGAATAGCAGATAGAAAACCATATGAAATGGTGTGGGAGATGCATAAAGTATTTCAGTAATGGTATCAATTGAGATGGAATATAAGTTAAAGAGGGGCATATTTACAAGACTTTTGCGTAATGTTTGACATTAATGCTGGTCCAGAGATTCTGTATTGGTTTCATTGGCATATTTACAAGACATGTGCGCAATGTTTGACATTAATGCTGGTCCAGAGATACTGTATTGGTTTAATTGGCATATTTACAAGCCACGTGCGCAATTTTTGGCATTAATGCTGGTCCAGAGATACTGTATTGGTTTTCTTGGCATATTTACAAGCCGATTGCGCAATGTTTGACATTAATGCTGGTCCACAGATACTGTATTGGTTTCCTTGGCATATTTACAAGCCGCGTGCGCAATGTTTGACATTAATGCTGGTCCAGAGATACTGTATTAGTTTAATTGGCATATTTACAAGCCGCGTGCGCAATGTTTGACATTAATGCTGGTCCAGAGATACTGTATTGGTTTCATTGGGATATTTACAAGGCACGTGCGCAATGTTTGACATTAATGCTGGTCCAGAGATTCTGTATTGGTTTCATTGGCATATTTACAAGACACGTGCGCAATGTTTCACAGTAATGCTGGTCCAGAGATACTGTAATGGATTCATTGGCATATTTACAAGCCGCGTGCGCAATGTTTGACATTAATGCTGGTCCAGAGATACTGTATTGGTTTCCTTGGCATATTTTGCAAGCCGCGTGCGCAATGTTTGACATTAATGCTGGTCCAGAGATACTGTATTGGTTTCCTTGGCATATTTACAAGCCGCATGCGCAATGTTTGACATTAATGCTGATCCAGAGATACTGTATTGGTATCCTTGGCATATTTACAAGCCGCGTGCGCAATGTTTGACATTAATGCTTGTCCAGAGATACGGTATTAGTTTCATTGGCATATTTACAAGCCGTGTGCGCAATGTTTGATATTAATGCTGGTCCAGAGATACTGTATTGGTTTCCTTGGCATATTTACAAGCCGCGTGTGCAATGTTTGACATTAATGCTGGTCCAGAGATACTGTATTAGTTCCATTGGCATATTTACAAGCCGCGTGCGCAATGTTTAACATTAATGCTGGTCCAGAGATACTGTATTGGTTTCCTTGGCATATTTACAAGCTGCGTGCGCAATGTTTGACATTAATGCTGATCAAGAGATGCTGTATTGGTTTCCTTGGCATATTTACAAGCCGCGTGTGCAATGTTTGACATTAATGCTCGTCCAGAGATACTGTATTAGTTTCATTGGCATATTTACAAGCCGTGTGCGCAATGTTTGATATTAATGCTGGTCCAGAGATACTGTATTGGTTTCCTTGGCATATTTACAAGCCGCGTGCGGAATGTTTGACATTAATGCTGGTCCACAGATACTGTATTGGTTTCCTTGGCATATTTACAAGCCGCGTGCGCAATGTTTGACATTAATGCTGGTCCAGAGATACTGTATTGGTTTCCTTGGCATATTTACAAGCCGCGTGCGGAATGTTTGACATTAAAGGCTGGTCCAGAGATACTGTATTGGTTTCATTGGCATATTTATAAGCTGCATGCACAATGTTTGACATTAGTGCTGGTCCAGAGATGCTGTATTGGTTACATTGGCATATTTACAAGCCGTGTGCGCAATGTTTGACATTAATGCTGGTCCACAGATACTGTATTGGTTTCATTGGCATATTTACAAGCCGCGTCACACATACTGTTGGCAGAGACAGACATGGTACATTATATGTAACATTCTGATCATGTGCCTAAGATCACACTGTGACTGAAGCTTGATTCACCCATCACTCTGATCTTAGGCAGAGTCACACATACTGTTGGCAGAGACATACATGGTACATTATATGTAATATTCTGATCATGTGCCTAAGATCACACTGTGACTGAAGCTTGATTTACCCATCACTATGATCTTAGGCAGAGTCACACATACTGTTGGCAGAGACAGACATGGTACATTAGATCTAAAATCCTATTAATCTGCCTAAGATAACACTGTGACTGAAGCTTGATTCACCCATCAGTATGATCTTAGGCAGAGTCACACATACTGTTGCAGACACAGACATGGTACATTATATGTAATATTCTGATCATGTGCCTAAGATCACACTTTGACTGAAGCTTGATTTACCCATCACTGTGATCTTAGGCAGAGTTATACATACTGTCGGCAGAGACAGACATGGTAAATTATATCTAACATTGCGCAATCGGCTTGTAAATATGCCAATGAAACGTTTACACTATCTCTGGACAAGCATTAATGTCAAACATTCAAAATTTATGGCAAATGTGTGACACATCTGAATGCCTTCTTGATGGAACCAAAGTAAACAAGCATTGAAAATGCAATAGATCTCGCCCTCGGTGTCACACATACTGTTGGCAGTGACAGACATGGTACATTATATCTAAAATCCTATTAATGTGCCTAAGATCACACTTTGAGTGAAGCTTGATATAATGAGCAACTAGAGTGCTTACATTCTGAATTTATGGCAAATGTGTGACACATCTCAATGCTTTCTTGATGGAACCAAAATAAACAAGCATTGAAAATGCAATAGATTTGGTGTGATCTTAGGCACATGTCCACGATATTACATGTAATCTACCATCCCTGTCTCTGCAAGCAGTATGTGTGTCTCTGCACAAATTATTTCACTGTATCTACAGGCCCAAAACAGGCCACCTATATATTAGCAAGACACAACATTAATTAGTAAATCATTTTAGACACAAAGCAAAGCACATGTAATGTAAATGAACCTTTTGTTGTGTAGTAGTGTTTATATTGTTTACTTATTGTAATTGATATGCAATATGTTTGTAGTGGTCTATAATATGTTATTTTTTGTTTACCACAGATTATAATCATCTATACAAACAAACAAAAAGATGCCTTCTAAAGGAAGAAGACAAAAAAAATATAAAAGAAAATTAAGATCTAAGGAAAAAGAAAATCAAGAACCAACCAAAATAAAATCTTCAGAGAAAAAGAAAAATGCTCCTGGTAAGCAAAGTAAAAATTTTCTCAGGAACTTATTGAAATGTCAAGAAAAAAAAAGTTTTGTTAGAAAGAACAATGAAACACCTGTTATTTCGAAGAAGACAGGATGTCCTTCTAAAAATGTTAGACCTGTACAAGGAGATAATATTTTGCATACTAAAACAAGAAGCAGACAATTTACAGAAATTCGTAGACGGATGTTTTACAACAGAATTGTGTCAAATTTATTCAAATATGTGAAAAAGTAAAAAAAAAAGACCGCTTTTTACAAGAAAAAATAAAATAGTTAAGATTGTGGATGAAGCATTTAAAGTGAAAAATAAATTGTTTACTTTAGTAATGAATAGAATTCGTACACTTGATAAAGTAATCAATGTGTTCAAAACAAAATGTAAGTGGAGGAGAGTAATTAATCGAACTAATTTCTGTGATGTTTTTTCTGGAGAATGGAAGCATAGTTCAAGTTCTGAGCCATTTTTTAATGAAGAAAGTTACTTTCAGGATAATGATTTGGTGCATGCAGTTGACACCAGTGGTCGAGCATATGAGGTGAAGGATGGTTGTCCGGTTGAAAAAGAAGAGACTGTGCCTAGAAATACAGAAGTGGTGTTACCTGATGAAGTTTTAGGGAGATGTCCTAAGGCTTCAGTGTATACATGGAATTGTAGTAGTATTTGTAGTATCCGACAGGAATCAATTGATTTGTTTCGCACTTTCTTACGGACATATACTAAGAAAAGTAAGAAACAAAAAATGAAAATTTTACAAGAGTGAGAGAAAAAACAGGTTTGCAAGGGCATTCACTGGCTTGTCTTTCAAAAAAAGTATGTCAGAGTGTTTTTCACCATTTTAGGATGTTAGCAGTGCATCATAATAAAGTGAGGAAATTGGTGAGAAGGTTGTACTATGCAAAAAGTCCAACACTTAAACTAAAACAGTTAAACAGTGCTCTTTTGCATGGAACTGAATTAGATGTCAAAAACATTTGTGAAGAAATTGAGTTTTGTTACTTTGGCGAAAAAGAGGTCAGTGCAGAAACTGATACAGTAATAGAAAGTAATGTAGAAGAGAATGTAGAGATTTTTAGTACAGAAAAATTTGAAAATGAAATTACAAAAGTTTAAGGTCAATTCAAGTGAAAGGCCTAATTTTTCTTGTGTTTGTTGTCGACAAACTTATTATAAGCATCAGACTAGATTAGTTGATTTATATGTAAAAATCGAAAAGATAAATGATAATGAGTGGAAGGATTTTGCAACTTATTTGTTGGTTGAAAATTGTTTTGATTTGGGCTCTGATCAACGTATTTGTACATATTGCTATAATAAATTAAATGAAAATAGAATGCCTGCTAGAGCTGTTCATAATAATCTGGAGTTGGTAGATATTCCTTCTGAATTGATGGATTTAAATACCTATGATTCTATTCTGATTCAATGTATGCATCCTTTTCAGGCTATTGTTTGCATGGAGCCTAAGACAGGGAAATTGCCTCCTTCAGATTTACAGAGAGGATTAAAGGGAAGAGTTGTGTATTTGCCTCTAGATTTTAAGAAAAATATTGCTACAATTGGTGTCGAAAAAGTAGAAGAGGAACCTCTGGTTATTCTAGTTAATGGTGTTCCAACAAAGAGTAAAAAAATCTGGCAAGAATTAGTAGATGTTAGAAAAGTCAAAAAGGCAACGTTGCATTTGGTAAACAATAATCAGTACTATAAAAATGTGTATATGGGAGAAGAGGAAACAAGTGTACAAGACGACACTGATGTCTCTGCTGGGCAAATAGAAAAAGTTGATGTCTCTAGAAGTGAAGAAATTTATGAACATTATAGTGTTCATCCATTGCATTCCAAAGAAATAATGGGGAATGCTATTGAATTGTTTCAGATGAAAAAAGCCGAAGGAAGTCCCATTAGTGTATGGGAAGAAAGTTTGGAAGCTCGTTGTTTTCCACAGTTATTTCCAACAGGTGAAGGTGGACAATATGACTACCGACCTATTCAAATTCCTGCATCTGAATACCGGACTTCAAGATTATATGCAGAAGATCCAAGGTTTCGTCCATGCATTCCATATTTGTTCCATCTACTGTTTGAGAGTGACTTGTCTGGACTTTCCTATGCAGTAAACCATATACTGAAAAGTGGAGCACATCTACAAAATGTTTCGGCAAGGGATTTTATGGATAAAGTGAAACTGCAAAACAGTGTTTTGGAATCTCAGCTAATTATTCTCATGGCATGTCAGCGTGGTACTAACGAGTATTGGTACCGTCGTCATGGGGAATTGAAATGTATGCTAAGAAATTTAGGAACTCCTACATGGTTGCCTCACTCTTAGCTGTGCTGAGTATGCTTGGGAAGATTTACTTGAATTTCTACGAGAGGCAAATAAAAATATTGAAAATATTGAGTACAAGACACCTGGAGAACTGTGCTCTTTGGATCCAGTTAATGTATGCAGGTATTTCAATCATAGGTTTTAAGCTATGATGTCTTTTATTACAAACAAAAAAAATCCTCCACTTGGAGAGGTGTTGGATTTCTTTTGGAGAAAGGAGTATCAAGCAAGAGGTGCTCCACATATACATATGCTGCTATGGATTAAAGGTGCACCTAAATTTGGAACAGATTCAGATGAGAACGTAATGAGTTTCATTGAGCAGTATTCTACATGTGCTGTTCCGAAAAGTACAGAAGAAAACAATTTAAGACACCAAGTTTTACGCTTTCGAAGCCATCGTTGTGGGAAATACTGTCGTCGAAAATACAAATCCAAGGACAAGTTCTACACGAAATGTCGTTTTGCATTTCCACGTCCAGTAACATCGAAAGGAAGAGTCAACAATTTTATGTCTTCTCTGCGACATACTGTGACAAGAAAATCACCCAAAAATACATACAACCTAAGAAGAAATTAAGAATCCAAATTCATAAATGATTACAACCCAGTCATTTTGTCCATGTGGAATGCTAACATGGATATTCAATATGTGGCTGACAACTCTATTGCTGTGGCTGGATATGTGACGTCTTACATCAAAAAATTAGAAAAGACGGAACTGAAGGAAATGTGGGAGGAAATTTCACATGAAAAGAGTCTAAGCAAAAAAGTATACAGTTACAGTCTGAAGATGTTGTCGCATTGAGAAATTGAAGAATATGAATGTTCTGATCGGTTGTCATCAGCAAGTCTATATGCCAAATCTAGAACCATCATTTGGGTGAGTCTAGGTCTTGCTGCAACACAAAACCGAGTTTTGAAATCTGTACAAGAAATAGAGTATTTGGCGGAGAAAGAACCGAACAGCACAGATATTTTGAAAACAAACATGTTGGATACATACTATCCAAATAGAAGTACTCACCTTGAGAACGCTTGTCTCTATGAAGTTCTGCAAACTTATATTTTTAAAAAGAACGTCACAGAAGACATCAATAAATGTGTATATGCTGTAATTGATTGTGAAGGCTGTCTAGTGAAACAAAGAAAAAGCAATTTGATTAATAATCGAAAATTGAGTTGTGATTCTCCAGACAAAAGAGAATTTTATTACTTAGCTCTTTTGCAACTCTTTAAGCCTTGGCGTAGAGAAGAGGAACTACTTGGAGATTTTTTTACTTATGAAGATTCATTCAATGCAACCAAGGATACGATAGAATGTCCTGTTTTTTAAAATGATCTGCAAATGTTGAACGAGGAAATTCAGCAAGAAGCTTCAATTGCAGCAGAGATTGCTAGAGACAGTTCTCAAGATAGTCAGAGTTCTGCTTCATTGAGTCAGGGTCCACTAGGAGGACCAATTGTACACAATGAAGCTGCCACTGCTATGGATGAAGTTGAAAGAGCCATAGAACAAGCTCAGGAGGATGGAGTTGAGTTAGAAGATTTGGAAAAAAAAACAAACGTACAGCAGAGACAAATATATGACGAAGTCACAGAACACATTGAGCATGGTTTATCTCGTTAGAAAAAAGAGTGCTCATGTACATCATTTGTACCTGTCCGACTATATGTGAGTGGAGAAGCAGGAACTGGGAAAAGTTTCCTGATTAAAGCGATTGCAACATATTTGCAAAAAACAACAGAGTCATTGCTCTCTTGTGTTGTTACTGCTCCAACTGGGTTGGCAGCACACAACATTAACCCCTTTAAAGCGTTGTAAATAGACCTCCCCAGTGCTGCGCTGTCCATTGGAACTAGTGCTGAATGGACGTCCAACGGTCGTGCGCAGCACTGGGGAGGTAGTGGCCGTGACGACCGTTGGCCGATGGCAGCAATTAAGGGGTTAAAGGGATTACTTTACATCGCTTATTGATGCTGCCAGTGGAGCATGATAACAAATTACAATACCACAAGCTATCTGGAGAAGCTTGTTGTGAAGTTTCAAGAGTCCTAAAGAAAATGAAACTTCTTATCATTGATGAAGTAAGCATGGTATAAAATGTAATGCTTGCTTTTGTGCATTTAAGAATGCAAGAAATTCCTAAAACAGAGGATGATGTGTTATTTGGAGGCAAACACATCATTGTTTTTGGAGATCTACTGCAACTAACTCCAGTGAAAGGACAGCCAGTGTTTAAAATGCTTACGCATGAAGATACCAGGAAGGGCTTAGGAAGCATTGAAAATGTGAATATCTGGTTATATTTTAAATATGCAGAACTGCTTCAAAATATGCGACAGGCAAAGGATGAAGATTATAAAAATATTTTACAAGATGTAAGAATTGGAAAACTAACTGAGCATGGCAAAGAAGCTTTACATGGACGATTAATTTCAACTTTGTTTCCGAATGAAAATATTCTCCCAGAGAATATTTTTAAGAAAATTCCTGAAAACAAATCTGTCATATGCTTGATGCCAACTCTGCAAGAATGTTCAATCTTCAACAACAAAATGTTAAAGTTGGAAAATCAAGAGATTGTGAAACTGGAAGCTATTGATAAAATAGAACATGAAGGAGCAACTATTGTTTTGTCTGAAAAGTTGAAATCAAAATTGGAATCTTTAGAGAAAACAATATCTAAAACTGCTGGTATGGAAAAGACTCTGTATGCATCTTTAAATTGTCGTATAATTTTACGACGTAATTTAGATGTGGAAAGAGGTTTAGTAAATGGAGCAATGGTTCATGTTGTGGATTTTGTGAATTACCGAAATAGAGATGGAATTGAAATTATAAAAATTAAATTTGATGGTATTGAAGAAGTACAACAAATCTGTCGTTGTTCTGCACAATTTTTGCTTGTGAAAGATTTATATGTCCGCCGAAAACAGTTTCCTGTTTCTTAGGCATATGCAGTGACTATTCATAAATCTCAAGGTTTAAGTGTGGATACTGCTTTGGTGAATATTGGAAGTTCTGTGTTCAAGGAGGGTATGTCATATGTTGCTTTATCTCGAGTCAGAACCTCATCTGGATTGTACTTGATTGATTTTGATGAGACAAAGATAAATGCAGATCTAAATTGTGTAAAAGAATATAATAGGTTAAGAAGAGAGTATGCTCCAAATTTACCTCAATATCCTCTATTTGAAAAGCGTGTGGTAGGCCGAAAAAGAAGAAATTAGAAAAATTGTAGTGAAGTTGTAGTAAAAAGAAAAATGGTAGATGAACCAGTAATTGTGAGCGGAAAGGAAAAGGATTCAGTTAAAGATGTTGTTGGATTTCAGTTTGAAAATAGTTCTGGTGTCAACTGCTATGCTAATGTTGTGGTTAATGTTGTTTTCTTTCTACAAACTGTACAAGAACAGATTGCTGAAAATCGTGATCAAACACTTTGTAGTTTATTAAATTCTGTATTTGAGAAATGTAGCATTGATAGAACAAAAATACAAAGTGTTTCTGAAATTCGAAAAGTTTTAGACATATGTTCTGTTCTAAATCAATTTACACAGAATATTCAACAAGATTGTCAGGAATTTCTAATGTACATGCTTGCTGTTTTGCAAGATGAAGGTGTAGATGTAGAAAATCTTTTTGGCCATTCTTATAAATGGCAACATGACTGCGACAATTGCTCCTTTTCAAGTAGTACTACAGTAGACACTGAAAGATTTATATATTTGACTTTACCAGACTGCAAATCGGTGTCTTTTAATAATCTAGTTAGAGAAGCAAATCAAAACATGGTCTGTACTCAATGTAAATCTGAAATGCTATCAACTTTATTTTTAGGAAGATATGGACAGTATGTTATTTTAATGTTGCAACGATGTAGACCTGATGAAACTAAATTGACAACATTAATAAAAATAATTGTGGCTTCTCAATAATCAATTTCAGGAAGAACCTTTACAACTGCAGCAATTATTTACCATGATGGTCCTTCAACAACATCAGGACATTACACATGTTATTTAAAATGTCATAAAGGATGGAGTCACTGTAATGATACTCAATTGACTTTCAAACAACGTTTGCCTTCTGACTTACTAAATTCTTACCTAGTGTTCTTACAACCGAAATTTTAGGGAATTTAATTGGAGTATAAAGATTGCAGCAGCTAATACAACTTAGTTTGCTCTTCAAAATTACTTTCTGAATGAGAGTGATGAAGATAATAAAAACATGTAGTTCTCATAGAGATAGAATATGTATATCATGTAGTGTGTGCTGTGAGTATTATCGAAATTATTTATAAAAAGTAAGCTAGAGGTGGAAATAAAACTCTTTTTTCATAATGTAAAAGATGTTGGAGCTTTTCTTTCAGAAAGTCGGGTAAATGAGAAATTACGAATATATTGGACTATTTTCCAAAGAAAAGGACTTTCCATATACTATTTGGCCTCGTGGAAAAGTGGATGGATCAAAAGTGAGTTTAGATATGTTTTTTCAAAATTTTAAATTATTTAAAAAAGTTTTTATTGGTTTTTTAAACACAATCATTTTGATTGTGTTTTTTTTTGCCCGCTGTGATATGATGAGTACTATTGAAGTCACTGTTTTGAGTGAAATTCAATATATTCTGAGAACAGCAAAAATAAACCATATAACATGTTGTTGAAATTATTTTGTATTTGCTATTAAAAAATATATATTATTTTCCCATTCTCTTATGCTCACTTACCTATTTCCACCCTCTAATACTCCTCTTAACTCACCCTCACTGGCCTTTTTTCAGTCTCCCTCACCTCCCTTCCCTTATTCCACTTTGCTCACTTATTCTCATTAACCACTACTTCACTGCCCTTTCCCTCTCTCCCATTCACTACTTGCCAGCTGTCAGTCACTCTACTTCACTCCCTTTACCCTTATTTTTTTTCTTTGTTTCCTCAATAATTCCCCTTCTCTCACTCACCTTATTACACTTCACCCACTCCCTCTCTCACTTAGTCTGTCCTCTCAGATCCTCAATTCCTTTACCTCACTCCCTATGTCTTAGTTTCAGCCTCTCAATCCTCTTACTCTCTCACTCCTCTTCTGTCATCCTTACTCCCTAAAATTCACCCACACTCCCTTACTTATCTTTTTTTGCTCTGTTACTCAGTTTCTTTCTGCCACTGTTTCGTTTTACTACCTCTATGTTCTCACTTTTTCACTTCCTTTGTCTCAAGCTCATTTGCTTTTATCCTCTTTTTATTATTTTTTTTATCAACCTCACTCTTCTGTACTCACCCTCCCTCATCCTTGTTCCCTTACTTCCGTTCGTACAGTTATCCTCAATCATCATCTTTAACTACCCTTCTTCTTTCTTTCATCACGTACTCACCTTTTCCCAGTCCCTTTGCTTCACTTTTTTTCACTTTCTTCCCTTCCTTTGCTCTCTCAGTCATTCTCCTTCTCTTACTCACTGTTTGTCTTACTCCCTGCATTCTCTCATAATATCGTTCATGACTTTTAATGTCGTACTTTGTCTCTTGTATTGTAAAATATATATTATAAATATTCTAACTTTTTTTTCTCTTTCACAGATATAAATTTGAATGGAAATATGAAATTTAGTTTACATTAGATATAAGATAGGTTTGATGTACAAAATTTATTTTCTCTATACTCTTTTCCTTAACCTCACTACTCTTCTTTCATGCTCCCACACCTTTGTTCCCTTATTGCGCTTGCCTCACTTATTCTGAATCCCCACGTTTACTCCCCTTTTTCACACTCTTCTCTTACACTCACCTTCTTTCAGTCCTTCTCCTTTACTTTCTTTCCTCACTCTTCTGTTACTTCATTGTTTTACTCTTTTCCCTTCCTTTACTCTCCTTACTCCACTTCACTTACTCCTTCTCTTTCTTTTTCTATCCTCTTACTTCTACACTCCCCTTCCCTCAATCTCTTTCTGTTAGCCTTAATCTCTCCCTCCCCTTAGTCTCTCACTCCTCTTCTGTCACGCTCACTGCCTATAACTCAGCCATGCTGAAACACTCACCTTCTTTGAAACCTATATTATAAAGTGATGCATTGCTGGAGTGTGTCACAAAAGTGACGTAACTCAGCAATGCATCCTTTCACATGGGGCCAGCCCCATGTGAAAGGGCCTGCATCAGTCTTACGCCTGCTGTGAGGCAGGCGCAAGATTTTGACGCAACGGTGTCCTAAAAGTGAAGCAGTGAAATCTCATAGATTTCACTGCTTCACTTCTACGACCCTTCCTTGCCTCAATACGCCCCCTTTGCATACATTACACCTGGCGCAGGTATAATGTGGCGCAGGGGTTTACAAAGTGACACATCTACCTAGATGCGTCACTTTGTAAATATGACTCAACAAGGTGAATTTTTTACACCTGTGGTGCGTCACAAAAAGTGACGCACCGGCGGCGTAAAAGTGACGCATGGCCTCATTAATGAGGCCTTCAGTTTTCTTCTACTCTCACTTTTGCTTTCACTTTCTCTGTCTCTTCACTCCCTTACTCACCTTGTCTCACACTCACTTGTCTTTATCCAGTCTGTATCTCCACTCTTGCAAGGAGTTACAGATTCGTCAGTATTTCTGACGTATCTGTAAGTGCAAAAGTGATGCATTGCTGGAGTGTGTCACAAAAGTGACGCAACTCCAACAATGCATCCTTTCACATGGGGCCCGCCCCATGTGAAAGGGCCTGCGTCAGTCTTACACCTGCTGTGAGGCAGGCGCAAGATTTAGACGCAATAGCATCCTAAAAGTGACGCAGTGAAATCTCATAGATTTCACTGCGTCACTTCTACGACCCTTCCTTACGTCAATACGCCTCCTTTGCATACATTACAGCTGGCGCAGGTATAATGTGGCGCAGGGGTTTGCAAAGTGACACATCTACCTAGATGCGTCACTTTGTAAATATGACTCAACAAGGTCATTTTTTACACCACTGGTACGTCACAAAAAGTGACACACCGGCGGCGTAAAATTGACGTATGGCCTCATAAATGAGGCCTTCAGTCGTCTACTCTCACTTTTTCTTTAACTTTCTCTGTCTCTTCACTCCCTTACTCACCTTGTCTCACACTCACTTGTCTTTATCCAGTCTGTATCTCCACTGTCGCAAGGATTTACAGATACGTCAGTATTTCTGACGTATCGGTAAGCGTAAAAGTGATGCATTGCTGGAGTGTTTCACAAAAGTGACGCAACTCCAGCAATGCATCCTTTCACATGGGGCCAGCCCCATGTGAAAGGGCCTGCGTCAGTCTTACGCCTGCTGTGAGGCAGGCACAAGATTTTGACGCAACGGTGTCCTAAAAGTGACGCAGTGAAATCTCATAGATTTCACTGCGTCACTTCTACGACCCTTTCTTACGTCAATACGACCCCTTTGCATACATTACACCTGGTGCAGGTATAATGTGGTGCAGGGGTTTACAAAGTGACGCATCTACCTAGATGATTCACTTTGTAAATATGACTCAACAAGGTGCATTTTTTACAGCACTGGTGCGTCGACGCACCGGTGGCGTAAAAGTGACGCATGGCCTCATAAATGAGGCCTTCAGTCTTCTACTCATGCGTCATATTTAATGTATGATGCATTATGTCGCAAGGAGTTACAGATACGTCAGTATTTCTGACGTATCTGTAAGCGCAAAAGTGATGCATTGCTGGAGTGTGTCACAAAAGTGACGCAACTCCAGCAATGCATCCTTTCACATGGGGCCAGCCCCATGTGAAAGGGCCTGCTTCAGTCTTACGCCTGCTGTGAGGAAGGCGCAAGATTTTGACGCAATGGTGTCCTAAAAGTGACGCAGTGAAATCTCATAGATTTCACTGCGTCACTTGTACGACCCTTTCTTGCGTCAATACACCCCCTTTGCGTAATGTGGCGCAGGGGTTTACAAGGTGACGCATCTACCTAGATGCGTCACTTTGTAAATATGACTCAACAAGGTGCATTTTTTACACCACTGGTGCGTCACAAAAAGTGACGCACCGGCGGCGTAAAAGTGACGCATGGCCTCATAAATGAGGCCTTCAGTCTTCTACTCTTACTTTTTCTTTCACTTTCTCTGTTTCTTCACTGCCTTACTCACCTTGTCTCACACTCACTTGTCTTTATCCAGTCTGTATCTCCACTCTTTCCTAAACATCACTGCTCTTTTCTTACCCTTCCACACCCCCGTTCCTTTACTACATTTTCTTCACTTATCCACATTCCCCATGTTCACTCTCCTTCTCCTCACTCTCCTTCCCCACACTCACCTTCTTTCAGTCCCCCCACTTCACTTCCCTTCCCCTCTCGTCCCTTTCTTTGCTTTCTCACTCATTTTCCTCTCCTCTCTCACTGCACTCCACTTCAGTTACTCTTTATCATTTTTTTAAGAATACAGCTCTTTGATGAGAATTGGAGGTAGTACAACAAAACAAAAACAGGGAATGGCAAACTGCTCAACAGGAGCAAAAAAAATAATCAAAATTAGGGCTGGGGACGGCAGCGGTGGTTCCCTAATGCTCGAACCATGAGCATAACACTTTGTTCCCCATAACAAAGTAGCTGATCACATTGTCTGCATTTAATTATGGCTTCATTAAAAGCAGGTTGAATATTAGGGATCAGCTGCTCTGGTCGCCCCCTCACCAATGCAGTTGCTCCTCCAGTTGAAGTAGAGGCACCATCTCTTGGAGCCTTTCGTGCCAGAGCCCTGACACTCTCCCGGGCATAGTTCTGGGGAGGCCTTCTCTCGACGTGGCGAATCATGGTAGAATTACCAAAACTGTACTTCCTTGTGGGGTCTCCATGGGAAAGTACAGTATGGCAGATCTTACACTCCACCTTTGGAGCATTTACTTTCTTACATCCCTCAGGTATATCAAAAAAATTCCATATGAAATGTTCTTTGACCTTCGGCTGAGGAGGCTCTTCATCTATGAATCCATCAGTCATCATTGCTGCTGGATGCTCTGGCAGCCATGATAATCCAAAAAAGATTAAGCAGGAAAAAGACAGGTCTTGCAGACACAAAAGTGAAAGAAGAAGTGAAGGAAATGGTTGGGGATTTCATTCTTTGTAAAAAAAATCTGTTAGCAACCAATGAAAAGTGTTATTTTAAGGTCACATGACTTGACACGCTTCCGCTGCGCGCACCGGAGCGCTTCCGGGGGCGCTTACGCGGAGCGAACGTAGGCACTTCCGGGGGCGCTTACGTGGCGCGCCTGAGTGACGTTTTGGTAGCTTTACGGAAATGCAAAATCATTTCCATTACGTGAATCAAAAATACTGCTTTTATAAGTATGGTACTGAATGTCTTGTATTATTATTTAGTTTTCTTACATATTTTTTTTTACGAACGCAGAAACAGCGCTCTCGCTGCGCTCTCGGGAGAGCTTACCGGTGCGCGCACCCTGGGCGCTCCAAGTCAAAATGATACGGGTAAGCTTACCGGTGCGCGCACCCTGAGCGCACCAGGAAACAATGATAAAAAAATATATATACATTGAACAAATAATTAAAAATATATATATATATAATATATATAATTAATAGTTATAAAAAACAGCTAATAAAAAAAAAAAATTGTAGGTTACAAAGTTGATATACAAAGGAATTAGCTTTAAAAAAAACTATGAAATTCACTGAAAAAACCATAGGTTTCACAAACGTTATAGTTAGGAATTAGCTTTTAAAAAACCTTTGAAATTCACTAAAAAAAACATAGGTTTCACAATCGTTATAGTTAGGAATTAGCATTTAAATAACCTTTCAAATTCACTGAAAAAACCATAGGTTTCACACCAGTTATAGTTAGCTGAACATTTTACTCATAAAAAACCATTGAAATTCCCATGTTATAGTTAGTTGGACTCACTATAACTTGCGCGCCCGCAATCCACTGCTCATCATGTCACATATTACATCATTCATGACATGGTCAGTGACATCACTGATGACATCACTGATGACATCTCAAATGACATCACTGATGACATCACTGATGACATCTCAAATGACATCACTGATGACATCATCCATGTGATAATACGATGCACCTCCTCACACTCTAATCTAATCTAATCTGATACACCTAGTGTTAAATACAAACTACCATTCCTGAAATTATTTACACACCAATATCAGTAACTACATATGCACTCACTGATTGCAAGGTCTACACACACATCCACTCATTCACACATACAATCCCTCATAAATACAGACACTCTTCAATACACTACTATCATATGCACTCATACACCTATACAGACACTCACACACTGCCACTCATCCATGGAGATACTCACACACCTAGTCAGTCATGCAAAGAATCAATCACACTCCCATTTCCTCATCTATACAGTTATACACACAAAACCTTACTTATTCAAACATAGACTAACACATACTTACTCTCTTTTACAATCACTGATACAAGTACACATTGATAGATACAGTCACTTATGCAATCAAAGGCTCTCATGTATAGTCATTTATATATGCCAACTCTCACATGCACTGTATTTTACATATGTACTTACTTAGACATGTAGCACTGAGATATACATTCACTCACCAACACACCCATGCACGCAGTCAACCGCCCATACAGTTGTTTTCACATTCACTCTTCAACCCATACACCAAGTCAATCAACTGCTCACATATGTATGCATAGAGTTACACACCTCCTAGCCACCCACTCACACACTCAGACTCACATGCAAATACTTTGGCAACCAATCAATAACTCATATAGCCACTCATATAGCTACTGATCAACACATGTGGCAGGTTACACAACAACAAACATAATGATGTGCACATTCAGACAGTTTAGTCACTAACCAATGCATTCAGTAAGACACATTTATTCACTCACTCATACAGTCAGTCACGCACCTACTAAATCCTTCATCCAGACACTCATACATCCACTCATTCTTCAATATGTAAAACATATTTCAACTTTACAGAAACACAAAGTTACTGGATGAGGTCATCAGTGATGTCATCAGTGATGTCATTTGAGATGTCATCAGTGAAGTCATCAGTGATGTCATTTGAGATGTCATCAGTGATGTCATTAGTGATGTCACTGAGCATGTCATGAATGATGTAATATATACATATATTCACTGAAAAAACAAAGGTTACAGGGACGTTGTAGTTAGGCTGATATTTCACTCGTACAAAACCAGAGACATTCAGCAGTTATTGTTAGCTGAGTTAATTATAACCCGCGCCCACGCAATGCACTGCTTATGACCTCAGATATTACATCACTCATGACATGGTCAGTGACATCACTGATGACATCACGCATGACATCTCAAATTACATCACTCATGACATCAACTGGTGACTGTCAATGTTTCTAAAATGTTTATGAGCATTAAATATATATACGCCAAGGTGTATTGATGAATCAGTGGGTGTATGAGGGCCTGTATGGATGATTTAGTGGGCGCCTGACTGGCTGTATTAGTGAGTGATTATACGTGTCTCAGTAAATGTCTGTATCAGTCGCTCAGTTGGTGTTAAAGTGGCTGCATGGGTTGGTTAGTAGGTACATGAGTGGCTGAATGCGTGGTGGATTGGTTTTCTGAGTACCTGTATGGGTGTATGAATATCTGTGTTGATGGGCGAGGGGGTATGTGACTCCCTGCATGGATGAGTGAGTGGGTGGCTGAATCACAGGCTGCATGGGTTCATGAGTGCATCTGAGAGTGGCTGTATGGGTGAGTGAGTGAGCGTATGGTACTGTGTATGGATGTGTCAGTGATATATGGGTGAGTAACTACATATGTAAAAGGCAGTAGGGGTGTGTGTTGGAGTATGGGTAACTGCATGTGTGAGTGAGTGATTGTGAGAGTGGCTCTATGGGTGTGTGTGTACTTGTACCAGTGACTATAAAGGTGAGTAAGTATGTGTTAGTATCTGTATGAATAAGTGAGTTGGTGTGTGTATAACTGTACAGATGAGTAAGTGGCTGTTTGATTGAATCTATGAGTGAGTGAGTAGGTGTGTGAGTATCTGTATGCGTGTCTGACTGTGACTGGCTGTATAGGTGTATGAGTGGATATGTCAGTTGAAGTATTACTGAGTGAGTGGATGTATGAGTGGCTGTATGGGTGAGTGAGTGAATGTGTGTGTAGACCTATAAATCAGTTAGTGGGTATGTAAGTACTGGGATGGATGTGTCAATGGCTTTAAAAATGATAGTGTGAAAGTTGGAGTGGGTGTATGAAAGATTACATGTTATTTGGGGGTATGAGTAGTGCATCAGGGATTCTGTAGATGATGTCATCAGTGATGTCATTTGAGATATCATCAGTGATGTAATCAGTGATGTCATTGACCATGTCATAAATGATGTAATATGCGAGGTCATAAGCAGTGCATTGCGGGGGCGTGAGTTATAGTTAGCTCAGCTAACTATAAGTGCAGAATTTCTCAGGTTTTTTACAAGTGAAATATCAGCTTAACTATAACGTCCTTGTAACCTTTGGTTTTTTTCAGTGAATATATAAGGTTTTTATTATCCTATTTCATAACTATAACAGCCCGGTATCCTTTGTTTTTTTCAGTGAATTTCTAAATTTTTTAAAATCCTAATTCATTAACTATAACTTACCTGTAACCTTTGATTTTTTCAGTTAGTTTCTGAAAAAACGGTAAAAACCAAATTACTCTCGTGAATATATGTGCGCAAACTACCAGCCAAAACTCGTCTTATATGTCGAGCTCCATCTCGTGAAAGTTACCTTGTCTGTTCTGTTAGTCCCGTCCTAGTCACCTCGATCCTCCTCAAAGCAGAAAACACCGCGCTACAACACGCCATGCCGGGCTGTATTTAAACCCGTCATCACTAATGGACCGTGATCTCCGCCCCCTCTTAGTCATTACCGCGTTTACATAATGTGGAAACGCGAAAGGCAACACTACTTTAAAAACAGCAATGCGGATCTTAGTAAATAAACTTGGGTATTACAATAACTTTCGCGCTATGAGATTAAAGCCTACAATGTTCGTATTTACTTATTGTGAACTCCACAACCTTATCATCCATAATCATAGAAAGAGGACTTTTCTATTTACCGTGGCCCACCGACCATTCACTGTGAATCCCTAGTCCATCATGTATCGGACTCTGTTTCCCAATGTACCTGAACATTGACACTGATTTGTGAGGAATCTATGAATAATAATAATAAATACTCAATGATAAAATTTGAAAAAAAATTATAACGAAAAAATAGTTATAACGAAAAAATAGTTATTTGTTCAGTATGCACTATGTTGTTAACACTTGTCTGAAATCTAATCCTGTATTTACAACTTGCTTTTTACCACAGTAATTATAGGTAACATGCAAATTCAATTTTCTCATTGAGCCCACCCGGTTTCACGGTATTTAAATATCTCATCCAAAATGTCTCTCTCTGGGCTATTCTTATGTTAGGATCCACATGGGGTTCGACCAACACCTGCTCTAGTACAGTGAATTTTAATTGCGGAATAGTGTGTTGTCTTTCTTTCCAATGTTGCACCAAACTCGATTTTTCCTGCCCTAGTCTTATGTTTGATTTATGTTCCGTGATTCTTATCTTAATTTTTCTTGTTGTGCGTCCAACATAAACTAAACCACAAGGGCACTTGATGGCATATATCACAGAACTGGTGTTACAGTCTGATGTGTGTCTGAGTTTTATCTGTTTTCCTGTATGCGGGTGTGCAAAAGTCTCTCCAATCTGTACATTTCCACAATGACTGCAATTATAGCATTTACGCATTCCTTTAGTTTTCTCTTGCTGAATCTTCACATTTTGATGTTTCAATAATTCTTTCTGATTTTTCGATCTTGATAGTGCAAAAATTGGTTTGTCAACAAAAACAGTCCTGAAATCTTCCTCTTACTCGATCAACTCCCACCTCCTTAATATGCTTTTCTTGATTTTCGATGTGAGTGTGGATTGCTTCAGCACACATACTTCACGTCTTGATGGGATCTTTTGAACCTTCTGCAGTAGATCTTGTCTTGTTTTTAATGTTGCTTTCTGTTTTGCCTCTCTAAGTACCTGTTCCGGGTACCCTCTCTTGCTATATTGTCGAGCCATTTCTTCTATGTCCTGCATTGCTTTAGATTCATCACTGCTGATTCTCTTGATTCTTGTAAACTGTGAAAATGGCAGATGGTTTTTCAAACTGGTTGAGTGAAAGCTAGAATAGTGTAATGCATTGTTCCTATCAGTTGGCTTTTTGAAAAGTGTAGTTGTGATTTTATCTCCTTCCTTAGTTAAAGTAATGTCCAAAAAGTTCACTGTGTATTGATCAATGTTGTTAGTAAATTTGATCATAGGGTGACATTCATTCAAAATCTCAATAGCTCCTTCCAGTTGTGCCTTTGTTCCTTGCCAAATTATCAAGATATCATCTATATAACGGACATATAATCTTAGATGCTCCTTCCAATTCGATTTTTCCAGAATGTGTGACTGTTCAAATTTGGCCATGAAGATATTAGCGTATGTGGGCGCCCCCGTAAATCCCATTGACGTTCCCGTCTTTTGAAGGTAAAACCTGGACTGCCAGGAGAAGTATCCATGATACAGGCAAAATTGTAGGATTTCCAGTAGGAAAATATTTAGTGATTCCTCGTATTCACTTCTTAGCAGCATCCATTCCACAGCTTCTATTCCCTCTCCATGGGGAATTGAGGTGTAAAGTGCTGTTACGTCAATGGTGGCTAGCCATGTTTCACAATCATTTGATATTGTCACATTACTGAGTTTGTTCAGACAATCAGTGGTGTCCTGTATGTACGATACCCAACTTTGTACTAAGGGTTGTAGATAATAGTCCAGAAATCTGCCTATTGGTTCATGAAGTGAACCACAACCTGCCACAATGGGGCGGAAAGGAGGGTCTTGAGCGTTCTTGTGCAGTTTGGGTAGCATGTAGATGTGAGGTCTCTTTGGATATTCTGTGATCAAATACCTATAGGTTTTGTCATTAATCCATCCTAGGTCCTTTGCTTTCTGCAGAATGTCATGCAATGTGGTTTGAAAAATCATGGTTGGGTCTGTATCTAGAGCAATATAAGTGTCAGTGTCCTCCACATGGGATGAGACCTTTTGATTATAATAAACCGTATCCATCACCACTAGGGCTCCTCCCTTATCTGCTGCTTGAAATGTAAGTCCATGGTTATCCCGTAAGGTCTTTAAGGTCGTCAATTCTAAGTGTGTTAGATTCGTGTGCTTAGATGCACTCTTGTGTATCTCAGTCAGGTCTTTCTTCACCAGTAATTCAAATAGGTCCAAAGTCTTGTGTGATGTCGGGGGGACAAATGTGCTTCTTGGTTTGAAAACCTTCCTGGGGACATCAGTGTCGGGTGCTTGAGGTAAGTTGAAAAAGAACCACCTTAAACGAAGTTTCCTGGTAAATTTGTACAGTGCTACTTCCGTCTCCAGTGGGTTAGTATTGTATGTCGGTACAAAAGACATCCCTTTATTAAGGACCTTCAATTGGTTATCTGTCAGTTCCGTACTTGAGATGTTCACCACCAGATCTTCTATCGGTTTTTCCCTCTCGTTTTGGTCTTTTTTTGCTGTTGTTCCTTGTCCCCTTCTGATTCGTTTGCTCGGCTTGCTTCTTGAGGAGGGTGGTCGCTCCTTCGACCTGATTCTAAAAAAGACTCCTTGCTTGACCCACTGGTGGATGCTCCATTGCCACTGCTAAGCATGGTTCCTGTTGTTGGTGCTGGTGGTCTGCTCGACATGGTGTCCTGTTCAGTTGCCACACTTTCTTCAGAAGAGGCCTGAGTTTTCTTAAATGGACGTCTTTGGGCATACACCTCCGCCCACGTGTACACTTCATCCAATTTATAATCAATCGTATCTCTACGAAACTTCCTCAACGTCCTCTTGTGTACTTCTTTCTCATGCGCATCTATTATGTCGTTAATTTCTTTAAGTGCCGAATCCAATTCTTCCTTTGACATCCGTGCTTCTAAATTAGTTTTCAGATCCTGAATCTCAGTAGTCAATTCCTTAAGAATCTCCGATAACTCTTCTATGATTAGGAGTATCAAATCTAGTGAACACTTATTTAGAATTGAGTACCACTTGACCATGAACGGTTTATTATATTTGAAGAGCATGGGTTTCAAAGCGATCCTTAGCCCTCATGGGATCCGTTTCACCCGGTGGTACTGAATGAGCGTAGAGGCATGGAGCCTCTGGTTTACCACTCTTCTGAGTGTATATTGTAGTTGCTTGAGAGTTTTGCTAGTTGTGCCTGGTGCTGCTTGGAAAGCTGTTGTCTCCTTGATTAAAGAGTAGATACTTGTAGCTTCTGCCTCCGTGTAACCTTTTACCTCAGCTTGATTAGCTGTAAGATGTGATATTTCTTCAAAATTCATCTTTTTGTGCTTAGGGTGCTGGTTACTGAATGGGGTAACTTAATAAATTAAAATATGTGTGTAACCTGCACACCACTATTTGCGAATTGTACTCTATGTATTTTAACTAAATGGTGCAGACCTGCTTCCTGACTGACCCCTGTCAGGTCTCTATTATAACTGAATCTGCAGAATTCCGCAATTAAAATTCACTGTACTAGAGCAGGTGTTGGTCGAACCCCATGTGGATCCTAACATAAGAATAGCCCAGAGAGAGACATTTTGGATGAGATATTTAAATACCGTGAAACCGGGTGGGCTCAATGAGAAAATTGAATTTGCATGTTACCTATAATTACTGTGGTAAAAAGCAAGTTGTAAATACAGGATTAGATTTCAGACAAGTGTTAACAACATAGTGCATACTGAACAAATAACTATTTTTTCGTTATAACTATTTTTTCGTTATAATTTTCTTTCAAATTTTATCATTGAGTATTTATTATTATTATTCATAGATTCCTCACAAATCAGTGTCAATGTTCAGGTACATTGGGAAACAGTGTCCGATACATGATGGACTAGGGATTCACAGTGAATGGTCGGTGGGCCACGGTAAATAGAAAAGTCCTCTTTCTATGATTATGGATGATAAGGTTGTGGAGTTCACAATAAGTAAATACGAACATTGTAGGCTTTAATCTCATAGCGCGAAAGTTATTGTAATACCCAAGTTTATTTACTAAGATCCTCATTGCTGTTTTTAAAGTAGTGTTGCCTTTCGCGTTTCCACATTATGTAAACGCGGTAATGACTAAGAGGGGGCGGAGATCACGGTCCATTAGTGATGACGGGTTTAAATACAGCCCGGCATGGCGTGTTGTAGCGCGGTGTTTTCTGCTTTGAGGAGGATCGAGGTGACTAGGACGGGACTAACAGAACAGACAAGGTAACTTTCACGAGATGGAGCTTGACATATAAGACGAGTTTTGGCTGGTAGTTTGCGCACATATATTCACGAGAGTAATTTGGTTTTTACCGTTTTTTCAGAACGTGAGAGTAGTGCAAAACCGAGGGCTCGACTCGATTATCCAGAGAGTAGTAAGTAAACATATGATTTACACCACATAGATTTGGAGACCTGTTGTTTATTACCGTCCACTTATACAAGCTTCACTTCTGGTTTGCAGGTCAGATATTTCATCTGTAAATAAGGACACAAACATCAGGGTTTGTTGCGAGGGTACGTTTTATTTGGAATTTTTCGAGTTATGCTTTTTGCTCAGACCACACAGACGTTGATTGCACTTGTTTGATTCTAATGGCATGTATAGGGACCACTACAGTATAATTAACATATGTATGCTTGGGAGGGCAGGGTGTTTGGATACAATAGAGTTGTAATCCATTTTTGAGAAAAATGCCTATGAGAGAACTTGTTTGAAACGTTTCTAAAAAAATGATATTATTCTCATTTAGAATATATGGCTGTTGTCATTTGTTTATACAGTTTATTCCCCTGACGAAGATGCAGTGGCATCGAAATGCATTGGGAACCCACGAAAGTATACAGATGAAGCCATCAGTATTTTCCTTCTGAATTGATGTTTGATATGAACATTTGGAATGTATTTGCAATGATATTGCATTGCTACATTGGTTTAAAAAAAGTATTGTATGTTTATGAAACTATATAAAAATAATGAATTTGACAACCATGATCAAATTGCTGTTTTGAAGTTTCTATGAGCACGAGAATGTACAAGTAACTTGGGGCCAATGGGTTTGGTTGATATTCAAAAAGTTTTGGATACACGTTTTGAGATATATTGAACAAACGCAGTGCACTAGAGCAGATTTGAACAGTGCATTCCTGCATTAGACACAGTTGTGTCTGCAGATTCAGCAATGACATCAGTAGTCACAAATACAAATAACAAAGTGAAAAACAGATATATAGGCATGTTTTACTCAAAGTTTGAGTATATCAATCATCATCCAACAAGCTTTATTCGACCAAAAGTCATAAAAGCACATATATTTATATATATATACTATTACAAATACAAATATCAAACACAGAATATATAAAAATAGGCTTCTTTGAACGCAGGATAATCACAGAGATTTAGTTAATTGGCAGATAATTCATAATATTCTAGAGACAATCTCTCACACACCAGATAACAAATCCTAGCACAAAGCATTACATTTCATTAAAAACAAACTATGACTAAAAAGACATAAAATACTATAAAAGGGAGATTATACTGTTAGGGAACACTGTTATGAGAGATGGACATTAGTGCAAAATACCGTTTAACCAGACAGATATTAAAAATCACTAGCAAACACGTGATTGAACAGAAATAAGTTTCGATCTGATAATCCACATCCACCATAAATATTTGGCGACTGCTATGTAAATTGGGGATTTGGTGTCTGTACGCAAAATTCTTTCAGCTGCCAGGCTACTCCTTGTCCCTAAAAGTTTGCATATGGGCTTAACCACACCTTTCGCGGGGTGACATATGCTAGGCCAACAAATAACATGTGCGCAACTGATTCGATCCATACAGGACAGCATGAACACTTATTATCAGATGATTTATTCCACCTTGAAGTAAATAGCCTTAGGGGGAGCGTCCCTGCATCTAGTGGTTTTGAAACAGTATCCCAATATAACTCTAGACCTGGAGTAGATTTAAAATCCAGAAAAGTCCCTACTAATGAAGATGAATCACTGGCTCTTAGGGTTTGTTCAGTGATCACCTCCCAATACTTTTCTTTTAGGTCTTTCTTAGTTGGAAAACAAGCAGTAGTGGGATCATCCCAAAGCCTAGACAGACCAATTTTGGCTAGGATGTCTTTGACACCACGTAGCCAATTTATTTTATGGAAGGTGTCAATTTTAATGATATCCATAAACCCCTCAGCATAAGGTTGAAGTTCTGGTGTTATCCACAATCTACGCCAATACAACACGATAGTTAGCTCAGCAATATTAGACAGCGTTTTTCTCCCAAGGTCATAGAACAATTGACACAATGGAGAACTTTGTGGGAGATGGGTAATTCCCCGCAAAAATGTGTTTTCTGACACGCTGAGTTTAAGTAGATTCTCTAGCCCCCATAGTTCAACTCCGTACAGAGCAGAAGATACAACTTTTGTGTCGTATACTTGTAATACCGGACTGATAGGTTTCATAAGAGACCTGTTGTTCTCAAGTCATAGGGCCCCTGATAATTGACGATGTTTCAATGCTGCCATGTCAATTTGGTGATTCCACTCTAGGTCCCACTGTAAGTGAACTCCCTAATTCGCTCCAAAGGATGATTATTCATTAAAATCGTTGTAGCCCACTTGGGGTCTTTGAAATTATTAACGTGTCGTCTGCGAACATTAAAATCGGGATTTTAACCATTGCTAAAATCGGGGCATCTGTATTCACCCTTGACATACAATCTCCTATCCCATTTACAAATAATGTAAACAGAGTAGGAGTCATCACGCATCCCTGTCGAACCCCAGGCTCTACAGGGAATTAATCAGTCACCTGCCCCTGGGACCCCTAACATATCTTTGCGTAATTACCCTCATGCAATCTCATAAGAAGTGTCAAGAGTTCAATAGGCAACTCTTGCTCATATAGCACTGCCCAGACCTCAGAGCGGGGGAAAAAGTCAAAGGCAGATTTCAAATCCACAAAGGCAGCATACATGCTGCCTTTGCCCCGAGCCACCACCTTCCAGTTCAGTAAAACAAACTGAAACACCTGATCAACAGTACTTGTGCATGCGCGGAAGCCGGCTTGCAAGGGGGAAAGTATGTTATTCTCATCAGCCCAACTCTGGATTATATTCAAGACTAGTCTCCCTAGTACTTTTTGTACAGAGTAGATCAGGCTAATGAGTCAATAGTTCCCCAGCAATGAAACTGAATGGGTGAATTGGCAGGGGCACAGGTTCTATATTCTAAAGCCAGAAGATTTTCAGCTAGTACTGCATTCTGAAGCTTTAGCTCAATACAGTCCAAACATTAGTAGGGGATTTAAGCCTACTTGCTTTCACAATGTCGTCCCTTATAACCAATTGGCAGCCCCTCACATACCCTATCCAATGTTTAGCCTTATTGGTCAAGGTGTCAGCACTTTCTTTCTTATCATTCCCCAACTTTGGGACATTCACCATGAAGATTCTATTGGTTTTATCTGACATGGTGATTACCCCATCTCCCCTCTCCTCATGGCTGGCATCCTGTCTTGTTGATGGTATGCCTACGTGTGGCCTCCTACACTGCTGTAGCGCATTGCTAGATGCAGTTTGGGGTGCAGAGCCATTGGTAATTCTAGTAGAGGATGGAGCATTGCTATTAGTAGGAAACATTGTACGTGGGGGAATCTGCTTAACCACGTCACTACATAAAGGGATCGCTTTGCTGCATATCTTGTTGACTAAGATAGGTGATGGTTTTTCCTAGGCTAATGGCTGCTTAAATAGGATATTGGCACTACATGCTGTGCAATAAGTACTAGGAGACTTTTCTGATGTCAACAACTTGAACGTAGAAGTTACTTTCTCCACCATAACCTTCAGTGCACTTAATTCTACCTGGAGTGATTGAACTAAGCTAATAACTTCTAATGGGTCTACCATTTGAATCTTGTCCTGATTTATGCCCTGCTCTGATCTCTTGACCACTGGTATATCCGCAAAGTGTACATACCTACATGGGTAGTGCCTGGAGAATTGAATAAGTGCATCAGTAGTGTTTACCTAATTTGATGAGTGCATGACTAGTGTCTAAGTGACTGCATGATTCCATTGTTAAAGCTTGTGAGATTGGATGAAAGAAAGTATGCTGCTGGGGTGATTGTATTTGTACAAGACTCTTGGCTCAGTAATTAAATGACTGCATAGGTACTGGATGAGTGATAGGTTTACTAGAATTGTACTCTCTACATAATTACAAGAGTTCATGAGTAGAGTGTTTTATCAGTGCACGAGTGTGCCTCAGTATTTCAACGACTATATGGGTTTTAAGTAGGGGTGGGCATCAAACTCCGTTCCGATCGCGGAATTTGCGAATTTCAAGTTCCGCGCAGTTCGCGAAAATGGCAAAATTTCCGCAATTTGCAGCGTGGCGGAGATTTTTTTCATGTTTGCTCTTTGAAAATGCATTCTCGCATGTGCGATTGCCTTACCGGGATCCCCGGGTTTGCTAACGAGCTTTCCGATCCGTTCGCGTGCTCCATGAGATGTTGGTAGCCGGCCTCGCTATCTCTTGAGAGTTCGCGATCGCGATCACGTTATTCGCCTCGCCATCAGACACCGCGAGAGTCTGAGATCACGAACACGTCATTCTCCACCGCGAGAGAGATCGTGATGTTGCGAACACATCAATCTCCAGGTTGACAGATAGATTGAGGTCGCGAACACATCATTTTGGACGCGCCACCGACATCCGGTGGAAGTGTGGTAAAGCTCGCGATCGCAAACACGTACAATTTTCAGTCTGGAGAAGAATATCATCTTTAGCAGCATAAAACCTTCTGTAAATGATGATTTGGATGAAAAAAACTCCTCAGATTGACATTTGGTTGTCCTTTTTTGTGCAAGGAGTCCTTTATTAAAATGGGGGAGAGGGAGGAAGTGCCACAGAATCTCCAACTTCCTGTTCCTGTCTAGCAGGCTCCTTCCAGTGCTTTGTCCACCTCCTGTTCATTCTGCCTTCGGATTTTGAGCTGGAACGATCACTCTTTGTGATGTATATTTATCAAGGTCCCCCTGAATACATAGATATATTGATTCCTAGGTCAGGGATAAATAAACAAATGACATAAAACAACCTAGGCAATCATAATTAGAATAGTTTACAATAAAATGTTGGACGAAAAGGAAGCTACCAATCAGATGAATATCTAATATTTATTCACATGTATATATATAAAAAACAACACATCAATTACAGACATATAAAAATTATATGTGAATGAATCAATTAGTCACATTACTTATAAAACAAAAAGATACAACACAACAATTTTCAAATTACAGCAGATAGATTTTTTTTAAAAAACATATTAAAAGTGGCACAAAAATTCTCGACGCGCGTTTCGGCGACCAGCGCCTTCTTCTGGAGGAGCCACGTGTTTTAGATGAGGGTGAAACGTGTCATGATGTATTCAAGATCAGAGCATAGATGGCTCAGTTTCTTTCTTCACCAAGATGTTCAAAATGGCAGATATATCCAAACTTTGAACAATATATCAGGTCTCAGGACTTTCTCTTTCATGCAGGACAACCTTCATACACGTTTTTAGGTAGATCCCGATTTTCTTCTTACTTCTGCTACCTGAATTTTGTATTTTTCTGCATGGATCCTGCAGTTATCTGATACTCCTCTTCCGACGCAGTAACTCTGGTAGAAGTTTTTTATAAAATGTATTCATCAAATGGGATACCAGTTTTCAAGGTTCCACACATGTCCCAGAGCTCCGCCAGCATGTCAGCTATACTTTGTTACGGCAATAAACAACTCCGGTAAAACGCCGTTTTTAAATACTAGTGGCTCACTACTCTAATCCCTAACACTCTTTGTGTCTGCTGCATCATTATCATTGGATTTGAGAACATTTCAATTTGATATTTTACAAGTAAGTTGGTTTTGTGTCTGTTTCATTGGGGGCATTGCAGTTGCTGCAACTACAATTTTGGTACTTATTCTTTTTTTTAAATTGTTGTGGGTGGTCAGTAGGCCCAGAGCTAGTCATGAGTGGGTGCACGATGAAGCAACTGTTTCTTTGGTGTGTGTTTAATGTATTTCAAACATCATTTAGGGAATGGATGGCATTGGATTGAGTTTGAAAATGTGTTTTGGGTGGTATTTCTGTTTTTGGATGTGTGTTAAAGAAATGCCTTTGTGGTGGGTGTCTGGTGTGTTGGTGTGCACCCTGCAGACCTTGTTTTAGGGCTGTGTATTTTCGTTATTGCATTTTATTGCATTAAAAAGGCAAGGCAGTGTGGTTTAGCATGTATCCTTTGCCTGATTTTTGTAGGCCTTTTGTCAGTTCGTTGTTTCCCAGCTCTCATGCTTGTTGCTTGTGATTTATGAGTGTCCATGTGGCTGGTGGCCTTTTCTGGTGGGAGTTATTAGTGTGCTGCTTTTGCCATATAGGCCTGCATGGTATTCCTTTGTGACCTAGGCGTCTTGTTGTGGGCCTGGCCAAGAGGCTGGTGGCTATTTTGAAGGCAGGCAGTGTACTTTTTGCAATAGGCCTGCATTGTCTGTCTTCTGTTTCTTGTAGTTGGGTGGTCCTGGCCATGTGGCTGGTGGCCATTTTGAAGCATAGGCCTGCATGCTTGTTTGGCCTTGTCTGCCAACAAGCCTGCTTTAATCCAGTAGGCTCAGGGCAGGTACCCACAGGTGCATTAAACAAGTGTTTCTGTGTGGTTCGTTGAATTTAAACACCACTTAGGGCATGGATGGCATTGGATTGATTTGGAAAATGTGTTTTTGGGGTGGTATTTCGGTTTTTGGGTGTGTGTTAAAGAAATGCCTTTGGGGTGGGTGTCTGGTATGTTGGTGTGCACCCTGCAGACCTTGTTTTGGGCTGTGTATTTTCGTTTTTGCATTTTATTGCATTAAAAAGGCAAAGCAGTGTGGTTTAGCATGCATCCTTTGCCTGGCTTTTATAGGCCTTTTATCAGTTCATTGTTTCCCAGGCCTCCTGCTTGTTGCTTGTGATTTGTGAGTGTCCATGTGGCTGGTGGCATTTTTTGGTGGGAGTTATTAGTGTGCTGCTTTTGCCATATAGGCCTACATGGTTTTCCTATTGGCTTACTGCTTCCATCCATCCCCCTTACAAGCAGCAGCTCCTTGAATGATGTGATGGTCAAATATTTTAATGCCAAACAGGGTCCACCCCACTTCCATTACATTTGTATTTTGGTGGTTGTTTTATTCTCTTTCCTATCCTTCCTGAGAGTGTAGTGTCTACACAGTAGTACACCATAGCCCATGTTGACAAAGTCTCACAAATGGCTAGAATATATCTTTTATTTGTTTGTACTAGTAGTAATTGAACCACAACAACAAATGCAACATGTCACTGATGTGCTTCTCCTGACGTATTTGCATTTGGATGCACAAAAAGACAGAGGAGGAGGTGTCATCATCATCACCCGTTGTACTGCCAGACAAAAGTCCCTCTGCACACCACAGCACATCCACGTGTGACCAAAGACATCTCTGCAACTTGTGCACCTGCGTCCTGCTTGACATCTGAAGAAGATGGCCCCAAAGAAAGGTACAAGGTCCTCCAGTACCAAGAAAGTTGCCGGTGAGAAGAAGGAACAGAAAAAGGAAGTGGCACTAACCACGACTGGTGTGCCATCCACTGGGTTTTTTGGGACCAAAGGAATTACCCCTGCAGCAGCGTTGTCCGGGAACCAAGCTGGGAGCAGCACCTCCGCACCAGAGGGCCAACACTACCAACTTAGGCCCAAGGCCATGAGTGTTGCAGAGGTAGCCAGTCTACTAACGAGCAGCGATGTTGAAATGTCATTATCGCAAAGTACTACACAATCAACGCAGGCGGAAACTCAGCAGATAAGTGTGCAGCAGCAGGCGCAGGCGCCAGAACAGCAGCAGCCGCAAGAACAGCAGCAGCCACTACAACAGCCCACAATAGTAATTGTTGTTCCTGTAGTAGGGGCATTTCAGGAAATCGAGCTTCCTGCAGACAAAGTGGAGCAAACCACTGTTTGCTTCTTCAAGGCCTGCTTCTGATTATCGTGATGCCACTTGGAAGCCACCAGCTCAGTCTGAGAGTGATGAACGCCACAAGCCAAGGCTAGTGAAAAGGAAGGTTCCAGAAAGCCTCAGAGTTATGGAGGTAGATGTACAAGAGGGGGATGATGATGATGATGAGCCAGTCATCACGAACATCACTCCCGCCCCAAGGGGGATGGAGACAAACATTATTACCATATCCAAAATGGCTGCGAGGGATGTAGCACGGATGCCACCAACACAGGTAACACCACCACGACCTCCAGCTTCCATATTTGCAAAGGCCCGGCAGGGACCTACATCCAGCTCAACCACCATCTCAGTAGGTAGCGGTAAAAGTCACAGTGTAGTTGCACAGAGTCACATTCCAAGCACACCCTGCCGTTCATCTGGTATTGAATGTGGCACATCCAGCAGTGCCAGAAAGTTCTCCTCCCCTGTTTGGGACTTCTTTTTGGTTAGCAGTAAGGAGGAGAACATTGCAATATGCTCAATTTGTCGACATGCTGTTCAGCGGGGTAAGTTTGGTACAAACTATGGTACCGGAGGCCAAATAAGTCATCTCAAAATACACCACACTATCGTGTGGAAGGCTCACCTTCTTTGCTTAGATCAAAGTAAAACTCTCTCCATTGTTGTTTGGCATTAAGAATCAGGGAACGATATTATCACGGTGGAATGTGAACAAGAGGGAGACATTTCTAGCCCTGTACCCAGTGGTGCAGTGGTACCACCCACATCCTCAGCAACATCTCAGTGGCACCTGTCAGGATTGAACCCATTGCAGACCGCTCTTTGTTGGTATCTTCCATTTCCCCTTCTCCCAACTGGACTCAGTTAGTTGCTACGTTTCGCTTGCACAGAGCAGGCGTTTCCCTGTTGCCACAGTAAGCTTCCAGTTAGCGTTCTAGTGTTCATTTAGAACGCTGGCTCTGGTACTTGGAGCGCGAGCGTTTTTCAAACGCCGCACTTCAACTGAAGATTTTCCCGTAGAGGCGAACGTTTTATTCGCGCTCTCTCTCAGTTAGCTATTTTCCTGATACTATAGTTATAGTCAGACAGGTTTCGATTTCCTTTCTGTTCCCTGCAGTAAGTTTATTTCCCGAGGTTCTGTGACAGCGTTCTGCCGCGTTTATCTCCTCAGAGACTCCGCTTGCCTTTCTGTCCTTTTCCCGTTCCAGTCAAGCCCCCTTTCACGTCGGACTCCAATATTTTTACTCCCAAGTGCTGTCTGACAAGAACGGCATTATCTCTGACCCCTCCTGGAATTCAGCGGCAGTAGCGTCAGTCAGGGGCAGTAAGCGGCTCGCTTTTCAGCCTGCAATTCTTCAGCGGCGGCCAGCGGCAGTCAGAGGCTGTAAGCAGTTCGCTTCTCTGCCCGCATTTCTTCAGCGGCTGTCAGCGGCAGTCAGCGGCTGCCTGTGGCTGTCAGCGGTTCACTTCACAGACAGCTCATCGACCTGAGGCAGAAACTACGAAGAAGTTGGTGAGCTCCATCCAGTATTCTTTGTATTGGAAAAAACTGTACTGTGGCTCATTCAAATAGCGGATTCTCTTCCAGTAATTAACTTTAACCCTTCCAAGTTTGGAACTGAACTTTGGGCAGTCCTCTGTTGGTGTATTGAACTGGAACTGCTAACCTCCAAGCTTGGGTGCAGAGAATTCATGTAGATAACAATATATATATATATTCTTGTGTACCACCAATACATCATTCTACGAACTTGTGTCAGCTCTGCTACAAAGTCAATTCTTCACAGCTGAAACTTTGAGACCTACTAGAGAGTAGCTAAACCTCACACATACTCAGGTAATTGGGAAAAAAGGTTCAGAGAGAGTAGTTTAGGAATTACCTTCTGTAGGCCTGAACTTAGTAATGTTGTTGTTGTGTTTTGCAGACTAATCATTACCATCCAAGGGCAGAAGAAGATGTCTGTGTGAGCAGTCTCTCTGTTTGTCTTATCCACTTCCCCTTTCCCCGTTGTCACTGTGGCAAGAGAAATCCGGCACAGTGGTTTTGGGGAATTGGGAGCTAGCTTCACCTTCGGTGTGGTACCCCCGCGGAGCTCTGGAACTTCAGGTACTTTCTGACAGCACCGCAGTAAGAGCCATTCTCAGGCTGAGACTCAAAGGCGCCTGAGTACTGCAATGAAGCAAAGTGCGTTGTTGAGCCTAAGTGGGTTAAAGGAAACAACAGCACCACAAAGGAGAATAATCCAGCCTACCATTGAGAGCATGCTTAGGTTGGAGGGGCAGTACCAACGCAACCACCCAATGGCACGGTTGTACAATGCGAGGCTGGCTAAAATGTTAGCGATTAAATGAAATGAATTTGTACTTGTAAAACGCACTTATACCCCAACTCGGGTTTCCTGGCGCTGTACGCATACCGCTGTGGAACCCTTCCTGGTTTTTCCCTGTGAAATGTCCACTCCTGGGCACCCCCAAGGTGAAGCCGCGTTGGGAGCACCACTACTGCGAGTGACCGTTGAAGTTGAGCAAATTCAATTTGACATGTTGGTGAGCATAATTAAAAGACGCCAACCGCTGAAGTTATTTTTCTGAGGATTCTTGGAGGCAGTATTGAGACGCCGACCTGCTAATCTTTGTTTCTCTTACGGAATTCGCTGAAGTCTGGATATTTGTCCAAAGGCCATTACAATGTTTTGATTGGCTGAATGTATATTAAGTAACATCTATTCGCTCAAGACACTTTTTGTCCTGATGATGACCGCACAGTAACCTAGCGGTTGAAACGCCGTCGACGCCTTGTGGCCACAATTTGAGAAGGACACATTATTTTGTTTTTGTTGTAGATTGTAGATTGTAGATACAATATCTGTTTGTTAGCCATGTGTTCGGCATGTAAATTGTGTGTTTTTTGTTCTGCCAACATTTTTCTTGAGCGTTTATGTTCCTTCAATTTTTAAATATAAAAAAAGAAATACATGCATAATAAACTCTGACTGCTTTTGTAAATTTGTATATGTGTGTTTTTGGGTTTCTTCTTTCCTTTTCTTTTTCTGTAATTTATTTACGTTATAATTGTTCACCTGAACCGTTTGTTTGCTGTCATAGCTCTAACCATTGAGCCACACTTCTCCACGATGGACCTTTTTCATTTGTGGAAGGGGTGGGTATCCTTGAATTTGTGTCAGTCATCTGCCCTAAATGGAAGGTTCCCAGCCGGTCCTATTTCGCAAGAATTGCTGTTCTGGCACTACATCAAGATGTGCTGGAATTGGTTGAACAAGCTTTGCAGCAGAGTGCTGTTCACAATATCTACCTGACAACATGCATGTGGACCAGTTGCCAAGCCACTGATTACATGTGCATCACTGCACACTGGGTCTTTTTTGTGGGGGTTATAGATAAGCTATCTGAAGTAGATGCTGTTGACACAGCTGGGATTTTTAAAGCTACTCGGAAACATGCAACTGTAGCCATGTTCGCCATGGAGAAATCTCATACTGCTATAAACATATTGGAAAGGTTTTGCAGCAAGGTTTTTAAATGGCTGCTTTCAAGAGGGCTTAATATTTATTTTGATTTCATAGATAATGGCAGTAATGTACTTAAGGCCATGGAGCTTGTTGCCTATTTCAGGGTTCCGTGTTTGGCACACTGCATTAACGTTATAGTTCAAGACTTTCTGAAAAAAGAAGCCATAGTCAACAACTTCCTGACCACCTGCCGAAGAATATGCACTTCTTTCAGCCATTCTTTTAAAGCTCGGAAGCAGCTGAGGATCATTCAAAGTGCCAGTCAAAGCACTCATCCAGGAGGTGGCAACACGTTGGAACTCAACTTATTACATGCTTGACCGTCTGTTTGAGCAGTACAGGCCAGTCAATGAATATGTCATGCGAAGAGGGGATGCTACTGTGAAAAGTGTGACCCTTCAGAAGGACCAATGTTGCCTAGTTAAATGCCTTACTGAGATGCTTCTTCCTTTTGAGGTCTTCACACGTGAAGTCAGCAAAGAGGACTGTACTAAGGGCCTACCTATCCCATTATTGCAAATGCTAGAGCATCAGCTGAAGGAGGTGTCTGAAGCATACAAAGGTGTAGAGGAAAAAAAGAAGCATATGAGTTGGTGGAGAGCTTAGCCCGTTGCTTAGCTGACTATACAAGGGTGCAAAATAAGATGTTGTCACAAGAACATTACATTTGTGCCACAATTCTGGATCCACGGGCAAAATGGGCACTGAAGACATTAATTCCTTTTTCAGAGATGGATGTTGCCCGCTACGAAACTTGGATGGCTGAGTCAGCGAGTAAGTTGGAAAATGAACTGCTGCTAATTAAAAGCCTGCTAGATCAACCCACAACAAGTATTGCAGCAGGGCATCCGGCATCAAGTTCAACTTCAGAGCCTGAGGGCAGTGCGTTTAGTTCAGAACACTCACCATCACTATCGACAACAGCAAGAACTGGATCATTAGGCCCAGTAAAATCATTAAACAATTAGTATTTACATTTAGGCATTGGTAAGTCCAGTACTGATGCAAAGAGAAAAGAGCCCGAAAAAAGGTTAGCACCCCTGAACCTTGAGGGGATGGTCCAGGCCTATCTGGATGACATAACATATGTGTACATTGATCAAAACCCATTGCGGTATTGGTATAGGAAAAAGGCCCAATGGCCACTGCTCAGCAGGCTAGTGATAAACTATCTGGCTTACCCTGTTACAAGTGTCTCTTCCGAACGTGTTTTCAGTGCTGCTGGTTCCATTGTAACAGTGAGAAGGATCAGTCACTCGCCCAGATCAAAATGAATCAGCACTTTATACCACCGAATTACACAATACATCAATCAAAGGAGGAAGATGAGGACAGCGGCTCAGGTGACAGAAGTAGTGTGTTAGATGATGATTACCTACTTCTGGTTGAACCCTCAGAGTTTAAGGACGAGCTATACTTCCCTGACAATTAGGCTTGCACTTCTTACCGTCTTCCTCCCTTACTTTCCTTTATTAGTTTTCTGTCTTTCTGGTTAGAAACTTAGAAACACAACAAATCTATCACCACCATCTTCTACTGTTTTTATTGCAATATACGAGTTTCAGCTGTCTGCATTTCACAGTACACTCCTCCGAATCGCGCTACTCCATCCTCCTGAATCTCCATAAATCCATTGCCCTCAAGACTGTTGATGATTGGATGATGCAAAATAGAAGAACAAATAAAATATTTCCCAGTACCTCCAAAAGAAGTGGAACATGATGATGACTACTATAGCAATACTCCTTTCTGATCCGAGAGAGACTGCCCATTAACTGAAGATGAGAAGGAACAGGTAATGAATGATGCCATGCATTGGACGCTGACTGAGTGATTTTGTTGCTGTTTGTTGTGCATGAAGTTATTTCATTGTGTACTATATGTAATAATCTACACACTAAAAGTAACTAAAGGCATTTTTTCCCTCCTTGTAACTATTTTTAATAAGAATTTTTACTTCTATTGCAGCCCGATACATTGCTTTTAAATATAGGAAGGGGCCTCAATCTGTACACTGCACACTAAGTAGGACAACCACACCATGATGATGATGGCAAGAGAGACGGCCCCTTCACTTAAGATGAGAACGAATGGTATGTTTGTCCATGCATACCGTTTTTCTGTGTCAAACCTTTCCCTAAATCTCCCTTCCCATCCATTCAACAAACCCTAACCCTCTTCCCTCGGACTGTGTGACTTATTGAGGTGTGAATAAATGAAATGTACACCGATAATTTATCACACACTTGCTGAGGCGGATGTGGCAAAAGTAACAGTACTTCAATTTCAAGGCAGGGAGAGGATCTTCTTTTGCTTGCCCACCCATGAGCAGTATATCTGTGAGGCAATTTTTTTTACCAAAGGAACATATACATAAGCATTAATTGCTGGCATAGATTGGATTTGTTGTAATCCACCTACACAGCACTAACAGTTACGCTTGTGTCCAGTGTACCGTAGGCCTAGTCAAGTGATTCGACACACCTATAGTTTGTAACTCTGTGTATTAGGCTATCCCCACCACCATTATGTTTTGTTGTATTTTTGCTTATTATTGTTTCGCAGTAAGTTCTGTACTGTACTTCATTGTACTACTCCTCGAAGAGTCTTTCTCAGGTGACTGACTGTCTCATTATCTACTTTTGCAAATGCTTCTGCCAGTGTCTACTATTACTACTACCATCACAACCATGGCATGTTAGGAAAGGAAACTATCATCACCATGCAGCCATTGCTGTGCCTAATTTAAACATCAAGCAAAGGTAAGAGAAGTTTGGGGGAGGTATAATTAATAATGGACATGTTTCATTAATTCAATTCACACATCCCTTTGAGTCCAGTTGCAGAATGCATAGACTAGAAGAGACTGACTAGTAGGATAAGTCACTCAGTGAGAGGTTCCGCATCTATCTGTTTGTGTTGTACAAAGCAAGCCCATTATTGAAATCAAACACTGGCAGTGGGCGACCCTGCACCAGCAAGGAAACAGTGTGATGTAAAACAGTAACCCAACCTACAAACATTACCAACATTGTACGTAAAGTAGAAATATATAATTTACTACCCTAACAAAAATAAACTATGTAAAAAAAACCTGACCCACCCCTCTACCTAACCCCAACCAATGTCCGTAAAGAAAAAATCCAACATAATGCCCAATTGTCCAAAATCCCAACGCCCAATTCCCACCCACCGAAAGAATAAATAAAAAAGGGGCAATGAACAGGGTCTTATGTTCCGCGGGCCAGACTCTGGAGGACCCGTACTGGCTCCTCTAGGAGGGCAACACAGCACTTCAAAGCGCGGCAGTTGCATCCACAGTGGGCGGGGCAGCAGTGATGTTAAAGGAGGGGCAGCGGTGGGTGGCTGCCAGACGGTGGCGCCGTAAAAGTGCAGGGCGGTGGCTGGGGCCCGGGCCATTGGAGGAGGCTACAGCTGCTGCCACCTCCTCCTCCTCTTCCAGAACCACCAGCCGACGGTATTCACGCTGTATGGCCTCCAGCTTCCGGCCCCGAGCCTTGGCAGCCAACTCCTTCCTGTCAGGTTTCCCCTTGGAAGGAGTAGCTATATATCAAAAAGAAAAAAACAAGGCTACTGTGAAATATAACCTTATTAAAGCAGTAAGACAAATTAATTCTACACATAGTGGCACAGTAGCACTAGCAAGCACAGCACATAACATTTGTGGTATGTATCTATCCTCCAACTTCCATGGCCTTTAACATTTGTGGGAGTTTCAGGCATTCAACCAACCATGCTTCTGATTCCTAATTTCCTATCAGCCACCTATGCATACATGCATCCCACGTATCCTTCTCTGTCAGTTATAAATATTAAATCTCGGCCGTCCTTCTTCCTTCCACCCTTCTTTCCCTTTTAATTCAACCCATCCATCAAGGTCATTTGATATGACTTTTAGTCTTCTCCATAAAACTTTCACAGCTGAGTTGAAATCAGATAGAAGAGGCCATTGGTTACTCAACACTCCCACCGCTAATGCTTTTACTAATGCCAAGTAAAGGGTATCTTCAACCGTTCGCAACAACTTCTTAGTGAGTAAGTCTCAACAGTACATTACACCCTTGCAGTGAGTGTAATGTAACAAGGAAGGATTAGGAATCTAATTTACCACGGCCCGCCACTGGTGCTGGCTCACCCCCTGCAGCTCCACCTGCAACTGCCGCATGCTCTCCTCCGTCACCAGCCGTGTCGCCTCTGCCGTTGGCCACTGGTGGTCGGTAGTGGTCCTAGAAAAAACATTACACATTTTTTAGGTGTCATATACACCTCCCCTTATTTTTCAGTAGCAAGATTGAAAAATGAGTTAATAGTAATACATACATATACAACATACATCACTAGTACAAATCAGGTAGTAGTAGAGTAGACACTAGTTGCTATATGGTCCCTAGGGTCATTCTAGTTTTTGCTTAGTTAGCCAGAGCCATGCAACTATTTTACCTTTGTGTTTTTTATTTTCACACACGTTACCTCGCAGCTTGTTGTATAAGACGCCTTTGAGCACACATGAGCTCATACTGCTACTGTCTAAGCGCTGCGTACAAGGTCAACCAAAACAAGGCACTTTGTTATGGAGTTCAGGTGTTAGTCCATATTGCTTATTCATAAAAATGCTCCACTTTTTGGCATGACTGATAAATGCTTGCAAAATACTAATGCCCACCATTTTTCTCATAACAAACGCAAGATTCCCTTCTACGAACCAGAGCTTTGCAGAGCTTATGATGTAACCAGTCCTAGGTTCTTCTAAAATGAGCGGTCCCCAGAATTAGCTCAGATCTTCCTTTATAATTTTATATAAACTATATTCCTACCAAGGGGATGGTGGTTCTTCCACCACTGTTCAGTTATTATTAGGCATGATTTCGCATGTTTTTTACCTTCGTTCTAGACTTGTAGTTGTTGTAAGTGTAAGTAAGTGTAACAATGTTTATTATTTTAATCGTATGCATTTTGCTGTTGGTGCTGCATTACAGAACAACGTACAGAGCTTGTCCGTTGCTAATAAAAGTTTTGAAGTAGACTCAGTGGTATTTGGTGTGGATGGACTTACACGAGTGAGCGAGCCAGAGGAAGGGTGTGTGCATTTGCATTGCTTCCACGACTGAGAGGTTGGGAGTGTTATGCTCTGGGTTGTCTACTCATTGAGTATCTTGGGTGGGGGGTTCAGAGAGCTAATAGTTATGAGACAGTACTATAACTAGTCAGGCAGGGGATTGTGGTGGGTTCTGATTGAGGGGTGAGGAAAGTCCAAACTCCCATCACCAACATCCTATTTTCTTGTGCAAAGTTCTGTATGTGCAAAATCCCTATGACAGTAGTAGTATGTCCTATCCTATCAAAATAGTAAAATATGGTCAGGCATTTTGTTGTTGGGAATTGTCGAAAAGCCTCAAGATTAATAAAGCCTTAAGATTAAGAAGACCACAAGGAGTACAAGAGGACAACCCAAAGGACTGGACTCAATGGCTAGAGCAACTGGTGAATCTGAGTTTTATTTAAAACATTTTGAATAAAGAGTGGGCAACTGGGCAAGCTTAGCTACAGACAGACTAATAGTAGTAGTACAGAATGTCATAGCAGAGGCAGTTAGAGGCAGGGATAACTAGAAATTAGAAACAGATAGTCTAGATCGAAGGATAATTGTTGGTAAAAAATAGCACTAGGGAACGGAAACAATAGTTCGAAAAAGAACGGTGCAGTAAAAGTTAGTGAATAAGAACTATTAATATTAAAAACAGGAAGACTTACTGGGGCCAGCAGAAGAGCCCTGGTCCTGGTCCACCTGTCCCTGGTGTTGTTCATCTGCTCCCGCCGACTCAGACCCCATCTTCTTGCCCCTGGGTGCTGATCATGAAAGATATAAGAAAAAAAAGAGACAAACATTGATGATTGGTGTGAAACAAATAAAATATTTTTAAAAGACCGTCAAAAAAATATTTATGTAAACAACAATTGCAATAAAATTGACCTATCTAATCTGGTCGACCACAAGTAGTATCGGGGGATTTGCGGACCGACTAGTTATTCATTATTTATCAACACTAATCCAGTGTTCCATTCTGATTCCAGAATACTAACTAAGCCTAAGTAGTACATACCACCTGACCTAGCCCACATATTCCAGGCATGCCAATTGTACATTAAGTAAGCATTTCCACTACTTTTTGTCCTCAAAAATGAATTAATGGAGGACACATGCCTACATTTTTACAAACACCAAACTGTTGGTTGGTTGATGCTGATGTTCTGCTAGTGATAAGCCTATTACCACTCACTGACAAAAGTACAAAAGGTTCTACTAAGTACTGGGGTAAGCACTAGCAGCACAAGACGTAACTGAGGGGGCATCACACCATTAAAAAATGACAAACTCATACTAATAAGTAACTAAACATATGTATCAATCCACCCCTATCTCTTAGTGACAGGACAAAGTAAGGAATAGAGTCAATCTAGCATTACCTAACTTAAGTTCTCTAAAATAAATCATAATCACGCAAAACGAGTGCAAACGTAAAGTTGTAAATAAGTAAGTTTAGTAGCCCAGAGCACCTGTGTCATGCAGAAGGCTTTTAAACGTAATTTACCTGTAATGTAAGCAGCAGCATTCTAGCTGATCGGAAAAATAAGATATTTGCAATATATAACACAGAGCAGAAGAACAGAAACATAGTAGTAAAAATAAATAGTTACTCACCAAGGCCCGGGACCTCCACTCCGAGCAGGTCCAGCAGGTCCTGCTCCCGGTCCAGGATATTGGACCACCTGTGCGTCAACTGATTCTGTGTGCGCTGGACACCAGAGCAGCGAAACACTGCCTGGCGCACCCTTCTCCACCGCTGCCGATGCTACCGGAGCCCGTACCCGGACCCAGGAATGCCACCTGCTGCCAGGGTTAAGGGGAGGTGGCGCTGCACAAAGAAAACCAGTGCAGCCAACTCCACCTCCACAAATAAAGCCCGTGCCTGCACCCCTTGTGGGCGCCACCTTCCTCAAGGAAGGCGGTCGCGGCTCTGGATGCGACGAGCCCTGTGGCCCTATGTCATGGTTCTGCGGTAGGCGGGGGTGGAAAAGATAAGGTAAAAATTAAAAAAGTAAGTAATAGAAATGAAAAAAGAAGGTAATAGAAAAAGAGTGAAAAAGTAGTTAATAAAACACAAAAATTGGACAAAAACAAAAAATATAGAATCAGGAAAATAGTTTGAGAGATAATAAATAAAAAAGATCAAAAAAAGTTTTCAGAAACAAAGGATTGAAAAGATCAAAGGAGGATTGAAAAGCAAGCCCTAGAACCATAGCAATAGAGTGAAAAACATGATGGCCGCGCCCATTGCGACCGCATGGGCAAGTTCGCGCGATATTTCCCCCTCCCCTCCCCCGAGCACCCAAAAAGTATCCCGGACACGAAATAGCACTCCCGAACAGGAAATACTTATTGTGAACGGGCGCGAGCATTCATTGCGCAACCCAGAACAGGAAATAAGCATCGCGAGCGGGCGGGACAAGTGAAAACATGATGGCCGCGCCCATTAGCGACCCCATGGGCAAGTTGGTGACACATTTCTAACGCGATCACGTAAAAAAACATTGCAAACAGACGGGACAAGCACTTCCACGTCTTCATGATATTTGCACGTGTTTGCGGAGATTTTTGATGTTTTTGTGAAGATTTGCGTAACACGATTACGCAAATTCCCCCTACCCCTAGTGGGTGTTATGTAAGTAACTTGGTGATTAAATGAGTGTGTACTTAGTGCCTGCATACTTCAATGACTACATAATTCCTGCCTGTCTGATTGCAAGAGTATATGTGTAGTTTCTGGATAATTGAATAACTCCATGGATAGTGAATCACTGACTTGATTTCTGTCTGAGTAGTGGCTGGGTGATTCCATGAGTGCCTGAATACTGCCTGACTGACTGAGAAAGTACATTCATTGCTGTTAGATACATAACAGTTGTCACTATATCTATGACTAATTGGTTATCTCCTTCTGTCATTACAAACTACCTGTTTTACTGTATTCATGCTTTTTATGTGAGCTATGTGTGAGTGAAATCTAGGTATCACACTTGATATATAATTGCATACATGGCCTTCTAGAAACATACATTGATTCGTCTTGTGGACGGCAGTGGCGGTGGCTAAGAGGGACATAGCGCAGAACTGGTCACGGACCAGGGCGCCTAATGTGAAGGGGTGCGGGAGGGGTGTGGATTGCTGCGGGATCCAGAAGGAGGCCCTATTTGAAGCCCGGGGGTGCACGGAATTGTTTCACAAAATTTGGGGGAAATGGTTCAATATGATATCACTGTGATTTTCTGTTTTTCCTATGTTTTACGTCATGCTGCATCGGATATACAGGGTGTTGTGTTGGACTGGAATGGACTGACCCTATCTGTATCATCTTCTCTCTTTGACCTAATACATGTGCTAATTCATGAGCTGCAACCAATGGATGTTGTTTCTCTACGTAAAACCAATAAAGTTGATTATCAAAAAAAAATAGTTCTCCTGCTTCTAAAACACATATTCAGCATATCTCAAACAAAAGTTACACTCAAAATGAAGCTAGCACAAGAATTCTCGAGGCATTCCCCACTATTAATCCTTCTCAATTTTAAACAGAACAGGTTTAAATAAAAACATTACCCTTACCATATACATGACATTTTCATCAGCCTTACTGAACATCGATCATCATGTAAACATGCATGCATTTTATTGATAGATGTACACCTTTAAGCCATCTTACCTAAAATATATATACCTCTCTGCATCTTTAAGCAAACTCAAAAGTCCCACTGCATATATAACCATGTGCGAGCACAAAAACCATATCTCATCATTTAAGCATATGCAAAGTGATTATATAAGTTAAAAACCACATTACCAAACACTTCCCAATACATACCAAACAACTATTACTTCTTTCTAATTCATAAACAGGCGGACATGTTTTCAACTTTTATTTATCACTACACTATTCCTATTAATAATATTACTAAAAGTACCACAGCTCCCAGAATGTAAATGACAGATGTATCTTTTTTGCACAAGATGTTTAGACATTCAAAACATTCTTAGTTCCTCATTGCAACTTTCCACAATACTATACTGTTATTTTATAATAAAATACACAATCTTATAAACAGGCACTAATTCATTTTTCTCTTATTCCCAAAACATTCATCACTAACCTCTTAACCCCTTCGCTGCTAGGCCTCGCCCCTTGTGCTAAGCCTTTTTTTCTTTTTTCCTATTTGGGGTAGTTCGCACTTAGGCCCATTTAACTTTTTGACCACATAAGGTATCAATGCCATATTTGCGTCCTTTTCTTCCAACATCATGGGGATTTTCAAAGACACCCCAGGTCTGTTGATTCCCCAGGAGGGGACCCATGAATTAGCCAACATACAGTAACATTTTGAAAAAATGGGAAAAAAGTGTTGCAGATGAAACCGTCTGTTTTTTTCCCTGCAAATGGTATCAACAATGGGTTTGTGGTTATGAAATCACCATCTTCCCAGCTTTCAGGGACTGACAGACATTTGTCGGAAAACCAACATTCTTTACACAGTTTTGGCATTTTAGTCTTTTTTGTGCTTTCAACCTCTTTCCAGTTAATGGTAGAAATGGGCATGAAAGCAATAATAGATCCTGGAAAACTATACATTTCAGAAATGTAGACAAACTTCTGAATTCAGCAGGGGGGCATTCATGTAGATCCTTCAAATTTTTTTCATAGAAACTAACAGTTGAATATAGGAAAAATTGAAAATGAGTCATTTGTGCCAATGTTTTCACCTGTAACTTCTTCTAAGTATCACAGACTTTATTTTTGAAAGCAATATACCTTTACTTCCTCAGGGCCCTTGTGGTTGTGGGGATATACATGACTTGTAGGTTCATCAAGAGCCCAAGGAACCTGGAGCCAATAACTGAGCAGCATCTTGCAATCGTTTTCATTGTGCATCGGGTATATAGCAAGTAATTTGAGAAAATATATACAGTGAAAAATCAATTTGAAAGACACCTATGTATTTCTGAAATGGGAACAAAATATAGAGTTTAGAAACAGCAGCTATTGGCACATCTCCGAAATTGTGTGTACCCATACTAGCATGCAAATTATAGAACATTTTTTACACATAGGGGGATATTCTCAAGAACGTGTGATAATTACCGCAAAATTAGCTTAATGCCTCTCTTCATATCGCAGTCTATTGCAGGGATACAACGCGATGTTAACTCAGTATTCACAACAAGGAGGTACTATGCGATAGGCCCATGACAGCACATCAAATGTCCACAATAAAGACAACACAAAGCCACAAATATGCGAAACACCAACGCAAATAAAGTTGCAATGAGGCCAATCGCGATACAAAAAGCAGCGAAAACCGGCGACAGGCCTGCATAGCACTATAAAAGCAACAAAATCAATACACCAAAAACAATTCAAACTGCGTAGCACCATGGATGCACCCGGACCTAGTGCAGACGCCAATGCGAACCCCACAAGCCCCACAGACCTCCTGCAAGGAGCCTCGGGTCGGGGAAGCCCAAGGAGAAGAGGAAGACGGGGTACAGTCTACAGCAAAACTAGATCAGCGTCACGGAGGTGACAGTACACTACCATCAACTGACCCACAATGAGACTAATGTGAATGCAGTCGGAGTGTCAAGGAGGTCAAGAGGTGCTGGCATGATGTAAAAAGCCACACCAAGGACAAACCCGCTGCCAACAGGAAGGCAGCAACGACGACAGGAGGTGGGAGTCCTGCGCCACAGGAGCAGCAGGAGGAAATGGATGCCACAGTCATCAGTGTGGAGACGCTGCAAGGAGGTGGGAGGTGGGAGTACGGGCACCGCTCGACAGGACCTGACACAACATCAACATCAACAGGGTGAGTAACGACCAGGGACGGGGGACCGGGGAGATGGGCACAATGATGTGTAGCACACTGCACAGGATTATGTCCCTGACCTGCGTGGCACACTGCAGCACACACACATAGCAACCACAGCACATCCCACTACAATGTGGTACAAAGTGCAACACCGACACTGCAGAACAGGAGACACAACTGGGTCCACTCATGCGCAGAAATAGGCCAATCACATCTAACAAACCAGGAAACTGTGAGATTCATAGTCCAAATATCCACTGTCCCGCATCAAAATGCTAGCACTGCCGAAACAGTCACAATGTACTTTGCCTACAGTCTGCATGTTAACAAGAACAATGCGCCAACATACATGTCAACATGCATTTCCCCTTCACATTGCAGAGTGACAAACAACACCTCCAGCAAAGCAGAGCAGACCAGACAACTCATCATTGATGCTGGAGACGACCACCACACCTTTGACACCGACGCACTGCAATAGCTCATGTACATCTTAAACTACCCAACCCCAGGAGCAGGGCAGCCAAGCCACATAGAGGAGACCCCAGCCCCTACACAGACCACACGGTAGGAAGCACCTGCCACCACGGCTGGCTCCCAACAATCCACTTAGGCACATATCGCATTCAGAAGCCAGGTGTCAGAATCGCAAAAGGAGGTGTCCAAACAGGTTCGGGTGGGCTCAGAGCTCAAGGAAGCTGAACAACATCACATACAGGGTGTCGAAGTCCCATCAGGGATCACCTACATTCCACAAAGGAGACCCACACTGAGACAGTGAAATGGATTTGTACATTTCCTGTACTGAACCGTGCCCAGAGCCCTGGAATTACCATTCACACACTCATGCTGGACCTCCGTATGACGGGCAATCCCCTTATGTATTGAGTGGCTGAAGAGAAAGCTACATGTCCAAGGTCGTACCCGCTGCCAGCGGGGCACGGTAGCATCCACTGTACATAGCACAATGTAATGTGGTAGGGCCCAGGCCCTAAAGCATATATTATGACAACGCGGACACACTCATATAGTTAGTGGGACTGGCTACAGGCATATGCGCCCAGCCCATTTATTGGCATGGTCACATATACAGTGACACCTGTGCTGGATGTGTGTAGGGTGAGTGTAAGTCAGCCCTCACAGAGTTGTTGGTACTGGCAACAAATACAACAGTTAACACCATTAAAACAGAAACAGAAACACCAGCATTACAGAGACAACAGCGGGGCATCATGGTGGTAGCTGGAGCAAGTACAGAGGTCAACCAATGAGCAAACAGAAGTGTCCGTAAGTTGCAGCGCACTGAGTTTGGGGCACTGGAGCTGAGCACCCTCATGTGAAGAAAATGTCTAGGAATGGGTCCCTTCTAGATATTCCTGATGCATCCTCAGTGGGGGGGTGTCCCACCTGCATCATCTTCCTCATCATCGTCCCAGGTCTTCCACACTGCTTGAGGTGACACTGCTGCGAGAGCTCTCCACAGCACGTTAACAAAAAATGGGCGATGACTCCTGACGCACTGAGTTAGTGGCGATTGGAGGGCTGAGCAGGGTATCAGGCAGATGATGGCATCCACAACAGGTGTGAGCAACTCCGTTAGTCTGCCAGTATGACTGTTTCGACTCTGGCAGTTGACGGTTGGAGGTGGTCCTGGCAGTGGTGGCATGTGCCTCCTGCTGTAATGCGATGTCCTGGCAGGTCAGGACTCGATTTGATGCGTGAGCCCTGGTGAACCACAGTTGAGGCAGGAGGCATCGGACAGCGCGGGGCCACATACACATGGCGCCGATGACCCCAAGGCCATCGTCTCAGAGGCCATCCAATATCTCAGAAGACCGGGCCCCTGACTTGAGCTGCACAGAGTTAGTGACCCAGGATGCACAGTGGCCGGCCTAGGCACACCACCACAGGACGGGGACTTGCAGTGCACTGAGGTAGGGCCACGCGGACTAAGCGGGTCTTCATCGATGTCCGAGGTGAATGTAACGGAGGGATGCGGGGGACAGTGAAGGGTGTCCTCCAGAGCATGATGCAGAGGGCAGACACCATCCAGAAGCAGCAAATTGAGGAGTGGAATGCTACAGTCTTGTCATTACCAGTACATCAGTATCAGCTAAATGAGGATGAAGACAACCCCCAGTCCATAGACTCAGACGCCAACAAAGTTCAACAAGAGAATATCCATGAATGTCAGGGAACAGACTTAGTGGCACCGGGACTGAGAGGGGATGCAGTCTGCCATGATGCCGGTACAATGTACTGATCTTGGCCATTGCATAATCAAGACTCAGTTCTAAATGTGTTTCCTATTGGACCGCAGTGTAGGCCGGAGGCAGCGGTCAGCAGTAGCCCACAGTCACTTGTTGTTGGCTCGCCATGCACAGAGTTAGTGACACCAGGACAGTTGTCAGTAGTGTTCGATCACCTCCGTAACAATGATCCTTTTTTTCTAATGGCTGAAACACGTGTTCCTCTTACACCTCTCCTACTGTGCAATGACATGTACTCTGCCATTGAAAAACCAAGACTCAGTTCCAAATGTGTGACCTACTCCAGCTCAGTGTTGCTGAAGGGCAGTTGTCCACGTGGGCCCACACGAGTCATTGTAATGCTATGCACAGACTTGGTGGCACCACATCAAAGGGAGAGCAGTGAAATAAAATCTGTCATAAATAATGTTCTCTGCCATAGTCCGCTGTGTCAGCCGGTAGAGTACGTCAGCGAGAAAGGAGTACTGTTGGCCTTGCTCGCAGAGGCCGTGATGGCCATAGCAGGTTGCCAGGGTCGCCGGACTCAGGCTTGGAACTTGCACCGGCTCGTGGTGGGCCTTCTATTTGACACACGCCGAACTGGTTCAGGGACCAGCGGCCCGGGGTGCAGCAGGCACAAAGGATTGGAGGCAACACCGCTCATGGTGAGGGCTTCGGCCTCGTGGTGAGATGAGAGGCACCGCCCTGGCAGAGACGTTGGGCATTACGGAAGAGGACCACTCCCAGATTTAAGTGCCTTTTATTCACACCCCTACTCTGGCTTGGCATACGCCGGGCCTGCCCACTCCACTCATGCTTATGGGGGGATGTAACAAGCTACATTTCTGAGGGCTTCCCCACTGGCTGGGGTGACATGCTTGCGTCCACTGTCAACTACACTTCAAAAACTAGCAGTGTGTGTTGACATGGATATGTGTGTGTTTTGCATACTGCCGTCTGTCCAGCTACACTTGGCATTCTGTACATTCTCATGGGTCACTTGCCTCCTTTGCACATGCCTGGTTTCCACCTCTCCCCACATTCTGCTATTGTGTGGATGAGATGCCATGCCGTTGATGGCTTATGTAGATGGCTCGCCCAGGTTCCACAGTAAGTTGTACTGTCGTGTCTGGTGAGTGGACAGGTTCTTTGGCATGTTGTATGTGAGTTTGTAATGTGTGCATTTCCAGTGGTGTGCGTTGCATGATTGTGGAGTTGAGGTGTGTGGTGTGTTCATTTGGTATTTGCCAACAAGCAGTGCTTTTTTGTAGGTGCCATCCTGGTAGCGCTGGTTGATGATGGACTGTCGGAAGATGTAGGAATCATGCACACTGCCTGGGTGGTTGGTGTCGATGTTGGTGGAGATTCCGGGTGGTCCACTATTGCCTGCACATTGATTGAATACATGTGCTTTCTGTTGTAGTTATTGTTTGCAGTGTTGCCAGGGGGCACAAGTAGGACATGTATGCAGTCAATTGCCCCCTCACACGAGCGGGTAAACCAGCTATGGTGTAGATGCCTTGCTTGGTCTCCAGCATTTCCTGCACAATGTGGGGGAAATATAGATAGTGGGGTACCAGGCTGATGATGTCATCCAAGGCCGTTTTGTGGAACTTGTATTGGGCTGGCTGTGATACACCTCTGACTCTGGCGGTTTTTGGTTGGAGGGTACCAGTGGCCCACACGTGCAGCATGGCCAGCAACTTTGTCTGAGGGGTATGTTGGTTGTCCACTGTGTGGGTACCGTCAGCCTGTAGGCAATGGTGGTCCGGATGCAGAGGATGGTTGTCTCTTTGAACCTGTAATGGGCAATGGCATTCTCTGGTGTTGGTTCTGTGAGGTTGGTGCATTTTCTGAGGGTCACTTCTTTGTCCGCGCTACCTCAGTGTTGGTCTGGGGTGCGGGGGGGGGGGCTTTCGCAGCAACTACAGCACCGAAACCGCCCTCCTCACCACCACCAACGACAACCGCATGCTGCTGGGACCAGGGACACACTGCAGCCCTCACCCTCTTGGACCTCTCTGTTGCCTTTAACACTGTCTCACATCGCACGCTAGCCGCCAGACTCCACAACGCAGGAATACAGGGAGCCACCCTCGACTGGATCCAATAATTCCTCTCCGGCAGAACCCAGTGGATCAGACTCCCCCCCTTCCTCTCCGACCCTACTGACATCCTCTGCGGAGTACCCCAAGGATCATCAATAAGCCCGACGCTCTTTAACATCAACATGGTCCCCATCGCGCCCATCGTCAGACAGCATGGGCTTAGCACTGTATCCTACGCTGACGACTTCCAGCTCATCCTCTCCCTCACCAAGAACCCAGAAGACACCAGACTCTGCTGCCAGGAAGGAATGAGAAATGTAGCAGCCTGGATGAAGGATAGCTGCCTAAAGCTCAACTCTGAGAAGACCGAGGTTCTCATTCTCGGACCCTGTACCTCACCTGGGACAGCACCCTCGGGAGTCCACCCACCGACAGACCATGCACGGAACCTCTGCATAATCCTCGACTTCTCCCTCTCCATGAACCGCCAGATTAACGCCGTCGCATTCACCAGTTTCAACTGCCTCTACATCAAATTTATCCCCGCAACTGCAGAAAGACTGTCAACCACACACTAATAACCAGCAGAATAGACTAAGGAAATGCCCTCTACGCCGGAATCAACAAAACTCTTCAACACAAACTCCAAACCATCCAGAACGCGCCCAGCCAGGCTCGTCCTAGGAATACCGCGTCACGAGCTTATGACCCAACACCTACGAAGTCTCCACTGGCTCCTTGTCGAGAAGAGGGTCACCTTCAAACTCCTCAGCCATGCCTACAAATCCCTCAACAACATCAGACCAAAATACCTTAACGACCGAGTAAGTTTCCACGTACCCAAGAGGAACTTCCGCTCCGCCGACCTCGCCCAGGCAAAGGTCCCCTGCATCCGCAGAAACAGAAGCAGCAGGAGAGCTTTCTCCTTCATCGCAGCTAAAACCTGGAATGATCTCCTGGTCAACATCAGACGGTCCCAAATGATTCACACATTCAGGAAGGACCTCAAGACCTGGCTCTTCGACAGACCTGGACCTGCTCCCCTCTCCCCCCAGCACCTTGAGACCCTCACGGGTAAGTAACGCGCTCTACAAACCTCTGATTAATTGATTGATTGATCGGGGTGGGGGGTGGTCCTGGATATGGGGGAGGTGGATGTTGTAGCCATCGTGGGTATCCGGCCTGCATGATCAGTGGCTCCATGGCATCTGTTGCCCTTCAGGTGTGGCTCTGGGCTGGGCTCCCTTTTCTGGTGCAGGCTGTCATCTGACTTTACACCAGGTCAGAGCAGGTGTTAATTTCATGCAGCTAACACGCCTTATTGCCTGTTTTGTGGTCTTATTGCCGATCTGGCTGGCCGTTGAGAAAGTTGCAGAACAGTGTTGTCTCTGCTTTTTGAACGGCAATGCCTATTCTGCATCTCATTAGCGATAGTTGTGGTGGTCATCAGTGGTGATGTTTTTTGCGGCTGATATCGCAGGTAAACTTGTGATATTGGCTGTTACCAGCTTGTGGATGGGGCGTTAGTTTTAGTGCTACTTTGGCTGTGATAAAGTGCTGATAACGCTGCGTGGTTCCTTGAGAATATGCCCCATTGTCTTACATTTGGAAGGCAGACATGCATGGAAGATCAATAGGTAATAGCAGTTGCTCCACAATTCCGTGTTCCCCTAATTCTCCCAATACAAATGGTACCTCACTTGTATGGGTAAGCCTAATGCCCGCAACAGGAAACGGCCCAAAAGGCAATTTGGACACGACATTTTTATAGTGATAACTGACCCCTTTTTTTGCAAAGTGCTTAGTTGTGAATTTTGAACTTTAGCTCACTGGCACCTAGGGTAACCCAGCAAACCTTTACATTTTTCAAAAGTAGACACCCAGAGGAATCTAGGATGGGGTGACTTGAGTGGCTCTCACCAGGTTCTGTTACCCATAACCCCTTGCAATCCTCAAACTTGTAAAACAAAACACATTTTCCTCACATTTCTGTGATGAAAAGTTCTGGAAGCTGTGTGGATCCACAAAATTCCACCCACCCCGTATTCCCCAGAGTCTTCTGATAAAAATGGCTCCTCACTTGTGTGGGTAGGTCTAGTACCTGCAACAGGAAATGGCCCAAACGCGCCATGGACACACAACATTTTTACATTCAAAACAAATCCTTTCTTTGCAATGTGCCTCGCTGTGGTATTTGGACCATAGCTCTGTGGCGCCTAGGGAAAGATAGCAAACCTATATTTTGTTGAAAAGCAGACGCCCAGGGGAATCCAACTTGGGGTGACTTGTTTGGCTCTCAACAGGGTCTGGTACCCAGATTCCTTGCAAACCTTAAACTTTGGAGAAAAAAAGTTTTCCTCACATTTCTATGATGGAAGCTCTGGAATCTGCGTGGATCCACAAAAATCCACCTACCCCGCATCCCCCAAAATGTCCTCCAATAATAATGGTACCTCACTTGTGTGGGTAGGTATAGTGCCTGTGACAGGAAACAGCCCAAAACGCAACATGGAAACACCATATTTTTACAGTGAAAACTGACCATTTTTTTGCAAAGTGCCTAGCTGTAGATTTTGAACCCTAGCTCAGCCAGCACCAAGAGAAATGTAACAAACCTATACATTTATAAAAACTAGACACCCAGGGGAATCCAGGTTAGGGTGATTTGTCTGGTTCTCAGGATCTGTTAACCAGAATCCCTTGCAAAACTCAAACTTTGTCCCCAAAAATCACATGTTCCTTGCATTTCTGTGTAGGAAAGTTCTGGAATCTGCATGGATCCAAGAAATTTCACCAACCACGCTTTACCAAAAGTCTTCTTATAGAAATGGTAACTCATTTGTGTGGGTAGGCCTAGTGTCTGCGACAGGAAAAAGCCCAAAATGCAACGTGGACACAGCACATTTTTACAAGGAAAACTGACCCTTTTTCTGCAAAGTGCTTAGCTGTAGATTTTGAACCCTAGCTCTGCCAGCACCCGAAGAAAACCTAGCAAACCTATACATTTTTAAAAACTAAACACCCAGGGGAATCCATGATGGGGTGCCTTGTCTGGCTCTCACCAGGGTTTGTTACCCAGAATCCCTTACAAACCCCAAACGTTGTCCAAAAACCCCACATTTTCCTTGCATTTCTGTGAAGGAAAGTTCTGGAATCTGAGTGGATCAACGAAATTCCACTAAAGTCTTCTGATAACAATGGTATCTCATTTGTGTGGGTAGGCCTAGTCCCTGCAACAGGAAACAGCCCAAATTGCAACGTGGGCACACCATTTTACAGTGAAAACTGGCCCTTTTTTTTAAAAGTGCCTAGCTTTAGATTTTGAACCCTAGCTCTGCCAGCACCTGGGGAATCCTAGCAAACCTATACATTTATTAAAACTAGACACCCAGGGCAATACAGGATGGGGTGGCTTGTCTGGCTCCCACCAGGGTCTTTTACCCAGAGTCCCTTACAAACCACAAACTTTGTTAAAAAAAAACATTTTCCTCTCATTTCTTTGAAGGAAAGTTCTAGAATCTGCATGGATCCACACAATTCAACATACCCCACGTTCCCCAATGTCTTCTGATAAAATGGTCCCTCACTTGTGTGGGTAAACCTAGTGCCAGCGACTGGAAACAGCCTAAAACACAACATGGACACACCACGTTTTTACAGTGAAAACAGACCCTTTTTTTGCAAAGTGCCTAGCTGTAGATTTTGATCCATAGCTATGTCGGCACCTAGGGACACCTAGCAAACCTATAAATTTTTGAAAACTAGACATACTGGAAAATCCAGGATGGGGTGACTGGTCTGGCTCTTACTAGGCTATGTTACCCAGAATCCCTTGCAAACTTCAAGCTTTGTACAAAAAATTATTTTACCAACATTTCTGTGATGGAAAGTTCTGAAATCTGCATGGATCAACAAATTTCACCCACCCCGCATTCCCCAAAGTCTTCTGATAAAAATGGCAGCTCACTTGTGTGGGTAGGCCTAGTGCCCACGACAAGAAATGAACAAAAACCCAACATGGGACAAGCCACATTTTTACATTGAAAACAAACCCTTTTTTTGCAAAATGCCTAGCTATGGATTTTGAACCCTAGCTCTGCCAGTAGCTAGCAGAACCGACAAAACCTTTACATTTTTAAAAAGGAATCCAGGAGGGGGTGACTTGTGTGGCTCTAACCAGGTTCTGTTACCCAGAATCCCTTGCAAACCTCAAGTTTTATCAAGAAAACACATTTTCCCAACATTTCTGTGATAGGTGGGTCAAGTGCCCGTGGAAGGAACGATTTCCTACCCAGCACCTCCTGCACCCCTTAAATAGAGCTGAAAAAATATTTTTTTTCTCAAATTTCTGTGTGTGAAAGATGTTGTTTCACTGGACTGACACGAATTTCCTACCACCCAGGGTTCCCGCAGGTCTCCCGATAAAATTGGTGCCTCCCTCGTGTGGGTGGCCCAAGTACCTGCGACAGGCAAGGGCTCAAAACGTATTGAGGAGACATCAAAATTACCTATCGCAAAACAACCTGGTTTTGCAAGGGGGGTCATCTGGGTTTTTGGTCCAGGGCTCGGAGGCCATTTATGGAAACCTACCAAACACACACATTTCTGAAAACTAGACACCCGGGGGAGTCCAGGGAGGTATGTCTTGCATGGACCCTCAACGTTTTCCTAACAGGAATTCCATGCAAGCCTCAAATTTAGCAAAAAAATCACCTTTTTCTTAAATTTCTATGTGGGAAAGTTGTGGGATCACTGGGCTGACACAAATTTCCTACCACCCAGCATTCCCCCAGGTCTCCCGATAAAAATGGTACCTCAATCGCATGGGTGGTACCCAGCCCCCACCCCTATGTATAATGAAAAAAACAATCCCTGGTGCCTAGTGGGCTTTCTGCCTCCTGGGGGCAAATCGAGGGCTATTGACCCTTCTGCCTCTGGGGGGGCAGAAAAACTGCAGATTTTTTAAAAACAATTTAAGAAAATGATTCCTGTCATCTAGTAGGCTTTCTGCCCCCCATCTGCCTCCCAAGGGGCCAGAAAAACTGGAATTTTTCAGGAAGGGACGGGGGCATTGGCATGCCCATTTTGGTCAGCCGCATCCATGAATTCAATAAAACAAATACCTGCCATCTAGTGGGCTTTGACTGCCTGAGGTGCAGATTGGGGGCTACTGCCCCCATCTCCCCCAGGTGGGACATAAAGACTGATTTTTGTGAATTCATTTTGGGGGGACCAAAGGCACTTTCCCAAGGGGACGCTCTCCGCTCCCTGGTGGCTAGTAGGTATTTATTTTAAAGGTTTTATATAGCGCTGGCTAGACACGGAGGTATCAGAGCGCTTTACATGAGTATCAGATCATAGTTACAGGTTACATTGTTACAAAGGTTACACAGGTATTAGAGCATGGCAACATTGTTTCTTGTAAGGACGAGATAAACAATAAGCACAAATACGTAAGGGGAAGAGCAGGCAAGGGGAGAGATTCATGGGGAGAAGGGGGTAGGAGCAGGGGAAGTAGACCGATAATGAAGGCAGGAAAGAGGAGGGGAGGGTGAGAGACACAGCATGGAAAGAGGAGGGGAAGGGCGACTGGCAATCTAGGGTGATTCCCAAGCAGGGATCCACTATTGGCTCATTTAAATTTTTGTTTCACATACAGCCTCAGGAGCTGGGGTAGGTTTTCCCCAGCTCCCGAGGCTGTTGGGGGGGGGTAAAGGAAATCCCTCTGGTACCAGAGGGATTTCAAATGCCCTGTTCAAGGACGGCAAGGAGCCGTCCTGTGCACACAAGCACTGTGGCGCAGGACGGCTCCCACCCATCCTGCACATGGAAAGGGTTAAACACATATGTTATGTTGTTATGTTATTGACATTTATTGTGCGCACATCCACTCAAAGAGTGTCCTGGCGCAAACCAGGTAGAGGTGACGCTCAATGGAGCGCTATATGAAGAGAAATGTTTTCAACCGTTTCCTGAAAAGCCTCAGTCCTGAATACCACACACGTCCAAAGGAAGAGAATTCCAGGCCACCGCTGCCTTATTAGCCAAAGAGCTGCCTTGCATTTGCAGGAGGTGAAAACGGAAAATGACTACCAGAAGCTGCGTGGCTGAATGCAGCTGTCTCATGGGAACATAGAACTTGAAGCAATTCCTGAGGTGTACAGGACCAAGTTTGTACAGGGCTCAATGGCCTAGGGTGAGGGCTTTAAATTTAACTCTTTGAACCACCGGAAGCCAGTGAAGATCATGCAGGTGCTGCTTCATGCTAGATCTCACAGGAATGTTAAAAAGAGACCTTGCTGCAGCATTCTGCCCACCTGCAATCTCCTCAGCCGGTAGCTGGCAGGCCAATATATAGAGCATTCGCTTAATCGATGCATGAGAGAATCAAGGCACGGGTAACCAGTTCCTTGGCTGCCCTAGGGAGGGGGGGGAGGAATTTCCTGAGTGATTTAAGTGTGCCAAAGCATTGTCCCGCTATCCGCTTAATCTGTGTGGCAAACCGATATTTTCATCTAACCAAATTCTGAGATTGTTGGTAGGCTGCTACACGGAATTGGGCAGTGGATAGTCCACCTGCCAGATTGGTTCCCTAAACTCGGTGGAAAAGTCCCAAACAGGAGGATCTCTGATTTGTCCTCATTAGATTTAAGCTGCGCGGAGAGGAGCCATTGAAAAACAGCTGTAAGGCATATTCTAGCTTAAAGAGTGGATGAGTCATTCTTGTTCCAAGAGAGGAGGAACTAAGTATCATCAGCGTTTGCAATGTTCTTAGCACCCTGCTCCTCCGCCAGCTGAATCAGTGGGGTGACATAAATATTAAAAAGGAGAGGACTCAAGGTGGAACCCTGAGGCACTTCGGTGGTCACTTTTTGAGGGGCAGATGAGGACAGGGAAGCCAAACTTTCTGTGATCAGTCCTGCAGGAATGATTTTAGCCAGATCCATGCAGACCCAGCTATACCAATATCCGAAAGGCAGACCAATAGCAAATTGTGAGGCACAGTATCGAACGCAGGAGAGAGGTCCAACAAAATTAGGGCCAGTCTGCCACCAGCAACCAAGCAATCATGGATTGCTTTAGTGATTTCAACAAGGGTTGTATCCGAACTATATGAGGCTCTGAAGCCTGATTTGGCTGGATGGACCAGATCAGAACCTTCACCATAGTTGGTAAGCTGTTTATTGTCAGCTTTCTCACAGACTTTCGCCAGAGCCGGCATGAGAGAGATAGGGCGGTAGCTGGCTGGTATACATGGGTCCAAAGAAGGTTTTTTCAACAGAGGCAACAGTTTGGCCTGTTTAAAATGAGAGGAACAGTAGCGGTCTGTAAGGACTTGTTGATCAAACTATTAACTTTACTACTTCTGCAACTGATGCCAGCAGCCTAGCCAGACAGGGATCCAATGAGGAGCCTGATTTCAAGGTTTTAAGAATCATCAGGGTGTATTGCAAGTCAATATGCCATCAGAGAAGGAGATGGAGAAGGGACAGGTGTAGGCCCTTTGGAGAATAACATCCCTGCTATAGTGTTAGTGTCAATATTAAAACTCGCCTGTAGCGCCTGAATCTTATCAATAATGGGGCCAGGAAGCTCTGTACAATGGAGAAGATTTCCTTGTCATTATATTTGGAAAGAGCAATGCGCTTGGCATAAAAGAGACTCTTGGCGTGCCATATGGCCGCATAATATGATTTCTGGGCTTTTTTTAATGTCTGCTTATCTAAAGGGTTGTATGACAATCTCCAGCAGCTCTCAAGTTTTTTGCACTGATGTTTCAGCGTTTTAAGCTCACTGGAGAACCATGGTTTTGAAGGAGAATCTCAGCTCCATTTGTGCAGTGGGGAGAAAGATAAATGTTCAACCGCCTGCGATATCCAGCTCGTAAAACTCTCCAGCGCACCTCCCAGATCTTTAGTAAGGGCTGGCCGAGTCTCAGCCAACATCAGGCAAAAGGTTGGGGGATCAATTTTATGGGAAGGTCTCCCTTGACAAGGCGGGTTAGGTAGGAGATAGCCATCTATAGTCCACGAGAAATGGCTCAAGAAGCGATCAGTCCAGGATACCTGGAGGGGTTCTTTGACAATAATGGGGAAATTAGGACATATTGGGTCTAGGTTGTGTCCTCCACTATGCGTGGGGGAGTTGATCCATTGGAAGAGCTGAACAGGCTCAAAGAGTCAAGGCATTCTCGAGTTTCCCCCGACTCCACACAGTCCAAATGGATGTAAAAGTCCCCCAGAAGCAGAAAATGGGAAAAGTGAAGGGTGCAAGGAATAATGACATCACCCAGGGCTTTAAGAAAGGCTACTTCAGGCCCAAGAGGTCTGTTGATCAGTGTGCCGCACAAAGTGAAGTGGGGTGAGATGGTGATATGAAAATCCAGCGCCTCACCCTCTCCTATTTCCAGGGTCTCTCAATGAGGGAAGATCCACTTGTCCCTAAATACCACCGCTATACTACTGCCTCTCCCAGTTTTGCGGTCCACGAGGGAAACTTTATATCTCCCAGGAAAGGCCAGCTCTATTACTGGGTTGGAGAACTCATTAAGCCTCGTCTCTGTTATGAACAGTAAGTCAATAGACTCATCAAAGAGGAGCTCGAAGATGTCATGGGAGTGCTTAGCTAATGATCGAGCATTAATCATAGCTGCTAAGAGGCATTACTCCTTCTGCTTTTTGAGAGGAGAAATGGTGGAGGGAGAGAAACTACCTGTTCCGGGCGTAGACAGAAATTGCATCTCTCACAGACCATGGACAGGTTTTCTAAAACTTCTGAATGGCACGAGCGATGCAACGTTGAGGGCGTACCACGAGCGACTTGCCACGACTATAGGTCTGGGAAGAGGCTCACGGAAAGTAGGCAAAACAGGCAGCATAGCTGGCACTGGCCGCTTCCGGGATGCTGATGGGCGCAGTTGGGCTTGCCTTAGGCAGACGCTGCTCTCCTTTTCGGCCTGGCTTCTCCTCCTATGGAATAATTTTACGTCATGAGCGCTAAAGGCAGATTTGATCTGCCATATTTATTTACAAAGGGTGATTCTTTGGCGAGGTCATGGGGCAGGTTTGGGGAATGAGCAGCATTACTGAGATGCATATGCATGTGTGTGTGTGTTGGGTGGAGGGCCTGAAATGGCTGTGTGTGTTGTGTGCTGCAGGTTCACCATGGGTTACAGTATAGGTTAGAGCTCCACAAATGTTTTTATGAGCCCCTGATATTCATAGTTGTAATTACGGACGCAGCGTACCTCATTTTGATTGATACATGTTCAGAAGCATCTTTTATGAAAGGCGCCACCTCTCTTTCTCGTGCAGTACTGAGTCGAGGGCATGGACAGGGACTTGATTTCATGTGGCTTCAGCATGTCAGACACAGAGCAGTGAATAGCGCCTTGTGCAGCATTTCAGCCTTTGTCTATTAATGCAAGGAATACAACAGTGAATGCATCTGCTCATAGGGATGTGCAGGTTCCTAACATGCTGCTGTTTCATCATCATCATCATTGCACATTCACAATGGAGATATTTGCACAATTCTGCCAGGGTGTCAGGATACTGTGTATGAGGTGAACACAGTCCAGGTGGAACAACATCCACAGTGCCTGCTAGCAACCTTGCGCCCCACTGTTTAGTATTAATGCAGAAAGAGCTCATCGCTGTGAGTGTATTTTGCGGCAAAGGTTGGCGCAGTCAGGAGATACTTTGGTTCTTTCTCCAATGCCTACTAGCACAGTGATGGTTCACAACGGTCTGGCTCATGCGTTCCAAAGAATTGTGACAAAGTTATGTTTTCGTTGAGTGAGTCAGCTTATGCACTTACTGCTACGTGAAGATGAATCCTCATGTCTGTTAAGTAACTTTCTAACTTCATGATCACATACCAGAATAAATAACACATCAATATATACACACCTCGAAATGTGTAATAAAAACTCGAGATTTCATTTGTAAATTACATGTTTTCCTCTAAGAATGTTTGGGCAAGAGCCTTGGTACCATAGCTACCATAGCTGCCAAGATTTCAGTTTGCTTAAGAGTGGAATTCCCATGTGTGTAGTGCGTATGTTATTACATTTCAAGCCTTATCAGTGACACTTTATTGTGAGTGTAATAAGACAGTTGCATCCATTTCAAGAGATAAGTTTTAGAAATGGCGACTTTTTCTCGCATGTAACAGTCCTAAAAGCCTGAATTGACCCACAGGCGCTTTCTTTTATACTGAGGTGGCATTTTGGGCAAAAGAACGATGAGAGAGATAATTACCCCAAGCTATTGCCAGTGATTAGACTTACTTCAAGCAGCCTCCCATTGTTTTTTCGGTGTTTGATGTATCACTATAGACTGAAACACATGCCAAGATTGTCCTTAAACAGTGTAAAACAACTTTAAAAGTCCCCACAATTACAATGTGTGCAGTTTCCTAGCGTATGATTGCTTATGAAAGTCATCGGTGCAGCAGTGAAGCTGGAAAGAACTCTTACCAATTTATCTTTGATCATGATTGAGATTCATGTTTTGTGCAGCTATGAACTAAAATTGATCATCTCTTATATGAAATGACCTTTGTTCTTTGGACAGCCAGGGTGTGGGCTTTTTGAATGCAGTTTGAAATTAGTTCCATCTGTGCACAATATCATCAAATTTGTATGCATTCTGCTCCATGGCTACATACTTATAAGTTCCCAAAAGTGAGACCGATTGCACTTCAAAGGCTTGTTTTATTTTTGTGGTGATATTTGCAATTACGTCACAACGTTATATGCGGTGGCTGGGCTGAGCATCTCAACTAATTCATGAAATTCGCACATAGGGAAAAAAATGTTTTTTGATGTCTTCTTCACATTAGAGGTCCCTCAAAGACCACTATATTCCACCCATGGAGTCAGGGTACCTGTACCCCGACCCCATATATAGCTATCAATATTTATTTTGACCCTTTTGGGACGTGTCCCTTTACATAAAATGGCGGGCGCAACTTTTTACACAAGTCAATCACAACATTCATATTGGGTGTGCATATCCGAGACTCATCACAAAGTATTCACAAAGTCTTCACAACCTCAGATACAAATTTGTATTTTCTTTATTATCTCATTAACTACTGAGTGGATTTACACCAAATCACAAAAAGGACGCTTTCTGGACTAAGATCTAAATTTCTGCCAAAATTGGTGTAATTCCGTTAAGCGGTTCAAGCAGTAGTCTTGTCTAAAATCCCTATAGGAATTAACATGGGAAACACACTTTCTTAACCCTGTTTTCTCGGCTCCACTTGACGGATCACACTGAAACCTTCCATGCACAATATGACCGGGGTGGGCACTGGTATTTGAAAATTCTCATGAAGATTCATCAAACAGCGCCAAAGATAAATACAGGTCAAAAATGCTTTTCCTTTGGAAACTATGACCTAATTATAACTACCTACTATATGTAAATGAGACTAGCGAGTGCATTGTAATTTGTTTGTTATGTCTTTGATATTTTCCTTATAAAAACGTGGTGAAACTGGTTCTCTTTGGATTTAGAAAGGTTGTGGTACAGCCGAAACATTAAAATGATCTGAATTACCTCGGTCTTCATGTCTGTGCTCTCATCTTCTAGAGTTGGGAGGTAGTTTGGATATAAGAGAAAAATGTGGGGGTCCAAAAATGTTAATTCCCATAGAGATTATAGACATGTCTACTGCCTGAACCGCTGAACGGAATTAAACCAATTTTGGCAGAAAGCTAGCGGTTGGCTCAGAAAGTGACCTTTTTGTAAATCAACATAAATCCATTCAGCAGTTTTGGAAATATTAAGGGAAATCCAAATGTGTATACATAGGGATGCGTATCCTCAGAGGATCCAACAGTCCCTCTGCTGAAATGTGATTGGCTGCCAACACTTCAACCATAAAGTGTTGGCAGCTATCTTGGGACTCGACTTCCCGCAAACAAACTGTCAAAAAAACAAGAGGGCAGGGTAGGAATACTCTGAACCCCTAGACCTCTTGGGGGGTGTTCCTGCAGGGGAAAAAAGCATTTTTTAAAACATTTTCTGCGGGAGATGTGAAGGATCTGCAGCTCCAACTGAAAAATAAAATAAAAAGTGGCGCGCTCTGCCGCGCTTCTGTAAAGTTTGACCCTAGGTAGGCCAGGTCCTGGGGGCATGAGCAATTATATAATGGAGGGGGTGCATGGGCGTCCCTCATAGGGCTTATGAGAGCCCTGGAGACTGCCACCTCCCCAATGCACTATAACATATGTATGTCAGTAGGCCCACTGGGCTTGTCCATACCTGGGGACCGCAACCTCCCGGGGCAAAACATATAAAAATATTGCGGGGCCCACCTGACACCCCAACAGAGCGGGGACCAGCACCTCCCTTTGGCAATTTATTGAATTTAAGGGGGGCTGGGCAGCCTCCCTGAAATCCCTGGAACCGCCAACTCGAAATGGCTCCCTCATTGAAATAAATTAATGTAGGGGGTCCGTCGTGGACCCCTGTCCTTTCGGAACATCACCTCACCAAGGCAAAGTATTGTGATGGAGGGGTGCTGAGCAGCCTCCCTTGTAGAGCCATTTATGGCCCTGAGGACCTCCACCCCCCCCAGGGCTGGCTCCTGCTACCTCCTGAGTTGCCCACCCTCCGGAGGTAGCTGTTTGCTTAGCAAAAGCAAATATAACTCTGCTTTCGGTAAGCCGGAGCAGTCAAACAGCTCCAGCTTGCGGAAAGCAGAGTTTTCTTCTGTCTCCCTGCACCCAAATATGTATGCAGGAAAACACATGAAAGCATTGCTCCTGTAAGCAGGGAGCTTCTATTTTAAGCAGCTCCCTGCTTGCGGGAGCATTTACAGGTCTTGCAAGAGGCAGGGGCTCCTTCCGTGGTCCCATAGCACACTGGGTTCCATGGGGTGCTCAGAAGACATGGCTGGGCACCAGGGAATGGGTTATAGGGGCCAAAATCGGCCTGGGAGAGGGGCTGTGCAGCCACCTTCATCATTTTAAAATATATATTTCTAAAGGGTGCCCTGGGGATGGGGTCCCCAGGGCCGTATGTGGCCAGGGAGGAGGCCACGTGGCCATCCTTCAACTTTGATAAATGTATGTGGCACCGAGGAGGCCAGGGGTCTGCATGGCCCACTTCATATTGTTTTAAATAAAGGCCCCAGGGAAGCTGTGGTTTCCGGGGCCCGTGTGGGTCAGCATTGCCCCCCATGCAGTCATATAAAGATAAGCCCCAGGGAGGTGGTGATCCCCAGGGCAAACAAATGCCCATAGAGTGGGGCCCATGCGCACTACTGGTTGGGGGATGAAGTCCACTTGGCTGCTGTGGGTTGGTGGGGGCTCATATCCCCTATTGTTGCGACAAGTAAGTCTCAAACAGCTGGATTGCAGAGACCTGGTCAAAGGCCATGCTCCCTTTCTCAACCACTCTGCAAAGGGGCCTCCTGGTGCACTACTAGTTAGGAGATGAAGTCTCCTTGGCTGCTGAAAGTTTATGGGGGCCAAGAACCCGTAGTGTTGCCACAAATAAGTCTCCCATAGCTGGATTGCTGAGACATAATCATCAGAGACCCACCCCCTTTCTCAACCACTCTGCAAAGGGGCCCCCCTGGTGCACTACTTGTTCGGAGATGAAGTTCCCTTGGCTGCTGAAGGTTGTTAGGGGCCAAGAACCCCTATTGTTGCAACAAGTAAGTCCCCCACTATGGGATTCCTGAGACATCATTTAAGCCTCACCCCCTTTCTCAATCACTGTGCAAAGGGGCCTCCTGGCACACATCTGGCTTGGGGATGAAGTCCCCATGACTGCTGAGGGTAGTTGGGGGCGAAGAACCCCTATTGTTGCCACCTGTTTGCCTCCCATATCTGTATTGCTGAGACGTCATCGAAGGTTCTGCCCCCTTTCTCAACCACTATGCAAAGGGGCCTCCTGGCCCACAACTGGTTGGGGTATGAAGTCCGCTTGGCTACTGATCGTCGTTGGAGGCCAAGCACCCCTATTGTTGGGTCAAATAAGTCCCCCACAGTGGGACAGCTGAGACATCGTCGAATACCCCAACCCCTTTCTCAACCACTCTGAAAAGAGGCTTCGTGGAGCACTACTAGTTGGGGGATGAAGTACCTTTGGCTGCTGTGGTTCGTTGGGGCCAAAAACCCCTATTGTTGCCACAAGTAAGTCCACGACAGCCAGATAACTGAAACATCATTGGAGGCCCAGTCCCCTTTCTTAAAAACTCTGATAAGCGGGCTCCTCATGCACTACTGGCTGGAGGATGAAGTCCCCTTGGCTGCTGAGGGTCATTGGGGACCATGAACCCCTATTGTTGAAACAAGTAAGTCGTCCACAGCGGGACTTCTGTGACGTCAAAAGCCCCACCCTCTTTTGCAAACACTCTACAAAGGAGCCTCCTGGTGCACTTCTGGCTAGGGGATGTAGTCCCAATGGCTGCTGAGGGTCATTGTGGGACAAGAACCCTTAGTGTTGCCACAAGTAAGTCCCCCACAGCCAGATTGCTGATATGTTATTGGAGACCCCACCCCCTTTCTTGACCACTCTGCAAAGGGGCCTCCTGGCGCACTTCTGGTTGGGGGAAGAAATCCCCTTGGCTGCTGACTGTCGTTGGGGCAAGACCCCCTATTGTTGCCACAAGTTAACCACCATAGCTGGATTGCTGAGACCTCGTCAAAGGCCACACCCTCTTTCCCAACCACTCTGCGAAGGGGCCTCCGGCACTCTGCTGGTTGGAGGATGAAGTCCCCAGGGCTGCTGAGGGTTGTTGGGGGCCAAGAGCCCATATTGTTGACACAAGCATGTCCCCATTAGCTGGATTGCTGAGACGCCCTCAGAGGCCCTACACCTTTCTAAATCACTCTGAAAAGGGGCCTCCTGGCGCGCTGCTGGTTGGAGGATGGAATCCCCTGAGCTGCTGAGGCTTGTTGGGGACTAAGAATCCCTATTGTTGTGACAGGCAAGTCCCTTATAGCCGGATTGCTGAGACATCATCCAAATTCAAAATCCCCATGCATTTTCCATACATTTCTTTAGGCAGCACCACCTCAAACGCTGCTGAACGGAGTTACACCAAATTAGACAGGAAGCTAGATCTTGGTTTGCAGAGTGTGCTATTTGATTTTGTGTAAATCTGTTTTGCAGTTTTTGAGAAACTATGGTTTAAAAATATTTGTATGTTTGGATGAGCCTAAAGGGAGCTGCTGGGTTGGTCCATGTGGACGCCTTCCCTTTTTTGTTGTATTTGGGAAAAGGGGCTGCAAGACCCACTCCTCTTAGAGCTTGACCCAGAGTGAGGTTCTTGGGGCCCAATAAGGCTCTAGGGGGGCTGCATACCCCTCCCCTGTTTAATTGTATTTGGCCTCAAGGGATGGGGTCTCTGGGGTGTTTGGCTCTGAAAGGTGGCCACACAGCCTCCTCCCCTTTCTATTGGAATTGGCCCAGGTGATAGGGTCCCTGGGGTCAATTAAGTCTCAGGAAGGAGGGCTACATGTCCCCCTCTCCTTAATATATATGTTTTGGCTTCACAGGATGGGTCCCCAGGCCAAAAGGCCAGCCCTATACAGTGATTTCCAAAGGCTTAGTGTGTCATGGGGTTGGCAGCCTGCTGGGTGTTTTGCCACAGGGCCTGGTGGCAGGCCAAGCCCTGTGTCAAACTCCCCCATGTGCATAAAGACTGTACGCAGCTTGGGTTTGGCATTCTGTGATGAGTTTGGTGTAATGCCTGAGCAGAAGGTAATTACTTTGCTTTAAAAAACGGTAGACATCCACTGAAAACACCAAAAGGGTAAAGTCATGTTATATTTACGTGTGATAAAAAGATCTATTTTTGATTTAAAAAAAGAAATCCTAGCAATTCACACAAAACAACAAAGGTTAAAGTGATGTTATAGTTTAGTGAATATGTAAGTAGCAACATTAATGTTTTGAACTAAAAAAAGTACAGAAAATCACCAGCATTAGTTAACAGACCAAACTATAACTTGCGTCCCCGAGTGGTTTTCTCTGAGCAGTTGTATATAGATGGAACACCGTGTGCAGTAGTAGTTTGTCTTTCACCTGTTGTTGTTAGTCGCCATGATTGTCAGATGGTTTCTTAAGCTAGCTATAAAGTAGAATGTGCTGCCTCTGATTATCTCATTTTGGGAGGTATTATCTTCCAAACATATTTCAAATTCACGTGCACCCTGATTGGAGATAATCAAAGGTAGTGATCTCTGCATTATAGCTTTCGTAAGGAACCATTGGCGAATCAGGAGTCTGTCATTGATGACTATGATATACTAACTAATGGGAGTGTGCTTCGATGTTTATAAAACTTGGAATGTAAGACTACCTGTTGAAACCAGCATTTAGAAAGGCAAATCCTCAACGAAACTCATCTGGCTGATATAATACATTGATTCCTGAAACCCGATGAATGCTCCTTGATGTTCCTTGGGGAGCGTTGTTGTTGGAAATGTTTTTACGTGTAGCCACTTGCACGATAATGAGGCCGCTGTCACTCGATTTTTATGATATGTGCCTTACCTCACTTGAATTTCAAAGACTATGGGACTGATTACAATCTTGGCAGATGGGATAATCCCTCACAAATTTGATGGATATCTCGTATTATAAGTTCCATAGCAAATAAATGGAATTCTGATCATAATCAGGCACTAAGGGGCAGATTACGATGCCGTAATAAATGGGTCCGACCGGTTCCTACGGCATTTTAATCGGCTGTTCAGATTAATTTCCGACTGACCCATTTGGATTGAGTCGGTTGGTAAGGAATCCGGACAGGATTTCCGAATGGCTTTGACAGGCTCAGAAGCCATGCATTCCGGTCGGAATGCATTCTCCTATTGTAAAGAATAGGACTGTGACAGAACAGGTTGCATCCTAATTGCTGGGTTGGGGCCGCCAACAGGAGGTCGGTCGGTCCTAGTACCGAATCGATGTCGGACGGACTCAGGTCCCCCAAAATTGCAATCGGCCCTAAGTCTGAAGATAAAACTTCCGACCACGTCAAACCTGGTCTCTGTATCTGACTCACGGCTCACCATAGTGGGCCTTAACTTGCTCCTGTGTACTGTTCAAACTCAAATAAATGATAATGGTTTTATTACACTTTGCTTTGCTTTTCTAAAATGGTTTGAGAGGTTTCTTATTTTGTTGGTACAACATAATACTTTACACATTTTCTCAAAGTTAAGCCTGTCTGCTCTGTGCGATATTTACCAGAGGATTGAGCTCAGGTTAATTTAGTGATATTAAAGGTTCACCCTGACAATGGTTGTGGTTATTACTTTAGGCGGATAGCTACCACACATATGTAGTTTTCAAATAGAATACTACTTTCACAGTCAGATTTCTTTCCCTAATTCTCTACAATATTTCCAAGTGGGGTAGGAGTTAATTTCTTCAGTAGGAAGAGATTTACTTCTGAAAGGGGTGAAAGAATGGTGCCTTCTAAACCCAAAAAAGAATGATGATGGATTAAACCCAGATCAGTTGACTGGGGTTGAGTGCTTGCAAAGTTCAACACTCCGTCCATCATCCCCTTTGGTTTTGCTTTTTTCGCCCTAAGTTGTCAGGGTATGCCCAGATATGGGTCTCTTGCTCACTTTGCCACTGGATTCAAGCTTACTTTGCGGATGACGGCTGATTAGCCAGAAACCGGTCCCAGGATGCTTGTTTCCGGTCCAGGGAAGACATGGCTTGGTAGTTCGGGCTGGACTGTTCCCATGAGGCACATGATGGATTAAACCCAGCTCAGTTGAGTGCTTGCAATATACAACACTCCGTCCATCATCCCCTTTGGTTTTGCTTTTTTCTAAACACAAATGGCATTGTAATAAAATTCCATCACGCTAGCAGAATTTGTAATGTGAGTAATTTTTGTTTTATAGGTTGATATATGGCTGTGTCAGCTTTCACTTGCTCCAGTCTTGATTACTGTAACATGACTTACATGCTAATGATAAGTATTCTTTTCAAGTTGAATCTGTAGAAGCTAGAGTCTCTTTCCTTTCCTAAGCATATCTCATAGGGCCTCCTTGTCTCATAAAAAGACTAATGCCATATTAATGCTCCTGTCGTATCCTGTTTAATCTCTCTATTTCCAAGTGTCACTACCAAACTAGGCAAAGTGATTAATCTTTTTCTGTCGGTGATCACATGCTGTGTTAAACTTTTCCTTTGTAGTGTAGGAGGATGCATCTGTGAGTCAGGCCGCTTGTGTCCCACTGCTTCTTCTTCAGCATTGCCTCACTATATCCATACGCTTTAAAAATACTTGGAGTGGGGCGTGGCTTGGACGGCAATGAGGAGAGTTGCCTGAGCCCAGAGCTCCGCTACACCCCAGAATGTAAACGAGGAAAAAGCGGACGTCTTTTCTATGAACACAGAACTACCACAGTAGAAATCGGAAACCACAACGCATCAAAGGGTCCGAACGGCAGCACCCACAAAGAGCTACATGACGCCGTAAAATGAACTTCTAGAGACGAAAGCTGAGGTGCTGCGCTGATAAAATGGCACCTGCTAGATGTGGCACCTCAGCGTAGCGGCGTGTAAAGGCAAGCAAACTCCGGAGGGACCCCTCCAACAGCTAGGTCAATGAAGGATAACCCCCCCAGCAAAGCGAGATACCCCACAACCGACAGCCCGCTAAAAAAGCACCAATACCCCACTGTCGAAGTTACAGGCGAAACTGAAACAGAAAATCCGACTGGGGGCCGACATCTTGCGAAGGGCGGGGCGAGAAAGGCATAGTAACACAGCGCACGGGGGTAGATAAAGTGATGAGCCAGCCGAACCCTGGGCAATATCCTGCAACTACACGACTGGAGGGCACAAGCAGTGGAATCAAGCAGGACAATCAGGCAAAGCAGGCTAAAGGTACGAGCGAGTATGAGATAAATGCTTAACAGGGGGCCGCCACCTTGGAAAGAGCACAGAGTGAAAGAGACCTGGTTGCAGCACAGGTTGAAGGGCCGGTGGGACTACTACCAGCACGGTCAGTGAGCGATAACCCCCACAGCATAGAACCCCCCAAGGGCAACAGACTGCTAGAAGCCCAGGTGCCCCAACAACAAAGACACGGGCAAAAGCGAAACTAAAGAGGCGACAGGAGGTCATTTTGAGTGAGGCCTGGCGTTAAAGAGTCCGGCGCAGATTGTAAGGAGTGAGATCACAACGCAGGGCGGAGTTCCGAGCGACAGCCCCACCGACCAGCAAAGTACCCCCAGTGACGCCAAGCCGCTAGGAGCCCTTGGGCCCCACTAACAGAGACACGGGCAAAAAGCAAAACTGAGGAGCTGACAGGGGGCCACCATCTTGTGTGGGGCGTGGCGGGGGGATTTCGAAGCTCTGCGCAGTGTACTCCACAACAAACAGAACACAGCACAGCATCGGTAACGAGCCGACAAGGAGGCACTAAGGGCTGCGATACCTCTCCCACAATGAACATAAGAGATACCGAAAAGGGAGACAGCTGGAGAATCTGACCTGAAAGGCAAAAGCCAGCGAGTACAACCCATGAGTGAAAATAAAGGGAAGCAACAAGGTCACAACACGGGAACAGGCGCCCAGGCACCCACCAGCTACCAGAAAACTGAGCGATCCATCAACAATCGTAACCAGCGAGGGAACAGCCATTCAAGTGAGTGGGCAAGGGTGAGACACAAAGAAGGGGGTCGTTAACAAAATCAAAACCAAAATAAGACTAGAAGATCTGGGACCCACAGGTGGGGGAAAAGATCTCAATCACCACTCAATATGGGAAAGTAGAACCACCACGGCGGAAAAAACACACACAAAGACCCAACACGAGGAAAAAATGCAAACATCACAGGGGAGGCAGTGCCAACACGTAAGCCCATTAAGAAGTGCCTGGAACCAAAAACCGGGCACCTCAAGAGTGACGAAGGGGCCACACAAGCAGAGCCACAGCAAGCGCTCACAACCAAACTGGAACAACTGAGCAGAGACAAGAGATTTGTGCTCCTCAAAAACCAAAAGAGGGCTAGCGAACATGGCCGGCAATGAGGGGAAATGCTCGCAGCCTCTGATAAAGACCAGACCGGAGGGCCATGCTGAGTCACCCATCAAGCACAAACCAGACCTAAACAGCACCTTGGACAGCATTTTCAAAAAACGTGCAGGAGTTCATGTCCTAGCCAAATCAACCAAACTAACCACAGACGCGATTTAGCTTGAATTGGCTGCGGTAAGAGCAGACACACACGCAGCAAACAACAGACTCTCTGTGGTGAAACAAAGGGTGAGTGACATAGAAGACGGGGGCTTTCACACAAGCAAAGCGATCGGCACTCTGGCTAAGGAGACCAGAGCCCTCCAAAAACAAGCGGCAGAATTTGAGGACCGCAGTAGGAAAGGTAATATAAGGAACCTAGGAGTGCCGGAAGGAGAGGAGGATAAAGCGGGCTCAAGCGGGTAACTTGTGCAGGCCCTCATCCCCGAGCTCACGAAACTCAAATTCGAGAACCCATTTGAGCTGGACAAGGCCTACAGAGTGCCTGCCTTCAAATCTACAAACAGGTCCGGCCCAAGACCCATAATATGCAAACCACTACCTCACACCACACGGACGCCATTTTCGGAGTAGCAAGGAAAAACCCCAACTTACAATGGAACGGCCACAAAATTATCCGTACACAGGATTACTTGAAGACTACAGTAGACATAAGAAAAGGTTTCCTAGCCCAGAGAGACAAGCTGAGGAACGAAAACATTGTTTTCTCCTTCGCTGGCCCCACTAAATTTAGGATAAGCAACAAAGGGAGATCTCACACATTTGGGGACCCAATGGAACTAGCAAGATACCTACAGGGACCGGTCCAACAGGAAATGGAGACATCAGCGTCAGCATCAGGCAAGAGAAGCGCGTCACCAGACCTAGCGGCAGAATAGGCAGGGAAAGCCAAGCAAGAAGCTAAGGCTAACCCCAAGTGACCCACTTAACCCAAGGCGGGAAACCGGAATGAAGCAACAACAAGAGACAACATATCTACCTCAAGACAACAAAGTCTACCTCATGTGCTCGCCAAAATAGAACCTGAATATGTCCAAAACCTCAATGGATTCAGGAACTCTACATGAGTCACGGCGGAAGGCCAATTTGTATAACTTAAGATAACAAATTCTACCTCATGAACAATCCAAGCAGTTAAGTCTGCAATATTGCCGTATCGACAAAGACAATAAGTCATTAGACACCAGGACGTGGTCCCTGTGGAACAGATCCGTTTCAACAGTCAGGAAATATCCGCACACATCAGAGAGTAAGCAACCAAGAGAGGAGATAAGACTCTGATATATCCTTTCCACTTATAAGCAGGGGAGGAAGCTAACAAGCTAAATATACAACACAGTGGGAATAACTACCTCATAAGCACACCAAGCCAAATTGCCGGTAACAACAAAGACAAACTCAGATAACACCATTGAAGCAACGAACCTGCACGGACACGTCAAAGACTATAAGACTTATCTACTAAATCTAAACAAGCGGCCCACACAGGAGGAGCAACTGAGCCATGCACAGCAGAGAAGTGTCCAGTTCGATCAGCCATATGACTTACTATATCCTTTATTTTTACATTAATTAGAATGGCTAATTAGATAAACATGTCCATAAATGTCCAAGCGTAGACAAAGAAGGGCAGTACAATCACAGTGAACTAGTATTTCCCGGGGCGGGGCGGGGTGGGAGGGATCTTGCCGTTGCACGTCCAAAGCACGATGTTTTTGCTCGGGGGAGGGGAGTGAGAGGGCGTGGGGGGTCGTCTTGTCTGTCCTGTCCGTCCTGTATGTCTTTGTCCATGTCTACGTATGTGTCCTCACCAAACTTTCTGATAGACCGTCCCACACGATTTTGCTACTACAACCAGTCACCCTGGCGCACGCAGCTATGCCAAAAGTGCCCTTACGCAGTAGCCACTACACTAACGTTGAGCCCAGGATAGGAGAAAACAAACGAAATGGGGGAGAAAGATAGCGAGGTCCACACACTGTATGACATGACACAGAATAAGAACTAAGCCCTGCATGCAGACCTAAAGATAGTCTCCCTCAACGTAAAGGGTCTAAACCACTCGGTTAAGAGAAAGAAGGTACTCGACTACCTTGCAAAGATTAAAGGAGATATCGTTCTCTTACAAGAAACCAAACTCTCCAAGGAAGACGTGATTAAGCTTAGGGCGAGATGGATAGGACAGGTAGCCTGCTCCCCAGCGATGAGCAAGACGCGGGGGTCATCACACTGATAAATAGGAAATCTGAGATAACCATTGAAAATGAAGAGCATGAAGAGGAAGGGAGATTAATAATAAGTCAGCTGAAGAGAGGCACCAAAACCATACTAGTAGCAAACATATATGCACCAAATACAGATGACATATCATACTGGGAGGGTGTATCGAAGAAACTGGAGGCGAACTACTCGAATGACATGACTGTACTGGCAGGAGACTTCAACCTGGCACTAGACTATACCCTAGACAGATAATCGATATCCCAGGCCCGGCCCCTGGCCTCGCACAACACTCTAAAAAACATATGCAACAGATTTAACCTGAAAGATCCTTGGCGTTTGCAACACCCCAACACCAGGAATTACACTTTCTACTCTAATCCACACAACTCCTACAGCAGAATAGACTACATCCTCATCTCAGGCACCCACACACACACTTGACAGAACACTCGGAAATTGCAGCAAGAACAATCTCCGACCACTCATGCATCAGCCTACAACTAGCAGGCTGACACAACGAACACACCACCCGCAGATGGTGGTTTAACAACATTGTCATGGCAAAGCAGGAAGACAAAACCAAAATTGAGCAAATCATCAGGGACCACGTCAAAGATAATGACACATAAGACATAAACCCCAAAAGCCTGTGGGACGCACTTAAAGCAACAGTTAGAAGAGCGTTAATTGAGATCAAAGCCAGACGTAATAGAGAAGCAAACAGCACAGCTAGACCAACTAGAAAGAGACATCAAACAACTGGAAACCAAACATATCGGGGACACTAAGAACACTGGTACGCATGTAGAGCTCACAGGGAAAAAAAACGAATTGAACAGAATTCTTAGTGAACGTGCAGGCCTATGGATAAAGAAATACAAACAAATTAACCTCTGTGAGGCAAACAAGGCAGGGAAAATCCTAGCGTCATATCTTAAGCACAAAGACAACACTGCATCTCCGCAATCACAGACGCAAACAACATCGCACACACCCAAAATAAGGACATCCTAAGAACATTCATGGAATTCTACCAAGAGCTCTACCAAAGAGACAATACTCTTGATCAGGCAGGCAGCAAGGCCTACCTAGACAGTCTCAACCTGCCCAAGATATCAAATGAGGAAGCCATGGCACTAGGTCAAGACATAAAAGCTGAGGAGATTGCAAATGCTATCAGGTCCCTGAAGGACAACAAAGCCCCAGGCCCAGATGGCTACACGGCCCCTTTCTATAAAAGCTTCCAAAATCAGCTCCTACCGGTCATACAAAACGTCTTCAACCACTACGAAAGGGAAGGGGAGGTAACAGAATCTATGTTGCAAGCAAACATAATTGTCATACCCAAGGACGGCAAAGATACACAGCGGACCAAAAACTTACACCCCATTTCACTTATCAACATAGATTGCAAGATATACGCCAAAATCCTAGCCACAAGACTAAACAATGTGCTCCCACAACTGATTGGAAACACACAGGTAGGCTATCTGAAAACGCCTATGTCTCATGACAACACTAGACTCCTTTACCATGTCATAGAACACTCTTCCAAAACAGAAAAACCGGCGGTAGCAATCATGCTAGATGCAGAAAAGGCCTTCGACGGAGTGTCCTGGCAATTCCTTGAACAGAGCATGCAAGCGTACAACCTGGGAGAAAAGCTTCACGAGGAAAGTAATGGCACAATATAAAAGCCCCAAGGCACAGATAGCTATTAACGGGTCAACATCAAATCAATTCAGCCTCCAGCGAGGCACGAGGCAAGGCTGCCCCCTATCCCCAGCGCAGTTCCTACTGGCACTCAAACCCCTGATTAAAGACATCCTCGCAAACAGAGATCTGGTGGGTGTAACCATCAACAAAACCACAGCCAAACTTGCAGCCTACGCGGACGACATACTCATAATAACAGAGGACCCAAATCATTCAATAACAGCACTCAAGGACACCATAGAGAGGTACTCCAACCACTCCGGGTACAAACTCAACAGAGATAAATCAGAATGTATGCCACTTAACATACACACAACCAGGGAAGTAGCAGACAAATCAGGGTTAGCCTGGCAACCAGGGTTCATTAAATACCTAGGAATCCAATTCGGTAAGAACCTGAAGACCACTCTCGAGCAGAATGAGAAAATAACCCTAGAAAAGATCAAAGGGCTCCTGGAAACCTGGTGGCCCAAGTTCATCACCTGGTGGGAGCGGATAGACACCATAAAGATGATGATCACTCCAGTAGTAAACTGCCTAACAGGAATGCTTCCCCTTACTCTAACAGACAAATTCCACCGGAAGGTAGACCAAATGATAAACAAATTCATATGGTGAGACAAAAAACCTAGAATAAGCCGATCAAAACTAAGACTAGAGAAGAGGCTAGGAGGACTAAACGTGGCGGACTTGAAGACATTCCAGCAGGTCCTCATAGCTAGACAAGGAATGTATTGGATACTACCGATACAGAAAAACACCCCAACCTGGCTCTCTATCGAGAAGGCCATTATAAACAACACTGACCCTTTGGTTCTCCTCACCGCTAAGAAACATGCACAAAAGAACAAACCGATATTTGAAACCATTAGACACGCGCTTCTCAAGGTAGACCAGCAACTCGAACACAGCATTAAAAACTCACACTGGGAAACCAAATGCAGAAGCCATACTACACATGGAAGGGGAAGGAGCAGAGAGTGACTTGTAAATAAGTTCAACATTCTGAATAAAGAAGTCAGCAATGTTGTTACATTGATTTTCATCAAGGACAGGAGGAGGGATGGTATCAGAGCCAGTTAACTTCTTCACTACCAAAAATAGAGCCCGAGGATGATTAGATGCCTTAGTTATTGTGTTAGCAATGTAATAAATGCGTGCCTCTTTACACGCTGAATGATAACTTTTAAGAGCTGCGTTGTAAACATCTTTATAAGTTAAAGAGTACGTTCTCCTCCATCTTCTTTCTAGTGTTTTACATTTAGACGTAATAACTTTAAGATCGTTTGTAAACCATGGGGCAGGGGGGTGATGAGTAAAGCTGGGTTTGGGTACAGGGGGCAGACAGATGTCAATGGCATTGGTTAGCCAGTCCGAGACAGCAGTATTTAATGAAAGCAAAGGTAAAGTGACATCAGGTATGCTAGTAGACAGAATAGTATTAAAAGTCTCCATATTCAACTTGCCCCAAGATCTGAGACTACCTGAGCTAGTAGGAGGGGCCAATACCCTAGATGTGGAAGGCTGCAGGTTGAATGGAATTATAAAATGGTCAGACCAGTCTAACTGAATCGCAGGAGAACTACAGTCATAGCAATGATTGGACAAAATTGGATCCAGAAGGTGTCCCGCCTTATGAGTAGGGCCCTGATTGCATAACCGTAAGCTTAGAGTCTCCAAATCAGATAAAAAAGTGTTGCAGATATTATTCTGATTATCTTCAAGGTGAAGGTTCAGGTCACCTAGAATTGTAGAATGTGCTGCCTTTAAAATAAAGGGAGCGATAAAGTCAGGGAAAGTGGAGACCCAGGGGCCGGGCTTCCCCGGAGGGCGATAAATTAAAATGCCAGACAAGGTCAGCTGAGGGGATACAAAGAGTTTAAACAAAGCCGCTTCACACTCTGTGAATAAATTATAGCAATCCCAATGCCTTTGCCTGTGTCTCGATCTTTTCTGGCAATGACATATCCAGGAAGAAGTGCAGTGACAATGTCGGGGCCGAACTGGCATGAAGCCATGCTTCGGTCAGAAAGAGTACATCTGGATGTTCAGTACTAAGAAGGTCAAAAATATGCTGCTTATTCTTGTCCAGAGAACGACAGTTCAGGCTTAAAAAGTACAAATTCTGGCCACATGCCATTTTGGAGAGGTGGTGCTGTGAAAGACCAGAAGGCCAGTTCTGGAAATGGTGTTTATAAGATGTATAGGACCCAATGTAAAATTGCATTGAATGCAAGCAAAGCCGCGATAAGGAGGAGTACATACAGAGCATTTAGAAGAAATATATTTACTAAGTCTGTGAAGTTGCGCAGCTGAGTAAGTAATTCTCTTGCTAACAGTAATCGCATTTTGGCCATGATTTCTGGCCACTGGGCACGTCAGGGTGCGGACGGGCGCAGACAGGCATGCCTGCGCATGCCCGCACTGCAAGCTCGCATCTGTCGACTAAAATAGAGTCAAGGACCATAGAGTGCGGCTAGAATGTCACTCGAAATGATACCAGCGAGAGGTGTCTGTGCGGTTATAGAGGCTGAAAGTCAGGGGGCGGCCATACCACAGAGTATGGGATCATGCAGAGCCAGGCAAACAACTACCACAGGTACAAATTTAAAATGATTTTAAAACAAGAGCATTCCAAATGAAATACAATGGAAAAGTATATATAGAAGTAAGTTCTATGTGAAATAAAGTTTCAGTTTGCAAGTATGCGGAAATGCGGTTCTTTTTAAAAGAGAAAACACAAAATGACAGTTAAAATTTGCGTTTGACAAGCATTTAGTGAAAAAATGTAACTGACACTCAGGGGCTGCACGCTTGCATCTGTCCACTAAAATAGAGTCAAGGACCATAGAGTGCGGCTAGAATGTCGCTCAAAATGATACCAGCGAAAGGTGTCTGTGCGGCTAGAGAGGCTGAAAGCCAGTGGGCGGCCATACCATAGAGTATGGGATCATGCAGAGCCAGGCAAACAACTACCACAGGTACAAATTTAAAACGATTTTAAAACAAGAGCATTCCAAATGAAATACAACAGAAAAGTATATATAGAACTAAGTTCTATGTGAATTCAATTTTTAGTGTGCAAGTATGCGAACATGCGGTTCTTTTTAAAAGAGAAAAACACAAAACTACAGTTAAAATTAGCGTTTGACAAGTATTTAGTGAAAAATGTAAATGACACTCAGGGCCTGCGCGCTTGCATCTGTCCACTAAAATAGAGTCAAGGACCATAGAGTGCGGCTAGAATGTCGCTCTAAATGATACCAGCGAGAGGTGTCTGTGCGGCTAGAGAGGTTGAAAGTCAGGGGGCGGCCATACCATAGAGTATGGGATCATGCAGAGCCAGGCAAACAACTACCACAGGTACAAATTTAAAACGATTTTAAAACAAGAGCATTCCAAATGAAATACAACAGAAAAGTATATATAGAACTAAGTTCTATGTGAATTCAATTTTTAGTGTGCAAGTATGCGAACATGCGGTTCTTTTTAAAAGAGAAAAACACAAAACTACAGTTAAAATTAGCGTTTGACAAGTATTTAGTGAAAAATGTAAATGACACTCAGGGCCTGCGCGCTTGCATCTGTCCACTAAAATAGAGTCAAGGACCATAGAGTGCGGCTAGAATGTCGCTCGAAATGATACCAGCGAGAGGTGTCTGTGCGGCTAGAGAGGTTGAAAGTCAGGGGGCGGCCATACCATAGAGCACAGGTCTTCAAACTGTGGGGCGCGCCCCCCTGGGGGGGCGTGGATGGGTTCCCAGGGGGGCGCAAAGGCCTCTGGAAGTACATGTAAATGAAGACACCTGGAAGTGCAGCGATGTTTATTTGCTGAATTTCCAGGCTCCGAAGCCCTCAGAGTCCCTTGGGGCCAGAGGTCAGTGGGTGTGCTGCTGGGAGCTCGGCTGGGCAGTGTCTTGAGTCTTATTAAGACTCCAGCACGTGTTTTTCACAGGTCTTTAAAGACCATTTGCATACCATTGGAAACTGTTTATCGAGGCTGATTTTTTTTGTCTTTTTCCATTACCCCCTGGGCCCCACTCTACCTATTCCTTACATCTATATGTGGAGTGGTGTGGCTCACTGGTTAGAGGCGGCCGACCCGGAAGCAGAGGACGGCCCGGGACCAGGGTTCTATCCCCGACGCGGCAGGGTCGTGGACCAGGGTCAGCGGACTCGATAATTCTAGCCTCGGTGCCTACTCTAAACAGGGATCACACTCGGCAACTCTGGGCATTAGCTTGCCTCATCTCCACAACGGCCCCCCACATACGCCCCACATACGCCGGGGATGCCTGGTTCACCTTGGAGATACCCAGTAGGGACCATCTCACAGGGAAAGCCAGGACGGGTTCCCCAGTGGTCTACAGCGCAGAGATACTCCTTCGGGAGTCGATTCTAGCGCTTTAGAAACCCCCAATTAATTAATTAATTAATTAATTAATCTCATATAAGCACTGGCAATAAAGCTGCACAATCACACTATGCGAGATGCAGGTCTGCAGATATTCTAACTAAATATGATGCAGTGCTGCATTATTCATTCAGGTTGTTGGCCAGGGTCCCCTTCCTCCAAACTCACAACCCTGACTGGCAAAGGCACACAAAACAGCATCACAGCAGAGGTGCCCCTCTCCTCCAGAACCGAGATTCTCCCTGCAGTGCCTCTTTTCAAAAGCTGCATACCCTCGGTTCTGTTCAGGGTCAAATCTCCATGTTAATAGTCATCGACCCCTGCAGGCAGAGAAAGAAAAGATGCAGAAAACTTTGCATATCTCCTCCTCCATGCTAGAACAATCACTAACCGAAAAAAGCCCACAGCCTTTAAGTAGGAATGTCGAAGTACACTCACTGCCCCTGATTGGCAACACTGTGAAACCCGCACACTAAGGCAGTGCAGTGGGCTAGCTTGAGCAGAGCTACTGGGACACAATTAAGAAGTAAACAGTCACTGACTCCAAGGAGGCCTGGCAGACACAATGCTCGAAGCCGAACGAGAGCAAGGGTAGGGAATGCACAGGCAGCAGAAAGGGTTAAGCCAAAAAATACATTCAACATGCACCGTATAGAAATAAGGATGCACCAGCCAGGTCAAAGCTGGAGACCAAGCAGTGTAGTACTAGGGCTGGCTAGATAGTCCTAGTAATAAGAATGAATCCATCTGTTTTGATGGACAATTGTGTCCTGTACCAAGGCAGTAGAGCCTATGGCGTGCTCATTTTGTCGTTATGTCCAATATCATATCATTGCTCATTTTTTCAGTCCATTAACACAGGATCAAATCACTACCAACACTAAAATATTGTTTGACCTAAAATGTAAACAAACCTCTTTGGCGAAGTTAGATGTGCAGAAGCATTTCTAAACACAGTTTCTAAGACCCTATTATCCCCCTTCATTGAAAGTGAGCGTGGGGCACACATAGTGGTTAAAGGGTGCTACTTTTAAACAAGCATGGGTCAAGTGACCAGAGCACACTGTGGTAGATAGAGCCAGCCCACACCCTCGCCCAAATACAGTACAATACCCCAGCTCATACTTTCAGCTTCCCAGATGGAGTCACCCCAGTTCAAATCCTTAGCCGCGAGTTGGAGAGGCGACAAGAGCGCAGTGCATGACCCCACCTTACCTAGCGAGTAGCCTGAGCCCATATCTTGTCACCTGGGAGCAGCAGGAGGGCAATACTACAGCTTATGTTTCCAATGTCCCAAAGGCATAGTAGGTAGTAGACTATATCGGCCAGCATGGGGTGGAAGGGGCAACATCCCAGAACATGACTTCTTCTCCCAAAGGAAGTATTCCCAGTCCTTTTGTGTTACCCTGGGGTGGGAGCTTGCCCCACCCTTTGATTCAGTATCCAAAAGAGATATATCCAAGTCCATATCTGTCACCCGGTAGGGGGCGTAGTGTCGGTCGCCAATGCACACTGAACTGTGTTCTATCCCTGCACCAGAGGGAGCCAATCTCAAGTCCCCAGAAGTGCCTCGGGCAGAGGGGTGTTAATGCCTGCCCACATCTCACAGGTGGCCTTAGCAGACCTCATCTTCTGCCAGCCCATACTCTCTCTCAGAGAGCCACGCTTCACAAACATCCACCCGCCCGCCCACCACCCCCAGCAGAATCACAAACCAAAGCCCGGTAACGCTTACACTGCAGGCTGGGGGCTGCGGCCATCCGAAGGGGTGGAGGCCGCAGAAGTAGGGGCTGAGCTGGGCCTTGTGCAGCATACAGGCGCCCGGGTAAGAGGCAGAGGAGATAGCCTGCTACTCAGTCCTGCAGTTATCATTAGTGCAGCAGGTATAGTTGCATTGAGGTCAAAGAGTGTGAGGGGCTCACAACACCCCAATTATGGGGAGCAGTTTGTTTGGGTTATCTGTTTTTGTTTGATGCATTTGCTGTATTAGAAGTCTCATATTTGGTGCGGTTCATAAGCTGTAGAAAAAGTATTCCTGAAATCATCCCAAAAGCCCCGCTCCCTGCATGCAGCCAAGTCCCTCCCGCTCCCCAATCCTTGTCATCAAGTTTTGGAGGGGGGCCCGACCTCCAAACATTTTGCTTAGGGAGGGCTCAGAGTAAAAAAGTTTGAAGACCTCTGCCATAGAGTATGGGATCATGCAGAGCCAGGCAAACAACTACCACAGGTACAAATTTAAAACGATTTTAAAACAAGAGCATTCCAAATGAAATACAACAGAAAAGTATGTATAGAACTAAGTTCTATGTGAATTAAAGTTTTAGTGTGCAAGTATGCGAAAATGCGGTTCTTTTTAAAAGAGAAAAACACAAAACTACAGTTAAAATTAGCGTTTGACAAGCATTTAGTGAAAAATGTAACTGACACTCAGGGACTTAGCCACACAACAAGACAGAAACCTCCTGGAATTCCTCCTAACAACAGCAGTCAAAACAGTGCTAGCCAAGTGGAAGGACAACACCAAAGCCACTTTCAAGGGGTGGCTGAACTGGGTGACATACCTAACGGGGGCCGACAGCACAGCACTAAGAAACACACCATGGAAGAACCCCAACAAAGGGATGTGGTCGACACTAGATAAATTCCTAGTCCCAGATGAACTCCCATGAACAACGAAAAATAGGCTATACCTGCAAGTAGGTACTCCCACAAGAGATCGGCTAAGCTGTAGGACAGGACGGAGTGGCGAGGTAGTAGTGGTTTCAAACTCCCGCGCAAGTCTGATGGTCAACCACAAAAATAACCGCCAAAGACCTTTATGTTTTGTGTTATATTATATGTACCCCTTAGACACGAGACCAACCGCAAATACCGACATGTTCTATGTTATATGTGTACAAGTCAGAAGGGCGGTTAAGCGCAGCCTGATAGGCCCAATCGATTACCCCACTAAGACATGCAGCCAGTATTATAACACGAGCGCCCAGATGGAACCAGCCGCGAAATGTGCTATTTGTTATATGTCATGTCATATATTGTAATGTGAAAATACCAATAAAAACATTTAAAAAAAATATTAATAAAATACTTGGAGTCTGCCATCATTTCCCTCCAATTCCGATACTTTGATCCTCCTGTGTACTGGTTACATTATCTCTTGTAAAATACTTATCAGACAGCATGCTTGGTTGATATATGGCTCCTCTGTCAAGCAAAGAAGAGATCATAGATCTGCACACACCAAATGTGGGCATGTGATTAGCAGGTAACTACATTACAGGATGAAACACAATTTCACAGCTTTCCTCAAGTCTGTAAAGATCAGACGAAACCACCTCCTGAAGATCTGACACCACACTGTTCAAACATTGCAATGCTTCTGCTAATGACTTCCTGTGGAAGCAACTCACTGCACTGTGGCGTGACCTGAACAGTAGCCTCAAGAAGCCATATCATGAACATTGTACAATGCTACAGGATGGAGAACTGCAACTGTCTACCACCATACACCTAACACTGCTGGTCCTCATTTTGATGTTGGTCAGAACGTACACCGACAGGCTGCTGGTGATGGTCTGACTGCCGACATGTCTTCGGCCAACCACTACATTTTAATGCAGACTGTTGGACCCTAAATGGTCGGGAGGAAGACCGCTCCCTCCAACAGGATCAGTGATCTCGTAGGGGCGGCGGTCGAAATTGCAACCCCGAATGGAGGTGGTGTTTAGGCAGGCACCGCCACCGCGATTATGATATCCCTCTCTGACAGCCTTTTCATGTTGGAAAGACCGCCATGAAAAGGCTGACGGAAATTGAGTTTGGGGGCCCCAAACAGGGCCCCCTTCCATTGTGGGCCACTATAAAGTGCAGGAAGTGCTCCTTTACACAGCAGCTTGTGCTGCAGCCCTTTTTTTGGGACACGGCACAAGCCTCTGTGCAAAGGAGCTCTTTGCGACCACCAGCCCGGCGGTCGCATCTTAATTGGGCAGTCAGTTCTCTGTCTCGCGTCGTGCGGCCTCCTGACTGGTTGGATAGCGGGCAGCGGTCCGACCACCCTCTATCAAAATCAGGCCCTTACAGTCTCAGGAATCTGCCAAGAAATGAAAGCTCACAAACAATGGATCTGTATAGTGCATGAGCTAAATCCAGCACAGCACAACTCAGAAAGATGGGTCTGCAACGTATATACTATGACATACGTAGAGTTTCTGACTAAAGTGCGTGGTTGTACACAGAAAAATTACCTTTTAAAAAAGTGTACAGCTAAGTTAGGTACCTGTGTGCAATGTGTCAACAAGCCATGTTGCCAACATGCCATGAAGAATACGGGCAGATAATACGAATTAATACTAACGGGTCCCATGATGATGCGGGCTAGAACGTCTCGGACCATCTGTCCTAGCCCTGCAGTCCGCATTGTAATCGGCTAATCGGATTGCTTTCTGGCCGACCCATTTCAATAGGGTTGGTCAGAACGGAATCTGAACCCGTTTTTCAAAGGGCCACTGACTGGCCCGGATAGCCGCTCGCCATTCGGAAAACCTGCAGTAATCTCTCGGCTGGCTCTTTCCAGCCAAGGGTTACAATGCCAGATTACCCCTGCCTTTCTGTGTCGGCCTTTCCTACATAGAAAGGCATTGGAAATCTGTCTTTGGGTGCCCCCAGCAGGGCCCCCTATTGATCCCTGCACCCGGTGGAATGGCACTGGGTGCAGAGATGAACTGCACTTCTGCTATTTGTAATAAGAGAATGCATTCCGTTTGGAATGCATGCTCGCATTGTAGAGTATAGGATTGCGACTGAACAGAGTTCAGTCGCATCCTACTTTCCAGGCTGTATCCTATGACAGGAGGTAATTTTGTTCCAGTCCCAAACCGATGTTGTACTGACTCCGGTCCATCTGACATCGAAATCTGCCCCAAAATGTGTCACCATAAAGTTGGATGGCAAAATAAATGGCACGCATTTAGAATCCAATAACTCCAAACAAACTCATAGGACTATTCACAAAGAGATATTGTACATGGAACTTTCCTCTTACACTTTTCTTTAATTATTTTTTATTAAAGATTGTCATCCCTTAGCAAAAGGGCAAATCCCCATGTCCTCCACATTGAAAATGCTACAGTGAGGACTAACAGTATTAGGAAATGGTAGAGTTAGACTCCTCTTACATGCAAGTGTAACAATACTCAGAAGTGTAGACCTAACCATTTCCACTCCTTGATAATGGAGGTGAAAAAGGGGATGGAGGCAAATTTAGGAGTCTAACAGCCTGATTCATGAAGGTAAATGCGCTCGCAAAAGGGCCAGATTCTCAGAATCTGGCCCTTTGCGAGTGCAATTTTTGCATTTGGGATTCATCATCCCAAATGCAAAAATCGCTAATAAAGAATTAGCAAATATGCGAGGATTAGCATTTAAGGAATCTCTATTAGAGATTCCTTAAATGCTATTCATGACACATTCAAAAATTGCGAATTAGCAATTTTGGGCCGCTATTTACCGAGAGGTCAGACCTCTCGGTAAATAGCAAAAACTTAGAAAAATGCTTTTAAAAGCATTTTTCTAAGTTGCATGTTGCACACACACATGTCCCTTGGACATGTGCGTGTGCAACACCTGTTTCAATTAGCATTTCAGGGGTGCTACAGGGTGTCCTTTGGACACCCCTGGCACCCTTAAAATCGCTATCTTATTTGCGAGTAGCAAATTGCTACTCGCAAATAAGGGATACTCCCCATTCATTCCTATGGGCCTTTTGGCCCATAGGAATGAATGGGGAGTTATTCCTTATTTGCGAGTAGCAATTTGCTACTCGCAAATAGAGAATATGTAGGAATCGCTATTTATTTAGCAGTTCCTACATGAATACCGTTTTGCGAGTCCTCAATAGCGATTCGCTATGAATCGCTATTAGAGACTCGCAAAACGGTACCTTGATGAATCAGGCTGTAAGTTACTACATGTAAAAAACAGAAATAGGTCTAGCCCCATTCATGACCAACCCCTGGTGCAGAAAAGAATGGAGGCACAGACCTAAATGCAAACCCCATAGTCAAAAATGTTAATTTAAATGAAATTATTTTTAATAGTAAAAAATAGAAATAAATATAATTTAATGTTGAAAACTATCTGAAATATTACATATTTTATTTCATGAAAAATATTCCAGTAACCTTTTATGAATCTTAGAATTAATGGAACAATACATTATTTTGTTAGTGGGTGTAGGTCCCTCCCTAAACCCTTCCTGTCCCTCCCTTAACCCCTCCTAACACCTCCCTATTTCCCTTCACTTTAATAGTAAGTATTTTCCATTTTCCAGCTGCTACCCCCCATCCTCCTACATTTACTACTAAAATGTCTCCACAGTCAGGGCGAAGATATCCGCAGAGAAAAAGATAGGAGAGGGAGAGACGTAACCTCTGCAGATAGGTTTGTTAAAAGCAATGTGTACTTTGTTTGTAATGCTTTTACAGTACTACAAAACGTATTACAAATGCAGTTTACGGATAAGCCCCTCACTTTTTGTGGCAAACATTAGATCTCAAGGTAAAGAAAAACAATGATGTCAGACACTATGGTACTTTAGTTAATTACCTACCCCATCAAAGTATCATATTTGACAGCACTGTAGGCCATCAGCCAACATAGCAGCATTTCAGGATTCCATTCTTTTCTCTGTTTCTTTTTTCACAGGGTTACCATGCTCTCTGGACCATAAATTCCTCCTATTCGGTTTGACAGCTGGTCAATAAAATGAAGGTACTTATTTTTAAAAACTGCAGTAAAGCAAAAACATTTTACTTTTAATAAATGTGTGGCTATAATTACAATGATTGATATTAATGGTAAGCCAGCTATAAAGGCCTCTGGTACAGCTCTAAAAGCCTAACCCTTTATGGGCGCTGAAGAACCATTAATAACCTTATGCACCAACATCAGTTATCCAGAAAATAATAAGCTATCAAGGACTTGAAGTTTGAAGCAAGGGAATAGCGCAGGCTTGCTTGAGGAAGAGTAAAGGAGCCATTAGTCCTTCCTCTGTTTAAGTTAATACTCTAACAGATACAAATGTAAGACCCCGGAAATGATCTTTTAAAGCACTCTGCAGGCTTAGAATTCGGGAGACGTTCTCTGTGTGTGGCCTTTCAGAAAATGAAAAGCGTTTTAGAAAATACAATAACACGATTTTGGATACACACAGGCGCAGTGGTAATGTTAAGACATTAGGGAAGATGAGCATTTTTTTTTTAAAATTGATAGTTTAATGGCTCCTACAGCGGGGCACATGATGGCAGATTATTATAGTGCAGATAAAGGGAAAGGGTGCATGATGAGAATACTTAAAGCACATTGATAGGAGGCGGTATTCTAGATGATGGAAAAGGACACATGCATGGAACAGATACACATGCAATATGACTAGAAGCACTGATGAAATAAATGTAAGTGTAGGACAATGATACATGATGCAGAACGATATAGATGGAATGATCCATAATGGGAAATGCGAAAGCATTTGGCTATAGAATATATGTACGATGGGTCAACTATGACATGTACGACGGAAACAGGTGGTACAAAAGAATATTTATGTCAATAAATAATGAAACACAACAATGTTTCTGAATAAATGTTCTGTCACCTCCATCTTGCAATGTACAGGCAGGTAAAAGTACAATCTAAAATAAAAAATCTAATTTTTGTTACGCATTTGGCAAGTAGGTGATCTGCATAAATCATTAAATCACTTTCTGGTGTTAGTGGAATCAGGCAAGGTATTTAATGTGCTGAATATACCATTAGATAAATTATACGGAGGCCGGTTGTGAGAGGAGGATTGTTTTGAGGCTATAAAAGGATGCATGGAAACTTTAAATCGGTGGTATTCCAAGCCCGTTCACCGTTATGACATGTGACATGGTAAGTGTTATATGGGCATCATTGATGTCCATCGTCCTGCAGAGGAAATGTGATGAGAGTGAAAAATGTGCAGTAGTCCTGGGTCTGGTTCTCTGTCTACAAAAATGACACCCTTTACTGGGGATCCAAGCATTTTTACTACTTTTGGGCACTACATTTTAGATATACCCGGTTCGATATCTTAGTTTGCAATTTTCAGGAGTAGAGGATTTTGATCCTAATTCCATAGAATGCTAGGGAAATAGGAGACGCACGATCTGAAAATGCTTCAAAATAATTTTCTGCTCACTCAATCAGCCTTTGCAGTGCTTTATAGTTAGGCCACATAGAGTAAAGTAACATGCAGTTGTTCCATGTTTCTACTTCTATTACCCTCTATCATTACCTCAAGTCTATACTTTCAGGTTTCCAATCTGGTATGAATTCTTTCAACAATGTCTTCTTTATGTCATATGCATTTTCCACAGAAAAGATTCTACTTTCCATGTGACCTTTGAAACTGGTGTTCCATGTGAAGACACCAATGATCAGTTCTTTTTTCATCTTTTTTTCTTTCTTTTTGTTTGTCCTCATTTGTGCAAAAAGTTAGATATAGGTATACAATTATCCCTCTTGTTGGAACTTTTCTCACCTCGTCCGGAAGAAGGGAACGCCTTCTTATCTAGAGGTGAGATTTTGTCTTAAGATCTCCAAACTCACTTGGCCCGTCACTTATGATCCCACCGAAGCGATAGGCTCGTTTGTTTTTTTTTTTGCTTTTCGTGTAATCATTGGACATCCCTTCCTACCCTGCCTCTACTCTCCATCTTGAATTTTATTGTAGTCCCATGGTCCCAGAAATTCGTAATATTACTTTTCTCTCTAGATTGGTCTAATTTTTCGACCTTATCAATTGAAATCAGCCAGTCATTTAATGTCGGGTGGATTAGCGAGTATCCATTTCATACGTATCTCCCGTCTAGCAAGTAGGATTAGTACAAACAATAGATGCTTTGCCTTGTCGTTTACGAAAGGTGGAGACCCACTGTCACTTTCAATACCAAAGATAGTTATACTTGTGCCTACCTCAATGTTTTGTTCCAAGGATTTATTTATAATCTTACCCACATTGGACCAAAACAACAGAAGTTGGGGGCACAGTCAAAACATGTGGATGTCATCAGCTCTTATTTCACGACATTTTGGACAACTTTATCCTGCTTGTTTGTTTATCTTTGTTAATCTTTTTGGAGTCTAGTATGCCCTTTGTAGTGTAAAGAGATGTTTTGTTTTTCTGAGTGCCGCAGATTTGATTACATGCCATAATGTAGAAAAGGATAATTGCCATAGATATTGTAGATTCTGTGCTGGCAGGTCTTTCTTCCACAGTTCTAGGGTTAATGGAAGGCCTTCTTCTCCCGCTTGGAACATGAGCTAGTACCATTTAGATATTTCCTTTTGAACTGGGTCGCTTTGTAAATTTTCCTCTACCTCCACATTGTCATCTTGGTACTTCTCCAAGTCTTTTGCCCAGCTTGTGAGTTGGTAGTACTTAAATCTAGACAACTGCCAATTTGTACGTGTCAGTAGGGAGTCCCAGCTTATCAAAGCTCCTGCTTGTACCGGCTGTCCCCACATTCTTATACCTGCATTCTTTAAGGGGGCTGCCAGTGCATCTTTCAATCATTCTGGAGTCCCTGTTGAATCCCAGATAGGTGCAAGGTTACTGTATAAAGGAATATTTAATATGTTCCTATTCTGGTACCAGGTTTTGCAGTCTGAGCGTAGGACCTTTAACTTGAATTTCTTAAAGTACTTCAGGTGGGCGAATTTGTACAGGCAGAAATCACCTTCCATTATTGCTTTGAAGTATGGAGTGTAGAGAGACTATTCCTTGAGTAGTACTCTGGAGTTCTTGAACTGGAAGGCCCAATAGTAATATAGAAGATCAGGGCTTGTGTTACCTCCTTGATCTTTCCTCCTATGCATTTTTTTCCACGCGATTCTTACTCCTTTTGGGGCCCATATAAACTCATTGAGTTCGCCTTGTAGCTTTTTAATCCACTGAGTTTTAAATTCTAGTGGAATTTTATTGAAGATAAAAGGGAACTTAGGTAAAATGGTCATCTTTATAGCGTTAGATCTTCTGAAGAATGAAAGTTGCAAGCCACTCCAAGATCTTAATAACTTCCTTATCTCTTTCATTTTTGTCTCAAAATGAGTGATTTTGTGGATGTTTTTTAGTATCTCAATTCCCTATTACTTACTTCTACTTTTTGATAACGCAGAAGGGAGTGGGGAATTCCATTCGATATTCTCTGGTTTTTTATTATCTCCGAATTGATTTAGCAGATTGTTGATATTATTGAGAGATGTCTTCAAATTGTCTGAGAATACCATCAAATCATCTGCATTTAAAGCCACCTTCTTTTCCCATTCTTGAAAATTAAATGGAATAACTCCTTGTGATAATCTTATGAAATTAGCTAGACGCTCTATGTACAGATTAATTAAGTAGGGAGAGAGTGGGCATCCTTGACGCGTGCCTCTTCTGATTTTTATTTCTTTAATAAGGCTTCCATTTATCAATATTTTTGCCACCAGAGCTGCGTATATATTTATTACTGCCTTTAGAAACATCTCTGCTAGGCCATATTGGTTTGTTACTTTATGTAAAAACATCCAATTTACTCGATTGAAAGCCTTGGCGGTATCAAATGTAAGAACTGCTGGTGGAATATTCTCTTGGAAGGCTTTGTCGATAGTTTAAATTAGTTTGTGAGTGAGGTTGTGTAATTTTAATGAATCCTTTCAGGTCTCCTTGAATCAAATGGCTAGTAGTATGTCCTAGTCTTGTTGCTAGGAACTGCATATAGATTTTGTAATCTTTATCTTTATTTAGGAAAGAAATGAGTCTGTATGAATCACAATTCAAAGGATCTTTTCCTGGTTTTAAAATTAAGGTAATGGTGGCATCATTCCCGGACATTTGAAGAGTTAATCCTTTAAGGAAAACTGTGTTTAACAAATTCACTATTATGGGAGCCAGTGTCTCTTTCAGAACTATATATAGTTCATTAGGAAGTGCATTCAGACCTGCTGTCTTCCCTCTCTTCAATTTCCTCAGTTTGAGTTTGAGTTGAAGGAATTTGTAGAGCGCGCATACACCATGCGGTTTCTTGGCGCTGTGTAAATACTGCTACTCAGGGGGCAGAAAGATTGAAGGATACGGCCAATTTAAGAGGGGAAGGCTTGGGTAAAAAGGAAGGTTTTGAGGCCCTTACAAAACAGGGGGTAATGGGAACAGGATCTCAGATAGAGTGGGAGAGAATTCCAAAAAGCGGGAGCCGTGGTAGAAAATTTGGAACCTCCCCACTTTTTCCGTTTGAAGCGAGGGACCACAAGGAGATGATGGGTAGCAGAGCGCAGTTCTCTAGGAGGAATGTAGTCTTGGATGGCTGTATTAATGAAAGACGGGGCAGAGCCAGTCCGGGCTTTAAAGATGGTACAGCCAAGCTTGAATAAGGCACGCTGCCGGACAGGGAGCCAGTGAAGGGATACGAGAAGGGGTGTGACATGTTGTGATTTAGGTAGGTTAAAAACCAGTCGAGCGGCCTGGTTTTGAACCAGTTGGAGGCGCCTCATGAGGTAAGCAGGCATGCCATGATAAAGGGCATTGCCATAGTCCAGTCGGGACGTCACCATGGCCAGGAGTATTAGTTTGAGGGCGGCTGGGGAGAAAAATCGTGACACTTTACGTATTGTCCTGAGGGAGAGGAAGGCTGAGGATACGACAGCACTGACTTGAGAGTGGAGGGAAAGTTGATTATTGATTTTGAAACCAAGAGTCTTGACGGAGGAAACTGGAGTGGGTGGGGAACCTAAAGAGGGGGGCCAAAAGGAAGAAGACCATGGACTGGAGCAACCACCCGTCAACACCAATTCCGTTTTGTCGGGATTGAGTTTCAGGTGGTTGAAGTTCATCCAGTCCTGGATAAAAGTCATGATGAACTGAAAATTAGATATTAATCCGGGGGAGGAAGAGAGAGAAAAGATAAGCTGGAGATCATCTGCATAGTTGTACACAGAGACCTCCAGCTGCTGTAAAGCAAAGATAAGGGGGGCAATGTAAAGGTTGAATAACAGAGGGGACAGAGAGGATCCTTGGGGGACCCCGCACTGAACAGGACGAAAGTCAATTGAGTACTCACCCAGGCGGACCGCCTGAGTGCGACCACTCAGGAAGGAGGATAGCCATAGCAGGGCACTCCCTCCGATTCCCGCCGCCTCGACACGTGAGAGTAAGATGGCATGGTCCACCGTGTCGAATGCGGCGGAGAGATCAAGGAGGACAAGGGCCTGGGGCTGACTAGTATCCATACTCTCTCGGAGGTTGTCCAGAACAGATATAATTACTGACTCAGTTGAATGTGCAGGGCGGAATCCAGCCTGCCTGGGAGCCAAGACACTGTTTCTTTCCACAAATTCGCTCAAGGTTCTGACAACATGACGTTCCAGTACCTTTGCCAGGAAAGGCAAGAGAGAGATGGGGCGGTAGTTGGCAGGGTCCGAAGCATCCACCCCAGGTTTTTTTAAAATAGGAACGATCACTGCCGATTTGAGTGATGGAGTGACCATACCCTGGGATAATGAGCTGTTAAGAAACGTGAGGGGCGGTGAGGGGCAATAGGAGTAGATCTGCTTCAAGATGTAGGCAGGGCAGGGATCCAGGGGGGAGCCGGATTTAACCAGCGGAAGGATGGAGGAGAGAGAATCAGTCGTGAGGGGGGGATGGAATCAAGGCGTGCTGCAGCTGGGGGACTACAAGGGTCAGTGAAGGAGGGGGATGGGGGAGGGATCTTAGCTTTGATCGTGCTAATTTTATCGAGGAAAAATGAATTAAGGGAATCGCAAAGCGGTCGTGATGGAGAGGGTTTAAGTGAGGCTCTATCAGAATAGGCGAGGTCTTGGACGATGGAAAATATTTCTCTGGGCCGGTTCTCCGCGAGCTGAATTTTAGATGAAAAACAAGTCTTTTTAGTTTCCAAAATGGATTTCTTGTATTGTGATAGGAGAGTGGTATAGCGAATTCTAGAAGTAGGGCAGTAATCCCGCCTCCAGAGGCGTTCCGCTTGGCGGAGATTACGTTTTTGAGTCTTCAGGTCGTTGGAGAACCATCGGTTAGCATCTTTGGGGCGTTTGGACAAGATGCGCTTCAGAGGGGCGATGGAGTCGCAGCCAGCCCGCAGCCAGCTGTTGATAGATTCAGCTTGACCAAAAGATGGCAGCCCTGAGAGGTCAGGGCTAGATAAGGAGAGTGTGGCAGATAGGGCCTCTACGTCAACGCGGTTCCATGATCGTGCCCAAACGTTTTTGGCGGGGGTGAGCTTGGGGAGTGAAAGGAGGGATAGAGAAAAAGTGATCAGAGAGTGATCTGACCAAACACAGGGAGAAATAGAGAGTGAGGTGACCGGACAGTCTCGGTGCCAGATTTGGTCAAGGATATGTCCCAACCTGTGCGTAGGGGCATGGACAGCGGGAGTGAAATTGAGCGACTGGAGGGAGTCTGAAAACTCTTTGGAAGTTGCACATTCCGCAGGGTCAGAGGGCCAAAAGTTGAAGTCTCCCAGGACAACGATGGAGGAGTGATTAACTACCAAGGTAGCCATCAGGTCTTGGAAGCTTGGGAGAAACGCTTGAGGGGAAGACGGGGGTCGGTAGATAAGGACACACGTAAGTGGGGGAGTCAGGGAAAGTGAACGGGCAACTAAACAGTCTGATGAGCCCAGGGAGGAGAAGGCTAAAGGTTGAAACGTGATTTCTTTACGGGCAATCAGGGCAACCCCTCCACCTGACATTCCGGAAGAACGATCAGCTCGGATAGCGTAATAAGAAGGGGGGAGTATTGCCAATAGGGAGGGGAGAGAGCTATCCGAGAACCAAGTCTCGGTAAGGAATAACAGATCGGGTTTTTGAGATTCCAGTAGCATGAAAAGATCGAGCTGATGTTTGACTGCCGATCTAGTATTGCGATACATTGCAGATACTACTGTAGGGGAAGGGCCAATGGGAGTCGGGACGGAAGGACGACTAGTCCGAGGCCAGGACGAGGACCTGGTGTGGAGTGGGGTTTGAGGAGTCAGGAGGCCAAGACTGGTGACTCGGGTTACAGTAGTAGCAGCTAATGGCCACTTGCCTTGAAGATCAGTCAATTGCGAGCGGGAATATTGAATGAGAGAGGCAGAGTGACTAGCCTCTAGCCTCGGTCGGCCACGGACGGGCGCAGATGGGCTTTCCTTAGGCGCGCCTTCGGCGCGCAAATGGCGCGCCCGCTGCGCTCATCCGCTGCGCTTCCGGGGGAAGCACATTTTTATGAGAGGGTGAAAGGGTGGGCGTAGCCTGTGATTCGAGCGTGGCGCTGAAACAGCGTTCCACACCTTCTAGTGGCGTCGAATTAGCCTGCTAGCAAAGCAAAGTGACTGGGAGTGAGTGAGGTTAAAATCCAATGTAGCACAACAAACAATTTCTGACAGTTTTAAAATCAACAGTCTCCCGGCTTTCCGCCTCAGGAGTAGCGCATAGACAAATGATGACGCTCGTATTCAGCGTCTCATTTGTAGATGTGGGTGGTGGGCGTGGCCTCCAAAGGGGGCGTGGCCTGTGATTCGAGCGTGGCACTGAAACAGCGTTCCACGCCTTCTAGTGGCGTCGAATTAGCCCGCTAGCAAGCAAAGTGACTGGGAGTGAGTGAGGTTAAAATCCAATGTAGCACAACAAACAATTTCTGACAGTTTTAAAATCAACAGTCTCCCGGCTTTCCGCCTCAGGAGTAGCGCATAGACAAATGATGACGCTCGTATTCAGTGTCTCATTTGTAGATGTGGGCGGTGGGCGTGGCCTCCAAAGGGGGCGTGGCCTGTGATTCGAGCGTGGCGCTGAAACAGCGTTCCACGCCTTCTAGTGGCATTGAATTAGCCCGCTAGCAAAGCAAAGTGACTGGGAGTGAGTGAGGTTAAAATCCAATGTAGCACAACAAACAATTTCTGACAGTTTTAAAATCAACAGTCTCTCGGCTTTCCGCCTCAGGAGTAGCGCATAGACAATTCATTAATTCTTCTAAGGGTATTTTTGAGTTCAGTCTCTACCTGGCTTCTGCTTCTACTCTGGGAAGGGCTGACTTAGTCAGATATGAGTCAACTAAGTTGTTTGATAACACTAGCTTCTCGTCATATAGAGATTGGAAAAAATCAGTGAACGCCTTCTCAGTCCCTGGGTCATCTACTTCCTGTCCACCCTTAATGTCTTTTTTGTATTGCTACAATCTTATTTTTGTTTTGATTCATTTTAATTTTCCATGCGAAGGGTTTTTCCACTGCCTTCTCCATATCCATAGTTCGCTAAAATGCTAGCATCCAATTTTTTCCTTATTCTTTCAACTAGTATATTAGTCTGGTCCCTTTTTCATTTAAGTCTTCCTCTGCTTTATCTTGATCTAGTTTGGACGCCGTGACCTCCAAATTCTTTTGTTGGTCTAGAATTTTAACCTCTAACTGACAGATATTTTGTCTGGTCGCCTTCTTCCTTGAGACCGCCAAGGCAATTAGAGCCCCCTAATATAGGCATCCCAAACTACTTGAATAGAAGTTTCATTGTTTCTATTAATCTTGAAATATTCCTCGGTTATTGATATCAGCTTATTTATGACCTGCTGGTCTAAAAAGAAAAGTGCGTTCTAAAGTCCATTTGGGGGCCACCTGGGGATGCCATATTTCTACTTCTAGGTAAACTGGGAAGTGGTTGGATAGATGAGCTGGTATGTGTTCAACCTTGTTAACACTATTGTTTTATGCTTTATCTATTAAGGAAAAGTCAATCCTCGATGAGTGGCCATACCTTTTATTTTTAAAGGTGAATCTGTTATTTTGGTTACCTTTAGTCTTCCACGTGTCAACCAAGCCCAGGTCCTCTGTGAATCTATTCAACCACGATCTCATTTTTGGGAGGTTCAGAGTTTTACCCCGTGAGATTCTATCCTTGTTAGGGTCTAATAGCAAGTTAAAATCTCCTCCCAGGATGATTGGAGCAGACACTTTTATTAATTGTGAATAGAGAGATTGGCTGGGTCGTCTGTATTTAGACCGTAGTAACCAGCAATAGTGTATAGGTTTCCATTTATTTTTACCATAGTTATTTCCCATCTTCCCTTTTGGTCAATTGAATCTTCTATGATTGTCGCTTTTGCAGAATTTTTAAAGAGGATTGCCACCCCATTAATGCAGCAAGATTGGTTAGTGCAGGCATAGCCGGCAACCCATTTTTGGTATTTCATAATCTTGTCCCATTCTGGTTTCAAAAGGTGTGTCTCTTATAGGATTATGACCTCACTGTTCACAATTTGTAAATATTCCAAGATTTTATGTTTTTTCTTCCGCACTCTAAGCCAATTGACATTGAAAAACAAAATGTTTCTTGTGTAATTGCCCACGATGTTGGCCATTGAATTTCTATCTCCTTGCTGTGGAGCCTCTCCTGTCACCCCTCTTTTGTGTGTCGGGACCTTGTCTAACCTGAATGTTAGCACATTGGATAGATATTTGTTTTTGTTTTTTCCTAAATGCTCCCTTACCTAACGGAAAAGTTGTGTAAAAAATAAGTGAGTCCCCCCCCCCCCCCTTGGAGAACACTCCCTGTTATCATTAGACAAACCAGGTTTGTCCTGTTCGAGGGACATCCTCTCAAGGCAATAGGCATGTTTCATTTAGTCAATACCCCAAAGTTTACCTCTATTTCTGTTGATACTTGAATTGTTGTAGGAGGTTTGCTAACTCTTTTGTCTCGTTGATGTTGTACATCTGATTTCTCCACATGATTCACAGTGAAGCTGGAAATCTCATCTGAACTGATGCTCCCAGTGACTTCCGTTCCTGCATGTATTTTCCCAGCTCTCACTGCCTGTCCTTTGTGGCTGTTGACAAGTCAGAAAGGATTCTGAAGTTTCAGTCTCCTTTAGTGAAAGTGCCCGCTTTTAAGGTTTCAGTCAAGATTTTTCCTTTAAAGTGTACAATTTGAAAATAACAAAAATTCTCTTTGAATTTTTCCTTAATTTACCAAGTTTAAAAGGATCCATGAGGACTCTTTGATTGTCTTCGTTTTTTCATCCATCTCAGGGATAAATTCCTTAAACTGGTTAATCACAAAGTTCTTTATATTTTGTCCTTCCAGCCCCTCTGGCACATTTAGGGGCATATTCAAAAGGAGCCATTGCCAAATTAACAGCACTTTATCGCAGCCAAAGTCGTGAAAAATTTACCACCCCATTCACAAGCTGGTGCTATAGCACCGGTTTACCCGCGATAGCAACCGCCAAAAACATCGCCGCAGAGGACCTACACAACTATCGCTAATGAGATGTAGAGTAGGCATTACCGTGCAAAAAGCCGCGAAAACACGACACCTCAACATTCACAACGACCACCCACATCTGCGATAAGAACACAAAACACGCGATAAGACGCGTTAGCAGCAGGAAATTAACACCTGCTCTGATCTGGTGTAAAGTCGGACAGCAGCCTGCACCACAAAAGGGAGCCCAGCCCAGGGCATCATCGGAAGGGCAACAGGTGCTATAAGGCCACTCATCATGCAGCCCGGACACCCAAGCGGGCCACAACACCCACCCGGCACCCACCCGGAACACAACAGAGGCAGTGCAGACAAAGAAAGGAAACGCACAGGCCCGACATCTGACAATGCCACTGTCCACTACAGCCTGAAAGGGACAATCATCCTACGCATCCTGGCCATCATCGCATAACAGGCCTACGGCAGCAACACAGCGGACAACCAACATCCCACCCCACCAAAGCTGCTGGCTGTGCTGCACCTGTTGGCCCCTGGCACACCCTAACCAACACTCGCCTGAGTCGGCAAAGGCTCACAGCCAGCCACATCCACACCTGTCCTGGACATCACCATCACCATCACCCTTGCACCCCAGTCCCCATACGTACAACGCAAAGCGCAATTACCACTGGAGACCAAGTAAGGACCATACGCCATAGCCGGAAGCACGTACGTGTTGGGGGCAATCCAATGCATACATGTCCCATCTGTGCCCCCTGGTGACATAGCACACAGTCTGCGCAACAGGAAGCACACGTCACACATCAATGTGCAGGCAACATCAAAACACTGTGGGACCTTCACCAATGTTGCCTCCAAATACACAGCCAGTGTGCATGATTCCTTCACCCTCCGACAGTCCATTAGCAATCAGCGTTCCCAGGATGGCACCAAGGGAAATGCACAGCCCCTTGTCAAATGCCAAATTAACACCCCACTCACCTCAACTCCACAACTCTGGCAATGCATACATCACAAAATCACAACCAACATGCACTACAAAATGCCCACCCACTAGACACAACAGAACAACTTACAATGGTAACCTGGGCAAGCTATGAGCATGACCAATCAACGGCATGGCACCTCAGCCACACAATAGCTGAATGTGGGGAGAGGTGGCAACAAGGCATGTGTGAAGGATGCAGTGGAACCATGATTGGGAAAGTACAGAATGCCAAGAGTGGCGGCGATGGGCTGGACAGACTGCAGTATCCAGAACACACCCATATTCACGTCGACATACAGCTCTGGTGTATGGAGTGTAGTGGACAGTGGACGCATCATGTCACCCCAGCCAGTGGAGGTCCTTGCGGAAATGTTGCCTGTTACGCCCCCCATAAGCATGAGCAAAATGGGATGGCCCAGTGTAAGCTAGGCCAGCGTAAGGGTATGAATAAAAAGCACATAGCCCTGGGCGTGGTCCTCTTCCGGAAAGCCCAACGTCTCTGCCAGGGTGGTGCATCCCACCACCACCACGAGGCCAACGCCGTCCTCATTAGCAGAGTTGCCTGCGATCCTGTGCGCCTGTAGTTCCCCGGCCCACTGGACCATGAACCCGACAGACCCGACCCTGCACAGCCACGCCACACTGATCAGCATCCGACACCTGCGTGTGTCAAGGTGGGCCCACCGCACACCTGTGTAAGCTCCAAGCCCGAGGCCCGTGACCCTGCCAGCCTCTCAGACCATCGCTGGCCCCCGATGCTGGCCCACATTACTCCTTCCTCATTTACATATTCCACCGGCATCCTCTGCGGCCCAGAATGTCCCAAATGTGAAACTGGGTCCTGGCTCCTGAATGGCAGAGACTCCATATCCGGGCCAGCGGCCGCAGCACCAGACACCCCGATCCGTGAGGCATAGTTCAGTACGGGCATCTTGCGACAGGTAGTGCCACTAACCCTGTTCAACGCCAGCTGGCAGGCCCGTACTACCACAAAACCGGTGACACATGGATGACTACCCTACGGACCAGTAGGTCTCACATCCAGCACCTAGTCGCAAATCACGAATGGCAGAGTCCACACCAGTGGTTGCACAGAGAGGAGTAAGAGTAAGATGCGAGATGCGGTTCAGTCCAGACGAAAGCTGAGTCACAGTCACGGAGGTGACCGAACACGTGGTGCCACTGAACCTGAACTACATAGGCCGGTGGGGCCACCAACCTATGCCGACGACACTCGGTGAATGGCCCGAGTTGACCGCTGCCCCCGGCCTGCACTACCAATTGGTGGTGGCAACGAGGCTGTCACATTCCACTCCTTCCCCTGTCCCCCGCAACCCTCTGCAACATACACCTCGGACATTGATGGTGACCTGCTCAGGTCGCATGGTCCATCTGACTGCACCGCAAGTCGCCGTCCCATGGCTGGGTACCTGTGCCGGCTGCAGTGCATCCAGTGCTACTTACTCTGTGCTGGTCAGGTCCGGGACCCCTTCTCCGGAGACATTGGATGGCCCCTGAAACATAGGCCTTGGGGTCATCAACGCCATTTCTCTTTGGCCTTGCGCTGTACGCAGCCTCTGGGCCCAAATGCATCCCACCAGAGCTCACACACCAAAGCGAGTCCAGACCGGCCTGGACATCGCACCACCGCAGAAGGCACACTCCACCACTGCTTTGTTGTGGGACATATCGGGCTGTTTTGGACGCAGTGATTCTACCGGAAATCAAGGTAGAATAAGCAACCTATATTCTGGTGCCAGATATTTTGAAGATCGTATTCATGGCAAAAGGGGAAAACGTTTTTTTTTTTACAACAATATAAAGAATTTCGTGTTAGCCCGCCCACCTTACCTGAACAAATCCAAGATGGTATTTACTTATGCAACAGCAACCTCGCAATAGCTGCAAAAGTATTTAGATCCCCTGGTTCGAGTGCGTATCTGCATAGGTCCTGAGGAAGGTGGTTGCAATATATCAAACCCACCGAAACGCACGTCGACCTTGCATGGAACCCTATAGAACATTTTGTGGGTCTTAAAGGGTTCATAGGTCGCACACTACTCCACCAATCCAGCGGGTATACCCCAAGAGCATCACGGTAAATGCAGTTTTCTAAAAGCGGGTGCGCTTTTCAAAAGTTCCGAAGTGTAATGCAAGGTTGCAGGCCAACTCTGGACACCGGTGTTTCAGGATTATTGTCCTTCATCAGCAGAGTGTAGGTAGATTTTCAGGGGTTTGCTGTGCAGGCTTCCAAAGTGTTATCAGGTCTGGTACCTCTCCGGGCGCGTAGGTGCTTCACCTGAGCTTGTTAGCTCGATGGCTCGAGGGAGCCATATTTACGTAAAGGGTTCATAGGTCGCACACTACTCCACCAATCCAGCGGGTATACCCCAAGATCATCACGGTAAATGCAGTTTTCTAAAAGCGGGTGCGCTTTTCAAAAGTTCCGAAGTGTAATACAAGGTTGCAGGCCAACTCTGGACACCGGTGTTTCAGGATTATTGTCGTTCATCAGCAGAGTGTAGGTAGATTTTCAGGGGTTTGCTGTGCAGGCTGCCAAAGTTTTATCAGGTCTGGTACCTCTCCGGGCGCGTAGGTGCGTAACCTGAGCTCGTCAGCTCGATGGCTCGAGGGAGCCATATTTGCGTAAAGGGTTCATAGGTCGCACACTACTCCACCAATCCAGCTGGTATACCCCAAGAGCATCACGGTAAATGCAGTTTTCTTAAAGCGGGTGCGCTTTTCAAAAGTTCCGAAGTGTAATGCAAGGTTGCAGGCCAACTCTGGACACCGGTGTTTCAGGATTATTGTCCTTCATCAGCAGAGTGTAGGTAGATTTTCAGGGGTTTGCTGTGCAGGCTGCCAAAGTGTTATCAGGTCTGGTACCTCTCCGGGCGCGTAGGTGCATAACCTGAGCTCGTCAACTCGATGGCTCGAGTGAGCCATACTTACGTAAAAAGGTTCATAGGTCGCACACTACTCCACCAATCCAGCGGGTATACCCCAAGAGCATCACGGTAAATGCAGTTTTCTAAAAGCGGGTGCGCTTTTCAAAAGTTCCGAAGTGTAATGCAAGGTTGCAGGCCAACTCTGGACACCGGTGTTTCAGGATTATTGTCCTTCATCAGCAGAGTGTAGGTAGATTTTCAGGGGTTTGCTGTGCAGGCTGCCAAAGTGTTATCAGGTCTGGTACCTCTCCGAGCGCGTCGGTGCGTAACCTGAGCTCGTCAGCTCGATGGCTCGAGGGAGCCATATTTACGTAAAGGGTTCATAGGTCGCACACTACTCCACCAATCCAGCGGGTATACCCCAAGAGCATCACAGTAAATGCAGTTTTCTAAAAGCGGGTGCGCTTTTCAAAAGTTCCGAAGTGTAATGCAAGGTTGCAGGCCAACTCTGGACACCGGTGTTTCAGGATTATTGTCCTTCATCAGCAGAGTGTAGGTAGATTTTCAGGGGTTTGCTGTGCAGGCTGCCAAAGTGTTATCAGGTCTGGTACCTCTCCGGGCGCGTAGGTGCGTAACCTGAGCTCGTCAGCTCGATGGCTCGAGGGAGCCATATTTACGTAAAGGGTTCATAGGTCGCACACTACTCCACCAATCCAGTGGGTATACCCCAAGAGCATCACGGTAAATGCAGTTTTCTAAAAGCGGTGCGCTTTTCAAAAGTTACGAAGTGTAATGCAAGGTTGCGATTGTGTCTACAAATTGGCTCCCTTGAGCTTTGAGTCGACGGGCTCCTGGATGACGCACCTGCATGCCAGTTCGGGGATCGAGGCCTTTGACGGTTGCTTGGCGGCCTTCTCTTCCACCCCTAACTATTTTCTCTACTGATGAGGGAAGTTATCCCGAAACCCAAGCCATGTCTCAGGCGATATCCAAAACCCCGGGAAATGTATCGTTCTAGAGATCATCAGTTCAACAAGTACCTACTTGCACCCACTGGGGTGAACCACTCAAGAACTCCATGTACCAGAGTCCCTAGGGGCGAACCGGAGGAGGGGCTAGCGGTGTGCGGTCCATTGCGATTGTGTCTACAAATTGGCTCCCTTGAGCTTTGAGCCGACTGGCTCCTGGATGATGCACCTGCGTGCCGGTTCGGGCATCAAGGCCTTTGACGGTTGCTTGGCGGCCTTCTCTTCCACCCCTAACTATTTTCTCTACTGATGAGGGAAGTTATCCCGAAACCCGAGCCATGTCTCGGGCGATATCCAAAAACCCGGGTCATGTATCGGGTCTAGAGATCATCAGTTCAACAAGTACCTCCTTGCACCCACTGGGGTGAACCACTCAAGAACTCCATGTACCAGAGTCCCTAGGGGCGATCCGGAGGAGGGGCTAGCGGTGTGCGGTCCATTGCGATTGTGTCTACATTCTGTGGGTCTTATTCTGGCAGAGGTCGTTCCTGCCATATAATATACCTTGATATGTACAGATACGGGATGTATATGGTTGGTGTGAAAGTGTATGAATCTGAGTGAGTGTAGCATGATATTATTTTGGTCTTTTATAACCAGGGTGATATATGTTTGTTTCTGTTTGTTTTTATGAAAATATTTTTGTTCTTTGTAAACACAAAAAAAACCTTTTTGATAAATTGATGTATTATGCAGAATTGTGATAAACTATGTATTAATGAGAAAAACATTTTTATATGTAATATTTATTAAAAAAATGAAAAGAATATAATAAGAGATAAAAAATAAAATAAATAATAAAAAATATAATCACGGAAAGTGCATGTGTCATTGTTGTGTCTTAAAAGGTCTAAGAAAAGGAAATGAATTATATTTGATCATGTAAAGTATATAGGTCATGTGGGAATTTTCTAGTGTTGGGCACACTTCACCACCGCAAGGACCACCTCCAAACGCCATCTGCAAGAGTTGAACGGTGGTCCTCACAGATATTCGGAAGCTGCTCAGACCGGTCGTGGGTGCCATCACCGGCCTGATACCTTGCTCTGCACTCCAGGTGCCAGTGACTCAGAGCACGGCAGGCCATTGTCCGTTGCTGATTGTGTTTTGTGCTATGGAACGGTTGCACAGCTATGCCACCTCAAACAGTGTGGGGGCCCTGAGATGTTGATGGGAACGATGATGCATGTCTAACACACCCTACTGCATCTGCATTAGGATTATATTGAAGGGACACAATCCAATACTTTTTCTTCACATGAGCATGCTCATCACTAGTGGTCCAACCCCAGTGCACTGCAACTCACGGACACTTCTGTTTGCATGTTGGCTGTCGTCTGGACTGTCTCCGGCTCACTCCATGTTGCTCAGCAGGTGACTCTGTTATGCATGTGTTTTCTGTTTCCGTTGCACTGGTGTCCAATGTTCAAGTGGTTGCTAGCACCAGACATTCCGTGCGGAATGGCGTTCACTCACCCCACACACATCCAGCACAAGTGTCACTGTACATGTGGCCCTGCCAATAAAGGGGCTGGGTGCATGTGCCCGTAGCCAGTTCAACATGATATCTGCGTGTGTCCCTGTGGTTTTGTTGTATACATGAGGGCCCTGAGCCCTACGATTAATTTGTGCTGTGTACATCGGATGCAGACATGTCACCGCAGGCAGCGTGTTGGATCTTGGACATGTAGCTTTGTCGTCACCCACTCAATTTACAAGGGGAGTAGCCAAGGCCATCGTACGTGGAGCCAACATGGGTGTGAGACAGCTATTTGAGCACCCCTGGGCGTGGTTCTGTACTGTGAATGTGCATCTGCATGTGTTTCTAAGGCAGTGTGGGTCTCCTTAATGGGTTGTGGGTGGGCCCTGAAGGGTGATAGACACCTACGTATGTGTCCTGGTTCACATTCCATAGGTTTGACCCCCACCAACACCTGTTGGACCACCTCCTTGTGGCATGCTGACACATGGCATTGGGGTGTCATGTGTGGGTGGGTGAAGTGTTGTGCGCCAGCTCTGCTTGCGGGTGCTTTCTGCGGTGTGGTCTGCTGCAGGCTCTGTGTTGCTTGGCTGGCTGGGTCCTGGGGGGGGGTGTTCTGTGGGATATCCATGGGCTGTCGTAGGGTGTCTGTGTCGACAGTGTGGTGGCCCTCTACGGCATCACTGAGGTGTTGTATTCTGTGCTCTGCTGAAGGTGTTGTGAGACCCTCTGCGATGTGAAGGGGAGCTGCGTGTTGACTTTGTGTTGACATATATGTTGGTGCATTGTGCTGGTTTGCATGCAGACTGCATGTCAATATACGTTGTGACTGTTTGAGGGTGCTGGATTCTTCTGCGGTACAGTGTACATTTGGACTACATGACAGATGTTAGGTTGTACGCGTACATTTCCATTTCACAGGTTCCGGCTCTGTCAGATGTAGTAGGCATGTTTCTGTGCATGTGCGGAGCCAGTTGTGTCCTCTGTTCTGCAGTGTCGGCTATGCGCGTTGTTCCACGTTGTCGTCTATGTGGTGTGCTGTTTATGCTATGTGTGTGTGCTGCAATGTGCCAAGGGGATCTGGTACATGATCCTGGGTGATAGTGGGTGTGCAGTGTGCTACTCCTCGTTGTGCATGTATGCTATTGTGCCCATCTCCCCTGTACCCCTAGTCCCTGTTTGTTGCACTCCCTGTTGACGTTGTGTCAGGTCCTCTCGAGCGGTGTCCATACTTCCTACTTCTTGCACCGTCTCCACACTGACGACTGTGGCCTGGGTTTCCTCGAACTCCTCCAGTAGCGCTGGACTGCCACATCCTGTCACCATAGCTGCCTTCCTGTTGGCAGTGGGTTGGTGCCTGGTTTAGGTTGTCACGTCATGCCGGCGCCTATTGGCCTTCTGGATTGGCCTCCTTGGTACTCCGACTGCAATCCTGGTGGTCTGCTAGTGGGGTCAAATGGTGGTAGTTCTCTGTCACCTCCGTGACACTGGTATTGTTTTCCTGCGGTCTGCACTCCGTCTTCCTCTCCCTTTTCTCCTTGGCCTTCCCCAACCCCGTCCTTGCTGGTAGTCTGTGGGGGTTGTGGGGTTCGAGTTGGCCTCTGCGCTGGCTCAGGGTGCATCCATGTTGCTACGTGCTTTGGCTTGTTTTTGGTGTATTTTTTCTGTGGTTTTTATGGTGCATCGTCCCACCAGATACGTGGGATTTGCAGGACTCTGGCTGGTTTTCGCTACTTTTTGTACTGCGGTTGGCCTCATCGTATGTTTTTTTGTGTTCGCGTATCGCATTGTTGCGGGTGGCGTTGATTTTCACGCAGACATTTGACACTTTATCTTGTGTCTATTGCATGCTACTGCCACGTTGTGAATTCCATGTTACCACAGAGTTGTTTTCCCATGATAGGCTGCAATTGGAGAAGTGTGGCTCAATGGTTAGAGCGACAGACCCTGATGCAGAGGACTGGCAGGGGACCAGGGTTCAATTCCCGCCTCGGCGGGTCTTGGGCTCAATTTCCTCGGACCTGATAATTCTCGCCTCGGTGCCTATTCTAATCATGGGTCGCACTCTGCAACTCTGGGCAATAGCTTTCTTAATCTCCACAACGGCCCCAACAGCGCTGGGATGCCTGGCTTCCCCTTGGGGGTGCCCAGGAGAGGGCATTTCACAGGGAAAAGCCAGGAAGTGGTATGCGTACAGCGCCAAGACACCTCAGGGTATAAGTGCGCTATACAAGTACGAATTCATTTCATTTCAATGTTGAAAGTTGCATTATGCTACTCTTGCGGTATTTATCACGCGTTCTTGTGAATATACCCCTAAGTATTCAGAGGTTGTTTCTTCTTGCACTGTTTTACAGCATCATAATCTTTTCTCTTTATTCCTTCTCATTTGTTTTTAAAGAGTGAATTTCTCCATGACAGTCCTTGACGTCTTTCTCCAGCTTTCCTCCATATTTTCTACCACAAGAACTCTGTCCATTAGTGAATTTACTTTTGTTTCGAGTGCCTCACATGTTGCCTGAATCTTTTCTTGATTTCTCCTTGATTAAGCAAAGTTTGTTCTCATCTCTTCTATTAGTGTTCCCAGGAGATTCCCCATCTCAACTTGTGTGCCTCGCTCTGGCTTAATCTTTTACGCAATTCCACTATTCTTGCCTTGGGGCCGTGCTTTGACTTGTTGTGATTTTGACCTCAGGACCTTCCTGGGGAGCTGTTGAGGGGACCATTCTTGCCCCCTCCTGGTCATCCATTGTAGGGCTTGGAACCGGTTGTGCATATTTATTCGACCGCTCCTGGGGGATTGTGCCACAGCTTGCATACCTCAAACAATACAGACACTGTGCTCCCCCTTGACCCTAAACCCCCTGGCTGTTGTGATTATGAGGGATTGTTGGCCTTGGATATTAAAAAAGGATCGAAGGGAGGGAGTCACCTTGATTTTCATCCCCTGCCTGGTTTGCGCCACCTTAGTCACTAGTGAAGTGGTGTTTCCCCCCTTTGATTTGTATGTCCCCTGTTTGTTCCCCATTAGGGGCCAGATGTAGGACACCAAATACCGTCCGACCGGTATTTGGTGTTTGACATGTAGGGGGCCTTTGATTTACAGAATCGGTATATTTACCAATTCGGTAAATTTACCCATTCTGTAAAATACCAAATCGGTAAATATACCGAATCTGTAAATCCAGATGTAGGTGGCACTTCAAACAGTGCCACAGGCCATTACTGATTCGTTATTTACCATGTAATACTATTGCATGGTAAATAACGAATCCCTGTGTACATGCACATCTGTGCATGTACACCTGTGCCATGTGGCACACATACATGCCCTAAGGGCGTGTATGTGTGTCACATGGCACACAAGCCAAAATCAGGGGTGCAACAGGGTGTCAAAGTGACACCCTGTTCCCCTTGCAAAATCGGTAATTTTACCGATTCGGTAATTGACATTGATTCCTATGGGCCTGTAAGCCCATAGGAATCAATGGCAATTACCGAATCGGTAAATACCGATTCAGTAAATACCGAATCATACAGATTCAGTAAAAATTACCGATTTTTTACCTACATCTGATTTACCGAATCTAGAATACCGAATTGGTAAAATTCGGTATTCTAGAGTCGGTAGATCAGATGTACTTATATTCTCTCCTGTGAAACTAAAACCTGTGTTTTGAGTAATTTTGGAGGCAAAATGCCTGCTCCTTAAACAATAGCCAATTCCCTGGCTCATTCCTTGGCCACGTACTTTATTTGGAACTCCTGTGGGTTGGTGTTTGGTCTCCCTTGTGTTTCTTTGTGGGTTTGTTAGCGTCATTGTTTGGGAAGAAAGCTCTGCGGGGGGCTCTAAGGACAAATTTGCTCCTCTTACCCCTGCCTCTTACCGGGGCCATTCACACTGTCTTCTTTTCCTCCTTCTCCTCTTTGCTGCACTTCTTGTTGTAGGGCTTTAAGCAGACTCACCAGCCCCTCGTGAGGCCCCTGTACGTGATTTTGGCAGCTGCTCTTCATCTCCAGTGCAGCTCTTCTGCTGCTTCTGCCCACGCACTGCGTGTGCATGTCACCACAATCTCATCCAGCAACGCTGAACACTGTTCTCTGCTTTCTTCCGCTCCTGTGCCGGGATTGCGAGAGAGCTGCGGGTCCATCGTCATCCACACCATGGGGTAGCACTGTATTGTTTCAAATAAGCGTAAGAATAATTTTTACTGACTCGACGTATGTTTTTGTCTGCTAACAGGATCCATATCACTCTTTCTCATGCCTTGATGTGGACGGCACTCACGACCGGATCATTCAGTAACTGTGGGCGGAGAACCCCACTTTGCCCACGGAGTGTGCGGAGTCTTGCCTCCTCCGTGTTCCGCGTAGAATGAAGGAGTAGGCAAAGCCCCACACACTCCGTGGCGGAGCGGAGTTGGCCTGCCCAGCCTCCCACCCTCCCTATTATTAACATTTGCTAAAGTTTTAAAAATACCTCTAAGCGTCTGCTGCATCCCCGTCTGGCCTCCTCCTCTCTTCATCTCGTTCACGGTGAAAACTGCGCATGCGCGGTGCCCGCACATGCGCATTTCTTGCTAGACAGAGCCAGTAGGGGCACCAGCATAGAAAACCTGAAGGTCCGTGTGAGAAAATGAGTTGTTGTTTGACTAGTCAGAATCCACATTAGGGTAAACCACATAAGCCACAAAATTAACCTGTGCTAAACCCTGGGTAGCATTGCACTAAATGCCGTCAAGCTTAACTTAGAGGCAATGTGTAAAGTAGTTATGCAGCACACATACAGCAATAAAGTGAAAAGACAACATAAGAAGATTTCTACATTCAGACTGAATCTCTTTATTGGAAGTCAAAAATGTCCAGCAGGATGAGGCAGAAGACTGTATCCAACGAGAGTTCCAGGAGGCCGAATACCCCTTTGGCCAAGGACTGCTAGACTGGATTTGCTGCTGACGAGAAGAATGTAGCTGGAGCTACTGCAATGACAGGCCGACTGTCAATGCACTTTGAATGAATAAACAAGCAGGTTGGTCCCAGTCTTTCCTCGGTTTTCAGAACAGTTTTTAGTCAGAAGTGTTCAAAGTCCCATTTTTTATATTTTAGCTATCAGGGCACCTTTTGCACCACCACCTAGGGTCTAGGACTGCAGAGGCCCACTTGAGTTAGGACTCACTCATTCTGGGTCCAGCTGTGAGTTCAAGATGGTGGGAGTCTGTTATGTGCCAGTGGTTCTGAACTGGACGCTGGAATTGCCTTTGGAGTCAGTCTGGTAGTCCTGGGTTGAAGTGATGAGCCTTGGAGGGTTCAAGGCATACTCTAGGCAGCAAAGTAGTCCTTCCAAGTGCAGCTCTTCAGTCTTGTGGAATACACAATAGGCCACAGCAGCAAGCAGTGCTCTGAGAGTCCTTCCATATTTCTAGAAAGTGAACTGAAGAGTGGGTCTGAGAGTCCCTTTTTACACATGGTGTCTTCTTTAAAGTAGGAGACGTTTCTAGAAAATTTCCTTTGAAGTTCTTGAAGCTTCCTGACTCTCCTGCTCTTGCTCCAAGCTGGCTGCATGTACAATGCAGGGACGGTGAGCCCTTTGTGTCTTGGCATAGCACAGCCTATTCTATTGCAACTAGTGCTGTGCCCAGCTCCACACCTTCATCCTGCCAGAAGATGGCCCCTTCAGTCACAACTAATCCCTCTATTGTAGGACTGTCTTGGGAGGAATTCACAAAGTCCAACTGCTAGCTATACCTAGTTATGTGACTTACGACATGCTACAGGCACCAACTAGCAAAGAATAGGAAAAATGGCAATTTTCTAAAAGTAGCTTTTTCAAAATTGTATTTAAAATCCAATTGTACCATTAAAGAAAATGTTTTATTATAATGTTTACCTCAATGTTATCCTATAGGACAGGTGTGCCTCACTATAGAACAAACCTGGGTTTTATTTTTAACTACCAGGAAAAGTAAAATGTAAAGGTATACGTCCAACCTTTTAATTACAATGCATCCTAGCCTATGGGTTACCTAAAGCTTACCTTAGGAATGACTTATGTGTAATGAAAGTGAAGGTTAAAGCTTGGCTCGGGTGTTATATTGCCACGCAAATTGGCAGATCAAAATGGAATTTAGGCTGCAATGGCAGGCCTTGGACATGTTTTGAGGGGCTACTTAAGTGGGTGGCACTATAAGTAAGATAGGCCCACTAGTAACATTTAATTTGCAGGCCCAGGGTAAATGGTATACCACTCTAGAAGGGACTTATAATTAAGCAAAATATCCTAACTAGGTATAAGACAATTTTACCATGTTTAGAGGAGTAAGCCAAGTAATTTGGCACTGGTAGCAGTTGTAGAGTCCTATGTTCAACAATAACAAATTCCAGCAAAAATTACGGCAAAAAGGCAACACTTTGTTGGAAGACCATTCTAAGGCTGACATGTCTAATGGTCCACCACACTTAAAATAGCGTAGGCAGACTGGCAGTTTGATGCACAGGGTACCCTGAACACTTTTTTCAAGCAGAAGAAAGCTTTAAGTGAGCCTTTTTGGAGTAGCTCCTTTAGGTCATTTTTAAGACTCCCAGGAGCTTAGAGACAGCACTTACAGTCCAGGACCTATTACAGCAGAGGACATCAGCACATTCCAGTCCAGCTCCAATTGCCACTAGCACCTGGTCAATCCAGGAAAAGGACTCTTGCATTTTGATGCACATTTAGCTACATGGAAAGCCAGCCAATTGACCCTCATTGTCCACTTCTTAGTCCAGGTTACAAGTGGGAGCATGTCCAGTCCTTCCGATTTCCACACAGGCTACAGACAGAGGGCCATCCCTCTTCTGTTCTTCTGCAGGTATGGATGGGTTCTGAGGAGCTAGATATGATGTGATTCTTTTGTTCAATTCTCTAACCAGGGGGTGGTGGTGATCACAACCTAACCATTGGAAAAAATATTTCCAAGGACAAACCTTCTCATGGAAAATCAAGATGACATATTCTATCTACCCCAGAGGATGCAGGTGACCCACCTAGTGGTTTAACTTAGGCAGATGAGTTGTCCCTTGCTTGTCAATCATACTAAACTGGTTCTGAGGCTGGCTCTCCCTTCCCTGAAATGGAGAAAGGCTAATTACAGTTGGCCCTCAGATCAAAGGACTCTAATTCCAATTTCTCAAATTACACTTAACTATGTATGGACATGTCTCACCCTAACCCTTGTTAAGTTAGTGAAGTTTCTGAACCCTCTGTAACTTTCTTTCCAGAGAAACGAAGAATCACATATCTCAAACCCAGGTCTTCCTTTCAAGTTGACCAAACTATAGCTTCTACTTTGAGATCAGTTTTCAAACTTCATCAAGGGGAATGCACTGAGAGAGAGAACAGCTCGAGGCAGGGAAATACTAATGAGCCTACTGGTGCTTCCTACAGGCAAAGCCTAACTTTGAAATAGTCATTTTTATACATATTTATCAAGAATTGGAACTTCACTATTAAAATGGATTTTCAACTAATAAAAAAACTGTGTTTCGTTGAACTATTTAGCTTATTCCAAACCGAAAGTACCCAAATATAATTTGAAATCCATTATATCTTTTGTCCTAGGAACAGCTTAACCTATTTTGAGTGAAAACAACTTCTGGTAGCTAGTCACTGTAGTAAAATGCCAACCATAATGTCTTTCGTGTTTAATTTTTAATGCGAGGCACCCTATTATGTAAGCTCTAACTCCTATTTTGGAGTGACTAACCAATTATTTAAAAATGGGGTTCCTTTAATCAAAAAGAGTTAAATTGACAGATCTCCCTTCAGGATTAAAAGCTGCAGCATGCAGGCTGTATTTGTAGGCTTGTAACCATTATTTCCTTATTAGCATTGGCACAATGTGTGCTCCAGTTTAGAAATGGCATTTAACTGTCATTTTAATGTATTTATCAGTTCATAACAACACATTTATTGAGCTTACATTTTGGATTGGCATGTAGTGCATGAATGTTGTGCTATGTGGCTTTTCTGAGATCAGTGCAACACATTATACATAAGGCAGATAGATTTAAAAGTAATTCTCTGCTTAACCAGCAGCAATTGGAGAACAGCCATGGCTGGAGAAATAGACTCATAATTGTATAGGTTGCAGAAAAGCCTACCAACAACGTTCTCGTCTAGCTGACTTATTTAATGTCCTTGCCAAGTAGGTCACAGTATAAGGAGTTACAATAGTACAAAGGTGAGGTAATAAATGGATTGACAGTCTGCATTTTTTGAGAGAGAGTGAAGCAGTACATGATTTTGGACAGTAATTGTAGCTGAAACCATGTCACAGTGTATTCCCTGCACCAAATACTATGACCTTACTGGAAAATTATACGTGCCAACTAGCCAATAGCCACTTTTAGCATGTTTTGTGGCTCAAGGTGAAAACATGGAGGACTGCTGTGTGTAGTGTTTAAAAACCATCAATAGCAGTCAGCAAAAAATGCAGTGATCACACAAAAAGGATGATATGTTGACATTTACAGAATGAGGAACAAACAGAATGATTGGGGCAAAAGGTGTGAAAAAAGCAGTGATATTGGGGCAGACAAGCATTCCCTAGTTAGAAACTCATTAATGAACCATGGCATTCAATTTTCCTTCCATTTATAGATTCTACACTAATGACATTCTGAATGAGGTTCTACAACCGTTGATAGCCAGTGAGTAATCGTAGATCTAGCTACACCTGATCAATAACATGTATCACAGTCACCACAGAAATATAAATAAACTGATCATACTGAAAATGAACATAGTCAGTTGCACTAACTAAAATAACTGATTTAGACAGAGAACTATATTTTTAACATACCAATGGATATTAAATATGAGTCAAACTGCGATTACATGTAGTATATCTCCTCCATTCACCAGACATTTGAGACAAGCAGATGTAGCTCATTTCAGATAGGGGTGTTTAGTAAAAGATTTTGAGCTCTGGATTTAGATGAAAGGACTGAGTAATATTGTTTACCTTTAGTTTCTACCTTAAATCTGCGGATCATTTACTTTTCAGTAATCCATGTTGAGAATCATATGTTATATTGATTGATTGAATTAGCACACAGGGAATTCATTACTCAATAAATCCCCCAGCCAAAGTTTGATATATTTTGGGTGCTCCTTGTAACATTAAATAATCAAATGTTGCATTTTTGTGGGAGAAAATGTTATAACTAAATAGTAATCTTTTCCTGGTGGTGCCCGAATACCAGTATGTCCCATTTTCAATTTGCTTTTCCACTAACATGACTAAGAGAGTGTTTCCAGATGGCCTTATATGTTTAGCTTCATTAGTATCTGGTTTAACACCCAATTAATTTACAACACAAAATGACTTATTTGGAATGTTTTTGCACCACCAATTATCAAATGTGGGTTATTGTGGAGAATGTTTTGTATGTAGGAACTTAATTTTTCAAGGTGATTACCCTTAAAATATGGTTTATTAAATGGTTTGGATCAGGAATCGCGATAGTGGAATTTTCGGTGAAGGCAACGCGCTTGCACATAAAAGGGATTGCAATATAGAGGAAACAGAGGAGGTGAGAGAAGAAAACTGGAAAAAACCTTTAGGGATGTATAGCCATGTCCAGCCTTAATATAAACTCAAAAATATTGTTGGGATACAAAGTTGTTTTCAGAATTAGAGGTATCCTGAACATTGTGTCACAAAATATTAAAGCTAAGGATATATTGATTTTACATTGCAGAAATATTAATGGTTGTAATATTGTTTTATTTGTGTCATTGCAAATAATGTAATATAATGAATTAGACATTTTATTAAGATATATATAGCTTGTATTACAAATGTTATATGTAATTATAAATTAAATAACAATGAGTATTTATTAAAGGATTTCTTAAGTAAAAGTATTAAGTACTTAGGGCGTCATTACGATGCCGCCTGGTCGTACCAGCACCTGCCATCACGGCATTGCGGGGAGCACCAGACAGGTGCACAGACAGCAGTCCCCAGCAGCTCCGGCTTGCAGCTCACTTCGTTCCGGTCCAGGACCCCTCCTCGAACAGGGTTCGTGCCTGCAGAACGCCTTGGGTGGTGTTCTCCTCTTTGCCTATCCACCATCTCTGCCTTCATTCTAAACCCCCTCACTCTTTTTTATTTACTTTTAATTGGCCTGTGTGTTTCTACTGCTTAACTGTATTCTGTACTTGCTTCACAAGAGCTACAGATGGATCCCCACCGGAATCACGAGGACAGTCATCCAGGTCCTCGTCCCCAGCAGGCTGGACTACAGCAATGCCCTCCACGCGGGAACCACAGGCAAATTCCAGAAGAGACTCCAATGCATACAGAACGCCTCCTCATGCCTCATCCTCGACATCCCCAGCCACAGCCACATCACCGCCCACCTGAGGGACCTCCACTGGCTCCATGTCAACAAGAGTCTCACCTTCAAGCTCCTCACCCACGCTCACAAAGCCCTCCATGATGCCGGACCAGCATACCTCAACAAATGACTCACCTCTACACCCCCAACCGCATCCACAGAAAGACCACCAGCTGCAGATCCTTCTCCCACCTCTCCGCCAAGACATGGAACACCCTCCCCATCCACCTATGACAGACCCAGGATCTGCTGACCTTCAGGAGACTCCTCAATACCTCGCTGTTCGATCAGTAGCTCCTCCCCCCCCCTCAGCGCCTTGAGACTCTCATGGGTGAGTAGCACGCTTTACAAATGTATTGATTGATTGATTGATCTGACAGCCCAATTAAGATTTGACCGCCATGCTGGTGGTCAGAAAAGTTCCCTTTAACACTGCTGCTCATGTTGGGGCCCATAAAAAAGGCTGCAGCACAAGCTGCAATGTCAGTGGAACTTTGTGCATATCCATACACCGTATACCAGGCATTAAGTGGTGCCTGGCACACTGAATATGGATGTTTGGGGGGGACTACATGTGTTCCCAGGACCACTTTACAATGGACCACGGGTGATGGGTACCCTGTATGGGGCCCCCAAAGTCTGACTTCCTTTTTCATGGCATGCAGACAGCCATGAAAAGGTAGTAGGAGAGGAACTTTGCAATCCCTACTGCAGTGCCTGAGCAGGCACCGCCCCTATAGTTGGGGTCCAATTCCGACTGCCGGCCCAATAGGATCTTGATTACTGTCGGAAGCTGTGGTTTTTCACCCCAACTTCTGTGGTCTGATCACCTGCTTTGAAATGCGATGGTTGTACCGATGGCCTGTCTGTTGGGCGGCCTCAACCAACGGCCTGCCAGTGGCAATCTAGCTGGCATTGTAACGAGGCCCATATTTGGTAGTTGCTAGTGATATAATTCAATTAATTAATATGAAAATTAAATTAACAATAACGTTTCATGAACAGAGCAATTATCAAATTAAAAAGTCTTTAGCAAATATAATAAATTGGGGGCTGATTACGATGGCAGACAGTCTTCAGTCCATCAGCCATCGTATTGGGGATTGGGACCACCCTACATGCTCTTGGCGGTCCCATAGTAGGCATTACAATGCTACTGCCACCACAGCGGTTACAGTGCCTATATTTTATATTGTGGCAGTGCTGCTGGCTGCAGCACCTGCCGCAATGTAAAAATGGGAAATGTTACATATCCCTGCACTACTTTGCAGGTACCATGCTGTGTCTGCTGCATGTTGACTGATGTGTTTGTGTCGGGGGATGCCGAGGATGAGTCTGGTAGCGGTGTTCTGTATTGTCTGGAGTTTGCGTAGTAGAGTGTATTTCCATTGACCAGTATGCTGGTGATGAGTGCGTGGGTGACTGTCTTCCTTGACTCAGGGGGCATCCACTTAAAGGTCTTGCGGAGGATGCAGAGAGTGTTGAAGCAGCGGGAGGTGAATGCGTTGACCTATCCATTCATGGTGAGTGATGAGTCGAGTACGAGGCCGAGGTTCTTGCCGTGGTCTGAGGAGGTAGGTTGGCTTCTGAGGGTGGTCGGTCACCATGTGCTGTCCCAAGCAGAAGGGGTGGTACCGAGGACGAGGATTACTGTCTTCTCGGCGCTGAGCTTGTCATCCAGACCGTAACGTCTTGCATACCTTTCTGGAAGTTGAGTTTGTCAGTGGTGGAGTCTTTGGTGAGGGAGAGGATGAGCTGGTTGTTGTCGTGTAGGATATGATGTTGAGGCCGTGTTGTCGGACGATGGCTGAGAGGGGGGCCATGTAGATGTTGAAAAGGGTGGGGCTCAGGGATGAACCCTATGGGACTCCGCAGGTGAATTGCGTGGGATCGGAGAGGAGGGGTGGGAGTCTGATCCTTTGGCTTCTTCCGGTGAGGAATGATTGGATCCAGTCCAGGGCTTTTCCTTGTATGCCTGTATTGTGTAGTCTGGTGACTATTCTGGGGTGGGAGACGGTGTAGAAGGCCGCTGATAGGTCGAGTAGGATGAGGGCTGTGGAGTGGCCTTTGTCCAGGAGGGTGTGGATGTCGAAAAGTGGTGCGAGGAGGGCGGTCTCTGTGCTGTGGTTGCTTCAGAATCCAGATTGGGATGGGTCGAAGAAGGCGTTCTCTTCAATGAATGATCTCAGTTTCCGGCTGCAAAGGGGAGGAGCGAGATGGACCGATAGTTCTTGAGGTCGGTGGGGTCAGCTGTGGGCTTCTTGAACAGAGGTCTTACTTCTGCGCACTTCCAGTCATCTGGGAAGGTGCCTGTTTTGAAGGTGGTGTTGATGGTGCGTTGTAGTTCGGGTGCAATGGCGGCTGTGGCTCTGTGGTAGATGTGAGGGGGCACTTGTTGGAGGGGGCCCCGAGTGGATGCTTTTGATGGTCGAGGCGGTGTCTTCAGCTGTGATCGGTGCCCAGTTGGAGATGGTGGGCAGGCTGGTGTTTCGGGGGGGCAGGGGCCGTCTGTGGTGCCTGGTGGATGGTCGATGAAGTTGTCGTAGAGGTTTTTGATCTTGAGGTGGAAATAGGTTCCAAGCTTGCCGCAGAGGTCTTGGGATAGGGTAATGTCTGTGGCTTTGCTGCATGTGTGGTCAGCTAGCTGCCCCAGACCCCCTCCCACCTTCTCTCCATGATATGTGTGTATGCCATTATAGTCTCACTGTTGCCCTCCATGGTGTGTTGTGCTTCTAGTGCCCATCCTGCCTGACCTCCATGGTGTATTGTGCTGCTGCAAACCCTGATGCCTGCCCTGGAAAGTCAGTTTGGTACACCTGTCCATGTCCCTCTTGTCCTCTGTTATCCACGTCCATGTCCCTACCCTAATTCCTCCTGCCTTCCATGATCCAATGTACCATACTTGCTAACATTTGGAGGGATATTTTGAGAAAAAAAACTGGAGAATTGATTTGCCCCATTGACTTACATTGAAAAAGAGGAGATTGTAGACAGGAGAAGATAAAATAAACCCCATTTGGGCTTAATAACATTGGGCGTTTCCTGGCTGAATCGGGATCCGTTGTGGCTAACCCCAGAGACAGCCTTTAATCGTAATATAATATCTGATTGCCTACACCTTAATGGTGTAAAGCAAATTAAATGGCTGTCTATTGTGGAAAATATGTTGACCGAGATTGGCCACCCTGAGTTTTTTAAGAATCCATCTAGTATGGAAATAATGCCAAGGAAAGTGTTACTTAAATTGGCTATGGACCACCTAGCGAATAAAAGATGGTCCACTGAAAAACTTAAAAAATCAGTGTTAGCCTACCAACAAATTACAACGGAACAGGATCTGCAATTGTACCTTGCTAGTGACACTAAGTGTTATGCAAGAATGCTTCTTGCAAAGTTTCGACTGGGTTCTTTTTACCGTTTAATCACTTTCCCAGTCTGTAATGACTGGTCTAGAGAAATGCCACCCCGCCCCTGTGATGATCTTGCCCCTCAATCTAATCTGCATTGCATTTTATTCTGTAAGTTTTATCAGGTTCCAAGAAAGATCCTACTTAAACCAATCCTCAAGGAGTGGGGTTTCCTGTCTTGTAGAAATGCTTTTCTTAGACTACAACGCCTGGAAACTATGGAAGTGGTCCACACTCTAGCTAGATTTTTGAAACTCTTGGTAAAGTTTAGGAACTCGATGTAATATATCAAATGTATATATGAATTCTAGAATTTTTTTAAATGTATAATATTTTAAAGATCATATTATTTCTAAATTTAATCTTGTTTTTATAAAAATGCACTAGTCACTTTCCGATAATACCCCTGTTTTTCCTAAAATGTTTGTTCCTACTAAAATGGAAATGTACTGGCACTCTGTGACTTATATTTGTTTTTAGTCATGTATGTTTTTTGACAAATGTATGCTTTTATGATACTACAGTGTATATCGAAATAAAGCTTTTTTTAATTTGAATTTGAGTGGGTCTGAGAGTCCCTTTTTACACATGGTGTCTTCTTTGAAGTAGGAGAAGTTTCTAGAAAATGTCCTTTGAAGTTCTTGAAGCTTCCTGACTCTCCTGCTCTTGCTCCAAGCTGGCTGCCTGTACAATGCAGGGGTGGTGAGCCCTTTGTGTCTTGGCATAGCACAGCCTATTCTATTGCAACCAGGGCTGTGCCCAGCTCCACACCTTCATCCTGCCAGATGATGGCCCCTTCATTCACACCTAATCCCTCTATTGTATGACTGTCTTGGGAGGAATTCAAAAGGTCCAACTGCTAGCTATACCTAGTTATGTGACTTGCGACATGCTACAGGCACCAACTAGCAAAGAATAGGAAAAATGCCAACTTTCTAAAAGTGGCTTTTCCAAAATTGTATTTAAAATCCCATTGTACCCCTAAAGAAAATGTTTTATTATAATGTTTACCTCAATGTTATCCTATAGGACAGGTGTACCTCACTATAAAACAAACCTGGGTTTTATTTTTAACTACCAGGAAAAGTAAAATGTAAAGGTATATGTCCAACCTTTTAATTACAATGCATCCTAGCCTATGGGTTACCTAAAGCTTACCTTAGGAATGACTTATGTGTAATGAAAGGGAAGGTTAAAGCTTGGCTTGTGTGGTATATTGCCACACAAATTGGCAGATCAAAATGGAATTTAGGCTGCAATGGCAGGCCTTGGACATGTTTTGAGGGGCTACTTAAGTGGGTGGCACTATAAGTAAGATAGACCCACTAGTAACATTTAATTTGCAGGCCCAGGGTAAATGGTATACCACTCTAGAAGGGACTTATAAGTAAGCTAAATATGCTAACTAGGTATAAGACAATTGTACCATGTTTAGAGGAGTAAGCCAAGTAATTTGGCACTGGTAGCAGTTGTAGAGTCCTATGTTCAACAATAACAAATTAAAGCAAAAATTAAGGCAAAAAGGCAAAACTTTGTTGGAAGACCATTCTAAGGCTGACATGTCTAATGGTCCACCACACCTAAAATAGCATAGGGAGACTGGCAGTTTGATGCACAGGGTACCCTGAACACTTTTTTCAAGCAGAAGAAAGCTTTAAGTGGGCCTTTTTGGAGTAGCTCCTTTAGGTCATTTTTAAGACTCCCAGGAGCTCAGAGACAGCACTTACAGTCCAGGACCTATTACAGCAGAGGCCATCAGCACATTCCAGTCCAGCTCCAATTGCCACTAGCACCTGGCCAGTCCAGGAAAAGGACTCTTGCATCTTGATGCACTTTTAGCTACATGGAAAGCCAGCCAATTGACCCTCATTGTCCACTTCTTTATCCAGGTTACAAGTGGGAGCATGTCCAGTCCTTCCGATTTCTACACAGGCCACAGACAGAGGGCCAGCCCACTTCTGTTCTTCTGCAGGTACGTATGGGTTCTGAGGAGTGGGATATGATGTGATTCTTTTGTTCAATTCTCTAACCAGGGGGTGGTGGTGATCACAACCTAACCATTGGATTTAATATTTCCAAGGACAAACCTTCTCATGGAAAATCAAGATGACACAATCTTTCTACCCCAGAGGATGCAGGTGGCCCACCTAGTGGTTCAACTTAGGCAGATGAGTCGGCCCTTGCTCGTCAATCATACTAAACTGGTTCTGAGGCTGGCTCTCCCTTCCCTGAAATGGAGAAAGGCTAATTACAGTTGGCCCTCAGATCAAAGGACTCTAATTCCAATTTCTCAAATTACACTTACCTATGTATGGACATGTTAGTTAATGAAGTAAGTTAGTAAATTCACATGTAAGTTAGTGAAGTTTCTGAACCCTCTGTAACTTCCTTTCCAGAGAAACGATGAGTCACATATCTCAAACTCAGGTCTTCCTTTCAAGTTGCCCAACCTATAGCTTCTACTTTGAGATCAGTTTTCAAACTTCATCAAGGGGAATGCACTGAGAGAGAGAACAGCTCGAGGCAGGGGAATACCAATGAGCCTACTGGTGCTTCCTACAGGCAAAGTCTAACTTTGAAATAGTCATTTTTATACATATTTATCAAGAATTGGAACTTTACTATTAAACTGGATTTTCAACTAATAAAAAAAACAGTGTTTCAATGAACTATTTAGCTTATTCCCAACCAAAAGTTCCCAAATATAATTTGAAATGCATTATTTCTTTCGTCATAGGAACAGCTTAAACTATTTTCAGTGAAAACAACTTTTGGTAGCTAGTCACTGTAGTAAAATGCCAACCATAATGTCTTTCATGTTTCATTTTTTAATGTGAGGCACCCTATTATCTAAGCTCTAACTCCTATTTTGGAGTGACTAACCAATTATTTAATACTGGGGTTCCTTTAATCAAAAAGAGTTAAATTGACAGATCTCCCTTCAGGATTAAAAGCTGCAACATGCAGGCTGTATTTGCAGGCTTGTAACCATTATTTCCTTATTAGCATTGGCACAATGTGTGCTTCAGTCTAGAAATGGCATTTAACTGTCATTTTAATGTATTTATCAGTTCATAAAAACACATTTATTGAACTTACATTTTGGATTGGCATGTAGTGCATGAATGTTGTGCTATGTGGCTTTTCTGAGATCAGTGTAACACATTATACATAAGGCAGATAGATTTAAAAGTAATTCTCTGCTTAAATAGCACCAATTGGAGAACAGCCATGGCTGGAGAAATAGACTCATAATTGTGTAGGTTGCAGAAAGGCCTACCAACAACGTTCTCGTCTAGCTGAACTTATTTAATGTCCTTACCAGGTAGGTCACAGTATAAGGAGTTACAATAGTACAGAGGTGAGGTAATACATGGATTGACAGTCTGCTTTTTTTGAGAGAGAGTGAAGCAGTACATGATTTTGGACAGTAATTGTAGCTGAAACCATGTCACAGTGTATTCCCTGCACCAAATACTATGGCCTTACTGCAAAATTATATGTGCCAACTAGCCAATAGCCACTTTTAGCATGTGTTGTGGCTCAAGGTGAAAACATGGAGGACTGCTGTGTGTAGTGTTTAAAATCCATCAATAGCAGTCAGCAAAAAATGCAGTGATCGCACAAAAATGATGATATGTTGACATTTACAGAATGAGGAACAAACAGAGAATGATAGGGGCAAAAGGTGTGAAAAAAGCAGTGATATTGGGGCAGACAAGCATTCCCTAGTTATAAAACTCATTAATGAACCATGGCATTCAATGGTCCTTCAATTTATAGATTTTACACTAATGACATTATGAATGAGGTTCTACAACCGTTGATAGCCAGTGAGTAATCGTAGATCTAGCTACACCTGATCATTAACATGTATCACAGTCACCACAAAAATATAAATAAACTGATCATACTGAAAATAAACATAGTCAGTTGCACTAACTAGAATAACTGATTTAGACAGAGAACTATGGGGCATATTACCAACGTTAAGCGATATTTATCGCTAACGATGCTTAGCAACGAATTTTTTAACGCTAAGCATCGTCAGAAATTATCGCAGATAAACCTTGGTATTACCAAGGTTTATCGCAAATGCGATAAAAAACGGCCGCAATGCATGAATATCGCTGAAAAGTCAGCGATATTCATGCATTACCGAGCTAATGCTCTTAGCCATGTTATCCACCTCCCATTGGATAACATGGCTAAGAACTGCTCAGGGCAGGTGTTAGTTTTTGGAGATATTCGCGCTTAGCGCGAATATCTCCAAAAGTTGGTAATAGGAGATAGCGATGTTAGCGACTGTTTCCAGTCGCTAACATCTTGGCACACCCACTTTGCATGTCATTAGTGATAAATATCACTGACATGCAAAGTGGGGCCTAAGATGGTCGTTATCTCCTACTAGCTGTCGCTAACTGGTGTTAGCGACAGCTAGGTAATAGGGAGATAATTTTATCTCCGCTTTCTTGGCTTTTAAAGCCAAAAAAGCGGAGATAAACCCCCTTGATAATATGCCCCTATATTTTTAACATATCAATGGATATTAAATATGAGTCATACTGCAATTACATGTAGTATATCTCCTCCATTCACCAGACATTAGAGACAAGCAGATGTAGCTCATTTCAGATAGGGGTGTTTAGTAAAAGATTTTGAGCTCTGGATTTAGATGAAAGGACTGAGTAATATTGTTTACCTTTAGTTTCTACCTTAAATCTGCGGATTATTTACTTTTCAGTAATCCATGTTGAGAATCAAATGTTATATTGATTGATTGAATTAGCACACAGGGAATTCATTACTCAATAAATCCCCCAGCCAAAGTTTGATATATTTTGGGTGCTCCTTGTAACATTAAATAATCAAATGTTGCATTTTTGTGGGAGAAAATGTTATAACTAAATAGTAATCTTTTCCTGGTGGTTGCCCAATACCAGTATGTCCCATTTTCAATTTGCTTTTCCACTAACATGACTAAGAGAGTGTTTCCAGATGGCCTTATATGTTTAGCTTCATTAGTATCTGGTTTAACACCCAATTAATTTACAACACAAAATGACTTATTTGGAATGTTTTTGCACCACCAATTATCAAATGTGGGTTATTGTGGAGAATGTTTTGTATGTAGGAACTTAATTTTTCAAGGTGATTACCCTTAAAATATGGTTTATTGAATGGTTTGGATCGGAATCGCGATAGTGGAATTTTCGGTGAAGGCAACTCGCTTGCACATAAAAGGGATTTGCAATATAGAGGAAACAGAGGAGGTGAGAGAAGAAAACTGGAAAAAACCTTTAGGGATATATAGCCATGTCCCACCTTAATATAAACTCAAAAATATTGGTGGGATACAAAGTTGTTTTCAGAATTAGAGGTATCCTGAACATTGTGTCACAAAATATTACAGCTAAGGATATATTGTTTTTACATTGCAGAAATATTAATGGTTGTAATATTGTTTTATTTGTGTCATTGCAAATAAGGTAATATAATGTATTAGACATTTTATTTAGGTATATATATCTTGTATTACACATGTTATATGTAATTATAAATTAAATAACAATGAGTATTTATTAAAGGATTTCTTAAGTAAAAGAATTAAGAACTTAGGGCATCATTACGATGCCGCCTGGTCGTACCAGCACCTGCCATCACGGCATTGCGGGGAGCACCAGACAGGTGCACAGCCAGCAGTCCCTAGCAGCTCCGGGTTGAAACTTACTTCGTTCCGGTCCAGGACCCCTCCTCGAGCAGGGTTCGTGCCTGCAGAAGGCCTTGGGTGGTGTTCTCCTCTTTGCCTATCCACCATCTCTGCCTTCATTCTAAACCCCCTCACTCATTTTTATTTACTTTTAATTAGCCTGTGTGTTCCTACTGCTTAACTGTATTCTGTACTTTATTCACTGTAATTTACTGGTTTCTTCTTGTGCATTCTTCCAGCCGCTGCCCCCTGCAGCCCCGCCCCCGACACAGCCCCGCTCCTGCCACCCTACCTCTGGTCCCACCCCTCTCCCCTACTTAAAGTTGAGCGCTGGCGGTTGCGCCACTGGAGCGCCCAAGGCGTGCCTAAGGCAAGGCTGTATGCATCAGACCATGCCGTGACTGTACCCAGCGCCAGACCTCCTGGCCCCCGCGAGCACCACGACACCAGTACCTGCTACGATGCCAACCTCCTCCATGCACTCAACACCGGTGGATCAACCTCCTGCTTGCAGGCCACCCTGAACCCCACCCATGGACCCTTCACATGCCGAATCTTCAGCTTCACCAGCCAGCAGACAACAGAACATCCTGCCCCTCCCACCAAGGCAGGTCACAACCACCTCAGGTGCATACTGCTTAACACTCGCTCGGTCCACAGGTATGCCGTCAAACTCTGGGACCTGCTCAACTCATCCTCCCGACTCATCCTCCCCCGACATCGCCTTCCTGACGGAGACCTGGATGAACACCTCATCGGCACCCGAAGTCACCATAGCCATCCTTGAAGGTTACAAGATCACCCGCAGGGATAGCCCTAACAGACCGGAAGGAGGAATCGCTATCGTCCACAGAAATGCCCTCAGAATCTCAGCTAACACTGAAGACACCCTCAGCCACGCAGAATACCTGCACTTCCATATCCACATCGATCCCAACACCACCCTCAGAGGAACCCTCATGTTCAGACCCCCCCGGACCTCCGCCTCAGTTCATTGACTCCATCACAGATGCCGTCAGCTCACACTCCCTGGCCTCCACAGACTACATTCTCCTCATTGACCTGAACTTCCACCTCGAGAACACCGATGACAGCAACTCCACCACACTACTGGACAACCTCAACAACCTCGGGCTCAAACAGCTTGTCCTGACACCCATCTACTCCGCCGGACACACGCTCTACCCTATTTTCTCCACCAGCAGCCTCGTCTCCATCAGCCACACCACCGACCACAGCTGCACCCACTTCACCTTCATGAAAACCACCGCACACAACCACCAGCAAAGAATCCTCACCACAGCTGGAACCTACGGGCCGATTAACAGAACTAACTTAAGACAAAATCCTAAACTTACTACCATTTTGGTATTCACAGAAGGCACTTACTCATTTCGGTATTCACAGAAGTTAGGAGTCCTAACTTTAAGACTCCTAAATGCCTTCTGTGAATACCGAAAGCCTTAAAGTTAGGATTTTTCTCAGTTTTGGAGTAGTAAAGTTAGGACTCCTAACTTTAGGACTCCTAAATGACTTCGGTGAATACCAAAAGTCTTAAAGTTAGGATTTTTCTCAGTTTATGAGTAGTGAAGTTAGGACTCCTAACTTTAGGACTCCTAAATGCCTTCTGTGAATACCGAAAGTCTTAAAGTTAGGATTTTTCCCGTTCCCGGCGAAAGTCATCAAGCAGATCGTCAAGAAATAACTGACCCAACTCCTCAAAGAGAACAACACCTTGGACTGGTCCCTAACTGGTTTCCGCAGCAACTACAGTACTGAAACCGCCCTCATCACCGCCACCGACGACTTCAGGTTCCTGCTGGACAACGGCGAAACAGCGGCCCTCATCCTCATGGACCTCTCAGCTGCATTCTGCACCGTCTGCCACCACACCATTCGCACACACAACGCAGGGCTGCACAACAAAGTCCTGTACTGGATCACCTCCTTCCTCACCAACAGAACCCACACAGTTCGCCTCCTTCCATTCCAATCCGAAGCCACCAAGATCACCTGCGATGTACCCCATGGATCAACCCTCAGCCTGACCCTCTTCAACATCTACATGACACCACACGCCAACATCGAACGACCTCAACACAGTCTCATACGTCCACGACACCCAGCTGATCCTCTCCCTCACCAAAGACCCCGCCACCGCCAAAACCAACTTCCATGAAGGGATGAAGTCCGTCGCCGAATGGATGAAGAGCAGTCGGCTGAAACTGAACTCGGACAAGACAGAGATCCTCATCCTCAGCTGCACCCCCTCTGCCTGGTATGACTCCTGGTGGGCGGACTCGATGGGAACTGTGTCAACACCCACCGACAATGCACACAACCTGGGGTTCAACCTGGACTCTTCTCTGTCAATAACCCAACAAGTCAACGCCATCTCCTCCTCTTGCTTCTACACCCTCTGTATGCTTCACAAGAGCTACAGATGGATCCCCACCGGAATCACGAGGACAGTCATCCAGGTCCTCGTCACCAGCAGGCTGGACTACAGCAATGCCCTCCACGCGGGAACCACAGGCAAACTCCAGAAGAGACTCCAATGCATACATAACGCCTCCTTATGCCTCATCCTCGACATCCCCAGCCACAGCCACATCACCGCCCACCCGAGGGACCTGCACTGGCTCCCTGTCAACAAAAGTCTCACCTTCAAGTTCCTCACCCACGCTCACAAAGCCCTCCATGATGCCGGACCAGCATACCTCAACAAATGACTCACCTTCTACACCCCCAACCGGCATCCCACGCATCCACAGAAAGACCGCCAGCTTCTGATCCTTCTTCCACCTCTCTGCCAAGACATGGAACACCCTCCCCATCCACCTATGACAGACCCAGGATCTGCTGACCTTCAGGAGACTCCTCAATACCTCGCTGTTCGATCAGTAGCTGCTCCCCCCCTCAGCGCCTTGAGACTCTCATGGGTGAGTAGCACGCTTTACAAATGTTTTGATTGATTGATTGATCTGACAGCCCAATTAAGATTTGACCGCCATGCTGGTGATCAGAAAAGTTCCCTTTAACACTGCTGCTCATGTTGGGGCCCATAAAAAAGGCTGCAGCACAAGCTGCAATGTCAGTGGAACTTTGTGCATATCCATACACCGTATACCAGGCATTAAGTGGTGCCTGGCACACTGAATATGGATGTTTGGGGGGGAATACATGTGTTCCCAGGACCACTTTACAATGGACCACGGGTGATGGGTACCCTGTATGGGGCCCCCAAAGTCTGACTTCCTTTTTCATGGCATGCAGACAGCCATGAAAAGGTAGTAGGAGAGGAACTTTGCAATCCCTACTGCAGTGCCTGAGCAGGCACCGCCCCTATAGTTGGGGTACAATTCCGACTGCCGCCCCAATGGGATCTTGAATACTGTCGGAAGCTGTGGTTTTTCACCCCAACCTCTGTGGTCTGATCACCTGCTTTGAAATGCAATGGTTGTACCGATGGCCTGTCTGTTGGGCGGCCGCAACCAACGGCCTGCCAGTGGCAATCTATCTGCCATTGTAACGAGGCCCATATTTGGTAGTTGCTAGTGATATAATTCAATTAATTAATATGAAAAATAAATTAACAATAACGTTTCATGAACAGAGCAATTATCAAATTAAAAACTCTTTAGCAAATATAATAAATTGGGGGCTGATTACGATGGCAGACAGACTTCAGTCCATCAGCCATCGTATTTGGGATTGGGTCCACCCAGAATGCTCTGGGCGGTCCCATAGTAGGCATTACAATGCTACTGCCACCACAGTGGTTACAGTGCCTATAATTTATATTGTGGCAGTGCTGCTGGCTGCAGCACCTGCCGCAATGTAAAAATGGAAAATGTTACATATCCCTGCACTACTTTGCAGGTACCATGCTGTGTCTGCTGCATGTTGACTGATGTGTTTGTGTCGGGGGATGCCGAGGATGAGTCTGGTGGCGGTGTTCTGTATTGTCTGGAGTTTGCGGAGTAGAGTGCATTTCCATAGTCCAGTTTGCTGGTGATGAGTGCGTGGGTGACTGTCTTCCTTGACTCAGGGGGCATCCACTTAAAGGTCTTGCGGAGGATGCAGAGAGGTGAATGCGTTGACCTATCCATTCATGGTGAGTGATGAGTCGAGAACGAGGCCGAGGTTCTTGCCGTGGTCTAAGGAGGTAGGTTGGCTTCTGAGGGTGGTTGGTCACCAGGTGCTGTCCCAAGCAGAAGGGGTGGTACAGAGGACGAGGATTACTGTCTTCTCAGCGCTGAGTTTGTCATCCACACCGTAACGTCTTGCATACCTTTCTGGAAGTTGAGTTTGGCAGTGGGGGAGTCTTTGGTGAGGGATAGGATGAGCTGGTTGTTGTCGTGTAGGATATGATGTTGAGGCCGTGTTGTCGGACGATGGCTGAGAGGGGGCCATGTAGATGTTGAAAAGGGTGGGGCTATGGGATGAACCCTATGGGACTCCGCAGGTGATTTTCGTGGGATCGCAGAGGAGGGGTGGGAGTCTGATCCTTTGGCTTCTTCTGGTGAGGAATGATTGGATCCAGTCCAGGGCTTTTCCTTGTATGCCTGTATTGTGTAGTCTGGTGACTAGTCTGGAATGGGAGATGGTGTAGAAGGCCGCTGATAGGTCGAGTAGGATGAGGGCTGTGGAGTGGCCTTTGTCCAGGAGGGTGTGGATGTCGAAAAGTGGTGCGAGGAGGGCGGTCTCTGAGCTGTGGTTGCTTCAGAATCCAGATTGGGACGGGTCGAAGAAGGCGTTCTCTTCAATGAATGATCTCAGTTTCCGGCTGCAAAGGGGATGAGCGAGATGGACCGATAGTTTTTGAGGTCGGTGGGGTCAGCTGTGGGCTTCTTGAACAGAGGTCTTACTTCTGCGCACTTCCAGTCATCTGGTAAGGTGCCTGCTTTGAAGGTGGTGTTGATGGTGAGTTGTAGTTCGGGCGCAATGGCGGCCATGGCTCTGTGGTAGATGTGAGGGGGCACTTGTTGGAGGGGGCACTTGTTGGAGGGGGCCCGAGTGGTGCCTGGTGGATGGTCGATGAAGTTGTCGTAGAGGTTTTTGATCTTGAGGTGGAAATAGGTTCCAAACTTGCCGCAGAGGTCTTGGGATAGGGTAATATCTGTGGCTTTGCTGCATGTGTGGTCAGCTAGCTCCCCCAGACCCCCTCCCACCTTCTCTCCATGGTATGTGTGTATGCCATTATAGTCTCACTGTTGCCCTCCATGGTGTGCTGTGCTTCTAGTGCCCATCCTGCCTGACCTCCATGGTGTATTGTGCTGCTGCAAACCCTGATGCCTGCCCTGGAAAGTCAGTTTGGTACACCTGTCCATGTCCCTCTTGTCCTCTGTTATCCATGTCCATGTCCCTACCCTAATTCCTCCTGCGTTCCATGATCCAATGTACCATACTTGCTAACATTTGGAGGGATATTTTGAGAAAAAAAAACTGGGGAATTGATTTGCCCCATTGACTTACATTGAAAAAGAGGAGATTGTAGACAGGAGAAGATAAAATAAACCCCATTTGGGCTTAAGAACATTGGGCGTTTCCTGGCTGAATCGGGTCTTTTGGCATGTATGGTTGTACTACACCTACCACTTCCTTCTACCGGGAATGATCTATTATATTGCCAAAGCCTCTCTTGCCTCTCCTGCATTGTTGGTTTGTTGCCCCAGCCGCCTTTCCACTACCCTCCACAGTCTGTTGTGCTGCCACTGCCCTTATTGCCAGCCCAGTGTGTTCAAAGTGTTGCCTCTGAACGCTCCTTTCTGCCTTCAGTTTTCAGAGTCCGTGCCCCTGACCTCTGCCTCTCAACAGTAAACTGATGAACAACTAAATTGCTAACATTCTATATTCATCACAAAGGTGTGGCACACGTACGTCATCTTGATGTAATTAAAACTGTTATACCTAAAGCATTTCCTTTAGAAATTATAGAAATGAGAGGGTCTTATTTGCATCGAAATTATGGTTAGTGCTCTAAAAAACTAAAATGAGGACATATTTTCAAAGTTCTCAAATATCGAAAAAGCACTTTTAAATTATTTGTTATCTTTATTTTTTTTTTCAGATGACCACCTGATTAAATGCTGCCCTTAGGGGAGAGAATGTGGTATTACTTCCAGAGCTGCAGACTTTGCAACTGGCGAACCAGGTTGGAGTTTCTGCTTTAGCTCGACATTCAGTGAATCTGGTAAACTCACTTAGGGCCATATGTAGGTAAATACTATTTACCGATTCTAAAATACCTAATTTTACCGATCCGGTATTTCAGAATCGGTAAATGGTATGTAGCTGAAGATTCTGTAAATATTACAGATTCGGTAATATTCGGTATTACCGATTCAGTATTTACTGATTCGGTAATTCCCATTTCTTCCTATGGGCCTGAAGGCCCATGGGGATGAATGGGAAGCCATTCACTATTACCGATTTGGTAAATACCGAATCGGTAATGGGGAAACACATTCATGGGTGGCAGGATGTCACATTGACACCCTGTTGCACCCCTGAATTGTGCATGTGTGCACATGTGGCACACATACATGCCCTAAGGGCATGTATGTCTGCCACATGGCACTGTTTAATGAGCACAATATTGCTTTTCCAATGGTTTTCGATATTTACCACCAACTTGTAGTTGATGGTAAATAACCAATCCTGAAAGCACACAAGCACTCTTAAATGTGCTTCCTACATGCCATGCCACCTACCGATTCGGTAAATAATGATTCGGTAAATACAGAATCGGTAAATACTGATTCTGTATTTACCGAATCATCACCTACATTGGAAACGGCTCAATAGCGGTCTGTAAGCCTGAAATTTACTGAATTTCAGGTTTACCGACCGGTAATGAGCCACCTACATCGTGCCCTTAATCTCCCCATGCCTGCAACCAAAATAAATGTGTCCTTGTCTGAGGTAACCAATGATCATGCAAAGCACTCCAATACCTGACCAGTCTGCAATATAAAAATGCACAAAAAAACTAGAAATAAAAAGTTTTTTCCACACTTCTGTCATTGGGCTATTCATGGGCTACATCTGGGTCATATGTGTGCTACATTTGGGTTTTTATTTCTCTGGTGGCCATCTTGGGAGATTTATTTGCCATGAAGTTTCCTAATTTCCTCATTTACTGCAGTCTCCGCATTAGGAAATGCTTTCACTGTTTTACTTTGATTCCACCAAGAAGGCATTCATATGTGTCACACATTTGCCATACATTCTGAACATTAGCACTTTAGTTGCTCATTAGATCACTGTTGTAAAGCTACTGCTCACCAGGGAGTTAACTGAATGTCTGCTACTGGTATTGCAAGTGCATGTTTCAGTCTGCATGTCAGCATGTTTTAATGAAATAGACGAGGATTTGAGAAGTCACTCAAAATACGCCCTAATTTTTCTTTCTGCAGCACTAATCATAATTGCCATGGCAAAATGAACCCCCTCATTTTGTTCCTTTATAAATTAAATGTTTTAAGTGTTACCAGTTTATTCCAATGAAGATGGCTTCAGGTGTGCCATACTTTTGCCATAAGTAAGACTGGTTCTAGTTGTTACCTTCAGAAAGTCCCACATAGTGGGATTGCTAAGAGGTATTCAGAGGCCAAACCCCCCTTTTCCACCACTCTGCAAATGTGCCTCCTGGTGCACTAGTGGTTGAGGGATAAAATCCACTTTACTCCTGAAGGAATTTGGGGTCCAAGATGCCCTCCTGGTACCTCTTGTAAGTCCTAAGGACTGGAATTCCTGAGCTCTGGTCAGAGGCCCAGCCCTCTTTCTCCACCACTCTGCAAACGTGACTACTAGTAAAAGAAGAATTTGCAATGTAATAGGTTTCGCATTTGCGTGAGTTAGATCTATTGATGTTGTAAATGGAAGAGTTTTTTACTAATGTTTTTTGGAGTGAAGTGGATGTATATTGTATGTAATGGAATTATGTGGTATATTGTGCAGTGAAATTATGTGGTTAGAAAGTATGTGGTATTTAGTTTATAGAAATTGTGTAGAGTGGGCTTATGTGTTATGGAAAGTAATTATGTGGAATGGTAGTCTGTGCTGTGGAGTGGTAAAATAAGGTTTAGTCTTCCTCATTTCCATAGAAGCTCAACTATAAACTTAATGAGACAACAAAAGAAGGAACTACAGAGGAGCACTTCTGAACCTAGTCAGAGGTATGAGCAGGGCCACCGAAAATATGCGACTGTTTGGCTGCAACGATTTTCGCATAATTATACATTTTCCCCATTTGCCACATAATCCATCATATGCTGCCTAATCTGCAGAATTGAACAAAAAACACGTTGTATCTTGCTCAAACATTACCAAAAATGAAGCAACAAGAGTTACAGCATGGTGAAAGGCCCTTTGCAAAGCTGGAATGGTCACCTGTTACTTATTTCTAAATGTGGGTGTTACATTGCTACTAATGGTCTGCAAACCACTCTTGGTTCTTTCTGCGCCTCTCTTGCCACTTTCTGTACCTATCTTATTTCTTTCTGCAACTCTTGTCTCTTCCATCTCTTCTGTTGCTTCTTTCTGCACCTCTGTGGCTTCTTTCAGCACTTCTCTTGCCTGTTTCTGCACCTGTCTCTTTCTGAACCACTCTTCCCTCTTTCTGCACCCCTCTTGAATCTTTCTGCATCCCTGATCCCTCTTTCTGTACCTCTCTTGCCTGTTTCTGTACCTCTCTTGCCTCTTTCGGCATTTCTGTTGCTTCTTTATGTACATTCCTTGCCTCTTTTTCACCCCACTTGCCTCTTTCTGTAGTTCTCTTGCTTCTTTTTCTGCCTCTCTGCTGCCTCTGTCGGTTCTTTCTGCCCCCTCCTGCCTCTTTCTGTATCCCTCTTCCCTCTTGTGGCACATCCCTTGCCTTTTTCTTCACCACTATTCCCTCTTTTTGTACCTTTCTTGCCTGTTCCTGCAACTCTCTTGCCTCTTTCTACATTTCTGTAGCTTCTTTCTGTACTTTTCTTGCCTCTTTCTGCACCCCTCTTCCTTCTTTCTGTACCTCTCATGCCTCTTTCTGCACCTCTCTTGCCTCTTTCCGCAGTTCTCTTGCCCTTTTCTGCACCTCTGTTGCTTCTTTCTGTACAACTCTTGACTCCTTCTGCACCTCCTTGCTTCTTTCTGTACCTCCGTTCATTCTTTCTGTACCCCCTGCCTCTTTCTGCACCCCTCTTCCCTCTTCCTGCACCTCTATTGCCTTTTTATGCACCCTTGTTCCCTCTTTTTGTACCTCTCTTGCCCATTTCTGTACCTCTTGGCTGTTTCTGCATTTTTTTTGCTTCTTTCGGCTGAAGTCAGAAGCACCTGCTTAAGAAGTCTGTCACAAAGCTGCAATAACTCACACTGTTACTAAATGCCCCTAGTGAGAAAGATACAACTGCTTACAATGTCCTTCACAAGTTTAGGGTGTGTGATTTCATCATAAGAATGTACGTATCAAATTTAGCCGCTGTAATAAATTGTGCTTGATATCAATAGGGTAAGTAAATATGGCAATGGTAGTATATGCTAATGACAATTTTGAAAGGAGGGGGACCCCTACGAAAAAACAATGAATCTTGCTAGCTGCAGACCACAAATCACTGGGGTAAACAACAAGCTAACCACAAGGTATATTTAAACATTTGCACAGAAATAAATAAGGCCTGGATTTACGTGAAAACAGTCTGTAATAAATGTATATACTATTGAAATTACTAGAAATACTCTTTCTTTTATTATGAAATTATTTCTCTTTATTCACTTGTTTTTCTTCTTTCTATATTTCCATCACATATATCAAATATATTTTTATGCTTTTCTTCTATATACATATAATTATAATGATTCTTTTCAAAAACACATAATTCGTTTTCACAAACATACATGAATCAATATTATACACAATTCTTTTTGTATTAAAAACCTAAAGTAGGGGTTATTGCATAATTAAATGGCTGGCGGCTGATATGCTAATGAATCAGTGTGACAGCTTTCAATAAATGTCTTGATTACTATGGAACACTTATAGAGGCAACCTGGTATATAGAGGTAGTGGCAATCATTGGTGAGTACCTCCTACCCTAGTGTTGGAAAATTGTTTCTTTTGAATGGTACTATATGTAAGTCCCATTAAAATGGCCAATCCCTTATGCTATGGGATGTGATAGGAAGAAGCAAACCGCAAGCCAAAAGATAAAGATATTTGGTGAAGGGTGTATATTGTGTATGCATGCATGTGTGTGGGTATACCCACCCACACACACACACACACACACACACACACATATATATATATATATATATATATATATATATATATATATATATCAACTCCACCTCGCATCCAGCCGATACGCGGTGCACTCCTCGCAATAAATCTCCAATCCACAAGTAGTAAGAAAGACTTTATTTTAAAATCAAGCCAAACTCCAAAAACCCAACGCGTTTCAGCCATTCACTCGCCTTGGTCACGGGTGATTTTGGTTTGTAAAACTGACATTTAAATAAAGATATACAGTGCTCAAAAAACAGGTTTATACAAGCGTCATCAAAATATGACTACACAGCAGTATCGGCCATCTTAACATGGTAAACTGTGGATTGTGAATATAACACATCCTATTCATGAACATAATTTCTCATAGGCAATCTCCAAACTCATAATTGTCCCGCAGTTACCAATATTCAGTATTTACGTTCAGTACGTGCTAATCTCTAGATCCTTATCAATCATTCGATTCATGGTGAAAAGTCTCAACCTATCAATACTCCTTAATTGCGAGTCGATGTCATATATGTTATTTAGTGCACAAATTCATAACTTACATCGATGACAGAAGTCCAGTTCGGCCTAAATATATATGCCATTTGAGATACATGAATAAATAAATAAACGCCCAAGTGGGTTACTACATATGTAAGTCTAATGATGCCAAACTTAGGTTTCATATTGACAAACTAATACATGCCCCCAGTGGGTGACTATAGTGTCTGATCATGCCAATCCTGGCTTTGTATTGATACAATTGAGTACATATCCCAAGTGGGTAATTACTAAACCAAACGCCAATCCAGGCTGCCCAGTATAAGGTAAAGGTTTCAGAACACACACTTCAGTTCCTTAATTCTTGCATCAAAACAAACGTCTATTCCCAAATGAGTAATAGATATGGATCCCAGGACTCTTTCACTCCAATCATACTGGCATATTTATCATCTTCTTGAAGATTCACCTACAAAAGATCAAACGTACATAGTGGCTTATCCCATTTTGGTTGACAGTAAATTAATAGTGAATTAAAACACTCTAAAATTATATCAGAAGCTGAAAAAGGACATACATTCAAACATTTCATATTAATTAGAATAGTGATCAGACTAATTAACTTTTCAGACCTGATCAATACCCACAATGAGGAATTTCAAAAATTTAAACATTTACATTTAATGAAAATCAGTGAAACTTAGCATCCAATAAATTGGAACAGACTTATTCACCCAAGAACCAATTCATTTCCTCTTCAGAATTTAAACCGATCGGAATTCTAATATCAAGCTCTAAAATGTACTTAGATTCCATTTGGCGTAATTTACGAATTCTGTCACCTCCCCTGCTAGATTGTGGAACCCTACCAATCACAAAAAAGCGTAACAGATTACAGTTGCTATTGTGAAGTTCTTCGAAATGGCGGGCTATAGGCGACAGTTTGTCTTTGTTGGCAACAGCCCACCTGTGCTCCAAAATTCTTTTTTTGTCAGAAAACATGGTGCTGCCTACATATTTCTTTGCACAGGGGCAGATTAAAATGTAGACACAATGGTCAGACAGGCATGTCAGGTGTTTGTCAATGTTTCTTTCAGAGTCGGTCAAAGGGTAATGCACAGTTTTTACATTCGAGCTATACTTACATGCTTTGCATGTCATTCAAACATAAAAACTCTGAATTTCTCTGAAAGTAGATTTCTGCTGGACAATTTCATTTTTACAAAGTCTATCCTTCAGGGAGTTGCACTTTCTATAAGTTACACTGTGGGAGTCCTTGAGTTCCTCTACCATTGCAGGTTCTGTAGTTAATATTTTCCAATGCTTTTTAAAACACCTGCGTATATCAATCGATTTTGAATTGAAAGTAGAAATGTATCTAATGATATTCTCACTATCCTCACATTCCCTTTCTTTACATATCAACAAATCAGTTTGAGTGTGGGTGGATGCCTTAGAACAGGCATCGTTGATGGATTTAAGACCAAAGCCCCTTTCAACAAAACGCTTGGCACTCCTTTTCGAATTCTGATTCGCTACTACAATTTCTTCGCGCTCGAACCATGGAGCAAGATATGGAAGCACGATGAAGGCTCAGAGCTACTACCATGTTCGTAAAGACCTCAGAACAGATTGATGCACGTGAGAAGGCCACTGCCCGACCTCCTTACACCAAAAATATTTAAAATTAGAGAAATTGATGCGGAAAGAAATATCAAAGTGGTGGGAGGCAGTAACACTTGAAAAATACCAAGAAGAAAGACAGGTATCAAGGGGTCTTAGAATATTGATTGCCGCCTCATATGAGGACCCGGACCCTGAATTGGTAGATGAGTGGGCTGAGAATCTTACGGATTGCTCGAATCGCATGCTAACAATACTTATCAAATTTGCATGGAAGGAACGTGCAGCTGTTCTGAAATGAATTGCTGAATTGAAAGATGAAATATAGAAAGAAGAGAGTGATGTAACCTTCAGTGCTAAGATGGAGGAAATCTTAAGAGATAAAATCGACTACCAGTCTGGTAGAATCTTTACATTCAGCAAAAAATACGATAATGCCAACAAGAAAGTGAACATAGGAAATGTACCAGTGAGTGGAGCTGAGAGTCAGTCCAGCGAAAGTGATGTATCTGATGATGGAACTCTGACAACAGAAGAAGCACCAAATGCGTTGCCAAATTTTTGGAAGGAATTTTGCCTAAGGAACAAAAGCCAGAATTACCAGAATTGGCAGATAGATCGAGGTCGAGGGCGAGGAAGGGGTTACACCGGACGAGGCAAAGGAAGAGGAAAGCCAATGGGAGAAATATCCACACCCTCAACTTCAAACAAACCAGGAGGGTCGGTTGGTGGAAAACTCACAACTATGGCACCGGGAGTGGAGACAAGAGGCCAAAAGAAACAAAGAGGCAAATGAGGAACACCAAGAATGTGGTAAATCTTTCTGATAGATCACTAAATAATGTTGAACTTGATGTTTTAAGTTTTGTCCTCTCTGTTTGCCCGACTACCGAATTCTTGTATCCCCAAGAGAGAATAGATCTCTATAAACTCACCCGAAAATTGAGACTTCGTAAATGGCACAAGCTTAAAGTAAAGAATACAACACTGAATATAAGAAATGTTGTGCCCGAAGTTGAATCAATTAATGAAGTAGAGGCCCTATGTTCGTGAATAGGATGCGTTATATTCACAATCCACAGTTTACCATGTTAAGATGGCCGATACTGCTGTGTAGTCCTATTTTGATGACACTTGTATAAACCTGTTTTTTGAGCACTGTATATCTTTATTTAAATGTCGGTTTTACCAACCAAAATCACCCGTGACCAAGGCGAGTGTATCGCTGAAACGCGTTGGGTTTTTGGAGTTTGGCTGGATGTTAAAATAAAGTCTTCATAGCTACTTTTGGATTGCCGATTTATTGTGAGGAGTGCACCGCATATCGGCTGGATGCGAGGATGAGTTGATGTATTACAGGGCGACCTTGTGCCCTGGAGTGAACCGACGCGGAAGTGTCCCGGTTTAAACAAGGACTGTGGAAAGGTGATATATATATATATATATATATATATATATATATATATATATATATATATATATATATATATATATATATATATATATATATTCATCAAATGCCCTGAAGCTTTCACAGGACGCACCCAACAGCAAGTCCACCATCCGGTTCTTCAATGACAACTCTCCTTTTCATCCAAAGTCAATTAATTAGCCTGACGCGTTTCAAGACACTTCGTCTCTTTATCAAAGGCAGCTTTACAAGTGAGTATAAATTGATCTCCTTTTATTTAAAACTCTCTTCCTTTTCATTGGTTGTTCGTCCGCAGTGGGCTGCGCTGAAACATTAAGCATGATGGAACATGTAGTTTAAGAAGCGCCGCACTCACTTTTAAAATACAAGCATATTTTCTTCCTATAGTAGGATGCTGGATGCCAAGGAAAGTTCAGTATGTCTGGCTCGCTGTGCTGATTCTGCCAGAAATAGTTTATTAATTGACTTTGGATGAAAAGGAGAGTTGTCATTGAAGAACCGGATGGTGGGCTTGCTGTTGTGTGCGTCCTGTGAAAGCTTCAGGGCATTTGATGAATATATATATATATATATATACATTCACTGAATGAACCATAGGTTTCAGGGACGTTATAGTTAGAAATTAGCATTTAAAATACAATAGAAATTCACTGACAAAACCATAAGTTTCAAGGACGTTATAGTTAGTTGGACATTTCACTCATACAAAAACCAGAGAATTTTGGCCATTACAATGAGTTCAGCTAATATTACATCAATCATGACATGGTCACTTACATCATTATGGTTTTATCAGTGACTATATGGGAGCATTATGGGACTGGTAGTCCCCTGTTATTTGCAAGTGTGAGCACGAGGTGCAGGGGAGCCAACCACCACTGAGTAAGGAGGAGCCGAAAAAGGATTTAAGAAAGGGAGACATGACGCTGGGATAAAAAGCATTTGAAGAAGGCTGTTTTCCGAAACCGGTCATGCTGGTCTGAATTAAAAACCCGTGAAAAGAAACCCCGCTGTGTCCTGTTATTTCGAATTCCGTGTGGAGGAGATTTTTTAATTGATGTTAGCGCGTTACCCACGATGCGCCTGCAGGACCCTTTCACATTTGTGGCCAGGAAATCATGGGACTTTCTCTGATGGTAACCGCGGTAGCGGATTAATTCCCTGGCCCTCCACCGTACCCTCCGATGAGTCATTGGATATGACTTTTAAACAACAAACTTTCATGTAAGGCGCTGTCAGGTGTGTTGCGCCGTTAAAGAACTGCCAAAAGCATGGAGAATGGTAGATGAAAGCAGGGGCAAAAGACTTTTACGAATATCATGTCCCCGGACTACACTGCACTGAGGCAGCATCTTGCAGCATTATGGGACTGGTAGTCCCCTGGTATTTGCAAGTGTGATCACGAGGTGCAGGGGAGCCAACCACCACTGGGTAAGGAGGAGCCGAATAAGGATTTAAGAAAGGGAGACATGATGCTGGGACAAAAAGCCTTTGAAGAAGGCTGTTTGCCGAAACCGGTCATGCTGGTCTGAATTAAAAACCCGTGAAAAGAAAACCCGCTGTGTCCTGTTATTTCGAATCCCGTGTGGAGGAGATTTTTGAATTGATATATATATATATATATATATATATATGTATATATATATATATATATATACCTGACACACACTCGAATCCACAAGTGAAGAATAGACGGCACTCCAAGTCAATGTTTCACCACAATGGATTTATTGGCAGACCCCCGTGCCCCCTCGACAGACGCGTTTCACCGTTTAGGCTTCATCAGTGTCAATTACAATTTCATTTTGCGCCACCATTAAATCCCCAACCTTACCCTAAACATAGAGAAAGGACTAACTCCGCCACCAGTTTCGTGGCGGCCATCTTTGAACGTGCAATGTTGTAATTCTTGTACAGATAATAAAAAATAATACTGGGGAAATAGTGAACTGCAAGTGAATGTGCACCTTAAAAAGACAACATGGAGTTACCCGATGTTCTCTAAAAACAATCCTCATTCGTGTGTTTAAGTGCTCTTACGTTTGGAGACTAACATGGAGGAAAGAAGGTTGGGGGCGAACAGTCAGGTGAATTATTTACATTGATGCCTTCTGTTATTCCCAACAACCCTGTTGCAGCAAATTATGCATTTAAACCGGTATGATGGTCGATCCTATATTCTTTTCATTATATATACCGCATCATTATCTCTTAATCATTTCTAAATATCATCCTGTGGCACCCTCCTCCATTTATAACAACTTTTGCTTCTCCGTTTATTTATTCTCTGTTGCACTTACACGCCTTATTGTGCCCTGTATGGGCTTACAATCACTGTTATCAATCCCATCATCCTATTTTTCCGCTCTCTATGGGCATATGGCTAGATGTTGTTTTTCATCATATGTGAAAAGATATATCAGTTCTGGGAGGGAGAGAAGTTTGGATGGCAGTAAGATAAATAATGCATCCTCTACATGAGTTCCCTATGTATCGCAGGAATGTATTTATGTACCTATTAGTACCACCCGGTACAGATGAGCCTTATTACTCTAAATGGACCCACAGTTCCTCGTCATTGTTGAGTCCTCTAGGTTGAATACTCTGGAGGTCGATGATATACCTGGATTCTAGTGCCCTCAGTGCCCTCACTTTATCTCCACCCCGTTCCCTTTTTCCCAGTTGGTCAATAAGGTAAAAGGACAATAGGTCCCTATTGCTCTTACGGTGGGTTTCAAAGTGGCGTGCCACCGGGTAGTTCTTATCCCTGTTCGTGATAGCTCGCATGTGCTCCAAGATGCGTTTTTTTGCCGGGTTGATAGTAGTCCCGATGTATCTTTTGGAGCACGGGCATTCCAGGCAGTAGACCACAAAGTCCGAGTTGCAGTTCAGGAACTATGTGATCTCTCTGACGGGTCGTGGGTCATTAGGTCTCCCTTCATATTTTGTACGCTTTTTACTGTACCTGCACGCTTTACAATGCATGCATGGAAAAAAGCCCTGGATAGGTTTAGATTTAGAGATTCTGGGGGTTTCCTCAAAGTGGCTCCTGGTTAGGTGATCACTAAGAGACTGGCAACGTCTGTAAGTTATAGATGGCCTAGGTGGTAGTTTATTCTTCATGATGTTATCCGTACCTAGGATATGCCAGTTCTTGTTGAATATATGTACCAGTTCGTTGGATCTCATATTGTAGCCAGTGATCATTCTAGCTACACCTTAGGGCTCCTCCTCCCTGACTTTGGTTCTAATGAGGTCCTTTCTCTCTATTAGCTCCACTCTACTCACTGCACTTGTTAAAAGTGGCTTGGAGTATCCTCTCTCCTGGAACCTTATTAGTGCCTCATCCCGTGCCTGTGAGAAATTTAGGGGATCTGAACAGTTTCTCTTCAGGCGTAATAATTCCCCAAATGGGATATTCTTTATCATGTTCTTGGGATGGTGGCTTGCCGCATGTAGTATGGTATTGCCCGCTGTTGGTTTCCGGTAGAGTCTGGTTTGTAGGGAGCTTCCGGTTACAAAGACCTCTAGGTCAAGGAAGTATACCGACGTCTCACTGATGGTGCTCGTGAATTTTAAATTAAGATCGTTGTCGTTTAGCCTGGCAACATACTCCTCGGCCGAGGCCCTGTCCCCACGCCAAACGACAAATAGATCGTCGATATATCTGGCCCAAATCATGATGTGGTCCAACCATATTTCATTGGTCCCACCCCAGGCCACGTGCTTCTCCCACCAGCCTACGAACAGGTTCGCATAGCTGGGGGCGAAGCACGTGCCCATGGCGGTCCCTCTCAACTGGCGGTACATACTTCCTGCGAACAAAAAGATATTGTTATGGAAACAAAACTCCATCATCTTCAGTAGCATGCGGTTGTGTTGATGGTATCTCAAATTTTTCTTGCCCAAAAACCACTTTACAGCAGAGATACCCTCCTGATGTCCTATGCAGGTATATAAGCTGGTGGCATCTAAAGTAATGAGAAGCATATCAGATTCCCACTTGATGCCATCAATTTGTCTTATAAAGTCCTGAGTATCCCTGACGTAGGAAGGCAAGTCTTTGACAAAGGGGGACAGATATGTATCAATAAATCTTGATGTGTTCTCCAGGAGGCTGCCTATTGAAGACACTATAGGCCTGCCTGGGGGATTTCTAGTGTCCTAGAAAAAAAAAAAATATATATATATATATATATATACACATATATATATTAATATATATATATATATATTCACTGAAAAAACCATAGGTTATAGACCATATATAGTTAGGAATTAGCATTTACAAAACCTTGAAAATTCACTGAAAAAACCATAGGTTATAGACCATATATAGTTAGGAATTAGCATTTAAAAAACCTTATTTTACTCACACAAAACCATTGAAATTCCATATATAGTTAGTTGCACTAACTATATATCGCGCACCCGCAATCCACTGCTGATGATGTCACATATTACATCATTCATGACATGGTCAGTGACATCACTGATGACATCACTGATGACATCACTGATGACAACATCCAGTGATTATGTGTTTCTGTAAAGTTTAAATATGTTTTACATATTGAAGAATGAGTGGATGTATAAGTGTCTGAATGAAGGTTTTAGTAGGTGCGTGATTGACTGTATGAGTGAGTGATTAAATGCGTCTTACTGAATGCACGGGTTAGTGACTAAACTGTCTGAAAGTGTGCATCAGTATGTCTGTTGTTGTGCAAGCTGCTGCATGTGTTGATCAGTAGCTATATAAGTAGCTATATGGGTTATTGATTGGTTGCACAAGTATTTGTATGGGAGACTGAGTGTGTGTATGGCTGGCTGGGAGGTGTGTGACTCTGTGCAGATCAATGTGTACTTGTATCAGTGATTCTATAAGAGAGTAACTATGTGTTAGTATATGTTTCAAAAATGTAAGGTGTTCTGTGTTTAACTGTATAGATGAGAAAATGGAAGTGTGATTGATTCTTTTCAGGACTGACTAGGTGTGTGAGTAACTCCATGGATGAGTGGCAGAGTGTGAGTGTCTGTATAGGTGTATGAGTGCATATGATAGTGTTGTAAAGATGAGTGATTGTATGTATGAATGATTGTATGAGTGAATGTGTGTGTAGACATAGGAATCAGTGAGTGCGTATGTAGTAACTAGTATTGGTGTGTCAATGGTTTCAAAAATGATACTCTCTATTTAACACTGGGTGTAACGGAGGTTATATTACAGTGTGAGGAGATGCATTGTATTATCACATGAATGATATCATCAGTGATGTGATCATTGATGTCAAGTGAGATGTCATCAGTGATGTCATTTGAGATGTCATCAGTGATGTCATCAGTGATGTCACTGACCATGTCATGAATGATGTAATATGTGACATCATCAGCAGTGGATTGCGGGTGCGCGATATATAGTTAGTGCAACTAACTATGTATGGAATTTCAATGGTTTTGTGTGAGTAAAATAAGGTTTTTTAAATGCTAATTCCTAACTATATATGGTCTATAACCTATGGTTTTTTCAGTGAATTTTCAAGGTTTTGTAAATGCTAATTCCTAACTATATATGGTCTATAACCTATGGTTTTTTCAGTGAATTTCAATGGTTTTTTAATAGCAAATATCATAAGCTGTCGAATGTCAAGTACGTGGTAAGTAAAAACATTTTCGTGTTTATGCACACTGATCTGCTTTGAATGCTGCCCCCCACCCCTCATTTCTATTAGGAGTACTCTCTCTTTGCAGATAGTGAAGGGTAGTTAACGCAGCCCTTTGCCCCCTTTGTAATCCGTCGTGCCTGCTTCTCTCTCCATTTGATTGATTGTTCTCTTTGGTTCATTCTCTATTTACAAACAAGCACAGAGTCAAAATACTCTGTTTAGTCTTTGCAGATAGCGAAAAACCGTGTAAAAAAACAAAAGGAATCGAGCAAAATCAGTAGGCCACTAATGGGATCTCTTTTTGACCTCGCTAAAATAGAAACATTAGGAACAACCTGTTGAAAATAGCAATGCGTATGTACATAAGCGGCGTTCATTTGTGTTCACAGTACCCCTTGTTGATTGTTTGAATCGAGCATTGAATTGTTCGAAGTTGGTTCTCTTAAGGATCTTCTCTGCCTGCAAACGAGGAAGAATAGGAATATTCTCTCTCCCTTTGCAGATAGTGAAGGGTAGGTAATGCAAGCCTTTAACACGTCGTACCTATTTCATTCCTCATTGATTGATTGATTGTCCGAACATTGACTGTTTGGGAATTAGTTCTTTTTGGAGGTATTCCCTGTTTGCAAATAAACGTAGGAAAATCTTTGCAAGTAGTGAAAGGGTACGTAATGCGGACCTTTCTCCCCCGTTGTAATCTGTCATGCCTATCTACTCCCCACTGATTGATGCACCTGTTTCACCCGGACCATTTACTAGACATACGTCATCTGGCCCGACCAGAGAGCACCCCTAGTGAAAAGGACATATGCAATAATAACGAAGTGATCACTGTATCCTGTTAACAGAAACTTTAGCATGAAACAACCTGGAAAGAAAAGAATAGGAAATCGAAAATCAGTAGGCCACTGATGAACATGAACTTTTATTAAACAACGAACAAAGAAACGATAACATAACGTAATGATAAAACCTATTAATGTCCTAGAAACAAGAAAACGTTAGAAATATGCCAGTGGTGAGAGACCAGAAAAACAGTAAGAGAAACCAAATCACCCCTCGCTGTCCCACCGCCTGCCACGCCAAAAAAATCGATAGACTAGGGAAAATGCAAGTCAGTAGAACATCCGCCCCCACTCTGGAAACTTCCAAGGTGGGGCAGGGTTCCGGCTACGCCCAGCCGGGAGCAGCCCATATAAGGCAGGTCCTGCTGCCACGCCTCGGCCAGGAGATCCTAACGTAGGGTGTAGCCGGAGGAGAGGCCGAGACCAGCGGGACCCGGCCAGGGGATTGCCTTTACAACGCTGAACAGTTGCAGGGGGGGGGGGAATGTCTCCTCGACCCTCCCCTCTCTCTCCCAGTCCGGCCGCGGTGGCCCTTGAGAGTTGCAGGTAGTCCCGCCACATGCTCTTCCGGTCCGGCCACCAACGGTCGGGGGGCCGAGGCCGACGGGATCCGGCTGCAGCCAATAAACCAAGAAACCCGTTCATGGGGCCAGAGCCAGGGGCGTCCGGCCGACATCTACCGGAAGCCCGGCCCGAAGACGGACGGGACACTTCTTCTTTCTTGTATAATTGCTGCAACAACCCTGGGGGGGGATGTCTTGCACATGCCTCCGACCCCCCCCCCCCTCGTCCTCATCGCCTGGTCCGGCCATAACAAATCTCAAGCGAGACGCCGTGGGGTGCACTGGGAGGGAGAGACGGTGCGAACAGGCCTCTCCCGCCTCCCCAGGTGGAGGCTTCCCAGCTGCACCCTCAGCGCTCCAGGCGCCCGGAAAAGGGTTCTTCCACTGTGGCCATGCTGCAACGTCTCGCCCGGCAGGGTGGAGCCCGTCCGCTCATTTGACCCCGCGATCGCCAGTAGCTACCGAACTCTCAAAATGGCGGTCGACCTGGCAAGAGCGGGCCCAGCATAAAGAAATGGCCCGGTCACTGGTTGACTCCACCACCGTAGTCCTCCACGACCTTGAAGATTCTAGAGGAGCCGCGGGAGTCTCCGACCCCCGATGGGGAATGACTGCCATGATCACCCGTGGAGTGACGAAACTGTATCCGCGGGACGTCGGCGCCAGCCTCACTTTGAATTACTAGAATCCTGCAGACCTCACTTCCGGTGAAAGCACAGTGTGACCCGGTAGGAAAAATTGTTGCACCCCCTCCCCTTTTTGACTGATAGTTCAAACCACCGATCCTTTCCTTTGCCCTTTTAACGGAACTTTGGACTGCCTCCCCCTCTTTTACATTTTCTAGAGAAAACAAAACATTAACCACTACAATAACATAGCAGTTGACACCAGAACTGTTTTCAAATTGAAAACCAACAACATCTTCAACAGAATCCTTTTGGTTTCTGCTGTGACCCTGCTACAGCACAGGCATTGTCCCCAGCAGTAATTCTGCAATGCCGGTAAGAATAGCTGTGGTGCCTACTGGACTCACTCACCCCCGCGGCGCCCCACGCCGTTATTTGCTGGGCGGCAACTTGCTAGACATCACTTTCGTGCCATCTAGATTTCAGCGCGTTCTGCTGCCTTGGAACTATTCGCACAACAGACCGCTACTGACAAGAATATTTCATTATTGGTGCTGTCAATTTCAATAAATCTATTGGATAATTCAAAAGAAATTGCCACGGTCTCTTCGTTGTTTAAATGTTTTTACTGTTTTTGTTTTGTTGTATATATTTATATGTTATTAAAGTTTTATATTCCTACTACTTTGTTGGAGTGCTATATATTTTTAATGTGACACATAATTGTAAAAACTTTGATGTACAAAGAGTGATTCCTGGAATCTTCCGCTTCAGGCTCGGTCCCCTCCCCAATCACAATACAGGATAGTTTTCAGATAGTAGGAACACGTGTGGTGTGACGGATCTCATCGGGTGTGGGCCTTGATCTACTATAACTCCTTTGAAGAGGGGTGATTCTTTACAGCTGGGGCCATAAACTACATCTGCAGGGCTAGCTGATAGCCTGGACAATCGGACACAGAGGAAGAGGAGTGTCAGAGGGTGCGGTAGTGAATAGGGCGAAAGGGAGGTGTCGGGCGGGCACAGTGTGATTCTCAGGGAAGAGCAGCGCAGATGGGGGGAGGTTTATTGCCCATGCATAAGACAGAGAGCGGGGGTGACCAGTGCCTGGGGAAGATGCTTGCGAGGGTGAGGAGCCATGCTACGAATCGACAGCGTGCAGAGAGTGGGTCTGGTCAAGACATCTAAAATGGCTGCCGTGCACGACAAAAGTGTGGCATTTCAAAAAAGGCAAGATGGCGCAGACAATGTTTTTCAACACTTCCTCATTTCCTTCGAATCGAACGTTAACAGACGTTGGGGCATATTACCAAAGTTAAGCGATATTTATCGCTAACGATGCTTACCAACGAATTTTTTACCGCTAAGCATCATCAGAAATTATCGAAGATAAACCTTGCTATTATCAAGGTTTATCACAAATGCGATAATAAACGGCCGCAATGCATGAATATCGCTAAAAACTCAGCGATATTCATACATTACCGAGCTAATGCTCTTAGCCATGTTATCCACCTCCCATTGGATAACATGGCTAAGAACTGCTCAGGGCAGGTGTTACTTTTTGGAGATATTCGCGCTTAGCGCGAATATCTCCAAAAGTTGGTAATAGGAGATAGATATCTTGCATGTTGTAATGCAAGTTATTGTGGTATATGGAACTCATACCATAATCTCTCAGGAAAGCAGAAACTGATCCTTTTGGGACCGCCTAAAAAGGCCTAGGGGGTGAGGAGTACTCTACTTTGCCCCCTTTTCACGTTCCGAACTATTTTATTTTACTCTCTTCTGTAATTACACAAAATAGCAGCGATAAGATGCATCGGAGACACACAGTGAGAGAAAGGAGGCCGGAGATGAAGAAGAGATGTCAAATACACATTGGAGATAATATAGTGGCAGAAGGGAAGTAAATATGAGTTAACTTACCATGTAACATAAAAATGTTGCACTCTATACTATAAGTCTCATTTTATACTACAATCACTTCGCTACAACCTCATAAATTAAAAATAAAAATGAATAATGTCTCAAACAATTTTTGATTTCTAAATATAAATTTATTCTTCAGAATTTTCTAAATTTGAAAGAACTAGTAACATGTCCTCATCAGCAATGTCCTCATGAAAAGTCTCCAATAATGATTCTTGTAACTCTATGGTCTCCAAACACTCGATAAATTCGCCATCAAGAGATTGATCAAAAAAATCATTCAAGTCATCTCCTCCTTCTGACAATATTTCATTATTGGTGCTGTCAATTTCAATCAATGTAGTGGAATCATTCAAGTCATCTCCTCGTGACAATATTTCATTATTGGTGCTCTCAATTTCAATCAATGTAGTGGAATCATTCAAGTCATCTCCTCCTTGTGACAATATTTCATTATTGGTGCTGTCCATTTCAATCAATCTAATGGAATCATACAAGTCATCTCCTCCTTGTGACAATATTTCATTATTGCTGCTCTCAATTTCAATCAACGTAGTGGAATCTTTCAAGTCATCTCCTTGTGACAATATTTCATTCTTGGTGCTGTCCATTTCAATCAATCTAATGGAATCATACAAGTCATGTCCTCCTTGTGACAATATTTCATTATTGGTGCTCTCAATTTCAATCAATGTAGTGGACAATTCAAAAGAAATTGCCACGGTCTCTTCATTGTGAGCCATTTTATTTTGAAATTGCTTGCTGTAAATTGCAGAAAAAAATAATCACTTTCATTTATCGTTTTTAGTAATACATAATATAAAACTAACTTTATCAAGTATTTAGTATAACAGAAGGACTGCAAATAAATAACAGAAAACATTTTTCAAATTATCTTCAAGTGTACAACATAGTTCCCCTTACAAATTAACAACTCACCTTTTTAAAAGTAGGAAAAGTGTTAGTACTGTGTAAATCAAACACCAGAAATTCACCACCAAAAATTCCTCACAAATGTACCTCAGACAATAGTATCACAAAATGGCTGTGGTTTCCTCTCATTTGACATATATACATAACCAATTAACTTTCATCACACACAAATACAAAACCAAAGTAACATTTTAATTGGTTCTAAATTTCAACACTTTCAAATGTGTTTTCCCCATGCAATTTTCCATAGGACATTTACATACGTCTACAGCCTGAATGGCTGAACGGAATTACACCAAACTTGGCAAAATGGTACATCAAACCTAAGAGGTCAGGAAGGATCTACTATGCCCCCTTATGGTCATTTCCCCCTTCGCTTTGACCTCCTCTTGTCTCTCAATCCTACCGAGAGACAAGATGGCGGCCGCTACGGACTGTTTGGAATGTTGACAGATGCCGGAGAACCAATCAGCTTCGCAAAGCTCCGTAACGCGAAAAGTACGCGAAGCGGAGCGCTGTTACAGATATATATCTTTTTTTGAACGTTAATTTCTCAAAATCCACTGGAGCACATATATTGAGATCTAGCAAAGGCACATCGGGCTACCAGTCCCTACAATTTTGCCAACTTTCGTGCAAATCCATTCAGCTGTTCGATTATTATTATTTTTATTTTTTTTTGCCCCGCGGGGCCCTTTTAAAACCTCCACATCAAACCTAGGGGGTGAGCGACAATGTACTATGCCCCCTTATGGTCATTTGCCCCTTCGCTTCGGCCTCCTCTTGTCTCTCGATCCTACCGAGAGACAAGATGGCGGCCGCTACGGACTGTTTGGAATGTTGACAGACGCCGGAGAACCAATCAGCTTCGCTTCACAAAGCTCCGTTGCGCGACAAGTACGCGTCCTGTGCCGCTGCCCGGTCCGCTGTTACAGATATATATCTTTTTTTAAACGTTAATTTCTCAAAATCCACTGGAGCACATATATTGAGACCTACAAAAGGCACATCGGGCTACCAGTCCCTACAATTTTGCCAAGTTTCGTGCAAATCCATTCAGCCGTTCGGGCTAAAAGTGAGGCCAACCGCCCTATGGAAATTAACATGGGAAAAACGCATTTTGGGACCCCCCTTTTTTCTCGGCCCCCCCTTAACGAACCCCCCCCAAAATTTTCAGGGGCTGCTCAGAAACAAAATGTGCCATTTTCCTGAAAATTTCAGCCAATTCCGTCCACAAACGCCAAACTTATTAGACATAGAATTTTCAAAAAACCCATAGAGAAAAAATCCTAACTATATATACCTACTGGCGACCGCCAGTAGGTAATATGTATATATATATATATATTTGCTTCCAATAAATGACGCGGCACTCCAGAGCAGGATACTTTATGGTTTTTTTTTCACCACAAACCACTCAACCGACACGTTGCAGCCTGGATGGCCTTAATCACGGTTAGTGAGTCCTTTTTCTAATTCACTTTAAATACCCATTTCTGCCACAATGAGGCATTATGGGATTTGTAGTGTTCATTTGAATTTAATTAACTTTATACATATATACAAAAGGACATTTTGTGTGACCAGGGTGTTATTTCATGGTGATTCATTACACTCAATTTGTCAACATAATTCAACAAATTTAGTACTTTTGTAAAGCATGCGCATCATTATTTAAACAGTGTTAAATGCATGATTATATGATTGCATGAACTTAAGTTTAACTAAGTTTGTCTTAAAATACTAACTTAAGACAAAATCCTAACTTAAGACTACTAAATGCCTTCTGTGAATATTACCAAAAGTAGTAAGTTTATGATTTTGTCTTAAGTTAGTTCTGTGAATCAGCCCGTGGGTATTTGGCTGGATGTTCTGGATTAATCTGGCGGCAGCAGTCTGGGTAGTTTGGAGTCAGTGTAGGACATGATCTTGGATTATGATGTAGAGGGAGCTTCCATAATCAAGTCTGCATGTTATAAGCGCCTGAGCGTTGAATGTTTGCCTGTTGTTCAGTGGGATACACTTACAGATCTTGCATAGTGTTATGAGTATGTGGAAGTAGGAGGAGGAGACAATGTTGGTCTGGCTGCGTATGGAGAGGTTGGTGTCCTGGATCGTCCAGAGGTTCTTAGCATGGCCCGCAGGAGTTAACTTCGGTTGTCTGTGTTGAGCTAGAGGCAGTTGTTTTTCATTTAAGCGGCAACGTTGCTAATGCAGTTGGTCACGTTTTCTTTAGCGGTGCTGGTTGAATCAATAAGGGAGAGGATGAGCTGTGTGTCAGCGATGTGGGATACTATGTTGATGCCACGGGATCCAAAGATGTCCATGAGGGGCTTCATGAATACATTGAAGAGTGTTGGGCTGTGCAGCAATCCTTGAGGTACTCTACAGATTGGTTTCTTAGGTTCTGAGGTATAGGGGAGAAGTCTAACTCACTGAGCTCTCTCTGTGAAGAAAGAAGATATCCGCTTGAGTGCCAGTCAGCAGATAACTAAATGCTGAAGCTTTCTGATGAACGACTTGTAGGAGACCGTACCGAGAGCCGCAGAGAGGTCGAGAAGTATGAGTGCGGCCATTCCTTCTCAGACGCGGATGCTTCTGATGTCATTGGTGGCCACAATGAGGGCTGCTGCTTTCCTGTAGATGGTGTGAAAGCCTGATTGAGTGCTGCCTATGAGTTGATAGAGTTCTAGGTGGTCTGCGTGTTGGGTATTAATGTCTTGCTCCATGACTTTAGCATTGAAAAGCAGGAGCAAGATGGGTCTGTAGCTGCTGAGGCTGTGGGGTCCGGTGCTGGCTTCTTCAATAGAGTGGTGACTTCTGCATTTTTCCAGCAAGACACAAATGTGGTGATGGTTATGGAGGTGTTGATGAGAGCAGTGAGCATGGGGAGGTGATGGTTCTTTCAAGGTTGCATATGAATTGGGGGTATGGTCCTGAGGGGGCTCCTCAGTGGTTGGTATGTATCAGGGCAGTGGTTTCTTCATTTAAGTTGCTGTTGCTAAGCTGTTTGGTGATGAATGACGTGTCGAGCTGGGTCGAGGGAGTTTCCATCGGTGTGCTGTGGGTCAAATGTGTTATATACCTTGGCAATCATCTGTTTGAGAGATAATTGCAGAGTGCTTTGGATGGAATGATATCATTGTTGGCAGCTGCAAGATAGGGGAACTCCTTGACAATGGTGAAGTGTTCTTGTGAAGTGTCTTTGCCGTTGTTGGAGCTGGCTTAGATTCTGAGAGTTAGGGACTTTTTCTTTGCTTCTCATAGTTGGGGGTGATAGAGGTTGAGGGTGGCTTTGTATGCGGATCCTGTGCTGGTATTTTTGTCAAGCTTCAATTTTCCCTCAAGTTGCTTGCAGTTGTGCGTGTACTCTCCGAGGTCATTCATGCACCAGCTGGGCTGTTTGTTGGTTTTTCAGGTCTTGTTTGTGGTGGGAGCAGTGAAGTTGGCACAGGGCGGTGATCTGTTTATTGAAGAACTTGGTGTTGACATTGAGATTCCCAGTGTTTGTGGGTGGGCGTTCCTGTAGAGTCTTGGACAAACTTTCTTTGGATATTTTTCCCCAGTGTCTTGATGTTGCTTTGGGTTTTTCTGGTGGGGTAGTTTAGTGGGTGAGTATCTTGAAACGTATGATGTAGTGATCGGACTAAGTGAGCAGGGTCATGTAAGTGGTTGTGATCCTGTTGTCTGAGGAGAAAAAGAGTTGAGGGTGTGACCTGTTGTGTGGGTTGGTCCTTCAACAAGTTGGGTGAGTCCTCGGTTGCTGAGGCTGTCCAGAAATCAATCAACCAGGTACTTGGAAGAGCGCTACTCACCCGTGAGGGTCTCAAGGCACTGAGGGGGTAGGCTGTGGAGTTCGGGTCTGTGGTGCCTTCCAGGTAGAAATTATGGTTCCCAAGGAGGATGTAGTTGGTTGATCTGATGGAGAGGGGAGCAATGCATTCTGCTATCCGGTTGCAGAACAGGAGGCCCACTGATGGACCCATGGAGAGAACACTTCAGGGCGCCACACTTCAGCAGGTCTTCAGCCCAGCCAGCCAGCCACTATTCTGAAAGGGCATGCAGTCCTCTTCATAGGCAGTTATCCTCCATGTGAACAAATGAGTCCTGTAGCAATGGGCCTCACAGAGCCCAGGTTCTCCGGTCCCCGCAAGCATATATCATCCCATGCTGAGGGATGGCACTCGTAGCTATACTGTCACGTGTCTTTGAATTTAGGAATGGTTCAAGGGGTTTCCCTTGAATCGCAGATGTCTCCCCTAAATTTTAGGCCTGTCTGCCATGGGGCCATAGAATGCAGATCTTAATCAATAGTGGGGCCAGGATCCGGCTCCTAGAGGCTAAGTGTCAGAACCTCTCTCTCTCCAATCTATCCCATTTGGTCCTCAAATGGCAGAGGTCTGCTGTTCTTGTGAGAGGCCCATGGTTCATGACTGCCACTTGGGGAATGGAAATGGAATTGGAATTGGAAACGGATTTGTAGAGCGCGTAGCTACCCTATGGCGTCCCAGCGCTAATGCACAGATGTGCTTCCCTAACCCCTGGTGTCCACTGTAGCAAGGTACCCCAGCACACAAGACTTTTAGAGCTTAGAAATGTCCATATTCTACAAGTGGAATTTCTAAGTGAGTTATGCCAGCAACCCCTCTAGCACTCAAAAGGCTTTGGCATGGTGAATCCACTGATAGAAAACATCATGAGACTTCTCCACTGCAATCCACTTTTTCAGTTATGTCAACCACTTCCCCATGTTAACCTATAGGAAAAGCAAGCCTCAGAGGTAGTAAAAAAACACATAGTTGTTCTTCACTACGTGGGCACACGTGCTCTACAGGCAGGTTGGACACATAGTACCAATCACCAGCGGTGCTTGGTATGCCCGCCTGTGTCTGCAACAGCAGACCGGCCTCGGATTTAACTAATACGTGTATCAGTGCTTACTCATGAGCCTGCGATGGCAGGAGGCTCATACAATCACAGGCACCATAGGGGTGCACATGCAGCTGAATGCCCTGGCTGGTGGCTCAAGAGTTTAATCATAATAGCTGCCATGCGCACACAATGGTGTGCAATGGCCGACTTTTCAGTGTTTCAGAACATTGAGTCAGCGCCACTTCCCAATACGAGCAGGAAGGGTGCTCGCACTTTCACACGGTATCTACCATGGGAAAGTACCCACAGGCTGGAGGCCACACAAGAGAAAAAAAAACAAGAGAAAATAGCAAAAAGTTCAGGTATCAGGTCTCTCAGGGAGCACGACATAGGAAATCATCGTTGGATAGGGTGTGGGAGAGCGATGCAATTATCAGGGATTATGACAGGTGGGGTCCAAGGAGGATTCACAGGGAAGGGTGGGGAGGAAGGGGTGGGTAGGGGTTGGGGAAGGTACTTTTTCACAATAGGGAACATAGAAATGCAAAAAGTCACTCACACTTGGATATTCCCAAACAATATAAACTACATGTTGACAAGCAAGATTTTACTATGGAGTAGTTTCCCTGCAGAATTAGAACACCACAGTTTATGATGGTGTAGGGTTCCCAGTCATTAAAAAGTCAAGATAAGCATGGTACGTAATCTTTTACTGGTGGCCTCCTGTAATGCCAATGGTATTAATAATAAGATGAAGTATTGATCAATATTGGCTTAGCTGAGAGCATCTATTTGGAATGTTATCCTACTAAAGGAAACTCATCTTAAATACACATTCCCCCAGCCAGGTATTCCAGGCTTTGTTACCAATGCATTCTTTTACTGCGGTTAATTCAGCAGTAAGAGGGGTGGCCATATTGATTCTTACATAACTTCAGTGCATAGTGCTTCAGCCTATGAGGAATCTAGGGGTGAGATGGATTTGAGTTCAAGTTATAGCTTCATAGAAGATAACAACACTGCCCTACAAAAAATATAAAAATTAGTTATGGGATCAAGGAGTTAATTGTGACTGGGGAAGATTTAAATAGTATTCAAAATGTGAAGATTGACTGCTTTCGGATTGATAAACAACAACATAAATCAGTTCACTTTCTGACAAGGATAAGTATGACCTTGCCTTAGTAGACCCATCTGCTAATCTTCAGGGAAAATCTTATACCTGCTTTTCAAAGTACTTTAATTCGTATTCAGGCATTGAGGTTTTTTTACTCTCTTACTAACCTTAAGGTGAATATTCTAGCCAGTTCTTTCTCCAAGTACTCTGTTCCCATTATTGAGCTGATAATTGTACATCATATTAGAATCAATTTTAGATGGTGTTTTCACAAATCCTTGTGTACTAATGAGATATGTATTGCACATATACATAATATGTTCTCATTTTCTGTATGGGGCGCTTTGAAAGCCTTCATTAGCAATGAAGTTATCTCTTTCAAATCACAGACTATTAAACAAAATAAAGCAGAAGCTATCCAAGTACAATCTGCTTTAGATTTTGCAACTCAAACCTTTATTGCATCAAATACAAAATCAACCAGTGTAAAATTAAGGTGAGCACGCCAAACCTTAAAAGACCATCTCGCAGCTGGAGAAACAGTGAATCAAATAACCTGTTTCCCAAAAAACAATGAGGATAGTGAACATGTAAGTTTTTATCTAGCTTGGTCAAAGGACAACAAAAGAACAATAGCATTACTAAATAAATTTTTGATGCTACTCAAACAAAACAGTTACTCTGTCATGCTTAATCAGCTAAGTCGTTCTTAAACACTATTCAGTTCTTTACTCTGTAACCGAAGACTCTACACCAAAAACCATTAATACCTTTCTGGAAACCACACAGGTGGCAATTTTATTGAACGATTTACAAAAAGCAGTATAATGCCCATTACATTGGCTAAAGTGGAAAGCAATTTAAAACGTCTCAGAATGCAAAAATGTGTGGGAGCGATAGTGTATCTGCAGGAGTCTATAAACGATTTATGAAGCAATTAAATTAATTTTTGGTTATTCATTTTAATGAGGTCCACAAGAGTGAAGATCCACCCAGACCTTTCCCCCAGGCAGTCATTTTAAGTTTCTGAAAAAAAGGAAAGCCATTGAAAAGTCCAGGTACATATCGTTCTATTAGCCTTCTTAATTGTGAATATAATATCTTTGCACAAATAATAACCAGCAGATTGACTTCACTAGCACATTGTCTGGTCCATAAATACCAAAACATATTTCTTCCTACAAGATTTTTATCAACTAAGAGCACTCACTTATTGCAAGCCTTTGACTATTATACTGAACTTTAAAAAAAACATTTGATGTGGTGCAATAGTAAGTGCTATTGGCAATTTTGCTCATATGTAGGTATCCACTACGATTTGTCGACCTGCTGAACAGTCATATAAAAATACTGAAGTTAAAATTATAATCAATTCTAAAGCAGCTGGTCACATTACTTGTAAGTGTGGGTCAAGACAGGGTTTCCCTATATCCCCTCTTCTTTTTTGCATTTTTTATTGAGCCTTTGGCTTGTGCTCTTAGGCAAGATCCCAGGATTTTACCTCCATTTGATGGTGTAGTGAAGTTGGAATTTTATGCAGATGACATGATATTATATCCAGCTGCAGAAGAACGTAACATCCAAATGTTTTTGACAGAATTGAGGAATTCATACATATTGGAGGCTATAGAGTGAATCATTCAAAATTGGAATCCTTATTATTTAATATCTCCTCGTCCATTTTGCAAATTTAATTGTAGGTGAGGTATTCTACAGGCAATTGTATTAGGTATTTGGGGATTTTTTGTTACAATGAATCAGACTGATTTAGTTCAATTAAACTATAACCCAACTTTGATTAAAGTACATCAGGTACTGAATCAATGAGATTCACTAGCCCTTTCCATCATTGGTAGGGTCACTTCAATTAAAATGATTATTCATTCTTTGTTTATATTTATTTTTTCCAATGTTATGATCAAAGTACAGCAGTCTATTTTTGACAAATGTGATCGAATGATTTGTTATTTCTTATGGCAGTGGAAAAAAGTGCACAAACTTAAAGACACTACAGCTACATATTGAAGCTGGAGGGCTGGCTATTCCAAGAATCAAAGTGTATTGACAGGCCACCTTGCTCGATTGGGTATTTTGAGCTACTACTTTTAGTAATATTTCTATATTATTTGAGCATGATTTTAAGATGGGTTATGATTGAGTTGTTTATGTTTTTGAAAATACCTAGGCTCCCGATGCGTACCAGCTACAAGGCCCCCATATTCTAGCTAATAGATTTTAGAAAGTTTGGCAAGATTTCAAAGAGTCCTGGACTCATTTATATTTATGATTAAGAGACTGCTGCCAGCTATGTTTACAGCTAAGCAAATCTGTCATATCCAACTGGGAAAGGGTCGGATGACCTCAACTGGCACGTTTTGTACAAGCAAGACCAGTAATAGCTTGGAACTAGTTAGTTAATAATCATCCTGAAATTGCTTCAAACCTCTGATTCAGTTATTTACAAATCTACATTTTAGAAATGAGAGCAAAAAGAACTTTCTGAATTAGCTCAAAATATAATTAAAGCTTACTTTGAATCCCATCTTAAAGGTATAGGCAGTTGGTATTGATTATTACATCTCAAACTGGGGGCTGAAGTAATACCTTCTTTGTTAAGAGCTATTGCAGCTATTACAAACTGTAAGTTTGATCTGAACCTTTTGTTATGTGTTTTTAATTTTAGTACTGTTAATAATTCAGTGTGTGTTGATGATTGCTTATCAGGGAGTAAAGTGTACATTAAGGAAACTACAGTGTTATTAAATAGTGTACATTTGGGTGAATTGATAAGGTGTGGATTTAAACGTCCCACCCATCTTCCAAATATCACTAGTCTCCAATTTTACAAGGTTACAAGGTGTGCTAAAGATTAGTATTCTATTTTGAGGGGTCTTGTTGTCGTGCCATAGAAAGCTTTCATTAGTAACAGTGACAGTTAATTCAGGAAGAATGTTAATACCAAAGTATGTTTATGGTGTTACATGTTATGGGTTACTTGCCTGTATTTTCGCTGTATAATTCGTCTCAAAATTGAAATTGTAGGCACAGAACTTGCTACATACAGATGAATGTGTTGTGATACCTCCCTCAAAACTGTGCCACAGGGTTCATTGGAGGTGGATGCCAGGTCTTTCATTGATTTATATTTTCTCTAACCTCAGCCTCCATTGCAGAGGCAGAGTGGTGATGCTCTGTGGTTCTTTCAACAGTGTACCCAAGAGTAACTGCTCTGCTTGTGCAATGGGATGAGTAATATTGCACAAACCTCCAATGACTCCTGGGCACAGTTATTCTCTCCTTACAATAAAGGTAGCCAGCATGTTTTGGGACTCGATTTCCTCTTTGGGATTTTACATAGGTGGCTTCTCTTCCTGATGCCATTTTTTATATTTTTGAAAAAGAGGGGAGAAAAAGAGTTGTTCAATTTTATTGTTCAACATCAGTGTTTATCCTGCAAAGAAAATATTGTTAGTTTTACAGGTTTGACAATGTTTGTTTCAGAATACAATTTTTACAATATTTTGATATTATTATGTGTTTGTTTGCAACCTGCAAAAAAGAACTGTTTAAAACAACATTGCATGTATATAAATTTTTCAAAGAACATGTTTTTTACTTTGTTTAAATTCGATGTTACCAGCAGTTATTATTTGAACATACCTTTGTTGATTCCTGGTAAAAGATATATATGTCTTTCCATTTAGTTAGGGGGGTATGCTTTGTCTTTGTAAGGTTTTTATTGTTTGCTTGTTCCTTCTTTTGCTGGTCTACTTCAGTAGCTGATTTTGGTGATTTTGTTTTATCCCTTTTGGCTGATGTTGGGTAGGTCTTAAGGAAAAAGTGAAATGTTAATGGTCAATGTTTACTTGGCTTTTTGGTTTCTGAAAAGAAAGATCTTTTGTTACCTTTGGTTGCCACATTATGTTTGTGATCTACTTTACCTGTGAAACGCCTTCCGATTGATGAACAAGTGTGGAGTTAGAATAATAGGTTTTCCCCCACCACTGACAATCACATTCCCTGAGACCAAACACCTGCTGGTCTTGGAATAGTAATTTTGCCCCCTCCACTGACCAGCACTTTCCCTGACGCAAACACTGGTTGGAGATAGAATATTTGTTGGGCCCTCCAACACCGACCAGCACTATCCCTGAGGCAAACAGTTGTTGGAGTTTGAATAGTTATTTTGCCCCCAGCAACTGACCATCACTTTCCCTGAGGGAAACAAATGTTGGTTAGAGAATATATTTGTTTGCCCCCGTCAACTGACAAGCACTTCCCTGAGGAAAACACCTGTTGAAGTTGGATTACTAAATTTGCCCCAACACTGAGCCGCAGTTTCCCTGAGGCAAACACCTGTTATAGTTTGAATAGTAAATTTGCCCCCCACCACTGACCAGCACCTTTCCTGACGCAAACACCTGTTGGAGTTTGAAGAGTAATTTTGCCCCCCACAACTGACCAGCACATTCCCTGAGGCAAACACCTGTTAGTGTCTGAATAGAATGTTTCCCCCTCCACCTGTTATAGTTTGAATAGTAAATTTGCCCCCCACCACTGACCAGCACCTTTCCTGACGCAAACACCTGTTGGAGTTTGAAGAGTAATTTTGCCCTCATCCACTGACCAGTACTTTCCCTGAGGCAACCACATGTTGAGTTTGATTAGTAAGTTTGCCCCCACCACTGAACAGCACTTTCACTGTGGCAGATACCATGTGGAGTTAGAATAGTAATTTTGCATACCTCCACTGACCAGCACATTCCAAGAGGAAAACTCTCAGTTATGTTATATTCTTTTTCACCTTAGAGCATCTTCCCTGAGGCAAGCACCCGAAAATACATTAAAGATTTAAAAATATGCTATCCTAAATATATATTTTGCTTTGTATGAATTTTAATTTACAGTATACTCAGAGTAGATTTCAAATCTTTTCTTGGTTGAAAATCTATTGTAATATGTTTTGGACGATATTCTGTTAAAATTAGGGAATAAAACACATTCATTTCTGATTTTGAGTTTAAATCTTATCACTTACTTCAGAATGTAAAAATGTTTTTTTCATGCTGGGGCTGTTTTTCAAAATCTGTGAATGATTTAAAAAACACTGTTTAGGTATATTATTTAATTGATTGCAATTGAAGCTGTATTATTTAATCCGTATGCTTACTTTGGTCAATATATGGCAGTGTTTGAACAGTCGCATCTAATTTGTTTCCTCTATCTCCAGCTGCATGTGTTCACCATGGACGTCAGTGCACCACTGAGCACAAAATGGTGGTTGGCTGCATTTATATGTTTTTGATGGGGTAAAGAAATATTTTAAATAAAATATATGTTGGGAACAATTTTTCCTCGTGATTTAGAAGCTGGTAGGATTGTATATGTTTTAAGTGCTGTGTGATAAGTTGATAAACATGTTCTGTTTCAGAATGGTAGCCATTTTGAATAAAGGGTGGATCGGCTGGTGCAATGGAAATAGTGAAAGGACACCTGTTTTAGTTTTTTTTAATTGTTTCATATAAATAAATATGTACAAAATGTTGCACAGGTATTACAATTAATATACAAGTATTAAAATTAGTATGTGAGTTTTATATTAATAGACTCCCTGACCCTAACCCCCTATTTCCTTTTCATCCTGTGCCAGTGGTTGGGTTACCCATTTTTTAAAAACACAGTTTTCTCTTACCCATAGTATGAAATAAAATAAATGTAATATCTGTTATAATGGTATGTGTTGTAATAGTATGCGTTGTGAATAACTGTGTTGTAAAGGTAATTTATATATACCCCTATTATCGTGCATTGTAATGGGTTGTGTTGTAAAAACATGCTTTGTAATGGTAGTCGTGTTGTAAAAGTTGTGTTGTGAAGGTAGGCATTGTAATGGTATGTGTTGTAACATCATATATTCAGGGGGAGGATGTTCCAGGCTTTAGGAGCCAGGTTTGAGAAGGAGAATCTACAGGCTCTAGCTCTAAACAATTAATTAGAATGGATAATTTCTCCTTCTCAGAACAGGACCACACAAGTGAATAATTGATTTAGTATTGAGCGTATACCCGATTACTACAAACAAGTAAAATCTTTTAAAACTTCTGTTTGAGGACCTTTCACATAACTTCAGGAACAATTTTATGGGACTGCAAATTTTCTTTAACATTTATAGGTGTTGAACAGTGTGTGGCTGAGTGACGCCTGGTGAGGAAAGAGAATGTAAGTGCAATAATTGTGGCTTTAAGTGAAAATGAAGTGTGGGTGGAGCTGTGAGAAGAGATATATAATCACAATTGGTGGTGGAAATGGAAATGCTTTGCTATTAATTTTTTGAGTTAAGATCCTTGATAATTTTTAAGTTCAAGCTGCAAAGTGAAAGGAGAATTATAAAACAATCAGTTTTTTTGTGGTACTTAAAGTGGTGATTTACTGATTAGAAATATTTGTTTATTGAAGACATATTCTGTCATTTTAAAATGTCTGTAACAAAAAATTAAGAAGAGGCTTGAATACGGATATAATTGTTGCCAAGCATACCTATGACAGTATAGCTCCCTGTCTTACTTTTCTCCAATATGGCACACCACCAGCAAACTTTGGGACCAGCACCCTTATTCACACATACAAAGAGGTGGAAAAGAGCAGAAAGAGAAAGGTGAACATTGTCTTTTTCGATCGAGAGAGAGAGAGAGAGAGAGATAGAGAGAGAGAGAGAGCGATATAGAATGACAGAGGAACTTTATAAAAAGCTACAGGGATTCTAAACGTAGATGTGGAGTTAAATGAAAACCCTAGTGAAATAGGGATCTTAAATACCCTTTGGTGTACCTACCACTACTCCACTGAGTCAGTTGAGATCCGGCATTCCTCTGGAACCAACCAATACTTTATGTTTGCCACTGACACTTCAACAACAAACAGTTTTAGCTGGTCTGCCATGACATGGTGACATGGTGGACCAATCTGCTGTTTTTTTCTATGTTGTGTTTAAATGCAAATATATCAGGTCAATGAGGCTTTAGGCATTTCCTCCCAGTACATGGAAGACCTTGGGCCATATTATTCAAAAAAGAGTTTTGCGATTCTCAAATTGCGATTTTTAGCGAATCACAATTAGAGAATGGCATATTGCAATGTATGTAGGATTTGCTAACATTTTTGCGAATCCTACATATTCCTTATTTGTGAATCGCAAATTGAGATTCGCAAATAAGGAATACCTTCCCATTCATTCCTATGGGCTTGTGGGCCCAAAGGAATGAATGGGAAGATATTCTCAATTTGTGATTACCAATTAGAGAATCACAAATTGAGAATGCAAATTCAAGGTTGCAAGAGTGCCAAAAGGACACCCTGTTGCACCACTGAAATATGCATATGTGCACATTCTGCGCACATACATGCCCTATGGGCATGTATGGGGCCAAATGGCACTTTGAAAAAAGCAAAAAACTGCTTTTTTCTAGAAAATCGCTAATTACCACCAACTTGAAGTGCTGTAAGTTGTGATTCCTTAAGGCCAAATAGCAAACTTCTGGTGCTTCCAGAATTGCATTTAAGGAATCGCAATTTGCAATTCCTTAATTGCATTCGCAAAATAGAGAATTGCAAATTTGGGATTCTCTATTTTGCGATGGCCTTTTGGGATGATGCATCCCAGAAGACTTTTTCCCATTCGCAAATGGGCAGATTCTGAGAATCGACTCGTTTGCGAATGGGAAAAAGGCTTGATACGTATGGCCCCTTGTTTCTTATTTTCCCTTCGAGTGCTGGGAAGGAAAGGAAAGGCCGACATGGTCTCAGAACGTCCTTCAAGGATTATATGTATATATATTATTTCAAACAATATCAAATGACAAACTTCTTTAATGATAAGTCAGCAATGTAATAAATTATAGCAAAATGCTTTTCTGTAAATGATCGTAAAATAATTTTCAAAACGTACCAGTTGGTGATAGAAATGCAAGGAATGAAACGAGTGTAAATGTTAATATGGTTGAATATTCTTAATTTGTAAACACTGAATTTTCTGATCAAGGTATTGATTAAATGAGGGAAAATGAGCAGGTATAAGGAAAAAAATATTCAGCTTCGTTTTCAGAGCAGATTCTCTATTAATGATTCGTATTTGTGGAATCAACCAAGTAACTCTTCACAAAGCACACTTCAATAAAGAAACAGTACACAATGATCCTTCCCTTGAAATGAATAAGCATGCTAGGTGAGAAAACTGCAAAAATTGTAATTTGTAGTTTGCCTTCATGGATGAAAGAGCAATGTTTTCCAAATTCTAGGCGTAATAAAGAAAAAACAGTACATATGTCAGCCTGACCTCTTTAAAAGCTATTTTCCAACTCAACTGCCTATTTCAATACACATTACACATACAATGTACCAGAAATTGTTTTGCACCTTATTTAAGCAGCTTTGAACTCTTTCTGAGCTGTCGTGTTATCTTTCAGATAGAAATATTGGTATTATATTGGTATTTATCACATTTATTATGCATTGTATTAATTGAAAGAACAGTATAATTTTCACAAGAAACACTGTGTGGAGGGAGGACATAAAAGTATATGATCCTTTTTGGTGCACAAATTTAAAGAAACAATTGATGCAATGGGGGAATGGGTTTCACATACATTAATTACGTTACATGTGCATTATAACGGTATTGTATATCATCAAGGAGTTCCATAACTATAGAGAGGACCGAGATGGAAAGGATGAGTTCCTTTATAGGGTAGTGCATTCTGAGTTGACTTGCAATATCCTTATTATGTATGCCAGGGGGTACATTATCCCTTATAATACATGGTCACTCCATCAACTTTCCCACAAACCATTTAAAATCTTGGTGCATAGCTCTTTGATATGAAAGAGCAAGCATGTTTGCAAACATTAAGAATAAAAATAAACCTCTAATGCAAAACTAAGCACATTAAAAAACTGTTAGTAGTGTTGCAAACTGATATTAGAAACAGTTCAATAGAAGTCAGTATTAATAAAAAGCTGCAGCAGCCTGGAATGTGTAGAAACATGCAGAAAGACTAGCTTTTCTAAGACTATCTAACGAATGCAAAAATAAACATATTCTCTCTGCTTGACATTATAATCTATTAAAATAGAGCGGAAGAAACATTCTTTTTGTTGCTTTAAACTGCTTCATCAATTATGCTCCGTGATCTGACTTGCCCTTTACCTCAGCTGCTGGCTCTGGCAGCAGGCATTGTGATGTAAGAACTCAACTGTAGTAACTTATAATAGTCAAGTTCTGATGTCTTTTCTTTATAATCAGTGACTGGATGTGCCACTAGTCAATGATTATATTGAAATAAGAGACGTGCATTTGTACTGGGATTTCAGAATCCCATGTATCATACCCACATTACATTAATTTAAATAGGAAGTTTTGCAAAGCAGTGCATTTCCTTTCAGATAATTCAGAGCCCAGTGATTGTATGCTGATGCTTATTCGTTCTTTAGAAAAACACAATCTTAAAGCATAGCAGTGACTTTCTGAAAAATTTAGGAACATTTTTATTTGTTAAAAAGCCATGTTTTCAGGTGGTGTCTAATACAGAGTAAAATTGTTTCTACAAGCAAACTTAAAGAGAAAGATTTCCTCAGTTCGGCCACTGCCCCAGACTTGATTGAATTTAAATGAATGATAGCATTCACTGCTGGCATACGAAGGGAGGGATCGAAGAAAGGAAGGATCATGTAATCAGGAAAAAGTGACTAAAATGATGAGGGCCACATTGTTTCAGTGACAGGGGGCTGTCTAAGAGAACACCTAAATAAGTCTTAAAGGATTTAGGGGGCTGCCTAATATTTCTGGTCAGACGGTTGTGTCCCACTCTATGACCGTTGAAGCAAAGGTAATGAAAATCTCAGTTCTAGTGTGGCTCACCTTGAGGAAGTTGTTGGCTACATATTCCCTGATGATGTTGATGTCCTCTGTTATTTTGATTGGGAAACAATTGAGTACTAGATAAGTTAGATAAGTGTATCAATATCATACACTGCTTAGTGAAGAAATTGGGCAAGGTGTTGTATGTACATGTTAAACAGTAAGGGCAAAGGGACTCACTCTTTTGAGACCCTGCAGACTATGGGGTTTATTAGGATAGCGGATTTTCCGCATCCTCTGGGACGGCGGAAGCCACCGCCGGCCCGGAGGATGGGGAAAATCCGCTGCGGACCCACCAAAGACCCACCGCCACATTAGGATGGCTGGTGGGTCCTGGCTTCTGTCCGCTGCTTTTCCGCCGCGGTTGGCTTACAACCGCGGCGGAAAAGCTCTAATATGGTGACGGTGTCTCTCAGACACCCTCAGCCAGATTAGGATGGGATGTGAAACATGCTTTTCCGCGGCGGCTTTTCCGCCGTGGAAAAGCATGTGTAACTTCACTGCGGGGGCCCGTTGCGGGCCCCCTAGGTGAAGGGGGGTGGAGGTGCACGTGGGAGTACCTATGGTACCCCCCTGCATTTGTATGCGGAAAGCAGCTTGAAGCCGCACCGCCGCAATGTTAGTAATAGAGGATGTGACCGCCAGGGTGGCGGTCACATCCTAATCGCACAGGAGGGAACGCCGCAGCCCAGGTGGACGTTCCCTCCTCCTCAGTGATCGCGGACGGACGAAAGTCCGTCCGCGATCATAATCGGCCCCTAAGTCAAATGCTTTTGCAGAGATGAGGGAAGAGAAATCACTTTTGATCTTTCTGAATTGAAAATGTTTTGCTACTTCAGGAAAGTATCAAAGATACCTGCGTCGTTCATTGTTTTATGGAGTATGTTGAGGACAAAGATCTACAATATAGCTGACAAATTTAGGAGGACTAGCATGCCAGCTTCTCCTTCATCAGTAAGCTTGTGAGGATCAATGAGGGCCGATACGTCAAACAGATCATCCCTATTACTGGGACGAGACCCTATTTTTGCCTGTCCATTCGGTCCAAAGTTGCGCATGGCTATATGTTAGGATGCAATGAGATAGGTCAAAAATCAGGAGGATGGTCAGGAAGATGTAACGAGGCTAAAATTATAGTTTTAGCTGCCTTGCTTGAACAGAATATTTTGAGGAAACTAAAGAGTGGCTGTTAGTTATGGACTGAATTAGTTCCTCAATTCAAATTCATGTTATGTTATGTTATGTTATGTTTGTTTTTGTATAGCGCGCGGCGACTCGAAAAGAGTATCCCGGCGCTTTAGCAGCGAGACCTAAGATGAAATAACATAACACAGCAGTAAAACAAAAGGGGAACTCAACAAAAAAAGACACAGAGCCTATAAAGTAAACAACCAGGTCTTTAGACCCTTCCTAAAAGCAAGTAAACTAGTGGCGCCCCGAAGTGTCAGCGGCAAAGAGTTCCACAACTGTGGTGCCAACAATCCAAAGGAGCGACCTCCAATGCGAGCTCTTTTCACACGTGGCACCACCGCCAAGAACTGTGACTCCGATCTGAGAGCGCGGGCCGGATGATAAAAGGCCAGTCTCCTTTGGAGGTACTTGGCACCGCCGGCATGGAGGGCTTTGTAAGCCAGAGTCAGCGCTTTGAAAATGATCCGCTTGCGGATAGGTAGCCAGTGTAAGGCCTGCAGGAGACCCGCGACACTGGCACGCCTATTTAAGCCATAGATGGCTCTCGCCGCGGCGTTCTGCGCGACCTGGAGCCGTTGCAGCAAATACTCTGGCAGGCCCAGGTAGAGGACATTGGCATAGTCCAACCTGGACCCGATCAAAGCCTGCACGGTCAGTTTCCGATGTTCTTCCGATAGAAGGGGAAGAAACTTCCTCAGCACCTTGAGGAGGCCAAAGCAGGTACCCGTCACCCCCAAGATCTGGGCTCTCATCGTCAGGCCCTTGTCGATCTTGACCCCCAGGTTCTTGGCCACCAACGATGGACGGGATGGAGGAAACATGTTGGTGGGCCACCAACTTTGCCAGTCAGGATCCGACGCACACCCAAAGAAGAGGACTTCAGACTTCTCAGAATTGCACTTGAGGCCACTCAAATGAAACCATCTGAAGACAGCCTCAAGGCAATCCCGGATGCCCTCTCCATTAAAATCTCCTCCACTCTTACAAGAGAAGAGGAGCTGAGTGTCGTCAGCATAGGACACGATCCGGGCTCCGAAAGACTCCGCCAATGCCGCCAGAGGGGTCATAAAGATATTAAAAAGGGTCGGGCTCAAAATAGAGCCCTGCGGGACCCCGACACCCAATGGCGGCATCACAGCAGAGTCCGGGGAGGCCCAGACCGTTTGTCGGCGGTCAGCTAGAAATGATGAAAACCAGCTGAGCACCGTCCCCCTAAGGCCAATCTCATGGAGTCTAGAGAGGAGGCCCTCATGGGGGACGGTGTCAAAGGTCGCCGACAAGTCCAACATGACCAGCATGGCCTTGCCCCCAGAGTCCAGTACCCCTTTAATGTCTTCCGACACCTCCAGGAGCGCTGTCTCTGTGCTGAGGTTTGGACGAAAGCCCGATTGAGTGGCATGCAGAATCTCGTGCAGTTCCAGAAAGTTGGAGAGCACCGTTTGTATGTGCTTCTCCAAGATCTTCATGAGGGCTGGCAGAAGAGAGATCGGTCTATAATTGACCAATGCCTCAGGATCGAGACCCGGTTTCTTCAGCAGGGGGATGACCATTGCCTGCTTCCATACCTGCGGAACCAGACCCTGGCTCAACGAGAGGTTCAAGAGTGGATTGACCAGTGGATTCAAAGCTTCCGCCATTTTAGACAGAAACTTAGCCGGGCAGGGGTCCAGGGGTGATCCAGTTTTAAGCGCGCCCATGAGCCCTAAAGAGGCAGAGGCTGAGATGGGGGGAAAAGTAGCCAGCAACGGGCCTGAAGAGTCCGCCGGGCGCGGGCCATCCTCGGTGCAAATTGGCCCTACAGGCGTCATCAGATGGAAAGAGTCCTGGATGAGCTTTATCTTGCTGGTGAAAAAGTTAGCAAGATCCGCCGCCCAGGACTTGGAGGGCATGTCTCGGGAGGCATTGGAGCGGGAAGCTGTAAATTCTCTCACTATGGAGAAGATTTCCTTACAGGAGTTAGAGGCAGCCTCTATCCTCCCAGCAAGATAAACCTTTTTTCCAAGGCGAATGTCCCGCTGATATGCCTTGACCGCTGTCTTGTAGAGCAGTTCTGCCTTAGGATCGTATTGGGTGCGCCAAGCTCTTTCCGCCGCCTTGCAGGACTGTCGGGCGGATGACAATGCCGTAGTGAACCAAGGGGCCGAAACCCGTTTCGGTGTTGAACGGGAGGCCATCACCGGGGCAAGGTCATTAAGCCTGTCCAACAGCCAGGCCTGCAGGGCCTCCAAGTCCTTCTCCAGATCACCTGAGACGGGGCATGGGTGATCCTGCGCCGCCTGAGCGAGCATCGCCGGGGTCACCGAGTGATAGGGCCGGAGGGCGCGACCCTGTTGCTGAGATACCAAGTTGACAGGTCTCATTATGCCTTTGACCAAAAATTTAGCCAGCCTATGGTCTGACCAGAGCACCGGGATAATCTCCTTAACCTCCAAAGGGGATGTCGAAAAGACCTGGTCCAGGGTATGTCCCCTATCGTGAGTCGGTCCCACAAGATAAGGGATCAAACCCATGGGGGCAGTGGCCTCCAAAAATTTGACGGTGTCCGGGTCTAATAGGTCATCCATACGGAAGTTGAAATCACCAGCGACAATGCACTGTTCCGTTTTCAGAGCCAGCCCAGATAGAACAGACTCAAACTCTTCAAAGAAGGTACCAGGTGGGCCAGGTGGTCTGTAAACCAATAGCCCTTTGAAGGATTGGTGGGGTGACAAGGTGATAGAGAAAGCAAGTGACTCAGAACCGCGGATGTCCTCTGCCGGCAGAATGGTACAGGCCACACTTTCCTTAACTACCAGCGCCACTCCACCGCCCCTGCCCTTGAGTCTGTCCTGTCTATAGACATTGTAGTCAGAAGGAAAGGCGACAGCCACATCAGGGTTGGAGAATTCCCCCAGCCATGTCTCAGTTAACATGAGGCACAGAGGCCTTTCCGTGTCTAGGAGATCATAAATATCCTGCGCATGTCTAGCCACAGATCTGGTATTGAGCAGCATGCAGAGGTGCCCAGATTGGTCAATATTTTTGATGCTAGGGCGCCATCCGCACCCAGGGCAACAGCACTTACCCCTGTAACGACCAGGGAACACAGAACAGCACTCACCTGAAAGAGGATGGAAAGGGCGCAATAGGCGTAGCTCACCTGATGTATATCGGAGCTGGGGGGCCCCTGGGCATACAGGGCCCGGTGGCTCAGCCCAGCCCGCCGCCCCGGTCGCCTCCTGGACGCTGACGGGCGCAGACGGGCTGGACTCTGGCGTGACTCCGGCGGTGATCCGGCGTATCCGCTGCGCGTGACCGCTGCGCGTACGCATGACTCCCTTATGAGGAGGCCGTCGCGTCAGCAACTAGACCGTGCAGTCCGCGCCCCTCACCCAATATGGCCGCCACAGAAGCCCTGGGCTCCTACACCAGCCCACAGGAACCGGGACCCGCAAAGCGCGGTGGAATACACAATTATAGTGCAGGTAATCGCGCTATAAGTTAAAAACAGGGGATAAGGAGAAGAATGATAAAGCAAATATCACAAAAGTATTATTTAAAAAAGCGCCACCAATTTGCTAGTACAGCGCGCGTCAGGTCAGCAAAGCGCCACGAAGCGCTGGGGAAGGTCTCGCACCCGCGTCCGCTCGCACATCAGCGGAGCAAAGAATGACAAGGTGTGTAGGAGTTTAGGTGTCCCCTTGTCTGCAAAAAAGATTTCTATGCTGAGGCAGGTTTTGGAATTAGCTCATTAATGATAATAGAAATTTCCTCTGAGAAAAAATAGCAATATTGTCAAAATGAACATGTGATGGTTTTATTTCAAATGTTGTGGCTACGGGTTGCTGAATTTGAGAGAGAAAATGCAAAAGCATTCTTTGGATCTAGCCCTCCTGCAAGTAACTTCCTGGATGGAGGGTGCTGCATGCGGTTGAAGTGCCGGTCGGAGTGCCGTGGTAGTTGGATTGCCCGCACGGTCCATTGAAGCACCAGGTTTTAGCCTAAAGCGCCCGCAGTGCAGACCTACAAAAACACAGGCTGTGTGAAGAAGGTGAGTGTTTTCCTTGTCTTGTGCCCCCAGGCTTGTGATTTGTTGGCAGGACCTGTGTCTGGTCCTGCTCGGCTATGATAGTGTTAGAGCCTCAAATTAGGGCCCAGTGGGGCATTTGTTGTATTTTCCACGGAACACCAGCCACCGGCCTCCGGCTCTGCTTTTTAGGAAAATAAATGCCCCTGGTGTCAAGGGGGCCTACTATTTGCCTCCTACGGCTTGGTTTGCTGCAGGAACAAGGAAGGTTTAGAAGGAAAAGTCCTGAAATTTCTGCAATTTTTTGCTTGAGCTCACTGGCATACATATGTGGACGTAGGAGCTCCACGAGACTCATGAGTGGATTGTTTTATTGCAGTCCATATTGCACAGTGCTCACACCTGTTCTTCGCAGTGAGTGCTGTGACTTTGGGGTGAGACTGCAGGAGGTGTTTTCAGGATCAGCAGCAAGAGGTTAAGTTCTTGAATAAAAGAGTCTTCAGAGAGGTGCAAATTATTTCGAGTGTCTGAAACATATCTGGGAGTGAGATGTGAATGGAAGCCTGAGGATGGAAATTGACGGGAGGTGCAAAGGTAAGTGAAACAAGTGTGTGAGGTGCACAAGTATTCTGGTGTGTTAGCCAGTAGGGCTCCCTTTGCCAGAGGGGTGATAGCAGTGTGTGTGGTTTTCTGCCCTGATTCTCCCTGTGCTAATAGTGAAACCCTCTGGTTTAAATCATTGGTTATCAGCCTCCTGCTATTATGCTCTAGCTGTCCCCTGTATTGGTCAGACAGCTGCTCTTTGACGTCCCTTTGATATCAGCATCTAAGCTTCAGAAAGCGTCAATAAATTCTGGATTTTAGGACGTGAAGTCTCCAAAGATAACAATGACCACAAAAAAAGTGAGCTCTGGTCACCTGCTCTAGGGGAGTGCTTGTGTAAAAACTAATTGAAACTCTCTTCAGAATAAAGATGCTTCCACTACGATACTGAAAGGGAAAAACAGATATTCATCCTGTGGGAAAGGGAAAAACTATCACAAGAGGATCACGGAGCCGCATGGGGGCCATGTTATTGTGTTTTCTAATGGTTCTCTGGGGTTTGGCCCCGTGAGAGAAGAGTTGCCTTTGTTGCAGAAGGATACCATAAATTTTGCAGGGGATACCTTTAGTCCTAACCCCATATGTCCTTCTCCCCTTTCTACCACCTCAGGGCCCCTGTTACTTGTCTCCTTGGTGGGAGATACTCCTCATATAACCATCCAAGGGGCCCCTTCTCATCAAACAATTGCAAACGTTTGGGATGATGATTTTACTTTGCCAGATTTGGATTTAGACCTATGCAGGGGATATGGTTTACAAGATAAAAGTAAGATTTTGGAGATGTCTCCTGTGACGGGAAACAGCGTTTACAAAGCTGGTAATACCACACAGGTAGGTTACAACGTGGACGTTACATCGTCCGCGTTGTTACCACGCATGGCATTACATCTCAAGTCGTTTCAACGACTTGCGCTAGGTGGCGCGCAACACCAGGGAATGTGTTGGATTTTAAATCCAACACATTCCCTGCTGTTGTGCTAACTGGAGTAGGAATGGTAATTTATACTATTCCTAAGTCCAGCGCGCCATCTAGTGCAAGTTTTAGAAATAACTTGCGATGTAAAGCAATACGCGGTAGCAAAACTGACGATGTAACCTCCGCATTGTAACATGCTGTGTGGTAATAGCACGCGTAGAAACATCATACATTCCCTGTGACTGCTTTCATGGTACTGCAATTTCTCAGCAGTACGTCTTTAAATCATCCTATTTTGATATCTCATCTTTCTATAACTCCTGATCTTGGTGTTAGTGGTATACAATCTGTCATCCACCTGACCAAGAGACAAAGGTGTGAAACTCCGTATTGTATCTAGAAAGGTTTTTATCAATTTTACAGCTGTTAGAAACATTTTTTGGTGGTACGGATTGTATCTTTGACACTGTGACAGCCATATTAAGGTAATTGGTAAGCAGAAAGAAGGGAAAGGTTATAGGCTTCGGAGAACCATTGGAAACAGAAGGGTTCTGATGCCTGGCAGAAGTATTCATCAGAAAGAGGCTTATTGTGCAATTGACTTTGGCTCCCAGGCAGAAAAACTACAACGTAAGAAGCTTACCAAAATAGTTCCACATCCCGATAGTCCAGTTGATTCCACAAAATGTATCTTCAAGTCAATTTCCTACATGAAGAGTTTGAATGGAAATCCTCAGTGTAGAGATCAGGTGTTATGCTGTCCTTACCAATCCGTAGGATCTGTGCATTTGTTGGACAACATAAACTCTGCGTGAGGTGCATAGGCTGATTTCTGTCACCCCCACAGGACATGTTGGCCTAGAGACCAGCTGGCTCACATTGCTACCAAAAGCCCTCCTAACCTTACCAGGGAGTGAATTATTTCTGGCAACCACTGAACATGACAACCCTAACCCCTCAGGGATTTTGGAAACAGATAAGAACCTTTCAGTCAGTCACTTGTGCTTACTCGTGCTCAAAGAAATATACAGAATACACAGTGGGACGTTTTCAATATATTTATTAAGCCAAAGTGATTCATGTATTGAAGACATGTGCTTCGATATCAGTGGACAGAAGCAGAAAGAAAGTGAATACAAGCTCCAAAAGCGGAAATAGTAGATGTAGTTCTACCATGGTTCTAAAACAGTGTAGACATACAGGCTTATAACCAAGGCAGTAATATGGCATACTCCTACTATGCAGAACCCTCCTCTAAGTGTGCCTAGAGTGTGTGTAGGTGTGAGGTCAAGAATCCTCTCAATGGGACAATCCAACCCCCTTATCTGGTGGGAGAGAATGTAAGAGCCTGTCTTGGTAGGATGTATGATGTTACAACGCAGGCTATTACAACGCCTGCCTTTACAACGCGGTTTTTACATCGCAAACCTTTACAACGCATAGTGCTTTTAGGCGCTGGATAGTGATTTATTTAATTTACTATTCCAACTCCAGTCTCCGTGGATAGTAGGGAAGGTGTTGGATAGTAAATTAAATATATTCCCTATCCTAGAGCGCCCCCCAGCGCAATGCGTTGTAATGGTTTGCGTTGTAATGGTTTGCGTTGTAATGACCGCGTTGTAATGGTAGTCCGTTGTAAAAGTTTCGTTGTAAGTGTTTACCGTCTTGGTAACTACCTGAACTCCCCCTCATGGAGATATCAGACTGCGTAAAGTCTCAGCATTCTGGTACCCTCAGTGTCAGCTGAAGTGCCTCCACTACTAATCTTATTGGCTGTTCTGTATTTATTGTAGACAGCAGCCTTGCGATGTGCATATATGTTAGTGATGGTATGGATATGTAGATACCCCTGTCACCCCGTGGATGAAGATAGAAGCAACACATGTACATACTGTATAGAGGGGACTGGTACATGATGTTCAAGGCATCTTGATAATGTTATGCGAAGCTATATGTGTAAACAAAGTAGTTTCAGAGACACTAATCCAACATTGTCGTACATGCAAAGATATGCAAAAGGTCACAACAGAAATGTTATTGTGAAAAATCAGACAATGTAAGAAATGAGCTGCTTCGCTACATGGACCATCTAACACAGATGACACTGGCTATCATCATATTCTACTTAGGGTTGGACGAGCATCAATTGTTTTCCCCTCAGGAACTGCCCTGCAAGCCTTAGCAGTTCTGCTCAGGACAATTTCACAGTGACCCTCTCATACATGGAGAAATCTCTCTATTCTTTCAGCAAACGACAAAATGTGTGATGCAAGCACATTAAACATGTCACCCACTGAGGAAAAGATGCAGATTGATCCTGTCCAGTCTAATATGAAAATGTAATTAATGTTCTCCGTGTTCTTTTTGTTATTCAGATATTTGTGGACAAAGATAATAACTTAGCTGAATGTAATAATGATCCATTTACGAGTCTAAAGGACTAAAAATTGATGGGGTCCTCTTAATGCCTAAGGAAATGTTCCCTGATGAGATGTGTCTTTAATTCTTTTTCAACATCACAAGGGAGCTCAAAATGCAGATAAATGTTGTTCAAGATCTGGATCGTTCTATATGGTGTGTATTTTCTCTCTTATAACCGTAGATATTATTCAACTGAGTCAATCAAAATAGAACGTGAGAAGCCAGAGACTAGGTAGGTAGCACCTACTAGGCAGTAGAGAACCACAACTCTGATTCTAAGTCTGAATTATAATTTGGAGAGGCTTGATTCCAATCTGTGTAAATTAAAGACTGTTACCTGGCAATGTATATTTTCATAGCGGCGCCTTTTCTAAAGGACAAATTCCTCTCAATGGCGAATCCAAGTTATTTAGAATCTGCAGAGAGTTCATGTTCCTTGATCTGAAATATCCAGGTGTGGTGGCAATGAACACTACTTTTATGTCATTAATTTTGAGTTAGGCATAACAAATGCATTTGAGCCCATTTATAAAATTGCTTTTAATTCTATATCAAATTAATGGGATTTGTTATTTGAGTAGTGTGAGAATTTGTCGTGGTATATGCTGTCCACTAATTAAAGTGGGCACCTTGCACCAGTCCAAACGACCCTTATTGATGATTAGGTCAAAGACAACTTTTAAAGAAAACTATCCTGGTGGTAGCTGTGGAGAGCAGCCATCAGGCAAAGTCTTGAAGGAATGTAAAGCAGCTTGTTTTACCAGATTAGAACCTCCTGAATAACCAAATGAAAGGAGAACCACACTAGAGATATATAAAATATAGTTATTTATTGCTAAACACTCTCTTCTAACCTCTTTATGAGATTAGAGCACAAAGCACACAATATTAAATCACTAGAACAACAGTAAATTGCACACAGTGGGCTTCAGGGGGAGACCAAACCATATACTAAGAAAGTGGTATAACAACCATAACTTAACTAGACACAGTGCCTAGAGCACGTAGAATAGCTGGGACCCCAAGGAACCACGCAAAGTAGTGACACAGGGGACCCATGGAGGATGGGTGCAGTGTGATAACACAGACACGAGCTCCGTACAACTCTATGGGAAAGTCACGGTTGGAAAATTAAAGATTAAAGACACTTCAGAGAGGACTTCAAGCAAATCCTTTGGAACATAGAAGGTTCTAAGGCCAGCACCCTGGTGAGTACCAGAGTACCTGTGTTACTTATCCCAGGGGAGCCGGGTCCATAGGTGTCAAATGATGTCGGAAACCTTCGTCGTTTTCAACGGCGTGACTCAAAGAAGTGCTGCTGCCGGGAAGATGAAAAGTGTCCGGTGGAATCTTAGCCGTGATACGAGGTGAGAACAACCTGAAAGCAGAGAGACAAATGCCCATCAATGTTGGGTGCTTCATGCGAGATGATGGGGAGCTTGACTCTGCAGCCACAAGGACCAGGAGATGTCAATGATGACCAAAGTCTGGAGGTGAGCTGTCCCATGAAGGATGTCGAATGCTAAGGGGTTAGTGTCTGGATTGAACATCAACAAGCCTTGGCAAATGCAACCCATGTGGGCAGAGGAAAGCAGCCCGGTGTGTACCAGAAAGGTTCAGAAGACTCTACAAGCTATGGGGAGTAAGGGCATGTCTGGAGCAACCAGGGAAGCCCAATTAAAATCAAAGTAATCTTCTCAGGGACCCACAGGCCAACGGACCACATATCACAAAGGGACCTCGAGATGAATCACAAAACACCAACATACAGAACACTCGTGGAGTGTAGGCCGGAAATCTTCGGTGCAATTACTGTTTGGGGTCAGGACTACACGTAGCCCAAAGCACAGCCTCAGGGATTGCCAAAAAGATATGCTGCTGCAAAAGTACATGTTGCACAGGGGTTCGGGTTGCACGGTCCCCATGAGGGATACTGGTCGCAGAATTGCTGGGAGGGCAGATCAACCTCAGGGACACTCAGGAACCCACCTCCTGTGTTGCAGAAATCTTTGGAGTACTCAGGAGCTTGGGAGATGCAAACCAGTCAGATGCATTAAAGGTGCCTGCATCGCAGGGGAGTAACTCCTTTACTCTAAGGGAGATCCTTTAGTCATCCAGCGTAGTGTAGATTGTCAACATACTTGGTTTCTGCTTGCAGAGTTTAGTCTAGGTAAAATCTAAAGTCCTATAGTCAGGGTTCCTACTTTATACCCAAGGAAGGGGTGGGACAAACTCTGGGGACCCACCTTTGGGAGGGTCAGGACAGAGAAGTGGCTACACCCATCTCCTTTGTCCAGTTTCGAGCCAAGGGCTCCTGCAACCGGTTTGAACTGGACTATGCACAGGGACACCAAATGTGCCCCCAGTGTAGACTTCAAATACTCTCAGAGTGCACCCGCCCAGCCCAATACACAAAATCCTGTCTGGGAGGTAGTCACACCTCCCTGTGACAGGAAACCTATTGGCCAGCCTCCCCTGCTCGAGCTCAGCTCAGCAGCAGACAGACACGTGTCTGTGGCTGGCAGCATCCATTTGTGATGCCCAGGTTGAGAAAGCTGGTACCGGGTAGCCCGGTGACCCACAGTAGTGGATCTACAAGGGGGAAATCATACCTGCTACCACACCAGTTAGTGGTGTGGAAGTATGACTCCAAGGTGTTTGCACCAAACACAACATGTTCCCAAGCAGCCGTTTTAAAGTTAGCATTTACCGAGAGGTTATAATGCACTTAAATATATATGGTTGGCTGCATCATAAACAACACCGGAAAATGGGTTCCGAATGCAGGATCACCCTCTCACATAAAACCCAGCACCCTGCCTTCAGGAATGATAAGGCCTGCCATAGGAGTGACTAGGTTTATATGTGCAGTGATTTAGAATAGATATAGTGAACCTGTATCTAAGTAAGGGGTGCATGCACCACCTAACACAGGCTGCAGTAGCAGACCTGTGGTGTCAGTTTGAATGGTCTCACAAGGGTGGTAAAACACATTCTGCAGCCCCTGGGAGGCCTCTGGGGTACCTATGCCATGGGTACATAGTATACCATATACTAGGGTACCCCAGAATCCAATCTGGAGTGTACCTTAAGTACTAGCAATCAATTTAGAGGAGAAATCAGCAAGGCTGAGGTACTGGATAGCAGGATCCCAGCCAGTCTAAGTCGAAAACAGTCTTATAGTTACCCCCACTTTTCAGCAGAAAGTGGGGATAACTTTAAGAAGCAGATCCTACTCTCTTACAAGTAGGATATGATGGCTTAGCAGATCTATATGCAGAGTTTACAGATGGCTAGGAGGATGGTGAATCCTCAACTTGTTTTGCATGTGAATTACATCCCAAACTCTTCAACGAAATCCCTGTGTATTAGTTGGAAAGATAGGACTAGAACTATTTCAACATAGGTTTGGGAATTACCAAACCTGCTCCTATCATTATTATTCATTGCATGCCAGTTTTATTAAATGCTACTAAGAGGCCATGGGATGAGAAAACATTTGCTACTTTGATTTATAAGAAGATTATCATCCATTCCTTGATTGGGTGCAATCTCAATGCAAAATCATGCTCTGACTCAAGGTCTGTTTTTTTCTCATATGGGATGACCATTACGGATTTGGTGATACAGCTGGATGAAGATGTTCTGTGAAAGTGAAGGTGTGCGACAGGTTTTTGTAGGTTGCAAGAGCTTCGTACACATTGTTGTTGTACGGGTGAGTAGTCGTGCTCTATAGGAACTCTGATTGATTAATTGATTGGTTTTAATCCGGAGTGTTTTATTGCATGGACACTGATTGTGAAGGGGATGGAATATGCCTCTTGAAAGGAAATGTATATTTGAATATGGCACAATGTTATCTTTTTGTATACATTTGCACATGTTCTATGTGTAAATATGCATTTTGTAGGTGGTATTGAGGAACACTATGTAATGTAGGGAACATCAGTTGGAATACATTCATGAATTTATGTAGAACTAAATGTGTTCAAAGATATGTACAGGGATATTTGACATGAAAGGAAATCAAATTGTAATACTTTACAACATTAATATATTCTTAGATACTGTTACTTATAGCACAGTCACATATTAATAAGGATCAATACATAAAATAAACCAAATGAAAGTAGTTTTTCTGGGAAACAAAAGGGTATGTTGCCATAATAAATGTAGAAAATGTAAAGCATGATACATAGTTTTACAGACAAACCTGTATTAAAGAGACACACCCTGTACTGTGCTATTTCAGTAGTATAAACATCCACCAGTTGTACAGTACTCTACTAGTGTAGCTTAGGTTTCTCCAACAAAGTAAATCTATTGACCACTGGATTAATCACTATGGGAAGAAAACCATTGGCTAAAAATACACCAATCCTTCACATTTTTTGCCATATTTAGCAGGTTGAAGCCCACCGATGCCAGTTCTGCAATCTCAGCAAGGAGCCCTACAAGCAGAGGGGAATGAGAATGTGAGCAAGCAAACAAGTGGTGTGCGGAGTGAGGGTGCTGAGACTCAAGGGCTGTTTTTTTCTCATATGGGATGACCATTACGGATTTGGTGATACAGCTGGATGAAGATGTTCTGTGAAAGTGAAGGTGTGCAACAGGTTTTTGTAGGTTGCAAGAGCTTCGTACACATTGTTGTTGTACGGGTGAGTAGTCGTGCTCTATAGGAACTCTGATTGATTGATTGATTGGTTTTAATCCGGAGTGTTTTATTGCATGGACACTGATTGTGAAGGGGATGGAATATGCCTCTTGAAAGGAAATGTATATTTGAATATGGCACAATGTTATCTTTTTGTATACATTTGCACATGTTCTATGTATAAATATGCATTTTGTAGGTGGTATTGAGGAACACTATGTAATGTAGGGAACATCAGTTGGAATACATTCATGAATTTATGTAGAACTAAATGTGTTCAAAGATATGTACAGAGATATTTGACATGAAAGGAAATCAAACTGTAATACTTTACAACATTAATATATTCTTAGATACTGTTACTTATAGCACAGTAACATATTAATAAGGATCAATACATAAAATAAACCAAATGAAAGTAGTTTTTCTGGGAAACAAAAGGGTCTGTTGCCATAATAAATGTAGAAAATGTAAAGCATGATACATAGTTTTACAGACAAACCTGTATTAAAGAGACACACCCTGTACTGTGCTATTTCAGTAGTATAAACATCCACCAGTTGTACAGTACTCTACTAGTGTAGCTTAGGTTTCTCCAACAAAGTAAATCTATTGACCACTGGATTAATCACTATGGGAAGAAAACCATTGGCTAAAAATACACCAATCCTTCACATTTTTTGCCATATTTAGCAGGTTGAAGCCCACCGATGCCAGTTCTGCGATCTCAGCAAGGAGCCCTACAAGCAGAGGGGAATGAGAATGTGAGCAAGCAAACAAGTGGTGTGCGGAGTGAGGGTGCTGAGACCGGCGTGCAGGAGCATTGAACTCCCTGCCCCTGCACCTGTTTCCCATTCCCACGCCCCTCATGACACAGAGAAACTGCGATTAAGAGCTAAGGAAAGCAGAAAGAGGTGTGGAGCAGAGCTGAGTGGAGTGAGTAGGTGCTCCCATGGTGGCCTGACGTTCTTCGTGCTCCCCCGTGTCTCTCACCCTACAGGAGTTCCTTACCCCGTGAATTTTGCTGAGGTCTCTTTCCTTGTCCCAGACAATTTGCTAAAGTCTCAGCGGACCTCACGGGGGACTTGTTGTGAGGTCTGCCGCCTTTTCAACCTACTTGTTCTTCAATCGGCTGAGTTGGTGGGCTGGGCAACATTGGTTCTGTGATCCAGTGCAGTGTTAGGGTTGCCTCCAGGTTGATCTTTGTGCCCTACTGTGTGCGCTAGAGGCTTACATCACAGGTCCGTTTGGTGGCATAGAGGCGGCCAGCATTATGTTTGTGGGGTTTGTTCCTCTGGGTGGGGAGTCTGCTATTTGCATGCTGTATTTTGCACTTTGCACTGATAAATCATTTGCCATCAGCTCATTGCCTACCCCTCAGACATCCTATCCTGTTTTGACCATCATATTGCTTCTTGGCATGGGCTTTCACATGCCTCATCTGCTTCAACCTGTTGGCATCGCTGGCACTGCATAGATTTTAGGTGAGGGGGTGTTTCTAAAGTCCTTTCTTAGGGTGGATGTATAATCTACGCACAAGCTTGAATCCGTGGGCTCGGAAAGATTTTTTGGGGAGACTACGATGACCTTGAAGAGTTCGTGCTCTAGGAGGTTAATTTCTTCTACCCCTAGCTAAAATTCTAGTCACAATCTGACAGGGAGAAAGATCCACTATTGGCGGCAGAAGTTTCTAGCAACATCTTTTGAAATCTCATCCAGTTATCCCATTTTTTTCAAAAAATGCCTACGTCTGCCTCAAAGGCAGTGCCTGAGGATCAGAATTGTTGTCCCACTGCTACTCCGCCCTTAGTTTGGCCCTCCTTCTTGGTCCATGGTCAATCTAAGAGGGCAAGTGCTGATAAAGATTCTCCAAGCCCTAGTGAGGCTCTCAAAGACTTAGTTCATTTGCCTCCATCTATTTCTACAGCATCAACTGTGGGATTGCTTGCAGCTGCCCAGTTGACACCCCCTAACCCTGTTGACACAATTCTGATGGACTGCCAGTCTGCTAGTGCATCACTGGAGGGCAATTGTGGGGTCTTGTGTTGCCTCTGTTACTGAAGCATTGTTGAGAAGCAAAATCTGTGCTGAGTTAGCCACAGTTGCCCATAAAGAGATGATGATGGGTGGAGATTTTATTCTTCCGGACATTGACAGTATTTCAATTATAGAGAATGGGAGGGGTCCCTCCGTCTTTGACTCTTCACCAAAACTGTACAGAGGAAGGGGGTCCTTTAATTTTTCTGCAATTCATTTACCCCCTCCCGACCTCAGCGTCTATCTTTTGCCCCCACTATATTGTAGTTCGTCTCCCTTGCAGGTTTTGCTTTCTGGATTGAGTCATGACTTTTCCATCTGATTACTCAACATAATCCTGGCAGTGGAGCTGTCAGAGGGGAGTTTCCTCCTTCTGATTTTATATTTTGTATTGAAAGGAACTTATCCTCCATATTGTCTTTATTGGAAAAAACTGTGCTGAATTCTGATTATGTACTAGAAATTATGTCCGCAAGTCTGTTTGAAGGGCAGAATATAAGCATGCTTACATGCTGCTAAATTAAAATCAGCAGTAAATATTCTGAGATGGTTATGCCCTTAAGAGGGTCAAAAGATGTCTTTGTTCAACCTGGTGAACCACTGCATCATATTCAACCTGAAAATAAAGAGCTATGTTTAAACTGACTATTTGGGGATTCGGATCAATGCTCCCGCCAGGAGAAAGTGTAGATAGATTTGTTGCCAATGTTAAAAAAGGGGTCAAAAAAGGCTTAGAAAAATCAGGGCCAGTAATTAGATCTGCATTGCAGTATGGTGTAGAGCGGAAGGGGTAGCTGGCATTTGCTGATACTTCAACCACTGGGTACCCTACTGAGTCAAGTGACATGCCAAGTAGGACCTTGTGGGAGGATAAGGTAGAGCCCTCTGCAGGGAATCGGAAGGGGAAATTTAAGACAAGGAAAACTAAAAAAAAGAACATTTCCTAAACAAAAATCTGTATTTTCCTATTTTACCAATGAGTCTGAGGGTGAGCAATCTGTTGAATCCCCCTTCAGCTCGCAGTGTCTCAACCTCACCTTCTATGCCGAATTGTCACTTTATTTACCCTGATGGGTTAGTGGCAAATACTAGAACAGTACCGGCCCTTTACATTCATCTAAGTCTTATCCTTCAGGGTGCCCTGCTAGTTCCAGCTATTACTTCAGCTGAGAGCCATGTAGTGGGAGAGGGACTACCTTCGTGTACTAGAGTTAGGTCCTAACGATGTTTGTGATTTGGTCACACAGAGTATGAGAAAAATAGACTATGGCACATCTGTAGTAGCAGTCTTGCACTCTTATCACTGGCCTCAACGATAGGGCAAAGTCCTTTTGTCCAAGGGCTGAAAAATCTACCTGGATTCCACCATTAGACCCCTCACTTAGGTCTTCTGTGAAGCAGAACTCTATGTCATCCATCTTGGACTTAATTTCATATTTCATTCTACCCCAGCACTCTAAACGTTATATCCCTCCAAGTATGGAACCATAATATGTTAATTTCACAACATTGAATCCCCAATTTATCACAAGCAGAGATGAATTTGTACAAAGTGAAGAGCTTATTAAGGGTTCCATGTTTAAAGTAAGTGGGCCTAGAGATATTGCCCAATATCAGCCAAAGTTGTGCAATAAGGTGGTGCAGGAGAATAATCTGGGGAACAAACCCCGGCCTTATTTAATCTGGAATATGCCTCATGGGATCAAAAGGCTAATTCTATTGTTGAGACCTGACCTGCTACCCTTGTGCATGATTACTGGCCTTTAGGACAAAATTCTGAAAAAGGACAGAAGTTGCAAGCTGTGCAAGACTGTAATAATTATCGACCTCATCCCTGTGCTACCACTTGTTCCCGGCACTACAGATTGCTCGTTGCCATTTTTTAAAGTGTGTGTTTAATACAGGTAATGTATGCTCTGCTATTTCAATGAAATGATCTATAGTAAGATCTATACATTTTGCAAGTAATTTCTTAACATTTATTAGGGCCTTGGGGCCCGACTAAAAGGGTTCGGGTGTCAAATTGGGTTTTGTGCTAAAGTTAAAGCAATATTTCCATCAAGTGATTTGATATCTGGATGATGAGTATAACTAACTTTTTGCACATTATTTAGGGCTGTGTTCCCTCATATATTCTGCTATTTGATAGGGTCGTAATTAAAAATATGTATTATCAGACTTTGCATTCTGCACATAGCCTTTAATAATGGTTTAAAAAAGAAGCCATGTATAAAGTTTGACATTTGATATAATCATTTGTTTTCTGGGGTTTTCAGAGAGTATGGGGTGTACCCAGGGTTGGGTTATCCAAAATGTGATGTTTATATATTTGTAATTAAACTGTGTCTGATAATACTTTTAAGGGGCAGTTGTAAAGCATATTTTTGGAATGTTATGTAAATTGTTGCTTTATAGTGGACAGTTAATTTTGTTTTTTTATGATGAATTTAGAAGGCTGTAAACGCTATGTTCTTCAACAGTTGATTTTTAAATGTATCATGCATCTCTGCTGTATTGTTGTTTTATGTTATCTGGACTTCTGTAGGAGTTGTGTATCATAATAAAGATAAAGAAAGATAGATGAAAGATAATTCCTTGCCAATATTCTTCCACCAAATGTAGAAACATGGATCCTAATCCCAAAATAGGGTAACCGTGACACTAAGAACATCTCTGGTGTCCTAATAATGATGAGTGTATGTCCAAACATGTTAAGGCTGCGAGGCATACCTTTTTGTGGAACTCTGCTACCTTTTCCATGGTGGTCCTTCACTCAAAAACAGCAAGACTTGATGGTGGATCCGCTGCTATAGACCTGGAGGCTAAGCCATAACTGGTTGGTTCTGTTGATCTAAATCCAGAACTCTGAGGACTTGATACTTGGGTCTGCAGATCATCTGCTGGTAGCATTTCTGTCGTCTGGAGTATGACACCATATAGAACTGTCACACGGCAGGAGGTGACAATAATTAACTGTTTTCTAGTGAATTCTCCAGTATCACTCAACTCTTAAATTAGCCCCTTAATATTCTAATATGCAATTGTCATTACATTTATTTAATACGGAATAATTCTATTCCCATGCACACATGGCCTCCATGACAGTTGACCATAGAAAACTCTCCTTAAGCAGAGACATGAGAGCATAGGGCAATAAAGGGAAATTTGAGGCTTGAGCCTATGATGCTTTTCTTAAACCTTCCCAAAAGCCCAATATCAATTAGAATCCCCTTTAAAAAGCACAACATTCTTGACTAATATAATGCAGTGAAACACAATTAAAAAGTCTCTGAGGGACAAGATCAACCCAAGCAATGTATGCATTTATATTGTACAATGTATTTGGTACACAGAATGGGTTTTGACAAATAAGAAGTGTTCTTTTAAGATGTCAAATGTTCCTTTTTTAGAGTCAATGTTTCAAGGATGTCAGACATATTTCTGTGTGTGAGACTTAGGTGGTCCGATAGCTCAGTGAGTTAAGCACATGCTGAGGAGGGATGTTTGTGAATTTATGGAAAACAAAAACTGAGAAAAAACGGAAACACACAATGGTAAAACCTGACCACCCCAATGTCGCTCCAGTACAGCTGTCCCCAGCTCCCAGAGCCACCCTGCCACCTGGCCCATACAGCCCTGTGGCTCATCATTTCAGTGGTCCAGGTGGGTCAGCTGCAGTTCACTCTCATGTGTCAGATGCTGGCATGGTATTTGTTGGTCACTGTTCAGGGACAGGTCCTTCCAGTGTGTCAGGGTCTATTGTTCATGTGTCAGTCACTAGAGCTGTGGGTGTTTCTCACACTTCTGTATCAGGTCCTGCCAGTGTGGCAGGGTCTATCGCTTATGTGTCAGTCACTAGAGCTGTGGCTGTTTCACACACTCCTGTATCAGGTCCTGTCAGTCTGTCTGGGTCTATCGCTCATGTGTCAGTCACTAGACCTGTGGCTGTTTCTCACACTCCTGTATCAGGTCCTGCCAGTGTGTCAGGGTCTATCGCTCATGTGTCAGTCACTAGAGCTGAGGCTGTTTCTCACACTCCTATATCAGGTCCTGCCACTGTGTCCAAAGCTACGAGGTCCCACCGTCCACCTGATTCTGTGCTGTGAGGTGCAGTTCCCATCACTCAGATCTCATTGTACTTGATGTACGGACTGTCCATTGTAACCACTCTTGCAATATTATTGTCCATGGGACTGTCCATATGACACACGTCCCTGTGCTGCCTCAGATATACCTGCTCTGTTGTGAACACTGCCCTGTTGCTGTTCTGATGCTGCATTGTGCCCTCTCATGTGCTGCCTCAGATGGACCTGCTCTGTTGTGAACACTGCCCTGTTCCTGTTCTGATACTGCATTGTGCCCTCTCATGTGCTGCCTCAGATGGACCTGCTCTGTTGTGAACACTGCCCTGTTGCTGTTCTGATGCTGCATTGTGCCCTCTCATGTGCTGCCTCAGATGGACCTGCTCTGTTGTGAACACTGCCCTGTTTCTGTTCTAATGCTGCATTGTGCCCTCTCATGTGCTGCCTCAGATGGACCTGCTCTGTTGTGAACACTGCCCTGTTACTGTTCTGATGCTGCATTATGCCCTCTCATGTGCTGCCTCAGATGGACCTGCTCTGTTCTATCCAGTGTGCATGCTCCTGGCTACTCACAAAGTCAACCTCTGTGCTGTGCAATGAAGCAAGTTAATCCTGTGTTGTGGTTTATCTGTGTCATTCCTGGTTATCTCCTTGCATTGTTGATGTATTGCTGCTGTTGTACATGCTGTGTCTGCCACTTTCACATAACCATTCCCCGGCACTGTTTCCTTTCGTTTGGCAGGGGTGACAGTCATTACAATATGGCTGTGGACTGTGTAAGGGTGGGGGAGGCACTCTGAGGCTTATTTGGTGAAAACAGTGGCTTCCCATGCACTGCAGGTTATGTGGATATTTTTCATACGGTGCATGTGTCACACTCATGATTTGTGGCTACCCTGTAGATTGTTCAGTCTCGACTTTGTCAGTCAACATGTCAGGGCTCATTGTGTGTGTGTTGGTTGTTGATGTGTGTGCAGTAGGGTTGTTTTTTGTGGTGTGTGGGCCCCTGTCTGTTAGTGGTGTAGGTGTGGGGTTGGCCTGAGGGTGGGCCAGCATGTCTCCTTATGTGTGGTATGCCTTGTGTGTTGGTGTGTGTATGTGGGCCTGTGAGCTGTGTGGCCTAGCCATTCCTGCCTGCCTGCCTAGTTGATTGTGGGCATGGTTTCCGTCGTCTGCTCCGCTACGTTGCGTTGTCCGTGGTGTTGCTCTTCGTTTGCTGTGCGTGTGTGTTCTGGGTGCGTGGGGTCAGTTGTGCCCAGGTGGTTTTGCTGGGGGTGCATGTATGTGTGTTCCTGTCCAGACCTGGGGTTCTGTTGTGGGCAGGGGCTTCGACAAGTGCGTGGTGTGTGTGTTGTGTGTTTGCGTACCGGTGTCGTCGACGGCGACCGTCCTTGACTTGCTGGTGGTGGCGCACGAAGAGTACCGGGAATTCGTGTAGAGCTGGGTCCATGACGGTGGTCTGGCTGTGGTGGATCTCTCTGCAATGTTTTGCCTCTAAGCTGTGGTGGTTCCGCCGTGTTTGGGCTGGTGGTTTTTCCCCAGCGATTTGCTGTGTGGTTTCCGCCATCGTTATTTTGAGGACGGTCAAGACGTCATTCCGTACGGCGGTGTCTCTGGATTAGTTCCGTCCGTCGCGGGGTCGGGTGTATTTACCCGGCGGATCACGCTCTTTCGCGGCGTACGGAAATTCGGCAGTGCTTCCCATCCTAATATGGTGGACGGACTATCTGCGGCTTGCGGACTTTAAAATGCATTGTCTGCCTACTCCAGGCCGGCGGTCGTCCTTCCGTCCGCCATCGTAATCGACCCCTTAGTAATGAACATTTCAGATGTGACTCTGACACCACTAGAGCTGTCAGTATTGAAAAAGGGTATGTCTTCTATTCAAACCTACAACACCAATACTTTTGAAACTGAAGTAGCATTATTTAAATGTATGCGCAAGCTTAGGTTACATTGGTTATTTATCATCTTTCAAAAGAAAATGAAACAATCAGAAACATAAGAAAAGGTATTCAAACTTAAGAGTACTTTCCTATCTCCAATTTAAACTACATCACTGGACTTATTTGAACATCTGGTTAAAAAAGTCTTGGAGAAAGTACAAAGGATAGCTGATACACATAGGAATTTGACTAAAGCAGAATCTTTGGCCCTGTGAAAACTAGCAGAGAATGAGAAGATTGTATTTCAGCCTGTAGATAAAGGAAGAGCCACGGTGGTGGTGAATACCACTTATTGTGGAGAAGTGTGGCTCACTGGTTAGAGGAGGCAGACCTGGAAGCAGAGGTCAGCCCGGGACCAGGGTTCAATTCCCGGCTCGGCGGGGTCTTGAGTCCTAAAATGTCCATGGACTCGACAATTCTCGCTCCGGTGCCTACTCGATTCATGGGTTCACACTCTGCGACTCTGGGCAATAGCTTGCTTAATCTCCACAACGGCCCCTCGCGGCGGGATGCCTGGCTTTCACCTTGCGGATACCCTGCCGGGGTTATCTCACAGGGGAATACCAGGACGGGTTCCCTAAGCAAGCGCTTAGAAACCGCTCGGTGATTTGCGCTATATAAATTCCTGTACATTTACATTTACATTTATTGCTGAAGTTAATAGGAAGCCAACCGATCGGAATATTGCGCTGCATTTCAAAAGCTTTTCTTCTCCGTCTTTAAAAAAAAATCATTTGCCAATATCGCAGTTTATCAGGATTAAACGCATAACCTCTGGTGATGCAACAGCCAACAAAGACATTGAAACCATGTCACAGCAATTTGCACAAAGAGGTAACCCGGGTAAGATTCTGTTAACAGCAAGACAGATGGTATCACAGTTACATCGAGAACAACTGCGTCACTGAATATTCAACAGCAGTGCCAGCTATTAAATGCAGCATTCTGAGAAGATGGAAAATTATTGAACAAGAATGAGATTTTAAGGAAGTCTTCCTTGCTCAACCAATGTTTGCGTACTCCAGATCAAAGAACTTACGTGACCTGCTGAAGAAACATCAGGCTCCTCAACATCAAATAAAAGACTTAGGGATGCGCAAGAGTTTAACTATGGACACTGTGGTAATGTGATCGTAGGGAGTTAATTTGCTCACCCACATACGGGTAAAGCAATTAAACTGAAACACACTTCTGACTGCAGCACAGAAATGGTGATTCACGCTATAAAATGCCCCTGCGGGCTAGTATATGTAGGTCGTACTTCATGCAAAATGAAGGTTAGGATCACAGAGCATAAAAGTACCATTAGGACAGCGAACACCAAATCAAGCTTAGCTGCACACTGGGTGGAAAAAAGAGACATGGTACCGCAGTTGCGTTACACCATACACCATACTTGGGAAAATTACACTGGCACCTCATGTTGACACTTTTAAGCATTTGGCGCAAAGAGAAACATACTGGATACGTACTCTCAATACTCTCATACCGAATGGTCTGAATGATAAGTTAGAAATGGCTTGCTTTTTGTACTACTATATTGACGGCGTCATTGTTTCTTGTACTTGGACTGTTTGTTCTTTTATCTTGTAAATAACTGTGTACTTTTCGAATTTTCAACTTTCACACATGTTCCCATTAATATTCCAATACATCTTTACAGACATTTAGTAGAGTCCAGTTTTGACTGATTCACATTATTCATAATATTTAAAAAGTCGGGAAATGATGGGGTCTTACATCAGAATGTATGCATAGACATGGGCCACATCGATATCATATATACTAGATCTGCATGATCACGTAAACATTCTGATAGCTCAAGATGTTAGATGCAAGTATTCACATTTTCACTGTATAAAGGGTCTGATTTACCTATCTGTATTTCTTTACACTGATTTTCACTTGCATAAACATTTTCATTTTATTTTATATTTCTTATTAATATTATTTCATTTTGACTAAATATTCTTTAGAGAATAGTTTTTTAGTTAATTGTTTTATCGGCCCATAGCTAGGCCACCATTACCAGCCAAACTTATCGAGAAGGTTATGAATGCACAGCTCTGTGCCTTTCTTAGGACGTCTCAGTGTCTGGAAAAAGCCCAACACGGGTTCAGGGAAGGTCACAGTATTGAGACTGCCCTGATCAAATCCACGGAAGAGATCAGGAAGACGCTGGATGCAGAGGGACGGGCAGCTTTGGTACTCCTCGATCTTTCCGCGGCCTTCGACACGGTCCACCACAGCATTCTGGTGGATCGTTTAGAAGGCTGCGGAATCCAGGGGACGGCCTTGAGTATTTTGAAATCTTTCCTCACCGATAGGGTCCAGGTGGTGGCCCTGGGAGATTATGAATCTAGACCTTTCAAAATCCCAGGGGGGGTCCCACAGGGCTCCTCCCTCAGCCCCACCTTATTTAATATTTATGTCTATTCCCTTGCCCCTGTGATTCGGTCATTCAAATTTGAATTAACATCTTATGCAGATGATACTCAGATCGTGGTATCTCTGCTCCCGGGGAAGAAGAATGCAAAAAACACAGTTGATGGACAGAAGAAGGCATAGCTGCCAGGTTCCAGGACTGCATGACTGCGGTTAGTTCGTGGATGGCAGGTAACTGCAAAAAATTGAACTCCTCTAAAACTGAGGTTCTACTCTTTGGTTCTGATGTCAGTTTCTGGAGCCCTAAATGGTGGCCCGACGACATGGGAGCCCCACCCATTCCGGCAACGAAGGTAAAGAACCTGGGAGTTCTTATTGACAGCCAACTATCCTTCAAACCTCAAATCAATGCATTAACCTCCTCCATTTACTGGATCATGAAAACCATTAGGAAGATTCTCCCCTTCCTACCAGATAGTAGCAGGAAAACGGTGGTGACAACACTTGTGCTGTCCCGCCTTGATTACTGCAACAGTCTCTTCTTGGAAGCCCAGCAAGGGCTGCTTGATAAACTGCAGGTGTTGCAAAATGCAGCCGCACGTCTGATTATGGGTCTGCCCAAGTTTGCGCCGGTGGCACAGGAACTGAGGAAACTGCATTGGCTTCCGGTGCACAAATGGATAATGTTTAAATCGTTATGTATTGTGTACAAGGCAGTTCATGGACTGGGTCCATCTTTTTTCCAACAGCTCTTTCAACTGTATAAGCCAGGCAGACAGTTGAAGCAAAGCACAAACCTGATGACCTTCAGAAAAAATATTAAAACCTGGCTCTTTGGCCTTTAGAATCCGACTCTTACCTTGGGGAGATATCATATCATTTCAGCGCCAGGACACCGCTCGGTAACAGTGCGCTTTATAAATGGTATAAATAAAATAAATATATATATTATAGTGTTCTCGGTAGACAAAATGACTTAGTAAGTCTGTCTTCCATAGCTATTACTCAAGATGCATTCAGCTGATGCACCATTTCCGGGTTTAAAAGCACCGCGTTAGAAGCAGACACAATATAGCCGGTAACCAGGAAGGAAGCTAGAGGAGTATGCATACAGCAATATCATTAAACTTAGTAAGTAGAAGTGCTTTCAGGAGCGGGTGCTTGGGAACGGCTTTGGTCGTAATTTGCATGCTACTCGTGTCTTTACAGTGAGGCTTGTACATTGAGGAGGTATTCCTGCTGAGGCTGATAGATAAGGTAGTAACTGGAGAAGGTCATTGTTTGTTTTCTTTATTTGACATAAGGAGATTAAAACAAATGATTTAGGCAGTAAAAACCAATTCCAACTGTCTTTTTATAGAGCTGGTGCATCAGATGTAGGAATTGGACTGGCATCATCAACCTAATGTTTATCATGTGCGGGAGTACAACTAGGAATCTTGGCAAATGCAGGCATCCTTTAATGTGAGTAACACTCGTTTAGAGTACTTAGTAGTATTGGATTGTGATGCATGTTGGATGGCATTACATCTATGGCAGTGACAAACTTTCATGTGTTCTTGATCTCATTTTCAGCACTTTTGAACATTTGTCATTTTTTATACCTAGATAGGTGAGGAATTTAGTGAGAACAACAAATATTCTTCAGGATGGAAGTACAACTGACAATAATGACCGAAATCATAGGAATCTAACCCTGAAGAAGTCGCTGTGTACTTCATGGTAGCGACAAAACACGCATTGGCTAGGCTAAGACTCTGTACCAAGGAACGCACAACAAGGACAATAAATCCTGGAACCACACAGAGCAGTGGATGAACATAGTTTCTTTCTTTCCTATACTCATTACTGTACTAACTCAAATCTATGTACCACTAGCGTATGCAGGGGACCTTGGAGTTCTTCTTAATGTACGCTCTCTCTGGAAACATGCCACTTTGATCTTTGATTTATCTGATGAATCACTCAATGTTTTCATTACTTAGACTTGGTTGTCTAGCACGGCCCTCCCTGTGTTTGATATGGCCATCCCTATGGGACATAAGATTAATAATTTAGATAAGCCCCAGGACGGGGGCATTGCCATTGTGTACACACATATCTTAAGCTGTACAACAGCAAACTACCAACATGACACCTCTGGCAGACATCGTCCCCACCCACAAACTCAACATCATCTCCTATGCCAATGACACCTAGCTCATCCTACCCTTCTCAGAAGACTCAAATACCACAAGACTCATCTTTCAAACCACCTTGACCAACATCTCCACCTAGATGAAAATCCACCGCCTGAGACTTAACTCGAACAAGACTGAAGTCCTCATCTTCAGAAATAAGCCCTCACTTTGGGACGACACCTGGTGGCCCTCTGCCCTCGGCACATCACCCACCCCAACCTCAGGATCATCCTGGTCTAGCACCTCACCATGAAACAACAAATCAGCTCTGTCTCTGCTGCCTGCCTTTACACCCTCCTCATGCTCCGCAAGAACTTCCTCTGGATCCCCATTTCTACCAGGAAAACTGTAACCCAGGCCCTCATCTCCAGCTAACGTGGCTTAGGCAATGCTTTCTATACTGGAACAACAAAAACTCCTCAACTGCCTAAAACGGTCCTGAACTTGGCGCTGACACTCATCTTCGACCTTTCCAAAAGAACCTGTTTTGCCCTCCCAGCAGGGCCTTTCACTGGCTCCTCATCCAGGAAAGATGACTCTTCAAGCTCCTCACTCAAGCCTACAAAGCCCTCCACAATACCGAGCCCCCCTACATCAACAACCACCGTACCTTCAACCTACCGCTCCTCAACTCTCTCCTTAGCCCATGTCTCACTCATCCGTCGCAGCCAATGCAAGCTGCTCCTATTTCTACCTCACCTCCAAGCCCTGGAATGACCTCTACCTGTGCGCCTCCCCTTCTCTGAAGGATTTCAGGAAGCAGCTGAAAACCTGCCTCTTTGACCTCCACCCCTCTCTGATCGAGGATCGCAAACACCCCACAGTGCCTGGAGAGCCCCAGGAGTGACATACCGCACTTTACAAGACCCCCCTGATTTGTGAGATTAATGATTTGCTAGGAGCAGAGTCATTGGAGTATATCTATCCCTTTCTCCTCAACAATCAATTTTTGTTTCCTTTAAATTACAGACCTTGAATCCCGGCAAGAGTTTTTTTTAATTCCTTGGGGGAAGTTCTGTCCCATTCGGCACTTAGGTTTTTGCACTTCGTTGTACTTGGTGATTTTACATTCATATGGACTGCGCCACAGCTAATGAGACAGAATCTCTGTTAGAAACAATGTCCTTCTTCAAACTGACCCAATTTGTATTGATAATAAATTGAGTGATCATTTTTCCCCTCTGCATATCATTGTATATATATTTGTTACAGCGGCCCTGAAGAAGGGACAGAGTTTCCAAAATGCATTGGGCAACAACAATTGTCATATATTCCTGCTTAACCGTGTGATTTTGGTAAATAAGCCAATTGTTTGTTTTATTGGAGTGACTTTTTAACCTGTACATATTTATGTGTTTTTTATTGGCTTTTATGATTTTAATCAAATCGAATAAGGTGTATTTTTGACTTTGACTTTGACTTTGAGTATTTTGCGGAGGTACCATAGCATGTAAATTGAAAAATATTGAAAAATAATGTACAGTAGCAGGGGTATATTGTACATGAATTGTTTCATTAAAAATTGAATTCAGATGATTAAAGAGTAGAAATAGATTCTTTGATAAATTCTTGGAACCGTGGGTACAGGTTGTAAAGTAACAAGCGCTGCTTATGATACAGATATATTAGTTGCAGTGTGCCAGGCAGTTACACTGCCCTGAAGAGCACGCTAAACAGCTAAAACAGTTATAGATCATTTAAACAGTATAGCAACGCTAATCTGTCAGAATAATATAGATGTGCGCAATACACATAAATTCAAGTGCACCCACTTGCCAGGCTCTTACCTTTCCTTTTTTACATGTAAGACACCCCTCAGGTAGGACTGAGGTACCCCATGTCCAGGGTGCAGTGTATATGAAAGGTAGTGAAATAAGCCAATTTCGTATTTCATTATTGAAAGGCTATCTGTTCCATAGGTTGACATGGGAGTTACTTTGTAACATCGAACAAGTATAACTTTCAATTGGGACAAGATAAAGAAGCTCTGAGCTCAGAATGTAATAACACATCTTTTTAGGGAGATGGTGTTTGAATAGTGTGTTTGAAAATTCCACTTTTAGAGAGCAGACATTTTCTGATTTAACCATTCTGTGTGACTCTGCTACTTTGTCTATTAACTGTCTGGTTTTGGAGTGACAGGGCCTGGGCATTCATTGTGAACAGCCACAAAGGGGGGGTTGATGTGTGCCTGCCTTTCCTAGGTGACTCATAGCTGAGCTGAATAGACCTCAGCTGCATTTAGAGCGGTGGGAGGAGTTTCACTTGCACCTGAATAGACAGCGTCTCTTCTGCACAATGCTGTCTCCACCTCCTATAGTGAAGCTGCACCAGAGAGGACAGAACTGGTTTGCACTGGACTCTCATACCCTTGCCACAAAGAGAACAAAGACAAAACGTGGTATAAGTATTAGACCTAAACCCTAGACAATTAGATCACTTCTGGACTTAAGAGGAACCTTTGCCAAGGAAAAGAGCTGAAGAGCTGTGAGGAGGAGTACTGCCCATTTGCTGTTAGCTTCGCTCGGTTGGCCTGCAGTTGCTGCTTCTGCTAATTAAATGACAAGACTAGAACTTTGCTGAGAATCTGCTTGAGGAAGAATCTCCAGGGGCTTGTGTGGGCTGGCCTCCTGTTCTAAAGTCTCAGGGACACTAAAACGGCACCTTCAACCCACTGACCAACACCTGGACTCCTGTGTGTACTCCTGCATTCAAAAGGGCACCAATTCCAGTTCCTGGGCACTGAGAATTGTGTGGGTGGCGTGTTGCTTGCAGAGCACGAAAAACAACTCCGATGCCAGCAGTGACCTGCACTGGGGCTGGGGGCACTGCTCATGAAGTGCCTTTCTGATGCCTGTGCTCACACTGACAGTGCCAGAATCACGTTATCGCAGAGCCGTTAACCAACGAGGGTCACTTCCTGAACTCTTTAACTTCGCATCACCTGACCAGAACTGACACCTTGCCACTTACTTTCTCTGTCCTGGACTTGACGCATCTCTTACTCACAGATACAATGCCTCACCTCCTCCGTGTCAACCAGAGAACCAGCCTCGACCTCAGCACTGACGCCTCACCTCCAAGACGCCGTGCTTTGTCCATAGACTTCGTTTTCCAAGGAACTGTTGTTTGGGGATCCGTGTAACTCTGTGCCAGACTTTGCACACCTCGTGGAAGGCACCGTACTTTGAAGTCATGCCTGTTACAATGTTGTAATGGTCCCAAGTAGAGCTATTTTGTTTAAACAAGTTCTATTTTTAGAATAACTGTTCTAAAGTGATATTTGGACACATATGTGTTGTATTTGTGTTGTTTTAGACTTGTTTGGTTTAGATAAAGACACGTGTTACTGCATGTTTTGACTTTGAGTACAAATATTTTACACATTGCCTTTGGGATAAGCCTGTCTGCTTGTGCCAAGCTACCCAAGCTACCAAAGGACTAAACGCAAGGGCTCCTACTTGGACAAATGTGCATACCTCTGTCAATTAGAGACCCCCAGTTCAAACACTCACTCATCAGGCGGGTAACATGATTGATTTGTTTTTTTCCAATGTTAGGCTGCAGATGTTGGACCCCTTTACCTCACCATGGTCGGATTATTTTTGGTTTAATTTGTTTGGCCTGCTATATCTCAGATGGGTGAACAGGCTAAAGATGCTCAGTACTCATACAGGACATACAGTAAAGGCAAGCAAGGCGAGCTCCTGGGCTCCCTAATAGAGACTACTCCCAAGCGTTTGGATAATATTGAAATTATGGTGGGTAGCTTAATCATCACGGCAGTTAACAAACTTGCTCCTATTATGATCCGCAAAAATCCTGTAGAAATAGACATTATGCACCTTGGTTTACTGAAATGCTTGGCAAGGAAAACAAATTCTGCAAAAAAGGAAGAGAGAAATTGGCAAAATGGGTATAAGACAGACATTAAAGCATTCTGTTGTGAACCCTTAAGAAAATACCATGTCTCAGTTAAGAGTGCTAAAAAAGCCTTTGATGAAGACAAGATTGAAACGGCTGGTTATGAATTGCGAGAATTGTTTAAGGTGGTAAATACATTCATGGCCCCCATTGTTTGCATAGAAGTCTGCCACCCTAGTTAGAGTGGTGTGAAAAATTGGCCTTTTTTCAGGATAATATTCTCAAAATTCAATCTAGTTTGGCTGCATCCTCCTTGGAAGATGCTAGCTCAATTCTTACCAAAGAAGAGCCAGACAAGGAGGAATGCTCCCTTTCTTCCTTTAACTCTATTTCTTTTGGAGGATAATCTTGTAGCTATTTGGAGCTATTTGGATCTTAAATCTGGCTCACCAAAATATTCCTGTCACACAAAACTGTTAATTATGGGTGCAGAGGTGAAAAATCCATTGGTGAACAAACCGCTTAACAACTCCTTAGCTATTGCGGAGGTGTCTTCTGCTTGGCAACAGGTAAACATACTTATCTTACTGAAGAGCATCTCAAGGTAATGGCCAACTATATGCCTATTTTTTACTTCTGGCACTGGCACTGTCAAAGCTCTTTGAGAAATTTGTGAACAGACAACTCTCCTGCTAACCGGTTCTAATGATTATCTGCTCCCCAATTATTGGGTTTCCAATTTGATATTGGGAAGGGACGGCCACAACAAGTCCGTTCCAAAACCGAACTGTCATCCAGTCTAAATTCTATTTTCGGAATTGGTAAAACTCTACTAAGGTGAAGGGCTAGTAAAAGATTACAAAATAAAGTGCTTGCAAGAAATGTCCTTGACCTCAGAATCAACACTGTCAGGTTTGAAGTCATAGGTTAGTTTGTCTAAACTTGATCCTTCAGGGAAAGCATTTAATTTTAAGGAATTAGAGCCTTGAATTTATTTCAGTTGTAAGAAATTACGTTACTGGTAGAGGGGGTGACCCCTACTCAAGCAGCAACCCCAATCCTTGTCAGGGTGAGGCACAAGTGATGCAGCTGAAGTAACGATAATATATTTTTTTTGGATGCTTACTTTAACCACTACTCACCACTACATTCCATCCTCACTTCCTGTCCCCTCGGCTTCCGGCAGGTGAGCGGGCTAGTGTTCATGCACGGATAGCCTATTTAAACACAATGCCAGAATGAACGCGCAGTGGACGCGCTACAGGCGCGCCAAAGGCAAGCCCGTCTGCGCCCGTCTGTGCCCAGACAAGGCCAGAGGCCACAAGCCCTGCACTATTATACCCAGGTCTCAAGAGATTTAGTGCCCAGGAGCCCCACAAGCTCAATGTGAAGCCCCCGGTACATTGTCAACACTTATGGAATGTAATAGAGAGGCATACTAGCTGTCCAGAGTGTGGGTTCCACCTTCACACTAGAGGGACTAATTCTGACCTCCTTCCTGGTAACTTTCAACGACGCATAGACCTTCTGAACTGTAGATCGCTTCCAAAGCATTCGCTTGAAATCGCCTTGCTACTAGACAATCTTAAACCTGATGCCCTTCTGCTAACTGATTCCTGGTTAAATAGCGACTCATCACCAGATATTGTCACAGCACTACCCCAGGGGTATCACATCCACGGCGAGGACCGCAAAACCGGGAAAGGGGTGGTATCGCAATTATTCTTAAGGATTCCTTTACCTGCCGCTGCTCCCCCGCTCTAGTCCCTGACTGTGAAAGCCTCTCTTTCGCAATTGAGTTCTCCCACACAAACACCTTCTCCGGGATTCTAGTTTATCATCCCCCGGGGGCTCTTGGACAGTTTCTTTGTGCCCTTCCACCCATCACGGCCAACTTAGCCTCCACACCAGCCAATTTTTCAATTCTTGGAGATCTTAACATACATCTGGATAAGCCCTCCGACCATAACACCAGGCACCTAACGGTGAGTTTGGAGGCCCTACAGCTTAAAATATTCAAATCTACTCACGAAAAAGGCCATAACCTGGACCCGGTATTTAGAACCACACCTCATAGTAGGGACGCTCCGTCCGCTTCCTTGGACAGATAATTTTCTGATTCCACTTTTGTGGAAGTCCTCTTATTTGTCCACCTCATCAGCTCCTATTACCTACAAACAACGTAATTGCCCAAACTTTCGGCCGAACTCTAGGCACCAATCCTTGATGTCTCCACACCCTCCTTTACATTGACCCGATAACAGCAAATAAGGAATACAATAACTGGATATCCAGCACACTTGATTCCATAATTCCCCTGAAATCTTCCCAGGTTTTACGTAGTAATCCCTCAGCGCCATGGTATTTCCCGAAGCTACAGGAACTGAAACGTAATTTCAGGAAGTTAAAGAGGAATTGGCGAATCGATTAATCCCTCGCCAATAAATCTCTCTACAGGGAAGCGATAAAAACATACAAGAAGCAAATCAAAGAATCTCAGGCAGCAATCTTTGAATCTATTCCCCGGTGCTACAGGAACTAAAACGTAATTTCAGGAAGTTAGAGAGGAATTGGCGAATCGATTAATCCCTCACCAATAATTCTCTATACAGGGAACCGATAAAAACATACAAGAAGCAAATCAAAGAATCTCAGGCAGCAATCTTTGAACAAAAAATTATAGCAGCCGCCTCAGCACCTAAGGAAATCTACCGCATTGCTAAAACCTTGCTTAAACTTCCTGAGATCCCTCCCAATACCACAGACATCCAAACTCGATGTAATAATCTAGCATACATTTTTGTAAATAAAATACAGAGCATCTACACTTCCTCTCCCCCGCTCGATCCGGATTTGCCGCACGATACCAGCGTTAGAGCAGCTAATGTAGTCACCTTGGATTCCTTTCCTCTTCTTGACCTTAGCACACTGACACCCCTTATGTTTAAAGTTAATTCTGACTCTCCTCTTGACCCGGCCCCCCCACGAGCTCTGCTGCCTGTTGTAGATAATATTCTCCCTGCCATCCTGAACCTGATCAATGCCTCTATCTTAGCTAGTAGCGTCCCGCCCCCCTGGAAGCGGGCCATGGTCAGGGCTTTATTAAAGAAGCCCACTCTGGACTAAGACAACCCGGACAACTATAGACCAATCTCCTTGCTGCCTTGGTTGAGCAAGATATTGGAGAAACATATAAATACATCACTGGTTGGCTTCTTGGAGGATAACAATCTGCTCGACCCCTCTCAAACTGGGTTTCGTCCCAAATAGGGTACTGAGACTGCTCTTCTCGCAGTAACAGAAGAAGCTAGACATATCTTGGATCAGGGAGGCACCGCGGCAATCATTCTTTTAGATCTAAATGCCCCGTTTGGTACGGTAAACCATGAAATTCTGTTACACCGACTTAACACCTTAGGTGTCACAGGAAATGCCAACACATGTCTCCGGTCTTTTCTGAAAGAACGCACCTTCCAGGTCTTTGAAGCTGACCACGTCTCACCCAGTCTCCCGCTCGGCTGTGGCGTTCCTCAGGGCTCCTCCCTGAGCCCGACATTATTCAATGTATATATGAGATTGTCCATCCTTTCGGCATCAATATCATTGTCTACGCCGACGACACTCAGCTGGTGGTGGCTCTGAGTCAGCCGAACGTCCCTGCATCCAATATGAACAGTTGCCTTGTGGAAGTGGCTAACTGGATGAATCTCTCCTGTCTGAAACTTAAATGAGAAAAAGCAGAGCTGATGCTTTTGGGCCATTCCCCTTCATTTAATGCACACATATTGTGGCCTCTATGTCTCTCCCCCTAAAAGAACAATAAAAAGTCTAGGCATCTTGCTGGACAGCTCACTCAATTTTAATCAACAGGTGGTGATGCTATCCGCCTCCTGCTATGGTCTTCTCAGATTATTACGTAAAATCATTCCTCTACTCCCCTTTCAGGCAAGACAGATTATGGTACAGGGCCTAATCCTGTCTCGCTTAGAATATGGAAATGCTCTGTACCAGGGGGCCCCTCAATCCACTATACAAAGGCTTCAGATCATCCAAAACTGTGCTGCCCGAACTTTGCTGCAAATTCCTCGTCGGCAGTCTTCTAGGCTGGGACTAAGGGAACTACACTGGCTCCCAGTCAAGGAGCGAATTCAATTCAAGGCCTTATGTAGCTCCCACCGGGCCCGCTGGAAAACTGGCCCGGCAATCTGCCACTCCCTCATCTCTCCCTCTCAACCTCCCAGACAGCTCCAATCTACCACTGCCCATCTTGCCCTTGTTCCCAAAGTTCTGAGATCAAGAAGTGGCGACCGCTCCTTTTCTTTCAATGCGTCCAAGCTATGGAACACCCTTCCTCTCCTTCTGCGGGCAGAACCCAATCTTCTTGCCTTCCGCAAATACTTAAAAACCTTCCTCTTTAACTAAATTCCTCGTCTTTCAACACCTGCTGTTCTTGCTTGAGTCCACAGCGCTAGGACGCCTCAGGGTAGCTATTACGCGCTACAAAAACGAATTTCATTTCATTTCATTCATTTAATTATATTTCATATATGTCATATGCACCTCAGCCACCATAAACTACGATATCCCAGAGTTTGGCCCACATAAACTCTACAACACCAAGGTCTATATTTTCCCAAACCATCTAGGTCCTCCAATAGATCCTTTAGTTGAGCTAATAGGGACTCAGGTAATCAGAGACTACTGGCAACTTCTCCCGAGGACCTGGAAGAAAGAAGTGCCTTCTTAATAAGCATAAACCTTATAACATGTTCAATGACTAGACAGTAAGAATAACGCACACATGTATGATTATAACAAGGAAATCTTTATCTAAACTTCAGCTTGAATGGTCAAAGCACAAAAATACATTTAGAATCATCTAATTTCGATTATCATTTTAGTACAGGTTAAATCACAACACATCACAGTTCAGAGTCAAATACATTTCAATTCAAATACCTGGTGAGAATGAGAGAGACAGAGAGAATGTAAACACCATTTCAGAATACAGATATGAATCCTACAAACCAAGAATCGGTTGCAGATTGTCAGGAATATGGAGACTCAAGATGAGCCCAAAGAGACGCTAGAGCACAACGTGCAATAGCCGGAGTCAGTTAACCCTTCAGCGGAAAGGTGTGCCTGCTCGACTTTACATGCTGGCAAAGTGCAGGTAATCAGGGAAGTTCAGTTCAGGGAAAATCTGCGTTCAATTTGACAGCATGACAGGCATATAGGAAAAATTCAAAGATAGCTGGAGGCAGCTCTTTTCTCATCAGACAGTTACACTTCCAATTATGCATAGTTAATTCCCACAAAAGTATCCTTTATGCAGTTTGAACGATTTCCATTGGTCAAAGTCTATGATCTGTTCATAGGGTGATCATTACTTTTACCCAAATGATCTGGAATGTATACTAATCGTCCGATGTTCATCCTTTTATTCAAAGTTCGATTTTGTTTTTTCTCAGAACTAGGAATTAGTCTGTATCATATCATGTCCGTTCCCAAGCGCTCACTTCTGAGCTTGCAACAAAGTCGACTCAGTTTTGTACTAGCAGAGAGAGTGCCCTTTATTCAAAACTAGAGAAAAGAAACTTTAGCAAAAGTTCTCATAACTGGTAGTGAAGTCATGTCAGCATATGTTAGTCTTATTCGAAGGAAAAAAACGAAAATGCATGTTACGGCCTACACAAAAACCTACTAAGACATTATCATTTACTGACAAGGTACTAACCTTTCATTTAAAATGTAACTGAATATAAATGAAGCTGTTTCATTTGTGATTAATACTCTTCATAAAATTAATAATCAAACATAATTGTGTATCCTATCAAGCATTTACTCATTTGTGAAATGTTTTATAAGTGAGCAAACACATTTTTTCTCGACATTTTGAAATTGCAGGTTTTCCTGATAGTTCTGCTACATGAACAAAAGTAATTTCTCATTTCATTTTCAACAACCTATGTTAATCCACTTTTTCTACTAAATGAGTTATTTTTCCAACTATTTATAATCATTTGGTTGAAAACTACATCACTATGTCACACATTTCAGCATTTCTAGGTTTTCATAGCACACATGTACTGTGAATCCGTTAACATTATACATTTTCTTTCTCTCATGAATAATTTTAATCTCGAACTGGTTTGCAACCCCACTGCATACTTCTACGATGCAGATTGAACTCTCATGAGTTTCACGAATCACACTGTTAGTCATGTTTCTTAAAAATGTATTAGTATCACACTATCCATTGAACAAGATTTCATCGAGCCTAATCATTCTAAGATAATTACTCTGCATCACAAGCAAACCCCAAATTAACCTGTGCTCACTCCTCTGGTACGTTGACATAGAGCAGTCAGTCTTAACTTAGAGGCAATGTGTAAAGTATTGATGCAGCCCTTTAAAGAGTAATAAAGTGAAACATGCGAAAAATCCCACACCAATTTAGAAAAATAGAGCTAAAGTTAATGAATAAATCAAGACCAAAATGACAAATATCCAGTCAGTAGGACCGAAGATATGGAATTTTGAATATTTAAAAGAAAATAGTGCCAAAAAGACCAAAGTGCAACGCGCAAGTATCTGGGACCAAGTTAGTACTGCTGGAAGTGTACCTTCTCGGTCCAACGCAAAGATTCCCGTTCACGGTGGAGAGGGCCTCGAGGAGCAGGATGGCATCGGGGACAGTCGACAATTTATCGCAAAGAGCAGACCTGGCACCACGGAGAGATGTCACTGTAGCGTGAAGATTCTGTTGTCATTGTGATTGGTTAGGCCGTTACTTCGCAATTAAGCTCCCTGTGAGCGGTCAATGCTGTAATGCAAAGGGTTGGGCTGAGAGAACTTCATGTAGGTGGGCTGTGTGTGTGGAGCAAGGTTTTGGCTCTAATGGGCTCCTTTGCAGTCAAAAAGAACTTAAAAACTTCAATTCAGCCTCTCTGAATCCACACCAAGGGTCCAGACTCCGAGGGGCACCACTTGGGGGTCAGGCACCAGCTTCAACTGGATGTGGATGCTGGGTCAGGAGGTCGAGAGCCTGTTATATCCCTGTGGCCCTGAACAGGAGGCCAGCAGACTAGCCCTTGAAGTCACTCTGGGAGTCACAGTTTAGGTTCAGGTCCAAATCTCTTTGACTTAGGCAGGAGGACAGCAGGACAGAAATCAATCAAGGTAGTGTTCTATCAGGGCCGCAGTACAGCAGAGTGGCAGTCCTTTCAGCAGCACAGCAGTCCTTCTTCCTGGCAGAGGCTCCATAGGTCCACAAGTGTACTAAAGAGTTACTGTCCAAGGTCCAATATTTATGCCAGGTGCCTCCTTAGAAGCGAGAGAAGCTTCTAGAGGATTCCCTTTGAAGTACACATGTTTCCAACCTCCTCTGCCCTGGCTGCAGACTAAAAACAGGGACTGTACAGCGCTTTGAGTGGAGGCAGGACACAGCTGTACCCATCTCTGCCCTCCCATCCTTCCAGTTGTTATATGGCGTTTTAGGATCCGAGCGAAATTTACAGATTCATGGCCTTATATAGGTACAATTCACAGTGCCCTTATATAGGCATAGAAATCATACCCATATTTAGACATAAGCCCATACAGTCCAAATACAGGTATGGCTACTACCACTCGTTCCAAAAAGCCACAATGATTTCTTGAAAAAAATGGCTTTAGCAGTCAGGGACATCCCCTTGCTTGAATATGGATTTGTCCAAGAATTCATGGAGTTTTCAAAGAACTACCATTCCTTTGATGTTCTTTGATGACGTTATTATGCCCGACTTTACGTCAAACTAGGTACCTTCAAGGTATAAATATGCCTACACTTGCCCTAGCAAGCACACGGTGGTTCGGAGCGGCTAGATTATCTACTTGCCCGACCCAGATGGCTACAACAAGTGCCGAAGGAAGCCGACCCTCCAGCTGACGCTCTGATTGAGGCTGCATTTCTCCCGGCGAGAATCCAGCTCCAGTGTTTCCAAGCTCCCCTCGTAGGGTGTTAGGAAATCGAGTCCCGAGACAGAGATACCAGACCTCCTTCATTCTAAAACCAAGGTACGGAGTTGATTAGACACTAAGAGAAATCTTGGATAGATTCTTGGCAAAGAAAACTAAACCTATGCTACACCTCACTTACTTCTTCCCTCGTACTAGACTTAAGTTAGGTACATTGGGGTAGGCGTATTTTAGAAGCACCAGTTGAGTACTTTTAGCCTTTGTTATTTATGTATGTATTTATGTATGGCTTAGAAACCATACAGTGCTTTTACAGTATTCTTTTATAATACTCTTCCTGCTGTACGCATTATACTCTGCAACCAGTATCACAATTGTAGCAGTTCACTTTACTTGCATTAGAAAGAAGACTGTTCAATAAATCCTTTTATTGAAAACGCCCGTCTCTCTATTTCTCTGCACCTGTGATGAAACAAAGCATGCACGATTGATTGATTGATTAAAATATCTATCTATTGTTTCCATGACTCTGAAGATACTTTTATTCTTGGGGAAACATAGTTGTCATGTTTATGCGGTTGTCAGAAACTAATCCCTTCGTGTGTATTCGAGAAAGTTTCTAGTGACCTCTGAGCTAGCTGGCACTCACAATTAAGTCTAATATATTTGATAGAGTCCTAGTCAACCTGAGTCCTATGTCAAATCTATAGGCTATATTATTCCAATGAGCAGAACCTATTGGGAATATAGGAACTACACTACATGGCGCCTAACGTTTGGTAAGGCACTAATTTAACGTTAGATACAAGAGTAACTCAGTCGTACTTTTCACAGAAACCCCTTTTTCCCGTAAAATACTCCAATAGACGTCTGGAGTGGGTAAAAGGATAAAATATCCTCCATAATGGAGTAGGACGAAAATCCTATGTATTAGTTTTTGGTTTGATTCAACGTTGAAGGATACAGTGTTCCAAAATATTGTACACCTTATCTTTGTTTCCTTGAAACTGGCCCTGCAAACTTTCAGTCAACAAAATGGCTGACAAGGATAATCCTGGAGCCAGTGGAACTGCAGCGTCTACAGTCCAACCTGGTTTAGACATGACAGGTTTCCAACAAAACGATCCGTATGCCATAATCATCCCGGAAAACTTAAGGAAAACCATCACCATAAAGCTTGTTACAAATGGACTATCACTAAGAGGTGGTAGAGTAATTTTTGTCATAGAGGCACACACATATCGGCAGACAGAGGTATTCTATTCATGGATTTTCTTCCCTGAAGCAAATGCAGTATCACATGTGTTTCACTTCTACAAAGTAGAGGATCATCCAACGGAATACGGTTCTTTCGAGGACATTAAAAATCCACTAACTTACCAAGAGCATGCGCTTTGGTCGAAAGGCGTCCTACAACATCAAAATCACATTACCAGGCTCGGTTCACTAGGTAAACCAGGAGCAACATGGCCGGTACTAGCCAGCTATACACCACACCCTGACATTGAAGAAATGTCAGACGCAGAACTATTAGTGCAATTAAAACAACTAATCAAAATACATAGACAATTGGTTCTATATGTCATGTAGACTCTAACAGTCCAACCTCCTATAAGGATTCCACAACAAACCGCTCATCAGGGGAACAGTAATAAAATCACACCACAGACTATACAATCAGTCATTGGTAAATTGCCCGCGAAAAGGGAACAAATTCCATTCTGGATAGCTAAAAAAATTATTCAAATCGAGGCAGTATTTCCCTCAGGAACAGAGATAATTTGAAAAAACCTGTTAGATATCAAGATACTGATACACGTTCCTCTCGTACCTTTCAGACTTACTCACAGAAATTTGAAAGAAGAGGACGGTCAGAACACAAGGAAGAACGCGTGAAGGCCAAAGACGATCAACACGTTCCAAAAAATATGAAAACCCAATTCACCAAAAAGAAGGTAGCAGGTATAAAAATCAGCCATGCCGAGGATCTTGAGGGCACAACTCAAGAACGGGGAGTGGGCCCAGACAATGATGGACAGCACAGCAGATGTCACCATAGCTCGCAAGATCTTGAAGGATCATCTGGAGACAGTGGACTTGAATGAGTACATTCAAGTTGAAACAGCTGATACCAGGGTTAGTGTACCCCATAAATTATATGAAGTAACGCTCCGGATGGAGGGGGACATAGCTAGGAATATAAGAACACTCTTTTGAGAGAAGTTCTCAATGGGTTATGACATTCTTCTAGCTGAAAAAGACTGGCCACCAAAATTTGTCAGGGAGTGCTCACATGGCGAAGACATCATTATGCCAGCCTTCTCGAATCATATTCCAATTCACTTTAAATATACCTATGCCTGTAGTGTAGTTCCTATATTCCCAATAGGCTCTGCGCATTGGAATAATATCTTCAATAGTATAGACGTAGGACAGAGGTTAACTAGGTCTTCTACCGCCGATATCAGACTTAAAGTTTTGTGTGCCAGCTAGCTCAGAGTTCACTAGAAACTTTCTCGAATAGGCGAGGAGGAGTTTAACCTCCCTGGATAGACAAGAAGGGATTTAGTTTCTGACAACCATAGAACATGACAACTTTCCTCTCCCTAATCAAGAGTATATCTCCAGAGTCGTGTGAAAATAAAAGACAGCTATTTTACTCAGTCAGTACGTGCATACTTAGTTCCACCAGTTTGTAGAGAAAGAAGAGATGGGCGTGTTCAATAAAAGATGTTATTTATTGATCAGTCTCTTTTTCTCATACAAGAGAAATGAATCGCTACAGTTGCAATACTTAAGGTTAAGTAGAGTGCATACAGTAAGAGCAGGATTATAAAATAATACTGTAAAAGCATTGATATGGTTTCTTAGCCATATGATACTTAAAATGGATAAAAGATATACATACATATATACATTGATTAATCGTACTCAACTGGTGCTTCTAACTATGCCTACCCCGGTGTACCTGACCTAAGCCTAATACGTGGGAGGGAGTAAGTAAGTAGCAGTTTAAGGTAAGTTTGTTTTGCCAAGAATCTGACTCAAGAATTCTCTGTAAGGGGTTAGTCAGTTCAGTACCTGGGATTTAGAAGGCAGGAGGGCTGGTATCTCTCTCTCAGGACTCGATATCCCAGTTACCCGCGAAGGTAAGCCGGAAACGCCGGAGGCTGGATTTCTCTGCAGGAGAAAAGACAGCGTCTCTCTCAGCACGTCAAAAGGGAGGGGCAGCGTCCGTGGGCTTCCTGCATCAGCTGGGCTCTCCGGCAAGTAGCGCTGCTCCAAGCTCATCACCACCGTGTCGTTGCTTAGGGCAGCGTCGGTATATTTATACCTGAAAGGTGCCGAGTTTGACGTAAGGATGGACATAAGACGTCAGTAAGAATGTCATAAGGACTGGTCGTTCTTACATTCCTTTTAGGAGTTCTCGAGCGAAATCAAAACAATAGCTGCGGGGGATTTCCCAGGTCTGCTGATGGTTTGGTTTGTTTTGAGAACTCGGTGTGCGTTCTAGGGGGCTGGAGAAATAGTGCTTGCTTAATGTGACAGCATGCGCTATGACCTAATCTGAAAACGGGTGTCTGTGCCCTTGTATGGACACTAGTGAATTAATAACCGGACAAGGGTCAGAAATAGGAGTATCAATATAGGTACCTAGATAAACACACTACACCCACTCCACGATTTTATGTACATATTTACTAACCTAAGCAATAGTAAACATAACTAACAATGCATGTGTATACCGAACCACCCCAAAATACATTTTTTGCATTTGAAAAATGGCGTATGCGAAATACACGAAATGAGTATAGGTACTGTATGCATTCAAGCAGTATAATCATTCAAAAAGGAGATGCACATTTTATATCAGCACAAATGATTTGTGAAATTACACATGAAATGGCTCTTAAGACAGAAGAAAAATTGCGAGACCATCTCATCACATATAAATACAATTATTTGCATATAAGCTAGAGGTTGAGGTAATGTATTGTCTCTACAGTTCCTAAGACTAGAAGCTCTGTTCTCTAAGAATAGTTTTATTTAAAGCAGAAGATAAGTGCCAAAAAGGAAAATATTTTCGATCTGGAAAAAAACTTTTCGCTTTTCAGGGGAGGAGAGAAATAATAGTTCACAGTCACTTTGTTTTCAAAAACTGAAGGCCAAATTCAGAGTTCAGGGAACGCTGTGTGCAACTTTGTTTAAAGTCATTCTCTCTGTTCTGGTGAAAACATCATTTCAGACAGACTCTCGAAAAAACAGTCTACCGCTTCTGGTGAAAGTTCGACCAAGTTGGAAAATGTCGCTACCATGCAGTCATGCGCATGTTCGCTTTCAGTGATGTTTAGACCAGTACTGCTTACGGAAGGTCGTACCTGGTTGATGCTGTTCTCATCCTGTACTTCACTACCCTTCAATCGTAGTGGTGAAGTCTCCACGAATGCCGTCATCAGGATAGGTAGCCGCTGGGGACAGCACAATGCATGAGCCTTTACTGGACCCAACAAAGTATCTGCATCCAATGGTACATCTAAGTTGTAGTGTAAGACAGGTGTCCAACACGCATTCTTCGCCGCATAACATGCATCTTAATACAGGTAAGACACAATTCTGCCATATGGGTCTGAACGAAAGAAACCAGGTCATATTCAGATCTCTTAACCGGGCTAATCCAAGGACTTTAGTTATGCGGTCCCGGTAGCGTATAGCTAGGATCGTTTCTTCCATTGTTGCTGGAGTTTTGTCTGTGACATGGCTTGCCATAACGAAGCAAGAGTAGCAAAAATAGGATGCCTGCTACGAGTCCCAACAGGAGAGGAAGTCCGCCAAAGATGGAATGGACGAAATTTGGAAAAATACCCAGGACTGCTTTGAATGGGGTTAACAGTCCCGAAAAAACGGTCTTAAATACACTCGCGATACCATTTGTATCAGAAATATTTAAGATTTCGTTTAGCATTTCTGCGAAGTGTAGGGGGCAATTTGTTGATAACAAGGCATGTATCTCACCCGTTGTCCTTGCAACTTGGAGATCATACGTTTATTTAGATGACGTCAAATGGGTTGGCGTCTGTAGGAGCACAGTCTTCATACTGCTTAAAGTATCAATTCGAATAGAAGAGATATTCAAACTGGGCCAAATTTTTCCCTCCCTGTCTGGAGTGTCATTCGGAAAAAATACTCGTTCACAGCAAATGACCATGGAAGTCACGCTTACTAGATAAGGTTTTCCTGGCAGCAAGCCACAACATCTGTGATCTTCAATTAGAATGTAACTCCCGTTAGAAAGTCTTCTAAAGAATGGTTCTATTTGTGTTGCAGGTGTGCCGAGCTGGTGGCATGAAAGGTTATTTGAAGTCCCCTCGCAGGCCCCATGTAAACTTATGCCCGGACACAGAAGTATACCACTTAGTGATTTTTCACAATTGTTACCACTAAGAAATACACTCTGTCCCTTATCACTGTAACATGTGTGTGTATAAGGTAAGTTCCATGTTGACTTAATGTATCCTTTACCCAACCTTTCATACTGGCCTGCCTGTATATATTTTTGACAGTATTGAAACTGGAAAGTTGTTATCGGAATAGTTATTATCCCATGTACTATCCATTCAATGACAGGCCGCTCTGACATTGTCAATGGTAATCTCTCAAGTTTTTCAATGCTCAGAATTGTATATTCTGCACCCTTCTGTGCCAAACTGATTTGTGTGTCAGTAAGGTTAAAGATACTGAATAGTGACGTTGTGTTGATTAAACGCCAAGGCACGTAGCCTGAACGCAGATTTTGTAACGTCCAGCCAAGCTGTACAATAGAACGTAATTGAGTCTGACCGTGTTGTAACATCAGTAAATCTTGTTCTATTATATCGATTGCAGATGATACAATACTGTCCAGTGAATATATTCTGGAAGACAGAGTCATTAACCCATTGTCCACAACAGAAAGTGATTTTTCCAAATTAACACGGTCAAGTTCCCGTATTTTCTCTGCTGTTTCAATTTGAGTTACTTTCCAAGCTTCGTTGTAAGCTGCATATATAGAGGCTGCTATGAAACGTTTTGACGCTGTTTGCGTGGTCCTATAATGAAATCACGCAAGTCAGCACCTTCTTTAAGTAAAGTCAAGTGTTGCTTAATTTCAACCAGTGTGGATGTTTGTAGCCATTCGAGGCAGAGTTTCCCTACACTGTAAGTAGTTACAATCCCTGGATGTTGTCTCTGGGAGTATCTAGGGTCTGGCCTGGTCAATGTGAACCCCTGTTTTTTTTGTTCAGGAATCTATCTTGACAGTTATTTGTGTCTGTGGGCCAGATCAACCATTTCTTCCAATCAGGATGTGTTCTGTTTTGGTTTAAAATATGTGACACGTCTATCTCAACATCTGTAGTGCTATTACTGTCGGGTGTTGGTTTTGGAATAGACGGTTTGTTTAAGTCTTTAATTTTGGCTAGGCCAAGACAGGTTGTTTGTTGAATTGTGTCATTCAAAAATATTATTTGTTCTGGGATCATGCAGGCTCTAAATAATGATTGTAAACCTTGCACTTGCCAATCTCTTGTACCCCAGGTTGTCTTAGTTTCAATATTTTTGTTCCAAAAATCATAACCAAATGTTTTCATTTTTTCAAAAAATGTCTCTGAATAGATCAATTTTGTGTTCATAAGCATGGTTTTCATTCCTGTCTTATTTAACATTCTAAAATAAAACGTTTCTGCATCACTTGTGTTAAACCCTGAGAAGTATGAAAATCTATCATAAAATGTTTTTGAACTGCCTTTTGGTGGAGTAGCACAATGTTCCCATTGGTTGTAATTTAAAACATTTCTAGGTTGAGCAGATTTATGAAGAAAATGGTTACCATAGTGGTTATAACAATACATCTGGTCATAATTAGATGAACCTTGTAAATAATCATGTCCTGTAAATTTAGCTGACATCACTAGATCTGACATCATATCATTAATACTTTCAAAGTCCCAATCATCAGCGAATGTGCTTGGTTTTACAAAGTCACTTAATGAAATCTTGAATTGATGAGGATACTTCAGGAGCTCAACCGGACCATAGATTTCGTAATCAGTTTTGTCCCATGCTACCCCACCGGGTATAGGATTGGCTGTGAAGTTTACTGAAGAAAGATCTCTTTTCTCGATGTGTGAAGACTTGTGTGGTTTCAGGACCAAGTTGATATTCTGTCTTGCTGTGTCCATTGTAAAATATTTTCCCTCAATGAAATGTCCCAAGCATAGTACCATGATGAGCCAAAGTATGAGGATGAATACTCCTAGTGCCACCCAAAGTTCAATCCATGGAGAAATCAGATAAGTTTCTTTTAGTTGATGAAAGTGTTCCTTTGCTTTGTTTTTAAAAGATTTTTTTGTCGGCTGTTCTCCATGTTCACTTGGATCTTCAGAAAAATCATCGAAGTTGATGAAGTAGCCTGATGCTGTTCTGTCAATTGTTTCAATTGCTACTGAATTCTTTTTTGCTTTTTGAATTTTCTTTGTTTCATTAGCATAATCTGTGGTTACATCATTGTAGACTGGTGTTTCTTGATTTAAGATTTTAATTTGGGTTTCAAGAGGTTTAAGTTCCATGGCTTTGTTGCATAGTCCTTGTTGTTTTACTGTAGGTTTATCAATTGTGATTAGTCTCTCAGTTTGAACCTCTGTATTTGTAGCAAACTTTGGTGTTCTACTACTTCTTGGGAGTCCACTTAGCCTACTACTTGTTATCGGCCACATGATTGTGGTTTAACCAGGTCGATGGATACAACTCGGTTCTCCTTTTTACCAGCAAGGGGCGGTAATACCACTGATCTTGTTCCGTTGACAGACAAGACAGGTACTGCTTTTCTGTAAGAAGGCCCAAATTCCTTCTTTACCGCGATCTTCTCTCTGACCAGATCCCCGGTTTTTGGAATCCAGACAGGCCTTGCTGGGACAGGTGGTTTCTCTTCAGTGGCTGTTGGCTGTTGCTTCAACTTTATGTTGCTCAGGTCTTTTCTCTTTTCGTTTAAGTCCTGTAAAATAGCCAAACGATCTTTGATATCAAAGCATTTTTCTTTAACCACTGAAGTTTGACTGTCGAGGTCCTGGATTAACATTCTAGTCCCAAACAATAGTTCGTACGGACTGAGACCTTTCAGAGAATTTCTTGGTAGATTGTTAAGACTACGTTGGACACTTATTAAATGTTTGACCCACCCAGCTCCCGAACCTAATACCTTTGCCGTTATAGATTGCTCTATGCCTTGGTTTTTTCTTTACACCATCCCGTTTCCCTCAGGAAGGAAGTGATAAGAGTCCTGCAATGCAATGCCCATGCTGGCCATACACCCCCCATAAGCTCGAGAGCTAAAAGCAGGGCAATGGTCAGAATGTAGCATGCCCCATGCGTATATGCCATTATAGACTTGCAAATCTTTTTATAATAGTTCAGACGTCAGCCGAGAGCTGGGGTCTACATTTTAAGTGATGTTAGCTCTATATGTTATTTTGGCGCATTAATCCTACTGGGTTTTATATATTTATTGTTTAATCCCGTCTTGAGCGAACCGCCATGGTAAAACACTGTCTCGGTCGCCACTGCGATCTCTGTTGCAGTTTGGACAGTTTTTTGCAAATATGTGATGTTGCAGGCTCATTCCTGGCCACCAGTATGTGGATTGCAATTCTTCCAGAGAATCTTTTAGTTTGAGGTGTCTAAGACCCTCACCCATATGTGCGTCTGCTATTAACAAGCCTCTCCTGTTCGTGTTTGGAATTACCCTATCCCCCACTCCCGGGATTTCAGCAAAAGGAACGTAGTTCGTGTCGATTATGTATGTATAATTGAGTGGATAGTTGATGGGTAGCGCTGAGCAGTCACCTTTTGATGACGTTTTTACCGCCAGTATTGTTTCCCCGTCAATGTATTTTCCTGAACGCTTTTTTGTAGCTACGGGAGCCGATTTAGTTGCTTCCGCTGTGGCTGTCTCAGCCAATAAATTCCCTGCAACGTGAACGCCATCACGCTGATGACTCAGTGTATGTATCACGTGAGCCTTTTGTAGTTCTTTCTGTAAAAGAACTACTTGTTCCCAAAGCGATTTTTGCTTTATTGTGGCACCTGTGTCATCTTTGTAACCGTTTTGAACCCAGTTCTGCAAGTCGTTATTGTATGATTTGACGCAGTAATACGAATCGCACACTATTAGTGTCGGGAATTCGCGATCGGCATTATCTAGTGCCATTTTTAACGCTATTATTTCAGTCTGTTGTTCTGAATTATTTTCCACTGAGTGTGTTTTTGTAAACAGAGGTCTCAATTTACCTCCTCGCCACACGTCTTTTACAATCTCGCATGTGGCGTTGTAGGCTTGTTTTCCCCAAACTGAGGGTTCTGCATAACTGTTTGTGTATATTACGCAGGCGTAAAGTTGTATGGGCAGAATGTCGCTAGGCAGAGGATATTCTCTTTCATATTCTAGATTTTTTAATTTTTTCATTTCCGGGTCAAAATAGTATTTCACTCTGTCTGTAGCAAGAGAATCTTCCCATTGTATCCATTTTGGATTTAGTGCCATAGTAGGTAAATTACATGGGCTTGTTAATGCCTCAAAGGCCGATTCTGCTGTTCTGATTGTAATCTGTCTGCTGTCAGCTTGGTATCTTTCTCTTGCTACAGCTGTTTGAACCGCACGAACAATGTTTTCCTTAATGCTGAATGTCTTTTCAGCTTCTGTGTACAAATGTGATTTGTAAGCTGTTGGTACCGTTTCTCCCTCATTAGAGGTTAGGTATGTGAATCCGCATCTTCCTGGGATGACCCGAATCACAAGGTTGCGTGTGTTATCGCGTGTTTGTAGTTTTGTTTTAACTAACATGTCTGTTTGTAAAGATCTCACAATTTCTGTGTGTTTTTGAGTCCAATTGATTCTTTTAAAATCTGGTCGTATTAAGTCATAGAGAGGTTTAACCCTCTCCGCGTAATTTATAATGTAAGTTCTTCCGAAATTCAGGAAACCTAGAATTGATTGTAAGTTTTTCAGCGTTCTTGGTGCTTGGATTACAGCACATTTCTCCAGGAAATTGTCAGCCAGGCTTTTGCCTTCACTTGATAATTCATATCCTAAAAATAGGACAGTCAGATGGGCAATTCTTGACTCTTTGAAGTTGAATTTGTAACCCTCTGCTGCGAACCCAAGTATTATGGTGTTCACTCTTTTCAAGTGAGTATCCAAGTCATCATCTGTTAGATAGATGTCATCGACATAAGATAATGCCTCATCATCATACATTTGTAGTAACTCTGTTACTCTCGCTGAGAATAATCCTGGGCTGTTCTGGAACCCCTGTGGCAAACGACAGAAATTTTCTGCGAGCCATTTATTGAGAAAGCGGTAAGATATCTGCTTTCAGGTGCTATATTTTGACAAAAGAATCCATTAGAGATGTCTAATGTTGTTTTGTATTTTTTGCGCACTATGCTATTCATTAGTGCTGCACTGTGTGAGTTTTGTACTGCAAAAGTTTTGCAACATGAGTTAAGGTGTCTGTAGTCCAAAACTAGACGATATGAATCATCTGGTTTGGAGACAGGAAACAAAGGATTATTCATTTGTGAGATGCATGTTCCAATCACCCCCTGGTATTCAAGTTGATCTAAGATCTCCCTGACCTGTTTTTTAGCTTTTTGCTTAATTGGGTACTGCCTCTGTGCAGTTGGTTGTGATTTTAACTGGATTCTGTGAGGAGGAGAGTCCTCATCCCATCCCACATGATTTTTATATAATGCAGGAGCTTGGGCTACTGCCCACTTTCTTGTAAGTGTATATTTTTTATGTATTGGAATGTGATTTGAGAAGGCAGGCATAATCATTTCTTCGCCATGAGGGCACTCCCTGACAAACTCTGGTGGCCAATCTTTTTCAGCTAGAAGGATGTCATAACATTTTGTGGTGTTGGGTTCAAATCAGGCCTACATACTCTGCTAAACTCTCGAACACCTTAGTATAGAAGTTGGCACGGACACTGGAAAAGGTAAAAGACAAGTTTATTAAGACCCCATGGGGTGGTGATACATTCCCACAGCACCCTTCGGTAATGTAAGAAGTAGCACACCGAACATTGGTGCGCGACCTCTTTTATACAGTTTAATAGTAATAAAAAGATAGGCGGTTACAAGTTACACATTTTAGGTACATATAAGGTCATTTTTGGAACACAGCCAACGTGTGGGAGGAGCTTCAACAGCACTGGTCAGTTAGTATGAACATTCCTGAAGAGTGACCAATTGGTGCGTAATGCGCATGTGCGCTTGACCAGTACTAAAAATAGCCTGTTGCCGAGCAGACTAGTGACCATGGGTATCGAGAAAGGACGAAAGGGCACACTGACCACGAGGCAGCGTGTTCATAGGAAACGGAAGTCGGAGGGATTCAAAATGGCCCCGTTCGTTTTGGTCAAGTTAACAGAAAAGACCGTGTAGCTGTGCTAAACGCTAACTCAGGAGCTGCCAAAACACGACAGACGGCCCTTTTAGCGTTTAGCAAAAGCTACCTCATAGTGGGCGTAGTCAGAATGTTCATCCTCAATGTTAATAGCCATTATTTTCAATACTTCATCATTGATCAGTTTCTCTTGCTTGACAATAGCTCGTTTGGACGGAATACAGGCTGTGATACATACAGAACATAATGTAGGGCCACATTGAATACATAGACAAAGGAAAAATAATACTCCAATAAAAACACAGAGAATCGTTAATAATTTCCAACCCCAAGTACTAAGCAGGGTCCAGAACCAACCAGAAAAGGTCCATGTTCCATTTTCTGGGTGGATCTCAGCAGCTATCTTATGTAATTTTGTAATCGAATCATATACAGAAGGTGAGTTATCTGGTACGTACACGCAACAATTACTTCCGATGACGCGGCATGCTCCACCCCTATCAGCTAATATCACATCTAGAACCATTCGATTCTGGAGCGCCACAATTCTGGTAATTTGCAATTCCTCAGTAATATTCCCTAAAGCAGAGGCAGTTTCATTGGCAACGGCTTCCACTACACGTGTAAGCCGCCTTATCTTCCTGCTATTTAATGCAGCTCCCACAAATGAAAATAACCCCAGATTGAAATCTACATATTGTTGTAAAGTGGTATCAGTCTGGTCTATTTCATCAAGATCTATTGTTCGTTTCACTCTATTCAATATGAAATCATGGTACAAAACATAATCATTATGATACATGGGAGGAGCAATAAACACAGGTGGTAGTACAAATGCTACATAACACGTTCCTAACCAACCCAATGGTAGACGATGGTATCCCTTATTTCCACAAATGAAATATGTGTTACGTGAAGCTACAAAAGCAATTCCAGTCGGTGTATCAAAGGTAAGTGTAATATTACATTCACTGCGGCCTACAGGGATTGTACCTTTATTTCTAATACACAAATCTGCTTTTGTATCGATAACGGTTATTATATGCGAGTTCGTCACATTTATAAGTCTTTGATTCGTATATACACGAGGTGTAGAAACATTGTCCGGACGATATTCTTCCCATTCGAATTTAGTTCCTTCAGCGTGTGGATAGCCATCTTTATCGTTATAGCATATTTTATTCAACCGAAAAAGTAATCCACCTTTCGTTGGCCATCGCAGAGTAAAAAGAAGAGTGTACCAAGCGTGACAAGAACCATTATGAGAAAACGGGAGAGGAATGAGTGGTGTTCCTCCTTTCTTCTGGTGTCCGGGCAACATTCCACATACCCAACAATTGGAAGTGTTGGTCATATTATGAGTATGATGCAAAATCTTAATAAAACTGTTATTCAAATAAGTCTGCCTATGCCTTTCTTCGTGAAAAGGCAGAGTGAAATGAAAATGTTCAGACGGACTTGGAGTGGTGGGCAGTAAATGTTCTCGTACAGGAAACAACAGTTCTATAGTCCAAGCTAATACTGCGATCACCACTATGGTCAAGACAAACAAAACAACACCAAGAATTCTCCTCTTTCGTGTCGAAGGAGATGCCATAGTTCATAAAACAATACTCTTCAAAAACAACACTAAGCGGGAAAAATAAAACCGATGGTTCTGAACCGAGGCTGCCGTTGATTTGTTCTCCGGGATTCAAGACGGGTGTCGCTACACTGGGCAGAACTGATCCCCCCCCCTTGATATTCCCGGCTTCCGTTTCACAAACCTCAGAGCGGTCACCAACCAGTTTCAAAAAACACAAAAGGAATCTTATTTCCTGGGGCGTAGATTGTACTTCACTTTATCAGAAACAACGTGGTCCGGGAAGGCTCCCTCCAATTCATCAGGCGTGACAGCTGGGCTTTTTTCTGTATCCAAAATCTTTCTGTAGTCGGATAGCACCGCAGGGCTCACCAGATCCGGAGAGACACGTCGGCAGTGCGTTGAATGAATCCACCGCTTCTTGTTGGTGACTCTCACAGCAGTTCGCGTAGCCAGCAGCACTTGCTCAGGGCCATGCCATCTCGGTTCCAAACTGCTGGATCGCTCAAATATTTTGACCATCACGTGGTCCCCAGGACGGAGATCGTGAGCCTCACCAGCGGAGTTATCAGGGAGCGCCTCTCGAACCTGTTGATGAATAGAAAGCAAATCATTTGTTAATCGTGCCAGATAATCGTTCATCATTATACAAGGCATATCATGTATCAAACGAGGTTTTGGAACTCCCCAGATATTCATAGGCCTTCCAAACACTACTTCATAGGGTGTGAGGCCAGACCGAGAATGGGGCACTGATCGAATGGACAGCAATGCCAGAGGCAAAGCGTCCGGCCATTTCAGAGATGTCGATGCCACTATCTTTGCTAGCTTCAGCTTCAGAGTTGCATTATATCTCTCCACTAAACCTGCTGATTGCGGATGAAAGACAGCATGGAATCGTTGTTTGATTCCCAATCCTTTCAGGACATATTCCACTACTTTTCCAATGAAATGAGGGCCATTATCACTCCACATAAGTTTACAAACACCATAGCGCGGGAAGTACTCCTTGAGTAGCACCTTAGCTGTTGTCAATGCTGTATTGTCTTTCGTAGGGTAAGCCTCAATCCATTTGCTGAAGGCACACACCACTACTAGGACATACTTGAGATTATTACAGCGCTCCAGCTGGATGTAATCCATTTGTAGTACTTCGAATGGTGCAGTAGGTGGAACAAACCCACCTTTAGGAGTATGAGTCCCTTGTCCAGGATTGTGCTGCAAACATATCAGACAGGTCTGCACTACTCTCTTAGCCGTGCTAGCAATGTCAGCATTTTCCCAAACTCGTGTAAGCAATTTAGTAATTGCGAGAGCTCCAATGTGTGCCAGTCCATGTGTCATTTGCACCATTGTTTGTAAATAGGCCATGGGTAGTTTCCATCTCTCCATATCTTTACTACGCCAGCAACCCTCATCATCCAATACTCCCTCGGTGGCCCATTTCACAAGTTCTGCCTCTGATGCTGACTTCTGTATATCGAGTATTTCTTCTCTAGCATCATGCCACCGCTCAGCTTGTGACTTTACCACATACATGGGGAAATTATTTTGCAGCATAGCGGTCTCTCTCGCAATGCGATCTGCAAAAGCATTGCCCTGTCCTATTTTGTCCGTCACCTTTTTATGTGCACTGCACTTGACTATTGCAACTTTCTTTGGGCATAACAGTGCATTCAGGAGATCGCGTACCAATTCTCCATGCATGATGTGTACTCCGTGTGAAGTCAGGAATCCTCGTTCCTTCCAAAGTAGGCCAAAATCATGCACTACTCCAAAAGCGTAACGACTATCCGTGTAAATGTTCACACACAGTCCAGCACTTAACTCACATGCCTTCGTTAAGGCTATCAACTCAGCCGCTTGAGCCGATTTTTGGGGTATCCGTGCTGCTTCTACCACAGTCTTAAGTGTCGTGATCGCATAAGCTGCGGAAGTCGTACCATCTGGTAACCTCACGCACGATCCATCAACCCACAGTTCCCCATCTACATCTGGAAATGGCGTATCCTGTAAGTCGATACGACCCTTTGTCTGCTCCTCAGTCAGAAAAACACAATCATGTTGTTCTTCCTTCTGGGTCTCAGCAACAGGATCCGGCAGTAAAGTAGCAGGATTTAGTGTCGCACATCGCTTTAGTGTGATGTGCGGCGCCAACAATGTTAACTCATATCCTGTCAAACGGGCACTGGTTAGATGCTGCGTTCTTGTTTGATTCAGTAACGCATCTACCGCATGGGGAACTAGCACCAACAATTTGTGTGACAAAACTATTCCCTCACTTTGTCGTATCGCAACTGCTGTTGCTGCAACGGCTCGAAAACATCCGGGCAATCCTCGAGCCACAGGGTCGAGTACCGCCGAGAAGTATGCACAAGGCCTCTGTTTGTCTCCGTGTGTCTGCACTAACATTGACAATGCGCACCCATCCTTCTCGTGTACATATAATGTAAAGATCTTCGTGTAATCAGGTGTACCCAACACTGGTGCAGAACAAAGAGCTTGTCTCAATTGCTCAAAAGCATTCTGACATTCATCCGTCCATTCAATGCGAATCGGTGTATCTTTAGACAATAATGCCAACAAAGGTTTAACGACATGTGAAAAACCCAGTATCCATTGCCTACAAAAAGACGTCAAACCTATAAAGGCGCGAACATCCTTCTGAGTGCGAGGGACTGGAGTATCTAGGATTGCTTGAATTCGATCTGGTGTCAATGCACGGCCCTCCTTAGACAAAAGATGACCGAGGTAGGTCACCTTTGGTCTACAATATTGTAGCTTTTTCTTCGAAACTTTATGATTATGTTTGGCCAGGAAGGAAAGCAAAGAAAAGGTACTCTTCTCACATTGTTCTGGCGTGTCTGCAGCTAGTAAAATATCGTCTACATATTGAATGAGAACCACTCCCTCTTGTAAGTCAAAAGAATCAAGCTGTCTTTTTAATGCCTGACTATAAATGCTAGGACTTTCAGTATAGCCTTGAGGAATTCGACAGAATCTGTACGATTTATTATTTAATGTAAAGCCGAATAGATATCGACTGTCAGGATGTACAGGGATCGAAAAGAAGGCATTCTTCAAATCGATGACTGTAAAAGTAGTTGCCGTCGATGGGACCAACGTAAGCAACGTGGTGATGTCAGACACCACCGGGTACTGAGGCACTACTATCTTGTTTATTTCCCTTAAATCAATAATGAAACGGTAAACCTTGGCATCTGTATCTCTTTTAAGAATCGGTAAAATGGGGCTATTGCAAACATTGTAGGGGACTTCCTCAACTACTCCTGCCAAAATCAAATCGTTCACAATGTTCATCAAAGCAAGTTCTCCTTCTCTGGAAATCTTATATTGTGGGACACGTGGTAGAGACACTCCCTCCTTTACAGTAATACGTACTGGAGGGATTAGCATCTGCCCTACATCCGTATCGGAAGTGGCCCACAACGTTTTCGGTAAGGAGGCCAGAACTTCAGATTCATGGACAAAACACACTCGCTCTAATTCCGGGTAATTCTCATTCAACACAACTCGCACTCCTTCTGGGGCACAGCGAATAGTAGCTCGAAAGTGTTTTAACATATCGAGTCCAATAATATTATCTGGTGTAGTTGGAGACAACAAAAAGGGACATGGGGCAGCAAATTTATCAACATGAAATGCAACTGGTTGAGACAATGGGCTAGAAGTAGGTGTTCCATCGAACCCTATTGCTGTAATTACCTCGCCAGACAGGGGAGCCCTTGGAACCAAGTGTTTGGACAAAGCGCTACGAGTAGCTCCTGTATCGACCAGAAATTGATCAGTGGAACCCAGAACATGTGCTTCTATGTATGGACCCCTTTGATCAACTGGTACCTCAACCGATTCCACACCCCATCCTACGCAATCCTATGCGTAATGCTCATCCTGTAGTTCAGCAGGACCACCCTCATTTATCTGATATTGATTGCGATTATCAAACGTATTATAATCTGACTGACCACGACCCCTTGCTCCATATCCTCCACGATCATTCGTGCCAGAACCTCCTCTTGACCCGCCATAATAATTCCTAGACCTTCCACTTCCTCGTCCCCTCAAATTACGCTGCTCTCGAAACACCGGACAGTCTGCAATCCAATGCCCAAACTGTTTGCAGTATGCACATTGATTCACAGAAATGTCAGAACGAGGGGGAGGAGCATTACTGTATGATCCTCGCCCTCCTCTGTTATTTCCTCTCGTAGCCTGAACCTGGGCTAACATTACCTTCGTCTTCAAATCCTTTGCTTTCTTTTCACTACTTTCTTTTGCCTCTAATTCCTGTCTTTCATAATATTGAGCCATAGTCAATAAAGAAGCAGGGGTTGCTGTGGTCCATGAACTTTCACTCGCTTTCAATCGTTTCGCAATCTCCGGTAGGAGATTAGCCACATACTTATCAACGAATAAATGCCTGCCAGTATCTTCTGTCAATAATTGACCACTGTAATCATGGAACGCTTCCTCGAAGCGAGAGAAAAAATCAGAAACTGATTCATCCGCTTTCTGCTTACAAGAGGCTAATATAGTCCAATCAATCTTTTTAGCAGGAGCAAGAGTCTTTAGTTTTGTTAGTATGGCCCCTGGAAGGTCTAATATTAATTGACACGGCTTACATGCTGGTTCTCTATTTAAATCAGCCTGAACAAGATCTTTCCAAGTGGCCCCGAGAGTCGTGAGGTCATCAAACCTACGAATCGCTCTCCACATATCGGGGGGCAATATCAACCCGAAAAATAGATCAATATCAACTAACGTCATGATACATGAAGAAATTGCACTTTCAACATTTTCATAAAAAGCCGCAGGGTTTTTACGGGGATCAGGTAAAGCATTCTTAAGCGCCATGACATCTGCTCTATTCCAAGGCGTATAAACCCAATTATATACAAAATACCCTTTCGCGTCTTTGGATCCTTTATCATCATCTGTGCCATCCCCTTTATGAGGGACATATAAAGGCGCAGCTTCTCGCATAGGTCTAACATTAATCGCAGCGATCTTATCTGTTTCAAAGATAGGGCATTCTTTGGATATCCCCGTCACTCCGGACGTAGACGAATTCTTCGACTTTTCCAACTCCCGTAGCCGTGTCGTCTCATTACGCAGTTCAAGCAAACGCTTGAAGAAGTCGTCCGCATCTGAAAGAACAAAAAGACCTTTACGAAAATTCTCACGATCCTTGGATATCTCCTTTGGTTCTAACTCGAGAGAATATTTTCTATACCGCTCAACAACTTCATCTCCAAAATGATCTAAAAAATACAGTCGTTCCTTATCAGACCACTGTTCCATTTGTTTAGTAACATCAGAAACAGTAACAGTATTAATATTTAGCCTTCGCGCAATTGAGCGCAATTCCGCAGCTCGTTCCGTATATAACCTGGTACGCTGTGTTCGATCACTATCCTCGTCCGAGTCCTCGTTCGGAGCCGTAGGTACGACGTACGGAGGCGGACAACGATCTAGTAAGGAAAAATCATCTATTTCATTAGTAAGGACCGGATAAAGAGGACGCCTGATAGGGAATTGACCATTAACCTGTAAATTTCGTTCTCGTCTCTCCCTCTCTTTCTTTTCCTGTAATTCCTTCTCCTGTAGCTGTAAAGCTTTGTCATGTGCAGCCTTCCGCTGCACTTTCTCCGCCAAGGCTTCCTCACGCTTCGCTCGTTCACGCACCTCTTTCTCCCACATACGCACACAATCAAACATATCTTGTCTAGACCTTCGCTGAAACAAACACTGCTCTACATACTGTACCTTTCGAAGGTCAAACGACCCATATAGTGGCCACTGTAATTCACGATCAGTTTTAGTATACTTATGCCATAATGTACTATACATTATTGGTGGAATACCGAATTTGACATACATTTCACGATTTGGAGTCCCCTCTGGGGGAGCCGGCTGTTTTGCACTTAATCGATAATTGGTACCATTTTCAGAACAGCACATCCTACGGAGTGTGCTAAAAACAGGCATGTTTCAAAAAGTACCACGAAAACGTGATACTACAAAAAAAAATGCCACCTAACACGGTGCACTGTTCAAATCAAATAAATCAGAGAAATATCCCTACATGCCTGCCTATGTGAGGTGCACTTCACATATTCAAATTCAAATTCAAAGATTCAAACGTTAGCTAACAAATTCAAATTCAAATTCAAAGTTTCAAAAAGCCACAGTAAGTGTCAGTAGACTACTTCACCACTCAAAAGCTTACCAAATATTTTCAAACGTCCAAAGTCCAACTGCCAAGTTCTGTGGTCAAATCAGCCAAAACGGCACATCACGACAATCCAAGATCAGAATCTCAGTCGAGGACCGGCGCCACCTGGAAGGTCAGATCGGAAGGAAGGGAAAACACACCGTGGGTGCCGGGACTCGGGTCACTCAATGGCAGCGATCGCGTCCATGGCGAGTTTCCTAACCTTCGTCACGACCTCTCCTTCGGGCATCCGAGTCGCCGATGAGTCCCTTCGTGGTCGCCAATTGTGGTGTTGGGTTCAAATCAGGCCTACATACTCTGCTAAACTCTCGAACACCTTAGTATAGAAGTTGGCACGGACACTGGAAAAGGTAAAAGACAAGTTTATTAAGACCCCATGGGGTGGTGATACATTCCCACAGCACCCTTCGGTAATGTAAGAAGTAGCACACCGAACATTGGTGCGCGACCTCTTTTATACAGTTTAATAGTAATAAAAAGATAGGCGGTTACAAGTTACACATTTTAGGTACATATAAGGTCATTTTTGGAACACAGCCAACGTGTGGGAGGAGCTTCAACAGCACTGGTCAGTTAGTATGAACATTCCTGAAGAGTGACCAATTGGTGCGTAATGCGCATGTGCGCTTGACCAGTACTAAAAATAGCCTGTTGCCGAGCAGACTAGTGACCATGGGTATCGAGAAAGGACGAAAGGGCACACTGACCACGAGGCAGCGTGTTCATAGGAAACGGAAGTCGGAGGGATTCAAAATGGCCCCCGTTCGTTTTGGTCAAGTTAACAGAAAAGACCGTGTAGCTGTGCTAAACGCTAACTCAGGAGCTGCCAAAACACGACAATTTGGAGAGATTATCCCAAAATAGACCCCTTATTTTCCTAGTCTTATCTCCCTCTACACGTAAAGTTATTTCATATATTTTATGAGGTTTGCTAACTCTGGTATCTGCAGTTTCCACCTGAATGTACTCATTCGTGTCCACTGTCTCCAGATGATTCATCAGGATCTTGCGAGCTATGCTCTCTTCTGCTGCGCTGTCTAGCATTGTCTGAGCCCACTCTCCGTTTTTCAGCTGTGTCCTCAGGATCCTCGACATGTTTGATTACTTTAATACTGGCTACCTTCTTCTTTGGAAATTGGAAATTTTTATTTTGATGAGCAGGTTCCTTGTCTTTGGACTTGACGTGCTCTTCCCTGTGTTCTGACCGTCCTCTTCTTTCCGATTTCTGTGAGGAAGTCTGAAAAGATCGAGATGGATGTGTATCAAAATCTTGATATCTATCAGGTTTCTTCAAATTATCTCTATTTCAAAGGTTGTATTTTTCCTCAGAGGGCTCCCTCTGGGGAGACTTGTGTCCTTGGTCTTGAGATCTTTATCTCCGCCGAGGAGACCTTCCTCTGGACTGGAATTTCTTCTCTTTGGGAGTGGATTGTTTATTTCCATCCCAGCTCTTTTTTGGAGTGTTTAGATTATTTTTAATAAATACCTTTTCAGGATCTTCAATTAGTTGGGGTTTCACTGGTTTCCCACCCAAACTATCTCTTCCTAGTTCTTCATAGGATTTTTCTATGATTCTGGCAAGTTCAAAAGGTTGTTCTGCTATATCTGTTTCTTTCAATCTTTGGCGGATCGCCACAGTTGCTGCTTCCCCCTTTATGTTGGCTAGTAATATTGCCGAGACCTGCTTGAAGTCTTTCAGTAATTTCATACCCAGAGTTAAAGCAGGTTCTGGACCGTATTCATTTTGAATCTGTTTTAGCACCTCTGGTATTACCGACATGGACGGAACACCATGTGTTTTTGTGTAAATGGAAGCAAAGACTGTACCCCAAGTGTCACAGTCCTCCACATGTGGTGCGATCCCCATTGGAAGACAGATAGTCATAATTCTGTGTTTCTCATTAGGGGTAGTATCCGGGAATACTGCCTCTATTTGAGTGATTTTTTGTGCTAACCAGAATGGAATTTGTTCCCTTTTAATGGGTACTTTACCTAGACAGGACTGTATGTTCTGTGGTGTGATCTTATTTGTGTTCCCCTGATGAGGGGTCAGCTGCGGAATTTTAATAGCTGGTTGGACTGTTGAAGTCGGCATTACATATTGGACTAATTGTCTGTGTATTTTAATCAGTTGTTTTAACTGTACTAAAAGTTCTGGTATTGACATTTTTTCAATGTCTGGATATGGTGTGTAGCTGGCTAGAACCGGCCACGTTGCTCCTGGTCTACCTAGTGGACCGAGCCTGGTGATGTGATCATTATGTTTTAGGGCGCCTTTAAACCAGAGCAGGTGCTCTTGGTATTTGAGTGGGATTTCCACCTCCTCGAAAGGAGTGTATTCATCCAGTGGTTCCTCTATTTTGTAATAGTGGAACTCCTTCGTTACAGCGTTTGCTGCTGGAAAGTTTGTCCATGAATAGAATACCTCTGTCTGCCGATATTCATGTGCCTCAATTACGAATATGACTGTACCACCTCTTGATGTTAGTCCATTTTCTATAAGTTTTAAAGTTATAGTTTTTCTTATGCTGACCGGGATGAGTATTGCGTCCGGGTCTTGCTGTAGGAGACTTGTGTCATCCGCTAGGAGTTGAGCTGCTAATCTAGCTGTCTCCCTATCTCCTTCACCGTCTGACATTTTACTGACAGGAAGGTTTTTTGTTGCAGATCAGGTTTTCACGGAAACAAAGATTAGATGCACAATGTTTTGGAACAGTGTATCCTTCAACGTTGAATAAACCAAAAACTATACATAGGAGTCTCTTCCTACTAAGTTTGGCGGATTTAACCTTTGACCCACTCCAGACGTCTTTGGAGTTTTATGGGAGAAAGGGTCTGTGTGGAAAAGCACGACTGAGTTACTCTAATGCCTTGCGTTAGTTTTATCGCCTTACCAAACCGTTGGGCGCCATGTAGTGTAGTTCCTATATTCCCAATAGGCTCTGCGCATTGGAATAATATCTTCAATAGTATAGACGTAGGACAGAGGTTAACTAGGTCTTCTACTGCCGATATTAAACTTAAAGTTTTGTGTGCCAGCTAGCTCAGAGTTCACTAGAAACTTTCTCGAATAGGCGAGGAGGAGTTTAACCTCCCTGGATAGACAAGAAGGGATTTAGTTTCTGACAACCATAGAACATGACAACTTTGCTCTCCCTAATCAAGAGTATATCTCCAGAGTCGTGTGAAAACAAAAGACAGCTATTTTACTCAGTCAGTACGTGCATACTTAGTTCCACCAGTTTGTAGAGAAAGAAGAGATGGGCGTGTTCAATAAAAGATGTTATTTATTGATCAGTCTCTTTTTCTCATACAAGAGAAATGAATCGCTACAGTTGCAATACTTAAGGTTTAGTAGAGTGCATACAGTAAAAGCAGGATTATAAAATAATACTGTAAAAGCATTGATATGGTTTCTTAGCCATATGATACTTAAAATGGATAAAAGATATACATACATATATACATTGATTAATTGTACTCAACTGGTGCTTCTAACTACGCCTACCCCGGTGTACCTGACCTAAGCCTAATACGTGGGAGGGAGTAAGTAAGTAGCAGTTTAAGTTAAGTTTGTTTTGCCAAGAATCTGACTCAAGAATTCTCTGTAAGGGGTTAGTCAGTTAAGTACCTGGGATTTAGAAGGCAGGAGGGCTGGTATCTCTCTCTCAGGACTCGATATCCCAGTTACCCGCGAAGGTAAGCCGGAAACGCCGGAAGCTTAATTTCTCGGCAGGAGAAAAGGCAGCGTCTCTCTCAGCGCGTCAAAAGGGAGGGGCAGCGTCCGTGGGCTTCCTGCATCAGCTGGGCTCTCCGGCAAGTAGCGCTGCTCCAAGCTCATCACCACCGGGTCGTTGCTTAGGGCAGCGTCGGTATATTTATACCTGAAAGGTGCCGAGTTTGATGTAAGGATGGACATAAGACGTCAGTAAGAATGTCATAAGGACTGGTCGTTCTTACATTCCTTTTAGGAGTTCTCGAGCGAAATCAAAACAATAGCTGCGGGGGATTTCCCAGGTCTGCTGATGGTTTGGTTTGTTTTGAGAACTCGGTGTGCGTTCTAGGGGGCTGGAGAAATAGTGCTTGCTTAATGTGACAGCATGCGCTATGACCTAATCTGAAAACGGGTTTCTGTGCCGTTGTATGGACACTAGTGAATTAATAACCGGACAAGGGTCAGAAATAGGAGTATCAATATAGGTACCTAGATAAACACACTACATGCCAGGAAATGGGCTGTAGCCCAGGCTCCAGCATTATACAAAAAGTATGTAGGATGGGATGTGGATTCCCCTCACCATTAAATCCTGTTAAAAACTCAACCAGTTGCTCAGAGGTAGTATCCAGTTAAGCAAAAGCTAAAGAACAGGTCAGGCAGATATTAGATCAACTTGAATACCAAGGGGTGATTGAAACATGCACCTCGTCAATAAACAATTATTTTTTTCCTGTCTCCAAACCAGACAATACATATCGTCTAGTTTTGGACTACAGACATTTAAACTCTTGTTGCAAAACATTTGCAGTACAAAATGCACATAGGGCAGCACTAATGAATAACATTGTGCGTAAAAAATATAAAACTACATTAGATATTTCTAACTGTTTCTTCTGTCAAAACGTTGCACCTGAAAGCAGGTACATGACCGCTTTCTCCATTATGGGGACACAGCCTCACTTCTGTCGTCTCCCCGAGGGATTCAAGAATAGTCCAGGGTTATTTTCAGCCAGAGTAACAGAGTTACTACAAATGTATGATGATGAGGCATTATCTTATGTCGAGGACATCTATCTAACAGACGATGACTTGGACAGGCACTTGAACAGAGTGAATACCATAATACTTAAAAAAATCAAGAATTGCCCACCTCAACGTCCATTTTCTAAGATACGAGTTATCAAGTGAAGTCAAAAGCCTGGCAGCCAACGTTTTAGAAAAGTGTGCGCTGCTCCAACCTCCAAAAACGCTGAAAAACTTACAGTCAATTCTAGGTTTCCGAAATTTCGGAAGGACATACATTCTAAATTACACAGAAAGGGTTAATCCACTCTATGAATTAATCAAACCTGATTTTAAAACAACTAATTGGATTCAAAAACACACAGAAATTTTGCGTTCAGTGCAAACAGACATGTTAGCAACATCACATTTACAGACATGCGTAAACTTACGCAGCCTTGTAATCAGAATAATCTCAGGAAGATGCGGATATATGTACTTAACCTTTAATGAAGGAGAAAACATACCAATTGCTTATAAATCACACTTGTACACACAAGCTGAAATAAAATTCACTTCAATAGAAAAAATTCTGACAGCGGTTCAAACTGATGTAGCAAAAGAGAGAGCCCTCGCACTGTGTAAACGCATAATGGTCGTTACTCCTGTACCTATATTAGAGGCAGTGACAAAAGCGAGCATTCCGAATGCAAAGGCTTTACATGCAAGATGGATACAATGGGTTAATTCTCTTGCTGCAACAGATGTTGAATACGTTTTTGACCCCTATTTGAAAACACAAGTATTTCTACAATACGAACAAGAATGTCCTCTGCCCACTGAGATTCTGCCTCTAGAACAATATGAATGTATAATTTATACAGACGGATCAGCACAGCCTCCAATTTGGGGTAAACAAGCTTATAGTGCTGCGTGCGCGATCGTTAAAGGTCGCTGGTGCGATGGTAAATTCCGACCTATGGTCACAAAAACACAATCTCTCGGAGACTGACAGCTCAGCGAGCTGAACTACAGGCTTTCAAGATGGCGCTCGAATTCCCCACACCCATAGTGTGCAATTCGTATTACTGCGTTCAATCTTACAATGAATACTTGCAGAAGTGGGTTCAAAATGGTTTCAAAGATGCAAAAGGTGGCACATAAGTTGCTTTGGGAAAAAGTAGTTCAATTACAGAAAGGACTATAAAAGACTCACGTGATCCATACACTGAGTCATCAACGTGATGGCGTTCACGTTGCAGGAAATTCATTGGCTGATGAAGCCGCGAAGGCAGCTGTGCAATCGGCTTCCGTAGCTGCAATCACTCGTTCTAAAACAAAAATAGACAGCAAAATAATGCAGGCTGTCGGCGCTTCCAATAAAGACAGCGGGAAAACGTTACCAAAAGGCTTTCCACTGTAATACTCGTATATAACTGATGCAAATAATGTTCCTTTTGCTCGAATCCCTGGAGTGGTGGATAGAGTAATTCCAAACATGGAACATAGATTAGGACTAATCTTAGCTTCACATGAAGGGCTTGCCTCTGCACACATAGGTGTTTCCGCTACAGTATAATTATTAAAACAAAGATACTGGTGGCCACGCATGAGGAAACAGATCAGAAACTATGTTTTGAATGTGAAATTTGCCAGAAAAATGAAGGTTTCAACAGTTAAGAGCCCGGCGCAGACGCCCCTTTCAATTTCAGATAAACCATTAGTGTGCGTTTACCTGGACCACTGTGGTCCCTTACAGAGGGATGGTAACTACAAATATATCATGGTCGTAGTGGATTCATGCTCAATATTCATTTGGATGTGGCCTCAGCGCTCGGCTGACGCCCAAACTGTTATAACAGATTTGCAAGTCTTTATCGGCACATACGTAGTCGCCACGCTACATTCTGACCAGGGTCCTGCGTTTAGCTCTAAAGCATACAAGGAGGACATGGCCAATCTGGGCGTTGCATTGCGGTACTCAAGTCCATTCCATCCTGAGGGAAATTCTGTAGTGGAAAAAAAAAACAGGACATAAAGCAATCTATAACAGCTAGGGTATTAGGCTTGGGTGACGGGTGGGTCAAATATCTAATAAGTGTCCAACGTAGTCTAAATAATCTGCCAAAAAATTCTCTGGGTAAAATCACTCCATATGAAATCCTTTTTGGTACTAGAATGCTTGTCCAGGACCTTGATTGTCACACTTCAGTGGTAGAACAAAAACCTTTTGATATCAAAGACCGTTTGTCTGTTTTGCAGGGCTTAAATGAAACAAGGAGAAGTCAAAGCAACACATTACAGTAGCCAACGACCACTGAAGAAGAACCACCTGTCCCAGTGAGGCCTGTCTGGATTCCAAAGATTGGGGATCTAGGCAGAGAAAAGATTGCGGATAAGAAGGAATGTGGGCCTTCTTACAGAAAACCAGTACCTGTGCTAGCAATCCATGGATCAAGAACAGTGTTACTGCCGCCCCTTGCTGGTAGAAAGGAGAACAAGTTTGTATCCATTGACCTAGTAAAACCACACCTTGCGGCCAATAATAAGTAGTAGGCCAAGTGGACTCCAAAGATGTAGCAGGCGACCAAATCTTGCTACTATCCAAGAGGTTCAAACTGAGAGACTCATCACCTTTGACGAATCTGCAGTGAGAAAAAAAGTACTAAGCAATAAAGCGATGGAACTTGTGCCTCTTGAGACCCAAATAACAGTTAGTCAAGAAACTCCTGTCTACAATGATGTAGCATCTGACTATACTAATATGACAAAGGATTCGGTAGCTCCAGCGATTTCAAGTAATCCTGATGTAATTCCAACAATTGACAGAACTGCCTCTGGCTATTTCATTAACTTTGATACAATTTCCGAGGATCCCAGTGAGCCAGAAACAACGCCAGCAAATAAAACATTTAAAGAACAAATAACAGAACTTTTTCAGCAACTTGAAAAAACGTATCTAGTTTCACCATGGGTTGAATTTTGGATTGTGCTAGGCGTACTTTTTCTCCTACTTTAACTAATCCTTGCATTACCTTTTAGTCAAATGGACACAAGAAGTAAGAACATCAACTTGCACCTCAAGCCACACAAATCATCTCATCGTGAACAAAGAGACTTGACATCAGTGAACATCACAGCCGTTCCTATACCTGGTGGTATAGCATGGGACAGAACTGATTATGACATCTTTGGCCCTGCAGAGCTGTTGAAGATTCCACATCAATTCAAGGTTTCCTTGAGTGACTTTGTTTCACCCAGCACATTTTCTGATGATTGGGACTTTAAGACTGGTAATAATATGATGTCAGACTTAGAGATGTCTGCAAAATTTACAAAACATGAATACTTAGAAGGTTCATCAGATTATGAACGAATGTACTATTATAATCACTATGGTCATCATTATTTACACGAATCTGCAAACCCTGGAAATGTTTATACTTTCAATCAATGGGAACATTGCCCAATGCCACCGAAGGGTAGCTCAAAAACATTCTATAAAAAATGTCCTTACTTCTCAGGTTTTAATGTCTCAAATCCGGAAACATTTTACTTTAAAAATGTTAATAAGACAGGAACGAAAAGTATGGTGACTAATACTAAGCAAATTTATTCTGCAGCCTTTTATGCCCAGCTGTCCTTGTTAGGTTTTGACTTTTGGAGAGACAACATTGAGACAAAAAACTGTGTGGGGCACAAAGGACTGGCAAGTGCAGGGAATAGAAGCTTTGTTTGAAGCCTGCATTATCCCTGAACAAATAATGTTTTTAAACGACACTGTGCAACAGACATCCTGCCTTGGTTTAGCCAAGATAAAAGATTTGAACAAACCGTCTGTACCTACACCTACACCTGATAGTAAAAACACTTCAGAGGGAGGGGTCGACGTAAAAACAATTTTACTCAAAAACAGAACTGATCCTGATTGGAAAAAATTGTTAATCTGGCTCACAGACACAAATAACTGTCAAGATAGATTCCTGAACAAGGGTTTACATTAACTAGGCCAGATCCAGGATAGGTCCAGAGACAACATCCAGGGATAGTAACAACATACAGTATAGGAAAACTGTGCCTTGAGTGGCTACAAAAGTCCACACTTACAGAGGTTAAACAACACTTATCTTTACTTAAAGATGGCGTTGATTTAAGGGACTTCTTACAAGGTCCTGCGAAACAGCGTCATAAACGTTTTATATATGCTGGTATATATGCTATTCATAATGAGGCTTGGAAAGGGACACAAGCAGAGAAATTGATCGTATTCATTTAGAGAAAGCTCTCACTGTAGTTGACAATGGGTTAACGACTCTGTCATCCAGAATGTATTCTTTTGACAGCATAGTGTCCTCTGCCATAGACATAATGGAACAGGACTTGCTCATGCTAAAGCATGGACAGTCAAACTTGCGTTCTATAATGCTTTAGGCTGGACGTTACAAAATCTACGTTCTGGATATGTGCCATGGCGTCTAATCAACATCACGTCATTGTTTTCTGTATTTAACCTTACAGATAAACAAATCACTTTGGCACAAAGAGGAGCAGGCTATACGGTGCTGAGCATTGAAAAACTGGAAAGATTACCATTAACTGTTTCGGAAAAACCTGGAAAAGAATGGCTAATACACAGAATATTCACTCTGCCTTTCACAATTTTCAATTTTCAATATTGTTTGAAACATATACCAGCTGGTGTATACGAAAGGTTGGTTAAAGAATACATAAAGTCATCCTGGGAATTACCATATACACACAGATGTTGGAGTGGGGGAAAAGAAGTATTTCTTAGTGGTGCAAATTGCAAAAGCGCACTGAGCTGTACACTTTTATGTCAGGGTATTAATTTACATGGAGCCTGTGACGGTTCTACGACCAACTTATGCTGCCACCTGCAAGGTTCCCCAACTGCAGTGATAGATCCAATTTTTAGGCAGCTTTCTAACGGAAGCTATATTATGTTGAATGATCACAGCTGCTGTGGCATGTTGCCAGGAATAGCCTATCTCGTAACTGTGTCACTTGTTGTATGCTAAAACTAAGACAGACGGGAAGTCGCCGCTATGGCCTTCACTGAACATCTCTTTTATACGAATTGATACTTTAAGCAGAATGAAAGCAATTCTTTTACAAAAAAACTGTGCCACTGACCTCGTCCAAAGAGACGTATGACCAACAAGTTGCAAGGTCATCTGCAGAGATACATGTCCTATTATCGACAAACTTCCCTGTACATTTCGTAGAAATGTTAGGTCGTACCTTAAACATGTCTAATACCAGTGGTATTGTACATATATTTAAGACAGTTTTTTCTGGACTGTTAGCACCTTTTGAAGCAGTCCTCGTCATATTTCCAAACTTCGTGCACTCTGTGTTCGGCGGCCTGCCTCTCATTTTGGGACTTGTAGCAGGGATACTATTTTTGTTCCTTCTGCTCCGACATGGCAAGTCCAGTCACCAGTGACACCCAGATTACCTTAGAGAACATTCTCCTGGCAATGAAGTGTCATGAGCGCATGACCCAGAATTTGGGCCTGGCTCGTTTAAGAGACCTGAATACCACATGGTTTCAATCATTCCGACCAATCTGGAAAGATTGCATCTTACCTGTTCTACGATGCCTGCTATGTGGAGAAGAATGCGTGTTGGACATCTGTCTAACACTCCCATCAGCACTGCCAACAGATATTGATACTTTGCTTGGTTCGGTAACGGCTCATGCATTGTGTAGTCCCCAGCGGCTACCAATCCTGATGAAGGCATTCGTTGAGGTCTCACAGACGCAATCTCCTTACGGTAAGATACGTGGATCGACAGGTATACAGGTATCATCACCATCTCCTTTGAACATTGCTAATGCGGCTAATGCTGACTGCGATGCTTCACATTTTTGTGCAATCGGTTTACTAAACAAAGTGGTCCAACTTTCACCTACTGTGGTAGACAAATTCTTTACCAGCTTAGAACATTTGTTGTTTTCTCCAAACAACGAGAATGACTTTGGAAGTTAGCACACAGCGTTCTATGGGACTCTGTATTCGACCTTCACTTTTCAAAATAAAAACTTCCAACTTTAGTACTCTATTTTTCTGCGATGTGACTTTTTCCAAAATGTAACTTTTTTTTGGGCACAAAGTAATCTGCTTAAAGTAGAACTATTCTTAGAGAAAAAGAAAAGCTTCCAAGAGACAATATTTGACCTTGTCCACCACCAAAACAATTTATATATTCTGTCATGGAATGGTCTCGATTTTCTTCTTCTGTATTTAAGAGCCATTTCATAAATGTAATTTCATGATTCATTCGGATAGCATTTCCAATGTCATACTATATGCTTTGAATGAAAACATTGCTTTTAAAATACATACAAAAAACACAGTTGATGGACAGAACGTAGAACAATGTCATACATTCACCCCAGTACAAGGATCTGGGCCTAAATCCATCGTTTTTTTGCACTGCACACCACCCTGGGTTAGACACTGGCTATATGCAAATCAGCTCTGACCCTGTGCCTCATGGGAACAGTCCAGTCCGAACTACCAAGCCATGTCTTTCCCAGACCGGAATCAAGCATCCAAGGACCGGTTTCTGGCTATCAGCCTTCATTCAGCCTGGATAGCTTGACTCCAGTGGTGTGGAGAGCCTGGGACTCACGTCTGAGCATACCCAGCCCACTCGGGGTGAAAATTGCAAAAAACAGAGTTGATGGACAGAATGCAGAACAATGTCATACATTCACCCCAGTACAAGGATCTGGGCCTAAATCCATCGTTTTTTTGCACTGCACACCACTCTGAGTGCAATTTCACCCCGAGTGGGCTGGGGATGCTCAGACGTGAGTCCCAGGCTCTCCACACCACTGGAGTCAAGCTATCCAGGCGGATGAAGGCTAATAGCCAGAAACCGGTCCTTGGATGCTTGATTCCGGTCTGGGAAAGACATGGCTTGGTAGTTCGGACTGGACTGTTCCCATGAGGCACAGGGTCAGAGCTGATTTGCATATAGCCAGTGTCTAACCCAGGGTGGTGTGGAGTGCAAAAAAACAATGGATTTAGGCCCAGATCCTTGTACTGGGGTGAATGTATGACATTGTTCTACATTCTGTCCATCAACTGTGTTTTTTGCAATTTCACCCCGAGTGGGCTGGGGATGCTCAGACGTGAGTCCCAGGCTCTCCACACCACAGGAGTCAAGCTATCCAGGCTGATGAAGGCTGATAGCCAGAAACCGGTCCTTGGATGCTTGATTCCGGTCTGGGAAAGACATGGCTTGGTAGTTCGGACTGGACTGTTTCCATGAGGCACAGGGTCAGAGCTGATTTGCATATAGCCAGTGTCTAACCCAGGGTGGTGTGGAGTGCAAACAAACGATGGATTTAGGCCCAGATCCTTGTACTGGGGTGAATGTATGACATTGTTCTACATTCTGTCCATCAACTGTGTTTTTTGCAATTTCACCCCGAGTGGGCTGGGGATGCTCAGACGTGAGTCCCAGGCTCTCCACACCACTGGAGTCAAGCTATCCAGGCTGATGAAGGCTGATAGCCAGAAACCGGTCCTTGGATGCTTGATTCCGGTCTGGGAAAGACATGGCTTGGTAGTTCGGACTGGACTGTTCACATGAGGCACAGGGTCAGAGCTGATTTGCATATAGCCAGTGTCTAACCCAGGGTGGTGTGGAGTGCAAAAAAACAATGGATTTAGGCCCAGATCCTTGTACTGGGGTGAATGTATGACATTGTTCTACATTCTGTCCATCAACTGTGTTTTTTGCAATTTCACCCCGAGTGGGCTGGGGATGCTCAGACGTGAGTCCCAGGCTCTCCACACCACTGGAGTCAAGCTATCCAGGCTGATGAAGGCTGATAGCCAGAAACCGGTCCTTGGATGCTTGATTCCGGTCTGGAGAAAGACATGGCTTGGTAGTTCGGACTGGACTGTTCCCATGAGGCACAGGGTCAGAGCTGATTTGCATATAGCCAGTGTCTAACCCAGGGTGGTGTGGAGTGCAAAAAAACGATGGATTTAGGCCCAGATCCTTGTACTGGGGTGAATGTATGACATTGTTCTACATTCTGTCCATCAACTGTGTTTTTTGCAATTTCACCCCGAGTGGGCTGGGGATGCTCAGACGTGAGACCCAGGCTCTCCACACCACTGGAGTCAAGCTATCCAGGCTGATGAAGGCTGATAGCCAGAAACCGGTCCTTGGATGCTTGATTCCGGTCTGGGAAAGACATGGCTTGGTAGTTCGGACTGTTCCCATGAGGCACAGGGTCAGAGCTGATTTGCATATAGCCAGTGTCTAACCCAGGGTGGTGTGGAGTGCAAAAAAACGATGGATTTAGGCCCAGATCCTTGTACTGGGGTGAATGTATGACATTGTTCTACATTCTGTCCATCAACTGTGTTTTTTGCAATTTCACCCCGAGTGAGCTGGGGATGCTCAGACGTGAGTCCCAGGCTCTCCACACCACTGGAGTCAAGCTATCCAGGCTGATGAAGGCTGATAGCCAGAAACCGGTCCTTGGATGCTTGATTCCGGTCTGGGAAAGACATGGCTTGGTAGTTCGGACTGGACTGTTCCCATGAGGCACAGGGTCAGAGCTGATTTGCATATAGCCAGTGTCTAAACCAGGGTGGTGTGGAGTGCAAAAAAACGATGGATTTAGGCCCAGATCCTTGTACTGGGGTGAATGTATGACATTGTTCTACATTCTGTCCATCAACTGTGTTTTTTTAAATTTCACCCCGAGTGGGCTGGGGATGCTCAGACGTGAGTCCCAGGCTCTCCACACCACTGGAGTCAAGCTATCCAGGCTGATGAAGGCTGATAGCCAGAAACCGGTCCTTGGATGCTTGATTCCGGTCTGGGAAAGACATGGCTTGGTAGTTCGGACTGGACTGTTCCCATGAGGCACAGGGTCAGAGCTGATTTGCATATAGCCAGTGTCTAACCCAGGGTGGTGTGGAGTTCAAAGAAACGATGGATTTAGGCCCAGATCCTTGTACTGGGGTGAATGTATGACATTGTTCTACATTCTGTCCATCAACTGTGTTTTTTGCAATTTCACCCCGAGTGGGCTGGGGATGCTCAGACGTGAGTCCCAGGCTCTCCACACCACTGGAGTCAAGCTATCCAGGCTGATGAAGGCTGATAGCCAGAAACCGGTCCTTGGATGCTTGATTCCGGTCTGGGAAAGACATGGCTTGGTAGTTCGGACTGGACTGTTCCCATGAGGCACAGGGTCAGAGCTGATCTGCATATAGCCAGTGTCTACCCCAGGGTGGTGTGGAGTGCAAAAAAACGATGGATTTAGGCCCAGATCCTTGTACTGGGGTGAATGTATGACATTGTTCTACATTCTGTCCATCAACTGTGTTTTTTGCAATTTCACCCCGAGTGGGCTGGGGATGCTCAGACGTGAGTCCCAGGCTCTCCACACCACTGGAGTCAAGCTATCCAGGCTGATGAAGGCTGATAGCCAGAAACCGGTCCTTTGATGCTTGATTCCGGTCTGGGAAAGACATGGCTTGGTAGTTCGGACTGGACTGTTCCCATGAGGCACAGGGTCAGAGCTGATTTGCATATAGCCAGTGTCTAACCCAGGGTGGTGTGGAGTGCAAAAAAACGATGGATTTAGGCCCAGATCATTGTACTGGGGTGAATGTATGACATTGTTCTACATTCTGTCCATCAACTGTGTTTTTTTAAATTTCACCCCGAGTGGGCTGGGGATGCTCAGACGTGAGTCCCAGGCTTTCCACACCACTGGAGTCAAGCTATCCAGGCTGATGAAGGCTGATAGCCAGAAACCGGTCCTTGGATGCTTGATTCCGGTCTGGGAAAGACATGGCTTGGTAGTTCGGACTGGACTGTTCCCATGAGGCACAGGGTCAGAGCTGATTTGCATATAGCCAGTGTCTAACCCAGGGTGGTGTGGAGTTCAAAGAAACGATGGATTTAGGCCCAGATCCTTGTACTGGGGTGAATGTATGACATTGTTCTACATTCTGTCCATCAACTGTGTTTTTTGCAATTTCACCCCGAGTGGGCTGGGGATGCTCAGACGTGAGTCCCAGGCTCTCCACACCACTGGAGTCAAGCTATCCAGGCTGATGAAGGCTGATAGCCAGAAACCAGTCCTTGGATGCTTGATTCCGGTCTGGGAAAGACATGGCTTGGTAGTTCGGACTGGACTGTTCCCATGAGGCACAGGGTCAGAGCTGATCTGCATATAGCCAGTGTCTAACCCAGGGTGGTGTGGAGTGCAAAAAAACGATGGATTTAGGCCCAGATCCTTGTACTGGGGTGAATGTATGACATTGTTCTACATTCTGTCCATCAACTGTGTTTTTTGCAATTTCACCCCGAGTGGGCTGGGGATGCTCAGACGTGAGTCCCAGGCTCTCCACACCACTGGAGTCAAGCTATCCAGGCTGATGAAGGCTGATAGCCAGAAACCGGTCCTTGGATGCTTGATTCCGGTCTGGGAAAGACATGGCTTGGTAGTTCGGACTGGACTGTTCCCATGAGGCACAGGGCCAGAGCTGATTTGCATATAGCCAGTGTCTAACCCAGGGTGGTGTGGAGTGCAAAGAAACGATGGATTTAGGCCCAGATCCTTGTACTGGGGTGAATGTATGACATTGTTCTACATTCTGTCCATCAACTGTGTTTTTTGCAATTTCACCCCGAGTGGGCTGGGGATGCTCAGACGTGAGTCCCAGGCTCTCCACACCACTGGAGTCAAGCTATCCAGGCTGATGAAGGCTGATAGCCAGAAACCGGTCCTTGGATGCTTGATTCCGGTCTGGGAAAGACATGGCTTGGTAGTTCGGACTGGACTGTTCCCATGAGGCACAGGGTCAGAGCTGATTTGCATATAGCCAGTGTCTAACCCAGGGTGGTGTGGAGTGCAAAAAAACGATGGATTTAGGCCCATATCCTTGTACTGGGGTGAATGTATGACATTGTTCTACATTCTGTCCATCAACTGTGTTTTTTGCAATTTCACCCCGAGTGGGCTGGGGATGCTCAGACGTGAGTCCCAGGCTCTCCACACCACTGGAGTCAAGCTATCCAGGCTGATGAAGGCTGATAGCCAGAAACCGGTCCTTGGATGCTTGATTCCGGTCTGGGAAAGACATGGCTTGGTAGTTCGGACTGGACTGTTCCCATGAGGCACAGGGTCAGAGCTGATTTGCATATAGCCAGTGTCTAACCCAGGGTGGTGTGGAGTGCAAAAAAACGATGGATTTAGGCCCAGATCCTTGTACTGGGGTGAATGTATGACATTGTTCTACATTCTGTCCGTCAACTGTGTTTTTTGCAATTTCACCCCGAGTGGGCTGGGGATGCTCAGACGTGAGTCCCAGGCTCTCCACACCACTGGAGTCAAGCTATCCAGGCTGATGAAGGCTGATAGCCAGAAACCGGTCCTTGGATGCTTGATTCCGGTCTGGGAAAGACATGGCTTGGTAGTTCGGACTGGACTGTTCCCATGAGGCACAGGGTCAGAGCTGATTTGCATATAGCCAGTGTCTAACCCAGGGTGGTGTGGAGTTCAAAGAAACGATGGATTTAGGCCCAGATCCTTGTACTGGGGTGAATGTATGACATTGTTCTACATTCTGTCCATCAACTGTGTTTTTTGCAATTTCACCCCGAGTGGGCTGGGGATGCTCAGACGTGAGTCCCAGGCTCTCCACACCACTGGAGTCAAGCTATCCAGGCTGATGAAGGCTGATAGCCAGAAACCGGTCCTTGGATGCTTGATTCCGGTCTGGGAAAGACATGGCTTGGTAGTTCGGACTGGACTGTTCCCATGAGGCACAGGGTCAGAGCTGATCTGCATATAGCCAGTGTCTACCCCAGGGTGGTGTGGAGTGCAAAAAAACGATGGATTTAGGCCCAGATCCTTGTACTGGGGTGAATGTATGACATTGTTCTACATTCTGTCCATCAACTGTGTTTTTTGCAATTTCACCCCGAGTGGGCTGGGGATGCTCAGACGTGAGTCCTAGGCTCCCCACACCACTGGAGTCAAGCTATCCAGGCTGATGAAGGCTGATAGCCAGAAACCGGTCCTTGGATGCTTGATTCCGGTCTGGGAAAGACATGGCTTGGTAGTTCGGACTGGACTGTTCCCATGAGGCACAGGGTCAGAGCTGATTTGCATATAGCCAGTGTCTAACCCAGGGTGGTGTGGAGTGCAAAAAAACGATGGATTTAGGCCCAGATCATTGTACTGGGGTGAATGAATGACATTGTTCTACATTCTGTCCATCAACTATTTTTTTTAAATTTCACCCCGAGTGGGCTGGGGATGCTCAGACGTGAGTCCCAGGCTCTCCACACCACTGGAGTCAAGCTATCCAGGCTGATGAAGGCTGATAGCCAGAAACCGGTCCTTGGATGCTTGATTCCGGTCTGGGAAAGACATGGCTTGGTAGTTCGGACTGGACTGTTCCCATGAGGCACAGGGTCAGAGCTGATTTGCATATAGCCAGTGTCTAACCCAGGGTGGTGTGGAGTTCAAAGAAACGATGGATTTAGGCCCAGATCCTTGTACTGGGGTGAATGTATGACATTGTTCTACATTCTGTCCATCAACTGTGTTTTTTGCAATTTCACCCCGAGTGGGCTGGGGATGCTCAGACGTGAGTCCCAGGCTCTCCACACCACTGGAGTCAAGCTATCCAGGCTGATGAAGGCTGATAGCCAGAAACCAGTCCTTGGATGCTTGATTCCGGTCTGGGAAAGACATGGCTTGGTAGTTCGGACTGGACTGTTCCCATGAGGCACAGGGTCAGAGCTGATCTGCATATAGCCAGTGTCTAACCCAGGGTGGTGTGGAGTGCAAAAAAACGATGGATTTAGGCCCAGATCCTTGTACTGGGGTGAATGTATGACATTGTTCTACATTCTGTCCATCAACTGTGTTTTTTGCAATTTCACCCCGAGTGGGCTGGGGATGCTCAGACGTGAGTCCCAGGCTCTCCACACCACTGGAGTCAAGCTATCCAGGCTGATGAAGGCTGATAGCCAGAAACCGGTCCTTGGATGCTTGATTCCGGTCTGGGAAAGACATGGCTTGGTAGTTCGGACTGGACTGTTCCCATGAGGCACAGGGCCAGAGCTGATTTGCATATAGCCAGTGTCTAACCCAGGGTGGTGTGGAGTGCAAAGAAATGATGGATTTAGGCCCAGATCCTTGTACTGGGGTGAATGTATGACATTGTTCTACATTCTGTCCATCAACTGTGTTTTTTGCAATTTCACCCTGAGTGGGCTGGGGATGCTCAGACGTGAGTCCCAGGCTCTCCACACCACTGGAGTCAAGCTATCCAGGCTGATGAAGGCTGATAGCCAGAAACCGGTCCTTGGATGCTTGATTCCGGTCTGGGAAAGACATGGCTTGGTAGTTCGGACTGGACTGTTCCCATGAGGCACAGGGTCAGAGCTGATTTGCATATAGCCAGTGTCTAACCCAGGGTGGTGTGGAGTGCAAAAAAACGATGGATTTAGGCCCATATCCTTGTACTGGGGTGAATGTATGACATTGTTCTACATTCTGTCCATCAACTGTGTTTTTTGCAATTTCACCCCGAGTGGGCTGGGGATGCTCAGACGTGAGTCCCAGGCTCTCCACACCACTGGAGTCAAGCTATCCAGGCTGATGAAGGCTGATAGCCAGAAACCGGTCCTTGGATGCTTGATTCCGGTCTGGGAAAGACATGGCTTGGTAGTTCGGACTGGACTGTTCCCATGAGGCACAGGGTCAGAGCTGATTTGCATATAGCCAGTGTCTAACCCAGGGTGGTGTGGAGTGCAAAAAAACGATGGATTTAGGCCCAGATCCTTGTACTGGGGTGAATGTATGACATTGTTCTACATTCTGTCCATCAACTGTGTTTTTTGCAATTTCTCCCCGAGTGGGCTGGGGATGCTCAGACGTGAGTCCCAGGCTCTCCACACCACTGGAGTCAAGCTATCCAGGCTGATGAAGGCTGATAGCCAGAAACCGGTCCTTGGATGCTTGATTCCGGTCTGGGAAAGACATGGCTTGGTAGTTCGGACTGGACGGTTCCCATGAGGCACAGGGTCAGAGCTGATTTGCATATAGCCAGTGTCTAACCCAGGGTGGTGTGGAGTGCAAAAAAACGATGGATTTAGGCCCAGATCCTTGTACTGGGGTGAATGTATGACATTGTTCTACATTCTGTCCATCAACTGTGTTTTTTGCAATTTCACCCCGAGTGGGCTGGGGATGCTCAGACGTGAGTCCCAGGCTCTCCACACCACTGGAGTCAAGCTATCCAGGCTGATGAAGGCTGATAGCCAGAAACCGGTCCTTGGATGCTTGATTCCGGTCTGGGAAAGACATGGCTTGGTAGTTCGGACTGGACTGTTCCCATGAGGCACAGGGTCAGAGCTGATTTGCATATAGCCAGTGTCTAACCCAGGGTGGTGTGGAGTGCAAAAAAACGATGGATTTAGGCCCAGATCCTTGTACTGGGGTGAATGTATGACATTGTTCTACATTCTGTCCATCAACTGTGTTTTTTTAAAAATACATACAGCACAAATGCTCATCTTTCATGTACAACCGTTTTGAATGCATTTTATGTATTTTGGGAGGGATTTTTACACATCATGCTTCAGATATGTTTTAAATGCTTAGAAATTTAGTAATATCGAACATAATAAAGTGGAGTGGGTGTTGTATGGCGTTTTAGGATCCGAGCGAAATTTACCGATTCATGCCCTTATATAGGTACTATTCACATTGCCCTTATATAGGCATAGAAATCATACCCATATTTAGACATAAGCCCATGCAGTCTAAATACAGGCACAACGATTTCTTGGAAAAATCGACTTAAGCAGTCAGGGACGTCCCCTTGCTTGAATATTGGTTTATCCAAGAATTCATGGTGTTTTCAAAGAACTACCGTTCCCTTGGGGTTCTTTGATGACGTTATTATGCCCGACTTTACGTCAAACTAGGCACCTTCAAGGTATAAATATGCCTACACTTGCCCTAGCAAACACACAGTGGTTCGGAGCAGCTCGCTACAGCAAGTGTCCTAAGGAAGCTGACCCTCCAGCTGACGCACTGATCGAGTGGCTGCATTTCTCCCGGCGAGAATCCAGCTGCAGTGTTTCCAAGCTCCCCTCGCAGGGGTGTTGGGAAATCGAGTCCCGAGACAGAGATACCAGACCTCCTTCATTCTAAAACCAAGGTACGGAGTTGATTAGACCCTAAGAGAAATCTTGGATATATTTTTGGCAATGAAAAACTAAATCTATGCTACACCTCACTTACTTCTTCCCTCGTACTAGACTTAAATTAGGTACATTCGGGTAGGCGTATTTTAGAAGCACCAGTTGAGTACTTTTAGCCTTTGTTATTTATGTATGTATTTATCTATGGCTTAGAAACCATACAATGCTTTTACAGCATTATATTATAATACTCTTCCTGCTGTACGCATTATACTTTGCAACCAGTATCACGATTGTAGCAGTTCACTTTACTTGCATGAGAAAGAAGACTGTTCAATAAATCCTTTTATTGAAAACGCCTGTCTCTCTATTTCTCTGCACCTCTGATGAAACGAAACATGCACGATTGACTGAGTCAAATATCTATCTATTGTTTCCACGACTCTGAAGATACATTTATTCTTGGGGAAACAAAGTTGTTGTGTTTATGCGGTTGTCAGAAACGAATCCCTTCTTGTGTATTCAAGAAAGTTTCTTGTGACCTCTGAGCTTGCTGGCACTCACAATTAAGTCTAATATATTCGATAGAGCCTTAGTCGACCTAAGTCCTATGTCAAATCTATAGGATATATTATTCCAATGCGCAGAGCCTATTGGGAATATAGGAAATACACTACACAGTGATGGCCCATCCACATACATCTAAGCTCTCTATCGTTTGTAGCTATCTAGGAGGAATACACAAAGTCTAAGTTCCAACTACGCCGTCATGTGACCCAGATGCATCCATCCAGGACTAAATGGCCAATGCAGGAAAATGCCAACTTTATGAAAATTGCATTTTCAAAAATGTAATTGAAACACTGACTTTACCATAAGAGAAGATTTCTCATTACAATTCCATAGACACCAGTCATGAACTGGTCACCTGCTCCCATTTGGAAGTTACCGAGTATTAAATGTAATAAGGTAACTCCACTGTTATACAATAGGAGAGGAAATCCTGTAGTAGTGAAAAACACATTTCAGAGTTTTTAACTACCAGGACATGTAAAACTTAAAAGTATATGCACAAATGTTTAAATATTCTGCACTCTGCCCTTTGGACTGTACAGGGCCTACCCTCCCTACAGGTAGGTTTATTTTGACAGGTCGAAATGGCAGTTTAAAACTGCATGCAGGGGTTTCAAAGGTGAACCGGAGACATGTTTAAAGGGCTACTTAGCATTTAATTTACAGACCCTTGGCACAGTTAGTGCCACTTTAATCGGGACATACAGGTAAAATAAATATATTGATTGGCTATAAACCAATTCCCTATGTTTTAAGTAGAGAGCACAAGCACTTTAGCACTGGTTAGCAGAGGCAAACTGTGCAGACTCTTAAATGTAAAAAAACAGTTTCAGAAGATACTAGTGTGAAGGCAAAAGGTCTGTCTGGGGATGACCCTGCAGAAAAGGCAAAATTCAATTGTTTTCATATCAACTTTCATGCAGAAGTTTACCTCTAATATGCACTGTTCCACTACTTCCATGCCAACTATTACACAGCCTACTAGTAATTAATAATTTCCTATCGCTTTTTACCCTGAGAGCTCAACATGGATTTCATTAATTCTGTAATGAATTTGAGAGGTTAATGTTGAATTACACTTAGCCAAAAATTGATTCAGTCAAATTCATGAGGTACTAATAATCTCAAAAACAAGTGCCCCATTGCAGAGAATTGACTCTGAGGTTCCGATTACTAAATGGGCTGAATTGCAGTGCATGTGGTAACTTTAGATACAACTCATCAGAATTCTGAGTTTCACAACAAACACCCCTGCAATTTTCAGCAGGTCAATTTCGGTAGGCCAAGACTTTCCAAATTTACCAGGGAAATATGTGGGGTAAATTCCAGTCCTTATGGGAGCTGGTGCAGACCATGCCAATTAGGTGTATAAATTCCCATGTTTTCTGGGGACAACTCAGAATATGAGGTATATACCACACCTGGTAAATAACTAACCACAAATGTAAGTATACCAATCAATTCAGATGTCTTTGTAAGTCATGTTACTGTACATATCGGTGTTAATATTGATAGAATCAATGCCAATATTTATAATGATAGATTTGCACATAAGAATGAAATCATATCACTATTATCATATTGGCCTGTCACGAACTCTACAACAACCCAACTCAGAAATACGTGGTCAGACAGGCTCTGCGATCTAGGCCTGAGGTTACTGATTGACAGGTCACTGGTGGGGTGACACATGACTGGCAGACAAACGCATGAACAGAAAACTCAGGTCCATCCTCCAGATAAGTGCAGTGACATCAAAATGGTCCAGGGAGTTTGGCCCCAATCAAGCAAACATGGCCAGAGGGGTACGCGTATTTCCAAAACGCCATAAAGTCAGATGCCACATGAAGTTAGAAACACACAGCCAATCAGGACACAGCACACACAGTACAAACTTTAATCATGTGCCCCTCATGCCGGACATCTGGCCCTCATTGTATCAACGAAAGGCAAGGCACACCTGCAATTTTCTTCGGCAGCCTTACTTATGACTCAACAGACACGGCCTGCATTTTTTTACCAAAAATACTTTATGATACCCAGAAAAATTTATAAAACCCTGTTCCAATTGTTTGTATTTTGACACAGTCCTCAGACCCGCTTCTGTTCTGTGCAACCCTCTGAAGTGTTGATGAAACCAACTATTTCTGTTTTGCCTTGTCTTTTTTTTGTTCAAGGTACATTCAAGCAATATCTGGATTATGAGTAAGTATACTGTAATATCGTAGAGCTATTGTTTCTGTGTTACATGAACCAGTGTTAGTTATCTTGTTATTTAGAGTGTTAGAACTGTTGCTGTGTTGTCTTAGTGAAGATTGAGTTAGATAAGTTGAAAGAAAATGGCATCATAGAAGTCGAAGCTACTCAATGGCTTGCTCCAGTAGTTATGGTGAACAAACCTAATGGTGATGGTGAGGTTCGTCTTTGTATAGACTTGTGTGAAGTAAACTAAAATATTGTTGTGGATCATTATCCTTTTCCGAATATTAATGAAATATTGACAATGGTAAATGGGGCTAAATATTTTACCACAGTAGATCTCACGTCAACATATCATGAGGTGAGACTTCATCATGAATCTCAAGTATTAACAGCTTTCATTACTGCGTTTGGCACTTTTAAATATCTTCGCATGCCATTCTGACTAATATTAGCTGCTGCCGTATTTCAGAGGGTCATGGAGAACATTTTGGATGGTTTGGTAGGCATTAAGATTTAACAAGATGACGTTCTTATTTTTGGTGAAGATGTTAATGTTTACAACAAAAGAGTTTGTGAGGTATTGCAAAGATTTAAAGAAAATGGTATTACATTGAAGACTAGCAAATGTAAATTTAATTTGTTGGAAATTGACTATTGGGTCACAAGATTACTCAGAATGGAATTCAACCAAAAAGAGATCTAGTTGAAACTATTCGCAATCTGACCAGTCCGTCACCAAAAGAAGAAGTTGTCAAATTTCTAGGAATGACAGAATATTATAATAAATTCATTCTTAATTTTGCGGAGAAAACAAAAAAATTAAGATCTCTTCTCAAAAAGGGTGTTTCTTTTATTTGGAGTGACGTATTTGAAGAGGAGTTTTGCAAAATAAATGTTTTGTTAAGGAATGCTTCCAGTCTTCAAATTTTTGAACTAGGTCATGAGTCTATTATTATGACAGATGCAAGCTCAAAAGGACTTGGTGCAGTATTGTTACAGAGACATATTGGCTTGGAGAAAACAATCATTTTCATTTCAGGAGCTCTTAGAGGTGCAGATTTGAATTATTCAGTTATAGCAAAAGAGGCGTTGGCTGATTCGTGGCCAATACAAAAACTTAAAAAATGTATATGGGGTAGGACAGATCATAAACCCCTCAAAGACATTTTTGAAAGTAAAGGCTTGGATGCTGTCTCTGCTAGGATTAGGTGCTGGGTCATAGTTTTACAAGAATTTCACTTTAAAGTACAATATTTTCCTGGTGCTAGTAATTGGGTTGCAGATTGTTGTTCGCGTATAGTTAATTTAACAGATGTTGGTGAGGACAATTTAGACATAGATAAAAATGTGGATGTCTGTAAGATTAGGGAAGGCATTATTAGCGAAGATGAATGGTGTCAGAAATTAACAAAGATTCTGTACTTTAATCTGTTCTTGAATGATTAGCGAATAATTGGTCTGTCTCAGACAAGAATAATGAAGCTTTACAAGCGTTTTGGAGAGTCGAAGATGAACTTTCTTGTCAGGCTGGTTTTATGTTTAGAGGCTCTAGACTTATTCCTCCTTTTGCTTCGAGGGCAGGTTTAATTTCCTTAGTTCCTGAAAACCATCCAGGAATCTCAAACAGAGGTTAGGGGAGATGTATTGGTGGCCAGGGATGGATATTCAAATTGAGCGTGTTGTGCGTGAATGTGGTGAATGTTGCAATGCTGATAAAGCATACAAATGTGGAACACGACATATGATAATAAGAGATATTCCAAAACAACCTTGGAATGAGATCTCATTTGATATTTTGGGACCTATTCGTCTTGGAACTCTTGATAAATATGTTTTAGTTTTATTAGACATGTTCTCCAGATGACCGGAAGTTGCTATTACAAATACTGTTGAGTCTCGGGATGTTATTGCATTGCTTGAATCTGTTTTTGAGAGAGAAGGTTTTCCAAATTCTCAATTAACTGATAATGGGGTACAGTTGGTATCTCGGGCGATGGAAACTTTCTTAAAAGAGAGAGGAATTAGACACAAGAAATCATCTCTATATCATCCCGAGACCAACAGTATGGTAGAAAGATTCAATAAGGTATTGAAAGAAACTATACAGCGTACCGTTTCTAATAATATGTGTTGGAAAAGTGAGATTCTTAATAAAGTAAAGAATGATAGGATAACTCCACATTATAGTACAGGTTTTTCTCCCTTTGAATTATTTAGAAGGAGGAACGCTAATACCTTAGTATGTCCCTCTTGGGTTCATGATTTGACTGACAATGATTTATCTCTGCATCAAAAGGAAGAGTTGAAAGAAATTCAAGAACATAATTTAGCTGTTAAGAGGAAAGTGTTATTTGATACAAGAAAAGCTACAAACGAAATATATGTTCAAGTTGGAGACCTTGTAAAAAAATAAGAATCCTCTTTATTCTCCCTGTTCTTCTGGATCTAATATTTCATCTCCTTTAAGGGTTGTGAAACGTTTTGGAAATGCCATCAAAACAGAAGATCACCGTATCTGGAATTTGAATCGCATAGTTAAAATTGTTAAGAATGATGTTATGAATACTAAACTTGATGTAAGGGTTCCTGATGAAAGAGATTCCCAAGTTCATAATTCTGTTTTGAGAAAATCGTTGGGAGTTTCCAAGAGACCTTCATATTTAAGGGAATATGTGTAATATTATTTAATAGAGTGAAGATGTGTAATATCGTATAGCTATTATTTCTGTGTTACATGAACCAGTGTTAGTTATCGTGTTATTTAGAGTGTTAAAACTGTTGCTATGTTGTCTTACTGATGGAATGGTTATACTCAAAGGAGACAGTTACTCTAAGCCTGGAAGCGCTTGAGAAGACAGCTACACACTTGAGGCTGGAGTGTTGTTGACCGTATACTTAATTTAATAAAGTATCCTGTACTCAAAATATACAATATCCTCTATCATCATTTCATATACTGTGGGAAAAATTGCTTAGGAAATGCCGGTACATGCAGAAAGCGCCAGAATCTTCATGTTATGCCCCATTTTAAAGCAAAATTCATAATGGTTTTGTAACAAATTGGGTTACTAATTGTTGGGGAATGTGATGACATCACAAGGAATAAGCGGTACAAAAGGGGGTGGTGATGGACGGAGCATCTGAACCAATCAAACACTCACACCCAGTCAAAAGATCTGGGTTTAATCCATCACCGTTCTTTAGCCCACTCTGCCACCCCAGTTCAGACATGGCTATATGAAAATCAGTCTGACCCTGTGCCTCATGGGAACAGTCCAGCACCGAACTGCCAAGCCATGCCTTTCCTGGACCAGAAACAAGCTTCCGAGGACCGGTTTCTGGCATTACAGCCATCTTCAGCCCGGCTTGCTTGAATCCAGTGGCAAAGTGAGCAAGGGACTGACGTCTGAGCATACCCTACCACACTTTTGGCTGCCAAAGCGGTACAAAAGGGGGTGGTGATGGATGGAGCATCTGAACCACTCAAACACTCACACCCAGTCAAAAGATCTGGGTTTAATCTATCACCGTTCTTTAGCCCACTCTGCCACCCCAGTTCAGACATGGCTATATGCAAATCAGTCTGACCCTGTGCCTTGCCTTCTCTGACTGGCCGGTCTGGTGCGTCCAGCAAACGAAGGATGCGACGTCAGGCTCTGCGACGATCTCGACCTCCCTAGCGGCAGGAATCTTCTCGCACTGTCGGGGATGCGCTCCGCAAGCGAGTGATGCAACACTTTTCAATTTCAAAAGTCTCTCAAGCTTAGTTTCAAGCGTCCCAGCACAGGTACAACTTCCAGAGGCCCCACAACTGGAACAAGCACTCTAGGAAGGACAGAACTCTCTCAACAGAGTTCAGGGAAGCTGGGGGGTGAAGTCCTTTTGTTCCTGGGACTTCAGAACAGGGAGCCAGCTCTACTCAGGCCCTTGGAGATTCCTTCAAGACAGGGGACACAGCTCACAAGCAAAGTTCTTCCCCTCTCCTTGGCAGCAAAGCAACAGGTCAGTCCAGCAGAGCAACAGCAGGACAGTCTTCCTTCTTCAGTTTCAGCTTTCTCGTTGGCAGAGGTTCCTTCTTGATTCCAGGATGATCTAATTTCCTGTTGTCAGGGGTCCTGTACTTATACCCCTAAAAGTCTTTGTTCTCTTTGTGCATGTGGACCCTGAGCCCGGTCTGAGCCAGTTCTGGGTGTCTCCTGAGTATTTTGTTTTGCTGTTTTCTTCCTTCCTTTCAGAGTGAGGGGCAGGGTCGTCAGCCGCCCAGCAGGAGATGGAGCCAGCATTGTGGAAGGCAGGCACAGCCCTATTCAGGCCCAGGTGCTAACTCCTCCCACCACTCCAGTTGCAATTGCAGTCATTCAGCCTAGTGCTGACTCATCCAGCCTCCTGGGGAATCCCCCAGCCCCTGTCACTCTCAAACGAGACAGTCAATACACAAACAGGCCCAGGCACACAGAAGGGTCAGACAAGAGAACAGCAACTTTCTAAATGTGCTGTTCTCAAACACAGGATTTAAAAACAACCTTTCCTAAAAGATGTGCGATTAAATTCTGAGTTCAGGGATACTAGATACTTATGTCCTATCTTGTTCCTATGGGAGGAAATGCTGTTAACCACTGTAGCCAGCATCCCCCATGTTAACCTATGGAGCAAGATAGCCTTACAATAGTGAAAAACGAAAATGGCTGCCATTCACTATCAGAGCATGTTACCTGCACTAGTACATGCTCTACCTTTTACATGCACTGCACCCTTCCCAGGGGGGTACCTTGGGCCTTCCATAGGGGTGACTGATGTGCACAAAAAGGGAAGGGTTAGGCCTGGTCAGTGGGGACACTGACCAGGAGGACATGGCAGTTTCTAAACTGCACACAAGCACTGCAGTGTCAGGCCTGAGACATAATTTTAGGGCTACTCCTGTGGGTGGCACAATCAGTGCTGCAGGCCCATTAGTAGCCCACTAGTAGCATTTGTCATCACCAGCCACGGCACACCCAGTGCACTTTACTAGGGACTTCATGGTGATACAAATATGCCAAACAGGTATATCCAATCAGAATAACACTTTACACAGAGAGCATATGCACTTTAGCACTGATCAGCAGTGGTAAAGTGCGCAGAGTCCTATTGCCAACAGCCACGGGTCAGGAAAAATAAGGGAGGAAGAAGCAAAAAGTTTGAGGATGACCCTGCAAGAAGGGCCAGTTCCAACACAACCCCCTTCCAGCCTAAAGCCAGGGTAGACCAAACGATACCTCGATGGGATTCCCTGCTTAAGGCGATAGAACACGGAAACTGGCCCACACAGCAGGGCAGTCCTGTTCTACGCCATCCTAAACCCAGTTGGATCACTCTATCCATACTCTCAGGGTCCACCATGCCAATCCATGTGGAAATCTTCTCCTCACCTGTGGACAACACCTGTGCAGCACCGAACTTTAATTTACTCACAGGTGTGTCCCAACAGACAGACAGCCAGCCACAGTGACCACCGACAGGGATCAGGGATGAGACCCAGGCCTCATGCCTCTCATGGCTCTCAAACCCCTGTGGTGTCAGAAGGTGGGGGGCAGTAGCCCCAGGTGCTTGGCACCCTTTGTCCACTCCATCTCTTGTCAGGTCAGGTCTGACATCCCGGCACTGACCCACCAGTCCCGGACCTGTATCCGGCAGCTGGACAGGAGGCTGAGGTGGCTTCCTCACACCAGGTCCTCTTCTTCCTTGGGGATCTGTACCCTCCCACCTGGAGCGGTACCCCCTTCTAGAATAGTCAGGGCACCTGTGGCAGGTATCCTGCACCACTCATCCACCAGTTCAGGGGTGCTATCCTGCAACTGGTACTCCAGGTCAGGGGGGATACCCCGGGCCTGGCCCTCAAACCTAGGCTCCAAAGCTTCCAGGTCAGACAGCACCTGACCCTGGCTTCCCCGCCCAGGGACCAACCCCTGTGGTGGAACACTTGCCTGGTGCACCAGGACTTCACTCACGGATATGCCCACACTGGTACACAGTACCCACCTGGCCAACACAACAGTGTGGCCCAGTCCACCCCAGGGTGAGACTCCTGCCCTCATTTCAGGGGCAACCCTGTCCACCAAGACAACCAAGAACACAACTTTCCTACCAGTTCAGGACCTCCCTCCAGCAACTGGTCTCCCAACCTAGGGTTTAACGCCTCAGGTTGTACCGGGGTCAGGGGCGAGGACTCCCTCCCTCTGCACCCTCCCTACTGGAGGGGTAGCCCTGGGAACCATATTGGTCAGGACACTGGTTACAGATGTCCTTCCTTCCAGGTCAGGCAAATCCTGAACCTGGTCTCCCAACCCAGGGGCCAAAACCTGCGGTTGTGCATTTGCCTGGCACGCCAGGACTTCTGGGGATTCACATAGTACCCCCTTGAGGGTGACACACAACTCATGTGTCCTGGGACAGTCTGCCTGGCACAGAACTCCCGACCCCTGTCCACCTGACAGTGTGCGAAGCTCTCCCAGGACAGGAGTGGTGTCACCATGGTCACTCACTGGGAACTCAGCCCTTCTGACTGGTCCCTGACCCACTGATTCTCCCACTGGGGACTCCTTCCCCCTCTCACCCCTCAGTTTGGACTTCTGCACCCTCCCAACTGGAGTGGCACTGCCAGACACCAGAACTGATGGAGGCCTGGTTACAGGCACTCCCCGTTCAACAGACACTAGGAGATCTTCCTCAAATGGCCTACAAGTACAGTCGAGGTCCCCAACCTGGTGTTCCCTTAAGGAACCGTCCAGGCCCTGAGAATGGGTTTTGAGCACCATGAGACACACCGTCCCACACTCATTCCTTCTCCACTGAGACCGGACATGAGCCCCTACACCCCTCCCACTACACTGGGACCTAACTGGGCTACACTGAACCTCTTCCACCTCACTGGTCTGGAAGATATCGAGCCACTCCTTTTGTGATCACTCTGCAATGCCTCCTCAGACTCTCTGGAATCCACCAAGAGGTCAGCCTCCAACGCAAGCTGTCTGGGATCAGAAAACTCTCACTCCACTGGGTGTTGGCATAGCTCTGGAAAACAGGGACTTAAAATATGCTCTCCAACAAATGAATCACACAGCCCCCCACAGTTGTTAACCAAGCTACCCTTTGCCTCACCCTCCAGTGCCTCACACAGGTACCCCACACCACTCTCCTGAGACTGGCAAGACTGTATCTGACTGTCTCTGTCACACAACCCACACTCTTCTGGTTGGTCTTCACACACACACACCAAGGTTTCTACCATGGGGGAACCCCTCTCCCTGTACCTCTCATCTAGAGTCAGTAGAGTGTCCCTCCCACCACTAGGAATATGGTCCCCTGTGCCAGTCCCCCAATCTACTTAAGGCACACTGCACTCCACTGGAACTACATCATAAACCTGAACCCCCTGGTGTATGTTGACCCCCTTTCTCAAGTCAGGCGCCCCATCTCTGGGTGTTTGTACCTTTCTCTCAGCACTAGATATCATAACCATGCTGCCACCAGCTGAGCTGGACTCCACCTCCAACTCCGCAAAGCTCACCTCCTGAGCTATCCATATTTCTTCTTCAGCTGAGACCCTCATGGCCTCACGCCTCTTGAGCTCCAACTCAAGCATTCTCATTCTTACTTCATGGGCCAAGGTCAATTTCAATTCCTCCAGGGCACGGGCATTTTTGCTCTCCTCCGCCGCCCTTTCCATTTGCTTCAGCTCCATTTCAAGCTTCAACATTTCTAACTTATGATCTCTAGCCCTTTGGTTTTCCTCCAACTCCTCTGGGGAAAAAACTTTCAGCTGAATGGTTGCTGCCAGCCCTTGAGGCTGCTCTGGACACAGGCAGATCCTGTGGCCTGAAATCATTCCTTTATGCATCCTCATCCACTTCTGCATCATCTGTCTCCCCAGCCTCTTTGGTCTCCCACCAGGCCCTTAAGGCCTCCTGTAGCTCCTCCTTCTTGGAGCAGCGCTTCATGGGGCATCCAAAGTTCCTGCAGAACTGCCTGAGTTGACCTACTTTGTAATGACTTAACATTTCAATATCAAACTCTAGTTCTGCAACATCACTTGCTGGTTTACCATTCTGAGACATGATGCTTGGATTCTTTCAGGGTTATGATCAAAAATAGAACCCAAAATAAAAAATGTAGTATGCTGTGGCGTAGTGGACTGCGCTCACTAGTGATGTACACCAATCACTGTGGGTCTAGTACAAATACAAGTACAAATCCCACCACCTGACCACCAATGTTAGAACTGGGGGTCTCTAGTTGGCTGTCCAAATAGGGACCCTTGCTTCTAGTCAGGGCAAGGATATAACCCTCTGAGATAACCCCTGCTCACCCTCTAGGTAGCTTGGCACGAGCAGTCTAGGCTAACCAGAGGCAATGCATAAAGTATTTGTACCAACACTCACAGTAACACAGTGAAAACACCACAAACTGACTCCACAACAGTTTAGAAAAATAAAGGTATTTTAATCTAAACTACACAAGACCAAACGACAAAAATTTAATATACACAGTTCAAGAATATGGTTTCAAAAAGAGTTCTTATGGCTGCGTTAAAATTCTTTAGGTTGCGATAGAATTCTCTACGTTGCGATAGAATTCTCTACAGATGCGTGAAAAGTTCACAGTTGCGTCACGTTTACTCACGGTACCTTTTAGTTGCAACAAAGTTCCAAAAGCAGAAGCTGATGCGGTGGAAAACAAGCGATGCGTTGCTCCTGAGACCCCGGGGAGGCGTTTGCGACAGCCCCGCTGCAGCAGCGGGCGTGTTGCGACGAATCCGGCCTGTATGGGGAGGAAGGCCAATTGTATGGATTCCGGTGCGTAGGTTCCGTAGGAAGTCTGTTCTCGCAAAGGCACGATGCGACGATCTCGTAGGGGCTGCGGCGATCTCCGGGGCGACGATGCGCGGTCCAGCAGTGATCCTCTCTCTCGCAGCTCCTCGATGCGATGGTTCTGTGACGATGCTCACAGCGACGTGATGCGGTCCGCAAGCAAGCGGTGCGGCGATCTCACCCAGCGACGACAGGCTCTGCGACGACACTCGCAGCGATGTTCGATTCTCCTGCACCGGTCTGGTGCGTCCCGCAAACAAAGGATGCGACGTCAGGCGCTGCAACGATCTCGACCTCCGTAGCGGCGGGAATCTTCTTGCACTGTCGGGGATGCGATCCGCAAGCGAGCGATGCAACACTTTTCAATTTCAAAAGTCTCTCAAGCTTAGTTTCAAGCTTCCCAGCACAGGTACAACTTCCCGAGGCCCCACAACTGGATCATGCACTCTAGGAAGGACAGAACTCTCTCAGCAGAGTTCAGGGAAGCTGGGGGGGGTGAAGTCCTTTTGTTCCTGGGACTTCAGAACAGGGAGCCAGCTCTACTCAGGCCCTTGGAGATTCCTTCAAGACAGGGGACACAGCTCACAAGCAAAGTCCTTCCCTTCTCCTTGGCAGCAAAGCAACAGGTCAGTCCAGCAGAGCAACAGCAGGACAGTCTTCCTTCTTCAGTTTCAGCTTTCTCCTTGGCAGAGGTTCCTTCTTGATTCCAGGATGATCTAATTTTCTGTTGTCAGGGGTCCTGTACTTATACCCCTAAAAGTCTTTGTTCTCTTTGTGCATGTGGACCCTGAGCCCGGTCTGAACCAGTTCTGGGTGTCTGCTGAGTATTTTGTTTTGCTGTCTTCTTCCTTCCTTTCAGAGTGAGGGGCAGGGTCGTCAGCCGCCCAGCAGGAGGTGGAGCCAGCATTGTGGAAGGCAGGCACAGCCCTATTCAGGCCCAGGTGCTAACTCCTCCCACCACTCCAGTTGCAATTGCAGTCATTCAGCCTAGTGCTGACTCATCCAGCCTCCTGGGGAATCCCCCAGCCCCTGTCACTCTCAAACCAGACAGTCAATACACAAACAGGCCCAGGCACACAGAAGGGTCAGCCAAGAGAACAGCAACTTTCTAAATGTGCTGTTCTCAAACACAGGATTTAAAAACAACCTTTCCTAAAAGATGTGTGATTAAATTCTGAGTTCAGGGATACTAGATACTTATGTCCTATCTTGTTCCTATGGGAATAAATGCTGTTAACCACTGTAGCCAGCATCCCCCATGTTAACCTACGGAGCAAGATAGCCTTACAATAGTGAAAAACGAAAATGGCTGCCATTCACTATCAGAGCATGTTACCTGCACTAGTACATGCTCTACCTTTTACATGCACTGCACCCTGCCCAGGGGAGTACCTTGGGCCTTCCATAGGGGTGACTGATGCGCACACAAGGGGAAGGGTTAGGCCTTGTCAGTGGGGACACTGACCAGGAGGACATGGCAGTTTCTAAACTGCACACAGGCACTGCAGTGTCAGGCCTGAGATATCATTTTAGGGCTACTCCTGTGGGTGGCACAATCAGTGCTGCAGGCCCACTAGTAGCATTTGTCATCACCAGCCCCGGCACACCCAGTGCACTTTACTAGGGACTTCATGGTGATGCAAATATGCCAAACAGGTATATCCAATCAGAATAATACTTTACACAGAGAGCATATGCACTTTAGCACTGATCAGCAGCGGTAAAGTGCGCAGAGTCCTATTGCCAACAGCCACGGGTCAGGAAAAATAAGGGAGGAAGAAGCAAAAGGTTTGAGGATGACCCTGCAAGAAGGGCCAGTTCCAACAAATACCTTATGTATGATTAACTTATAGACTCTGAAGACAAGATTGCTGTCACATTATTGCTCAACTTTTATAGCTGGGATAGTCAACAAGGTGATTCTACCCTTTTTGCAAACTCATTTCATGAAAGACTGTTCAACATTAGATAAAATTCTGGCCTTTGAATCTTTAACCCAGATTAAGATTTATATGTAAGAAATTGGATATTTAGTTGTGGCGGGTGTTAGCCGCCTCGGGAATAGTACCAGTAACTTGTCAGGATGAACGTTGAAAAAGCATTACATTAAACTGAGATCTTTAAATTAAACTCAGAGAAAAAAGAGAAAGTGATCACAGAAAAAATATTGAGCTTTGGAACCCTTCCTTCTGGCCCAACGAGATGCCCCTCCCTCCTAAAAAGTCATAAAAAAGTCTGTGCTTCATCAGTGACGAGAAGCTATCACCTAAGCAGCAAGTTGGTACAGTGACATCCTACATATTTTTCCAACTTCGCTGCATTAAGAAGATAAATACATTTCTCACTAATGATGACTTAGTTAAAGTCGTAATGGCTTAAATCATGTCAAGAATTAATTATGCCAATTGCCTTTATCTGTGCCTCCCTAAATATCTTACACGCAGGCTCCAGCTGATTCAAATCCAGGTGATATCACCTTCCCAAAGACTGTCATATCTCCAAAGTGACCAAAGATCTCCACTGGCTGCTAGTCATACAGAGAACTATGTTCAAAGTATGCTGCAATGTCTTCAAGACCTTGCACATGGACAGTCCAAACGTTTTGCAAATCTCGGATCATTAAATATTCAATCACCAGAGAACTGAGATCCAGTTATCTACTCTATGTAGCTATTCGGCAATTTAACAGAAAAGGGACAGGTGGCACTAGGCTCTCAGTCACAGTTCCCCGAGCTTGGAACACATTGCCTTTGGAACTTAGGATCACAACTAACTATGCTAAAGGTATACAGATGCTGAAGATTTGGCTCTTAAAAGAGAGCTTACTAATAATAATAGCTGAGCCATGCTGACTCTTATCTAGCGCGAAGACACCATTTTCGGAATGTGCGCTCTAGAAATTGTAGTAACATAACAGATCACCTCCATTAACTATGGCACATAGAAGACAGGCTTAACTTCAGCCAAGTTGTAATGTTTATATGCAGTACAAAAGCAGTAATATAGTCAAAAAAACAAACATGAAAAGTCCAAAATTGAATTAGAAACATAGAGTAGACAACAAAAAAACAATAAGGGTAACTGGAGATCTACAGTTTTTAAGTTTTAAGTAAAAAAAGGAGTAAGCATCAATGATAGTCTATGCAATTTTGATTGGGACCTAAGCACAATTTCAGGCTGATGTGATGGAGTACAGGTATTATATGCCAAGCAGATTCATTCCTGTCAATAATTTACCTTCTTCTTCCCTCCATCAGGGCAACCCTGAAATGGTATCCCAGAAAGGTGCAACAAAATTGGACACCTTTTGCTGCATATTCCAATTGATTGCTCCAAACATTTTCTAAATCTGCATGTTTCAGAGTTGCTGTATGTCAGTTTTAGGCCTTACAGGACCTCAGGGACTACACTTAAGGGTCAGGATTCACTCCAGCAGAGGCCACCAGCAAGAGTCAGTCCTGCTGGTACAGGTCAACTAGTCACTTCAGTAAAAGGCCTCTTGATGTTTGTTATATCCCTGTAGCCACACAGGAGGACAGCCAACCAACCCTTGGAGTCCACTACTTTGCCGTGGGTATATGGGAAGGAGGTGAAGTCCTTCAGGGCTCCTGTCATGTCACAGACAGTAAGTTTAAATCTCTTCTGATCTTCCTCAGGTCCAGAAAGTGTTCTGAAGAGGGTACTTGGGGTGCCATGTTTATGGTTGACATTAGGTAATGCATGAGCGTGACTCCTGACTCCTCTGTAACCAAAGGGGTAAAAGACCCATGGGGCAATGCTACTCACTTAATCTGCAGTTCATGCCTGCCCTATTGTCAACAATCCCACAGTACAACCTACTCCTAAAAATCAAGATGAAGAAACAATTTCTCCCTTGTGCAGATGCTGTATCTACCCCTGAAGTGTGGCAATAGAAATGAGCAGGCCCCTCCTCCAAGGTCCCCCAACCCAGTTCTGTCCATAGTTCCCCTTCCACTGCAGCTGGCGCCAGCCTGGCTGGATGTAAAAAGTATTGCCTTCTCCAGGTCTCACCTTGCACTTACTTGTAAAAGAGGAGCTCCCTTTGCAAGTTAATTAAGTTAATGAAGTTCTTGAGTCCACCCTAATTGGTCTTCTTATAAGGGGAAGAAAACACCTCTAAAAACCCATACCATTGTTCTTGCTCTGGGGGCAGTTCTCACACCCAATTAAGGACTGGCAATTAAGGTAATGCAAATTATCCTCCAGGAGCTTCAGGCTGCGGAAATATAACTTTTTGAAAGTTGCCTTCCCAAACATAAATAGTTATTAAAAATCACATGTTCAAAATTATTTTGTTTTTTAATAAATATGAATGAATTTGTAGCTGTTTCCTGTCAACAGTTACAGATTACAGTTTATAATCTGTAGTTTGGCATTTTCTAGTGTTCAGCTAACGACCAGCCAAGTAAAATACATTTTGGGGCTTACAGCTAGATTCATCAAGCCGAAAACGGCTCGCAAAGGGCCAGATTCTGAGAATCTGGGACTTTGCAAGTGCAATTTTTGCATTTGGGATTCATCATCCCAAATGCAAAAATCGCTAATTGCGAAATCGCATCTTTGCGAGGAATTGCATTTAAGGAATCTCTATTTGAGATTCCTTAAATGCAATTCATTAACCATTTTCTATTTGCTAAATCGCTAAATCGCTATTTCTGGCCGCTATTTACCACGAAGTCAGACTCCGTGGTAAATAGCGAAAACTCAGAAAAATGCACTTTAGTGCATTTTTCTGAGTGGTATGTCACACACACACATGTCCTTTGGACATGTGTGTGCGCAACATCTGGCTACATTTGCTTTTCAGGGGTGCTACAGGGTGTCCTTTGGACACCCATGGCACCCTTGAAATCGCATCCTTATTTGCAATTAGCAATTTGCGATTAGCAATTTGCTAATCGCAAATAAGGAAGATGTAGGCATCGCAATATTTTTTGCAATTCCTACATGAATTTCGTTTTGAAAGTCCTTAATAGCGATTCCTTAATAATCACTATTAAGGACTCGCAAAACGGGACAATGATGAATCTAGCTGTTAGTCACTAGAGGGATATGGCTATTTCAATTTCACACATTTCACTTTTACATTTCCGGCACTCTACTTTGTGGGCAACAAGGTGTACGTAGGTGTGACTTATTTATATTTTAAAGCAGTGTTTTGATACGTCTGTACAGGATTTTTTTGGTTGGTGCACTAATTCAACACATGGTAGGCCTGAAACATGGCTTTCTCTTTCGCTGTAGTAAATCGCGAAATCACACACAAGATGGACATTTCATGTACTATTAATCTTAGGTTGACTTTTGACACTGTTACCCATTGGGAGCTGGGGGCAAAATGGGGTGCTTGGTCAGTAGATGTGACACATTGATCTGAAGGTCTCAAGTCATGAATATATAGCTCTAAAAAGAGCATCATCAAAAGTTCAACCATGTTCACATACATTTTACAAACATTTCAAACCAGGGTCTTCCCCAGGACTAAAGGAAAAGAAAACACATAAGGATATGTAGCGTATACAATCACAAAGTCTGAAAAATGAAAAGAAATAAAAAATTACTTTATGGAGTCGGGCTATAGGAAAAATCGTCCACGGTAGAGCTTGTTGACCACAAATGGTGCTCCAGTTGTTCCACATCTAAGTTGGCTACAGTGTTATAATATTACAGAGTTAAACTTCTGTTTGGTTTGTCCTTTATATTGAAGCTTTAATGTGCAAATGATCACACACACCATATTCATGCTATTGCTATTAGTCAGGGTATTAAAATTAATTGTCTGACTTTATATTCCAAATGATTTTTCTGTCATTATAGTTCACATGTCTTGCTTGGGTATGGTTCACTGGACTGTGGATTATTGGTTGCTCCTCAACAGGTAACATAGATTGAACCACACAATCTCATTGGGTGTCCATGCTCATTTTGGGATCCAGTATCCATAAGGAGAAATTCTCAGGAAGATTACATTTTGTACTGAAGGAAGATGTGATATCTTGTTTCAGTGATTATATATACTACATTTAATTTATGAAAGCTATATACCCCTTGCCCAAAATTTCAAGTTGGTCAAATCAATGCCAAATTTTATGATCATCCATGTTCAATCATAGTTAGTATAAGTTAGACTAATCTTCAGAGTTTGGGGTGATTCTGAAATTCGGGCATGGTTTGGTACCTATAGTAGAAACCCCTGACGTATTCTAGATTTATTTGTGTACATAATGACTTAATGAAAGTGGTCTGCAAACTAACTTTAGACATTAAACAAAATACTGGGCCACTTAAACCGTTCCTCCTTCTGATGTTGTCGCAATTAGTGCAATGAAGTACTGTTCTAAAAACGGCAAATGTGCAACTGGAAGTCCTCTATAAAAGCAAATTGTTCTTATTAATAAATAGTTAACATGAAAACACTCATGTCACTTTCGAAGAAAAGGTAGTTGGTTTTAGAATTTATATCAGACAGCTGAATATTAAAAGAATTTTACATCTTAAAACGTGCAAGGAAAGTCCTCTTTCTGCATTATCACCCCCAAAGTATTGGATTGATGCTGCTGGTTTTTCGACTCTGAGTGTTCACTGATACCTGCTAGCCAGACCTCAGTACCAGTGCCATGAACTGTGTAAATATATGCGTGATCCCCTTATACCGAATTGGTATTTCTTTGTTTATTTATTCGTCCCTAGTATTAGGTGTCAAGCGTATCTATGGCCTGAAAATTAAAGTGTCCAACCAGGGCTGCAGTACTAATTGTGCCACTCTGGTTGGAAAATGTGAAAACATGTCTCCCAGTCTGCCACTGCAGACTGGCAGAGCAGTTTTAAACTGCTAACAAATTAAACTAATGTTAAAGCTCAAGCCTCCTTTTTTAATAAATATATGTCAACCATACAGCAGTCCTATTGAGTCCTACGGCAAGTTTCTGTATCTTAAAATGTAGGACATTTATTTTTATTTGTCCTAACAGTAAAAAACCCAAATTGTAGTTGTTACTGTGGACAGCTAGTAGCTCCATTGGCGAGTATATGGTTACTCGCTGAGCATTTGGTTATATCTTCTGAATGGGACTAATAATGTTGGTACTTCAATGTATCAAAATAATCATCACATAAAACCTGACCTACTGCCCAAGTTAAATTTAACAAACCTTGTGAGTAAATGCAACTTATAATAAGTCGCCACTATGCTGGCCAAGATTATCTGTGGCCATTCACAGATGCTGGCCACAAAACAGCCTTCTGCCCTCTTGGGGAGACGTGTGAATGAGTTCCAGCAAGAGAACAATAGAGGCCAGCCACTGTAAGAGATGTTATCTCTTCTTGGCATGAAGCCACACATGGTGTGAGCCCAAACTGAGTAGCTTCAAAGCGGTAGCCACCTTTAAGAGGCAAATGGTGGACACACATCAGAGAGTGTGCTCTTAGATTCTGGGTTGGCATCAGGGACAGAGAGGAGGCCATCTGCTTAACCAGTTTTTCCGTGGGAGTGTAGTACTCTGAAATCCAAACCTCTAGGGTGGGCTACCAAGCTCCACACACCAAGAGAGGGATTTCACCAGTTTGGGAGTGGGCAGAATATTGCACTGTGTGATAGCTATATGCCACATGTTGCAAGAAATCATCATCAGGTGGGAAAGCCTCTAGTAGTCCATTGGTTAGTACTGCTGCATCCTCGAAGGACACTTTCTGGACATAAATATGGCACCCAGATTCTGGACAAAAATATGGCACCCAGACCTCAGATCCCATCTGAACTGAGGTAAGAACTGAAGAAGGATTGTCCAGCTGCTACCTGGACCTGGCAAGAGAGGCTACACCAACCGCCGGACTGCACCTGCTGATCCTTGGGCTAACAGGGAGGACTGTGCCTATGGTGTCTGGCATCACTCCTGAGCCCCAGACAGAAGAGTTGAACGCCAAGAGTCAGTTGACTGACTTGCTGTCACACCACCATGCCCATTAAACCTGAGTAAGCCTGTCCTGGCTGGTCAGTTGCCACAATAGCCTAATTGCCACTGACTGCCGATGTCTGGGCGGGGAGACGAAGGGGCATATTTATGAAATAGTGGCACAGTACAACACAGCAAGTTACCTTGCTCCGCTGCACTGCATCACTGGGAAAGGGCAGGAATGTGCCTTATTTCAAATACAAGGAGATGATGGTCGGAGCACTGAAACTTTTCAGACATTCAGCTCCAGTCACAGATCTGCGTTGAATCCATCATCGTTCTTTAGTTCACTTCACCACCCCAGTTCAGACCCAGTCATAATCAAATCTTGACCATGTTCCTCATGGGAACAGTCCAGCCCGAACTGCCAAACCAGGACTACCCTGGACCGGAAACAAGCCTCCTGGGACCGGTTTTGGGGTAACCCCCCTCATCAGTCGGGCTAGCTTGGATCCAGTGCCAAAGTGACCAAGGCACTCAAGTCTTGGCATACCCTGTGATTTTAAGGCAAACAAAGCAAACACAAGGAGATGATGGATGAAGCACCAAAACCTTTTAGACACTTACCCTCAATTACAGATCTGGGTTGATTCCATCATCGTTCTTTAGCTCACTTCACCACCCGAGTACAAACCCAGCCATATGCAAATCAGTCTTGACTCTGTTCCTCATGCGAACAGTCCAGCCCGAACTGCCAAGCCAGGTCTTCCCTGGGCCAGAAACAACCATCCTGGGACCGATTTCGAGGTAACACTCCTCATCAGCCTGGCTAGCTTGGATCCACTTGCCAAGTGAGCGAGGGACCCATGCCTGGGTATACCCTGCCAACTTAGGGCATACAACACATTTGTGGCTTTTCCCCTTGCACTGGGACCCACTGGGCTGCCTAGCACCAATGCAGGTGCCTCTGTTGCATTCAGATTGTTTTTGTGCTAGAAACAATACCTTCCTGCACAAAGATAATCCTGAGAGGCAAGAAATATATCTCTCCTTGTTATATTTCTCCAGGAGAGGAATATCTTTTTGGCGAATTCCAAGGTTTCCAAGTTCTTGTAAATCTGAGAATAAGTCAGAAACCATGGCTCAACACCCATGGAAAGCCTACCCAGGGCAGAGTAACACAATGCCGCAATTTCCTCTGTGTTGAGTTTCTCCAAATTTTTGGAGCCAGTTAAGCCACACACAGTAGTTTTTTGTGGGTTCAAAAATCTGAATTAACTTTTGTGTTGGTATTGCATCGCATTGCGTGGTGGAAGAGCGACACAAATCGAGTCATGAATATTGCCCCAAGTTCCAATTCTCAAAAGTTGCACTCAAGTCTGCTGGGAGAGTCATCATAGTGCAGTTTGTCACCCAAGATGCACACTAACCTCCAGCAAAGGAACTGCTGCTTTCTCTGTGAACGGCCTCCATGTGTCCAGTGGCAACTGGATTTTTGCTGAACCAGGACCCCCCCCCCCATCAACAACACAGTGCCATCAGCATCTTCAGCATCCTTTAGTTCTTGCATCAGTATCACTCTGTGAAGTCCATGGCAGATTACCCATAGAGTTTGGAACTCGACTTGACAGTGCCTTGGTAACTAGGTAACTGTCCAGAACTCCCTACTGGCCCCTTTGACCTTCACCCTGCTGTAGCTCATCATCCAAAGCGTGCAGGAGTAGCCAAACTCAACTCTGTAAAAAGTTTTGCAAAGTTTTCAAACTTTGTGCTTACCAATGTTTTTGGGGAATTTTGCAGTGATGTTTGATTAACTTAAAAATCAATATCTCCAGAACCCCAAAAGATGATTTTGTTAATTTTGGTGTTCAAACAATTCCTTAAAATAAGATTCTTTTAAAAGCTTTCCACTTGTTACTTTGCTTAAACCTGACTGCTCGAAGACACAGCTATCCACGATTGAGCTAGGACTGGGCCCAAGTCGGTATTGCGAGTGTATTACATAAAGAGGTCACAGAACTGCACAATATACTTCATCTCTTTACTTACAAAACTGCATCAATTGTGACTTAGCAGTAACCTAATCTATATTCTACTAACATGACATCTAAAGGCAGCAGCATAGCTCCTCCTATATCTCTGACAGGATGCAAGGACTGGCCCAACATTTAAAGACTGATGACAAATGACAGATGCTACTGAGTAAACAAACAATATCGGAGCAATATGTGTTAACCATTAGGTGATTTTCATAAATCAATGACTGCTCTGAAGGCCTGTGATCAAAAGCCCTTCTTAAATAATGTTGATTTTATACTGTATCTCACAGAACCTGTATGCAATATGTAACAGGTTTTCATCCAAAGCGATTGTTCTCTTATTGTTCCATGCTGTCACTCTCTTCTTTGAAAATAGCATTAAATTATGCTTAGTGTACAGATTACCATGGTTACAGAATATTATATTGATCATAAATAGTTACATATTTTATGTAATTCAAATTTCCACCACTAAGCAGCATTAGAAAACATAAATGCATTTTCTACCAGTAGACATTCATATTTAGGCACCTAACCCTACGTAGGAATTCATTGTTTGTTTGAGTTATGCCGAGGGCAGCAAGCTGATCTAGCCATTGAAAAAAGAGGAAGAGGCGGGGCTGCGGTGAAGGTACGCCCGGCACGCCTCACAGTGGTTGATCTGCTGAGAGGTCCAGTGTGGAAGCTGCCTCCGGTTCACGGCAAACAGGTCACAACAGAATTAGCCCAGAGCACAATGTGGATGAGCTGAGAGAGGAAGAGAGCTCCACCGCACTGATTGATCCCGGTCAGGACTCAAACTCAGCCGAGAAGGAAGGTAGGCCTAGAGCCAACCCTCCTCTCCTATCGACTGTTAACAGGGGGGAGGAGAGAATGACACTCACATCCTTGATACTGATCTCATTGAAGCTAACGTATGTGAGGCGAATATGGGTGGTGGTGAGCAGGCTTCCCTCTAGGTTAATGTAGCCCCTCCTCCTGAGTCAAAGATCGGAAAATTTATTGAGGGCAACATGCACTACCCAGACAGTGGAGCTTCAAAGAGCCGGGAAGCCCGGCAAGGGAAGTATGGAAAAGGTCTGGACAAAGAGCCGGATAAAGAGCCCAGTGACTACTTTTTCTCTGTATCAGATGGGGGTGAGAGGTCAGAGGAGTCCTCAGTCAACACCATGGAACTTAGTAACAGTGATCTAGATGAGGCTGATGGTGTCAAGACAAAAACTGCCCTGAGGAAAAAAAAGGGAAGCAGGTAGATAGAAATCTCACTTGGGATTACACCCCTATAAATCAACTCATGAATCCTTTGTCTAGTGGTCACCCAGTCTCTGATCCAAGTGAGCCGACCCCCGACAGTAGAAGCTATTTTTCAGGCTATATTAATGCATCGGGACGAGATGCGCCAAGATAATCGCAAAGCCTGGCTGCGATGCGAAAGGTACAAGGGGTGGTGCGAAAGTTGACCAAAACTTGTAGCGCTTTCGGGGAACAGCTGACCGACCTTGAATCAAGGATTGTCTCTACAGAGTCCGATCTTACAACCAACCAGGCGTTAACAAAATCTCACGAGGCTCAGTTATTCGACATACAATGGAAGCTGGTAGAGCATGAAAATTAGCAGCGGTGGAACAAAAGACCGGGTACTTGGGGTTCCTGAGGAGGTCAGGGGGGCAGATGTCCGCTCGTACGTTGTAGACCTATTAAGGGATACCCTCCCGGAACTTCCGGTTTGGAATTGGGCTCAAGAGGTGCAACGCATTCATCGAGTCCCAGCGAGGGCAGGAGCCTTACCACGATCTATTCTGGTATATTTTGGTAACTTTTTGCTACACAAAGCTATTTTTGAAAAAGCCGTACCTGAAGCAAAGAGAACCAGGAATGTAGTTTCCTATTTTGTCAGACCTGATTTTTGCCACTCCACCATTGAAAGGCGGTGGAGGTTGATTAAACCATTTCAGGACAAAAACACACAAGCCTTTTTGAAAAATCCAGCTCAGCTCAAAGTGATTTGGGGAGGGCAAACACGATTTTTTGCATCAGAAATCAAAGCTAAACAATACCTAGATGGCCTTTTCAGGATAGATATAGGTATTGATGAGCGTTTAGTTCAGAAAAGAGAATATAGATCATCGGCGATTTCACTTATATTAGGGGAAATAAAAAAAAGGAAAGTACTCAAAATGTGTGAAAAAAAAGTGGGGGAAAAACAGCATGTGGGGTGTATAAGCAGGGGTTTTTGGTTTTGGTTTTGGATTTAAAAGCAGCATGTATTAAGAAACATAAGGGCTCTCGGTTCTGTGTGGCGCGTGCATCATGCACAGTCTCAAGTCTGAATGCCTCTTGAGGGGGGTTTTGGATAAGGGGAGGGAAGTGGGGGATGGATGGAGAGAGGGGAGTGGTGTCAGGGGGAAGTAGGGGCGAAAATCCAGGGAAAAATCATACCCAGAGTTGATCATGAAATCTGTATACAAATAAAGGAAAAATAAAGAAAAAAGATCATTGTACTAAAGTTGGGACGGAAAAGAAGTAGAGGAACACTCGGAGTATTCAAATCTAAATTCAGATGGAGAGGATAACTATCTGTTCAGTAAATGTAACGGGCTGAATGATAGAGCAAAGAGGGAAAGACTGGCTGAATTAGTGAAGACTAATGCATTTGACGTAGTATGTCTACAAGAAACCAATATTCCTTGGGGGGAAAAAGATTTGTTGGGTATCGGAGGGTATAATATATTGGCATGTACATTCCAAACCTCAAATATTTGCAAAGGGGCTATATTAGCAAACACTATCCTGGGACAGGCTAAAAGTAAGGCTTCTGACATATTAGGGAGGTGGGCTAGCCCATTAGTTGTATGCGGAGACTTTAAAATCTCTCTTGATCCACAACATGGACAGTATAACCACGGGGCGTACTATGGCCAAAAGTCAAGAGTATTTAGGGCAATAAATTCTCTTAAAAGTAGTCATGGTTTGGTTGATATCTGGGTTATGAAAGATCCGAATAGCCCAGGGTATACGTATTACTCCGTTACGCATAGGAATTATGATAGGATTTATTACTTTTTTGGGCACGAGGGATGTACCTAATGTAGCTGGCATTAGGAAATTTCCAAAGGTGATTTCTGATCATAACCTTATCATAATCTTGGAGATTGAAATTGCGACCTTAAGAGAACGTGGAGCAAATGGACATTTGATAGGAAACTCCTAGTAAATAGTGATTATATTGAGCATTTTAGGACTGGTCACAAGAATTTTTCGACATAAATAGATATAGTGCTGGCAGGGGGATCATTTGGGATTCTTTTAAGGTTGGCCTTAGAGGTCAATCTATTAGCTTTGTTGCCAGGGCAAGGACTCTGCGTGAGACCAAGAATCAACAACTAATGCGTGACCTAGTGGAGGCAGAAGAAGAACATGTTTCTCTAATAATGCAGGGGCAGGAGGGGCTTCAAATCCAGTATCAAATAATTGCTCTTAAAGCGGAAATAAATAGCTGGTTACACAAAGATCTGCAGAGGAATGTCAATCCCATCAGAATAATTCTTATGAAAATAGAGAACTAGTTGGGAGGAGGTTAGCTCTTAGTACCAGACAGAAGACATCTTACGCGGACGACGCCTGGACGGAGTCACGTGATGTCGCCCCGCCCCCAACACGCAGGGATGCTGTGGCAAAAAGTTTGCAGATCCACTTTTTTATGCCTGGGGATAATTCTACGTTAAGGAATCTGCGGCTAGTAGTCTCTATCAGATTCAGATGATGTTATCAGAGGGTTTCAGGATTATTATCAGATAATATATCAAGAGGATAATGATAAGGATACAGCTGGAACACTACAGGATATATCCCACATAGTGATTAATACCGAACTTGGAGAGGGGTTGGATAGTTCATCTAAAGAAGACTTAGAAAAATAAATCTCATTAGAGGAAGTACAAGTAGCATTGTAAGGAATGGCCTCGGGGAAAGCTGCTGGTCCAGATAAGATACTGTTGGAGGTATATTAGGAGCAGTGATAATTCCTCTTTTACTAGATCTTTTCAGGGGTGTTCAATATAGTGGAAGTCCCCCAGAATCCTGGAGAGAGACGGATATCATATTCTTTCCAAAGATAGGAGAACCAATAGATAACCCAGCTTCAAATAGGCCAATCTTCTGGATTAATTCAGATACAAAAATCTCTTCAAAGATATTGGCTAACCAATTAGAGAGGGTTTTGGGACAGCTGGTCTGGCAGCACTGATTTATCCCTGGAAAAGAAACTACTGATCATATTCAAAGGGTTATTTCATTATTTGATATCATGACCGGGGTGGGGGCTAGATGGCTATGATCCTTCATGACGCCGAGAAGGCATTTGACCAGGTGTCTTGGAAGTTTTTATGGGGGATACTGGAACTAAATGGTTTGTACCACAAATCATAAGGGCAATCAAAGCAATGTATTGTGACCCAAGAGCCTGTTACAACTGATGGGGAAGGAGTCTGGCAGCATCTTAATATCCAGGGGGACCAGGCAAGGGTGTCCTTTTTCCCTCGTATTATTTTCTAGGTATATTAACCCCCTGGTGGTTAAGCTTCTGCAGTCCGAGAAGATTAAGCCAGTAGTAACCAAGGGATATGAGACTAAAGTTTTGGCTTAAGCCGATGATGTTGCAGTGTTAACTAATGATCCAATAAAGGCAATTGAGGAAATTATCCAGATAGCTGAGAGATTTGGGCTCCTTCAGGCTATGCATGGAATAAAAGGAAGACAATTGTTATTTGCACATATAATATTGATATTAACGATTCGAGACAAGCAGAATCAGCAGTCTACTTAGGGGGTCTGAATTCGTCCGATTGATTGTTAAGGTTTATTTTGATCCTTTGGTTAAGTCAATAGCCACAGATTTACTGAGAGTAAATGGGTTACACCTGTCTATTATAGGGTTATATACAAAGAATTGGTGGATTTGCTATATTGATTCGCACATCAATGTTAGTTTTCATCAGTCAAATCATGATTCCATTTTTACACATAACACACAATGTAGAGTGCTACTTAGGCGTTGGATACACATCCACCTAGAACATCAAAGAGTGACCACCTATCCCTAACGTCCGTCAGGGCAGTGAGTCACCACAATGTAAAGTAAAACACCAGTGCACTTCCAAGATAGTCACTTTGATCCATACGCTATTATAGCGTTTCAAACACAGTCCATATCCTTGATCAGAAGCCAGATCCAACACAGATAGACGATGTAGAAAATTCAAGCCTTTATTTTGCACATGCTATAATCCACAGCCGACGCGCGTTTCGCCCGCTTCGGGCTTTCTCAAAGCTGTACAGCACACATGTAACAAAAAAGAAAAAATATATATACTAAATCCCAAATATTGTATAAAAATTTCTACACATACGAATTTGAATCAACTTTTTACATGCACTTTTAATAGGTGTAATGACCATCTTAACCTTCACCATGTGAATAGATCAAGCATTTGAGAACCACCCCCAAATTCAAAGGGAATGGGTATGCTCCATAAGTGATAGACCCACTCGGGATGAACGAGGAGGACTACACACAATCCAAAACATCCAACCTTCCTTGATAACTATCCCTGTGTTTATCCTTCATGCATGATTTCCATGTGTAAGTGCACACCCTGTACGCAACCGCGTAGCAACACCTCCAAATTTTTCACACTTTTCCCAGTGTCATAGCAATATAGAAGGCTATCTGTCACCCAAGTATCCAATATAGGCCAAAGACCATCTCCCCCATCCATGTGGCCAAAACATCACCCTGACTGCTCACCTTTTATCGTACAAATCGATTCTTGTATCTATTTAATGTTGTGGCAATAGTTGAATTCTTGTCCAGTAATTCTATAATTAAATTCACAGAATACAGCACATTTGTCACCATATCCTGTATTAAAAACTATTTCTAAAAAAAACACTGAAAGCCAGTTTTGGTGGTTTGAAAATACAGTTCACTAAGTCTTTACTTCGATGCCAAATCCTACCTTAGCCTGAAAGGTCCTTGTATTGTTGCAGGTTCCTATGTTCCTTCCAATTGCGTAATTAGTGAAATGATTGTCCCATAAAAGCTTTTAATGTGGAGCCATGATACGTTCCACGACCTGTGGGTATGAAAGTCATGTCACTTTCAATTCAATGCCCATTACATGCATATTATTTAATAATAATAATAAGGGAAGCTTGTAAAAGCGCTTGGTTACGCTCGAGAGCGTGTCCCCGCGCTGCAGCTGAAAATCACTCCGAGCCAAAGTAAGGAGAGAGCTCTGTTATCTTGTGAACAGGTAAGTTTTTAAGTTCTTCCGAAAGCTGGATTCAGATGAGTCCAGGCGGAGATTAGGAGGCAGGGCGTTCCAGCTCTTCGCTATCAGATGTCGGAACGAGCGCCCTCCCATGCGGGCCCTTTTAACCCTGGGGACCTTAAGTAGGCCTCCATTTGAAGAGCGCAAAGTACGTAATGGTACGTACTTGGTAACTAGGTTCGAAAGTGGTATTGGCGCTTTTTTAGCAAGAATACGGTGACAGGTACAGAGGGCTTTAAATTCCACTCTGCTTCTCACTGGCAACCAATGGAGGGTCTGAAGAGCAGCTTTAGAATCCGATCTTTTTGGGATTTTTAGAACAAGGCGGGCAGCCGCATTCTGTAATACCTGGAGTCGGTTCATTGCCTTGCAAGTGGCTCCCACGTACAGCAGGTTGCCATAATCTAGGCGTGAGGTCACGAGGGCATGTACCAGTGTTTTCCGAGCGGGCCTAAGAAGGAGGACAAGAACCTTCCGTAAGGTTTTCAAGACGCCAAAACAGACACCTGCTACTCGGTCTATCTGGGGTCCAAAAGACAGGTCAGCATCGAGCCAGACGCCAAGGTTTTTAACTTCCTGACGGGGCATAGGAGCCTCACCTAGGCATGGGGGCCACCACGCCGATGACCAAACAGATGGGTTCCTCCCTACCACGAGCACCTATGTCTTGTTGCCATTTAATTTATCATTGGCATTGGTCGTCTAGCCCTCGTACGGAGCACCGTGATTCATCCCTACCGAACTTACTATCGATTTAATCCCTACGATGTCGGAAGTTACCGCATCCTGATATCTTACAGGACGCTACATACGAAGCAGCATTACTGCATTCCAATCCTTAACATAGACCACACGGCGGACTTTATTGCCCCAACAGACTTACTATCGATTTAAGCCCTACGATGTCGGAAGTTACCACATCCTGATATCCTACAGGACGCTACATACGAAGCAGCATTACTGCATTCCAATCCTTAACAAAGACCACACAGCGGACTTTTGACCCTGTGGTCCTCTGCCCCACCCCCTCGTCCTGATGAAGACCCCACAGCAAGGTTAAACTATCCTGCAACCTCAGGGGGTCGAAACGTTGACCATTTTCTCAATCACGGCAACCTCACGCCAATATTCTGTATATTTATTGTACCTTGTGTTGGATGCCTCTTTTTCAAATAATGTCGCCATGTTTGATGGCAGTTGTTGCTACACTAATTAGAGCATAAACAGGTCGTTGAAGTATTGATTTTACTGTCACTTAATCCCATCACTTTCCCCTACCTACTCACTATCACTTCCCCCTTCCCTCCTTGGGGCACTGTATGACTTTCAATACAGTTGATTATTTTATGCAATGTATATTCAATACACTGGTTCCCGCTGTGAATAAACCTTTGTGGATCTAAAGAATTGTTCTTGATTAATTCATATGAATTGTATTTAATTGTTCCCTGTATACACTGGGACCCCTTCCTTTCAGTGCCATTTAATTTAAGGCAGTTGGTGGACATCCTGGTTGCAAGATCTTGCATGCAAGCCCTGAAACTTTCCATAGCAAGTCCGGGTGCACGTGAGAGGGCGATAACCAGCTGCGTGTCATCGGCGTATGACACAATGTTCAATCCATGACTCACGGCGATCGGAGCCACCGGAGAGACATAAAGATTAAACAAGGTTGGGCTCAGGGACGATTCCTGGGGAACGCCCTGGCCCAATCCTATGTCTCTAGAGTAGTAATCACCCTGGCGGACTTGAAAGCTTCTCCCAGTCAGGAAGGATTGGATCCATTGGAGTGCAGCTCCAGATATTCCTCCGTTATTCAGACACTGTAGCAAGGCGGTATGAGCTACAGTGTCGAATGCTTCACTCAGGTCCAATAGGATGAGGGTCATGGTATGACCCTCATCCGCCCCCTGACGTAGGGCCTCCACCGCTGTTAGGAGAGCAGACTCCGTTGAATGGCGAGGTCGGAAGCCGAACTGAGTATCATGTAATAAGGCTGCCCTTTCCACAAAGTCCATCAATTGTATATTTACCGTTTTTTCGGCTACTTTGGCCAGGTAGGGTAGGAGTGAAATAGGACGGAGGTTCTCTAGTTTCTCAAAACTGATAGTAGGTATCTTCCTTAAGGGTAGAACCCCCGCCCTTTTCCAATCTTTAGGTACGGTCTTGGTGCTAAAAGACACGTCTAATAGATGTCTGAAGTAAGGTTCTAATACCGCCAGACTATCTGCCAGACGCTTAGGTATGGAGGGTCCCGTGGAGAACCCGACCTCACAGATCTACAAATTTTTAGGAAATCTTCTTGGGGCGGGGTAACAAGGTTAGCCAATCTGAGTCTGTCTCCCCATTCCCTTGGGCTTTCTACAAAATCAGTCCCATTTATGGGCTGCGTTGGAAATGGCGAGTAGATTTTGTCCATTTTTTCTGCAAAGAAGTCTGCGATTTTGTTGCACGTTTCAGGCGAGCAATTGTCTGGGACAGTGACTGGTTTACCACTCGAAAGAGTTTTGTAGAGGGAAAACATCTATTTCACTGAATTACCAGCTTCATTGATTCTGGACGTGAAGTATGCTGTTTTGAGTTTCCTAATTAGGCCATGGTAGAGTCGCCTCTCAGTCAGGTAGGCGTTTCTGGTTTCTTTAGAGAGGGTCCTACGCCACTCTCTTTCGGTTCTTTTCAGTGCAGTTTTCAAGACTCTTAGCTCATCATTGAACCATGGGGCAGTTTTTTGAGCACGGCCGCCAGATTTGGCTTTTGAGAGAGGAGCTGTGCAGTCTAGTGCCTTAATAATCCGTTTGCAAAGATTAGTATTGGCCGTGTCAGCGTCATCCCCCCCGGGGCTCCCTCCTTTAGTCAGCTCCTCGGAAAATTTGAGCTGAGAGAAGGTAGCTCATTTTCGCCTGAGGTGATACAATGCTGTTGGCTGCGGGGGTCTATTTCCTGGAATTCGAATAGAAAAAGGGACCAGATAGTGATCTGACCAGGGGATAGGTATAGGGGTCATGGCTTCAACTTCCCCCCAATTGACAAATATAGGATCCAACAGGTGACCCAACTGATGAGTTGGACCGCTAACAATTTGGTTCAGTTGGAGGGCTCCTAGTGCCTGACTGAAATTCTTACTGACGCTGTCAGATGGATTATTAAAGTGTAAATTAAGGTCACCGAGTACCAAAAATGTGTCACTACATAGTGCGGTTTCCATTATACCTTCAACCAGACTCTCCTCAAACTTGGCGATAGGGCCAGGTGGTCTATAGATTAGCATGCCCTTTAGCGTATAGCTATTATTCACTTTAATAGTGAAACTTCCTGCCTCAGTGTCCAGGATGGGAGAGCAGTCAAGTTGGCATTGCAAGCTTTCCCGGACTACAATTGCAATGCCCCCTCCTCTACCTATGGGTCTGTCCTGTCTATGTATTGTGTATCCTGCTGGAAGTGCCTCAAGGGCAGCAGGTGTGGAGTCCTTATCTAACCAGGTCTCTGTTAAAAACACAAGATCCCATTGTTTCTCAGTAAGTAGATCAAATAGGTCTAACTTGTGTTTCCGTAACGATCGTACATTAAGCAGACCGCAATGTATGATTTAACACTTAACAGTCTTTTCAGTCCTACCTATTACTGATTTCTGTTGTACTTATATGGGCTGTATTACCTTAGCGCCCGTTATAAAAAACTCTGTCCATAGTTAACTTTCGTCAGAATCTATGATACCCATATATTTTTAGACTGACTTTAACTCCATATGTCCCCATTATCCGCCAATGTGTCTTCGATAAAGTCAATATAAAACTTAATTTGTTGTTGGAAGCCTTCCCGCAATTGGTCCTAAAATTTACATTCCGCAACACAGTTGCTGTTCAAGAGAGGCAGTCACTTTAAAAATAGTTTCCCTTGCTTCAACCGAGGGGACAGCATAAACGCTGTCAAGCAGTAAAATGCAAAGTTTATGGTTGCAGTGCAGTCAGGCTAGCCATATTCTACACGTAATTTTACAATCCCAAAATCTGAGACTCTTACCTCTCCAAGCAAAATATTCCGCGTTCAAACACCGTCGCTGCAACCTGGCGGCATCGACTCTCGTGAACACCCGGCGTTCGTTATATTAAGTTTTCCCCGGCCCTTCCGACTGCCGACATCAACAAGGGACAAACCATCTATTACTCCTTGCTATCTCAATCCACCACGGCGGCCATCTTACAATGTATAATGTTAGTACCAATAGCATCTTAACTATACTTAGCTCAAACCATGAAATTATTAGGTTGGATGAATTTGAAGAGTGCGCAGGGATCATCGCGACCCCATAAATGTGCCATCACTTTCAGTCATTATTAAAAAAAAGACATCCTTTTTAGAAACTTATTTTAAAATACATATTATGACCATGTCCTATGCAAATACGATGTGTACGATGTGTATTTATGCATAGTGTCCATATCTCTACAACATTAAGTCTACTAGCATATATACATTTATCATAGTTCATAATGTTTTTATTAGCCCGTTTAACCTGGTTGTTGCATACACATTCAAGCACCCATAACGTGCTTATGCTTCTAGAGACATGTTGTCTGCCTCATAAATCAATTACGCTCTATTTTGAAATGGAATCATTACAACACTAACCCATTATACTTCTGTTTGGTCAAGCAATCATTGCAGCACAAACCCATTACACTTCAGTTTAACCAAGCAATCATCACAGTAAAAAAACATATTTTTCTTTATTGGATCACCATCTAACTTGAAACCTCTTGGCTTCGATGGGTCCTTAGCATTTGCCCTTATTCAACTTGTTCTCACAGAATCTTTTCAAGAGAGCAATATTCCTTTGATATACATGACTTTATTTTCTGGCAAAGGGGAAGGGATAGCTTATTTTCTTTTCTCTTCTTTCTTCCATGGGCTATAGGAATTCTACAAGTTCTTTATCTACATTTATCCCCATTTCCACCGCTCGCAATAAGATTATCCATTTGCTTTCCTTCTGTCGCAATTTAGAGGTTCTATTTCCCCCTCTACTGCTCACTGGCACTACATCAATACCATGAAACCCTATTTTATGGATTTCCGTGTTCCTATGTATTGTGTTGAAGTTGATTGCAAAGGGATATTGTGGATTATTGTTCCTTATAGCCCGGAAATGTTCTTGGATCCTCTCTTTTAGGGGCCTCGTGGTGCTGCCAATGTATATCTGATTACAGATACATTTTATACAGTACACAACATGTGTTGTATTGCAATTAATGAACTGGCTAATTTCATATGTTTTCTTACTGTTATATTGAAACTTAAGAGTCCTATTCATTGCAAAGCAGCAAATACAGCACAGGCCACATCTGTAAAAACCTTTGGACTTTGGAGGAAACCAGTTGGTCTGTCTTTTTGGTGGAATATAGCTCGGACAGAGTTCTTGTCTAAGAGTTTTCCCTTTTTGAAAGGTAATGCTTGGCTTATTACCTATCTTTTCCTGTCGCGTGGTATCTTCTACCAGCAGATGCCAATGTTTGTTCAGTATTCTATAAATATCGGTGCTGACTGTGCTGTTAGAAATAGTTTTTAATACAGGATATGGTGACAAATGTGTTGTATTCTGTGAATTTAATTATAGAATTACTGGACAAGAATTCAACTATTGCCACAACATTAAATAGATACAAGAATCGATTTGTACGATAAAAGGTGAGCAGTCAGGGTGATGTTTTGAACACATGCATTGGGGAGATGGTCTTTGGTCTATATTGGATACTTGGGTGACAGATAGCCTTCTATATTGCTATGACACTGGGAAAAGTGTGAAAAATTTGGAGGTGTTGCTACGCGGTTGCGTACGGGGTGTTCACTTACACATGGAAATCATGCATGACGGATAAACACAGGGATAGTTATCAAGGAAGGTTGGATGTTTTGGATTGTGTGTAGTCCTCCTCGTTCATCCCGAGTGGGTCTATCACTTATGGAGCATACCCATTCCCTTTGAATTTGGGGGTGGTTCTCAAATGCTTGATCTATTCACATGGTGAAGGTTAAGATGGTCATTACACCTATTAAAAGTGCATGTAAAAAGTTGATTCGAATTCGTATGTGTAGAAATTTTTATACAATATTTGGGATTTAGTATATATATTTTTTCTTTTTTGTTACATGTGTGCTGTACAGCCTTGAGAAAGCCCGAAGCGGGCGAAACGCGCGTCGGCTGTGGATTATTGCATGTGCAAAAAAAAGGCTTGAATTTTCTACATCGTCTATCTGTGTTGGATTTGGCTTCTGATCAAGGATATGGACTGTGTTTGAAACGCTATAATAGCGTATGGATCAAAGTGACTATCTTGGGAGTGCACTGGTGTTTTACTTTACACTGTCTATTATAGGGAGAGGGAACTTTTTAAAAATGACTATGTTACCTAAAATCCTGTATCTGTTTCGTTTAATTCCGCTTGCGGTGGATGACCACCTATTGAGGATTGTGTACTCTAGCTTCTCTAATTTTATTTGGCAGTGTGGGAAAGTGAAGAGGGCTTTAACATATTTAACCCTACCACAAGATAGAGGCGGGCTCACAGTCCCCAATATTACACAGAGACAGTGAAATGGATTGGGATGTGAGAACACCTGCAGTATATTAGCTTGCTATAGGGAAGGAAGCACCTGGTTTGTTATTGAGACAAATGGAGCAGAGATATTATAAAAAAGTCTGATTCAAAGTAATATATAGCTCTTAGAAGATATGGAAACAAGTCTCAAAATTCATGGCGATCCTGAGGGTTTGTATATATACTCCCCTGTGGCGTTCATCGCTATTTCCACCTCAGCTTTATGATGTTATGGGGAAAAGATGGGAAGAACTAGGTGTGGGCACACTCAGAGATTATTATGGGGGAGAGCAAACTTCTCAAGTTCTAGGCTCCAGCAGGACTTTGGACTTCCAGATAATCAATACTTTAAATTTGTGCATATTAGGAGTATTCATACGCTATGTAAACCAACGATTACATTAGATAAGATACAACTGATGGAAGCTATCTCTAGGAAATAAAGTAGAATTAGGAACATCTACAGTTTATTATTAGAAAAACTACCAGATGATTTCGAAAAAATCCTGGGCAATGAAACTAAATAACCCTGATGTAGATATTTATATGAGCTTATCTGTAAATGCTAAAATACTTCTATCCACAAGTTTAAATGGACAATTGTATAAAACAATATTTAATTTCTATTTTACACCTTCTAAATAATTTATTTGGGGAAAAAGGCCTGATGATAAATGTCTCAGATGTGGGGCAGGACCGGCCACATTAAATCATGTGTTTTATGATTGTGATAAATTATCCCTATTAAAAAAAAGGCTGCTCAGCTTTTGGGAAGGATTGTTTGGCATTAGATTTGAACTGACCCGTACACTGCTGATTTTAAGATTTGAAAGCTCCTTGGAGCTTAATACCGCACAGGAATATTGCCTATTTCTATGAACAGCAATATTTAGGATTATGTTAGCCGCCAGGTGGAAGGATGTAGAACCTCTGACACTCCAGATGCAGCTTGCTAGGCCTCTTGGAGTTTATAATCAAGAAACGGCTTTATATGCATGTAGCGGCAGGCAGGCTAGAATTCGGGGGAGCAAAATATGGGCATTTATTTCTGAATGGTGCAGAGAACCTAGGGGATTGTCAGCAAGGAGATGGAAGGCTTCTTCATCAGAATGTTCCAGCCTGGTGAGAAGAACAGGGTATAAAGACTTTGGGTCCTAAAAGGCTGCCCCGGTGGAATTTAAGAACCGCAAATTATATATTTCTTTAAGGGTAGTATCTGTCTTGGCATTTTTGCACAATTCTATTAGTCATATATCATAAGAATGAATTGCAAGATGTCATGATTTTTATATTTGATTTTAACTCTTAGAATTCCAAAGCTGCTCAAATGTCATTTTAGTAATTGTTCTTCACATGGATTAGCTGCTAAATGATGTTCCTGTTTTTCTGAATTGTTATGTACTGTATTAACTGTTTTATGATCTGATCAGCTGATATATATTCTTGTGTACTATATCAACTGTTTTATGATATGATCTGATTATTTGATTTGTATTCTTGTAAATGGTATTTTCTGGGTAGGAATAATAGAAATATTTTTTTTAAAGAAATTCATTGTTTGCCCACCATTTTTATATTTCCTGTCCATAGTACAAAGTTGAATTCTATTTGAAATTGTGCTCTATATTGCTCTATATCCGTGTTATAATCTGGGATTGTACAGTTTATAGTACAGATTGGAATGATCAGACTGACCTTTGTGTCCTACTGCAGCAAAATCCCCCTTCTGCAGACTGCATATTAACTTGGTAAGTTAATTCCTGTGCTGTGGATAACCCACATCAAAAAACACAAAACGTGAGTGGCAATTGACCCAGGCAACCCTCCAACACTGGTGTGGGTATGCAGGCCCTCATGAAGGTCGATTTTTCAGGGTTCTCCTGTCTATAGGCTGGAAATGCACACAAAAATAGACACAACCCCTGTGCCTCTCTGTGAGCATCCGAAAGCTACCTTTGGAGTAGAACTAGGAACCAAACACCTGATAAATCACTGACTAACATTGCATGTTTAGAATGCCCTTTCATAGCCTTAACACTTGTTCACCTTTGTAGTATGACAGAGCAAAATAAACATGTGCATGGAACCATACCCCAGCACAAAATAGTAAATGCTCATTAGACCTGACAGTCTTCCTCTGTGGATTTTTTTAAACTTCTTTTTGTGGGTTTTAAAACTCTGCGCACTTTACCACTACTGACCAGTGCAAAAGTGCTTCTGCTCTCTCCCCTAAACATGATATCATTGGCTTATACCCAATTGGCATATTTATTTTACTTATAAGTCCCTAGTAGAGTGCACTACATGTGCCTTTGGCCTGTAAATTAAATTCTACTAGTGGGCCTGAAGCACTCATTGTGCCACCCACATAAGTAGCCCTATGACGGTGGCTCAAGCCTGCCATTGCAGAGCCTGTTTTGGCAGTTTTAAAGTGTCATGTAAATCTGGCAAGGTAACCCTCTTGTCAGGCCTAACCCTTCACTTTTTTATACATATAAGTGACCCATAAGCAAATTCCTGTCTACCCAAAGGGTAGGGTGCCATGTATTGAAGAGGCAGAGCATGTACCTTTAAGCTTTGCATGTTCCGGTAGCGTAAAACTTCCTATTTTGTTTTTCACTGCTGCAAGGTCTATCTCACCTATTGGTAACATTGGGATTACCTTTCACATCTTTTAAGTGCAACTACCTATTGGGTAAAGATAGACCCTTCGAGTTTAGAGTCACTGGACAATTTAAAATCACAACTCATTGTGAAGTTGGGATTTTAAATTCCAGTTTAGCAAATGACACTTTTAGAAAGTTGGCATTTACTTACTTTAGCCATTTAGTGCCTGCTGCCTGTCTCTGGACTACACGTCTGGGGTGGGTGACAGCTGGCTTCCTGCATTCCTGTTGAGGAATCATCCTGAGGCAGGATGAGAGAGAGGAGCTAACACTAGTATCTGAATGGGCTAGGTCCTGTTCCCACTGAAAGGATTGCTACCCCGTAGTGTATCCGGAGCCACACTAGGAAGGGGGAAACTCTTTGCTCTTCAAAGCTTACCCATTTCAAAGGGAGGGTATGAGTACTGGACCTGTTGCACTAACAAATCAGTGCACATCTGTACCTGTGACTACTTTGCCAGAAAGAAGAGTTGCTGTGCTGCTGAACAAAGCCATGGGTGCCTCTTATGCACAGCATTACATTCAGTTTGCAAGCACCATTGTTTTGAAATAGATGGCCATCATTTGAAGAATTGCTTCCAATGTGCCAGCACCAGCTCTGTAACAGGTGATAAGTGACGCCATCTTCAGGCCAAAGGGTTGGAAGATCATTAAAAGAACCCCATTCAATATGGTTTATTTATGCTTCATCAAGAAGTGCAATAAATATTGAAGCAACAGAAAGAATCATACCAATAATGGCAACATTAGTATGCATGAGGTAATAAATACTTAACTGAAGAGTTGAGTTAATCAGGCAAGGCACACGGGGCATAAATGTTGCGGATATCTGAAGCAATATGGTTCTTTAAATGATTTTCCAAGCATTTGTCCTAAAGATGGTCTCACTAATCAACTATTATGGACACTTAGATGTCAGAGTGATTCACCTTATTGCCATGTTGTAAACCGGGTGATACTCTGTTGCTATTGTGTAAAAACGACCAACAGATAATTGCACAATACACTTTTCTTTGCCACAGCGGATCATTACCTACATAGCCCCCTACTACTACCTACCTCAGACATTCTTGAATCATTCCAGTGCTGAGTGCTAGAACCTACAACCTCTAATACATAATTTGTTTAAATTAGACCCTTTATTGTTATGTAATATGTTTTTTTTTCTGGAAAAAGGGAATAGCTTTTCTCATATGAAGGCTGCTCTTTGAAATTCTTTTTCATCAAACCACTTATGACAATGAGTATAAGCATCTTCCTGAATTATCATGTTTGTTGTCACCTTTTACCATTCAACCTAAACATGTGTGCTCAAATGATTGTTTATTGAATGATCCCTTTGTTTTTAGTTTTTCTTTGTGGAATTTGTCTAGGTACCATGTGTGGGCATAACTCACATAATTAAGTGAAGTGTAATCAAGCGGGTTTAACTAAGAATTCCACCAGATTAGGCTTAATTACTTGAGAAGAGTAATGAGTAATTCTGCATTTAGCGCAATTTGTTTTGCAATAATATCCACTTGCATCCAAAATGGGTGTGAGAATGCATTTTGCACTGAGATCGCGCTAAATGTAACAGACCACGAATAGTGAGTGTGAACAGCTGCTTGTTAAATGCGCTCTTGTTTAAGATGTTCCTTCAACATACTCCCGGCATTTAGCACTATTTTCTTAGCGCAAAATGCCCCTTGTGTCTAAAATGGCTCCAAGGATGAAATGTGTGTTAAGAAATGGTGCAAAATGTTCTTTTCTTAGGGTAGGATTTTCCCTCAAGTTGCTCCCATCATTTAGCAATATTTCTTTAGTACAAAAGGCACTCACCCATGAAAAATGGATGAAAAGGTGCACTCTGCACTAATAGATAGCGGTGAATGTGGCAGAAAACGAATAGCAAACGCAAGCAGCTGCTCATGCTCACTAAATGTGCTCTCCCAGCAGGATTGTTTTCTCCAAATTACTTTTAACTACGCAAGCAGGATTAATTGTATTATTATTGTTAATTCTGCATCAAAGAGTACAACCGATTACTCCGGTGTTATTGAAATTCCGCCCAGGCTTGGTAGGCACAAACTTTCAACCTCTTGGTTTCTCAGCCCACCCAGCCCCACCCAACTCATCACAGAAAGAGGTGTAGGCAAGATGTGATACAAATGTGAGCTGGTTTCTATTCTTGTAAAACCTTGTACATAACGCTTAAAGTGAGCTATTTTAAAGGCACTGTTAGCCCTCCGTAAGCAGTGGGAAGAGTTGTATGCCTCCAACGGCATACAATGAAGACTTAGGCTACAGCCATACATGACCATGAATGTATAGTCTGGCAATGTTCATTGTGTTATGTAAAATGAACAAATGTTCAGATGGTGGTTAGCCTTTTCCCATGCATGATGCTTCATACAGAAACAATACAAGGTGTACCTGGAACCAAATAAATACTAAGTGTAGGAAAACACTGTTTCCTAATGTAGGAAATCAACCTTTTCCTCATTGTCACTCTGGATTTTCTACTTTGCTGGATCCTATTTTTGCTGCTGTACACTTTACCCCTGCTCACCAATACTAAAGTTTATGTGCCCCTTCTTTAAACATGGATGAATTGGCATACTTCTAATTGGCATATTTATGTTGCCTGTAAATCCCTAGTATGTTGTATAAAGTGTATCCAGGTGCTTGAAGTTAAGTGCCACTTGTGGGCTCAGCACCTATTTTGCCATCCACTAGTGCTAAGTTATATAAAATATTGTGCAATTCACTATAGTGGCATTGCAAACGTGGATTAAGGCCTACCATTTCTTTTTTACTGTTACAGTGCAAAACATGCATCGTATCCTGTCAACAAAATAGCTTTTTGACAGGTAAAAGGTTTTGTTTCAAATATTAGTAAATCACCCGTAAGTACACCTTGTAGCCCAAAAGGCAGAGTGCATTGTAATAAAAGCAAGGCATGTAGAAAATGTTATGTTAACATTAGTGCAGTAATTAACACCCAAAAGATATTTTCACTGTGGCAGGACTAGCTGTCCTATATAGAAAACCTGATTACAGATTAAAATACTAATACTACAGATAGTCTTCATTTTATATACAATCGGTTCCATAGCCCACACAGAGTCTCAGGGACAATAACATAGTTGGTTAACTACCTTGATTTGATTACGGGAAATCACCGGTTGATTGTCGCTGTGATTTTAATACAACTTTTGAACCTGTGAATTACATACAGGACCTCATCCTTGAGGGGGATGAGGCTAGGGGACCGCAAAACTTAAGATTTCACCCATTAAGAAAACCACAAGGGTGGGGCAACAAGTTATATTGTTTACTATCGCCTATGGTGTTAGAGCCTGTAATGGCAGAACAGACTCTGATAGAGTAGTAGGTCATACCTTTAAGAGGGGGGCATCAAGATATCGGATTGATTATACCCTTGTTGACTTAGATCAGTGGTCACTAGTCAAAGATATGGTCATTATCCCTAGGGAAGATAGTCATCATAACGCTTTGGAACTTACAATGTCGGGTCTAGTTACACAGCGTGGGCACTCTAGGTGTGAGTCTGCACAGGTCATTACAAATAACAACAACAGGAGAGTCAAATGGCCAATGATCTTAGCCGACTCAAACTCCCTCCCCCAAATATATTCTGTGGTGGAGCAGTCTCTTAAAGATCTAAGTGTCCCCACAAATGTGTTAGGGGCAGTCATGAAGATTTTTCATGAATAACTACTAGTTTAAAATCTTTTTCATAAACAAAGTAACAGAGTTAAGCAGCAAAAAACACCTTGGTTTAATGATGCATGTAAAATGGCTAGGAATGAGCTAATGGGGATGCTAAAAACAAAATCCCATGCAGAAATCGTTAATGGCAGAAGGTTATATAAACTAGTCCAAAACAAAGCGAAATGAGACTGGGAGTATGAACATTGGAAATTACTTTAAGAAGCTTCTAAAAATAAGAATAGTCATTATTTTTGGCACCTATTGGCAAAGGGATCACCAAATCTGGTATCCCCACCGAAACCAGGAAGACGGTCACCCAGGCACTCATCACCAGCCGACTGGACTACGGGAATACCCTCTACACGGGAACCACTGCCAAACTACAGAAAAGACTCCAGCGCATACGGAACGCCTCCGCACAACTCGTCCTGGTCATCCCCCGGCACAACCACATCTCCCCCCACCTGAGAGACCTATACTGGCTCCCCGTCAGCAAGAGGATCACGTTCAGACTCCTCACCCATGCACACCATGCTCTCCACGACCTGGGCCCCAAGTACCTCAACAACCGTCTCACTTTCTACACGCCCACCCGCCAGCTGCGATCGACCAGCCTCGCCCTCGCCACAGTACCACGCATTCGCAGAGCCACCGCCGGAGGAAGATCCTTCTCCTACCTGGCGGCCAAGACATGGAACTCTCTCCCCATCCACCTACGGCTGACCCACGACCATCTCTCCTTCAGGAAGCAACTCAAGACCTGGCTTTTCGAGAAGTAACAGACCCCTGCCTCCCAGCGCCTTGAGACCCTCCGGGTGAGTAGCGCGCTATATAAATTGTCTGATTAATTGATTGATTGATTGACTTTCACATCCAGCCACAAGTATGGGAAGATTACTTTGGAGCATTGTTTGCTGATCAAGGGCCATTGTCCAGTCCAGTATTAAGTTTTAATCCTTGTGAACAGGTAGTGGCTGATGTTGAAAATTTCACTCTAGTGAAAACCATTATGGCCATCAAGTTCCTGCAGAGTGGTAAAGCACCGGGTCTGGACAAGCTTTCGGGAGACCTGTTTAGGCCGAACCGTCTGTCTAGGGTCCATTGATCCAAAGGGTTTACAATACTATTTTGCATGGGGGGCAATTCCGGAGACCTGGTGGGGTGCTGAAATCATCCCTATCCATAAAAAGGGCGATAAAGGGTCACCGGGGATTTACAGTCTTAATAATGTAATAATAACGTAACGCAAAAAAAATTCTGTAAAATCATCTTGACCAGAATCCAAAATTGGATAGAGGAAAACAATGTTCTGTCAAACCTACAGGCAGGATTCAGGGCTGCAACCAGTACCACAGACCAAGTCTTTAGGTTTCTCCTGCTAATCTGGAAAGAAGTCATAATTAGAGGAAGTCACCTATATGTAGTGTTCGTGGACTTAAAGACCGCCTTCGATTCCATCGACTGGTCCCAACTTTGGCTAGCACTGAGCTCATTGGGTCTACCAGCATATTTGCTCAAACGTTTGGTTAGGTTACACCAAGACACCTTCGCCAGGGTTAGGTGGAATACTGAAGGCTCCCTGACTAACGCCATAGCTGTTCAGAAGGGAGTTCGTCAGGGATGCGTTCTTGCTCCTACATTGTTTATCCTCTATATAAATGGCTTGATAGGAGAACTTTTTAATTGCGGTGGTGACCCCCCAAAACTGGCTGAAAAGGTAGTGCCATGCCTGCTTTTTGCAGACAGCACACTGCTTATTGCCAGAACACCCTGTGGCATTCAAAATCTTTTGAATAAATGTGCCCTAGTTTGCAAAGATAAGGGTCTAGAGATAAATGGGTTGAAGACCAAATATATGGTCTTTAATCCATATGAGTCTAATAAGAGGAAAATTACCATGGGCACGCAAATTCTGAAGCAGGTTGGTTCATTTGATTATCTGAGTATCCGTTTGAACGATAGGCTGGCATGGGCACCGCAGATAGAAAAAATAATGTGCGACCCTTCCGCATGTTGATTGTGCTATAGTTCAAAGGGCTAGAGCTTCCCCTTTTCAGCCCATATCTCCCATTATTGAAATTCATAGGGCTAAGGGATTAGGTGCAGCCCTTTATAGGGCTGAATTATGGGGGTTGGAAAACCTGACTGAACTAACTCGTGCTGAAAACAAATCCATGAGAGCCATTATGAACTTCCCAATGAATACACCACTCCTGCCAATTAGATTAGATCTTGGCCTAAAACCTATTGACCATTATGCCATCTGAAGGTCAATCCTGTTCTGGATCAGGGTGTGGATAAGCAAAACAAAGGAGGGAGGCTTTGGTAGAGCTGATTGCTCTGCATAAACAAAGAAGCCCCATCAAGTGGTTTAGTAAGATCAAGGTCTGGTTTACAAAAATTGGAATGGTGCAGCTCTGGGAAGACCCAGGGTCTATGACTAAATTTATGATCCCTTTAGTCAAAAAAAGGTTCTGGGAACTAATGGTCTCAGAAAGGGTTGACCGGTTTACACATGGCACTTTAACTGCAGGGTTTTTAAATACTAAAGGAGTATTTGCTTTTGAAGGGTTTCTGGATGATATTGAACTGCCCCAAGTTCAAGCTCTGTTTATTCAGTTTAGATACGGAACCCTACCCTTGAATGCATTGAAGAGTTCATGGGGAAAGTTGTCTGTTAATCCATTGTGTCTTTTATGCCATATTTCACCTGAAACCACTGAGCACTTTTTTTTCTGCTGTTCCTTTTCTGCTGAACTTAGGAAAACTTGGCTGGCCCCTGTCTGTCGTATTGTATCTTTTAATTGTCCATTGGAAGCCATGCGTATATTTAAGTCAGATGCCACAAGCTGGTTGGTATTCGCTGTTTCGAGATTTTTAATGTTTGGTTGGCGGAAAAGGTCAAAAATGGGTAAAGTTGTTCCTGTGTTGTAGCACTGATAACAAAATTCCAACCAGATTCAGTGGTATCCCCATTCAGACGCAGGCTCATTTTTTTTTACAGAAAATGCATAAGATTGTTTTATTGTATTATATAAATCACTTTTAATTGTTTTATATTGCTGTACTTTTAATGGTATATTGTTTTTGTACTGTATTTTAAGATGTGAATAATCATATTTTTGATCGATCGAATAAAATAAATAAAAATAAGACTAATGCTACAGCTTGGGATTGGGAGCAGCTAAAAAAATATCCATTATATACAATATATCCCGAGTGGTTTACTACATTATTTATGACGATAGATAGACGTGATTATTATCCCTAGTAGCAGCTCTAATAGTTCTACTTAATACTGTTGACAATAGAGCGCACACTTATAACCTTCTATCTATTGCTTCTCATTGTAAAAAAATATCCATTTGTAATAGTTAGTAAAAATCAAAGTCAACTGTGAAATCGAATTTCTAATGAGTATTAAGTAAACTTTGGGAAAGTTACCTTTTTCCCTGCCTGAAGTTTCTAGAGGCTAATTAGTATGGGCTCTTCAGCTTCTCCGAGCCCGTAATTAGTCATGCATTAGTGTGAAAATGTGTGAGATTTCTCTGAGGAGCAAACAATAGGCTGACCTGCCTGATAAGAGATGGCTACCCTGATAGCTTTAAGGATATGTAGGGTGAGCGTGTGGGCATCATTTTAGAGGCTACAATGTCACACCCTGCATCAAAGTCAAATACTGCTTGATAAGTCAGCTGGGTTCATATATGGCAGACTTTAGTACAAACACAATCACCTTTCACACATGGAAAAAATAGTGCCAACAGCCACTAAACACAATTCATCTCAAAGCACACATAAAAACAATTAAATTCACTTTCATTAAAACCCTAAGATCTGGACATACAATATAAAGTCCAACACTCTGGTGCATTTAAAAAACATTTAAAATCACTCCCATTTAAAGCTGTGCAATAAAACAATGTGATATAATACACTTGTTCTTCTTGTACTACAGCTTCCAGTTCCAGCCAGATTTGCCCAATTGTCCCAACTTATCCTTAATTGTGTTCCAACTTATCCTTAGCTTTAGATGTGGGAGGATATCAGTTCTAACACAGTACATTTCCCACACACACTTCCAGCCCTCTGAGCCTAAGTTTGTGTCCGAAGACTTTTGACATCTTTAAAAATCCTTGACACATTGTATTTTGAGCATGGTTGCAGTGATGCAACCAGGAACTACTACAAAAGTAGGTAGGTCAGGGCCTGGAGAATTTAAACCTATTGCTTAGTAAAAGTCAGCCACACCCACACCCACTAGCTTGACATCCCTAGGCACCTACTTCATTACACTTTCTGGACCTTTAGAATATCAGAACAGGACCGGACATAGTATCTCCGACCTGGGACAAGTCCTAAAGGACTAAGCCTGCTCCCTCTTGCACCAAGGACAAAGAAGTGGACTCCAAAGGTCAGCTGACTGACCTCCTATGTGGTACAGGGAGACAACACAATGCAAGAGGTATTTTCTTGGAAGTACCCAGCTGACTAGTGGCAGCTGGACCTGGACTAGACCCTGTTGTTGCCCGCTCCCTAACATTCTGTGAGTCTCTAAGTGCTTCCCCTGAAGTCTTGGGGGCTACCCAAACGTATTCCTGTGGTTAATATGAACCTAAAAGACTAAGGGACTGATTACAATGTCGGGCGGAAAGCCTCCACCCAACAGTCAGAATCTCCTTGACCATGTCGGAACGCTTTTATCCGACTCAGTCGATTTACAATCCTCCCAACCAATTACAATGTTTGCAAACTTTTGAGGCAGTTGATCTAATGTAATTATGTCACCAACTAAAATGGTCACAACAGCAGCCCTACGATAGATAACCTGTACTATTTACAACATTCAGGATTTACCCTGATCAGTGTAAAATGGCGAATGAGTTTCACATCAGTGCACGTTTTACATTGCAGATGAATCAGTCAGCCAAATCAAAGATGCCTGGGCTTCTCCTGCTGCTTCATGGTTCATGGTTCCCATGCTTAGTAGTCTGCAGTCACCCATGTTTATTTTGTTAGGGAGCACCTGATAATCTGTTCAAGTGTCTCAAACAACTCACTAAGGCAAATCAGCAAGTACCCAATAAGTAGGTCACCAGCTCTGTTGACTAGATTAACACCTGCAAACACAAAGCCCAATTCACATCAAAAGATTAACAAAATATTAGCCACCAGTGGGAGAACCATATCCAAGAAAGAGCCAGACATCCGCTGCCTGCATTAGTCGTTTCCTATATGCGAGTAAGACAAACAAAACAGCAATTCTGCAGTTACCTGAAGTCAGTCAGTCAGTCAAATTTTCTTTATTCGAGGTAAAAAACTCATAAAAGCATAGAACATTTAAAACCATTACATCCACAGTAACAAGTATTTACAACCTCATTAGAAAATGCTTAAAATGATAAAGCATCGTGACATTAGAGATTTTAAAATTCATCAATAAAACCTACAATTCATACAATTATTTAGCCAGTATAAGTGCAAAGGGAGCGGGTTCTCATTAGCTGGGAGAGCAGATAATGGCCTAGGTTCATCTCAGCAAGCCTTCTATTGTACAAGAGATTTCCTTCTAATGGCCCCTGCCCAACCCAAGAATTTAGCAACTGCCACAGCAATAGTTGGCATAGAACTGGTGCAGATAATCCTTAGGCCACATCACTCTCTCTCGTGCCTAGCTGTTTGCACATAGCCCTCAGCCAGACACATCGAGGGACTGAGTAAGCCCCGCACACAAAGAGTAAGTGGGCAATGGTCTCAGTACTGGTTTTACAGGCTGGGCAGACTTGAGAATTACCCTCTACCCATCTTCCGGTTAGTGATCTAATTGGGAGATACCCCACTCTAAGCTGGAAGTATAGCTTCCTGTCCTGAGGTTTGGTTATAATGTCCCAATAGGGCTCAAGGAAAGGGGAGGCTTTTACTTCCAGAAATAGTCCCTCCAGGGTAGAAGGATCTGCATCGTTCCAGTTCCGGCGTTCAACCATTTCCCAATACTTTGATTTTATGGTTGCTTTTGTCTGTAACTGGGCCTTCTCTGGTTTCTCCCATAACTCGTTCATGCCTAGTGTCTCTAGCATTCTACGCAAGTCCCCTAGCCAGCCTATCTTATGGAACTTGTCACAGTTAATTACATCCAGAAAGCCCCTAGCGTAATGAGCGAGTTCGGGGGTGACCCAGATACGCCGCCAATATAAAATGGGTCTTAATCTAGCCATATCTGAAATGGCTTTCCTACCTAACTCGCAACGCAGAGGCTTCATGGGTGTACTTTTAGGGAGGCCGATAAGGCTTCGAAGGAATTTGTTCTCGGCGAGCGTTAGTGGTACTAGATTGCCGTAGCCCCAGAGCTCTGCGCCGTGAAGCGCCAAGCTGATGGCTTTGGCCTCGTATACTTGAAGTGCTGGCGCAATAGGTTTAGTCAAAGATCTTTTATGTTCAGCACTTATAACACCAGTGTTTTGGCGGAATTTGAGAGCCGCCATTTCTGTGTGTTTTCCCCACTTTACGCCCTTAGCTATGTGGATACCCAGATAAACAAAGTCCGAAACCATTTCTACCTTTTGGCCATCCATGAAAAACTTCCCTCTGAAGCTGGAATGGGGATTAAATGTCATGAGCTTTGTTTTGGCTACGTTTACTTCAAGCCCATGGTCAGTGCAAAAACCCTCGAAGATATTCAAGGCACGCTGCAGGCCGCTGGGGGTTTTGGACAGTATGAGCGTGTCGTCTGCAAATAATAGGATTGGCGTTTTCACGCCATCCAAAGTTGGAGCATCTACAGAGGCAGACAACATACGCTCCACTACTCCATTGATGTAAAGGGAGAAAAGCATAGGGGCCATGGCACAGCCTTGGCGTACCCCCCGTTCTACCGGGAACTCATCAGTTACTTGCCCATGTCTCCCCCACTGGATCTTTGCGGAGTTTGACTCATGCAGTCTCATCACTAGCGATAGAGTTTCAAGTGGCATACCCATCTCAGCTAGGACTTTCCGAAGCATAAAGCGAGGGACTAGGTCGAAAGCTGCACGTAAATCAATAAAGGCGGCGTAAAGACTGCCCTTCGCCAACTGCACTGTCTTCTAGTGTAGCAGCGTGAACCGAAAAATCTGGTCTGTCTTGCTGGTCAATTTACGAAAGCCTGCTTGGTAAGAAGATAGAACATTATTTTCTTGCTCCCAGGTCATGATTTTTGCCAGAGTCATTTTGCCTACTACCTTCTGTATTGTGTCTATGAGGCTGATGGGCCTGTAATTCCCTGGTAAAGTTTTGTCCCCTTTTTTATATACAGGGATTATTACCGCCCCCAGCCAAGACTTTGGTACCGGTGCCCCTAACGCTACTGCATTAGCCAGATTCAAGATATACTTGCCCCAGCATGATTTCTCATGGAGAAAAATGTCGGCAGGCACCCCGTCCGGGCCTGGATCCTTGCCCCGTGTAACTGAGTCCAAGGCCACTGCCACATCCGCGTTGTTAAAAGGAGGAGCTTGGAATGTAGCAGTGACCACAGACTCCATATTCGTGTCTTCCGGTCGGCACCTGTATTGGGGCCCGAAGTAGTCCAGCCAGCTACTCTGAGAGACATGGTTGGAGGGTGGTTCTGGGAGACCCCTTTTCCCCCACTTAACAATTTTCCAGAATAATCTGGAGTCTTTAGCGGAACTGGCAGCTTTGAGATCTTGCCAGTGCTGCTCGTCCCATTGCTTCTTGGCTATAGATACACTGGACTTGTACTTCCGCCTTGCTTCCCTAACGGCGGCTGGGTCTTTGCTCTTAATAGCCATCCCCAGAGAAGTTCTAGCTTCCCTACATGTAGCATTGTACCACCCTGCAACATGTAGTCGATTTTTCTTGCCCGGCTGCGAGCGTACTACCCAGTAGAAATGGCCTTTTATCGAGCTAAAAAATTCACAGTGCAGATTAGTGACCTCTTCCATATCTGTTCTGACTCATTGTCAGTGAAATTGCTCTCCCACCCTCGCAGCTCCACCATTAAGTGAGGTGCCCCTGCCCCTGCACTCTTGAGTGTTGGTGATCGAGGCCCTCCTCCACCCGCAGGTTTCCCTGCGCCTCATCCCTGGTGGTCCAGTGGACCTCTGTCTCCTTTCTTTCTTTCTGCTCCTTCACTCCTTTTTCTCCCCTTTCTATCTTTCACCTTTCTGCACCTCTGCTCTTTTGCGCCTTATTTCTGCCCATTTCCCTTTCTCTCCCTCTGCTCCTTCACTCGTTTTTTTCCCTTTCTATCTTTCACCTTCTGCACCTCTGCTCTTTTGTGCCTTATTTTTGCCCATTTTCCCTTTCTCTCCCTCTGCTCCTTCACCCGTTTTCACTCGTTTTTTTACCCTTTCTATCTTTCTCCTTTCTGCTCTTTTCTGCATCTCTGCTCTTTTGTGCCTTATTTCTGCTTATTCTCCCTTTTTTCTTTATCCCTTCTTTCCTCCCTTTACCTTTCCCCGCCGCTGCTGCCCCCGCGGCCCCTCCCCCCCCAGCACGACCGGCCCAATCCAGCTCCCCTCCCCGCTCCCGCCTCCCAGCTGTCCAGCCCTCCCCGACCCCTACTTAATGGCGGCCGCTGCGGGCGCGCCGCTGGTGCACCGAAGGTGCGTCAAAGGCAAGCACGTCTGCGCTCGTCTGCGACCCGTCCGCGACCAGCACCAGGAACCCTGGACCTCCGCCCCGCCAACGCTACGACCCAGCAGCACTCCACGCACTCAACCCAGGCTGCAACAACAACTGCAAGCTAGCATCACCAGCCGACACCCATGGACCCTTCAGCTGTCCCCGCTGCCAGCACACCTGCAGCACCGCCAAGAACACGGATCCAGCACAACCCGCCCACAAGAACACAACCGAACCGAAGACCCTGCAATGCATCCTCCTCAACGTCCGATCCCTCCACAAACACGCCACAGAAATCTGGGACCTCCTCGACAGCACAACCCCAGACGTAGCATTCTTCACCGAAACCTGGACCAACACCACCTCGGGACCGGACATCGCCATCGCCATCCCCCAAGGATACAAGATCTCCAGGAAGGACCGCCCCATCCACCCAGGAGGAGGAATCGCCATCATCCACAAATCCAGCCTCCGCCTGAGCACACTCTCTGACGAGTCCACAGAACTGATGGAACACCTTCACTTCAAGATACTGGCCAGCCCCACCGCCGCCCTCCGAGGAACCCTCATCTACCGACCTCCTGGACCCCGCGGACCCTTCGCCAACTCCATTACGGACATTATCTCCCTTCAGGCCATCGCATCCACCAACTACACCCTGCTGGGAGACCTCAACTTCCACCTCGACAATCAACTGGACCCCAACACCACATCCCTCCTGGACAACCTCCACAACATTGGACTCCGCCAGATCGTGACCGAGCCCACGCACTCAGCAGGACACACCCTCGACCCCCTCTTCACTACAGGAAACTCCATCACCTTCAGCCACACCACCGAACTCCCATGGACCGACCATCGTTGCGTCCACTTCACCTTCAGAACACCCACCATCCACAGACACCAGCACCTGCTTCCACAAAGAAACTGGACCAAAATCACCGATGACCAGCTCACCTCCTCACTCAACAACTCCACCCCAACCATCGCGGAAAACGACGACCCCAACACCGCAGCCCGAACCCTGCATAGATGGATCTCGGACAGCACCAACACCATAGCCCCCCTCAAGAAAAACAACAATACCCGTGCCAAGAAAGCCAGATGGTTTACCACCGAGTCCAGGCGCACATGCCGCCGCCTCGAAAAGGCCTGGAGAAACACCAAATCCACAGAAGCCCACAACAACTTCAGAGCCGCCACCAACGCCCACCATCAACTCATCAGAGAAACGAGGAAAAAAGCGATTGAAGACAGAATCTCCACCCACGCACACAACAGCAAAGAACTCTTCAGCATCATCAAGGAGTTCGCCCAACCCACCAGCGAGTCTACCGACATCCCTCCCTCACAAGACCTCTGCGACAAACTCAACATCTTTTTCCACCACAAAATCAAGAGCATCTACAACACACTGAACCCTCACCAACCACCCCCGACACCCGGAAACCAGCGATTGATGACTGGACAGCACTCACCACCGAAGACACACTGAAGACAATGAAGTCAATCCACTCAGGGGCCCCCACGGACCCCTGCCCCCACCACATCTTCAACAGAGCCGCCAACACCATCGCACCCATGCTCCGCCAAACCATCAACCGCTCCCTGGCGACCGCCTCATTCCCCGACGACTGGAAACACGCCGAGGTCAACCCCCTCCTAAAGAAACCCTCAGCAGACCCCACCGACCTCAAAAACTACAGACCCATCTCCCTGCTCCCGTTCCCAGCGAAAGTCATCGAGAAAGCCATCAACAGCCAACTCGCCACATTCATTGAAGAACATAACATCCTCGACTCCTCCCAATCCGGCTTCAGAAAAAACCACAGTACGGAAACCGCCCTCCTCGCCGCAACAGACGACATCCGCACCTTACTGGACAAAGGAGAAACAGTAGCCCTCATCCTCCTCGACCTATCAGCGGCGTTCGACACAGTCTCCCACCGCACCCTAATACGCAGACTCTACGATGCAGGAATCCAGGACAAGGCCCTCGACTGGATCTGCTCCTTCCTCTCCAGCAGGACGCAGCGGGTCAGACTCCCCCCTTTCCTCTCGGACCCCACACCTATCACCTGCGGAGTCCCCCAGGGCTCCTCCCTCAGCCCGACGCTCTTCAACGTCTACATGGCTCCACTTGCCCCCATCGTCAGAACCTACGGACTCAACATCGTGTCATATGCAGACGACACCCAGCTCATGCTCTCCCTATCGAACGAGCCCAACACCGCCAGACGCAACTTTCGAGAAGGCATGGAAGCCATCGCCAAATGGATGAAAAACAGCTGCCTACAACTAAACACCAACAAAACAGAAGTACTCATCATGGGCCCAAACCCCGACGCCTGGAGTGACACCTGGTGGCCCACCGCCCTCGGAAACCCGCCAACCCCCACAGACCTCGCACGCAACCTGGGAATCATCCTGGACTCCGAGCTCAAAATGGACCGCCAGATCAACTCTGTCTCATCTTCCTGCTTCCACACCCTCCGCCTCCTTCGTAAGACCTTCAAATGGATCCCCCTCGAACACCGAAAGACAGTCACTCACGCCCTGGTCACCAGCAGACTCGACTACGGCAACGCTCTCTACGCCGGAATAAACAAAAACCTCATCCGCAAGCTACAGAACATCCAGAACGCCGCCGCAAGACTGGTCCTCAACCTGCCAAAACACTGCCACATCTCCCAGCACCTGCGCACACTCCACTGGCTCCCCGTCGAGGCGAGAATCACCTTTAAGATGCTCACCCACGCACACAAGGCCCTCCACGGCACCGGACCAGCATACCTGAACAGCCGACTCAAATTCCACGCACCCCAAAGGACCCTACGATCAGCCCAGCTTTCCTACGCTGTGGTCCCCCGCACCAGAAAGACCAGATCGGGAGGCCGTTCCTTCTCCTTCCTCGCGGCCAAAGCATGGAACGCCCTTCCGCTCCACCTCAGACATACAACATCGCTCCCCATCTTCGCAAGAAACCTCAAAACCTGGCTCTTCGACAGACCCCCTCCTTGATGGAATGGAACCTGCACCCCCCCAAACCCCCCCACCCCTCGCGCCTTGAGACCCTTACGGGTGAGTAGTCGCGCTTTAACAAACTCCTGATTGATTGATTCTGCTCCTCAATCCCAACTTCAAAATTGCTTCCATAGCAGAAGTAGTGAGATCCAGATCTTTGCTGATACTTTGTAGCGCCTCGTGGTTAGCCACAATATAGGGCCACTTAACTAAGCATGGGCGGATTTTGCGAATTTGCAATCCGCGAAATTGCGTATTTACGGATTCGCAATCCGCAAAATCCGCGAACTCTCGCGAATTTTGCGGATTCTTTTTTTTTTGTGTTCGCAAGTGTTTCTGCCATTTCGCAAGGGTTTTTTACCAGTTCGCAAAAGCGAACTTACTTGTCGGATAGCAACGGTCGCGACCATGTTGTTTCTACGTCTGGTTCATCACAGCACCCTCTGTTTCACCACTGCCACCCTCTGTTTCACCACTGCCACCCTCTGGCTCACCCATGCCACACTCTGGCTCACCCATGCCACCCTCTAGTTCATCACTGTAGATTATGGGGGGAAAAGCACACCTGCCCTGCCTCAACTGACATGAATGAATTAGTGGCTGATTAATGTGTCACTGAATTTGAACTTCCAGGCTGGCACTTGCTTCCTTATCTGTAATTGCTTTCTGTTGCAGTGTAAATTTTTTTAACAGGACCTTTGTTGTATACTTGTAGCTATTCTCTGAGCCTGCTGTGAGGGTCAGAGCAGGGTCATAGAATAGTTGCAAGTAGGCAACTGAACTCTGAAGGGGCCCCTCAGGAAGCACTAGAGGGAATGGTTACTAATGATAAGATTGAACTTTTGCACCTGCTGAGTGCTTTCAGTTTTGCAAAAATCCAAATATCGAGCAGCATCCACAAAAAGTAATCCTTCCAGGTCAAGATCCAATTCAAAGTGAACAGCACATGAAGAAAGCACTGGGAGAAGCCTGCTGGACAGGAACAGAAAGTTGGAGACTGTGGGACACTTCCTTCCTCCCACCCCCCCTCCCAAAATGGACTCCTTGCAAAAAAAAAGTGCAGGCAAATGTCAACCTGAGGAGTTATTCTGATAAAAATCATAATTTTTAAGGTTTATGCTGCCTGCTGGTGGATTTCTTGTGCGAAATTGCAAATTTTGCAATCTCGCAATTGCGAGATTGTCGCTGCCCGCCGCATCTACGTGTTCGCAAGTGTTTACTCCCGCGATGCGTGATCACGGGCCTTATGACGTGCTCGCGTTGCCAAACTCTCGCTGTGCAAGGTGTCAAGCCGCGATGACGTCGACAAACTCCCGCGGGATCCCGCAGCAAGATCCAAAATGGTGCAGCACACGCAAACATGGAGAAAAACAACTCTGCAAACGCTGAATGACGGTAAGTGAACGCTGCGCGCCGCAACAATGTATAGTATTCTAGTTGGCAAGTGCGACCAAGCAAAAAATCCGCTTCGCACGGATTTGCGAATTTTTGGCAAATTCGCGAGAGTTCGCGGATTGCGAATTTGCCAAAAATCCACAAAATCCGCTAGCGGAACGGATTTTACGCTCATGCTTATACTTAACCCGCCTGATGTTGTTCGTTGGGACGGTCTCAGCTATCGCTTCTGTTGTAGTATTTAGCCCCTCAAGGCCCCCCCCCCCACAAGAGGTGAGTAATACAAAGGGGGTTGTGATCGCTCTCTTGTCTACTGACCACCCTCATATCTTTCATCAAATGCCAGATCGTTAAACTGCAATTAATGTAGTCGATCCGGCTTTGCCAAAGGCCATTAACAAAGGTGTTTGCCCCTTGCCCATCACCCGGTGTCCTACCGTTTAAAGCTATAAGCCCCCTTTCGCTACATAGGGCGTTCATCTGTAACACTTCTGCTGACCATCTACTCACAGGTTTTAGGTCCAGCTTAGGAATCCTCCATTCGGTGTCTGCATCTTTACCTGATTGCCAATCTTCTACAGAAAGGGGCTCAAAGGTCATGTTCATGTCCCCGGCAATTAATATGCTGTTATCACTTGACTGGACACCGATCAATTGGTCAAGTGCAGCCAAGGCTTGGGATTTCCCCCCATCGGGACCTCTTCTATACAGATTATAAATGTCTAGGGGTTCCCCCGAAGGCATACTGAGCTTAATAAGCTGAATGTCATTATTACCTGTTGAGAGCTCTACTATCTTGTCAAAGAGTGCCTGTCGAGCCCAGATGGTTAGGCCTCTTTTCGGTCTTCCCTTAGGGTCTTCAACGGCCGGGACAAAAAAATTAAGGAAACCGAAGAGATACAAAGGCTCACAGACCCACGTCTCTTGGAAAATACAGACGTCAAAGCCATTTATAAAGGACACCCATTCTGGTGAGAGCATTCTAGAGCCCAGTCCCGCAACATTCCACGAGATTATTCTACCCTCAACCCCGCTAGAATCACCCCCCTGTGCTGTAATTGCTAGAGGCTGGACCCCTGGGCCCCATGCGCTTCGCGGGTCACAACCTCCTGCTGGGTCCTTGATGGCTACGCCAAATTCATTCCCCCCATCTCGGCTGGCCACATTGACTTCTGCAAAGTGAGAGCCTACCGAGCCTGAATGTACAGCCCCCTCTACCCTTCTGCATGACTTTAGGTGGTTCCTATCCTTGGACCCCTGTTGGACAATTGACAGCTCTCCTGACCTGGTGGGGGGTAGTCAATCAATGGAGTTAAGTCTGGATCTATATGGCCCATTCCCAATCTCTCTTGGATGCATAGCTGTTGTTAATGAGAAAGGTAATGGGGGAATTTTCCTCAGCTGGATGGCCGAGTTAGCTGGGGACTTATCTATACTCCATCTTGAATAGGTTCTCTGCTAAGTTATCAGACACCAGGGTTAGTTCAATTACATCATGCGTGGCCCCAGAGTGGCTGACTCTCCTAGCTCTAGCAATGTCTTCGCTAATGATCGACCTGCACCCTCTAACATGTCTTAGCCAATGAATGGCCTTATTCGTCAAGGAATCTACACCCTTACCTGAAGTATTCTTTTGCTAACAGGCATCTCTCGAAAGTCACTCAAAACTATAGTCTTCCAATAATGTGGGAAGGATTTTTTTTTGCAGGTCAGTTCCCGTTTTGGGGGTAACATTGCTTCAAAAAAGAGCACCTGTAAGACTTAGGAGAAGAGGCAGTTATGGTATGAAATGGCAATAATGTCTGGCTTTACCTGCAAACAGACTGACTTCAACTTCCATTTGAAATATCACATCTATGCATTCTAATACATTTGTAATTCACAAAGTTTACCTTACTTAAATACTTTTTTTTTATATCAAATAAATAAACATGTATAGAATTCTTCGAAGACTGGGTAACTCATCCCCATCTGTGCATCCGAATTAATGAAATCTGCTTTTACAGTTGGATCTGCAAAAATCTTTCAGAATTGGAAACGATTAGTGCATGAAGACTTGTTTATTATTTAAAGACTGACATTTTACTACAAATGTACCAAGCATAATGGAGAATTAGTGCTAGGCTTTATTATTTCCCAAACTAAAAATCTACATGTAAGCGACCGGAAGATTATAATTTGTTGACTTGAACATCCCAATATTTGAACCTAATACTTGCAAGTTAAACCCAGATCTTTACTACAGATGCTCACCCAAAGGACTGGTATAAGGGAATGACTCCAGTCTTTCATTTTTTGGGTCATTATCCTTGCCTCCCACTTTAAAAATTGGCCTTCAATGCTCTTAAGGTATCCTGGATGCAACCATTGTGCCAGCATTTGAGCTTGATGTCCATTGATATTGTGCTTTATACCCAGGTGATCTAGCAACAATAATTTTTGCCTTTTTCATACTTCCTTAAAAAAAGATGTATTTTGTCCACTTCTTATAATTTGCAACACACTTTCCTTCCTAGGCGAAGTATCAGGATGCTGATGGTTGACAGGGAAAGGCACGGATTACTGGTTTAACATTTCTGCTTAAAATACTTTCATTTCCCACATTCATAGCCGTACCTGTCCACTCTCTTGGTAACTATTTAGCCTCACCTCCAACTCATATTCAGCCTCACCTCCAACTCATATTCACTCCCCTTCTTCTTAACTACAATCAAGGTCCCCTCATAGAGACATCTAAGCTCTCAATCACACCCTTGCTGCTTTACCAACATCAAAGCCCAACTGAATAGCCACATTCAAGCCAGCTTTCTACTTACCAGTAGTGAAGCCCACCCCAAAACAGCCAACTTTGCATGGTGTGATTCTTTGTCAGCATCACAGAGTTGGGTAACACTTATGGCACAAACATGTCTAAATTGTTCAGTTTAGGAGCCTATGAAGAGGCCCACGAAAACAAGTTCAGTACCTCTGGTTTGTGGAATGTATTGCCTAATCTAATATTGTCCAATAATATTCCTGTGTATTTTATAGCTGGAAACGTTACAAAGATTAAGCCATACATTGGAAGCAAAAGATCACTTGTATGTGTCAGTTTTTATAGACTGCATTGAGCTCTTTGCCCAACCTATTTGCTTTCCACTGCTCTTACGAGAGCTGGATGAGGTTTATAGGGCCATATTTATGAGGCCTTGTGAACGTTTGGCGCTTCCGTTGCATCACTTTTTGTGACGTATCAGCGGCGTAAAACATGCCTCCTGGTGCGTCCTATTTACAAAGTGACGCATCTAAGCAGAAGCGTCACTTTGTAAACCCCTGCGCTACATTGTACCTGTGTCAGGCATAATGTATGCAGGGTGGACGTAAGTAAGCCTCGTAGAAGTGACGCAGTAAAATCTACCAGATTTCACTGCGCCACTTCAAGGATGCAAATGCGTCAATATCTTACGCCTGCCTCACAGCAGGCATAAGACTGACGCAGGCCCTTTCACATGGGGCTTGCCCCATATGAAAGGACACATTGCTGGAGTTGCATCACTTTTGTGACACACTCCAGCAATGCTTCACTTTTGCGCCATAGAGATACGTCAGAAATACTGACGTATCTGTAACTCCTTGCGACATGATACGTCATACAGTAAATATGACGCATCAATCATGTCGCAAGGAGGACGCTCTGAGAAGTAACGCATCGCTGCTTTCACGCAATGATGCATCACTTCTCATAAATGAGGCCCATAGTGATTACAACCAGGCAAGCCAACATTCATGATTTAGACAACAAAATGAAAGTGAAAACTGTATTGCTCAGTTTTTATTAACTGAACAATACATTTTTCTCACTGTTACTTTCATTTAGACAAGAGTCTACTTCTTGTGTAAGCCATAAGTGGTTTTATTCTAGTATATTTTCCAGTTTTATATAACACGATATTGGCCTGAAGGCATTAGAGCACTTTACATCAGCATCAGACAATATTATATGTTCTTTTAGGCACAGGAAGATTACAAGTAATTTGCCCAGCATAATAGGATGATGCTGGGCAAATCAGCCTTGTTCCCCAGTTACAAATTTAGGAGCAATAGCCGCAAGGCCGCATCTACCCCGTCTTAAAAATGATTCGACTTCATGGCTAGTCAATGGGAAAATTACATAGCCTGATTTTTTCCTAAATCTCTCTTATCTTTTCCCAAATATTAGCATGTGAGTCCAATACAGTTTACTTTATTGCTGAATGCCATTTGACAGGCCCATTCCTACCACCGCTTTTCATGACTCCAAACTTTCAAGGAACTTAATAGTTACAGGCTATAGGCACACAAAAAGATAGGTAAGGATACTCCAATGATACTCTCGCCCCTCTTATGGTCCACATCAGGATTGCCCCTTTGGGGGAGGTCCATAGTGCCCCGCTGGATCTTTCTAATGCCATTGCAAGAGCGGTGGACCTTTTGGCCCCCACTTCTTACAGCTATTCTGCCAGAAAGAGACCATCGGCCCCATGGTTCTCAGAGACCCTTAGGCTTTTAAGACAGGACTGCAGGAGGCAGGAAAGGCTCTGGCAAACGAGCTGGGATCTCAGTGAAAGAGAAAAGCACAAAATCTTGCTAAGAGAATTCAAAACGAAGATTATTGAGGAAAAGCAGTCCAATTTTTCCAACTTAACGACCTCCTCACTTCCTCAAGGGAATTGTTTAAGATTGTTGACTCCCTCTGTACTTTGCAAACACCTGACCCCGTAATAGGGTCCCAAGAATTGTGCGATAAGATCTCGTTATTCTTCCACTCAACAATTGTTGATATTTACACCCCTCTGGAAGCACAAAGGGACATATCGGGTCCCCCCTCACCAGTCTCCGTCTCTCACTGACTGTCGGCCAAAGGATTCACAGAACAGTTTATCCAATTTCCCCCTTCTCATTTCCCTGCAGCTAGACCAGCTCCTGTATAGAATTAAATCTGGATCTCCTTTGGACCCTTGTCCCCTCAGGATCCTGAAGGACTGTAGGGAGGTTTTACTGCCCCACCATCTGGAAGTGATGAATTATGCTATAACGGAAGGCATTTATCCTGCTTCTTGGAAAAAGGCAGTGGTGAAGCCTCTGCTGAAAAAGCCGACACTAGACCCAGACATATTAAAGAATTTTTGACCAATTTCTCTGCTGCCGGCCCCAGCAAAGATGCTTGAGATACATCTTAATCATCATTTAACTGCCTTTCTCGATTCCTCTGGCCTTCTGGATCCGTTGCAACATGGTTTCAGAAAGTACCATAGTACCGAGTCGGCCCTCACTGTGGTCGTTAATAATATACGCTCCAAGGTCGATCGGGAACAGACCACTTTACTGATCCTATTAGACCTGACAGCAGCTTTCGATACCCTGTCTCCCCTTATTTTAATAGCTCGTCTTAGGGAGATAGGGGTAGAAGGCCCAGCGCTGAGCCTGCTGTCCTCCTTCCTCAATCAGAGGGAACAGAGGGTCAAGTTGGGAGAGTTCCTGTCCCCCGCTAAACCTGTGCAGTGTGGGGTGCCACAAGGGTCGGCTTTAAGCCCCACTCTTTTTAACATATATGTGGCCCCACTTGCCAGGTTAGTAAGATCTTTTGGGATGGAGGTGGTGTCATACGCCGATGACACCCAAATTATCATCTCTCTCTCCCACTCGGTGAGTACCTCCGCTCTCAGCTTCAGGAACTGCATGGAGGCAGTCTCACAGTGGATGATTCTGAACTCACTGAAGCTGAATGGAGAGAAAACCGAAGTCTTGATCTTTGGTGGAGACCAGGATGCCTGGTCGAGCGACTGGTGGCCCCCTTCCCTTGGAGTGTGTCCACGTCCCACAAAATCCGAGCGGAATTTGGGCGTCATGATTGACTCCGCACTTGCTATGACTCAGCAGGTAAATAGAACGGTTTCCACCTGCTGGGGAGTTATTAAGATCCTGAGGAAAATTACTCACTATCTTTCCCTGAAAGCCCGCAAACAGACTGTGGTGGCCTTAGTTATATCCCGGTTAGACTACTGTAACGCGCTCTACTCGGGTATCAACAGAGGCCTGATACAACGCTTGCAGACGGTTCAAAACGCGGCAGCTAGGTTCATCCTTGATGTCCCCAGCCACTCGTCTGTCACTGTAGCCAGGAAGAGTCTGAACTGGCTCCCAATCCAGGCCAGGATCTCTTTTAAGATCCTGTGCCTTGTCCACGGGGCACTATTTGGAGAAAGCTCTGAAGGTATACGATCTCTCCTGGTTCCTTACACTCCCAGCAGAAACCTACGTTCCTCCAGCAAGAATCTCCTAACCGTCCCTCGGGTTTGTAGAGCCAGGTGGGGAGGAAGGGCTTTTTCTGTTCTGGCCCCTAAGTTGTGGAACACCCTACCCCCGGAACTAAAAGCACAACCCGATATCGGACCTTTTAGGAAAGCATTAAAAACCTGGCTTTTTGCAGAGGCGTATCTGTAAGCTGGTTCTCGGTCCACATATCATGTTTTCATTTCTGGTATGCGCCTTGATGCCCACGGGCTAAGTCAGCGCAATATAAGACTGCTTTCATTTCATTTCAGGATGCAAGGTTACAGCAGAAAAGTAGCAGAAGTTTGAAGTCCCCTCAACCCACACTTCTCTTCTCTCAATATGTGTGCATGCGAACATTCAGTAAGTACATAGCCAATTAGGGTATTAGATGTGCCAGGGGGAGTTAGCAGCAGCACCCTGCAAACTACATTGTTTAAGATACTGTTCCAAGCAGTATCAAAGGTCCACATAACGTTTGGAAGCACCAATATTACTGCAGTGAAACAGTTTCTTGCACAGCATACATTGTTACTCATAAAGCATTTTACACTCTCAATTGTTTGAAACTGAAGAAATTCATTAAAATGTACATAGAGTAACTGTCCCAGCCTCTTTAGTTTCATTTAATGGCAGGTGTATTTCCCTGACCTGATCTTACAGCATTAGCAGCTTAGTGCAGAAACCATTTAGAATATAAATGCTAGGAAACATACTTATAAACAGTGCTCTATATGTCCCCCCTCTTCCTTCAGCTAGAAGGCAAATCCTTGGACCGGGTAAGGGTATAAATACGGGGGAGAGCCCTGGAATTATGCTATCCTGCATATTTTTTTCGCATAATAATGGATGTTGTGCATTTGTCACACAATTCATCATCTGCTGCACAATCTGCAGATTTTAACAAAAAAAATGGTTTTAGCCCAAACAGACCCAAAGGTGGTAAAAACGCGATCACGTGTTCTTCTGTCTGGACGCTGCTGGAACACAGTGTTTGTTCTACGTGACATTTGGCCATCTTGGGAACTGCATATTCTGGCATATTACGAGGGAGTAAGAAACATTAAAAAACGGTCTGCATTGTGCAGAGCGCAGACACCAATGTTCGGTGATCTGCACACCAGTTTGTGTTAGTCTCCGGTGATCTGCCCACCACGTTACCTGGTATTTTTGACATTTGGGCAAATCGACCATTTTGATTGGATACTAAGCTGAGTGGGGGTGTAATACTCACCTGTGGTATTAACTGCTGATACACCCTTTAACATATTGTACATCATCAAGTATACTTTCACATAATAATATTAGAACTCCACCTTTCTTCCAAAGCTCACATGGAGTTCCGAACTTACCATGGGAATAGAGCTGTTGGAAATGTACCTTGTTGCTTTGGATGGGAAACAGTTTCTAGCAGCCAGGAAGAAAGCACTTTTGTTGAGTGTACTAGGTAATGACGACCAAATAATTTGTAAGCATCTACTGGTGGCGGTGGGGCCGAATTGTCAACCCAAAGGTTTGCGAAGGAGGTGAACTTGGTCATGTTACGGTACAAGTTATACACTCATCCTCAAGATAAGCGTGAGTCCATTGATAAGTTTGTAGCTAAGCTGAGGGAACTTTCAGTTAAGAGTTGCTTTGGAGTGATGACAGACGAGTTGATTTGTGATCAGCTCATCATGCAGTAGAAGGACAGCAAGATCCAAGAAAGGTTTCAGGCGGCGAAAGATCCATCTCTGAAGGAAGCAATTGAGATGGTAACAGTCATTCAAAAATCACAGAAATGTATGAAGGACCTTAACAGGAGAGAGAGGCATGGAGATATTTTGGTAATCAACATTAAAGAGAATGATGTGTATGTGGTATCAAAGAAAAATTATAAAGCGGGACCTTCACACATGTTAAAGGGAAAAATTAGGGAGCGATCTCATTGTGGGAGTATGTTCCACATGGCAGATTCTAAACTGTGTTTTCCCATCATAAAGGAGTGTAGGAAGTGTGGACGCAAAGGACATTATGTGCGTATGTGTAAGGGTTATAATGTGAGTAGTAACAAACACAAGTCAAGAATAGAAGCAGTGAAGGAGATAAGGGATCAACAAGGTTGTCAGGGCAAGATGCGTTTCTATTATTTCTTAGGAAAAAATTCCAATCAGACGATGGTACGTATCGTTAGGTGTTTATGAGAATAATGTCACTCCATCCTTCAGAGTGAGTGAAGGAAACAAACTGACAGCCAACACATGTTTCACCTCTTCACATGGCCATCCGGCCTGGGGCTTCCTCGGGGCTCTAAAAACATTTAACAGTGAGCAAAAGAAGCATTAAAAGGAGTAGTGTGTAACCCCAAGGCAGAAAAGGAGAAGGGAAGTAGATTGAAGGGAAAGATAGCATGGAAGAGAGAAAGAAGGGGAAATATAAGGCCTTTTGAGGCATAGAAAATAGGGAAGTGAGTTTGCGAGGAAAATGTATAATGGACAGGAACAGGAACACAACATATAATAAGCAATCATTTTAACATTAGCATGAGGCATTAGGATACATTAATTGAGGTCAAAGTTCCAAGGACAAGAGAGGGAAGAGGGAGTGGAAAAAGGAAAGAAACAAGAGGGTAAAAGAGAAAGAGGTAAATAAAAATTAAACGAGACACACATAGGGAATGAAAAAGGTCATATGGGAGGCAAGAAGCATATGAGGCATCATAGTACCACAAAATTATATCGAAGTTATTTGTGGGACCTATATGACCTAGGGTTTAAGGCACTGTGGAGTAGTGTGGCTCACTGGTTAGAGGCGGCAGGCCCGAGAGCAGAAGTCGGCCCGGGACCAGGGTTCAATTCCCGACGCGGCAGGGTCGTGGACCTGGGTCAGCGGACTCGATAATTCTCGCTTCGGTGTTTACTCTAATCAGGGTTTCCACTCGGCAACTCTGGGCATTAGCTTGCCTAATCTCCACAACGGCCCCAACCAATTCCGGGGATGCCTGGCTCCACCTTGGGCACTCCCAGCAAAAGGGACCATCCCACAGGGAAAGCCAGGACGGGTTCCCCAGAGTTATACAGTGCCAGGAGACCTATGGACGGGTAGCAGTGCGCTTTACAAGCTCAAAAACATTTACATTTACATTGTTGGCGGTTAGGTGAGCCAATGATGTTGAGGATATCAATAATAGCATCCCAAATTTGCAAAGATTCCATAAGTCATTGGTTTGTGCATTGTAAACAGGATTAGCAGTCATAGATATGTTGGGGTCCCGTTATCAAAAAGACAGTTAGGTTTGCAATTGGAAGTAGAAGCGACATTCAACATTATAAGTGAGACCCGATTGCATATGAAACGATTGTTGGTAAGATTATCAGTTGGATGGAGACGAGTGGTTGAGAGATAACATTTCATTGGAGTGAGATCCAGATTATAGGAAAGAATCAGGTATGAGTGAAGGTCGTGACATTCAACATTATCGGTGATTAAAGAACCATAGTGTGTAAAATGGAAGGTGGAGGGACAGGTATTAAGAGCAGAAAGGAAAGTGACCGAACATATGTGGCACAAGTGTAAATTAAAGGGGGGCAATATATTTACAGTTTTGTATTTGCCAGTTCTGGTCGGATCCAGGGATTGTTCAAGTAGAGAGATGCATGAAAAGGCAAATGAAATTAGTCTGGGCAAAGGTGAAACGTTTCACACAGATTCTGAATGGTGAGCCTTCGGTAAGATTTGGCACAGAGAGACTCTCGGGTCTCCGGTTCGGGTGAGAAACAAAGCTGAGGTATCCGAGATCAATAATGTGTCTGGAGCAGAGAAGTAATTCACAATATTTGTGAGAAAATAGTTGGAAGTGCTCGCTCGCCGGGCGGTGATGCGGGTGCATCTATATGGGAGCGGGAAGCCGGTCTTACTGTAGTATTTTTGGAAATAGAGGTCACCAATAATAGCGCGGTTCTGTAGTCAATCTGGGAAGGGGGGGGAGAGAAAAGGGTTGGACAAGGTCTAACCCATATGTTTTAGGGCAAGGTAGAAAGGGGCAGTCGAAGACAGTGCCAGGAGTCTGAGGCTTACCTGATGAAGTATAAGGCGTAATGCCTAGTCGGTCTGATCTGTGGTAGTCTGTAAGCATGGGCATTAAATCTGTTCCGCTCGCGGAATTTGCGGATTTTCGGCAAATTCGCAATCTGCGAATTCTTGCGAATTTGCCGCAAATTCACAAATTCGCATGCAGCAAATTTTTTTGCTTGGTCGCGCTTGACAAATACAATATTGCAGCGTGCGGCGTTCCCTTACCGTCATTCAGCTTTTGAAGAGTTGTTTTTCTCCTTGTTTGCGTGTGCTGCGCCATTTAGGATCTTGCTGCGTGATCCCGCAGGAGTTTGTCGACCGTGATTACGTCATCGGGGCCCGCCCCTTGCACAGCGAGAGTTTGTCAACGCTAGTGCGTCATAAAGGCCCGGTATCACGCATCGCGGGAGTAAACAATTGCGAACACATAGATGCGGCGGGCAGCAACAATCTCGCTCTCGCGAAATTGCAAAATTTGCAATTCTGCACAAGAAATCCACCAGCAGGCAGCATAAACCTTCTGAAAATGATGATTTTTTATCAGAATAACTCCTCAGGTTGACATTTGCCTGCACTTTTTTTGCAAGGAGTCCATATGGGGGGGGGAGGGGTGGGAGGAAGGATGTGCCCCACAGTCTCCAACTTCCTGTTCCTATCCAGCAGGCTCCTCCCAGTGCTTTGTTCATGTCCTGGTCACTTTGATTTGGATCTTGACCTGGAAGGATTACTTTTTGTGGATGCTGCTGGATATTTGGATTTGAGGCCTTTTTAACTTTCTTTGGATCACTTTTGGATTAGAAATTTCACAAGTAAGTTTGTTTGGGGCATTACAGTTGCTGCAACTACAATTTTGGAACTTTTTAAGAACATTAAATAAAATATATTGTCGGTTGCCACAGTATCCAGTAGGACCAGGGTTAGTTATGGGTGCATGATACAACTGTTTGGTTGAGTTTCAACATCATGGAGGGCATGGATGGCATTGGATTGTGGTGATTTGTGTGTGTTTTTCGATTTTTTGGCTGTTGTTGGGGCCTTTTGCCTAGGGGTACTCAGTGGTGCATGGACCGAGTCTTTCTGTGCGGTCTCTTGAATGTAAACATCATGGAGGGCATGGATGGCATTGGATTGTGGTGATTTTTGTGTGTTTTTCGACTTTTTGGGGTGGGATGGGGGCCTGTCCATGTGGGTGGGGGCCATTTTGAGGCCTGGTCCAGGCAGGGCCTGGCCATGTGGGTGGGGGTCTAGGGGCCATTTTGAAGCCAGGCAGTGTGCTTTGTTGTGCCATAGGCCTGCACCCAGTCTGCCATGCTTCCATCCATTATGCCCAGGGTTACTCTGTCAGTGGTGCATTTTATTGGTCTTTCCATTTTGGGGGGTGGGTATAATAAAAATGCTTACTTGCAAACTATTAATTGAAGCGCTACATATGCAACATTTATTTAACTGATGCTCCTCTGGCTTTGTTTGCTTTTAGGTGCAGAAAGACGAATCATCAGCCTCATCGTTCCTCATCAGTGCCAGGAAGAAGTCATGCTGCGGTGTGTGCAGCACAACGTCACGTGTGGCCACAGACAACTCTGCAACTTGTGCAACTGCGGCCTGCTGTTCTGACATCTGAAGAAGATGGCCCCAAAAAAAGTTGCCCGTAGCTCCTCTATCAAGAAAGTTGCCAGTAAGGAGTAGAAGAAGCAAGTGGCGCCACTTGCCAAGGAGACTGGTGTGCCGACCGCCACATTTTTTGGGGAAAAAAAAGTACGCCTGCAGCAGCAGAGGGGTCTACTGGGGACCAAGCTGGGAGCAGCACCTCCGCTCCATTGGGCTCAGTGCCACCACCACCACGCCATCTTAGGTCCAAGCCCTTGAGTGCTGCAGAGGCAGCCAGTATAGTTGTTCAATCACCATCGACCAGTGATGTTGGCTCATCGCAAGAAAGTAGCAGCATCCCTCAATCAACACAGGTTGTTGTAACTTATCTGACGAGTGTTCAACAACCACAGCCGCAACAACAACCACATGTGCTGCAAGTACAAGTCCAAGTACTTGTGGAAGGAGAGGCGGCGCAAGGAGAGGCGCAAGCAGAGGTGCATGGAGCGGCACAAGTGCCCACAATAGTTGTTCCTCCCGAAGTAGGGGCACATCAGGAAATCGACATTCAAGCCGAGGTATCATTTGAGGAAGCCACTCCTCCTGATGATTCATTGTCTTCCAGATCCCCAGCAAGGAAAATATCAAGGATGGTGTCTACATCTTCTTCAAGCCCCCTTCCTTCTGATGATATAGATCAAAATTTGGAACCACCAGTGCTGTCTGAGAGTGAGGCACACCATGATCTGACAAAGGTAGCTAAGCGTAAAAGGAAGGTCCCCGAAAGTCTCATAGTTATGGAGTGTGATGATGACGCTGAACAAGAAGTGGCGTATACTCCTGCTGATGAAGGCTCTCACGACGACTATGCAGTCATCATAGACGTCACTCCAGCCTCAGCGGGCATGCAGCAAACAGACATTTTTACCCTATCCCGAAATGCTGCTGAGCTTGATGTTGGCGACGTGTCAATGAGACCACCACCAATGCAGTTAACTAGTACACAACCACCTACAGCTTCCATATTTTCTCGCCAGAAGGGACCCCATCCACCTCGACCTCCATTTCCTCAATTAGTGGTGCTGTAAGTGCACAACGTAGTAAATTTCGGCAACACACATCCTCCACTTCATCTGGCATTAGCATTCCCAGTAGCGCCTCCTCCACCCCCCACAGACATTTGAAGTCCGCAGTTTGGGACTTCTTTAGTGTTAGCCCGAGAAGGGAAAACATAGCCATTTGTACCATTTGTAAGGTTCGAGTTAGTCGTGGTAAGCTTGGTACCAACTATGGTACCGGAGGCCAGAGAGGTCATCTTGAAAGACAGCACACTGTCAAATGGCATGCGCACCTAAGGGAGATCAAGGCAGCCCGAATTGCAAGTCAACAAATTGTATCCGTTGATGTTTCATCTGATGATGACGAGGAGGAAGAAGCGTCAAACATTTCTTCAGTTACACCCAGTACCCCTGTCAGCAGCACACCCCCTGCAAGATATATGAGCCACACTAAAAGTGTGGGAGAGAGTGAGACACCAATGCAAAAAAGTTCATCATCATCATCACTGAGCGTAACTGGGTCAAAAAAGTCATCATCCTCCCGTAAAATGGTCCAGCCCACCATTAGAAGCAAGTTGTTTTCAGATGCGCCATTTGAACACAACCACCCAACGGCGCGTCTGTATAACACTAAACTGGCTAAAATGCTAGCGCTGGACCTTCTACCTTTTTCTTTTGTGGAAGGGGTGGGTTTTCTTGAAATGGTGGCAACGCTCTGCCCTAAATGGAAGGTTCCTAGCCGGTTCTATTTTGCCAGAGTTGCGGTTCCAGCACTACACGAAGATGTGCTGGAGGTGATTGGGGCAGCTTTGCAGAAGAGTGCTGTTCACACTATACATCTGACAACAGACATGTGGACCAGTTGCCAAGCCCTTGATTACATGTGCATCACTGCACACTGGGTCTCTTTTTCAGGGGTTAAAGCAAAGCTAAACGCAGGTGTTGACACGGACAAAGTTTATAAAGCTGCTCGGAAACATGCAACAGTAGCCATGTTTGCAATGGAGAAAACTCATACAGCAGAAAACATTTTGCATGAGTTTAACACAAAGGTCTTTCAATGGCTGTCCCCAAGAAAACGCATGATTGGTTATGTTTCCACGGATAATGGCGCCAATGTAGTTAAGGCCATGGATAAGGGTAACTATTTCAGAGTGCCATGTTTGGCGCACTGCATAAACCTGGTTGTTAAAAAATTCTTGCATGAAGAAAGTCCAGTCTACGAGTTACTGACCACCTGCCGAAGAATGTGCACACATTTCAACCATTATTTTAAGGCCCGGAAGCAGCTGAGGTGCCTGCAACATTAACGTAAAGTGCCAGTGAAAGCACTCATCCAGGACGTGGTAACACGTTGGAACTCAACCTTCTACATGCTTGAGCGTCTGTAGGAGCAGTATGCAGTAGTCGATCAGTATTTCTTTAAACTGGGTATATCTATGATAGACCTGAAGATACAGGTGGAGCAATGGGAGCTAGTTAAAAGCCTGACAGACATGCTTCGTCCTTTTGAGGTCTTCACGCGTGCAGTCAGCAGGGAGGACTGTAATTTGGGAAAAGCTATCCCATTGTTGCGCATGCTAGAGGACAAACTGAAGGCGGTGTCTTCTACGTTTCAAAAAGATGGAAAGCAAGAAGCATTTGAGTTGGCGGAGAAGTTATTACAACGCCTACTTTGCGATGAACGTCTTGAAAAATTCCACATTGAACAGCATTACATTTCTGCTACTATTCTGGATCCATGGTACAAAAAGGCAGTGGCAGGCAGAGTATTCTTTCCTTTTGATGATGCAGATGTTACAAAGTACAAACATTGTCTAGCTGTGTCAGCCACTCGGTTTGAAAGAGAACGGCAGGAAATTGAAGGAAAAGGCAGTACATCAGCATCAGCAGGCCATCCGGAGTCAAAAAAATCCACTTCTGCATCTGTGGCAGAAGTGAGTGATTTTCCCTCTCAGCTGTTAACGACACCAACAACCGTATCATCTGCACCAGACAGAACAGTAATATTGTGTGAAGAAGAGGATTGGGTAACTCAGCTTGGGTTTGCTTCTCAAAAGGTCCCAGAAAAAAGTAAGCAGAGTGGAGGAACCCTGGAGAACCTTGAGTCGATGGTGCAGGCCTATCTGGATGACTCAACAGAGGTCTATGTTCATCAGAGATCACCAACCTGGCTATAAATTACTTGTCTTGCCCACCCGCAAGCGTGTCTTCTGAACGTGTTTTCAGTGCTGCTGGTAGCATTGTAACTTCCAAAAGGACCCGCCTCTCGCCCAAAAATGTGGAGAGGTTAACAATGATCAAGATGAATCAGCCCTTCATACCACCAGATTAAGAAATACGAGAATGCACGCAGGAAGAAGACGAGGAGGACACCAACTTAGATGAGGGAAGTTCTTCTCTGTTAACTGACCTACTCCCGTCTGAATTCGCAGAGTTTGAGGACGAGCTCTTCTTCCCTGACACCGAGCCCTGAAAATGAGTCAATGAATCACTAACTTTCTTTTTTGTCCTTATTCACTTTTATTCCTATGTGTCTGTCTTTCTTTGTTTTGCAAAATCTATATAAAAAAACTTTAATCACCTAATCACAAAAACAAGCCCATCAGCAGAACTGTCTTCACTTATTTGCTTATTGATTTGAAGGTGCCGCAGTCTGCATTCCTCAGGTTCACAAGTTCACAAGAACATGCTCCTCTATCCTCCTCCTCCAGACTCCTATTTCCCTCAAAGCAGATGGCTGGATTACAACCAATGAAGAAAGACTCTGCACTTGTGGGGGTATTCTACATCTTTGCGGGTGAGTTGACGGGTATGGGGTATTGCTGTGAAGGTCTAATACCGGATAAAAGTGGTTTGGAGAAAATCGGTGGTGAAAAGTATATTGCGTTTTTGCTCACTTGCCTGTCTTTGGGGTGCTGTTTGGGGGGCTTCCAGGTTTTTGGGGGTGGATTTTGGGGTCTGGGAGCACTGCTGCCACAGTCTAATGTTGATTGCATTTGTTTTTCAGAAAATCCGTGGTGGAAAAGGGGAGTTGGGGCCTAGCTGCAGAGCACATTTGGACTGAATTCCAGGTAGGCCCAAAGTTTTCTAAGTGTGGCTTTTCCCGGGTTTTGCCTTTTGACTTTTTGGGGGGGGTGAAACTTGTTTTTGCCCGGGTTCACGGGTCTGGGGGCCTTGCTTGAAGGTGTAATACCAGCTAAAAGTGGTTTGTAGAAAATCGGAGCAGAAAAAGTTTTTGCGCTTTTGATCACTTGCCTGTCTTTGGGGTGCTGTTTGAGGGGCTTTTACGTTGTTGGGGATGGGTTTTGGGGTCTGTGAGCACTGCTGGCACATTCTAATGTTGATTGCATTTGTTTTACAGGAAATCCATGGTGGAAAAGGGGAGTTGGGGACTAGCTGCAGAGCTCATTTGGACTGAATTCCAGGTAGGCCCAAAGTTTTCTAGGTGTGGCTTTTCCCAGGTTTTGCCTTTTGGCTTGTTGGGGGTGTTAAACTTGTTTTCGCCCGGGTTGACAGTTCTGGGCCCATTGCTGGGAAGGTCTAATACCCGAAAGAAAGTGTTTTGGAGACAATCCCTGGGGAAAAAGTTTTTGCATTTTCTGAGATTTCGCTCACTCTACCGTTTTCGGGGGGCTGTTTTTGGGGCTTCCTGGTGTTTGTGGGGGGGGTTTGCGAGTCTTGGAGCAATGCTGGGTATGGATACTTTTGCTTGCTTGCAAGTGGTTTGAATACAATCCATGGTGGGTAAGGGGGGATTTGGGCCTACTTTACTTTCAAAGTACGTTTTGTCACCATTTTCTACTAGGCCTCTGACTGGTAGCAGTATCGCACGTTTTTTGAGATCTGATTGGGGGTCTTCTACATTTTTGCGACTGGGTTTAGTAAGGGTCTGGGAGCACTGCTGGGAAGGTCTAATTTAGTTCTAAAACACAGTTTACAGTACACCTAGCTTGAGGGGAAAGATCCGCTAAATTAATTCGCCCATACTTATTTATCCTTCAAAAGGAGATTCAGACAGAGTACGCACTTTCAAAAATATTGTACTGTCTATTAGGAAACTCAAAGTGTGACTTTTTGCACTACACAGCGTACATACCCTATATTTATTTGTCAGTGGTGTTCTAATATCACTTCTTGTTTTTCCATCAATAATTACAGGCCGGGTTTCAGCCTGTGCAATGGGAAAAAAAGGATGAAGTCAGGCTTCACATTAGCGAGCCGCAATTCAGCATTCGCCAGGCAGGCAGTGGACAGGGTGTCTTCTGGTCACCAACATTGATGGACGGAGCGTCAGATGGAATGGAAGAGTCCCGCTAATAAGAGGAATGGTTGGATGCATGCAACTTCCCAAATTCAACAGGACAACTACAGCAACATACAGATACAGTATCTGTTCTTTTCTAATTATCTTTTAAGTAATGTTATTGCTGTGTACTTCTATGAGTGTGACTCTGCATTTCTTTGATCTCTGCTTCTAAATTCATCCCTACAGCCATTGTATAGGTTTTACTTCTGCTATTTTTCAAACCTAATTTAATGTACGAAGTGTTTCTCTGAGTGCAGAGATAGGCAAGTGAAAACGCATAATTACTGCAGCCCTGTACTGTCGCATTCTTTCATTCACGGTTGTCGAAAGTACTACATACTTTTCAGTAACTATGCATGCAGTAGTGCATGCACTTCCTTTATGTCACTCAAAAGATTAATGGATAGCTTTGTACCCAAAGATTTGTTTACCTTCAATTATTGTTTGTCCATGCTGTGCTTTTTTTTTTTCTTCTCTCATCAAAACGTTCCCAAAAACCCCCATTCCAATCCATTTTCCAAACCCTAACCCTCTTCCCCCGGGCTGTGTGGTTTTGATTTATGTGTGACTAAATGACAGCAATAATTCCACACACTTGCTGTGGAGGATAAGGTCATAGCAACAGGCTGGTGAAGGAATCCGAGGATATATTCTTACTCAGCTTGACACAGACCCATGACTATTGGCAAATGAAAGCAGATTTTCATGTGCGCCATCAACTTGATTGATCATCAAGAACATCCTCCTCCTAGACGTGGCAAATGATTACGCTGCTGTGTCCTTCACCTTCAGTACTATTTCTTGTAGTAGTAGCCAATGTCAAAGAAATTCAACGCAAGTAGTAGCTATACTTTCAATACTTTACCATTTGTTAGGCTACATTGTGGCACTGTTCTAGTGTACTGTCACCTGCTATATTCTCTATCTTACCGTTCTAATGCTACGGTAAGGACAAACAAGGTTTCATTTTCTTTTTTTTCATATGCTCTAACTGCCACTGTCTAACACCACTAGTACCACCGCAATGATGACATTTCATCCGCCCAGGATTGCCAACCTTAACCGCGATTTCCCGTGCAGCCAGCCCTGTGCCTAGCCCTATTTCCAAACACAAATTACAGGTAAGATAAGCGTTTGGGGGGAGGTAGTATAATAGAGTATTAGGAGAGACGAGAGACTGACGGTAGTACTAGTAAAGTCCTAGGACTATTGAATTCACTTACTCTGTGAGAGGCGCTTAGTTTTGAAAACATTTGGGCAATTACTTACACAATTTGAATCAAGATGCCACTTAAGTTTCAGGAAAACAAACTTACTGTTAAACCCCCACCCACCAGCCTCAAAAACAGTAAAAAGCATGTATGCTAAGATAAAGTTTAAAGTATATTTATATCCCTAACATAAATAATCTCCTGCAAGACCCAACCCAACCCCCCTCCCAAACCCCAACAAATGTCCGTGAAAAGTCCAAAAAACCCAACTCCCAATTCCCACCCCCCAGAAGTCTGTAAAAAAGGGGCAAGGGACAGTCTCCTCCTCCTGCTGGCTGCTGTTTACTTTTCGGGCCAGGTCGGCATGCTCCTTGCGGAGGGTCTCGAGCAGGGTTTTGGTGTTCAACAGCTCCTGCTCGAGGTAGGACACCCTGAGTGAAAGGCGGTGCATCCTTTTTTTGGTACGGCTGTGGGGGGCTGCTGATTTTTTTGCTGCTCGTCGGTGGCGGGTGGCTGCGGTACCCCGGCTCCGTACCGCTGGTGACCTACTGCGCTGACTGGCTGACCCAGGGAGCGCGGAGGAGGATGCAGCTGTCCCGGTCGATGTGTGGTCGACTGCGTGTCCCCCTCCTCCTGGGCCACCAGCCGCCGATATTCCGCGACAGTCGCCTCCAGCACCCGAGAAAAACAGACGCCCGCCATTATGAGTGAGACAGACTTGCGTTACTGTACCGGTCCAGTACATGCAGGTGGTAATGCTCTTACTTTTCTATTACAGGTGGCACTGAGAATACTCTGTTACAAGGGCTACTGCTTAATTAATTTAACTTTCACCCTACAGTGCCAATGAATACTAGAAAAGGAAAATGAAGAAGATAAATAATCTGATTATCTATCACTGCACATGGTATGTATTTGCTTACATATGGGATGACTTTAGGTGCTTTGCTTTTTATTGAGTGAACAGTGATACATTCACACATGAATGACCGAGTTCTACTAAACTTATTAACAGAGGTAGTGAGTGGCCATCGTAATAGCCGGATATATGCTGTGCTTGCAATACAAACTACTGCTACTATTCATGGTAGTATTCAGACAAAATTAAAACTTCTTTTCCTTGCCTTTCCTACACTGGAACGGACGTGTGGGTGCAGTGTTACATGCTCTTCAAAGTAACACTTAGTTCATCCAGTGACTGTCTATTCTCTCTAGATACACATATGCTATCTAAGAGTCAGATAGTACCATGATCCAGGCATCCATCCATTCAAACTATATGTCAATCATTCTTCTTCATGTCTCTCATCTGGACAAACCTTACGTTTTCTCACGGGAAAACAACCTTTTCATTTTATTTGGGAAACCACAAGCCATACATCCGTGCTTGACTTGCATTTGAATTTCAACCAAAGGATATATTGCGCACACATATAGTTTCTGTTTCACCCACCCAGGCTGTTCTCCTTCCACCCATCCTTGCTTCATCCTTCACCCAGCCATGCATCATATTCCTTCCCAGTCACCTCGGGCACCAAACAAACACGTATCATTCTTCTTTGTCAGTCATCATTACTTTTAACTTGCTCGTCCTTCCACACTTACTTACACCCTTCTTTCGCTTTTCGTTCATCCCATCCATCAAGTTCATCTCAGATCTGATTTGGATTCTCGAAAAAAAATTCACCGCTGAGTTGCAGTAAATTTAGAGGAGGCTACTACCTGGTTGATAACAACTTTGTTCTAAATTTGAAAGTCTTCTTAACAGTATAGTAACTTAACTGTATAACATATATACTACACCCGTGCAGAGAGCACACTCTGCAGTCTGTAATCTCAATAAGTAAAGAATATAAGAGCTTACCACTGCCCGCCACTACCGTGGCAACCCTCACAGCAGTTTCCTCCGGCACTTGCACCGCCTCCTCCCCAGAAGTGTCCTCCTCTACCTCCGCGCTGGCCCCGGCACCAGATGTTCCACCTACAAAGTACATTTAAGAATGTTAGATGTCATAGACATACACCACTCACTAGTATTTTGTCTAGGAATGAAGAAATGTGAATACAGAAAACAATCTAATAATTTGTGACTGTCTACTCTAAAGTAAAAATGTCTCTTTTTCCAGGGAAGGGCGTTGTCTTGCTGCACTTTTTGGCACAACTGATGAATGCTTACTTTTTAACACGCACCATTTTTCTCATAACAGACAGAAGCTTCACTTCTAAGAACAAGAGCAAGATCAGATCATCATCACTAAGACGGAGTGACCAACGATTCAGCACCAAAAAGAAAAAATTAAGTTCAAACCAGGTGAGGGCTCGGCTCGCCCACAATTAATGTGTGAAATAAATCACTAAGCACTTTTCCATTTTTAATCAACCGTTTCTGTTTTATGACAAACTTGATTTTAATAAATGTTTTTACTTTTAATAAAGCTTTAAAACTTAAATAGACTCCGTGGTTTTTGGGCAAGAGTGACTGAGCAAAATGTTTTACAATTTGCAAGCATGAGTCCGTGCCTCTGACACTTCTGGACTCTGACTCCGTACTCTTGCCCTGCATTGGATAATCATCATTGGGGATCAATCATCGATGAATTTGGGAACTAAATGACTCTGCCACACTATCTAGCCAGTAAGGAGATTGGGGGTTCGTCAAAGTCTGTTATCACTGCGGTATGTGGAAAGTCTACCTGCGCCTATTATAATTGATAAACAATGCACTATTTAGTGTCCATAGTTCTGTTTGTGCAGATTTGTCCCTGCAACAGTCGTAGTATGGATTGTCCTCCTATCCAACCCAAAAGTAAAGTAGTATCTTATTCTTTCTTGGTGGTAATTCTCATTTTATTGTTGGGAATTGTCAAAGCATAAACATTTAGAAGACTTGAAAAGACATTATGGACAATCCCAGAGGACTGCACTCAGTGCATAGAGCTATTGCTGACTAGAATGGGAGTGTCGTTTAACACCTTTTGCCAACTGTGCAATCTTAGTTAGCTACACAGACAGACTAATAAGAATAATCTAGTAATACCACAGGGTGTCATAGTAGAGACAGGATAAGAATTTATATACAGTCTACAAGAAGATCAAAGACGATTTAGAAAAAATCGAATGAGGAACGCTAGGAAAAAATAGGTACTCTATATTAAAATTAAAACTTACCGGGGCCAGCAAAGGAGCCCTCGTCTGACCGATCCTGGCCGTCTACAGCAGCAGCAGCCGATACCACCTCCTCTCTCCTCTTGCCCCTGGGGGGAGCTGATGTATAACATGAAAGAAAGAAAGACCTGAAAACATGGATGATTGTTGTCAACCAAATCAAACATTTCAAAAGAACAATAACAAAATATTTTGGCGAAATTGCAATTAGACAACTATTCCACGGGATATATTGACCTATCTCATGTGGTCTACTACGATATTAGTATTGCTTGATTTGCGGACCGTCGACTTGGAAAGTTATGTAACTCACTAAACAAACTACTAAAAAGGTTCGCCTAGGACTGGCAGGCAGCAGTCCGCAGCACGCGAAGTGACAGACAAACTCCATCATGATTGCAGATCAGTGACAACACTAAAAAGTTTCCTACTACATTACCAGTCATTAAAATACTCAAACTATCAATCCACCACCACTATTTCTTCTTATTGCCAGGTGTACAAAGGAAGGACTGGACTTGAGTCTGTAGGGGCAGATTTACAAGACCCTTGCGGCTCCTTTGCTCCGTTTTTGCGTGACTTTTGTGACGCAGCGGAAGAACAAAAGAGGCGCCATGGTGCGGCGTATATTAACAACGTGACGCATATGGGAGATGCATCACGTTGTAAAGCCCTGCGCCATCAGGGGGCGTTCCGGCGCAAGGGAGGGCGTTCCTGCACAGGAACGCATCCTAAAAGTGGCTGAGGGAAATCTACAAGATCTCAATCAGTCACTTTTAGGACAATGATGCGTCACTCAAACCCTGCGCCTGCTTGAAGCAGACGTACGGCTTGACGCAGCATTGGGGAGATAGGGCACCCCAGAGCATTGCTGGAGCTGCGCCATCGTTGCGACGCAACTCCAGCAATGCGACGCCTTTACGGCACAGATGAGTAACGCTTAGGTGATGTTTTGGGCCCATGGTGCGCTGCATTGTAAATACGGCGCACCATGAGTGGTGGTGGCGTGGCGCACAATTACTGGCGCATCCCTGCTACTTTGCAGGGATGCACTGCTAATTACAAATCTGCCCCTTAGTGTCTAGCATTACGCAGTTCTGTAAACTACACTCATACATAATTTCTCAGGCCAATGAAATGAACACAAAATGGAAAACAAATAGGCATAGTAGCAATGCTACTGAGAAGGAGAGCAGTGCACCTGAAATGCACAGAAGATTTTGAAATATAATTTACCTACACTGTAATCGGCAGCATTATTGCTCTTGGTAAAAAACAAAAATTTGCAATATAATAACACACAGAGCAGGAGAAAAAAGAGTAGTGATGAAATAGCTACTACTACTCACCAAGCCCAGGGATCTCGACGTCGAGCAGGTCGAGCAGGTCGCGTTCTCGGTCCAGGAGATCCGTCCAACGGTGGATGGCCTGGTTGTAGGTGCGCCGGACTCGAGAGTTTTCATACATGGCCCAGCACACCTTCTCCCACCGCTTCCGGCGCTCCCGGAGCCTGGTGCCGCTTGCAATCCTGTCGCCTGCCGCGATGGTCCTGGGGAGCCGACGCTGAACATAGTACACCAGTGCGGCCACCTCATCCGCGCTAAAGATCTCCCGTGGCATCACTAGCTCCCCCCTCCCGCACGGGAGCCGGGCACGGGTGCGGGACCCTTTCCCTTCTCAGACTGCTTCCCGGCTCCCTTTACCAGAAAGGAAGGTAAATAATAAATAATAAATAGAATAGGGAAGAAGAAAAGAAAAGAGTTTAAAAAGGTAGTTTAAAATTAACCAAAAGTAGCAGAAAAACACAAAAATATAGAGCTAGAAAAATAGAGGGATAGATAATAAGTAAAATAGATTAAAAAAAACTTCAAACAAGCAAAGGATGGCAGAGATTGAGAGAGGATACAGAAAGGATGCCCAGAACCATAGCAATGAATAAAAAACAAGATGGCCGCGCCCGTTCACGACCGCGTGGGTAAGTTCGCGCGAGATTTCCCCCGCGATCACACGCGAACTTGTACTAGCGAGCCGCACACTTTGCGAGATTACACATAGCGCCTGGAAACGGAAATACATCACGCAAACAAGATGGCCGCGTCCATGTACGACCGCTAGGGTAACTTTGCTTCGTTGCGCTACAAGCGGCTCGCGAAAACACAAAAAACCACGGGAACTAACACGCCGCAAAAAAACAAATCGCATATTCGCACGAATTTGCGGCTTCCGAATTTGATCTCGCGCAAATTCGCGCCCCGCGAATCGCGTAAATTTGCAGAAAAACGATTTTTGCAAAACTGAAAGCACTTAGCAGGTGCAAAAGTTCAAGCTCATCATTAGTAACCATTCCCTGTAGTGCTTCCTGAGGGGCCCCTCCAGAGTTCAGTTGCCTACTTGCAACTATTTTATGACCCTGCTCTGACCCTCACAGCAGGCTCAGAGAATAGCTACAAGTATGCCACAAAGGTCCTGTTAAAAAAAATTACACTGCAACAGAAAGCAATTACAGATAAGGAAGCAGGTGCCAGACTGGAAGTTCAAATTCAGTGACACATTAATCAGCCCCTAATTCATTCATGTCAGTTGAGACAGGGCAGGTGTTCTTTTCCCCCAATAATCTACAGTGATGAACCAGAGGGTGGCAGTGATGAACCAGAGGTGGCATGGGTGAACCAAAGGGTGGCAGTGGTGAAACAGAGGGTGGCAGTCGTGAAACAGAGGGTAGAGCGATGAACCAGACGTAGAAACAACATGGTCGCGACCGTTGCGACCCGACAAGTAAGTTTGCGTTTGCGAACTGGTAAAAAACCCTCGCGAACTCGCAGAAACCCTTGCGAACACAAAAAAAATCTGCAAATTCGCGAAAGTTCGCGAATTTTGCGGATTGCGAATTTGCAAATATGCAAATTCGTGAATTCGCAAAATTCGCCCATGCTTAGTAGTCTGTTACCCTATTGTATTGAACGATGACCATTTTATCACGGCATAAAAAGGGTACTTCTGTGTCATAGGTGGTTGGGCTGATCGGGAAATTTGGACGCCATGATGGATTGATGGATGTATAGCGTGGCGGCCATGATTAAAACAGGGTTTTACAAAAGTAATGGTTACTATATAACAATGCAACATTAAAATAAGCCAAAAGGGCAAAGGCAAACTGCAATCCCCTTGGTAAGGGGAAGGTGAGTGGCAGTCCTAATTAGCGAAGGAGCAAGATCTAGCCTCTTGCTTTTGGGGATAAAGGATTTTAGATTGGGCTAAACTGAGCCCGGCATAAGGTGGTTTGTGGTTTAAAAGGAAGCAAATCCTTAACTGATAATATCAAGAGGAAAATACATAAAGAAAAAGTTAATTAAAGGATTTGTAAAGAAGTAATAGGAATGAGGAAAAGAAAAGTAATCGGGGGAAGGTGATAATGGGATTCCATAAGGGCTCTAATTACAAGGTGTCGTATTATGGATCTGTCTGTCATGTGGTGGACCTAGCCGAGTTGGCCATAAATGGAAGTAGGATTGTTATTGACTCAAGGATTGATTCGTGAAGATACTGGTGGGTTGGGATCCTAAAAGGGGGGAAGGGCGGGTTGAAACAAGGTTTAGGATGTGAAAATATTGGGTGATTGTTGTGTAGATCAGGGATGGGCATATCTGTAAGGGTTGCCCTGTATTCCCTGGTAGGTACACATATGAAGCGGGGAGAGAAAGACCCAGGGGATAGCCTAGTAGAGCTCAAGAGGAGAGAGATATGCACGATGTGACATACGTCGTGCTATCCCCCCCCAAGAAAAGTACTCTTATATTAACAGTGGTCTCCTTCTCTGCGATGTGGTTGATATTTCCGTATTAGTCTTCTCCTAGCCATTGATGCATTTCTGCGTCTTTATTTAGGCCCAAAGCCACTGTCTTAAAATTCAGGATAAGTTCACTTTCTCATCTCCTGAGTTTCAGTTCATGGTCTCCCCCTCTTTTAGCTGGATGAACAATTTCCAGATCAAAGAAGGTGAAGTATTTTTAATGTGGGTGCTTGCAGTGCAAATGTTCCGTCAGTGGGTGACCAGTGTTGTACTTATGTATGTTGTGGAAGTGTTCTTGAATTCGGGTACGTAGTGGTCGTTTTGTGCTTCCAATGTAGGGAAGGTTGCAGGGGCAGATGAATACATAGACCGTAAATTTGCTGTTGCAATCAATCCATTCTTTTGTGGTAAATTCCTTTCCTTGCGTTAATGGTACTTGCATTGTTTTGCTTCTGCTCAATTTACAAATGCTGCAGTTTCTGTAGGTGTGAAACCCTGCAGGTCTATCCAGGAATGTGGTGATGGGTTTCCGTTTGTCCTCAAATTCAGATTTACATAGAAGACTCTTTAGGTTGGGCACTCATTTGAAAGTCATTTCTGGATAGGTTTTCAGATGTTCAGTTGGTGCAAAGACTTGGGGCCTCATTTCAGAGGTTTTGGTGCTGGACAGAGCTGAAAGGAATGTTGCTAGGCTGCCCTTTCGACAAAACAAAAGGGCAGGAATGCGCACTATCAATAAGACATTCATGAGCCTCATTCATGTAAAGTGTTACATCGCTGTGACAAAACAGCATTGCAACCTTTACATTGCTCCCTCCTTGCGACACATGGATGTGCCGTATTCAATGTACTGCACTCCATGTCGCAATCAATGACAGATACATCTGGAATACTGACGTATCTGGTAGCACTAAAGTCATGCATTGCTTCAGTTGTGTTGCAAGCATGACGCAACTCCAGCAATGCATGGGGTCAGCCTATCCTATTGAACTGCATCACTCTTACACCTGCCATGAGGCAGACATAAGGTTTGGCGCAGTGGTGTCCTAGAAATGTCGCAGTGAAATCTGAGAGACTTCACTGCACCAATCCTAAAAGGCTTTGTTGCGTGGGAACGCCCACCCTGCATATATCATACCAGACACAGGTATAATGTGGCACATGGCTTCACAAGGTCACACATATGTCTACATGCATCACTTTGTAGATACAGTGCAATCACGCTGCAAGTACATCAAGAAAATGACACACTAGCAGCGTTAAATTGCCGGAAGGGGCCCAGGATTCAGACCCAATGTCGTGTTCCGCTACGATGGTGTACAATGGCTGCCATGCACCAACACAGGCACCCTTGCACCATGGTGTAAGGGTGACTGTGTTGTGGAGTTCATTGGTGTTGTGGCACCATCTCTACATGAGACATCTGCAGGTGCGTCTGGACTAGTGGAGGGCAGGAGTGAACCAGTTGGCCTTCTTGGAGTGTTGTTTGCCTGATTTTTTCTTGAGGGGAGCCAGGGTGTCGGTGCAGTTGGAGATTTATCGGTGGAAGATGTGCACTGTGGTGTTGGTGTCTGTATGGGCTGGGGGAGTGGTGGTGCTGAGGGGGTTGATGAGTAGTTCTTCGGTTGCCTTAATCCAGCTGCGACGGGGAGGTGATGAGGGTGGTGGTGTACAATGGGTGTGGTGGAGGCATGATGTATACCGAGATGGTCAGCCCAGGAGAGTTCTGTGGTGTGGCTGTAGTTGAAGTTCCCTCTGGCGGAGAAGACAGGCTAGAGCATGTGTACCACTATGTGGTCTGGTGCAGTGGCTAGCTGCTTGAGTCCGATGTTGGAGAGGTTCCCCAGGAGGCGGGTGATGTTGTGGTCACTAGGGTGCTCCAGGTGGAACTTGAGGTCTCCGAGTAGGATGTAGTAGGTGGATGGTAGAGTCTAGGCTGTGATGAGGTCTACAAAGGCATTGGAGAATGGGTGTTTTATGGCCGGGGGGCCTGTATACAAGGATGCCACAGAGGGTAATGTTGGGGTTGGTCCTGATCTGGAAGTGGAGGTGTTCCATGGTTGCCGTTGGGTCATTAGAGTGCGTGGTCAGTCTAATGTACTTTTGTAGACAATGGTGGTCCTTGCGGGTAAATTCGCAGCGGCTGAGGATAGTGAAGGCAATGTCTGGTCTGGAGCAGAGTTTGGTCCAGGTTTACGTGAAGAAGGTGATGTCTGTAGAGGTAGCATCAAGGAGGGCTCAGATTTCTGTTGCGTATTTGTGGAGGGACCGCACATTGAGGATGATGCATTTGAGCCAGTCGGGTGCACTGTTGGTCGGCTGGGCGGCAGGAGGCGCTGGTGTGCTGATGTGGCAAGAGATGTGTGTGCAGTTTTGGCAGGCGAAGGGTGCAAGGGTATTCTTCAATGATGCTAGATTGCAGGTGGCGTGGTATCCAGGGTTGAGGGCCAGGAGGGTGCTGGTGTCGTAGCGGTGGAGTGTCTGAGAGGCAGAGTCCCTGGTGGTTGGCGCAGTACAGGGGCAGACGGACACAGACAGGCTTGCCTTTGGTTTGCCTTCGGCGCACCAGTGGCACACCCGCTGCTCATGGCCGCACAGTCTCCACCATTAAGTAGTGCTTCAGGAGGGCTGGACAGCTAAGAGGTGGGAAATGTGGGAAAGGACACTGAAGGGAAAGGGTACGTTGGGGATAGCAGAAACAACGAGGTAGAGGATAGGGAAAAAGCACAGTAAACACAAAACCAAACAAAGCAAAGATAAATAAAGACAAAGATAGAAAAGCAACAGAAAAGAGCAGAAAGATTAACAGGAACAGCGGAAAAGGGGGACAGGAGGGCAGTTAAGCTGCTGAGCACTGACACACTACCACTGGCCCACTGTACCACCATGGATGAGGCGCAGACAAGAACCTGTGGGTGGAAGAGGGACTCGAACACCTGACCTCCGTGTCAGATAAACCAGCAGCAGCAGATAGGGACAGCAGCCGTAGCAACCAGATGGCGCTGTGCTGTGGGAAGTGAAAGTCCACTAAGGGTTAGTCCCAGTACACCAAAAAGCAAACTAACAGAGGGCAAGGAAAGGCAGCACCACATGGTTGCCTCTTCCGATTGAACAGTGATGACCAGATTCCGTGTTCCCTAGTTCCCAAGTGAGTAACAGCAGATCAAGCTGCATACACAAGGGCCTGGGCCCAACTTACCCCAGGGACTCCTCCACTACACGTCCCAACTTCTCCTCACATGGACATTGACACCAGGGCTCAATGCATTGCCCTCTCTCCAAATCTGTGACTAAGCCAGCAGGAGCCTCATCCAGGTGGTATTTCACAAGCCTTGATACAGCAGTCCGCACCAAGTCTGCTGGGGAACCTACAGGTGATGCAACAGGGCCCCCTTAGGCATGAAGTTGCAGCGCTCCCGCCACACATGTTGGGCACAGCTCAGGGGCCTCAGCCTCCACAGCATCTGGCCAGTGCAACATCCTCTGGCCTGTGATGCAGAGAGGTGCGGCCCACCATTGGTATCTCCTCCGTGCACTCCAGTGTAGTGGTGACACCTGGTATGTGATGCAGACCTCTTTACGTAGGTGCGCAGGAACGCCTCTTCCATTCACAACTCCAAGGTGCGCCATGCAGTCTTCTCACACAGGTCAGCAATGTGTCTCCGTGCAACCTGCCAGACCTCACCACCAGGTAAGGAAGATTGCCATTGCCTCAATGTCTACCGCCACGGCCCAACAACTCCACAGCACCTCTGCCTCCCACTCCGGGTCACAGACGCAGACCCAGAGAGGCCTCAGGGCCCTGGGGACTGTCCCCACTTTCAAGGTGGTGGCTGCCAGGGTGTTGCAAGGAGGGCACCATGAAATGTGATACATCACTGTTTTTTCCTAGCGATGCGCCTTGTTTCATAACTGTAGCCCTGAATCTGCATTTCTGCTTCCCTTGGGGCTCTGGCTGGTCACCTGGCTGTTGGGTGATTTTAGGGGTTTGTTGATCTTAAGTTCACTTGGGGCTGGCTACTTCATTCTGCATTCCATTGGTTGTATTTCCTATTTTCATTGGAGGTGGAGTTATAGGCCAATGGGCCTTTTGTCACTTTTCTCCCGGTAACGTCAAAGGGGCAGATTTACAAGCCCGCTGCACCACCAGTAGGTCACTTTTTGTGACGCACTGGTGGCGTATTTTCCTGCTCCATATTTACAAGGACAGGAAATGTCACCCTGCGTGGCTTTTCCTGTCATGTTAAATACGGCCCCTTTACACGCAACACTTTAAGTGAAAGGGGCGTTCCATGGGTGTTGCTGTAGGTGTTTCCACTCAACATCCATGGAACCTGACATATTTCCAGATCTACGAGGAACCATAAATCTGAAAAGGTATGTGAATGCTACGCTTGCCCGGGGTGGCATAGGGAGGCGTAAAGAGGAGAAATGTTTTCATTTCTCCTCGTTTTTTGTCTTTCAATGTGTGCTGCATTCTACAGCACACATTGAAAGAGGAAAATACCTGTAGTTATTGTTTTCATGCAGGAAGGTGCCCCTTCCTGCATGAAAACAATCTCCTCATGATGCATGGCAGCTGTTTGTGCGCGCGTCAGGGGGAAGCAAGGAGCTGCGACATATTGTAGTAAATATGTCACATCCCTGTGCTTTGAATGTGACTCTGTGCGGCTCAGCCAAATGGCTTGTGGAATGCACTCAGTCACTTTGTTGTATATCTGCCCCAAATTTTTTATCCCCCTGTCACTAGTGTTAGCGGCAGTTTTCACCGTGGTCAGCTGGTACTATAGCCATGTAGCAACATATTGTAAATACATCGCTAACAGGGCATTCGTTTTTGATGCTAGGCTGCGTTAAGAAATGGGCAGCTAACTAACACTAATGCTAGTTAGCGGCAGTTCTTGTACATATACCCCTAGGATTTATTAAGGGGTATGCACACAAAGTTTTGTTGAAGGAGGGTGCGGTGCCATGATAACATACACTGGGGAAGGTACCGCTGTCAGCAAAAGATGGGGTCAAGGAGTTGTTGGATGATATGCTGCAAGGAGTAATAACTGAGCCTGTGGAGGCCTCTTAGTGGGTTTCTCCAGTGGTGATCATGCAAAAATCAGATGGCTGATTGAGATTTTGTGTGGACCTTTGATCACTAACCAAGAGATGATCATGAATATGTTTCCTCTTCCCAAATATTGATCTCACTGAAAATGGTAAGTACTTGTCAAAGCTGGATTTGAGGAGTGCTTACCATCAAATCAAACTACATAAGGACTCAAAGGGTTTGACTGCCTTCATAACCACCCAAGGCACCTTCCAGTTCCAGTTGGAAGGAGTACAAAACATAATTTATTTTAAAGATGATGTCTTGATTGTGGTAGAGACAGTGGAACGTCATAATGTCACTTCGAGAACGGTGTTGGCAAAATTGGGTGAAGTGAGGTTGATACTCAATAAGGAAAAAGGTAAATTTCTGACTGAACAGGTTGAGTACTTGGGTTATACAATTTCAATAAGTCGAGTCAAACCGAAACATTTGTTGATATAGCACCAGCCCCCACAGAGAAAGATCAATTGAGGTCATTTTTAGGGCTCATAGAATACTATGCTTAATTTGTTGAAAGGTTTGCAGACAAAACTGAGGGTTTGAGAGAGGGTGTGAAGTTTGTTTGGGAAGAGAAGCAAAGTTGATGTTTCAATAATATCAAGAGAGAGTTTTGTGGGGCTGGAATTTTATCATTGTCTGATTATAAGCTAAAATCAATTTTGACTGTGGATACAAGTGCGATTTGTCTTGTAGTGGTGTTATCACTAGTATATGGTGGTAAAGAAAGTCCAGTTGCTTTTGCTTCTCGGTCATCGAAAAAGAGGCTTTGGCAGCAGTTTGGGGCACTGACAAATTTTGGGTTCTTCATTAGTAATGGTCACTGATCAAAAACCTTTGGTGAATATTTTGTCTTCTAGGAGAGCTGGCAAAGGGTCTGCTAGATTAGCCAGAGTGGCAACAAGGTTGCAAGAATTATCATATGTTTTTTTAATTTTTGCAAGGGTGGAGGAATGTGCGATTTGATTGCCTATCAATACTACCTTTGAATTGGGAAGAGGTTGATGGGGTAGCTGTAAGGAATCAGGAAGGGCAGGATGCAGGGTCTTTGGTGCAAGATGCTGTATGGTGTGGGTTGGGAGCATTTACTTTGAAGGAATGGAAGGAGGAAATGAAGTTGGATGGAGTCCTTAAGGAGGTGGAATGTATCCTGCGACGCAGAGCCACCAGAGTACATAGTCTCAGGCAGCACAACCATTTTTGAAGTTTTTAGATGAATTGTCGATGAGTGGCATGAATGTTCTGATGCGAGGAGATCCTTTTGTCCATCCTGTTCAATTACGGGGGAGGTTATTTGATTTAGCACCTGACGGCCGAATGTATTGCGTTACAACGCATACATTTACAAGGCATGCCTTTACAACGCAGTTTTTACATCGCAACATCCTTTACAACGCATTCTTTTACATAGCCTGCCTTTAAATCGCATTTTCAGATACTACCTTTACAACGCATTCCATTACATCACATTATATCTTTACAACGCATACCATTACAATGCATAACATTACATTGCATTTAAGGTAAGTGTTGGATAGTATAGGGGTAATAATTGCTATTCTAACTCCAGTGAGTGCAACAGTAGGGTAAGTGTTGGATAGTGTATGGGTAAAAATTACTATTCCAACTCCAGTGAGTGCAACAGTAGGGTAAATGTCGGATATTGTAAGGGTAGTATGCAATGTAATGGCTGCATTGTAATGACATGCAATGTAAAGGATGTTGCAATGTAATGACTGCTATGTAAAGGTAGTGTGATGTAATGACTGTGTTGTAAAGGTTGTTTCCCATGGAGGCCATTTGGGTCAAGTGTTAATGAGTTGGAGTATCAAAGAGGAAATTTGGTGGCCAAGTGTTGATGATCAAATTAAGACACGGGTGGAGGCATGTTGCATTTGCAAGGAAAGTGAGAAAAGGTTGCGAGTTGGCAGTAAGAGTGATGGTGGACACATTTAACATCCTGGGAAGCCATGGCACACCATTTGTTTTCATTTCATTGGACCTATTGTGGACTTACCTAGTGAAATCAGATTTGCGGTGGTGGTTGTGGATGTGTATTCCAGGTGGATATGTGTCAAATTTATGAGGGATAATACCACAAGGAGTACCATTGCAACATTAGAGAAGATTTTTGAACAGGAGGGTGTTCCTATCATTTTAATAACAGACAGTGGGACTCAATTGACACCACACAAGATGTTTATTTTTCTAGATCAGTCAGATGTAAAACATTTCCACACCTCACTCTATAACCCACAAGGAAATAGTATGGTGGAAAGGGGTAATTGGTTGGTGAAGGAGACTATACAACTAGCTGTGGTCAACTGTTGTGATGTGTTAAAAATGGTAAACGAGATGGTACGGATGGATTGCACTACTAGACATAATATTACCCATAGCATTCCTTTTTTGAAATGCGGGGGCGGATGCTTGGAAGCATATTAGTACCTTTTTGGTTGAGAGATGAAGTTAAGAAAGAAGGACACAGGAGTGACAGTGATGAGAGTAGGAGTAGAATCTCTACTGGTGTTGGTGACCGGGTGAAAGTGAAATCGGGGAGGGTTGTGAAAGGACTCTCCAAGTTCAAGGGTCCCTTCCGTGTTGTTAGGGTAAGCAAACTTTTTGTGGTTTTGGACTTCGGAGAGAGGTGTAATTTCTGAAATTTGGCATTATACCAGCAAGGTGATATTTGTGTAAGAAGTGCGGATGGAGAATGTTCGTGGTTGATGCACATGAGGGATGATGAAGTGGGAGTCTGTTGGGAGAGTGGGGTGAGTATAGAATCACCCAGAGTAAGGTATCAGGATAATTTAAGGAGTTCAAGGATGATTAGACTACCCAGTTACCTTGATGATTATGATAGATCATGAAAAGTGTTTCTTTTTGTGGTTCTTGTTTCCTTGGTTGTTGCCATGCAATTTTTCCCTCATTTCTGTTTAGTACTTTTAGTATTCTAGGGTGTACTTGCCTGTGCTTGTTGCAAGGCTACATGATGTAAATGAGAACCCTGCACTGTAGGTGTTCTATGGGGAAGTTCTGTTCTATTGGAGTGTTCTTGTTCCACCATTGCCCATTGATAAGTTTGACAGAGTTTCCTCTAACATCAATGACTTTAATAGGACAACTACATTTCGAAGATCACTTCTTCACATGTGTGGGTTTTTTGATGGAAACATAATCACCAGAATTTATGTCCACTAATTTAACACACTTCTTAGAATCAAAATACATTGTTTGTTTATTCTGTACACATTCTACTTGATCCCTGACCATCTTGTCATTCCATTGTTTTCCCTTTATCCTCTTACTCATCCAACCGGGACAAACCATGGCGGAAGCTCTGCGACCACGCAAAAGCTCAAAAGGTGACATGCCTGCAGTTGACTGAGGTGTAGTTTGATAAAACCACAACATGCTCCTCACTGAACTACTCACGACACATTTGTTTGACAGAGCCCATGGCATGCACTCTCCCAAAACCCTGTTCATACGTTCAACCAACCCGAGCTTCTGAGATGCTTTACCCCACACTTACGTAGATATTCCTCAACTTCTGACGCAACAAACTGTGTTCCATTATCAGTCACCAAAAATTCTGGGAACCCTTCCTTCAAAAACACATCACTGAGGAATTCAACAACTGTTTTGGCAGACACATCCCAAACAAACTTGACTTCTGGCCATTTTGAATAATAATCCATAAGGACCAAAGCAAACTTAGACGAAGAATCAAGGGCATGAAAAGGCCCCACAATGTCCAAACCCAATTTAATCCAAGGTGCTGAAGGCAAATCTATGGGTGATAAGGGTGGAGTGCACAACTTCGCTACCTTATCGCAACTTGAGCAAATTACACATAACTTAACGAAATCATCAATTTCTCTGTCCATAGATGGCCACCAAAAAGAAAGCTGCACCCTTTTTTTTGTTAATGTAGCACCTAAGTGTCCCACGTGTGCACACTTAACTAATTTGGTCCTTAAAGCCTGAGGAGGGACAAGCCTATCACCCCTTAGCACCAACCCATCTTGAATGGTAAGCTCATCAGCTACTTGAAGATATGTTTTAAAGTGAAAACTCAAATTCCTTTCTTTAGGCCAACCTTCCTTGATAAATTTCATGATCTTCTCTAAAGATACATCATTGAAAAGAGCTTGATGCCATTCATACCCTGATACAGCACACAACTGAGGAAGATCTACAGCAGCAACCAGAAACTCTTCTTTGTCCTCCTCATCCGTATTTGATTTGTCCTCAACAGTGTCAGAAGAACGAGATAAGAAGTCTGCACACCCATTTCTGCTTCCTGGAATATATTCAGCTGTAAAATCAAACTGCAACAATTTTGAGGCCAATCGTGCAATTCTGGGCGTAAAACCTCTCACATTCCTTCCACTGAGGATATAAATCAAAGATTTATGATCAGTTTTAAGGCAGAATTTCCTCCCCCAAAGAAAATTCCCGAACTTCATGATAGCCCACCAACATGCTAACAGTTCATTCTCTATAAGTGAGTACTTCATCTCGGCCGGGGATAAGACTCTGGATGCAAACCCAATGGTTTTGAATTCCCCTTCTTTTTTTTTTTAGAAAGAACAGCACCTAAACCAACATTGCTGGCATCTACTGTGAGGGTGCAAATAAGAGAAGGGTCATAATGCTTTAAAATCATTGGAGAACTTAGTTGGTATTTCACCCAGTCAAAAACATCCTGGCATTCCTTGCTCCATTCAAACTCAACCCCCTTCATAAGCATGAAGGTGCACTGTAGGTGTTCTATGGGGAAGTTCAGTTCTATGGGAGTGTTCTTGTTGTTGTATTCTACTGATGACAGTTATTCCTGATCATCGACATGATGCTGTGTCTCTGCTTGGTGGTCCAGTTTATGATTTAATAAATCATTAAGAAACTTACCTGATGTCCGTTTTCATTGCGACATCCTTTTTGGCGATGGGTGCTGGACTGGCCACACAAACCCACAAAGAAATTTAGGAAGACTCGCTGTCGCGAGCAATGAAGAGCAGATAAAAAGGGTTTTCTTCATAGAAACGGCCTTCCTCAAAGTTTAACGATGTCGGAGACGTGCAGTAAAGCGGCAAGCTTATAGAGAATATAAGTGTCTGCTTTTGCTGCCTCCGGAGCACAAGAGGCTTAATACTGGTGTGTCGAAGAAGTGGTGTGAGCCTGAAAATTCCACCACCCATCGAGCGGTAAGCTGTGTCAAGCTTATTTTCGATGAGCGCTATTACCAGTTTGTTGGAGGGAGGATTATGTGAGCAGTGACACAATTGAAGACAAGGTTAGTGGCGCTGGAATGCGTAACGTTGGCATGCGTTCCAGCAACTTAAAAAAAAACGGCTAATTTTTTACATATCTGTGACACTGTACGCACACACAAGAGCTTCCAGCAATCATTACATCACACAGCCACTAGCGCGCTCATAAAGACTATTGTTCATAGATGCTAATTGGAATAGGAACATGTCACAATTGAATAAAAGGAGCGGCAAAGTGCAAATTGGGGAATTTTTCTCTTCAGCACGTCATAGTCTAACAAAGAGAACTACAAAGGAAATGTTTTTTTAATACAATAACTTTATTGCGAAGAGATATATTTAGTTTTACAAAGTTTAAAAAAAGTACAATTTTCTAACTGTGTTTTTAGTGGTTGTTTTATTTATTTATTCATTTATTTAATAGAATCTTCTGCAAGGAAAAAAAAGGGAAAAATCATTTGTTACATTCAAATGTTGTTTTTAGTGTTACTGGTAATTAGAAAAATATAAGTTTCTGCACCAGGTGATATTTGTTTAGGTGATGTTTATTTAACCTTCAAACTACGATTCTGTTATGACTATGCAAGCAGTTTCACCGCCAGCTCCATTTTCGGAAACGCCAAGAGATCCGCCCATCAAATGGAGGAAATGGTTTGACGGTTTTGAGACATACCTTGGCGCAATTGGTGCCATGAAATTTCGTGCTGAATGGAAAAAGTACATTTTATTACACTCTTTAGGCTACGAAGGCAGGGACATTTTAAAACACCTTCACAGTCCTGTTCAAGTTGAAGGTGATCCTCTTGATGAGTATCAAGAGACAGTCAACAAATTACAGACAAGGTTTGATGTACAACCCAGCCTAGTTGTACTCAGACACAAGTTTTTTTTACATACCCAAAACACAGGTGATGATGTGGACAATTATATTACAGCGTTGAGAAGTCTTGTAGCAGACTGTCAATTAGAACATTTTGCTGATCAACTTGTAAGGGATCAATTCATTTCGCATTGCACAGATAAAGCCATCAAGCAAAATTTACTATCAATGGGGAATCCAACTTTAGAAGAAACAATTAGAGTGGCGAAAAGCATTGAAACATCTCAAATCTCTGTAAAAGAATTGGATGAAAAAAGGTGAATCTGTTTCTGCTGTAAAAGTCAAAGATGCGAAATATTCTCAAAACAAAACACATGGTGGACAACAGTCATATGAAAAACAAAACTCTTTCTTTTCTTTCCTACTTTTCTCTTCTTGGTTTTATTCTTGCTGTTTTCCTTCTTCTCCGTTATCATTTTATTTCCTTCTGTCTTTTCTTTTTTAAAGGTAAAACCTATGTAGTATTCTAGGGTGTACTTGCCTGTGCTTGTTGCAAGGCTACATGATGTAAATGAGAACCCTGCACTGTAGGTTTTCTATGGGGAAGTTCTGTTCTATGGGAGTGTTCTTGTTGTTGTATTCTACTGATGACAGTTATTCCTGATCATCGACATGATGCTGTGTCTCTGCTTGGTGGTCCAGTTTATGATTTAATAAATCATAAAGAAACTTACCTGATGTCCGTTTTCATTACGACAGTACTGGTTCATATTTAGGAGGGAAGGGAATATTTTATGATGTAAGTAGCATTGTATGTCCAGGACATTTTCATATGTTGTGTATTCTAAGTTCTATCTAGAGTGTAAGGCTGAAGGAATTCAAAGGTCGGCAGTTTACCCATGGACCTTGTGGAGGACTGACACCAGGCTGTGTGCTTTCAATAAAGCTCGACTTTTATTATTCATCATTTTGGTGTACGGCAAGTTCTTTCCTCTCTACACAAACCTTATCTATGTAGATGTATTGTATTCACCAAGTGAGTTCTAGGGCTGAAACCTGTTTCACTGAGCCACAAAAGTACTTTATTAAATAATGTACGCTCTGTGCCTCTCCTACCTAGCATCACCAGTTTTTTGCTGGTATCACCATAATTTTAATTCCCCAACCAGTACAAAAATAAGCAAAATATCCTAAAGCCGATATTTCTATCACTTATCTGTGCATGATTCAAACAGCAAATATAAAAAATAAAGCACGTTTAAATGTGTTCTAGGTCTGCATTAATGATCCCTGAAAAAAAAACAAAAGCAGAAACTGCATGGTACAAATGAATATATATACAGTTTTCTTTAAAGCCCTATTTAGTATTATGTCCCAGCCTTTGTAGACTCTTAAAACAACAAATGGCCAGCACTTTTCTACAGGAAAGTTGGAAACCCTTGTATCTCTACCAAGCATGTGCCTCTTTTCCTTTTGAGGCCTAGACATGTCAGTCTTTCCCTCAGTTACCACCCGCGGAGCAACTAATGGCCATCTAAAGCGGCAAGGCTAAATTACAATGTGTATCAGATCAGATGCTGGAAAACATCTGTTGAAAACACCACCTATTGTGTATGGCTGCACAACTTGTGACTTCAAAGAGCATTTCTCTACCCCATTAAACTATTCTTGTGGCTGCAGTTAGTGCCTTACTTTGAGTTTGCAGCACTGGGCGTGGTCCTAGACACAGGTGGATGGCATGGCTTGAGGGTGGTGGGGTGGGCATGGGGTAAGGGTCTCACGAGGATGCACAAAATATATTTTTTTTAATTAACTTACCTTTCTGACGGGTCCCGCGTCACTGCCCCATGCCTCAAGAATCAGGAAGCACAGCCAGTCCCCACTAAACAATCACAACTCTGTAATGCAGTGTTGTAATTGGTAGGCACCCGGGCTCCCTTGCAGCGATGTGATAGTTTTTGTGCATCCTGGTTTGGCAATCAACCGGGGAATGGGGGCCTGGGCATGTTCTTCATGCAGGCTGTAATGCAGCCTGCAGAGAGAATGGGGAAAGTCCGACGCATCGAACAGGGTAATCGATTTGTGATCTCTATTCCCTTGCATAAGGACAGTCAGTAGCTTTTCGCATTCCGGTTGCAGAACTATGTTTTGGGAAGGTGCCAAGTCCCTCAAGGGTATACAGAAAGTCATTTGATCTTTAATCAGCTTAAAAGGAATCTTGAACCTTAAATAAGCCCTCTAATTCAATCTTAGTGCAGTATATTCATGTCCTAAACAATAAATCAGTAGATTTGTAGAGTGCTCCTTGGCACCGGTGAGGGTATCCAGGTGCTGATGGTGTTCAGTTAATTAGCTCAATAGCCAAGTTTCAGAGACTATTGGAACTCTTAGAGAGAGGGTTAGGTCCGTAGATGAAATGGTAGCTTGTTCAATGACTTCGCTGTTAGGTAGTTAGGCTGTTAGGTAATTTCACCTGAAATTGAAGGCAATGATAGCGAAGTAGTGCAAAACTATCTCTATGTCCCTGAAATATGCACCAAGCCAAGACCAGATATACAAGAAGAGCTACTGACTGAGTCTGATCTCATACTGTTTGTTGATGGGTCCTGCCTGAGTGATGATGGAGGAACCCTAAGACCTGCCTAGACAGTCTCTACAGTCACAGGAATAGTCAAAGCCTCCTGCTACAAGGAGTGTCTTCTGCACAGGAGGCAGAATTGATCGCTCTTACTAGAGCTTGCTGTGTTTCTGAACAGTTGAAAGTGACAATTGTTACTGCTTGTCTGTATTGCTTTGGTGTTGTTCATGATTGTAGACAGCTATGGTCACAGAGGGGTTTTATGACTTCATCAGGATCATCCATACACAATGGAGCACATCATCAAATTCTTGGAAGCATTACAATTGCCTATCAAAAGTGCTGTTGTTAGGTATTCGACCCACAGAAGCCGAGATGACTATGTGACAGACGGCAACTGATATGCTAATGAGTTTGCATATTATTGCGCTCATGGGGCCCAAACATTTAATAGCTAATATGCAAATGAATCTGAAGATGAGACCAATTACAACTTTATGTCAGAGCAGTTTGTGTCAAAAGAGAAGATGACATTTGGGTTTCAGCAGATGGAAGACCTGTACTGCCAGATAGCTTGAGGTCCCCAACAGATAGACATTTTAATGGTCTCGCACATGTTGCAAGGGATGCAATGTTCGGCAATGGTTTAACCACTGATTTAGATTGAAGGTTTGTGCTCTGTGCCAACAAATAAATGTAGGGAAAAGAATCTCAGTGACACTGAGCCATAGAGGAAGATCAGGAGGGCCAAAGGATGCAGTTGGACGACAATTGGGATGTCTGGTTGCAACAGCCTGAGTTATGTCCTGGTGGCTGTGTGTATCTTCTTGTGTTGGGTTGAAGCTTACCCAACCAGAAGAAATTAGTCTCACAGTAGCTAAGTTGTTTATACCCAGGTTCGGTTTGCTGACTTTGCTGCAGTAGGACCGAGAAACTCATTACAGTCATGAGATCCTGAAAACGTGTGCAGCATTACAAGTGGAGCAAAGACTACCTTGCAGTTACCAGACTGAGACTTCAGACATTGTAGAACACTTAAATGGAACTATGAATTCCAAATTCGACAACATTTTTATTTCAACATCTCTGTAGTGGCCTGATGCTTTGCCCCTTGTGTTATTGAGTCTTTGCAGCACTCCAGATCTAAAGACAGCATTGTCCCCTCATAAAATCATCATTGGCAGAGCAACAAGACTGTCAGCAGTACCCGCAAATGTGCTTGTGAACATTACGGATGCCATGATTATTGATTACTGTAAAGCACTGTCTGATGTGGTGTATCTCACCAGGTGGGAGCTGCAACCACCCCACTGCATCAGGAGCAGTGCCATGACCTCAGTCCCAGTGGTCAAAAAATATGTCTGGAACCTCAATGATGTGGTCTGTACCAGTTATTACTCCTTACCATCACTGCTGTTAAGTGTGGATGTCTCCTAAACTGGATCCATCCAGGCCACCCTAGCACAGTGGAGTGTCCCTTGAAGATGTAACAGTAACTCTCCCAGAAGTACAAGCTGCAATTTAAAGGCAGCTAGAAGAAGTTGAAAGAGTCACAGGACCGCAGAGAGAACTTGAAACAGCACATCCTCATTCCTGTGAGGGGTCTTGAGATGTTGGCGGTTGAGACAGCAGACACTTAGCCTTTGACGCTTACTGAACCAGATTCCGACCCTGACAAAAAGCCTTGTGCTGTGGCAACCCGATTGGGAGCTGGAGACAGTTGGCCAAGAAGAATGGGGAGAGAGAGGCTAAGTTTGCATGCAGGATGTATACCATGAACAGTTCCCGAGGATACTGAGGATTCGCGTCTGAGTGACAGGGAAGATGAAAGATCTGCAGTCAGGAGCTCGAAAAGAGCTAGAGTACCTTGCTGGACGTACTCATCAAATGAATGTACATGTATTGCCTCAAATGACAGCAAGAGAGGATTTGGGGATTTGGAGGATGACAGTGCAATTCCAGTTGAACGTCCTTGAACTGAAGCTTGTGGTTGAATTGCATTTTGTATGTGCTTTGCCACTGAATAGACTGACAAAATGTATCACCAGCGTGAACTCTCAACTGAACTTTGATTTGAGCCTTAATTAGAGACAATTGACACTAGATACTGCCTATGCACACAGGAAAAACTTGACTTGTTCATTGGTGGATGTTGAAAAAAATTGGTTAGATTCAGTGGAAGATAGGAGAAGGGCAATGGATGCTAGATCAAAATTAGGGAAAGATCAACAGTGTAGAAACAAATGGGATACAGAAGAAATGGAACATCAAGAATCAGGAACTTTGGCTGCATTAACTTTAGATTGGAACACAACGGAAAATTATGTGTGCATAGAGGTAAATATGTATTTCACACCAAATTTATAGGAGACAGTGATTGTGATCACATTTTTTAATATGGGGTCATTACTCTGCCGTTTTGCCTGCAATTTCACAGACTGGGACCACGAGGTCCAGCATTCCAGGGCCCAGGATGTGGTTTCAGCAACAGTTCCTAGCTGATTGCACATCAGTGTTATAAAGCATTTAAATGAGCCCCGAAGCGTGGGATGCACTTGTGCTGTGTCCGGGTAAAGCCCAGGCCAAGCCAGGCCTGGTTTCACCCAACATCTTCCAGAAGAGCTGGGCTGGGTCCCATTCATTCATCTGTGATCCGGTAGGACTTCCCAAGCAGGTGTTTCCACTTCACTTCTTTTCATAATATTTAGTCTGCTGATCAATGGTGACTTTGTTTTTATGTCCACTTAATTCTATTTCGCTCCAATTTGTGTCATGAGAAAGTGCAAGACGTAAAATTCGAAAGAGTCTGCTATTAGGCCCGCTAATGGTACCACCATGGCTTTGTTTCCGGCGCGGGCTGTGGGCATAATTTCACTGGAAATTGACCTTGCGGGCAGAGAGTTTCTTTGGAGGCGGAGGAGGGCCCGAGTTCCATGATGAGGTCCCAGCATATTCAAAACATACTTACAGAACCTTAATCTTGAATCTGTAGGGGGGGTCCCCTACAGTTCTCTATTATATCTGTGGTAAATCAGGAAAAACTGGATGTGAGTTCACCACCAACATCTCATGATACTAACACCCTCCCACTGTTATCCAAAAGGAAGCACCAACCCAAGTGTCTTGCTGCCAGAAAATGTAAACCCAGTTCTCCCACGAACCAGGATCCTACCACTATTGCTGAGCCCTCGGAAATTGGCAACACGGACTGGGACAATGTGTTCAATTATCTTAAGAACACCTTTATGCAGTGTCACACCTATAGTGAAAAGGTTGCTTTCATTGGAGTCTGCCATTTCCAGATTGGCTAAGGTCATTGGGTCCATTGATGCTCATATTAATCTTCCCTTGTGTTGTTCCTAGGCTGGCAACCTCTAAAGACTGAATTAAAAATATGTCCAGGCCTCATGGTTTAGCCTCTGAGTGTTCAATCCCAAGGTTGCCAAAAGTTACTGAGACCCCAGTCCCACTGTTCCATAAACCGTAGCTGAATGCCCCAATGTTCTATCCAGGTGTTGGAAAGACCTAAAGTAATATAATTGTATCTACTCTAGTTAGCTCTAGGGGAGTGGGGGAGTGCTCCAATCAGTAGAAGAGCTGCCTAACTTGAACCCTCTCCTAGCTTGTTGCCCCTATGTTGCTATTTTGACAGGGGTACCCCATGTTAGTTATAGAAAAATAGAATGTACTGCTCAATTGAAAAACAAAGTTTTCCATTGGATAAATAATAATACAAACTTTCATACTGCCGATCATAATGACATCTTGTTTGGAAGAAGGGTTGGCTGGGTTGGCCCCATGGCTAGAAATCTGTGATACATTGCAGGTCACCTAATTTGGCCAAACAGATGATTTTTAGACTTCCGTAAAAGCCCTTAAGGAATGTAGGAAATCTACTCCCCTGTTCCGGATAATATGAGACATCTGGCTCCGCACCAGTTTGCATACTGCAAATAGGTTTTCCCCCTAGTTGACCTTGATCAGAATGATTGACTCCACCCTCAGGCTCCCTATACGAGCAGTACTAGGGTTTATACTCCAGTTCTTTGTTCATCAATGGAAACGCATAATGAATATTCATCTACCAACGATTTAGGATTGATTCTTAGTGTTCTTAGTTGCAATGTCACAGGCACTAATGGCAAGATTCAAGATCTGGAATGGCTTAACTTTGCTACCCAGTATGATGTTCGTATGCTGCAGGAGACCTGGGCCTGGGAGCCATTAGTATGGGATAGGTTTTAAAGTTACAATCTTGTATCATCCCCTTCTCCTGGTCACAGAGCGCGTGGATGCCTTGCCATTCTGATTTTATATTTCCAAACATCTGAAGGTTGTACCAACCCCCATTCGCCATATGGGTATTCAGATCTTATGGGTGGTGTCTTCTTGTTATCTTCATTTTTTTCAGGTGCATTTTTTGAATTCAGTTTGGGAATCTGGCTGTCAGATTAAAGTTTTATTTTTAGGGGTATCCATTCTTAAAACTAGGTCACTTTCTCATTTTAGAGCTTTTAATGTAATATTGGCCAGGGATTTTAATGCCAAGCTGGGTGCTAGTCAAGTGGACTGTAGTATTTTTGTTATTGAAGATTCCTCCTCCTGTATATCTCCGTGTCATCAAAGGGGGCTTGTACTATATGAAGCTCTTGGGCGCGTAGGTCTTTGCAATGTAATGATCAGGGAGGTTTTTTTATTGAAGGATCTACCAATATTTGTTGGGTGAGGAAAAGGGACAACCAATGATTATGTGTTTATATTGAGAATACTTGTGAACCTTGTGGGCCCAGGGGTTGTGCATGATACGACCTTTAGTGATCATATCCTGGATATACAGATGGGCAAAGATGCTCATTGAGGTGATAATAGCCTGCACTAAAGTTAAAAGGATGCAGCGCTGAGTAAAAATATAGTCACCCACATGCAATAGATACTATCAGCCTGATTCATCAAGCCGAATTGCGCTCGCAAAGGGCCAGATTCTGAGAATCTGGCCCATTGCGAGCGCAATTTTTGCATTTGGGATTCATCATCCCAAATGCAAAAATCGGTAATTGCTAATTCGCTAAATTGCGAGGAATTACATTTAAGGAATCTCTATTTGAGATTCCTTAAATGCAATTCATCAACCATTTTTAAATTGCTAATTCGCAATTTCGGGCCGCTATTTACCGAGAGGTCAGACCTCTCGGTAAATAGCAAAAACTTAGAAAAATGCTTTTAAAAGCATTTTTCTAAGTTGCATGTTGCACACACACATGTCCTTTGGACATGTGTGTGCGCAACACCAGTTTCAATTTGCATTTAAGGGGTGCTACAGGGTGTCCTTTGGACACCCCTGTCACCCTTTAAATCGCTATCTTATTTGCAAGTAGCAAATTGCTAATCGCAAATAAGGAATACTCCCCATTCATTCCTATGGGCCTTTTGGCCCATAGGAATGAATGGGGAGTTATTCCTTATTTGCGATTAGCAATTTGCTACTCGCAAATAAGGAATGTGTAGGAATCGCTATTTATTTAGCAATTCCTACATGAATACCGTTTTGCGAGTCCTTAATAGCGATTCGCTATGAATCGCTATTAGGGGCTCGCAAAACAGCCCGTTGATGAATAAGGCTGCAAGTCCCCTTGGGACTGAAGGGGCTCATGTTGATTTAGCGTGCACATGTAATGAGTAATACACTATTGGACTCCAAAGCGGGAGATGGCAGACGACTCATCCTCTTGCAATATGCTGAGCACCTCGTCTGGTCTCCCATAGTTCCCCTGCCTGTGATTGGACTCAAACGGTTCATTAGTTTGAGCTATTTGAGGGTGGTAGGGGAAAAGTGTGGGGTGGTGACTGGTCCCCTTTTGGCCATAGATTGAGCTGAAAGGAGTCCTGTATGTTCTTCCAAGGGGTGGGGATTGGTGGGGTGTTCAGGGGAATCTTGCATACTACTGACATGTTTTGGTGGGGTGCACCTCATGTCAGGCGGAAATTTGATATGTTACGGTGGATTTTGACACCCAGTACGAGGGCCCTGATACCTACTGCCTATAGTCATGTAGGACACAGGACATATTTCTCATGTTGATCGTACGGTACTAAAAAGGTCAGAGAAATGTTACAGAGTGCATGCCTACTTAAAAATATATGGTGTTTCGATCACGTTTCTGCAAGAAACATGCTTGAGGAGAGATTTTATAGTCAGTCTGTGGAAAAAATGGAGGGAGCCTGTATATGCCGCCCCTTATTCGGATTTGCACAATGGGTCCTTATATGGATAGACCCCAGACTCTCATTTAAGAAGATGTAGCTGTGTGCAGACCTAGAGGGGAGGTACATCATACTGTGTGGAGCCTGGACACTCATGAAATCTGCCTAATAAATGTTTACGCACCCAATGTGGATTGTGTAGAAAACATTGGGGTGGTGGTAACATCTCTAAGGCCAAATATAAACCTAAGTGATAATCCTGAGCCCACTCAGGAGCCTGGGCTCCATTCCCCCAGTGAGGTCCAGCCCCTGGGTTCATGTTAAGGTTGAGCTTAAAAGGTACAATAATCCTGTGGCATTTGTCAGCTTCAGGAGGGGCCAAGAAAAAAAGGAGGCAGCAGCACAAAAAAGCCAAAGTAAAAAGAGGGGAAATGCTGTCAAATACCTTGAATCGCTGCACATCAGGAGACGAAGAAGATGCACAATGATATCCATTCTCTCTGTGCCACAAGACCTAGCTGTTTATTAGCCCCACATGAAGCTGTCCGTGGATTCGAGGTAGAGCATACCCCCAGATATTACATCAAAGGTCCATATCAGAAACACATGTCTACGTGTCACTGTCTGCCATGGGCACTGTACTCATGAAACAGTTACGTGGCTCAACATGTGGTAAGAGTAAACACTACTCCACTGACGTTAGGAATGTGTCCACAGTACAGAAAGGCTTTGCAGCGTGACAAATTTATGACACCATAGTCTTCATGGTGCTACGTGGGCTAGACTATGTCAAAAGGTTGTGTCACCCGAGTTTAATACAAGCAAACTAGGGTGTTGTTTGAGAGGACGATGAGATTTAGAATCTGTTGACATTGCCACAATCAAGGTATATTGGAGTGTATACGTTGTGTGAATTCTCTAAATAAGGAGCGTGTGAAATGGTGTAAAGGATGCCACTAGTGCATGCAACCTCCCAATATACAATGGTGCATATCATCCAGACACTTGTCAAAAACATGTCTGTCTTAGCGGCAGGAAACTGTCCCTAAATATATGAGAATGGGCTTGCTAATCTGCGTATTACAATTCCCATAGAAGCCTGCGCCAGATGTGCAGGATATCTAACCTGGGCTTGTATTTGAAATATATCCTGCATATTAGCAAGCACATTGTTGCTGTATAATTGGCAAATAATAGCTGTACAGATGCCCTTACTGTCAATGAGGTTCTTGAACATATGCCTCAAAGCTGTATGTGCTGCAAAGAGGGCATGTAATGTCAGGAAATATGGAAATGGGGCGTAAAATGTGGCACTATATGAAATTTGGGCCTCAAGTTGGGGTGCAAATATGGAAATGGGGCGTGAAATGTGGAACCATGTGAAATTTGGGCCTCAAGTTGGGGTGCAAATATGGAAATGGGGCGTGAAATGTGGCTCTGGCAAGCAGGAAGCAGCTTGTGTAAATGAAAAGCTGGCTGAGTCACTACAGCGAGTATGCTCTTCCTCAATGTAAAAAATAGTAAATGTGGCTATAGACCTCACACACCTATGTGCAGATTATCACCAACTGGTAGATTGCACCATTCACGCAGAAGCTGATATTGCTGAAATTGCCATGCATGTTGCAGCTGCAGACCTACATATGCAAAACTTACTCAACCATGTTGAGTTGCTGGAAGACATAGTTAACGATGCCGAAGGGCCGACACAACTCTACAATGTATGCATGGTGGGCTGGGAAGGAGGCCAGGAGGGTAAAGATCCAGAAGTGTACACTGCGACTTGACCCTAATCAATGCTACCGGAAGGCACTCTCTCAACTTGCGTCATAGTGGAACGTGAAAACAGCGTGCCTACAAGAACATTGGCAACAGGTTTGAAGCCACCTACATTCTAGACCAACATCCTCAACTACAGGGACAGGGATGCCATAATTCAATAAACTTTAAAACTACAAGACATCCAGGTTGTCAATCATTCAAACTTTTCATCCAGGACTACACGTCACCAGTCACTAAACACAGATACACATTCATGACAGTCAAGAATCATCTTAGGGGAGGAGCTTGGTGGGCATCCGAGATGGCCGCGTGAGCACAGCGCTCCCCGGACCCCCGCCGCTCCCGGCATAATATCCTGCATAAATCGTGATTTTTCACGAGGATTTGTATAGAGGACGTTGGGCTGATCTACCTGGACCTTTCAGAAATTTATTTTGACACCGGGTGCCTGAGTTACGGTGATTCGAACTTTTGGGCTCCGCCCTTGAGGTGCGCCCGGGACTGGGTGAAGTTCAGTGGCCGTCTTGGAGTTGAACAACAACGGCAGGGGGATTGGACTTGTGGGTCCCCTTCTTAAGTTTCGGTTTCGATTCTGCCTCTGACTGGGGCATCGGCGAGAGGGTCGGGCCAGAGCTGGGTCCAGGGCACGAGTCGGCTGTCGGGCCTTTGGCTGGACTATTCTCCTATTTGGCTGCCCCTTTCCTAGTGGTACCTTTGTTGCGGTCCTTTGGTCCCGAGGCCTCCCTTTCTGGTGCCCGGTCCGTTGACCCTGGTGAATCTCCTTGTGACGCATCTCCAAAATGGCGGGCAGAGGGGACCGGGAGACGCGGAAGACGAAGACACCTCTGCGCGGGGGTCCGGTCCAATCTAACGTCATGGACCGTTATACCCACTCTAAGGGGTCCCCCGGGGCTGCCCTGCCCGGTCCCAGTGCGTCTGACCACGTCGTGGATGCGTCGACGGAGCCTTCCTTGCAGGACATCATGGGCGCCATTTCTGGCATGAGGGAGTCGATAGGCCAACAATATGAAACCTTGGCCCACAAAATTGACACCGTGGCCATCGATGTGAACTTAATTCGAGCCGATCTCTCGAAAACGAACGAAAAGGTGAAGTCATTGGACATCAAATCATCCAGCCTCACGGCGGACGTCTCTGAGATACAGACGGAGATTGGCAATCTCCGTAGGGTGAACGATTTCATGACCCGGCGCTTGGAAGATTTTGAGAACAGGGCACGTCGCTGTAATGTTCGCGTGGTTGGTGTTCCGGAGAATCCAGAACCCCACTCGGTTGATCTCCTGGTTGAAGACCTGATCCAAAACCACCTTTCTCCATCTGGCCTTAGTAAATTTTTTACAGTGGAGCGTGCACATCGTGTTCCGGGGGGCCAGGGTAAGCCAGGTGCCCCGCCGAGACCTATTGTTGCAAAACTTTTCCACTATAGGGATCGGGACGCTATCCTGCAGGCATCACGGGTGAAGGGCCCGGTGGCCTTTGAGAATGCCACAGTGAACTTTTATCCGGACTTTTCCCAACAGGTCCAGAAGCAGCGGATGGGATTTCGTGGTGCCAGGAAGCGTCTTAGGGACATGGGGATGCGCTACGCTATGCTTTTTCCGACCAGGCTGCGGGTTGAGTATAATGACCGAACTTTCTTCTTTGATCGGCCGGATGCTGTGAATGACTGGCTGGACTCCTTGCCTGGCCGACCTCCTGAGACTGAGTCCGATATCCACCCGGGCGGTGCTGAAGGTGGTGTAGAGAGCTGAACATTTCGTCTTTGCCTGGTGCCTTGTTTTGAATAACTCTTTCCAGGAGTGTATGCCTACGTTCCTCTACTGCTTATGTGATTTGATGTATGTTCTTTTCTCGTTATTGGTCTTGATCGGGGTGGCGGGTGGGACGGAGCCTTTCCTCCTCCGGGGTCTTTGTGTAGAATAGGGGTTCTTGGGCGACAGGCACACTGCAGGTTGGGGTGGCTTTTTAGCTTTTTGCAGGGGTGCAGGGTGGGGGGTGTTTTCTTGTTATTTGGGGGGTGGGTGGTTGGGAAGTTCGTTGTTCTGTTCTCAAGGCGACTTTATCCTGTATTTGAAGATGTTTCTTGTGCCATGCTCATTGGTGGGGGGTTTTGGCTTTGCTGGGTGGGATGGGGTAGCAGGGTTGAGATTTGTTTCGTGGAACGTTAACGGTCTGGGGGATCGTATCAAACGGAGTGTGGTGTTGAAATGTATACGACGTTTATCTCCTGATATTGTTTTCCTGCAGGAGACTCATTTGGTAGGCAATGTTTGTCATGCGATGAATAGGTGGGGCTATCGCCTCGTAGCACATTCGGGGTTTACCTCGGGTTCTAGGGGTGTGGGTATCCTTGTTCGGGCTTCCCTCCCCCTAGCTATTGATGATGTGATTCAGGATGATCGGGGGCGATATGCTGTCCTTGTGGGTCGCTATGAGGGTCGTGCCCTCTCCCTATTTACTGTTTACGTGCCCCCCGGCTTGCAGACTTCTACCTTTTCCGATTTGGGCCGTGTGTTGTTGGACCTCCCTGATAGTACTCTCTTTCTGGCTGGTGATTTTAATTCGGTGTTCTCCGGTCTCCACGATCGCCACCCCCCTAGAGATACTCCTGCGGCCCAACAGTGGTTGGGTGGGTTTTTGGATACCTTTGGCTTGGTGGATTTCTGGAGGCTTTTGCATCCTACTCAGCTTCAATACACCTTTCACTCTGGGGCCCATGGGAGTCTGTCTAGACTGGATTATTTCCTGATGCCTGCGGCTCAGTCGCCAGCGGTGCGTGAGATTGTACACCTGCCCAGGGGTATTTCTGACCACTCTCCGCTCTGGCTCCGTTTTGAGGTTGGAGTGGAGGCAGTGGGCCGGGTGGCTCCCATCAATCCGTGGTACCTTACCTCCCCCGAGACCCGCAGCCTTTTGCTTCAGTCTTTGGACGCATATTTTCTGGATAACGAGGGATCGGTTTCCTCAGCGGTGTCCCTGTGGGAGGCCTTTAAGACGGTGATTCGTGGGCAGGCCCTCTCCCTTATTGTTGAAGCTAAGAGGGCGAGGAATAGGGAGGTGGTGGACCTTGAGGGAGAGATTTCTGCATTGGAGGATGCTTTGGAATCGGGTGTCACGTCTGCGAAACTCCACGCCCTGGGCCTGAAACAATTTGCCAATAAATCTATGGTCACGGATGCTGCTAAAGTGATGTTTCGGGAGCAACAGGGTCGTTTGTATGATGTGGGGGACAAAGCGGGTAAATTGCTGGCATGGCTGGATAAGAAGGAGAGAGCTAATCGTGTGGTGCCCGTGATTCAGTCTTCGAGTGGTGAGAGTGTGACGGACCCGATTGGAATAGTTGACTGTTTTGCTGAGTACTTCCGTGTGGTATATACCCCTGTGTCTGTGAGGGATGTGGCTGACTCTCGCCTTCTATTGCGTGATATAGCTCTGCCCAGTGTCTCCGATTTGGATCGTGTGGCGTTGGATTCCCCCTTTACTGTTGATGAGATAGATACTGCCATCCGTTCACTCCGTTCGGGCAAAGCATTGGGCCCGAACGGGTTGCCAATTGAACTGTACAAGTTGCGTCCCGACAGAGTGGCGCCATATCTTCGCGCCATGTTTCTGGAGTCCCGGGAACGGGGTATTCTCCCATGTGATCAGCGACTGGCCACGATAGTTGTCATCCCCAAGGATGGTAAACCGCGGGACCTTTGTTCATCCTATAGGCCCATATCCCTGCTGAATGTTGAGCCCAAGGTATTGCCGAAACTCCTGGCGTCCCGCCTCCTGACGGTCATTAGTGGCTTGGTCCATCCAGATCAATCTGGATTTATCCCGCATCGCAACACGGCTCTTAACCTACGTCGTCTTCACGGTGCGATTGCGAGGGCGGGGCTTCTGACGGAGCCGGCCATTTTGGCATCGTTGGATGCCTCAATGGCTTTTGACACTGTGGAATGGCCTTATCTTTGGGCGGCTCTTGAGAAATTTGGTTTCGGACCTGAGTTTATTGGTTGGATTAAGTTATTATATGCTGAACCTCTGGCGCAAGTAGTGGTAAATGGTAGAGTTTCGACCCCTTTCACCCTTGGCAGGGGTACCCGTCAGGGCTGCCCCTTGTCTCAGTTGCTTTTTGCACTCGCCTTGGAACCATTAGCTGCATGGCTTCGGTGGGAGCCTTCGCTCAAGGGGATTCGCTGGTCACCGGACTTTGAGGACCGCGTCTCGCTTTACGCGGACGACATTCTTTTATATCTCACCTCCCCGCGTAAATCTCTGACTGTTTTATTTGATGTTCTCACTTCATTTGGTGCCAACTCAGGCCTCGTTATTAACTGGGCCAAGTCCTAGGTGTATGTTCTTTCGGGTGTTTTACCCCCATTGCCGAGCAGACTTCCTATCCAGGTGGTCCAGTCTGGCTTCAAATATTTAGGGATTTTCATTACGCTGGACCCCTCGCTCCGATTTGAGCGTAATCTCCTCCCACCGTTGCTTAGATTGCGACTGGACGTGGCCCGTTGGCGTAAGCTTCCTTTGTCTCCTCTGGGCAGGGCGGCTCTGTTTAAAATGATGTCCTTGCCGCGGTTCCTCTATGCGCTCCAGAATTCCTATGACGACATCCCCAAGACCTATATCCGAGAGATCGAGAGTCTTCAAAGGCAATTGATTTGGGACGGGCGTCCACGTATTGCCCTCGCGAAACTCACCATCCCTTGGTACGACGGGGGCATGGCACTCCCCGATATCAAGCGATATTATTGGGCTTCCCAGTTGTCTGCTATTAATCACGCGATGTTTTCACCGGGTCGAAATCCTGCATTCGAGATGGATAGACTCCAGCTGCCGGGTGGGGACTTTAATAGAGCGCTTTATTCTCGATCAGCCGGGCGCCATCTTGTGGGCCCGTCTAGGATTGCAGTAACTGTGTGGCGAGCCGCGAATGTGAGTTTGGGATGGGAGGATCGAATGACACTGGCGACGCCGCTTTATGCCTCGGAACGTTTGGGGTGTCTCTGGTCTACTAAGGGCTTCGACCGCTGGGATATGATTGGGATATGTAAGGTGGGTGATGTCTGTTCGAAAGGTAGTGTGAAGTCGTTCCAGGCCCTCCAGGCGGAATACGGTTTGAATGGTAGGGAATTTTTTCGTTATCTGCAGGTCCGACACGCCCTCGCCTCAGTCTTGACTCCTGATGAGGCCCTGCCCGAGTCTTCCCCCCTCGAAGATCGTGTCCTTGATGGGCACCTGCCTGATAGCACTATTTCCCTGATCTATAAGAAGCTGATCAATAATCGGGCGGACTTATTGGTCCGACTTCGGGAGATTTGGGTCGGCGATGGGTTGGAACTGGACGACGAGGATTGGCAATCGGCACTCTCTTCTCCCAAGGAGGTAGCCATTCCTGCCCGTCTCCGTTTGGTTCAACTTAAAATCCTTCATCGAGTATATGTCACTAGTCCGTGTCTGGTGACAATGGGCTTTTCCCTGGATGGGTTATGTAAGCGTGGTTGTGGGTCGAGTGCTACTTTTTTACACACTCTTTGGGAGTGCCCAGTTGTGGCGGCCTACTGGACTGCCGTGCTTGAGGTGATGACTGCTGTGACTGGTGTTGCCCTGCGGCCGGAGCCACGACGGTGTCTGTTGAATGTGTGGGAGCCCACTGACTACTCTGTAGCCCAGACCAGATGGGCTACCTTGGGTTACATGATTGCGAAACGGGATATTGCGCAACTTTGGGGCGCATCCAGGCCCCCTGAGGTCTCGAAATGGGAGGACAACATGGACTGGTCCATGTTTCGTGAGAAGACTGTATATGTGGCCAGGGGCAGACCCAGGGCGTGGACGAAGATTTGGGGCCAGTGGAATGAATATCGTGGGGATATCTGTACCCCTCCCCTTGTAGGCACTACTGATGTTGTCCTATCTCCCTAGGTGAGCGTTCCCGGAACCGTTTCATACTGTTTTGTGAATTGCCGATTCTCCCCGCTGCTCCCCCCCCCCCCGACCTTGTTGGAGCCTCAGGGCTCTTGGTATGTTCTCCTGAGTGTTGACCATCCCCTCCGTTCTTTGGGCTGACCTTGATTACTGTGCATTCGCCTTTTTAGTGTTTGTTTTTCTTTTTGTATAAAACAAAAATTCAATATGCTCTGTGATATGTTGGGAGTAATGCTTGGTACTTGATTTGTGCCTGACCACGGGAGTACATTTCTAATTTATTCCTTGTGCCTTATTATTAGCGGCCAGCCCGTGAGGTTGTAGGCCCATTCTTGTATTTTTCTATGCTTGCTCAAATAAAGGTTTTTGAACAACAACAAAAAAAAAAAAGAATCATCTTAGGCAAGACAAGCTACTGGACCCTATCCTGTCCCCAGCATGTCTACTTGTAGTAGAAAAGGGAAATACTCACTTCGTTAAAAATTCCATAATGGATGGACTCATACGCCTCTGCAAACACTGAGACAGTGCCCACTTATCTGCTACAGCATTTGCACAAGGCATCCTCCCACACAACCAATGCTGGTAAAATACTTCACAATCTGCATGACCGCCATTGAGCCAAGCGCCGATTTATTGTTGCAAGGTACTCAAGGCCACAGCGGACATCACAGGATCTCTTGTGGACCACCTGGCTCTACCATGAGCCAACAGCACAAGATCAGCCACATTCATTCCTCCAAAGACCCACAGGCACCTCAATACTCTCACGAACTGCCCAATGTCACTCCACAAATGTGCAGCTACATCGCCTAAAAAGCAGCACTTGTGCGCAACTTGGGTGACACAACCTTGGGAACTACAGGGACCAGCAGTCATGGCATGCCTCTCCTGAACTGTCTTGTTTCACAATCCCTGTGAACTCCCACATACTTGCTTTCTGGCTGTGTCATGATCACTGACTCCATGCCGACCCAGAGGGCCCTCTCACTCCCAAGCTGTGCTCCCACACGTTTCACCTATGTCGGTATGTGTCTTCAGCCTGTGATGTAGCACCGTGCGTCGCATGCCCACTTGCAACTGTCTGGCAGCTGTGAACTTCACAAGAACCAATCAAGACACTTGCATATCCTTGGTCCATAATGCGGTGTGTTGCACACACACCTCTGTCATTGTGTGAATGTTGCCTTTGAACAAGGTTTTGTTGAATGACTGTATCAAATTTGCCCTATTGTAATCACTCAGGCTTTTCGAACTGTTTGCATTGCCATCTAACATCTGTAGAAGGGCAACTTCCAGACTTTCAGTGCCATGGTAGGCTACACTGCGACCACATTTAATTGTTGCAACATCTACATGCACATGTGCCCTCTAATTGATTACACTCTTCACCTACTATGACCTCCCTCAAAAGGGGCACATGGAATGGGCGGGGCATACACACTCCATCATGTGGTTAGTAATTTTGCTCCTATCTCAAACAACACCATAGAGAGCCAGCACAGCTACAGCAAAATCATTTGTCTAAAACCTGAAATGCTACATCTACTTCGTCATTGGCTGTGACAGTTGGATGCCCAGGGATACTCAGTGTATGCAGGATCGGAACAAATATGGGTCAGACTGGGGGTACACTTTCAAATCTTGGACATCAGAATAGAGATCAAACACTAGTATGTAGCAGTGCATGGCACACTAGACATCAGGCCAGTAGTACTTGCCTCGCTGTATGCAAACATGGAACAGGGGGCGTTCTGTCACATTTTGGTAATACTTGCTCAATGGCATGTCCAGATACATTACCTTGCCTGATGGGCTATTGACATCGTGGCATTGTTATACCGTTGCATTGGTGCAATGGTGGCACCACATGTTTACACATCAACCTATTTCTCACCATCTCCGGATCTGTTTAGACATGTACACTACTCATATTTACATCGGTTTGTACCTTGACATCATTTGACAAAAGCACATATGTTGGATTTAATTATTATATATTTACAATATTTACAAATGTGGTGAGCATATAGGACAAGTGCAGAGGGTGCCCATTGGAGGGCCAGACAGAGACAAGGGCCAAGGGAAGAGGCATAGTTGAAGTGGCAAGGAATGGGGTGATATGTCAGTCCATGGGGGGGGGGTCCAAGGAGGTTCCAGGGGACAGTGGAAGTAAGTGCAAGAAGTGCATGTGTGGCACGATACTGAGCAGGGCAAGAAAGGCTATCTGCTAAAAGTACCGTCAGCTGGTGGCTCAGGCGGAGGAGGAGGAGGAGGAGGCAGAGGCAGCAGCAGCTGCAGCCTCCTCCAATGCCCCGGGCCACAGCCAGGCCCTGTCTCCAGTGGTATGGCGCCACGGTCAGGCAGCCGCCCACCGCTGCACATTTTCAAGACTGCTGCCCCCCACCCTGAATGCAAGTGCAATTGCAGGGCATTTCGACGCAAAATTCTCCTCTGGGTGGCACAGCTGGAGGACAAGCTAGAGGAGCGAATTGAGATCATGATGGACAAAAACCTTAAAGCCGGCCGAACGTAGAAGGACCCCGTTGCATTGTCCCTTTTTTATTACATTTGTTGGTGGGTCGGAATTGGGTGTTGGGGTTTCTGGACATTGTTTGGACTTTTTTCGTTTTGGACATGGGTTGGGGTTAGGGAGAGGGGTGTGTCAGGTGTGGGATCATTAATTTTTGTTAGGGTAATAAATTATATTTATTTATACTAACACATACAATGTTAATGTTTTGTGGGGGGGTTACTGTTTTATGAATTTATTGACATCACATGGTTTCCTTGCTGCTTCAGGGCAGCAGCCAGTGTTGGATTTAAATAATCTGCCAATTTTGTAACACACAAACAGATAGATGCGGTACCCTCATTGAGTTATATCTGTCCTACTAGTACTGTCAGTCTCTCCTCCTAGTCCGTTATACCTCCCACCAAACGTATCTTACCTGTGATTGATGATGATTAGGTTCGGCACAGCAATGCCTGCATGGTTTGCCAAGACAATGGAGAAGATGCCATGGTTGTGGTGGTAGGTAGTAATAGACACTGCCACTAGCATTTGTAGACAAAAAAAAAGACAGTCACTTGCCTGAAAGAGACTTTGGGAGGAGTAGTAGAAAGAAGTAAAGTACAGTGCAGAAGAAGATTGCCAAACAAACAATATTGCAACAGCTAAAGTAACATAAAACAATGGTGGCCGGGACATCCTAGGACAAGAACTTAAGAAGTTATAATAAACTATAGTTGTGTCTAGTGAGTGACTAGTACTGCCTCCCCTCCTTCTCACTCTACCCTTTTCTCTCCTATCTCTCAATCCATCCTCATCCCCCCTACCTACCCCTAAACTACTTCCTTTCCTCATTCTCCTCATCTAATTGAAATGTCTGATCCCATGCCAGTTTTTACTCACTCTGTAACTGTGTTCTATTTTGTTCTAGATGTTTATTTGTTCTTATGTTTATTATTTGTTCTAGATATGTACTTCTTATCTGTCTGTAAAGCGCTCTAATACTCCTGGGTTCAGTAGCGCTATATAAAACCTTTTAAATAAATAAATAAACACAATCGTAATTTATAAACTTTACTGCTGTGTGGTAGGATGTTGAGTTTGATGATAAATCCAATCAATGCCGGCACTTAATAATTATGATGTATTAGATGGGTCCCGTTGGAAAAAAAAATGGATTGTACATAGACTGAGCATGGGTGAGCAAGCTGAAGAAGATCCTCGCCCTGCCTTGAAATTGAATTAGTGTTGCTTTCACCACATCTGCCCCAGCAAGTGTGTGATCAATTGTTGGTGTACCTTTAATGTAGTCGCGTCACACCTCAATATAAATCACACAGCCCGGGGGAAGAGGCTTAGGGTTTGATGAATGGATGGGAGGGGGGTTTAGAGAAAGGTTTGATAAAGAAAAACAGTGCGCATGGACACAACAAAAGTAAAACAAAAGTAAAACACAATCTTGGAAGACAACCATGATCCACTATCCAATAAATCTATAAAGGAAGAAAAAGGAAATGCATGCATGATGAATATAACTTGACAGTTAATGAGTAGTACTTATTAACTACTACTACACAATTAGACAGTACAGGGCAGCAGTATTATATGAAATTTGCCTTGCCTGTATGCCCTCAGAGAGACTCAAATTAAATTACATGGAGTACCGGGCTTACTTTTAAAGCTAGGAAAAAAAATAGTTGTAGGGAGCAAACAAACAACAACACACAGTCATAATCATTGAAGAGAAAAAAAGAATCAAATTATTTAAAAGACGAATGATGAATGATACTAAAGTAACTGTATTATCCAGGTCCAATTGTGGAGTTGCATCTCGTCATTCATCTTGGTCCTCCCTTCCAAAGACACTCTGCACAGCATTCTTGGGTGCTACTGCCTGCCTGATGCGGATCGGTAAGGTACTTGTGAGTTGTTGCTCCCAGTATAATAGTACTGGGTAAAGGCCGGCCTGTAAGTGTAGATGGAAAACAAAAGGGGTATTGAAAAATAAATGAATAAAAAAACCATCAATTATGGTGGAGTACAAGAAGACAAGACTCTTGAGCGAGAATTCTTTCAGACTGAGGCGGCTTGGATACATTGGGTCTACTCTATTTACACAGCATTAAGCTACAAAAACAATAGAACAAAAGCCAGCATAGAACAGGCCCTCAGCACCAGGCTTTGACCCAACCGCCATTTACCTTAAATTTTGACAGAGCTCGACAAAAGGCATATACAGCAACCTAGTATTTTCCAAATCAAGTGACAAAATCAATGCGCCACTGTCAGTCATACCACGACACTCGACTCCACCACTACACAGACATGTAGCCTATTCCATTTTTACATATAGATTATAACAGAGCATAATCACATTAACATAATACAAAATCAACTCATTCAACCCAAATCCCACACATCCCTTCAGTCAATCATATCCAATTCACACCTACTCACACATTCTTCATACATCCAATACACATCACACTTCAGTTGCCAGTTGTTAACAATGTATCCAGTCCTGCGTAGTCTCAAGGAGAAATCGAGACTAGATGACAAAATGGTATCAGTTTGGGCAGATTGTTTTTGTACTGAATTGTTCTTGATTCCCCTGCCCATCTGCTCCATATTTGCACTTTCAGGGGGCCCCTATTTTCATTGGTCCTGTTTACCTTTTATGCCAGTTCATGAAACGCAGTTATTCCATCAATCATCTCCGATGCAACTGACTGACAGTTCATTAATTCATCACAACACTAATTCTGCGTGCAAAGATAGTATGGTCATCATCATTGTGTGGTATGTGTACGTGTTGTCCAACACCAACTCAGTCTGTAGTGAGTGACTTTGATTAAGTCCATCCATATCCCATATCGAACAATTGGAATGGATATTGGCCTGCACCTGCAGCAGTAGGAGTACAATGTGGGTAACTTATTAAACAACAAGGAAACATTGACTGTCACTTGAGTCACTTTTACTTTGTAGATTAACTAGTATAGTTCGACTTCATGCACATTTGCTCAGTGTCAGCAAGCATCCATTGCAATGCATGGCATCATTCATTAATCATTACCTGTCTTGCTCTTCTCTTTGGCTGTCAGATCAGATGCCTAGCTTTCTGACAGTGATGATTTTACTTTTGGATGCCTGCTCAGGTTCTGACAGTGAAGAGTTGTGGATGTCTGCAGACAGAGGCGGTAGCCTTAGGACAGTGATGAGTTTCGGCTCAGAAACAAAACAGAAGATAGCTATAGTCACGTACGTTTCACTTCTTATGGAGGGACTGTTAGAGGCAACATTTATTGTACTAATCTCCATCCAATATCTGACTTGATGTAAATGTATTTAGGGTGAGTCAGGAAGGTGGAGCAGGACTCTGAGGAGTGGAGTGGACAGTTGAATGCACAGACGTGCTACTCCAATAGGGAAATAAAAATAGGAGACGGTGGTGATGGATTTGTTCTGATTTGATTTGAACCAGAAAGACAGATACACACACAAATAAAGGAAGAAAGAAAGTAACAATTTGAAAGCCTAGTAGTCAGGGAAGAGGAGCTCACCCTCAAACTCTGGCGGTTCAGACAGAAGTAGGTCATGTAACCCACTACTTATGTCTTCTAAGTCGCTCTCCTCTTCCTGCTGTGAATCACGTATTTTGTACTCGGTGGTATGAAGTGCTGATTCATTTTGATCATGGTTAACCTCTCCACGCTTTTGGGCGAGAGACTGGTCCTTTTCACAGTTACAATGGCACCAGCAGCACTGAAAACACGCTCAGAAGAGACATTTGCGCCAGGATAAGGCAGATACTTTATCGCCAGCCTGCTGAGCTCTGGCTTCTTTTCCCATACCAATACACCAATGGGCTTTGCTCCATGAAGACCTCTGTTGTGTCATCCAGATAGGCCTGGACCATCCGCTCAATGTTTAGGGGTGCTCCCATTTGCTTGGCCTCCTTTGACTTTGCATCAGCAACTGACTTACCAAACCTTTCCGTAAAAACCAATCACTTAGTATTTTTTTATGTGGATGATGATCCTGTTGGTGCTGTTGTTGATGTTGGTAGTGTAGGTGACTGCTGGGAGGCAAACGCACTGCTCTCAGGCTCTGAAGTAGAACTTGACTCTGGATGCCCTGTAGTACTTGCTTTGTCCTGGGGTGGCAGGCATTCAATTAAGAGCCTTTTGTTTTTGAAATCAGTGGCTTCCTCAGCTATCAAAGTTTTGTACTTGGCAACATCCACTTCTGAAAAAGAAATTACAGCATTACTGTTCAGAAATAGTTTGTACCATGGATCCAAAATTGTGAGAGTAATGTAATGTTGATGTGACACAATATTAATTTGAATCCTTGGATTTTTAGATAAGCGAACGGCTAAGGCATCTGCCAAATGATATGCGTCTACTTTGTCATCCACACCTTCGTACATTTCAGACACCTACTTCAGCTGTTGCTCTAGCATGTACAACAATGGGATAGCTTGGCCCATAGTACAGTCCTCCCAGCTGACTTCACGTGTGAAGACCTCAAAAGGAAGTAGCATCTCTGTCAGGCATTTAACAAGGTCCCATTGGGCCCTCTCAACAATCATGGCTTTCACAGTAGGATCCCCTAATCTTCTTTTTATGACATAAGCATTAAGTGGTATGTACTGCTCAAACTCCTCCTGGATGAGTGCTTTGACTGGCATTTTATGCTCACGTTGAATGACCCTCAGCTGCTTCCGGGCTTTAAAAGAACGGTTGAAATGTGTGCATATTCTTCTGCAGGTGGTCAGTAACTTGCTGACTTTGCTTTCATTTTTCAGGAAGTCTTGAACAACCATTTTAATGCAGTGTGCAAAACACAGGGCTCTGAAATAGCCACCATCTTTCATGGCCTTAACTACATTACTGCCATTGTCCGTGGCAACAAACCAATGTCAAGCCCTCTTGGTCGCAGCCACTCAAAGACCTCACTTTTAAACTCATCCAAAATTTTTGCAGCAGTATGAGAGTTCTCCATAGCAAACATGGCGACAGTTGCATGTTTACGACTGTCATTAAAAATCTCAGCAGGGTTAACACCTGCAGATATCTTTTCTCTAACACCCTAAGAAGAGTTGCAGTGATGCACATGTAATAAGTGGCTTGGCAACTGGTCAACATGTCTGTTGTCAGGTGGATACTATGAACAGCACTCTGTTTTAAGGCTTTTCCAAGCAATTCCAGCACGTCGTGATGTAGTGCTGGAACAGCAACTCAGCGAAATAGTAGCGGCTGGGACCTTCCATTTTGGGCAAATGGTTGTCACAAATTCCAGAAAACCCACCCCTTCAAGAAAATAAAAATGGAGAAGGTCCAGTGCTAACATTTTAGCCAGTTTCGTATTGTACAAACGTGCTATTGGGTGGGTGCGTTCGTACTGCCCCTCCGGCCTAGTAAACATGCTAAGAATGGTAGGCTGAGTGGTATTCCTTTCTTTTAGGCTCAACACCACACTTTTTTTCATTGCAGTACTCCTTGGTGTCTCAGGCTGACTCTAACTCTTGTGGCACTGAGATGTTGCTGAGGATGTTGGCGGTACCACTGCAGTGCTGGGGACAGGGCTACTTTGTGTACCACTACCAGAGAGAATGTCTCCCTCTTCTTCTTCTTCCTGTTCCACCGTGAGCGGACCTTCTACTCGTTTATCCCCACCAACGGCAATGGTTCCAGTTTTTATGCGACAAAGGTGGTCCTCCCAGTCGATTACATCGTGTTTTTTCAGATGGGTCATTTGGCCTCCGGTACCATAGTTTGTACCAAGCTTACTACGACTAACAGAGGTATGTTCTCCTCCTTTTCGCTAACAGTAAAGAAGTCCCACACTGGGGAGCTTAACTTTTGTCTCCTGCTGGAGGTGCCACTTCCAATGCCGGATGAACTGGAGGGTGTGTGTTGAATTTGACTCTGTGGCTGTGCAATACCACTACTTACTTCTGCTGAGGTGGTGCTTGTGCTGGATGTAGGATGCTGCCGGCCCTTTGCTAATTTAAATATGGAAGCTGGAGGTCATGTTGGTGTTACCTGTGTTGGAGGTATGCATGCTACATCCCTACTAGTCGCAGCCATTCTGGATAAGGTGTTGGGGGAACACCGGACTTAAGTGTCACTTCCTTCTTCTCAGCAAATTTCTTCGTCTTGGAAGACCTGGTAACTGCTTTCTTTGGGCCCATCTTCTTCAGATGTCAGCAGCACTCAGTTGCACAAGTTGCGGAGATGTCTCGTCAGGTCACACCACACGTCACGTTGCATATAACAGCAGGACGTCTGTCTGGCAGTACAATGGGCGATGATGAAAAACACCTCCTCCTCAATCTTTTGTGCACCTAAAAGCAAAAAAGCCAGAAGAACATCAGACAAATGTGGAATTTGTTGTGCTTTAATTTTAATTACTAATAGTGTACTCTGTACACTCAGGAAGAGTAAGAATAGGAAAAAACAAAAATACAAATGTAGTGGAACCTGTTTGGCCTTAATTTGTGCATCATGTGGGATGGATGCAGCATCAGGGACCTGCAGCTGGCAATGGGGATGGCAACAGTAAGCCAAGAGGAAAAACGGAAAGTCACACAGGCCTATGTGGCAAAAACAGCACACTACTAGAACTACCACCACAAAATGACCCCCAGCCACATGGTGACTCATCACAGGCACAAGGGCAAGGCCCGGAAAACAATGAACTCAAGCAGGCCTATATCACTATATGGCCAGGCAAAGGATGACTGTTACACAACACAGCTTTAATGCAAAAAAGAAAATCTGCACGGCTAAAACGTTTGGACAATTACACAACAACACATACACATGCCACAAAGGCATCTAACTTAAAACACACCCAAAAACGTAACTACACCCCAAAAAACACATTTTTGAATTCAATCCTATGCCATCCATGCCCTAAATGATGTTTAAATTCAACAGACAACATAGAAACAGTTGCTTCAAGCACCCCTGATGCGTACCTCTAGCAGTCTGGGCTTACTGGCAGACTAGGCCACAAGTTTGGACACAGTCTCGCGGGATCATGCGACCGGATTCCAAACCTCGTTGCCAACCACAGAAGTAGCCTTTGAAACTCGACTCAGACCTGCCATTGCCATGCCTATGTGTGCAGTTTACAGCCATTTCAATTTGGCATTTAAAACTATTTCACAAGCCTTAAACTCCCCTTTTACTACATATAAGTCACCCCTGAGGTAGTCCCTAGTTAGATCCAAGGGAAGGGCGCTAAGTAAGTAAAAGGTATGACATTTACTTTTATGTTTTGTATGTCCTGTCAGTGTCAAAAGGCTACATTAATTTTTCACTACTGTGAGGCCTACTCCTCTCCTAGGTTAGCACTGGCAATTCTCTTACACACTTTTAAGTGGTAACTCCTGATAAGAAAGGAGTAGCTACTTAATGTTTTATATCTTTGAAAAGTTAATGATAAATCCCCCTTACTGGTGAAGTTGGATTTAACATTATTGTTTTAGAAATGCCACTTTTAGAAACCCGACCTTTCTCTGCACTTACCTCTCTGTATGCCTTCCAGCCTATCTCCATTAAACATCTGGAGTGGGAGGCAGCAACACCTTGTGCATTCCACTAGACAGCCACAAACACAGGGCTGATAGGTGTGTCTGAGTACCCATCTACATACATCTGCATTCTGATGGGCCTGCCTAGGGAGGATGAAAGGGAGGGGCAAACCCATAATTGAATAGGTAGTGTCCTATCCCCACACAAAGGGCTGAATAGCCCCCCATAGATCGCCTGGCAGACAGGTCTGGACTGAAAGGACGACCTGTGCACTACAAGGAGCTGCTTTGAAGTCACCCCTGCCAGTGTGCTGCAGCTGCTGCAGCTTGGAGAGATCGACACATCCCCTTGACTGTGTGGAGAAACCCTGGTGCATTTCTCAATGCCTCACAAATGCGGCACTTGTCTACGGGACAGACGTATCACCGTCAGCGTGCAGAGAAAAGCGACACATCCTTGACTTGCGGACCCCCGTTGAAGCATCTCATAACGCATCGCGCTGTTGTGACAAGGACAGGTACTTTGTTCACCGGAGCCTGCATGGGTCCTGTAGCCGGTTGGTGATCCATCGTGGTCGGCCCAAACTTTGACTTTGCCCCAGTCCAGCACGACCTCAAGTAAACACTAAAGCACTATTTGAAAAAGGTACTTGGGAAGTATTTTGGCTATCGATATGTTGAAATAGGCAAATGGATTGGAAACCTTCGATTTTGAAACCCCTTGTGATAATTGACCTTTGTGCATATTTCTGTTTGTAATCTTTAAGAGGTAGAAGTGTATGAAAGCAAAAAGAGAGTTATAGAAAAAGAGAGGAATAATAAGAAAGAGGAAAAATGTGGAAGAGGAGAGTCAGTGCAGATTTTATGATGACATGTAATACTTGGAAAGCTCTTGATGAAAACTGATGAAAACCTCAGGGTTTTGATTTGATCTTATCTGATATGATTCTTATGTTGATGATGATCGCTAAAATCAACATCAGAATGGGGATTGGACCTGCACAATTTAGACTCTACCCTTACATGTCACAGAAATGTAATCACATATGTGCATTTGTCATTATATTCTCTGAGTTTCTTAACTTCATTAACATATGTGAAGCATTCAAATATTTAAATGGAATGCCTTCACTGTGGAAACTATTCATTTGTACAGGTGTGCACTAATGTTAAGTTTAAACCTTCAGCATGAATTCTTTATTCGCGTACCTCACTTCCAATTCTGTTATATTTGCATATGTAAGAATATATTTCTTTTATATGTTTTACATTTATTTTTAAAGTTATACGTGTGCATGTATAATCATGTTGCACAATAAATGCTTAATTAGAATTAGTCTGACTACATGCCTCAGTTGAAATGCATTTTGCTTACCAGCATGTTTATCTTTTCTGCAGATTTTATATTTTGTTAGTTAGGGTCACGTTTACTGTTTGTATTAGACTGCTGATAGAGAGTCCTGGAGGGAGACTTGGCAGTAAACATGGAGAAACAATAGTCTAAAAAGCTTTCTGCTCACCATGTACCAGGATGGCAAGATGTTCTTTGCTGCGGTCCGCAGTCTCAGTTCGATGTGTTGGGAATTCAGAGTAATGTTGCGGATACACTCAAGTCAGGTTTGGATTGGTCAATGGTGGCATGAAAGGAAATAAGGATGTATCTGCATCTCCTGTTATTTGTTAAGTTGGTGTTCACTTAGTTAGAGACACCGCAGATTTCCTTTAGACCTCGAGAGGCACAGATCTCTCCTGTTTTTAGTCTTGGAAGTGTGAATCTTAATGCTAAACACGTATACTGATCATGCTCACACCTTCTTCTATGCTACTGAATTATAGACCCTTGATAGATGACCCTATGTTTGACTTATGTTTAGAAGAGAGAACGTATATTTCTTGATGTCACACCTGTTCACGTTTACTTGTTACTCTATTATTGTGACAAATACAATTCTCTATCTCATTCTATTGCAGCTCAATCAACTGAGATATTTCCCTTTGCCTATTGTACTGATGTATTAATTGATTTCACACTTTGCTTTCATCTTTGCTGGATTAATTGGATACCCCAATAAAACTCTTCGATCATATTCAGTGATTACTGGTCCTTATTGTGGAGTCACATGAGCTTCATAAGTTAGACATGTATTTATGGTGTTTTCTCCCTGTCGATGCTCCATGTCAGCTATAAAAGGTGGTGCAGAGTAGGAATATCGAAGTAAAAATATCGTGTGGCATTAATATCTCCGCAGAAATATCGAGGGGAACAAATATCGACAACAAAAATATAGTTTTACCAGAATATCGACTGACAGGTAAGTAATATCGATAACAATAATATAGTTGTAGTAAATATCGTTTACAAAAAAATAGTTTACAAAAATATCGATTTATTAATAATGTTAAGTATTTTAGTGTTTTTAATGAGAATTGTTTGTCATTTTATTATATGTTTTGAAATAGTATTAGTTATTAATGTATTTTATGTTTAACTTTGTGTTATTCGTTCCGTAGCGGGTTGTGGGTTTATAGGGGAATAGGGTGGGAAGTAATTTAATTATATAAAATTAATTGGGTAATTATTGTGTTAATTTATTAATAATAGTTTAATAATTAGTTGTTAATTAATTTCAAATAGTCAATTAATAATTAATTGTGTTAATTGTTTAATTAATTTTAGGTGTGTGTTGTGGAGTTTATACGTGTAAATGGTGGGTGGTAAGTAATTACTTTTTTATTGATTAATTATTAAATATTTTTTAATTATTTACCATTAATTAATTAGTAATTAGTAATTGTAAATGTGTAATTAATTTTAGGTGTGTGTTGTGGTGTTTATAAGTGTATATGGTGTGAAAGCTGGTAATTAATTAATTATTTAATTAATTTAAAAAAAACCATTAAGTTTCATTAATTAATTAGCAAATATTGAATGTAATTGTGTAATTAATTTTAGGTGTGTGTGGTGGATATTATAGTCTTAAATAATGTGTAATTAAATTTTTTTATTATCTTTGTTGATAATAATATATTTAAATGTCTATATTAATTATGTTTATATTGGAAATTAAATGTAATAAAAATGTTGATAGTTTTTTTTTATTGTTTTGGGTTCCAGTGCTTTCCCTACTATTGTACTCACTGGAGTGGGAATAGTCATTTTTACCCCTACGCTATCCAACGCTTTCCCTACTGTTGCACTCTCTGGAGTGGGAATAGTAATTTTCACACCTACGCTATCCAACGCTTTCCCCACTGTTGCACTCTCTGTAGTGGGAATAGTAATTTTTACCCCTACGCTATCTAACGCTTTCCCTACTGTTGCACTCTCTGGAGTGGGAATAGTATTTTTTACCCCTACGCTATCCAACGCTTTCCCTACTGTTGCATTCTCTGGAGTGGGAATAGTAATTTTTACCCCCACGCTATCCAACGTTTTCCCTAGTGTTGCACCCTCTGGAGTGGGAATAGTAATTTTTACCCCTACGCTAACCAGCGCTTTCCCTACTGTTGCACTGTCTGGAGTGGGAATTGTAATTTTTCCACCTACGCTATCCAACGCTTTCCCTACTATTGTACTCACTAGAGTGGGAATAGTCATTTTTACACCTACGCTATCCAACGCTTTCCCTACTGTTGCACTCTCTTGAGTGGGAATAGTAATTTTCACCACTACGCTATCCAACGCTTTCCCTACTGTTGCACTCTCTGGAGTGGGAATAGTAATTGTCACCCCTACTCTATCCAACGCTTTCCTTACTGTTGCACTCTCTGGAGTGGGAATAGTAATTTTTACCCCTACGCTATCCAACGCTTTCCCTACTGTTGCACTCTCTGGAATGGGAATAGTATTTTTTACCCCTACGCTATCCAACGCTTTCCCTACTGTTGCACTATCTGGAGTGGGAATAGTAATTTTTACCCCTACGCTATCCAACGCTTTCCCTACTGTTGCACTCTCTGGAGTGGGAATAGTAATTTTTACCCCTACGCTATCCAACGTTTTCTCTACTGTTGCACCCTCTGGAGTGGGAATGGTAATTTTTACCCCTACGCTATCCAGCGCTTTCCCTACTGTTGCAATGTCTGGAGTGGGAATAGTAATTTTTACCCCTACGCTATCCAACGCTTTCCCTACTGTTGCACCCTCTGGAGTGGGAATAGTAACTTTTACCCCTACTTTATCCAGCACTTTCCCTACTGTTGCACTCACTGGAGTGGGAATAGTAATTTTTACCCCTTCGCTATCAAATGTTTTTACTACTAATGTTTTTATTTTGTTATTAATAGTATGTATTATTATTTTTTAATACTTTAATGTGTTAATTAAATATAGAATATTTTATATTATTCAAAATGTTTTATATATTTGTTTATTTTATTTTTATATAATTATTGAAGTTCATAAATTAAATAAAGATAATAATAAAATGTATTTAAGAATATATATGTATATGTACACATTTATTGTGTTTATATTCATTAAATTAAGTTTATTTGTTATAATTAGTTCAAATATAAATGTAATTTAATTTATTTTGTTAATATTAATAATAATATTTAATTATTTAATGTAAGTTATATTATTTTTTACAGTCGATATTTTTTACATCTATATTTTTTACATCTATATTTTTGAGTCGATATTGTTGTACTTACCTGTTTAAGTATAGGGAGTCGATATTTTTGTAATCGATATTTTTACATCTATATTTTTGTTAACTATATTTTTGTTATCGATATTTAAACATGGAACCATAAAAGGTCCATACAAGCAGTTGGGAAAGATCTTTAACGATTTGGTGTTGGGATTGCGGTGCACTGCCCAGCACTCCAGCAATGTACAGCAGCACCTGGGTACAATGGAGTTTATTAACAGCACAGTTGTTAAGATTACTGCATCCGTGGTATGTGTCTCCTGGTGTTTTTCTGCTGATGTAGGAAAAAGTACTTTTTTTAACAAAAGAGATACTTACTATTGAAAGGTGTGTGCTCTTTTAGATAAAAATAAAGAATTTTCAACAAAATGACAGCGGATTTCAACAGTTTCACTTTCACTTGTTTCACTGCATTATACATTTGAACAAGATCTGGAGGAATTCATGACTATCCACAGCAGGAGGACAAGTGAGCCAGATATGCAGGAATCTCTGTAATAAGTGTAATAAAGATGAAAATCCAAGGTTGCTGAAGTAGGTTCTTAATTTATGAGCATCCCATCCACAGGTCCATCACCTTCCAGATCCAGCATCAACGATCAGAACAGACCATTGGACATATCATCACTAACCTAGAACTCTCTAACATTCCCTAACCACTAGCATTCCAATAAATATATCTAGGATGCCCCCTCCTTTACAAATGAATAATAAAAAAACAAGATAACATTTGAAAGGACAAAGATAAGCAAACATAAGAATTAATATCTACATAATGTACAAACATAATTCCAATGAATCCAGTAATGATGCAGAGAAATTGGATGAGGAGTAAACATCCAACGCAGGAGTGCTCCCTTTATACTATAAGCCACCACCATGTTGAGATTTCACACTCTGCCATCTTCAACCTTGATGGCATTGCGGAACAAATTTAGAATTATGTGAGGACCTCAACATTTTAAACATCATTTGACTTCACAGGTTTGTTAATCATGACTAAAGCTCCCACATTGAACTTGAACGAGGTAATGCCTTTTTTGACATCATAATTTAGCTTCCATTTCTCCACATTCCTCATTTCCTTTACATCACCATCTTCCATCAACTCCCACTGCATGCTACCACCTTTACCATAATGTAACCACAGCTCCATGTTAGCCTTTCGCCCTCTGAACAGTACAAAGGGTACTTTCCCAGTCGTTGAGTGTGGACAAAATCTGTAGGCATATGCATATTTTCTCAAGCCCTCTTTCCAGTTCCTTCCAGCACTTAGCTCCTAAAAATTACTTTCCGCTGTGATGAATTGCAGCCCATTGTCAGAACAGTATTCCATACACCATGAAAATGGAAGAGCTCTTCGACGAAACTCACCATTTTGTGGGTTTCAATCTCACTTGCAAGCCAATTTCAAGCCAGCATGAAAATTGACCAAAAGGTAACTAGACAGCCCTTTGTGATGTCAGGTCTGACAATAACTTCCCATTGCTTCATGGGCATGTCTATGCACATCAATGGCGGGGTCATGACCTTATAGACATTGTCTCTACTCACAAAATCAAAGCATTCTCGGATTGTTCTTCCAATTGAAGTGTTCATATCTGGCCACCAGTAACTCATTGACATCCTTACTTTGGTCTTGCTCATCCTTTGGTGCCCCTCACGTCCTAGTTTCACAATCTTCTCCCTCAAATCCATAGGCACTACCAACCTCAAACCACGCAAAACACAATTCATTCCTTACTTTCCGATACCCCACCATCATGCCATTTTTTTTAAATTTCCAAATTCCATCCATTCTGCATAGCACTTAACACTTTTTGCAAAATCAGATCTCTTTCAACAGCTTCCAACCAATCTTCCGGCGACGCTATCTCCTCAGTAATACTGTACACGTTTATGCTTTCATCTTCATAAAGATCATCCATCTCTACCACAGAACTCAAACTTGACAGACAATCTACCACTTTATTGCGTGACCACGGGACATTAATTTCCTTACAGTCCTGAAAACGTTCACTATCCCTCTCTCTATGGTAAAATAAGGAGCTTCAGCTCCTCATAAGGACCTTGATGTATGGGCAATGGGTTTCAAGTTCCCAGAGGATAGCTGCACAGAGAGTTGGTGCCGGGCGCACTGCAAACGTGCGCATAAGTCCTGAGGTCTCCGCTTACTTTCCTTTATAAGGAACTTCAGCACTGCACGTTTGATACGCCAAAATTATGGTGGGAGCATTGTCAGATGAGCTGCCGACATGCGCACTGCAGAAGTTGAACCTTCAATGACAGAGAGTGAAGGAGCGATGGGAGCACACACTGAACGGAGGAAGGCACACATCCAGTATGTGACACGACAGGCACAGTTAGAGATGACCCCTTCTGCCAAAGTGTGCACATCTCGATCTGACACATAATTACGAAGGGATGTGCTGTGGCAAACAGCGCTCAAGGTAGGCACACATGCCACGTAGATTCATCTTTAAAAAATGCAGATGTTTGGAGCTTGGTCTCGTGAGTGCAGAACAGCTTTGTTGTCCCACACCGGTATCGTGAAGCAAAGCCAAACCAAAACTGAGGTGCAGAGGCACGCTGTATTCAGATAATCCAAATTCCAATAGTAAAGCTGGAGGTATAGTTCCAAACAGCACCTAATTACTGCTAAGTAGAAAGATGAGCAAATGGAGGATAAAAAAACACTGTAGTTCAGATTAACGGTCGGCGGAGCTGGTGTAGTGCCTGTACGAGTAAATCAAATCAGGTGTTTATTAAGCATAATTACTCACCCGTAAGGGTCTTAAGGTGCTGGGGTTGTGGGGGGGGTTCGCAGGGTCCAGTCCATCAAGGAGGGGGTCTGTCAAAGAGCCAGGTTTTGAGGTTTCTTGCAAAGATGGAGAGCGATGTTATCTGTCTGAGGTGGAGGGGAAGGTCGTTCCAGGCACTGGCCACGCGGAAGGAGAAGGTGCGGCCTACCAATCTGGTGTTTGTGGTGTGAGGGACTATGGCGTAGGAGAGCTGGGCTGATCATAGAGTCCTTTGGGGTGCATGTAATTTGAGTCAGCTGTTCAGGTATGCTGATCCGGTGTCGTGAAGGGCCTTGTGAGCGTGGGTTAGCATCTTTAAGTTGACTCTAGCTTCGTTGGGGAGCCAGTGGAATAGGCTCAGGTGCTGAGAGATGTGGCAGTGGCTTGGCAGGTTGAGGACCAGTCTTGCGGTGGCGTTTTGGATGTTCTGCAGCTTGCGGGTGAGGTTTTTGCTTATTCCAGCATAGAGTGCGTTGCCGTTATCGAGCCTGCTGGTGACCAGGGTGTGAGTGGCGGTCTTTCTGTTTTCGAGAGGGATCCATTTGAAGGTCTTACTTAGGAGGCGGAGGGTGTGGAAGCAGGAGGACGAGACGGAGTTGATCTGGCGGTCCATTTTGAGCTCTGAGTCCAGGATGATTCCCAGGTTGCGTGTGTGGTCCGTGGGGGTGGGCGGGCTTCCGAAGGCGGTGGGGCACCAGGTGTTGTTCCAGGCATCTGGGTTTGAGCCCATGATGAGTTCCTCCATTTTGTTTGTGTTTAGTTGTAGGCAACTGTTTTTCATCCATTTGGCAACAACTTCCATTCCTTCCCGAAAGTTGTGTCTGGCAGTGTTGGGTTCATTGGATAGGGAGAGGATGAGTTGGATGTCGTCTGCATATGACACAATGTTGAGTCCGTAGGTTCAGACAATTGGGGTGAGCGGAGCCATGTAGACGTTGAAGAGCGTAGGGCTGAGGGATGACCCCTGGAGTTCTCCACAGGTGGTAGGTGTAGGGTCTGAGAGGAAAGGGGGGAGTCTGACCCACTGCATTCTGCCAGAGGGGAAGGAGCGGATCCAGTCGAGGGCCATGTCTTGGATCCATGCGTCGTGGAGTCTGCGTATTAGTGTGCTGTGAGAGACTGTGTTGTACGCCACTGAGAGGTCGAGGAGGATGAGGGCTGCTGTTTCTCCTTTGTCCAGTAATCATGGATGTCGTCTGTTGCGGCAAGGAGGGCGGTTTCCGTACTGTGTTTTTTTCTGTAGCTGGATTGGGAGGAGTCGTGGATGTTGTGCTCTACGCTGAATGTGGCGAGATGGCTGTTGATGGCTTTCTCGATGACTTTGGCTGGGAACGGGAGCAGGGAGATGGGTCTGTAGTTTGTGAGGTTGGTGGGGTCCGCCGAGGGTTTCTTCAGGAGGGGGTTGATCTCAGCGTGTTTCCAGTCGTCAGGGAACAAGGCCATTATCAGGGAGCGGTTGATGGTGTCGCAGACCATGGGTGCGCTCGTGTCGGCGGCTCTGTTGAAAATGTAATGGGGCAGGGGTGTGTGGGGGCCCCAGAGTGGATTGACTTCATTGTCTTTAGTGTGTCTCCGGTGGTGAGAGCTGTCCATTTGTTGATCGTTGGCTTCAGGGTGTCGGGGTGGTTGGTGAGGATCAGTGTGTTGGTTGTCTTCTTCGAAGTTGTCGTAGATGCTCTTAATTTTGTGGTGGAAAAAGGTGATGAGTTTGTCGCAGAGGTCTTAAGGGAGAGATGTCGATGGACTCGCTGGTGGGTTCGGCGAACTCCTTGATGATGTTGAAGAGTTCTTTGATGTTGTGTGCATGAATGTAGATTCTGTCTTCAATCGCTTTTTTCCTAGTTTTTTTGATGAGTTGGTGGTGGGCGTTGGAGGCGGCTTTGAAGTTGTTGTGGGCTTCTGTGAATTTTTTGTTCCTCCAGGTCTTTTTGAGGCAGCGGCAAGCACGTCTGGACTCTCAAATTTGGGTGGTGAACCATCTAGCTTTCTTGGCGTGGGTGGTGTTGTTTTTTTTGAGGGCTGCTATGGTTTTGGCGCTGTCAGAGACCCATCTGTGCAGGGTTCGGGCTGCGGTATTGGCGTCGTCGTTTTCCGCGATGGTTGGGGTGGAGTTACTGAGTGATGAAATTAGCTGGTCGTCGGTGATTCTTGTCCAGTTCCTTCATGGGAGCAGGTGCTGGTGTCTGTGGATGGTGGGTGTGCTGAAGGTGAAGTGGACGCATCAATGGTCAGTCCATGGGAGTTCGGTGGTGTGGCTGAATGTGATGGAGTTTCCTGTTGTAAAGAGAGGGTTGAGGGTGTGTCCTACCTAGTGCGTGGGTTCGGTCACGATCTGGCAGAGTCCAATGTTGTGGAGGTCATCCAGGAGGGATGTGGTGCTGAGGTCCAATTGGTTGTGGAGGTGGAAGTTTAGATCTCCCAGTAGGGTGTAGTTAGTGGACGCAATGGCATGCAGGCAGATGATGTCCATGATGGAGTTGGCGAACAGTCTGCAGGGTCCAGGGGGTCAGTAGATGAGGGTTCCACAGAGGGTGGAGGTAGGGCCTGTATCTTGAAGTGAAGGTGTTCCATCAGGTCTGTGGGCTCGTTGGGGGGTGTGCTCAGGCGGAGGGTAGATTTGTGGATAATGGCAATTCCTCTTCCAGGGCGGGTTGGGTGGTCCTTCCTGGAGATCTTGTATCCTTGGTGAATGGCCATGGCGATGTCCGGTCCCGAGGTGGTGTTGGTCCAGGTTTCGGTAAAGAATGCTACATCTGGGATAGTGCTGTTGAGGAGGTCCCAGATTTCAGTGGCGTGTTTGTGGAGGGATCGGACATTGAGGAGGATGCATTGCAGGGTCTTCGGTTCGGTTGAGTTCTTGTGTTCTTGTGGGCGGATTGCGCTGGGTCAGTGTTCTTGGCGGTGTTGCAGGTGCCAGCAGCATTGACAGCTGAAGGGTCTGTGGGTGTCGGCTGGTGATGCTAGCTTGCAGTTGCTGTTGCGGCCTGGGTTGAGAGCGTGGAGTGTCGCTGGGTCGTAGCATTGGTGGTGCAGACATCCAGGGTTCCTGGCGCTGGTCACAGTCGGGTCATGCAATGGCGCAGACGGGCTTGCCTTTGACGCCCTGGTGGCGCGGCTGCCATTAAGTAGAGGACAGGGCGGTGCTGGACAGCTGTTAGGCGGGAGCGGTGAGGGGAGCTGGATTGGGCGGGTCGCAATGGTCATGCTGGGGGGCGAGGCCGCTGGGGCAGCATCGGCAGGGAAAAACTGGCTAAAAAAGGCAAAAGGAAAAAGGCAAAAAGAGCAAGAAAATTGCAAATAAGGCAGTAAAAGTGCAAGAAAAAGTGGAGGAAAGACACGGAGGACACAGTAGAGTGAAAGGGGGAGATTGAGATGAGGGTAAAAAATTAGTGAAAAACGGAGGAAAGACACAGGAGAGTGAAGGGGGATCTTGAAATGAGGGCAAAATGACAGAAAATGGAGGTTGAGACCCAGAAGGGGAGTTAAGGGGGGAGATAGATGTGAGGGAAAAACAGGTGAAAAAGGAGAGAAAAAGTGGAGCAAGAGAATGGAGACAGAGGTCCACTGGACCACCAGGGATGAGGCGCAGGTCAAACATGCGGGTGGGGGAGGGCCTCGAACACCAACACTCAAGAGTGCGTGGGCTCGGGGGAAGGCCTCACCTAATGGTGGAGCTGCGAGGGAGAGAGGGCAATTTCACTGACATTGAGTCAGTGTTCTTGCTCGCCTGTCGCTGCAGTAGCCGCCATTAAGTAGGGGTCGGGGAGGGCTGGAGAGCTGGGAGGCAGGAGCGGGGAGAGGAGCTGGATTGGGCCAGTCGCACTGGTCGTGCTGGTGGTAGGGGACGCGGGGGTAGCAGCGGCTGGTAAAAATGGGCTAAAAAAGGAAAAAGGAAAAAGGCAAAAAGAGAGAGAAAAGTGCAAATAAGGCAGAAAAAGTGCAAGAAAAAGTAGAGGAAAGACACAGAGAACACAGGAGAGTGAAAGGGGAGATTAAGACGAGGGTAAAAAACGAGTGAAAAACGGAGGAAAGACACAGGAGAGTGAAGGGGGGAGCTTGAAATGAGGGGAAAACGACAGGAAAGTGAGGTTAAGACCCAGAAGGAGAGTGAAGGGGGAGATAGAAGTGAGGGCAAAACGAGTAAAAAAGGAGAAAAAAAGCGGAGCAAGAGAATGAAGACAGAGGTCCACTAGTCCACCAAGGATGATGCACAGGTGAAACCTGCGGGTAGAGGAGGGCCTCGAACACCAATACTCGAGAGTGCAGGGGCTCCGGGGAAGGCCTCACTTAATGGTGGAGCTGCGAGGGAGGAAGAGCAATTTCCCTGACAAGCCGTAGCTCCACGGAGTTTGAAAAAAACTCAGTGGAGCTAAGCATAGCTCCGCTCCACTCCCTCCCCCCTCAAATGCTTTAAAAATAAGGAAAAGAAGGCACATACCTGTGTTTCAGCCGTCTCCCCTGTTTTGCCGCACTCCTTCCTGCTCCTCGCCACCACGAGTCCTTCTTCATTGAAAAAAACACTGTGTTGTACGTCTTGCGCGTGCGCATGCGCACACACAAGACATACACATGACCCCAAAGGCACAGCTCAGAGCAGGTTGATAGAACAAGAATGTTCCCTTTCATTACTGCTGGAGCGAAAAGAGCCAGTTGGTGTTCCGTTGAGCCAGAGCCAAGATACAATTAACCAGGCTCAGAAGCAACCCCGGGAGGCTCATAGAATGTGGTCAGGAGCAATGTACCTTTAGTGGGTCCATCAGTCAGTGCATGTCCAAAGGTTCAACCAATTGCAACACCAAGCACAAGTCCAGGGCACACTCGTAAGTACACAGGAAACAGCGGAACACAGGCTGCAGGCAATGAAACCATACAGGCCGAAATGACAGGAACCAATGCTCACCCAGTTCCCGAAGCAGCAGAACGTGAGGCCGTGCCAGCTCTATTCGATCTCAAAATGGGACAGCTATTTCGGAGCAAAAATATTAAAAGCAATTTCACTGAAATTAGAAGCAAGAATAACACAAGACCTCCAAAGATGCTTCCGAAGACGGAGTGGATAAAAGATGGAGTGATTCCCCAGACCGTCTAGGAGGTGTTAACTAACCCGGAGCCTCTACTTCTGAAAACCCCTGCTATTCAAGTCATACAAGATATGTTACAAATACAATGCACCAGCTCCCCAAAATGTCGTAGGAAGTTAGTGCAGAGTAGCGCGTGTATGTCTGATGAGGACCTTGCCACCTACAGATCAAAAGTCTCTTTAGCAGAAGGTAAGGCCACATCCTTTTGAAATATAAGGCATTCAGTTTGCTCAGGGCACCAAAACATATGTTGGTAAGATTATTCGAAGGCCATGGTGTATCCTCCCTAACAGTATGGGCAGGTGGGAAGAAGGAATTGCGTACAACAAGTAAAAATGGGGTTTCATCCCACAGCAACCTTGACTGTCCAGCATCAGGTAAATCCCATTAGAGAGTAATCTGAAAGTTGGATGTACCACAGCTGCCAGTAGCCTTTCAAGTAGCAAGACAAGTTCGCCACCGAGACATTACATATTCTGTGTAACTAAACATCTTTTCATACTAGGGACCAATACAAAGTATTCATGTATTTCACCTAATGCTTCAGTTGATAGTGTTGTAGACAGTACTGAAAGTGTAAAGTTGAAATTGGTAGTGTAAGGTAACCATGAATTTTCCAATCGGAGGATGCAGTTTCAGCAACTGTAAAAGGTAATTTCTCCAGTCTTTCAATATGTGGCATAGTGTATTTTGCATATTTCGGTTTCAAAACTATTTGTTGTTCTGAGAGGTGATATGGAGAAAACAGATTTGTGATGTTAATGCGTCACCACTGCATGTGGCCAGAACTTAGTGTCTCAACAATAGAATAGACCTCATTTGGGACTGTCAGTGCCTGTGCTTTCGGAATCAAGTTTATCATTTGTACTGCAGAGCTTTCTGGGACGAAATGTCCATTTAGAAGGAGAAGGGAACACTGTCACAAAACCAATCCAAAGGGCCAGGAAAAGTGTTTTAATGTAATCCAAAGCTGTAACCATGGAGAGACAAAGTATGTTCTTTTCAGCCAAAGATAAAACATGCACCTTCAGTTCAAAAATTGGGGTGGTGGAGGTTGTTCCAATGGGTCAGAGGAGAAGTTGATAAAGTAGCCAGAAGCCCTTTGATCTATCCCTGACAGCTCAGCAGGTTGTTTTGAACTTGATGAAAAAGCCGCCATTAGACCCTCGCAGCCCAGGGAACTACAGGCAAATCTCTCTATTACCTGGCCTGGCCAAGTTGTGTGAGAAGGTTGTCACCAAACAACTTACTGAGTTCTTTGAGAGAGAGGGTCTGTTGCATCCCGCACAGTCAGGGTTGTGAGCCGCTCACAGCACTGAATCAGTGCTGGTAGAGGTCGTGGAGGCCATCCGGGACTGTCTGGATGCTGGCGGGAGGGCAGCATTTATTCTGCTTGACCTCTCGGCAGCATTCTAGACACTCTCTTCTCCTCTCACAACTTGCCAGGGTAGTTGTGTCGGGTACTGCCTGAAACTGGCTTATGTCCTTTCTTGAGGGTTGGGCCCAGCAGATTTGGATGCCTCTTTCCTTCTTTCACTCTACAGAGTCTGTGACTACAGGAGACCCTCAGGGGTCCTTTCTAAGCCCCCTTATATTTAACATTTATGTGACACCCTTGGTCTATCTGGCCGAGAGCCCGGGAGCTAAGATGATGGCTTACGCCGATGACACCCAGTTGCTCTTTACTTGGGACAATGACGACAATTCTGTCTCCTAGGCTCATCAATGTCTTTCCTCCATTTTTAAATGGTTAGCGGCTGCACAATTAAAATCTAACGTGGAGAAGTCAGAGATTCTCCTGTTTGGAAAGTTCCCTCCCAATTTCCGAGAGCCTCTCTGGCCACTGGAGTTCCCCAAGCACACTTTTGTAGGGAAGCAGGCCAAGAACTTGGGGATATGGTTTGACGAGAGCCTCTCCTTCTCATTTCACATCAAGAATTTGGCTGACAATTGTTTTAGTCTCCTCAAGACTTTAAGAAAGTTCTTTCCTTTCCTGCCCCAAGCAGCAAGAGAAACTGTCACATGTGCTCTCATCCTGTTCCGACTGGATTATGCCAATGCTCTCTACGTTGGCATTCCTGGCTACCTGATAAAAAAGCTTCAGGTGGGCCAAAATACACAGCCACACCTCTGCCGCTGTCATTATTGAGACCAGGGACCCACATCTTAACCCCAAACAGGATTTCATGGGGAGTCTGACCACCCAAGAATTTTCTAGGCATGGTATTTAAAGCCCTTTCGACCCAATATAAGTGATAAACCCACATCCGACTTGAGACTGGGATCCTTGCTGTTAAAAATTGCTTAAGTTGTTTGTAGAGTGAATTGAGAGAGTGTGCAAGTAGCGGAGAGCTGTAGGAGGGAGAGAAAATAAGGGAGTCAAGAGAGAGGGAGTAAAAGGTGAGAGGGGCGGTTTTGATCCCTTGATTTGTAGTAAAAAATATTAGGGATTCAGTGAGAGCAGGTCTGCAAGGTCCAGGGGATGTGCATGCAGGCTTTGCCCTTAAGGAGAGTTGACCTTTTGAAGGTAAACCTCAAGTGAGTCCCATAATCCTCGTGAGCCATTGGTGTTGTGTGCTTTATTGCACATGATATTATCAGCACCTCTGGTGGCAGATAGGTCATTCCACTATCTCTCATAGGAAGTTTCTTTAGTCACTTTCCAGTCTGTCAGTATTGCTTTGCTGCAGAAGGCTAGCATAAGGTTGAGTAATAGTTAGTCTTGATAGGATTAGGTAGTGATAGGTTGATGTGCAGCAAGGCCAAGTGTTGCTCTCAGTAAAGTTGGGGATAAGTTAATGGTGAAGATGCTCTGGGTGGTTTGTTGTATCTTGTACCATTAGGATTGTACCATTTTGTAAGTTACAAACATAAGATTGGTTGATCCTCACAACACCAGAATTTGTCAAATTGACGTTCCCCGTTTATGGAGCCCAGAGGGAGTCCAGTGGGATTTGTGAATAGACCAGAATTTAGATTGAGCAATTGATGGGGTAATTTTTGATTGGAAGGGAGAATGTCAGGTTCTAAGCCAAGCAGGATCTGAGAAATGTGAAGACAGAGTTTCGGGGATTTGGGTTGACCATTTTATTTTTGGGTGAGATGTGATGTGGTCTTTGAGGTTCTAAATGTTTTAGATGTGGGTAGTGATGTGACCTGTTCCTTTAAGCATCCCCAGCAGGTCGGGTAGGTCTGGTCTTTGGGATTTTCTAAGAGTACTGTTGATATTTTGAGAATTTGTAAAACTTAATTGGGGAGAGGTTGTAGTGCGAACTCAAATCAGCAAAAGTAATCAGTTCTATCGTAGAACTCAGGTCACCAATGCAATTAATGACTTTTTCTGACCATGTTTTCCAAAAAAGGGTTTTAACATCTAGCTCGAATATATGGATGTGCCATAAGGACGCCATGGAGGAGTTAGTGAACTGATTAGGGAGTTTTTTGTCAACACGTCGGATTTCTGCTGTTGTGTCACCTACTAGGGGGTAGGAGTGGAAGATAGGTAGATTTCTGAGGCCATGGGTCGTTAGGATTGAGTTTATTGGGAAAGGGAGGAGTAAGTGTGATTCAATTTGCAGACAGGGAGAGAGGAGTCCGTGGGTTCACCAAACCACCAGTTGCCTTTTACAGCTAGGAAGGCTTGTTGATATCAATGGACGTCAGGCATGTTTAAGCCACCTCTATTTTAGCTCAATTTTAAGGTGGTTTAGGTTTATTTTATTGTACAGTTAATAAAAACTCACAATTTTAAAACGTACAAATTTTAAAAAGTCAGTATCTTCTTTAAAACAAGTAAGGTGCAATAGCTCAAGTGTTAAAGAGTATAAAAGTCTCAGCTTAGGTTGCATAAGAATCAGTGGGGTTTTCGTGGCCTTGATGTTTTCAAATTCAAAGACCATGATAGCCAGGGGTGTTTACTTTGTTATTGTTTATCTTTTGCTTGAGAAGACCCTCTGGATTTTTCGTTTAGTCTTGTGGCCACTATGTCAAAGTATTTTGTTGTTCTGCAGTTTAGCTGAGTTTCATCAGGATTAAAACAGAGCATCACGGCCTGCCTGCAGCTCGTTATACCCTTCTGGTTCCATAAAGCTCGAAACAAGGAGCGCCTTATGTCCCGGAGGTTTGTGCAAATGCAGATAATGCAGATAATGTGTATCGCAGAAAGACAGAGGCGGCATTGATTTGCGGGATTTTCCCTTGTCCATGGTGCCAGGTGCGGAGCTATAGGAATTCTGCCCATGCGCATGTTAAGGAACTTATTTTTTGTCTTCTGTGTGAGGCCCGTCGTTAGGTACTCTTGTGGTTTTAGAGCACTGTAACCATTCAACACGACCCATCTGTGAGCTCTCTTAGCTAGGGCGGCTTTGTCCTCAATTGATGAGACCACCTTGGTGACTTTTGACACCACTTTTTTGAAGGTGCCGGGGTCAGTTGCCGACTCCCATAGGTCTGCAAGTCCCAAGACCTTCAGTGATTCCTCCATTAAGTAGGTCCTTGCAGGTGAATTGTCTCTGATGGTTAGTTCGGTCCAGAGGTGGGCGTTTAAGGATCCGTGGTCGGCATCTCGGATTTTCCACCAGCTTTTTAGATATGCGCCTCTTCTCTCCACCGCTTGTTTCTGCAGGCCGAATTCGAGACGAATTTGTGCGAGTGATGAGTTGGTGGGGAGATGAAATATTGCCCTGTATGCTCGACTGATGGTTTTATCTAGTGTTGTTGCATCTTTGCCTCTCATGGATTCGCTACCATAGGTAAGCATGGGCTGTAAGCGAGCTCTTAATACCTGTAGGAGAGGGCCCAGTGACCGGTATGGGAGTGCTTTCTGCAGAGGCTTTATCGATAGGTAGAATGTCGTGCCCTTTCGACGAATGGACTCTAGTTGTTGTTTGAAGGAACCATTGCCGTCTATTGTGACGCCTAGGTATTTGTAAGAGGCTACCTGGTCTAACCTCTGTCCGTCCAGGAACCATGCGGGTTTCCGTTTTTTGTGATAGTTTATTGTCATTACTTTTGTTTTGTTTAAGTTAATTGTTAATGAGTTGGTTTTTGAAAATGTGTTGGTTTTGTCAAGGAGATGTTGGAGACCGACGGGGGACCGACTGATGAGGACTAGGTCGTCTGCATAGAGGAGTTTTGAGAGCGTGATGTTACCTAGTCTTGTGGCATGGTATTTAACTGTCTCCAGTTCGCCGGGGAGGTCTGCGAGAAAGAGGTTGAACATCATGGGGGCTAGGACGAAGCCCTGTTTCAGACCTTTGCTGGTCTTTATTTGTCTCGAGAGGTGCGAGCCAGAACCCAGTTTGATCCTGACCCAGGTGTCGGTGTATAGCATTACCAGTTGCTGTAAGAGTGGGCCTGGGATTCCCCACCTGTCCAACTTCCGCCAGAGTTTTTGCCGATCTACGTGGTCGAACGCAGCACTGTAGTCAATAAAGCACATGAAGAGAGAGCTCTTGGAAGCTTTTGCTGCGTCGGACAAAAAGATTAGCGCCATGATATTTGTCGAGGTGCCCTGGCCGCTGCGGAATCCAGTTTGGGTTGCTGGGATGATGTTATTTGCTGTTGCCCAAGATGTTAATTCCTCCAAAATGAGGCCTGCGTAATATTTTGCCTCTGTATCGATTAGGGCTATTAGGCGGTAGCTACTTGGGTCGTTCCTGGCTCCCTTTTTGTAAATCGGGCTTATTATCGAGCCTCTCCAGGATGTTGGTATAATTGCTGTTTCTCTTATCGCGTGGAATACTGGTGTCAGGGTGTTGCTCCAGAAGGCAGGGTCTTGCTTATATAGTATCGGCGGTATCCCATTGGGACCGGGGTCCCGCTCAAGTTTGCCCTTTAGAATTAGTTTTCTTAACCTAACTGGTGTATCCTGGAGTGAATTTTCTTCTCGAAGTACGGTTGGGTCGAGTGTTGGTAATAGGCATTTAGCCTCAGTTGGGGTTTGGTCCTCGGTTGGTTTCCACCTGCGGGCTTGGTTCTTTTTGTGGTAAAATGTGCCAAGGTTGGCGGGGCTCTGGCACACTGCGTCTGACCTGTCTCCCCCTGTTGGCTCGTCCATTGCTGGGTCGGCTGTATTGAAGTGAGTTGATAGGTAGGTAGACCAGTCAGATTCGGAAATGTTGGAGTTGATGCCTTTGTGACCTGGTTGTTGGAGGCTGTGAATGATCTTCCAGAAGCCGGAACTATTCTTCTGTTTGGAGTTGTGAAGGATTTTTATCCAGAGGTCCTCGTTTAGTTGCCTTTTTCTTTCCCAGGTCTTCTTTTTTAACAGTGCTTTTAACTTGCGGAGATTCTTTTGGGTGTCCTCGATGTTAGGGTGTTTTCAGGGTTCTTTGAGAGTCTTTTTTATTTCTCGCTTTATGTTTTTTGTCTCTGCAGTTGTTATTTTGCCGTGTGTGATCCTGGCAATGTTGTTGCCTTTTTGAGTTTTTATCTCTGTTGCGTGTTTGGCTCCTAGTTCCGTTGCGAAGTCTACCCAGGCGTCGAGGGGGTTATTGTTTGAGCTGGATGTCTGGTGTATAATTATTTTAGCGCTATTTAGAAGTTTCTGAGGCTCGGTGGGCTTGCATCTTATTCTTCTGTAGTTGGTGGTGTGTTCTGTGGCGATGTATCTTCTTGCAGCTGCTTCGTTCATGCAGGTCAGTCCAAGATTGGTTTCTAGCGGCAGATGGTCACTTTGGGTGCTTTCTCCTATCTTGAACAAGCTTATTTTCTCGTACAGTGGAAGTGATACAAGCATGAAGTCAAGGTGTGAAAAAGTGCTTGATGAGAAATATGATGGTGCTGGAGGAATGTCCTCAATGAGTCGTCCGTTGAGCACTCTTAGGTTTAATTGCTCAAGATCTTGTACTAACTGGGTTGTGGTTTTGGTATGTTTGTTTCGGGGGGAAAGATTGGCTTGGGATTTTCCAGATGGTATCCATTTCCTTTGTCATTTCGTCCGTGGTTTTGTCTCCGAAGAGGTTAAGGTTGAAATCTCCTGCCACAAGTATGATCTCCATGTCCCCCTCGACCATGAGCCTTGTCAATTCTTTGACAAGTTCCATTGACCCAGATTTCTTGTGCTTCGGATGAATATATGTGTTTATGACGTGTAATTGTTGAATGACCTGTTCGTTTTTGACTGTGAGTGATATGAACTGTATTTCATTTGGTGGGGTGATGTTTAGTCTTTTTACTTCCGTTGCGCCAATGGTAGTTATTGAGGTGAGTATTGCAAGTCCCCCTGAGCTTCGGCCATATTGAGAACCTCTGGTTGCCGGATGAGTCAGAGCTGTGTAGCCTTGTAAAGGAATATCGTTTAGTTCCCATGTTTCCTGGAGGAGGATCAGATCAAAACTATTTAAGTAATTTAATGTATCTGGGTCCTCCAGTTTGTCTGAAAGGCCATTAATGTTCCAACTGCATATTTTGATTTTAGTGAAGGGGGCCGTAGGGTCGGGTGTTAAGAATGGCACTTTTTGTCAGTTGGGATCACCTCCAGGTATGGTGCGAGTAATTATTAGACTACATGATGCTGATTGCTGAGTGGTGGGGTTATGAGAAAACGATGAATATTCATCCAGCCCTGGGGAGTAGCTAAGTGCTCCTTTCAGTATTGATTTGGCCAGATGGGTGCGTTCTTGTTTCCTTTCTTCAAGGAGCAGTGTTGGGTAGGCAGGCTTTTTTCCTGCTTCAAGCTTAATTCCCCACTGTGAGAATGTAGGGGATTTGTTCATAATTAAATTTGCTACCTCCCTTGATGACCATGTGGTCTTTGTTGTTTCGTTTCCTTGTGAGTGGGGGGCTGGTTGGAATTCAAGTGATAGCATATCGGTGGTTTTTATATTTTTTAATTTCTCTATTGAGTTGATTAGCTTTAAAATGTTGCCCCTGTTCAAAGTGTCCACTCTTCCTCTGGAGATAAATTCGGGAATGAATAAGATTATGTCCGAGTCCTTTTCCCCAAGGGGAGGTGTTTGCTGGTGCATTTGTTGCTTGGTATGGGTATTCCCATGTGGCTTGTGGATGTGCGAAGTTGTTGTTCCGCTATTGGATGTCACCTCCTCCGATTTCTCCTTCGTCTGGCTGCTTACTGAGTTAGCGACACTTGTTGATCGGCGGTTCTTTGTTGTTACGCTGGTACTGGTCTCGTATTTATTGCAGATGCATTTTTCTGAGAGATTTTTTGATATAACTTCAGTTTGGATTGGTTTGGGATCCTCTATGGACTGTCTACTTGCTTCCGAGGTTAGTTGTATTGTTGCTGCTTGACAGGCCCGTTGCCCTTTTTGTTCCTGTTCTGAGGGATTTCTAGTTGCCGGATTGGGTGTTAGGCTGGCGGGGTTCTGCTCTAAATAGAGGCTAGGGGCCTCTTTTAAGAGAGTAAAGGATTCTGTTCCTGCTGCTGTTAGCGTCTTTGTTTGCGAGGGGTTTGTAGGTGATAGTGGGAGATTTATAAGTTCCCTTTGATGCTTTCTATCACCTGGCAGCTCCTTGTCCCTCGGTGTGATAAGATCACTGTGCTCTTCTCTACTTTCCAGTTCTGTTGTTTTCTTATTCCGGCCCTTTCTTTTTTGCTTTCGTCGGGCCCGGGCGTTAGGTGGGCTCTCCATTAGCTCAGTTTGACCGTTTAAGGTGGGTTTTGCGATCCTTGCCCTCTTCTCTTGTCAAATAAAGTTTGTAATAGCTTTGTGTACGTACTTGAAGAATTGGTTGATTAGATTTATAGGCAATATGCTTGCAAGGAAGTTGACAAGAGGTGCAATCATGACTTTTGACGTGTCCAATCTGCCCCACCAGGTTAATAGTTTGGGAGACCATGACGATAGAAGGTCATTAATTTTGGATAGTATTAAATTTAATTGATCGCCATAGTTTAGTGTATGTCTTGGCCAAACCAACTAACTAAGTATTTAAGTGCTTAGGATTGCCATTTCAGGCCCAAATTGCCCAGAACTGTAGTAGCTAAGTGGATGTTCAGGGGGGGGGGGGGTGAGGGGGGAGGAATTCTGTATTTGAACGGTTTTGGGTATTTCTGAGTAATCTTTGATTTTGGTCATGATAAGTGGTATGGCTTTATCAGCATCTTCGGTGAAAATAAAAACGTTGTCAGCATAGGCTGCAACTAGGTGTCTGGCATTTGAAAGTAAATGTCTCTTATGTTGCTGTTTGCTTTAGGCGGTGTAAGAGGGGTTTGATAGCTAATAAGAATAGTAGGGGGGATAGGGGACAGTCTGGCCTTGTGCCTTGTGCTAGTGGAAATGGATTGCACAGTCGGCCATTTAGTCAGACTTTTGCTATTGGAGCAGCATAGATGGCTATCACCTTGTCTATAAAGTTCTCACCTAGATTAAATGTGTTTAGTGTTTCATGTACGATGGTCCAAGAGACCTTATGAAATGTTTTTTCCACGTTGAGTGCCATTGTGTTGGTGGTAGAGGATGGTGATAGAGCTTTTTCAAGGTTGTGGCAGAACACCTGGATGTTGTAAGCAGTCAGTCTGCCCTTCAGGAAACACGTCTGAGTTGGTGCAATGAGTTTTTGCAGTACCTTATCCAGTCTGTGTGCCAGAATTTTGGCATAGATCTTACAGTCAATGTTAATTAGCAATATCGCCTGCGGTTTTTGACATCAAGTGTGTCTTTCCCTTCTTTCAGGATCATCACTATTGTGGGCTTGGAGGCTGAGCCGGAGACGCTGCCAGTAGAGGCAAACAAATGGAACAAGGCAAGAAGTGGTTCAGTAAGGGTGGAGTTGAATGTTTTGTAGAAGGATACAGTGTACCCATCAGGGCCAGAAGTAAGTTATTTCATTGCTAATTTGATTTCTTCGACGGTAATTAGAGCATTAAGTAGTACGGATCTGTTCATTGAAGAAGCCTAAGGAAGAGAACAAGTGTTTCACAAACGTTATGCAGTCGATTGGGCTAATTTGTTTGGAGTGTAAAGGTTGGAGTAATAGTTGTGGAATAACTTCCAGGATCTCCTTGTGAGATGTTACTGTGAGACCTGAGTTATTCTTAATGGCAGAAGTTATAGCTTTGTTTTTAAAGTATTTTGAAATAGCTCAGGAGTGCCTCCATAGCCTTGTTTTTAGATGTTTCCACATTGACATTTTCCACCCATTTCTGAGCACAGATGCTTATTATTTGGTTAAATTCATATTGTTATTTGCGCAGTTTGGGGATGTCTTGTGACTCTGCAGAATGTGTAATTGATTCATTTAGGCATCTAATCTCAGCCTCAATGGAATCGAGGTGTTCATTTAAGGTTATTTTTCTCTTAGCCACTACTGATAACAAGGTTCCCCTAAGTATTGCTTTCAGCGTATCCCATGGTACTGCGTCCGAAGTGGCATCATCCTTGCTCTCCACTAGGAATTGTTGGCTTGTGTCCTTGATTTTGACTTTAGAAGATTCCTGTTCTAGGATTGCATCATTGAGGTACCAAAGTTTGGGAGGAGGAGATAAGTCTGTGGTCCAAAGGTCAAGTAAGATACAGGCGTAATTACTAATTAGTATAGGTTCAATTTTGACATTTTGTGCCCCATGATTAAGGATTTATCGATACAAATGTAGACAATTCTTGTGAAGGTTTAGTGTGTTGCTGAATAAAAGGTGTAATTACTACAGTTTGTGTTGAATAGTGTCCATATGTCAGTTATCTGGGATTTCTGAGATGTGTTTGTCTAGGTCTTGCCAAAATGAGACAGAGTTATTGTTGGGTGTGTAAATGTTCATCACCACCAATTCCATGTTCCCCAATAGCATCCTTGTGATTAGCCAACGGCCCTGGTTATGATGGTGGTGTGACAAAGACAGTTGTCCCTGTTTTTTGCAAGTAAGGTGGTGACCCCATTTTTATTCCGATTGGTTGGTGAGAATAGGGTATCCGTGACCCAGGGGCAATAGAATCTGGCATCTTTGATTGACTTGATATGAGTTTCTTGTAGGAGAATGACAACCCCTTTCAGTTTATTACAGTAGTCAGCTATTTCTTTCCGTTTGACATGTTGGGAGAGACCCTGGGTATTTAAGGAAAGAATACTTATGTCAGCCATTGTGGGGTGAAGAAGTCGGATATCTTGAGACTAATCAATGGCTTTGTTTGGATGGTAGTTTGTGAATGCATGGGGGAAAGAGGGGTTGCTGAGAATGTAGTGGGACAATTTCTTTGCGCAAGAGATACATATCGTTGTGTGTGATGAGATTTAGATATTTTAGGCTTTTCAACTTGCTTAATAATGTAGTCAGATGAATGCTATGAGTTCTTCCTTGGTTTCACATGCTCCTCTGATTTCCGCTCTGACAGTCCTCCTCTCTCCAAACGTTTATCGAAAGAATGCTGAATGGAACAAGGCAATCATGTATCTGTATCCTCATACCTATCAGGTGGCTTAACAATTCTCTGTAGATTCCTGTGTCAAAGGCCAACCCTGAGATTGTCTTTTATCTTTTCTTTCTTAGTATCCCACTTCTTCTTTGTCGAAGAGTCAGTACTTGGTTAGAGTGATTCTTTTCAGAATCACACTTCCTGGGTCTGGCTCCCAAATTATCTCTACCAAGCGTAGCATAGGTTTCTTCATTTATTTTAGGTAATTTGTCCTCCTGCTATGCAGGAGTCAAATCACACAGGTGTTGCCATACATCTAATACTGCTGCTTCCTCTTTAACGGTGATATAGCATTATGGCTAGAACAGTCGACTTTGAAGCTGGGGAACCGAGTTTGAGTGTCTTGCCATCGGCGCTCAACATCCTGTGATTCTGGTCAAATCACGTAATCTCCCCGTGCCAAACAAAAATGAATGTGTCCATCTGTAACTAAACTGGTGCTCATGTAAGACGCTCTGATACCTGATATATTTGGGTCTAGTTTGCGCTTAATAAAACTCTAAAAAAAGAAATGTTGCTCAGCATTATAGCAAATACTATGGCAAAGTTGCCCATCAGTTTTATCCCCAGGACAGGCCCCATAATCATTCTGGATCAGTTTCAGCACTGCAGGCAGAACACCCGGAGAAGGGGTACCATGTGTTCTGTTATATACTACCGCAAATACCATACCCCAAATGTCACAGTCCTCCACAGGGGAAGCCACCCCCATGGGCAAGTAAATTGTCAGTATTCTGTGTTTTTCATGTGGGCCTGTATAGGGAAGAACTGCTTCACGATGATTTATTACTTTTGCGAACTAAAACGGAATTTCTTTCCTCTTGTTGGGAACCTTACCCATAACAGCATTGAATGTTTGTGGGCTCATACCCAGTATAACCAATTGTTGTGGCGCAGCTTCAGCAGCCCATGCAGAAGTAAGTGTTAATATTTGCATCACAATCTGTGTAGCCAGTTGTATGCTATAATCCCCGCATCCGTGCAGTGGAAATACTATTGATACTGGGTGCAGTGTGTATCTGGCTAGGACTAGTCATGTCGCCCCCTCATTGCTGAGTAAGCCCAGTCTCACATTTTCTATGGTGTGTGTGAGGGCACCTTTAAACCAATTATTATGTCCTTGGTAAGAGAGAGGAACTTTGATTGTCTAATTTGGAGTGTATTCATCTGGCATTTCATCCTCAGTGTATGCATTAAAATACTTGTGTTGCAGCGTATGTAGCTGGAAATATAACACAAGAATAAAATGCCTCTGTTCTATGTGCTTCATGTGCCTCTACCACAAAGGTAATGTCCCCACCATCTAGTGTGAGACCGTTTTGTGGTAGTTCCTGAGTGACTACATATTTATTTATTTATTTATTTTTTACATTTGTATGGCGCTACAGCTACCCAAAAAGGGTTTCCCGGCGCCTGTGACATTTGATTAAATTGAAGGAAAATTGCTGAATTGTGGTATTACTGCAGCTGCTTCTGGAACAGCCAGGTTTTTACGTGTTTCCGGAATTTCATATAGCTTTCTTCTTTCCGGATCCTCGGGGGGAGTGAGTTCCATAGAGTGGGCCCTCTCACAGCAAAAGAACGCCCTCCCGTTCTCTGCAGTTTGAATCTCGGAACAGCGAAATTCGCTGCTGTTTGGGATCGAAGATTTCTTGTTGGTAGGTAGGGGGAGGCCAAAGCTTGTAGGTAGCCGGGCGCAGTTCTGGTTTTAATTTTAAACATATATATCAGGGTTTTGAAGCTGATCCGATGTTCTATCCTGAGCCAGTGTAAATCATTCAGGTGTTTTGATATTCTATCAAACTTTGGGATCCTACACAGGAGTCGTGCAGCAGCGTTTTGGATCATTTGGAGTCGTTTAATCACTGCTAGGTTTGAGCTCAAGTAAAGAATGTTACCGTAGTCAATGCGTGATATTATTAGTGCGTTGACTACGGTTTTTTGGGTGTACATATCTGCAGTTCTCAGGGCTGTTGTACCATGTATGCGTAAATGAAGTACATAGTAGGCTATCTCAGTGGGAATTAGACCTTTCAAGCCTGAACTACCAACAGCCCATACATAGGATATACCTACTCAGCTGAGGATATCTCCTACCACCATGGACGTCGCCAGATAAAAGGAGTGTAGAGCTCTGTGAGAAGGCATGACCGAACTACTCAGTTGATCATACAAAATAAGAACCCAGTCAACATTGATGGTGTCATGTCATGTAGTTTCCACTAATAAGTAAGAACTTCACATTTGTGGACAACATATACTAGGGGATGGTGCCACACTGGCTCCATGCACTGCGCAGGATATGTTGTCCCATAGACCAGCTTGCTCACAGTGCCACCACAAGTCCCCTTAAACTGGGACACGGAGCGATCAGTTCTGACAACAACTGTACATGACAACCCTGTTCCCTCAGGAACCATGGTGACAGATCTAGAACCTTTCGCTCATAAACTCATGCTCTCTTTTGCTCAGAGAAAGATACAAAGAATACACAAAGAGTCATTTTCAATGTTTATTGATCCAACATGATTATTGTATAGAATATATATGCGGCAATGATAGACAGAAGCAGATGAAAGTTATAAGAACTATCAAGACAGTGAACAATACAAAATGTTCCACCATCATGCTGAAGCAACGTCTATATGCATGTCTATGAAACAATAAAACAATCTGACGTACTCCTACTATGCAGACCCTAACCTGCATGTCTAGGGTGTATGTGTATGTTCTGCCAAGAATCCCCTTACTGGTTGATCTAACCCCATTACCTGGTGGGTATGAATAGTTGTCCTTCTTCAGTAGAGAGCAACACATTTTTTGGGAGGTACTGGAAATGCTGCCCAAAGTCTTCTCAGGTCTCTGTACCACTCACTCGGCGCTGGTGCATCAAACCGAGCTTTTCAGCTCATTAGCTCAAGGGAGTCTCTTCAAACAGGAGGAGGGTGGGCTCACAATGCCTCCCATCCTAGCACTCAGCCTTCCCACAATGCAGCCAGTGGGTAACGCGTCCAGATGTCCGCATGAGGAGGACGTGATCACTGTGTGTACTCTGTCTGCTGTGTTCTGATTGGCTATGTGTTCCTAACGTTATGTGGCTTCTGACTTTACAATGTTTTGGGAACACGAGTACCCCACCGACCACATGTGCTTTATTGGGGCCAATCAACCTGGACTACTGCACATATCTGTGGGATTGATCTGGGCCACCCCAACTGTAACCTGTTAATCAGTGACGTCGAGCCTGGGTCTCAGAGCCTGTCTGACTATGCATTTCTGAGACAGGGTTGACATTGGGTTCAGAACGAACACAATCATAAATAAAGAAGAGACTCCGTTTTTATACATGAATGCATCGTTATTCATATTGACATCAACTTTCACAATATTAACAATCTCAGTTTCCCTACAACATTGGAAATGCTTTTACAACTTGTAAAATGGGCAAATGGGTTAAATACATGACAAAAAGCTATTTTGTTGTCGCAAACACTGTGTGTTTGCAAATTGCAGGGTTTGAGACAGCAAAATATCTTGCCCCATCAGGCCATTTATTCCTTTCATCCTCAAACACAAAATTGCATTGCCAAAAAGGTCTTACATTTTAAAATCTTTGTATACTTTGTAAAGGAAGAGCAGATATGTTTTTTTAAATCTGTGATTTTAGAAACTCTTCCAGTTTCACCTTTTCTTGTGCCTAAGCTGGTGTATAATCAGTTTCAAACCTTTTTTTTTGTAGGACACCTAAAAAATAGATGCACTTAAGATGTTTGTTTTTTCCCTAAATATATTATTCTATGCTTATAATTGTATTACATTTACCTGTTACATTTTACAGTTTTCTTACCAAGATAAACATCTTAACAGAGATACTGCAAACAAATACTAAACCAATCAGTCAAGTTCCGAATCATGCTGGCCTTCATCTAGGATATCAGGAGGGGCGCACCACTATTTAATGAACAAGTGCATAGAACACTTGATTGATGTTTTTGTTTGCTTCACTTTACTGATGATATGTACTACCCTAATCGCAAACAAACTACAGATATCTGTGCCTGCTTTCTGAATGCAAATGAACCATTAATTCCTACTTGACCACTGTACGAGTATGCAGTGGCGTAACGAATCTTGAGAGGGCCCCTCTGCAAAGTATATGGAGTGGACCCCCCATCCTTTGCATCCATCAAAATGTTTCAGGTCAGCGACCTGCCATTCCGCAGGGGCTCACCCAAACCATAAAAAAGGTTTCTGGTTCCTCCATTGGTCACATCTGCCCTTTCATCAGGTGATTAACATTCATCAGTAAATACTGCTGCTGCTCTCTCCAGCAAAGTTACCTAAAACTGCCTCCAGCCGGCCCAACAAACACATCCTCCTACTTGATGACCCACCTTCAAGCGAAGCACGCTCAGTTGACTTCCTCCAAACACAGACCACTGCCTTCGTGCCTGCTACAAACGCATCCAGTACACTCTACTCTCACCCCTACGAACCCCCCAGTTATGCTTTTCTACCCACCTTTAAAACCACCTCTCAGATGTCACTGTCAACCTGTGACCGTCGCCCACTTCTCCCCTGTCCACCACAGACAGACTGATGGCCGTCCCCATCTAACAACTGCCTACCAGTAAAGACAGAGACTTTCAGCTGCTGCCCTCCCCAATGCCACTGTATTAGATTGAAACATGTTAAAAAATCTGTTCAACTGACCACCCCACAACAGTTCTTCCTGCTAGCCTATACGGCATCAAAGCCGTTCTTACTACTTTTCATCCTCTGCATGATGCACACAATAATATTAAATGTACGAAGGGTCTGAATTTTTGTTCCTCCCACCAACTTTAATTTACACTATATACCCCACTAAACGATACCTCCTGTCAACGGCAAACCTGATCCCATGTGTAGTACCAGTCAGCAAGTACCCAAAGACAAACACCAGAGAGAATGCGTGATTCATGTAATTAAACATACAGTGACAACGTAGCATGTCCCCCCCCACTGTCAGCCCAGCAAAGTCTGCAACTGCACAGTAGCCATCAAAACTGGCAACATCTAAAGCGTATTTCCACTTCCTTTCAATGGCAGCTCCTCATACAGACACCTATGACTTCTAGGCGGCATCTACCATACATAGTAGCTATTTGTTAAAACTACTTTATTATCGCACTGGTTTTACTCATTTGGAAGTTGAGAGGTACATATTAAATTCATTTTCCTCTTCTCTCTCCAATTTTAGGACCTTTTTGTTCACCCTTTTTTCACTTTCACTCATATTCACGCACTGCTTCACAGTGATCACTATATACCCATATACTTACAGCCCACTGGGGCGCCTACTTTTATATTATGTTTACAAGTGGTTGTAATGCTTACCCTTCCTGGTGTGAAGGGTCCCATATGATGACTAGGGCGGTATCGGTCGATAACTGATGGGTATCTTTCACATCTGGAAAGTATCCTGTTGACTTCTTGTCACTTTTCCAAATATTTGTTTCTATTTCACTCTCCTGATGTTAGATGCATAGTTAGTAGACAGTTTGACTAATTGACCCACAGTTACTTTTTGTTTGCTTAAACAGCATCTACCACAGATCAAGGCATTCTTTGTCTACCTAAGATTAACCGAATGCTGTCGGTGAACACTTCTCTTCCCCCTTCCTAACTCATAAATAAAGGAGGATAAAAAAATATATATATAGTATTTTCTTATGCAAATAGCGTATCAAGCACTTGCTGCCCTCAGTCCTCACCAGATCCACATGTATCAATATTCTGCTATCGCACCATCCTGTCAACCCTATTATTACCTGGAGATGTTTTTTATCCCTTCTGTGAACTGGGGAAAGCAATACCTTGCATGAAAACAAGTTCCTGTAAAACCTTTGCCACTTATAAAGGCTCGCAAAGCACTTACTTGTTTTACTAACTGTCATTGTAAAGCAAACAGGTAACTCATTCTAGGATTGAAATTACAGCTTAGAAGTGTGGAAGTTAATACTGAGATATAGGATGATTTTTTGCATGTCTGCCAGACACTTGTCCTTTACTGCATTCGCACACAATGCAACAATACAATTTAGCTCAACAAATTGTTCAGAAATGACAAGAAGGCAAAGAAACAGCCCATATTCTTTTTACAAAGAGAAATAGACAAACGTTCACTTTATACCCCATGACAAACAAGCCTTAGCGTGCACAGATTGTCAAAATACACGCCACCTAATTCAGCCCTGCAAAGAACCACGCATCTGGCCTTAGACTAATGCATTTCAGTGTGGTGATCCACATCACCGCACTGAAATGCGAAATCCTGCATAACAGGCATTACGCCTCCTCGGGTACCAGTGCAGCTTTAAACCAGTCGAGCTTTCGACGGGGCACTGGTACAATTACAAATGCATTAGCAATAGGGCTAATCGCCGACAAAAGTCTACGAAAGCGACAAGCACTCCATCTGTGCTTTGTGGATTTTAAGGCAGCTTTTGACCGTGTCAGTAGACACACATTGTGGGCAAAACTGAAGTGGCAGGGTCTACCGGACTAATTTTTTAATCCAATGGTAGATCTTTTCACTGACACATGGATTCAGGTAAAAATTGCAGATGGCCAGAGGCTCACAAGGAAGCTTTACACCAACGAGGGACTAAAGCAAGGATGTGTCTTGGCCCGCACCTATTCAAACTATTCATGGCTGATCTAACACCAAGGCTAAACGTGGTCAATTCACATCCGCCACAGCTGGGCATATTGCCATTAACACACTTATCCTATGCAGACGACGTTGTCCTCCTAAGTCAGATGAGAATCGGTTTGCAATGATCAATTCACAAATTGGCCGACTATGCTAAAACAAACCTGGTGGAAATAAACACACAAAAAACAAAGGTCATGATCATAACCCATAGCCTACCCAAACAGACAACATTTACAATTAACACCGCTAATTTAAAAGTAGTTAATACTTACAAATATCTTGGGATATACATGGACGGAAGGTTTTCTTTCTCCACGCATTATGAGACCATGCAAAAAAAGGGTAACGCTCTAATGTTTGCATTTTGCAGTCTATCTAAATCGTTAAAAGGCCCATTGTTCACTCCACTACTCGCAATCATCAAATCCAAAATACTTCCAACCATCGCCTACGGAAGCGTGATGCATCATGGAAACAGCTTAGCAATTCTAAGCAACATCCAAACGCGAGCTTACAAAAGAGTATTTCATCTGCCACGTGACGCGACACCAGCTCAGGTACGTCTAGAGTTTGGACTACAGCAACAAACACTGCATAGAAGGTATGAGACAATTAAAATTCTGGTACAAAATTTGGCTTAATCATGGTCTTGAAATCAACTCAGCGGTTTGGAAAGCCATGCAAAACGATACAAAATCACACTATGCAAAGTACTTAAATGCCTCATTGAAAATAACCAGGATGCCAGACCTCTGGCATCGGAAACTAACGTTGACCTCATTCCAGCTAATTGTGAAAAAGGCAGCAACAACATACTCACTAATTGAAGAGAAAGCAACGTTAAGTTTACGTGCGCACGCATGGATGGAATTACACTCCTACACCAAGCTTAAGCCAGCGACATACCTGGGCCTTGCTTTTTCCCCTTACCTAAAAAAAGTTCTTGTAACTGCGCATGGGGAAATTGCCCTCCAATCCCGATCTCCCTAATTGGAAGTCCCACGGCTCAAAAGCCTGCACCCTATGTGGGTCACCAATACAGAACTTCATACATCTAATATGTATCTGCCCGGTGTCAGGGTACCACCGCCGTTATTTGTTGAGGAAATAGTTTAATGAAAGAGGTATCCGCACCGGCAGATCTGCAATACTAAAATGTCTGGACTCAAAGGACCTGCAATTAATCTGCCAACTGATAACATTTCTAACCTGTTTTGAGAACTTAATGAAACAATGATACAGGCTACAAACATCATTTAGTTGCTCCTCCCCTTCTTTTAGGAGTTATACAGTTGTAAAAAGAAATAATGTATACAATTTTAATGTGGTACCAGTTATGTATACTTACTCTTCCTAGGGGTATTTTTTAACATGCATAGAAAATGGATTGTATGTATTGGAACATTGTAATGGTTTTAACTAACTACACAATAAAGAATTTTTCTTCTTCTTCTATTCACAATGCTGCTTATCAATGCTGGTGTAGTATTATTTCCATGTTTCCGCCGTCTGTTTTCTGGTGCTTCCCCTGTCTCCTAAACGCAATGTGGTAAATTTATTTATGCAGTACAGTTGCCTGTGTGGTAGTCCTGTAATGAATGTCCCTTTTCTATGCCCAAAACATTTTGCCTTATTTCCGGAACGTGTCCATAAAGTTAGGTCTTGTGAGGATATGTTGCAGGTGCGTCCACACCATGCACCAGCAGCCCTATGATGTCAGCCGCTTCGAGTGTGAGATCTGCAAGGAATGGTTCCTGATGGGAGCTAGGGGCTTGAGAAGGGCACCGGATCTCTGGAGAGGGTGATTTTTAGAACTGGGGGTCTCTAGTTGGCAGAGGTAGGTACCACTGTCCAAATAGGGACCCTTGTTTCTAGTAAGCTAGTTCCAGGTAAACCCTCTGAGATAACCCCTGCTCACCCCCTTGGTAGCTTGGCACGAGCATTCAAGGCTTTATCAAAGGCAATGTGTAAAGTATTTGTACCAACACTCACAGTAACACAGTGAAAACACCACAAACTGACCCCACAACAGTTTAGAAAAATAAATGTATTTAATCTAAACTACACAAGACCAAAACGACAAAAATCCAACATACACAGTTCAAGATTATGGTAGCGAAATAGTTCTTAATGTTGCGATAAAATAATCCACAGTTGCGTGAACAGTTCACAGTTGCGTCACGTTTAGCCAACAGTACCTTTAAATGTGACAAAGTTCCAAAACAGAAGCTGGTGCGGTGGAAAACAAGCAATGTGTCACTCCTGAGACCTTGGGGAGGCGATGCGACAACCCCGCTCGATGTAGTGGGCGTGTTGCGGTGACTCAGGTTTGTACGGGGAGGGATACGATACCTTGTATGGATTCAGGTGCAGAGGTTCCGTAGTGAAGAAGCTCGCAAAGGCACGATGCGATGATCTTTGGGGCTGCGACGATCTCCGGGGCGACGATGCGTGGTCCAGCGGCGATCTTCCTCTCGCAGCTCCTCGATGCGATGGCTCTGTGATGATGCTTGCAGTGACGTGATGCGGTCCGCAAGCAAGCGGTGCGATGATCTCACCCAGTGACGGCAGGCTCTGCGACGACACTCGCAGCAATGGTAATCTTCCTGCACCGGACTGGTGCATCCCGCAAACGCAGGATGCAACGGCTCTGGCAGCGGCAACAGGCGCTGCAACGATCTTGCCCTTCGTAGTGGCGGGAATTTCCCCGCACTGACGGGGAGGCGCTCCGCAAGCGAGCGATGCGACAAAACTTGCAGAACGTCTTTAAAATCTTGGTTTGCATCTTCCCAACACAGGTAGAACTTCCAGAGGCACCACAACTGGCCCAAAAACTCTAAGAAGGACAGAACTCTCTTAGCAGAGTTCAGGGAAGCTGGGGGTGAAGTCCTTTTGTTCCTGGGACTTCTTAACAGGGAGCCAGCTCTGCTCAGGCCCTTGGAGATTCCTTCAAGCAAAGGGACACAGCACAAAGCAAAGTCCTTCCCCTCTCCTTGGCAGCATAGCAACAGCAGGTCAGTCCAGCAGAGCAAAAGCAGGACAGTCTTCCTTCTTCAGTTTCAGCTTTCTCCTTGGCAGAGGTTCCTTCTTGATTCCAGGATGATCTAATTTTCTGTAGTCAGGGGTCCTGTACTTATACCCCTAAAAGTCTTGGATCCCTTTGTGCAGGAGGGTTCTGATCCCGGTCTGAACCAGTTCTGGGTGTTCCTTAAGCACTTTGTTTTCCTGGCTTCTCCTTTCCTTTCAGAGTGAGGGGCAGGGTCGGCAGCCGCCCAGCAGGAGGTGGAGCCAGCATTGTGAAAGGCAAGCACAGCCCTATTCAGGCCCAGGTGCTATCTCCTCCCACCACTCAAGATGCAAATGCAGTCATTCAGCCTAGGGCTGACTCAGCCAGCCTCCTGGGTAATCCCCAGCCCCTGTCACTCTCAAACCAGACAGTCAATCCACAAACAGGCCAAGGCACACAGAAAGGTCAGACAAGAGAACAGCAACTTTCATAAAGTGCTATTCTCAAGCACAGGAGTTAAAAAACACCTTTCCTAAAAGATGTGTTATTAAATTCGGAGTTCAGGGATACTAGACTTTTATGTCCTATCTTGCTCCTATGGAAAGATATGCTGGTAGCCACTGTAGCCAGCATCCCCCATGATAGCCTATATAGCAAGATAGCCTTGCAGCAGTGAAAAATGAAAATGGCTGTAATTCACTACCAGAGCATGTCACCTGCACAAGTATATGCTCTACCTTTCACATACACTGCACCCTGTCCAAGGGGGTACCTTGGCCTTCCATAGGGGTGACCAATGTGCACAGAAAGGGAAGGGTTAGGCCTGGTCACTGGGGACACTGACCAGAAGGACATGGCAGTTCACAGACTGCTCACAGACACTCCGGTGGCAGGCCTGAGACATCATTTTAGGGCTCCTGATGTGAGTGGTACAATCAGTGCAGCAGGCCCACTAGTAGCATTTGTCATCACCAGCTCTGGCACACCCAGTGCACTTTACTAGGGACTTCATGGTGATACAAATATGCCAATCATGTATATCCAATCACAATAACAATTTTACACAGGGAGCACTTACACTATGACACTGATCAGCAGTGGCAGAGTGTCCACAGCATCTAAACCAGCAAAAACGAAATCCAGCACAGCATCAAAAATACAGGGGGTAGAGGCCCAAAAGACAGGGGAAACTACGCCAAACATGCCAGGTCTAACACATATATGTTTCCCTACTCTTCATTGCTTGATTTTGCTTATGAGAAATTGTCACTCATAGTCGTTGAAATGTCACTCATAATTGCACTAAAAGTATGAAAATGTCACACAGCAATCGGAAACCTTGGCAGCTGTGCTAATTCTACCACACACAGTACATTTGAACATCTCATATTTCCATGCCACACAAATCAACTATAAATAATCTAATCCTACAACATCTCAGACCCCATAATTACAATCATAAAAATTAAAAAACACATATTTCCACTTCAATCCATGCCACATAATTCCACATCAAATAATAACCTTCCACACAACTTAATACCACTCCAAAGCACATAATTACACTCCACACAACACAATTAAACTACATATAATTCCACTTCATCCTATATAATTATACTTCACACAACATATTTACACTCAACTACAAAACACATAAATACTCTTCACAAACTACAACTCTGCAACATGCTGCATAATTCCACTCCGCACAATCATACACCTCACCATGCCACATATTTTACACATGTCACACAATTCCACAATTCATACCCACACAATTCATCACACAACATAAGTACACTCCCCCAATACCACTCATCACCACATAATTTACCTCCACATAATTATGTTTCCCTCTATATTGCATAAATACACTCCACATAAATCCAGTCTATGCCACATTGCAACATTCCACATAACTACACTTCACACCATGCCTCATAATACCACTCAACCCATTTTTCACTCAACAGCTCACACTTCCATGCCACACAAATACAACTCTACACATTTCCATTCCACACCACATAATTCAACAACAAACTACATAATTCAAACCAACAACACAATTACACAACACACCACATACATCCAATCTACACCACAAAAATCCACATCATGCTGCAATATTTAACAGCACACCACATAAGTAAACTCCACTACATAACCACTCCACAACACAAAATGCCATTCCAGATAATCTCACTCCAGGACACACAATCCCACTCCATGACACACAATCCCACTCCACATAATTCCAGTACACTCAATACCACACAATTACTATCCACATAATTACACTGCACACCATGCCACTTTATTTTTTACTACACAGACCCAATCCACCCAACACAATTCCCCAACTAACAATTCCAATCCAAACCATATGTGTCCACTTGACACCACACACACACTCCACTCCAAACAGAAAACACATAGGTAAAATACATTGTCCTTTACAATGTCAATAGCTCTAACTCTCACAAATGCAAGACCAATTGCATTGCAAATGCTTGTTTACCGCCCAATGCATCCCAGCAGATCCTGTTCCTGGAGCTGCAATCCTTCTCCTGCCCTTGTCAGCTCTGTGCTGCCTCGCCCCTTCTCAGAGGAGCAGAGCCCTGTGGAGAATTCTCTCTTTGAGGGCCCCCACCCCAGTCCTTTTTTCCGGGCCTGGCTCTGACTGAAGAGAAACAATGCAACTTGCTACTTTGTTTCTCTTCAGTCCTGGGTCAGCGCGAGGAGCTCATAGCAGGCTGCACACTGCAGCTGCTTTAGAGCAAGCCTCTCTCTCACAGCTCTTCACAGATGAGCTGAGGAGGCCCCCTTCACAGACTGAAGACTGAGGGCCCCCTGCACCGCGCGGACTGCGGGGGTGTTTGTTACGCCACTGCGAGTATGTCTCTGTACACTCATGTACAAACCCTTCTCCTAAACATTTTAAACTCTATATGATATTTCCCTCCTGGCTGTGAGTTTTTCAGCATACTATGACTACAGTTATGTTTACTAGCTTTAATTCATAGATAGGATGCATTATTGTTGCTATACTTTTATGTCTATTACCAGCCTTTCTTTCTTACTTTCCTTTTGTGTACATTTCAAGGAAGTTTAATCATTTGAAGTATAGGTTGACATTAAAGCTGTCTTATCTATCTATCTATCTATCTATCTATCTATCTATCTATCTATCTATCTATCTATCTATCTATCTATCTATCTATCTATCTATCTATCTATCTATCTATCTATCTATCTATCTATCTATCTATCTGTCTATCTATGCATGTATCTTGTGATCCATCCCCTCATATCTCACCAATCTTTCTAGATAACATATATAGCTATAGATATACACATAGATATAGATACAGATATAGATATAGCGGGCTTTCACTCCAATCAGAGGAGGAAACAGTATCTCACCTCATGTTTGTGTGAAAACAGCGATGCGTCACTTTTCACTGCGCTCTCCCTGCGACATGATTGATGCGTCATATTTATAATATGACGCATCATGTCGCAAGGAGTTACAGATACGTCAGTATTTCTGACGTATCTGTAGGCACAAAAGTGACGCATTGCTGGAGTGTGTCACAAAAGTGACGCAACTCCAGCAATGCTTCCTTTCACATGGGGAAAGCCCCATGTGAAAGGGCTTGCGTCAGTCTTACGCCTGCTGTGAGGCAGGCGCAAGATTTTGACGCAACAGCGTCCTAAAAGTGGCGCAGTGAAATCTATGAGATTTCACTGCGTCACTATTACGAGGCTTTTTGCGGGTGAACGCCCCCTCTGCATATATTATACCTGACGCAGGTATAATGTAGCGCAGTGGTTTACAAAGTGACGCATCTGCTTAGATGCATCACTTTGTAAATAGTGCGCATTAGGAGGCATGTTTTACGCCGCCGATGCGTCACAAAAAGTGACGCATCGGAAACGCAAAACTCACGTAAGGCCTCATAAATGAGGCCCCCGGGTCATTGGAATACATGAGTGATTATTTTAATCTGAATTTCTCTGTTCGCCACATTCAATTATGTAGCTCCTAGAATTCGTCTACACACAAAGAAATTATTTTTGCTATTTTTCCCAACAATGACAAAAATATACTTTGTTTAAGGAAATGCATTTGCGAGTCAGGTGCTGACACATTCAAGCCTGCCCGTACGACTTGCCAGTGCTTGTTCACTCTTATAGTACATGTCTCAGAATGGCTCATGGCATGAACAGAGGAATGTTCTAGTTGACCCCAGTACTTAGGAAAGCTTGGGGCCTTGCTTCCAGCACAGGGAATGCATAGGAAGAAGTACATGCTCTTTCTTTTTAAGGATGAACTTCCATAGGATGATCAAGGGGGATTTCAGTTAGTAAATGCTTTTGCTCACTCACTTTGGGAGGGTCGCCCTTCACTTCTTCTTTTCCTCTGGAAGCTCTTTCGAGTGCAAATTACTGCCATCAGAAGCCTTGAACTGAGAGGCTATTATTCTCCATGCTCAGATTAAATTAATTTTGAACAGTTTAATGCAGCATGTCCGAGCAGCCAGTCCAAGTGGTGTCACATCTATTTCTCTGCTTTTTTAAGCGGCACCTTCAAGGGCAGTGTGATTCATAGTGAATGTGTTCTGCTAATGTCTTTTGCTAAGCATTATTATTTTCTCACATTTGCAAGTCATGAGGCTACAAATCTTAACCACTTTCTGCAGGAACGTGCGGAAAGAATGTGGGATTTAAGCGGTCGGGAAGCTCGCGGAAGGAGCACATTTCGTTTGCCTTGTACCTGTGAGAAATGTTAAGAGCATAATGGCTTGATTCAAGCGAGGCATTTGAAAGGCTCTGACAATTATGATAATGCCTGCGTGTGCTGGGAGCCTTCCATCGCAGCTTGTCGGCGAGCTGATATTTGGCAGAATGTACTACTCTTGTTCTGCTCCTGTAATAAAGACATAGGGAGCAGAATGCGCAAATTCACTGACATGTCAATCAAATAAGGTATCCCACAACACCTTGCGCTCAGTCAACTCAGTAAGAAGCCAGCGTCTACATCCCCTATATCCATTTTTATAAAGACAGCTCTATTGTTGGTTAGCCGAACAAAAACGATTCATTTACCAAATTAACAATAATCAATTCCGCTGTGGATGTTTTTGGAATATTTCTGAGGTGTATTGAATTTTCCAATTGAAAGACCAAAGTTGTAAACTAAAGGGTATATTTACAAGCTAATGATGCAGTGTGGCGCTGTAAGCCATCTTGTTACACCTAGCTGCGTCATTAGGAAGTTGCAGGGATGTGTCCGATTTACAACATTACTACGCATCCCTGTGCTATCATCTGCGCTGGTGAACAACAGGCTGCCTAGCAACAAGGCAGGCACCCTTTCACCAGGGATGATTGTTTTTGTGCAGGAAGGAACACCTTCCTACACAAACACAATTTGTGATGGCGTTGTCCTCCTTCTATGTGTGCCTCTTTAACATCTCCCCTGGGAAGCTGTTAAAATCTGACGCATTCCCAGGTTTGCAAAACCTTGTAAATCTGGGAATGCATCAGAATCCATGGGTGGTGTGTGGAAACACCCACAGCAACATCCATGGAATGCCCCTTTCATGCAGAAGAATGAGTGAAAGGGGGCCATACTTGCAAGGTCATGAAAAGCCACACAGGGTGACGTGGCCTTGAACATATGGTGCAGCAAAAAAAAAGTGGTGGCACAAGGGTCTTGAAACTATGCCATTAAGTAAGGACGTGGTGATTCTTATGATATTATGCCAAACTAATCTAGATTTTATTAACAACAGGGAGGCTAACATTGTGCAATAGCACCTTTAGTTTCACTTCACTTCACACTTCATAGCATAACAATCCAAACGGGACTAGAACCCAGTCAATAGACTACATAAACAAAACTCATGTCGTTCCAGAAACCTCCACATTGTATGTTGCTGAACTCCTGTTCCATAAAATCTACATGCATCTCCACTCCATTCTGTAGTATCCAAGTCAAGATGGGTGGAGTCCTCTTGATGAGAGGATTCTGTGTTTCTTTTTAGCTGTTATGGAATGTTGCTGTTCAATGGTTGGGCAGTTGTGGCTGAGTGTGTCCAGGCTTGGTGGCCCGTTGTTATTTTATTCATGAAATAAACATTTTGGGGCATTGTGAGAAATGGGATTTCAGGTTGGCTAGGGCATGTGCCAAAGCCAGGCAGAAACCACCACTTTAGTCCGGGCAAGGGCAGCATTACACGCTGAAGATAACCCCTGCTCACGCCTTGGTAGCTTGGCACGAGCAGTCAGGCTTATCCCAGTGTATCGCAATGTGTAAAGCGTTTGCGCAATACACACACACAGCAGCGACACTCTAGGTACACCAAAAATGACACTCCACACAAGGTTATATGAAAATAGCCTTTATATTATCATAAACAAATTAGAATCATAATCACACATATACACTGTGCTAACTGGCACCAGGTAGTAATTTACAAGGGGATTATATACATGACAGGGCCAATCGGGCAACTGTCAGAACCATAAGAACAGGTAATAACACAACCAGTAACTACTGGTAAAATAATGCAAGTAATAACACAACCAGTAACTACTGGTAAAATACTGAACTCAGCATTATCACATTAGGCATAATCACATTATGCCTCACCATAGGCATGAACACAATGCATTACTTTAGGGCCTTGCGCCCTACCAGTACCGCAGGTGCTCACCAGCCAACTGGCCTTCCTTGCAATGCCCTCTGTCCAAAAGTCAGGGCTCTTTAGCTGTCACAGCAGCGGGGTGCAGACCCAACAGGCCAGCACCAGAACTGAGGGTGAGGGTGTATTCCACCCGGGTCTCTCTAGAGACCATCAACAATGCACCCAACATTACAGCTGCCCGCGCTCTTGCTGTGCAGCTGATGCAAAATGAGTACTGGCACCACCGTGCCTCTCAAGTCCCACTCTGGGAACAACATGCCCCCCTCATCGGGGCTCCTCGAGTGCCACACCGAGGCACCAACAATCCCCAAGTTCAGTCCCACTCACCGGGCTCTTTGTATACTCCTTCGGTCTCTTTGGGCAGGGGGAAGGCAACGACAATGTGCCTCAGTAGGCCCCCACTCCTGCGGTGTCTCCTCACTTTGCCTGGTGACGCAGGACTTCCACAGGGAGCCCGCAAGGCTCCAATCTTCAGGTAATGCGCGGGGCTCCCATCGGCACACGGGGCCCTGCCTTACTCCAGACACGGGCGCCTGGCTTCCAGGTTGCTTGTGGCGGCGGCTCTCAGCGCGAAGAAAAACGCTGGGTAGGCTCCCACTTCTCAATGCGAATAAATGTGGGGTAGGCTCCCGCCCAAAGAGGCACGGAATGTGGGGTAGGCTCCCGCTTCTCCTCCCAGCAGCACAGGGGAATCCCCACTCCTGGATTGCCTCAAAAGACTTTGCAGCACAGCACTGCAGAGCACAAGCGCTCCTCCTGTCCTGGAAGTAAAGGTATAGCGCTCATGAGGCGCTGAGTCCCAAAAGTTCAGAAGGACTGCGCTGGGCCTAGGCCGGCCAGCTCACAGGGCCCTCCAGCAGAGGGACAGGGCCCTCCAGCAGAGGGGCACTCCCTCATGGCGGTTACTCCTGGGGCTCAGCAGGTCCAAACAGCACCACAAAACAGCACGCCTTACATGGGGTCATAGCCCCAATATTTATATTACATTTTCCATTTGTTCTGCCCTGGCACAGGGCTTGGAGAAACAGTCTCAACTGGTTCTGGGGGGTACTGGAGCACTTTATGTACAGTGCTTCTTCTCCCCTTTGTCAGGTGGTGGCTCGGTCCTCAGACACACCACAGGGGGACGGAGCCAGCATTTACCCAGGCAGGCACAGACCTATTCAGGGTCGGGGACTACTCATCCCACTACTCCAAATGCAGATCTGCCCATTCAGCCTAGCGCTGACTCACCCTGCTCCTCTGGAGCCACACACCTCACCATCCCCTGCCACTCCACAGCCAAACATTCAATACACATCAGGCAGGCAGAGACACATAGCAAACAGAAATGCCAACTTCTAAAAGTGGCATTTCTAAAATAGTGATAATAAATCTGCGCACACCATTGCACAGCTTTTATTATCACTATTCCAAACATTCCAAACTTGACCACGCTCCTCCTCTCATATCAGGAATTACCACTGAAACAGTTATCAGGGAATCCCCAATGCATTCCTATGAGAGGTCAGCCTCACAGCAGAGAGAAACTAAAATGGCTGTTTGTCACTACCAGGACATGTCACACACTTAAGGTACATGTCCTACCTTTCACCCCTACAATGCACTCTGTCCATAGGGCTAGCTAGGGCTTACCTCAGGGTGATTGACATGAAGTAAAAGAGGCGTCACAGACGTAGCAAACATTTTAGGTGCCACGTCACAGTGGCAGTAACACTGCACGCACAGGCCCTGCAATGGCAGGGGCCTGAGACAGGTTTGAAAGGCTACTTTGGTGGGTTGCGCAATCAGCGGTACAAGTCCACCAGTAGCATTTAATTTGCTGGCCCTGGGTATCTGAGATACTACTTTACAAGGAACTGATCTTACTATGATCTTACCATGATCTTACCAACTGATCTTACCATGTTTACCACAGAGAGCACACGCACTTTACACCTGACATCAGTGCTAAAGTGCCCAGAGTCTTCAAACCACCAACACCATGACAGAAAAAAGAGGCTAGGAGGAAGGCAGAAAGTTCAGGGTTGACCCTGCAAAAATGGCCAAGTCCAAGAGGCATATTTAAGAGCCTCTTACACCACAATTGTGTCACATTTTATGATGCAACGCGGGGCAAACCACTAAATCATAGGGCATATTTACAAGATAGTGAAGCAGCGAGGCACTGCAAGCCATCTTGCTTTGCCGAGTTGCATCATTAGGAAAGTGCAGGGATGCAGCATATTTACAACAATACAACACATTCCTGTGCTTTCCTCTGTGCTGGTACACAGCAGGCAGCCTAGCGCCAACATAGCCACCCTTGCACCATGATGCAAGGGTGCTTGCATTGCAGGGATGATTGTTGTTTTTGTGCTGGAAGGCACACATTCCTGCACAAAAACAATCATTGATGGTGTTTTCTTCCTTCTATAATGCTGCAAAATGCAGCACACATAGAAAGAGGAAAAAACGAGGAGAAATAAAGGCGTTTCTCCTCGTTGTGCTACTTTTACGCCTCCCCTTGCGAGGCATTAGGATCTGGCGCATTCCCAGGTTTATGAAACCTTGTAAATCTGGGAATGTGTCAGAATCCATGGGTCTTGCGTGGAAACACCCACAGCAACATCCATGGAAAGCACCTTTCATGCAGAGTAATGCATGAAAGGGGGCCATAATACAAGGCCATGCAAAGCCAATCAGGGTGGATTTGAGTGGCCTTGTAAATATGGGCTAGCACACTGCACCACCAGAGAGTCATAAAAACAGATGCTTCGATGGTGACAGGGGTATTTAAGTTTGCCCCCATATTGAATGACCTCATAGATTTGAAGTAAGATAGTACTGTGCAAAAGCTGTGTTGCCCTACTCTTTACTCTGGAGATGTTCCATGGGCACTGTGGTGGGTTTTCCCACGCAACACCTGTGGATTTTGACCCATCCCCTGATTTACAAGACCATGTAAATCTGGGGATGCGCTAAAACCTTAACCCTCCCTGGGGAGCAGCAACAAGGAGAAATATCATTATTTCTCTTTGTTTTTTGCTTTTTCTATGCATTCTGCAGCACACAAAGAAAGAGCAAACAGCCTCTCACAATTCTTTTTGTGCAGGAAGGCGTGCCTTCCTGCACAAAGACAATCTTGCATGCAATGCAGGCTCCCTTGCACCATCGCGCAAAGGTGCCTGTATTGGTGCTAGGTGGTAAAAATGAAGCCAGAGCAGGGGGAAAGGACAGTAATGTGCAGTTTGCTATAGATACAGTGCATTCCTGCCCTGTCACTTTGACGCAGGGCAGAGCAGTGAGGTGACCTGCTGAGCTGCCCCACATCAAATTCACATACATATGCCCCCCTGTTTCTTACCTGCGCTCGGGGGCATAATATTATGCCTGAGAGCATCATCACAGCTTTTGTTTGGCAATGTGTTTACTTGGACTTCAACAAGCCACTCGAAAACCAAACACATTTTGGACCCAAATTCCGGCTCCTGATGGAAATGCTGCTGTTGTGAGGCTAGAGAGCTATTTCACATTTCAGTATTGTGCAATTCACTCTTATCTCTCCCAGTTAATTATTTCTGATGCTGTCTTTTCGGCACTCATTGTGAATATAAGAGGTTTGACTCACAGCGCAATACAAGGAGCATGTCAGGCCTCTAATAGGCGACATCTTGACTCCAGCTACACCTGAATGTATACTAGCTTCATGCTTTCTTCTATTGGTGTGCATGTCAGTACACTGTGTGTCTCAACCAAAGCCTCAGTGCCACAACCACCTTTGGCTTGCCAACTCAAAGCAACGCAGCCTGTGGTGATAATAGTATGTGCTTACAGTGAAGGCAAACTGCTTTCTTCAGCACAGAACATATCAAAACTGAGCCTCATCTATGGTGATACAATTCAAATCAATAATACTTCATTTCGGCAGCCTGTGCCAAACCATTATTTACAAATATGTACAGATACATGAATAAATATATTAGTTTAACAACATTTAAAAACATACACTCATGGGAATAGTGTATGTCCACAAAATCATAGTAACTGGTCTGTTTGCAGCTTCGGTTGCGTTTCAGTCACGATATTAGAAACCCAGTAACAATACTTGGTTAATTATTAGAAATGCTAACAGTAACTCTGCACCTGTTCTATCTGCCATGGATGTTACCTTGCATGATTATTAAAAACGATAGGGCTTATTTACAAGCCCATTGCGCCACTAATGTGTCACTATTTTTGACACACCTGTGGCCCAATGGGCTAGCCTATATTCAGAAGGACACATAAAGTCATCATGCGTTACTTTTCATGGCCTTGTAAATATGGGCCCCTTTGACAAATTGCTCTGTGTGAAAGGGGTGTTCCATTGGTGTTGCTGTGGGTGTTCCCACGCAACATACATGGAACATACATGGAACTTGATGCATTCCCAGATTTACAACATTGTGTAAAACTTTGAATGCAGCAGAATCACATGCCTCCCCAGGGGAGGTATAGGAATGGTGCAACGACGAGAAATACTTTTATTTTGCCTCATTTGTTCCTCTTGTAACGTGTGCTGCATTCTGCAGCAGGCATAGAGCATACATAGAGGAAAATGCCATTTATTATTGCCTTTGTGCAGGAAGGTGTCTATTCCTGCACATAAATAATCATCCCCACAGTGCAGGCACTCTAGCAAAATTACGCAAGGGTGCCTGCCCTGGGGCATGGCAGCCAATGGGCATCAGCGCAGGGGAAAGCACAGGGATGTGTTATTATTATTGTTATTATTTTTTTAATTTGTACATCAGCGTGCAGCTACCCAAAAGGGCTTCCCGGCGCTGTACAAGAACAGCAAAGAGAAAGACCAGCCTATTGGCCGAACAGCCATGTTTTCAGGGATTTACGAAATAAAAGCAGATTAGGTTGCATGCGGAGGGGCAGCGGCAAGGTATTCCAAAGGGTAGGTGCCAGATATGAGAAAGAGTGCCCCCCCATACGTGACAGCCTGATTTCAGGGTCTCGAAATTTTTCTTGAGTTGAGGATCTGAGGTTTCGAAGAAGAACATAGGGGCAGGCTAAAAGTTGCAGGTAGTGGGGTGATTGAAGGTATTTAATGCAGAACATATAGGTTAGGGCTTTAAACTTGACCCGTTTCTCCACTGAAAGCCAGTGGAGATCAGCCAGCAGCCCAGACGTGGGTGAGAGTTTGGGAGCGCGGCAGAGTAATCTAGCGGCGGAGTTTTGAACTTGCTGTAATTTCCGTGTAACCTCTTTGTTTACGCCCAAGTAAAGCACGCTCCCGTAGTTCAGCCGAGAGGTGACAAGGGCTTGGACTACGGTACGCTGGGCATGAGATGGGAGCATCTACACAATCTTTCTCAACCATTTCAGAATGGTAAAACAAGTGGCAGCAACCTTAGTTGCCTGCTGACGCATGGAGAGAGAATCATCCACGATGAAGCCAAGGTTACGCACTTGTGGTGAGGGTTGTGGGAGAGGACCCATCTCAGGCGGTCAATGTTGCGGGCCGCAGAGGTTTCGATCTTTACCCAAGATCAGGATCTCCGTCTTATCGCCATTAAGCTTTAAAGAGTTGGCGTTCATCCAGGTCAACACTTTACAGAGGCCAGATCTAAGAGCAGAAGGCTGGGTGGTATTATCTGCTGAAAGAGAGAATAGGATCTGGGTATCGTCGGCATAGGAGAACAGAGATAAACTGTATTCCTCAACCATATCTGCCAGTGACTTAACATAAATGTTGAACAGCAAGGGGTTGAGAATAGAGCCCTGAGGGACTCCATGAGGTGAAGCGTGAGGCTTAGATTTTGATGTAGTAGAAAAACCTGGAAGGTGCGACCAGTGAGAAAGGAACTTAGCCAGTTAAGGGCCACCCCCGTGAGACCCGATAGTTGAAGGGCCTTAATGAGTATGGCGCGGGAGACCGTATCAAAGGCCGCACTAAGGTCAAGTAATATCAGGGCCATAGTTTCGCCAGTGTCTATTTTTTGATGCAGCATTTCAGTCACCCCAAGGAGAGTTGACTCCGTAGAGTATCCGGTCCGAAAACCGGATTGGGAAGGGTGCAGAAGCTCATTAGCTTCAATGTGCTTAGACAGATGCCCATTGATATGTCTTTCCAGGATCTTAGAGAGGTAAGGCAAGAGTGAAATAGGACGGAAGTTAGAGGGAAGAGAAGGATCAGCATTAGTCTTTTTTAACAATGGAGCAACCATCGCATGTTTCCAGTCAGAGGGAACATTCGAATTCGTGAGAGATGAATTGAGCAATTGAAGAATGTAATCAAGGGAAGGTGATTCAATTTGTCGCATGACCGAAATAGGTAATAGGTCACTGGAAGATCAGGATTTAATTTTACTAGGTGATGAGTAAGTGATTTCATGTCCAGAAGTGTCCATTAATCAAGAATGGTCGTTGTTTGTGTTTGGACACAGCAGTTATCGGGCGTTGAGGTGGAGCGGATGGAGAGCTCTGCAGGGGGGGAGGAGAGGGTGTTGGCAGAACTGACCAGATTGGAATAAATGGTTTAAGAAAGAATTGAGCCAGATCTTCACATTGTGTAGTGTTGAGGGTAGGAGGTGGTATTGAGGTGGCAGCGCTGGATAAATCCTTAACCAGATTGAATAGAGTTTTAACACACTTATTCGCCTGGGTGATGGATAAAGAGACATAGTTAGCGCGTGCAGCCCTTCAGTGGGAATGATAGGACCGCTTAATGGTCAAGTAAATGGATTTAGCTTCTGGTGAATACATTTTTCGCCATCAACGCTCTGCGTTTTTACATTTAGTTTTCTCCCCTTTTAGTTCATCATTGAGCCAGGGAGCAGGGTGGTGGTAGTTGTTAAGCTTCTTGGTAGAAGGAGGAAGGCAAATGTCGAGGGTGGATTGGATCCAGTTATAGAATGCTGGCAGATCCAAGGTGATGTCATTGCGAAGCTTAGGGACATTAGTAGACAGCACTTCATTATACTTGGTTATGTCGAGGTTTTTCCAGTTCCTAAAGGGTATAGCCGTAGAGATACTCTTGGCAGGTGAAGGTTGGGGGACGACTAAATTAAAACCTACTAAGAAGTGATCAGTCCAGATAAGAGGAATGGCTGCTGGGCAATGTAAAGAGGTCAAATTGTTAAAACAACACATCTCTGTGCTTTGAAAATGATGCAGCATGGTGCAGCTAAATGGCTAGCAGCGCCAAGCCATTTTCTTGTAGATGAGGCCCAAAGTTAAAAATTATAAATCCTATGCTACGCACCATAACAGCCACAAATGGTTCATCACAGCAGACCTAGAAGGCACAGTGAGTTTTCAACAATTTCAAACATTGTTACACATTCATCATCCGACCTTTTAGAGTCTTACTTCTGATATTCCACATGCACCCCAAGAACACCCCAAGAACTTAACAATGGAGCAGTGTAAAGAGGACCAGAATCAGCTCTTAGTATCTTCAGTGCAGATGTATTTCAACGCATACCCTGTTGCCTAAAGACTGGCTTAATTCACTTTGAACATGGGCCTGAATATGCATGGCAAGCAAATAGAACATGTGCTACACTTTCATTTGCAGATTTACATCCAGGGCAAAGAATGGATGCTGCACAATTCTCTATCCATATATAAATTGGATTAAGTTTCCTGTCCATAGGGACTGTAATAAAATCCAAGTAAAGTTCAAGTGTGCTGGCAGAGATGCTATCTTGATCTTCGCCATCCAGGCTCAATAGCATTTCCTCAGTTGGTCCTTTGAGGGAATGAATTCCGGAAGAGTAGTAGTCCATGCTGCATGCAAACCTAGAGAAGTTAGCACCTTCTTAACCTTATTAAGCAACGATATTTTATGGAAACTGTTGGTTTTAACTACTTCCTGGAATGCTTCCGCATAGGGAGCTAATTCTTGGGTGGACATCAGCCTCCTCCAGTATAGTAGTAGGCACAGTCTAGCTTTATTCTTGATGGATTTTCTGACCCTATCAAGTTTCAATGAGTAAAGTAGGGTGCTAGGTGGCAAATGCACTGGGTGTCTTAGAAACTTATGTTCCATCCTAGACATCTCTACAATACTTGAGAAACCTCAGAGTTCGGCCCCATAGAGGGCCATTCCTACAGCCTTTGGATCATAGATCTGAAGTGCAGCTGCCATCGGCTTGCTGGTAGATGCCTATTCTCTTTCAACCGAGCGTCAACATTGTGCCTATGCTTTAAGACCATTTTTATCTATGTGGGGCTGCCAATGCCATATTTGCTGCTAATTTGATTTCTAGATACTCAGAGTTAGCTACTCTCTCATGAACCTCTTTCCCCTGTATGACTTATGCAGGTTTATCGAATGAACTTAGCTTTGGTGGCATTTATCTCCAACTCACGGATCATACATAACTCTTTAAAAGGTTTTATTAATAAATGGGGGCTTTTGAGTGGCCACCAGTAAAGATTTCTCCGCAAAGAGAAGCATGGCATTTTAGACTTCCCAATAGATGGAGCATCATCCGGATATATGGATAGGACGTGCACTACCTCATTTAAATATTGTGAAATCACTGTGGGCGCTAGTACACAAACCTCGTGGACATCTTTGTTTATTATAATTGAATTAGTCTGCTCTCCTTGTTCACCTCAACAAATTGTTGTGGGTTTCCCTTGTGCAGGTGAATAATTATGGAAAGAATATCCAGCGGCATTCCCATGTAATGCAATACATGCCATAGTTTGTGCAGCAGGTCCAGGCCAAAGGCAAATGTGTCTATAGTGCTAATTTTAGCTCTAAAGCCTGCCTGATAGGGTGTTAGGATTCCTTTTTCATCTATCCAGTCCTGTAACTTTGCCAAGACTACACGGCAGAATACTTTTTAGATAGCATAGATGAGATTAATAGCCTATAATTGATAGGTGAGTTCTTAACTTCCTTTTTAAAAACTGGCACCAAGTCCGTGCTTTTCCAGGAAGTGGGGATTGGCACACCTCTAGCTATCACTTTAGCCAATGCTAAGATGTACTATTCCCAGTTTTCCTTTTTATATGTAAATACGACATCCAGAATGCCATCCAGGCCAGGTGCTTTTCCACAATCTATAGCATCTACAGAGGTGCAGACTTCACCAGGGCAAACGAATCTTGGTGTCCCATTGTTGTACGGCTTGTACCTCCCTCAGTAAAGCTGTGCATTTGTCAGACAACATAAACGTCAGGATTGTGCCAGACTGATTCCGTGCACAACCTCAGGATATGTTGGCCTATATCCCTGCTAGCCACAGTGACCATGTATACCCCTAATCTTACAGGGCAACAAATGTATGTGCAACTTTAGAATAATGCAACCCTGATCCCCTAAGGAAGTCCTGGTAACAGATCTACAACCTGTTTCTTTGGACTCTCATGCATACCACAAGACGTACACAGGAAATTCTCAGCAAGGCTTTTCAGTATTTATTGAAGCATTGCGTTTCTTGCAAAAAAATACATGTACTGTTATAATTAGTAGAATGAAACAGATTAGTGTAATACGCATCACAACATAAATTACAAGAATTAACATTTCCACCATTGTGCTAAGACTGTGAATATATGCAGGCATAGAAGTTATGTGTATAATTGTACTCCTCCCTAGCACTCCTTAACATAGTTTTGCCTAGGGTGGGTGATCTGGCATATTCCTGCCAGGGTGGACTAACTCCCCGTTACCTGTGGGTAAGTGTCATCAGGCTGCCCTTATTGGTGTAGAGCTGAACATTACTCGTGCTGGTACGCAGGAACATGCTGAACTGTAATTCTGGCATGTGGTAACCTTGCAGTGTCAGCTGAATGCTCCTCTGCCTAAACAAGGAAGTGGTTCTGTATATATAACAATAGAACCCATGTGGCCATGTTGCAACCCCTGTCAGGCAGAAATTGATGATTTTAGTTTGATAGCATTGTTGCCTACCAGACAATAACATTTCCACTGTGAACTTTATCCCTTGTACTGAATGAATGAATGAAGCAACACTTGTAAAGCACATGGCTACTCGGAGGCATCCCAGCGCTAAGCAGGACTACTGAGACCACCTCGGGGTTATTTAGGGATGAGCCATGTTTTCAGAGCTTTACAGAAGGCCAAGTGATTGGGTTCCTTTCGTACCTGAAGAGGGAGGGAATTCCAGAGCTTGGCGGCGTTATACGATAAAAGTCGACCACCACTTCTAGCCCTCTTAATTCAGGGAACCAAAGCCAGCTGGAGCTCATCTGAGTGCAACCGCCTGTTAGTTCGATAAGGCTGGACCAGGGAGCATATAATGATGGCTGGTCCTTTCCCTCTAATCAACTTGTGAGTAATAAACAAGGCCTTAAAAAAGACTCTCTCCTGGACCGGGAGCCAATAGAGAGACTTCAAGGCCGGTTTAGCCAATTGCCGGCTCTGGATCCCCAGGAGGATCCTTGCAGCGCAATTCTGCACAGTTTGAAGCTTTGCCAGGACTGAACCTGGGGCGCCCAGATGAAGGGCATTTCAGTAGTCCTGGCGTGATAAAATAAGCACCTGGACCATGAACTCTCTTGCTTGAAACGGTAACTAAGGGAGCACTTTGCAAAGCATTCTTTAAATGCCAAAGCAAGAAGCCACAACCTTCCTGGCTTGGGTTTTAAAGTTGAGGTCTGAATCAAGCCAGAAGTCGAAGCTCTTTATCTCTGGCTTAGGGGTGGGCGCAGGGCCCATACACACTGACCACATGGTGTCCGACTCAAAGAGAGCGGGATTGCTGAGGAGTATGAGCTCAGTTTTATCACCGTTCAATTTGAGGTGTGATTGTTTCATCCATCTTGTTACCTCTTCGAGGCAAGAACGGGGACGATAGAGGCCCTGTCAGCATGATTCTGAGCAACAACCAATTGGGTGTCCTCTGCATATGTGATGACATGCACCCAAAAAGGAAGAACAATATTGGCAAGAGGGGCCATATAAGCATGAAAGAGAGTAGGGCTCAGAGACGACTCCTGCGGTACCCCACAATTTAGGGGCAGAGGGCCTGAAATGGCCTCACCCTCAAAGACTAGGAAGGATCTGTCCTCCAGGAACGATTGCAGCCAGGTTAGAGTGACTCCCAACACACCCAGGCTTCTGAGTCATTCGACCAAGATACGGTGGCTAACCGTAATAAATGCTGCATTGAAGTCTAAAAGAATCACAGCCACAGAACCTCCTGTGTCAAGGCTTTTCCTGGAGTCTTCGACGATTGCAAGTAGGGCCGTTTCTGTTCCTTGAGGAGGGCGAAAGCCCATTTGAGAGGAATGGAGAAAGTTAGAAGCTTCAAGGTGTCTAGATAGCACCGAATTGACATGCTTCTCCGCAATTTTGCTGATCTCTGGAAGGAGCAAGTTGGGCGAGTAATTACCAAGACAGTCAGGGTCGAGGCTATGTTTTTTCAATAGGGGTTTCACAATAGCTTTTTTTTTACATAATGGAGGGACCACACCAGCAGATAGTGAGGAATTGATCAGGTCCAAAATAGTAGGACTAACTGATTTAGCGACTAATTTCAAGATTTTGGGTGGGGCGGGATCTCTGCGTGACCTACATTTTACAAGTGCAGTGGTTATCTAGCGAGTATCATCATTCATTAAGGGGAAAGCTTCCAGCGGTTGTTCCCTGCTTCAAGAGCAAACAGCCTCTGGGTGGGGATTAGTGTGATAGTCTGTCGAGGTGAAAGAGCAGAATATTGTTTGAATCTTGTTATAAAAATGCTCAGCGAGTTCATTGCAGCAGCAATCTGTTGCTTCGAAAGTATCAGAGGGAGTGGGGGGTTTCAACAGTTTCTTAGCAATGCGAAATGTTTCACGAGGGAAGTTGACTGCCAGTGTGATTTTTTTCCTCGTAATAGCAGGTTTGAGCCTTTTTAATTTCTATCTTATAAATATTAATAGCCTCCCTGTAATCCCTTTTCTTGCTTGGGGAAAACTCTTTTCTCCAGATTCTCTCAGTTTTTTTGCATATCTGCTTGAGCTCTCGAAGTTTGTGGGTGCACCAGGCCGTTCTGTTGGACCCCTTATGCTCCTGGATGGTCTTCTTTGGGAGGACCTGGTCTAGTGTCCCCTCATTTCAATTATTAAACTGTGCGTTAGCCAGTATGGGAGTGTGAGGGTGGCTTAGACTTTTCTAATGCAGAGACCCACTTTTCTAGAAAAAGATTCCGCCAGCTACGTACCGTTATTTGTGTTTGCTGGGTCGAGGGGGTGACTTGGGAGGGGGACCAGCGAAAGGGAATCAAAGAATGGTCTGAACAAGGAATGGAATTTTTTTCCTAAAAGATTAACTCCTCTACGTTGGAGAATATGGGGTCAAGGAGGTGTCCTTTTTATGTGTGTTGCATGAGACACCTACTGTGTGAGTTGGAGAGCTGCAAGATCATGGGAGAGCTCAGTTGCGTTAATTGATGTAGAGTCATCAAAGTGAATGTTAAAATCACCCAGAAGGGTACAATTTGAGGCAGTGCCTGCTAGTTCTGCGACTATTTCTGGTAATAATTTATGAAATTGAATCATGGGTCCGGGGGTCGGTAAACTAAAACACTTGAGAGGTAGAGCGTGGGAGAGAACCCTATTGAGAAGTGGAGGTGTTCACAGTCAGGCAGGGGGCTCCAGAGTGTTCGGCAAATGAGTTGATTTTTATAGATGATAGCAATTCCTTTGCCTGACGTCCTGTCCAACCTTTGCAATACATAAGCGGGAGGGAGAGTTTGGATGATGTTGGGGTCAGAGTCCGCGTTCGTCCAAGTCTCAGTGAGAAATAAAACATCAGGGCTTTCATCCGTTGAAAGCATAAACAGATCTGTAGCATGTTTAGGCAGAGACCTGCAATTGAGCAGTAACAATTTGAAGTTTTTGACAGATTGGTGTGCAGAGGGAGATATAAGCGAGTGCGACCAGAGCTTAAATGTGCAGTGCTCACAACTAGAGACTAGGCTACAAGGGTCAATAGGGTGGCTGCAGTTCGGTCTGTGGACTGAGTTTAATTATTTTAATTGTTCTGCGCTATAAACGTACCTATCTGAATTAGGAGGAGCATGGTAATTTCCCCAGCCCCCTCCGGACGTGGACAGGCGCAGAAGAGTTTTCCTTTGGTGTGCCAGCAGCGCGCCCATTGGGCTCTTAAATAGGCTGAGCAGGGTCGAGCGACTAGAGTGCTGACCCAATATGGCCAACAAAGTGCGAGTGCAGGTAAAAATAAGCCATGGGAGAAAGAGCTTCCCACCTTGAGCTATACCACAGCAACAGTAGACAGGTAAAACACATTTAAAAGCGTACCACAATTCAGTTTTAGAAAATGATTAAAAGTTCCCCACCAATTCAGTATTTTCAACTTGTTGACAGTTCTTAAAAATCACTCTGAACCCCCCTTTGCGCAAAGCATGCCTCATAGCAGCTTCAGTGCCTGCTGCGCTGTCACGTCCTGGGGCTCTTAAATAGCCCTAGCAGGGTCTAGCGACTAGAGCGCTGACCCAATATGGCTACCAAAGTGCCAGTGCAGGTAAAAGCAAGCCGTGGGAGAAACAGCTTCGCCCCTGAGCTATAACAGAGCTCCAGTAGACGGGTGAAACAAATTTAGAAGTGTACCACAATTCAGTTTTATAAAATGATTAGGAGTTCCCCACCAATTCAGTTTTTTCGAATTGTTAAAAGTTCTTAAAAATCACTCTGAACCCCCTTTTGTGCCAAGCGTGCCTTGTAGCGGCTTCAGTGTCTGTTGCCCGGTAGTGTCCTCAGGCTCCTAAATAGCCCTGGCAGGGTCCAGCGACTAGAGCTCTGACTAAATGTGGCTGCCAAAGTGCGAGTGCAGGTAAATACTACTAAAGGGCAAATAAATGGAAACTTTCTAAAAGTGGCATTTTCAAAATTTTAATTTAAAACCCAGCTTTGCAATTAATGAGGATTTTCAATAACAATTTCATAGAGACCAAACTTAAAATGCTTACCTATCCTAAAATGTTAGCACTTATTAAATGTAATAGGGCAATCCAATGATATTTTCTGAAGAGGTAGGCCTCACAGTAGTGACAAATGAATTTAGGAATTTTTTACTACCAGGGCATGCAAAACCAAGAAGGACATGTCTAACAATTTAATAACAACACACCTTGCACTATGTTCTACCTTGGGCCTACCTTAGGGGTTACTTATATGCAATAAGAAGGTTGTTTAAGTCTTGGAAAGGGGGTTATATTGGCAAGTCAAATTGACGGTTTAAAACTGCATTCAGACTGTAATAGTAGGATTCGGACATGTTCAAGGGGCTACTTAAGTGGGTGGTACAATGAGTTCTGCAGGCTTACTAGTAGAATGTAATATACAGGCCCTGAGTATATGGTGTAAGTAAATAAATATGGCAATCAGTTGTAAGCTAATTTTACCATGTTTAGGGGAGGCAGCACAAGCACCTTAGAGGTGGTAAAATGCACAGTGTCTTGGAGCCAACAAAAACGAATTAAGCAAAATAGGAGGGGTGAAGGTAAAACATTCGGGGATAACACAGCAGAGAAAGTGAAGCCCGACAATTTTGTTAGCAGATGGCGGCTCTTGAAACATTGAGCAACGAGGAATTTCATATTTGTTTTTTGAATGAACTGTGCATTTTGAGTTGCCTTGTTGTTTCATTGTTGTAGTTTGTGTGTAGTTTAGTTCCTAAGTTACTGGATGTGCCTTGGACCATAATTGATATTGTGTGAAAGGACATGCCGGTTAGCATTTTATTAATTGGTAGGTGGAGGCAGGCTTTTTTCATGCTCAATTAATGCGGCTCTTGACCTCTGTGCAAAACACTTTCTTAGTAACAAACCTTGTGAGTCACAAAATCCCTGGGCTTGTGAGGACAAAGGAATGACCCTTCAAGGGGCGACTTTCAATCTGGATATGCAAATGCATTGATTATGGTCTAAGCAGTTTCAGGCGGTCATTTGCTTGAGCAGGAGAGTGGGTAGGCCACACACTCACAGACATACTCACACTCATTTACAAACACACTGACTCAAACCAATCCATTCACAAGCCATACTCACAATTTACAAGCACATACACATGCATTCACCTATTCACGGCATGCACAAGTACACATACATTTATACATACACACATGTCTCCAACATACAGAAAAACAACTTACCAGATTGTGACAGTCTCATCAGCGGGAGGAAGAGAGGCCCTAGTGATGCCTGGAGAATTGGGGACGAGACTGCAGCCTTCTCTCATTGAATGACCTTTCATGGGTGAGCCAATGACAGGAGGACCTTACCTTTCTCGTGGAGTCAGTGAGTCTTGCTTGCCCTACCCTGTTCTGTGACGAGGCATCGCTGATAAACAGTTAACCCTGGATACTTGAGGGTTTAAAACTGAGGGGCCCAGGTCTGAAATGATTGATGATGCGCTTCTTCATCATGAGAAGGACCTCGCAGCACTTTGATGGGTTGAGAATGTGATGCCTACAGGACTGCCAAACCTTTAGCCCAGAAACATTTGGCTCAGGCAGCCAGGCTCTTGTGCATTTAGGGCACATAGAGTGCCTGCCTGCATGACCCAACAAAGAAGAGTGTCTGTCAGGCTGACCTTTGCGTAGCCTGACAGACAGCCTTCATAATTGAAAAAAGTTGTGAGGTGGGGCCTCTCTGCCCGTAATGACGGGCAGCGCCTGATCTCTAGTCTCTTGCAGACCTCTGTCCTCCTGTCTTTGGCTCACCCATGAAAGGTCATTCAATGAGAGAAGACTGCAGTCTCGTCCCCAATTCTCCAGGCATCACTAGGGCCTCTCTTCCTCCCGCTGATGAGACTGTCACAACCTGGTAAGTTGTTTTTTTGTATGTTGGGGACATGTGTGTATGTATAAATGTAGCTGTTCAATGGGAGTAGCAAATAGAAACCTGTGTCATTTATTTTTACTTGGTAGGTGGTTTTGTGCCCTTCTTCAAAAAGGTAATTTGTAAAGTGACCTCTTTGTAAATTAGTAGCATTGCAAATTGCATACCTATTCACAAAGCACTCAATGTGCAATTTGCATATTTACTGATTTGCAAACATATCATAGAACCCCGGGTCCAGACGCACTTGGGGGCTTACCTTGCCCAACACCCAGGTCCCACGCAGCTCCAGCGCTCCCCTCCGCCGCCGCACACACAGACCAGCGGCCGCAGTGCGAGGGGGGCATTTCTTTGAACAAACTACACTACCCAGACGCCCTAGCGGCGGGACACGCCGCCGGACGGGAAGCCCGCGCCAGGAGGCGCTTGAAAAGGGACACCAGGAGCGGGGAGCGGGGGGTCCAGACGCACTTGGGGGCTTACCTTGCCCAACACCCAGGTCCCACGCAGCTCCAGCGCTCCCCTCCGCCGCCGCACACACAGACCAGCGGCCGCAGTGCGAGGGGGGCATTTCTTTGAACAAACTACACTACCCAGACGCCCTAGCGGCGGGACACGCCGCCGGACGGGAAGCCCGCGCCAGGAGGCGCTTGAAAAGGGACACCAGGAGCGGGAGCGGGGGGTCCAGACGCACTTGGGGGCTTACCTTGCCCAACACCCAGGTCCCACGCAGCTCCAGCGCTCCCCTCCGCCGCCGCACACACAGACCAGCGGCCGCAGTGCGAGGGGGGCATTTCTTTGAACAAACTACACTACCCAGACGCCCTAGCGGCGGGACACGCCGCCGGACGGGAAGCCCGCGCCAGGAGGCGCTTGAAAAGGGACACCAGGAGCGGGGAGCGGGGGGTCCAGACGCACTTGGGGGCTTACCTTGCCCAACACCCAGGTCCCACGCAGCTCCAGCGCTCCCCTCCGCCGCCGCACACACAGACCAGCGGCCGCAGTGCGAGGGGGGCATTTCTTTGAACAAACTACACTACCCAGACGCCCTAGCGGCGGGACACGCCGCCGGACGGGAAGCCCGCGCCAGGAGGCGCTTGAAAAGGGACACCAGGAGCGGGGAGCGGGGGGTCCAGACGCACTTGGGGGCTTACCTTGCCCAACACCCAGGTCCCACGCAGCTCCAGCGCTCCCCTCCGCCGCCGCACACACAGACCAGCGGCCGCAGTGCGAGGGGGGCATTTCTTTGAACAAACTACACTACCCAGACGCCCTAGCGGCGGGACACGCCGCCGGACGGGAAGCCCGCGCCAGGAGGCGCTTGAAAAGGGACACCAGCACCCGCGTCGCGGGACCGCGCGCGGATCTGCGCCGGGCGAAGCCCGGGCAAAGGGCGGGCCCTCTGTGGCCCTCAGAGGACCTGAGGAGGACGGGGCGGGCCACCCCCTTTGGTTTTCACACCTGACACTACATCACGAAGGTAAAGACTATTTTTCATGCATCTGTTGGTATTCCCTTATTATCATGACTTCTAAAGTGGATCACCCAGCTAGCGTTGCAGGAACTGGGCAAAAGTTTTCATGGTTAGACGAGCTAAACCTCTTATGTCAAACCACCTATGCACCATCAGAAACCCCCCTTTCCCCCAAAAGCGACATCATACTATCAGTTAATTCCACTCTTTCGGAGCAGCCCACATTACTCAATAAAACTTGTAGTCCTCATATTGCACCCCCCCAGGTTTCATCGGTGAAAAGGACTCAAACACCGCCTCCAGGCTCACGCATTGTTAATTCACCAACGATTCCATCGACTGCTGAGGCCCAAGATCCCTTAAGCCCTCTTATACACCCGCATATATTACCGCTCATTGAAAAATTGCTTAGCTCTCTGATAGCCCCGTTGTTGGAAAAAATCAACATGTTAGGGGATAGGCTTACTGGATTAGAGTCAGCAATCAAGTCAAATTTGTCGGCTGACAAACACTGTGACACATTTAACCGTCCAAAGTCACCTCCTACTCATGAAGGCATTAAACGGGATAAAAGCTGTCAAATACAATTAACTGGCCCTAGTACAGTGGGGCAAAAAGTAACCAAACACTCTTCAAGTGTCTCCTTTCCCCAGTTGACCGCACCTAGAGCAGTTCATGATAAGATTAAATCAATCCATCTACCACCAGAAGCAGCCCCATTCGTGTGTATACTTGCTGGCGTCCCTGCTCTTCCCCCTGGAAAAATGGAGAGTCAACATGACTTACTTAACAAAACCAAATTCTGGCTGTCAAAAAATAGGCCACTGCCTCGTCACCTATATGGAGCAATAAGGAGCGTCAGGAGGGTGGACTGGCTGGGTTCCCTTCATAAGGATCTTCCTGGGGACCTGGTACTCGTGAGATTCAGAGACACAAACATTGTCCCTTACTTGAAAACCTGGCCGCCACAAGAGACAGACGGCCCAATATCTATATGGGACTTATATGACTTCTATCCCTCAATCCCTGGTGTTCCCCTTTTTTCGAAATCATACCCTACATGATCGGTCTACATCATGATCTTTTTGGGAAATACTGGGAGTGGTAACAACTAATTCTAACCCCCATTTTCACCATCTCAACCCGGGGGTGGAAGGGAACTAATTATGTTTGGGACCTTGTCCTACTGTTTTTGGATTACATTACATTGGACTTGGCAATCACGGAGTGTTGTTGAACTTTGCAAGGTCCTACCTAAATTTACTCCTCTTTTTAGACTTTTTAACCTTTTTTCTTTTATTTAAGGTGACATTGGTTCTTTTGATTTTTCTTTTTAAATGATGATCATCTTTTTCTTTATTATTTTATTTGAATGAAATTGTCTAAATGTACTGTATTATTTTGTATTTAAGTACACTTTGGCTTAGAGAGGGGTATTGGAGATAGGTCTGAAGTTGTCGGGGAAACTGGATCCAGGAGATGTTTTTTTCAAGATGGGAAGAACTTGGCCGGCTTTCAGAGAGTCGGGTGTTGATCCCTGTCTGAGAGAGGCGTTGATTATTGCACTTCAGCTAGTAATGATGGATTGGGCGGCAACAGCTAGGCAGTTGGAGGGGAGCGGGTCATTGAAGTGGTTGTTCGAGTTTAAGGTAGATAGGATTTTTGAGACAGAGTCTACATCATAGAGCTTGAAGTTAAAGCAGTGTGCTTGGTTTTTGGGTGAAGCCTGTGGGGGCAATAAGGAAGGAGGGGGCAGATCCGGAAAGGTTTGAGAGTTTGTGGCGGCACTGAGTTCATTTCCTAAAGCTGTGATTTTGTCGGAGAAAAAGGAGGAGAAATCCTCAGATGACATTAGCGACTTAGGGGTTTCTTTAGAAGTTTTGGCCAGTTTATTAGATTGGTGTTTGACCAGTTCGAAGAGCTTGCGTTGTCTGTTCTTGGCGTTCTCCAGCTCCGATCAGAAGAATTCTTTTTTTTCATTGAGAATGTGCCTGTTGTAGGCGTTTCTTGCCTGGCGGAGAAGTTTTAAATGTGCTGCTGATGGGTGCTGTCTCCATGTTTTTTTGGATTTTCGGAGGGATCTCCTCTAGTTACTGAGGGAGCCAGAGAACCAGGGATTCCTGTCTTTGATTTGGGTTGTTTTTAGTTTTAGCGAAGGCTAGGTCATCTAGAATGTTAGTTATAGTTGCAGACTAGTGGTCACTAAGGTCACTGGCCGTTGTGATATGCGAGGGGGGAGGTCAGAATTGCAGTGAGTCTTCAGTTCCCTGAGGTCCAGGTTTTTGGTGTCTCTGACCCAGTGTTTTGGAATCACTGGTTGCGGTGCCCTCATTTTGTGAGTGCCAGGTAATTGGCAGGAGATAGTATGGTGGTCTGACCAGTCGCATGGGTCGATAGGGATAAATGTAACTGTTGAGTCCTCGTGGAGAATATCCAGTCAATGGTGGCCCCTTTCAAGTGTGTAGGGAGTATGCAGGCTTGGGTCAGGGCTTGATCGGCCAGGTCTTTGCTGGCATGGACATGAGGATCCTTAGGATCATTCCAGTGCAGGTTGAAATCCCCAAGGAAAATGTCATTAACTTTGGCTGTGATGATTTTCATGAGGTGGTCAGTGAAGGTGTCATTGGTGCCTGGGGGGTGGTAAAATATGTGCAAATTGCACAGTTGGGGGGAGTTGCTGCAAATGGAAAGGGCGAGGTATACGCAGGAGTCTGAGGTATCCGCTAGATGTTCCGTGATAATGAGGGTAGTGCGGTAGATGCAGGCAATGCCTCCTCCTTTTTTGCTGGGTTGCCTATCCAGCCTAGCAATGTTATAGTTGGGAGGGACTAGGAGGTCCAGGCATGGAGATGAGGATTCATTGAGCCACGATTCGGTCAGGATCGCTAAGTCAAGGTTTTTGTTCAGGATGAGATCAGCAATATAAGCAGCATGCTTGACAGCTGAACAGCAGTTGATTAAAAGGCTAGACAGAAGGGGGGGCGGAGGGAGAGATGTGGGTGGGGCGGACAGGGGTACAGGCGCTAGATTGATATTGACCATGCTTCTGTTACGGAGGGTAGCTGATCTGTTGGGGTTGATAGCGACCGTGGCAAGGTTGGCCTTCACATCCAGTGGACAGGTGGAAACTGGGGCAGGGTTGTAATCAAGGGAGATGGCTAGACTGTCTTCTTCTGGTAGGCATGGGGTGGCCAGAGTAGTAGTGTTGTAGGAGAGGACAAGAGCTAGGATTTCCTCCTCCCAGCGGGGGCATGGTTGCTTGCGGGGATGAAGATGTCACAGGGGTAGCAGTTGAGGGTGCTTGGTGGTATAGGTGGGGGAGGAGTCCTGCGGGGTCTTGAGGATAGCTAAGGAGATTTCAGCGATGTGAAGGAGGTGCTTTAGGTCAAGAATGAAGTTATAGATGCCCTGCGTTAATTTGGTTGCTGTAGAGTGCAGAGTTTTGATATCCAAATAGGAGGGAAGTGCTTGAGGGCAGGGGGGCAGTGGTTCAGGGGTAGTTCTATCGACATGTGTCAGAGAAGGGTTAGAGGGGCCTGCTTGATCTGTGTCATAGATCCTTGGAGGAGTATCCGTCTCAAGGACAGAATGGCGAACTAGCAGGGAGGAGACCAGAAGGCTAGTGGTGATACCACTGGCAAGCCCGGGCGTCATCCAAGAAGGGTTAGGATGATCTGTGTTGGAAACCCTTGGCGGGGTGGTTGTTCTTATCCACAATAAGATCTGACAGAGACACCAACAAGTGTAAAATATTTATTTTAAATTATGTGCTCTAATATGCAATATACGTACCACAATACGCAGAAAAATGTATAACACAAATATGGTCAGCATAGCAAATAATCCGAAAATCATAAGAGGTATTGTCATGATATACAACAGAGTAGCTTAACCTCCCTCCCCTTGAATAGAAACAAGATGATTATATAACAGAAGATCTCTGGACTTTATCTGCAGACCCTGTACCTAGATGGTAAGATCGACATCATAGGTGCTGTCAGGCTCTTAACCCCGGAAATGTCCCTCTCAAAGTGTTTGTCACCTATCCGCGTATTCCCATAAGACCAGAATATATATTCCCAAACACCAGCTGCATCTGTATATTGTGTCTAGGTCCTAGGGCCTGACCAGACCAGAATAACAAGGGGCATTGTTGTTCGACCTTGCACATAGCGATCAGAATAAATACCAGGAACTTGCAATGCTTGAAAAATAACTGTAGGTTCTTGTTTGGAAGTTGCAAATAAAACTTTTGCAAAATAAACTCGTATAGGACTGTGTGCAAAGCAGCAGGTAATCTGAAGCATACTCATGCTAACATAGGAAAAAACTACAATGTACCCATGGGCCATATGACACCCTCCCCTTGGTCAGGACTTTAGCCCTGGACTAACACAGAAGTCTGAGGTAAATAGTTTCAAATCTCTACAACAAAATCCTCAAATCATAATTCAATTGAAAAGCAGGGCATTCCAATCACTAGCTACTGTGGCGAAAAAAATATTTTTTTTACTGATGCAAAAAAGTAGCCAATTACAGCATATCTTTTGTCCCATGGATCTTAAAGGACAAGTGGAATGCCATAAGCGCCAATAAGGCTTCAGGACCTTCAATAGTGAAAAGAAATGCCATCCAGTTAAGCAACTCAAAAGAACAGATGTGCTCCTCATATCCAGATGTAGTTAGGAGCACTCCAGGGCAACCTGTGTCGATCCCGATGAAACTCAGATCCAAGAGGCACCGTGCACGGACACAGGGACTTGCTTCGGATGCCAGCCCCACAGATGGATTGTACACAAGCTGCTTACTCTTGGGGCAGTCCTGGTTATGAGACATTAATGGCCTATCAATAGTCCAAAATGCTGGGCAGCCTGTGACTTTGTAGACAGGCAGACGTCCAGGGCCCATTGACAAGGGAACCAATGCAGTCGAACACAGGTTGCTTGTAGGTAGGGAAGGCATACTGTAAGGTCAGCCAGTAGTCGATGTCAAGAGCTACCAATGGCATTAAATCCAAAAGCTGCTGCATACGTTCATGTTATAGCTCCAGTTTTTCCTGGATGGGCAGTACCACAGATCAAGCAGCCATTGTGAAACAGCAATAGAAGTACTGGAATGCCACAAAGCAGGAGCTGCAGCAGGGGAAAGCCTCTAAATAGGCTGGAAAAAATAGACTGAATAAAAGCAGGGATCACTCCAAAAATAGTCTGAAACGAGGTTACAAGGCTGAATCCCACAACTTTAAAAAAGTGGGCGAGGCCCACCGAATCAGACACATTAAAGATTTGGTGTATTAATTCCCAAAGTGTAGGGAGAGATTTGTGCTTGGCATGAGAGCTATTTCTCGTTGAAACAATAGCACTTTGAGTCTGCTTAACTTATTGAAATCTGTTTTCAAAGATGGAATGGAAGGCCACAGTAAACTACCTACATTCCTGTGTGGAGGGGAAATAGGACATTGCTGCAACAAGTAACTCAATGTGAAACTGTTACAATGTACGGGATGCCTTCCCCTAAACTGCAGCAATTCGGATTGTTGAGGATGAGATTACTGCCATTAGAAAGTAAGGAGAGAGTTGGAATAATAATGGCAGGGACTGGGGTTCCCTTTAAAAATAATGCCAAATTAGGGGCCGAAACATTGCAGGCGCCGTGAAGTTTAACTTGTTTACATACAAGGGGAGTTTGGCAGTTGAGTCACAATTCTCCTCTCTAAGAAACATTTCTTTTACCCGCTCACTGACAGCTAAAGCGAATGGCAACGACCACAATTCATGGATGAAACTACATTCAGAGGTTCATATCTACTTACAGGATAATGTTTCATGCATGCTATGAACTGGAAGAGTGAGATAGGCAATGAAATAACCCCATGTTTTAACCATGAAGCTGAATCTGTCTCCGCTACAGAAAAAGGTAACTGTTCTAGTTTTTCAGTTTGTAACGTTGTGTACTTTGCGACTTTCATAGACATCAATTTAATTTTTATCCGTCAAATTAAAAGGTAAAAACAGCACGGCAGAGTCTGTAAGGTCCAACTAAATTGCATAATAGAAAGCTGTTTGGATTTGGCCATGATATAATGTAGATACTTCATTCTGAACAAGATCATTTAAAGATGATACAATATTGTCTAAGGTATAATTACTAGGAGACAGTGTATTGATACTGTTATCAACTACGGCAAGACATTTTTCCAAATTATCTTGATCAATTTGGTGTAAGCGTAGTGCTGCTTCCATTTGCGATAGCTTCCAAAATTCATTATATGCTGCATTCACAAAATGTATAGGGCGAGGGCATTTTGGACCCAAAAGAAAACCTGAAAGATAAATATCACGTGTCAAAAGGGAAAGATGGTACTTCACAGATGATAGTGTGGAATGTTCAAACCCACTATTGACATACTTAACCAACCGAATAAGTGGTAACCGTATGTGAATGGGGTTATCGAGGATCAGGTCTTTGTTAGGTAAACACTTGTGTAGCATTTAAAAAAACGCAAATGACAAGCATTGGTGTTCTTTGGCCATAGAATACAACCTTCTTGACTAATCATAGAAGAATTATAAATGCCATTTTGTATCACATACATTAATTCTTCCGTAGTAGTTTGTATGTGTGGACCATGTTAATTGTAGAGCCAGAGAGGGAATAAAAGAAGTATTACAATTTTTGGCAGTTGCTAAACCAAAACAAGTAGTGATGGACCGTTTGATTCAAAATATTAATTGGGATGGTATTAAACATGCATGATGCAAGTACCCACTTTCCTGCACTTGCCAAAATTTGGTACCCTAAATAGTGTTAATGTTAAATGTTAATGTTAAAATAAATTTATTAAGCGCTCGTACGCCCAAGGGCTTCATGGCGCTGTAGGAAGGAGCGTAACAGAACAATCCCGGTAGAAGTGAGACAACTCAGTGATGCGCCTGCGAGAAGAGCCAGGTTTTCAGAGAGTGTCTAAAACTGAGGATGTTATCATTCAGTTTGAGATCAAGGGGGAGAGAGTTCCAGAAGGCAGCTGCAAGGTGGTCAAAGCAGCTGCCTCCGAGACGTTTCCTCTTATAGGGAGGGACGATCAAAAGGGATTTATGGATGGACCGGAGATTCCGGGAAGGGCTGTATCTTTTGAATAGATGTCTAATGAATAGGGGGCCAGAGTCATGTAGAGACTTAAATAAGATGCATCCTGCTTTAAAAGCAACGCGTTGCTCAACAGGCAACCAGTGTAGTTGCTTCAAGCCAAGTCTAACAGACTGCCTCTTGGAGAGATTCAGGAGGAGTCTGGCTGCCTGGTTCTGAACGAGCTGGAGGCGTTTAAGCTCTCCAATTTGAAGGCCAAAATAAAGGCTGTTAGAGAAATCTAGTCTGGAAAGAACCAGGGAAATGACGATCTGTGTAAGAGCAGCCGGGGAGAAAAAACAGGCAATTTTCTTAATTTTCTTCAGCTGGAAAAAGCTGGATGACACGACTGCTCCTACCTGTTTTTTTAGAGAGAGATCCTCACTAATGAAAATTCCCAGGCTCTTAACCGAGGATGACTTAGATGGAGGGGCACCCATGCTAGAAGGCCAGAAGCTAGGGTTCCAACTAAGTGCACTCTGTCCAGGCAAGACCAATTCGGTCTTGCCTGGATTAAGTTTCAGATGATTGCAGCTCATCCAACTCATAATGTGGGACATGGTGTTTTGAAATTCTACCACTGAGTCCTTGGTGTTCAAAGGGAAGATGAGCTGCAAATCATCTGCATAGTTGAGGATGGTGACTTTCGCATTCCTGAGGGAGTATAAAAGGGGACGTAGATACAGATTAAAAAGCAGGGGTGATAAAGATGAGCCCTGAGGTACCCCACAGATGGTAGATATAGTAGGGGCAGTGAAGGAACCCAGTCTAACTGATTGAGTGCGGCCAGTGATAAATGAGCGGATCCAGCTCAGCGCAGGGCCCCTAAGACCTGCCTGCTCGACACGGTCGACCAGGATGGCGTAGTCGACCGTGTCGAACGCAGCAGAGAGGTCAAGTAGCACCAGAGCCTGGTGGATCCCTGCATCCGCGTTCCGCCTCAAAGTGTTCTGTACCGAGAGAATGACTCCCTCAGTAGAGTGACAAGGGCGGAAGCCAGCCTGATTGGGTGCAAGGTACTTTGATTCCTCCAGAAATTTGGAGATGCTGTCACATACATGAGCCTCCAAAAGTTTGGCGCAGTAAGGCAGCAGGGATATGGGCCTATAATTGAGCGGATCTAGCGGATTGGCTCCTGCCTTTTTTAAAAGGGGAATGAGGAGGGCCTTTTTAAAAAATTTTGGGACTTTGCCCTGTGTGAGCGATCCATTCAGCATAGAAAGTAGACCCCCGGAGATGCTAGTTCCTACTTCATTCAGAATATAAGGGGGGCAGATATCATCAGGAGAACCTGATTTAATCTTAGCAAGAAGTTTAATTAAATTAGCACTATTGATGGAGGGAAAAGAATCCAGGGTCACAGGATTGTAAAAGGTGTCCGCCAAAAGGAGGGGGGACTGAGTGGTGGAGATACCCCGTTTTATAGTGCAGATTTTGTCAACAAAGAAGGAGTTTAGCGAGTTACAGAGCTCCTGAGTGGGAACCACCGGGAGAGAGGTTCTGTCACTGGCGCTAAGATTTTCCACAATGTTGAATAGTTCTCTTGATTTGTTGTGAGCATTTAGAATTTTTTCCGAGAAATATTCTGTTTTATGTTTCTGAATGAGCTTTTGATAGTCCTTTCGGGCCTTACAGTAATTGGCTCTATCTTGTTCTGAGTAGGCTATTCGCCATTTACGCTCCATTTGACGAACTTTGAGTTTAAAAGTTTTCAAAAGAGGTGTAAACCACCTGTGAGCGTCATTGGGGCGAGAGCGGGGAAAATTGATGCAGGGGGCATGAGCATCAGCTGCCTGGAGTAGCCATTCAGAAAAGGCTTCTTCCATTTTTTCAATGTCCTGATCTAATGAGGGGAGGGAGGAGGTTAAAGAATCAATAAAAGCAGGGATATCGACATTCTTCCATAATCTGGTTTTTCCTCCTATCTGGGACTGGTGCTTCTTACTTCTTTCAATAGTCATAGTGAAATTGATCAAAAAATGGTCCGACCAAATGCAGGGCGTGATGGAATTGATAGCCAAGGAGATGTTCTGAGACCAAATCTGGTCAAGGCTATGCCCTTTTTCGTGGGTTGGAAGATGTATCTGTTGAGTAAGGTTCATGTCAAGGAGGGCCTCTTTCAATGCAGCTGCGTGAGTGTCTAACTCAACAGAATCCAGCCAAAGATTGAGATCGCCCAACAACACTATTTTTTTGTAAGAAATTATTAAAGGGGCAAGCTGTTCAGCTAGGGATGCTGCAAAAGTGGGCATATTTTGAGGAGGACGATATATAAGGATAAGAAGTAATGATCCAGAATTAGTATCCATTTTAAAAATCAAGTTGTCTGATCCTATGAGATCAAAGGGCGGTAGGAGAGACACTTTATGGGAGTTGTGAATAATCGCGGCGACCCCTCCGCCCCTTTTATTGGCCGGTCTATCGACATGCAGGATGTAGTAATTCGAGGGAACTGCTGCCAAAATGTCGGGCAAGGATTCGGCGCTAAGCCAGGTCTCTGTAAGGAGTAAAATATCTGGTTGCTCAACTTGAAGCATAAGGAAAATGTCCGTATGGTGTTTAACCATGGACCTAGTGTTTAGATAAAAGCATTTAAGATTGATCTCTAAATCAGGAGAGGGTAAGGGGGGCAGGGAGGAACTTAGCCTAAGAGCTATACCAGTGACAGTCTGTGGATTCAGAATACCATAAGTGGGAGCACGTCTTAGAGCGTGAGCAGGAGGGGCGAGTCCTGCACCATCAGAGGGTCTAAGTGACAGCAGCGCTAAGGAGGAGTATTTGTGAATTTGACAAGGGGTTCTGGCCCCAGGCCCCGGTCGGCCGTGGACAGGCGCAGACGGGCTTAACTCAGGCGCAACTCCAGCGCGCCTACGACGCACCCGCTGCGCTCGTCCGCTGCGCTGACACATCGTAGATGTTTAAATAGTATGGTGACGAGGGGGGTGTGGCGGAGGTGTAGCACGCCGACTCACCCAACCAAAGATGGCGCCCGCCGCCACCAGTGAGCACCGTGAAGCGGTCGGCCCACGAAGGATTACTGGCTTAAGAGGTAAATGCGCCTGCTAGTAGTCAGCTGGGAGGAAGAGGGGGAATTAAAAATGATTTTTGTGTGCCTGCTAGCAATCAGCGGACACAAGTCGAGAGGCCGATAGAGCTGCTAGTGATCAGCAGAGTACAGTGAGTAATAAAAATAGAAGTCAGATAAAATTCCTGCAACGCTCCAACAGTCGCTAGCGTGCCCGCTGCCACCGGGCTGCTTTGCGATCCAATAATTGTCTTTCCAATAATTGTAACCTTTCAAGGAAAGATCTGAAATGAAGGTTAAATAATAAACCAACTTAGTTTGTGTCAGCATATATTTGCTCAATGTGGGGGCATTCAATTTAAAATAATATGACGCTGAACCTAATAAATTATAACCAGTGAAATATATCAATTTCTTTTTCTGTGTAATGAAACTTCCTTCAGATGGTGTCAGGCAATGTACTCATAGTGTATAATTATAGATGGGTCTTTAAGTACTTGTATTATGAAGAAAGTGATGGCCATAGTGTTGGTAAGAAAATAAATCTGCTGAATTTAAATATAAATCTTCTGTATCAAAAACTGTATATTATTTTAAGTCCGAAAACAAAGAATTAACAGCACTAACATCCTAATCATCTGAATGCATTCCATGTAAGACCACATCTCTCAAGGAAACAAGGAAAACATATGGAATTTTTAGGGTCTCCGTGGGATCATATACATCGAATGGCACTTTGTCCCAAACAATGCCATCAGCGATCGGAACTGCAGAGACATTAACAAGGGTTTTGTCTTGTTTCCTTTTATGTGAAGAAGTGTGTGGAGCCAATACTCTGTCAAACAGTTTCACAGCAGAGCATTTAGGTAAGTAGTGATGTTTATTCAAAAGAAAGAAGACATTCACAAATATAATCCACATAAAAAGGAACACCACAACAACAAGATCCAGATATAAGTCAATGGTGGGACTTGGTAAGTTATCCTCAACCAGGAGATGAAAACACAAATCTGTGTAGGTGGCATAGCAATAGACTAAGATAACAAAGATGTACTTGAAGAAAAGCTATCCTGGTCAATATAGTAACTGCTGGAGTTGAGCTGAAACAGTGGAGATTGTTCCTGGTTAGAAGTTAAGTGTATTACAATGTCTGGGATATCAACCATAAATTCAACTGGTGGGGGAAGTATACTCATTTCCCACAATTGCAGACGTTGAAGGCAAAACATGAAAAGAACAATTGAAAAGTCCATCTCGCCTTCTATGTGTTGTGGACATTCTGGAAAATAGTATTCATTTGCTGGAAGGAAACATTCTGACTTGGAATGCTTCTAGGCACATTATTGAGTATGATGTAGTTTGACATGATCAACGGAAATGAATCGTTATCTTTGCATCCAGGTAGTGGTGTTAAAAATACTGTTCAGGTGCCTTTTAGACCAAGGACCGGGAACAGAGCACTGTAGGAGGGCCCAAACAGTGTTTTGTTTGCCACTTTTTCCTAGACCAGATCTCTAACTTTAGGAAGCCAGCCAGAAACAGGGTTTAGGACTGCTGTATCTGTCGGTGTGGGCAAATGCAATTTTGCTAGAGCATCTCCATTTTTTGTAGATCCTGTAACACAGCACAATGGTTATCTATGTCAAATGTTGCGGCAGCCACCACAACATCTAGACCATCAAGGACCTGCTCAAACATCTTCATGCCAAAGAGCGTTTTGTAGGGGGTCCACCCACCCAGAGATATTCTAGGGAGATTATTAAGTGCATGTTGATCCCCATAGAGATGCGTTAATCAGACCCGGCCCGTACCTAATACCCTTGAGGTAAAGATTGCTTTAAGTCACGGTTTATCCGCTCCACAAATTAACACTGCCCTGAGGCTGATATGGAGACAAAAAAATGTGCCTGTAACCCCATCAACTTCATTGAATCTCGGTAAGCCTTAGAAGCAAAAGCTGGACCTTGGTCTGAATGAAAGGTGCCACAGTCATATGTCCCTACAAAGACATGCAAATCTTTTATAGCAGTAAGAGCAGCAGCACAGCGCTGTGGCCAAACCCAGAGGAACCTAGTGCATGAATTCACTGCAACCAAAATGTATTTGAAAGCATTGTCAGATGTCAAGAGTCCGCAGTGATCAAGATATATACAACCAAACCGTTCATTAGAAATGAAGAGTTGAGTGTGCGGTGGATGCAAAACAGTAGAAGGTTTAATCTGTTGACAAATGTCACAGGAAAGTACATATTTGCACATTTGTTGGTATTAGCCACACTACCAATAAAGTTGCTGTAAAAGATAAATTGTGGCTGTCACTCCTCCATGTGCAGAAGCCATTCCTTCATGGGCAACTAAAATAAGTGAAAGCCTGTGAACCTCATTGATAATCAAGCAATCACCAACTGAGTGAATAGTCACAAACGGAACTTGAGCAGTGCTAGTCCCATCCTTTGTCACTGCAATAGCAGCCAAAATATCATCATCAATTTTAGTCATGGACCATCTAACATTCTAACAGCTGCTAATCGGCATGTGGCTACTGCAGATTTGTCTGCCTCATCAGCCATAAAATTACCAACAGCGCATGCTCCCACACGTTGATGTCCTAGTGTATAGAATATATGTGTAAGTGGCAAATGTTACTTAAAAGTGGCCACCCAGACCCAAAGCATTTTAAGATTTATTGCGCTACCTTTAGAATCACAAAAATCATTCTGTTTCTAAAAGAATAGGATGTCATTAAAAGACTGTACACAGTAGAAGGAATCACACTCTACAAGAGTAGGCACGTCAGGATCATCAACCTCAAGAGCTAATAGTGAAGCCCGTAACTCGTCCAATTATGCCTTACAATCCCCAAGGGATTGTGTGTGGACCAGGGAGGATTTAAAATCACCGTCCACCATTGTGACTGCCACTATTGCGGAGGCTGTTGAGTAAACATGTTTATAACCAATAGGTGGCTGTGCAGACCCATTGGTGTAAATGATACACTTGTACTGATCAAGATGGAGTAGGGACAAAGGAAGAGGATAAACCTGTTCATATTGTAAAAGCTTTTGTGTCTGCAAAAAAGGATCAAAGATGAAATTGACAACAGCAGACGTCAGTGAACTAGCCCATTGTATCCAACGAGGATGCAAAAATTAGAATTTTGTACACTCGCCTTCGTAACAGCTTCTAAAGCGGGTACAGGCAAAACTATAAAAATCGCTTTGCCCTGAGCCAGAGAGCGTTCCTTGAGAATTGCAATCTGCACTGCTGTCAAAATCTTTTTGGCTGGGGAAAAACACATTTCAGCAGGTGTATACAAATGCAATTTATAGGCAATGGGAACAGTTTCCCTTTCATTAAAAGTCACATAAGTGATTCCTAACGTTCCTGGAACAATCTGTATGATGTAGTATTGTCTCTCGTTAACAAGAATTGAGTAGCAAGTAGATCAGTCTGCAAAGACCACAGTACCGTGGTGTGTTTCAGAAGCCAACTGGAAGACGAGAAAGGATATTGTATCAATGCATGCAGTCCATAACTGAGAAAAAGAACAGCCAAAAAGGCAATATGGGATTTTGAAAAGTTGAATTTGTAACCTAAAGTCGCATAACGAGTGATTATGTGATCAACAAGCATGAGAGGCAGATTTATTTAATTGTCTGTCAAGTAGATATCATCAACATATGAAAATGGATCTGGGTAAATTTGATGTAAAATCCACACGATGGGTGCAGCAAATACCGTAGGGCTATTCTTATATTCCATAGGCAATCTCGCATAGCATCTCTGATTGCCGAGAGCGCTAAATACGGTCAAGTCACGGCTCTCTGGAGCCAAAGTGTGACTTAAAAATCCATTGGAAATATCCAATGTTGTTTTGAATTTCTTTTGAACATGTTATTTGCAAACGCAGAGCTATGTGTATTTTGTACTGCAAAGGTACGAACATGACTGTTCAATGTCTGTAGTCTAAAACTATGCAATATGAACCACTTGGTTTTAATATTGGAAAAAGAGGACTATTCATTGATGAAGCAGAGGGTTCTAATTATACCCTGATATTCTAATTGAGTCAGGATTTCGCCAACAGACGCTTTAGCATCTCATTTGATGGGATATTTTGGTTGGGGCTGAGGTGTAGAGTGCAAAGGAATTACATGCAAAGGTGAATCCCCCATCCCAACCCACCTGATTGCGGTACAAAGCAGGAGCTAAGGCCAGAGCTCACTCTGAAGCATTAGCTTGTTTTGTCTCCTCTGGGACATATTGAGAGAAAGACAGTGGAATGATATCCTCACCCATAGAGAAAGCTAGGACAAAAGGTGGAGGCCAATCAACCTCCGCCAGCAAAATGTCATAGGAAGAAATCGAAATGGCCCTAAAGACTGCTTTAACTGTGCATTTAATATCTCCTTAAATTTGAAGGTCTACATGGTAGAGTCTATCAGGGGGAGCAACGCAGGTATCTGGTGTTTCAACAGTAATAAAAGTGTCAGTTGCTTTCACCTCCAGGCGCTGGTGGAGTGTCTGCCAAACCATAGTAACTTCTACTGAGCTGTCGAGGAGAGTTACCACCCAACTCCTGTCCAGGAGGAGGGTTCTCATCATCTGGGGCATACTTTGCAGTCACAGAGGAAACTTTCTTTTTCTGAAACAGGGCTCGATATTGACGTGGTTCCTCCCGTCTGACTTTGTTGCATGGACTCACCCTGTCTGCGATTCTGTCCTTCCCCTTCTGCCACATTGTTAATCCAACGATTCCTGTAGGGAACAAGGAGAATGGGGATCAGGAAAATCTAATCCCTCAGGTGTTTTAATTTTAAAGCGGTTGCGAAAATCATATCTACGTTCAAAAGAGTCTGGTGTAGGCGAACCACAATGGGACCTAGGCTTCTTTTGCTGCAAATTTATGTTCAAGTCCTTCTTAGAAAAGACAGGCCTATCCTCCTTGTCTGGAGGGGGTTTACTTTGTACTTGTGTAAATGGTCTGAGTCCCAAATTATTGTGTCCTAGGGATGTGTAAACATCTGCAATATTAATTGGCAACTGTCGCTCCCAATCAGCGTCTGCCACTATACGATGGCGCACCTGAAAGCAAACCACTTCACCTTTAATGTAAGCCAGAATCATCTCAATGACAATAGGGAACATTCCCACTTATCTCATCCCTAAATACAGGGCTGGGCTAGCCCTGTGTTCATCCTGTACCCATTTTACAATGCTCGGTAGAACGCTCATGGAGGTGGTGCAAAAGCACAATTTGTACACTGATGTACACACCGTCCCCCAGGTGTTGCAATCCGCTACAGTGGGAATAAAACCACTTGGCAAATACATAGTAAGGATTGTGTGCTTTTTCACAGGACTCGTGTGTGGAAAACCAGCTTTAGTCTGTTACATTTTTTGAGCTATCCAAAAGGGAAAAGCCACCTAAATGGAACGAGAAATATATTGTATGACTTGTCTATAGAGTTGAGCCATTTGCGCATAAAGCTAAGGAAGCTCCAGTATACTAACATTTAGATATTTTGGATGTGGTGTAAAACCAGCCAAAACAGGCCAAGCAGCCCCATCAATACTTAGGGGCCCATACAAACAAAACAGATAGGGTGAGGAAGGGTGCCATTAAACCAAATAGTATGCTCCCAGGATGTCACTTCAATCGTCACGTTGTGTAAGGACGATATGCCGCTGGAGGAGCAGCAACCCTATAAGTATGGAAAAAATGATAATTTGCATCAACTGCAGGAAATCTAAACTAGGAATAAAGAACGTCGAAGCGGTATGCTAGATCCACCTCCACCACCATAATAATGATAGCCCCCGCATTGGGGACCCCATGTCGTGTAAAATGTTCTGTAACTGCCACTCGGCCTTACACTGGAATCGCAACCGATTGTGCCATATGTGATGAAAATGCAGAATGATATGGTAGCGCAAAACGAGTCAGAATAAACCTTTTAGAATTCATGCTTGAAAAACCTACAGAAACAAGTGCACCCTAAAACTGTAGGAGGCTAAGCCCTTCCACCTTGGACGCCCCCGAGAAGTGGCGAAAGGGTAGTGTGGGTGAGCACAAGTGCTATTCATGGATCTCGTGAGTAAGTATCAGACCAAATATTGGTGGCGCCATGATGTAGGGATTCTGCGAAAACACAGAATGCATAGGATTATAGGACCTTAGTAGATGGGGACTGAGTCATCCCACCACCTTAGCACCCATGAGCCCAGGACCGACTAACTATAGTGCCTCACTTTCCCTTGTACTCACTCAAAGAGGAACAAGTGATTAGAAACCAAAGAACAAACACTCCCGACTCTCTCAGGAATCACGGTTGCAAGACACTCTCTTTCGCTCACACCATTGTTCTCATTCACAATAAAATCTGAAAGAGACATGAACAAGTTTAAAATATTTATGTTACCTTTTGGGCTCTAATATGCAGTGTACATGCCACAATGAGCAGAAAAATGCATAATACAAATACGGTCAGCATAGCAAATAATCCGTAAATCATAAAAGGTGCTGTTATGATATATGGCAGAATCACCTAACCTCTCTCCCCTGGTATACAAACAAGATGTCTGCAGACCCCATACCTCAGTCTATAGATGATAGATCTACATCATAGGTGCTATCATGCTCTTCTCCCGGGAAAGGTCCTTCTCCAAGTGTTTGTCACCTATCCATCTATAAGACCAGGGGACGTATTCCCAAACACCAGCTGCATCTGTATGTTGTGTCTAGGTGCTAGGGCCTGACCAGGACAGAATAACAAGGGGCATTGTTGTTCGACCTCGCACGTAATGTTCAGGCTAAATCCAAAAAACCTATAAAACTGGAAAAATAACTGTAGGTTCTTGTGTGAAAGTTGCGAAAGAAACTTATGAAAAATAAACTTGTGTAGTAGCGTGCGCAAAGCAGGAGGCAATCTGCAGCGTACTCATGCTAACATAGGGAAAACAACAATGTCCACATGGGCCATGTGACACAATCTAGAGGCTTTCCTTGTTCAACCGAGAGGTCCTTCAATTTGCCTTCTGGCACCAGTCCATTTCTGCGAAGCACAGGGGAGAAACGCAGTCTCTTGACCTTCTTCCAATTGCTCTCAGAGGCGTTCCTTAGCTCAGTCACTTACTTTCACCACCCAAGCCAGATGCTGGAGGACCTACCGGGCAACACAAAGTTGTCGGGCTGGGTGAGGAGAGGGCAGTTGATTTGCCACACTAACAGCAAGACGGAACACTCAGTAAATGGGTGATGCACCTGTCCCGCAATGAATGAATCATGAGTCAGGTTCTCCGTACCTCCGTGGAAATGAGGCTCAACGTCTGGTGCATGATGATACAAGTTGTGCCGGACAATCCAGTCACAATGAACCAAAAGTTGTGGTTGCCATACCACCCTGGAAATAAGGTACAATGTCAGGTGTGCAATGATATGAGTTGCATGAGATAATTCACTCACAATGAATCAAAAGTTGGTTTTGCCGTACCTCCCTGGAAATGAGGTGCAACGTCTGTTGCGGGATAATCTGATTCACACCAGACAATCCAGTCACAAAGAACACAAAGTTGGGTTCAAAATACCTCACTAGAAATGAGGCACAACATCTGGTGCACAATGATCTGAGTTGCACCAGACAATCCTGTCCCAATTGGCGCATAATCGAGTTCACTGTACCCCCCTGGAAATGAGGCACGACTGGAGCACAATGATGGGATTCGCACCAGACAATCCGGTCACAATTAACTCATTGTCAGGTTTGCCATACCTCCTTAGAATGACGCACAATGTTTGGTGTGCAGTGAAATGAGACATGCCAGACAATTCAGACCAACACACACAGTCGCACGTTCAGCAGTACTGCATGAGGTAGAATGAGGTAGTACTATGGATGCACCCTCCCGCCGAGGGTCACAACCTGTGAATTGGGGCACCGCACGCAAAGCACGGATGACGAAGTGGGACGTACTGAGTCTCGCAACAGATACATCTGCTCACCACCAATTAGATGCTTGTAAGTGCTGAGGTCAAACTCCTTAGTTGTGGGCACAGTTTTGGGGCTCAGCACAAGGCAGTCCAGTATCCAGGCACAATACTTAGTTCCATGCTCACACTGTGCTGCTGTCAAGATTTAGCAGACAAAGTCTATGCTTGAGAGGGCACCGCTCTCCAGGTGAAACGTGTATATGGTAAAGGCCCATCACAGGAGGTCTTTGATGTCCCTAAGATCTTCACATTGAGAGGGGGCAGGGCAACAAGCCCTTGGAGAGCAAACTTATGGGCGACACACAGCAGCAGGTAGTCAGCCCAGACCAGCCACTATTCAGGAAGGGTGCACGGTCCCTTCCAATGGGAGTCTCCTCATTGTGCACAACAGATTCCTCTGGCAGTGTGCACCAGGCAGTCCAGGATGTCTAGTCCGACGTCCCCACAAGAGTATCTCTGCCCTGCTAAAGTATTGCACAATTAGTTATACTGTAGTGTGCCTTTAAAGTTGGGGGTCGTTCAGAGGGTTCCCACAGATGTCTCCCCTAAATGTCTTTCCTGTCTGCCATGGGGCCTTGGAATGCAGATCTTAATCTTTAGTGGAGCCATAATCTAGCTCCCCAGAGGCCAAGTTTCAAAACCTCTCCTATCTATCCAGCCAAGTCCTCAAATAGCAGAGGTCTGACTTCCAGTCGCATGCCCAGTATTGATGGTTGTCTATGGGGAATGCATAGATGTGCTCCCCCAGCCTCCAGTGTGGAATGGAGTCAAAATAAAAGGTACACAAAAGAATTTCAGCGTAGAGAAGTGCCCACTTTCTATAAGCCAGTTCCTCCCTGGACCAGAAACAAGCATCCTAGTACTGGTTTCGGGGTTTCACCCCTCTTCACCCAGGATAGCTTGAATCCAGTGGCACAGTGAGCCCGGGACCCACGTCTGGGCATACCCCGTGCACGTGGGTCGAGAAAGCAAAAGACACACAATTGATGGACGGAATGCAGAACAAATCAAAACATTCTCCCCCAGTCTAGAGATCTGGGTTAAATCCATCATTCTTTTGCTCACCATGCCACCCTAGTTTGTTTCCAGTCCAGGGAGGACCTGGCCTGGCCGTTCGGGCTGGACTATTCCCATTGGGTGCAGGGTCAAGACTGATTTGCATATGGCTGGGTCCAAACTGGAATGGCATGGTGAGCTAATAAATGATGGATTTAGGGCCAGATCTCTGTAATGGGATGAATGTATGACATTGTTCTGCATTCTGTCCATCAATGTAGTGAAAACAACCCACTTTGCATTGGCTAATGGTTTAGAAATGCCAACCTGAGGGAAAGTGCAACTGCGCACACACAAACCTGCAATGGCGTGCATGATACATGTTTAAAGGCTATTCTGGTGGGTGGCACATTCAGTGCTGCGGCCCACAAGTTGCCAGTTTAGTACCTACACTGGGTATGAGGTGTACCTTTTTAGAGGGCACTCATAGGTAGCACACATAAACCAATCAAATGAGCATCACTTTCCAGCATTACAGTGGGAAAGTGCCCGGAGTCCTAAGGCCATGAAAATAGGCACCTGAAATCAGGAGGAAAAAGCAAAGGGCATGGGGAAATCCCCTAAGAAGGACAATTTCCAACATGTCTCAATTCAACATACGCTGGTGTCAAGCTATCCTGGCTGATGAGGGCTGAAAGCCCGAAACCGGTCCTAGGATGCTTGGTTCCAGTCCAGGGAGGACGCGGCCTGGCAGTTCGGGCTGGACTGTTCCCACTGGGCGCAGGTTCAAGACTGATTTGCATATGGCTTGTTCCAAACTGGAATGGCATGGTGAGCAAACAACGATGGATTTAGGCAGAGATCTCTGTACAGGGGTGAATGAATGACATTGTTCTGCATTCTGTCCATCAATTGTTCTTGTTTCAATTCAACATACCTCAAATCTATTCATGAGGGAGGTCGCAAATTGCAACTCACTCTGATTGGATGCCATGGTGCCCCGTTGGGGTCAGCAAACCACTATGCCTTTTATTGTATGTAAATAAGTATTTTTTGCTGCCCACTTTCCATCAGAGATCAGGGACTGCATTTAAAAACTCTTTTTTAAAAGTTTAAAAGTTGGCATGCTCCTCTGGACCACCAGCTAGCGTCAGACAAACTTTTTCTCACATTTAAAAAGAGGGAGAACTACCAAAGGAACCACTTCCCTATTGCGACTATGCTACCACCTTCCTTTTGGAGTCGTAATCAATGGTTTATGACAGAATTTGTAATTGCAAACCATTGCTAAATGCCATACCAAATTGCTGTTTAGAAGGAATACCCTTAACAGACCCCTTCAAAATAGTAATTTGTTGTGCCTTTCTAAGCCCATTTTGCAATTCAGCAACGTGTTGACGATTCGGAAAATAGATTTAGTACATTTTAAAAGCCATTCTGCAGTCTCAAACCATGTGAGTTTACAAAGTGTGGTCTTTTCAGCTGCAAAATGGCTTTGTGCATGTGGCCCTAAACCTCCTTTTCTTTATTTTTCTGTGCTGGTTTAGTTTGTATGAAATGTGAATCCATGGAGGATGTATTTGTCATATGCCTTCCTAAGATGCTGGCCAGAGACATAAATGTTTTAGTTGATGGCAGCAAGGTTCACAGTTTGTGTGATAAGAGATTTCGTGCATTGCTCGATTTTGCTTCTGGCATTGGAACTGCCTTAGGGGTTAGCGAGCTGCTGATTGTTCTTTTAAAATGCTGTGTTATTTCAATTGCAAGAAATTGTAAGGAATGTAGCTGCTCGTTCATGCTCAGGGATAATTCCCTTATGATTTTCATGTGCAAGGTCAAACAAAATCAGCTTATACAGAAACAGATTGTTCCTGATGTCTCAGTTTGATGTAGAAATGAGCATCGGGCCTAACAACCAACAATAAATTGCCTTTGGAACAAATGTTATTTTAAGGCAAACGATTGAAATGTGATACTTTTAATCTAAATAGATGAAATGCGTTGCCGATACAAACAATAAACCCAAATGTTCATGGTATCCAATCTGATTTATTCAGTAATAAATGAAGCAGCTTTTACAAAAGCGTAGTAATTGTATCAAACTAAGAAATCCGTAGTTAAATCAGACGCTAGAAATGTGAGCATTTGTTTCCATATTTGGTGCAATTCCTTTTGAAATTATATTTCCTCAGTTTGTACAGAGTCGTTCATATTTCATGCACTATAGCATGTGTGGTGGTTGTGTGGGGCAGGGACAACCTATGCCACGTAGTGGGGCCTAACTAACAATCTGCGTAAGAATGGCACACAGAGACTAGCTGCTGCATTAGGGGCAAAGACCACGTGCGGTCTTGCGCCCGTTTATTTATACCCGAGAGCTACCCCGGCCCCGGGCTGTGTGCGTGCGTGCGTGCGTGAATGGACGGGCCGAGTGGCTCCGCCAGTACATCCCTCCAAACTCACAGATGGTTAGTCCAGTCCTACTCAGAGTTCTTTATGGAGTGCACTCTCTAGGCGCAGTCCCGGAGTCGCTGACTGGGAGTTGGGTTTGGTCTCAGGTTATATCTTTGGCTTCGTTGCGTCCCGACCTCAGGTTCCACTGACAATCCTGCAGCGGCATTCTCAGGGTCTGGTGGCGTGACATTCACCCTGGTGTTTCCTTGGACTGGGACAGATTCTCTGTCGCGAGGGTCTAGTGCCCCCTCCGGGTCGATTGGCAGTTCCTCATCAATGTCCATGCCTTCGGACACCTGTTCTTGCCTTGCTTCGTGCATGAACACCCGCTTGAACCAGGATACATTTCTCGTCATGGCTCTGGTGCCCCGGGAGGCGGTCACCATGGTGCCGTGAATGTTCACAACCTCCCAGATCTCCGGCTCGAACGTTGTTTGGTACTTCCAGTGATGGTGACGGGTCTTGAGGACCACCCGATCTCCTACCACGAGTGGCCTGACTCCTGCTCCCCTCGCTCGGCTCGCTCTCTCATTTGTTCTTCGTCCCCGGTCTTGGGTTGCTTCGTGATCTAACTCTGGTGCCCGCCATGCGGGGCTCACTGGTACACAGTCTCGTGGGGGTCTCTTAAACATGACGTGTGCTGGGGCGCACTTGGTGGTACAGTGGGGCGTTTGTCGGTATGCATTCAAAAATTGAGATAGACATTCTTCCGCCGCTTCCCCTTTTTCCACGCCGATTCTCAGTGCCCGGTTCATTGTCCTCATAAACCGCTCCACCTCTCCATTGGCCTGTGGCCATTGCGGCGTGATCTTCCTGTGTCGAATGCCTCGCCTGGTTAAGTATGTCTGGAATTCGGCGCCCTGAAACGGTGGCCCATTGTCCGATCGTACTTCATCAGGGAATCCTAGCATGGCGAACGCTCGATCTAGAGCTGGCTTGACATGACTGAATGCGGTGGAGGGGACCACCTCCACCACGGGGAATCGTGAGCAGGAGTCAATCAGCACCATGGCTTGGCGCCCATCTGGGAACGACCCAAAGTCAATACTTATCTTGGACCAAGGTGTATCACACAAGTCCTCCGTGATGACGGGATGTGGTGTGGGTTCCTTGCTCGTGATGACGCATGAGTGGCAGTTGCGGATTTCTTCTTCGACTGCGCTGTCCATGCCAGGGAACCACACTCTTCCTCTTAGCCGAGCCTTTGTCTTTGCTATGCCTTGATGCCCTTGATGAGCAAGTCGTACTACTTCCTTCTGCAGGCACGAGGGAATAACTATGGTGGTGCCTCGTAGAACCACTCCATGTGGTCCTGTGCTAAGTTCACTTTGCGCACGCCACATTTGTTGGCGAAAAGTCTGTTCTTCGGCCGTGCGGGCACCCACCCCGTGTATGAAATGTTTCCAGCTTCGGTCCTCCAGGGTGAGCTTCACCCTCCGAAGACATTCATCCCGGTCAGTGGCTGTCCCGATTTCTTCCAGCGTGAGGGCTTTGGGGCATGCTTCTTGTGACAGGATCGTCACAAATTCTTCCACCTCTTCCAAGTCTTTGCGCTCAAGTATTGCGGAGTCGTTGCGCGGGTGGCGTGAGAGAAAATCCGCGGGGTTGTCTGCTCCCGACCGAAAAACGACCTTGAACCTGTACGTCTGAAGCTGGACGGCCCACCTTTCAATCCTGGGCGGCGCAAGCCTGGCCGTCCCCGCAAATAGCGGAACCAACGGTTTGTGGTCTGTTATCACCGTGAATTCATGACCGAACAGGTAAAGATGAAAGTATTGACAAGCCCACTTTATGGCGAGCGCCTCCCGTTCAATTTGTGCATAGCCATCTCGGTGGCTGTCAGTGTCCGGCTCGCATAGGCAGTGGGCACCCACGTGTGATCCTCCGTCTTCTGTAGTAGGACCGTCCCCAGCCCTACTGGGCTGGCATCCACGACCACCTCCGTTTGGCGATGAGGCCTGAAATACGCCATGACCTTGTCGTCAATCAGGGCCTCTTTTATCGCTCGAAATGCATCGTCCTCCGCCACCGACCATGTCCACGGTTGTCCTGCTTTCGTGAGAACTCTCAGCGGTTCCGAAAGGGACGCCAGATTAGGAATGAATCGGCCACAATAAGTGGCCATCCCCAGGAAGCTGCGGACTTCCGTTGCAGACGTCGGCTTGGGCGCCGACCGGATGGCCTCTGCTTTCTTAGGGTCCACTCTGAGCCCCTCTCGAGAGAAGATGTATCCAAAGAATTCGACCGATTCGTTGTAGAACGAACACTTCTCCCGGTGCAGCGTCAGTCCGTGGTCGGCCAGCCGTTGGAGCGCAGCCCGCAGGTGCCCATGGTGTTCTTCTAGGGTCTTGGAGAAGACTAGAATATCATCACTTAGATTGATGACTCCAGGCAGTCCCGATAATGTCTCTCTGATCGCGTTTTGAAAGACTTCAGCGGCCGAGGACACCCCAAAGCTTAGACGTTTGAACCTGCGGAGACCGACATGGGTCCGTGGGACCTGGGACCGACATGGGTCGAAAATATTGTGATGTTACGGCTGTCCGGATGTAGCTCTAGCTGGTGGTAGCCTGCGTTTAAATCCAGTTTGGAAAACCATTTGGCCCCATTTAAGTCCGCTACTATGTCGTCCATTGTAGGCGTAAGGTGACGTTCCCTTTTTACGGCCATATTCGGGAGACGCATGTCCACACATAGCCGAATAGCGCCCGGTTGCTTTGGTTTGGGCGCAACCACGAGGGGTGACACCCATGGTGTGGGCCCTGACACTTTCTCGATCACTCCCAAATTCTCAAGTTTGATGAGCTCTTCCTCCACCTGCGGCCGCAGGTGGAACGGCACCCTCCAGTGCCGCAGTGCAGTCGGCCTCACTGTGTGATCAATGTGCAACTTAAACATCTTCCCTTTTAGCCGTCCCAATCCTTGGAACAATGTTGGAAAGTCTCGCAAGAGGGCATCGGCATGTCGCTCGTGCACTTGGTTGGCGAAAAACACGAGTTGGAGGTCTTCCGCTGTGTGGCAGCTGAGCAGCGTGCCCCTCCTGCCCCCGGTAACATGGAATTTGGTGTTCACCTTTTGGTCATTGCATGATACTGTCACCTCAATCACACCGCGTAGGGGCAATGGTTCATCACTGTCATAAGTGTAGATTCTAGCTTTCGAAGGCAAGAGTGGCGGGCGAGGATGAAGCTGTTCATATTGTATGCTGTCCATCACGTTCACCGACGCCCATGTGTCGATCAGTGCATTCACCGGGTGTCCTTCAATGTCGACTTCGCACATGGGTGGTGGCCTTTTCTTGGATCCATCTCTACCAATGAAGGAGACGAAAAAAAACGTCATCATCGTACTCCTCCTCCTCCAGCCGGAATGCAGTCTGATGTGTGTCGCCACATGGTCCGGGGTCTTCAAGAGAAATCTGGCGTACCCCATGGGTGACGTTCCTTCCGCTTGGCCCGCCTCGGCGGCTGCTGCGGCACACTTTCGCGAAGTGGTTCATTTTTCCGCAGTTGGAGCAAGCTTTACCACGTGCAAAACACCGTCCGTTCGGGGTATGTTCCATCCCGCAGTTCCCACATGCGGACCGGGAGGCAAGCGTCAGCTGGTTCTTCTGCACGGAGGGCGGGGCCCGTCTCCGCACCACATCCACGTGTTCCTCTTTGACCGACACGTGCTTCGCCGGCGCCACGGGTTCGTCAAGCGCGGCCTGCATGGCTTCCGCTCGCGCGTTTGAGAGCTCATGTGACCTGGCCAGCACCAGGATCTCGTCTAGGCTGATCAGTGGTTGTCGTAAGATCAGATGACGCAGTTGAACGGACCTGCACCCTTGTATTAGTTGCGCTCTGATTTCCAGTGTCCTATCGGGCAACTCACAAGACGTTGCCAGCTTGCGTAGCCTTGCGTAGAAGACATCGATCGCCTCCCCTTCCGCCTGGCGGGCCTGGCGCAGTTTGAACCACTCAAAATCGGGGTTAGCGCGGGTGTCAAAGTGACGGTTGAGGGCCGTGATCGCCGCTGTGTAGTCGTTGCCGTCCCCTATGTCCGGCAGAGTTTCAAATAGCTCGTACAGCTCATCGCCCCCGTAACACAACAGGAGTGATCGTTTGACCTTGTTATCGGTTTCCCTCACGCCTATGAAGTAGTGTTCCAGGCGTCCAAGCCATAAGCGCCATCGTGCGGCAGCCGTGGACGGCTCGGCTTGTTCGCTAAATGGCGGGATCGGGGCAGCCATGGCATGGCCCGGCGCGGCGGGCGCAACGTTCTGCGCAGGGACTGGAGGCGGCGGACCTGCGTGTGCTTGTCCTGCATTCTGTGGTGGTAGCGGTGGTGGAGTGGGAACTCGCTGGGCAGGTCCTGTGGCCGCTGCCCCTCCGGTGGCCTGCACACTCATCCTTGGTGTGTGTGTCATCTATTGGTAGGTGCGTGGCACTGATGACCCTCAGGGACTTGCTGTTGGAGCAACACGTCGTCTCAGCGCTCTCCTGCTGGGCAGCTGCCTTGCAGTGGAGTGCCCCACTCCCTGCTGCCGATCTGGGGCCCTCAGTGACCAGTGTGTGGTGAAACTGGGCTTGCCCTGCTCCCAAAACGGCCGAAATCGGAGCTCCACGAGATGCGTGAGCACCGGTAGGGTGTCCGTCTCGCTTCCGCGAGATGCGTGAGCTTTAGTAGGGGGAGCGGCGAGGGCCGAGCCAGTCCCTCCGATGCACGCCGCGCGCGTCCCCCCTCCTACGCGCTGTGATGCCTGACGTCAGCCGGTGGATCACCGATGGCACTGGGCCTGGCAACTGGCCTTCCCCCAGCCGCGGAGCTCCCACCAATGGGGCGGCTCACCTTGCGCGCCGCGACAGGCGCGAACTCTCAGCCGGCCGTGGCAGGGTCGGGAAGATCAGCGCAGCGGGGTGGCACCCGTCCGGGAATACGGCGCCGGCCGCAGGCTCCAGCGCGTGCAGCGCGAGCGCGGCTCCGGCAGCACCGCGGGACAACAGCAGGTATGTCCGTGGGGCGAGGCGTGGGTAGAGACCCGCCTCGTCGCCAATGTGGTGGTTGTGTGGGGCAGGGACAACCTATGCCACGTAGTGGGGCCTAACTAACAATCTGCGTAAGAATGGCACACAGAGACTAGCTGCTGCATTAGGGGCAAAGACCACGTGCGGTCTTGCGCCCGTTTATTTATACCCGAGGGCTACGCCGCCCCCGGGCTGTGTGCGTGCGTGCGTGCGTGCGTGCGTGCGTGAATGGACGGGCCGAGTGGCTCCGCCAGTACAGCATGCAATATTTTACTGCATAACTTTCATAACAGATTACATGATTGAATAGAGGCGAAATTCTGGCCAACTCATTGAGGCATAGGAAAGTTAGTGCCAGATGTACGGCAACTCCATTTCGCGGGTCACAAATTGCACCTTTTTGTTACTTGCAATTTGCGACTCAAAAAATGGAACGTACCAATGTGTCTCAGATACATTTAGCGATTCCCAATTGGATCACTACATCATCAATACTCATAAGGCTTGCGCAATTTACAACCCATTGGGAATGGCCACCACTCACAGGGATGGTAGCCTTCTGTGGTTAACAGACCACCATGTCTCTGACTGCTTTTTAAATTAAGCAGTTTTTAAGAAAAATAAAGGCAGCCCGTTTTAATTAAAGAGAAGCGGGATGCATTTAAAAAAGAAAAATGAAAAGTTTCTGTTTCGTGTTGGTCCATGGGACCACTGCCTGGCCTTGAAAAATATTTTGCTGCCCAATACAAAGTGAAAGGGGTACCAAATACTTGAAGTAGGTGATAACTGCAATTGTTTTGCGATTTCATTTGTGGTACAAGTGCAACTCGCTATTATGAAGGGATGCCCTTGGCACGCCCCTGCCTAATAGTGACTCACAAACTCTATTTTGTGTGTTAGTAATAGTTTACCGACTCCCAAATAGGGCTTGTACATACCACATCCCTTTTTAGCGGTTGCAAACTGGCTGATTTTCCATTTGCAACCACTAAAAAGGGTCGTAAATCTGCCCCCAAATATCTAACCTAGGTTGCAAGCTCAAAGAAGAAAGGGTAGATAGTAGCTAAGTAAAATTACTTGGAAGCAGAAGACCCAGGTTTCATTTAGAGACTCCTAATTTTGCGATTTGTGGCATATCTCTATTTGTCCTTGTGATTTATTCCTCATGGATTAAAACCCAGGATTGTCTAGCATATGTGTTAAAGTAATGTGCATTAATTCAGTAATATGGCCAGTGTGATATTGATGATGTCACTGTATTTTCACTGAGTAAAGGACATTTTTTGATTGAAAGAGTTATACAAGTACCAATGCCCCCACAATAATATAGTCATGCATCTCATGTTAAGATCACCATAAGTGGTAACCCAATGAATTCTCACGTAGGTGCTGTAAGGTGGTAAGCAGGGGATGGGGTGGGCGAGGTAGCTGTTTTGATGGTGCAGCACAAACCTGCAACCGTAACCTTGCTGGAGTTCCGAATGTGAATGAACATTAAAGAATACCTTACATTTAGTTTTTATCTTATCGCATTTGATGTCCATTCAAAGACAACGGTGAAATGTCAATCTATTTTTCCAATAATTTGCTGCTTATTCATTGAACATGGGGACTAGTGTGTTCTATTTCTGCTGTGTGAGGATTTTGTAAAGTGAACAATTTGACAATCCTGCTGTTGTGAATGGAAAGGCTGTAGTGTGTTGTTTTTCATCTAGCAAACAACAAAGTGTACACCAAGAAATGAACTGTACCAAATATTGTTTTAAAAAATAAACATTTAGGACAGCACAAATGAAGCGTTGTTTTGCAGTTAGGAAGTATAATTTTTAAAGAATCAAAACCTAGTTATGTGCAAATGACAAATATTAATTGAAACCCAATTTCAACACATTATTGGTATATATTTGTATCTGTAAAACTGAATGTCTGTGCAAATGTAATGGTTGTTTCAATGGAAAATGTGCTGTCTATAAATGTCAGTGTGCTACCACACCATCCTTTAGTAATATATTTGTGATAGTGTGCTCCTAAATGCAACATTAGCTAAATACTATGCTCTTTCTATTCACATGTTGCAAGGCTGTTACTAATTTGCAACACTTGTTCTCTGTGTGATGATTAGAATTTTCAGAACCCCTATGATTTCAGTGTTGTAATATTGACAGCAGCACCCCTAGTTTGAAAATTGTTCAAGCACCACTTGATCCGAACACACACTGTGTTACAGCGACCCAGGTGCTGAGATTTTTGTACAGGGGTGGGCTTATGACTACATACATGCACCATTTCAAATTTGCATTAAGCGTCAGGAATTTGCAGGACACCACACTGAAGCACAGAGCCTGTGCTCCATCTTTGTGATCCGCAGGCCTCCATCTCATCTATTTATATTAGATTTTAGGGTTTTCATTACCTTAACACCTTAATACAGGACTGCGAGAAATTGGGTTGCTGATTGAGGGGGTGTACGCCCTTCTTAAACAAAAGCCACATCCCTGTCAGGGTGAACCACAAAAATCATTAAATTAACCTGTGCTTAAACTTCTACTAGCTTGGCACAAAAGCAGTCAGGCTTAACGTAGTTATGTTGCACTTAAACAGTAATATAGTCAAGACACAAGAAAAATCCCAAACAAATGAAGAAAAATAGAGAAACATTTAATACACTATCTGACATCAAAATGACAAAAATCCAATCAGAAGTTCCAAAGATATGCAATTTGAAACGTTTAAGGTGACTAATGTTCAAAAGCACCACTGCAAGTTAAGGCCAACCACAATGGTGCATGCTGGATACATGGAGCAGGTTAGTTCCACTGAAGAAGTTACCTTCTAAAGTTCAGCATGAAGAGTTCTGTTCCTTGTGTTGAAGGCCGCGAAGAGCAGAAAGAGTATAGTGCATGATCGTCACTGGAGCATGAAGAGGAGGCTGGATATCGTGGATGCTTGTTGCTGTAGCATGAAGATCATTTTGGGCATCGTGGAGCATTGTTACTGGAGCAGAGTGCACATTTTGCATTGCCAGTCGTCACTGTACCGCAAAGAGTAAGCTTCACCTGAGCAACTTGTTGGTGGTCAGCATGGTTTGCAAGATCTTTCCGCTAATGGACCCATTGCGGTTGCAATGAGCCCAAAACTCCAGCATTTTCATTTCTTTTAGGAGGAGCTAAACTGATGCCACAGCAAAGGTCCAAGACCTTAAAGGCACCTCTTTGGGATCAGCAACTCACTCCAGCAGATGCCAGCACGGCTCAAGAAAGTCCAATTGCAGGTACAAGCAGGGCCAGTGAAACAGTTCAGCTAGGAGGTTGCAGGGAGGACTCTGGAGCTTTTTGTGTCTCTATAACTCAGAACAGAAAGTCAGTCAGCTGACCCTCTTGAAGTCACTACAGCCTGGAATAAATTGCAGAGGTTCAGAAAATGGATAGTAGCATGTTAAAATGCATGTAACTCTTTGGTCTTTTAACACCCAAACTATGGGGCTCATTAGGATGGCGGACGGAAGGACGTCCGCCGTCCTGTAGTAGGCGGAAAAAGCCCTTTTCCTTCCGCCTGACGCAGACAGTCCGACCGCCATATTAGGATGGGAAAAACTGTGAAAACTCCGTACGCGGCGGAAGAGGACGCACCGCCGCGGAACTACACCCGACCCCGCGGCAGACGTAACCAATCCAGAGTCACCGCCGTACGGAATGACGTCTCCGACCGTGCCCCAAATCACTATGGCAGAAAACACACATAAAACCGCTGCGGAAAAACAACCTGCCTGAACACGGCGGATTCCCCACAGCAAAGATACAACACATTGCAGAGATACCCACCACAAGCAGCTCGCCCACATGGACCCAGCGCTTCACGCTTTTCCAATATTCTTCGCGATCCTCCACCAGCAAGTCATGGACCATCATCGACGACGACGCAGGTACGCTACACACCATTTACTTCCGGAAGGGGAGAACCTGGCAGGGCTGTGACGTTGGGAGGGGGAGTGTCATGTCACAGGAAATACATTGACGAACGCACAAAAATATACACAATTGAAGTACACAACCAGGAATGACAGCGACAAACCACAAAACATGATTTATTAGCTTTATTCAACATAATAGGTGCATAATATCTGAAAATCCAAGAGCATGGGCATTGTGCCCAACAGAGCTGGTACATCATTGGCAGCACGTCAGAGGCCAGAATGCAGTATCAGAACAGCAACAGGGCATTGTGCCCAACAGAGCAGGTACATCATTGGCAGTAAACGAGAGGGCAGAATGCAGTATCAGAACAGCAACAGGGCATTGTGCCCAACAGAGCAGGTACATCATTGGCAGCACGTCAGAGGCCAGAATGCAGTATCAGAACAGCAACAGGGCATTGTGGACAACAGAGCAGGTACATCAGAGGCAGTAAACGAGAGGGCAGAATGCAGTATCAGAACAGCAACAGGGCATTGTGGACAACAGAGCAGGTACATCAGAGGCAGCACGTGAGAGGGGCTAAGTGCATCAACAGTCCATTGCACTGGACAGGTCCATCAGAGGCAGCACGTGAGAGGGGCTAAGTGCACCAACAGTCCATTGCACTGGACAGGTCCATCAGAGGTAGCACGTGAGAGGGGCTAAGTGCATCAACAGTCCATTGCACTGGACAGGTCCATCAGAGGCAGCACGTGAGAGGGGCTAAGTGCATCAACAGTCCATTGCACTGGACAGGTCCATCAGAGGCAGCACGTGAGAGGGCAGAATGCAGTATCAGAACAGCAACAGAGCATTGTGGACAACAGAGCAGGTACATCATTGGCAGTAAACGAGAGGGCAGAATGCAGTATCAGAACAGCAACAGGGCATTGTGGACAACAGAGCAGGTACATCAGAGGCAGTAAACGAGAGGGCAGAATGCAGTATCAGAACAGCAACAGGGCATTGTGCCCAACAGAGCAGGTACATCATTGGCAGCATGTCAGAGGCCAGAATGCAGTATCAGAACAGCAACAGGGCATTGTGGACAACAGAGCAGGTACATCAGAGGCAGTAAATGAGAGGGCAGAATGCACTATCAAACCAGCAACAGGGCATTGTGGACAACAGAGCAGGTCCATCAGAGGCAGTAAACGAGAGGGCAGAATGCAGTATCAGAACAGCAACAGGGCATTGTGGACAACAGAGCAGGTACATCAGAGGCAGTAAACGAGAGGGCAGAATGCAGTATCAGAACAGCAACAGGGCATTGTGGACAACAGAGCAGGTACATCAGAGGCAGTAAACGAGAGGGCAGAATGCAGTATCAGAACAGCAACAGGGCATTGTGGACAACAGAGCAGGTACATCATTGGCAGTAAACGAGAGGGCAGAATGCAGTATCAGAACAGCAACAGGGCATTGTGCCCAACAGAGCAGGTACATCATTGGCAGCACGTCAGAGGCCAGAATGCAGTATCAGAACAGCAACAGGGCATTGTGGACAACAGAGCAGGTACATCAGAGGCAGCACGTGAGAGGAGCTAAGTGCATCAACAGTCCATTGCACTGGACAGGTCCATCAGAGGCAGCACGTGAGAGGGCAGAATGCAGTATCAGAACAGCAACAGGGCATTGTGGACAACAGAGCAGGTACATCATTGGCAGCACGTCAGAGGCCAGAATGCAGTATCAGAACAGCAACAGGGCATTGTGGACAACAGAGCAGGTACATCATTGGCAGTAAACGAGAGGGCAGAATGCAGTATCAGAACAGCAACAGGGCATTGTGGACAACAGAGCAGGTACATCATTGGCAGTAAACGAGAGGCCAGAATGCAGTATCAGAACAGCAACAGGGCATTGTGGACAACAGAGCAGGTACATCATTGGAAGTAAACGAGAGGGCAGAATGCAGTATCAGAAGAGCAACAGGGCATTGTGGACAACAGAGCAGGAACATCATTGGCAGCACATCAGAGGCCAGAATGCAGTATTAGAACAGCAACAGGGCATTGTGGACAACAGAACAGGTACATCATTGGCAGCACGTCAGAGGCCAGAATGCAGTATCAGAACAGCAACAGGGCATTGTGGACAACAGAGCAGGTACATCATTGGCTAGCCAAGAACGTGTGTCAAGCGACCCGTCACAAGGAGATTAACTAAACATAGGTGGTTACATTCGTCAATCTACACACAAACTTAAATGACATGTGACTGATGGCAACTAGACCTCACACCACAGAATCTGGTGGACTGCTTGAACAACTCGCCTCGGACACACCGCCAGCACCAGCAACAGGAGTGTGAGACACAGCCACCGATCTACTCACTGACACATGTGCCATAGACCCAGACACACCGCCAGCACCAGCACCAGGAGTGTGAGACACAGCCACCGATCTACTCACTGACACATGTGCCATAGACCCAGACACACTGCCAGCACCAGCACCAGGAGTGTGAGACACAGCCACCGATCTACTCACTGACACATGTGCCATAGACCCAGACACACCGCCAGCACTAGAAACAGGAGTGTGAGACACAGCCACAGCTGTGGTGACTGATACATGTGCCATAGACCCAGACACACCGCCAGCACCAGAAACAGGAGTGTGAGACACAGCCACCGATCTACTCACTGACACATGTGCCATAGACCCAGACACACCGCCAGCACCAGCACCAGGAGTGTGAGACACAGCCACCGATCTACTCACTGACACATGTGCCATAGACCCAGACACACCGCCAGCACCAGCACCAGGAGTGTGAGATACAGCCACCGATCTACTCACTGACACAAGAGCCCTAGACCCAGACACACTTGCCGGACATGTCCCTGTACACTGACCAACAAATACCATGCCTGCACCTGACACATGTGAGTGAACAGCAGCTGAGCCACTAGGACCACTAAAATGGTGAGCCACAGGGCTGTATGGGCCAGGAGGCAGGGTGGCTCTGGGAGCTGGGGACAGCTGTACTGGAGCGACATTGGGGTGTTCAGGTCTCACTGGTGTGTGTCTCCGTTTCTTTGTGAAACGTAGGGGTACCCCGGACATGCCTGGACTGGTAAGTGGAGTGGCATCACCAGACATCAAAGGTGAATCATGTTCTTGTGGTGGTCTGCTCTCTGGGGACGTGCTGGACCCTGCCTGCCGTTTGCTGTGGGCCTGCCTTCTGCCCTCTGCATCATGTGTAATGGGTGATGCAACAACAGTGTACTCCTTCCTCTGCTTCAGTGGGCCGTGGATGGGAGTAGAGGTATGGGGGGACTAGACCGCTGATACATGTGTTGTACGTTCCTTAAACATCATCCTCAGTGCAGCCAGGGGTGAAATATGCCTGTCCTTGATGGTGCTCGTGTCCATGGGAGAACCCTTGGCCATGGGATGTGCCTTGGACGTCGGAGGTGTCCTGTCCCTGGAATGGCCCTGATCCCTTTCCGGTGCCTTGTCCCTGGGTGCAGACATGTCCATTGTAGTGTCCCTCTCCTTTGAAGCTTCGCTGCTCTTGGGAGCTGCCCTCACCTTGGTACTGTCCTTGTCCTTGGGAGTGTCCCTGCTCTTGGGAGGTGGCCTTTCCTTGGTACTGTCCTTATCCCTGGGAGTGTCCCTGCTCTTGGGAGGTGGCCTTTCCTTGGTACTGTCCTTGTCCCTGGGAGTCTCCCTGCTCTTGGGAGGTGGCCTTTCCTTGGTACTGTCCTTGTCCCTGGGAGTCTCCCTGCTCTTGGGAGGTGGCCTTTCCTTGGTACTGTCCTTGTCCCTGGGAGTCTCCCTGCTCTTGGGAGGTGGCCTTTCCTTGGTACTGTCCTTGTCCCTGGGAGTCTCCCTGCTCTTGGGAGGTGGCCTTTCCTTGGTACTGTCCTTGTCCCTGGGAGTCTCCCTGCTCTTGGGAGGTGGCCTTTCCTTGGTACTGTCCTTGTCCTTGGGAGTGTCCCTGCTCTTGGAAGGTGGCCTTTCCTTGGTACTGTCCTTGTCCCTGGGAGTCTCCCTGCTCTTGGGAGGTGGCCTTGGCTTGGGAGTCACGTTGGTGGGGGATGGCTGTGTAGCATATGAATCCATTTCCATACACACCCCTCCATGATCATGTCTGTCAACTCCAGTGTTGGACATGTCGTCTTCGGATAAAGAGATCACAGGCTTATGGGATGGTGTCTGTGCCCTCTGTGCCCTGCCTTGCTGCCTGTGGCTGCTCCTAGTGTAATAACCATAATAAGAGGCCTGGTCTGAAGACTCACTCTCCCCTGTAACATCAAGTGGTGTGGATGGTTGTACAGAAGTAGCACCCTGTCTATGCGACTGTACAATGGCTGAGGACACAGTGTTTGCCAATGACTGAACTGTTCTGTGGAGACCAGCAACATCCCCTCCATGAAAGCCACCACCTGCCCCAACTTCCTATCGTGGTCTTGGAATGTATTGATCATGTTGGTCTGCCCTACACACAGCTGTCACAGCAGATCAACAGCCTCTGCACAAAGTGCACTTTGTGTCACTGGGGCAGGGGCGGCGGTTCCTGCACCGAAGGCAACTCTGCTCCCCCTCCTCTGGCGAGCACGAGCAGTACATGTTGCAGTGGGTGGCAGTGAGGGCCCTGTGTGCTGTGTCCCGACTGAAGGTGTCGATTGCCCACTCCCTGTCTGTGCCAACAGTGCGGACTCACCAACACTTTCTGAGGATGAGGGCGATGGTGTTTCCATATGCGACGGTCCTGTCCCCCTCTCCGGGGCTGCCCTCTTCAGTGTCAGTCTGCGTGTGTGCGACCTCTAATTCGGAAACATTGCCACCACTCATCTCCGTCGTCTGCGGGTCAGTGCCCTCTGCCAAAGCTGAAATAGAGAGAAACGCGGTGTGAGTAAGTGCCACACACACGTACTGAAGGACAACAGATCTAGGATTCAATTACATACATTGTACATTTAGCACACATCCTGCACACGTCCCACCCCTACTATCTGCACACATGTCATGCCATGGGACCACAGACCTCAACGGCATGTCCTGGAACCCTCAACTACCAAGCAAGTGGGCTGTCCACCTGGCGGACATGGATGCCAACGCCTACTCCGCTAATGGCACCAGCATGGTATTTCAGCTAAACATACGCACCACGGAAGCCACTACTGTGTCCGAGCAGCAATACATGCATTGCAGGCCCAAGTAACATACACATACAATCTGCTTACAGCTACTTTGATGTCGTTCCCCACTCAGCTGGGCGGACAGGTCAGGATGCGTCACAGCAATGATACGGTGCATAGGAGGGGTCATGGTGCGGCGGGCCAGACGTGTAGATCTTGGAATCATCCCCAGTGTCATCTCCGCCACATTCTTGCTAAGCCTGGAGATGTCGTCCCAGCGCTTGTGGCAGTGTGTGTGTCGTCTATTAAACCCCTCCACTGCCCGTACATCACGTGCTATCGTCCTCCACACGGCCTTGCGAACCTGCAGCTTTACCTGCCATGATGGGAGACAAGAGGGTAACGTAAGTGGACAGTATGACATGCACAAACATCGCAGGAACACGATTCAACATGCAGCCATGCTCAGCACTACACATGTAAAGGTCCCACAGCACACCGGCAGGCCTGCAGAAGACAGGAGCCACTGAACACCTCATGACCAACAACATGTACACCACTGTACTTACCACCTGTCCGGGTGCACCGTAGAGCCGTTGGTAGTGGCTGAGCACACCGTCCACAAGGACATCCAGCTCCGCTGCGGTGAAGGGACGCGACCGGCTCTCTCGCACTCCCTCCATGGCAAGGTCCTGGACTGTGGCACAACAGCAGCAGACTGTTGGAAATGGGATCTCTGGCTGGCCAAGGCTTTCGCCAAAGTCAGTCAGAGACCACCACACCCAAGTCAGGGCAAGGGAGTTACACGCCAAGATAACCCCTACTCACCCTCTAGGTAACGTGGCGCGAGCAGCAAGGCTAAACTTGGAGGCGATGTAGGCTAAGTATTTGCGCACGCACCCCAGCAACAACAACCAAAGGCCCACCACAAAGGAAACTCCACACAAGGTTATATAAAAATAGCCTTTGTATTACACCAAAACACATTAGATAAAACACACACTTTACAATGTGCCAGAGGCACGGGCAGAATTTACAAGGGGATATTTACAAGACAGGGCCACCTGGACCACTGTCAGGAATCAGAAGTAGCACTTTCAGAAATAGCACTTAGAAGGTAAAATATAAATGTACTTTAGCACAAAATAGCACACAACCAGTAACTACTGGTAACAGGACCTCACTAGCACCACCTGCACTAGGGAGAAAACAACCACCTATGTATAACAATACCTGTAGGGGTGTAAGAACATAACACATGATGCAATGCATAACATTCATTCAGAGGTGTAAGAGAAACACATGACGCATCAACACACGTTCAGCGGTGTAAGGAACAAGGCACATGATGCATCAACAACACATTCAGAGGTGCAGAACACAGGGTGCACAAAACATACTACACATTGTACATTTCCTAACACCCAAAAGCAATAGGACATAGATCATAACAGCATCTACCTCAGTTAGCGCAGAACTCACAAAGTCCAGGTTGCGCCACTGCGCCAAGACCTAAACGTAGCAGCTGCCCACTACTTGCTGGGCAGCTGAGGGACAGAACAGGGGGCCTAAACGCGGCAGCTGGCACTAAGTGCTGCGCAGCTGGGGAAAGGCCAGGGATGAAGGAGTGCGCCTCACTCCTAAGTCCATAGTATGTCCCTAGAAAAGGAAAGACCTACACGGTGCAGCTGCCCACTAATTGCTGGGCAGCTGGAAACAAATCTGCGCCAGGGGCCCTCACTGGCCCCTCAGGAACCAAGGACTGCGCCCAACTGCGCAATAGGTTGGAGCCCTCTGGCTCTGGAACATCACTTGCCATCGTTGGAGCCCTCTAGGCTCTGCACACACAGGTGCATTTTTGGGAGCCCTCTAGGCTTTTGAAAATACTGGGGCCTCGGGGCCATGGGGCTCTCAATACCCGAATTGCCCAAGAGCCTCTCGTGGGCTCTAATCAATGACTCACTCCGACGTTGGAGTCCCCTCCGGGTTCCCTGAGGCAATGGGGGCCATTCTGGCTTACAAAGACGTTGGGGCGGCCCACTGCCATCCGGGGCCGCCCTGAAGGCTGAATGCGCCCTGCTACCCTCACACACCCGGAGCTCCCCCCCAAGCCAGCTTCTAGTCACCGGCTCGGGGCAGGACAAGGACGGCAGCCCCCCCTTCACTCACCGGGCCTGGCGCTTGGCGGCGGTTCTCCTCCTCCACCGGGGCTTTAGACGCGCCGGTCTCTGCCTCACCCGGTCCCCCATCTCGGGACCGGGCCTCGACATGGAGCCTTCGTGGCTCCTGGATAAATCAGTATCCGGGGCTCCCTCCTGGTCACGGGAGCCCCGCAACGCTCGCACCACTGCCTGCTTCCGCCTCGCTCCCCGGCGGGGGCGGGACAGGGGAATCCCCTCGGGCCGGCAGCCAATCACGGCGCGGCCTGGGGAAATCGTCCTCAGGGAATCCCGGGCCGGCCAGCCAATCACGGCGCGGCCCCGGGAAGGCGTCATGAGGAGGCTCGGCCGGCTGGACCAATCACAGCGTGGCCTGGGCGGGCGGCTGCTTTCCCCGGCTTCTCCTCGACCCACGGCTGCGGCGGTGAATCCCGGGGGCATTAAAGAGGGGTGGCACCCTCCAGAGATTAAATACACAGCAATCAAGCGAGGTAGGCACTCGCTGGGGCCCATAATCGGGGTGGCACCCGTCAATTAGGAATAAAGTGCAACGAAGCACTCGGGGGTACCAAAAAGGGCAGGAGCGCTTCCCTCAGAGGGAAAACGACAGCGCTCTGCCCAGGCAGGCAAATAAAAGCGCTCCCAGCGCTAAAAGAGAATAAAAGGGCTCTCAAGCCCAAGTTGAAAGCGCTCCTCCATGCTAGGGCCTCACACGTCCAGTAAAGAGTCCTTCATGAAATGCAGCAGGTAGGGGGGCAAGGCTTCCAGGTCAGGAAGCAGGGTCCACCAGGAGTCCATCAGCAAGCCAGGGGCTGGGCAGGGCCCAGGGAGGCAAGCCTTTCCCTGGGCCCAAGCAGCAGCACGCCCCTGGCAGATTCAAGTCAGCAACCAGAACATTTTCATGGGGTCACAGCCCCTCTTTTATACACCTTTTCCCTTTGTCTTTAGGTGCAGGGTGGGGGCAGAACCAGTCGCAGCTGGTCTGGGAGTACTGTTGATGGCCCAACCACCCATTCTATTCACAGGCAGGGCTAGGGTCATCAGTCACACCACAGGGGGGCGGAGCCAGCATTGTGTGGGGAAAACCCAGCCCATCCAGGACACAGGTACACTCCTCCCACACATCACTCATGCTAATCTCTCCATTCACCACCGGGGCAGACCCACACAGACTTCCTGGAGCCTGGCATCCCAGCCAGCTCCAGCCAATCACACGCCAGGCATATTTTACACTAATATGCCAACTCCTAGAAGTGGCGCTTCCGCACAAGACACATACACGCCGCACATACCGTTGCGCAGCATTCACTCTCACGAGTTCGCACATACCAAACTTAAGCATGCACGCCTCACGCATCAGGAACTACCAGGGACACAGACATTCCCCATGCATTCCTATGGGAGGGCAGGCCAGTCTCACTCCACGCACTCAGGGAGCGCACGCCCTTTACACTGCGCCACAGTGTCAAGGTGCGCAAAGACCAGAAATCACTACACTTCAAGGCAAAAAGTTCAGGGGTGAACCTGCCAGAAGGCCCAAGTCCAACACGACCCCCTTCCAGCCAAAACGCAGGGGAGACCAATCACCACCGTGATGGACTTCCCTGCTTGGGGCGATAGAACACGGACGCGGGCCCGCACTGCAGGGACACCCTCCGGTTCTACGCCAAGTTAATCCATAAGACAAGCACATCCTTAAAAAAAACACAGGCCCAACTAGGCTACCCCACTGGTACTCCTTAGCTGTCCACGGCTAGGACCAGGCCCTAGGCCACCTAGATACCACTGGTCCTTGCCAATCCACAGAGTGGGGGGTAGTAACCCCTGGCCTACCATAGCCATTCTCCACTCCCTTTCTCAGCGTAGTTCCTAACTACCACTGATCCTTCAACCCAGGGTCCGCACCCTCAGGCTGACCAGAGGTCACGGGCAAGAATGCCTCACCCTACCTCTACTTCTGAAGCACCCTCCAGAACACAACTCTCCCACCAGTTTAGGACCTTACTTCCTCAGCAGCAGTGACCACAGTCAGACCAGCACAAGATCGGTGTAGTAAGGCGTTGCACTTTGCGGGTTGCCAGATGCGGCGCAGGCGGCGGCTCGCGGACCGCGTCGAGACGGGGACGGCGAGCGGCATAGACTGCGCGGCCGAAGGCAGACGCGGCTTAGTGCGGTGCCTACAGGACACCAGGCTGGTCATGACAGATAGGTCACCACTCCCTTAACTGGTCTACCACCTGGGATTCAAATTCACCGGATGCACAGGGGTCAGACTCCCTCTGACCCCCTTCCAGAGTTCTGCACCCTCCCACTGTAGAACAGGGTCCCTCCACTTAAGGTAGGCCCCACCTGCTCTCAGGGTAGTACCACAACACTCAGCCAAGAACCCTAAAGATCCCTGCTAGGCCTGTACCACCCCTTCTGGGAAACACAGGGTCTCTTCACTTAAGATGAGCCCCACCTGTGTTCACAGGGGTACCCCTAGAAGACAAACCGGCCAGGACACTGGCTACAGTCGCCCTGCCGTCCAGGACAGGCAACACCTGAACCTGGCTCCCTAACCTAGGGACGCTACCCTTTGGTTAGATGCCTGGCGCACCAGGACTTCTACAAGTTGGAAACAAAAATCTAAGACTTTCTCTCCTCCTTCAGCAGCAAGGCAACCACTGCAGGTCAATACCCCATACAGCTTACCCGGTTCCTTCTCATCAGGCAGGAGTTCCCTCTTGTAACTTCAGGACACTACATACAGTTGCCCTTACGTCCAGATCCGGAAACACCGGCTACTGGCTCCCCAACCAAGGGACGTACCTCTTTGGTCAGATGCCTGGCGCACCAGGACTTCCTTGAGGGTGACACAACTAATGTGTCGTGTACAAGTCTGCCTGACACTCAGGACAGAAGTGGCATCACCATGGTCATTCCCTGGCGACACAACCCTTCTGGTTGGCCCCTGACCCACTGGTTCTTCCACTGGGGAACCTATCCCCCTCACACCCCTCCATCTGGACTTCTGCACCCTCCCAACTGGAGCGGTACTGCCAGACACCAGAACTACTGGAACCCTGGTTACAGAGGTTCCACGTTCTCCAGACACTCTGGAAGATCCTCCTCAAATGACCTATTGGTACAGCCTAGGCCCCCGACCTGATGTTCCCTTCAGAAACACTCCAGGCCCTGACACTGGGTTTCGGGCACCTGGAGACATGCAGTCCCACCCACTCCTTCTCCTCTTGAGACAGGACGTGAGCCCCTACACCGAGACCTAGCTGGGCTACACTGAACCTCTTCCACCACGCTGGGCTGGAAGACACCTCAGACACTCCTTTTGGAATCACTCCATCCCCTATGCCTCTCTCCTCCCAGAACATTACCAACTCCAAAATTCTGTCTCTCAACAGACCACAGAAATCAAAAAGCAGGCTCCACTATCTGCAGACGTTCTTGGGAAAAGTTCAACACACAGGACTTAAATATCTGAACAAAACAAGCATTCAGCAAGCTCCCCATCCAGAGAACTTACAAACACGTCCAGTGCCACACACCATTCATCCACACACACCCCTCCCCAGACTGGTAAGGCAGTTTCTACCACCCCTGACTTCTCAACCTGACCACACTTGACACAGGTACCATTACTCTAGGGCAGGGACGGGGGACACATGCACTGGACACACTTATGCTGCCACCACTGGATCCCACCCTTCTGGTGAATCCAGAAAACACACTGCACTTAGGGGGATGATCTACCCTCCCGAGCTAGGGACACCTAACTCAAAGTGCACAAGAAACACATTTCCACAGAAATGACATTTTTAGCAAACTCCATACAATAATCCCCAAAATGTTTTTATCTAAAATGCAGAGTTTAGTGGTGCAGCCAGCTGCTACTAAGGTACAACGCAAACACAAATCCTTATCCCACCGCTGCCACCAATGTTGGAAATGGGATCTCTGGCTGGCCAAGGCTTTCGCCAAAGTCAGTCAGAGACCACCACACCCAAGTCAGGGCAAGGGAGTTACACGCCAAGATAACCCCTACTCACCCTCTAGGTAACGTGGCGCGAGCAGCAAGGCTAAACTTGGAGGCGATGTAGGCTAAGTATTTGCGCACGCACCCCAGCAACAACAACCAAAGGCCCACCACAAAGGAAACTCCACACAAGGTTATATAAAAATAGCCTTTGTATTACACCAAAACACATTAGATAAAACACACACTTTACAATGTGCCAGAGGCACGGGCAGAATTTACAAGGGGATATTTACAAGACAGGGCCACCTGGACCACTGTCAGGAATCAGAAGTAGCACTTTCAGAAATAGCACTTAGAAGGTAAAATATAAATGTACTTTAGCACAAAATAGCACACAACCAGTAACTACTGGTAACAGGACCTCACTAGCACCACCTGCACTAGGGAGAAAACAACCACCTATGTATAACAATACCTGTAGGGGTGTAAGAACATAACACATGATGCAATGCATAACATTCATTCAGAGGTGTAAGAGAAACACATGACGCATCAACACACGTTCAGCGGTGTAAGGAACAAGGCACATGATGCATCAACAACACATTCAGAGGTGCAGAACACAGGGTGCACAAAACATACTACACATTGTACATTTCCTAACACCCAAAAGCAATAGGACATAGATCATAACAGCATCTACCTCAGTTAGCGCAGAACTCACAAAGTCCAGGTTGCGCCACTGCGCCAAGACCTAAACGTAGCAGCTGCCCACTACTTGCTGGGCAGCTGAGGGACAGAACAGGGGGCCTAAACGCGGCAGCTGGCACTAAGTGCTGCGCAGCTGGGGAAAGGCCAGGGATGAAGGAGTGCGCCTCACTCCTAAGTCCATAGTATGTCCCTAGAAAAGGAAAGACCTACACGGTGCAGCTGCCCACTAATTGCTGGGCAGCTGGAAACAAATCTGCGCCAGGGGCCCTCACTGGCCCCTCAGGAACCAAGGACTGCGCCCAACTGCGCAATAGGTTGGAGCCCTCTGGCTCTGGAACATCACTTGCCATCGTTGGAGCCCTCTAGGCTCTGCACACACAGGTGCATTTTTGGGAGCCCTCTAGGCTTTTGAAAATACTGGGGCCTCGGGGCCATGGGGCTCTCAATACCCGAATTGCCCAAGAGCCTCTCGTGGGCTCTAATCAATGACTCACTCCGACGTTGGAGTCCCCTCCGGGTTCCCTGAGGCAATGGGGGCCATTCTGGCTTACAAAGACGTTGGGGCGGCCCACTGCCATCCGGGGCCGCCCTGAAGGCTGAATGCGCCCTGCTGCCCTCACACACCCGGAGCTCCCCCCCAAGCCAGCTTCTAGTCACCGGCTCGGGGCAGGACAAGGACGGCAGCCCCCCCTTCACTCACCGGGCCTGGCGCTTGGCGGCGGTTCTCCTCCTCCACCGGGGCTTTAGACGCGCCGGTCTCTGCCTCACCCGGTCCCCCATCTCGGGACCGGGCCTCGACATGGAGCCTTCGTGGCTCCTGGATAAATCAGTATCCGGGGCTCCCTCCTGGTCACGGGAGCCCCGCAACGCTCGCACCACTGCCTGCTTCCGCCTCGCTCCCCGGCGGGGGCGGGACAGGGGAATCCCCTCGGGCCGGCAGCCAATCACGGCGCGGCCTGGGGAAATCGTCCTCAGGGAATCCCGGGCCGGCCAGCCAATCACGGCGCGGCCCCGGGAAGGCGTCATGAGGAGGCTCGGCCGGCTGGACCAATCACAGCGTGGCCTGGGCGGGCGGCTGCTTTCCCCGGCTTCTCCTCGACCCACGGCTGCGGCGGTGAATCCCGGGGGCATTAAAGAGGGGTGGCACCCTCCAGAGATTAAATACACAGCAATCAAGCGAGGTAGGCACTCGCTGGGGCCCATAATCGGGGTGGCACCCGTCAATTAGGAATAAAGTGCAACGAAGCACTCGGGGGTACCAAAAAGGGCAGGAGCGCTTCCCTCAGAGGGAAAACGACAGCGCTCTGCCCAGGCAGGCAAATAAAAGCGCTCCCAGCGCTAAAAGAGAATAAAAGGGCTCTCAAGCCCAAGTTGAAAGCGCTCCTCCATGCTAGGGCCTCACACGTCCAGTAAAGAGTCCTTCATGAAATGCAGCAGGTAGGGGGGCAAGGCTTCCAGGTCAGGAAGCAGGGTCCACCAGGAGTCCATCAGCAAGCCAGGGGCTGGGCAGGGCCCAGGGAGGCAAGCCTTTCCCTGGGCCCAAGCAGCAGCACGCCCCTGGCAGATTCAAGTCAGCAACCAGAACATTTTCATGGGGTCACAGCCCCTCTTTTATACACCTTTTCCCTTTGTCTTTAGGTGCAGGGTGGGGGCAGAACCAGTCGCAGCTGGTCTGGGAGTACTGTTGATGGCCCAACCACCCATTCTATTCACAGGCAGGGCTAGGGTCATCAGTCACACCACAGGGGGGCGGAGCCAGCATTGTGTGGGGAAAACCCAGCCCATCCAGGACACAGGTACACTCCTCCCACACATCACTCATGCTAATCTCTCCATTCACCACCGGGGCAGACCCACACAGACTTCCTGGAGCCTGGCATCCCAGCCAGCTCCAGCCAATCACACGCCAGGCATATTTTACACTAATATGCCAACTCCTAGAAGTGGCGCTTCCGCACAAGACACATACACGCCGCACATACCGTTGCGCAGCATTCACTCTCACGAGTTCGCACATACCAAACTTAAGCATGCACGCCTCACGCATCAGGAACTACCAGGGACACAGACATTCCCCATGCATTCCTATGGGAGGGCAGGCCAGTCTCACTCCACGCACTCAGGGAGCGCACGCCCTTTACACTGCGCCACAGTGTCAAGGTGCGCAAAGACCAGAAATCACTACACTTCAAGGCAAAAAGTTCAGGGGTGAACCTGCCAGAAGGCCCAAGTCCAACACAGACGTAGGTCAGCTCAGCAGCAGCAGGTCGAGGTGATGGTCACAGGCAGCAGCCGTTGGTCAGCTCAGCAGCAGCAGGTCGAGGTGATGGTCACAGGCAGCAGCCGTTGGTCAGCTCAGCAGCAGCAGGTCGAGCTGATGGTTACAGGCAGCAGCCGTTGGTCAGCTCAGCAGCAGCAGGTCGAGGTGATGGTCACAGGCAGCACTGGATCGAAGCAGTGAATGTGTGCTTCTGAAAGTCACACATATATAGGGACCAGAGCCCATTTCAGTGGCACACGTGGCCAGCTATTGGTTCCCCCTGGATGCCTCATTCGAAAAGGCCCAATGACAGGCCCTGGTGTGGCGGTGCACTGTTTCCGCCATTGTCGATGGCGCATATGCGCCCCGCGTGACCCCTTCCCATTGGCTGCCTGTGCACGTGCCGTCACGGACACACATTGGCAAACGCAAGTGCGCACTTCCACGACGGTTGCATCTTTTGCAACAATGTTCAATCAGTGGCGCCACCATGGAGGTGCACGCCTTCCCGCGGGGGAGGTGCAGGCCAACACATCCTTCTGATGATATCAATGGAGATGGCAGTTCATGACCCCCCTTACAGTCACGTTGCATCATCCACCGTACACCATCCCTGCCAGGCATGTCACCCACCGCCGGGCCGGCCCGGTCAGCCACCGCCGGGCCGGCCCGGTGTTGTAAATAGCGTTATCCATTCCGTCTGTTTTCTCTGTTTCTTATGTGGAACTTTAGTGTGTTTCTAAAGTCATGATTCTACTTAGGATTTGTTATGCTGGCAGTTGGTGCCTGGCCAGATGGTGATCTGCTTGTTTATTTCTGTGCTGCGAATGAACCTAACATTTACAAGTTCCACCTGCGTGATTCCTCTATACAAGTTAACTACACCCGGTCACCCACCGCCGTGCCAGGCCCGGTGCTCAACCGCCGGGCCGGCCCGGTCACCCACGGTGGCTGACCGGCCTGGCCCGGCAGTGGGTGACCGGCCTGGCCTGGCGGTGGCTGACCGGCCTGGCACGGGGGTGGGTGACCGGCCTGGCACGGCGGTGGGTGACTGGGCCGGCCCGGCGGTGGGTGACCGGCCTGGCACGGCGGTGGCTGACCGGGCCAGCCCGGCGGTGGGTGACCAGCCTGGCACGGCGGTGGTTGACCGGCCTGGCCCGGTGGTGGCTGACCGGCCTGGCACAGCGGTGGCTGACTGGCCTGGCACGGCGGTGGCTGACCGGCCTGGCCCGGCAGTAGCTGACCGGCCTGGCACGGCGGTAGCTGACCGGCCTGGCCCGGCGGTGGGTGACCGGGCCGGGCACGGCGGTGGGTGACCGGGCCGGCCCGGCGGTGGGTGACCGGCCTGGCACGGTGGTGGCTGACCGGCCTGGCCCGGCAGTGGCTGACCGGCCTGGTACGGCGGTGGCTGACCGGGCCGGGCACGGACGGTGTACGGTGGATGATGCTACGTTGATGTGCACACAATGTGCTACACATGTACATGTCGACGTGTTGACATCTTGTATTTTCCTACACACGTTTCAAATACTTCACATCTACACAGTACATCAGGCCCGTCTCGCCACATTCTGAATCTGTTGTCAGTGTGTAGTTAATGTGTGCTAATAACAATGGTGGGGGTCCACATGCATTCTGTGTATGCGTATGTGTGTTGCCTGTTTGACCATGCATGTAATGAGCGGATGCTCACCATTGTCTGTGTTGTCATTGGTGCATGATGACATGGAGTGTGTGTAGCATTATTGTGTTGTGTTTGCACGTGCATGTGTGTCTGTGATGTGGCTTCTACAAAATTGGGTCCGAACACATGTCTTCTTGGTAGTATTGTTGACATGAGACTAAGTTGCATTGTACAAGTTGACGCACTTCATGTTGCTAGTGGCAGCACATTGTTCACAGGGCACTCCGTATTGTCGTAACTTTCTGACATGGCACACATATGACTATTGTCCACAACATGTATCTTCTTGCTAGTGTTGGCTTACATGTGATGGAGTTGCACAGCCATGCGTTGTTTGTAAGTTGACTTATATCACGTCTACTCCCACACAGGAGGGCTCCAAATGTCCATCGCCCATACACTGTGCTGGAGGATATGGTTGACGAGGAGGTGATCAGGAAATTCCGGCTAGATCGACGTAGATTGATGGAGCTTGTAGACCAATTGTCTCCTCATCTGCAGCCACGAAGGACGTATCCTGGTTCCATTGCACACACAGCTAAGGTGATGGCAGCACTACACTTTTTTGCTACTGGCACCTTTCAGTACACAGTTGGACATGCCGGCGGGATGTCACAGTCCATGTTCAGCATGGTACTTCGGGATGTTCTAAAAGCCATGATGCTGTACAAGGATGACTACATCCATTTCCCACGGCCGGCAGAGTTGGCAGCAGTCAAAGCAGACTTCTATGCACTGGGCCAGATACCACACGTAGTGGGTTCCATTGATGGCACACATATCGCTCTGATTCCACCTCGGGCACGTGAACCGGTATATAGGAATAGGAAGCACTTTCATTCGCTCAACGTGCAGGTGGTGTGCCTGGCCGACAACATCATCTCCCATGTGTGTGCAAGATTCCCAGGCTCCGCACATGACTCCCACATCATGCGGAGCAGCATTGTCCCCCAACTGATGGCTAATCTGCGTCCAGGACATGCGTGGCTTGTTGGTGAGTATGCTGTGGGGACATTTGGGATTTCTGTGTGGCATGGGGTACCCACCAATTCTGGTTGTGATATTTGTGTCTGTCATCCCTCTACATTGGCGACTCGGCATACCCAAACCGGCCCTGGCTCCTGAGTCCCATACGTAATCCTACTACAGCGGGTGAAATGCGCTACAATGATGCCCATGGAAGGACACGTAGAGTGGTGGAACGTACTTTTGGACTGCTAAAGTCCAGGTTTCGGTGCCTGGATAAGACCGGAGGGGCCCTGCCTTACTCACCAGGCAAAGTATGCAGGATCGTGATTGCCTGCTGCATGCTCCACAACCTGGCAGTGCGCAATAACATTGAACTGATCTTGGACCCTGAAGACCAAGAAGTTCCTCGGCCTCCCATCCCACCCATGTCGACTGATGAGGATAGTGGTGAGGAGGAAGGTGTGGACCAGAGGCGTCAGCTCATTGATCGCTATTTCCCTTGAATGTGAGTGACTACCCATGTACCGGTTGACAATGCGTTTTGTATGTTTGCTGGTGGTGTGTGGATGTGGTGTTCATCAGCTGCCTGTTCTGGTATGTTATGTTTGCATGTGTATGTGTTTATTTCTCTGGACATGCAAGTCTCCATGATGTGTGTCCTCTCATCCACTGATTTTGTGATGGGTGTGATTTGTGGAATTTTACACTGCTGTGTGTTGTGATGGTTGTGATTCACTTACCTGACGTGTGTTTGCTGTCTCTGATTTTCCCTAGGTCACTCCCACAGCGGCAGGATTCTGTACGACATGGTTCCCTGCACCTTGTCAGGTCTGTTTCTGAGACAATCATGTGAATAAACATGGAGTCAACACATCATTGAGTGTGTAAGTGAAATTTATTTACAGGTTGTGCATTGGTGCTGGTGGATATATACAAGTAAGTGTTGGGTGGGGGAGTGTGAGTTGAAGGTCATGGTAGATGAAATGTCCGTGCTGACACCACATTGCGTGATGTCCGGCTAGTCCAGCAGACCTGTGCCAATACTTGGCGTGGTGGGACAGGATAGTTTGCTGGTGGATGGCAGCCTCAGGCAGTGTTAGAGTCATTGTCGGCCCCTCTTTGAGCGTGTAGATGGAGCATCCCCACTGCTCTCCCCTCCATCCAGCCTCGGACGGCCCCTCCGTCTTGGAGGCGGTGCGGAGTCAGCTTGTGGGGCAGGTTGCTCAGGGGCCACATCCGTCTCCAGGGGCACAGGTGGCGATGGCGGTGGTGTTGCTGACCGTGGCGGCTGGACACTTGGTTGAGGGGGGTGTTGCGTTCTAACCATACCCTCCACAGTGATGTGTGCTGGACCACGAGGTACACTAATTGGCCAATTGGCCAATGCGGCTGTCAATGGACCGCAACACATTGGTGTTATCAACCATGTCCTGGTGTGCCCGATCAGCATGTCCCTGCCCACGCTCATAGGAAGCCTGGACTCTGCCTAGGGCTTCCAGTGTCTCAGCGGCAGGATGGGGTGGGTGTACTTCCCCAGCTCGCCGGTGTGAGGTACTCCTGCTTGGGGGATGTTGCCTCGGCTCTCTCCTTTCCCGTCCACTCTCCCTGCTTGCCTGGGATGTTGATGGCCCTGCGTCTAGCGGTGGGTCAGGCAGGGTGGCACAGGCAGGAGTGGTGGTAATGGTGGTGGTGGAGGTGGTGGTGGTGGTTCTACAGCTCACTGTGGCAGGTGTTGCAGGAGTGACACAGGCCACGGTTGTTGAGGCAGGGATTTCCAGTGTGCCAGATGGCCCTGGCAGTGTGCATTGGCCTGCTTCCTCCTCCGCACCGGAGCTGGCTGTGGCATCGTCCCCAGAGAGTCCTGGATGTGAGTGAGGGGAATGTGGCGGCGGGTTGCTGGTTCCACCAGTCAAATTGCGATCACCTGTGGGAAAAATGTTTTGATGATCAATACTTTGGACATGACATGTTTTGATTGGCATACATTACTTTTCAGTGTCCTCTCTCACACACCCCACCCTCCACCACCCTCCCTGTGGACATGGGGGCCTGTTGGGAGTTGCAGTTGTGACCTCTCTCACACACCCGACCCTCCACCACCCTCCCTGTGGACATGGGGGCCTGTTGGGAGTTGCAGTTGTGACCTCTCTCACACACCCCACCCTCCACCACCCTCCCTGTGGACATGGGGGCCTGTTGAGAGTTGTAGTGCTGGTCTAACACACACCCCACTCACCTCTCACACACACCCGACCCTTCACCACCCTCCCTGTGGACATGGGGGCCTGTTGGGAGTTGCAGTTGTGACCTCTCTCACACACCCGACCCTCCACCACCCTCCCTGTGGACATGGGGGCCTGTTGGGAGTTATAGTGCTGGTCTCTCACACACCCTACACCCCAGCACCCTCCCTGTGGACATGGGGGCCTGTTGGGAGTTGTAGTGCCGGTCTAACACACACCCCACCCACCTCTGACACACACCCGACCCTCCACCACCCTCCCTGTGGACATGGGGGCCTGTTGAGAGTTGCAGTTGTGACCTCTCTCACACACCCGACCCTCCACCACCCTCCCTGTGGACATGGGGGCCTGTTGGGAGTTGCAGTTGTGACCTCTCTCACACACCCAACCCTCCACCACCCTCCCTGTTGACATGGGGGCCTGTTGGGAGTTGCAGTTGGGACCTCTCTCACACACCCGACCCTCCACCACCCTCCCCGTGGACATGGGGGCCTGTTGGAAGTTGTAGTGCTGGTCCAACACACACCCCACCCACCTCTCACACACACCCGACCCTCCACCACCCTCCACCACCCTCCCTGTGGACATGGGGGCCTGTTTGGAGTTGCAGTTGTGACCTCTCTCACACACCCGACCCTCCACCACCCTCCCTTGTGGACATGGGGGCCTGTTGGGAGTTGTAGTGCTGGTCTCTCATACACCCTACACCCCACCACCCTCCCTGTGGACATGGGGGCCTGTTGGGAGTTGTAGTGCTGGTCTAACACACACCCCACCCACCTCTCACACACACCCGACCCTCCACCACCCTCCCTGTGGACATGGGGGCCTGTTTGGAGTTGCAGTTGTGACCTCTCTCACACACCCGACCCTCCACCACCCTCCCTGTGGACATGGGGGCCTGTTGGGAGTTGTAGTGCTGGTCTCTCAAACACCCTACACCCCACCACCCTCCCTGTGGACATGGGGGCCTGTTGGGAGTTATAGTGCTGGTCTCTCACACACCCTACACCCCACCACCCTCCCTGTGGACATGGGGGCCTGTTGGGAGTTGTAGTGCTGGTCTAACACACACCCAACCCACCTCTCACACACACCCGACCCTCCACCACCCTCCCAGTGGACATGGGAGCCTGTTGAGAGTTGCAGTTGTGACCTCTCTCACACACCCGACCCTCCACCACCCTCCCTGTGGACATGGGGGCCTGTTGGGAGTTGCAGTTGTGACCTCTCTCACACACCCAACCCTCCACCACCCTCCCTGTGGACATGGGGGCCTGTTGGGAGTTGCAGTTGTGACCTCTCTCACACACCCGACCCTCCACCACCCTCCCCGTGGACATGGGGGCCTGTTGGAAGTTGTAGTGCTGGTCTAACACACACCCCACCCACCTCTCACACACACCCGACCCTCCACCACCCTCCACCACCCTCCCTGTGGACATGGGGACCTGTTTGGAGTTGCAGTTGTGACCTCTCTCACACACCCGACCCTCCACCACCCTCCCTGTGGACATGGGGGCCTGTTGGGAGTTGTAGTGCTGGTCTCTCATACACCCTACACCCCACCACCCTCCCTGTGGACATGGGGTCTGTTGGGAGTTGTAGTGCTGGTCTAACACACACACCACCCACCTCTCACACACACCCGACCCTCCACCACCCTCCCTGTGGACATGGGGGCCTGTTGGGAGTTGCAGTTGTGACCTCTCTCCCACACCCGACCCTCCACCACCCTCCCTGTGGACATGGGGGCCTGTTGGGAGTTGTAGAGCTGGTCTAACACACACCCCACCCACCTCTCACACACACCCGACCCTCCACCACCCTCCACCACCCTCCCTGTGGACATGGGGGCCTGTTTGGAGTTGCAGTTTTGACCTCTCTCACACACCCGACCCTCCACCACCCTCCCTGTGGACATGGGGGCCTGTTGGGAGTTGTAGTGCTGGTCTCTCATACACCCTACACCCCACCACCCTCCCTGTGGACATGGGGTCTGTTGGGAGTTGTAGTGCTGGTCTAACACACACCCCACCCACCTCTCACACACACTGACCCTCCACCACCCTCCCTGTGGACATGGGGGCCTGTTGGGAGTTGCAGTTGTGACCTCTCTCACACACTCCACCCTCCACCACCCTCCCTGTGGACATGGGGGCCTGTTGGGAGTTGTAGTGCTGGTCTAACACACACCCCACCCACCTCTCACACACACCCGACCCTCTACCACCCTCCCTGTGGACATGGGGGCCTGTTGGGAGTTGCAGTTGTGACCTCTCTCACACACCCGACCCTCCACCACCCTCCCTGTGGAAATGGGGGCCTGTTGGGAGTTGCAGTTGTGACCTCTCTCACACACCCCACCCTCCACCACCCTCCCTGTGGACATGGGGGCCTGTTGGGAGTTGTAGTGCTGGTCTAACACACACCCCACCCACCTCTCACACACACCCGACCCTCTACCACCCTCCCTGTGGACTTTGGGGCCTGTTGGGAGTTGCAGTTGTGACCTCTCTCACACACCCGACCCTCCACCACCCTCCCTGTGGACATGGGGGCCTGTTGGGAGTCGTTTACATTTTGGTGAGTATGTAGCCCGCATGCATAGGTTAGGGCCTGGGAGCTTTTTCTTCTCAGTTGTGTGATGCAGGCCATGTCTATGTGCTCGTGGTGCTTGGTTTTCACTTACCAGCCTCTTCTCCTTCTTCAATTCCTTCCATGCTCTCTGGGCGCAGTATGCCCAGCACCTTTTCCTCCCAATCAGTATAGGGTATGGGCTCCGGGGGTGTGCCACCACCAGTGTGATGTGCTCGAAGATGGTTTTTGGCACGGATGCCTTTGACCCTGGTTTTTAGGTCATGCCACAGCCTCTGGATCTCGTGCTTTGTCCTTGGCACGGTCCCTGACGCATTCACCCAAGTTACTATCCTGTCCCACATGTGATTTTTCTGGGCCACGGTGGTCTGCTGGACTAGTGTCCCGAATAAGTGGGGTTCAACACGGATGATTTCATCCACCATGACCTTCAACTCTGTCTCCGTGAATTTGTTTTTTTTTTTGAGTGCCATGGTGTGTGGTGCTCAAGGTGTGGGTTGATTGTTTTGGGAGGTGCAGGTGTGTGGTGTGTAGGAATGGTGTGGTGAGTGTTTGTATGGTGGGTGTGTTTGGGTGGTGGTTGTATGTGTGCAATTTGTCTCTACTGTTCGTCATCTCGGGCCTCTTGCTAGCAGCTATGCTGTGATGCAAAGGACTGTGGTAGTGGGTGGGAGTAATGTTATAGTCTGTGTCGTGGTTGTGTCCCAATGGTTGATGGCAGTCAGGTGCTAGGTGGGTGTGTTGACTTGAGTGGATTAGTAGGTGCTTGGGGGGTTGTCATTGTGGCTTGTGATTGGTGTGGGTGTTTCAGGTGGGTGGGTGTCCTGTGTAGTGTGTTTTGTATTTACTTCCGTCAGCCATTTGTGAATTGGTTTGACGGTAGGGATGGTGTCCGTGTAGTCCTTCCGCTGGGATGCTGGATTTCTCGTAGCATTGTTTCCGCAGCGGTCGTGGATGGGGGTGAGTTCCATGGAACTGGCGGCGTTATCCTAATCGCGGAAACAAAGCATCCGCAGGTATTGCGGTGGCTGTGCCTGTTCCCGCGGTCATGTTCGTCCGCGGCGGATGGAGTTTCTTAGGTTCCGTCCGCTTGCGGCGGTCTCAGGTGTACTCCGTCCGCCGCGGACGGGGTTTGCTGTACTCCATCCGCCGCGGACGGAGTTTAATGGCATTTTTATCCTAATCGCAACGGCGGGTTCTCCGCGGCGCGGTCGGGAGTATCTTGGCCGCGTCCGTGGCAGACGGATCCCATTTCCGTCCGCCATCATAATCGACCCCTAAGTGTTTGTTTTGAGTACATTCAGGGCTATGTATTAGTGCAAACTCTGCATCAAGATATTTTTACAGATGTTATAAGGAAAAATGTGGAGATTTATTTTAAATTTTTTACATGTTTTCTTAACTTTTCTTGAAGTTTAAGAAATGCAAACAACAACAAATAAACATACCCCAGGGAACACTGATGACATAAATGTATGCATGGCTTTTCCTCTTGGTCTGCACATTACAATTTGCAACTTTAGGGCAGATCGCTAAAATGTGGCAGAATCACTGTTTATGGTGCACTGTTCAGTTGATGAAAGACATCCAGGACTATATGGGGCATATGGAAACTATATACTGATTAAATCTGTGCAGTCTAATGTATCTAATGACGCAAGTCTAATCTTCCTTGCCCTTACTAAATGGTAGAGAAAATTAATTGAATATGATGCTTGACAGATTTTTTGCAATTTCTCCCCAAAACCCGGTAATGCCCTTCAAACTTCAAGCACAAACATGTACCTATGGCACAGAATGGTATTCCTTTCAGTCTTTGTAGTGTGCTCATATCACATATTCATGGATTTTCAATGTTCTTAGGATTTCCATATGTAATAAACTGAGTGCAACGGATCTGAGAATGTTCAAAAGCAATTACAATCGAAATACTTATTTTGTGTACCTGTCATTTGGTAACAGATATCAGCCATGAGCTCTATGGAAATCTAATACAACCATATATTTTCAATATCTAAACATCCTAAGATTTCTATCCTAGTGCTAAAGATTTCTCTCACACTGACTGGCTGGTGCAATGTGTTGAGTATGTCATTTGCCAGATTTTCAGCAATTATTCCCGATAACGTGGTATTTTCTGCAATCTTTATTGAAAATAAATATATTTCTGGCCAGATTTGATGCACATTGTGATCCCATGTGTGTGAGGTTGTAAGGAATGATATAATTGCTTCTCATTTTTAATCAGGTTATTTTGCTGGCTTTAGAACTCTGGGCTCTTTATTACTGTTAAACAGTAGTAAATCGCTTTTGATTCCCACCTAAAACATGTTGTGTCACTGTACTCTGTTTGGCTTATAAACCCACTGTAGATGTTACAGTAAACTGCAACCATTGCATGAGCAGTAAAATGTTATAAGTGAGCTGCATTGTGTATTTACTCCATCCACATACATGACAAAACTGCAAGCCTACCAGGGGCATCACTGAGCTCTGACTGGACTGGAGTTTTAAGCTACTGTAGTAACATAGGGAAAGGAAAAGTGCCTTTGCCATGTAGGAAAGCATTCTTTTATGTATCAATATAACCCCTAAAGTGTACCTTTCTAGCCTACAATACAGAATTCCTACTATTTATATAAAGAAAATAAAGTGGTGGCAACCTCTATATTTAAGAAAAGGGGCCCTTAGACTTAAGGCTTCAAAGCTATTTCACTGTGTAGGTCAAGGTTTCATAGAACGGGTCAAACAGTGATTACAATATATAATTGTATTTCTAACATTTTTTCTCAACTAGGTGAAATGTTAGCAAAAGCTTTCTTAGTTATATCTTACATAACTTTAAACATGTATTTTCATAACAAAATCAGATTTTTGATAACTTAGGTGAAAAATTAACTTTGATCCAGAACTGGAAAACACATTCTTAGATAGGAGACACTGGCTCAGAATACAATGACCTGCCTATGTGACAAGGAAAGACTGGCAGGTGTTTACAGCTGCCCACTTAGCAGAGGATAATTATCTGGGAGTGGTCAGGAACAGTTGGTAGAACAAAGTGCAGTATTACCACTACTTCTTCTTACTAGAGATTCGTATTCCTATTCATTCCCAGGAACCACCTAGTGAGGCTCCAGTCATAGAGGAAGAGAAAACCAGTGTAGACCCTGTCAGGTGTGAAGATAGCTCTAATAGAGGTATACTAAGGAGTTGTAGACAGACCTGTCTGGTGGCATGGTTTCCATATTGACAGTGACTCTCCTGGGAAATTAATTGTAAAGTAAAGCAAAGAAGAAGTGATAGAAAAGGATGTAGAAAGACTGCAAGATAATAATTAGGATTGGATGGTGGAATTACTGTAGTCATTGGCTAGGGAACATGATAAATCCGGCACCAGTGACGAAAGGTCTAATAGGGGAGTGTTAAAGAGCTGTAGACAGGCCTATCTGGTGGTAGTACATCCATATTAAAACAGAGGCTCCTTGGTATTTGTAAATTAAAGCAAAGGAGAAGTGCTAGAAATGGTTGTGGGGAGGCTGGAAGAAAATAATTGGGTTTGGTTACTCTAGTCACTGGTTATGGAACAAGATAAACATGGTACGCAACCACCACCTTGTCAAAACATTTCTCGACATGGAAAGACTCCACTTGTAGAAGAGGGCCCTGATGTAAGAAAATTCCTGACTTGTGCTGGTTGAAGATGACTCATCTAGGGTTTCAAGAACTTAGAACTCATGCTGGCACCTAGGGACTGAACCCTCCCTATAGGGTAAAACGTTTAGCCTCCTGTGTGCCTGCTAAAAGAAAACAAAAAGTATAACTACTGACACTAAGAGGGCCCAGCTGACCACAGAGAACTGGACATTGCAGTAGACCTGAATGGAAAGAGAAAAATTACCTTGAAGCCTGCCCTAAGAAATATGAGCTACAGGGTTGCCCAGGAGGAACTTTCAAAGCAGATGAAGAAAGGTGGGCCAATATTTCCCCTCTCAGAGGACAAGATCAAGGTGCTAAGACTTTCCCAAATAGCCTGCAATGAAGATGAGCATAAAACCTAGGTTTACCCTAATTAGATCATTTTGCGACACTGAAAACAGGTTCAGCGGGACCTCAGGGTAAAGGTATCCAACCTCGTGGAGCCCTGCCTGGCTATATCTTCCAGCTTTAATTCTGCGAAAAGACTTTGACTTTTAAAAAGCTGACTAAATCCAAAGGTAAAACCTTGAACAATGAAAAGACAGCAGGTAAATCTGATCGACAAAGTACCCTCAATTTCCACAAAATCTGGCTTTTTTCCACATTAAGCTTTTGCCTCCAAAGCAGATGGCTTCAAAAGAGATGTAACCAACTTTGAGGGACCAAATTTTGCCACCGACCTGTGCATTGCCAAGCTGGAAGATTTGCAACCTGATTCACAATTAAGAAGAAGGGTTATTCCTTCACAAACGTGAGGAATTTCTCGTCCTCCATATTTCAAGATCATCATGTCCAATGGCACTTGTAATACAGTGGATGAGTGATCTGTCAATTTTGTGATGGTGCAACCCTTCCACCCGAAATCTAAATTTGGCCCTTTGACTTCCATTTGAGAGAATTTAATGTCCTCCACTATTTCACACTATGCCTGAAATTGCTCTGTTGTATCAATCAAAGGTGAACTGTTACTTAATGGGTCCTGACTTTTTCTAATCACTTTTTGCTTTAGAATTTTATAAATGCATATCGGTTGCGCCCCATATTCTGTCTGGTATTCTTTTGCTAATTAAAATGTACTGGTACTTAGCATATATTTTCCTGGGGATTGCCTGCTGTATGTTCCATAGCCACCAGAAGTTGAGCAGATATTATCTCAGAATTTTGGCTTCAATAGGCTGTGTGTCTTAACTTTTTAGGGATCACAAAAGTTCATAGAAATAACCACATTTCTGAAAGGTATTAGGCTTGTGGTTCGTCAATGGGTTTTTGTTGACCGCATGCAATAAACTTGGTGTAGCGTGTTCAAAAGCAACTGAAATGCAAATTTAGGGTACTTATCTTTAGTCCCATGCTTCAGGCCTGGACTACACAGAAACTTACTGAAACCTTATATTTTTAATATTATTGCATTCAAAGATGGCTATCACTTGTTGGCAGACAAAAATAGTAGAATTCTGATTTATCTGATGTGTTTTTCTAGATTTGTAAGTTCATGTTTTAAATCACTTAACACAAAAACACTTTATTAAAAAAATGTCCTCAGAATCACCTGGCATTCTCGGCAATATGGAATTTGGATAGCATAAATTACCCTTATTTATAAACTCCAATTCTAGGATATGTTTCAAAAATACAAAGTTTCCATTCAACCATCATTTCTATTCATTTGTTTGCATTATCAAGTGAGGTATGGTTGGTACAAAGTGCAGAAACACTGTAAACCTTGGCTCAACTATTGGCTCTGCATATCATGGACATTTAAAAAACTACAAACACTTACTTGTGTGACAGGAGTCAGATCGATGCAATGTATATCATTTTTGTGGATCTGCCTTTAGTGGAAAATGTAACAGGTGAAAATATCTGTTAGACAACAGGGTTCAGGTTGGCAGAGGTAGGCACCCTGTCCAAGCTGGAACCACAATCCTTGTCAGGGTAGATCACAACACAACCTAAATTATCCTGTGCTCTCCCACTGAGCAGTCAGGCTTAACAGTAAGACGCAATGTGTAAAGTATTTGTGCAATACTTCAAAAACAACACAGTGAAAACACCACAAAAAGACTCCACACTAGCTGTTTCTTTACCTCCAGGCTGGGACTGTGATAGTCGAACCGAAGCTGTTTCTTTACCTCCAGGCTGGGTCTGTGAGTTGCAGATTTTATCCCCGCATTTCTGCCAACTGCTCGCGGAACCCGCTGCGTGGGTCCCGCTTCGTGTGGGGCTGTCTGTGCTGGCTGAGGAGTCAGCGCTTTAACGCTGGGACATTGCCAGAAGGAGGTTGACTGAGCAGGGCTGCGAGCGTGTTGCGGGCGCAGGACTACAAGTCCCAGGAGCGCCCGCAACCCCCAATTGCCACCACCTGGGACGCTCTCCCTGCAGGCTCCTCCCCGTCTTCTTCACGGTAAAAGCCGTCACTGCTGGTTCTCCGGTGGATCGCTCCAAGCTGTTTCTTTACCTCCAGGCTGGGACTGTGATAGTCGAACCGAAGCTGTTTCTTTACCTCCAGGCTGGGTCTGTGAGCTGCAGATTTTATCCCCGCATTACTGCCAACTGCTCGCGGAACCCGCTGCGCGGGTCCCGCTTCGTGTGGGGCTGTCTGTGCTGGCTGAGGAGTCAGCGCTTTAACGCTGGGACATTGCCAGAAGGAGGTTGACTGAGCAGGGCTGCGAGCGTGTTGCGGGCGCAGGACTACAAGTCCCAGGAGCGCCCGCAACCCCCAATTGCCACCACCTGGGACGCTCTCCCTGCAGGCTCCTCCCCGTCTTCTTCACGGTAAAAGCCGTCACTGCTGGTTCTCCGGTGGATCACTCCAAGCTGTTTCTTTACCTCCAGGCTGGGACTGTGATAGTCGAACCGAAGCTGTTTCTTTACCTCCAGGCTGGGTCTGTGAGCTGCAGATTTTATCCCCGCATTTCTGCCAACTGGTCGCGGAACCCGCTGCGCGGGTCCCGCTTCGTGTGGGGCTGTCTGTGCTGGCTGAGGAGTCAGCGCTTTAACGCTGGGACATTGCCAGAAGGAGGTTGACTGAGCAGGGCTGCGAGCGTGTTGCGGGCGCAGGACTACAAGTCCCAGGAGCGCCCCGCAACCCCCAATTGCCACCACCTGGGACGCTCTCCCTGCAGGTTCCTCCTCCCTCTCATTCTGACTGTATATCTTTAACAGCCGTGTCCCGCAGCACGGGAGCGACCGGGAAAAGCCCGGGACAAGGGCAGGACCGTCTGTGGCCGTCGGTGACCGTGGGAGGCCGGGCTGGGCCAGGTCACTGTCATTTATTGTTCTTGTTCTGTATGTTATGTTGTGCACCCTTGGAGTAGTTAGTTCGGGTTTGAGATTGGTTTACCATATATTGCTTAGCAGTTGATATGTCTAGTTCACTTCCGTCTTGTGTGGGTGCTTCTTTCCTTGGGCCTCTCGATAAATATTTCGAGAGGGCACACAAGGAGATAGACAAGGAACTCCTTTTAAGTGAGAGACGCGCTGAGCGTCGTCGTTCCATTGAACACCTTAAGCAATTACCACTGTCTATCTTACCACATTTAAATAACACGCTGGTTATGGTTGCTCAAGGGAAGTCGGCCTACGAGGCAGATACGTCTGGTATGGACCAAATCTCCAGTATATTCAGGGCTCCTAACGTCTCCCCAGCACGCTCCAGAATTCATAGTGAGGATCATATAAATAGTCATTCCTCTACCTCCATTAGTTTAATTGATCTTAACACTCCAATCACTCAGAGCATGGCACCCAACCTGCACTCAACACTTACTAATCGGTCAATAGGCTGTGTTGGTCCTTGCGAGAACATTTTGTTACCACCGCCAGAGCCAACCTGCACGAAGGGATGACAGACGTAGCCAAATGGATGTCGAACAGCCGCCTGAAACTGAACTCGGACAAGAAGGAAGTCCTCATCCTGGGATCATCACCCTCCGCCTGGGACGACTCCTGGTGGCCCCCCGCCCTGGGCAGCGCACCCAAACCCACAGACCACGCACGCAACCTGGGCTTCATCCTGGACTCCTCCCTCTCCATGACCAGACAAGTCAACGCCGTCTCCTCGTCGTGCTTCAACATCCTGCGCATGCTACGTAAGATCTTCCGATGGATCCCCACCGAGACCAGGAAGACGGTCACCCAGGCCCTCGTCACCAGCCGTCTGGACTACGGCAACTCCCTATACGCCGGAACCACCGCCAAACTCCAGAAGAGACTCCAGCGGATCCAGAACACCTCAGCACGACTCATCCTGGACATCCCCCGCCGCAGCCACATCTCCGGACACCTGAGAGACCTGCACTGGCTCCCGGTCAACAAGAGAATCACCTTCCGGCTCCTCACCCACGCACACAAAGCCCTACACAACCAAGGCCCAGGATACCTCAACAGCCGCCTCAACTTCTACGCTCCCAAACGCCAGCTTTGATCGACCAGCCACGCCCTCGCCGCCGTCCCCCGCATCCGAAGAGCCACCACAGGAGGAAGGTCCTTCTCCTACCTGGCCACCAAGACTTGGAACTCCCTTCCGACCCACCTCCGCCTGACCCAAGACCACCTCGCCTTCAGGAAGCAGCTCAAGACCTGGCTGTTCGAGCAGTAACGGACCCCCTCCCCCCAGCGCCTTGAGACCCTCCGGGTGAGTAGTGCGCTATATAAATGCTTTGATTGATTGATTGGTTACACAATAATAGTGCTAGCAGACCCAAGCCTACCAAGTAAAAAATGGTTGTGTCTTCCCCCCTAGGAAAAAAAGGAAAAAGGGTGGTGTCAAAAGAAAGGGTTCTTGTCAACAAATTCCCTCTCCTTTTTTAGTTAACCCTATTACCGACTTCATGGCTCTGCCGGTGGTTGAGGCTCCTATAGCATCACCGTATCACCCAACCCTACCCGAAGTTGTTGCATCTGGGTTTAATAAGGAGAGTTTCGATATTTTTGAGAAACTCATAAAATCATATATGCTACCCTTGATGGAACGAGTAAGGTTACTGGGAGAAAAAATTGATCGTTTATTGGCTCCTGTTGCTATTCCCCATCCCATTAATTATGAAGGGCAGCCTAACCCTCCACTTTTGCCTAGTGTCACAAATAATGCTTCTAGTAATCAACTTAAAAATAATAAAACTGTAGGTTCTACAAAATCTAAAGCCCCGGATTTGGTATCTAAACCCCCTTGTGTCACCAATCTTGCTAAAGCAAAACCTATGGGGGTTTCCAATAAACCATCCATAGAGGTATTATTGCCACCTGCTAAACATGGGGCTGCTAAATCTGTCAACCCAAATCGGAGACAATTTACAAACCGTAGGAATATTGTGGAACTCCCCCCTGACTCAGCCAATTTTGTGATTATACTAACGAGAGTGCCCCCAATTTCTAATGGGAATCGGGAAAATAACGAAAATTTAAAAAATAAAGTCATTTTCTGGCTGAAAACTAATAGACCCCTTCCTGCCCATCTTAATGGGGATATTATTTCAGTCAGTGGGTGGGTTTACGCCCTAAGGATATAGAGGGTGATACTGTGATTATCAACTTTAGGGACCACAGAGTCGCTCCCCACCTGTCTGACTGGTATGTGGGAAATAATGAGGGAGGGATCTCCACGCGGAATCTCAGCTATTTATATCCCGAGACTCTTCTTAAACCACCCGGCCAACATCGTTCCAAAAGAGAGCACCAGTCCCTTAAGTGGACTAATTTTACACCCAGTTTCTATGGTCCACCAACAAATTCAGAGGCCCTGTTTTTCTCCAATGCACAATCAAGTTATAATAGCTCTTCACACACCCCGAACTGGGTTAATCCCAAGCCCCAGTTCTTAGGCCTACCCCCTACATCAGTCTTTCCACACTGTAACCAGCCCCAAAGTTTTTACCCTGTCCGTAACAATCAAAGTAAATTTACCCAGCCCAATGAGCATTGGAGCATCCCGCTGAGGAATCTTTATGAGCCCTTGTCAGGGCTGGCATTTAATGATTGACCAGCTATTCTATCTGGGACTACGGAGGGTAACACAGATTGTACGGGCTTTGTAGATGCCCTAGTTAACCCATTGTGCCATATGGAAATTTTAAATGACCGAGCAGCCCCAAGTGATAAGGGGGGCTCTCCCTATCTGTGTTCGTCCGGTGATATGGAGATGGTACCAGAAACAGTATTATTTGTGGCCCCAACTGCTGAGAATGTTAAAACGGGTCTAGGCAATCAGGGTGGGTCCCCTGGCACTTACACCGAGGATACTTATGGAGTTGCCCTTACCGATGATAGAGTTGCTCCTATGAACGACGAAGCTCACTTCCCTGTTATAGATATTGCCAGCGTCGCAGTTGATAGAAATGGTACCATCCTGGGTTGTTGGAATATAGCTGGTCTGGAGTCGCGCATGTGTATTACTGATTGGATCAATTTTATACGTCATGGTGACGTTTGGTCCTTTCAGGAAACTTGGGCGCTCCTTCCAGTGTTCCTCTCAGGCTACCTGAACTTCAGCAAACCTTCGATTAGAGGACATAGAGGTCGAGCTATGGGTGGCTTGTCAGTTTGGGTCCGTCAATATGAGGGTGTGTCAGCTGAGGAAGTTTATATTGACAGCCCAGATATATTAATGGTTAGTATTAAATCTACCAGTGGGTTAAATATTCTGTTGATTAATGTATATGCTAGGGGCATCCAGGGTGGCAGGGTCTCACCTACTCTCCTCTGTTTGCATGCATACTTAAGTGATGCTCCAACAGTTGGTCATTTGATTGTAATGGGCAATTTGAATACCTGCTTTGAACCTCTGAGTCTAGACGATGGCCTCCTAACAGAGACTGAGTATTTGGTATGGGGGATACCTCAACTTGATTTAGCCCCGATCAAAAAATGGTCTCAATCTGCTATTTTTATTAAAGGGTTATGTCTGGATCTGGGATTACGTGCCCTAAACGGTAGAGTGCGCTCCGATAGGTTGGGTAAATATACCTTTAGTAATGGTAGATACAGTAGCCGCATTGACTATGTATTATTGGATGTGAAACTATGGCCTAGGGTAGTGGACATGGAAATAAAGCCACGTCCGGAAAGCGATCACGATCCTTTGGTGGCGGAAATAAGGGATAGTAGCTTTTTGAGGCCGGCTAAATGCCTGCCTAATATAGTCCAGGAGGCAGTTGTTCTCACTAATGATATGAGGAGGGTACGTTGGCCAAAGATCTCTGTAGATATTGAAGCTCGCAAAACGATTAGATCTTTGGTCTCTAACTTTCTGGTTGAGATTTCCAAATGTGACTCACAGGAGGTGATCAATACAATGATTACAGACACGCATACCAGCTTGTTTATGTCTTTAAAACAACTATTTGTAAAGTCTGTTCCTAAAAAGGGTAATAGGGGGATTAAGAAATCTTCTAACTGGTTCAATAAAGAGTGGCGTCGGACCCATGTAGAACTGTTTAAAGCCCTAAAACTTAAGAACCCTGCTCTTATTAGGTCCTGCAGGAAGGCCTTCAATGCTGCTAAACGTTCTGCTAAGGCCACCTGGGACGAAGAATGGTGGTCAACTCTAACCGAAGCTTGTGGCTCTAGGAACTTGCAACGGTTTTGGCACCTACTTAAATGGGGTCTGTCTCAGGATGACCGCCCCAGCCCAGCCTCGGTGGATCAACAACAATGGGTACTATATTTTGAGAAACAATTTAGGTGCCTCAATGATGCATATGAAAACATGTCCTGGCCACTGTTGGTTGAGCCCCTAGAGTTTACGGATAGAGATGTCGAATTAGTCTTGCAATCTATTCCAAGGGGTAAGGCACCAGGACCCGATTGTATTCCAGCTGATTTATTCCAACATGATCATGACCTTTGGGTACCATATTTAGTCCATCTGGTAAATGCTCTGGCCACAGGTGCCAGAATCCCTGAATCCTGGGCAGGTGCAGAAATTCTGCCCATCTACAAAAAAGGTGATCGGTCGGTTCCGTCTAATTACCGTCCGATCAGTCTTATTGATGCGGTGCAAAAAATTACAGCCCGCCTGGTTCTTGCCAGGATCCAGGAATGGATTGAGGATTATAATATTCTAACCCCTCTCCAAGCCGGCTTTAGACCCCACGTGAGCACTCTAGACTAGGCCTTCCGTTTTATGCTTCTTTATTGGAAGACGGTTCTCCTGGGCAAAGGCACCCTATACGCAGCCTTCGCGGACCTGTGGTCTGCTTTTGATCTCATCCCGAGGGCTGGGTTGTGGAAGTGCTTATTAGAACTGGGTATGCCACCTCCCCTTGTTCGCCTCTTGGTGAATCTACATGCACACACCTATGCCCAGGTTCGCTGGGGCAAACCAGGGGAGGTGACGGATAGGTTTCCTGTGGCCAAAGGTGTTAGGCAAGGGTGTGTGCTGGCCCCCACCCTCTTTTCCTTATATATTAACAGGGTTACCAAGTACTTTGAAAACCACCCCACGGATGCTCCAACCCTAGCTGGAATGAAAATTCCGTTGCTCATGTTCGCTGACGAGACTCTTTTGATTTCAAAAACCAGACAGGGTCTTCAACAAGCCTTGACGAAGTTTGAGTACTTCTGCAGCGAACATGAGCTCGAGGTGAATGTGTCAAAGACCAAATTTATGGTCTTAAGAGGACACAACCAAATCACCGCAAGGGTTACTATGGGGGGGACACCATTGGAACAAACTAAGTACTTCACTTACCTGGGTGTTACATTTAGTGAGACCCTTAATTGGTCTCACCAGGTTGAGCTTATGGCTTTAAAGCACCTGCAGATTGGTGGTGCCTTGACTAAAGAGCAAAAAGGTTCCTTTACTCGGCCAATGTCACCGCTACTTATGATTTATGGGTCTAAGGTTTTACCCTCAGTCTTATATGGGGCGGAATTATGGGGCTTTAGCAAATTGGATCCCCTGAGAACAGCCCAAAACAAATTCCTTAGGGTGGTAACGGGTCTCCCACAGTCAACTCCATGGATCCCGCTTCTGTATGACCTTGGGTGCCAACCGGTGGAGGATCAAGCAAGGTTCCGCCCATTGGCATTTTGGCGACGCCTATGGACAACGCCGGAACTTCTTCTTTATGCAAGGGCTTGCCTGGAGGTCAAAGATCTTCATGGTTCCTCCAATATAGGCTGGTTTAAGGATTTAAGTTCTTCCCTCCTTGCCCTGGGGTATGGTGACCTGTGGACAGGCCCCGAATCTGCTGTCTTCCCCTCAAAAAAAGCCCTAAAACGGCGCTATTGGGACTGGGTGGTTTACGAGAGACACTTGAGACTGTGCTCAAGCAATCTCACAGGTCTATTCATTGTCCATAAAGACACTCCCAAGCTTGAAAAATATTGGGACATGATTACAAAGCCCCTGGATCGCAAACTGTTCCACCAGTTCAGATGTGGCTTGTTGCCCCTAAGGGATTTCACCAAAAAGTGGGGTTCTGGCGGGTCTGGGCACTGTCCAAAATGTCTAGGCCAGGGAGAAATTTTAGACCACTTCTTGTTTGTGTGTCCTTTGTATACCACCCCTAGAGCTAAATGGTTAAGCCCGGTTTGTAGATGCCTAGGTACCCGCTCAGCTGTTGAAGAGAGTCGAATTTTAAAAACTAACCTGACCCCATTAATTGTTGTGGGGGTAGCAAAATATTTAGGCTGGGCTTGGCTACATAGAAGCAGGTTTATCAAAAATACTTAGCCGGGGTTTTATCAATGTTTTTGCTTACCTGCTTACAAATAGCTTGTTTTATTGTATTCGCTGGTTATGCTCGTGTTAATGCTAACTTGTTTTTATTCCCATGAAGTCTGTATATGTGATTTAATATGGTCTTAGAGTTTTACTCATGTATATATTGTATTTTATGTCTTTTATGATGCATTAATCGAATAAAGACTTCTTGAATGAATGAATGACTCCACACTAGGTTATAAAAAACAATTATGATTTCCCAAAAAAAACCATGCCAAAGCAACAAAAATGCAATGTGTAGAAGTTGTGCTAGGAATGTTTGAGGAATAAATATCAAAATAACGTTAAGAAGCAATAAGTGCTTCAATGGGGTATCTGGTCACTCTAGACCAAGGAAAAGTCAAAAGTTTAAGCCGACCACGATTGAACGTGGGCTGGATACAGGGACACACTTGAGCCTGCTGAACTAAAATACCTTGATCCAGGATGCGTCATTGTTGACAAGGTTGATCGGTACTGAAGAGATGATGTATCCGTGTTGAGCCATGCAGTGAATGAGATCCATCAATTTTCTCCGTGCAACAGTGGCGATGCATCAGTTCTGAGAGAGAGGTGGTTCCGAATGTGATGCACGCTGCTGCACCCATAGAAGGCGATGCAGTAATACAAAAGACGATGTGCTGGTTCCAAGGAAAAGACTCTGGGTCCGCTCCATGCAGCGCCAAAGGAACGCTGGTTCTGATGGCGATGCGCAGAGTTCGCTCCTCTAAAGGATGCGGATGCACTACTTCCAACTCTCACAAAGGCAAAGACATGCCAGTTCTGATGCGGATGCAGGGGTTCTGAATGAAGAAGCACCTTAGGCCTCTCTTCCAAATGGTCCGAGACTTATCAGGGCAGACTCAAATACAAGTGGTTCAAGTCATTGAAATCCCTGAGACTTGGGAACAGGAAGCAAGCCTGCAAGCCCTTGGAGTCACTCTGGGTTTAAGTAATGCATGTCCAGTCATTCTCATACATGCAGGAGAACAGCAGGCAGCAGGGCAGCTCCAAAAGTCAAGAGCACAGCAAATAAGCAGTACAACATTGTAGCAGTCTCTTCAGCAGCACAGCAGCTCTTCTTTCCAGCAGAGTAATCACAGGTTCAGACGTGAATTGATTTGGCAGTGCCGGAAGTTCGGTAAATATCCCCAGTGCTGCCTTTGAAGTGGGGATACTTCAAAGAAAGTGTTGAAGTGCGCAGATGTTCTCCCTTCCTGCCCTGGCTCCAGACATGCTGTAGGAGGGTAATCTAACCTTTGTGTAGGGACAGGACACAGCCATTGCAGGTTTAAGTGACAGTTTAGCACCCCCATCCTGCTCAGGATGACCCATCTGCATGCAGATGACCACTGATGCACATCAAAGCTTCCTTTTTGTGTGACTGTCTAGCGGGAATGCAGGGAACCAGCTGTCACCCACCCCAGACGTGCATTCCAGAGACAGGCAGAGGGCACTAAATGGCTAAAGAAAGTAAATACCAACTTTCTAAAAAGTAGCATTTGTTTAACAAATTAAAAATCCATGAATTGTGATTTTGAATTGTAAGTTCAGTGACCCTAAACTAAAAAAGTCTATCGCTTTACAATTGGGAATTACATTTAAAAGATTTATTAAGGTAATCCCAATGTTATCCTATGGGAGGGATAGGCCTTGCAGTAGTGAACAACTACATTGGGAGTTTTTCACTTCCAATACATGCTAAGTGTAAAAGTATATGACCTGCCTTTTAAATATGCTGCACCCTGCCTTGTGGGTTATAAAGGGCCTACTTTAGGGGTGACTTATATGAATAAAAAAGGAAAGTTTAGGCCTGACAAGAGGGTTTACTTGCCAGGTCGATATGGCATTGTAAAACTGCACACACCGGCTCTGCAGTGGCATGCCTGAGACATGGTTAAGGGCTACTTGTGTGGGTGGCACAATTAGTGCTGTAGGCCTACTAATAGTGTTTCATTTAAAGTCCCTGGGCACACATAGTTCACTTTACTAGAGACTTATAAGTAAGTTAAATATGGCAATTGTGGATAAACCAATATTACTACGTTTAAGGGGGAGAGCATAAACACTTTGGCACTGGTCATCAGTGGTAAAAATGCACTAAAGCTAGCAGAAACTATGTCAGAAAAATGGAGGGAGGCAGGCAAAAAGTTGGGGAACAACCACCCTTAGGGTCTCAGGTCTAACAACATTGCTACCCATTTCTATTTTTTCAAAAAGTATCGTGACTAAATGACCTCTTTCCGAATCTAGAATGTTTTCCACCTTCAGCAATCTGTGGCTAAAAGATATCTCTCATGAACGTCACAGGTTTCTCACACAAATTGCAAGAACTTATAAAGCACATATATTATCAATCTTGGTTATTTTCTTACACTAAAAAAGAAAAATGCAAACAGCATCTGTATCCTCGCTCAGACACATACACACAACTCCTTGCTCTTGAAATGGGGGAGAACAGAGCTGGGAAGAAAGCAACCGGAAACTGGATTTTTTCTTACAATTGTATATGTCCCCCTGCAAGTCGTCAGACACTTTTTACATTTTTGTTACCCCCAAAAAATTATCAAAAAAAGTATTTGACTCCTAGCTTGTGCACAGAACTACCTATGTATCCAACTCTACCTTCCCTTGTCTCCACCTTCCTCCTTGCCTTTCACTTCCCCTTCACATCTTCCACCTTAACTATTTCCCTCAGGTCTTTATGTTTTCTTTCTTGGTGTCTTAGTGTTCCTCCTCGTCTGAATTTTTCACCTTCTGATTAGTGCTTAATTTGTAAATAGACTGGGCACAAAATATTTCCAAGGAGGCCTCTGCAGCTTGTGTCACTACAGTGCCCCCTGCGAGCGCTGCCAAACACTCGTACAAGTAACACCTTTCTACCATTACCGTCCAAATTGTCCCAAGCACACTGGTAATACTATTTCTACTTGTATATTGAAATGTTAAACGCTTTGCTCATGTGACTCTTCAAAAAACAATGACTGACAGTGACGCAATGAGGATGACTGCCTTAGATATGTGCCGGTGCTATGATATAAGTACCGGGCACTGGAAAATACCTGCACATATTAAGGACTGCATTTGATGTTAACTCCGTTTCCCTTTTTGAAATATGTCAAACTGATATCTTTTGTATCACCTTTTCATTATAAAGATCAGTTTCATTAGATATGTAGTCAGCCAAACTTTTCTATAGTTTGGATACTCAGTAGCGGATTCTTGAAATTAGGATTAACTAGAATATTTTTACAGGAAACCTCCAATTTAATTTGCAACACGTTAGGCATTCGACATGGACAGTGGCCGAAACAGGGTATCATTAGTATAATTAGTTATAATTTATTAATCAATTTTTTAATGCAGCAACAAATGGAATGAAAATGACCAGTCTCCAAACATACTATATAAATGTAGATGACTTGCATTTCAGATTATACATGAAGAAAAAACAATAATGGATAATTTCCTGTTTCAAATATTCATAAATATTTTCAAAATGGAATCTCAGTCGTTTTCCTTGAGCACAAGAAGATATATATTTTTGGCTCTGTAATTATTAAAAGAAAGAAAGAGTTGGAGCAAAAATGCAAAAGTGAAGAGTGGTGGTTCCGAATGTGATGCACGCTGCTGCACCCACAGAAGGCGATGCAGTGATACTAAAGGCGATGTGCTGGTTCCAAGGAAAAGACTCTGGGTCCGCTCCATGCAGCGCCACAGGAACGCTGGCTCTGATGGCGATGCGCCGGGTTCGCTCCTCTAAAGGATGTGGATGCACTGCTTCCAGCTCACACAAAGGCAAAGACATGCCAGTTCTGATGAGGATGCATGGGTTCTGAATGAAGAAGCACCTTAGGCCTCTCTTCCAAATGGTCCGAGACTTAGCAGGGCAGACACAAATACAAGTGGTTCAAGTCATTGATATCCCTGAGACTTGGGAACAGGAGGCAAGCCTGCAAGCCCTTGGAGTCACTCTGGGTTTAAGTGATGCATGTCCAGTCATTCTCATACAAGCAGGAGAACAGCAGGCAGCAGGGCAGCTCCGTAAGTCAAGAGCACAGCAAATAAGCAGTTCAACAGTGTAGCAGTCCCTTCAGCAGCACAGCAGCTCTTCTTTCCAGCAGAGTAATCCCAGGTTCAGACGTGTATTGATTTGGTAGTGCCAGAGGTTTGGTAAATATACCCAGTGCTGCCTTTGAAGTAGGGGATACTTCAAAGAAAGTGTTGAAGTGCACAGATGTTCTCCCTTCCTGCCCTGGCTCCAGACATGCTGCAGGAGGGTAATCTATCCTTTGTGTGGGGACAGGACACAGCCATTGCAGGTTTAAGTGACAGTTTAGCACCCCCATCCTGCTCAGGATGACCCATCTGCATGCAGATGACCACTGATGCACATCAACGCTTCCTTTTTGTGTGACTGTCTAGCGGGAATGCAGGAAACCAGCTGTCACCCACCCCAGATGTGTATTCCAGAGACAGACAGATGGCACTAAATGGCAAAAGTAAGTAAATACCAACTTTCTAAAAAGTGGCATTTGTTTAACAAATTAAAAATCCATGAATTGTGATTTTAAATTGTAAGTTCAGTGACACTAAACTAAAAAAGTCTATTGCTTTACAATTGGGAATTACACTTAAAAGATTTATTAAGGTAATCCCAACGTTATCCTATGGGAGGGATAGGCCTTGCAGCAGTGAACAACTACATTGGGTGTTTTTCACATCCAATACATGCTAAGTGTACAAGTAAATGACCTGCCTTTTAAATATGCTGCACCCTGCCTTGTGGGTTATAAAGGGCCTACTTTAGGGGTGACTTATATGTATAAAAAAGGAAAGTTTATGCCTGACAAGAGGGTTTACTTGCCAGGTCGATATGGCATTGTAAAACTGCACACCACGGCTCTGCAGTGGCAGGCCTGAGACATGGTTAAGGGCTACTTGTGTGGGTGGCAAAATTAGTGCTGTAGGCCTACTAATAGTGTTGCATTAGAGTCCCTGGGCACACATAGTTCACTTTACTAGAGACTTATAAGTAAGTTAAATATGGCAATTGTGGATAAACCAATATTACTATGTTTAAGGGAGAGAGCACAAACACTTTGGCACTGGTCATCAGTGGTAAAAATGCATTAAAGCCAGCAGAAACTATGTCCGAAAAATGGAGGGAGGCAGGCAAAAAGTTGGGGAATGACCACCTTTAGGGTCTCAGGTCTAAAAACATTGCTACCCATTTCTATTTTCTCAAAAAGTATCGTGACTAAATGACCTCTTTCCGAATCTAGAATGTTTTCCACCTTCAGCAATCTGTGGCTAAAAGATGTCTCTCATGAACGTCACAGGTTTCTCACACAAATTGCAAGTACTTATAAAGCACATATATTATTCAAGGATTCAAAGGATTTTTATTTGCTTTGGTACTCAACTGAGGACCACAAACTTAAAAACAATTTACATGAAGGAAATCATAAAAATTAGTATAGTATTAAAAACGACTTTAGAAATTTATAGAGATTATAACAGACCCATTCATTAGGTGGTTGTTTACCTAATGATAACAAATTATTTACTGTAGTAATTTTACATTTCCGATATATCGGGTCAAGATATCTTGCCCGTGCTTTAACTACATTTGGATGGGGACAGACAAATAAAATATGCACAATGTCCTGATCACCTCCTTGGCAGAGGTTACATGTCGGGGAATCTGCTAGTGACCATCTGGAGGTAAAGGTAGATACAGGTAGGATGCCTAAGCGCAACATAGTTATGGCCCTTCTGGCTCCGTGTGAAAGGCAAAACCCCAAATATGGCCGCATTTGCTTATATTCCAATGTCTCGATAAAAGTTTTATATGTAGATAACTTACTACAATATATGAGATCGAGATCATAGCTCAATCTTGGTGTAAAACATTTCAAAAAGAGTTTCAACTGGGATTTTGACCAAGAGAGCAAAATGTCTTTGGTAAGATTAGCAATTTTAAATGCCTCTGACATATTCCTGAAAAAATTAAGTTTTAAAGAATCTGCATTGAATGTCTCGGTCTTTAACAAAAATCTCAATGTTCCTTCCTTTGCATGCAGAATATTGTAAGCCCATCTGATGACATTTGCCACGGCTGTAGCATAGGAGCTTGTTAATGCAAATTCCAGTCTGAAAGCTTGTACAGATGTTGATCTAGAAACCTTTAGTTTTTTTTTCAAGATCTTTCCTTCGGTTATGTCCATATAGGACCATTGCTTTGTTGGTATGTGCTCTGTTGCATAAGATAAAACCGGGGGTATTTTTGCTCTGTACACTTTAAGTAATGAGGAGAAGTGCCTATTTCCGGTAGCAGTATACAATCTAGAGAGTGCCCCGGCATGTATTTCGGATTTTCTCTTTAGGTTATTTATTTGTTTTAAGTTTTGTATGTTCTTTGTGAAAATCCTGCCGAGGTAAGTATATTCTTCTACTTCCTCTACTCTGATCCCATCAAGATTCCAACAGTATTTGACACTTTTTTTCCTACCTGAAAAAGCTACCACTTTGGTTTTTGTTAGATTTGGGATTAAAAAATGATCCTTAGAATAAACATTTAAAGAGTCCAGTAACTTTTGAAGACCAAAAGGTGTAAGGTCCAGCATTACTATGTCATCTGCATATAACAAAGCGTGGATGCTCTGTAAAGCAATCTTTGGCGGCAGACTAGAGCATTGTTGCAGATGGGACGGCAGATCACTCAGATATAATGAAAATAAAATTGGTGCGAGAAGGCACCCTTGTTTAAGACCATTCGAAGTTTTAATTGGTTTAGTCAGTCCTTTTTCACTTCCAATTTGTACCTGGGACCAAGTGTTAGTATGGAGCTTAATTATAATTTGCAGTAAATTTTCGGAAATCCCCAGTCTTCTCAATTTTTTCCATAGTGTAGGTCTATCTACGCGATCGAACGCGGTGGAATAGTCAATAAACGCAGCGTACACTGGTTGTGATTTCTGCCCGATGTATTTGTCTAAAATAGTCTGGAGAATTGAAATGTTATCAGTGACTGAATGATTGGGACGAAAGCCGGCTTGGTACTTCGGTATTATACCCTGCGCGAAGCACCAGTCTTTTAGTCTATCCAATACCTCCGCAGCGAAGATTTTTCCTGTAGCGTCCATCAACGCAATTTGGCGGTAATTACCAGCGATATTATGGCTCCCCTTTTTGTGTATTGGAATTATAGTGCTTCCCTGCCACGACTTTGGTAATCTCCTAGCGCAGAAGATATAATTAAAAAGTGCTGATAACATCTGGCTCCATTCTTTTGGATGTGACTGCAGAACCTTAATGGGTATTTGATCAGGGCCCGACGCTGCAGTACTCCTAGCTTTTCTAATATGTGTTTCTATAGAAAATGCTGTAGTTTTTTCTATCGAGATTAATTTGTTTTCCAAAGCGATATCAGTATCATTTCTGTCTGATTCAAGTGTATTTTCTTTGTATAGGTCAGTTAGATAAATTTCCCATTCCTGCGGTGGAACTGGTATAGCATGCAGTTTCTTTTTTGTTCCAGTCATTTTGGCAATCAAAGACCAGTATTTTCTTTGGTTATATTTTTTTGCCGCCTCTTGAATATCCACCCAATTTTTATCCTGCAACGTTCTTTTTTGGCTATTCTTATCTCTTCTTAATTGATTTTTTAGTTTATTTATTTCTTGCTGTATAACAGGTGAAAAGTTCAAGTATTGCCCTCGAATGAGTTTATTGAGCTTCCTCCTAATTGTATTTTCGTTGGCCATCTTGTAATTTCTCTTTTTATCTTGTTTTATCCTGTTTAAGAGAGATCTTTTAAGATTGGTCATAATACATTCAAAGTTTGTTATTTGATCTTCATAGTGTATACTAGTTAAGTGGTGATTTTGTGAGATCGTTTCATTAATGTAATCTAAGGTCGCTGAATTCCAGTAGATTCGCCTCCGTTTATTGTCAATTTCAATATTGCTTTTATGGTACATAATTGGGTTCGACGAGGAAGACTTTAACGACCATCCAGTGTTTAAGTATAAAAGAGCATGGTCGCTGTCATCTGTAAAGTTAATGTTCAAGTGTAAGACTGTATCCACTAGCTCCATACCACATATTAAGTAATCAATAATTGATAAGGATCCATATCCACGTCTAGTGAAAGACGCCGGTCTATCACCATCTACGTTACCATTCAGAATTGTCCCATTTAAATTTGGCAAACATGCTAGTAACAGTTTTCCTCTTTTATCAGAAACTTTCCCTTTAGGGAATATTGGGATAGATAGATCCAGAGTTTCATCTTCATAGAGTTTTGCCCATTTACCAATCTCGGCATTAGAGATTTTTCCATATACGTCACCCATGATTAGATATGACGTATTTGCTCGATCTTCAATTATCTTTGCAATTGCATCTATGGTTTCGACAAGGGTGACGTCCTGGTTAGTGCCTGGAGGGATGTACACGTTGAAAAGTAAAAAAGCCTTTTTTGGTCAAGAATATGAGGCTTCAGTATAACCTTGATACATTGGAAGTTGTTGGATTTAGATTCGATAACTTCTTGAGACCATAAATGCTCCTCACTCAATAAAATTGCCAAACCACCCTTAGCATGTCCTCTGCTTGTTGCTATAGCCGGAGTATCATAAACATAATAGCCCGTCTGATTAAAGGATTTTATCGCCCATGTTTCCTGTATAGCTAAAACATCAGGATAGTTTTTCAATGCTGTATTCATTTTATTGTTTGTTTTTCCGGCTATATTCCATGAGGTAATCTTTAGACCATTGTTAAACATTGCGTTGTTGTTGATGCACAAATGTATTACTGTTTATGGTCTCTGAGACCCAAGCCCAGGATTTTGTTGTTTTTCTGACCTCATTTTCTTCTTGGTCTTGGCTCCACACATTCCTTTCTCCGTTATTTACCTGAATTTTCAAGATTTCCTTCCTTGAACAACTTAGCCCTGAGTCGACATGATTGGAGATATTGGCATACCAGTTGTTAATTGGGATATTCAAGTTAGTACCTTGGAGGTCGGTAGATTTGTTTTTAATTTTGATGTTCTTTGGTGGAAATATTTCAATAACATCGTAACCACATTTATGTAATGTTTCTTTTTCCTTTATGATAATCCCAGGAAGAACTGATGACCAGAAGACTACTTCCGCTATTTTACGATTTTCTTTTATGGGGAAGGTCACCAAGTCTATTTCTTTGCTAGTGATAGTTTGTAAAGAATGTATGTGCTGTAGCAAATTAATTATCCGTCCTCGATTTAGTGGTAGATTGTCAATTGGAAAAAGTTCTTCAAACTGTAAATGATTAGTCACGGTTCGGTCGCCGCCGAGGGACAACTTCTTATTGATCTCAGTTGTTTCATTGTTTGTTTGACCTGCTCTATCAGTAACTTTGGAAGGTATATATTCAGGCGCTTTGTGGTTCAATAACTTTATTGATGGTGTATTTGTTATATCGCTAAATGCCTCTACCGAAGAATGATTGACTATTATTTTATCATGTTGACCCTCCTGGTTATTTTGAGGGGTGATTACATTTTTGAATTTGATCTTTCGGGATTTCTTTTTATTAATTCTTCTTAGCGGTTTCCTATTTCTATTTTTTCCCTTTATTTTTTTGTTAGGTTTCAATTGGGAAATCTTATCATCTCCAACTTCATCAGGTAAAAGTATAATGGAGGTTCCTTCTTCTCCTTCATCGGTACCTTTTTGCAAATTGTGTTTTTTCGCAACCGAGAAAATAGAGTACTCTTTAGCTGTTGTTGAAGGCTCCTCTCTGAAAAGTTTCTTTAAGGAATATATTGGGACATCCTTGGACTTTTTCCAGATCTTTATATTTGATTGATCTAATAATTTTTGAACGGATGTTTGGGTACTAGTGTCACATTTGTTTTGTGATTCGGAAGTTAAAGTATTATTGGAAGAAGAAGTCTTGTGATTCTCCTGCTTCGCCTCGATTATCTGTTTGCTATTTGTTACATCGACAAGATCTTTTTTCCTCTTTTCTTCTACCAAAAATTTTAAAATACCGATTTGAACATCCAAAGTTTGATCGGAATTTTCCAAGATGTTACCTAAGAAAGAGAGAACCGATTCCAATATTTCCTGTAAAGTGTAAAGAGCCTTTGAAATAGGTGTCGCAGTATTAGTTGAGTTGATATTATTAGGAAGAAATGGATCCAATGATGTATCCAGGTCTGTTTTATAATCTAAGGATTGCTCCTGGGACCCGGTTTGTAGATTGTCTGGATTTAGCTGTAGATCTGAGATATTTTCCATCGTCTTTATGTCATTTTGAAAAAGATCCTCGGTGTCAGAGAGGCTACCTATTTGTTTTATGGGTGTTAAAGTTGTTAGATGTGAAGACTCGTGAATCGGTATTTGAGATTCCTGTGTTGAAAATAAGATCTGCTGATTGAATTCTAGACCCAAAACAGTTGAAACTAGAGTAGTTTGTAAGTCCAGGAGAGGCAACTCTGAAGCCTCTTTAGATGGTGTTATTTCAATTTTTTCAATTTTTACAGGAATTTCTTGAACGGGAGACTGGGTTTGGTTTTTTGGCGACAAGGCTAAGAAATAGTTACTAATTGCAGGTGTTCCAGTTATCTGACCTTGTTTTATTGTTTTGTCGGAAGATTTCCTTATTGCTACCTCGGTGCCCATTCTCTTCATGAATATAGTGCGAGATCTGAGTTTTTTGAAGGCCATAAAAGTTTCCTTATTCAGTTTTATGGGTATTTTAGATGATAGTTACCGCTCTGATGTTGAATGATGTGTTAACGGCTCAAATAGTCGTCAAGCAAGTAGACGGAAGATACCTTTCCACGCTGTTGCCGGTTATTACTCAATCCGAGGATCCTATGGCAACTTAGACATATTGATTGAGATAGAAAATCAATTAAAGGTAAAAATAAGGTGGCCCGTCCCGTCCTTGTACGTCCCCGGACGGCCACAGACGGTCCCGCCCTTGTCCCGGGCTTCTCCCGGCGCCCTCCCGCGCGCTCCCGCGCCGCGGGAATCTGCGGTTGTTAATATACTGTCCAAAGTGGAAAAGGAAGAGGAGGAGCCTGCAGGGAGAGCGTCCCAGCTGTTGGTAATTGGGAGTTGTGGGCGCTCCTGGGACTTGAAGTCCTGCGCCCACAACACGCTCGCAGCCCTGCAGGTCCCCGCAGTTACCGGCAAAGATCCTTCGGTAAGGCTGATGGGTGGTGGCCTCAGCGAAGCGGGACCCGCGCAGCGGGTTCTGCAAGCAGTAATCCGGGCAAGCAAAAGAAACAAAGCACTCTTCAGCGCCTCAGCGAACCCAGCGTGGAGCGTGATATCAACAGCAAGAGTCAGAGAAATCCACCGGTGCAGGTAGAAAGGCGGCTTATTACCGCGTTGGAGAACCAAGGGAGGAGCCTGCAGGGAGAGCGTCCCAGCTGTTGGTAATTGGGAGTTGTGGGCGCTCCTGGGACTTGAAGTCCTGCGCCCACAACACGCTTGCAGCCCTGCAGGTCCCCGCAGTTACCGGCAAAGATCCTTCGGTAAGGCTGATGGGTGGTGGCCTCAGCGAAGCGGGACCCGCGCAGCGGGTTCCGCAAGCAGTAATCCGGGCAAGCAAAAGAAACAAAGCACTCTTCAGCGCCTCAGCGAACCCAGCGTGGAGCGTGATATCAACAGCAAGAGTCAGAGAAATCCACCGGTGCAGGTAGAAAGGCGGCTTATTACCGCGTTGGAGAACCAAGGGAGGAGCCTGCAGGGAGAGCGTCCCAGCTGTTGGTAATTGGGAGTTGTGGGCGCTCCTGGGACTTGAAGTCCTGCGCCCACAACACGCTCGCAGCCCTGCAGGTCCCCGCAGTTACCGGCAAAGATCCTTCGGTAAGGCTGATGGGTGGTGGCCTCAGCGAAGCGGGACCCGCGCAGCTGGTTCCGCAAGCAGTAATCCGGGCAAGCAAAAGAAACAAAGCACTCTTCAGCGCCTCAGCGAACCCAGCGTGGAGCGTGATATCAACAGCAAGAGTCAGTCATTATAAATCTTGTTTGTTTTCTTACACTAAAAAAGAAAAATGCAAACAGCATCTGGATCCTCGCTCAGACACATACACACAACTCCTTCTCTTGAAATGGGGGAGAACAGAGCTGTGAAGAAAGCAACCGGAAACTGGATTTTTTCTTATAATTGTATATGTCCCCCTGCAAGTAGTCAGACACTTTTTACATTTTTGTTACCGCCAAAAAAATTATCAAAAAAAGTATTTGACTCCTAGCTTGTGATCAGAACTACCTATGTATCCAACTCTACCTTCCCTTGTCTCCACCTTCCTCCTTGCCTTTCGCTTCCCCTTCACATCTTCCACCTTAACTATTTCCCTCAGGTCTTTATGTTTTCTTTCTTGGTGTCTTAGTGTTCCTCCTCGTCTGAATTTGTCATCTTCTGATTAGTGCCTAATTTGTAAATAGACTGGGCACAAAATATTTCCAAGGAGGCCTCTGCAGCTTGTGTCCCTACAGTGCCCCCTGCGAGCGCTGCCATACACTCGTACAAGTAACACTTTCCTACCATTACCGTCCAAATTGTCCCGAGCACACTGGTAATAATATTTCTACTTGTATATTGAAATGTTAAACGCTTTGCTCATGTGATTCTTCAAAAAAAATGACTGACAGTGACGCAATGGAGATGACTGCCTTAGATATGTGCCGGTGCTATGATATAAGTGCCGGGCACGGGAAAATACCTGCACATATTTGTACTGACGGAGCCACCCGGCCCGTCCATACTCGCAGTCACGCACTCACGTACACACGCACGCACGCATTTCTACACCCCGAGGGCGGGCTAGCCCAGGGGTATAAATAAATGGGCGCGAGACCGCTCGTGGTCTTCGGCCCGTAGCCATAGCCAGGGTCCACTAGTGTGTGTCATTGCCATTGTGTAGTTTAGGCCCCACTCTGCGGCTAGGTATTCCCTCCCCGTGCCCCCGGCACTACAATATTAAGGACTGTTTCCCTTTTTGAAATATGTCAAACTGATATCTTTTGTGTTACCTTTTCATTATAAAGATCAGTTTCATTAGAGATTTATTCAGCCAAACTTTTCTATAGTTTGGATACTCAGTAGCGGATTCTTGAAATTAGGATTAACTAGAATATTTTTACAGGAAACCTTCAATTTAATTTGCAACACGTTAGGCATTCGAAATGGACAGTGGCCGAAACAGGGTATCATTAGTATAATTAGTTATAATTTATTAATCATTTTTTTAATGGAGCAACACATGGAATGAAAATGACCAGTCTCCAAACATACTTATATAAATGTAGAGTACTTGCATTTCAGATTATACATAAAGAAAGAACAATAATGGACAATTTCCTGTTTCAAATATTCATAAATATTTTCAAAATGGAATCTCAGTCGTTTTCCTTGAGCACAAAAAGATATATATTTTTGGCTCTGTAATTATTAAAATAAAGAAAGAGTAGGAGCAAAAATGCAAAAGTGAAGGGGCCGTCGAGACAGCATGGCGATGGGATAGAAATTGGGGCACTAACGTTCCTTTGATCTTATTTAACCTCTGTTGAAAAAAGGGGTTTAGGAAAATCATATTACGTTGGCTAATTCAAAGTTTCAATCCCGAATTAGCAGTTCTACATTTTACAGCGAATGAACATTTATGTTAAAAACAGATTTGAGTTGCAAAAATGGAATCTGCCGGTATAATTAGAAAGCTTGCATGGTGTAGGTGGATTAGCATTCATTAAAGACATTACATTGTCACCGAGGACTCAAAGGAGGAAAAGTTTTGTGACAATTCATATCCTAACTACCAATATAGATCAAGACAAAGAAGACTGTTGAAATGTTACTCACATGTGCATCGGTATTTTGAGTCTTTTTTTCTAGTGTCTCTTGTGACATTTTAGACAGCCTGGCACCACCGCTGAAGATGTTCCTAAATAGTGCAAAACCTAGGTAGCCTTTAATTTCACATTGTGCGAAGTGCTTCTCTTTCTACATTTAGCTATTCAACCTCAGTCTTATAATATTGTTAGCAAAAGACCCCTGACTCAGAATCTTCAACCAAGAAAGAGAAATAAAGTTATGAACCGGTTTTACCACCCGGTATTAATGCACTATATTTCACTTTGCACTGAGTTTGTGTCCAAATTGAAGCACGGTTTGTGTACTACTCAGAAACTGTAATCAAACTCACACTGTGCACGATTTGATGTTTAACTCAGCTCTGAGAAAGTGTCTGTCCTTCCAAAGCGGAGTACTCAGCGGATCCTGGATGAGACAGCATGACAGTAGTTTAACATGGTATGAACTTATTCCCTTTTTGTCCACTGCCTGCTCAACTTGACGACCTCATTCTGAGTGTGGCACTATTATGGGGTGTAAACCTTGCCATATGTTTTTCGTGCCTGGTTCTAAATCTCCTATTGCAGAACCCGTCTTAAGTATTAATGCTGAATATTCCACGTATTGGCTGGGTAAAATGGAGATCTGGCTGCTACTCAGAATCTGAATTCATTTGCTAACATCATCTGAGCTAAATTTGACGTTCATTCAACACTCAGGAGGAGGCTGTTTGCCGTGAAAGAGGTCTTGATTTAGAGTTATACTCTGGACAGAATTGACCCCAACCCACTATGACCCCAACCCACTGCTCTCAACCTCAACACGCTCGGCCAACCAACACATGCTGGCGGAATTATCTCCACATGGTCTTCACTCACCACACAGACCACCATGGTCATCATGTCATCTATTTAGTCTAGAGCACCCACCGACTCTTGCCCACACCAGCTTTTCAAGCTTGGGGCCAACCAAATCAGAACAGAACTCACCAGCATCATCAACACCTCCATCACCACAGCAACTGGACAGTTGGAAACAATCAGACGTCAGACCCCTCCTAAAGAAACCTTCCTTCAACCCCAGCAAACTCAAAAATTATCATCCAATCTGCTTGTCTCCCTTACCAAAGTACTCGAGGAGGCCATGAACCGACAGGTCTCCGAGTGACTGGAACAGAACCACCTGCCGGATGCCTCCCAATAAGCATTCTGTGCCAACCACAGCATAGAGACTACGCTGATTGTTGCCACAGATTACATTGGAACCCTCCTCAACTGCTTGGAGACCAGAGCCCTGATCCCCTTCGACCTCTTTGCTGCATTCAACACTGCAAGTCACCACACCCTCATCAACAGACTGTTCAACATAGGCATACAGCAACACTCTCAAGTGGAGCGTCTCCTTCCTTACAGGACCCATACAGAGCATCAGGCTGCTACCCTTCACCTCCGAAGCTAAGAACATATGCTGCATACCCCAAGGATCATCTTTTGTTCAACACCTACACAACCCCCTCGCAGACATTATCAGATCCACAGCCTCAACATAATTTTTCATGCTGATGGTACTCAACTTATCCTCTCGCTCACCAAAGACTCCTCCACCGCCAGAACAAACATCTGCACCATCATGACCAAGTTAGCCAACTGGATGACAGCCAGCTGCCTTAAACTTAACTCTGGCAAGACAAAAGTACTGATTTTTAGGAAAACACTTCCATATGGGACCACACATGGTGGCCAGCAGAACTCAGACCCACACAGACCATGCACACAACCTAGGCATCATCCTCGAAAGCTGTCAGCACAGTCGCTTCCTCCTGCTTCCACACCCTCTACACACTGTGCAGAATCTTCAGATGGACCCCAGTCAACACCTGAAAGACCATCACTCAGGTCCCCGTCACCAGCCGCCTCGACTACAGCAATGCATTCTACATCGGCATCTCCACCAAGCTCCTCAGAAAACTCCAGACCATACAGAATGCTGCAGCTAGACTCATCTTGGGCCTCCCCGAACACACACACACATCACCCCAATCTCAGAAACCTCCACTGGCTCCCCATCCAGAAGAGATGCCATTTTAAGATCCTCATGCACGCATTCAGGGCCCTGCAGGATCAAGGACTGACTCAACTTCCATCTGCAAGCAAGACACCTGTGCTCCATCTTTCTGGCCCTTGCTCGCAGTCCCACATCTGTCACAGCCACAGCAGGGGTTTCTACAACTCCTGCATGCTGCCAAGACCTGGAAGGACCTGACCCCGCCCCACCACCTTCAAACAGCACCCTACCTGGTGGACTTCAGAAAGAAGCCCCGGACCTTGCTTTATGGCTGAGAACTCACGCCCCTCACCCCCTTTGCTCAGATACCCATTGTAGTGGCAGTACTGCAGTATGCAAATGTTGATGTATCAGCATAATTACTAGAGGCTGAGAGTAATCCACGCAACCCACCTATTACTTTTTTGGATTGATTTAGAGTTTGGCGCATGAGGGACATACACTCAACAGCAGGGAGCGCTCCATCTGCCCACTTTAGAGTGTATTGACATCAGTACACTTTAGATTGCACAGAAAAGATTTTGACGGATGTCCTACATCCATCAATCTTTAAATTTACCCCAAAGTACTGCAAGTATTAATCTACCTGTTCTACTAATAGCTACAACAATGTCTCTTTTACCCTAACTCAGTTTAATCCGGAGTTCTGCTCATAGATTCTGGCATACTACTCTTAGCATTTGGTACCTGTATTGTAATTCACTTCCAGTTCATACTCCGTTGATCAGCCATGTCTTATTTATTTGTACAGATATTTATTTATTTTCTTTCCTATGTATTGCGCAACACAGCCGTATAGGTTTCAGAGAGGTTTCCGAATTTTATTTATGAAAAAAAGTCTGCAAAATCTAATTGGTAAGTTCAACTATATTCTATGTGAAGTGCCCCAATTCTCACAGTCCATGCACTAAAGAAAATACCTTGCCTGAATCAATTTGAAGCTACGAATGGTCAAAGGGGCTTCCCAGCACTGACATCCAAGAAAAGAGAATGGGAGAGGAAACTAGCGATTGGCAAAAGAGCCAGGTCTTTACCACCCTTCTGATGGTCAGGAGGATGGGAATGCTTCTGATGGAAAGAGGCAAAGAATTCTGGAGAGCCGATGCAAGTACCTTTAATGAACGCCCTCCAGCTCTGGTTATGTGAAACCGAAAAACTTGTGCCAGATTGAGGTCGGCAGAGTGTAGATCATGTGTCGGGATGTAGAGACGGCATAGATCACTTAGAATTGCGGGACCTGAACCTGAGAGAATATTGTCAAGAAAGCGCTTTAAAATTAATTCTCTGATCTATAGGCAGCCAGTGAATGTGACGCAGCAGGCCAGAGGCCGAGCAGTGCCTAAGGAGGGCAAACAGCATGCATTCTGCAGCATTCAGGGTGCACTGTAGGCTTTTAGTCACAGACTTATTGGTGCCAAGGAGCAGTCCACTGCAATAGTCCAGCCTGTCTAGAACTGTGGCTCGAAAAATCAGCTGGCAAGTGTGGGGGTAACAAAAAAACAAAATGGGTTTGAGGCCGAGCAGCAAGCAAAAGCAGGGACCTGCCACAGACTTGGAATGATCTTCAAAGGTAAGGCCACTATTGATTGCCTAGATTTTTTACAACAGTTTTTGGCAGAGGGGGTTCACCAATTGCTGCCCCAAAGATGGGAGTTTCTACCTAGTAGGAGGATCTCAGATTTAGTGGAGTTCAGTTGAAGACAATTATCCTCCATCCAAGCAGAGTTGGCAGTCAGGTCCTCCTGATAATTAGCTGCATTCTGATTAGTGTCCTTGGTAAATGAAAGTACCAGCTGCGTCTCATCTGCATATGACACAAGGGAGATGTTACGGCTCTGACCAGCAAGGCCAGTGGCCGGATGTAAATATTGAACAGGGTGGGGCTCAATGCTGAACCCTGGGGAACACCGCAGCGTAGGGAGTGTTTATGGGAATGGAAAGGGGGAGCGGTGACTTGAAAGGTCCTGTTAGTCAGAAAAGATGTGTACCAGGCGAGGGCTGTGTCAGTGATAACGATCTCCAGCAGCCGAAAAGCAGCTGGGAGACAGTATTGAAAGCGGCACTGAGATTAAGTAGAATAAGTGCCGAAGTTCTGCCCTCAATGTCATAAGTTATGAAGTTCAGAAATTTGATTAAGACCAACGATCATGATACTGCTAGAACCAATCTCAAAATATGTGCCCATACATTTCCCCAATAAATCTTATTTAAGAGACACCACTGATTTCATCACAAAAATTGAGGATTTAAGATTTTATCCAGAAACACAATGGTTAGTAACTTTCAATGTTATCTTCCTTTACGCATAAATTCCACAAAATGAAATTGGTTAAATAAACACAATAATATTACACAAGAGCCTGGCGTTCTAAATGTCACCAGACACCAAGATGTAAATCTAGGACCAGATTACATGTATTCCCATTATATTTTTTATATTACATGTTTATTTTGAGATAGCTATCTTGAAAACACTGTTTTCTTCAATTTTTGAATAACAATGGACCTCTCGAGCAATTAGTATGTTTAGGTCAAGTCAAATTGAGCTTTTTTCGAGATTCACTCATAAAAGCATAATAAATTCCATATATTTCAGGGATATTCAATCATTTAAAAATAGAAAAAAAATATTAAAGATAAATTACAGGCAAATAAATAAAAACACAATCCATATACAACCGTTAAAAAAGTTCATCTCGATTGCTATATACAAATGACCCATGAATTACAAATTCTAATTTTATACATTGTCTAACATAATGAATATTCCTTTTGGACGAACACATATTCAGCAAACAATGCCTAAGAGCGTCTGTCTAATCACCCATGCCCAACCTAAATATTTACCAGTTGCTATTGAGATGGGCAATAAAGTGCTGGTGCGCATGATTCTTAAGGCTTCAGCACTGCTAATAGTACCTAAGGTCCTACTCAGTGGAGTTAACCAGGCTCGTCTTGGGGTAGCATAGGCCGGGCAAGCAAATAAAAAGTGACCAATAGTTTCCTTAAGGTCTCCGCAAGCGGGGCAGTTGCTAATAGTCAGACTACCCCACCTGCCAGTCAAAGACCTAAGGGGTAGTGAACCAGCTCTAAGTTGGAAGTAAAGCTTCCTGTACCCTGGTTTGGTAATGGCATCCCACTAAAGCTCTAAGCTGGGATTAAGCTTTGCATCCAGAAAACCACCAGCCATAGTCAAGGAGCCAGTACCACTCCAATTTCGATGGGCCACCTTCTCCCAATACATTTAATTTAAGGCTGTTTTTGATGGGAATAACGCTGTCTCCGGATTTTCCCACAGCGTTTGCATACCCATGCCAACTAAAGTGTCTCTAAGTTCATTCAGCCAACTGACTTTGTGGAAAACATCGATTTTAATAATATCCAAGAATCCAACCGCATAGTGTAGGAGCTCTGGAGTAGTCCAAAGCCTGCGCCAATATAAAATTGGACGCATCTTGCTAGATTTGAAATAGCCTTCCTGCCAAGATCGTACCTAAGTGGCAGCAAGGGAGTACTCACAGTAATACTTCGGAGGAACGTGTTTTCCGAGATTATCAGTGGCTTCAGTTTCTCAAACCCCCACAGCTCAGCACCATAAAGTGCTGAGCTGAGAGCCTTAGCCTCATAAACCTGGAGTACTGACTTTATTGGCTTGGTAAAAGATCTTTTATGCTCCAAATTTAGCGTGCCTGCAAGTTGCCTGTGCCTTAATCCCGCTATATCTATGTGCTGCGCCCATCTATTATCCTTTCCCACATGGATCCCTAAATACGTAAAAGCGTTGACCACCTCTAATAAGTGGCCATTCATGATAAATTTACTTTTAAAACTACGATGAGGATTAAAAACCATGAGCTTGGTTTTAGCCGTATTAACTTCCAAGCCATGGTCTACACAACATTTTTAAAAAATAGATAGGGCATGCTGCAGGCCGCTCGTGGTCTTTGATAAAATCAGTGTATCATCTGCGATTATTAAAATGTGTGTCTTAATGCCAGCCAAAGAGGGAGCATCCACGTTTGCAGATAGCATTCGAGCGACAACACCATTGATGTACAATGTAAAGAGCGTGGGGGCCATCGAACAACCTTGGCAAACACCGCGCTGCACTGGGAAGTCAGAAGTAACCATCCCCTGCCCTCCCCACTGGATCTTGGTGAAGTTTGGTTCATGCAACCTCATCAAGAGTGTTAACAGATCCACGGGTAGGCCCAGGTTTTTTAAAACTACCCACAACTGAGACCTAGGAACTCGGTCAAAGGCCGCTCGTAAATCGACAATTGCCGCATACAGACTGCCTTTTCCAAGTAACACAGTCTTCCATTTCAGTAAAGTAAACCGAAAGACCTGATCTACCGTACTGGTAAACTTTCGAAACCCCGCTTGAGCACTATACCCCTCGGCCCAATCAAGTACCCTGTTCACAACCATCCTCCCAACAACCTTTTGGATTGTATCAATAATGCTTATGGGGCTGTAATTTCCAGGTTGCGATTTGTCGCCTTTCTTAAATACTGGGATTATCACAGCGCCCTGCCATGATACTGGGACTGGGGGTCCCTGGACCACAGCATTGGCAAGTCGCAAGATATACTTGCCGCAGCGTTCTTTTTCATTAAGAAAAACTTCCACAGGTACCCCATCTAACCCCGGTGCTCTACCTCTGGCCAATGTACTAAGGGCCATTAAGACTTCACCAATGTTAAAAAAGTTACCTTTGTAAAGAACTGGCCTAAAATCATCCATCGTGTCATCCAACTGGTTTCGAGCGTATTGTGATTTAAAATAATTCACCCGAACCTCCTGCGGAACATTATTTTCCAGAGGGTCGGGTTCCCCCAAAATTTCATAGAATCTTTTCTGTCACTGGCATCCTTAAGGTCTTGCCAGTGAAGATCATCCCACAGTTTCTTGGCTTTTAGTATACACTACTTGTATTCCTTTCTTGCGGTACGAATAGTCTCCATATGCCTCCCCTTGATAGCATTGCCTAAGGCAAATCTAGCGTTCCTACATTCGGTGTTGTACCACTTCAGCGGTTTAGGGGTTGCATCAATATTCCTCTTACCCGGTTTTAGAAAATGATCCCTGATGCCCAAAAAAAGACTATCGTGGAGTTTGGTTACTTCGTTCAAGCCAGTATCAGATTTGTTTGTTTGCTCGAGGGCCAGTATGGCTTTGTCAGCCTCTTCTCCAATATTATCCAAGACCTTTTGGTTAGCCATAACATGCACCCATTTAAGCCTACGCAGATCATTTTTTTTTTAGTTTTTTTATTGAGCATAGCATAGGTAAGGACAATACAATACACAGTCAATTTAGATTATGGAAACATTTACAAATAATTTAAAAGCTTCTTCTATTAAGACCTGGATAAAAAGGAGGATTTTCGATACTGTCAAACCGTTAGCAGTCAATGTCATTGATAATAAATGATTAAGAGCAACGTGCAAAATCTGCAATATTCGAGCATAAATTGCAAGTGCTATACAGTACAATACAATCAAACAGGAAAAAAGTGCTAGTGCTTAATAATACTTAATAGTGCAAAATCCGCAGAAAATGTTCAACCTTAAAAAGTGCATTCGTGACTATTAACTTAACCTAACCACACTTCAAGACTGCTTAAGAACGGTTTAGACATAGTATCAACATTCAATCATAGGTTCTAAATTAACCCCCCCTTATTTCCTCAAGATTCTCAAAATACTTCCAATTCCTGTTGAATCTCCTAACTGCTCCCACTCTGCTAGCATAAGCTTTTTCAAAATTCCTAGACCTCCTCATTTTATTAAGCCATTTCAGATGGGATGGAGCTTCCCTAGATTTCTAAGTCTGGAGTATTAGGGAACGGGCAACGGAGCAAGATACAAATACAAAAATTTCCTCAGCATCTTTAAGCAACCTTCTGTCATTACATATACCAAAGAGGGCCAATTCAGCCGTAGGCAGAAGTGTTTTCCCTATATGAAAAAACAGTAGGGAGAGCAAGAGTTTCTGTTCACGTTACGTGAACGGGGAGTACTCCTGTACCCCTGGGTATATCGATAGAAACAGAAAGAGGAGTACCACCAATGTGGAATCACAGATTCCTAATGGGGTGTGTGGTTGTACAAAAGTGAGAAATTCTCATTTTGTTAAAAAACAAAAGGATAATTTCTCACTTTTGTACAACCACACACCCCATTAGGAATCTGTGATTCCACGTTGGTGGTACTCCTCTTTCTGTTTCTAGTGTTTTCCCTATAGCCAACTCGATATCTGTAAACATAGCCTCCCAGAAGGGTTTAAGCTGAGGACAAGTGAAAAAGATGTGGAGCCATCCGCCACGGCCATCAGCTTGGCATCTGAAGCACTCGTTCTCGACCTCAAGGAACCTTTTCCCTAGTGCCTCCGGAGTCAAATACGCTAGCCAGCGAGATAGAAATGTCATCCTTTTAAAATTTGCTGCGCGCATAGATTTATAGCCCAACAAACATAAGGACTCCCAATCTTTGCGCGTTAAGTTGCATTGTGTTGAATGGCTTATTTTATCTAGATGGCGATCTATCATAGCTAGTTGCCCGGGACGGTGGAGAGTCTTGTACCAATCCCCTATACCGCTGATTTTGGCTCCATAAAGGAGTATTACCATCTCATTTGTTGAGTCAAATAGGCCACTTATATCTTTTCTTAGAAAATGGATGATTTGTAGATATTCAAAAAAAGTTGGTCGCCTGGGAATATTTGCTCTTGCCATCACTTCTTACCATGTAATGATTCTATTCTGAACGACAAAATGCCTCAACTCCCGAAATCCATAATTTTCCCAGTTTATTATATGGCTTATTCTAATTTGGAGGCCCAGACAGGTACATTCTTGTAAACTTAAATACTGGGAGCCTGAGGAGCAGGAATTTTTAAAAAAGGACTGTAGCCTGAATAAATATTCTCTCAGTGTCTTATATCTCCTCCTTTTTGGGAACCTTGCGATCTTTAAAAATACCTGAATTTGAGAATCTACCTCTTGTAACATCTTTACTAGGAAGAAGCTATCTCAATTATTTTTTTATCCTATCAGTCCTGCCACTATATCTAGACAGGCGGCCTCGTAATATGTTTTAAGATGTGGTAAAGCCAATCCCCCCTGTTCAACTGGTAGTTGAATCACAGGCAGCTTGACCCTGGATGCTTTCCCCCCTAAACAAAACCTCTAATGATAATTTCCATCTCTTTAAAAAAAGATGAATTTAATTTGATTGGGACATTACAAAAAAGGAATATGAGCAGGGGTAGGATCGACATTTTGATCAATGATACCCTGCCTATCAATGTGAGAGGGAGTAAAAGCCATTGGGCGAGGAGTCTCTTAATTTTTTTTTTCATTCTCACATAGTTTAAAAAATAAAGCTGATGGTAGTCACAAGTCACATATATGCCTAAGTATCTGACAGGATCCTGACTAGCGGCCTGAGCGCGTAAACAGGATGGAAAAAGGCTCAGATTGGTGTTTAAAGCGAGTACCTCCATTTTCATAGCATTGATTTAGTAGCCCCCTATTTGTTCATATGCTTTAAATTCCCTCAATATACTTTCAATATTCTCTTTATTCGGCTGCAAGTAGAGAATGATGTCGTCCGCGAAAAGCTTGAGCTTCGCCATCCCAGAGATAGGGGGTAGAATGGCTGGGTTATTTCTGATTTTGATCACAAGGGGCTCAATAAAGAAAGTAAAAAGCAAAGGAGAAAGAGGGCAGCCCTGCCTAGTCCCTCGATTAACCTTGATTGAACCGGCCTTATTTGAGTTTATTATCACCTGGGCCGATGCTCCCTGGTAGATATTGCGTAGCATCTTAGTAACTTGCTCTGGAAACCCGAATTGGCCAAGGGAATAAAACAGGGTTGTCCAATTTACCAAGTCGAACGCTTTTTCGGCATCAACCATTAAAATACACGCTGGGGTTAAATTGACCACAAGCCTTTGCCCCAGCTGTTGCTTTAATGGAATCTTCTATTTCTCCTATACTTATTTCTAACCCTAGTTGGGTAGCCCGATTAGCCTTAATCTTTGGGATCTCTATGTTCGAAAAATATTCCTGTATCTGTTCTTCCCCTACTAAATATTCTGTAGTGTAAATGTGACCAACATGCTCCAAAAAAAACCTTTGATTCAAGTCGCTGTCCACTACCTCCTGGCCTTTCAAGGGGTCCCTTATTTCAACTACCGTTGCAGACTCCAGTCTCTTTCTCACGGAGTTGGCCAGGAGCTTCCCTACCAACTGGCTATCCTCGTAAACCTTTTGCTGGAAGGTTCTGGAGCTGTTTATCTCTTCCAGGATAAAGAAATCTCTTAACTCCGCTTTCGCCTGCTCCAGATGATTCGGGTACAGGCGAAACTGTAGGGCATATTCTTTATCTACTGCTTTTTGGAGCATAGTTATTTTTTGTTTCCTCTCTTTTGCCAGGGTGGATGTGTAGGATATAATCTGGCCGCGGGCTGCTGCCTTGAATCCCCCCCAAACTAAAAATGGTTCTGCTGTGTCGTTGTTAATTTTGAAATACTCCGAGATCCACTCTCCAAAACCAGCCACCCAATCCTGTTTCTGAAGCAGAGTACGATCCAGCTGCCACCTGGATTGTTCCCTGCTTCCTAGCCTGAGCCTAATATCTAGCTCTACCTTCCCGTGATCGGAAAAGGGATTGCAACCGATAGTTGAGTTTAAGGTCTGAATGGATCTTGATATAAAAAAAATCGATTGTGGATGCCGTCCGGAAGCGAGGCGAATAACAGGTAAAAAAGTTGGTAATCTGAAATTAGGGCACCTAAAACTTTTTTAGTATTGGGTTTTAGTTGTTTCTTATTTTTATTGGAAGTATCCTTATTTAAGTCTTGTATATAATTAAAATCTCCTTCCAAAATGTGCTGTCCAGGAACCACCCTCAAAAGTTCATTAATTTCTATGATACTGGAGACATCATCGGATACCGGGCCGTAGTTGTTCACGAAATTCATGACCTTCCCCTGTATTCTGGCAGCAACCCATATCCATCTCCCCTTAGGGTCCCTTTGAATTTTTAAAAATTCCCAGGATAGTCTTCTCGAGAAATAGATGGCAACACCTCTCTGAGCTACCCCAGCTGACGCAAACAATGTGTGAGAATTTTTTTTGGGAATAAATAGTTTGGGGGCATCAGATTTTAAATGCGTCTCCTGAACAAATAGCACATGGCGATTCAGGGATACTAACCATTTTATGAGGGCGCCATATTTCTGTTTATTTAAAACACCATCGGCATTAACTGACAAGATGCTACATTTATTCATTTCCATATTGATTTTTTCTAACAGTAAGTCCTAAATTGTCGATTGAGTACTGTCTATGCCTAAGGCTCCTGCTTTTTTTTACTGCTTTCACCCCAACCCCCCCTCTCCCACCCCTGGTGAAAACCCACCCCCCTCAAAGGTGGAGACTTCCATCCCCCCCCACGCAAACCACATTTCACCCCTTGCTGCTAGCCTGGGTGTCATCTTTTCACACCCTGCATGACCCTGTGAACCACCAACCCCTCCCGACACTAAAGTGGAATTAATAATATTCTAATAATATTGAGAGAAAGAAAAAGAACAAAATCATGTATCAGAAGAAGAGAGCCGAACACATACATATTCGAAACACTATTACAACCCAAAAGCCCTCTATAATTTCCATAGTTTTCATATATTTCAAATATAAAAACTAGCAATCTTGCCCAGAGCAGAGAAAAGAGAGGCCCATTCCCAAATTTTCACAGCCTCTCTTTTACCTTTTCGCCTCACCCATTTGTCGTTGGTTACCATTACCGCTAAACGAACCAATCCTGCACACTGCTCAGACATTAGCCCCTGAAGAGATTTCCTTAAGGAGGGATTGTGCCTCCTCAAGGTCTGAGAACATATAAAACTTTCCCTTCACCAGGACCTTTAGTTTTGATTGCTGAGCAATCGAGGCTTGTGCACCGTGAGACTTAAAGAGGTGGAGGATTTTAACAAATTCTTTCCTACGTCGTGGTGCCATGGTGGTCATGTCTGAAAATATTCTACATTTGGTTGCCTCGGTCACCGGAAACTGTCTCTGATGAAACGCTTTAGATAAAATCTTTTCTTTAATCCGATAGTCCGCGAAATTCATCAGAATAGTTCTGGGGAAGGTTGAATTGGCGAAGTGCTGTGCCGGAACGTGATGAGCTCTCATAATAGTTAAGTCACCCTCGAACTCTGGCAATACACTTTGGTGTATAAATGAGCTGACCCACTGAAGCGTGTCGGATCCTTCTAGACCTTCCAGAACCCCTACTATCCTTAGATTGGATCTTCGGGAGAGTTTCTCGAGTTCCTTGAGTTTACACTCCAGTTTACTCTCCAGAAGGCTCTTCTTCCTTGCTGCCTACTTGGCCTCCGCCCTAGCTTGGTTCATGTGATCCTCCAGAGCCGAGATTCTCTCCTCCGCCTCTTGTAGTCTATTTGGGACTCCTGACATTGACTCCCAAGCACTCAAGCCTTGAGTGCAGGGCGGCTATCTCGACTCGCTGATTCAACTTAATTTCCCGAATCTCGTCGAGGATCAAATTCAGCATCTTGCGAATGTCGAATTGATATCTTATCTCTTTATCAGAGCTGTTGCCTTTCCCCCTTAGACTTAGCGGGGCTATGGGATCTGCTGAAGTAAAATGAGTTGCAGATATTGAACTACCTGGGGCCCTGTCTTGAAATGTTATGGCGGATGACTGGGAGGGAGTTTGTAATGCTGCAGCTGGAGGTAGACTCTGATTTGCTAATATCTCCATCCTTGATTCTTCATTGATTGTGCTGGGCCCGACCCTGCCACAGGTTCTACATTAAGTGTGTCAGTCTTTACTGCCTCGTTCGATCAGTTTGGACCCTGAGATTGCGCTGGTATTTGAGGAGTTTCAATGAAGGCTTGTGTTGCATTAGTAGTCGGTTTTTGCAAAGAATCTGGTTTCCCCTGGGGTATTTGTACTGTTGCTGGTGGCACGGCAAAGTTTAGGGAATTCTTTTCAGGCAGGGCAGCGTTGGTCGGAACCACTGGTGATTGTAGATTGGGAGTAATCTTCCTTGCGAACAGAGGAAAGTCTCTCATCTCCTTCCCTCCGATCGTGCTTTTCCCGCCTTGGTCGTCTTGAGCCAGATTTACCGAGGCTACCAGAGATAGCTCCGCCTCCGATATAGCCTCTGATGAGGTCAAAACATTTTCCGTTGCGTTTTCTGCCCGATCTCCTCCCATCATTGCTTCTCCGAAAACCCTCGTTTTGTAGGGAGATTGAGGTAAGGGGGAGTTCATCTTCTGAGCTCTCTAGCGTTGTATCCTGGGCCAGGACTGGGGAAACCAGATTGCCTTCCCTATTTTTGTCTTTATCTTTATCTTTTGCCGCTAGCCGTGCAGTTTTTCTAGCCAAAGCTTGCCGAGTTTTACTTTTGAGACGGGCGGCTATTTCCGTCTTGCAAGTTTTATTTGATTTTCGCCATCTTTCAATTGTTTTCCCATTGCTACGCAAGCCGCGGGCTCGGGATTCAGGCCTTAAGGGGAGAGCTAATAATTTCGCCCACATGTGCCAATGTCCAAGAAAAACAGTCAGTTTTGCCCCCTTTCTCCGCCTCACCTTCCAAGTCATCAGGTTCCACTTCCTTGTCTCTCACCTAAGACCTCCAAGGAACTCCAAAGAACTGCTGCACCCACCAGCCAAAAACCTCCACTGTGCCAATCAAACACCACGCCAGGACGAATCAGCAGAAGTAGCCGAGGGCGAGACTCCAGTCATCCGGCATGCTACAGCGCTTGGAAAACGCCGCACCAGAACTCAAGGGCGCTGAGACTGCACCGCTGCAGTATCAAAGCTCCCCAGCCTGGACTTGAACTCCGAGGGGGCTCCATCAGGTATACGTCTTTTCTCTAAATGTTGAGCGGCGGCTCCAGCTTGCCACTCACTTTCACCCAGCTCTCCTGTTTGCCTTGCTCGCCATTACTGCCGTTGTCGGAGAGGGGCGGGGTCACGAGTCACGACGGCTACACGGAGGCGTGGAACTCCGGAGCCATTCCCCCCTTGCCTACACAGATCATTTGAGGGGGGACAATTGAAGGTGAACAATCCACAACCATATCCATTTCTGTTTGATCTCATTTCCACCATTTGTGCTCCACGCACAGCAGAATATGGTCACTTTCTATTCGCCCCTTGGCCTCCATATCAACTACTAGTTTCCACAATTTCATACTGCAGAGGAATTAGTCAATCCTACTGCTATATCGCCCATTATCAAAGGTGTTGGCCCCTATCTTGTCACTCGCAGTTCGCCCATTTAGTGCCCTTAATCCCCTTTCATAGCAAATCGCATTAATGCATATGACATCCTCAGACCATCTAAGTACAGGTTTCAGGTCCAATTTAGGGACACCACATTGCCTGTCTTCCTCATCCCCAGGGAACTGATCATGGGTAACCAGGGGCTCGAAGGTTAGATTTAAGTCACCAGCTACAACTATATTATTGTTTACAGAGTTAGTTTCTAGGAGGGAATCCAAAGCCGCTATAACTTGGGACCTCCCTCCATTGTTACCCCTAGCATAAACATTGTAAATATCTAGCCAACCTAGAGGGCCCAGATCAACTCTAATGAACTGGATGTCATTACTCTTAGTAATCTTTAATAGGAAGTAATAGACTCTGCCGGACCCAGATAACCAAACCTCCATTCGGACGCCCCTTAGGCCCTTTAATTGCCGGAACAAAATAATATAAGTAGCCCTGGACGAAGTGCGGTTCACACAGCCAAGTCTCTTGGAAGATACATACATCAAATTGTTGATGAATGTTACCCATTCCGGAGACTGTATTCTGGAACGCAAGCCAGCTATGTTCCACGAAATTAATTTACCTCCTCCGGGTCTATTACATCTAAACGGGTATGAGGATGCAGCAGTGGCAAAAATTCTGCATGGTTCCCTCTCTATTCCAGCAATAGGTCTTTGAATTAGATGAGTGGCAGAATACGTCTCACTTTCCCCACTTAACTTTAAGTTCCCATCCACAGGACGGTCAGCACCAATATTTATACTTCTAACCACCGCTACTTCCCCAGTCACTCCCTCACTTAGACTGACCCCCGCATTGTCAGCTGGACCTGAATTCGGGTCTGATGTAAGTCAATCATTGTTATCAAGGCCAGAGCCATTACTCCCTCCCCAGTGGCTCTGTACTAAAGAAGGACGGGCCTGAATTGAAAAACACGATTTCCTTAGCTGGATCCATGAATGCGATGGCGGACTGGTTCTAAACTCCAGAGCAAACACATTTTCAACAAGGGATATTGAATTTAGAGTTAACTCGATTGAATCATATTCATCGTGTAGGGAACTTAACCTTGTTGCCTTTAAAATATCTTCCCTAATCACCGACCGACATCCTCTACCGTGACGCAGCCAGTGAATTGCCTTGTTAGTTAGGGAGTCAGCATTTTCTCTATTACCGTTAGTCCCTGTGCCTACTTTAGGGACCTTAGTCATGTAAATTATATTTGGGCAATGATCATTTTTCAAGTACATGTTCCCCCACTTGCTGGGAGCGTTATTTTCTGGTACTACCATTCTGTCAGGTGCCCTTGGAGTAGTGTTACTTCCTCCTACATTGGTAGTCCCAAGTTTCTGACCTTGTTTTGGATTGGTACCCATTGGCCTACTTACTGCAGTTGATGACCTGCCATTAGGTACTTTGGGGACTGGGAGGCAGCTTTCCCTGTCGACTATGGCAGGTACCTGATTTAAATCTCTGCCATTAGCCCGACTTGAACTTGCTGCACCTTATTTGCTTTGCGAGGTCTCAGGGGGAAGGAGTTAGTGTTAGTTGTACTATTATTAGTTAAAATACGTGGACCCCCCTCAAGCACACTGCCAACCATAGTAGTTAAGTTTGCAATCAACGATTTCATCGCCTCAATTTCGTTTTGTAAAAGGGTGACCAAGTCTGTTAAAATACTAACTTCTTCTAGTGCTAATTTACCGCTACTGATATCAGGGTCCTTCACTGAACTGGATAAAAATTTAGTCCCAGGACGAACAGAAAACCCAGACGTTTGCGGCGCTTGTATGACAGGGAGACATTGTGTACAGCGGCCAAAACCGCAAATCTATTAGAGCAGGGTATTAGAGGGGCGGATTCAGATAAACTGTTCTCTGCAGCAGCAATAGGAGACTTGTCATGGCCCTCATAAACAGGAGCCTTAGCTGTTAGAATTGCCAGGCTACTACCATCTTTGTTGCTTCCCTCCGTCATTCTACGTTTAGCCCGAAACATAGCTGGAATTACAGGCAAATCGTTAACCTCAATTGCAGGCCCTGATGCAGCTCTACTCTGCTCTCTATAATCCCCACCCATAGTATAATCTTGGCTGGCCACAAGAATCTCCTCACAATCATCAACAAGAATGCCAATTTGGTCGATTACACAATTAGCAGCAGGATGACTAGTGACTTTTTTAGCTTTCCTACTCTTCCTATGTTTTGGCGGATTAACAGACACCCCTCCCCCCCTTCCATGGACTTCCGCGTCCCCATACCCCAAAGGAGTACCAATTGCTTGGAGTTCACAATGACGCAAAGTAACAAATGTTTCAAATGTCTCCGAGCAGTAAAATAATCTTACTTCTGAGATTGAGTTAAACGTCCAGAGGCCTCTAGGAGTAGCACAAACTGACCCATATGTACAATCCCTTGTGTTAGAGCAGTCAATGAGCGTTGCAATGTATAAGTTTGACGGGGGTGGCCCGGCCCGGCCTCTACCGGCCCCGGACGGCCACAGATGGCCTGCCCTTTGCCCGGGCTTAGCCCGGTGCAGCCCGCGCACGGTCACGCGACGCGGGGGCTCTAGCTCGATTTGAAGCACCTCCGGCGCGGGAAAGGGCGGGGGCGGCTTCCTGCCACTAGGGCACCTGGGACTCATAGTCCCCCCCCTCACTGCAGCCGCACCTGGATGCAATGAGGCATGCGGCGGCGGGGGGATACTGGCGGCGAGGTCAGCAGAGTCGGGGATCCTGTTGGAAGTATTCTCTGGTGCAGCCCCCAAGGCCCGCGAGACGCCCGCTCCACCGGGGCTCTCGCTCGATTTGAAGCACCTCCGGGCGCGGGAAAGGGCGGAAGCGGCTTTCTGCCACTAGGGCACCTGGGACTCGTAGTCCCCCCCTCACAGCGGCCGCTCCTAGATGCAATGAGGCTTGCGGCGGCGGGGGGAGACTGGCGGCGAGGTCATCAAAGTCGGGGATCCTGCTGGAAGTATTCTCTGGTGCAGCCCCCAAGGTCCGCGAGATGCCCGCTCCACCGGGCTCTCGCTCGATTCGAAGTGCCTCCGGGCGCGGGAAAGGGCGGGAGCGGCTTCCTGCCGCTAGGGCACCTGGGACGCGTAGTCCCCCCCTCACAGCGGCCGTGCCTAGCTGCAATGAGGCTTGCGGTGGTGGGGGGAAACTGGCGGCGAGGTCAGTAAAGTCGGGAATCCTGCTGGAAGTATTCTCTGGTGCAGCCTCCAAGGTCCGCGAGACGCCCGCTCCACCGGGGCTCTCGCTCGATTTGAAGCGCCTCCAGGCGCGGGAAAGGGCGGGAGCGGCTTCCTGCCACTAGGACACCTGGGACTCGTAGTCCCCCCCTCACAGCGGCCGCGCCTAGATGCAATGAGGCTTGCGGCGGCGGGGGGAGACTGGCGGCGAGGTCGGCAAAGTCTGGGATCCTGCTGGAAGTATTCTCTGGTGCAGCCCCCAAGGTCCGCGAGATGCCCGCTCCATCGGGGCTCTCGCTCGATTTGAAGTGCCTCCGGGCACGGGAAAGGGTGGGAGCGGCTTCCTGCCACTAGGGCACCTGGGACTTGTAGTCCCACCCTCACAGCGGCCGCGCCTAGATGCAATGAGGCTTGAGGCGGCGGGAGAGACTGGCGGCAAGGTCAACAAAGTTGGGGATCCTGCTGGAAGTATTCTCTGGTGCAGCCCCCAAGGTCGGCAAGACGAAAATATTAATATGGCAAATGGAATCTCCGAGAAAATCGGGCAAAGTGGAACTACAAGTTCAAGTCATTTACGCTAAAGAAAGGGGAGGCAGCTCGCACTCACACCAACGTGTGTTCGAACTGCCTTCTTAGGCTCACCCTGGGGAACACCGCAGCGTAAGGAGTGTGTATGGAAATGGAAAGGGGGAGCGATGACTTGAAAGGTCCTGTTAGTCAGAAAAGATGTGTACCAGGCGCGGGCTGTGTCAGTGATAACGATCTCCCGCAGCCGAAAAGCAGCTTGGAGACAGTATTGAAAGCGGCTTTGAGATCAAGTAGAATAAGTGCCGAAGTTCTGCCCTCAATGTCATAAGTTATGAAGTTCAGAAATTTGATTAAGACCAACGATCATGATACTGCTAGAACCAATCTCAAAATAAGTGCCCATTCATTTCCCCAATAAATCTTATTTAAGAGACACCACTGACCTCATCACATAAATTGAGGATTTAAGATTTTATCCAGAAACACAATGGTTAGTAACTTTCAATGTTGTCTTCCTTTACACATAAATTCCACAAAATGAAACTGGTTAAATAAACACAATAATATTACACAAGAGCCTGGCGTTCTAAATGTCACCAGACACCAAGATGTAAATATAGGACCAGATTACATGTATTCCCATTATATTTTTTATATTACATGTTTATTTTGAGATAGCTATCTTGAAAACGCTGTTTTCTTAAATTTTTGAATAACAATGGACCTCTCGGGCAATTAGTATATTTAGGTTTACAGTCCATAAAAATATTGCTGAAAAAATAATATACAATACATAGGGCCAGAAAATGTATATAATTTTAAGGCTTGCACGCAGTTATTAGTTTATTGCATTTGCTATATATTTTGTCAAATAATTTTCAAATGAGCAAATATCACAACAATGTTGCTCCTAGCTGAAAAGAGGATGTTAATATTACTGGCAGAGAATGTGAAACATAACTTTTGTTATATACCACATAATTAACAAAAAACCTGGAGCATATTTTGGTCTTCCTTGACACATAATTTTAGTAGCTGAAACAATATTAAAGGTCTCCAGAGTAGTGTGGAGACTGTCATTATGAGGATGAAATCCATATTCACTTAAAGAAATGTGTGCAATCTTTAATCTGCTTTTAATAACGTTTTTCACAAAACGTTTTCTCAAATGAGTTCTTCATTTTTCATTCATATTTCGGTGTGGTCTTGAAGTACCTACCAAGATTCATTATTATTGCTTCATAATAACTGTTGACGATAACCAAACAATTATTTATGCCCAATGCATTTTGTGCAACGATGCCCTTCTTCAGGGGATGTACACTGAAAGGTAGAAGAAACAGGGTTTCAATACAAGCCAAGTGGGTAGACCACATTTAGAACAGTAGTATAAGTAAGTATCTCAAACTCGGCAGGTAGATATCCTGTGGTGTGCTGGGTGACGGTGCCGTCCTGTTAGAGGAGGTGTCACGTAGTACACCAACCCAGTTGGTGAGTATATCAAAAAAACATCTTACATGCAACTGAATCAAGAGTGAATTGAAGTGTGCTCAAAGGACAGTGGTGCGGTAGTTGCTCATAGTCAGACGTGTGTGAATAAACAAAAAACTGTGAAACCCGGGCTAGATAAGTAAAACAAAACAATATGCCATATCTTCTAATGATAGAAGAACCGTACGAATAGTGAGGTGACAAATTGGTGATCCGTGGAGCATGCATATTCGGGAGAATCTCCATTGAACTCATGTGAGCTTCCCTCCGTTTCGTGAGATCTGGAGACCCACTGTAAACTGAACAGGGTAAAGAAACGGCCACAATGTTGGTGTATCAAGGTTTCAAAGACATGACTTCTCTAGATAGAATGCACTTAAACGGCTGTAGAAAGTGCCGATGTATACAGGAGTTTCATGCAAGCGCGAACGCGAAGTGCTTCAGTGAGTTTATACGGTCCGCGGCCATCCGGTAGTGTGTATGCGTTGGAACAACGTAGTCCTAGAAATAAATGACTGACGCGGATAAGCCGAGTACCGGCTGTGAAAACCTTTGGTGCTCAGAGTCATAACTAAACCCGGTGAAAAACTGTGCGCTTATGGAAATGTATTGTGACAAAAACAGTGTCAAAAAGTGAATACATGCTATACATGTGGTTTCAAGATAGGTGCAGAATTAAACACGTTCCCAGCTGTTAGTATGTGGACTACACGAAAGGTAGATGTAGAAGACAGATTCATAGTTTAGAATTGAAATTCCATCTGAATTAAAGTGAATCACACGACATTGGTAGACAAAACCTGGGAAGAAGGTAAACAATCTAACTGTGAAAACTATGATTCCCATACTAGCTAAGAGTAACACAGTTGGGATCTTGAGTGAGTCAAATTTGAAATGTACTGGAAGAATCATGACACTGTTCTCTCATAAACAGGGTAACAATACATGCATAACAAGCGTAAGTGCAGCCTAAAGGGAAACATATGAACTGGAAAGGAAAGGTCGACCCCAATGAGCTCAACAACCTCTGACCTATCTCCAACCTTCCGTTCCTATCTAAAAGATCGGAGAAGTGCGTTCTCCAACAATCTAACAAATATATAGATGACTTCAACCTCCTCGATACCTTTCAATTGGGTTTCAGAATGTAGTGGGGCTGAGCCTTGCATTCATACAGTGTTAAGTTAGCATGAGCTTATTAGAAGTTTAAACACTATTTTACCTTTTTCTTTCTTTTGCACAAGGCACACACGTTAGCTATTGTTAAGAGTTAGGCTGAGTGTTTTGCTTCACATGAGAATAACTTGTTTTTCTACATTGCTAGACTTGCTTCGTAAGCTTAGTCTGCACAGTGAGTGCTGAGGCCTTCAAGGTTATCTCAACATTGTAGCTGCAGTTTGAACTGATCAGCACACGTTCTAGCCATAACATATATGCTGCTGTGGCCAATTCAGATACTGGCGCCTTTAATAGGGCACTGTTTAGGCATAATTGAACGCACTTGGAGAACATTCATATGCTGAGAGCTATTGCAGAACTTAATGTGATTCACTCCTAATAATCTTTGAGTTATGGGGTCGCCTATGCAAGCCTAAGAGACCTTCTTTAGTTGTAAAATAACCTACTAGCGAGGGAGGGTGAAATATAGGTATATATTTAACCTGTTTCCATTTAGCATTATAACATGCTTTCTCCCTTTGAATTTTATGGAATTGTAACTATGCTGACAATCTTAGTTCTTATAATATGTCTGCTTGTATTAGCTAAGATGCTGCACCTGAGATCACAGCGTTAAAATAAATATTTTAAACTTGCACGTGTCTCACTTTACTCCCTGTTCTGGATTGGTAGGAGAGTATAACGAAAGAGTGCTCATGTTTCCCACCTTACCTGAGGTATCCTAAGTCACATGTTTTGGGTTGTATGTATGTATGTATGTATGTGTCTTTTAAAGCGCACCTCTGCCCTGAGGCGTCGTGGCGCTGTAGACCGCCGGGGAACCCGTCCTGGCTATCCCTGTGAGATGGTCCCTACTGGGTATCTCCAAGGTGAAACCAGGCATCCCCGGCGAATGTGGGGGGCGGTTGTAGAGATGAGGCAAGCTAATGCCTAGAGTTGCCGAGTGTGATCCCTGGTTAGAGTAGGCACCGAGGCGAGAAATATTGAGTCCGCTGACCCTGGTCCACGACCCTGCTGCATCAGGAATTGAACCCTGGTCCCGGGACGTTCTCTGCTTACAGGTCTAATCATTGGTAACTTTGCTATAGGACGAAGAGCTAATGAGACACTGATGCTAGTCTGGTAGGGGATTTTGGGTACTAAGGTGAGTTTTTGGCACACCCTAATTCACTGAGGTCCTGAGTCTCTGTGCACAGTTCTGTGTCTGAACAGAATCCCTGCAACAAGGAAAGGTTGTAGCACTGAAACAGCGATGCTCAATATTGCAGATGATATCCAGAGAGCCTTATATTAAGGTGAAACCTGTCACCTCATCCTTATCAACTTATCATCAGCATTCGACACAATAAACAATCTAGCTTTACTTGAGACTCCGAAGAGGCGCTCTGACGTTAATGGCACAGTACTAGAATGGTTCACTTCCTTCCTTCGGCTCCGTTCGCAACAAATTAAAATTGACTCCTGCCTCTCTGTACTTGGAGTCCCACAAGGATCGATCCTCTCACCATCCCTCCTAAATCTCTTCATGGAACCCCTTGCAAACGTTCTGAAAAAAGCATGGGTTCACTACCACCTATATACAGATGACATGCAAATATACTACAAAATAGAAACACCCAGTGATGTCCGACACCTCAATGTCACACTAACCAAGATCCAAACCTGGTTTAACTCAAACCACTTAAAACTGAACCCGAACAAAATGGAATTAATACTGTTCTCACCGACCAATTCAAGACTGGCTCAAGGAGCTTGATGCTCTAAACTGCTCCCTTGTCCTATCCGACTCCGTAAAGTCCCTAGGCATTACCCTGGAGAAGAGCTTGTCAATGACCACATTAAGAACTCTGCAAAAGGTGCACTCTTCTCTCTAAGACACCTCAAGAAAATTACACCTTTCATTCCCCAAGAAGACTTCAAGACAATAGTACAATCACTAGTACTTTCCAAACTGGACTATGGGAACGCCATCCTAACTGGGTCACCAAAAGCTCACCTAGCCCAACTAAGGTCAGTCCTTAACATGGCAGCTCGACTCATAACTGGTGTAAAAAATGTGAATACATCACACCAACCCTCAACGTACTCGACTGGCTTCCCATGGAAAGTATATGTATTTACAAACTGGCCTGCATCACTCACACGGCCCTTCACACCCAATCCCCCAACTACCTAAACAGAAAACTGGTAAAAGCAGGAATATCCAGAACTCTGAGAAGCACCAACTCACTTCTTCTCATCCCTCCAAAACAAAAAAGGAAAATGACCCAGTGCCGGTCCTTCTCTGGTAACGTACCCAGTATGTGGAACACACGCCCTATTGACCTCAGATGCAACCCCTCCTTCTCTTGCTTCAAAAAGGATCTGAAACTCCTTCTCCTCAACCAATACTTTACCGACCAAGTCAACCAACCTAGGCATCAATAACATTATGGTCTCCCCCCTTACTTTGACCTTCAAGGGTGGAGGTTATCTGACTGTTTCAACCACGTGCGTCTTACCCCCCTCACTGGATACAATGCTATTTAATTTTTCCTCTTTGTATGTAAAGCGCTCGGATACCCACAGGTCTAGCTAGCACTATATAAAACTTTGAAAATAAAAATATTTTAAAAAATCTGAGACGCAGGGAATGGCTGGTCCCCTGTCATGTGGTCATGTTTCTCATGACCTCACTGGCCATTAAAGAAAGCAACTGAAATCATAATGTTCATTTAACCGCTTGGGGTTGACAGTGTCCATGAGGTTAATCCAATGGACTTCTGTTTGTAGCAGAGTTTGTGTGTTGTTTTGTCCCTTCTGGATTGGGACCTGTTCAAGGATCAGGAAACAAAGTTGGCTAATATTGTGGTTCATGGTATTGAAATGAACAGCAACTGTGGTTTTGGGGTTTAGTGTCCGAATGTTACTTTTGTGTTCGTTTAATCAAATTTTAATTTTACGTTCGGTCATGCCGACATAGGCTAATCCACACGGACATTTGAGCATGTAAATGACATTCTAACTATTGCAAGTGGCTCTGACTTTGATGGCAGTTCCTTTGCTAGGGTGTCTGCTGATGTTGCCTTTAATTATCGAATCACAATTGCACCGGTTCAAACATGGGGGTCGATTAGGATGGCGGATGGATTGCCCCCGCCGGGCTGGTGGTAGCCCCCGCCGGGCTGGTGGTAGCCACCGCCGGCCCGGCGGGGGCAATCCGTCCACCATCCTCACAGAAATGACCCTCCACCACATTAGGATGGCTGGGGGGTCCGCGGTGGACGGGAAGACCGTCTGCCGCTTTTCCGCCACGGTCGCCTTGCAACCGTGGCGGAACAGGGCTAATATGGTGGCGTGTCTATCAGACACCGCTAGCAATATTAGGATTTGCTTTGGGGAATGCCTTTCCGTGGCGGCGAAAAGGCATATGGTCTTTGCTTTGGGGGCCCGTTGTCGGCCCCCATGGTGAAGGGGGGGTGGGGGTGCACATGGGGGCTACCTATGGTACACCCCTGCGTTTCAAAGTACAACATGGCAGGCACTGCACCTGTCATGTTGTGCTTTGAAATGCACAACATGCATTTTTGGTATTGCGGCGGACGGTGCTTTCAGCACCGCCCGCCGCAATGTTAAAAATGCGGGATGCACCAAACACTGGTGGGTGCATCCTAATTCGAGGCACGGGACCTCCGCCCTTATGGCGGACAGTCCCTGCCCACGACAGGATGGCGGACGGACAAAGTCCGTCGGCCATCCTAATGACCCCCATGGTTTGGTTCCCTTAAAGTTAGTTTCTTTTTGACCTGTAGTTGTTGTGAGTATTTGTTGGAGGTTTCTTGATCGCTTGTAGGCGAATCTGGGCGGCATGTCAAATATAACTTTAAAATCAACCTCTGTACTGAGCATGGGGCAATACTTCAGAATGGTTTACTTTATCTGGTAACTGTGGGTAGAAAACATGGATACGAATACGCATCTGCTTTCCCCTTTCCCCTTGTTAGAATTCATTAATAAATGTGCTTGTGACTTTTTTCTACTTTTGTGATTGCTGTATTGAGTATGGCATCCGGGTAGCTCCATTTTTTAAAATTGTCAATGCATACCTCCATGCTTTCTTGGTACAATTTGTCGGTGGATGATATTCTTTTTAGTCTGAGCAACTGTGAGTACGGCAGGTGTTCCTTCAAAGAAGACTGATGAAAACTATGGAAATGTAACAAGTTGTTCCGATCCGTGGGTTTGGTGTACACTTGCGTTATTAGTGTTCCATTGTTGTTGGTAATGCAGGTATCTAAGAAAGTGATCTGTTCATTGCTGATGGTAGAAGTGAACTCGATACGTTGATCGACCTTGTTAAGGGTTTCGAGGGCTCTCTGTAACTCTACCTGTGATCCTCGCCTTGACACGAATATGCCATCTATAAACCTTTTGTATATGATGAGATGTTGTACCCATTCCTCCTGGTTAAGTATGTGGTCTAGCTTGAATCGGTGCATAAACAAGTTTGCATATGTCGGTACAGCGCAATTGCCCATAGATGCTCCGGAGCATTAAATGTAAAAGTTGTCTGACCATCTGAAGTAACTATGATACAGTGTAAAATGGATCAGTTCCATAAGAAACATTTTCAAAGACTCAGGTTTGTCACTGCTGATAAAAAATGATTTAACGCCATGGATGGCGGTGTCATGTGGAATGAACGTATAGAAAGATTTGGCGTCGATGGTACATAAGATGGTCTCCGATGTTATCTGGGTTTTAATCATCTCCAGTATGTTAAAAAAATCTGTGGTGCCCCTTATGTACATAGTCATGGCTTGAACAAGTGATTGTAGGTGTTTGTCCAGATATTTGCCTATTGGTTTGTGTATAGAGTTGATAGTTGAAACTATAGGTCGGAATGGCGGTGTAGTTGCTTGTTTATGAATTTTGGGAATCATATAAATATATGGTACTGCAGGATTGGTCTTAATAACATACCTTTTGTCTTCATTGGTAATCGGTCCGTTGTCTACGGCATCATCAATGATTTTAGAAAGGTTCCACAAGAATTCTTTAGTTGGGTCAAATGTCAGAGGCATGTAAGTGTTGGCGTCCTGTACATATTCGTTGACGCTTTTCTCATAGAAATTTGTATCCATATTGCACCTCCTTTATCTGCATGGCGAATGGTAACCTCCGTTCTTGATGCTATTGGTGCTAACGCTTGGCATTTTTTCTGTGTCATGTTTGATCCTTTTGATTGATTTTGTTTGAATATTCTGCGTAGTTCTTTATGTGTAACCATCTCATAGGCATCCATTACTTTGTGGCTTACAGGAGCTATGAATGTACTTTCATTACGAAGCCAAGTAGAGTGTTAGCTTGCAGTCACTGGTTAGGTTCCAAAATATTGCTGAAGAAATGTTTTAGCCTAAGTGTGCGCATGAATTTTGAACAGGCTGATCTCTGCTTCTAGAATGCTTGAATGATATGTTGGTAAAAAGGTAGATCCCTTTTGTAAGGTATTAACCCCTTTGACGCTGATGACGGAGCGGTTCCGTCATCAGCGTGGGTTGGGCTGTGCTGATGATGGAACCACTCCGTCATCGGCACAGCCCTCGGGGGGAGCACTGGCGCTCCCCCCCTGGGACATCGATTTTTCTGTTTGGTGCAGGGGTGGCAGCGGAAGACTTTCCGCTGCCACCCCCGGGCCCCCACGCTTCCTGGTGACGTCAGCGCGCACAGCACGCGCCAACGTCATCAGGAAGCACTGCACACGCTGGAAGCCATTTGTTTCCAGCGGGTCCAAGGAGCCAGGTGGTTGTTTGCTCTCCGGTGGGGCCGGGGGGCCGTATCTCGGTGCCTTGAGGCATCGGGGGGGAGGAAACAGTGTCTTAATTTGGCCTTTCTGCCCTCTGGAGGCAGCAAAAAAAACCTCTAGACACCAGGGAAATCTTTTTTTTTTAAATGGAAGTGCCCCCTTGGGCAATGGTTGCTTCCAGGCGCCCACATTTAAAATGATTTATATTCTGCCCCCATGGGGACAGACACCCCATTTGTGACATACTCTGTGACATAGCCTGTTGTAATGTATATTTTTTTTTCTTCTAAAGTGTATTGTTTGGTCAGGTTTTTGGGCACTCCTCAACACTGTCGGGTGGGACTGCGCCCAAACAGTTTTGTCATTTTGGAAATACCAATATGTATCACCACCTGTTGTTCCTTCAATAAACATATGTAATACTAAATTGTATTGTTTTATTTTCTCTTTAGACTGTTGCAGTGTGCGGTTCTGTTACTGGTGGTGCTGCTGTTTGTGTAGTTGCATGTGTTTGGTAAGAGACCTTTTTTGTACAATTTTAATGTAAATGTTTTTTTTGTAAAGTGTGTAATAATACAAGTATTTTTGGTTTCTGTTTTTTGTGATTGTAAAACATGTTTTGCATTTGTGCTTGATGTGTACTTTGCTTTCTGTAGATGTAAGTTTTTTTCTTTGTTCTAGTGGGATATCGTTGCCTATTTGCTGTGTCTTTGCAGAGTAGGTGCTGGTGAGTGCAGCTGTCTCTTGTAAGTGAATTGTATATTTTTTCAGTATATAGATATTTGTGATAAATGATTACATTTTTTTACTTACTTTGCACATTGTTGGTTGTAGAGTTGTTTGTGCAGTCTCCTTTTTTAGTAAGGATAATGGCTAGCCGCCGGATTACTGCTCAGCAAGTTGTTGGAATGCTTTTTGAATCTTCCTCTGACCATGGTTCAGAGAGTGACTGTGGTTGCGGGGACATTGCTATGCCGATAGCAGCAAGAGGCATGTGGGCTGCAGCCTGGGGCTGCTAGACTTCCAGTTGGTGTAGTGAGACAAGAGGCAGCTGGGTGGCAGCATGAGGCTGCAAGACTTCTAGTTGAAAGTTCTGACCTCTGGGTTGCCCCAGGCATGGTGCAGTTGGCATTGCCTGAATTTACTGGTGTTCCAGGGTGTAGGGTGAACACTGAAAACTTTTTGCCAATTGATTTTTTCAAGTTTTTTATGGATGATGTGTTTTTGGCTGAGATTGTAGAGCAGACTAATTTGTATGCAGAACAGTTTTTGAGGGACAACAGTGCCAACCTTGCCAAGATTGCTATATTAATTTGCAGCCACACAGCATTTCCTGAAACTCTTTTGCTCCCCATAGCACGTCTGCAGCTCGTTTGCCTTTAAGTAACATTTATGCATTTTCTTGTTGTGGTTGTAGTTTTCATGCGCCCCATGCTTCACTTTCAATTTTTCTTATTGTTTCTCTCACTCCTATGACTGCTATGTAGGTCAGGGAGTGCCCTGAGCACACACAAGAGTCTAAGTTGAGGCATGACGCCCAACGTTAATGGGCAACACACACAACCCCACACACACACACAACCCCCCCCACACACACCCCCACACACAACCCCACACACAAACACTACAGACACAAGCCCACACACAAACCCTACACACACAACCCCACACACCCCCACACGCACACCCAGACCCCCCACACACAAAACCCCCCACATACAACCACACACACACAACCCCCACACACGACCCCCCACACACACAAGCCCCCACACACACAACCCCACACACACACAAAACCCCTGCACACACAGCCACAAGCACACACACAACCACACACACAACCCCAAACACCACACACAACCCCACACACAACCACAGACACAACCATCCATCTATCTATCGCCCTCACTCTATCTATCGCACTCATTCTATCTATCGCCCTCACTCTATCGCCCTCACTCTATCGCCCTCACTCTATCGCCCTCACTCTATCGCCCTCACTCTATCGCCCTCACTCTATTGCCCTCACTCTATTGCCCTCACTCTATCGCCCTTACTCTATCGTCCTCACTCTATCGCCCTCACTCTATCGTCCTCACTCTATCTATCTATCTATATATCGCCCCTCACTCTATCAATCTATCGCCCCTCACTCTATCAATCTATCTATCGCCCCTCACTCTATCGCCCTCACTCTACCTATCTATCTATCGCCCTCTATCTATCGCCCTCACTCTACCTATCTATCTATCGCCCTCCCTCTATCTATCTATCGCCCACCCTCTATCTATCGCCCTCCATCGTCCTCATTCTATCTATCTATCTATCTATCTATCTATCTATCTATCTATCTATCTATCTATCTATCTATCTATCTATCTATCTATCTATCTATCTATCTATCTATCTATCTATCTATCGCATCACCACAGCATCACTCGGCACCACCAAAGCATCACCTAGGGGCACCACAACATCACTATGTGCTACCACAGCATTACTGAACGCCACAGCATCACTCGTCGCCACCACAACATCACTCAGTGCCACCACAGCATCAATCTTGGCAACCATTCAACAACAACTGGTTCAAATATGTTCTCTCAATGTTTCAACCTTTATTACAAATGTCACAAAAAGATGTTAATATTTCACTTCTGTTCTTGGATTTTCGTCACAATAAAATATACTGAACATAATCTACACAAAAGTTATTTACAAAGGTTGAAGCTATTGCCATTATAAATTACAATAACTTTTATTTAAGTATTAATTATTAAAAAAAATTAAAAGCCATTGATATTTGTAATATCAATACATCTAAGTCACGTAAATACAACACATATTGCATTACAAATGCTATAGGTGTCACATTTGCGAAAGTTCAAACTATTGGCATTGTAAATGACAAAGCTATTAATTTTGTTATTTTCAAAACCAAGACATAATTAAAAAAATTGTCATTTGCAATACCAATAGCTCAAACTTTCCTAATGTGAGACCTATTTCATTGCAAATGCTTGTCTCATAAGAATTTGGGGAACACTGGGTGGGTGGAAATCTGTTAATCCATGCTGATTCCAGAACTTTCCACCACAGAAATGTGGAGAAAATTCGTTTTTTCCCCAATTTTTTAGGTTTGCAAGGAATTCTGGGTAACAGAACCTGGTGGGCGGCAGTGAAGTCACCCCATCCTAAATTTCCCTGGGTGTCTAGTTTTCAAAAATGTATAGGTTTGCTAGGTTTCCCTAGGTGCCAGCAAAGCTAGGGCTCAAAAACTACAGGTAGGCACTTTGCCAAAAAAGGGCCCGTTTTCAATGCGAAATTGAGGTGCGACCACGTTGCGTTTTGCGCCGTTTCCTGTCGCAGGCACTAGGCAGACCCAGGCAAGTGAGGTACCATTTTTCTCATAACACTTTGAGGAACGCGGGGTGGGTAGAAATTTGTTGATCCACGCAGATTCCAGAACTTTCCACCACAGAAATGTGAGGAAAATGCATTTTTTTTGTAAATTATTCGGTTTGCAGGGATTCTAGGTAACAGAACCTGGTGGGAGGCAGTGGAGTCACCCCATCCTGAATTCCCATGCGTGTCTAGTTTTCAAAAATGTATAGGTTTGCTAGGTTTCCCTAGTTGCCATCAGAGCTAGGGTTAAAAAACTACAGGTAGGCACTTTGCCAAAAAAGGGCCAGTTTTCACTGCGAAATTGAGGTGCGATCACGTTGCGTTTTACACCGTTTCCTGTCACAGGCACTAGGCAAACCCAGGCAAGTGAGGTATCATTTTTCTCATAAGACTTTGGGGAATGTGGGGTGGGTAGAAATTTGTTGATCCACGCAGATTCCAGAACTTTCCACCACACAAATGTGACGAAAATGCGTTTTTTTTCAATTGTTTAGATTTACAAGGGATTCTGGGTAGAAGAACCTGGTGGGAGGCAGTGGACTCACCTCATCCTAAATTCCCTTGGGTGTCTAGTTTTTAAAAATGTCCAGGTTTGCTAGGTTTCCCTAGGTGCCGGCAGAGCTAGGGTTCAAAAACTACAGGTAGGCACTTTGCCAAAAAAGGGCCAGTTTTCACTGCGAAATTGAGGTGCGACCACATTGCGTTTTGCGCTGTTTCCTGTGGAAGGCACTAGGCAGACTCAGGCAAGTGAGGTATCATTTTTCTCATAAGACTTTGGGGAACGCGGGGTGTGTAGAAATTTGTTGATCCACGCAGATTCCAGAACTTTCCACCACAGAAGTGTGAGGAAAATGCTTTTTTTTGTCATTTTTTTAGGTTTGCCAGGGATTCTGGGTATTAGAACCTGGTGGGAGACGGTGGAGTCACCCCATCTTCAATTCCCCTGGGTGTCTAGTTTTCACAAATGTATAAGTTTGCTAGGTTTCCCTAGGTGCCGGCAGAGCTAGGGTTAAAAAAACTACAGGTAGGTACTTTGCCAAAAAAGGGCCAGTTTTCACTGCAAAATTGAGGTGCGACCACATTGCGTTTTGCGCTGTTTCCTGTGGAAGGCACTAGGCAGACCCAGGCAAGTGAGGTACCATTTTTCTCATAAGACTTTGTGGAATGCGGGGTGGGTATAAATGTGTTGATCCACGCAGATTCCAGAACTTTCCACTACAGAAATGTGAGGAAAATGCGTTTTGTTTGTCAATTGTTTAGATTTGCAAGGGATTCTGGGTAAAAGAACCTGGGGGGAGGTAGTGGAGTCACCCCATCCTAAATTCCCCTGGGTGTCTAGTTTTTAAAAATGTATAGGGGTGCTAGGTTTCCCTAGGTGCCAACAGAGCTAGGGTTAAAAAAACTACAGGTAGGCACTTTGCAAAAAAGGGCCAGTTTTCAGTGCGAAATTGAGGTGTGACCACGTCGCGTTTTGCGCTGTTTCCTGTTGCAGGCACTAGGCAAACCCAGGCAAGTGAGGTACCATTTTTCTCATAAGACTTTGGGGAACGTGGGGTGTGTAAAAATGTGTTGATCCATGCAGATTCCAGAACTTTCCACCACAGAAATGTGAGGAAAATGCATTTTTTGTGTCAATTTTTTAGGTTTGCAAGGGATTCTGGGTAACAGAACCTGGTGGGAGGCAGTGGAGTCACCCCATCCTGAATTCCCATGGTTGTCTAGTTTTTAAAAATGTATGGGTTTGCTAGGTTTCCCTAGTTGCCGGCAGAGCTAGGGTTTAAAAACTACAGGTAGGCACTTTGCCAAAAAAGGGCCAGTTTTCACTGCGAAATTGAGGTGCGACCACGTTGCGTTTAGCGCCGTTTCCTGTCGCAGGCACTAGGCAGATCCAGGCAAGTGAGGTACCATTTTTCTCATAAGACTTTCGGGAATACAGGTGGGTGGAAATTTGTTGATCCACGCAGATTCCAGATCTTTCCACCACAGAAATGTGAGGAAAATGGGTTTTTTTGTCAATTTTTTAGGTTTGCAAGGGATTCTGGGTAACAGACCATGGTGGGAGGCAGTGGACTCACCCCATCCTAAATTCCCCTGGGTGTCTAGTTTTTAAAAATGTCTAGGTTTGCTAGGTTTCCCTAGGTGCCGGCAGAGCTAGGGTTCAAAAACTACAGGTAGGCACTTTGCCAAAAAAGGGCCAGTTTTCACTGCAAAATTGAGGTGCGACCACATTGCGTTTTGCGCTGTTTCCTGTGGAAGGCAATAGGCAGACTCAGGCAAGTGAGGTATCATTTTTCTCATAAGACTATGGGGAACGCGGGGTGTGTAGAAATTTGTTGATCCTCGCAGATTCCAGAATTTTCCACCACAGAAGTGTGAGGAAAATGCATTTTTTTGTCAATTTTTTAGGTTTGCAAGGGATTCTGGGTAACAGAAACAGGTGGGAGGCAGTGGAGTCACCCCATCCTGAATTCCCCTGGGTGTCTAGTTTTCAAAAATGTATAGGTTTGCTAGGTTTCCCTAGGTGCCGGCAAAGCTAGGGCTCAAAAACTACAGGTAGGCACTTTGCCAAAAAAGGGCCCGTTTTCAATGCGAAATTGAGGTGCGACCACGTTGCGTTTTGCGCCGTTTCCTGTCGCAGGCACTAGGCAGACCCAGGCAAGTGAGGTACCATTTTTCTCATAACACTTTGGGGAACGCGGGGTGGGTAGAAATTTGTTGATCCACGCAGATTCCAGAACTTTCCACCACAGAAATGTGAGGAAAATGCATTTTTTTGTCAATTATTCGGTTTGCAGGGATTCTAGGTAACAGAACCTGGAGGGAGGCAGTGGAGTCACCCCATCCTGAATTCCCATGCGTGTCTAGTTTTCAAAAATGTATAGGTTTGCTAGGTTTCCCTAGTTGCCATCAGAGCTAGGGTTAAAAAAACTACAGGTAGGCACTTTGCCAAAAAAGGGCCAGTTTTCACTGCGAAATTGAGGTGCGACCACGTTGCGTTTTACGCCGTTTCCTGTCACAGGCACTAGGCAAACCCAGGCAAGTGAGGTATCATTTTTCTCATAAGACTTTGGGGAATGCGGGGTGGGTAGAAATTTGTTGATCCACGCAGATTCCAGAACTTTCCACCACAGAAATGTGAGGAAAATGCTTTTTTTTGTCAATTGTTTAGATTTACAAGGGATTCTGGGTAAAAGAACCTGGTGGGAGGCAGTGGACTCACCTCATCCTAAATTCCCCTAGGTGTTTAGTTTTTAAAAATGTCTAGGTTTGCTAGGTTTCCCTAGGTGCCGGCAGAGCTAGGGTTCAAAAACTACAGGTAGGCACTTTGCCAAAAAAGGGCCAGTTTTCACTGCGAAATTGAGGTGCGACCACATTGCGTTTTGCGCTGTTTCCTGTGGAAGGCACTAGGCAGACTCAGGCAAGTGAGGTATCATTTTTCTCATAAGACTTTGGGGAACGCGGGGTGTGTAGAAATTTGTTGATCCATGCAGATTCCAGAACTTTCCACCACAGAAGTGTGAGGAAAATGCATTTTTTTTGTCAATTTTTTAGGTTTGCCAGGGATTCTGGGTATTAGAACCTGGTGGGAGACGGTGGAGTCACCCCATCTTCAATTCCCCTGGGTGTCTAGTTTCCACAAATGTATAAGTTTGCTAGGTTTCCCTAGGTGCCGGCAGAGCTAGGGTTAAAAAACTACAGGTAGGCACTTTGCCAAAAAAGGGCCAGTTTTCACTGCAAAATTGAGGTGCGACCACATTGCGTTTTGCGCTGTTTCATGTGGAAGGCACTAGGCAGACCCAGGCAAGTGAGGTACCATTTTTCTCATAAGACTTTGTGGAATGCTGGGTGGGTATAAATGTGTTGATCCACGCAGATTCCAGAACTTTCCACTACAGAAATGTGAGGAAAATGCATTTTTTTTGTCAATTGTTTAGATTTGCAAGGGATTCTGGGTAAAAGAACCTGGTGGGAGGCAGTGGAGTCACCCCATCCTAAATTTCCCTGGGTGTCTAGTTTTTAAAAATGTATAGTTTTGCTAGGTTTCCCTAGGTGCCGGCAGAGCTAGGGTTAAAAAACTACAGGTAGGCACTTTGCAAAAAAGGGCCAGTTTTCAGTGTGAAATTGAGGTGTGACCATGTCGTGTTTTGCGCTGTTTCCTGTCGCAGGCACTAGGCAAACCCAGCCAAGTGAGGTACCATTTTTCTCATAAGACTTTGGGGAACGCAGGGTGTGTAAAAATTTGTTGATCCATGCAGATTCCAGAACTTTCCACCACAGAAATGTGAGGAAAATGCATTTTTTGTGTCAATTTTTTAGGTTTGCAAGGGATTCTGGGTAACAGAACCTGGTGGGAGGCAGTGGAGTCACCCCATCCTGAATTCCCATGGTTGTCTAGTTTTCAAAAATGTATGGGTTTGCTAGGTTTCCATAGTTGCCGGCAGAGCTAGGGTTCAAAAACTACAGGTAGGCACTTTGCCAAAAAAGGGCCAGTTTTCACTGCGAAATTGAGGTGCGACCACGTTGCGTTTAGCGCCGTTTCCTTTCGCAGGCACTAGGCAGACCCAGGCAAGTGAGGTACCATTTTTCTCATAAGACTTTCGGGAATACGGGTGGGTGGAAATTTGTTGATCCACGCAGATTCCAGAACTTTTCACCACAGAAATGTGAGGAAAATGCGTTTTTTTGTCAATTTTTTAGGTTTGCCAGGGATTCTGGGAAACAGACCCTGGTGGGAGGCAGTGGAGGCACCCCATTCTGAATTCCCCTGGGTGTCTAGTTTTCAAAAATGTATAGGTTTGCTAAGTTTCCCAAGGTGCCGGCAGAGCTAGGGTTAAAAATCTACAGGTAGGCACTTTGCCAAAAAAGGGCCAGTGTTCACTGCGAAATTTAGGTGCAACCACGTTGTGTTTAGCGCCGTTTCCTGTCGCAGGCACTAGGCCGACCCACACAAGTGGGGTACCATTTTAGGGAACGCAGGATGGAAGGAAATTTGTGGATCCACACAGATTACAGAAGTTTCCACCACAGAAATGAGGGGAAAATGTGTTTTTTTGTACACTTTTTTAGGCTTGCAAGGAATTTTGGGTAACAGAACCTGGTGGGAAGCAGTCAAGTCAGCCCATCATGGATTCCCCAGGGTGTCTACTTTTCAAAAATATATAGGTTTGCGGGGTTTCCCTAGGTGCCGGCAGAACTAGGGTGCACAAACTACAGGTAGGCACTTTGCATTTTGCCCCGTTTTCTGTCGCAGGCACAAGGCCGATCCACACAAGTGAGTTACCGTTTTTATCTGGAGACATAGGGTTATTGTGATTTGTAAATCAACTGTTATTACCTATTGAGTTTTCATGCATTTCTCCCTTTAAAATCAAAGACATTGTGTAAAAAAAAATCATTTTGAAAAATGAACAATAATTCTCATGCTAGTATGAGTATTCCTAATTTTGAAAAAAGTGGAAATATATACTGTTTCTAAACTCTATAGTTTGTGCTCAATTCAGAAATACATACGTGTTTTTCATACCGATTTTTCCATGTATACATTTTCCCAGAATAATTGCTCTATACCCGGTACATAATAAAAAACCATTGCAAGTTACTGCTCAGTTTTTGGCTCTGGGTTCGTCGGGTTCTTGGCAAAACTACAAGTCCTGTATATCCCCACAACAAGCTGACAAAATTACAAGAAGTTACAGGTGAAAACGTTGAGACAATAGGCTGTTTTTTTCAACTAATATTCAATTTTTCCAATATTTAACTGTTAGGTTCTATAAAGAAACCTTCATGGATTTAGACCAATGACCCCTTTCTGAATTCATAATTTTGTCTACTTTTCTGAAATGTATAGCTTTCTAGGATCCATTATTGCTTTCAAACTAATTTCTACCATTAACTGGAAGGAGGTTGAAAGCACTAAAAATAGCAAAAATAGGCTATGTCCCAGAAAAATGCCACAACTGTGTGAAAAATGTTGGTTCTCTGACAAAAGACTGTAATTTCCTAAAAGCTGAGAAAATGTTGATTTCAGCCCCAGAAACCCTTTTTTGATAACATTTTCAGGGAAAAACCCAGAGGCTTTCATTTGCAACCCGGTTTCCCCATTTTTCTGAAAAAAACAAAAATGTTATTGTATTCTGCTTAATTTCTGGGACCCCTCCAATGGAATAGACAAACCCTGGGTATCTTTAGAATCCCCATGATGTTGGAAGAAAAGGACGCAAATTTGGCGTGGATACCTTTTGTGGTCAAAAAGTTACAGGGGCCTAAGCGCACACTGACCCAAATCCCCAAAAAATGGCTTAGCACAGGAGGGGAAAAGGCCTAGCAGTGAAGCCGTTAACTTGAAAATCTGTAAATAGATGCTGTGAAATGTTAATCACAAGGTTCCCTTTGCTACAGGTTTTGTTGTTTGGATTTCTTCCTGCTTCGTCGAGTGGCCTTGGGCCGCTTTCTAAAAAAGACTGTCTGCCATTGTTGTTTGTAGAGGTAGATGAACTCTCCTTATCTAATCTTTGAAGTTCCTGTGTTTTTTGAGGCAGGCTTCTTTGTGGTACATCATCAGAGGATGATGCATCTGTATCTGAAAATCGACTGTGTGTTACCTCGTTGTTGTCGTCTTTGTGCGTATACCTCTGCCCAGTGATAAAGTTCCCCAACTTATAATCCACAGTATCTCTTTTCAAGTTCCTTATTTTTCTCTCGTTGATTTCTTTGGTATATGCGTGGAGTTGTTTGTTGAAGTCTGATAGTGTTTCATCTCAATTTTCATTGGTCATATTTTCAGATAATTCCTGTTTTAGTTGAAGGAACTCTTTATTCAGATTGTCGAAAAGCTTGGATAATTCCTCAGTAATAAGTAGGATGAGGTTCAATGAACATTTATTAAGGATCGCCTGCCATTTTTCGGTAAATCTTGTGTTGTACTTACACAGTGTGTATTTCAGTGAAATTCTTAATCCCCTAGGGATTCTTTAAGCCTTGTGGTACTTGATTAAAGTACTGGCGTCGAGTTGTTGGATAATAGCCTTCTCTGAGATGCACAATAATTGTTTAATATTAGACTTTATTGAGCTGGTGCTGGTACAGATCTCTTCTGTTTCCTCAATCAAAGCATACATTTGCTGGGTTTCATCAAGTGAATAAACAAAAGTTTCTACTCTTGGTTCCGTAAGTTTTGCGATGTCTTCAAATGACATGTTTATGGGTGCGTCCTCTGTGGCACTCAGAAAGGGAAAAATTGAATTGCACCACCTATCGTTTCACTTACGTTACCAGATTACTTGGCAGGAGTGCAACCCTCTGTTTTAAGTTCAAGTTGATGAAATCCATATGTCACAGGGAAGTATAAATACATATATCTACACACACAAACATATATATATGTTTATATATATATATATATATATATATATATATATATATATACACTGAAAAAACCATAGGTTATAGACCATATATAGTTAGGAATTAGCATTTACAAAACCTTGAAAATTCACTGAAAAAACCATAGGTTATAGACCATATATAGTTAGGAATTAACATTTATAAAACCTTATTTTACTCACACAAAACTATTGCAATTCGCATATATAGTTAGTTGCACTAACTATATATTTCGCGCACCCGCAATCCACTGCTGATGACGTCACATATTACATCATTCATGACATGGTCAGTAACATCACTGATGACATCACTGATGACATCTCAAATGACATCACTGATGACATCACTGATGACATCTCAAAAGACATCACTGATGACATGACTGAAAACAACATCCAGTGATTTTATGTTTCTGTAAAGTTTAAATATGTCTTACATATTGAAGAATGAGTGGATGTAGAAGTGTCTGGATGAAGGATTTAGTAGGTGCATGACTGACTGTATGAGTGAGTGATTAAATATGTCTCACTGAGTGCATGGGTTAGTGACTAAACTGTCTTAATTTGTGCATCATTATGTCTGTTGTTCTGTAAACTGCTGCATGTGTTGATCAGTAGCTATATGAGTAACTATATGGGTTATTGATTGGTTGCCCAAGTATTTGAATGGGAGACTGAGTGTGTGTGTTGGTGGTTGAGAGGTGTATGACTCTGTGCATAGATGTGTGAGCAGTTGATTCACTGGATGTATGGGTTCAAAAGTGCATGTGGAAACAGCTGTATGGGTGGTTGACTGTGTGCATGAGTGTATTGGCGAGTGAATGGATATCTCAGTGCTACATGTCAAAGTAAAGACATATGTAAAACACAGTATATGTGAGAGTTGACATATATAAATAACTGTGCATAAGAGCCAGTGAATGTGTGAGTGGCTGTATGGATCATTATGAAACTGTATCAGGGATTGTATAAGAGAGTAAATATGTGTTAGTATCTGTTTGAATAAGTAAGGTGTGTATAACTGTATAGTTGAGGAAATGGAGGTGTGATTGATTCTTTGCATGACTGACTAGGTGTGTGAGTAACTCCATGGATGAGTGACAGTCTGTGAGTGTCTGTTTACACTGAGTGTATATAAGGTTATATTAGAGTCTGAAGAAGTTCATTGTATTATCACATGAATGATGTCATCAGTGATGTGATCAGTGATGTCATTTGAGATGTCATCAGTGATGTCATCAGTGATGTCATTTGAGATGTCATCAGTGATGTCATCAGTGATGTCATTGACCATGTCATGAATGATGTAATATGTGACGTCATCTGCAGTGGATTGCGGGTGCGCGAAATATATAGTTAGTGCAACTAACTATATATGCGAATTTCAATGGTTTTGTGTTAGTAAAATAAGGTTTTATAAATGCTAATTCCTAACTATATATGGTCTATAACCTATGGTTTTTTCAGTGAATTTTCAAGGTTTTGTAAATGCTAATTCCTAACTATATATGGTCTATAACCTATGGTTTTTTCAGTGAATTTCAATGGTTTTTTAATAGCAAATATCAAAAGCTGCTAAATGTATTCTTCTTTTAAAGAAAAATATATTTTATATGTATTTAATATATTTTTTTTATGTATATATATATATATATATATATATATATATTTTTTTTTTTAGTTTTGCTACCGGTCCGCGCACCGGGTAGCTTCCCGTTAGCTCATTTTTATGCCGCGACCCGGTCCGCGTACCGGGAAACGTATCGTTTGCACAACTGCTGCGTTCGAGAACAACATCGTGACGCGTCGCGTAAGCACGACGTATCGCGTTGCCGTGTAATGCGTCTTATGACGCGCCGAATTCGCGCACTCGGAAGTGCTCTGGTGCACGAACGAGGTGCGAAGTGCAGCTTACCGGAAGTGCTCCGGGCGCGGAGCGGGACGCGTAACGTAAGCGTAACAGGTCATGTGACCTGTAAATTACACTTTTCATTGGTTTAGAACTTTTTTTTTCCCAAATGATGAAAACCCCTCCTTCTTTCCTCACTCTGACTTTCATCTTTGTGAGAGGAAGACCTGTTTTTGCTTACTAAAATAATGGCTTCTGTAGTAGCTGCAGCTGGTGGACCCCCACCACCACCACAACCACCTAGGAAGGAAGGACCACCTCCACAGTTCCTTCCCAACCCAGAGGAGGAAGAGGAAGAAGAAGAGGAAGAGGAAGTAGAGCGGAGGCAGTTCTTACTTGAAAAGCCCCGGAAATCCCACCACAAAGACAGTTTTATTAGGCAATTTTATTCTTTTCCTCAAGGCCAAAAAAAAGTGAATGCCCGACATGTGACATGCCTCATTTGCAAAGATGTTTTATCTAGAGGTACAGACAAAAAGTATAGTTATGGTAACTATACTATGCACCGTCATATGCAGAGGTGGCATCCACTGAATTACAGTGTTGCAGAGATGCGTCACCTCCAAGACAACCCACCAACTCCTGTGGCCAGTACATCGGCACAGGTAACTCTGTCGGGACCAGAGGCGAGGGAAACGGTCCCAAACATCCAACAGAATTTTGTGCACATGAAGATAGTGTGCCTTTATTGTGGTGACCTACTTTCATGTGCAAATATGAGTATCAATTTGATAAACAGAGCATTTGAAAACCACAAGTGTTCAAAACGCCCCAAAAAATAAAAAAATTTTGTTGCTCCTGTTGAGCCCTTTCTAATGCCTGTTTTTCGTTGTTCCCCCCCAAAAACCCCCCAAAAAAACATAACATTGTTCAAAAAATACAACAACAAAAAAATGTTCAGAAAAATAAAAAATATATATAAAACAACAAAAACATAAAAAAAAGTTCTTTTCAGAACTACCTCCCATTTTTAAAAAATTACTAACATTTTTAGCACTCTTCACTTCATTTTTCTCATGGGTGCGCTTCCCGGTACGCACACCGGTGAGCGACCCGTTAGCGCAACACAAAAAAAAAGAAAAAACAAAGAGAAGGAGAGCATAAGAGAAAGAGAAAGAGAGAGTAATGTTAAGAGACAGACAGCAAGAGAGAGCAACACAGATGTACTGTGTAATACATAGTAAAACAGTGTAAAAGATATAACGAAGTGTAAGAGAGAAAATGTAAAAAATATAAGGCTGTGAAACAAAGAAAGAGAGAAGAAGAATACTAAAGCAGAGGCACATGAAGAATGTGAGTGTCTGTAAAGAGTAAAAGGAAAGAGAAAAAATGATGTACAAATAAAAGGTAATAACGGAACCAGATTTAAAAAACACTGGTAAGGGAGAGAGAGAAAAAAGTAGTGTGCATAACTAAAGAGGGATGAAAGAAGATGGATAACATCGAATAAAGTTGAAACACGTGGATTGACAGAGAGAAAAAACTAAAAGAAGAAAAGAAGAAGTAACAGAAAGGGAATAATTGAAGCAGCAAAGAAATGTAAATAACGTAGTATGCTTGAACTTCAGGGAGAAAGCATAATGAACAAGTAGTGAAAGAGTGAAGAGACAGTTACAATTACAGTAAGATAAACGGACTCAGTGAACGGGAATGAGCAACTGTGAGAACAGAGGGACTGAGAAAAGGAGTGGAAGGAGTGCAGTAAATAAATCACCCACGCAACACAACAGCTACCCTACCTCAAAGCACTCTAAAATATTATTTTACTGTTTCTCTTGGTTTTCCCCTTGTTACGCTCCCCGGTGCGCTGCCCATACTGAAAGTAAAGAGGGGTGATAGAGGGAGAAATATTATATTAGGATAACACATGGTGAGTGACAAAGAGAGAGGACAAAGAGAGTAAAGGGAACAGTACCTGAATGGGCTTGAGTACAACAGCAAAAAAAGATAAGTAATGCAGTGTGTGTGACTTACAGGGAGTTAGTGGGAGTAGGTCAAAGTGTGGGTGTGTAAGGTGTGTCTGTGGGTGTGGTTGTGTGGAGTGTTTTAGTGTGGGTAGAGATGAGGGTGTGTGAAATATGTGTGAGAAGTGTATGAGTGTGGGGTGTATATGTGTTCAATGTATGTGTGTGTATGGAATGTGTGTGTGTTTTTGAGGAGTGTGTAGGAGGTTTTTTTGTGTGTATGATGTGTAGGTGTGGTGTGTGTGTGGGGTGTATGTTACAGGTGTGTGTATGTGTTGGGAGGGGGATGAGGTATATATTTAGGAGTAAGGTAAATAATTAAGAAAAAGAGAATGAGTAAATAAGCAAAGGAAGTGAACAGAGGGTAAGTGAAGTAAAGAATAGGGATCAAAAGAAGTTGAATATGAGAGGGTAAATAATGGAAGGGGAGTAAACATGGAGAATAAAAATAAGTGAGAGAAGCAGAGTAAAAACACAGGAGTGAGGTAGATTGAGAAAATGTTAGTGACCTTAAAGCAAAGGGTGATAACAAACTACATTTTTTTTGTCATACTTACCATATAATAAATGTAACTTTAATTTTTTTTACTACAGTTGGTATCTGTTAAAGAGAGAAAAAATATATAAGTTATAATTAGTAAAATATGTATTTTAAATTAAAATATACAAATGAAGAGCTAAAAACATCATAACACTCTATTTAGAAATATAGTGAGAGTGAAGAACACAGAAAGGGAAATAAACTAAGTTAGAAGGACAAAAAAAGGGAAAAAGAAATAGAAGGAGAGCAAATTACAATGAGTAAGGCATATAGATTCACTAAGAAAAAGAGAGAGAAGTACAGAGAAATGAACTGAAGGTAAGAAAGATACTAAAACAATGTGAGTTAGCAAAACTAAATCAGGAAACACAAGTAAGTAAAAAGATAATGACTGAGACAGAAAACAGTCTAATTAATGATGCATTTAGAAGAATGAGGAATAGAAGATAACTGAGATTAAGTGAAGAACAGTTATAGATGAAAGGATGAAGGGAGACAGAATAATATACAACAATTGAAGGAAATGGACTAAGGAAGTTATAAGGTAAACACACTAAGAGAAAAACAGAGTGAGGTGGAGTACAATGAGTGAGAAAAGAAAAAAAGTAAGTGAGCAAAAAAAAGGAAAGAGAGGAGAACACGACTAAAACAGTGCTACTGAGAGAAAATAATTTAGTGATGAAAGTAAAGAGAAGGACATTCAAAGAAAGGAAATGATGGATAGTAACGGAACCAGAGTAAAAAAATGGGATGAAGAACGATGAGAGAGGAGCAGTGAAGTTGTTGTAAAAGAAGTAATAGAAGGTAGATAAACACAAGTGAAAATAACACAAGTAGGGTGAGGCACTGAGCACAGAGAAGTAGTGAACGAAAAATAGAGAGAAGAGGTCAAAAGTAAGGAGCAAACAAAGATAAGCGAGGGAGAGTGGATGTCAGAGAATGGGAATACAATTTAATTTACACAATCCAAAGTATAGAATAACTTCTACAACATGTTACATAGTTTATTTTTGCTGTTCTCAGAATATATTGAATTTCACTTAAAGCAGTGAGTTCAAATTACTCATCATATGACAGCGGGAAAAAAAACACAGTCTAAAAGATTGTGTTTAAAAAAAAACCTTATATACTGACAAATGACAAATGTACGCTAATCTTTGATTGACTTACTTTTCCTTGAGGCCAAATAGTATATCATGGAGGTCCTTTTCTCGTTGCATAGTACTTTGCTGTTCACTCAGAAATCCATTTCATCGACTTTCTACAAGAAAAGCTCCAAGAACATCTGAAATATTTTCAAAAATGTAATATACTCCTTTTTTTCAGTCATGACTCTTTACTCATTCTTGCACCTTTCCATTTGGCCAAATAGTGTCAGATGTATGAGTATATATGAGTACTCCTCCCGTCTTCATAGGCCAATTACCTTTACCTAAATTTTGGCTGTAAAAACACTAGGTATGAATTTATAAAGCCAAAAGGCAAACGTTGTTTGAAAGTCAAATTATTGTTGTTACGTTGGGTCCAACCTTTAGAAGTTTTTAAATAGCATGTGTAATGCCCTGATGTTGTAGAAGGTCCGTCATGAAAAATAATAGCTACAGTTGCAAAGGTTCTTCCTGATATCGATAACTGAGAAGCCACAAAATTTTTAATAGAAGTTGTCAATTTAGTTCCATCAGGTCTACATCGTTGGAACATTAAAATAACATAGTGACCGTAACTTTGTAGAAATAATGTGGACAGCATTGCAGACTTACATTGGGTACACACCATATTGTGATCCGCTGCTTTAACTAGATTATTGAAAGACACTGATTTGCAGTCTGGTAAAGTTAAATATATAAATCTTTCAGAGTCTATTCTAGTAGTACTTGATGAAGCACAGTTATCACAGTCATATTGCCATTGATAAGAAAGGCCAAATAGATTTTTTATATCTACTCCTTCATCTTGTAATACATCAAACATATACATTAAAAATTCCTGACAATCCTGCTGAATATTCTGTGAAAATTGATTTTTACCTGAACATATATCTAGAAGATTTCTAATTTCTGAAACACTTTCTATTTTAGCTCTATCACTACTACATTTCTCTAACAGAGAATTCAATAAACAGCACAATGTTTGTTCCCGATTTTCAACAATCTGTCTTTGTAAATTTTGAAGAAAAAAAACAACATTAACTACTACATTAGCATAGCAGTTGACACCAGAATTGTTTTCAAACTGAAATCCAACAACATCTTCAACAGAATCCTTTTTGTTTCTCTTTACAATTACACTTTTATCTACTTTATGCCTTTTTGCTGATACCTCAGTGCAATTACTCTCATTTCTTCTTTTTCGGCCTACCACACGTTTTTCAATCAGAGGATATTGAGGCAAATGTGGAGCATACTCTCTTCTTAACCTATTGTATTCTTTCACACAATCTAAATCTGCACAAATCTTTGTTTCATCACACTCAATCAAGTACAATCCTGTTAAAGTTCTGACTCGTGATAATGCCACATATGCCATACCCTCTTTAAACACAGAACTTCCAATGTTCACCAAAGCGCTATCTACACTTAAACCTTGAGACTTATGAATTGTCACCGCATATGCCAAACAAATAGGAAACTGTTTTAGGCGAACATATAAGTCTTTCACAAGCAAAAATCTAGCTGAACAACGACAAATTTGTTCTATTTCATCAATGCCATCAAATTTAATTTTTAAAATTTCAATTCCATCTCTATTTTTGTAATTCACAAAACCAACAACATAACCCATTGCTCCATTTACTAGACCTCTTTCAACATTTAAATTCCTTCTTAAAATGACACGACAATTCAAACACACATTCAGAGTCTTTTCAAAACCAGCAGTTTTAGATATAGTCTTCTCTAATGAATCCAATTTTGATTTCAAATTTTCTTTTTTTTTTTTTTAAATTTTTTATTTTTAGCAGGCTGACGGAGAGAGCAACAAACAGTAAACAGCAAATCCAGGAAAAAGTAATAATTGTACATAAAACACAATACATATATGTGGTGGGTATCATATAGAACGAATACAAAATCAAATCAGTGCAGTAGTCGGAAAAGGGAAAAAAAGAGAAAAAAAAAAAAAAAGGGGAAAAGACAAGCGAAAAAAAGAAGAGATAAGGGCAAATACAGATGTAGAAAGGAGCAATATCGTGTTAACAATCTCAGAGCACCGTAATGATTATCAGATAACATAGTCTTTTCATGAGGATAACATCAGCGTTCAATGAAAGTTCCCCAGTTTTTTTCATATTTTTTCATTGCCTTTATGCCCCTAATGTTTGCTAAAGCGAGCTCCATTGAGTGTATTTCGGTTACTAATGCCCACCAATCCCAGATCTTAGGTGTTTCTGGGCTGACCCAAGCTCTAGCCAGAGTTAGTTTAGCACAGGATATTAATATCGTAATCAAGGCAGCTTGTGGGAGTGGGGCTGAGTAAGTATCTAATAAGACAGACGCAGCTGTTAGCGCAGGTATCTGAATCTGCTTCATGTTCAAAACTTTTTCAATTTCGCCCCAAAAAGTTTTCAAGTTTGGGCATGAGAACAGCATATGTACCAAATCTGCTGCTTCAGTAAAACATTTAGGACATTTAGTGCGGTCGCTAAAAGTATTGTTGGAAGACCACTTGGAAATTCTTTCAGGGGTATAATATAGCATGCATGTTGTTCTAAATTGTTGAAGTCTTAAGCTGGATGATCGTACTTGTTTGTTGATATTCATAAAGGAGCTTGTTATCTGTTTAGGAGTTATATTTATTCCCAATACTCTACTCCATTTATCAGCAAGCTTACTGCAGTCGTTGGATTTGATAGCAGTGAGTGTTCTATATGTCTCACTGATGACAGATTTATTTTTGGATGAGTGTAGACAGGTCCAGATATCCCGCTCAGGAGCTTCCAGAATTTGTTTTTTATTAATCAGATAGTCATGTATCTGTAAAAATTTGTATCTCATATTTTCAGATAGATTATATAGTTGCTTAAGAGTATTAAAGTCCATGAAACCCTGAGTGTTGTATAAATCTCCTAGAGTAATAATACCTAATCTGGACCATCCATGGACTGTGTTATCATTGAAGATACTTGGAAGACCAGGGTTTCCCCAAAGTGGTAGCTCAGAGTGAAAAAAATTAGTATCACAAAAAGAAAGAATATTGCCCCATATCTTTGTTATATCTCTAGCTGTCTTAAATTTAACTTTTTTGAAGTAGTTAGGATCGTTAGTTCTATATAAAAATAAGTTTGAGTCAGATTTTAACATAAAATAATGAAAGAATAAAGCCCTTCCTTCATTGAGTAAAGAGCGTATACGATTAATGAAGGCAGACCAAAAGTATAATTTTAAGTCAGGGAAATTAAGCCCGCCCTCATGTATATCGTTCTTCATGAAATTTAATGATCTTCTTGCCTTTTTATACCCCCATATAAAACTGCTAAGTATACCATCCAGTTTCTTAAAAAATTGATTATTTAATACTAGAGGTATAGAGCGAAATAGATATACATATTTAGGTAATACCTTCATTTTTATCAAGTTAATTCTGCCGATTATATTCAAAGGTAGCCTATGCCACTTTTTTAATAAAACGCTAGTGGATTTAAGTAATTTATCATAGTTTATTTTATTGATGGCTTGTACTTTAGCTGTTATTCTTATTCCCAGATAGGTAGCTACTTTGCATATCTCGGGCACTGTCACAGGTGGGGCATAGTTGACTATTATTTGTGTTTTTTGTAAATTTAGTTTATAGCCCGCTACCTTACAGTATTTTTCAGCTTCAAAAATGATTCCTTTTTGAGCCTCTACAACATCTTCCGTGTAGACCGCTATGTCGTCAGCGTATGCTGTTATTTTTAGTTCTTGATGTCCTGATTTAAAGGGTATTATCTGAGTTTGAGATTGGAGGGCTAACAAAAAAGGTTCCAAAGAGAGTGCAAATAATAAAGGTGAAAGAGGACAGCCCTGTCGAGTTCCTCGTAAGATCCTGAAATCTGAAGATACCAGCCCCCCATCGCTAGTAAAAGCAATTGGTTTGTCATACAGTGCCTTAATACATTTCAAAAATTCCCCACCAAATCCTAATTTAGACAGTATGCACCATAAAAAATCCCACCCCACTCGGTCAAAAGCTTTTTCAGCATCTAGCAGGATCATGCCGAGTGGGGTGGCATCCGTCTCTGCAACATCAAATGCTGTAATGGCCGTGTTAATATGTATGGTGGTGTCTCTCCCAGTGATGAAGCCATGTTGCTGTGGATGAATAATCATGGGCATGATAGGAGCCAGTCTTAGAGCTAGTATTTTGGCAAAGATTTTCGCATCTGTATTTATCAGTGAAATGGGGCGATAAGACCCTCTTTCTTCCTTCGGTTTGTCCTTCTTTGCAAAAAATATTATTTTAGCCCTATTCCAAGATTGTGGTGCTTTCCCTTCAGGGCCTACAGATTGAATTACTTTTAGCAAGAGTTGCTCAAGTTCTTTTAGACATACTTTATATATTTCTAGTGGTATAGTGTCTTCCCCTGCTGCTTTTCCTGAGGGCAATGAAGAAATAGCTTGATGTAATTCCAACATTGTTATCTCGTCAGATAGCGAGTCTATCTCTATAATATTTTGAGTGTCTGTGATGTGTTTTTCAATATATTTCTGTATGTCATCTATGCTGGGGATCGTTTCCGGGGTGTATAAATTCTTATAGTAGTCAGCAAATTGATCTAAGATGTCTTGGGGTTTGTTATAAAGTTTATTCCCTCTCCCCCGTATATTTGTAATTGTGGCATTTGCTCTATCTTCGGCAGTTTTATAGGCCAGGATTTTCCCAATTTTATCCCCACCTTCATATTGATTTATTTTAAATTTATGTAGGCTATTTATACTTTTTTTAATAAATTTAGATTTTACTTCGTTTTTCAGTGACGTGAGTTTAAGTCCTATTTCTGTGCTCAATGGCGAGTTAGATTGAAGAGATGATGACAGTAGTTCCTCCTGTGTACTTATGTTTGATATCAAAGTGTCGTTCTTTTTTTTTAGTGCTATGTTTTGTCTAATCACGTAAGCTTGGGTGTAGCCTCTGATGCTAGATTTACAAGCATCCCATACTGTTGCTGGTGATGCTGAGTTCAGATTTATACTTATGAATTCTGTAAGGTGTAATTTTAGCTCTGTTATATATTCTGTATCCGATATTAAATGTCTTGGGAAAGAGTAAGGCCTAGGGATAGTTCTAATATGTGCTGTTTTAAATGATAGAATTATAGCGTTATGGTCTGAGGAAATACGTGGGCATAAGAGCATAGAGCTTGTATTCAATAAATTGTCGCCTATAAATGCCATGTCGAGCCTTGAGCATAATTTGTGGGGTGCGGAGTAATAAGTATATCCTGGCTTACTAGCATATAAGCTTCGCCAAGCATCTTTCAGATTATGTATACGACAGATGTCATTAATAGAAGCCCTTGTCTTATGCATTCTTTGATATACCCCAGATCTAGTAGTATCTATTCTATAATCCATAATGCAGTTAAAATCACCCATGATAATGAGTTCTCCAGTCCAGCCTAATAGCTTAATATTCAATTCATCAAATATAGTAGGGTCATCTATGTTGCATCCATATACCACGCATAAGACATAGATAGCATTCTCAAAACGTATCTGAGCAATAGCCCATCTGCCATTTTTATCACAGAATGTTTGTATTGTCTCAGCTTTGAACCGTTTATCTTTAAGTATAGCAACTCCCCTAACAGATTGGCCATAGGTTGAGCTGATAATAACATCGTATCCAAGATGGTTAAGAAGTTTTCTATCTTTCCCTGCGATATGTGTTTCAGACAGAAGAACAATATGAGAGTTGTGTACTTTTAGTTCTTCTTTTATCAGAGTTCGTTTATTTTTGCTGTTTAGCCCGGCAACATTCCAGGCAAGGCATTTTATTTCATACATCTATAAAGCAGTTTTAAAAGCAAAAAAAAAGGCAGAATTAAAGTTTTACGCTCAAAGTTTATCTTATGTTGTTCATAGTGGTAGCTTAAGCTCATATATAACGTTCTATGGTTATGTTCAATGTACAAAAAATTCCGGTTTCATTAATTAAGTCCCCCGTCTCAGCCTGCAAACTGTTTTCTTTATTTTTACCTCCCCCACCCTCAACACCCCAAAGTGCGGAGAGCACTCTTCCACCACCCCCCTCCCCCCTAGCTCTCGCCCCAGCCGGAGTAGAGCCACCCCTCCGCATCTGCTGCCGCTGGATGGGCAGCTGGTTGGCAGGTCAACACCGGAGCCCCCTCCCTCTCCTCCCCCAAGTGATCCATAGATCCATAGATCCATAAGTCCAATTAAGAAGAAATGATTCTAATATTATCATTAGTGTTAGCATATTATAATATACGTAGCCACAGGTAAGGTTAACTAGTTAAATCATTAAACCATTAAACCATTAAAGCTAAGTTTGTTGTGGATAGATTCTTGATAGAGAATTCAGATTCTTTTTGCAATGTCTCAGTTTATGTTAGTTCTTAATTCTTAGTTCTTAGTTCTTAGTTCTTAATTTGGAGAGTTAGTCTTGCTTGAGCCAGCTGTAGTGTCGGCTAGATATGCTTCAGCTTCTTTTGTATCTGTAAAAAAATAGGTGCGGCCCCCTTTTATTACCTTTAAGCATGCTGGTTCTTGGAGAAAAACTTGGGCGCCGCTTGATTTAATTGGATCTATCATCTTGCGTAGCAGCCACCGTCTATCCATAGTGTCCTTACTAAGGTCAGAGCGGACAAAAATCGAGATCTCACCTATGGTTACTGGAGTATTAGGACGGGCTCTCTGCCAGATAGCCTGGCGAAGCAAAAAATTGCCAAAAAAAGCTAAGAAGGGACGTGGAAACTGGCCCCCCTTGTTTCTCTGTACTAGAGGAAGGCGGTGTGCTCTCTGAATTTGTGAGTCCCAGTCCCAATCCGCTAAGTCGGGAAAAGCTTTCTGAAGTAGCCCCACTAGGTAAGCCCTCGGATCAGATCCTTCCCTTCCCTCCGGTATGCCAAAAATTCTTAAATTTGAGCGTCTCTGTCTGTTTTCCAAATCTTCCACTTTTTGTTGTAGGGTCACAATTTGAGTTCCATGTTTGTCGGATGAGGATGCAACTTTAGCGCTTATTTCTTCCACATCGGCAACTCTTTGTTGTAGTTCCACAATATCCTGTGAGACACCTCCAAACTTTCCAGTCAATTCTTCTAAGGTTGCCTGTACCTTGTTATTGTCTTCTCTCAGCTGTAGGTAGTGCTCCTGAGCTTCAGCCCGTTGGTTGCTTAATAGCTGAAGTATTATATCCAGTGGGGAGGCATTGGTTGAATCTCGTGAGTTTGACTCCTCTTCAGGAGCAATTGTATGGCTGTTATTTACCAAAGTATTGCGAGGAGATAAGAATTCATAAGAAGAGTTCACAGAGGAAGCGGGGGGAGCAGCATTCATTGCTGTATTTGTGTCTGATGTGGCTAAAAGAAACTTTTGTAATTCAGGCCCCTCACCCTCTGTTGCTGGAGTATCTGTGATAGGATCTTGCAGCACCTGCGGCATAGATGTTGGCATTTGTCCAGGCAGATTATCAGTTGCATTGTTGGCTGACATATCAGATAGTTGTGGTGGGGTAGTTGGGGGTCCATTTTCCCCATTGTTAGCGTCGCTAGTCATCCTTTGTGCTACTATATTAGAGGATAGTTCTGTTGGGCTTGCTCCTGATAGTCTTTGCGTCATATTTTTTACTAGCCCTTTTGCCACCATCCATCTTATCAGCGGGCTTTTGTCCTGTAAAGTTTTGGTCGGGATCTGGCTGTTTTTTGTTACAAAGTTGTCTGTCAATAAGCTAGGTTTGATTCCTTTTTTCTTTTTTGCCTTTAATTTGTTTCTTTGTTTGCTTCCTTTCTTTACTTTTAATTTAGTATTTATAGCAGCATTATTCTCCTTCTCCCCTTGCTCATCTTCAGTTTCAACATCACAATCCTCAAAGGAGCTTAGTTCAGTTAAATCTGTCAGCTCTTTTGCAAAGTCTCCCACTAGCCCGCATTCAGCTGGTGCTACTGTAGAACCCAAAGCCATAGTTCCTAGATCGGTGTTAATTACTGAGTCAGTTAAATCAGTTAACTCAATTCCTATCTCGTCGGTTTGAATGTCTGTACATGGGCTAGATAGGCTAGAGATATTATCTTTGGCATTATCTTCAATGGTGGATTTATCAGATGCCTTCCCCATTTGCCCGGTCTTCCCACTCATTACTAAAGAAAAGTTAGTTTTTTTCAGTACCTGCTTAGCGTTGCTGCCGTCTTTTTGTTGTTGTCCTCCCGTCTTGCTTGAGGCTTCAATCGCCTCCGCAGGCTCTACAAGGACAGCAAGTTTTGTTTTCTTCTTCTCCCCTTCCTTGCTGATAATTGAGGCATTTAACGCGGTTGAGGTGGCAGCTGGAATAGCGGTAGCAGGCGCCTCTCGAGGGATATTCCCTGACATGCCCGGATTCTGTGGGGTCATAGGAGCAGCAAGCGCTGCTGTTGTCGAGCTCAGCGAGCTTAGTTGGAGCGATGCCTGCGCGGGTAAGGAGGGAGGAGGCGCCGGCTTGCCCGTAGTATTTTTACTATTCCTCGTGACTCTGGGGGGGTTCTTCGGAGACATTCTTCTCCGTCTCCAAAGATTCAGAGCCTGCCGTCTCAGATGGCTCAGATGTCCAAGCCCCGATGAGCTGAGCCCAGAGCCGCTGAGCAGACCGTGAATCGTCCGCTGCAGAAGCTCAGCTGTGGCGGTGAGAGAGAGCATCGGCACAGGCACAGGTTTGGCTTCGCTGGTTTTCCCCCGGCACTGCTCTGCTCCCTTACGTAGGTGTCAGCTCCAATTCTGTTTATTTATTATTTATCTCTTCCACTCTTTCCTTCTTTCGTGATTTTTCGTGGCTATCACATCATCCTATGGAAGGTTTTAGAGAGGTTTAGAGAGGAGGCTCCGGGCGAGCTGCTGGCGTCGATCCTCACACATTCAGAGTCTTTTCAAAACCAGCAGTTTTAGATATAGTCTTCTCTAATGAATCCAATTTTGATTCCAAATTTTCAGACAAAATAATTGTTGCTCCCATATGCTCTATTTTATCAATAGCTTCCAGTTTCACTATCTCTTCATTTTCTAACTGTAACATTTTATTATTGAACATGGAACATTCTTTCAGAGTTGGCAACAAACATATGCCAGATTTCTTCTCGTTAATTTTCTTAAATATGTTCTCTGGAAGAATGTTTTCATTTGGGTACAAATTTGAAATTAATCGTGCATGTAAAGCTTCTTTCCCTTGCTGATTTACTTTTCCGATCCTTACATCTTGTAGAATATTTTTATAATCTTCATCATTTGCCTGCCGCATATTTTGAAGCAGTTCTGCATATTTAAAGTTTAACCATATATTAACGTTTCCGATGCTCCCTAAGCACTTCCTGGGATCTTCATGTGTGAGCATTTTGAACACAGGTTGTCCTTTCACTGGAGTCAACTGCAGAAGATCTCCAAAAACAATAATATGTTTTCCACCAAATAAGACATCATAGTCTGTTCTAAGAATTTTTTGCATTCTCAAATGCACAAAAGCAAGCATGATATTTGACACCATGCTTACTTCATCAATGATAAGAAGTTTCATTTTCTTCAGGACTCTCGAAACTTCGGAACACGCATCTCCTGATAGCTTTTGATACTCCAATTTGTTATCATGCTCCACTGGCAGCATCAGTAAACGATGTAAAGTAATCCCTTTAATGTTATGTGCTGCCAGCCCAGTTGGAGCAGTAACAACACAAGACAGCGGTGATTCAGTCCTTTTCTGCACATAAGTTGCAAAGGGTTTAATCAGAAAACTTTTTCCAGTTCCCGCTTCTCCACTCACGTACAGTTGGACAGGCTTAAATGATGTACATGAGCACTCTTTTTTCTCATGACTGAATCCATGTTCAATCTGTTCTGTGACTTCGTCATATATCTGTTTCTGCTCAAGGTTTAGTTGTTTCACCAAATCTTCTAAGTTAACTTCATCATCTTGACCTTGTTCCATAGCTCTTTCCACCTCATCCATGGCAGTAGCAGCTTCATTTTGGATAATTGGTCCTCCTAGTGGATCCTGACTCAATGAAGCAGAACTCTGACTGCCTTGAGAACTGTCTCTCGCAATCTCTGCAGCAATTGTGGCTTCTTGCTCTATTTCTTCATTCAACATTTGCAGATAATTTGGAAAAACAGGACATTCTATGGTATCCTTCGCTGCATTAAAGGAGTCTTCATAACAGAGAAAATCTCCAATAAGTTCCTCTTCTTCACGCCATGGTTTAAACAGTTGCAAAAGAGCCAAATAATAAAATTCTCTTTTATCTGGATTATCACAACTCAATTTGCGATGATTAATCAAATGACCTTTTTTCTGTTTCACTAGACATCCTTCACATCCAATGACTCCATATATTCCATTATTGATATCTTATCTGATGTTCCTCTTATAAATATATCTCTGCAGAACTTCATAGAGACAAGCGTTCTCAAGGTGATGACTTCTATTTGGATAGTATGTATTCAACATGTTTGTCTTCAAAATATCTGTACTTTCTGTTTCTTTCTCCGCCAAATACTCTATTTCTTGTACAGATTTCAAAACTCGATTTCATGTTGCAGCAAGACCTAGACTCACCCAAATGATGGTCCTAGATTTGGCATAGAGACTTGCTGACGACAATCGATCAGAACATTCATACGCTCCAATTTCTCGATGCGACAACATCTTCAGACTGTAACTGTATAATTTCTTGCTTAGACTCTTTTCATGTGAAATGTCCTCCCACATTTCCTTTAGTTCTGTCTTTTCTTTTTTTGTGATGTAAGACGTCACATATCGAGCCACAGCAATAGAGTTGTCAGCAACGAATTGAATATCCATGTTAGCATTCCACATGGACAAAATCACTGGGTTGTAGTCGTTGATGTACTTAGACTCTTTGTCTCTTTTTAAATTGTATGTATTTTTTGGTGATTTCCTCGTCACAGTATGTTGCAGAGAAGACATCAAATTATTTACTCTTCCTTTAGAAATCACTGGTCGTGGAAAGCTGAAACGATATTTTGTGTAGAACTGGTCCTTGTTTCTGAATTTTCGACGACAGTACTTTCCACAACGGTTGGATTGAAAGCGTAAAACTTGTTGCCTTAAACTGTTTTCTTCTGTAGTTTTCGGAACAACACATGTTGAATACTCTTCAAAGAAACTCATCACTGTGTCATCCGAATCTGTTCCAAATTTGGGTGCATCTTTAATCCACAACAACATATGTATGTGAGGAGCACCTCTCGCTTGATACTCCTTTCTCCAAAAGAAATCCAAAACCTCTCCAAGGGGAGGATTATTTTTATTGGTAATGAAAGACATCATAGCTTCAAATCTATGATTAAAATATCTGCATACATTCACTGGATCCAAAGAGCACAGTTCTCTAGGTGTTTTGAATTCTATATTTTGTATATTAGCATTGGCCTCTCGTAGAAATTGAAGTAAGTCCTCCCATGCATACTCAGCACAGCTAAGAGTGAGGAACCATGTAGGAGTTCCTAAGTTTCTTAGCATACATTTCAATTCCCCATGGCGATGGTACCAATACTCATTTGTACCACGCTGACATGCCATGAGATTGATTAGATGAGATTCTAAAATATTATCTTGAAGATTCACTTTCTCCATAAAGTCCCTCGCCGAAACATTTTGTAGATGTGCTCCACTTTTCAAAATATGGTTTACTGCATAAGAAAGCCCAGACAAGTTACTTTCATACAGTAGATGAAACAAATAGGGAATGCATTGACGAAACCTTGCATCTTCAGCATATAATCTTACAGTTCGATATTCAGGTGCAGGAATTTGAAGTGGTCGATCGTAATATCGTCCACCTCGACCTGTTGGAAATAGCTGTGGAAAACAACGAGCTTCCAAACTTTCTTCCCATACACTAATGGGACTTCCTTTTGCTGTTTTCATTTGAAACAAGTCAATTGCATTCCCCATTACTTCTTTGGAATGTAAAGGATGAACAGTATAATGTTCATATATTTCTTCACTTCTAGACACATCAACTTTTTCAATTTGGCCGCCTGAACAATCACTGTCTTCATCTGTAGCTGTTTCCTCTGCTGCAACACATACATCTTTGTAGTACTCATTGTTTTGGACTAAATACAACGTTGCCTTTCTGACTTTCCTAACATCCACTAAACCACTAAATCTTGCCAGATTTTTTTACTCTTTGTTGGAACCCCATTAACTAGAATAACTAAAGGTTCCTCTTCTACTTTTTCTATACGAATTGTATCAATATTTTTTTTCAAATCTAGGGGCAAATAAACAACTCTTCCCTTTAATCCTCTCTGCAAATCTGTAGGAGGCAATTTCCCTATCTTAGGCTCCATGCGAACAATTGCCTGAAAAGGATGGACACATTGAATCAAAATAGACTCATATGTATTTAAATCTATTAATTCACGGGGAATGTCTATCAACTCCAGATTATTATGAACAGCTCTAGCAGGCATTCTGTTTTGATTTAATGTGTCATAACAATATTTACAAATACGCTGATCAGAACTCAAATCAAAAGAATTCTCCACCCACAAATAAGTTGCTAAATCTTTCCACTCATAATTATCCATCTTTTCACTTTTTGCATATAAATCAACTAACCTAGTCTGAATCTTATAATGAGTCCGTCGACAACACACACAAGTAAAATTCGGCCTTTCACTTGATTTCACCTTAAACCTGGTAATTTCCTTCTCAAACTTTTCTGTATTTAAAATCTGTACATTGTCTTCCACATTACCTTGAATTGCTGTCTCAATTTCTACACTGTCCTCTGGCTCACGAAAATAACAAATCTCAATTTCTTCACAAATCTTCTTCACATCTAATTCTGTTCCATGCAAAAGAGCACTGTTTAATTGTTTAAGCTTAAGTGCTGGACTTTTTGCATAATACAACATTCTCACTAATTTCCTCATTTTGGTATGATGCCCTGCTAACATCCTAAAATGATGAAAAACACTCTGACAGACTTTTCTAGAAAGACAAGCCAGTGAATGGCCTTGCAAACCTGTGATTCCTCTCACTCTGCAAGGATCTAAGTCTTGCAACAACTTCATTTTCTGCTTTAGACTTTTCTTACTATATGTACGTAAGAAATTAAAAAACAAATCAATTGATTCCTGTCGCACACTACAAATACTACTACACTTCCAAGTGTACACTGGACCCTTAGTACGTCTCCCTAAAACTCCATCAGATAACACCTCTTCTGGTTCTCTAGGCACAAGTTTCTCTTTTTCAATCGGACAACCGTCTTTCACTTCATACGCTCGACCACTGGTGTCAACTGCATGCACTAAATCATTCTCCTGGAAGTAATTCTCCTCATTAAAAAATGGCTCGCAACTTGAACTGTGCATCCATTCTCCAGAAAAAACTTTACAAAAATTAGTCCGATTAATTACTCTTTTCCATCTACTGTTTGATTTGAAAATATCAATTGTCTTGTTAAGTGTCCTAATTCTATTGATTATTAAAATAAATATTTTTTTCTTAACTTCAAAAGCATGAGCACCTGCCTCACAACAGGAATAAGAGTGAGGCAAACAATTTCTCATGGAGCTTCACAATTTTACAAAATACAATTCCTCTATGCAAACAAACTCAATAAGCTTCCTACACTGTTTTAAAACACAGCTAACATCATTGTAAAGAGTCAAATTGACACCTGTGTCTAAGAATGCAGACAGGGATATGCTTCATGAAGCCTAGTCCACTGCACACTTAGATACAATCCTCACCACCTAGGCTCCCCAGGAAAGCCCAAACATGTACCTTTTTTCCCCATATTTAAAAAGTGACGCATGTATGCGTCATTTTTTAAACTTTTGCGACACATTATACTCAAAAATGTAAAATCCATTTATTTTCCCCAAAATCGTTTTTGACATCACATTTAGGAAACACAGCACAGATCATATTTACAACCATCTGCCTCACAGCAGGGATAAGACTGAGGCAAAATCTTGCACATTAAGCTTCACAATTTTACAAAATACAATTCCTCTATGCAAACAAACTCAATATGCTTCCTACACTGAGTTAACACAGCTAACATCATTCTAAAGAGTCAAATGTATTTCTATTAAACATGCACACATTCTTTATTCCTTTTAAAAAATGTAAAAACTATTTTTATGCTTCATGAAGCCTAGTCCACTGCATTTTTAGACACAAGCCTCACTACCTACGCTCCCCAGGAAAGCCCAAACATGTACCTTTTTGCACCATATTTAAAAAGTGAGACATGTAATTAGATGCGTCACGTCTTAAACCTCTGCGCCACAATATACTCAAATATGTAAAAAAAATCATTTCCCCAAAATCGTTTTTGACATCACATTTAGGAAACACAGCACAGATCCTATGTACAACCATCTGCCTCACAGCAGGGATAAGACTAAGGCAAAAGCTTTCACATGAAGCTTCACAATTTTACAAATTACAATTCCTCTATGCAAACAAACTCTATATGCTTCCTACACTGAGTTAACACATGTAACATCATTGTAAAGAGTCAAATTCACACCTGTGTCTAACAGTGCAGTCAGGGATAGGCTTCATGAAGTCTAGTCCACTGCACTCTTAGACACAAGCCTCACCACCTACGCTCCCCAGGAAAGCCCAAACATGTACTTTTTTGCACCTTATTTAAAAAGAGACACATGTAATTAGATGCGTCACGTTTTAAACCTCTGCGTCACAATATACTGAAATATGTAAAAAAACATTCATTTACTCAAAATCGATTTTGAAATCACATTTAGGAAACACAGCACAGATCTTATGTACAACCATCTGCCTCACAGCAGGGATAAGACTGAGGCAAAAGCGTTCACATGAAGCTTCACAATTTTACAAAATACAATTCCTCTATGCAAACAAACTCAATATGCTTCCTACACTGAGTTAACACCGTTAACATCATTGTAAAGAGTCAAATTTACACCTGTGTCTAACAGTGCAGTCAAGGATAGGCTTCATGAAGCCTAGTTCACTGCACTCTTAGACACAAGCCTCACCACCTACGCTCCCCAAGAAAGCCCAAACATGTACCTTTTTGCACCATATTTAAAAAGAGACACAAGTAATTAGATGCGTAGGTTTTTAAACCTCTATGCCACAATATACTCAAATATGTAAAAAACATTCATTTCCCCAAAATCGTTTTTAACATCACATTTAGGAAACACAGCACAGATCCTATGTACAACCATCTGCCTCACAGCAATGATAAGACTAAGGCAAAAGCTTTCTCATGAAGCTTCGCAATTTTACAAATTACAATTCCTCTATGCAAACAAACTCAATATGTTTCCTACACTGAGTTAACACAGGTAACATCATTGTAAAGAGTCAAATGTATTTCTATTAAACATGCACACATTTTTTATTCCTTTTAAAAAATGTAAAAACTATTTTTTCCCCCAAAATCGTTTTTTACATCACATTTACAAAACACAGCACAAGTCCTACGTAGACGCATTCCATGTCACGACTAAAAATTCTCAATTTGACAAAATACAATTACTCTATGCAGTAAAAACCTTTTACCAAGAATTATCAAAAAGCATTACACAAAGCAACATGTAAAGACCACAATTTTCTTCCAAATCTTCTCCATAGAGTATACAAGTCTCTATGTATATTAAATGAATCATAACTCACCTTTACAAATGCTTTAGGACATTCACAACAGTGTCAGATACACACACCAATATTTCTTTAGCAGAGCAAAAGGTATGTTCTCCAACCACTGCAAACCATAAAGGCACAGAAAACCTCTAATTCTACACAGATATCCCTTTTTGTTAACCAATTAAAACTCTTCCCTCTCTATATTCAAACCAACACCCTTCCCCCCATCAGCCCTTTCTACCTGTTACCATTGCAACTCCCTCCTCACTGAGCTGCCAGGGTTAAAAGTTTATTCTACAATGTTGCAAATCACCTCTGCAGGGATGTTTGACCTGCAAATACACCAGCTTATCTGGTGCAAGGTTTCTTTAAATATCTTTTTTTTAACCATTCAAATTACTTCTTACACAGAACACAACCATGCACCCTAACTTTCAGTTTTCACCTATCTCATTCTACCAATCATTGCTTGTGATTCAAGAGCACTGAAACTCCACAGTTTTTTTTTGCAAACTCCTATTATTCCAACTGCCATTTCTTTTCCACACTTCATGTAACTGCACCAGAATCTCCTCTGACCATGTATTCTGTCTGGATTATTGGACATAGTTATATCCACTGGGCTCAAAGGTATGCTAGTACCAGAAATTTACACAACCTTGATTTATCAAACGTGAACATAAAATGGATTGGCCACAGAGGATTAAAATGTCACCAATTGATTCCATTGGTGAAAACCTTTTTGCATTTGCCTCACCCTGACCTGTTAATTCTGCACTGTGGAGGAAATGACTTGGGCACTTTGACTGGTGTAGGTCTGGAAATGCTTTTAAAGGACACCTTTGATCAATTGATGGCACTTTTTCCACAAACTGCCTTGGTATATTCCAATATATGCCAAAGGCAGAAATGGAAGTGGTCCAACCAATTTTGTCCACAATTTGAAAAAGCACGGAAACATGTGAATAAATCTGTTTCTGCTTACATGAGAGACTATGGAATGGGTTCAATATACAACAACAACTTGCGTTACAACATGCAAGATATTTACAGAGAAGATGGTGTGCACTTCTCAGATGAAGGGAATAGAATATTCCTCCTGAATTTAAGACTGTGCATTGGTACCTACTTGTAGGTACCTAAATGAGCCACAGAACCCAAAAGCCCTTTTCAGGGCTACCCTATCTCTGATCACTCCAAATGATTATCTTTTTCTAACTATTTTCACTATTTTTCACCAAAGTACGCTCCCCGGTACGCTTCCCGGTGAGCGTACCGGGCGCTCCCCCAGCAAAAATTTAAAAATATATATTTTTTTGTCCTATATGGGCCTCCTAAGACCCCCTCAGAAAACCTAGAGGGTCAGGGAGTGCCAACCGTGCCCCCTTATACCCATTCCCAACGTTGTTTGTCCGCCATTTTCTGACTCAAATCTACCGAAACACAAAATGGAGGACTCCCGTAGTGCTGCCGGTACGCGTACCGGGGCGCGCACCGGGAAGCGCTCCAAAAAAAATAATAAAAGATAATTTACATAAAAACCACTGGAGACATTTTCACCAAATATAGAATAGGCAATACCATTCTCTACCATTTTCCCAAATTTGGTGGAATTCCATTCAGCCATTTGGCCTGTAGCCCTGTCTAAATATCCTGAGGTAAATTACATAACAAAAACACATCTGAAGTGTTAGAATTGACAACCAATTAAAATGTTACTTTCATTTTCTATTTTTTTTTCCTGACATTTGATTGGTTATGTACATGAATATAAATGAAAAATGAGAGGGAAACACGGCCATTTTGACTACAACTACCTGAGGTACATCTTGAAAGGATTTTCGCATTTTTTCTTCTCCACCTCTCTCTAAAGTAAGTTGATAATTTGTAAGGGGCACTTTAAGTTAATTTGTAAAAACGTTTTCTGATAATTATTTACTGTCCCTCTGCTATAGTTATAGATAGAGATAGGCTCCTCTGTTATATTTATAAATTGACTTAGGCTTCTCTGCTATAATTATGAATTTACTTACGCTTCTTCACAGGCACTTTTTAATATTTCTACTTCCTGCCTGTTACCATACATTGCCCAAAGTTAACTTCACTATTAAAAAATCAAAACTACCTGTCTGAACTTAAACCCAACAGTGCCATATTTCTACTGATTTTTTTAATGTAAATTGCAGCACAAAAATGGAAGGAGAACAGAACATTTCCTTTGAAATTGTCCTAGAGATGAACAATGAGGAAATCATTGAACCCATGGAATTCATGGATGAATCACGGGACCATGAACTTCTACAATGTGTAGAATCTGTGGATTTGTTAATTCAATATGAGGACGTTTCTGACAGTCAAATGTTGGAAGTTATGTTCACTCAACAAGAGAACATTTCGGACAGTCAAATGTTAGACGTTCTATTAAATTTTGAAAAAGAATCAGAAAAATACATTTATATTTAATAATCAAAAATTGTTCGAGACATTATTCATTATTATATGTAATTCATAAACTAGTACCAAATTGATTATAATATAAAGTCACACTTATAGTATACTGTGCAACGTATTTGTGTTACATAGTAATTTTGCTCATAGTTACTTCCTTTCTCCCACTATATTATCTCCAATGTGTATTTGACATCTCTTTTTCATCTCCTGCCTCCATGTTGTTTCTGCTTCCCTGACAGATTATAGTATAGATTCCATATACATACCACAATAACTTCTATAACAACATGCAAATTATCTACAGAGGAAACGGTGTACATTGAATTTAAGACTCTGCATTGGTACCTACATGTTGGTATTTAAATCACCCACACAACACAACAACTCTATTCAGAGATACCCTACCTCTAAGCACTTTAAATTATTATTTTAGTGTTTCACTGAGTTTTCCCCATGTGTGGGGGTGGGGGAGGTGTGTGTGGGGGATGTGCGGGGGGTGTCTGTGAGGTGTGTATGTTTGTGTCTGTGTGTCTAGGGGGATGAGGTGTATAGGTGTGTGGGGTATATGGATGTGGGTGGGGATATTGGTATGTAAGGTGTGTGTGTGGGTGTGGGTGTGGGTGTGTGGGGTGTTTGAGTGTAGGTGGGAGTGTGGGTGTGTGAGGTGTGTGTGGGGTGTGTGTGGGTGTGGGAGGTATGTGTTTAGGATGTGTATGTATGTATGAGATGTGTGGATGTGTCTATGAGTTGTCTCTGTGTGTGTTGGGGGGATGTGTGTGTGGGATGTGTGTGGTGTGTCTGTGAGATATTTGTGTGTATGTGCATGTGTGTGTGTGTGTGGTGGAAGGGGGGTGAGGTGTGTGTTTGAGTGTGGGTGTGTGGGATGTGGGTGTAGCTGTGGATGTGTGAGGTGTCGATGTGGGGGTGTGGGGTGTTTGACTGTGGGTGGAAGTGTGCATGTGTGAAGTGTGTGTGGGGAGTGTGTGGGTGTGTGAGTGTGGGGTTGTGTGCATGTGGGTGTGTGTGGGACACACTCGTAGGTACCTAAAACAGCCACAGAACCCAAAAGCTCTTTTCAGAGCTACCCTACATGTAAACACTCAAAATGATTATTTTACACTATTATTTTCACTATTTTTCACCTAAGTACGCTCCCTCGTACGCTCCCCGGTGCGCGTACCGGGCGCTCCCCCCGCGAAAATCGAAACGGGACCCTTTTATGGCCCCCACATCAAACCTAGGGAGTCAGGGGGGGTGTACCCTGCCCCCTTTTGCTCATTTCCCCCTTTGATTTTTGCCACCTCTTGTATCTCAATCCTACCGAGACACAAGATGGAGGCCGCTGCTGACTGTTTCGAATGTTTACAGACACCCGAGAACCAATCAGCTTGCCGTGCGCAAGTCGCGTGGCGCGCCCGGAGCGCTCCCCGGTACGCGTACCGGGGCGCGCTTACAGATATATAATTTTTTTTAAACCTAAATTACTCAAAATCCACTGGAGCACATATCTTGAGACATAGCAAAGGCACATTGGGCTACCAGTCCCTACAATGTTGCCAAGTTTGGTGAAAATCCATTCAGCCGTTCGAGCTAAAACTGCGACAGACCGCCCTATGGAAATTAACATGGGGAAAACACGTTTTGGGACCCCCCTTTTATCTCAGCCCCCGCTTGACGAATCCCCCCCAAACTTTCAGGGAAGAAGCGGAGAGCCGCGAGGCAAAGTTGCTGAATAATTCAGCCTGATTGCTCAACCGGCGCCAAAGTTATTCCAAATAGAATGTTGTGATTTCCCTATGGAAATCGATCCCAACTATATATACCTACTTTGTGATTTGATGCGACCCAGCCTGGGTCGCGACGAGAGCCCCGCTGCGCCTCTGTGCAGTTCTGCTATGGTGTCAACTACACTGCAGCATAGGAACAGGTATGCCAATGGAGGATGTAAAGGCATGAAAGACTGCGGGAGAGAACCTGTAACCCACTTGGGAGTTAATTTTTGCACTTTGAAGCCGAGTACGACGACTCACTGGAGTAAAATACAGGCACTACAGTAACCATCAAGCCACACGAGTGGCCACACCCAGGTGGGCGGAGTGAGTGAACTCTAGAAAATGGTGCCGAGTAAACTGCCGTCTCGCTTTCATGAAGTTGCCCGCAGCCCCTGAGGAAATGCTATCGAGCATGAAACGCGTTGGGCAGAGGCAAGACATTTCTTGTACGAAGTACTTCTGCTGTGACTGAACATTGCTTTCCTGCATTAAAAACTGGCTATGCAAAAGTACCTATGTGAGGCTCCGTCATAAAAGCAACTGTTTTTGTGTGATTTCATGTGCCTCAGCCTGGGTCGCGACGAGAGCCCCGCTGCGCCTCTGTGGAGTTCTGCTATGGTGTCAACTACACTGCAGCATAGGAACAGGTATGCCAATGGAGGATGTAAAGGCATGACAGACGGCGGGAGAGAACCCGTAACCCACTTGGGAGTTAATTTTTGCACTTTGAAGCCGAGTACGACGACTCACTTGAGTAAGATACAGGCACTACAGTAACCATCAAGCCACACGAGTGGCCACGCCGAGGTGGGCGGAGTGAATGAACTCTAGAAAATGGTGCCGAGTAAACTGCCGTCTCGCTTTCATGAAGTTGCCCGCAGCCCCTTAGGAAATGCTATCGAGCATGAAATGCGTTGGGCAGAGGCAAGACATTTCTTGTACGAAGTACTTCTGCTGTGACTGAACATTGCTTTCCTGCATTAAAAACTGGCTAAGCAAAAGTACCTGTGTGAGGCTCCGTCATAAGAGGCAACTGTTTTTGTGTGATTTGATGAGGCTCAGCCTGGGTCGCGACGAGAGCCCCGCTGCGCCTCTGTGCAGTTCTGCTATGGTGTCAACTACACTGCAGCATAGGAACAGGTATGCCAATGGAGGATGTAAAGGCATGACAGACGGTGGGAGAGAACCCGTAACCCACTTGGGAGTAAATTTTTGCACTTTGAAGCCGAGTACGACGACTCACTTGAGTAAGATACAGTCACTACAGTAACCATCAAGCCACACGAGTGGCCACGCCCAGGTGGGCGAAGTGAATGAACTCTAGAAAATGGTGGCGAGTAAACTGCCATCTCGCTTTCATGAAGTTGCCCGCAGCCCCTGAGGAAATGCTATCGAGCATGAAACGCGTTGGGCAGAGGCAAGACATTTCTTGTACGAAGTACTTCTGCTGTGACTGAACATTGCTTTCCTGCATTAAAAACTGGCTATGCAAAAGTACCTGTGTGAGGCTCCGTCATAAGAGGCAACTGTTTTTGTGTGATTTGATGCGGCTCAGCCTGGGTCGCGACGAGAGCCCCGCTGCGCCTATGTGCAGTTCTGCTATGGTGTCAACTACACTGCAGCATAGGAACAGGTATGCCAATGGAGGATGTAAAGGCATGACAGATGGCGGGAGAGAACCCGTAACCCACTTGGGAGTTAATTTTTACACTTTGAAGCCGAGTACGACGACTCACTGGAGTAGGATACAGGCACTACAGTAACCATCAAGCCACTTGAGTGGCCACGCCCAGGTGGGCGGAGTGAGTGAACTCTAGAAAATGGTGCAGAATAAACTGCCGTCTCGCTTTCATGAAGTTGCCCACAGCCCCTGAGGAAATGCTATCGAGCATGAAACGCTTTGGGCAGAGGCAAGACATTTCTTGTCCGTCATAACAGGCAGCTGTTTTTGTGTGACATACATATATAGATATATATAGATATATATATTTATATATATATTTATTATATATGAATACATTACCTACTGGCGGTCGCCAGTAGGTAGTTATAGTAAGGACCATGTTTCCATTTTTTTCCATGTTTCCATAGGAAAAACATTTTTTCATGTGCTTATAACTTTGGAGTCTTTTGACGAATCTTTACGAAATTTTCCAAAAAGTTTCACTTTTTTGATCAGCTCTTATCTTGAAAGTTTGGGGGTGATTGATCAAGGGGAGCACAGAATAAAGGGGGGTCCCAAAATGTGTTTTCTCAATGCAATTTCCATTGGAAACTTTAGACAAGGCTACAGGTCAAACTGCAGAATGGAATTACGCCAAATTTGTCAGGGAGAAAGTTCTTGGTTCAGAAAGCACGCATTTGTTTAAATGGTGTAAATCCGTTCACTAGTTTTTAAGAAATATCACATTTTACAGATATCGATATTTTAGAATTCTGATATCTGATTGCCTGAGGGGTTACGAGCACGAGTTTGCGGCTCATTGGTTGTGAATGATTGAAACTAGGATGGTTTGGCAGCCATTTTATGACTCAGTTGAAAGGAGTAGGGAGAAAAAAGAGAAACATTGTATAAGAGGGTATAGTAGGAACACTGTGGAGTTACTTTGAGCAGTCTGTACGGTGCAGAGGCATGGAGTTTGACTTTTGCATTGGCCGTGGAAATCACGTTTGCAGAACAACGGTGCGCGGTATTGCAGCAAGATTGCATAGGCTCTAGAAATCCTGTTGGGCAAACAATGTGCCATATTGAGACAAGCAGTGTGTAGCGTGCACACACATGGAGTGTGAATGTTGCGTAGGTCATGGAAATCACTTCCACAAAGCAACGATGCACGGCATTGCGGCAATGTTCAGTAGGCTGTGTAAATCATATTGGGGAAAAAACAATGCGCTGTATTGCGGCCTTCCTTCAATATAAAGCGGAGTAATATTTACTTATTACATGGTGTTCACTTTTATCATGGAGAGTGTTACTATGTTACAGGAAATTTAATATTATGTGGGAGGGCATCTATCCCTGTGCACAGAACAAATGTAATATTTAATTGGCTGAGGTGTTCCAACAACGAGCTTAATGTTCATTGGCTGCGAACCATTAAAAGTAGAAGTGTTGCCAGACGTTCCCCTTCTCCTCCATGGAGTGGGGGTGACATCTGATTGGCTGGCGTGTTCCGAGGAGGACCTTCCCAAGCTTAATGTTGATTGGCTGTTAACAATTGAAAGTAGAAGTGTTGTCAGCGATTCTTTCTCCCTCCGCGGAGTATCAGGGACATCTCATTGGGTAACGTGTTCCAAGTAGGACCTTCCTAAGCTTAATTTCATTGGCTGTGAAGCATTAAAAGTAGAAGTGATGGCAGCCATTCCCTCCCCTTCTGCTGAACACCATGGACATTTTACTGACTAAAGTGTTCAGAGTACAAGCTTGCTCCTTATTGGGTGGGAACGGTTCACTGTTGTCAGCCATTTTGTGACACACTTCAATCCTCCCTAAATCTTTCCAGTCTCTTATCCCTAAAACTTTTTTCTAATCTTTTTTATTTAATATCTATCCCTCTCTCTTCCCAAGTGTATGTTTTGCATTTTCTTTCAACTTTTTGTGTGTTTTTCTGCGTTTTGTACTATTTTACTATTGCTTCCCTTCTTTTTCTCCTGACTTAATTTTTTACTTCTATATTTTGTGTTTCACCCCCCAGGACCATGGCCAAGACTACGAAGAGTGCTTCCTCCAGTTCCCAGGAAACAGGAGGAGCCTACTTACTTGCGGCGTCCAGAAGGGGTGCAGCCCATGGCCTTATTTTCTGAGGTGGAGATGGTTCCACTTGTTTGTTTTGTGCAGTGTCCCCTCTCTTAACCCTGGCAGCAGGCGGCATGCCTGGTTCCGTGTACGGGATCCAGCCTCTCAGCCGGTGGGAGAGGGTGTGCCGGGTAGTGTTTCGCTGCTCTGAGGTCCGGCGCACCCATAACCAACTGACGCACCGGTGGTCCGACATGCAGGTAAAAAAACCTTTAAAAATCTTATATTATGTGATTTTTATTCTTCTAGACAGATGCTGGGCGCTACTAATCTAACTTGTTTACAAGTTTGCGCTTGCTTGGGCTGATTATGTAAGAGAGGTTAGAGAACTTAAGTTAGGTAATACAGACTAGAGAGACTAGAGAGACTCTTTCCCTTTTCCTGTCACTAAGATAGGTAGTTAGTTAGCTACTTAGTATTAGTTGGCAAATTTTTAGTGGTCCTTGTGATGCATGCTGCTGACTCCCTGGTAGAACCTTTCGTCATTTGTTAGTGAGTAAATAATATAGCAACTCAGTAAGCAACCAACAATTTAGTGTTTGTAATATGCATGCATCCATCAATGTATTTTTGAGGACTAAAATAAATGCAGACTTAGTGAATTGGCCCGTCAAAGGGGTTTGATGATTGCGAATGAGATCTGAACTTAAAAGAAGCAAATATAATTTATGGGCACAAATGCCTGAGCACATGTTTTTTTAAATTGCAGAAACAGTACTGCATAACTTCAATTCATGAGAATTCAGGTAACACTCTACTATTCACACATCAATAAGTGAAATAACAGTAGAACACTCCGGTTGTCTTGTGTTCCTATTGTTTAATGAGGATCGATTGCCCAGCCAACATGTGTTTTGTCAGGGTGTGAACCCACAATTTCTTCATGGCTAGAGGATGTAGAATAATAAGGTCTCAGAGACTATAACAGAGACATGTGTTAAAGTTCAGGCAACAGGTTACTTTAGTGTACTAACACCCTGGGTGACAACCCATAGTCTTGTGTACCAACACTTCTGATGGATCGGTCCTAAAGGGGATGAATAGACCAGTGAGGTGAAAGGTTGTCAAGTGACATCCTAATTTTGCTCACAATATTTCAGGTGCAGTGGTTTCACTGTGGCAGTGTATAGTGATACAGTTTGATGACTGGTCTAATATCAACATGCCTGTTTCTTTAATTATATCTTACATGATCAGCATCCAAGGGCAAGAAGAAGAAGGGGTCTGCTGAGGCGGAAGCTCCTCTGCAGATGGCTCTGATGGCCTCAGTATGTCCTCATGTTGTTAATATTAATATATTTATTTCCCTAACTTATATATTTTTTTACTAATATTTCATTTTCCTAATTTTACTTTTTACCAAACCTTCTTCGATCACTGTTTCTAACTTCTTGTTATCCCTGCTTTACCTACCAACTTAGTTATGTATATTTATAGTGTCTGTTTATTTTTTAACTGCCTCTGACTGTGTACTATTAGTATGTCAGTAGGTTGCTTTATTCAGGTTTTTCAGTCAGCTTTTCCTCTCCCCTTATATTTTGTGACAGCCTAGTGTTGGTACTACTGTAAGACTCAGAGAACACATTGGTCCTTATTACTACTAGTACTACTACTCTGCTGTGCGGATTGCATACCCAACTAAGGTATTCTACGCATGTTTGTTGTGATTAGAAGGCTTTCTTTTACTTTCTTTCTCATGCTTAACCAGTAAATAAAATGATGGTCTCATTGGACTCCCCAAAGTGGTGTATTAAACTTTTTCTCGTCTAAGCCTAGTACTATTAATAGCAGCAGTTGATGGTAACCAACAGATTACCGTACACCATGGCTGGAAAGAACTACGAGGGGGAGGAGGAGGGCACCATTATATTTTAAAACAAAGATAGAGGACTTGAAGGACCTCATGTCCAATTGTCCCCCCCAGTTGGCCACTCTTTTTCGTTTTAAAAACTCTGATTCACCAATAGCTTTAGCCACTGAGTCCAGTCCTTTGCGTTGTCCTCTTCTTGAGAGGCTTTTCAAAATTATATTTGATATATTTGATAGAATAGGACATACTGTCTACTCTGTGATGTATTGTATTTTCAATCTTGCTGGTGAAAAAAATAAATAGGGGGAGGCATGTATGGCATCTAATCATGTGTAATGTATTTTCTTGGTGAACCAACTACCAGTGCTGGGGTCAGTGGCAAAGGCAAGGCCAATAAGGAGGGACAGCAGATGCGGCAGCTGCAGGGGGTGAGCCAGCAGCAGTTGCGGCTGGTGGTCAGTTCTATTCTTTACTTATATTCAAAACACTCGCTGCAAGGGTGTACACTGTATTGTTGACAGAGTCTAAGTTATTGTAAACAATAGTTGAAGAAGACACCCTTTACTTAGCATTAGCAATAGCATTAGCGGCAGGAGCTGAGTAACTAATGGCCTCTTCTATCTAACTTGAAAGCATCTGGGAAAGTTTTATGAAGAAAACTAAGAGTCAGACAACCTTGATGGATGGGTTGAACGAAAAGGAAAAGAAGGATGGAAGGAGGAAGGATGGGTGACATGCAATATATGACTAGCAGAGAAGGACGCATGGGTGAAGGAAGGGGGTCTGGGATGCATAGGTGGCTGAGAGGATGCATGGGTGGTTGAAGGATGGGTAAAAGGTGAAACAAAGGATGCCTGCCTGGGTGGGTGAACCTGTATGGGTCAAAGAAATCCTTTGGGGGGTTTGATGGGTCAAATTCAAAGCCAAGCAAGGGCGCATGGGTGGTGGTTAAAAAAAATGATAAATGTATGTTGTAGGTGAAAGGTTTCTCGAGATTAAGTAGAATGATAGCCATGTTTACTTTAAATGGATGGATGTCTGGATGGTATTCGATCATAGCATAGGTGGAGACTGGATGAAGAGAATGTGAAAGAAAATTAACCATGCAACAGTAGCAAAGTCAAGGGTGAAGATTAATGCTAGAAGAGCAATGCAATGATAATTGGAAAAATCGCTGGGTTTTTGATTTAAGGTTGCATTTCAGAATACTCCCTTGACTCACAGTAGTGTGCAAGCACAACATATTTATTGTGTATATATACCCACCCATTATCAATCGCCTCCCTCCGACTGGAAGGCCCACTCCCACTCCCACTCCCTCCTTATGTCATTTCGAACTTGTCGGCCATGGTGGCCTATCAGCTGCATGGTTACACAATCAAACAATATTAGTACCTAACGTTGTCCTGTACATCAACATTCATATTAGTTTTCAGATATCATCTGCCTGTTGTAGTAGTCAGTGTGAAAGTGAAATTGAGCAGTTGCCATTGATTTAACAGAGTATGGCCATAATGGAAAAATATGTAATTGGGTAGTACAGCTGCCCTACCTGCAGATAGTAGCATACTAAACAAGTTAACTGAACAAGAGAGAGAAGAAGAAGACTTGTCTGCTCCATAGTGCCTAGTAATGCCTAAAACTCACACAAATCTTAGGGGTCGAGGAAGTGGGAGGATACCGCAAATGTTTTATACCGTTCATGCTAGTGCTACTGTGCCACTATAATTTTATGTGTATAATGAAGTGGTACTGTTTTGCCAGGAGTATTTATTACAATTGTCTTTTTTCTTTCTTGATACAGGTACTCCTTCCAAACCAAAACAACCCACCAGGCAGGACTTATCAGCCAGGGTCCAACAACGTAAGCTGAAGGCCATCTGGGATGAATATCGGCAGCTGGTGGTTCTGGTGGAGGAGGAGGAGGAGACAGCAGCTTAAGCCTCCTCCAGTGCCACGGACCCCAGCCAGGCCCCCAAGTGCCTCCAGTGGTACGGCATCGTGGTCTGGCAGCCACTCACTGCACTTCAAACACTGCTGCCCATCCCTGTTGTTCATGCAAGACAATTCATTGCAGCATGCTCCTCCAGAAGGCGCACCAAGAGGCCAGGATTGAGGAGCGGTTAAACACCCTAGAGCGGAAGATCCAGTGAGCCCACCGCTAGACCTCTGTCTTGACCCTTGAACACTTTTTTATCTTTTTTTGGGTGGGTGGGAATTGGGCATTGGGGAAAACTCGTTTTTTATATGAACATTTAGATTTTTTATTTATGGTCAATTGGATTTACCTCTGGACGTTGGTTGGGGTTGGAGAGAGGGGAGGGTCATTTTTTTCATTCTGGTTTATTTGTTAGGAGAACAAATTATTTATAGTTTACCTATGATGTTAATCTTTTGTGGGGGGTTACTCTTTTACTTCTCACTGCTTCCTTTGCTGCAGGGCCGCAGCCAGTTTTTGATTGAAATGTGCTGATAGTGTAACACACCAACAGCAAGATGTGGTACCCTCATTTGTCCTACTAGTACTGTCAGTCTCTCCTCCTTAGCCATGCAGTCTGCAGCTAAGACCACCATTGGACTAGGGAGGGTGTGGATGTGTGAATTAATTAATTTACATAGTATATACACTATGACTCCCCCACACTTCCCTTACCTGTGATTGATGTTTAAACTTTATAGGTGAAGCAATGGCTGCATGGTAATGGTTTGGTTTCCCACAGTGTCATGGTGGTGGTAGTAGTAGTAGTTAGGATTTTTCTCAGTTTAGGAGTCCTAAGGTTAGGGGTCCTAACTTGGCTACTCCTAAACTGAGACAAATCCTAACTTTAAGACTTTCGGTATTCACAGAAGGCATTTAGGATTCATAAAGTTAGGACTCCTAACTTCTGTGAATACCAAAATGAGTAGGTGCCCTCTGTGAATACCAAAATGGTAGTAAGTTTAGAATTTTGTCTTACGTTAGTTCTGTGAATCGGGACCTAGATGTTGCCAGTATGGGCTATAGTATATACTTAGACCATACAAAGATCCTCGCCCTGCCTTGAGTTAGTGTTGCTTTTACCACATCTCCCCATGGCAAGTGTTTGATCAATAATTGGTGTAAATTTAGTCTAGTCATACCTCAATATAAATCACACAGCTGGGGTAAGAGGGTTAGAGTTTGATGATTGGTTAGGAAAGGGGATTTGAGGGAAAGGTTTGACAAAGCCAAACACTACCCGTGGACAACACACATTCATCTTGGTAGCCGACCATCATAAATCTGTCAAGTGAGAAAATGGAAATGCATGCATGATGATGTCTCAATGAGTAGTACTAGACTAGTACAGGGCAGTTTATTATTAATTATGCAACTGCCTTGCCTGTCTGCACCCAGAGAGACCCAAGTTACATACATTTTATGTTTTGTTGTACCGGGTTTCTTTTGAAAGAAAGCAAATAAAATTACAAAAGATCTTTAAAGTCAAATATAAGCAAACATAACAACAAAACACACACTCGTAATGATTGAAGAGAAAAAATGAATCAATTGAAATATACTATAATTATTCTCAAAGTGGGAGTTGCATTTCCGCATTCCTCTTGGTACTTCCTTGGACTGTCTGCCCATCAATCTTGGGTACCTGGCAAATATGGTATGGTAAGGTAAGTGTGAGTTGATCTTCCCATTATAGCGCAGGGTTAAGGCCGGCCTGTAGATGGAAAAACATAAAGGATTTTGAAAAATCAAGGAGAAAAGTTAAACTGCATAAGCAAGGAGGACTTTCAGAGGCACCATGGCTAAATCATGTCTGTTTCCAGCAGTTACCTCCAACAACAGGAGCAGGCCCCCCCATCCAACGTCCACTTAGCTTCAAATTTGAGCTAGACAGCACTGAGCACAAATACCCACACAGCAACATAGCATTTTCCAAATTAAGTAACAAAATCAATGTACCACTGTCAGTCACACCACCACACTCGCCTCCACCAGTACACAGACATGTGTGTCTGGTGTTGTTGTTTACCTTTTAGACAACTTCAAGTCCCAAGTTATTCCATCAATCATTTCCTATCCTACTGACTCTGACTGAGAGTTTGGTTTGGTAATGGTGTCCAACTCTGTACCAAATGTGTCCAGAGTGAGTCCAGACTTGTCCAGACTCAAAATGCAATGGATCGGCCTGCAGTAGTACAATTTTGTTATTGAACGACAAGAAGGGAAAGATTGATTTGAGTCACTTTTTTGTGTGTAGAATACTAGTAGACATCATGCACAACAAACACCAGTCACTCAGCATGGGGCAGTCCCTCAAGGCTCGGAAAGTATAGATATGTAGCCAAGTTTGGACTTGAGGCATGCACACATTTAACATTTGTTGGGTGTATTCTACATCCAATGTCTTGGTTGAGGGAAATGGATTTAGGGTGATTTAGGAGGAGTATACTTAGTTCTTCATTGACTTCACACAATTTCAACTCCAATCTAGCAATACAAGATTAAGACGGTAGTGATGGATTTGTTGTGGTCCGCACCAGAAAGACAGTGACACACACAGATAATAAAGTAAATAATATTCCTCAGTAAATAATATCTTTTTGGGGGGCTTTTTTTTGGGCGTCAAAGGAAGAAAGAAAATTACTCAAAAGCATAGTTATCAGGGCAGTAGAGCTTGTCCTCAAACTCTGGTGGTTCACCCAGAAGTAGGTCACCTAACACCCTACTTTCAAACCTGAGACACATTCATCATCTTCCTGCTGTGATACTTCAGGTACGGTGTAATCCAGAGGTATAAAGTGCTGGTTCATTTTGATCATGGTCAACCTCCCCATGTTTTGTCAGTACGGCTCCAGCAGCACCGAAAACACGCTCAGCAGAAATACTTGTAACAGGGTAAGCCAGATAGTTTTTCGCTAGCCTGCTGAGCACTGACCATTGGCACCCTTTCCCATACCAAAACAGCAATGGGTTTTGATCAAAGTAGACCTCTATTGGGTCATCCAGATAGTTCTGGAACATCCGCTCAATGCTAATGAGAGCTCCACTTTGCTCGGCCTCTTTTGCCTTTGCCTCAGGACTGGACTAAGTCATGACTGTAGAAACCATTCCTGTGCCAATTTTGGGGCTGAGGCTCCTGTTCTTGTTGTTGATGTTGTTCTTGGTGTTGCTGGTGGTTTTGGCTGCTGTAAGACAACCGCACTGCCCTTAGGCTCTGATGTTGAACTTGAAGGCTGACCTGTAGTACTAGTTATGCCTCTAATTCCTGGCCGTTCTTTTTCTAGCTGATTGGCTTGCATAGCTATCCAAGTTTTGTAGCTGGCAACATCCCCGCCTGAAAAAGGAATGAAAATATGCAGAAATGGTATGTACCGTGGATCAAGAATTGTGGCACACATGTAATGGTTGGATGACACAATGCCTCTTTGCACCATTGTATTTTCAGATAAGCAAAGGATTAAGCTCTCCACCAATTCAAATGCTTCTTTGCTTTCCTCCACACCTCTGTACGTTGCAGATACCGCCTTCAGATGTTCCTGTAGCATGTGCAACAATGGGATAGCCTGGCCCATTGTACAGTCCTTCTTGCTGACTTCATGTGTGAAGAGCTTGAGAAGGAAGTTAAAAAATAACTGGCCGAATTCTTAGAGTCTGACAATCTTCTGCATGACTCTCTGTCGGGCTTTACGTCAGGCTCTAGCACTGAGATGGCTTTGCTGGAAGTGGCAGAAATTATAAGGGAAATGGTGGACCAGGGTAGCTGTGGGATGTTGGTGCTGCTGGACTTGTCCGCAGCATTTGATACTGTGTCACACCAGATCTCCTAGACAGACTTGCATTCCTGGGAGTGTCGGGGACTACCTTGAGTTGGTTCCGCTCCTTCTTGGAGGGACGGTCCCAAAAAGTGTCCTTATGACCACACGTGTCCTCTTCCAGCTCCTTAGTATGTAGAGTCCAGCAGGGCTCAGCCTTGAGCCCCACTCTCTTTAATGTCTATCGGGCCACTTTAGTTCCAATCATTGAACAACTAGGGGTGAAGCTCATCTCATATGCTGATGACACTCAGCTTGTGTTCTCCTTTAGCCCCTTCCGTGCTCATGAAGAGCTCAGCTCGTCATGAGGTATACCTCTAGCGTGCTCATGACGAGCTGAGCTCGTCATGACCACACCCATTTACGTTAAGGTCCAGCACAGGGGATGGATCTGACAAGCAGCCAAGGTGTTAGGGAACACTCAGAGGCTGCATTTATAAATTTTAAGCGGAGTCTGCTGAAAGTGGCAACCTGGATGACTGATAGCTGCATGAAGTTAAATGCAGATAAAACAGAGGTCCCTTTTTTAATCAATCCTCTCTTCCCAAGCCTGACCTTTGATGGCCTCCAGAGCTAAATCCTCCACCTTCCCTGGCTACATCGGCTAGGAACCTTGGGTTTAGGTTTGATTCAAATCTAATTGGCAAATCTCAAATATGTCAGGTCTCTTCCACATGTTTTTGGAAGTTGAAAGCCTTGAGAAGATTCGTACATCTTATGATGATGGGATGTAGAAAGTCAAGTGGTCCATGCATTAGTAATTTCACAGCTGGACTATGCAAATAGTCTGTACTTGGGTATGCCAGATTATCTAATCAGGAAACTGCACACTATACAAAATGCGGCAGCAAGGCTAATTAGGAATGTTCCATTCCGCCACCATATATCACCACATCTCAGAAGCCTACATTGGCTGCCTGTCAAAAGACATATTGAGTTTAAGGGATTGACTGTGGCATACAGAGCAATCAGAGGCTCTGGTCCACAATACCTTAAACAAAGGCTTTGGAAATACCATCAAACAAGGGTCCTACAGTCAAACCACCAGGAGCTACTGGTGACTCCACGCTTTATGAAAGCTTGGACTGGTGGACAAGCTTTCTCTGTAGGAATAGATTTGCTATGGAATTCCATGCTAGGACACCTTTGGAAGGTCAAGTCTGAACGCTTGTTTAGGAAAGCAGGAAAGCATTGAAAGCATGGTTCTTTGGCCTGTCTTAAGCCCACCTGGTCACCTGGTCATACCGCTGCTGCTGCTGCTAGCGCCGGAACACCTCAGTCGGAGGTAGCTGCGCGCTCTATAAACTGAAGGGTGCTCTCTGCAGCGTACACTGTTTTCACAGATCACAGGTGGTCACACTGGGGCCCTTCCAATCGCACAAGCTGTCACTACCGTGTGGGGTTCCTCAAGGCTCATCCCTCAGTCCGACACTATTCAATATCTACATGTCGGACCTGGCCTCTGTCATCAAGGCCTATGGGATGAGCCTTACCTCATACGCGGATGACACCCAGCTTGTGTTGGCCATCAACAGGAATGGAGACAAGGTAGCCGAAAACTTCCAAGAGGGCATGCGGGCGATCGCTGAGTGGATGGCCTCTAACTGCCTAAAGTTAAATGCTGAAAAAACGGAGGTCGTCATATTTGGACATCTCTCCCCCGAATGGTCAAACACCTTACGCACGGAACACCACCTACACCAGCCATCACCGTCAGAAATCTGGGGGTGATTTTTGACGATAAATTAAATTTCATGGCCCACTCAAATAAAATAGCAGCAACAGCCCATCATAAACTCAGGCTGATCAAGAAAATCATGCCGTTTCTACCAACCTCAGCAGGTAAGACGCTGGTAAGCGCCCTCGTGTTGTCATCTCTTAACTACTGTAACGGCTTATTCATCAACACCCAAGCAAGAGTGACCAACAAAATGCAGACCATCCAGAATGCTGCAGCCGTCTCCTGTCTGGAATCCCAAAGTTCTCCCCAATCTCTGAGACTATAAGGGACCTGCATTGGCTCAAGATTCGAAACAGGATCAAGTTTAAAGCGCTGTGCATACTCTATAAAGCATTGCACAACTGTGGCCCACATTTCCTGAAATCCCAACTCAGATACCAGTCCTCCATAAGATCGCTCCGATCTAACAACCTTAAAATCCTACAAATACCACGAACAAAAACAGTTAACTGGGGCGATAGACGCTTCCTTGTGGCAGCTCCCAGATTATGGAATTCCCTGCCAGCTTCCATCAAAGACAGCCCATCCCTGATGCATTTCCGCAGAAAGATAAAGACCTGGCTGTTTGATCAAGAATAGTTACCGGCCTAACCTCGGGAATACATTCAAAGTTTCTAGCGCCGAGACGCCTACGGGCAATTGTACACGCTGTATAAATCTCAAAAATAAATAAATAAATAAATACATTTTCCTGCCATACGCTGTCTTGCTCACTTGGGGCCACACGTTGTTACCTGGAACATTCTGCCGGTCTCCTCCGCCGCCGTCGCACTCTTCCATCTGTGCGCGGCCGCCGAGAGGGGAGACCACAACCCCCGGCGATCCCCGCGGCAGACCACGCCCACCACTCGTTTTGGCGCCAGGAGGCGCATCAAAAGATCGACAGAGCTGCTGAGGAGCGGGTGCTCCCTGCAGCGTACACTGTTTTCCTGCCATACGCTGTCTTGCTCACTTGGGGCCACACGTTGTTACCTGGAACATTCTGCCGGTCTCCTCCGCCGCCGTCGCACTCTTCCATCTGTGCGCGGCCGCCGAGAGGGGAGACCACAACCCCCGGCGATCCCCGTGGCTGACCACGCCCACCACTCGTTTTGGCGCCAGGAGGCGCATCAAAAGATCGACAGAGCTGCTGAGGAGCGGGTGCTCTCTGCAGCGCACACTGTTTTCCTGCCATACGCTGTCTTGCTCACTTGGGGCCACACGTTGTTACCTGGAACATTCTGCCAGTCTCCTCCGCCGCCGTCGCACTCTTCCATCTGTGCTCGGCCGCCGAGAGGGGAGACCACAACCCCCGGCGATCCCCGCGGCTGACCACGCCCACCACTCGTTTTGGCGCCAGGAGGCGCATCAAAATATCGCAGAGCTCCCGTGTCGCGGGACGCGCGCGGGTGTGCGACGGGCTATGCCCGGGCAAAGGGCGGGCCCTCTTAGGCCCTCCGAGGCCGAGGGAGGCCGGGCTGGGCACATTCCCTTATCATTGCCATACTGATTTCCAGGATTGTACAAAGACTCCAACTATATTCCACTAAGTAAGCAGAACCCACTTATAAAACTGTAAATGTTCCCTTGGAGTATTATGTCTCACTAAAGACTTATTTGTGAACATTGTAAGAGCTGAAGTGTGTTTTAAGTATCCCCCCCTAGCCAATATTTTACGGTAATAATGTCATCCCTCCAAAATGAAAAAACACATCTGCCTGGAGGAACCAATCGAGGTCCGCTCGATAATTATATTTTTAGGGTTGACAAGGAGATTGACAGGGAGACAATGCTTGCAGAGCGACGTGCCGAAAGACGCTGCTCAGTGGAGCTCATTAAGAACAAGCGTTCGTCGCTGGGCTCATTGCAGCTCGCTGTTTCCCCTGTCCCTAGTCTCTCATGTGATAAGGAGGGTTGTGCTGAATCCCTTGATGATAGCATCCCATTACTTTTCCAGGAACGATCCCCCACACCAGTTGAATCCAGCCACTTGACAATAAATGTCTCAACACCCACTTCTAACCCAATCCCAGAGGTCGAAATACTGTCAGTTACCCCATTACTGTTAGATACCCCACTACCAAAAACTCAGTTATTTCAAAAAGTGAAAAAGACCCATAAATCTACTCCACCCTTGGGCCCGCCCCCGAAAAAAAGAAGAAAAAGGGGCAGTGGTCAAAATAAAAATAAAAATAAGACCTCCCATACTAATTCTGGGAACCCCAAAAGCACTGTAGTAAATCCATCACTAACACCTGTAGTAGTTACACCACCATATGTACCACTAAAAGACTCATCTTCTACTGATCTACTGGGCAATATGGAATACCCATCAAATCTCTTATATTGCCAGTAGCAGAGAGGCTGAAAAGAATAGGCTTGCATTTGGGATCTCTGGAGCAAGCTATGGGGGAAATCAAAGAGGCCATTAAAGACCTACAAAAGTTTACACCAGTTCCCCCAATACCTGTCCCAGCCCCAAATATTATAAACCAAAAAGAAACAAAAATTGCGAATCCACCTAAAACAAAAGCGACAAAACTAATCCCTCCTAAAACAATAGTGCCAAACACAAACACAAAACAGAAAGATAAGGAGGCCTTAGTAAGTGGGAAATTGAACCCCCCTCGGAGTGTTTCAAAATTAAATGATCGAGAAAAGGCTGTGAGGGAAATTCCAACTAAAAGGCCCACAGTGGAATTGCCGCCGGAAGCAGTTCCATATGTGGTCGTTCTCACTGGTGTGCCACCTCTAGAGGAGGGGAGTACTGAAGCTGAATACCAACTAAGGAACAAAGTCATATTTTGGCTAAGACAGAATCGCCCACTCCCGCCAAATATAAACGGCAACATTCTGTATGTCAGACGTCTTCCCTGGCTAGGACAAAGGAAAAAAAGATATAATGGGAGATATAATAGTAATAAATTTCAGAGATGAAAGAGCTGTTGGTCATATCATTAACTGGATCCCCCAAAATGGCAATAATACTATTACTACATGTGACCTTACATATTTCTATCCCAGAACCCCAATTTACACAGAGCCCCCTTTTCGAAATCAGAATGACTGGTACAGGCATCAACCCTTAAATCTGGGAGGCTGTCCTAGGTCCTTTTTCCATCAGCAATTTAACTATCCTATTCCAGTATATAACCGTTATGCCGTTTTTTCAGGCATGGAGGGGGTTGACTGACTTGATACAGGGATTTTACCTAATAATATTTTAGACAGCTCACAAAAGGGGCCATTTAAGACCATAGAACAACATCTTTCTAATGGTATCTCACCCACCCAATGTCTGGGGCAAACGTGTTTGCAGGATGCGGTGATTGGTCCCGCGACTTTGATCACGCGTCAAAGCCAATCTTCCGTAGTTCTCACTTCTGAACAGGCCCAAAACTCTAAAATCAATAATAGACTCACATCAGACAATGGGGGATATAAAGGGATTGAGAAAAAACACCGTGTCTCAGTTTTATTTTGGAATGTGGCAGGGCAGCGGGCCAAAGTGACTAATGATAAATGGGTAGACTTCATTCCCAAATTTGATATCATAGCATTACAGGAGACCTGGGCATGTGAAGCGATACATATGGAGGGATTTAAGACCTATTTCTCACCCGCCCAACCTTCTACCTCAGGCAGAGCGAAAGGAGGTCTAACAATTTATGTCGCAAACCTCCTTAATACAACTAAAGTTGTCCCTATTAAATTAGATCCAAACTTCCAGATTTTAAGGCTATGCTTCAATAGCAAGGATAATTTCCTTGTAGTACATTTCTATAACAACTTGACAGATCTTGAAGCACTGAATGTAGGATCTTTGATTCGCTCGACACTACTAGTTAGTAAGAGAAAGGCTGCCACGGAGGAGATAATTATTTGGGGTGGAGACTTCAACCTGGGTCCATGTATTTCTGAAGGAAACGGCATTTGTGGTATCGTAGATGAAGACAGAAACCCAATCACACACTTTAGGCATTGCCCCTTAGGTAATCTCCTTAATGAAATATTGTTTGAATTAGATCTAGTTGTAGCAAACAATGTCAACAAGGAAGACTTGTCACTCATTCCAACATTTCACGGGAGGGGACACAAAACAGTTATAGTTTACATCTTGTTCTCAAATGGCAAAGTGTTGGCAGAAGCAGTCTACACCTCACATAAAATTGCATTAAGTGACCACACCCCAATTAGCATCTCTATGCTATTGTCCCAGAATCCAAGGAGCAGTTATAGTTCCATTTTAGCACAAAACAACTTGGCCTTAAATAGAACAAATGGTTACGCTTTGAAATGGGGGAAAATAGACCCCACAGAAATAACAAAGCAAGTGGTAGTAAGGGCTTTCCCTTATCTTACAAAATGTCTTAGCAAGGATGTAACTGATCAAGAAATTATCACCAACTTTGAGGCAGTCATAAAAACAATAAATGAGGCGTTGTGGATTGAGGTAAAGCAAAAATCCAGACAGAAAAAGGGCTGGTTTAACCACGCTTGTACGGCTGCCTACTCTAATTTAAAAACTGCCCTGAAGAAACCAGTTAGCATCCCACACGAGGTAAGGGATTTGACGGAAGAAATATAACTCAGCACTCATAATTAGGAAAAGGGAATTAAAGAACCAAATTTGGGACCAATTGCACGAAAGCTGCACTTACAAGAACTTGGCTGCTTTCTGGCAGGTGGTCAAATCCCCTTTTTTAAATGATAACAACAAGCTCCCAAAAATAGAGGTAGCAATAGAGGAGAAAGACTGGGTTCAACATTTCTCTAAGATTGTTTCACTCAGCCCGGACTCTCAAAACCCACAGGACCCTAGACCCAATAATCCATCTAGTCCTTATCCTATTGACCTACAGTTTACAACAACGCAAATTGCACAGGCTCTGAAAGTCAGCAAAAACGAGAAGGCGCCAGGTCCTGATGGCGTCCCAATCGATCTGTTTAAAGCCCAAATGGACCTTTGGACCACCCTCCTAACCAGAGTTCTGAATGCAACTTGCAACGTTGGTCTATTGGAATCTTGGTCGAGGTCCGTGTTAGTTCCCATATTCAAAAAAGGGGACAGAGGGTCAGTCTCTTGCTATCGCCCAATCTCACTTTTAGACTCCCTTGGTAAAGTGGCTGGTCGAGTCATTCTAGAACTATTACAAGATTGGGCAGAGGATGGCAGAATTATTTCAGACCTACAATACGGGTTTCGTCAAGGCATAGGGACTATTGAGCAGGCCTTAAATCTCTCCCTCCTGATCGATAAATATGTTTCGATCAAAGGCGGAGACCTGTATATGGTCTATGTGGATTTATCATCCTCGTTCGATTGTGTCTCCCACTCCAAACTTTGGTCCTTGTTGATCGATATGGGGGCACCATCGAACGAAGTAAAATTCCTGAGAGAACTTTACTCAAACGCCACAGCAAAAGTCCGCTACGGGATGGGGGGAGCTGACGACAGAGTTTCCAGTGGAAAGAGGGGTGAGGCAAGGGTGTGTTCTGGCACCCTTCCTCTTTACTTTGTACACGAATGGTTTGGAAAGAGAGATGCTGAAGGAGTGACAGGACCTTCCAATGGTGAAAAATCGCTCAATTTCCGCACTCCTCTATGCGGACGACACAGTTATATTAGCCCACACCCCCCTCAAACTACAAAAGAATCTGGCCAGATACTCCATGTTTAAGGCAGGTCTGGATTTGAAAATAAATATCAGCAAAACCTTTGTTATGAGGGTGGGATCAAGTCGTAAAAACAAAATGATGGGGATCTACCTCAACAAGGAAAAAATAGCGACTACTGATAGATACTCTTATCTGGGTATAACAATAGGCCATAAACTCTTGTGGACAGCAGCCGTGGAAACACGTAAACTGCTTTTTCTAAGAACCACAGCTGCCCTAACCAATTTTGCTAGAAAGTTGGGAAAGAGAGCTCCCCCAGAAATTATCAAGATATACAAAGCCAAATGTTTATCTGTGGCCCTGTATGGGGCTGGCCTTTGGGGTTTTGTTGCACTTGATAGCGTCCAAAGGGTAGAAAACTCCTTTTTAAGATATCTTCTTGGAGTCCCTGGTAGTTCGGGTACTTTTGCCTGTCACACTGAGCTAGGCCTTCCATATGTAACGGACCTAGCAAAAATTTAACCTTTGTTACTGTGGCATAGGATCTGGACATCAGACAAGGCAACCTTTACCCAACTCATTCTTTCTGATTGCTTGAAATTGGATAACGCTGGTAACTCAAGGTGGTTGCGGTATATAGCGAGGTTTTTCCATGATTTGGGGTGGGATCATTATTACTTAAACCCCTCCTTAATTCGCGAGGTACCTAGAAAGGTTTTAAAAAGGAAATGCTTGGCTCATCTAGAGGATCTGAGATTGATAAGTGAGATTACTAAACCTTCTGTTACTCATGCCTTGCTTATACAAGCGGAACCCACTGTACAGCCGTACCTCACCTATAACATCACGAGTTACGAGCGTTATCTTCTAGTAAGGTTCAGAATGAACTTTTTCCATAGACTGGTTGCATTTCCCTCTAGGAACAACTGGGCAAAAGTGCTCCCCCCCTGTCCTTGTGATGGTGTTTCGATCCAATCGACTGCCCACATTTTATTTTTCTGTGTCTTCTATCATAAGCTCAGGAAAAAATGGCTTATACCCACACTAAGGAGTACTGGCCTTAGACAATATCGCCCAGCATTGCTTTTTTTACAATTATTACAGGGTGAGCGGTTGGTCTTTTTGGTGGCTAGCTTTCTCAAATGTCTTGTTCGCCACCGCTTGACTTTAGATTGCACACTGTATAATACCTAAACCAGAATTTTAACATTGTAATAAGTAACGCCAAGTTTTTTATATGAATTCAATTTGCAGGTTGCCAATTGTTTAATATTTTATTCTGTAAATATCGTATACTGGATTTAAAAAAAATTGTATTATAAATGGTAATTTGATTGTATTTTTATATGTTTGTATGCTTTTATGATTTGCAACCAAAATGGAAATAAAGCAATATTGAATATTGAATATAAACTGCATTAAAAAAGTAAGAGCTCAAAAGGAGGTAGCATCTCTGTCAGGCATTTAACTAGGCCCTATTAGTCAATCTCAATGATCATGCCGTTCACAGTAGCAGTCCCTATTTGCATGACATATTCATTGATTGATCTGTACTGCTCAAACAGACATTCAAGCATGTAATAAGTTGAGTTCCAACATGTTGGTGCCTCCAGGATGAGTGCTTTAACTGTTATTCTATTATCAGTTTGAATGGTCCTCAGCTGCTTCCAGGCTTTAAAAGAATGTGTGCAGATTCTTCTGCAGGTGGTCAGTAAGTTGCTGCCTCGGTCTTCTTTTTCAGAAAGTCTTGAACAATGATGTTTTATTTGATTTATTTAATGAGTTTTATATAGTGCTGGCTAGACCCGTAGGTATCAGAGCGATTTACAAAAGGTTCCACAAAATTACCCAGCACATTAGAATCGGGTAACATCAGTTGCTAGAAAAACATTTCAAGAGTATGGAAGCGAAGAAGGGTAAGGGGTCAGGGAAGGGGGGTATGGGAAGATAGGACAGGGAGTCGAAGGAATATCTGCCCGAAGACCAGCTGGGTAGGTGACGGCAGGGGCGAAGTCCAAAGCCCATCTCCTTATTAGCTATCAGGTAGCTCCACCGAGCAACGGCCAGAACGCTAGGTCTCTGTGGCAAAATATTAAAAGAGCAAAGAGGACGGGGTAAAAGGAGAGAAGAGGGGAAAAGGATAGGGTCAAGGGGTAGGAGGGAGAGAATGACAGAGGGACAAAGGAAAGTCTGCCCAAAGTTCAAATGGGTAGACGAGGGCAGAGGGGAAGTCTGCGGCCCATCTCCTCTATAGCTATCATGTATCTCCAACGGAAATCGGCCAAAAAGCAAGGCCTCCACGGTCGCTCGCAGGTTCAGTGACTAGATGGGTAGGCCAGATGGGGGCCATGATTCGAGTTCTGTTCAAATTCCAGATTTAGTCCCCGAGTAGTAATACAGGGCAGAAGGGACCACTGTGGCAGCCATCTTGAGGTCATGAAATGGGTTATTTCCATGGTGCTACATACCGCAAGTCCCCACTTAATCATTCTCTAACAGAGGGGGGTGCTTGATGTGCACGCTTACTGCAGACATCATGTGTGGTATGTGCAGGAATGCACACTTGTGGCTGCATCGAAGGCACTTTCTCCTGGTGCCCCTCCACCGCTCGCTATACAAGACGATGTGCTCCCAGATCCCCTTGTTGCTGCCGGGGGCTGCTAGGAAGATGTCAATAGTCTTGAAAGATCAAACTTCAGTACCTGCAGCCGCCACGTCCATAGTTGCCGCAGATCATATCACAGAGGTAGACGCGGGCTGAGACCCCAGTCAAGGACTGGTCTCATGGGATGCAGCGAATCATTCTCGTGTGCCACTCCCCTTCCATCTGCAACAGTACCTCAGATGCAGCCGGCGGTGCTGGTCGCAATTAAAGTCTGGTCTTGTGGGAAGCTGTAGGTCGGGCTCGTATGCCCCTCCTCCTCCAGTCGCGACCGGGTTCAGGCCCCGGAGGAAGCCTGGTCTTTTGGGATGCAGCAGGTCAGGTTTGTGCACCCCACCCCTTATAGCCACACCCGTAACTCAGTGGCAGTGCGGGCAAACGAGTGGCACAATGCGCGGTAATCTCCCTGGGGGTGGTCAGCCAGCAAGTCGGGATGTGGGCCGAGTGTTGGGGGTGTTACTAGATGTAAAAAGACAGAGGTCAGAGGCATCCTGGAGCACTTCTTTTGGCCCTGGGAGCATCCTTAAGGCTCCCCGAGCACCAGTCGCCATCTTTGCATCTTCATTGGCACAGAAAGTCACGGCTCATTTCTCAGTAAAGCCGGAACAGAGAAAGGCAATATTGATCTTCAAATGATCAGACTGCAATCCGGTAGCTGAATCGTTGTTCCGGGAGGGATAACATTGCAGCGGAATGCCGATCCAGAGGCTGGTAAGATGGTTCACCGAGGAGCATCAGCTTGAAGCAGCCATTATGGGGTTTGCTCCTCCTCCTTCCATTGTTAATGCAGTGCACCAAACACAGGACCCTGAAATAGCTACCATCGGCCATGGCCTTAACTATATTACTGCCATTGTCCATGGCAACAAAAACAATGTTAAGCCCCCATGGTCACAGCCATTTAAAGAACTTGTTGTCAAAGCCTTCCACAATGTTTGCAGCAGTATGAGATTTTTCCATGGGACATATGGCTACAGTTGGATATTTCTGAGCGGCCTTAAAATCTCAGCAGTGTTAACACCTGCAGATATCTTTTCTCTAAGCCCCTCAAAAGAGATCCAATGTGCAGTGATACACATGTAATCAGTAGCTTGGCAACTGGTCCACATGTCTGTTGTCAGGCGGGTAGTGTGAACAACACTCTGCTGCAAAGCTTGTCCAAGCTATTCTATCATGTTGTGATGTAGTGATTAAACAGCAACTCTTGCGATATAGGACCAGCTGGGAAACTTCCATTTTCTGGCAAATGGCTGCCACAAATTCATGAAAGCCCACGTCTTCGAAGAAAGAAAAAGGGAGGCGGTCTAATGCTAACATTTTAGCGTGCTTCGCATTGTACAAACGTGCCGTTGGGTAGTTGCGTTCTTACGGCCCCTCCAACCTAAACATGCTGAGAATGGTAGCCTGGATTTATTTCTTTTCTGGTGCCACTGATGTAGGTGACTTCTTGAGACCAGATATTGTGAGGCTCAATGCACGTTTTTTCATCACAGTACTCTCTTGCCTTGGACCCCTCTGTGTCTCAGCCTTGTTCCATTATGATGTTGCTGACAATGATGTGCGTGGTACCACCGCACTGCTGGGGACAGGGCTGCTTTGTGTGCCAGAGAAAATGTCTCCCTCTTGTTCACCTTCCACCGTGATCGGACCTTCTATGTCCCCCTCTACCAACAACACTTACAGTTTTTATGGCTACTAGGGTGCGCCTCCCACTGGAGCAAGTGGTGTTTTCTCAGATGTGTTGTTTGGCCTCCAGTACCATAGTTTGTACCAAGCTCAACCCGACTATAGCAATTTTCACCTCCTTCCTGCTAACCGAAAAGAAATCCAAAACTGGGGAGTTCAACTTTCAGATGCTGCTAATGCAATGTCGGATGGACAGGTGGGTGGGCATGACGTTTGACTCTGCAGTACCTACTTCTACTGAGGTGGTTGTTTTGGATGTAGGTCGCTGCCAGGACTTTATAAATATGGCAGCTGTAGTTGGTGTTGGTGGTATCTGGGTAGGTACTATCTGTGCAACATCCCATACATCAGTTTGGGATGGGTAATGCCATACTCCACTGGCAAGGGACTAATTTCCATGATGACTTTCTCATCATCATCATCCTCCTCTTCTACAGCTACTTCCATACATCTAAGGCTTTCTGGAAACTTCCTTTTCCCTAGCCTTGCATGGTGTGTCTCACTCTCAGACTGAGGTGGCTTCAAAGTGGTATCTAGATCACCAGAAGGGGGGCTTGCAGAAAGAGTTGATGAACTAACCCTCCTTTTCCTTGCTGGGGATCTGAAAGACAATGGATCTTCTGAAAGAGTGGCTTGCTCTTCTTCCTCTGCAGGAAGCTTGATCTCCTGAACTGCACCTACTTCTGGAGTAACAAGTACTATTGGGGGTGGTTGCGTCTGTTGTTGCCCACTTATCTGAGTTTCTTGCATTGATTGGGTACTACTTTGCGAAAATGATAAGTAAATTTCAACATCACTGCTCGTTGGCGTTGTTGTGATTAGACAGGCTGCCTCTGTAAAAGACATGGACATGGGTCTAGCCTGGTGGGCTGGGTCCACTGATTCAGCGGTGCTGCCCCAAGCTTGCTTCCCAGACATTGCTGCTGCAGGCTCAATTTTTGGTTTCCCAAAAAAGGTCTTGGGCGACATACCATTGTTGGTAAGTGGCAATGCCTTTTTCTCACTGGCAACTTTCTTGGTACTGGACCTGGTACCTTTCTTTGAGGTCATCTTGAAGATTTCAGCAGCATGTAGTGGCACAAGTTGAAGAGATGTCTGTGGTCAAACGTCACGTGACGCAGTGCACAGCAGGACTTCTGTCCGGCAGTACAACGGGTGATGTTGTCTCCTCCTCTTTTGAACACCTAAAAGCAAAGAAGCAAAAGAACATCAGTGAAAATGGCATTCATTGTTGTATTTCAATTACTACTAGAACACACAAATATAATATGACTTAGTCTCTGGCCACACTTGTTAGTGTTATTAATATTATTACATTTATTACCTCAGTTATTAAAACAATTCAGTCTAGCCATTTGTGAGACTTTGACAACAACAAGGTTTTTCATGGTGTACTGTACAGTATACTCAGGAAGGATAGGAAAGAAGAAGAACAACAACAGGAATACAAATGTAAGGGTTTGGCATTGTGCATCACATGGGGTTGCAGCATTCAGGGAGCTGCAGCTGACAAATGACAATCAATGGAAGCAATAAGCCAGGAGGAACAAAGGAAAGACATGCAGGCCTATGGCAAAAGCACACGAACTGCCACCACAAAATGATCGCTAGCTACATGGTCATTCAGTCACAAAAACAAGCAGGAGGCCTAGTAACCAATGTACTCAAGTAGGCCTATATGGCTTTACAAAATGACTTGTGGCCTCATGGGGAGGCTTAGCCAAAGCGAATGATGGCTCTCTATTACAAACAAACACACTCACACACTGGCCAGACAAGAAGAAAAAAAGAAGAAAAATTACTTACAAAGATACAACTAAGCCCCTACTGAAACTACAGCAACCCACCACAATAGAGCTAAATAAAGATGAAAAGTACAAATACAACTAGGAGCATGGTCCCAATCAAACAAACAACACCAATATTCCAACATTCTTGTGAAATCTCAAATTCAAATGTCCTCAAATCCAATGATGTATGATGCAACAGACACAAAGAGTGAACCTTCCAGCTTCAAATTCAAAGTGAAAGTGACCATGAGATGGACACAGCACTGGGAGGAGCCTGCTGGACAGGAACAGGAAGTTGGAAACTCTGGATACTTTCCATCCTCTTAAAAAAAGAAAAAGAACTCCTTTCACAAAAAGTGCAGCCAAATGTTAGTTTGTGGAGTTTTGTTAATCCCAATCTGCATTTCGAGAAGGTTTTGATGCTGCTCGGGAGAGAATCTTCTCAAAATTGCAGTAGCAGTAGATTCTGCATGTTCGGGATTGTGTTCTTCACAAAAGTTCAGCCGGAAGTCTGATGGCACGACCGAATGACGTGTTTCTGATCGCAAACTCTTGCGGGGCCATGCAGCCACCTAGCAAATTTTGTTGTGCTTGCGAACGGCTCAGGAAATCTCTGCAGAGATCGCAGGCATCCAGTAAGTCATTCCCATGCACGCAAAAACACATTTAGAGCACACAAACAAAAGAAAACCGACTCTGTTGCGGAGTGCAGAGTTTTTTGGCAACTCCGCTTTCTACGCAGAATGCAGAGTTGCCAAAACTCTGCAAACACCGTGAGTAGAGCGGAATTTTACGGGAAGGGTTATATAAAAGTAGCCATCCAGGATCACTCCCCCAAAATCTAACTTTGGCCGGGCTATGTAAGTCTCAACCACCTCCAGGATCTGAATGCCCAAGAATAGGGAAAAGCCCACCTGAACCAAACACTAGTGTTCCTCATGCACTATAGAGCCCACTCCCATGCAGCACATGGTACCAACATATGTCCGAGGTAGGTCCACAAACTAAGAACAGATCATTTTACATCTTTTGATTGATACCTCTCTCATTAGGCGCTGACAGACTTTATTTACAGCAAGAGATAGCCAATGAAAGAGGAAGCTGCTCGTCCATATGTACCTCTGTAGGATCAAGGCTAAAATCCAACTCAATAGAGTAGAATCCCATAGGACATTAGTAAACATCACCTGGTATGAGTTCAACCCCACTGCACTATATCTCTTTGCTGAGCCAAGTAATATCAATCCAGAGTAGACAGGATGTACAGAAAGGGCACCATATGGGAGGACCTTATTTTGCCCTGGGACTTCGTAGAGAAAAGATTCATGGGAGTAGCACAACCACCACACTAATGCACAAATACGTCTGCTTGAGCTTCCGTCTGCAGTCCCATGGAGGCCCTTAACATCTTTAGAGACATCCTTCTTTAATAAACAACGGACCCCGGACATGGAATTCTGAAGAAGGGCTGCTCATCTCAATCCTGCGGGGGGAAGTGAGTCCCATGGGGAGGACCAATACCGGTATAGACACCCCATGCCAGGAAATCTGGGATATCATGATATACAGGTACACATGGTTGGAAGGGATGGAGCAATTCCTAATTGTACGGACATGCAGATTGTGCTGTTTATGTTTCAGAGTCGAAAAAACTATACCGTTGGACAGCAATAAGAATTGTGGCACAAGACTGAATATATTGGACCTGCTATGGGCCACCTCCATGCTGATGGATATCTGCGGGCAATGTGGTGACCTAACCTACACCCAGCTTGTCCCTGGGTAGTAGAGCCTCTGTGCCTTTGTGACTATATCAATCAATCAATCAATCATGGCATTTATATAGCGCACTACTCACCCGGAGGGTCTCAAGGCGCTAGGGGAGGGGGGGTCGGCTACTGCTCGAACAGCCAGGTCTTGAGCTGTTTCCTGAAGGCGAGGTGGTCCTGGGTCAGGCGGAGGTGGGTCGGGAGGGAGTTCCAAGTCTTGGCGGCCAGGTAGGAGAAGGACCTTCCTCCTGTTGTGGCTCTTCGGATGCGGGGGACGGCGGCGAGGGCGTGGCTGGTTGAACGGAGCTGGCGTGTGGGAGTGTAGAAGTTGATGCGGCTGTTGAGGTATCTCGGGCCTTGGTCGTGTAGGGCTTTGTGTGCGTGGGTGAGGAGACGGAAGGTGATTCTCTTGTTGACCGGGAGCCAGTGCAGATCTCGCAGGTGTCCGGACATGTGGCTGTGTCGGGGTATGTCGAGGATGAGTCTGGCTGAGGCGTTCTGGATTCGCTGGAGTCTCTTCTGGAGCTTGGCGGTGGTTCCGGCGTAGAGGGCGTTGCCGTAGTCCGGTCGGCTGGTGACGAGGGCCTGGGTGACAGTCTTCCTGGTCTCATGGGGATCCACTGGAAGATCTTACGTAGCATGCGCAGGATATTGAAGCAGGACGAGGAGACGGCGTTGACTTGTCTGGTCATGGAGAGGGAGGAGTCCAGGATGAAGGCCAGGTTGCGTGCGTGGTCTGTCGGTTTGGGTGCGGTGCCCAGGGCGGAGAGCCACCAAGAGTCGTCCCAGGCAGAGGGCGAGGAGCCCAGGATGAGAACTTCCATCTTGTCTGAGTTCAGTTTCAGGCGGCTGGTCATCATCCACTCGGCTACGTCTTTCATCCCTTCGAGAAGGTTGGTTCTGGCGGTGGCGGGGTCGTTGGTGAGGGAGAGGATCAGCTGTGTGTCGTCAGCGTAGGAGATGATGTTGAGGTTGTGTTGGCGTACGATGGCTGCAAGGGGGCTCATGTAGACATTGAAGAGGGTGGGGCTGAGCGAGGAGCCCTGAGGAACGCCGCAGATGACTCCGGTGGCCTCTGACCTGAACGGGGGGAGGCGGACTCTCTGTGTCCTTCCAGCGAGGAAGGAGATGATCCACTCCAGTGCCTTCTCTTGGATTCCGACATTGCTGAGGCGCTGCACTAGGGTACGGTGGCAGACAGTGTTGAATGCTGCGGAGAGGTCTAGGAGGATGAGGGCCGCTGTTTCTCCGTTGTCGAGCAGGGCTCGGATGTCATCGGTGGCAGCGATGAGGGCGGTCTCGGTGCTGTGATTGGCCCTGAAGCCCGACTGTGAGAGGTCGAGGGATCCATTTGTCTCGAGGAAGGCAGCCAGTTGCTTGTTGACAGTCTTCTCGATGACTTTGGCTGGGAACGGGAGGAGCGAGATGGGGCGGTAGTTTTTGAGTTCGGAGGGGTCCGCTGTTGGTTTCTTTAGTAGGGCGCTGAGTTCGGCGTGCTTCCAGATCTCCGGGAAGGTGGCGGTGTCGAAGGAGGTGTTGATGATGTCCTGCAGATGGGGTGCGGTGACAGCGTCGGCCTTGTTGAAGATGTGGTGAGGGCAGGGGTCGGTAGGAGATCCAGAGTGGATGGAGTTCATCGTGCGGATGGTGTCTTCGGTGCTGATCGGGGTCCAGGCGCTGAGGGTGGTGGTGGGGGGCGTTGGTGCGGTCGTGGGGAGCGTTGGTTGTGTGCTGAAGCTGTTGTGTAGGTCCGCGATCTTGTTGTGGAAGTGGGAGGCGAGGGAGTTGCAGAGGTCTTGCGATGGGGTGATGTCGTTGTTTCCGCCGTTGGGGTTGGAGAGCTCTTTCACGATGTTGAAGAGTTTCTTGCTGTTGTGTGCGTTGTTGTCCAGCCGTTCCTTGAATGCTGTTTTCTTGGTGGCGTGGATCAGTTGATGGTGCTTTCGGGTGGCGAGCTTGAGGGTGGTCATGTTGTCCGGTGTTGGGTCTCTTCGCCAGGCTCTCTCGAGGGCTCGGCAGTTCTTCTTGGAGCTCTTGAGTTCGTCGGTGAACCATGGGGCCTTCTTGCTGCCGGGTCTGCTGGGCGGGGTCCTCAGTGGGGCGAGGTCGTCTGCGCAGTTGCTGATCCACTTCGTGAGGTTGTCGGCGGCCTGGCTGGGGTTCGCTGAGCTGGCGGGAGGATGCTGGCTCAGGGATGCGGCAAGTTGGTCGGCCGTGATCTTGTTCCAGCTTCTTCGTGCAACCTGTTGCTGGTGGTGGTGGATCGTGGTTCTTCTGAAGCTGAAGTGGATGCAGCTGTGGTCCGTCCAGTGGAGTCCGGTGGCGTGGCTGAAGATGATGTCCTTGCTGGATGAGAAGACGGGGTCGAGTGTGTGTCCGGCGTAGTGGGTAGGGGTGTTCACCAGCTGCTTGAGACCGAGGTTGGTGAGGTTGTCCAGCAGGGTGGTGGTGTTGCGGTCGTTGTTGTTCTCCAGGTGGAAGTTGAGGTCCCCGAGGAGGATATAGTCAGCGGAGGGGAGGGCGTGCGGGCTGATGAAGTCGGCGATGTCTTCGCTGAATTGCGTGCGTGGTCCCGGGGGTCTGTAGATGAGGGTGCCTCTGAGGGTGGTCTTGGGGTCGGTGTGGATCTGGAAGTGCAGGTGTTCGGCGGTTGTCAGGGTGTCGTCCGTGTTGGTCGTGATGCGAATGGTGTTCCTGTGGATGATGGCGATGCCTCCTCCCGTCTGGTTGGTGCGGTGTCTCCGGGTGATCTTGTAGCCCTCCGGGATGGCGATGGCGATGTCGGGTGCTGAGGAGGCGTTCATCCATGTTTCCGTGAGGAAGGCAACGTCTGGAGATGTGGTGTCGAGAAAGTTCCAGAGTTCGACGGCATGTCTGTGGACGGAGCGGGTGTTGAGCAGGATACACTTGAGGTGGTTGCTGCAGGTGTTCGGCTTTGTGGGTGCGGGTGCAGTGCAGGTCCGGAGGCAGGTGAACTTGCCCAACCCGGGTCATTCCTTGAAAAGATCTGTCAGAGTTATCATAACATCTGTTGCAGGAGAAAACAACTCTGCTGCATCAGGCTCAAAATAGAAGAACTGCTGATTATTTTCACAGGGCACAATACAAGGACATTCCAGAATAATTCAGACTGTTCACCGAAGCTCAAGTAAATGCCAGAGGATTAATACCCTTCTTCACCCTGCAAACCAAATCCACGCCCACTTGTTACAAATAACCAGATGGGAGCCAATACGAATAATAAATAAAATACTTTGATCTGCATAAATGCTATCAAGGAAGAACTACGAGACATCAGTCTCATGGTGATGCAATATTGGAACGTGTTGTACTTGAAGACTGCTATGGAGGATAGGGTGTGCTTCCTTTTTATCCCCGGAAATTACATGAATAATGGGTCATTAGCTCATGCCATCCAAGATCTACATTATCTACAAGCTGATATGAAGGAGGCTATTGCTCCAGAGCAGGACTGGTTGCATAGTATCTTTTTGTGGAGCCATTATTGGTGACCAAGCTACTGACTTCTGTGATGCCTATTCCTCTTGCTATACTTCTGTTATATGGTTTCCTACAAGTGGGGGTTCTTGCTCTAAAAAAGAGGCCTTAAATTGGATAGTATGCACTTAGGGGCCGATTATGATGGCGGTTTTCCCGCATCCTCCGGGCCGGGGGAAGCCACCGCCGGCCCGGAGGATGCGGGAAAACCGCTGCGACTGAAAAAGACCCCCCGCCAGATTAGGATGGCTGGGGGATCGTTTTTCAGTCCGCAGCTTTTCCGCCGCGGTCGCCTTCCGACCGCAACGGAAAAGCTATGACATGGCTGGCGGTGTCTATCAGACACCACCAGCCATATTATGATGGAGTAGAATGTATGCTTTTCCACGGCAGCTTTTCCGCCGTGGAAAAGCATACGGACCTTCACTTCGGGGGCCCGTTGCGGGCCCCCTGGGTTTAGAGGGGTTGGGGGGTGGACATTTGCGGTACCTATGGTACCCCCCTGCATTTGCGTGAACAAAGCAGCAGGCACCGCGCAGTGCCTGCCGCTTTGTGCAGGCAAATGCGGTGCATGCATTTTTAACATTGCGGCGGGTGCAGTTGAAGCTGCCCCCGCCGCAATGTGAAAAATACAGGATGTGACCGCCAGGGTGGCGGTCACATCCTAATTTGCACGGAGGGACGCCGCTGCCCCTGCGAACGGTCCCTCCTACTCTATGGTGGCGGGCGGACTCAGGTCCGTCCACCATCATAATCGGCCCCTAAGTTAGGGAAAAGCAACCAACACTATACACACACTTTCAAATAACATAACTAGAGGGGTAAATATTGGTGTGGGTGAATACGGTGCCAATGAATGTGCAAGATGACAACTGTTTGCATCAAGTTGGTAATTTATTTAGCTGTTTTATAGCGCGCTCAGTTACTACCAGAGTTTCCTGGCGCGTACAGAGATAACAAGCAAGTGGCCAACAGAGAGAATTTATAAACTAATAAGCAATTCTGAAGAGATAAGTTTTAAGTGCCTTCTTAAACGGTACAAAGTTTTCAATCAGTCTCAAGGAGAGAGGCAAAGTGTTCCAAGTCCTAGCTGCAAGAACAGCAAGTGACTGGCCTCCCAGCCGCACTCGCTGAAAGCGGGGTACTCTTAAAAAATTGCAATCAGCTGAGCGAAGCGGCCGAGTGGGAATATAGCGGCTAAATCTTTTCCTCAGATAGGAAGGCCCCATATCATGGACTGCTTTAAATGCTAGAGTAAGAATTTTAAAAGTTATCCTCTGCGCAACTGGCAGCCAGTGTAGTTCCTTCATATGTATCCGAACACTTTCTCTACTCGGCACATTGCATAGCAAGCGTGCCGTCGCATTTTGAATAATCTGCAGTCTTGCGACTAGAAAGGCAGGGGTTCCGCACAGCAGAGAGTTGGCATAGTCGAGCCGAGATAGAATTAGAGCCCTCGCAACCGACTCTCTTGCTGAAGATGGTAAATAAGGAAAGAACTTTCTCATGGCTTTTAAGGATCCGAAGCACACCCCAGTAAGTTTTTTTATGTGTGCCTCAAATCGCAGATCCTCTCCAAACCAAACTCCCAAATTCTTTGCAGGAATAGTAACGGAGCCTGGTTGGGGAAAATCCGATGGCCATAGAAGCTCTCTAAAATTAGGCGGAAACTGACCATACAACAAAATTTCGGTTTTGTCTTCGTTGCATTTCAGCTGTGCTGCTGCCAACCAGTTAAACACAGCAGAAAGGCACGAACAGATGACGATGTCGATAAAATGATACCAGTAGCTGCAGTATTATTTTTAGGAGTTCCAACGTACTCACACCAGCTCGAACTGCCAAGCCATGCCTTCCCTGGACCGGAAACAAGCTTCCGCAGACCGGTTTCTGGCATTACAGCCGTCTTCAGCCCGGCTTGCTTGAATCCAGTGGCAAAGTAAGCAAGGGATTCACGTCTGAGCATACCCTGCCACACTTATGGCAGCCAAAGCGGTACAAAAGGGGGTGGTGATGGACGGACCCCCGAGTGGGATGGGTATGCTCAGAGGTGAGTCCCATGCTCTCCACGCCACTGGAGTCAAGCTATCCAGGCTGATGACGGCTGATAGCCAGAAACCGGTCCTTGGATGCTTGATTCTGGTCCAGGAAAGACATGGCTTGGCAGTTCGGGCTGGACTGTTCCCATGAGGCACAGGGTCAAGGCTGATTTGCATATGGCCATGTCTGACCATGGGTGGTGTGGAGTGCAAAAAAACGATGGATTTAGGCCCAGATCTCTGTACTGTGGTGAATGTATGACATTGTTCTGCATTCTGTCCATCAATTGTTGTTTTTGCATTTGTCACCCCAGTGTGGGATGGGTATGCTCAGACGTGAGTCCTATGCTCTCCACACCACTGGAGTCAAGCTATCCAGGCTGGTGACGGCTGATAGCCAGAAACCGGTCCTTGGATGCTTGATTCCGGTCCAGGAAAAACATGGCTTGGCAGTTCGGTCTGGACTGTTCCCATGAGGCACAGGGTCAAGGCTGATTTGCATATGGCCATGTCTGACCTGGGGTGGTGTGGAGTGCAAAAAAACGATGGATTTAGGCCCAGATCTCTGTACTGGGGTGAATGTATGACATTGTTCTGCATTCTGTCCATCAATTGTTGTTTTTGCATTTGTCACCCCGAGTGGGATGGGTATGCTCAGACGTGAGTCCCATGCTCTCCACACCACTGGAGTCAAGCTATCCAGGCTGATGACGGCTGATAGACAGAAACCGGTCCTTGGATGCTTGATTCCGGTCCAGGAAAGACAGGGCTTGGCAGTTCGGGCTGGACTGTTCCCATGAGGCACAGGGTCAAGGCTGATTTGCATATGGCCATGTCTGACCTGGGGTGGTGTGGAGTGCAAAAAAACGATGGATTTAGGCCCAGATCTCTGTACTGGGGTGAATGTATGACAATGTTATACATTCTGTCCATCAATTGTTGGTTTTGCATTTGTCACCCCGAGTGGGATGGGAATGCTCAGACGTGAGTCCTATGCTCTCCACACCACTGGAGTCAAGCTATCCAGACTGATGACAGCTGATAGCCAGAAACTGGTCCTTGGATGCTTGACTACGGTCCAGGAAAGACATGGCTTGGCAGTTCGGGCTGGACTGTTCCCATGAGGCACAGGGTCAAGGCTGATTTGTATGTGGCCATGTCTGACCTGGGGTGGTGTGGAGTGCAAAAAAGCGATGGATTTAGGCCCAGATCTCTGTACTGGGGTGAATGTATGACATTGTTCTGCATTCTGTCCATCAATTGTTGTTTTTGCATTTGTCACCCCGAGTGGGATGGGTATGCTCAGATGTGATTCCCATGCTCTCCACACCACTGGAGTCAAGCTATTTAGGCTGATGACGGCTGATAGCCAAAAACCGGTCCTTGGATGCTTGATTCTGGTCCAGGAAAGACATGGCTTGGCAGTTCGAGCTGGACTGTTCCCATGAGGCACAGGGTCAAGACTGATTTGCATATGGCCATGTCTGACCTGGGGTGGTGTGGAGTGCAAAAAAACAATGGATTTAGGCCCAGATCTCTGTACTGGGGTGAAAATGTATGAAATTGTTCTGCATTCTGTCCATCAATTGTTGTTTTTGCATTTGTCACCCCGAGTCGGATGGGTATGCTCAGACGTGAGTCCCATGCTCTCCACACCACTGGAGTCAAGCTATCCAGGCTGATGACGGCTGATAGCCAGAAACCGGTCCTTGGATGCTTGATTCCGGTCCAGGAAAGACATGGCTTGGCAGTTCGGTCTGGACTGTTCCCATGAGGCACAGGGTCAAGGCTGATTTGCATATGGCCATGTCTGACCTGGGGTGGTGTGGAGTGCAAAAAAACGATGGATTTAGGCCCAGATCTCTGTACTGGGGTGAATGTATGACATTGTTCTGCATTCTGTCCATCAACTGTTGTTTTTGCATTTGCCACGGAAAGGCAGGCTGTCTTCACTTCAGGGGCCCTCTGTGGGCCCCCGGAGTGAAGGTGAGGTGGGGGTACACACCGGGGGTTCCTGTGGTAACCCCCAGCATTTGCATACACGAAGCGGCAGGCACCGCGCAGAGCCTGCCGCTTTGTGTGTGCAAATGCATACATGCATTTTTAGCATTGTGGCGGACGGTGCTGAGAGCACCGCCCGTCACAATGTTAAAAATGAGGGATGTGCCCGCCACTGTGGCAGGCACATCCTAATCCCCCCATGGGACCCCCGTCGTTATGGCGGGCGGTCCCAATCCCCGTGAGGATGGCGGGCAAGCAAAGTCCGCCCGCCATCCTATTGACCCCCTTAGTTTTGTTTTACTCCATTTTGCGAATCTGATAGCAAGTATTGGGAATGAATATGAAATTCTGTCCTCCTAGAATTTTATAAATATCACTATGTTTCTGAACAATGAAAAACAACCAGAGGATAGAGAGGCATACCACCTGATCTTGCAGACCAACTCTGACAGTTTTTTGCCAAAATCTTGGTCGCCTGACTGGACAGTCTGATCCCATTAATTAGTCTCTTTGCAACAACATGATTTTGTTCCCCAACTGGACACTACCCATCACACTAACACCACTGTTGCCATGCTTGATGTGGCTAAAAATATTGGAAGTCAGCTTGGTATTATCTTCCTCGATGCCAAAAACTATTTTATAAGGATGTTGTGGCCTTTTCTTTGGTCCGCTCTGTCAGCATGTGGTATGGGTAGTTCCTAGTTAGGTCCCTTTATCAAAGTAACACCTAGAACTCTGGTCCACGCAAGCACTCTCCCCAGCAGCTCCCCTCACTGAGCCCCCTGCTTCTGCCCTAGAAGCCCTTCACTTCCAGGTTGATGCCGCTTTAGCGCCGACACTGCAACGCACTCAGGGCCTCCTGGTCTGCTCCTGCTAGGAGACTCGTCTCCTGTTCTCATTATTTAATTTAATTTTAATATAATAAATTTAATTCTACTCGCACTCGGGTCACAGGACAGTACCCCTACTGGTCCTGAACCCGTTCACAGCAGCCTTTTCCCACTGATTCAGCCCTGCGGCCCTGCCCACCGTTGCAGCCCTATTCCAGCCTCCCCACCCCCAGTCCCGCCCCCTCCCCTAATTAATGGCGGCCCGTCTGTGCCCGTATGTGCCTGTCTGCACCTGGACCATGCCCTGTGCCAGATCCCTGACTCCTGCGAGTGCCACAACACCGGCTGTCGCTATGATGCCCCCTTCCTCCTTGGACTCAACATCAGCAGACTGCATCCAAGCCAACCCGAGACTCAGACACAGAACCTTCTCCTACCAACACTGCAGCTTCACCAGCCACCTAACACCTGCATGTCCTGCCCCATCCATCAGGACAGGACGCAACCACCTCAGATGCTTTCTACTCAACACCGCTCTGTCGCCAAGCACGCCATCAAACTCTGGGACCTACTCGACTCAGCCTCCCCAGATGTCGCCTTCCTAACAGAGACCTGGTTCAACTCCTCCTTGACACCCGACATTGCCATTGCCATCCCGGATGGTTACAACATCACCAGGAGGGACCGCTACAAAAGACCTGGAGGAGAAATTGCCATTGTCTACAGGAATACCCTCAGAATCTCGACCAGCACAGCAGACACCTCCAGCACCGCCAAACATCTCTGCTTCCAGATCCACATTGACCCCAGCACCACCCTCAGAGGAACACTCATCCACAGACCCAAGGGTCAGGCCACAGTTCATTGTCACCATCTCCAACATCGTCAGCATGCACGCCCTTGCATCCACAGACTAGATCGTTCTCAGAGACCTGAATTTCCACCTCAAGAAAACCACTACATCACCGTGCTCGTCAATCTTGGACTCAAACAGCTCATCACAGTCCCCACCCACCACTGCCGGACACATGCTAGACCCTATTCTCTCCTCCAGCAAATACATAACCTTCAGCCACACCTTCATACTGCAATGGACCGACCACCACTGCGTTCACTTCATCTTCAAGAAACCAACTAGCCGCAAAGAATACCCCACCTCAGCTGGAACAGGATCACCGAAGACCAGCTCATCACTAAGCCTGGGCGTAGTTTGCGAAGTAGTGCTACGCGTAGCTGCGCGAAGTGCACTTCGCACTATGTGAGTTACGCGTAGCTACGTAAATTGCGTAGTGTACTGTGCAAAGTGCTGTTTGCACTGATTGCACAGTGCCGGATGCTTGTCCACACAGTGCAAGCAGTTGTTTTCTACCGCTCGAGCGGCAACTTTCTCAACGTGGACTGGTAGTTTCTCATCGTGAGCGGTCGCAAGCATATGCGACCACTCGCAATGAGAAACCTGACCTCCACGCGTTCAGAATCTCTCCGGGAGGTTTATTTTCCCCGCTCGCGATCGACAACTTGTTGTTGCTGATTGAGAACAAGGAAAAAGTCTCACCAGGATGTCATTTTGCTGGCTCGCGGTCACCAGCTTGATGTTGAGGACCGAAAGCAAGCAAAAAATGACCGCTGCACTATGCTTGTTTGCACTGTGCAACGTGCAATTTGCGCACTACGATGTAGCGCAAACTACGCAAAATACGCGAGCGTAGTGTAGTGCTTTGCCCAGGGTTACTCATCACCACCCTCACCCGCAACCCACCAACCGACATTGACACAGCCGCCCGCAACCTCAGGCAATTGATCGACGACTGCGCCAACACTCTCGCCCCGATCAAAAATCCCTCAAACAGACATACAGACAGAAATACCACTTTGTTCACCACCGACATCCAGGAGTCCAAACAGAATTGCCGAAAATGTGAGAAGAAGTGGCGCCACGAACAGACACCGGGCAACCGTGCTGCCCTCAAGGACACCAGCCGCAAGCACCACCAACTCATTCCAGCCACCAAAAGGACCTCCTTCCAGGAATGCATCAACAACAACACACAAATCAGCAAAGACCTCTTCAACGTTGTGAAGGAACTCTCCAAACCCACCTCCAGCACAAACGACATCCCACCGCCTGCGACTCACTAGCCACCTTCTTTCACCGCAAGATAGCAGACATCCACTACAGCTTCAACACCCAGACCCTATCAACGGCCGTTAACACCACAAATTCACCCCCCCCCCAGCCTCACCAACCTCCTGGTCTCCTGGACCCATGTCAACGACGACGATACCATCAAGACCATGAACAGCACCCACTCTGGCTCACCATCCGACCCCAGCCCTTACCATAGCTTCAACAAAGCCAACCGCATCATCCCACCCCAACTCCGGAAGATCATCAACAGCTCCTTCGAGACCGCCACCTTCCCGGAATGCTGGAAACACGCCGAGATCAATGCACTACTCAAGAAACCCACAGCAAGCACAAATGACTTCAAGAACTTCCGGCCCATCTCCCTGCTCCCGTACCCGGCAAAAATCATCAAAAAGATCGCCAACAGAACTCTGTCCCACTTCCTCGAGGAGAAGAACATCCTGGACCTCTCCCAATCAGGATTCTGCAGCAAACATAGCACCAAAACTGCCCTTATCTCTGCCACCGATGACATCAGGACCATGCTGGACGATGGCGAAACCACTGCCCTCATCCTCCTGGACCTCTTGGCCGCCTTTAACACCATCTGCCACCACACCCTTTGTACACGCCTCCACAACGCCGGAATCAGTGGCAAGGCCCTGGATAGCATCACCTCCTTGCTCACCAACAGAACCCAGAGGGTCGGCCTCCCCCATTCCAGTCTGAAGCCACCAAGATCATCTGCGGCATGCCCCAAGGATCATCCCTCAGCCCTACCCCTTTCAACATCCACAAGGCTCAGCTCACCAACATCATCCGCTCACACAACCTCAATATCGTCTCCCACGATGACGACACTCAGCTGATCCTTTCACTCACCAAGGACCCCGCCACCGCCAAAACGAACCTCCTCGAATGACTGGCCGTCGCTGACTGGATGGAGCACAGTCGCCTGAAACTGAACTCAGACAAGACGGAGTGCCTCATCCTTGGCTCCTCCCCCTCTGCCTTTTGGATGACTCCTGGTGGTTGGCCGCGCTGGGAGCCACACCAACGCCCACCGACCACGCACGCGACCTGAGTTTCATCCTGGACTCATCACTCTCAATGACCAAACAAGTCAATGCTATCTCCTCCTCCTGCTTCAACACCTCCGCATGCTTCACAAGATCTACAGTTGGATCCCCACCGGAACCAGAAAGACAATCACCCAAGCCCTCGTCAGCAGCAGACTGGACTACGGCAATGCCCTCTACGCTGGAACCACGGCCAAACTCCAGGAAAAAACTTCAACCTGTACAGAACGCCTCCGTACGCCTCTTCCTAGGCATCCCACACCACTCTCACATCACTGCCATCCTGAAGGACCTGCATGGCTCTGAGTCAACAAGAGGATCACCTTCAAGCTCCTCACCCATGCTCACAAAGCACTCCACAATGCCGGACCAGCATACCTGAACAAGCGTGTCACCTTTTACACACCAAAACACCAGCTTCGCTCTGCTGACCTCGCCACCGCCCCACGCATATACAGAACCACCACTGGCTGCAGATCTTTCTCCTACCTCACTGCCAAGACGTGGAACAGCCTCCCCACACATCTGCATCAGACCCAGGACCTGCTGACCTTCAGGAAACATCTCAAGACCTGGCTGTTTGAACAGTAGCTGCCACCCCCCCATCAGTGCCTTGACTCCCTCTTGGGTGAGTAGTACGCTATACAAATGAATTGATTGATTGATTAATCAAAAGCCATTAGCTCGGTCAGTCATGGATGGATGTATTTCTCCTTCATTTAGTATCCATCGAGGTACCCGTCAATGCTGCCCGCTCTCCCCCCTATTATTCGCAATCTAACTAGAACACTATTTACAACATCTCTGTAGAAATTGTTTGATATTTCCTGTGATGTTAAACAGTTTAAAATTGAAAATTAGTGCATACACTGAGGATATTGCAGTTGATCTACAGACCCCTTGTTGGCAATGAGACAGGTTACAAAAGAGGTGGAGAAGTTTGAGGCTGTTTCCATCTACAAACTTAACCTTGGCCACTTCTCTCGGGGTTTGTGCAAAAGCGGAATATATTGTTTCTTCTAATTATGAACCCCTCTTAAAGTTGGTTATTGTGGAGATGCAGTATTGGAGCTGCCTTCTGATCTGTAATCTTTGTCAATATTGCAATATTGTCAAAATGAAAATTTTGCCTCTATGTCTTTATCTTTATTGCGCAATCACACTGTGGGTTCCGGACCTTCTGGCATCTTGTGGGAACTATAGGCAGTTTCATTTGGGGCTTTTGGAGGACCAGAAGTAATATTAACCTTTTAAAGTTTTCACCTAGCCTCGGTGGTCTGTTTGGACTTTAAGCTAGTTTTTTGGGATGCTTTTGACTCTCGTTTTAGGAATATTCTCACCCACGACGAGCCAAGCAGTTTTGCTCCGCGGCATCAAATGGCCTTAGGGCCGGATTTAAAGTTTGCTCTAGTCAGACGATCCAAAATATTTTAAGAGGGTACTGTTCAAGATCATTTGGGATGACTTTAGAATCTGGAGAGAAATCTGTAACCGACCCTCCTTGCAGGTTATCCAGTCACTTACAGCAATTTGTGGAAACAAATTTTCCGAGGTATCTTTCACGATTTGGTGTACAAAAATTGGGTTATCAGGGTATTAAAACTGTCAGTCAGACTTTTGACTCTGGTGAGGTCTGTACTTTTGCTACACTACAGGTACTTTGTTGTCTTTTACACCAGTCCTTTTTAAAATATTTACAATGGCAAGATTTTTTTTATACATAATTCGGTATGCATTGCTGGGAATAAAAATTAAGATATTCTGGATTACTTGTTTTCTCTAGATTCTAAGTCCTCTGTTAAAACTTTGGGGGATATTTACAAGAAAATGCCGGACTTCAAAATTGGTAAAGCCACACTACAACATTTTTTAAACGCAGGGATGCACTGTATTCACAAAAATACGGCACACCCATACGTTTCTGCTGGCACTAAAAAAGCTGCCAAGCGCTAGTGCAGGCCCCCTTGCACCATGTTACAAGGGTGGCTGTGCTTCAGGGGTGAGTGTTTATGTGCAGTAAGGGACACCTTCCTGCACAAAAACAATCTGTAAAGGTGATTTTCTGTTTCTATGTGTACTGAATAATGCAGCACACATAGAAAAAGCAAAATACGAAGAGAAATTACACCATTCTCCTCATATCGCCATCCTAAGACCAGGTTTTACCTGGTCATAGTTTTTGGCCTCGCCCCTCCTTGTCAATATGGGGGAGCATAAAAAAGCAACACTCATTGCTCGCCCCTTTACTGCAACGGACTGCTGCAGTAAGGGGAATATTTACAAGGTGGTGTTATGCCACATTAAGTTCTCTTGTAAATATGGGTAAAAGAGCAACGCCAATGGAGCGTCAGAAAGTGATGCTCCGATGGTGTCAGGGACTTGTAAATATACCCCTTTGTATCAAACCTTGACCAGTATTTCAGGATGATCCATGTAGCAGGGGAGAACAAAAAGGGGCAGCCCCAAAACACATTTTCCAGGTCAATTGTTCCATATAATCTTTAGAAACAGCTACAGCCGAAACCACTGAACGGATTTACATAAAAGTTGGCTGGATATTGTTTCAGAAAGAGTGCTTTTTGTGCTGTGGTGAAAATCTGTTCAGTAGTTTCTGATAGATTAATGCTCAAAACGTAGCATATTTCACACCGTAGAGGATCAGTGGAGCAGACAGATCTCCTTCAAATTTGGCAAAAAAGGTAGAGTTTGGTTTGCAGTTTACGCTTTTTGTTAAATGGTGTAAATCCGTTCAGTAGTTCCTGAGAAATCAAAAGTAAAATTATAGATATATCTATAGACGAAGTACCGTACGCGTATCCTCCTGAGCACGAGCTTTATGCTAATTGGCTGTCAACACTCGAAACCAGGAACTGTTGGCAGCCATCTTGTGCCTCGGTAGAACCGAGGCACAACAAAACAGAAAAAGAAACGCGTTTTTGAAAAAATCGCACGATGCGCGTAAGGTACGCTTAACCTGCCGATAATTTTTTTTTGCATATATTTATTTTTTTCAGTCCCCGGGGGGCCAAATCCAAAGGGCAATGGACTCATTGTCCTGCCCCAGGGGGATCGCCACCCCTGGGGCTTATTTTAATAGGGTAGGGGGCTCTGAGGCCCCCCAGCCCCATGGACTGCCACTCCCCGGGGCTATTTCAAAATGGGTGGGGGGCTCTGAGGGCTCCCCCAGCCCTGGGGACCGCCATCCCCCGGAGCTTATTTTAATAGGGGGGGCACTGAGGCCACCCCAGCCCCGGGGCCCGCCACCCCCAGGGCTATTTCAAAATGGGTGTGGGGGCTCTCAGGCTCCCCCAGCCCCAGGGACTACCACCCCCTGGGGCTTTTTACCAATGTTGGAGGGGGCCGCACGGCCTCCCTCTTGGAGCCTTGTGGAGGCCCTGGGGACCGCCACCCCCCTGGGCCGGCTCCTGCAGTGTCCCGGGGTGCCCACCCCCAGGACACTGCTGTTTGCAATGGCAGAGCGGGAGCCTTGCGGCTCCCACCCTGCCATTGCAAACTGCTTTGCTTCATTGAAGCAAGAGCAGGGAGCTGGCGGGACCATGGGGGAATTGGGGATCCCCCACGGTCCCCAACGAGACGGCAGGTCCCGGGGGATGGGGTCCCCGGGGCCTTAAGTGGACGGAGGAGAGGGGCTACGAAGTCCCCCCCATAAACATTTTTTTAAAAAGTTGGCCATGCCCCGGGTGATGGGGTCCCTGGGGCACGGAATTGGCCGCAGGAGGGGGGCCACTCGGCCCCCTTCCCGCAAAATGTTTTATTAAATTAACATTTTGGGGTCAGGCCCTGGGGGATGGGGTCCCCAGGGCCAAAATAAGAAAAAGAAGGAGGGATACAGAGCCCCCCTTCTTAAAATAGAATTTTTTTTTAAAACGGGATTGGGAGGAGGCCACGCCCCATTACACCACTCTTCAAACGCGCCCCCCACGGCGTATTTGCAGAGGGGGGACTAAGTCCCCTTGAATACTGGGGGTCCCTGGGGGACAACTAGCCCAACAGGAACCTCCAGTATGCGCCAGGGGGCTGCATTGCGGAGAGGTGTAATGAGGCCACGCCCCTTTTACACCTCTCTGCAACGCAGCCCCCTGGCGCATACTGGAGGTTCCTTGTGGGCTAGTTGGCCCCCAGGGACCCCCAGTATTCAAGGGAATATAGTTCCCACTCTGGAAACGCACCAGGGGGCTGCGTTGCAGAGAGGTGTAATGAGGCCACGCCCCTTTTTACAGCTCTCTGCAATGCAGCCCCCTGGCGCATACTGGAGGTTCCTGGTGGGCAACTTGGCCCCCAGGGACCCCCAGTATCCAAGGGGCTTTAGTTCCCACTCTGGAAACATGCCGGGGGGCTGCATTGCAGAGAGGTGTAATGAGGCCATGCTCCTTTATACACCTCTCTGCAAAGCAGCCCCCGGGCGGATACTGGAGGTTCCTGGTGGGCTAGTTGCCCCCCAGGGACCCCCAGTATTCAAGGGGATTTAGTTCCGCCCCTGGAAATGCACCAGGGGGCTGCATTGCAGAGATGTGTAATGAGGCCACTCCTCTTTTTACACCTCTCTGCAATGCACCCCCCTGGTGCATACTGGATGTTCCTGGTGGGCTAGTTGGCCCCAAGGGACCCCCAGTATTCAAGGGGATTTAGTTCCCCCTCTGGAAACGCGCCAGGGGTCTACGTTGCAGAGAGGTGTAATGAGGCCATGCCCCTTTTTTACACCTCTCTGCAACATAGCCCCCTGGCGCATACTGGAGGTTCCTGGTGGGCTAGTTGGCCCCCAGGGACCCCCAGTATGCAAGGGGACTTAATCCCTAACTTAGAACGTGCTACGGGGCACGTTTGCACAGTGGTGAAGGTAGGGGGCGAGGCTTGAGGTGATATGTGTGCAAACATGCCCTGTGGCGCGTTTTATGTTGGGGATTTAATTCCTCTTCAATCCAGAGGTGCCTTAGGGGCCAACTAGCCCAACAGGTACCTCCAGTAAGCGCCACAAAGCTGTGTTGTAGTGTTGTAAAAAGGGGGCATGGCCTCTGAACACCTCTCTGCAAAGCAGCTCCCTTGCGCATACTGGAGGTACCTGGTTTCACTTGGAAATTCTTCTAATTGTGGAGTTTTGGAACTTTAAAAGTTCCTCTAAAATCAGTAGAACTACGAATTCCGATTTACTCACCTGTTATCAGGAGAGACCTCAGTGCTGCATCTTTCAGCCCACTACTGATCCTGAAAAGTAATTCTAACCATACTTACAGTAACTTGAATTTCCTTCCATAGGCTAACATTGACTGGTTTCACTTGGAAATTCTTCTAAGTGTGGAGTTTTGGAACTTTAAAAAAGTCCTCTAAAATCAGTCGAACTACGCGTTCCGATTTACTCACCTGTTATCAGGAGAGACCTCAGTGCTGCATCTTTCAGCCCACTACTGATCCTGAAAAGTAATTCTAACCATACTTACAGTAACTTGAATTTCCTTCTATAGGCTAACTTGGACTGGCTTCACTTGGAAATTCTTCTAAGTGTGGAGTTTTGGAACTTTAAAAAATTCCGCTAAAATCAGTTGAACTACAAATTCCGATTTACTCATCTGTTATAAGGAGAGACCTCAGTGCTGCATCTTTCAGCCCACTACTCATCCTGAAAAGTAATTTTAACCGTACTTACCAGTAACTTGAATTTCCTTCCATAGGATATCATTGCCTGCTATGTATAAAATATATATAAATTAAAAAATATATCAAATAAAAAAATTAAATATTACAATTTTAATTTATATTAAAAATATGTAATGTAATTTAAAAAATAATATATCTAAAAATAAATACTTTAAAACAATGTAGTAAATCAGTAGAAAAAAAATATGACAATTAATACATTTAAAAATTATCATTTACAAAACCTTTGAAATTCACTGAAAAAACCATAGGTTTCAGCCATGTTATAGTTAGGAATTAGCATTTAAAAAACCTTAGAAATTCACTGAAAAAAACATAGGTTTCAGCCACGTTATAGTTAGGAATTAGCATTTAAGAAACCTTAGAAATTCACTGAAAAAAACATAGGTTTCACACATGTTACAGTTAGCTGGACATTTCACTCATACAAAACCATTGAAATTCCCACTTTATAGTTAGTTCAGCTAACTATAACTCGCAAGCCCGTAATGCACTGCTGATGACGTCACATAATACATCACTCATGACATGGTCAGTGACATCACTCATGACATCACTGATGACATCTCAAATGACATCACTGATTACACCACTGATGAAATCATCCTTGTGAAAGAGTGGCAGACCTCCTCTCACCCTAAATGTAATCTTTGATACACACATTGAAAAATAGAAACTAACATTTTCAAACAATGGAGATACCAATACCAGTTCGAACAACCTGTTCAGTGATTGCATAATCTACATACACATCCACTCATTCACCAACAGTTCTATATAGTCACTCATACATGTACTCACTCATCATATGTACTCATACACCTATACATCCTGTTACACACCTACACTCATACATAGAGTTACTCACACACATACTCACACATGCAAATAAACTATCAAACATCCATTTACTTGCATATGCAGCTATACACACACCACTACACTTACTTCTACAGAAACGTACACATACTTACTCTCTTAAACAATCACTTATAGAAACACATACTTATTCATACAGGAACTCTTCCAATCTCTCCTTCTCATATATCCTCACTTATATACATCAATACTCACATACACTAGTTTAAAACATATGTACTTACTGAAAAAGACACTGTTGAGACAGTCATTCACTCACTAACACACCTACACACACACTCATCCACCCATACAGTCCTGCACACATGCTGTTTTCAAAGCACATACAAAGAGTGAGTCACTCATTCATGCATCTATGCGCTAACTAATATCCCCCACCGAACCATACAGACACTCATACTGATACTCAAAAAACCAACTAATAACCCATATACACACTCACCAACCCATGCAGCCACTTATACACAAAGTGGGACACTGATACAGATATTTAAATAATTAAACATTACTCGCTAATACATTTATTGACTAAGATACCCTTAATAAGTCAATTATAAAATCAATTTTACCAAAAAACATCCATTTAGACACTTATTTACCCATTTATTCTTCCATCGACCCTTATATATACATATATAAAAAATATTTATTTTTCAGAAAGACGATGTCATCAGTGATGTGATTAGTGATGTCATTTGAGATGTCATCAGTGATGTTATGAGTGATGTCACTGACCATGTCATGAGTGATGTAATATGTGATGTCATCAGCAGTGCATTGTGGGCACGCAAGTTATAGTTAGCTGAACTAACTATAACGGGGGTATTTCAATGGTTTTGTATGAGTGAAATGTCCAGCTAACTATAACATGTGTGACACCTCTGTTTTTTTCAGTGAATTTCTAAGGTTTTTTTAAATGTTAATTCCTAACTATAATGTGGCTGAAACCTATGTTTTTTTCAGTGACTTTATATATATATATATATATATATATATATATAGATATATAGATATATATATATATCTATATATATATATATATATATATATATATATATATATATATACACCTATTATCTTCGCTTGATTGACTGATAGGGATTAATAATGTTAACCTTGGTACTATACCCTGATCACTTGTTTTACTGATTTAATTACCATAATTGAGTTGGGTCAATCACACTTTTTGTTATTTGTACGTAAAAGCAAACATTGAGAAATGTAACAATGTTGTGTTATACGTATTTGAACTATGTATGACTGTGAATACTTAGTCTTTTCTTCATTTTCACTGTTTGATCGAAAAAATGCATTTAGCTTCCGGGAACGGCAGAATGGTCATGTGACCAAGAGCAGGATTGCTCAAAACGCGTCTATTGTTTTGCCCGAGTAAAATACTAATTATCTGAACTGGATCGGTGTGGCTCGTACTTCATATGTATACAGAAGTGGAGTTTCCTGTTGGATTTTCGGAGCGGTGGCACCCGCTCGTTATTGAGCCCCAGCCCGCTTTGGAAGGGAGGAGATATGCGCCGATATATTGCACCTTGACCTGCAAGTCAATTTGTCTCTGCCCCCCAGCAGCGCCGAATCCTCACCCAGGAGTGCTGGAAGACTGAAGAAAGCTCTCGCGAAACACCAGTGAACAGTGCAGAAGGTGAGCGATTGAGCTATGAGGGGTGAGGAAGTCTGCCAGGGCACGCTAGAACATTGCTTTTACAGCGCAATCCAGTATTGAGCCGGTTGGCTGACCGTGGTGCATTCTGGGGCATGGAGTTTATAAGAGGGCAAGAGGCCTCTGCTGACTTGATTTTTAAGAAGAATACACATGACAAAAGCAACAAAAGCCGAGAGATTGAAGCAGTGACAATGCGAATGGCGTCAACTATAAAACAAAAAGGCAACTTATTAGAAAGACTGCGCAAGAAAGAGTTGAGTCGCTGGTGGGAGGCGACATCACTCCAAAATTACTTAGAAGTGGAGCGCATTCCCCGTGGGTTAAGAATCTTCATTGTGCCCACTTTAAGCAAACCAAAGCCAGAAGTACTGAAAGCATGCCTTGAAAATACAAGCGCCTGTTCTAAAAATATGTTGCAAATTCAGATCAGAAACACCTGGGAAGAACACAAAGAACTAGTGAAAGAAATACAGAAAATTCCTATTTACGGTAAATGATCGGATATCCAACTTTGAAAAATATCTGATTGCGAGGAAACAGAGAAAATTTGAGAGTTATGAGAGAGACTATCAATCAGGGAGAATCCTGACGTTTGCCAAGAAGTTTGACAAACTACGAGCATCCCTACTGAAGGACAGAGCACTCTGAGCAGCAGATAAGGACAGATAGGAATCCGGGACTAGCCTCAGCTCAGAAAGTGGCTCAATTGAGATTACCACCACCTGCCCAGCGGAAGTAACAGCTTTTTCTGATGAAATGCGCCTCATGCTAGAGACAAACGAACAATCGATACGAGGGAGGACAAGATACCAAGGCCGAGGCGGAAGAACAAAACCAAAAGACGGCGAGAGCGGCGCATCAAGAAGCAACACTGGCGTGAGAAACAGAAGCCAGACTCAGAGAGGCAAATAGTGGCAGAAGAACCACAAGAGTTAACGGTAATGAACCTTTTGAGTAGACCATTAACTGATAATGAAGAGCAATTCCTTAAATTAGGATTGGCTTTCTGTCCGGACTCCCCTATGGACTACGCACAAACACAAATTGATTTGTACCTGTTTGTACGTACGTTAAAATTGTTTAAAATTCATCCAAGTAGACAACAAAATGTAAATGTACAAAATGAAAATGTAGTCGCACCACTAAATGATGTAGATATTTTAGAAACTTTGGAGAGTCTCAGCAATGAGGAACTCCCGGACATGACACAAACTATTGTCCTTCCTGACTCCGCTCCTAATACAGTGACACCTAGCACTATGCTTGTCCCAAAAACTAAAGTGAGTACACCCTTTAGAGCCAAATCAAAATTTAGACCACAGCTACCCAGGGACAACATTGACGTCTTTCATGATCTTGTTAATAATGACATCTTGGGAATTCTCAATAAGCTGGTTAAGAAACAAAACCTTACCGTAGAGCACAGAGAAGCCCTCAAAAACTTACAACAAGATGATAACATCATAATTAAACCCTCTGATAAAGGGGGAAATATTGTAATTTGGGTAAAGAAAAGCTATATTAAAGAAGCTATGAGACAGCTCTCTGACACCACATGCTATACCAGAGTAGATAAATCATACCCTAACAAATTGCAGACAAGAATTTTCAAGCATCTCGAAGAGTGGTCCAACAACGACCTCCTGAGTTGGGATGAAATGAAATTACTTAGAAATGAGACACCTGCACTATATTTACTCCCCAAGGTACATAAAGATCCTGTACAACCACCAGGCAGACCCACAGTGTCCACAAAAAATAGCCTGCTGGAAAGTGTGTCACGCTACGTGGACCATTTTTTAGCAGATTGTGTCAAGGATCTAACATCACACATCAAGGACACTAAGGACTTTGTTAAAAAAATCTAAAACATTCATTGGGAAGAACATTTCTGGCTGGTATGCCTAGACGTAGAAAGTCTATATACCACTATCCGGCATACTGACGGTCTCAAAGCTTGAGAATACTTCTTAAAATCTAAAAGCATACATCTAGAAGCACATACCAAAATGCTCTTGCAAATGATAGAACTATGCCTGGTAGAAAATGTCTTTTCATTCAATGGGGTGCTATAGAAACAATCACAGGGTAGCTCGATGGGCACCTGCTTTGCCCCCAGCTATGCCAACTTATTGGTAGGCCGGTGGGAGGAGCAGGTGCTCTGGGGTGAAGCCTTGGCGCCCTGGAGCAACACAGTGAATGTCTGGCCCAGGTATATAGACAACGTTTTTTTTTCGTCTGGGAAGGCAATGAGAGACATCTCCTTGTATTCCTGAGTATGCTCAATCAGAATACAGTCAACCTTAAATTCTCAATGCAGCACAGTCAGGAGAGTGTTGATTTCCTAGACATTAAAGTAACGACACAGGGCAACAAACTTGACACTGAGGTATTTAGGGAAAAATACGCTGGCAACTCAGTATTACACTCAGAGAGCTGCCACCCACCCAATATCCGATGGAGCATTCCCTTCAGTGAATTTCTGCGTGCTAAAAGAAATTGTAGCACTTAGGTTACTTTTAACAAAAACAAAAAATACATTTTCAAGAGATTTCAAGTTGGGGATATGCTCATGAATGGAGAAGAAAGGGTTGAGAAAATCAAAAGAGAAGAAGCATTGTATAAAACTGCCAATACGAAACCAACTAAGTCAGATTCTGTCAGAAGACTCATCACCACCCACAACTCCCAGTCATCTCAACTTAGCCAGATAATCAAGAAAAGATGGGACATACTCTTGCAAGACAAAATTCTGAAACAAAAATTAGGCACCCATCCATCTATAACCTACAGGAAAGGGCGATCAATAAAAGATCAGATTGTGAGAAGTCACATGGAAAATAAAAAACTCACTTGGCTAGAGAAAAGCGGAGGGTTCCACAAATGTGGAAAATGCAAAGCCTGTAGTCACAGTGACAATGTGAGGGAGGTAATTTTGCAAAGAACCAAAAGAAAATGGTCTATCACTAAGAATATACAATGCAGCACTGAATTTGTTGTATATGTTATCACTTGTCCTTGTGGCAAGTGGTACATAGGCTCCACAACTTTTCCTGTGAAAAAAAGAATATTAGAACACTGGAGGGCCATCACAAATAAGGATTTTCCTACAGTACTGCAAAACACTTTAACTCACACCACAATAGTGATTGGACCAAAGCTAAATACTTTGCACTTGACACAATTCCCAAGAATCCCAGAGGTGGTAACAGAATCTTAGCTTTACGCAGATTAGAATCGAAATTCATTCTCCAAGCAGGAAGTGTTGCACCTATGGGGATGAATATTGATGAAGAGATGAATGTACATCTCTGATTTGTTTAAATTGTGTATGCCTCTCGCTATCTAAAAGGAACTACTGTTCCTGAACTGTTGTTTTTTTAAGAATAATCATTATGTTTCATTTTCCCTTCTTTTCCCCTTTTTTTTGTGCTTGACAGACTCCTAATTCTTATTATCTCTATTTAATCATACAAGTATCTTTATTTAGTAAGGTTTTAACCAATTGTGATGTAGATTTTCTCATAAGCATATGTGCTATTTTATATCTGATATCTAGAAGGATTGGTACTAATCACCTTGTTTCTCTGTTTTCTTTAATCCCGATGGTACGAGTTGGAATGGTTGTGTCACGAAATACAAATAACCTTACGAGCACGGAGTTAAGTGTTGGGTCTGCAACCACATTCTCCATGTTTTTTTGATTAATTCATTATTTTGACCAAAAGTTCCTGAAACGTGGATAATGTACTTGTTATATATAGACAGAGACAACTGTATAGTGAATAGGGTACTACACCTATTATCTTCGCTTGATTGACTGATCAATAATCCTTTCCTTCTATCCTTACCTACTGAGGTTCTATTATGCATTAATAATGTTAACCTGGGTACTATACCCTGATCACTTGTTTTACTGATTTAATTACCATAATTGAGTTGGGTCAATCACACTTTTTATTATTTGAACGTGAAACCAAACATTGTGAAATGTAACAATTTTGTGTTATCATACGTATTTGAACTATGTATGACTGTGAATACATAGTCGTTTGTTCATTTTTACAGTTTTATCGAAAAAATGCATTTAGCTTCCGGGAAAACGGGAGAATGGTCAAGTGACCAAGAGCAGGATTGCTCGAAACGCATCTGTTGTTTTGCTCAAATAAAATACTAATTATCTGAACAGGATCTGTGTGGCTCGTACTTCACACGTATACAGAAGTGGAGTTTCCTGTTGGATATATATATATATATATATATATATATATATATATATATATATATATATATATATTCACTGAAAAAAACAAATTTTAATGGGACGTTATAGTGAAAATTTCAGTAACAACATACTATTTTAAACAGTCAAAACCCAGAAAACAACCAGAAATAGTTATCTCAAGTAACTATAACTTGCGCCTCCACCATGCACAATATTGTCCTCAATTATGTCATTGCAGATATTGCAGTTTATGCTGCCAATATTGTCATTGAGCATATCATAAGAGATGTAATCTGTGAGGTAATTAGAAATGGATGGCCAAGGGGTGAGTTATTTTCACTTTATTTTAGAGGCATCATTCTGACAGGCGATTGACTCACCCTGTATCTACCAGCTACGTGTAATATGTGATTGACTGGACATTTGTGTTAATGTACTTCAGCCACCATTGGCTTATATGCCAGTGTGAATTGCTTGTGACAATTAGGACAGAGAAGGGTGTCCAGCATATAAGAGATGATGCTCAGACCTCTCAGTCGCTCAGAGCCCCTGACCTGCATGACTGATTCCAGTGCAGCCAATCAGGCCTCACAGTATCTCACCTTCTGACCCAATCTTTAACTTGCAGAGTTGTTTATGAGAATTATTTTTTATTTCTAAACATCTGTTTATGAAAGAAACCAAACCTGGCAGCAAGACTGACCAATAAGTACACACTGGGCAATTATGGCAACACAAATTTCACTTGTGAGCGTTATTTATGAGAATTCTTAGGCATTCAAAAGGAGTATTGTGGATTAATGCACCAGGTGTTGATGCACAGATTAATGTGCAATTAATTGCCATTAATATTTGGAGGGGGGGAAACCATGATCCTAGTAAGGCTTCGCCTCTCATGATTATTGAGAGTTTCATTTTAAATAAAGAGAAACTGTTTTGACTCTAATATTTGATAATACAGGGCAGAACATATTGCAATCACAAGTGTGTGAGCACTCATGAGACAGAGAAACACCATTTGAAAACCTCAAAAAGATATGATTGAGGAGTTACAACCTTCATTGTGATCTGCATGCATGTATCTGCATGTATTCAAAAACATAACTTCAAAGCATGCAGCCACGCTGTTTATTGTTCAGAGCAGCAGAGAAAAATGTATTCCAATGAAAAGAATGCCGACAAAGGCTTTTCAAAAACCCAAGACTTTAAAGCTCTCTAATGGCTTAGAATCAAAGAAAAGTCATACTAGTAATGTGAAGAACATAAGGTACTGATTGAAGGCATTGTTGCAAGAATTGTGTGAAATCTTCCAAGATTTCCATAAGAATGACAATCACAGGTTCTTTCATATATAAAACTAATACATGCCCCATCAAGACAAGATGAAACATTTGTTATTGGTATTGAGAGAGACCTCATTTTTCTTATGTTCTCTATGCTCACATACAATTTTTGAATATAGGTATTCTGATTTACCATATTTGCATGCACTTCTTATATACGTTTGTATATTCTATAATATTCCTTATGCAGTCTAGAGAAATATAGAAGTGTGTAACCTATCTGTGGTTATTCAATTGTAAGGTTGCCCTCAGCGGATTTTAAAGTTTCTTTTTGCCAATACATACAGGCATCTTTACAAGTCCCTATCACAACAGGAACGTCACTTTTAACAACGTTCCTGTGGCTTTTGGCTTTATTTACAAGGTGGCTTTAAGCATTTAGGTTGGCTTAGCACAGCATTGTAAATACAGCACCCTTTCACGCTATACTTAGCATAAAAGGGTTGGGCAATGGGTGTTGGAGTGGGCATTCCACCGCAACACCCATTGTTTTTGATGCTGCCCCCTATTTACAAGAGTGGCGTTAATAGGTGCCAGCACCAAATTTAGGACCAGGGAAAACCTGGTCTTAAATTGGCAAAACGAGAAGTGCTTTTTTTCTCCTAGTTTTTGCTGTTTCTATGTGTGCTCTCTTGTGCAGAACACACAGAAACAACAAAACGGCATGAATTAGTGTTTATGTGCAGGAAGGTTTCCCTCCCTGCAGAAAAATAATCATTACAAAACTGACGATTTGCAACTTCTATGTGTGCTGCACAATGCAGCACATATCGCAGTTTCACATCGCCATTTGTGATTGTTTATGTGAAGGAAGGGACACCGTCCTTCACATAAACAATCATTCCCTCAATGCAGACACCCTTGCGCATTGGTGTAAGGATGCCTGCATTGACGCTAGGCAGCTGTATTTAGTGCCAGCGCAAGTAAAAACCCCGAAATGTGCTGCATCTTTGTAAATAAGGCTTATCCTGCATTTTCAGATTGGCAGAGCATGGCATTAGCATTTTGTGGTTAACGCCATGCTCCGCCATTCCCTTACACATATGCCCCATAGATCTATGCAACAGTCACATTTTCTGTATTATTAATCTGCCAATTAAAGGTATTGCATCTAGCAATATAAATGGATATTAAAACAAAGTTAAATATTGTACATAATGTAAAGCACATACCATTGCTTATCAAACAGTGCACACTAATAATAGTTGAAAGCAGACAGACACTAAAACACCCAGTGAGGCAGTGGTAGGTAGAAACATGTACACATTAACTCACACAGACAGACACAACTGATATGTATTTTGTGCTAATGGATGCAGTTTTACACACACACACTTAAATGAACCCAACACTCACTAATACAACCAGAAGGCAATGTATGCAGGCCCCTACAGACATAATTAGAGAACCATATATCAGACAAAGAGAGACAGTTGATTTAGTAACACATTTACATACACATGGAATCACAGCTCTAGATAGGAACTGAAACACTCATTCAGCCCTTGAAAAACGTCTAAGGTCTGCTATATTTGAGCCTGTGTGTGCAGGTCACATTGTAAGTGCTTATGAAGGCATAAACTGCTCTTCTACCATGAATAATAAACTGTGATAGGCTGCAACTGTGTAATATTGCAGGGTTTAATATGCTCTAAATGTTACACATATACTCCGAAATGTTAGTGAGCTAAATGCAGTCCTAGAGACCCATGACCATAACGTTATATATCCTCCCTGCCACCCACACTTCAATCTGATAGCACCTAAGTGGAAAAGTAGACAGTCACCAAAATGAGCCATACAGACTGTGACAGATGCACGTAAACATTCATTTACATAGACAAGCACAACTTATATGTGTTTAGCTCTGATGCAGGTAGTTGCATACACACTTAAATACCCAAAAGGAGCGCATGTATCATGTCTCCAGCTTGGCACACTTGAACCTGTGTATTCAGTTTTATGGCTAGGTCAACATTCACACGTAAAAGTCCTAGGCTAGGAAAGGCATAACGTGGTCTTTTACCATATTTAAGTCATCACAGACGTAGTCTGCAGCTATGTCATAGGGCAGGATGGAATATGCTAAAACTGTTGCATATGTACTGTGAAGTTTAGTGAGGTATATGCACTTCTACAGACTTCGGTGTCCAATTATATATCCACCATGCTACCCAGACTTCAATCTGAGCTACCTAAGTAGAAAAGCAGAGAGCCAATAACACACCCAGTGACGTAGTTAGAGACCAATCTAAATACTCACTCACACAGACAGGCTGATCGTAAATTATTTAGTGGAAATGGACGCAGCTCTACACATAGTTATAAAACATAATGCTCACTAACACACACAGGAGAAAATCCATGCAGTTCCTTTCAAACACATTTAGAGAATGATACATGTAAGAAAGAGAGAAAGAGATGCAGTGATTTATCAACAGACTTATAAACACATGTAATCAGAGCCCCAAACAGGAACTGACCCACTTACTTAAATATCTTTTAAAGAACTGACACTTTCAGCTCTACCATGCAGAGATGTAGGTCTCACATCATGTCTTGGGCATGCTTTATTTGAGCACGTACATGCACTTTTTGCACTTTTCTTGCTAATTCAATTTCTGCAATGAAAAGTCCTACAAAAGATATAAACAACTCCTTTAACACGTGTAACTCTCTGGGAAGATAGCCTGCAGGTAGTCCTTAAGGCAGGTTGGTTTGTGCTTACAGTGTGTGAAATGTACTGCAAAGTTTAAATGGCCTATATGCACTCTTAGAGGCCCATATGCTCAATCATACACCCACCTTGCATCCCAGACTTCAATCTGACTTATGTTAGTAGTACAGCAAACAGACCCTAAAACACTCAGTGTAATAGTAATAGAAGTCCTATCCTGATAAGACCATCTTTAAGCTCGCTCTAATGGAATATAAAGGACAGATTAAACGTGCGAAAGCTATCTATTTTGAGGAGACTCTGAATCAAGCACCTAACAAGTCACAGGCCTTGTTTAGGATTGTTAATGATCTCTCCCAGCCTGCCTGCGCCTCGAATAACATCTCGGCTTCTCAGGCTCTTTGCGAATCTTTGGCAGCCGCATTTGAAACCAAAATAGCTACCATATTGAGCGGTCTTTCACCGTCGGAATCCCAGTCTCGGCCACCCCTGGTTTCTCCATCTACCCTGGCCGACCCAGAAGATCTGCTGGACCTGCCTCGGCTGAGCTGTTTCTCTGTCCCGAATTTCGACAACTTCTGCAGATTAGCTCTGACAGTGTCCTCAGGTTCCCCTATAGACCCGCTTCCTCATAAATTCTGGAAGGTTTTTCAGAAGGAACTCTTCTACCCACTGTACTCCATCTGTCTCCAGTCCTTTGAATCTGCTTTGGTCCCGGACTGTTGGAAAACAGCAGTGGTGTCCCCACTCCTGAAGAAGCCCACCCTTGACCCCACTTGCCCGGAGAATTATAGGCCCATCTCATTACTCCCTTTTCCGGTTAAAATCATGGAGAAGGTGGTTACCCAGTCTCTGTCCAGATACCTGGAAGATAACAACTGTCTGGACGTGGCCCAGTTTGGGTTCCGCCCAGCGCATGGGACGGAGTCGGCTCTGGTCGTCGTGTTGGACAAACTTCGTTTGCGCGTCGACACCGGTCGAGCAGCCTTTTTGGTGCTGCTCGACATGTCGGCCGCATTCGACACGGTCAGCCATCCGATTCCCATCAGGAGGCTGGAGGAGGCTGGCGTAACGGGGCGAGCTGGAGACTGGCTAGTCTCGTATCTCCATAATAGGCAGCAAGTGGTGGCCCTGCCGCCATATAGATCAGGCGTGCGGAAGGTTGGGCAGGGGGTGCCCCAGGGCTCAGCCATCAGCCCAATACTGTTTAATTTGTACCTTCGCCCTCTAATCCAACTTATCGGCACTTTTGGTATCTCGGTATTTAATTATGCCGATGATACCCAACTGATCTTCTCGTTGGAGGGCGGTGAGGCGGTTTCTTTAGAGACCTTCCATCGCTGTATGTCAGCTACAGCAGACTGGTTGTGCTCCAACTCACTCCAGTTTAATAGGTCTAAAACAGAGGTGCTGTACTGCTCCACTGATCGCGTTCCACGCTCTTTGCCAGAGGAATTCTGGCCTCCCTTCTTTTCTGGATCAGTGACAGCAGCGGACTCTGTGCGCAACCTGGGAGTTATGTTTGGTCCTAATCTTCAACTGGATGGTTTTGCCAACAAGACCATTTTCACTTGTATGGTACTGCTCCGCATGATGCGCAAGGTCCTTCCTATGCTTCCAGCCCCGGCCAGATCTGAAGCCGTGCGAGGGATCAAACTGAGCAGGTTGGACTATTGCAACGCATTGCTCCTGGGTGCACCCAAGAATCTGGTTGGCAAGCTCCAACGGATACAAAACATGGCAGCCAAGCTGGCCCTGTCTCGTCCGCGTATCGCCTCGTCCACCGCAGCACTGCGTGATCTCCACTGGCTACCCGTCCAACAGCGGATTCTTTTTAAGGCCTCGTGTCTGGTCTTTAGGGCGCTGCATGGACAGGGTCTTGTATTGTTGCAGAATCTTTTCTCCTGGTACACTGTTTCACGAACCCTGCGCTCTTCCTTTGCTTGCCTGGTTACGGTTCCCAGGTTTCAGAGGTCAATCTTTCAGCTTTGCTGCCGCCAGTCTTTAGAACTCTCTCCCGCTCCAATTGAGGAGCCAAAGCGAATTCCCTCTCTTTAGGAGAAATTTAAAAAGATATCTCTTTCCTAAAGCAGTGTGATTTCTGTGACCGTGTGCCAGTCTGTCTCTCAAAGCGCCAGGATACCCTTTGGGTGACAGTGTTTTGCGCTATACAGGATTGGAATACATACATACAGAAGCATTTGAACATTTGTGCCACACAGACAGGCAGAACTGATATGCCCAGTGGAAAAGGAGGCAGTTGTACACACACAGTTAAAAAACCCAATAGTCACTAACACACCCAGGAGGCAGTCCATGCAGCCCTGTAGAGACACATTTAGAGAAGCATACATGTCACAAATAGACGCAGGTATTTTGTAAATAACTTGCATATCAAAACTAATCATAAAACATTTATTGAGCGCACATCACTCAGGAGTCTCATGGCGCTGATGGATGTCTCTGAAAGGATAAGACTTCATATGCAACTAAAGGTCAAACAACCATGTCTTCAAGTTCCGACGAAATGATTGTGATCACTAATAGTGCGTAGGTGTAAAGGTAATTGATTCCAGAAAGACGGAGCAAGGAAGGAGAAAGAACGCCCTCCACCAGATGTGGTGCGTATTCTGGGAGACACAAGGAGCGCTTGATTGCTAGATCTCAGGGTTCTGCCAGGGACATACCACATTAATTTTTTTGCCCATGTTCTTATGCGTCAAGCAAAGTACCTTAAAACGTATACGTTTTCGTACAGGCAACCAGTGCTGAAGTTTCAAACTGGGAGCCGAAGGAGATCTTGAAGGAAGATCAAGGACTAATCTTGCTGCAGTATTCTGCAGAACCTGCAACTTAGATAGAAGATTTTCATTGGTGGAGGCCAATAGGGCATTCCCATTGTCCATACAGTTGAAGATAAGACCCTGGACTAGGGTTTTCTTGCCTCCGGTGGAATCCACTTAAAACTTTTACGCACGCTACGCAAAATTCCAAAGCAAGCGCCAAAGGTCTTATTGACATGGTCTTTCATTGATAGTTTATTGTCCAAATTGAAAGCCAGATTTCTTACGGAGTCGGAGTAGGTCAGAGGCCTAGGTTAGAGGGCCACCAATCTGGTGTCCAGTACTCATCGGCCATGCCAAAAAGTAAAATCTCAGTTTTCCCACCATTCAGCTGAAGGTGGTTAGTGCTCATCCACTTCCCAATTTGAGACAAACAGTCAATAAAGCGCACCTTCATTTCAGATGTATCAGGGCCAAGGGTGACCAAGATCTGAGTGTCGTCAGCATAAGAGACAACCTCAAAACCATATGATCGAATCACCTCGGCCAAAGGGGTCACATGAAGATTGAAGAGTGTTGGACCCAGAATGGAACCCTGTGGTACTCCCATCTCAACTGGTCTACTACGAGAGTTTGTACACCCCACCTGTACTATCATAGCATGATCATTTAAGTAGTTCTTAAGTCACTGAAGAGCCTTTCTCCTGAGACCAATCTCCCAGAGCCGGCGTTCTAAAATGCTATGGGAGATGGTGTTGAACGCTACAGATAAGTCGAGCAGGACAAGGGTGGATGATTGCCCTCTATCTAATGCCCATCTGATGTTATCGGCTACCTCCAACAAAGCAATTTTGGTGCTTTGAGCTGCCCGAAAACCCGATTGAGAAGGGTCGAGCAGTCATGGCTATCGAGGTGGGCAACAAGCTGCTTGTTGACAAAGAACTCGAGCATTTTACGGAAGTGAGGAAGCAGCGATATAGGACGATAGTTACTAAGGAGTTTTGGGTCTGCTGTAGATTTCTTTAATATAGGCCTGACCCTGGCAATTTTCTATGATGTGGGAAACTTTGATTCAGACAAAGATTTATTAAATAAATCCGTAAGGCAATCAATGAGCACTGGAGCCACCACAGGGACATTTTTTTAAGACAACGGGTCGGTGGGTGAACCCGTTTTGACTTTATTAAGGGCCTCAGACACCTCAGCCGAGCAACACTGGGTGAATTCCTTCAATATGTGAGGAGGATCGAGAGAACGTGGCGGAAAGTTCCCTAAGTCATTACAGTCGTCTAACACTGGGAAAGAGGCATGGATAGCCATAATCTTATCCTCAAAGGATTTTGAAAGGGAATCAATCTAGTCTTGAGAAGTGGAAAGTGGAAATTGAGCAGGGGGAGTAGAGAATTCTTTTAACACCTTGCCTGCTAAGGCAATTCCCGCTGGGTGCTAAACTTCATGAATTCCCATTGTTCATGACAAGGTCAACTTGTCATAAGCACAGCTCCAGTAAACTGCATGACGAGCTGACCTTGTCATTAGCATGGAAGTGGTTAAAAAACCAGGCGCAGACCCCACCGTACCCAGTAATTTTCGACCCATCTCACTTCTACCGTTTCTGGGCAAAATCCTGGAAGCCTATGTCACAAGGTGCCTTAGTACATTCGTGGAATACTCGTACTACCTGGACCCACACCAGGTGGGTTTTAGACCCGAGCCCTCCACTGAATCCATCATACTGGCAGTCCATGATGAGCTGAGAAGAGGCGCGGACCATAACATCTCGCAGGCACTTGTCCTCCTGGATTTGTCGGCTGCCTTCAACACGGTCGACCATAACCTTTTGGTCGAACGCGTCGAGGGCGCAGCATTCAGGGTATCCCCCTAAAATGGATCTCCTGTTTCCTAAGTAATCGCCACCAAGCCGTCCGCCTATCCGACCTCACGTCGGAAAAAAAGGAACTCACCTGCGGGGTCCCCCAGGGCTCTTCCCTTTCCCCGCTCCTATTCAATCTCTACATCCGGCCACTAATATCAGATCTACGGAGGAGGGACGTAGCCATCTTCAAGTACGCCGGTAACATTCAGCTCGTCTTCACCATTGACCCCTCTCCTCCTGCAATTGAATCCTTTCAGTCCACCATGACGTTCATCCGAACGTGGATGAATACAAGCCAACTTAAATTAAACCCAGATAAGACTGAGCTGGTACTTACTAGGCCCTCACTCAATCCCTGGAACCCTAGCTTTTGGCCACCCGTCCTGGGCCCTCCACCTACCCCTGCCGGTGCGATCAAAAGCCTCGGGGTCACAATTAGTAGCGATCTTACCTTAAAAACTCAGGTCAATTCTGTAGTCTCCTCCTGTTTTTTTCACTTGCGCAGGATCCGAAAAATTTGCAAATTTCTCTCGTTTGAGGCCCTGGTTCAGGTCACCGTGGCCCTAGTCATGTCGCGAATTGACTACTCCAACTCCTTGTACGCCGGGATTCCTGTTTATCAGCTGCAGAGACTTCAGTTGGTTCAGAACCAAGCGGCCAGACTTGTACACGGCCTACCTAAGTCGCACCAGGCTAAACCCCTCCTTAAGGGCCTTCACTGGCTCCCAGTGGCCCAACGTTGCCTCTTTAAGATTGGCTGCTTGACCCACAGAGCTCTTTCATCCCATGGGCCAGTCTTCATTTTCAACAGAGTCCAGCACTAAATTCCCCGCCGTACCCTTCGCTCTGCCAATGCTAATCTCCTGACTCCCCTCGCCTTCAAGCGCAAGAAACATGGGGGGCTTAGATTTGCCTTCCTTGCACCCCAGTTTTGGAACTCACTACCACCCACATTACGCCAAATTGAGTCCTACCCCATGTTCAGGAAAGCTCTTAAAACATGGCTGGTCTCCCAGGCCTATGATCAATAACTCATACCCTCTCTCTGTTCACGCTTCCTCATTCCAGCGCAAGAAACCGTCGGTGAACAAGCACTATATAAATCCCTTTTATCATATCATATCATCATCTTATCTCAATACGGTTAAGAAGAAATAGTTTCCTTGTATGCCTAATATTTGCCATATACTTTTTACGATCAGCGTACCTGAAGGTATGGTAATCACAGCCCCAGATAGTAACTGAGAAAACTCATACAGATATCTGATAAACAACAGACACTTTGAAATCTACCATGCAAAGACGTACCCCATGTCTTGGGCCTGCTACATTTGAGCCTGTGCATGCAGTGTTACTGCTATGGCTGTCTTGTCACTTAAAGCGCCGACACAAGGTATAAACTGCTCTTGTTGGACATATAACTGAGCGCTCAAATAGGCAGCAGCTAGAGCTAGAGCATAGTGCAGTGAACTATATGCATAAAAGGGAAGACATCTTCTTTGAAGTGTTCTTGCAGCCACATGGACTTCTAGAGATCCATGTGCCGAATTATACATCCATTATGCCATCCAGACTTCAATTTGACATACCTAAGTACTAAAACAGACAGACACTAAATCACCTAGTGAGATAGTAATAGAACAACCTAAACATGCACTCACTGAGAGAGGCAGATCTCATATGTATGCAGTGCTAATGGAGGCAGTTGAACACACACTTAAATAACCCAATACTCACAAGCACATCCAAGAGTCAATCCATTTACCCTTTTATAGACACTATTAGAGAACCACAGATGTCAGAAGGTGAGGCCCCCATTTACCAAAAAACTTAATTATACTTGCAATGGCAGCCCCGGAACTGATCTACTCATTTAAATATCTGCTAAAACGGTGACACTTTCTAATCTAACATGAGACAAGTAGCTCACGGATCGGGGCTGCTACACTTGAACATGCGCATTCGGTTTTACTAATAGGCTAACCTTCACTTTTAATAATCATAGTTAAGACATAAACTGCTATTCTGCTAAGTATAAGTCAGCACCAAGATAGGCTGCCGCTAGGCCACAGGGCAGGGTGCTATGTGTTAATACATGTACTCTGAAAATTCTGTGAGCTATATGCACTCTTACAGACCCATGTACTTTATTATTTATCCAGTATGCCTCCAAGATTTCAATCTAGTACACATACGTTGAATAGCTGACAGACCCAGTGTGATTGTGACAAAAGCACCTAAACATTCATTCTCATAAACAAGGGCAACTGATATGCATCTAGCACTATTGAAAGCATTTTCACACATACGTAAATAATCCAATACTCACTAACACACCCAGAAGGCAATTCATGCAGCCCCTTACAGACACATTTAGTGAACTATAGAGGTCACAAAGAAAGGCAGCCATTTACAAACAAAGTTACATACTGAGGGAATGTCTGTTCCTGATAAGGACTTGCACAGTCATTCAGATATATGTGAAAAAACTGACAATTTCAAGTCTAACATGTAAAGCCCTTATCAAGATTTAACTACTCTTCTACCACATATGACTGTCCCCTGAGGTAGGCTGTAGTCAGTCAATAAGGTAGACTCCTATGAGTTAATGTCTGTGTAAGTAGGTGTACGGATGAGTGAGAGGGTGTGTCGGTAATGTTATGGGTGAGTGAGTGTGTTTTTGATTTGCTCTATGAGCACCCTCTCACTCACCCATACATATAACTGAGCATTAAGTAGGCTATGGGTAGTTATTAGGGTGGGTGCTACGTACTTTAATGGTAACACATGTAAGGGGTGATTTACTAAGATGTTGTTCAAAATGGAGAAAAATCTTTTTTTTCAAATTTACTTTCCAGCACTAAACAAGTTTAGCGCTGGAAATAACATAAAAGTAATGCAAAGCAGTGCATAGCGCTGCTTCGCATTACTTTGCACCATGGAGGCGTGCCCAGAACGATGCATGCAACCACCCAAGGTTTCTCACGCTAAACCCAATTTACAAGGCACAGTAGATTGGGTTTAGCGTGAGAAAACTGCACCCTTTTAAACTAGGTGGAAGGAAAGAGAAATGCTTTCTTTTCTCCTTCCTTTTCCGACTTTGCACATGTGCTGCACTGTGCAGTACGAATACAAAGTGTGCAAAGCTTTCCTTCGTCTCTAGGCATAGAATGTTGTACAGGCAGGGTATCTTTCCTGTACAAAACCTATGCTGAACTTACACACACCCCCTAGCGCTATGCTGCTAAGGTGTGTGGGTGGCACACGGCAGCTGTAATCAGTGCCGTCACAAGGGAAAAGGGAGGAGAGAGAGAAATCTTTTTGAAAATATGGCGCTCTCCTACTTCCTCCCTATCGCACAACGCAGCGTAGCCTCGCGGGGCTGTGCTTTGCTGCGTGAATTTTTCATAAATGTTCCCCTTCTTCTGAAGATTGCCTTAGCTATATATGCTCATGTAAACTAAATGTTGAAATAGCTAAACTATGTAATGTGATACTATGTAATTAAGTGATGAATGTACTCCTCTATTTTTTTCAGACATCAATATCTAGTTATCTACAGACAATTACAGACAATTACCACGACAAGCAAAAAGTCAGAGAAAAAAGAAGCCTCAACAAACAGAGCATCTTCTTGGAAATTAGAGATTCAAACGGGGAAAAATGCAGATAAGACAGTCATAGAGAAAAGGCCTGCTGGTAAAAGCACCAAGCCATTTCTTAAACTTGTTTATGCACAACTGGAAAAAGTGCAAAAAGAAGTAAAGAAAAACAAAACTATAACACAGAGTATCAAAGCACAAAAAGTCCCTGATATAAAAAGTACCACGTTATTGATAAAAGTAGAGATTTTAAGCCTTAGGCAGAGGCAGTTCAAGGAAATCCTAGGTCGAATGTTCTGTACTAGAGTAATTTGCAACGTGTTAGCATCTATGAAGAAGTATAAAAGAAAAACAAAAGTAATCAGACAAAAGGAATATGTTGAAGGTGTGGTTGATAAGGTATTTGCTCTGAAGAGGAAACTATTTATCGTTTTTTTAAAAATGAAGATACTGGACAAAATAACATTATCTATGAGGAAACAGAGCCAAAAGAAAATTCTTGTTAATAGAAGTAACTTTTGCAAAATTGTTAGTGGTGAATGGATACATACTTTGAATACTGAGCCTTTCCTGACCTAAATAGGTTATTTGCAAGACTACACATTAGTGCATGCATTTGATGAATCTGGACGATGTTATAAGCTAAAGAATTAAACTCCTATTCCAAACGAAGTAAGAGTACCTAGAAATGTTGTGGTAGTGATTGTTGAAGAGGTGTATGGAAGGTGTAGACAGGCCCCTGTGTACAAATGGAATTGTAGTAGTGTTAGTAGTATTTGACAACAATGAATTAATATATTGAGAAATTTCCTCCATATGTTTGCTTGCTGAAGTTTAACCCCTTGCATGCGCGGCGCATTTTCGCGCTGTGCGAGTCATTTACTTAGTGGGCGGGATTCGGACGGCCCTTAGCGATCGTGAGCATATGCCCACCGTGACTCATGAGGGCTGGGGGACATCATGAGCTTGCAAGGGGTTAAAACAAAAAATGCACTCTTTGCAAGAATTAGATCCATATGCAGTAAGAAAGCTTACTAATTTACAACAACACTCACTAGGTTGTCTGTCAAAAAACTGTGTCAAAACAGCTTTAATCATTGCAAAATGTTAGGGGTACCCAACTCAAAAATTAGAATTTTTGTTAGAAGGCTTTACTACATAAAAACTCCTACTGTATCTTTAGGATAAATGAATAGAGCTCTTTTGCATGGTACTGTAGTAGAAGTAGAAGAGGTCTGTGATGATGTTCAATTTTGGTTTCTTTGGACCGGAACAGGAGTGTAAGGAAAATAAAGAGTTGGTAACAACAGGAGTTGCGGAACAGAAGAGAGGTATTAGTGTTAGTAATTTTGAAAAAAGAGATTTGAAACTTTAACACTGTTTGTTCAGAGAAACTAAACTGTGATTGTATATGTTGTCGACATACTCACTACAAAAGTCAAATTCCTAATATTAATTTGAACATTAAAACTGAAAAAGAGAATAATGATAAGTGTCATAGATTTGTAGAGGGATGATTTGACTTGTCCACCCGACGGATTATATGTAATACTGCTATAATAAGTTAGAGGAAAACAAATATCAGCTAAAGCAGTACACAACAACTTAGAAATAGTACCAATTCCATAAGTACCTAAAGACCTAAAGATTTGAGTGTTTATGAATCCACATTAATATTGTGTACACATCAATTTCAAGCTATAGTCGGCATGGAGCTAAAGACAGGGAAATTATCTCCAACTGAGCTCCAGAAAGGTCTCAAAGGTAAGGTTGAATACTTGTCATTAAATGTAAAGAAAAATATTAAAACTATAGGGGTAGAGAGAAATTCGGAAGCAGAACTTGTAATCCTCGTAAATGGTGTCCCGACCAAGAGTGAAAAGATAGAGCAAGAGTTTGCAGATTATAGCAAAGTTAAAAACACAACTTCATATATGGTATAAAATAACATATATTATAGAAATGCAGACATTCTTTAAGATATCACACATCTGGAGGATAATACATCATCATCAACAGGTCAGATAGAAGTAGTGGTTCGATGCAGAGTAGAAGAAATTTATGAACATTACAGCATCCATCCCCTACATTCTAAAGATGTTGGTGATGCTATTGATCTAAATCGACTAAAAGAAGCAAAAGGAACTCCCTTAACTATTTGGGGAAAAGGTTTAGAAGCTCACTGTTTCCCTCATCTCTTTCCTACGGGAGTGGGTGGTAGGTATGATGAACAATCTATGAATATACCTGCGGCCGAGTACAGATGTACTAGACTTTATTCAGAGGACCCTAGATTTCCTCCAATTATCCCTTGTAGGTTTTATCTATTATTTGAAGGTGATTTGTCTGCATTGTCTTATGCCGCAATTCACATTTTGAAAACAGGCGTAAACCTGCGAAATCTATCTGCAAGAGAATTTGTTGAGAATATTCACGAAAAAGATGAACTGGAATACAACTTGATCAGTCTCATGGCATGTCAACATGGGACAAATGAATATTGGTATCATCGTCACAGTGATTAAAATGCATGTTGAGAAATTTAGGAGCACCTACATGGTTTCTAACACTCAGTTGTGCTGAGTATGCATGGGATGTCCTGCTTCAATGCTTACGAGAGGCAAATTCAAATATTAAAGACATCAATCTAAAGACATCAGGAGAACTCCGCTCATTGGACCCTGCAAAGATTTGCAGATACATCAAATCCACCTCTTGGTGAAGTGACTAATTACTAAGTCAGAGGTGCTCCATATATTCACATGATATTATGGGGAAAATATGCTTCAAAGTTTGGAAAAGACACTGATCAGTCTGTGTTGTCTTTCATAGAACAGTATGTGACTTGTATCATCCTAAAGTAGACTATTGAGAACGTTTTAAGACAGCATGTTCTACAATTCCAAAATCATAGGTGTGGAAAATACTGCTGTCAAAAGTATGCATCAAAAAGAAAATTGTATAAAAGATGTCGCTTTGGATTTCCATGACTTGTGATCTCAGAAGGAAGAGTTAATAGCTTTCTCTCTGCAGTCAGGCACATTCCCACCTGGAAATCACCAAAGAACACATACAACCTCAGAAGAGCAGAAGCTTCCAAATACATCAATGACGAAAATCCTGTCATTTTGAAAATGTGGAATGCAAACTTGGATCTACAGTTTGTTGCTGATAATTCAATTATGTTGGTTGGTATGTCACCTCTTATATAATAAAGTCAGAGAAAACTGAGATGAAGGAGATGTGGGAGGAATTTCAGCAGAAAAGACGTTTACAAAGAATTTGTACAGTTTTATTTGAAAATGCTTTCTCAGAGAGTGATAGGCTCTTATGAATGTGCAGACCGGATAAACTCAGCTAGTTTTTTTTCTAAATCTAGAGGAGTTTTATGGGTGAGTTTAGGTTGTGCTTATACTAATAACAGAGTACTGAAGTATTTTCCTGAAATCCAATATCTTCCAGAATTTGAGCCACACAGTACAGCTATTCGAAAGACTAATATGCGGAATACGTACTATTCAAGAAGGAGTCCTCATCTAGAAAGGATGTATCTGTATGAAATACTTCAACATTATGCATACAGACATAATGTCAGAGAAAAATAGATAGAAGAAGGAACATTTGCTGTTAATGGTGTAAAGGATGTTTGTTCAGACATAACAAAGGAAATATAATAAACCAGCAAAGTCTAAGCTGCCAAACTCCAGTCAAAAGAGGGTTTTTCAATTTAGCCCGATGAAATTGTTCAAGCTACTGGGAACTGAAAGTGAGCTAGTTGGAGAACTTGTCATATAAATACTCATTCAATGCTGTGAAAGCCACCCTTTAGTTGTTTGTGTTTCCAGATTCTCTTCAAATGTTGAGTTATGAGGTGGAACTAGAAGAATCAATTGCTGCTGAGATAAAAAGAGCGAGTTCTCAAAGCAGTCAAAGTTCAGTACCTGGAAGTCAAGATTCTCATGGACAATGAATTATTCAAATTGAAGCTGCAATAGCCATGAATGAGGTGGAGAATGCAATACAGTAAGCAAGACCAGAAACTTTGGATCTAGATCAACTAATACAGCAATTGAAAACAGATCAGAAAGGAGTGCCAAAATAGAACATGGATTTGTGCATGAGAAAAAAGAGTGTGCATGTTCTATATATAAACCAATTCTATTGTACATAAGTGGTCAAGCTAGAACTGGAAAAGCTTCTTGACTAAAGCACTGACAAGTTATCTACAGAAGACAGCAGATTTCAATTTGTCGTGTGTAGCTACTTCCCGAACAGGCTTCGAAACACATGATATTCAAGGAGTTACCCATCATCGATTATTAATATTGACTGTTGAACAGGACAACAAATTAGAATACAACAAATTATCTAGTGATGTTTGTCATGAAGTCGCAAGAGTATGAAAGAAATTAAAGCTAATAATTGTTGATGAACTAAGCATGGCGCCTAACCTAATGTTAGCTTTTATACATTTAAGAATGCAGCAAATATTAAAAACTGACTACAACATGCTTTTTGGAGGGAAACACTTAATAGTCTTTGGAGACCTGCTACAACTTACTCCAATTAAAGGACAACCTTTATTCAAGACACTACTACATAATTAACCCAGAAATTCACTAGGAATAATTGAGAACGTAAGCTTTTGGGAAAACTTTGAATACCAAGAGTTAATCAGAAATATGCGCCAAGCATCAGATATGCAGTAGAAAAATATACTAAAGGACATAAGAGTAGGAGTCCTTACAAAAGTAGAAAAGAGAGTATTACAAACCTGTCTCATCAAAAATCTGCTTCCAACTAATGTTTTAGCTGCGGAAGTAATGAATAATTTTGTTAGGGAAGAGAACCCTATTGTTTGTTTGATGCCAACCCTTGAGGAGTGTAGTAAATTCAATTAACAGTTCAGTTCATAAACATTATTTCGATTGTTTTGTTAAAAAATCACAAACGTTAAAACAGCAGACATAGTGGTCAAATAGAACAATCCAAGTTATTTCTAAAACATAAAACTTGTGGGTTTACATTGGTAAATAACAAGCAGCCTGGAAATTTGACATTAAACAATAAATAGGTTAAGAAAACTCTAAAACACACCCATGCCAGGTAGTCTACGTGGAAGGTCAACCTACAGCTATAAGTTTACAAGAGACACATTGTAGCAATACAATAAAGTGCATAATACTATATTGGGAGAGCAGAGGTACCGCACGTAACGTAGACAATTACCTGTGCCTCCGTTCATTCCGTAGGATCACCCACACCTCACCCAATTCAATTAACAATTATTGCTACCAGAAAAAAAAGAGATCATCGAATTTTGAGCAAATTATAAAATAGACCATCAGGGAGTTACAGTGCTGCTAATAGAAAAACTGCAATCAAAAGTAGATAGTGTAGAAAAATCTGTGTCAAAATCTGCAGGATTAGAAAAACTACTATGTATCTGTAAAAAGTGGTGTGCAAATTATTAAATATCCAAACAGAAATTCAAATGAAGTGCAATACTTAGCCATAAAATGTGATGATGTGGGTGATGTTAAGCAGATTGGTATATACGTTGTACTTTTTTTACTCATGAAAGATTTGTATGTCCAGCGAAAGCAGTTCCCAGTGCCTTTAGCGTATGCAATAACTATTTACAAACCGCAAAGTTTAGTATGGAATGATACAACTTGTTAATATTGGTAGTAGTGTATTCAAAGAAGGAATGTCATATGTAGCTTTGTTGTGAATTAGAACATTGTCTAGTTTATTTTAAATTGATTTTGATGAGAAGAAAGTAAGTACTGATGTGAGCTGTGTAAGGGAGAATAATCGGTTAAGAGGTCAATATGCTCCTCGTTTGGGCCTGTATCCTGTGTTTGAAAAACCAATAATGTATCCAAAGCGTAAAATATCAAAGGAGTCTAGCAAAGGTGTACAGAAAGACAAAGAAAAGGAAAAACAACAAGGTCCTAAGAAAAGAGAACTACAAGACAATTAGGAAGTGAAAGTCTATCATTTTGATAGTAAATCTGTAGTGAACCGTTATGCAAATATAGTGTTAAATGGACTGAACCATTTGCCTCATTTTACTAATTATATTAGGGAAAAATTAGTTAAATCATGTCTTCACAATTATGTAGTTTGTTTGAAGTATTAAAAAGTGACAGAACTATTATAAATTCTATTTCTTACAGATGAGTGTTAAGAATCAGTAGTGTTTTCTCAAAATCTGCAGCAGGAAGCTCAAGAATTTGTAATGGTAATGCTAGGACTATTAGAGGAAGAAGGTATGAATATCAAATAATTATGTATTTTAAGTTATAAATGGAACCTTAACTGTGAAGATTGTGTATTTACGTCTAGCACTGAAATCAATTCAGAACAATTCCTCTACTTGAAGTTACAAGATTGTAAAGCTGTTCCCTTTGAAAATTTAACTAAAAACACCCACAAGATATGACCTGCCAGACTGCAGATCAGAGCTTAGGTCTACGTTGTTACTACAAAGATTTGGAAAATATATCATAGTCATGCTAAAACGATGCCTGAGTGTATGGTACTAAGTTATAAACTGAAATTATTACCTTTGTAGTTGGCCAAATTTCCATTTCAAAAAGAACTTTCACAGCTGCAGCAATCATATTGTAGGAGTTAATATAACCTCTGTACACTACACAATATATTAAAGAGGTCCAACAGGATGGACAGAGTGCAATAACATAAAAATGACATTCAGTCAGTCAGAATAACTTTATTTTGCCAACACAATGTAGGCATAAAAAGTATACCACAGTTAAAAAAAAGTTTCACAGCATTTCACAGCTTTACAGTAAGGTTAAGATGTATGAAAATATGAATAAATATTGCATTAAAATATAAATTCATAATTATTTACACAGTACAATAAAATCAATTCATTGTTCAGGATATAATTTTAGCAGACACTCAAACAAAGACTACCTAAAAAGTTACCAAACTCATATCTGCTATTTCTAGTACCGAAGTTCTAAGGACAATTTAGGATAACCAAATGTGGTATTGTGTTCACATGTATATGGATTATGTGTTTGTAAGACATTATCCAGCCTATTAGGGGTATTGTCTACAGCAAGCTGTTAGGAATGAAAGACTATTTTTAACTGTTTTCATGGAATTTATAAAATATTACAGAACTACATTCTGTTACTACAGATAAAAACTAATTAGAGGTAATATAATTCCAGCAGCCTTAAGTTGCATCTGAGAAGTCTCTCCTCCACTAAAAATAATGACCCCCTTTTGTTTCTGCTACAGCAACTTCAATGTGGTACTTTTTTTTTGTCCTCATTTGCCGAACCCTTATGTGTGCTCGAAGAAACCACCGACCACCATTTTGTGCTAACTTGTCCTGCCCACCAGAAACCTGTAGTGTGCATCAGACAATTGCACAAAAAAAGAACGGATGTTAGATTGGCGGAAGAAGGAGAAAATCACACACAAAGAAGGGGACCTTCAGAAAACTCCATCTAGGCATATTTTGGCCTGTTGGACCAGAGATTCTGAGAAAGACCCTTGTTGTAGGTCCATGGAGCAGGGAAGCTGGCATAATCATAGGACCCGGGGGAAAAAAAAAACCGAAACCTACTTCCACTGTATCAAATATTCCCAAAAAGCAACTCTTTTCCTGCTGCAGGATCTGGCCAAGTCTACTATAGAAACTTTGTATAGGGACGATGACCATCCTGTATATGTTGGAGGGGCTGTATCCACCCAAAACCTACAGATCTGTCTCCTTGCCATTAAAATTGCAAAAAACAGGAAGGATCTGGCATGCCCTAAGATGTTTTCATCAATCCCGAAGATATTCAGAGGGAGAGTACTACTCAAAGTGATATTTAGAATAGAAGAAAGGGCATCCATCACCTCTTCCCAAAAACGACTAATGGCTGGGCACTATTTAAACATGTGCACATCTGAAGCTTCTGCAAGATCACATTTATTACACTTTTTTCCTGGCTGGAATTTGGCAAATTTTTGGGGAGACAGATATGCTCGATGTAAAGTAAATAGGTGGTTTCGTCTCAGCCAAGCTGGGTTCACAATTTTATACAGTAAACTAAAAGAGTTCTGCCACAAATGCTGGCACTGTTCACCCACATTGCTACCCCATAGCACCTCCGGGAGATTGATGTCATCATCTATCTACTCCAGGATCGCCCAGTGCCAACATGCAACCTCCTCCCCCCCCCCTGTCTTCTCATCAATAGATTTTCTAAGTTACTGTAATTTCCCGGGGGGACTCCCTTCCTTATCAATGCCTGAGCCCAACTGGTCAGCTGTATGTATTTAAAGTTGGTTAACCTTGGCCCGACTCTCTCCCGCAAAGTCTCCCATGGAATCAATGAACCTCCTGCTATCAGCTCTCCCCAGTTAAGAATTCCGGCTTCCTTTATTGAGCATGCCAGCCTGTCTTTAAGACACAAAGGAGTGCCTGGCGAATCCCAGATGGGGGCTAAGTTGGAAAAGTAGCTCATCCCTGTTCGTCTCATAATTGTGGACCAACTACTGGCCAATGATTGAAGAGTTTTTAATGTAATTTTTTAAAAGAATTTCTGGTCCCCAAACTTAAAAAGGAAGCCGTCAGATGAAAGTTCTGACCCCTCCAACATAGCCTGAAACATCCTCCCCCTAGGGTTATCCACTGGTGTTTTTAGAAGCATTCTTGAAAAGGATAATTGGAAAGCCTAAGCATAACATTGGATGTCTGGAGACGTTAACCCTCCCTTTTCTCTCCTTCTCCTCAGTTTTTTCCAAGCCAATCTCGTGGCTCTATTCCTCCAAATAAAAGAGTTTTTTTCTTGTTGACATTTAGATATTTGTTTGACATCAAAAACCATAGGGATAGAGTTAAACAAAAAGGTATATTTAGGCAGGATGGACATTTTTATAAGGTTTGTCCTCCCAAAGATAGATAACGGGAGATGGTTCCATGCCTTTAGTTGTTTTTGACATTCCTTATGTACTCGCTCCAGATTGTAAGTGACGATTTTACTTATGTCTTGGGTTATTCTGATGCCAAGATAGCGCATAGAGGATACTACATCCACCTGAGTATTTGGGATATTCCAAACCATAATTTCAGTTTTTTGGGAATTTATGTTGTATCCGGAGATTTTACCGAAGTCCTCAGCCTTCCTGATCACCGAAGGAAGGGCCAGATCTAAATTTGTTGTCATAATGAGGATGTCATCGGCATATAGGGCTACCCGCTTTTCCCACCCTCCAAAGCTAAATGGTGGTATAGTAGCCTCCTCTCTAAGAATCTGTGCAAAAGGTTCAATATAGAGGTTAAAAAGGAGGGGAGAAAGCGTGCAACCTTGCCTTGTGCCTCTTGAAATTTCAAAAGGCTCTGTTAGGGAGTTATTTACATAAAGCTTTGCCGTTGGGGCCTTATATATGAGTGAAATCATACGGCAGAAATTTCCGGGCAGATTGAATTTCTCCATGACTGCAGCCAAATAGGACCAATTGACCCTATCAAAGGCCTTAGTCGCGTCCAGCGTAAAGACAGCCAGAGGCAAAGAAAAAGTGGTAGCGATGTCAATCACCCCAACCAGATATTGCGTGAGGTCAGCTAAGTATCTGCCCTTAATGAAGCCCTTTTGGTCTTCATGAATTAAAGAGCTCGACACCCTCCCCAGCCTGGTTGCCATAATAGCTGCAAAGATTTTATAATCGCTGTTGAGGAGCGAGATCGGGCGATATGACCCACATTCTTTCAGATCTTTCCCTGGTTTAGGTATTAGGACCACCGTGGCATCGTTCCAAGACTCCAAAAGGATGTTATTGAAAACAGAAGCCATTATTGGGGCAATCTCCTCTTTAAGGGCCCTATAAAATTCCCCTGGTAACCCGTCGGGGCCTGCTGCCTTCCCCCGCTTTCCTTGCTCCAAAACCTTCCTAATTTCTTCAACAGAAATCTCTTCCTCCAACGACCTGTCCTGCTCTGGTGATAGCTTTGGAATAGAAATTTGATCTAACCAGGCATCCCTCCCTGCCTTATCCTCCAGGGTGTCTTCCTTATAGATGTCCTGGAAAAAGTCCCGGAAAGCACCTCCTATTTCATCCCTTGTAATCCGGGGGGCAGCTTCTCCCTCCACCCTAATCTCCCTGATGTAATTTTGAGCTTGGTCGGTTTTAGTTTTCCAAGCGAGAATTTTCCCAGCCGCCTCGCCAAACTCAAAATGAGAGATTCTGCTCGCCTCCCACCTTCTAGAGACCCTAGCTTGTAATATATTTTCTAATTGTGACTTTAGCTCTCCATATCTTTCAAAGTCTGCACCTGATCTAGTTTGGGCACCCAAGATGCTTTCAATAGATTTCATTTCCCCCTCCAGATTTTCAATACTTTCCCTTTATTTCTTCCTTCTATAGGAAGCTCTGCTCGTAATACACCCCCTCTGAAGGCTTTTAATGCATCCCTCATGACGTGGATTTCCATAGAATCTATATTTACCTCCAAGAAATGCCAGGTCTCTGATCGAATAAAATTGACCTCCTCATTTTCTAAAAGAATGGTGCGATCGAATGACCAAGAAGTATGGCTATGTTTGTGTCCTGGTTTCAATATAAATGAGATGGCCGAATGATCGGAGAGATGTGAGGGAAGGTAGGAAATATCTATCAATAGGTCTTTCAGACAATAACTAAATAAAGCATAGTCTATCCTAGACACATGTTTGTATTTAAAGTTTTGGAAAGAAACCCCCAACGTATCCCCTGCCCTTTCCCTCCAAACAACTGCAAGACCCAGTTGTGACATTGCTATTAAGAGATCTTGTCTAGATCTGGAGAGGGCACAGGCTCTAGATTTAGCAGACTTATTTAATTTTGGGTCTAGGACGATGTTAAAGTCACCCATCCAAATAACTGGGTCATGAAGAGCCAGTAGGTTGTCTCGTATGATATTCAAATAGGTGGGGTCGTCCTGGTTAGGGCCATAATACCCGATCAGGGTGAAAGGAAGGCCATCTAACATAACCCTTACAATAAGCCACCTACCACTCCTATCCTCCCTATATTCTATGATTTGTGCTTTTGCTTGTTTTTTTAAAATAAAAAGCACCCCCCTAATGTTTGCTGATTGGTCTGTGCAAATGAAATTGTCAACCCATTTTTCCTTTTTTAGAAACTCTGTTGTTTCCGCCTTGAGGAGGTGTGACTGCTGAATGACCTGTGCCGGGGAATCTCTCAAATATTGAAAAATGTTTGCTCTCCTACCCCTAGTGCGCAGGCCATTGACATTCCAGGATAAAAAATGTAACTGAATCATCTCCTCAAACAGTCATCACCCCCCCTGCCTCATCCAAATTCCCTGCCACCTTGTTGTCATGTCTTACTCTGATTTTTATGGGGCATGAGACAAAAAATATTCATTGATAGGTTAGGGTATTTGCATACAAGTACCCTTCGGGCTCAGACATTTGACGATTAATTTCTTTATTTTTACCCCTGCCCCCCTGTGCAACACCCTCCCCCCTGGAAAACCCTACCCCACCTATACTGGACAGATGTATTGCCAGTTTGCGCCCTCTACCTCCTCACCCCTCCTCCCCTCCCTCCACTCACAAGCTGCGTAATAGGTAGTGCAAAGGTAGTGCAAAGGTACTCACTCCTAAAGAATATAAAAGTACAAATAACAAATAACTAAAAAAGAGCCTCCCAGAGTCACCAAAGCAACCCCATTTTAAAAGACTTCCAGCCTCTTTTTTTATATATTTTATATATATATATATATATATACATATATATATATTTTATGTCTCTGACAATTAAATTCCTTCGCCCTCTTATATGTTTTCTAATTAAATTCTATTTACATTTCTTGAATGGCTAGGAGAACACTGGCTTTTCTACCATACGACCCAAGTATGGCATGGAGAGATCAAGCCAAACATCTTTTTTTAATTTTTTTTTTATTAGGAGATTCCTGCTCCTCCCCGGGAATGATCGTTTAATGATTCCAACATTTCATCCGCCTCAAAAGGCGATCTAATATTTTGCATTTTGTTCTTATACATAACGCGCAGAAAAGCAGGAAATCTCATTTGCACTGTTGCACCCAGGGCACGGAAATTCTCCATCCTCTGGCACAGCTCCCACTGCCGATCCAGGGTGGTTTTTTACTGGTCAGAACGAATCTCAAAAGGAAAATCAGGACCATTTAAAGTCTTATTTTTTAGGGCCAAATTCAGGATTTTTTCTTTGATTGAATAGGTAAGAAAATTGACCAGAATTTTCCTAGGCTTCTCTCTGCCAGGTTTTAGACGGAAAGGGACCCTATGAATCCTTTGGATATCTCTCCCCAAGATATCTGATGATTCTTCTAAGCTGAGTGAGTCTTTAAGCAGTTTTACGACAAAGGTTTTTATGTCGCTTCCCTCTCTCCCCTCAGGAATCTTCAGAAGCCGGAGGTTATTTCTTCTTGAAAAGTTCTCCAAAGACTCAACCCTCTCGTGAATCGCATCTCCCCCTCTTTGCAAGTTAAGAATTTTTGCTTGGGCAGAACCTAAATTGGCTTTAAGTTCTTCTACCGAGCCTTCAATGGTTTCTGACCTCTCGTTCAAACGATCTACTTTTCGCTCCAAGACATCACAGGCAGCCCTAATCTCTGATTGATTCTTAGCAGAAGTTGCGAAACCCTGCTTTATGTCTGCTTTTAGAGAGTTTAACAAAGACTCAATCGAGGAACCAGCTGTATCCACACCTCCGCCAGACTCTCCCCTTTCTACTTGCAGCGGGTGCTGATTAATTCTTGGTGTCTGTTTCGAAACTACCTCACAGGTTCCTGGATTATTTGACGGTGGACTATCTTGGATGTCTTGGACAAGTTGTGAGCTGACTGGCCCGTTAGATTTCAATATCGTCATGCTCCTGACTTCTTCTGCCGTCTGGTCATTACTGCCTGACCCATCTACTGGCATGATTGTATCTTCTAGAGCAAGACCTGCCTTATGGGAGGTCATTTTCTCTTGAAAGTCTAAGCGGACAGAGTGGCAGTCCTGTTCAGGTATGTGGGGCTTCTGAATAGTCAAAACTTGGGGCAAAACTTTAAAAAATGAGCGCAAGGAGGGGGTAATGCGAGCGGGTTTTAGCTCACCCTGTCTCTCTTTAATTGCAGCTCTCTGGAGCCCCCTCTGCCGCCCCTTCGGTTCAAAAACGTTCCCCTCCTGCAAATCACTTTCACTGCCACAGTCCGATGATAATGCCTGACTGTCCTTTGACCCCCTACCTCTCCCCCTGCCTTTTCGTGGTTTACTCTTGGATTTTTTCTTCTTTTTTCCAGAGCTAGAGCTCTTAAAGCTCACAAAAACAGCCTCACCTGTGCCCCCCCTGTAAACACTCTGTCCGTTACCCACACAGGCAGCAGCCAGCTCACATTCGCAAGACACCGTCTCCTTTGAGGACTCCAAAAACGGGACAGAAGGTTCTGATACGGAGGTCGCCAGGGGAAAGTAGACGCCAATTCCTTTTCCCCTGTCACCTTACCGCGATCTCTGCAACTGCCCGTCTGTGCTCTTTTTCCCTGGAGGAGTCCTCGAGCCGCTGCGCTGCGGCCACGCCTAAGCTCCACGGCTGCAGCCTTCCAGCGTTGTGGCAGGGAAAGCCCGAGAGCAGGAATGAGGGCGGGGGCGGGGGCCCAGTCCGAAGCCCCAAAACACATCCACTGGACAGGCCCAGAGAGGCAGCGCCTTTCCGTTCAACGGCACCGCGACCCGCCGTGCATCCATGAGAGAGGGATAGGAAAGGGAGCAGAGAGCTTCACCGAGGACGCGTGCTACCACTCCTCACACGGGCGCCATGTTTTCCCTCAACTTCAATGTGGTAATGTGTGTTATGTTTTTTGTGCATGGACCAAAAACATGTTAGACATCATTTGGCCTAACAGGGATGATGCTTAAAAAAGGATATCAAAAATGAAGACTGCTTCATAATTTTGGGAAATTTTCTACCAGATATAAAAATATCAGAAACAGTTTTAACATATAGTTGCTTTCATTATTTTAGTAACCAATCAGTGTGCCACTAATAACAAACTTGTAGTGAGTGGATTGCACAGTATCACATGTTTGTAATGATGCACTGTGTACATTTGTTTTGTTTTTACTATCAATTGATTGTTTTTTCCCCACTGTTTGATGATGATAATGCATACAGACCACTGTTGAAAGTGAAAAAGTATGAAAACTGAAAACATTAAAAAAACTGTACAACATTTTACTATGTTGTACTAAAGTGTTGGAGAAAAAATTCTGTATCTTGTTTTGGATACCTAATGTTGAAAATGAAATCCTAATACACTTTTCTTTCTTTGTTTGTTTTCACAGTAATTGCAGATCGGGATATATTACATGTGTCAAATCATTACTCTAGTGATGGCTTCCCTGAGTCACTGCACATATACTCATCCTATCATCCACAAACAACACTTGCACTCATGCAGTGACCCAGAGTTGTGTGGTGTTTTAGGCTCCGATTGAATTTTCCCGATACATGCCCTTATATAGGTACAATTCCCTTATATAGGCATAGAAATTCAGCCCTTATTTAGGCATAGCCCATGCTTCCCAAATACAGGCATGGCTACTTCCATCCATTCACCAAACGTCACAACGATTTCTTGGAAAACCAGCTTAAGCCGTTAGGGAACTTCCCCTCGCTTGAATATTGATTTCTCCAAGAACTCAGTTACTTTACAATGAACAACTATTCCCCAGGGGTTCATTTATGACGTTCATATGCCCGACTTTTCGTTAAACAATGGCACTCCTAAACACCTTCAAGGTATAAATATACCTTCACTTGCTATAGCAAGATACTGTGGTACGGAGCAGTTCAAAGACCTACTTGCCCGACGCAGCTCGCTACAGCAAGTGCCAAAAGAAGCCGAGTCTCCAGCTGATGCACTGATCAACAAGCTGCCTTTCTCCTGACGAGAATCCAGCTCCAGTGTTTCCGGCTCCCCTTGCGGGGTGCTGGGAAATTGAGTCCCGAGACAGAGATACCAGACCTCCTTCATTCTTTTCTTTAAACATTTTTTTTTCTTTTTTTTTCTTTTCTTTTTGGTCCTCATTTTCCACCATGGTTTAAAACGCTAAGGCCAAATGAGAGCGACAAACTACCACAGTAAAAACTGGAAGGGGACTGCCAACCATCAGTTCAGCATCACCAATCAGTGTTGTCACTACCTACTAGACCCCCACGCCAAAGAAACCATTAAGGTGGGAAGTTGCTGGCATCATATACCAGCCTCTAAAGTCGGACCGGAATATATAGGTGCACCAGACAAAGCAGGGAAAAAACAAAAACACCAAAGCAGCGTAATCATTGGAGCATGGGGAAAGAAAAAAATAAAACATAGTGAAATTCACCGTTTTCTCTTGATTTCCAGACCAAGCCAAGTCCAGCTTGACACCTGCAGAACAGAGGCACGCCAATCCAGAAGGCAAGGTGGTGTAGAGTCCCTTCTGGCCAGCAAGATGGAGTAGCAGAGAAGATTTTTAACTGGGTTTCGAGCCCCATCCATAACCCCAAATATTACGAGAGGGAGGTTTATCAAGACTTGAAAACCCAAGGAGGTCGTAAGTAAGGCACCTATAGAGTCCCAAAAGGGAGGCAGAAGGGGGAACTCAAAGAACTTGTGTACTTCCGAGGCAGCTACTAAGCCACATCTGTCACATGCTACAGGGGTTTCTTTAGAAAATGTTGATATTCTCTGTGGTGAATAGTAAGCTCTATGAAGAGTAAAAAGTTGGTTCCTCCGGAACCAGGCAGGCTTAACAATGTCCCACAAACAATGTAAACCACACATTTTCCAGGTCATGACCAGCAAGGGAGGATCCCCACAACTTCTCCGGCAGTTGGAATTCGCCATCAACCTCATCTAACATTAAGTTGTGCCATAGAGAAACCTCCTTTCTGCCTGGTGGTTTAACAAGCAGCAGAGACTCTAGTTGGCTACCCCATCCTACTGGGAATCTACTCTTGAGAGTGGTCTGTGAATGAGCCCAACTAACAATCTGAAGGTATTTAAACCTTGAAATGTTTGGCCCAAATTTATTATTCAGGGATTCCCATGGCAGCACACAGCCTCCTACAAACAGATCACCCCAGACCTCCAACCCCGCAACTCTTAAGGGCACAGCGAGACTGTCTACCAGCCAACTCAGGCTCCCAGGTGAATTCCACAACGGTGACCTACTTGAAAAATACCCCAACCCTATGGAATTCCTGAGTTTAACTCAAGTTTTCACCATCCTCTGCAAAACCTTCAGTTTTAGCTTCTTAAAGAATTTGGGGTCTCCAAATTTAAACAAAAAGCCAGTCTGTACTACTCCTTCCCCTCTAAGAATAGCTGAAAACATGTATCCGATCCCAAAATCCGTGGGCATTTTTAATAACAGGCGAGCGTGGGAAAATTGAAATGCCCGTGCATATATTTGGAGGTCTGGAGCTGCTAAGCCACCTTTTTCTCTGCGCCGACTAAGTTTTTGCCAGGCAATCCTTGGGATATGTTTATCCCAAATAAAAGAACTAATTTTGCTCTGTAGTTTTGACAAAAGTGAGGGTTCAAAATAAAGGGGAATAGTGTTGAACAAAAAAGTAACTTTTGGTAGGATAGTCATTTTTATCAGGTTTACCCTTCCTAGGATAGATAACGGAAGCTGTGACCAAGAATGCATTAGTCTACGGCAGTCTTTTGCTACAGCAGTGAGGTTAAGTGTAGCAATTTTATTTATGTCCTTAACAATATTAAGACCGAGGTAGCGCAAATTTGGACTAGGCTGGACCCCTGCCCCAAGCTCATTATTGTTCTAAACCAAAATCTATGTTTTAGAGGTATTAACCTCATAGCCAGAGATCTCCCCAAAGTCCTGAGCTAGATGGATAACTGATGGAAGGGCTGTACGTAGTTCTGATGAAAAGATCAGGATGTCATCAGCGTACAGGGCCACCTTCTTCTCCCATCCCCTATACCTAAAAGACTTGATGTTAATGTCATCCCTCAGCCGTTGGGTGAAAGGTTCAATTTATAGATCAAATAGGAGAGGGGAGAGAGGGCAGCCCTGACGTGTTCCCCTTGTGATGTTAAATGGGTCTGATAGTTCTACATTAACCAGCAAACAGGCTGAGGGGTCCTGGTAAAGTAATCTCTCTGCTCGGCGAAAACCATCCCCGATATTAAACTTACCCAAGACCCCGGACAGGTATGACCAATTCACCCTGCCGAAGGCCTTGGTTGCGTCGAGCGTAAGAACAGCCCGAGGAAGGGAATTAGTTGTTGCCATATCAATAGCCCCTATAAGATCGTATGTCAGTTCATAGAGCTGACAACCCTTCACAAATCCTTTCTGATCTTGATGTAAAATGTTGGCTGCTACTGCCCCCAGTCTCTTGGCCAAGACAGTAGCAAAGATTTTGTAGTCGACGTTTAAGATAGAGATTGGTCTGTATGATCCGCAACACGATGCTGGTTTCCCCGGTTTTAAAATCAAGGTTATAGAGGCACTACCCCAAGAGACAGGGGGTGGCAGACCTTCCTGAAGAATCTGATTAAATAATATGGTAAGGAAAGGAACAATTGCCTGCTCCAAGGCCCTATACATTTTGCCCAGAAGGCCGTCGGGGCATGCTGCCTTCCCCTTCTTTCTACTTAAGATCGCTGCTCTGACCCCCTCCAGTGTAATAATACTATCTAAAGAGGTACGCTGTTCTAAGGTCAGTGAAGGGAGAGAGATCCCGCTTAACCAGTCGTCGATGCGGTCTACCTCAATATGCTTAACCTCATGATAAATGGTTTGAAAAAATTGCCGAAACATTCTTCTAATGTCATCATCCGCAGAGTAAACCACATTGTCACAGATAATGGAGTCAATATTATTACGAACCTGGTCAGTTTTGCCTTCCAGGCTAATAGCTTCCCTGCCCCCTCTCCATACTGAAAAGGGACTATTTTACTAGCTTCCCACCTTTCAAGAATGCGTGCATTCAAGACTGAACCCAGGTGTCCCTTTAGAGAAAGTAACTTATTCTGCAGTTCCAGTAGGATGTTACCGGACGCAGCAGAGTTCAAATCAATTTCAGCTTGTGTTTTGGCCATCTCAACTTCAGTAGATGATACCTCCTCTCTATATATTTTTCTCCTATATGTAACCTTATTAGTGATTAGGCCCCTTAAAAAGGCCTTAAAAGAGTCTCACACTCATCCCGATGAAGCTGATCCAATGTTGTTATTCATAAAACACTGAGCTTCAGTTATAAAAAAAGTAATATCTTCTGGTGACAAAAGTAATGAACGGTCATATGACCAAATTCTGGAGGAAACTTTGGGGAAACCAGCAAGTTCCATAGATACGGCTGAGTGGTCCGATAGATGGAAGGGAAGATAGAGAATATTTTTAACTAAGCTAGTCAATTTCTGGCTGATCAAAATGAAATCAATTCTTGAATGATGGTGGTATTTATAATTACGAAAAGAGATGCCCTGATGTTGACCTGACCTACTTCTCCTGATAACCATACTGTTTCATACTATTAAGCAAGTTAAAGGGTGGCTATTAGGAGTTTTATCAAGAAAGGGGTCCAAAACTATAATAAAGTCCCCTGCCAGAATAATCGGCTCAGGGAAAGATAGTAAGCGGGAAAAAATGGACTTCAGGACCGAAAGATAATCCTGATTTGGCCCATAATAGCCCAGTATGGTAATGTGAGCCCCTGCACCGATTACCGTTGCAATGACCCATCTGCCACCTGGGTCTACTAGTTTAGAAACTAGTTGTGCTTTTAGTGGTTTCTTGAAAATGATCGTTACTCCCCTAATATTCATGGAGGTTGTTGTTGAAACACCAAAGTCAATCCACCTATTTTTTTAGCCAAAGGGAGCATCTCTGATTCGATAAGATGCGTCTCCTGGAGAACAATGACCTGCGCATCAGAATCACGAAGATACTGCATTGTCTTTTCCCTTCTGGGTCTGGTGCGCAGGCCATTGATATTCCAGGAGAGAACTCTCAAACCATTCATAGAAAAAGAAGCACCCCTTTTTGTTCCACCTATTAACAAAAAAAAGCTACCAATAACCATCCAAGACTGTGACACTATTCTACATCTTTACTGAAAATAACCAAAACCAAGCAGAAAATGAGGAATTTTTTACAATTTTTCCCTTGCAACACCCGCCCTCAGTGCCCTAAGCTAATCCCCCCCCACCCACCCCCTTGGGAAACCCTTGCTCTATCTATCCGGACCAAGTCCAGAAGATAGTGCCCCTTTTGAGCTCCCGCCCTGGCCCTAACAACTAATTGATGCAAACCAGAGACAGCGGAACAAGTAATATGCTAATATACTAATAGTTCACCTAGGAGAAAAGAAAATAATTCAGCTACTGTATAGTGTTATACCAGGACAACATTTCTCCCATCCATTGATTTTCCAATTTCTTTTTTTTTCTCTCTTTTTTACTTTTTTCTTTTTCTTGTTTTCCTCTCTTTCCAGAACAGAGGGTGGATAAGTAGGAATATAATCCAAGAAAGCTTATTGCTAACTTATGACTATCCAGAAGGCCCTTTCTCATTACCCAAAGTCATCAATAACTCGTCTGCTGCCTGTACAGATCTTATGTTATACATCTTGTTATTGTGCATGATCTTCAACGCAGCAGGAAACATGAGTTGTGCAACTGCCCCTAACTTCCTAAATGCATCAAGCCTCCTCCCAAACTCCCACTGTTTGTACAAGGTAACCCTGGATAGGTCTGACCTAATCTGAAAGTTGAAACCCTTCCCACTCAAAGATTTCTGCTTCAGGGCTAAGTTAAGAAAAGCCTCTTTAAGTGTATAGGTGTGGAAATTAACTAGAATTTTTCTAGGTTTTGACCTTTGAGGGTTTTTTCTAAAGGGGTCTCTATGTATGGAGCGAGGTAACGTATTGCTTAATATCTGATCCCTCGCTCCCCTCAGAACATTGAGAATACGAATATTGCTACGTCGAGCATTGTTCTCCAATGATTCCATTCTTTCAGATAAAGTAAGGTCTTCTTTTTTGAGCTTGGCGATATCGGCTTTGGCCTGATCTAAATGCAAAGAAAGACCAGCCACTGTATCTTCAAGTACCGCTATTCTAGAAGTGAGGCCATCAATTTTGTTTTCAAGAGATTCACAGAAATTCCTGATTTCAGACTGATTGGCGGCTGTCAGATCAGAACCCTTTTTAATATCCGCTGATAAGGAAGAAAACATGAACTGCAAAGAGGTGGCCACCGAACCGCTGTTATCACCTTCGACCCCGCTATTGGAGAGAGTGGCCATACATTTCTGTAGAGACTCCCCCTGTGTCACTGCTTCTGCCTCCACCACTGCCGCACTTGATACGTCTAATGGAGGAGGTGGCTGCTGTGAAGGTACCGGGACTGATAAGACCAAACTCCCCTCATCTTCTAGGGTACCCACAACCTCTCCCAAAGGGTCAGCTTTATCGGTGGCCATATTGCTGGAGTCAATAATCTTAGGTGCTAAATAGAGTGCCTCAAGATCAATATGGGCAGGAGAAGTAGTGGGCAGAGGAGAAATTGAGAGTCTTGGCCCAGATGACTAGTGATCCTCCGTTAAATCTAAGACTTGTGGAACTACTTTGAAGTAGGATCGAAGCGATGGCGTTATCTTGGAGCCAAGGTTCACAGCAGCCTTCAGCCCTCTTGCTGCCTTACAACCTTTTAAGAATTTGACTTTAACCTCAGCACATAAAAACGTAGAGTGTTTTTTTTGGCAGCACAAGAGCCAGGGGTTAGTCCTAAAGCTATCTCGCTAGTATTTAGCCCAGAAACGGAAATTGTATCACTAATTTTGCCCCCTCTCACCTCCTTTCTCCTTCCCCCACACTTAGCCTTTTTCTTTTCAGGAGTAGGCACCGGCGCTGCTGAAGCTGCAAACATGTCGACCTCACCACTCTCTCCCCTCTCTCCACACTTACTTGATTCCCCTGACCGCTGCGAGGACGACTCCACTGCCCCCTCCGTCATGCCTAGATCACCACCACTCTCAGGGGGCCCAGCAGTGATACTGCGGGTGCCCAGGAGGACACTGCGAAGCCTTCGCCCCCTACGACGCTCCAGGGCAGCCAGAGTCCAATGCCGCAGACCTAACAAAGCCGATGGTAAACTCGGCAGCAGTACTGGGAGAAGTTCCGATGCGGGAAGGCATGCCTCCTCCATAAACATGGAGAGCGGGGGAGCAAACACCGACAGAGTAGCTCGTCCGAAAGAAAGAGAGCGGGCGGCTAATGACAAAGACAAGCCTCAAACTTCGCAATCCCCAAATATCAGCTTTTCAAAAGGAAATACATTTCAGAAAACAAACCGCTCTGTCATCTCTTTAGACTAAAAAAAATAGCGCATAACTGGAGCCCAAGCCCGGAGCACCCCGGCAGCTCAGCTCACTGCCGCCATGTTTCCCCCGTGACTATTTTTTATTGAGACATCAAAACACAAAAGAAATATGAGCGACACACCAAATACAATATACAAACATCTGTGTCCGATGTCCCATTTTAATGCTTTCTCCCCCGACACCCCACCCCGGTGGATCCAACCTTAAACTAACACAAGAAAAAAAAAACAGAGGTCACAGAAAAGAGAAGTAAGCTCATCATACACTTGGGTTGTAGGCTAATCCTTACTTAGCCAATTGGTTAAGGGCTGCCACAGTCTTTCCCCTTTTTCCCTTGCCGGCCTCCCTCTTCTTCTATACACAGCAATCTCCCATTTATATATAGATAATAATTTACTAAACCAGACATGTTCTGAAGGTGGATCTGAATCAAGCCATACTGTGGCCACACACAAGCGAAATGCAGTCATTGCGATAAAAATACATTTCCTATCACTTTCTATCATGACTTGAATAGAAACCCCCAACATTATGATCTGGGGAGTCAAAGACACTAAGTAGCCCATGATGGATTGTAATCGTTCCTCGATTTTAAGCAATACTTCCGAGAGGATGGGGCATGTAGCAAACATATGAGTGCCATCCACGCCAGCCAGCCTACACCGTGCACAGTGTATCCCTGAAGTGTCCCCCCAGCAAAGAATACGTGCCGGGGTTACATAGAGATTACACCAGGTTTTAAAACATTGCACCTGAATACTGGCGGAGATACATACTGTTTGACTGAACATCAGGGAGTCCTCACACTCACCCTGTCCTGCTTGAACACTAGTTTGCCATCTATCAAAATTTCTAGCAAGATCATCTCCCATTCTCTCATTAATTACCCTATATATAGCAGATGTCGAAAAGTAATTGTTCTTAATGAGATCTAATATCGGGATTCGACTCCGATTAAAAGTTTTTCTGGTCAAAAAATCCAGTTTTTGTAAATACTTAAAGAAATCTCTATTTTCAATGCCAAACTTCTCTTTAATGGCATCAAAAGAAAGTAATTCAGTACCGGATACAAGATCCCGTATATAGTTGATCCCCCTCTCTGACCATCTCCTAAAATAGTTATCACAAAAAGTACTTGGGAGCAAGGGATTATTAGCTAAGGGAGAGTACAGGTGGAGCTGTCCTATCTCACATATTTTCCTAATTGCAATCCAAACTTTATAGGTTCCCAACAAAACCTTAGATTTAACCCTTTTATAGTATGCAAAATCTATCTGCCGCATTAAAAGACCCCTTGCGTCTTCTCCACAAATTAATTGGTATATTGATGTTTCAAGACCACCAGGATTACCTCCATTCACCAACTCACCCATATACTTTAACGAGATCACCCAGTGGTATATTTGAAAGTTGGGGACTGAAGAAATATAAATCGATACAATGTAATATTGGCCTAATGTACCCAACATATATTAGCATACCGTCTTTAGAAAGCCCCCCCTTCGTGAAATCCTTCCTGAACAATAGGTCCTTTCAGATCTTCGAGGGAGACATGGTATCCTCCAGCAAACCTCTGAGCTGTGGGGTACCGCAGGGTTCTTCCTTGAGTCCTGCGCTATTTAACGTCTATATGAGACCACTAGCTGAGGTTGTTCATCCATTTGGCATTAATATCATTTCATATGCGGACGACACTCAACTAGTGGTCTCCTTAGCGCAGGAGGACGGCCAATCAGCACAAATGGGGTTAATGAAATGCTTGGAGGAAGTGAAAAGCTGGATGACAACATCCTCCCTTTAGCTTAACGGGGACAAAACGTAACTGATGCTCCTGGGTCCCGTCGGTTTAATGAACATTGACTCCCTATGGCCTCCAAGCCTAGGCACTCCACCTGTACCTAAGGATAACATGAAAAGCCTGGGGATATGGCTGGATAAAGCCTTGACTTTTAACACTCAGGCCATTAAGCTCTCGGCAACTTGTTTTGGCCTCCTCAGGATGCTGAAAAAAGTCCATCCCACTCTTACCTATGGAAGCAAAACAAGTCGCTGTGCAAGGCCTGATCCAGTCCCGACTGGACTTCAGTAACGTCCTGTATCTAGTCGCCCCCGATTACACACTGCGTAAGCTGCAGATTATCCAAAACTGTGAGGCTCGTACACTGCTTCAGTTGCCACGCAGATTGTCAGCCAAACCTGGGCTGAAGAGCCTACACTGGTTCCCGGTGCGGCAACAAATTTCTTTTAAGGCAATGTGTATATCCCACCAAGCCTTCTGGCAAAAAGGCCTGGTAATCAGCCGTGAGCTGATTACACAATACCACCCGAGAAAACACCTTCGCTCCAGTCAGGCCTTTTTAGCCACAGTTCCCAGAATCAAGAGAGCTAAAGCCGGCGGTAGGATGTTCTCCTACAACGCCGCTAGACTGTGGAACTCGCTCCCTCTTCAACTCAGGGCCAACCCTAACCTGCTCTCTTTCCGTAAGCAATTAAAGACTTTTCTCTTCAACATTGACAACTAGTCTACCAAGCTGACTGTTTCTGACAAATAGAGCCACTTTCTTGCAGCGCTTGGACGCCCCAGGGCAGCAATCGCGCTTTATAAGTCCACTTTTCATTTCATTTCATTTCATTATACTCAAATTATGTATACATTAAGAATCAGCCTTTTCTGAAGAAACATAATTTTAAAGAACAATGGTTCGAGGTGGGCCGTAAGAGGTCCTTAGAGGGAAAAAGAGCGAGTATTTAATAAGTCGCTAGGGAGCAATGGTAGTAGGTAAGGATAAGAGTTTTTTTATTTTTACTCTTTTCTCTTAACGATATACATAAATATATATACTGTATTGCAGGTGCTCAGGTGAATATTACGGTGCAGAACGTGACATAAGTGATCAAAGTGAACGGACTGTCACACAACAACAAGGATAAAAACACACAACAATTATATACAATAGAACAAGTGAAATTCCTTGGGTAGGTCGACGGCGTTTCGATCTATATTGTTTTAGATCTTCATCAGGACAGTTGAGCCTCGTGAAACTACAAGAATTTCAATTACACTCTGTTTCCTGTATGTGTACTTTACTGGCATTCCTACATGTTTGCTTTAATATGCCATTGTTTGGGTGCTCCCGGGAAGGTAAGAAATTAGACTTAAAATAAATTAAATGAAATGGATTCTACAGCATGCACATGTGCTTATTACTATACATGCGTTTTTTGAAGGAATAATAAGGGGGTTATGTGATTTAACCTCACCCTAGTGCGTGGCGCTTATGCAGACACAAGTTATATATAAGCGCATGCATTTACGTAATTGGTTTGTCACAATTTTAAAATGTACCTTAGTGCGTGGCGCTCATGCAGATACAGGTTGTATGTAAGCGCATGCATTTCAGTAATTGGTTTGTCACAATATTAAAATGTACCTTGCCGGTGGGTAGGGCAAGGATAGTCATTCGTACAATACAGCTGGTTGGGTGTCGCTTTTTTCAAAGAATCTGCAGGTAATGTAAATTATATAGGCATTGGTTGGGCTTGGTCGCTGTAAACATGCATTAACTCTGAGCGAGTATGGCAGAATTAAGGGGCTAAGAAATAACCATATTCGCTGCTAAGTTCAAGAAACTTACTTTAAAAATTATCGGAATTACGTCTTCCAATGAGGAATTCAAGTAGCGCTCGTTCACTTCTATGTAGGCAAGGGTCCTACTTGAACTTATAAATCGAGAGACAAGAGTAATTATTAGAACCTATGAAGTGCTATTAGCCATAGTTAGAGTGAAGCGGGCAGGGCTACTTACTTACAGAAGATTAATCAAGTTAAAACACAATCAGTGTAGAAGGGGGTTCCAAAAGCGCATTCGTCGCTATGGTAGAAATTGGCGCCTGAAACTAAAAAACATTTTGGTCAGTGCGTGGCTAGTTTAATTAAAACCAACACGGTGGGCGTAACCGTGTGGTCGGCGCTACACTTACTGAATCGTCGTAGTTCTGTGTGGCAGGAGAAGGGGGTCCGAGTACCTCTTTCGCAGTAGCTCACAATCAAGCGAGCGTCCATAACTCCATTAATAGCGTGTTGAGGTTATTGCGCGCGCAAACCCGGAAGCGTATCTGGGGGGAGCATGCGCGTTGAGGAATAATGGGAGCATGCGTTCGTGATTAGTGTTGGAATTGGGCACATGCGTGGAAAGAGTTGCGAATAAGCTAGTTGCGCAGTGATTAAAACATTCTTAATGGAAACTTAACATATTACTTGAAGCAACCAGGCTAATCCAACGTTAGAGTAAAACATTTTAGAACATTTTCGGAACAGTATTCAGTTGTAGCTTTACAGAAAAAGGAACCTTAAGCAGTGACTAGTTAGTGTATATTGCTAATGAATTCACATAACAATATCCCATAACAATATCCATAGGTTCTGATTCAGGTGCACGTGTTCCACTCATCGAGAGTGTTGAGTCCTTTCTCAATTGTTTTACAAAAGAAAATCCATTTGCATTCCAGGCGATTTAGTATTGTTTGTTGATTGCCTCCTCTGGCATTAGGCATCAGTTTGTCAATAACCTGCCACTTTATTTCATTTTCAGAATGTCCCAGTTCGAGGTAGTGTTCCACCAGCGGAGCTGTTGTTACTTTACAACGGATCCTGCTCCTGTGCTGAGATATTCTGGTCTTTATCTGTTGGGTCGTCTGTCCGATGTATAGTAGTTTGCATGGGCACTCAATACTGTAAATCACATTCTTTGTATTACAATTTGTGAAAAAATTAAGATTGTGCTTACAACTTCCATACTCGAATACTTTAGTGTTGGTGGTGAATTCGCATGCCATGCACTTGTTACACTTAAAATGCCCTAGCACTGGTGGGAGATTCAACCTAGTTTCAATTGTATTATTGCCTAATGCCAGAGGAGGCAATCAACAAACAATACTAAATCGCCTGGAATGCAAATGGATTTTCTTTTGTAAAACAATTGAGAAAGGACTCAACACTCTCGATGAATGGAACACGTGCACCTGAATCAGAACCTATGGATATTGTTATGGGATATTGTTATGTGAATTCATTTAGCAATATACACTAACTAGTCACTGCTTAAGGTTCCTTTTTCTGTAAAGCTACAACTGAATACTGTTCCGAAAATGTTCTAAAATGTTTTACTCTAACGTTGGATTAGCCTGGTTGCTTCAAGTAATATGTTAAGTTTCCATTAAGAATGTTTTAATCACTGCGCAACTAGCTTATTCGCAACTCTTTCCACGCATGTGCCCAATTCCAACACTAATCACGAACGCATGCTCCCATTATTCCTCAACGCGCATGCTCCCCCCAGATACGTTTCCGGGTTTGCGCGCGCAATAACCTCAACACGCTATTAATGGAGTTATGGACGCTCGCTTGATTGTGAGCTACTGCGAAAGAGGTACTCGGACCCCCTTCTCCTGCCACACAGAACTACGACGATTCAGTAAATGTAGCGCCGACCACACGGTTACGCCCACCGTGTTGGTTTTAATTAAACTAGCCACACACTGACCAAAATGTTTTTTAGTTTCAGGCGCCAATTTCTACCATAGCGACGAATGCGCTTTTGGAACCCCCTTCTACACTGATTGTGTTTTAACTTGATTAATCTTCTGTAAGTAAGTAGCCCTGCCCGCTTCACTCTAACTATGGCTAATAGCACTTCATAGGTTCTAATAATTACTCTTGTCTCTCGATTTATAAGTTCAAGTAGGACCCTTGCCTACATAGAAGTGAACGAGCGCTACTTAAATTCCTCATTGGAAGACGTATTTCCGATAATTTTTAAAGTAAGTTTCTTGAACTTAGCAGCGAATATGGTTATTTCTTAGTCCCTTAATTCTGCCATACTCGCTCAGAGTTAATGCATGTTTACAGCGACCAAGCCCAACCAATGCCTATATAATTTACATTACCTGCAGATTCTTTGAAAAAAGCGACACCCAACCAGCTGTATTGTACGAATGACTATCCTTGCCCTACCCACCGGCAAGGTACATTTTAATATTGTGACAAACCAATTACTGAAATGCATGCGTTTACATACAACCTGTATCTGCATGAGCGCCACGCACTAAGGTACATTTTAAAATTGTGACAAACCAATTACGTAAATGCATGCGCTTATATATAACTTGTGTCTGCATAAGCGCCACGCACTAGGGTGAGGTTAAATCACATAACCCCCTTATTATTCCTTCAAAAAACGCATGTATAGTAATAAGCACATGTGCATGCTGTAGAATCCATTTCATTTAATTTATTTTAAGTCTAATTTCTTACCTTCCCGGGAGCACCCAAACAATGGCATATTAAAGCAAACATGTAGGAATGCCAGTAAAGTACACATACAGGAAACAGAGTGTAATTGAAATTCTTGTAGTTTCAGGAGGCTCAACTGTCCTGATGAAGATCTAAAACAATATAGATCGAAACGCCGTCGACCTACCCAAGGAATTTCACGTGTTCTATTGTATATAATTGTTGTGTGTTTTTATCCTTGTTGTTGTGTGACAGTCCGTTCACTTTGATCACTTATGTCACGTTCTGCACCGTATTATTCACCTGAGCACCTGCAATACAGTATATATATTTATGTATATCGTTAAGAGAAAAGAGTAAAAATAAAAAAACTCTTATCCTTACCTACTACCATTGCTCCCTAGCGACTTATTAAATACTCGCTCTTTTTCCCTCTAAGGACCTCTTACGGCCCACCTCGAACCATTGTTCTTTAAAATTATCGTTCTACCCCAGGTTCTACTGTATGGGGTTCCCTTGTTTATAACAAACATTTTCTGAAGAAACACCATGTTAGTTTCATTTCCCTTGCTCTTGCTAGGAAAACATGTGACCTGCTACTGAGTAGAGAGCGAGCCTGAAAGGTCGGCCTGGGCTATGAATGGACCATTGATTCTAACTTGGGAAACTCAAGGTTACATCTGCCTTTCGTGTGGGATGAGCACATTCTTGCAGACGCCGTGCCTGTACTCCCGTGCCTGAGAACGAAAGGGAGTCACCCTTCCTGACCTGCCCATTAACGAATAGCTAAGCTTTGAACTAATCATGTGTGCCATATAGGGTTCCTTCCTGGAGCGAAGGGGCCAAAGTGGTGTTCTTCCTTTTCAAGTGATTATGTGTGTTGAACTGAAAGTATATCATAACCTGTTTGAATATGAACTGGAGTCTTCTTATCACACTGACTGGGTGTGGACGGGGACGCTCCTCTGCGCAGAGTCCATTTAGAATAAATGATTGGAACTTCTTCACTACCAACTGACTGATTATTTGGTAATTGATATTGGGGCTATTGGAGGGTATGGCTCTATTAGACTTATTTTTTCTAGTACAACAGGACGGACCAGCCTCCCCGGTCTCTTGGCAGCATCATATATCTTAGTGCATGTCTTGGGCACTGCCCACCCATAAGAACCATGACACTGCCTGCTCCAATTTGTGGAACCACATCTTACTGAATTCCAAGGGAATAGCTATAAAGAAATATAAAATCTTTGGAAGAAAAATCATTTTAATAACATTACATCTTCCAATTAGTGTCAAGTAAAGATTGTTCATTCTGCGAGAGTCAGATTTAATACTACATAGCAATGGTTGAAGGTTCAGTTCCACTATGGTTTCTGGATTGGAACTTAGCTCAACCACTAGATACATAGCATTAGGCACCACTCGCTGATCTGCAAGCCTAACCTTATCATTAATTACTATTTGTGTCTTACTGCTATTCAGGTAATAGCCGGAGACCGAGCCAAATTGCGAAGTTGCCCAATTTATTTCTTTTAAAGCCTGATGTGGTGCGGATGTAATGATTGCAAGATCATCAGCGTATCCTAAATTTTTTACGTCTCCCCTACAAGCTGAAATTGGCTGAATTACCTGATTCTCCTGTATCAATCTTATTAAAGGGTCGATATAAACCGCAAACAGTAAGGGATAGCTGGGGCACCCTTGTCTTGTGCCTCGCCTTATAATAATTTCTTCCGACTGTGTTCCCATAAGTGCTATTTTGGCTATTGGATCCTGATACATACTCTGGACTGCTTTTAAGAAACCCTCCCCAATCTCATAGTGTTTCCTAACTGCCCATAAAAAAGGCCAGGAGACCCTATCAAATGCGTTTCGGCATCTTGTAAAATTAAGGCCATAGGGTATCCTGTAACCTTAGTGTAATCAAATAATGTAATTGTCCTACGTATATGGTCTATAGTTTCCCGGCCAGGGACAAAGCCGTGTTGTTAAGGGGAAAACATTTTCTTGATTACAGTCGATAATCTATTTGCCAAGATCTTAGAGTAGATTTTAACATCGTTGTTTATCAAGGTAGTAGGCCGATAAGCACTGAGATCCGTAGCCGGCTTCCCTTTTTTTTCAAATATGGCAATCTTTGCATATCTCCATGATACAGGGGAGGGTTCCCCACTTTGTATCAAGCGAAACATTTCGAGCATGATTGGTGCCAACTGAATTCGAAAACTTTTATAGAATTCGCCAGGTAGATAGTCAGGCCCAACAGCTTTCCCCGATGGTACCAAGGCTATAGCTTCAGAAATTTCTCCTAGAGTAATCGGCGCATCCAACATTCCACAATCTTCAGATGAGAGATAATCAGACCGTTTCAAAATATCTGTTGATTTCGCCCTGTAACCAGGATTCTTCTCTGACATCTTTGGAGTATAATATTTGATAACATTTCTGAAAAGCAGCCAGGATTGCGCTTGGATCAGTCACAAAGCCAATATCAGGATCTTAAATTCTTAGAATCAGAGTTTGTGCTTCTTTTTCCCGCTAATAGATGCCCTGCCCTTTCACTAATTTTAATACATTTTTGTCCGCCAGGCAAGATGTCTTCACGCGGTTTTAGCGAATGAGATCTGAGTTATAGCAGATCTAGCTATTATGATTCCAGATTGAGCCATTTCTATATCCCCACCTTCTGATATTAACTCAGCTTTAGTTAATACTTCGTACAGCTGTCTCAACTTATTTTTCTCCTTTTTCTTTACCTCCCATCTGAACTGCGTGGTCTCCCCCCTGATACCAGCTTTCAAAGTATCCGATACATTCTGAATATTAGTGCTGCCCAAATTTTCGTTCAAAAATCTGGTGATCCACATGGCCATATGTTCTAAATACAGACTATCATTGAGTAGTGCCCGATTAAAAGTCCAGCCAGAAACACATCTTTGATTTTTAATATTCAACTCCAGTACCAAAGGGTTATGGTCACACATCACCCGTGGGAACTTAACAATTGTGCTACTCTGTACCCGACTGTAAGAAATAAAAAAATAATCTAATCTTAAGTGAGATCGGTGCGGTGCTGAATAATAGGTGAAACCGGGATCTTGTCCCTGAGTCGCTACCCACACATCCACCAGCCCGTGCAGCTCCCTTAAGTGAATGAGAGACCTACATACTTTCGGCTTCCGACCCGGATATTTTACTTCAGGATGATTGGATATTGCACAGTCAATATTAATATTAAAATCCCCACAGAGTATGACCGGTGCAGGCCGGCCCACCAATTCTACTCTCAGCCAATTAAACAACTCAGGGTCATCTAAAACTGGACCATAAACAGAACACAATGTAAACAGATTATTATTGATTGAACACTGCGTGATAGCCCATCGGCCATATTTATCAGAAGAGAAACGTGAAAAATTAGCCAAGCCCCGGCGGGCAAAGATTGCCACTTCCTTCATTCTAACTTCCTTTTTAGACCATACAATCAACTGATACCCATCCAGCTCCATGATCTCATTTCTACTCCCCTCGATATGGGTTTCCTGAAGGTAGATAATATCCACCTTTAGGATTCGGACATCTTCCGCTACCCTTCGGTGTTTCCAGGAATTATTTAATCCACAAATGTTAATAGTGGCTATCCTAACTCCTCCCATAGCTTATAAAAGAAAACCAACAACCAATACCAATGAAAGAACCAACAACCCACGTTTCTAAATGTCCCGAAAGAGTTCCTTTTAATCCTCCTTTCTATATGAATCCACTCCCCCTCCCAGCCCAGAGATCCCCTCCACCCAAACCCATAACTAAGGCAGAAAAGGTCCTCAAACCCTTGTGATGCCTCCTGCGTTGATGATGCACCCCCTGGTTGCTCCCTGACCTAAGAAAGACAAAAGAAAGAAAAAGAGGGAAGCCAAGCCCTGCCATCCACCCTCTTATCATCCAGATTGATAGTCAAAGCTTATTTACCAATCTGATCCACTTGGCCCATTACCACATATTACCACTGTTTCCCCCAGTTTCCCTCAGTGAGTAGCCTACCCTCCACCCTCACTCCCCAGCCCTGTCCCACCCTCATTTCCATCAATTTACAAAATTCGACCTATGACATATAAAGAAAAAAACACATGGAAAAACCCATAAAGAAAAGAAAATCCACTTCACAGCAGGCAATCCAGGTCAATCCATAATTATCTCATTATGTCATAATATGCCATAAATCACCTAGGGCCATATGTAGGTAAACTATATTTACCGATTCTAAAATACGGAATTTTACCGATTCTGTATTTTAGAATCAGTAAATGCAATGTAGGTAATAATTCGGTAAGTATTATTCGGTATTTACCGAATCGGTATTTACCGATTCGGTAATTCCCATTCATTCCTATGGGCCTGGAATGAAGGGGAATTACCAAATCGGTAAATACTGATTTGGTAAAAGGGTGAACACATTGAAGGGTGGCATGGTGTCACTTTGACACCCTGTTGCACCCCTGAATAGTGCATGAGTGCACATGTTCCACACATACATGCCCAGAGGGCATGTATGTCTGCCACATGTCACTGTTTTAAAATGCAAAAAATTGCTTCTTTTAGGGTTTTCGATATTTACCACCAACTTGTAGTTGGTGGTAAATAACGAATCCTAAAATAGGAAAAGCACTCATTTGAGTGCGCCCTACATTACGGATTCAGTAATTTACCAAATCGGTATTTTAAGAATTTGGTAAGCTACCGATTCCTTAAGTTACCGATTTGGTAAAATACCGAATCCTACAATCATGCCACCTACATCTGAAAAGCCTAATACTGGTCGGTAACGGCCGAAATTCGGTAATTTCGGCCGTTACCGACCAGTATTAGCCTACCTACATCTGGTCCTAGTTCCCAGCTATCTCCTTTAAATAATCCCCTGCCTTAATCTCGGAGGTGAAAACCCGAACCCACGCCCGAAATATGACTTTCAGCCGAGCAAGGGCTCATCAAATAGACTTTGCAGTTGAGTTTCTGAAAAGGAGAGATAAGCTGCCTAAGACGCCATCTTCTCTCAACAGTTGTATGACAAAAGTCTGGTCAGAGAACATCCCCGGATTGTTGGTGTTTTTTTCCTTGCCCCCCCGTCATGCAAGACTTGCTCTGCCCCAGCAGTGCCACCTTTCTTACATGTTTGCGCTGCCTTTTCACCTCTCCCCGCTCGGAGGTAGGGGCCACTTCCATATCTTTTACCATTAATGTCTTTTTGGCAGTGCTCACCTTCACGCTTGATGTCCCGTCCTTAGGGGCTACCCGACGTTGTGCCATCTCACTCCTGTTGGCGTGCTCCTTCAGCGACTTACTCCACCTGCGCTGCACACCAAAACCAAACCCACTAGGGCAGATCATCCGGCTTCGCGGAACCCGAAGCCGGAGTTCTATCAAACGGTGCCAAATTCCACGGAGACCGGGCACCAAAAACATCCAGGGAGCCAAAAAGTCAGCCAGTAATGTCAAATATTAAATATATACTGTGTCCCAAGATCGAAACTCTACTTCAAAATGCTGCTTCAGTAGGGTCTCCTCAAGCGTATCCAGAGGGAAAACCACAAGTCACAAAAAAAACGCCGAGTGTTTTTGTAAAGCCAGGAGCTCCCGCTAGTGGCTCCAATACCGAATGGCGGATCGTTCGGCTGTGCTCGACTTACTCAGCGTTCTCGGCTCAGGGCTACATGGAGTTCCCGGCTTACTGCTTTGCCGAGTCCCGTTGTAGAGTGTCAGACTCCATTATTTTCTGAAGCCACCGGAGCCCGCCCAGAGCACCCCAGGAGCAGCGAAGGATCAGCGGGGAGAGGTACTACACATACGAGGGTTGCAGATCGGGTTTAGTGGGTTTGCAGGGCATTAGCTTCCCCAGCAATAGATGGAGCGGTCTGAGAGCAACAACGCGCAGCTCACACATCCGCCATCTTGCCTCAAAATCGATACCCAGACCTCCTTCATTCTAAGGTATGGAGCTGATTAGAACCTAGAAAAACCTTTGGTAGATTCTTGGCAAAACTAAACCTATGCAAAAGACCATACTTACTTCCTCCCTCGTACTGGACCTTGGTTAGGTACATTGGGGTAGGCGTATTTTAGAAGCACCAGTCGAGTATTTTAGTCTATGTTATTTATGTATTTTTTTTATATGGGTTGGAGACCATACAATGCTCTTACAGTATTATTTCATATTACTGTTTACGCTGTACAAATTATACTTTGCAGTCTGCCTAACAATTGTAGCAGTTCACTTCTCTTGCATGAGAAAGAAGACTGTTCAATAAACCCTTTTTATTGAAAACGCCCGTCTCACTATTTCTCTGCAACTCTGTAGAAACAAAACATGCACGATTGACTGAGTGAACTAGTTATCTATTGTTTCCGCGACTCTGATAGATAAATTCTTATTCTTGGGAAACAAAGTTGTCATGTTTATGCAGTTGTCAGAAACTAATCCATTCTTGTGTATTTGCAAAAGTTTCCAGTGACCTCTGAGTTAGCTGGCACACACACAATTAAATTTAGTATATTCGATAGAGACCTACTGACCTAAGTCCTACGTCAAATCCATAGAATATATTATTCCAATGCGCAGAGCCTATTGGGAATATATGAACTACGCTACACCAGGAAGTACCCATATGCTAAACCAATCGCACACTCAATACCTATGCACTCATCCAATCACACAGGCACTACCCATGTACTCATTCAAACACCAGGCACTACCCATATACTCATCCAATCACCCAGGCACTACTCTTGCACTCATCCAATCACCCAAGTGCTACCCATGCACTCATCCTATCACCCTGACACTAATCATATTCTCATCATCTCACCCAGACGCTACCCAGGCACTCACACAATTACCCAGTCACTATCCGTGCACTCATACAATCACCCATACAGTCATCCAATCACAATGGTACTACCCATACACTCATCCAATTACCCAGGCAGTACCCATGCACTCATCCAATCACAAAATTACTAACAATGCAGTCATACAATTACCTGGGCACTGCCCATTCAGTCATACAATTTCCCAGGGCCTACCCATGCACTCATCCAGTCACTCCGGCACTACCCATGCACTAATCCAATCAACCTAGCACTACCCATACACTCATCCAATCACCCAGGCACTCATATAAACAACCTGGCAGTACCTATGCAATCATACAGTTACCCCAGCTCTACCCATGCACTCATACAATCACTCAGGCACTACCCATACATTTATGCAATCACTCAGGAACTACCCATACACTCATCTAATCGAACAGTAACTTCCCATGCAGTTATAAAATTACCCATGCACTCATCCAATCACTCAGGCACTATCCATGCACTGATCCAATCACCCTGGCACTATCCACACACTCATCCAATCACCCAAGCACAGCCCATGCAATTATACAAACAAGCACTACCTATGCAGTTATCCAATCACCCTTGCACTACCCATACACTCATCCAATAAACCAGACACTACTCATGCAGTCATACAATTACCCGGACACTCATCCAATCACCCAGGCAATACCCATACACTGATCCAATCACGTTGGTGCTAGCCATACACTCATCCGACCACCCAGGCAATTATGCAAACAACCAGGCACTACCTATACAGTCATACAAATACCCAAGCGCTACCCATGCACTTGTGCCATCACTACTGATACACTCATGCAATCACCCAGGCCCTGCTCATGCACTCATACAATCACCCAGGCACTACACATACACTCAACCAATCACCCAGGTACTACCCATACATTCATGCAATCATCAAGGCACTATCCATACACCTATACAATCAACTGGGCACTACCCGTGCAGTTATACAATTTTCCAGGCTCTACCAATGCCCACTGCCCAATCATGCAGACACTAATCATGTACTCATGCCATCACCCAATCACTACCCATGCACTTGTTCAATCACTTTGGCACTGGTCATGCACTCATCCACTCACCCAGGCACTGTACATACACTTGTGCAATCACCCAGATACTACCCATGTACTTATCTAATTACCCAGGTATTTCCTATGCACTAATCCAATCATCCAGGTACCACTTATGCAGTCATACAATTATCCAGGCACTACTCAGGCAATCATGCAGTTACCTAGGCACTACCCATGCACACATTCAATCACCCAGGTACCAATAAGGCACTCATCCAATCACCCTAACACTACCCATACACTCATGCATTCATCAGCGCACTACCCATACACTCATGCAATCACCTGGGGACTACCCATGCACTCATCCAAACACCCAGGCACTACACATGCACTGATCCAATCGCCCAAGCACCAGCATGCACTCAGCCAATCATCCAGGCACTACCCATGCGCTCATCCAATCACCCAGACACAATCCATGCAGTCATACAATTACCCAGGCACTACTGTTGCGCTTATTTAATCATCCATGCACCACTCATGCACACATTCTAATATCCATACACCACTCAGGCATTCATTTATTCATTCAACATATGTTTTTAACCAGAAAAGGTGCTTCTGAAAAGAACCATTAATTTTCTTTTTTTTGGAACTGATTTTGATTTATTTTGTTTACATTTTCTACTTTTTTTTATTTTTTCAAAAATAAAATAGCAACAAAAAACATAATTGTGAGCACTGACTAAAACATTGTGGTTGAAGTGCTGCAATGAAAAAAGGGAAAAAATTAACAAGTATGTTTTTTCATATTCAGAAAAATTAGCTTGCTCCAGTCATCTGGACCACAGACTGCTTTCCCGCTGTTAAGATGGTGTGACAGTCCATGCAGACTGTAACAAAATGCTTTAGTTCTGGTAATATTTCACTGTATCTTCTCTCCACTTCAGCTGGAACTTTGTCACCAGGAGCAGTTGCTGGAGGTCTGGAGACTGATGATCCCTCTCCTTTTCTCTCTCTCTCTGCAATTTTTAGATGATGCTTGTGTTAAGTTTTCAAGTGGCACAACATGCTTGTTGTACCACATGAATATTTTTTTGCTGTGCCTTGAGAAATTGTATTCTTAAACATGCTGCACCTCACCAATTTAGCTTCGGTCTTTGATTCATCAGACAGAATAACAAAAAAATGCCAAGCTGTGCTTTGTTTCTTCATTGGTGGTTCTAGATAGGAAGACTGTTCATGTTCAGCTGAATGCTCCTGTTCTTCAACAATTTCTACAAGTTGTAGGTTTTTCTCTGGTTGTTCTGATGCCATTTTATTTTTTTTAAGTAGCTAATTAAGCAAAACAACAGTACAATCTTGAAAATCAGTTTGGGACAACAACTATAATAAACTAACCACTAACTAGAAAGTTAAAGAAGGGAGAAATGGGTGTGTAATTTCTTTCATAAAGGAAATTGCGTAAACCAATGAAATTTCTTTAATTGGTATTCAGGTGTTATTTGCTACTACCGACATCATCGCAACTTCTGGTGTCACTACGTACGTGCCGCGTAAGCGCTCCCGGAAGCGCTCCGGAGCGCGTAGCGTAAGCGCGTCAAGCCATGTGACCTTAAAAGAACACTTTTCATTGGTTCATAACAGTTTTTTTTAAGCCTGGGCGGAAAATCCGTTCCGCTCGCGGATTTTGCAGATTTTCGGTACATTCGCGATCCGCGAACTCCCGCGAATTTACCAAAAATCCGCAAATCCGCGAGCGGCGGATCCGGGGGGCAAAAGTTCAAGCCTTCAAGCTTGAAGTTGTAACTATTTTAGGATGGCGCCGGCAAACTGCCAGCGCCATCCTAAAATAGTTACTAAGTTAGCTTCAACAGGAAGCACAAATAGATAAAATAAAGCTGGTGCTCGAGCACCTGCTTTATTTTATCTATTAGTGCTTCCTGTTGAAGCTAACTTAGTAACTATTTTAGGATGGCGCTGGCAGCTTGCCGGCGCCATCCTAAAATAGTTACAGGATGATGGACAGCTCACTCAAGGGATATGAAGGGCAGGGTTCATTCTGGCACGATGGTCCTGTCACAAAAATTAAACCTCAACAGGAAGCACTTACAGATATCAATAAAGCATGTGCCCTAGTTGAAGCTCAAATTCAGTGACGCATTCATCAGCCCAAAAACAATCGTGAGCATTGTCGAGGCTGGGCAGGTGTGCTTTCTTCCCAAATCTACCGTCAAAAATCAGCTGTGATGCTGGATAAAGGCCTTTGCATCCTTGACTTTCACAAGCGCAATCCCCTGGCTGTTCCTGTGACCAGGAGCTTCTTTCTCTTCATCTGCTGCTCTGATCGGTCTCTGACCTTTTATACACACCAGAGACATGTGTGCTCGCATGTAAGGCCCGTCTGTTTGGCGCCGCCCACACACTTGCGGTGTGAACCGTCTTCCCGCCATTTACCCACTATGATGGACAGTTGAAGCTCAAATTCAGTGACGCATTCATCAGCCCAAAAACAATCGTGAGCATTGTCGAGGCTGGGCAGGTGTGCTTTCTTCCCAAATCTACTGTCGAAAATCAGCTGTGATGCTGGATAGAGGCCTTTGCATCCTTGACTTTCACGAGCGCAATCCCCTGGCTGTTCCTGTGACCAGGAGCTTCTTTCTCTTCATCTGCTGCTCTGATCGGTCTCTGACCTTTTATACACACCAGAGGCATGTGTGCTCGCATGTAAGGCCCGTCTGTTTGGCCCCGCCCATACACTTGCGGTGTGAACCGTCTTCCCGCCATTTACCCACTATGATGGACAGTTGAAGCTCAAATTCAGTGACGCATTCATCAGCCCAAAAACAATCGTGAGCATTGTCGAAGCTGGGCAGGTGTGCTTTCTTCCAAATCTACCATCGAAAATCAGCTGTGATGCTGGATAGAGGCCTTTGCATCCTTGACTTTCACGAGCGCAATCCCCTGGCTGTTCCTGTGACCAGGAGCTTCTTTCTCTTCATCTGCTGCTCTGATCGGTCTCTGACCTTTTATACACACCAGAGGCATGTGTGCTCGCATGTAAGGCCCGTCTGTTTGGCCCCGCCCACACACATGCAGTGTGAACCGTCTTCCCGCCATTTACCCACTATGATGGACAGTTGAAGCTCAAATTCAGTGACGCATTCATCAGCCCAAAAACAATCGTGAGCAATGTCGAGGCTGGGCAGGTGTGCTTTCTTCCCAAATCTACCGTCGAAAATCAGCTGTGATGCTGGATAGAGGCCTTTGCATCCTTGACTTTCACGAGCGCAATCCGCAAAAAAAAATCCGCAGATCCGCGGATTTTGCGGATCAACAATTCGCAAATCCGCAAAATCCGCGGATCGTGGATCCGTGAAATCCGCCCATGCTTAGTTTTTTTCCAAATATTGAAAGCCCCCACCCATTTCCCTCACTATCACTTTGAACTTGGAGAGAGCAAGAGGTGTTCTTTGGATTATCTGCTGCATCTTTTCTTTTTCAGAAAAATGGCTGGAAGACAACCAACCTCCAGTGACTCAGAAGAAGATTTTTTGCCTTAGGACCCTCCTCGGCGCAAAGTCAAGGAACACTTCATCTGGAAATTTTTTACCTTCCCCGAAGGAGAAAAGAAGGTGAATGCGGCAAAGGTGTGCTGCAAGATCTGTGGCACCACTTTATCACGTGGGAATCCAAATAAAACATACAGCTTTGGGAATTCCACTTTATTAAGGCATGTTGAAAGGAGACACCCCATCAACTATGCAAGGGAGGGAGTCAGGGACCTGGCACGCAATCCCCCAGCAGATGGCGGCAGCACCTCGACTGGTGGAGCATCACCTTCGGGAAGTCAAGCTGCAAGATTGTTCCCAAAAATACAGCCGGTCTTTGCAGGCCTCAAAATTGTCTGCATGGATTGCTATGGGGAGCAGAGCATAGAACTTATTGCTCGTAAAAAAACAATACCACCGCTGCTCCACCCACCACTAATGTTTCTCCTTTTTTTTGCTCCTGTTGAGCAGTTTTGGATTCCCTGGTTTTGTTTTTCTCCCCAAAAAAACCCCAAAACGTTTAAAATCGTTCTAAAAAAGTTAAAAAAAATATAACATCAAAAAAAAAGAAAAACAAGTTATTTTTAAAACTACCTCCAATTCTCCAAAAAGAGCTATGGGCCAGATGTAGGAGCCCAAATACCGGTCGGTAATGGCCGATTTCAGCCGTTACCGACCGGTATTTAGGAATTGGCATGTAGGGGACCAATTTTACCGATTCGGTAAATTTACCGAATCTGTAAATTTACCGAATCGGTAAAATAACGAATCGGTATTTTTACCGATTTGGTAACTTCCAGATGTAGGTGGGACTCTTCTGAGTCCCAAAGGCCTTTCAGATTCGGTATTTTACCACCCAATCCAATTGGGTGGTAAAATACCGAATCCAGGTGTGCATGCACATGTGTGCATGCACACCTATGCTATGTCACAGACAGACATGCCCTTAGGGCATGTCTGTGTGCCACATGGCACACATGCCTGTATTCAGGGTGCTAGAGGGTGTCAAAGTGACACCCCTTTCACCCTTGCTGGATTCAGTATTTACCGAATCGGTAAATACCGATTCGGTATTGCCCATTGATTCCTATGGGCTTCAAGGCCCATAGCAATCAATGGGCAATTTTTACAGAATCGGTAATTCAATTACCGATTTTACCTAAATCTCCCTCCTTCTATTTTACCGATTCATAAATACCGAATCGGTAAAATTCGGTATTTATGATTCGGTAAAATAGAATTACCTACATCTGGCCCTATATTCCTTATATTTTTTGTTATTTTTTTTTTAAAAAAAGAATGTATGTGAAGGGGAGAAAGAGACTGAAGGAACAAATGACAGAAGGGGAGAATAAGAAATTATAAATTCACATTTTTCAATATTGTCACCTGTGTCCAATCACAGTTTGCATCTCTTAGCTTAAAGGGTACTCTGTGCCTGAGTCTCATCTCACTCTGTGCCTGTGTCTCATCTCACTCTGTGCCTGTGACACTCAGTGTGTTCCTTGTCAAAAATGAGTGAGATGAGACACAGGCACAGAGTGAGATGAGACAGAGGCACAGAGTGAGATGAGACACAGACACAGAGTGCGATGAGAGACAGGCACAGAGTGAGATGAGACACGCAAAGAGAGAAATGACACACACAAAGAGAGAGATGGGGCAGACACAGAGTAAGATGAGACACAGGCACAGAGTGAGATAAGACACAGGCACAGAGTGAGATGAGACACAGGCACAGAGTGAGATGAGACACAGGCACAGAGTACCCTTTAAGCTAAGAGATGCAAACTGTGAGCAGACACAGGTGACAATATTGAATAAATGTGAAAATATAATTCCTTATTTCACACAGACACTCAGTGTGATCCTTTTCAAAAAAAGTTAAAGTCATACATTTTACCATAAAACATGTAGCATAGTAAATCGTTTTAGACACAGAGCACAGCCCATATCAATGACCACTACATTACAAGGCAGAAATCTGACTCATTTCCAAAATACTTTTCCAATATGCACCATTCATTTTTTGCCAGCATTACATAATAACATGAGACACAATGCAAAAACAAACAGTACCCTTTAAGCTAAGAGATGCAAACTGTGAGCAGACACAGGTGACATTATTGAAAAATGTGAAAATATAATTCTTTATTTCACACAGACACTCAGTGTGATCCTTGTCAAAAAAGTTAAAGCCATACATTTTACGATAAAACATGTAGCATAGTAAATCTTTTTAGACACAGAGCACAGCCCATATCAATGACCACTACATTACAAGGCAGAAATCTGACTCATTTCCAAAATTCTTTTCCAATATGCACCCTTAATTTTTTGACAGCATTACATACTAACATGAGACACAATGCAAAAAGAAACAGTACCCTTTAAGCTAAGAGATGCAAACTGTGAGCAGACACAGGTGACATTATTGAAAAATGTGAAAATATAATTCCTTATTTCACACAGACACTCAGTGTGATCCTTGTCCAAAAAGTTAAAGCCATACATTTTACCATAAAACATGTAGCATAGTAAATCTTTTTAGACACAGAGCACAGCCCATATCAATGACCACTACATTACAAGGCAGAAATCTGACTCATTTCCAAAATACTTTTCCAATATGCACCCTTCATTTTTTGACAGCATTACATACTAACATGAGACACAATGCAAAAAGAAACAGTAGCCTTTAAGCTAAGAGATGCAAACTGAGAGCAGACACAGGTGACATTATTGAAAAATGTGAAAATATAATTCTTTATTTCACACAGACACTCAGTGTGATCCTTGTCAAAAAAGTTAAAGCCATACATTTTACCAAGAACATTTAGCATAGTAAATCGTTTTAGACACAGAGCACAGCCCATTTAAATGACCACTACATTACAGTCCACAAACTTGACTCATTTCCAAAATACATTTCCAATATGCACCATTACATTTTTTACCAGCATTACAAAAAACATGACACACAATGCAAGAATAAAGAAGCTCAATATGCTTCTTAATCTTCCCCATAGTGCATACAGCACTCTATCTATATTAAAAGAATCATAACTCACCTTTAAAAATACTTTGGAAGATTTAGAACAGTGTTAGTCACACACACCAGATTTTCTTAAGCAGAATCTCTGAAATGCACCTCACACACTGCAACCACAAATGGCCCTGATTCCCTGTAATTCTTCACACATATCCCTGGACTTAACCAATCAAAATTCTTCCCACACTATTTCAAAACAAACTGACATTTTAATTTGTTCTACATTTCAACACATTCAAACTCACATAATATTCACCCATCCCCCTAGTGCTCATTCAGCCTGTTACCATGGTAACTCCCACCTATCTCAGCACACAGGTGAAAAGTTAATCATACTATGTTGCAAATGAACTCAGCAAGGCGGTTTGACCTCTCAATACACTAGCTAATCATGTGCAATGATTCTTTCAATGACTTTTTCTCAACCAGTAGAATTACTTTTTTCAAAAAACACCAGCATGCACCCTAATTTTCAGAGGAGAATTTTAAGAAACCACCAATCATTTCTTGTTTTTCAAGTGCACTGAATCTCAGCAACTTTTTTTCATAACTCCTACTTTCAAACTGCCATTTCATTTCCACAACTCATCTGAATACAACCACATCTACCTTCAAGATGCCATGCCTAAAGTCTGGATTGTGGGTCATAGCTTTGTTCACTGGAGTGAAAAATATGCAGCAAACAGAGGTATTCACAACCTTGATTTACCAAATGTGGATATTATGTGGATTGGCCAGAGAGGATTGAGATGTCACCAATTGATACCATTGGTAAAATCCTTTATGCATCTGCCACACCCTGACCTCATAATTGTGCACAGTGGTGGAAATTACCTGAGCACTTTGACTGGGGTAGGTCTGGAAATGCTTTTAAAGGACATCTTTGGGCAATTGATGTCACTTTTTCCAAAAACTGCCTTGGTATATTCTAATATATGCCAAAGGGAAAAATGGAACTGGCCCAACCAATTTTGTCCACAGATGGGGAAAGCAAGGAAATATGTGAATAAATCTGTTTCTGCTTTCCTCAGAGACTATGGTCTGGGTTCTATATACCACAACAATTTGCGTTACAACATGCAAGACATCTATAGGAGAGATGGTGTACATTTCACAGATGAGGGGAATAGAGTCTTCCTCTTGAATTTTAGATTCTGTATTGGTACCTACTTGTAGTTACAAAAAACACCCACATAACACAACAGTTCTTTTCAGAGCTACCCTACCTCTAAGCACTCCAAATTATTTTTTTACTCTAATTTTTTTCACTGTTTTTCCCCGTGGTGCGCTCAGGGTACGCGAATATGGGAACGCACCCAGCGCTTACCCAGCGAAAATAAAAAATAAAAAATTAGTTTTTTTGACCTTCAGGGTCCTTCTACGCCCCTCTCTGAAAACCAGGGGTTCAGGAGGTGTCTACCCTGCCCCCTTTTAATCATTTCCCCCCTTTTTTTTTCACCTCTTGTGTCTCGATTCTACCGAGACACAAGACGGCGGACTCTCCGGACTGTTTAGAATGTTGACAGACACCCAGGAGCCAATCAGATTTCCGCTCACGCACTTCCGTGGCGCGCCGGGTGCGCTCACCGGTACGCATACCCCAAAGCGCTCGGAGCGCGCATATAGATATATACATTTTTTTAAGGTAATTTTCGTAAAAACCACTGGAGCAATTTTCACCAAATATAGAAAAGGCACTTCTGCGTACCAGTCCCTACGTTTTGGAACCACCCTTTTTTCTCTGCCCGCGCATGACGAATCCCCCCAAAATCTCCAGGGAAGGAGCGGAGCTGGCCTAAATTTTTAAAATTACACGCAAATTCCTCAACCGGCGCCAAAGTTATTCCCAATAGAATGTTTAGGATTATATATATATATATATATTACCTAGTGGCAGTCGCCAGTAGGTAGTTATAGTTAGGACCTAGTTTCCATAGGAAATACGCAACATTCTATTGGGACTAGGTCCTAACTATAACTACCTACTGGCGACCGCCAGTAGGTAATATATATATATATATATATTACCTACTGGCGGTCGCCAGTAGGTATATATAGTTAGGATTTTTTCCCTATGGGATTTTTGAAAATTCTATGTCTAATAACTTTGGCGTTTGTGGACGGAATTGGCTGAAATTTTCTGGAAAATGGAACATTTTGTTTCTGAGCAGCCTCTGAAAATTTGGGGGGGGTTCGTCCAGGGGGGGCCGAGAAAAAAGGGGGGTCCCAAAACGTGTTTTTAACATTGAGTTTTCCATAGGGCGGTTGGCCTCAATTTTAGCCCGAACGGCTGAATGGATTTGCACGAAACTTGGCAAAATTGTAGGGACTGGTAGCCCGATGTGCCTTTTGTAGGTCTCAATATATGTGCTCCAGTGGATTTTGAGAAATTAACGTTTAAAAAAAGATATATATCTGTAACAGCGGACCGGGCAGCGCTCCAGTTCGCGTACTTTTCGCGTAACGGAACTTCGCGTAGCGAAGCTGATTGGCTCTCCGGTGTCTGTCAACATTCTAAACAGTCCGGAGCGGCCGCCATCTTGTCTCTCGGGAGGATTGAGAGACAAGAGGAGGCCAAAACAAAGGTGGAAATAACCATAAGGGGGCATAGTAGATCCTCCCTGATCCCCTAGGTTTAATGTGGAGGCTTTAAAAGGGCCCCGCGGGGCAAAAAAAAAAATATATATATATTTTTTTTTTTCGTGGTTAGCGCCCGGTCCGCGAACCGGGAAGCGTTCTAGGCAGCGTACTATCATGAAAAATGAATGATAGACTTTTCAAATACTGTATGTTAATTGATTGTTGGTTTTGTTGATTATTTTTTAATTTTTTTATTTTTTAAGCAATTATTTATTATTGTGATTGTGTTTCAACATTTAATAACATTTCTAACATTTCACTAGTTTATGAATTACATATAAAAATGATTAAAGACTCAAATAATTTTTTAATATTACATATAATTTTATTTTTCGGATTGTTTTTCAAAATTTAATAGAATGTCTAACATTTGACTGTCAGATATGTCCTCTTGTTGAGTGAACATAACTTCCCACATCATAATGAAGTAAATGATCCACAGATTCTACACATTGAACTAATTCATGGTCCCGTGATTCATCCATGAAATCTGAGTCATCATTGTCCTCAATATCTTTTTCTGTGTTGTTCTCCAGAACAATTTCGAAGGAAATATTCTGCTCTCCTTCCATTTTCTTGCTGTAATTTGCATAAAAAATAAATATATCAGTAGAGATAGGGCACTGTTGGGTTTAAGTTCAGACAGGTACTTGTGAGTTTATAACAGAGAAGTAATCTATGGGCACTGTATGGTTTCAGGCGTGAAGTAGTACTATTAAAAAGTGCCTGTGAAGAAGCCTAAGTAAATTCATAATTATACCACAGGAACCTAAATCAATCCATAATTATAATAAAGAAGCCTTTCTCAATGTCTAACTCTTACAGAGGGATAGTATAAAACTATCTGAAAATGTTTTCACATTTATAAAATAATATCTCACCTTCTAAAAAGAAGTTTAAGTTGTGAGTGAAAATGATCTTGCAATGTAATTCAGGAAGTAGTAGTCAAAATGGCTGTGTTTCTCTCTCTTTCTTTATATATATTCAGGTACATAACCAATCAAATGTCAGGTAAAAAAAGTAGAAAATGAAAGTAACATTTTCATTGGTTGTCAATTCCAACACTTCAGATGTGTTTTGAGAAGTAATTTACCTCAGGGTATTTAGAGAGGTCTACAGGTTAAATGGTTAAATGGAATTCCAATCAAATTTGTGAAAATGGTAGGGATTGGTATGTAGTATGAGCTAATCTATATTTGGTGAAATTGTCTCCAGTAGATTTTCTGTGAACTACTTTCCCACCTTTTTTGATGGTGCGCTTCCCAGGGAGCGACCCGGTACGCGAACTGTTGAGCGCCCCGGTTCGCGAACCTTAAGCGTTACGGGAGTCCACCATTTTGTGGGCACGGTAGAGTTATCTTGACCCCCTAGGTTTTGTGAGGGTGGCTGAGGAGGCTTATATGTGCGAAAAAAAACCATATTTTTTAAAAATTTTGCGAGGTTAGCTCCCGGTTCGCGTACCGGGTAGCGCCCCAGGGAGCGTACTTTGTTGAAAATTAGTGAAAAATGTTAGAGTAAAATAATAATTGTGAGTGATTAGATGTAGGGTAGCTCTGAGAAGAGCTTTTGGGTTTATGGTACATTTAGGTACTTATAAGTAGGTACCAATGCACATTTTTAAATTCAGAGTGAAAATTCTGTTGCCCTCATCTGAGAAGTGAACTCCATCTCCTCTGTAGATATCTTGCATGTAGTAACGCAAGTTATTGTTGTACAGGGAGCCCATTCCATGGTCTCTCATGTAAGCTGAAACAGATTTGTTTACATGCTTCCTCGACTTCTCAATTTGTGGACAAAATTGGTTTGACCACCTCCATTTCTGTCTTTGGCATATATTTGAATATACCAAGGCAGTCTGAGGAAAAAGTGCCATTAATTGCTCAAAGGTGTCCTTTAAAAGCATTTCCAGACCTACACCAGTCAAAGTGCCCAAGTCATTACCTCCACAGTGCACAATTATCAGGTCAGGTTTGGGCAAATGCATAAAGGTTTTCACCAATGGTATCAATTGGTGACATTTTAATCCTCTGTGGCCAAACCACTTAATTTCCACATCTTGTAAATTGAGGTTAGGTAATTTCCTGTTTTCAACGTACCTTTGAGCCCAGTGAATATAACTATGTCCAACAATCCAGACAGAAAACATGGTGAGAGAAGGTTCTCCTGCAGTCAGATGAAGTGTGGCAATGAAATGGCAGTTGAAAAAATGAGAGTTTAAAATGAAAAAAACTGTGGAGTTTCTGTGTTCATGAAGCAGTAACAGTGATTGGTGGATTTTGATTGCTGAAAACAGAAAGTTAGGGTGCACGGATGTGTTCTTTGAAAGATGTATTTTGAGTGGTCAATAAAAAATCATTAAATGAAAGAATGCACTGGATATGCAGGTGCACTGAGAGTTCAGAGTTCAATTGCAACATTGTTGTGTGAACTTGCAAACAACAGAGGCCTTCCAAGAGGTGGTTGCCATGCAGAAAAGGCACGAAATGGCAGAGGGGGGAAGGGTTTTCATTTGAAAAAAAGTGAGGGAAGAGTTTTGATTGGGTGACATGAGAGATATGTGTGAAGAATTACAGCATTTCTGTGCTTTTGATAGCTGCAGACTCTGGAGTGCATACCTTTTGCTCTGCTGAAGACAAATTGGTGTGTTTCTGAGACTGTTTTCAAACTCAAAGTATTTGCTAAGGTGAGAAAATATTTCTTTAATTTAGATAGAGAATAGTGTGCTTTAAGGAGAAAATTATGAATTATGTGGCGCAAATTGCTTGTAAATATGCTCCCACCTGTGCATGGAAAATTTAGATTTTGAATGTTTGTGTTACATAGCCATGTTAAAAGTGACCCAACCATGCAGGAAAGGCAATCAAAAAACGCTTTTATGTGTCTTAATGACATTTTAAGTCATTTTCCCATGTGCAGTGTTTTGAAATTATGATTTGAAAATCGTTTTTGAGGTAAAGGAATTGTTTTTAAATTTATGACAAGGACATAATGGTGTATGCTTCTTTATAAGGCAATTGACTGTCCCTGATGTTATTTTTCTCATTTTAGTGTAAGACCTTTCTCTGTGGCGCAAATTGCTTGTAAATATGCTCCCACATGTGCATGGAAAATTTAGATTTTGAATGTTTGTGTTACATAGCCATGTTAAAAGTGACCCAACCATGCAGGAAAGGCAATCAAAAAACGCTTTTATGTGTCTTAAGGACATTTTAAGTAATTTTCCCATGTGTAGTGTTTTGAAATTATGATTTAAAAATCGTTTTTGAGGTAAAGGAATGTTGTTAAAATTTATGTGCGCCATATGCCCCCAAATTTCTTTTTCAGGGGTGCAGCAGGGTGTTATTGAGACACCCCTGCAGCTTTGGAAAAATTCCTCATTTGTGATGAGCAAATTGTTAATCGCAAATTGCACCTTCATTTATATGAGCCTCCTAGCCCATGGAAATGAATGGGTAATTTGCAATTAGCAATTTTCTCATCGCAAATTTGGAATGGTAAAGAATTGCTATTTATTCCTTAAAATTCGCTTTTTTGGAAATGCAAAATAGTTATATGATACATATGGCGGTTGATGTCTAACAAGATAAGAAGCTTAGGGATACATTTATGATGACTGGCGCAATGAAGTAGAAATCACTTACTTCATTGGTAGAGCTTTACATGTATTATCTCCTCTGTATTCTTCATCAAGCGTAACTTTAATCTGCAATCCTGAGTAGGCCTCACTTTAAACAAACCTCTGGATAGGCCACATCTTATTGTTATCCTGAATTAATCATTTAAAATGCTAGGGACAGATTTATGATAGGTGTATGCCTCTTTTGCGCCACTTAGAAAACATTGTCCATGGGGAAATGACTTAAAATGTCCTTAAGACACATGAATGTGTTTTTTTAAAACGTTTGCAATTTTTTTGGGTCACTTTTAACATGGCTATGTGACTCAAACAGTCAAAATCTAAATTCGCCATGCACAGGTGGGAGCATATTTACAAGGAATGTGCTCCATGGGGAAAGGTCTTATAATGTAATATGGGAAAAATGACATCAGAGACACTGAAATGCCTTATAGAGAAGCATACACCATTATGTCCTTGTCATAAATTTGCAAACCATTACTTTTCCCCAAAAACGATTTTCAAATCATAATTTGAAAACACTGCACATGTGGAAATGACTTAAAATGTCCTTAATTCAAAATTTGCGATTCCTTAAATGCAATGTATCAAACAAAAAATATGTAAAAAATGATATTAAGGATTTGGAAACTACCACCAACTTCTAGTTTGTGGTAATTTGCGAATTCTTTTCAAAAAGCATTTTTTTCCAAAAAACAAAAGGTCCCATATGACGCCCATACATGCCCTTAGGGCATGTAGGTGTGCCATATGCCCCCAAATTTCTTTTTCAGGGGTGCAGCAGGGTGTTCTTGAGATACCCCTGCACGCTTGAAAAAATTCCTATTTTGTGATGAGCTAATTGCTAATCGCAAATTGCAACCTTCATTCCTATGAGCCTCCTAGCCCATGGAAATGAATGGGTAATTTGCAATTAGCAATTTGCTCATTGCAAATTAGGAATAGTAAAGAATTGCTATTTATTCCTTAAAATTTGCTATTTAGGAAATGCAAAATAGTTTGATGGTACATATGGTGGTTCATCTGTAACAAGATAAGAAGCTTAGGGATACATTTATGATGACTGGCGCAATAAAGTGGACATTACTTACTTCATTGGTAGGCCTTTACATGTATTATCTCCTCTGTATTCTTCATCAAGCGTAACTTTAATCTGCAATCCTGAGTAGGCCTCAACTTAAACAAACCTTTGGATAGGCCACACCTTATTGTCATCCTGGATTAATCATTTAAAATGGTAGGGACAGATTTATGATAGGTGTATGCCTCTTTTGTGCCACTGTGCGTCACTTTTATGATGCAACGGCGGTGCTAATTTGCAATTAGCAATTTGCTCATTGCAAATTATGAATGGTAAAGAATTGCTATTTATTCCTTAAAATTTGATATTTAGGAAATGCAAAATAGTTTGATGGTACATATGGTGGTTCATCTGTAACAAGATAAGAAGCTTAGGGATACATTTATGATGACTGGCGCAATAAAGTGCACATTACTTACTTCATTGGTAGGCCTTTACATGTATTATCTCCTCTGTATTCTTCATCAAGCGTAACTTTAATCTGCAATCTTGAGTAGGCCTCACCTTAAACAAACCTCTGGATAGGCCACACTTTATCGTCATCCTGGATTAATCATTTAAAATGCTAGGGACAGATTTATGATAGGTGTATGCCTCTTTTGTGCCAATGTGCGTCACTTTTATGATGCAGCGGTGGTGCAAAAGATTTGCTATGAGGCGACAACATTACAAATTGATGCATTTAGGCAGATATGTCATGGTGTAAAAAAAACGTACCACATGAAACCGATGCAGCAGTGATGCAAAAGATGCACCATGTCGTAAGACAGGCCTCACTTGGGGCCATATGTATCAAGCTAATTAGCATTCGCAAAGATCAAAATTCTACGAATTTTGGCCTTTGCGAATGTTAATTAGACAAATGGTATGTATCAAACAAGTTTGATGCAAAATAAGGAGTAGCAAAATTTGCTATTCCTTATTTTGCAATTGCACTGAAGGATTTGCAAATTTTGTGACTACTTAAATGCAATGTATCAAACAAAAAATATGTAAAAAATGACATTAAGGATTTGGAAACTATTGTGGTAAATTGGTGGTAATTTGTGAGTTCTTTTCAAAAAGCTTTTTTTAAAAAAAAAAAAAGGTCCCATATGACGCCAACACATGCCCTTAGGGCATGTATGTGTGCCATATGCCCCCAAATTTCTTTTTCAGGGGTGCAGCAGGGTGTTCTTGAGACACCCCTGCACCCTTGGAAAAATTCCTAATTTGTGATGAGCAAATTGCTAATCGCAAATTAAACCTTCATTCCTATGAGCCTCCTAGCCCATGGAAATGAATGGGTAACTTGCAATTAGCAATTTGCTCATCGCAAATTAGGAATGGTAAAGAATCGCTATTTATTCCTTAAAATTCGCTATTTAGGAAATGCAAAATATTTTGATGATACATATGGCAGTTCATCTCTAACAAGATAAGAAGCTTAGGGATAGATTTATGATGACTGGCGCATCACCAGGGATGTGCCAGTCATCTTGCGCCGCTGTTCCGCCACCCATGGTGTGCTGCATTTACAATGCGGCGCAGCATGGGGCAAAAACAGCACAGATGCTTGACGCATCTGTGCCGTTAAGGTGGCGCATTGCTGGAGTTGTATCGCAAGTGCGATGCAGCTCCAGCAAGGCTCAGGGGTGCACCATCTCCACAATGTTGCGTCAAGACCTATGCCTGCTTCAAGCAGGCGCAGGGTTTTGACGCAGGTTTCTCCTCTCTGATTGTAAATGCGGCACACCATGGGTGGCAGAGCAGTGGTGCACGTTAACTGGTGCATGCCTGGGGATGTGCCATTTAACATAAATCTGCCCCTTTACATTTAAGTATGTGCAGGGGACACAGAGTCGGTGAGGCTTATCCAAGGTTAAGAAGAGATGAGTCCTGTTCAGTGAAAAATTAGACATAGGCTTCACCTGCTCAGCATCGCTGGACATGGCTAAATAATAGCTGCAAAATGTTACTCTTGTTAAACAATTTTACTATTATAATCTGTGAGATTTGTCTCTTACTCTGCAACATCTCATTGTTGTTATCTTTCTTTAAAGATAAAGACAACCTCAACATGAGCGACAATCTGCAATCAGTTGATTTTGACCTCATCATTGAACTTGTAATTGAAACATCAGTGGATGTTGATCCCTTGGATGATTTAAATCCTGAGGATGAAGAAGAGCGTGATGAGGATGCAGATTTGTCCGAATTATATGATATAGGATGGGAAGCTGACCTGCTTGAGCCTTTGGAAATATAAACATTTATTTTTAAAATTTATAATTAATAAAAAGTAAAAAGGTAAACCGTTTAATTTAAAAATAAAGACACCTTCAAAAGCAGGTTATGTGTAGTGTCTTCAATAAAATATTAAAATATGCTCATAAAATTAGATCAGATTCACATATAAAATAGCATAGGTAACATAAATATAAATGTCATTTCTTTTCTGGTATTTCTGTATTGTAAATTTGCCAACGACTAAAAAATCTTCTAATTAAAATGTCAAGTAGTGTGTTAAGTTTTTGATCACTGTTACTGATTTACTGTTTGGTAATAATGGTTAATAACATTATTTATTATATTTTTCCACAGATTCAACTGCAGATCATTTCAAGATTTCACCATGCCTACAATAGAAAGACAGATAAAGGCTGCAAAACGTCAAAGACAGCAGGTGAAAAAAAATACGCAGCAGTCCTCTAACAAAAAGATTTGTCAAGTCACGAAGAAAGCACCGGGTAAGAGCACAAAACAATTTATAAGAAATATGTGTAGTAAAAAAAATATTATTACAGAAAATGTTTCAGTCCATAAAACGAGAAGGAAATCAAATGGAAAGGAAAGGCCAATGAAAAATGTTACTGCTAGAGCAAGAGATAACTCTGTGCATGATAGTAGAAGGAAACAACAGTTTAGGGAGATTCGTAAACGAATGTTCCGGAACAGGATAATTGGCAATTTGTTAAAAAATATTAAGAAAGGTCAACAGAAACTGGTTTTTTATAAGACAAAAAAAAAAGTTGAGAAAGTTATTGATCAGGCATTTGAAATTAAACGTAAGTTATTTATTTTGATAATCAATAGAATTAGGAAGCTAAACAAGGCAATTTTTGATTTCAAAAGAAATAGTAGATGGAAGAGAATAGTTAATCGTAGTAATTTTTGTGAAGTTTTTTCTGGAGAATGGATGCATAGTTCAAGCTGTGAGGCATTTTTTAATGAGGAGAGTTATTTCCAGGATAATGATTTGGTGCATGCAGTTGACACCAGTGGTCGTGCTTATGAAGTGAAAGATGGTTGTCCAGTTGAAAAAGAAAAACTTGTCACAACAGAGGCAGAAGAGGTGTTAGGTAATGAGGTTTTAGGAAGACGTGCTAAGGGTCCTGTGTACACCTGGAAGTGTAGTAGTATTTGCAGTGTGCGACAGGATTCCATCAATTTGCTTTGTGATTTTGTACGGTCATTTAATAAGAAAAGTTTGAAGCAGAAAATGATGTTGTTGCAAGAATTAGATCCTTGCAGAGTAAGAGAAGTGACAGGTTTGCATGGACATTCACTGGCTTGTCTTTCCAGGAGAGTATGCCAGAGTGTTTTTCATCATTTCAGGATGCTAGCAGTGCATCATAACAAAGTGAGGAAATTAGTTAGAATGTTGTATTATGCTAAGAGTCCAGCAATTATGCTTAAACAATTATGCGCTGCTCTTTTGCATGGTTATGAAATAGATGTGAAGAATATATGTGAAGAAATTGAGTTTTGTTACTTTGGAAGTAAAGAGGAGAATGTTGAAATTGAGCAAGAAGAAGAGGGTCATGTGGAAGATAGTGTACAGGTTTCCAGTACAGATAATTTCCAGAGGGAAATTGCGACGTTTGAGGTGAAATCAAGTGAGAGGCCTAATTTCACTTGTGTGTGTTGTCGACGCACTTATTATAAGAATCAGACTAAGTTAGTGGATTTATATGCAAAAAGTGAAAGGGAAAATAATAGTGAATGGAAGGATTTTGCAACATACTTGATGGTAGAAAATTGTTTTGATTTGGGATTGGATCAACGTGTGTGTACTTATTGTTCTTGCAAATTAAATCAAAACCAGATGCCTGCTAGAGCAGTTCATAATAATCTGGAATTGGTTGAGATTCCTTCTGAATTGAAGGATTTAAATACTTATGAATCTATTTTGATTCAAAGTATCCATCCCTTGCAGGCTATTGTAAGAATGGAGCCAAAGACAGGGAAATTGCCTCCATCAGATTTACAGAGAGGATTAAAGGGAAGAGTTGTTTATTTGCCTCTAGATTTGAAGAAAAACATTAACACAATTGGAGTAGAAAAAGTGGAAGAGGAACCTCTGGTTATCTTAGTTAATGGGGTTCCGACAAAGAATAAGAAAATATGGCAAGATTTAGTAGATGTTAGGAAAGTTAAAAAGGCAACATTGTATTTGAAAAAAAATAATAAATACTATAAGAATGTATATGTTGCAGAAGAGGAAGTAAGTGAGGAAGAGGATAGCGATTTGTGTGCTGGTCAAATTGAGAAAGTAGAACCCTCTACTAGTGAAGAAATATATGAACATTATAGTGTTCATCCTTTGCATTCCAAGGAAGTCATGGGGAATGCTATTGAGTTGTTTCAAATGAAACAAGCCAAAGGGAGTCCCATTAGTGTTTGGGAGGAAAGTTTGGAAGCTCGGTGTTTCCCACAGCTTTTTCCAACATGTCAGGGAGGAAGATATGATGAGCGACCTCATCAAATTCCTGCTTCTGAATACCGGACTTTGTGATTGTATGCAGGAGATGCTAGGTTTCGACAATGCATTCCTTATTTGTTTCATCTCCTGTTTGAAAGCGATCTGTCTGGACTGTCATATGCAGTGAACCACATCTTGAAAAGTGGTATACACATGCAAAACATCTCGGCAAGTGACTTTATGGATAAAGTCAATGTCCAAGATAGTATTTTGGATTCTCACCTGATTAATCTCATGGCGTGTCAGCGTGGTACTAATGAGTACTGGTACCGTCGTCATGGTGATTTAAAATGTATGCTGAGGAACTTAGGTACTCCCACATGGTTCCTCACTCTGAGCTGTGCCGAGTATGGCTGGGAAGACTTACTTGAATTTCTACGAGAGGCAAATGCTAACGTAGATAACATCGAATTCAAGACACCCGGAGAACTGTGCTCTTTGGATCCAGTCAATGTATGTAGGTACTTCAATCATAGATTTGAAGCTATGATGTCTTTCATCATGAATAAGAAGAATCCACCTCTTGGAGAGGTGTTGGATTTCTTCTGGAGAAAAGAGTACCAAGCAAGAGGTGCTCCTCATATACATATGTTGCTGTGGATCAAGGATGCACCTAAATTTGGAACGGATCCAGAAGACTCAGTGATGAGTTTCATCCAACAGTATTCTACGTGTGCTGTTCCAAACGCAAAGGAGAAGAAAAGCCTAAGAGAAAAAGTTCTGCGTTTCCAAAGCCATCGATGTGGAAAGTACTGCCGTCGTAAATTCCGAAACAAAGACAAGTTCTACACTAAATGTCGTTTCGGCTTTCCACGACCGGTGATTTCTAAAGGAAGAGTAAACAGTTTGATGTCTTCGCTGCGACACAATGTCATGAAGAAATCACCTAAAAACACTTACAATTTGAAGAGGAACAAAGAGTCCAAGTACATCAACGACTACAACCCGGTGATTTTGTCCATGTGGAATGCTAACATGGATATACAGTTTGTGGCTGATAACTGTATGGCTGTGGCTCGGTATGTGACGTCTTACATCACCAAAAAAGAGAAGACAGAATTGAAGGATATGTGGGAGGACATTTCCCATGAAAAGAGCCTCAGCAAGAAGTTGTACAGTTTCAGTCTGAAGATGTTGTCGCATCGAGAAATCGGAGCGTACGAATGTTCTGACCGGTTGTCTTCAGCAAGTCTCTATGCCAAGTCCAGGAGTATCGTTTGGGCGAGTCTTGGTCTTGCTGCAACGCGTAATCGAGTTCTCAAACCTGTGCGGGAAATTGAGTATTTGGCGGAAAAGGAGCCAAACAGTACCGACATTTTGAAGACAAACATGTTGGATACATATTATCCAAATCGAAGCAGTCACCTCGAGAATGTTTGTCTGTATGAGGTTCTGCAAAATTACATATTCAAGAGGAACATCAAAGAAGATACTGAGAAAGGAGTGTATGCTGTAATAGGAAGTGAGGGATGTCTGGTCAAGCAAAGAAAATGCCACTTGGTAAACCATCGAAAATTGAGTGGCGAATCTCCTGAAAAAAAGGAGTTTTTCTATTTAGCACTTTTGCAACTTTTCAAGCCTTGGCGTGCAGAAGAGGAACTGCTTGGAGATTTCCTCTGTTACGAAGACTCTTTCAATGCCGCCAAGGAGACCATAGAATGTCCTGCTTTTCCCAAATATGTAGAAATGTTGAATGCGGAAATTGAGCAGGAAGCAACAATTGCAGCCGAGATTGCCAGAGACAGTTCTCAGGACAGTCAGAGTTCTGCTTCATTGAGTCAGGATCCACTAGGAGGACCTGTTATCGAAAATGAAGCTGCCACTGCTATGAATGAAGTGGAAAGAGCCATGGCACATGCTCAGGAGGATGCGGTTAACTTAGAAGAGTTGGAAAGACAACTCAACGTTGAGCAGAGGAAAATATATGACGAAGTTACCATGCAAATTGATCATGGATTAAGTCATGATAAGAAAGAGTGCTCATGTACGTCGTTGAAGCCTGTCCGACTGTACGTGAGTGGAGAAGCGGGAACTGGAAAAAGTTTCCTCATTAAAGCAATATCATGCTATTTGCAGGAAAGGACAGAGTCATCGCTGTCTTGTGTTGTCACTGCTCCAACTGGACTGGCAGCACATAATATTAAAGGGATTACTTTACATCGTTTACTGATGCTGCCAGTGGAGCATGACAACAAATTACAATATCACAAGCTATCTGGAGATGCTTGTTTTGAAGTTTCAAGAATCTTGAGGAAAATGAAACTTCTTATCATTGACGAAGTAAGCATGGTTTCCAATGTCATGCTTGCCTTTGTGCATTTGAGGATGCAAGAAGTTCTCAAAACAGAGTATGATGTGTTATTTGGTGGCAAACACATCATTGTTTTCGGAGATCTTTTGCAGCTGACACCAGTGAAAGGGCAACCTGTGTTCAAAATGCTCACACATGAAGATACCAGGAAGTGCCTAGGCAGCATTGGCAACGTCAATATATGGTTAAACTTCAATTATGCTGAACTGCATGAAAATATGCGTCAGGCGAAGGATGAAGTTTACAAGACTATTCTACAAGATGTTAGAATTGGAAAAGTGACCGAGCATGGGAAAGAAGCTTTACATGCACGATTACTGTCAAATTTATATCCAGAACAAGATGTTGTGCCTGAGAATATTTTTCAGAAAATTACTGAGAAGAAATCTGGAATATGTTTGATGCCAACTCTTGCAGAATGTGCCAAATTTAACAACAAAATGTTGCATTTAGAAAAGCAAGAGATTGTGAAACTGGAAGCTATTGATAGAGTAGAGCATATGGGATCAACAATTATTTTGTCTGAGAATCTGAAAACAAAATTGGATTCATTAGAGAAGAGTATATCTAAAACTGCAGGTTTTGAAAAGACTCTGAATGTGTGCTTGAACTGCCGTATAATTTTAAGAAGGAATTTACATGTTGAAAGAGGTCTGGTAAATGGATCAATGGGTAATGTTGTTGATTTTGTGAAATACAGAAATAGAGATGGAATTGAATTTTTAAAAATTAAATTTGATGGCATTGAGGAAGTACAGCTAATTGGTCGTTGTTCTGCTAGATTTTTGCTTGTAAAAGACTTATATGTTCGCCGTAAGCAGTTTCCTGTTTGCTTGGCATATGCGGTGACAATCCATAAATCGCAAGGTTTAAGTGTAGACAGTGCATTGGTGAATATTGGCAGTTCTGTGTTCAAGGAGGGTATGGCATATGTGGCATTGTCACGAGTTAGAACTTTATCGGGATTGTACTTGATTGAGTGTGATGTCACAAACATTTGTGCGGATCTAGATTGTGTTAAGGAATACAATAGGTTAAGAAGAGAGTATGCGCCACATTTGCCTCAGTATCCTTTGTTTGAGAAACGTGTGGTAGACCGGAAACGAAGAAATGAGAACAATACTGGGGAGGTTGTAGCAAAAAGACAAAAAGTCAATGAACCTAAAATTACAAGCAGAAACAAAAAGGATTCTGTTGAAGATGTTGTTGGTTTTCAGTTTGAAAACAGTTCTGGTGTCAACTGCTATGCTAATGTAGTGGTTAATGTTTTGTTTTCTCTAGAAAATGTAAAAGAAGAGATTGTGGTCAATTCTGATCAAAGATTTTGCAGTTTGTTAAATTCTGTGTTAGAGAAATGTAGCACTGATAGAAGAAACATAGAAAGTGTGTCTGAAATTCGAAATCTGTTAGACAGATGTTCAGGCCAAACACAATTCTCTCAAAATATTCAGCAAGATTGTCAGGAGTTTTTAATGTACATGCTTGATGTATTACATGCTGAAGGTGTAGATGTAGATCAGCTGTTTGGGCTTTCTTATCAATGGCAGCATGACTGCGAGAACTGTATGGTATCAAGTACTACTAGTGTAGACTCAGAAAGATTTATATATTTAACTTTGCCAGACAGTAAATCAGTCTCCTTTAATAAGCTAGTAAAAGCAGCTGATCACAACATGGAGTGTAGCCAATGTAAATCTGAAATGATGTCCACATTATTTATACAAACATATGGCCAGTACGTCATTTTAATGTTCCAACGATGTAGGCCTGATGGAACAAAATTGACAACTTTAATTAAAAATTTTGTAGCTTCGCAGTTGTCAATATCAGGAAGGACTTTTGTAACTGCAGCAATTATATATCATGACGGCCCTTCAATAACATCAGGACATTACACAGCTTATTTAAAGTCTAGAAATGGCTGGTCATTCTGCAATGATTCTGTTTTAATTTAAAAAAAAAAATTGCCGTATGACCTTAAAAACTCTTACCTGGTGTTTTTAAAACCAAAATTTTAGGGAAATAATCTCGGGATGTGCTCTGTGGAATTTCAAGAAGTTCTAATGGCTCCTACACAATTTGGCCTTGAGGATAAGTGTAGTTCAGAGACATAACTTCTAACCATAGGACTGGACGTCATGGAGAAATATGTGCACTTTGAATGAGTTCAGAAAAACTGTTTCTTTTTATAAGCTAATTGAAGCAGCCAATCAAAACATGGAGTAGAGGGAATGTAAGTCTGCAATGCTGTCGAACTGTTTTACATTGCTTTGTGATTAAAAGTGATGTAGAGAATTAAATAATTGTAGTAGTCATAGAGGTATTGTAAGTCTGCTTCATAGTAAACAGTATCAGTGTCATAGGAAATGTAGAACATGACTGAGCAAGAAGGGGAAGATATTACTATTCCAGGATTGTGAAAATGATCTTCAACATTTTAATTCTGAAAGTTGCGGAAATTCCAAATGACGGGATTGGCTTACAAGAAATCCAAGAGTTATAAATGGCTCTGACCAGATTTGGCCTTGAGGAAACTTGTGGTAGAGAGCAAGAAGTCATTTATTCGATGTAACGTGTTTTTAAAAACGATGGAGATTTTCTTTCAGAAAGTGGCGGGCTGAAAGTAATAACAGCACAAAAGAGTGTAAGCTGTTCATAGGACATCCTTGGACGTCATGTAAAGTAAGTTAACTTTAAGGAGTTCTGAATTCTGATTTCTGATGTTGTATGGGTTTTTTAAACACAATCAATTTCAATTCAAAAGTGCTTTATTCGAGTATTACTCATAAAAGCAATCATTTTGATTGTGTTTTTTTTTTCCCGCTGTTATATGATGAATACCTTTAAGTCACTGTTTTTAGTGAATTTTGATACATTCTGAGAACAGCAAAAATAAACCATTTAACATGTATAATTAATTCTGTACTGTTTGCATTTATGATGTACATGTAGAACTGTGTAGGAGGCATGGAGAAGGTGAGGCTTCTGTAAGTGTCAAAGGTGTTGCATACAGTGCTGCACTTCTGCGTATTCTTTCATATGCTAGACTACATCTGCACAATGAGATACCTAAGCAAAGGAAACGCAAGTGATGTGATTGAGAAATGAGCAAAATAAATTGCACGTATTTCAATTACATCACCTGTGTTTCCTATCATTACGAATCACATTGTGCAGATCAAGTTTAGGTCTGTCCAGGGAAACATAGGAGGTTTGTACTTTGTTGAAGAGTGCAGTGGACATGACTCACTTCATTGGTAGACTTTCACAGATATTATCTCCTCTGTACACTTCAACAAGTGTAAATCTCATCTTGAACTCTGAGTAGGCCTCACCTCAAACAAACCTCTGGATAGGAGACATGTTATTGGCATCCTGAAGCGACACTTTTCTGAAACAAGAGCAATGCAAAAGATGCACCATGTTTTAAGATAGGCCTCACTTCATCTGCATCAAGATACTGTTAGTTTAAAATGTATATCTTTAGGACTGTGTAGGGGGCCTGGAGAAGCAGAAGCTTCTGTCAGTGTCAAAGTTGTTGAAAAACTATTTGTCCTTCAATCTTTTCCCTTGTCTTTTGTAATTTTTAAATACATGTTTTAATATTTTTCAAATGTTGGTTCTCTCTTTCACAGATTGAAAGTATAAAAACAAAAAGTGAGTAATTTAACGGCAATTATAAGGTAAATATTTTGTACTCTTTTCGTTACATTTCTATCACATTCACCTACTATTAGTTCCACTGCTTCACTTCTTTAACCCTCAGTTTCCTGCCTTTGCTACTTTCCTCATTCCTTTCTCTATTACCTACTTACTCAACTCCTTCCACTCTTTTTCTCAGTCCCTCTCTTCTCATAGTTCCTCAGTCTTGTTCACTCACTCCGTCTCTATTACTCTTAGTGTCTGTGAATTACTTTCCCACCTTTTTTTTTGGACCGCTTCCCAGGAAGTGGCCCGGTTCGCAAACCAGCAGCGTTACGGGAGTCCACCATTTTGTGTTTCGGTCGAATCAAGATACAAGATGGAGGGCAAATAATGTTCAGAATGGGTAGAAGGGGGCACGGTAGATGTATCTTGACCCCCTTGGTTTTCTGAGGGTGGCTGAGGAGGACCATAGTTCTTCACTCTTGTTCACTCTCTCTGTTTCTATTAATGTCACTGTTTCTGACTGATCAAAAAAATTTGTTTTTTAAAAAGAACAGTAACTATAAGGGAAGGAAACAGACAGTTATGTTAAAAGAAAGACAGCTATAGGGAGTAAACTAAGGATACTGTTACCCGCAATCCACTGCTGATGATGTTACTGACCATGTCATGAATGATGTAATATGTGACATCATCAGCAGTGGATTGTGGGTAACAGTATCTCTTGTTTACTCCCTAGAGCTGTCTTTCTTTTCACATAACTGTCTGTTTCCTTCCCTTATACTTACTGTTCTTTTTTTTTAAAAATAATTTTTTTGGTTAGCTTCCGGTTCGCGTACCGGGTAGCGCTCCGGGGAGCGAACTAAGAGAAATAGAGGTTGGCAGAGTTCCAAATATTCTACCAATTTTTTTATAACGGGGAGGTAGTTCTGAAAAGAACTTTTTTTTTAATGTTTTTGTTGTTTTATATTTTTTTTAGTATTTTTTGAACATTTTTTTACTTTTTTTGTATTTTCTGAACGTTTTTATATTTTTTTTGGTTTTTTTTGGGGGGGGGGAAACAAAAACGATCCATTGTAAAGGGCTCAACAGGAGCAACAAAAAAAAAAGAATTTATTTTTTGGGGCGTTTCGGACAAACATTAACATGATTCTGAATAGCTCTCATAATCAAAATGATGCTACTTTCCCTGTAGCAAATGAAATCGCCGCAGTGCACGCACACTTGCTTCACGTGCCCAAACAACATTTGAATGTTTGGGATCATCTCCCTCGCCTCTGGTCCCGACACCTCTGGAACAACCGATCTTCTTGCCATCGGAAGGGGATTTTGTTGCTCATCACGTAGCTGGGCAGCACTATAATTATTAGGATGCCACCTACTCATATGCCGATGCATAGTGTAATTGCCGTAACTGTACTTTTTTTCAGTTCCCCTTGACAGTCTATCACCGCATATACGGCAAAACACGTAGCGTGCATTTACTTTTTTTTGCCCCTCAGGAAATTTATAGAATTGCCAAATGTAGTTCTCTTTTCGATTATACCTCCTGGGCTCCTCTGGCAAAAACCTTGGCTCTTCCTCCTCTTCCTCCTCTTCCTGTTCTTCCTCTTCTTGTTGTAAAATTACTTCAGCAGGTGGTCCTCTCTTCTTTGGATTTGGTGGAGGTGGTGGGTTAGAACCAGCTGAAGCTACTAATGAAGCCATGTCACAATGTAAATAAAGGGTCTTTCTCTCACCAAGATGAAAGTCAGAGTGAGGAAAGAAGGAGGGGTTTTCATCATTTGGGAAAAGCAAAAGTTCTAAACCAATGAAAAGTGTTCATTTTAGATCACATGACCTAGTATTACATCATTAGGAAACCAAAAGTGAAATGAACCAATGAAAAGTGTTATTACCGAGTCACATGACCTGCTGTGTTTACGTTACGCGGTCGGCGCCGCGCCGCGGATCGCTTCCGGTTCGCGTACCGCTGCGCTTCCGGGTACGCTAACGTAGCACGTCATATGACGTATCACGCGAGAACGCGAAACGTCATGCTGACGCGACGCGTCACGATGTTGTTTTCTAACGCGACAGTTGCGCAAACGGATCGTTTACCGGTTCGCGGACCGGGTCGCGGCTCCGAATTGAGCTAACGGGAAGCTAACCGGTTCGCGTACCGGGAGCGAAACAATAAAAATAATTTAAAAAAAATTGTATTAAAAACATGTAAAAAATATTTTTCGATTTAAAGAAGAATACATTGTAAAGGTTTTGATATTTGCTATTAAAAAACCATTGAAATTCACTGAAAAAACCATAGGTTATAGACCATATATAGTTAGGAATTAACATTTACAAAACCTTGAAAATTCACTGAAAAAACCATAGGTTATAGACCATATATAGTTAGGGATTAGCATTTACAAAACCTTATTTTACTCACACAAAACCATTGAAATTCCATATATAGTTAGTTGTACTAACTATATATCGCGCACCCGCAATATACTGCTGATCATGTCACATATTACATCATTCATGACATGGTCAGTGACATCACTGATGACATCACTGATGACATCTCAAATGACATCACTGATGACATCACTGATGACATCTCAATGACATGACTGATGACATCACTGATGACATCTCATTTGACATTACTGATGACATCACTGATGACATCATTCATGTGATAATACGATGAACTTCTTCAGACTCTAAAATAACCTTAGATACACTCAGTGTAAACAGACACTCACAGACTGTCACTCATCCATGGAGTTACTCACACACCTACTCAGTCATGCAAAGAATCAATTACACCTCCATTTCCTCAACTATACAGTTATACATACCTTACTTATTCAAACATATACTAACACATATTTACTCTCTTTTACAATCCCTGATACAAGATCACAATGATCAATACAGCCACTCACACATTCACGGGCTCTTATGCACAGTTATTTATATATGTCAACTCTCACATGTACTGTGTTTTACATATGTTCTTACTTTGACATGTAGCACTCAGATATCCATTCACTCACCAATGCACTCAGTCAACCGCCCATACACCTGTTTCCACATGCACTTTTGAATCCATATATCTAGTGAATCAACTGCTTACACATCTATGCACAGAGTCATACACCTCCCAGCCACCCACACACACACTCAGTCTCCCATACAAATACTTGGGCAACCAATCAATAACCCATATACTTACTCATATAGCTACTGATCAACACATGCAGCAGTTTACAGAACAACAGACATAATGATGCACAAATTAAGACAGTTTACTCACTAACCCATGCACTCAGTGACACACATTTAATCACTCACTCATACAGTCAGTCACACACCTACTAAATCCTTCATCCAGACACTTATACATCCACTCATTCTTCAATATGTAAGACATTTGAGATGTCATCAGTGATGTCATTTGAGATGTCATCAGTGATGTCATCAGTCATGTCATTGAGATGTCATCAGTGATGTCATCAGTGATGTCATTTGAGATGTCATCAGTGATGTCATCAGTGATGTCACTGACCATGTCATGAATGATGTAATATGTGACATGATCAGCAGTGGATTGCGGGTGCGCGATATATAGTTAGTACAACTAACTATATATGGAATTTCAATGGTTTTGTGTGAGTAAAATAAGGTTTTGTAAATGCTAATCCCTAACTATATATGGTCTATAACCTATGGTTTTTTCAGTGAATTTTCAAGGTTTTGTAAATGCTAATTCCTAACTATATATGGTCTATAACCTATGGTTTTTTCAGTGAATATATATATACTACTAACTATATATGGAATTTCAATGGTTTTGTGTGAGTAAAATAAGGTTTTGTAAATGCTAATCCCTAACTATATATGGTCTATAACCTATGGTTTTTTCAGTGAATTTTCAAGGTTTTGTAAATGCTAATTCCTAACTATATATGGTCTATAACCTATGGTTTTTCAGTGAATATATATATATATATATATTCACTGAAAAACCATAGGTTATAGACCATATATAGTTAGGAATTAGCATTTACAAAACCTTGAAAATTCACTGAAAAAACCATAGGTTATAGACCATATATAGTTAGGGATTAGCATTTACAAAACCTTAATTTACTCACACAAAACCATTGAAATTCCATATATAGTTAGTTGCACTAACTATATATCGCGCACCCGCAATCCACTGCTGATCATGTCACATATTACATCATTCATGACATGGTCAGTGACATCACTGATGACATCACTGATGACATCTCAAATGACATCACTGATGACATCACTGATGACAACATCCAGTGACTGTATGTTTCTGTAAAGTTAAAATATGTCTTACATATTGAAGAATGAGTGGATGTATAAGTGTCTGGATGAAGGATTTAGTAGGTGCATGACTGACTGTATAAGTGACTGATTAAATGTGTCTCACTGAGTGCATGGGTTAGTGACTAAACTGTTTTAAATTGTGCATCATTGTGTCTGTTGTTTTGTAATCTGATGCATGTGTTGATCATTAGCTATATGACTAACTATATGGGTTATTGATTAGTTGCCCAAGTATTTGTATGGGAGACTGAGTGTGTGTGTGGGTGTCTGGGAGGTGTATGACTCTGTGCATAGATGTGTGAGCAGTTGATTCACTAGATGTATGGGTTCAAAAGTGCATGTGGAAACAGCTGTATGGGCGGTTGACTGTGTGCATGAGTGTATTGGTGAGTCAATGGATATCTCAGTGCTACATGTCAAAGTAAGTACATATGTAAAACACAGTACATGTGATAGTTGACATATATAAATAACTGTGCATAAGAGCCAGTGAATGTGTGAGTGGCTGTATGGATTATTGTGAACTTGTATCAGGGATTGTATAACAGAGTAAATATGTGTTATTATATGTTCCAATAAGTAAGGTGTGTATAACTATATAGTTGAGGAAATGGAGGTGTGATTGATTCTTTGCAAGACTGACTAGGTGTGTGAGTAACTCCATGGATGAGTGACAGTCTGTGAGTGTCTGTTTACACTGAGTGTATCTAAGGTTATATTAGAGTCTGAAGAGGTTCATCGTATCATCACATGAATGATGTCATCAGTGATGTGATCAGTAATGTCAAATGAGATGTCATCAGTAATGTCATCAGTGATGTCATTTGAGATGTCATCAGTGATGTCATCAGTGATGTCACTGACCATGTCATGAATGATGTAATATGTGACATCATCAGCAGTGGATTGCGGGTGCGCGATATATAGTTAGTGCAACTAACTATATATGGAATTTCAATGGTTTTGTGTGAGTAAAATAAGGTTTTGTAAATGCTAATTCCTAACTATATATGGTCTATAACCTATGGTTTTTTCAGTGAATTTTCAAGGTTTTGTAAATGCTAATTCCTAACTATATATGGTCTATAACCTATGGTTTTTTCAGTGAATTTCATTGGTTTTTTAACAGCTAATATCTGTAGCTGTAAAATGTATTCTTCTTTAAATCCAAAAATATATTTTATATGTTTATTAATAACTTTTTTTTTTAATATTTTTTTTTCTTCGTTCCCGCTTCGCGAATCGGGAAGCTTCCCGTTAGCTGACCTTGATGCCGCGAAATAGACCGCGAGCCGGTAAACGTTTCTTTACCGCAACTGCCGCGTTAGAAAACAACATCGTGACGCCTCCCGTCCGCATGACGTTTCGCGTTGTCGCGTGATACGTCATATGACGTGCTACGTTAGCGAACTCGTACGCTTACCGAGTCACAAAGCACAGGTTTCTGGAAGCAAACCGGGAGGCCCTGCAAAGCGCGTAACGTAAACACAGCAGGTCATGTGACTTGGTAATAACACTTTTCATTGGTTCATTTCACTTTCGGTTTCCTAATGATGTACGACTAGGTCATATGATCTAAAATGAACACTTTTCATTGGTTGAGAACTATTTTTTTTCCCAAATGGTGAAAATCCCTCCTTCTTTCCTCACTCTGACTTTCATCATTGTGAGAGAAAGACCCTTTGTTACCAGTGAGCAATGGCTTCTTTACTAGCTTCAGCTGGTGCTTCCCCACCACCTCCACCACATCCAAGGAAGAGTGGACCACCTGCTAAAGTTATAATTCAGCAAGAAGAGGAAGAAGAGGAACAGGACGACCTAGATAATCTCCCTATTATGGCCAGAAGATCTGTTGTACCGGAAGTAACGGGACCAGAGGGCAGGGAGATGGTGCCAAATATACAAACGAGATTTCATGAAGTAAAACAAGTCTGCGTACATTGCAGTGGATTCATTTGCTACGGAGAAAGTAGCATCACTCTGATCAACAGAGCTATTGACAATCATGCTCATGTTTGTCCGAAACTCCCCAAACAATAAATTCTTTTTTTTTGTTTTCTTGCTCCTGTTGAGCCCTTTACAATGAATCGTTTTCGTTGCCCCCTCCGAAAAAAAACCCAAAAAAATATAAAACTGTTCAGAAAAATTCAAAAAAAGTAAAAAAATGTTCAGAAAAATAATAAAAAAAATATAAAACAACAAAAACAATTTAAAAAAAAGTTCTTTTCAGAACTACCTCCCCGTTATTAAAAAATTGGTACAATATTTGCAACTGTGCCAACCTCTATTTCTCTTAGTTCGCTTCCCAGTTCGCTCCCCGGTACGCGAACCGGAAGCGAACCAAAACATTTTTTTTTAAAAAAAGAACAGTAAGTATAAGGGAAGGAAACAGACAGTTATGTTAAAAGAAAGACAGCTATAGGGGAGTAAACTAGAGATACTATTACCCGTAATCCACTGCTGATGATGTCACATATTACATCATTCATGACATGCTCAGTGACATCATCAGCAGAGGATTGCGGGTAACAGTATCCCTAGTTTATTCCCTATAGCTGTGTTTCTTTTAACATAACTGTCTGTTTCCTTCCCTTATACTTACTGTTCTTTTTAAAAAAAATTTTTTAGATCAGTCAGAAACAGTGAAAGTAATGAAATATAAAAGACTACGTAGAATATGAGCACTGTATGCAACAACTTTGACACTTACAGAAGCCTCACCTTCTCCATGCCTCCTACACAGTTCTACATGTACATCATAAATGCAAACAGAACAGAATTAATTATACATGTTAAATGGTTTATTTTTGCTGTTCTCAGAATGTATCAAATTTCACTAAAACAGTGACTTGAAGGTATTCATCATATAACAGCGGGGAAAAAAAAACACAATCAAAATGATTGTGTTTAAAAAACCCATACAACATTACAAATCAGAATTCAGAACTCCTTAAAGTTAACTTACTTTCCATGACGGCCAAGGATGTCCTATGAACAGCTTACACTCTGTTGTGCTGTTATTACTTTCAACCCGCCACTTTCTGAAAGAAAACCTCCATCGTTTTCAAAAACATGTTACATACAATAAATGACTTCTTGCTCTCTACCACAAGTATCCACAAGGCCAAATCTTGTCAGAGCCATGTATAACTCTTGGATTTCTTGTTAGCCAATCCCGTCTTTTCGCATTTCCGCAACTTTCAGAATTAAAATGTTGAAGATCATTTACACAATCCTGGACTAGTAATATCTTCCCCTTCTTGCTCAATCATGTTCTACATTTCCTATCACACTGATACTGCTTACTATGAAGCAGACTTACACTACCTTTATGACTAGTACAATTATTTAATTCTCTACATCACTTTTAATCACAAAGCAATGTAAAACAGTAGACAGCATTGCAGACTTACATTCCCTCTACTCCATGTTTTGATTGGCTGCTTCAATTAGCTTATAAAAAGAAATAGTTTTTCTGAACTCATTCAAAGTGCACGTATTTCTCAATAACGTCCAGTGTTATGGTAAAAAGTTATGTCTCTGTACTACACTTATCCTCAAGGCCAAATAGTGTAGGAGCCATGAGAACTTCTTGAAATTCCTCAGAGCACATCCCGAGATTCTTTCCCTAAAATTTTGGTTTTAAAAACACCAGGTAAGAGTTTTTAAGGTCATATGGCAATTTTTTTTTGAAAATTAAAACAGAATCATTGCAGAATGACCAGCCATTTCTACACTTTAAATAAGCTGTATAATGTCCTGATGTTATTGAAGGACCATCATGATATATAATTGCTACAGTTACAAAAGTCCTTCCTGATATTGACAACTGTGAAGCCACAAAATTTTTAATTAAAGTTGTCAATTTTGTTCCATCAGGCCTACATCGTTGGAACATTAAAATGACATACTGGCCATATGTTCGTATAAATAATGTGGACATCATTTCAGATTTACATTGCCTACACTCCATATTGTGATCAGCTGCTTTTACTAGCTTATTAAAAGAGACTGATTTACTGTCTGGCAAAGTTAAATATATAAATCTTTCTGAGTCTACACTAGTACTACTTGATACCCTACAGTTCTCGCAGTCATGCTGCCATTGATAAGAAAGCCCAAACAGGTGATCTACATCTACACCTTCAGCATGCAATACATCAAGCATATACATTAAAAACTCCTGACAATCTTGCTGACTATTTTGAGAGAATTGTGTTTGGCCTGAACATCTGTCTAACAGATTTCGAATTTCAGACACACTTTCTATGTTTGTTCTATCAGTGCTACATTTCTCTAACACAGAATTTAACAAACTGCAAAATCTTTGATCAGAATTGACCACAATCTCTTCTTTTACATTTTGTAGAGAAAACAAAACATTAACCACTACATTAGCATAGCAGTTGACACCAGAACTGTTTTCAAATTGAAAACCAACAACATCTTCAACAGAATCCTTTTTGTTTCTGCTTATAATTTCAGGTTCATCGACTTTTCGTCTTTTTGCTACAACCTCCCCAGTATTGGTCACATTTCTTCGTTTCCGGCCTACCACACGTTTCTCAAACAAAGGATACTGAGGCAAATGTGGCGCATACTCTCTTCTCAACCTATTGTATTCCTTAACACAATCTAGATCCGCACAAATGTTTGTGACATCACACTCAATGAAGTACAATCCCGATAAAGTCCTAACTCGTGACAATGCCACATATGCCATACCCTCCTTGAACACAGAACTGCCAATATTCACCAATGCACAGTCTACACTTAAACCTTGCGATTTATGGATTGTCACCGCATATGCCAAGCAAACAGGAAACTGCTTACGACGAACATATAAGTCTTTTACAAGCAAAAATCTAGCAGAACAACGAGCAATTAGTGTACTTCCTCAATGCCATCAAATTTAATTTTTAAAAATTCAATTCCATCTCTATTTCTGTATTTCACAAAATCAACAACATTACCCATTGATCCATTTACCAGACCTCTTTCAACATGTAAATTCCTTCTTAAAATTATACGGCAGTTCAAGCACACATTCAGAGTCTTCTCAAAACCCGCAGTTTTAGATATACTCTTCTCTAATGAATCCAATTTTGTTTTCAGATTCTCAGACAAAATAATTGTTGATCCCATATGCTCTACTCTGTCAATAGCTTCCAATTTCACAATCTCTTGCTTTTCTAAATGCAACATTTTGTTGTTGAATTTGGCACATTCTGCAAGAGTTGGCATCAAACATATTCCAGATTTTTTCTCAGTAACTTTCTGAAAAATATTCTCAGGCACAACATCTTCGTCTGGATATAAATTTGTCAGTAATCGTGCATGTAAAGCTTCTTTCCCATGGTCGGTCACTTTTCCAATTCTAACATCTTGTAGAATAGTCTTGTAAACTTCATCCTTTGCCTGACGCATATTTTCATGCAGTTCAGCATAATTGAAGTTTAACCATATATTGACGTTGCCAATACTCCCTAAGCACTTCCTGGTATCTTCATGCGTGAGCATTTTGAACACAGGTTGCCCTTTCACTGGTGTCAGCTGCAGAAGATCTCCGAAAACAATGATGTGTTTGCCACCAAATAACACATCATACTCTGTTTTGAGAACTTCTTGCATTCTCAAATGCACAAAGGCAAGCATGACATTGGAAACCATGCTTACTTCGTCAATGATAAGAAGTTTCATTTTCCTCAAGACTCTTGAAACTTCAAAACAAGCATCTCCAGATAGCTTGTGATATTCTAATTTGTTGTCATGCTCCACTGGCAGCATCAGTAAACGATGTAAAGTAATCCCTTTAATGTTATGTGCTGCCAGTCCAGTTGGAGCGGTGACAACACAAGACAGCGATGACTCTGTCCTTTCCTGCAAATAACATGAAATTGCTTTAATAAGGAAACTTTTTCCAGTTCCCGCTTCTCCACTCACGTACAGTCGGACAGGCTTCAACGACGTACATGAGCACTCTTTCTTGTCATGACTTAATCCATGATCAATTTGCATGGTAAGTTCGTCATATATTTTCCTCTGCTCAACGTTGAGTTGTCTTTCCAACTCTTCTAAGTTAACCGCATCCTCCTGAGCATGTGCCATGGCTCTTTCCACTTCATTCATAGCAGTGGCAGCTTCATTTTCGATAAGAGGTCCTCCTAGTGGATCCTGACTCAATGAAGCAGAACTCTGACTGTCCTGAGAACTATCTCTGGCAATCTCGGCTGCAATCGTTGCTTCCTGCTCAATTTCCACATTCAACATTTCTACATATTTGGGAAAAGCAGGACATTCTATGGTCTCCTTGGCAGCATTGAATGAGTCTTCGTAACAAAGGAAATCTCCAAGCAGTTCCTCTTCTGCACGCCAAGGCTTAAAAAGTTGCAAAAGTGCTAAATAGAAAAACTCCTTTTTTGCAGGAGATTCGCCACTCAATTTTCGATGGTTTATCAAGTGGCATTTTCTTTGCTTGACCAGACATCCCTCACTTCCTATTACAGCATACACTCCTTTCTCAGTATCTTCTTTGATGTTCCTCTTGAATGTGTAATTTTGCAGAACCTCATACAGACAAACATTCTCGAGGTGACTGCTTCGATTTGGATAATATGTATCCAACATGTTGCTCTTCAAAATGTCGGTACTGTTTGGCTCCTTTTCCGCCAAATACTCAATTTCCCGCACAGGTTTCAGAACTCGATTACGCGTTGCAGCAAGACCAACACTCGCCCAAACGATACTCCTGGACTTGGCATAGAGACTTGCTGAAGACAACCGGTCAGAACATTCGTAAGCTCCGATTTCTCGATGCGACAACATCTTCAGACTGAAACTGTACAACTTCTTGCTGAGGCTCTTTTCATGGGAAATGTCCTCCCACATATCCTTCAATTCTGTCTTCTCTTTTTTGGTGATGTAAGATGTCACATACCGAGCCACAGCCATACAGTTATCAGCCACAAACTGTATATCCATGTTAGCATTCCACATGGACAAAATCACCGGGTTGTAGTCGTTGATGTACTTAGACTCTTCGTTCCTCTTCAAATTGTATGTGTTTTTAGGTGATTTCTTCATCACATTATGTCGCAGCGAAGACATCAAACTGTTCACTCTTCCTTTAGAAATCACCGATCGTGGAAAGCCGAAACGACATTTGGTGTAGAACTTGTCTTTGTTCCGGAATTTACGACGACAGTACTTTCCACATCGATGGCTTTGGAAACGTAGAACTTTTTCTCTTAGGCTTTTTTTCTCCTTTGCGTTTGGAACAGCACACGTAGAATACTGTTCTATGAAACTCATCACTGAGTCGTCTGCATCCGTTCCAAATTTAGGTGCATCCTTGATCCACAGCAACATATGTATATGAGGAGCACCTCTTGCTTGGTACTCCTTCCTCCAGAAGAAATCCAACACCTCTCCAAGAGGTGGATTCTTCTTATTCATGATGAAAGACATCATACCTTCAAATCTATGATTGAAGTACCTACATACATTGACTGGATCCAAAGAGCACAGTTCTCCGGGTGTCTTGAATTCGATGTTTTCTACGTTAGCATTTGCCTCTCGTAGAAATTCAAGTAAGTCTTCCCAGCCATACTCAGCACAGCTCAAAGTGAGGAACCATGTGGGAGTTCCTAAGTTCCTCAGCATACATTTTAAATCACCATGACGACGGTACCAGTACTCATTAGTACCACGCTGACACGCCATGAGATTAATCAGGTGAGAATCCAAAATACTGTCTTGGACATTGACTTTATCCATAAAGTCACTTGCCGAGATGTTTTGCATGTGTATACCACTTTTCAAGATGTGGTTCACTGCATATGACAGTCCAGACAGATCGCTTTCAAACAGGAGATGAAACAAATAAGGAATGCATTGTCGAAACCTAGGATCTCCTGCATACAATCGCAAAGTCCGGTATTCAGAAGCAGAAATTTGATGAGGTCGCTCATCATATCTTCCTCCCTGACCTGTTGGAAAAAGCTGTGGGAAACACCGAGCTTCCAAACTTTCCTCCCAAACACTAATGGGACTCCCTTTCGCTTGTTTCATTTGAAACAACTCAATAGCATTCCCCATGACTTCCTTGGAATGCAAAGGCTGAACACTATAATGTTCATATATTTCTTCACTAGTACAGGGTTCTACTTTCTCAATTTGACCAGCACACAAATCGCTATCCTCTTCCTCACTTACTTCCTCTTCTGCAACATATACATTTTTATAGTATTTATTATATTTTTTCAAATACAATGTTGCCCTTTTGACTTTCCTAACATCTACTAAATCTTGCCATATTTTCTTATTCTTTGTCGGAACCCCATTAACTAAGATAACAAGAGGTTCCTCTTCCACTTTTTCTACTCCAATTGTGTTAATGTTTTTCTTCAAATCTAGAGGCAAATAAACAACTCTTCCCTTTAATCCTCTCTGTAAATCTGATGGAGGCAATTTCCCTGTCTTTGGCTCCATTCCTACAATAGCCTGAAAGGGATGGATACTTTGAATCAAAATAGATTCATAAGTATTTAAATCCTTCAATTCAGAAGGAATCTCAACCAATTCCAGATTATTATGAACTGCTCTAGCAGGCATCTGGTTTTGATTTAATTTGTTACAACAATAAGTACACACACGTTGATCCAATCCCAAATCAAAACAATTTTCTACCATCAAGTATGTTGTAAAATCCTTCCATTCACTATTATTTTCCCTTTCACTTTTTCCATATAAATCCACTAACTTAGTCTGATTCTTATAATAAGTGCGTCGACAACACACACAAGTGAAATTTGGCCTCTCACTTGATTTCACCTCAAACGTCGCAATTTCCCTCTGGAAATTATCTGTACTGGAAACCTGTACACTATCTTCCACATTACTCTCTTCTTCTTGGTCAATTTCAACATTCTCCTCTTTACTTCCAAAGTAACAAAACTCAATTTCTTCACATATATTCTTCACATCTATTTCAGAACCATGCAAAAGAGCAGCGCATAATTGTTTAAGCATAATTGCTGGACTCTTAGCATAATACAACATTCTAACTAATTTCCTCACTTTATTATGATGCACTGCTAGCATCCTGAAATGATGAAAAACACTCTGGCATACTCTCCTGGAAAGACAAGCCAGTGAATGACCATGCAAACCTATCACTTCTCTCACTCTGCAAGGATCTAATTCTTGCAACAACTTCATTTTCTGCTTCAAACTTTTCTTACTAAATGACCGTATAAATCACAAAGCAAATTGATGGAATCCTGTCGTACACTTCCAGGTGTACACAGGACCCTTAGGACGTCTCCCTAAAACCTCATTACCTAACACCTCTTCTATCTCTGTTCTCACAAGTTTTTCTTTTTCAACTGGACAACCATCTTTCACTTCATAAGCTCGACCACTGGTGTCAACTGCATGCACCAAATCATTATCCTGGAAATAACTCTCCTCATTAAAAAATGCCTCAGAGCTTGAACTATGCATCCATTCTCCAGAAAAAACTTCACAAAAATTACTACGATTAACTATTCTCTTCCATCTACTATTTCTTTTGAAATCATAAATTACCTTGTTTAGCTTCCTAATTCTATTGATTGTCAAAATAAATAACTTACGTTTAATTTCAAATGCCTGATCAATAACTTTCTCAACTATTTTTTTTCTCTTATAAAAAACCACTTTCTGCTGACCTTTCTTAATATTTTTTAACAAATTCCCAATTATCCTGTTGCGGAACATTCGTTTACGAATATCCCTAAACTGTTGTTTCCTTCTACTTTCATGCATAGAGTTATCTCTTACTCTAGCAGTAACATTTCTCATTGGCCTTTCCTTACCATTTGAATTCTTTCTCCTTTTCTGGACTGAAACATTTTCTGTAGGAATATTTTTTATACTACACATATTTCTTATGACTGTTTTTCGACTCTTACCCGGTGCTTTCTTGGTGACTTGACAAATCTTTTTGTTAGAGGACTGCTGCATTATTCCATGGTCCTGCTGTCTTTGACGTTTTGCAGCCTTTCTTACTCTTTCTTTGCTAGGCATCCTAAAATCTTGAAATAATCTGCAGTTGAATCTGTGGTAAAATATAATAAAAATTTTTATTAACCACTATTACCCAACAGTAAATTAATAACAGTCATCAAAAACTTAACACACTACTTAAGTATATAATATACTGAAGCCTATCTCCAATTTTTCACTGAACAGGACTCATCTCTTCTTAACCTTGGATAAACCTCACCTACTCTGTGTCCCCTGCACATAATTAAATGTAAAGGGGCAGATTTATATTAACTAGCACATCCCCAGGGATGCACCAGTTAACGTGCACCGCTGCTCTGCCACCCACGGTGTGCCGCATTTACAATCAGATAGGACAAAGCTACATCAAAACCCTGCGCCTGCTTGAAGCAGGCATAGATCTTGACGCAGGTAGGCTGAAAGCTAAAGCAACAACTAAGTGTCGTGTGCAGAAGTTACAAAAAAGGAAAAATGGCGTTTAAACCAGTAATGAGACCATGCTAACGTAATACAGAGTAAAAATATCCAGGATCTACATCAGTTTGGGGTTCACGAACCTGGCAGGTACAAGGCACTGAGGCTTTCCACCGTGCATGTCTCATCCAAAAACATATGTTGTTTGTGAATGAAACAATTTCCCAGACCAAATGCTTTGGATTGGCTACTTCTAAAAAATTAAACACCCCTACTATCCCGGAGTTAGAGGAATATGATGGTTGGAGTAATTTTACTCGTTGTCTATTAAAGATTTACAGGCCCTACTCCGTAATTCTTCCTTTAACATTTCCAGTATAAATCCAAAAGGTTGACTGCTTTGGCAACGTGCCTTATCCACGGTTTAATAACGCTGCCTTTTGCTTTATATAAGTTTTCAAATTGTATGAAATATATACCAATAGGTCGTTATTAACCTTTAGGTAGTGGTTTTCTTCATGAAGTCTGGTCGCTTCCATACACATACAGATTTTGATGATCAAGAACTTTATCTGAATGGAGAGGAATGCACTGAGACGCCAGATCATTCACTAATGTGTAGGCACATACAGTTACACGGTTCATGCAACAAACACCGACCAAATATGGCTTGCGTGTTGCAAGGCACACCAGTTCCTGCTATCATCCCCACGTTCAAGTTCTTGGAAAATGGTAGTTATTTGATGCTCAATAATGAAGATTGTTCTGGGTTAATTAAAAGTATTCATTTTATCGTAACAGGAAATGAACGGGTTATTTGCTGCAGAAATGTTCTATTTCCTCCCACACATGAACATAGGGAGTTTTCAATCTGGCCACAAATACCAACCTTGGGAGCACATTTCAACGGCATGGCAAGAATAAGAGCTATTTTGTCTCAGAGAGAGGTGGCCTTGAGTTCGGCCCGTGAAACTTTCGTGCTTCACACAGCGAACACCCGTACAGAGGTGCAGACCCTTTTAAATACAGATTCGCCTTTCCATTTCAGCAAGATGGTTCGGACTATCTCTAACGCGTCCTCCACAAAGGGCCTGGCGCACTTTTTTAAAGTTGTTACCAGTGGTCTCGTGACTTCATTTGAGAAAATCTTTGGAGTCATCCCTGCTTTCTTACATTCTATTTTTTCCACTCTGCTTCGTGGATTCCCATTTTTACTTGCATTACCAGCGGACGCTCTTGTGCTTTTTTACATTTTTAAATATGGATGTCCCTCCTGTGCAAGCTCCCGCCCTGCAGCTGCTGACACTGTTCCGCAATCGCATGCTAGAATATTATGGCACAATGCCGTTGGCGATATTAAGCACGGCATATGGATTATCTTTTCTATGCTGATGTGATTCCTTCAAATCTAAGACACTAAAGTATCGGCACGCCCTAAACCAACACAAAGAGACCTTCTTAGCAAATAATATATTATGTGTATTAGGGAGGGTGAGATATAAGCAGCCGCGGGCCGTGGAGGGAGTTACGGTGGGGCAGGGATGCGGGGAGGGGGAGGGGCAGGGTGGAGCCCTCTCCACCCTGCCCCTCCCCCTCCCCGCCTCCCTGCCCCACCGTAACTCCCTCCACGGCCCGCCGCTGCTTATAAGTGTTGCTAACTCTTATTCATTTACAGCATGTTAACATACTGTCACCATTCGCTTTTTATGTACTATTGACTATGCTGGTAATTTTGCTACTGATAATATGTGTACTTGTATAATCTAAGATACTACGCCTGAGAAGATGGCATTAGTAAATAAACATTTCAAATACACATGTGTTCTTCTTAACTCCATGTTCTCGTTTCTAAGAAATATATAACGACCGACTGTTCATGAGTTCCACGTATCCTGAGGTACTATAAGTTCATATTCTGGATTGTCTAAACATTGAGAGTTTGTTATATCCAATGTGACACTGTACCTAGCTTGCTAAGGGGTTTTGATTACTAAGGTGAGTTTTGGGACACCCTAATTCGCCGAGGTTCCAATCCTCTGTCCACAGTTCTGTGTCAGAACAGAAACCCTGCGACAGGGGCACCCCTCAACCTTACTGGAGCTTCATCACACTTGCGATACAACTCCAGCAATGCGCCAACTTTACGGCACAAATACGTCACGCATCTGTGCTGTTTTTGCCCCATGATGCGCCGCATTGTAAATGCAGCACACCATGGGTGTCGGAACAGCGGCACAGAATGACTAACACATCCCTGGTGATGCGCCAGTCATCATAAATCTATCCCTATGCTTCTTATCTTGTTAGAGATAAACCGCCATATGTATCATCAAAGTTTTTTGCATTTCCTAAATAGCGAACTTTAAGGAATAAATAGCGATTCTTTACCATTCCTAGTTTGCGATGACCTATTTGCTAATTACAAATTACCCATTCATTTCCATGCAGCAGGAGGCCCATAGGAATGAAGGTGCAATTTGCGATTAGCAATTACCTCATCGCAAATTACGAATTTTTCCGACGGTGCAGGGGTGTCTCAAGAACACCCTGCTGCACCCCTGAAAAAGAAATTTGGGGTCATATGGCGCACATAAATTTTGAAAACATTCCTTTACCTCAAAAACGATTTTCAACTCATAATTTGAAAACTCTGCACATGGGGAAATGACTTAAAATGTCCTTAAGACACATAAAAGCATTTTTTGATTGCCTTTGCAACATGTTTCAGTCACCTTTAACATGCCTATGTAACGGAAACATTCAAAATCTAAATTTGCCATGCACAGGTGGGAGCATATTTACAAGCAATTTGCTCCACAGACAAACTTCTTACATTGAAATGGGAAAAATAACATCAGAGACTCTCAATTACCTTATAAAGAAGCAGACACCATTATGTCCTTCTCATCAATATTAAAACCATTGCTTTTTCTCAAAAACGATTTACAAGTCATAATTTGAAAACACTCCACAGCTCCTATGCACATAAAAGCCCTGTCAGTACTAATACTTCACATTTTCTCCAATCACAATTTCTCAAAGAAACAAAATCTATTTGTGAAACACTTGAGACAAAGCAACATTTGAAAAACACAACTTTCTTCATAATTTTCTCCTTAAAGCACACTATTTTCTATCTAAATTAAAGAAATCTTTTCTCACCTTAGCAAATACTTTGAGTTTCAAAACAGTCTCAGAAACACACCAATTTGTCTTCAGCAGAGCAAAAGGTATGCACTCCAGAGTCTGCAGCTATCAAAAGCACAGAAATGCTGTAATTCCTCACACATATCTCTCATGTCACCCAATCAAAACTCTTCCCTCACTTTTTTTCAAAGCAAAACCCTTCCCCCCTCTGCCCCCTCTCTGCTTTTTCTGCATAGCAACCACCTCTTGCAAGACCTCTCACACAACAATGTTGCAATTGGAATCTGAACTCTCAGTGCACCTGCATATCCAGAGCATTCTTTCATTTAATGATTTTTTCTTCGCCACTCAAAATACATCTTTCAACGAACTCATCCATGCACACTAACTTTCTGTTTTCAGCAATCAAAATCCACCAATCACTCTTACTGCTTCATTAACACAGAAACTCCTCAGTTTTTTTCATTTTACACTCTCATTTTTTCAACTGCCATTTCATTGCCACACTTCATCTGACTGCAGCAGAACCTTCTCTCACCATGTTTTCTGTCTGGATTGTTGGACATAGTTACATCTATTGGGCTCAAAGGTACGCTGAAAACAGGAATTTGCCTAACCTCAATTTACAAGATGTGGAAATTAAGTGGTTTGGCCACAGAGGATTAAAATGTCACCAATTGATACCATTGGTGAAAACCTTTATGCATTTGCCAAAACCTGACCTGTTAATTGTGCACTGTGGAGGTAATGATTTGGGCACTTTGACTGGGGTAGGTCTGGAAATGCTTTTAAAGGACACCTTTGAGCAATTGATGGCACTTTTTCCTCAGACTGCCTTGGTATATTCAAATATATGCCAAAGACAGAAATGGAGGTGGTCGAACCAATTTTGTCCACAAATTGAGAAATCGAGGAAGCATGTAAACAAATCTGTTTCAGCTTACATGAGAGACCATGGAATGGGCTCCCTGTACAACAATAACTTGCGTTACTACATGCAAGATATCTACAGAGGAGATGGAGTTCACTTCTCAGATGAGGGCAACAGAGTTTTCACTCTGAATTTAAGACTGTGCATTGGTACCTACTTATAAGTACCTAAATGTACCATAAACCCAAAAGCTCTTCTCAGAGCTACCCTACATCTGATCACTCACAATTATTATTTTACTCTAACTTTTTTCACTAATTTTCAAGAAAGTACGCTCCCCAGAACGCTTCCCGGTTCGCGAACCGGGCGCACTCCACGCAAAAAAACTAAAAAAACGGTATATTTTTTTTTGCCCTGCGAGACCCTTTCAAAGCCTCCACATCAAACCTAGGGGGTCAGGGACGATCTACTATGCCCCCTTATGGTCATTTGCCCCTTCGCTTTGGCCTCCTCTTGTCTCTCGATCCTACCGAGAGACAAGATGGCGGCCGCTACGGACTGTTTGGAATGTTTACAGACGCCGAAAAACCAATCAGCTTCGCAAACCTCCGTAACGCGAAAAGTACGCAAAGCGGAGCGCTGTTACAGATATATATCTTTTTTTGAACGTTAATTTCTCAAAATCCACTGGAGCACATATATTGAGACCTAGCAAAGGCACATCGGGCTACCAGTCCCTACAATTTTGCCAAGTTTCGTGCAAATCCATTCAGCCGTTCGATTATTATTATTTTATTTTTTTTTGCCCCGCGGGGCCCTTTTAAAACCTCCACATCAAACGTAGGGGGTCAGCGAGGATCTACTATTCCCCCTTATGGTCATTTGCCCCTTCGCTTTGGCCTCCTCTTGTCTCTCGATCCTACCGAGAGACAAGATGGCGGCCGCTACGGACTGTTTGGAATGTTGACAGACGCCGGAGAACCAATCAGCTTCGCTTCACAAAGCTCCGTTGCGCGAAAAGTACGCGTCCTGGGACGCTGCCCGGTCCGCTGTTACAGATATATATCTTTTTTTAAACGTTAATTTCTCAAAATCCACTGGAGCACATATATTGAGACCTACAAAAGGCACATCGGGCTACCAGTCCCTACAATTTTGCCAAGTTTCGTGCAAATCCATTCAGCCGTTCGGGCTAAAAGTGAGGCCAACCGCCCTATGGAAATTAACATGGGAAAAACGCGTTTTGGGACCCCCCTTTTTTCTCGGCCCCCCCTTGACGAACCCCCCCAAAATTTTCAGGGGCTGCTCAGAAACAAAATGTGCCATTTTCCTGAAAATTTCAGCCAATTCCGTCCACAAACGCCAAAGTTATTAGACATAGAATTTTCAAAAATCCCATAGAGAAAAAAATCCTAACTATATATACCTACTGGCGACCGCCAGTAGGTAATATATATATATATATATATATATATCTATATATATATACATATATATATATATATATATATATCTACCGCCAGTAGAAAACAATCGATCCCCTACGCAGAATGTCTTAGGATGACACGCAACTGTAGCACGAATGAAGGACTAGCTGATGCCAAACAAAATCTATTCACGAGACTGAAGAAAAGAGGGTACTCTGATAAAACATGTAGCAATGCCGAAGTCAAATGTAATACTAAAAACAGACATGACCTACTGTTCCCAAAGGCAACAGAAGGTGAGAAAGCCACACAAGAAAGACAACCCCCAAGGCTAATCACTGGTTTCAATCGCCATCATGCTAACCTTCGCAAAATCCTGAGAAGGCACTGGCCTTTGATCCGCAATGACACAACCATAGGGAACTTAATGGGCGGGAAACCGCTAGTTTCCTTTCGCAAGGCGAAATCAATGCGGGCGGAATTGGTGTGCAATGCCCCGGTTGTAAAGAAAAAGAAAAACTGGCTACAGTCACAAACGGGCTTCAGGAAATGCAGTAAATGCAAGGCATGCACTCATGGAATTAACACGACTAGTGTATTGGCACCATTTAGACAAAAACCACTGACCATCAGAGACCAATTTACGTGCAAAACAGAATTTGCAGTGTACGTACTCACATGTGAATGCGGCAAACAATATGTGGGATCAACTATCCACCAAGCCCATGTGAGAATCCTACAGCACCTACGAGCGATCACGAACAAAGACCAAACCTATCCAGTAGCACGCCACATCCATGAGGCTCATGGTGGTGACTCTACAGGTTTGACGTATTTCGTCATAGACAGCATCCCTAAAAATGTGAGGGGCGGGAATCGCAAATTGGCATTACGCCGATTAGAATCAAGATATATTATTCTCTTGAATTCCAAGATCCCGTCGGGGTTAAATGCAGACGAAGCCCTTAGTGTCCACGTATAATCCAGTCATTAAATTTAAGCTGCCTCCCTTTTCATTGGAGAGTACCCCCACAAAAACATCCGCCTTTAAGGCACCTTCACTGTATTAATAAAAATTGTTGTCAGATTGGGTGTTAAACGCACTATAGAGATAGAGGCAGCATCACTAGGATACGTCCTCCAAACCCTCTAATCCCCGTAACTCCTACCCCATTTACAAATTGACTCGATAAAAACCGCGGGACATTGAGCTACTTCAGCTTAAACCCATGCATACGCACTTACCGGCACTATGCCGCATACAGGGACACATGCTCCGATGTAACAGTAAGCCGTGCAATGGTTCCCGAACCGGCAAACAAACCAGGTATTGGCGGTGTGGTTGCTATGGTTATAAACATACTAACAGGGCACTTCCAATCGGTAACCGGGGTACTATCCCAGCCACAGGTAGACAACCAATCATGAGAGGCAATACGGGTCATGGGCAAAACGGGGAGTGGTAAACTAAATGTTAAGACACTACGGATGTATTATAATATGTGATGTTTGAATATTCTCAGTGCGAAATCAATTTAGTTGCACGTCCTTGGAAAATGTAATGTTTTAAAAACATGATGTTAATGTTTGATATCTACATATGAATTGACGTAAAGAAAGGATAAAAAGACTGCCATGGAAATAATGCGCTGAGTCAGAAAACTTGTGACGTCACTACAAGGGTGCAACCTGATTACCATAGCAACCAATGATGCTAATTAACTTTGTAAATTGACACCCATGACATGATGTATATATAAAGTGCACGGCAATATGGTTAGATGTTAGTGAGCAAGGCGGGAGCAGGCCGCCGAAACGCGTCTGAGCAGAAACTGATCCAAAAATAAACGTTTGAATTAAGATACACGGAGTCAGCGCCTTCTTTGATGGAAAGTATGGTATGGTGAAAATATATATATATATATATATATATATATATATATATATATATATATATATATATATATATATATATATATATATATATATATATATATATATATATATATATATATATATATATATATATATAGTACCTACTGGTGGTCGCCAGTAGGTAGTTATAGTTAGGACCTAGTTTCCATAGGAAATCCGCAACATTCTTTTGGGAATAACTTTGGCGCCGGTGGACGAAGTTTCGCAAATTTCTCAAAGAAGATGGCCCGCTCCGCTCTGCTCCTTCCCTGAAAGTTTGGGGGGGATTCGTCAAGCAGGGGCCGAGATAAAAGGGGGGTCCCAAAACGTGTTATCTCCATGTTAATTTCCATTGGGGGGTTGGACTCACTTTTAGCCCGAACGGCTGAATAGATTCCCAACAAACTTGGCAAAATTGTAGGGAATGGTAGCCCGATGTGCCTTTGCTATGTCTCAAGATATGTGCTCCAGTGGATTTTGAGTAATTTAGGTTAAAAAAAATATATTTATCTATATGCGCGCCCTGGTACGCGCACCGGAGCGCGTACCAGCACGCTACGCGAGTTCGCAAGCGGAAAGCTGATTGGCTCTCGGGTGTCTGTCAACATTCCAAACAGTCCGGAGCGGCCGCCATCTTGTGTCTCGGTAGGATCGAGACACAAGAGGTGGCAAAAACAAAGGGGGAAATTACCAAAAGGGGGCAGGGTAGACCCCTCCTGACCCCCTAGGTTTGATATGGGGGCTATAACAGGGCCCAGCGGGAAAAAAAAAATTTGATTTTCGTGGGGGGAGCGCCCCGAACGCGCATCGGGGAGCGTACCGGGGAGCGTACCATGGGGAAACCCAGTGAAACAGTAAAATAATAATTTAAAGTGCTTAGAGGTAGGGTAGCTGTGAATAGAGTTGTTGTGTTGTATGGGTGATTTAAGTACCAACATTTAGGTACCAATGCAGAGTCTTAAATTCAATGTACACCGTCTTTTCTGTAGATATCTTGCATGTTGTTACAGAAGTTATTGTGGTATATGGAATCCATACCATAGTCTGTCAGGAAAGCAGAAACAGATCCTTTAAGCACTCCCAGAGAAGGCCTAGTGGATCATGGGTAGTCTACCCTGCTCCCTTCTGATGTTTTAAAATTGCACAGTATACTGTAAGTCTTACTTTATATTATAATCATTTTGGTACTACTTCATGAATTACATATAAAAATGAATAATGTCTCAAACAATTTTTAATTATTAAATAAAAATGCATTGTTTGGAATTTTCATAGTTTAATAAAACTTCCAGCATCAGATGATCTGGAATCTCCTCAATATTGCATGATTCAATATTTTGTAAACAGTCAATAAATTGTTGGTCCAGAGACTCATCCATAAAATCCTCATCAATAAAATCTTCTTGAAGAATCTCCTCATCGGTAATTTTGAAAGAAATATTGATGTTTTCTTGTTTACCTTCCATTTTCTTGCTGTAAATTGCATAAAAAATAACTATATCAGTAGAGGTAGGGCACTGTTGGGTTTAAGTTCAGAGAGGTACTTCTGAGTTTTTAACAGTGAATTTATCTTTGGGCAGTGTATGGTATCAGGCAGGAAGTAGAAATATAAAAAAGTGCATGTGATGAAGCCTAAGTAAATTCATAATTATACCAGAGAAGCCTAACTCAATCTATAACTATAACAAAGAAGCCTATCTCAATCTATAACTATAACAGAGGGACAGTAACTAACTAACAGAAAACGTTTTTCTAAATTAACTTAAAGTGCACAACATAGTTCCCCTTACAAATTAACAACTTACCTTTCAGAAAGCAGTTGAAGTTTTCTGTGAAAAGCCTTTAGAAATGTACCTAAGCTAATACTAGTCAAAATGGCCGTCTTTCCCTCTCATTTTTCATATTTATTCATGTACATAACCAATCAAATGTCAGCACATAAAAATACAAAACGAAAGTAACATTTTAATTGGTTGTAAATTCTAACACTTTCATATGTGTTTTTGTCATGTCATTTACCTCAGGATATTTAGACAGGGCTACAGCCCAAATGGCTCAATGGAATTCCACCAAATATGGGAAAATGGTAGGGACTGGTATGTAGTAGGGCCTATTCTATATTTGGTGAAAGTCTCTCCAGTGGTTTTTATGTAAATTAACGCTCAAAATTTTTGGGGGAGCGCTTACCGGTGCACTCCCCGGTACGCGCACCGGCAGCGCTATGGGAGTCCTCCATCTTGTGTTTCGGTACAATTGAGACACAAGATGGAGGATAAACAACATTGGGAATGGGTAAAAGGGGGCACGGTAGACACTCCCTGACCCCCTAGGTTTTATGAGGGGGGCTTAGGAGGCCCATATAGGCCAACATTATTTTTTTTAAATTACATTTTCGTGGGGTGAGCGCCCGGTACGCGCACCGGGAAGAGTACCGGGGAGCGCACCGGAAAGTGTACCGGGGAGCGCACTTTCGTGAAAAACAGTGAAAAAAGTTAGAGTAAAGTAATCATTTTGAGTGATCAGAGGTAGGGTAGCCCTGAAAAGAGCTTTTGGGTTCTGTGGCTGATTTAGGTACCTACAAGTAGGTTCCAATGCACAGTCTTAAATTTAGGAGGAATATTCTATTCCCCTCATCTGAGAAGTGCACACCATCTCCTCTGTAGATATCTTGCATGTTGTAACGCCAGTTATTGTTGTATATTGAACCCATTCCATAGTCTCTCATATAAGCAGAAATAGATTTATTCACATGTTTCCGTGCCTTCTCAAATTGTGGAAAAAATTGGTTGGACCACTTCCATTTCTGCCTTTGGCATATATTGGAATATACCAAGGCAGTTTGTGGAAAAAGTGTCATCAATTGCCCAAAGGTGTCCTTTAAAAGCATTTCCAGACCTACCCCAGTCAAAGTGCCTAGGTCATTTCCACCACAGTGCAAAATTATGAGGTCAGGGTGTGGCAGATGGTAAAAGGTTTTCACCAATGGTATCAATTGATGACATCTCAATCCTCTTTGGCCAATCCACTTGATGTCTACATTTGGTAAATCAAGGTTGTAAACATTTCTGATAGCTGCATACCTTTGAGCCCAGTGGATGTAGCTATGTCCAATAATCCAGACAGAATACATGGTGAGAGGAGGTTCTGGTGCAGTCAGATGAAGTGGTTGAATGAAATGGCAGTTGGAACAGTAGGAGTCTGTAAAAAAAAAACTGTGGAGTTTCAGTGCTCTTGAATCACAAGCAATGATTGGTGGATTCAGATAGTTGAAAACTGAAAGTTAGGGTGCATGGTTCTGTTCTGTGAAAGTAGTAATTTGTATGGTTAAGAAAAAGTCATTTAAAGAAACATTGCACCGGATAAGCTGGTGTATTGAGAGGCCAAACATCCTTGCTGAGTTCATTTGCAACATTGTAGAATAAACTTTTAACCCTGAGAGCTCAGTGAGGAGGGAGTTGCTATGGTAACAGGTAGAAAGGGCTGAGGGGGTGAAGGGTGTTGGTTTGAAAATAGAGAGGGAAGAGTTTTGATTGGTTAACATGAGGGATATGTGTGTAGAATTAGAGGTTTTCTGGCCATTCATAATTGCAGTGCCTGGAGTGCATACCTTTTGCTCAGCTAAAGAAATATTGGTGTGTGTGCCTGACACTGTTCTCAATCTCCCAAAGCATTTGTAAAGGTGAGTAATGATTCATTTAATATAGATAGAGACTTGTATACTCTATGGAGAAGATTTGGAAGCAAAATGTGGTTTTTTAATGATTCTGGGAAAAATAAATAGAGTTTACATTTTTGAGAAGGAATAAATAGTGTCTACATTATTAAAGAAATATATTTGAACCTTTCACAATGATGTCACCTGTGTTATCTCAGATTAGGAAGCACATTGAGCTTCTTTCTTGTTGTTTTGTGTCATGTTTTTTGATAATGCTTGGTATCAACATTTGCAAGATAGAGGATTTGTATTTTGTGAATAGTGAGGTTTCAGTAGTGAAATTGAATGCTTGTACATAGGACCTGCGGTCTGCTTCTAAAATGTTATTTAAAAAGCGATTTTGGGGCAAATGAATGGCTTTTACATTTTTGAGAAGGAATAAATAGTGTCTGCATGATTAAATAAATATATTTGAAGCTTTCACAACAATGTCACCTGTGTTACCTCAAATTAGGAAGCAGATTGAGCTTTTTTCTTGTTGAATTGTGTCATGGTTTTCGATAATGCTTGGTAGCAATGTTTGCAAGATGGAGGAATTGTATATTATAAAATAGTAATGTTTCACTAGTGAAATGGAATGCTTGTACATAGGATCTGCGCACTGTTTCTTAAATGTTATTTAAAAAACTATTTTGGGGCAAATGAATGGCTTTTACATTTTTGAGAAGGAATAAATAGTGTCTGCATGATTAAATAAATATATTTGAAGCTTTCACAATGATGTCACCTGTGTTACCTCAGATTAGGAAGCAGATTGAGCTTCTTTCTTGTTGGTTTGTGTAATGTTTTTGATAATGCTTGATATCAGCATTTGCAAGGTAGAGGAATTGTATTTTGTAAAATAGTAATGTTTCACTAGTGAAAATGAACTTGTACATAGGATATGCGCACTGTTTCTTAAATGTTATTGGAATCGATTTTGTGGCAAATCAATAGTTTTTGCATTTTTGAGAAGGAATAAATAGTGTCTGCAAGATGAAATAGATGTATTTGAACCTTTCACAATCATGTCACCTGTGTTTCCTCAGATTAGGAAGTAGATTGTGCAGATGAGGTGAGGCATGTCCAGGGGTGCAGAGGAGGTGAGGCCTGTATCCAAGAGTGCAGTGGAGAGGACTCACCTCCTCTGACACTTGGACAAGCCTCACCTCCTCCGTGCCCCCTGGACATGCCTCAATCTATTGGGTATAATAGATGGTAACAGGGTGCAGATGAGGTGAGGCCTGTCCAGGGGTGTAGATGAGGTAAGGCCTGTCCAGGGGTGCAGATGAGGTGAGGCCTGTTCAGGGTTGCAGATGAGGTGAGGCTTGTCCACGGGTGTAGAGGAGAGGAGGCCTGTGTTCAAGAGTGTAGTGGGAGAGAGGCCTGTCCAGGGTTGCAAAGGAGGTGAGGCCTGTGTCTAAGAGTGCAGTGGGGGAGAGGCTTCATGAAGTCCATTCCACTGCCCTCTTCGACACAGGCCTCAACACCTCTGCTCCCCAGGACAGGCCTGACCTCATCTGTACTCCTGGTCAGGTCTCACCTCATCTGCATCCTGTTACTATCTATTTTACCCAATAGATTGAGGCCTGTCCAGGGGGCATGGAGGTGGTGAGGCTTGTATAGGGGTCAGAGGAGGTGAGTCCTGTCCACAGGACTCTTGGGCACAAGACTTACCTCCTCTACACCCCTGGACAGGCCTCACCTCATCTGCACAATCTGCTTACTAATCGAATGCTTGTACATAGGACGAGCGCTCTGTTGCTTGAATGTTATTGGAAAAACGATTTTGGGGCAAATGAACAGCTTTTACATTTTTTAGAAGGAATAAATAGTGTCTGCATGATTAAATAGATATATTTGAACCTTTCACAATCATGTCACCTGTGTTTCTTCAGATTAGGAAGTAGATTGTGCAGATGAGGTGAGGCATGTCCAGGGGTGCAGAGGAGGTGAGGCCTGTATCCAAGAGTGCAGTGGAGAGGACTCACCTCCTCTGACACTTGGACAAACCTCACCTCCTCCGTGCCCCCTGGACAGGCCTCAATGTATTGGGTATAATAGATGGTAATAGGGTGCAGATGAGTTGAGGCCTGTCCAGGGGTGTAGATGAGATGAGGCCTGTGCAGGGGTACAGATGAGGTGAGGCCTGTTCAGGGTTGCAGATGAGGTGAGGCTTGTCCACGGGTGCAGAGGAGATGAGGCCTGTGTTCAAGAGTGTAGTGGGAGAGAGGCCTGTCCAGGGGTGTAAAGGAGGTGAGGCCTGTGTCTAAGAGTGCAGTGGGGGAGAGGCTTCATGAAGTCCATTCCACTGCCCTCTTAGACACAGGCCTTAACACCTCTGCTCCCCAGGACAGGCCTGACCTCATCTGTACTCCTGGTCAGGTCTCACCTCATCTGCATCCTGTTACTATCTATTTTACCCAATAGATTGAGGCCTGTCCAGGGGGCACGGAGGAGGTAAGGCTTGTCTAGGGGTCAGAGGAGGTGAGTCCTGTCCACAGCACTCTTGGACACAGGACTTACCTCATCTGCACCCCTGGACAGGCCTCACCTCATCTGCACAATCTGTTTACTAATGTGAGGAAACACAGGTGCATGATTGTGAAATGTACTAATATATTTTTTAATCATGCAGATACTATCTAATCCTTGTCAATAATGTAAAACCAATCCATGTGCCCGAAATGTTTTTTTAAATACCATTTACAAAACAGAGCACAGGTCATATGTATAAGCATTTCATTACACTACTGAAACCTCACTCATTTAGAAAATACAATTTTCTTTATGCACCAACATTTCTTTACGAAGCATTATCAACAATGTATTAGTCTCTATTATATTCTCTTCCTGACTTACTCTATTTTTCCACCTGTCCCCTTCAAACACCCTCTCTCTGACTTATTCCTTTTTACATCCTGACTCTGTTTTACACTCTCTTACACTCTCTCTTTGACTTATTTTCTCTTACACCCTGTCTCTAATTTATTCTCTCTCTCTCTTTTTTACAGCAATTTGTAAGTCATACTTTATCTTACATCTTCTTACTGATTTACTCCGTCTTACAACCTTTCTCTTTGTAACATTCTCTCCCAGACTTACTCCCTATTACACCTTTTGTCTGTTTTACACCCTTTCTCCCTCTTTCTGACTTTTTTATTCTCTTCCTCTCTTCCTATTACACCCTCTGTCTGACTTACTCCTTGTTACATCCTCTCTCTGATTTACTTCCTCTTACACCCTCTCTCAAACTTACTCTCTCTCTCTCCCTTTTACAGCCTCTCTCTGTTTTAGTTTCTTTTACATCCTCTCCCCTTCTAACACCCTCTCTCTGTCTTACATCCTCTTACACCCTTTCCCTGTCTTCCACCGTGTTACACCCTTTTTCTGACTTACTCCCTTTCTTTGACTTACTCCCTCTCCCTATTACATCCTTTCTCTGTCTAACAACATATTATACACTTTCTCTGTCTTACTCCTTCTCTATGTTTTACTCCCTCTACCTGTTTCTTTGTCTGACTCTCTCTGTGTCTTTGTGTTACTCCCTCTAGCTCTTTTTCTCTGTCTTACTCCTAGTTACATAGTTGCTGTGGTATAAACTTAGATATGTTGTAAACTAGTGTTTATATCGTTTGCTTATTGTCATTGCTTTGTTGTTTGATAATAGTGGTCTATAATGTGTTATTTTTTTGTTTACCACAGATTGAAATCAAGATTTCAATAGTAAGGAAATATGCCCTCAAGGCAGAGGAGAAGGAAAGATGCCAAGCGGAAAAAATCAAAAACAGCAACGGAATTAAAGCACACCCCTATAACAAATACCTCAAAAAACACCATAAAAGCTCATGGTAAGACAATTAAGTCTTTTTTCGGAACATATGTAGATAAAAAAAAATGGTAATGGAAATGTCAATATACAGAAGGAGAGACCAGTATGTATAGGAATAGAAGGCAAAACCAATTTAAGGACATTCGTACACGAATGTTTCGCAATAGGGTAGTTTTAAATTTGTAAGAAAATATTAAGAAAGGTAAACAGAGAGCTGCTTTTTACAAGACAAAGAAAAATGTAGAGAAGATTGTTGATCAGGCTTTTGAAGTTAAGAAAAAATTATTTATTTTAGTAATCAATAGAATTAGGATACTTAACAAGGCAATTGATGTTTTCAAATCAAACAGTAGATGCAAAAGAATAATTAATCGGACTCATTTTTGTAAAGTTTTTTCTGGAGAATGGATGCATAGTTCAAGTTGTGAGCCATTTTTTAATGAGGAGAGTTACTTCCAGGAGAATGTTTTGGTGCATGCAGTTGACACCAGTGGTCGAGCATATGAGGTGAAAGACGGTTGTCCGATTGAAAAAGAGAAACTTGTGTCTAGAGATGCAGAGGAGGTGTTAGCTGATGAAGTTTTAGGGAGACGTACTAAGGGTCCTGTGTACACTTGGAAGTGTAGTAGTATTTGCAGTGTGCGACAGGATTCAATTGATTTGCTTCGTAATTTCTTACGGACATATAGTAAGAAAAGTCTAAAACAGAAAATGAAGATGTTGCAAGACTTAGATCCTTGCAGGTTTGCATGGGCATTCACTGGCTTGTCTTTCTAGAAAAGTATGTCAGAGTGTTTTTCATCATTTTAGGATGTTAGCAGTGCATCATACTAAAATGAGGAAATTAGTGAGAATGTTGTATTATGCAAAAAGTCCAGCACTTAAGCTCAAACAGTTAAACAGTGCTCTTTTGCATGGAACTGAATTAGATGTGAAGAACATTTGTGAAGAAATTGAGCTAAGTTACTTTGGTGAAAAAGAGGACAGTGTAGAAATTGACACAGTAATAGAAGGTAATGTGGAAGACAATGTACAGATTTCAAGTACAGAAAAGTTTGACCAGGAAATTTCCACGTTTAAGGTGAAATCAAGTGAAAGGCCAAATTTTAATTGTGTGTGTTGTCGACAAACTCATTATAAGCATCAGACTAGATTAGTTGATTTATATGTAAAGAGCGAAAAGGTAAATAATAATGAGTGGAAGGATTTTGCAACTTATTTGTTGGTAGAAAATTGTTTTGATTTGGGTTCTGATCAACGTATTTGTGAATATTGTTATAATAAATTAAATGAAAACAGAATGCCTGCTAGAGCTGTTCATAATAATCTGGAGTTGGTAGACATTCCTTCTGAATTGATGGATTTAAATACCTATGAGTCTATTCAGATTCAATGTGTGCATCCTTTTCAGGCTATTGTTCGCATGGAGCCTAAGATAGGGAAATTGCCTCCTTCAGATTTACAGAGAGGATTAAATGGAAGAGTTGTTTATTTGCCTCTAGATTTCAAGAAAAATATTGATACAATTGGTGTAGAAAAAGTGGAAGAGGAACCTCTGGTTATTCTAGTTAATGGGGTTCCGACAAAGAGTAAGAAAATCTGGCAAGATTTAGTGGATGTTAGGAAAGTCAAAAAGGCAACGTGGTATTTGGTCAAAAACAATGAGTACTACAAACATGTATGTGTTGGAGCAGAGGAAACAGTTGCAGAAGAAGACAGTGATTGTTCAGCCGGCCAAATTGAAAAAGTTGATGTGTCTAGAAGTGAAGAAATATATGAACATTATACTGTTCATCCTTTGCATTCCAAAGAAGTAATGGGGAATGCAATTGACTTGTTTCAAATGAAAGCAGCAAAAGGAAGTCCCATTAGTGTATGGGAAGAAAGTTTGGAAGCTCGTTGTTTTCCACAGTTATTTCCAACAGGTCAAGGTGGACGATATGACGATCGACCACTTCAAATTCCTGCATCTGAATACCGGACTTTAAGATTATATGCTGAAGATCCAAGGTTTCGTCAATGCATTCCGTATTTGTTTCATCTACTGTATGAAAGTGACTTGTCTGGGCTTTCTTATGCAGTGAACCATGTACTGAAAAGTGGACCACATCTGCAAAATGTTTCGGCGAGTGTCTTTATGGAGAAAGTCAATCTGCAAGACAGTATTTTGGAGTCTCAGCTAATCAATCTCATGACATGTCAACGTGGTACAAACGAGTATTGGTTCCGTCGTCATGGGGAATTGAAATGTATGCTAAGAAACTTAGGAACTCCTACATGGTTCCTCACTCTTAGCTGTGCTGAGTATGCATGGGACGACTTACTTCAATTTCTACAAGAGGCAAATGCAAACATACAAAATATAGAATTCAAAACACCTGGAGAACTCTGTTCTTTGGATCCAGTGAATGTATGCAGATATTTCAATCATAGATTTGAAGCTATGATGTCTTTTATTACCTACAAAAAAAATCCTCCCCTTGGAGAGGTTTTGGATTTCTTTTGGAGAAAGGAGTATCAAGCGAGAGGTGCTCTTCACATACATATGTTGTTGTGGATTAAAGATGCACCCAAATTTGGAACAGATTCGGATGAGACAGTGATGAGCTTCATTGAAGAGTATTTAACATGTGCTGTTCTGAAAACTACCGAAGAAAACAGTTTAAGGCAACAAGTTTTACGCTTTCAATCCCATCGTTGTGGAAAGTACTGTCATCGAAAATTCAGAAACAAAGACAAGTTCTACACAAAATGTCGTTTTGGGTTTCCACGACCAGTGATTTCTAAAGGAAGAGTAAATATTTTGATGTCTTCTCTGCGACATACTGTGATGAGGAAATCACCCAAAAATACATACAATTTCAAAAGAAACGAAGAGTCCAAGTACATCAACGACTACAACCCAGTGATTTTGTCCATGTGGAATGCTAACATAGATATTCAGTTCGTTGCTGACAACTCTATTGCTGTGGCTCGATATGTGACGTCTTATATCACAAAAAAAGAAAAGACAGAACTGAAGGAAATGTGGGAGGACATTTCACATGAAAAGAGTATAAGTAAAAAATTATACAGTTTCAGTCTGAAGATGTTGTCGCATCGAGAAATTGGAGCATATGAATGTTCTGATCGGTTATCATCAGCAAGTCTCTATGCCAAATCTCGAACAATCATTTGGGCGAGTCTAGGTCTTGCTGCAACACGAAACCAAGTTTTGAAATCTGTACAAGAAATTGAGTATTTGGCGGAGAAAGAACCAAACAGTACAGATATTTTGAAGACAAACATGTTGGATACATACTATCCAAATAGAAGTACTCATCTTGAGAACAGATGTTTGTATGAAATTCTGCAAAACTATATTTATAAGAGGAACATCAGAGAAGATATCAATAATGGAATATATGCTGTCATTGGGTGTGAAGGATGTCTAGTGAAGCAGAGAAAAGGCCATTTGATTAATCATCGAAAATTGAGTTGCGGAAATCCAGAGAAAAGGGAATTTTACTATTTAGCTCTTTTGCAACTCTTTAATCCATGGCGTACAGAAGAGGAACTACTTGGAGATTTTCTCTGTTACAAAGATTCTTTTAATGCATCCAAGGATACCATAGATTGTCCTGTTTTTCCAAACTATCTGCAAATGTTGAACGAAGAAATAGAGCAAGAAGCCACAATTGCTGTAGAGATTGCTAGAGACAGTTCTCAAGACAGTCAGAGTTCTACTTCATTGAGTCAGGATCCACTAGGAGGACCAATTATCCAAAATGAAGCTGCCACTGCCATGGATGAGGTGGAAATAGCTATGGAACAAGCTCAAGAGGATGTAGGTAACTTAGAAGATTTGGTGAAACAACTAAACCTTGAGCAGAAACAGATATATGACGAAGTCACAGAACAGGTTGAAAATGGATTCAGTCATGAGAAGAAAGAGTGCTCATGTACATCATTTAAGCCTGTCCAACTGTACGTGAGTGGAGAAGCGGGAACTGGAAAAAGTTTTCTGATTAAAGCAATTGCAACTTATCTGCAGAAAAGGACTGAATCGCCGCTGTCTTGTGTTGTTACCGCTCCAACTGGGCTGGCAGCACATAACATTAAAGGGATTACTTTACATCGTTTACTGATGCTACCAGTTGAGCATGATAATAAATTGCAATACCACAAGCTATCTGGAGATACTTGTTCAGAAGTTTCCAGAGTCCTGACGAAAATGAAACTTCTTATCATTGATGAAGTAAGCATGGTCTCAAATCTAATGCATGCTCTTGTGCATTTGAGAATGCAAGAAATCCTTAGAACAGAGTATGATGTGTTATTTGGAGGGAAACACATTATTTTTTTTGGAGATCTACTGCAGTTGACTCCAGTGACAGGACAACCAGTGTTTAAAATGCACACGCATGAAGATACCAGGAAGTGCCTAGGAAGCATTGGAAACGTTAATATATGGTTAAATTTCAAATATGCAGAACTACTTCAAAATATGCGACAGACAAAGGATGAAGATTATAAAAATATTCTACAAGATGTAAGAATCGGAAAAGTAAGTGAGCATGGGAAAGAAGCATTACATGCATGATTAATTTCAAATTTGTATCCAAATGAAAACATTCTTCCAGAGAATATTTTTAAGAAAATTACTGAGAACAAATCTGGGATATGTTTGATGCCAACTCTGCAAGAATGTTCCATCTTCAACAACAAAATGTTAAAGTTAGAAAATGAAGAGATTGTGAAACTGGAAGTTATAGATAAAATAGAGCATATGGGAGCAACAATTATTTTGTCAGAAAATTTCAAATCAAAATTGGATCCATTAGAGAAGAGTATATGTAAAACTGCTGGTTTTGAAAAGTGTTTAAATGTGTGTTTAAATTGTCGTATCATTTTGAGAAGGAATTTAAATGTTGATAGAGGTCTGGTAAATGGATCAATGGGTCATGTTGTTGAATTTCTGAATTACAGAAATAGAGATGGAATTGAATTTTTTAAAATTAAATTTGATGGCATTGACGAAGTACAACAAATCAGTCGTTGTTCTGCTAGATTTTTGCTTGTAAAAGACTTATATGTTCGCCGAAAACAGTTTCCTGTTTGTTTGGCATATGCGGTGACAATTCATAAATCTCAAGGTTTAAGTGTAGATAGTGCTTTGGTGAACATTGGAAGTTCTGTGTTTAAAGAGGGTATGGCATATGTAGCATTATCACGAGTCAGAACTTTATTAGGATTGTACTTGGTTGAGTGTGATGAGACAAAGATTTGTGCAGATCTAGATTGTGTTAAAGAATACAATAGGTTAAGGAGAGAATATGCTCCACATTTGCCTCAATATCCTCTGTTTAAAAAACGTGTGGTAGGCCGAAAAAGAAGAAATGAGAATAATTGCAGTGAGGTAGTAGCAAAAAGACAAAAAGTAGATGAAACTGTAATTGTAAGCAGAAAGAAAAAGGATTCCGTTGAAGATGTTGTTGGATTCCAGTTTGAAAACAGTTCTGGTGTCAACTGCTATGCTAATGTAGTGGTTAATGTTGTTTTTTTTCTTCAAAATTTACAAGAACAGATTGTTGAAAATTGGGATCAAAGATTCTGCTGTTTATTGAATTCTGTGTTTGAGAAATGTAGCAGTGATAGAGCAAAAATAGAAAGTGTTTCAGAAATTCGAAATCTTTAGACATATGTTCTGGTCAAAATCAATTTTCACAGAATATTCAGCAGGATTGTCAGGAATTTTTAGTGTATATGTTTGGTGTATTGGAAGATGAAGGTGTAGATGTAGAAAATCTTTTTGTCCTTTCTTATCAATGGCAGCATGACTGTGACAATTGTAGTTTATCAAGTAGTACTAGAATAGACACTGAAAGATTTATATATTTGACTTTACCAGACTGCAAATCAGTGTCTTTTAATAATCTAGTTAAAGCAGCTGATCACAATATGGTGTGTACCCAATGTAAGTGTGCAATGCTGCCCACATTATTTATACAAACTTATGGTCAGTATGTCATTTTAATGTTCCAACGATATAGACCTGATGGAACTAAATTGACAACTTCTATTAAAAATTTCGTGGCTTCTCAGTTATCAATTTCAGGAAGAACCTTTGCAACTGTAGCTATTATTTATCATGATGGTCCTTCAACAACATCAGGGCATTACACATGCTATTTAAAATGTCAAAAAGTGTGGCAGCTGTGTAATGATACTCATTTGACTTTCAAACAACGTTTGCCGTTTGGCTTAAAAAATTCATACCTAGTGTTTTTAGAACCAAAATTTAAGTAAAGGTAATTGGCCTATTAAGACGGGAGCAGTTAATAAAAGTTAGTTTATATTCAGAGTAAAAGGGATCAAGATAATATAAAAAATTGAGTTGTCATATAGGTACTGTAAGTGGATCTCATAGTAAGTGATATCAGTATTATAGGAAATGTTGAATATGAGTGAGCCAGAGATGGAAATATGAATATTTAAACATTGTGAAAAAATTTCTATGAGCTTTTCTTTCAGAACGTCGGGAAAACGGTGATTTCGGAGATTGTTTTGAGTAATTTGAAAACATACTGATACATCTGACACTATTTGGCCTTAAGGAAAAGTGAAGGATTGAGCAAAGAGTCATGACTGAACACAAGGAGGAAATGAAAACATTGAAAAATATTTCAGATGTTCTTGGAGCTTTTCTTATAGAAAGTCGATGAAATGGAAGTTTTAGAGAACAGCAGAGTACTTTCTAACGAAAAGGACCTTCATGATGTACTATTTGGCCTAAAGGAAAAGTAAGTAAATCAAAGATTAGTGTACATATGCGATTTGTAAGTTTATATGTTTTTTTTTAAACACAATCTTTTAGATTGTGGTTTTTTTTCCCGCTGTTATATGATGAATAGTTTGAACTCACTGTTTTTAGTGAAATTCAATATGTTCTGAGAACAGCAAAAATAAACTATCTAACATGTTGTACAAATTATTCTATAGTTTGTATTGTGTAATTTATATTGTATTCACATTGTCTCACACTCACTTTCCTTTTTCCACCCTCTTTCAGCTCTCTTTACTCACTCACACTGTCTTTCTCTCACTCTGTTTCACCCCCGTTCCTTTACTCCACTTCTTTCACAACCCCTCATTCCCATTTCAACTGTCTGCATCCCCTCTCTCACTTGCACCACTTTTCAGCTTTCAGTCTCTCTGCTTTACTTCCCTTTTGTGTCTTTTCCTCCTTTGCTCTTTTAGTAATTCCTCTTTACTCACTCACCTCTTTTGTCGCACTCTGTCACTATAACTCACCCACTCTCCCTCACTTATCTTTCTTTGCTCCTTTCTTTTGTCCTCTTCTCTCTGTTTTTCGTTGACTACCTCTATGTCCTCAGTCCCTCACTCTCCTTGTGTTATGCTCACTTGTGTTTATCTACCTTCTATCATTTCTCTTACAACAACTTCACTGCTCCTCTCTCATCGTTCTTCATCCCATTTCTTTTACTCCGGTTCCATTACTACCCCTCATTTCCTATTTTTCAGTGTCCTTCTCTTTACTTTTATCACCGAATCACATTATCTCTGTTCCACTTTTTTTTAACTCTTGACCTGTCTTTTCTATTTTAAAATATATATTTTACTAATTTTAACTTATTTTTTCTTCTCTCTTTCACAGATACAAAGTGTAGTAAAAACATGTAATTAAATTTACATTAATTATATGATAAGTGTGACTAAAAAAATGTAGTTTGTCATCACCCTTTGCTTTAACCTCACTACTATTCTCTCACCCTACCTCACTCCTGTTTCCTTACTCTGCTTCCCTCACTTATTCTTATCTTACATGTTTACTCCTCTTTCCTTCACTCTCCTACCACATTCAACTTCTTTCAGTCCCCCTGCTTTACTTCCCTTACCCTCTGTTCCCTTCCTTCGCTCCCTCACTCATTCCCTTTCCCTTACTCACTTACTCCACTCCTCTCACTCCTTCTCTCAGTCTGTCTGTCCTCACAATTCCTTACTCCCGTTCTCTTACTCTGTCTCTCTTACCCTCACTGTCTCTGTCGCCTCACTCTGTCACTACTCTTTCGTCATGCTCACTCCCTACAACTCACCCACACTCCCTCACTTACCTTTCTTTGCTGCTTCACTCAGTCCCTTTCAGTCACTCCTTCCTTTACTCTATCTGTCCTTTCTCTCTGTCACTCCCCATGTCTTACCCTTATTCACTTTTATCCACCCTCTTTCACCCCACTTTACTTACACTCTCTGCTCTTTTCTCACCCTCCCTCACCGCTGTTCCTTTACTCCGGTTCCGTCACTACCCCTCATTCCCCATCCTTTACTGTCCTTCCCTTTAGTTTCAACACCCACTCGCATTCTCCCAGTACCTCTACTTTAGTCTTCTTCCGCTCTCTTCCCTTCTTTCGCTCCCTTATTCATTTTCCTTTTCTCACTTACACCCTATTACACCTTCTCTCTGTCTGACTATGTAATACACAGTCCCTCTGTGTTGCTCCCTCTAGCTCTCTTTCTCTTAACATCACTCTCTCTGTGTCCTTCCCTCATGCTCACTCCTTCTTTATTTTAAAAAAAAAATGTTTTGGGTTCGCGCCCCGGTACGCGTACCCTGGAGAAAAAAGAATGACAGAGTTTTTTAAAAATGTAGTTTTTTTTAATAAATTGGAGGTAGTTCTAAAAAGAACTGTTTTTTTTATTCTTTTTGTTGTTTTATATTTTTTAATTCTTTTTTTGAACAATTTTTACTTTTTTTGGCTTTTATGAACAATTTTATATTTTTTTGCATTTTTTATGGGGAGAAACAAAAAACAGGGAATTGTAAACGGCTCAACTGGAGCAAAAAAAAAATCAGGAAAAAATTAAGGTTTCTTTGGGCACTTGTGGTTATCACCAGCATGGTTGATGAGTGTAATACTTTGCTCACCATAGGTAATTGTTTTTCCACAAAATATACAAACGATTTTGTATCCACCAAACTTGGTTTGAATGTTTGGGACCATCTCCCTTGTCTCTGGACCCGATGGAGTGGGTTCTTTCCTTGTTGAGGTTCTGGAAGATGATTGGGGAAGGTTTCTGGACAGTTCTCTCACCTCTGCCGCAGAATAGTTGTTAGGATGCTTGCGTTCCATGTGGCGAATCATGGTGTAATTACCAAAAGAATATTTTTTTGTAGGGTTCCCCCTGGAAAGTTTAGTGCCACAGATCAGACAAGTCACTTTTGCTGCATTGACTTTCTTCTGGCCTCTTGGGAATTTGAAAAACTCCCACACAATGTGCTCTCTCGGTTTGTAAGGGGGATTGTCTTCAGGCAGGAAAGTCCTCCTCTCCTCCTCCTCCTCTTCCTCCTCCTCCTCTTCTTCACCACCAATGTGGTGTTGTGGTGGTCCTTGTGGTGGTGGTGGTGGTGGTGCAGATGCACCTGCTGCTGATGCTACTGTAGCCATTTCTTAATGAATGAAAACAGGTCTTCCTCACTCAAAGAACAAAGTGAGAATGAGGAAAAAAGGTGGGGGCTTTCATCATTTGGAAAACAAAACTGTTCTGAACCAATGAAAAGTGTTATTTTCAGGTCACATGACCCGGTCTTTCATCATTTGGAAACCAAAAGTGTTCTGAACCAATAAAAAGTGTTATTTTCAGGTCACATGACCAGACGTGCTTACGCTACGTGCCCCGGGGCGCGCCCGGTGGCGCTTACGTTGCGCGATCATATGCGCTCTGGCGCTCCCGGGTGCGCTTACGCCGTGCGTCATAAGACGCATCACGCGGCTACGCGATACGTCACGAAGATGTTTTCGTTCGCGGCAATAGCGCTAACGGGACGCTCACCGGTACGCGCACCGGGGCGCGCCGTAACACAGCACTTACCTGTGCGCTCACCGGTACGCGCTCTGGGAGCGCACCGAGGCAAAAAAAATTAAAAGGGAAAAATATACATAAAAAAAATAGTATTACATAAATATACAATATAAAATTCATTATAAAAAGTATTACATTTCATACCTATAGAGATTTGCTATTAAAAAACCTTTGAACTTCAGTGAAAAAAACATAGGTTTGAGGCCCTATATATAGTTAGGAATTAGCATTTACAAAACCTATGAAATTCACTGAAAAAACCATAGGTTTCACACTAGTTATAGTTAGGAATTAGCATTTAAAAAACCTATGAAATTCACTGAAAAAAACCATAGGTTTCACACCAGTTGCAGTTAGGAATTAGCATTTAAAAAACTTATTAAATTCAGTGAAAAAACCATAGGTTTCACACCAGTTGTAGTTAGCTGGAAATTTTACTTGCATAAAACCATTGAAATTCCAACGTTATAGTTAGTTGGACTCACTATAACTTGCGCGTGCAATGCACTGCTGATGACGTCACATATTACATCACTCATGACATGGTCAGTGACATCACTCATGACATCACTGATGACACCATCCTTGTGACAGAGTGACAGACCTCCTTTCACTGTAATGCAACCTTTGAAACACATATTCAAAAATAGAAACTAAAATTTTCAAAAAAATGGAGATACCCATACCAGTTACAACAACCAATTCAATAATTCCACCATCTATATACACATCCACTCATTCACCAACAGTTCTATATAATCACTCATACATATACTCACTCATCATATGTAGTGATACACCTATACATCCTGTTACACACCGACAGTCATCCAAAAGATACTCTCACACATACTCACACATGCAAATAAACTATTAAACATCCATTTATTTGCATATACAGCTATACACACACTACCACTTTACTTCTAAGGAAACTTACACATACTTACTCTCTTAAACAATCACTTATAGAAACACATACTAATTTAAACAGGAACTCTTACAATCCCTCACTCTCACATATACTCACTTATATACATCAATATTCACATATACTAGATTAAAACATATGTAGTTACTGATAAAGACACTAGTGAGACAGTCATTCACTCACTAACACACACATATACACATTCATCCACCCATACAGTCCTGCACATATGCTGTCTTCAAAACACATTCAAAGAGAGAGTCAGTCATTCGTGCATCTATGTGCTAAGTAACACCCCACCAAACCATACAAACACTCATTCTGATACTAAGAAAAACATCTAATAACCCATATACATACACATGTAGCTACTCACCAACCCATGCAGCCATTTATACAGAAATTGAAACACTAATACATATATTTTAATATTTAAACATTACTCTCTAATATATGTATTCACTAAGATACACTTAATAAACCAGTTAACCAATCAATTGTTTTTAAAAAAAACATCCATGTAAACACTTATTTAAACATTTATTCTTCCATCAACTTTTACATATACATATATAACACATATTTATTTTTTTAAAAGACACACATTCACTGGATGGTGTCATCAGTGATGTCATGAGTGATGTCACTGACCATGTCATGAGTGTTGTAATATGTGACGTCATCAGCAGTGCATTGCACGCGCAAGTTATAGTGAGTCCAACTAACTATAACGTGGGAATTTCAATGGTTTTATGCGAGTAAAATTTCCAGCTAACTATAACTGGTGTGAAGCCTATGGTTTTTTCAGTGAATATATATATAACCATAGGTTATAGACCATATATAGTTAGGAATTAGCATTTAAAAAACCTTATTTTACTCACACAAAACCATTGAAATTCCATATATAGTTCGTTGCACTAACTATATATCGCGCACCCGCAATCCACTGCTGATGATGTCACATATTACATCATTCATGACATGGTCAGTGACATCACTGATGACATCACTGATGACATCTCAAATGACATCACTGATGACATCACTGATGACAACATCCCGTGACTGTATGTTTCTGTAAAGTTAAAATATGTCTTACATATTGAAGAATGAGTGGAAGTATAAGTGTCTGGACGAAGGATTTAGTAGGCGCATGACTAAATGTATGAGTGAGTGATTAAATGTGTCTCACTGAGTGCATGGATTAGTGACTAAACTGTCTTAATTTGTGCATCATTATGTCTGTTGTTCTGTAAACTGCTGCATGTGTTGATCAGTAGCTATATGAGTAACTATATGGGTTATTGATTGATTGTCCAAGTATTTGTATGGGAGACTGAGTGTGTGTGTGACTGGCTGGGAGGTGTGTGACTCTGTGCAGATCAATGTGTACTTGTATCAATGATTGTATAAGAGAGTAAGTATGTGTTAGTATATGTTTGAAAATGTAAGGTGCTCTATGTTTAACTGTATAGATTAGAAAATGGAAGTGTGATTGATTCTTTACAGGACTGACTAGGTGTGTGAGTAACTCCATGGATGAGTGGCAGAGTGTGAGTGTCTGTATAGGTGTATGAGTGCATATGATAGTGTTGTAAAGATGAGTGATTGTATGTATGAATGATTGTATGGGTGAATGAGTGAATGTGTGTGTAGACGTAGGAATCAGTGAGTGCGTATGTAGTAACTAGTATTGGTGTGTCAATGGTTTCAAAAATTATACTCTGTATTTAACACTGGGTGTAACAGAGGTTATATTAAAATGTGAGGAGATGCATTGTATTGTCACATGAATGATATCATCAGTGATGTGGTCATTGATGTCAAATGAGATGTCATCAGTGATGTCATCAGTGATGTCATTTGAGATGTCATCAGTGATGTCATCATGTCACTGACCATGTCATGAATGATGTAATATGTGACATCATCAGCAGTGGATTGCGGGTGCGCGATATATAGTTAGTGCAACTAACTATATATGGAATTTCAATGGTTTTGTGTGAGTAAAATAAGGTTTTTTAAATGCTAATTCCTAACTATATATGGTCTATAACCTATGGTTTTTTCAGTGAATTTTCAAAGTTTTGTAAATGCTAATTCCTAACTATATATGGTCTATAACCTATGTTTTTTTCAGTGAATTTCATTGTTTTTTTAATAGCAAATATCAAAAGCTTTTTTGTGGAAAATGACTAAAATTAGGTATACATAAGCGGCGTTCATTTATGTTCACCACAGCCACTGTTGAAAGTAAAGTGAAAGTCGCGAAACAGTGGCCACGCCATCTAGTCCCTTTTAGGCCCCATCATGCACGTAAGTGACAGCCATTTTGTGTGTCATGGCCTCTCTGCCCACTGCCAATAGCCTATGATCGTTCGGAATTGGTTCTCTTTGGGTGATTCTCTATTCACAAATAAGCACAGAGTCGCAATACTCTGTTTAGTCTTGGCGGATAGTGAAGGATAGGTAGTGCAGACTTTTGTCCCCTTTGTAACCCGTCATGCCCATCTCTGCCCTGTTTGTTGGTAGTTGGTTCAACCCGGACCGTTTATTAGAGGTAGATCATCCGACCCCACTGGAGGACACCCCTAATAAAAAGGACATATATATAAAATGCGGACTAGCCGCTGTATCGTGCTAGCAAACTATAACATAAAAATCGTTAGAAAAAACAAAAGGAATCGAGCAAAATCAGTAGGCCACTGATGGGATCACTTTTTGACCTCGCTAAAATAGAAACATTAGGAACAACCCCTCATGAGAAATATGAAACTAGTGAGAGGAACCGAGCTGGACGCCATGATGTCTGCAAGACAGCTCGGCTCCGCCGCCCACCCCGCCCAAAATAACGACAAACCCTATGCAAATATTATAAATAAATACAACACACCAGCAAAGTAACAGGGTAAAACGTTTTATTAAAGAACTATTTACATGGCAGCCTGCTGCAACATCGATCCAAATGCATGACGCTGTTCCTGTCCCTCCTTGTGCAGCAGGTCCGCGGCTACGCCCATCCGGAAGACGAGGCCCCCGGCACGTATAGGGCGGGGTCTTGCTGGCAGCCATCGGCCGAAGAGGTCGTTGGGTGGATGGCCCGGAAGCACCACGGCCACGATGTTGTTGTACTGGCCTTCCCATTCGTCCACCCTGAGGTGGCATCCAGCGAGCCACGGGTGGGGGGGGTGAATGCCTTGCTGATGACCCCCCCTCCTATTGCCTGGTCCGACCATCACATATACCTGTGCCAGGAGACGGCGTGGGGTGCACTGGGAGGGAGAGGCGGCGCGAACGAGCCTCCCCCACCTCCCCAGGTAGAGGTTCCTCAGCTGCACTCCAGCGCTTCACTCGGCCAGCTGAGTTGCGCCCGCTCTTGCGGCACAGTGCCTCGCTCGGCCAGCTGAGTCTTACCCGCTCTTGCGGCACAGTGCCTCACTCGGCCAGTTGAGTTTCGCCTGCTCTTGCGGCTACAGCGTCTCACCCGCCATCCGGCTGAATTGCACCCACTCTTGCGGTACAGCGACAGGCGGCTGCCACGGAGCTCACGAAATGGCGGTCGGCTCCACAGACTTGGGCCTGGCCTGCAAGGATGGCTCTGGGCAACCCTGGAACTCGGACGCTTGACTGCTAGGGCATGGGCCCCAGTCCCGAAAGCGTCCCCTCAGCCTTGAAGATTCTACAAGAGTCACCGGGGCCCCCGACTCCCGCAGGCTTCCGGTGGGGAGCGACTGCCATGATTGCTCGCGGAATGGCCACGACGTAGCCACGGGATGGTGGTGCTCTCATGCTGACGCCAGCTTCAATCTGAAACATCCAGAAACACTGTAGACTACCAATTCGATCAGTTCCGGTGGAGCCCCAACGTGACCCGGTAGGGAAGAACTTGCCCTCCCCTCTTTGATTGATGGTTCTTGTTGCCTGTCCCTTCTGTTGTCATTTAACGGAACTTTTTGGACTGCTGAAAGGGGTTCTGGTCCGACCGCTGGTTGGTGGAGACATTTTGACTATATTCTGGACCTGCCCGGCCTCGCCCAAAATGGCGCCGGTATAAATGAGACTCGCAACTCCTTGATGTGTACTGGTTGCTCAGCCTTGATATCACGAGATATGTATGCAGTTTTGGAGCACATGGCGGGCGGGGACGGGTACTGATTGAACATTTGGACATCCCTATTGATATTAAGTTCTGATGTATTATTGATTACTGTACTATTGAAAGTTCGTATTAACGTTACTCATGGTACTTGGCCGCAAATGTATATCTAGATAATTTCATTGTAACTGGTCCTGTCGTACTTTGATTATAAAATTAACGTCCACCGATTCCGCAACTGTTAGACACCTTAATTCCTGCAACCTAATGGCCCGCCCGTTACGTTTTTCTACAGTGTAAATGTCCCCTCATCATATACGATTCCAGTTTGCTCCGTGGCCGGCCCACGTGGTTGTAGGCCCGTATTTGTATACTGACATTTTTGCAATAAAGAGTTTTCGAAGGAAGTATGGAATCAGCGTCATAACAATCGTCTAGGTTGGTAGGGTTTTTGAATAATGGCTGTTATTCCCAAACAATAGAAGACAGATAATGCAGACCCTTTGCCTGAATTTTGGATTGATTGAAATTTGTATCCGTCACACCTGCCCTTTTTCCAGAATTGTTAGAAAATGGTCGACCGTAGCTTATGGTTTCTGCCGAATGTAAGGTGTGGTATTTTGTCCCATAAAATACGACTAATTGAGAAACAAATACACGAAGAGGGAACTCGAATTAAGAGACAAACAAAATGAAAATTTTTTTGGCATCATAAGAAGGGGAGGATATGTTACACAGAAAAATAATGCGAAAGGGATAGCCAAGATCTGTTGTATCACACGTTCCTGCAGCTAGTCTGATACATGGTAAGTAGAAGCTTTTTCGTGTTTGCGCGCGCTGACCTGCTCTGAATGCTGTATCCCCCCCTTCCTTTTCTCCTCTGTAGGTTACATCGGAGTTCCGACTGAAGAATGGAGTGGACATGGACCGCACCGTGCTCCATGTAGGGAAAGACATAGACAAGCGCTGTGAGATATTGCATGGAGTGCAGACCATCACTGGGAACGTGAAAAATTGTATGGTGTGACTGTGCGTACGTGCCCTGATTGTATGGTATGAATGTGTATGTATTCCATATGCCTGGGTCATTGGAGAGAACGTCTTTTGTATGAAATGCTGGTCTACCGATCAAGGGGATGGGGAAATAAGCCCGAATATGGTAACTCCTCCTCTGAAGAAACAACTCTCCCTCAGTCCAGGAGTTGGGGATATTGGCATGTTTTAGATTCACCACATAAAAAAAATAAGAGGTGTACCACTGAACGCCCGACCGATACCCCTCCTCTGTCCCGGTTTTTGATCACCGCCTGCCCAGAGGTTGGAAGGCTCCACCGTGAGTATACGCACGACTGGACTAATGTCCGACCGGAAAAAGAGGAGTAAGTATTTTTTTGAAATGAGGCCTCCAACAAAATTGCCCAGAAAGGGAGGGGAGTGAAAAGTCCGACCCCCCCCCCAAAAGAATTATGGACAATACTGAAAATATGCAGCACGCATAGAAAAAGGAAAGGAAAAGAAAGGTGCCCTTACCCAAAATAGCTCTGTGTCTTCGTCTTAGATTTCTGCATTTGATGTATGTACTGTCACACCCTATCCGGTATTTGTGTGTACATGAACGTTGAATTTATGTTTTCCCTCAGCTTGTGTTCTTGTACGTAAACCTGACCCGTGTTGCTCTATGTTGTGTGTGCACCAAGTAGCCTATTATCGTACACGTTTGTCTCTCTCTCTCCCTCGTTTTATGTCGTACGTGTACCAAATAGCCTACTTGATGCGCACGTCTCTCTCTCTCTCTCTCTCTCTATCTCTCTCTCTCTTTCTCTCCCTCTCTCTCTCTCTCTCTCTCTCTCTTTCTTTCTTTCTTTCTTCCTCGCTGAAGGCCCCTTGCCCTCTTTTAAATAAGTAACGACACTGTACCTCCTCGGTATATGTATAATTGGCTTAAACTCGACAGGGTTCGAACAAATTATCAGAAGCAAAACGACCGTATTTTGCCACACTACTACCTCTCCTTTCTGTAAAATGATGGAACTTAATTGGCTGAGAAAGAAAGGACAGGTAAGACGACAGATGTCCCCCAATCTGGCCCTTTTTTTGGTTCTGCATGTGTTGATCAGTAGCTATATGAGTAACTATATGGGTTATTGATTGATTGCCCAAGTATTTGTATGGGAGACTGAGTGTGTGTGTGGCTGGCTGGGAGGTGTGTGACTCTGTGCAGATCAATGTGTACTTGTATAAATGATTGTATAAGAGAGTAAGTATGTGTTAGTATATGTTTGAAAATGTAAGGTGCTCTATGTTTAACTGTATAGATTAGAAAATGGAAGTGTGATTGATTCTTTACAGGACTGACTAGGTGTGTGAGTAACTCCATGGATGAGTGGCAGAGTGTGAGTGTCTGTATAGGTGTATGAGTGCATATGATAGTGTTGTAAAGATGAGTGATTTTATGTATGAATGATTGTATGGGTGAATGAGTGAATGTGTGTGTAGACGTAGGAATCAGTGAGTGCGTATGTAGTAACTAGTATTGGTGTGTCTATGGTTTCAAAAATTATACTCTGTATTTAACACTGGGTGTAACAGAGGTTATATTAAAATGTGAGGAGATGCATTGTATTGTCACATGAATGATATCATCAGTGATGTGGTCATTGATGTCAAATGAGATGTCATCAGTGATGTCATCAGTGATGTCATTTGAGATGTCATCAGTGATGTTACTGACCATGTCATGAATGATGTAATATGTGACATCATCAGCAGTGGATTGCGGGTGCGCGATATATAGTTAGTGCAACTAACTATATATGGAATTTCAATGGTTATGTGTGAGTAAAATAAGGTTTTTTTAAATGCTAATTCCTAACTATATATGGTCTATAACCTATGGTTTTTTCAGTGAATTTTCAAGGTTTTGTAAATGCTAATTCCTAACTATATATGGTCTATAACCTATGGTTTTTTCAGTGAATTTCAATGGTTTTTTAATAGCAAATATCAAAAGCTTTAAAATGTCAAGTACGTGGTAGGTAAAAACATTTTCGTGTTTATGCACGCTGATGTGCTTTGAACGCTGCCCCCCCCTCTTTTCTTTTAGGAGTATTCTCTCTTTGCAGATAGTGAAGGGTAGGTAACGCAGGCCTTTGCCCCCGTTGTAATCCGTCGTGCCTGCTTCCCTCTCCATTTGATTGATTGTTATCCAAGCATTTACTGTTTTGGAATTGGTTCTCTTTGGTTCATTCTCTATTTACAAACAAGCACAGAGTCGCAATATTTACAAACAAGCACAGAGTCGCAATACTCTGTTTAGTCTTTGCAGATAGTGAAGGATAGGTAACGCAGGCTTTAGCCCCCGTTGTAATCCGTTGTGCCTATTTTTATCCCTCATTTGATTGATTGTTTGGCCGAACATTGATCGTTCAGAATTGGTTCTCTTTGGGTGATTCTCTATTCACAAATAAGCACAGAGTCGCAATACTCTGTTTAGTCTTTGCGGATAGTGAAGGATAGGTAGTGCAGACTTTTGTCCCCTTTGTAATCCGTTATGCCTATCTCTGCCCCGTTTGTTGGTAGTTGGTTCAGCCCGGACCGTTTATTAGAGGTAGATCATCCGACTCCACCGGAGGACACCCCTAATAAAAAGGACATATATATAAAATGCGGACTAGCCGCTGTATCGTGCAAGCAAACTATAACATAAAAATCGTTAGAAAAAACAAAAGGAATCAAGCAAAATCAGTAGGCCACTGATGGGATCTCTTTTTGACCTCGCTAAAATAGAAACATTAGGAACAACCCCTCATGAGAAATATGAAACTAGTGAGAGGAACCGAGCTCGACGCCATGATGGCTGCAAGACAGCTCGGCTCCGCCGCCCATCCCGCCCAAAATAACGACAAACCCTATGCAAATATTATAAATATATACAACACACCAGCAAAGTAACAGGGTAAAACGTTTTATTAAATCATTATTTACATGGCAGCCTGCTGCAACATCGATCCAAATGCATGACGCTGTTCCTGTCCCTCCTTCCTTAAAGTAGCAATGCTGGGCTACTTTGGGCTACTTTTTAGTAGGATGTGGGCTTTAGAAAGTCTACAAAGGCCATCACCCGGCGAGGTAGCGGCCTAGGGGTGGAGGACCGTTGTGCAAATAGCCCGAGGGCGACACCACGCGCCAAGGCTCGTCCCCAATACACCCAGAGATGATGTCCAGCAAGTTGTGTGGGGGGATGCCTTGCTGATGCCGCCACCCCCCCCACCTTCTTGTTGCCTGATCCGGCCAGCTCAATCGATCGAGCATGAGACTCTTAAACCCAGGGTCGTAGGCCCGGCCATCTTAGTGATGTGTAATGCATGCCGCCGTTCCCGGGATTTCTCCCCGACTACTCTGCGGCCTACGAGATGGAGAGGCCGGGGCGTTGACTAGGCGGGGCGTCCGGCCGCAACCACAGCGCCAATGATCGCTGCTGACGGAGGGGAGCCTTGCCGGTGAGAGCCACTGACCTGAAGAACCGCTGCCTGCGGTGCGTCCCTGAGCCGCTTGACGGAGGCCCCCGAGGGGCAGTGTGGTGGCGCGGACTCGGAGGGGGCGCTTGGCTCCTGCCCCCTCCCCAAGTCTTGTTGCCCTGGTGTGGCCTGAGATCGCCCCCGACATAGGCGGCCGGCTCCCGGGGTCCGGCGGGACTTTTAGCCTTTTGGTGACTCTTCCATTCTGGACCCTGTCCCACAATCCGTTTGACCTGGGGACACGTCCTGCGGTGCCCTTGCAATGCGACCTGGTCCCTGAATGTGTGCCGGGGGACAGTGTTGATTGGATCAAGATGGCGGCTGGTGCCCTTCTTCATGGCTCACGTCCGGACCGGGCGACTGTTCCAGGCCCCCGAGGGGCGGTGTGGTGGCCTTTTGGTGACTCTTCCATTCTGGACCTTGTCCCACAATCCGTTTGACCTGAAGACACGTCCTGCGGTGCCCTCGCAATGCGGCCTGGTCCCTGAATGTGTTCGGGGGGACGGTATTGATTGGATCAAGATGGCGGCTTCACACAAAGCTGACTCAAGTGTTGCTGCTGATGCTATGCAGACAAAAACTGGTTTTCAGTTTGTACATTCTTCAGGATTTTTCCATCCAAGGCTGGTTGAGAGTTTGTAGAATGATGGCTTCAGATTTTCAACATACTACTCTTCAACATTCTTCATAAATGTAAGAATGTGAGACTCACTAGGAGAACGGCCGTTTATCTTTCCTTTCAAAATGCTGCCAACAATATTTTCTGTATGTAAGACACCATCTTGTAGCATAAAGGGCTGCGTCAAGGGTGGTGTTGCCCAGAATGTCTTGTTTTCAAGTGCTCGTAATGACGAAGACAGGACTGTGGCAGAGCGTCCAAAATCTACAAAAAACACCACTGCCAACTCTTCAATAACTTCCATCACCCAGCACCGCATTTCCAAAGAAACAGCATAGCAAGCTTTCGTGGCCTTTAGAGTTTTCGGAAGCAGTTTCCCAAGACCATCACTGCAGCCATTGCAATCCAACAGAGGAACTTTTTCCAAGATCGGCATATTAACAGGGCTGCTGGTGTAATCGGGGCTCTTGCAGCCATTCAACTTAATTGAAGCTTTCACAATGACAGACCGCCCACTGAACTTCGTGCCATGACATTTACTTATAACATTCTGCTGGGTCTTCGCCGAACTGAAGTCTACAAATGCAAAGCATTTCATTCCGCTTTGACATTTCTTGACATGTAGTGGGTTGAAGTCTATAAAGAGGTCCACAATTTGCTCCTCAGTCACATCACTTGAAAGATTCCCCAAGCAAGGCAGGTCCCACACCACTTGAAAGGACCTGCCTGGCCTCGACCAAAATGGCGCCAGTATGGGAGCGACTTGCAACTCCTTATGACGTTCTAGTTACTTAGCCTTGATGTTATGGGGGATGAGTGCGGTCTTTGTGCACATGGCGGGCGGGGAAGGGTACTGACTGGGCATACGGACAACCCTATTGATGTCGGTTTTTCATTATTGATTATTGTATTATTAAAGCTTCGAAGTAATGTTACCCATGATACTCGCCTTTTGGTGACTCTTTGGTGTGCGTATGGACGAATTTATTGTAACTGATCCTGTTATACTTTCGAATAAAAAATCAACCTTCACTGATCCTGCAACCGTTTGTCACGTTTATTTTTTTCAATTAAATGGCTCGCTTGTTACATACTCCTATACCCCTGGCTTTTGACCCTTTCCTACGCGCGGTCTGTACTACCGCCCTCGGGCGATCTATGTAATGAACAGACTACCATTGCCGAGACACAAGGGAATGCATCTCAGAGAGATAAGTCAAGTACGTGGTAGATAAAAACATTTTCGTGTTTATGCACGCTGATGTGCTTTGAACGCTGCCCCCCGCCTTCTTTTCTTTTTCTGCAGGTTACATTGGAATTTCAGCTAAAGTATGGAGAAGACCTAAACCGCACCATGTTCCACGCGAGGAAAAATAGGCTAGTTCTGGGAGACGGTACATTATATGTACGAGCTATCTCTGGGAGCGTGAAAGATTGTATGGTATGAATGTGCGCATGGGCCCTGATTTGTACGGTATGAATGCGTATGTGTGGCGCACGACTGGGTCAATAAAAGAATGCTTTTTGTATGACTGAGGCGTTGATCGAACGGTTAATGGAATGAGAAAAATAAGCCCGAACATGGTATCCGCATGTGAAGGACGAAAAAGAATATAGCACTTTCCTTACTTAGGAACGACTCTCTCTGGAGCTAGTGAATGGGAGAGTAGCCTACACCAGAAACTTGAAGGGTTATTTCAGTACGACGAACCCGACCCCAACCGATATTCCAAATGTACACCCAAAATAATGCGCACCAGTAAGTCAATTTATGTGCTGACTAAATAAGAGAAGTTAGCTCGGCTCCGCCGCCCACCCCGCCCAAAATAACGACAAACCCTATGGCAAATATTATAAATATATACAACACACCAGCAAAGTAACAGGGTAAAACGTTTTATTAAATAACTATTTACATGGCAGCCTGCTGCAACATCGATCCAAATGCATGAGGCTGTTCCTGTCGAGGTAGCATAGGTGGCGGCCTAGGGGTGGAGGACCGTTGTGCAAATAGCCCGGGGGTGACACCACGCGCCAAGGCCCGTCCCCGCGGTCAGCTGCAGCAGGGCGACCCTTAGCGTTTCACTCCCCGGTCAGCTGCACCATGACTGCCATTGGCGTTCCACTCGGTTGGATGGCCGGGGACCCGCTCCGGTGGCCGGGGTGAAGAGCGGCTGTTGCTGCGGAACGCTCAAAATGGCGGCCGACTCCCCGGATTTGGGCCTGGTCCACTAGAACGACTCTGGACTACCCTGGAACTCGAATGCTTGCCTGCTCGGGCATGAGCCCCACTCTTGAAGACGTCCTCTCAGTTTTAAAGGTTCTACGAGAGTCGTTGGCCCTCGACTCCCGCGGGCTTCGGATGGGGGCAACCGCCACTGTTGCTCGACTATCCCCCATGGATATACCGCTGCCACGGGTGTCCGCCGCCTTATCCACATCTGGTGCCGTGAGGGAGGCTGATTCAGTGCATCGGCAGAGGGATACGCCTGCTGTCCCGCTCTCCGGAAGTGGCCACAACATTGTCACAGGATGGTAGTGCTCTCATGCTGATGCCAGTTTTTGTCCGAATTACTAAGAGACACTGTAGACTGCCAACTTGATCAGCTCCGGTGGGACCTCAGCGTGACATGGTAGGGAAGATTTTGCCTCCCTTGCCTTTGAGTCATGGTTCATGCTGCCTGTTCTTTCTGTTGGCGCTAACAAACTTTTTGAACTGCCGAAAGGGATTCTGGTCCTGCCGCTACTTATTGGAGACATTGAACTATACTCTGAACCTGCCTGGCCTCGACCAAAATGGCGCCAGTATGGGAGCGACTTGCAACTCCTTATGACGTTCTAGTTACTTAGCCTTGACGTTATGGGGGATGTATGCGGTCTTTGTGCACATGGCGGGCGGGGAAGGGTACTGACTGGGCATACGGACAACCCTATTGATGTCGATTTTTCATTATTGATTATTGTATTAATAAAGCTTCGAAGTAATGTTACCCATGATACTCGCCCATGGTGTGCGTATGGACGATTTTATTGTAACTGATCCTGTTATACTTTCAATTATAAAATCAACCTTCACTGATCCTGCAACCGTTTGTCACGTTTAGTTTTTTCAATTAAATGGCTCGCTTGTTACATACTCCTATACCCCTGGCTTTTGACCCTTTCCTACGCGCGGTCTGTACTACCGCCCTCGGGCGATCTATGTAATGAACAGACTACCATTGCCGAAACACAAGGGAATGCATTTCAGAGAGATAAGTCAAGTACGTGGTAGATAAAAACTTTTTCGTGTTTATGCACGCTGATGTGCTTTGAACGCTGCCCCCCCCCTCATCATTTAGATTACCACCGCCCATTGCACAAAAGCGTACCGGGCGCTCCGCGGGGCCCTTTTAAAGCCTCCACAACAAACCTAGGGGGTCAGGGAGGATCTACTATGCCCCCTTATGGTCATTTCCCCCTTTGTTTTGGCCTCCTCTTGTCTCTCGATCCTACCGAGAGACAAGATGGCGGCCGCTCCGGACTGTTTAGAATGTTGACAGACACCGGAGAGCCAATCAGCTTCGCTTCGCGAAGTTCCGTTACGCGTCAAGTACGCGAACCAGAGCGCTACCCGGAGCGCTGTTACAGATATATATATTTTTTTGAACGTTAATTTATCAAAATCCACTGGAGCACATATATTGAGACCTAGCAAAGGCACATCAGGCTAACAGTCCCTACAATTTTGCCAAGTTTCATGCAAATCCATTCAGCCGTTCGGGCTAAAAGTGAGGCCAACCGCCCTATGGAAATTAACATGGGAAAAACGCGTTTTGGGGCCCCCCTTTTTTCTCGGCCCCCCCTTGACGAACCCCCCCCAAATTTTCAGGAGCTGCTCAGAAACACAATGTTCCATTTTCCTGAAAATTTCAGCCAATTCCGTCCACAAACGCCAAAGTTATTAGACATAGAATTTTCAAAAATCCCATAGAGAAAAAATCCTAACTATATATACCTACTGGCGGCCGCCAGTAGGTAATATATATATATATATTCACTGAAAAAACTATAGGTTATAGACCATATATAGTTAGGAATTAGCATTTAAAAAACCTTATTTTACTCACACAAAACCATTGAAATTCCATATATAGTTAGTTGCACTAACTATATATCGCGCACCCGCAATCCACTGCTGATGATGTCACATATTACATCATTCATGACATGGTCAATGACATCACTGATGACATCACTGATGACATCTCAAATGACATCACTGATGACATCACTGATGACATCTCATTTGACATCATTCTTGTGCTAATACGATAAACCTCTTCAGACTCTAATATAACCTTAGATACACTCACTGTATACAGACACTCACACACTGTCACTCATCCATGGAGTTACTCACACACCTAGTCAGTCATGCAAAGAAACAATCTCACCTCCATTTCCTCAACTATACAGTTATACACACCCTACTTATTCAAACATATACTAACACATATTTACTCTCTTATACAATCCCTGATACAAGTTCACAAGGATCCATACAGCCACTCACACATTCAGTGGCTCTCATGCACAGTTATTTATATATGCCAACTCTCACATGTACTGTGTTTTACATATGTACTTACTATGACATGTAGCATTGAGATATCCATTCACTCATCAATACACTCATGCACACAGTCAACCGCCCATGTAGCTTTTTCCACATGCACTCTTGAACTCATACACCTAGTGAATCAACTGCTCACACATCTATGCACAGAGTCACACACCTCCCAGCCACCCCCACACAAACTCAATCTCCCATACAAATACTTGGGCAACCAATCAATAACACATATAGCCTCTCGTATAGCTAATGATCAACACATGCAGCAGTTTACATCACAACAGACATACTGATGCACACATTCAGACAGTTTAGTCACTAACCCATGCATTTAGTACGACACATTTATTCACTCACTCATACAGACAGTCACGCACCTACTAAATCCTTCATCCAGACACTTATACATCCACTCATTCTTCAATATATCAAACATATTAAAACTTTACAGAAACACACAGTCACTGGATGATGTCATCAGTGATGTCATCAGTGATGTCATTTGAGATGTCATCAGTGATGTCATCAGTGATGTCACTGACCATGTCATGAATGATGTAATATGTGACATCATCAGCAGTGGATTGCGGGTGCGCGATATATAGTTAGTGCAACTAACTATATATGGAATTTCAATGGTTTTGTGTGAGTAAAATAAGGTTTTTTAAATGCTAATTCCTAACTATATATGGTCTATAACCTATGTTTTTTTCATTGAATTTCATTGGTTTTTTAAAAGCTAATATCTGTAGCTGTAAAATGTATTCTTCTTTAAATCCAAAAATATATTTTATATGTTTATTAATAATTTTTTTAAAATATTTTTTTTTGTTCGCTCCCGGTTCGCGAACCGGGAAGCTTCCCGTTAGCTCAATTTGATGCCGCGACCCGGTCCGCGAACCGGTAAACGTTCCGTTTGCGCAACTGCCGCGTTAGAAATCAACATCGTGACGCGTTGCGGAAGCGCGACGTATCACGTTGTTGCGTAATGCGTCTTATGACCCGCCGCGTTAGCGCACCCGGAAGTGCTCCGGTACGCGAACTGAGACGCGAAGCGCAGCTCCCCGGAAGCGATCCGGGACGCGTCGCGAAAGCGCGACGTATCGTGTTGCCGCGTAATGCGTCTTATGACGCGCCGCGTTAGCGCATCCGGAAGTGCTCCGGAGCGCGAACCGAGGCGCGAAGCGCAGCGACCCGGAAGCGATCCGGGGCGCGTTCCGCAGCGCGTAACTTAAGCGTAACAGGTCATGTGACTTGTTAATAAAACTTTTCATTGGTTCATTTCACTTTTGGTTTCCTAATGATGTAAGGCTAAGTCAGGTGACCTAAAAATAACACTTTTCATTGGTTTAGAACTATTGTTTTTCCCAAATGATGAAAACCCCTCCTTCTTTCCTCACTCTGACTTTCATCTTTGTGAGAGGAAGACCTTTTTTGATATTTGAGCAATGGCTTCATTGGTAGCTTCAGCTGGTGGACCCCCACCACCACCACCACCTCCTCATGGGAAGAGAGGACCACCTCCACAGTTCATCAGCAACACAGAGGAGGAAGAGGATGAACAAGAGGAAGAGGAGACAGAGGGACCACAGTTTTTAGAAGAGGAGCCCCGGGTTTCTCATCGTAAAACTAGTTTTATTTGGCAGTTTTTTTCAATCCCTGAAGGGCAGAAAAAAGTTAATGCTAGATATGTGACGTGCCTCATATGTAAAGAGGACTTATCCAGAGGCACCTTAAAAAAGTATAGCTTCGGCAACTACACCATGCACCGTCACATGCTGAGGTGGCATCCACTAAACTACAGCCGGGCAGAGATGCGTGACCTTCAGGACAATCCTCAAACTCCTGTGGCCAGGACATCAACACAGATATCTTTGTCAGGGCCAGAGGCACGGGAAACCGTGCCAAACATTCAGGACAACTTTGTCCATATGAAGTTTACCTGTTTATATTGCGGTGCATTACTCTCATGTGGCAATATGAGCATTAACTTAATCAACAGAGTATTTGAAAACCACAAGTGCTCTAAACGCCCCAGAAAGTAAAAAAAATTTTTGCTCCTGTTGAGCCCTTTCCAATGCCTGTTTTTTGTTGTTTCCCCTCCAAAAAAAACAAAAAAAACATAAAACTGTTAAAAAAAAACAAAAAATGTTCAGAAAAATTAAAAAAATATAAAACAACAAAAACATTAAAAAAAAGTTCTTTTCAGAACTACCTCCCCTTTCAAAAAAAATTGCTAGAATGTTTAGCACTCTGGCAAGCTGTATTTCTTTTGGTTCGCTTCCTGGTTCGCTCGCCGGTACGCGAACCGGGAGCGAACCAAAAAAATTTTTTTTTTTAAAAAAGAAGAGTAAGTATAAGGGAAGTAAACAGAGAGTAATGTTAAAACAAAGACAGCTATAGGGTCTAAACCAGAGATACTGTTTAATAGATTTATTTACCGAAGAAAAGAGGGAAGAGGATATAATTGTGAAAAACAAAATAGATAAGGAAGTGAAAGAAAAAAAGGAGAGTAGAAGAATAACAAAGAAGATTTTCTTGGAGAATGTGAGTGAATGTTCAAAATAAGATTAAAACATGTGGAATAACAGAGAGAAAAAACAGAAAACAAAAAAGAAGAAGTAACACAAAAAGAATAATTGAAACAGCAAAGAAATGTAAATAACATAGGGCCATATCATCAACATAGGCAATAAAAGTTTTGCAGTTTTTATCGGCAGAAATGTGTCGCTAAAGCCGCTTTTGCGGCAGAAAACTGCCGCTAAAACCACTTTAGCAGCAGTTTTCTGCCAATAAAAACAGCAATAATTTTATTGGCTGTGTTCATAATATGCCCCTTAGTGTGCTTCAACTACACAGAGAAAGCATAATGAACAAGTAGTGAAAGAGTGATCAGTCAAAGACACTAAGAGTAATAGAGACGGAGTGAGTGAACAAGAGTGAGGAACTATGAGAAGAGAGGGACTGAGAAAAGGAGTGGAAGGAGTAGAGTAAGTAGGTAATAGAGAAAGGAATGAGGGAAGTAGCAAAGGCAGGAAACTGAGGGTTAAAGAAATGAAGCTGTGGAACTAATAGTAGGTGAATGTGATAGAAATGTAACGAAAAGAGTACAAAACATTTACCTTATAATTGTCGTTAACTTACTCACTTTTTATTTTTATACTTTCAATCTGTGAAAGAGAGAACAAACATTTGAAAAATATTAAAACATGTATTTAAAAATTAGAAAAGACAACGGAAAAGATTGAAGGACAAACAGTTCTTCAACAACTTTGACACTTACAGAAGCTTCTGCTTCTCCAGGCCCCCTACACAGTCCTAAAGATATACATTTTAAACTAACAGTATCTTGATGCAGATGAAGTGAGGCCTATCTTAAAACATGGTGCATCTTTTGCACTGCTGTTGTCTCACAAAAGTGTCGCAATATTCAAATATATGCCAAAGACAGAAATGGAGGTGGTCGAACCAATTTTGTCCACAAATTGAGAAGTCGAGGAAGCATGTAAACAAATCTGTTTCAGCTTACATGAGAGACCATGGAATGGGCTCCATGTACAACAATAACTTGCGTTACTACATGCAAAATATCTACAGAGGAGATGGAGTTCACTTCTCAGATGAGGGCAACAGAGTTTTCATTTTGAATTTAAGACTCTGCATTGGTACCTACTTATAAGTACCTAAATCTACCATAAACCCAAAAGCTCTTCTCAGAGCTACCCTACATCTGATCACTCACAATTATTATTTTACTCTAACTTTTTTTACTAATTTTCAACAAAGTACGCTCCCCGAAGCGCTACCCGGTACGCGAACCGGAAGCTAACCGCGTGAAATTTTTTTTAAAAATGTTTTTTTTTCGCACATATGGGCCTCCTCAGCCATCCTCAGAAAACCTAGGGGGTCAAAATACGTCTACCGTGTCCCCTTCTACCCATTCTGAACATTATGTGCCCTCCATCTTGTATCTAAATTCGACCGAAACACAAAATGGTGGACTCCCGTAACGCTTAAGGTTCGCGTACCGGGGCGCTCGCCAGTTCGCGTACCGGGGCGCTCCCCGGGAAGCGCTCCATTAAAAAAGGTGGGAAAGTAATTTACAGAAGAAACCCTTGAGACACTTTCACCAAATATAGATTTGCTCATACTACATACCAATCCCTACCATTTTCACAAATTTGGTTGAAATTCCATTTAGCCATTTAGCCTGTAGACCTCTCTAAACACCGTGAGGTAAATTACTTCACAAAACACATCTGAAGTGTTGGAATTCACAACCAATTAAAATGTTACTTTCATTTTCTATTTTTTTTTACCTGACATTTGATTAGTTATGTACCTGAATATATATAAAGGAAGAGAAGGAAACACAGCCATTTTGACTACTACTTCCTGGTGTACATTTAAATTGGATTTTCACTAATCACTTCAACTTCTTTGTAAAGGTAAGTTGTTATTTTAAAAACTGAAGTATATTGTGCACTATAAGTTAATATGGTAAACTGTTTCTGATAGTTATATACTATCCCTCTGTAGTAGTTATAGATTTAGATAGACTTCTCTGTTATAGTTATGGATGGAGTTAGGTTTCTCTTGTATAATTATGAATTTACTTACGTTAAATCACATACACTTTTTTATATTCCTACTTCCACTCTGATACTATACACTGCCCAAAGATAAATTCACTGTTAAAAACTGCCTATCTAAAATTAATCCCAACAGTGCCCTATCTCTACTAATATATTTTTTATCCAAATTTCAGACAAAATGGAAGGCGAACACAAAGTTTCATTTGAAATTGTCCTGCAAGAGACCAACCAAGAAATAATTGATCCAAATTATATAGAATTTATGGATGAAACTTGGGACCAAGAACTACTGCAATGTGTGCAAGCAGTAGATGTCCTCCTTGAAAATGAGGACATTTTACACACTCAAACATTACAAGCTATGTTCAATGAAAATAACGACATTTCAGACAGTGAAATGTTAGACATTTTATTAAATTTTGAAACACAATAAATAATTGTTTAAAAAAAAAAAAAAAAAAATCAACAAAACCAACAATCAATTAACATACAGTATTTGAAAAGTCTATCATTCTTTTTTCCTCATAGTATGCTCCCCAGGCCGCTTCCCGGTTCGCGAACCGGGCGCTATCCACGCAAAAAAAACAATTTTTTTTTAATTTTTTTGTTGCCCCGCGGGGCCCTTTTAAAGCCTCCACATCAAACCTAGGGGGTCAGGGAGGATCTACTATGCCCCCTTATGGTCATTTTCGCCTTTGTTTTGACCTCCTCTTGTCTCTCGATCCTACCGAGAGACAAGATGGCGGCCGCTCTGGACTGTTTAGAATGTTGACAGACACCGAAGAGCCAATCAGCTTCGCTTCGTGAAGTTCCGTTACGCGTCAAGTACGCGAACCCGGGCGCTGCCCGGAGCGCGCTTACAGATATATATCTTTTTTTGAACGTTAATTTCTCAAAATCCACTGGAGCACATATATTGAGACCTAGCAAAGGCACATCGGGCTAACAGTACCTACAATTTTGCCAAGTTTCGTGCAAATCCATTCAGCCGTTTGGGCTAAAAGTGAGGCCAACCGCCCTATGGAAATTAACATGGGAAAAACGCGTTTTGGGACCCCCCTTTTTTCTCGGCCCCCCCTTAACGAACCCCCCCCCCCCAAATTTTCAGGGCCTGCCCAGAAACAAAATGTTCCATTTTCCTGAAAATTTCAACCAATTCCGTCCACAAACGCCAAAGTTATTAGACATAGAATTTTCAAAAATCCCATAGGGAAAAAATCCTAACTATATATACCTACTGGTGACCGCCAGTAGGTAATATATATATATATATATATATATATCACTGAAAAAACCATAGGTTAGAGACCATATATAGTTAGGAATTAGCATTTAAAAAACCTTGAAAATTCACTGAAAAAACCATAGGTTATAGACCATATATAGTTAGGAATTAGCATTTAAAAAACCTTATTTTACTCACACAAAACCATTGAAATTCCATATATAGTTAGTTGCACTAACTATATATCGCGCACCCGCAATCCACTGCTGATGATGTCACATATTACATCATTCATGACATGGTCAGTGACATCACTGATGACATCACTGATGACATCTCAAATGACATCACTGATGACATCACTGATGACATCTCATTTGACATAATTCTTGTGCTAATACGATAAACCTCTTCAGACTCTAATATAACCTTAGATACACTCAGTGTATACAGACACTCACACACTGTCACTCATCCATGGAGTTACTCACACACCTAGTCAGTCATGCAAAGAATCAATCACACCTCCATTTCCTCAACTATACAGTTATACACACCTTACTTATTCAAACATATACTGACACATATTTACTCTCTTATACAATCCCTGATACAAGTTCACAATGATCCATACAGCCACTCACACATTCAGTGGCTCTCATGCACAGTTATTTATATATGCCAACTCTCACATGTACTGTGTTTTACATATGTACTTACTATGACATGTAGCATTGAGATATCCATTCACTCATCAATACACTCATGCACACAGTCAACCGCCCATGTAGCTGTTTCCACATGCACTCTTGAACTCATACACCTAGTGAATCAACTGCTCACACATCTATGCACAGAGTCACACACCTCCCAGCCACCCCCACACAAACTCAATCTCCCATACAAATACTTGTATGGGAGATTGTCATTTGAGTGATGTCATTTGAGATGTCATCAGTGATGTCATCAGTGATGTCACTGACCATGTCATGAATGATGTAATATGTGACATCATCAGCAGTGGATTGCGGGTGCGCGATATATAGTTAGTGCAACTAACTATATATGGAATTTCAATGGTTTTGTGTGAGTAAAATAAGGTTTTTTAAATGCTAATTCCTAACTATATATGGTCTATAACCTATGGTTTTTTCAGTGAATTTTCAAGGTTTTTTAAATGCTAATTCCTAACTATATATGGTCTCTAACCTATGGTTTTTTCAGTGAATTATCAAGGTTTTGTAAATGCTAATTCCTAACTATATATGGTCTATAACCTATGAGAAAGGTCTTACACTAAAATGAGAAAAATAACATCAGGGACAGTCAATTGCCTTATAAAGAAGCATACACCATTATGTCCTTGTCATGAATTTAAAAACAATTCCTTTTCCCCAAAAACGATTTTCAAATCATAATTTCTAAACACTGCACATGGGAAAATGACTTAAAATGTCATTAAAACACATGAAAGCATTTTTTGATTGGCTTTCCAGCATGGTTGGGTCACTTTTAACATGGCTATGTAACACAAACATTCAAAATCAAAATTTTCCATACACATGTGAGAGCATATTTACAAGCAATTTGCGCCACATAAATCATAATTTTCTCCTTAAAGCACACTATTCTCTATCTAAATTAAAGAAATATTTTCTCACCTTAGCAAATACTTTGAGTTTGAAAACAGTCTAAGAAACACACCAATTTGTCTTCAGCAGAGCAAAAGGTATGCACTCCACAGTCTGCAGCTATCAAAAGCACAGAAATGCTGTAATTCTTCACACATATTTCTCATGTCACCCAATCAAAACTCTTCCCTCACTTTTTTTCAAATGAAAACCCTTCCCCCTCTGCCCTTTCTGCCTATTTTCCATAGCAACCACCTCTTGGAAAAACTCTGGTGTTTGCAAGTTCACACAACAATGTTGCAATTGAACTCTGAACTCTCATTGCACCTGCATATCCAGTGCATTCTTTCATTTAATGATTTGTTATTGACCACTCAAAATACATCTTTCAAAGAACACATCTGTGCACCCTAACTTTCTGTTTTCATCAATCAAAATCCACCAATCACTGTTACTGCTTCATGAACACAGAAACTCCACAGTTTTTTTTTCATTTTACACTCTCATTTTTTCAACTGCCATTTCATTGCCACACTTCATCTGACTGCAGGAGAACCTTCTCTCACCATGTTTTCTGTCTGGATTGTTGGTCATAGTTATATTCACTGGGCTCAAAGGTACGTTGAAAGCAGGAATTTACCTAACCTCAATTTACAAGATGTGGAAATTAATTGGTTTGGCCACAGAGGATTAAAATGTCACCAATTGATACCATTGGTGAAAACCTTTATGCATTTGCCAAAACCTGACCTGTTAATTGTGCACTGTGGAGGTAATGACTTGGGCACTTTGACTGGTGTAGGTCTGGAAATGCTTTTAAAGGACACCTTTGAGCAATTAATGGCACTTTTTCCTCAGACTGCCTTGGTATATTCAAATATATGCCAAAGACAGAAATGGAGGTGGTCAAACCAATTTTGTCCACAAATTGAGAAGTCGAGGAAGCATGTAAACAAATCTGTTTCAGCTTACATGAGAGACCATGGAATGGGCTCCCTGTACAACAATAACTTGCGTTACTACATGCAAGATATCTACAGAGGAGATGGAGTTCACTTCTCAGATGAGGGCAACAGAGTTTTCACTCTGAATTTAAGAATGTGCATTGGTACCTACTTATAAGTACCTAAATGTACCATAAACCCAAAAGCTCTTCTCAGAGCTACCCTACATCTAATCACTCACAATTATTATTTTACTCTAACTTTTTTCACTAATTTTCAACAAAGTACGCTCCCTGGGGCGCTACCCGGTACGCGTACCGGGAGCTAACCTCGCGAATTTTTTTAAAAAAAATGGTTTTTTTCGCACATATAAACCTCCTCAGCCACCCTCAGAAAACCTAGGGGGTCAAGATAACTCTACCGTGCCCCCTTCTACCCATTCCGAGCATTATTTGCCCTCCATCTTGTATCTTAATTCGACCGAAACACAAAATGGTGGACTCCCGGAACGCTTAAGGTCCGCGAACCGAGGCGCTCAACGGTTCGCGTACCGGGTCGCTCCCTGGGAAGATAAAGGAAATAAAAAATAATCCAAAAATCCAACAATCAATTAACATACAGCATTTGAAAAGACTATCATTCATTTTTCATTGTAGTACCCTCCCCAGAACGCTTCCCGGTTCGCGGACCGGGCGCTAACCACGAAAAAAAACAAAAAAAAAATTTTTTTTTTTTTGCCCCGCGAGGCCCCTTTAAAACCTCCACATTAAACCTAGGGGGTCAGCGAGGATCTACTATGCCCCCTTAAAGTTATTTCCCCCTTTGTTTTGGCCTCCTCTTGTCTCTCGATCCTACCGAGAGACAAGATGGCGGCCGCTCCGGACTGTTTAGAATGTTGACAGACACCGGAGAGCCAATCAGCTTCGCTACGCGAAGTTCCGGTACGCTTAAGGTCCGCGAACCGGGGCGCTGCCCGGTCCGCGCTTACAGATATATATCTTTTTTTGAATGTTAATTTCTCAAAATCCACTGCAGCACATATATTGAGACCTACAAAAGGCACATCGGGCTACCAGTCCCTACAATTTAGCCAAGTATCGTGCAAATCCATTCAGCCGTTCGGGCTAAAAGTGAGGCTAACCGCCCTATGGAAAACTCAATGTTAAAAACACGTTTTGGGACCCCCCTTTTTTCTCGGCCCCCCCTGGACAAACCCCCCCCAAATTTTCAGGGGCTGCTCAGAAACAAAATGTTCCATTTTCCAGAAAATTTCAGCCAATTCCGTCCACAAACGCCAAAGTTATTAGACATAGAATTTTCAAAAATCCCATTGGGAAAAAATCCTAACTATATATACCTACTGGCGACCGCCAGTAGGTAATATATATATATATATTCACTGAAAAAACCATAGGTTATAGACCATATATAGTTAGGAATTAGCATTTACAAAACCTTGAAAATTCACTGAAAAAAACATAGGTTATAGACCATATATAGTTAGGAATTAGCATTTACAAAACCTTATTTTACTCACACAAAACCATTGAAATTCCATATATAGTTAGTTGCACTAACTATATATCGCGCACCCGCAATCCACTGCTGATGATGTCACATATTACATCATTCATGACATGGTCAGTGACATCACTGATGACATCACTGATGACATCTCAAATGACATCACTGATGACATCACTGATGACATCTCATTTGACATCAATTACCACATCACTGATGATATCATTCATGTGACAATACAATGCTAATTCCTAACTATATATGGTCTATAACCTATGGTTTTTTCAGTGAATTTTCAAGGTTTTGTAAATGCTAATTCCTAACTATATATGGTCTATAACCTATGGTTTTTTCAGTGAATTTCATTGGTTTTTTAACAGCTAATATCTGTAGCTGTAAAATGTATTCTTCTTTAAATCCAAAAATATATTTTATATGTTTATGAATAATTTTTTTTTAAAATATTTTTTTTTCTTTGTTCCCGCTTCGCGAATCGGGAAGCTTCCCGTTAGCTGACCTTGATGCCGCGAAATAGACCGCGAGCCGGTAAACGTTTCTTTACCGCAACTGCCGCGTTAGAAAACAACATCGTGACGCCTCCCGTCCGCATGACGTTTCGCGTTGTCGCGTGATACGTTAGCGAACTGGTACGCGAAGCGAGTCGCAAAGCGCAGGTTTCTGGAAGCAAACCGGGAGGCCCTGCAAAGCGCTTAACGTAAACACAGCAGGTCATGTGACTTGGTAATAACACTTTTCATTGGTTCATTTCACTTTTGGTTTCCTAATGATGTAAGACTAGGTCATATAATCTAAAATGAACACTTTTCATTGGTTGAGAACTCTTGTTTTTCCCAAATGATGAAAATCCCTCCTTCTTTCCTCACTCTGACTTTCATCATTGTGAGAGAAAGACCCTTTGTGATCACTGAGCAATGGCTTCTTTAGTAGCTTCAGCTGGTGCTTCCCCACCACCTCCACCACATCCAAGGAAGAGTGGACCACCTGCTCAAGTTATAATTCAACAAGAAGAGGAAGAAGAGGAACAGGACGACGAGCACGAAGAGAGGCAGTTTTTGCCTGAGCAGCCCAGGACGACGAGCACGAAGAGAGGCAGTTTTTGCCTGAGCAGCCCAGGACGTCTCACCGGAAAGAAAACTTCATTTGGCAATTTTTTAAAATTCCCAAAGGTCAGAAAAAAGTAAATGCAAGATACGTAACTTGCCTTATATGTCAAGATAGACTGTCCAGAGGAACCGAGAAAAAATACAGTTTCGGAAACTACACAATGCATCGCCATATGACTAGGTGGCATCCTAACAACTACAGTGCTGCACAGTTTCGGAACGACCTAGATAATCTCCCTATTATGGCCAGAAGATCTGTTGTACCGGAAGTAACGGGACCAGAGGGCAGGGAGATGGTGCCAAATATACAAAGGAAATTTGGTGAAGTAAAACACATCTGCGTATTTTGCGATGGATTCATTTCCTACGGAGAAAGAAGCATCACTCTGATCAACAGAGCTATTGACTATCATATGCAAGTTTGTACGAAACGCCCAAAATAATAAATACTTCTTTTTTTGTTTTGTTGCTCCTGTTGAGCCCTTTACAATGAATCGTTTTCATTGCCCCCTCCAAGAAAAACCCAAAAAAATATAAAACTGTTCAGAAAAATTAAAAAAAAGTAAAAAAATGTTCCGAAAAATAATAAAAAAAATATAAAACAACAAAAACAATAAAAAAAAAAGTTCTTTTCAGAACTACCTCCCCGTTATTAAAAAATTGGTACAATATTTGGAACTGTGCCAACCTCTATTTCTCTTAGTTCGCTTCCCAGTTCGCTCGCCGGTACGTGAACCGGAAGCGAACCAAAAACAGTAAGTATAAGGGAAGGAAACAGACACTTACGTTAAAAGAAAGACAGCTATAGGGGAGTAAACTAGAGATACTATTACCCGTAATCCACTGCTGATGATGTCACATATTACATCATTCATGACATGCTCAGTGACATCATCAGCAGAGGATTGCGGGTTTTTTGGCAACGTGCCTTATCCACGGTTTAATAACGCTGCCTTTTGCTTTATATAAGTTTTCAAATTGTATGAAATATATACCAATAGGTCGTTATGAACCTTTAGGTAGTGCTTTTCTTCATGAGGTCTGGTCGCTTCCATACACATACAGATGTTTCAAAGATGATCAAGAAGTTTATCTGAATGGAGAGGAATGCACTGAGATGCCAGATCATTCACTAATGTGTAGGCACATACAGTTACACGGTTCATGCAACAAACACCGACCAAATATGGCTTGCGTGTTGCAAGGCACGCCAGTTCCTGCTATCATCCCCACGTTCAAGTTGTTGGAAAATGGTAGTTATTTGATGCTCAATAATGAAGATTGTTCTGGGTTAATTAAAAGTTTTACTTTTATCGTAACAGTAAGTGAACGGGTTATTTGCTGCAGAAATGTTCTATTTCCTCCCACACATGAACATAGGGAGTTTTCAATCTCGCCACAAATACCAACCTTGGGAGCAGATTTCAACGGCATGGCAAGAATAAGAGCTCTTTTGTCTCAGAGAGAGGTGGCCTTGAGTTCGGCCCGTGAAACTTTCGTGCTTCACATAGCGAACACCCGTACAGAGGTGCAGACCCTTTTCAATTCAGATTTGCCTTTCCATTTCAGCAAGATAGTTCGGACTATCTCTAACGCATCCTCCACAAAGGCCCTGGTGTACTTTTTTAAAGTTGTTACCAGTGGTCTCGTGACTTCATTTGAGAAAATCTTTGGAGTCATCCCTGCTTTCTTTCATTGTATTTTTTCCACTCTGCTTCGTGGATTGCCATTTTTACTTGCATTACCAGCGGACGCTCTTGTGCTTTTTTACATTTTTAAATATGGATGTCCCTCCTATGCAACCTCCCGCCCTGCAGCTGCTGACACTGTTCCGCAATCGCATGCTAGAATATTATGGCACAATGCCGTTGGCGATATTAAGCACGGCATATGGATTATCTTTTCGATTCTCCTACTTCACCTGTGTCCAGCCTGTATTTCACTGCCTGACCTGTGATTTCGATTGGGCCATTGATTTGTGTCTCTGTGGACCGGTTTCTCCTGACGTCGACTTTAATCAGCTGATGACTCCTATCATTACTCACGAGTTGGTTTGTCCTGGCGAAAGGATTATGGCTGTGGCATTGATGCATGGACTAATTGGTCCCTGGAATTTACTGGCGGCAACACAGTCTTTCTTGGAACAGAGCTTTCTTGAAAACCCACCGAGCTGTCCTCTGATGGTGATAGAGGATCCGGTGCTGGGAGAGCACGTATGTTCTTTTCCGCTTTTAAATTGGATGGCTGAACTGTTTTCGGATGAAGACGGTGACTTCCTATTGGAGGCTGTTGCAGCTTATTTTGCATACACAGTTATGTCATAGACCTTTTTCATGTTTGATATGCTGAGTACTAGCATTTCATTGACAATTCATTGACTTATTTGTCAAGTTGTTATTATTTACCTTGCCTATTGGCTTAAGACTCGATAAAGTACTTGGCTGTTTTATTTTTCTTTAGCATTACATTTTCCTAGTTTTTAATGCTTTACCTTGCGGACCGTCCACATATAAACTTGCAATCTGCTCTCATGAGATGGCACTTCTATTATCTTATTCAGTTCGTTTCCGGATCATGGGGAGGTGTCATCTACGTCCTGGATATCTTTACACCGTGTTAAGTTAGCATGGGCTCATTACCGGTTTAAACGCCATTTTTCCTTTTTTGCAACTTCTGCACACGACACTTAGTTGTTGCTTTAGCTTTCAACCTAGTAGTTCATCGTGGTTTACATGAGAATAATATGTTATTTCTCTACTATCTGCTTTGCTTGTTAAACTATATCTGTACAGCGAGTGCTAAAGTTTCAAGAACAACACGATACAGAATTGTTATGAGGTCTGATCTCCACGACTTCATACTCATAACATAAGTGCAACTTCTGCCAATTCTGGGCATGAGGCGGGTTTTATATTGCTTTGCCGAACACACATACACAACACTTGATGCGGTTCACATGAAGAGAGAGCTGGTGTATGCTGATGTGATTCCTTCAAATCTAAGACACTAAAGTATGGGCACGCCCTAAACCAACACAAAGAGACCTTCTTAGCAAATAATATAATATGTGTATTAGGGAGGGTGAGATATAAGCAGCCGCGGGCCGTGGAGGGAGTTACGGTGAGGCAGGGAGGCGGGGAGGGGGAGAAGCAGGGTGGAGCCCTCTCCACCCTGCCCCTCCCCCTCCCCGCCTCCCTGCCCCACCGTAACTCCCTCCACGGCCCGCGGCTGCTTATAAGTGTTGCTAACTCTTATTCATTTACAGCATGTTAACATACTGTCACCATTCGCTTTTTATGTACTAGTAACTATGCTGGTAATTTTGCTACTGATAATATGTGTACTTGTATTATCTAAGATACTACGCCTGAGAAGACGGCATTAGTAAATAAACATTTCAAATACACATGTGTTCTTCTTAACTCCATGTTCTGGTTTCTAAGAAATATATAACGACCGACTGTTCATGAGTTCCACGTATCCTGAGGTACTATAAGTTCATATTCTGGATTGTCTAAACATTGAGAGTTTGTTATATCCAATGTGACACTGTACCTAGCTTGCTAAGGGGTTTTTGATTACTAAGGTGAGTTTTGGGACACCCTAATTCGCCGAGGTTCCAATCCTCTGTCCACAGTTCTGTGTGAGAACAGAAACCCTGCGACAGGGGCACCCCCGACCCTTGCTGGAGCTTTATCACACTTGCGATACAACTCCAGCAATGCGCCACCTTTACGGCACAGATACATCACGCATCTGTGCTGTTTTTGCCCCATGATGCGCCGCATTGTAAATGCAGCACACCATAGGTGACGGAACAGCGGCACAGAATGACTAACACATCCCTGGTGATGCGCCAGTCATCATAAATCTATCCATATGCTTCTTATCTTGTTAGAGATGAACCGCCATATGTATCATCAAAGTTTTTTGCATTTCCTAAATAGCGAACTTTAAGGAATAAATAGCGATTCTTTACCATTCCTAGTTTGCGGTGAGCTATTTGCTAATTACAAATTACCCATTCATTTCCTTCATTTCCATAGGGCGGTTGGACTCACTTTTAGCTCGAACGGCTGAATGGATTTGCACGAAACTTGGCAAAATTGTAGGGACTGGTAGCCCGATGTGCCTTTGCTATGTCTCAAGATATATGCTCCAGTGGTTTTTACGAAAATTAACTTTGAAAAATATATATTGGGCTACATTGGCCTATATATATGTTGGAACCCAAATGTAGCCCAATGTAGCCCAATGAAGCCCAATGAAGCCCAATGTAGCCCAATGTAGCCCAAAGATGGCCGCCAGAGACGAAAAAAAACAAATGTAGCCCAAATATCAGCCAGATGTAGCCCAACTATAGCCCAGTGACAGAATGACCAATCAGCGTCGCAAACCTCCGTTACGCGAAGCGGAGCGCTGTTACAGATATATATCTTTTTTTGAACGTTAATTTCTCAAAATCCACTGGAGCACATATATTGAGACCTAGCAAAGGCACATCGGGTTACCAGTCCCTAATATTTTACCAAGTTTTGTGCAAATCCATTCAGCCGTTCGATTATTATTATTATTTTTTTTTTTTGCCCCGCGGGGCCCTTTTAAAACCTCCACATCAAACCTAGGGGGTCAGCGAGGATCTACTATTCCCCCTTATGGTCATTTGCCCCTTCGCTTTCGCCTCCTCTTGTCTCTCGATCCTACCGAGAGACAAGATGGCAGCCGCTACGGACTGTTTGGAATGTTGACAGACGCCGGAGAACCAATCAGCTTCGCTTCACAAAGCTCCGTTGCGCGAAAAGTACGCGTCCTGGAGCGCTGCCCGGTCCGCTGTTACAGATATATATCTTTTTTTAAACGTTAATTTCTCAAAATCCACTGGAGCACATATATTGAGACCTACAAAAGGCACATCGGGCTACCAGTCCCTACAATTTTGCCAAGTTTCATGCAAATCCATTCAGCCGTTCGGGCTAAAAGTGAGGCCAACCGCCCTATGGAAAACTCAATGTTAAAAACACGTTTTGGGACCCCCCTTTTTTCTCGGCCCCCCCTTGACGAACCCCCCCCAAATTTTCAAGGGCTGCTCAGAAACAAAATGTGCCATTTTCCTGAAAATTTCAGCCAATTCCGTCCACAAACGCCAAAGTTATTAGACATAGAATTTTCAAAAATCCCATAGAGAAAAAATCCTAACTATATATACCTACTGGCGACCGCCAGTAGGTAATATATATATATATATATATATATATATTACCTACTGGCGGTCACCAGTAGGTATATATAGTTAGGATTGATTTCCTGAATTTTTCAGCAACTTTGCCTCGCGGCGCTCCGCTCCTTCTCTGAAAGTTTGGGGGGGATTCGTCAAGCGAGGGCCGAGATAAAAGGGGGGTCCCAAAACGTGTTTTCCCCATGTTAATTTCCATAGGGCGGTCAGTCGCACTTTTAGCTCGAACGGCTGAATGGATTTTCACCAAACTTGGCAAAATTGTAGGGACTGGTAGCCCGATGTGCCTTTGCTATGTCTCAAGATATGTGCTTCAGAGGATTTTGAGTAATTTAGGTTAAAAAAAAAGTATATATCTGTAAGCGCGCCCCGGTGCGCGTACCGGGGAGCGCTCCGGGCGCGCCACGCGACCTGCGCACGGGAAGCTGATTGGCTCTCGGGTGTCTGTAAACATTCGAAACAGTCCGCAGCGGCCGCCATCTTGTGTCTCGGTAGGATCGAGACACAAGAGGTGGCAAAAAACAAAGGGGGCAATGACCAAAAGGGGGCATGGTACACCCCCCTGACCCCCTAGGTTTGATGTGGGGGCCATAAAAGGGTCCCTCGGGTAAAAAAACATTTTTTTATTTTTTTTCGATTTCCGCGGGGGACCGGCCGGTACGCGCACCGAGGAGCGTACCGGGGAGCGTATTTGGTGAAAAATAGTGAAAATAATAGTGTAAAATAATCATTTTGAGTGATTACAGGTAGGGTAGCTCTGAAAAGAGCTTTTGGGTTTTGTGGCTGTTTTAGGTACCTACAAGTACGTCCCACACACCCCCACACCCACACACTCCCCACACACACCTCACACACGCACACCTCCACCCACACCCAAACACCCCACACCGACACCTTACACATCCACACCCACAACCACACATCCCACACACCCAGACACACACACACACCTCACCCCCCAACACACACACACGCACACACAGATACCTCACAGACACACCTCACACATCCCACACACCTCCCCCCCACACACACACGCACACCTCACAGACACATCCACACATCCCACACATACACACACATCCTACACACATACTCCCCACACCCACACACACCCCACACACACCTCACACACCCACACTTCCACCTACACCGAAACACCCCATACACCCACACCCACACACACACCTTACACACCCACATCCCCACCCACACCCACATACCCCACACAGATATACACCTCATCCCCCCCAGACACACACACACATACACACCTCACAGACACACCCCGCACATCCCCCACACACACCTCCCCAACCCCCACACATGGGGAAAACTCAGTGAAAAACTAAAATAATATTTTAAAGTGCTTAGAGGTAGGGTATCTCTGAATAGAGTTGTTGTGTTGTGTGGGTGATTTAAGTACCAACATGTAGGTGCCAATGCAGAGTCTTAAATTCAATGTACACCGTTTACTCTGTAGATAATTTGCATGTTGTTATAGAAGTTATTGTGGTATATGGAATCCATACCATAGTCTGTCAGGAAAACATAAAGAATATGGAGGCAGGAGATGAAAAAGAGATGTCAAATACACATTGGAGATAATATAGTGGGAGAAAGGAAGTATCTATGAGCACAATTACTATGTAAAACAAAAAAGTTGCACAGTATACTATAAGTTTGACTTTACATTATAATCAATTTGGTAGTAGTTTAAGAATTACATATAAAAATGAATATTGTCTCAAACAATTTTAGAATTATTAAATATAAATTTATTTTTGAGATTCATTTTCAAAATTTGATAGAACGTCTAACATTTGACTGTCCGAAATGTCCTCTTTTTGAGTGAACATAACTTTCAACATTTGACTGTCAGAAACGTCCTCATATTGAATTAACAAATCCACAGATTCTACACATTTTAGAAGTTCATGGTCCCGTGATTCATCCATGAATTCCAAGTCATTGGGTTCAATGATTTCCTCATTGTTCATCTCTAGGACAATTTCAAAGGAAACGTTCTGTTCTCCTTCCATTTTTGTGCTGAAATTTGCATTAAAAAAAAAATCAGTAGAAATATGTGAAGTTAACTTTGGGCAATGTATGGTAACAGGCAGGAAGTAGAAATATAAAAAAGTGCGTGTGAAGAAACGTAAGTAAATTCATAATTATAGCAGAGAAGCCTAAGTCAATCCATAAATATAACAGAGGAGCCTATCTCTATCTATAACTATAGCAGAGGGACAGTAAATAACTATCAGAAAACGTTTTTAAAAAATAACTTAAAGTGCCCCTTACAAATTATCAACTTACTTTACAGAGAGGTGAAGAAGACAAAATGCGAAAATCCTTTCAAGATGTACCTCAGGTAGTTGTAGTCAAAATGGCCGTGTTTCCCTCTCATTTTTCATTTATATTCATGTACATAACCAATCAAATGTCAGGAAAAAAAATAGAAAATGAAAGTAACATTTTAATTGGTTGTCAATTCTAACACTTCAGATGTGTTTTTGTGAAGTAATTTACCTCAGGGTATTTAGAGAGGTCTACAGGCTAAATGGCTCAATGGAATTCCATAGAATTTGGGAAAATGGTAGGGATTGGTATGTAGTATGAGCTATTCTATATTTGGTGAAAGTGTCTCCAGTGGTTTTTATGTAAATTATCTTTTAACATTTTTTTAGAGCGCTTCCCGGTGCGCGCCCCGGTACGCGTACCGGCAGCGCTACGGCAGTCCTCCATTTTGTTTTCGGTAGATTTAAGACAGAAAATGGAGGACAAACAACGTTGGGAATAGGTATAAGGGGGCATCGTAGTCACTGCTTGACCCTCTAGGTTTTCTGAGGGGGTCTTAGGAGGCCGAAATAGGCAAACAAACAAAAAAAAAGTTTTTATTTTTTGCGGGGGGAGCGCCCGGTACGCGCACCGGTAAGCGTACCGGGGAGCGTACTTTGGTGAAAAATAGTGAAAAAAGTTAGAAAAAGATAATCATTTGGAGTGATCAGAGATATGGTAGCCCTGAAAAGGGCTTTTGGGTTCTGTGGCTGATTTAGGTACCTACAAGTAGGTACCAATGCACTGTCTTAAATTCAGGAGGAATATTATATTCCCCTCATCAGAAAAGTGCACACCATCTCCCCTGTAGATATCTTGCATGTTGTAACGCAAGTTATTATTGTATATTGAACCCATTCCATAGTCTCTCATGTAAGCAGAAACAGATTTATTCACATGTTTCCGTGCTTTCTCAAATTGTGGACAAAATTGATTGGACCACTTCCATTTCTGCCTTTGGCATATATTGGAATATACCAAGGCAGTTTGAGGAAAAGGTGCCATCAATTGATCAAAGGTGTCCTTTATAAGCATTTCCAGACCTACCCCAGTCAAAGTGCCCAAGTCATTTCCTCCACAGTGCACAATTAACAGGTCAGGGTGTGGCAAATGCAAAAAGGTTTTCACCAATGGTATCAATTGGTGACATTTCAATCCTCTGTGGCCAATCCATTTAATCTTCACATTTGGTAAGTCAAGGTTGTGGAAATTTCTGGTAGCTGCATACCTTTGAGCCCAGTGGATATAGCTATGTCCAATAATCCAGACAGAATACATGGTTAGAGGAGATTCTGATGCAGTCAGATGAAGTGTGGAAAAGAAATGGCATTTGGAACAATAGGAGTTTGCAAAAAAAAAACTGTGGAGTTTCAGTGCTATTGAATCACAAGCAATGATTGGTAGAAGGAGATAGTTGAAAACTGAAAGTTAGGGTGCATGGTTGTGTTCTGTGTAAAAAGTCATTTGAATGGTTAAAAAAAGTCATTTAAAGAAACATTGCAACAGATAAGCTGGTGTATTCACAGGTCAAACATCCTTGCTGAGGTGATTTGCAACATTGTAAAATAAACTTTTAACCCTGGGAGCTCAGTGAGGAGGGAGTTGCTATGGTAACAGGTAGAAAGGGCTGAGGGGGGGGGAAGGGTGTGGGTTTGAAAATACAGAGGGAAGAGTTTTGATTGGTTACCATGAGGAATATGTGTGTAGAATTAGAGGTTCTCTGTGCCATTAAGGTTTGCAGTGCCTGGAGAACATACATTTTGCTCTGCTAAAGAAATATTGGTGTGTGTATCTGACACTGTTGTGAATCTCCTAAAGCATTTGTAAAGGTGAGTTATGATTCATTTAATATACATAGAGACTTGTATACTCTATGGAGAAGATTTGGAAGGAAATTGTGGTCTTAACATGTTGGTTTGTGTCATGCTTTTTGATAATGCTTGGTAAAAAGTTTTTACTGCATAGAGTAATTGTATTTTGTAAAAGTGTGAATTTTTAGTCGTGACCTGTGCTGTGTTTTGTAAATGTGATGTAAAAAACGATTTTGGGGAAAATAAATAGTTTTTACATTTTTTAAAAGGAATAAAGAATGTGTGCATGTTTAATAGAAATACATTTGACTCTTTACAATGATGTTACCTGTGTTAACTCAGTGTAGGAAGCATATTGAGTTTGTTTGCATAGAGGAATTGTATTTTGTAAAATTGTGAAGCTTCATGTGCAAGATTTTGCCTCAGTCTTATCCCTGATGTGAGGCAGATGGTTGTAAATATGATCTGTGCTGTGTTTCCTAAATGTGATGTCAAAAACGATTTGGGGGAAAATAAATGGATTTTAAATTTTTGAGTATAATGTGGCACAAAGGTTTAAAAAATGACGCATACATGCGTCACTTTTTAAATATGGGGAAAAAAGGTACATGTGTGGGCTTTCCTGGTAAGCCTAGGTGGTTAGGATTGCATCTAAGTGTCCAGTGGACTAGGCTTCATGAAGCATATCCCTGTCTGTATTCTTAGACATAGGTGTCAATGTAACTCTTTACAATGATGTTAGCTGTGTTTTAAAACAGTGTAGGAAGCATATTGAGTTTGTTTGCATAGAGGAATTGTATTTTGTAAAATTGTGAAGCTCCATGAGAAAGCGTTTGCCTCACTCTTATTCCTGTTGTGAGGCAGGTGCAAGATTTTGCCTCAGTCTTATCCCTGCTGTGAGGCAGATGATTGTAAATAGGATCTGTGATGTGTTTCCTAAATGTAATTGATCTGAAACCCTGTATTGATCGTTTGCTTTTTGTCATTGCTTTGTTGTTTGGTAATAGTGGTCTATAATGTGCTACTGTTTTTCTTTAACACAGATTGAAATCGTTATTTGAAGAAAAAGCAAAGATGCCCACAAAGGAAAGGACAAAGAAACAACGTAACCGGGAAAAAGCAAAAACAGCAACTGAATTACAGCATTCTTCCACAACAGATACTTCAAAAAACAGGAACAAAGCTCCTGGTAAGACAACTAAGTCTTTTTTACGCAACATATGTACATCCAGAAAAAATGATGGACACCATGTAGAAAAAGAAAATGAGAGAGTAAAATTGAAAAGGAAGGAGAGAACTTCAAAGAATCCTAAAACTGGAGCAGAAGAGAAAAATATGTATAGGAATAGAAGGCAGAATCAGTTTAGAGACATTCGTAGACGAATGTTTCGCAATAGAGTGGTTTTAAATTTGTTAAAAAATATTAAAAAAGGTAAACAGAGAGCTGCTTTTTATAAGAAAAAGAAAAGTGTAGAGAAGATTGTTGATCAGGCTTTTGAACTTAAGAAAAAAATATTTATTTTAATAATCAATAGAATTAGGACACTTAACAAGACAATTGATGTTTTCAAATCAAACAGTAGATGGAAAAGAGTAATTAATCGGACTAATTTTTGTAAAGTTTTTTCTGGAGAATGGATGCACAGTTCAAGTTGTGAGCCATTTTTTAATGAGGAGAGTTACTTCCAGGAGAATGATTTAGTGCATGCAGTTGACACCAGTGGTCGAGCGTATGAAGTGAAAGACGGTTGTCCGATTGAAAAAGAGAAACTTGTGCCTAGAGAACCAGAAGAGGTGTTATCTGATGGAGTTTTAGGGAGACGTACTAAGGGTCCAGTGTACACTTGGAAGTGTAGTAGTATTTGTAGTGTGCGACAGGAATCAATTGATTTGTTTTGTAATTTCTTACGTACATATAGTAAAAAAAGTATAAAGCAGAAAGTGAAGTTGTTGCAAGACTTAGATCCTTTTGCATGGAACAGAATTAGATGTGAAGAAGATTTTTGAAGAAATTGAGATTTGTTATTTTCGTGAGCAAGAGGACAGTGTAGAAATTGAGACAGAAATTCAAGGTAATGTGGAAGACAATGTACAGATTTTAAATACAGAAAAGTTTGAGAAGGAAATTACCAGGTTTAAGGTGAAATCAAGTGAAAGGCCAAATTTTACTTGTGTGTGTTGTCGACGGATTCATTATAAGATTCAGACTAGGTTAGTTGATTTATATGCAAAAAGTGAAAAGATGGATAATTATAAGTGAAAAGATTTAGCAACTTATTTGTGGGTGGAGAATTCTTTTGATTTGAGTTCTGATCAGCGTATTTGTAAATATTGTTATGACAAATTAAATCAAAACAGAATGCCTGCTAGAGCTGTTCATAATAATCTGGAGTTGATAGACATCCCCCGTGAATTGATGAATTTAAATACATATGAGTCTATTTTGATTCAATGTGTCCATCCTTTTCAGGCAATTGTTCGCATGGAGCCTAAGATAGGGAAATTGCCTCCTACAGATTTGCAGAGAGGATTAAAGGGAATAGTTGTTTATTTGCCCCTAGATTTGAAAAAAAATATTGATACAATTGGTATAGAAAAAGTAGAAGAGGAACCTTTAGTTATTCTAGTTAATGGGGTTCCAACAAAGAGTAAAAAAATCTGGTAAGATTTAGTGGATGTTAGGAAAGTCAAAAAGGCAACGTTGTATTTAGTCAAAAACAATGAGTACTTCAAAGATGTATGTGTTGCAGCAGAGGAAACAGCTACAGATGAAGACAGTGATTGTTCAGGCGGCCAAATTGAAAAAGTTGATGTGTCTAGAAGTGAAGAAATATATGAACATTATACTGTTCATCCTTTGCATTCCAAAGAAGTAATGGGGAATGCAATTGACTTGTTTCAAATGAAAACAGCAAAAGGAAGTCCCATTAGTGTATGGGAAGAAAGTTTGGAAGCTCGTTGTTTTCCACAGCTATTTCCAACAGGTCGAGGTGGACGATATGACGATCGACCACTTCAAATTCCTGCATCTGAATATCGAACTGTAAGATTATATGCTGAAGATGCAAGGTTTCGTCAATGCATTCCTATTTGTTTCATCTACTGTATGAAAGTGACTTGTCTGGGCTTTCTTATGCAGTAAACCATATTCTGAAAAGTGGAGCACATCTACAAAATGTTTCGGCGAGGGACTTTATGGAGAAAGTGAACCTGCAAGATAATATTTTAGAATCTCATCTAATCAATCTCATGGCATGTCAGCGTGGTACAAATGAGTATTGGTACCGTCGCCATGGGGAATTGAAATGTATGCTAAGAAACTTAGGAACTCCTACATGGTTCCTCACTCTTAGCTGTGCCGAGTATGCATGGAAGGACTTACTTCAATTTCTACGAGAGGCCAATGCTAATATACAAAATATAGAATTCAAAACACCTGGAGAACTGTGTTCTTTGGATCCAGTGAATGTATGCAGATATTTTAATCATAGATTTGAAGCTATGATGTCTTTTATTACCAACAAAAAAAATCCTCCCCTTGGAGACGTTTTGGATTTCTTTTGGAGAAAGGAGTATCAAGCGAGAGGTGCTCCTCACACACATATGTTGTTGTGGATAAAAGATGCACCCAAATTTGGAACAGATTCGGATGAGACAGTGATGAGTTTCATTGAAGAGTATTCAACATGTGCTGTTCCTAAAACTACGGAAGAAAACAGTTTAAGGCAACAAGTTTTACGCTTTCAATCCCATCGTTGTGGAAAGTACTGTAGTAGAAAATTCAGAAACAAGGACAAGTTCTACACAAAATGTCGTTTCAGCTTTCCACGACCAGTGATTTCTAAAGGAAGAGTAAATAATTTGATGTCTTCTCTGCGACATACTGTGACGAGGAAATCACCAAAACATACATACAATTTAAAAAGAGACGAAGAGTCCAAGTACATCAACGACTACAACCCAGTGATTTTGTCCATGTGGAATGCTAACATGGATATTCAATTCGTTGCTGACAACTCTATTGCTGTGGCTCGATATGTGACGTCTTACATCACAAAAAAAGAAAAGACAGAACTAAAACAAATGTGGGAGGACATTTCACATGAAAAGAGTCTAAGCAAGAAATTATACAGTTACAGTCTGAAGATGTTGTCGCATCGAGAAATTGGAGCGTATGAATGTTCTGATCGATTGTCGTCAGCAAGTCTCTATGCCAAATCTAGAACCATCATTTGGGTGAGTCTAGGTCTTGCTGCAACACGAAATCGAGTTTTGAAATCTGTACAAGAGATAGAGTATTTGGAGGGGAAAGAACCAGAAAGTACAGATATTTTGAAGACAAACATGTTGGATACATACTATCCAAATAGAAGTCATCACCTTGAGAACGCTTGTCTCTATGAAGTTCTGCAGAGATATATTTATAAGAGGAACATCAGAGAAGATATCAATAATGGAATATATGGAGTCATTGGATGTGAAGGATGTCTAGTGAAACAGAAAAAAGGTCATTTGATTAATCATCGCAAATTGAGTTGTGATAATCCAGATAAAAGAGAATTTTATTATTTGACTCTTTTGCAACTGTTTAAACCATGGCGTGAAGAAGAGGAACTTCTTGGAGATTTTCTCTGTTATGAAGACTCCTTTAATGCAACGAAGGATACCATAGAATGTCCTGTTTATCCAAATTATCTGCAAATGTTGAATGAAGAAATAGAGCAAGAAGCCACAATTGCTGCAGAGGTTGCGAGAGACAGTTCTCAAGGCAGTCAGAGTTCTGCTTCATTGAGTCAGGATCCACTAGGAGGACCAATTATCCAAAATGAAGCTGCTACTGCCATGGATGAGGTGGAAAGAGCTATGGAACAAGGTCAAGATGATGAAGTTAACTTAGAAGATTTGGTGAAACAACTAAACCTTGAGCAGAAACAGATATATGACGAAGTCACAGAACAGATTGAACATGGATTCAGTCATGAGAAAAAAGAGTGCTCTTGTACATCATTTAAGCCTGTCCAACTGTACGTGAGTGGAGAAGCGGGAACTGGAAAAAGTTTTCTGATTAAAGCCATTGCAACTTATCTGCAGAAAAGGACTGAATCACCGCTGTCTTGTGTTGTTACTGCTCCAACTGGGCTGGCAGCACATAACATTAAAGGGATTACTTTACATCGTTTACTGATGCTGCCAGTGGAGCATGATAACAAATTGGAGTATCACAAGCTATCAGGAGATGCGTGTTCCGAAGTTTCGAGAGTCCTGAAGAAAATGAAACTTCTTATCATTGATGAAGTAAGCATGGTGTCAAATATCATGCTCGCTTTTGTGCATTTGAGAATGCAAGAAATTCTTAGAACAGACTATGATGTCTTATTGGGTGGAAAACATATTATTGTTTTTGGAGATCTTCTGCAGTTGACTCCAGTGAAAGGACAACCTGTGTTCAAAATGCTCACACATGAAGATACCAGGTAGTGCTTAGGGAGCATTGGAAACGTTAATATATGGTTAAACTTTAAATATGCATAACTGCTTCAAAATATGCGGCAGGCAAATGATGAAGATTATAAAAATATTCTACAAGATGTAAGGATTGGAAAAGTAAGTCAGCAAGGGAAAGAAGCTTTACATGCACGATTAATTTCAAATTTGTACCCAAATGAAAACATTCTTCCAGAGAACATATTTAAGAAAATTAACAAGAAGAAATCTGGCATATGTTTGTTGCCAACTCTGAAAGAATGTTCCATGTTCAACAACAAAATATTACAGTTAGAAAATGAAGAGATAGTGAAACTGGAAGCTATTGATAAAATAGAGCATATGGGAGCAACAATTATTTTGTCTGAAAATTTGAAATCAAAATTGGATTCATTAGAGAAGACTATATCTAAAACTGCTGGTTTTGAAAAGACTCTGAATGTGTGTTTGAATTGTCGTGTCATTTTAAGAAGGAATTTAAATGTTGAAAGAGGTCTAGTAAATGGAGCAATGGGTTATGTTGTTGGTTTTGTGAATTACAAAAATAGAGATGGAATTGAAATTTTAAAAATTAAATTTGATGACATTGATGAAATAGAACAAATTTGTCGTTGTTCAGCTAGATTTTTGCTCGTGAAAGACTTATATGTTCGCCAAAAATAGTTTCCTATTTGTTTGGCATATGCGGTGACAATTCATAAATCTCAAGGTTTAAGTGTAGATAGCGCTTTGGTGAACATTGGAAGTTCTGTGTTTAAAGAGGGTATGGCATATGTGGCATTATCACGAGTCAGAACTTTATCAGGATTGTACTTGATTGAGTGTGATGAAACAAAGATTTGTGCAGATTTAGATTGTGTAAAAGAATACAATAGGTTTAGAAGAGAGTATGCTCCACATTTGCCTCAATATCCTCTGATTGAAAAACGTGTGGTAGGCCGAAAAAGAAGAAATGAGAGTAATTGCAGTGAGGTATCAGCAAAAAGGCATAAAGTAGATAAAAGTGTAATTGTAAAGAGAAACAAAAAGGATTCTGTTGAAGATGTTGTTGGATTTCAGTTTGAAAACAGTTCTGGTGTCAACTGCTATGCTAAAGTAGTAGTTAATGTTGTTTTTTTTTCTTCAAAATTTACAAAGACAGATTGTTGAAAATCGGGAACAAACATTGTGCTGTTTATTGAATTCTGTGTTAGACAAATATAGTAGTGATAGAGCAAAAATAGAAAGTGTTTCAGAAATTAGAAATCTTCTAGATATATGTTCAGGTCAAAATCAATTTTCACAGAATATTCAGCAGGATTGTCAGGAATTTTTAATATATATGTTTGATGTATTACAGGATGAAGGAGTAGATATAAAAAATCTATTTGGCCTTTCTTATCAATGGCAACATGACTGTGATAACTGTGCTTCATCAAGTACTACTAGAATAGACTCTGAAAGATTTATATATTTAACTTTACCAAACTGCAAATCAGTGTCTTTCAATAATCTAGTTAAAGCAGCGGATCACAATATGGTGTGTACCCAATGTAAGTCTGCAATGCTGTCCACATTATTTCTACAAAATTATGGTCACTATGTTATTTTAATGTTCCAACGATGTAGACCTGATGGAACTAAATTGACAACTTCTATTAAAAATGTTGTGGCTTCTCAGTTATCGATATCAGGAAGAACCTTTGCAACTGTAGCTATTATTTTTCATGATGGTCCTTCTACAACATCAGGGCATTACACATGCTATTTAAGAACTTCTAAAGGTTGGACCCAATGTAACGACAATCATTTGACTTTCAAACAACGTTTGCCTTTTGGCTTTATAAATTCATATCTAGTGTTTTTACAGCCAAAATTTAGGTAAAGGTAATTAGCCTATGAAGACGGGAGGAGTACTCATATATACTCATACATCTGACACTATTTGGCCAAATGGAAAGGTGCAAGAATGAGTAAAGAGTCATGACTGAAAAAAAGGAGTATATAAAAATTTTGAAAATTTTTTAGTTGTTCGTGGAGTTTTTCTTGTAGAAAGTCGATGAAATGGATTTCTAAGTGAACCGCAAAATACTATGCAACAGAAAAGGACCTCCATGATATACTATTTGGCCTCAAGGAAAAGTAAGTCAAGCAAAGATTAGCGTACATTTGTCATTTGTCAGTATGTAAGTTTTTTTTTAAAGCACAATCTTTTAGATTGTGGTTTTTTTTTCCCGCTGTCATATGATGAGTAATTTGAACTCACTACTTTAAGTGAAATTCCATATATTCTGAGAACAGCAAAAATAAACTTTGTAACATGTTGTAGAAGTTATTCTATACTTTGGATTGTGTAAATAAATTGTATTCCCATTCTCTGACACTTACTTTCCTTTTTTCATCTTCTTTCAGCTCTTTTTACTCCCTTATAATGTCTTTCTCTCACTCTCTGTAACCCCCGTTCCCTTACTCCACTTCTTTGACAACCCCTCATTTTCATTTCAACTGTGTGTATCCCGTCTCTCCCTTGCATAACTTTTCAGCTTTAAGTCTTTCTGCTTTTCTTCTCTTTTCCGTATTTTCCTCCTTTGCTCTTTTAGTAATTCCTGTTTACTCACTCAGCAGTATTATTTCACTCTATCACTATAAATCACCCACTCTCCTTAGCTTATCTTTGTTTGCTCTTTACTTTTGACCTCTTCTCTCTGTTTTTCGTTCACTACTTCTATGTCCTCAGTGCCTCACTCTACTTGTGTTATTTTCACTTGTGTTTATCTACCTTCTATCACTTCTTTTACAACAACTTCACTGCTCCTCTCTCATCGTTCTTCATCCCATTTCTTTTACTCTGGTTCCGTTACTATCCATCATTTCCTTTCTTTCAATGTCCTTCTCTTTACTTTCATCACCAAATTATTTTCTCTCAGTACCACTGTTTTAGTCGTCTTCTCCTATCTTTCCTTTTTTTTGCAGATTTACTTTTTTTCTTTTCTCACTCATTGTACTCCACCTCACTCAGTTTTTCTCTTAGTGTGTCTACGTTATAACTTCCTCAGTCCATTTCCTTCAATTGTTGTATATTATGCTGTCTCCCTTCATCCTTTCACTGTATGACTGTCCTTCTCTTACTCTCAGTTATCTTCTATTCCTCATTCTTCTAAATGCATCCTTAATTAGACTGTTTTCTTTCTCAGTCATTATCTTTTTACTTACTTCTGTTTCCTGATTTAGTTTTGCTAACTCACATTGTTTTAGTATCTTTCTTACCTTCAGTTCATTTGTCTGTACTTCTCTCTCTTTTTCTTAGTAAATCTATATGCCTTACTCTTTGTAATTTGCTCTCCTTCTATTTCTTTTTCCCTCTTTTTGTCCTTCTACCTTAGTTTATTTCCCTTTCTGTGTTCTTCACTCTCACTTTATTTCTAAATAGAGTGTTATGATATTTGTAGCTCTTCATTTGTATCTTTTAATTTAAAATACATATTGTACTAATTATAACTTATTTTTTCTTCTCTCACAGATACCAACTGTAGTAAAAAAAAAAAGTTACATTTATTATATGGTAAGTATGACTAAATAAATGTAGTTTGTTATCACCCTTTGCTTTAAGGTCACTAAAATTTTCTCAATCTACCTCACTCCTGTGTTTTTACTCTGCTTCTTTCACTTATTCTTATTCTCCATGTGTACTTCCCTTTCCCTATTTACCCTCTCATATTCAACTTCTTTTGATCCCTATTCTTTACTTCATTACCCTCTGTTCCCTTCCTTTGCTTCTTCACTCATTCTCTTTTTCTTAATTATTTACCTTACTCCTACACATATAGCTCATCCCCCTCCCAACACATGCACACACCTGTAACATACACCCACACACACACCACACACACACCTCATACACACAAAAAACCTCCCACACACACTCTTCAAAAACACACACACATTCCATACACACACATACATCGAACACATATACACCCCACACTCATACACTTTTCATACATATTTCACACACCCTCATTTCTACGCACACCAAAACAGTCCACACAACCACACCCACAGACACACCTTACACACCCAAACTCCTACCTACACCCACTGACTCCCTGTAAGTCACACACATTGCATTACTTTTTTTGCTGTTTTACTCAAGCCTATTCAGGTACTGTTTCCTTTACTCTCTATGTCCACTCTCTATGTCACTCACCATGTGTTATCCTAATTCAATATTTCTCCCTCTTTCACCCCTCTTTACTTATACTATGGGTAGCACACCGGGGAGCGTAACAAGGGGAAAACCAAGAGAAACAGTAAAATAATATTTTAGAGTGCTTTGAGGTAGGGTAGCTGTTGTGTTGTGTGGGTGATTTACTTACTGAACTCCTTCCACTCCTTTTCTCAGTCCCTCTGTTCTCACAGTTCCTCACTCCCGTTCACTCAGTCCGTCTCTCTTACTCGAATTGTCTCTGTCTCTTCACTCTTTCACTACTTGTTCATTATGTTTTCTCCCTGAAGTTCAAGCACACTACGTTATTTACATTTCTTTGCTGCTTCAATTATTCCCTTTCTGTTACTTCTTCTTTTCTTCTTTCAGTTTTTTCTCTCTGTCAATCCACATGTTTTAACTTTAGTCGATTTTATCCATCTTATTTCATCCCTCTTTAGTTATGGACACTACTTTTTTCTCTCTCTCCCTCACCAGTGTTATTTAAATCTGGTTCCGTTATTACCTTTTATTTGTACATCATTTTTTCACTTTCCTTTTACTCTTTACAGCCACTCACATTCTTCATGTGCCTCTGCTTTAGTATTATTCTTCTCTCTTTCTTTGTTTCACAGCCTTATATTTTTTTCATTTTCTCTCTTACACTTTCTTATATCTTTTACACTGTTTTACTATGTATTATACAGTACCTCTGTGTTGCTCTCTCTTGCTGTCTGTCTCTTAACATTACTCTCTCTTTCTCTTTCTCTTATGCTCTCCTCTTGTTTTTAAAAAAAAAAAAATTTTTATTGCGCTAACGGGGCGCTCTCCGGTGCGCGCACCGGGAAGCTCACCTATGAGAAAAATGAAGTCAAGAGTGCTAAAAATTTTAGTAATTTTTTTAGAAATGGGAGGTAGTTCTGAAAATAACTTTTTTTAAATGTTTTTGTTGTTTTATATATTTTTGTTATTTTTCTGAACATTTTTTTTTTTTTTTGAACAATTTTATGTTTTTTTTGGGTTTTTTGGGGGGGAACAACGAAAAACAGGCATTAGAAAGGGCTCAACAGGAGCAAAAAAAAAATTTACTTCTTGGGGCGTTTTGAGCACTTGTGGTTTTCAAACGCTCTATTAATTAAAATGATACTCATATTTCCATATGAAATTAGTTCACCACAATAAATGCACACTAGCTTCATGTGCACAAAATTCTGTTGAATGTTTGGGACCGTCTCCCTCGCCTCTGGTCCCGATAGAGTTACCTGTGACGATGTACTGGCCACAGGAGTTGGTAGGTTATCTTAGAGGTGACGCAGCTCAGCAGCGCTGTAATTGTTTGGATGCCACCTCTGCATGTGGCGGTGCATAGTATAGTTACCAAAACTATACTTTTTGTTTGTACCTCTAGACAAAACATCTTTACAAATGAGGCATGTCACATATCGGGCATTGACCTTTTTTTGGTCTCGAGGAAAAGAAAAAAATTGCCATATAAAATGGTCTTTGTGGTGTGATTTGCGGGGCTGTTCAGGCAAGAACTGCCTCCGCTCTACGTCCTCTTCCTCTTCTTCTTCCTCTTCGTCTGGGTTTGGAAGGAACTGCGCAGGTGGTCCTTCCTTCCTAGGTGGTTGTGGTGGGGGTGGGGGTCCACCAGCTGCAGCTACTACAGATGCCATTATTTCAACAAGGAGAAACAGGTCTTCCTCTCACAAAGATGAAAGTCAGAGTGAGGAAAAAAGGAGGGGTTTTCATCATTTGGGAAAAAAATAGTTCTAAACCAATGAAAAGTGTTATTTACAGGTCACATGACCTATCACGCTTACGTTGCGCGTCCCGCTCCGCGCCCGGAGCGCTTCCGGGGTGCTGCGCTTCGCACCTCGTTCGCGCTCCGGAGCACTTCCGAGTGCGCGAACGCGGCGCGTCATAAGACGCATTACGCGGCAACGCGATACGTCGCGCTTACGCGACGCGTCGCGATGTTGTTCTCGAACGCAGCAGTTGTGCAAACGGTACGTTTCCCGGTGCGCGGACCGGGTCGCGGCATAAAATTGAGCTAACTGGAAGCTACCCGGTGCGCGAACCGGTAGCGAAACTAAAAAAAAAATATATATATATATACATAAAAAAATTATATTAAATACATATAAAATATATTTTTCCTTTAAAAAAAGAATACATTTAACAGCTTTTAATATTTGCTATTAAAAAACCATTGAAATTCACTTAAAAAACCATAGGTTATAGACCATATATAGTTAGGAATTAGCATTTACAAAACCTTGAAAATTCACTGAAAAAACCATAGGTTATAGACCATATATAGTTAGGAAATAGCATTTTTAAAACCTTATTTTACTCACACAAAACCATTGAAATTCGCATATATAGTTAGTTGCACTAACTATATATTTCGCGCACCCGCAATCCACTGCTGATGATGTCACATATTACATCATTCATGACATGGTCAGAGACATCACTGATGACATCACTGATGACATCACAAATGACATCACTGATGACATCACTGATAACAACATCCAGTGTCTGTGTGTTTCTGTAAACTTTAAATATGTCTTACATATTGAAGAATGAGTGGATGTATAAGTGTCTGGATGAAGGATTTAGTAGGTGCATGACTGACTGTATGAGTGAGTGATTAAATGTGTCTCACTGAGTGCATGGGTTAGTGACTAAACTGTCTTAATTTGTGCATCATTATGTCTGTTGTTCTATAAACTGCTGCATGTATTGATCAGTAGCTATATGAGTAACTATATGGGTTATTGATTGGTTGCCCAATTATTTGTATGGGAGACTGAGTGTGTGTGTGGGTGGTTGGGAGGTGTATGACTCTGTGCATAGATGTGTGAGCAGTTGATTCACTAGATGTATGGGTTCAAAAGTGCATGTGGGAACAGCTGTATGGGCGGTTGACTGTGTGCATGAGTGTATTGGTGAGTGAATGGATATCTCAGTGCTACATGTCAAAGTAAGAACATATGTAAAACACAGTATATGTGAGAGTTGACATATATAAATAACTGTGCATAAGAGCCAGTGAATGTGTGAGTGGCTGTATGGATCATTCTGAAATTGTATCAGGGATTGTATAAGAGAGTAAATATGTGTTAGTATCTGTTTGAATAAGTAAGGTGTGTATAACTGTATAGTTGAGGAGATGGAGGTGTGATTGATTCTTTGCATGACTGACTAGGTGTGTGAGTAACTCCATGGATGAGTGACACTCTGTGAGTGTCTGTTTACACTGAGTGTATATAAGGTTATATTAGAGTCTGAAGAAGTTCATCGTATTATCACATGAATGATGTCATCAGTGATGTGATCAGTCATATCAAATGAGATGTCATCAGTGATGTCATCAGTGATGTCATTTGAGATGTCATCAGTGATGTCATCAGTGATGTCACTGACCATGTCATGAATGATGTAATATGTGACATCATCAGCAGTGGATTGCGGGTGCGCGAAATATATAGTTAGTGCAACTAACTATATATGCGAATTTCAATGGTTTTGTGTGAGTAAAATAAGGTTTTAAAAATGCTAATTCCTAACTATATATGGTCTATGACCTATGGTTTTTTCAGTGAATATATATATATATAAATATATATATATATATATATATATATAAGACCCTGGTACAGAAAAAACATTGATTGATGGATAAGTGTTACTGAACACAGCATATATCAATACAGTTTTATAACGATCAGAGGTTCCTGTAAACACTTTTCCTGTGTAGTTAATGAATGGTTGCACAGAATCAAAAAGCAATACAAATAGAAACCATTGCATTAAATATAATGATATTGGTGAATATGGTTACATATAGCCCTTGTAGGTCATTTGTAATAACATCCTCATATTAACAAAGCAGAATTGTCTTTCCATGTATTGCAATTATTGATGTATTTCAAAATGTCTTACAAGCCAATTAACCTCAACCTAAGCTCATAATGGGCAGGCTCGTTTGGACAAATATACTTCCGTCATATGGAACTGTTTGACCCCACTTCCAATCAACCTCAATTAGACACTCGTACCTGGGAGTTGTTTCCAAAATCCACCTAATCCTGTTAGAATAAAGATGAACCTGACCACATGCTTATATGTTTTCAAGCCCAATAAAAAAGAGCTGAAGGGAAAGTGTGTTAAAGGAAAAAATGGGAGAAAACAAACTACCTCACTGAGAACATATTAATGACTCTCTACACTGCTCATTGCCACTTTTTACTTCTTTATTAGTGTGACACATATTATACAAATGTATGTAGCTCCTCCCATACATTCAAATCATGAAGGTATTTGAAATCCCCATATTGCCTGAGCCTGCGCTCTCGGTTGCCACCATGAATTGTTTTGGGGACTGCAGCAATTGCAAAGTATTTAAGGAATTCAGGATTCTTAGCATGACTTTCTTTAAAATGCCGAGCTACTGGGTATGCATTATCATTGTTAGTGATGGCTCTAAGATGTTGGAGGATCGGTTTATGCACCTGCAGTTTGGTGCTCCCAATGTATCTGAGGCCTCAATCACATTCTAACACATATACTGTGTAACCTGTCTTTCAATTGAAGTAGCCATTGCTCTTTTGTGGCCTTTCATGGAATGGAGTGTAGTATTTGCTAGTATTAATCCCAAATTTGCATGCTCTGCAGGAAATACATTTGTAAAAACCTTTCCTGGGGGACAGTCAATTAGATTTCTCCATCACTTCAGGACTACTCTTAACTATGGTATATCTCATTGAGGGCACTTTCCTGAATGTGATATAAGCGGAGAATGTAGTACCAAAGGTCCCAATACTGGATTCCCCTGGAACTAGAGACCAATGCTTTCTGATAATCAATCTCGGTTGTTCCTCCTGCTTGGTAAATGTCAAAATGTATCTTGTACTATAGTCCTGTACCATATCATTTTTCCTGAATAAGACTACTTCCCTACTTTTTGAATTTGCCTTCGTTATTGCCCTATCAAGCATCTGTTCAGTATAGCCTGAGCTAAAAATCGGTTTCTCACTTCCTTCTGACATCTCTCTAGGTCTTCTCAGATGGATTATTTCACCATATGGAATTATAACTTTAGGATGTTTAGGGTGAAAACTGCTAGAATGTAGCACTGAGTTACATACTATATCTTTTCTGAACAGCCGTGAATCTATTGTGCTATCTTTAATGTGTACCTCTACATCTAAGAACTCCACCTGTTGTCTGCTCACATGTGCAGCGAACTTCAACTTCAATAAGTTCTCATTGATGCTTTCAACAAAGGCCTCTGCTGATTCAGGCATACCTTTCCATATGACAAATAAGTTGCCTATGTAAAGTAACCAACATATTACATGATCATCCTAGGTTGCACCATTATCCACGATCAGCAAACACTTCTCCCACTAACCCATGAGTAAACAAATGTAGCTGGGGAGAAGCAAGCACCCATCGCCACACCCCGTAGTTGCTGAAATATCTCTTTATTAAAATGAAAATAATTATTCTCCAGACACCATTTGGTCATTGGAATTAACATCTTGCTAGGTTATATAACCTCAATCGTCTTCCCCTCAAATAATATTCAACAGCTCTTAAGCCATCCTGGTGTCATTAGTCAGTAATCATTTTGCCATGGAAAGTCATAAATTCTTTTGAAAAAATCTGTAGGGTCCTGTACAAAAGAGCATAAGGCTCTGAAATATTGCTGCAAAAAGAAAACATATTTGGATGTATTCTTAAGTGTGCTCCCCTTAGCTGATATTATTGACCTGCCAGGTAGTGGCATTACATTCTTTTGTATTTTTGGTATTGAATACAACATTGGCAATTTAGGGAAATCATTCCATAGGACCATATACTCCTCTTGGGTAAGTAAACCCTCATTCTTTCGTTCAGGCAACAGCATTCTGTAGTTGGCATTGTTATCATTAGCTTGCTGAAGCTACACCTCATATAGCATTGTTTGTCATTCGAGATGTCATTGTAGATGTTATCAGTGATGTCATCAGTGATGTCACTGACCATATCATGAGTGATGTAATATGTGACGTCATCAACAGTGTTTAGCAGTGTCGTGAGTTATATTCAACTCAGCTAACCATAACTGCTCAATTTCTATTGTTTTGTACGAGTGAAATGTCAGCCTAACTGTAATGTCCCTGAAACCTGTGGATCTTCAGTGAATATCTAAGGTTTATTAAATGCTTATTACTAACTATAATGTTCCTGAAACCTCTGTTTTTTTCAATGAATTTCTAAGGTTTTTTAAATGTTAATTTCTAATTATGTCTACATAGGTAGGACAGGCACGGAAAGAAGCAAGTAAAATGCAGAAAGAGACAAGAGAGGTACAGAAAGAAGCAAGAGAACTACAAAAAGAAGCAACAGAAGTGCAGAAAGAAGCCTACTCCAACTGTACCGTCCAAAGACTCATATGAAGTAGCCTAAGCACTAATCCTTCGCCCAAGATGTCTTAAACCTCACTTTTCTCTTGAAGGCTCAAAATTCAATGACTGCTCAGAATGTTAGGCCTACCAAATAGTTATCAGCAATCCTAACCATATCACTTTTGCAAGTCTCACCAAGTTAGTGAAGGTATGTATGCGTGTGTCTGTGCTTTTACCTAGTGACATACTACATAAAAAGAAACATAACAATACTTGAATACCTGTGTTTCAAACAGCATACCCTGTAAATTTGTGTACAAGAAGGTGTAGGTATTTCTTTTTGCTCAAAATGCAGGGCACATGGGTTTTCAATAGTATATTTGAGGGGCTCTATAACACCTACATACGTAAGACATGTCTGGCTGTGTAACTGAATGACAGAGCAGAACTGAGAAGATTTAACCACCTATAGGAGAAGCTACCCGCTTTTTAAGGTACCATCTTCAGATGCATAACAAATGTGAGAATATATGTACAAGTAGACATATACCTCAGTCACGAGAGCACACAAACCTTTAAACAGTGCAGCTTGCACTTCCCATTTGAGTACAGAGAAAGCCAAGAAAAGTACAGAAAGAGGCAAGAGAATTACAGAAAAAAACAAGAGAGGTGTGGACAGAGTAAGAAATGTGCATAATGAAGCAGGAGCAGTGCAAAAAAGGCACGAGAAGTGCAGAAAGAGGGAAGAGGGTGTCGCAGGGATTCTGCTCCTACACAGAACTGTGCATAGAGACCTAGAACCTCAGTGAATTAGGGTGTACCAAAACTCACCTCAGTATCCAAAATCCCCTACCAGACTAGCAATCAGTGTCTCATTGGTTCTTCCTTACCCCCAATGATTAGACAACCCAGAACATGGACTTAGAACACCTCAGGTAACGTGGACCACATGAACACTCTTTCGTTGTACTAACATACCAATCCAAAACGAGTAGTAAATGAAGACACATGCAAGTTTGAAATGTTTATTTCTAATGCCTTGTTCTCAGGCGCAGTATCTTAGCTAATACAAGCAAACATATTATAAGCAACAAGGTTATCAGCATAGTTACTAGTCCATAAAATACAAAGGGAAAAAGCATGTTAAAATGCTAAAGGGAAGAAGGCTAAATGGCACCTAAGTCTTACCCTACCTTGCTAGTATATTATATTATATCTAAAGAAGGTCTCTTTGGGTTTTAGAAGGGCAGCCCCATACCTCTGATCCTAGTGGAAAGGGATCACATCATCTTCCACCAGCTCTCTGCATGCGAATATTCATCAAGTGTGTCTGCATGCTCTGCGCAGTGCATTATTAAACGTGCCTAAAGCCAGAGTTGGCCGCAGCTGCATATGTGTTATGTCTAGAATGTGTGCAGATCAGACCTCACATCAACCACTGTGTTGAAATAACCTTGAAGTCCTCGGCACTCACTGTTCAGACATAACTTACCAAGCAAAGCTGATACAATAGGAAAACATATTATTCTCGTGTGAAGCAAAATATTCTACTAGGCTCAAAGCTCTAATAACAATATGTGCCGTGTGCAGAAGCAGCAGAAAGGTAAAATGGCGTTTAAACTTCTAATAAGCTCATGCTAACTTAACACAGTGCGAAGGCAAAGCCTATCCATATGACAAGGGGTACGGAAAGAGTAAAGAGAGGTGCCAAAAGAAGCAAGAGAAGAACAGAAAGAAGCAACAGAATTACAGAATGAGGCAAGAGGGGCGCAGAACGAAGCAAGTGAAGTACAGAAAGAGTAAAAAAGGTATAGAAAGGGGTAAGAGAGATGCAGAAAGAAGCAAGGGCAGTGCATACAAAAGCAAGCGAGGTGCAGAACAAAGCAAGAGAGGTACAGAAAGAGGAAGAAAGGTGCAGAAAGAAGCAAGAGAAGCACAGAAAGAGGCAATAGAAGTGCAGAAAGATGCAGAAAGTAGCAAGAGATGTACAGAAAGAGGCAAGAGAAGTACGGAAAGAGGCAACAGAAGTGCAGAAAGAGGCAAGAGAAGTACATAAAGAGGCAAGAGAGATGCAGAAAGATGCAAGAAAAGTGTTGGAAGAGACAGGAGAGGGGCAGAAAGAAGCAAGAGAAATGCAGAAAGGAAGAAAAGAAGTGGGGATAGAGAAAAGAGATGGCCAGAAAGAGGCAAGTGAGGTGCAGATAGAGGCAAGAAAAGTACAGAAAGAGGCAGGTGAAGGCAGGGGAAGTACAGAAATAGACAGGAGAGGTGCAGAAAAACACAAGAGAAGTACAGAAAGAGGCAAGCGAGGTGCAGAAGGAGGCAAGATGGGTACATAAAGAAGCACATAAGGTGCAGAAAGAGGCAAGAGAGGTGCAGAAAGAAGCAACAGAGTTGCAGAAAGAGGCACAAGAAGTGCTGCAAGAGGCAAGAGAGATCCAGAAAGAAGCAGGAGGGCTACAGAAAGAAGCAACAGAGGTGCAGAAATAGGAGAAGTGGAGAAAGAGGCAAGAGAGGTGTGGAAAGAGGCTATAGAAGTGCTGACAGAGGCAAGAGAGGTGCATGAAGAGGGAAGAGGGGTGCAGAAGAAAAAAACAAGAGAGGTGCAGAAAGAAGCAAGAGAGGTACAGAAAGCAGAAGAGACATGCAGAAACAGGCAAGAGAAAGGCAGAAAGAGGAAGAAAGATCCAGAGAAATAAAGAAAGTAGAAGAAAGGTACAAAAATAACCAAAAGAAATACAGAAAGAGGCAAGAGAGGTGCAGGAAGTACCAAGAGTGGTTTGCGTACCATTGGTACCAATTTAACACCCACATTTAGCAATAAATAACAGCTTTGAAAAGGGCCTTCCACCACCTTGTAACACTTTTTGCTGCATTTTCAGTAACATTTGAGCCATTTGGACTAGAAACAAGGTTTCTTTTTTCAAATCTGCAGATTAGGCGGCAGATGATGTATTATATGGCAAATGCGGGGAATGTAAAAATTATGCGAAAATCGGTGTGGCCGAACAATTGTATAATACCAGTGGCCCTCCTCATACCTCTGACTAGGTCTAGAAGTGCTCCTCAGTGGTTCCTTCTTTTTTTGTGCCTCCTCAAGTTTACAATTTAGCTTTTATGGAAATGAGGAAGAGTAAACCTGAGGTTACCACTCCACAACACAAACTATTATACCACATAATTACTCTCCATAACACATAATCCCATTCTACATAATTCCTACACACTAAATACCACATACTTTCTATCCACATAATTTCACTGCACAATATACCACATAATTCCACTACACACAACGTACATCCACTCCAACAAACATTACTAAAAAACTTTTACATTTACAACGCTAATAGCTCTAACCTTCACAAATGCAAGACCTATTGCATTGGAAATCCTTCTTTAACTAGTAGTTGTGTTTGCAGAATGGTGGAAAAAGGGGGATGGGCCTCCGACCAGCACTCAGGAATTCAACTGCATACAGGAGGCACCAGGAGGGCTTCTTGGCCCACAAAGTCCCTCAGGAGTAAAGTGGACTTCATCCCCCAACCAGTAGTGTGCCAGGATGTGCGTTTGCAGAGTGGTGGAGAAAGGGGTAATGGCCTCCGAAAACCTCTTGGCATTCCCACAGTGTGGGACTTACTGGAGGTAACAGATGGGGTAGGTGGCCCCCAAGGAAATCCTTGGGGGCCAACCAACCCTCCTAATACCTCCAGTAAGTCTCACACAGCAGGATTGCTAAGTACTGATAGCAGACATGTTTCCTTTGCACACCACACTGCAAACGTGCTTCCTGGCACGCTCTTGGTTGGGAAATGAAGTCCCCTTCACTGCTGGGGTCCCTTAGGGGCCAACTAGCCTACCTGTTCCCTCCAGTAATCCCCATACAGTGGGGTTGCGAGATCTGTCTCAGACCATGCCCCCTTTCTCCACCTCTCAGAAAATGCATCTCCTGGCACGCTCTGAGTTGGGGGAAGTAGTCCCTTTGCCTCTTGAGGGTCCCTGGGGCCAACTAGCCCTCCTGTTACCTCCAAGAAGCCCCACACAGCTTGATTGCTGATAGGTGGTCAGAGACCATTCCTCCTTTTTATACCACTCTGCAAACGTGCCTCCTGGCACACTGCTGATTGGGGGATGAAGTCCATTTAGTATTGAAGTCCTCAGGACACAAGTGGATCTCTTCACCCCACCAGCAATTCGCCAAGAGGCCCGTTTGCAGAGTGTTGTAAAAAGGGGTGTGACCTCAGACCACCTCTCAGTAATTCCACTGTGTGGGGCTTACAGGAGGCACTTGGCGGGCTAGTTGGCCCCTGAGAACACTCACCAGTGAGGGGGACCCCATCCCCCAACTCAGAGCACATCAGGATGTGTGGGGCAGGGCCTCCGACGAGTTGCTGGTTTCTTTTCTTTTTTTAGGAAGAGGGCTGTGTGCCCCCCCTTTCCTTTACCCTTTTGGGCCCTAGGGGCCCCATTCTCTGGGCCTGAGTGATTTCTCTTTTTAAATAATATGAAAAGGGAGAGGGGTGCTCTAAGGATACCAGAACCATGGGGTACAAAATGTTCTGACCCTGTAAATATAAATGTATTGCGACTTATATAGCGCACGTATCACCCGAAGGCATCAAGGCGCTTGCCTTGGGAACCCGTCCTGGCTTTTCCCTGTGAGATAACCCCTACTGGGTATCCCCAGGGTGAAAGTCAAGCATCCCGCAGCGGATGGGCCGCCGTAGTGGAGATTAAGCAACTATTACCCAGAGCTGCAGCGTGGGACCCCATGATTAGAATAGGCACAGAGGCGAGAATTATCGAGTCCGTGGACATTTTGGGCTCAGGACCCTGCCGCGTCGGGAATTGAACCCTGGTCCCGGGCCAGACCTCTGCATCAGGGTCTGCCGCTCTAACCAGTGAGCCACACTCCTCCACCCTGGGCCTGAGTTACCCTACACACCTAACCAATTTACTGATCTGGAAAAAACAACCTTTCCACTACCATGGTCTGACTAGCCCTGGTGGTGAGAGCAATGTCAGAGAGCCATTCACCTTGGCCTGGTGGACCATGATGACTCGCACCGCAGGTTCACCTCCCAACTAATAGAGATCAGGGCATGGCCTGCCTGTTGTGCCTGGAGTCTACTGATCCCTAAGAGCATATTGCCTTCTGTAGATGTCCCATAAGTGGGTGGTTTCTTAGGACAGACAAAGGCTCTCCGCTTATGTCCCAGCTGTAAATAATCAAAGCAAGAGGTTTGGAAATGGGGCCCTGAGACATCATCCAACAGAACCTCCCTCCTTATTAGAAGGGGTGCAGGAACTCTTTACTTCACAACTTTCAACCGTTTGCCTCTGATGTCTTGTGTCTGGGTGCCTAGTTGTCAATCGAGGTCGGCAAGGCCTTCCCACGGTCCACTGAAGGGATAGAGGGATAATTACTAGCTGTTGAGGTTAGTTTGTGAATGATACAAGGGCATTGTGTGCTGTCTGGCGGGTTGATCTTAAGTCCTATGTTAGACTCAATAGGAGGTCTGTACCTATGTTCCAGACCCTTTAAACCTCCACTAGAATTTAACTTGCTAACTTTAGCCCTAACTGATCCGTTGACTGCTGGTTTTCACTAAGTCTAATGTCTTTTCTCATGACAGATCTGCGGCCCCTCACTTTTCTGACCCAGTGGATGGCTTTATTAATTAGTGAATCCTAGGTTTCTCTAGCTATGGGTGGGAGTTTTGGTATACCTACCATGTATGTGTCAAATTTCTTTTTTTACCCTCCTAATGATCGTATTGGGGTTTTGGTTTGTTTTAGTATATTTGAAACCTGATGCATGCACTGAGGATTATTGTGTCGTATGCCCATTGCTGGATCCCTCACTGTCAACTTACCTGTCAGTGGATTTTTGCTGTATGGTCCGGCTTTCGTGGGTGGCCTAAACAACTCCTTACCTGTTCTAAGGCCCACTCCTGTCCATACTGCATGAGGCTGATTCGTAGTGCCAAATAATATATCTGCATGGGTGAAGGCCCAAGGGTCACTTTATTACTAGGACAGTAGAGAGTGGCTGCCTCTTTTAATTGGGTGAGTTTAGAGCTAAGGGTCAATACTATGGTTGTTAGTTTGTCAACCTTTTTGTTAATGACCTTTGTTAAGTTACTCATATAATTCTTTAATCCAGCTACCTGTTCTCGGATAACTGCTATCTGGTCATTCAATGGGGCCTTCTCTATGTCTTTTGAACTGTGCACTAGTATCTGAAATGTGGGTTTGCTTCTAGTTGCTTGTGTCTCTTCCAGGGTCCCTAATGGTTCAAAGCAGTTGCAAAGTTCAATCGTTATTGGTAATGGCACAGTAGGAGGATCAGCTAGATTACTGGCTGTAGTTACTTCCTGTCCCTCTTTAGCTTTGTCTACGGAACTTCTGTCCATATCACTGGCTGTGAGTTTACTTGCCCGGGTAGTCCCGATTTCAGGTTTATTAAAGAAGGATATAATGTCCTCCCTCCCCTTTGGCTTACCTTTTGCCTTCGTCATCTTTGCTGCCTTTGTTACATTTGTTGATTGGAGCCCTTCTACTTCCTCCAGTAGGACATCTATTTCATCTAGTTTGCAATTCTCTGCTGCATGTCTGGGTTGTTTTTTGGCTTTCCCAGCTTCTGGGAACTTCCCTCTTTGCCTTTCATTTCAACATGATTAACTCAAAGTCCCTTGTGTTAATCCTTGTTATCTCCTTTTAAGATGATCTAATTCTTACTGATAGCGTGTCTTTGGCTAATTACACTGGGGTACCATTACCTATTTCAGTCCCTCTCATTTACATCTAAAAGATATAGGAAGATGGGATGTGGCTGTCCCTTTTAAACCCTCCCCAGGTGTCCAATAACAGACAAGATTATTTACTAACTATGAGTAGCAGAATTCCTGCAGCGAAGGGTACTGAAAAAATGTAAAACAGTTGCTGGAATGTGTGAGATTTACACCCCAGTCATCAGTTTGCATTTTAGTTCACCGACCAGTTTTCCCCTTTTACAGTGAACAGCAAAGGTGGAACAAGACATAAAGCGAGGAGTACCCAGATGTATAATACGTAGGCTCACACCGTTAGTCTTCCTACTAAGGTCCCTTAGTCTATTCTTCTGGTTAGTCCCCACTATAGTGGAGAGCGCACTGCTTAACACCAACAGTTGCCACGATGAAATTTCACAGGAGCTAAAAATAATCAGATCATCACTTAAGTACTAAGCCATTCAATGCCTTACCAGCACTATGCAGAGAGTCAGCCATTACTCAAGGGTGTGGCCCTGCCCTACCTCTTCCTGGCAATGACAGGCAAGGATGAGCCTGCCCCTGGCCCGTGCTTTTCCCCGTTGCATCCCACAAGTTTCTCGAAACAACGGGGCACCCATACGCTTAGATAGCACCGCTGAGGAAGAGCAGAGGATAGTGGGACTTGTAGTCCCCGGCAGTTGTATCTTGCGGTGGCCTAATCCTCTGTGGCGATGTAGTGGTGAAATGCAGGCGGATGCACTCGGACCAAGTAAGGCCAAGGACCAGCATTCGATGCAGTAAATGGCAGTAAGTCCTAGGACAGTAAACTGAAGGCAGTTCCTTCCCCTGTATGGAGGGGCCAGCCCTACCGTGCCCACACTGGTGATAGGATCACTGGAGGGTGGCAGAATGCATCCTCCCCACATGAAGCTGCCGGTCTGGTAAACATCGTTTACAATACATTGTTTACAACAGATGCCGTTACAATGCAAGTAGTTACTATGATGCGTTGTTGCATTGCATGCCATTACAATGTGTTGTTACAATGACTTGCTGTAGGGGGCAGAAGGTTTTGGATTTTTGGGATTTTCAATCCAACACCTTCCCTACTGTTGCACATATTGGAGTTGGAATAGTAAATTATACTACTCCAAACTCCAGCGCCCCCTACAGCAAGTCTTTGGAACGACTTGCGTTGTAATTGCATGTGATGTTACAACACGTTGTTGTAACAACTTGTGTTGTAATGGCATGCGTTGTAAATGCATGCATTATGACGAGTGCCATTCTGCAGGTTCTGCTGACCCCGTGGCTCCAGATGTTCCTGCTCCTCCAGCTGCTGCCGGACCGGCCCCTACCACTGTTGGACCTGCTTCTCATGCTCCTTGTTTCTGGCCACGTCCTGCTTCTCAAGGTCCAGTCCATGTGCTAGAGTGGGTCCCCTCTGGTATCCTGCAGCTCCTGAGCTGAGGGTCTAACTCATGGCAGAGCACGTCTCCCAACCCCCTGCAGATTCTGGGTTTAGCTCCTCCACCAGGTGCTGTGCATCCTGCACCTCGCCCTGCAGCCCCTGGTGTCTCTGCAGGCCCTGCTGGGAAGGCTGCTGTTCCTGCTGGGAAGGATGCTGTTCCTGCGGCAAATACCTCTGTTCCTGTTGGCAAAGCTCTGGTTCCTGTGTGTAAGGATCCTGCAGTTCCTTAAACCAGGAAGGCAGTGCATTTCCTGCAGCTCACCCTCTGCAGGCCCTGCTGGGAAGGGTCATCTTCCTGTGGGGTGGACTGCCCCCTCTGGACTCCCTCATAGGCTCTGAGGGCTACCTGGAGGTCCAAGTTTGTGGTCGTCTTGCTTGCCTTCATACCCTTGCCTTTGAAGACTCTCTGCAGCTCAGCCCTGGTGATGATGTTGAAGTTGAGCAGTTCCATCTTCATGGTACAACAAAGGGAGGTAGGGTGCTTACACTTGGAAAAAGGAGAAAACATCCAATCGAAAACTAAGAAGAAAAATTGAAAGAGATCAACTCTGGTGCCAAATTATTTATATTGTGATTTTGTGCTCCCCAAAGCACAAACACAAGTACTGGACCTCGCCCCTGAGCACCAATGTGAAAAATGTGGTTGTTGGGTCAGAGGGGTGCTAATCCTGCTCATGCAACAGCCAGCATCCCTATCAGAGTGAACCCCAAAAGTCAATAAATTAACTTGTGCTTATCCCGCTTGTAGTTTGGCACAAAAACACGTATGCGTAACTTAGAGGCAATGTGTAAAGTGTTTATGCAGCACACAAACTGCAATAAAATGAAAACACAACACAAGACAAACCCCACAGTAATCTAGACAATTAGACAAAGTTTTACTAGATTATATGAAACCAAAATGACAACACTCCAACCAATATTACCAGAGTTATGAATTTTTAAAGTTCAAGGTAAAAACTGGTGTATAAAAAATCAAAGTGTCAACCGCGGACATCTAGTTGCTTGCGACTAGGTCAAAGTAAAAAAATATGGCCAACCATGATGTACCACAGGTTGGATACAAAGAGAGTATTGGGCCCAGTCAACGCTTATCTTCAGGCTTAAAAAGTTGCAATGAAGATTTCTACGTTTGAACATAGAGTCTTTTTTTAGAAGTTGAATATATCCAGCAGGATGAGTTGTCGCCAAGTCAGGCTGACTAGCGATGCACCTTGGGATATAGACAAGCCGGTCGGACCTGGTCTCCTTTTGGTTCTCAGAGCAGTTTTAGCAAAAAAAAATATTCAAGTCCCAAGTTTTAGATTTTGGCTGTCTGGTCACCTTTAGCACTACCACCAAGGGTCCAGACCTGAAGAGGCACTCATTCAGGCTTATTGTGGGTTCAAGATGGTAGGATCCCCTTCTGTCCCTAAGGGTCTGATCAGGAGGCCCGCCAACTAAACCTTCGTGTTACTCTGATAGTCCTGTGTTGAGGTATGGAACAGGGCTGAAGCAGCAGAACAGGCCTCTCATGTTCAAATCTAGCTTCAGGCCACAGAGCAGTCTTTCCAAACTAAGCAAAGCAGTCTTTAGCAGGCCACAGGAGCAGGTTAGAAAGGAAACTGAAGAGTGAGTCTGAGGGCCTTACTTTTGTACCTGGTGCCTCCTTTTTGGAGAGATTTTTTTTAAGTGATCGAAGTTTCCTGCTTCCCCTGTCCTGGCTCCAACTTGGTTTGAACAATGCAGCAGTTACAAGCCCTTTATGTGAAGGCAGGGCTCAGTCTATTTAATTGCAAGTGGGGTTGTGCCCAGCTCCGCCCCATCCTGTCTGTATTTGGTCATTCAATGGATACCTAATCACTTTATTGTGTGGCTGTCTGAAAGGAACTGACAAAATCCAACTGTCAACTACACCCAGTCATGGAACACGGGAGCAGGTTGCAGGAACCAAATAGCTAGGGGAAACACCCATTACAACACAGTCATTACAACTACTTGCCTTTACAACACAACTGTTACAACGCAACTACCTTTACATCGCATTCGAATATAATGCACGCCATTATAACGCATGTCACTACAAGGCATGCCATTACAACAAACACCATTACAACGCATGCCATTACAATGCATTATAAGGTAAGTAATGGAGATTTGTTTAGTATTAGAGTGGGTATGGGTTTTGGGGTACATAGGAATACCAATGTTTACCCCTACACTATCCAACACTTTCCCTCCTGTTGCACTCACTGGACTGGGAATAGTAATTTTTTCCCCTATACTATCCAACACTTAGTAACTTTTACCCCTACACTATCCAACACCTTTTACCCCTATACTATCCAACACGTTGTAATTGTTATCCCTACACTATCCAACACTTACCCTACTGTTGCACTCAGTGGATTGTGAATAGTAATTTGTACCCCTACACTATCCAACACTTGCCTTGCTGTTGCCCTAAAAGTATTAAGCATTGTAATGGTATGCGTTGTAATGAAATGCGTTGTGATGGTAATTTAAAAAAATGGGTTGTAATGGCATGTGTTGTAAAACATGCAATGTGATGGTACTTGTGATGTAAAGACTGCATTGTAAAAGCATGCATTTTAATTGCATTCATTTTAACATCATATATTCAATAAATAGGGCTGGAAAATTCCAACTTTCTAAACATGGCATTTTCAGAATCGTAACTTAAAATTAAGGGTGGGCGTAGTGGGCGTAGTGGGGCTTCGTGAAGCTACGCAAAGTGGGCAAAACACTACGCCCACACACGCACTTCGCGTAGCCCCACTACGCGCCACCTGCCTCCCTCCTGCCCTCCCTAAATGCTTACAATAATTTATGAAATAATTATAAAACCACTTACCTTGTCCTGTCGCGTCCCCGGGGCTCCCGCTCGCCATTGCGCCGCTGGCACGCGCGTCCTGGATGCTAATGCGCATGCGCGGGCGGCCGCGCATGTGCATTTCTCACGAGAAATGCGCATTTCTCACGAGAAATGCGCATGCGCGGCCGCCCGCGCATGCGCGGCCGCCCGCGCATGCGCATTAGCATCCAGGACGCGCGCGCCGGCGGCGCAATGACGAGCGGGAGCCCCGGGGACCCGGCAGGACAAGGTAAGTGGTTTTATAGTTATTTCATTAATTATTGTAAGCATTTAGGGAGGGCGGGAGGGAGGCGGATGGCGGGCAACTTCGCTACGCCCACAAAGTGGGCGTAGTGTTGCCTGCTTCGCCTACTTTGCAAAGGGCGAAGTAGGCAACACTACGCCCACTTTGTGGGCGTACAAAGTTGCCCGCCCACCCTTACTTAAAATCAAAAGTTAGCACTTTTCATATGTATAAAGCATCCCATTGTAATCGCATGGGAGAGGATTCACAGTAGTGAAAAGTAAATTTAGAATGTGTCCACTACCATGACATGCAAAACTTTAAAGTAAAAGCACATGTCCAACCATTTAATTGCAATGCGCCCTGCCCTATGGGCTACCTAGGGCCTACTTGAGGGGTGACTTATATGCAATAAAAGGGAAGTTTAAGGCTGGACAAGGGGGTTATATTGACAAGTCAATTTGGCAGATTAAAACTGCATTCAGGCTGCAATGGCAGGCCTGGGACATGTTTTAAGGGCCTACTTAAGTGGGCGGCCCAAGAAGTGCTGCCGGTACAATAGTGGAGCAACAAAAAAGATGTCCAGGGAGGTTATTCAATTGGAAACGCGATGAACCTTAGACCATTAATTCTAAAGTTTATAAGCTTTATTCAGCTTAGTTTTGATGTATTCAAAAAGATATTCAAAAGTCAATTAAACATGTCTTTTAAAAGGAATGACACATTAGTGAATGTCTACTGTCCTGCCTGTAGGAAAATGGGGATACAGATACTACTACCGGGTGTTGCCATACACTGGGAGGGTAGATAATATTTAACCACTTCCCTTGTGGCACACCCTAATAACGGTCCCCCATCCTCGAAAGCCACTGCGTTTCCAATCGCATGTGGTTCCGGGATTGTCTTCAGAGATCGGACTCAGTCTTGGGCTCTTAATTGGATTGTGGAGTCTACTCAAAAGAAGATCTTATCGGGTGTCTGTGCTTCTACTCTTTTTTGTTAATGAAGCTTAAAATAATCAAGCGTGTTAGAACTCTGTGAAATGGTCTGGTACATGTCCAATTTCTTATGATCGGCGAACGCCATCAGTGAATGCAGCTTCTTGTCTGTCAAGTGTGCGTATAAAGTTCCTGTCTCCTTCCTATGGTTAAAGATTTGAAAGAGGGCTTCCCACTCCATCGTGCTCATCTGATTTCAAGATCGATTACGAGCCCTGAAGAGAATCCCGGAACCACATGGGATTCGAAACACGTTGGCATCCCTTATGAAAGACATGTTTAATTGACTTTTTAATGTCTTTTTGAATACCTCAAAACTAAGCTGAATAATGCTTATAAACTTTGGTAATAATGGTCTAAGGTTTATCGCGTTTCCAATTGAATAACCTCCCTGGTCATCTTTTTTGTGCTTCCAATACATGGGTGGTCAGGTCTAGGGAGTTAAGGACCCAAGCCTTTCTTGATCATGCCAGCACAATTGTAGCATTTAATTTACAGACCCTGGGTATATGGTTAACCACGGATGTATGACATTACAACGCATGGTTTTACTACGCATGCCTTTACATCGCAGTTTTTACAACGCATGCTGTTACAACGCATATTGTTAAGGGGTGCTGGACAGTGAATAGTTTAATTTACTATTCCAACTCCAGTCCCCGTGGACAGTAGGGAAGGTGTTGGATAGTAAATTAAATCCATTCCCTATCCTAGTGGCCCCCCAGCGCAATGCGTTGTAATGGCAAGCGTTGTAATAGTTGCGTCGTAAAGGCAATGCGTGGTAAAAGTTGCGTTGTAAAGGATGTTTCCCGTTAACCACTTTACTAGAGACTTATAAGTAAATTAAAGATGCCAATCAGATGTAAACTAATGAAGCCAGTGAACAGTTGATTGGACAAAGACAACTTGATTAATAATCCTGTAATCTGATTTTGAACTCAGGAGTTTTGTGATGTTCACTACATATAGTACCAAAATATGGCATGCATTTTTTGATGTAATTATGTGGTATTCCTCTATTCAGCACTAACATGAGGAACACCTGACGTATATGTCATGGATGACGAGATTGTATGGCAATGGTGTGCCGATCTTTTCCAACCTCTGCTATTACTCCTTGGTTAAATTGGTACATTATCTATCATCCACCATGTGAAGGTCTGTTGATGGAAAATTCATCACATGGAAGTACAGACGTTTCTAATCTTGAAGTCTATTTGCCTTCTAACCCCTGCGTGTCGAAGACCTCACCATTGTTGCTGTACAGTATCTTCTGCAAGGATGCACCATGTCTCAAGGTGAGGGTGACAGGGCTCCAAATTTCATTCCAGAGGAGTTGCACATCCTGGTGGAGAAGGTTCTGACCAACTGCAGCCAACGTCATGCCAAGCAGAGAGTCAAATTGGCTAGATAAATTAGATATTTTAACTTTTATTATTTCATTACTTTAATTTATATTTTGTGGACATGACAACAACTCTAATTTGGTGGATGCCATGTCGGCTGTTGTATAGTTCCAGCAATTTACCCTCTTATTCTGTTTTTTCTCACAGAATACTTTATCACAAATGTTTTACAGTACCCTGTATGCAAACAAATTGTTCTGACACTTTCTTTCATATTACGTCCATGAACTGTAACCTTTCCAATGGCAGTGCCCAAGGCAAAGACAGGCCCCTACCATTACCCGACAGACTAGTGCTTCTGGCGGAGATGAATAATACAAATTACACGTTTTTAAACTGCAGCCAGGGCCTGCAGGACCTTCAGGGCTTGCTTTTGGCATTGGTAAGCTGGATGGTTGCCCACGTCAGCAACATTCTGGCGGCACATTGTGGTACATACATGGTGTTGAAATGCATGTAATGTCTTTTGATGGAATAAGGTAGGGGTGGCATTCATTGATGTAGGACTATTTGAGCCAAGGCCGACCTTGCCCTTAGGAGTATGCTTTATCACAGCTAAGCCAGCAGTGATGGTTGCATTGGAAATATTCCAGTTTACAAACTTTAAAGAGAGAATGCATACAATGATTTCGTAGACAAGTTAATCTATCTTGTTTGTCATGGAGTACTGTGTCCATAAATAACAAAGGGCCTTACTTAGAGGTTTGTGACCGGGTCTAAAAGTGCCAGATATCCATCCGCCTTAATAACAAGTGCCACAGACAATAAAGCACATTTTATATGTCAAACAAGAAATCATTCACATTTTCATGGAATATCCCATCCATAAAACTGTAACTCAGGCCCATATTGACTTATTTGGAGTTTGGGGAATGAGATATTCCATCACAAATGGTGACTCTGTTCTAAAAGACCAATATATGCTCCGGTACTTGTGGTATTTCAGCCAGAATATCAGTCACAATTATGATGGAGTATCACATTGAAAAAAATATAAATTAGTACCAGACTCATATATATATTCACAGAGATTTCTTACTATTGTTTACATGCAGACAAATGAGAGACTATGTAAATAATGCAATTACACAACATGAAGTGATATCCTTAGTAAAGAAAGTAAAATCACTGGGTAATAATCTGAAATCAGAACAATGTATGTTAATTAATATTTATGTATCTCCATAATGTATTTTTAAAAGGTGTGATGGTTGCCATTACTTGTTTGTTAATAGCAATTAATCTCCCTTATTGTAGGCCAGCACCCATAACAAGGAGAAGTACTGGAGGAATTTTGGAAGGAGTATGCACCATCAACTGCAACAGGTGTCGCAGTATATTTTGCACAACATGGTGGCAGGACCTTTGGCACTGGACACGCTTCATTGCCCTAAAGCAGTTGGGAAGTTCCTACCAGCAGAAAAAATGGGAATGGCGGTTGCTGACGTCTATGATGTTATGGTTATGTTATGGGTGGTTTTGTGGCGCGCTCAATTACTCTGGAGTATCCTGGCACGAGGAGAGAGATGTGGAAAGGCAGAAACTACAGATAGAGGAGAGAAATTTTAAGCGTCATTTTAAAGAGATGGGTCTTGAGTGCTTTTTTAATGAGGTTAAAATTCTGAATAGCGCAAAGAGCCAGAGGTAGAGTATTCCAGACAACCGCTGCTTTCACAGCGGTAGAGCGTCCACCAAGGCGGGTTTGTTTAAAACGTGGAACAACCAGCCGGTATTGAGTGGCAGATCGGAGGGGGCGGGTGGGAAGATACAGGGAAAAACGTTTCCTCAGGTAAAGTGGGCCCTGATCGTAAATGGCTCAGTGGGCGAAAGTGAGGGTCTTAAATATAATCCGTTGAGTGACTGGAAGCCAGTGCAGACTGCGCAGATGGTGGCGGACGCTAGTCTTCTTTGAGATGTTAAAAAGGAGTCTAGCAGCTGCATTTTGTATTATCTGAAGGCAGTTAGTTAAGTATGCCGGGATGCCGATGAACAGGGTGTTAGCTTAGTCAAGGCGAGAGAGAATGAGAGCTCTCATCTCTGTTTCTCTCGCCGCTCTGGGAAGCAGAGGAAAAAATTTGCGGAGAGCTTTAAGAGTACCAAAACAACCACAGGTGAGTTTCTTAATATGTTCCTCAAATTTTAAATCTTCCCCGAACCACACACCCAGGTTTTTAGCCGCATTGCCAACAGAGCTGGGAGATGGGACGTCCGAAGGCCACAGGGATTCTCTGAAATTTGGGGGGAACTGCCCATAAAGTAAAATTTCAGATTTGTCTTTGTTGCACTTTAGCTGGGCAGATGCCAACCAATTGAAGACTGAAGAAAGACAGGTCCGGGCAGATAAAGTGTCCAGATCCGTGGCCGACCAAGTAAACAGCAGCTGCGTGTCATCTGCGTAGGCTATTATTTTAGCTCCCAGTTGTTCGGCCAGGAAAATCAGAGGGGTCAAATAGATATTAAACAATAACTGACTTAGAGTCGACCCCTGAGGTACCCCGGTGGAAAGAAGCTTGGCCGAGGACGAAAAGGGGGGTAACCATACCTGCTGAGTCCGGTTGTGGAGAAATGAAGTCAGCCACTCTAAGGCTGAGCCAGTGTCTCCAATGGATGACAGACTGGTGAGGAGAAGCTGATGAGGAACCGTGTCGAAAGCGACAGAGAGGTCCAACAATATGCAGCCTAATCTTGCAGTGGAATACTTCCTCTTGGGTGGGAGGCTGAGGGCCTTGGAGAAGCGGCAAGCATGTAAGGTTCATCACCCTAGAAAACAGTGCTGTTTCTTATGAACCTTCTTTACAGTTTGATGGATAGATTATTGTGTCACAAATGAAACAGATATAGGGGCAGATTTACAAGGAACTGACGCAACTGAATAGATGAGTCAGTTTCCTTGAGTCACCTCCAAATGTCCTTGCGCCACCATGGATGTACTGTCTTTACAATACAGTGCACCATGGCGCAAGAAATTACAGATGCGTCAGAAATTCTGACCCATCCGTTGGATGAAAAGTGACACATTGTTGGAGTTTGTCACAAAAGTTCAGCAATGCGCCAGTTCTACGTGGCTTTTTGCATGGGAAAGCCCACCCTGCACACATTATACCTGCCGCAGGTATAATGTGACACAAGGCTTTACAACGTGATGCATCTCCCTAAATATGTCACATTGTAAATGGGCTGCAAATTTTACGCCACCGCTGTGTCACAAAAGTGACGCAACAGCGGCGTAAAAGTGAAGCAAGGGGCTTGTAAAGCGTCCCCATAATGTCCTTCATATTACAAGTGCCATTGAATATAATCCTCTTTTGTCATTGAGTGACTCATCAATCAAACAGTAAATCATAATCCAAATGGAAGCCAGTGTGTATGACAGTATGGGTAATCACAGAGGTGAACAAATACCCACTACTCCTAAATTCTGTATTCCTTGCACATAAAATAAATGCATAGGTTTCCTTGATATCTGAGAAATGAAGTTATTGGTTCAGGGCGGTGGAATACGAACTCAAGTGAGAACATCAATCCTTGTCAGGGTGAACAACAAAAGTGACTAAATGAATCTGTGCTTAACCCACTGATAACTTGGCACAAAACAGTCAGGCCTAAATTAGAGGCAATGTGCAAAGTATTTATACAGCACGCAAACACTAATAAAGTGATGATACAACAGAAGAAAAACCAAACCAATTAAAAATAGAGCATTTCTTTTACCTAAATTGATACCTGAACAACACAAATCAAATCAGTAGAATCAGAAACATTGATTTTTTAAATTTTAGTGAAACTAACGCCAAGAAGCAGAAAGCACCAATCACATTTATCTGATTGTGCTAGACCGGGGCAAAGCTACAAGCTCAGGTTGACAACGATGAGGCGTAGGTCGGATACATGCACAAGGATAGTCCTGCTGAAGGGTCACCGGCATGAAGTGTTCCCTTCACATTAGAAGAGCCTGCAAAGAGGAGGCATCCCCGTGAAGAGAAGGATAGGTGTCACAGACGGTCATTACTGTAGAACGAAGAGCCAGTTGTCACAGGTGCTTGCATTGGTTGTTAACCGTGGATGGTCTCTGTCAGTGTGAAGTGCAGGTCCTGCATTGTTAGTTGTCGTGGATGGCCACTTTCCGGACGAAGAGCAGGTCTTATTAGAGCTTCACATTGGCATTCGTTATGTTATGTTAAATACTCTTATAAAGCACAATTTATTACCCAGAGGCATTTAGGTGCTGCTGTGATATGCGGAGTTCTAGCCCAGTGGATAATTAAAAAGTCAAATTTTCAGAGCCTTTCTAAAAGACAGAAGATCAGGCATTAACTTAATGTGCATTTGAAGGGTGTTCCACATACCATGCCCATACCGGCCCATACCACAAAACACCTTGCGCCCCAGTAGGATCGCTTGAATTTAGGGACAACAATGTACTTGCCAGCACTTCAGCAGAGAAGCCTCTTTGAATGAAACCATTTAAACCTGTTTTCAAGGAATATCGAGCCAGAATCATGCAAAGCCGTATAAGTAATGCATAGGGCTTTGAAACTAACTCTTCTGTTTATTTGGAAGCCAATGGAGCTTCCTTAAGACAGGTTTAGCTGACTGAAATGTAGGAATTCCTGAAAACAGCCTTGCAGCCGCATTTTGGAAGGACTGTATCTTGTTAACATACTGCAATTGCATGTTGAGATAAAGAACATTGCAGTAGTCTAGTTTTGGCATGCTGTTTTTTGTAGGGTTGGGGGGATAAAATGAAGAAGCTACACTATCTTGAGTGTGTAGAAGAAGGCAGAAATTGTGGTATGTGCTTGATCCCCAAAAACAAGATTATTATCTATTAGGACACCTACATTCTGTACCTTCCTGGCTGGAAAAGGTAGGGGACTTAATTCCAGTGGCCAGCACAATGATGTCCAAAACTAAGTATCCTTCCCGAAGAGAAGAACCTTCATCTTATTGGAATTTAGTTTCAGACAGTTTTCATCCATCCAGTAACTAATAACTAGAATGCAATTGTGGAACCTATGGCTGGGCCTGACAGGAGACACAGAGAAGGAAACTACAATGTGAGTATCATTGCCATAAGATGTTAAAGAAAAGCCAAATTATTAAAAAAAGACTGCTGGGGTGTAACATAAATGTTGAAAAGTTTCGGTCTGGGGATTTGGCTACGGCGCCTCACAAGATGGCCGCTTACTGGGAGAACTCCGCCGCACCAGGCCTGATTTTTGGCTACTTCTGCGGTCCTACGGCACTTCTCTATCCCCAAACGGCACCTCCTTACGTCGGAATGTAAGAGGCACAGGATTAGCTCTATCTGGGCGTTTTTTATTTCATCAACACAGCTCCTATTGTCGACTTTGAGGCTCCGGAATCGGCGACGGCCGCCATTTTGCGATACAAGTTTTCCTCACAGAGGGCTGTAGCTCGTTGACCCGCGCTGGAAATGACTCTTGTTTCGCTTCTACACCTCCTGTCATGTAAGTGGAGTGTATAACTGCAATTGCTTCAGCAATTTCCTAATTTTGAATCCTCCTGTTTTTTTTTTTTACCTCATATGTCATCACAAGAAAATGGTTTACTAAAGGAATATGCTTTTCCACTGCTTCTTTCTACATATCTTCCGCGACAAGCTGTCATTTTTACCAAGCAGTGCTCTTCTTTGAATGACTATTTACTTTTAGCCGTTTGAGCCATTCCTGGTGTTTTTCAATTTGCGCGTACCTCACAGTAAATTTTCTGTCACCACTTTGGGAAACTGTGTCTCCCTATCACTCTTGGTTTACCTGCTCTTTATAGGCCATTTGGTTTTTGGTATTATTGCCCTTTGTTCTGCTATTTGAAGTCTCCTGCGTTGCTTACTTCGCTTCAAACAAACAGGACAGAAATGTTCTATATATGCGCAAATTGCGTAAACCTAAGTTTGTTTTTGTCTCTACTAAGTCTCCTCAAGAGGTGCTCACCTCAACCTCTTCCAGTGTTTCCGCAACTGTGACTCAAATGGCTGGTCTTGCTCCTAATCGCTCTTCCTCAGCACAGTCAACGGCAACTAAGGCTTCTCCTCCTAATGTTTCTTCTATGGGCCTGAAACAAGACCCTCCATCTTCAGATTAATAACCCTCTCCAATATCTATGGAGTTACTACTAGAGGAGATTCGCTCCCTTCGCCCTTTTGTTGAGGAAACCAGCAAGGATATGCAAACTTTAAAACACAATTGGGCGTCTATGGATGCCAGGATTACATCTGTGGAACAACCAGTTTCAATGGTACAATCCAATTCTCAACGCACCTCTTCTCTGGAGAAGTCGGTCCTCGCTCTTCAGCAACATACTGAGGATTTAGAAAACAGGAATAGACGGAACAACCTCCGCATTTATGGCCTGCTGGATTCTTTGGAAGGGGACGACCCTGTGAAGTTTTTTACCTCCTTCATTCCAAAATTGCTCAACATGCCTCCTTCCACTTCCATTAGTATCCAGAGGGCCCATAGACTTGGTCCGCGTTCATCTGACTCTCCGAAACCACGAGGTGTTATTATTCTCTTTTTGAATTTCACGGATCTTGTTTCAGTTCTTTCTGCAGGTAGATCCAAATGACAGGTTTCCTGGTTAGGCGAAAGAGTGTTCCTATCCCAGGATGTTTCCAACGTCACGGCGTCCAGAAGGAAGGAGTTTCTGTCTCTTCGTGCACCTTTACGATCTCTTGGTGCTAGATATGGCTTGTTTCACACTTGCATCTTCAGGGTTACTTACTATCAGGTGGTGCCATGGATACATTGATCTCTTCTAGTGACTGATCATCTCATCTTTTCGACTTGTTTGCTTGTTCTTCTTCTTATGGAGTTTTTGATGTTGTTCCTCTTTAAGTTTACCTTTTAACATTTTCAATGCATTCTAATCTCTTCTCTTATACTTATTCTTTTCATTTAATTGTTTTATTTGTTCTGTTGCATATCTTGTTTGGTACGCTGTTGTTCTTTCCCACTGGTTATTTGCTGTTTTCTTTCCTTATGTAGGTTCCTGATGATCTTCCCTGAGTCTGCGTGTGTCAATTCTCCAATTTTTTTTCTGTCCTGGTGCGGTTTGGATTCCTGCCTTTGTCAGGTTTGTATTGTAGAGTGTCGCAATCTCCCAACTCTCCTTGTGTTTGTTTCCTTCAGGTCGTTATCTCAGTCATCCTTTGGATATGTACTGTCTCCTCTTCGGCTTTCTTCTTCCTTTCGTTTTTTTCCCTTCCTTTTCCCTTTTCCCTTTTCCTATTTATTGAATCTCATTCTCTATTCCCTGGTTTCCTACTTTTTTCTGTTTTCGGCTTTATGATGTTTGCATACTTTTTTGCACTTTTTGATGTTATTATATTTATCTTGTTTGCAAATTTAGAGTTGTCTATATATAAAAGGTTTTATTAACCCCATTAAACGGCAGAGAGTACTTTTTCATTTATCTTCCTACACCCCGGATATTGTTCTTCTACAAGAAACTCACCTTAATGACCTTGAAACTCTTAAATTAAAAAGGAATTGGGTTGGTACCGTTTTATTTTCTCCCTCCTCCCTCTAACAATAAAAAAAATAGAGTTGCTATTTTCATTCATAAAAAATTAAAATGTAAGATTTTATTAGAGGAAAAAGATTCTGATGGTAGATTGATTTTGGCTAAATTACTAATTAACTCAATCCCTTTAACTGTTTTTAATATCTATGGACCTACTCGACCTGATTGTTCTTTTTGGCCTTTAATTACGAGTAAATGTATTCAACATAAAGATGATTTATTTCTTTTAGGAGGTGACTGTAATCAGATTTTAGACCCATTCCTTGATCGCAAGTCTACTGTTCGTTTTATCCCTCACAAACTTCACAAACAATTTCTGGACACCATTTTACAAGCACATCTTGCTGTCTCTTGGAGACTCACACATCCAGATACGTTGGATTATTCCTTTTTCTCACCTCACGCTTCTTTCTCTAGGCTTGACTATATTTTTCTCTCTCAATCTTTATCTCAAAATGTAATCTCTTCTTCTATTGAACCCATTGTTATTTCAGACCATGCCCCCATTGTAACAGATATTGATTTACTTTCTCCTCACCCTAAGCCATCTCGTTGGCGCTTTAATTGTGCACTTCTTACCAACCCTAACTTCTCTTCTTCTTTTCGCTCTTTTACTAATGATTTCTTTCAATTTAACTCCGACCCTAATACTCCCTCTTACATCCTATGGGACTCCTTTAAAGCTACTGCGAGAGGCTTTATTATTGATTTTGTCTCTAGGAAGAAGAAACAATTTCTTCAGAAGTGTAAATTTTCCCTCACACATATCAAGTTTAAGGCCCTCTGTACGGCCCATAAGATTCTTCAAGGGAAATGACCCCCTTCTTTAGGGAAGCTAGTGGTGCCTTATAAACCCAACAGAGCTCTTTGCTCTGATCAAAAACTTTTGTTACAGGTTCCCAGAGTTCATAAGTCCTACTGGAGGTAGGAGATTCTCGGTGCATACAGCCACCCTTTGGAATTCGCTCCCTCTGCAGCTGCGTCGTGGGACTTGCTTTCTTTGTTTTCGGAAGCTTCTGAAAACATATCTTTTCCCATCTTAAACACGCTGAATAGCTTTGCATTGGTTTGACGGACTCCTTGACAAGCGCTGGGATGCCCAAGGGTAACCATGCGCTATATAAGACTCAAATAAATAAAATAAATAAATAAATATAAAAAAATTGGAGCCTCAATTCTACACCTCTTCAGATAAACGTATGTCACCAGAGATTTCGCGTCCGAAAATTGCTTTTAACAAGCTCACCACTGATAATGCATCTTCAGTCCTCCTTCGTAGTAGTGCGCGTTATTATGGTGGTCGTAATAAGTCTGGGAAGCTCTTAGCTAATTATCTTAAATCTCGCAAGGAGCGCACTTCCATAGACTCCATTTATTCTTCTGATGATGCTCTTCTTCATGCAGACAGAGACATACTTAACCAATTTCAACTGTTTTATCGACAGTTGTATACCCCAGAATCTCCTCCAACTCCCTCTATGGTTCAATCTTACATTGAAAAGTTACCTAAACCCTCTTTTTCTCATCTCAACTTTCCAGACCTTGAACTTGATCTTTCACTGCATGAACTTTCTACGGCTCTATTGTCCCTTACTAAAGGTAAAACACCTGGTCCTGACGGTTTTCCAGTTGAATTTTATTTGCATTTTTCTGATCTTTTATTGCCCAAACTCTTGTCACTTTTTCAATCATTTTCTTCATCTGGCAAAGCAAAGGGTACCTTTCAGGATGCCACTATCTGTCTCATTCCAAAAGACGGTCGTGATCCCAAATTTTGCAAGAATTATCGTCCCATCTCATTAGTTAACGTTGATTATAAACTTTTTAACAAATTAATTGCTTTACGTTTGAAATCATTCATGCCTCATCATCTTGGTAAAGATCAGTGTGGTTTTATTAAAGGAATTCTCAATTCCGACAATTCTCGTCTCTTCCTAAATGTTTTGAATAAGGCTTCATCCCTTTCAATTCCTTTGGCCGCTATCTCTGTTGATGCGAGGATAGAGTGGATTGGTCCTTTTTGTTTGCTTCACTAAGGTGGCATGGTTTTGGTCCCAAATTTATTTCTCTTATTTCTTCATTATACTCCTCACCCAAAGCGTCAGTTCTCATGAATGGTTTACTTTTCTCATCTTTCACTCTTCAGAGGGTAGTACGTCAAGGATGCCCTCTTTCCCCACTTCTTTTTGTTCTAGCTCTTGAACATTTTCTATCCTCCATCCGGAATAACGCTTCCATCCCTGGTTTCCCTTATGGGGATAACCAATTAAAACTTTCTGCATATGCAGACAATATCCTTTTGTTTATTTCATACCCAGAACTATCCCTCCCTCCTTTATTGTCTGAATTTAAAGCTTTCTCCATTGTTTCAGGATATAAAATCAAAACAGAGATTCTTCCTTTGACTAAATTTTGTCTTCCTCATCTATCTTCCTCAACCAGCTTTGCCTGAAATGTCACAAAGATTAAGTACCTTGGTATTTGGTTCTCCAACACTATTCCCTCTTCCATTAAATTAAATATGTCTGCAGTTCTGTCTCGAATTGATACGTTGTTTTCCTCTTGGAATCCTCTCTTTCTCTCCTGATGGGGTTGCCTTGATTCTATTAAAATGATGGTCGCCCCTATTCTTATTTATATCCTTTCCATGTTACCTGTGCATATTCCTGCCCTTCACTTCAAATGTATTGATTCCTCTCTTTCAAAATTCCTTTGGAGGAATTAAAAACCTAGAATTTCCCTACTAGCTCTTCGTAAACATAAATCGAATGGTGGTGTGAATTTTCAAGACTTTCATTTATATCACAAATCTTTCTCTCTCCGTCAAGCATCACGTTGGCTCTCATCAGATTCTTCCCCCTTTTCTCCTCTTTGGCTCCAAATTGAACAAACTTTCTTATTACCCTTTTCTTTTGAAGAGGTGTTACGTTTTTCCTCCAAATCTCCTTATAATTCTCTTCATTTGTTTAAACATACTTCTTCTCTTATAAAGCATTTGCTCTCTCCGTCGGTCGTCTTGCGTGAATCTTTTCTAAATTCACCCATTTGGTATAATTCACTTATTCTTTTAAATAACAAACCTATTTGTTGGTCTTCTTGGAGACTGAAAGGTATTATATGGGTCAACCATCTTTTTGATGGTGTGTCCACTCGTTCTTTTCCCCACTTTCAACTTCTTTTTCGATGTCCTCACTCTTTTCTACAGAGATACACTACTCTTATGGACTCATTCTCGATCATTACTATTCTCTTCCTTCTTTAACCTCACCAATTCCGCCTCCTCATCTTCTCGTAATACTTTCTACTTTTCCTAAAGCGTCTCTCATTTATAGATTCTTTTCTTCTCCTAACCCAGACCGTATCAAATCCAAATTGGAACTTTCTTGGGAAACAGATTTGGGTTGCACTTGGTCCATTGCTCTTTGGGACAAACTCTGGTCTAAAACGTTGAAAGTCTCTCGCTCTGCTTCTCTTACTCAATCTTTATTCTTTCCATATCATAGACTTTACCTTTCTCCTCTCTTTCTTTCTCGTTTCACATCTTCCTCTGACCTTAACTGCTGGACTTGTGAAACTCCCAAGGCTGATCTTCTACGTATGTTCTTTTTCTGTCCTACTGTTTCTGCTTTCTGGAAACAAGTTTGGTCATACATTTCTCACATTTTCTCACTCTCTACCCCATACTCACTCACTCCTCTTTTTCTCGGTAGTCTTTCAGATTCTCTAGCTCTCCCCCTGCACTCACAGGGATTTGTTTGATCTCATGATTGCACTTACATTTCAACAGATATCTTCTAACAGGAAATCCCTCATGAATATTTCTGTACAAGGTTGGTGGAATTCTGTATTTCATTTTCATAGACTTGATGTTGCCTTTGCTTCTTCCCATAAACCACGTCGTAATGTAGATTTTTATTGGTTACCTCTTACCACATGCCTTGATCAATTAGGTGAAAAGAAACTTGCTCCTGTCAATTCAGAAAATGTTAAACCTCCTTGAATGATTTTACTCTCTCCTTCTTGTTTATTTAATATTGTTTGCACTTTTTCTTTATTGCACTGTTTGCGTATACTGCATTGCTTTGAATATTGCTAATATCATTTATTTCTTTGCCGTTATTTTCTATAACATTGTTCTGTTGTGCTACCTTTTCTCATCCCCTTCCCCTCCCCCTCCCCGTCCCTTTAAAATCTCATAAAATGCTTTTATTACTTATTTTGACATTAGCAATATTAGGTTTCTAGAACTGATTTATTATGTATATTTTCTCTTTTTGCTGATGTCATCTTGCTGTTTGTTTTTCATTATTATTCTTAATAAAGCTTTCAAACATAAAAAAAGAAAAGTTTCGGGCTAATTGAAGACCCTTGGGGGACTCCACAAGGCAAAACAAAGGCCCTCATTTAGGAAAAATGACGCATCGATGTGAGAAAACAGCGATGCATCACTTATAATTGCACCCTCCTCCGATAGCAATGATGCGTCATATTTACAGTATGAATGCATCATGTCGCAAGGAGTTAGAGATACGTCAGTATTTGTGACGTATCTGTAGGAGCAAAAATGACGCATTGCTGGAGTGTGTAACAAAAGTGACGCAACTCCAGCAATAGGTCATTTACACATGGGCAACTCCCATGTTAAATGTGCTTGCGTCGGTTTTACTAGTAAACAAAACAGAGTGCACGTGCTGCTCACTATTTCTTTGCCTGAATTTCTGGCTAAAACATCTGACTTCAAACCAATGTTTTGTGTGCAAATAGTCACTTTTTATTTTAGTTTTTTTTAGTCAATTATTCAATTTTGACTTTTTTGGGAAAATTACTTATACCAAAATTTTTCGTTTTACGACCTTATGTACAACACAAACCTATTTACAACATTATGTGACAACTTACTATCATTCAAACAACAGGCATACCACTTCCATACACTACAATATAAACAACACTTAAATCCAAAACAAACAAACAAATAAGAAAATATATTAATTATTTTCAGTTGTAACAATGATATTGGCGCATTTCCGTCCTAGAAGTGGCACAGTGAAATATCACAGATTTCACATTGCCACTTCTACAACTCTTTCTTGCACCAGAACGCCCCCTGCATACATTATACCTGGCGCAGGTATGATGTGGCGCAGAGGTTTACAAAGTGCGCATCTACCTAGATGTGTCACTTTGTAAATATGCCGCTAAATGGTGCATTTTTTACACCGCTGGTGCGTCACTCAAAGTGACGCACCGGCGGTGCAAAAGTGACGCCCATAAATAAGCCCCAAAGGGTTTAGATTCAAACTCATTCAGGGACACTGTCTGTTCTTGCTTACTCAGGAAGGAACTCAGGAGGGACAGGGCCATTCCCTTGATCCCAATGCTATCGAGATGGAGTTCATGGTTGACTGTATCAAACACCGCTGATACATCTAAAAGAATAAGAGCGGCAAGCCCACCATTGTCTAGGATACACCTAATCTCAGTGTCCATTATTATTATGGTTTAAGTGTTGTGACCTCAGGAAACCAAACTGAGCATGGTCCAGGAGTTCCTGTTTCTGAATAAACTAGCCAGTTACTGGTCAAGGCTTTTTCTTTATTTCTTGCTGAAAAGGGTATCCTGGAAATGGGGAGATAGCTGTTAGTATCTCTGGTGTCTAAGCTGGACTTCATTATTAAGAGAAGTATGACACTTTTTTCCATCGTTTAGGAAACTGCCCAATAGTAATCATTTTATGAAACATTACAGTGAAATGACTGGCAATGACCTCAGGGGCCAGTTGCATGATCGCAGCAGATAAGGATCGTAGGGCGAACGAGATTTTGTAACTTTAATCAGTTTCATCACCTGTCCCTTGCTAAAGGAAGTGAAGTCTGTGAGGGTGGAATTTGCCGCATCATGGAGAACTGGCCTTCTTTCCTCTACTAAAGGCATGGAAGATGCAGAAATCTTGTACAGAAGGAAGAACTAGTTTCCAGCATTTCATTGGATGGAACATTAGTTATTAGGTTTTGACTGACTCTATTTCCTGAATTAAATAACTGGATTTTTATTTTCCTGAGCATAAACTTGTAGACCGTGATACACTGCTTGTATTTATCTTTTTCTGCTTGACAGTAACCTTTCCTCCATACCCTTTCTTGTTTCCTACAGACCTTTTTTTGTTTTCTCAGTCTACCCAAAAACCATGGAGCCGAGGGTTTTCCTCTAAAGTGATAACTTGTTTTATCAGAAGCTAGTTAGTCGGGTGTGGAACAAAGCTAATTAAAAAAAATGTGAGTGAGAGGGACTAAATCTCCAGGTCAGTCCTGCTGTGATTCTGTTAAGAGCTGGATGAATTGGCCAGTTTCGATTTTAAGCCAAGCCCGATGAGTATCTGAGGAATGGCTCGAGTAGGAGGATGACCATCTTGGGTAATTTTTATGTTAAATAGGGCTCCTTTATAGTCCGAACTGCGCAGAGGAAGAATATCCGTAAAAGTCAGCAAAGTAGTCTTAGAAAAAATACCGTCAAACGTCTGGCCTGCAGAATCGGTGTCACCCTCCATTAATTGTGTGAGGCCAAGGCACGACATTGTATCCAGTAAGGCCTTGGTATCTTTGTCAGAACATGCGTCCAATAAAAAATTCAAATCTCATTGCATCGTAAAATTAGATGAATATAGGCTAGATTCTAGGAGGGGCATGACCTCTTGATTAAAAGTAAGTATAGGTTCAGGTAGACTCGACATAGATGGCATAGTTTAGTTTTACTGTGGTCAGAAAGACACCCAACCTTCAGGATTTTCCCCTTTGTCTTGTGGAGGAGCTTTTTACTGATGGCAACGAAGATTTCAGAAAATGGGAAGCATCTCTTGTGGATCAGGACTCACTTCAGTAGAGGTCAGCAACAGGGTTGGGCAAGTCCAGACAGTTCCAGTTAGTGGTGGTAACTGCAGCTCACACAGGAGGTCATTCAACTGACCCTTGTAGTCATTAAGGGTAGCATGGGATCAAGGCAAGCAGGTGCACTCTTTTTCCGACAGCTAGACAGTCCTTCCAGCAACAGGGCAGTCCTTTTTCTGAATCTTCCATGGGTCCAGGGAGTGTTTTGAGGATCCTTTTTTAATACTTAGTGCCAACACTTTTGTGGGGAGTTCTCTGACTTTTGCCCACAACAGGATTTAGTAAAAGGGTAGTAAAAAACAAGGTCAGGCCTGGCACCAGATTCCTCTGTGCTCCAGGCAATGTCCTTTGAAATGTAATCAGGGCAGTGTACAACTGCTCCCCAGACAGCCTGCCAGGCAGACCTCTGGCCGCTACACCCAGGTCCTATTGTTCACTCTCTAGGCACAATAGACATTCCTGTATGGAAAACAATTAACATGCTGAAGCAGCTGGAAACTCCTAGGGCCCCAGAAAGTTTAGGGAGCAAAATTCCAACTTTCTAAGAGTGTCCATTTTCAAAATTGTAATCTAAAATCCAATGATACCATTAAAGAGGTTTTAAATTACAATTCAAGTGTAAACAGAATTTCTCAATCTGCTCCCATTCTGAAAGTAGACATTGAAATAAGGTAACCCAGTGTTAGAGCTATGAGAGAGATATGCCTTATAACAGTGAAAAGAGTTAGGCTTTTGTAACTGCCAAAACATGTAAATTAGGACCCACATATTCTACTTTTGACAAATTATACAACTTTCCCTATGAGTCTTTAAGGCCTTGGCATGATTTATATGTATCAAAAGAGGGAGGTTTAGGCCTGGCAAAAGGCTTGTTTTGCCAGGTCACAACCTTCAGGGGCAGCCCTGAGACATGTTTTATAGTGCTACTTTAGTGGGTGCCGCAAGGAGTGCTTCTGACCACTACTGCCCTGTAATGTACAGGCCCTGGGAATAGGTAGTACCATTAACTAGGTAATTTACAAGTAAAATAAATGTGTCAATTAGGTATAGGCCAACATTACTATGTGTTAAGGAGGGACCACAAGGCCTTTAGCAGTGGTTAGCAGGGGTAAAGGGCTCAGAGTTCTCATGGCAACAAAACACAAGTTCAGCAGTGTAAGAGACGGAAGTTAAAACATTTGGGGTACTAGCATGCCAAAAATGTCAGGCCTAACAATACCCATTTTGCATTATTTAGAATTTAACATATGAATTGCTGTATGGTTGTTACACAATAAAAAGTCCTTAAAAGCTGCAGCTCTGGGTGCTCTATTTTTAGGCAAACAACAAATACTGTTTATACCTGCGACCAGCAGTTTCTAATGCATGTAACTTTATGGTACTTTCGTAAATCAGCCAAGCTAAGTCTACAGGCTACTTTCTATTTGCTGAGAAGACATGTTTGACTTTATTTTTCACCTTTTGTGGACTTTCTTGCAGAAAATATTTTTATTTACTAAGATTTTTACACATACATTTTAACATCGATTTCCCTTCACGGGGTATCATCCCCAGCTGGTCATACCTGATTGTGGTACAAGTTTCAGTTTACATGAACGGATGCACCCCTTACTTCTGTCCTACAATAGGAGTGAAGGTAAGTGAAAAGATGGAAAAGAAAAAGTGAGTATAGGAAGGGAAAAGAGGGGTGTGCGCAGAGGTAATTTGCTTGCACTTCTAACTTCGTGTGCGGGAGAGGCCTTTTTGGTGGATCGCTCTACAATTCTGATGCTGACGGGGGTTCGTAGTGACCCAGGAACTCATCCAGTATTGACCACATACCCCTGGTTGCTGGCTGCCAGGGTGAGTTACAAAGTGCAATGCTGTCAGCACCTCTTAGGTGTATTATCCAGTTGAGCCACCCCTTGAACGACGCCCTCCCTGTATCCTTCCACTTGGAGACCACCTTCTTAACTGCCGATGTCATCAAGAGGTCTAGAAGGTCCCTGTCTTGTTGTGAGCTCACGTTAGTGGTTATAAACGCCGTAGTGAGGGCTGAGAAATCTGGTCTTAGTCTACACCCCAGTAATTTTTATTTAAACATAAATATCTATTCCCAGAAGCTTTTTACTTTAGGATAGCGGGAGATGAGGTGAGGTAGGTCTCCTTTTTCACTCTCACAGTTCCAGCATGTTAGTTTCTCTAAGGCCTAATGATGCTAGCCGTGCGGGAGTCCAGTATGCCTTGTGCAGTAGCCAGAATTTTGTCTGGGCCAGTGCTGATGTTATCTTGTTCCTTGTGGGGATGCCCAGAGGATCTCCAGCTCGTGTTCATTCAGTGTGGAGTTGTGTTGTTCTGACCAGTAATATGCTAGCTTATCATTGATTTTTGTAGAAGTGGAATGTAATAGTTTATAGAGGTGCGATATTTGGTGACCTACTCTGTTTAGCCTGGACATATATTGTATAATTGAAGGGCTGTGTTTAGCTAGGTTTGCCTTTGTTAAAGCTGTTTTTATTTTTAGGAAGCTGCATAGCTCCATATCTGAGAGCTTATGCTTCTCTTTTAGCACACTGAAAGTTGCAGGGTTGTTCCCCTCCTCTAGTTGTGCTGGGAATGAGAGCCCACTCTTTTTCCAAACCTCTATTTTCAGGGTTTTCCCCTTGTATTTAATCTTGTTATCTTGTTATTTGCCCATGGGCATTCCCACTTCGAGCCTTTTATACTGTGTTCCATCTTTTTGTCTACCTTAGGCAGGGCCGCCTTTGTGTTCTTGAATGTAGGGTTGGTGATGTGCGTTTGGTTATTGGCTGCGAGTAGTGCCATTGGTTCGAGATTGTCTAGGATTTGTAGCCATACCAGAGTGTATTCTTGAGCGGGTGTCAGCCAATACGCGCCCTGTTTCGCTATGTATGCTGTTTGAAAGACTCTGTGGTCCACCAGATTCAGCCCCCCAGTTTTTTATCTAATCTTAGTTTTTATAGGCTAATCCTGGCTCTTTTGTCTCTCCATATAAATTTGATAATCAGCTTGTCTAGTTTGCAGTGGAAGTCATCCGTAAGTATAAGCGGGAGCATGCTCAGTAGATAGTTGACCATCGGTGTGATCATCATCTTTATTGTTTCCACTCTCCCCCACCAAGTGGTGAATTTGAGCAACCAGGACTCTAGGAGGGACTTTGTCTTTGTTAACAGGCGGGCCTCATTATTGTCTAGTGTTGATTTCAGGTCGTTGTCAAAGTGAATCCCAAGATACTTGATGGACCCCTTTTGCCAGGCCAGCGAAGGACTCCCAGGTAGCCCCGTTTATTACGATTTGTGCCTTGGGGTCCCCGTACAGTGCCATTACCTTCCTAGTGTATGCCTCTCCCAGATTAAATGTCTTCAAGCCCCAGGACAATCTGTCAAATGCTTTCTCGGCATCAAGTGTAATGGGTACTGCGGGTTCGTCTGATACGGATGCGTGGTCTATTATGTGGCATAGGAGTCCTACCAGTGAGTTTGAAATCAGCTTTGGCAAAATGTGGGCTAATCTTGTTGCCAGAATTTTTGCGTAGATCTTGCAGTCCACATTAATTATGGATATGGGCCTGTAATTATTGGGGAGTAGCAAGTATTTGTCCTCTTTTGGTATCACTAATATGTTTGCCTCTGACATGGATTGTGATACTAGTCCCTCATTCGTGCAGTGGTTAAATACCTTCCTAATGGATGGCAGCAGAGCTGGTAGTAGCGCATTGTAGAAGGCGGCTGTGTACCCATCAGGGCCTGGTGCCTTGTTGTCTTTCAGGGACCTGACCGCCATTTCTATTTCCGCTGTGTTTATGTCCTGCCCCAGTGCCTGTGCCTTGTCATTCGTAATTTTAGGGAGACTGAGATTGTCCAAGGATCCTGCATATCCTTCCAGATCTAGGGTCTGGTCTGCTTTGTAGAGGTCCTGGTAGAAATCTTAGAATGTCAGCTGGATTTGCTTATGCCTAGTGTGGGTTTTATTGTGTGCGTCCATGATAGCTGAGATTGTGAATTGTCTATGCTTGTATTTTAAGTATGAGGTCAGTTGTTTCCCCGCTTTGTTTGCCTCACATAAGTTAATTGCCTTGTATTTATTCACCCACAGCCCCGCTCTTTCACTCAGTATTTGATTGCATTCAATTTTCTTTTTGGTCAGCTCTTATAGTGTTGCTGTGCCTTTGTGTCACCTGCGTGCATCATCTCTAGTCTCTAGATGTCGACCTCGAGTTGGGACAGGTGTTGGTTTGTTTTTTTGTTGATATTGGCTTTGATGTTTTTTACTGTCCCCCTTACTGTTGCCTTTAGGGCGTCCCAAACAACCCTAGGGTCCATGCCTTTGGTGTCATTATGCAAAAGATAGTCGTGTATTGCCTCTTCTCTTCTGGTTTTATTTCCTTGGTCCTTCAGGACATCACTGTTGAACCTCCACCTATGTGGGTGTACTCATTGTGGCAACCACTCAGCTTCAAGCTGATGCATGAGTGGTCTGAGACTAGTCTTGGTGCTATGGTTGCGTCCTCTATTAGATGTGTGTGTGTTCCTGTAATCAGTATGTAATCTAACCTACTGTATGAGTTGTGTAGGTTGGAGTAAAAGGTGCAGTCCCTAGTGTACGGGTTTTTGAGTCTCCACGGGTCTTTGAGGTTGAGGCTGGAACACATGTTACATAACGTCTTTTGTCCACCATGAGATCGTTCTGCGGTATGTTTTCCAACTTATGTGTTATCTCCTCTCAAAATTTGGCACTGTCTGCGTTCGAGCTCCATATGTTTGCCACGTGTATGTCTTCCTCCCCCCTTTTCAGGTGGGTTATCAGCGTTTTCCCCTCATCGTCGTAGTCTTGTGCTACAATTGTTAGTTTAGAGTTCCTTGTTACTAGTTGATCACCCCACGTATCTTCCCCACTGCTGGTGAGCATGCTACCTGGGCTATCCAATGTGCCTTCAATCTCTCTGAGTCCTCTATGGATAGTTTAGTTTCCTGCAGTAGAATAATATCCTCTTTGGTCTTAGCCAGGTAGTCCAGAATTTTCCGCCTCTTGACTGGGTGGTTAAGACCTTTTACATTAAGGGAGACTAGTTTTAAGCTCGTTGCCAGGGTTTGTGTACTAGCCTGTGCCATTGATGTTAGGTGTGTTCGCTGTACTCCCTTGTGTTGTATTCTCCCTTTTATGCCTAGAGCGCGCATGTTCCCTGTTTGGACCCTCCTGGTACTTTGGTGGAGCCGATCCCTCTTTGTCGGTTCCTGTTTGTTTGGCTACGGCCCCTCTGCATGTACCAGTTGTAATGCTTACCCCTGTGCAGATGAGCATAGATAGTTGGGTGTTGATAATATACAAAAGAATGGAAAGAAGTAGGACATTTAAACAAGAAAGACATTCCCCCTCTCCTCCCTCCTTACCCTCCCCCTCCCCCACCTGTACATACTCTTGTGTGTAGGGCATGCAACGACAAGATCACTGAACCGTCCCCCTGGAGAATATTCTGTGGCATGACATCTTTACTTTTCCCACTAGCTGTCTGTTATCCCCTTAATGCCTATCCGGCATGAGTCATTGCTTTGTTAGTCTCTATCCCCTCCCAGTGCCCACCCTCGACTTTCTTGTAGAAAAGGATATGCAGTTCATGGTCTGATTATGTTGATTTCGATTCTGGTCTTTTCGATACCCTGCTGGAGGGACGGGTGGGGCTTCTTTGTGCTTTGTGCTCGCTTCAAGTCTTGAGGTAGATAAGCTTAGTTTCTTTGTGGAACCTTCCCGCGTTGGTTGTGTCTGTGCTCGCGAGGGTTGGTCCCAAGTTATCCCAGCCATAGTCATGGCTGTTTTCCTAAGTATAGTCACTTGGTTGAGGCAGCTTGTGTGGTGTACTGAGGTAGCATTGGTGTGTTATCCTGAGTGACTTATTGGTTTTTGTGTTCGGTGCAGACTTGGTACGACCAGGCGGCCTACCTCTGCTTCTTCCCCTGCCCATTCCGGTGATGCTCTTCTCTTGCTTGTTGTTGCTTGTGATGTTTCCATTTCTAGTTGTGTTGGGCTTTCTAGATATCTTACCAGGGCTCTCGGGTCGTCGAAGGTCTGCGTCATTCCCCTGTTGCTTATCCTGAATCTCGTCGGGCCAGCGAATGAGAATAGAATGTTTCTCTTCCTCATTTTGAGCTAGGAAACCCTTTCTGATGTCGACTGTTGGTTTTGAGTAGTCTTTGGTCAGGATTATTTTCTGTCCGTTCCATGCAATGTTTTGGTTCTTCCTTGCTGCTGCGAAGATGCTTTCCGTGTGGTGCGATCTTGGTGGTTTTCAGATTATTGGTCGGGGTCCCGTTTTTGGGGATGTTTTGAAAAATGGAACTCTGTAGGCTTCATCCAGTTCGAATGGTTGATCGAACTTGATATTCTTGATCTTTGGAATCATGTCTTCAATGAGGGCCAGACAAGAGCCCGCTTTGTCCTCTTCTCCCTCCGGCACTCCTAGAATTCGAATTTCACCCCTTCTGTTGCGGTCTTCCAGCTCCGCCGTTTGCCTCTGTAGGGCTGTTGTTGCCATATCAATGGCCTTTATTTCTTTGTTCATGTGTTGGTCAGCGTCCTCTATGTCACTGATTCTCTGTTCCAAGGTCGCAATTTTGTTATTTGCCGCGAGTATATCCGCTCTTACCGCTGCTAGCTCAAGCTGTATAGCTTTGGTGGTCTGTTTCGTCATTTTGCTAGGTTGTGGACATCGGCTAGCTTTTTGAGGATCGACTCTAGGGTGCTGTTCATGTCTGATTTTTGTTTGATCGAAGAGTCGGTTAGTAAGCCTTTGTTCCTTTTTTGCTGTTGTTGTTGTTGGTTTTTCCCTTCATTCCCTGCCATCGTTGTTAGCCCTCTCCTTGTCTGGTAGAGCTCGAATCTGATCTCGCCCTTGTTAGAGGTCGTTTGCGCTTTGGTTTCCCCCACGTGTCTCTGCTGTTGTCTTAGTCTCAGTTTCGATGGGTTGGTCGGATCTACTCGGGGCGCTGGGCCTGTTGACAGGTGAAGGCAACGTTTTGCATGCTTGTTGTGCTGTGTGCCTGCGGGGGATGGGCCTTCTTTCTCCTGCCCCTGCCGCGTTTTGCTGTCTGTGGGAGCGCCACCTCCTTTGTGTGACCAGTCTGGTTTCTGCCCTGTTTTCCTCCTTTTCAGAGCTTTACATCTTTTGTTGCGCCTCCCTCTATACCCTTGGGCTACTTGCCCTACTTGGCTGGTGCTCCTGTGTGTCCTCATTTGCCCCCCCCGATGTTCGGCTCTTTTGTGCAGCTTTGTCCAAGGCCCTACTGAGTCCACCCCGCTGGACTACTGGTATTTTTCTGTATTTGACCCCACACACCGCTTCCACGAGATCGTAGGCAAAGTAGTCAGGCACGCTTTTGTGCTGATTTGTATTGTGCTTAGGACATAAGATCTTTGCCCAGTATTAACTATGGATCTGACTCTGGGCCACATTGACTTGAGACCTCCGGTTACTGGGTTAACTGTGGGCTCCCCCCCGCACCTTACTTTTGTCGTGCCGTATCACTTGGGTTCCAGAAGAGTGTTAGCTTGTTTGTCCTCAATGTCCTGTGCCTTACATGCATTTCTCTATTCGTTGTTGTGCGTGAGGTTAGGCGGTGTGGCAGGGTTATTAGGTGCTCTCTTCTGTTTGCGTTCCCGTGTCTAGGGCGTTACAACACTATATGCTCGCTATGCTCCTTCTGTCCTCCTTTTTACTGTCGCGAGTACCCACTGATGTTTCTCGGCCTTTCCCTCCACTGCTGTAGGTTAGTGGCTCACTTGTCCCTCAGGATTGTTGTATTTCCAGGACCGATGTGTACTTCCGAGGGTCCGCTAGCCCCTGGGCGAGTTGAGCGCTGGGTATACGTCCGCTTCAGTGAGCTGGGCTGCTCCACTCCTTTGGGTTTTTGATTTAGTGCTGTCTGTTGTCCGAATTTGTCTCTGTTCTATGCATACCCCCTCTGATTCCCTCCGCTCGGTGTGTGTGCGATAAAATGGCTAACTTGCTCTTTCTCTTTCTCCCAGTGCCGATCTAGTTTCAGTTTCGCTTTTCACGGGTGCAGTGCCTCACTTGTGCCTCAGAATTGTTGTATTTCCAGGACCGATGTGCACTTCTGAGGGTCCGCTTGCCCCTGGGAGAGTTGAGCACTGAGTATGCGTCTGCTTCCGTGAGCTGGGCTACGCCTCTCCTTTGGGTTTTTGATTTGGTGCTGTCTGCTGTTTGGTTTTCTCTCTGTTCTCTGCATACCCCCTCTGATTCCCTCCGTTCGGTGTGTGCTCGCTAAGATGGCTGCCTTGTTCTTTTTTTTCTCCCAATGCCGATCTAGTTTTGGTTTCGCATTTCACGGGAGCGGTCACCAATTATGTAGACTGTACGCGCGCTCTCTTCGGGGACCTTCCCTGGTTTCGTATATGCCTCCTGTTGAGCTCGCTGTGATTTTGGGGTTCTTTACTGAATTTTCCGGGTGTTCAGGCTTTTTCCTCCCGTTTTCTCCACCCCTCTCCTCTGCTCAGCCCTCTCGTGCCGCCTCCTTACTTGTTGATTTACTTAGCTCGCATGTAGTGCTGTCACTACTGCAGGGCGGATATTATCGGGGCCAGTGCGAGGTCTTTCCTTGATTTTCACTTGGTCTCATCTTATGTATGGTAATGTTGGACTTGGGTTACCTCATAAGGAGCTCTGTCTCTGTTCTACTATTTTCGGCTTGGGCGACCAGTTCCAACCTCATGAGGGTCCCTCGCAGATTTTATCACAACTGGTGGCTGGATCTCCACGAATTCGTCCCCATTGCCATGCCGACCACCTCAGCCATCCTTTTTATGTTCCTGTTTCTTAGAACCGCTTGCTGAATGCTGTGGGAAATGTTGTTTGTTCTCCCGGGTTCACGAAGCAGCTGATTCAGGCGGCCATTCCCCTTGCCGTCCAAGCCACGCCCTCCAGAAAATATTTTTATTGAATAAATATACGATAATTTTATTTTTGAAATGGAGACCTTTTTAAGATATTTGTAAAGTGGCATTGAATGAAACGCTTTACTGCAGAGGCAAAGTGAGACCATGTGATAGAACAGAGTACTTCAATACCAGAAAGCACACATCCTATATCAAGGAACGTGCTCAGAGGGGAGTGCCAACATATAGAACACTGGAAGCTCTAGCATCACATTCCTGCATGAAGATTAGCATCTTTGACAAACCACACACACATTTCCCTTCAATGTAAGAAAGCAAATATTGCTAAGTTTGATCACTTACGTATTCAAAATATCACTTCTTATTCTGCATCATGTGCCAATTTGTGGTCTACTATTAATGTCAGCAGTGTTCTACATTGAGTTTATGTAATTTCTCCTACCATAAGGCTTCATTTTGAGATCCCCAGTAACCCGATGGCAACTTCATTTTTAAAGTTAACCATACCAGTGCCACCATTAACTCTGGAGGGGGCAGAATTACCAGGGATTATACATGGGACCTTGATGGTCATGTTATGAATGAGAAATTGTGAAGGGATCCGTAATTATGGTGCTGATTTTCCAGTTTTTTTCTCATCTTGCACATGCTCTTTTACCCAGAGGCCCCACTGGATGTTGCCTGCTGGAGAAGCGCACTCGACCAGAGGTGTTCCCAAATGACTCATAAAATCCAATATGGCCAGTTGTATTATCAGAATACAACTTAGACTCGTAACTCACCCCTCAATCTCAGTTTGTGCTGTAACAAGGGTGATTGTGCCTGTGTCATACACACGTTTACAGGTATTGAAATCCCAAAAGGGGAGTTTATTTTTGCAGAATATTCCAACGCGTGGGATGTTTTCTGCCCGAGCTTGGGGGCCAGTGTTCATATTTCCTGCTCGGGTCTACCATGTCTTGCCTGACAGACCTGAGTAGAGAAAACACATTTCATGAAAATGATTTACAAGTTAGTACACCTATGGGCTCAAATTATGTGTCATTAGCATTCTCAAAGAGGCGTGAGTATCCCCCACCCACCTGCCTGTCAAATATGGGGCAACCTGTCCTTCTTTCCACACTTTCCATAGCAGTTAAGCCTGGACCTTCCGTCTGAAACTTAAGTGTGCAGGTTAGTGTGAGAAACGAGTTCACAAATATTGGTATGCGTCCAAACATGAAATCCAAGTGCGTGGTCACCACATTTATTTTAGATTTCCCGGACCACTCAATGCCCCCCCCCCCACCTCCAAAGTAAATCTTGAATGGACTGATATTAATGCATAGTTTATGTATACATTTGTGAAATTTGCATTCTAGTGTCTTAGATGTAAACCCTTTGTTGATCATTTGTTGCGAGTTTGTTACTCCTGTAAGTTAGTACTGCGTTTCCAAATGCCCTTTAAATACCAAGATGTTTGCATATATGTTGTAAAATGTCTTCAACAGCTGCCGTTGCTGCTCATCATTTCCCGTTCTTCTTATATGGAGTTAAAATCGTTCAGATCTCCAAGCCTGGAAATAACAGCTAAGATGTGGGATGAAGTTAATAAACATAACTTCAGTGTGTGCAGAGGGGCCAATTGGCCCCCGATGCTGTTTTTCAGTAAATGGCTGTTATACAGAACTCCACAATTTCTCTCACAAGTTAACCACAAATTGTCGAACATCTGTTTCCGCTGCTTAACCAGCCCCGTAGCCAACTGGACTCATATAATTGGTCAGTGCCCTCTTGTGAAGGGGTTTTGGAATGAAGTATTCCTTTTCTTGGAGTCTGAATGGCAAGTTGGACTGGTTCAGAGTATTTGGTGGAAGGTTTTGGGATATGACCCTTCTTTTGGCCTAAGTAATAAATGGGGAAAATCACTTTATATTGCAATGGTGGTGGCCAGATCCCTCCTGCTCCAAAGATGGCAAGCACACCAAATTCCAACAGTAAATAAGTGGGTTCAGAAATTGTGACAAGTTAGAAATAGTGAACAGCTGTATCCAATGACAAGGTGGGGGGGGTCAAGAAGTTTGAGAAAATGTGGGAGGGGTTTCTTGAGCTATAATTGAGGATATAAGGGATAGAGTAGATGATTCGATTGACATATCGCTATTTTGCACATCTCAATTCTTTTTACACTTTGGACATTTGTCAATCATAGAACACTAGAACAATTTTTTTTAATTTTATGGTTTTATTTCATGCAACCTCTCCTATCAGTTAGTACTATTCTCTTTATGATGCGTATTATGTCTTGGTCTATGTATGATATATTAATTGATGGCTTGTGCATGTACAATTTTCATTCATTGGTGCGAATTGACATATTGTAAATATATTTTGAATCTCAATAAAAATGTATTAAAAAACATCTCCAAGCACAACCTTCTTTTATATCAATGCTACTTCTGTGTGCATAACACTAATCTGACAGAAGACAAGAGAGGGGAACTGTAGAAGAATACTTAATGCAGTCAGAAAGATACGCTAAAATCAATGAAATGCGAATCACGATGAAATCTCAGAATAGGGCAGCTACACAGAAACTGAGAAAAATAAGGGAATCACCGTACATGAACGATATTTTTATGCGCATACACACCTGCATTATTTTGCACAGTGTGAAATAAAGTTCTTTTATTTCGAAATTATATACAGCACCTACTTCCCTGCGAAAACAGTAGTAACACAAGCCTATTCTGTAAGAATTCCTCTGTTTGAATATTGCTTGTTAAATGTGGAAACAGTCATAGACGACAAATATCCACTCCTTAATGTGTCATTGCTTTTACTGCTGAGATAAAGCATAGGTTCCTTGCAGACCAGCCAGACATGGAGCTGCCAAAGAGGACAAATGACGTGGAAACAACTTACCGAACATTCTGTAAAATTCAGCTATCAAACTTTGAGGTGAATTACTCATTCTTTAACATAGAACAAGAAAAAATGATCACCTCTACACACAGAAAATCAATAGTCTATTTAATTTGCATAAAATGCTAGAACATTTGCATATACGGAAGTACCACTGCATGCCAATATCCATTCTGTAGCATTTCAGAGACCCATAAACACAGCATTTTCAGTGCAAGGCCTGCTACATTTCACAGCGTCATGCAGTAAATGAGCTGTAAATCCGCGTGGCATATGAAGTGCTGAGTATTTCCAGTTCATCACATTGCAATATGGCTATGAATGTAAGCGGGAAAGCTTTTTTTATGACCATATATAAACCATGGACTAACAAGCAATCATACCTAATGCGTCTTATTTTTGTTTAGGAATGCTCCGGCTATGTAGAGTAAGGATCAAGTCGGCCTTCTACAATGTAGTAAATTCAAACATAGGGACAGTGTGTGCACCATACGATTCTCCAGTTTTGGGACATGTTGCACTTATTCTCGGCCGATTAGCATATATGGTGGGAGATGCCACAGTGACATTTCACACTTGCTTAAAGCTAAAATAAGAAATACACGAATTGACTATCCAGTGCCAAAAATCACAGGAGCAGATTTACAAGCCTCTTTCTCCACTTTTGCGTCACTTTTAACATGGGTAAAGTGACGAAAAATTAGTGCAAGGGCCTTGTAAATCTGCCCCACATAGACTACCAAAGTCAGCGTAAAAAAGGGTGTTATACATTTGGGTGGATGTGAATCAACCACAAGTTGAGAACACAAACCTCCCTGTGAATAACACAGTTTCAGTAATTTAAACCTGGGTTCAATTCCCTGGTAGCTAGGGTACCGAGCAGACATGGTTCACTTAGAAACATTTGTAGAGTACTTAGAAGTAAAAAACTGTTAAAAAGTCAAGACACGATTCAATAAAATTCACATAACCTAAATCTAGAGAAAGATTAATAAACAGCATAATGTCAAACGACAAAAATCCAATAAAGGGAACCAGAAATACCATCGTTTAAAGAGTTAAGGCAAAATGAACCAATCAGTAGTAACTGCTGACAGATGACTGGGACCTAGGCACACTTCGCAGGTTCATTACGGTCTAAGGGGCATATTATCAAGGAACGGCTATAATGGGCTTGATAATATGCCCTTGAGAATTCCAATATAAGCCCCTCTTCTGGTGTGAACATGGGCTTCTATTGGAATTCTCTACGGCATACTATCAACCCCATTATCGCCATTTTAGCGGCAGTTTCCTGCAGCTAAAGCGGCGATAATTTTAACGCCGTTCCTTGATAATATGCCCCCATGCGTTTACTTAGGGCCTCATTTATTGGCAGATGGCCGGTTGTTCTGCCAGGGTGATGGAATGCATTATTCTTTCACCCTGGTGGAGGTGCCACCTGCCAGATTTATTAATGAAGACCACACGTGCAGGTGCTTATCAAGCATTGGCAGGAAATGATGTCACATCGTTACCTGTCAATATATTTTTTTGTTTTGTACAGGGCTCTGTTAGTGTGACGGAGTCATGTATAATCCCGGCCAACTGATATCCCTTTGTAGAAAAATTGTTGTCCAGGGATTTTCATTTTTAGTTTGTGCTTTTGTACCATTAGAGAAGTCATTTAGCTTGGGTAGACATTGCTGTTCCATGCCTAATTTTTCTGGACCTGTAACTAGGGAGTTAGGCCCAGTGGTCCAGGTTCTGGCTGGGCCGTTTATAAATGTGTAGCAGGGAAGTGGGCCAGGACCTGTGTTGTTTTTGCGTCTTGAATTAGCACTAGACCAAACTATTTCTTTTATTTGATATGGTACTTTATTTATACCTTTTTCTTCAACTTTTTTTAAAATTCTTTGTTGCATATTTGGATCAGAAAAATACAATAATGTCTATATACAGAAAATGCTTGTGTACATATGATTAACAAAACATTGAACAACAAATTTGTGTTTTAAATACACAATATAAATAAACATTAATGTGAAAAAATCATACACCAAACCTCCTAATGTCTTTGAAGTCTTGTATCAAAATCCAATATAATATATAGATATTATTTTATAAACTTTCAACAAATGTTGTATGTATCAGCGTTTCAATTAAGGAAACATGAAAAAATGAAGAAACACGGGGAAAACGTTAGTGTCAAATACATGGGATTTTTCTTCTATATCCTGGAAACAAATAAATTCATAATTCCTCCGTGTTCATATCACGAATCATAATAAAGCCTTTATTATTTGAAACGCTGATGCATACAATATTTGTTGAAAGTTTATGAAATAATATCTAATTATTATATCGGATTTTGATACAAGACTTCAAAGACATTAGGAGGTTTGGTGTATGATTTTTTCACATTAATGTTTATTTATATTGTGTATTTAAAACACAAATTTGTTGTTCAATGTTTTGTTAATCATATGTACACAAGCATTTTCTGTATATAGACATTATTGTATTTTTCTGATCCAAATATGAAACAAAGAATTTAAAAAAAAGTTGAAGAAAAAGGTATAAATAAAGTACCAGATCAAATAAAATAAATAGTTTGGCCTAGCGCTACTTCAAGACGCAAAAACAACACAGGTGCTGGCCCACTTCCCTGCTACATAATTTTTCTGGACGGCATTTCTAAAAATGACGGATGTGTTACAGTGATGATGTAATATTTCAGGAACCATGAGACCTATATACTTCATTTTGGTATCAAAACATTGGTTTTGCGGGTCAAGTAGTCTTCTAGAGACAGAAATTAACTTCCCCAAGCAACCCCTCCTTCATTTTCCAAAATGGCGGTATAAAAGAGGAATAAGAGACATAGAAATCAAACAAATATTAATGCTTTTTTAATACTTTTATGTATACACCAAACAATATTTATGATCTGAATGTGAAAAAAATAAATAAAATGTATTACTCCTGTTTTAGGCACCTTTTCATAGTTATTTGTTTTGTCAATCGCTCACAGTACATTTCAAGAATGTTGAACATTTGAGAAGAGCATTTCGACTGGTATATCTTTTTCTAGCACACGTTTTGCAAGGACATGTGTGTTTAAGTTCTGTGGGTAGAGGCATTAGAAATGTCATAGGTTTAAGCACCCCAACAATATTTTCCCAAACAAAGTCACACAGATCTTTCTCTACATATGCATGATCAAAAGCATTTACACATCTACTGATCATTTAGAATGCTCTCTTAATGTGTCCACACATAAAATATGATGTCAGTGGAAGGTCACTTAGGGGGGGATGATCTCTTGGACTCACTGTGCCGCAGATTATCAGATGTATGACAGTCAGAACTAATTTTCGGTATAAGCACAAGGTATTTTTCTACGCCTTTAAAGTCACCTTTTTTTCTGTCTCAACAGATCCTTTTAGGATTAACTTTGTTTTTATTTGCATTCAACAATAGAATAACAAGCATTGCCATATATCTGAAATGTGCCACACGCTATACAGAACCTGCCACCCCATGTCTCCTGTCCCAACATGTTGTGGCTGTCTACCCCACCGGGCCCGGAGGCCTGATCTAGTGTTCAGACAGATGCATGCTAGTTCCGCAATGCATTCCTTTCCTAGGTGAGCAATGCTGTTTTACAAGAAAAAGTGGTTAAACAAACCAAGGGAAAACCCAAAAGAAGAACAAACCCCCCTCTCCTCTTCCTCCCCTGAACTGGTGTGCTTGGAAGTGGCTGATTGAGTCAAAAGCATGCCTACAATGCCCCCTTTCCTAAGCCGGAGAGGCCGAGCTCATCAGGCAGAGCATACGCAGATATCTGGGACTTGTGATTTCATTCATTTCCGTTGACAACAGTGATAGTAGCGGGTGCCAGATGTCAGTAAAGCCTGCCGTGGAGTTGATGAGTGCGACTTGTATGTGTTCCATGCCCATGATATACCAAAGTCTGTGTAACCATCCTACATATGTAGGCTTCACTCCCGTCCCGCAATGCGATAAGATATTTTGGAGAGCTGACCCCAATGTCAGCCCCATTTGTCTCCCTCTGCAGGACTTTAGTGGATATGTCAGCGGATTAGGCAGGCACAGGACCACATAAGCAGGGAATTTCGGGATCTGTGTATTGAATTGTCGATCCACGTCGTCTAGTATGGCCTCCCAATAGCTTGTCAATTCTGTACATTACCATAGTAAGTGTACCAGCGTGCCCTCCACCCCACACCCGCACCAGCAGGCGGAAATGCTCTCAGGGTTCCCCCTGTGTAGCCGGACCGGGGTTAGGTACCAATTAATCGCTACTTTAACTGTGTCTCCCTACTAGCAGTGTTCTGCGCTGTGTGAGTTGCTCGATAGTAAACATCCGCCCAGTCCTTAGCTGAAAATTGCGATTCTCCTATTACCATGACTAGAACATCTAGATTTCATTAAAGACACGGATGCTCACATTATGCATGAACTTTTAATGCAGTCTCTAAGCAGCAGCATACATCATAGTCAAAAGGTTCCATAAAAGATTATTCAGAATAAATAAATGGCATGAGCCAACAAGAGTCTCCATAATCCAATCAACTGCAGAAGAGCTCCAGGAGGAAATATCCGAAGATGGTAAAGCTGAAACAGCATCCAGTCATCTCGAAATTAATAAGGATTATCTGAAAAGAATATGCGAACGTAAATTTAGGGTAACCAAATAAACCAGAAAATAAGAATTATATCAGAAAAGATAAAAACAATATGTTAACACTGTAAGACATATAATGAACAGCAGAAAGCAATATTGAAGCAAAGCTGTAAACATAGTAAGCAAAAACAAAAGAACATATCCCAGCCCAGGGTGGGATGGGCTGGATAATGTGAGCCTCCGTGTCTTTATTGAAATCTAGATTCTCTAGTCATGGTAATAGGAGAATCGCAATTTCATTACAAGAACTGAGGCTACATTATGCATGTTGGTAGCTATGTAAGACAACGTCAGACATATGTTCTATAGGCTTACAGTAATGACGAGCAAAAGTGCTAGCATTTGACCAGTCAGCAGCTTTAAGAATATCATCTGACTTACCACCAGACCAGAGGGATTTTCTGGCCATAGCACCTCTATGAGAGTGAGCTTGATATTTAAGTAAATCGATACCTGCTAAACTCATGACAGTTTTAACCCATCTAGCAATGGAAGTTCATGAGATAGCTTTATGTGGCCTAATAAAGGAAATAAGCAACTGTTTGACATCAGGGGGTAGAAGAAGAGACATCCTGTGATCGTACTCTCTTAAACAACCAACCACACAAAGTTTAGGGCATGAGTCAAAGCGAGGATAGAAAATAGAATCAGACTTGTTTTAGTTCTCCTAAAAATTTCAAATTTTACACAAAACATGTTGTAGGACCTATTAGAAATCTCCAAAGCTTTAACATCGGACACTCTTCGACAGGAAATAAGACATAAAAGAGTGGCGAGTTTGATAGAGAGAAATTTCCTGTTGAGGAAGGCGTTATGGGGCCAGCTAGTGAAAAGATCTAAAATTAAGTTAACATCCCAGAGAGAGTCATACTTTGGTTTTGGGGGCCTTCTTAGACGGATGCTCTTCATAAGTCTACAAACGATAACATTGTTACCTACCGTTTTACCATTGACAAGAATATGAGCAGCAGATATAGCTGATCTAAAGCAATTGATAGTTCTATAGCTAAGACCTCTATCAAACTGTTCGCAGAGGAAATTAACTATGTCAACAATAGGCGCCTTAAGGGAATCCAGGTTCCTTTACAAGCACCAACGAACCCATGTTCTCCAAATGTTGTTGTATCTGTAGTGGGTACCAGGAGACCATGATTCTGAGAGGAGTGCTGAAGCTGTAGACGAAAGTCCTGAGATTTCGTTTGATCTCCTGACACTCACAAAGCAAGAAGGTTCAAACTCCCTGTTTGAACTAGAGGATGAATTCTGCCATCTACGTCTGTTAGGAGGTGATCCATGCAAGGGATCAGGAAGGGAGTGTCGTAAGCGAGTTCCAGAGCAGTTGGGAACCATGCCTGAGAAGTCCAAAAGGCAGTTATTAGAACAAGGGAGCAGTGTTCGATCCTCACTTTCTGTAAAACTCTCTGGATCATGGCAAAGGGAGGAAATGTATAAGCTTTTAGGTCCTTCCAGGACTGGAGAAAGGCATTCACAGCTAGAGCTCCTGGATGGGGCATCCAGCTGAAGTATTTTTTCAGTTGAAAAGTTAGTCTGCTCGCGAAAAGATCTAATTCCAGAGGCCCCCAAACCTTGTTCAGATGGTCGAAAACGGAAATGTCGAGTTTCCAATCACTGTGGTCTATGAGAAACCTCGAGTTCCAATCTGCTGAAACGTTTGTCTTCCCTGGAAGGTATTCCGCTTTCAGAGCAATTTTCTGTTCTAGACAGAACATCCAAAGTTTTTTGGCTAGATTTGAAAGGTCCGCAGACTTGGTGCCACCTAGACGATTTATATAGGCCACTGCAGGACTGTTGTCCATCTTCAAGAGGATCGACCTTCCTTGCAGAGAGTGTTTGAAACTTATCAAAGCGTAAAGACCAGCTGTGAGCTCTAAGTAATTTATGTGTTGAGAAGATTCTTCCAGAGACCAGGTTCCACCGGTGTTCTGGTCGAGAAGACAGGCTCCCCAGACACGTAGACTGGCATCTGACTCCAAAACTAATTCGTGTTTCGAACCAAAAATTACCTTTCCGTTCCAGGCTTCCAAATTTTCTAACCACCAGTTCAGTTCCAACTTGGCATCCAGGTCTAGAGAGATGTGATCCTCGTACCAAAGACCGGATCTTAGGGCCCTCGCTTTCACTCTCTGGAGAGCGCGATAATTCAGAGGCCCAGGAAAGATTGCTTGGATAGAGGAGGAGAGAAGACCGAGAAGTCTGGCAAGTTCTCTGAGAGGGAAGAGTTTCAGTTTCAGGACACGCCAAATTTCTTTCTTGATTTTGGTAATTTTTTGGGAGGGAAGAAGAAGGAGACATTTGGATGTGTCCACTGTGAAACCCGAAAATTCCATCGATATCGAAGGGATCAGGACTGACTTTTCTTTGTTGATGATGAAGCCTAAATTCTCTAGAAGGTTCATAACAGTTTTGAGATCTTGAGAGATTTGAGAAAGATCCTGAGACATAATTAGAATGTCGTCTAGATAGATGATCAAACGGATTCCTCTTTCTCTTAGAAAGCAGCCCCTTGGTAAAACACCAAGGGGCTGAAGAAAGTCCGAATGGAAGGGCTTTGAACTGGTACAATGGATCCTTCCAAAGGAATTGGAGAAAAGGCTGATGTATTTCGGCCATAGGAATGGTGAACTAAGCGTCTTTCAGATCCAGTTTTACTAGCCAATCGCCTTCCAACAGAAGATCTCTTAAGAGATGAATCCCTTCCATTTTGAAATGTCTATACATTAAACCCTTTCTCTTTCTTTTCTACCAAGAAAAGGGTGCTTATGAATCTGAGATCTTCTAGAGAGATTTCTTTGATCGCACCTTTCTTGAGCATGGAAGAGATCTTTTCTTCTATTGTTTTCTGTTGTTCTGAGGGAATTTGAACATTTCTTGGAAGAAAGGACTGAGTTGGAGTTTCAGTAAAGTCTATTTTGAAACCTCTCACAGTGTCTAAGACCCAAGGGTCTTGGGTGACAAACTTCCAGTTCTGAAAAAAGAACTTGAGTCTCCCTCCCACCTCTAAGGGGAAAGAAAGAGGGGAAGGAGGTGCAAGAATACTCACTTGTTGTGACGTCAGTGGAGGAGCTCTAAATTCTCTTGAACGCAAGCCTCGTCCTCTCTGAGGATAGAACTGTGAGTTATTGAATTGCTGAAAGCCTCTTCCGAATCCGCGTGATCTAGAGGAGAGCCTCTTGTTGGGCCCTTCTTCCGGCCCGACCAAAAAGGTTAATATTAAAAACCTTACGCATGTTTTGATGAGCTTTATCCAAAGCCGTAAAAGTTGACACGTACTTGCCAAGAGACTTTATGAGATCCTCGCCAAAAAGTAACCCTTTAGGGTTCTGGGAGGTCTCTTTATCAGCTATGTCAGAGAGTTTAGGGTTTATTTTGGTTAACACCACTCTAAGCCTCTCAGCATTTAGGCTGGCATTAGCGTTTCCTAGGAGGAGAAGGGCTCTCTGACTCCAGCCTCTAATTAAGTCAGTATTAAGGGGGGTGCCATTAACATGGCTCTCTTCAGCTGCGTCAATAATTCTGGCCAGTGGGCCCAGGACATCCAAAACACGGTCCTGACATCCTTTGAGGGATCTCTCCATTTCTTTGCGAGGATCCCGCCCAAGCTTAAAAAGGAATTTAATCAATTCTGGGTCCAGATTAGGTATTTGGCAAGCCTTCTCATCAATGGTAGGGCTGGAGCATTCAGCCCTCAGAATATTGCGCATGTTGCGCTCAAGTGGATATCTCAACCACTTATTAATACATTTGGCTACGTGGTCTTGAGGCCACCATTCAGAGCTCCTAGGGTGTTTCAGGTTAAGGGGAGAGAACATTTCTTCTCCCCAGGGGTCAAGGATGGAATCCTTCAAGGAAGAGGAGGGTTGAGGGGGGTTAAAAAGATCTTGGTCATATTCCTCGTTCAAATCAAGGATGTATTCGTCAGGGATATTGGACGAATTGTCATCTCTGAATTCATTTTCACCCATAAGGTCATGAGCATTAGGATTTTGCGTGCCGCAAGGGACACCCAGATATTGTGTGCCGCGAGGGACACCTTGATAATTTGTGCCGCGAGGGACACCTTGATAATTTGTGCCACGAGGGACACCCATGGGCTTTGAGGTGTGAGGACCTCTCAGGTTTTGTGAGGTGCAAGGACCCCCTGTAGTGCTTCTAGAGGTAAATGTTCAAAGTTTTTGACTTTTTTAGATCTCTTACCCCTATAGTTGTCAATATTGATACATTCAGTGAACTCATCCCCATCAGATGTATATATGACCTTTTAGAGGACATGACCTTCCTAATAGTGTCGAACATGCAAGATTGCATTTCACTATGGAGGATTTTCCTAAAGTTTTCACTTTCAACATCAGCAGTAGGGGCCGAGGCACCCTCACTGTCGGAATCAGACATAAAAGGTATGATAAAGGGTTGGCAAGCCGTTAAATATAAGCCAAAGGAGGGTAGAGCTCAATGAAAAGCCAAAACCAAGGTAAAATCAGAATTCGATTTAGGAATTAAATCCAAACATAAGGAAAAGACTTGAGGTTAAGAGGGAAGCTGGCAGCTGATCGCGAAAACCGAGTAACTGACTCGATATGGCTCGCGATCAGCTGTCCCCCTCGTTGCCATAGTAACCGGTGTCTCGCGCCGGAGGATACATCGCCAAGGAAGCCCAGCGCAACTCAAAGAGGAAAGCACCTTGGCAGCGCCACCGTGCGACGTCGCTGTTGCCAAGGTGCGCACCTCTAAGGCACAAAGCCTGAGAGAGCGCGTCTCGAGCGTTTAAGCCTAAGGCTCGTTTCGGCCGAAATATAGAAAGAAAAGGGGAATAATACAATCACGTAATAGCAGGAAAATAAGCGCTAACACGCGTGAGGCGGCACAGAAGGGGGAAGCAGAAAAGGCAGCACGAAAGAGAAAGCGGCAAAAAAATGCAAGATTAAGGTAAAAGGCACAATGAATGGATACTTACGATCGCAGCAAAGGTAAAAATCGTTAGGAAAAGAATACAACATTAAATACAATATAAATGAACGTTAAAACGGGTCATTAGGGAAGAAAGTAAGGAGATCTCCGAAAATTGGAAATCAGTATGGAGGCAGTGAGAGAAGGAAGGGGTGGGAAAAACCCCCAAACTTGTAAAATATCATTCAAAGGAACGAGATAATGTAAGGAATGAATAGTACTTATCTGCTCAGAGCCGCATTTAAAAGAGGCAGAGTCTTGTTGGCTCATGCCATTTATTTATTCTGCATGTTCTTTTATGGAACCTTTTGACTAAGATGTCTGCGCCTGCTTAGAGACTGCATTAAAAGTTCATGCATAATGTAGCCTCCGTTCTTGTAATGAAATTCCCTCCCCAGCTCCCCCGTCCATCTCTACTGACCAGCTGTCTATTCTTTTGGGACTTGAGGGAGTAATTCGTTATAAAGCTCAGTGATCATTTTCTTGTCTGTATTCTTCATGCAAAGCCACTTTTCAAATTTCGTCTGCCTCCAAGAGACCTTTGATAACATCTCTGGACTTAGTAGCCAATGTGTCAGTTGCAGATAGTGATACCGTTCGGTCTCTGGGATGTCATATTCTACACATACGGCCCGGAAAGATAAGATCCCCTCCAAATCGAAGAAGTGCCCTGCCGCCTTGCATGCCGCCTCCCTCCATCTCAGAAACGCCCTTTCATCTGCACCTGGGGTGAAGTACTTATTGTCCAGAATGGGAGTCAGGGGCGGGGGAAAAGAGGACAGTCCCTTCCTAGTGGCGACCCTGTCCCAAACTCGAAGCACTGTGTGAGTAGTAGGGGAACCCCGGAGATTGGGAGGACGATCACCACGTTTAAGGAAGGGAACCTTTCAGAGCGATAGCTTGGCCAGCACCCTGTACTGGAAGAGCCATCTCTTCTCGGACTCAGAATCTATTCCATTATAAAATATTCCAGGATGTTCGGGATCCCCAGACCCCTCTCTTTCGACTTTAAATAGCTCAACTCCCTACGCAGCCTGGGCCTCGCCCCCGCTCCTACAAAGTGGTGGAATGCTTTTTGCCATTTCTGGCGAGTACCTGGTGGAGGCCAAATCGGTGTTGTTTGGAAAAGATATAATAGGCAAAATAGACATTTTGATGGCTGCCACTCTACCCAAGAGAGAAAGCTGCTGCTGTTTCCACTGCTGGAGATCTCTAGCCACCTGTGAAACTAGTCTAGTATAGTTTGACATTACCGATTAGGACACCGATAGCGCCAACTCAGTTCCCAGGTAAGGGATTTAATTCTTGACCGGGATCCCTTCATACGTGCCCCCCGCTGCATGTAAACGCTGTGTGCAGTTCAGCCATAGTATCATCGATTTCCCCACTTTAACCTGGAACTCCAAAACCCGGCCGAAGGACTCTAACTTCCGCAAGAACACCAGGACCGAGCACGCGGCGCTTCCAGGGAGGCAATGATGTCATCTGCATAGAGGTTTATCGTGTGCCTCTCCCACCCTAACGGGATGCCCACTATATCAGGGTTCTCTCTGATCTTCTGAGCTAGCGGTTCGACATACAGGATGCAAAGAAAGGGCGATAGCAGGCACCCTTGACGGGTAACTTGCTATATCTTGAAGGGGCTGGACATCAACCCATTAACCAGTATGGTCACCGTGGGCTTGCAGTAGGAACCCGCGACCCATGGCCGAAACCTTTCCCCCAGACCGAACCGAAGCATGGTTCTGTCTAAAATATTCCAATCCACGCGATTGAATGCCTTCTCGGCATCCACCGATAGTAATGTAATGTAATGTAATGTATGTGGTCTTGTAAAGCGCACTGCTGCCCTGAGGCGTCCTGGCGCTGTAGACCGCTGGGGAACCCGTCCTGGGTATCCCTGTGAGATGGTCCCTAACTGGGCATCTCCAAGGTGAAACCAGGCATCCCCGGCGAATGTGGGAGGCCGTTGTAGAGATGAGGCAAGCTAATGCCCAGAGTTGCCGAGTGTGATCCCTGGTTAGAGTAGGCACCGAGTCGAGAATTATCGAGTCCGCTGGCCCTGGTCCACGACCCTGCCGCGTCGGGAATTGAACCCTGGTCCCGGGCCGTTCTCTGCTTCCGGGTCTGCCGCCTCTAACCAGTGAGCCACACCACTCCACTAAGAGGGCATCCATATCCATACAATGGGCTTTATCAATGAGATGAAGTAGGTGTTTGGCATTGTTGCTACTTTGCCTATTATAGATAAAACCGGATTGATCGGGTTCCATGATACCCGGCATAAGGGGTCCCAGCTTGGCCGCCAGAATACCCGTAAATAACTTCAGGTCAACGTTAGGCATTGACACAGGCAGCCGCGGCCGGTAGTGGGAGTACCGGACGGGCGGTGACGTGGGGAGGGGGAGGGGCAGGGTGGGGGGTAGTAATGTATGGATTACGGAGCTTAACAGGTAAGTAAACATACAAATAAATAAAACAAATTTCGTTGCGTGCACTGCATCACCAAATGCGATGCAGTGCGCACAATGAAATTCATTTTATTTATTTTTATGTTTACTTACCAGTTAAATTCTGTAATCCATACATTACTACCCCCCACCCTGCCCCTCCTTACGTCACAGCCCGGCCAGTACTTCCACTACCGGCCGTGGCCTGACACAGGTCGATATGAGCAGCACAGGGATATATCCTTCCCCGGCTACGGTAGTACCCCGATGGAGGGCACTAACATGTCCTCGGGGATTGGCCTAGGTCCCGTAAAGGAATTAAACAGTTTTGTCAAAATCTGAACGTTTTGTAAAACCTGGCTGAGAAGCCATCGGGCCTTGGAGACTTTAAAGGTTTCAGACGCGAAATAGCTCTTATGACCTCCTCAATTCGTATAGGTGCCTCTAGCGAGTCAGCGTGCATGGACACCAGAGCAGATATGTGCGATTCTGCAAGGTAGGCCGCTACCTCGTCTGGCTCAGGGATCTCCCTCTTGTATGGGTCGGCGTAGAAGGACTGAAAAGCCCGGGCTATCCCCTTGTCACTGTCCGTCACTGTCCCGTCGGTAATCTTGAGAGATTTTACCTTGTTTTGTACAGTGTGAGCTCTCTATTTATTTGCCAGCATATGTCCCGTCCTGTCTCCCCCAATTTAGTACGAATTCTTGAACCTAAGCGCCGCATATTCAGCCCTGTCCAGGTCGAGTCCTGCCAGTTGGGTCCGCGCCACCTTGAGCTGTTGCCAAACCCGTGGTGCCCCCGTCCTGCAGTGCGCCCTCTCAAGTTCCATGACTTGGGACGTCAGCTGGATGAGTTTAGCCTTTCTCTCTCTATTCTCGGCGGATGAGATCTCTATCAACTCTCGTCCTACCACCACTCTAAAAGCACCCCACAGAGTACCCAAGAGATTTCTGGGGTATCATTTGTAGCTAGGTAGTCTGTGATGCATTTGAGGATCTGTTCCAGCACCGCTATCTGGTGAAGCCAAACCCCTCCCGTCTTGCGTGACTTCAGCACTCCTAGAGTCACCTGTACAGCATCATGGTCGGAGAGGGCCGGTGTTGTCATCTTTGTGTGAAGTTGGCCTGGCATATGCTGTCCACTATTCTAGTGGGCTCCTTGCACTAGTCCAAACGACCCTTATTGATGGTAGGTTTAAAGACAACCTATATAGAAAGCTATCCTAGTGGTAGCTGTGGAGAGCAGCCTTCAGGCTAAGTCTTGAAGAAATGTAAAGCAGCTTGTTTTACCAGTCTATAATCTCGTGAATGACCAAATGAAAGGAGAACCTCACCAGGTATATATAGAAAATATATGTATTTATTCCAAACACATCCCACTAGTCTCTTTAGGAGGCTAGTGGCAAAAGTACATACGGTAAACTTATTTAGCACACAGTAAATTAGCACAGTATACGTTGAGCCCTAGGGGCGTACCAAATCATATATTAAGAAAGTGGTATAAGAGCCACGACTGACATAGATACAAGGCCTAGAGCCTTTTAGAAACGCTGGGGCCACCAAGAACCACCCACGGTAGTGACACAAGACACCCATGGGGGAAGAGTGCAGTGTCTAAACACAGCCACAAATCACCATTAGCCTCTATGGGGAAAGTCGCGGTTGGAAACTTACAGATTAAGGACATTTAGAAGAGGACTTGGAGAAAACCCCTTTACAGCTAGGAGGTTCTAGAGTAAACACTCACGGGACCACCAGAGTACTCGAGTTACCTCACCCAGGGAAGCGGGTGCATAGATGTCTTTTCGTGTCAGGTTCGTCGTCGATTTCAATGGAGAGCTGCTGCAAAATGCTATTGGCGTCCAAATGGAAAGTGTCTGGGTGGATCCAAGGGTGGATCAGAGATCTGAAGAACTGAAAGCAGAGGGGACAGAGTATGGGTCACTAGCCAGTGACCAGGCAGGTGATGAGCGGATGCTCACTGATGTCAGATTCTTTCAGATGTAGAAGGTGAAGATTGACTCTTCAGCCACGAGGTCCCAGAGATGTCGACGACAACCAGGAGCTGAATTCTAGCTGTCTCACAAAGGATGTCGAGTGCTGCAGTGTCGGTATCCAGATTGGACTCAACAAGCCTTGGCAACAGCAACCCACACAGAAAGCAGAGATCGGCTTCGGTGCAGACCAGCAAGGTCTGAGAGTTTCACTTAGTAGGGAGTCAGGGCACATCTGGAGCAACCAGGGAAGCCCACGGAAATGTAGAGTTACCTTTGAGGGGACCCACCAGTCAACACAGTAGAAATCGCGAAGGAGCCTCAAGCAGAAATGCAAGAAGCAGACCCACTTAACACTTGTGGAGTGTAGGCCCACAATCTTCAGTGTAGATGATGCTCGGGGCTTGGGCCACAAGTAACCCACAGCACAACTTCAGAAAAGCTCGGGGAGTTAATGCACTTAACAAATATGCACGGTGACAGGAGTTCTGGTTCCACATCACTCGTTCAGGCTGCAGGTCTCAGCTTTGCTGGGGACTCAGGTCGGCCTTAGAGAAGTCTGGAAATCCTCTTCCAGGCTGCAGATACTTTGGGATCCAGCGGGAGCGTCGAAGGTGCAGACCGGCAAATGCTTTGATGGTGCCTGTTTGAACAGGGGAGTCATTCCTTGACCCCAATGGAGATTCTTCCGTCTTCTAGACAAAATAGAATGTCGAAGTCCCAGGATATATCTTGCAGAGTTTCGTACAGGTGTAATCTAAAGTCTTAAGGACTGGGTTCCTATACTTATACTAAGTTTAGGGGTGGGACTTACTCTAAGGTCCCACCTATGGGAGGACACAGGGAGGGTGTGGTTACACCCCTTTCCCTCTGTCCAGTTTTGCACCAGAGCAGGGGCTGAGCGCCCCTGCAACCGGTTTGAACTGGGGCATGCAAAGGGATACCAAGTGTGCCCCCTGCACTGTCTGAAAGGCATTCTAGGAATGCACCCACCCAACCCCAATACACTAAATTCTGTCTGGGAGGTGGTTACACCTCCCTGTGACAGGAAACCTATTGTACAGGCCTCCCTTGCCGGAGTTTCGTCCAGCAGCAGGAGGTCAGACTTGTGTCTGTGACTGCAGCATCCATTTTGTGATGCTGTGGCTCTTTTAAACTATTACCGGTTAGGTAAGTGTGTACATGTCTTCTCCATCTAGAAGGGTGGGACTCTATCCATGCCGCAAGGACTGGTGGGAAGGTAGGTTTCCAAAGTGTTTGACACCAAACACAACATAATTCCATGCAGCCATTCCAATGTTAGCATTTAACGTGTATAATATAATGCACTTAAGAGAATATGGTCTGGCAGCATCACAGAACAGCATCAGATAATAGAGTCCAAACGCTGCAGAGGGGTCCTGCTCATGCATGGGCACCCTCGCACACACAACCAAGCACTCTGCCTTCAGGATTGATAAGGCCTGCCATAGGAGTGACTTATAGGTTTATATGTGTCAGTGATTAAAGGTAGATATAGGTAACCTATATCTTAGTATGTGGTTTATGCACCACCTTACCCAGGCTGCAGTAGCAGACCTATGGTGCTAATTTGAAAGGCTTCCCAGGTGTGGCATAATACATGCTTTAACCCCTGGTAGGCCTCTGGGGTAGCTATGCCCTTAGTTTCATATACTAGGGACTCAACAGGGTAACCCAGTAAACAATCTGGAGTGTACCTAAAGTACATGCAATCAATTTAGAGAGAAAGCAGAAAGGCTGGGGTCCTGGATAGCGGGGCCCCAGCCAGACTAAAGTTGAAAAACAGTGAAACACCAGCAAAAAGTGGGGGTAACCATAGTAAGCAGATCCTACTCTCCTACAATCTTGACCTCCCTCACCAATGTGTTCACCTCCGAAGTGCCCAGCAGATGGTCCAAATGTGCATATGTGTGGTGTACGTGGGAGTAGTAGGAGAATTGCATGGCGTGCGGGTGAGCTGCTCTCCACATATCTATTAACCCTTGATCGTTTAACCACTTCCACCCCTCCACAGAAATTGCCCCTGTCTGAGCATATCTATGACTAGACCAATACGTTGATGTATCCATGACCAGATTTAGATCCCCTCCAACTATTACCCAGCGTTCCTGCCCTCCCGGAACTTCTAACAGGGCTGCCTTGAGGAATCTCTCTTGACCCGAATTGGACACATAGAGAGACCCCACCACCAGGGGCAAGCTCCCTATCCAGAATTTGTATGATAAAAGCCAGCCTTTGATCTCTGCTATTTTGCCTCCCGCCTTCCCCGCGAATCCCTTGGCCACTAACAGAACCACCCCTGCTTTTTGTCCTGTGTAGAAGAGAAGAACTGCCGGGGGAATGCTCTAGACCTCATCCGAGGCCAATCTTTAGGCAGAAGGTGGATCTCCTGTAAGAGGCATATGTCCGCCTTGGAGTGCTCGAGATATGCTAGTATGGACTTCTTTTTGTTAGGGCTATTTAAGCCGTGTACATTGAGTGTTAGGATGCGTGTTTCAGAGTGTGTCATGGAGGACCAGAGTACTCTTGCCACTGTGACTGCCTTCGAAGTCCCCCCACCACCCTAGCCTCCCTCTCCAGCCCCTAGCCTCTGTCTAACACCTATGCTGCTTACATTAACATGAACTTTCCTTCCGCACACCAGTTCCCCACCCTAACCCCAAACTAAATTCCCCAACTCCCCCCATTGTCCAGAGCCTGCGGGGCTTCTTCGCGTATCTCTGGAAGTAAAAAGTAACCCGGGGCATTCCGTGACTCAGTACCTGGATCGACTCATCCTCCCCACCCCTACCGCATTTCAATAGATGCTATCCCCCTTTCACTCAGGAGCTATGAGTAGATGCACTGTCCTTTAGCACTGACTCCAATGCGGCCTTTCGTTCCTGCGCCATTTCCTCTGGATCAGGCCCCCTGGAAGCCCCTGAGAGCTGTCTCGAACCCACTCTTTCACGAGGCGACCACTGACTGTTGCTGGGCTTCTCTTCTGGACTACATGACGGCATGCCCAATAGCTCTCGGGCCTGCTGTAATGAACAAATCTGGTGCAGCCTACCCTCCCTCTTAAATATGATGCGGAAGGGATGGCCCCAGGAGTATGCCACTCCTTTTTCGCGCAGATGAGAGGTCACCTCCCGGAAATCTCTCTTTTGGAGGGTGATGGCTGCAAAGTCCTGGTACAAAGTTATGTTGTGGACCTGGTATTGGATGGGATTTTTCGCCCTGGCTGCACTTAGTATGTCTCCCTTCAGGGGGTAGTCTGGCAGGAAGGCAAGGATATCCGGGGTGACACCGGGGCCCTCCCGCGCAACCCCACTCTTTGAGCTCTGTCAATGCGTATCTCTGTGCCATCTGCGTCCCCTAGCATCTCCTGAGACAGGGCTTGGAGGTATTGGACCAGGTCTGGACCTTCCCCGTCTGACGGAACTCCCCAGATCCGTATCTTATTCCGTCTGGAGTGATTTCCAAATCGTCTGGATGTGTCTGGAGGTTGATTTGCTGGTCCCGCAATCAGATTACCTCTTGCTGGAGTTGTGTCACATCCTCATCTTTTGTTTGCTCCTGGTCCCCGATCGCAGCCACGTCTGATCTCCCTACTTCACTTTTCAGGGTTTGGAAATCTTCTCTCAGGGTATTGAATACTGTCTCCAAAAAAGCCAGAGTGACCGGGCCCTCCGCCCCTCCCCGGCTGAGAACATCGGAAGCGGTTTGCTGAGCATGTCTTTCAATGTACGGTCCTTTTTAGACCACTACGTCATCATGGCTTTAACGGGAGAAGTGGTCGGAAACTCCGGGTAGGGTGCCTTTCGTGTTCCTTGCGCAAGACCCAAGCAGATATATCGCAATGATGACCGGGCCTCTCTTGACTTACAGCCAACTCTATTGTTTCCCCTCCTCCAATGAAGGTGAGGCTCTTGCCCTTCTTGCACTCTCTTTGGTCCCTATCGACGGATCTATGACATAATATCGACAGACAGAATATCGACATACAAAAATATCGACACAAAAATATCGAAATCAAAAATATCGGAGTCATATCTTCATAAAGGTAAGTACAAAAATATGGAAAAATTAATATCGTAGTACAAAAATATCGAAATTAAAAATATCGTTTTTTTAAATGTATAAATAATAATGTAAAAATAATTTTAAAATACATATAATTTTACAAATATTAAATAAAAACATTAAAACATAATTACAAAATTAAAACTAATACATATACATTTAAAATAAATTAAAAATTTAAATTTCATTTAATTGATTTAATTTAAATATAAATTTATTTTATTTTTACCCTGTACGCCTGTACCCCAAAAACCCAAAACTGACCCTGAACCCTAAAAATACCCCTTTACCCAAAAACTGAAAACTGACCCTGAACCCAAAAAATACCCCTTTACCCAAAAACCCAAAACTGACCCTGAACCCTAAAAATACCCCTTTACCCAAAAACTGAAAACTGACCCTGAACCCAAAAAATACCCCTTTACCCAAAAACCCAAAACTGACCCTGGACCCTAAAAATACCCCTTTACTCAAAAACTGAAAACTGACCCTGAACCCAAAAAATACCCCTTTATCCAAGAACTAAAAACTGACCCTGAACCCTAAAAATACCCCTTTACCCAAAAACTGAAAACTGACCTGAACCCAAAAAATACCCCTTTACCCAAAAACTGAAAACTGACCCTGAACCCTAAAAAAAACCCTTTACCCAAAAACTGAAAACTGACCCTGAACCCAAAAAATACCCCTTTACCCAAAAACTGAAAACTGACCCTGAACCCTAAAAATACCCCTTTACCCAAAAACTGAAAACTGACCCTGAACCCTAAAAATACCCCTTTACCCAAAAACTGAAAACTGACCCTAAACCCCAAAAATACCCCTTAAAAAAACTAAAACATATAAAATTTAAAATATTATTATATACTTACCTATACTTACGTTGTAATGGTATGCGTTGTAAAGGTTATTTCCCCGGTGGATAGCGTAGGGGTAAAAATTTACTATTCACACTCCAGAGGGTGCAACAGTAGGGAAAGCGTTGGATAGCATGGGGGTAAAAATTAATTCCCACACTACTCCCACTTTAACACACAACACACTACACATATAAAAAAGACAATTAATATAAATTTCAATTAATCAATTAATAACAATTAATATTACTAAATTGATGTAATTATAAATGAACTAAATAACACATTAATTACTAATTAATTAACAATAAATACCAAAGAAAATTACAATCTCTTTAATTAATTAAATTTAATTATATCACACCCTATCCCCCTATAAACACACAACCCACTACACAGAAATAAATCATATCATTTATTCACTTAATAAATATTAATTACCAATTAATTATTATTTAACAATAAAAAAATATATATATTAGCACATTAACTCTAAATAATTTAATTACATAATTAATATTATTTAATTACCAATTAATTATTAATTAACAATAACAACACATTAAATATATTAGCACATGAACTCTAAATAATTTAATTACATAATTAATATTATTTAATTATCAATTAATTATTAATTAACAATAACAATAAAGTAAATATATAAGCACATTAGCTGTAAATAATTTAATTTACTAATTAATATTATTGTTTCCCAATTAATTAATTAACAATAACAAAAAATTATATATATAATTACTCTAATTAATGTAATTAACTAATTAATATTAATTAACTGCCAATTAATTATTAATTAAAAATATGTACAAAATTATATTAATTAATTAACTAATTAATATTAATTAATTACCAATTAAGTATTAATTAAAAATATTTACAAACATATATTAATTAATTAATTATTATTAAATTACTTCCCACCCTATTCCCCTATAAACCCACAACCCGCTCTGATACTAAAACGCAAAATGTAAACAAATTTACAAATTTTCAAACATACATTACAAAACATGTTTAACAAACATATAAACAACACATTAAAATACATAACACTAAACAAAATTTCGATATTATTAAATTCGATATTAGTAACATACATACCTTAAAAAAACGATATTCTGTCTGTCGATATTTTGGACATCGATATTCTTTACTATCGAAATTAAAACATCGATATTATTGTATATCGATATTTTAATTTCGATATTTTGTCTCACTACCCCTATCGACGTCCAGCTATCCCGAGAGAGTAATCTTCCACGTAACTGTGGGGCAACGCTTGCAATGGAGGGGCACCGTGGAGGCCCAAATGGGGTAACAACCACCCCCCTAGGCAAGACGGGCGCCAGTCAATCCCCCTGGCTGAAGCCCCTCATACACCATTACTCCCTCCACTAGACTGCCGATCGTGCTTCAATAGCCAGTAGCCCCGACACTCAAATTCCACTGTGAAGCTAGAGGCCCCTGCCTCCTGGGGAACGTCAAAGGGCCCCTCGCAGCCGTGTGTGGCCGCCAGCTGATTCGTCTGGCCGATGCCTTCCTACACCACTGAAAGCCCTTTCCACTCACGCGCCACTGCACCTTTGTCACAGGGCCACCCCAGTAGTTGGTCTGCTCCAGGGCAGTTGAGGCCAAGATCCCCAGGGGAAGTGGAAATGTCCTTTGTGGATGCTAGGGACTAGAGGCTCCCCACACCCTCCACGTTGGCACCTGCCCATTATCAGTGCTGCTAGGCCCTGCACCACCTAAGGGGCTAAGTGCGTGGGTCCCCCTGTCATATGAATCGGGCCACCGTCAGTGTGCTGTCATCTGTTGGTGCTGATGTCTGGGTCGCGTCATAGCTGGCTAGGTTCCCCAGCACAGAGCTTGGGCTTGTGTCCCAAGTACCAGAGGGCTCCAGCCGAGTCGTCTGGTAGGTGTCCCCCTGTGTTGCGCTCGCCCCCCACTGCTGCTTCCCAGTAGCTCTTACAGCTGAGGGGCCCTCTGGTAGGGGAGCGGATCCGCCGATGCCTGTGCCGGGTCTACATCTACGGGGCTGCTCCACCTATGCTCCTCTCCACCCCCAGTGGCTGCAGTGTCCGCTCGGTCTGCCGGGCGCCCGCTCTGATGCCGGCTTTCTTCTCCCGCCTCAGAATTCTGCACGGATGCCCACAGCCAGCTGTGGTAATCCCTGCGGTGCCCCAGCACCGAGGTATAGTTGTTTTCAGGTGTGGAGGCCCGCCACCAACAACGCCCCCAGCTCTCTTCAGGCTCCATCTCAAGATGTGCCCGGCCCGGCCGCCACTTTAGCCCACCACGCTGTTGGCCGTCTCCAGATCAGCCGCTCATTCCGGCCCCCAGCCGCCTTGCTCCCATGTTCAAAGCTACAACGGGGCTGGAGGTAAGATCACCTTTCTTTTTGTAAGCCAAAAATGGGGTCAAGGTACACTTTTGGAGCAAGATCGGGGTCCCAGCAGCGGGGAGACGAAGGAAAACACGTCTCACCCGCTCCTTATCTTGGCCACGCCCCCAGCAGATCCTTTTAGAAACTTCACATGTTCAGCAGTTAAATCTCCAAGCTTTGTTCCAATTTTGCTCATAGTGTCATCACCCATAAGAATATGTGCCTAAATAAGAACGCTGGGTCAGGTTTCCTGCACAGATTATGAAGCAGGATTGAGTGTCTTTTCTCGCCTGTTCCATAACATATCCATAACTCTGATAATCAATGAGTTATGAACATTGCAACATATCTAAGTAGCACAATAATAACATCTGTGTCATTTGACAGTGTAATAAATAATTGGAAATAACTTGAACATCCCACTCTCAACATCTGGCACACCACAAAGATCAGCTTCCTCCAATTGGTTAAGTTCTTGAACAATGAAAGTGTTTTTTGATGAGCACCCCTACTCCCCTGGATCCAGTAGTATACCCTGCATGTGCTATTAAAGTACAACCAAATCAACTAAGAGCTTTCCATTGGTTGCCTTTTAAATGCATTTCCTATAAAAGAACAATGTCCGGGAAATATCATTTGATGTATTGTAAGACCACTGAACCATTTAACTTGCCATTAAATCCATTCACATTCCAGAACCACACTCTCAAAGGTGTCATTGATGTTATGCAGTCCTCCATTGCTGACAGAGTCTCTGAGACATTTATTTCCGAACTGTGGTATGCTTACACACCGTTAAGTTTCATTGTATTCCTGTGCAATCCCCAACTTCCCAACCCGCAGAGGGTCTGTCGCCCTAGAACGTGCATCAAACAACTGTAACCGGGGGTATCTTGGCCACTCCAATGTGGGTTTACCACAGAGTAGAAACAGAAACAGACAAACACACCCTTGGTAAAGAACCCTTCTTAGCACAGTCACTTATTTAAATCCCCATGCTGAGTTTATTACCTTAAGTAGACCCCTCCTATTTGTCATGTCCACGTCATTGACACTGTCTGTAACAAGGTAGTCTTGTGTTTTCTTTGTCCCACTAGCAGCCTTTTGACTTAGGTCCATTTTTACCTTACTTCTGAGTGCTGCGTCTTACTCCATAACTTTTCCACTCACTCCAGGAGCCAGCAGTTTTGTCTCCTCTCTTACTCGTGGTTCCTGGTTTGCCATGCAATTTTCCTGTTGTCCTTGGCCACGAGTCCTGCCTTTGCCTCTTTCTCGATTTGCTGGTCGCCAACCCTCTTGCCACTCCCAAGCCTCTTCAGGGGTTGTGAAGTGCCATGTCTTCACAACCCCTGTTGTATCACTTGTAGTTTTGCTGGGAAGAGCATCATATACACTCTCTCAGTTCCTCGTTATCGTGTGGGGCTCAGGCTCGGCACCTCATTACCTTTTTTTCCCGGGTCTGTGGCTTCCACACTGGGTACCACTTGTGTGGGCGCCTGCCATCAGGAACACGATGTGGCCCAGCTCTCTCTGCATTCTCTCCCATAACGTCCAGACAGTCTCCTACCCATTGTTCCCCTTTTGTGTTGCTTTGCGAATCGGCTCTCTGCACTCCTGATCTCAGCATCAACACTTTTGACCTCAGTGCACTGTTTTATTCGTGCAGAATAATGTATTCCAGGGTTCCACCCCTAATTCAGTGGAACTCGGCTAGGACACAGCCATTTTCACTCGCGGCCAAGCCACGCTCACAAGGTTATATTTTTATGAACAAAAACTTACCAAAATGAAAAAAATACAATGTAGGAAACTGGAGATATGATTTGAGAAAGAATAAACACTTTATAGTGCTTTAAAACATTTAGCTGCAAGTATAAGTGCAATACAATGTGTTAGTCACTACAAACGACTTGCCGTCCAACGAGATGGTAGGATACCAAAGTTAATACACAATGCGGGTCAGAATAATTTAAATAGTCGGTGATTTCAGCAGGTAGGGATTAGCTCAGATGGAGCACTAATTCCCTTTACCTACTTTGGTATCCGACCACCTTGTGGACGGCGAGCTATTTGTAGTGACTAATGCTGTGGGGCTAAGAATTGCTAGATATATGACGGTTTTTATAATTTTTTCGGACTGGTCTATTAAATTCCATCGCTCCATGGATTAATTCTTTCTGGTTACTCACCACATCAGTGGGCAGACCCAGATTTGTTCGTGTGGGTTCAATTGAAAGTTCTTTATCATTTGGAAGGTCCCTAAATATATTTTTCGACCTCTAAAATTACATACTGGATGCTCTGAACTATGTCCTGATGATGACCAGACTAACTTGTTTTGGTTGAAACGCCATCAATGCTCATCTTTGGCACACATTAAAGAGGACGCATTGTTTGCCAATCCTGTTTTTGCAATTGTCTGCATCAGTTGTCTTTTTGTATATTCTCCTTGTCCATTGTTTTATAGTTTACACTGTAAATTGTTATTTTTGTATTGTCAGCTGTGTAACTGTATGATCACCTGTTTGTTCATTGTTTCATTATAATGTTTCTATTTTTTTGCTTCAAGTAAAAATACGCTATTTTCAGTTTATGGGTATAATTTTCTAGATACATTTTTCTTTGCAATTTCTCCGTGTATTCCACTTTTTATTTTGATTTTCTAGTCTTATTTTGCCTTGAATCATTGTTGTTCTTATATACTTTATTGGCCGTGGCCCAGGGTCAGGTAATAGGCCTGCCCCTCTTTTATGTAACCACTAAAAACATATAGCGCCACTATGGGACATCTAGTTGCGCTTGACCGAGATAACATTTTACCTTCACATATTCATTTTTCTAGATGTGTTTGACTCGACGTTGAGCAAGGCACTTCGTCAGGCCGGATTCAGTTCAGGTTCGCCGGCTTGACTTTGTGCGAGGCCCCGGTCAAATCCTGGTAGACAGGAGCTCCAGATCTTTCAGAGGGACAAACTTGAAATCTTGGCTGGGTCACGGTTAAAGGGCCTGCTTCACTGTGGATTTCCAGGCAGTCACTTGATGGACCATTTCCCCAAAGTTTCTCCAAACTTCTGAAGCTTCTTCCTGAAGTTCCACTTGAGGGAGAAAAGTGTCCAAAATACAAATCCAAGGGTCTGGATTCTCCTATATGGCCCTTGGGATGTCTGGACTACAATTCTCACAATTCATCTGTCCAAATCAATAAAAGTCCACTGGACGCCCTCCAGGAAGGGGATTCTTAACGGAGAGGATGCAGGTGGGCTCTGTTAACCTGAATCTTGCAAGGGGTCGACTGCTTAGACTTTCAGAGTTAGGCAAAGCCCTTCTTGTGCAGAGTCCCTCAGAGTGAAGCAGGTGTAGTCCTCGTGAGTGCATGATCTTGAGCCAGCAAATCTGAGGAGCAGTGCAGGTCTTCCATATTTATCCATTGTCACTGGGCTTCAAGCAAGGGAGCACTCCTGACACATGGGATGCTGGGTGCCACCCAGGTTATATCACAGAAAGCATCATTCTTTAAAAATCCAGCAAAGAGAAATACTCTCCAGAGGATCTAGATCAAGCTAATCCCAACCTACTGGTATGGCTAATTTTCCAAAATACTCCATTTCAAACCCTCTCCTTAATTTAATTTCAGAGGGTCCTGTGTGGCTGAAAAAGCAGGATGTGGGGTGGGCCTGTGCTATCCTAAAGTGACATTCTCCTTTTGAAGAACAGTTTGGCTACTGCTCACCCCATCCTGCCACCTGGTTTCCAGTTTGTACTTCTCTGCCCACAGGAAACCTATTGTGTCAGGGCACCTCACACCTTATCAGGCAGCACTGGCAGAGACTGGGAGCAGGCTGCCCAATCAAGAGAGAACAGCTGGAAAGCTGGACTTTGGCTTACAGAAAATAACTTTTGTTATTTCCTGTAATAGGTATTACAAATCCAACAATGTCAAGTTGTTGGATTTATCTCCACTATTAATTTGATACCTTGAAGTATATTTTACTTCAATAAAATATTACACTGTTAGCCTATGGCTCTATTCAAGTCAATGGGGTAAAATCAAATTGGCATTTTTTCCCTCATCAAGGAAACATATTTTATAATGGCCCTGCTTAAAGGCACCAGGTGCTGTCTACCCCTGGGTACCTACGGGGGACCTTAGGGGTGACTTATATGTAAAAATACGGTCATTTGAGAATTTGGAAGTGCTTTTAAATCCAAAGTCGAATTTGCATAATATTTCAATTTAAAAGCAGCCTGCAAGGAAAGACTGGCCTTTAAAATAACAGCAGGTACCACAGTAGCACACACTCCAGTGCAGGAAATTTACTGGGCCTTTAAAACTCCCTGCCCTATTTTATACCAGGGACATATAGATAGATTGCACCCTCCTTGCCTTATCATCTACCACAGACTTACAGGGATCTGTTATTCCCATTTGTAATGATACCAAGTTACTATGTACTTTTAACACGGAATACAGGACCTGGGTCTGGTTAGCAGAGCCCAGGGAATAGTCAGAGTCAGAAAACCAGCATCTAGTGGGCAAGATGGGGGCAAAAAGTGTGGGGGAGCACAGTAAACAAGTCTGGATTTCTTATATATACATTCCATCATGGAATGTGATACTCAGGTTTGCTGTCTCTGACTGGAACTGTAAAGTCTGCGAATACTAGCATCTTCAATTAGTCCATATAGGCATAGTTTGCCTATATTCCTTTGTTAGTTGGGTAATTCTATTATGACGTTGTAGTGGTTTGCTACTTCTATAATTAGGACATATGAAAGACTTGGGCTCAAACAATGTATGCTAGGTAAGTTGAATTTTTATACTTGTAGACAAATTGGGAGTTTCTGGGTATATTTTTTAAATGGTATTAATCATTGCTTGTTTGATCTCAATGATGCTTTATTGGGGATATGAGCTGTTAGTTTTGTTTTTTATTTGATTTAGTAGTTTCTGGTATGTTTCTCTTTGTTAGGTAAAGGTGCATACGCTAAAGGTATTTTTATTTTGTGGTATTCATTAGGAATTGTGTACGTTTGTGTGGATGGTAGAGAGTCTGATTCAAACATGCCTTCCAGCATGCATGTGTTGCTTTCTATGAATCTCAGCAGGTTGTTTTCTGTTGCATAAATTACTATTCTTCTTTCATTGTTAGTGTAGTTATACATAATGAAAGCTTTCTTGCCATATGTTGTAGTTAAATGATCGTGGATATGTCTTGGAATTGTTCAGTAGCTGCAGGGTTTTCAGTTGTTGCTTTTTTCTCGTTCTCGATATGAGTGTTTTTAAGTTTGGGATATCCTAGAATTGGCTGCAGTGTAGTACATTTGATATGTTATTGTTTAAAATAGTTCTTGTAGATTCTTGTAAACTAGTGCCGGATACCTCTATGTCTTGTAAAAACATTTCTTACAGACTTATTTTTTGGCGGGTAAGTGCCCTCTAACTTTTTGTACACTTTTGTTTTTAGTTGTAGGCATTCCATAACATGCAGTCAAATAATTGTTTGTACATTTCCAAGGCATATTTTTACTGCTTGTACTTTGTTGACTGATTTGATGTAGGTAGGCTCTTTCTGACATCACATTTATGGGTTTTAGGATTATATATTAAGAATATGTTTGTAACAACAATGGCATTGATTAAGAGTTTGGTGATCATCTACGACACCGCTGGACCGGTGGTATACCGTCTGCTGTATTACAAGTTGTGCTGTCTGAAATGCTAACAGTGGGTACGGCGGTCTATCCGTGGGTCCGCAGCAGTCTGAAATGTCGGCGGTGCCTCCACTGAAGCTGCCAGGCAAGCGGTCCAACTACTGAGCGCTTAATGACTACACATTCATACTCGGGGTCTCCAACCAGTAGCCAATAAGCAGCAGTTATCCAACAGTGGTTGACTCCCATGGTACGTGCCCAAAAAAACAACACAACAGTGACCATTAGATAGATTTAAAAACTACAAACCTAATGTGCTTTGGCAAGTAGACCCGCCTACAAATAAGACTATAAAACTCAAGACAGGCACCAGAGTTTTCTGCAGCCTATTTTTCATCTTCCAATTTAGCACTCTCCACCACCTGTAATTTTAGTTTTACACCTTTTTACTTCTATCGCTTGTTTGTTTTTCATTCATTTACGAACTCACATTTTATTTTTTCACAATGTCTGAGGAAAAAGAGCAAGCTTCCCTGAGCAAGAGTTGACAGTCATGGTGGATGAAATCCTTTGAGTAGAGCCACACATTTTTGGAGCACAAGTCGAGCAGACTCCTCTCAGTAGGAAAACTGAATTGTGGGAAAGGATAGTAAACAGAGCGAATGATTTGGTGCTACTATGCGGGTGAATGAAAAATATTTGTGTAAGAGGACAGACTGGTAGAAATTGTTAAATAGTGTCTCAAAACTATGGCATCTAATATAGTGCAGTATCAGTCCAGCCATCTAATCAAAAATGCCACTGCATTACATTCATTGGTCAATCGGTGTATATTGGTGCATACAAAGACTTTCAAGGTGAACCACAAACTGACAAACATAACATAAACATACACATGAAAGAACATTGATCACCTACATGGCTTAAGTATTGCCAATTTTGTGGTTCGGGCAGCATTACCCAAAAAAGAAGCTGTTACACTACGGAGTTTGTTTGATTTACAACCAGTTCAGGGCCACCACAAATGTGGGACCTGTACGTGTTGTGACCAAACAATGGAAGGAGACGTTTTTTCGCATCTTTTGGAAGCACTCAGCGTTCTCAAACTGTAAAACGAAGAACGTAATTTATGGAGTTTTATGTCCTTGCCACAAACTATATGTAGGCAAAGCTTCTCAGGAAATCCGACAACGGATTACTCAACATAAATCCAGAGTACGGAGGTTTGTGGCCAATGCACCATTTGTCACTCATTGGCAGACCAAAGGGCATACAGAAAATGACTTAAAATGGACTGTCCTCTCTAAGGTGGAAATTGATGCCAGAGGCGGTGATATGGAAGCCAGACTCAGTCAGCGTGAAGCACAATTAATCATGAGATTTAATACGGTAATAAATGGGCTCAATTAACTTTCTGAGATTCTGCAGGCACTTTAAGATATCCGTTTTGCCCCCTGTGTACAGAATAAACCCGCCACACAACTTGACTTTGTAACACAAGCAGGCAGAACATCGCTTGGCCCTGTTCACCGGCCCACAAGTTTTCAGTAGGCAGCGCGATCACGAGATCTAGCACGTGCCCGTTCACACTGTTTAACTACAACTCCCAGGCCTCCATTAGGCATATGAGGTCTTCCGGGTAGTGCTTGCGTCCCGTCAGACTCCGCCGCGGGACGTGACCTGAGTTGCAGGAGAGTGAACCTCCGTTCGAAGGTACTTTCGGCCTCATTAAACCCCGACTTTGGGGTCTTGGCAACCCATTCTGTGTCCAGCTGTGGTCATTGATTTCTATCATTCGGTTGTTTCAGGGGAATTGAAAGCTCCTTCCATGTTGCCCGCCTGGGTGTGCAGACCCGCACTGGAAATGAGACGCAGTCCGCGCCCCTCCAGCTGATTCATAAACAACGCCAGGACAGCGTTCCCTCATTGTGAAGGTAAGACTGGTCCTTAAAGGTTGTTACACATTGTGCGTGTAGACTGCTCCTGCTCCAGTTTGGTTTTAGCACTGAGTTTACCGCTAACTTGCCTTCTAGCTGCAATTGAAACTACAAGTTCCAGACACCCTACGTGATGTCCGTCCTTTGGTATTCGATAGCCCAGGCATTAATTGCTCCGACTGACAAGTGACCTCCTCCTCTTGCCATTTGTGACCGACTGCCTTTAGGTAAAACCAATACTTAGCTCTATGCCCACAACGAGGTTGACAGCAGGTTTTAACAAGAACGGACTAATTTGTTACTTACAGTATGATGTTGTTCTCTCACAGAAATACACGCTTGCTTTGATCTGACTGAAGCACATTCTTGAAAATTAAGGTAGGAGGCTTACAGTGAGCTTGGCGTTTGTAATTTGGTGTTTTCTTTGATATACTGAATAAGTTCTTGAATGTAAGGAGGTTTCTTTGTATCCTCTTTCAGATATCCTTTTTTGGTCCTGATGAGAACCGGACAAAGGGTCCGGTTTGAAACGCGTCGACCTTGTTGTTGTATCCTGTGTCAAAACAAATGTGTACTATTAATGGTTTGTTTCAAAGTGTATCTTTAGTGCTGGGTATGCAGGATGACATTGTAAACCAGATTTATCCCTGCAAAACGTGTTTTATTCACAATTGAAACTATCCCACTCCTTGAAGTAGGATCCAATTTCTGTTGTTGCATGTCTGATTTTGGTAGTTTGAATGTTTGAATGTTAATGCGAGTGTCAGTTGAGTCAGGTTATGATTCAGGTAACGAGTATGAAAGAGGTTGTCTAAATGAAGTCTATTGTATGGCAATTTTTGTGCACGTCTGTTTCTTTCAATTATTGTAGCTGTCACACATATTTATGAAATATTTTGTATTTTGGGTTAGTATGCCTGAACTCAGAATATAAAGATGCATCTTTTAGTAAAGGTGATTATTTCAGCATGTGTTTCAAAATATCACTTTTAGAAAGTAGGTATTTTCTTGCTTAGCCATCCTGGGTGCCTCTGCTAGGATGTGTATTGACTGTCTGGCTTTGGGGTGGTAGAGGTTGGGGATGTGCTGTGGATCCAGAGAGTCTATATTAGTCAGGAATGGGCTGAATAGACCTGGACTACATTTAGAGTAGTGGGAGGATATTTCCCTACACCTGAGTGGGCCTGGTCTGCTGCAGACAATGCTGCTGCTGCAGACCTTCTGCTGGGAAGCTGGGCCAGAGAGGACCAAACTGGTTTGGGCTAAGCACAGGCACTCTCTGCCTGAGAGGACAAAGGAATTTTGAGTATAAATATTTGAGCCTAGAACGTCAAAAGTCTTTTGGAACAGCATAATTATATACCTGACAATCTAGATTGGCCAGTGCTTCTATCAGAGGCTGGAGGTAGATATTAAAAAGCAAGGGGGGCAGCGCAGAGCCCTGCGGAACCCCACATGGTAAAGCGCCATGCCTAGATGTACATTCCTCTATTTGGACATTTTGGGACCGATCTTTCAGGAAGAAAACAATCCATTGGAGGACTGTCCCAGTAACTCCCAGCAGATGGACACAGGCCACCAATTGTGCATGGTTCACCGTGTCAAATGCGACTGAGAGGTCCATTAGGATCATCACTTAGGGGAGCTTCTTATCAGCTGTTAGCCATAGCTCATCCAGTACTGAGAACATCACTAACTCAGTGCTATTGTGAGCTCTAAATCCTGCTTGCTTAGAATGTAGCAGCTGATGCTCTTCCAAAAAAGATGAAAGCACTATGAGCACATGTTGCTCAAGCACCTTAGCCATGAATGGAAGTCTGGAGATGGGTCAAAATTTCTTCAGATTCTTAGGGTCCGCCCATTATTTTTTTTACAGTGGGATTACTATGGCGTCCTTAAATTTGTGTGGGAGTCTTCCTGTTGCCAGGGACAGGTTCAATAGGGATAGTATCTCCGGCCCTACCACTGGTCACCGGAAGACCCCTGCCCTTCTAGGGTGTTTAAAATGGGTCTACCACTGGGAGACCCATTTTAAACACCCTAGAAGGGCAGGGGTCTTCCGGTGACCCAGACTTTACTTTGACCATGATGTAAACTAGACCGTTTAAATCAAGTGTGGGGAACTCTGCTGCATTAGCCAATATGGCCTAGGGGTGAGTAGTCCCAGGGCAGATTATAGACCATGCCATGATCTCCCTTACATGCGACATAGACTCAGAGGGTGAGCTTGTGATTACTCTGGGTGGGAATCATCTCTTCCACTAGATGAACGTCAATGGGATTCTTGCCACTTCTTTGAGAGACACCACGGCTTGCCAGACTACGGCAGTTGAAAGGTTGATTTCTACAGAGCAATAGACAGGCTTTGCCTCCTTAGTTCTTTCTCTCGGTCAGGAATATTTTATACCCTTAATCTGTTCTCCTACATTCTTCACTCATAGGCACCATCCACCCTCTATATTCTGGAGCAGCCCAGTGGCTCTCTCACCACTAACAAGATGTTAGGAGATTTCAAGATTGAGAGTTTTCCTTTTAAAGGGTTAGGTCTGCTGTACTTTGCTCTTTCCCTTTGGGCCATTTGCTTTATACATTCTCAGGCCTCCTGCACTATAGCAGACACACAATTTTGTTATCTGTCAGGCTGGGACATCTGCTAGTCTACTTACAAAGAAGATGCCTCAAGGACATAGTGAATTGTTGTAGGGTGTTTATTATGTGCCCTATCACCAGAGGTTCCTAGCCATGTCAACTGAGCAAGCAGCAATAAAAATAAATGACAAACCTGAATCTGTGTGAGGAAGGATGCTCCTGATGGAGCCAAATTTGAAGCTAATGTCTGAACATAAGTGGTGGAAAGTGGGTTATTAGGTAGTGATAAGTTGTGACTTAATACAAGTAATAAGGCCAGAACCACAATTAAAGGATCAGTCAAGGTCTCAATAAATAATTCCCATGCTCAACCCTTGGTAGCTGGCAACGAGCAAGCAGGCGTAACGTAGGAGACATGTATATAAAGCATTTAAAAACACCAATATATTTAATAACAAGACACAACACCCAATATTAACCCAACTCCAACTCATAAGAATAGGTTATATTTTTATTAAGGCACCAAAATGTCAAAACTCCAATGTAGGAAACTGGAGCTATAATTTTTTAAAGAATAAACACTTTGTATTGCTTAAAAACATATAGTTCCAATTTGAGACATCTGTCCATGCTTGACTGCGTCAAAATCAAAATTTGACCTTCGCACCTAGTCACTTTATTTTATGCGTTTTTATATAGTGCGGACTTTACCCGAAGGTGTCAGAGCGCTTCACAATAGGAACAGAACTGATACATGAGAACATTACAAGTGAACATTTTTCAAAAGGAAACATTACATTACATGAGGCAACAGTGACAATCGTGAGCAAACAAAATACAAGAGGTAGCAAACAGTGCATTACAGGAGGAAAAAGTGACATGTGTGCAGGTTACAAAAGCGTAGAAAGTACAAGTAGAGGTAAAATACTGCAATAAATGGAGGACACTCAAACACAAGAACAAACATTACTTAGGCAATGGTGGCACTTGTGCAAGTATCCTGTGCCTGCTGTCCTCTCCTTCTTTCCAAGATGGCGCCTGCGGCAGCGTCCTCGTCATGTATCTTTTTCTCTTCACGTCGAACAAGGCCCCTCTTCTGGCCAGATGTATTTTAACGTCATCGGCTTGAATTTCTGTAAGGCCTCGGTCAAATCCTGGAAGTCTGGAGCTCCAGAGCTTTCAGTGGTACAAACCTGAAATCCAGGCCATGTTGCAATTGAAGGTAGCTGGCTTGACGCTCAATGTCAAGTTGGTCACCTTTTGGAACTTTTAACCAAAAAGTTCCCAAACTTCACCAAACTTCTGGTTCTTCTTCCAGAAGGTCTCTTTGAGGGTTCAAAGTGTCACCAACACCAATCTAGGGGTCTAGAATTTCTGAGATTTTCTCTTGGGATGCTGGGGCTACAATTCCCACAATGAACTTAGACAAATCCATAAACATCCACTAGATGCATTCCAGGATGGAGACTTCTTGGTGGAGATGATGCAGGTGTCCTAGGTTACCATGTAGCATGCAGGGAGTCCACTCCTTAATCCTTCTTGAAGCAAGACAAAGTCCTTAGGGCTAAAGTTCCCAGTGTGCAGCCAGGGGTGCAGCCCATGGTTCCAGCAGGGGAGTCCATCTTCTCCTTTCAGTTTCAGGCAGCAGATCTGAGTTGCCATGAAGCTGGTTAATATATCCGAAGTGTTCCTGGGTGTCTTGCAAAGGGGTTCCATGACTAATGGGATGCAGGGTGCCACCTAGGTGTATGGCCGCTTCCTCCAAAGTGTGGCATATTCTTGCACCAGAAAGCACCATTCTTCCAAAATCCAACATAGAGAAATGATCTCCTTGGAGGTTAAATCAGAATGAGCCAACACACTGGCATGGCTGGAATTCCTTAACACTCCTCTTTCCTAATCTAATTATAGAGCCCCCTGTGTGGCTAGGGTTCAGGATATGGGGATGGGAGGGAGCCTGTGCTGTCCCAAAGTGTCATTCTTCCTTTGAAGATCAGTTTGGCCGCTTCACCCTTTCCTGCCTGTAGCGTCTGCAGCTGCAGTTCTCCTCCCGTAGGAATCCATTGTCTCTCTAGCAGGTTACTTAACACCTCAATATGACAGCTTGACTCAGCCTGGCATTGACTAGCCGATCAGGAGAGGGTATCTGGAAGGCTGGATTTAGGCTTATAGAAAAAAATGTAAATAATGTATTTTCTGTGATAGTTTGAGAGAGGTTTACCACCTACTTGGAGTAGGTGGTAAACTTCCCCTTCCCGTTGTGAGTAGTTTATCACCTACTAGAAGTAGGTGGTAAACTTTCATTATTTTGCAACCACAAATACGGTTGCAAAACAATCATATATTGGTGTTAGACTCACTGTTAGGAAGGGATGACCTTAGCACTCCCATTCCTTATACCGAGTCTCAAACCATATTTTGCGAGACCCTAGTAGGTTAGTGACTCGCAAAATATGTTTTTTGCATAGGGCAGACCAATTTTGTGGTGGCAAATTCCCATTTGCAACCGCCAAAAACGGTCATACATCTGCCCCTTGGTCACATATCCTGAAGTAGGTGAATGCTTCAAAAGTAATACCTCTCCAACTGTCTCATTTCCTGGAACCAAGTACGCCAATTCAGCACTTGAATCTCTAAAGGTGGCGAAGCAGAGCAATCCAAATGCTACTCAGGGGAGATGGTGTGGGCTAGTATTCTTAATTCACAATAGTCAATAGATATATACATTCAGGTAGAATGAAGTACCTTTGGTGATATCCTAATGCCCTACTTATATCACACTACACGCCTACTGGTTCCTGAACCCCATAAGCACAATAGCCCTCCAAATATACCAGATGCAACATTGCAATATAATGGTTTGACGTTTTAAATAATAGAGGCTTGTGAACTTAGTCAAGGGGTCACCATATCAATATCAATAACATCCATATGTAATGTTTGTCATGGTAAAACATTTCAAGGGGTTTTAGCATATATAAATCATGCCTACTGGCTGTGTCAGGGTATCAGCACAATCATAGAATCAGCCAGATATAATGTTTGTACCATACGGCATCATTTAAATCAATAGAACCAATACTACAGATGAAGGACATTTATTGTATTTGCAAATGTTCTTTGTTTATTGTTAATAAAACATTTTCATTTAATATCACAGATTTTTTTTAATGTGTGAGTCTTTCTTTACTTTCTACAGGTCACAAAATTAAGCCATAGGACCACCCATTTAAGGGTACCCACACTCAAAGGGTAGGAAGCTGGGTTTTTGTTGCAGTAATCCCCCCCCCACTTTTTGCCAGACTACTGATGCACTTTGACATGTTGTGCACTGGGTCCCTGTCATTCAGGTTCTCAGGGCCTGTGTTCTTTCCCTAAACCGTACCTTGTGCCCCCAATTGCACCTTTCTGGCCACATGTCAGTCCCTTGTAAAAGGTACCATAAATACCAAGGGCGCTGTGGCCAAGGAATGCCTCTATGGGCTGCAGTACATATTGTGCCACCCTTAGAGGACGTCTACCTTTACAAACATACACATTGCCATTGCAGTTTGCGTGTTTTGGTGCAGAACAAAGTAAAGAGTGGACATGGCACACATTCTGCGTGCCATGCCTACAACAAACTGCCCTGCATAGGTCAGCCACTCCTCAAGCTGGGTACACGATTCCAGTGGTGAGGGTACAGGCGAAAGAGCACTGTACCCCTACAGTGTCTTAGACATTGTAAGTGCCTTAATCCATTAAGAGTATTTGGTGCTGGTAGTTTGTCAGTACGAACTCTACAGCACCATAATGGCATAACTGAAAACTGTGACATTTGGTATCGAACTCCTCAGCACATTAAACCCACATTGATGCCTGTGTGGAATATAATAAAACATGCACTCATAGGGCATCTTAGAGATTCCCCCTGAAAAACATCCAGCCTCTGGTGGGTTCCCTGACTGGTACACACCAGCCTGCCACCACAAGCCATGTTTCTGGACCCCCGGGGTGGGATCCTTTGCTCCCTGAGCCCAGACAGAAAGCCTTTCTTGGGCGGAGGTGGTTACACCTCCCCTTGGCCAGGAAGATCCATCTTTGGCAGGGGAGCTTCAAAGACCATGCTGCCTTAGTAACACAACCCCCAGCCTCTCCTGCTATCAGGCACAGGCCCCCTTCTTGTCTCCCCTCCTTCTTGATGGGAAGACAGGCGGGAACAATTAGCACAGCCCAGAAAGTTTTCCCACCAATGCCAACCCCACCTCTCAGGTGGGGGAGGAGAGGCGATGCCAAATCTTCAGTGCCTGCCACCTTGCAGATGGCAGGCATTCTCGAATCAGGATTAGGGATTGTGCCCACTCCCTCAGGTGGGGTGAGCACACAAAGGGTATAGTCACCCTAAGGTCTGTAGCCCTTTTGCTACTGAACTCGAGACCCCTAAAATGCCCCCTAAATACAGTATTTAGGGAACAGCCCTGAACCAAGAAGCAGATTCCCGCAACCTACGAAGGAAGAAGGACAAAAGAAGATGCCCAGAAGAGGAGACTGCAGAGAAGAAGTGACTTGGCCCCTGCCCTACCGGCCTGCTGCAGTTTCCAGAGATACTTTCGTCCAGCAGCCAGCAACCTTCAGAATCCATGGAGGGACTTGCTGCCTTACTAATCAAAAAAGAACAGGGATTACCTGCCTAGGGAGTGTTTAAGGCCTAAAACTAGGTCCTATAGTATTAAGAGAACACCTCTGAACCCACAGGAACCATTCTCAACACATTGTTACAAAATTAGAAAAAAGATTCTTTTATTGTTATTCAAATAATGAGCAGATACAATTATTGAATGATCTTGACATCATAGAGATACATACAATTTCATATCATAATTTATCATTTCAAACAGGATTTTATTTAAGCATAACATTACAAAATCCCACACGCCCAACACAACATTTATACCAACATACATACACATCTCATCACATAACGCACTCAGCTCCACTGAGGTGTCATTGCCAGTAATTGATCTGCGGGTAATAGATGGAACAATCCCAGATCACACGGGTCATCGCCAGATAGAAGAAAACACCAACGCGCGTTTCGGTGTCAGGCCCCAGCCGGGGCGACACCTTCATCAGGGCGGAAGTAAGGAAGGGCAGGGTGGGACGTGATCACTATTCAACAATTCGTTTTAGGTCAGAAATCCAGAAGGGAAAAATCAATCGTAAAGCTAAAAACTGAGGGCCGCATGTGATGAAGCTACCAGAGAATCACACGAATGGGGAGTGAAGGATGAATAAACAGGACTATAGGTCACCAGCAACTTCCTTGGTGTAAAAAGCGTCAAAGCAGTTCAAAGGGGTCTCCAGCGATGTAAGGACAGGATAGGGACACTGGATACACCCAATTAGGCCAGGAAAATTCTAGGGTGCACTTTATGAAACGGAGGGGACCGTCAGCGAAGCAAGGATCTGGCTGATGGTGCGAGGGGCAGCAATTATTCCTCCTAGTTCCAAAGGTAGAAATGACGCAGCAGCATAGCTGGTACGGGACTTAATGCCTTCAACAAAGACTTGATCTCCAGTGAACAGCAGCTCTATTCAAAAGAAACTCCCAAGACAGACTCTGACCCTGCTGAGGACAAAGAAATCTGACACCTGGAACTACCACTGCACTCGTCACCTATGGCCTGAGTTTGAGCATCCCCCTGGGCCTAGTGAGGTCCCTCCATACTCCAGAGTCCAAGTCCACCATGAGTTGACCCCTCTAGGACTTCCCGACGTCGCCTGCAGTCTCTATACGGAGAACCCCCCAGCCGCGAGTGGCCGGTAAGGTGAAATACGACCCCAAAAGACACCCCTGCTTTCAGCCATCCTGTGCCCTGGAGAAGAGAACCCAAGGTACACCTACATCCCTAGCCCTTCAACTTACCTGTCCAGCTGTTACTGGACTGAGCCTAAAGCCAAAATTCAAAACTGGCAACTGAAAATAACAGGGTACCAAATGGCAAAACAGCACCCTGCACCCGGCCACCCCGTGCCGCTGTGAGTGCACCTTTTGTGCTAAACTGCATCCCCCTTTGCCCTTAGCTTAAGTTTAGGAGCTTAGCTCTGACAACCTTGTGGCCTGCTCGTGAGCAGCCACCAAGTGGAGGCCACCTATCTGATCTGATCAGAAGCGGTCGCTCCTCACGCTGCTCCCAGCTCCCAGCTCCCTGCTGATTGGTATCATAGCGCCAGACTGCCAGATTAATACTTGCTAGCTCGCATTGCTCACAAAATTAATAGTGCCTGACTGCTCATTATATTTGTATAATAGCGCTATACTGCGATAGTGCGCTTTGACGATCATTGTACTGTGCTGTGCTGCCTTTGCCTAACTATATCTCCTGTGACTGATTGTGCCGGTGCCATTGCCAATTTGATTGCGTTTTAAAGTTTGTGCCCCAAACCTCTTTCGCTTTTGGCTCGCAGCCATCCATTTTGTTGTTTGTTGTTGTACCTCCCTGCCCGGCTCTCCACCCCGCTCCCGCCTCCCAGCTGCTCCTCCCTCCCACTGATACTGCAGGCTCCACTCTCCCGTGGTAGCGCTGTGACTGTCCTGATCTGATCAGAAGCGATCGCTCCTCATGCTGCTCCCAGCTCCCAGCTCCCTGCTGATTGGTATCGTAGCGCCAGACTGCCAGATTAATACTTGCTAGCTCGCATTGCTGACGAAATTAATAGTACCTGACTGCTCATTATATTTGTATAATAGCGCTATACTGCGATAGTGTGCTTTGACGATCATTGTACTGTGCTGTGCTGCCTTTGCCTAACTATATCTCCTGTGACTGATTGTGCCGGTGCCATTGCCAATTTGATCGCGTTTTAAAGTTTGTGCCCCAATCCTCTTTCGCTTTTGGCTCGCAGCCATCCATTTTGTTGTTTGTTGTTGTACCTCTCTGCCCGGCTCTCCACCCCGCTCCCACCTCGCAGCTGCTCCTCCCTCGCCCCTCCCCCTCCACTACCCACATATGACAGATGCATTTGCGCGCAGCGTTCACGCGCAGCGGTCCCGCCCCATGCGCGCCGAAGGTGCGCCAAAGGTAAGCCCGTCTACGCCCGTCCGCGCCTGGACCGCGCCCAGCGCCAGACCCCCTGGTCCTAGCGATTCCCATTCCACCCGCATAACATATGACGCCGCAACCCTCTCAGCACTCAACCCCGGCCTTCTCCAAGACTGCTACCAAGCTGCCCCAGGACTTACTCATGGACCCTTTGCCTGCCACTCCTGCAAATTAGACTGCAACAAGACCCACACCAAATCCACAATCTCCAAACAGAGCTCCGACACTAACCACCTAAAGTGCTTCCTGCTCAACACCCGCTCGGTCCACAGACACTCCATCGAACTCTGGAACCTACTAGACACTACATCGCCGAACGTCGCCTTCCTTACAGAAACATGGATGAACGCCTCGTCAGCGCCCGACATCGCCATAGCCATCCCGGACGGCTACAAAATCATCCGAAAGGACCGCACCAACCAAACAGGAGGAGGAATCGCCATTGTCCATAAGAACACCATCCGCATCACGACCAGTTCCGATAATAACCTCGCAGCCGCCGAACACCTTCACTTCCAGACCCACACCGACCCCAAGACCACACTCAGAGGCACCCTCATCTACAGGCCACCAGGACCCCGCACACAATTCAGCGATGACATTGTTGACTTCATCACCCCACATGCCCTCCCCTCCGAGAACTACATCCTACTGGGAGACCTCAACTTCCACCTGGAAAAGACAAACTACAGTAACACCACCACCCTTCTGGACAACCTCGCCAATCTCGGACACAAACAACTTGTTAACACCCCCACCCACTATGCCGGGCACACGCTCGACCCAATCTTCACCTCCAGCAAGCACATCTCCTTCGATCACACCATAGCTCTCCATTGGACGGACCACAGCTGCGTTCACTTCAACTACAAAAAAACCATGACCTTCAACCTCCCACAACCTATTCCCCGAAGAAACTGGAACAAAGTTACCACCGACCACCTCTTCACTTCGCTTCACCAAAACCCTCCTGCCATATCATCGGACCCAAACCAAGCAGCCACCAACCTCACACAATGGATCACCCACAGCGCCGACGAACTAGCACCCTTGAAAAACCATCAAATCAAACAAGTTAGCAAAAAAGCCCCCTGGTTCAACGATGACCTTAAGAAATCCAAGAAGCTCTGCCGTACCCTCGAGAAAGCCTGGAGAAAAAACCCAACAACGGACAACCTGGCCACCTTCAAGAACGCCACCCGCAAACACCACCAGCTGATCCGATCCACCAAGAAATCAGCATTCAAGGATCGACTTGATAACAACGCCCAAAACAGCAAGGAACTATTCAACATCGTCAAAGAATTAACCAACCCCACCGCCGGCAACAACGACATCACTCCCTCCCAACACCTTTGCGACTCTCTTTCCTCATTCTTCCACAACAAAATCATCGACATACATAACAGCTTCGAAAACCAGCCTGAAGACCTATCCACTCCACCCACCTCCGAACCAAAACCACACTCTAATAACCTTAGCGCCTGGAACCCAATCACCACTGAAGACACCATCCGCCTGATGAACTCCATCCACTCAGGATCGCCAACCGACCCATGTCCCCACCACATTTTCAACAAAGCAGACTCCATTATCGCACCCCATCTCCGCGACGTCATCAACTGCTCCCTCAACTCCGCCACCTTCCCGGAAAGCTGGAAACATACCGAACTCAGCGCCCTTCTGAAGAAACCCACAGCAGACCCCACTGAACTTAAGAACTACCGCCCCATCTCGCTCCTCCCTTTTCCTGCCAAAGTCATTGAGAAGGCCGTCAATAATCAGCTCGCCGCCTTCCTTGAATCCAACAAATCCCTCGACCCATCTCAGTCCGGCTTCCGAGCCAAACACAGCACCGAGACCGCCCTCATCGCAGCAACAGACGACATTCGAACTCTACTGGACAACGGAGAAACAGCCGCCCTCATCCTACTTGACCTCTCCGCAGCCTTTGACACAGTCTGTCATAGCATCCTCATACAACGCCTCAACAACATCGGTATACAAGGAAAAGCATTAGACTGGATCATCTCGTTCCTCGCCGGAAGAACACAAAGAGTCCGCCTCCCCCCTTTCAAATCAGAGGCCACCGAAGTCATCTGCGGCGTACCACAAGGTTCATCACTCAGTCCCACCCTCTTCAACGTATACATGAGTCCCCTCGCATCCATCGCGCGCCAACATAACCTCAACATCATCTCCTACGCAGACGACACCCAGCTGATCCTTTCACTCACCAGAGACCCAAACACCGCCAAAACCAACTTACACGACGGAATGAAAGAAGTAGCCGAGTGGATGAAGAACAGCCGTTTAAAACTAAACTCGGACAAGACGGAAGTCCTCATCCTAGGTTCATCCCCCTCTGCCTGGGACGACTCATGGTGGCCACCGGCCCTGGGAACCGCACCCATACCCACGGATCACGCACGTAACCTGGGCTTCATACTGGACTCCTCCCTCTCGATGACCAGACAAGTCAACGCCGTCTCTTCATCATGCTTCAACATCCTACGCATGCTCAAAAAAATCTTCCGTTGGATCCCCACCGAAACAAGAAAGACGGTCACCCACGCACTGGTCACAAGCCGCCTGGACTACGGAAATACCCTTTACGCCGCAACCACAGCCAAACTACAAAAAAACTCCAACGCATCCAAAACGCCTCAGCCAGACTCATCCTAGACATCCCCCGCCAAGCTCACATTTCCGGTCACCTGAAAGACCTCCACTGGCTTCCCGTCAACAAGAGAATAACGTTTCGTCTCCTCACCCACGCCCACAAAGGCCTTTACAAACTAGGACCCGAATGCCTCAACACACGACTGTCCTTCTACACCCCCACCCACCATCTTCTATCGTCCAATCAAGCCCTCGCCGATATTCCGCGCATCCATAACTCCACCATGGGGGGTAGATCCTTCTCCTACTTAGCGGCAAAAACCTGGAATTCTCTCTCCACCCACCTCTGCCTTACACAGAACCACCTCTCCTTCAGAAAGCAACTAAAAACTTGGATATTCGATAAGTAATGCACCCCCCCTCCCTCAAGCGCTTTGAGACCCTCTGGGTGAGTAGTGCGCTATACAAATCTCCGAACTTGAACTTGAACCTATCCCCCAGGAGAAGCGTGGCTCAGTGGTTAGAGGCGGCAGACCTGGAAGCTGAGATCAGCCGTGGACCAGGGTTCGATTCCCCGCCTCGGCGGGTCTCGGGCTCAAAAATTCCACGGACTCGATAATTCTCGTTTCGGTGCCTACTCAACTCACGGGGTCACACTCTGCGACTCTGGGCAATAGCTTGCTTAATCTCCACTACGGCCCCTCGCGGCAGGATGCCTGGCTTTCACCTTGTGGACACCCTGCCGGGTTATCTCACAGGGGAATACCAGGACGGGTTCCCTAAGCAAGCGCCGAGATGCCTACGGGTAGTCGTGCGCTATACAAGAGCGTAATCATTTCATCATTTCATCATCATTGTATAACATTGGGTCTCAGTACTCTGCATCCGGCCTTCCTAGAGCCGCCGAGGGTGTTCTGAGAGTGCATCCTCGACCCTGGGGAAACCCTGGTTCTAACCCTACAATATCAACTCCCACAAATAAGTATTTTCCTGCAAACCATTAACATCATTTCCTTGTAGAGCACTGCATTGACTGCTTTTCCTTGAAAATTGTTCCAAGTGTGTAGTTGGTTTGCATGAAACATTGGAAAACTGCAAATGTACTAAAAGTGAATTACTTACCTTTTGTTTAGGAAATGTCTCAGTGTGATATCTAGGCATATCACACTGATTAGCAAAAGTAACTTCAAGGTAATCCCAGAAGTATTGTGCACAGTAATCTGCATTTGAACTTGCATTCAACTGTTAATCATTGCATAAGATTTTGCAAAATATTATTTATTTTACCTGCAGCTGAAATAAAAAAACAAAATAATATTTTTGGTGCAAATAACTTGGTCTGGGTTCAGTCTGTGAGTGTGTGACATGATTTCTTGCCTGAGTGTGAACAACACATGCTTAACACTACCCTCTGAAAAAGCCTTACTCTCTCTCGCCCACACTACCACAACTACCACAAATAGAGAGTAAGGTGCTATCTGCTTTTACCTCTGCCTATATTTTGGGGTTCAACTAGACTCTGCACACTAGAGGTCATTTTGGTATAGTATATACAGAGCCATCTTCCTACACATGGTACAAGAACAAATGCTTCAGCTGTAAAATGGCTTAATAATCATGAACGCTTTTTCCAGTGCCATCCTTTTCAGGCCCCAGGAGACTTAGGGATTATTTTCTTTAAAACATTCCCGGGGGTCTGTTGCACCTCCTGCAGCCCATCTCACACATTTACCACATCATTGGGGGCATCCCTTCTGTCCTTGGACCATCATACTTAGAAGAAAATAAGAAACCAAGCAATAGCATAGCATAAGGAAGCTCCAGCTGCCTGATCCTTACTTATCTTATGAGCAGCTTAGACTGCTTTATTGTTTTATTATTACATCGTGCACCTATGTTTTTTTAAATTATATTGCTGGTGGATTCCCCAATCACGGTACCCTCATGCTGGAGGGCATATTAGCGGACCACAGGGGCAGTCCAAAGTCCCGGTGACTCAGCCCGCTCCCTTGCATAATACCTGTTCTCCAGTGCTGTGTGGATGTCGGCCACAGTTCTTTTTGCTCCTTCCAGATGGGAGCATTCTTTTTTCTGAGCTTCCACCAGCAGTGGGAGCCATGCTGCTTCTTCCTGCCTACACATCAAGCTGGGAGGGAGGGCAGCAACACAGTCTGCCCCTCACATATATGGACATGGGAGGCAAGCAACACACCCAGACAAGTTAGGTAGCTTGCAATAGGATGGAATCCCCACAACCAGTATGCTACAAAGTCAACCTATGTGCCCAGTGCACCCTCATCATTTTTTGCTTACTGGTACTGAGGGAACTGACTTTGACTGTATCTTCGACTTTACTGGGCAGGCTCAGGACCAGTGCTATGGTGAAAAAACAATGAGAATACAGTGAAAACACCTACATACATAAGGGTACACCATATATTAGAGGACATTTATAATTGCATGACCTACCCCATAAGCCCCTAGTACATAATTGGGCAGGGGGATTGAAACTACCTTTAAGTCCTTAGTATATAATAGGGCATGGCAGTTTAGAGACCAGTAGCCCTTTCTGTACTTGCTTGTGTGCACTGATGACAGCCTGAGGTCATTTAAAAACTAGCCCTGTGTTGCAGCACTGCTTTTAAAGGAAAATTCTACTCAAATTAGACGTTGGTGGTAAGGTCACTTACAAATTGATATTCTATGATATTTTAGCATATTAGGTACCCTCCCCTAGGTGTCTCAAGGGTGGGGAGCTTGTCCCTATGAAGGGGGTCCTTATAAATGATGTTTTAAATGCCCTGGGGATCTAGAGATTGCACATTTCACTTCCCTCATTGTAGAAAGGTGCCTTCCAAAATCGTTGTTGGTGCTAGGAGCACTGTTGAATGAGGATTGACACCCTGTTTGCATATTTAGGATCCCTAAAGTCTCCCCTAGGTGTCCCGGGTTGGGGGCCCTGTGGCTATAAGTCGGACCCTTATAAAAGATGTTTTATAATCCCTGGTGTTGTGGAAGTCAGACATTTCATTTTTCCCATTGTAGATCCCCGGCCACATAAATTAACGCTGCAGTAGTTTATGAACTCATAGCTATCACTAGGGATTACTGAAAACATAATTCAAGGATTTAGCAGAATGGTATAGATAAATCCAACAATATGCTATTGTTGAATTTATAGTAAAATATACAGAAAATTAGTTATAAGACTTTCTTGTCAGCAAGCCAAAAATCAGCATTCCAGTGGTCTGCCTTGAATGGTCAGAGTCAACAGGATTAAGCAGGATGCTTCGATGAACTGATAAGCGGCTCACACAAGGGAGGCTAATCTGTTGGCTACATAGGAATTCCAAAGCTGGGGAAGTGGTTGTAAAGCATAAAGCTTCAAAGAAAAGATAGGACAGACAGACAAGGCCCTGGCCATCTACCCCAGTGCTCTATGCCCCAGCCAAATGGTAGGTTTAGGAAGGAATGTGCTGATATCAGAGGGAGGGAAGCTATGGAAATGAGCCATGCTGGAGGTTCGTTTAGCTACCTCTTGCTCCTCTGCTGAGCCTTTAGCCATTTCTAATTTTAGAGGAATAGAGCTTCCTCAGTGACATTGGAGTAAATGGTCATGCTCTGCGGTGTTGCCCTGCACCTTATCGGACAGGAGTGCCCTCCTGCTTGATCCCATAGAACTCTGAATAAGTATCTGAGAGGGGCAGAGCCTCTTAGGTCTGCTTCTTGTAACTAAGAAAAGAAGAACGGTCTATGCTGGAAGTTTGATTTGCACCAACCAGGCCCTGCACTGTGACTGCCTGAGCCTACTGCACAATCTGGAACTGCAGCCGTGTGGACATAACATACTTCATGAGGAATATAGAGTGGACTACCTGCAGGCTACAGGTTAACAGAGGTCACCTGGATCATCGCCACTAAGAATACCCAGCCTGGAGTGTGTCTGGTGGATTTGTGAGGGTTTTGTATAAATGGATTGTGGGAACTGAAGTCCCAACATTTCAAGTACCATCTTGGCAATTCCATACCCTTGCATTGTGTTTTGGACAGTTTGGTACCCCAGAGAAACTACAGGAAGAAGTTCCAGAAGTTTGGAGAACTTTGAAGCACCTTTGGAAAAAAAAGAGAGAGGACCTGACTCCAATACTCGAGCCAAGCTGCCCACCTTCAACTGCAAGATCCTGGGCGTCTGGTTTGTCCTGTTGAAAAACTCAGGAGATCCAACTTCCGGGACTTGATTGGGAGCTCCCTGGAAGGCAAGTCCGTGAACCCTTACCAAACCCAGCAGGATGAAGAGCATCAAGAGACCCTGGCAGAAAACGCTCCAGAAAATTTTCTAAGTTCAAAGGTAAAATCTTGACTGACTCCGCCACGAGAGTCAAGCCACCAACCTTCAACCGCGAGCCAGCCTGGATCCCTGGTTCATCCCACTGAAAAGCTCTAGAGATCTAACTTTCAGAGTTTGGCTGATAGCTCATTGAAAGTCAAGCTGACGAACTATCACCGAACCCGGACTGGTAAAGAGCATTGAGGTTCCCTGGCACAAAATGTTCCAGGAAAGTTTTTTTGTCAGAAGGTAAAAATTTTGACCAAGGTCTACCACTTAGGGTAGCCGCGCAGGGCTCCATCGCAGTTGGCCTGAAACTTTGACTTTGTTACGGGCTAGCGTGACTAGATGTCCCAAGAGGTGCTACAGGTTTCTATGTGCTATACAGTGATAATCTGTAAAAGATTCATATCTCCGGTTCCCTCCATTTGATTTTATTTTTTCGTTTTGGTGTGATTTTAAAGATAAGAATATCTCGAGGGTTGAGCATGGGAGTAATTTTCTGAGACCTATTGTAAGCCCTGGTCTGTGTTAGTGGCCTTATTGTCAGTGGTAGATTCACATTTACAACTACTAATAAGCCACTTTCCAACACATTACTGATGCACTGGCCGCTGGGAAGAATGGAGTGGGCAGGGGGCATCCGAAATTCAGGGAGAATGCCATACATATGCCCATCCCGGAGCAAAGTATGGAAACAAAGATGTGTCAACCCCTGGGCTCTGGCACACCTGAGGGTAGGGTTAATCCTTTTATTTTAAATAATGCAATCTTTGAAGTGGCATAACTCTGCCCAGTTGAGACGATTTCCTTCAACCTTTTTTTCTCATTTTGTTCATGTTGGCCAGATCTCATCCTCAGGAGCATTTTGATCAGGCCACCTGGGCTTTAAAGAGGTGCACTCTGTGGGGAGCTGGATGTTCCAGCTCCCTCTGCCAGCATTCTCCTTTGCCTGGTTCCTGGTACTTCTCCTCTGCTGGGTAGGCTTCTTATACAGCCTCACTGCTCCCAGTCACAATTTTGCAATGATCAATCCTATTCCTTAAATAAGGTAATTTCTAAATACAAAATTGTTTACTCGAGTGTAGAGCTCTTTGGAGAGAGCAATTTCCAACTGAATTTTGGAAGTATCATGGAGCTCATCTATAATCTGAAAAAATATTTCTGTCTGGTTAAACCATGTAAGTCTTAAAATTCAACTCCTTGTATGAATCGGGTTGTTTTTTCTATATACTTTCCAAGACAGAAGAAGGCTGGAAGAATGATATGCCTTCCGTAGAATGGCATTTAATCTTGCCATCTCTCTGCGACTACGTTAGTTTGGGTGAGGTGAGAGGAGCATTTTAATCAATTGTCGCTCCATAGCTTCTTTTATCGAGTGTATCCAAAATATTTCAATCTAACAGATTTTAAATCATCTGCAAACTCCACCCAATTGCAGCTTTCTACATTTAGATATGTCATCTATTTATAATTGCCATAGTTTTCCCATGAATGAATATTAGCCACCACTTAACACAAAGTGGCCATGCCATGGACATTATTCCAATTGGAGGTCAGTAGTCTTTATACCAACCTTCCACACCTGATCCAATAAATGTTCCATCACATGTGTAAGATCCTGAATGCGGTGATCCAAAGTAACAAGCTGAATTCTGCTGCCTTAATATCAACAGCCAAATAAACATTTAATTTAATTTAATTTAGGGTTTATATAGCGCTAGGAATCGACTCCCGGAGGAGTATCTCCACACTTCGACTGCTGGGGAACCCGTCCTGGCTCACCCTGAGAGATGGTCCCTGATGGGTATCTCTAAGGTGCGACCAAGTATCCCCGGCGGTCTGGGGGGCCGTTGTGAAGATGAGGCAAGCTGATGCCCAGAGTTGCCAAGTGTGGTTTCTGACTAGAGTAGGCACCAAGGCGAGAATTATTGAGTCCGCTGACCTTGGTCCACGACCCTGCCGCGTCGGGAATCGAACCCTGGTCCCGGGCCGTTCTCTGCTTACGGGTCTGCCGCCTCTAACCAGTGAGCCACACTTCTCCACATAAGAGGGACCCTGAGAAAACCTATTCAAAAGGACCATCCCACCAGGGAGAAACGCAAACTATGTAACACGAACAAGATGTCCCCAACTACTAATGAAAAGAGGACAAAAGTTCCAGAATATAGAAAAATTCCACCCACAGAACAGCTCAATTGGATTTAATTATTTATTTTTCATAATTCAATATTTTATCAATCTCATTTTTTTAGAAAAGTAGAAGCAATCTAAAATAGAACACATAAATAAATTCATTAAGACAAAAGACACATCCTAATAACAGAAATTCATCTAAATTGTACATATAATTTCATAAAACATTCACAGAGGAAACAGCCCAAAATATACAATATTTGAAAAAAAATTACATACAAATAAAGTTCACACTATATAAGTCCAACAGCCAAAGAACAATCAAGAAAGGGAAAAACATTACATTCAAAAATACATTAAAGGACAAAAAAGGCATTTAAACATTACAATAACACAAAATCATACAATTCACAGTTAGACCATACACAGAAGAAAAGCGTTGACGCGCGTTTCGGAAAGTACCAAAGACATTTGCAAAAATTCCTTCATCAGGGCGCACTTATTATGTTTCTTTAATCATTCGTGGACCGGAATTAGATGATCCTAGAATTTTATATAAAAACCAGTGTGAACATCAGGGCTGAAGAGACTGTCTGTGGGGGAAAAATATATATGTAAAACATTCTCAACAATAAGACACAGAAAAAATAATGATGATGGTCAGCATTGAGCAAGGCAATAGCAAAGAAACATTTAGTCATACATACAGACTCTAAAAAGTGACTCATTCATTAATTACCATATCTCATACCTTATACCCCAAAAAAACACCCGTGTATGGGTCAGAAAGATTCTATAGTGCACAACTGCTGTTATTCACTACACACCTTCGGGGTCCTGAGACAGAGCAACTCCCACTGAGAGCAGAGCCCCGAGAATCAAATGTCCCCGGAGAGCCAAAAATACCTGAATAATTAAGACCAAGAATAAATGAACAATGTATCTAGGCAGTGAAGGGTTCTGCACTACTTACCTGAGTTTGAACAATGAAGGACAGGGCAGGCAGAGAGTCTTTCTCCTTAAGTAATAGACGCCCCAGATCGTAAACACAATGGTAATGGTGGATCCAAAAAATCCCTACATCAGGACAAGCCAAAACCTGCATAGAGGAAGGCCGGGAATTTGTTCAGAATGTGCCCCACTCACAGAAACCCAAAAAGTAGAGAAATAATAATGAAAAAAGAGCAGAGAGAGAAATAAACAGACAAAAAAGCCTCCCATGAGTTGCTTACCATCAAATCTATTCCTCGCTTGTTGCACCCTTCATGCTAAAAACGAACGAAAAGAGCCAAAATCCGGAGTATCCGGAAAGCTATAAAGTCGAGGGATAATTAAGACGTATATTCAGGTCCTAAACCGACAGAAGGGAAACACGGACTGGATTACCCTCTAGACACCCAAATACGCCGAAAATGCCCGGTCCTGATGAGGATCCTAAACCGATAGGATCAAAATGCCGTCAACCCCCAATGTAGCACGACTCATGGCGCATCATCTTCTTTGGTTCCTAATCAAACGATAATTACTCATTTACAGAGGACGAACCACCACTTGTATATATAATATTTTATACAAATGACAGTATGGGCGTCATGAGGAAGCACTAACAAGACTAAAACCAATCGGAAGGCAGCATTTAGGAACTAAGCCAATGAAAAAAATGAGTGGAGAGTGGGAGGAGTTTCAACGCAGCTTCCACCTTATACTGAATACTGCATGCCTCGCAAAGCGAGCAGCGCATGCGTTACAACGCTAGGCTCAACCTAAAAATTAGTCGATATCTACCCCGTAACTGCTTGCTCACAATACAAGTAAAATCACAGTAATGACTTAAAGCATAAGAGAATGGCGAGGCATTTAATCCAAATCTCTTTTACTGAAGTGCAACCTGCAATATTGTGCAATTAAAGTCTAACATCCATATTTCCGCAGACTGTTCAGCGCGTCAAACCTACATTGCTGAAAACAATCTATGAAGCCAGGAGCCCCTCTCCTTTTCTTGAGTGAACAGAAGTTTAACTCCACTCGAAAGTGAACCTCCTCTGTAAAGCTTCTGGTATCTTCCAAAGAGGAAGGACAGCAATTATTGCTTAGGCAGTCCCACCAAAAGTGAATCTCATTAGAAAAGGGAGTTAGACATCATGATCCACATGCATATATGGGCTGGAAGTCTTTTAGGGGGAAACTAACAATGAATAAGAGTATAAGACCCATATAAATTCAGCTACAGAACTTGAGTCTGGTGTCCAAATTATGTATCAGGCCAATAATTAAATGTATAGTGGGTGTCATCTGCAAATAAGTGCATTGGTACATAGATGAAAGACTCATTCAGAAAAATGTTTAAACGTTCAGCAAACACGTAGACATGTGAGTTACACGTTGAACCTACATAATACCAGAAGGCACCTTACCTTAGCAGCCGAAAGACCGCCGGCTTTATTTTAAAAGGTGGTTCTGTAGGTCAAACACTATAAGAGGTCAAAATCCAGAGGCATAAAAAAGTGAATGAAGTTGGGATTTTCAAGGGTAGAACCCGATTTCCCACAACAAGCAATCTTTGTTGCTGTACTAATTACAGCAGACGGAACAATGGCAAATAATGCTAGAAAAGGATGTTGACAGAGAGGCACTCATACAAAATGCAAACAGAAAACCAAATACTGTTAGCACAAAATCATTTCTCTATTTTTAAAACACATATTAAAAGTGCTCAGTGTCCCAAGTGAAAATAGAGCCAACACTCTTTCAGTGACAAAAGTATAGCATACAGCGTGGTTTCTCATTACATGGATATGCCCATTGTAAATTAAACAATGATTCAACAGCTTTGTTATTATTTTTTAAAGACTGGAAAAGGTTTGTTTTTTATGTAAGTCAACGATGTTTCGACTCCACTGTTAATAGGGGGTCTCATCAGGACACCTGAAATAAAATGTTGAAAAATAATTCAGCAGAGATAGAAGAGCAACATGAGAGAGGTAAGCAAGAAGTAGAACAAATGATTCTACCGGAAGAATCTCATCAATCTGAAGACATGGTGGGTGGAGTGAACATAAAACCTAGTGAGAAAAGGGTAAATGCACTCACAAGGGGCCTATCCGGCACATTTGGAAAAAAAGGACATGGGGTTAGAATCTCTAAGACTGTGATGTATTCAAACAATATCGGGACTTATTCATTTTTTTTTTAATTTTATATCTTTTTTATTTTGCATCAAGGGGAGCACAAAAAAAAGAACCATAGTAATCAATATTTGTCTACATACATTTCAACAAGAACAATTAGTTAATATTTACAATAAAAAAGATACATAAGTTATAAGCGAAGTAGAGGTCATACAGAAAAAAAAGAAGAAAAAAAAATGTTTTATATATATATATTGTTATTAAGACATAATTAGCCCCCAGATTCTGTCGATTTTTCGTTTAGCCTGCATCAAGAGCAGCCTCCATATTGTATATTTCCTTGACCAGGCTCCACCATTCCATAACCGTTGGTGGATTTTTTTTAATCCAAGCCCTAGCAATAACGAGCCTTGCACAAGTAACTAAAATATTCAACAAATCACAAAATACTCTAGTACCCCCACATATACCCACAAGCACATCCACTGATGAAAATGTGATGGGATGCGCAAGTTTATCAGAAACCATCTTAGTTATTCCAACCCATAATTCACTAAGATGGGGGCAAGAAAAAAACATGTGAACAATATCAGCACCACTTAAATCGCATTTTGGACATTTGTACGTTCGCTAGAATTGTTATTTGTTGCCCATTTAAGAATTGTCTCCGGGGTATAATACAATTGGCATACAGTTTTAAACAGTTGTAATTTAAGACAGGAAGATTGAACTGATACGTTTAGACTTTTAAGAGATAAAGTAATTAACTCAGATGAAATATTCATTGCCAATTTGCTATTCCATTTCTCGGTTAATTTTGTAATGTCACTAGTATTAAAGCCAGAGAAGATCTTGTATCCAATACTAATCATAGCTTTATCTGTTTCTCTATAGATGCAATCCCAGACCTCAGAATCTAATATAGTAGTAAGTTCTAATTTTCTCACTAGATAATCTTTGATCTGATAACATTTAAACCGAGCCAGTTCCGGTAAATTGTAGCATATCTTTAATTGTTCATACGCCATGTATCCCTTGTGATCATATAAATCACTCAGAAATGTAATACCAGAGTCTAACAATATGCGGCAAGCTGAGTCATGAAAAATTGCAGGTAAGCCCGGGTTACCCCATAGCGGTGTTTTATAATGGAAAAGAGAAATATTACACTTAACCATGATGGAGCGCCAAATATTAACTGTATCTCGTACCGTCTTAAATTTAACCCGCTTAAAGTAATTAGGGTCATTTAGCCTGTAAAGGAACATATTAACATCCTGTCCAAGTAGAAATCTACGAAAAAACAAACATTTATCAGAAATCAATAGGCTGCGAAGACGAATCAAAAAAGCCGACCAATAATAAAATTTAAAGTCTGGGAGAGCCAGTCCGCCTTGAATAAAAGGAAGTTTAAGTGAGGAGACAGCCCGCCGGGCTTTCTTGTATCCCCATATAAAACTACTAATAGTTCCCTCTAATCTAAGAAAATAAGAATTATTTACCCGTAGTGGAATTGCTCGGAATAAGTATAAGTATTTTGGTAGTATTTTCATCTTGATCAGGTTTATTCGGCCAATAATACTAAGAGGCAATTTATGCCATTTCTTAAATTGCATAGCAGTCTCTTTTAATAATGATTCGTAGTTCAATGCCACAATCAGGTCGATATCCGAGGAAATTTTGATCCCCAGATAAGTTGCTGTACGGCAGATTCCTGAGACAAAAGCTAGCGGTTGATGGTTCTTGACAATTTGGGTTTTAGTGGTATTGAGTCAATAGCCAGATACTGAGCCATATATACCCGCTTCTATTATAATACCCTTCACGGCTTGAGGCACATTGGAAGAAAAAACTGCAACATCATCTGCATACACGGTGATATCAAGTACATTTGAACCGTTAACAAAAGGAGAAATTAAAGCCTGACGTTGAAGTGCAATTAAAAAAGGTTCCATACTCGAAGCAAAGAGCAGGGGTGACAAAGGGCACCCCTGCCGCGTCCCTCTCCTGATTGGAAAAATAGAAGAACATTTTCCCATATAGGATACCTTGCCCATAGGGTTATCATACAATGATTGAATCCAACTCAAGAGTCGGCCTTTAATACCGAATACCTGTAATACAGCCCATAAAAAGCCCCACCCCACTCGGTCGAATGCTTTCTCTGCATCTAATAAAATCATACCGAGTGGGGTAGACTGGGTCCGGGCAGCATCAAAAGCGGAGATAGCCATATTAATATGTGCTGTAGTGTCTCGTTTTGGAATAAATCCATGTTGCTGGGAAGAAACAAGCTGAAACATTACTGGCGCCAATCTAGTAGCCAGTATTTTGGCAAAAATCTTGGCATCGCTATTAATGAGGGAGATTGGTCTATACGAACCTCTCTCTTGAGGTGTTTTGCCCTTTTTAAAAAAAATTATTTGAGTTAGGTTCCAAGATTTTGGTGCTTGTTGCCCTTCGCTAATGGCATGGATTACATCAATTAGTAGTGGTATCAATTCCTCCGAGCAACATTTGAATAATTCCAAAGGAATAGAATCCTCACCTACCGCTTTGCCCGATGCTAAGGAATTGATTGCACTTCTAATTTCTGTTGCTGTAATATCTACCGGCAATTGATCGGATTGTTCAAGTTCCAAAGTTTTAACCTTGTTTATCTCTATATAATTTTTAATATTATCATCCGAAACCGTAGTTTCTGGTGTATAAAGATTTTGGTAAAATGATGCAAACTGTTGCAGAATTGATTTGGGATCAGAGAATAGTTGATTGTTATCCCCTTTAATTTCTTTGACAGTATTCTGAGATCGATCTTCAGCGACTTTATAAGCTAAGAGTTTACCAATCTTATCGCCATTTTCATAACGGTCAAGTTGATATTTCTTTAATTTACTTATACTCTTAGCCCTAAGAAGGTCTTTTAATGCGGCTTTAAGTTCAATTAATTTAAAGCTTAATGCATCCAAATTCGTTACCCCCATTGATAAAGCTTCCGAAATTTCATGTTCAACATCGAGTATTTCTCCAAGCATTTTCTCATTTTGACAGCGACGTTCTTTATTTTTCCGCCAAATATACTGTTGTGTAAATCCACGTATGCTGGCTTTACAGGCATCCCAAACTATCAAGGATTGAGTAGAACATATATTAATGTCAATAAACTCCTTTATATGTTCTTTAAGTTGAGTCACAAACTCAATATCAGAAAACAAGTATCTTGGAAATGAAAAAAGGCGAGGAGAGGACTCTATAGTTGTAACCTCAAAGTTTAAGGAGATCGGATTGTGGTCCGAAGTTACCCTGGGGCATATAGCCATCAAACTAGTTCCAAGAATAAAATCAGAGGCCCAAATCATATCTATGCGTGAGCATAGTTTATGTGCTGCAGAATAGTATGTATAGACAGCCACTTTAGGGTAGAGATATCTCCAGGCATCTTTAAGACTGGAAAAGGTTTGTTTTTTATGTAAGTCAACGATGTTTCGACTCCACTGTTAATAGGGGGTCTCATCAGGACACCTGAAATAAAATGTTGAAAAATAATTCAGCAGAGATAGAAGAGCAACATGAGAGAGGTAAGCAAGAAGTCGAACAAATGATTCTACCGGAAGAATCTCATCAATCTGAAGACATGGTGGGTGGAGTGAACATAAAACCTAGTGAGAAAAGGGTAAATGCACTCACAAGGGGCCCATCCGGCGCATTTGGAAAAAAAGGACATGGGGTTAGAATCTCTAAGACTGTGATGTATTCAAACAATATCGGAACTTATTCAGTGAGGGAAAGTGGTGGGGATTAGTCCTTCAGAAAGTTGAAGTGTGTCAGGATGGCGCACACTGTAGTTTAAAGGTGCCAGAGAAAGACAGGTCTATGTTTCCACACACTGCTGAAATTTGTTAATGAAATGGACTCAGTAAAAGCGTTACTTGCTGATGTGAAAAAATACAAATAAAATAAAATCGTCAAGATAATATGGTGGCCAAGACGCAAACATAAGTCGTCTACGCACTCACCCGGACGGGATCATGTAATCAGGTGTGTATACTCCATGTGTCTGTGAATGAGGCTCATACATGAAGGGGTACGAGGGCGGCCAAAGCCAGCTGCACATCTCAGGATTGAGTAACTTGCGCCCTCGTAAAATGGAGGACCACCTAGGTCATCCTGTGGTAGCAAATATGTTCACTGGCTTGTTATAGCTTAAAAGTACATGCAGAGAGAAACATGACCGCTCGACTTAGCCAGAACGTGCTGGAAGAGAGACAAATATAACAATTGGTTTTTTTTAGGCTTTTGACATTAACAAGTGAATTCCTGAATCGGGAAGACTTAAAAGGTTTTGTTGTGTTTTCTATGGCAAAACCAGCCTTACTATAATGAAAAACAACTTTGTAAATGATTCACTGCCAGGGCATATAAAACATAAGTACACATGCCCTACATTTACGATGTCACACACAATACCCTATGAGTAATGGAGGGCCTACTTTAGGGATGACTTAGAAGTATTAAAAGGAAGGTGTATGCCTCGCAAAAGGTTTTTTTTGCCAGGTAAAATTGGCAGTTGTAAAGCTTCCTACTCAGGCTGTGGGGCAGGCCTCTCAATGAAGGCAGGTACAATTTGGTTTACAAACCTATATCTCTTCTCTTTGCCGACAGTTTTCGACAATTTACCCTGATTTTCAATTTTTACTAAATTAGTTTGGGAATTTTGACTCTTTACTTACATGATGTTAATGTTGGTTTGGTATTGCTACAATACCTTTCAAATATGTGTTTCCCTCAGTGAAGCCATTGATAGCCCAGTTGAGCCCAGGATTCCTCATGGAAACCTTTATTTACTTTTTTGGTACTAGGTTACTTATCTTTGGAGGTGTTCATCCGCTACAGTCCCTGATAGTGAAAGATCTAATTTCTCACCACAAGTTCTGATTATGTAACTTTTGTCCAGAAGATGTATATCTTGAGAACATCAATATCTCCTTCACTAACTCAAGTAAATAGAAGACAAATATTATTATGATAAACTATTGCAACAAATTACTCAGAACCTACCCGAGATCCACCAGTTAGATATACATTAATTGACCCTGCAACTCTGGAGATGAGAGTACACCCAATGCTCTTCAGAACACGCTACCTATTCCCACCTAAATTACTGGCTTGTCTGCCAAGACGCTAGTATGTGCATGAACGATAGAAAGATATTTGCAAAAGCTTTGCCAGAGCATGCCACAGTCTTACTTTGTTTAGCCCTGCCTACAGTATTACAACAGGCAGAGAGAATGTTGCTTTCTCTTGAAGGCTCTTCTGGACTCAGTCTTTCATGACAAAATGTAGTTCATAATCAAATATTTTTGCACCAATACCATTGTTTTTGACACATTGCCCTCCCAGTAATCATCTGGGAGGCCTTTATGGCTTAAATAAGGGAGATCTGCATATCGAAGACATAAGGAATCCTTAAATCTATACAAATCTGATTAAACCTGCTTGAGGGTGAGATCCAAAAATTTGAAATGGAAGTGGCTAGCGCCAATCAAAGCTCAACCCCTAAAGACATGCACCAGGTATTCCTGGAATATCAAACTGAGGCAGACAGCGAGATTAACTTCTTAAGAAAGTATGCTACAGCCTGGAGATACAGGGAGGGTGAATGCCCTTGGAAACAGCTAGAAGGCCATATTCGTAAATTGTGGCTGGCCCACTAAATCATAGACATGTAGTCCCTTGAATGGAACATAGCAACTGACTAGCTAATTATTTGCAGACATTTGAGAGATTCTATGGGTCGCTCTATCAATCATCCATTACAAACTTCCAGTCAGAGATTGACAAATAGCTTGAGGATATAGAACTGGTGTGGCTAACCAATGTTCGCAGAGAGTTTTTAGCAAGACCTGTAACTAACTTAGGAAATTATTATAAACACAATTTGTGGCATGGCCAGCAGCAAGGCACCCAGGAGTGATGGCCAAACCATCAACTTCTGTAAGGAATATGCCACGCTCATTGCTCCACAACTTAACAAGGTAAATCAGGATGTTTTTTTTTTTTTGCCCACCTCGTTAGTAATCTACAGAAAGCACAGCTGATTACTATCCTCTAACCAGGCAAAAGATCCTACCAGCAGTGACTCATACAGTTCACTGTCCTTGATTCATATTGATAGTAAAAATATTGGCTAAGATATTGAACAATAGGCAGCTTCCCTTACCTCCCAAATTGTATTAACTAAGCAGTCTGGGTTTGTATCAGTAAGATCAACATCTTACAACTTACGCACACTTTTTGCTCTAATGCATCAATTAAACCCTGCGATATAGACTGTGGTGGTATTTTTGGGTGCTATGAGAGACATTCATGGTCTGTGTCCTAAGCAGGAAAGGCTTAAGCCCAATGTTCATTAAATGGGTGTGGTTGCTTTCTATTCTTCTGGTTGTAGTATTGATTGTCAATAATATACTTTTTTCACCTACTGGTATGAAGTATGGAGGGTTGCCCCATCCCAATTACTGTTTGACATCAGAATAGAACGTGCAACTTGAGTGTTGCGACAACACCATACACCATGTATTGTTCCTATATGTTTTTTTAATGCTTTTCATCAATTTATGCTAATGTGGCAATTCCATTTTAATGTGTTGTTTGTGTTGATAAATGCATACAATTTTTTTAAGGACAAATAAGTGAATGAACCCACAACTTGTGTGTTGCGACAACACCATGCACCATGTTTCTAAACCCGATACGTAATGGTCTCTACATCAATGATGTAGGATTGTTTTTAATAAAAATATCATTACAGATTTCTCATCCATGAAGTTTGAGCACTATTAAATGAAAATAAATGATAATTGTGGACATACAAATATATATGTTCTTGGAAGAAAGTTTTGAATAGACTCATTTTTTAGGGGACTCTTGCTACTGCCAAACTGATGATGGAAAATGATTAATTATAAATTTGGAGATTACACATTATTCTGCCCACAAGATGCATTTTCTGTTTTCTGATGAACATGGGAGAATGGGATTGAGATTGTAACATTATTGGAGAGTTCATGCTTTTGATAGCCTTGGGCTATGCTGAGGGGCAATAATAACTGTTAGATGTATGCTGATTGCACAATAAGATGTACTGTTTCAGTGACTGCCATTAGAGAAACAGATACTGGTGGATTTTGTAACAAAGGATATCTATATGAACTTTTTTCAAATGACTATATGTCCTGTGTTCTATTTTCGATTAGGACTCAATTCAGTTAAGGTTGTTAGTCCTATATTGAATGGATTGTTGATGATACTTTGGGTACCATTTTTTTGTCAGAATTTGATTTTAGATTGTTTGATGTTTGTATATGTTTTCATCCGAATGTTTCAATATATGTTGCTTATTGTGTTTTTTATGTTTTGTATCCGCCCTGAAGAAGTCCTGCTGTTTAAGGGACGAACACGTTGGCTGTGTTCATGTCCTCCTAGTATCTATCAAGAGGAAAAAAAAGGTTAGAAGGACTTCACAAGAACGGTAGTCCATAGAAATTTGACTAATATGTCTTTTTGTTATAAGAGCCATTTGGTTCTTGTTTTGCAAAGATTGGACTTATTGTTGATACGTACGGAGTGCTTGTCTCATATTTTTGATATATCTTTCTGTAATTTGGGTTTTTCTGTGGAGCAGTCAGTCCAGGCAGTAGAGTGCCCACCTAATGGAATGACTGGGTGTTCCGTGACACACACCACAACCCTCCCTAAGCATATAGTTTTATTATATGAGTAAACTACAATGAGGTATTGATGTGAGGTTTGCACCAATACAAAGCACTGAATGTGCCAGGAAAACGAAACATATAATTTGTATGCGTACAAGAGAGACTAAAAATGCATGAATGTTTAAACAACCTCAGGCTTGTGCTTTTTTTACAGAGGAGCGCAAGCACCCAGGTAGGGAAAGAGCTAAGACTTTGACATAAATCGCATAGACAGTCTGACATAAGAATGAAAAGATCTTCACATTTCTGCTACTGGAAGAAGGGTTTGGAGAGTTATTTTTGAATCACAGGACTGTGACCTCAGAACCTAATACAGCCTCTGAACTTGTGAGAGAAACTTCAGTCTATTACCCACCCACTGCAGGCCTCAAAGCAAGTAGGCCCATTCCACTCTATTGAAAGCTTTGATGGAGAGTGACAGGTTATTGTCATGGTCTTTTAGTACCCTCTATAGTATATGTGCGATGGAACAGAGGGCTGATACCTAGGTGCGATCCCGTGGTGTATTGGGGTGTAAATTGACCCTATTAATAGGACTTGTTTGTGAAGGGTTGCTCTAATAAATATGTAGTTGTCTTTGGGCCCTGCCAGACTTTGCGTACTCTCAGTGGTTTAGCTATCAATACAGCTACTGCCCTTGTGAGGTATAGCTTAGATGTGACATTATCATTCTTTCCTGCGGAGAGTTCTCTGCCTACCTATTCCCTCCAAAGCTTTTGACTGTCTGCATCAGACAGGTGTGTTCCTTGAATTAGGGCAAAGTATGAGTGTCGAGAGTGGGTGTAGTCCATGATGTAACATAGGGGTAGAGTCCATTAACATTTAAGAGGATTCACTGACGTTTAATGCGAGTACCAAGATGTGTGGTGTAGGGGGCATATATGTGAGGTTAAGAGTACCAGGAGGAGTAAGAGATCAGGGAGTACTGTGGAAGTGTTTCTGACAGATGTGTGTCTAAACTAATGGAGTGTTGAGATAATGAAAGAAAGGAAAGGAAGGCATTGGGGAATCTCCCACTCAAGCAGGAGACAAACTGTATCTGTAATCAGATGTGGCCAGAGGTTTGGCTGTGTGCAACTGGGGATGTGATGGGTCAGTAGTGTAATTATTAGTGGTGAGAAGGGCGAAGGATCCAAGCTGCATGGTGAAAAGTAGGACCTTGTGAGATTGTGAGTTTATCTTACCTTGGCACAGTTTGAAGCCGGCATGCAGAGGGTTTGCGGCCCTGGTTAATGTCTAGTTGCCTGGAGGGGTTTTAATGGTGAACAAGACTTATTTCTAGGTTGAGGCTGCTTGTGCGGCATTCTATATTTCTGCTTAACAGACCATTGTCCTGGTGGCAGACAGGTGATTCCCCTTGTACCGATACTCATTGCTTTTTTAAGCCACCAAGCAACTGATTGGTGAGGCCTCATTCATGTCCTGGAGGTACGATCAGTGGGGAGTCATTTACTTTCATCCAGATAAGTCCATGTGCTTACATCCTTCCTGCCGTGATAGTTAGGGGAGTGGTTGTTGTAGTTCTGCCGTTTCAGTTTGTCTTCCAGCCAGTGTCAGGGAAGTACCTGGCTGGTGAATTTGGGATTGGTACAAGTCTGGAATTAGCCCTGTTACCTGTGTGATCAATAGGACAAACAGGTGATTTCTGCACATCCTCGTGTTATGGTGTTCTCCAGTCATCGGAACGCACGGTTCCAGAAGCAACTATCCTAACCAATCCAGACTCTGGTCTCACGCTATTAACCAGCTTGGGATAAGCACCAGGATTGGTAGAAGCGGGCTTACTCAGCGCTCATTCAGGCACTGAAGACTGTGCCTTATCTGCACCCAGCTTTCAAACACAGCTCGGGTTGGAGACGTTTAAAGTGTGCATTTCAGCCTGACTGTCGCAAGACAGCTGGCCAAAGTGACTCCTCCCTACTGTCAATCAGAAGTAATGGCTCCGGCCCATCCTCCTAGTCAGCTCGGCTGGCAGAGAATAATGTAAAATAGCAATAAAGTAATTTCATTATCATTTTGTTTTTCACTTTTTCTGCACCCACAGAAGGTGAGGAGGGTAACCCTCCTCTGCCCGAATGGAAACCACTGCTAGTGCTGCTGACATCACTGCGCTATATGAAGGAACAAAAGACACACCTGTTGTAATCTTTCTTTCCTTCTCTCTCTCCCCGTCCACCCCTCTCCTCCCCGGCCTCTTGGTATGAACCACCCCACATCCTGGAGTGTGGGTTAGAATGTTGAGATGAGCTGCTGCCGCCAAGCTGGAAGCACCTGTTACCTATGACAGAATAAAGTTGTACTTGGAAACCCTTAAATGTAGTGGTTTTTTACTACATTTCTTGGCGACGAGGACGAGGAGCTGAGCCAGGGTCGGCTGGGTGCTTTCCTCCCTGGAAAAGTTGATGCTTGTGCGGAATTTTGAACATAGATGAAGTACTCACCAGTTGATTAGCGGATCACAGGACAACTGACAAACCGGTAACCCAGGCTGTGTCATCGAGGTGTTCCCGTGGGGGGACGTGAAATTTCTCGACTGAGTAAGGAAAAGGAAGTCGGGTGTGAAGCCTCGGTGAAGGCGAGAGGGTACCGTGTGGAGCAAACCGGTAACCCAGGCTGTGTCATCGAGGTGTTCCCGTGGGGGGACGTGAAATTTCTCGACTAAGTAAAGAAAAGGAAGTCGGGTGTGAAGCCTCGGTGAATGTGAGAGGGTGCCGTGTGGAGCAGAGGAACGTTCCTTCCTCAATTGCGGTCTGACATACGTCTGTGGATCTGGTAACCAGAGCTCCCTGGGAGCGTTCCGTGGAGGATTAAGCAGCATAGCGGGAACCAGCGCAAGAAGAGTCGGGACAGCTGGTAGTGAAGTGACGGTGAAGGAATGGTCAGGCAGCGAAACACGGATTTCCCACAACAGTGAAAGCTGACTCTGGAGGGGAGCAAGTGAGGAGGCTCGTTTGCTGTTGGTTGGGAGCGTGACTGCTGGGGGCAGCGCTGTGCAGGCATACCTTGCCTGCGATGTCTGAGGGGTCGAAAACGGAATTCGACTGAAGCAGCGCCCTCTTACCTAGCCGTCCCGGTGATTAAAGGGGGCAGGCTCTACCCAGACCGGATCGTCCGGGAGCCGAGGCTGAGCAGAGAATCTTTTTATGCTCAAGAAAAAAAAAAAACTGTCAGCAGAATAAATCTCCTTTGTAAAAGTTTAGATACGGCATTGAGTGGTGCTTGCCTTTCACGGAGGGAGGGGCGGTATACAATCGGGAGAGAATGGAACAGTGCTCTGGCGTTAAGGAACCGCAAGGTTGACTACAGGAAGTTCCTGTTCTGCAAGCGAGAAATAGACGAAGGACTCCGCCGCCCAGAGGTGAAGGCGCAGGGAATCAAGACCGGTCTGCACCTGAGGGATTCGTACCAGGCCAAGAGGTGAGCCGTGGAAGCTGTGTGAGCAGAAAGGGTGCAGAGCAAGGAAATAGTCGCATTGCTATTTCTGTGAAGCGGATTTATCTGAGGCGGAGCGTGCGACGCACGAGAGAAGGGTGAGTGTCAGCAGTGGAAACACTGGGAGGAGTGTACAACGGAATCCAGCGTGAAGTGATTAGTGAAAGGAGTTGGTGACAGCGTGTGATAGGTGTGAGGACACACCCGAGGTATTGGGGTTTAGCGAACCTTAATTCCTGTGAGAGAAATTTAACAGCGGCAACTGATTGAGCCGTTTGAAATATTTGAGAGGATCAGTGAGGGTGTGTAACACCTCTGGCCCAGCGGAAAATAGAACTGAAAAGGTGTATTGAAGCAGTGTGAGGAGATCCAAGAGGAACAGAGTGAGATCCAAGTGGAACAGAGTGAACAGAGGGTGCAGTGAACACTAGTTCCCGTGAGTCTAAACTAACTGAGGCAGCATATTGAGTCATTGGTGATATCTGTGAGGCAACGCATTGAAACTGTGTGAGGATATCTCGGTGGAGCAGGGAGTGCTAGGTGATATATTAAGTGACCACCCATCAGTGGTAGCACCCCATTAGAGTTCAGACGCAGGATCCCTGTCTCTATATCCTAGTGCATATGCAGCAGGGTAAACCTGTCAAGGAGTAGGAATTGAATTTCGGGGGTCGTGCAGGGCACCCAGCTTCCGACCAGTCCTCAGTTGTTAAAGGTGCATTGGCTCCATTCTAAGGTGTGTGTGTTATTCAAAGTCGAATGCCTGACGGGGCAGTTTGGAGCGAAGGGGGAGAGTGTAAAGACTACGACAATGTGTGGAGGCGATCGCCATAAGGACAGGCGGTTGATTTATTAAGGCACCAGGATTCAGATTGGGCAACGATAATTTAGGAAAATCCTCTAAGGAACGTGGGGTCTGCAGGGGGTAAGCGTGAGAAGTACCCAGCACCCTGTGAGTATCTCATAGCGCTGCAGTGAGAAAATACAGTCACGTCCTTTTTCATTCCTCAAGCCCTTGTTCAATAAGCACACAGTCAAAACAGTCTAGTATTTGCCATCAATATTCACCCTTTGGAGTTTAGCAGCACGTAACCAGACCTTCCTATTTCAGAATCCAGTCAGAGTTTATCAGTTCCGTGCCATTTGGCACTGTAGTGCAGTATTTGTGGTGAGGTGGCACATTCCGGGGAAGAGAAGAGGTATTGCAGCACACTCAACATGGAGTGGGGTCGAAAGTACAATCTCTCTCCACCTGAGCCGTTCATGGAGGAGGTAGATAAAAACATTGCAGAGTGGAGGGAGTGGAAAGTGTATTTTGAAAACTATGTGTCCGTTTTGGAAGAAGAAGTAGCATCCTTGTCACCGGAAGCTAAAGCGGAAATTCTACTCCACAGCTTAGGTAAGGGTGGAAGGAAAATGTTTCACAACATGGAGAAAGTTTTCATGTCAGGCACTGACAGAAACATGTATGAAAATATTCTGAACGTGTGGGATGAATATTATATACTAGCCACCAGTGGTATAGCACATATGGATGAAGGTTTCAAGGAAAGAAAGGAGGGCAAAGAGGATATCAGTGCCAGCATGGTAGCTCTGAGATGCACTGTTTTAATAGAAGAAGTTGAGATGGAAATGATTACTGACACTGGTTCGAGATATAGTATGGTGAGCAAAAAAGATTGGGACAGAAAATTTGCAAAAAAAATATGGCAGTGAACTTAAAGAGACCAACACAGTCCTGAAAACATATGCAGGGGAGGAAATGCAGATTATAGGTTATAAAGTCATGGATGTAGTTTATAAAGAAAACAATACGAGGAGTACTATATACATAACGAGAGGTAGTATCAACACACTAGGGTGGAGAGATCAACAGATGTTGAGGATTTCATGGGAAAGAAGAATAAAAGGACACAAAAATGAGATGGCAGAGTATCAAAGCAAACAAAATACCAGAGAAGAAACTGTTGACGTTCGCATGCAACCACCTAATATCACGGCAGTATTTGAAAAAACGGCAAAGGAAAAGAAGTGGGAGAGTGAAGCTAGTAGGGATGAACACAACAAGAAAAAAAACACATATCAAAGCCAGGTGGAGGAAAGAGAAATACGTAAGAAACCAGACAGAATGGACAGTAGTAAACAAGAAATGAGGATGGCTGGAAATTTGGGAAGACTGGTGGTGAGTGTAGATACCACAACCAATGAACGGAGATGGCAGATGAATAAAACCGACCAGTCCGTTTGCAAAGTGATGCAGCACAGAATGAAGATGGATGAGTTCCAAACCAAGTGGTCAGAGGAGCTTAAGAACAATAGTGAGCTAGAAAGAGTGAGAGATGCGAGATACATCAAGCCTAAAGGAGAAATAAAAAATGAATACATACAAGGGATCGAGTACGGAGTGATGGAAAGGAAGTGCAACATAAAGCCGATAGACCTAGAAGGATCCACACTAGAAGTTAAGGAAGGGAAGAGGGGTCCAGTATATGGTATGTGGAAGAAGCCGAAGAGCAAGGGCTCAGAAGACACGTTTGATTTCATGTATGGCAAACCCAAGAGGGAACAGCAGGACACACTCAAGCCTGAGGAGAATCATGCAAATGATCGGGGGTCGTCTAAAACGAAACGCGACAAAGATGGCAATTATAGTCATGACCAAGGAAGTGGGAGCAGAAGGAGGCCCAGTCCCGGTATCGATAAGTACATGGAAAGGGAAGTTTGGTTTCATCAGTGGTAGCCTCAGGGGTGCGTCCTGGCACAATCTACTGTCCAGAGAAAAGGATTGTACAGCCATGCTAAATCCTCGGTCAAGGGAGGGGAATTCCAGCAGTAGGAGTTCGGAATCCCAGAGAGAAATAGACGGAGTAGTAAGCTTGGACATGGGAGAGCTAAATGGAAAAGGTTATGATGCCTTGATTTCACCAACATGGGAAGGCCCGTAGTGTTACATAATGCACACATGGATTAGCTTCTTCCATTGTCATGAGTGACACTCCCTGTTGGTCCCAGACTGTTCCGGTTGCCTAATGTTTGACAAAGTAACCGCATAGCCTTCTTACTCCTGTCCTGAGTTTTTAAAGGCACCAGACTTATTACAGTTGTTTAACGTTGGTAATGCAACCCCGTAACTATTTCAAATTCATATTACAGTTACAGTTGATTAACATAGGAAATGCAATCTGTTAACGCTTCCCTTCCCTTGAGCAATGTTTTATAGAGTATTACCATATCTCTGCAAACGTATATCAGAGCAGGGACCCCCACCCCATTGATACAGCATGTGCCTTGGGAACACACCTATATTTTCTCTCCATCCCCGCCTTCCCTGTGTACCCTCCCCTCGCCCATCCTCTCTCTATCTTTTCTATAGGAGGGAGGTGTGTTGTAATCTTTCTTTCCTTCTCTCTCTCCCCGTCCACCCCTCTCCTCCCCGGCCTCTTGGTATGAACCACCCCACATCCTGGAGTGTGGGTTAGAATGTTGAGATGAGCTGCTGCCGCCAAGCTGGAAGCACCTGTTACCTATGACAGAATAAAGTTGTACTTGGAAACCCTTAAATGTAGTGGTTCTTTACTACAACACCCTTTTCTTAACTTATATTCATTGGAATCTACAGATCTAACCGGCTCCCTAATTGATACTACGTGCACTCATTTGTACAATACTGGCTTCTTTTAAGGACAGCCCAGTGGCGGCTCCTCGAGGGAGTGCTGTGGGGCGGTGTGGCGATGTGGGGGAAAGGCAGGGTGGGGGGTCGTAAATTCTGGAATAGTGCTGAACGAGGTTGAGTAAAGAAATAAATAAATTAAACCAATTCCATTGCGCGCTGCACCGCTGATTTGGCTTTGCAGCGTGTGCAAAGTAATTCGTTTTATTTATTTATTTATTTACTCAGCTCCGTTCGGCCCTTATCCAGAGTTTACTACCTCCCACTCTGCCCCCCACACCCTGCCCCACCGCCCCGCAGCAGTCCCTCGAGAAGCCGCCACTGGTATGGCCTTCACCATAAATTAGTGCCAAACGCTGAGGACATTTAAAGACTGGTGAATATTACGTCTGATCAGTTTAGATTTATACCCCCCTCTTCCATGGAATAATTAGTCGAAACAACATTCTACTTCTTGTATTTTTAATCCCCCTCCCCCCGCCTTCCAAGCACTCTGAGGTGGCAACTTGTTGTTTGGGCACTTTAAATAAACCGTAAAGAAGTACACATCTTTTATTCGTCACTTCAAATCTATTATTTAATTGAAGTAAGAGGATGTACATAAAATCACGGGAGTATGTAAGGGCTTGACAGCACACATTTTAAACTAAGCATACTGAGAGCAAGAGCTGCACATGCTTCCATGCTTGTATGAACCGGAACCACAAATAGCAAAGTTAAACTTTCCTTTGGGATGTAACAAATGTTCTCTGTGGGATTGGCTCACACGCCATCACATCTTGCCACACTTGGGAGCTAACCTTACTTTGAACCCGAAGCTCTAGAAGAAAATAACTGTATTTTAATAATGTGATACCATTACAGCCACTCTGGGGAAAGCTTTAGGTGAATTGTGTCAATTCCATTTTTCCATTGACCCTTCTGTCCTCTCTCTGATTTCGAGTAACCTGCTGCATTACTTAGTCCATACATGCATTAGTATTCTGTAGTTACACTTCAGAGCTCCACAGTACATTGTTTCATGAGACGCTTTGCTGAAACGAGCTGGAGAGAGAACAGACAATTCCTGCTCCACAGTCTTTGAAAATGTTTCCGTGGAATTACATCACTGGCGCTCTTTTCAAGTCTCTGCGGTGCACTTAAAGAAATCATGAGCAGGGAATGGTGCACAGAGCCGTCTTGTAAGGTTCACAAATCGGCGTTCTATAGCTTTATCGGTTTACATTTGTATCAGAGCGCAACCATATACCACTCGTCTGGAAATAATCGACACGTCTATTTGTGGTTGATATAAGTAATTCAGAAAGTTCTGTAATGGAAAAAGACACACGAAGTCCATTAATGGGTGCTTAGAATGGACCACAATCAACCAGAACGGCGATATAATAATATTTTAGAAAAGGTTTGTTTTTTCGAATATTTTCTTTTGACGCCACTTACCTCGGCAACAAATTAGGTTTGCCCTATCTCCTCCCATATAAAATAATTGGTCTTATGATTTTAGAACCAATCAAACAATCAAATTGTGATTTGTAAAAGTCATGGCGAACGATCCTCCACCGAAATCTACAAACACAGGACCACATTACCAGAGTGCGGCGCAGCTGATTTCATTTCAGTAACACTGTAGACCAGTGAAATGTTTGCAAAGAAATGTCGGGTTTCCTTGATTTGCATACTGATGGAACCCTATGTAAATGGGGACATGCGACAGCACACCTGCTTGTGGCATCTGTTATTTTGGCCACTGGGACAGCGCTAACTCGGGGTAAATGCTACATGGGCGTACGGGGAAAGGCATGCTAAATAAAGACACTGGAGACAGGGTGTGGGCTTTACTACAGGGAGTTCAAGTTCAAGTTCAAGTTCAGAAATTTGTATAGCGCACTACTCACCCATAGGGGTCTCAAGGCGCTTGTGGGAGGGGGTGTATTATTTATCGAATAGCCAGGTTTTAAGTTCTTTTCTGAAGGAAATGTGGTTCTGTGTGAGGCGGAGGTGAGTGGGGAGAGAGTTCCAGGTCTTGGCCGCCAGGTAGGAGAAGGATCTTCCTCCCATGGTGGATCTGTGGATGCGCGGAACTGCGGCAAGCGCTTGGTTGGAGGATCTTAGTTGGCGGTTGGGTGTGTAGAAGGACAGTCTTGTGTTGAGGCATTCAGGTCCTAGTTTGTAGAGGGCCTTGTGAGCGTGGGTGAGGAGACGGAACGTTATTCTCTTGTTGACGGGAAGCCAGTGGAGGTCTTTCAGGTGGCCGGTAATGTGAGCTTGGCGAGGGATGTCCAATATGAGTCTGGCAGATGCGTTTTGGATGCGTTGGAGTTTTTTCTGTAATTTGGCTGTGGTTCCGGCGTAGAGGGTGTTTCCATAATCCAGTCGGCTAGTTACCAGTGCGTGGGTGACTGTCTTTCTTGTTTCGGTGGGGATCCAACGGAAGATTTTTTTGAGCATACGGAGTACGTTGAAGCAAGAGGATGAGACGGCGTTAACTTGTCTGGTCATCGAGAGGGAGGAGTCTAGGATGAAGCCCAGGTTACGTGCGTGGTCTGTAGGTATAGGTGCTGTGCCCAGGGCCGATGGCCACCAAGAGTCGTCCCAGGCAGAGGGTGAGGATCCTAGGATGAGAACTTCCGTTTTGTCTGAGTTAAGTTTTAGGCGGCTGTTTTTCATCCATTCGGCTACTTCTTTCATGCCTTCATGAAGATTGGTTTTGGCGGTGTTAGGGTCTTTGGTGAGGGAAAGGATCACCTGGGTGTCGTCAGCTTAGGAGATGATGTTGAGGTTGTGTTGTCGCGCGATGGATGCGAGGGGACTCATGTAAACGTTGAAGAGGGTGGGACTGAGTGATGATCCTTGTGGGACTCCGCAGATGACTTCGGTGGCCTCTGATTTGAATGGGGGGAGTCGGACTCTCTGGATTCTTCCGGCGAGGAACGAGATGATCCAGTCCAAGGCTTTTCCTTGTATTCTGACGTTGCTGAGGCGTTGTATGAGGGTGCTATGACAGACTGTGTCGAAGGCGGCGGAGAGGTCGAGTAGGATGAGGGCAACTGTTTCTCCGTTGTCCAGAAGCGTTCGGATGTCGCCTGACTGGCGTACGTGTGCGCGTACCTTACTTTTATTCAATGAAGGTCACATGACCTCAACGTTACTTGCGTCCCTGCTGCGTCACAGGCGCGATACAACATTCCTCCCCAACAAACATCAGAACAACATTAGCTTCAGGACCTCTCAGGCCGGATCAATGATCAAACCATAGTTTTTTAGACCCAACATGCGCATCTTCAGTTAACAACAAATTAGGAACAGTCTTCCGTGAAATAGTCCTTCAATCGGCATGACGGCTCTGGATTTCTCCTCATTTGATACTGGGACTGGCCTCGATTTTGAGATTCGGCCATTTCAACATCAGAAGCAGCTTCACAGCAGCCAGTCTCGCGGCGATCACATGAGGCCTCCAGCCCCGCACTGCGAGCACCAGTCTGTCGAGGGGACCTAGGACTGTCTGATTCGCCACCTTCCTGCTGGGGAAACATCTCTGTCAAGCCCTCTTGATGTTCACCTTCCGATGACAGGATATTGGGATCATCCTCCGGCTGAACCAGGGAGGATACTGACACCTCCGAGTGATATCTCTTGAAGTGAGAGACATTCCGGGCTACAGTTTCTCTACCTCGGGCTGCAATAATCCTAGTGCCTTTGACGGTGACCATAGTCCAGGGTTTCGTCTCATAGGGCACCTGACACTTGCCAGTAGCGAAACAATTTCTGATCAGCACCATTTTTCAAGCTGGCGTGTCTTGGCATTCCTCCGCTGACTGACTTGGGTGTAGGCCTCCTGACGGCGGGCATCAATCCGGGCGTCATCAGGTGTCTGTGGCTGCCACTGGGGGTGATGAGGTATTGAGTCAGTAACCACCCAGCCCATGAGCAGATGAGCAGGGGCGACCCCCGTGGTGGTATGGGGCGTCTGGCGATAGCTTCTGAGAAAGGTATAGATGGCCAACTCTATGGACTGTCTTTTGTCATGAGCAATTCGGATTTTTTATTTAGAGTCCTCATGAATCTCTCTACTTCACCATTGGCTTGAGGCCATCTGGGGGTAATTCTGCGGTGTTGAATGCCGAGATTGTTGAGGTATGTAGCCAGTTCCTGCCCTTGGAAGGGAGGTCCGTTATCCTTGCGCAGCTCTTGGATTAGGCCATGTGCGGCCATGATCTTTTCAATCTTGGGTATCACTTCAGCGGCACTGGGAGATGTCACAATTTAATCCTCAGGATACTTTGAATGGTCATCAATGGCTACTAAGGTATGATGGCCATCAGGAAGACTGCCGAAATCCATGCTGGCGCTGGACCACGGAGACCTCGACCGAGGTTCCGCAATAACTGGAGCAGGACGGGGCATCTCCCCAGTTGCTTGACATGACGAGCAAGAGCGGACAGAGGCCTCCACCAATTCATCAATTACAGGAACCACACCTTGGTTCTGAGCCAGGATTTGGTTTTTACCATGCCTTGATGCCCTATGTGGGCCAGTTGGACGCATCGGTCCATCAGATATGTTGGGATGACCAGCCGGTGGCCCCTCAGCTAGCACCCCGTAGTGTCTTCGGTGAGCTCATCCCTGACATGGTATAGGCTTTCCATTATCCGCTGGGCGGGGATCATAAGGATCTTCCATTCCTCTTTAGCTTTGTGCCAGTTGCCACTTCGTAGAGCCACTTTGGCTCTTTGCAGGCAATCATCTTTAGACGTCGCTTCTGTGAGATCCACCATGGACAGGGGAAGGGGGCATGAGTGGGCCGCCACACACTTGACATATTCCTCGATGTCAGCTGTGTCTTCCATCTCTTTAGTTGTGGCCGCTTGGACATGCCGAGACAGGTAATCCGCAGGATTGCGGGACCCTGGTTGGTATTCTACCTTGCAATTATAGTCTTGTAGATGCAACATCCACTTCTCAATCCGCGGAGGTGGTTTGGTAGATGTCCCTGAGAACAGAGCCACGAGGGGTTTGTGGTCCGTCGCTACCACGAATGGCTTGCTGTATACAAACAGGTGAAAGTGACAACAACTCCAATGAATGGCAATGGCTTCCTTCTCTATTTGAGAATACCCCAGTTCTGTTTCGGTGAGTGACTGGCTTGCGAAGACCACGGGTGCCCAATCATCCTCCTGGCATTGTCTTTGCAAGAGTACGGCCCCTAGGCCCATGGCACCCGCATCCACCACTATCTGGGTAATTTTCCCCTGGTCAAAGAAAGCAAGCATTGTAGCCTCTGAGAGTGCATTCTTGATTTCCTTGAAGGCCTTGGCTTGGTCCAAGCCCCACTTCCAAGGGACCGAGGCCTTGGTGAGCTCTCTCAGCGTTAGTGTCATAGTGGTGAGGTCGCAAATTAACCTTCCCAAGAGTTTACGGTGCCAAGGAAGCTGCAGACTTCCATCACACTGGCAGGGACTGTGGCGTCCTTGATATATCGGACCTTTTCTGGATTGACTCCTTCTGTGAAAATGGTCTATCTGAAGTATTGCAGCTTTTTCTTCAGGAATTTGCACTTCTCCCAATGCAGAGTGAGTCCGGCGTCCCGCGAGAGGCGAAGCACTTGGGTGACGCGAGCTTTGTTCTGGAAGCGATTTCGCGTGGACCATGATGTTGTCACTGACGTTGATAACACCTGGGATGTCCATGATCACCTCATGTATGATGTTTTGAAAGACATCAGCGGCACTAGACACTCCGAAGCTCAACCGGGTATAGCGTCGAAGCCCCACATGAGTTGAAAAGGTGGTAATGTTTCGGGATGCTTCATCTAGCACCAATTGATGGTATCCAGACCGTAAGTCCAGCTTGGAGAACCAGCAGGCTCCGGCTATTTCCGGTTGAGGTGAGGTGGTGCTCGCGTTTGATAGCGGCATTGGGGAGTTCCATGTCCACACAGATCCTCACTGCACCAGGCTGCTTGGGCTTTCGAGTAACCACGATGGGAGAGACCCAGGGTGTGGGTCCCGTCACTTTCTTGATGATTCTCGCTGCATCAAGCTTCTTAAGTTCCTCCTCTACCTGGGGCCGCAGATGAAAGGCTATACGTCAATGCCGTAGCACCACTGGCTGGACCGTTGGGTCGATGTGTAGATGGACTTCCTTGCCCTTGAATCTTCTGATTCCCTCAAAGACCTCCGAGAACTCATCTAACAAGTGTTGGATCGACTCATGATGCACACTGAAGGCGAACGTCACCACTCCTAGGTCTTCTGCAGCACGGCACCCTAGCAGCATGTCTTGACCATCTTCAGTGACGTAAACGTTGGTGGTGACAGAGCAGTCTCCTTGGGAGATGGATGTATTGAAACAACCTTGTATTTTCAGGGGGATATCTTGACCATATGCAAACACTGTGATCGCTGATGGGTATAGCTTGGGTGCTGGGCACAACGTCTGGTGAAGAGTAGACGCCATGATATTGATGGTAGCCTCGGTATCCACTACAGCCATGACGTCCTGGGACCCCACACGAATGTTGCACTGCGGCAGACATCGCGCCTTGCGGGTAGCGGCACCAATCATGTGTACTTTGTGGACTACCCGCTTTTCCTCCTCATCGTCGTCCATGTTGCTGCGTGTCCTTTCACCCTAGGGGAGTGCAATGACTACCTGCCGTGGCTTGCGATACTTTTTGGATCTGTATACTTTCTCAAAGTGGTTAAATCGCCCGCATCCCGAGCATCTCTTCCTTTTTGCAGGGCACTCTGCTGCCTGGTGCGGAGGCCCACCACAGTAACCACACGGCTTTGCTTGTCCCGCGGTCGCGGCACCGGGGCCCTTCTTACTCCACCTCATCATGGGCTTGGTCATTACTGCATGTGTGCTGCACGTGCCTTGGACAGCTCCTTAGTGTGACCTTGGGTCAGAATGTCAGCGAGGGACTTACCGGATTCTTCTAGAATGCGTTCTCAGAGTTTGGCGGAGGCACAGCCCTGAATCACTTGCCCCCTTAGCTCCTCCTTCTCGTCTTGGATCCCACACGTGGATGAGTGGTTCTTGAGTCTTGCGTGGTACGTGTCCAGTGACTCTTCGGCGAGTTGGCATGCTTGGCTTAGTATGAATCTTTCTTAGCCGTGATTGGCCATCGTCTCAAAGAGTCCATTGAGGGCATTTATTAATGTGTGATGGTTCTTTGGCGTGGCTTCTACAAGCGTCATCGTGATGTTATGTATGTCTTTGCCCGCGAGGTGTAACAGCATCGCTCTTTTCTGATCCTTGTGAACCTTGGTGTCCTCAAAGAATATTAGCAGACGGTCCACCCAATCTTTCCATTTTGGTGCCAGTGATGATGGTGACCCTTCTACTATGAATGGATCTATGGGCGGTATGGTTGACATGGTTCATGCTTCAGACCTTGTGACTACTGATTCAGTGGGGTCCTTGCCCCTCTATGTCGCAGCAGTGCTGTGTTAGCGGTGTGGATGTTCACTCTGCGCTCCGCTGGGCTTCCAGCTGCCTTGGCGTGATGGGGCGTGCACCCTGAAATGGTGCGTGGCGCCCCCTTCTCTATTCTTCTCTTCTTCTTCTTTTTTTATATGTCCCTTCTTTTTTTGTATATTGTTTTTTTTCCACCTCTACACAGGTGCCAACACTGTTCAGCCCCTGTGCTGGGCCTTTTCCTTTGCTGCGGTGTCCCCTGCAAGACTTGAAATGCAGCCTTGTGTCCTCCTGAAGCCAAACTCCTCGAGGCCTGTGCTAAGGCATTGATTTCATATAGGCCCATATTAGGGCCTCCCTTTCCTCCCACGTGGTGCAGCGCGCAGTGCCCTGGAGCCCTCCAGCATAGACAGTGCTCAGGGGGCGTATCGGGAGCGCCGATGACGATGAGGAGGAAAAGCGGGTTGTCTCGGCGACGGGCGGGACAGCGTCCTCACGTTGAGTGCCCACACGGGGGAGCGATACCGCGCAGCCAGAGAGAGACGTGGCCAGCAGCACGGGTGGCAGCGATCCCACGGGAGTCAGCACTGACAGGGGCTCACCTCTTCGGCCTCACCGGGCCGCGCAGACAAGCTCAGTCCCCGCACGGGACACCGGAGCTCCTCACCAGCCGCCGGACGCCAGGTCACCACAGCGCCGCACTTCGGGCATGAGCGCCGCGCGTAGATGAAACTGCTCACAGCCGCCACTCTGATTGGTGCGAGGGCAAGACCACCCTCGTCGCGGATTGTTATGTTGGCCACTGGGACAGTGCCAACTCGGGGTAATTGCTACTTGGGCCTTCGGGGAAGGGCATGCTAAATAAAGACACTGGAGACAGGGTGTGGGCTTTACTACAGGGACTCGCCTCCATCACCTGACTGGCGTACATGTGCGCGTACCTTACTTTTATTCAATGAAGGTCACATGACCTCAACATTACTTGCGTGCCTGTTGCGTCACAGGAGCGATACAACAGCAGCTGAAAGATGTAGCCATGGGATGAAAAAACCTGACGGGATGTATTCACTCCTTGCCACCTAGGAGGTGCTAGATAGTCAGTGAGGTCCTGGGGACCACCATCGTGTGTGGAGATTGAGGGGCCCAGAGACACAAAGGGCCCGATTTATCACACTTTGGTGGCATAGGCTAGGGATGCCCTTGAAGAATCATTTACAATTCAGCACAAGCAGTGATGTAGGCCCCCTGCAGTCGCACTTTGGTCCCACGGTGGCGGTGCGTCCAATGGGGTGCTAGGGTGTTGCCACACTAACTGCCACATGCCCACATTTGCATTTACAAAATGCGCGTTAAATTCAGTAACTCTCTGACACTGATTCCTGGCCGGTCACCGGGCCACGCCCAAGGCAATCAGGAAGCTGAAGTGTGTCAGGGCGCGGCAGTGCGCACATTCGGTATTGGACTGGTCCTTTTTACACCAGCCCGAACATGCGCACTAGCCTTCCCCTTGGGAGAGTGAGGGTTGCTTCATGCCGCAGTCCCCGGTCTTCTAATGGGCAGGGAGTATGCCTGCTCAAGCCAATCCTGGTGCTTCGCCAGCAGCTCCAGGATAGGCTGAGAGGCACCGCACGCGTTCAGACTTCACCACGCAGGAGGCTGGCTGGCATAGTAGCCAGGCATTAGGTGCTACGCGTGGGTTGCACTTGCAGAACGTATGTGGTCAATCACTGTGGCTTATCAAGCCATGCTGAGACAGTGATTGGCCATTTGCTCATGATGACAACGTCGTCATCACAGCAGACCACGCGGCACCACACATTGACACACTCGATTTGAGTCATGGGTGCCTGCTGCAGCCTGCCTAAGTGAGTCTACTGACTGCTGCTCGTCATGGCTGCCAGGTCAGGTGACTCACACTAGTGGTGCTCGGGACTCCACCAGAGATTCCTAGACGTTGACTCGCCGTCATATAAGGTAAGCGAACGGTCAGACCAGACTCGAAAGCGACTGAGAGTGTATATGGTTTTAGTTCCCATGTGTGCTTCTCTCCGTCAAATAGCCACCCCAAAGCCTGTTCCTTTCTTGGAAAAATAAAGCAAACTCAGGCCGATATTTTCCAAAGTTTTGCGAAGGTCATTTTGAGAACTTGAATTTTGGCTCCTCTTAAGGGGAGATGAATGAGGCAGCCCCATACGCACTTACATCCACCACTTTGCTAAGGCCTCAGCACACCCGACAGAGAAGGCGAGAAAGAGGAGGCAGCAGGTAGCCACGGAGTCAGGGCTGTAGACCGCTGCTTTGCTAAGGCCCCAGGATTACCGTAGCTTCTGATATATGGGTGCGTGTAGTTTCCTCATGGTGGGCGTGTCTGCATTTATTTGGAAGGGGTGATTGGCTCCTCTTGCAGGGTGTCTGTAGCTACCCCTACTGGGAAGCCTGCATTTTCTCCGGATGAGGATGTCTGCAACTGATGTTTTTGCTGTCCCTTTGGTGGGATGCCCGTTGCTGCTAATTAAGGGATGCCTGTGATCCCTCGTGACTGGGGTGTCTGTAGTGCTTTAGATTGAGTGATTGGTTCCTGGGTGGGAAGCTTGTATTGTCTCAGAATGAGGAGGTCTGTAACAGTAACTGGGATGCCTCTAATTCCTCATACAGAGATATCTGTATTTCTTGGTGATGTAGATGTCTGTTATGTGTAGGTGTCTGTGGTTACTCGGATGGTATGCCTGTAGGTCATCAGGGTTCTAGTTTAACCCTGGATATCTCGGACCGCAGAGACAAGCGCAAGCTAGTTCCTCCTTTTAGTAACTAAGCCCTAGATTCTGGCTGGTAATGATGCGGGAGGACTTTTTCCTTCAACCTTGATTGTGTTGTAAGAATACTATACAGAAAGCCTTATATCAGTGCTCCCCTAGATACCCAGACTTACAGATCCACATTCTCACCATGTGACCTCATACAAGGAATTGTTTTCGCGATGTCTGCTTGGGGCTGAAATACACTCACTGTCAAGACATTCTAGTTTACAAAGGAAAGGAGCATGGTAAAATAATTCCTTCCCTGAGCGGCTTGCGCCAAATTTTGCAACACTCGCTACTGAATGGCAGTTTGACATCAATCTAGCTCCTGGAGACTAGATAATTACTGGGCCCTGACAGGCACTACAATGAAGAATGACATCTTTAGGAACATGTGCTGCCCTCAAGAATCCTTCCTGGTGTAGGAGCTGCCTGCTTCTAGATCACTACACCTGAAACTAAGCAACAAGTTAAAGTGCTGCCCTTAACTCTGGCAAAGTGCTTGTCTGCTACCTGGGGTTTTTCATAAGGAGAGTAATACTCCCCAGGAAGGATTCATGTGTCTAACAACATTAATAAATCCCTTTGGTTGAGTAGGGGATTCACAATCAAGGCAAGCAGATCTGCTTGGGGGATATGTTGCTCAAGCATTCCTGAGATGAATGAAGGTCTTCTGGTCTAGTCTCTTTAATGACGTTAGTGTAATCATGATGGCTAAGATGAAAAAAACCTTTTTAAAGGAGAAAGCAGGAAGCACTTAAATGTTTCTTGTTAAGTCTCCGGACAAGCAGCAGTGGCTTCTGTATGAGTATGCAGCAGGGCGTGAAAAGCTGTAATAGAAATTGGCAAGTAAATTGCACAGAGGATAGTTCCACGGTGGTGCTGAAGGTCATATTTAGAAAGTAAGTCCGCTTCTGATAAGCAGGTCATTTTATTGGATTTTCAGGGTCAGTGGGATGGAGTTCCAGAGGGCAGATCCCTCAATCTGTAAAGACCTCCCTCTCCGAATCTTTGAAATATGGCCTGAAATATTGAGAGGCAGGGTATGACTGGGACAGAAAATAGGCTAGTTGCCAAAAAAAACATGGCTCATTAGTGAATCATATAGCTAAAAAAGTTTCCCACTTCTGCAAATTGGCCAATTTGAACGTGTATAAGTGTTTTGCAAGGTATGGCAGAGTGCATGCATGTGCTTGGTGCTGGCAATGTTTTTGGTAATATTTGGGAAATCAGCAGGCAACACTGGCGCAACAGGCCCTCATACAGTCAAAATGCCGGCAGTGTTGGCCATGAGTTTTTGAGCAAAATATTGTGCCTCGGCGCTTACAGTTTTACAAATTAAGCACTGGTGCTGTCTGTCCAAGTTCCACTGGTCAGCACAGGCAGGATGATATGCATTGTGTCATGGGCTGTGGAGAGGAAGAATAAAATGAGGGTATGACATCACCAAACCTCTGAGGCCCCTTCTGGGCCAGACCTTATACTAAAAATCATTTAGAAGGCGACTGGTTTCAAGTTGTGCTAAGGTTTTGAATGGATCTGCAACTGTCCAAGGTCTTTATGTTTGTGTTCGGATGTTGCAGGTGGACGCATGATACTGGCTTCCTCAAGTGACTACAGGATGACACCTCAAATTAGAGAAATAATTAAGAGCCCTGTAATGAGTGTAAAGTGGGGTAGAAGGCTGACTTCAATGATCTTGGTTGGTAGTACATATCCAAGGAAGTGTATAGCTTTTTTTACTTTTTACTCCTGAAAGAAGTACAGTAATAGTAATGTGTGTGTGTGTAGTATAATACCCTCGCATACCTAATGAAGGTTGTGATAGGCCAGTAAATCCTTAGTAGAGAGAGCTGTCTTGTTTAATTCATCACAGTATCATTCTGCGCTGAACTAGATGAGACATGCCCGTCCGCGCACAAGTCACGCACAATGGCAGGAATGCTGCCGGTTCAAGCCTAACTATTACCAGGAAACCGGTTCTTAGTTATTCAAGCAACCAACTACGAGCTTTGGGTGAGCGGGTGTCTGGAGTTGGTAAGTTCATATTGGAGAAAACAGCGGGGCAGGTCTCGGATTTATTAAAACAAGACATGATGAACTTTGGCCTTTTGAATGTGAGATCGCTTCCAAAGCAAGTCTTTGAGATACAAATCTTGCTAGAAATACATAATTTGGATGCGCTGTGTTTGACGGAGACCTGGATGGATGCCAGGTCAGAGATAGAACTGGGTTTGGCATACCCAATGGGGTATAAAGTGTTTCATAAGCCTAGGCCCAGTGGCAGAGTTAGAAGGGTTGGGATCATCTATAAGGTACACTGGGATATCACACCACTGGATATTGATGAAGTAGTGGGTATAGAAATGTTGGGATTCTCTGTAAAAGATATTGCAGGCCATATTCTGACAGGCATGGTCTGTTATAGACCTCCAGGGGCAGTCAGCGGACAATTTACACAATGTCTGGTGGAAGTATTTAACAATATGGCACTCACACACACCATGCCACTGATCCTAGGAGATTTTAATCTCTGGACAAATGGGAAAATGGATGGAGGGTTTAATAATATTATTCAGTCCTACGTAAATCTGAACCTGCTGTAATGGGTCACTGAACCTACCCATGAGGGAGGGAATATACTGGATTTGGTCTTTGCAGGGGAAGATTCAATTCTAATGGATAGCGTTCTACCAGTGGGATGGTCAGACCACTATTTGGTCAAGTTTAGAAGGACACACACCAGGTTGAACGGGCCTACACCTAAGGGAGAAAGACGTTTTCTGGGGAGGGATTGTAAGGGACCTTTGAGGAGAGCAAGTATATTCCCCATCTTTGACCTGAACAGGTGAACGACAACTATACAGTCCTGTGTGGGTGTATAAATGGAATCTTAGAGCAGGTTGCCCCTCTTAAAAACATTAGGCTATTGGGAAAACCGTCCGCCTTATGGTATAATGAAAAGTTAAGGAACCATAAGCTGATCTGCAAACAAGCAGAGAGACAATGGAGAAAAAAATATGCAGAGAAGGAAAAAGCTATTTGGAAGGAGAAAATAGCCACTTAGAAAAAAGCAATTGTTAGGGTGACAGCGGAGTATTTTGCTAACGTAATTTTGAAATCAGCCGAGAGCAGTAAAAGTATTTTTTAAATAGTAAAAGATATAGTCAGCGCTGAATGTACAAAAAACAAGATTGTGCCCACGCAAGAGCTATGTGACAACTTGTCATCCTTCTTTTTGGAGAAAATAAGTAAGACTATTGAAGGGATGAGGGTCACGGACTAACCCGGTACTCTGACGTGGGATGACAGATGACCAGTGACCACTTGGAGTAGGGACAGGGGGAGTAGGGACAGGGGGACAATGCCATTGAAGCAGGAAGCCACCCTGGACCACTTTGAATTACCCTACCTCATAAAATATGGAGGGAAATAGGACCTGAATTCTTCCCGGTGCTCCGTAAGCTGTGTGATCAATCCTTTGATAGTGGGTTCGTTCCATTTAGCAGGAAGCAGGCGATAATAACTCCCCTCCTGAAAAAAACAACTTTAGATCCTAAATGTCCAAAAAGTTACAGGCCCATATCCCTGCTCCCATACCCAGCGAAGATCGTGGCACACCTGGTGAGCAGGTCGCTTTCCCAATTCCTGGAGGTAAATAACAAGCTGGAAGACGTGCAATTTGGGTTCTGCCGAAGTCATGGGACGGGAACTGCGCTGATAACCGCCATAGACAGTATACGAATACGTGCATACAGGGGGAAATTGGCTAGTTTAATCTTGCTGGACCTGTCTGCCATTTCGATACGGTCAACCATGCGATCCTCCTGGCAAGGTTGGAAGAAATGGGGGGCTGAGTTGCACTGGCTCCCGATGGCCCATAGAGTACAGTTTAAATCACTGTGCATTGTGTTTAAGGCTCTGCATGGAATGGGGCCCAAATCATTACAAAATAGGTTCGGATGGTATGCTCCCACACGCAGTCTCAGCTCCTCATCAGCCAATCTGGTAATTATACCCAAAACAAAGAAAGTAACTATGGGAGGAAAAGCGTTTGGCAAAGCAGCTGCACGCCTCTGGAATAGTCTCCCTATGAACTATGACAGGTCCAGGATCTGATGTTGATTCATAAAAAAATCAAGACCTGGCTCTTTCCCAGAATATAATTTTGTTCAGTATGACCTCTCAGCAGTCTCCATTGCTAACACCTGTGGATCGCAGCATCAGGATGCTCGTAGGGTTAAATGATCATACAATACAATACAGTTTACATAAGCCCGTTGCCAGTACCGTTCCTCTTTCACGGGTGTGTCTTGGTTCCAAACTCCGTTACGCCATACATAACAGTGAGCTATTAACTGTCATCTAAGAGCTGCATGCAAACTGCAAGGTAAAAATTAGAGTGTTATGTTTTTTCCCCCCAATCTTTGTTTGATTATCCTAATGTTTCAACAATAAATTGTTATATTTTTTATTTTCAGCACCTTACCTAATTTCTGGGCGGAGAACAAAAAGAAACTGATGCTATTTTTTTTAGATTGGAGTTAGGGCTATGTATGTGGTCACTTTACATGGTGGTTGGGGTGGGTGCACATTTTGAACATTATACCTTCAGTGGATGGAATTTACTAATAGACTTAGCCCAGTGCTCTGGGCAATAACGGTTGTTAAAGGCACTATCTATCCCTTGCCTTGTTAAAGGCCCTCAACTTCAAGCTGTGTCTGTTTCAGTGCCTTGCCTTCAGCAACCAGTATGGCACACAGAGGCAGCAGGCAGTAAGGCTGTATTTTTAGCAGCCATGTTGTGCAAAGGGGAGCTGTTGGAGATATGTTGTGAGTAGAGAAGTGTGGCTCAATGGTTAGAGCGGCAGACCCTGATGCAGTAGTCTGGCCGGGACCAAGGTTCAATTCCCGCCTCGGCAGGTCTTGTGCTCAATTTCCTTGGACCTGATAATTCTCGCTTCGGTGCCTATTCTAATCATGAGTCCCACTCTGCACCTCTGGGCAATAGCTTGCTTAATCTCAACAACGGCCCCAACAACGCTGAGGATGCATGACTTCACCTTGGGGGTGCCCAGGAGTGGGCTCCTAACAGGGAAAGGCCAGGAAGGGTTCCTCGGCGGTATTCATACAAGCGCTGAGATGCCTACGGGTAGTCGTGCGCTATACAAGTGTGTAATCATTTCATTTCATTTCATTTCATTTTATAATCCAGCAAGATATATATATTTATACTGAAATTTGATATTATTGCACCAAACCTTACACGTTGTACTTTGATTATTGACAGGTTTCTTTAATATTGATAAAGCCAGCATCGGCATGAATGCAGTAGAACAGCTAATTGCAAGGCCATTTGTTGGACGGAAACTTGAGGAGAAATCACGTATAAAGCAATTAGGACCTGATCGGCCTGACCTAAAACTACAACAAGTTACCCAGGACAGAGGAAAAACTTACAAACGTACATTCTCAAACACCTGGTACAGAAAAGCTGATTGGCTTACAGGGTGTGTGTCAACAATTCTCTGATCTGCTTCCCTAGCTTGCTGTTTAGTGGTGGTGACATGTCTTGGACAAAACAAGGAGTGATAGACTTGAAGCATTTGTCTGACAAAATAAAGAAGCATGCACACACAAGAAGCCATATGGAAAGCCTGCCAAGACTGGGAATGTTGGGAGACAAACCGATTGAGCACCGCCAAACAATACAGACACACAATGAAGCAGTTGATAGGGATAGACAATTACTATAAAAAATAATTGATTGCATTTGTTTCTGTGGTGCTTTCGAACTGGCATTGCAAAGCCATGATGAATCTGAAAGTTCCTCAAATCCTGGAATATTCAGAGGCCTTGTGGATTCATTAGCAAGCATAGACAAGGAAATGGAAGCATATTTAGCAATTTCTACAGTCTTTAAGGTACCTCTAAAGCGATACAAAATGAAGTCCTTGAGTGTATGCTAGGGATTCTGAGAAGCCATATTGTCAAATGAGTGCAAAACAAATACTTTGTGGCTATTAAGGCTGATGACACCTCTGGTGTGGCCACACAAACACAGTCCGTATTAGTCTTTCGGTACCTTGACAAAATCTGTAAAGTTGTGGAGAGGTTCTATTGTTTCGCACATTTAAGAGAATCTAGTGCAGAAACGATGACTTCAACTATACTGCGTGAACTGAACTTCATTTTTCTAGAGCTACCTCAAAGAGAAAATCTTATCGCACAAAGCTATGATGGTGCGTCTGTAGTGAGTGCAAGTCTTGGTGGAGTACAGAAAAGAATTAGAAATGTGTACCTTAATGCTCATTTTGTGCACTGTTACGCTCACCAACTTACTCTTATTATGCAACAGGCAGTATCACAGATATCCGAGACACTAATTTTCTTTCAGGATGTAGGAGGCATAGCAGCATTCTTCTCACGTTTCCCCAAAAGAACGGAAGCACTTCAGGAGATTGTGGACAAAAGGCTTCCAAGGGGATCCTCAACGCAATGGAACTTTAACATACGTACAGTCAACCTAATCTATAAACATAGTGAGGACCTTGAGAAATGCTTTGACGCCATAGAAGCCAATAAAGCCTTTGATTACAAATGTCAGAATGAAGCTTGTGGCTTTGCTAGAACACTACAAGACAGAGAGTTTCAGTTCTTTCTGTGTTTATTTCATGACATCATGGATTTTGTCAACATATTATATGACCAGTTACAAGCACAAACCATAGATACTGTCTCTGTGCAAAGAGATACCAGTATGCTTGTCACCTACATGAGCAAAGTGAGAGATGGGGTTGACAATTTAGACAGCAAACTGTCAGAGGATTCTATTTTTTCAAACCGCAGGAAAAACATCAGCAGTCTGGCCTGAATTGCAAAGGAGATATTTGACATTATAATTGTGCATGCACTAGAATGTTTTGCTTTCACAAAACATTTGGTGAGTGCCACATTATTACAAAGTGAACACTTTGTAAAATATGATCCATCCTTCCCCTAACAAGCTCTGAATGATGCTGTGGAAGTGTATCCTATGCTCAACAAAGAGGACCTAATAACTGAGTTGTCTGTACTGCACAGAATAAGTGTATACCGGAAGGCCACTGGTGCCATTTCTTTTCTGGCTTTAATTCAGAAACTTAATATGGAAAGGTCACTTACAGAGACAAGGGCTTTACTAAAAATTATCATTACCACTCCTATGACATAAGCAGAGTCAGAACAATGTTTTTCCACCTTAAACAGAATCAAGCCATTCCTGAGGAACAAAATGATTCAGGAAAGACTGAATGTTTTAGCAATGCTCTCTATAGAGAGTGACCTCATTAGAAGAATCCCAGACTTTAACGTTTAAGTTATTGAAACGTTTGCTGCTCTTAAAGACAGACCTGCTGATTTTATCTACAAAAAGTGAACAATATGTTGAATGCTGCTAGTTTGAGACCTGTTTAATTGTTTGTTAAAAAACATCTGTGAGGTCCTCAGAAATGCATTGAATCTCAAAGTCTGTTATGAAGCTCTGTGGTTATACTGAATAAGCAGCTACCTATGTTATATGACACCTCTTTATTAATGTAATAACTGCACTTTCACAATGGCAATTTGTCCACTCTTTTTTCCAATTTTTTTGGGGTTAGAACCCCCCAAACGCCACTAAGGTTGTTCGGTCTCGCTCGCTAGGCTCGCTCACTACGGTACAGTATGACAGTCATTTTACGCCTCACCACTTTCAAATGTCACCAGCCACCACTGAATGTCCTCACAAGTGTCAGTACATTGCTAGAATGCATCCGCCATCATGGCGGCCATCAGATCTCCCGCTCAGCTGCATGGGCATTTAGTGACAAGGAAAAACTACTACTCAGTGAACTGTCTGAAGTGGATGCACCAATTTTCCTAGCTAGTGCATACACTGTAAGTGCATATTTTTAAATATTTGCCCACTGATATGATTGGGTTCTGTCTCATGATTAAGTATATCAATTGCTAAACGTGTCCAGTAAGTGAATTGGAATTGGTTCAACAAATGCTGAAATAAAGATGGTAAGAGATAGAATCTAATTCATATAAAGAAAGAAAACGGTCACTCTTGATTGTAATTAGACAATTCAGGCTGCTACACCGAATTCATTCATTTCAATGTTACTGCACAGATGCAAAATATTTTTCCAGTGAAACATAATAAAGCCTTTTGTTTTATATAAAGAGACAATATTGAGAAACTTCATGAAGTTTCAGAAAGCTGCAATAAGTGTAAAAATTGTAGGGCCTTATTAACAAGAAACTGACACATTGCTGCCATAAATCAGTGATGCACCAGTTTACCTCTGCCTGCAGCAGATACCCTAGTGCCACCATAGATGGCATTGCTGGAGTTGATGGATAAACCAACACAATTCCAGCAATGCTAGGCGGTAGACCTGATTTCGTGGTGCAGTTCCGCCTGCCCGTGAGTGCCCTCCTCTATCCACAGGATGGAGCTCAGCATGACCTCAACATCAGCCTTGGGATCCAGCATGCTGCTTCCCCCACCACCATCCGGCCTTCTACCCCTACGGACATCTCCAACTCGGGGATCCATCCAGACCCAAGACCACCATCCTTAAGTGCTACACCACCTGAACACCTGGCAGGAGGATAGCAAGAATGCCCTGTTTTGTAAATATGTAATATATAATTGTCCAATCATAATCGCTGTTAAAATGTAATCCTGAGTGAATTTGCAATTTGTATATATATAACTCTAACCACTAGTATATGTAGTAGACCTTTGTACTTACTACCGTTCCTATGTGATTTTAGACTTTATCTGTTTCTATCTCTTCCTTGAGTGCCTTTACAACTTGTACATTTGCAATTTTTTCAGTTTGTATCTCCTATGTAACTCATGTAATCCAAAGTCCTTATGGAACACAACTGGTTCTTTTCTAAAGCACTCTGACACCTTCGGGTAATGTTTGCGCTATATAAAATCACACTAAATAAGATATAAAAATAAAATAAATGCGTCACAATACAGAGGCGATGCATCAGTTGACACTGACGCATCGCCTATTAAATAGGGACCAATGTGATAAAGCATGAAAAGGTGACAATGTTACCTTATGCTCAAATATATTGGTCCTGGAGATGATGCATACAAATAGGCACAGTTCCCACTTGTATGTGTGACATCAGCACATAATGTCACAAATTGTGATATTGCGTGCACATACCTACATTCTGTGGGCCACTTACCTTGAGACTTGATAGCATAAGGCAATCAAGTCACTACAGCTGGTACAGCTGCCACCGTCAGTGCATCGTCCCTAGGCCTGGATTTAGCAGACTAAAGGTTTATAAGGCATTGGCAGTGCCAAAAAAGAAAAAGTGGTAATTACCGTTGTCGGTATTCATTACCGAAAGAAGGCCTGCCTTGCCTAGATTAAAATTTACCTTGGCACAGCTGATATAGAAGCAGGTAAAAAACAATGGCACTTGAAAAAAAGTGACACTTCTGCATCCATGTAAATATGGAGCAAATGAAATGATGATGTTGCATCAAACAAGTGAGGCAGTGGCAGCATAAGGCGGCGCAAGGGGCTTGTAAATAAGCACCTAATGTTTTTCCTGGTTCAATTGCAAAGTTTGAAACATTACGCACCCTTAATTATTTTATGCATTTCTTAATGTCCTGACATAGCTTTGTTTATTTGTACCCGAAAAGAGGCAAACAGGAAGATTTACTAAATGTCTGAATCGACCGAAGTTTGAATTTTTTACACCTGGGACTTCCTTTAAACAGAGGCAAGGAGCTGTAGGAAGTAAAGACAGCAAAAATATGGATTTGACCATCCAATTTATTGAACATTCAAAGACGGAAACGGATTATGTTAGCCCTCCACAACAACAAAAACTTTTCAACATACACTAAAGAAAACAAAATGCTCAAAATAAGCTAGGAAGCCCTCCATAACAAGGTTATCACACTATGTACAAGTTTTCCTTCAACTCAAAAGAAAATGTAGGAGGTGTGATTATCCAAAAATTGACAAGATTTATGCGTTTGCAGTTTGGTCAATTGTTGTCTGCATCTCATACTTTTTACTTTTGCTCATTTGAAATTTGCTGATTCCTTAAACCTACGCAAAAGAGCTTGCAAACGTAAACCTCATTGAAACACGTAATCAATTCTTATCAAATATACTTTCTAGGTGTCAGCAGCTACTGAAAGTGCAACTTGTTTAAAAAGTATTCCATACTCATCAGTCACTTATAGGTTTTTCTGAATCTCCCAAAACAATATGGGGCATATGTATGAAAATCGGAGATTGCGATTCTCAAAATGCGATTTTTAGGGAATCGCATTTTGAGAATTGAAAAATGCGGTGTAAATTGAAAGTTGCTAATAATTTGCGATTCACAAAAAATTGCTGAATTTTTCTGCGACCCCGCTAATAGTGATTCCTTAATTGCGAATTCGCAATTAAGGAATCACAAAAATAGAGAATCTGCAATAGAGGTGCAGCTTGATGACAGAAAGTGTGACAGCCCATGCTGTTCCTCATTACCTAAGGCTGTGTAAGAGGCTGGGAGGAGAGGCAAACTGTGTACTGCAACTCCAACTATTCCAAATGGATCCCGAGGAGAAAGAGAAGGACTAGGAGGAGGCTGGGAGGAAAAGAAAGCAAACGTTCAGCAAGAGGGAGCAGGAGGTGCTCACAGAGGAAATGGTACACAGCCATGAGTTGCTCTTTGGCAAAAAATCACTCCGTGTGTCAGAGTCAGGAAAAAGAAAAATATGGCTGGACATCCAGGCAAAGGTCAAGGCCATTGGTTTGATGCAGCTCCTGTGGAGGACCTGCGCAAGCGATGGTATGATATGTGCTCCAGGTCCAAGGACAAAGTGGCAACCAGGCTGGCAGAGGCAAAGAAGACTGGTGGGGAAATTTCCCCAGAAACAGAGTCCATGCCCCTTGAGGAGTTGGTGGAGTCCACTCTTCAGCCAGAGAGTGTCAGTGGTGTGGCTGACATCGACAGCTCCGGCCCTCCCAGCACCAAACAAGGTAAGATGCATGCCAGACCATGCCTTACACATTACCATCTCAATCACACACTCAGGAATGCACCAACTACAAAGTAAAAATGCTATTCCAGTACACATTTCCCAGGACACCCAGCAATGCATCATGGGAGATGTAGGCACATGCATCATACAGAGGAGCAATGGGACACAGCAATGTAGAATCAGTATAAGTAACTCAGTAAAGGCAAAATACGCTAGACAGTACTTAGATAACACAAAATCAGAAAACCTTATCCGTGAAAACTGTGGAGCAGAACACACAATTAAAATGTGGCTTTTCATTCACAGTACCACCTGAAACACAGGATGACAGTTCAGGAGCTGAGGAGGCAGCACATACAGAGAAGCAGGCAGGGCAAGAGGACACCGAGAAAATCACACTGACAATACCAGTCACACGGAGACACCATAATATTGTGCCTCCACTCCCACTGTTAGAGGCAGAACCACAGTCCATAGGGGATGATGCCGAGCCAGACAAGGGTCAGCGTGCAGCACAGTTCCAAGAACAGCCCACTCTGCACCGTAGGGAGAAACATGGGTGAAACGCAGGCCAAGGATGAGCAACAACGCTGCTGCTGATGAGGAACACACAGTGTTTGCAGGACTGGAAGACAGCATGGTCAAGATACAGCACCAGCAAACAAAATCAAAGCGGTCAATACACCGGCATCTAGTCTCTGTCAACCACAACCTGAGTGACATGAGGTAGGGCATCAGGGAAATGACGGGCGCAATCAAAGAACTGTGTGGCAAGATGAGGAGAGACCAGGCAGGCAGACGATGATGGTGACAATGTCTCTACAGCTGTCTGGACACCTACAGCAAGGCGGTCAGCCACCTGTGTACTGCCACGTCCCTGCTATCACGCAGCTCAGTAAGCATGCAGGTTGACATGGCCCACTGCACCCAGAATGTGGCCAAATGCCTGGTGCAGGTGATGACTGTCGTGGAACAGCTGCGGACAGCTACCACAAGTGGCAGAGGTCTTCTGGGCTCAGGGCATAGTGAGGAGCTGTCAAGCAGGATCAGCATCACCCCGCCAGATCCCGAAACCAAACGGCGCAGTGGGAGGCAGGGTACAACACCTGATGAGTAAAGGGAGAGCAGTCAGCACCCTGAGCTAGCGCCATCAGGCTGTTCCCATAAAAAATAAACTGCCACCACTGAGGAAAGCCAATGAGTGAAGCAACCCATTGCATGTGGATTTGTGTTTGGCCGTCAAACATGCACTGTGGGCATAACATGTGCAACATCTTGTGACACACACAAAGTGTCTGTCAGGATGTGTGACTGAAATCTTCCTGCTGCTAAAGGATTAATTAAACACAGTGGTGCACAAAACTTCTTTTGCATTGTGTCATCATTACTCACCTAGAAATAGTTTTGTGTTATCACATCATGTCTCTGTCGTCCGGCAGCTGCCCAAACACCACCTGCTGGTCTGCAACGTGGACCTGTGCCCTCATCCTCAGATGCATCTGTATCAGTTGGAATGCCTTTTTTCGTAGCTATGTTGTGGAGCCTGACACAAGTAGCCACAATCTTGAAGCAGGTCTCTGGGCTGTATTGTAGTGCTCCTCCACTTTTATGCAGGCAGCGGAAGTGGCTCTTCAGTATCTAAAATGTCTGCTCAATTTCACAGAGTGTGGATTTGCGTGCTCGAAGATATCTTTGCTCCCTTGCATTGGCTGGATTGATGTACGGTGTTAGGATAAAGTCTTGCAGTGCATAGGCACTGCCTCCTACAGGATAAAATACATGAGGTCAATCACTGTCCTCCCACTGCAGACCTTAACTGTATGTTAGAATGTTATACATGCATTTACCTAGCAGGTAGCCCTCACTAAAATTGCCACCAGTGAGATGTCTGTATATCCCACTGTGTATAAATATAAATGAGTTGTGTGTACTGCTATTGTATTTTGCAACAATATTGTTGATATATTTGGCATTGCAGATGACCTGTATGTTTAGTGAATGATAAGATTTACGGTTCCTGAATACATACTCATTGTTTGATGGGGTGAGAGGGTTACATGGGTTCCGTCTATGCAGCCAATGATGTGGTAAAATTGGGCAATCTGGTAGAAGTCCTTTTTTGTTTGCTGTAATGCCTGTTGTGTTCTGGGGAATTGGATGTGATTATGTTGCCTCTGTAACATTTCACCCAGGAATGCATGGAAGAAGCACAATAGGCAACTCTGGGAAACCCCTCCTGTTGCTGCTTTCAGCCCTTGGAAACTCCCTGATGCCAGTAAGTGAAGTGAACACAGGACCTGCACATGGGTTGGAATGATTTGGGTCCTGCGGGTTGGGTGTTCCAGCAAGGGTTTTAGCTCATCTATCAATTCCATAAAAGTGTATGAGTCCAGACTATACTTCTCATGGATCTACTCGTCAGTCTGCTGGAACAGAGTGATGCACACTCTGAAGATCCGTTCCTGTCACCTCCTTCTCTGTGCTGCAGCTCAAATTCACATCCTCATGGCTATCACATACAGCACTGCCATTGTGAAAGTACCTGTTGCATTGTGGGCTTGTTTAAATAAGTTGCACCTGGTTACCACCTGCTGCGATTTGGTGGTAAAATCCATGTGCAAAATTGCGAATCCCACAAATTCGCAAACCGTGATTTTTTTATACATATGTTTGCGAATTCGCAATTTGCGATTACACTATTTGCAACTTTCGCAAATTGTGTGTCGCAGATTGCGTGTTTGCAATGATTATTTGCACATTTCTGGCCTTGCAAAAATTGTGAATACCTATTTTGTGATGCAAACCTTATTATACATAGGACAAGTCTATTTTGCGATCGCAAACACGTTTTTTGCGATTCGCAGTGTTTGCGACCGCAAATTAACTTGATACATATGCTCCTATATTTCTCAAAATGTGTTACCCTCTACTAGGTAGACTCTGGTGAGTCTTAAAATTGCCTTTCATGCCCCTACATTCTAGCACTTTTGTATAGGTCACTCAATGGGTTGTATGACACAATACCGATCACAACAATATTGAAATACACTGGTGCACAGCGCGGTGCCTTGTGAGGCACAGCGCCAGAGTCCCTTTCCTGAGCGGGCCCGCCATTGTGGGCCGCTCCAATGAAGTGGGGAGAAGCAGAGTGCCAGTCCCGTTCCAGAGCTCGGAGGAGTCCCGCCAAAGAGCCTAGGTGAGTGGGGCTTGAGGTACTTGGTGACTTGCAGATGCACAGAGTCATGGCGGCCCTCCTCGCAGAGGGCCCCCCCCCAGAGGAGCATGATGGTTTTAGAGCCCCGTGTGGCTACCACGTTGGGCGTTGTGGTGTCCAGAGCCCTTGAGGCTCCACCATGGGGGCATGTTTTGTTTCAGGAGCCAGTGCGCTCCCTGGGGGCATAGATATGTTTACAGCCTGGGTGGCTCCCACGATGGCCATAATTGTTTTGGGAAGGCCCAGAGGCGCCCATGCTTTTAGTGATTGGGCACCTTTGTCTTCAAGGCACAGTGATGCCAGAGCACCTTTCCCTACTCCCAGTTGCGCCGTACCAGCATGGGCAGCTGCAATGTTGGCAGATTGATTCCAAGGGCACCAGGGGTGTCCAGGCCGCATTCGGTATTTACGACTGCCAAGCAAGTAGTGGGCAGCTGCACCATTTAGACTGCCATTCTTTGGAGAACATATGTTGTAAGCTAGGAGTGAGACGCACTCCCTCGCCCTCATCCCTTCACAGCTGCGCAGCACTTAGTGCCAGCTGCACCGTTTAGGTTTGCGCAGTGGCGCAATTGGATTCCTCTGCATTGGCAGCCTGCCCTGACTTTTGGGACATAGGGCATTTGAGCCCCTGTTTGAGATCGCCAGTTGGCCAGGGGGGCTGTTGGGATTGTATGGCGCCAGGTGCTAGGAAATGTAATACATGTAGTATGTTTTACGCACCCTATGTTATATCTCTAAAATGTGGTTTATGATTATGAGGTTGTTTTGCATATCATGGTTTATGCTAGTGAGATTATGTTTCACTATGTGATTTATGCCCCTAATGTGAGTTATGCTTAAGTGGTTAGGGTCTAATGTGTTTAGGCTTGTGAGAGGATTGCATATTGTGTTTATGCTGGTGAGGTTGGCCCAGAATGTAATTCGCGCCTGATGGGTTGCTGTGCATAATGTGGTTTATGTTACAGACTGATGCTGAGTATAGTATCTAGCAGCGGTTGTACGTTTATGATCTGTTTTACTCTTACTAGTTCGCTTTGTGATGGTTCTCACAGTGGTCCAGGTGGCCCTGTCATGTGTAATATAATCCCTTGTAAATATTGCTCAGTGCCAGTTGGCACAGTGTATATTGTGTGATTACTATTCTAATGTATTATGAGAATACAAAGGCTATTTTTGATATAACCTGGTGTGGAGTTCCTTTAGTAGTGTGCCTGGGATGTTGTTCCTGTGTGTGTGCGCAAATGCTTTACACATGGCCTCTGGGATAAGCCTGACTGCTTGTGCCAAGCTACCAAGGGGGTGAGCAGGGGTTATCTTTGGCGGGTAACTCCCTTGCCCTTACTAGAGTGATAGTCTCCGCCTGGCTTTGGCGCAAGCCTTAGCCAACCAGAGATCCCATTTCTAACAGGCATTATCAGTGCAGTTAGACAGGCTAGACATCCAGTTGGCTGTCTTGCAAGAGACGCATCTCACACAGCTATTGGTAAAGAATGTTGGCTCTTGCTGGGCTGCGCTGAGCGTTGCCTTTTACGCTCCTGAAGTGATGATATTAGTGAAAATACGGTCCCTTTCACTGCGCTTTACACGGAAATGGATACAAAGGGCAGGGTGGCATTAGTCCATGGTCAACGTGGGGGGATGGAAGTCCTTATCGTGGATGGATAGGGCCCAAATGTTGATGACCTCGCCTTTTTCACAGATGTGTGGCGGCGCGTCTCTCAATTATCTTCGGTTGAACTGTTCTGGGGTGGCGACTTCAATGCTTGTCTAGACGTATGACTAGACAGACAGGCCAGTGTTTCGCCATGACACAGCCAGGCATCTGAGGCACTGCTGGGTTTTCTGGATGCAGGGACTATACACGACATTTGGCACATGCAGCACCCGAGAGCCCCCGAAAGCACATTCATATCTATGGTGCATGGCACATGGTCCTGATTGGACTATTGGCTTCTTTCAGAGATTGCATATACATGGGTTGTAGATGTTCACCATCTAGCCAAAATGCTATCGGACCACTCCCCTGTGCTCTTGGTGATGCGTGCTCCCACCTGTGAGCGCCCTGTTTAAATGGCGATTGCAGCCCTCCTCACTTACGGACCAAGTGTTCAGGTGTACAGTTGGTGCAGCTATCAGCGATTATTTTAAGGACACTGACTCGGTGGACAGCCCTGTGAGAGGTATTTAAAGTTACTATCAGGGGTATCTGCATGAGAGCACAGGCAGAGGTACAAAAAGATCTACGACATCGAATGCATAAACTAGACGACAGTATCTGCACTTTAGAGCGCGAATATGCCCAAAACCCAGCCTCATCTATCCTCGCTACCATACGTGCATTGGTAACAGAATATAACAACACAGTGGATCAGGAGATAGAGCATAGTTTAAGACGCTGTACAGCGCGTTACTACGGAGAGGCGGGCCTCCCTAGTTGCTCACTTGCACAGAAACTGGCTGCGCCATTGACTCAGGATTCCATCACGTAATGCTAGATCCTAGGGGAACAGCGCACTACACTTCCCGTGAAATTAGTGAAGTGGTGCTGGACTTCTCATCTACCTTGTGTGGAGAGCAGAGGCAGGTGCCAGCTACTGACATTAATGAGTACTTGGATGACGTCGCGTTAGGTTGGCTCTCTGTGAATCAACGCGAGTACCTCACACAGCCCTTTGACGTGTAAGATGTTGAAATGGATATCATGTCGCTACCCACTTGTAAGGCTGCGGAGCTAGACGGACTCCTCAGTGAGTTTTATAAAGCTTATGCTGACAACTTGCACCTAGGCTCTTAGATGTCTTCGCGGAAGCATATGACAGTGGAACTCTCCCCCATCGCTAAAAGGGGCGCTTTTTGGTGGTGCTCCTTTAGCCTGATGAGCCTACTAACCGGTGCAATTCCTACCACCCACTCTCCATCACAAATTTTGATGCCAAAATTCTGGCAAAAAATATTGCCAGTCCGCTTCAACCACTCATCCCTAACCTGGTCCTCCGGGATCAGTTGGGGTTTGTCCCTGTTTATCCCTGCCCGATCTACAGTGCATAATTTACGAATGGTCTTCTCTACCCTTCACTACTTTTAAGCTGATTTTCAAGCGGTTGCTATGTTACTCGACACAGCAAAAGCATTCGATTCCCTGCAATGGGAGTTTATGTTCATGGTACTACTCAGAATGGGGCTGCCTCCTTTTTTTTAAGTGGATACATCTCTTATACGAAGCACCAGTAGCATGTGTCTGGGTCAATGGCTGGGTATCTACAGCGTTCCCTACTCAACACAGAACTCAACAGGGTTCCCCCCTGTCACCAATGCTTTTTGCGCTGGCTTTAGAGCCGCTGGCTTGCAAACTCTGCCAAAATCATGCACCGGCAGCACTATGCTTTAGACAGCGCCCATTGGTAATCTCAATGTACGCCGATGGTATGCTTTTATATGTCCTTTTTTTTTTTTTTTTTTGTCCTCATAAATGCCACCAGATAATGTCAACTCTAGATAGGCTCTCTCCAGGCCACTGACACAGACCAGCTGTTTCCGCCCTGGGGTCTATGGATAGCCAATGGAAATCACCCAGAGGTAGGTTGTTTTCCTGAGCCAACTCCCATTCACGATGTAGCTTGCCACTTTGGGAGGATAGGACCACTAACCTCTGGCATAATCATTGGACTCATTGGATGTTATCGCTCAGTCCATGCATTCAGGGCACACCAGATCTTATTGGCGCTTTCTCCACCACACAGCATATCGAAACAACTAACCGCCATGATGTTTCTTAGACAGTCTACAAATCTGGGGTGGTTGACAGATTTCCACTCCCTACAGATCTCTCTCCTAGCAATAACAATAACATAGAAAATGAACTGTAAAGTACAGTTTCGAATATTATAATCTTGGGGGAGACCAAAAAGAATCAATCTAGGGCTGAGAGCAATTGGGGATGATACCACTTCTTCTAAGAATTCACACACCTCACTCCAGTAGCTCATAATGGCCGGGCAATCGACAAACATATGTCTGTCATCCACAGCTGGAGACTTACATCTTGGACAGAAGTATACTTCTGCCGACAGCTTAGATAGTTTCACTGGACCCTATATAATGTGAATAGGTGGTTTCTTCTGAGATTGGATGGTTTTATAATTTTTTGGGAGAGTGTAAAAGAGTCTGTCCAAACCTTCAGTACCTCCCCGGCATTAAGGTCTGGAAAGTTATCCCATAGCTTGATGGTTTCAGCCCCTAGATTGTCTTTAGCCCCCACAAATGTATTGTACCAATGCGCAACCTCACCTTTCCATCCCCTGCCCCTGTCAATTGATTCCAATAGAGGTATTTCCTTATCATTGGTCCAACGCTGCCCTCCCCCACCAGGAGGACAACTGATAAAATGTAAACCTTGTGATAGAGCCCTCTGTTAGGTTCGAAAGGGATTCCCAGCTTAATAGTGCCAAATTATTACACAGGTCCCCCCATTTTGTAATACCTGCCGCTCTCAATGGTAGGGCCAGTCGGTCTAATAGGCATTCTGGTGTACCTGGGGAGTCCCAAATAGGGGCTTGGAAACGGTAATAGGGTATATCAAGTATTCTGCGTATTGATTGCCAGATGTTTAGTGCTGTTTTTAGGAGCTTCAGTCGAACCTTTTAAAAAAAACTTCTGATCCCCGAATTTGTAGAGAAAAAACTCTAAACCGTGTGGCAAATCTGAAAGCATAGCCTGAAAAAGTCTTCCATGAGATGAAGAGTCCAGTTTATTTGCTAAAAGTCTAAAATTCTTGAACTGAAAGGCATAACAATAAAGAAGTAAATCAGGGAGAGCCAACCCGCCTAGTTTCAGTCCCCTTCTCAATTTCCTCCAGGCGATCCTTGGAGATTTAGTTGCCCAAATGAAGGAGCCAATCCTTCCTTGGAGGTTCACAATGTCATTTTTATTGAAATTGAGGGGGATGGAATTAAATAGAAAGGTAATTTTCGGCAAGATAATCATTTTGACCAGATTAACTCTACCATAGATGTTAAGCGGTAGGATATTCCATCTGGTCAATAATTTCCTCACTTCCTTTACCACCATCTCCCAACTTACTTTCGAAACGTTGTCCAGGTTGTGAGTAACATAAATTCCTAGGTATCTGATTTTTTGTTTAGCTTCTGGTATCTGGGTTAGGTTGTTCCAGCTCATAATGTCTGTTTTGTCTTTGTTGATTCTATATCCAGACACAGTACCAAAGTCCTCAGCCAAATCGAACAACCTAGGAATAGCCTCAGTGGATTAGATGTGCTTTTATATGTCCGGGAACCTGAGACGTTTCTCCCAGAACTCCTTTGCGAATTTATCAAATTTGAACGCTTCTCTGGGCTGGTCATAAATTGGGCAACATTTACAGTGTTTGCCCTTATGGAGGGTACGCGACGTGTTGAACTAGACTTCCCGCTAACATGGCTGACTGACCCAGTAAAATATTTAGGGGTATGGCTTCACAGGGACCCTGAGGTGGTTGTCTCGGAAAACTATGGCCGTGCCCTGGTCCAAATCACAGAACGTGTAACGCGATGGGCCAAACTCTTGCTTTCTTTAGTGCATCACAACACAGTAGTCAAAATGACTATTTTGCCCAAACTCCTTTACCTGTTCAATAATATTCCCATCCATCTTAACCTCACGTTGTTCAACTCACTCCAGTCAGCTTTACTTGCCCCTAGGATCTTTGTGCACAGGCCCAGTATGGATACTACTGGTTCTACCCACAGCGGTTTCAGCCACATGTAGCTATTGATTCTGACGCAGTCCACCCATTGGCCCTGAATGCTACCGCCTTGTCGGGTGGGGGTGGTGGACTGAGGACTGGGATCAACCCTGATCTTTGCACGGCATGGGCGTGGAAGTCGCTTGCGATGCGTGCACAATTGCAACACCTCTACACCCCAAGACTACCGCTTTCTGCGCACCCGAAAATCTCTGCCTCAGAAAAGCCAGCTGCCCCTAAATCACTGAGCACGGTAGGGATAACTCAATTGGTGGTCCTTTATAAAGAAGGTCAGTTCAGATCGCTCTCTGATAAACAGGGGTACAGAGACCGTGGGCTTATGCTTGGGTTCACTTATATGCATGTGAGGCAGGCTATACGCTCTATTTATCCCGATTACCCAGCAGAGCCCCAGTCACTGTTAGCACTGCAGGTGGTGTTGGCAGGGGCGGATCGCACAGGCCTGAATTGGACTCCCCTTCATACAATAAATGTGTTACAGTACTGGGGGCTTCATTCATACCGGAGATGTGGAGGTGTTGCTGTGTTCTCACTGGCCGGCTAACAGCAAATTGCAACCTCCACATCATCCATTTTATATTCCTGCACCAACTATATTATACTCCGATGCAATTGATGCTGTTTGGTCTGCGGGAAAGCTCCTGCTGTATTCATTGTAGACAGGGGGTTGCAGGCTTCTTACATCTCGCATGGACTTCCCAAGGTATATATCAATTTAGGGGAATGGTTACCAGTATACTCACGAAGGTAGTGTCAGAAAATGGACACTGTACCCCTGAGGTTTGTCTGCTGGGGTGGGTGAAGAATTCAAAGCCCAGCAATGGCAGACTAGTAGCAGTCTTGACCTTATTAGCAAAACGAGCGGTGGCACAGTGTTGGGGCTCTAGGCTTACCCCAACTCTGAAGAAGTGGGTTCGGGACTTGCTGTACTGCAAAGTACAACTAGAGGCCTATTACGAAGAATTGCCTGTGAACTCCCGTCCTAAACAATTTTGGGCTCCGTTGACTGTGTACCTTCTTACAAACCCTGTCATATAATAGCTGATGTGCTCTATTTGTCTGGCTTTGTCACACTTTGGGACTGTCATTTACTGTAATACTGCTGTATGTGATGTGATGCTCTGTTGGGGATATGATTTATTTTTCTCAGTGCTCTGGGATGACAAGTTGGAGTGTGGTGGGGAGTTTTTGGTGTTGATACATTGCTCCAGGGATTTAAACAAATGCTTGTACCATCACCGATTCTAGAAGTTAAATTGGCCTCTTGCATGAGGACATGCTGTGTTTATACTCAAATTGATCAATAAACACATTTTTTTTAAAACAAAAAGAGGTCTGCATGGGTAGTGCATGGAGGATTGTAGCAGTGCACGAGTTAGTGCCTGGGTCATTGCATGAGTACATGGGTTGTGACTGGATGATTAGAGGATTTGAGTACTGCAAAGAGAGTGCATGGTGAATTTGTAAGTGCTTGGGTATTGGCGGAGTGATTGGATAAGTACATGGTGCTGGATGGGTGGTTGAAGGAGTCCATGGGGAGTCATAGGGGGATTGCTGGAGTGCATGGGTACTACCTTGGAAATTGGAGGAGTGAATCAGTAGTGTGTAGGTGGTTAGAGGTATACATGGGTAGTGCATGGAGGATTGTAGCAGTGCACGAGTTAGTGCTTGAGTCATTGCATGAGTACATGAGTAGTGACTGGATGCTTAGAGTACTGCAAGGAGAGTGCATGGTGAATTTGTAAGTGCTTGGGTATTGGCGGAGTGATTGGATAAGTACATAGTGCTGGATGGGTGATTAGAGGAGTCCATGGAAAGTTACAACGGTATTGCTTGAGTGCATGGGTACTACCTGGGTATTTGGAGGAGTGAATCAGTCAGACAAAATCCTAAACTTACTACCATTTTGGTATTTACAGAAGGCACATACTCATTTTGGTATTCACAGAAGGCATTTACTCATTTCTGTACTCACAGAAGTTAGGAGTCCTAACTTTAGAACTCCTAAATGCCTTCTGTGAATACCGAAAGTCTTAAAGTTAGGATTTTTCTCAGTTTAGGAGTAGTAAAGTTAGGACTCCTAACTTTAGGGCTCCTAAATACCTTCTATGAATACCGAAAGTATTAAAGTTATGATTTTTCTCAGTTCTCGGCCTTCATAGCGGCGGGAATTTCCTCGCACTGACGGGGATGCGCTCCGCAAGCGAGCGATGCAATAACACTTGCAGTAAGTCTTTAAAATCTTGGTTTCCAGATGCCCAACACAGGTACAACTTCTAGAGGCACCGCAACTGGCCCAAGCACTCTAGGAAGGACAGAACTCTCTCCGCAGAGTTCAGGGAAGCTGGGTGTGAAGTCCTTTTGTTCCTGGGACTTCTTAACAGGGAGCCAGCTCTTCTCAGGCCCTTGGAAATTCCTTCAAACAAGGGGACAAAGCACAAAGCAAAGTCCTTCCCCTCTCCTTGGTAGCAGAGCAACAGCAGATCTGTCAAGCAGAGCAACAACAGGACAGTCTTCCTTCTTCAGTTTCAGCTTTCTCCTTGGCAGAGGTTCCTTCTTGATTCCAGGAGGATCTAATTTTCTGTAGTCAGGGGTCCTGTACTTAAACCCCTAAAAGTCTTTGTTCCCTTTGTGCAGGACGGCTCTGAGCCCGGTCTCAACCAGTTCTGGGTGTTCCTTGAGCACTTTGTTTTCCTGGCTTCTCCTTTCCTCTCAGAGAGAGGGGCAGGGTTGTCAGCCGCCCAGTAGGAGGTGGAGCCAGCATTGTGGAGGGAGAGCACAACCCTGGAGCACTTTGTTTACATAATTCCTTCTCTCCTTTCGCAGTGCAGGGCAGAGACATCAGAGGCACTACAGGGGGTGGAGTCAGCACTGTGGGGGGCAGGCACAGTCCTATTCAGGTCCTGGTGCTATCCTCTCCCACCACTCAGGATGCAGATGCAGTCATTCATCCTAGGGCTGACTCAGCCAGCCTCCTGCAGGTTTCCCAGCCCCTGTCACTCTCAAACCAGACAGTCAATTCACAAACAGGCCAAGGCACACAGAAAGGTCAGACAAGAGAACATCTACTTTCTAAAAGTGCTGTTCTCAAACACAGGATTTAAAAACAACCTTTCCTAAAAGATGTGTTATAAAATCCTGAGTTCAGGGATACCAGACTTTTATGTCCTACCTTGCTCCTATGGGAAGATATGCTGGTAGCCACTGTAGCCAGCATTCCCCATGATAGCCTATGGGCAAGGTAGCCTTACAATAGTGAAGAATGAAAATGGCTGTAATTCACTACCAGAGCATGTCACCTGCAATAGTACATGCTCTACCTTTCACATACACTGCACCCTGCCCAAGGGGGTCCCTTGGGCCTTCCATAGGGGTGACCAATGTGTACAGAAAGACAAGGGTTAGGCCCGGTCAGTGGGGACACTGACCAGGAGGACATGGCAGTTCACAGACTGCACACATGCAGTGCGGTGGCAGGCCTATGATACCATTTTAGGGCTACTCATGTGGGTGGCACAATCAGTGCTGCAGGCCCACTAGTAGCATTTGAATCACCAGCCCTGGCACTCTCAGTGCACTTTACTAGGGACTTCTTGGTGATACAAATATGCCAATCATCAATAACCAATTACAATAACAATTTACACAGAGAGCATATGCACTTTAGCACTGATCAGCAGTGGTAAAGTGCCCAGAGTCCTATTGCCAACAACCACAGGTCAGGAAAAACAAGGGAGGAAGAAGCAAAAAGTATGGGGATAACCCTGCAAAAAGGGCCATTTCCAACACTTCCCGATCTAGGGAGACCCGCTTTGGGTCGTTTGCCAACTGATCTTTCCCTGCAAGTGTGCCCTGTTTAGAGTATAATGGCTCTGATTGGTTTACGGGGGGTTGACATATGCTTGCTCCCAGCAACCCAGACATACATTCTCATCACAAATACGTTTGTGTGTCAGCACCTTTGTATATTATGCATTTGTGAGTCTGTGTTAATTAACGTACTTTGTAGAGACTTTTTACAATAATTTCCTAATAATTTGCTTTGTAGAGCCTGGTTGTGGTATCCTGTTCTAGTTTATAAGGCAATATGACACTCATATATGGGAATTTCGTTGTCTCCGTGTTTCTCATCCAGCGCTGTCTTGCCTATTTTTTCCAATATCTGTGCAATTGATTGAACTTCAAATAGGTGATCTCATTCCTATACATAACTCCTCTGTCTAACCATAACCCTAGGCATTGCCATTTCTCGTTGGACTGTAGTGCAAAATAGACACCAGTTTAATCATTGATGTGTCTCTGTCACTGCATTCTCAGACCTGAAATGCCTCCCTTGGCTTTGATTTTATTGATTGAGCCCCACTTTTTAAGTACTCAAATATTCATTCCTTTAAAGCAGTATGCCGCAGTAAAAGTATGTTTTAAAAAAAAATATTTTCTTAACTACTCTCGCTTGAACTTCATTTATAATACCTTCGTGAAAGACATCATCTGTAATATCAGTGCACTAGAATACAAACCAATACACGACTCAGCACACATCGAGTGGAAAATAGAAATACACCTCAAATATACCTGTGCCTGGGGTATGCTGTTGAACATTTGAACAATTGTCCCCAAACTTACAGTTATTCTGTTTACAATGGCATTTCATAATCTGTCATCAGCAGGTACTTTCAGAGTATTTAAACGTATAATAATGATTTCCAAACCTAAGTCTCTAACTTTGAATTTTATTTCAAACAACTTCGTTGGTTGCATTTAATTTCAAATGATTCCGTAATGTGCAAACTGTATTTCCCCTTTCACTTTTTCCCACCTTTTTTATATTCCTTGAATGTCTGCTCAGATGCTTGCCAGCCTTTTATCCTATCAAACTGATTAAATCTAAATAATAACAAACATATGCTCCTGGCAAGATTAATGCAAATATTTTATTTGAGGAAAAATATTCATTTAATTCCATTTTCTATTCGTTCCCAAAGGCTCTTTTCTTTGCTTTGTAGTGCTGGCTCCTTTAGAAGAAGAAAGTCGTTCTTTGTTCTGTTTCTAGACCTGTGTATCTAGGATACATTTCTATTAACAGCTGTATGTATCTGTACAAATCCTTGCATCACAAAGTAGCAGCACTGGGAGAAAGAAAAGCTCTGCATTTGACCCTGGAGGTCAGTCATTAATATTAATAGATGCCGAGGTGAGGCTTGAAGCTTTCTCTGACGGGAAAATGACCATACTTTTACTGTTAAAACGGTATTGTTTTAGAATTGTGAAGGAAAGAACAGAAGAGACCAAAACCACAAAAGAAATTCAGAGCGACAAGTATACGTGGAGTAACTATAACCCTGCTTGCAAGAAAGGTAGAGTTCATATGTCTAAATATATATATTTTTTTCTTAGATGTTTCGCACGAGAAATACCATACAAAAATCCCAGAAAAAGCTCTGAGCAAATATATAATTTTAAATAATTAATAAATGCTGAACATTTTATGTGGTGTTTTATGAATGGAATACCTTAAGGGGCTTTGGATGACCATGTACTTTTTAACATTCTATCTCTTAATTAGCTGTAACTGGTATGATATTAGTCACACTCGTCAAGACCAGGCTGTCATTTAGAGACAGAGCTTAATTTGTATTAAAAAAAAATAATAATCATGATAAAAATAATAATATTAAAATTAACAAAAAAAACATTAATAATGATAAGAATAGGTATAAGAATAAGAAGCATCATAATATTAATAATAATAATAATAATAATACTAATCATAACAAGGGCCAGTATTTTTCTTAGAAGGCCGCCTACACTTATTCCACTGCAGTGGTCCTCTTCTACTGGCCGAGCCCACTGGCAGCATTGCCACCACCTACAGCCTTCAGAGCTCTCACTGCCCCCTATAAATTTGTTTACATTTTCCCTCCCCCTTCTACCGGTTCTGCCTTGTCCCAGCAGTTAAATGAGAGGGCACCCTTTAGTTCAACCATTCTGCTATGCTAGACATTGAGTAGAACTTGGGACGGTGGGACTTCGCAAATCCAACGTATAGTGCAAGGGAGGAGAGGAAGGTAGATAGCATAGAGTGTCTTTCTGGCAGACAGAAGGAGATATGCTTACTGCAAAAACTATTGTTCTCCTGAGAACACACACTTTAAATTCAAGTACAGTTTAAATGCATGGTGCACAGACCTCAAGGTCAGTTGCTTTTCTAGTTCGATTCTTCACCGTCTTTCCTCATGGAGAAGGTGTGTCACAATTGGTTTGAGGGGCAAATGGATGGAGGCACTGGATTTTAAATTCAAAAGTTACATTTGAGGTCATGGCCAGCGTTGGATGGGTTTTGTTGACCACTCTGTCGCTCCGACACTGCCAGATGAGCTGGCTTTCAATCAATCATGTGTTTGTTAAGAGCTACTACTCACCCGTGAGGGTCTCAAGGCGCTGGGTAGGGGGGTTTCGCCGGTTCCAGTCCATCAAGGAGGGGAGTCTGTCGAACAGCCAGGTTTTGGGGTTTCTTGTGAAGATAGGGAGAGATGTTGTTTGTCTGAGGTGGAGAGGGAGGGCGTTCCAGGGTCTGCCCACGAGGAAGGAGAAGGAGCAGCCACCTGATCTGGTCTTTATGGTGTGGGGGACCACGGCATAGGAGTATGGTGGTCCGGTGTCGTAGAGGGTCTTGTGAGCGTGGGTGAGCATCTTAAAAGTGACTTTAGCTTCGATGGGGAGCCAGTGGAGTGTGTGCAGATGCTGGGACACGTGTCAGTGTCTTGGCAGGTTGAGGACCAGTCTTGATGTGGCGTTCTGGATGTTCTGTAGCTTGCGTGTGAGGTTTTTGTTTATTCTGGTGTTAGACTTGGCATCTTTTGGTGTGTTTCCCTGAGTTTTTGCTTTCTGCCCTCCCGGTTATGACTCTGTTTTTGCTGGTATAACGTTTCTGTGTGCTTTTTGCACTGCTGATCAGTGGTAAAGCGCTGGTGCTCCTGTGGTAAATTGTGTTATGATTGGATGTGCGTCTCACTTGTCAGGCCCCAGTAAGAAGTATTGCGAGTGCCGGGGCTTGTGAGTCCACCGCTGCTGCTGGGCCTTTAGCACGGATTGTGCCACCTAAGTACGTAGCCTGAGATAGGTATAAGTGAAGGAAGTTTGGTATGCCTGAACTCAGCGTCTAAATACGCCGCCTTTAGCAAGGGTTCCCTTTTCATTCTGAGTTCATAAAGGCCACTTTTAAAAAATGGGTTTTATTTTGCTCAATCATCCCATGTGCCTCTGCTGGAATGTGGATTGCCTGTCTGTTTTTTTGGGATGACAGATGGCTGGGGGATGGGGTGGCTCAAGAGACCTGGGTTATGATGAGGGAAGAGGAAGAATCTCCTTGCCCCTGAAAGGACCTGGTCTGCCTCTGACAAAGCCGTCTCCACCTCCTGCCAAGAATTCATGCCAGAGACATGGTTCTCGCTGGACACAGACACCCTCTTCCTGAAAGATCAAAGTAATTTTGGATACAAATGCTGGGTCCCAGACCCCTGAATTTTAGAACTCATCTGGAACAAGAAGACTGCCAAGTAGAAGCGCCGGAGAAGCTGTTAAAGGAACAACTGATTTGCTGGGTGCTTTGCTGGGCTGACCTGCAGTGGCTGCTTCTGAGCAGGGAAAGGCCTGGACTGAACTTTCTGCAACCGAATTGGTGAGACTCTCCAAAGGCTTGAGGTAGAGCTTGCCTCCTGTTCATGAAGCCTCAGGAACAGCAAAGACTTCCGGTTCTTCGACCCGCAGCACTGGGGACTGTGTGTTTTGTGCTGCAACCCGAAGAACGCCGCTCGATGATGTTCTACGACAACCGTGTCGAACCTGTGTCCTGAAGGCACCACAGAGGGCACATCCGCAGCGCCGCACCGCGAACCTCGTCTCACTGACGACGCCATCTGATGCTGCCACCGAGCCGCTGCTCACATCGCGACCTGTGGGCAACACACTCCGCACCACCTTGCTCCATGCTGAAGCTTTGGCACTGTAGAGGGCACCGCCGCAATGCTGCACCGTGATCCTGGTCTCACCGACGTCGCCTGCCGATGCCATCACTGAGCCGCTGGTCGCACGGTGACCTGTGGGCGCCGTACTCTGCACCGCCTTGCTACACAACGAAGCCGTGGCCTTCCTGAAGCCGCCACTTCCTGCCAAAATCGGCGCTGTTGCCTGCACAGTAGTTCGGTGGCACCACTAGTAAGTTACACAACGCACCGCCCTCATCTCACACCGCAGCCTTGGCCTACCGACGCCAGCCCCATCGACTCCAGTTTGTCAGCCAATGACAGCGCTTCAGCAACGACAAAGCCGCTGCTTGCACTGTGACCTGCTAGCACCGTGACAAGCACCGCCTCCATCTCGCACCGCGACCCTGGTCTGACGCCATCTGATGCCGCCACCGAGCCGCGTACTGGGGGCACCACACACCGCTGCGCTTCACACCGCAGCACCCGATGCCTGTTGGCACCCTCACTCCGGATCCCATCTGAAAGGAGCTCGACCTGCAACGCGAGTGACTTCAAGGGCCCCATTGTCCTGCATCTCTGAAAGGTACTGTTTGCAGGTCTTCCTGGCACCGTAGTTGGCCTGCAACCCTGCGATCAGCCAGAACTGCTTTTGGATTTGTTGTTCACGATGTTGTGATAGCCCCGGACAGAGCTATCAACATTAAGGAACTATTTAAAAGCATATTTTGATAAGTGAAGATTTTGAAGCATAGTATTATGGATTTTTATCGTACTACGTCTTGTCTTAGGTATAAAAAAATTGGATCTTTTTCTAAACTGGTGTGGTGTCCTTTTGTAGTGCATACACTGTATTACTGTTGGTTATGTGCAAATGCTTTACACACTGCCTCTAAGATAAGCCTGACTGCTCGTGCCAGGCTACCAAGGGGGTGAGCAGGGGTTATTTTAGAAGTGTAACTCCCTTATCCTGACTAGAGTGGTGGTTTCTGCCTCGCTTTGGCGCAAGTCTCAGCTAGTCAGAAATCCCATTTCTAACATTCGTTGTCAGCGGTGAAGATCGGACTTGCATTTTCACTTTACTTACAGTGATTGGTGTGTACTACGGCCATATCGACCATTACGTGCCACATACTAACCCGTTTTCTTGTTGGCCGATTTTTGTGATCTTGCCAGGTGAACTTTCTGCTTCATCATGCCGGGATCACTAGCATCATCCGTTGCATCCATGGACATTACCTTAGAGGAGGATAGGTTAGAGTTCTACACGGTGAGAGAATTGAAGTCTGTGTGCAAAAACCTCAAATTCAGAGGCCTCACTAGGAAGGACGAGCTACAAAGAGCGCTGAGGGCCTGGACGCAAGCGGGCAATCTGGTGACCTTCGTGGAGAGGTGGGGGATTCTAGTTCTAGGATTGAGGTGCTTTTGGGAGGGGGGAACCCTTCCAATCAGGCAGCAGTGGCCTATCCCCAGAGGAGCTGGAGGACGGGCGGGAAGCAAGGAGAGATGCCATGGAGGTCGAAAAGATTAGATTAGCCATGGAGGAGAAGAGAATGGTATTGGAACATGAAGCCAGGATGAAGGAGCTGGATCGAGAGAAAAGAACCAGCTCAGATGGTGGCAGCAACTCGTCGAGACAGGCAGACAGAATCATGCACATCCCTAAGAATGTGGGCAAGGAATTTAAGAAGGGGGATGACATACAAAGGTGGTTTCAGGGGTACGAGGCAGCAATCCACATGAATAGGGTCCCTGAGGAGAATTGGGGAGCAGGATTTTGGCCTCTCTTCCCTGAAGAAGCTAGGGATACTTTAATAGCTTTGGGTAAGGGGTATCACCTCACCTATCCAGATATGAAGGATGCCCTCCTCGCTAAGTATGGTCTTACTCCTGAAAAGTACAGGGACCAGTTTAGGTCCAGTAAGAAGTCAGATGCCAACACGTGGTTGGAGTGTGTGGATGTGTTTTGCCAATCGTTGGATGGCTGGTAAAAGGCAGTAATGTGACAGATTATCAGGGGTTCTGCAATTTGATTGCATGGGAGCACCTGTCCAGTCTATGTTTTGCAGATCTGCGCCAGCACCTTGTTGATTGTAAGCTGACTAACCCCAGGAAGCTTGCTATGGAGGTGGACCACCAGGGGCCACAATAAAGGATTTGGGGGAGACTCAGCCAAAGGTGGGCAGGGTCCCCAGCAGAAAGGTGGGGGAACCAGGGTAAAACACAGGACTTCTCTAAAGGGCCCCAAAAATAACACCTGGGTTAAAGGTTCCCAGCCCCCCAGAGATAAGAAGCAAGTGGTCTCAACTGGAAAGCCGGCTGAGACCGGCCCCGCAGATATTTTGCATGTGACCATGTGGGGCACATGAAGGGGGGCCCCCAGTGCTTGAAGAGGGTGCAGCCACCCACCGGTGGGCAGTCTAATGTGTTGGCTAGTGTAACAATGGGGGAGGAGGAGGAGCACCCACAGGAGGGTGGGGACACGGAAGAAATGACCCTTGTCTCACTAGGGGACAGTGAGGGTCCCAGGAGCCCAGGAGCCCAGGTGCCCCCTAACACAAAGAAATAGAGTACCTGGGTGACCATCAACGGGAAAAGGGTAGAGGTTCTCAGGTATACGGGGGCTAGTGTCACCTCAGTTTGGAGTCACCTGGTCCCTGAGACGCAGGTAGTCCCGAAACATTCCACCAGGTTATTGCAGTTGACAATTCAGAGCGCCAGTGCCTAGTGGCGCAGGCTCCCTTCGAGTGGGGGGGTCTCAGGTCCCTTGAGGGTGGTTGTGAGCCCTTCCATGCCTGTCGATTGTCTGCTCCGTAACGACCTGGAGCAGTCCTTATGGAAGGATGTTGAGCTCAAGTCTCACTTGGAGATGTTGTGGTTGCAAGAGTGGGTGGAAGGTCAAAGCGCCTCTCCAACTGTTCCCCGTGGTGGGGACACCCTTTAAGAGGGTAGGGATGGACATCGTGGGGTCACTGGATTCCAAGACAGCCATGGGCAACAGGTACATCCTGGTCTTGGTGGGCCACAAGACTCTAATCAATCACCTGGCTGAGCTAGGAATAGAGGCAAGTCTTAGTTTCTCTCCCAGAGATTACAAACTGTTGCATTAGGCCAGTATAAATCCTCCCCTTTCTCACTTCCATGCGGGGCTCCTCAGGGATTCTCGCTTAACCGAACATAATTTAACATTTATTTTACAGAATTAGCAACCTCAATCAAAGCCTTCAACTTCTCTATAATATCCCATTCTGATGACACTCAGCTAGTGGTATTGGCATTTAGCAACAATCCCAATCTTCCCACTAATATCCATAACTGTATATGTCCTATCAAGTCATGGATAAGTAGTCATTGCCTGAAGCTCAACTCAGAGAAAATGGAGGTGGTAATCTTTGGGAACCTCTCTCCAGCCTGGACCCCAGTGTGATGGCCAGAAGAACTAAACCTCTTTCTACCCACGTGGACAAAGCCAAGAGCCTGGAATTTCAGGTGGGCAACAGGCCTAATTATAGTTGTCAAGTAATGGCTGTAGTTCCATTTTTTTTCCACTCAGAATTATCCAAGCAAAATACCTTTCATCCCAGATAATGCCAAAAAGAGAATCATCTCTTACTTAAAAATTGCTAAAATAGACTACTGTAACGGCCTCCACATGAACCCACCAGAAAAGTATATCAACAAACTCCAGGTGATACAAAAAGCAGCTGCCAGAATTCTAATAAGTATTCCTAAATTCTATTCCATCTCCCATGAGCTACAGAAAATTGACTTGCTTTCGGTGAGATGTCTGATACAATTCAAGGCGCTATGCATTGCCCTAATGCACTGTACAATCAGGCCATAACTACCTAGAATGCATCTTCTAATGGTATACACCCAACCGACCCTTGCCCTCCTTCAGGAGCCAAGACGCTCATATCCCCCAGATTTAGGAAAATGAACTGGGGTGGAAGAAGCTTTGTCACTGGTACAACCAAGCTGTGCTATACCCACTCTGCTCGCCTTTAGAAAGGAGCTGAAGACCCGGCATTTTAGAATTTAAGGGTAGTGCATATGTTCTCCAGTGCAGTCAGCGCCAGGACACCTCAGGGTATACGTTCACTTTGTACATTTTTTTAACATAACATAACAGGGTCCATGTGACTCCGGAGCTGGCCTGCACTTCTCGCTGTCAGGGCCAATTTGTTGGGTTAGTACCTGTTGCAACGTCGGGATATTGTTTTCTAGGAGCTATGGGCCCGATGTAGGTGTCCATTTACCGACCGGTAACCGACCGGTAAATGGGAATTTGTGATGTAGGGGCCCTATTTTACAAATTCGGTAAAATTACCGAATCGGTAAATTTACCGAATCGGTAAAATACCGAAACGGTATTTTTACCGATTCGGTAACTTCCTGATGTAGGTGGGACTCTTCTGAGTCCCAAAGGCCTTACAGATTCAGTATTTTACCACCCAATCCAATTGGGTGGTAAAATACAGAATCCAGGTGTGCGTGCACATGTGTGCAAGCACACCTATGCCATGTGACAGACAGACATGCCCTTAGGGCACGTCTGTGTGCCACATGGCACACATGCCTGTATTTGGGGTGTTAGAGGTTGTCAAAGTGACATCCCCTGCACCCTTGCTGAAATCGGTATTTACTGAATCGGTAAATACCGATTCGGTATTGCCCATTGATTCCTATGGGCTTCAAGGCCCATAGGAATCAATGGGCAATACCGAATCGGTATTTACCGATTCGGTAAATACCGATTTTTACAGATTCGGTAATTCAATTACCGAATCTTCCTAAATCTCCCTCCTTCATATTTACCGATTCATAAATACCGAATCGGTAACATTCGGTATTTATGAATCGGTAAATACGATTTTCCTACATCTGGCCCTTTATTTGTACAGTAATCTTTAAACAATGATATTTTGATTTGTGCATGTTAGATTTTTGTTGTTTTGGTCTTATTTTATGCAGATAAATATTGTATTTTTTTTCAAAGCTGTTGTGGATTCTTTTTGAAGTGTTTTCACTGCGTTACTGTGTGTGTATGTAAACATACTTTACACATTGCCTCTGATATAAACCTGACTGCTCATGCCAAGCTACCAAGGGGGTGAGCAGGGGTTATCTTTGCTGTGTGACTCCAATATCCTGACTAGAGTAAGAGTCCCTCCTTAGACAGGGTGCAACCACTGGCAACTAGAGAACTGATTTCTAACAAAAAGTAAATCTAAATCCATCAATGTAATCATTTTCCACAATATACATTACTTAGGAGTGGAAATCGTATTTCTTTTTTTCTATTTACCTTTTTTTTAAATCTATATTTATTTAGTAAAGTACACTAAGGGCCTTATTATGATTTCATCCTGGGAAGACTGCCAAGCCTGTGATGAGCACGCTTGCTGGATTCCAAGCTGAATCCAGAGAAGGCAGTGCAGTGGTGGTGGCACGGTGACGGGTATGTTTTGGCTCATTGGAGAGCCTAAACACCATACCGCCCTGTGAATGCACCTACAACATGTTTTAGTGGGGCACATCATGTGTCCTCCACATGCACCCTCATGGGTCCTCGGCCATGAAATGCTTGCTGGAAAGGCAGGTCTTGATCTGCTTGATGGTGCGAGCATCAACACTGCTGCGATTCCCACCTGCTTTCTACTCTGCTATGGAATCCTGCTGGTGATTTGTGGCTGTCCCACTGTCACCATAGTAATACGGCAATCGGACTACCAACATGAGTACAGCGGTCCTTTTTTGTTCAACTGATTATGTAAGCACATATTTATCCACATGTAGATTAACATACATATTTACTATAAATACAGTTTTAATTGGTTCCATTTTTAAGTAATGTTTTTGATAACATTTAAGCATTAGTAAAACTTTTTTGATGTTCTTTACACATACATTTATAAAATGCAATACAATGTTTAAACATGTTTAATTTACATACTTTTTTTGCACTTCTTGTACAACTTTTTTATCATTGCAATGATTTCCTCACAAATATAATATTGAGGTTTTCACACATATAGGAGAAAACTCTTTGACCCAGTTGAGACCTGGGTAAATGTGTGTAACAAAGCAACAGTGTCCCAACCGGTAACGATTTAGTTAGACAAATTCATGAAGACAACATGTCAATTTCACACAAAGGAAAGCAAGGGAGGCCACAATAATTAAGCAGAAACATATACATTGGTCTGTATTTAAGTTATAATTGTTATATCAGCACTAGATTACATTGTATGCAAGTGTAACCTAAACGTTTGTGTGCACATACGTACTTGTGTAGAGGGTGAGCGGCGCAGGCGACTTGTGACAAAAGTAAAGTAACAGTGAAAAGCAGGCAAGAAACTATTTGTGGAATGGTTGCGGAACAGTCAATAGAAAATTCATGAAAAGTTTGAACTGTTTTGAAAAACCAAGATAACGCCCAGAATGCGCTGAATGGTTCACTGCTTTTCAACCTGTAAAATTTCATGTCATCATCTGGATCGGGTTCCTGAGATTCGGTCAGTGCTGTATAGAAGAATAAAGGAAGAAAAGGGAAAGAATACATAAGGGAAAGGTACATGAGTAGGGGGAAAGCGCTTAAGTAAAAGAATACTAAATTAATGCTACCTGTAGTGGTGGTAGCAGGTAATCCTTGTAGCCAGAGTAAATCAGTCAAGGAATATTAATCATAGGCATCCGTGTGAGGTCTGCAGAGGAATGGAAGAAATTACCCCAGTGAACAAAAAAGTGAATGGACTGAGTCCAGAGGACGTTGAGGAGTACAAACGTCAATGATTGCAAGGGGACTAAGGAGAGATTAGGATGCCATTAATGAGAGAAGGCTTACTGCAACCAAACCGGGGCATTCACGTTTTTGTTCAATGGGGTAATTAATTTCATTCCACCACAGACCTCACACGGATTCCTATGCCCCTGTAAAAAAAAATACCCCTCCAGGGATCTAAAACCTGCCCCCACTCTGGCAGTCCACCAGGGAAACTCCCAGTGCCCGCTGCGCAAAGTGCGGCCCTGCTGGGCTGTACCAGCGTGTTACAAAATGAATGCCTGCCATTTTTCTGTTACTTTTCTTCCTCTTTTCATTTGCTGTTGAGGCTATTCTCTTTGAGAATCGTGGAATAGGAGAGAATAGGGGAAACCTAATGCATTTTCATTGCTTGTTTATTCAATGCTTCAATGTCACTATTTAAATCGATTATAAGGAATTGCAATTAAATCTGAATATTCTGAGAGCTGAAACCTCCATAGCACCATTGTTAATCCTCTAAAATCATATGGAGCAGATTTACGAGCCCCGTGCGCCACATTTGCGCAGCAATTTCATTACTTTTGTAACTCAGCGGCGGCGTAAACCATGCACCCTATTTACAACGTGACACATCTAGGGAGATGCGTCACGTTGTAAAGCCCTGCGCCACATGAAGCCTGCGTCAGGTTTCATGTGGGCGTTTCGGCGTAGGGTAGGCGTTCCGTCGCAGGAACACCTCGGAAAAGTGCCTGTGTGAAATCTACAAGATTACACTCAGTCACTTTTCTGACACCGCTGCATCAAAACCTTGCGCCTGCTTTAAGCACCATGTTGAGGATAGGCCAGGTTGGAACAGTACTGGAGTTGCGTCATGCCCGCTACACAATTTCAGCACTGTGCCAACCTTACTCCAGCAGATGCGACACTCATCTGTTTATCCTTGCGCCATGATGCGCCGCATTGTAAATGCGGCACATCTGTGGTGGCACAAGGGTAAACTTGCGTCACGCATTTTTCCTGGCGCATCCCTGCTGATTTGCAGGGATGCGCCAGGAAACGAAAATCTGCCCCACGATGTTTTCATATGAGGTGTAAAAGAAATATTCTATCTTGAAGAAAATATACGCACGTATATGTCAAGTGGCCACCATGCTAAGTGTGACATCTGTAGCTAGTCTCGAACCTTAGCACACCTTTAGCTTACACCTCTTTGCATGCTGGAATAGCACGCAATATTAAAAGGGACACAACATGAACTAGAATAAACCATGCTGTTGGGGAAAAATCCAGCAGTGCCTGAAGGTGCCACACATGACTTGCGGAGCTTGGCCGCTATGTCGGTGGGACATGGTTGATTAAGGACCAGCAAGTGTAGTGTATGCAGAGTTCCCAAAAACCTCAATTTGCTATACTATATGAAACATACTCCATGCTTCAAGAAAACATTCTTAGACCAAGAGTTTTTACAGCTTTCAATTTCCTTCTTGGCATGCGAGTGACTCCCAGCCCGTTCTGATGCTTCAGTCCATGACACTAAACATACTTTGGCTTGTATTTTACCTGTTCCATCATAAATACGGCCCACTGGTCCCAGCATGATTCGTGCAGATGACTGAAAACCCCGAATGATCATGAAGTAATTATCTAGGGCCCTTTGTTAGCTCTGCACTTGTTAGGCCAGTGATCTTCTTGCAGAAGTGAGCGTGAATGAGTTGCAGAGATGCTGTTGTTGTCAGTGCTCTTATCTGAAGCCGGATCTCTGCTAATTATGTGCAGGCGGGGTGAAGGCTGCAAGAGGTTAACCGTGTTTAATGATCCATGGAGTCATTAGCTGTCCAGCAAAGGAACCCGTGTGCCAGATGTCACTGCCCTAGCAATATGTCTACCATTTCATCAATACGGCTTTAAATTCATCTGCCAGGGCTGCCTTAGCGGCGCCATCATTGTTGCAATGCGGACGCGGGACATTTTGCAAGATTTATTTTTACTGCATTGCTCCGCATAAAGAGCTGCCAGATAAGATCCAGGCAGAGCAACAAAAGTGAAGCCATTCAATTAGAACCCACTAAGCACGGGCTATCTGAGCTCGCATTGTGCATGCATGAAAGGGATCCCAAACCGTACTTTTGATTGCCCGCCGCACAAATCTGGAGCAGCTCATTTTAGAGAGTCAGAGCATGGTAGTCATCGAGTTGGAGAACAGCAAAGATTCACACGCTATTAAAATGAGAGTTGTACAGCGCTGCTTGGACTGGGGGGAGGTGCTCCTCTGAGTAGGAGCTAGGTCACTGGCACACAGGTCTTCCAATCCAAGGACTTCTTCTGTAAAGTAATGTTGCATGTTGTTACATCAATTAAACGATCTCAAGAATGCAACTCTACAAAATACACTGCAGGACAGATGTACCACGGTTTTCAGTGGAAAATCGGTCAGTTTGCGACTACTAACAAGCATTGGCATAGCCAATAGGTCTCGTCTTTGGGACCTTATAAGTGTTCAGCCAAGCAACAGCTGATGTGGTTGCACTAAGGATATTATGCTGCCAATGCTTGTTGGAAATGATGTGGATAAAACAAAATAGCACATCAATTCTAATATGTTAAAGATAAAATCAGCGTTTCCATTAACAATGCTGGCAAACAAGCATAATTATAATCAAATACGCAAGACAGTTACTAAGACCCTAAAGCAGACCCGGTGTGCACGAAGACCCTGCCAGGGCCCAACACTGTGTGTACTCACACCCTAGTGGCAGACAGTGGGTGCACTGAAACCCCCACCTCCTCCCTCCTCCCCTCCTCCGCAGAGGCGGTGTGCACTAAGACCCTGGGGCCGGCGCTTTGTGTACTGTGACCCTGGTGGCTCACGTTGTGTACACTGAGACCATGAGGAGGATGCTGTGTGCACTAAGACCCTGACCTACAGAGCCTGCACTAGGAGCGTGGGACAGGCTCTATGTGCACTGAGCCCCAGGGCAGACCCGGTGTGGACTAAGCCCACGAGTCAGACCTGTGTACAGAAAGGCCTGGTAGTAGAGGTAGACGCTATGTGCACATAAGTCCTGGCGACTGGCTGTGTGTACACTAAGACCCTGAGGCAGTCTCTGTAGGCACTAAACCCTGAGACTGACGCTATGTGCACTAAGACCATAGGGCAGACTCTGTGTGCATGGAGATCATGGAGCCGATACTGTGTGTACTAATACCCTGGTGACTTACAGTGTGTGCCCTAAGACTCTGAGGCAAACTCTGTTTGCACTAAACCATGGGGCAGACATTGTGTTTATAAGCATCTGGTGGCAGACGCTGCGTGCACTGAGGTCCTGGTGTCTGACACTGTATGCACTACTAACACCATGGTGACTGGCTGTGTGTGCACTGATAGAGCGCTTACAGGCTGACTTGACAATAACAACACGTACACATGGTGTGCTCCTGGGCATATTACTATATCTCAATGTGCCCCAGTTCTATGATCATCCGGAAACCATGAGCTCATATTAACACGGTAATCCCCAGTACAGCTCCTGGCAGGCAGGGTACAATGTGCTATATTCACGGCACATTTAGCTTCAGAGTGCCAAGAGAGGCAGACAGGGCAGACACTTCCCAGGCTGCAGTTTATGCAAGCGATGCGAGTCGAAATCTGGGTCCAGCTTGAACTGCGATCTAAAATGCACCAATGGGGTTTAAGCTTGGGGTCTTGCAGGTGGTCAGCTGGCTGGCAGCGCACCCTCGTCTGTTCTACCGGAGTAAAGTGCTTGCCTGAGGGCACCCGGACACACACCAGCAGGCTCAGTGACAACGAGGGTAGAAGGAAGACAGAAGCGGCGGGATGTCAGAGTTTGCAGTATCTGTAAAAAGTAAATGAACTAGGTGGATTTGTGCAGGGGGCGGCGGGGCCCTCCCGTGAAGACACCTCCTGATCTAGGGTATGTACCTTGTCCCCGTGGTGTCCCTTCCGAGCAGTTGCAGCAGCAAGCCACGAACCCTACCCCCGAGGGGCATGATGAACACAAGAGTACGGTTTAGTTGCGTAGATTCGACACGGGGATAAAATAAATTACTGCCACATGAAGTACTCCGCACATGCAGAATAGCAGGGTGTGGCGTAACAGCTCGAGCTACCGACCTCGGAGCTAGGGGACGCCGCACCGGCTCAAAACACTGTCATTCTGAGCCAATAACGTAATCTTCCTGTGCCTACAAATATTTGAACGTACAGTGTAACTGGTGTTTCGGTAAAGCGCCCCAGTACCTTCCTGTCGGGCCTGCGCTATATAAAAACTGCAAAAAGAATAAGCGCACGCCTAGCGCGATTGCCCAAAAAAACGCGAGTGGTGACGCGAGTGGTGGGCACGCGCGTCACCGCAAGCAGGCCACCATCCATGTAATTGTAGCCATTTCCCAATGTGTCGCAAATTGAGATCTGCCACATGAATATTGATGAGGCAGGTCATTTGCCACCCTATTAAGAATCGCTGATAGTGTCTGAGACACATTAGTACATTCCGGATTGCGAGTCACAAATTGCGAGTCGCAAAAAATCTCAATTTGTGACCCACACAACCTAATGGTCATACATCTGCCCTTTTCAGAGCTATCAAGCTAACCCAGGACTGCTCATCCAGTCTAGTCTCTTCTTTGCACATCGACCTGCCCAGTTGTGTAGCAAGGATGCCATGGTCTCGCCTTGGTACAAGCAAGAAAATGACCCATTTGACATTGCTTTCTGTTGTAAAATGCTGAAAATATGAGGGTTCAATGAGCCCCATCGGGGTCTGGGCACCTGCTGCACCGACGACAGCTACGCCCCTGGACTCTGTGCATGAAATTCCCTCCAATGTAGTAGTATGCAACCGTGGGCTAACAATAGACAGGAGTAAATATATTTCTGTCTACACAATCGTATTCCCTTACTATGTTGCAGATGTATGTCTGCCGTTTCTTGATTTTAGATTTACCTTTACAGTCAAAAATGTCAATGGTAATCGAGGACTGAGAGTATGTTTCGTACAATGCAGACTACTAAAACATGTTGTACCCCAGGACCTGGGAATTTGTAGGGAAACAAAAACCAAAAGATATTCATGGACTGCTTTTGTAAGGGTGCAACACAGGCTTGAAGCTCAGCAAAGGGCAGTTCAAAGACAAAGGGGCACAGTCCACACAAATCTAATAGTTATCCTATATTACTCCTTGGAGCAAGCACACATTTATTAGCTTTTTGCATTTCCAAAGCATGGTCAGTTGTACTCCTGGGAAGTTGCAATAGTTGCAAGTTTCAACTTGGAATATATGACAGTTTAAAATGTTACTATTTTCCCAATGCACACTGTAAGAAAGTGCCCTCTTTTTGCATGGTTGTCTAAGTTTGGCCAAACTGCTTGTGTACTTTGATTGAGTGTGCCCTGGTTTCCAGCCAAAAAGCTACCCATGGCCTATGCTCTTTCCCTAAAACTGCTTCAAGACAAAACCCAATTGGCACTCTTTGGTCACAGGTCATTCCCTTGTAAATTGTACAACAGGTACCAAGGGTACTGTAGCTATGGAAGGACGCTAAGGGCTGCAGCACTTATTGTGCCACTCTTAGAAGCCCTGTACCTCTACACACACACACACACACACACACACAGTGCCATTGCAGGCTGCGTGTTTTGGTGCGGAACAAAGTCAAGAGTCGACATGGCACACATCCCTGTGTGCCATGCCTACAACACACTGCCCTGGCATAGATCAGCAACCCCTCCAGTTGGGTGCACTTTACCAGTGATGAGGGTACAGGTGCAAGAGCAATGTACCCCTACAGTGTCTAAGCCAATTCTTACACATTATAAGTGCAGTAATGCCATTAAAAGTATTTTGTGCTGGGAGTTTGTCATTACGAACTACACAGCAACTTAATGGCTTAAATAAAAACTGGGAAGTTTGGCATCAAACTTCTCAGCGCATTAAACCCAATATGATGTCAATGTGGGATTTAATAAAAATGTACCCAGAGGGCATCTTAGAGATTGCCCCTGTAAAAAGACCTAACTCTAGTGTCCTGAGTGGCTGCTCACAAGCTGCCACTGCCAGACATGTTTCTGGACCCCTGGGTCAAGAGCCTGTTGCTCTCGGAGGTCTGAAACAATGCAGATCCTAGGATGAGGTGCCAAGCCTCCACCCACAGGATGGGCAGGGTCCACAAAGGGTAAGCTTCAAAGATTTGCTGCCTTTGTGAGCTACCTCAGCCCTTTGCTGCTTCCCGCCACTGGCTCCCACCGGTTCTGACCCCAAATTGGGCTGAAGAATCGGTGGGAAAACCAAGTGAGGAAGGGAGGTGTGCCCATCTTTGCCAACACCATCCCTCAGGCGGAGGAGGCGAGGTGAAGCACAACTCTTAGTCCCTGCCATCTTGCAGCCAACCAGAGAGAGGCATATACCCCCTTCCCACTGGAGGGTGGCATAATACGGGGTGTACCTACTCCAAGGAGGGGACCCATAGGTCCTAACCATTACTTACCTGTAACGCCCCTGAATCTAATAGTTAGGGGCACACCTCAACCTTGCCTCCTCAGACAAGAAACAAGAAGAAGAAGAAGGACCAAATAAGCCATGCTGAACTAAGAAGAGGAGGAGCCCACTTACTTTGCCCCAGCCCTACTGGCTTGTTCGCACCTCAAACCTGCTCCAGTGAAATTCCGGTGTGTCCTGCAGCCGGCAACCTCAAGAACCCTGAGGACCATCCCTGCTCTCCTAAAGAAAGACTGTCTCCCATGAGGACCGGATTTGCTCACCCACAGACTCTGGCTCTGGCCAAACCCGCAAGTCTTCACCACTCTGCATCTGATGGCCACTGCCTTAGTTTGAGTGGCCCAACACCCCGAGGAGGTCTCTCCAATGATCCTGACATGAGATCTGGTGATCTCTTATCTGCCGCAACTCTCCAAACGATGCCAGTAGTCTCTTTCTGGAGGTACCCCGTGTCAGCGACCGGAGCTGGTAAGAAAACTCGACACCTAAAGACACCCCTGCACCTAATGTTCCACGGCCATGGGTGGCTCAACAAACAGTGTCCCCAGGCATCCCAATTTACCTTTCCAAACAGTGGTTACCTCCAGAAGATCTTCATCCCTTCGCCTGCAGTCTTTGTTGCAACTGGAGAATCCCTTTTGAAATCAACAGGGCACACAACGCCAAAACAGAACTCTGCACCTAGCCACTCCTGCTCCACTGTGGGTGTACTTTGGGTTTTAACTCGGATCACACTTTTCCTTGAGCCTAACGCCAGGAGCTTTGCTCCCACAACCCTGTGGACTGCTCTTGAGCAGCCATCAACCGGAGGCCCTCTACTGCCCATTGGATAACATTGGGCATCAGCACTCTGCACCCTGCCGCCCTAGTTCGTATGGCTGGGTCTAAACTGGGGTAGCACGGTGAGCAAAAGAATGATGGATTTATCCTAGATCTATTGACTGAGGGTAAATGTTTGATTTGCTCTGCATTCCATCCATCATCGGTGTGTCTTTTTCTTTCTCGCCCTCAGTGCGCCAGGTATGTCCAGACATGGGTCCCGGGCTCACTGTGCCACTGGATTCAAGCTAGCCTGGCTGATGAGGGGGGATGCCCCGAAACCGGTCCCAGGATGCTTGTTTCCAGTCAAGGAAGGACCTGGCTTGGCAGTTCAGTCTGGACTGTTCCCATGAAGCACAGGGTCAAGACTGATGTGCATATGGTTGAGTTTAAACTGGGGTGGCATGTGAGCAGAAGAGCGATGGATTTAACCCAGATCTATTGACTGTGGGTGAAAGTATGATTTGCTCTGCATTCCGTCCATCATCTATGTCTCTTTTGCTTTCTTGCCCTAAGTGCTCCGGGTATGCCCAGGCGTGGGTCTCGGGATCGCTGTGCCACTGGATTCAGGCTAGCCTGGCTGATGAGGGGTGATGCCTCAAAACCCGTCCCATCATGCTTGTTTCCTGGTGAGGGAGGACCTGGTTTTGCAGTTAGGTCTGGACTGTTCCCATGAGTCACTGGGTCAAGACTGATTTGCATTTGGCTGGGTCTAAACAGGGGTGGCATGGAGAGCAAAAGAACAATGGATTTAACTAGAGCTGGGCGTAGTTCGCGAAGTAGCGCTACGCATAGCTACGCGAAGTGCACTTTTCACTACGCGAGCTACGCGTAGCACTACGCGAACTTTGTAATACCCTGTTAGCACTGTGCAAGATGCCGTTTTCAATTATTGCACCGTGCGGACAAGCAATGAAAGAATCCAGCACTATGCAATCATTGAAAACGGCATCTTGCACAATGCGAGCTGAAGTTTTCTGCCGCTCGAGTAGATTTTTACTCAAGCAGCAGCTTTCTCAACGTGAACTGGTAGTTTCTCATCGCGAGCGGTCACGAGCATACGCGACCACTTGCAATGAGAAACCTGACCTCCCCGCGTTGAGAATCTCGCCGGGAGGTTTATTTTCCACGCTCGCAATTGGCAACTTGATGTTGCTGATCACGAACGAGGAAAAAGTCTCGCCGGGAAATCATTTTGATTGCTCGCGGTCACCAACTTGACGTTGAGGACAGCGAGCAAGCAAAAAATTACTTCTGTGATACGTGCAGTTTGCGTAGTGTGAAGTAGCACAAGCTTTGCAAACTACGTGAGCGTGGCGTAGTGCTTTGCCCAGGGTTAGATTTAACCCAGATCTATTGACTGGGTGTGAATTTTTGATTTGCTCTGCATTCCGTCCATCATCTGTGTGTCTTTTGGTCAGTGTGATATCCAGACATATCACACTGATTAGCAAAAGAAAACTGAAAAGTAATCTAATAAGTAACGTACAAAGTAAAGTGAAAAGTAACTGAACAGTAATTGTGAAACAATGACTTACTTGTAACTCAATCAACTGCATTTGAACCTGCATTCAATTATAACATATTGCATAAGATTTCACAAATTATTATTTCACTTCACCTGTACTAGGCTTGGCTTGATTGTAGAAATAAAATAACTTAATAGTATTTTTGATACAAACAATTTTCTTTTGAGTTCAGTCTTTGAGTGTGTGACATCATTTCCTGCCTGAGTGTGTGCAACAAATGCTTAACACTACCCTCTGAGAAAGCCTTACTGCTCAGCCACACTACCACAAATAGAGAGTAAGGTGCTATCTACTTTTACATTTGGGGTTTCACTGGACATTGTGCACACTATACCTCATTTTGGTATAGTATATACAGAGCCAGCTTCCTACACACACTTATTCAGTGCAATTGCATGTTGCGGGAAAGGCAACCCTGCACTACAGTTGCACTTTTTTTTCTACAAAGTATATATATTGTTTCCATAAAGAAACCCCAATGACCAAGACGTTTCTGGCTGTTCTGCTCCCTTTCTACTTTGCAACATGTTTCTGGAGAGCTGGACGAAATATCATATCATGTTTCATGTTGCTGGAAGAAATATCAAATTATTTTGGAGGTGAGAAAGGGTCAGGAGCTTGTGAATGTCTAGAAAACCATGCCTTCTTGATCGCACCCCATACCGTACATGTACTTTACTACTGCACATGGCCGGCTTTAGGTCGGTGCCACTGGTGCCACCGCACCGGGTGGTAACTCTACCGGGGGTGCCATGTCTGGAAGTATGTTATGGCTTTAAAAGCACCTGCTGCTGCATTGCTGGGCTCGAAAATTTTCATGCAAAAATAAAAATGTCAAGATAACACGGTGATTAATGTTCTTCCTGGAGAGAGAAGGAGTTTTGTCAAGTGGAAGTTTTAATTAATTTTATGGTAGCACAGAGAGCTAATGTGCCTGCTACATAGAATGTGCTCTATGCAGATCACAAAGTGCACATAGTTTAAATAGGTCCGTGCTTTTGTCAAAGAGATACTTTTCTTACCAGCAGTTTAGATGTTAAAATCCTAACATGGAACAGTGAACTAATAACTGTCATCAAAGAGCTGCATGCAAACTTTAAGGTATAGATTGGAGCATTATGTTTCCTCCGTCTTTTATTATTCTAATGTTTAAAAAAGGGTTCATTTCGGTAAAAAAAAGAATATCCTTTTTATTAAATATCACCCCAACCATGGGGTTATGTTTTACATTCTGAGTCTGTGCATCTCCAGACTAAGGTCTATTAAACTATACTGTCTACCAGTAGGGATGACATTTGACTCACCTTGTAGTCTTCTTGTATATGTAACATTTGCCATACACTAATTTACACACATATGATTGATTGTCTCTGTGTAATGTGTGTTTGATGTAAAGTGCTTTGACTCCCAACACTGGCATCAGTGGCACTATATAACTAATAAATACATCTGAGAGAGAGTGGTTATGGAGACTTGAGGGGTACAGTTAATGGGTGGTAGTAAGGGAGTCTGTGGGGGGCACCCGTGGTGGGCACCAACAAACATAGTCGCACAGGGCGCCATCAGCGCTAAAGCCGGCCCTGCTGCTGCATAACTGTATACACTCATGGCACACAGTCATTCCGTAGTATATGCATTTACACCTGCTAGGCATCCTTTTGTGAGCACTCGAAAAGCGAAAATGATGCCATAAATGTAAGCTTATGGCTGAAACTGGCCTCGTGAATAATGTCCAATAGCAAGACCCACTGTATTGTACAACAAACTGCCTGCATCCCGAGGAATATGAGAAAAAAAGGCAGCGTGTGAAGCTCTGGGGAAGCAAAGATGTTGTCTCTAAATGAGCAGGGATTTCTATAAATTGATTTTTACAGCTTCTGAAAGCTGTCGGGAGCTGTCAGTCACATTGTTCCATCACTCATGATGTGGGAGCGATAAACGCCCTTTTAGCACGGACTCATTTGTGTTTTAAGTGCAGTTCAATCCCTGCACTCCGTGCCCTTGAGTCCGATGTCTCGTGGTCAATGATGCCAGAAGGATGGTGAAGACACACTTCTCGGTATGTGCGAAAAAACAGAGTGCCTAATGCAGTTTCCTGGCACGCAGGGAAAACATAAATAAAGGCAAGTAACAAAGAATAAATGGACAAAGTACACAGGCTTCTGTTTCACTTCTAAAAATAAATAGAGCCTTCCATTGATATTGAAAGATGTTTTAGTTAGAGTTCAGACACAACTAGTACAGGACCTTGTGGCAAGAGTTTGAGTGAATAGTCAGTTTTACAGTGAAAATATGCCAATTTGGTGTCAAATATTGACCAGCCTTAAAAAAGGAATAGAGAACTAAATATGCATAATGTGGGGTGAACAACCTTAACAACAAAACTTTTCTAACGCACTACCATTACAACGCGGTCATTACAACGCAAATACGTTTAATTTACTATCCAACACCTTCCCTAGTGTCCACGGGGACTCGTGTTGGAATAGTAAATTAAACTATTCACTATCCAACACCCCAAAGCGCTATGCGTTGTAATGGATTGCGATGTAAAAACCGCGTTGTAAAGGCAGGCGTTGTAATAGCCTGCGTTGTAACGTCATACATCCATAATGTGGCTCAATATGTATTTTAATTCAAAGAAGAGCACCTAGAATATTGAAAGCAAACGTTTGTAATATATAACCTTCCTTCAATTTTCTATTTGTTCAATTTACTATATATATATATATATATATATATATGTATATATATATATATATATATATATTTATATATATATATATATTACATATATATATATATATATATATATATATATATTACCTACTGGCGGTCGCCAGTAGGTATATATAGTTAGGATTTTTTCTCAATGGGACTTTTGAAAATTCTATGTCTAATAACTTTGGTGTTTGTGGACGGAATTGGCTGAAATTTCAGCAAAACGGAACATTTTGTTTCTGAGCAGCCCCTGAAAATTTGGGGGGGTTTCGTCAAGGGGGGGCGAGAAAAAAGGGGGGTCCCAAAACGTGTTTTTCCCATGTTAATTTCCATAGGGCGGTTGGCCTCACTTTTAGCTCGAACGGCTGAATGGATTTGCACGAAATTTGGCAAAATTGTAGGGACTGGTAGCCCGATGTGCCTTTGCTAGGTCTCAATATATGTGCTCCAGTGGATTTTGAGAAATTAACGTTCAAAAAAATATATATATCTGTAACAGCGCTCCGGGTCGCGCTCCGGTTCGCGTACTTGACGCGTAACGGAACTTCGCGAAGCGAAGCTGATTGGCTCTCCGGTGTCTGTCAACATTCTAAACAGTCCGGAGCGGCCGCCATCTTGTCTCTCGGTAGGATCGAGAGACAAGAGGAGGCCAAAACAAAGGGGGAAATGACCATAAGGGGGCATAGTAGATCCTCCCTGACCCCCTAGGTTTGATGTGGAGGCTTTAAAAGGGCCCCGCGGGGCAATCCCAAAAAAATATATATATATATTTTCCGGATGCCATCTTGTCTCTCGGTAGGATCGAGAGACAAGAGGAGGCCAAAAAAAAGGGGCAAATGACCATAAGGGGGCATAGTAGATCCTCCCTGACCCCCTAGGTTTGATGTGGAGGCTTTAAAAAGGCCCCGCGGGGCAAAAAAAAATAATAATAATTCGGACGCCATCTTGTCTCTCGGTAGGATCGAGAGACAAGAGGAGGCCAAAACAAAGGGGGAAATGACCATAAGGGGGCATAGTAGATTTTCCCTGACCCCCTAGGTTTGATGTGGAGGCTTTAAAAAATCGTTTTTTTACGTGGGGAGCGCCCGGTACGCTTTTGTGCAATGGGCGGTGGTAATCTAAATGATGAGGGGGGGCAGCGTTCAAAGCACATCAGCGTGCATAAACACGAAAATGTTTTTATCTACCACGTACTTGACTTATCTCTCTGAGATGCATTCCCTTGTGTCTCAGCAATGGTAGTCTGTTCATTACATAGATCGCTCGAGGGCGGTAGTACAGACCGCGCGTAGGAAAGGGTAAAAAGCCAGGGGTATAGGAGTATGTAACAAGCGAGCCATTTCATTGAAAAAGCTAAACGTGACAAACGGTTGCAGGATCAGTGAAGGTTGATTTTATAATTGAAAGTATAACAGGATCAGTTACAATAAAATCGTCCATACGCACACCATGGGCGAGTATCATGGGTAACATTACTTCGAAGCTTTAATAATACAATAATAAATAATGAAAAATCGACATCAATAGGGTTGTCCGTATGCCCAGTAAGTACCTTTCCCCGCAAGCCATGTGCACAAAGACCGCATATATCCCCCATAACGTCAAGGCTAAGTAACTAGAACGTCATAAGGAGTTGCAAGTCGCTCCCATACTGGCGCCATTTTGGTCAAGGCCAGGCAGGTCCAGAGTATAGTTCAATGTCTCCAATAAGTAGCGGCAGGACCAGAATCCCTTTCGGCAGTTCAAAAAGTTCGTTAGCGCCAACAGAAAGAACAGGCAGCATGAACCATGACTCAAAGGCGAGGGAGGCAAATTCTTCCCTACCGGGTCACGCTGAGGTCCCACCGGAGCTGATCAAGTTGACAGTCTACAGTGTCTCTTAGTAATTCGGACAAAAACTGGTGTCAGCATGAGAGCACTGCCATCCTGTGACAATGTTGTGGCCACTTCCGGAGAGCAGGACAGCAGGCGTATCCCTCCGCCGATGCACTGAATCAGCCTCCCTCACGGCACCAGATGTGGATAAGGTGGCGGACACCCGTGGCAGCGGTATATCCATGGGGGATAGTCGAGCAACAGTGGCGGTTGCCCCCATCGGAAGCCCCCATCGGAGCGGGTGAGACTCAGCTGGCCGAGCGAGGCACTGTGCCACAAGAGGGGGCGCAACTGAGCTGGCCGAGTGAAGCGCTGGGGTGCAGCTGAGGAACCTCCACCTGGGGAGGTGGGGGAGGCTCGTTCGCGCCGCCTCTCCCTCCCAGTGCATCCTACGCCGTCTCCTGGCGCAGGTATATGTGATGGTCGGACCAGGCAATAAGAGGGGGGGGGGGTCATCAGGAAGGCATTCACCCCCCCCCAAAAAGCTTCAATTAAGTTGAATGGCTGCAAGAGCCCCGATTACACCAGCAGCCCTGTTAATATGACGATCTTGGGAAAAGTTCCTCTGTTGGATTGCAATGGCTGCAGTGATGGTCTTGGGAAACTGCTTCCGAAAACTCTAAAGGCCATGAAAGCTTGCTATGCTGTTCCTGTGGAAATGCGGTGCTGGGTGATGGAAGTTATTGAAGAGTTGGCAGTGGTGTTTTTTGTGGATTTTGGACGCTCTGCCACTGTCCATTCGAGTTCCAGGGTAGACCAGAGTCGTTCTAGTGGACCAGGCCCAAATCCGGGGAGTCGGCCGCCATTTTGAGCGTTCCGCAGCAACAGCCGCTCTTCACCCCGGGCACCGGAGCGGGTCCCCGGCCATCCAACCGAGTGGAATGCCAATGGCAGTCATGGTGCAGCTGACCGGGGAGTGAAACGCTAAGGCTCGCTCTGCTGCAGCTGACCGCGGGGACAGGCCTTTGCGCGTGGTGTCGCCCCCGGACTATTTGCACAACGGTCCTCCACCCCTAGGCCGCCACCTATGCTACCTCGACAGGAACAGCGTCATGCATTTGGTTCGATGTTGCAGCAGGCTGCTATGTAAATAGTTATTTAATAAAAAGTTTTACCGTGTTACTTTGCTGGTGTGTTGTATATATTTATAATATTTGCATAGGGTTTGTCGTTATTTTGGGTGGGGTGGGCGGCGGAGCCGAGCTAACTTCTCTTATTTAGTCAGCACATAAATTTACTTACTGGTGCGCATTTTTTTGGGTGTACATTTGGGATATCGGTTGGGGTCGGGTTCGTCGTACTGAAATAACACTTCAAGTTTCTGGTGTAGGCTACTCTCCCATTCACTAGCTCCAGAGAGAGTCGTTCCTAAGTAAGGAAAGTGCTATATTTTTTTTCGTCCTTCACATGCGGATACCATGTTCGGGCTTATTTTTCTCATTCCATTAACCGTTCGATCACCGCCTCAGTCATACAAGAAGCATTTTTTTATTGACCCAGTCGTGCGCCACACATACTCATTCAAACCGTACAAATCAGGGCCCATGCGCACATTCATACCATACAATCTTTCACGCTCCCAGTGATGGTCTGCACTCCATGCAATATCTCATAGCGCTTGTCTATGTCTTTCCCTACATGGAGGACGGTGCGGTCCATGTCCACTCCATTCTTCAGTCGGAACTCCAATGTAACCTACAGAGGAGAAAAGAAAGGGGGGGGGGATACAGCATTCAGAGCATGTCAGCGCGCGCAAACACGAAAAAGGTTCTACTTATGTATCAGACTAGCTGCAGGAACGTGTGATACAACAGATCTTGGCTATCCCTTTCGCATTATTTTTCTGTGTAACATATCCTCCCCTTCTTATGATGCAAACATTTTTTTCATTTTGTTTGTCTCTAAATTCGAGTTCCCTCTTCGTGTATTTGTTTCTCAATTAGTCGTATTTTATGGGACAAAATACCACACCTTACATTCGGCAGATACCTTAAGCTACGGTCGACCATTTTCTAATAATTCTGGAAAAAGGGCAGGTGTGACGGATACAAATTTCAATCAATCCAAAATTCAGGCAAAGGGTCTGCATTATCTGTTTTCTATTGTTTGGGAATAACAGCCACTATTCAAAAACCCAACAACCTAGACGATTGTTATGACGCTGATTCCATACTTCCTTCGAAAATTGTTTATTGCAAAAATGTCAGTATACAAATACGGGCCTACAACCACGTGGGCCGGCCACGGAGCAAACTGGAATCGTATATGATGAGGGGACATTTACACTGTAGAAAAACGTAACGGGCGGGCCATTAGGTTGCAGGAATTAAGGTGTCTAACAGTTGCGGAATCGGTGGACGTTAATTTTATAATCAAAGTACGACAGGACCAGTTACAATGAAATTATCTAGATATACATTTCCGGGCAAGTACCATGAGTAATGTTAATTCGAATTTTTAATAGTACAGTAATCAATAACACATCAGAACTTAATATCAATATGGATGTCCAAATGTTCAATCAGTACCCGTCCCCGCCCGCCATGTGCTCCAAAACTGCACACATATCTTGTGATATCAAGGCTGAGCAACCAGTACACATCAAGGAGTTGCCAACATGTGGGATACATATTATCCAAATAGAAGCAGTTACCTCGAGAATGTTTGTCTGTATGAGGTTCTACAAAATTACATATTCAAGAGGAACATCAAAGAAGATATTGATAAAGGAGTGTATGCTGTAATTGGAAGTGAGGGATGTCTGGTCATTTTGGGGAGGCCGGGCAGGTCCAGAATATAGTCAAAATGTCTCCACCAAGCAGCGGTCGGACCAGAACCCCTTTGAGTAGTCCAAAAAGTTCAGTTAAATGACAATAGAAGGGACAGGCAACAAGAACCATCAGTCAAAGAGGGGAGGGCAAGTTCTTCCCTACCGGGTCACGTTGGGGCTCCACCGGAACTGATTGAATTGGTAGTCTACAGTGTTTCTGGATGTTTCAGACTGAAGCTGGCGTCAGCATGAGAGCACCACCATTCCGTGGCTACGTCGTGGCTATTCCGCGAGCAATCATGGCAGTCACTCCTCACCGGAAGCCTGCGGGAGTCGGGGGCCCCGGTGACTCTTGTAGAATCTTCAAGGCTGAGGGGACGCTTTCGGGAATGGGGCCCATGCCCTAGCAGTCAAGCGTCCGAGTTCCAGGGTTGCCCAGAGCCATCCTTTCAGGCCAGGCCCAAGTCTGTGGAGGCGACCGCCATTTCGTTAGCTCCGTGGCAGCCGCCTGTCGCTGTTCCGCAAGAGTGGGTGCAATTCAGCCGGATGGCGGGTGAGACGCTGTAGCCGCAAGAGTAGGCGAAACTCAACCGGCTGAGTGAGGCATTGTGCGGCAAGAGCGGGCGTAACTCAGCTGGCCGAGCGAGGCACTGTGCCGCAAGAGTGGGCGTAACTCAGGTGGCCGAGCGAGGCACTGTGCCGCAAGAGCGGGCGTAACTCAGGTGGCCGAGCGAGGCACTGTGCCGCAAGAGCGGGCGTAACTCAGCTGGCCGAGCGAGGCACTGTGCCGCAAGAGCGGGCGGAACTCAGCTGGCCGAGCGAGGCACTGTGCCGCAAGAGTGGGCGGAACTCAGCTGGCCGAGTGAGGCACTGTGCCGCAAGAGCGGGCGGAACTCAGCTGGCCGAGCGAGGCACTGTGCCGCAAGAGTGGGCGGAAGTCAGGTGGCCGAGCGAGGCACTGTGCCACAACAGTGGGCGCAACTCAGCTGGCCGAGCGAGGCACTGTGCCGCAAGAGCGGGCGTAACTCAGGTGGCCGAGCGAGGCACTGTGCCGCAAGAGTGGGCGGAACTCAGCTGGCCGAGCGAGGCACTGTGCCGCAAGAGTGGGCGGAAGTCAGGTGGCCGAGCGAGGCACTGTGCCGCAACAGTGGGTGCAACTCAGCTGGCCGAGTGAGGCACTGTGCCGCAAGAGCGGGCGTAACTCAGGTGGCCAAGCGAGGCACTGTAGGTCTTCCTCTCACAAAGATGAAAGTCAGAGTGAGGAAACAAGGAGGGGTTTTCATCATTTGGGACAAAAAAAAAGTTCTAAACCAATGAACAGTGTCATTTTTAGGTCACATGACCTAGCCTTACATCATTAGGAAACCAAAAGTGAAATGAACCAATGAAAATTTTTATTAACAAGTCACATGACCTGTTATGCTTACGTTACGCGCTCCGCTCCGCGCCGCGCCGCGCCCCGGATCGCTTCCGGGAAGCTGCGCTTCGCGCATCGGGTGCGCTAACGTGGCACGTCATATGATGCATTACGCGACAACGCGATACTACAATAATTCTGGATGTTACAGACTGAAACTGGCGTCAGCATAAGAGCACCCCGTGGCTACGTCGTGACCGTTCCGCGAGCAATCATGGTAGTCGCTCCCCACCGGAAGTCTGCGGGTGTCGGGGCCCCGGTGACTCTTGTAGAATCTTCAAGGCTGAGGGGACGCTTTTGGGAATGGGGCCCATGCCCTAGCAGTCAAGCGTCCGAGTTCCAGGGTTGCCCAGAGCCATTCTTGCAGGCCAGGCCCATGTCTGTGGAGCCGACCGCCATTTCGTGAGCTTCGTGGCAGCCGCCTGTCGCTGTACCGCAAGAGTGGGTGCAATTCAGCCGGATGGCGGGTGAGACGTTGTAATAGCAAGAGCAGGCTCAACTCAGCTGGCCGAGAGAGGCACTGTGCCGCAAGAGTGGGCGTAACTCAGCTGCCGAGTGAAGCGCTGGGGTGCAGCTGAGAAACCTCCACCTGGGGAGGTGGGGGAGGCTCGTTCGCGCCGCCTCTCCCTTCCGGTGCACCCCACGCCGTGTCCTGGCGCAGGTAGGCACTGTGCCGCAAGAGTGGGCGTAACTCAGCTGCCGAGTTAAGCGCTGGGGTGCAGCTGAGAAACCTCCACCTGGGGAGGTGGGGGAGGCTCGTTCACGCCGCCTCTTCCTTCCAGTGCACCCCACGCCGTCTCCTGGCGCAGGTATATGTGATGGTCGGACCAGGGACGTGTCTTCAGGTCAAACGGATTGTGGGACAAGGTCCAGAATGGAAGAGTCACCAAAAGGCAAAAAGTTCCGCCGGACCCCGGGAGCCGGCCGCCTACGTCGGGGGCGATCTCAAGCCACACCAGGGCAACAAGAGTTGGGGAGGGGGCAGGAGCCAAGCGCCCCTTCCGAGTCCACGCCACCACACCACCCCTCGGGGGCCTCCGTCAAGCGGCTCAGGGAGGCACTGCAGGCAGCGGTTCTTCAGATCAGTGGTCTCACCGGCAAGGCTCCCCTCCGTCAGCAGCGATCGTTGGCGCTGTGGTTGCGGACGGAGGCCCCGCATAGTCAACGCCCCGGCCTCTCGATCTCGTAGGCCGCAGAGTAGTCAGGGAGAAATCCCGGGAACGGCGGCATGTATTTGGATCGATGTTGCAGCAGGCTGCCATGTAAATAGTTATTTAATAAAACGTTTTACCCTGTTACTTTGCTGGTGTGTTGTATATATTTATAATATTTGCATAGGGTTTGTCGTTATTTTGGGCGGGGTGGGTGGCGGAGCCGAGCTGTCTTGCAGCCATCATGGCGTCGAGCTCGGTTCCTCTCACTAGTTTCATATTTCTCATGAGGGGTTGTTCCTAATGTTTCTATTTTAGCGAGGTCAAAAAGAGATCCCATTAGTGGCCTACTGATTTTGCTTGATTCCTTTTGTTTTTTCTAACGATTTTTCACTATCTGCAAAGACTAAACAGAGTATTGCGACTCTGTGCTTGTTTGTAAATAGAGAATGAACCAAAGAGAAGCAATTCCAAAACAGTAAATGCTTGGATAACAATCAATCAAATGGAGAGGGAAGCAGGCACGACGGATTACAACGGGGGCAAAGGCCTGCGTTACCTACCCTTCACTATCTGCAAAGAGAGAATACTCCTAAAAGAAAAGAGGGGGGGGGCAGCGTTCAAAGCACATCAGCGTGCATAAACACGAAAATGTTTTTACCTACCACGTAGTTGACATTTTAAAGCTTTTGATATTTGCTAATAAAAAACCATTGAAATTCACTGAAAAAACCATAGGTTATAGACCATATATAGTCTATGCTAATTCCTAACTATATATGGTCTATAAACCATGGTTTTTTCAGTGAATTTTCAAGGTTTTGTAAATGCTAATTCCTAACTATATATGGTCTATAACCTATGGTTTTTTCAGTGAATATATATATATATATATATATATATATATATATATATATATATATATATAGCAGCTCAGTAATCAATTTCCCTTCGTGGAAATGACAAAAGCACTCCGGGTAAGTGGCAGAGTTTTTATTTCGCCAGCAACAGCAGCAGTGATACAGACAAACGCATTTCAGACAGCAAGTCCTTCCTCAGTGTCAATTAGCATGCTGCGTCTTCAACAAATCATTAAATGAAGACGGACTACATTTTTAAAGTATATCCTTCGTGCATTTCAGAGCGCTGGTAAAAAGTGGCAGCCATTTTTATATGATACAAGATACATGATACAATGTGGTATTGTGTATTATGGTTCGATCCCCCATATGTGACACCCCCCCACAATTGACCGATTGCCACTGCCAGTCAATTCTGCAATCTCGCCGTGTATCGGCAAATCACTGGCATAAATTACCATCAGGCGCTCAGAACACCCAACATATCTACAGTGCATGATACAAAATACAATATTTGAAAATTAATTTGAAAATAAAAGGGCGCAGATGAACCAGGCGACCGGTTCACGTGTACATTTTGCATTTTACTTCTATGTCATCAAAATACAAATTTATATGCAAATGTATAAGTAAGTACACGAGAACCCCAGATCGCTCTTTCCCCCCTGATCAGTAGTCAAACCATCCTCAGTGTCTGTATCCATCTCAGCCCTTACGCAATTACTTTTACTTTTAATCTCGGGCAGTACATCATAGAGCGTTTCAGATATAAGCCCTACTTGTTTCAGACCATTCTTTTCCCCTGCAGCTATACTTTCTACTGAGACTGCGGAGTTAGTAACATAATTGCAGGAAATGGCTTTGTCCGAAACAAAGTTGCAGTCACTCGAGGCAGCCTGGTTAATGGGGTCAAGGCTAGGGTTTGCGCCGGTAAAGAGTGGAGCACGAAGCAGAGGCTTACCCGCTAGCTGCGTTGTCTTCCCGGCAGTAGTTGAAAGAGTGTTAGTAGCACTCTTGGGAGTTGAGGCCTGTGCCACTGCTTCGGTGTTGGCTCCCTTTCCTGCACGAGTAGCTCTCGCCGTGATCTTTGGCCCCATCTTCATCTGAGGCACGTTTCCTGACAGTAATGAGTTAAGCGGGTCAAAGCTTATCGGCTGCACCAGTCTCCTTGGCGCAGCTCCGTCCACAGATGAAACCAGTAATGGAGCAGGAACCGCCCGGTGGACTACCGGTCTGCGGTGCAACAGAAAGTTAGAGCTCCCAACACCCAGAGCGGACAGACGCCGCTCGCACCAGCTGCCCTGGGCACGAAGCATCCGGCAGCAGCCTCCAATCCGCCTCGCAATCGCGAGTACGTTTTTTTTTTTAAAGGCTTTCACTTATCCTTCGTTTAGCAGCTTCACGCTATTTTCATGAATGCTTCAGCTCTGCATCTTATGCGTAAAAGTTCTCTCTCTCCATAGTCCGAAAAGATTGTACCGGCCAGGGAACGGGAGCCCCACACAACGCTACTGCTCCGAGGCGGCATCAGCCCGCCATCTTGATTCTCCCCCCCCAGTCCAGGCGATAAGGACGTCTTCAAAGTTGGTGAGTCCGGAAGTAGTGATACTTCAACTGAAAATAATGGGGCAAATGAGGTACTCTTGCCGTCTTCACGATGAGATGATGTGCAGCATTCTGAAATGACTAACACACTGGAATTCGGCACTCTAAATATGGAAGGGGCAGAAGCTACAGTAATTATCGAATCTGATGATTCTGTAGAAGATAGCCCTATTGCCGAGAATGAAGAGGAACCTGACGAACCTGACGATTATGAAGACATAAGAAATGACGTCATGGGCACCGGTAAATCTCTTGGACGCAGGAAGGGAAAAGCTAAAGTAAAAAATAGACTTAAGAAAGGCAATATCGCTATTTCTTCTGTCAATCTACGTGCAAAGTTGATTAGAGATGAAAGCCCCCTCCGCAAATGGATGCAAGCTAGGGGAGGAGTCAAGTCTATGGCTCTGCGTCTATCTGGCGCCAACACAATTGAAGATGCTAATCAAAAAGAAGGAGCCCAATTCGCCATGAGTGCTTCGGAGTCCCTGATTCTTGTTCCAGTAGAATTGGCACCAATTCGGAGGGAGCAAACTTTCGAACCGGTTGTTAAATCAGTGGTTGATGCTTCAAAATATGCAGAAGCAACTTCTCAGCCCCCTCTCACTGAGATCTCTTTAGTTCCTGAGTATTCAGCCTCTTGTGATCCCTCAGTATCTGTATCTGTATCAGGAGTACCCCCGAAACATATAGGAGACGCTCCGTCCTCTTTTGACCTTATTTTAAAGACACTTACTGATCATAAGCATGAAGCACTTCAGCATTTTCTTCAGCTCAGAGAAGACAAAAACATGCTTCAGAATTCTTTGATGGAGGTCTCTAACAAATTAGGGGGTGTCACACAAGAGATGGAGGATCTGAAACAAAGAGTTGTCGAAGTAAAAGAGGGGGCTATGCGTACTGAATCTCTTACCAACCAACATGCAGCGCAAACCTCAAACCTTGAAATCAAGCTCAAGGACATGGAAAACCGTCAAAGACGGCAAAATCTATGACTTTTTGGTATTCCAGAGGGGTCTGAAGGCTCAGATCCTCGGGCTTATATTGTCAAATTGTTTCAAAAAGCCATTATAGACCTTTCGGACTGGGATTGGGACTCGCAGCTACAGAGAGCTCATAGGCTTCCTCTCTTCCAAAGAGATAAGACCAACAAGTTTCCACGTCCTTTTCTGATCTATTTTGGGAACTATCTACTGAGACAGACCGTCTCACTAAAATCTAGACCAAATACTCCGGTCACCGTTGAAAATATCACATTTTTTGTTAGATCTGATTTAAGCAAAAATACGATGGATAGAAGGTGGAAGCTCCGCCAGATGATCAACTCTTTCAAATCTATTGGTTGTGAGGTGTACTTACAAGAGCCTGCTCGTCTCAAAGTTATTAAGGCTGGTCGATCTTACTTCTTTACTGATTTAAAAGAAGCAGAGACTGCACTTTCTAAGTTTAGCCTATGATTAAGCTTATGACTAAGTAATATACATAAACAGAGAGAAAAAAAAAGGCGAGGAATAATGTCCAGGTATATTGGGTATAGGAGAGGGCACAGAAGTGGACCCTACTAGATATATCGAATACCAGCTGAACTATGATACAAGTTAGGTCTCTACTATATTACCTGTTCCTAATAGCGGTATTCTGATATTATTTTTCTATTATTGTTCCTCATTTTTTCCTCTTTATTCTTTTTGTTCTCTCCTCTTCTCTTTTCTTTCTTCTTTCTCGTGGCAGGGGTTTTAGTTGTAGCCTCTCCGCTGCTGCTTTTAAGTGCTGCCTTTTTAGCGGCAGTAAGGTTAGTGGGGTATTCTCCCCAATTGTACTAGGGAGGGTGGGTGGGGAATTGGTCTGGGTGGAGTTAAAAAAGAGGGGAAAAATAATCATTGCGCAAGACTTAATTTGGAAGCAAAGACAAAATACAATCATTACTTTATATAATGATTTAAAAACAGAGGGATATATATCACTGTGTTATTGTTTTTTTTTCAGAAAATGTTTTTCTTTAGATGCTTAATTTTGAATGTAGCCGGACTTAATAATAAAAATAAACGTAGATTGGTTCAGGAAGAGCTTAATTTGTATAAACCCCATCTTGCGTTGCTTACAGAAACTCATATTGGTGTAAAAGATAAAAAACTGCTTGGTCAATTGGGGTATGATCTTATCACTTGTTCAACTTTGGGCGTTTCCATACGTGGGGTCGCTATAATGAAGTGTAAACATTTGAATTTAGAAATTACACGGACAATGGCTGATTCAAAGGGGAGATGGGCTGTTATTCAAGCCGAACTGGAGCATTCTAAATATGTATTTTGTGTGGTTTACGGCCCTAATATTGATGAACCGACTATGTATGATAGATTAACCATTGAATTATTAGATTGGGAAGGCGAACTACTCATTATGGGCGAATTTAATTGTGTGATGAACTATCATTTAGATACTACTCGAAGTCGTGCACTAACACGGATGTGTAAAGTTAGAGCGGCAATATTAGAATTAAGTCGCATACATAATTTGAAAGATGTTCGACGTACCATACATCCTAATGTAGCCGGCTTTACATATTATTCAGCACCTCATAAACTATTTTCCCGAATCGATATGGTTTGGGCTGCAGAGAGAATCACGAATAATTGTACAATAGAACTATGTCCCAGAGTGACGTCTGATCATAATCCTATACTGATCGAAATTAATATACCGACTAAAAAGCAAGAGTTTAGACAATTCACTTTCCCGAGATATCTTTTTTCAGATACAATTTTTACTGCCCAGCTTAAGCAACACATTACTGAATTTGTACAGATTAATTTAAACTCTGTGGCAGTAATACACGTTTGGGATGCTTGTAAAGCTAGCATTAGGGGCTTCGCACAACAATATGTCTTACGGATAAATTCAGAAAAGCGGAAAGAGATTAAAACATTGACTTCTAATCTTATATCTTTGGAAAACCAGTTAATACAAGCTTTGCAGCAAGAAACGCCTAATGCCGATCAGATAAAGATGGATTTGATCAATTTGAAACTTGTTACTAAAAAGATCTTGATTGAGAGACATAGCCAGAAACTGCATCAGTATCATCTTTCGCAGTACGAAAGTGGGGACAAAATAGGAAAATTATTAGCATATAAAGTTGCTGACAAGAAAGCGAAGACTATGATTAAAGCTATTAAAGATGTCAATGCGGTCTGTCACACTCAATCGGAAGATATATTAAATCATTTTGTTAACTATTACACTAGGCTATATACACCTGAGAACTCCCTTTCTAACGATCTTATTTTATATTACATTAATAAAAATCTGGCCAATCAAAATGCCGGTGAAAGGTTCAATCAATTGGAGGACGATATCTCTATTATGGAGATAAGATCAGCAATAGCCTTTCTTCCGTCCGGTAAAGCGGCCGGGGAAGACCTAATCCCAATCGAACTTTATAAAATATGTTCACAGGAATTAGCTCCCCTTTTTAGTTTAGTTATCAATTCCATTAGGGAAACAGGGAAAGCGCCAGCTTCTTGGAATAAGGCTAAAATAATATTTTTCTAAAAAAACAGAAACCAGCCAACGATTGTGGGTCCTACAGGCCCATTTCTTTGATAAACACTGATGCTAAGGCTTTTGCCAAAATACTGGCCACCCGGCTAGCCCCCCATATGTCAGAGCTGGTTAACATCCAATAGCATGGGTTTGTTACAGGGAGAGACACGTCGGCCCATGTCAATATGGCTATCACAGCCTTCAATGTAGCTTCTACGAAGCTCTTCCCACTCGGTATGATAATGCTCAACGAGGAAAAAGCGTTCGACCGAGTGGGGTGGGATTATCTGTGGGCTGTTCTTAGGGCATTCGGTTTTCAAAGTAACTACATCGGCTGGATCAGATCCCTGTACGACCAACCTACAGCTAAGATAAGTTATGCAGGTATGGACTCTACCAAATTTCAAATAGCAAGAGGAACGGTGTGGTGTGGCTCACTGGTTAGAGGCAGCAGACCCGGGAGCAGAGGACGGCCCGGGACCAGGGTTCAATTCCCGATGCGGCAGGGTCTTGGACCAGGGTCAACGGACTCGATAATTCTCACCTCGGTGCCTACTCTAACTAGGGATCACACTCGGCAACTCTGGGCATTAGCTTGCCTCATCTCTACAACGGCCCCCCACATACGCCGGGGATGCCTGGTTTCACCTTGGAGATACCCAGTAAGGACCATCTCACAGGGAAAGCCAGGACGGGTTCCCCAGCGGGTAACAGCGCAGAGATACTCCTTCGGGAGTCGATTCTAGCGCTTTAGAAACCTGCAATTAATTAATTAATTAATTAACCCGGCAGGGGTGTCCTCTCTCACCCCTGCTGTTTGCTCTTTCTTTAGAACCATTTTTAAATGCACTTTTGACTCAAGCAAACATTAGTCCTTTTCAATTTGGTAGACATGCTTTAAAAATAACCGCATACGCGGATGATATAGCCATCTTTACAACTGATGTAGTTAAATCACTACCCTTCATCATCAGAGAATCGGAAGAATTTGGGAAGGTCTCGGGGTATAAATTAAATTTAAACAAGACGCAAATCATAGTCAACTATAAAACATTGACCCCAGTCCCTGGCATCTGTAACAATGCTACCTACCTTGGAATAAAAATGTCAGCTTTTCTTGGAGACTTAATTGCTCTTAACTATAGTCCACTTCTGAAAGAAGTGGCACTGTCTTTTAAAAAGTGGCACAAGATCCCACTGAGCCTTTCCGGCTGGATTAATTTAATTAAAATGAAAATTGTCCCCAAATTTCTTTACTTATTTAGATGCATCCCCCTTCGACTTAGCAGGGTTTTCTTCAAAAGACTTGATGGGTTATGTAGCAGCTACGTATGGGGCTATAAGAAAGCCCGCAGATCTATCCAATCATTGAAACTCTCCACTGAGAAAGGTGGACTGAAGTTCCCTGACTTAAAATTATATTTTTTTGCTACTTTTTTTTCTCGTCTCCGAAGCTTGCTCACCACTAAACTCCCTCAACTTTTTTTCTATGAGTTCATGTTGGGCTCTGATAGCAGCCACTTCTTATTAAGGGTCCATGATCCCAATTTCTTCAAACGTGTTAAATTTAAGACCGCTAGAGAAATTATCGCCATTTGGAACACCATTATGAATTATGGGAAGTTTTCTTTTTTTCATTCAGACTTACCCTTATGGGATAACCCAGGCCTCCCCGGGATTTTCTCAGATGGGGCAGGGATTTCCTGGGCTAGATGTGGGGCTCGTACATTAGGAGACCTTTTCGGACACGAGGGCTTTTTAGATTTTACGTTATTAAAGACTATATATAAATTGGATGATGGCATGTACTTCAAATACATACAAATGAGAGACTTTCTAGAGAGAAAAATGAAAATTAAAGAAGCTAGCCAATCAGAAACTTTAAATTTTTTGTACTCTAACAAAACTAAATCAATCATTAGTGAGGGGTATGCATGTCTAATAAATTTAAAAATGGACGATTGTGGCAAACTTGCTATTAAATGGACCAATAGGATGGGTATAAACATAACACCAAACCAAATTTCGGGTTCATTACATCAAATCAATCAGGTGGTCCAGTCCTCTAGCTTAAGACTACAGCACTATAGAACTATTTGCCAACTTTACTATACGCCGCAGAGAATATCTAGCTGGGCAGGCAACAATGATGTAAGTAGCCGTACGAAGTGTCCTAAATGTGACTTACACGCGGCCGATCTAGTGCACATGTTTTTCTCATGCCCGTCTCTGACTGAATTTTGGAAAAAAATAGAAGACATACTCTCTCATAAACAAATAACTAGCCCAAAATTCACTGCACAGCTGATTCTACTTGATCTGCAGGATACAAGTAACATATTCAAAGACCTCATTACTATCTTAATTGCTTGTGCACGATTGGTTATAGCTAGGGCATGGATCTCTCCTAACCCCCCGCACATTTCGCACTTTCACTAGCAAAACTAAGGGGACCTCAATCTTTAAGGAAAAGAGAGAACATTTGGAGACCTTTCGTGTAATATTATCGTTTGGGTAATGCTGGCTACAATCATTATTTATTCATTTTTGAATTTCGAAAAAATAATTTTTTCAAGTGTTCCTCTGTATCATTAACTATTGTATAAGATTCTTACGTTTTATGAATTTCTTATGTCTTTTTTCTTATTTTTCTTATGTATGTTTCTCTTGCAAGGATTAATAAAAATGAAAAAATAAAGTAAGTACACGAGAACACTGACCGCCATTGCCGGTATCCTTCCAAATCTAGCCGTATATCGGCATATCACCGGTTTAGTTCAAAGCGCTCTTCAAAAATATCACCAATATCAAAAACATCAAAAAACTTCCTATATCTGTGCCAGTAATAGGAAAAAACCTTTCTAAATTCAATCAAACCAGAAAGAAAACCAGAGATGACACTCCTACAGTAATAATGAAACTATGCTAGCAATTAAGTACAGAATTGGAAAATAATAGTCAATAGAATCATACAATGAGATGATTAAAAAATCTTGGAGAAAAATCTCAGGGAGAAAAGTTGCATACATTCATGACCAATTAAAGGAGACATAATGAGTCATATTTACCGGATTTTCAGCATTTTACAGGAAACATAAGATGACTTACCCTAGAGATTTATTTGCCCAGGTGGACTATCAATTCCTCCCCAGTGTTCATCCCTAGCGGGTTCTTTGTCTGTAGATCGATGATATAGCGAGACTCTAATCGACGGAGACTTAACAGTCTGTCCCCCCCTCTAGGGTTAAGCGGTACATGATCTATACTGAAGTAGCCTCTATTTTATCTCTCTTAGGGAAATTCGTTGGTAACTCGGATTGTATTTTGGATTCTGTCACCCAAATACTGAAGGCCTTGTTACAAAAGTCACCTGATATGAGAAGTGTTCCCTCATCCATGATCATACATAGCTTGCCACTGAGGGAAATAAATGTGGCTCCAGTGGAATTTGACAAGAAAGCTGGGACATCGGTTTTGTTATCACATACTGTAGCTATCCCCCTAACTGCAGTACCCAACTGTATTAATAACTCAGTTCTTGAGATTGTGGAGGAAGATAAATCCATATCTGGCCTTAAAGTGGCTCAAGACCTTTTTCCCATCTTCACGTCTGAAAATAACAAAGAACCTATTGATGATAAACAGGAGGTAAAGGTAAAAAAAGGTAAACTTAGAAACAATAAGGGGAATAAAAAGAAACCTATTAGAAAATACAAGAAGAAAAGGCAGCGTCGGATAATTTTTCAAAATTCTTTGACCACACTGGAGAATGAAGTGATCGTCTTGGATACTTCTTCTATATCCGCAAAGGCGGATATTGATATTGAAATGAACCCACCAATTTCTACTTTTTTTAAGGTGGAAAGTGAACTGTGTCCGCCAAAATCCCGGGAAGCTATTCCACAAATGGGGGGTCCCCTTCCAAGTCTCTCTCTACCGACAGTGACTGGAGGTTCAATTCAATATCAAGCGGGGTCCCTTAATCCTTTGGCGTCTCCTTTCTTTGTAGTTTCAGAGAGTGGAGATCGCCATTCCTCGGATCGCCCTTCAACATCCTTAAAAGCTCCAGTGGAAATTCTTGTGTTAGACTTTTTACCCCTATTTGATGCTGACTTGCCCTTAAACAGAGCCTGGCTCCTTAAGCGTTTCAGTGAGATAGAAAGTCTCCGTCATATTCAAACTAGGGACATTGAGTTAGTTTCCCTGTTTGGTGAAGTCAAGGTAACGAGTATAAGGGTTAAATTTTATTCACCTATTATTGTAAATTTGATATTGCAGCAAGCTGAGAATTTCCAACGTACAGGTATTGATATTCTCCCGATTTTCAACCTTGGTAACATAAACCTGTCTTCTGGGGAGGTATTCAGAGGGGAGGAGCAAAATGGGGTAGCCTCTCCTCTTAGAGACCTGAGGATTTGGGTATCTAAGGGAAAACGTTCGGTCTCCCAAGTGAAGCCACTTCCGCTGACTCAGAATTCCTCTTTTTCAGAGGATAATAATCGGTGGAACTGGCTGCATAGTGCCTTATCCACAAAAACAAAAGATAATCCCAGATTGTTTCAGCATCTTTAACACCTCATTAAATATTATTTCCTGGAACGCGGCAGGGATTCACAGTAGCCCAGAGAAATTTGATTTTTTGTTTTCTCTTGGAGCTAACGTGATCTGTTTACAGGAAACGTGGTGTATCAATACGTTGAAGGTCTCTAAGGATTATTATGCCCTGGAAGTGCCTGCTGTTCCCTCTAAGAAAGGTCACGCCAGGGGGGGTCTCGCTTGTTTACTATCAAATAAATTGCAATGGAGATTCTACCATTATATTGATCCAAGCAAACTTTTCCATGCTATAACCATTGATAACCTGTTTAATAACGGCATAAAGTCCCCTATTGTAATTTTGAATGTTTATATTCCTCCGGAGGAGTGTTTTAATGTGATATTAAAGCAGGTATTTCAATATATTGAACTAATCAAAAATGTCCCTTCTCCTCCTGAAATTATGCTTGTGGGAGATCTGAATTGCAAAATCTCTAATGTTAGTTTGGAACTTTTTAGGAATAAACCTAAGGAAGAGGCATATTTTATTCCTCAATCACTCTTCCCTGATAAATTAGTGACAAATAAACGAGGGAAGATTTTGCTAAAAGAACTAGCGGCCGTCGACGGACTTATATTAAATGGGAGATTTCCGTCTGACGTGCCTGCAAAATTTACTCACAAGTCTCCCTTTGGGTCTTCTATCTTAGATTATGCAATTGCAGACTATGGCCTGTTTCCGTCTATTCAGGACCTTAAGGTCATATCTACTCCGCTGAGTGACCATAGCATATTGTTTGTAACTATTTCTTTAAATCCTTTGACAATCGCACCTTGGTCTTTACATGGCAGTGACGCTGCCTTCCACGCTTCTTCTGGAAGGTGCTTTTGGAATCCTCCAGCCATTAATGGGGTGCAGGATTGTCTATCCGACACCCTATTAGTTTTAAATGAGTGGCGTGGGAATGAAATAGTTTACTTTGCAGAATTTGTGCGAAAGATCACTTCTTATGCTAAAAAAACGTCCAGACCCAGAAATGGAGTAGCGGTCCCTAGCATATTGCGTAGCCTGAATAAGGAAATAAACAAATTAGTCCGTGAACAATATATAGATAGAGTCATGGAACAGGGAATGTAAACCTTTGCCATGGGCAATAGCTTTGCGTGAGCAATGCTCTATATGGAGCTTCTCACTCAGGTTAGCCGTGATGATTTTCCCTAAAAAAGTATAGGACTTTACCACCTCTAGTTTTTGATCCCCAATGAACGCGGAAAAGAAATTTTCAGGCTAAAAAGAAAGAGAAGTAGACTCCAGCTAAAAATAAAAAAGGAACAGGAGGATAAGGTATGGATTAACTTGAGGGAATCTGTTGTTCATGGCAGGATCAGAGAATTTTGGGCAATAATTGGCAAGGGGTGTGGTTCTAGACTAAGCCCATCTCCTATCCCTATAGCGGAAGAGGTATGGACTACCTATATTCGGGATCTTTATGCAGGGAACGGGAGTTTAAATGATGACATTGCCATCGGTGCTATTATTAGTAATGATACTGACATCGGCGCCACTCCTGTGGGTCTTATTAATTATCCCGCAGAAAAAGAAATTGAGATGGCTATAAAAAACATGCTTGTCTCAGGGGCAATGGGGCCTGATGAACTCCCCATGACGGTCCTGAAATCGGACCCTGCAAGGTGGAGTAAAATCCTGTATCCTCTGTATAAAGCCTGTTTTTTGTCTAAAACGGTACCTGCCTCTTGGAGGGGAAGTATCTTGGTCCCTATTTTTAAGAAGGGAACTAGGGATAGTCCTAGTAACTATCGTCTGATTGCTCTCCTCGACTCAATCGGAAAGGTTTTTGCGAAATGTCTTCTAAACTCCCTCTCCGTTTGGGTAGAGGAGAATAATATCTTGCCATTAGAACAGACTGGTTTCCGTAGGAACCACGGTACGTTAGATAACCTCACCGCTCTTCATGTGGTTACAGATAAGTATGTTCAGGTGAGAGGAGGGGTTGTGTATGCCGCCTTTATTGATTTCTCCACGGCGTTCGACAAAGTTGATCGTGGAACGCTGTGGAGAAAATTGGCGGCGCTTGGGCTCCCACTCTATCTGTTGGAGCTGGTGAGGGCTTTACATACAGAGACCTGGTGTAGGGTCCTGTTGGGGGGCGAAAGGGGGCTATCTGATACAATTCCAACCTTGAATGGCCTCAAACAAGGCTGCTTATTGGCTCCCCTTTTGTTCTCCCTATACACGGCAGACCTACACGCCGCCTTGGCTGCCAGAGAGGGCATTGCCCCGGTGGTGGGGGGGACCCAGATTTCCTGCCTGATGTATGCCGATGATGTCCTCATCTTTGACTTAACTCCTAAAGGACTAGCAAATCGGCTACATGCTCTTCACACTTTTGCGGTAGTTCATTGCATGAAGATCAATATCACCAAAAGTAAAGTCATGTGTATAGCTGGCAAGAAGAGGTGCCGATCCGTAGATTACGGTTGGTTCATTGGGGATCAAAAACTAGAGGTGGTAAAGTCCTATACTTTTTTAGGGAAAATCATCACGGCTAACCTGAGTGAGAAGCTCCATATAGAGCATTGCTCACGCAAAGCTATTGCCCATGGCAAAGGTTTACATTCCCTATACCATGCAACGGGGAAGCGGCACTTTCCGAGTTTATTGGAAGTGTATAGATCTAAAATCCCCGCAACAATACTGTATGGTATTGAACTTATCGAGGTGAAAAATTGGGACTTCTGCCATAAGATCGAGGGGAAACTCTTAAGATCTCTCAAGTCCTCTAAATACTGCGTGCTCTCTGGCAGCCTGTAGGCTCGACTTTGGTCTCAGGAGTAGTTGGGTCCAGGGACTATGTGCCCTTGTAAGATGGGTGGCTTGCCTCGCAAGAGCTGAAGTAGGGACAATGAGAGCTCTCCTCAGAAGTGAATTGTTGGGTAATTTTAATGAGTTTTCTCAACTTGTTCGTAATTTTAGAAAAGCTGTAACCCTATTAAAATTAGATGAAACTGCTCTTTTTCTGTACTCTCCTTTACAGTTAAAATTGGTTTTGAGAGCAGCTTCATGGGACCTATGTTTTCAATCTGATAAAAAATTCATTTGTGAAAAAAGGAATGTAGATCTTCTCCTTGATTCTTATCAGATGAAACTACCACAACCCTATGTTTTATGGAACCTACCGCATGGTATACGTAGATTTTGGTTTCTCCTACGCTACGACTTAATACCTCTTAATCGATTGTTATCTAAATGGTATGGCTCCTCTCCTCTGTGCAATTTATGTAAAGTAAACATCCAGGACTGTATGCATGTGTTACTGATTTGCCCTGCGCTTCGTAAATTGCGCTCTAGATGGTTAAAATCTATCTGTCTTCGCCTTGGCATTGTCACTTTGAATGGCTTTCTTTCTGCACTTTATTTCCCTCCCAATGGAATGTTCTGCTCTCATATTTTTAACTTTTTTAAAGGTTTCCTAGCTATTTATTAATATGTTCCTGGAGATGTTTTGACGTTCCGACTTTCTGTAGTTTTGTTTCACATGTCAGTATTGTATTTAACCTAGGTCTTTTATATGGTATATGTTGTGTTTTCTTTTTTGTAAAGTATTTGCTTTGTGTTGAATTCTGTATATCTTTATGTGGCCCTCTTCTGAGAGCCAAAACATAATAAATAAATTGAATTCTATACCGAAGTATTGTAACAGCTCCCTGTTACTCTCATGCACCTTGACAAAATGCCGAGCCACGGGATAAGTTGTATCCTTATTGACAATGGCTTGTTGATGTTCCAGTATCCGCAGTTTTACATTGTTGATGGTACTCCCCGTGTATTTGAGTCCGCATGGACAGCTTAAGCAATATACTCGTGATAAATTTACTAATGGTCTTAGGTTTTACTAGACCTGGGATATTATATGTTAATACACGTCTGCTGTTATCGCATGCTGGACATTTACCACAGGGAAAAAATACCTCATATCTTTGAGGGTACCGCTAGTCTTGGGTTTTATGGGCATCAGGTGACTTTGGACAAGGCTATCTTTGATAGATTTCAGCTTCCTGAATGTAATCAGTGGTTTCGCTGGGACATCATTTCCTATTACAGGATCGGTACTCAATATATGCTAGTTTCTAGTTAGCATTTTTCTGAGTACATTCGCCTCATCCGAGTAGGTGGTAATCATGCGAAATTTGTTAGTAATTTCAGATTGCCCGATTCTTTTTGGGGCTTGCTCAAGGAGATGTTTTCTGGGGATTCTCAGTACCTTTTCAAGAATTTTATCTAAGAGTGATTGCTCATATCCCCAGATCAGAAACCTGGCAATACAGTCTTTGACTGCTAGAATAAAATCTGTTTCTAATGAACAGTTGCATCTCAGTCGCAACAATTCACCGTAAGGAATACTGTCGATCAGACTGGGGGGATGGCTACTTCCGGCATGTAGAATACTATTGCCGGCCGTCGGCTTCCTATAGGGAGCTGTTTCCAAACCACCCTTGCTGACAAAGACCCTCAGGTCAAGATAATGTACCTCAGTCATACTGATGTCTGAAGTGAATTTCAGGTTCATTTGGTTATTGTTGAGATCCATAATAAATTCCTCCGTTTGTGTGGTGGACCCCCTCCACACTAAGAAGAGGTCGTCGATATATCGACCCCAAACTATGATGTACTCAGCCCATTTCAAGTTGTTACCCGCTAGGGCCACCTGCTCCTCCCACCAGCCTACGAAGAGGTTCGCGTAGCTGGGAGCGAAGCAGGTCCCCATCGCAGTCCCAGAGATTTGCCTAGAGAAGTCATTTTGTAACAGAAAGATGTTATTTCGGAGGCAAAAGTCTAAAAGCTCGACCAGCATCTTACCATGTTCTGTATACTTTGCTCGTCTTTTGTCTAGGAAATACCTCACAGCCTCCACACCTTGAGTGTGTTGTATACTTGTGTAGAGGCTGGCGATGTCTAGGGTAATGAGTACATACGTTGGGTCCCAAACAATTTGATCAATCTGTCCTATGAAATCCTTGGTGCCCTTCACATGCGATTTTAAATCAACAACAAAACAAGAAAGAAATGAGTCAATGTAAATAGACAAATTCTCAGTAAATACACATATATATTTTATATATATTTCATTTGAAAAATATATAAAAGCGAGTCAGCAGTACCGGGAAATGCACTTGCCTTAGTTCTGGTGTTTTAAATTGTTTTCTCCTTAATTTGCCGAACATCTCTAAGGTTGTTTGTTGTCTTAAAATACAATCTAATACATACCAAAAATAAGTTAATATGCAGAAGTTTGTTATTGTTGGAAACTGGGTTACTGGTTAAAGGGGAGTGAGACCCTACTCTTGCAGCAGCCAAAGTCTCTGTCAGGGTGAGACACAAGCAAACCTCGAATTAACCTGTGTTCAAACCTCTGGTAGGTTGATACAAAGCAATTAAGCTTAATTTAGAGGCAATGTGTAAAGTATTTATGGAGCACTTCAAACAGTGGAAAAACAGCTCAAGAAATTAGAACAATAGACAATGGAGTAAAGCTTAATGAGCTATTTGAGACCAAATTGCAAAAATCCAATCAGTATAACTGGAGATATGCAATTTTAAAGAGTTATTGGAAAATAGTGCTTAGAAGCACAAAGCGTCAAGTGTGGTTATTTTACCACAAAGTTACAAGTTCGCATCAACTGCGATAAAGTGTAGGCCAGTAGCAGGGATTAAGTGAGGCCCACTGAACAAAAGTACGTTAAGACCTGATATGCGGATTGTAGCGAGATGCCACTTTGAAGATGCATTGCGCAGAGGCAGTTCCGAGGAGCTGTGGGGCAACAATGTAGATTCCTGTGGAGCCATCAAGAAAATTATTGATGAAGGGCTAGTAATGAAAAGTCCTGCGTCAAAGATGCATTGCACACCAGTGGTTCTGAAGAGCTGCGGGGGTTGCAATGTGGAATCCTGCATTGTTGTCGAGGATGCTATTGATGAGGGGCTTGCGATGTGAAGCACTGTGTCAAGGATGTTTTGCGCAGCAGCGGTTCCCAGGTGACTGTGGGCTGTGATTTGTGTCCTGCGTCAGGTATGCGTTGGGCTATGGTGGTTCTGATGCATCTGTGTGGAGATGCGTCATGCTGCATCGGCTCTGCTTCACAAGATCACAGCCGGGAGGACAGAGCACATTCAGGGTCACTTCCAAGGGTCCAGGACCTGGGTGGCACCATGTGGGCGGTAGGATTCATAGCAGACAGAGTCCAGGTGCTGAGTTTGAGGTGGTTGAAGCCTTGTCTGTCACAGAGGCTCTGTCAGAACATCAGCAAACCAGCTTTTGGAGTCACTATGCTGGTCTTAGATTGAAGATACTGGTCTAGTCATTCACTCAGGCAAAAGGGCAGTAGGACAACAGAGTAGCAGTCCTTGCGGAGCAGCACAGCAGTCCTTCTGAGTCTTCCGCAGGTCCAAAGGTGCACTGAAGATTTAGGCACTGAGTGCCCATTAATTATGCCTGGTGCTCACTTTGAAGTAGGAGGAGGTTCTGTGCATTTCCACACCCACAGGTGTCCGTCATTTTCTGCCTCCCTGCCTTGGTCCTGTTTGTCTGGGTTCATAAAATAAGAGTGCCAAACCCTTTGTGAGTGTGCTCAGACAGAGCCTTTGTGATATGGAATTGTGGTAGGTGATAGCTCCTCCCCTTCATCAAGACAGCAATGCCCCATTTTTCCAGCACCTATTGCCCTTTGTCTCACTGTCTGGGAGAAGTACACACATTTCTAAAAGTGCAATTTTCAGAATTTTGATTTAAAATCTGACTTTATTTATTTTATTTTATTTATTTATGAAAGCACCCAAATCACCCCATCAGGGTATCTCCGCGCTCGGACTGCTATAAGCTACCAAGGGGATACAAATCAAAACAAAGTCGCATTCAACAGCTTTCTAAACCTCAGGTAGTCATTGCATTGTTGTAGGTGGATGGGGAACTGGTTCCAGTATCAAGGGGCAGGTGGTAGAAGGCTTTGCCACCCATATGTGCTTTTTTGAAGCAAGGGATTTGGAGAAGTGCTTTAGATCTGGAACGGAGGGGTCTGGAAGGCAGATACCTGACAAATTTGTCTTTTAGGTAACTGGGACCTAGGTTGTTTAAGTAGGTTGAGGAGGTTAAATGGCTTTGCCATTTAAGCAGCTTTAAATTAAAATTCCTTAGATACCAAACACCAGCACTTATGACAGCTTTCCACATAGTGGCACTGTTTGTCTAATTCTGTGATGAGCACCTGAACAGTTGTTTAATAATTCCATATATATTAACACAACTAATACCTACATCAGGTATTATCTGTTTTCATTGTATAATAACAGTCAGAATTATCACACTTGTAGGAGTGTGATGATTTGTAGATTCCCAAACTCCTGGGAGTTCTCATCCATAGGCTGGGAAAGTCTAGAGACACTATCAGTATTAGTGTGGTCTGACCAGGATGGGTGTTGTGTTCCACTGTAAAGTCTGTTCCCTGTAGCAAGATGGACCAAATCAATAGCTTGGGATTTCCTCCCTCGTTTGCCAACTGAGCCGGCTACAGTCCGTCTGAACCCAGAAGTGAGTCCCAAACAGGTATGGTCTCAGCTTCTTCAGCGCAAAGATCACAACAGAGGTCTCCTTCTCAATAGCACTCCACCTCTGTTGCCGGGGAACTAACCTCTTGCTAATAAAGGAAGGCTACAGGTTGATCTAGACCCTTTTCCCTTAACTGTGCTAAGACAGCCTCTATGCCATTCTCTGAAACATCCGCCTGTACAATGAACACTTTGAAGAAGTCAGGTGCCTTGAGTACACGTACTGTTCACATGGCCTCCTTCTGAGTGTCAAACGGATTCTGACAGGCCTCTGCTTAGATCACCATTTTGGACTGCTTCCTAGAAGTCATCTCAATTAAGGGGACAACAATGGTGCCATACCCCTTAACAAACCTCCTGTAATAACCGTGAGACCCAGGAAGGCACTCACCCCAGTCTGTGTTTTTGGGGGCTGCCAGACCAGGGTAGTTTCACTGTTGGCCTTGAGGAACAGCACCTTGCCCCCACCCACCATGTGGCCCAGATACACCACAGTTTATGCTGCCCCCTGCAGGGCTAGAAGCACCTACTGGGGGTGGTATAGGTGCTCCTCCCAACTGGAGCTGGAGACAGCTATGTAATCTAGATATGTTACAAATATTGCCTCCTTCCAGGAACCTGTTCACCAACCTCTGAAAGGTGGTAGGGGCATTCCTTAAGCCAAATGGTATCACCCTAAACTGGAAGTGGCCCTCTGGGAGGTTGTTCTCTGGGAGTAAATGCAGACCTCTCTTGTGTGCCTCAGTCAGAGCAATCTGCAACTACCCTGATGGGATGTTAGAGGTACTAAGGAATTTAACAGCATCTTCTCTGTCTATGAGCTCTTCAGCTCATAGAATGGACGAGCATCAGTCTTGGTGACTAACATAAGTCCCCTGTAGTACACACAGAACCGAAGTTCTGGAGTTGCTCCCATTGGTCAGTCTTGGGTGCCAGCACCACAGGCTAGAACAGGCACTGCTAAAGAGCTTAATCACCCCTAATTCCAGCACCATGGAGACTTCCTCCTTGATGCAAACCCTCACTTTGTCTGATGACTATAAATGTTATTCTTCATAGGCATACTGTCTCCGGTATCTTTTTAGTGGGCACACAAGTGAGGAAGCACAGGGGTGAGGGTGAAGAGAGATGACAACGTTCTCAACAACTGGCAACCTTCACTCTCATAGAGAGGAGGTCAAGGAGAGGTTCACTCTCCGCTTCCAGTCCGTCATCTGTCTCTAAGAGCATGATGACTTCAGACCTCACAAAGTGGGGTTTATGTGGAGCACTCTTAAAGGATTACTAGGGGTCTTGAGATCAACCAGGCAGGCGGCATCCCCTTCCGCTCCTTCACCTCATATGGGCTTGTCCAATGGCCTTGATGAGCTTTGGCCTCCACAGGTTCCATGACCCGCACATTTTGGCCAGGCTTAAACTCCTCCAGAGTGGTCTTCAGGTCATACCAGAGTTTTATCGCTGATTGACTGCCCTCAAGATTGTCTTTAGCCTCTTTCAGAAGCTCTGTATTTAGTTATGGAAGACCAGCATGTAGCTGACTACATCCTGAAGGGATTTCCTGGGAGCTTGTTACCACCCCTCCCTCCCTGAGCAGTCCCCTAACAGAGTGGCAATAGAGGAGCTCGAATGGGTTAAACACAATCCCCTTCTGTGGCATCTCCCTTTAAATGAACCGCATGCCTGTCAAGAGGATATCCCAATTCTACTTCATGGGCTCCAGTAGGCCCATTATCATGCCTTCAGGGTCTAATTGAATCTCTGAACAAGCAAATTTGTTGGAAGGAGAATTTGTAGGGTAACCCACATGGAATTCATTTATGCTGACATGAAGCTATTGTCTCTGTCAGACACTATTTCCTTTGCGAACCCTACATGAGTGAAAATCCCCATCAGGGCCCTAACCACCACAGGTGCAGTCACCAATCTCAGAAGGATGGCCTCTGGGTATCATGTGCTTTGATCCATCAATACCAGGATCAACCTTTTGTCTAAGGCTGTCTTGGGGTCCAAGGGACCAACAATGTTGGTTCCGAACCTTTCAAAGGGTGTGCCAACAATAGATAAGGATTTGAGGAGAGCTGTAGGACCTTATTATGAGCTTGGCGGAGTGGGACAGCACCGCTCCCGCACTGCTCTTTCACCACCAAACCCATAGTTGAACCGTCTGTCAGATTTTGAGTTTTCTCCTGTCTGGCTATTTTCTGGAAGTCCACAGTGGTACCTATGAAATAACGTCAAGGTAAGTACCTGCACAGCATTGACTTCTGCAGTCCATGCCATGCACGTACTGGGGTGCATGTACATAGGGGGTCACAACATGTGTCTCACTGTATGCACCCCATGAAATAGAGGCCAAGGGATTTCCCCACTGCCACACTTTTCATGGCTGTTACCCCACCATGAAAAGCATGGCATTGATGAAACCCATAATGTACTTGGTGGGCCACAGTGGCCCAACTAAATATATTTCAGCCCCAAGACCGCCACACCACTGCCAGGGATCTTTGAACCCAGACGGTTTCAGTGCTCCCAGGGCGGCCTGCCAAACCTGGTCATAATAGGGTGGTCAGAAAACCGCCACTGCTACGCCACCACAAGTCTGGATGTCTGTGGACCTCCAGACTCAAAACAAAACCCTCAGCCATTTCCCTGCTTTCCCACTAGCCTGACAGGTGGGACATGACCTATAGAACACTTCTGAGGCTTTCTTCATCCGGGGCCAATAGAAGTGGAGGACAATCCTGCATAGGACTTGCACTTCCCTAGATGTCATGCCAGGGTTATATCATGAGGTAACTCCAATTGAGAGCACTTGTAACACTGAGGGGCCTCCACCACATATGCTGCCCCAGATCCATGAAACTTAGGCTCACGGTAAAGAAAGTCACTCTCCCAATAGATAACATGATCTCCAGAGGTATCGCCTGCTGCCTGAGCTTCAACTTGCTGCCTCAAGCCCTCTAGAGCTGGGCATTCTTGCATTTTTCAGAATACCTCCCTGGTGGGTCCATCCTTAACTTGGCATCCAGCAAGCTCAAGCATGTCTCCCTGGGTAGCAGAATCACCAGGTAGCCTCAGGGGTGGTTTCTACAGACATCCTGTCAGCTTGGACCATGGGAACTTCAGGGGTTGGTTTCCAGGTCCCCTTTTCATTCCTCTTTTTTGCAGGTTCCTGGGCCTTTCTTTCAGGGTTCCTTGACTACCCTCTTGGGTAGCCATGGACTTTGTGATCATAAAGACCCACTCAAGCAAGCCTAACATGTCTGCTGTGACCCTGAGCTCCACTTCCTTCCAGGGTGTGCTTTCTTTAGAGAAGCTAAGATTCAGCTCTATTCAAATGGAACGAAAGCCACTGGATAGTGACTCCCATGGTTGCCTTTGACTATGACCTGATGGAATGTATTAGGGAGGACCTGCTCTGAAGACACCAGGTGCCATCTCACCGGAGTCCTTCTGGCTCCTGTGTCTCTCAGAGTCTCTCCACCCTGTGCCCATTGATGTTGATGCATGGCCTATACTTGGAAGTATTGGGGAGCATATGGAATTTTGGCACCAACTCCCAATCTCCTAGGGACACTAATGTGGCCTTTGTCGTATCCCTAGAGCTAACTGGGAACACCTCCTCCCCAAGTGCTACACTGACCAATCAACGTGTCTTCCCACCTGTGGAGGGGTGTGTCCACACTTGTAGCACTCAGGACACTGGGGGCTGAACCCCCCTGTCAAATAACCCCTTCTTCTTTGGTTCAGACTGCTATTAGATACCGGTGTTCCCCCTCTTTGTTCTCCGTGGGACTCCTGACCCCCCTTCAGGTGATCCTCCAGATATATTTTTGGACACTCTGGTGCTGAGATATGCTTTTTTAGCAAGCTCTCAGGGGTCATCTTTTTTTAGCAAGCTCTCAGTGGTCAGGGGTCTTAAAAGCAACAAGGTGCTGATTCATATAATGTAAATTAAATATATTTAAATAATTGTAAATTATATATACGATTTTTACCTATTTATAAAAAATTGATCATATCTTATGTAAAACTATTATTAAAATAATATTTATAATTAATGTTACAATTTTGCAAAATTTTTTAAAATTAAAAGGTTTTATAATAAATATATATATTTATATATATATATATATATATTACAGCTCCAAAAAACACCAAAGCGCCGCACTCCCAGGCGGGTGCTTCCGTTGCGATGGTGCACTCGCAAATCAAGTACTGCTTCACCTTCCAGTAGCGTATCTCCCGCAGAAAGAAAGGAAGCACTCACGGAGGTGCAATATTCCAATTTATTAAACAACAGCAAACTGATGCGTTTCGGTCGGAACCTTTGTCAGTGGGTAATTATAGTTAGTAGCTAGTTTCCATAGGCAAAAACAATCTCTTTGGTGCCGTTCTACGAATCTTAGCAAAATTTGAAAAACTAATGGGGCGCCCCAGTACGTTCTTGTCGTGAAAGTTTTGGGGTTATTCCTCAAGCGGGTGCTTTGAAAAAAGGGGGTCCCAAAACACATTTTCACCATGGTCATTTCCATGGGAAAAATAGGAAAATGCTACATCCCGAAATGCTGGACAGAAACACCAAATTATGCAAAAAGGTAGGTCTTGGTACAGAAAGCAACCTTTTTTTTAAATGGTGTAAATCCGTTCAGGTGTTCCTGAGAAATAAAAAAAAAAAATATCGATATCTGAGCGCCGAGGAGGAGTTGCGACTCTGCCCAAGCACGAGCTGCAATCTCATTGGCTGCCAACACTCCAAATCAGGAATTGTTGGCAGCCATCATGTGACTCGGTAGAACCGAGTTGCAAGAAAACAGTAAAATAAAGATGAAAAACAACAAGAAAAGGGGGCAGTGTAGAAACACCCTGACCCCCTAGGCCTGCTCAGGGGGTACCATAAGGACCCACAGGGCTAAAAAAAGCATTTTTATAAAATAATTTCAGCCGAATTCGTGCTAGATGCGCGAATCCAGCCGAAATTATTTAAAAAAACTAAGCACGGTCTCCCGTGCTTCGTTTGTTTCAAGCCCCCGGGTGGGCCAGGTTCCGAGAGCAATTGTTAATTATCCCCACAGCACTGGGCACCGACACCTCCCCGGGGCTTTGTTTATCATATGCGGGGGCTTGCGGCCACCCGCAGCCAACGGGACCACCACCTCCCCTGGACTTTTTCATAAAAAAATCAGTGGGGTGCTCCTGTCCCCAAGACTGCCCCGGGGACTGCCACCTCCCCGGGGCATTCCTACTAATATGGGGGGGACTTGTGGGTCCCCCAAGCCCCACGGACTGCCACCTCCCTGGGGCATTCAATTATTTGGGGGAACTCGCAGGCCCCCCAAGCCACCACCTCCATGGGCCTACCTGATTTAAAGGCGGGTGCCTTTGTGGCACCCTTCAGCCATGGGGACTGTCACCTCACCAGGGCTATATTCAAAATTAAGTGTGTGGGGCCCAGAGCCCGCCCACACTGCCCAAGGACCAGCACCGCCCCGGGGCTTTAAAAATGCTGGGAGGGGGGCCGAACGGTCCCCCTCCTGGAGCCCTTGATGGCCCTGGGGACCACCACCCCAAAAGGATATCTACTGCAATGTCCTGAGCTGCCCAGCCCCTGGACATTGCTGTTTGCTATGACAGGGTGAGAGTACTGCTCCTGCCCTGTCATAGCAAACTCTGATTTGGCTTTTGGACATGAGAGCAGACAATTTGCCCTCGCTTCCAAAAACCAAACCAGGATTGCTTCTGCACAAGGGGAGCTGCATGTTCGCAGCTCCCCTTGTGCAAAAGCAGTGCTGGCTCCCGCAGGAGGTGAGGAGCCAGCTGGGACCTGGAGGATGGGGTCCCTGGGCCAAAAATGGCCCGGGTGGGGGGCCATTTTAATTTTGGGCATCAATAGATCGTTACATTTCCATTATTGCTTGTTTGATAGAGGATTTACTATATCCTCTATCTAGGAATCTCTGGTTCATGATGTCCTTCTATTTGAGAAACCCCTCTTCAGTGCTGCAATTTCTTTTGGCTCTCAATAGTTCGCTAAAGGGAATGATGCGGATTAAATTATTAGGGTGACAGCTGTCTGCGTGTAGCAGACTGTTTCCTGCTTTTGTTTTCCAAAATACCTGACTCGTTATTTTGTTTTATTTGATCTCTAGTGTCAAATCAAGACACTTGATTGTGGTGTTATTAGTATGACTTGTGAATTATAAATTCATTGAATTATCATTAAGTAAAATGATGAATTCTTGTGCTTGGAACTCTGTTCCCTTCCAGATACAAAATATGTAATCGATGTACCTGATCCAGAGGACGACGTGGTTTTTGATGTTACTCACTACTTACTCCTCCTACCAGCCGAGGTACAATCCTGCAAAGCTGGGGGCGAAGCAAGTTCCCATCTCCGACCCCTGGGTTTGCCTGTACAACTGTTTATTGAAAAGGAAAAAGTTGTTCTTGAGACAAATCTGAATCATTTCTAGAAGCATTTCGGTGTGTAGAAGGAAAGAAAGTGATCTTCCTCTAAGGGAGTTTCTATATGCATCACTGCCCAAATCTTGTAGAATACATTTATAAAGACTACTCACATCCAAACTCACGAGTAAGTAATGTTGTTCCAAGGGATTTTTTTTTTTTTTTTTTTAAGAACATCACCTCTGTCCTTTACATAGGATGGCAATGCTTGTACAAATGGTTGTAGAAAATAATCTACGTTTTTGGATTTGCATTCTAACAGACTTCCCCTTGAAGAGACTATAACTCTCCCCGGGGGATTAGACAGATCTTTATGCAATTTAGGTAGAAGATAGAGTGCTGGAATTTTTGGATCTTTACATATAGATATATATATATAGAGAGAGACTGTTTAAGAAGGCACTGGTATCGAGAGATCCTATCCTAAGTGCCATGATTCCACGTAGACCTCTAATCACTTTCAAGAAAGCAAGATCAATGAGACAGGAATTGGTGGACAATAGCCCAGAAATTGGAAATATGGAAGGTTGGCTAAAAGCAAGTACTGGTTTCCATAGATGTCTCAAGTGCAAGGATTGTAAGATAGCTCACAATGAAAACAAGTAATTTCTCTGTTAATTGCGAGCTCGTGGATGATTAGAAGGTTTTTGAATTTCAAAAGTCAATTTGTGGTATATATCTTGCAATGTACATGCCCTAAGATGTGTGTGGGTGTCACAATGAAACTCACCAAGAACTCCTGTTCCAGTTATTTCCTTCTTGGTGCTGAGTGTTCCGAAATCCTCCCTGAATCAATCAATGCGGCAAGAGTATTAAAATCCTTGCCGATCTGAATGACCCCCGGGGGAAAGGGGAAGTGGAATGAGAAAACAAGACAAAACGCAGGACTCTGTCTTCAGAGGAAGTCTAGTAAGTGGTTTCTCATCTGAAGTGACTCTAAACTCTTTCCTATAGTGTAGAAAATGGAACAGTAAATCATGAACAATAGACATCAATATCTGGAAGCTGTAGATATCAAAATACCATGACCAATAGCCTACCAATTTCTAGCAGAGTTCATGCGCACACTTCGTAAGTAATTTCTCTTAATGTCTGAGTAACCCTTGACTTTTCAATAATATAAAGAAAGAATTATTTCAGCATTGATGAAAACATTTGTGATGTTAGTTGGTTAGTGATTTTACCATAAATTATGTAACATAGAACATACCTTTGTTCCCAGTGATGAGTTTATTAATGGGGCTCTGAAATTATAAGGAGAATAACATACACTACAAATATATATATATATATATATATATATATATATATATTCACTGAAAAAAGCATAGGTTATAGACCATATATAGTTAGGAATTAGCATTTACAAAACCGTATTTTACTCACACAAAACCATTGAAATTCCATATATAGTTAGTTGTACTAACTATATATCGCGCACCCGCAATCCACTGCTGATCATGTCACATATTACATCATTCATGACATGGTCAGTGACATCACTGATGACATCACTGATGACATCTCAAATGACATCACTGATGACATCACTGATGACATCTCAAATGACATCACTGATGACATCACTGATGACAACATCCAGTGACTGTATGTTTCTGTAAAGTTAAAATATGTCTTACATATTGAAGAATGAGTGGATTTATAAGTGTCTAGATGAAGGATTTATTAGGTGCATGACTGACTGTATGAGTGACTGATTAAATGTGTCTCACTGAGTGCATGGGTTAGTGACTAAACTGTCTTAATTTGTGCATCATTATGTCTGTTGTTCTGTAAACTGCTGCATGTGTTGATCAGTAGCTATATGAGTAACTATATGGGTTATTGATTGGTTGCCTACGTATTTGTATGGGAGACTGAGTGTGTGTGTGGGTGGCTGGGAGGTGTATAACTCTGTGCATAGATGTGTGAGCAGTTGATTCACTAGATGTATGGGTTCAAAAGTGCATGTGGAAACAGCTGTATGGGCGGTTGACTGTGTGCATGAGTGTATTGGTGAGTGAATGGATATCTACGTGCTACATGTCAAAGTAAGTACATATGTAAAACACAGTACATGTGAGAGTTGACATATATAAATAACTATGCATAAGAGCCAGTGAATGTGTGAGTGGCTGTATGGATCATTGTGAACTTGTATCAGGGATTGTATAAGAGAGTAAATATGTGTTAGTATATGTTTCAATAAGTAAGGTGTGTATAACTGTATAGTTGAGGAAATGGAGGTGTGATTGATTCTTTGCATGACTGACTAGGTGTGTGAGTAACTCCATTGATGAGTGACAGTCTGTGAGTGTCTGTTTACACTGAGTGTATCTAAGTTTTTATTAGAGTCTGAAGAGATTCATCGTATTATCACATGAATAATGTCATCAGTGATCTCATCAGTGATGTCTTTTGAGATGTGATCAGTGATGTCATCAGTGATGTCATCGGTGATGTCATTTGAGATGTCATCAATGATGTCATCAGTGATGTCATCAGTGATATCATCAATGATGTCATTTGAGATGTCATCAGTGATGTCATCAGTGATGTCATTTGAGATGTCATCAGTGATGTCATCAGTGATGTCATTTGAGATGTCATCAGTGATGTCATCAGTGATGTCACTGACCATGTCATGAATGATGTAATATGTGACATGATCAGCAGTGGATTGCAGGTGCGCGATATATAGTTAGTACAACTAACTATATATGGAATTTCAATGGTTTTGTGTGAGTAAAGTAAAGTAAGTAAAGTCCACATTTGTAAAGCGCACAATCACCCGTAAGGGTCTCTAGGCGCTGGGGGCCGTCGGGGAGATTAAGCGAGCTATTGCCCAGAGTCACATGGTGCTGGGCTAACCTGCCGCCGGAGCAGGGGATCGAACCGTGGTCCCCAGATTCCAGCGTCAGTCGCCCTGGCCGCGGCGCCACACCTCTCCCACTGAGTAAAATAAGGTTTTGTAAATGCTAATTCCTAACTATATATGGTCTATAACCTATGGTTTTTTCAGTGAATTTCAATGGTTTTTTAATAGCAAATATCAAAAGCTTTAAAATGTATTCTTCTTTAAATCGAAAAATATATTTTATATGTTTTTAATACAATTTTTATTTTTTTTTATTTATTTTTTTTGTTTCGCTCCCGGTCCGCGAACCGGTTAGCTTCCCGTTAGCTCAATTTGGTGCCGCGACCCGGTCCGCGAACCGGTAAACGTTCCGTTTCCGCAACTGCCGCCTTAGAAAACAACATCGTGACGCGTCGCGTCAGCGTGACGTATCGCGTTGTCGCGTGATACGTCATATGACGCGCCGCGTTAGCGTACCCGGAAGTGAACCGGTATGCGAAGCGAGGCGCGAAGCGAGGCGCGAAGCGCAGCTTCCCGGAAGCGATCCGGGATGCGGCGCAAAGCGCGTAACGTAAACACAACAGGTCATGTGACTTGTTAATAACACTTTTCATTGGTTCATTTCACTTTTGGTTTCCTAATGATGTAAGACTAGGTCATGTGACCTAAAAGTAACACTTTTCATTGGTTTAGAACTATTGTTTTTCCCAAATGATGAAAACCCCTCCTTCTGTCCTCACTCTGACTTTCATCTTTGTGAGAGGAAGACCTTTTGTGATCACTGAGCAATGGCTTCATTAGTAGCTTCAGCTGGTGCTTCCCCACCACCTCCACCACCTCCAAGGAAGAGAGGACCACCTGCTGAAGTTATCATTCAGCAAGAAGAGGAAGAAGAGGAAGAAGAGGAGCAAGAGAGGAGGCAGTTTTTGCCTGAGGAGCCCAGGAGGTCTCACGTCAAAGAAAACTTTATTTGGCAATTTTTTAAATATCCCCGGGGCCAAAAAAAAGTCAATGCCCGGTACGTAACTTGCCTTATCTGTAAGAAAGATTTGTCCAGAGGGACAGATAAAAAATATAGTTACGGCAATTATACAATGCATCGCCATATGGATAGGTGGCATCCTATCAACTACAGTGCTGCGCAGTTATGTGACCAGCAAGATAATCCCCCTTCTGTGGCCAGAAGATCAGTTGTACAGGAAGTGACGGGACCAGAGGCGAGGGAGATGGTCCAAAATATACAGATGAGGTTCGGGGAAGTCAAACAAGTGTGCGTGCGTTGTAATCAGTTCATTTGCTACAGAGAAAGTAGCATCGATCTAATCAACAGAGCTATCGACAATCATGATTGTCCGAAACGCCCCAGAGAATAAATTCTTTTTTTTGTTGCTCCTGTTGAGCCCTTTACAATGAATCGTTTTCGTTCCCCCCCCCAAAAAAAACAACAAATATATAAAACCGTTCAAAAAATACAAAAAAAGTAAAAACATGTTCAGAAAAATAATAAAAAAATATAAAACAACAAAAATAATAAAAAAAAAGTTCTTTTCAGAACTACCTCCCCTTTATAAAAAAAATTGGTAGAATCTTTAGCACTCTGCCAACCTCTATTTTTTTTAGTTCGCTTCCCGGTTCGCTCGCCGGTACGCGAACCGGGAGCGAACCAAAAAAAAAATGTTTTAAAAAAAGAAGAGTAAGTATAAGGGAAGGAAACAGAGAGTAATGTTAAAAGAAAGACAGCTATAGGGACTAAACCAAAGATACTGTTTAATAGATCTATTTACCGAAGAAAAGATGGAAGAGGGTATAATTGTGAAAAACAAAATAGATAAGGAAGTGAAAGAAAAAAAGGAGAGTAGAAGAATAACAAACAAGAGTTTCTTAGAGAATGTGACTGAATGATCAAATTAAGATTAAAACATTGGAATAACAGAGAGAAAAAACAGAATGCAGAAAAGAAGAAGTAACAGAAAAGGAATGATTGAAACAGCAAAGAAATGTAAATAACATAGGGGCATATTATCAACATAGGCGATAAAAGTTTCGCTGCTTTTATCGGCAGAAATCTGACGCTAAAGCCGCTTTTGCGGCAGTTTTCTGCCGATAATGACTGCTTTTATCGGCAGAAAACTGCTGCTAAAGCCGCTTTTGCGGAAGAAAACTGCCGCTAAAGCCACTTTTGCGGCAGTTTTCTGCCGATAAAAGCAGCGATAATTTTATTGCCTGTGTTGATAATATGCCCCTTATTGTGCTTGAACTACAGAGAGAAAGCATAATGAACAAGTAGTGAAAGAGTGATCAGTCAGAGACAGTGAGAGTAATAGAGACGGAGTGAGTGAACAAGAGTGAGGAAGTATGAGAAGAGAGGGACTGAGAAAAATAGTGGAAGGAGTAGAGTAAGTAAGTAATAGAGAAAGGAATGAGGGAAGTAGCAAAGGCAGGAAAGTGAGGGTTAAAGAAATGAAGTAGTGAAACTAATAGAAGTTAAATGTGATAGAAATGTAACGAAAAGAGTACAAAACATTTACCTTATAATTGTCGTTAACTTAGTCACTTGTTATTTTTATACTTTCAATCTGTGAAAGAGAGAACAAACATTTGAAAAATATTAAAACATGTATTTAAAAATTAGAAAAGACAAGGGAAAAGATTGAAGGACAAACAGTTTTTCAACAACTTTGACACTTACAGAAGCCTCTGCTTCTCCATGCCCCTACACAGTCCTAAAAATATACATTTTAAACTAACAGTATCTTGATGCAGATGAAGTGAGGCCTATCTTGCAACATGGTGCATCTTTTGCACTGCTGCTGTCTCACAAAAGTGATGCAACGGCAGCGCAAAAGAGGTGCACAGCCATCATAAAACTGTCCCTAACATTTTAAATGATTGTTTCAGGATGCCAATAAGGTGTGTCCTATCCAGAGGTTTATTTGAGGTGAGGCCTACTCAGGGTTGCAGATGAAATTTAGAGTTGTTGAAGAGTACAGAGGAGATAATACATTTGCAGGCCTACCAATGAAGTGAGTCATGTCCACTGCACTCTTGAACAAAGGCCAGACCTCCTCTGTTTCCCTGGACAGGCCTAAACTTGATCTGCACAATGTGATGTGTAATGTTAGGAAACACAGGTGATGTAATTGAAAAACGTGCAATTTCTTTTGCTCATTTCACAATCACATCAATTGTGTTTCCTTTGCTTAGGTATCTCATTGTGCAGATGTAGTCCAGCATATGAAAGAGTACCCAGAAGTGCAGCACTGCATGCAACAACTTTGACACTTACTGAAGCCTCAGCTTCTGCATGCCCCCTACACAGTCCTAATTATATACATTTTAAACTGACGGTATCTTGCTGGAGATGAACTGAGGCCTATCTTGCAACATGGTGCATCTTTTACACTGCTGCTGCGTCACAAAAGTGACGGAACAGCGGCGCAAAAGAGGCGCACGGCCATCATAAATCTGCACTTAACATTTTAAATTATTGGTTCTAGATGCTGATAAGGTGTGGCCTATCCAGAGATTTGTTTCAGGTAAGTCCTACTCAGGGTTGCAGATGAAATTTAGGCTTGTTGAAGAGTATAGAGTATAGAGGAGATAATACATGTGCAGGCCTACCAACGAAGTGAGTCATGTCCACTGCACTCTTGAACAAATGTCAGACCTCCTCTGTCTCCTGGAACAGGCCTAAACCTCATCTACACAATGTGATGTGTAATGTTAGGAAACACAGGTAATTTAATTGAAAAACGTGCAATTTTTTTTGCTCATTCCACAATCACATCACCTGTGTTTGCTTTGCTTAGGTATCTCATTGTGCAGATGTAGTCTATCATATGAAAGACTACGTAGAATGTGAGCACTGTATGCAACAACTTTGACACTTACAGAAGCCTCAGCTTCTCCATGCCTACTACACAGTTCTAAATGTATATCATAAATACAAAAAGTACAGAATTAATTATACATGTTAAATGGTTTATTTTTGCTGTTCTCAGAATTTATCAAATTTCACAAAAAACAGTGACTTGAAGGTATTCATCATATAACAGCGGGGAAAAAAAAACACAATCAAAATGATTGTGTTTAAAAAACCCATATAACATAACCAATCAGAAATCAGAACTCCGGAAAAGTAACTTACTTTCCATGATGTCGAAGGATATCCTATGAACAGCTTACACTCTGTTGTGCTGTTATTATTTTCAGCCCGCCACTTTCTGAAAGAAAAGCTCCATCGTTTTGACAAATATGTTACATACAATAAATGACTTCTCGCTCTCTACCGCACTTTTCCACAAGGCCAAATCGTGTAAGAGCCATTTATAACTCTTGGAATTCTTCTAAGCAAATCCCGTCATTTTGTATTTCCACAACTTTCAGAAAGAAAACGTTCAAGATCACTTTCACAATCCTGTACTAGTAATATCTCACCCTTCTTGCTCACTCATGTTCCACATTTCCTATGACACTGATACTGCTTACTATGAAGCAGACTTACACTACCTCTATGACTACTACAATTATTTAATTCTCTACAGCAATTTAAAACAGTAGATAAAATTTTATCAACCCCTAGAATCATTATAGGCCAGTTACCTACCCTAAATTCTCTTTTCTGAAAACACAAAGTAAGAATATTTTTAAGTAAAAAGGCAACATTGTATCATAGTCAAATAGGAATCATTTACGAAACAGCAGCTTTTTTTACATTTTCAATAAGCTGTGTAATAAGCGGATCTTGTCAAAGGACCATCATGTTATATAATAGCTGCAGTTAAAAATGTTCTTCCTAAAATAAACGACTGTGTAGCCAAAACATTTGTAATTAAAGTTGAAGACTTACTTTCATCAGGTTTATATAGTTGGAATTTTAAAATGACATTATAACCAAAAGTTTGGTCAAATAATCTAGACAGCATTGCAGACTTACATTACCTCTACTCCATATTTTGATTGGCTGCTTGAATTAGCTTATAAAAAGAAACAGTTTTTCTGAACTCATTCAAAGTGCAGTTATTTTTCCATGACGTCAAGTGTTATGGTAAGAACACCGTTTGCTTTGGGAAATACTCTGTTGTCCTTTAACTAATCCGTGCCCACCACTTTCTGTAAGAAAACCTTCTTTTTTTCCAGGAACTATTTAAAACTCAAAAATAACTTTTGACTCTGTACTACACTTATCCTCAAGGCCAAATTGTGTAGGAGCCATTAGAACCTCTTGAAATTCCTCAGAGCAAATCCTGAGATTCCTTCCCTAAAATTTTGGTTTTAAAAACACCAGGTAAGAATTTTTAAGGTCAAAAGGCAATTTTTTTTAAAAAGTTAAAACAGAATCATTGCAGAATGACCAGCCATTTCTAGACTTTAAATAAGCTGTGTAATGTCCTGATGTTATTGAAGGACCGTCATGATATATAATTGCTGCAGTTACAAAAGTCCTTCCTGATATTGACAACTGCGAAGCCACAACATTTTTAATTAAAGTTGTCAATTTTGTTCCATCAGGCCTACATCGTTGGAACATTAAAATGACATACTGGCCATATGTTCGTATAAATAATGTTGACAACATTTCAGACTTACATTGGCTACACTCCATGTTGTGATCAGCTGCTTTTACTAGCTTACTAAAGGACACTGATTTACTGTCTGGCAAAGTTAAATATATAAATTTTTCTGAGTCTACACTAGTAGTACTTGATACCCTACAGTTCTCGCAGTCATGCTGCCATTGATAAGAAAGCCCAAACAGGTGATCTACAACTACACCTTCATCATGCAATACATCAAGCATATACATTAAAAACTCCTGACAATCTTGCTGAATATTTTGAGAGAATTGTGTTTGACCTGAACATCTGTCTAACAGATTTCGAATTTCAGACACACTTTCTATTTTTGTTCTATCAGTGCTACATTTCTCTAACACAGAATTCAACAAACTGCAAAATCTCTGATCCGAATTGACCACAATCTCTTGTTTTAAAGTTTCTAAAGAAAACAAAACATTAACCACTACATTAGCATAGCAGTTGACACCAGAACTGTTTTCAAATTGAAAACCAACAACATCTTCAACAAAATCCTTTTTCTTTCTGCTTATAATTTCTGGTTCATCGACTTTTCGTCTTTTTGCTACAACCTCCCTACTATTGGTCACATTTCTTTGTTTCCAGCCTACCACACGTTTCTCAAACAAAGGATATTGAGGCAAATGTGGCGCATACTCTCTTCTTAACCTATTGTATTCCTTAACACAAACTAGATCCGCACAAATGTTTGTGACATCACACTCAATCAAGTACAATCCCGATAAAGTTCTGACTCGTGACAATGCCACATATGCCATACCCTCCTTGAACACAGAACTGCCAATATTCACCAATGCACTGTCTACACTTAAACCTTGCGATTTATGGATTGTCACCGCATATGCCAAGCAAACAGGAAACTGCTTACGGCGAACATATAAGTCTTTCACAAGCAAAAACCTAGCAGAGCAACGACCAATTAGCTGTACTTCCTCAATGACATCAAATTTAATTTTTAAAAATTCAATTCCATCCCTATTTCTGTATTTCACAAAATCAACAACATTACCCATTGATCCATTTACCAGACCTCTTTCAACATGTAAATTCCTTCTTAAAATTATACGGCAATTTAAGCACACATTCAGAGTCTTTTCAAAACCTGCAGTTTTAGATATACTCTTCTCTAATGAATCCAATTTTGATTTCAAATTCTCAGACAAAATAATTGTTGATCCCATATGCTCTACTCTGTCAATAGCTTCCAGTTTCAAAAGCTCTTGGTTTTCTAAATACAACATTTTGTTGTTGAAAATGGCACATTCTGCAAGAGTTGGCATCAAACATATTCCAGATTTCTTCTCAGTAATTTTCTGAAAAATATTCTCAGGCACAACGTCTTGTTCTGGATACAAATTTGACAGTAATCGTGCATGTAAAGCTTCTTTCCCATGCTCGGTCACTTTTCCGATTCTAACATCTTGTAGAATATTCTTGTAATCTTCATCCTTCGCCTGACGCATATTTTCACGCAGTTCAGCATAATTGAAGTTTAACCATATATTAACGTTGCCAATGCTCCCTAGGCACTTCCTGGTATCTTCATGCGTGAGCATTTTGAACACAGGTTGTCCTTTCACTGGTGTCAGCTGCAGAAGATCACCGAAAACAATGATGTGTTTGCCACCAAATAACACATCATACTCTGTTTTGAGAACTTCTTGCATTCTCAAATGCACAAAGGCAAGCATGACATTGGAAACCATGCTTACTTCGTCAATGATAAGAAGTTTCATTTTCTTCAAGACTCTTGAAACTTCACAACAAGCATCTCCAGATAACTTGTGGTATTGTAATTTGTTATCATGCTCCACTGGCAGCATCAGTAGACGATGCAAAGTAATACCTTTAATGTTATGTGCTGCCAGTCCAGTTGGAGCGGTGACAACACAAGACAGCGATGACTCAGTCCTTTTCTGCAAATAACATGAAATTGCTTTAATGAGGAAACTTTTTCCAGTTCCCGCTTCTCCACTCACGTACAGTCGGACAGGCTTCAACGACGTACATGAGCACTCTTTCTTCTCATGACTTAATCCATGATCAATTTGGTTGGTAACTTCGTCATATATTTTCCTCTGCTCAACGTTGAGTTGTCTTTCCAAGTCTTCTAAGTTAACCGCATCCTCCTGAGCATGTGCCATGGCTCTTTCCACTTCAATCATGGCAGTGGCAGCTTCATTTTCGATAACTGGTCCTCCTAGTGGATCCTGACTCAATGAAACAGAACTCTGACTGTCCTGAGAACTGTCTCTAGCAATCTCGGCTGCAATCGTTGCTTCCTGCTCAATTTCCGCATTCAACATTTCTAGATATTTGAGAAAAACAGGACATTCTATGGTCTCCGTGGTGGCATTGAAAGAGTCTTCGTAACAGAGGGAATCTCCAAGCAGTTCCTCTTCTGCACGCCAAGGCTTGAAAAGTTGCAAAAGTGCTAAATAGAAAAACTCTTTTTTTTCAGGAGATTCGCCACTCAATTTTCGATGGTTTACCAAGTGGCATTTTCTTTGCTTGACGAGATATCCCTCACTTCCAATTACAGCATACACTCCTTTATCAATATCTTCTTTGATGTTCCTCTTGAATATGTAATTTTGTAGAACCTCATACAGACAAACATTCTCGAGGTGACTGCTTCTATTTGGATAATATGTATCCAACATGTTGGTCTTCAAAATATCGGTACTGTTTGGCTCCTTTTCTGCCAAATACTCAATTTCCCGCACAGGTTTCAGAACTCGATTACGCGTTGCAGCAAGACCAAGACTCGCCCAAACGATACTCCTGGATTTGGCATAGAGACTTGCTGAAGACAACCGGTCAGAACATTCGTAAGCTCCGATTTCGCGATGTGACAACATCTTCAGACTGAAACTGTACAACTTCTTACTGAGGCTCTTTTCATGGGAAATGTCCTCCCACATATCCTTCAATTCTGTCTTTTCTTTTTTGGTGATGTAAGATGTCACATACCGAGCCACAGCCATACAGTTATCAGCCACGAACTGTATATCCATGTTAGCATTCCCAATCATAAATTGCCTTGTTTAGCTTCCTAATTCTATTGATTATCAAAATAAATAACTTTCGCTTAATTTCAAATGCCTGATCAATAACTTTCTCAATTTTTTTTTTCTCTTATAAAAAACCACTTTCTGCTGACCTTTCTTAATATTTTTTAACAAATTGCCAATTATCCTGTTGCGGAACATTCGTCTACGAATGTCCCTAAACTGATTTTTCCTTCTACTACCATGCACAGAGTTATCTCCTGCTCTAGCAGTAACATTTTTGAGTGGCCTTCCCTTTCCGTTTAAATTGCTTCTCTTTTTCTGGACCAAAACATTTTCTGTAGTACTACTTTTTTTTCTACAAATGTTTCTTATGAATGATTTTGTTATCTTACCCGGACCTTTCTTGGTGACTTGACGAGTTTTTATTGTAGAGGTCTGCTGCAACAATTTATTAAGCTGCTGTCTTTGATGTTTGGTTGCCTTTCGCCTTCTGTCCTTCGAAGGCATTCTTTAATTTTGAAATGATCTGCAGTTGAATCTTTGGTAAAATATAATAAAAAATGTTATTAACCACTATTAGCAAACAGTAAATCAATAACAGTCATCAAAAATTTAACACACTACTTGTCATTTTTACATAGAATAATTTTTAGTGCATTGGCAAATTTAGTATTCACAAATAGTAGCAAAGAAATTGAATGCTTCTACATTTGACCTGTGCTGTTTTATATGTGAATCTGAACTAATTTTATGAGCATATTTGACTATTTTATTAAAGACACTACACACAACCTATTTTTGAACTTTTGTTTAATTTTAAATGAAACGGTTTACATTTTTACTTTTCATTTCCAGTAACTTTAAAAAATAAATGTTTATAGTTCCATAGGCTCAAGCAGGTCAGCTTCCCACCCTATGTCATACAATTCTGACAAATCAGCATCCTCATCATGTTCTTCATCATCCTCAGGATTTAAATCATCCAAGGGATCTACTTCCACTGACGTTTCAATGACAAGTTCAATGATAAGATCGAGATCAACTGATTGCTCATTATCACTCATGGTTGATGTTGTCGTTATCTTTAAAGAAAGAGAACAACAATAAGATGTTGCAGAGTAAGAGATAAATCTCAGAGACTATAATATTAAAATTGTTTAACAAGAGTAACATTTTGCAATTATTATTTAGCCATGTCCAGCGATGCTGAGGAGGTGAGGCCTATGTCCAAGTTTTCAGTGAACAGGACTCATCTCTTCTTAACCTTGGATAAGCCTCACCGACTCTTTTTACCCTGCTCATACTTAAATGTAAAGGGGCAGATTTATGTTAACTGGCGCATCCCCGGGGATGCACCAGTTAACGTGCACCGCTGCTCTGCCACCCATGATGTGCCGCATTTACAATGTGGAGCACCATTGAGCAAAAACAGCACAGATGCGTCACGCATCTGTGCCGCAAAAGCAGCACATTGCAGGAATCACGTCGTAAGCGCGACATGTCTACTGCAATGCACAGGAGGAAGCCACACATTGCATGGTGCATCACTCCTTATGCCTGTTTCAAACAGGCGTAAGGATTTGATTCAGCAATGCTATAAAGCTGACTCAGTGAAATCTTCTAAATTTCACTGTGTTAGTTTTACAGGGCTTTCATGCAAATGAATGCCCACCCTGCAACAAAACGCCTATATGAAACCTGACGCAGGTTTCATGTGGCACAGGACTTTACAGCATGACACATCTGCCTAGATGCATCAAGTTGTAAATATGTCGCAACATAGCGCATCTTTTGCGCCGCCGCTACGTCACAAAAGTGACGCACAGCGGCGCAAAAGAGGCACACGGCTATCATAAATCTGCCCCTAACATTTTAAATGATTGATTCAGGATGACGATAAGGTGTGGCCTATCCAGAGGTTTGTTTGAGGTGAGGCCTACTCAGGGTTGCAGATGAAATTTAGGCTTGTTGAAGAATACAGAGGAGATAATACATGTGCAGGCCTACCAATGAAGTGAGTCATGTCCACTTCACTCTTGAACAAAGGCCAGACCTCTTCTGTGTCCGTGGACAGGCCTAAACCTCATCTGCACAATGTGATTAGTAAAGTTAGCAAACACAGGTGATGTAATTGAAAAATGTGCAATTTCTTTTCCTCATTTCACAATCACATCACCTGTGTTTCCTTTGCTTAGGTATCTCATTGTGCAGATGGAGTCTAGCATATCAAAGAGTACACAGAAGTTGAGCACTGTATACAATAATTTTGACATTTACAGAAGATTCAGCTTCTCCATGCCCCCTACACATTCCTAAATGTTTACAGTTTAAACGGACGGTATGTTGTTGGAGATGAAGTGAGGCCTGTCTTGCAACATGGTGCATCTTTTGCATCACTGCTGCATTGGTTTCATGTGGCACAGGACTTTACAGCATGACACATCTGCCTAGATGCATCAAGTTGTAAATATGTCACAACATAGCAAATCTTTTGCACCACCGCTGCGTCACAAAAGTGACGCACAGCGGCGCAAAAGAGGCACACACCTATCATAAATCTGTCCCTAACATTTTAAATGATTGATTCAGGATGACGATAAGGTGTGGCCTATCCAGAGGTTTGTTTGAGGTGAGGCCTACTCATGGTTGCAGATGAAATTTAGGCTTGTTGAAGAATACAGAGGAGATAATACATGTGCAGGCCTACCAATGAAGTGAGTCATGTTCACTTCACTCTTGAACAAAGGCCAGACCTCTTCTGTGTCCGTGGACAGGCCTAAAGCTCATCTGCAGAATGTCATTCGTAAAGTTAGGAAACACAGGTGATGTAATTGAAAAATGTGGAGTTTCTTTTCCTCATTTCACAATCACATCACCTGTGTTTCCTTTGCTTAGGTATCTCATAGTGCAGATGGAGTCTAGCATATCAAAGAGTACACAGAAGTTGAGCACTGTATACAACAATTTTGACATTTACAGAAGATTCAGCTTCTTATCTTGTTGGAGATGAAGTGAGGCCTGTCTTGCAACATGGTACATCTTTTGCATCACTGCTGCATCGGTTTCATGTGGCACGGGACTTTACAGCATGACACATCTGCCTAGATGCATCAAGTTGTAAATATGTTGCCACATAGCAAATCTTTTGCACTGCCGCTGCGTCACAAAAGTGACGCACAGTGGCGCAAAAGAGGCATACACCTATCATAAATCTGTCCCTAACATTTTAAATGATTGATTCAGGATGACGATAAGGTGTGGCCTATCCAGAGGTTTGTTTGAGGTGAGGCCTACTCAGGGTTGCAGATGAAATTTACGCTTGTTGAAGAGTACAGAGGAGATAATACATGTGAAGGCCTACCAATGAAGTAAGTCATGTCCACTTCACTCTTGAACAAAGGCCAGACCTCTTCTGTGTCCGTGGACAGGCCTAAACCTCATCTGCACAATGTCATTCGTAAACTTAGGAAACACAGGTGATGTAATTGAAAAATGTGGAATTTCTTTTCCTCATTTCACAATCACATCACCTGTGTTTCCTTTGCTTACGTATGTCATTGTGCAGATGGAGTCTAGCATATCAAAGACTACGCAGAAGGTGAGCACTGTATGGAACATGGCTATCTAACTCAAAGAATCAAAATCTAAATTTGCCAAGCACACATGGGGGTGTATTTACAAGGACCTTCCACCACGGGGAAATGTCTTTAATTAAAATGGGAAAAATAACATCAAAGGGACTCAAATGCCTTTTAAATATACCCCAAGCAACCTATGAAACTCTAGCACTACATATCAAGAAACCTAATTGATTTCAAAAATCGTTTTTAAACACATCATCTAAATCAATTATATACCTACATTCAAGGGGAAGTGACTTAAAATGGCCTAAGACACATGAAAGCGTTTTTTTAAGGCCCTTGCACCATTTATGGGTCACTTTTAACATGGCTAAGTAACTCAAAGAATTAAAATCTAAATTTGCCAAGCACAGATGGGGGCATATTTACAAGGACCTTGCACCACGGGGAAAGGTCTTAAATTAAAATGGGAAAAATAACATCAGAGAGACTCAAATGCCTTATAAATATGCCCCAAGCAACCTATGAAACTCTAGCACTACATATCCAGAAACCTAATTGATTTCAAAAAACGTTTTAAAACACATCATCTAAATCAATTATATACCTACATTCATCGGGAAATGACTTAAAATGCCCTAAGACACATGAAAGCGTTTTTTTAAAGCCCTTGCACCATTTTTGGATCACTTTTAACATGGCTATGTAAGTCAAATAATCAAAATCTAAATTTGCCAAGCACAGATGGGGGCGTATTTACAAGGACCTTGCACCACAGGGAAAGGTCTTAACCCCTTCGACGCTCATGACGAGCTGGGCTCGTCATGAAGTAGCCTCCTCGCACGCTCATGACGAGCCCAGCTCGTCATGAATAATGGGTTTTTGAAAATCCCAGCGCAGCAGCAGAATATGATGAGCTTCCATGGGGTTAAATTAAAATGGGAAAAATAACATCAGAGAGACTCAAAGGCCTTATAAATATGCCCCAAGCAACCTATGAAGCTCTAGCAGTACATATCCAGAAATCTAATTGATTTCAAAAAACGTTTTTAAACACATCATATAAATCAATTATATACCTACATTCAAGGGGAAATGACTTAAAATGCCCTAAGACACATGAAAGCGTTTTTTTAAAGCCCTTGCACCATTTTTGGGTCACTTTTAACATGGCTATGTAACTCAAAGAATTAAAATCTAAATTTGCCAAGCACACATGGGGGCGTATTTACAAGGACCTTGCACCACAAGGAAATGTCTTAAAATAAAATGGGAAAAATTACATCAAAGGAACTCAAAAGCCTTGAAAATATGCCCCAAGCAACCTATGAAACTCTAGCAGTACATATCAAGAAACCTAATTGATTTCAAAAAACGTTTTTAAACACATCTTGTAAAGCAATTATATTCATACATTCATGGGGAAGTGAGTTAAAATACCCTAAGACACATGAAAGCATTTTTGTAAGACCCTTGCACTATTTTTGCGTCACTTTTAACATGGCTATGTAACACAAAGAAACAAAATCTATTTGTAAAACACTTGACACAAAGCAACATTTTAAATACACAACTTTCTTCATAATTTTCTCCCTAAAGCATACTATTCTCTATCTAAATTAAATGAATCTTTTCTCACCTTAGCAAATACTTTATGAGTTTCAAAACAGTCTCAGAAACACACCAATTTGTCTTTAGCAGAGCAAAAGGTATGCACTCCAGAGTCTGCAAGCAACAATGCCACAGAATTGCTGTAATTCATCACACATATCTCTCATGTCACCCAATCAAAACTCTTCCCTCACTTTTTTCAAATCAACACCCTTCCCCCCTCTGCCCTTTCTGCCTTTTTTTCCATAGCAACCACCTCCTGAAAGACCTCTGATGTTTGCAAGTTCACACAACAATGTTTCAATTGAACTCTGAACTCTCAGTACACCTGCATATCCAGTGCAATCTTTCATAAAATGATTTTTTCTTGACCATTCAAATTACATCTTTCAAAAAACTCATCCATGCACCCTAAATTTCTGTTTTCAGCAATCAAAATCCACCAATCACTGCTACTGCTTCATTAACACAGAAACTCCACAGTTTTTTTCATTTTAAACTCTTATTTTTTCAACTGCCATTTCATTGCCACACTTCATCTGACTGCAGCAGAACCTCCTCTCACCATGTTTTCTGTCTGGATTGTTGGACATAGTTACATCAACTGGGCTCAAAGGTATGCTGATAACAGAAATTTACCTAACCTCAATTTACAAAATGTGGAAATTAAGTGGATTGGCCACAGAGGATTAAAATATCACCAATTGATACCATTGGTGAAAACCTTTATGCATTTGCCAAAACCTGACCTGTTAATTGTGCACTGTGGAGGAAATGACTTGGGCACTTTGACTGGTGTAGGTCTGGAAATGTTTTTAGAAGACACCTTTGACCAATTGATGGCACTTTTTCCTCAAACTGCCTTGGTATATTCAAATATATGCCAAAGACAGAAATGGAGGTGGTCGAACCAATTTTGTCCACAAATTGAGAAATCGAGGAAGCATGTAAATAAGTCTGTTTCAGCTTACATGAGAGACCATGGAATGGGCTCCATATACAACATTAACTTGCGTTACTACATGCAAGATATCTACAGAGGAGATGGAGTTCACTTCTCAGATGAGGGGAACAGAATTTTCATCTTGAATTTAAAACTATGTATTGGTACCTACTTATAAGTACCTAAATCTACCACAGACCCAAAAGCTCTTCTCAGAGCTACCCTAACTATGATCACTATAAACAAATTTTAAATGTAACTTTTTTTTTACAAATGTTCACAATTTACTCTTTCCGGAGCGCTACCCGGTACGCGCACCCGACGCTAACCGCGCGAAAATTTGAATTTTTTTTATTCCGCACATATGGGCCTCCTCAGCCACCCTCAGAAAACCTAGGGGGTCAAGATACGTCTACCGTGCCCCCTTCTACCCATTCTGAACATTATTTGCCCTCCATCTTGTATCTTAATTCGACCGAAACACAAAATGGTGGACTCCCGTAACGCTGCCGGTTCGCGTACCGGGGCGCTCACCGGGAAGCGCTCAATTAAAAAAGGTGGGAAAGTAATTTACAGAAAAACCCCTGGAGACAATGTCACCAAATATAGATTAACTCATACTACATACCAATCCCTACCATTTTCACAAATTTGGTTGGAATTCCATTTAGCCATTTAGCCTGTAGACCTCTCTAAATACCCTGAGGTAAATTACTTAACAAAACACATCTGAAGTGTTGGAATTGACAACCAATTAAAATGTTACTTTCATTTTCTACTTTTTTTACCTGACATTTGATTGGTTATGTACCTGAATATATATAAAAAAAGAGAGAGAAACACAGCCATTTTGACTACTACTTCCTGAACTACATTGCAAGATCATTTTCACTCACAACTTAAACTTGTTTTTAAAAGGTAAGATATTATTTTATAAATGTGAAAAAATTTTCAGATAGTTATATACTATCCCTCTGTAAGAGTTAGACATTGAGAAGGGCTTGTTTATTATGATTATGGATTGATTTAGGTTTCTGTGGTATAATTATGAATTTACATAGGCTTTTTCACAGGCACTTTTTAATAGTACTACTTCATGCCTCAAAAGTACCTGTCTGAACTTAAACCCAACAGTGCCCTATCTCTACTGATATATTTATTTTTTATTCAAATTTCAGCACAAAAATGCAAGGAGAACAGAACGTTTCCTTTGAAATTGTCCTAGACATGAACAATGAGGAAATCATTGAACCCATTGACTTGGAATTCATGGATGAATCGCGAGACCATGAACTTCTACAATGTGTATTATTATTAAATTATTATTATTATTAAAAAATATTTGGTACCGCGCACATACACCAATTGGTTTCTTGGCGCTCGAGACCAGGTGGGAGGAGAACATTCAGGGACAGGGCCGCTAGCCGTGCGCCAGACGGAACAAGTAGGTTTTCAAGGAATTGCGAAAGCAACGATAGTCGGTGGACAGACGAATGGCAAGAGGAAGGGAGTTCCAGGTAACAGGAGCAAGGAAGGAGAAGCAGGCTCCTCCATGTTTCTTGCGGTTGAACCTAGGGGTGATCAGAAGGTTATGAGCCGAAGATCTGAGGTGACGGGAAGGGATATAGGCGTGCAAACAGGAAGAAATGAAGGCAGGGGCACATGAAAACAAAGATTTGAAAATGGTGCAGGCCATTTTAAAAACACACCGCTGTGCAACTGGGAGCCAGTGTAAAGTTTTCAGCAAAGGGGTGACATGCTGATGTTTAGGTTGCTGAAAAATTAGTCTGGCTGCCTGGTTCTGGACCAGTTGGTGTCGGGAAAGATGGCAGGCAGGGACCCCCACGTATAGACAGTTGGCATAATCTAGACGTGAGGTGATGAGGGCAAGGATAACAAGAATAAGGGCCTCTTGGGATAAAAACCTGCGAATCTTCCCGATTCGGCGAAGGTGAAAGAAACAAGCCGAAGTGACGGTGTTAATGTGTGGCCGCATTGAGAGGTCACTAGAAATGGTGACCCCCAGGCTCTTCACAGTATTCACTGGACAAGGAGGGGAACCCAGAGCTGCAAGCCAGAAGTTGGGAGACCAGGGAGTAAGAGAGCCACCGGTCACCACCAGCTCCGTTTTGCTTGGGTTGAGCTTGAGTTGACTAAGGTTCATCCACTCGTAGATGAAGAGCATGGCATTTTGAAAATTAGAACAGGAGGAGGGAGAAGAATTGAGGGGAAAAATAAGCTGCAGATCATCTGCATAGTTAAAAGCAGTAAGTGAGAACTGACGAAGAGAGACAAGAAGGGGCTGCATATAAAGATTGAACAAAAGCGGGGACAGAGCAGAACCCTGGGGAACACCACAAGAAAGAGAGGATAGAGGGGCAGAAAAAGAGGAGAGCCGGACAGATTGAGAACGGGAATGAAGAAAAGATACCACCCATGACAGGGCTAAGCCAGAAATGCCAGCATTTCTGACACGGTCGACCAAGATATCATGGTCGACCGTGTCGAAAGCGGCTGAAAGGTCTAAAAGTACAAGGGCCTGGGCCAAATTCCTGTCAGCTCCCTGTTTCAGCGTGTCCATAACTGCCACCACAACTGCCTCGGTGGAATGAGCAGGTCTGAACCCAGCCTGTCGATCGTCGAGGAAGTGGGTTTCCTCGATAAAGGCACTGAGGCAGCGGGTGACATAAGTCTCTAAGACCTTTCCTAGATAAGGGAGGAGGGAGATGGGGCGATAGTTGGCCAGCGTGGTGGGGTCAAGACCCGTTTTTTTTAAAATGGGGACCACCACAGCGCTTTTGAAAGCATTAGGGACAGAGCCTGACAGAAGAGATTGGTTTAAGAGATCAAGAGGGGGGCCGGGGTAGGCCACGAAGGCAGCTCTTAAAATGGACGTGGGGCAGCAATCATTGGGCGAGCCGGAGCTCACAGTCTGAAGTAGTGAAAGAAAAATATCCAGGGAGATGGGGGGAAATTTAGAGAAAGAGTGGGGATTCGAGGGAGGGAGAATGTGTAGAATCTGTGGATTTGTTACTTCATTATGATGACGGTCAAATGTGGGAAGTTATGTTCACTCAACAAGAGGACATATCGGACAGTCAAATGTTAGACGTTCTATTAAATTTTGAAAAAGAATCAGAAAAATAAAATTATATTTAATATTAAAAAATTGTTTGAGTCTTTAATCATTTTTATATGTAATTCATAAACTAGTACCAAATTGATTATAATGTAAAGTCAGACTTATAGTATACTGTGCACACTTCCAAAAATAAATGTATATTTAATAATCATTAATACTGCTACTTAAATAAAAAAAAACAAAAAAAAACCAACAAAAAGAACAATCAATAAACATACAATATTTCAAAATATCATAGTCTATCATTCTTTTTTCCTTATAGTACGCTCCCCAGACCACTTCCCGGTGCGCGTACCGGGCGCTCCCCACGCAAAAAAAACAAAAAAAATGTATTTATTTTTTTGCCCCGCGGGGCCCTTTTAAAGCCTCCACATCAAACCTAGGGGGTCAGGGAGGATCTACTATGCCCCCTTATGGTCATTTCCCCCTTTGTTTTGGCCTCCTCTTGTCTCTCGATCCTACCGAGAGACAAGATGGCGGCCGCTCCGGACTGTTTAGAATGTTGACAGACACCGGAGAGCCAATCAGCTTCGCTTCGCGAAGTTCCGTTACGCGTCAAGTACGCGAACCGGGGCGCTGCCTGGAGCGCGCTTACAGATATATATATTTTTTTGAACGTTAATTTCTCAAAATCCACTGGAGCACATATCTTGAGACCTAGCAAAGGCACATCGGGCTAACAGTCCCTACAATTTTGCCAAGTTTCGTGCAAATCCATTCAGCCATTCGGGCTAAAAGTGAGGCCAACCGCCCTATAGAAATTAACATGGGAAAAACGCGTTTTGGGACCCCCCTTTTTTCTCGGCCCCCCCTCACAGCAGGGATAAGACTGAGGCAAGATATTGCACCTGCTTCACAACAGGAATAAGACTGAGGCAAACGCTTTCTCATGGAGCTTCACAATTTTATAAAATACAATTCTATATAACTATATCATTCAATATTTTCTCGGGAAGCATAGGTGGTGAAGCCTGTGTATAAGAGTGCAGTGGACTTAGACATAGGTCTGATCTTTTTTGTACTTGTGGACAGAGCTGTCTTCCACTATACTTTTCAATACAGGCCTCACCTTTTGTGCACCACTGGAGAATCCTCACCTGATCTGTAACCCTGTATAGATCGTTTGTTTTTTGTCATTGCTTTGTTGTTTGGTAATAGTGGTCTATAATGTGCTACTGTTTTTCTTTAACACAGATTGAAATCGTTATTTGAAGAAAAAGCAAAGTTGCCCACAAAGGAAAGGACAAAGAAACAACGTAACCGGGAAAAATCAAAAACAGCAAAGGAATTACAGCATTCTTCCACAACAGATACTTCAAAAAACAGGAACAAAGCTCCTGGTAAGACAACTAAGTCTTTTTTACGTAACATATGTACATCCAAAAAAAATGATGGACGCCATGTAGAAAAAGAAAATGAGAGAGTAAAATTGAAAAGGAAGGAGAGAACTTCAAAGAATCCTAAAACTGGAGCAGGAGAGAATAATATGTATAGGAATAGAAGGCAGAATCAGTTTAGAGACATTCGTAGACGAATGTTTCGCAATAGAGTGGTTTTAAATTTGTTAAAAAACATTAGGAAAGGTAAACAGAGAGCTGCTTTTATAAGAAAAAGAAAAGTGTAGAGAAGATTGTTGATCAGGCTTTTGAAGTTAAGAAAAAAGTATTTATTTTAATAATCAATAGAATTAGGACACTTAACAAGACAATTGATGTTTTCAAATCAAACAGTAGATGGAAAAGAGTAATTAATCGGACTAATTTTTGTAAAGTTTTTTCTGGAGAATGGATGCACAGTTCAAGTTGTGAGCCATTTTTTAATGAGGAGAGTTACTTCCAGGAGAATGATTTAGTGCATGCAGTTGACACCAGTGGTCGAGCGTATGAAGTGAAAGACGGTTGTCCGATTGAAAAAGAGAAACTTGTGCCTAGAGAACCAGAAGAGGTGTTATCTGATGGAGTTTTAGGGAGACGTACTAAGGGTCCAGTGTACACTTGGAAGTGTAGTAGTATTTGTAGTGTGCAACAGGAATCAATTGATTTGTTTTGTAATTTCTTACGTACATATAGTAAAAAAAGTATAAAGCAGAAAGTGAAGTTGTTGCAAGACTTAGATCCTTGCAGAGTGAGAGGAATCACAGGTTTGCAAGGCCATTCACTGGCTTGTCTTTCTAGAAAAGTCTGTCAGAGTGTTTTTCATCATTTTAGGATGTTAGCAGTGCATCATACCAAAATGAGGAAATTAGTGAGAATGTTGTATTATGCAAAAAGTCCAGCACTTAAGCTTAAACAATTAAACAGTGCTCTTTTGCATGGAACAGAATTAGATGTGAAGAAGATTTGTGAAGAAATTGAGATTTGTTATTTTCGTGAACAAGAGGACAGTGTAGAAATTGAGACAGCAATTCAAGGTAATGTGGAAGACAATGTACAGATTTTGAATACAGAAAAGTTTGAGAAGGAAATTAGCAGGTTTAAGGTGAAATCAAGTGAAAGGCCGAATTTTACTTGTGTGTGTTGTCGACTGACTCATTATAAGATTCAGACTAGGTTAGTTGATTTATATGCAAAAAGTGAAAAGATGGATAATTATGAGTGGAAAGATTTAGCAACTTATTTGTGGGTGGAGAATTCTTTTGATTTGAGTTCTGATCAGCGTATTTGTAAATATTGTTATGATAAATTAAATCAAAACAGAATGCCTGCTAGAGCTGTTCATAATAATCTGGAGTTGATAGACATTCCCCGTGAATTGATGGATTTAAATACATATGAGTCTATTTTGATTCAATGTATCCATCCTTTTCAGGCAATTGTTCGCATGGAGCCTAAGATAGGGAAATTGCCTCCTACAGATTTGCAGAGAGGATTAAAGGGAAGAGTTGTTTATTTGCCCCTAGATTTGAAAAAAAATATTGATACAATTGGTATAGAAAAAGTAGAAGAGGAACCTTTAGTTATTCTAGTTAATGGGGTTCCAACAAAAAGTAAAAAAATCTGGCAAGATTTAGTGGAAAGTCAAAAAGGCAACGTTGTATTTAGTCAAAAACAATGAGTACTACCAATATGTATGTGTTGCAGCAGAGGAAACAGCTGCAGATGAAGACAGTGATTGTTCAGGCGGCCAAATTGAAAAAGTTGATGTGTCTAGAAGTGAAGAAATATATGAACATTATACTGTTCATCCTTTGCATTCCAAAGAAGTAATGGGGAATGCAATTGAATTGTTTCAAATGAAAACAGCAAAAGGAAGTCCCATTAGTGTATGGGAAGAAAGTTTGGAAACTCGTTGTTTTCCACAGCTAATTCCAACAGGTCGAGGTGGACGATATGACGATCGACCACTTCAAATTCCTGCATCTGAATATCGAACTGTAAGATTATATGCTGAAGATGCAAGGTTTCGTCAATGCATTCCCTATTTGTTTCATCTACTGTATGAAAGTGACTTGTCTGGGCTTTCTTATGCAGTAAACCATATTCTGAAAAGTGGAGCACATCTACAAAATGTTTCGGCGAGGGACTTTATAGAGAAAGTGAATCTGCAAGATAATATTTTAGAATCTCATCTAATCAATCTCATGGCATGTCAGCGTGGTACAAATGAGTATTGGTACCGTCGCCATGGGGAATTGAAATGTATGCTAAGAAACTTTGGAACTCCTGCATGGTTCCTCACTCTTAGCTGTGCCGAGTATGCATGGGAGGACTTACTTCAATTTCTACGAGAGGCCAATGCTAATATACAAAATATAGAATTCAAAACACCTGGAGAACTGTGTTCTTTGGATCCAGTGAATGTACGCAGATATTTCAATCATAGATTTGAAGCTATGATGTCTTTTATTACCAACAAAAAAAATCAAGCGAGAGGTGCTCCTCACATACATATGTTGTTATGGATTAAAGATGCACCCAAATTTGGAACAGATTCAGATGAGACAGTCATGAGTTTCATTGAAGAGTATTCAACATGTGCTGTTCCGAAAACTACGGAAGAAAACAGTTTAAGGCAACAAGTTTTACGCTTTCAATCCCATCGTTGTGGAAAGTACTGTCGTCGAAAATTCAGAAACAAGGACAAGTTCTACACAAAATGTCGTTTCGCTTTTCCACGACCAGTGATTTCTAAAGGAAGAGTAAATAATTTAATGTCTTCTCTGCGACATACTGTGATGAGGAAATCACCCAAAAATACATACAATTTAAAAAGAGACGAAGAGTCCAAGTACATCAACGACTACAATCCAGTGATTTTGTCCATGTGGAGTGCTAACATGGATATACAATTCGTTGCTGACAACTCTATTGCTGTAGCTCGATATGTGACGTCTTACATCACAAAAAAAGAAAAGACAGAACTGAAGGAAATGTGGGAGGACATTTCACATGAAAAGAGTCTAAGCAAGAAATTGTACAGTTACAGTCTGAAGATGTTGTCGCATCGAGAAATTAGAGCATATGAATGTTCTGATCGATTGTCGTCAGCAAGTCTCTATGCCAAATCTAGAACCATCATTTGGGTGAGTCTAGGTCTTGCTGCAACACGAAATCGAGTTTTGAAATCTGTACAAGAGATAGAGTATTTGGCGGAGAAAGAACCAGAAAGTACAGATATTTTGAAGACAAACATGTTGAATACATACTATCCAAATAGAAGTCATCACCTTGAGAACGCTTGTCTCTATGAGGTTCTGCAAAGATATATTTATAAGAGGAACATCAGAGAAGATATCAATAATGGAATATATGGAGTCATTGGATGTGAAGGATGTCTAGTGAAACAGAAAAAAGGTCATTTGATTATTCATCGCAAATTGAGTTGTGATAATCCAGATAAAAGAGAATCTTATTGTTTGGCTCTTTTGCAACTGTTTAAACCATGGCGTGAAGAAGAGGAACTTCTTGGAGATTTTCTCTGTTATGAAGACTCCTTTAATGCAATGAAGGATACCATAGAATGTCCTGTTTTTCCAAATTATCTGCAAATGTTGAATGAAGAAATAGAGCAAGAAGCCACAATTGCTGCAGAGATTGCGAGAGACAGTTCTCAAGGTAGTCAGAGTTCTGCTTCATTGAGTCAGGATCCACTAGGAGGACCAATTATCCAAAATGAAGCTGCTACTGCCATGGATGAGGTGGAAAGAGCTATGGAACAAGCTCAAGATGATGAAGTTAACTTAGAAGATTTGGTGAAACAACTAAACCTTGAGCAGAAACAGATATATGACGAAGTCACAGAACAGATTGAACATGGATTCAGTCATGAGAAAAAAGAGTGCTCATGTACATCATTTAAGCCTGTTCAACGGTACGTGAGTGGAGAAGCGGGAACTGGAAAAAGTTTTCTGATTAAAGCCATTGCAACTTATCTGCAGAAAAGGACTGAATCACCACTGTCTTGTGTTGTTACCGCTCCAACTGGGCTGGCAGCACATAACATTAAAGGGATTACTTTACATCGTTTACTGATGCTGCCAGTGGAGCATGATAACAAATTGGAGTATCACAAGCTATCTGGAGATGCGTGTTCCGAAGTTTCGAGAGTCCTGATGAAAATTAAACTTCTTATCATTGATGAAGTAAGCATGGTGTCAAATATAAAGCTTGCTTTTGTGCATTTGAGAATGCAAGAAATTCTTAGAACAGACTATGATGTCTTATTTGGAGGAAAACATATTATTGTTTTTGGAGATCTTCTGCAGTTGACTCCAGTGAAAGGACAACCTGTGTTCAAAATACTCACTCATGAAGATACCAGGAAGTGCTTAGGGAGCATTGGAAACGTTAATATATGGTTAAACTTTAAATATGCAGAACTGCTTCAAAATATGCGGCAGGCAAAGGATGAAGATTATAAAAATATTCTACAAGATGTAAGGATCGGAAAAGTAAGTCAGCAAGGGAAAGAAGCTTTACATGCACGATTAATTTCAAATTTGTACCCAAATGAAAACATTCTTCCAGAGAACATTTTTAAGAAAGTTAACGAGAAGAAATCTGGCATATGTTTGTTGCCAACTCTGAAAGAATGTTCCATGTTCAACAACAAAATGTTACAGTTAGAAAATGAAAAGATAGTGAAACTGGAAGCTATTGATAAAATAGAGCATATGGGAGCAACAATTATTTTGTCTGAAAATTTGAAATCAAAATTGGATTCATTAGAGAAGACTATATCTAAAACTGCTGGTTTTGAAAAGACTCTGAATGTGTGTTTGAATTGTCGTGTCATTTTAAGAAGGAATTTAAATGTTGAAAGAGGTCTGGTAAATGGAGCAATGGGTTATGTTGTTGGTTTTGTGAATTACAAAAATAGAGATGGAATTGAAATTAAAAGTTAAATTTGATGACATTGATGAAATAGAACAAATTTGTCGTTGTTCAGCTAGATTTTTGCTCGTGAAAGACTTATATGTTCGCCGAAAACAGTTTCCTATTTGTTTGGCATATGCGGTGACAATTCATAAGTCTCAAGGTTTAAGTGTAGATAGCGCTTTGGTGAACATTGGAAGTTCTGTGTTTAAAGAGGGTATGGCATATGTGGCATTATCACGAGTCAGAACTTTATCAGGATTGTACTTGATTGAGTGTGATGAAACAAACATTTGTGCAGATCTAGATTGTGTAAAAGAATACAATAGGTTAAGAAGAGAGTATGCTCCACATTTGCCTCAATATCCTCTGATTGAAAAATGTGTGGTAGGCAGAAAAAGAAGAAATGAGAGTAATTGCAGTGAGGTATCAGCAAAAAGGCATAAAGTAGATAAAAGTGTAATTGTAAAGAGAAACAAAAAGGATTCTGTTGAAGATGTTGTTGGATTTCAGTTTGAAAACAGTTCTGGTGTCAACTGCTATGCTAATGTAGTAGTTAATGTTGTTTTTTTTCTTCAAAATTTACAAAGACAGATTGTTGAAAATCGGGAACAAACATTGTGCTGTGTATTGAATTCTGTGTTAGACAAATGTAGTAGTGATAGAGCAAAAATAGAAAGTGTTTCAGAAATTAGAAATCTTCTAGATATATGTTCAGGTCAAAATCAATTTTCACAGAATATTCAGCAGGATTGTCAGGAATTTTTAATATATATGTTTGATGTATTACAAGATGAAGGAGTAGATATAAAAAATCTATTTGGCCTTTCTTATCAATGGCAACATGACTGTGATAACTGTGCTTCATCAAGTACTACTAGAATAGACTCTGAAAGATTTATATATTTAACTTTACCAGACTGCAAATCAGTGTCTTTCAATAATCTAGTTAAAGCAGCGGATCACAATATGGTGTGTACCCAATGTAAGTCTGCAATGCTGTCCACATTATTTCTACAAAATTATGGTCACTATGTTATTTTAATGTTCCAACGATGTAGACGTGATGGAACTAAATTGACAACTTCTATTAAAAATTTCGTGGCTTCTCAGTTATCGATATCAGGAAGAACCTTTGCAACTGTAGCTATTATTTTTCATGACGGTCCTTCTACAACATCAGGGCATTACACATGCTATATAAAAACTTCTAAAGGTTGGACCCAATGTAACGACACTCATTTGACTTTCAAACAGCGTTTGCCTTTTGGCTTTATAAATTCATGCCTAGTGTTTTTACAGCCAAAATTTAGGTAAAGGTAATTGGCCTATGAAGACGGGAGGAGTACTCATATATACTCATACATCTGACACTATTTGGCCAAATGGAAAGGTGCAAGAATGAGTAAAGAGTCATGACTGAAAAAAGGAGTATATTAAAATTTTGAAAATATTTCAGATGTTCTTGGAGCTTTTCTTGTAGAAAGTCGATGAAATGGATTTCTAAGTGAACAGCAAAGTACTATGCAACGAGAAAAGGACCTCCATGATATACTATTTGGCCTCAAGGAAAAGTAAGTCAATCAAAGATTAGCGTACATTTGTCATTTGTCAGTATATAAGGTTTTTTTTAAAACACAATCTTTTAGATTGTGTTTTTTTTTCCCGCTGTCATATGATGAGTAATTTGAACTCACTGCTTTAAGTGAAATTCAATATATTCTGAGAACAGCAAAAATAAACTATGTAGCATGTTGTAGAAGTTATTCTATACTTTGGATTGTGTAAATTAAATTGTATCCCCATTCTCTGACATCCACTCTCCCTCGCTTATCTTTGTTTGCTCCTTACTTTTGACCTCTTCTCTCTACTTCTCTGTGCTCAGTGCCTCACTCTACTTGTGTTATTTTCACTTGTGTTTATCTACCTTCTATTACTTCTTTTACAACAACTTCACTGCTCCTCTCTCATCGTTCTTCATCCCATTTCTTTTACTCTGGTTCCGTTACTATCCATCATTTCCTTTCTTTCAAAGTTCTTCTCTTTACTTTCATCACCAAATTATTTTCTCTCAGTACCACTGTTTTAGTCGTCTTCTCCTCTCTTTCCCTTTTTTTGCTCACTTACTTTTTTTCTTTTCTCACTCATTGTACTCCACCTCACTCAGTTTTTCTCTTAGTGTGTCTACCTTATAACTTCCTCAGTCCATTTCCTTCAATTGTTGTATATTATTCTGTCTCCCTTCATCCTTTCACTCTATGACTGTTCTTCACTTACTCTCAGTTATCTTCTATTCCTCATTCTTCTAAATGCATCCTTAATTAGACTGTTTTCTGTCTCAGTCATTATCTTTTTACTTACTTCTGTTTCCTGATTTAGTTTTGCTAACTCACATTGTTTTAGTATCTTTCTTACCTTCAGTTCATTTCTCTGTTCTTCTCTCTTTTTTCTTAGTGAATCTATATGCCTTACTCTTTGTAATTTGCTCTCCTATTTCTTTTTCCCTCTTTTTGTCCTTCTACCTTAGTTTATTTCCCTTTCTGTGTTCTTCACTCTAACTTTATTTCTAAATAGAGTGTTATGATGTTTTTAGCTCTTCATTTGTATCTTTTAATTTAAAATACATATTTTACTAATTATAACTTATTTTTTCTTCTCTCTTTCACAGATACCAACTGTAGTAAAAAAAATTAAAGTTACATTTATTATATGGTAAGTATGACTAAACAAATGTAGTTTGTTATCACCCTTTGCTTTAAGGTCACTAACATTTTCTCAATCTACCTCACTTCTGTGTTTTTACTCTGCTTCTCTCACTTATTCTTATTCTCCATGTTTACTCCCCTTTCCCTATTTACCCTCTCATATTCAACTTCTTTTGATCCCTATTCTTTACTTCACTTACCCTCTGTTCCCTTCCTTTGCTTCTTCACTCATTCTCTTTTTCTTAATTATTTACCTTACTCCTACACATATACCTCATCCCCCTCCCAACACATACACACACCTGTAAGATATACCCCACACACACACCACACACACACCTCATACACACAAAAAAACCTCCCACACACACTCCTCAAAAACACACACACATTCCATACACACACATACATCGAACACACATACACCCCACACTCATACACTTCTCACACATATTTCACACACCCTCATCTCTACCCACACCAAAACACTCCACACAACCACACCCACAGACACACCTTACACACCCACACTCCGACCTACACCCACTGACTCCCTGTAAGTCACACACACTGCATTACTTATCTTTTTTTGCTGTTTTACTCAAGCCCATTCAGGTACTGTTTCCTTTACTCTCTTTGTCCTCTCTCTTTGTCACTCACCATGTGTTATCCTAATTCAATATTTCTCCCTCTTTCACCCCTCTTTACTTATACTCTGGGTAGCGCACCGGGGAGCGTAACAAGGGGAAAACCAAGAGAAACAGTAAAATAATATTTTAGAGTGCTTTGAGGTAGGGTAGCTGTTGTGTTGTGTGGGTGATTTACTTACTGCACTCCTTCCACTCCTTTTCTCAGTCCCTCTGTTCTCACAGCTCCTCACTCCCGTTCACTCAGTCCGTCTCTCTTACTGTAATTGTCTCTGTTTCTTCACTCTTTCACTACTTGTTCATTATGCTTTCTCCCTGAAGTTCAAGCACACTACGTTATTTACATTTCTTTGCTGCTTCAATTATTCCATTTCTGTTACTTCTTCTTTTCTTCTTTCAGTTTTTTCTCTCTGTCAATCCACATGTTTTAACTTTAGTCGATTTTATCCATCTTATTTCATCCCTCTTTAGTTATGCACACTACTTTTTTCTCTCTCTCCCTCACCAGTGTTATTTAAATCTGGTTCCGTTATTACCTTTTATTTGTACATCATTTTTTCTCTTTCCTTTTACTCTTTACAGCCACTCACATTCTTCATGTGTCTCTGCTTTAGTATTCTTCTTCTCTCTTTCTTTGTTTCACAGCCTTATATTTTTTTCATTTTCTCTCTTACACTTCCTTATATCTTTTACACTGTTTTACTATGTATTACACAGTACCTCTGTGTTGCTCTCTCTTGCTGTCTGTCTCTTAACATTACTCTCTCTTTCTCTTTCTCTTATGCTCTCCTTCTCTTGTTTTTTTTTTCTTTTTTATTTTATTGCGCTAACGGGGCGCTCTCCGGTGCGTGCACCGGGAAGCGCACCCATGAGAAAAATGAAGTCAAGAGTGCTAAAAATTTTAGTAATTTTTTAAAAATGGGAGGTAGTTCTGAAAAGAACTTTTTTTATGTTTTTGTTGTTTTATATTTTTTTTATTTGTCTGAACATTTTTTTTTGTATTTTTTGAACAATTTTATGTTTTTTTTGGTTTTTTGGGGGGGAACAACGAAAAACAGGCATTAGAAAGGGCTCAACAGGAGCAAAAAAAAAAATTTACTTCTTGGGGCGTTTTGAGCACTTGTGGTTTTCAAATGCTCTATTAATTAAAATGATACTCATATTCCCATATGAAATTAGTTCACCACAGTAAATGCACACTAGCTTCATGTGCACAAAATTCTGTTGAATACTTGGGACCGTCTCCCTAGCCTCTGGTCCCGATAGAGTTTCCTGTGACGATGTACTGGCCACAGGCGTTGGTGGGTTATCCTGGAGGTGATGCAGCTCAGCAGCGCTGTAATTGATTGGATGCCACCTCTGCATGTGGCGGTGCATAGTATAGTTTCCAAAACTATACTTTTTGTTTGTACCTCTAGACAAAACATCTTCGCAAATGAGGCATGTCACCTATCGGGCATTGACCTTTTTTTGGTCTCGAGGGTAAGAAAAAAATTGCCATATAAAATTGGCTATGTGGTGGAATTTCCGGGGCACTTCACGCAAGAACTGCCTCGGCTCTACGTCCTCTTCCTCTTCTTCTTCCTCTTCCTCTGGGAGTTGGAAGAAACTGTGCAGGTGGTCCTTCCTTCCTAGGTGGTTGTGGTGGTGGTGGGGGTCCACCAGCTGCAGCTACTACAGATGTCATTATTTTAACAAGCAGAAACAGGTCTTCCTCTCACAAAGATGAAAGTCAGAGTGAGGAAAAAAGGAGGGGTTTTCATCATTTGGGAAAAAAATAGTTCTAAACCAATGAAAAGTGTTATTTACAGGTCACATGACCTGTCACCCTTATGTTACGCGTCCCGCTCTGCGCCCGGAGCGCTTCGGGTGTGCTGCGCTTCGCGCCTCATTCGCGCACCGGAGCACTTCCGAGTGCGCTAACGCGGTGCGTCATAAGACGCATTACGCGGCAACGCGATACGTCGCGCTTACGCGACGCATCACGATGTTGTTCTCGAACGCGGCAGTTGTGCAAACGGAACGTTTCCCGGTGCGCGGATTGGGTCGCGGCATAAAATTGAGCTAACGGGAAGCTACACGGTGCGCGGACCGGTAGCGAAACTAAAAAAAAAAAAAAAAAATTATATACATACAAAAATTATATTAAATACATATAAAATATATTTTTCCTTTAAAAGAAGAATACATTTAACAGCTTTTAATATTTGCTATTAAAAAACCATTGAAATTTACTGAAAAAACCATAGGTTATAGATCATATATAGTTAGGAATTAGCATTTACAAAACCTTAAAATTCACTGAAAAAACCATAGGTTATAGACCATATATAGTTAGGAATTAGCATTTATAAAACCTTATTTTACTCACACAAAACCATTGAAATTCGCATATTCAGTTAGTTGCACTAACTATATATCTCGCGCACCCGCAATCCACTGCTGATGATGTCACATATTACATCATTCATGACATGGTCAGTGACATCACTGATGACATCACTGATGACATCTCAAATGACATCACTGATGACATCTCATTTGACATGACTGATCACATCACTGATGACATCATTCATGTGATAATACGATGAACTTCTTCAGACTCTAATATAACCTTATATACACTCAGTGTAAACAGACACTCACAGACTGTCACTCATCCATGGAGTTAGTCACACACCTAGTCAGTCATGCAAAGAATCAATCACACCTCCATTTCCTCAACTATACAGTTATACACACCTTACTTATTCAAACAGATACTAACACATATTTACTCTCTTATACAATCCCTGATACAATTTCAGAATGATCCTTACAGCCACTCACACATTCACTGGCTCTTATGCACAGTTATTTATATATGTAAACTCTCACATATACTGTGTTTTACATATGTTCTTACTTTGACATGTAGCACTGAGATATCCATTCACTCACCAATACACTCATGCACACAGTCAACCGCCCATACAGCTGTTTCCACATGCACTTTTGAACCCATACATCTAGTGAATCAACTGCTCACACATCTATGATGCACAGAGTCATACACCTCCCAACCACCCACACACACACTCAGTCTCCCATACAAATACTTGGGCAACCAATCAATAACCCATATAGTTACTCATATAGCTACTGATCAACACATGCAGCAGTTTACAGAACAACAGACATAATGATGCACAAATTAAGACAGTTTAGTCACTAACCCATGCACTCAGTGAGACACATTTAATCACTCACTCATACAGTCAGTCATGCACCTACTAAATCCTTCATCCAGACACAGTACATGTGAGACTTGACATATATAAATAACTGTGCATAAGAGCCAGTGAATGTGTGAGTGGCTGTATGCATCATTGTGAACTTGTATCCAGGATTGTATAGGAGAGTAAATATGTTTTAGTATATGTTTGAATAAGTAAGGTGTGTATAACTGTATAGTTGGGAAAATGGAGGTGTGATTGATTGTTTGCATGACTGACTAGGTGTGTGTGTAACTTCATGGATGAATGACAATCTGTGAGTCTGTGTTTACACTGAGTGTATCTAAGGTTATATTAGAGTCTGAAGAGGTTCATCGTATTATCACATGAATGATGTCATCAGTGATGTGATCAGTAATGTCAAATGAGATGTCATCAGTGATGTCATCAGTGATGTCATTTGAGATGTCATCAGTGATGTCATCAGTGATGTCATTTGAGATGTCATCAGTGATGTCATCAGTGATGTCATTTGAGATGTCATCAGTGATGTCATCAGTGATGTCACTGACCATGTCATGAATGATGTAATATGTGACATGATCAGCAGTGGATTGCGGGTGCGCGATATATAGTTAGTACAACTAACTATATATGGAATTTCAATGGTTTTGTGTGAGTAAAATAAGGTTTTTTAAATGCTAATTCCTAACTATATATGGTCTATAACCTATGGTTTTTTCAGTGAATTTTCAAGGTTTTGTAAATGCTAATTCCTAACTATATATGGTCTATAACCTATGGTTTTTTCAGTGAATTTCAATGGTTTTTTAATAGCAAATATCATAAGCTGTCGAATGTCAAGTACGTGTTAAGTAAAAACATTTTCGTGTTTATGCACACTGATCTGCTTTGAATGCTGCCCCCCCCCCTCATTTCTATTAGGAGTACTCTCTCTTTGCAGATAGTGAAGGGTAGTTAACGCAGGCCTTTGCCCCCGTTGTAATCCGTCGTGCCTGCTTCTCTCTCCATTTGATTGATTGTTCTCTTTGGTTCATTCTCTATTTACAAACAAGCACAGAGTCGCAATACTCTGTTTAGTCTTTGCAGATAGCGAAAAATCGTGTAAAAAAACAAAAGGAATCGAGCAAAATCAGTAGGCCACTAATGGGATCTCTTTTTGACCTGGCTAAAATAGAAACATTAGGAACAACCTGTTGAAAATAGCAATGTGTATGTACATAAGCGGCGTTCATTTGTGTTCACAGTACCCCTTGTTGATTGTTTGAATCGAGCATTGAATTGTTCGAAGTTGGTTCTCTTAAGGATCTTCTCTGCCTGCAAACGAGGAAGAATAGGAATATTCTCTCTCCCTTTGCAGATAGTGAAGGGTAGGTAACGCAAACCTTTAACACGTCGTGCCTATTTCGTTCCTCATTGATTGATTGTTTGCCCGAACATTGACTGTTTGGGAATTGGTTCTTTTTGGAGGTATTCCCTGTTTGCAAATAAACGTAGGAAAATCTTTGCAAGTAGTGAAAGGGTAGGTAATGCGGACCTTTGTCCCCCGTTGTAATCTGTCATGCCTATCTACTCCCCACTGATTGATGCACCTGTTTCACCCGGACCATTTACTAGAGATAGGTCATCTGGCCCGACCAGAGAGCACCCCTAGTGAAAAGGACATATGCAATAATAACGAAGTGATCACTGTATCCTGTTAACAGAAACTTTAGCATGAAACAACCTGGAAAGAAAGGAATAGGAAAACGAAAATCAGTAGGCCACTGATGAACTTTTTATTAAATAACAAACAAAGAAACGATAACAATACGTAATGATAAAACCTATTATTGTCCTAGAAACAAGAAACGTTAGAAGTAAGCCCGTAATAGGAAACCTGAAAACAGTAAGAGAAACCAAGTGTGACATTGCAACGGCCACAAGGCAACGAGGCTTCATCGCCCCTCACTGCCCCAAAACGTGTCTGTCCCACCGCCTGCCACGCCCAAATAACGGCAAACTGGGAAAGATACAAGTCAGCAGACATCCGCCCCATTCTGGAAACTTCCAAAGTGCAACAGGTTTGCGGCTACGCCCAACCGGAAGCAACACATATAAGGCGGGTCCTGCTGCCAACCGTCGGCCAGGAGATCATCACGTAGGGTGTAGCCGGAGGAGAGGCCGAGGCCAGCGGGACCCGGCCAGGGGGATTGACAACACTGGAGAGTTGCAGGGGGGGAATGTCCGTGTCCTCGACCCTCCCCTCTCTCTCCCAGTCCGGCCACCATCAACCAGAGGCCGAGGCCGACGGGATCCGGCCGCGGTGGCGGTAACCCTGGAGAATTGCAGGTTAGACCCTCTCTCTCCCAGTCTGGGCCAGCATCCATGGAGGGCCTGGGAGTGGAGAGGCCACTGCACGAAAGGCCCAGGAGAGGCACCACACGCCAAGGCCTGCCCCACCGGATGAGCCAAGGAACCCGTTCATGGGGCCAGAGCAAAGGGCGTCCGGCCGCCATCCACCGGAGGTCCGGCCCAAAGACGGACGGGACATTTCTTCTTTCTTTTATAATGGCTGCGACAACACTGGGGGGGGATGTCTTGCACATGCCTCCGACCCCCCCCCCCTCGTCCTCATCGCCTGGTCCGGCCATAACAAATGTCAAGCGAGACGCCGTGGGGTGCACTGGGTGGGAGAGACGGTGCGAACAGGCCTCTCCCGCCTCCCCAGGTGGAGGCTTCCCAGCTGCACCCTCAGCGCTCCAGGCGCCCGGAAAAGGGTTCTTCCACTGTGGCGATGCTGCAACGTCTCGCCCGGCAGGGTGGAGCCCGTCCGCTCATTTGACCCCGCGTTCGCCAGTAGCTACCGAACTCTCAAAATGGCGGTCGACCTGGCAAGAGCGGGCCCAGCATAAAGAAATGGCCCGGTCACTGGTTGACTCCACCACCGTAGTCCTCCACGACCTTGAAGATTCTAGAGGAGCCGCGGGAGTCCCCGACCCCCGCAGACACCCCCGATGGGGAATGACTGCCATGATCGCCCATGGAGTGACGAAACTGTAGCCGCGGGACGTCGGCGCTCCCATGCTGGCGCCAGCCTCAGTTTGAATGACTAGAATCCTGCAGACCTCAGTTCCGGTGAAAGCACAGTGTGACCCGGTAGGAAAAATTGTTGCACCCCCTCCCCTTTTTGACTGATGGTTCAAACCACCGATCCTTTCCTTTGCCCTTTTAACGGAACTTTGGACTGCCTCCCCCCCCCCCCACGGCGCCCCACGCCGTTATTTGCTGGGCGGCAACTTACTAGACATCACCTTCGTGCCATCCAGATTTCAGCGCGTTCTGCTGCCTTGGTACTATTCGCACAACAGACCGCTACTGACAACCCACCCCCCGGGACGCCCCACGCCGGATACCCAAATCAGTGCGGCACCCAGGCAACATCTTCTGAATTTTCATAATTTGAAAGAACTAGTAACATGTCCTCATCAGGAATTTCCTCTTCAATCATCTCATCAGGAATCTCCTCATGAAAAGTCTGCAATGATGATTCTTGTAACTCTATGGTCTCCAAACATTAGATAAATTCGCCATCAAGAGATTGATCAAAAAAATCATTCAAGTCATCTCCTCCTTGTGAGAATATTTTATTATTGGTGCTGTCAATTTCATTAAATGTAGTGGATAATTCAAAAGAAATTGCCACGGTCTCTTAATTGTTTAAATGTTTTTACTGTTTTTGTTTTGTTGTATATATTTATAAGTTATTAAAGTTTTATATTCCTACTACTTTGTTGGAGTGCTATATATTTTTAATGTGACACATAATTGTAAAAACTTTGATGTACAAAGAGTCATCCCTGGAATCTTCCGCTTCAGGCTCGGTCCCCTCCCCAATCACAATACAGGATGGTTTTCAGATAGTAGGAACGCGTGTGGTTTGACGGATCTCATCAGGTGTGGGCCTTGATCTAATATAACTCCTTTGAAGAGGGGTGATTCTTTACAGCTGGGGCCATAAACTACATCTGCAGGGCTAGCTGATAGCCTGGACAATCGGACACAGAGGAAGAGGAGTGTCAGAGGGTGCGGTAGTGAATAGGGCGAAAGGGAGGTGTCGGGCGGGCACAGAGTGTGATTCTCAGGGAAGAGCAGCGCAGATGGGGGGAGGTTTATTGCCGATGCATAAGACAGAGAGCGGGGGTGACCAGTGCCTGGGGAAGATGCTTGCGAGGGTGGGGAGCCATGCTACGGATCAACAGCGTGCAGAGAGTGGGTCTGGTCAAGGCATCTAAAATGGCTGCCGTGCACGACAAAAGTGTGGCATTTCAAAAAAAGCAAGATGGCGCAGACAATGTTTTTCAACACTTCCTCATTTCCTTCGAATCGAACGTTAACAGACGTTGGTACATATTACCAAAGTTAAGCGATATTTATCGCTAACGATGCTTAGCAACGAATTTTTTACCGCTAAGCATCGTCAGAAATTATCGCAGATAAACCTTGCTATTATCAAGGTTTATCGCAAATGCGATAAAAAACGGCCGCAATGCATGAATATCGCTAAAAAGTCAGCGATATTCATGCATTACCGAGGTAATGCTCTTAGCCATGTTATCCACCTCCCATTGGATAACATGGCTAAGAACTGCTCAGGGCAGGTGTTAGTTTTTGGAGATATTCGCGCTTAGCGCGAATATCTCCAAAAGTTGGTAATAGGAGATAGATATCTTGCATGTTGTAATGCAAGTTATTGTGGTATATGGAACTCATACCATAATCTCTCAGGAAAACAGAAACTGATCCTTTTGGGACCGCCTGAGAAGGCCTAGGGGGTGAGGGGTACTCTACTTTGCCCCCTTTTCACGTTCCGAACTATTTTATTTTACTCTCTTCTGTAATTACACAAAATGGCAGCGATAAGATGCATCAGATACAGACAGTGAGAGAAAGGAGGCCGGAGATGAAGAAGAGATGTCAAATACACATTGGAGATAATATAGTGGGAGAAGGAAAGTAAATATGAGTAAACTTACCATGTAACATAAAAATGTTGCACTCTATACTATAAGTCTCATTTTATACTACAATCACTTCGCTACAACCTCATAAATTAAAAATAAAAATGAATAATGTCTCAAACAATTTTTGATTTCTAAATATAAATTTATTCTTCAGAATTTTCAAAATTTGAAAGAACTAGTAACATGTCCTCATCAGGAATTTCCTCTTCAATCATCTCATCAGGAATCTCCTCATGAAAAGTCTGCAATGATGATTCTTGTAACTCTATGGTCTCCAAACATTCGATAAATTCGCCATCAAGAGATTGATCAAAAAAATCATTCAAGTCATCTCCTCCTTGTGAGAATATTTCATTATTGGTGCTGTCAATTTCAATAAATGTAGTGGATAATTCAAAAGAAATTGCCACGGTCTCTTCATTGTGAGCCATTTTATTTTGAAATTGCTTGCTGTAAATTGCAGAAAAAAATAATCACTTTCATTTATCGTTTTTAGTAATACATAATATAAAACTAACTTTATCAAGTATTTAGTATAACAGAAGGACTGTAAATAAATAACAGAAAACATTTTTCAAATTATCTTAAAGTGTACAACATAGTTCCCCTTACAAATTAACAACTCACCTTTTTAAAAGTAGGAGAAGTGTTAGTACTGTGTAAATCAAACACCAGAAATTGAGCACCAAAAATTCCTCACAAATGTACCTCAGACAGTAGTATCACAAAATGGCTGTGGTTTCCTCTCATTTTAGATATATACATAACCAATTAACTTTCATCACACACAAATACAAAACCAAAGTAACATTTTAATTGGTTCTAAATTTCAACACTTTCAAATGTGTTTTCCCCATGCAATTTTCCATAGGACATTTAGATACGTCTACAGCCTGAATGGCTGAACGGAATTACACCAAACTTGGCAAAATGGTACATCAAACCTAAGAGGTCAGGGAGGATCTACTATGCCCCCTTATGGTCATTTGCCCCTTCGCTTTGGCCTCCTCTTGTCTCTCGATCCTACCGAGAGACAAGATGGTGGCCGCTACGGACTGTTTGGAATGTTTACAGACGCCGGAGAACCAATCAGCTTCGCAAAGCTCCATAACGCGAAAAGTACGCGAAGCGGAGCGCTGTTACAGATATATATCTTTTTTTGAACGTTAATTTCTCAAAATCCACTGGAGCACATATATTGAGACCTAGCAAAGGCACATCGGGCTACCAGTCCCTAATATGTTGCCAAGTTTCGTGCAAATCCATTCAGCCGTTCGATTATTATTATTATTTTTTATTTTTTTTTGCCCCGCGGGGCCCTTTTAAAACCTCCACATCAAACCTAGGGGGTCAGGGAGGATCTACTATGCCCCCTTATGGTCATTTGCCCCTTCGCTTTGGCCTCCTCTTGTCTCTCGATCCTACCGAGAGACAAGATGGCGGCCGCTACGGACTGTTTGGAATGTTTACAGACGCCGGAGAACCAATCAGCTTCGCTTCACAAAGCTCCGTAACGCGAAAAGTACGCGAACTGGAGCGCTGCCCGGTCCGCTGTTACAGATATATATCTTTTTTTGAACGTTCATTTCTCAAAATCCACTGCAGCACATATATTGAGACCTAGCAAAGGCACATCGGGCTACCAGTCCCTACAATTTTGCCAAGTTTCGTGCAAATCCATTCAGCCGTTCGGGCTAAAAGTGAGGCCAACCGCCCTATGGAAAACTCAATGTTAAAAACACCTTTTTTCTCAGCCCCCCCTTGACAAACCCCCCCCAAATTTTCAGTGGCTGCTCAGAAACAAAATGTTCCATTTTCCTGAAAATTTCAGCCAATTCCGTCAACAAACGCCAAAGTTATTAGACATAGAATTTTCAAAAATCCCATAGAGAAAAAATCCTAACTATATATACCTACTGGCGACCGTTAGGATTTTTTCTCTATGGGATTTTTGAAAAAAAGGGGGGTCCGGAAGGGGACTGGTAGCCCGATGTGCCTTTGCTAGGTCTCAATATATGTGCTGCAGTGGATTTTGAGAAATTAACGTTCAAAAAAAGATATATATCTGTAACAGCGGACCGGGCAGCGCTCCAGTTCGCGTACTTTTCGCGTTACGGAGCTTAATTTCCACATCTTGTAAATTGAGGTTAGGTAAATTCCTGTTCTCAGCGTACCTCTGAGCCCAATAGATGTAACTATGTCCAACAATCCAGACAGAAAACATGGTGAGAGAAGGTTCTCCTGCAGTCAGATGAAGTGTGGCAATGAAATGGCAGTTGAAAAAATAAGAGTGTAAAATGAAAAAAACTGTGGAGTTTCTGTGTTAATGAAGCAGTAAGAGTGATTGGTGGATTTTGATTACTGAAAACAGCAAGTTAGGGTGCATGGATGAGTTCTTTGAAAGATATATTTTGAGTGGTGAAGAAAAAATCATTAAATGAAAGAATGCACTGGATATGCAGGTGCACTGAGAGTTCAGAGTTCAATAGCAACATTGTTGTGTGAACTTGCAAACACCAGAGGTCTTCCAAGAGGTGGTTGCTATGCAAAAAAAGCAGAGAGGGCAGAGGGGGGGATGTGTTTTAATTTGAAAAAAGTGAGGGAAGAGTTTTCATTGGGTGACATGAGAGATATGTGTGAAGAATTACAGCATTTCTGTGCTTTTGATAGCTGCAGACTCTGGAGTGCATACCTTTTGCTCTGCTGAAGACAAATTGGTGTGTTTCTGAGACTGTTTTGAAACTCAAAGTATTTGCTTAGGTGAGAAAAGATTTCTTTAATTTAGATAGAGAATAGTGTGCTTTAAGGAGAAAATTATGAAGAAAGTTGTGTTTTTCAAATGTTGCTTTGTGTCAAGTGTTTTACAAATAGATTTTGTTTCTTTGAGAAATTGTAATTGGAGAAAATGTGAAGTATTAGTACTGACAGGGTTTTTATGTGCATAGGAGCTGTGGAGTGTTTTCAAATTATGACTTGTAAAACGTTTTTGAGGAAAAGGAATGGTTTTAATATTTATGACAAGGACATAATGGTGTATGCTTCTTTATAAGGCAATTGAGTGTCTTTGATGTTATTTTTTCCATTTTAATGTAAGACCTTTCCCTGTGGAGCAAATTGCTTGTAAATATGGTCCCACCTGTGCATGGCAAATTTAGATTTTGAATGTTTGCGTTACATAGCCGTGTTAAAAGTGACCCAAGCATGCTGCAAAGGCAATCAAAAAACGCTTTCATGTGTCTTAAGGACATTTTAAGTCATTTCCCCATGTGGAGTGTTTTTAAATTATGACTTGAAAATCGTTTTTGGGGAAAAGGAATGCTTTTAAAATTTATGACAAGGACATAATGGTGTATGCTTCTTTATAAGGCATTTCAGTGTCTCTGAAGTTATTTTTCCAATATTAAATTAAAAGACCTTTTCCCGTGGAGCAAATTCCTTGTAAATATGCTCCCACCTGTGCATGGTAAATTTAAATTTTGACTGTTTGAGTTACATAGCCATGTTAAAAGTGACCCAAAAAAGTTGCAAAGGCTTTAAAAAAAACTTTCATGTGTCTTGAGGACATTTTAAGTCATTTCCCCGTGGGCAGTGTTTTCAAATTATGAGTTGAAAATCCTTTTTGAGGTAAAGGAATGTTTTTAAAATTTATGTGCGCCATATGCCTCCAAATTTCTTTTTCAGGGGTGCAGCAGGGTGTTCTTGAGAGACCCCTGCACCCTCGAAAAAATTCCAAATTTGGGATGAGCTAATTGCTAATCGCAAATTGCACCTTCATTCCTATGGGTCTCCTGCTCCATGGAAATGAATGGGTAATTTGCAATTAGCAATTTGCTCATCGCAAATTAGGAATGGTAAAGAATCGCTATTTATTCCTTAAAGTTCGCTATTTAGGAAATGCAAAAAACTTTGATGATACATATGGCGGTTCATCTCTAACAAGATAAGAAGCTTAGGGATAGATTTATGAAGACTGGCGCATCACCAGGGATGTGCCAGTCATCCTGCGTCGCTGTTCCGACACCCATGGTGTGCTGCATTTACAATGCGGCGCACTATGGGGCAAAAACAGCACAGATGCGTGACGCATCTGTGCCGTAAAGGTGGCGCATTGCTGGAGTTGTATCGCAAGTGTGATGAAGCTCCAGCAAGGCTCAGGGGTGCCCCTGTCGTAGGGTTTCTGTTCTCACACAGAACTAAGCACAGAGGATTGGAACCTCGGCGAATTAGGGTGCCCCAAAACTGACCTTAGTACCCAAAAACCCCTTAACAAGCTAGGTACAGTGTCACATTGGATATAACAAACTCCCAATCTTTAGACAATTCAGAACATGAACTTACAGTACCTCAGGATACGTGGAACTCATGAACACTCGGTCGTTATATATTCATTACAAACGAGAACATGGAGTTAAGAAGAACACATGTGCATTTGAAATGTTTATTTACTAATGCCGTCTTCTGAGGCGTAGTATCTTAGATAATACAAGTACACATATTATCAGTAGCAAAATTACCAGCATAGTTACTAGTACATAAAAAGCGAATGGTGACAGTATGTTAACATGCTGTAAATGAATAAGAGTTAGCAACACTTATATTTCACCCTCCCTAATACACATATTATATTATTTGTTAAGAAGGTCTCTTTGGGTTGGTTTAGGGCGGGCCCATACCTTAGTGTCCTAGATTTGAAGGAATCACATCAGCATACACCAGCTCTCTCTTCATGTGAACCGCATCAAGTGTTGTGTATGTGTGTTCGGCAAAGCAATATAAAACGCGCCTCATGCCCAGAATTGGCAGAAGCTGCACTTATGTTATGACTATGAAGTCGTGGAGATCAGACCTCATAACAATTCTGTATCGTGTTGTCTTGAAACTTCAGCACTCGCTGTACAGATATAGTTTAACAAGCAAAGCAGATAGTAGAGCAATAACATATTATTCTCATGTAAACCACGATGAACTACTAGGTTGAAAGCTAAAGCAACAACTAAGTGTCGTGTGCAGAAGTTGCAAAAAAGGAAAAATGGCGTTTAAACCGGTAATGAGCCCATGCTAACTTAACACGGTGTAAAGATATGCAGGATCTACATGACACCCCCCCATGATCCGGAAACGAACTGAATAAGATAATAGAAGTGCCATCTCATGAGAGCAGATTGCAACTTTATATGTGCACGGTCCACAAGGTAAAACATTAAAAACGAGCAAAATTTAATGCTAAAAAAAAATAAAACAGCCAACTACTTTATCGAGGCTTAAGCCAATAGGCAAGCTAAATAATAAAAACTTGACAAATAAGTCAATGAATTGTCAATGAAATGCTAGTACTCAGCATATCAAACATGAAAAAGGTCTATGACATAACTGTGTATGCAAAATAAGCTGCAACAGCCTCCAATAGGAAGTCACCGTCTTCATCCGAAAACAGTTCCGCCATCCAACTTAAAAGCGGAAAAGAACATACGTGCTCTCCCAGCACCGGATCCTCTATCACCATCAGAGGACAGCTCGGTGGGTTTTCAAGAAAGCTCTGTTCCAAGAAAGACTGTGTTGCCGCCAGTAAATTCCAGGGACCAATTAGTCCATGCATCAATGCCACAGCCATAATCCTTTCGCCAGGACAAACCAACTCGTGAGTAATGATAGGACTCATCAGCTGATTAAAGTCGACGTCAGGAGAAACCGGACCGCAGAGACACAAATCAATGGCCCAATCGAAATCACAGGTCAGGCAGTGAAATACAGGCTGGACACAGGTGAAGTAGGAGAATCGAAAAGATAATCCATATGCCGTGCTTAATATCGCCAACGGCATTGTGCCATAATATTCAAGCATGCGATTGCGGAACAGCGTCAGCAGCTGCAGGGCGGGACCTTGCACAGGAAGGACATCCATATTTAAAAATGTAAAAAAGCACAAGAGCGTCCGCTGCTAATGCAAGTAAAACTGGGAATCCACCAAACAAAGTGGAAAAAATAGAATGAAAGAAAGCAGGGATGACTCCAAATATTTTCTCAAATGAAGTCACGAGACCACTGCTAACAACTTTAAAAAAATGTGCCAGGTCCTTTATGGAGGACGCGTTAAAGATAGTCCGAACCATCTCGCTGAAATGCAAAGGCGAATCAGTATTTAAAAGGGCCTGCACCTCTGTACGGGTGTTCGCTATGTGAAGCACGAAAGTTTCACGGGCCGAACTCAAGGCCACCTCTCTCTGAGACAAAAGAGCCCTTATTCTTGCCATGCCGTTGAAATCTGCACCCAAGGTTGGTATTTGTGGCCAGATTGAAAACTCCCTATGTTCATGTGTGGGAGGAAATAGAACATTTCTGCAGCAAATAACCCGTTCACTTACTGTTACGATAAAAGGAATACTTGTAATTAACCCACAACAATCTTCATTATTGAGCATCAAATAACTACCATTTTCCAACAACTTGAACGTGGGGATGATAGCAGGAACTGGCGTGCCTTGCAACACGCAAGCCATATTTGGTCGGTCTTTGTTGTATGAACCGTGTAACTGTATGTGCCTACACATTAGTGAATGATCTGGCGTCTCAGTGCATTCCTCTCCATTCAGATAAACTTCTTGGTCATCTTTGAAACATCTGTATGTGTATGGAAGCGACCAGACCTCGTGAAGAAAACCACTACCTAAAGGTTCATAACGACCTATTGGTACATATTTCATACAATTTGAAAACTTATATAAAGCAAAAGGCAGCGTTATTAAACCGTGGATAAGGCACGTTGCAGCATTGGCCTCTGCCACTGAAAAAGGCAAAGATTCTAACCTTTCAATATGTAACATTGAAAAGGAAGCATCACGCATTGACAGCAAGCGTTGTTTGTTAGTCAAATTGAATGGGGCAAATAAAGAAGAAACGTTCATGTATCCCCAGGGAACTTTACCATTTTTCAGAGTTTGAAGGGTCCAAGCAAATTGCAAGAATCTGAACTACGTTGCCAAAGCAGCCAACCTTTTGGATTTATACTGGAAATGTTAAAGGAAGAATTACGGAGGAGGGCCTGTAAATCACTAATGGACAACAGAGTAAAATTACTCCAACCATCATATTCCTCTAACTCCGGGATAGTAGGGGTGTTTAATATTTTAGAAGTAGCCAATCCAAAGCATGTGGTCTGGGAAATTGTTTCATTCAGAAACAACATATGATTCGGGATGAGACATGCACGGTGCAAAGCCTCAGTGCCTTGTACCTGCCAGGTTTGTGAACCCCAAACTGATGTAGATCCTGCATATCTTTACACCGTGTTAAGTTAGCATGGGCTCATTACCGGTTTAAACGCCATTTTTTCTTTTTTGCAACTTCTGCACACGACACTTAGTTGTTGCTTTAGCTTTCAGCCTACGTGCGTCAAGACGTATGCCTGCTTCAACCAGGCGCAGGGTTTTGACGCAGCTTTGTCCTATCTGATTGTAAATGCGGCACACCATGGGTGGCAGAGCAGCGGTGCACGTTAACTGGTGCATTCCTGGGGATGTGCTAGTTAACATCAATCTGCCCCTTTACATTTAAGTATGTGCAGGGGACACAGAGTCGGTGAGGCTTATCCAAGGTTAAGAAGAGATGAGTCCTGTTCACTGAAAAATTGGACATAGGCTTCACCTCCTCAGCATCGCTGGACATGGCTAAATAATAGCTGCAAAATGTTACTCTTGTTAAACAATTTTACTATTATAATCTCTGAGATTTGTCTCTTACTCTGCAACATCTCATTGTTGTTATCTTTCTTTAAAGATAAAGACAACATCAACATGAGCGACAATCAGCAATCAGTTGATTTCGACCTCATCATTGAACTCGTAATTGAAACATCAGTGGATGTTGATCCCTTGGATGATTTAAATCCTGAGGAGGAAGAAGAACGTGATGAGGATGCAGATTTGTCAGAATTGTATGACATAGGATGGGAAGCTGACGTGCTTGAGCCTATGGAACTATAAACATTTATTTAAAAAATGTATAACAAATAAAAAGTAAAAATGTAAACCGTTTAATTTAAAAATAAAGACACCTTCAAAAACAGGTTATGTGTAGTGTCTTCAATAAAATATTAAAATATGCTCATAAAATTAGATCAGATTCACATATAAAACAGCACAGGTAAAATGAATATAAATTCCATTTCTTTTCTGCTATTTCTGTAATCTAAATTTGCCAAGCACTAAAAAATCTTCTATGTAAAAATGTTAAGTAGTGTGTTAAGTTTTTGATGACTGTTATTGATTTACTGTTGGGTAATAGTGGTTAATAACATTTTTTATTATATTTTACCACAGATTCAACTGCAGATCATTTGAAGATTTCAGCATGCCAACCAAAGAAAGACTGAGAAAGGCTGCAAAACGTCAAAGACAGCAGGTCAATGAAAAAAAGCAGCAGTCCTCTAACAAAAATATTTGTCAAGTCACCAAGAAAGCACCGGGTAAGAGTACAAAAACATTCATAAGAAATATCTGTAGTAAAAAAAATATTACTACAGAAAATGTTTCAGTCCAGAAAAGGAGAAGCAATTCAAACGGAAAGGAAAGGCCAATGAAAAATGTTACTGCTAGAGCAAGAGATAACTCTGTGCATGATAGTAGAAGGAAACAACAGTTTAGGGACATTCGTAGACGAATGTTCCGCAACAGGATAATTGGCAATTTGTTAAAAAATATTAAGAAAGGTCAACAGAAAGTGGTTTTTTATAAGAGAAAAAAAATAGTTGAGAAAGTCATTGATCAGGTATTTGAAATTAAACGTAAGTTATTTATTTTGATAATCAATAGAATTAGGAAGCTAAACAAGGCAATTTATGATTTCAATAGAAATAGTAGATGGAAGAGAATAGTTAATCGTAGTAATTTTTGTGAAGTTTTTTCTGGAGAATGGATGCATAGTTCAAGCTCTGAGGCATTTTTTAATGAGGAGAGTTATTTCCAGGATAATGATTTGGTGCATGCAGTTGACACCAGTGGTCGAGCTTATGAAGTGAAAGATGGTTGTCCAGTTGAAAAAGATAAACTTGTGACAACAGAGATAGAAGAGGTGTTAGGTAATGAGGTTTTAGGAAGACGTCCTAAGGGTCCTGTGTACACCTGGAAGTGTAGTAGTATTTGCAGTGTACGACAGGATTCCATCAATTTGCTTTGTGATTTTATACGGTCATTTAATAAGAAAAGTTTGAAGCAGAAAATGAAGTTGTTGCAAGAATTAGATCCTTGCAGAGTGAGAGAAGTGACAGGTTTGCATGGGCATTCACTGGCTTGTCTTTCCAGGAGAGTATGCCAGAGTGTTTTTCATCATTTCAGGATGCTAGCAGTGCATCATAATAAAGTGAGGAAATTACTTAGAATGTTGTATTATGCTAAGAGTCCAGCAATTATGCTTAAACAATTATGCGCTGCTCTTTTGCATGGTTCTGAAATAGATGTGAAGAATATATGTGAAGAAATTGAGTTTTGTTACTTTGGAAGTAAAGAGGAGAATGTTGAAATTGACCAAGAAGAAGAGAGTAATGTGGAAGATAGTGTACAGGTTTCCAGTACAGATAATTTCCAGAGGGAAATTGCAACGTTTGAGGTGAAATCAAGTGAGAGGCCAAATTTCACTTGTGTGTGTTGTCGACGCACTTATTATAAGAATCAGACTAAGTTAGTGGATTTATATGCAAAAAGTGAAAGGGAAAATAATAGTGAATGGAAGGATTTTACAACATACTTGATGGTAGAAAATTGTTTTGATTTGGGATTGGATCAACGTGTGTGTACTTATTGTTGTAACAAATTAAATCAAAACCAGATGCCTGCTAGAGCAGTTCATAATAATCTGGAATTGGTTGAGATTCCTTCTGAATTGAAGGATTTAAATACTTATGAATCTATTTTGATTCAAAGTATCCATCCCTTTCAGGCTATTGTAAGAATGGAGCCAAAGACAGGGAAATTGCCTCCATCAGATTTACAGAGAGGATTAAAGGGAAGAGTTGTTTATTTGCCTCTAGATTTGAAGAAAAACATTAACACAATTGGAGTAGAAAAAGTGGAAGAGGAACCTCTGGTTATCTTAGTTAATGGGGTTCCGACAAAGAATAAGAAAATATGGCAAGATTTAGTGGATGTTAGGAAAGTCAAAAAGGCAACATTGTATTTGAAAAAAAATAATAAATACTATAAAAATGTATATGTTGCAGAAGAGGAAGTAAGTGAGGAAGAGGATAGCGATTTGTGTGCTGGTCAAATTGAGAAAGTAGAACCCTGTACTAGTGAAGAAATATATGAACATTATAGTGTTCATCCTTTGCATTCCAAGGAAGTCATGGGGAATGCTATTGAGTTGTTTCAAATGAAACAAGCCAAAGGGAGTCCCATTAGTGTTTGGGAGGAAAGTTTGGAAGCTCAGTGTTTCCCACAGCTTTTTCCAACAGGTCAGGGAGGAAGATATGATGAGCGACCTCATCAAATTCCTGCTTCTGAATACCGGACTTTGCGATTGTATGCAGGAGATGCTAGGTTTCGACAATGCATTCCCTATTTGTTTCATCTCCTGTTTGAAAGCGATCTGTCTGGACTGTCATATGCAGTGAACCACATCTTGAAAAGTGGTATACACATGCAAAACATGTCGGCAAGTGACTTTATGGATAAAGTCAATGTCCAAGACAGTATTTTGGATTCTCACCTGATTAATCTCATGGCGTGTCAGCGTGGTACTAATGAGTACTGGTACCGTCGTCATGGTGATTTAAAATGTATGCTGAGGAACTTAGGAACTCCCACATGGTTCCTCACTCTGAGCTGTGCCGAGTATGGCTGGGAAGACTTACTTGAATTTCTACGAGAGGCAAATGCAAACATCGAAAACATCGAATTCAAGACACCCGGAGAACTGTGCTCTTTGGATCCAGTCAATGTATGCAGGTACTTCAATCATAGATTTGAAGCTATGATGTCTTTCATCATGAATAAGAAGAATCCACCTCTTGGAGAGGTGTTGGATTTCTTCTGGAGAAAGGAGTACCAAGCAAGAGGTGCTCCTCATATACATATGCTGCTGTGGATCAAGGATGCACCTAAATTTGGAACGGATCCAGAAGAGTCAGTGATGAGTTTCATACAACAGTATTCTACGTGTGCTGTTCCAAACGCAAAGGAGAATAAAAGCCTAAGAGAAAAAGTTCTACGTTTCCAAAGCCATCGATGTGGAAAGTACTGTCGTCGTAAATTCCGAAACAAGGACAAGTTCTACACCAAATGTCGTTTCGGCTTTCCACGACCGGTGATTTCTAAAGGAAGAGTAAACAGTTTGATGTCTTCGCTGCGACATAATGTGATGAAGAAATCACCTAAAAACACATACAATTTGAAGAGGAACGAAGAGTCCAAGTACATCAACGACTACAACCCGGTGATTTTGTCCATGTGGAATGCTAACATGGATATACAGTTTGTGGCTGATAACTGTATGGCTGTGGCTCGGTATGTGACATCTTACATCACCAAAAAAGAGAAGACAGAATTGAAGGATATGTGGGAGGACATTTCACATGAAAAGAGCCTCAGCAAGAAGTTGTACAGTTTCAGTCAGAAGATGTTGTCGCATCGAGAAATCGGAGCTTACGAATGCTCTGACCGGTTGTCTTCAGCAAGTCTCTATGCCAAGTCCAGGAGTATCGTTTGGGCGAGTCTTGGTCTTGCTGCAACGCGTAATCGAGTTCTGAAACCTGTGCGGGAAATTGAGTATTTGGCGGAAAAGGAGCCAAACAGTACCGACATTTTGAAGACCAACATGTTGGATACATATTATCCAAATCGAAGCAAACACCTCGACAATGTTTGTCTGTATGAGGTTCTTCAAAATTACATATTCAAGAGGAACATCAAAGAAGATACTGAGAAAGGAGTGTATGCTGTAATAGGAAGTGAGGGATGTCTGGTCAAGCAAAGAAAATGCCACTTGGTAAACCATCGAAAATTGAGTGGCGATTCTCCTGAAAAAAAGGAGTTTTTCTATTTAGCACTTTTGCAACTTTTCAAGCCTTGGCGTGCAGAAGAGGAACTGCTTGGAGATTTCCTCTGTTATGAAGACTCTTTCAATGCTGCCAAGGAGACCATAGAATGTCCTGCTTTTCCCAAATATGTAGAAATGTTGAATGCGGAAATTGAGCAGGAAGCAACGATTGCAGCCGAGATTGCCAGAGACAGTTCTCAGGACAGTCAGAGTTCTGCTTCATTGAGTCAGGATCCACTAGGAGGACCTGTTATCGAAAATGAAGCTGCCACTGCTATGAATGAAGTGGAAAGAGCCATGGCACATGCTCAGGAGGATGCGGTTAACTTAGAAGAGTTGGAAAGACAACTCAACGTTGAGCAGAGGAAAATATATGACGAAGTTACCATGCAAATTGATCATGGATTAAGTCATGACAAGAAAGAGTGTTCATGTACGTCGTTGAAGCCTGTCCGACTGTACGTGAGTGGAGAAGCGGGAACTGGAAAAAGTTTCCTTATTAAAGCAATTTCATGCTATTTGCAGGAAAGGACAGAGTCATCGCTGTCTTGTGTTGTCACCGCTCCAACTGGACTGGCAGCACATAACATTAAAGGGATTACTTTACATCGTTTACTGATGCTGCCAGTGGAGCATGACAACAGATTACAATATCACAAGCTATCTGGAGATGCTTGTTTTGAAGTTTCAAGAATCTTGAGCAAAATGAAACTTCTTATCATTGACGAAGTAAGCATGGTTTCCAATGTCATGCTTGCGTTTGTGCATTTGAGAATGCAAGAAGTTCTCAAAACAGAGTATGATGTGTTATTTGGTGGCAAACACATCATTGTTTTCGGAGATCTTCTGCAGCTGACACCAGTGAAAGGGCAACCTGTGTTCAAAATGCTCACGCATGAAGATACCAGGAAGTGCCTAGGGAGCATTGGCAACGTCAATATATGGTTAAACTTCAATTATGCTGAACTGCATGAAAATATGCGTCAGGCGAAGGATGAAGTTTACAAGAGTATTCTACAAGATGTTAGAATTGGAAAAGTGACCGAGCATGGGAAAGAAGCTTTACATGCACGATTACTGTCAAATTTATATCCAGAACAAGATGTTGTGCCTGAGAATATTTTTCAGAAAATTACTGAGAAGAAATCTGGAATATGTTTGATGCCAACTCTTGCAGAATGTGCCAAATTCAACAACAAAATGTTGCATTTGGAAAAGCAGGAGATTGTGAAACTAGAAGCTATTGACAGAGTAGAGCATATGGGATCAACAATTATTTTGTCTGAGAATTTGAAATCAAAATTGGATTCATTAGAGAAGACTATATCTAAAACTGCAGGTTTTGAAAAGACTCTGAATGTGTGCTTGAACTGCCGTATAATTTTAAGAAGGAATTTACATGTTGAAAGAGGTCTGGTAAATGGATCAATGGGTAATGTTGTTGATTTTGTGAAATACAGAAATAGAGATGGAATTGAATTTTTAAAAATTAAATTTGATGGCATTGAGGAAGTACAGGTAATTGGTCGTTGCTCTGCTAGATTTTTGCTTGTAAAAGACTTATATGTTCGCCGTAAGCAGTTTCCTGTTTGCTTGGCATATGCGGTGACAATCCATAAATCGCAAGGTTTAAGTGTAGACAGTGCATTGGTGAATATTGGCAGTTCTGTGTTCATAGAGGGTATGGCATATGTGGCATTGTCACGAGTTAGAACTTTATCGGGATTGTACTTGATTGAGTGTGATGTCACAAACATTTGTGCGGATCTAGATTGTGTTAAGGAATACAATAGGTTAAGAAGAGAGTATGCGCCACATTTGCCTCAATATCCTTTGTTTGAGAAACGTGTGGTAGGCCGGAAACAAAGAAATGTGACAAATACTAGGGAGGTTGCAGCAAAAAGACGAAAAGTCGATGAACCTGAAATTATAAGCAGAAACAAAAAGGATTCTGTTGAAGATGTTGTTGGTTTTCAATTTGAAAACAGTTCTGGTGTCAACTGCTATGCTAATGTAGTGGTTAATGTTTTGTTTTCTCTAGAAAATGTAAAAGAAGAGATTGTGGTCAATTCTGATCAAAGATTTTGCAGTTTGTTAAATTCTGTGTTAGAGAAATGTAGCACAGATAGAACAAAAATAGAAAGTGTGTCTGAAATTCGAAATCTGTTAGACAGATGTTCAGGCCAAACACAATTCTCTCAAAATATTCAGCAAGATTGTCAGGAGTTTTTAATGTATATACTTGATGTATTGCATGCTGAAGGTGTAGATGTAGATCACCTGTTTGGGCTTTCTTATCAATGGCAGCATGACTGCGAGAACTGTAGGGTATCAAGTAGTACTAGTGTAGACTCAGAAAGATTTATATATTTAACTTTGCCAGACAGTAAATCAGTCTCTTTTAATAAACTAGTAAAAGCAGCTGATCACAACATGGAGTGTAGCCAATGTAAATCTGAAATGATGTCCACATTATTTATACGAACATATGGCCAGTATGTTATTTTAATGTTCCAACGATGTAGGCCTGATGGAACAAAATTGACAACTTTAACTAAAAATTTTGTGGCTTCACAGTTGTCAATATCAGGAAGGACTTTTGTAACTGCAGCAATTATATATCATGACGGTCCTTCAATAACATCAGGACATTACACAGCTTATTTAAAGTCTAGAAACGGCTGGCCATTCTGCAATGATTCTGTTTTAATTTTCAAAAAAAAATTGCCGTATGACCTTAAAAACTCTTACCTGGTGTTTTTAAAACCAACATTTTAGGGAAAGAATCTCGGGATGTGCTCTGAGGAATTTCAAGAAGTTCTAATGGCTCCTACACGATTTGGCCTTGAGGATAAGTGTAGTACAGAGACATAACTTCTTACCATAACACTGGACGTCATGTTGAAATAACTGCACTTTGAATGAATTCAGAAAAACTGTTTCTTTTTATAAGCAAATTCAGCAGCCAATCAAAACATGGAGTAGAGGGAATGTAAGTCTGCAATGCTGTCTACTGTTTTATATTGCTTTGTGATTAAAAGTGATGTAGAGAATTTAATAATTGTAGTAGTCATAGAGATAGTGTAAGTCTGCTTCATAGTAAGCAGTATCAGTGTCATAGGAAATGTAGAACATGAGTGACAAAGAAAGGTAAGATATTAGTAATCCAGGATTGTGAAAATGATCTTCAACATTTTAATGCTGAAAGTTGCGGAAATACAACATGACGGGATTGGCTTACAAGAATTCCAAGAGTTATAAATGGCTCTGACACGATTTGGCCTTGTGGAAACGTGTGGTAGAGAGCGAGAAGTCATTTATTGTATGTAACATGTTTTTGAAAACGATGGAGGTTTTCTTTCAGAAAGTGGCGGGTTGAAAGTAATAACAGCACAACAGAGTGTAAGCTGTTCATAGGACATCCTTCGCCGTCATGGAAAGTAAGTTAACTTTAAGGAGTTCTGAATTCTGATTTGTTATGTTGTATGGGTTTTTTAAACACAATCATTTTGATTGTGTTTTTTTTTCCCCGCTGTTATATGATGAATACCTTCAAGTCACTGTTTTTAGTGAAATTTGATACATTCTGAGAACAGCAAAAATAAACCATTTAACATGTATAATTAATTCTGTTCTGTTTGCATTTATGATGTACATGTAGAACTGTGTAGGAGGCATGGAGAAGGTGAGGCTTCTGTAAGTGTCAAAGTTGTTGCATACAGTGCTCATATTCTACGTAGTCTTTCATATGATAGACTACATTTCCACAATGAGATACCTAAGCAAAGGAAACACAGGTGATATGATTGTGGAATGAGGAAAAAAAATTGCACGTTTTTCAATTATATTACCTGTGTTTCTTAACATTACACATCACATTGTGTAGATGAGGTTTAGGCCTGTTCCTGGAGACAGAGGAGGTCTAACATTTGTCCAAGAGTGCAGTCGACATGACACACTTGGTTGGTAGGCCTGCACATGTATTTTCTTCTCTGTATTCTTCAACAAACCTAAATTTCATCTGCAACTCTGAGTGGGACTTACATGAAACAAATCTGTGAATAGGTTACACCTTATCGGCATATTGAAACAATGATTTAAAATGTTAGGCTGAGATTTATGATGACCGTGCGCCTCATTTGCTCCGCTGTGGGTCACTTTTGTGTAAAACATGCACCATGTTGCAAGATAGGTTTCAGTTCATCTCCAGCAAGATACCATCACTTTGAAATGTATATAATTAGCACTGTGTAGGGGACATGCAGAAGCTGAAGCTTTTCTAAGTGTCAAAAATTGTTGTATACACTGCTCAACTTCTGTGTACTGTTTGATATGGTAGACTCCATCTGCACTATGAGATACCTAAGCAAAGGCAACACAGGTAATGTGATTGTGAAATGAGGAAAATAAACTCCACATTTTTCAATTACATCACCTGTGTTTCCTAAGTTTACGAATGACATTGTGCAGATGAAGTTTAGGTCTGTCCACGGACACAGAAGAGGTCTAGCCTTTGTTCAAGAGTGAAGTGGACATGACTTACTTCATTAGTAGGCGTTCACATGTATTATCTCCTCTGTATTCTTCAATAAGTGTAAATTTGATCTGCAACCCTGAGTAGGCCTCACCTTAAACAAACCTCTGGATAGGCCACACCTTATTGTCATCCTGAATCAATTATTTAACATGTTAGGGACAGATTTATGATAGGTGTATGCCTCTTTTGCGCCACTGTGCGTCACTTTTGTGACGCAGTCGCGGTTGAAAAGATTTGCTATGAGGGGACAAAATTATAAAATGATGAATCTAGGCAGATGTGTCATGCTGTAAAAAAACAATGCCACACGAAACCGATGCAGCAGTCATGCAAAAGATGCACAATGTTGCAAGATAGGACTCACTTCATCTGCATCAAGATACTATTAGTTTAAAATGTATATTTTTAGGACTGTGTAGGGGCATGGAGAAGCAGAGGCTTCTGTAAGTGTCAAAGTTCTTGAAAAACTATTTGTCCTTCAATCTTTTCCCTTGTTTTTTCTAATTTATTAAAAACATGTTTTAATATTTTTCAAATGTTTGTTCTCTCTTTCACAGATTTTTTAGTATAAAAATAACAAATGACTAACTTAACGACAATTATAAGGTAAATGTTTTGTACTCTTTTTGTTATATTTCTATCACATTTAACTTCTATTACTTCCACTGCTTCTTTTGTTTAAGAATCACTTTCCTGCCTTTGCTACTTCCCTCATTCCTTTCTCTATTACTTAATTACTCTACTCCTTCACTATTTTTCTTAGTCCCTCTATTCTCATACTTCTTCACTCTTGGTCACTCACTCTGTCTCTATTACTTTCACTGTTTCTGCCTGATCTAAATTTTTTTTAAAAAAAGAACAGTAAGTATAAGGGAAGGAAACAGACAGTTATGTTAAAAGAAAGACAGCTATAGGGAGTAAACTAGGGATACTGTTACCCGCAATCCTCTGCTGATGATGTCACTGACCATGTCATGAATGATGTAATATGTGATATCATCAGCAGTGGATTACGGGTAATAGTATCTCTAGTTTACTCCCCTATAGCTGTCTTTCTTTTAACATAACTGTCTGTTTCCTTCCCTTATACTTACTGTTCTTTTTAAAAAAAACAATTTTTGGGTCCGCTCCCGGTTCGCGTACCGGCGAGCGAACTGGGAAGCGAACCAAGAGAAATAGAGGTTGGCAGAGTTCCAAATATTCTACCAATTTTTTAATAACGGGGAGGTAGTTCTGAAAAGAACTTTTTTTTATTGTTTTTGTTGTTTTATATTTTTTTAATTATTTTTCTGAATTTTTTTTACTTTTTTTGAATTTTTCTGAACGGTTTTATATATTTTTTGTTTTTTTTTGGGGGGGGGAAACGAAAACGATTCATTGTAAAGGGCTCAACAGGAGCAACAAAAAAAAAAGAATTTATTATTTGGGGCGTTTCGGACAAACTGGAAGATGATTGTCAATAGCTCTGTTGATCAGAGTGATGCTACTTTCTCTGTAGCAAATGAATCCATTGCAATGTACGCAGATTTGTTTTACTTCCCCAAATCTCATTTGTATATTTGGCACCATCTCCCTGCCCTCTGGTCCCGTCACTTCCGGTACAACAGATCTTCTGGCCATAATAGGGGGATTATCTAGATCGTTACGAAACTGTGCAGCACTGTAGTTGTTAGGATGCCACCTAGTCATATGGCGATGCATTGTGTAGTTTCCGTAACTGTATTTCTTCTCGGTCCCTCTGGACAGTCTATCTTGACATATAAGGCAAGTTACGTATCTTGCATTTCCTTTTTTCTGGCCTTTGGGAATTTTAAAAAATTGCCAAATGAAGTTTTCTTTCCGGTGAGACCTCCTGGGCTCCTCAGGCAAAAACTGCCTCTCTTCCTGCTCTTCCTCCTCTTCCTCTTCTTCCTCTTGTTGCTGAATTATAACTTCAGCAGGTGGTCCTGTCTTCCTTGGATGTGGTGGAGGTGGTGGGGAAGCACCAGCTGAAGCTACTAAAGAAGCCATTGCTCACTGGTAACAAAGGGTCTTTCTCTCACAAAGATGAAAGTCAGAGTGAGGAAAGAAGGAGGGGTTTTCATCATTTGGGAAAAACAATAGTTCTCAACCAATGAAAAGTGTTAATTTTAGATTACATGACCTAGTCTTACATCATTAGGAAACCAAAAGTGAAATGAACCAATGAAAAGTGTTATTACCAAGTCACATGACCTGCTGTGTTTACGTTACGCGCTTTGCCCCGCCTCCCGGTTTGCTTCCGTGAACCTGCGCTTCGCGCCTCGGTTCGCGTACCAGTTCGCTTTCGGGTACGCTAACGTAGCACATCATATGACGTATCACGCGACAAAGCGAAACGTAATGCGGACGCGAGGCGTCACGATGTTGTTTTCTAACACGGCAGTTGCGCTAAAGGAACGTTTACCGGTTCGCAGACTATTTCGCGGCATCAAGGTCAGCTAACGGGAAGCTTCCCGATTCGCGAAGCGGGAGCGAAGAAAAAAAATTATTAAAAAAAAATTATTAATAAACATATAAAATATATTTTTGTATTTAAAGAAGAATACATTTTACAGCTACAGATATTAGCTTTTAAAAAACCAATGAAATTCACTGAAAAAACCATAGGTTATAGACCATATATAGTTAGGAATTAGCATTTACAAAACCTTGAAAATTCACTGAAAAAACCATAGGTTATAGACCATATATAGTTAGGAATTAGCATTTACAAAACCTTATTTTACTCACACAAAACCATTGAAATTCCATATATAGTTAGTTGCACTAACTATATATCGCGCACCCGCAATTCACTGCTGATGATGTCACATATTACATCATTCATGACATGGTCAGTGACATCACTGATGACATCACTGATGACATCTCAAATGACATCACTGATGACATCACTGATGACATCTCAAATGACATCACTGATTACATCACTGATGACATCTCAAATGACATCACTGATAACATCTCAAATGACATCACTGATGACATCTCAAATGACATCATTGGTCACATCACTGATGATATCATTCATGTGACAATACAATGCATCTCCTCACACTTTCATATAACCTCTGTTACACCCAGTGTTAAATACAGAGTATAATTTTTTAAACCATTGACACACCAATACTAGTTACTACATACGCACTCACTGATTCCTATGTTTACACAAACACTCACTTATTCACCCATACAATCATTCATACATACAATCACTCATCTTTACAACACTATCATATGCACTCATACACCTATACAGACACTCACACTCTGCCACTCATCCATGGAGTTACTCACACACCTAGTCAGTCCTGTAAAGAATCAATCACACTTCCATTTTCTAATCTATACAGTTAAACATAGAGCACCTTACATTTTCAAACATATACTAACACATACTTACTCTCTTATACAATCATTGATACAAGTACACATTGATCTGCACAGAGTCACACATCTCCCAGCCAGCCACACACACACTCAGTCTCCCATACAAATACTTGGGCAATCAATCAATAACCCATATAGTTACTCATATAGCTACTGATCAACACATGCAGCAGTTTACAGAACAAAAGACATAATGATGCACAAATTAAGACAGTTTAGTCACTAACCCATGCACTCAGTGAGACACATTTAATCACTCACTCATACATTCAGTCATGCACCTACTAAATCCTTCGTCCAGACACTTATACATCTACTCATTCTTCAATATGTAAGACATATTTTAACTTTACAGAAACATACAGTCACTGGATGTTGTCATCAGTGATGTCATCAGTGATGTCATTTGAGATGTCATCAGTGATGTCATCAGTGATGTCACTGACCATGTCATGAATGATGTAATATGTGACATCATCAGCAGTGAATTGCGGGTGCGCGATATATAGTTAGTGCAACTAACTATATATGGAATTTCAATGGTTTTGTGTGAGTAAAATAAGGTTTTGTAAATGCTAATTCCTAACTATATATGGTCTATAACCTATGGTTTTTTCAGTGAATATATATATATATATGTGGAGAATTACATTACTCATGACCAAAAGGCATAACTGTGATTATGAACCCTTAGTGATTATGAACCCTTAACAGTACCTCCCAACAAAGGTCTTCTCACTGGACGGGGTTTCTCAGGGTGTAAGGCATGAAAGATCTTGACCAATCTTGGGGCATTGACATTATTTTCGGGTTCCCATGATCTTTCTGATGTGTCGTATCCTTTACAATCAATTAAATAATACAAACGTCCTTGTATGCGTTTTGAATCCACTACCTTCTTAACCTCATATTCGAGATGATCTCCTACGACTATTGGTGGGGGGAGGTGCATCAAGTCGTGTAGATGGGTTGTATGGTTTAAGTAGTGACACATGAAAGACTGGATGAATTGCATAGTCTTTGGGTAAATCTATTCTGATGGAAACTGGGTTTAAGATCTTTTCTATTGGAAATGGCCCTATAAACCTTGGTTTCAATTTTTTAGGACCTTCCATCTGAATGTTTCTGGTTGACAACCAGACTAAATCTACTACCTTGTAAGGTGGTGTTGGTAGTCTGTGTTTATCAGCTGATTTCTTCATCTTAGCTTTACCTTTTGCCAAACTTTTTTTAACATTTTTTGTAATTTAATCAGTCTTTATGCTACAGCTGGCATAAGTTGCTTAACATCTGGAAATGTGATTGGAAGTGATCGTGGGTGTAGACCAGTTAGGAAATAGAATGGTGAACAACCTAAAGCTGCGTGTATGCTGTTGTTATATGAGAATTCTGCCAAAGATAATACCTCATCCCAATGTGCTGATTGAGTAGAAATTAGTAGGCCTGGGCGGTAAATTTCATTCCATTCGCGGAATTTGCAGAATTTGGGTAATTTCGCGTTCCGCGGAGAACTCAAAATTGCCGCATCCCGCATCTTCGTGAAATTTTTAGCTTGTTCGTCTTCTCAAATACGTGTTCACGAGATATTTCCCCCGAGAACGCAAACAGCTATTGCAAACAGTAAAAAAGCATCACGAACAAGCAATTCCACGTGTTCGTGGAATTTCTGCGTGTTCACGGAGATTTTATACCGTTCCGAGGATATTTGCATAACGCGATAATGCAAATTCCGCAAAACCCCTTGAAATTAGACATCTTAAACTTTGTTCTAGGCATTGGTTTAATTTTTCAGTTTGGCCATCAGTTTGAGGATGAAAAGCTGATGATAGTGCTAATTCTATTCCTAACAGATGATTTAATTGACTACAAAATTTTGAAATGAATTGAGGGCCTCTGTCCGAGATCATTTTACTTGGAAGCCCATGGAGTTTCACAATGTTGTTCAAGAATATGTGACTGATGTTTGTTTCTGACTGTAATTTTTTTAATGCATGAAATGTCCCATTTTTGACAAAAGATCAACAACCACCAGGATTGTGGTCATTCCATGGGATTCTGGTAGATCAGTAATGAAGTCTAGACTGATTGTGTGCCAGGGTAGGTGAAGGATGGTCATTGGTTGTAAAAGTCCTGTAGGTAGGGAATGAAGGGATTTTTGTCGTTCACATACTGGACAGGCTTTTACGTATTCATGCACATCAGTTTTCATATTTTCCCACGAAAAGTTTCTTTGGCATACCCTTAAGGGTTTTATTTATTCCGGGATGTCCAGCAGTACCAGAATCATGATTCCATTCTAATACTTGTAGGCGTAATTCCTTGCTAGGAACAAATAGTTTATTCTTATGAAAGAAAAAAACGTCTTGAGTGGTGTGATTCTTCTGAGATAGCCAGTGATTCACATCCATTGTCTTTTGTGCCTTTTTAACATTTTCAAGGAATTTATCTGAATGGATTACTGCAGCTATTTTCTCAGTAGGGATAATACTTGGTGTTTGTGTGTCTTAATCCCTATGTTTATTGCAAACTAAACGTGACAGGTTATCTGATAGAAATTGTTTTTGGTCCTGGCCGGTAAGTTATTAGGAAATCAAATTCACAAAAAAACTGTAGCCATCGCATTTGTCTAGGGGTAAGAGCTTTTACTGTGGAAAAGAAATGTAAGTTTTTGTGATAGGAGAATGATGGTGTGTTTTACTCCTAATAAATGATGTCTCCATTCTTGAAAAACTGCCTTAATAGCTAGTAATTCGCGTTCAGCTATGGTGTAATTTTGTTCTGCGGGTAACACTTTTCGTGAATAAAAGGCTATTGGATGTAAATGTCCTGATTTCAACTCTTTTTGCATTACCTCACCACCCAAAGCAGATTGAGAGGCATCAGCCTCAACAAAAAACGGTCTATCTGGGTCTGGATGAATTAAAATGGGGGCTGAAGTAAAAGCCTTTTTTAGCTGCTCAAAAGCCTGAGCTGCTTCTGGAGTCCAATGGAACTTTTTTCCCTTTTTTAACAATTGTGTAATAGGAGTCACAATCTCGGAAAATTTTGAAATGAAGCGTCGATAAAAATTAGCAAACCCCAAAACTCTTTGCGTTTCTTTAACTGATTCCGGGGTAGGCCAATTCAGGATTGCTTCCACCTTTTTTGGATCCATGGTTATCCCCTCGGGAAAGCGCCAGTAACCTAGGAATTCCACTTTTGCAGTATTAAAAACACATTTCTCTAACTTCACGAATAATGAATTGTCTTGTAGCTTTTGCATTATGGTACGAATATGTTGTGTGTGTTCTTGGAGTATATCAGTATATCATTAATGTACACCACTACGCAGATGTCCAAAAGATCATGTAATACTTCATTGATGAAGTACTGAAATGCTGCTGGGGCATTGCAAAGACCAAAAGGCATTACAGTATATTCAAATAAGCGATATGTAGTACGGAAGGCAGTCTTCCACTCATCTCCTTCTTTAACATGATAAGCCCCGTGCAAGTCTAATTTGGTATACACACTTGAACCCTTCACTTGTTTTAATAAAACCGTAATCAGAGGTAGAGGGTATCTGTTCTTTATGGTAGCTTTATTCACTGCGCGATAATCGATGCACGCTCTCAAATCGCCAGACTTTTTAGCCACGAAGAAAAGTGGCGATGAAACTGGTGAAGTAGAGTGGGAATGAAGCCTAATTGCAGTAATTCGTTCAAGTAAGATCTTAGGTATTGATTTTCTAGTTCTGTCACAGCGTAAATCCTGCTACAGGGTAGAGTGGCTCCGGGAATCAAATCAATTCTACAATCGTAGACCCTCTGCGGTGGTAACAAGGTCCCCTTAACTGGGTCAAAAACATCAAAGAATTGATCAAGTGATCGCCTTAGAATTTAAGGGTCTGTCATATTGAATGGTTGTATATAATATAAATAGTTACAGAAGCTGGTGCCTCGAGTACCCATACAGGGCGTAATTAGTGTGGCGGCAAATGTAGGATAGAGTCGTACATGATAAGAGAGTATTATTGATATAGCTCGTTCTCTGGGTAAGCAAAAATGTGTAGAAAATAGATTAAAAACAAATCTTTTAAAAAAGAAACTAATTGAAAATGATATAGAATATGACAATGAGGAATTGATGAATACCTTTAATTTAACCAATGTTGAATATAATTGCTACAAATTCACCCAAAGTATAGGAATTGCGACATTATAAGATGACCGCCATGGTAAAACTGTTTGTATGTTGTTTATGTAGCACAAAGCCACTTTCTACCTCTATGAATTTATTTTTTGAGCACAACTTTATTTAAACACACTAAATGTAAATAATGAATTGACACTGACGAAGGCGGTAATGCCGAAACGCATTTGTCGATTTGTTTCTGCAAATGAATGAAGACTGGAAACATCAAATAAAGTGCAAGTGCATATCACCAAACGTAAAGAGCAAGTGTAAATTAACAACTCCTCTTATATATCTGTGAACATAACAAAGTTGATATTTACCAGACGACTACTACATGAGAGGCTTTTATAAAGTGCTAGTGCATGAGTAATTTGTGGCGTACCCCACTGTGCGTGAAGCAGCACCCGCGACGAAGTGGTGCAACGGCTGGTGGAAATTGAGTTGTTGAAATATATATATATATATATATATATATATATATATATATATATATTACACACCACACAGAGGCCCAATACCGGAGATGCAGTCTTTATTTTCACAGGCAGCAGCGCAAAGGATACCCCATATCCTTACACGTTTCGGCGATGTATTGCCTTGATCATAGGTGGGGATTATTTAGTGCAAGTGCATTTCTGCGCGCTTTTTAAACTTCCAAAAATCACATGACTAGCATTAAAAAATACAGTTCCCATGGTGCATTTCACAGATGATACGAATATGTTTCACAGAGTCTTAGTGAGTCCACGTTGTTTTCATTTAAAGTTCATTATTTCCTTCTTTTTTCAGTTCATGCACCCGATATTAAAGTGGCTTAAGTTTACTCACGCTGTCAAGTTGTTTTAATTTATTCTTGGCATATGCTCACATTCCATGTAGGCCTCGTGAAACAAGCCCCAGCTCCGGCACGATCAGAGTGAAAGGTCATCTCACTCCGAATCCCTTCCTCAGCCATTTCACTTTCGCTGCAGTAGGCCGCCCTGAAGGGTTGGAGGCTCCTTGCTCGGAGGCATGTTTTGGATTTATATATATATATATTGCGGTCGCGTGAGTTATAGTTAGCTGAACTAACTATAACGGGGGAATTTCAATGGTTTTGTATGAGTGAAATGTCCAGCTAACTATAACATGTGTGAAACCTCTGCTTTTTTCAGTAAATTTGCAAGGTTTTGTAAATGCTAATTCCTAACTATAACGTGTGGGAAACCTATGTTTTTTTCAGTGAATTTCTAAAGTTTTTTAAATGCTAATTCCTAACTATAACGTATGTGAAACCTATGGTTTTTTCAGTCAACACACATATATATATATATATATATATATATATATATATATATATATATATTCACTGAAAAAACCATAGGTTATAGACCATATATAGTTAGGAATTAGCATTTAGAAAACCTTATTTTACTCACACAAAACCATTGAAATTCCATATATAGTTAGTTGCACTAACTATATATCGCGCACCCGCAATCCACTGCTGATGATGTCACATATTACATCATTCATGACATGGTCAGTGACATCACTGATGACATCACTGATGACATCACTGATGACATCTCAAATGACATCACTGATGACAACATCCAGTGATTATGTGTTTCTGTAAAGTTTAAATATGTTTTACATATTGAAGAATGAGTGGATGTATAAGTGTCTGAATGAAGGTTTTAGTAGGTGCGTGATTGACTGTATGAGTGAGTGATTAAATGCGTCTTACTAAATGCACGGGTTAGTGACTAAACTGTCTGAAAGTGTGCATCAGCATGTCTGTTGTTGTGCAAGCTGCTGCATGTGTTGATCAGTAGCTATATAAGTAGCTATATGGGTTATTGATTGGTTGCACAAGTATTTGTATGGGAGACTGAGTGTGTGTATGGCTGGCTGGGAGGTGTGTGACTCTGTGCAGATCAATGTGTACTTGTATCAGTGATTCTATAAGAGAGTAAGTATGTGTTAGTATATGTTTGAAAATGTAAGGTACTCTATGTTTAACTGTGTAGATTAGAAAATGGAACTGTGATTGATTCTTTACAGGACTGACTAGGTGTGTGAGTAACTCCATGGATGAGTGGCAGAGTGTGAGTGTCTGTATAGGTGTATGAGTGCATATGATAGTGTTGTAAAGATGAGTGATTGTATGTATGAATGATTGTATGGGTGAATGAGTGAATGTGTGTGTAGACGTAGGAATCAGTGAGTGCGTATGTAGTAACTAGTATTGGTGTGTCAATGGTTTCAAAAATTATACTCTGTATTTAACACTGGGTGTAACAGAGGTTATATTAAAGTGTGAGGAGATGCATTGTATTGTCACATTAATGATATCATCATTGATGTGACCATTGATGTCAAATGAGATATCATCAGTGATGTCATTTGAGATGTCATCAGTGATGTCATCAGTGATGTCACTGACCATGTCATGAATGATGTAATATGTGACATCATCAGCAGTGGATTGCGGGTGCGCGATATATAGTTAGTGCAACTAACTATATATGGAATTTCAATGGTTTTGTGTGAGTAAAATAAGGTTTTCTAAATGCTAATTCCTAACTATATATGGTCTATAACCTATGGTTTTTTCAGTGAATTTTCAAGGTTTTGTAAATGCTAATTCCTAACTATATATGGTCTATAACCTATGGTTTTTTCTGTGAATTTCATTGGTTTTTTAACAGCTAATATCTGTAGCTGTAAAATGTATTCTTCTTTAAATCCAAAAATATATTTTATATGTTTATGAATAATTTTTTTTTTTAATATTTTTTTTTCTACGTTCCCGCTTCGCGAATCGGGAAGCTTCCCGTTAGCTGACCTTGATGCCGCGAAATAGACCGCGAGCCGGTAAACGTTTCTTTACCGCAAGTGCCGCGTTAGAAAACAACATCGTGACGCCTCCCGTCCGCATGACGTTCCACGTTGTCGCGTGATACGTCATATGACGTGCTACGTTAGCGAACTGGTACGCGAAGCGAGTCGCAAAGCGCAGGTTTCTGGAAGCAAACTGTGAGGCCCTGCAAAGCGCTTAACGTAAACACAGCAAGTCATGTGACTTGGTAATAACACTTTTCATTGGTTCATTTCACTTTTGGTTTCCTAATGATGTAAGACTAGGTCATATAATCTAAAATGAACACTTTTGATTGGTTGAGAACTCTTGTTTTTCCCAAATGATGAAAATCCCTCCTTCTTTCCTCACTCTGACTTTCATCATTGTGAGAGAAAGACCCTTTGTGATCACTGAGCAATGGCTTCTTTAGTAGCTTCAGCTGGTGCTTCCCCACCACCTCCACCACATCCAAGGAAGAGTGGACCACCTGCTCAAGTTATAATTCAACAAGAAGAGGAAGAAGAGGAACAGGACGACGAGCACGAAGAGAGGCAGTTTTTGCCTGAGCAGCCCAAGACGTCTCACCGGAAAGAAAACTTCATTTGGCAATTTTTTAAAATTCCCAAAGGTCAGAAAAAAGTAAATGCAAGATACGTAACTTGCCTTATATGTCAAGATAGACTGTCCAGAGGAACCGAGAAAAAATACAGTTTCGGAAACTACACAATGCATCGCCATATGACTAGGTGGCATCCTAACAACTACAGTGCTGCACAGTTTCGGAACGACCTAGATAATCTCCCTATTATGGCCAGAAGATCTGTTGTACCGGAAGTAACGGGACCAGAGGGCAGGGAGATGGTGCCAAATATACAAATGAAATTTGGTGAAGTAAAACACACCTGCGTATTTTGCGATGGATTCATTTCCTACGGAGAAAAAAGCATCACTCTGATCAACAGAGCTATTGACTATCATATGCAAGTTTGTACGAAACGCCCAAAATAATAAATACTTCTGTTTTTGTTTTGTTGCTCCTGTTGAGCCCTTTACAATGAATCGTTTTCATTGCCCCCTCCAAGAAAAACCCCCAAAAATATAAAACCTCAGAAAAATTCAAAAAAAGTAAAAAAATGTTCCGAAAAATAATAAAAAAAATATAAAACAACAAAAACAATAAAAAAAAAAGTTCTTTTCAGAACTACCTCCCCGTTATTAAAAAATTGGTACAATATTTGGAACTGTGCCAACCTCTATTTCTCTTAGTTCGCTTCCCAGTTCGCTCGCCGGTACGCGAACTAGAAGCGAACCAAAAACAGTAAGTATAAGGGAAGGAAACAGACACTTATGTTAAAAGAAAGACAGCTATAGGGGAGTAAACTAGAGATACTATTACCCGTAATCCACTGCTGATGATGTCACATATTACATCATTCATGACATGCTCAGTGACATCATCAGCAGAGGATTGCGGGTTTTTTGGCAACGTGCCTTATCCACGGTTTAATAACGCTGCCTTTTGCTTTATATAAGTTTTCAAATTGTATGAAATATATACCAATAGGTCGTTATGAACCTTTAGGTAGTGCTTTTCTTCATGAGGTCTGGTCGCTTCCATACACATACAGATGTTTCAAAGATGATCAAGAAGTTTATCTGAATGGAGAGGAATGCACTGAGACGCCAGATCATTCACTAATGTGTAGGCACATACAGTTACACGGTTCATGCAACAAACACCGACCAAATATGGCTTGCGTGTTGCAAGGCACGCCAGTTCCTGCTATCATCCCCACGTTCAAGTTGTTGGAAAATGGTAGTTATTTGATGCTCAATAATGAAGATTGTTCTGAGTTAATTGAAAAGGGTCTGCACCTCTGTACGGGTGTTCGCTATGTGAAGCACGAAAGTTTCACGGGCCGAACTCAAGGCCACCTCTCTCTGAGACAAAAGAGCTCTTATTCTTGCCATGCCGTTGAAATCTGTCCCAAGGTTGGTATTTGTGGCCAGATTGAAAACTCCCTATGTTCATGTGTGGGAGGAAATAGAACATTTCTGCAGCAAATAACCCGTTCACTTACTGTTACGATAAAAGGAATACTTTTAATTCAGATTTGCCTTTCAATTTCAGCAAGATGGTTCCGACTATCTTTAACGCATCCTCCACAAAGACCCTGGCGCACTTTTTTAAAGTTGTTACCAGTGGTCTCGTGACTTCATTTGAGAAAATCTTTGGAGTCATCCCTGCTTCCTTTCATTCTATTTTCTCCACTCTGGTTCGTGGATTGGCATTTTTACTTGCATTACCAGCGGACGCTCTTGTGCTTTTTTACATTTTTAAATATGGATGTCCCTCCTATGCAACCTCCCACCCTGCAGCTGCTGACACTGTTCCGCAATCGCATGCTAGAATATTATGGCACAATGCCGTTGGCGATATTAAGCACGGCATATGGATTATCTTTTCGATTCTCCTACTTCACCTGTGTCCAGCCTGTATTTCACTGCCTGACCTGTGATTTCGATTGGGCCATTGATTTGTGTCTCTGCGGACCGGTTTCTCCTGACGTCGACTTTAATCAGCTGATGACTCCTATCATTACTCACGAGTTGGTTTGTCCTGGCGAAAGGATTATGGCTGTGGCATTGATGCATGGACTACTTGGTCCCTGGAATTTACTGGCGGCAGCACAGTCTTTCTTGGAACAGAGCTTTCTTGAAAACCCACCGAGCTGTCCTCTGATGGTGATCGAGGATCCGGTGCTGGGAGAGCACGTATGTTCTTTTCCGCTTTTAAATTGGATGGCTGAACTGTTTTCGGATGAAGACGGTGACTTCCTATTGGAGGCTGTTGCAGCTTATTTTGCATACACAGGTATGTCATAGACCTTTTTCATGTTTGATATGCTGAGTACTAGCATTTCATTGACAATTCATTGACTTATTTGTCAAGTTTTTATTATTTACCTTGCCTATTGGCTTAAGACTCGATAAAGTACTTGGCTGTTTTATTTTTCTTTAGCATTAAATTTTCCTAGTTTTTAATGCTTTACCTTGCGGACCGTCCACATATAAACTTGCAATCTACTCTCATGAGATGGCACTTCTATTATCTTATTCAGTTCGTTTCCGGATCATGGGGAGGTGTCATCTAGGTCCTGGATATCTTTACACCGTGTTAAGTTAGCATGGGCTCATTACCGGTTTAAACGCCATTTTTCCTTTTTTGCAACTTCTGCACACGACACTTAGTTGTTGCTTTAGCTTTCCACCTAGTAGTTCATTGTGGTTTACATGAGAATAATATGTTATTGCTCTACTATCTGCTTTGCTTGTTAAACTATATCTGTACAGCGAGTGCTAAAGTTTCAAGAACAACACGATACAGAATTGTTATGAGGTCTGATCTCCACGACTTCATACTCATAACATAAGTGCAACTTCTGCCAATTCTGGGCATGAGGCGGGTTTTATATTGCTTTGCCGAACACACATACACAACAGTTGATGCGGTTCACATGAAGAGAGAGCTGGTGTATGCTGATGTGATTCCTTCAAATCTAAGACACTAAAGTATGGGCACGCCCTAAACCAACACAAAGAGACCTTCTTAGCAAATAATATAATATGTGTATTAGGGAGGGTGAGATATAAGCAGCCGCGGGCCGTGGAGGGAGTTACGGTGAGGCAGGGAGGCGGGGAGGGGGAGAAGCAGGGTGGAGCCCTCTCTACCTTGCCCCTCCCCCTCCCCGCCTCCCTGCCCCACCGTAACTCCCTCCACGGCCCGCGGCTGCTTATAAGTGTTGCTAACTCTTATTCATTTACAGCATGTTAACATACTGTCACCATTCGCTTTTTATGTACTAGTAACTATGCTGGTAATTTTGCTACTGATAATATGTGTACTTGTATTCTCCACCCTGCTTCTCCCCCTCCCCGCCTCCCTGCCTCACCGTAACTCCCTCCACGGCCCGCGGCTGCTTATAAGTGTTGCTAACTCTTATTCATTTACAGCATGTTAACATACTGTCACCATTCGCTTTTTATGTACTACTGACTATGCTGGTAATTTTGCTACTGATAATATGTGTACTTGTATAATCTAAGATACTACGCCTCAGAAGACGGCATTAGTAAATAAACATTTCAAATACACATGTGTTCTTCTTAACTCCATGTTCTGGTTTCTAAGAAATATATAACGACCGACTGTTCATGAGTTCCACGTATCCTGGGGTACTATAAGTTCATATTCTGGATTGTCTAAACATTGAGAGTTTGTTATATCCAATGTGACACTGTACCTAGCTTGCTAAGGAGTTTTTGATTACTAACGTGAGTTTTGGGACACCCTAATTCGCCGAGGTTCCAATCCTCTGTCCACAGTTCTGTGTGAGAACAGAAACCCTGCGACAGGGGCACCCCCGACCCTTGCTGGAGCTTCATCACACTTGCGATACAACTCCAGCAATGCGCCACCTTTACGGCACAGATACATCACGCATCTGTGCTGTTTTTGCCCCATGATGCGCCGCATTGTAAATGCAGCACACCATAGGTGACGGAACAGCGGCACAGAATGACTAACACATCCCTGGTGATGCGCCAGTCATCATAAATGTATCCCTATGCTTCTTATCTTGTTAGAGATGAACCGCCATATGTATCATCAAAGTTTTTTGCATTTCCTAAATAGCGAACTTTAAGGAATAAATAGCGATTCTTTACCATTCCTAGTTTGCGATTAGCTATTTGCTAATTACAAATTACCCATTCATTTCCTTCATTTCCATAGGGCGGTTGGACTCACTTTTAGTTTGAACGGCTGAATGGATTTGCACGAAACTTGGCAAAATTGTAGGGACTGGTAGCCCGATGTGCCTTTGCTATGTCTCAAGATATATGCTCCAGTGGTTTTTACGAAAATTAACTTTGAAAAATATATATTGGGCTACATTGGCCTATATATATGTTGGAGCCCACATGTAGCCCAATGTAGCCCAATGAAGCCCAATGTAGCCCAATGTAGCCCAAAGATGGCCGCCAGACACACAAAAAAACAAATGTAGCCCAAATATCAGCCAGATGTAGCCCAACTATAGCCCAGTGACAGAATGACCAATCCGCTTCGCAAACCTCCGTTACGCGAGGCGGAGCGCTGTTACAGATATATATCTTTTTTTGAACGTTAATTTCTCAAAATCCACTGGAGCACATATATTGAGACCTAGCAAAGGCACATCGGGCTACCAGTCCCTACAATTTTGCCAAGTTTCGTGCAAATCCATTCAGCCGTTCGATTATTATTATTATTTTTTTTTATTGCCCCACGGGGCCCTTTTAAAACCTCCACATCAAACCTAGAGGGTCAGGGAGGATCTACTATGCCCCCTTATGGTCATTTGCCCCTTCGCTTTGGCCTCCTCTTGTCTCTCGATCCTACCGAGAGACAATATGGCGGCCGCTACGGACTGTTTGGAATGTTTACAGACGCCGGAGAACCAATCAGCTTCGCTTCACAAAGCTCCGTAACGCGTAAAGTCCGCGAACCGGAGCGCTTCCCGGTCCGCTGTTACAGATATATATCTTTTTTTGAACGTTAATTTCTCAAAATCCACTGGAGCACATATATTGAGACCTACAAAAGGCACATCGGGCTACCAGTCCCTACAATTTTGCCAAGTTTCGTGCAAATCCATTCAGCCGTTCGGGCTAAAAGTGAGGCCAACCGCCCTATGGAAAACTCAATGTTAAAAACACGTTTTGGGACCCCCCTTTTTTCTCGGCCCCCACTGGACGAACCCCCCCCAAATTTTCAAGGGCTGCTCAGAAACAAAATGTGCCATTTTCCTGAAAATTTCAGCCAATTCCGTCCACAAACGCCAAAGTTATTAGACATAGAATTTTCAAAAAACCCATAGAGAAAAAATCCTAACTATATATACCTATATATAGGTAATATATATATATATATATATATATATATATATATATATATATATATATATATATAAATATATATGCACAGGAAAACTAAACAGGCACTTCCCTTACAAAGAAGTACAAAGTTTGCATGTCTGCAGCCTTTCTTATTTTCACCTTCTTCATCTTCTGCTCAATTAACACATTATCCACACATACACACAACTACTTGCTCCCTTTCTTGGCTGGGGTTATCAATCATTCTTCTTTAATTCAAATTCAAAGTACAGGCCCTTTATCGACGTTTTTTATTATAACAACTACCACGGCCGAAGGCACTATGAAATTTGCACACTTGCTCCCTTTCTTGGCTGCACTTATCAATTATTCTTCAATTTCATATTTTGATTCAAATTCAAGGCCCTTTATTGAGCCATTTTGTTGTTGTAAATACTGTTGTAGTGATTCTGCTCCTACACACAACTGTGCATAAAGACATCAGTGATCTACAGTGTTCCAAACCCCACCTTAGTACCCAAACCCCCTAACAGACTAGCAATCAGTGACTCATTGGTTCTTCCTCCTATGGCAAAAACACCAATTATTAGTCAACCCACAACATGTGACTTATGTTACCTCTGGTAAGGTAGATAGCAAGAGCACTCTTTCGTTACATTCTTACACAAGTCCAAAACAAGCACTTAATAAACACACCTGCAACTTTGAAATGTTTATTTCTAACACCGTGATCTCATGCCCAGTACCTTACATAATATAAGCAAACATATTATCAGAAACAAAGTTGTCAGCATTGTTACTATTCCATAAAATACAAAGGGAGAAAGCATCCTATAATGCAAAAGGGAAACAGATTTAAAATATACCTACATTTCACCCTCCCTACTTAGCAGGTTAGTTTATAACTACAGAAGATTTCATACGACTACCTAGGCAGACCCATACCTCTGTTACTCAGCAGTAGTGGATTACATTGAGTTCTACACAAACTGTCAAGATACAAATGTTCTCAAACTGTGTGTAATAATGCCTGCACACTTCATTGCTAAACGCGCAAGTATAAGAGATGCCAAAGCTGCATATCTCTTATGGTTCGAAGGTGCGAACATCATTCCGAATAACACACAAAGTATCCAACATAACCTTGATGTTTCATGCTCTCACTATACACACTAAAGTAGCGAGACAGTCTACAAATGTTGTATATCAAATTATTCTCATATGAAGCAAAATATTCAGCCTTCTCTAAACAATATTGCAAGTGCGTGTTGTGTAAAAACCAGAGCAGGAAAACAAAAATGGCGTTTAAGCTTCTAATAAACCCATGCTAACTTAACACGGTGTGAGTGCAAGGCTCAGCCCACAACACATTTCCTTGACCAAAGCACATAATATAAACGTGGGCAAATTATGAGCGCAGACTCCAAGCCTAAAAAGAAGAGTCAAGTTCAAATTTGCAAAAAAAATTATTCGATCTTTGATAAAAAGCAGTAACTAAATAATAAAGAATAGGTAGAAAAATCAAACAGTCTTATTCCACCAGCGTATAAGCACAGTATGTGGCAACAGCCTCCAACAGAAAGCCATTGTTCTCATCTGAAAACATTTCAGCCATCCAATTCAATAGTGGGAATGAACATACATGTTCCTCAAGGACCGGAGCCTCTATCACCATCGGAGGAAAACTCTTCAATGTAACTGCGTGCCAAGAAGTCATGCGCCGCTGCAAAAACATTCCAACGTCCCATTATTCCATGTGTCGCTGCTAAGGCCATAATCCCGCCGCCAGAAGAGCAAGTCATGAACCACTAAGGGGCTCATCAACTGGTCATAATCCGCGTTGGGAGACACCATACTGCAGAGACACAAATCCAGGGACCAGTCGAAATCACAGCTCAGGCAATGGAACACAGGTTGAACGCATGTGAAAAAGGAGAATCAAAACGATAATCCATAAGCTGCACTCAATGTTGCAAGAGGCAGCGCTCCATAGTAACTAAGCATTCGGATGCGGACAAGCAACAACCGAGAAATAGTGTCGTCTGCTGCAAGATGTGCATTCATATTTTTTTGTCTTTTTTTTTTGTCCTCATAACCACTATATAGACAAAGTGCCAAAAGGAATCAACGGGGAATAACTGACTCAGTTTAGCTGAAAAACTGGAGGGGACACATATCTTATGGAGGCCATCCATCCCACAGTCTTCCACTGTAATCCAAAAAAGCACAGAGTCTTTAATTTGCCAATCCGCAGCAAATCTTGGGGTAGTTTTAGCAGCCAAGTGGGAGCCGGGCATGAACCTGGTAGCGGCTGTTCCAATGGTGCAGAATAACAGAGCACCTGAGGAGATCAATCATTGGACTCGGGGGAAAAAAAAACGAAAAAAAAAAAACCCGATTACATCAGTGAGGCCAGGTTAATAGGTGCCAAAATGCCCTTTTTCTGCGATTACCTGCTCGGGCCGTATCTGTAACAGAGGTCTGCAGTACAGAATTTTGCCAATCTCTAAAGGTGGGTGGGGCGGAGTCTTTCCACTTCCTGCAGATCTCTCTTCTTGCAAGCAAGATGGAATAAAAGACTAAACATCTGGGTAGGTGTTGTACTCCTTCCAAGATTCCAAAGATAATCAGAGGCAAGTCCATTGTGACAGGTCTACCTAGAGACTCAGAAAGGCACTTGCTGATATCCTGCCAAAACACTGTTAGTTGCGGGCAATCGAAGAACATATGAGTATCCGAAGCAGCAACCAAACCACATCTTGCGCAGGACACTGGCTGTCCTCCTGCAAATTTAGAAAGTCTAGAGGGGGAGTAATACGCCCTATAAAGGGTGAAGATGTGATTTCTTCGAAGCCATGATGGCTTGACGATGCTCCACAAAAGCTCGAAGGAAGACTTCCAAAAAATTTGTAAGTTCAGATCCACCAGAACAGAACCCCATAATGAGTCAAACAACTGCAAAGGTGCACCACAAAAAGCAATGAGCAGATTCAAATATTATTAATAAGCAAAAAAAAAGGATGTTTTGCATTAGCGAGATGTTGTTATTCTTCAAGTAGTCTTTATTTTCAATTTATTCAAAACAATGTACAGCCGACGCGTTTCGTCCCAAGCTGGGACTTCTTCAGGGCTGTCGCAGGAACACAGCGACTTTGCGGGTGTTTCGGCGGGACGTAGGCTTGGTGGATGGGCGCCGGCTGTTTTGAATACAAACGGCCTACTGGAATACAGTGCCCACATCCTTCTCCCAGGGACCTATAGGACTTCTTTGTCCCCTGATATTCTGTCAATACTACAGAACATATAGAAAATCTATAAACACATGAAGTTGTGATAGCATTCTTCGCCTACATTCAGGAATCCCACTAACCCTAGTCCTGAACAAATATATAAGTACATAGTACAACCCTGTCTGTTCCATACTCTATGAGAGAAGAAAACAACAAAAACTATATACACTAAAAAGTGCACAAAGGATGATTGAATCTGTGAAGACGTTGTCCGGACTCTCTATTGTCTGCATACTTTCATTCTAAATGGGACAGATTACATTTATAAAAGCCCTGAAGAAGTCCCAGCTTGGGACGAAACGCGTCGGCTGTACATTGTTTTGAATAAATTGAAAATAAAGACTACTTGAAGAATAACAACATCTCGCTAATGCAAAACATCCTTTTTTTTTGCTTATTAATAATATTTGAATCTGCTCATTGCTTTTTGTGGTGCACCTTTGCAGTTGTTTGACTTGTATGTGATTCCATAAGGAATAGGCACAGTAACGATGGGTGCCAGTCAGTGTGCACACAATTCCCTTTAGTTTCTATAGGGTTATTTATTATTTGGGGTGAAAGGTAGTTAGGTGCTGGCATTAGGAAGGGTCCGTCGTTATACCTTTGGTGTTCAGAACCCCATAATGAATCTGGCAAGACAAAGTCTCCATCTGTCTCCTCCATAATGAAGTTATACCATCTAGATATTTCTTTCTTTTCTGGACCTCTGTTTAGTAAGTCAGAGATAAATGGGCTATGTCCACCAAGTTTAAACTTATTTTTGTTGGCAGGAGATGCTTTGTAGGCTGCGGCCCAACTATACATCTGGATATATTTAAAGCGGGAAACGTTATGGCCAACCTTGGCTTGTAGATGTTCCCATGATAATAGATGAACCTCATAGAAAAGGTCACCCAAACCTCCATGCCTGCCTCTCTCAGAGGAATTGCCAAGATGTCATCAAGCCAAGCAGGACTTTCAGGCAAGTCCCACAACGGAGTTTTTTCACAAAAGTAGTTTACTTTTATTGATTTCATAATTTCAGCCCATGTTCGAGCGAGACCCTGTAGAGTCTTCAGTTTAATTTTTTTTAAAAACTCAGGATTTCCAAACTTAAAAAGAAAACTAGAATGATTTATATTTCCCCCCTCCAACATAGCTGCATACATCATGCCCACCCCCGAGGCATCAAGATTCTTCAATAACATCCTTGAGTGGGACAATTGGAAGGCCCAAGCATAGATTTTTAAATCTGGAGCCGCCAGCCCACCCTTTTCACGTCGCCTTCTTAGTTTTTTCCAAGCGATACGTGGAAGATGTTTATGCCAAATAAAAGATGAAACATTTGATTGAAATCTGGCTAAAATATTTTGATCAAAGTATAAGGGAATGGTATTGAATAAAAAAGATATTTTTGGTAAAATAGACATCTTGATAAGGTTGACCCTACCTATTAATGAAAGAGGGAGATGCGACCAAGATTGGAGAAGCTTCCGGCAGTCTTTAAGTACTGTGGACAAATTAACTTGGACTATTCTATTTATATCTTTTACAATTGTTAAGCCTAAGTAACGCATTGAAGTACCAGGATGGAGTTCCACAGGAAGATTTCCATCATTCCTGATAAGCATTTCCGTTTTAGCTGCGTTTATCTCGTACCCCGACACCTGTCCGAAAGCATGAGCCAATTTCACTATAGCCGGGAGAGCCATAGCTGCCTCTGATGTTAATATAAGTACGTCGTCGGCATATAGTGCCACCTTCCGCGACCAGCCTTGATAGTTAAATGGTTTGATGGAGGTCTCCTCCCTTAGATACTGCGCAAAAGGCTCGATGTAAAAATCAAAAAGTAAGGGGGAGAGCAGGCACCCCTGTCGGGTTCCTCTAGTGATGGAAAAGGGGCTTAATAAGTCACCATTGACGAGAAGAGATGCAGAAGGATTGCTATACAACAGGCTAATCGCCCTACGAAAACTTTCTCCCACACCAAACTTGGCCAAGGCCTCCGACAGGTATACCCAATTTACCCTGTCGAAAGCCTTGGTTGCGTCCAGTGTTATCACCGCCAATGGGAGCCTATTGGATGTTGCTATATCTATGGCGACAATTAAATCAAAGGTCAGTTCATACAATTGTCTATCCTTTAAGAACCCCTTTTGATCCAAATGAAGGAAAGATGGTGCAATGTTGGCCAATCTTGATGATAAAACTGTGGTAAAGATTTTATAATCCACATTTAGAATGGATATTGGCCTATACGACCCACATTCTTCCTTAGGTTTACCTGGTTTTAAAATGAGGGTAATGGAGGCATTATCCCAAGATGCTGGGGGAGACATTCCTTCTAAGAGTATTCAATTGAACAGCTTTGTAAGGAAAGGAGCTATCTCTGAGTCTAAGATCTTTTATAACTCAGCCGAAAGGCCATCGGGTCCTGATGCTTTCCCCTTCTTGGATTTCTTGATAGCAGATATCACCTCAGTCTCTGTTATAGGGCTATCCAAGTATTGGGATTGTTCAAGAGAGAGGGAAGGCAAAATAATATCGTCCAGCCAATTCTTGGCAGACTCAACCGATATCGCTCTGTCTTCTTTATAAATTGCCTGAAAAAATTCACTAAATGCCTTCCTGATATCCTCGTCTGAGGAGAGCTCGGTGTTGCCTGTTTTAATAGATGTAATGTTATTCCGGACCTGATCTACTTTGGTCTTCCAAGCCAGCAGTTTACCAGCACCTTCGCTATATTCGAAGTGGGCCAACTTGCTGGCTTCCCATCTCTGTTGAACCCTCAAACTCAAGGATGTTGCCAGACTGCCCTTCAAAGTTGCCAATTTATCATGTAGGGGATCTAATATCGACCTCGAAGATGTACTATTTAGATCGATTTCATGTTGAACACAAACCATATCTGATTCTATAGAAGAAATCATTTCGTTATATCTCTTTCTCCTAAAGGCGACTTTGGTAACAACCAACCCTCTCAATGTTGCCTTAAATGAGTCCCAGATAATTTTATCAGAGGCTGTTCCATTGTTAGATAAAAAGAAGTTGTATGTCTCTGTCTTTAGGAACAAAATGTCCTCCTCATTAGTGAGTAGGGAACGATCAAAAGACCAGACAGCCGAGGTTTTTCTACTACCGAATCCCATCACCAATTTAACAGCAGAATGATCTGAGAGATGTGACGGGAGATATTCTATAGTTTTAACTGAATCGACCAATCTTTGAGTAATTAAAATATAGTCAATCCTTGACTTATGATGATATTTATAATTCCTGTATGAAACCCCCTGTTGGTTTCCTGACCTTTGTCGCCAGACGTCAACGAACCCTTGCTGTCTCATGGCGTCTAATAGAAAGGATCTGGTTTTAGACAAAACCATGGAATAATTATTAGGGGACTTGTCCAAGATGGGGTCCAAGACAATGTTAAAGTCGCCGGCTAAGATTATGGGTCCAGAGATTGATAGTAACTGCAAAAAAATTGTTTCCAATATCGAGGGATCGTTCTGATTCGGGCCATAATAGCCAACTATTGTAATGGGAGTCCCAACAATTAGAACTGACGCTATTGCCCATCTACCGGAAGAGTCTACAACCTGTGAGATTAGCTTAGATTTGGCTCCTTTTTTACAAATAATCGCAGCCCCTCTTGTGTGGGATGTTTGTGTGGTAGAGACCATAAAATCAATCCATCTATTCTTTTTAATTATTACCGACCATTCTGTGTGCATAAGATGGGTTTCCTGCAACACCATGACCTGCACATCCGAGTCTTTTAGATATTGTAGAATTCTGTTTGCTCGGGGCTTAGTGCGCAGGCCATTGACGTTCCAGGAAAGGAAACCTATACTACTCATCTCTTAACCGATAGAACAACATGGTTAATGTTATATCAGAAAGAGTTAATTGTAATCCTGTTAAGTGCTTGTATCCAGCAATTATATGTAAGATATGTGAGATTTGTAAAACCTGAGTTACCATTCCAAAAACTTATATACTAGTTATTGAGGACATTTTATATTTTTGCCACCCCTGTGCACTCACCCGCTCAAGGTGAGAGCCCCCCCCGTGAAGAACCCTTGCATTATCTAACCGGAACAAAGTCCCAGTAGACAGTGCCCCACCAGTTGATCCCCTGCAGAAGAGTCAAACTGCTAACTATTCAGGTAGGTAGACCTAAGTGAAAAAAAAAGTTTTTTTTTCCTTCCCATTTAAACAAAAACAAAAAAAAACTTCATTAAAACTATAAGGTTTTTTGACTAATGATTATTTAGTGCATATTTAGTGCATTTAGGTATATGTGACTCTACACAATTATATTCAGAATTAAGAGAAAAAATGAACATCAGGACTTACTAGGACAGTTTAGTAAAGAGAAAGAGGAAGTTATCTAGGATTAAAGCCTAAGGTTCCTTTCGATCAAACCCCTAGATGGCTCATTCCTGGTTATTGGGTCAACATTAAACATTAAACCTAACAGGCTGTTTTTCCCAGATCCATTAATAACTCATCTGCTGCTTGCACCGACCTGATGTTATACATCTTATTATTGTGCATTACTTTAAGAGCTGCCGGAAACATCAGCTGAGCTGTTGCGCCCAATCTTCTTAAAGCATCCAGGCGTTTACCAAATTCCCATTGCTTCTCGAGTGTTATTCGGGACAAGTCTGATCTTACCAAGAAAGTAATGCCTTTCCCAGACAAAGACTTCTGTTTCAAGGCCATATTCAAGATACGTTCCTTTAAGACGTAAGTGTGGAAATTTACCAAAATCTTTCGCGGTTTAGAACGCTGTGGATTAAGTTTGAAAGGGTCTCTATGTACCCTCTGGATATCAACTGACAGCTCTGCGGCAGTGTATTCCAATGACAATGCTTCCTTCAGTAGTGAGACAATGTATTGCTTTATGTCTGACCCTTCGGAACCTACTGGGACATTCAAAATGCGGATATTCCCTCTTCTCACATTATTTTCAAGGGTCTCCATCCTCATCAGATCTTCCTTTGTAAGTTTGTTGATATTCTGCCTTGCCTGATCCAGATAAACGGAGTGAATACCGACTGTTTCTTCTAATACTCCTGTTCTTATAGTGAGACCTTCGATTTTATTGTCAAGGGATTCACAATAGTTTTTAAACTCTTGTTGATTGGCAGAAGATTCAGCGAAACCTTTCCTTATCTCCACAGTAAGAGCTGAGAACATCTCTAATACAGAGGTTGCCGTCATCGAGGCTTGAGAGGTTACAGGAGAGACCAGTAGGGCGTTGATATCGGGTTGAACCAAATTTTCAGAATCATCCTCAAGTGGACCCCCTGACGCGCCACCCAAGTTTGTAGAATTTGACTCTTCAAACTCTTCAGGATAAACTGTAATGGGGGTTTGAAGTTCACTCAAATGCTGCACCAATGACGACTGTGACTGAGGTTGACCTGGCTCTCTTCCTGGATCTAACAATTTACGCAAACTGGCTTCTACGTCAGAAGTTGCATCAGAAGTTACAACTGTTTTCATTGTTTGACCATGGAGTTTCCCAGCTTGATCAAGCTCCTCGGATAGCAATGTTCCCAATGATATGGCTGGTATACCAGTGGATTTAGTATTGCCCACCGATGTCGACGCCATAACTTGAGTATTTAAGCCTTCAGAAAGATGTAGAATCTGTGGGATGGCTTTAAAATAGGCGCGGAGTGAGGGTGTTAATTTAGAGCTTGTAGGGAGTGGTGCTCTAGCGTCCTTGGTCTTAGTCTTTGCTTTAGTTTTAGTCTTCACACTTGGGGTTTTGGGCTTGAATTCAGTATTTAAAAATGAAGAAGGTTTCGTCTTAGATGATATATTGGCCACTTCTCCAGTTTCTATCTCCCCTTCTAAGATTCCAACCTTACTTCCAACCTTACTTAAATCTGCCTTCTTTTTCTGTCGGCGACCTCGGCCTCATTTAGACCCACTTTTGGGAGTATTTAGTAAGCTATCGGAGGCGTTAAATGCACCAACAGTAGCTGAAATGTTCCTATCGGGGGGGGGGCCTGTAAATGTAGATGCCCTTCAATACTGACGACATTAATGTCAAAATTGGACAAAGTGGGAGTGTTTTCTAGCTGTGCCTGGCCTATAGAGCTGGCATTAACCAATTCCTGCCCAAGAGACCCCTCCACCGCAGAAAAAAAATCGGGGACTTGTGGATATTGCGGTAGCTCGTGAATGTCTCCCTGAAAGGCTGAATCCGACCTTAATTCAGTATCTGTATCAGAGGGTCTGTCAGACTGTAATTCTATGCCCTTGTGGGGAGAAAAAAAGAGATTCCTCAGTCTTTTACCCTTTCTAAGCTCCAGGGCGGCTACGCAAATCCTCGGACTAGATGCAGTGCCCGGTGTACTCAACCACCTCTCAACTGAAGGAGAAGGAGAAGGAGGAATTATGCTACTAAGACCCTGCTGTTGAGCTGCACAAATATTTTCAGAGTTTCCTCTCACAAAGTACAAGCCAATCTGACTGCAGCAGACCCCGAAATTCGAATTCAGAGCATCAAAAGACAACTTACTTGTATCTAATGCTCCCTCACCGTCCCCCCCACGGCACCCGCTACCTCTGCAGCCGCGCTCACAGCATTCTCTCCGACCGGGATCGATAGGAGGAGAGCATGGAGACAGAGAGAGGACTCCCACGCTCCACCAGCCGCTTCGCCAGGCAATCACCATCAGTGCGAGAGATATTGAAAATAGGAGCGTTTTTGTAAAGTAAGCATAAATTTTGCTCCTAAACCGCCGCCGCTCATATACAAAAAAGCACGCCTCACTCAGGTCCCCATAATCATAATCATGCCGTCTTCAGCTTAGCGGAGACAGTCCCGCTGGGGATCAGCCCGGAGCTAGTTTGCCGCCGCCATGTTCTTCCCTCATACATGAAAAAAAGGTGCATTCATATTTAAGTAAACAAATGAATACAAGCACACCGGCAACTAATGTGAGCATTAAGCACAATTCACCAAAGATGCTGGAAAAAATCGAATGAAAAAACCCAGACTAGACACCAAATTTGCCCCCACATGCATCAAAGGTTTTTGGAATCGCAAACGGTGCGAATCGGAAAATTCGGCCGTTTGCGATTCCAAAATCACTTTTTGCTATGCATGAAACTTTTAGGAATTTTTTGCACTTCTAAAAAATGCGTTTGCATTTAAGGAATCGCATGTGTGCGATTCCTTAAATGCAATGCATGATTTTTAAAAAAAAAGCAAATTCTAAAATAGGAGGTGCAAATTAACACGAGGTTGACCCTCGTGTTAATTTGCGAAAATTTAAAAAAAAGCAAAAAAATGCATTTTTTAAACATGCATGTTACAGACACACATGTCCTTAGGACATGTGTGTGTGAAACATGCAATTGAAAATACATTTCAGGGGTGCAGGGGGGGGTCCTTTGGACCCCCCTCTGCACCCTTGCAATGCATCAACAAATTGCGAGTGCAAAAAAAAAGAAATGCAAAACGGCATTGATTCCTATGGGCCTCTAGGCCCATAGGAATCAATGTAATGCCATTCCTTAATTGCGATTCGCAATTAAGGAATCGCAATTTCCGAAAATTAAGGAATCCTAAAAACTTTTAGGAATTATTGATGCATAGGATTTTGCATTTCCTAAATAGCGATTCCTTAATTTTCGCTATTTAAGAAATGCAAAATCCTAGATTGATGCATGTGGGGGATAGTTTCTACAGAAGTCACAAGGCCAATGCTTATAACTTTAAAAAAGTAAGCTAACCACCCTACTCGAGTACGCATTAAAGATAGTCTAAATTAACTCCCTAAAATTCAGGGGCACGTCTGTATTTAATAAATCATACACTTCTGTGCGGGTGTTTGCTACATGAAGGACAAATGTTTCTCTAGCAGATGTAAGAGCGACCTCTTTTTGAGACAATAGCACTCTTTATAAGGCTCATTTGGTTGACTCTTCTTCAAGGTCGGAATCGACGGCCAGATGGAAACATCCAGCTTCCCACAGAGAGGAGTAAACACAACTTTTTATAGCAAACCACACGCTCAGTTACCGTAATCATGTAAGCGATGCCTGCTAACATCGCACAATAAGCCACACAGCTGAATAGGATCTCCAATAAGTGACCACTTCTAACTATTCTCATAGCACGCCCTGTGCTCTGATTTGACATTGAGAGAGTGATCGCACCATAGTTTCTACTGCTAATCATTCTCAGCATACGCTACGAATACGATAAAACGGCGATAATTTTAACACCGGTCCATGACAATATGCCCCGAATTTCGTAGTGCACCCTGCATCGCAAAATGCGAAGCAGGGCACGGAATGAAGGGGCATATTATCAACAACATAAGGTGATACATTATCGCCGATTTTATCGGCAGTAAACTGTAGATAAAGCGGCGATAATGGGCTTGATAATAGGCCCTTGTAAATTCCCATAGCAGCCCAGGTTCTGGTGTTAACCTGGGCTGCTATGGGAATTCACAAGGGCATATTATCAAGGCCATTATCGCCGCTTTATCGGCAGTTTCCTGCCGATAATACCGGCGATAATGTTTCTTCTTATGTTGTTGATAATATGACCTGAAATTCGTTTTATTAATTTAATTCTTTACTTACCTGCAATCATCCAGATTCCATTGTTTATCATACCCCACCCTGCCCCTCCCCCACCCAGCCTGTCCCACCGCAACTCCCTCCACGGGCCGCGTCAGGGCTTGATAATACGCCCTTGTTAATTCCCATAGAAGCCCATGTTAACACCAAAACATGGGCTTCTATGGGAATTAACAAGGGCGTATTATCAAGACCATTTTTGCCATTTTATCAGCAGGAAACTGCCGATAAAGCGGCGATAATGGGATTGATAATATGCCCTTGTGAATAACCATAGCGGCCCACATTAACATCAGAACCTGGGCTGCTATGGGAATTTACAAGGGCCTGTGGTTTTTTATTATTGTTGGGAGGGTGGGCTTGATAATACGTCCTTGTTAGTTCCCATAGAAGCCTTATGTTCTGGTGTTAACGAGGGCTTCTATGGGAAATGACAAGGCCGTATTATCAAGCTCATTATCGCCGTTTTATCGGCAGTTTCCTGGTTAACATCGGAACCTGGGCTGCTATGGGAACTTACAAGGGCCTATTATCAAGCCCATTATCGCCGCTTTATCAGCAGTTTCCTGCCGATAAAAGCGGCGATAATGTATCGCCATTTGTTGATAATATGCCCCTTCATTTCTATGATAGTATGTAAAATTTTCCTTTTTTGTGTAGCAGTTGTACTCTCTACGCATGCACAGCCTCGTTTTGAAGCCCACGTTTTTTTCTTTTTCTTCAAGTTCAACAAGCAAACCATTCTTTATTTCAGGTAGTAAATTTGACGCTTTCTTTTCTCGGGTCGTGTGTGTCATCCGCTGCTGTACTTTTGTAATATATTAATAATCATATTTTTCCTAGATTTATTTGAAAGGTAGTGCCGAGGCGCCAAACGTTGATTACGTACTCCCTCCACCGCCATTTTATTAGTTTTTCACTGTTATTTTTAATATATCTGTTACTTAGAACTCAGTAGTTTTCAATCCTTGTCTTGAATATCTTACTATAGTATTTCAACATTATTTTTATTGTGGACCATCATACCCCTCCCCCACAAAATCAAAGAAGTATGAAGTTTTTTTTATTAACTTTTATTACAACAATAATTGTAAATGAAACTCAATTATAACTATATTAGAAGCAACTAGAAAAATAACTCTAACATCAAACAATATTATAAACAAATTGTTAAATGGACTCCAAAAGATGTCCGATTGGTAATCTGCAAAACAAAAAAGAAAATTAGAGTTTAGAATTATGTAGATGTGAGTAAATGAGTTGAAGCATTACAAGGATTACAAGTTTTGTTATCTCTACGCAGTGCAGTGTGCCTCGTACATTTCAGTTCTGTTATAGTGCCGCGTTCAAGTGGTGTCTATAAGGAAGTGACTACTGCGTTACTGACGCCTGTTATGCTGACTTATTTCTAATGCATTGCTATGAGAGCTTTGTAGATCTAGGCCTCTGTGCTTACCGTTGTATAAACCTTGCGGCCAAACACTTCAGGCAGTTGAATTTATTTTCAACAATTCTTCTACACGTCCAAGCAGACAGCAGTGTCTATAAGTTTAAGAGAGAAAGAGAAATGATGTCACAGAGAGTGAGAGAGAGAAAGAGAGATAAAACAACATTAAAACTGTGTCACAGAGTCTGGAGTTGATATTTTTTCTTGAAAAGTCAGACGTAGATTTACAAGCTTCTTGCGTCACTTTACCCATGTTAAAAGTGACTCAAAAGTGGCGTAATAAGGTTGTGGATCTGTTTTTCACACTGTTGTAACCTATCTGTTGTCACTGCTCGGAGGAAATGATAGATTTTACAGAGAAGCAGCTGTACACTACGCACTGTGGGCCATATTATCAAGCCTGGTCGATAAAATTGTCGCCACTTGATGAAATGCTCTATGGAATTCCAATCGAAGCTCATGTTAGATGTCCTTCACATCTAACATGAGCTTCGATTGGAATTCCATAGAGCATATTATCAAGCCCATTATCGCCACTTTAGCGGCAGTTTCCTGCCGATAAAGTGGCGATAATTTTATTGCCAAGGCTTGATAATATGGCCGTCTCTCCTTTCACAAATAAAGGTAACACTACAGTTTTACGAGTGCAGTGTACCTGGTATATTTCACTTGTTATAGTGCCACGTTCAAGTGCTGTCTATATGGAAGTGCCTACTGCGTTAGTGACGTAAAAGTGGCATAACGGGATTTTAAATATGCCGACTTATTTCTAATGCATTGCTATGAAGGCATTGTATATGTAGGCTGCTGTGCTTACCGTTGTATATACACTGTGGACAAACACTTCAGCCAGTTGAATTCATAACTTCTTTTCAGCAATTGTTCTACACGTCCAGGCATACAGCAGTGTCTATAAGTTTAAGAGAGAAAGAGAAATGATCTCACAGAGAGTGAGAGAGAGAAAGAGAGAGAAAACAACATTAAAACTGTGTCGCAGAGTCTGAAGTTGAGTTTTTTTCTTGAAAAGTCAGACGTAGATTTACAAGCTCCTTGCGTCACTTGACTTTACCCATGTTAAAAGTGACTCAAAAGTGGCGTAATAAGGTCGTGGATCTGTTTGTCAGACTGTTGTAACCTATCTGTTGTCACTGCTCGGAGGTAATTATAGATTTCACAGAGAAGCTGCTGTACACTACGCACTCTCTCCTTTCACAAATAAAGGTAACACTACAGTTTTAGGAGTGCAGTGTACCTGGTACATTTCACTTGCTATAGTGCTGCGTTCAAGTGGTGTCTATATGGAAGTGTCTACTGCATTACTGACGCACAAGTGGCATAACAGGATTGTAAATATGGCTATGCCAACTTATTTCTAATGCATTGCTATGAAGGCTTTGTAGATCTAGGCCTCTGTGCTTACCGTTGTATAAACACTGCGGCCAAACACTTCAGCCAGTTGGATTCACAACTTAAGTTGGGCTGTTCTTCTACATGTGCAAGCAGACAGCAGAGTCTATACGTTTAAGAGAGAAAGAGAAATGATGTCACCGAGAGTGAGTGAGAGAAAGAGAGAGAGAGAAAACAACATTAACACTGTGTCGCAGAGTCTTGAGTTGAGATTTTTTCTTGAAAAGTCAGATGTAAATTTACAAGCTCCTTGCTTCACTTTACCCATGTTACAAGTGTCTCAAAAGTGGCGTAATAAGGTTGTGGATCTGTTCGTCAGACTGTTGTAACCTATCTGTTGTGACTGCTTGGAGGTAATTGTAGATTTTACAGAGAAGCTGCTGTACACTACACACTGTGGGCCATATTATCAAGCCTGGGTGATAAAATTAGGCTGAATAAAGGGTCTGCATTTTGAATTTGAATTAATGTTAGAATAACTCCAGCCAAGAAAGGCAGCAAGTATGAAAAGTTTCCACTTCCTTTGGAATGGGTAGTGACGCTTCTGATTGTTGTTTTTGATGAGGTTGATAGACTGTTTCGTGTAACACAAAAGTTATTCGCAAATAAATGCATAGACATTTAAAGCTTAACAAATTGAATATCAATATGTGAGTATGGACTGTTTGCTGAAGATGCAGTTGCAGTAGTTGATGTGCTTGATGCAGCAGCAAGTGGGTTGTTCTGCAATCTCTATGTTGCAGTGAAGCAAAGTTGTTGGGGTGCAAGTTGTTTAAGTGTTGCACTATATTTGCTGTGCCAAAGGAGGATTTTTTGGATTGATCACACCTTGATAGAGTTGTTTGGTAAATTCAACAGGTTACTAATGGTTGGTGTGTTTCAGTTAGTATGTGTCTGGACTTTGCTGGAATCTTCAAGGGACACATTAGAGCTTTCATAATACAGAAACACTTTGTACTTAGTGACGTCCAATTCTATTTTGTGAAGAACGGTTGAATTCTACATCCACCTTTAGAACTAGTGGGAGCGTAGCATTTTAAAGTGTTTGACAGGTTACATTACATGTGTGCATGCAGCTAAAGAAAACTTAGCATTGTTATACATGGGCATCTTTTCACAGAAAACGTGGTATTCAGGATTGTAAAAGCTTCACATAGGAGTGACTGACGAGTTTATATATGTCAGTGACAAAAGAAAAACAAGTATGACTGTTTTACACTACAGATATACAGACCTATGCATGTAAATCCATGAAATCGTTTTTGAAGGTATGGAGGAAAGCAGTGAAAGGGTGTTTAGAAGGGTGTTTAGAAGCAACACTGTCCAGCATAAAAAGTGCATAGGTATGTTTTTAAGTAACATATGATCATATGCAAGATATCTAATTAGATATTTTCACACTCCTGCAGTCTAGTCTTGTGTCCAAATTAGCTTAAAAGGTAATGTTGAGACACACTTTTTTTCACCTGTTACGATTTGCACAATCCTTTTAGAGTTGGACCAGAGTTCCTTCAACATTCCTACTTAATTTTCTTTTTTAAATTGAGCAATTATTTGGTTTACCTGTTGAAATATACATTTAAATCTTCCTCTTTAAAGGTCAAGAGGGAACACCGCTCCTCTACACAATATTGCTCAAGGGTAGTCTAAAAAGTAGTGGTAATTCCACTGTCACCAAGGTAGATATCTGACAATAGAATGAATGATATTTTTACACCAGTATTTCATAGTCCTAATGCGGCATTATAGTCCACCGGAGAGGGCTATACCGGCTATTAAAGGCCCTCTCCAGCGTTAAAGGCCCCGAGCCGAAGGCCGAAGGGACTTTAATAGCCGGTATAGCCCAGCTACGAAGCGTTATAAGGCTATTAGAACATTCTGCCACTAGAGGGTAGAATGCTCTAACAAAAAAGAACAAAGCCTTATGGGAGCGTGAGGGGATTGGAATCCCCTCAGGGTCCTTGAAGCCTTTGTTCATAGCCGGAGCTGTGAACAAAGAAACATTGGAATGTTGGTGCTCCAGGCTTATACCAGTCATTATAAGCCAGGAGCACTCCATAGTTTTCAATGGAGCTCCCAGCATTCCAATGTTCTAATAGCCAGTTTAGCCCTCTACGGCGGGCTATAAGGCTATAATAAAGAGATAAGGAACATTTTTTGTAGGGAAAAGTTATCTTCTATTTAATAAAAACTCTTGATAATTCTGAATTTTGTTACTCCGTGAATCATGACCGATTGTCTTTGTTAAAGGTTTGGAACTGTATAGAAAATATTATAGAAATATGATTTTTAGTATGGGGAGTTTACATTTTACGGTACATATGTCTACATTAGATACATTACAAAATTATTTAAAAAGATTACCCTTTAAATTATTTGATATAAAAATTTAGATAGTTTAAACTATTACAACCAGTTATATTTTCCAAGAATACCTTTGAAAACGGACTAATAAATATTGAAAAACTTGCACTTACCAGAAGCATCCAATGAGAGGCAGTATTTACCGGACTAAGAAGAATGTCCATTTTCTCAAAAGGTATCTGTAGAGTTAAAATGCAATCATTAATAGCTTTACATTACAACCCAATTACATTCGTTTAGACTTACAAGAATTCGAAAAAGTGAATATTAATGGATATATTTTCAAAATAAACAATCTTCCCTTGAAAAACTTTTCAAAACATCTTACATTTGTCATAGTCTTCTAAACGTTACTCGATTCTACTCTTAAACATTAATTAAAATATAGGTCTGAGAGGGTCATATGACACAGCAATAACTATTACAACCATGTACGCATCATTTAAAAGAATACAGGCTTGGGAGTGTCACGTGACGCAGTAATAAATATTAAAACTAATGGGAGAATTAGGAGGGGGCAAATACGATGAACTAGAAAGCATATATTCCACAAAAATAAAGCAAAACAGAGCTGGGAGGTCCACATGACGGATAAAAAAAAAGAATACTATTATGAACGCACAATTTATATGAATACAGGCTAAAGCATGTGACAGTTAAAAAAGTATGAAAGCAAAATTTATGCACGGAAATTTAAAAAAATAGAGGTCTGGAGGACCTCGTTGTCGTAAATTCACAACGATTAGGTTAGAATTTGCTGAAGCTAATGCACCTTTCAATGGTATGTTGCCCGTTTTCAGAGGCCATTTTGTATTACTATCCACCATTTTGTATGCCTTCCATTGCCTCGTGCTCGCCAAGTGCTTTGCCCTACCTCTCTGATTACTTGCTCACGTATTCTGCTTAGCAACACTTTTTTTTTGCTTTCTATCAAATATGCGCATGCTCTATCGAGCCACATCTGTTTCTGAGAAACCATTGTTGGGATGTGTTTACTCCAAACTGATTAAATCGTCAGCTCCTTCCACTTTTTGAATGTGCTTCGAAAATACCCTTATATGAACATGAATTCGTCTTCTGTTTGTGCCGCCCATTTTCCGAAACCCCTTTGTGGATATAAAAAGGACCATGTGCCTTCCTACCTGGGGGTGACTCTGGACTTTAAACTCAGCTGGAGAAACCACATAGAGAAGACCTGCCAGAAAGCAGAAACCAAACTGGCTGTATTATACCCACTCCTGAAGACCAAGTGAATGTCCATGCAGAGCAAGGTGCGAGCAATCACCGCAATAATTTGACCAACTCTGACATACACTTCATCAGTTTGGAGTGGTGCCACCTGCAGCTTCGGAAAGACCTACAGAGACTACAGAGCAAGGCCCTACGGATTGCAGCAGGTGCTCCTATGATCACACGAACAGCAGACCTCCACAGAGATCTAGGCATTGATATGTTGGACGACCATTTCCTCAAACTCAACAGGGCATTCTACAAAGGATTGGATCAAAAGAAAACCCATTGATCTGGAAACTCGCAGACATCTCTACAAACCCATTTGACCGCTACCCGCGGCCCATCGAAGCGCTAACCTTGTGAAACTGAAACAGCAACGCAGCATCCAAAAACTCATCAGTGCCTGAAGGCAAACGCCCGGCAGGTACACAAAACTCAACACTGCCTGACGGCATAATCGCCTCGGCAGGCACGCAAAACTGAACACTATCAGAAGGTACTAGATAGACAAAGATGAGACTCTTTGAGGAAACAAGCTGACAACTCTGCAAACTCAATTGACCGCTACCCGCGGCCTATCACTGAGCTGACCCTGTGATACACCCTTGACTGTAACAAAGCGTCACACATCAATAAGACAGCCTAAACAGCGACTAAAAAATTCAAAATGAATGTGAAGTAATGAGGCTACTGCCTCGGTATCCAAAAACTCACCACTGTCAGAAGGAATCTGACAGACAAAAACAAGACGGTAGACGTTTAGTGTGCTACTTCATGCATTTCCAAAGGGTATTGTCCGAATGTAGTTCCACTCCATGGGGTCTTATTAAACTTTGTCTTTTCTATTCCAGTTTCCGTGCCAACTTCTATTTTATGATTCACAGGTTTTAGCGGCATGAATAGGCCTTGCTGAAAGTGGATACAACATCATGACACAGAAAGAAACATTTCTACTATGTGCATACAATTTAAAACCATTGAGGGGTAGGAAAGCCATATGATGGAGAAAAAAATAGCATCATGCATATACAATTTACAGCGGAGGCTGATGTTTAGACGGCTTCTCTTATCTTTGCTCCTGTCGTGTTTTGTTGTGTCTTGAAAGGCTGCGGTTTTGCTGAGTCTGGGGGTTTTTGGGTGCGGGCGCCGCCGCCTCCACGCCTATGGTATTGTGGCTGGGCGGCAGCAGCAGTGACACCACGTTGAGTGTCAGGAGTCCTCCTCCGCTCGAGCAATCAGTTCGTAGTAAAATCGATGACGACACTCTGTTTGTCACCGCAGCACAGGCAGGCAAAAGAGAGCGTGCTCACGTCAGTGCCCGCATTATATGTGAACCGTGAGGGCTGACCAAACCAAGCCCAGGGCCATCATTGATAGCGTTTTCGCGGTCTATAAGAATGATGGCCTTGGGGGACATCCCATTGGCTAATGTATTGGTTTCCAGGCTTAGTGATAGCAAGAATGCTAGGTTTTGACATGTGGGGAGTGTGGGCGGGCGTGCACAGCGCATGTGCAAGTGTGAGTGTGTGCACGAACAATTAACAACAGAGGGAGATGGGGGTGGTGTTATAATGTGCGCAGAGGCAGGCCCAGAATCGGATCTGCAATGAGTAACAACTTCTAATCATTCTCCTTAGCGCGCCCTGAGCTCTGATTTGTCACTGAGAGGGTGATCGCACCATACTTTGTACTGCTACTCATACTCAGCGAGTACCCGCGCATACAGTACGAATATGCTTTGACGTTACGCGTCGCATTAAAGCTTCCGTGTGACGTCATGAATGGCGTTCTGTACACGAAAGGCGGTAATGTTTCTACTTGGTTTAAAACATTTATTTATGTATTTAATGTAGATACTAAGGGCAGACACTTGGGATGACTATGAATTTTTTTAATACTTTTAACAATCATATATTACTTTTAAAAACAATTACACATATCGCGGTAGAAGATCATGCGTACTCGTATCGAAAGTGCTGCGCAAGTGCATCATAAGCGTACGCAAAGCCATTTGACTTTAAAAGTAGAGATTTGATTGGTTCGTAACTTTCCTATTGCGACTGTTGAAAGTTCCGTCCCATTATAAATATTCGACTTTGACTTCCTAAGAAGAAGTATTTCTTCTGAGAATCTTCTCAAATAGTAGGAAGATTACCATAATAAGAGCAATGGACTCATCTTCCAGCAGTTCTTCAGAGGTCGATTTAATTCCTGAAGAACCTCCAAAGAAGAGGAAAGAAGCTCTAATTTGGAAGTTTTTACTTTTCCAGAAGGGCAAAAAAAGGTTACTGCTCCAAAAGTAACCTGTAAAATTTGCCAAACAACTCTTTCAAGGGGTGATCCATGTAAAAAATACTCCTTTGGTACAGCAAATATAGTGCAACACGTGAAGAACTTGCACCCCAAAAACTTTGCTCGAGCTGCAAGGCGCAAGTTGCACGAGAACCCACCTGCTGCTGCACCAAGCACATCAACTGCTGCAGCAGCATTTTCAGCAAGCAATCCACACCCACAAATTGATTCCGACTTTGCTAAAGTTAAAATTGTATGCATTTATTGCGATAAACTTTTGTGTTATGAGGAACGGTCTATGGACCTGATAAAACGCAGGATGCAGGATCATTGGTGTCCTCGACATTAGTTGTTTTTTTTTTTCATTCTTTTGTTCCGCTTTCATTCTTTTGTTCCGCTTGGACTTTGTTGAGAAAACACACAAAGAAATACAAAACAAAAAAAACAGAAAAAACAGTTCTTTTTAGAACTTCCTTCACGGGTCAAAGAAAGAACTATATTTCTATGTTAGTGTGTAAAATTTTGTCACAATGAATGTGTAGTTCATAAATGAATGAATGAATATATTACTAGTGTATGGAGAATGTGAAAGTGCAGAACCATAAGGAAGTGCTACAGCATAAATCTATAAGGTGTTTACCTATAGTATACTGTAGTATGTCCGAAGCACTTGAATGTAACATATGTACATAAATATGTTACAAGTCTATGCTTCAATTTGCGCTGCTGGTGAAACTACCTTGGTGAATTTGTGTGTGTTAGGGGTAGATTTACAATCCCCTTGTGCCTCTTTTACACAGCCGTTGCGTCACTTTTGTGACACAGTGGTGGTGCAAAAGATGTGCCATGGTGTGTGATATTAACAATGTGATGCATCTGGAGGGTGCATTACATTGTAAAGTCCTGATCCAAAAGAGGCTTTCCTGTGCAGAAGGGGGTGCAGCAACCCCTCCTAAAAGTGACTGAGTGAAATGTATAACATTTCATTCAGTCACTTTTGAGCTTATGCTGCGTCAAAATCTTGCACATGCTTGAAGCAGGTGTAAGGATTGATACAACATTGTGAGCATAGGGCCCCAAGAGCATTGCTGGAGCTGTGTTATACTTGCAACCGAAGTCAAGCAATAATGAATCCAAAAATTACTTTGCAATTTAGTTTTGATATTATTTTATAATAAGAATATGAAATATAATCTAAAAAATAAAATAAATATAAATATTTATATTAAAAATATAAGAACTTAGTATAAAAAGAAAGACAACATAATTAATATATTTATAAATTATCATTTACAAAACCTTTGAAATTCACTGAAAAAAACATAGGTTTTACACACGTTATAGTTAGGAATTAGCATTTAAAAAACCATGCAAATTCATTGAAAAAAACATAGGTTTCACACATGTTATAGTTAGCTGAACATTTCTCTCATAGAAAACCTTTGAAATTCCTCCATTATAGTTAGCTCAGCTAACTATAACTTGCGCGCCCGCAATGCACTGCTGATGATGTCACATATGACATCACTCATGACATGGTCAGTGACATCATTCATGACATCACTGATGACATCACTGATGGCATCATCCTTGTGAAAGAGTGGCAGACCTCCTCTCAGCGTAATATAACCCTTGATACATACATTCAAAAATAGAAACACACATTTTCAAAAAAATGGAGATACCAATACCAGTTAGAACAACCTATTCAGTAATTCCAAAATCTACATACACATCCAGTCATTCACTAACAGTCCTATATAGGCACTAATACCTGTACTTACTCATCATATGTACTCATACACCTATACATCTTATTACACACCGACACTCATCTATAGAGTTACTCACACACATATTCACACATGCAAATAAACTATCAAACATCCATTTACTTGCATATACAGCTATACACCCACCACTACACTTACTTCTACAGAATTGTACACATACTTACTCTCTTAAACAATCACTTATAGAAACACATACTTATTTATACAGGACATCTTACAAATCTCTCGCTCTCACATGTACTCACTTATATACATCAATACTCACATGTACTAGTTTAAAACATATGTAGTTACTCATAAAGATACTATTGAGGCAGTGATTCACTCACTAACGCAGCCATACAAAAACTCATCCACCCATACAGTCCTGCACACATGCTGTCTTCAAAACACATACAAACAGTGAGTCACCCATTCATGCATCTATGCGGTAAGTAATACCCCCCACCAACCATACAGACACTCATACTGATACTCTAAAAACCAACTAATAACCCATATAGACACTCATGTAGCTAGTCACCAACCCATGCAGCCACTTATACACAAAGTGAGACACTGAAACAGATATTTACATATTTAAACATTACTCGCTAATACATGTATTCACTAACATACACTTAAAAAGTCAGTTATACAATCATTTTTTTTTAAAACCATCCATTTAGACACTTATTTACACATTTATTCTTCCATCGACCTTTAGATATACATATATAAAACTTATTTATTTTCCAGAAAGACACACATTCACTGGATGATGTCATCAGTGATGTCATCAGTGATGTCATTTGAGATGTCATCAGTGATGTCATGAGTGATGTCACTGACCATGTCATGAGTGATGTAATATGTGACGCCATCAGCAGTGCATTGCGGGCGCGCAAGTTATAGTTAGCTGAGCTAACAATAACGGAGGAATTTCAAAGGTTTTTTATAAGAGAAATGTTCAGCTTACTATAACATGTGTGAAACCTATGGTTTTTTCAATGAATTTGCTGGTTTTTTAAATGCTAATTTCTAACTATAACGTGTGTGAAACCTATGGTTTTTTCAACGAATATGCAAGGTTTTTTAAATGCGAATTCCTAACTATAACGTGTGTGAAACCTATGGTTTATTCAGTTAATATATGTATATATATGTCTATGATCAAACACGGTATTTAGGCAGTAGCAAAAATGGCGCGCATTAGATTGAGAAAGGCTGCTGCGCCAGCCGAAACGTATCTCTCTTGTTTGCCAGGTCGGAGGAGGCTTGATGTAATAAAAAGGCCTTAAACCCTGTAGCCCTTGTGTGCGTGCTTGTTTCCATGTTGAGCAGAGGTGTTTTTGTATATATATACATACACACAAGAAATTACAAACTGTAACAAATAAGCTGGTCAAAATTCCCCCCAAAATACCAATTTAATTACACTTAAAAATGGCACAGAGTACCTTTTGCTAAAAATATATTACATATTGCAAAGATTAATAAATGAACATAATATAATGTGAAATACACAGATACATCATAATAGTATAACTGTAAACAATTTACACTGAACTATAATATTTTAGCAATATTACATATACTATTCCCACTCCAATCTGTGCAACAGTATAGAAGGGTTGTACTCATGAGGAGTAAAATGTACTCTTCCAACTTCAGTCTGTGCAACAGTAGGGAAAGTGTTAGATTGCAGAGGAGTAACATTTACTATTCCCACTCCAGTCAGTGCAACAGTACGGCAAAGTGTTGGACGTATGAGGAGTAAAATTTACTATTTCCCCTCCAGTCTGTGCAACAGTAGGGAAGGTGTGAGATTGTGAAGGGGTAACATTTCCAATTCCTACTCCAGCAGATGCAACAGTAGGGAAACCACTAGACCCAGCAGGGGTACAAATTGCTATTCCCACTCCAGTCACTTTAACAGTAGGGAAAATACTGGATTGCAGAGGGTTAAAATTGAATATTCCCACTTGAGTTGGTGAAACAGTAGGAAAAAGGTTTGACTGAGGAGAGGCAGAAAATCACTATTCTCACTCCACTCAGTGCAACAGTAGGAAAATGGTTGGACTCAGAATGGGTAAAATTTACTATTCCTATTCCAATCTGTGCAACAGTAGGGAAAGCATTAAACTCAGGAGGGGTAACATGTACTATTCCCACTCTACTCTGCGCAACATTAAAGAAATTGTTGGATTGAAGAGGTGTTAATTGTACTATTCCAACTCCACTTGGTGCAACAGTAGGCAAAGTGTTGGACTCAGGAGGGGTAAAGTTTACTATTCCCACTCCGTGCTGTTCAACAGTAGGAAATGTGTTGGATTGTCGAGGGGTCAATTTTACTATTCCCACCACAGTCAGTGCAACAGTATGGAAAGGGTTGGACTAAGGAGGGGTAACAATATACTATGCCCACTCCAGTCGGTGCAACAGTTGGCGCAGTGTTGTATTGAAGAGAGTTAAAATGAACAATTCCACTCCAGTCTGTGCAACAATAGAGAGAGAGTAGTTCACTTCAAAGTAATATTTTAACAACTACATTAAATAGCAACAAATATAGTTATTTAAAAATCTAAAATATTTATACTTTTTTAAATGAAAGAACATTTTTTTTTAAATTTTAAATAAATATTTTAAAACAATAATATTAATTATAAGACCGCAGGGCCGCTAACCGCCGAGGAAGACCATGCTGAGATGTGCGAGCCGCGTCGGGCCAACGGCCAGCGGGAAGCACTCCGGAATGCGGCCAGCCTGCTTGCCTGCCTTGCCTTGCCTTTGGCCCGTGGTGGTACAGTCAGGAGCCGTTGCGGAGCCGCTGCAGGGAGCCGCGGGTTACAGCTGTGTCGGGAGCCTCCTGGTGCGTGTACTCGGATTGGGGCGGCTGGGTCTCCGGGGTTGTGCCTGCGGAGACGTGGAGAGCGGGTCTCCGCTGTGAACTCCTGCATGTGCTGAGACCATCGCGTCTGGAATCAGGTAAGCGGGCGGAGCTGTGATACCCGAGCCGACTTCCCACTGCATGAGAGACTGTTGGGCTATACCAATAGCGGTGCTTGGTGGTGGATCTCCCCTCCCCCTTTTGGGTGTGCTTGCTTTTACTGTGTAGGTATAATCTACTAGGCACTTGAAATACTGGGACGCTGGATCCTAGGATGTTGACATTTTTATTTTTTTTATTTTTTATTTTAAACTCACACCTTTATTGAGCGCATTTCTAACAGGACACTCCTGAATGAACCAGTGCTAGCTATCTTTTCTAAAGCACCAATTTGAATGCCCCAAAGGCAGACGCATGCCTCTGATTAATCTGTTTAGGTGCATCAAACGCTCTGCTAGTTGAAAGAGCAGTTGTATATTTCTTCATTTGTTTGGAAGAGACTTCTTGTTGATGCTCGTCTTGTTGGGGAACTCTGTGCCTGCTGATTCTCGGGTGGTTAGGAGCCCGGGCCAGCAGCAGGAAGCGACGGGGCGGGGCGGGCCAGGTCCTTTAGGCCACGGACGTTTACACATTTCTGCTCTCTCGGCAGTCTCTATATAGTAAGTAAATTGCATTTAATCTTATAGAGTAACATGCCGGCAATCCCGAAATCACTGGGGGGGAAGGCTGCTACGCCTAGAACTATGTCTAATTCTACACTGGACTGTTTTTTAGTGCAAGCAAGAAAGGCAATTGACATGGAGATTGAGGTTGCTGAGCAGCGGCTATCATTGGGAGGTTGCCCAGCTGGATTGTTCACCGACCCAGACCCAGACTCGATGGAAGTTCAGACCGCTGAAATTGTGGAACTTAGTCAAACAAACCCTGCTCATTTGAGCAGTCCTGTGGCTCAATCTCCACCCCCTGTTAAGCAGCGTTGTGCAAAATTTCTAAAATCACCAGTGCATGATACCGTGGGCAAAAGGAAGAAAAAAGTAAAACATATGGAGCCCACAAGGTGCACACGGTCTAGGTCAAAGAGACAGTCTCAGACTACATGCACAGAGGCCCCGATGTCACCCTGACAAGGATCAGCCACTGCGAACGGCACAAATTTGCTATCTCCAATCCAGCCGGCAGCAGTCTCCCAACAGCTGACTGTGGCATTAGAATCCTTGTTAGAAGAGTCGACCTTTAGAAATCTTTCTCCGATCTTAACTAGATTAGACAAGTTAGAGTCTACTGTGACACTTATGTATACTATGGTTAGGGATCTAAGTACCGGGGTAAAATCTAATTCATTGGCTGGAGGTCCTGCTCAAAGGGGGATCCTAAACCAACATGAAGGGTCAGTTGTTAGGTGCAACATTCAACCATCTTGTCTTACGGATAAAGCTGTCCCTAGAAATCCAACCAATGCAGTAGAGCAGAAGCAACGAGGGCCTGCAAATGTAAATCAAGTGGTAAATATATGTAAATCCCCAAACCAAAGTAAGCAAGGCTCTCCATCCACAGTTACAAACAGGAACAATGTATGCCCGGACCAATCAACACGTACATTATTGCCCAACAAATATGGCCAAATCAATCGTGATGATAAAGTGACACTACATCTCCCTACAATGTGTTGTCCCTACATTGTTATTCTTACTAAAGTTCCAACTTTGCAGGAAAATCAAACTCAATTAAAAAATAAAACCTGCCACTGGCTACAACAGAACACAATTTTTTTACACTCTGACTATCGAGATATCCTATTTATGAGACGAGTTAGGTGGGTGGGCCCGTTACCCAAGTCATTGCCTGGTGACTGTATTGTAATAAACTGCAGATCCCCAAATATCGCAAGTCGATTGTTAGGCTGGGAACTGTGCTCTAATATTCAGAGGTTGGGTAAAGTGATTGTAGTTCAGCCCATTGGCTTCTTTTATAGGCATCTTGAAAAGAGTGCGAGAAACTCTGTGGCAAATAATGTGGCTTATGCAACGACTCCCATATACCAGGAGCCCACTCCTTTGGAAATTAGAAACAGATGTCAGCCCTTGAGTACCCCGGACTCCCAAGACTGACTATCCAGTGTACCCTCAATCCCTATAGAAGTCACATCGGACTTACGGCCCACTGCTATATTGTCTTCATGTACTGATAGTAACCATGGTATAGATGTGCCTGCAATAAACTGTATTCATTCCCATTCAAAACAAATGCTGAGGGGGGCTTTTAGCAACCCTGGGCTTTACCACATATAGTGTTGAAGCAAAACAGTTGTCAGCTGGTCGTCCAGCTGGCGGCCTTTTAATCTGGGTCAAAAATGTGTTGGTATGTAAAATAAAAGTCCTAAATATTGACTCAGATGAGATACTTGGGATAGAATTATCATTGGGCAAGGACAATGTGCAAGTCAGACTCTTTAACATTTATAATCGGGTGACCAGCCCTCACAGACCTTCAGCGACAATAACAACTTTGACTAATTATCTTGACTCACCCATTGGGAAGTTAGGGGATTGATAATCGCCGGGGACATTAACACAACCTTTGAACCGGTTGATTACACTCAGGATCTCCTCTCGGATAAGGATGTGGACAAGTAACACAAAGGTCCCATTGAAGGAAGCCATAATTGAATTAATTGCATTGCATAGGCAAACTGGTCGAATCAAGTGGTTTAAAAAGATTAAGGATTGGTATTTAAAAATCGGGTTGGGGCAGTCCTGGGAGGAACCTGGGACTATTACTAAATCCTTGATACCTCTTGTTAAAAAAGGTTCTGGGCACTGAATATTTCAGAAAGCATTGAACATTTTGCACATGGCACTTTAACCGAAAGGTTTTTAAATGTTAAAGACAGCTATGGCTTTGAGTTCTTCTTGGACGACATCAAGCCAGCACAGGCACAAGCTCTGTATACCCAACTTAGATATGGCACGATTCCTTTAAACACAAGAAGAAGCAGTTGGGGAAATGTGGTGGTTAATGTATTCTGTCCATCTTGCCTTGCTGTACCTGAAACACTTGAGCATTTTCTCTTTTACTGACCGTCCTCTGCTGACTATAGAAGAACCTGGATAGCTATCTATTAGGTGTCATTTGGAAGCTATACATATTTTTAAATCCGATATCACATGTTGGCTAGTATTTTTAATCTCAAGATTCCTGCTAATTGAGTGGAGGAGGAGGCTAAAATGTGTAATCTAGCCCATGAAAATTACTGTGGTTACATAGCCTTAATTTGTCTAATTGGATGACTGTGTTTTATATGAATTTCAAACCTGTTTTAAGATGCATAATTTGATAACTTTTTAATGTACATTACTGTTGTTTTGATGTGTCGTGTTTTTATGATGTCAATGATCATATTTTCCTTGATTGAATAAAACATATATATCCATACTAATATTATAAAGAGACAGCCCAAACCTTTGAGGCGGGTAATCTCAGTAACCACAGCACCAATCACAACACCCAATGCAGCATTGGAAAGGGCAGTTGCAGCAGAAGGACATAGGCTATGCAGATGCCCACCATATACATTTAAAAGGTAAAAGGTAAAAGAACCATGCCAGCAAAGTAGTCCCTTGTGGGCGTGTCTGCGTTGTGCTGTGGGCGTGTGCTGTGGGCGTGACAAACGCTGGGGGCGTGAAAAACACTGCGGCGTGTGCTACGTTCCGCCCTTTATGCCATGTGGGTTGTACATACAAAATAATCATATCGTGTGCTGTGGGCGTGTGCTGGGGGCGTGACAAATGCTGGGGGCGTGACAAACGCTGGGGGTGTGTGCTACGTTCCGCCCTTCATGCCATGTGGGTTGTACACACAAAATAATCATATCGTGTGCTGTGGGCGTCTGCTGGGGGCGTGACAAACGCTGGGGGCGTGTGCTAGGTTCCGCCCTTCATGCCATGTGGGTCGTACATTCAAAATAATCATATCGGAAAAATAATACAAGGCTCACATTCGCAGCTTGTGCCGGGCCTCAAGCGAGACCACACGCGAATGAGCGTGTCTGCGGGGAAAATTACTGCAGCGTCTCCGGCGCGCTGTCACTCAACTGTGTGCATAAATTAATTTACACAGAGCGACCAAAAAATGCATGGGAGCAAGAGCGTTCAATGGGCGTCTGCGATCAGCTGGAGGCGCGCCAATTACACAATTGCGATGCATCAATGGGCATCATAAACGACAGTGGGCAAGGCAATTGCGGATTGCACGGGAGCAAGGGGCATACACAATGTACGCGGCAATCGGCAGCCACCAATCGCCACACATTTTAAAAATAGGATACCAATCGCGCACCTGGGCGTAATCCTTCAATGGGCGTCTGCGTTCACCTGGAGGCGTGGTAAGTAACCGTTCGCTCGACTCCCTTGGGGGACTACCCGTTGTGTTACACATACTGGGGACGAATGCAGTGTGTGCCTTGGCCTGTGTGCGTCTTAAAGGGCCGAATGTAGTGTGTGCCTAAGACTGGGTGCGTCTGAAAGGGCCGAATGCAGTGTGGGCCTTGCCCTGGGTGCGTATCAAGAACACTCAGGGCTGAAGACGGTTGGAGTGGGTCCTAAACAAATAATAAGAGCACGGAAAAACGTTCAAGGCTCACACAATTCTAATTGTTATACGTTCGCCGCTGGGCCTCAAGCAGGGGCACACGCGACTGAGCGTGTCTGCGGGGACAATTAATGCAGCCTCTCCTGCGCGCTGTCACTCAACTCTCTCATTACATGAAATTACACGCGGCTGCTAACATCAACCAGGGCTGCAGCTGGTACTCAAGCGCGGGAACACGCGAATGAGCGTGTCTGCAGGGACAATTACTGCAGCCTCTCATACTCGCTGTCACTCAACTCGCTCATTAAACGGATTTACCCGCAGCTGCTAACATCAACTGGGCTCAGGCGGTGGCTCACTCCACTTTGCGGCACTGCTGACACACTAAACTTAACACGGACTGCACTTTCACACAAGCGTTGACTCTATACCGCGCACTGTCACACACTCGACTCTGTAAATCACTGAACTTTGTAAATCAACGATGGGACATCGCAAGTACAACATCAAAGGAAACTGGAGCCGGAAGTCCATACGGGGACACAACATTTACAAAGGACTGCACTTTCACACACCATTAACAACTTAACTGGAGTAAATACACACTACAGACACCTGAAAATAATTCTTACTCAGACTAAATACAAGGCATTGACTTACGAGAAGACTGCTTCACTCATGGACAGTTATATTTCGCACTCTTTAGGTCCGGCAATGTCCAAAACCATTTTATTGTCCGTCCAGATTCAAATGAAATAAAAAATGTTGTCTACCGCGAGATTTCATAATAAATTGCCCTTGCCAAATACACACATTGCACACATTCTATTTCATACCCGGACAACGTCTGTACGGGCTGCTAGTTAATAATAAAAGTAAAATGTTTAGTTAAATGCCACACTATATATTCACAATTATAACAACCAATACATAAAATGTTATTTACAATTATAAAGCATTACACAATTAACACATAATGTAATACATTTTTAAAACAATAAGTAACTATTTGTATGTTTTATTATTGCTCACATAACTTTCTACCCTATAACTCTAAAAAGTAAACAAAAACACCTAAAATATATCTTACAATTATAATAATTATAACTATTCCATAATTAATTCTCAATTAAACAATGAATAGTAATTAACTAATCATATTGTAATTATATTTAATCAACTTCCCACCCTTTATTCCTACAAACCCAACAAGGTGCACCTAACATATACAAAATATATAATTGAATAATATACACCATTAATTATCAATTAAACTATATCAATTAATTAACAATACATTAATTTATACAAATAATTAACTTCCGACCCTATACCCCTACAAACACAACAACCATCACCTCATATATAACTTAAAAAAATTCTAAATTACACAATCTACATAATTATCACTTAAATATGTATTACTAACTGTTAATTATTCAAATTAATTTCCATTGCATTGTTTACCCCTACAAAAACCACAACCTACACCAACAATATTAAAAAAAGGGAAATTAATCACATAATTTACATAATTAATTATCAATGAAATAATTATTAATAATTAGAAATTAATTGAACAATTAGATATTAATTAATTCCAAAACTATGTTCCTTCAACCCCACAGCCTATACTTAAAACTTAATGTAATTTAAAAAACATAATTACATAAAAAATATAATTAGTTATCCATTAAATAATTAATATTAATAATAATTCATTATAATTACGCTTATTTTATTTCTTTACCCGTATGTACCCCACAACCCGCTACAACACAAAAAATACAAATAAACTATTAAATAAAATTGAAAAAGAACAGAAAATGTACAACTATATTAATGCGTTTGGTGCAGAGGACGTAAGGGTTATGTCCTCGGCTGAGACGCTGGTGTTCCAAGGATGTAATCATTATGTCCTTGGCACACCAACGCCAAATCACTATGCTGTAAATAGTAGAGGGATTTCCTTTTTATTGGCACGCTGACATAATTTAATTGAAAGCGAAACTGAGATGAGCCGATCATCTTGTTTCAGTTTCACTGATTTAGTGCTTGTGGGGCTATCTCAGCCCCCCAGGGACCAAAACACACAGGAGAGGTATCATTGGAAAGGGGAGACTCTTGCCTCTTTACCCTTTATTTGTGGATCCCAGCTTGGGGATCTCCGTAGGAGGGAGTTCCCCAAGCACGGATCCACACCAAGGTTGGGGGAGCGGCCCCTTAGGCAAGGACTTTTGCTCCCTCCAACATAATATGGGCCATATCCAGTCTTTCTGCCCTCCTTGGGGCCTGATGGGGGTAGTAGCCCCCAATCTGCCCCCCAGGGGACAGAAAACACACTAGAAACCAGGGATTTGTAAAACATTTCTTCAATACTTAGGGGGGAGGGCTGCCCTAAATGGGCAGCCCTCATCCCTCCCAAAAACTGCCACAGTCTTTCTGCCCCCCTCAGGACACATATGAGGCAAAAGCTCCAAAGCTACCTCTGCAGGGAGGTAGAAACCCCACTAGTACCAGGAGTGGAGTGGGGCCTTCCCACAATGGTTATGCCAATGCCCCCAACCCAAAACAAAAGGGACAGTCTTTCTGCCCCCTCGGGAAGCAGGTGGGGGTTGTTACCCCCGATCTGTCCCCTGCAGAAGCAGAAATTCCACTAGACACCAGGTATTTTATTTCTTCCTGAAAAAGGAGTGGAGGCTGCCAAGAATGGGCATGCTTGTGCCGGCTCCACCCAAAACAAAATGGACTGCCTTTATGCCCTCCTGGGGGCAGATGGGCATTATTAGCCCCATCTCACCCTCAGAGAGGGCAGATATCGCACTAGAAGCCAGGGATTTTTTTTTAAGCAGCATGCGGCTGCCCACAATGGGCAAGACAATGCCCCCACCCATAATTACAAAAAACAGAAGTCTTTCAGCACCGCCTGGGGCAGGTGGGGATACTAGCTCTCAAACTGCCCTAAGGGGGCAGAAAATCCCACTAGGCACCAGGGATGTGTTGTTTTGAATATGTAAAGGCGGGCCCTGACCAAAATGAGAATGCCTATGTCCCCACCCCCAAACAAAAAAAGGACAGACTTTCTGCCTGTCCTAGACAATAGGTTTTTTTTTTAATTAGAGTGATTGGACTGCCCATAATGGATAAAGGTAATGCCACCCCTCCAAAAGAAATAGTGACAGTGTGTCTGTCCCCCTGGGGGGCAGATGGAAGTAATAGCACCCAATTTGCCTCCCAGGGGACAGAAAGCCCACTAGACACAAGCCATATGTTTATTGGCATGTCATGGGGTGGCAACTCAGGCAAGGGTTTCTCCCTTTTTTTTGTTGCACACATTTTGGCTGCTTTGGCCCCCTAGTGCATGTTAGGCATAACATAGAAGAAGCCTTATTTTGAAAGCAATTCATAGACCTGTGTCTAGTGTTTAGTACAGAATGCTTTTCTATTTGTGGATGTTTTCATTAGCAAGGCATGTTAGGCTGACCATATTATCTCAATGTTATGCTATTTTAGTATAGATGAATACTTGTTTTGGAAGCAATTTGAAAACTAATGTTGAATATTTAATAAGAAATGCTACTCTATTCATGGGAGTTTTTATTGTTTAAGCTGAACATATCATCCTAACGGTGAGCTATGCTATTTTTATATTTCTGCATACATGAATACGTATTTTGAAAACTATTTGAAGACTAGCGCTGAAAGATCCTTTTGATTGACGGACTAATTGCCTCAGTCAGTTGGTATGTATCAGGCACTACAATTTTACGATGAATGCTCACCCAAAATGAGTGTCTACTGTAAATTGTTTGTCTAATTATAGGTGTCTCCTATATATTTCTGCATCCTGATGATGACCCGTTTTAAATAATCTAAGTCCAAGGGTCGAAACGTCGACAAAAATATTATATGGGGACTGTTTTTCAAGAAACTGATGGTGGCTATCAACTCTTGCTTAGTGGGAGTTGATCTCTAACACTCTATTATCCCTGTCAGCTACATGTATATATTTCTGTACATACCACATATGCACATTCTGCACTTATAGTCACTTTCACTGCGCTGTCACCCCTCTTTTGGAGCACCTTGTATTCAATAGGGCAAATATAAGTTTTACTTCTCACTGTCAACAATCAAACCAAAAGTTGCTAAAATGAAATAAAAATATAAATATGTAATGCTGAGTTATTTGTGTTAGAGTTGTTTGTACCCCCTTCTTGACACTTTACTGTGAAAATCAAGCGCCACACATCACCCATAGAGACCACCTTTTTGTTAAAAAAAAATACCTGCCTCCCTTATGGACAGTTCTGTGATATTTATAGGCACATTTGCTCTCAAGACTGGCAGAAAACAACTTAACACTAGCGAATGTTTCTGTGTGTGTGTGTGTGAACTGGAGTTCAACTGGCAGTGTGTGAGCCTGCATTTTGCTGGTGGTGTTTGTGGACTTGTACTTGGCTGGCAGTGTGTGTAGACCAGGGCATAGCTAGCAGTCTACGTGAATGGCACATGTCTGGCGGTGTGCTTGGACCGTCGCTTGGCTGGCGATGTGCTTGGATGGTGCTTGGCTGGCAGTGTACATAGATGGTGCTTTGCCGCTGGTGTGCATGGATGGTGCTTGGCTGGCGGTGTGGCTTGTATGGATTTTCCAGCCAGCCCTTCGCTCTGTCTTCTAAAAAAAATTATACCTCACTTGTGTGGGTGCCCAAAGCAGAGAACCTAATGAAAAACTGAAAGGGAACCAAAGTAGGTCCAGAAGGGCAGTTTTCTTTCACACGTTTCTAGTCTGACACTGCTTTAGGCATCCATACAGGTGAGGCATCATTTTTATCCGAAGACTGAGGGGAGCGCTGGGTGGTGGGAAGATCAAGAAAAGCCACACATCTCTGGAGTCCTCTGGGTGTCTAGTTTTCCGAAGGTCTGGGTTTGGTATGTTTCCCTAGATAGCCACCGAGCCCCTGACCAAAAACGCAGTTGCCCCCCTATCTATGGCAAAAACATCTGTTTTTTCAAGGGGGCACCTACATTTTTGGTCCTAGGCTCAGTGACCATCTATGAAAATCTACCAAACTCAGACATTTCTGAAAAGTAGACATCCAGGGGAGTGTACACAAATCACACCTCCCTGAACACACTCTAGTGTCTAGTTTTCAGAAAATGTCTGGGTTTGGTAGGTTTCATAGATGGCTACCTAGCCCCGAACTGAAAAAGCAGGTGGCCCCCTTGCAAAAACTGGTTGTTTTGTCATTGCTAAAAAGGGTCCGTTTTCACTGGAAAAATTTGATGTGCCCCCGTTGCATTTTAGGCCATTTTCTGCCACAGACACTAGGCCTACCCACAACAAGTTTGGTACCAATTTTATAAGGAGACTTAGGGGAACACAGAATAGTAAACATGTGTTATTACCATTTGTTTATCAATGCATTTCTGCCTCCAAATGTAAGACAGTGTGTAAATAAGAAGTAATTTTGAACAAATTCACAGGCTAATATAGGTACCCACAAATTCAGAGATGCACAAATAACCACTGCTTCTAAACTCCATATCCTATTCCCATTTCAGAAATACATAGGTTTATTTGATAAGTATTTTTCACTCTTTATATTTTACCAAATGAATTACTGTATACCCTGTACACAATGAGAAATCATTGCAAAGTACAGCTCAGTTATTGGCTCTGGGTATCTTAGTTTCTTGGTAAACCTACAAGCCTCATATATCCCCACAAACACAAGGGTCCTGTAGAAGTAACAGCATATTGCATTCAAAAATCTATCATAGTTTGAGGAAATTACAGGTGAAAATGTAGGAACAAAAGGCTGTTTTTTCAACTAAATATTTTTTGCTGAATTCAGAATGTTATCTACGTTTCAGAATAGTATAGCTTTACAGGATCCATTACTACACTCATTTCTATCTCCAACTGGAAGGAGGTTGAAAGTCCAAAAAATAGGCAAATAGGCTATGTCCCAGTAAAATGTCAAGGCTGTGTAGAAAATTGTGGTTTTCTGACAAACGTTTTCCTGTTCCTGAAAGCTGGGAAGATGGTGACTTTATCACCATAAACCCTCCGTTTATACCATTTGCAGGGAAAAAAAATACGCTTTCTTTTGCAGCACTTTTTCCAATTTTCCACAAAAATCAAAAATGTTGCTGTATTTTGCCTAATTTCTCGGTCCCTCTGAGAGGAATCCACAAACCCTGGATACCTTTAGAAGCCTCAGCATGTTGAAAGCAAAGGTCGCAAATTTGCTGTGGATCCCTTACAACAAGCTACCCCAAATAGCCAAAAAGGGCTTGGCAGAAGTGGGAGAAAAGGCCTGGAATCAAAGGTGTTAAATAACAATAAAAATAATTATACAAACAATTTATAACACATATAATTAAAGAATATACTACAAAACATAAACATAATTAAAAAATGATAATATTCACTCAATATTTTTGTAAATGATATTACACAACATTCAAATTTTTTAACATCCATATTAATAGCATAGATATGTTTAACATAAATATTACTTACCTTAAAATGTATATTCTTGTTAACGATATTTTTGCATCGTTATTTGTGCATCACAATATTTAAAACTTGATATTTCTGCTCCTTGATATTTTATTTTGGATGTTTTGCCTGAATACCTTCCTGTCTGCCAGCTCATTTGTGGACAGGCCATGTGAAGTAACACTGCTTCCCGCTCCGGTTGGGAGTTCCAACTCAGGAGATGAGTCATCCCCCTATCTCTGAGTGCTGCATCTCAGGGCTGCTATCCAGGCCCTGTTCATCCATATTATCCTTCTCATTTCCATCCTATGTTGCTGTTTGCTCACAGAACTGCTTGAGATGAACCATATCCTAGCTACCAAAGAGAGGCAGCTCAAATTCCGTTCCTGCAGGTATGGTCACTGACAGTCAGTTAGAATGCAAGTTGATTTAGAAAATGCAAATAAACTAATGGTGGAAAAGTTTTGAAAAAAAACTCGGATTGGTATAATTTATTTTCATCTGGGATTTCGACACTGAACACCAATATTGGAAATTGGGCTACAGGCTGAAGGGGTAGAATCATACTCAATTAGCAACAACAAGTTTCCCCTGGGTACAATACAAGCAAAGCCAAAATCAAGTTGTGCTTAACCCTCTGGTAGCGTGCCACAAACATAGACATGCTTAACTTAGAAGCAGTGTATAAAGTATCTATGCAGCTCTTCAAACAGTTATAAAACACAATTTGAGAAAAATCACATAACAATTTAGAAACATTGAGTAAAATGCAATAAATAATTTGAGACCAAAATGAATGGAGATATGCAATTTCAAGGTTTTAGGTAATGAAAGTGTTTAAAAGCACTAAGCATGAATTGTGGTTTTCTGATTGGGACCAAAGCTGTTTCCCTATTTCTATCTCTTCCTCATTATCAGAGCCAGATCACCAATTTTGACTCCTCCTACGTCACCCATGTTGGTCCAACCTAGCCACTGCTTCCATCCTCGAAACCGGCAGACAATATCCATGTAGCCAAAGATAATATTCCTGACAACTTTCTTGAGAAAAAAAACCTCCCTAGGCAGTAACAATGCCATTTTTATTGATTAATAATTTGTTGTTAATTTATATTGATTAACTAGCTTACCCGTCGCGCGTTGCTGCGATCTCATAAGTAAGGAAATTCAAGGAAACTCGTTAAGATAACATTCAATTTACATTGTGTCATTCATTCATTTTAATATGAAAAACATTTCAAAGTGTTGTTTTAATTCTATTTATTTATTCGAGTGCTTGTGGATACACAAGATTTTTAGTTTTTCCGTCTGGTACGTACACAAATAAATCAGAAAGTTTTCCTTTGCGTGAGCTGGCCACATACAGTTGTCCATGTGAGAAGCACAAATTCTCCCAATCTAGTCCTTACACTTGCAGCGATTGTCCTTGTGCTTTGATGATTGTCATTGCAAAAGCGAGTCGCACCGGAAACTGTAAATGTTTGAATACAAAAGGCATATCTGTTCTGGATCATTGGAATACGTGGCAACAGTACATCTTCCCCCTTGAATTCCCCATTCAAAATTGTAGCTTCGATGACATTGTTCATCATCTTTTTCACCGAAAGTCTTGTACCGTTGCAAAGTCGTGGTGGATTGATGTTTCAGAGAAGAGTGATCGGCACGCCAATTTTCAATGTTAAAATGTGCGGTGGCATACCTGGCAAATCCAGTGAATTCAAGAATTCTGTTGGGTAATTGGCAACTTTGTCTTGATTCATCACAGTTGGAATACGTGGCAACAGTACATCTTCCCCCTTGAATTTCCCATTCAAAATTGTAGCTTCGATGACATTGTTCCTCATCTTTTTCACCGAAAGTCTTGTACCGTTGCAAAGTCGTGGTGGATTGATGTTTCGGAGAAGAAAGATCGGCACGCCAATTTTCAAAGTTAAAATGTGCAATGGCATACCTGGGAAATCCAGTGCTTTCAAGAATTCCGTTGGGTAATTGACAACTTCGTCTTGATTCATCACAGTATCGATGAACGTATACGGTGTCGCTTCACCTGGTATTCCATAAATGGAATAATTCAGTATTCGAAAGATTATGAGGGCCCTGGGTGGTGATATTTCACACATTTTAATGCCAGAAACCTTCGCAGGAGTGTACTCAACAACTTCCCAAATTTCATGGCGATCGGATGAATGATGTAGTAATGCATATGCCGAAAACCTTTGCGGGAGTGTACTCAAAAACTTCCCAAAGTTTCATGGCGATCGGATGAATTATGTAGTAATGCATATGCCAGAAACCTTCGCGGGAGTGTACTCAACAACTTCCCAAAGTTTCATGGCAATTGGATGAATGGTGTAGTAATGCATGAAGGACAAACAGACAGACAGACAGACATTCATTCGTTTTTATATATATAGATTGATTAAAAAACTTAATTATGGAAATTGTGTCATTATTGTTAGGTGCGGGTTCTGGGGTTTATAGGGGAAATGGGTGGGAAATAATTTATGTTTAAATAATTCATTAATTAGTTCCTAATTAATATTGATCAATTAATTGACAATTAAATATGGAATTTGTGCAATCAATTTTAGGTGTGGGTTATGGGGCTTATAGGGGTAAAATGTGGAAAGTAATTTATGTTTAATAAAATTAATAATTGGTTCATCATTAATGTTAATTAATTAATTGATATTTAATTAGGGTAGTTTATATTATTTTATGAGTGGGTTTTACTTTTTTAGGGGTAAAGGGTGGGGAGTAATTCATTTTACTTACTTTATGATTCGTTTTTATATTCTATTAGTTTTTAAAATACGTTTTAATTGTGTCATTCGTTTTTTTACAGTTCAATTTTCCAATTGGTTTGTGGGGATTATACAGGTAAAGTTTCGGAAGTTTATTAATTTTTAGGAACTTTATTTTGTTTTATAATTAATATTTCTTTAATTGGTAATTAATTATGTTAATTCTGTAAGTCATATATAGGGTAGGAAATAAAATAAGTAAATTTGTATAAAATAGTAAATTATTTTGATTCTAAATAATTTCTATTTTCTAATTTATTTTTTTATTTGTTTCGGTATGTGAGATGTCATCAGTGATGTCATCAGTGATGTCACTGACCATGTCATGAATGATGTAATATGTGACGTCATCAGCAGTGCATTGGGGTGGCATGAGTTATAGTTAGCTAAACTAACTATAATAGCTGAATTTCTCTGGTCCAACTACCTATATTGTGTCTGAAACTTATTTTTGCTTTTTTGTGAATTTCTAAGGTTTTTTACATGCTAATGTCTAACTATAACGTCCCTGAAACCTGTGTTTTATCAGTGAATTTCAAAGGTTTTTTAGATGCAAATTTCTAATTATGCCTACAAAGGTAGGACATGTGCAGAAAGAGGACAAAAGGCGTAGAAAGAAGCAAGAGAAATTCAGAAAGAGGCAACAGAAATTCAGAAAGACATAGAAAAGTACAGGAAGAAACAAGAGATATGCAGAAAGAACAACAGAGGTGCAAAAAAGGCATTGTTGCAAGTCATCCTGTGCCCCCAACTTTTTACTGACTGCTACTGGTGGTAACTGACTCTGCCTTTCCAGGCTCGGAACCAGTGCTATGCTGAAAGACACTTAGAATACAGTGAAAACCCCTACATACACTGGGGTACACTGTGGGTTGGGGTACCCCTGTGATTGGCATGACCTTTGCTGTAAGGCCCTAGTACACAATAGAGCACGGGGATTAAAACTACCTCTAACTCAGAGATGCGCAGAAGTGCATAAACAGGCAGAAAAGATGCAGAAAGAGGCAAGCAAGGTGAAGAAAGAAGTAAGAGGAATGCGGAAAGAACCAACTGAGGTGCAAAAAGAGGCAAGATGGGTGCAGAAAGAAGGAATAGAAGTGCAGAAAAGAGGCAAGAGAAATGCTGAAAGAAGCAACAGAGGTTTAAAAAGAAGCAAAATAAGTGCAGAAAGAGGCAAGTGAGGTACAGGAAGGAGCAAGAGCAGTGCAGAAAGACCCAACATATGTGCAAAAAGAGGCAAGAGGGGTAAAGAAAGAGGTAGGATAGGAGCACAAAGAGGAAAGAGAGGTACAGAAAGAGACAGGAAGGGGTGCAAAAGGAAGGAAGAGAAGTTCAGAAAGAGGCAAGAGAATAGCTGAAAGAAGCAACAGAGGTGTAGAAAGAAGCAAGAGAAGCGCAGAAAGAGGCCAATGAGGTACAAAAAAAAGCAAGGGCAGTGCAGAAAAACCCAACAGAGGTGCTGAAAGAGGCAACAGAGGTGCTGAAGGAGGCAGGAGGGTTGCATAAAGATGGAAGAAGAGTGCAAAAAGAAGCAACAGAGGTGCTGAAAGAGGCACGAGGGGTGCAGAAAGAAGGAAAAGAAGTACAGAAAGAAGCAACAGAGGTACAGAAAGAGGTAATAGTAGTGTAGAAAGAGGGAAGAGAGGTATAGAATGAGGCATGAGAGTTGCACTTATAGGGAAGAGGGGTGCAGAAAGAGGCAGGAGTGAGTGGTGCAGAAAGAAGCAACAGAGGTGCAGAAAGAGGGAAGAGAAGTGTCGAAAGAGGCAAGTGAGGTACAAAAAGAAGCAGGAGCAGTGCAGAAAGAACCAACAAAGGTGGTAAAAGAGGCAACAGAAGTGCAGAAGGAATACAAGGAGTGCAGAAAGAAGCAACAAAGGTGTAGAGAGAGAATCAAGAAAATTGCAGAAACAGGCAACTGAGATGGGGAAACAGGCAAGAAAGATACAGAAGGAAGGAAGGCGAGTGCAGAAAGAGACAACAGGGGTGCAGAAAGAAGCAAGACAGGGGCAGAATGAAGCATGGAAAGTGCAGAATGAAGCAACAGGGGTGCAGAAAGAGGCATGAGAAGTGCCGAAAGAAGCAACAGAGGTGCGGAAGGAGACAAGAGAACTCCAGAAAGAGGCAAGGGAGTTGCAGAAGAAGGCAAAAGAGGTACAGAAAGAAGTAACATAGGTGCTGACAGAGGCAAGAGAGATGCCGAAACAGGTAAAAGGGGGTGCAGAACCAGGCAAGAGGGGTGCAGAAATTTGCACGAGAGGTACAGAAAGAACAAGAGCAGTGCAAACGTACCAACAGTTGTGCAAAAAGAGATAAGTTAGGTACAAACGGAGGCAAGAGAACTGCAGAAAGAGGCAAGAGAGTTGGAGAAACAGGCAACAGTGGTACAGAAAGAGATAACAGGTGGGCAGACTGAGGCAAAAGGGAAGGAAGACGGGTACAGAAAGAGACAAGAGGGGTGCTGAAACAGGTAAGAGAACTTCAGAAATAGGAAAGAGAATTGCTGAAAAAAGCCACAGAGGTGTAGAAAGAAGCACGAAAAGTGCAGAAAGAGGCAACTGTAATGCTGAAACTGGCAACAAAGGTACAGAAAGAGTGAAGACAAGTGTAGAAAGAGGGAATAGGGACAGAAAAAAGCAAGACAGGTGCAGAAAAAAGCATGGAAAGTACAGCATGAAGCAAGGGGGGTGCAGAAAGAGGCAAGAAGTTCAGAAAGAAGCAACAGAGGTGCAGAAGGAGGCAAGAGAACTCTAGAAAGAGGCAAGAGAGTTGCAGACACAGGCAAAAGATGTACAGAAATAGGGAGCAGAGGTGAAGACAGAGGCAATAGAGATGCAGACACAGGTTAAAGGGGTGCAGAATGAGGCAAGAGGGGTGCAGAATTTAGCAAGAGAGGTACAGAAAGAACAAGAGCAGTGCAAAAAGCCAACAGAGGTGCAAAAAGAGGCAGGTGAGGTACAGAAGGAGGCAAAAGAACTATAGAAAGAGGCAAGGGAGTTGGAGAAACAGGCACCAGAGGTACAGAAAGAGGGATCAGGTGGGCAGACTGAGGCAAGAGAGGTGCAGAAAGAGGGAAAAGGGGTGCTGAAACAGGTAAGATAACTTCAAAAAGAAGCAAGAGAATTGCTGAAAGAAGCCACAGAGGTGTAGAAAGAAGTAAGAATGGTGCAGAAAGAGGCAACAGAGATGCAGAAACAGGCAACAAAGTTATTGAAAGAGGGAAGATGAGTGCAGAAAGAGACAACAGGGTGCAGAAAGAAGCAAGACAGGTACATACATAAGCAAGTAAAGTGCAGAACAAACAAAGCAAAAGAGGTGCAGAAAGAACCAACAGAGATGGAAAAGAGGCAAGAGGAGTGCAGAAAGGGATAGGAGAGGTGCACAGAGAAGCAAGAGGGTTACAGAAAGAGTCAGGAGGGGTGCAGAAAGAGGGAGACAACTGCAGAAAGAAGAAACAGAGGTTTCTGAAATGTGCATGAAGGGTGCAGAAAGAGACAAGACAGGTGAAGAAAGAAGGAACAGAGGCACATAAAGAGGCAAGAGTGGTGCAGAAATAGGGAAGAGAGGTGTAGAAAGAGGCAAGAGAGTAGCACAAAGAGGCAAGTGAAGTAAAGAAAGAGGCATGTGAGGTGCAGAACGAAGCAAGATAAGTGCAGAAAAAAGCAACAGAAGTGCAGAAAGAGGAGTGGAGAGAGAGGTAACAGGGGTGCAGAAAGACATAAGAGGGGTACAGAAAGAAGCAAATGAGGTGCAGAAATAGCCAACAGATGGAAGAGAGGTGCAGAAAGTATACAAGATTTGCAGAATGAGGTCATGACAAGTGCAGAAAAAGAAAGAAACGTGCAGAAAGAAGCAACAGAAATGCAGAAAGAGGCAAGAGAGACGCAGAGGGAAGCAAGAGTGGCTTGCACACCATTAGCACCAACTTAGCAACCTCATTTAGCAATAAGCAACCGGTGACCATTCTTTGTTTGCAAAGGGCCTTCCACCATGCTGTAACACTTGTCGCTGCTTTTTTTTGTTCAAATCTGCAGATTCGGGTGCAGATGATTAATTATGTGGCAAATGCAGAAAATATATAATTGTGCGATAGTCGGTGCAGCCAAACAGTCACATAATTCCAGTGGCCTTGTTCTTACCTCTGACCAGGTCCACAAGTGCTCCTCAGTGATTCCATCTTTTTTTGCCTCACTGAATTCATAGTTGAACTTCTATGGAAATGAGGAAGACTAAACCTAAGGTTATCACTCCACAACACAGACTACCATAACACACAATTACTCTCCATAAGACATAATCCCACTATACATAATTCCTATATACTAAATACCACATAATTTCTATCCACATAATTTCACTGCACAACATACCACATAATTCCACTACACACAATGTACATCCACTCCACTCCAGAAAATATTAGTACAAAACTTTTGCCAATAGCTCTAATTCTCACAAATGCGAAACCTATTACATTGCAAATTATTCTAGTGAAAGCATTTGCAAAGTGGTGGAGAAAGGGTGCTGGGCTTCAGACCAGCGCTCAGGAATTCTGGTGCGTAGGGCTTAAAAGAGATACCAGTAGGCCCCCAAAGTCCCACAGGAGTAAATTGGACTTCATCCCCTATCCTGTAGTCTGCTAGGAGGCGCGTCTGCATAGTGGTTGAGAAAAGGGGGCATGACCTCTGAAGACGTCTTAGTAATCCCACTGTGTGGGACTTACTGGAGGTAACAAGAGGGGTAGTTGGCCCCAAGAAAATCCTTGGGGCCAACTACCCCTCCTATTACCTCCGGCAAGTCCCACACAGCAGGATTGCTAAGTTTGAAAAGCAGGCCATGACCCTTTGCCCCCTACTCTACAAATGTGCTCCCTGGTACGCTGTTGGATGGGGATTGAAGTCCCCTTTGCTGCTGGGGGTCCTTTCGGGCCAACTAGACAACCTCTTACCTCCAGTAAGCCCCGCACAGTGGGATTGCTGAGAGGTGGACAAAGGCCACATCCCCTTTCTCCAGCACTCTGGAAATGCATCTCCTGGTGCATTCTAAGTTGGGGGATTAGGTCCCCTTGAATACTGAGGGTCCCTGGAGGCCAACTAGCCCACCAGGTACCTCCAGTAAGCACCACACAGCTGGAATGCAGAGAGGTGGTCTGAGCCCAAGCACTCTTTTTACACCACTCTGCAAACGTGCTGGGGAGGATGGCTGTGTGGCCCCCTCCCGGACCACTTCAGGCCCCGGGGACCTCCTCCCCTGGGCCTGGCCTCTCCGTTTGGGACCGTGAGGGAGCCTCAATGGCCCCACGGTCCTGCCAGCTTCCCACCTCCTACGGGAGCCAGCATTGCTTTTGCACAAGGGGAGCTGCTGACATGCAGCTTCCTTTGTGCAAAAGCAACCCTGCTTTGCTTGATTGAAGCGAGAGCAGGTTTACCTGCTCTCATTTCAATAAAGCCAAGCAGAATTTGCTATGACAGGGCGGGAGCTGCATAGCTCCCGCCCTGTCATAGCAAACTGCAATGTCCCGGGAGGGCACCCCAGCACATTGCAGGAGGCGGGCATGGGGGCGACGGTTCCCAGAGCCATCAAGGGCTCCAGGAGGGGGGCCGCAGGCCCCCTCCCTTCATTTATAAATCCCCGGGGAGGTAGTGGTCCCCGGCACCGGGAGTCCTTAACAGACCCCCAAATTAGAATATTTATTGCCCCAGGAAGGTGGTGTTTCCCAGGGCGTGAGGGGAGGCTCAAGCCCCCCACACATTTTAAAATTTTAAAAATGAGACCCCCAAGAAGGTAGCAGTCCCCGGGGCCGCTATAATTTGGGATTGGCCCCGGGACTTGGCCCAACTGGGAGCTTAACAATAACGAAGCGCGGGAGCCCAAACTCTTTCACATTACATTTGTTACATTTTCTCTGCAGGATTTGTGCACCCAACATGATTTCTGCCAAAACAAAAACTGCTCATTTTTAGCCCAAGGGGTCCTTCAGCAGGCCTAGGGGTCAGGGTGTTTCTACCCTGCCCCCTTTTCTTGTTTTCTTGATTTTTTTTTCACTGTTTTCTTGTGACTTGGTTACCAAGTGACAAGATGGCTGCCAACACTTCCTGGTGTGGAGTCTTGGGAGCCAATCAGAAGTCAGCTCCTGCTCGGGAGGAGTTGAGACTCCTCTTCGGTGCTTGGATATCGATATTTTAATTTTTTTAAATTTCACAGGAGCTACTCTACGGATTTACACCAGTTAAATAAAAAGGTCTCTTTCTGAACCATGAGCGACCCTTGACCCTGTCCTCAGGCAGGTTGCTCCCCCTCACCGCACAGCTCCACCAGTGCTTCTGTCTGCCTCTGATGCTTGTCACTGCCCCTGCTGCAGGTTCAATGCCCCTCCGCCTTGATAGTCCGGTACTGCCTTAAATTGTTCACTGCTCTGTCTTATTTAGTTTTCTGCCTGTGTAATTTTTTGTTCCTTGTTTCCCTCTTTTTCCCTCTTTTCTCTGTGCCACCTTCTGTATCCCTGCTTCGCCATTCCTGCCGCTGTGTCCCCTGCAGACCTGCTCCCCGCTAGCCCGTTCGCCGCCCCACTCCTGCCTCCCAGCTGCTCCTCCCCATGTGCGGCCGCAGCGCTGGCATGCCAAAGGTGCACCTAAGGCGGGTTGTGGAGAAGTGTGGCTCAATGGTTAGAGCGGCAGACCCTGATGCAGAGGTCTGGCCCGGAACCAGGGTTCAATTCCCACCTCGGCGGGTCTTGGGCTCAATTTCCTTGGACCTGATCATTCTCGCCTCGATGCCTAATCTAATCATGGGTCCCACTCTGCAACTCTGGGCAATAGCTTTCTTAATCTCCACAACGGCCCCAACAGCACTGGGATGCCTGGCTTCACCTTGGGAGTGCCCAGGAGTGGGCACTTCACGGGGAATAGCCAGGAAGGGTTCCACAGCGGTATGCGTACAGCGCCTAAAGGCCTCAGGGTATAAGTGCGCTATACAAGTATGAAGTTTACAGTTTTTTTTACAGAAGGCAAGCCCATCTGCGCATGTCCACGCCTGGACCACGCCCAGCACCAGAACGCCTGGCCCCCGCAAATGCTACGATGCCCGTCACCGCTAAGGTGCCAGCCCCCTCCATGCACTCAACACCGGACGATCACGCACATGCTTTCGGGCCACCCCGTAGCGCACCCAAGGACCCTTCTCCTGCCGGAATTGCAGCTTCACCAGCATCCGAGCCACCAATCCACCCACGAGATAGGACGCAACCACCTCAGATGCATTTTACTCAACACCTGCTCCACGCAGACACGCCGTTGAACTCTGGGACCTACTCGACTCCACCTCCCCAGATGTGGCCTTCCTGACGGAGACCTGGATGAACCCCTCCTCGGCACCCAACATCGCCATAGCCATCCCCGATGGCTACAAGATCACCTGCAGGGACCGCACCAACGGAACAGGAGGAGGAATCAGCATCATCCACAGGAACACTGTCAGAGTCTTGACCAGCACCGATGACACCCTCAGCACCGCTGAACACCTGCACTTCCAGATCCACACGGACCCCAACACTACCCTCAGAGGAACCCTCATCTACAGACCCCCAGGACCCAAGCCACAATTCAGCGACTCCATCACCGACTAAATCAGTATGCACGCCCTTGCCTCCACAGACTACATCCTCCTCGGGGACCTGAACTTCCACCTCAAGACCAACAACGACACCAACTCCACCACCTTGATGGCCAACCTTGCCAACCTCGGACTCAGACAGCTCATCACGACACCTACCTACTCTGCCGGTCACACCCTTGACCCCATCTTCTCTGCATGTCCCCACGTCTCTTTAAGCCACATAACCAAACTCCACTGGACCGACCAATGCTGCATCCACTTCACATTCCGGAAACCCACCATGCACCACGGACTCAACAGATCCACCGCCACTGCTGCTGGAGCAAAGTCACTGAAGATCAGCTAAACCCCACCCTCAGTGGATCGACGACTGCGCCAACATTCTCGCCCTGATCAAGAAACCCTCCAACAGTCACACCAACAAGAGAGACAGCTGGTACACCACTGACCTCCAGGCCTCCAAGCAAGCCTGCCAAAAACTAGAGAAGAAATGGCACCACAAACAGATACTGGACAGCTATGCAGCCCACAAGAACGCCATCCGCAGACACCATCACCTCATCAGATCCACCAAAAGGTCCTCCTTCAAAGACCGCCTAGACAGCAACACGCACAACAGCAAAGAGCTCTTCAACGTCGTGAAGGAACTCTCCAACCCCAGCTCCAACACCTATGACATCCCACCTTCTCAAAACCTGTGCGACTCCCTTGTCACCGTCTTCCACTGCAAGTCCGCAGACATCCACGACAGCTTCAACACAGTGACCACCCCGACAGCCACTGAGACCTCCGACCTCACGGCTACCATCCACACCGATCCCGTGCTCACCTGGACCCATATAAACAACGAGGAAACCATCAAAATCATGAACACCATCCACTCCGGCTCATTGTCAGACCCATGCCCACACCACATCTTCATCAAAGCCAGCCCCACCATCGCACCCCATCTCCGCAAGGCCATCAACATCTCCTTCGAGACTGTGACCTTCCCGGCGAGCTGGAAGCAAGCCTAGAACAACACCCTACTCAAAATCCCAAGGCTGATCCGAAGGACCTTAAGAACTTCAGACCCATCTCCCAGCTCCCGACCCCACCGAAGGTCATCGAGACCGTCAACAGACAACTGACCCGCTACCTCTAGGAGAACACCATCCTGTACCCATCCCAGTCCGGGTTCTGCAGAAACCACAGCATCAAAACTGCCCTCATCGCCGCCACTGATGACATCAGGGCCCTACTGGACAATGGCGAAACAACGGTCCTCATCTTCCTTGAACTCTCAGCCGCCTTCAACACTGTCTACCACCACACCCTACGCAGATGCCTCCACAAAGCAGGGATCCGAGACAAGGAACTGGAATGGGCCACCTCCTTCCTCTCCGGCAGAACCTAGAGCTTCCGCCTCCCCCATCCGATCCGAAGCCACCGAGATAATCTGCGAGGTACCCCAGGGCTCATCCCTCAGCCTGACATTGTTCAACATCTAAATGGCACCGCTCGCTCACGTCGCCCGACTGCACCACCTCAACATCATTTCCTACGCCGATGACACCCAGCTGATCCACTCCCTCACCAAGGACCACCTCACCGCCAAAACAAAACTCCATGAAAGAATGAACGCTGTCGCCGATTGGATAAGGAACCGCAATCTAAAGCGGAACTCTGACAAGACGGAAGTCCTCATCCTCGGCTTTACCCCCTCGGCCTGGGACAACTCCTGGCGGCTGACCGCACTGGGAGCAGCACTGACACCCACCAACCACACACGCATGCAACCTGGGGTTCATCCTCGACTCAACACTCTTCATGACTAAGCAGGTCAACACTGTCTTGTCCTCCTGCTTCAACACCCACCGCATGCTCCGCAGGATCTGCAGGTGGATCCCCACCGAAATAAGAAGAACTGTCACCCAGGCCCTCGTCAGCAGCAGGTTGGAATACAGTAACGCCCTCTTGCCCAAACTCCGGAAATGACTACAACGCATACAGAATGCCTCTGCACACTTGATCCTCGACATCCCTCACTGCAGACAAATCACACCTCACCTGAGAGACCTGCACTGGCTTCAAGTCAACAAGAATATCACCTTCAAGCTCCTCAGCTACGCACACAAGGCACTTCACAACAACGGACCGGCATACCTCAACTCACCTTCTAAACCCAGAACCGCCAGCTCCGCTCCCACCTCGCCGCCAAGACCTGGAACGCCCTCCCCATCCTCCTATGGCAGAACCAGGACCTACTAACCTTCACGAGGCTACTCAAAACCTGGCTATTCGAGCAATAGCAGCACCCCTCCCCCCTTTCCCCAGTGCCTCGAGACCGTCACGGGTGTGTAGTGCGCTTTACAAATGCTCTAATTGATTGATTGATTGACAAGTTTGGTGTAATTCCATTCAGCAGTTCAGGCTGTAGTCGTGTCTAAAATTTCCTAGGTGAATTAACATGGGTAAAATGCATTTAGGGACCCCCCATATTGTCTCGCCCCCGCTTGACGAATCACCCCGGAACTTTCAAGACAGGAGCTGACCGGAGCAGGCCATTAGTTTTGAAAATTTCATCAAACAACTCCAAAGATATTGGCTAAAGAAAAAATTATTTTTGAATAGAAACAAGGTCCTAACTATAATTACCTACTGGCGACTGCCAGTAGGTAATATATAGATCCATGATATATATATATATAGTCCTGCCCGTCTGCGCTCGTCCGCGTCGAGGTAGCGGGTGCGGGCTAGGGACTCTGGCTACCATCCATCATATCACCATGCATAATACTACGACGATCAGGTACAATCGCGCTGATCTTCTTGCTATTAGAGACGGTCTTTCGGCGTGTGGTCATGATTCGGTATTCCCACTTCTGGGGCCTCATGACTGTATCTGTGGTAGTTTTTCTCTGGATACCCCCCTTGGGGTGCGCTCTGTTGAAAGGAATGCCCCAAGCACTCGTACTGACAGCCCTGAGCGAGTACTCAGCATATGGAGCCTGAATGTGAAATCATTGGTCAAGCACCATCAGTCTCTACGTGACATGATCGATAGGGAGTCTCCTGACCTTATCTTTCTCACTGAGACTTGGCTTCAAGACGCTGACACTGCTTTAATAAATCTGGCATTTCCTTCCACCTATACAGTGCTTACTCTGAACCGCACGTCTAGGGGAGGTGGCATAGCTATGGCGACAAAATCTTGCTTTCCGGCCGATTGGAAAGCTCTTGATTTGCCGATGTGCGAGAGCGCCTCTTTCAAGGTCACTTTCAGTCATCAGTTCACTTTCAGTGGCCTGCTTATTTACCGTCCTCCAGGGAATGACACTGTCTTCAAGGCCGCCCTTGCTGATGTGGTTAGCTCGTTAGCTCCTAGATGTGCTAACTTTAACATCGTTGACGATCTTAACATACATTTTGACCAGGCGTCATCTTCACCCATCAGTTCTCTGCTAGCGGACCTTGAAGCCATGCAACTGAACCAACTAGTTGCCTCCCCCACCCATATAGGAGGTCATATCCTTGACCCCTTCTTTACCACCCTGGTGCGGGCTAGGGCATCTGACCCGATGGTGGTAGGATGGACCGATCATCTGTTGGTTAAAGTGTCATTTCCTTTAGACGACCCACAATTTAAACCTGTGGACAGACTGATCCTTAAAAGAAACTGGCGTAAGCTCAAACTGGAGGAGTTTGTTAAGATCTTGGAGGCGCAGCCCTTGGGCAATCTGCCGAATGTGGAACAGGGATATGAGCAGTTTTGTAACTGGGTCCTAATCGCCCTTGACTCTCTTATTCCGATGCGCTGGTCGAAATGCCACGCCAAAACACGCAGCCCATGGTATAACGATACTCTTGCTGAGCTCAAGAGAACATGCCGACAAGCTGAGAGGGCTTGGAGGAAATCCTTTGACTCCACGTTAAAATCGTTGTATTTTGCCCAGCTTAAGATTTACCACAGGGCAATCTGCCAAACCCGGGCCGCATACTATGCTTCTGAGTTTCTTAGTAGCCCTAACCCATCTAAATTAATTTTTAAGGTTCTCAAAGACCTGATGGGAAAACGGGCAACCTCGCTAGAAATCTGCACAGACTCTCACTGTGAAAGATTGGCATCCTTTTTTGTGGAGAAGGTGCAGGTAATCTACCGAGGATTTATGTCATCTGTGCCCGGGGTTGAGCCTAGTAGTGTGAGGGCTACGGTCCACGAAACTCTCTCCTCTCTGCCTGCTATGTCTGTTGAGGCTTTTGACACTCTGAGCCTAAAAATTAAATCTGGCTCTCCCTTAGATCCACTGAAGCCAGAGCTATTTACTCTTCTCCCGCCCCTTTGCCGTGCGCCTATATTGGAATTGATTAATCTCTCACTCACTGAGGGCGTGGTTCCCTCCTCTTGGAAGCAAGCAGTGGTCAGCCCCATGTTGAAGAAGCCTAATCTTGATCCCCTGCTACCTGAGAATTATCGTCCCATCTCCCTCCTGCCCTGGACCGCCAAGGTCACTGAGGCACACGTGAATTCCATCTTGTCCGCCCACCTCTCTCGTAATAATATTCTAGACGAGAGTCAGAATGGTTTTCGAGCACAACACAGCACCGAAACTGCTCTGCTCTTTATGATTGAGCATCTGCGTTCGGTGCTGGATGCGGGGCAGACAGCGGCGTTCCTTTTGTTAGACCTGAGCGCCGCGTTTGACATGGTGTCTCATGACATTCTGATGCGGCGTTTGGAGGAAGTGGGAATTGAGGGGACGGCTCTCCAATGGTTTCGCTCCTTCCTTTCGGACCGGTTTTTTAAAGTGGCCATTCCACCGGGTCAGTCCTCTTTCCATCCTTTGGGACTGGGAGTCCCTCAGGGCTCAGCGCTGAGCCCCACTTTGTTCAACTTATATGTGAAACCGCTGGCTGCAGTCGTTAGACAGAGTGGCTTAACCATGACATTGTATGCCGACGACACGCAGCTGGCGGTGACACTCAGTGGGGACCCTGAGGTGACTGCTCCCAGATTCCGTGCAGGACTCATAGCCGTGGCTAAATGGATGCACATTAACTGTTTACAGTTAAATGCCAAAAAAACCGAGGTACTGATTCTAGGGAAGCAGGCGGAACTCTGGGGAGATCAGTGGTGGCCTCCAGAACTGGGGGTGACTCCCATCCCAGCTGCCGAAGTTAAGAACTTGGGGGTTTGGCTGGATCCTACACTCTCCTTTACCAGCCACAAAAAGAAGATTGCAGCTACCTGCTATGGTATTCTGCGAGGAATGAGACCAGTCCTCAAATTCTTCGACCCCCCTACTCGGCAACTGGTGGTCCAAGCCTCCATTCTTTCTCGGCTGGACTATGGGAGTGCGCTGCTGCTTGGAGTGAATCAGGCGGAGGCTACGAGGCTGCAAAGGGTGCAGAATGCCGCGGCGCGGGCCATTGTTGGCCTTCCGAGACGGTGTTCTGTCTCCGCAGTCTTGACCTCTCTTCACTGGCTGCCGGTTAGACAGAGAATTAAATTCAAGGCCCTCTGTTTAACATTTAAGATCTTGAAATTCTCCTCTCCTCCAGCCCTTGTGGGTCTTGTTTCCCCCTATGTTCCCACGCGGGCTCTCAGGTCGGAATCTCTATGTCTGGCGACTAAGACCAGGTTCAGACTGAGTAGGATGGGTGGTCGCTCTTTTCGAGTTCTGGCGGCAGGATTGTGGAATTCTCTTCCTGTCCATATTCGTGCCCTGAACAGCCTGACTTTTTTCAGACGCGCCATAAAAACTCATCTGTTCGTTACTACTGACTGATCCCCTGTCTTCCCAGCATCGATCTGTTGTGTTATGGCACTTGATCAGGCGCCAGGATGCCCCTTCGCTGGGGCAGCTGTGCGCCTAATAAAAGTTATTAACATAACATAACATATATATATATACATATATATATATATATATACACATATATATATATAATATATATATATATATATATATATATATATATATTACCTACTGGCGGTCGCCAGTAGGTAGTTATAGTTAGGACCTATTTTCCATTGGAAATCTGGAACATTCAATTTGCAATAACTTTGGCGCCGGTTGATGAATGTTCGCAAAATTTTCAAAAATCGTAGGGTGCTCCGGTCCGCTCCTATTCTGAAAGGTTGGGACTGATTCGTCAAGCGGGGGCTGAGAAAAAAGGGTGGTTCCAAAACCTGTTTTCCCAATGCAATTTCCGATAGGAACATTTAGTCACAGCTACAGCCCGAACTGCTGAACGGAATTACACCAAATCTGGCAAAAAGGTAGTCCTTGGTTCAGACTCATGTCTTTTTGTTAAATAGTGTAAATCTGTTCAGTAGTTTTTTAGATATTAAAGGAAAAAAATATACATATATACCTGGGTGGAGCCTAACAACACATCTCATCATGAGATCTGATTGGCTGTCAGCACTTTATCCAAGAAGTGTTGGCAGCCATCTTAGGACCAATATACATGATAGCAGCTCATTAAAAAGCATTGCAGTTAATACAAGGTTTTAAGACTTTAGTTACATTATAAATCATTTGTTGATGGTACCATACTCATTTTAGGAATTGTGCTGTGTTCTAAGGTGATTTTACCATTTGAAAAAGCCTTTAGCTGGGATATCATCAATCATGTTTGACGGAAAACTATTTTCTCATGTTTTTCCCACAGAGGTTTGGAAGGAGATCTATAAGCTAAACTGAGAGCATATTTTCTGTAAATTCACATTATCTTTCTCAGTCATGTGAGAATGAAGTCTGACATTCTCAATAAAACATGTACATCCAACGAGGGCAGAGACTGTCAGTTGATTCCTTTGTGTCCTACTGCAGCTTCCCAGAGTGATCTAAAGAACAACTAGTGTGCTAACAGCCTTACTTATGACAAAAGTATAGCACATCTGAAGCCATCTTGATTGGAATAAAGTGGTAACACTTAAAACATTTAATTTAAAAAGGAATAACATGAGGGGGTTAATTTTTCCATAGAAAGTATGATTGGTGCTGCAGAAAGAAAAATGAGGGCACATTTTAACTACTCAAATCCTCTTCTATTTCATAAAAAAGTTCTAACATGCAGTCTCAAATATGTACTTTCAATACCAGCAGCAGACTTCCCTGGTGAGCAGTAGCTTTACTACAGTGATCTAATGAGCAACTAGAGTGCTAACATTCTGAATTTATGGCAAATGTGTGACACATCTGAAAGCCTTCTTGATGGAATCAAAGTAAAAAACTGAAAGTATTTCCTACTGAGAAGATTGTAGTAAATGAGGAAATTATGAAACTTCCTAACAAATAAGTTTCCCAAAATGGCCACCAGGGACAAAAGAGCCCAAATGTAGCACAAATAGCACCCAGATGTAGCCCAAGTGTAGCCCAATGACAGAATATCCCAGAGTGTTCTAAAGAACAACGAGAGCGCTAACAGCCTTACTTATGACAAAAATATGGAACACCTGAAACCATCTTGATTGGAATAAAAGGGTAACACTTAAAACATTTCATTTGCAAAGGAACAAAATGATTTTGCCATAGAAATTATGATTAGTGCTGCAGAAACAAAAATTAGGGCACATTTTGACTTCTGAAATACTCTTCTATTTCATTAAAAAATTCTAACATGCAGACTGAAACATGCCCTTTGAATACCAGCAGCAGGCATCCTTGGTGAGCAGTAGCTTCACTACAGTGATCTCATGAGCAACTAGAGTGCTAACATTCAGAATTTATGGCAAATGTGTGACACATCTGAATGCCTTCTTGATGGAACCAAAGTGAAAAACTGAAAGTATTTCCTACTGAGGAGACAGTAGTAAATGAGGAAATTAGGAAACTTCATAACAAATAAGTCTCCCAAGTTGGCCAGCAGAGTCAGAATAGCCCAAATGTAGCATAATACATTTACAGGACTTGAATCACAGACAACAAATCTATGCATTTCTTTAAAATTGCCTATTCTAACTTCCATAGGTTCTGTGACTGGGGTACTAATTTGTTTATTAGAAGCGCCCACTACTTGGATCTCTTCTCCCGAGAGGGGTAGGTTTGGAACGTCTGCTGTTCTCACAGTAGAACGGGTAGCACCAGTGTCCAACAGAAAGGTGACATAATTTCCTTCAACCTTTCCTTCAATGTATGGCCCTGACTGGTCTACCGGCAAGGAGGCGTCAAGCACGCACTCTTCGTCCTCCCCCCTCAGGCACCGTCAGTAAGGTTCATCACAAAAGAATGTATCACTTAGAAGAAATTGTGAAGTTGCTGTATCTCTTCTTTCCCTCCCTCCCAATTTGTGGTATCTACACTCTGTTGTGCTTTGCTCCTGTATTTTGGCATAGGTGCAGGGGGTAACTGATTTTGTATTACCTGCTGCTGGGTTTTCCGTGGCACCTCATTCTGCGGCTGTAGATTTAAATCATTAAACACCACTCTGCACAGCCTTACACTCGTCATTCCAGTGCCCCAACTTACCGCACCCGTGACATGGGAATCTCCTTTTCGCATCCTCCCTATTGAATTTCCACTTGGCCTTCCTCCATTTCCATCACACTGCTTCTGATTACTATTTATCTGGTTTAGCTGTTGTTCTTGTTGTTCTGCTAATTTTACTTGTGCCCACATGACTTTTTCTTTTAACTCTTTTCGTTTATTTTCTAGCTCCTCTTCACAATATTTGCCATATTTAAGGACTTCGTCTATGGGCTTAGCCTGCCAACAAATGTTATTATCTTTAATCCATTGTGAAATTTCAGGTCTTAATCCTAACACAAATAGATAAATGAAATGCGTCATATCCTTCATATCTATGTTGTCCAATTCACTGTACTGTTTGAATACGTGCAATAAGCGTTCATAAAATGCATGCACAGACTCGTCTTTATTCTGGGTGGTTCTATCTATTCTCATCCAGTCTGTCTCCTTTGCAGGTACCTTTCATTTAAGGTAAAGTATTACCTGATTATACTTCGTCATGACATCCTCGGAAGGTGCCCCTGTCTTTGGGTCTCTAGGGTACTCATCACTAGGCCAATCAACAGCAATTTTACATTCTGTCCACAAATCTACTGGAACTACAATGTCAAAAAATCCATCTAAGTCTTTCAAAAGACACTTTGAAACTTTTACAAATCTTTCAACTTGTCTGTACCATTCTACAGGTTTTTCATGAAGTTTTGGAAAATCATTTGTAAATGACACAATATCCAGTCGGTACCATGGAACATGTACATAACCTCCACCTGGTACCTTGAAGTACCGAAAAATAAATAAAACCATATAGAGCTATACTTACTAATAGCCCCAATACCAATTACCAATAATCAGTCAGTTGGCAGTGTAGAAGGTCTATCATTTATTAACAAATACTCTGCCAGAGGAGCCTCTCGCGACCTAACACTTCGAGGTTCTCCGAGAAGACTACTGGCACATTATCAAGAGATCACATATATACTGTTACATTTCGAAACCGTTACCTAAGAAGGAAAAATACAAGTTGGTACAGGTTGATCCAAAGGAAAGACTATATATGGGACACAAAGCATCTTCAGTTTAGCTCAGCTCGTTATAGCAAGGCCGATGAGGGTGACTCCCTTCTGCCAGCTTTAGGAGTGTCCGCACAGCGCCTCCTGGAATGTGCTTATCCAGCCTACCCCCACCTACAACCTTGACAGGCCTAACAGGCAGAAGCAGCATGTTACATTTGTCAGACTATTTCTCGAGGGAATGGCCTTTGCTAAATGGAATAATAGGTTTCCACTAAAGCTGCGAGCAGACTAGGCCACAAAATGGCGCTAGTCGGGCCAATCTATTTCGGCCCCCTTTAGACGACAAAAGCACAATAAATTGAGTATCAATCCCTAGGCTATTATGTGTACAACTTTATTAATGCTCAAACATTCACACTATACTAAATAGGTACATCATGCTAATTTTCTAACTACCTTAGCTTACTCACGGGCCTAATTCGATTTTCAGTTCCTCAGCCTCTCGCATAAGACATAATTTTTCCACTTTTTCTCCTTCTTTTAAAACATATTCTGAAGTCATTTGTTTTGATCGAACCTCTTCCTTTTTCTTTGATCACCTGGCTTTCCATTTCTCTCATTCTCCCCATTTTTGTAACATCGTTAGTAGCTCTCTTATCTGCACTTTTCTTCCGGACACATTCATGTTTTCTAAATCCTTGTCAGAAAATTCTGCTCGATATGGTTTTTGTAATACTTTACATTTTCCAATGTCAATTCCCATGCTAGCTGCTGTGTTCATTAATTTTTCATGAAACACCCTTGTATTTCTAGTAATGCTTTTAAATAAATAAACAATAGTTCATCTTCACTAAGAGTATTTAATCTGTCCAATCCCACATTTCCAGCCATTAGTTCCTCCAATTCGATTCTCAATTTATATATATCCAATGGTTTCGGCTGTGTTTATGGTTTCTCTATTTCTCGTGTCCATCTATCTATTTCTTCAGGAGTTAGTACAGTTGCACTTCTTGTACCTGAGGATGTCTCCATCTGTACTTCTCTTAAATTTAAAGGAGTGGTTTTTCTAATCGAACTACTCTCTGGTTCTCTTATTGGTAAATCCATTAAGGAGATTACTGACTCAGATTCACTTGCCTGATCGTCTACTATAAAAGGTTCTTTTCTTGGCTGTACTACCAATGTAGTTATAACTGGAGCTTTTGGACTAGCTTGCTTATCTCCATACAAAGGAACAACTGGGCCAATAGTTACTGGAATTGTCAGAGCTTCGAGACTTGTATTTAATTGAGAAATTTTCTAAATCAATTCACTTCTCTGTTTATTTAATGCTTCTCTTTCTCTTTCTTGTAATACCCTCTCGATTGAGTTCTCATGTATCACTTGCCGAATTCAAGGTGGTTTTAAAAACGGGGCATTTGGATTTACTGTACTCGGTTCCTCATTATAAGGTGGTAGATTTTTCATTAACAAATCCTCCATATAATCATCGTCTGAATCACCACTAGTCATTAAATGTTTTGTTCTCTCTGTCCTTTTACTTCCAGTGGGCTCTTCTAAAGTTAATACAGGATATAATCCTTCCACTACCATGTTCTGTCTCCATTGTTTCATTTGTTTATCTCTGGTTTCTCGTGGAAATTTAGGATAGACCTTACTCAATCCTTTGTCAGTTCTTGGTCTGTCTCGCTCAAAAGCCTCAATCTCCCATTCTTCAAGTGCCTCATATTGCATTAGTCTAGGATGTAAATCATTCATTTGTGTCCTTAAATTGAACAAAATCCTGCCATCAAACGTGCCATCTAAGGGAAATGCCAAAATTCCGTCATTTTTAATGTATTCCACTCAATTCTCTAACCATACACAAGTGTGGTAACCCCTGTCAAACATAATAAATGATGTGGGAGTATTTGGTGGTGGAATAATAACTCCTTCTCTAGTTTTAATTGGTTTATCTTTTTTAAAGACATTATTAACTCTCTTTACAAATGAAATTTTTCTTTCACCTCCATACATTTTGTATGGTCTGCCTCTTAGCATCTGCCCTCTAGCAAACCCTAGGTATCTTCTATCAGGTCGAATTTCTGGATGCCCTGGATTTAAATACCACATATATTTTGAGAAAGTTTTGAAATCGTACGATAACTCTCAGATTTACTTCCAAGGCTAGCGCGTCTTTTATTTTCTTCAACCAATCAACAATGTGATTTCAAATAATTTTAACCAATGATTGCGTCGCTTCCCATGCTCTTGTGTTCACCCCTCCTTTACAATACGATCTCAGCTACACACCTGCTGTCTCAACCAATACCAGTGCGGCTCTGAGTGATGTCAGCGCAGCTCCGCAACTGACTCCCTCCTTCACAAGCTAATGCAAAAACTCAATTCTTTTATTTTAAAGTGCAATTCTATTTTAATCAACAACGTAAAAACATTCGCCACTGTACTCGAGTGACTAGAAAGGAAAGATATATTTCACTGCACGTAAATCCCTTGTGTTTACTTTTTATATACTGCGAGTAGATCCCTTCTGCCTACCCTTCACACAAGCATTAGAGAACCTGCTACTCCTTCGGAATCATCCACTCTATATATATACTAAAGCGAAAGTTTCACCAGCGAACCCCAATGCTATCAATCAAGCTCAGACGAACCTGCTACTCCTTCCGTGTGACCCATTCTAGGTGATATCACACCAAAAGTTTTGCTAGCGAACTCTTTGCTATCATTTATTCATACGGAAAACCCGTAATAGTGCTTCCGGTTTTACCTAACCATGCACTAACTTCATGCGAGTAAGTGACCTCACTGCGATGTGGCTTCCATTTACCACCCGCTATTCTGCCCCCAGGGGTTCCAGACAAACATATAACAGGTACGAACGATTTTGGTTAATACATAAAATTCATGAATATCAACAGTCAATATAATTTCAAAACATTTCAAACATCACATTGGATCGATCAATCAATAATAATAAAATGTGTAACCAATTAACTAGCTACCTATCTTTAACTAAACCCTAACCTTTCCTCTGCTACCAAAGAAATATACTGATAGAGCGCGCAGGTCACCCGACTAGGAATTTACCATACTCACCTGGGCCCATAATCAATTACACATTTCTTAAGTCAGGTAACCTACGCTCAGACTACTAGATATTTTACCTACTAGGTAATATACCATTGACTTACCAATCCTTGTCACTGGTACCTGTAACCTATTGGATCAGGGAGTTAGATTAAATTGGGTAGCAAATAACATATGCACTCATATAATGACCACAGACTCGGGAAAGTTTTAAACTCTTTATCTAAACTTCATCAATGGTCATGATCCGTAGATTGAACACAATAAGACTCACAATAAAATCTGAAATAATGTATAGCTATGCAAAATATATATTATGCCAATCATCTAGCAATTTAAAGGGAAGGTAAGAACAGGGAACATGCTATTAAACAGACTTGCACAATTTGTCTAAGGGTAGGAAAAAGAAAGGAACATACTAAATAACATCACTTTTAAACAATTATCAATGGTTGGGTAAGAAGAGGGAACATAATATGCAATCACGAAAAATAATTTGAGCATATAACTATAGGGAAGGTAAGAAAATGGAACACACCATTAAATCAAATGACGAATTGATCATTACAAAGGGAAGGGTAAGAAAAAGAAACTTATGCAATCAAAGCTATTATCGATTTAGGGAAGGTAAAGAAAAGGACACACAGAAAATATAATGATGATACCCACACAGATTTATATTTACCTAGAATGGTGTGAAGACCAACCCTGGCCACGGGTCAGTTAAGGACAGAAACCCCGAAAGTTGCAGTTGGCAGTAGGCCAGCAGGTGCAGATCAGAATCAGGACAGGATAAACCAGATTTGGATCAAGACCGGACCCCCAAAGGTTAAGACCGGCACCCGCAGTTCAGTTGCAATGCCTGCGCTACTCTCTCTCTGCGACTAACAGTCAGAACCCCGATTGGGTTATCGATTTCACCGACAAAGTGCTTCGCCAGGGTCAGTGAATCTTCTGACAGAGTGCTCCGCAGCCCTCTGCTCTTAATCACCTATGAGTGCGTTGGGTCAGTGCAGGTCAGCTATTCGGACAAGTCGGACAATTTCTCAACTAAACCTACGCTAGTTATACTATTTTCCAGGTCAGTATACCACCCCCAATGTTGAAAGTGTAAGGATCCCCAATTTCGATTGGACAAAAGAGGAGGAGAGGTCGTCACACCACACCACATTTTGATACTTCAGTGTTCAATATAAATTTTATGTTCGCTCCCATTAATGTATTTTCTCATGACATCTTTATTCCACCCACCAATGGAGAATTTAACATTGAATACATTGTAATACAACGGGTACAGTTTAGCTTTCTCTAGCAAGGTGAGGGTTCAGTTTCCCAGGCACATCTTGGCTGTGACTGTCTTTGGCTTGGTTTCAATGACAAATGACTTCAGCTTTTCTCTAGAGCTTGTCATGCGCAGAAGGACTTTCAAAATGGAGTAACAGCGTTCCCCAGGCCCACAGATTATGATATATGAAAAGTAGAAAGAAACATTATTAGAACACAGAATAAATTAATACACTGTATACCATGTAGTTCTACTCTATACCCATTATCTTAATGTTAACTATAGCATTAGGATTAGGCAGAACGAACAGCTTGGCGAAAGCAGCAGTGCAAGCTTCTTGTATGTGAGAACATAGATCAGCCATATTAACCCTAGTGCGCAGAAGCGGCAGCTTCCCTCAAAAACAACTAATACGTCATGTCACGTGAGTATGACAGACGAATGCGCAATAGAAACCTTCGCGTAGCAGCAGCCATCTTAGATGCAAGCGTATCAGGATTAGGAAACATATAAGCAAGTTTCACTCGGACACCCCGTGTAGATGTAAAATATGCAAAATTAGTAAAACAAACATGTTGGTTACTTTATTAACGTTATTCGAGGTTCATGAGTACAAGCAAGTCGCTTCATGGGCGAATCCTTGCTCCATCAATGGCATCAGTGATGTCATTTGAGATGTCATCAGTGATGTCATCAGTGAAGTCACTGACCATGTCATGAATGATGTAATATGTAACATCATCAGCAGTGCATTGCGGGCGCGCGAGTTATAGTTAGCAGAACTAACTATAATGGAGCAATTTCTATGGTTTTGTACGAGTGAAATGTCCAGCTAAATATAATACCCCTGAAACTATGTTTTTTTCAGTGAATTATATATATATATATAGCTTCCTCCTGTGCTTGAGAAACAGCCATCGCCACCAAATCAGAGGGCGCATTGTTGTCACTGGTTACTCGAGCATAACCCGGTAAAATCTCTGAAACTCCGCCTGAACCAGCAGGCTTGTTAGTGAACAAGCCTGCTGGTTCAGGCGAAACGCATTGAAAAAACGTCAATAAAGGAATTCTAATCACTACTAGGCGTTGTCCTTCCTGGGGTAATACCGAGGCTGAGGTTCATATGTATATATAAATAAATATATATATATATATATATATATATATATATATATATATATATATTTTTTTTTTTTATATATATAATTTTAAAATTATAAAATATATTTAAATTAATAGTTTACTAATTTTTTAAGTAAATGTGCATATATATGTTGTTTATTATGTATGTGTGTTAAAAAAAGTATTGCGTTTGTTATATTTGTTAACATGGATATTAAATACACGTTATTTTTTATAAAAATAATGTTATTAATTAATTTATTTAATATTTCCTATTTTAATTTATACATATATAAAAATCATATTTTGTTCAACTATATTTTTAACATCGATATTTTTTACTTCTATATTTTTTACACTACATTCTGTCAGTGAACCTCCCGGGGACGTAAGGAGGCAGTCCTGAGAGGTGGCAGTCCCCAGTGCTATTAATGGCTCCAGGAATGCCTCCTCATTTAATAAGCTTGTACCGGCCCTGGGGAGGTGGCGGTCCCTGGAACCGTATATAGCCTGGTATGGGGGGCTTCAAAGTCCCCACCCAGTTTCTTTTTATTTCATAGGCCTCCAGGGCCCAGGGAGATATGCACAATACCCCCTCAAATTGTTTTCATTTTGCCCTGGGGAGGTGGTGGTCCCCAGATCTTCAACTATCCCCAGGTGTGGGGTCCGCACAGCCCCCTCCATTATAATTATAAAACCTCGGGTAGGTGGTGGTCCCTGCGGCTCTACAGAGCCGTCGGAGGAATGACTTATGCTCCCCCTCCTTTTTTACTACATGCACCTGGGACATGGCCCACCCAGGGTGTATATAATGAACAAGCGTTGGAGACCGTGTTTGTTTTTTTAAAATGTTTGTTGTGGATTTGCGTCTCTGTCGCAATTTCATGGCAAAATTAAAATAAAAAACTTTTTAGCCTTGGCCGGGCCCCCAAGGGACCCCAGGGTCCAGGCTAGGGAGTCAGAGTATTTCTTTCCTACCCCTTTTTCTTTATTTTTATGTTTCTTTGGGGACTCGGCTGAATACTGAGATGGCTGCCAACACTGGCATGTAGCAGCCAATCAGATATCAGCACAGAGACTGTTGGATCCTCGGAGGAGCCACATCCCTATATTTACAAATTTGGATTTCTTTTTTTATCTCCAAAGCTCCTAAATGGATTTGCATAAGATAACAAAAAGGGTGCTTTTTGAACAATTTCTGCCATATATCGTGTAATTCTGTTCAGCGGTTTAGGCTGTAGTTGTGTCTAAAAATCCTATGGGAAATTAACATAGGAAACACAGTTTTTTGACCCCCCCCCTATTTCTTAGACCCCACTTGATGCATCACCCTGAAACTTTCTGTGCTGAACTAGAATCACCAACACACTTTTTTGGAAAAATGTTGGGAATATTCATCAAATGGTGCCAAAATATAGGCAAGTCAAACACGCTTTTTTCTATGGAAACATGGTCATAACTATAAGTACCTACTACTGACCAACAGCAGGATATGTATATGTCCCTGTTACAAATTAAATAGTGGTACTCTTCTGAAGTTACACACCAATTTTTTTGCAGTGAAACAACACTGTGGTATGTGTGCAAGGACTGGCAAAAACTACTGTTAACGCTAGTTTGCCACAGTTTTCTGACCACTGTGTACCACTGAAAACTAATGCCTTGTTAGCAACGTATGTACAAGACGTCACTACATGGCGATAGTTTCAGGGATCAGCAGTGAAAACTGACTGGATGCCTCACTGGGCCTGCATCTGGAGCCTGAATGCCTCAGTGGACCTGCATCTGGAGCCTGGATACCTCACTGGACCTGCGTCTGGAGCCTGAATGCCTCACTGTACCTGCATCTGGAGCCTGGACGTCTTGCTGGACCGGCATCTGGAGCCTTGATGCATCGCTGGACCTGTTTTTGGAGCCTGGATGTATCGCTTGACCTGGGTCTGGAGTCTGGAGTGGGATGCGGAGGAGCTGTGGAGTCGATGAGCCGTGGCGGTGGACATTGAGGCGCAGCAATTGCCCGTATCTGGTGGTGAAGTCTGGCTGGTTTCAAGGAGACACGTTGCTGACCTGTGAGAGAAGACCGCCTTGCGCCCCTTGGAGCTGTGAATAGTAGAGGCGCTCCTGCGCCCCAACGTTGGGAGGTCTGCATTGCATACTATGATCCAACACTTCACCAGGGTGCACAGAGAGGATTACCAATAGTGGACGGCACCTCTCTGCATCACAGGCAGGATGAGGTTGCGCTGGCCGGACGATGTGGAGGGTGGAGTGCTGCAAGTTCATGCCTAAGGGGGCCCTGCTGCATCAACAGCATCGGGAGGTTCACCAGTGGACTTGGCGGCGACTGCTGCACCCACGCTTGTAAAATCCCACCTGGCTTCAGCTCCTGCAGGCTGAGTCACAGATTCTGAGAGATTTTAGCAGATTGATCCACAGTGCCAATGCCCAGGTAAGGAGAATGTGGGACACGTAGCAGAGGAGGCCCAGGGGTCGTGTCGCCCAGGGCTAGCACCTGTAGATGACACAGCCCCCGTGTCGGCTCATCTGATATGGTGGAAGAGCATCACCCCACTGCTTCCAAGCAGTGCAAGAAGAGGAACAATCATCACATGATGATACCTTCCTGATTTTATCGTGCCATGATTCTTTTGGGTGGAAGGGTGGGGAGGGCTGTTCCACTCATGGAGAAGGGCAGCGGCAGAGTGGCATGCCCACTCAAGTGCACAGCGACTGTGTAGTCATCCCGCTCAGGCTGCAAAAAGCAGTCATGCACACTGTCCTGTTTGCAAAACAGGCTGCATTACAGCCTGCATGGAGAACATGCCCACACCTCCAGCCCCTAGCTGAACACCTCGCCCCGGCGCTAATGACCAATCCGAACGCTGCATTGCAGCATTGTGATTGGCTTAGGGGAGGGAGCCCTGTTCCTGGAAGCAGACTCAGGAGAGCAGGAGCAATGAAGACTCAGGACCCGGCCTCGAGGTAAGGCTCACACACACACACACACACACCCGCGCCCACACCCCATCCAGTGTTCTTTCCGGCGTTTCCCACCTCCCAGCTGTCTAGTCCCCGCGCATCACTTCTCAAAGGCAGCCGCTGCGTGGCCATGCACAGCACGCGTACCACTGGTGTGCCAAAGGTATATGGAGTTACAATACATACCATTATATCGCATTCCATTACAGTGCATAATAATACTAGGCATACTGCATCAGTAGGAAAGGTGTTGGATTGCGGAGATGTAAACATTACTATTCCCACTTCACTGAGTACTACCCCAAACTAACCCTTGCACCCCAAAGCAAACCCTGAACCCTAAAATTCATCTTTAAGCCCCCAAAAACACCCTAAATATCATACTTGACCCAAATGCACACCCCAATTTTTATGTTTGACCCCATAACACACCCCAAATTTCAGATTTTACCCTGTAATAACCCCACATTTCATCTCCGACACCCAAAACCCATGCCCACCCTAAAAATAAAAAATACCCCATTAGTGACCTCACAAAGCATTGCAATGGAATGCGATGTAAAGGCACCTGCGTTGTTGGATTTGCATTTTAAAGGCATTACGATGTAATGCCAGCGTTGTAATGGACATCTCCCGTGCCAAAGGCAAGCCATAGGCAAGCCCGTCTACATCCGTCTGTCCCTGGACCGTGCTCAGCACCAAGGAACCTTCCTCTTGGACTCTCCACCCCTACGGCACCAGCACCCTCCTTCCCATCGACCCTGGATGCCACATCACCTGCCAGAACCAACATCTGCTCCGGACATTGCCACTGCCATCACTGACGGCTACTAAATCACCCGCAAAGACCACCCCTACCATCCAGGAGGAGGCATTGCCATCACCTACAGAAGCACACTCCGACTGACCACGCACTCTAATGACCCAACGGTGACCATGTAACACCTTAACTTCCAAATCCGGACCATCCCCTACCCTATCCTCTGTGGCACCCTCATCTGCAGGCCCCCCAGGCAATGGACACCCATTCCCCGATACCATTGTAGACATCATTGCACACCAGGCTCTCCCATCTACCAACAACATCCAACTCAGCGAACTCAAGTTCTACATGGACAACCCCAGTGACCAGAACACTACCCCCTCCTGGGGTAGCTCCCCAACATCAGTCTCAATTAGCTAGTCACCGCAGCAAGCCACATAGCAGGACACACGGTCTAGCACGTGTCCTCCACCATCGGGACCTTCAACTACAGCCACACCACCAGACTCTCCTGGACCAACCATCATTGTATACATCACGTCTTCACCATGCCCACAGTATGAAACCGCCTTCATCGCCCCCTCGCAGCTGTATCAAGGCCACCAAAGTACGTCTCGTCAACTCCCTCAGCACCACCACTCAGCCAACGCTTACCGACGATGACACCGCAGCCCGCAGCCTCCACCGATGGATCTCCATCTGCGCCGACACCCGGGCACCCCTCAAGTATGGCACTGCGTCAGTACCTTATGCCTGCATGATGGCAAGCATAAGGGTGATGCTGTGCCACAGGGATAGGCTGACCCCATTCATTGCTGGAGTTGGATCATGGTTGTGACACAACTGCAACAATGGGTGACTTTAGTGCAGACAGATACGTCAAGATTCCAGACATATACGTCATTACTTGCATCATGGAGCACTGACCAGTAAATACAGCGCATCTGTGGTGTCACGAGAAGGGGGTATTGAAAAGTGTTGCAACGCTGCAACATTTTTCATGAGTGAGGCCCAGGAATGCACACTATCGTATTGATGGTACGCTGTCCTGCCCTATAGTTTTGTCGCAGGGCAACAGAGCAACGTTGCTTGCAGCGCGGTCCAGTAACAAAACCTGCTGAAATGAGGCCCCAGGGGTTATCTCCATTTTTAAGACCAGCTCTATTCTGGTCTTAAAAACTGCCTCTAACTGCAGTTAGAGGCAGTTTTATTGGTCCTCCAAACCTAAGGAATCCACTTATAAATATCCCTAAGTGGGGTTAGCGGCCGTTTTTGCATGGGAACGCCTCCCTTGCATGCCATTATAACTAACATATAACACTATAATGGGTGTTTTAGCCGCAAAACTGCCGCTAACAGAGGTTAGCGGCAGCTTGTACATAAGGCGATAAAAATCTCGCCGCAAAACCATTGGAAGAGTGCTGCTAATGCGGCGTACTCCTTGTCCATATGCCCCAATGTGTTTCTCCTTCATAGAGGCCATTGTCCTCTGAAAAAAGTGCTCATCCGCCCAGTAAAACAAATAACCAACATTCATAGACATGGAAAACCTATGTCAGTGTTTTAACGATAATAAGTAGAACAATTACCTCCAGCAAAGGATCAGAGTCATATGACAATAAATTCAGAAATATGTATATATAGCACATAAATGCAAAACCTCTACTATTCACTTCACTTACTCATGGGCTATTAGTCTTTATTTCGTATTGTGGCCTTTAAACCTTTTGGGAAATAAGAGTGAAGTATTTATATAATTTTAAAGAGTTGTCAGACTCTAATCATTTTTTGTGTGTGTTGACTGGTCACAAGAACAAACACAGCCTGTATTTGGTAGACTTATTTCGAATTTCATATGCTGACCTAGCAACTGAGCCAGCCAGTGAACCTTGACTCTGGGTTTGCACACAATACAGTCAATTTAACATGCGTCGCTTCCCTGCTGTGTTTCATTTTTCATAGATATTTGCTCAGAGAGGAGACTTGCTGTGTCTCATATTTTTAGAAAGTAAACATTTCCAATTCAATTTAGCTTTAAAAAGTGAACACTCTTTCTGTATCGTAATCTAAGTAAGAATATATGGGGCCCAAACAGAAGTATAATTGTAGTATGTAATACAATTTTAAGAAATCCTGCCATTAACTTGAAAGTTATTTTAGTTTTTAATATTTAACCTGCTTTCTAAAGTGTACCATTGGCCTGCTGAGAATGAGTCGAGGCCTAGGTTAGCATGGAAGGATGAAGGGCAGCAATAAGCTCATGTTGGAACCTATACATGATTCGTCCATTGTATTGGCTGCAGATACAATAACAGGGTCATTTTCATTAACTCATTAAACATTATTGTATCCTTTTTGTATCAAATAAAACAAAACAATAACCATCTGAGAGCGAGAGGATATTTAAAAGCATGAGCCCTGGCCAGGCATCGTGAACAAATACAAATCGGTGAAACAATGAAGTTCAAGTGTAAGAATGATTTTATGAAGGCCATTGGTTGTCTTTTTATCAGTGAAACTGTTGTTTTATTGCTTATTGACGGGCATATTCACAAGAACGTGTGATAACTACCGTAAGAGTAGCACAATGCAACTTTCAACATCGTATCCTATTGTGGGAAAATAACCCAGTGTCAACGTGGAATTCACAACAAGGCGGAAGCATGTGATAGCCACCAGATAACGCATCAAATGCCAGGGTGAAAATCAACACCATGCCACAAAAATGCGAAACGCGAACGCAAAAAAATATGCAATGAGGCCAATCGTGGTACAAAAATCAGAGCAAACCAGCCACAAGTCTGCAAACCCTACGCGTCTGACAGGAACAAGCACTTTAAAAGAAGAAAGAAAAAAAAAGCAATTCAAACTGCGCTTCAACATGGATGCACCCAGACCGCGTGCAGAGGACAAGCCAAACTCCACAAGCCCCATGGAGGTACTGCCAGGAACCCAATGTTCAGGAAAGGGCAAGGACAAGAGGAAGAGGAAGACAGGATTCAGTCCACAGGAAAACCGGATCATCGTCAAGGAGGTGAAAGAACACCATCAACAACTGTTCGGCACCTCCACTGCGGCACTGGAAACCAAATGGAAATATGGCAGCCATTGTCACCACGGTCAATGCAGTTGGAGTGTCGAGGAGGTCAAGAGGCGCTGGCATGAAGTGCACAGCCAAACCAAGGAGAAGCTCTCCGTCAACAGGAAGGCAGCAAAGTCTACTGGAGGTGGGAGTCCTGCGACAAAGGAGGAGATTGATGATCTGGAGAAAATGGTGGCCACAGTCAGCAGTGTGGAGATGATGGCAGGAATTGGGGGCCTGCACACAACACGATACGACTGGGCCCAACAGAAACAGGGTGAGTAACAACCAGGGACGGGGGGACTGGGGGAGATGGCACAATGGCACACATGCAAAATTATGTGTAGCACACTGCACACCCACAATGACCATGGAACATGTCACTGATAGCCTTGTCACACTGCAGCACACATAGAAATGCCATGTAGGCCCCCGTCCACAATAGGCACAAAAGCCCCCCCCCACCATATCACCAATATCACATCCGACCTGTGCACATGTGCTGAATGCAGCAAAGCAGCGGCTCTGTGACCCACAATGACTATGCAAGTAACACTGCCTGCCCAACAGCATGGCAGCAGTCCAAAAACATGAGACGGCCTACGAATAGACATGGAGGTAGCCCAGTGCGTATCACATCCGTAAAGGAGCGGGTTACACCATGACATGTCCAAGTGTGCACACAACCCATGTCGTACAATACGTGAAGCAGAAGAACAATGCCCCAGGCCACAATGTCTGTCTGCGACCACCTATGACTCAAGTCAAAAATAAATCATGTCCCGAAAAGCACACAATTCAAAGGCACTCCGCCTCAAAGGGAGAAGGCTACACGAAATCAGAGCTGCAGGGGCAACTCCCCCACAATGCAGCACACACACATAACATTCACAGAACATCAGCAATGATGGCAATGAGGTACAAAGTGCAACACCAACGCCATAGGACACGGCTAACAACATTTCCCGTACGTGCATAGTAACTATCCACTCACTTCTGGCATTGCCTGACACTGTGTGATGCTAATGCACGGGTACTACCACACATCCACCATGTAGTCGAAAAACACACTAACTGCCATCAAATAGCCAGCTCCACCAAAACAGTGACAATGTATGTTGGCATGCAGTCTGAATGTAAACATCTGCAAATCTTCAACATGCATGTGTAACTCTGTTAACCTGCATCTCCCCTTTCACATTGCAGAGGGACAAACAACACCACCTGCAGGGCACACCACACTTCACATCATGGATGATGAAGAGGACAATCTGCATATATGCCAAGAAACCCTCCAACGAATAATGGACAGCCTCCTCACCCCATCCCCAGGAGCAGGGCAGGCCAGTTGCCCTGAGGTGAGCCCACCACCTGCACAGACCACACAGCAGTAAACACACCCCACCACAGCTGTCTTCCAGCACCCCCGACCAATACATGGAGTTCCAACAATGTGTGTGGGATTGCCAGGTAGAGTTGGCTGAACAGCTGCGGGTGGGTTTCGAACTCATGGCAGCCAAACTCGATGCCATACGTGGGTGTCTGAGTCTGACCAGGGACCACGTACAGTCCCTATAGGATACCCCCTGTATGCATCATGCTCCACCACAGACCTAGGCTGACCTTGCTGGGGCCATGAATCGAATTATAAACAACTATTAGCCTGACCCACAGTACACCTAATACTGAGAATGCGACACTTAAAGGGTATACAATACTTTCCAATTCCCTAGAGTGTGTTCCCTATCACTACTCAGAGTGTTGTGGTGTATCAAATAAAAAAAATGTCAAACAACCATCATAACGCAAATCCCACCCAGAAGTGACCAGAAAAAGTGTGGGAGAGGAGAGAGAGCACATCACGGTAGTACCACAAAGGGGGTTGCTGGCTGGTACTCACCGGCATACCCACTTATCATCATAGGTTACTCTCTCTTCATACAGAAAAATAAAGTGTGTGTATTCTTTTACAGAAATCTCAAACCCAGTGAAGTAAGAAAAGATTGTAAAACTCAAGTGTAAATGAACTATAAGTGCCTAATGTCTTTGCAAGTGCCCATTGGACCCTTGTGAGAATATAGACGTATAATTTAAACAGTTACAAACCGGTGAGGCTAGCTGGCTCAACTTAGCTTTATTAGGTGCTGTAAGCTTCCCCAATCAAAAATGGTTTCAATCAAACCATAATCAATTCTCTAAAGCCAACATGTTTCCTTGCTGAATCGTCATGCAACTTCTTTAGGGCTGTTGGGGTTCCAAATATCAACTTCACGTGAGATTCACCTAAAACCTATGATGGTATGACAAAGAACACAAAGAATGCCATATGTAAAAGCCATCTGCCTTCTGGGAGGACATACTGTAATCGAAAGTTTGCTCCGAGGAGAGTACACAAACCCATCTTTACTAATTGGTTGCAAAGTCTCCTCGTACCTGCAACTCTCTCAGACTGTTACATGCGTCCTCCGATCACGTGCCCCAGGGGTGACTGCCCAATGTCTAGTCTCCTACAATTATATAAAACACGACATTACACCTCATATCGGTTCCTTTTGTCCTTAAAAGCTATATAGCGTTTTCCTGTCGAGGTTTTTTCAAACCTCCTTCAATAATGATATTGCTCAGCATATCGCAATAAGGCCACCCAAACTTCCTGTGAGCCCCCTTTCCAAGGGGCAGCCTGTTGCAACTCTATCTGTGCATTTACCCCTCAACTTGGGAATAACATTAAATGTTGGACCACCGATAAATATTTATGATCAGTGGGGCTTAATAAAGACTCCCTCCAAAAGAGACAGCATGTTCCACATCCTTTAACATGGAGAAAAGCCTGTGCATCTCCAATCAATCACACGTACCTCCAACAACTGTGGCGCTGCATTTTAAAGCCCACATCTCTGCGCGGTGAAAATCTCACAAACTTCCTGCATGCACACCTCTTACTCCTGCCGCGTGCCACCGGCATGTGTGAAGCTCCACCATTGAGCTCACACACCCATGCTGCATAAGTACGTCACTGGCCCTGCCCTCACAGTACCAAAAAATAGGAGAAAGCACACGGGAAACCTATTCCCGTGTGCTTTCTCCTATATTTTGATCTATTTGAGATTCAATCATTGTTATCCCGTGGATACAATAGAGTTAGATTGTTTCACAACTAACCTGCTAAGTGCTTACAATTTGCTCTTTACTATTTTTCCAAATAACTCCCTTGTAGACAATTTTCTATTGATACAATATATTGCCCAAGCCTACAAGGGTTTACTGGGTTACCCAATTTCCTTTTACGTACTAACTGTACCAAGGCGCCCCATGTCATCACTGGGCAATTCCTTAGTAAACAGCGTCCATCTTAGCAGGGAGAAACTTACTGGAAAAGTCACTTTTAGTAACATTTTAAGTTCAATTCATTTTAACATATGGTGTGAAACTGGAACCTTTTAGCAAGTGACAATGTGCGAAAACATACAATCGATTTGCAAAAACACCACGTTCAAAGGCACAAACTGCATCTTTAAATTACAAGCATAATGCTCATTATGTATGAAACTGAGGCATTGGCACAGCTCCCCCTTTTTTAAAAAAACAGAGGGAATTGATGATATGAAAAAACCTTGTTTTAAAAAAAAAAAATTCTTGATAATCTTTCTTTAGTTTTCGCTATCCATATGATGCCCTTAGTATTTTAACTTAACCCATAGGGGAAGAGGGAAACGGTAACCCAACGACGTGAGACCCTCACTAGTGTGCATGGTATTAAGTCCCATTTGACCACCTAAAATAAGACAAGAAATGGTCTGATGTTCTCAACTAATGCCCACATGGAGAACTGAGGGTATTCCTATATATATCTCAAACACAGCTCTCCCCATGATGTATAAGCAGCCCACATGTCGAGCCACTCCATACACCTTCACCCTATCCAGATGAATCACAGGCATGACTTAAGTGCATAAACTCATAGTGTCTACCAATATCCAGAGCCCCATATCACTGCATCACATATCATCAAAGCTTTATGGTGCAGAGAAGGGACCTTCAAAATATCGCAATGGTAGTGTTCATGATCAAGAGATGGACACCTGGTTTTCAGCATCTGCTAACTCTATTTCAGTCGATAGAGTCGTTCAGTCCCACCTTATTTGCTCTTTCAGGAAAAATCAATTTCGCTTCTTTCCTTGCCAAAATGGATTCATTATTGTATGTCTCACCCGTCAGTCTCTCGAGAACAGTCCATCTCAGATCCCTGGGGTCATGTTCTTTCTCATTAAAGTATTGCACCAGTCAAATTGTCAACTTTTTGGCCTTGAGAGTACTCAAATGCTCTTGTACAAACACTTTCACCTTCCAGGAAGTCAGGCCGATGTAATGCAACCCACAGCTACACGTTAGCCTTTAAATGATGTTGGTTGTGTTGCAATTACTAAAATTGTTCAGAATACCATGTTTTGCTGTCTTGCAAAATTACACTTTTAGTACCCCGAGTCAGGCATCAAACCGAGCAGCCTCCACATGGATAATGACCAGATGGAAGATTGGATGACTGTGTTGTTGTAATAGTACGGGTATGAACAAGTTTATCCTTCAGGTTAGGTGCTCTCTTAAATGCAAACTGAGGGGGTGGCATTACGTGGGTGTGTGAGTCCCATCAGGGACCTCATACAGTCCCTATCGGACACCCCTTGTATGCACCCTGCTCCACCACAGACCTTGGCTGACCTCTCTGGGGCCATGAATCGAATTCAAAAACTTTCTAGACAGACAAGCACCAGCGATTACAGCACAAAGTTGGCACAGATACGGAGGTCAATGGAGACCATCAAGCAGATGCAGGCTAGAAGTATGTCTGCCATGGCTGGACACCAGCGAGTAGTATCTGGGTACTTCAATGTCCTGCAGTACTTCATCTTACCACGGCTGCCACTCAGCCGTTCCAAAATGACTGCAGCGGGAACATCGACACACACAACTCTGACCCCTGATGTGTCCGTGGCACACAGTGATGCTGCCCCATCACCCTGCCAGTCCGTTGTATCAGTGGCACACTGTGTTGCAGCCATCTCCCCGCCACACACACAGGACACACCGGACACAGAACCCGTATCAGGGGAGTGAGAAGGGGATGGGAATTACTGTGTGAGGAAGGAGGCAGTAGCATCCATCACCGTCATATGCCATGTCCATGCCTGGTTATCACCCATGCATCATGCCCAGGGAAATACCTCCTACTGACCACCGGAACACTCTGCAACATTCACCCGGACCCCGTCTCCCATTGCATCACTGCTGGCCAGTTACACAGCAATCCTGCTGGGGACTGCACTCTCCCACTTTCCCACTCTCCCACTCTAGTCACTTACCAATCCCCAAAGGACTCTGGTTGGCCCACCACTGGGCTTCCATGTGATGTGGGCTTGGATGGCCATGTACAGCACCAGCTCTGTCAATCACCTGAATGTGAATAAAACATTCTAAATCACACAGATGTGTCATTACTATGTTCACTCACATATGGTAGTATGGCTGGATGTAGGGAAAATGATTGCGCACCATGGTAACTGACATCTATGTGCATGTGTATCCCTGAGACACATGAAAAAGTTGATGACTGTGAAGGTGAGTACTAGCTGTGTCCTCATTGCACATCAACAACAATCCCATGACCCCCCCAGCGTAGGCCTACGTCCATGTGTTGAATAGGGCTGTGTGTAGGAGTGACCAAATCGGAAGCAGGCAAGGAGAGGTGTCCTACTTCACATGTGACAACAGAACTTCACGATGCATACCTACTTACACACATCTATGTGTGCACATTCTGTTATGATATATGACATTGCTCCACAGGGTCAGAGGTTGGACACCATACTCACATTGCTGAAGTCACGTAAGTGCACATGTCGGCCAGCACCTATCCCATAACAATGTCTGGCTCACAGAGGTTGAGCTTGCAAAAGGGACACACCCCCATTGCACATGCGGCAGTCAGTTCCTCCCTGTGTAGGGACGATGCTCACTGTGGCACACGAGTGGACAATCCAATGAACACATCTCACAGTTAGACACCAGTGGGGTGGCATAGACTTTATTGGCATGTGCGTGTCAGTACGGATGAGGCAACGGACACAACAGGCAGGGATATGCTTAAGACACTTACACGCAGCATGGATACACGTCGAGGTTCTGAAAATGTTGGCGCGAAAATGGCAAACAATCATCATGAATGGCAATGCCCCACCACACCTTGCCTTACTGGATGAGTCATGTGTTGTTTGGCGTCTGCCCATTGCCCCGTGTGAGGGGGAACGACTCACTGCCCATGGTATCTGCATAATGCCCTGCCATCCGAGTGCGCAGATTGTATGCTCTGCTAACAGTGAACAGATGTAAGGGTCCGACAGGTTCACATGTCATACTAGGTTGCCATGTGTGTGCTCTCCCCAGCAGTATGTCTGAATTGGCAACGTTGCAAAACAACTCTGTGTTGCTCAGACCATGGACCTGCATCACCTTGCACAGGTGTGTGTACACCCGCGTTATCCCATGATCATGCATCCAGAGTCCAGAAGATGGCAGACGTGTCTACTGTTGTGATGGGATATGTGAGCAATCCCCACGATGCAACAAATTGTTGTGACCTGTGCTGTGGGTAACAAGCGGATGTGACAGCAGGAGCCTAGTTACTCATCCATGAATGCCCGCCCTGCTTCATGAGTCATGTGTTCCAACAGTACGTTGTTGTCGTGTTCAAGGAACAACAGGGTGAGCCAATCCATTAACGGGTCCAGTCCTGTTTGCTCAGCCCAGGCCGCTTCACCAATCCGCAACACAGCCCAATAGGGTAGCGCCTTGATGTGGTCCCTGCTCACATGGTATTGTGCAATCTCCCATGTACAACTGCCAATACATGCACAGTATGGCAAGGCATCCCATGCACGGCTGTATCGGTTACACTCCTGTTTGTGATCCAACAGGGGGCGCAGACACAAGTCATAGTCTAATTCATCTATGGTCATAGTCTAATTCATCTATGGTTGTGTTGGATAGGCAGACTTCCATGGGACACTCGAATGTGTATGTTTGGCAGTGGAAAAAGGGCTGGACGCAGATGACGTAGGCAATGCGGAAGCTGAGCCAGTAACTGATCCGCAGCACTACCAGTGGCACTGCACCCAGTAAATGCAGCATACGTGCACGGTAGTGTTCCACGTGACGTGGGTTGTGCATGTTCCCGGTGAGCCTGCCATTGGCTTTGTGCGTCTCGTGGAACCGGCAATCTTCTGAACTGCGGCAGTTGTGTGGAGGATTTGCCACAGCTCTGGGCAATGATTCAAATGTGTGTGCAACGTTGGGCTGAATGGGTTGCTGTTTACGTGAGTGTCAAGGGCATACCATGTGGGGGTCCCTCAGGCAGGGGCTTCTGTGTGTGGGGTGTGGATGAGTCAGATAGTTCATTTGCGCAATGTGTGGTGTGGGAGTCATCCACATCTGCCATGGGATCTCTCGCAGGGTGTTCCAGGCATGTTCTGGACCAAGGTCAGAGGTGCAGGTGTCCTCCCGCCTTCTGCATTGGAACAATGGAGCTTTCATTCCTGTTGTTTGTCTGACTACTACTTGCGATTGGCACCCAGCATTGGGCTCATGGGGTATGGATGGCGATGCACACACACATGTTGCCATGTGGAGCCAGGTGCCCTCCATGGCCCTGCGCTGCTAAGCTCACTCTGTCTCTCTCCCTTGCTCTCTCCCTCTCTATCTTTTGTTGGGCGCATGGCACACCTTCTTCTCTTGGATTTTGTCTTCCAGGCTGTGTCCTACGGATTATCCAGTGAGGACCCACTAGGACTCATCCAAAAGGTTGTTTTGGCTTTTGTTTATATGGTGTTTTGTGTTGGTGATTGCATTGCTGTATGACTGATTTTCCTTTTTGGGGCCACGCATGTATGTTGATTTTCCTGCTTGTCGACATCAGGCAAAATATTTGTTTGGAGATTAGTGGTGTTGGTGTGCAGTTTCTTGGTCTTGGGTTGGAGGTGGGCTTGGGGGGGGTGTTGCGGGCCTGAGGGGGGGTGTCAGTGGGTGTTGTGGCCCTCTTGGGTGTCCGTGCTGCATGTTCAGTTGCTCGGGGGCAACTGATGTTCTTATTGTGTGGCTCTGGGCTGTGTGCCAATTTGTGGTGCAGACTGTGGTCCAACTTTACACCAGGTCAGAGCAGGTGTTAATTTCCTGCTGCTAATGTGCCTTATTGCGTGTTTTGTGTTCTTATCGCCGATCTGGCTGGTCGTTGTGAATGTTGAGGTGTCGTGTTGTCGCAGGTTTTTGCACGGAAACGCCTACTCTGCATCTCATTAGCAATAGTTGCGGGGGTCCTCTGTGACAATGTTTTTCGTGGCTGCTATTGCAGGAAAACTGGTGCTGTGGGCTTTTAGCACCAGCTTGTGAATTGGGGGTGAATTTATCTCAACGTTGGCTGCGATAAAGTGCTGTTAATTCGGCGATAGCTCCTTGTGAATATGCCCTGAGTTTTTTGTAGGTAGTACTGAGGAAGTGCTGAGTGTGTGAGTTTGAGAAACATTTTCAATTGCATGACTGGATGGAGATTTTGTGCATTAATGGATGAATGATTAAGTATATGGATGGATAAATGCATTGTTAAATGTATGAGTACATAGATGAATGGATGGAAGTGCATTGGTAAAAATCGTTGCATGACGTGGGGGTCTGTCTTTCCATCAGCAGAGTAAATTTAAAGAGGCGTCTGCTCCTCAGCCCGCAGTATGCCAAGACTGTTGTGCATTGCAGAAAGGATTGTGTGAATTTAGCAGCGAACGTCTATGAATGGAGAACCTAGTAGGTGTGCTGAAAATAGCCGTTTTTTAAAGAGACATCCAGTTTTGATCTCATTTATCACTGTGTCTTGTTAAACAAACCAACAAGTGAAAAATACAATAGTGTGAATATTTCTAATGTAATATATGGATTAGTGTTTACTTTGTGTAAAAGTGGCTGCATGGGTTGGTATATGGGTTATTAGATGTTTTTCTTAGTATCAGTATGAGTGTTTGTATAGTTTGGTGGGGGTATTACTTAGCACATAGATGCATGAGTGACTGACTATCTGTTTGTATGTGTTTTGAAGACAGCATATGTGCAGGACTGTATGGGTGGATGCGTGTATATATGTGTGTGTTAGTGACTGAATGACTGTCTCACTAGTGTCTTTATCAGTAACTACATATGTTTTAATCTAATATATTTTAATATTGATGTATATAAGTGAGTATATGTGAGAGTAAGAGATTGTAAGAGTTCCTGTTTAAATAAGTATGTGTTTCTATAAGTGATTGTTTAAGAGAGTAAGTATGTGTAAGTTTCCTTAGACGTAAGGTGGTTGTGTGTGTATAGCTCTATATGCAAATAAATGGATGTTCAATAGTTTATTTGCATGTGTGAGTATGTGTGAGAGTATCTTTTGGATGACTGTCATTGTGTAACAGGATGTATAGGTGTATCACTACATATGATGAGTGAGTATATGTATGAGTGACTATATAGAACTGTTGGTCAATGAGTGGATGTGTATATAGATGGTGGAATTATTGAATTGGTTGTTGTAACTGGTATGGGTATTTCCATTTTTTTGAAAATTTTAGTTTCTATTTTTGAATATGTGTTTCAAGGGTTACATTACAGTGAAAAGAGGTCTGTCACTCTGTCACAATGATGGTGTCATCAGTGATGTCATGAGTGATGTCACTGACCATGTCATGAGTGATGTAATATGTGACGTCATCAGCAGTGCTTTGCACGCGCAAGTTATAGTGAGTCCAACTAACTATAACGTGGGAATTTCATTGGTTTTATGCGAGTAAAATTTCCAGCTAACTATAACTGGTGTCAAACCTATGGTTTTTTCAGTGAATTTTATAGGTTTTTTAAATGCTAATTCCTAACTATAACTGATGTGAAACCTATGGTTTTTTCAGTGAATTTCATAGGTTTTTTAAATGCTAATTCCTAACTATAAGTGGTGTGAAACCTATGGTTTTTTCAGTGAATTTCATAGGTTTTTTAATAGAAAATCTCTATAGGTATGAAATGTAATATTTTTTATAATTAATTTTATATTTTATAATTATGTAATACTATTTTTTATATGTTTATTTATTTATTTATTTTATTTTTTGCCCCGGAGCCCTCCCGGGGCGCGTACCGATGCACTCACCGGTGAGCGCATTGTTACGGCGCGTACCGGTGAGCGTCCCGTTAGCGCTATTGCCGCGAACAAAAACAACATCGTGACGTATCGCATAGCCGCGTGATGCATCATATGACGCACGGCGTAAGCGCACCCGGAAGCACCTGAGCGCATACGATCGCGCAACGTAAGCACCGCAGGGCACGTAGCGTAAGCGCGTCGGGTCATGTGATCTGAAAATAACACTTTTCATTGGTTCTGATCAGTTTTGGTTTCCAAATGATGAAAGCCCCCACCTTTTTTCCTCATTCTCACTTTGTTCTTTGAGTGAGGAAGACCTGCTTTATTCTTACAGATATGGCTACAGTACTATCAGCAGCTGGAGCATCTGCCCCACCACCACCACCACCACCACCACAAGGACCACCAGAAAATTACATTGGTGGTCAAGAAGAAGAGGAGGAGGAAGAGGAGGAAGCGTGATGCGTCATATGACGCACGGCGTAAGCGCACCCGGAAGCACCCAAGCGCATACGATCGCGCAACGTAAGCACCGCCGGGCGCGCACCCGGGCACGCACCGGGGTGCGTAGCGTAAGCGCGTCGGGTAATGTGATCTGAAAATAACACTTTTCATTGGTTCAGATCAGTTTTGGTTTCCAAATGATGAAAGCCCGGATCATGCGACTTGAAAATAACACTTTTCATTGGTTCAGAACAGTTTTGTTTTCCAAATGATGAAAGCCCCCACCTTTTTTCCTCATTCTCACTTTGTTCTTTGAGTGAGGAAGACCTGCTTTATTCTTACAGATATGGCTACAGTACTATCAGCAGCTGGAGCATCTGCCCCACCACCACCACCACCACCACAAGGACCACCAGAAGATTACATTGGTGGTCAAGAAGAAGAGGAGGAGGAGGAGGAAGAGGAGGAAGAGAGAAGGCAGTTCCTGCCTGAAGACAATCCCCCATACAAACCAAGAGAGCACTTCATATGGGAGTTTTACAAAATCCCAAGGGGTTCTAAAAGAGTCAACGCTGCGAAGGTGACTTGTCTCATCTGTGGTGCTGTGCTATCCAGGGGGAACCCTGCAAAAAAATATTCCTTTGGGAATCATACTATGATTCGGCACATGCAGCGTTTACACCCTAATAACTATTCTGCAGCAGAGGTGAGGGAACTCTGCAGAAACCTACCCCAATCATCATCCAGAACCTCAACAACCAAAGAACCCACTCCATCGGGTCCAGAGGCAAGTGAGGTGATTCCAAATATACAAACAAAGTTCGGGGGATACAAAATTGTTTGTATATATTGTAACAAAACAATTAGTTATGGTCAGCAAAGCATTACACTAATCAATGTTGCTATGGATAACCACAAATGCCCGATTGAACCATAATTTTTCCTGATTTTTTTTGTGCTCCAGTTGAGCCATTTTCAATTCCCTGTTTTTTGTTTCTCCCCATAAAAAATACAAAAAATATATAAAACTGTTCAGAAAAGCCAAAAAAAGTAAAAAATGTTCAAAACAATAAAAAAATATAAAACCACAAAAAGAATTAAAAAAACAGTTCTTTTTAGAACTACCTCTAATTTATAAAAAAAAACACATTTTTAAAAAACTCTGTCATTCTTTTTTCTCCACGGTACGCGTAACGGTACGCTCCCCGGTACGCGTACCGGGGCGCGCACCAACAAAAAAAAGAAGGAAGGAGTGAGCATGAGGGAAAGGGACAGAGAGAGTGATGTTAAGAGAAAGAGAGCTAGAGGGAGCAACACAGAGGGACTGTGTATTAGATAGTAAAACAGTGAGGGAGGATTAGAAAAGAGCAGTGACTGTAAGTAAAGAGGGGTGAAAGAGGGTGGATAAAAGTGAATAAAGGTAAGACATGGGGAGTGACAGAGAGAAAGGAGAGAGAGAGTAAAGGAAGGAGTGACTGAAAGGTAGTGAGTGAAGCAGCAAAGAAAGGTAAGTGAGGGAGTGTGGGTGAGTTGTAGGGAGTGAGCATGACGAAAGAGTATTGACAGAATGAGGGGAGAGAGACAGCGACGATAAGAGAGACAGAGTGAGGGAACGGAAGTGAGGAACTGTGAGGACAGACGGACTGAGAGAAGGAGTGACAGGAGTGAAGTAAATGATTAAGGGAAAGGGAATGAGTGAGGGAGCAAAGGAAGGGAACAGAGGGTAAGGGAAGTAAAGCAGGGGGACTGAAAGAAGTTGAATGTGGGAGGGGAGTTAGGGAAAGGGGAGTAAACATGGAGGATAAGAATAAGTGAGGGAAGCAGAGTAAGGAAATAGGAGTGAGGTCGGGTGAGAGAATAATAGTGAGGTTAAAGCCAAGGGTGATGACAAACTACATTTTTTTAGTCACACTTACCATATAATTAATGTAACTTTAATTACATTTTGTTTACTACACTTTGTATCTGTGAAAGAGAGAAGAAAAAATAAGTTATAGTTAGTAAAATATATATTTTATAATAAAAGATACAAATGAAGAGGTTAAAAATCATAACAGTGTATTAAGAAATAAAGTAAGAGTGAAGGACACAGAAAGGGAAATAAAGTAATGTAGAAGGACAAAAAGAGGGAAAAAGAAATAGAAGGAGAGCAAATTACTAAGAGTAAGGCATATAGATTCACTGACAGAGAGGAAGAGAAGAAGAGATAAATGAACTGAAGGTAAGAAAGATACTAAAAGAATGTGAGTTAGCAAAACTAAATCAGGAAACAGGAGTAAGTAAAAAGATAATGACTGAGAGGAAAGGAGTCTAATTAAGGATGGATTTAGAAGAATGAGGAATGGAAGATAACTGAGAGTAAGTGAAGGAGAGTCATAGAGTGAAGGGATGAAGGGAGAGAGGATAATATAGAAGGATTGAGGGAAAAGGAGTGAGGAAGTTAGTAGACAAAGAAACTAAGGGAAGGACTGAGTGAAGTGGAGTACAATGAGTGAGGAAAGGAAAATGAGTAAGGGAGCAAAAGAAGGAAAGAGAGGAGAAGAGGACTAAAATAGTGGTACTGAGAGAAAGTGATTCGGTGATGAAAGTAAAGAGAAGAACATTGAAAGATAGGAAATGAGGGGTAGTAATGGAACCGGACTAAAAGAAATGGGGTGAAGAACGATGAGAGAGGAGCAGTGAAGTTGTTGTAAGAGAAATGATAGAAGGTAGATAAACACAAGTGAACATAACACAAGGAGAGTGAGGGACTGAGGACATAGAGGTAGTTAACGGAAAATAGAGAGAAGAGGTCAAAAGAAAGGAGCAAAGAAAGATAAGCGAGGGAGAGTGGGTGACTTATAGTGATAAAGTGCAACAATACTGGTGAGTGAATAAAGAGGAATTACTAAAAGAGCAAAGGAGGAAAAGATGGAAAAGGGAAGTAAAACAGAGAGACTGAAAGCTGAAAAGTGGTGCAAGGGAGAGAGGGGATGCAGACAGTTGAAATGGAAATGAGGGGTTGTAAAAGAAGTGCAGTAAACGAATGGGTGTGAAACAGAGTGAGAGAAAGGCAGTGTAAGTGAGTAAAGAGAGCTGAAAGAGAGAGGAAAAAGGAAAGTGAGTGTGAGATAATGGGAATACAATATAAATTACACAATACAAACTATAGAATAATTTATACAACATGTTAGATAGTTTATTTTTGCTGTTCTCAGAACATATTGAATTTCACTAAAAACAGTGAGTTCAAACTATTCATCATATGACAGAGGGAAAAAAAACCACAATCAAAAAGATTGTGTTTAAAAAAAATATATATAAACTTATAAATCACATATGTACACTAATCTTTGATTCACTTACTTTTCCTTTAGGCCAAATAGTACATCATGAAGGTCCTTTAGGTTGGAAGGTACTCTGCTGTTCTCTAAAAATTCCATTTCATCAACTCTCTACAAAAAAAGCTCCAAGAACATCTGAAATATGTTTCAATGTTTTCATATACTCCTTCTGTTCAGTCATGACTCTTTGCTCATTCCTTCACCTTTCCTTAAGGCCAAATAGTGTCAGATGTATCAGTATATTTTCAAATTACTTAAAACAAACTCTAAAATTACCATTTTCCCGACGTTCTGAAAGAAGGGCTCAAACAACATTTTCACAATATTTAAATATTCATAATTCCATCTCTGGCTCTCTCATGTTGAACATTTCCTATAATACTGATATCACTTACTATGCGATCCTTTTACCATACCTTTATGAGAACTATAATTTTTATATTATCTTCATCACTTTTACTCACAATATAATTTTAAACAGCAAACTAACTTTTATTAACTGCTCCCGTCTTCATGGGGCAATAACCTTTACTTAAATTTTGGTTCTAAAAACACTAGGTATGAATTTTTTAAGTCAAAAGGCAAACGTTGTTTGAAAGTCAAATGAGTGTCATTACAGTTAGTCCAACCTTTTCGACATTTTAAATAGCATGTGTAATGCCCTGATGTTGTTGAAGGACCAATTCCACAAAACAATGACGAAATGCACACCAACAATTTATCCTCTTTGATACTTATACTTATGTCCATTCGTTGGATTATTCATACTTTTGCGTGCAGCCCGAATGCTGTGGTTGTGCCTTGCAACCAGGGTTAATTCATCTCTCAAGGATGGAGCGTATTTAACGCTCCTAGACGGACGCACAGCGGGTTCAATTTAAACAAACGATAACTCTGTTTGATTCCAAATAAATCTGTGTGTTTATTTGTCTTCATTCATCCAATATTGAAAAATACTTCAAGTGTGAGTGAACAATCACATAAGCGACACTCAAATGCTTATCTCGCTTTACATATGCTGCAGTTTGCCAAAGGCCTTTTCTTCCTGCAGCACGGCGGACACATATAAAAAAACATCCTTCATCCAATGCATTTCGGGCGCATTTTCAGCCCTTCGTCAGGGATTTAACTGCAAGTATTAAAAATAACATCATTACCTCGTGAAACACAATATAGTAGTTCTCAGTGCATTCAAAAACGTTACCCATGTCTTTAAAACGCAAATCCTTATTGAACGGTTTCCCTCTATTTGTACACAGCATTGATTTGACCAACATGTTTCTCGCCCCCACTCAGCAGTTACTCCATCTATAACTTCCACCCAAATCGTTCCCCTCATTCTGTGTTCTGACAAGACCCCTTCATCTGTTCTTCATACGTACTCACTTTATTTGTATTTTCAACGCATCCCGCCATATTCCTTTTCCTCCTTGTTTCCACAGTCATCTAAGACTTCTAACTTCCCTTTCTCGCTTTTTATGAAAATCATTGCGTGTTCCACCCAGCATATCCTCCAATCATTTGGCTCCGTCTTTTCACCAAACTACAATTCCCATCATACCTCCCCACTATTGAAAAATCTCTGTTAGTCACAATGCATTTAATCGTTGTTGAAGGACCGTCATGATAAATAATAGCTACAGTTGCAAAAGTTCTTCCTGAAATTGATAACTGAGAAGCCACGAAATTTTTAATAGAAGTTGATAATTTACTTCCAACATGTCTACATCGTTGGAACATTAAAATGACATATTTACCATAAGTTTGTAAAAATAATGTGGACAGCAGTGCAGACTTACATTTGGTACACACCATATTGTGATCAGCTGCTTTAACTAGATTATTAAAAGACACTGATTTGCAGTCTGGTAAAGTCAAATATATAAATCTTTCAGTGTCTATTCTAGTACTACTTGATAAACTACAGTTGTCGCAGTCATGCTGCCATTGATAAGAAAGGCTAAAAAGATTTTTTATATCTACACCTTCATCTTCCAATACATCAAACATATACATTAAAAATTCCTGACAATCCTGCTGAATATTCTGTGAAAATTGATTTTGACCAGAACATATGTCTAGAAGATTTCGAATTTCTGAAACACTTTCTATTTTTGCTCTATCACTGCTACATTTCTCAAACACAGAATTCAATAAACAGCAGAATGTTTGATCCCGATTTTCAACAATCTGTTCTTGTAAATTTTGAAGAAAAAATCAACATTAAGCACTACATTAGCATAGCAGTTGACACCAGAACTGTTTTCAAACTGAAATCCAACAACATCCTCAACAGAATCCTTTTTCTTTCTGCTTACAATTACAGTTTCATCTACTTTTTGTCTTTTTGCTACTACCTCACTGCAATTATTCTCATTTCTTCTTTTTCGGCCTACCACACGTTTTTCAAAAAGAGGATATTGAGGCAAATGTGGAGCATACTCTCGTCTTAACCTATTGTATTTTTTAACACAATCTAGATCAGCACAAATCTTTGTTTCATCATACTCAATCAAGTACAATCCTGATAAAGTTCTGACTTGTGATAATGCCACATATGCCATACCCTCTTTAAACACAGAACTTCCAATGTTCACCAAAGCACTATCTACACTTAAACCTTGAGATTTATGAATTGTCACCGCATATGCCATATGTGCGAACATAAGTCTTTTACAAGCAAAAATCTAGCTGAACAACGACAAATTTGTTCTATTTCGTCAATGCCATCAAATTTAATTTTTAAAATTTCAATTCCATCTCTATTTTTGTAATTCACAAAATCAACAACATGACCCATTGCTCCATTTATATATATATATATGTTAGGCACACTTTTAGAGCGCACGGCTACCCCAGAGGGTGTCCCGGCGCTTTAGCAAAGATGCCCCTAAAAACAGAAAAACCAAAAGGTAAACAAACTGCAGAAACGCGGGTTACTAGGTGAAGAACAGAGTCTTCAGCTCCTTCCTGAAGGCCAAGAGATTATTTGCTTTCCGGAGGGAAAGAGGGAGTGCATTCCACAGGCAAGCTGTTACGTGTTGGAAGGAGCGACCTCCCATCCGCACACGTTTGACCACAGGCACCTCCATTTTGGCCAGGTCCGCCGACCGCAGAGACCTCCGTGGCACATAGAAAGCAGTGCGCTTCCTCAGGTAGAAAGGGCCGGTCGCATGGAGAGCTTTAAACGCCAATGTGAGGAGTTTAAATTTAATTCTCTCCGCGATTGGTAGCCAGTGAAGCCTGGCTAGGAGCACTGAGGCTCTTGCTCTCCTCGGCAGGCCATAGATGGCTCTGGCCGCCGAGTTCTGTATGACCTGCAACCTAGATAACAAATATTTAGGTAGGCCCGCGAAGAGCGCATTTGCATAGTCCAGGCGTGATCCCACCAACGCCTGAACTATATTCCTGCGGTACTGCAAAGAAAGCAGGGGCAGAAATTTTCTAAGCATCTTGAGGATGCTGAAGCATTTCCCTGCAAGTCCCAGGATGTGGGGACGAAAAGACAGATCAACGTCGAACACCACTCCGAGATTTTTTACCTGAGCTGATGGAGCCTCAGGGGGGAACATGTCCTGGGGCCACCACGACTTCCAGTCCGAGTCTGGGGCAGAGCCAAAGAAGAGCAGCTCAGACTTGTCTGAGTTGCATTTCAGGCTGTGCCGCTGGAACCACGCAAAGACTGCACTCAGACAGTCCTTAATCCTGCCGCCGTTGAAGACCTCACCCTTCCTGCAAGTGAACAAAAGCTGGGTGTCATCAGCGTATGAGATGACCCGGGCCCCGAACGCCTCCGCTACCTCCGCTAGAGGGGCCATGTAAATGTTGAAAATGGTGGGGCTCAAGATAGATCCTTGAGGCACCCCCACCTCCAGCGCAGGCATTTCCGCCGAGAACGGCGGAGCCCAGATCACCTGTCGGCGGTCGGCAAGAAAGGATTGAAACCAGTCCAACACCGTCCCTCGCAGACCAATCTCCCTGAGTCTTGAGAGAAGGCCTGCGTGTGGGACGGTGTCGAACGCCGCCGAAAGGTCCAACATGACCAACATCGCCCGTCCCCCCTGATCGAGTATCTCCCTGATGGTGTCCGTGACCTCTACCAGAGCGGTCTCCGTGCTATAATTTGCACGAAAGCCGGACTGGGAGTCATGCAACAAATTGTTGTTTTCAATAAAGGTGGAAAGAGTGAGCTGAACATGTTTTTCCAACACCTTCGCCAAAGCAGGGAGGAGGGAGATCGGACGATAGTTAGCCCATTGCAGGGGGTCTAACAGAGGCTTCTTAATCAACGGCAGGATAAGTGCATGTTTCCACTGTCGTGGGACAACCCCCGAGCTCAATGAAAGATTCAGCAGGGGGTTCAGCAAGCTGTTCAACGCTGGGGCCACCCTGCCCAGGCATTGCGCCGGACAGGCGTCCAGACCTCTTTCAACATTTAAATTCCTTCTCAAAATGATACGACAATTTAAACACACATTCAGAGTCTTTTCAAAACCAGCAGTTTTAGATATACTCTTCTCTAATGAATCTAATTTTGATTTCAAATTTTCAGACAAAATAATTGTTGCTCCCATATGCTCTATTTTATCTATAGCTTCCAGTTTCACAATCTCTTCATTTTCTAACTTTAACATTTTGTGGTTGATGATGGAACATTCTTGCAGAGTTGGCATCAAACATATCCCAGATTTGTTCTCAGTAATTTTCTTAAAAATATTGTCTGGAAGAATATTTTCATTTGGATACAAATTTGAAATTAATCGTGCATGTAATGCTTCTTTCCCATGCTCACTTACTTTTCCGATTCTTACATCTTGTAGAATATTTTTGTAATCTTCATCCTTTGCCTGTCGCATATTTTGAAGTAGTTCTGCATATTTGAAATGTAACCATATATTAACGTTTCCAATGCTTCCTAGGCACTTCCTGGTATCTTCATGTGTGAGCATTTTAAACACTGGTTGTCCTTTCACTGGAGTCAACTGCAGTAGATCTCCAAAAACAATAATGTGTTTTTCTCCGAATAAGACATCATAGTCTGTTCTAAGAATTTCTTGCATTCTCAAATGCACAAAAGCAAGTATTAGATTTGAGACCATGCTTACCTCATCAATGATAAGAAGTTTCATTTTCTTCAGGAGTCTGGAAACTTCAGAACAAGCATCTCCAGATAGCTTGTTGTATTGTAATTTGTTATCATGCTCAACTGGTAGCATCAGTAAACGATGTAAAGTCATCCCTTTAATGTTATGTGCTGCCAGCCCAGTTGGAGCGGTAACAACACAAGACAGCGGTGATTCAGTCCTTTTCTGCAGATAAGTTGCAATTGCTTTAATCAGAAAACTTTTTCCAGTTCCCGCTTCTCCACTCACATACAGTCGGACAGGCTTAAATGATGTACATGAGCACTCTTTTTTCTCATGACTGAATCCATGTTCAACCTGTTCTGTGACTTCGTCATATATCTGTTTCTGCTCAAGGTTTAGTTGATTAACTAAATCTTCTAAGTTAACTACATCATCTTGAGCTTGTTCCATAGCTCTTTCCACCTCATCCATGGCAGTGGCAGCTTCATTTTGGATAATTGGTCCTCCTAGTGGATCCTGACTCAATGAAGCAGAACTCTGACTGTCTTGAGAACTGTCTCTAGCAATCTCTGCTGCAATTGTGGCTTCTTGCTCTATTTCTTCGTTCAACATTTGCAGATAATTTGGAAAATCAGAACATTCTATGGTATCCTTGGTTGCATTAAAATAATCTTTGTAACAGAGAAAATCTCCAAGTAGTTCCTCTTCTGTACGCCATGGCTTAAAGAGTTGGAAAAGAGCTAAATAGTAAAATTCCCTTTTCTCTGGATTTTCGCTACTCAATTTTCGATGATTAATCAAATGGCCTTTTCTCTGCTTCACTAGACATCCTTCACACCCAATGATAGCATATATTCCATTGTTGATATCTTCTCTGATGGTCCTCTTATAAATATAGTTTTGCAGAAGTTCATACAAACAACTGTTCTCAAGATGACTACTTCTATTTGGATAGTATGTATCCAAAATGTTTGTCTTCAAAATATCTGTACTGTTTGGTTCTTTCTCCGCCAAATACTCAATTTCTTGTACAGATTTCAAAACTCGGTTTCGTGTTGCAGCAAGACCTAGACTCACCCAAATAATTGTTCTAGACTTGGCGTAGAGACTTGCTGATGATAACCGACCAGAACATTCATATGCTCCAATTTCTCGATGCGACAACATCTTCAAACTGAAACTGTATAATTTCTTGCTTATACTCTTTTCATGTGAAATGTGCTCCCACATTTCCTTCAGTTCTGTCTTTTCTTTTTTTGTGATGTAAGACGTCACATATCGAGCCACAGCAATAGAGTTGTCAGCAACGAATTGAATATCCATGTTAGCATTCCACATGGACAAAATCACTGGGTTGTAATCGTTGATGTACTTGGACTCTTCGTTTCATTTTAAATTGTATGTATTTTTTGGTGATTTTCTCGTCACAGTATGTCGTAGAGAAGACATCAAATTATTTACTCTTCCTTTAGAAATCACTGGTCGTGGAAACCCGAAACGACATTTTGTGTAGAACTTTTCCTTGTTTCTGAATTTGCGACGACAGTACTTTCCACAACGTTGGGATTGAAAGCGTAAAACTTGTTGCCTAAACTGTTTTCTTCGGTAGTTTTCGGAACAACACATGTTGAATACTCTTCAATGAAACTCATCACTGTTTCATCCGAATCTGTTCCAAATTTGGGTGCATCTTTAATCCATAACAACATATGTATGTGAGGAGCACCTCTCGCTTGATACTCCTTTCTCCAAAAGAAATCTAAAACCTCTCCAAGGGGAGGATATTTTTTGTTGGTAATGAAAGACATCATAGCTTCAAATCTATGATTGAAATATCTGCATACATTCACTGGATCCAAAGAACACAGCTCTCCAGGTGTTTTGAATTCTATATTTTGTATGTTTGCATTTGTCTCTCGTAGAAATTGAAGTAAGTCGTCCCATGCATACTCGGCACAGCTAAGAGTGAGGACCCATGTAGGAGTTCCTTATTTTTTTTAGCATACATTTCAATTCCCCATGACGACGGTACCAATACTCGTTTGTACCACGCTGACATGCCATGAGATTGATTAGATGAGATTCCAAAATATTGTCTTGCAGATTGACTTTCTCCATAAAGTCCCTCGCCGAAACATTTTGCAGATGTGCTCCACTTTTCAGTATATGGTTTACTGTATAAGAAAGCCCAGACAAGTCACTTTCATACAGTAGATGAAACAAATATGGGATGCATTGACGAAACCTTGGATCTTCAGCATATAATCTTAAAGTCCGGTATTCAGATGCAGGAATTTGAAGTGGTCGATCGTCATATCGTCCACCTCGACCTGTTGGAAATAAATGTGGAAAACAACGAGCTTCCAAACTTTCTTCCCATACACTAATGGGACTTCCTTTTGCTGATTTCATTTGAAACAAGTCAATTGCATTCCCCATTACTTCTTTGGAATGCAAAGGATGAACAGTATAATGTTCATATATTTCTTCACTTCTAGACACATCAACTTTTTCAATTTGGCCGGCTGAACAATCACTGTCTTTCTTCTGCAGCTGTTTCCTCTGCTCCAACACATACATCTTTGAAGTACTCATTTTTTTTTACCAAATACAACGTTGCCTTTTTGACTTTCCTAACATCCACTAAATCATGCCAGATTTTCTTACTCTTTGTCGGAACCCCATTAACTAGAATAACCAGAGGTTCCTCTTCCACCATCTCTACACCAATTGTATCAATATTTTTCTTGAAATCTAGAGGCAAATAAACAACTCTTCCTTTTAATCCTCTCTGTAAATCTGAAGGAGGCAATTTCCCTATCTTAGGCTCCATGCGAACAATAGCCTGAAAAGGATGGACAAATTGAATCAAAATAGATTCATATGTATTTAAATCCATCAATTCAGGAGGAATGTCTAACAACTCAAGATTATTATGAACAGCTCTAGCAGGTATTCTGTTTTCATTTAATTTATTATAACAATATTTACAAATACGCTGATCAGAAGTCAAATCAAAAGAATTCTCCACCAACAAAAAAGTTGCAAAATTCTTCCATTCACTATTATTTTCCATTTCACTTTCTGCATATAAATCAACTAACCTAGTCTGAATCTTATAATGAGTCCGTCGACAACACACACAAGTAAAATTAGGCCTTTCACTTGATTTCACCTTAAACTTGGTAATTTCCTGGTCAAACTTTTCTGTACTTGAAATCTGTACATTGTCTTCCACATTACCTTCTATTACTGTGTCAATTTCTACACTGTCCTCTTTTTCACCAAAATAACAAATCTCAATTTCTTGACAAATCTTCTTCACATCTAATTCAGTTCCATGCAAAAGAGCACTGTTTAATTGCTTAAGCTTTAGTGCTGGACTTTTTGCATAATACAACCTTCTCACTAATTTCCTCATTTTGTTATGATGCACTGCTAACATCCTAAAATGATGAAAAACACTCTGACATACTTTTCTAGAAAGACAAGCCAGTGAATGCCCTTGCAAACCTGTGTTTTCTCTCACTCTGCAAGGATCTAAGTATTGCAACATCTTCATTTTCTGTTTTAGACTTTTCTTACTATATGTACGTAAGAAATTACGAAGCAAATCGATTGATTCCTGTCGCACACTACAAATACTACTACACTTCCAAGTGTACACTGGACCCTTAGTACGTCTCCCTAAAACTTCATCAGTTAACACCTCTTCTGCATTTCTAGACACAAGTTTCTCTTTTTCAATCGGACAACCGTCTTTCACCTCTTATGCTCGACCACTGGTGTCAACTGCATGCACCAAATCTTTCTCCTGGAAGTAACTCTCCTCATTAAAATATGGCTCACAACTTGAACTATGCATCCATTCTCCAGAAAAAACTTTACAAAAATGAGTCCGATTAATTACTCTTTTGCATCTACTCTTTGATTTGAAAACATCAATTGTCTTGTTAAGTGTCCTAATTCTATTGATTACCAAAATAAATAATTTTTTTTTAAGTTCAAAAGCCTGATCAACAATTTTCTCTATATTTTTCTTTTTCTTGTAAAAAGCAGCTCTCTGTTTACCTTTCTTAATGTTTTTTAACAAATTTAAAACTACCCTATTGCGAAACATTCGTTTACGAATGTCCCTAAATTGGTTTTGCCTTCTATTCCTATACATATTATTCTCTCCTGCTGCAGCAGTAACATTTTTGGGGGGCCTCTCCTTCCTCTTCAAATTTGCTCTCTCCTTCTGTTTATTCACATTCTCATCAACATTTTTTTTTTTTATCTACATATGTTCCGAAAGAAAGACTTAGTTGCCTTACCAGGAGCTTTTTTCCTGTCTTTTGAAGTATTTGTTGTAGAGGAGTGCTTTAATTCCGTTGCTGTTTTTGATTTTTTCTGCTTGACATCTTTTCTTCTCCTCTGCGTTGAGGGCATATTTCCTTACTATGCAAATCTTGATATCAATCTGTGTTAAAGAAAAAAGATAACACATTTTAGACCACTATTACCAAAGAACAAAGCAATGACAATAAGCAAACAATATAAACACTACTTTACAACATATCTAAGTTTATATCACAGCAACTATGTAACTAGGATTAAGACAGAGAAAAAGAGCTAGAGGAACTAACACAAAAAGACAGAGAGAGTCAGACAACGAAACAGGTAGAGGGAGTAAAACATAGAGAAGGAGTAAGACAGAAAAGTGTATAATATGTTGTAAGACAGAAAAAGGATGTAATAGAGAGAGGGAGTCAGTCAAAGAAAGGGACAAAGGGAGTAAGTCAGAAAAAGGATGTAACAGGGTGTAAGACAGAGAGAGGGTAAGATGATGTAAGATAGAGAGAGGGTGTTTAGAAGGGGAGAGTATGTAAAAGAGACTAAAACAGAGAGAGACTGTAAAAGGGAGAGAGAGAGAGTAAGTTTGAGAGAGGGTGTAAGAGGAAGTAAATCAGAGAGAGGATGTAACAAGGAGTAAGTCAGACACAGAGTGTAACAGGAAGAGAGGAAGAGAATAAAAAAGTCAGAAAGAGGGAGAGAGGGTGTAAAACAGACAAAAGGTGTAACAGGGAGTAAGTCTGGGAGAGAATGTTACAAAGAGAAAGGTAGTAAGATGGAGTAAATCAGGAAGAGGATGTAAGAGAAAGTATGACTTACAAATTGCTGTAAAAAAGAGAGAGAGGGAATAAATTAGAGACAGGGTGTAAGAGAAAGTAAGTCAAAGACAGAGTGTAAGAGAGTGTAACACAGAGTCAGGATGTAAAAAGGAATAAGTCAGAGAGAGGGTGTTAGAAGGGGACAGGTGGAAAAATAGAATAAGTCAGGAAGAGAATATAATAGAGACTAATACATTGTTGATAATGCTTGGTAAAGAAATGTTGGTGCATAAAGGAATTGTATTTTCTAAATGAGTGAGGTTTCAGTAGTGTAATGAAATGCTTATACATATGACCTGTGCTCTGTTTTGTAAATGTTATTTAAAAAAAGATTTCGGGCACATGAATTGCTTTTACATTATTGACAAGGATTAGATAGTATCTGCATGATTAAAAAAATATATTAGCACATTTCACAATCATGTCACCTGTGTTTCCTCAGATTAGTAAGCAGATTGTGCAGATGAGGTGAGGCCTGTCCAGGGGTGCAGAGGAGATAAGTCCTGTGTCCAACAGTGCTGTGGACAGGACTTACCTCCTCTGCACCCCTGGACAAGCCTCACCTCATCTGCACAATATGCTTACAAATCGAATGCTTGTACATAGGACGAGCGCTCTGTTTCTTGAATGTTATTGGAAAAACGATTTTGGGGCAAATGAATAGCTTTTACATTTTTGAGAAAGAATAAATAGTGTCTGCAAGATTAAATAGATATATTTGAACCTTTCACAATCACAAACAAACAAAAAGGTGAGGCCTAACCGGGAGTGCAGATGAGGTGAGGCCTGTCCAGGGGAGCAGAGGTGTTGAGGCCTGTATCTAAGAGGGCAGTGGAATGGACTTCATTAAGCCTCTCACCCACTGCACTCTTAGACACAAGCCTTACCTCCTTTGCACCCCTGGACAGGCTTCTCTCCGACTACACTCTTGAACATAGGCCTCACCTCCTCTGCACCCCTGGACAATCCTCACCTCTTCTGCAACCCTGAACACACCTCACCTCATCTGCACCCCCAGACAGGCCTCAGCTCATCTACACCCCTGGACACGCCTCACCTCATCTGCACCCTGTTACCATCAATTATACCCAATACATTCAGGCCTGTCCAGGGGGCACATAGGAGATGAGTCTTGTCCAAGAGTCAGAGTCCTCTACACTGCACTCATGGACACAGGCCTCACCTCCTCTGCACCCCTGCACATGCCTCACCTCATCTGCACAATCTACTTCGGAATCTGAGGAAACACAGGTGACATGATTGTAAAAGGTTCAAATATATTTATTTAATCTTGCAAACACTATTTATTCCTTCTCAAAAATGTAAAAGCCATTCATTTGCCCCAAAATCATTTTTTAAATAACATTAAATAAACAGTGCGCAGGTCCTATGTACAACCATTCAATTTCACTACTGAAACCTCACTATTTTACAAAATACAAATCCTCTATCTTGCAAATGATCTTATCAAGCATTCCAACACCAAAGAAGCTCAATGTGCTTCCTAATCTGAGGTATCACAGGTGACATCATTGTGAAAGATTCAAATATATTTATTTAATCATACAGACACTATTTATTCCTTCTCAAAAATGTAAAAGCCATTCATTTGCCCCAAAATCATTTTTTAAATAACATTTAATAAACAGTGCGCAGGTCCTATATACAACCATTCAATTTCACTACTGAAACCTCACTATTTTACAAAATACAAATCCTCTATCTTGCAAATGATCTTATCAAGCATTCCAACACTAAAGCAGCTCAATGTGCTTCCTAATCTGAGGTAACACAGGTAACATCATTGTGAAAGATTCAAATATATTTATTTAATCATACAGACACTATTTATTCCTTCGCAAAAATGTAAAAGCCATTCATTTGCCCCCAAATCGTTTTTTAAATAACATTTTAGAAACAGAGCGCAGGTCCTATGTACAAGCATTCAATTTCACTACTGAAACCTCACTATTTCACAAAATACAAATCCTCTATCTTGCAAATGTTGTTACCAAGCATTATCAAAAAACATGACACAAACCAACAGTAAAGAAGCTCAATGTGCTTCCTAATCTGAGGTAACACAGGTGACATGATTGTGAAATGTTCAAATATATTTATTTAATCATGCAGACACTATTTATTCCTTCTCAAAAATGTGAAAGCCATTCATTTGCCCCAAAATCGTTTTTTGAATAACATTTTAGAAAAAGAGCGCAGGTCCTATGTACAAGCATTCAATTTCACTACTGAAACCTCACTATTTCACAAAATACAAATCCTCTATATTGCAATTGTTGATACCAAGCATTATCAAAAAACATGACACAAACCAACAGCAAAGAAGCTCAATGTGCTTCCTAATCTGAGTTAACACAGGTGACATGATTGTGAAAGGTTCAAATATATTTATTTAATCATGCAGACACTAATTATTCCTTCTCAAAAATGTAAAAGCTATTCATTTGCCCCAAAATCGTTTTTTAAATAAGATTTAAGAAACAGAGCGCAGGTCCTATGTACAAGCATTCCAGGTCATCACTGAAACCTCACTATTTTACAAAATACATTTCCACTCTCTTGCAAACATTCCTACCAAGCATTATCAAAAAACACACAAAACAACAGCAAAGAAGCTCAATGTGCTTCCTAATCTGAGGTAACACAGGTGACATGATTGTGAAATGTTCAAATATATTTATTTAATAATGCAGACACTAATTATTCCTTCTCAAAAATGTAAGAGCCATTCATTTGCCCCAAAATCGTTTTTTCAATAAGATTTCAGAAACAGAGCGCAGGTCCTATGTACAAGCATTCCAGGTCACTACTGAAACCTCACTATTTCACAAAATACATTTCCTCTCTCTTGCAAACATTCCTACCAAGTATTATCAAAAAACATGATACAAAACAACAGCAAAGAAGCTTAATGTGCTTCCTAATCTGAGGTAACACAGGTGACATGATTGTGAAAGGTTCAAATATATTTATTTAATCATGCAGACACTATTTATTCCTTCTCAAAAATGTAAAAGCCATTCATTTGCCCCAAAATCGTTTTTTAAATAACATTTTAGAAACAAAGCGCAGATCATATGTACAAGCATTCCAGATCACTACTGAAACTTCACATTTTTACAAAATACAATTCCTCTTTCCAGCAACAACTTTTTATCAAGCATGTTAAAAAAACATGAAAAAAAGTCACATTAAAAAACCACATTTTGCTTCCAAATCTTCTCCATAGAGTATACAAGTCCCTATCTATATTAAATGAATCATTACTCACCTTTACAAATGCTTTGGGAGATTGAGAACAGTGTCAGACACACACACCAATATTTCTTTAGCAGAGCAAAAGGTATGTACTCCAGGCACTGCAACCATGAATGGCACAGAAAACCTCTAATTCTACACACATATCCCTCATGTTAACCAATTGAAACTCTTCCCTCTCTATTTTCAAAACCAACACCCTTCCCCCCCTCAGCCCTTTCTACCAGTTACCATAGCAACTCCCTCCTCACTGAACTCTCAGGTTTAAAAGTTTATTCTACAATGTTGCAAATGAACTCAGCAAGGATGTTTGACCTCTCAATAAACCAGCTTATCCGGTGCTATGTTTCTTTAAATTACTTTTTCTTAACCATTCAAATTACTTCTTTCACAGAACAGAACCATGCACCCTAACTTTCAGTTTTCAACTATCTGTATCCACCAATCTTTGCTTGTGATTCAAGAGCACTGAAACTCCACAGTTTTTTTTTTTGCAAACTCGTACTGTTCCAACTGCCATTTTATTCCTACACTTCATCTGACTGCACCAGAACCTCCTCTCACCATGTATTCTGTCTGGATTATTGGACATAGCTACATCCACTGGGCTCAAAGGTATGCAGCTCTCAGAAATTTTCACAACCTTGATTTACCAAATGTGCACATCAAGTGGATTGGCGAAAGGGGATTGAGATGTCATCAATTGATACCATTGGTGAAAACCTTTCACCATCTGCCACACCCTGACCTTATAATTTTGCACTGTGGTGGAAATGATCTAGGCACTTTGACTGGGGTAGGTCTGGAAATGGTTTTAAAGGACACATTTGGACAATTGATGACACTTTTTCCACAAACTGCCTTGGTATATTCCAATATATGCCAAAGACAGAAATGGAAGTGGTCCAACCAATTTTGTCCACAATTTGAGAAAGCACGGAAACATGTGAATAAATCTGTTTCTGCTTACATGAGAGACTATGGAATGGGTTCAATATACAACAATAACTTGCATTACAACATGCAAGATATCTACAGAGGAGATGGTTTGCACTTCTCAGATGAGGGGAATAGAATATTCCTCCTGAATTTAAGACTGTGCATTGGAACCTACTTGTAGGTACCTAAATCAGCCACAGAACCCCAAAGCTCTTTTCAGGGCTACCCTACCTCTGATCACTCAAAATGATTATTTTACTCTAACTTTTTTCACTATTTTTCACCAAAGTACGCTCCCGGTAAGCTCCCCGGTGCGCGTACCGGGCGCTCCCTTTGCGAAAATTAAAAAAATATATTTTTTTTTGGGCCGATATGGGCCTCCTAAGCCCCCCTCAGAAAACCTAAGGGGTCAGGGGGTGTCTACTGTGCCCCCTTTTACCCATTCCCAACGTTGTTTGTCCTCCATCTTGTGTCTCAATTCTTCTGAAACACAAGATGGAGGACTTCCGTAGCGCTACCGGTACGCGTACCGGGGCGCTCACCGGTAAGCGCTCCCAAAATTTTTTAAAAGTTAATTTACATAAAAACCTCTGTAGAGATTTTCACCAAATATAGATTAGGCCCTACTACATACCAGTCCCTACCATTTTCCCAAATTTTGTCGAATTCCATTGAGCCATTTGGCCTGTAGCCCTGTCTAAATATCCTGAGGTAAATTACATGACTAAAACACATATGAAAGTGTTAGAATTTGCAACCAATGAATATGTTACTTTCATTTTGTATTTTTATGTGCTGACATTTCATTGGTTATAGACATGAATATATATTAAAAATGAGAGGGAAACACGGACATTTTGACTAGTACTACCTGAGGTACATTTGTAAAAGATTTCCTCTGAAAACATCAACTCTTTTCTGAAAGGTAAGTTGTTAATTTGTAAGGGCAACTATGTTCTGCACTTTAACTTAAATTGGAAAAACGTTTTCTGATAGTTTTTTACTGTCCCTCTGTTATAGTTATAGATTGAGATAGGCTTCTTGGTTATAGTTATGGATTGAGTTAGGCTTCTCTGGTATAATTATGAATTTACTTAGGCTTCATCACATGCACTTTTTTATATTTCTACTTCCTGCCTGATAACATACACTGCCCAAAGATAACTTCACTGTTAAAAACTAAGAAGTACCTGTCTGAACTTAAACCCAACAGTGCCCTAACTCTACTGATATAGTTATTTTTTATGCAATTTACAGCAAAAAAATGGAAGGTAAAGAGGAGAACAATACAATTTCTTTTGAAATTATGGATAAGGACTTTCTTAACGAAGACTTGTATTTCATGGATGACTCTGAGGATCAAGAACTAATTGACTGTCTTGAAGCAATTGAATCATGTAATGAAAATTTGGAGGACATTCCGGATGATGTAATGTTAGAAGTGTTATTAAATTATGAACAATCTCAACAATAAATTTATATTTAATAAATAAAAAGTTTGGTGGAAACCCATTCAGCCGTTCGGGCTAAAAGTGAGTCCAACCGCCCTATGGAAATTAACATGGGGAAAACACGTTTTGGGACCCCCCAAATATCTCGGCCCCCGCTTGACGAATCCCCCCACACTTTCAGGGAAGGAGCAGAGCAGAGCGGGCCATCTTCTTTGAGAAATTTGCAAAGATTCGTCCACCGGCGCCAAAGTTATTCCCAATAGAATGTTGCGGATTTCCTATGGAAAACAATCCTAACTATAACTACCTACTGGCGACCGCCAGTAGGTAATATATATATATATATATATATATATATATATATATATATATATATATTACCTACTGGTGGTCGCCAGTAGGTATATATAGTTAGGATTTTTTCTCTATGGGATTTTTGAAAATTCTATGTCTAATAACTTTGGCGTTTGTGGACGGAATTGGCTGAAATTTTCAGGAAAATGGAACATTTTGTTTCTGAGCAGCCCCTGAAAATTTGGGGGGGGGTTCGTCAAGGGGGGGCTGAGAAAAAAGGGGGTCCCAAAATGCGTTTTTCCCATGTTAATTTCCATAGGGCGGTTGGCCTCACTTTTAGCCCGAACGGCTGAATGGATTTGCACGAAACTTGGCAAAATTGTAGGGACTGTTTGCCCGATGTGCCTTTGCTAGGTCTCAATATATGTGCTCCAGTGGATTTTGAGAAATTAACGTTCAAAAAAAGATATATATCTGTAACAGCGCTCCGGGCAGCGATCCGGTTCGCGTACTTTTCGCGTTACGGAGCTTTGCGAAACGAAGCTGATTGGCTCTCCGGTGTCTGTAAACATTCCAAACAGTCCGTAGCGGCCGCCATCTTGTCTCTCGGTAGGATCGAGAGACAAGAGGAGGCCAAAGCGAAGGGGCAAATGACCATAAGGGGGCATAGTAGATCCTCCCTGACCCCCTAGGTTTGATGTGGAGGCTTTAAAAGGGCCCCGCGGGGCAAAAAAAAAAAAAAAAAAATCGTTTTTTATCGTGGGGTGCGCCCGGTACGCGTAACGGAAAGCGGACTGGGGAGCGTACTACAAGGAAACAAGAATGATTGACTTTTAACTTATTGTATGTTTATAGACTTTTTTTTTTTTTTTTTTTGCTGAGTGACGTCTCGGCCTATCTCCACGGGATGCAGTCCCTACCATCTCGGCGTTTAAGCCCAGGGGGACCGGTAGTGTGGGAGAGATAACGTCTGTTAACGTTCAATTCGAAGGAAATCAGGAAGTGTTGATAAACATTGTCTGCGCCATCTTGCCTTTTTTCAAATGCCACACTTTTGTCGTGCACGGCAGCCATTTTAGATGCCTTGACCAGACCCACTCTCTGCACGCTGTCGATCCTTAGCATGGGTCCCCACCCTCGCAAGCATCTCCCCCAGGCACTGGTCACCCCCGCTCTCTGTCTTATGCATGGGCAATAAACCTCCCCCCATCTGCGCTGCTCTTCCTTGAGAATCACACCCTGTGCCCGCCCGACACCTCCCTTTCGCCCTATTCACTACCGCACCCTCTGACACTCCTCTTCCTCTGTGTCCGATTGTCCAGGCCGGTCCCAGGCTATCACCTAGCCATGCAGATGTAGTTTATGGCCCCAGCTGTAAAGAATCACCCCTCTTCAAAGGAGTTACAGTAGATCAAGGCCCCCACCCGATGAGATCCGTCACACCACACGCGTTCCTACTATCTGAAAACCATCCTGTATTGTGATTGGGGAGGGGACCGAGCCTGAGGCGGAAGATTCCAGGGATGCCTCTTTGTACATCAAAGTTTTTACAATTATGTGTCACATTAAAAATATATAGCACTCCAACAAAGTAGTAGGATTATAAAACTTTAATAACTTATAAATATATACAACGCAACAAAAACAGTAAATACATTTAAACATTTTTAAAAAAAAAGAAGCAACAATGGTCAGTAGCTGTGTTTTGTGCGAATAGTCCCAAGGCAGCACAACGTGCTGAGTTCTGGACGGCACCCAGGTGATGTTACCTGGGTGCCGCACTGGTTTTTGGTATCCTCCGAAAAACGGCGTGGGGCGTCCCGGGGGGTGCGGGGGGAGGCCTCGTCAGTAGCGGTCTGTTGTGCGAATAGTCCCAAGGAAGCAGAACGCGCTGAGATGTGGATGGCACCCAGGTGATGTCCAGTAAGTTGCCGCACTGGTTTTGGTATCCTACAATGCTGCTCCGAATTACGGTGTGGGGCGCCCCGGGGGGGGGGAGTGAGGCGGCGTGAACGGGCCTCCCCAGGTGGAGGCTCGTCTGCTGTAGTGGGGCGCCCCTTTACCGTTTCAGTTGCCATTCCGTGGGGCGTCCCGGGGGGTGCGGGGGGAGGCCTCGTCAGTAGCGGTCTGTTGTGCGAATAGTCCCAAGGCAGCAGAACGCGCTGAGATGTGGATGGCACCCAGGTGATGTCCAGTAAGTTGCCGCACTGGTTTTGGTATCCTACAATGCTGCTCCGAATAACGGCGTGGGGCGCCCCGGGGGGGGGGTGAGGCGGCGTGAACGGGCCTCCCCAGGTGGAGGCTCGTCTGCTGTAGTGGGGCGCCCCTTTACCGTTTCAGTTGCCATTCCGCCCGCTTTTGGTACACTGTGCCAAAATCCGCCATTCAGCTGAGTTGCGCCCACTCTTGCGGTGCAGCGATAGGCGGCTGCCACAGGACTCTCAAAATGGTGGCAGGCTCTTTCCTTTTTGGGCCTGGTCCACTGAAATGGCCCTGGGACACTTTGGAACTCGGACGCTTGTCTACTAGGCCTTGGACCCCATTCTCGAAAGCGTCCCCTCAGCCTTGAAGATTCTACAAAAGTCATGGGGGCCACCGACTCCTGCAGGCTTCCGGTGGGGAGCGGCTGCCATGATTGCTCGCGGAATGACCACGACGGAGCCACGAGATGGTGGTGCTTTCATGCTGACGCCAGCTTCAGTCTGAAACATCCAGAAACAAGGTGGGGCTTTCATTGTTTGGGAAAAAAAAAAGTTTTAATCCAATGAAAAGTGTATTTTTAGGTCATATGATCAAGCCTTCCATCATTAGGAAACCAAAAGTAAAATGAACCAATGAAAAGTATTATAAACAAGTCACATGACCTGTTATGCGGCATAGGGCTATAAAAAGCGTAGAAAATCCGTTGGCACGTGAGGCGGCGTCAGTAGCGGACCGATGTGCGAATAGGCCGAAGGCAGCACAACGCGCCAAGATCCGGATGGCACCAAGGTGGGGTCCAGCAAGTTGCCGCACTGGTGTGGCCATCCTACAATGCTGCGCCGAAAGTCGGCGTGGGGCGCCCCGTTGGCCTGTGAGTTCGCGTCAGTCAGTGGGGGCTGTTTGAGGATCTGACTGCATTGGAAAGCAATGTGATGCTGTGCGTCGCCCCCAAGATAAGGCGGCGTCAGTAGCGGACCGATGTGCGAATAGGCCGAAGGCAGCACAACGCGCCAAGATCCGGATGGCACCGAGGTGGTGTCCAGCAAGTTGCCGCACTGGTGTGGCCATCCTACAATGCTGCGCCGAAAGTCGGCGTGGGGCGCCCCGTTGGCCTGTGAGTTCGCGTCAGTCAGTGGGGGCTGTTTGAGGATCTGACTGCATTGGAAAGCAATGTGATGCTGTGCGTCGCCCCCAAGATGAGGCGGCATCAGTAGCGGACCGATGTGTGAATAGGCCGAAGGCAGCACAACGCGCCAAGATCCGGATGGCACCGAGGTGGTGTCCAGCAAGTTGCCGCACTGGTGTGGCCATCCTACAATGCTGCGCCGAAAGTCGGCGTGGGGCGCCCTGTTGGCCTGTGAGGTGGCGTCAGTAGCGGACCGATGTGTGAATAGGCCGGAACCAGCACAAGGCGCCAAGATCCGGATGGCACCGAGGTGGTGTCATAGTTGAGAGTTCTGAGAAGCGGGGGGGAGGCGGCTCAAACGAGTCTCTCCCTCCATGTGGAGGCACTTCATCTGCAGTGGGGCGCCGAGATCAGGATGGCACCGAGGTGGTGTCTAGCAAGTTGCCGCACTGGTGTGTGTTGAAAAGATGAAAGATCCTCAGCAAGTCTATGTTACTTCAATGGAGCGCCGTCTAGCTGAGTTTAGCCCGCTCTTGCTGCTACAGCGACAGGCGGCTGCAACAGGACTCTCAAAATGGCGGCCTGTTCTTTGGATTTGGGCTTGGTCTACTAAAATGGCCCTGGGACACCTTAGAACTCGGACGCTCGAATTTTTTTTCCTTTCCTCTACATGCAAAAAAGGTAAATGCCCGGTACGTTACCTGCCTCATCTGCCACGATATACTCTCCAGAGGAACCGAAAAAAATATATAGTTATGGTAATTGTGGCAAATAAATTTCATGTGAACAGATGAGTGTTACTCTAATAAATACAGCATATGAACATCATCATAGTCGATGGTTGGTGGAGACATTTTGACTATATCCTGGACCTGCCCGTCCTCGCCCAAAATGGCGCCGGAATAAATGGGACTCGTAACTCCTTGTTGTGTACTGGTTGCACAACCTTGATATCACGAGATACGTATGCAGTTTTGAAGCACATGGCGGGCGGGGACGAGAATTGATTGAATATTTCGACATCCCTATTGATATTAAGTTCTGATGTGTTATTGATTACTGTACTATTGAAAGTTCGAATTAACGTCACCCATGGTACTTGCCCGCAAATGTATATCTAGATAATTTTATTGTAACTGGCCCTGTCGTTTTTTAATTATAAAATGTACGTCCACCGATTCCGCAACTGTTAGACACCTTAGTTCTTGCAACCTAATGGCCCTCCCGTTACGTTCCTCTACAGTGTAAATGTCTCCTCATCATATACGATTACAGTTTGCTCCGTGGCCGGCCCATGTGGTTATAGGCCCGTATTTGTATACTGACATTTTCACAATAAAGGTTTTTAAAAGAAAACATGGTAGTAGTATTTACATTGGTAAAGTTTTTAATAATAGTCACTGTTTTCGAATCAGTAAAAGGCAAGTGAAATAAAGCAGTCCAATTACATGAAGGGTAAAAGGTATAATACGCAGGTACGCAGTAAAGATAAATGGTCAAGGGCTGTTGTGTTTTCTACTCCTGCAACATAAAGTGATCGATAAGAATCTGATATTCAGGCGTATCGGCGACTAAGACAGCAGGCCGAGCCTCTTTTGTTCAACGGCTCCGTCATGGGACGAAGAAACGCCCTTTTTCTCGAAAAAGGAATATATTTTACTTGCAGGACAGTTGTAAATTTTCCGGGAAAGTACATTAGCCTGGAACATTATAACATATATGTTTAAGAAAAAATAATGTTCGAAAGTAATAAAAAGTGTAATTTTTAGGTCATATGACCAAGCCTTTCATCATTAGAATAAGAAAAGTAAAATGAACCAATGAAAAGTTTTATTAACAAGTCACATGACCTGTTATGCTTACGTTACGCGCTGCGCGCCGCGCCCCGGATCGCTTCCGAAAAGCTGCGCTTCGCGCATCGGAGCACTTCCGGATGCGCTAACGCGGCGCGTCATATGACGCATTACGCGAAAACGCAGGTCCAGAATATAGTCAAAATGTCTCCACCAACCAGCGGTCGGAACACAACCCCTTTCAGCAGGCTAAATAGTTCTGTTAAATGACAACAGAAGGGACAGGCAACAAGAACCATCAGTCAAAGAGGGGGGGGCAAGTTCTTCTCTACCAGGTCACGTTGGGGCGCTACCGGAACTGATCGAATTGGTAGTCTACAGTGTTTCTGGATGTTTTTAGACTGAAGCTGGCGTCAGCATGAGAGCACCACCATCTCGTAGCTCCGTCGTGGCCATTCCACGAGCAATCATGGCAGCCGCTCCCCACCAGAAGCCTGCGGGAGTCGGGGGCCCCCAAGACTTTTGTAGAATCTTCAAGGCTGAGGGGACGCTTTCGAGAATGGAGCCCAAGCCCTAGCAGACAAGCGTCCGAGTTCCAAGGTGTTGCAGGGCCATTTTAGTGGACCACGCCCAAATCTGAAGAGCCGGCCGCCATTTTGAGGGTCCTGTGGCAGCCGCCTATCGCTGCACCGCAAGAGCAGGAGCAAGTCAACTACATGGTGAGCGAAACGCTGTAGTCGCAAGAGCGGGCGATAAACAGCTGAATAGCGGAAGAGGCACAGTGTAGCAAAAGCGGGCGGAATGGCAACTGAAACGGTAAAGGGGCGCCCCACTACAGCGTGTCTTCAGGTCAAACGGATTGTGGGACAAGGTCCAGAATGGAAGAGTCACCAAAAGGCAAAAAGTTCCGCTTAACCCCGGGAGCCGGCCACCTATGTCGGGGGCGATCTCAGGCCACACCAGGGCAACACGACTTGGGGAGGGGGCCAGAGCCAAGCGCCCCATCCGAGTCCGCGCCATCACACCGTCCCTCGGGGGCCTCCGTCAAGCGTTTCAGGGAGGCACCGCATCACATTGTTTTCAAATGCAGTCACGTCCTCAAACAGCCCCCACTTACATTGAGAATAGTGAAGCTGTAGCAGGTGCAAATAAGCTTCAGACAGTCTAACAAGCACTCCTCAAAACTTTGAACTATCAGAGTGCATGAGTTTCATGCTCGATCGGTTGAGCTAGCCGGATCGGGCAACAAAAAGTATAAAATAGTTATGTAAATAGTTATTTAATAAAATGTTTTACCCTGTTACTTTGCTAGTGTGTTGTATATATTTGTAATATTTGCATAGAGTTTATCGTTATTTTGGGCGGGGTGGGTGGCGGAGCCGAGCTGTCTTGCAGCCATCATGGTGTGGAGTTTAGTTCATCTCACTAGTTTCGTATTTCTCATGAGGGGTTGTTCCTAATGTTTCTATTTTAGCGAGGTCAAAAAGAGATCCCATTAGTGGCCTACTGATTTTGCTCGATCCCTTTTGTTTTTTTACACGATTTTTCACTATCTGCAAAGACTAAACAGAGTATTGCGACTCTGTGCTTGTTTGTAAATAGAGAATGAACCAAAGAGAACCAATTCTAAAACAGTAAATGCTTGGATAACAATCAATCAAATGGAGAGAGAAGCAGGCACGACGGATTACAACGGGGGCAAAGGCCTGCGTTAACTACCCTTCACTATCTGCAAAGAGAGAGTACTCCTAATAGAAATGAGGGGGGGCAGCATTCAAAGCAGATCAGTGTGCATAAACACGAAAATGTTTTTACTTACCACGTACTTGACATTCGACAGCTTATGATATTTGCTATTAAAAAACCATTGAAATTCACTGAAAAAACCATAGGTTAGAGACCATATATAGTTAGGAATTAGCATTTAAAAAACCTTGAAAATTCACTGAAAAAACCATAGGTTATAGACCATATATAGTTAGGAATTAGCATTTAAAAAACCTTATTTTACTCACACAAAACCATTGAAATTCCATATATAGTTAGTTGCACTAACTATATATCGCGCACCCGCAATCCACTGCTGATGATGTCACATATTACATCATTCATGACATGGTCAGTGACATCACTGATGACTACACTGATGACATCTCAAATGACATCACTGATGACATCACTGATGACATCTCATTTGACATTACTGATCACATCACTGATGACATCATTCATGTGATGATACGATGAACCTCTTCAGACTCTAATATAACCTTAGATACACTCAGTGTAAACAGACATTCACAGACTGTCACTCATCCATGGAGTTACTCACACACCTAGTCAGTCTTGCAAAGAATCAATCACACCTCCATTTCCTCAACTATATAGTTATACACACCTTACTTATTAAAACATATACTAACACATATTTACTCTGTTATACAATCCCTGATACAAGTTCACAATGATCCATACAGCCACTCACACATTCACTGGCTCTTATGCACAGTTATTTATATATGTCAACTCTCACATGTACTGTGTTTTACATATGTACTTACTTTGACATGTAGCACTGAGATATCCATTCACTCACCAATACACTGATGCACACAGTCAACCGCCCATACAGCTGTTTCCACATGCACTTTTGAACCCATACATCTAGTGAATCAACTGCTCACACATCTATGCACAGAGTCATACACCTCCCAGACACCCACACACACACTCAGTCTCCCATACAAATACTTGGGCAACCAATCAATAACCCATAGAGTTAGTCATATAGCTAATGATCAACACATGCATCAGATTACAGAACAACAGACACAATGATGCACAATTTAAAACAGTTTAGTCACTAACCCATGCACTCAGTGAGACACATTTAATCACTCACTTATACAGTCAGTCATGCACCTACTAAATCCTTCATCCAGACACTTATACATCCACTCATTCTTCAATATGTAAGACATATTTTAACTTTACAGAAACATACAGTCACTGGATGTTGTCATCAGTGATGTCATTTGAGATGTCATCAGTGATGTCATCAGTGATGTCACTGACCATGTCATGAATGATGTAATATGTGACATCATCAGCAGTGGATTGCGGGTGCGCGATATATAGTTAGTGCAACTAACTATATATGGAATTTCAATAGTTTTGTGTGAGTAAAATAAGGTTTTTTAAATGCTAATTCCTAACTATATATGGTCTATAACCTATGGTTTTTTCAGTGAATTTTCAAGGTTTTTTAAATGCTAATTCCTAACTATATATGGTCTCTAACCTATGGTTTTTTCAGTGAATATATATATATATATATATATATATATATATATATATATTCACTGAAAAAACCATAGGTTATAGACCATATATAGTTAGGAATTAGCATTCACAAAACCTTGAAAATTCACTGAAAAAACCATAGGTTATAGACCATATATAGTTAGGAATTAGCATTTAAAAAACCTTATTTCACTCACACAAAACCATTGAAATTCCATATATAGTTAGTTGCACTAACTATATATCGCGCACCCGCAATCCACTGCTGATCATGTCACATATTACATCATTCATGACATGGTCAGTGACATCACTGATGACATCACTGATGACATCTCAAATGACATCACTGATGACATCACTGATGACATCTCAAATGACATCACTGATGAGATCACTGATGACATCATCCAGTGACTGTGTGTTTCTGTAAAGTTTAAATATGTTTTACATATTGAAGAATGAGTAGATGTATAAGTGTCTGGACGAAGGATTTAGTAGGTGCATGACTGAATGTATGAGTGAGTGATTAAATGTGTCTCACTGAGTGCATGGGTTAGTGACTAAACTGTCTTAATTTGTGCATCATTATGTCTGTTGTTCTGTAAACTGCTGCATGTGTTGATCAGTAGCTATATGATTAACTATATGGGTTATTGATTGATTGTCCAAGTATTTGTATAGGAGACTGAGTGTGTGTATGGCTGGCTGGGAGGTGTGTGACTCTGTGCCGATCAATGTGTACTTGTATCAATGATTGTATAAGAAAGTAAGTATGTGTTAGTGTATGTTTGAAAATGTAAGGTGCTCTATGTTTAACTGTATAGACAAGAAAATGGAAGTGTGATTGATTCTTTACAGGACTGACTAGGTGTGTGAGTAACTCCATGGATGAGTGGCAGAGTGTAAGTGTCTGTATAGGTGTATGAGTGCATATGATAGTGTTGTAAAGATGAGTGATTGTATGTATGAATGATTGTATGGGTGAATGAGTGAATGTGTGTGTAGACGTAGGAATCAGTGAGTACGTATGTAGTAACTAGTATTGGTGTGTCAATGGTTTCAAAAATTATACTCTGTATTTAACACTGGGTGAAACAGAGGTTATATTAAAACGTGAGGAGATGCATTGTATTGTCACATGAATGATATCATCAGTGATGTGGTCATTGATGTCATTTGAGATGTCATCAGTGATGTCATCAGTGATGTCACTGACCATGTCATGAATGATGTAATATGTGACATGATCAGCAGTGGATTGCGGGTGCGCGATATATAGTTAGTGCAACTAACTATATATGGAATTTCAATGGTTTTGTGTGAGTGAAATAAGGTTTTTTAAATGCTAATTCCTAACTATATATGGTCTATAACCTATGGTTTTTTCAGTGAATTTTCAAGGTTTTGTGAATGCTAATTCCTAACTATATATGGTCTATAACCTATGGTTTTTTCAGTGAATTTCAATGGTTTTTTAATAGCAAATATCATAAGCTGTCGAATGTCAAGTACGTGGTAAGTAAAAACATTTTCGTGTTTATGCACACTGATCTGCTTTGAATACTGCCCCCCACCCCTCATTTCTATTAGGAGTACTCTCTCTTTGCAGATAGTGAAGGGTAGTTAACGCAGCCCTTTGCCCCCTTTGTAATACGTCGTGCCTGCTTCTCTCTCCATTTCATTGATTGTTCTCTTTGGTTCATTCTCTATTTACAAACAAGCACAGAGTCGCAATACTCTGTTTAGTCTTTGCAGATAGCGAAAAATCGTGTAAAAAAACAAAAGGAATCGAGCAAAATCAGTAGGCCACTAATGGGATCTCTTTTTGACCTCGCTAAAATAGAAACATTAGGAACAACCTGTTGAAAATAGCAATGCGTATGTACATAAGCGGCGTTCATTTGTGTTCACAGTACCCCTTGTTGATTGTTTCAATCGAGCATTGAATTGTTCGAAGTTAATTCTCTTAAGGATCTTCTCTACCTGCAAACGAGGAAGAATAGGAATATTCTCTCTCCCTTTGCAGATAGTGAAGGGTAGGTAACGCAAGCCTTTAACACGTCGTACCTATTTCATTCCTCATTGATTGATTGATTGTCCGAACATTGACTGTTTGGGAATTAGTTCTTTTTGGAGGTATTCCCTGTTTGCAAATAAACGTAGGAAAATCTTTGCAAGTAGTGAAAGGGTACGTAATGCGGACCTTTCTCCCCCGTTGTAATCTGTCATGCCTATCTACTCCCCACTGATTGATGCACCTTTTTCACCCGGACCATTTACTAGAGATACGTCATCTGGCCCGACCAGAGAGCACCCCTAGTGAAAAGGACATATGCAATAATAACGAAGTGATCACTGTATCCTGTTAACAGAAACTTTACCATGAAACAACCTGGAAAGAAAAAAATAGGAAAACGAAAATCAGTAGGCCACTGATGAACATGAACTTTTATTAAACAACAAACAAAGAAACGATAACATAACGTAATGATAAAACCTATTAATGTCCTAGAAACAAGAAAACGTTAAAGTATGCCAGTGGTGAGAGACCAGAAAAACAGTCCGAGAAACCAAATCACCCCTCGCTGTCCCAACTCATGCACTCTGAAAGTTCAAAGTTTTGAGGAGTGCTTGTAACATTGTCTGAAGCCTATTTGCAATTGCTTCATCTTCACTATTCTTAAAGTAAGTGGGGGCTGTTGTGATGCGGTGCCACCCTGAACCGCTTGACGGAGGCCCCCGAGGGACGGTGTCATGTCGCGGACTCGGAGGGGGCGCTTGGCTCCGGCCCCCTCCCCAAGTCGTGTTGCCCTGGTGTTGCCTGAGATCGCCCCCGACATAGGTGGCCGGCTCCCGGGGTCAAGCGGAACTTTTTTCCTTTTGGTGACTCTTCCATTCTTCACCTTGTCCCACAATCCGTTTTACCTAAAGACACGCTGTAGTGGGGCACCCCTTTTCCGTTTCATTTGCCATTCAGCCCGCTTTTGCTACACTGTGCCTCTTCCGCTATTCAGCTGTTTACCGCCCGCTCTTTCGACTACAGCGTCTCGCTCACCATGTACTTGAGTTGCTCCCGCTCTTGCGGTGCAGCGATAGGCGGCTGCCACAGGACTCTCAAAATGGCGGCCATCTCTTCAGATTTGGGCGTGGTCCACTAAAATGGGCCTGCGACACCTTGGAACTCGGACGCTTGTCTGCTAGAGCTTGGGCTCCATTCTCGAAAGCGTCCCCTCATCCTTGAAGATTCTACAAAAGTCTTGGGGGCCCCCGACTCCCGCAGGCTTCTGGTGGGGAGCGCCTAGCATGATTGCTCGTGGAATGGCCACGACGGAGCTACGAAATGGTGGTGCTCTCATGCTAACGCCAGCTTCAGTCTGAAACATCCAGAAACACTGTAGACTACCAATTCGATCAGTTCCGGTAGCGCTCCAACGTGACCCGGTAGAGAAGAACTTGCCCTCCCCTCTTTGACTGATGGTTCTTGTTGCCTGTCCCTTCTGTTGTCATTTAACAGAACTATTTAGCCTGCTGAAAGGGGTTGTGTGCCGTCCGCTGGTTGGTGGAGACATTTTGACTATATTCTGGACCTGCGTTGTCGCGTAATGCGTCATATGACGTGCCGCGTTAGAAAGTTTAATAAATTATTAAACACAATAAACAATCCTTAAAAAATAAAAAAAAATAAAAAATAATCAACAAAACCAACAATCAATTAACAACAGTATTTGAAAAGTCTATCATTCATTTTTCATTGCAGTACGCTGCCCAGAAAGCTTCCCGGTTCCCGGACCGGGCGCTACCCACGCAAAAAAACAAAAAAAAATTTTTTTTTTTTTTGCCCCGCGGGGCCGTTTTAAAGCCTCCACATTAAACCTAGGGGGTCAGGGAGGATCTACTATGCCCCCTTATGGTTATTTGCCCCTTTGTTTTGGCCTCCTCTTGTCTCTCGATCCTACCGAGAGACAAGATGGCGGCCGCTACGGACTTTTTGGAATGTTGACAGACGCCAGAGAACCAATCAGCTTCGCTTCACAAAGCTCCGTTGCGCGAAAAGTACGCGTCCTGGAGCGCTGCCCAGAGCGCGCTTACAGATATATATCTTTTTTTAAACGTTAATTTCTCAAAATCCACTGGAGCACATATATTGAGACCTACAAAAGGCACATCGGGCTACCAGTCCCTACAATTTTGCCAAGTTTCGTGCAAATCCATTCAGCCGTTCGGGCTAAAAGTGAGGCTAACCGCCCTATGGAAAACTCAATGTTAAAAACACGTTTTGGGACCCCCCTTTTTTCTCGGCCCCCCCTGGACCAACTCCCCCCAAATTTCCAGGGGCTGCTCAGAAACAAAATGTTCCATTTTGCTGAAAATTTCAGCCAATTCCGTCCACAAACGCCAAAGTTATTAGACATAGAATTTTCAAAAATCCCATAGGGAAAAAATCCTAACTATATATACCTACTGGCGACCGCCAGTAGGTAATATATATATATATATATATATACATACATATATATATATGAATCCACCCTCCAACGACGTGAAAGGAAGCAGCCACAAACAGGGAAAGTTCAGGTGAGGCTTTTAATTGGAACTGGACAGCGTAGGTATAATGCATTTCGGTTTATATTCCTTCCTCAGACACCTTTTGCTGCTGTGTCTCATGTTTGTGTGGTCCAGTACAAATGTCCGTTATTTAAATCCCACACGCCCCCAGCCATGTGATCATCCGCCTTGTTGCAGCCATTACAAAACTACAGCTCCCAGAAGGCTATACTCCGGATTGGCGCGATGTGGGGAACCAAAGTTTAATCTTTTCGTTATAGGCGTTTGTAGGACTGGGCACACTCGGTGAGTTCGCTTTATGATGTCCTGGCCCCTCGAGTCCCTGCGCGACGTCCCAACCCGCAGCGCGTCTTCCTGCTGAGACATGGATCGACGAGATTGCACCGACTCTCCCGTGAAGTCACGGTCTGCCTGTGAGCAGTGTCCTTCGCATTCCGGCGTTCTGTTGGTGGGCTGCCTAAAAGCCCATACCTGAGCATAATCCATCCGCTTTCGCAGGCACCAGTACAATAGGCAGCCACTTGACAGGACGGGGCTCCTTAATGTGTCCTCTGGCTGACACGAAGAATATGAATCCACCCCCCAACGACGTGAAAGGAAGCAGCCACAAACGGGAAACACCCATTACACCGACAGTGTTACGTCGCGCTGCCATCGCATCGCGACCTTTACATCGTGGGCGCGGTTACATCGCATGCTTTCTCAACGCATGCGACTACTGCGCGTTTACAGTTACATCGCAAGGCATGTCACCGCCAATGCGCTCAAATAATGCCATCAAAATAACTGAAATACATTTATGGCAATCTGCTTCACAAGGGTGGCATAATCCCATGAGCCACCTTGACACGCTTTTAACAACGCGTGCACCTGCTTTATTTTAAGAATGTTCCACTCGGTTTTCATCTCCAAAACATTGTTATTCCAAAACATTATAACATTGCACCTTGTGCCCTTCAACGCGTGCACCTTATTTTGCTCTGGAACTAGAAACCAAAGAATGTTCCACTCGGTTTTCATCTCCAAAACATTATGTGATTCCAAAACATGATAACATTGCACCGGTGATTGGTAGATAAAGACAGAGACAACAGGGGAATAAGTGAAAGGCATGCAACATGCAGGCCCGCACAGAGAGAGAGGAGGTGGCAACACGGAAAGCGCTGCCGACTTTGGTGCAGGGAACCAAGGATCGAGACTCGCCTGAGCCACAAAAAAATGGACACTTACAAGTGCTTCTTTTTTATGCAGTTTCTTCGGATTGTACCCCATAATGCCTGGATGCTCACAATGTTGTCAGGACAGCTTTGCAGAAAAGCAACGCTGTTGTGTGCGCGTTGTGTGCGCATTCAGACACATGGATGCATGATGGGTGGATGGATGGATGGATGGATGCATGATGGATGGGTGGATGGATGCATGATGGATGGGTGGATGGATGCATGATGGATGGGTGGGTGGATGAATGGGTGGACGGGTACATGATGGGTGGATGGATGCATGATGGGTGGGTGGATGGATGGATGCATGCATGATAGATGGGTGGGTGGATGGATGGGTGGGCGGTTGGATGCAAGATGGGTGGTTGGGTGGATGGATGGATGCAGGATGGATGGGTGGGTGGATGGATGCATGATGGGTGGGTGGATGGATGGATGGATGGATGCATGGATGGCGGATGAATGAATGGATGGGTGTCTAGATGGATGCATGGATGGGTGTATCGGTGGATGATGATATGTGTGTGTGGTAAGTGGGTGCCTCAGGCACGGGCTCACAGCTGTTATTATTCACACAGCTCTGATGATGCACCTCAGGCCCGGGGCTGACAGTTTACATGTATGGCAAGCTGCTTCACAAAGGTGGCATAATTCCATGAGCCAATAACGTTATGGGATACTAGGGAGGAGCGCACACCCTCCATAATATATCTGGTGCCTGTGTATGCACAGCCGTTCCAATACGCTCGACGTGCTCCTGCTACAACAATGTTTATGCGCGCAAGTCAACAACTAACGTTATGGGGTAATAGGGAGGAGCGCACATCCTGCATAATATATCTGGTGGCTGTGTATGCACAGAAGTTCAAATACCACCCACTTAGCGGGCAGCAAAGGGGGGCGACAGGGAAATCCCAGATCACGCACCTCGAATGGTGTTTCATGCTATACAATTGCATTGCATGTATTATACATTTTTAGACAAAGGCAGATTAATGGATTTACCCATATTTACACTGTTTATGTCTTGTCTCGAAGCCAGGACTCACCTTTGCATGTTCCAAAGTCACCAGAGATATGTAAATTTGCAACCACCGAAGTTGCTCGTCCATCCCTTCTGCAGCGATAGGGGTGAATATTAAGAGTTCTGGATGTGCCAATATTTTCGGAAAATGCTCCTATTTTTACACCACAAATTGGGGCGAAAGTCATTCATATTGAGCCCTTGGGCGTCCATCCTGCCTCAAGCACAGACCTGCATAAGGCGTTTGAAGTTTGCAGTTTGCTTTTCCAAAACACAAACATAGTTATGGAATTTGAGAAATACGTGTAACTCGGAAGGATGCATGCACTGCAACAGGAGTTCGCAGCACATTTAATGCAACGTTTACTTTATTCTCTTCCTGCCGCATCTGTGCCGGCGACCGAGTGAATGTTCGCTCTGTCATTGCAGGTTATATTTACCAAGATTGCAGACCCGACGGACAAGCTGCTCGCAAACTGCCACAGTCACAATACATATATAAAACCACTCTTCTGCACAGCTGTGGCTGCTTCAGCAGGTAGTTTAAAACGCACTTCGTACACCTGCCTTAAACTTCTGCTCTGCCTTCTAATAGACTAGACTCTTGATTGCCTCCCCTCAGCGTCCTAAAGTTTCCACAACTTTGTCTGGCACTTTATAGGCAAACCAAAACTAAAGCACACAAAAACGGCTGTTTGCAAGATTCAGCAAAGCGTTGTCATGTCGCGCGATGTAAAGTCGCCGATGTGACATGCTTACCAATTACATGCCCGCATTTGCGTCGCAACAACGTGCGATGACAAAATTGCCGATGTGACTGCCGTTGCGATGTATTTGCCGCGATGAGAACTCCCGCGCTATCTTTGTTTACGATGGATCGTCATACAACCGCCACAAACAGGGGAAGTTCAGGTGAGGCTTTTAATTGGAACTGGACAGCGTAGGTATAATGCATTTCGGTTTATATTCCTTCCTCAGACACCTTTTGCTGCCGCGTCTCATGTTTGTGTGGTCCAGCTCAAATGTCCGTTATTTAAATCCCACACGCCCCCAGCCATGTGATCATCCGCCTTGTTGCAGCCATTACAAAACTACAGCTCCCAGAAGGCTATACTCCGGATTGGCGTGATGTGGGCAACCAACGTTTAATCTTTTCTTTATAGGCGTTTGTAGGACTGGGCACACTCGGTGATATTGCTTTATGATGTCCTGGCCCCTCGAGTCCCTGCGCGACGTCCCAACCCGCAGCGCGTCTTCCTGCTGAGACACGGATCGGCGAGATTGCACCGACTCTCCCGTGAAGTCACGGTCTGCCTGTGAGCAGTGTCCTTCGCATTCCGGCGTTCTGTTGGTGGGCTGCCTAAAAGCCCATACCTGAGCATATTCCATCCGCTTTCGCAGGCACCAGTACAATAGGCAGCCACTTGACAGGACGGGGCTCCTTAATGTGTCCTCTGGCTGACACGAAGAATATGAATCCACCCTCCAACGACGTGAAAGGAAGCAGCCACAAACAGGGAAAGTTCAGGTGAGGCTTTTAATTGGAACTGGACAGCGTAGGTATAATGCATTTTGGTTTATATTCCTTCCTCAGACACCTTTTGCTGCCGCGTCTCATGTTTGTGTGGTCCAGCTCAAATGTCCGTTATTTAAATCCCACACGCCCCCAGCCATGTGATCATCCGCCTTGTTGCAGCCATTACAAAACTACAGCTCCCAGAAGGCTATACTGCAGATTGGCGTGATGTGGGGAACCAAAGTTTAATCTTTTCGTTATAGGCGTTTGTAGGACTGGGCACACTCGGTGAGATCGCTTTATGATGTCCTGGCCCCTCGAGTCCCTGCGCGACGTCCCAACCCGCAGCGCGTCTTCCTCCTGAGACATGGATCGACGAGATTGCACCGACTCTCCCGTGAAGTCACGGTCTGCCTGTGAGCAGTGTCCTTCGCATTCCGGCGTTCTGTTGGTGGGCTGCCTAAAAGCCCATACCTGAGCATATTCCATCCGCTTTCGCAGGCACCAGTACAATAGGCAGCCACTTGACAGGACGGGGCTCCTTAATGTGTCCTCTGGCTGACACGAAGAATATGAATCCACCCTCCAACGACGTGAAAGGAAGCAGCCACAAACAGGGAAAGTTCAGGTGAGGCTTTTAATTGGAACTGGACAGCGTAGGTATAATGCATTTCGGTTTATATTCCTTCCTCAGACACCTTTTGCTGCCGCGTCTCATGTTTGTGTGGTCCAGCTCAAATGTCTGTTATTTAAATCCCACACGCCCCCAGCCATGTGATCATCCGCCTTGTTGCAGCCATTACAAAACTACAGCTCCCAGAAGGCTATACTCCGGATTGGCGTGATGTGGGGAACCAAAGTTTAATCTTTTCGTTATAGGCGTTTGTAGGACTGGGCACATTCGGTGAGATCGCTTTATGATGTCCTGGCCCCTCGAGTCCCTGCGCGATGTCCCAACCCGCAGCGCGTCTTCCTGCTGAGACATGGATCGGCGAGATTGCACCGACTCTCCCGTGAAGTCACGGTCTGCCTGTGAGCAGTGTCCTTCGCATTCCGGCGTTCTGTTGGTGGGCTGCCTAAAAGCCCATACCTGAGCATATTCCATCCGCTTTCGCAGGCACCAGTACAATAGGCAGCCACTTGACAGGACGGGGCTCCTTAATGTGTCCTCTGGCTGACACGAAGAATATGAATCCACCCTCCAACGACGTGAAAGGAAGCAGCCACAAACAGGGAAAGTTCAGGTGAGGCTTTTAATTGGAACTCGACAGCGTAGGTATAATGCATTTCGGTTTATATTCCTTCCTCAGACACCTTTTGCTGCCGCGTCTCATGTTTGTGTGGTCCAGCTCAAATGTCCGTTATTTAAATCCCACACGCCCCCAGCCATGTGATCATCCGCCTTGTTGCAGCCATTACAATACTACAGCTCCCAGTAGGCTATACTCCGGATTGGCGTGATTTGGGGAACCAAAGTTTAATCTTTTCGTTATAGGCGTTTGTAGGACTGGGCACACTCGTGAGATCGCTTTATGATGTCCTGGCCCCTCGAGTCCCTGTGCGACGTCCCAACCCGCAGCGCGTCTTCCTGCTGAGACATGTATCGGCGAGATTGCACCGACTCTCCCGTGAAGTCACGGTCTGCCTGTGAGCAGTGTCCTTCGCATTCCGGCGTTCTGTTGGTGGGCTGCCTAAAAGCCCATACCTGAGCATATTCCATCCGCTTTCGCAGGCACCAGTACAATAGGCAGCCACTTGACAGGACGGGGCTCCCTAATGTGTCCTCTGGCTGACACGAAGAATATGAATCCACCCTCCAATGACGTGAAAGGAAGCAGCCACAAACAGGGAAAGTTCAGGTGAGGCTTTTAATTGGAACTGGACAGCGTAGGTATAATGCATTTCGGTTTATATTCCTTCCTCAGACACCTTTTGCTGCCGCGTCTCATGTTTGTGTGGTCCAGCTCAAATGTCCGTTATTTAAATCCCACACGCCCCCAGCCATGTGATCATCCGCCTTGTTGCAGCCATTACAAAACTACAGCTCCCAGAAGGCTATACTCCGGATTGGCGTGATGTGGGGAACCAAAGTTTAATCTTTTCGTTATAGGCGTTTGTAGGACTGGGCACACTCGGTGAGATCGCTTTACGATGTCCTGGCCCCTCGAGTCCCTGCGCGACGTCCCAACCCGCAGCGCGTCTTCCTGCTGAGACATGGATCAGCGAGATTGCACCGACTCTCCCGTGAAGTCACGGTCTGCCTGTGAGCAGTGTCCTTCGCATTCCGGCGTTCTGTTGGTGGGCTGCCTAAAAGCCCATACCTGAGCATATTCCATCCGCTTTCGCAGGCACCAGTACAATAGGCAGCCACTTGACAGGACGGGGCTCCTTAATGTGTCCTCTGGCTGACACGAAGAATATGAATCCACCCTCCAACGACGTGAAAGGAAGCAGCCACAAACAGGGAAAGTTCAGGTGAGGCTTTTAATTGGAACTGGACAGCGTAGGTATAATGCATTTCGGTTTATATTCCTTCCTCAGACACCTTTTGCTGCCGCGTCTCATGTTTGTGTGGTCCAGCTCAAATGTCTGTTATTTAAATCCCACACGCCCCCAGCCATGTGATCATCCGCCTTGTTGCAGCCATTACAAAACTACAGCTCCCAGAAGGCTATACTCCGGATTGGCGTGATGTGGGGAACCAAAGTTTAATCTTTTCGTTATAGGCGTTTGTAGGACTGGGCACATTCGGTGAGATCGCTTTATGATGTCCTGGCCCCTCGAGTCCCTGCGCGATGTCCCAACCCGCAGCGCGTCTTCCTGCTGAGACATGGATCGGCGAGATTGCACCGACTCTCCCGTGAAGTCACGGTCTGCCTGTGAGCAGTGTCCTTCGCATTCCGGCGTTCTGTTGGTGGGCTGCCTAAAAGCCCATACCTGAGCATATTCCATCCGCTTTCGCAGGCACCAGTACAATAGGCAGCCACTTGACAGGACGGGGCTCCTTAATGTGTCCTCTGGCTGACACGAAGAATATGAATCCACCCTCCAACGACGTGAAAGGAAGCAGCCACAAACAGGGAAAGTTCAGGTGAGGCTTTTAATTGGAACTCGACAGCGTAGGTATAATGCATTTCGGTTTATATTCCTTCCTCAGACACCTTTTGCTGCCGCGTCTCATGTTTGTGTGGTCCAGCTCAAATGTCCGTTATTTAAATCCCACACGCCCCCAGCCATGTGATCATCCGCCTTGTTGCAGCCATTACAAAACTACAGCTCCCAGTAGGCTATACTCCGGATTGGCGTGATTTGGGGAACCAAAGTTTAATCTTTTCGTTATAGGCGTTTGTAGGACTGGGCACACTCGTGAGATCGCTTTATGATGACCTGGCCCCTCGAGTCCCTGCGCGACGTCCCAACCCGCAGCGCGTCTTCCTGCTGAGACATGTATCGGCGAGATTGCACCGACTCTCCCGTGAAGTCACGGTCTGCCTGTGAGCAGTGTCCTTCGCATTCCGGCGTTCTGTTGGTGGGCTGCCTAAAAGCCCATACCTGAGCATATTCCATCCGCTTTCGCAGGCACCAGTACAATAGGCAGCCACTTGACAGGACGGGGCTCCCTAATGTGTCCTCTGGCTGACACGAAGAATATGAATCCACCCTCCAATGACGTGAAAGGAAGCAGCCACAAACAGGGAAAGTTCAGGTGAGGCTTTTAATTGGAACTGGACAGCGTAGGTATAATGCATTTCGGTTTATATTCCTTCCTCAGACACCTTTTGCTGCCGCGTCTCATGTTTGTGTGGTCCAGCTCAAATGTCCGTTATTTAAATCCCACACGCCCCCAGCCATGTGATCATCCGCCTTGTTGCAGCCATTACAAAACTACAGCTCCCAGAAGGCTATACTCCGGATTGGCGTGATGTGGGGAACCAAAGTTTAATCTTTTCGTTATAGGCGTTTGTAGGACTGGGCACACTCGGTGAGATCGCTTTACGATGTCCTGGCCCCTCGAGTCCCTGCGCGACGTCCCAACCCGCAGCGCGTCTTCCTGCTGAGACATGGATCGGCGAGATTGCACCGACTCTCCCGTGAAGTCACGGTCTGCCTGTGAGCAGTGTCCTTCGCATTCCGGCGTTCTGTTGGTGGGCTGCCTAAAAGCCCATACCTGAGCATATTCCATCCGCTTTCGCAGGCACCAGTACAATAGGCAGCCACTTGACAGGACGGGGCTCCTTAATTCCTCTGGCTGACACGAAGAATATGAATCCACCCTCCAACGACGTGAAAGGAAGCAGCCACAAACAGGGAAAGTTCAGGTGAGGCTTTTAATTGGAACTTGACAGCGTAGGTATAATGCATTTCGGTTTATATTCCTTCCTAAGACACCTTTTGCTGCCGCGTCTCATGTTTGTGTGGTCCAGCTCAAATGTCCGTTATTTAAATCCCACACGCCCCCAGCCATGTGATCATCCGCCTTGTTGCAGCCATTACAAAACTACAGCACCCAGAAGGCTATACTCCGGATTGGCGTGATGTGGGGAACCAAAGTTTAATCCTTTCGTTATAGGCGTTTGTAGGACTGGGCACACTCGGTGAGATCGCTTTATGATGTCCTGGCCCCTCGAGTCCCTGCGCGACGTCCCAACCCGCAGCGCGTCTTCCTGCTGAGACATGGATCGACGAGATTGCACCGACTCTCCCGTGAAGTCACGGTCTGCCTGTGAGCAGTGTCCTTCGCATTCCGGCGTTCTGTTGGTGGGCTGCCTAAAAGCCCATACCTGAGCATAATCCATCCGCTTTCGCAGGCACCAGTACAATAGGCAGCCACTTGACAGGACGGGGCTCCTTAATGTGTCCTCTGGCTGACACGAAGAATATGAATCCACCCTCCAACGACGTGAAAGGAAGCAGCCACAAACAGGGGAAGTTCAGGTGAGGCTTTTAATTGGAACTGGACAGCGTAGGTATAATGCATTTCGGTTTATATTCCTTCCTCAGACACCTTTTGCTGCCGCGTCTCATGTTTGTGTGGTCCAGCTCAAATGTCCGTTATTTAAATCCCACACGCCCCCAGCCATGTGATCATCCGCCTTGTTGCAGCCATTACAAAACTACAGCTCCCAGAAGGCTATACTCCGGATTGGCGTGATGTGGGGAACCAACGTTTAATCTTTTCTTTATAGGCGTTTGTAGGACTGGGCACACTCGGTGATATTGCTTTATGATGTCCTGGCCCCTCGAGTCCCTGCGCGACGTCCCAACCCGCAGCGCGTCTTCCTGCTGAGACACGGATCGGCGAGATTGCACCGACTCTCCCGTGAAGTCACGGTCTGCCTGTGAGCAGTGTCCTTCGCATTCCGGCGTTCTGTTGGTGGGCTGCCTAAAAGCCCATACCTGAGCATATTCCATCCGCTTTCGCAGGCACCAGTACAATAGGCAGCCACTTGACAGGACGGGGCTCCTTAATGTGTCCTCTGGCTGACACGAAGAATATGAATCCACCCTCCAACGACGTGAAAGGAAGCAGCCACAAACAGGGAAAGTTCAGGTGAGGCTTTTAATTGGAACTGGACAGCGTAGGTATAATGCATTTTGGTTTATATTCCTTCCTCAGACACCTTTTGCTGCCGCGTCTCATGTTTGTGTGGTCCAGCTCAAATGTCCGTTATTTAAATCCCACACGCCCCCAGCCATGTGATCATCCGCCTTGTTGCAGCCATTACAAAACTACAGCTCCCAGAAGGCTATACTGCAGATTGGCGTGATGTGGGGAACCAAAGTTTAATCTTTTCGTTATAGGCGTTTGTAGGACTGGGCACACTCGGTGAGATCGCTTTATGATGTCCTGGCCCCTCGAGTCCCTGCGCGACGTCCCAACCCTGTTGTATAGCTCCTATATATCCTTATATCGTGTTAAGTTAGCATAGGTACATTTCAGATTTAAACGCCATTTTTCCTTTCTTGCAACTTCTGCACACGACCCTTAATTGTTGACTTAGCTTTCAACCTAGTGGTTTGCCGTGGTGTATGTGAGAATAATATGTTATTGCTCTGATATCAGTCTTGTTTAATAAACCATGTCTGCACGGAGAGTGCTGAAGTTTCAGGAGCAACACGATATGGAATTGTTATGAGGTCTGATCTCCACGCCTTCATAGTCATAACACAAGTGCAGCCTTTGCCAACTTGGGCTTGAGGCGGGATTGATATTGCTTTACACGAGAATTGTTAACACACTTGATGCGGTGCACATGCAGAGAGAGCTGGTGTATGCTGATGTGATTCCTTCATGCTAGGACACTAAGGTATGGGCCCGCCCTAAAACAACCCAAAGAGACCTTCTTAGCTAATAATATAATATATGTGTTAGGGAGGGTGAGATATAAGTGTTGTTAACTCTTATTCATTACAGCATGTTAACATGCTGTCACCATTCGCTTTTTATGTCTTAGTAACTATGCTGATAATTTTGCTACTGATAATAAGTATACTTGTATTATCAAAGATACTGCGCCTGAGAAGACGGCATTAGTAAATAAACATTTCAAATGCACATGTGTCTTCTTTACTCCATGTTCTGGTTTGTAATGATAATATAACGAAAGAGTGTTCATGAGTCCCACGTACCCTGAGGTACTGTAAGTTCATGTTCTGGTTTGTCTAAACATTGGGTGTTTGATATGTCCAATGAGACACTGTAGCTAGCTCGGTAAGGGGTGAGTTGGTTGCTAAGGTAAGTTTTGGGACATCCTAATTTGCCGAGGTTCCACTCCTCTGTGCACAGTTCTGTGTGAGTACAGAAACCCTGCAACATGGCGCCCAACGGTTTCGGTGGTCTTATATCATGACACTCGAGTAGTTTATCGTTCATGCCTTAACCCCTTCACGTCCGTTTCCGGAAAACGGGGTGTTGGTGAAACCTACCTATTTTTTGAAATAGGTCTTTATTCAAGCTTGATTCTTACTTAAACGGTTTCTTTGAGTTACTACCCAGTTGTGCTACAAAGTATTCTTTGTGTTTACTTGTTTCCAATTCTGTGATGGCGGCAGCGGTGGCTATTGCACAGCATAGTCGCGTAGCGGTACGCAACCATCTTCAGACGTACCAGGTCCCAGTAGATGGGATGGCTGTGATTTTCGTGGTAAGTGCAGATCCGGCGTTTCCTTACGAGTTGTTTTACTCTTGGGTTACGTTTCCGGCTGTGGACGCTAATTCTGGTTTGTACCACTCCTACACCGCCTCGGATGTCCCGGCTGAATATACGCCATACAGGGCATTGGAAATACCTATTGATCATTGGCAGCATCGAGTTTGGTTTGATGGCGCCCTCCCCCACTCTTTGTCCCGTGCGAGGTTAGGTCCACTCTCGATTCCAGGTACGAATTGGCCTGCATTGGGTGGCTTTACCCCGCACCCGAATCACGGGGCTTGTACCCTGGCAGAAATTCGCAGGCTACATGTAGTTTCCATTTCCGTGATTCGTGCTTTAGTGCAATACATTGGTCGACATCTTCCTGGTGGTCCCCAGGGGGGTGCGGCCGCTCCCATGGAACGAGGCGGAATGCGTCTCAATCCAGTGATGGTAAATTCGGTTTTTGGTGCGCGTCCTGTTGACAACGATGACTTCCCATTCTGGCTAGCGGAGAAGTTTGATCAACTGGAGGCGGTTTTTCCGAATTCTACTCCTGCTGATAAACATAGAATGTTGACGATTACTCTACCGAAGGATATTACTCCTGAACTTGCTGACTGTGAAAGCTGGGGAAAAACTTTTGCGGCAGTTTATACGAGGTGCTTCGGCACCCCGTCTATGAATGCCCTGCCTGAAATCATTAGACGTGTTCAGAATGATCACGGTCCAGAGGCAGCGGTGGAATTGGGTATGCGCCTGTGTGGTTCTTTTGAGATTGTAAGTGATCTCATTCTCTCCAATGTTAAAGGAGATGCAGTTAACTTTCAGGTGTCGAATGCTTTGGCTGCTCTGCCCGATGCCGACAGACCCCGCCAGTTAGCAAAGATTGTAGTGGCCGCTTATTGGCCGCACAAGTAGAGGTCTGAAATATTTTCCAGTGAAGGATAAAAAACAACCACAGGGACAATCTGCAGTGACAGATGCCCAGCCCAAGTCCAAGAAATCGAATTGGCCTAAAAAACAGACACAGGGGAAGCAGACAATGCAGACTCAGGGTACTTTTCCTGCTATACAAGCTCCTGCGCCATCCGAAAAAGTTTATGATTTGCGCGACCGCGCGATGATTAAATCACCTGATCGTTTTCAGGGTTCTGATCAACGCTCTCCTCGTTCCTTTCAGGACACATCGGCCCCGAAGACCGGTGGAGGAGGAGGGGGTGGACGTGGACGTGGTGGCCAACAAGGACGTGGTCAGTCCCGCCAGACGGACGGCGCAGTGAAGCAGGAGGATTCTACGCCTAGGCGTCCGCAGTTTGCGAAAAAGAAAGTCGCAGCCTTAACAGCGCATCGATATGCCACAGATAGTGAGAACGCGGCTTCGGAATCTGACGTGGGCTCTGACCTTGCTGGACAGCGCGGCGGAGATAACCATAGTCAGAGAGGCGCTGCGTCCACTACTGAGGGTGACAGCGACTGATGTCTACGTTGTAATAGAAACAGCAGATACGAGACTTGCTCCCCCTGAAAGACTATATGAAATTGTCCTGTTAATTGAAGGTGACATACAGCGTACCGTTAAAGGTGTATTTTGGGAGAATCTGTCTTCTACATATGATATTTTGCTATCGGAGGCTGACTGGCCCCCACCTTTTGTGCTCGCAGCGCCGCGAGGGGAGGAGGTGATCCTACCCAGTTTCGCGAACACTGTCTCGAAAGAGCATGCGCAGCATTTTGCAGAAGAGTGGGCTCGGGCTCTCGCGCCGGCTCTGTACCGTAACCAATGTGGTTGGGATAAATTGTCGCCTTGCCACGAAATTCCGTTGCGGTCTCAGCCGCAGCCTCAACCTCAATATCCCATTCGGCGTGAAGCAAAATCTTCCGTCGCGGAAATCCTTGAACAATTGGAATATCAGGGAGTTATTGAAACGTGTGTGTCACCGATGAATAATCCCCTTTTTACTGTGAATAAACCTGACGGATCATATCGTTTGGTTTTGGATTACCGGCATTTAAACTCGCATTGCCGTAACTGTGCAGTACAGAATACCCACGGCTCTGCCCTAGTGGATAGTCTCGTGCGTAAGCGTTTCAAGACAACGCTTGACATATCCAATGGTTTTTATGCCCACAGATTGGACAGCTTTAGCTCCCAATGGACCAGTTTTACAAGCGCTGGAGTCCAAAAGCAATTCCGGCGTCTTCCAATGGGCTACAAGAATAGTCCTGGTATATTTACCGCTCGAATTGTCTCTATTCTGGAGGCACTAGACCCTGATGCTTTTTCGTATGTGGATGACATATATCTCACAGACGACGATATTTGGGAGCATCTGTGTCGTGTAAATTCTCTTGTTTGCAACTTCGCAGACATGGGTTACAAATTCAACTTTGCAAAATCGCACATTGCTGAACACACAGTGTTGTTTTTGGGCTATGAGCTCAACAATGAAGGTAGAGGTTTGGCTCCTCACTTCTTAGAGAAGTGCGCACAATTGCGCGCACCAACGACACTGAAAAAATTACAGTCTTTACTGGGCTTTTTGAATTTCGGCAGAACTTACATTCCGGAATATGCCCAGCGTATCAAGCCTTTGTATGCTTTGATACAACCAACTTTGTCAAAATCATGCTGGCTGCCTGAGCATTCAGCCATTTTGCAATCCTTGCAGGCTGATCTGCTCGCTTCTAAATATTTACTGACTCGTGATAACCACACCAACCTGGTCATAAGAATAATTCCTGGGACGGTGGGTTTCACGTACCTCACTTTTAATGAAGGTGACACGGTACCTATTGCTTACAAGTCTCACTTGTACACTTCGGCTGAGATGCGGTTTCCCACAGTGGAAAAGGTTTTAACTGCTGTACAGATGGCAATTCTAAAAGAACGTGCTCTGTCACAGGGGAAGCGCATGCTAGTGGTAACACCCTGTCCTCATTTAGAGGCAGTCACGAAAGCCAGTGTACCAAATTCAAAGGCTTTGCACCCTCGGTGGATTCAGTGGGCTGCGTCATTATCATCCGCAGATGTCATGTTTATTTTTGACGCTTCCTTACGGTCGCAGGAGTACTTGCAGTATGAATTCGTTCATCCTGCTCCTCTGGCGATGCGACCTTTGGAAGACTTCCATTGCATCATTTACACTGATGGGTCGGCGCAGGTTGCGCATGGCTCTAAACATGCCTACGTTTCCGCATGCGCCATTGTGGTCGGTGCTATGTTGAATGATGAGTTCATTTCCAGGGAGGTACACACGTTGCCCCTGGGCGATTGCACCGCACAATTGGCAGAGCTTCGTGCTCTCTTACTAGCTTTGGAGTACGCAGATCCAAGTGTTACTACTCTAATTGTAAGTGATTCTTACTACTGTGTCCAGTCTTACAATGAAAACTTGTTCTTTTGGATTCAAAATGATTTTCATGATTCCAAGGGTAGCACAATAAAACATAAAATGATCTGGGTTCGAGTGGCAGAGCTTAAGGCTATGTTGCCACTCGTTTATGTGATTCATACTCTCGGTCATCAGCGCGTGGGAGTACACGCTGTTGGCAACTCGCTTGCTGATGAAGCGGCGAAATCAGCAGTATCTACATACTTAGTTGCAGCAGTTACTAGGTCTAAAACCAAGATTGATAGCGACATCTTGGCAGCGGTTGCTGCCTCTGAGAAGGGAAGTAAACATCCTTCGGGATTCCCTTCGAAGTATAAATACCACTTAAGTCCCGAAAAGGTTCCTTTTGTGACAATTCCTGATGTTGGGGAACGGCTGATTCCCAACACGGATCGCAGAACAGACTTGATTACAGCGGCTCATGAAGGTGTGGCGTCTGCGCATGCGGGCGTCTCAGCCACTGTAACGCAACTACAACAACGTTTCTGGTGGCGGGGACTGTACAAACAGACGCGTGATTATGTCCTTCTTTGTGACATATGCCAGCAGATTAAACCTTCAACTGCTACGCGTCCGCCTCAGACTCAGTTGTACATTTCTAATAAACCACTAGGCTGTGTTTATTTAGATCACTGTGGTCCATTTTCATCTGATACTGCGTATAAATACATCTTAGTAGCAGTTGACTCATGCACACGCTTTGTGTGGGTATGGCCACATCGCAGCGCTGATTCCCGGACTGTCATCAGAGATTTGCGTATCTTTATAGGGATTTTTGCCTGTGGTACCTTCCATTCGGATCAGGGTCCGGCTTTCGCCTCTAAGGCGTATAAGGACGCCATGACTTCGATGGGGGTCCAAGTCAAGTTTTCGTCACCCTACAGACCTGAGGGTAATAGTGTAGTTGAACGAATGAACCGTGATTTAAAGCAATCTTTGACAGCCCGAGTTATAGGCACTGGCAGAAACTGGCTGGCTCACCTCTATGGCGTGCAGCGTGCTCTTAATAATCTCCCTAGAAGGTCTCTGGGTGGGCGGACCCCATACGAAATGCTCTTTGGCATCAAGATGTTCGTCCCTGACCTTGACGGTCTAGACTCGGTGGTTCGCGCCACTTCCTTTGACGCAGATGAACATTGCAATGTTTTACAGAATCTACAAAAGACGAGAGACACTCTTGCAAAGGAACATTTGCCCTCCACATCGGATGATGCGTTGCAGATCCCGGTAGTTGGCTGGCTACCCCAAGTTGGAGAACTGGTTCGAGAGAAGATCGACAACAAGAAAGAGTTTGGTCCCTCCTATCGAGCTCCGGTCCCAGTGCTTGGAGTGAAGGGCACAAGAACAGTCATTTTACCACCACTTCCAGGTCGTAAGGAAAACAGGTTTATTTCTATTGACAATGTCAAGATACACAGAGTGGCCGATTCTTCTTAGCATGACACCGGCTGTTTCCTGTCCTTCCATTGTGAGAAATTCAATTATGCCCACTGCTTCTAATAATGAACCTGAGGTGGCCATCGAATTACCTGCTGTTTCCAGTCCATTATTGAATAATTTACCAGGAACTAACCTTGATGAGACAGACTATACATACCCCACTGATTTGTCCATGCCTGACCTGCAAGCTCGTTTAGCCACGGAATCCAGATTTTCATTTGACTCTGCTTCCCTTGCCTCGAAAAAACCCTCTAAAATTGCAGTATATGCTAACCTGTTTAAAAAACATTTTTTGATACCTCCTTGGATATACATTTGGCTGGTCCTTTTTTCAGTTTACCTTTTTATGTCAATTGGTTTTGTGTTTTATTTTTTTCGGATTATGAATGGACACTATGTCGAGGAGAGAACTTGCATTACTCATTTGAATGGAACTTTGGCCCCACTTTCCTCTTCACATTCTACACACAGATTAAAAAGAGACTTGACTTTGGTTAACATCACAGCGTGGCCTGTTCTGGATGGAATCGCGTGGGATGCAGTTCGTTTTCAGATTCATGGCCCAACGGAAGTCGTTAATGTCCCTAATGTACTAAGAGTTAATATGGGGGATGTGGTGAAACAAAACATTCGTTCTGATGATTGGGATGTTAATGCTGTGGAAAGTTTGTTTTCTGATTTGAAATATTATGCTGCTTTTGATGCTGAGGATTTATATTTAGAATCTGCTAATTATGGTGAATTGTTCTGTTACCAACATTATGGCAATCACTTCTTACACAAGACATCTTCCCGAAGGGATGCGGTTAATTTTACTCAGTGGGAACATTGCCCAGCACCAACACAAGGGAGTTCAGAAACGTTTCTTAAAAAGTATACTTATTTCACTGTCTTTAATCAGTCCAATCCCGAGTCCTTTTATTTTAAATTTCACAAACAGCCACTGTCCAAGGTTCGACTTACAAATACAAAATTGTTATATTCAAAGGCCTTCCTGGATCAATTAGTTACTGGAGGGTATGAGTTATGGAAGGATACCATAGACCTTAAATCAGTTTGGGGCTCAAGGGCCTGGCAGGTACAAGGCACTGAGGCTTTGCACCGTGCATGTCTCATCCCAAATCATATGTGGTTTTTAAATGAAACCATTTCCCAGACCACATGCTTTGGATTGGCTACATCTAAAAGGTTAAACACCCCGTCTTTCCCGGAGTTGGAGGAATATGAGAATTGGAGTAATTTTACTAAACTGTCCATTAGAGATATACAGGCTCTGCTTCTGAATTCCTCCTTTAACATTTCCAGTATGAATCCCAAGGGTTGGCTGCTTTGGCACCGTAGTGCTGATTCTTGCCAAAAGAGATTTTTAAATATAACTGACGGTTTTAAGACTGTTAGATCTGATCCCCGTTTTGATTTGAGTCATACTGTCACCTCTTACTCAGTGGGCAAGTTGTGTCAAGCTTGGCTGAAACATTCAACTTTACCTGCGGTTAAGTATCACCTTTCCAAACTGAATGCAGACGTGGATTTGAATGATTTCATTAAGGGCCCAGCTAGTGGCAGGTCGAAACGTTGGTTATATGGTGTTTACAATGAAATTTGGAAACTCTCACAAATTGAGGCTGCTTCACGCCTTAGGGCTATTGATCAGGCAAATCTTGAGAAAGTTCTTGCAGTTGTTGACAATAGCATTAACGTGCTTTCCTCTAGAATTTACACATTAGATAATATTGTGTCGTCTGTTGTTGATATTGTACATGATGAAGTATCTGTATTATACCATGGTCAAAATCAATTACGTTCAATCATGCAGTTTGCATGGACACTTCAGACTCTGAAAATGGGTAAAGTTCCCTGGGGATACATGAATGTTTCTTCTTTATTTGCACCGTTTAATTTGACAGACAAACAACGCTTGCTTTCAATGCGTGATGCTTCCTTTTCTATGCTCCATATTGAAAGGTTGGAATCTTTACCTTTTTCTGTGGCAGAAGCCACTGCTGCTACGTGGCTTATCCACGGTTTAATAACGCTGCCTTTTGCTTTATATAAGTTTTCAAATTGTATGAAATATGTGCCAATAGGTCGTTTTGAACCCTTAGGCAGCGGTTTTCTTCATGAGGTCTGGTCACTCCCATACACATACAGATGTTTCAAGGATGAACAAGAAGTTTATCTAACAGGGGATGAGTGTACTGAGACGCCAGATCATTCTTTAATGTGTAGACACATACAGTTACACGGTTCATGTAACAAGGACAGACCGAATATGGCTTGCGTTTTACAGGGCACGCCAGTTCCTGCTATCATCCCCACGTTTAAATTGTTAGAGAATGGTAGTTATTTAATGCTCAATAATGAAAACTGTTGTGGTTTAATTAAAGGTATAGCTTTCATAGTAACGGTTAGTGAGCGAGTTATTTGCTGCAGAAATGTTCTTTATCCTCCCACACGTGAACATAGGGAGTCTTCCATTTGGCCACAGATACCGACCTTGGGAGCAGAATTCAGCGGCATGGCTAGAATAAGAGCTCTATTGTCCCAGAAAGAGGTGGCCTTGAGCTCGGCTCGTGAAACTTTCGTGCTTCACATTGCTAACACCCGTACGGAGGTTCAGGCTCTATTAAACACTGATTTGCCTTTGCATTTCGGAGCCATGGTCCGTTCTATCTTTAACGCATCCTCCACAACGGGCCTAGCACATTTTTTTAAAGTTGTGAGCGGTGGTCTCGTGACTTCCTTTGAGAAGATTTTTGGAGTCATCCCTGCCTTCTTCCATTCTATTTTTTCGTCCTTATTTGGAGGGTTCCCATTTTTACTTGCATTAGCGGCTGGCGCATTGGTGGTTTTCTGCCTTTTTAAATATGGATGCCCTTCCTGTGCAAGACCACGAACAGCTACTACTGACGCGGTTTCGCAACCGCATGCTTGATTACTATGGCACACTGCCGTTAGCGACTCTAAGCACGGCGTTTGGATTATCTTTTCGGTTCTCCTATTTCACCTGTGTCCAGCCTGTATTTCGCTGTCTGACCTGCGATTTCCTTTGGGCCATTGATTTGTGTCTCTGCGGACCAGCATCTTCTGACGTCGATTTTGATCAACTGATGAGTCCTATCATTGCTCACGAGTTGGTTTGTTCTGACGAAAGGATTATGGCCTTGGCGGTGGCACATGGACTAATGGGTCCCTGGGATGTGTTGTCGGCAGCACAAAATTTCTTGGAACTAAGTTTTCTTGAGAACCCACCGAGCTGTCCTCTGATGGTTATAGAGGATCCGGTGCTGGAAGATCACGTATGTTCCTTTCATCTTTTAAATTGGATGGCTGAACTGTTTTCGGATGAGGACAGTGACTTCCTCCTGGAGGCTGTTGCAGCTTACTTTTCATATACAGTCTTATCATAGACACTGCCTCAAATTGACATGCTGATTGATAGCATTTCCTTGATTCTATTGACTGTTGGTCAAGACATTTTATTTTTGCTTGCCTATTGGCTTGAGCCACATTATATTTGTGGTCTATTTTTTAGCATTAGTTTTTATTATTGAATTTTTATTCATGCTCGTTTATAAATGGATTCTGCTCTCATGTGATGGCACTTCTGTTACCTTATTTAGTCCGTTCTCGGATCATGGGGGGGTGTTGTATAGCTCCTATATATCCTTATATCGTGTTAAGTTAGCATAGGTACATTTCAGATTTAAACGCCATTTTTCCTTTCTTGCAACTTCTGCACACGACCCTTAATTGTTGACTTAGCTTTCAACCTAGTGGTTTGCCGTGGTGTATGTGAGAATAATATGTTATTGCTCTGATATCAGTCTTGTTTAATAAACCATGTCTGCACGGAGAGTGCTGAAGTTTCAGGAGCAACACGATATGGAATTGTTATGAGGTCTGATCTCCACGCCTTCATAGTCATAACACAAGTGCAGCCTTTGCCAACTTGGGCTTGAGGCGGGATTGATATTGCTTTACACGAGAATTGTTAACACACTTGATGCGGTGCACATGCAGAGAGAGCTGGTGTATGCTGATGTGATTCCTTCATGCTAGGACACTAAGGTATGGGCCCGCCCTAAAACAACCCAAAGAGACCTTCTTAGCTAATAATATAATATATGTGTTAGGGAGGGTGAGATATAAGTGTTGTTAACTCTTATTCATTACAGCATGTTAACATGCTGTCACCATTCGCTTTTTATGTCTTAGTAACTATGCTGATAATTTTGCTACTGATAATAAGTATACTTGTATTATCAAAGATACTGCGCCTGAGAAGACGGCATTAGTAAATAAACATTTCAAATGCACATGTGTCTTCTTTACTCCATGTTCTGGTTTGTAATGATAATATAACGAAAGAGTGTTCATGAGTCCCACGTACCCTGAGGTACTGTAAGTTCATGTTCTGGTTTGTCTAAACATTGGGTGTTTGATATGTCCAATGAGACACTGTAGCTAGCTCGGTAAGGGGTGAGTTGGTTGCTAAGGTAAGTTTTGGGACATCCTAATTTGCCGAGGTTCCACTCCTCTGTGCACAGTTCTGTGTGAGTACAGAAACCCTGCAACAACCCGCAGCGCGTCTTCCTGCTGAGACATGTATCGGCGAGATTGCACCGACTCTCCCGTGAAGTCACGGTCTGCCTGTGAGCAGTGTCCTTCGCATTCCGGCGTTCTGTTGGTGGGCTGCCTAAAAGCCCATACCTGAGCATATTCCATCCGCTTTCGCAGGCACCAGTACAATAGGCAGCCACTTGACAGGACGGGGATCCCTAATGTGTCCTCTGGCTGACACGAAGAATATGAATCCACCCTCCAACGACGTGAAAGGAAGCAGCCACAAACAGGGAAAGTTCAGGTGAGGCTTTTAATTGGAACTGGACAGCGTAGGTATAATGCATTTCGGTTTATATTCCTTCCTCAGACACCTTTTGCTGCCGCGTCTCATGTTTGTGTGGTCCAGCTCAAATGTCCGTTATTTAAATCCCACACGCCCCCAGCCATGTGATCATCCGCCTTGTTGCAGCCATTACAAAACTACAGCTCCCAGAAGGCTATACTCCGGATTGGCGTGATGTGGGGAACCAAAGTTTAATCTTTTCGTTATAGGCGTTTGTAGGACTGGGCACACTCGGTGAGATCGCTTTACGATGTCCTGGCCCCTCGAGTCCCTGCGCGACGTCCCAACCCGCAGCGCGTCTTCCTGCTGAGACATGGATCGGCGAGATTGCACCGACTCTCCCGTGAAGTCACGGTCTGCCTGTGAGCAGTGTCCTTCGCATTCCGGCGTTCCGTTGGTGGGCTGCCTAAAAGCCCATACCTGAGCATATTCCATCCGCTTTCGCAGGCACCAGTACAATAGGCAGCCACTTGACAGGACGGGGCTCCTTAATGTGTCCTCTGGCTGACACGAAGAATATGAATCCACCCTCCAACGACGTGAAAGGAAGCAGCCACAAACAGGGAAAGTTCAGGTGAGGCTTTTAATTGGAACTTGACAGCGTAGGTATAATGCATTTCGGTTTATATTCCTTCCTCAGACACCTTTTGCTGCCGCGTCTCATGTTTGTGTGGTCCAGCTCAAATGTCCGTTATTTAAATCCCACACGCCCCCAGCCATGTGATCATCCGCCTTGTTGCAGCCATTACAAAACTACAGCTCCCAGAAGGCTATACTCCGGATTGGCGTGATGTGGGGAACCAAAATGTAATCCTTTCGTTATAGGCGTTTGTAGGACTGGGCACACTCGGTGAGATCGCTTTATGATGTCCTGGCCCCTCGAGTCCCTGCGCGACGTCCCAACCCGAAGCGCGTCTTCCTGCTGAGACATGGATCAGCGAGATTGCACCGACTCTCCCGTGAAGTCACGGTCTGCCTGTGAGCAGTGTCCTTCGCATTCCGGCGTTCTGTTGGTGGCCTGCCTAAAAGCCCACACCTGAGCATATTCCATCCGCTTTCGCAGGCACCAGTACAATAGGCAGCCACTTGACAGGACGGGGCTCCTTAATGTCTCCTCTGGCTGACACGAAGAATATGAATCCACCCTCCAACGACGTGAAAGGAAGCAGCCACAAACAGGGAAAGTTCAGGTGAGGCTTTTAATTGGAACTGGACAGCATAGGTATAATGCATTTCGGTTTATATTCCTTCCTCAGACACCTTTTGCTGCCGCGTCTCATGTTTGTGTGGTCCAGCTCAAATGTCCGTTATTTAAATCCCACACGCCCCCAGCCATGTGATCATCCGCCTTGTTGCAGCCATTACAAAACTACAGCTCCCAGAAGGCTATACTCCGGATTGGCGTGATGTGGGGAACCAAAGTTTAATCTTTTCGTTATAGGCGTTTGTAGGACTGGGCACACTCGGTGAGATCGCTTTATGATGTCCTGGCCCCTCGAGTCCCTGCGCGACGTCCCAACCCGCAGCGCGTCTTCCTGCTGAGACATGGATCGGCGAGATTGCACCGACTCTCCCGTGAAGTCACGGTCTGCCTGTGAGCAGTGTCCTTCGCATTCCGGCGTTCTGTTGGTGGGCTGCCTAAAAGCCCATACCTGAGCATATTCCATCCGCTTTCGCAGGCACCAGTACAATAGGCAGCCACTTGACAGGACGGGGCTCCTTAATGTGTCCTCTGGCTGACACGAAGAATATGAATCCACCCTCCAACGACGTGAAAGGAAGCAGCCACAAACAGGGAAAGTTCAGGTGAGGCTTTTAATTGGAACTGGACAGCGTAGGTATAATGCATTTCAGTTTATATTCCTTCCTCATACACCTTTTGCTGCCCGTCTCATGTTTGTGTGGTCCAGCTCAAATGTCCGTTATTTAAATCCCACACGCCCCCAGCCATGTGATCATCCGCCTTGTTGCAGCCATTACAAAACTACAGCTCCCAGAAGGCTAAACTCCGGATTGGCCTGATGTGGGGAACCAAAGTTTAATCTTTTCGTTATAGGCGTTTGTAGGACTGGGCACACTCGGTGAGATCGCTTTATGATGTCCTGGCCCCTCGAGTCCCTGAGCGACGTCCCAACCCGCAGCGCGTCTTCCTGCTGAGACATGGATCAGCGAGATTGCACCGACTCTCCCGTGAAGTCACGGTCTGCCTGTGAGCAGTGTCCTTCGCATTCCGGCGTTCTGTTGGTGGGCTGCCTAAAAGCCCATACCTGAGCATATTCCATCCGCTTTCGCAGGCACCAGTACAATAGGCAGCCACTTGACAGGACGGGGCTACTTAATGTCTCCTCTGGCTGACACGAAGAATATGAATCCACCCTCCAACGACGTGAAAGGAAGCAGCCACAAACAGGGAAAGTTCAGGTGAGGCTTTTAATTGGAACTGGACAGCGTAGGTATAATGCATTTCGGTTTATATTCCTTCCTCAGACACCTTTTGCTGCTGCGTCTCATGTTTGTGTGGTCCAGCTCAAATGTCCGTTATTTAAATCCCACACGCCCCCAGCCATGTGATCATCCGCCTTGTTGCAGCCATTACAAAACTACAGCTCCCAGAAGGCTAAACTCTTTTGGATGTAGAGATTTACATTCATAACTTGGAATTGCGCACCAGACTATTCAGAAAGCCAACTGCGGGGAATGCTGTGCTCCACGCTTCCAGTCATCACCCGGCCCCTCTAATACGCAGAATCCCGTATGGTGAGATGCTGCGTATTAGAAGGATCTGCAGTTCAGACTTGGATTGTAGGATGGCCCAGAATGATTGTAAAGCTAGATTCCTCAGACGGGGTTATCGGTTGGAGGTTCTAGACAGCGCCATGTGTCGAGCTGACTCTATGGGAGCTGTTTCTTCAACAACTCCTCCAGCACACACATCCCCCGTAGTACTGGACGAAACCAGGCTGATCCTGACTTATAGCCGACAACATCAGGCTATTCGGAGAATATTACGTAGTAATTGGTCTCTAATAGCAAGTGATCAAATCAAAGGAGAACAACTACGCACCCCTCCTAACATCACATTCAGGAAGGCGAAATCCATGCGCGACAGCCTGGTCTCAAGCAGCCCTGAGATTAGATCATCAGGTGATTGGTTAGCTGGTAGTAAGGGATTCATTAAGTGTGCCACATGCAAGGCCTGCAAGAATGGCGTTAGCAGGAGTGAATACTTGATCCCTTTCAATGACCAACCAGTGCGCATCCAAGCTAAGTTAACTTGCAAAACAGAGTACGCGGTGTATGTGCTGGCGTGTACTTGTGGCCTACGGTATGTAGGCAGCCCAAAGCTGCCTGCACACAAGAGGATACTCCAGCACCTCAGAGCCATTAACAACGGCGACACCGCGTACCCTGTTGCGAGGCATTTTGAGGAGGCCCACAATAAGAACCCGGAGGGGTTAAAGTATTTCTTAATCAACACAGTTCCTCCATTAAGGAGAGGGGGTGACCGTGAGGCACTCCTGCGCAAGTTGGAAATTAGACACATATTACTGTTCGATTGTAAGATCCCCAACGATATGAATTCTAGTGAGGATATGTACACCTATTTATGAATATTTTCTTGCTGCTGCTAACTGTATTTAAGTATATCAACTGCTTTTATGTCAAGCTGCTGCTCTTCGGATCAATTCATTGATTTTTTTATAATTCTTTTCCAACATGTTTATAATGTAATTAAGTGTGACACTTTTTAAGTATTTTTTAACACTGGGTTTATTCTAGCGTGATTAGTGTTTCTTATATTGTACATCAAGTAGAAGTTATTTGACTTATTTTGCAATTTTGCGCATAGGATGACTGCCCAGATGGGCTTCTGTGACCCCCTGCTGGTAAATTTTTGTTTGGCCAACATGTAATATAAGAGGGGGATACAATTATTAAGATATGATTTGTTTGGCAGGTCAATCTTGGCACCCCAACCTGTCATACCCGTTAGGAGGCTAGCCGGAGTGTCTACTATATAAAACATTCAATGTTGGCAAAGGGTTCAGCGGGACTATTAACAGTGATTTTAAACAGTTTAAACATGTAATTTACTATTTGCATGCTTTTACTTGTTTTTACCTGTTTTCAGATGTTTTTTACATGTTTTTGCATGTTCTTACCTTCTTACCTTCTGTCATCCCCGTATTTTACTGTGTTACATTTATGCAACAACTGAACTGCCCCATCAATATGATGCGTCTTATTAGTCAATTTGCACTAATTGTATTTTACAGTTATTTTTATGCATTTGCATTCGCATCTTATGTTTTGCCTATATGGGGGGCATGCCGCAATACGGGGGAAGTGAAATGAGACTATCTTCTATGCCCATGCAAATTCACTAGCACGCAAGCACTTAAAAAGGGTCACCTCACCTGCTCAGCGCTTGTCATGTGATCAAGGCCCTTCGCGGGCTGAAACGCGTAATGGTTGGTGTGGTGTTTGGGCTACAATAAACAATATTGCACCATCATTGGGTTTGTCTCGTCTTTTGCTGAACGGCTGCCAAGACGTTTTCTGCCTTATATATATATATATATTCACTGAAAAAACCATAGGTTATAGACCATATATAGTTAGGAATTAGCATTTAAAAAACCTTATTTTACTCACACAAAACCATTGAAATTCCATATATAGTTAGTTGCACTAACTATATATCGCGCACCCGCAATCCACTGCTGATGATGTCACATATTACATCATTCATGACATGGTCAGTGACATCACTGATGACATCACTGATGACATCTCAAATGACATCACTGATGACATCACTGATAACAACATCCAGTGATTTTTTGTTTCTGTAAAGTTTAAATATGTCTTACATATTGAAGAATGAGTGGATGTGTAAGTGTCTGGACGAAGGATTTAGTAGGTGCATGACTGACTGTATGAGTGAGTGATTAAATGTGTCTCACTGAGTGCATGGGTTAGTGACTAAACTGTCTTAATTTGTGCATCATTATGTCTGTTGTTCTGTAAACTGCTGCATGTGTTGATCAGTAGCTATATGACTAACTATATGGGTTATTGATTGATTGCCCAAGTATTTGTATGGGAGACTGAGTGTGTGTGTGGCTAGCTGGGAGGTGTGTGACTCTGTGCAGATCAATGTGTACTTGTATCAATGATTGTATAAGAAGGTAAGTATGTGTTAGTATATGTTTGAAAATGTAAGGTGCTCTATGTTTAACTGTATAGACAAGAAAATGGAAGTGTCATTGATTCTTTACAGGACTGACTAGGTGTGTGAGTAACTCCATGGATGAGTGGCAGACTGTGAGTGTCTGTATAGGTGTATGAGTGCATATGATAGTGTTGTAAAGATGAGTGATTGTATGTATGAATGATTGTATGGGTGAATGAGTGAAGGTGTGTGTAGACGTAGCAATCAGTGAGTGCGTATGTAGTAACTAGTATTTTTGTATCAATGGTTTCAAAAATTATACTCTGTATTTAACACTGGGTGAAACAGAGGTTATATTAAAATGTGGGGAGATGCATTGTATTGTCACATGAATGATATCATCAGTGATGTGGTCATTGATGTCAAATGAGATGTCATCAGTGATGTCATCAGTGATGTCATTTGAGATGTCATCAGTGATGTCATCAGTGATGTCACTGACCATGTCATGAATGATGTAATATGTGACATCATCAGCAGTGGATTGCGGGTGTGCGATATATAGTTAGTGCAACTAACTATATATGGAATTTCAATGGTTTTGTGTGAGTAAAATAAGGTTTTTTAAATGCTAATTCCTAACTATATATGGTCTATAACCTATGGTTTTTTCAGTGAAGTTTTCAAGGTTTTGTAAATGCTAATTCCTAACTATATATGGTCTATAACCTATGGTTTTTTCAGTGAATTTCAATGGTTTTTTAATAGCAAATATCATAAGCTGTCGAATGTCAAGTACGTGGTAAGTGAAAACATTTTCGTGTTTATGCACACTGATCTGCTTTGAATGGTGCCCCCCCCTCATTTCTATTAGGAGTACTCTCTCTTTGCAGATAGTGAAAGGTAGTTAACGCAGGCCTTTGCCCCCGTTGTAATACGTCGTGCCTGCTTCTCTCTCCATTTGATTGATTGTTATCCAAGCATTTACTGTTTTAGAATTGGTTCTCTTTGGTTCATTCTCTATTTACAAACAGACACAGAGTCGCAATACTCTGTTTAGTCTTTGCAGATAACGAAAAATCGTGTAAAAAAAAAGAAAAGGAATCGAGCAAAATCAGTAGGCCACTAATGGGATCTCTTTTTGACCTCGCTAAAATAGAAACATTAGGAACAACCCCTCATGACAAATACAAAACTAGTGAGATGAACTGAACTCCACACAATGATGGCTGCAAAACAGCTCGGCTCCGCCACCCACCCCGCCCAAAATAACGATAACGAGCGGCTGCCATGATTGGTTGCGGAATGGCCACGACGGAGCTACGAAATGGTGGTGCTCTCATGCTAACCCCAGCTTCAGTCTGAAACATCCAGAAACACTGTAGACTACCAATTCGATCAGTTCCGGTAGCGCCCCAATGTAACCCGGTAGAGAAGAACTAGCCCTCCCCTCTTTGACTGATGGTTCTTGTTGCCTGTCCCTTCTGTTGTCATTTAACAGAACTATTTATTTAGCCTGCTGAAAGGGGTTGTGTTCCGACCGCTGGTTGGTGGAGACATTTTGACTATATTCTGGACCTGCGTTGTCGCGTAATGCGTCATATGACGCGCCGCGTTAGCGCATCCGGAAGTCATCCGGGGCGCGACGCGCAGCGCGTAACGTAAGCATAACAAGTCATGTGACTTGTTAATAAAACTTTTCATTGGTTCATTTTACTTTTCTTATTCTAATGATGAAAGGCTTGGTCATATGACCTAAAAATTACGCTTTTTATTACTTCCGAACATTATTTTTTCTTAAATATATGTTATAATGTTCCAGGCTAATGTACTTTCCCGGAAAATTTACAACTGTCCTGCAAGTAAAATATATTCTTTTTTCGAGAAAAAGAGCGTTTCTTCGTCCCATGACGGAGCCGTTGAGCAAAAGAGGGTCGACCTGCTGTCTTAGTCGCCGATACGCCTGAATATGAGATTCTTATCAATCACTTTATGTTGCAGGAGTAGAAAACACAACAGCCCTTGACCATTTATCTTTACTGCGTTCCTGCGTATTATACCTTTTACCCTTCATGTAATTGGTCTGCTTTATTTCACTTGCCTTTTAATGATTCTAAAACAGTGACTATTATTAAAAACTTTACCAATGTATATACTACTACCATGTTTTCTTTTAAAAACCTTTATTGTGAAAATTTCATTATACAAATACGAGCCTATAACCACGTGGGCCGGCCACAGAGCAAACTGTAATCGTATATGATGAGTAGACATTTACACTGTAGAGGAACGTAACGGGCGGGCCATTAGGTTGCAAGAACTAAAGTGTCTAACAGTTGCGGAATCGGTGGACGTACATTTTATAATTAAAATACGACAGGGCCAGTTACAATAAAATTATCTAGATATACATTTGCGGGCAAGTACCATGGGTGACGTTAATTCGAACTTTCAATAGTACAGTAATCAATAACACATCAGAACTTAATATCAATAGGGATGTCGAAATATTCAATCAATTCTCGTCCCCGCCCGCCATATGCTTCAAAACTGCATACGTATCTCGTGATTTCAAGGTTCTGCAACCAGTACCCAACAAGGAGTTACGAGTCCCATTTATTCCGGCGCCATTTTGGGCGAGGACGGGCAGGTCCAGGATATAGTCAAAATGTCTCTACCAACCATCGACTATGATGATGTTCATATGCTGTATTTATTAGAGTAACACCCATCTGTCCACATGAAATTAATTTGCCACAATCTAAACATGTCATTTTAATCTTTCCAAAGTTCTAAATATTTGGGACCATTTCCCTTGCCTCTGATGCTGTCAGTGCCACTTCTTTGATGAATGTACTGGCAGGTCGGGGGTTCTCCTCCAAATCTCTCTTTTATGCAGCACTATAATTAATTGGTGCCACCTCTCCATATGACGATGCATGGTATAGTTACCATAACTATATTTTTTTTCGGTTCCTCTGGAGAGTACATCGTGGCAGATGAAGCGTGTAACGTACCGGGCATTTACCTTTTTTTCCATGTACAGGAAAGGAAAAAAATAAATCGAGCGTCCGAGTTCTAAAGTGTCCCAGGGCCATTTTAGTAGACCAGGCCCAAATCCAAAGAACAAGCTGCCATTTTGAGAGTCCTGTTGCAGCCGCCTGTCGCTGTAGCATCAAGAGCAGCCGAAACTCAGCTGAATGGCAACTGAAACGGTAAAGGGGCGCCCCACTACAGCAGACGAGCCTCCACCTAGGAAGGCCCGTTCACGCCGCCTCCCCCCCCCCCCCCTTCGGGCACCCCACGCCGTTATTCGGAGCAGTATTGTAGGATGGCCACACCAGTGCGGCAACTTGCTAGACATCACCTCGGTGGTAACCGAATCTCAGCGCCTTGTGGTGTCTTCTATTCAGAAAACATTGTTGTGCTGCCTTCGACCTATTCGCCGCAAGTGCGCACGCAACTCAGCTGCATAGCTTGCTAGACACCACCTCGGTGCCATCCGGATCTTGGAATCTCAGCGCCTTTTGGTGTCTTCTCTTCAGAAAATATTGTTGCGCTGCCTTTGGCCCCATTCGCACATCGGTCCGCTACTGACGCCATCTCACAAGCTAATGGGGCGCCCCACGCCGAGTTTCAGCATTGTAGGATGACCACACCAGTACAGCAACTTGCTAGACATCACCTCGGTGCCATCCGGATCTTCGCATCTCAACGCCTAGTGGTATCTTCCATACAGAAAATATTGTTGCGCTGCCTTTGGCCCCATTTGCACATCGGTCCGCTACTGACACCATCTCACAGGCCAACAGGGCGCCCCACGCCGACTTTCAGCATTGTAGGATAGCCACACCAGTGCACCTTACTAGACACCACCTCGGTGCCATCCGGATCTTGGCATCTCAGCGCCTTGTGGTGTCTTCTATTCAGAAAATATTGTTGCGCTGCCTTTGGCCCCATTCGCACATCGGTCCGCTACTGACGCCATCTCACAGGCCAACGGGGCGCCCCACGCCGACTTTCAACATTGTAGGATGGCCACACCAGTGCGGCAACTTGCTAGACACCACCTCGGTGCCATCCGGATCTTGGCATCTCAGCGCCTTGTGGTGTCTTCTAGTCAGAAAATATTGTTGCGCTGCCTTTGGCCCCATTCGCACATCGGTCCGCTACTGACGCCATCTCACAGGCTAATGGGGCGCCCCACGCCGACTTTCAGCATTGTAGGATGGCCACACCAGTAGAGCAACTTGCTAGACATCACCTCGGTGCCATCCGGATCTCGGCGCCCCACTGCAGATGAAGTGCCTCTCAACTATGAAACCACCACGGTGCCATCCGGATCTTGGCGCCTTGTGCTGGTTCCGGCCTATTCACACATCGGTCCGCTACTGACGCCATCTCACAGGCTAATGGGGCGCCCCACGCCGAGTTTCAGCATTGTAGGATGACCACACCAGTACAGCAACTTGCTAGACATCACCTCGGTGCCATCCGGATCTTCGCATCTCAACTCCTAGTGGTATCTTCCATACAGAAAATATTGTTGCGCTGCCTTTGGCCCCATTCGCACATCGGTCCGCTACTGACACCATCTCACAGGCCAACAGGGCGCCCCACGCCGACTTTTACCATTGTAGGATGGCCACACCAGTGCCACAACTTGCTAGACACCACCTCGGTGCCATCCGGATCTTGGCGCGTTGTGCTGCCTTCGGCCTATTCGCACATCGGTCCGCTACTGACGCGAACTCACAGGCCAACAGGGCGCCCCACGCCGACTTTCAGCATTGTAGGATGGCCACACCAGTGCTGCAACTTGCTGGACACCACCTCGGTGCCATCCGGATCTTGGCGCGTTGTGTTGCCTTCGGCCTATTCGCACATCGGTCCGCTACTGACGCCGCCTCACGTGCCAACGTATTTTCTCCGCATTTTATACCCTATGCCGCATAACAGGTCATGTGACTTGTTTATAAAACTTTTCATTGGTTCATTTTACTTTTGGTTTCCTAATGATGGAAGGCTTGATCATATGACCTAAAAACAACACTTTTCATTGGATGAAAACTTTTTTTTTTCCCCAAACGATGAAAGCCCCACCTTGTTTCTGGATGTTTCAGACTGAAGCTGGCGTCACCATGAAAGCACCACCATCTCGTGGCTCCGTCGTAGTCATTCCGCGAGCAATCATGGCAGCCGCTCCCCACCAGAAGCCTGCAGGAGTCGGGGGCCCCCAAAACTTTTGATGAATCCTCAAGGCGGAGGGGACGCTTTCGAGAATGGGGTCCAAGACCTAGCAGACAAGCGTCCGATTTCCAAGCTGTCCCAGGGCCATTTCAGTGGACCAGGCCCAAAAAGGAAACAGCCTGCCGCCATTTTGAGAGTCCTGTGACAGCCGCCTATCGCTGCACCCCAAGAGTGGGCGCAACTCAGCTGAATTGCGGCTTTTGACACAGTGGACCAAAAGCGGACGGAATGGCAACTGAAACGGTAAAGGGGCGCCCCACTACAACAGACGAGACTCCACCTGGAAAGGCCCGTTCACGCCGCCTCCCCCGGGGCGCCCCACGCCGTTATTCGGAGCAGCATTGTAGGATACCAAAACCAGTGCGGCAACTTACTGGACATCACCTTGGTGCCATCGTTCTGCTGCCTTGGAACTATTCGCACAACAGTTTGCTACTGATGACCCACCCCCCGCGACGCCCCACGCCGGATGCCGAAATCAGTGAAATCTGGACGTTGTGCTGCGTTGGGACTATTCGCACAGCCGACCGCTACTTCGTTGTTTTTCCCTAAAAATGTTTATATGTTATTATTGTTTTTGTTTTCTTGTATATATTTATAAGTTATTAAAGTTTTAGAATCTTACTACTTTGTTGGAGTGCTATATATTTTTAATGTGACACATAATTGTATGTGGAGTCATCCCTGGAATCTTCCGCTTCAGGCTCGGTCCCCTCCCCAATCACAATACAGGATGGTTTTCAGATAATAGGAACGCGTCTGCTGTGACGGATCTCATCGAGTGTGGGCCTTGATCTACTATAACTCCTTTGAAGAGGGGTGATTCTTTACAGCTGGGGCCATAAACTACATCTGCAGGGCTAGCTGATACCCTAGGACCGGCCTGGACAATCGGACACAGAGGAAAAGGAGTGTCAGAGGGTGCGGTAGTGAATAGGGCGAAAGGGAGGTGTCGGGCGGGCACAGGGTGTGATTCTCAGTGAAGAGCAGCGCAGATGGGGGGTGGTTTATTACCCATGCATAAGACAGAGAGCGGGGGTGACCACTGCCTGGGGGAGATGCTTGCGAGGGTGGGGAGCCATGCTAAGGATCGACAGCGTGCAGAGAGTGGGTCTGCTCAAGGCATCTAAAATGACTGCCGTGCACGACAAAAGTGTGGCATTTGAAAAAAGGCAAGATGGCGCAGACAATGTTTTTCAACACTTCCTGATTTCCTTCGAATCGAACGTTAACAGACGTTGGGGCATATTACCAAAGTTAAGCGATATTTATTCCTAACGATGCTTAGCAACGAATTTTTTACCGCTAAGCATCTTCAGAAATTATCGCAGATAAACCTTGCTATTATCAAGGTTTATCGCAAATACGATAAAAAACGACTGCAATGCATTAATATCGCTGAAAACTCAGCGATATTCATGCATTACCGAGCTAATGCTCTTAGCCATGTTATCCACCTCCCATTGGATAACATGGCTAAAAACTGCTCAGGGCAGGTGGTATCTTTTGGAGATATTCGCGCTTATCGCGAATATTTCCAAAAGTTGGTAATAGGAGATAGCGATGTTAGCGACTGTTTCCAGTCGCTAACATCTTGGCATGCCCACTTTGCATGTCATTAGTGATAAATATCACTCACATGCAAAGTGGGGCCCAAGATGGTCGCTATCTCCTACTAGCTGTCGCTAACTGGTGTTAGCAACAGCTAGGTAATACAGAGATAATTTTATCTCCGCGAAGCGGAGCGCTGTTACAGATATATATCTTGTTTTTGAACGTTAATTTCTCAAAATCCACTGAAGCACAAATATTGAGACCTAGCAAAGGCACATCGAGCTACCAGTCCCTACAATTTTGCCAAGTTTCGTGCAAATCCATTCAGCCGTTCGATTATTAATATTATTTTTTTTTTTGCCCCGCGGGGCCCTTTTAAAACCTCCACATCAAACCTAAGAGGTCAAGGAGGATCTACTATGCCCCCTTATGGTCATTTGCCCCTTCGCTTTGGCCTCCTCCTGTCTCTCGATCCTACCGAGAGACAAGATGGCGGCCGCTACGGACTGTTTGCAATGTTTACAGACGCCGGAGAACCAATCAGCTTCGCAAACCTCCGTTACGCGAAGCGGAGCGCTGTTACAGATATATATCTTTTTTTGAACGTTAATTTCTCAAAATCCACTGGAGCACATATATTGAGACCTAGCAAAGGCACATCGGGCTACCAGTCCCTAATATTTTACCAAGTTTCGTGCAAATCCATTTAGCCGTTCGATTATTATTATTATTTTTTTTTTTGCCCCGCGGGGCCCTTTTAAAACCTCCACATCAAACCTAGGGGGTCAGCGAGGATCTACTATGCCCCCTTATGGTCATTTGCCCCTTCGCTTTGGCCTCCTCTTGTCTCTCGATCCTACCGAGAGACAAGATGGCGGCCGCTATGGACTGTTTGGAATGTTCACAGACGCCGGAGAACCAATCAGCTTCGCTTCACAAAGCTTCATACCGCGTAAAGTCCGCGAACCGGAGCGCTGCCCGGTCCGCTGTTACAGATATATATCTTTTTTTGAATGTTAATTTCTCAAAATCCACTGAAGCACATATATTGAGACCTTGCAAAGGCACATCGGGTTACCAGTCCCTACAATTTTGCCAAGTTTTGTGCAAATCCATTCAGCCGTTCGGGCTAAAAGTGAGGCCAACCGCCCTATGGAAAACTCAATGTTTTTCTCGGCCCCCCCTTGACGAACCCCCCCCAAATTTTTAAGGGCTGCTCAGAAACAAAATGTGCCATTTTCCTGACAATTTCAGCCAATTCCTTCCACAAACGCCAAAGTTATTAGACATAGAATTTTCAAAAATCCCATAGAGAAAAAATCCTAACTATATATACCTACTGGCGACCGCCAGTAGGTAATATATATATATATATATATATATATATATATATATATATATATATATATATATATATATATATATATATATATATATATATATATATATATATATATATATATATATATATAGTAGCTCCAAATCCTCTGAAAAATACCCAGCCGGGCCAGACAGAAGAATACAGCACTCTCGAGATTTAGGTAGCTTAACAGCACGAATTTATTCTTTAAACAAACGCGTTTCGGGAGAAAGTTCCCTTCGTCAGTGTTTACATCAGAACGTTTTTCGCGGCATCATTTTATAATTGCATTCTGGGTGGTCATAATAGAAATAGGACCAATGTGGTTTACATTTTTACGCGCCATATTTGAATGTGCAATACATACAATTGGAAGGAATTGTTTCATAAAATCCTCCCCCATATAGCAAATCAAGCCATAAATTGGCAAAGCGAACAGTATTCAACCATCATTACTTGTCATAAGTACATATCGCCGTGAATCGGCAAAGAATGCGTTTAAACCCCTTCATGATCACTATTTTTTACATTCTTCTGTATATAATTGTGCCAAGACGTGATGTTCATCTCCTTAGAACATCATATTTAACGGACAAAATCGTTCGAATATCCTGTTGTCATTATCATCCAATCTTGCCGTGTATCGGCAATTGCAGCCCAATGGACCGCAAAGAGCTCTAGGAACAATTGTAAATTTACAGAAAATAACAAAAACCATGTTACCCACCCAGAAGTCTCGATATCTCATCTCTCACATTTTTTCAAAAACTCATTGAATTATAACCATCTTTCAAAATTCATTTACAAAACTTTTTACAGAACTTTTATATCCTTCCATCCAATCATGATTAATAGTTTCCAACCCTTGCAAATAATGTTTCATCATTCTCCAGTAATACAACACAGGGTTCAGGCTAAGTGTGATGCCATTCGTTCCCCCATGTTTAATCCTCCCGGTGCCTTAGTTTCTAGATCGATGATCTAGAAAGTGCCCAAGTCATTACCTCCACAGTGCACAATTAACAGGTCAGGTTTGGGCAAATGCATCAAGGTTTTCACCAATGGTATCAATTGGTGACATTTTAATCCTCTGTGGCCAAACCACTTAATTTCCACATCTTGTAAATTGAGGTTAGGTAATTTCCTGTTTTCAACGTACCTTTGAGCCCAGTGAATATAACTATGTCCAACAATCCAGACAGAAAACATGGTGAGAGAAGGTTCTCCTGCAGTCAGATGAAGTGTGGCAATGAAATGGCAGTTGAAAAAATGAGAGTGTAAAATGAAAAAAAACTGTAGAGTTTCTGTGTTCATGAAGCAGTAACAGTGATTGGTGGATTTTGATTGCTGAAAACAGAAAGTTAGGGTGCACAGATGTGTTCTTTGAAAGATGTATTTTGAGTGGTCAATAAAAAATCATTAAATGAAAGAATGCACTGGATATGCAGGTGCACTGAGAGTTCAGAGTTCAATTGCAACATTGTTGTGTGAACTTGCAAACAACAGAGGTCTTCCAAGAGGTGGTTGCCATGCAGATAAGGCAGAAATGGCAGAGGGGGGATGGGTTTTCATTTGAAAAAAAGTGAGGGAAGACTTTTGATTGGGTGACATGAGAGATATGTGTGAAGAATTACAGCATTTCTGTGCTTTTGATAGCTGCAGACTCTGGAGTGCATACCTTTTGCTCTGCTGAAGACAAATTGGTGTGTTTCTGAGACTGTTTTCAAACTCAAAGTATTTGCTAAGGTGAGAAAATATTTCTTTAATTTAGATAGAGAATAGTGTGCTTTAAGGAGAAAATTATGAATTATGTGGCGCAAATTGCTTGTAAATATGCTCCCACCTGTGCATGGAAAATTTAGATTTTGAATGTTTGTGTTACATAGCCATGTTAAAAGTGATACAAACATGCTGCAAAGGCAATCAAAAAACGCTTTCATGTGTCTTAAGGACATTTTAAGTCATTTTCCCATGTGCAGTGTTTTGAAATTATGATTTGAAAATCGTTTTTGGGGAAAAGGAATTGTTTTTAAATTTATGACAAGGACATAATGGTGTATGCTTCTTTATAAGGCAATTGACTGTCCCTGATGTTATTTTTCCCATTTTAATGTAAGACCTTTCTCTGTGGCGCAAATTGCTTGTAAATATGCTCCCACCTGTGCATGGTAAATTTAGATTTTAAATGTTTGTGTTACATAGCCATGTTAAAAGTGACCCAACCATGCTGGAAAGGTAATCAAAAAACGCTTTTATGTGTCTTAAGGACATTTTAAGTAATTTTCCCATGTGCAGTGTTTTGAAATTATGATTTGAAAATCGTTTTTGAGGTAAAGGAATGTTGTTAAAATGTATGTGCGCCATATGCCCCCAAATTTCTTTTTCAGCGGTGCAGCAGGGTGTTATTGAGACACCCCTGCACCTTTGGAAAAATTCCTATTTTGTGATGAGCTAATTGCTAATCGCAAATTGCAACCTTCATTCCTATGAGCGTCCTAGCCCATGGAAATGAATGGGTAATTTGCAATTAGCAATTTGCTCATCGCAAAATTGGAATGGTAAAGAATCGCTATTTATTCCTTAAAATTCGCTATTTTGGAAATGCAAAATAGTTATATGATACATATGGCGGTTGATGTCTAACAAGATAAGAAGCTTAGGGATACATTTATGATGACTGGCGCAATGAAGTGGACATCACTTACTTCATTGGTAGAGCTTTACATGTATTATCTCCTCTGTATTCTTCATCAAGCGTAACTTTAATCTGCAATCCTGAGTAGGCCTCACCTTAAACAAACCTCTGGATAGGCCACATCTTATTGTCATCCTGAATTAATCATTTAAAATGCTAGGGACAGATTTATGATAGGTGTATGCCTCTTTTGCGCCACTTAGAAAACACTGTCCATGGGGAAATGACTTAAAATGTCCTTAAGACACATGAATGTGTTTTTTTAAAACGTTTGCAATTTTTTTGGGCCACTTTTAACATGGCTATGTGACTCAAACAGTCAAAATCTAAATTCGCCATGCACAGGTGGGAGCATATTTACAAGGAATGTGCTCCATGGGGAAAGGTCTTATAATGTAATATGGGAAAAATGACATCAGAGACACTGAAATGCCTTATAGAGAAGCATACACCATTATGTCCTTGTCATAAATTTGCAAACCATTACTTTTCCCCAAAAACGATTTTCAAATCATAATTTGAAAACACTGCACATGTGGAAATGACTTAAAATGTCCTTAATTCAAAATTTGCTATTCCTTATTTTGCAATTGCACTGAAGGATTTGCAAATTTTGCGATTCCTTAAATGCAATGTATCAAACAAAAAATATGTAAAAAATGATATTAAGGATTTGGAAACTACCACCAACTTCTAGTTTGTGGTAATTTGCGAATTCTTTTCAAAAAGCATTTTTTTCTAAAAAACAAAAGGTCCCATATGACGCCCATACATGCCCTTAGGGCATGTATGTGTGCCATATGCCCCCAAATTTCTTTTTCAGGGGTGCAGCAGGGTGTTCTTGAGATACCCCTGCACGATTGAAAAAATTCCTATTTTGTGATGAGCTAATTGCTAATCGCAAATTGCAACCTTCATTCCTATGAGCCTCCTAGGCCATGGAAATGAATGGGTAATTTGCAATTAGCAATTTGCTCATTGCAAATTAGGAATGGTAAAGAATTGCTATTTATTCCTTAAAATTTGCTATTTAGGAAATGAAAAATAGTTTGATGGTACATATGGTGGTTCATCTGTAACAAGATAAGAAGCTTAGGGATACATTTATGATGACTGGCGCAATAAAGTGGACATTACTTACTTCATTGGTAGGCCTTTACATGTATTATCTCCTCTGTATTCTTCATCAAGCGTAACTTTAATCTGCAATCCTGAGTAGGCCTCACCTTAAACAAACCTCTGGATAGGCCACACCTTATCGTCATCCTGGATTAATCATTTAAAATGCTAGGGACAGATTTATGATAGGTGTATGCCTCTTTTGTGCCACTGTGCGTCACTTTTATGATGCAGCGGCGGTGCAAAAGATTTGCTATGAGGCGACAAAATTACAAATTGATGCATTTAGGCAGATGTGTCATGGTGTAAAAAAAACGTACCACATGAAACCAATGCAGCAGTGATGCAAAAGATGCACCATGTCGCAAGACAGGCCTCACTTGGGGCCATATGTATCAAGCTAATTAGCATTCGCAAAGATCAAAATTCTACGAATTTCGGCCTTTGCAAATGTAAATTAGACAAATGGTATGTATCAAACAAGTTTGATGCAAAATAAGGAGTAGCAAAATTTGCTATTCCTTATTTTGCAATTGCACTGAAGGATTTGCAAATTAAACCTTCATTCCTATGAGCCTCCTAGCCCATGGAAATGAATGGGTAACTTGCAATTAGCAATTTGCTCGTCGCAAATTAGGAATGGTAAAGAATCGCTATTTATTCCTTAAAATTCGCTATTTAGGAAATGCAAAATATTTTGAAGATCACTGTTATTGTTTTACTGTTTGGTAATAATGGTTAATAACATTTTTTAATATATTTTACCACAGATTCAACTGCAGATTATTTCAAGATTTCACCATGCCTACAATAGAAAGACAGAGAAAGGCTGCAAAACGTCAAAGACAGCAGGTGAAAAAAAATAAGCAGCAGTCCTCTAACAAAAAGATTTGTCAAGTCACGAAGAAAGCACCGGGTAAGAGCACAAAACAATTCATAAGAAATACGTGTAGAAAAAAAAATATTACTACAGAAAATGTTTCAGTCCATAAAACGAGAAGGAAATCAAATGGAAAGGAAAGACCAATGAAAAATGTTACTGCTAGAGCAAGAGATAACTCTGTGCATGATAGTAGAAGGAAACAACAGTTTAGGGAGATTCGTAAACGAATGTTCCGCAACAGGATAATTGGCAATTTGTTAAAAAATATTAAGAAACGTCAACAGAAACTGGTTTTTTATAAGAGAAAAAAAAAAGTTGAGAAAGTTATTGATCAGGCATTTGAAATTAAACGTAAGTTATTTATTTTGATAATCAATAGAATTAGGAAGCTAAACAAGGCAATTTATGATTTCAAAAAGAAATAGTAGATGGAAGAGAATAGTTAATCGTAGTAATTTTTGTGAAGTTTTTTCTGGAGAATGGATGCATAGTTCAAGCTGTGAGGCATTTTTTAATGAGGAGAGTTATTTCCAGGATAATGATTTGGTGCATGCAGTTGACACCAGTGGTCGTGCTTATGAAGTGAAAGATGGTTGTCCAGTTGAAAAAGAAAAACTTGTGACAACAGAGGCAGAAGAGGTGTTAGGTAATGAGGTTTTAGGAAGACGTGCTAAGGGTCCTGTGTACACCTGGAAGTGTAGTAGTATTTGCAGTGTGCGACAGGATTCCATCAATTTGCTTTGTGATTTTGTACGGTCATTTAATAAGAAAAGTTTGAAGCAGAAAATAAGGTTGTTGCAAGAATTAGATCCTTGCAGAGTGAGAGAAGTGACAGGTTTGCATGGTCATTCACTGGCTTGTCTTTCCAGGAGAGTATGCCAGAGTGTTTTTCATCATTTCAGGATGCTAGCAGTGCATCATAATAAAGTGAGGAAATTAGTTAGAATGTTGTATTATGCTAAGAGTCCAGCAATTATGCTTAAAAAATGATGTGCTGCTCTTTTGCATGGTTCTGAAATAAATGTGAAGAATATATGTGAAGAAATTGAGTTTTGTTACTTTGGAAGTAAAGAGGAGAATGTTGAAATTGAGCAAGAAGAAGAGGGTCATGTGGAAGATAGTGTACAGGTTTTCAGTACAGATAATTTCCAGAGGGAAATTGCGACATTTGAGGTGAAATCAAGTGAGAGGCCTAATTTCACTTGTGTGTGTTGTCGACGCACTTATTATAAGAATCAGACTAAGTTAGTGGATTTATATGCAAAAAGTGAAAGGGAAAATAATAGTGAATGGAAGGATTTTGCAACATACTTGATGGTAGAAAATTGTTTTGATTTGGGATTGGATCAACGTGTGTGTACTTATTGTTGTTGCAAATTAAATCAAAACCAGATGCCTGCTAGAGCAGTTCATAATAATCTGGAATTGGTTGAGATTCCTTCTGAATTGAAGGATTTAAATACTTATGAATCTATTTTGATTCAAAGTATCCATCCCTTTCAGGCTATTGTAAGAATGGAGCCAAAGACAGGGAAATTGCCTCCATCAGATTTACAGAGAGGATTAAAGGGAAGAGTTGTTTATTTGCCTCTAGATTTGAAGAAAAACATTAACACAATTGGAGTAGAAAAAGTGGAAGAGGAACCTCTGGTTATCTTAGTTAATGGGGTTCCGACAAAGAATAAGAAAATATGGCAAGATTTAGTAGATGTTAGGAAAGTTAAAAAGGCAACATTGTATTTGAAAAAAAATAATAAATACTATAAGAATGTATATGTTGCAGAAGAGGAAGTAAGTGAGGAAGAGGATAGCGATTTGTGTGCTGGTCAAATTGAGAAAGTAGAACCCTCTACTAGTGAAGAAATATATGAACATTATAGTGTTCATCCTTTGCATTCCAAGGAAGTCATGGGGAATGCTATTGAGTTGTTTCAAATGAAACAAGCCAAAGGGAGTCCCATTAGTGTTTGGGAGGAAAGTTTGGAAGCTCGGTGTTTCCCACAGCTTTTTCCAACAGGTCAGGGAGGAAGATATGATGAGCGTCCTCATTAAATTCCTGCTTCTGAATACCGGACTTTGCGATTGTATGCAGGAGATGCTAGGTTTCGACAATGCATTCCTTATTTGTTTCATCTCCTGTTTGAAAGCGATCTGTCTGGACTGTCATATGCAGTGAACCACATCTTGAAAAGTGGTATACACATGCAAAACATCTCGGCAAGTGACTTTATGGATAAAGTCAATGTACAAGACAGTATTTTGGATTCTCACCTAATTAATCTCATGGCGTGTCAGCGTGGTACTAATGAGTACTGGTACCGTCGTCATGGTGATTTAAAATGTATGCTGAGGAACTTAGGTACTCCCACATGGTTCCTCACTCTGAGCTGTGCCGAGTATGGCTGGGAAGACTTACTTGAATTTCTACGAGAGGCAAATGCTAACGTAGATAACATCGAATTCAAGACACCCGGAGAACTGTGCTCTTTGGATCCAGTCAATGTATGTAGGTACTTCAATCATAGATTTGAAGCTATGATGTCTTTCATCATGAATAAGAAGAATCCACCTCTTGGAGAGGTGTTGGATTTCTTCTGGAGAAAGGAGTACCAAGCAAGAGGTGCTCCTCATATACATATGTTGCTGTGGATCAAGGATGCACCTAAATTTGGAACGGATCCAGAAGACTCAGTGATGAGTTTCATCCAACAGTATTCTACGTGTGCTGTTCCAAACGCAAAGGAGAAGAAAAGCCTAAGAGAAAAAGTTCTGCGTTTCCAAAGCCATCGATGTGGAAAGTACTGCCGTCGTAAATTCCGAAACAAGGACAAGTTCTACACTAAATGTCGTTTCGGCTTTCCACGACCGGTGATTTCTAAAGGAAGAGTAAACAGTTTGATGTCTTCGCTGCGACACAATGTCATGAAGAAATCACCTAAAAACACTTACAATTTGAAGAGGAACGAAGAGTCCAAGTACATCAACGACTACAACCCGGTGATTTTGTCCATGTGGAATGCTAACATGGATATACAGTTTGTGGCTGATAACTGTATGGCTGTGGCTCGGTATGTGACGTCTTACATCACCAAAAAAGAGAAGACAGAATTGAAGGATATGTGGGAGGACATTTCCCATGAAAAGAGCCTCAGCAAGAAGTTGTACAGTTTCAGTCTGAAGATGTTGTCGCATCGAGAAATCGGAGCGTACGAATGTTCTGACCGGTTGTCTTCAGCAAGTCTCTATGCCAAGTCCAGGAGTATTATTTGGGCGAGTCTTGGTCTTGCAGCAACGCGTAATCGAGTTCTCAAACCTGTGCGGGAAATTGAGTATTTGGCGGAAAAGGAGCCAAACAGTACCGACATTTTGAAGACAAACATGTTGGATACATATTATCCAAATCGAAGCAGTCACCTCGAGAATGTTTGTCTGTATGAGGTTCTGCAAAATTACATATTCAAGAGGAACATCAAAGAAGATACTGAGAAAGGAGTGTATGCTGTAATAGGAAGTGAGGGATGTCTGGTCAAGCAAAGAAAATGCCACTTGGTAAACCATCGAAAATTGAGTGGCGAATCTCCTGAAAAAAAGGAGTTTTTCTATTTAGCACTTTTGCAACTTTTCAAGCCTTGGCGTGCAGAAGAGGAACTGCTTGGAGATTTCCTCTGTTACGAAGACTATTTCAATGCCGCCAAGGAGACCATAGAATGTCCTGCTTTTCCCAAATATGTAGAAATGTTGAATGCGGAAATTGAGCAGGAAGCAACGATTGCAGCCGAGATTGCCAGAGACAGTTCTCAGGACAGTCAGAGTTCTGCTTCATTGAGTCAGGATCCACTAGGAGGACCTGTTATCGAAAATGAAGCTGCCACTGCTATGAATGAAGTGGAAAGAGCCATGGCACATGATCAAGAGGATGCGGTTAACTTAGAAGAGTTGGAAAGACAACTCAACGTTGAGCAGAGGAAAATATATGACGAAGTTACCATGCAAATTGATCATGGATTAAGTCATGATAAGAAAGAGTGCTCATGTACGTCGTTGAAGCCTGTCCGACTGTACGTGAGTGGAGAAGCGGGAACTGGAAAAAGTTTCCTCATTAAAGCAATTTCATGCTATTTGCAGGAAAGGACAGAGTCATCGCTGTCTTGTGTTGTCACTGCTCCAACTGGACTGGCAGCACATAATATTAAAGGGATTACTTTACATCGTTTACTGATGCTGCCAGTGGAGCATGACAACAAATTACAATATCACAAGCTATCTGGAGATGCTTGTTTTGAAGTTTCAAGAATCTTGAGGAAAATGAAACTTCTTATCATTGACGAAGTAAGCATGGTTTCCAATGTCATGCTTGCCTTTGTGCATTTGAGGATGCAAGAAGTTCTCAAAACAGAGTATGATGTGTTATTTGGTGGCAAACACATCATTGTTTTCGGAGATCTTCTGCAGCTGACACCAGTGAAAGGGCAACCTGTGTTCAAAATGCTCACGCATGAAGATACCAGGAAGTGCCTAGGCAGCATTGGCAACGTCAATATATGGTTAAACTTCAATTATGCTGAACTGCATGAAAATATGCGTCAGGCGAAGGATGAAGTTTACAAGACTATTCTACAAGATGTTAGAATTGGAAAAGTGACCGAGCATGGGAAAGAAGCTTTACATGCACGATTACTGTCAAATTTATATCCAGAACAAGATGTTGTGCCTGAGAATATTTTTCAGAAAATTACTGAGAAGAAATCTGGAATATGTTTGATGCCAACTCTTGCAGAATGTGCCAAATTTAACAACACAATGTTACGTTTAGAAAAGCAAGAGATTGTGAAACTGGAAGCTATTGATAGAGTAGAGCATATGGGATCAACAATTATTTTGTCTGAGAATCTGAAAACAAAATTGGATTCATTAGAGAAGAGTATATCTAAAACTGCAGGTTTTGAAAAGACTCTGAATGTGTGCTTGAACTGCCGTATAATTTTAAGAAGGAATTTACATGTTGAAAGAGGTCTGGTAAATGGATCAATGGGTAATGTTGTTGATTTTGTGAAATACAGAAATAGAGATGGAATTGAATTTTTAAAAATTAAATTTGATGGCATTGAGGAAGTACAGCTAATTGCTCGTTGTTCTGCTAGATTTTTGCTTGTAAAAGACTTATATGTTCGCCGTAAGCAGTTTCCTGTTTGCTTGGCATATGCGGTGACAATCCATAAATCGCAAGGTTTAAGTGTAGACAGTGCATTGGTGAATATTGGCAGTTCTGTGTTCAAGGAGGGTATGGCATATGTGGCATTGTCACGAGTTAGAACTTTATCGGGATTGTACTTGATTGAGTGTGATGTCACAAACATTTGTGCGGATCTAGATTGTGTTAAGGAATACAATAGGTTAAGAAGAGAGTATGTGCCACATTTGCCTCAGTATCCTTTGTTTGAGAAACGTGTGGTAGGCCGGAAACGAAGAAATGAGAACAATACTGGGGAGGTTGTAGCAAAAAGACAAAAAGTCAATGAACCTAAAATTACAAGCAGAAACAAAAAGGATTCTGTTGAAGATGTTGTTGGTTTTCAGTTTGAAAACAGTTCTGGTGTCAACTGCTATGCTAATGTAGTGGTTAATGTTTTGTTTTCTCTAAAAAATGTAAAAGAAGAGATTGTGGTCAATTCTGATCAAAGATTTTGCAGTTTGTTAAATTCTGTGTTAGAGAAATGTAGCACTGATAGAAGAAACATAGAAAGTGTGTCTGAAATTCGAAATCTGTTAGACAGATGTTCAGGCCAAACACAATTCTCTCAAAATATTCAGCAAGATTGTCAGGAGTTTTTAATGTATATGCTTGATGTATTGCATGCTGAAGGTGTAGATGTAGATCAGCTGTTTGGGCTTTCTTATCAATGGCAGCATGACTGCGAGAACTGTATGGTATCAAGTACTACTAGTGTAGACTCAGAAAGATTTATATATTTAACTTTGCCAGACAGTAAATCAGTCTCCTTTAATAAGCTAGTAAAAGCAGCTGATCACAACATGGAGTGTAGCCAATGTAAATCTGAAATGATGTCCACATTATTTATACGAACATATGGCCAGTATGTCATTTTAATGTTCCAACGATGTAGGCCTGATGGAACAAAATTGACAACTTTAATTAAAAATGTTGTAGCTTCGCAGTTGTCAATATCAGGAAGGACTTTTGTAACTGCAGCAATTATATATCATGACGGCCCTTCAATAACATCAGGACATTACACAGCTTATTTAAAGTCTAGAAATGGCTGGTCATTCTGCAATGATTCTGTTTTAATTTTCAAAAAAAAAATTGCCGTATGACCTTAAAAACTCTTACCTGGTGTTTTTAAAACAAAAATTTTAGGTAAATAAGCTTGGGATGTGCTCTGTGGAATTTCAAGAAGTTCTAATGGCTCCTACACAATTTGGCCTTGAGGATAAGTGTAGTTCAGAGACATAACTTCTAACCATAGGACTGGACGTCATGGAGAAATACATGCACTTTCAATGAGTTCAGAAAAACTGTTTCTTTTTATAAGCTAATTGAAGCAGCCAATCAAAACATGGAGTAGAGGGAATGTAAGTCTGCAATGCTGTCTACTGTTTTACATTGCTTTGTGATTAAAAGTGATGTAGAGAATTAAATAATTGTAGTAGTCATAGAGGTAGTGTAAGTCTGCTTCATAGTAAGCAGTATCAGTGTCATAGGAAATGTAGAACATGACTGAGCAAGAAGGGGAAGATATTACTATTCCAGGATTGTGAAAATGATCTTCAACATTTTAATTCTGAAAGTTGCGGAAATGCCAAATGACGGGATTGGCTTACAAGAAATCCAAGAGTTATAAATGGCTCTGACCAGATTTGGCCTTGTGGAAAATTGTGGTAGAGAGCAAGAAGTCATTTATTGCATGTAATGTGTTTTTAAAAACGATGGAGATTTTCTTTCGGGCGGGCTGAAAGTAATAACAGCACAAAAGAGTGTAAGCTGTTCATAGGACATCCTTGGACGTCATGAAAAGTAAGTTAACTTTAACGAGTTCTGAATTTTGATTTCTGATGTTGTATGGGTTTTTTAAACACAATCATTTTGATTGTGTTTTTTTTTCCCCGCTGTTACATGATGAATACCTTCAAGTCACTGTTTTTAGTGAAATTTGATACATTCTGAGAACAGCAAAAATAAACCATTTAACATGTATAATTAATTCTGTACTGTTTGCATTTATGATGTATATGTAGAACTGTGTAGGAGGCATGGAGAAGGTGAGGCTTCTGTAAGTGTCAAAGTTGTTGCATGCAGTGCTGCACTTCTGCGTACTCTTTCATATGCTGGACGACATCTGCACAATGAGATACCTAAGCAAAGGAAACACAAGTGATGTGATTGTGAAATGAGCAAAAGAAATTGCACGTATTTCAATTACATCACCTGTGTTTCCTATCATTACGAATCACATTGTGCAGATCAAGTTTAGGTCTGTCCAGGGAAACAGAGGAGGTTTGGCCTTTGTTCAAGAGTGCAGTGGACATGACTCACTTCATTGGTAGGCCTGCAAACGTATTATCTTCTCTGTACTCTTCAACAACTCTAAATTTCATCTGCAACCCTGAGTAGGCCTCACCTCAAACAAACCTCTGGATAGTAGACATCTTATTGGCATCCTGAAGCAATTATTTAAAATGTTAGTGTCTTGCGACACTTTTCTGAGACAACAGCAATGCAAAAGATGCACCATGTTTTAAGATAGGCCTCACTTCATCTGCATCAAGATACTGTTAGTTTAAAATGTATATCTTTAGGACTGTGTAGGGGGCCTGGAGAAGCAGAAGCTTCTGTAAGTGTCAAAGTTGTTGAAAAACTGTTTGACCTTCAATCTTTTCCCTTGTCTTTTCTAATTTTTAAATACATTTTATGATATTTTTCAAATGTTTGTTCTCTCTTTCACAGATTGAAAGTATAAAAACAAAAAGTGAGTAATTTAACGACAATTATAAGGTAAATATTTTGTACTGTTTTCGTTACATTTCTATCACATTTAACTACTATTAGTTCCACTGCTTCATTTCTTTAACCCTCAGTTTCCTGCCTTTGCTACTTCCCTCATTCCTTTCTCTATTACCTACTTACTCAACTCCTTCCACTCTTTTTCTCAGTCCCTCTCTTCTCATAGTTCCTCACTCTTGTTCACTCACTGCGTCTCTATTACTCTTAGTGTCTTTGACTGATCACTCTATCACTACTTGTTCATAATGCTTTCTCTGTGTAGTTGAAGCACACTAAGGGTAATATTATGAACACAGCCAATAAAATTATTGCTCTTTTTATTGGCAGAAAACTGGTGCAAAAGTGGTTTTAGTGGCAGTTTTCTGCCACAAAAGCAGCTTTAGCGACACATTTCTGTCAATAAAAGCTGCAAAACTTTTATTGCCTATGTTGATGATATGGCTCTATGTTAATTACATTTCTTTGCTGTTTCAATTAATCTTTTTCTGTTATTTTTTGTTTTCTGTTTTCTATTTTTTCTCTCTGTTATTCCTCATGTTTTAATCTTATTTTGAACATTCACTCACATTCTCCAAGAAACTCTTCTTTGTTAATGTTATACTCTCTTTTTTTTTCTTTCACTTCGTTATCTATTTTGTTTTTCACAATTATACCCTCTTCTGTCTTTTCTTCGGTAAATAGATCTATTAAACAGTATCTCTTCTTTACTCCCTATAGCTGTCTTTCTTTTAACATCACTCTCTGTTTCCTTTCCTTATACTTACACTTTTTTTTATTTTTTAAATTTTTTTGGTTAGCTCCCGGTCCGCGTACCGGGAAGCTAACCCGAAAGCGAACCAAAAGAAATAGAGCTTGCCAGAGTGCTAAACATTCTAGCAATTTTTTTGGAAAGGGAAGGTAGTTCTGAAAAAAACTTTTTTTTATATATTTTTGTTGCTTTATATTTTTTTTATTTTTTTTTATTTTTTGTTTTTTTTGTATTTTTTGAACGATTTTATATTTTTTTTGGTTTTTTTTTTGGGGGGGGAAACAACAAAAAACAGGCGTTGAAAAGGGCTCAACAGGAGCAAAAAAAAATTACTGGGGGCGGTTAGGGCAATCATGGTGTTCATACGCCAGGTTCAGTGCATTGATGCTCATGTTGCCACAAGCTAATAATGCACGACAGTGCATACATAAGTGGATCATGTGCCCAAAATTTTGTTGAATATTTGGCACAGTTTCCCGTGCCTCTTCTGGTGATAGAGAAACCGGTATTGTTGGTCTGGCCACAGGAGTTGGTCTGGGATTGTCGTGCATATCCCTTAATTCCGCCCGGCTGTAATTTAGGGGATGTTTCCTCGTCATGTGCCTGTGCATAGTGTGATTGCCAAAGCTATATTTTTTGTCATCAGGGATGTCATTTGAGATGTCATCAGTGATGTCATCAGTGATGTCACTGACCATGTCATGAATGATGTAATATGTGACATGATCAGCAGTGGATTGCGGGTGCGCGATATATAGTTAGTACAACTAACTATATATGGAATTTCAATGGTTTTGTGTGAGTAAAATAAGGTTTTTTAAATGCTAATTCCTAACTATATATGGTCTATAACCTATGGTTTTTTCAGTGAATTTTCAAGGTTTTGTAAATGCTAATTCCTAACTATATATGGTCTATAACCTATGGTTTTTTCAGTGAATATATATATATATATATATATATATGCCTTACTACCCAGCCCGAGAAATTGAAGCTCTTTTCGCACCTTACGGTTAGTGGTTAAAGTTATTCAAATTTGTCTTGTGCTATAGGAAACCATTCCATTCATTTACTCTACGTTTTTATATGGTAAATTGAATTAATAAGAGTTAGATGTGATCTTTAGCAGGAGGGGAAGTATATGAATTCATGCACATTTTTGGCAGTATGAATAGATAAGCGACACGATGAAGTATCATGGAATTATTTTGTGACAGCTACGTTTTCAACATAATTATGGACTTGCCTCATTTGTCACATTATCCATCATGATCCGAATAATCTGCAGATTTTAACAAAAAAGGAATTTAGTTTTAAGCTCAAAGGGATCAACAGTTACTAAAACGTGAAAATACGTGTTGCTGCACAGTGAAAGGCTCTTTGCAAATGTTGACTGCCCACCGTCTGCTTCTTATTGCTATATTTGGGTGTCGGAATGGCTCTAATGGGGAGAAGAAGCCTTTGCCCAGATAGTTTTTGCTGGAATAAAAATGACTGTTAGAAGTGGGGTTCTCTAGTTGGCAGTTTCTTGCACCGTGCCCAAATAGGGGCCCTTATTTCTAGTCAGAATAAGGGAGTTACACATCTAGATAACGCTTGCTCACGCCTTGGTAGCTTGGCATGAGCAAACAGGCTTATCTCAGAGGAAATGTGTTCAGTATTTGTACAAAAATGCACACAGTAACCCAGTGAGAACACTACAAATGAACACCACACCAGTTTGGAAAAAAAAAGTATCGCTGTCAAAACCAAACAGGACCAAAACGACAAAAATCCAAAATACACAATTTAAAATATGACATTTTAAAATGTTTCAGACAATTCTGTCCATAGAAATCTATGTATGCATGATTTTTACACAAAGTACTTCAAATGCGTCAAAATCCACAAGACAAGACAGTTGCAGAGGAGGTAAGCATTTGAAGCCACAGTAACGCGTCTGTTTCTGAGGTGATGCGACAGTTCAGTTGCACGCAGGAGAAGTGATGAGTCGAATCTGGACTGTAGGGGGAAGTGATGCATCCATTCCAAGACGGTTCTGGTCTGCAGTATTGAAAAATGTGTGGAGCACAGGCACAGTGCGTGGAAATCCGGGACGTGCTGGAGGTTGATGTGGCTTTGGCAAACAGGTACTGCTTTGGTTTCTTCAGCCGCAGTCCCACTATGCATTGTTTCTTTTAGCCGCACAACTGGGCTTGCATTGGAGTCAGGGTGGTGGTCTCAGACAACGGAGACCTGTGCACTGAACTCGGCATGCGGCAAATCTTCTGGCCGCTGGCAGGTGCTGTGTGGATGTCTTGGGCTGTTCATAGGGAATATCTCCCGGACGATGGTGCTGCATTGGAAATATCAGCTGCAAGAAGAGCGAAGCGTAGATTTTGCAGCTTTCTTCAGTTATTGATAGTTATTTGCAGCAGGAACAACCTCCAAGGGCCCAGAACAGGGTTTAGCACCACATGGCAGGTCAGAACTCCCAGCAGTGGACTTCAAGGAAGCTGCAGGTGAAGTCTTTGTGTCCCTGAGACTTTTTAATAGGAAGCAAGCTCTACATCAAGCCCTTAGACATCTTCTTTAAGCAGGATACCACAACAGGGAAAAAGTTCAGTCCTTTCCACCGCCCACAGACAGAGTTGCAACTACAGGTCCCCCCCAACAAAGCAACATACAGCAAAGGGGGCAGCACACCTTCTGGCAGTACTTCTGCTCTTCTTTTTGGCAGGGTCATTTTAGTTCAAAAGCAATCTTTAGGTCTTGGGTTTTAGGTCTCATACTTATACCCCCTTTTCCATCTGAAGTCTTTGTGAAAGTGTCCCTTGCTCAGTGAAACCAGTCCTATCCTCCCTGGTCTAAATTCACTACAGGAGGTGGAGACAGCATTGTGTAGAGCAGCCACACCCTGTTCTGGTGCTAGTGACAGCCACCATTCTAGCACAGAATGGCCCATCAGCATTTGCAGGGCACACTTCAACTCCCTTTGTGTGAGTGTTGAGGTGAATGCACAAACAGCCCCTGTCAGTCTAAAACTAGAAGTTGGATCCGCAAGCAGGCAGAGGCCCACAGGATGGTTAAACAAGAAAATGCCCAATCTCTAGCTGTCCCCACTTGAAAGTTACACTTGCATAGTGTTACAAGGAAGCTATAATGATAGCCTATGGGAGAGCTAGGCCTTGCCATAGTGAAAAAGGAAATTGGCTCTATTACACTATCAGGACATGTAAAACACACGAGCACATGTCCTACCTTTCACCTGCACTGCACCCTGCCCATGGAGCTACCTTGGGCCTACCTTAGTGGTGAATGATATGTAGGAAAAGGGAAGCTTACATCCTGGCAAGTAGGTGTACTTGCCAGGTCGATATGGCAGGTAAAAACTGATGAGCCTCTTGCAGTGCGGGTGCATCACTTTTTGTGACGCACCGGGGTCATAAAATATATGCCACTGTGCGACATATTTACAAAGTGATGCATCTAATCAGATGCATCGCACTGTAAACCCCTACACTACATTAAACCTGTGCCAGGTATAATGTTTGCGGGATGGGCGTTCCCCCCACAAAAAAAGGCTTGTAGAAGTGTTACAGAAAAAGCTATGAAGATGCAAGCGCACAAATCCTTATGCCTGACTCACAGAAGACTGATGCAGGCCCTTTCACATGGGACACATTGCTGGAGTTGCATCTGTTTACAGACACAACCCAGAAATGCACCAGTTTGTTCCTACAGATCAGTCAGGAATATTTACGTATTTGTAAATCTTGCGACATGCAGCGCCGTACAGTAAATATGGCGCATCCATTGTGTCGTAAGAAGAGTGCACTGAAAACTGTTGCATCGCTGTTTTCACACAGCAATGCAAAACTTTTCATAAATGAGGTCCTGCGTGCACAGACTCTGAAGTGGCAGATGTGAGAAACAATTGAAAGGCCACTGTGTGGGTGGCGCAATCAGTGAGGCTGACCCAATATTAGCATTTAATTTACTATCCCTGGGCACTCACAGTGCCCTTTACTAGCGACTTATCAGTAAATCAAATATGCCAATCATGGATAACCAATCATTATCACAATTTACCCATGGAGCACTTCCACTTTGGCGCTGATCCGCTGTGGCAATGTACCCAGAGTACCTAAACCAGCAAAAATGAAATCTGGCATACAGTCAAAAATATAGGTGGTAGAGACAAAAATTCTGGGAAAACCACAACAAACATGCCAGGTCTAACAATTACTATTTACGTAATGCTAAAACAATATGTGCTACATTATGCTGCATAGTTTATCAGCATAATTTAGTAAACCCTGATGCATAATTTGGTCATCCCTTGTTGCATAATTATAGCAGCCATAGATATTGTATGGTTGCAGGAATATGACTTTTAAAGGAGTTGTTGTAATCTTTGAACTGAGGAGTGGGTTATTTACAGAAACACAATAAGAGGGATTAAGTAAATCACATATGAGGTTTAGAAAAAGCTGTGCCTGTTACTTGACCCCTGATGGTCCCCTAGTGGTGAGATATATATTTCTCCCAGACAGTGGACTATGGGCTCTGGGTGTGGGAATTGCGGTAATCATTCTTGACAGGATGGCCTCTTCCTACACTTCAATGATGCCTACCTTCTCACTGCCGGATGAAGCTTACACATTGGCCTGCCTCCCTATTTTCTCTCTAGTCTTCTTGCTCCAAACCCGTAGGAAAGGTGGAACTGACCACAAATGCTTTAGGGGAGGATAAATGATTACCCTCCACAAACATGCTGGCACTGGGCATAACTATGAACCCCATAACCTCTCATAAGAGGACTCCTAGACCTGTGACGAATCAAAAGGAGTTTCATGCTGTTTGAAGTACATGAAAGAGAACATGACCTGCTAGCCTTGAACCCAGGACACCAGCTGTGACTTTGAGTGTCAGTTGGCCTGTTTCAGCTACAAGGACACAACAAGCTTTTAGAGGCCTTTCTTCAGGCAACTACAGCTGACCAGTTCCAAGTGGACCTTCCCTGGCCATGCTGCTTGCCTCTTTTGAAGTATGTCCTAACCTCTATGTGGTGCCCCCCAGGTCTTGGACTTTTGAATGGTGTATGAGTGGACTCCTCATGTCCCCAAACTGTAAAACATGGAGCTCAGAAACTATCTGCCATCTTTCTGCCTAGAGAACCAACTGAGACCAGAGTCACCATTGACATTGAAGTGCCCGTCGGCCTCAACATGTTGGTATGCCCTGCTGATGGGCATCCAACTTCCAGTAGTCTTTCTAAGTCCGAATGGAAAGCACTTCACATTGATCTCCCCTTAGTCAGCAATACTTGAAACAGCACCAGGCCCCCACTCTTCAGTAGCCCACCGTTCTAGAGTCCACGTCAGATCCATCCATCTCATCCATGATCACTTTTTCTCCATGAAAGCTTCTAAGTCAGTAAGGTAAACTTTAAACGAGTACAAACCTGGTCCCTGTATCCAACCGGCACTCCATCATTATCACTTGGTTATAGAGCGCGGGCTCACCTGCTCTTTTTATCATACTCAGCTGGGCCCTTTAAACTTACACACTTTGTACAGGTAAACCTAGGCTTCAATCAGAATTTTAAATTAACCATTTAGGACCTATACCAGTTAGCTTACCAATCCTTGTCACCGGTACCTAGAGTCCTAAGGGATCAAGGGTGTTAGCATAATAGGCAGTAAATAAACATTTGCACTCATAAAATAACCACAGACTCAGGAAAGATTTAAACACTTTATCTATGTAAATTCTTAAATGTCAGAGCCCATACCAATTCAATCAAAACTTGTTCAATTAGGAAGAATATATTCAAAGCAAGATGATGTGAAAATATTATGAGACGTTATTTAGCATTGAAACATAGGAATGGTAAGAAAAGGGAAACAATACAATAACATACCCACGCAACTTTATATTTACCTAGAATGGACCAACCCTGGCCAGGGGCTGGGATAAAGGACAGAACTCCTGATAGTGCAGGTGCCAACAGGACAGGACAGGTGCAGACCAGAATCAGGACAAATACGGACCAAATTGGACCAGGACAGGACCACTGCAGTTCAGGACCGGCACCCACAGCTAAAGTGCACTCCTCTCTGCAGCTAACAGTCGGACCCCAATTGGGTTATCAAACCTTCTCCCACTGAACCCTGATTGAGTTATCGAACCCCTTCCCAGAACCCCGATTGGCTTATCGAATCTTCTGACAGAGTGCTCCGCCAGCACCACTGCTCTCGATCGCCTATTGAGTGCGTTGTATCAGTGACAGGTCAGCTATTCGGACAAGTCGGACAATCTAACTAGCTAAGCCTACCTTAGTTATACCATTTTCCAGGGCAGTGTACCACCCCCCAATGATGCAAGTTCGTGTATTCCCTCAATTTGATTGGTCAAAAGACGAGAAGAGGTCATCACACCATACCAGTTATGAGGTCACTTGATTCAATAATGCAAATTATCTAGCCCGTACATAACTTTATTTTCCCATGCATTTTATTCCACCGAACAATGGATGTTTCAATAACAAATACATTGTATGTAAAAATTTAATTTAGCTTCCTCTCGAGAGGTTGAAGGGTGACTTTCCCAGGCGCATTTTCAGGTAAGACAGTCACTGGCGCAAGTTCAATGGTATGACTTGTGGACTCTTGAGCTCTTCTGCGCAGTCGCAGGATTGCAAGATGGAGTGCAGCAAGATTGCATCAGACCCAAATACGAGCTAATAACAAAGTCAAAGAGAAACAGTTTTAGAACAAAGAATAAATGAATGCACTGTATACCACTTATCTCTACTCTATTCCCATTACTCTATTTTAACTACAGCATTAAGAGTTAAGCAAAACGAACAATTTAGTAAAAGCCGCAATGCAAACGTTAGCATTTGAAAACATAGAGCAGCCATCTTTAGTTCTAGTGCGCAGAAGCAACGTTTTCCCACCAAGCAAAGAATACGTCATGTCACGTGAATGTGACAGACGCAGGCGCAGAAAAGTTCCCACATTGCGGCGGCCATATTAGGTCACTTGAGTTACTGTTAGTAAAAGCAGATATGCAAGCTTCCCCTAGCTACTAGAAATGTCATGTGGTGCATTATTAATAAGACAAAACATGTTTATTAGAGTATTATATATTATTTTCGAGAGGGTTGAATTCGAGCAAGTCTCTTTACAAGCGAAACCTTGCTCCATCATTGGTCTAGCGCGACCAGATACCTGTGGTTGGCGCTTTCTGCTTTATGGTGCTACTTTTAATTCAAAATTTAACAATTCATATCTTCAGTTCTACTTAATGGATTTTGTCATTTTTGTGTCATTTTAATTATTAAAATAGTCTCTATTTTTCTAAATTGGTTTGGGAATTCATTGTGTTATTTCTTCACTTTATTACTGTTTGAGTGCTACATAAATACTTTGCACATTGCCTCTTAATTTAAGCCTAAATGCTCGGTGCCACAGGTAACGGGGGATAGAGCACAGATTCATTTGGTGACGTTTGTTGTTCACTCTGACAAAGATTATGATTATTCTTTGAGGTGGTTTCTCAATCACCTCAGTTATTCCTCTACTTTCTTACAATTGGGCCTGTAGTGTCAGTTGTACAAGGTGATGGAGTTTCTAGGCCATACCTGCCCTTTATCTGTCCCTATTTGCTGCTTTAAAAAGCCTAATGACAGACAGGTGCAGAGACCTCACACTTCATTGTGATCTTAATGTGGGTACTCCTGCTTGGGTCAGCCCCAGCATTACCTTCTGAGGGATGCATGTTTCTCGAGAAAGCCATTGGAACCTGAGAAGGACACTTGATAAATGACCAAAGCGAACTGGTTCTACAGTGGAAGCATTTTGTGCGCACATTGTTGCCTCTAGGTGTCTGGTTGATTTCAGAATGTGGATGGATTTCAATGGTAGGGCACACTTGAGAGGTCTTTATTTTAAAATGAAAGTAGTTAGGCATCTCTCAGTGCAATTTAGTGGGCCATAAAGATGTATGCATGTAGTATATGCTCAGGCAATCAGTAGTCTCTGTTCAGAGTACAGAGAGCAATGGTCACTCCTATGCCAATTACTAACGTGTAGGAAGTAGGTACTAGCTGCTGAACTATGCACATCACCAGAGAAAAGAAAATCCAGCATTGTATTAGACAACGGTTCTCATGTTTAGCCCCCATCTTAATTATTGATCCACCAGTGCACAGTTTAAAGATTCTTCCAAGGTGTGTTTGTTACATTGTGGAAACCCTTAACTTTATGTCAATTCAACTCCTAAAGTCCTGCCTTCTTCCAAAGACAATTCCAGCACAGTATCCCATTTCACAAATGTATCAGTGTTACTATCCCAGCAGCATCAGCTGTGAATTCCAGCCATAGACAGAGGTACCCAGTGTCCCACCTCTGGCAGTCCAGTGGACTGTAGACACATTCCAGCGCTACTGTCCCCATTGATACGTCAGCAGTTCTGTCCCTTGTTAGCCATGTGGCCAGCAGCCAGAGTTAAACTGGACTAACTCCACTCCTTGCTCTAACATGACAGTATCACAGCTGTCTCCAGTGAAGAGCAGAGGTTCCCAGAGGAGCGCTATACCCCCGAGCAACCCCCCCCATACCAGAAACCAGACTACTTTAAGAACCACATTCTACTCCTTCTACCATCTGTCACTTCACTGTTGAGCTTGAGCCCTCCTCTCACAAATACCGTAGTGATCCAGCACGGCTCTCCCAATTGCCCTCTCCCCATGTTGCGCCATACACACATGATCAGGTAATACTTTAAAATATCAGTGACTACCAGGAATCTTTAGTGTCATTACTTGACATTATCATCTTGTGCTTTCTTATCCACCCATCAGAAACATAAACTTCTCGCCATCATCCAACTACAACCATCCCTCAGCCATCTCTTCTGTCCAGACCTTACTGACCCTTATCTCCCATATCTTGTAAATTTATCTTCAGAGTAGGCCTGGTTAGAATTTTAATGACGTTGGAGTGATTTCAGTAATTCAACATTACTTTTTGACATGGAATTAGCGATAATTATGCAATTACTCCTGCTCGCATACTTTAGGGGAAACAATCCTACAGTGAGAGCGCAACTGGCTGCTCACACTCACTTTTCATGTTCAGCTGCATTCACCACTATTTCTAAGCACAAAAATGTACCCTTACGTCCATTTTGGGCACGGGTGAAAATAGCACTAAATGCCAGGACTAAGGTGCGGAAAAATTAGAGAAAATCGCCTAGAGCACATTTTGCAAGATGCTCGTGCTTATTGTTGATGTTCTGTTGCATTTAGTGTTATTTGTTAGCACATAATGCATCTTTGTGTCATTTTGGATGTGAGGGGGCATTTTTGCACTAAGAAAATATGCTAAATTCAGAATTACTCCTCTCACGTAATTATGCGTAATCTCGTGGAATTGTTGGGTATTTCTGTGTGATTATGCTACATGAAATTACTCAAATTGTGTCCACCCCTACTTTAGAGTCAGCTTCTGTCCCTGCTTCTGGAAACATGAATCTTTCCGGAAGTAGGCTAGTTCAGAACCTCTAACCTAGAATATTACAGGGGCATATCACTCTTAATATTGCCTATTAAACTTGAAGAGAAATTTGTAATCGGGCCACTAACCAGCTATCGTGAATCCAATCAACTGCTAGACTACTTCCAGTCTGGCTTTTGCACTACCTATAGAACGACTTCACACCCCTGGCCTTTACAGACAGCATTGATGCCACCTTGGATCAGACAGCAGTATACAAAAAATGTGAAGGGTAAAATGCTTGAATAGGTGGAGTTTAGTAGTATCGGCAGAACGGTGATAATTCCAACCCGCTCCTGTTCGGGTTTCTAATGTAATAATAAGGTGCACGGGTCTGCACATTAAAAAGTAATGATTTTAGGGCGTGTAGATCCGACAATGGCGGGTATTGCCAACTGGCGACTTATGAACGGCGGTGAGCCATTAGTGTAGCGTGAAGGGTCTTCTCCGGATGCGGGAAACACCTATTCTCAGAAAGGAGTGACATGTCTTGCTCCAATTGCTGAGCTGGTAACTGCTATTGTGATCTTATACCTGTCCCCCTCCCAGCAAAAAAATCTCTCAGCCCTGACGAAGGTGTGGCCATCTGGCCTGACACCGAAACGCGCGTCGGCTTTTTGTGGCTTGCGCATCCAGGAAAACGACAGAGTTGTACACATCAGGATTTCCTTATATCCATCAGGATTTCCCTAACTGTCGTATGCCCTTGGAAATATTACCAAGACCCATGGAATAAACCTAACATCTCCATGTTGTAAATACTAGGAACCTCGCCATGTTGTATATACTAGGACTATACTAGAGAATGAAAGTTGTACGTAAGAATATGAGAATGAGCACAATGATATGAATGAATGTGAAAGAATGAATGTTGTATAACACTCTGCTGGGTAGGGTTTGTTACAGGTTTAGAACTTTGTCTTTCTATTTTATCTTTTCCCTTTTATCATGTATAACTGATGATGTATATATTATGTGTATTCAAAAAAACGTAAATCACTTTTTGTACCTTGTCTTTTCGATACATAAAATCAAAGAAAACTAATAAATAATATATGTACAAAAAAGCCAAAACTCTCTTGATGCATATGTACATTGACTTGCCTTATATTTTGTGCAGTTCTGGTTCCTAGATATACCACCCCTCCAGTATCAGTTGGATCCTTCCAGGGACCATAATATATCAAGGGCAGGGTTGTTCTTTTGTTTTCTCTCCAGTTGATATTGTCCAGACTGGACTATGTTAACTCCCTGTATCTCGGTCTTACTGAATATCTTCTGAGCCGACTTCAAGTGATTCAGAATTCGGCAGCCAGAGCCATTTTCTTGACAGGCTCTAGAACCCATACGACCCAGCTCTTGTCTTCTCTTCATTGGCTTCCAGTACGGAAAAGAATTCTGTTTAATGCCTTGGTCCTGGTTTTTAAGGCTTTCCATAAGATCCGAGCCCCGTATCTTAGCGATAGATTTCAGCCTTATCTCCCTCAGCGCACCTTGAGATCTTCATCCCAACTCCTGATCATCATCCCTAGGGTGCTACGTGCCCGAATAGAGGGCAGATCTTTTCATGCAACTGCTTCACGGCTGTGGAACAGCCTTCCGTTTCCAATCAGACAGAGTCCGGATCTTCTTTCCCTTAGGAAAAGTCTTAAGACATGGGTCTTTCAGCTGTGCGTCTCTAGCAGTGGATCAGTTGTGTTTTATGTGACGTGACATCTTGATGTTTTAGCGCCGGGACACTCCTGGGAGTAGCCGCGCGCTCTATAAATAAACGTTAACATGTTATGTTATGTTATGATGGTGGTTTAAATAGCGCACGGCTACTCCGGCAGAGTGTCCCGGCGCTGTACAGATCTGTAGAGGGAGTCAGAACACACCAGAACACACTAAAGGCCAAAAAGCCAGGTCTTAAGGCTTTTCCTGAATGACAGGAGATTGTCTGTTCTTCTCAATAAAAGGGGGAGTTTGTTCCAAAGCTGCGGAGCACGAGCCCTGGAAGAGCGACCTCCAATACGTGCATGCTTTACAGCTGGGATGACAGCCAGGGCTTGTGTGGCCGAGCGTAGAGATCTAGAAGGATGATAGAACTGAACATGCTTCCTAAGGTAGACTGCACCAGTACCATGCAAGGATTTGAAAGTCATGGTCAGGGTCTTAAAGATGATACGCTTCCTCACCGGGAGCCAGTGGAGTGATTCAAGGAGGGTCGAAGAATGGGACCTGCGGCTCAGGCCAAAAATGGCCCTCGCGGCAGAGTTCTGTACGGTCTGTAGGCGGGCAAGGAGGTACTCTGGGAGACCTAAATAGAGCACATTGGCGTAATCGAGTCTGGATCCGATCATTGCTTGCACAGTGATTCTCCTATGACAGTGCGACAGTAGTGGAAGAAATTTCCTGAGTGTGCGTAGTAGACCAAAACATTGGCCGACTAAAGTAAGGATCTGGGGTTTGAAGGTAAGACCATTGTCAATTTTGACACCCAGATTCTTGGCGACCGCAGTAGGGGACGAAGGAGGATGCATGTCTGCCGGCCACCAGGATTTCCATTGAGTATCAGGAGAGCAGCCAAAAAATAGAATTTCAGACTTGTCTGAATTACATTTGAGCTGGTTCTGCTGAAACCAGGAGAAGACCGCATCCAGGCAGCTTTTGATGGAATCACCTGCAAAATCGGAATACATATCGCAGGTGAAAAGCAGCTGCGTATCATCAGCGTAGGACACAATATGAGCGCCAAAGGTCTCCACTAGTTCAGCCAAAGGGGAAAGATAAACATTAAATAAGGTAGGGCTTAAACCTGATCCCTGTGGCACTCCCACATCCAGTGATGGAACGGTAGCTGAAAAAGGTGGTGACCAGATCATTTGTTGACGTTAACATAATATAACTATTCCATGTAGTATCTCTGCCAGGAAGACACCATTACTAGTTTTACTCGGCCTGTTTTTACCCAAAGTAAGGCTCTCATTTAGGCTTTCAGATTTTGCTTCACTCTGACGTGTCATCCTCATTTTTTGTTTCAAACCCAAAAGGGCACTCCCTCCTTTCTATGACTGCCTACCTGAGGTTTCCACAATGTTTGCATTAGAGGATTAACCCCCGTAAAGTAAGCAAAACATGCGTACGACTTAAGGAATGTTTGCAAGTGTTACTGAAAAAAACGTGAAAAGGGATTCACACAGAAGGTATTATTCTGAAACAACTTCCAATAATAACCTCACTTTGACATATTTACATTTTCCATTCAAGTTAGCATTTTTCTTTGTTTCTACCTTTCTCACATAGAGTGCAGTATGAAGATTGTGTCTGATATATTTACAATGCCCTACAAAAAAGCTTAAGCTGCAATTTGAATTTTGCATATATTTCTCTGCACAAGACAATCATTGTGTTGGTTTAATTTCCAGCTTCACTGAAACATGAAGTATTTGGCATGGTGCAATATCTTCATTTCCATGGAAACATGTGTCCTTTTAGGTCTAGCACAGAGAAAACTTTAGCTGTCTTTTTCCTAGATCTATTGAATCTATAGCGAGAAGAAGAGGGAAAGGGTCACACTCTTCAGCTGTTGCTTGATATCGGGCAGTATTCTTTAGACATTGCTCATTTGAATGGTCATCAATGGTATATGACATTTTGCTTGTGCTCATTACCACACAATTTAATTGGTGATTTGCACAGATGAGTTTGCCGAGGAAGTTCTTCGACTGCAATGCACGAACATTACAATGGAGGTTACATTGATATAAATCATGCAAATAGGACGGATGTATGACGTTACAACTCATACTTTTACAACGCATACCATTACAACGAAATTTTTACAACGCAAAAACCATTACAACGCATGTATTTACAACGCATGTTTTTACAACGCAGGTACCTTTACAACGCATACCATTACAACGTAAGTATTGGTAAGTATATATTATTTTTTTTAATTTAAATTAATTAAAATTAATATTATTTAATTTAATTTAATGTAATTTAATTTAATTTAATTTCATTTAATTTAATTTAAATTAATTATATTAAATTATATTAATTAAATATATTATTTAATTTAATTTAATATATATTAATTTTTTTAATTTAAATTAATTAAAATTAATATTATTTAATTTAATTTAATGTAATTTAATTTAATTTAATTTCATTTCATTTAATTTAAATTAATTATATTAAATTATATTAATTAAATATATTATTTAATTTAATTTAGTATATATTATTTTTTTTAATTTAAATTAATTAAATTTAATATTATTTAATTTAATTGAATTTCATTTATTTCATTTAATTTCATTTCATTTAATTTCATTTCATTTCATTTCATTTCATTGATTTTATTTAAATTTAATTTATTTAATTATTTAATTTAAATTTAATTTAATTTTATTTTATTTTAACCCTGTATTCATGTACCCCAAAAACCCAAAATTGACCCTGAACTCTAAAAATACCCCTGTACCCCAAAAACCCAAAACTGACCCTGAACCCTAAAAATACCCCTTTACCCAAAAACCCAAAACTGACCCTGAACCCTAAAAATACCCAAAAACTGAAAACTGACCCTGAACCCTAAAAATACCCCTTTACCCAAAAACTGAAAACTGACCCTGAACCCTAAAAATACCCCTTAACCCAAAACCCAAAACTGACCCTGAACCCTAAAAATACCCCTTTACCCAAAAACTGAAAACTGACCCTGAACCCTAAAAATACCCTTTTACCCAAAAACTGAAAACTGACCCTGAACCCTAAAAATACCCCTTTTCCCAAAAACTGAAAACTGACCCTGAACCCTAAAAATACCAAAAACCCAAAACTGACCCTGAACCCTAAAAATACCCCTTAACCCAAAACCCAAAACTGACCCTGAACCCTAAAAATACCCCTTTACCCAAAAACTGAAAACTGGCCCTGAACCCTAAAAATACCTCTTTACCCAAAAACTGAAAACTGACCCTGAACCCTAAAAATACCCCTTCACCCAAAAACTGAAAACTGACCCTGAACTCTAAAAATACCCCTAAAAAAACCCAAACATATAACATTTTAAATATAATTATAAAAATACCCCTAAAAAAAACCCAAACATATATCATTTTAAATATAATTATATACTTACCAATACTTACGTTGTAATGGTATGCGTTGTAAAGGTACCTGCGTTGTAAAAACATGCGTTGTAAATACATGCGTTGTAATGGTTTTTGCGTTGTAAAAATTTCGTTGTAATGGTAGTGCGTTGTAAATACATGCGTTGTAATGGTTTTTGCGTTGTAAAAATTTCGTTGTAATGGTAGTGCGTTGTAAAAGTTGCGTTGTAAAGGTTGTTTCCCAAATAGGACACATGAAAAGGTGGAGAAATGTTGGATCAATTGTTACTGCAATTCCTCTGCACAGCATTTAAATGTATGGAACTTGATTGGCATCTGTGTTGGACCTGGCCCTCTGTGCAGGACCTCCCCAAACTTGTTTCCTTTACCTCTCCTGCTTTCTGAACCCTTATTTTGTTGGCCTTATCTAGGACTGCTCTGCTGCTAACTAGTGATAAAGGGCTTGTGCACTCTCTAAACATGGTGAAATTGGCTTAAACCAAATTTGCACATTTACCTCACTTATAAGTCCCTTTTAAAGTGGTACTACTTGTACCCAGGGCATGTAAATTCAATAACACTAGTGGGCCTACAGCACGTATAATGCCAACCACTTAAGTAGCCTTTATAAACATATCTCAGGTCTGCTATAGAAACCTGTATTCAGTTTTAGACTGCCAATTCGACTTTGCAAAAAATTAACTTTTGCTAGGCCTATACCTTCATTTGTAATAAAAAATAAGTCACATTTAGGATAGACCATAAACAGCCCAAAGACAGGGTGTGTTGTATCTAAAATCTTTGAAATATACTTTTAGGTTTACATATCCTGGTAGTGAAACACGTCTTCAAGTTAGTTTTTCACTACTGGAAAGTCTACCTCTTCCATAGAATAATATTGGGTTACCTTATTGCATGCATTAAGTTTGACTTTTGTATGGGAGCAGGTAGAAATGTCATGTTTTGTGTCTGAGGAACTGTAATTTGAAATTCTCTTTAATGGTAAAGTCAGATTTAAAGTCCCTATTCAGAAAATGTCACTTTTAGAAAATTCTCATTTTCTTGTCCCAGCCATTTGGTGGCTGCAGACTGGTCCTGGGTCCCATAATTAGGTGTAGTCCTCTCAGACAATGGAGGGTCTGGGTGTTGGCAGGATGGGCCATGAGAGGGGCAAAGATATCACCTGTCACACATGTACTTCAACGACGCTGCCACACGTTAGCCTATCGTGCATTGAGACAGACTGGGACCAGAAAAGGGCAGGCAGTAATTCAAACACCTCTGTGGGGGGGAGGGGAGAAACATAAGTTTCTGCCATCCTGACTTGATGAGAGGGGGAGATCTATCACCTGTCACACTTGTACTTCAAAGTCACTGCCTCATGTTAGCCTATTGTGCCTTGAAACAGACTGGGAAAGAAATCCAAACACCTGTATGAGGTGGGGGGTGGCATAAGCTTCTGCCATCCTGACTTGATGAGAGAGGCAGAGCTGTCACCTGTCACACATGTACTTCAATGACACTGCCACACGTTAACCTATTGTGCATTGAGACAGACTAGGACCAGAAAAGGTAGGCAGTAATTCAAACACCTCTGTGGGGGGGAGGGGAGAAACATAAGTTTCTGCCATCCTGACTTGATGAGAGGGAGAGAGCTATCACCTGTCAAACATGTTCTTCAAAGAGACTGCCTCAGGTTAGCCTATTGTGCCTTGAGACAGACTGGGAAAGAAATTCAAACCCCTCTGTGGGGTGGGGGGACCATAAGCCTGTGCTATTTCAGATCAAGCACCATGTATAAATATAAGACCCTCAAACCCACTCTTCTGTACACTCCTGGACCTACAGAAGCTGGACTGCCCTGCTTCCAGAGGACTTTCCCACTGCCTGAGGCCTCCACACTGTCTGAGAAGGAAAACTAGACCTGCTCCCATCAACCCAGGCTACCTGAGTGACTTTAAGGCTGGTTTTCTGTTCCCCGGGTCTGAGCTACAGTGAAACAACAAGCTTCAGAAGCCTTCCTCCAACTGCCCAACTGGACCTGCCTGGACCTGCAGCAGGGCTTACCTGAGGCATCCCAGGTCATGGACCTTTGATGGGGCATTAGTTGAGCTCCTCCTAGTAAAATGCAGGAAATTCAGAAGGTTTGGTCTTTCTGTGACCATGAACAGGCACATTCATGCCAATAACTTGCCACCCATGCTGACCACCAACATAAAGTTCCAGTGAGCTTGACTCTTCGTGTTACAGTAACTGGCAGCTATAGCCAGTAATGTGAGAACTGCACTTCTCCCTACATCACTGACAGGCCACTGTGACCATCAATGTGAAGTCTAGCAATGACCATTTGTGATGCCCAACAAAATCTTAGAACTACAGAGACGACTCTCTGTGATGTCCAGCCTGCTCTTTGAGCTACAGCGCAACCATCTGTGATGCTCTCCCTGCTCATTGTGACCTCCTTCACCTGGACTTAAGAAGTTAACTCCTTCAGCAGGACTAATATGGTAATATGGTCCCTATATCCATTGCATATTCCATCGCAGTTGGCCTGAACTTGTGACTTTCACAAGATCAGATAACCCAAAGTGCTGCTTTGTTCTTTTAGACTTGATGCTTACATTACACCTTTAAAATTACATATCTCCAGTTCTGCTGCTAGGATTTTATTGTTTTGGTGTCAAATAATTTCTTACATTTTACTCTGTTTGTCTAATTGATGTGGGATTTTTCTTGTGCTGTATTTCCACTTTATTACTATTTGTGTGCTGCATAAATACATTACACATTGCCAGTAAGTTACGCCTGCCTGCTTTTATGCCAAGCTACCAGAGGGTTAAACACAGGATAATTTAGTGACAGTTTGCAGGTCACCCTGACAAGGACTGTGGCTGTTGCTTGAGAAAAACTCACAGCCTTGTTAACCAACAACCCAATCCTCACATTGATGCTTAATGGTGGGATTCAATACTTGTTTTTGTGCAGTACCATACAGTGATGTTTGTAACACAAAGATTCCATTATAAATAATTTGATACTAAATTTGTCCTTTTTCATTTTTAAATTCTTTCTGATATGCCTCTATTTCTTTTTCCAAATTCCCTTCTATTATACCTGTCTTTGTGCATCTGTGACTGTATCTACAAGCATGGAGTTTCAGCTTCACAACTTGGAGAGCTATACTGTGGCTGAGGTCAGAGAATTTCTGAAGGGAGAGGGGGCTTCCAGCAAAAAAGGAGTTCCAAGAAGCAAGAGTTCAAGAAGGTCTGTACTGCCTGGTTCTGCCAACTCTGCCTGTCCCAAGAAACAACCCACTGATGCGAACTCTACAGGGGTGGCCAGTGCGGCCGTTGAGGCAGATAGTTCCCAGGAGCTGAGGGTAGAGCATCCACTGGTGTCCTTTAGATGGGAGGTGGATTCCAGTGGTAAACTTGTGAACCCTGAGAGTTGTCACTTCCATCAGGTAACAGTTACCAGGATCCTTGTCACACCTTTGTCACTCAGACCATTATGGTGGAAACACTGGTTTTCCCTGATCAGTATGCTTGAAAGGTTTGTAGGGTAACACAAGCCCATGGGCAGGACAACTTCTGCTCTATGGCCCTGGTATTCCTGGAATAGGATGGTTAAGTGCCCCAGAGGAGGGTCATAGTTAGTCCCTAGATGCTCCATGACTTCATTGAGGTAAATGGATTAACACCAGAAATAGCACAGTTTGGAGGGGCGGTTAAGCAATACGCCATAAAATCTCTGGTTTCTGGGGGTACTACTCTCAAAAGGAGAGTAGAGAGGCACAGATGGAGGGGCAGACGGTGGAAACAGTCCACAGTGGGAGGACCAATGGACCAAAGGTTACCAGCTCTGAGAACAGAGCTCCCCAAGTCTGAACCTGGAAGGTCATCTGACTGGGAGGTGCTCTCTGCACTGTCACAGAGACTGGAGACCTTCACCACACAGATCCCTGCATTACACAGACACTGTTGGAAAGTGGGTTATTAGTAGGGGCAAATGTATATCTGCCCCAGGCGATACGGCCCCATCACAATATAGGGCTTAGTACAGGTCTGAGAAAATTATTCCCATGCTCAACTCTTGGTAGCTTGGCTGCGAGCAGGCAGGCTTAAACTTCAAAGACAGGTATGTAAAAAAACACCAATTCAGTAAGTAATTAAGACAGAACACACAATAAAAGTCCAACACCAATTTATAAAAATAGGAACTATTTTTATCTTTCAAATGACACCAAAATGAAAATAATCCAGTGAAGTGTACTGGAGATATGGATTTTTAACTATTTAGCACTATATTGTACATAGAAACCTATTGGGACAGCTGGTGGTGCTAGATCGGTCAAATTCAAAGTTTTTACCTTCTGACTTTGAAAAATTTCTGGAGCTTTTCTTTCCGGGGTCCCTCAATGCGCTCAGCCAGGCCAGAATCGGTGAAGATTGCCGGCTTACCTTGCAACGAGCTTCTGGTCAAATTTATGGTAATCCGACCTCTGGAGCTTTCCAGCGGAATGAACCACGAATCCAAGCTGTCTTGCGGTTGAAGGTGAGTGACGTGGCCCATGTTGGTGGTCCTGGTCACCTTTTCTACGTTCGGACTTAGAAACCTTTACAGAGCTTTTTCTTCAGGGGACCCTCGCTGCTCTTCACCAGGCCGGCTTCGGTTTCTGCCTTCTTCCAATCAAACTCTGGACGTTTGCCCGTGGAGCTTTTTGGTGGGACGAACCAGGACGACCTGGCCAGCTTAGCTGGCCAGGTCAAGTCATGGAACTTTTTCCCAAAGTTGTTCCAAACTTCTTCAAATTTCCTGATCTTTTTCCTGTAATACCCTGAAGGGGCCCAACGTGTCCAAAACGTACTTCAAGGGTCTCGACTGTCCAAGATGGTCCTTGGGACTTCAGTTCCCATAATCCACTTGGACAAAACCCTTAAAAATCCACTGGTAGTTCTCCAGGCTAGGGATTCTTGGTGGTGATGGTCCAGGGGAGCTCAATTAACCTGAAGCTTGCAGGGAGTCCACTCTTTAGTCCTTTTGAAGCAAGGGCTGTAGTTTCAGATTTTGCACCAGGTGCAATCCTCACAATGCATGGCCTGGTTGGTGCAAATCAAACTTCTTGGCAGGAACCCTTATTCTCTCAAGTTTCAAGCAGCAGATCTGAGGGGCTCTGTCCCTCTCAAATACGTATTCCAAGTTCTCTGGGACACACAGGAGGATATGGTCACACCCTGGGGTGTTGCAGGATCATATCCTCAAAAGTGTGGCATTATTTTCTCCCAGCAAGAACCATTTCTTTAAAATTCATCATGGTTGATTTTCCAGCAGAGGAACAGAACTAACTAAATCAGCCTATGGAATTGCTTCATCTGCATAGGTCTACTCACCTTACATCTGGAAATTCCTCTTTAATACCCCCATCTGACTGTGGGAGACAGGGGAGAGGTGTACATGAAACTGATTTCTCTAGCTTGTCTCTTCCTTCCCTTGAAGAACATTATTTACTGCCCCTCCCCTGGCTCTGGCATTCCTATTCCCAGAAACCTCTCCTCCCAGAAAGGCTTTCTTACCTCAGGGGTCATTTATCACCCTTTCAAAGCAGCCAGGTCAATCCACTTATCTCTGACCAATCAAGGCAGAGCCCTAGAGGGCTGAATCTTAGCTTCCAGACAAGAAAGCCTTATAACTTCTTGTCTGTACATTTTAGAATACATTCAAGAACACCATATTGTTGGATTTATCATTACCCTTACTCTGAGTCCTTTAATCCTAGTTTTATAGCTTTCATTTCTCCTTTAATAACCTCTTGCAATTTTCACCAATGGTCTGGGGATCTGCATTAGAAAAATTAATTAGGCAATTTCTCTAGTACCAGGTCCTATAAATCATATTTCATAACGAGTTTGCTTATACCTTCAGGATCCCCCACCCCTTATTAAAGACTTTAGTGGTTTTGAATAAATCATAATATTGCAGATCCTCACTACGCAGTGCTCCTAGCACAAAAGTCGATTCTGGGAAGCACTTTACTACAAAGTGGGGCATGAAATGTGTCATTTCACTAACCCCAGGGCATATAAATATGCCCAAACATTGTAGTTTATCAATTGTAAGAGCCTCAAACATAAAGGTCGAGTTTGGGAACAATTTGCATTTTAAAAGCAGCCCTGCAACACAAGAATGTTTTTAAACTGACTTCAGGCTTCAGCAGTGCACACATGCAAGTGCAGAAAGGCTGCTGGACTTTAAAAGTCTATAACTATTATATACTGGGGAGTTAAATCTAGTTCCGATCCCCCGCCCTTTTATGTGATAGGACCTTATAGGGGAGGTCATGCCAATAACAGGGGTACCTTAACATAGTGTACCCTAGAGAATGTAGGTGTTTTCACTGTATTCTAAATGCATCTTCGGCATTGCACTAGCCCTGGACATGGTTAGGTAGAGCCCAGGGTTGGTCAGAGTCAGTTACCACCAGTACCAGTCAGCAAAAAAGCTGGGGGTGCACAGGGCACAGGATGGCTTTGCAACAGTCATAATTGATACAACCAAATGTGGGGAAGGGGATTGTGTTGTACTTGACTTCAGTAATGCATCGGGCGCCCGCTTTACCCTAATGCACTTTAGAGATCTACCTGGTGATTTGATTTAGGTCCACCGCTATTTTTTTTATCCTCCACATTCATCGTGAGAAACCAGTCCGCGCAGTTGGGTTCTAGCACACATCCCCCTACACAGTTCCCTCCATTTAGTTATCCAAATCATTTTGAAGTCCTTTCTGGGCTGTCTGAAATAGACTGACTAACTGGGTGTTCTAGACAACTAGTTGCCATGATGGGAACGGGTTGTACTAGAGTGCTCAAGGGAGAGGAATCTATATATTGAGGAACACAGTATTAGGGACCCACTTAATTCACTTGAATTCTCCACACCCATATTAAATAGTATTAGTGAGAGCCGAGATAAACCCTAAAATTACTTGCCGCGCCACAACCTAATCCCAAATTACACCATTGGTAGGGAGGAGCACCGTAGCTGAACAATCCATAATTAATGAAACTGCTGGACTGGCAAATCAGGGTCCTAATACGTCTCTACTAAAAGTTATCTCATGGAATATAGCAGAAATTTGCCCCAAATTGACTGACACGGTATGGCTAAATTATAGGAGACGTGGTACAAGGAAGACATTGTGCCGAATGGTTATTGTTCTTAAACGGTCCACGCTACACCCTGGTTAGCAGGGAGGGCGAAAGGAGGGTTGGTAATATTGATCAAAGTTACATATGAGGCCATTGACTTTGCTAGTTCATCTCCTTGGTATCAACTAATCCTGATCTCTTATATGCTACATGCCAAGCTATTAGTGGTGAACTGGTATTATACATGTTTTAATCCATACAGCTGCCAAGTTACTGAGGCTTTGCAGGTGGAAATCAATAATACCTCTGAGAAATGGCAACCATTATGCATCCTCTGGTTGGGTGATTCTAATTGCTCTTTCTGTCCCCGTAGCTCAAATCATGCCTGTGGGTTGATAAAAACAGAGGGGCAACCCCCTCCCGCATTTTGTTCACACTCCTTAGGGTGAGGCCCTAAACTCTCTTATTATGGAGAATGATTTGGACCTCATTAATGACTTTGCTAGTAATTCTGCAACACTGTGCCCTACTTATGTTGGAGGAGGTAGGGAAAGTTGTATTGATTTTATGTTTATCTCATGGAAGTTTTTGCCTCTTATTGGTGACTTTGAGGTGGAGTCAAATAACACTAGTGATCATAACCCCATCATAGCATCCCGCAATATAACAGCTCGGATGGGGAAAGAAGACAACCCCTCAACTCATTTTAATCCTAATAAAGGGGTAAGACTTAATTGGAATAAAGTAAACCCCTCTGAATTTCAGGCAAAAACTGTCACAACTAATTATGATTCGATCATGAGGTGTTCAGATCATGACTTGCCCCCAGCTGAGACTAGTCATGAATTTGAATTGATTTGTTATAGTGTAGCTAAAAATCTGACCAAATTGATCAGGGTCAGGGATCTCTCAGAGACAAGGTGGTTTAATGCAGAATGTTCACAAGCCCATGAAATTCTAAGCTTAGCTCTCCATGCTAAACCTGATAGGGCTCAAATTAAAAGCGCTAGGAAGGCTTATTAAAGCATACCTAAGCAGTAGAAAGCAGAATTTAGGTGCTTAGCCTGGGACGATTTGGTAAGAGCCATTTCCCTTAAGGACTCTAAAAGCTTTTGGGATATCATATATTGTCCTTTTTATTACCGAAGAGAGGAGGAAGACAGATTCACTGATTGTGGGTGATGTTTGGGAAATTCACTTTGCTCCTATATTTAATCCTGATGGGTGTCTGCCCGAGGTGATTAGTGAGGATTTGCACATAGACCTAACATCAACTTCTCACTTAAGTGTATCAATTTCAGTAGCTGGGGACGCCATAGCAAAAGGAATTATTAAGAAAGCAGACGGAGTGCCATAAGTTCTTTTTAAAAGTAATCCTCCTCTATGGGCGCCAATATTAAACAACGTTTTTAAAGCAGTGGTCCTTGGCCCCTTTCCAGCACCTTGGAGGGAGGTTGTCGAGGTCCCTGTGTTTAAAAAAGGAAATAGAAGTGACCCTAAATGCTATAAGGCAATTTCCCTTATTGACGCCACAGCAAAGTTGTTGGGGAGGACAGTCCTTGCCTGACTCGAAAATTGAGCGACCGATACAAGGGTTATGGCAAGAACACAGTATGGTTTTAGGAGTGGGATGGGTACTATAGAGCAGTGCCTCAGCTTGTCACTGATTATGGGCAGGTACATGAAGGCCAGGAAGCGTTCTATCCATCTGGCCGTCATGGACTTGTCCAGCGCTTTTGACACCATAAATCGTGAGAAGTTGTGGGCACTTATGGGGAAAATGGGAGTTGAGGAGGATTTGATTTCTCTTCTTCGTAGGTTCCACCTCTGTGTTATAAGATACGGCCCACAGGGGGGAAACTAGGCCCATAGCCTCCACAGAAGGTGTTTGGCAGGGATGTATTTTAACGCCTTTCCTTTTTAAATTTATACCAATGGTCTAGAGGCTTTTTTAACAGATAAAGAAATTGGCTGTCCACGCATTGGGGGCACACAGGACCCGCTACTTTCTTATGTGGATGATACTGTGTTAATGGCCCTGACAGCAAATGGTCTACTGAATTTGGATTCGCTTGTTACTGCAAGGGTGCAACAAGTGGGCAGAGTTATTGAGCGGATTTTTTGTTTTGCACGTAAGCTGGCCCACAAACCAGTGACTGAGCTGGTTACACTTTATAAAGTCAAGTGGGTGCCTATTGCAACATACGGAGCAGGTGCGTGGGGATACTATGATAGACGCCAGCTACAGTTTATGGAAAATACGTTTATAAATAGTTCTGGTTTTTCTTTAAATATGGTTAGCATCTATTTGGCTTCTTCTCTGTTGATATAGCTTTTTCGATTATTTGTGATGCAGAAGAAGTCAAATAGATGCTAACCATATTTAGAGAAAAACGAGAACTAAAGCCATAGACGCCTCCCAAAGAACCCCTATGCGGGTTGGAATTATCACCGCATATGAAAATGACTGAGTCCAACAGAAATTAGCCTTGAGAAAGTCGTGGGAAGATTTCCCTTTACGACGAAACACGTGTTGGCTGTGAAAAAATCTCCTGAATAAATTACACAGGAATAAAAGTGGACAAGAAAGAAAAGAAATACCATTGTATCCTATTTTATCAAAGCTTGTGGAAACATGTCATTGACTTGTGTTTAACAAAATTACTATGTGCGCTAAGGAGCGTTTTGATTTTGAATCCCACATGTACTTCACTTTACTGTTCTATTCCTGTACTATCACTTTTCAAGGCACTCCTATATTTAGCACAGAATCACTACTCCTGTGCTGTGCAGTCATACATATCTATTTGATGTAGGCCAAGGGTTTGTTCAGCAGCATTAACCTTTAAAAAGGTAAGAGAGCGAATACGCCTCCTTCCTGTAACATAATGTAAAAAGGACCTGTTTACTACTATTGATAACTACACCGTATGCTGCCTCCACCATGGTTGTGCTGCTTAAATTCTGGTGAAGGCAGTTACCTTCCACCACTATGACAGTACCGCTCTGTGCACCCCTTCCAGTCACACAAGCCCACAATCCCTGAGACAGGCCTATGCCATGGCACACATGCATGAGCCGTGTTTGCCCTAAAGATGTGTTTCTTGTAGGAGAACCTTTAGGAGTAAAAGGTGTGCCAGGGAGGGGTTTTGCCTCCATATTGTTTCCTCCCCTCTTTGCTAAGATCTGAGTTGAGCCAGGATCAAGAGTGGATTTTTCTAGAACACTTTAGTTTGAGAGGTGCCACTTGGTCAAGAACATCTGTCATCGCTGAACTGCAGGGGCAATGAGGTCATCTACGGTGTGAAGGAGAAGTTGAGAATATAGTTGGACGCTGATCCTGGATTCCAGCTCTGTTTGTGGGATTGGTTTGTTCCTTGCCCAGTGTGTGGGTTTGTTGAATGGGGTTCGGTAAGATATGGGGAGGCGTTGAGATTTCAGTATTAGACCAGTCGATGGCCATGAGGGATCAAATAGAGACAAGCTAATTTCTGGTAACAATCGCATCTAGAGTGGCGCCTTCATTGTGAGCCTGTTTGTCAAGGTTTGTTAGGTTACGGAATGTTGCATCATCTGTGTAATTCCAGTGTAGGTTGAAATCACATAGGAACAGAACATTGGTGTCAGTAAGGGTAAACTGTATTATCAGGTTGGTTAGATCTTCAGAGAGGAGTGTGCAATCACTAGATGGTGGCAGATGGAGTGTAATTTGGTAGATGTGTTGCCTTTGGTTGTGAGTTTGACTCTGAGTTATTCAAAGGTTGAGTCTCTACAATGGTAGGCTGGGTTTCCTCTTTGTGGATGATCAATCACTAGTCTCCACCAGTGCATCCTGGTATGTCCTGTCCAATGATGGAATAGCCAGGTGGTCTGAGCTTGTCTATCTTTCGTGTACGAATGCAATGTCGATTCTGACAGCCTGTACAGTTTTAGCGATTTCAGTGGCATCTTTAACTGCTGACCGGCAGTTCAGAAGTATACATGTTAGGGAGTTAGGACTATTACTTGTGGACTGTAGTGTCTGGATAGGGGTGTATTGAGCGGGTGGTCTAGACTATATGTTACATCGGGTGTGAGTCTCGGTGAGACACAGCACATGAAGGAGACAGTGCTGGTCAGTATGTGTACATTAAAATACATGTACTTGTGTGTATGTGTGCCTTTGAATGACACAATACAAAGCAGACTTTTCAGAGCAGCCAAGATTTCAGATGCCTTATGTGTGACATTCTCATGGTTTCAATATACTAATGAATGACATTCAAACTGCAAAATGTGTGACACTTAGAGTGACACTTCCTCGTGAGTGAAACTAAGAAATGAAGTCCATGGAAAGAGAGGAATATAGAAAATGACACCCTTTTGAGAAACGAGAAGTTCTAAAAACAAATCTTGAAACAGCTGGAAACCCCCTGAAAAACAAGGTCACTAATTTACAGTCCCTATTTTTAAATAATGATTTGTATATTCACAATGTTTAGGTTGTAGGCTGGGAACTCCTAGCACTAATGTACACAAGTCACATCCCCCACGGCACCAAATGGGATTAAATTCTGTTTCTCTCTGAATCCACACACACACATTCACGTACACACACCCTTGAAGTGATTGCATTTACTAAATGAGGTTTCATAAAGTAAAAGAGTACATTTTCCACCCATGTTATTTCATATGCAATTACCTTTGTGTTATATGTAGATCTGGAAAGCTTTTTTTTTAAACATTGAACCTCTTTGCACATTTTATGGCAGCCTATTTTATACTGTCTGTAATATAGGTTTGAAATATTGACCTGTATATTCACAGTGCTTTCAGTCACAGAGTGGGACCATGCTATAAATACACATGACAGTATTCGCCACTGGGCCAACCAAAATTGAATTCTGCTTCTCTCTGGCTACACAGCACACAGACATCTGCAGTGAGTGTATTAACCATGGACTGAGAGTAAATCAGATAACAATGTTCTTTCACTCACACTGAGGCAATGGGGCAATTGTTTTGCATGTGGAACTAACTCATTAACACAGGGAACATGACTGAACGTGCTCCATTGAGGCGTATTGCAAATGAAAATGATGGTGAGCTGATAAATGTACAAGCCTAATGTCTGAAGATGTGTTGCAGTTCTAACCGAGCAGTGTTCAATAAATGTTAACACGCATTGGGGTCAGCACTTGACTGTAGATCACGTAACACTGCACAACATTTATAAAGACATAACATTGCATATGTTAAGCAAAATAGAAAACTGACAATTACATTACTTTGCTTCTTATTGTTTTCCATAGTATGCTGGATGTGATGAAAACAATAGGTCATAGTGGAAAAGGATGAGGCTATGTAATGTAACAAAAAGCATGTCCATAGCTTAGATTGCATTCATTTTTATTTTAAAGTGAGTGCACGCTGTCATTTTTTATGTAATTAATAGAATTTTAAAGATCAACAAAAATTGTGATAAAATTATCGGGACCTTTTGAGTCACATCTTTAAAAGTCCCCTGCCTGTGATAGAGCAAGGTGGAGACACAAAATTGTGTGTACCCCTTGTAAAATCACACTTCCATAATCATAACTTGAACTAATTGAGTGATGTGTGAAATTAACCAACCTAGAATAAAATTTGCACCTACACAGACATACGTGGGAACTAATTTTGCTTATGTTGCAATACTTGTGTGATTTTGTCGTGTCCTGAACTAATAAGCAGCTTTGAGATAATGAAATGCGGCATAAATGTGCTTTTTGTTTATGTATTTTGTGGCAAAACATGAAGACAGGTGAGCATATTACGCCTAAATGTTGCTTATTTCGCTGGTTAACTACTAATAGGGAAAACCTTAGTAAGGGGGGGGTAAACAGAAGGGTTAGATTTCCAAAATTAACGTTCATTTATGTTTGTTTCTATGATACTTCCCATTCTGGCCTGTGAGGCCTAGTGAAAACATGGCTCTTTTATTAAACTGCAAATAGAAGATGAACTAAGCATGCGCAACCAAAGTCCGAGTTCCAATGCGAGCTGCTTGTGCCTGAAGTGAATGTAGTTCAAGGACAGTGTGGCCTGGAAGTCCAGATGGCTGCCAGAAAGGATGAGCACAATGATTCTGAACGTGAGAAGATCTCATGAAGTTGCTAATTGAGAACGTGAATAGGCCGGACGTTGCCTAAACAAAGAACCTTTTTAAAATGTAGCTGATGGAAGAAAAATTAATATTGTAATGATGAGGTGATGCTCATCCACCCCAAAATTGTCCAATCAGAACTCGAATTTATGCTGAAAGTTACTCATTTAGGTAGATAGAGCTAGTGAAAAAGGTATAAAAAGTGCTGGTTTTATTGAGGAGAAAACTTCTTTTCAATTTCCTCCCGAGATGCTGCCTGTATGCTGATTTTCCTGAGATGTAAGACTGAATAATTTTCTATTTCTTTTGAATGAGAATTAAGCTTTAGATGAGGTTATTAGTCAGGGAAGTAAGGAGAAAAAATGAATTTGGGAACTATCTGTCTTTTGCTAATACTTGCATTTCTGAAATCTAAATAAAATGTCTATTTCTGAAATTTCTGAAAATAAATGAAAATAACTGTTCGAGATAAAACTCTTACTCCTTTAAATGTTGTTTTTGAATAAATAAATAAAAAAAGTGAATAAACTTTTAGACATGCTAAATTTGCTTTTAATAAAAATTAGATAAATGGAGAATTAAGCTGGTCTTGAGTTTTCCTACGCCTGATTTTTTACTAGCAGATTCCTCGACGGCAGTGGTGGCGTGTCTAAATAAATGTTTTGTTAATAAAAACCATGGTAAAACTCATTTAAAGTGCAGGTGTAAATAGTATAAATATCCAGTTTTAGTTTTAGACACTCTACTATGATACAGCAGCTCTCCTTTGAATTTCACCGATCCATGGAGTAGGGTGTAAGTGTTTTGTGAGTGACTCGCGGTGTTATGGGCCCCACTGTCGTGTATATGTATGATTTTGTACTTCAGTGAAAGGTGACATGGTTTTAGGAGTTATTTCCGGAGTAGCGCTGCATCACCTGCACCATGCACTCTAACACGACCTACACTGCATTCACACTGCTCTGCTGCCAGCCTCACCTATACTGCCAGACATGACTGCCAGGATGGGCTGAGCCAGCATAGAGCTGTGAAAATCTTCATATTGGGACCATGCTAGGGGCCACCAGGTACAACCTGACTTGTAGCAGGCTGACTTCTGGCTGAGTCACCTGCCAGTAGGCCACTTTCTCACAATAATAATATCGGCAAAGCATCCTTAGCCCATTGTTTAGCCTGCGAGCACGGTCATCTGCAGGTCAGCGCCACAGAAGGCATAGGGTTGCATGGCACCACTTGCCACTGCCTACCTGGGCCAAACATTAGGCATCACGACATATATATCGGCCATCTTTAATATTGCTTTTACTGACGAACTGCGACGTTGGATTTGCTTGGCCAAGAGAGACCGGGCCAGCTTGCTTATCACTGAGTACAAACAACTGTTGCCAACACAGTTGCTTAGTAGCCTAGCAATGCTCCCCTCACCTGGCCCGGCTCCTGATGACATATTGGATAAGCATGCAGCCAGCAGTACAGAACAGCCTGAAATGCGCTAGCTGCTTTTATCAATACAGTCCATCAGTTCTCACATCAGCCCCAAGAGCTCTAATATTCCTGACTAACGAATTTTCTCACCCCAAACCTCTTGGAGCCTTAACAGGGGAGGGAAAATATTTCCAAAAACAGATAACCCAGGAGGTTCCACCAAATCAAAGGCTGTGGGACCTCTTTGTGAAGTATCTGTGCTCTTGGAACCCCCGGTGGCTAGAGCCTGCAGCTTCATCCTGCCGGAGATTTCAACTTACAATAAAGTCACCTCAACTTCATCCAGCAGCTCCCCAATGATGATGCCTCCTCCTCAGGCACAACCTGCTGTCATGCCCCACTGAACTCTACCTTTTCAGGATCTTCTTTTTAAACATTTTTTTAAGTCTGAAGGTAAGCAGAGACTGGACCCAATCCACCTTGAGTTTCCAAACCACGCTACATTATGGTCAGCATTAACTTTTGCCTTTGCCCCGGTCTCTTGCAACCAGATAACCTGGGCTGTCTCTTTGAACTTATATGCACTTTTTTCACAAACATTTAAAAAAAATCATAATTCTGGTGTAGGATGGAACAGTCCTCTGCGTGGTAAGAGAGTGTATCCCTGCCCTAATGCCCAACTCTACAGTTGTCTGGATCCCTAGTGCTTATTTCTTTCGCAATCAACTTGACATGCAAAGAACAGACAAGGGAGCTCATCAACATAATAAAACAACAAACTACCCTCACTTCCCCAACACGAAGCAATAGCCACCAATGAACAATATGAAGAATATCCAACTTCTTCACTGACGAAGTCACAACAATTTAATAATTACTTATCCAAGCCTTAAGTATGACATCCCAATCCCCCCTGCTCTATGGAATCACAGGATATCATGGAAACTCCTCACCAAGATTTAACTAAGGACCGGAGTATCCCTAGAATAAACAAAGTAAACAATTATCTACTATAACCTAAATATAATGCTATGTATACTGACTTTAAACCCATGACAGGAGTAGTCTTCAATATTTTTGTGTTCTTGAAGCTGACATCCCACAATTCCACTTTGAAACAAAATCATCAATGCCTCTCTCTTCAGACCATGTACCTGACTCCCACCAATTTGACCAACTTGCACCAATTCTCAAAAAACCAGGGACAGATCCCAATGACCTTAATAACCTCCGACTTATCACCAACCTTCCTTTTCTAGCCAAAACGATGGAGAAGTGTGTCCTGATGCAACTCACCTAACAGATATAGATGAACTCAACCTCACAACAAATTCCAATCTGGAATCAGGAAAGGTTGTAGCACAGACTCTTCAATGCTTAATACTTCAGATGACATTCACAGGTGGCTAGATGAAAGTAACTCCTGCTTTCTAAACCTACTTGTCTTATCTGCTGCATTTGATACGGTAAATCACCCAGTTTTACTAGAGTTACTCAAGAACCACAATGGTATCAATGGCGCAGTACTGATATGATTTGCTTTACTACCTGCAACATCAATCTCAAAAATTTAAAAATTAACAGCTGTCTCTCAAAGCTTACTTCTGTTCCACAAGGTGTGGCTCAAAGTGCTGGACAGTGGCTCAATCCACTGTCCAGCACTTTTTAATCTCCTCATGGAACCCCTCATGGTTACCCTGAACCAAGCAGGGGTCAACTATTACCTATATACCAATGACACGCACATTTACTACAAACTTAAATCACCCGGTGACATCCAGCATCAGAACGCCACTCTAACTAAGATACAAACATGGCTAAATACAAACCAATTTCAGCTGAACCCCAACAAAACTGAACTATTACTCATATCCCCTAAAAATCAACCATTCTCAATCCAAGAATGGCTCAAAAATCTGGACGTACTAAACAGCTCTTTCACCTTCCAACTCCGTAATGTCCTTGGGCATCACCCTGGAAAAAAACTTGTCAATGAAGGAACACATCAACAACTCAGCTAATGAAGCGTTAAACACACTAAACCACATCAAGAAAATCAAACCATTACGGCCCAAATGATCTTAAGACAATTGTGCAATCACTAGTCCTCTCAAAACTTGACTACGGCAATGCCACAATCACAGGAGCCCCGAAAAGTCATGTTGCCCTCCTAAGAACTGTTCTCTATGCAGCTGCCGGGCTCCTCACAGGAACTAAATGGTTTGATCACATCTCACCTGCCCTCAAGAGTCTCAACTGGCTCACAATTGAAGGAAGATGTGCCTTCAAAAGAGATTGAATCACCCACAAAGCCCTTCACACAAAACCCCCCAACTAAATAGAATCTAAACTTTCTAGAGCACGAAAAAGCAGGGCACTAACAAGCTTCATCTCACTTCTTGTCTTACCTCTCAATGTGAGGACTAAATCTTCCCAGGTGCGCTCTTTCTCAGGAAATGCTCCTAGGATTTGGAACTCACTTCCCCTTGACCTCCGCTGCAACCCCTCCTTTTCCTGCTACAAACCTGATCTCTAAGCTCTACTACTCAACTACTACTACCTCAACATGAGCACAAGCTGATCCACATTCCCTAATTCCCTGCCCTCATCAACTAGACCTGCAGAGGCTGTTGTCTAACCTAAATGATGTTTTGTTATATAATTTTGCGACGACTAACACTACCTCAATTATACATTTTTAATACTTTCTTTACTTTATTGTTTTAAGTTTATTCTTTCCCATAATAATACCCACGTGTACATCGTGGAAAATTACTCACATAATATGTAAAGAGCTAATGATACCTGGGTTTTTTTTCTATACTTTTTGTGACTATTTAACACTACCCCAATTCTGTATTTTCTATGCTTTCTTTACTTTTTTGTATTAAGACTGGTCTGTTCTATATGAATCATACATGAACTTCGAGTAAACTTACTTACATAATATGCAAATCACTCTGATGACCTTGGGTCTAGCCAGCTCTACATAAACTCAAAAATAAATAAATAAATAAACATACAACTGTACATACATTCACCATGCATGCACCACACAATGCTATACCCTTCATACTGTACAACTCACAGGCACACATACATCTAGCACATGCATTTACCATGCACACTCTATATCCTTCATGTATTGTACCACTCACGGGCACACGTACGTCAGGCACACGGATTTACCATGCACACACTGCTAAGTACCACATTATCTTTGTAGTGTACCCTTCCCAGGGACACATACATCCCACTCATGCACTGTGCAGCACTTCACTACAATCCAACATAGGTCAAGGGGTGAGTTAGGCTCACAGAAGCGTTACTTTGAATGAGTGTGCCTCACTCCACTGACACAGGTTAGAAAGGACCTGTTCACTACTACTTATCGCTACACAGTATGCTGCCATCACCTCGCTCATGCTGCATAATTCCTGGTAGAGGCGTAAGCTTTTTACCACTATGAGGGTAGTGCTTTGAGTCCAACAAGACCATAATTCGTGAGACAGGCTCATGTCATGGTGCACACGCATGCTCAATATTTGCAATGACAGAGAAAATTAGTATTTGGGATCAAGACATCAGTACAGTTGGGGCACTGAGGACCGAGGTGCACGTTCATTAACATGCGGAGGACATTTCCATCCCAACAATGAGTATTCATTGTTGACCTACAATCAGGGTCGGACTGGCTACCAGGCGCTTTGTTGGGCTAGCAAGGTTGGGGCCGGTTTCACTGCTGTGGGGGCTGATTTCGTTGCTTGGACCTGCTGGCCACACTCCTATGTGCAGAGCTTCTAAATAAGTGATTGAAAACGAATTACATTTATACCAAGCTTGTCACACAAAGCAAAACAAAGTTGTGCAATGCTCTACCTGCCATTAATATGTGTCAAGAGGGCGTTCCATGGAAGGTGCATGGGCATTCCCATGCAAACACTTATGGGTTTTGATGCACATCCATAGCTACAAAGAAGTGTAGAAAGGGATTTGAGTCCGTCACCCGGCCTCCACAAGGCATGCATAACGAAGAAAGAAAATGTTTAATTTCTCCTTGTTTTTCCCACTTTGCAGGTATGCTGCGTTGTGCAACACACATACAGAGAGGACAACACCTTCAAGCATGGTGTTGATCAGGAAGATCTCCCTTCCAGTTCAAAACCTATGCTTCTCACGATGCAGCCACTCTTGCACTATGACTCAAGGGTGTCTGCATTGGCGCATGGCAGACAGTGTTCAGGCATACAGAGAGAGTGCACAGAGAGACCAGAACAGTGCTACATCTTAGGAGATATTGCGCTGTTCTGTTCACTCCTTTCAAACAAGGAAGCGCTGCAACTTTACTTGATGTCTGGCATGACTGCTATGTAAATCTGGGGCCTACTTTCTTTCTCTGAGGGTAACTTTCCTGCTCAAGCCAGGTTAGCAAAGGTGAGCTAGGATCACCACTGATACTGAAGCATGTTTACCTCTGTGAATTGTTCATTTTGGCTAGAAAGGAAGTTCAGCCACCTCTCATCTCAAGACTGGAATAGCCTAACACGCTGGGGCATATTATCAACTGCCAGCGATAAATATTAGTAAGCGTGCTTAGCGCGATTTTAGTTATCGCCGGCTATCGCTGTATTTTATCGCTTAGATAGCACGTTATTATCAATTGCTATCTCCAAGGCGATAAAAATTCCAGTGATAGCGCCGAAATGCTGGACTATCGCTGGTAATCCAGCGATAAAATTACATCAATAAGGGAATTCTTGGCAATAGGGAGATGTAGACTTAGCCTTAGAATCCACCTCCGTTTATAAATATAGCTAAGTCAGAAATATTGCAGACATTAGCTTACGGAGATAACCACGGTTAGCACCGCTTTTTATATCGCTATGGGCGTCCTGGGCCGGCTTGTTAATACAGAGTATTGCAGTTAGAGATATTTTCCGTGTTGTTTTGAAAAGAAATGCCTACTTTGCATCTCATTATCGATGCAAGGTGTGGCGTTTTGAGAACAGCTGCTAACATGCACTAATGCATGTTAGCACCGGCTTGGGAATAGGGCGGAAATATTATCTCCGCTTTTCTGGCTTTTAAAGCCAAAAAGCGGAGATTGGGCCCTTGATAATATGCCCCTCTGACTTTCTACAAATGGTGACTTATTTTAAGATTTGCATATCTTGTTTTAGATTGAATCATTTTATCACCAGGCTTGATTTGTGTTTGGATTAATATAGTTTATAAGCAAAGTGTGTTTATTTATTGGTATTGTGTATCTCGCTGAGCACCACGAGTCCAAAGCTATAAAAATGCAGATGCCACAATAAAAGGCGTAATTAAAAGTGCGACATCTTTATAATATAAATGTGTCGACTCTGCCTCTATTCAAACTAATGATACAGCTTGTGCGCGCGAAAATACAAGTTCCTTTCCATGATTTCAAAGTGATTTAATTTTTCGATGGCATATAATTGATGCGAAATCCATATTTATGCATTCTGCTCTCGGGAGACGCTTTCTCTTGTGAGGCATTTGCATTTATTGGGGAATCTTGAGAAAATAAACTTCTTTTAAAATTCAAAAGCTGTGCGTTGAGAGAATGCGATGCGCCGATAGCGTCTCCCTTACATTCGCCGAAGCATGATTTGTTCCGCCAGGCGCGCCATTGTACTCAAACTAGCAGCATTGATTCGGCCTTGTTGTGTGAGCTTTCTGGCGTCCTTTGAACAATGCTCTCGGAATGGGAATTCATCGCTGGCTCTGGTGTTATCCAGCACTCTGATCCCATAAGGGCTTTCTAATTGATCTGTCAATAGTTACTCAGCATCCCTTAATTCTCCTCTGACAAGTAATGCGGAAGGGACAAAGGCAGTGCTTGGTGCATTTCAAGGCAGGCTTTGGAAGTGTCTCCCGAGATGCTACATTTCATTGGAGGATTAATATGTATGTATTTCTTTGACAACATTTTGAAAGGCTAATTTTACACAGAGAATGTTGCTCAGATTACACCGAGTTGCATTAGAATTCCCGAGAGACGAAGAGAGATGCAATCGTAAAATTGGCACCTGCAGTGCCTTGCTGACGTTTCCAGCTGATTGCTGTATCCAACCCTGCATATTCATGAAGAACTTTTTTTAGTCTAGGTTTGCTTTTTCCCCCCCATTAATTACTTGACCCTGCAGTCACAGGAACCACATTTAGCCACCAGGTCGCAGATAACACTTAAGAGGGACAGGAAATTTACTGAGAGAGAATCTCCTGAAATGTGTGGTAAAACACTACAAACAACCAAATGGTCTGCTGCCATCCACCCTCCATAGAGACATGAAGTCAACCTTGTGACAGGAGTTACAGGCTATCAATGAATTAGGAGAGTAGGACTATATGGTGGTAGAAAGTAAGAAGATATGGGATAATGGGAGGAGGCAAGTAAAAGCGATGCTCACCAGAATCCAGCTGGCAAAAGCTTATCCTGAAGATCCTGGCTCCATGTCAGCACCCGTGAGAAGTCTTTCTTCTCCTAAAGGCATCTTTAGTTGCTACATGGGCTGCCTGTTGTAGGCAACCCTATTGTTACACCTTGTAAGAAATGACCCACCTCTGTGTCCCTAAAATGTATCCTGCAACGACTACCAGAATGACCTATCTGCAAACCCTACACCCTTATGAAGATACCACATACATACCCCTCAAACACAGAGTCTAAATCACAACCCTAAATAAGATGAAGTTTGTATTAATTTACTTTGACACTTCCTTCCTCTCAAAAGTCACCATTAAAAGTCAACTGGTTTCTTTAGCTGGTCTAGGAGCACTTGCTCATGCAGCTGGGCAATTAACAGCCTGCAATAGACACAGGTATGTATTTATGCTACTAATGTCGCTACTGTAGGGTCATGAGACTTTGTGCTGAGACCCTTGCGGTTCTGAGCGAACTCAACAAAGGAAGTGTATAACTGGCTGGGAGGTCTTAAGGTGTTAAATGTTTTGATATACTCAGAGAACAGTGTGTGATTTGTATGCAGAGGAATGAAGACGTACAATCCAGAGTTCCGTGTATGGCGTATTCATTGCACACTCCCAGGCTGGAGAGGATGCTACAACTGGTGACGAGTGCAGGATCTGTCAGAATGAATATCAAACATCAAAAGAGTACACCTCTGTTGCCCCAAGCAAATGGTGTTTTGGAACGAATGAGGGTGATCCTCAAAAGGGTAATCCAGTGAGCATCAATGGAGGAGATTGAATTAAAGCAAGTCCTGTGTCAAGCCCTCCATGATTAAGTCCTGGTGAAGCAGAAGCAAAATTGTCTATGGGTTGTGATATGCAAAAGACACATGGTGATGGCCCATTGTCCCAGACAGTCTATAACACATGCTAGTCAGAGATTGGAGAAGGCTGGGCTGGGCTGGGCCACCCCTTGGTTTTCCGACAGAGTAACTTCTGATTCTTCATCTTTGGCAGCAAATAAGGTGTCCCCATATACTATATAACACCAAAAATAATCGAGAAACACAGAGATCTGACTGTCCATCCCATGCTTACTCTACCTACTGGATCAGGGGTTTTGGAGGATCTTGATGTGCCTGAGTGCTATTTGAGCACTTCCTGAATTATTTTACTGGCTCCTTTTTCTATCCTCTGCAATGTGAGAGGATCTGTTCATTCGAAGAAAAAATTTTTGTGCTTTAGTTTTGCTCCCCCTACTTGTGATATATAAACCTAATCAAACAAGTGTACCCTGAGGAAGGTCTTTGCCTCGAACTGACCCCCATCCGAAACACCCGTCTGCACAGGCATATACCGTAACATATGCCATAACTGGAATATTTAAATACTCCAATGGGAGGGGCATAAATAAACCCTCTTATCAATGTTCAAATAAGTTAACATACCATTACAATGATGTTAAGAAACAATTATTGAAACAAAGTGTATGAAATGCTACATGTTTTGTCTTATGAATTTGTAAAGGGAATATCTTCCTTATAGATTCAGCATTGTTAGATGGTACATTTTGCTACTGTTCCTGTTTTTTGCAATTCTAAGTTGGTTTACTTTTAATTTTTAGTCTGTCAGTTGCATGAGTACAGTTATTGAATGAGTGAGAGTTGTGTTGGGGTGTGAGTGATTGTAAATGAATGGTGAGGGATGAGAGGACAAAAAGAATAAAAACAAACAAAGGAAAAAATGCAGAAATGAAATATTTGTATTCTTTTTTATATATTCTTTCTCAAATTATTTATAACATAAATGGATAATTAATACATTTAAATAGTGCATGTAGTGATGTGAGGTCTATTATTTGAATTCTCGATTCATGCTCATGATTCAAATGTCTAGTTTATAAGCAAGATATTTCCACTTTACGGAATATGGGGCAGGTGGCAATGTTCCACATTTTAGGGTGTTTATTTGGTACCACACATGATTAGTCACATTTAAATCATCTACCTCTGCGATCGTCAGCTCCTGCACTTACAAATGAGGCCGCCCAGCCTGACAGTCCATGTAGGAAAGTGCCCCTCTTTGACATGGTCACCCCGACTTTTTGCCTGGTATTTGATGTGATTTTGACTGAAAGTTGACTGGATTCCTGTTAACTAGGTCCCCAGTGCCAGATATCTTGCCCAAAACTGTGCAATGGCACCCCAGTTGCCAATATCTCTGGCACTCACTGTAGGTCCCTAGTATGTGGTACCCTTGGTACCTAGTGAAGGAGGCTAAAGAGGGACCTAGAAGGCTGCCACACGAATTGTGCCACCCTAAATGACCTCTCACCAAGCGCATTCACACTGACTATGACTGCATGCTACGTGTCTTCATGCAGACATACTGTGTGACATGCCCACAGACACTGCATGCAGTATGGGTAAGTCACCCCATGGCAGGCCTTACAGCCCTAAGGCTGGTTGCACTATACAACATAGGAGGACACATCTGCACAAGATATGCCCCTGTGGTGGTCAGCTCTATTGCTTCCAGTACAAGTGAACAGGGAAGCCATTTTGAGTACATGCGCTGGACACTGGTGAAAATGAGTTCCCCAGCTACATGATGGCTTCAGTGAAAATAGGGTTGTTTGGTATAAAACATGTCATATTAATGAACCCCCACTAATGCCAGTGTTTGATTTATTGATATATGCACCCAGAGGGGACCTTAGAGGTTCCCCTTGAAATTGTTTTAGCTCTCGATGTGCTAACTGGCTGATTTCTGCCAGTCTACCACCAGAGACAAGTTTCTGATCCCCAAGTGTGAGTGCCTTTGCTCTGAGGAGGCCAGGAGCCAAGCATGCTTGGCCTGGCGGTCCTTACTCACCCTCCCCGAGGATGACCTACAGATTAGCATTCCAAGACAACAAAGCTTTAAGGAGCCCACTGCCTTTGGTATGCAAATCTGGTTTTTCTCAAAAGAGAGGTAGCTGACCCGCTTCGTCCAGAGACCTTTGGCACCTGGACAGGCAGGAAAATTAACTAGTCGGATAGCTATGTAAACCCTGAGGCTAGTAGCACCCCTAAGGTGGGCTACCTGAAGTGGAGCTAACTTTTCAGAGTTAGCCATTTTGTAGATGGCAAACTTAGGAATGCTGAGACAGGGCTATGGACACTTACCCTAGGAAGTGGTCATATAGCGGGCTTAGTGACCCCAGGCATAAGTACCCCATTGGCTACTACTCTACACTCCACTATCACATCTAAATCCGGAATTTATGGGAGTCCCTGGCACCAAAAATGTAGATCCTGATGTCCTACAAAGAAAAATCAAATACAAGGAGATGATGGACAGATAGCTAAAACTTTTCAGACACTCACCCCCAGTCACAGAGCCCACTGCCTTTGGTATGCAAACCTGGTTTTTCTCACAAGAGGGGTAGCTGACCCGCTTTGTCCAGAGACCTTTGGCACCTGGACAGGCAGGAAAATTAACTAGTCGGATAGCTATGTGAACCCTGAGGCTAGTAGCACCACTAAGGTGGGCTACCTGAAGTGGAGCTAACTTTTCAGAGTTAGCCATTTTGTAGATGGCAAACTTAGGAATGCTGTGACAGGGCTATGGACACTTACCCCAGGAAGTGGTCATATAGCGGGCTTAGTGACCTCAGGCATAAGTGCCCCATTGGCTACTACTCTACACTCCACTATCACATCTAAATCCAGAATTTATAGGTGTCCCTGGCACCAAAAATGTAGATCCTGATGTCCTACAAAGAAAAATCAAATACAAGGAGATGATGGACAGATAGCTAAAACTTTTCAGACACTCACCCCCAGTCACAGATCCAGCTCAGGGTCCCACACCAGGTTGAATTCCCCCCCGCCCCCCCCCATTAGCAGCTGTCTATTCTCTTGTGAAGTAAGGTCCTTGAGGAGGTTGATAAGATACGTGTCCTGGGACTGGTTGGGGGTGTAAAGGTTAATCAAGGTGAAGGGTCTGGCGATTAATCTGGGATTTAAGTTTTAGGTAGGGTCGTTCCATGTCTTGTGCCACCTGAGCCCCTTGTAGGCATAAATCTGCCTTGATAAGAATGGCAACCCCTGCCGTCCTAGATAAGAAGGGCGCCCAGTATTGGGTTGGGTATTTGGGGTATGCCATGCAATGTGTGTCTGAGTTTAAGAGGTGTGTTTCTTGCAGAAAAATAATATCTGCGTCTGTAGCAAAAGATATCGCAAGACCTGGCGTTGCTTGTTGGGGGCATTGAGACCTTTCACATTAAGTGAGAGGAATATAATATGTGTCATATTTGTTCATGTGGAGTGCAACGAAGTGCAGTGCACCAGCCCTTGTCCAACAACTAATAGTGGAGTGCGCGTGTGAAGAAGAGTCCTGCTACATGCAGATGTAAGAATACGAGAGAGGCAGCAATGTGTTTCACCCCGTGTGTCCAAGAGCATGCAGTGTAGTACGCCCCCCGTGGTGAGGCAGAGTGATGGGAAGGAGTTACAGTGTCGACTACCCCCAAGGTCCCCGGAGACAGAAAGGTGGGGAAAGGGAAGGACAAACAAACAGTAAAAAATACAAAAAGGCCAACATGGCTGTAAAGTTCCATTCAAGTTCTGGGAAGGCCAATAAGTCGAGACCAGGGCCATTCTGAGGCAGTCACTCCCCATAGGGACATGTTGAATGGGTGGTGCCTGAGTAGGTCTTTTGTAGGTCGCAGTCTCTGGGCCTGGCAGCCAGCAATCAACATGGAGGGGAGAGGAGTCCTCCTGAGAACCTGGGTTAGCATTGAACCAACTCTATAAATGAATCGCCCTGTGGTTGGAAAATATGGAAAAACAACAATCTATCGAGAGGGACTGAGGGCTTTTTATGACAGGTCCAGCACCTTGCCCTAATCTATGTACAAATAACAGGATATGCAGTTCCTGCAGGAGAAAAATAAGGGAGAGATCCCAGAAAGGAAATAGTAGGTTGTCCTCTCAAAAGGAAGGAAAAGGGTGGAATCCCTCCTTTCTGAATTAGGGCCCTCACACCCAGCCCGCTGGGTGTCATGCTTCATCATAGGGCATGCTCCTCGTCTGGTCGGCGCTGCAATACCTGACGGGGATCACTATGAACAGGCTCTTTAACGGAGATCTTTTATTCCTTGCCGTTTGGTACAGTGGGTGTGAGGGACCTACAGAGTGTAGACATGTAGATGTAGGGGTCAATAGACCAAGTGAAATAAAACAGGAAAAAAAGAATCAGGCAGAACAACTTTAATGACCCTGACTTCCACCCAGATTAAAAGAATGGAGTGGTGACTAACTGCAATAATGCTACAGGATGTTGCGCTCAATCTCGTGAGGTTGACATATTTCGTGCCGTATAGTTGGGAAGATCTGGTGGCAATTCCTCAGGCCAACACACACAAAGAATAAGGGGTAGGAGAAAGGAGAGTCCCACTCGACCTCCAGTAACTACGTAAAAAACACACAAAGAAGGGGGACTATGTGTTCAGAATCGCCTTGCCCCAGAGTCGGGGAGACAACCAAAAGTTTTAAAACTTTTGGCAATTACTCAGGATCTAGTATGAGTGTATCAATCTACACTTAAAACCATGGTATTGTAGTGTCCTAACCTGAATATACCATGTGTGGTGCCTAAAGGTAAAGTACCTGTTGATGCGGTGGCCAACCTATGAGGAAATAGACAAAGTTTCAAACAAGAATAAACAATCTTTCTTGTGGTATTAAAGCTTTACTCTACTGTGTGTATCACCAACATGTGAAAGCATGCAGCATTAGTGTGCCTCATGTGGTGAATATAGCTGAATGTAAACTACAGTCAACCGATCATGGGCATAAGCAAGATTCTTGCATAGCCCTGGTCAAACATTTGTGGTGATAATGTAGAACCAAGTGGAAAAATCATAAGGTAGCAGTGGTGGTGAGAGCAATCAACTCACCTAAAAACTAATAGCGAATGGCCCCATCAAAATCCGGCAGAGAAATTACACTTTGAAGTAACCTGTGCCCTACAGGGGTAAAAAAGGGGGGGTAAAAGATGGCTATGTCATTAAAAACCAGTGTGCAGGCATTGTAAAACCACTGGGTGTGGAGGAACAACATTGCAGCCTCTCACGCGACGTTAATGAATAGTTAGGAGACATGTAGTCAGAAAGCTCGGGACCCCAAGTGGAGGACTCACGGTCTGTGTGATAACCTGCCACCAAGCACCCACAACCCCAACGTTTCCCGGTCCCGGAAGATTGAGACAATCTCCGTCAGGGGTGCTAGGGGGGGCGGCCAGTCATGCTCTGTCACAGGTGCGGACTCATGGAGCAGGTGCTCCCTGGAGATAGCGTATTACTGCTAATGTGTCCATTAACCTTACCAACTCACCTCGTGATGAGAAAACAGCAGGCCATTCTCTAGGCATGTGCGTGCAGAGATACTCACCATTGTACAATGCCAAGGTGACAATCGACCTAGCCCACACTGCTGTATCCGGGAGGTACAGCTGACAATCGTGTTGTGGGCGGAATTTGCAGAATTGTATTACGCAAATCTCCGCGAAACGGTAAAAATCTCCGCGAACACGCAGAAATTCTGCGAGCATGCGGAATTGCTTCTTCGCAATGCTTTTTTTCTGTCCGCAATCGCTGTTTGCGTGCTCAGGGGGAAATATCTCGTGAACACGCGAAGTAGCAAAAAAATTTGCGAAGTCACGGAACGCAGAATTTTGGGTAATTTGCGTTCTCCGCAGAATGCAAAATTACCCAAATTCCACGAGCGGACTGGAATTTACCGCCCAGGCCTACACTAAATACTTGCAGGACCAGGAAAACCTTATGGAAGAGAGAGGCCTGGAGGGCTTTATATGAAGCCTCCCAACAAAAAGATAACACTGCTTTTTGGAAAGCGGTAAACGCTCCGTATTTACAGAGTAGAGAGACAGATGTTATAGATCTAGCAATTACCGGGGAAACCTGGGTGAATCATTTTAAGAACCTTTATGATGGGAAAGTTAATCTTTCTGACCCTGTGATTTTTACGATGGAGAAGATGGGTAGTTTTCATGATAACAATCCATCTAGTGCATTCCCGTTAGGTATTACATTTAATTGTGAGGAGGTCACAAAGGCAATTAAGGACAGCCCTTCAGGAAAAGCACCGGGCCCGGATGGAGTCCCAATAGATATCTACAAAACCGAGATTGATCTTTGGGCTCCTATGTTAACAAATGTTTTAAATAATGCAAACCACCAAGGGTTTATACCGTCTTGGCCTGAGGCAATAGTTGTCCCAATTTTTAAAAAAAGGAGACAGAAATGGCCCCCCTTGCTACCGGCCAATTTCGTTACTTGATGCATTTATGAAGGTGGCGGGTCGGATAATTTTAGGATCCAAACATGGGCAGAGGACAATGATGTCATTTCAAACCTACAGTATGGCTTCAGAGCGGGCAAAGGTACAATAGAACAGGGACTAAACCTGGCATTAGTTATTGCTAAATACACTGAGGCCAAGAAGGGCAACCTTTTTGTTACCTTCGTGGACCTTAGCTCCGCTTTTGACTGTGTGGACCATGCAAAACTATGGTCAACACTAAGCGAAATGAGCATTGATAGTCAAATCCTCCTATTTATTAAAGAACTATACAGAGATGCAGGCGCAAGGGTACATTATGGAAGATTGGGTGAGTGCTCAGATAAGTTCTCCATTAGGAGGGGAGTGAGACAGGGGTGCATTTTAGCACCCCTTCTCTTCACCCTATACATCAATTCCATCGGTCAACATCTTAGGGAGTCACAGCACGACCATCCAATCATAATGGGAACACCAGTGCCAATATTTCTATATGCCGATGACGCTGCCATCATGTCTCGGACTAGTGCCGGCCTACAGAGGGCTGTTGTTAAATTTACTAATTTCATGAGAGATAGAGGGCTAAAAGTTAATATCACGAAAACATATACCATGTCGTGCGGCCTCGGGACAAAGAGGGCAACATGCCGAATTTTTCTCGATGGCAAAAGGATCGAGACCACAGAGAGATTCACCTACCTAGGAATAAACTTTGACAGGAAGGGTAGCTGGCATGCAGCATTGACCGCAAGACAACTAGCCTTTTCTCGGGCCATAGGTGCTCTGACCAATTTTGTGGCCAAATTAGGTGGAAGACCTGTGAGAGAACTGATCCACATTTATAAAGCAGAATGTGTTTACAAAGCTACATACGGCTCAGGCCTCTGGGGGATTCAAAACGCACAACGGATACAACACTGCGAAAATCAGTACATTCGCTATTTATTAGGGGCCCCCAAATCTACAGCCACTTTTATCGCACACATTGAAGTAGGCCTACCTTATATTTCAGACATTATAAAAACCTCTCCTTCACTACTGTGGCACAAGGTATGGGTTACTCCTGAGACATCCCTAAATTGAGATCTAATTACCGATTGCCTTAAACTCGATGGAGAAGCCAATATTAAATGGCTCTCCTATGTAAAAAATATGCTGACCGAGATTGGGCATCCAGAATTTTTTACGAGGCCCTCGAGCTTGGAAGTCGTGTCTAGAGGGTCACTAAAAAAGATGGTTTTTGACCATTTACCTAACAAGAGGTGGAGCTTGGAAAAAGTTAAAAGTACAGTTGGTGGATACCAGCAAATTACCATCTGTGAAGGGCCCCAACAGTGTCTTTTATCTGAGCCAAGCCCCTATGCCCGCATGTTACTGACCCGTTTTAGGTTGGGCACCTTTTTCTGCTTCATCACTTTTCCAGACTGTAACAACTGGTCAAGGGAAAATCTAACATGTCCATGTGATGACACTTCTTTCCAATCTAACATCCATTGTGTACTGTTCTGCAAACTTTATCAGGTACCAAGGGGTGTTTTCTTGAAACCTATTTAAAGGGCTTGGGGGATCCGTACCTGCAGATCAGCATTCATTAAGTTGCAACAGTTAGAAAATGACTCCGTGACCTATGCAGTATCCAGTTTTATAAAACTCGTAATTAGGTTCCCGAACTCAATGTAATGATGATGAAAACTAACCCCTTTTTTCTTTTATTTCTTGGAATACTAGGCTATTAAACTTTATATGACTATATATACCTGATTAAATTACTTATGACATGATCAACACCGTCTAATAAGCTTTTAAAATTGATGAACTGTTATAAATGAATAATTTATATTTAACGTTTATGGCACTTTATAATGTATGCTTTTATGATTTTGTACCTCCGCCTCAAGGGAGGGAAAGTGTCACCGGTCATATTGGGAGTATGTAGGTTCAGATAACCTACCTGGGTGCCATATTGTAAGATGCATATGTACACTATGGGGCTATGTAAGGCTAGTGTGAAGCCCACATTGCCAACGGTTAGGCTGGTAACACAGAGTGTATGTGTCACTTGATCTTTTAGCCCTGAGGTGCCCATAGAGGTGAGTGTAAATAGGAGTTGCAGAGTGGACTTGGTCGAAGTAAGCTCAAGTGGTGATTGTCCAAATGGTGTAGTGGTGGACATAGTTCCGTGAAATCTATGTCAGTTAAAGATTAAGTGATAGGGTTCATACCTTTATGAAATGGAGCAGAGATTTTCTGTATAAAGGTTATGAGACTGTATAATGCCCAACAGTAGTTATCGAAAGGGCCAATAAATCAATCAGTTACCTTATGGTTGAAGGTGTATAGCCTAAGGTAATGGTCCCTATATCTGGTCCCTATATCTGTAGTGCGATGTATTGTAGACACTACAGTGTGTTAATATTGGTGTATCAGGATCTTGAATTTCTTCGTTTAGTCCATGTTTATCAGTGTCTAAATGGTGGACCCAACTTTGTTCGATCCTCAACAGTGCCCTTGGGGTTATCGATGAATGTGATTCCAAAATGACCCACCTCAGAGTATTAAGGGGGTGCTGGGTTGTCTCAAAATGAGTGTACAGTCTCGTAGTTACTTAATGGTATCTACTGTTGCTTTTGTGTTCAGTATTGCATGTCTTAGCCATTCTGGTGGTCATTCTGACATAGCAGAGGTTACAGGGGCATGAGATCATATAGATGCAATTAGCTGTGTTGCAGTTAGTGTGTTTTGTCAATTTCCAGGTGAAGGTATTGGAAAAGGATATTTCCTTAGTGGGTGTTGTCAACGGACACACTGCACAGAAACCACAAGGGTAATGGCCTGTCCCGGGAGGGAGATCCCATAATGGTCTCTGTATGGGGATGGTTTTGTTTTTTGGCTTAGTATAGATAAGCATATCTTTCAAATTGATGGCAATTGAATGCAAACCTTGGTGTAGGAAGTTGTAAGTTGAGGATACCCCAATGCTTCTTTATGATATTTCTGATCCTATTTGAATCCAGTGTAAAGGAGGTAACGCATGTTAGTGCCTCTGTCGGGTCTTTCTTATTGGTTTCTAACAGGGCCTCTCTGTTGCTATTCCTCTTCTTTTCATGGCGTGTGCTATTTTGTGTTGGGTTGTATTCTCTTTTTGACAGGTTCTCTGCTAAGTTGGTTGCTTCTGTTTTGTAGTCTTGAATTGAGCTACAATTTCTTCTAATGCGGAGAAACTGGCCAAAGGACACATTTTCTCTGAGGGCCCTGGGGTGGTGGCTACTGAACAGAAGAAGACTGTTACTGTCAGTTGTTTTTTTAAACAGCATGGTGCTAAATTGACCTTCTGAGATCCTGTTGTTTAGGTATAGAAAGGATACCATGGAGTCCGATATAGTATGAGTGAATCTGAGGTAGGGATTTAAGGTGTTAATCCATCTGCAGAAGTCATCGCAACTGGTCTAGTCACAATTCCAGAAAATCAGGAGGTCATCGATGAACCTCTTCCACAGTTTAAGGTTGTCATTGTAGGGATTGATGGGATTAAAAGGTGACCTCTCCTCAAAGGCAGCCACATACAAACAAGCTACACTAGGAGCAAATATGCTGTTCATGGATGTCCTCTGGGATTGATGTTACAGTTTGTTATTATATTCAAAGAAGTTTTCGGTGAAGGCCAGGGTGGCACACTCCAGGATGAACGGAACTGGTGTCTGCGAGTTCCACTCAGTGCTGTTAAGGGCATCCTCAATCACCTCCAAAGTGGGACATTGAGGGATGTTTGTGTACAATGCCTCAACGTCCAAGGTGACCAACAGGTTGATCTCCTCAGGGCATTGGACCCCCTCAATCAGGCGTAACACATCACTCATGTCAAGTAAAAAGGAAGGTGTTTTCCTTACTAAGGGCTGTAGGAAGTGGTCACAACACCTAGATAATGGTTCGAGCAGTGAACCAATTCCAGATAATATGGGTCTTCCTGGGACCAGGCTAGTGCCCTTGTGAATTTTAGGCAGAATATAGAAGTAGGGTGTTTTCTGATCTTTCGTGATGAGGAAATCTACCTTCTTCTTACTAATCCAGCCTTCACTTTCCTCTGTGAATACCATCATGGATATTAGGGTGATGAACCGTTTGGAAGGGTTCTCAGTAATGGGCGTGTAGTATCTGTCATTACTGAGTTGACGTAAACTTTCAGTATCATAATCACTGGTAGACATAATCACAGTTGCACCCCCCTTGTCAGCTTGCTTAATGGTTATGGTGGGATCATCAGCCAGAGATCTCACTGCTGCCGTTTCACCTGCGGAAAAATTGTGGAAGGGGGCATAGGGTGTGTCATTTGCTAGGTCCTTGAGCACTCAAACATTAATATTTTGTTAGGCATCATGCTACTCTTCGTCTTGAAATCTGTAAATTTTAGGAGTTGGAAGATACCCTAAGCCTTTCCGTTGGACTCCTGTCTCAGGGTCCGTTAAGTTCCTGGGGGAGAGGTTCACTATTAGTTTCTCTTCCCCCTGGTCAAGCTCCTCGGATCGACTGAGTTCTGTGTCTGTTCTTGCCAGTGTACCTGCTTTTTATTATATGCGAGTTCCACTCAGTGCTGTTAAGGGCATCCTCAATCACCTCCAAAGTGGGACATTGAGGGATGTTTGTGTACAATGCCTCAACGTCCAAGGTGACCAACAGGTTGATCTCCTCAGGGCATTGGACCCCCTCAATCAGGCGTAACACATCACTCATGTCAAGTAAAAAGGAAGGTGTTTTCCTTACTAAGGGCTGTAGGAAGTGGTCACAACACCTAGATAATGGTTCGAGCAGTGAACCAATTCCAGATTCTATGGGTCTTCCTGGGACCAGGCTAGTGCCCTTGTGAATTTTAGGCAGAATATAGAAGTAGGGTGTTTTCTGATCTTTCGTGATGAGGAAATCTACCTCCTTCTTACTAATCCAGCCTTCAGTTTCCTCTGTGAATACCATCATGGATATTAGGATGATGAACCGTTTGGAAGGGTTCTCAGTAATGGGCGTGTAGTATCTGTCATTACTGAGTTGACGTAAACTTTCAGTATCATAATCACTGGTAGACATAATCACAGTTGCACCCCCCTTGTCAGCTTGCTTAATGGTTATGGTGGGATCATCAGCCAGAGATCTCACTGCTGCCGTTTCACCTGCGGAAAAATTGTGGAAGGGGGCATAGGGTGTGTCATTTGCTAGGTCCATGAGCACTCAAACATTAATATTTTGTTAGGCATCATGCTACTCTTCGTCTTGAAATCTGTAAATTTTAGGAGTTGGAACATACCCTAAGCCTTTCCGTTGGACTCCTGTCTCAGGGTCCGTTAAGTTCCTGGGGGAGAGGTTCACTATTAGTTTCTCTTCCCCCTGGTCAAGCTCCTCGGATTGACTGAGTTCTGTGTCTGTTCTTGCCAGTGTACCTGCTTTTTATTATATGCGAGTTCCACTCAGTGCTGTTAAGGGCATCCTCAATCACCTCCAAAGTGGGACATTGAGGGATGTTTGTGTACAATGCCTCAACGTCCAAGGTGACCAACAGGTTGATCTCCTCAGGGCATTGGACCCCCTCAATCAGGCGTAACACATCACTCATGTCAAGTAAAAAGGAAGGTGTTTTCCTTACTAAGGGCTGTAGGAAGTGGTCACAACACCTAGATAATGGTTCAAGCAGTGAACCAATTCCAGATACTATGGGTCTTCCTGGGACCAGGCTAGTGCCCTTGTGAATTTTAGGCAGAATATAGAAGTAGGGTGTATTCTGATCTTTCGTGATGAGGAAATCTACCTCCTTCTTACTAATCCAGCCTTCAGTTTCCTCTGTGAATACCATCATGGATATTAGGGTGATGAACCGTTTGGAAGGGTTCTCAGTAATGGGCGTGTAGTATCTGTCATTACTGAGTTGACGTAAACTTTCAGTATCATAATCACTGGTAGACATAATCACAGTTGCACCCCCCTTGTCAGCTTGCTTAATGGTTATGGTGGGATCATCAGCCAGAGATCTCACTGCTGCCGTTTCACCTGCGGAAAAATTGTGGAAGGGGGCATAGGGTGTGTCATTTGCTAGGTCCTTGAGCACTCAAACATTAATATTTTGTTAGGCATCATGCTACTCTTCGTCTTGAAATCTGTAAATTTTAGGAGTTGGAAGATACCCTAAGCCTTTCCGTTGGACTCCTGTCTCAGGGTCCGTTAAGTTCCTGGGGGAGAGGTTCACTATTAGTTTCTCTTCCCCCTGGTCAAGCTCCTCGGATCGACTGAGTTCTGTGTCTGTTCTTGCCAGTGTACCTGCTTTTTATTCCCTCTTCTTTGCCCTCTTCCTCTGCCCCAGCCTCTGCCTAACAAAGGTGAGTTATTGCCTAGGAAGAATTGTGGTGATCCTTGTGGGTACCCTGGGAATTGCCAAATAGGTGGACCCTGAATTGTTGCTGCCCCAACTTCCAGTGCTAGAGTCACTATTTGAGGAGGATCCCCTCCTTGAATTATCTGTGCCCTATATCTGTGACTTTTTTATGTCCTTTTGTAGTTTACTGATTTTTTTTATCATAAATTCTTTATTTTCCATGATCACATTATTGATCTCTGTAAGTTTTGAATTAAATACCATTGTTTGGATTACTGTCTTGAGGGCACTCTCTGCTATCTGTATTCTAGCAAGGAGGGCATCTGCTATCCTTTTTGAGGTGTTTATAATAAGGATGTGCAAGTCCCTAGCACATTTCCACAACACTAGGGACCATTCCTTCTTGAAAACAGCATCGTCCAGAAAGAGGCGCAGAAAGTTATTAACAATTAGACCATTTGGGGCTATATTCACCTGCACATATTCAGTCATCATTGCCCCATGTAAGGTGGTTTTGAGCCATTCCCGCTTCAATACGGTCAGTGATGTCCAGTCCTCTGACTGAGTACCTGATGCCGAACTGCTGTCGGCTCCTAGGATGGAGGGTGTTTTTAAAATGTCTGCTACCATATCGTCACCGAAACTGAGTCCCTGAGTTTCCTCCATCTTAGTTAAGGTGGAGTGTGGGAGCTTTGCTGATCAAAAGAGAGGGACTGAGGGCTTTTTATGAGAGGTCCAGCATACATGCCCTAATCAAAGTACAAATAACAGGGTATGCAGTTCCTGCAGGAGAAAAATGAGGGAGAGATCCCAGAGAAGAAATAATGTGGGTTGCCAGTCCATCATCGCATGTTCATAATGCTTCCTATATCCAATGCACATTTCACCATATAGTGCTCTCCTTCACTGGGTCTGTCAATCTGCAAATGCTCCCCCCAATAAGCAGACCGTGGCCTTCTGGAATTGTGCAGTGGTGCACTCCACAGCCTAGCCAGCCTTATTGATTTGAAATGGAAAGGAGTTACCCACAGGCAAAGTGCACTCTTCAGACAGACTTTTATTCCAAACAGAGCAGTGTCGCCTCCCTTCTCTGTACCATTTTGGGTCCTGGGGACTCAATTTCTGGGGCATGAAGGCAGAGCAGATTTGCTAAGGCTTGGGAGGAGCGGTGTTCCTGCCAAGAAACAGAAAACTGCAATGTCCTGGGGGTGTGTACTCCAGGACATTGCTGGAGCCAGCCCTGGGGAGTGGCAGTCCCCAGGACCATGTATATGTCCAGGGCTGTGGGGGAGTTATTAATAATCTATTTGCCCCAGTGAGCTGGCGTCCCCGGGTCAGTGGTGCAGGCTTTAGGGTCTCTCCAGCATTTATGGAAATTTAAGAAACGGTGTGCCCAGGGAAGGGGGCAGTCCCGAGGGCTTGTCTGGGTGGCCTGGAGGCCCCCAGGCATTATTATCTTACTTAGCCCCGGGAGGTGGTGCCCCCCACGGATGGGCCCCACATTAATATTTGCACCGGCCTGCCCCCGGGACATGGCCCACCTCGAAACCTAGATTGAACGTAGCACTAGCACCTGCGCTTCTTCTTTTAAAAAGTTTGGAGGGCGACGTTCATCCAATGAGACTCCAGCTGAAAATGTTTTTCTTTAATGCTTTTTGGGCCCTTGGGATCCCTGTGGGACCCCTTTTGGAGGCTAGGGGGTTGAGGTGTCTTTACCCTGACCCCAAGACAGCTGTCAACACTTCCTGGTTTGAAGTGTTGGCAGCCAATCAGATCTCAGCACAATATTTGGAGGGTCAATATATATACAACTCGGACTTGTTTTGAATAACTCCAAAACTACTGAATGGATTTACACCATTTAACACAAAGGTCACTTTCTGGACCATTGCTACATTTCTGCCAAATTTGCTGTAATTCCATTCAGCAGTTCGGGCTGTGGCCGTGTCTAAAGTTTCCCATGGAAATCAACCCCCAATTGACGGATCTTCGCAACATTTTCAAGAAAACAACTGACACGAATGGCAAATTAGTAGATTAGAAGATTTGTCAAACTTTGCCAAATTTATTGCCAAGAAAAAAAATGCTCTTTCTATGGAAACTACATCCTAATATAACTCTTCATGCCAGTAAGTAATATATATATATATATATATATATGACGGCTCCAATCGTTCTTCTTTGCCAAAAAACGATAACGCACTCATGGGGGTTATGTAGCAGCAGTTTATATTCGGCTACGGACAAGAAACAGACGCGTTTCAGACCTAAAAGTCCTTCGTCAGTGTTTACAATTACATGTCTTTCCGACACATTATATATACCTCACTTCCTGTTGATGAAAAGGAATGATGGACAATTAGTTTCACATCCTAACGGGCAGCCATTACTAAGTGGGTTATTTTCTTCAAACAGTTACACATTTCCAATGTGTCATTTCCTCTACATTATACTTTTGCCGGTCTAACTGTGTTTAATCTCGCTGTGTATCAGCATGTCACCGGCATCACTGTTGCCCCATTTGCAGATATTTACAATTTATTTACAGAAATTAGAACACCCTAATAAAACAGTGCGATCATCCATCCGTTACACAGGGGCCTTTGCAGATTCTATGTGCAAAGCACTTGTGTCATTTCTCAATTGATAACTTTGTCCCCAGTCGGTGGTATATGGTGTAATCTAGCAGTGTATCGGCACGTCACCGACTGCTGTAACGTTAACATGATCGCAGTGTAAGATACAACACCCATGTGACACAATTTTAATCAAATATAATAATTCAATCTCATGATTTAGTCCAATCAATTATAACAAATTCAACTCTCACAATTTAGCCGTGAATCGGCTTTTATAAATTCACATTTGACCCCAAACTCCACCTTTTAATCCATCTCGGTAAGTCGGCTGCTAAGCCTAGTTGTATCTACTGGTCAAGATGGCCACAGTCCAACATTGCAATGATTTTAACTGCCAATATGTGGATGGGTGTGAGAAAGGAAGAGAGGAATAAGCAAAAAAGATTATATAAAATCAATGTAAAGAGATTCTCATACAGAAGAGGAGAAGAAAGCAAGAGAAAAGATTGATTACCATAGCCGTATATCTCTACAAGGATTAATGTTCTTATTTCATAGAATCTTCCTTGCGGACTTTTGACTCCGAATAGCACCAACCTGTCGCATAGTTATCTTCCTAGATGTACTATAAGTTCCTCTCCAATGTTCAGCCCACCTGGCTGTTTAGTCTGCATGTCTATTATGTGGCGCGACTCTAGTCTGCGTAGACGTGTCAATCTATCCCCCCCTCTGGGATTAGATGGTACATGGTCCAGTCCGAAGTATTGGAGTAACTCCCGATTGCTGTGGTGTACCTGAGCGTAGTGCCTGGCCACAGGATAAGATACATCCTTATTCATTATGGCCCATTGATGTTCCAACACTCACATCTTCACACTATTAATCGTACTCCCTATGTACTTCAGGCCACAGGGACATACAAGACAATACACCACTTAAGGTGTTGTACAGGTGATGAATTGCTTAATCTTTTTGGGTTGGGCTGGGCCTGGAATTGGATAAGAGAGAACCCTCCGGCTATTTTCGCATGCACGGCACTTTCCACAAGGAAAAAACCCTGCCATGTCCTTAAGGGTGCCCTGTACAGTCGTTTTAATTGGTGCTAGATGGCTGTGTACTACCATATCTTTTATGGATCTTGATTTTCGAAAGGTAATGAGCGGCCTTTCAGGAACGTCACATCCGATCACTGGATCAGTGCGTAGGATGTGCCAACTTCTCAAAAGCATGCCCCTGAGTGCATTAGCCCCATCTGAGAATGTTGTAATCATCCTGAATTTGTTCGCATTTTCAGAGTCTTCTTTTCTTTTTTGATTGCAAACAAAAAGTTGTTGCCTAGGAATCCTGGCCACTTTCTTAAAGGTTCTATCTAGCATGTCTTGATCATACCCTCTCATGCGGAATCTCTGCACGCTCTCCTTTGCTGCTGCCATGAAGTCAATATCACGAGAGCAGTTCCTTTTAAGCCTCAGTAGTTCACCATACGGTATACTTCGCACGAGACTGAGTGGATGGCTGCCGTCGGCGTGGAGTATACTGTTCCCTGCCGTCAGTTTTCTATAAAGGGCAGTCTGCAGTTTATCATCACTCACAAATACTTTCAAATCTAAATAATGTACTTGTTCACTACTGATGTCTGCAGTGAATTTTAAGTGTAGATTGTTTCCATTCAGATCCACAATAAAATCATTGGCTTCTGTGGAGGAGCCCCTCCACACCACGAACAAGTCGTCAATGTAACAACGCCACATTACAATATGCTCAGCCCATTTCATGTTGTCCCCGGTGAGGGCCACCTGCTCCTCCCACCAGCCTACGAAAAGATTCGCGTAGCTGGGGGCGAAGCAGGTTCCCATCGCCGTCCCTGAGGTCTGTTTATAGAATGTATTTTCTAACGTAAAAACAGGAACTCATTCATATCCAGCATAGACTTATTCCGCCATTTGGTCAAAAGATCATGATACATTTTCCTGCTGTGCTCATATTCCTCTTTATTAGTGACAATATAATTGTCTGAATCTTCCAGTTGTCGAAGGGATTCTTGGCAATACTGGTCTCTAGTTAGCAGAACAATGTTCCCCCCTTTATCGGAGGGTTTTACAATGATCTTTTCATTCTTCTGAATGTTAGCTAAGGCGTCCGCTTGTTCCTTGGTCAGATTGTTATTACTCTTCCAGTTCCTTATTTTGTTGGTACTGGTTCTGAATTTGATTAGATCCTGTATCACGGCCTCTGAAAAGGTGTCTATAGCGTCATAAGGGATCTGGGGGTTGAATTGTGAAGGCGCTCGAAAGTTTGTCAGGGGTGATTGTTGTTCAACACTAACTTGGGTCCCCAATGTTTGAGTTTGTTCTGCCCTGAGTTCTTCCAATAGCTGAACTGAATTCAAGTCCTTTACAGTCAACATATCAGTAGGTTGTACAGTTATCTTTTTTTTCGATTTTCGTGAATCCAAGACGCTAGGTTTTGTTTTATAAAATTTGTGCAGTTTCATTTTCCTGGTTAGTTTAAAGAGGTCAATCCTTGTTTGTGTGAATTCCAATTGGTCACTCGGGCAAAATGTGAGGCCCAACTGTAAGGTATTTTCTTCAACCTCCGTTAGATTTTGATCGGTTAGGTTGATGATAGTCAGATTTTCACTGGGATCTACCACCTGTTGCCCTTCTTGCTGGTATTGTAATTCACCGCCTTGCCTCTTCCTCTTCCTCTGCCAGCCGCCCCTCCAGGTTTTTCGTCGTCTTCTGGGGGTTTGGTTTTCCCCCCTCTGAGCCAGGTCTTTTGGATAAGGTTGAACTCCAAGTGAAAAGGATTCTTCCGTATTTGACTTGCAGTTACTGGTCCCTCATCTCCAGATGGTTCCTCATCTGTGACACTGGATTCGGATGTTGCCGGTTCAACTGCTGGCACTGTGATCTGTTTTTTCTTCATGGCTGCTCTTACGCCATCATACTTCTTGGAAAATGTTAGTATTCTTCCCGAAGCGTAATCACGCTCATCCCGCTCAAATTTCTCTTGTTTTCTCGATCTTATTTTTAACTCATATTTCATCAGCCTCTTTTTCATATCCTCTCTCAATTGTTGCACTTTGGTTTGATCTTCTTCCTTCAAAAGCTCCTTCTCCAGGGAGGCGATCTCTTCTAGGGCTTTCATCCGATCACTCCAAGCAAACTTTACGAGGAGGTCCAGCATAGCTTTGCATGATGCTGCTGTTAACTCCGCCCATTGCTCTAATAACATGGGATCCGGGCTTTCATAAGCCGGAACAGTGTATATTCTGAGCCCTCTTGGGACTCTATCAACGTCCATGTAGTTTTGTAGCGAGGTGGCCTCCCACCATTTTCTAATCTCTTTTTCACTACATCTCTCCAATTTGTTAAATAACATCACAAGGGTACTGTGAGACCTTGTCCCTCCACCCCCTGAATCGGGTGTAATTCGTACAGTGGGTGTTCTCTTCTTAAAGATGTCCAATGCCGCCTCCCGGCGGTCCGTTTCATCACACATCTTGTTCGTTTTTAATTGGTGCCGACGCGGGAAGCCTCACCGCGTTTTGCTATATATATATATATTACCTACTGGCGGTCGCCAGTAGGTAGTTATAGTTAGGACCTATTTTCCATAGGAAATCTGCAACATTCTATTCCCAATATCTTTAGCGCCGATTGACGAATCTTCGTGAAATTTTTAAAACTAGTGGGGTGCTCTGGTCTGCTCCTATCCTCAATGTTTCACGGTGATTCTTCAAGCAGGGGCCGATAAAAAAAGGGGTGTCCCAAAACATGTTTTCCCCATGCAATTTCCCATAGGAAACTTTAGCCGCAGCTACAGCCCGAACTGCTGAACGTAATAACACCAAATTTGGCAAAGAGGTAGCCCCTGGTTCAGAGTCGTGCCTTTCTGTTAAATGGTGTAAATCTGTTCAGTAGTTGCTGAGAAAATCAAAAGTAAAATTATATATATATATATCTATGGCCGCGCTTTATCCGCGCACCCTCTCGATGACAAGCTGTATGCTAATTGGCTGTCAATACTCCAAACCAGGAAGTGTTGGCAGCCATCTTGTGCCTTGGTAGAACCGATTCAGAAAAGGGGGTGGTGATGAACAGAGTGTCTGAATTAAGCAGACCACTCTTACCCAGTCCAAAGATCAGGGCTTGATCCATCACCGTTATTTAGCTCACTGCCCCATCCCAGCTCAGAACCTGGCTATATGCAAATTAGTCTGTCCCTGGCCCAGTGCATCATGGGAACAGGGCAGACCAAACTACCAAGCCAATTCTTCACCAGAAAGGAGACAAGCTTCCGGGGACCGGTTTCTGCCATTTCAGGCGTCGTCGGCCCGGCTTGCTTGAATCCTGATGGAGCAGTGAGCAAGGGACTAATGTCTGAGTATACCCTTCCACGCTTATGGTGGACAAAATGATTCAGAAAAGGGGGTGGTGATGAACAGAGTGTCTGAATTAAGCAGACCACTCTTACCCAGTCCAAAGATCAGGGCTTGATCCATCACCGTTATTTAGCTCACTGCCCCATCCCAGCTCAGAACCTTGCTATATGCAAATTAGTCTGTCCCTGGCCCAGTGCATCATGGGAACAGGGCAGACCAAACTACCAAGCCAATTCTTCACCAGAAAGGAGACAAGCTTCCGGGGACCGGTTTCTGCCATTTCAGGCGTCGTCGGCCCGGCTTGCTTGAATCCTGATGGAGCAGTGAGCAAGGGACTCATGTCTGAGTATACCCTTCCACGCTTATGGTGGACAAAATGATTCAGAAAAGGGGGTGGTGATGAACAGAGTGTCTGAATTAAGCATACCACTCTTACCCAGTCCAAAGATCAGGGCTTGATCCATCACCGTTATTTAGCTCACTGCCCCATCCCAGCTCAGAACCTGGCTATATGCAAATTAGTCTGTCCCTGGCCCAGTGCATCATGGGAACAGGGCAGACCAAACTACCAAGCCAATTCTTCACCAGAAAGGAGACAAGCTTCCGGGGACCGGTTTCTGCCATTTCAGGCGTCGTCGGCCCGGCTTGCTTGAATCCTGATGGAGCAGTGAGCAAGGGACTCATGTCTGAGTATACCCTTCCACGCTTATGGTGGACAAAATGATTCAGAAAAGGGGGTGGTGATGAACAGAGTGTCTGAATTAAGCAGACCACTCTTACCCAGTCCAAAGATCAGGGCTTGATCCATCACCGTTATTTAGCTCACTGCCCCATCCCAGCTCAGAACCTGGCTATATGCAAATTAGTCTGTCCCTGGCCCAGTGCATCATGGGAACAGGGCAGACCAAACTACCAAGCCAATTCTTCACCAGAAAGGAGACAAGCAGAACCGAGGCACAAGAAAGCAGAGAAAAAAATGTGCAAAACACGAAAAGAGGGCAGGGTAGAAACACCCTGACCCTCTAGGCCTGCTTATGGGGTGCCACAAGGACCCCCAGGGCCCAGTTTTTTTAATTTTTTTTAAGAGTCAGCAAAATCCACGCAGGGTGCGCAGATCCTGCTTATAAAAAAAACGAAGCACGGGCTTCCGCGCTTCGTTGCTAATTAGCCCCCAGGGGGCCAAGTCCCAGGGGTACTGTGTTTCATGTAATGGGGGGCCCAGAGGGGCCCCCCAGCCCCGGGGACTGCCACCCCGGGGATTTTCTGAATTAAATGGAGGTTCTCAGCCCCTCCAGCCCCGGGGACCGCCACCCCGGGGGCTTCTAAAACATGGGTGGGGGCTCAAAGGCCCCCCAAGCCACGGGGACCACCACCCCGGGGCTTTATGAAAATATGTGCGTGGTCTCACAGCCCCCCAGCCCTGGAGACCATCACCCCCGGGGCATTGAAATATATGGGTTGCAGGCTCAAAGGCCCCCTCAAGCCCTTGGGACCGCCATCCCCTGAGGCTTTTTGAGAATATATGCAGGGGCTCACGGCCCCCCGCAGCCCCCGGGACCACCACCCCCGGGGCTGTTTTAAAAAAAATTACACCTGTGTGGGGGGGCTTGAGCCTCCCCCATAAGCCCCGGGGACCGCCACCTCCCTGGGGCACTAAGAGGTTAAATCGGGGGATCACCACCCCCGGGGCTTTAAAAATGTTGGGAGGGGGGCTGAGCACCCCCCTCCTGGAGCCCTTGATGGCCCTGGGGAGCGCCACTTCCCAGGACCGGCTCATGCAGTGCCTCGGGGTGCCCACCCCATGGACACTGTAGTTTGCTATGGAAGGGCGCGGCTCCCGCCCTGCCATAGCAAACTTGGTTTGGATTTTGAAAGAGAGAGCAGGGAAACCTGTTCTCTCTTTCAAAATGCAAACCAAATTGCTTTTCCACACGGGGAGCTGCATCTTAGCAGCTCCCCATGTGACAAAGCTATGCCGGCTCCCGCAATGCCGGCTCCCGATTATGGCCACGGAAGGGGGGCTAGGCGGCCCCCTTCCCAAATTTAAGGTATTTTAAAAAAGAATTTGAGGGCATGCCCTGGGGGATGGGATCCCCAGAGCCCAAAAATTAGCCCCCCTTCTTAAAAAAACAACAAAAAACAGCATTGCGCTGGAGGCCACGCCCCCTCCTTTCAGCACTCTGCAAATGCTCCCCCTGGCTGGGGAACGAATTCCCCTTGAATACTAGAGGTCCCTGGGGGCCAACTAGCCCACCAGGAACCTCCAGCATGCGCCAGGGGGCTGTGTTGCAGAGAGGTGTTCTGAGGCCTCGTCCCTTTTTACACCTCTCTGCAAGGCAGCTCTGTGGCGCTTAGTAGAGGTAGCTGGCGGGCTAGTTGCAGGCCAGGGACCGCACCAAATTCAAGGGGAGTTAATCCCCCAACTTAAAATGCGCCACTGGCGCGTTTGCACAGTGGTGAAGGGAGGGGACGGGGCCTGAGGTGACGTGTGCAAACACGCCCTCAGACGCGTTTTAAGAGGTAGTTTGATTCCCCCTGCCCTAATATATACTAAGGGTTTACAGAGGAGGTCATGTTAAACACAGGGAGACCCCCAACGCATAGTGTTCCGTAGTGTATGTAGGTATTTTCACTGTATTCTAAGTGTCTTTTAACATAGCACTGGCTCTAGGACTGGTTAGTCAGAGTCAGTTACCACCAGTATCCATCTGAAAAAGTTGAGGGTACAGGATGATTTTGCAACAAGGCTTCTTTCTGCTCTTCTGTTTGTTCTTTCTGCACGTTTTCCTTCTTCCTGCACTTTTCTTTGTCTTTGTTGACTTCTGTTGCTTCTTTCTGCATTTCTTTTTTTTCTTTCTGTGCCCTTTTTCTTCTTTCTTCACATGTCCTATCTCTGTAGGCATAGTTAGAAATTAGCATTTAAAAAACCTTTGAACTTCACCGAAAAAACCATAGGTTTCAGGCATGTTATAGTTAGGAATTAGCATTTTAAAAAACCTTAGAAATTCACTGAAAAAACATAGGTTTCAGGGGCGTCATAGTTAGCTGGACATTTCACTCGTACAAAACCATAGAAATTCCCCCATTATAGTTAGTACAGCTAAATATAACTTGCGCGCCCGCAATGCACTGGTGATGACGTCACATAATACATCACTCATGACATGATCAGTGACATCACTTATGACATCACAGATGACATCTCAAATGACATCACTGATGACATCATCCTTGTGATAGAGTGGCAGATCTCCTCTCACCCTAATATAACCTTTAATACACACATTCAAAAATAGAAACTAACATTATCAAAAAAATAGACATACCAATACCAGTTACAACAACGTATTCAATAATTCAAATATCTACATACACATCCACTCATTCACCAACAGTTCTATATAGTCACTCATACATGTACTCACTCATCATATGTACTCATACACCTATACATCCTGTTACACATTGCCACTCATCATAGAGTTACTCACACATAGTCAGTCATGCTATTAAAGAATCAAATATACATTTACTTGCATATACAGTTATACACACACCACTACACTTACTTCTACAGAAATGCACACATACTTACTCTCTTAAACAATCACTTATAGAAACACATACTTATTTATACAGGAACTCTTCCAATCTCTCACTCTCAGTACTCATATATACTAGTTTAAAACATATGTAGTTACTCGTTAAAGACACTATTGAGACAGTCATTCACTCACCAATACACCCATACACACACTCATCCACCCATACAGTCCTGTACGCATGCTGTCTTCAACACATACAGTGAGTCACTCATTCATGCATCTATGTACTAAGTAATACCCCCCACCGAACCATACAGACACTCAGACACTCATAATTATACTAAAAAAACTAATAAACCATATAGACACTCATGTAGCTACTCACCAACCCATACAGCCACTTATACGCAAAGTGAGAGACTGTTACAGATATTTACATATTTAAACATTACTCGCTAACCCATGTATTCACTAAGATACACTTAATCAGTCAATTATACAATCAATTTTACAAAACAAACCATCCATTTAGGCACTTATTTACCCATTCATTCTTACATCGACCTTGAGATATACATATATAAAAAAATATTTAATTTTCAGAAAGACACACGTTCACTGGATGATGTCATCAGTTATGTCATCAGTGATATCATTTGAGATGTCATCAGTGATGTCAAGAGTGATGTCACTGACTGTGTCATGAATGATGTAATATGTGACATGATCAGCAGTGGATTGCGGGTGCGCGATATATAGTTAGTGCAACTAACTATATATGGAATTTCATTGGTTTTATGTCAATAAAATGTCCAGCTAACTATATATGGTCTCTAACCTATGGTTTTTGCAGTGAATTTTCAAGGTTTTGTAAATGCTAATTCCTAACTATATATGGTCTATAACCTATGGTTTTTCAGTGAATTTTCAAGGTTTTGTAAATGCTAATTCCTAACTATATATGGTCTATAACCTATGGTTTTTTCAGTGAATTTCAATGTTTTTTTAATAGCAAATATCATAAGCTGTCGAATGTCAAGTACGTGGTAAGAAAAAACATTTAGCTAACTATAACACCCCTGAAACCTATGGTTTTTTTTCAGTGAAAAATAAAAAAATATATATCTACATGTATATATATATATATATACAAAAGAAATAAATAAATAAATAAATAAATAAATATATATATATATATATATACAAAAGAAATATATATATATATATATATATATATATATATATTCACTGAAAAAACCATAGGTTATAGACCATATATAGTTAGGAATTAGCATTTAAAAAACCTTATTTTACTCACACAAAACCATTGAAATTCCATATATAGTTAGTTGCACTAACTATATATCGCGCACCCGCAATCCACTGCTGATCATGTCACATATTACATCATTCATGACATGGTCAGTGACATCACTGATGACATCACTGATGACATCACTGATGACATCTCAAATGACATCACTGATGACATCACTGATGACATCTCAAATGACATCACTGATGACATCACTGATAACATCTCAAATGACATCTCAAATGACATCACTGATGACAACATCCAGTGACTGTATGTTTCTGTAAAGTTAAAATATGTCTTACATATTGAAGAATGAGTGGATGTATAAGTGTCTGGATGAAGGATTTAGTAGGTGCGTGACTGACTGTATGAGTGAGTGATTAAATGTGTCTCACTGAATGCATGGGTTAGTGACTAAACTGTCTTAATTTGTGCATCATTATGTCTGTTGTTCTGTAAACTGCTGCATGTGTTGATCATTAGCTATACGAGAGGCTATATGTGTTATTAATTGGTTGCCCAAGTATTTCTATGGGAGATTGAGTTTGTGTGGGGGTGGCTGGAAGGTGTGTGACTCTTTGCATAGATGTGTGAGCAGTTTATTCACTAGGTGTATGAGTTCAAGAGTGCATGTGGAAACAGCTACATGGGCAGTTGACTGTGTGCATGAGTGTATTGATGAGTGAATGGATATCTCAATGCTACATGTCATAGTAAGTACATATGTAAAACACAGTACATGTGAGAGTTGGCATATATAAATAACTGTGCATGAGAGCCACTGAATGAGTGAGTGGTTGTATCGATCATTGTGAACTTGTATCAGGGATTGTATAAGAGAGTAAATATGTGTTAGTATATGTTTCAATAAGTAAGGTGTGTTTAACTGTATAGTTGAAGAAATGGAGGTGAGATTGTTTCTTTGCATGACTGACTGGGTGTGTGAGTAACTCCATGGATGAGTGGCAGTGTGTGAGTGTCTGTATACACTGAGTGTATCTAAGGTTATATTAGAGTCTGAAGAGGTTTATCGTATTAGCACAAGAATGATGTCAAATGAGATGTCATCAGTGATGTCATCAGTGATGTCATTTGAGATGTCATCAGTGATGTCATCAGTGATGTCACTGACCATGTCATGAATGATGTAATATGTGACATGATCAGCAGTGGATTGCGGGTGCGCGATATATAGTTAGTGCAACTAACTATATATGGAATTTCAATGGTTTTGTGTGAGTAAAATAAGGTTTTTTAAATGCTAATTCCTAACTATATATGGTCTATAACCTATGGTTTTTTCAGTGAATTTTCAAGGTTTTGTAAATGCTAATTCCTAACTATATATGGTCTATAACCTATGGTTTTTTCAGTGAATTTCAATGGTTTTTTAATAGCAAATATCATAAGCTGTCGAATGTCAAGTACGTGGTAAGTGAAAACATTTTCGTGTTTATGCACACTGATCTGCTTTGAATGGTGCCCCCCCCCCTCATTTCTATTAGGAGTACTCTCTCTTTGCAGATAGTGAAAGGTAGTTAACGCAGGCGTTTGCCCCCGTTGTAATCCGTCGTGCCTGCTTCTCTCTCCATTTGATTGATTGTTATCCAAGTATTTACTGTTTTAGAATTAGTTCTCTTTGGTTCATTCTCTATTTACAAACAAACACAGAGTCGCAATACTCTGTTTAGTCTTTGCAGATAACGAAAAATCGTGTAAAAAAAAGAAAAGGAATCGAGCAAAATCAGTAGGCCACTAATGGGATCTCTTTTTGACCTCGCTAAAATAGAAACATTAGGAACAACCCCTCATGACAAATACAAAACTAGTGAGATGAACTGAACTCCACACAATGATGGCTGCAAAACAGCTCGGCTCCGCCACCCACCCCGCCCAAAATAACGATAAAGAACGGCTGCCATGATTGGTTGCGGAATGACCACGACGGAGCTACGAAATGGTGCTGCTCTCATGCTAACCCCAGCTTCAGTCTGAAACATCCAGAAACACTGTAGACTACCAATTCGATCAGTTCCGGTAGCGCCCCAATGTAACCCGGTAGAGAAGAACTAGCCCTCCCCTCTTTGACTGATGGTTCTTGTTGCCTGTCCCTTCTGTTGCCATTTAACAGAACTATTTAGCCTGCTGAAAGGGGTTGTGTTCCGACCGCTGGTTGGTGGAGACATTTTGACTATATTCTGTACCTGCGTTGTCGCGTAATGCGTCATATGACGCGCCGCGTTAGCGCATCCGGAAGTCATCCGGGGCGCGCAGCGCGTAACGTAAGCATAACAAGTCATGTGACTTGTTAATAAAACTTTTCATTGGTTCATTTTACTTTTCTTATTGTAATGATGAAAGGCTTGGTCATATGACCTAAAAATTACGCTTTTCATTACTTCCGAACATTATTTTTTCTTAAATATATGTTATAATGTTCCAGGCTAATGTACTTTCCCGGAAATTTTACAACTGTCCTGCAAGTAAAATATATTCTTTTTTCGAGAAAAAGAGCGTTTCATCGTCCCATGACGGAGCCGTTGAGCAAAAGAGGGTCGACCTGCTGTCTTAGTCGCCGATACGCCTGAATATGAGATTCTTATCGATCACTTTATGTTGCAGGAATAGAAAACACAACAGCCCTTGACCATTTATCTTTACTGCGTTCCTTCGTATTATACCTTTTACCCTTCATGTAATTGGTCTGCTTTATTTCACTTGCCTTTTAATGATTCTAAAACAGTCACTATTATTAAAAACTTTACCAATGTATATACTACTACCATGTTTTCTTTTAAAAACCTTTATTGTGAAAATGTCATTATACAAATACGAGCCTATAACCACGTGGGCCTGCCACAGAGCAAACTGTAATCGTATATGATGAATAGACATTTACACTGTAGAGGAACGTAACGGGCGGGCCATTAGGTTGCAAGAACTAAGGTGTCTAACAGTTACGGAATCGGTGGACGTACATTTTATAATTAAAATACGACAGGGCCAGTTACAATAAAATTATCTAGATATACATTTGCGGGCAAGTACCATGGGTGGCGTTAATTCGAACTTTCAACAGTACAGTAATCAATAACACATCAGAACTTAATATCAATAGGGATGTCGAAATAGTCAATCAATTCTCGTCCCCGCCCGCCATGTGCTTCAAAACTGCATACGTATCTCGTGATTTCAAGGTTCTGCAACCAGTACACAACAAGGAGTTACGAGTCCCATTTATTCCGGCGCCATTTTGGGCGAGGACGGGCAGGTCCAGGATATAGTCAAAATGTCTCTACCAACCATCGACTATGATGATGTTCATATGCTGTATTTATTAGAGTAACACTCATCTGTCCACATGAAATTAATTTGCCACAATCTAAACATGTCATTTTAATCTTTCCAAAGTTCTTCTAAATATTTGGGACCGTTTCCCTTGCCTCTGAAGCTCTCAGTGCCACTTCTTTGATGAATGTACTAGCAGGTCAGGGGTTCTCCTCCAAATCTCTCTTTTATGCAGCACTATAATTAATTGGTGCCACCTCTCCATATGACGATGCATGGTATAGTTACCACAACTATATTTTTTTTCGGTTCCTCTGGAGAGTTCATCGTGGCAGATGAAGCGTGTAACGTACCGGGCATTTACCTTTTTTTGCATGTACAGGAAAGGAAAAAAAAATCGAGCGTCCGAGTTCTAAGGTGTCCCAGGGCCATTTTAGTGGACCAGGCCCAAATCCAAAGAACAGGCCGCCATTTTGAGAGTCCTCTTGCAGCCGCCTGTCGCTGTAGCATCAAGAGCAGCCGAAACTCAGCTGAATGGCAACTGAAACGGTAAAGGGGCGCCCCACTACAGCAGACGAGCCTCCACCTAGGAAGGCCCATTCACGCCGGCTCCCCCCCCCTTCGGGCACCCCACGCCGTTATTCGGAGCAGTATTGTAGGATGGCCACACCAGTGCGGCAACTTGCTAGACATCACCTCGGTGGTAACCGAATCTCAACGCCTTGTGGTGTCTTCTATTCAAAAAACATTGTTATGCTGCCTTCCACCTATTCGCCGCATGTGCGCACACAACTCAACTGCATAGCTTGCTAGACACCACCTCGGTGCCATCCGGATCTTGGAATGTCAGCACCTTTTGGTGTCTTCTCTTCAGAAAATATTGTTGCGCTGCCTTTGGCCCCATTCGCACATCAGTCCGCTACTGACGCCATCTCACAGGCTAATGGGGCGCCCCACGCCGACTTTCAGCATTGTAGAATGACCACACCAGTACAGCAACTTGCTAGACATCACCTCGGTGCCATCCGGATCTCGGCGCCCCACTGCAGATGAAGTGCCTCTCAACTATGAAACCACCACGGTGACATCCGGATCTTGGCGCGTTGTGCTGCCTTCGGCCTATTCGCACATCGGTCCGCTACTGACGCCATCTCACAGGCTAATGGGGCGACCCACGCCGAGTTTCAGCATTGTAGGATGACCACACCAGTACAGCAACTTGCTAGACATCCCCTCGGTGCCATCCGAATCTTGGCATCTCAACGCCTAGTGGTATCTTCCATACAAAAAATATTGTTACGCTGCCTTTGGCCCCATTCGCACATCAGTCCGCAACTTAGACATCACCTCGGTGCCATCCGGATCTTGGCATCTCAGCGCCTTGTGGTGTCAGTCAGAAAATATTGTTGCGCTGCCTTTGGCCCCATTCGCACATCGGTCCGCTACTGACGCCATCTCACAGGCCAACGGGGCGCCCCACGCCGACTTTCAACATTGTAGGATGGCCACAGAAGCGCGACAACTTACTAGACACCACCTCGGTGCCATCCGGATCTTGGCGCGTTGTGCTGCCTTCGGCCTATTCGCATATCAGTCCGCTACTGACGCCATCTCACAGGCCAACGGGGCGCCCCACGCCGACTTTCAGCATTGTTGGATGGCCACACCAGTGCGGCAACTTACTAGACACCACCTCGGTGCCATCCGGATCTTGGCGCGTTGTGCTGCCTTCGGCCTATTCGCACATCGGTCCGCTACTGACGCAAACTCACAGGCCAACGGGGCGCCCCACGCCGACTTTCAGCATTGTAGGATGGCCACACCAGTGCTGCAACTTGCTGGACACCACCTCGGTGCCATCCGGATCTTGGCGCGTTGTATTGCCTTCGGCCTATTCGCACATCGGTCCGCTACTGACGCCGCCTCACATGCCAACGTATTTTCTACGCATTTTATACCCTATGCCGCATAACAGGTCATGTGACTTGTTTATAAAACTTTTCATTGGTTCATTTTACTTTTGGTTTCCTAATGATGGAAGGCTTGATCATATGACCTAAAAACAACACTTTTCATTGGATGAAAACTTTTTTTTTTTCCCAAACGATGAAAGCCCCACCTTGTTTCTGGATGTTTCAGACTAAACTGGCGTCAGCATGAGAGCACCACCATCTCGTAGCTCCGTCGTGGTCATTCCGCGATCAATCATGGCAGCCGCTCCCCACCAGAAGCCTGCAGGAGTCGGGGCCCCCAAAACTTTTGATGAATTCTCAAGGCGGAGGGGACGCTTTCGAGAATGGGGTCCAAGACCTAGCAGACAAGCGTCCGATTTCCAAGGTGTCCCAGGGCCATTTCAGTGGACCAGGCCCAAAAAGGAAAGAGCCTGCCGCCATTTTGAGAGTCCTGTGACAGCCGCCTATCGCTGCACCGCAAGAGTGGGCGCAACTCAGCTGAATTGCGGCTTTTGACACAGTGGACCAAAAACGGACGGAATGGCAACTGAAACGGTAAAGGGGCGCCCCACTACAACAGATGACACTCCACCTGGAGAGGCCCGTTCACGCCGCCTCCCCCGGGGCGCCCCACGCCGTTATTCGGAGCAGCATTGTAGGATACCAAAACCAGTGCGGCAACTTACTGGACATCACCTTGGTGCCATCGTTCTGCTGCCTTGGAACTATTCGCACAACAGTTTGCTACTGATGACCCACCCCCCGCGACGCCCCACGCCGTTATTTGCTGGGTGGCAACTTACTAGACATCACTTTCGTGTCATCTAGATTTCGGCGCGTTCTGCTGCCTTGGAACTATTCGCACAACAGTTTGCTACTGATGACCCATCCCCCGCGACGCCCCACGCCGGAAATCTGGACGTTGTGCTGCGTTGGGACTATTCGCACAGCCGACCCCTACTTCGTTGTTTTTCCCTAAAAATGTTTATATGTTATTACTATTTTTGTTTTCTTGTATATATTTATAAATTATTAAAGTTTTATAATCTTACTACTTTGTCGGAGTGCTATATATTTTTAATGTGACACATAATTGTAAAAACTTTGATGTACAAAGAGTCATCCCTGGAATCTTCCGCTTCACGCTCGGTCCCCTCCCCAATCACAATACAGGATGGTTTTCAGATAATAGCAACGCTTCTGCTGTGACGGATCTCATCGAGTGTGGGCCTTGATCTACTATAACTCCTTTGAAGAGGGGTGATTCTTTACAGCTGTGGCCATAAACTACATCTGCAGGGCTAGCTGATAGCCTAGGACCGGCCTGGACAATCGGACACAGAGGAAAAGAAGTGTCAGAGGGTGCGGTAGTGAATAGGGCGAAAGGGAGGTGTCGGGCGGGCACAGGGTGTGATTCTCAGGGAAGAGCAGCGCAGATGGGGGGAGGTTTATTACCCATGCATAAGACAGAGAGCGGGGGTGACCACTGCCTGGGTGAGATGCTTGCGAGGGTGGGGAGCCATGCTAAGGATCGACAGCGTGCACAGAGTGGGTCTGGTCAAGGCATCTAAAATGGCTGCCGTGCACGACAAAAGTGTGGCATTTGAAAAAAGACAAGATGGCGCAGACAATGTTTTTCAACACTTCCTGATTTCCTTCAAATCGAACGTTAACAGACGTTGGGGCATATTACCAAAGTTAAGCGATATTTATCCCTAACGATGCATTGCAAAGATTTTTTTACCGTCAGAAATTATCACAGATAAACCTTGCTATTATCAAGGTTTATCGCAAATACGATAAAAAACGACCGCAATGCATTAATATCGCTGAAAACTCAGCGATATTCATGCATTACCGAGCTAATGCTCTTAGCCATGTTATCCACCTCCCATTGGATAACATGGCTAAGAACTGCTCAGGGCAGCTGTTACTTTTTGGAGATATTCGCGCTTATCTCGAATATTTCCAAAAGTTGATAATAGGAGATAGCGATGTTAGCGACTGTTTCCAGTCGCTAACATCTTGGCATGCCCACTTTGCATGTCATTAGTGATAAATATCACTCACATGCAAAGTGGGGCCCAAGATGGTCGCTATCTCCTACTAGCCATCGCTAACTGGTGTTAGCAACAGCTAGGTAATACAGATATAATTTTATCTCGCCCTGTTACAGATATATATCTTGTTTTTGAACGTTAATTTCTCAAAATGCACTGAAGCACATATATTGAGACCTAGCAAAGGCACATCGGGCTACCAGTCCCTAATATTTTACCAAGTTTCGTGCAAATCCATTCAGCCGTTCGATTATTATTATTATTTTTTTTTTTTGCCCCGCGGGGCCCTTTTAAAACCTCCACATCAAACCTAGGGGGTCAGCGAGGTTCTACTATGCCCCCTTATGGTCATTTGCCCCTTCGCTTTGGCCTCCTCTTGTCTCTCGATCCTACCGAGAGACAAGATGGCGGCCGCTACGTACTGTTTGGAATGTTTACAGACACCGGAGAGCCAATCAGCTTCGCTTCGCAAAGCTCCGTAACGCGAAAAGTACGCGAAGCGGTGCGCTGTTACAGATATATATCTTTTTTTAAACGTTAATTTCTCAAAATCCACTGTAGCACATATATTGAGACCTAGCAAAGGCACATCGGGCTACCAGTCCCTACAATTTTGCCAAGTTTCGTGCAAATCCATTCAGCCGTTCGGGCTAAAAGTGAGGCCAACCGCCCTATGGAAAACTCAATGTTAAAAACACGTTTTGGGACCCCCCTTTTTTCTCGTCCCCCCCTGGACGAACCCCCCCCAATTTTCAGGGGCTGCTCAGAAACAAAATGTGCCATTTTCCTGAAAATTTCAGCCAATTCCGTCCACAAACGCCAAAGTTATTAGACATAGAATTTTCAAAAAACCCATAGAGAAAAAATACTAACTATATATACCTACTGGCGACCGCCAGCAGGTAATATATATATGTATATATATATATACATATATATATATATGTATATATATATATATGTATATATATATATATATGTATATATATATATATCTAAGGAGCCATGTGGCCATGGACAAAAACATGGACAGATCCACTGATCCAACTGAAGAAGTAGACAGCTCCGAAGTAAGCTCAGTTGAGGGGGAACAGAGTACAACGCCTTTGGATTTTCAGGGGGAGATCAAGCTGGCACATATGATAACGCGACAAAGAGGAAGAGGAAGATCCAATGCCTGGGGGAGGGAACAACGTCCACCAAAGAAACCCCCGACAAACCAAAAACCAGAAGGGGTGGCAAAAGAAGTAAAAGCAAAGCGAGGCAAAGGAAAGCCAAAATAAAACTCAAGAAACAATTGTCCGCACCCAACATAGTGGTAAATCTATCAAATAAACAACTTTCGGACATTCATCTAAAACTTTTAAATAAAGGTCTCTCCTTTTGCCCGACAAAATCCATGAACGTACCAAACGCACGCATTGACCTCTACAAATTCTGCAGAAAGGTGAAACTAAAGAAACACTTTGCTGAAAGAAATCGGAATATCAAAAAAGCCCGGGCATCTCAAATAAAAACAATATCAACAATTACACAGAAGGATTTAACTGCCATGATAACCCTGACATCGATCAAGGAAAACCCCTCCTGTAGCCAAGAGGACAACACAATTACACCGGAAATGGAAATTAACTTTTGTGAAGGCATTGGTCTACCGACCAACATGAGTGGAAACAGCGGTCTAAAAAGGAATTCCAAATTTTGCCCACAACTACCACCTGGCAATAAAGTTGACTTGTTTCAAGAGCTTATGGTTGAGGAAATAATGAAAATCTCAAACAAAACCAGAAAAAACGGACGAACTAAAAAACACAACCTCTCCATGGAAGAACAAAAGGCAATGATGTGTCCATAATTATAAAATCTTCTGACAAGGGGGGCAACCTCGTAATCCAAAATGTCAAGGACTACATTGAGGAGGCAAATCGACAACTTCTTAACCAGGAACATTATGAAAAATTGACCATTAATCCAATGGAGGAGTGGACCAATGAATATCACTCGATGTTGTTAACCTGGAAGGATAGGGGTCTACTGGATTTTGACGAATATAGTTACCTGAAGACCAACAACCCGATAATGGCAACTATATATTTCCTCCCAAAAATTCACAAGTCACTAGAGCGTCCACCAGGGAGACCCATTGTGAGTTCAATAGGGTCCCTTTTGGAATCCACCTCTAGATTTATTGACATATTCTTGATGACCTATGTAACTAGCTTACCCTCTTTTTTAAGAGATACCATGGATTTTTTGCAGAGAATCTCCACAGTTGTATGGAAATCAACTTATCGAATGGCAACTATCGATGTCACTTCACTTTACACCTCAATACGTCATGAAGATGGTATTGAGGCTGTCAAAGAATCCTTAATGACACGGTCTGTTAATTTCCTAGAACACTCTCAAATGTTACTGGAGATGCTCAAATACTGCCTGACCCATAATGCATTTCTGTTCCTAGGGGAGACGTATCTCCAGAAACAGGGGACAGCGATGGGGACATCTTTTGCGCCCACGTATGCGAACATCCTGATGGGGCAATGGGAAAGTGAGGTGCTGAAGAGAGATGAGGAAAATCCGGATGGGCCAAAAATTAAATTTTGGTGTCGTTTCATAGACGACTTGTTCGTCATATGGGACGGAGATGAGAACTCATTGAAATCCTTTACTGAATCTCTGAACAACAATCGATTCAGCTTAAAGTTTACATCGACAATCAACCCTCATTCTCTAATATTCCTCGATGTAGAAATTTTTGTCAAGAACAATAAACTCTGCTCGAAAATCCACAGAAAACCAACAGCATGTAATAGCATTTTACATGCCAACAGTGGACACCCGACAAGACTGAAGTGGAGCATCCCTTATGGCCAGATGCTAAGGGCAAAAAGAAATTGCTCCGAGGGAGATGATTTGAATACAGAAATAGAGAACATGGGTTTTAGATTCCTTGAGAGAGGATACCCAATGGAAGTCATTACCACTGCAAAAAGCCGGATGCACCTGAAGAAAAGAGAAGACCTCTTGTCCCCAAAGAATAAGAAACTAAAAAGAAACCAAGACCAAGAAATTGATCAGGGCAGAGAGACAACCAGACTAATAATTGACTTTGATAATCAAAGTCCACAAATGAGAAAAGCCTACAAAAAACATTGGCAAGTTCTTCGTCTGGATGACACCCTAAATGAGAGTTTGACAAAACATCCCAGCATAACATATAGGAAAACCTCCTCCTTGAGAGACATACTAACACAAAGCCATTTAGTAGTGCGGGAGGAGAAAAAACAGAGATGGCTTACAACACCTGGCTTCTGGAAATGCCATAAATGTAAGGCCTGTGAACATGGGGTGAACATCAAATCTTATTCACTACAAGATGGCAGAAAAGAAACCATTTATGACCATATCACATGTGACTCGAAGTGTGTAATTTACAGGCTTCAATGCCCTTGTGGCAAATACTACATTGGGAGCACTGTAAATAAACTTAAGTTGAGAATACTACAACATTTGAGGGCGATAAAAAACAAGGACCCGTGTTACCCAATGGCCACACACTTTGCCCAACACCACCAGAGTGACACCACCCTCTTGAAATATTCTGGAATAAAATTGTGTAAACTTCCAGAACGAGGTGGTGATCAGTTACAACTACTGAGACGCTTAGAATCGAGAATGATACTAAGTATGGGAACTGAAGCACCGTTTGGTCATAATTTGGATGCCGAATTATATGTACATTTGTGATTTGATTTTTCAATGAGACTTTGATTTCAAACCTGTGGAACTTTACAGAATGTGGAGAATGTTATCCCTTTGATACTGGAATGAGTACATGTTATGAATAATTGATTTTGAACCGATGAATCATTTAAGATCCCAAATATCCCTTCCTGAGAAGCTAATGAATGAAGGATATGATGGTTTATAGTTTATTAATAGTTGGATGTTTAGAAGAGAAGGAGCTGAAAACATAAGCACCTCATACAAATTATGGTTGTTTGCATAAGAAGGCTGGTCAAGATGGTATATAGAACTATACACGATAGGTCATGTAGTACCTTGATAATGACGTTGTATACTGTTTTGGATTTAACACCTTGGATATATTGTATATACTTTATTTTGAATCATGCAACAACTTATTTAGATTAATGACCACAGTATTCTTCTCGTAAAAACTTAGAAACTGACCGTTTCTCCACAAGGTATAACCATCTCAAATTAAGTAATCCTCAAACTTTAATAATCTTTAGGGGGTGATTGGAAATGTAGATAATGATCCTTTGTACATACTTTAAATTATATAAAGAATCTTCGGTTCCATATAGGGGTACTGCACATTTCATTTGCGCATTTTGAAATGTAATAAGAGACCATGAAACCTGATAGTACTTCACTCTGAGTGTATGGTCACAGAACTTTACTTTTTGGTACTTTACAATGATTGAACATAATTATGTATATACTATGAGACTTGATAATACTTTATTTTGAGTGTATTGTCATAGAATTTTGTTTAAGGTACTTTACGTTGATTGTACATAATTATGTACATACCTTTACATTAATTTGCGCATTGATATGTAAAATAGACCATGAAACCCTATAATACTTTATTATGTATGGTCATAGAAATTGACTAATGTACTTTACGTTGATTGTTCATATTTGTGTATATACCTTTTAACATGCACTGGCCATGTATATAAACTTTGCTGGGTTGGGTTGGTCTAGATGACCATGGAAATGGTAGAGGGTACTTACACGAATTGCACTATATAAGTAAGGTCTAGACCCAGGGACTCTATGGTCCAGTGGAAGGCAGGAGCCGAAACGCGTAGACCGTCCATTTGATGCACGTTATTCTTTGCACTGGTGTGTAAATAAAACGCTGAAACTCATCTGTTGCTGTGCCGTGGTCTTTACTCTACTTAACGTGGGAAGAAGAAAGCTGTGGCTATATATATATATATATATATATATATATATATATATATATATTACCTACTGGCGGTCGCCAGTAGGTATATATAGTTAGGATTTTTTCTCTATGGGTTTTTTGAAAATTCTATGTCTAATAACTTTGGCGTTTGTGGACGGAATCGGCTGAAATTTTCAGGAAAATGGCACATTTTGTTTCTGAGCAGCCCTTGAAAATTTGGGGGGGGTTCGTCCAGTGGGGGCCGAGAAAAAAGGGGGGTCCCAAAACGTGTTTTTAACATTGAGTTTTCCATAGGGCGGTTGGCCTCACTTTTAGCCCGAACGGCTGAATGGATTTGCACGAAACTTGGCAAAATTGTAGGGACTGGTAGCCCGATGTGCCTTTTGTAGGTCTCAATATATGTGCTCCAGTGGATTTTGAGAAATTAACGTTTAAAAAAAGATATATATCTGTAACAGCGGACCGGTTAGCGCTCTGGTTCGCGGACTTTTCGCGCAACGGAGCTTTGTGAAGCGAAGCTGATTGGTTCTCCGGCGTCTGTCAACATTCCAAACAGTCCGTAGCGGCCGCCATCTTGTCTCTCGGTAGGATCGAGAGACAAGAGGAGGTCAAAACAAAGGGGGAAATAACTATAAGGGGGCATAGTAGATCCTCGCTGACCCCCTAGGTTTGATGTGGAGGTTTTAAAAGGGCCCCGCGGGGCAAAAAAAACCCAAAATAATAATAATCGAACGGCTGAATGGATTTGCACGAAACTTGGCAAAATATTAGGGACTGGTAGCCCGATGTGCCTTTGCTAGGTCTCAATATATGTGCTCCAGTGGATTTTGAGAAATTAACGTTGAAAAAAAGATATATATCTGTAACAGCGCTCCGCTTCGCGTACTTTTCGCGTTACGGAGCTTTGCGAAGCTGATTGGTTCTCCGGCGTCTGTCAACATTCCAAACAGTCCGTAGCGGCCGCCATCTTGTCCCTCGGTAGGATTGAGAGACAAGAGGAGGCCAAAGCGAAGGGGGAAATGACCATAAGGGGGCATAGTAGATCCTTCCTGACCTCTTAGGTTTGATGTACCATTTTGCCAAGTTTGGTGTAATTCCGTTCAGCCATTCAGGCTGTAGACGTATGTAAATGTCCTATGGAAAATTGCATGGGGAAAACACATTTGAAAGTGTTGAAATTTAGAACCAATTAAAATGTTACTTTGGTTTTGTATTTGTGTGTGATGAAAGTTAATTGGTTATGTATATATGTCAAATGAGAGGAAACCACAGCCATTTTGTGATACTACTGTCTGAGGTACATTTGTGAGGAATTTTTGGTGGTGAATTTCTGGTGTTTGATTTACACAGTACTAACACTTCTGCTACTTTTAAAAAGGTGAGTTGTTAATTTGTATGGGGAACTATGTTGTACACTTGAAGATAATTTGAAAAATGTTTTCTGTTATTTATTTGCAGTCCTTCTGTTATACTAAATACTTGATAAAGTTAGTTTTATATTATGTATTACTAAAGACGATAAATGAAAGTGATTATTTTTTTCTGCAATTTACAGCAAGCAATTTCAAAATAAAATGGCTCACAATGAAGAGATCGTGGCAATTTCTTTTGAATTGTCCAACACATTGATTGAAATTGAGAGCACCAATAATGAAATATTGTCACAAGGAGGACATGACTTGTATGATTCCATTAGATTGATTGAAATGGACAGCACCAAGAATGAAATATTGTCACAAGGAGATGACTTGAATGATTCCACTACATTGATTGAAATTGAGAGCACCAATAATGAAATATTGTCACAAGGAGGAGATGGCTTGTATGATTCCATTAGATTGATTGAAATGGACAGCACCAATAATGAAATATTGTCACAAGGAGGAGATGACTTGAATGATTCCACTACATTGATTGAAATTGAGAGCACCAATAATGAAATATTGTCACGAGGAGATGACTTGAATGATTCCACTACATTGATTGAAATTGACAGCACCAATAATGAAATATTGTCAGAAGGAGGAGATGACTTGAATGATTTTTTTGATCAATCTCTTGATGGCGAATTTATCGAGTGTTTGGAGACCATAGAGTTACAAGAATCATCATTGCAGACTTTTAATGAGGAGATTCCAGATGAGATGATTGAAGAGGAAATTACTGATGAGGACATGTTACTAGTTCTTTCAAATTTAGAAAATTCTGAAGAATAAATTTATATTTAGAAATCAAAAATTGTTTGAGACATTATTCATTTTTATTTTTAATTTATGAGGTTGTAGCGAAGTGATTGTAGTATAAAATGAGACTTATAGTATAGAGTGCAACATTTTTATGTTACATGGTAAGTTTACTCATATTTACTTCCCTTCTGCCACTATATTATCTCCAATGTGTATTTGACATGTCTTCTTCATCTCCGGCCTCCTTTCTCTCACTGTGTGTCTCCGATGCATCTTATCGCTGGTATTTTGTGTAATTACAGAAGAGAGTAAAATAAAATAGTTTGGAACGTGAAAAGGGGGCAAAGTAGAGTACTCCTCACCCCCTAGGCCTTTTTAGGCGGTCCCAAAAGGATCAGTTTCTGCTTTCCTGAGAGATTATGGTATGAGTTCCATATACCACAATAACTTGCATTACAACATGCAAGATATCTATCTCCTATTACCAACTTTTGGAGATATTCGCGGTAAGCGCGAATATCTCCAAAAAGTAACACCTGCCCTGAGCAGTTCTTAGCCATGTTATCCAATGGGAGGTGGATAACATGGCTAAGAGTATTAGCTCGGTAATGCATGAATATCGCTGAGTTTTTAGCGATATTCATGCATTGCGGCCGTTTATTATCGCATTTGCGATAAACCTTGATAATAGTAAGGTTTATCTTCGATAATTTCTGACGATGCTTAGTGGTAAAAAATTGGTTGGTAAGCATCGTTAGCGATAAATATCGCTTAACTTTGGTAATATGCCCCAACGTCTGTTAACGTTCGATTCGAAGGAAATGAGGAAGTGTTGAAAAACATTGTCTGCGCCATCTTGCCTTTTTTGAAATGCCACACTTTTGTCGTGCACGGCAGCCATTTTAGATGTCTTGACCAGACCCACTCTCTGCACGCTGTCGATTCGTAGCATGGCTCCTCACCCTCGTAAGCATCTCCCCCAGGCACTGGTCACCACCGCTCTCTGTCTTATGCATGGGCAATAAACCTTCCCCCATCTGCGCTGCTCTTCCCTGAGAATCACACTCTGTGCCCGCCCGACACCTCCCTTTCGCCCTATTCACTACCGCACCCTCTGACACTCCTCTTCCTCTGTGTCCGAATGTCCAGGCCGGTCCTAGGCTATCAGCTAGCCCTGCAGATGTAGTTTATGGCCCCAGCTGTAAAGAATCACCCCTCTTCAAAGGAGTTATAGTAGATCAAGGCCCACACCCGATGTGATCCGTCACAGCACACGCGTTCCTACTATCTGAAAACCATCCTGTATTGTGATTGGGGAGGGGACCGAGCCTGAAGCGGAAGATTCCAGGAATGACTCTTTGTACATCAAAGTTTTTACAATTATGTGTCACATTAAAAATATATAGCACTCCAACAAAGTAGTAGGAATATAAAACTTTAATAACATATAAATATATACAACAAAACAAAAACAGTAAAAACATTTAAACAACGAAGAGACCGTGGCAATTTCTTTTTAATTATCCAATAGATTTATTGAAATTGACAGCACCAATAATGAAATATTCTTGTCAGTAGCGGTCTGTTGTGCGAATAGTTCCAAGGCAGCAGAACGCGCTGAAATCTAGATGGCACGAAAGTGATGTCTAGTAAGTTGCCGCCCAGCAAAAAACGGCGTGGGGCGCCGCGGGGGTGAGTGAGTCCAGTAGGCACCACAGCTATTCTTACCGGCATTGCAGAATTACTGCTGGGGACAATGCCTGTGCTGTAGCAGGGTCACAGCAGAAACAAAAAGGATTCTGTTGAAGATGTTGTTGGTTTTCAATTTGAAAACAGTTCTGGTGTCAACTGCTATGCTAATGTAGTGGTTAATGTTTTGTTTTCTCTAGAAAATGTAAAAGAGGGGGAGGCAGTCCAAAGTTCCGTTAAAAGGGCAAAGGAAAGGATCGGTGGTTTGAACTATCAGTCAAAAAGGGGAGGGGGTGCAATAATTTTTCCTACCGGGTCACACTGTGCTTTCACCGGAAGTAAGGTCTGCAGGATTGTAGTAATTCAAAGTGAGGCTGGCGCCAGCATGGGAGCGCCGACGTCCCGCGGATACAGTTTCGTCACTCCACGGGCGATCATGGCAGTCATTCCCCATCGGGGGTCGGAGACTCCCGCGGCTCCTCTAGAATCTTCAAGGTCGTGGAGGACTACGGTGGTGGAGTCAACCAGTGACCGGGCCATTTCTTTATGTTGGGCCCGCTCTTGCCAGGTCGACCGCCATTTTGAGAGTTCGGCAGCTACCGGCGATCGCGGGGTCACATGAGCGGACGGGCTCCACCCTGCCGGGCGAGACGTTGCAGCATGGCCACAGTGGAAGAACCGTTATCTAGGTCGTTCCGAAACTGTGCAGCACTGTAGTTGTTAGGATGCCACCGCCTGGAGCGCTGAGGGTGCAGCTGGGAAGCCTCCACCTGGGGAGGCGGGAGAGGCCTGTTCGCACCGTCTCTCCCTCCCAGTGCACCCCACGGCGTCTCGCTTGAGATTTGTTATGGCCGGACCAGGCGATGAGGACGAGGGGGGGGTCGGAGGCATGTGCAAGACATCCCCCTCCAGTGTTGTCGCAGCCATTATAAAAGAAAGAAGTGTCCCGTCCGTCTTCGGGCCGGGCTTCCGGTGGATGTCGGCCGGACGCCCCTGGCTCTGGCCCCATGAACGGGTTTCTTGGTTTATCGGCTGCAGCCGGATCCCGTCGGCCTCGGCCCCCCGACCGTTGGTGGTCGGACCGGAAGAGCATGTGGCGGGACTACCTGCAACTCTCAAGGGCCACCGCGGCCGGACTGGGAGAGAGAGGGGAGGGTCGAGGAGACATTCCCCCCCCCCTGCAACTGTTCAGCGTTGTAAAGGCAATCCCCTGGCCGGGTCCCGCTGGTCTCGGCCTCTCCTCCGGCTACACCCTACGTTAGGATCTCCTGGCCGAGGCGTGGCAGCAGGACCTGCCTTATATGGGCTGCTCCCGGCTGGGCGTAGCCGGAACCCTGCCCCACCTTGGAAGTTTCCAGAGTGGGGGTGGATGTTCTACTGACTTGCATTTTCCCTAGTCTATCGATTTTTTTGGCGTGGCAGGCGGTGGGACAGCGAGGGGTGATTTGGTTTCTCTTACTGTTTTTCTGGTCTCTCACCACTGGCATATTTTAACGTTTTCTTGTTTCTAGGACATTAATAGGTTTTATCATTACGTTATGTTATCGTTTCTTTGTTCGTTGTTTAATAAAAGTTCATGTTCATCAGTGGCCTACTGATTTTCGTTTTCCTATTTTTTTCTTTCCAGGTTGTTTCATGGTAAAGTTTCTGTTAACAGGATACAGTGATCACTTCGTTATTATTGCATATGTCCTTTTCACTAGGGGTGCTCTCTGGTCGGGCCAGATGACGTATCTCTAGTAAATGGTCCGGGTGAAAAAGGTGCATCAATCAGTGGGGAGTAGATAGGCATGACAGATTACAACGGGGGAGAACGGTCCGCATTACGTACCCTTTCACTACTTGCAAAGATTTTCCTACGTTTATTTGCAAACAGGGAATACCTCCAAAAAGAACTAATTCCCAAACAGTCAATGTTCGGACAATCAATCAATCAATGAGGAATGAAATAGGTACGACGTGTTAAAGGCTTGCGTTACCTACCCTTCACTATCTGCAAAGGGAGATAGAATATTCCTATTCTTCCTCGTTTGCAGGTAGAGAAGATCGTTAAGAGAATTAACTTCGAACAATTCAATGCTCGATTGAAACAATCAACAAGGGGTACTGTGAACACAAATGAACGCCGCTTATATACATACGCATTGCTATTTTCAACAGGTTGTTCCTAATGTTTCTATTTTAGCGAGGTCAAAAGAGATCCCATTAGTGGCCTACTGATTTTGCTCGATTCCTTTTGTTTTTTTACACGATTTTTCGCTATCTGCAAAGACTAAACAGAGTATTGCGACTCTGTGCTTGTTTGTAAATAGAGAATGAACCAAAGAGAACAATCAATCAAATGGAGAGAGAAGCAGGCACGACGGATTACAAAGGGGGAAAGGGCTGCGTTAACTACCCTTCACTATCTGCAAAGAGAGAGTACTCCTAATAGAAATGAGGGGTGGGGGGCAGCAATCAAAGCAGATCAGTGTGCATAAACACGAAAAAAAAAATTCTTACCACGTACTTGACATTCGACAGCTTATGATATTTGCTATTAAAAAACCATTGAAATTCACTGAAAAAACCATAGGTTATAGACCATATATAGTTAGGAATTAGCATTTACAAAACCTTGAAAATTCACTGAAAAAACCATAGGTTATAGACCATATATAGTTAGGAATTAGCATTTAAAAAACCTTATTTTACTCACACAAAACCATTGAAATTCCATATATAGTTAGTTGCACTAACTATATATTGCGCACCCGCAATCCACTGCTGATGATGTCACATATTACATCATTCATGACATGGTCAGTGACATCACTGATGACATCACTGATGACATCTCAAATGACATCACTGATGACATCTCACTTGACATCAATGATCACATCACTGATGATATCATTCATGTGACAATACAATGCATCTCCTCACATTTTAATATAACCTCTGTTTCACCCAGTGTTAAAAACAGAGTATAATTTTTGAAACCATTGACACACCAATACTAGTTACTACATACGTACTCACTGATTCCTACGTCTACACACACATTCACTCATTCACCCATACAATCATTCATACATACAATCACTCATGTTTACAACACAATCATATGCACTCATACACCTATACAGACACTCACACTCTGCCACTCATCCATGGAGTTACTCACACACCTAGTCAGTCCTGTAAAGAATCAATCACACTTCCATTTTCTACTCTATACAGTTAAACATAGAGCACCTTACGTTTTCAACCATATACTAACACATACTTACTCTCTTATACAATCATTGATACAAGTACACATTGATCTGTACAGAGTCACACACCTCCCATCCAGCCACACACACACTCAGTCTCCCATGCAAATACTTGGGCAATCAATCAATAACCCATATAGTTACTCATATAGCTACTGATCAACACATGCAGCAGTTTACAGAACAACAGACATAATGATGCACAAATTAAGACAGTTTAGTCACTAACCCATGCACTCAGTGAGACACATTTAATCACTCACTCATACATTCAGTCATGCACCTACTAAATCCTTCGTCCAGACACTTATACATCCACTCATTCTTCAATATGTAAGACATATTTTAACTTTACAGAAACATAGTCACTGGATGTTGTCATCAGTGATGTCATCAGTGATGTCATTTGAGATGTCATCAGTGATGTCATCAGTGATGTCACTGACCATGTCATGAATGATGTAATATGTGACATCATCAGCAGTGGATTGCGGGTGCGCAATATATAGTTAGTGCAACTAACTATATATGGAATTTCAATGGTTTTGTGTGAGTAAAATAAGGTTTTTTAAATGCTAATTCCTAACTATATATGGTCTATAACCTATGGTTTTTTCAGTGAATATATATATATATATATATATATATATATATATATATTACCTACTGGCGGATGCCAGTAGGTAGTTATAGTTAAAACCTAGTTTCCATAGGAAATCCGCAACATTCTATTTTGAATAACTTTGGCACCGGTGGATGAATCTTCGCGAATTACTCCAAGAAAATGTCCTGCTCCGCTCCTTCCCTGTAAGTTTGGGGGTGATTCGTGAAGCGGGGGCCGAGAAAAAAGGGGGTCCCAATACGTGTTTTCCCCATGCAATTTCCCATAGGACCTTTAGCCGGGGCTACAGCCCGAACGGCCGAAAGGAATTACACCAAACTTGGCAAAAAGGTAGAGTTCTGTTCACAGATGGACCTTTTTGTTAAATGGTGTAAATCCGTTCAGTAGTTCCTGAGAAAATCAAAAGTGAAATCATAAGTATATCTAGAGGTGCATACGGTAAGCTTACTGTAAGTTTACTGTACTCTGTACCTTCCCGAGCACGAGCTGAATGCTAATTGGCTGTCAACTGTCTGTCAACACTCTAAACCAGAAAGTGTTGGCAGCCATCTTGTGCCTCGGTAGACTGAGGCACAAGAACGCAGAAAAACAAACATGTAGAATGCAAAAAGGGGCAGGGTAGAACCACCCTGACCCCCTAGGCCTGCTCAGGGGGTCCCACAAGGACCCCCAAGCCCCCGCCAAAATTTTTTGACAAAAAACGCGGGGTACGGGTACCATTCGAGTACGGTAAGGTTACTGTAAGCTTACTGTACTCTGTACCTTTCCGAGCACGAGCTGAATGCTAATTGGCTGTCAACTGTCTGTCAACACTCAAAACCAGAAAGTGTTGGCAGTCATCTTGTGCCTCGGTAGACTGAGGCACAAGAAGGCAGAAAAACAAACATGTAGAACGCAAAAAGGGGGAAGGGTAGAAACACCCTCACCCCCTAGGCCTGCTCAGGGGGTCCAACAAGGACCCCCAATTTTTTTGGGGACAAAAATCACAGGGTATGAGTACCGTACGAGTACCGTACGCGTACCTTTCTGAGTACGAGCTGCATGCTCATTGGCTGTGAACACTCCAAACCAGAAAGTGTTGGCAGCCATCTTGTGCTCGGTAGACCGAGGCACATGAAAGCAGAAAAACAAATGTGTAGAACGCAAAAAGGGGGCAGGGTAGAAACACCCTGACCCCGTAGGCCTGCTCAGGGGGTCCCACAAGGACCCTCAAGGCCCCCTAATTTTTTTTGTTTGACAAAAATCGCGGGGTACGAGTACCGTATGAGTACCGAACGAGTACCGTACGCGTACCTTTCCGAGTACGAGCTGCATGCTCATTGGCTGTGAACACTCCAAACCAGGAAGTGCTCACAGCCATCTTGTGCTCGGTAGACCGAGGCACAAGAAAGCAGAAAAAAACAAACGTTTAGAACGCAAAAAGGGGGCAGGGTAGAAACAGCTTGACCCCCTAGGCCTGCTCAGGTGGTCCCACAAGGACCACCAAGGCCCCAATTTTTTTTTTTTTAAAACCCGGTCTGCTTTTTTTTCAAATTACTCCCCAGGGGAACCAAATCCCGGGGGCATAGTGAAAAAGAAGTGTGGGGGGCCCAATCCCCCCCACACTGCCCCAGGGACCACCACCCCCTGGGGCAAAGTAACGCAGCCCCCTGGCGCATACTGTAGGTTCAAGGTGGGCTAGTTGGCCCCCCATTGACCCACAGTATGCAAGGGGAATTGGTTCCCCCTCTGCAAATGCGCCAGGGGGCTGTGTTGCAGAGAGGTGTAAAAAAGAGGGTGGCCTCATTACACCTCTCTGCAATGCAGCCCCCTGGTGCATACTGGAGATTCCTGGTGGGCTAGTTGGCCCCCAGGGACCCCCAGTATGCAAGGGGAATTAGCTCCCCCTCTGCAAACGCGCCCGGGTGCTGCGGTGCAGAGAGGTGTAAAAAGGGGAGTGGCCTCATTACATGTCTCTGCAACGCAGCCTCCTGGCGCATACTGGAGGTTCCCGGTGGGCTAGTTGGCCCCCAGGGACCCGCAGAATGCAAGGGGGCGTAATCCCCCAACTTAGAACACTCTATAGGGTGCGTTAGCACAGTGGTGAAGGTAGAGGGTGGGGCTTGAGGTGATGTGAGTTCAAACATGCCCTGAGGCGCGTTTTAAGTTGGGGAATTAATTCCTGTTCAATCCAGAGGTCCCCTAGGGGGCAACTAGTCCAACAGGTATCTCCAGTAAGCGCCACGGAGCTGTGTTGCAGAGTGTTGTAAAAAGGGGGCGTGCCCTTTGAACGACTCTCTGCAACACAGCTGCCTGGCGCATACTGGAGGTACCTGGTGGGCTAGTTGGCTCACAGGGGACCTCAGGATTGAAAAGGAATTAATTCCCCAATCTAGCTTGCTACTATTCCTGAAAAGTAAAATTAACTGTACTTACCAGTAACTTGAATTTCCTTCCATAGGATATCATTGCCTGCTATATAAAATATATATCAATTGCACCTAGGGGGCAACTGGTCCAACAGGTATCTCCATTAAACGCCACGGAGCTGTGTTGCAGAGTGTTGTAAAAAGGGGGCGTGCCCTTTGAACGACTCTCTGCAACACAGCTGCCTGGCGCATACTGGAGGTACCTGATGGGCTAGTTGGCTCACAGGGGACCTCAGGATTGAAGAGGAATTAATTCCCCAATCTAGCTCACTACCATTCCGGAAAAGTAAATTTAACTGTACTTACCAGTATCTTGAATTTCCTACTATAGTATATTATTGCCTGTTATATGAAATATATATCAATTAAAAAAATATTAAATTAAAAAAATATATCTTACAAATTCAATATTTTTAAAAACATTTTTTTTCAATTTATATTAAAAATGTGTAATGTAATTTAAAAAATAAAATATCTAAAAATAAATAGTTTAAAATAATGTAGTAAATCAGTATAAAAAAATAACAATTAATACATTTAAAAATTATCATTTACAAAACCTTTGAAGTTTACTGAAAAAAACATAGGTTTCAGCCACGTTATAGTTCAAAATTAGCATTTAAAAAACCTTAGAAATTCACTGAAAAAACCATAGGTTTCACACACGTTATAGTTAGGAATTAGCATTTAAAAAACCATAGAAATTCACTGAAAAAACCATAGGTTTCAAACATGTTATAGTTAGCTGGACATTTCACTCATACAAAGCCATTGAAATTCCCCCGTTATAGTTAATTCACCTACATATAACTCACGTGCCCGCAATTCACTGCTGATGACGTCACATATTACCTCACTCATGACATGGTCAGTGACATCACTCATGACATCACTGATGCCATCTCAAATGACATCACTGATGACATCACTGATGACATCATCCTTGTGAAAGAGTGGCAGACCTCCTCTCAGAATAATATAACCCTTGATACACACATTCAAAAATAGAAACTAAAATTTTCAAAAAAATGGAGATACCAATTCCAGTTAGAACAACCTATTCAGTAATACCCAAATTTACATACACATCCAGTCATTTACTAACAGTTCTATATAGGCACTCATACATGTACACACTCATCATATGTACTCATAAACCTATACATCTTATTACACACGGACACTCATCTATAGAGTTACTCACAAACAAACTCACACATGCAAATAAACTATCAAACATCCATTTACTTGCATATACAGCTATACACCCACCACTACACTTACTTCTACAGAATCGTACACATACTTACTCTCTTAAACAATCACTTATAGAAACACATACTTATTTATACAGGAACTCTTACAATCTCTCGCTCTCACATATACTCACTTATATACATCAATACTTACATACACTAGTTTAACACATATGTAGTTACTCATAAAGATACTACTGAGACAGTGATTCACTCACTAACACACCCATACACACACTCATCCACCCAAACAGTCCTGCGCACATGCTGCCTTCAAAACACATACAAACAGTGAGTCACCCATTCATGCATCTATGGGGTAAGCAATACCCCCCACCAAACCATACAGACACTCATATTGATACTCTAAAAACCAACTAATAACCCATATCGACACTCATGTAGCTAGTCACCAACCCATGCAGCCACTTATACACAAAGTGAGACACTGATACGGATATTCTCATATTAAAACATTACTCGCTAATACATGTATTCACTAAGATACACTTAATAAGTCAGTTATACAATAATTTTTACAAAAAAAACTATCCATTTAGACACTTATTTACAAATTTTTTCTTCCATCGACCTTTAGATATACATATATAAAACATATTTATTTTTCAGAAAGACACATATTCACTGGATGATGTCATCAGTGATGTCATCAGTGAAGTCATTTGAGATGTCATCAGTGATGTCATGAGTGATGTCACTGACCATGTCATGAGTGATGTAATATGTGACGTCATCAGCAGTGCATTGCGGGCGCGCGAGTTATAGTTAGCTGAATTAACTATAACGGGGGAATTTAAATAGTTTTGTAAATGCTAATTCCTAACTATAACGTGTGTGAAACCTATGGTTTTTTCAGTGAATTTCTAAGGTTTTTTAAATGCTAATTTTTAACTATAACATGGCTGCAACCTATGTTTTTTCAGTGAATTTCTAAGGTTTTTTTAAATGCTAATTTTTAACTATAACGTGGCTGAAACCTATGGTTTTTCCAGTGAATATATATATTGAGTTTAAAAGTATTTCTAGAGCGCGCGTACACCTGGCGGTTTCATGGCGCTATAAAGTACTGGACCCAGAGGGGCGGGAAGGACGGGGAAAATAGAGAGAAGCAGTTATGAAGAGAAGGCTTGCGTGAAGAGAAAAGTTTTTAGAGCCTTGCGGAAGAGTGTGTAGTGGGCGCAAGATCTGAGGTGGGCCGGAAGAGAGTTCCAAAGCACTGGGGCAAGTGTGGAAAATGTAGTGCCTCCCCACTTTTTGCGTTTGAAACGAGGGACTATGAGCAGTTGTTGGGCAGAAGAGCGTAGCTCCCTGGCATGGACGTAGGGCTTAATTTCTGAAGAGATGAAAGCAGGGGCTGTGCCGAACTGGGCTTGAAAGGTGATGCAGCCCAGCTTGAACTGGGCTCGTTCTCGGATGGGGAGCCAGTGTAGGGACTTGAGGAGGGGAGTGACGTGATGTGATTTGGCCAAGTTAAAAACCAGGCGAGCCGCCTGGTTTTGGACCAGCTGAAGTCGACGCATGCTATATGCAGGCATGCCGCAATAGAGGGCATTGCCATAGTCCAGGCGAGAGATAACTATCGCCAGGACAATGAGCTTGAGGGCAGGAAAGGAAAAAAACGAGAGACTTTTCGAATGGTGCGGAGTGAGAGAAAGGAAGAGGACACGGCAGAACTGACTTGGGAGTGAAGGGTGAGTTGGTCATTCAATTTGAACCCGAGAGTTTTTACAGAGGACGAAGGGGGGGAGGTGAACCTAAAGAAGGGGGCCAAAATAAAGGGGACCAGGGACTGGAGCAACCACCTGTCAGTAACAGCTCAGTTTTATCGGGGTTTAACTTCAGGTGGTTGTAGTTTATCCAGTCCCGGATGAAAATCATAACGGACTGAAAATTGGCCATGGACTCAGGGGATGAAGATAAAGAAAAAATAAGCTGGAGGTCATCCGCATAGTTGTATACAGAGACCTTCAACTGTTGGAGAGCAAAGATGAGGGGGGCAATATACAAATTAAATAAAAGAGGGGAAAGGGAAGAGCCCTGGGGGACCCCGCATTGGACTGCGCGGAAGTCCGCCGAAAAGTCACCCAAGCGCACAGCTTGGGTGCGGTCTCGCAGGAAGGAGGACAGCCAGACCAAGGCCAAACCTCCAATCCCCGCCGCCTTGACACGGGAAAGTAAGATGGCGTGGTCAACCGTGTCAAAGGCGGCGGCGAGATCGAGGAGGACAGGGCCTGGGGATGGTTGGTGTCCATGCCCTCTCTGAGGTTGTCGAGGACCGATAAGACTACTGACTCCGTGGAGTGTGCAGGACGGAACCCAGCCTGACGGGGAGCCAGTACCCTATTCTCCTCCACATAGGTGCTAAGCGTTTTGGTCACATGGCGCTCCAGTACCTTTGCCAAAAAAGGCAAAAGTGAGATGGGACGATAGTTGACAAGAACTGAGGGGTCTGCACCAGGTTTTTTAAGAATGGGCAAGATGATGGCCGATTTAAGGGGAGGAATGACGATGCCCTGTGACAGTGAGCTATTGAGGAAAGTGAGAGGGGGCAGCACGCAGGCTGAGTAGATCTGTTTAAGGATGTGTGCAGAACAAGGGTCTAAAGGGGAACCTGATTTCACCATGGGCAGGAGGGCGACGAAGGATTCTTCAGTGAGGGGTGGAATAGAGTCGAGGCGTGCTACGACTGAGGGACACTGGGGGTCGATAAAAGAAGAAGGGGGGGATGTTAGCTTTAATATTGGAGATTTTATCTAGAAAAAAGGAATTGAGGGAGTCGCATAAGTGCTGGGAAGGAGAGGGTTTAAGGGTAGTCCGATCTGAGTAGGCGAGATCGTGCACAATGTGGAGAAAATTTCTCTGGGCTGATTTTCTGCAGTTAGAATTTTAGAGGAGAAATAAGCATTCTTGGTCGCCAAGATAGATTTTTTGTACAGGGTCAGAAGCGTGATGTACTGGTTTTTAAGGTTCGGGCAAGAGTCTCGCCTCCAGGTCCGTTCCGCGCGGCGGACCTTGAGTTTTAGAGCCTTCAGTTCTTCGTTAAACCAACGGTTTGCGTTGTTGGTGCGCCTGGATGACACCCGCCTTAAGGGAGCGACTGAGTCGCAGCCTATTCGAAGCCATGAGTTGATGGAGTCGGCTTGCGCAGTAGACGACGGCCCGTGGAGATCCGGGCTGGATGTGGAGAGTGTGGCGGACAACAAGGCCACATCCACATGGTTCCAGGAGCGCGCCCAGATGTTTTTGGGAAGAGGAGACTTGAGGGCTGTGCCGAGGAGTAGGGAGAATGAGATTAGGAAGTGGTCGGACCAAGTGCAAGGGGAAATGATCTAGGATGTGGCCCTGGATATGGTAGGGGAGTGCACAAGGGGGGTGAAGTTGAGGGAGTGGAGGGTCTCTGAGAACTCCTTCGAAGTAGAACATTCAGCCGGGTCTGAGGGCCAAAAGTTAAAATCACCTAGGACCAAGATGGAGGAGTTATTTACCGCTAGGGTAGCCACCAGGTCTTGGAAGCTAGGAAGAAAGAGTTGAGAAGGTGAGGGGGGCGGTACATAAGAAGACAGGTAAGCGGGGTACTAAAGGAAAGTGAGCGAGCAACTAAGAAGTCTGATGAGCCGATGGAAGAGAAAAGTAGAGGTTAGAAGGAGATTTCTCTACGGGCGATCAGAGCGACTCCGCCACCCAGTTTGCCAGGGGGTCGGTCGGCTCGTAGAGCGTAATATGAGGCAGGGAGCGCGGCCAATAGAGAGGGAAGGGAGTTGTCGCAAAACCAAGTCTCGGTGAGGAATAAGAGATCAGGTTTATGCAGGTCCAATAAGGTGAAAAGTTCAAGGCAGTGCTTAACTGCTGACCTGGTGTTAAGGTAATAGGCGGATAATGCGGTGAGGGGAGGGCGAGCCGGCAGGTCTGGACAGGGACAGATGGTGAGAGGAAAAGATGAGGGGAAGGGGAAGAGTGCGGGGCAGTCAGTCCCAACCTGGCGATTCGTGCGCTCACAGTATCGTCCAAAGGCCACGGGCCCTGGAGTTTAGCCAGCTGCACGGAGGAGTAATGTATTATGTGGGCATTATGGTGGGCCCCTAGCCAAGGTCGGACGCGGACGGGCGCAGGCAGGCTTACCTTTGGCGTGCCTTCGGCGCGCAAACGTCGCGCCCGCTGCGCTCGTCCGCTGCGCGTCCGAAAAATGCACATGCTTTATGGATGTGTGGGTAAGGTGGGGGCCAGGAGGGCGTGGCCTCCGAAAAGGGGCATGGCCTCTGGGCGTGCTGGGAAGGCGGCAGGGAGGATTTGGCTCGAAGGGTTCGTGACAGCGATAGATCGGCTGCCGAGCCCAGTGAGGAGCGAGGAGGGTAAGTGCTGAGGCCAATATTAAAACGAGTAAATTTTAACAAGTGACAAATTCAAGACACAACAGGGTTAAAAGAAAAGTTAAAAAAGCTCTAAGCTCTCGGCTTCCGCCTCAGGAGCACAATACTTCACAGCAGCGCTTGTAATCAGCGACAGTTATGTAGGAATCGGTGGGGGCGTGGCCTCTGAGAAAGGGGCGTGGCCTCTGGCATGCCGGAAAGGCGGCAGGGAGTGTTTGGCTCGAAGGGTTCGAGACAGCGATAGATCGGCTGCCGAGCCCAGTGAGGAGCGAGGAGGGTAAGTGCTGAGGCCAATATTAAAACGAGTAAATTTTAACAAGTGACAAATTCAAGACACAACAGGGTTAAAAGAAAAGTTAAAAAAGCTCTAAGCTCCCGGCTTCCGCCTCAGGAGCACAATACTTTACAGCAGCGCTTGTAATCAGCGACAGTTATGTAGGAATCGGCGGGGGCGTGGCCTCCGAAAAAGGGGCGTGGCCTCCGGGCGTGCCGGGAAGGCGGCAGGGAGTGTTTGGCTCGAAGGGTTCGTGACAGCGATAGATCGGCTGTCGAGCCCAGTGAGGAGCGAGGAGGGTAAGTGCTAAGGCCAATTTTAAAACGAGTAAATGTTAACAAGTGACAAATTCAAGACACAACAGGGTTAAAAGAAAAGTTAAAAAAGCTCTAAGCTCCCGGCTTCCGCCTCAAGAGCACAATACATATATATATAGGCATTCAAACTGTTAGACCTGGCATCATTGGCATGAGTATCTCCTCCATTTTTTCTGTTTGCCTCCTCTGTTTACGATGTTTTGCTGGTAATGTGAAATTGCTGTATTGATTGAATTCCATGTTTGGCTTATTTGGTTTACTGTCAGTCCCTAGTAGAGTGCACCAGGAGTGCCAGGGCTTATAAATACAAATGCTGCTAGTGGGCTTGCAGCACGTGTTGTGCCACCCACAAGAGCGGCCTAGTAAAGGTATGTCTGAAGGTCTACCATTGCTAGACCATGTGCAGTCTGGTACTGTCACGCAGACTGAGCAAGTACACCTACTTGCCAGTCCCTAAACCTTCCCTTAACTTAATGTTAGTCACCCCTATGGTAGGCCCACGGGCAGGGTGCATTGTAAGCATAAGGTAGGACAAGCCTGACAAGGTTGGCATGTCCTAATAGTGAATTACAGCCATATTCGTTTTTCACTATTGTAAGGTAACCTGCTCTCCATCAGTTCGAATGGGCTGCCAGGATTATTAATGCTATAATCCTAGCGGGCTCGGGGAGCATGGTGCAATGTCGAGTTTGGTATCCCTGAACTCAGGGTTTAATAACGCATCCGTTTGGGTGGATGGTTTTTGGACTCTGTGTTTGAAAATAGCACTTTTAGAAAGTAGCTATTTTCTTGTCTAACTGTCTACCGGTCTCTGCTGGTTCTGGTGTGCGTGTGACAGGATCAGGGTGGCTCCAGAGGTCTGAATGAGTCAGTGTGGGGTGAGTGGGGCATTTGCATTGAGAGTAGGGGAAGAGTAGCTCCTGATAGCCTGCCCTGCCTGATACAATGCTGGCTCCACCCCCCTGCCAGGCGACTGATGACTCTGTGCCTGCCTGGGACTTTCCTGGCCCACCTCCTGCCGGGCAACTGATGGCCCTGCCCCTGCCAGTGACAATGCTGACTCCGCTCCTGCTGGACGGCTGAAGACTCTGCCCTGCACAGTGAATAGGCCAGGTGCTTCGGCCTGGCAACACCCACAACAAACCCAAGATGGGGGGAAATTCCCCTGCATGGACAAAGGGATCAAAGCCAAAAAGGGGTATAAGGGAAGGACCCCTGAACCAAGAATTTAGATCACTTCTGACAAGGAAACCTGAACCAAGGACAAGAAGCCTGCTGATCTAAGGACTGCCTACCCCTTCTGCCAGAGTGCTGTTTGTTGGGGGAATCCTGCATTGCTTCTTTATTTTTGCCAAGGAACCAGGAGAGAGGAACTGTGTGTGTACTCTCAATCTTTGCTAAGAAAATCTCCAAGGGCTGGAAGAGTGCCAGTCTCCTGTTGAAGTCACAGGGCTAAAGGTCTTCATCTGCTTAAAGTGCTGTTTGCTGGAACTTGTGAATCCAGCACCTCTGAAAGAATCCAGCAATCTCGACGCCAACGGACGCCGCCGAATCCAGCCCGACATCGTGAGTAATGGCTCCAGTGTCCCGCTTCCTCGACGCCGGCCGCCGGGCCCGATCGACGCCAGCAGCAACGCCAGTGAGTAGTGAGTTCGGCTCCAGCTCCAAGTGACCTCGTGTCGGCACCGCTGCTGATCGCATCGACTTCGAGCCCTCTCGACGCCATGAGCGCTGCTCACTCTTGCAACATCGACATCGACGACGCCGTATCCTGCTTCATCTCGTGAGCGCTGCTCCTGCCTGACTTCGGTCGACGCCGCTGCAGATCGCCCCGACTCCGAGGCCCGATCGACGCCGAAGACGTGACGCCGGACATCTCGACACCGCTGATCATCGAGTGCTTCACTTTTCCAAGGTACTGTGTTGTGGGGGTCTGTGCGACTCCGGGCTCGACGTAGCGCTCCTCGCGGTCGACGCCGAACCTTTGGATTAACTTTGCCTCGACGTCGTGTGACTCCCGTGTGGGTTACATTGTTGCCAAGAACTGTGTTTTAGAGAAGAAGAGTTGCTTTTGATACTAAAGACTTTGTGCTAAGAAGAAACCGTGCTTGAATTATTATTTTTCCTTCCAAGAGTATTTATTAAGACTGTGGTATATTTTTGTCGTTATTTGGTCTTGTGCTAAGCCTTATATAAAAATCCTTATTTTTATAATACTACTGTGTCGTGTCCATTTGTAGTGTATTCACTTTATTACTGTATGTGGTCATAAATGCTTAACGCACTGCCTCTGAGATAAGCCTGTCTGCTTTGCCAAGCTACCAAGGGGGTGAGCAGGGGTTATCTAAGTGTGTGATCCCCTTGCCCTGACTAGAAAAGGTGTGTCCCTATTTGTCAGAAGTGTATACCTCTGCCAACTAGAGACAGCCGCTTCTAACATTGGTGGCAGCGGTGGGATTTGAACTTTGCATTTATGACCCATGTGCAGTGATTAGTGTGCGCTACATAGTGAAAGCAGACCATAGCGCATTCACAATCTACTTGGTTGGATATTTTATTTTTTGTTCTCCGCTTTCCTGGAACTTGATTTTTGAAACTGCCAGTTTTGACCATGAGTGATGCCGGAGTCACTGCCCCTGTTGTTGTGGAGGAATTTGATAGGAGTAAGATAAAGGATTACAAATTAAAGGAGCTGAAATCCTTTTGCAAGAAATTTAAAGTCCCTACCAAAGGCATCTCAGCGAAGGAGGAATATCTCAAAGCTTTGGAGGCCTGGTTGGAATCCAGAGATCCCTCTGATGCGGTGGTGGTACCGCCAGGGGAAAGGGATGAGGAGGTACCAGTGAATGGTCATGTGTCCTCCCCCGGCAGCAGTGTTTCCTCCAAAGGTCTTTCTCCTGAAGAAAGAGAAGAAAGGGAGAAAGAGCGAGCTTACAACATGGAAATGGCAAAACTTAAGATAAATGGGCAGTTGGAGATAGAGAATGCAAGAGGCAGGAGAGAAGCTGATCTGGAGCTCAAAAGGTTGGAGTTTGAAAGAGAGAAGTTAGCTTTTGAGCGTGATACCAGGATGAGGGAGTTGGAGCTCAAAGCTAAAGAGTTAGAATTGAATCCCTCTGGTGGCAGCATCCCATCTGTGCCTGCAGAAAGTAGGTTTTATTTTCCCAAAGATGTGATCAAAGATTTTCAGAAGAATGAGGATATTGGTCAATGGTTTAAAGCATATGAGTTAGCATTGTTGGCCCACCGGGTCCCTGAGAAGGATTGGGGAGCGGGGTTGTGGGGTCGCTTTGTGAATGAGGGAAGAGATACCCTGTTAGACATGCCTGTTGAGGATAGGATGTCTTATGCTCATATGAAGGATGCTTTAATGTTAAGGTATGGCCTAACCCCAGAAAAGTACAGACAGGCCTTTAGAGAATGTAAGAAGTTGCCTGGTACTACGTGGGTTGAATATGTGTCATTTTTTTGCAGAGCCATGGATGGTTGGGTAAAGGGCAGCAAAGTGGAAAGTTATGATGCTCTTTATGATTTGTTTGCTTGTGAGCACTTGTCTAATAACTGTTTTCCAGAGCTGCGCCAGCACCTTATTGATAGCAAGATATCTAACCCTAGAAAACTTGCTGAGGAGGCGGACCGCTGGGTCAGTACCAGGGTCCACAAGGGTCCAGTGGGAGACTCAGCCAAAGGTGGGCAGGGTCCCCAGCAGAAGAGTGGGGGGGACAAGGGTAAACAGAGAGAGTTCCAGAAAGGGCCCTAAAGTAATCCCCAAGGGAACCAAGGGAAGGGTTCCCAGCCTCCCCCAGAGAAGAAATCAGAGGCCCCGACAGGTAAACCTGTTCGTAGGGGCCCAATGACCTGCTTCGCTTGTAAGCAGGTGGGACACCGGTTTTATGATCCCCAGTGTCCCTTGAAGAACTCTAGTGCACCACCCCGTGCCGCCCCCCGTCAGTTGGCGAGTGTAGCCCTGGGAGGGGGGGAGATGGTTGCCCATGGTGGGGAGGGTCCCGCAGAGATGTCCCTGGTCTCTCTAGGAGACATGGAATTGGTCCCTCCACCCCCGCTGCCTAGTAACACTAAGAAATATAGGCAGTGGGTGACCATTAATGGCCATAGAGTGGAAGCTCTCAGAGACACCGGAGCGAGTGTGACAGCTGTCAAGTGTCACTTGGTGTCCAGAGAGCAGGTTGTTCCCCACGCATTCTACCCTATGATAGCTGCTGACAACTCCCAGAGAGAGTGTGAGGTAGCTCAAGTTTCCTTTGAATGGGGGGGAGTTTCAGGTACTCTTCAAGTTGCTGTAAGGCCCGCCGCCATGCCTGTTGATTGTCTCCTGGGCAATGATTTAGAAGACTCCCCTTGGGCTAAGGTGGAGAGGGAGACACATTTGAAAATGTTGGGTGTGCCAGAGTGGGTGTGTGCAACCACTCGATCGATGACAGCAAGTAAGGGTGTTGATGGTGTTCTGGAGCTTGAAAGTATGGCCCAGGACCCAGCTGTGAAGAGAAGAGGCAGGGGGCGCGGGAAACCGTCCCCCGTAGTTCCCGTGGTCCAGGAGGAGGCAGGCCTTGAGGGGCATGCCCTAGAACCCACAGGTGAACAAGTTGCTGAACTGGGAGACCTGCCCGAGCTGACCCATTGGCAGCAGGATGGTGGTCCCTCCAGGGAGGAATTCTGTGCAGAACAGAAAGTGTGCCCTTCTCTTGTGGGTATGAGGCAGCAGGCCTCAGCCCAAACCTCAGGTGATCAGTCAGGGTCACATTTTGTTTACTGGGAGAACGACCTCCTGTATAGCGAGCCTAAGGCTGCTGAGCCTGGGTCAGCCCGTGTGCTGGTGGTACCCCAGCGCTTCAGAGCCTTCCTACTGGGTTTGGCTCATGACGTTCCGTTAGCTGGACATCTGGGGCAGGACAAGACCTATGACAGGCTTGTCACCCATTTTTATTGGCCTCAGATGAGAAGGGATACAGATATCCATTGCAAGACCTGTCAAACTTGCCAGGAAAGTGGGAAAAGCGGGCGGAAGCAGAAGGCTCCCCTCCAACCTTTTCCCGTGGTCAGTACCCCCTTTGACCGGGTGGGGATTGACATTGTTGGGCCCCTGGACCCCAAGACAGCCCTGGGCAACAGGTTCATCCTGGTCTTGGTGGACCATGCCACACGGTACCCGGAAGCCATCCCTCTCAGAACAGTGACGGCCCCCGTGGTGGGACGGGCACTGATGGGTGTTTTCTCCCGAATGGGGTTCCCCAGAGAGGTGGTGTCAGACCGGGGCACCAACTTCATTTCCAACTATATGAAGTCTCTGTGGAAGGAGTGTGGGGTAACCTACAAGTTCACCACTCCTTACCACCCTCAAGGTAATGGGTTGGTTGAGAGATTCAACCGTACCCTTAAAGGCATGATTATGGGTCTTGAAGAACCAATGAGACGTAAATGGGACGTCCTCTTGCCATGCCTGTTGTTTGCTTACCGTGAGGTGCCGCAGAAGTCTCTAGGGTTCAGCCCATTTGAGCTTTTGTATGGACACCCGGTAAGAGGACCTTTGAGTCTGGTCAAAGAAGGCTGGGAGCAATCTCCCAGGAAACCTCCCCAGGATGTATACAGTTACATGCTGGCCTTTAGGAACCAGACCAGGCGCTTCAGAGATCTTGCTCAGGCAAATCTGGAGGCCAGCCAGGAGGAGATGAAGCGGTGGTACGACCAGAAGGCCACTCTGGTAGAGCTTCAGCCTGGAAATAAAGTTTGGGTCTTGTCCCCTGTGGAACCTTGTGCGCTCAAGGACAGGTGGACTGGACCATTTGAGGTTGTGGAGAAAAAGAGCGATGTCACCTACATGGTGGACTTGAAGTCTCCCAGGAACCCCTTGCGGGTCCTGCATGTCAACCGTTTAAAGCCCCACTTATTAAGGTCCGAAGTGGGCATGCTCCTAGCTACAGATGCTGGAATGGAGGAGGAGAGTGAGCCTCTTCCTGACCTCCTGTATGCAAAAGAGCAAGATGGGTCAGTGGATGGTGTTGTCCTCTCTGACACACTGACCCCTGAGCAGCAGCAGGATTGTCGCCAACTGTTGGGACAATTCCCTGATCTGTTCTCCTTGATTCCTGGTGTCACGCAGTGGTGTGTCCATGATGTGGACACCGGGGACTGCACTCCTGTGAAGCACAAGGCTTACAGAGTGACTGACAAGGTCAGAGCATACATCAAGGAGGAGGTCGCCAAAATGTTTGCCTTAGGGGTGGTTGAGTCCTCTAGCAGTCCTTGGGCCAGCCCAGTGGTCTTGGTCCCAAAGGCTGCAGCACCTGGTGCTTCACCGGAACTTCGGTTCTGTGTGGATTACCGAGGACTCAATTCAGTCACCAAGACTGACGCGCACCCCATCCCCAGAGCTGATGAGCTCATAGATCGGTTAGGGGCTGCCCGGTACCTTAGTACGTTTGATCTAACGTCTGGGTACTGGCAGATCGCCTTGACTGATGGGGCAAAAGAGAGGTCAGCATTCTCCACACCAGATGGGCACTACCAATTTCGGGTTATGCCCTTTGGGATGAAGAATGCCCCTGCCACCTTCCAGAGGTTGCTCAACCAGGTCTTGGCTGGACTGGAGGATTTCAGTGCCGCCTACCTAGACGACATCGCAGTGTTCAGCGCCAGCTGGGAGGAACACTTGCACCACCTCCAGGAAGTGTTGTTGGCCCTGCGCAGAGCAGGCCTCACAATCAAAGCCAGTAAGTGCCAGATTGGGCAGGGTTCAGTGGTGTACTTGGTGCACCAAGTAGGGAGCGGCAAGGTGGCCCCCCTGCAACCCAAGATTGATACCATCCTGGCATGGGCACCGCCCAAAACCCAGACTCATGTGAGAGCCTTCTTGGGTCTCACGGGTTATTACAGGAGGTTCATCAAGGATTATGGTAACATTGTGCACCCCTTGACTTCGCTGACTTCCAGGAAGCAGCCACGACTTGTGATCTGGACTGACGCCTGTCAGACGGCCTTTGACACCCTGAAAACTGCAATGTGCACAGCACCCATACTCCAGGCACCCGACTTTTCTAAAGAATTTGTTGTCCAGACGGACGCTTCAGAGCATGGCGTGGGGGCTGTTCTAGCTCAGGTGAATGAAGAGGGCCGAGACTTACCTGTAGCCTTCATCAGTAGGAGGTTACTTCCCAGGGAACAGAGGTGGAGTGCGATAGAAAGAGAAGCATTTGCTGTGGTCTGGGCGCTGAAGAAGCTAAGACCCTACCTGTTTGGGTCTCACTTCCGGGTTCAGACAGACCACAGGCCCCTCAGATGGTTGATGCAGATGAGGGGTGAGAATCCAAAGCTGTTGAGGTGGTCCATTTCCCTACAGGGGATGGACTTCACGGTGGAACACCGCCCTGGCACAGATCACGCCAATGCTGATGGTCTGTCCAGATTTTTCCGCCTTAGTGATGAGGACTCCCTAGGGTAAGGGTAGTTCTCCCCACATTTCAGCTGGAGGGGACACGTGTTAGACCTGGCATCATTGGCATGAGTATCTCCTCCTTTTTTTCTGTTTGCCTCCTCTGTTTACGATGTTTTGCTGGTAAATGCTTTGGGCACTGTGCTACTGCTGATCAGTGCCACAGTGCAAGTGCTCCCTATGTGAAATTGCTGTATTGATTGAATTCCATGTTTGGCTTATTTGGTTTACTGTCAGTCCCTAGTAGAGTGCACCAGGAGTGCCAGGGCTTGTAAATACAAATGCTGCTAGTGGGCTTGCAGCACGTGTTGTGCCACCCACAAGAGCGGCCTAGTAAAAGTATGTCTGAAGGTCTACCATTGCTGGACCACGTGCAGTCTGGTACTGTCACGCAGACTGCGCAAGTACACCTACTTGCCAGTCCCTAAACCTTCCCTTAACTTCATGTTAGTCACCCCTATGGTAGGCCCACGGGCAGGGTGCATTGTAAGCATAAGGTAGGACAAGCCTGACAAGGTTGGCATGTCCTAATAGTGAATTACAGCCATATTCGTTTTTCACTATTGTAAGGTAACCTGCTCTCCATCAGTTCGAATGGGCTGCCAGGATTATTAATGCTATAATCCTAGCGGGCTCGGGAGCATGGTGCAATGTCGAGTTTGGTATCCCTGAACTCAGGGTTTAATAACGCATCCGTTTGGGTGGATGGTTTTTGGACTCTGTGTTTGAAAATAGCACTTTTAGAAAGTAGCTATTTTCTTGTCTAACTGTCTACCGGTCTCTGCTGGTTCTGGTGTGTGTGTGACAGGAGCAGGGAGGCTCCAGAGGTCTGAATGAGTCAGTGTGGGATGAGTGGGGCATTTGCATTGAGAGTAGGGGAAGAGTAGCTCCTGATAGCCTGCCCTGCCTGATACAATGCTGGCTCCGCCCCCCTGCCAGGCGACTGATGACTCTGTGCCTGCCTGGGACTTTCCTGGCCCACCTCCTGCCGGGCAACTGATGGCCCTGCCCCTGCCAGTGACAATGCTGGCTCCGCTCCTGCTGGGCGGCTGAAGACTCTGCCCTGCACAGTGAATAGGCCAGGTGCTTCGGCCTGGCAACACCCACAACAAACCCAAGATGGGGGGAAATTCCCCTGCATGGACAAAGGGATCAAAGCCAAAAAGGGGTATAAGGGAAGGACCCCTGAACCAAGAATTTAGATCACTTCTAACAAGGAAACCTGAACCAAGGACAAGAAGCCTGCTGATCTAAGGACTGGCTACCCCTTCTGCCAGAGTGCTGTTTGTTGGGGGAATCCTGCATTGCTTCTTTATTTTTGCCAAGGAACCAGGAGAGAGGAACTGTGTGTGTACTCTCAATCTTTGCTAAGAAAATCTCCAAGGGCTGGAAGAGTGCCAGTCTCCTGTTGAAGTCACAGGGCTAAAGGACTTCATCTGCTTAAAGTGCTGTTTGCTGGAACTTGTGAATCCAGCACCTCTGAAAGAATCCAGCAATCTCGACGCCGACGGACGCCGCCGAATCCAGCCCGACATCGTGAGTAACGGCTCCAGTGTCCCGCTTCCTCGACGCCGGCCGCCGGGCCCGATCGACGCCAGCAGCAACGCCAGTGAGTAGTGAGTTCGGCTCCAGCTCCAAGTGACCTCGTGTCGGCACCGCTGCTGATCGCATCGACTTCGAGCCCTCTCAACGCCGTGAGCGCTGCTCACTCTTGCAACATCGACATCGACGACGCCGTATCCTGCTTCATCTCGTGAGCGCTGCTCCTGCCTGACTTCGGTCGACGCCGCTGCAGATCGCCCCGACTCCGAGGCCCGATCGACGCCGAAGACGCAACGCCGGACATCTCGACGCCGCTGATCATCGAGTGCTTCACTTTTCCAAGGTACTGTGTTGTGGGGGTCTGTGCGACTCCGGGCTCGACGTAGCGCTCCTCGCGGTCGACGCCGAACCTTTGGATTAACTTTGCCTCGACGTCGTGTGACTCCCGTGTGGGTTACATTGTTGCCAAGAACTGTGTTTTAGAGAAGAAGAGTTGCTTTTGATACTAAAGACTTTGTGCTAAGAAGAAACCGTGCTTGAATTATTATTTTTCCTTCCAAGAGTATTTATTAAGACTGTGGTATATTTTTGTCGTTATTTGGTCTTGTGCTAAGCCTTATATAAAAATCCTTATTTTTATAATACTACTGTGTCGTGTCCATTTGTAGTGTATTCACTTTATTACTGTATGTGGTCATAAATGCTTAACGCACTGCCTCTGAGATAAGCCTGTCTGCTTCGCCAAGCTACCAAGGGAGTGAGCAGGGGTTATCTAAGTGTGTGATCCCCTTGCCCTGACTAGAAAAGGTGTGTCCCTATTTGTCAGAAGTGTATACCTCTGCCAACTAGAGACATCCGCTTCTAACACAAACCAACCAATGAATCAGTAAGCAGCAAATGTGAAGTGAATTCCGGATTCTGCCCCAACTTCCACCGGGGAATAGAATAGATACATAGATTTGAGAGTCATTTTAATCAAAGAAAAGAAGCAGAGTGATCAATTACAATCCAACATGAAAGCGGATGACTGGTGGGCACTTGCAGATTTACAACGTGATGGACCAACAGAAATATTATCAAGAAGTTAGAAGACAACTGAGTGACACAACTAACTATGAAAAGTTTAAGGTAAACCCTACTAAAAAAATCATGTCGATTTTCCATACTAAGGTGCATATATAGTATGAATAAGGCCAGCCAGATGATGTGGAATTACAATACTTCAAGGTTAGCCATCCAACTGTTCCAACGCTTTATGTACTTCTGAAAGTACATAAAAGTTTATAAAATCCTCAAGGAAGTCCGATTGTGAGTTTGTGTGGTTTCATATTAGAGAATACATCCATATTTGTTGACATATCCCTATTTCCATATGTAGTAAATTTAGCATCTTAAATATGGGACTCAATTGAATTTTGCAATCCTATCAATAATAATATATTAATCCACATTTGTAAAGCGCAAACCATCACCCGTTAGGGTCTCTAGGCGCTGGGGGCCGCCGGGAAGATTAAGCAAGCTATTGCCCAGAGTCACATGGTGCTGGGCTACACTGCCGCCGGCCCCGGGGATCGAACCGTGATCCCCAGATTCCGGAGTCAGTCACCCTGGCCGTGGCGCCACACCTCTCCCCGAGATGGAATTACTTGGAGATCTGAATATGTCACAGCCATGATTGATGGGGTTTCACTTTATATATAAATTGAAGATGGCCTTATCATGTGAATATTTATGAGGTCATGTTCATTGAGTCTACTAAGCCACACTGAAATGCTTTTAGAGATTAAGGGGTCCATCAGGATGTCGGGCGGTGGCACCACCGCGGTGGTGGCGGGGCGGAAAAACAGCTTTTTCCGCCCACGAGCAGCAGAAGTCACGTCCACAACATTAGGATAGGTTAACACAGGTCATTTCCCGTCCGCCGCGGAGCGCCGCGCACCGCCATCAAAGTGCACCCGCCACTGCGGCGGTGGGAGCCAATCGAGACCCTCCGCCGCGCCCGATGACGTCCGCCCCGCACGACAAATTAGGATGGCCCAAACAAGCAGACGCACCGCAGCGGAGACACCGCACAGCTGAAGCAGGCGGAAAGTCGACAGCGGAGCACGAACGCTGAGACCCGACATGAACCCCATGGACCCAGCCCTCCACATGCATCCGGTCATGTACATGCTGCAACACTATCGCCAGATGGGCCACCGCTGACGCCGCCGCAGGTATGCCACTACACATATGCACCACACAAACACATGCCGACACAGGACCCAAGCACTACACTGGCATCCTGCTGGGGGGCACAACACATCCACGTGGGCACCCACAAATCACCCATCTCACAACAAGGCACCCCACAGCATCCGGAACACACAACGTCCGCCAACCAGCTGCAACGTTCCGGCCACGGTCACGTCACCGCCACGGTCAACACATGCGCACTATGCAGAAGGCAGGGCCACACCAAGGAATGGGCAGGGCACTAACATCACAGGACACACCACCCCAAACCACACTGCACCCCCCCCGAGCTAGCCACAGGCCAGGTGCTTATCCCGTGCACCCCTATGCACACCAACAAGTACTGTAACAACAAGCACAATACACACACACTGCACCACACAACACTCAACCAGGCACACAGGCACTGTAGGATTGGCTGACAAGGAACACACAACACCAGTGCACTCCCCACAGCCCACACAATTGCATACAATCATCCACACAGGGAAAGACAAAACAAACAACAGGCATATAACTCCTGGCTGACACATGTGTGTCTCACACCATACAGGGGCACACATACATACACTACAAACTAACACCCTTCACACTGCACACCTCTGCTACACCCAACACCACACATGCCATGTAAGCCATGCCACCAGGACTAAGGGCCAACACAAGATGACCATACACATACACGCCTGGGTGCACAAAATGGAAAACACACACATACCTCATGACATCACAGACAGCTACAAAACCTCTGAACAGCTGCACACCCTGTGCTGCCAGTGGCCCCCAACATGACCTGTGAACAGTGTACGCATCAATAGCACATCACCAACAAGAAAACTGCATGGCCTGTAAAATAGCCATCACAGAGTACAACATCAGCAGGACCAGAATGGACTGAAGACCCTGTCACCCCTATCTAAAAATCAGATGGCCACAAAGAGCCTTGCAATGGTGAACTGAAAAATAGAGCATGGTACACAGTCAAGCAAATGCAAACAAGAAAAGGACTTTAATCAGCAAGGAGACTGATAAAAGACACACCAGAAGTAACATCAGAGCAACAGGCCCAGAGTCCCTGGCAGGGGAGAGTACAGCACATCAGAGCAACATGCCCAGAGTTCTTGGCAGGGGAGACAGCAAGTACATGAGAGGCAGTACAAGGGGAGAGTACAGCACATCAGAGCAACAGGCCCAGAGTCCTTGGCAGGGGAGACAGCATGTACATGAGAGGCTGCACAGGGGAGAGTACATCACATCAGAGCAACAGGGTCAGCAACACACCCAGGTCGCAAACAATGGTCTTGACTAGCACACCTGTGTGGGACACATGCGTATGAGGGTGTTGACAACTCACTCCTGGCTGTCATGCCGACTGGGACCTGGCTGTATGTCAGGGACAGCAGCCCCACTTGACTGGTGTGACAGAGGCCCATGTGATGTGGTAATAACAGAGGGCCTGCAAGGTGGAGGGCTGTGTGGACCAGGTGGCACCGTGGCACGTGGAGGTGGAGTCATGCACACCCCTGACACAGTGTGGGTGGGAGAGGTTGGAGGGGTGCCCTTCCACTTTTTGGGAACATGAAATGGCTTCCCTGTCTTGGGGTTGATGGGAAGTGGTGGTGACACAACAGGCACACACACCAACTGTCACACATCAGGGGCAGACACTGGCACACCCTCTGGTGATGTGCTTGATCCTGCAGAACGCTTGGGCTGGCTACAGTGCCCACCTTCCCACTTCCCCCAGGGGTGGTGTCTACAGTGCCCTCCTGTCCCTTCTTGCCAGGGCTGGTTACAACACTGCCCTCCGTTTCCTGAATCACTGACCTGGACACAACACTGCCCTCCTTTTCCCGAATCACTGGGCTGGTCACAACAGGGCTCTCCTCTGCCTCAATGACTGGGCTGGTCACAACAGGGCTCTCCTCTGCCTCAATGACTGGGCTGGTCACAACAGGGCTCCCCTCTGCCTCAATGACTGGGCTGGTCACAACAGGGCTCTCCTCCACCTGCCTCAATGTACTATGTTTTGGGGTTGATGTGGTGGGTGGTTGTGTCCCTGTGCTCTCCCCAGGTGTAGCCATGACATGCCACACATCCTCTGTGGGCGGATGTATGACGTTACAACGCATACTTTTACCACGCCTACCATTACCGCGCATTTTTTACAACGCAGGATCCATGACAACGCATACCATTACCACGCATGTATTTACAACGGATATACCTTTACAACGCATACAATTACAACGTAAGTATTGGTAAGTATATAATATTTTTTAATATTTAATTTAATTAAAATTAATATAATGTAATTTAATTTAATTTAATTTAAATAATTTAATTTAATTTAATTTAATGTAATTTAAATTTAATTATATTTAATTTTTACACTGTACCCTTTTACCCAAAAACCCAAAACTGACCCTGAACCCCAAAAATACCCCTTTTACCCAAAAACCCAAAACTGACCCTGAACCCTAAAAATACCCTTTTACTCAAAAACCCAAAACTGACCCTGAACCCTAAAAATACCCCTTTACCCAAAAACCCAAAACTGACCCTGAACCCTAAAAATACCCATTTACCCAAAAACCCAAAACTGACCCTGAACCCTAAAAATACCCCTTTACCCAAAAACTAAAAACTGACCCTGAACCCTAAAAATACCCCTTTACCCAAAAACCCAAAACTGACCCTGAACCCAAAAAATACCCCTTTTACCCAAAAACCCAAAACTGACCCTGAACCCTAAAAATACCCCTTTACCCAAAAACTGAAAACTGACCCTGAACCCTAAAAATACCCCTTTACCCAAAAACTGAAAACTGACCCTGAACCCTAAAAATACCCCTTTACCCAAAAACTGAAAACTGACCCTGAACCCTAAAAATACCCCTTTACCCAAAAACTAAAAACTGACCCTGAACCCTAAAAATACCCCTTTACCCAAAAACCCAAAACTGACCCTGAACCCAAAAAATACCCCTTTTACCCAAAAACCCAAAACTGACCCTGAACCCTAAAAATACCCCTTTACCCAAAAACTGAAAACTGACCCTGAACCCTAAAAATACCCCTTTACCCAAAAACTGAAAACTGACCCTGAACCCTAAAAATACCCCTTTACCCAAAAACTGAAAACTGACCCTAAACCCTAAAAATACCCCTTTACCCAAAAACTGAAAACTGACGCTAAACCCTAAAAATACCCCTTTACCTAAAAACTGAAAACTGACCCTAAACCCTAAAAATACCCCTTTACCCAAAAACTGAAAACTGACCCTGAACCCTAAAAATACCCCTTTACCCAAAAAATGAAAACTGACCCTAAACCCTAAAAATACCCCTTTACCCAAAAACTGAAAACTGACCCTAAACCCTAAAAATACCCCTTTACCCAAAAACCCAAAACTGACCCTGAACCCAAAAAATACCCCTTTACAAAAAAAACCAAATAATATTTTTAATAAAATAATATACTTACCAATACTTACGTTGTAATGGTATGCGTTGTAAAAGTACCTGCGTTGTAAATACATGGGTGGTAATGGTATGCGTTGTAATGGATCCTGCGTTGTAAAAAAATGCGTGGTAATGGTAGGTCGTGGTAAAAGTTGCGTTGTAAAGGTTGTATACCTCTGTGGGCATAGGTGAGTCCATTTCTGGTGATGCCTCTGCAGCATGTGAGCCTGATGTCTGCCACAATGATCTTCTGGCCTTGCTCTTCTGTGACTTCACCTTGTCTGTGCATATTGGGGGGGGCCCTGCTCTTCTTTGGGGATAGAGTCTGTGGACGGGATTGTTTGGTTTGGGTCTGACCTGTGCTCCTAGTGTTGTATTGTTTAGTTGACGTATGTCCCAAGTGGTCACTGTCATCTGATGTGGCCACTGAATGGGTGGACGTCACAGGCACCTGAGCTGCAATTGGAGCATGTGCCTGTTGGAGGGCTGGCGTGACTGTGGCTGACAATGACTGGACTGTACGGTGTAGCCCACCCACGTCAGAGTGTATGCCCTCCATGAATGCTAGAACCTGGCCTAACTTGTTCTCGTGGGCACTGAAGGCATTGAGCAGGGCGGTCTGGCCCACGCAAAGTTGGCGCAGGAGCTCTACGCACTCTGCACTGAGGGTAGCAGGGGGACAGGTGCAGGGGCAGCGGTGCCAAGTGTGAATGTTACACGTCCCCTTTTAGTAACAAGGATACGGCCAGCACCAGAGGAAGTGGATGGAGGCTGGGCAGTGGTCGCTGGGTGTCAGATGCTGCAGCAGACTCACCATCCCCTGTGCCTGCTAACAGGGACGCATCCCCGCTGGCATCAGATGAAGTGGTACTCTGTGTCTCAGCCACAGATTCCTCATGCACACTCCTGTCACCCTCAGGAGTGCTGGTGTGCTCAGTGTCACTTGGCTCAGTCTCACTTGCCTCCGCTGCCGCTGTTGTGCTGGTCTCGCCACCACTTGTTTCAGGATCATGTACCGCCGTGGTGTCTTGCGAATCTGCATTAGTGAGAGAAACAGGGTTGTGTAAGTGTCATCATCTGGTCACATGATTTCAGATCAATGCAGCACAGTAGAGGCCTAGAGCTACATGGTAACCACCACACCCTGCAATCACTGTGCATCTACACCCTATATAGACCACAACAGTGCCTGTCATGCAGACAAACTGCCATGAGTGAGGCTTGTCCATGCCACACAGCACTACACCCTGCCCATGGATGGTGTTCCCCCAGCCCACATTGACCTGCCCCATGGACATGATGTAGCCACAACACACATCACCACTTACAGCCCTACAGGGAACCAGAGGGGACCACACACACCTGTATTGACTACACATGCCAAAATGCCAACTAGGCCATAGCAATCACCATGTGCCAATCAGGGTTCACATTGTCATCGGATGTGTGGGCCTCAACCATCATGGTGCATGCAAAGAATACAGACATGGTCTCACACTCATTAAGTGGACACTGCAGTTCGGCACAATATGGACTCCCCACACCATCACAAAGAAGAGTGACCATGTGTACACAAAAAATCTGTCAAGGACTGAGAACTGCATGCAGGAGCAGAACAGTAAGGCCATGGTGGCCCAATGCCTCATACAAGCACACATCACAGTCGCCACTCACATCACATATTACAGCATGGCAACACACGCACATCACATGTGTCACCGCTGCCACAGTCCCTGTACACATGCATCCACTCCCAGACAAACTCTTCCTCCCCAGATACTCACCATCTCTGTCTTGCTGCTGATGCCCCTTCAGACATGCATCCAGGTCTGGATTGGTCACTGCTAGTATGCGTCCCATCAGCGGAGTCATGGTGCACAGTGCCAAACACCATGTGCGTGGTACCATCCCCAAGGTCATCTCTGCCACTTGCTTAGCCAGCTGGCTGATGTCGTCCCACCTCTTGTGACAGTGTGTGTGTCATCTGTTTGATACCCCCAGGGCTCGCACCTTTGCTGCTATGGCCCTCCACACAGCCTTACGTTGGTGTACCTTAAGCTGCAGGTATGAGAGTAAAGAAGGGCAAATGAACAATTACACAATGTCAGATGTCAACATCTATCAGTACAGCAGCCAGACACTGACTCAGGACTCACAGTAACCTCCCTCCCTCCCGAACTGGGGGTACCCTCACAAGGGCACTCTGCATGGCATAAACATTAGTGAATGCATGCACACATTGTGGTTACTAGTCCCCATGATATTCACACAAATGCATGATGCCTCAACACAAATGCATCGACAGCAGTGTGTAATTCAGAAATTGTACAGGGCACTGATGGGGCATATCTACTAATCAGTGTGAAGCAACTGTAGCATGTACGTTGGCTGATGTTCAACGTTTGGCTGTGCAGCCACTGAACCTACTCTGTGGGTCACACTGACTCTGACTACAGGGGCAGCCTGAAATGTCCTCACAAGCGTTCACTGTCCTGGCATCTAAAAGGCTAACAACCATTGGTTCTGTATGCCCGGCAATGTAACACACCCCACTCACACATATGAGTACAGGCCTAGGAAATAGTCACATTGCAACACACACACTCCCTCGACCTGGATACAGCTTGTCTGTCAGTGTATGTCATCACCCCACATCCCCAAGCATATACTGCAGCATCACGACTACACGTCTGACACCACCCTGCCCTACAGCTCTCTTCATGGTGACTTACCACAACATTGGAACCACCAAACAGCCGTAGGTACTGTGCCAGCAACTCGTCCACAAGGACATCCAGCTCCTCACTCGTGAATGGACTGGCACGCATCTTATCTGTTCTTGACATCCCTGTGGATATGGCAGACCTGTGGCGGAAGTGAGTTGTGAGGGGTTCCAGGCAGCAGGCTCTTGGGACAGGGTCCCAGGCAGCAGGCTCTTCAAGCAGCAGGACAGGGTCCCAGGCAGCAGGCTCTTGGGGCAGCAGCAGGACAGGGTCCCAGGCAGCAGGCTCTTGAAGCAGCAGGACAGGGTCCCAGGCAGCAGGCTCTTGGGGCAGCAGCAGGACTGGGTCCCAGGCAGCAGCTCTTGAAGCAGCAGGACAGGGTCCCAGGCAGCAGGCTCTTGGGGCAGCAGCAGGACAGGGTCCCAGGCAGCAGGCTCTTGAAGCAGCAGGACAGGGTCCCAGGCAGCAGGCTCTTTGGACAGGGTCCCAGGCATCAGGCTCTTGAAGCAGCAGGACAGGGTACCAGGCAGCAGGCTCTTGAGGCAGCAGCAGCAGGAGATGGTCCCAGGCAGCAGGCTCTGTGAGCAGTGGAAATGTGAGGCTCATTCCCCCGGGGTCGTTAGGAAGCTTAAAAGCTGCTACAATTGGTTGTCTGGGTCTGCCTTATACAAAAGCATCCAATGACCGCCTCCGCGGTAGCGGAGCACACCTTCTGCGATTTTCAAATCTGCATCATGCCACCGCAATCATCGCTGCCATTGGCTGTATGCAATGCTCCACGGCGGTGACGCATCGCGGGTGCCCGGGGTGCGCTACCGCGATGGTGCATCATTCAAAAGCATCCAATGTCCGCCTCCGCGGTAGCGGAGCACACCTTCCGCGATTTTCAAATCTGCATCATGCCACCGCGATCATCGCTGCCATTGGCTGTATGCAATGCTCCACGGCGGTGACGCATCGCGGGTGCCCGGGGTGCGCTACCGCGACGGTGCATCATTCAAAAGCATCCAATGACCGCCTCTGCGGTAGCGGAGCACACCTTCCGCGATTTTCAAATCTGCATCATGCCACCGCGATCATCGATGCCATTGGCTGAATGCAATGCCCCATGGCCGGGATGCACCGCCGGGGCCAGGCGGTAGGTACCGCGACCCATGCGGCAGAGCATACCCACCGCCATATACACATGTCCATATGCCAATGGCTACCTTGGCTGGGTAGATGGTGGTGCTGGGGTCACACCGCAGGGGCCCGGCGGTAGGTACCGCGACCCATGCGGTGGAGCATACCCACCGCCATATACACATGTCCATATGCCAATGGCTACCGCACTTGTGAAGGGGGTGGTGCTGGGATCACACCGCACGGGACCGGCGGTAGGTACCGCGACCCATGCGGCGGAGCATACCCACAGCCATATACACATGTCCATATGCCAATGGCTACCTTGGCTGGGTGGATGATGGTGCTGGGGTCACACCGCAGGAGCCCGGCGGTAGGTACTGCGACCCATGCGGCGGAGCATACCCAACGCCATATACACATGTCCATATGCCAATGGCTACCGCACTTGTGAAGGGGGTGGTGCTGGGGTCACACCGCAGGGGACCGGCGGTAGGTACTGCTGTCGTGTATTTCTATAGGTTCTGATTCGATCCCCCTATTCCTGACCCTATTCTGGTTAAACTTACTAGCTAGTTAACTAACAGTCAGCCCATGAGGCAAGAAATCCCCCATGATGCAGATACCGTTATCTGACGCAGTCACACTACGGCACAGGAACGTGTTATCTGATTAGGTCATAACGCTTGAGATCTAATTAGACAAGCGATATTCCTCCAGCCCCTGATAAGGCATACGACGTTCTCATAACAAATCAAACCTATGACAACCTGGATAATCCGTGCGGCCATTGTTTTGATTTCACAGAGAACTTTAGTAAAGAATGTGCTAACGAGCAAGTCGTATGACATCTTTATTGACGTACCTATGTCCATCCTTACGTCAATCTCGGCACCTTTAAGGTATAAATATTGCCGACCTTGCCCTATGCAAACACACGCGTGGTGACAAGACGGAGCAGCCATACTTGCCGAAGCCGAGAGCAGAAGCAGACCCCGCAGGCAGCAGCCCCGCCTTCCTGACGCGCTGAGAGACGCGCTGCTATCTCAAGCCGAGAGACCCAGCACCGGCGCTTCTGGGCAGCCCTCGCAGGCAGCCTGGAATATCGAGAGCAGAGAAAGAGATACCATTCCTCATTCATCCTAAATTCCAGGTACAGAACTGAATAACCCCTCCTAGAGAATTCTTTAGTTATTCACTTGGCAAAAACAAACTTAAACTAAACTGTAACTTTCTATTCCCGCCCACGCATTAGACTTAGGTCAGGTACACGGGGTAGGCGTATTTAGAAACACCAGTTGAGTACGTTTAGTCAAATGTATATGTGTATGTAAATATATTTTAATCATTTTAAACATCATATGGCTCAGAAACCATATCAATGTTTTTACAGTATTATTTTATACTATTGCTTCTAATGTATGCACTTTACTTAACTATAAGTATTGCAATAATATCGATCCATTTCTCTTGTACGAGAAAAGAGACTGATCAATAAATAACATCTTTTATTGAACACGCCCGTCTCTTCCTTTTCTCTACATTCTGATGAGACTAAGAATGCACGTACTAAAATAATTGCCTTGTGCTCACACGACTCTCGAGATTGACTCTTGATTAGGGGAGAGCAAAGTTGTCATGTTCTATGGTTGTCAGAAACTAAATCCCTTCTTGTCTAATCAGGGGAGTTCATCCTTCCTTGAACATTCGAGAAAGTTTCTAGCGAACTCTGAGCTTAGCTGGCAAACCCAAAAATTAAGTCTAGTTTCGACAGTAGTAGACCTAGTTAACGTCTGGCCTAGGCCTTTACTGCTGTAGGTACTATTCCAATGCGCAGAGCCTATTGGGAAAATAGGAGCTACACTACATGTTGGCTAGTAATATAGCCGAGACCTGCTTGAAGTCTTTCAGTAATTTCATACCAAGAGTTAAAGCAGGTTCTGGACCGTATTCATCTTGAATTTGTTTTAGCACATCTGGTATTACCGAAATGGATGGAACACCGTGCGTTTTTGTGTAGATTGAAGCAAAGACCGTACCCCAAGTGTCACAGTCCTCAATGTGTGGTGCGATTCCCATTGGGAGACATATAGTCAGAATCCTGTGCTTTTCTAATGGGGTGGTGTCAGGAAACACCGCCTCTATTTGGGTGATTTTCTGTGCCAACCAGAATGGTATCTGTTCCCGTTTAGCTGGAACTTTACCTAGGCAGGATTGGATGTTCTGTGGTGTGATTTTATTTGTGTTCCCCTGGTGAGGGGTCAGCTGTGGAATTTTAATCGCTGGCTGAATTGTTGAAGTCCGCATTACATACTGAACTAATTGTCTGTGAATTTTTAGTAGTTGTTTTAGCTGTATTAATAGCTCTGGTGCAGTCATCTCGTCGATGTCTGGATGTGGTGTGTATCCGGCTAAGACCGGCCACGTTGCTCCTGGTCTTCCTAAAGGACCGAGCCTTGTAATGTGATTATTATGTTTTAGGGCGCCATCAAATAAGAGCAAATGCTCTTGGAATTTGAGTGGTACTTCCACCTCCTCGAAAGGAGTGTACGTTTCAGGAGGTTCCTCTACTTTGTAATAGTGGAAGTACTTTGTTACAGCATTTGCTGCTGGAAAATGTATCCATGTATAGTATACCTCTGTCTGCCGATATTCGTGTGCCTCAATTACGAATATGACTGTGCCACCTCTAGGTGTCAGTCCATTTTCTATAAGTTTTAAGGTTATAGATCTCCTTTTGGCGACCTGGATGAGTATTATATCCGGGTCTGCTGTTTGCATGGTAGCATCAGCATCTGCTATTTCAGTAGCTAATCTAATTGCCTCTCTTTCTCCATCACTGTCTCCCATTTTACTGACAGGATGGTATTATTTTTATTTGCAGATCAGGTTTCTTTATGGAAACAGAGATTAGGTGCACAATATTTTGGAACTGTTTATCCTTCAACGTTGACTAGACCAAGAACCATACATAGGAGTTCCCTCCTGCGAGGTTTTGGAGGATATAATAACCTTTCACCCACTCCAGACGTCTTTGGAGTATTTGGGAGAAGGGGTCTGAGTGAGAAAGCACGACTGAGTTACTCTAAATGTCTTACGTTAGTTTTATCGCCCTTTCCAAACACGTTGGGCGCCATGTAGTGTAGCTCCTATTTTCCCAATAGGCTCTGCGCATTGGAATAGTACCTACAGCAGTAAAGGCCTAGGCCAGACGTTAACTAGGTCTACTACTGTCGAAACTAGACTTAATTTTTGGGTTTGCCAGCTAAGCTCAGAGTTCGCTAGAAACTTTCTCGAATGTTCAAGGAAGGATGAACTCCCCTGATTAGACAAGAAGGGATTTAGTTTCTGACAACCATAGAACATGACAACTTTGCTCTCCCCTAATCAAGAGTCAATCTCGAGAGTCGTGTGAGCACAAGGCAATTATTTTACTCAGTCAGTACGTGCATTCTTAGTCTCATCAGAATGTAGAGAAAAGGAAGAGACGGGCGTGTTCAATAAAAGATGTTATTTATTGATCAGTCTCTTTTCTCGTACAAGAGAAATGGATCGATATTATTGCAATACTTATAGTTAAGTAAAGTGCATACATTAGAAGCAATAGTATAAAATAATACTGTAAAAACATTGATATGGTTTCTGAGCCATATGATGTTTAAAATGATTAAAATATATTTACATACACATATACATTTGACTAAACGTACTCAACTGGTGTTTCTAAATACGCCTACCCCGTGTACCTGACCTAAGTCTAATGCGTGGGCGGGAATAGAAAGTTACAGTTTAGTTTAAGTTTGTTTTTGCCAAGTGAATAACTAAAGAATTCTCTAGGAGGGGTTATTCAGTTCTGTACCTGGAATTTAGGATGAATGAGGAATGGTATCTCTTTCTCTGCTCTCGATATTCCAGGCTGCCTGCGAGGGCTGCCCAGAAGCGCCGGTGCTGGGTCTCTCGGCTTGAGATAGCAGCGCGTCTCTCAGCGCGTCAGGAAGGCGGGGCTGCTGCCTGCGGGGTCTGCTTCTGCTCTCGGCTTCGGCAAGTATGGCTGCTCCGTCTTGTCACCACGCGTGTGTTTGCATAGGGCAAGGTCGGCAATATTTATACCTTAAAGGTGCCGAGATTGACGTAAGGATGGACATAGGTACGTCAATAAAGATGTCATACGACTTGCTCGTTAGCACATTCTTTACTAAAGTTCTCTGTGAAATCAAAACAATGGCCGCACGGATTATCCAGGTTGTCATAGGTTTGATTTGTTATGAGAACGTCGTATGCCTTATCAGGGGCTGGAGGAATATCGCTTGTCTAATTAGATCTCAAGCGTTATGACCTAATCAGATAACACGTTCCTGTGCCGTAGTGTGACTGCGTCAGATAACGGTATCTGCATCATGGGGGATTTCTTGCCTCATGGGCTGACTGTTAGTTAACTAGCTAGTAAGTTTAACCAGAATAGGGTCAGGAATAGGGGGATCGAATCAGAACCTATAGAAATACACGACACTGCGACCCATGTGGCGGAGCATACTCACCGCCATATACACATGTCCATATGCCAATGGCTACCTTGGCTGGGTAGATGGTGGTGCTGGGGTCACACCGCAGGGGCCCGGCGGTAGGTACCGCGACCCATGCGGCGGGGCATACCCACTGCCATATACACATGTCCATATGCCAATGGCTACCGCACTTGTGAAGGGGGTGGTGCTGGGGTCACACCGCAGGGGCCCGGCAGTAGGTACCGCGACCCATGCAGCGGAGCATACCCAACGCCATATACACATGTCCATATGCCAATGGCTACCGCACTTGTGAAGGGGGTGGTGCTGGGGTCACACCGCAGGGGACCGGCGGTAGGTACTGCGACCCATGTGGCGGAGCATACTCACCGCCATATACACATGTCCATATGCCAATGGCTACCTTGGCTGGGTAGATGGTGGTGCTGGGGTCACACCGCAGGGGCCCGGCGGTAGGTACCGCGACCCATGCGGCGGGGCATACCCACTGCCATATACACATGTCCATATGCCAATGGCTACCGCACTTGTGAAGGGGGTGGAGCTGGGGTACACCGCAGGGGACCGGCGGTAGGTACCGCGACCCATGCGGCGGATCATACCCACCGCCATATACACATGTCCATATGCCAATGGCTACCTTGGCTGGGTAGATGGTGGTGCTGGGGTCACACCGCAGGGGCCCGGCAGTAGATACCGCGACCCATGCGTCGGAGCATACCCACCGCCATATACACATGTTCATATGCCAATGGCTACTGCACTTGTGAAGGGGGTGGTGCTGGGGTCACACCGCAGGGGACCGGTGGTAGGTACCGTGACCCATGCAGCGGAGCATTCACACCGCCACCATATACACATGTCCATATGCCAATGGCTACCTTGGCTGGGTAGATGGTGGAGCTGGGGTCACACCGCAGGGGACCGGCGGTAGGTACTGCCATTTTCGTACACATTGCTGTGTATGTCAATCAAGGACACTGTATCAGCACCCTGCAGCAACATGGTGAAGGGCACATCATTGTACACACGACGCCACAAAGCCATGTCATCCACAGGTGGACGCACGTTCAGTGTGAGACACTTTGGCCAGTGGTTCAGCCATTTTAGTAAGAAATGTGATGGATGATGATGATTGACAGATTTCAGCTGGTGTAAATGATGTCGTGACGTTTAATGTGTTGTGGGTCAGTGCAAACCTTCACCTGGCTGGTGTCACTGCATTGTATCGGACCAGACTTGTGCATTCACAACTGCTCATGCACTCAACCGGAAGTGTCCCTGCTACTGTGATCATTGTGTTGATGAATGTGTTCCGACTTTACATGATGCATTGAGGTGTGGCAGGTACAGCAGATGGGTATGATAGACATGGTAAGTCACAATACATTGGCAGGTCTTGCTGCACCTTGTCTGCACATGTGAATTGTTCATCCATTATATCCGCATTCACAGTCCCAGATGTGTTTGTGGCACTTGTGTATTGTCACTGGAGAGGCGTGCCCTCTGTGTGTAGCTTTTGGCCAGCCAGGTAACTGGATGTGCCATGCATCTCTCTGGCACTCATTGTTTTCCCATTACATCATTCATGCTTTGTGCTATGCTCATCTCATGATGCTTGTCACTGGCATATTCATTTCACTCCTCAACTAGGAGGAGGCCGAATCTCCTACGTCACCTGACAGTGCTGCAGGACATGGAGAATGAGGCAATCAGCAGGAAATTCAGGCTGGACAGACCAACATTGAAGATCGTATGTGATCTATTGGAGCCCCACCTGCAGCCTCGCCGTCACTATCCTACGGCATTCACACCCACCTACAAGGTGATGGCCGCACTCCACTTTTTTGCGACTGGTTCCTTCCAGGAGACGGTGGCTAACGCTGGGGGGATGTCGCAGCCCATGTTTAGCATGGTGCTGAGGGATGTTCTTGCGGCCATGATGCTATATCGCAATCGCTACATACATTTCCCCATGGGACGTGAATTGGCTGCTGTGAAGGGTGACTTCTATCCCCTTGGGCGCATCCCACATGTAGTCGGTGCCATCGATTCCACCCATGTAGGTCTGTTGCCACTGCAGGCGACGGAGCACATTTATCGGAACCGCAAACACTACCACTCCATGAATGTGCAGGTGGTGTGCCTTGCGGACATGACCATATCACATGTGTGTGCAGAGTATCCCGGTTTGGCCCATGATTCGTACATCATGAGTTTCACTACTGCTATGGCGTGCTGTGTGTCACTTGCTGCACTCTGGCTGTACAACATTGCAATGTGTGTTTGTCATTCACAGGTGACTCAGCATATCCCAGTCGGCCATGGCTGTTGAGCCCACTCCGGAATCCCCGGACACCAGCAGACATCAGCTACAATGAGGCCCATGGCAGGACCCGACGGGTAATCGAGCGGACTTTCGGCCTGCTGAAGTCAAGGTTCCGGTACCTTGACAGGACCGGAGGCGCACTGGCATACTCGCCTGGGAAGGTGTGCAAGATCGTTATGGCATGCTGTGTGCTGCACAACTTGGCCATCCACAAGGGGATCCCCCTGCTCCTGGACGATGGTGAGGAACCAAGGCCACAAGCTGCTCAGGGACCTGAATCCAGTGATGAGGACAGTGGAGAGGAGGAAGGAGTTGACCTGCGCCAGCAGCTCATCGAACGCTACTTCACTTGAGGGTGGGTGACGAGGTACAACGTGTACATTGTCTGGTGTGGTTGCTTTTGTTGTGAATGGCTATGCACGGATGTAACCGATAGGCACATGTTCTGTCACCTATGTGAGGGATTGGTGAAATTGATGTTCCGTACGGAGATGTATGCTGGACCGTATTTGTGCACATCTGCTAGACATTGTGTAGTATGCCTGTGATGTCTTGGATATTTTTTGTGCAGTGATCTGTGTGTGTTGCCACAATGAGACCAGTGACTGTGGTTCTGTTGTGTCTCCCTAGGTGCTACAGAGTGTTCCTGCCCTGCATACTATACATCATTTTTACACATCATGGACATTATCAACAATGTAAATACTGCAATAAAGAATTCACTACACAAAATCTGGAGTGTCAGGTATTTTATTTTGGGAGTGGACATGTGAATTGTGCGGGAATAGTTACATGAAGGTGGGGAATGAGCAGTGAGTTGACAGTCATGGTCGCAGAGATGCAAGAGTAGACACCACATGGATGTGGTGACCCAGTCCAACAGAGAGGTGCCATTGCCAAGACAATGTGGGGAAAGACAGTCCAAACAGTGAATGCAGTTGGGGAGAGGGTTGTCTTCACAGCTGGCTCCGTGACTGGCGTGTGGCAGGTGCTTTGCCTCCAGAGACTCCCAGGCTCTTCTTTAGACGCCCCCTAGATCTTTTTGGATGTGGGGTGCCTGCTGAATGGCCAGAGGCGTCAGAGGACTCGCCCCTCTCTGTTGGCGCAGGGGAGGATGGTGCACTGTCATCCTGCGGCACAACAGGAGGGGACGGAGGTGGTGGTAGGGACACAGGCCTGTCCCTCTGCAACGCCACTTGCTGGCCCATGAGGTCCACCATCTGTCCCAGGTGGTTATCGATGGACCTCATCAGCAGGATGAGCTCCCTTAATAGTTCATCAGACCGGCCACTTTGTCCCTGGACCTCTTGATAGACCTGCACAACTCTGGTGAAGTGGTCCAGGGATGGTGTCCACTCCTCCCGAGGTCTGGTGGTGACCCTGGCCCTCCCACCTGCTCTGCTGCCACGGACATCTTCCCTCACCACTGGGGGGCCACGCACTCTCTCCCTGCCCTCCACAGGTGTTGCTGTGGGATGGTCATACCTAGGGACAGGGAGGGTGCTGCAGGTGGTACTGGTGGTACTGGTGGTGTTGGTGGCAGTGGCAGTGGCGGTGGTGGCGGTGGTGGTTGTGGTGGAGGTAGAGGCCGTGACAGCAGGGGTCTGCTGTGTTGTTGTTGCAGCAGAGGTGGTGGTGGGGAGGATGGGGGCCTGGGACCTCTGGGTCTGTGGCACACCAGATTGGCCGGCCTGGAGCTCATCATCCAAACTGTCCTGGGAGTCCACATCTGAGAGTCCATGTGCCGGGGGTGGAGACTGGCTCTGCTGGTCGTTGGTGTGGTCCTCAGCAGTGAGTTCTTCATCACCTGTGGAGTAGATGGTGAGTGGTCAGTGTTTGTGTCATCTGCATATCATCATCTGTCTGTACACTAGTTATATATGCAGTCTTCAGTAGTACAATTCATGGCAACACCATGTAACATTTCATGGTGCAGAGGGACCACATGGAGTCGTACAAGTTGAATGTCAATGCATTGCGTGCAATTGTTGTTGTTTTTCTAGATGCAGGTCCCCCACACATACTTCATGAAGAATTACGGTAGGTACGTACCTGTTAGGTGAGTGTGCAGGGTGCAATGGCTGACAGTTGCTCCTGGGTGGGGGAGGCCTCCATGCTGCTGGGGTGTGGGCCAGGGGGAATGGTGGGAGTAGTTAGTGCAGGCCTCCCTCCCACACACACCCTCCCAGTGAAGATGGCTTCCAACCTGTAAGTCTGTTTGTTAAACAGTGCAATGGCTGAAACATGCTCCTGGGTGGGGAGGCCTCCATGCAGCAGTGGTGTGGGACAGGGGGTATGCTGGGAGTTGTGATACAACCCTCCCACCCCAATACAGTGCTCCAATACAAGATGGCTACCAACCTGTGAGTCTGTTTGTTAAACAGTGCAATGGCTGACACATGCTCCTGGGTGGGGGAGGACTCCATGCTGCTGGGGTGTGGGCCAGGGCGATTGGTGGTAGTAGTTAGGGCAGGCCTCCCTCCCTCCCTCCCGCACACACCCTCCCAGTGAAGATGGCTACCAACCTGTATGTCTGTTTGTTAAACAGTGCAATGGCTGCCACATGCTCCTGGGTGGGGAGGCCTCCATGCTGCTGGGGTGTGGGCCAGGGGGAATGGTGGTAGTAGTTAGTGCAGGCCTCCCTCCCTCCCTCCCACACACACCCTCCTAGTGAAGATGGCTACCAACCTGTAAGTCTGTTTGTTAAACAGTGCAATGGCTGACACATGCTCCTGGGCGGGGGCCTCCATGCAGCTGTGGTGTGGGACAGCGGGTATGCTGGAAGTTGTGATTCAACCCTCCCACCCCAATACAGTGCTCCAATACAAGATGGCTACCAACCTGTGAGTCTGTTTGTTAAACAGTGCAATGGCTGACTCATGCTCCTGGGTGGGGGAGGACTCCATGCTGCTGGGGTGTGGGCCAGGGGGTATGCTGGGAGTTGTGATACAACCCTCCCACCCCAATACAGTGCTCCAATACAAGATGGCTACCAACCTGTAAGTCTGTTTGTTAAACTGTGCAATGGCTGACAGTTGCTCCGGGGTGGGGGAGGCCTCCATGTTGCTGGGGTGTGGGTCAGGGGAAATGGTGGCAGTAGTTAGAGCAGGCCTCCCTCCCTCCCTCCCACACACACCCTCCCAGTGAAGATGGCTACCAACCTGTAAGTCTGTTTGTTAAACAGTGCAATGGCTGACACATGCTCCTGGGCGGGGGGCCTCCATGCAGCTGTGGTGTGGGACAGCGGGTATGCTGGAAGTTGTGATTCAACCCTCCCACCCCAATACAGTGCTCCAATACAAGATGGCTACCAACCTGTGAGTCTGTTTGTTAAACAGTGCAATGGCTGACTCATGCTCCTGGGTGGGGGAGGACTCCATGCTGCTGGGGTGTGGGCCAGGGGGTATGCTGGGAGTTGTGATACAACCCTCCCACCCCAATACAGTGCTCCAATACAAGATGGCTACCAACCTGTAAGTCTGTTTGTTAAACTGTGCAATGGCTGACAGTTGCTCCTGGGTGGGGGAGGACTCCATGCTGCTGGGGTGTGGGTCAGGAGGAATGGTGGTAGTAGTTAGTGCAGGCCTCCATCCCTCCCTCCCTCCCACACACACCCTCCCAGTGAAGATGGCTACCAACCTGTATGTCTGTTTGTTAAACAGTGCAATGGCTGCCACATGCTCCTGGGTGGGGGAGGCCTCCATGGTGCTGGGGTGTGGGCCAGGGGGAATGGTGGTAGTAGTTAGTGCAGGCCTCCCTCCCTCCCACACACACCCTCCCAGTGAAGATGGCTACCCACCTGTAAGTCTGTTTGTTAAACAGTGCAATGGCTGACACATGCTCCTGGGTGGGGGAGGCCTCCATGCAGCTGTGGTGTGGGACAGGGGGTATGCTGGGAGCTGTGACACAACCCTCCCACCCCAATACAGTGCTCCAATACAAGATGGCTACCAACCTGTAAGTCTGTTTGTTAAACTGTGCAATGGCTGATAGTTTCTCCTGGGTGGGGGAGGCCTCCATGCTGCTGGGGTTTGGGCCAGGGGGAATGGTGGTAGTAGTTAGTGCAGGCCTCCCTCCCTCCCTCCCACACACACCCTCCCAGTGAAGTTGGCTACCAACCTGTATGTCTGTTTGTTAAACAGTGCAGTGGCTGACACATGCTCCTGGGTGGGGGAGGCCTCCATGCTGCTCAGCTGTGGTACAGGGGCTATGGTGTGAGTTGTTGTACAGACCTCCCTCCCCTATACAAGCCTCCTGAGCAGGGTGGCTGGCTACATGTTGGGTGGGGATGGACAGTGTAATGGTGTTTAGGTATTGCAAGGAGGTGATTCTCATTGTGGTGTTAAACATTTGTCTGTACTTACCAGCCTCCGCTCCCCCGGCTACTCCTGTGAGACTCTCAGGAAGCAGGATGGCAAGCACCTTCTCCTCCCATGGTGTGAGTGTCTTCTGTGGGATGGGAGGGCCACTGCCAGTCACGTTTGCCAGCGTCCAGTTCTTGCTCCTCCTCTCCTTGACAACCCTCTTGTGATCATGCCTCCGCTTCATGATCTCCTTCTTGGATCTTGGGGTGGCCCCTACTGCATTCACCCTTTGGACTATCCTTTCCCACATTTGTGTCCTGGTGGCTAATGGTGTCTGTTGGACCAGGCTACCAAATATTTGTGGCTCTACTCTTACAATCTCGTTGACCATGACTGTCAACTCACTCTCGGTGAATTTGGGCATTTTTTGTGATGTCATGGTGTGTGGGGGTTGAGGTGTTTGTGGGTGCAGGGATGTGTGGGTGCAGGGGTGTGGTGATGATATGTGAGGTGTGTTGTGTGCTGGGCTTTTGTTTATGATGGCGTGATGGTGCTGTTGATGGTGGTGGTGGCTGGGTGGGTGTGCTGTGCTCTTTTGCCTCTCCTGTCAATGTGGTGTATGGCCTTCTCTTCTGGAGTGATGCAAAGGATTGTGGTCAGTGAAGGGGGTGGCTTTGTACTCAGCTGTGTGGGTGTGTCCAATTGGATTAAGGTTGTCATGTGTGTTGTGGGAGTGGTTCTGTGGTTCTGTATATTTATTTTCGTTATTTATGTTTCTGTGTATGTGTGTTGTCTATTTTGGGTGCAGGGCTACTTTGTTTATGCAATGTTAGGCATCACTGCGGTGTTTTCACATCAACCGCCATGTTTGTCATGTTCGTTCGCAGCGGTGGCTTTGCTGCTGCTTGACCGCCATTTCTCCCATTCACTCCTGGGTGCGACAGCGGCGGTCGGTGTCTGCGGTTCAGGCCGCGACACCCTCGGGAATATCGTAATTTCCTGTGCGGTGTCTCCGCTTTACCTGTGGACGGTTTTGTCTTTTCCGCTGCTATTCCGGCCGCCGCGGTCGGAGTTTTGGCATCAGCGCACGCGTCGGGCGGTTTTATTTCGACCGCTACCGCCGCGGTCGGTTTTTTGTGGCGGTTAATCCTAATTCGACCGCCGGTTTTTCCGCTGGTCATGGCGGGCGGTTGTTTTCCGCCTCCATGGCGGTCGGGGTGGTTTTCCGCCCGCTATCCTAATGGCCCCTAAGTCTTTTAGCCTAACCAAGAATGTTTTATTTTTTATGGCAAATTTTATAAACAAAGGCAAGGAACAGATATGGGCACTTTGTTTGCTCCCACATATGTGAATCTGATAATGGGATACTGGTAGGAAGAATGTTTGTGGTCAGAAGAAAATATTGGAAATATAGAAAAGGTCATACTGTGGGTTGGTTACATCGACTTCCTTTTTCTGATGTGAGAAGGCAAGGAAAAGAAGGCGGAAGACTTTTTGCAATCCTCAAATCAAAACTCCCTGAAATTACCATTCCTTACATGATTAGTAAGAGCATAATCTACTATTTGGACATTCAAATCTATATTGAAAATGGGAAGAGGTGTACCTCCTTAATCCGTAAATCCACCGCCTGCAACAGTATTTTGCATGCAAACAGTACCCATCCTAAATCCCTAAAATTGAGTATACCATACAGAGAATTCTTGAGGGCTCTGTTCAGAAGAGACAGAATATGAGATCCAAGTGAATGAAGTGTATAAGAGATTCGGAAGACGTGGCTATCTGGTAACTGTGTTAGAAGATGCAAAGATAAGAGCACCCAAGCAAAAGAGAGAAAATCTGCTTATGCCCAAAAAATCACCAGAGATTTTAGAATCCAGCAGTGTGCTAACAAGGGGCCAGATGTAGGTAAATGTCATTTACCGATTCTTAAATACCGAATTTTACCAATTCAGTATTCAAAAATCGGTAAATGAGATGTAGGGAAAAAAACGGTATTTTTTACCGATTCGGTAAAATTCGGTATCGGACTTTCGGAATTTACCGAATCGGTATTTACCGAATCGGTATTTACTGAATCGGTAATTCCCATTCATCCCTATGGGCCAAAAGGCCCATAGGAATGCATTGGAAATACCGAATCCGGTAAATACCGAATCGGTAAATTCCGAATTGGAAAGCAAGCAAAAGTGAAACTAATGAAAACAGCCAATCAGGTGCTACCACCCCCCCTCCCTACCAGGAAGTGGCTACCCAGGCAGCTGCAACTCATTAGAAGGTTCTGGAGAGGCAGTCAGAGCTGAGCAGAGACACAGAGCAGCAGGGAGAGTTTTGTGGAAAGTTTACTACAGGAAAAATGGCAAGCAGCAGTGAGAGTCAGAAGGCAGAGAGGAAAAGAAAAATTAAGTTCAGCAGCATGGAGCTGCAGGTACTGGTGGAGGAGGTTGTGAGGGTGCACAAGCAACTATTTGGCAGGCACTCCCTCACTGTTCCTGAGTCTGCCAAACGTAAAATGTGGCTTGCAATTGCAGAAAAAGTAAATTCAGTGGGAGTCACAAGCAGGAATATTGAGGATCTGAAAAAACGCTTTTATGACATCAGGAGCCTCACCAAAAAGAAGATGTCTGAAATACATAAGCAGGCTGGTGTCACCGGTGGAGGCAGGAACCCAGCGCCCCCCTGACTGACCTGGAGGAGTTGGTGGCCTCAACCATCGAGCCAGACAGCGTTGTGGGACTTGGAGATGTGGACAGCTCAGCCAGAGCAACAAGAAAAGGTAAGACGCATGCGGAGCATGACACCCCATACCAACCTGCTTCCCTTTACCCTCTGTGGACAGGCCAACCCCAGTCCAGTACTGCTAGCACTATACAGGAGCAATGCATTATGGGAAATGTAGTTAGCTAATGTAAGAGCATGTGTAACTGTGCAGACATCAGCAAGGCACTGAAAGTAATGCATAGTAATGAAAGTTAAATGTGTAAAGCATTTATTGTAGTGACTGTGACACAGTAGCACTCAGTTGACATACGCTTATTTATACCTAGGGGCAACATCAGGCAGTCGACCCACAGAAACAGAAAGGACTGCACCAGCGAGGGAGGAGAGTGAGGAGGCAGGGCCAAGCCAAGTACAAGCCTCGCAGGAGGAAGATGACACGACTGCCACCTCCCATGAAGATGAGACAGTACAGACCCCAGAGTTTCCGCACTCCCCACACCTTTCACAATCCCCTCCATTGGTTTTCTCACCTGAAACCTCCCCATCACTGTTCTTGTCTGCACCTGCAACCTCACCAGCCAGGAGGCGTGCCGTGGCCCCACTGCCAGTAATGGAGGCAGCAGAGGATGAGGCTCAAGCCACTGTACATGTGAGTCCTGCTGCACTGCAGTCCACCAATGAGCCAGTCATCTCGCGCAGAAGGCAACGCAGACCCAGCAGTGCAGGTGGACCTGGAGATGGCACTGTGTTCCGTGGGCTGGAGGGGAGCATGGTGCGCATACAACGGATGCAGGGAAAATCCATTCAAGCCTGCCATCACCAATTTCGAGTCCTAAATGAACAAATAGGAGACATGGGGAAGGGCATCAGAGACATTGTTGACTCTAATAAGGAGGTTGCGAAAACAAATGCGGACATTGCAGCAGGAATGCAGCAAATGAGCAACTCCATCACCCAGCTCTGCTCAAAACTAGACAGCCTGGAAAACACAAGGCGCAGGGATGCCCGTGTCCACAATACGGCCATTAATCATCTGGCCACTGCCACATCACAGCTATGCCGTAGAGGCATTACTATGCAGGAGAGCCTGACACAGAACACGGCCGAGGTCACCAGGGGCATGGCCAGGATCACAAGTGCACTGGAGGCTATGCTCATTTCACACACTGCACAGAATCCTGCCCTGGATATGGCAGAGGCAGACGACAGCAGTAGCCGCAGCAGCTTGGCAAGCGCTGAAGTGGAGCCACGTAGGAGTAGCAGGCGCCCAGCTGAAGCTGCAGGCCATGCTGAAAGCAGCGACCAACATCCCAGTGGCTCAGGGAAGTGCGTGCGCAAGTGACATTGTGGGCCTGGGTGAAGTAACCCGGGTCATACAGTCCCCACGTTTATAATGTTTATTTTGTTGCACTTCAGTGCATGAACGTTGTGGCAACATAAAATTACGTTGTTCTCATTCACAACCTGTCTATGTCTCATTACTTACTCAGAAATAGTTGCGTGTAATCTCCTCACGTCTGTATCTGCCATCACTTGGTGTTGACACTCCAGCAGGTATTGTTTCTGGCACAGCAATGTCATTGTCATGATCCTCATAGTCTGACAACTCCACCTCAGTACCCTTCTTCACAGCAAGGTTGTGCAACATGGCACACGCAGCAATGATCTTACAGCAGGTGATGGGGGTATACTGCCTTGCACCTCCGCTCTTGTGCAAGCATCTGAACCTGCTTTTCCAGATACCAAACGTACGCTCCACGACATTCCTTGTGCTCTTGTGGGCCCGGTTATATCTCCTTTGGCTGGGTGTTGAGGGGTTGAGGTAAGGGGTGAGTATGAAGGAGCGGAGGGCATATGCACTGTCTCCTAAAATGAAACGGAAATATGTTACTCACATGCATACTTGTACTTCTTACTGCAATAGGTGTTATGGGGGTCGCACACTGTGTCTCACCTAGGAGGTATCCTTCTCCAAATTCCCCTGCAGTCAGCCGTGCATAGATGCCACTGTTTTGAAATATATAGGAGTCATGGGTACTCCCAGGGAATTTTGCAACAAGGTCAGTGATGGCGCACTTTGCATTGCAAATCACCTGCACATTGATGGTGTGCGTTGACTTCCTATTCCTGTAGATATATTCTGTGGCAGCAGGGGGACAAATGGGAATGTGCGTGCCATCAATGTAGCCAATTATATTGGGGAATCGTGCCATCTGGTAAAAGTCAGATTTTGTTTGGACCAGTTCAGCATGGGTTACAGGAAAAGATATATAATGCTCCATCCTATGTAACATGGCTCCAAGGAATTTGTGGAAAAACCTTGACAGGCTGCTCTGGGTCACCCCACCTACCGCAGCTACCACACTCTGGTAGCTTCCAGACGCTAGCAGGTGTAGGCTGCACAGCACCTGCACGTAGGGTGGAATAGCGTATGCCCTTGGGGTAGTATGCTCCAACAGTGGGTGGAGGTCCCTGATGAGTTCCGTGATGGTGTCTGGGGCCAACCTGTACCTCTGGAGTATCTCTGCCTCTGTGAGCATGAACAGGGTGATCCTCTGTCTGTAGACCTGCTCCTCTCTCTGCCATTCCCTCTCGTAGCCGTCTTGCAATGACATAAAATGCCGCCATTGTGCAAGTAGAATTGCATTTTGGGTCAATTTTTATAGGTTGCACCTGGTTACCACCTGGTAAATGCCGACTCTTAAATACCGAATTTCAAGCAAATTCAGTATTTAAGAGCTGAGCTACATCTCAATATTCAGTTTTTACCACTTCTTATTTACCGATTCGGTATTTTACCGAATCGGTAACTTTACCGAATCGGAAAAATTACCGATTCGGTAAATTTACCGAATCTGCCGATTTTCTCTTTCCTACATCCCAATTGCTCAATACCGGTCGGTAACGGCCGAAAATACCGATTTTCGGCCGTTACCGACCGGTAAAGGGTTACCTACATCTGGCCCAAGATTCTTTACAGATTTCAATGTGTCAAATAAAGCCATGAAAAGAGTAATAGGAAATCATTGGAAGGTACTTAGAAAAGATGAAGAATTCAAACGGCTAGTATCTGAACATATAAACATCACTTATAGAAAGATACAATTATTGGGAGACTCACTAACTCAAAGTTATTTCACAAAAGGAGGGGCTCGGAAAGAAAATTGGTTAAGGAACAATGGCTTCTTCAAATATCAGAAATGTAAGGCATGCTGCTATCGACAGAATAAAGTGGACATTAGGATCCTCAGTGGCATGAAAAAGAAGATTAAAGAAAGGATATTGTGCGAAACCACACATGTTGTATACATCTTGGAATGTGGATGTGTAAAACAATATATTTGTAGTATAGTTAACAAGCTAAAGCTATGTATTCTGTAACATCTAAGAGCAATAGCGAATAAAGCTTTACATATGTGATGGCAAAACACATCTGGAGAGACAATGAGGGGAACCGGGACAATTTTTCATTTGCTGACATTGAACATATCCCAATTAAGATCAGAGAAAGGGATCAAGAAGCAACTTTGAGAAAGGCGGAATAAAAATGAATCATTATGATAGGAACTTAAATTCCATTAGGTTTCAATACAGATGCAGGTTTATATACATTCTTATGATGTGCCTTGATGGTTTGTAATTGGAGATTAAATCTCTTTTCTGAAACAGATGCTAGGGTTCCTAAATCCTGGCTAGGAACTGCGTGCAGCCAAGAGATTCAAATGCTTGATTCATACATACATTAATGTGAATATACATCTAAAGAGGTTTTAGGTCTGTTTATTAATCTTGGAATCCCAATTCGTCATTCCGATTGGGATTCCAAGATTAATTATTTTAGATATACTTTTTAATCAGGAGATATATATATATAAAAAACAAATGAATTAATTGTTTATAGGCGGGGTATTTAGCGTTGTTCTGTATTTGAGATTTTATGGGATTTTTTTTCACACTTATTAAGTATTTTATTCACATTTTGCACCTTATTGAGGACAGAGGCTTCTGTTGCTCAAAAAAAGAATCTCATATGCATGAATGGTGGACCATGAGCATGGAGTAAAAAGAATACCAAAAAAAATATACCTAGGATCTAAACAAGTTGAATGGTGTAAATAGATATATTTTTGAAAATATCTACACATTTTTTTTAGAAGTGTATATTTATCTATTTATGAACTTATTTATTCTAATATTTATGTATTACGATATTTATTTATTTATATAAATTTATATATCTATTACATATTGGCATCTATGTATATGTACAGTAATTACATCATATCGCACTTAGCCCTTTACAAAACAGTTGTGTATGATTGCAGAAATTGATGTTACAGAAATATGATAACAAAAATCAATACTGGTATTCAGACCACGATCTTCGAAGAAAACTCATGTGAAATATAGAGCAGAAACAATTGTAAAATCAGATATGTTGTTCATGCAATATCACGTAATTATTTACATGCACTGTGTTGAAAGTAAGCACAAAATGTTGAAAGAAGAAAAAAAAAAGTTTGGGTATAAAAGCAGTCAGGTGACTAATACACGTGTCATGAGATCAAGGCACTTTGGTGCTGAAATGCGTAATGGCTGACTAAGCGCAACCCAATAAAGGATTGTGTGCGCTAAATGGTGGTCCGTGCTCCTGTTTTTGTGGAACTACAAATGTCGGTTGGCAGAGGAGTTTTTCGATATATATATATATATCCACACAAAAGAACGTCCATTAGAGGAGCCACTGCAGAAAGTTTGAACAGCCTTTAATGGGGGACAGGAGCAGTGCAGCGTACAGCAAGAAGTTCAGCTTCATAATTAAAACCCAACGCGTTTCGACCATCGAGGTGTTCTTGCTCACGGGTACAGGAAACTGAATCTGGCAGTGATGATGACAAACATCTTGATAAGTATAACAGGCTCCGCCTCCGTGGTCGAGTGCCGCTCGGCATGCTGGAGTCCGTAGTTCACCATCGTCTGACCCCTGTGGGCACCACCAAAGTCAGGGAGTATTTCATAGATAATAACCCCAGTGGGCGAAGGCAGCTTCTGTGGATGCTGCCTTCATTGTTTCAGAGTCCCCAAACGGCCTTTCTGCTCCTTTGCGCTCCAAGTTGCAAAGCGCTGGATCCGCCTGATGAGCAGCGGGCTTCCTCGCGACCGGACACGGCCGCGTTAAATCCACACAAAAGAACGTCCATTAGAGGAGCCACTGCAGAAAGTTTGAACAGCCTTTAATGGGGGACAGGAGCAGTGCAGCCTACAGCAAGAAGTTCAGCTTCATAAGTAAAACCCAACGCGTTTCGAACATCGAGGTGTTCTTGCTCACGGGTACAGGAAACTGAATCTGGCAGTGATGATGACAAACACCTTGATAAGTATAACAGGCTCCGAAACCGTGGTCGAGTGCCGCTCGGCATGCTGGAGTCCGTAGTTCACCATCGTCTTACCCCTGTGGGCACCACCAAAGTCAGGGAGTATTTCATAGATAATAACCCCAGTGGGCGAAGGCAGCTTCTGTGGATGCTGCCTGCATTGTTTCAGAGTCCCCAAACGGCCTTTCTGCTCCTTCGCGCTCCAAGTTGCAAAGCGCTGGATCCGCCTGATGAGCAGCGGGCTTCTCATCAGCCCCCCCCCCTAACCCTGGGCCAAAAATGTATTTTTCTTAATTGGCGATCTAAATCTGTGGTGGATCTCTACATACACTGTGAATCTGTGTGAGGATAAAATAAATCGGGTGACCTTTTTCTTAAAACCCCCAGTCCACCTCTGGGGTGGGCAGGGCCTTGGGAGTGGTGCATTGTTTTCTTTTGGGGTAGTGGCTTGCAGCTCTTCCTTAAGCCTCTATGAGGTCCTCAGGAATCAATTCCTGGGACACGCTTTTAATATTAGGTGAGGGAGAGCACCGTGCTCCATTCCCTAATAATAAAAACAAGCCCCTTCAGACCCCAGAACCCTATCTCCCAGGGCTGTTTTCAATTTTAGGGGAGGAGACATGCAGCCCCCCTCCCCACGTCACAGTAGGGCCCCAGGTACCTCATCCCCCAGTGATATTTTACTGGGGAGCCCGGGCATTGGGGCCCCCTCCCCAAACCCAGATTGGCTCCAGGGACTTCTTCCCAGGGGCCAGATACAAGCAGTGTCCAGGGACCCCATCCAACAAGATACTGTTTTTTTCTGCCTTGAAGAGTGCAAGCATACCCTGTCTGCGCTCTCCCTGACACAAAACACAACTTTTCTCCAGTAAGAAATGCTGCTCTCGCCCAAGTGGGAGAAAAGTGAGTACGCTGAATTCTGCCTATATCACTATGAGTGTTGGCAGGAGGAGCTGGCAGGGTGTTCAGTGGCCTTAGGGCTCCTCCTATGGCCCCAAAGAATATTGGTGATGTAGGTGCCCCAGTGGGCACTGGGGAACACACTTTTGAAATGGTATACGTGCTAGCTTGGGTGTCAGCTGGGGGTGCAGGGCATTAGGGGTCTCCCCACAGCCCAGACAAATTGGGTGGGTGCCCTCGATGGTGAACAAATAAAGATAGATTAAACCCAAATCTGTCACTTGAGGTGAATGCTTGATTTGTTCATTATTTCGTCCATCATTTGTTGTTTTTGTTTTAGCTCCCTAAGTGGGAAGGGTATGCCCAGACATGGGTCCCGTGCTCACTTTTGCAATGGAGTCATGCTAGCCTGCTTATAGGGTGATACCCCGAAACCGGTCCTAAAATGCTTTAATCTGGTCCAAGGAGGATCTGGCCTGGCGGTTGGGACTAGACTGTACCTATGAGGTACTGGATCAAGACTGATTTGCATATGGCTGGGTCGAAACTGGGGTGGTGTGGTGAGCAAAACAAAGATTAATTAATCTCAGATCTGTCACTGGGGTGAATGTTTGATTTGTTTAGCATTCTGTCCATCATTTTACTAGATGGGCACCAGGGCACTCATTTTTTAAAACAAAATGCTGGCTTTCATTGGCACTTGGTATGGATGTTGGTTGGCATACAGGCAGTAGCAACTGGGGTCCTAGTGCTCCCCACGTGGCCTCAAACATTTTTAGTGATGTGGGTGCCCTGGTTTAGGCAGAGATGCACCTCATTAATAAAAAATGGAAAACAATAATAAATGAGCAGCAGGAGCCACTCACTGATTATTCACTGCTCCGTTGAAGGAGTGTCCCATAATACCCTACTGCTTTTATGGGTAATATTATTTATAGATCTGGATGAAATTGGTATCACACTGGAGTAATTGGCAGAAAACAGAAATTGTGTGTAACAAAATGACTCAGACAACACCATTACTCCACGCTGTGTAATTTCAGGGAGAAATTCTAATATGAGATGCACCATTCAGGTAATTTTTCAAAGTGAGTGGCATTTCAGGTAAATTGTATACTCGAGCTGACTGTTTGGGCATTTTTTGTGTGCAAAACTACAAACGTGAATGCGAACTGCAGTGCTTTGAACATGAGTGGCAGTTTCTTTAATGTGGGGGGTCAACAATCATTGCAGGTAGCTTTTTTTACCCTAGTGGACCTTATGTTTTAAACTTCAAATCAAAACGCAAGCAGCAGTGTTTTGAACATGATCATCTGGACAGCAACTCAAAATTATATATCCTATTCAAATGTTTACCTAAGCAGACCGTTCAGGTAATTTTTTCACTGTGAGATGCATTTCACAAAATCATGCTTAATTTGACATACTTTTTCAGTAATTTCACAGAATTTTGCCACCCAAAATCATGCAATTTACACCCACCCCAAATAATTTATTCTTGGTGGTGTCCCTAGAAGGCGACAGGACACCACCAACCTTTTTTTATTGTCGTGGGGGCCTGCATCATTCAATCAATCAAGATTTATAAAGTGCAGCAAATCACTTGTGAGGGTCTCAATCAATGTTCCCTCTAATTTTTTTCCTCTGTGTGCGGCAGTGGAGGGTCTCTGTGCGCTGCAACCATGGCTATGTGCGCCAGGAACCAAACATTGCCTGTCTGCGGCGCCAAATGCCACTCGTTTTTGGTGCCCTTCTGCCCTCTGTCCCATTCGTTTTTTGTGCCCTTCTGCCCTCTGTCCCACTCGTTTTTTGTGCCCTTCTGCCCTCTGTCCCACTCATTTTTGGTGCCCCTCTGTCCCACTCATTTTTGTTGCCCTTCTGCCCTCTGTCCCACTCGTTTTTAGTGCCATTCTGCCCTCTGTCCCACTTGTTTTTGGTGCCCTTTTGCCCTCTGTCCCACTCGTTTTTGGTGCCCTTCTGCCCTCTGTCCCACTCTTTTTTGGTGCCCTTCTGCCCACCTTCCCACTCGTTTTTAGTGCCATTCTGCCCTCTGTCCCACTCGTTTTGGTGCCCTTCTGCCCTCTGTCCCACTCGTTTTAGTGCCCTTTTGCCCTCTGTCCCACTCTTTTTTGGTGCCCTTCTGCCCTCTGTCCCACTCATTTTTGGTGCCCTTCTGCCCTCTGTCCCACTCGTTTTTGGTGCCCTTCTGCCCTCTGTCCCACTCATTTTTGGTGCCCTTCTGCCCTCTGTCACACCCTTCTGCCCTCTGTTCCACTCGTTTTTAGTGCCATTCTGCCCTCTGTCCCACTCGTTTTGGTGCCCTTCTGCCCTTTGTCCCACTCATTTTTGGTGCCCTTTTGCCCTCTGCCCCACTCATTTTTGGTGCCCTTCTGCCCTCTGTCCCACTCGTTTTTTGGTGCCCTTCTGCCCTCTGTCCCACTTGTTTTTGGTGCCCTTCTGCCCTCGCGCCGGACGCCTGTGCCCCACAAAACCAGCCAGGTTGCAGCAGGCAGTAGTTAACTTGACCTCCTGGCAGGCAGCTGAGCCGGCGAAAGTCAGCTCTCTCTGGGCTGCCCAGACGGCCCCACCAGGAGGAAGAGCGCGGCATAGGACGCTGGTCACTCACTCAGTGTCACTTATTTTTATGTAAATGAAAATCATGTCCGCACGTCGTGCTCTGGTGGTGCATCAATGCTTGCAACTGTTATGTACTACAACACTCCGATACTTGTAGCATAAAACAGAGGCAACTAAATGGAAATGAAACCCCTGTGTTATAATCAGTATGTATGTAGGTTAGGTAGGATTCCATTAATGTAGCAATTATTAGCGCTGCAAGGCTGGCTGTCACACAACAAGATCATGTTATAATGGAGCCTAAGTTGCCAACATTGGCACATGGTGTAAATGTGCTGGTTTTCACACTGGATTTCATCTCTACACATACCGTGAGATTTTGCTAATGTTTTTTTTAGTTTTTGTGGTTGCTTTTACTCAGGGCGCCACTCAGCACGGGCAGCATTGTTTGGCAGAGCAGCGCGCGTTTCACAGAGAGGCCCCTCCCTGTTGGTGCACTTCTTAGAGTTTCTTGTTGCTCAAATGGGTGTCATTTTTGATATTTATATGTTTCTCCATATGTTTCATGCTTGATTTTTGCTTCCGATAAAGTGTCACTCATAGTTGTTGAAATGTCACTCGAAATTACAATGAAATTATGAAAATGTCACACATAGCAATTTGGAACATTGGCAGCTATGCTGTGGCCTTTTATTTAAGTATTGCTGTTAATCAGAGGCCCTTCACAGGCTCCGATTAACAGCAATACTTAAACACAAGGCCAGAGTCTGCCCCGCGCTTTCCTAACAAAAGCGTAGGCAGTTTCCAAACACACGCTGTGACGTTATAGTTAGGTGAGAATGTCTGTTGAAACATATGATTTTAAATGCACAAAGCCACTGAAATTCACCAGTTATAGTAATGTTCTGGGCCCCAATGACACTATAAACATGGGTGTGGTAGACATTTCGAAGATGCCATCTTTCAATTCAGGTGCCTCCTAAACTCTTTAATTGGCTCATTTGTTTTTTACAAAAACTTTCCTCTTAATTTTTTTGTAATTTGTGTGGTATTTTAATGTGCCATTTTATATGGCTTTTGGCATCTGCTTATTGTCTTAAAGATGTTTTTATGAAACGCAAAACTTTGCTTATTGTTGTTGCATATTTTTATAACCATTGTCTCAACTTACCAAGCTGAGGGTGTTGTACAGTTACATTTAGTCTCCATTTCAGCTCTCCTTATTAACTTATCATCTTTTACAATGGTTGTTTGCACATGTTTTCCCCTAATATAAGAATGTGCCACTTACACATTCATTACTGGTAGGCATTGTCACCCTGCAGTCTGCACAATTTGTTCCATGTTCACACAATTAGGATGCGAAGCCCTTGCTATATTTTTTGTGCTCGTAGGAGACAACTCTTTCTCCCTAGACTAATTAAATACTTTGTTCTGCACCACTTTCACAGTAAAATGAGGATGGTGTTTCATTATTTGAAACAGCATTCATACTGAATTCAATGAAAGGTGTTTTATTTCCCACTTTAGTTATAGTGTAAGTTGCTGTGAGCTGGGACTAAGATGCAGCTCTGCTGTCCCTGAACTTCATCCTGTGAAGAAAGATAGCCGTGCGTAAGGAGTGTGCAGGCCAGCACACTCAGATGGTAGTGCATTTGTTAATGCACTGAGGTCAGCTTCCTGACACAATGCACCAATGTATGGGGTTAGATCAATCCAACAGATCAGACAGTAAGGTACTCCTTCTATGCTCTCATTAGTCCAGATGTAGTAATGATAGATAGGAGCAACATTTGTACTATTGGGAACAATTAACCTGGATGAATATTTTGTGTTGTTCACCATTCTAATAATGCTTATAACAATGATGTGTTTCATCTGTCTAATAATCACAATTCACACTTTATTTACAAGGATCAGATCTTTTCTTTTTTTTTTTCTTCTTTTTTTTCAACTTTTCTTTTTTTATTTAGATGTATGTGTAAATATTTACACAGTTCTGATGAAAAAATGGTTGTACATTGTAACACTTTTTGGATCCTGTAGTTGGCATTCCTTTTTTTTTTTTTTTTTTTTCCCCCTTACAACATGAGCAGGGCACAATGGAATTCATAATCGTAGAGCATTAAATAAAATATACAGCAGAAATATAAAACCATATAATACAAAATCATACATAATAATTCTGGTAGAAACAATATTCAATATTCAATATATTACATTCTCCATTTTTTTTTTCAGTAATCAGTTCGCAACTTCCACCGAATAAAGGAATCCCAAATTTGCATACCCAATTTCTTACCCTTTTTTCCCTTCCTAGCATAGATAGCAGTTTCAAATTTTTGTATTGATAACACCTTGCCAAGCCATTGATGATATGTGGGAGGGTTGGGATCCAGCCATGTCGAAGCTACTAGCAGTCTCAAAATAGCCATCGCTACAAATAATTTTTTTTTACAATTTACCTGTCCGTCGGGGCTAACCCCCAATAACATAACAGCTGGATTTAATTCTATTATAGTTGATAGTGCGTTCTGGAAAAAATTCCTAATATCCTGTTTTACCCTATCTAATTGTGGACAAAGGGAGAAGATGTGTATCAGATCCGCCTCTGCGCTACCACACCTGAAGCAAGTAGTTCCCGATACACCCCCCCATTGAGCAATTTTTCCGAGTGTATAGTACAGATGATATAAAATCTTATAGTGTTGAGCCTGCAGGGATGATGAACACAACAATTTTCCTCCCATTTCCAATGACTTTGTAAAAATATCCCTAACTATATCCAGATCTGTAGACCATTTATCTATCCATTTATCTAAATCATCTTTCTTTAGTTTTGTCATTTCCAAGTAAAATCTCTTTATAGTGCAGTCAGAGCCATCTTCTATAAGATCCATCATTATATTTCTTTCAAAACCCAATGATCCCCCTTTTTTATTTGATATACAGCTTCTTATTTGGAGGTATTTGTAAAAATGTTTGGTGTTCAAAGTGTATCTGCTTTGTAAGTCTGTAAATTGTAATATGCCATGACCTCCCAACATGTCTCCAATCTTTCTTATCCCCCGCCTCTCCCAGTCTTGGAATACAGCTCCTGAGAATACCATGCTAGGTAAGGAGGGATTATTTTTAAATCTGGTGTATGCATTATATTTCCCAATTCCGACCTTTTTGGAAATTCCTTTCCATATATTATAGGCAGCCATCATTGTCTTGAATCGTGTTCTTTTGTAGTAACTTTCCTCCGTGAATCTCAAAAAAACGTTTTCTGCATTTCTACCCAAAACCAAACCGTAAATAGCAAGAGAGCCAATATTGTCCCAGGCATCCACCTCAGCCCCCCCGACTAGTCCCAACATGTTTTGTAGTGCTGCAGCCCAATAATACACCTTTAGATCTGGTAACGACCAGCCCCCTCTCTCCCGGGGTAACGACATATACCTCAGTGCCCTGCGTGTCTTACCGTTGGCCCAAATAAAACGATTAATCATTTGTTCACAAATTTTAAACCATTTGTTGTCAACTAAGAGTGGTACTGCCCTGAAGATATACAAAAATGTTGGCAACACCATCATTTTAATAATGTTAACCCGACCTACTAACAGGGGTGTAGGTTCTCATAACGATCCAAGTCTCTCTTTGTTTTATTTATTATTGGGACAATATTTTTTTCCACCAAGGTATTTATATCTGCTGAAATAATAATTCCTAAATAGGTCCCTGCCTTAAGCACTCGGTTATCATCACAAATAGTCACTGAATTTTTAATAATCTGAGTCTTAGAGGCATTTAAGGCGTAGCCTGAAACTTGTCCGAATCTACGAGCTTCTACTTCTACTAGTTCAGTCGCTTCCGTGGGGTCTGGTGTTATTACCGCCACGTCATCAGCGTAAGCAAGTACTTTACAGGGTCCCAGTAATGTATGTAGTGGAGTAATCTCTGGACATAAATCTATCCTGCGAATCAGTGGATCCATATACATGGCGAATAGCAGCGGGGAACATGGACAGCCCTGACGTGTACCTCTTTTAATCATAAATTGTCCCGTAATACCCCCATTCACTCTTAAGGCTGCCACCGGTTCTTTGTACAGAGTCTGTAAAGCTTTAATGAAACCACCCTGAAATCTAGCTCTTGCTAAAGTGTGCCACAGATAGTCCCAGGAGACCCGATCGAATGCTTTTTCAGCATCCAGCAACATTACTGCCATCGGATCTCCTGTGACCTCAGCAGCATCAAACAAGGTTATAACTTTCCTAGTGTGGTGTGTCGTTCCTCTTCCGGGGATAAATCCGTGTTGATTCCTACTAACTAAAGCACTTATCACTCCCGCAAATCTCATTGCCAAGGCTTTTGAATATATTTTGGTGTCATTATTCATCAGCGTAATGGGATGATATGATCCTGGCTCAGTTGCCGGCTTCCCTTTTTTTAATATTAAAACTATGTCCGCACCCCCCCAAGACTTTGGGACTTTGGGACAGACTCACCCAGCTGAGCATTTTGAAAGGTTTTGCATAAGTCTTGGCCCAGACTTCCCCAAAAAGTTTTGTAAAACTCTAAGGGTATCTGGTCCGGACCAGCTGCCTTTCCTGAGGGGAGATTACACATAGCCTCTTTAATCTCAAAGTTATCTAACGGGTTTTCTAATCCTTCTGCATCTTCATTGGAGACTCTTTCAACCGGGATATTCTGGAGGTACTCCCTTATCTCTTCCTCACTACAAGGCTATCCAGGCTGATGAAGGCTGATAGCCAGAAACCGGTCCTTGGATGCTTGATTCCGGTCTGGGAAAGACATGGCTTGCTAGTTCGGACTGGACTGTTCCCATGAGGCACAGGGTCAGAGCTGATTTGCATATAGCCAGTGTCTAACCCAGGGTGGTGTGGAGTGCAAAAAAACTATGGATTTAGGCCCAGATCCTTGTACTGGGATGAATGTATGACATTGTTCTACATTCTGTCCATTAACTTTGTTTTTTGCAATTTTCACCCCGAGTGGGCTGGGTATGCTCAGACGTGAGTCCCAGGCTCTCCACACCACTGGAGTCAAGCTATCCAGGCTGATGAAGGCTGATAACCAGAAACCGGTCCTTGGATGCTTGATTCCGGTCTGGGAAAGACATGGCTTGGTAGTTCGGACTGGACTGTTCCCATGAGGCCCAGGGTCAGAGCTGATTTGCATATGGCCAGTGTCTAACCCAGGGTGGTGTGGAGTGCAAAAAAACGATAGATTTAGGCCCAGATCCTTGTTACGGGAATGAATGTATGACATTGTTCTACATTCTGTCCATCAACTGTGTTTTTTGCAATTTTCACCCCGAGTGGGCTGGGTATGCTCAGACGTGAGTCCCAGGCTCTCCACACCACTGGAGTCAAGCTATCCAGGCTGATGAATGCTGATAGCCAGAAACCGGTCCTTGGATGCTTGATTCCGGTCTGGGAAAGACATGGCTTGGTAGTTCGGACTGGACTGTTCCCATGAGGCACAGTGTCAGAGCTGATTTGCATATAGCCAGTGTCTAACCCAGGGTGGTGTGGAGTGCAAAAAAACGATGGATTTAGGCCCAGATCCTTGTACTGGGATGAATGTATGACATTGTTCTACATTCTGTCCATCAACTGTGTTTTTTGCAATTTTCACCCCGAGTGGGCTGGGTATGCTCAGACGTGAGTCCCAGGCTCTCCACACCACTGGAGTCAAGCTATCCAGGCTGATGAAGGCTGATAGCCAGAAACCGGTCCTTGGATGCTTGATTCCGGTCTGGGAAAGACATGGCTTGGTAGTTCGGAATGGACTGTTCCCATGAGGTATGAGTAATGAGCCCAGTGTCTGGGTTCGTGGACCTGTCTTGTGTTGTGACCGGATACAAAATAATATTTGATGTGGCCAGAAAAGAAAGAAAAAATGTCTTTCTTGAGTCCCCTCACTCACCGGAGTTTCCTCACGGTGACATGCTTCATCATATTGCATACCAGTACAGTTGTAATGGTCAAGAAATCACAGGTTTTGACTACACCTTGTGACCCAGCCTCTCAGCCACTCACACTACAGTGGCCAACAATACACACCGCTCCAGCTGACAACAGTTTGATTAGATTGACAGGACCACCTAAAGCAGAAGGAAATATTTACTTTGTTTCTTCCCGCTGGGTTAGGCCTTTGTACACCCAGCGGCTCCTTTGCGAGGGCGGGATCACTATCCCCTCTGTAGGCAAACAACTTAGACCAAAGACGTTGGCACACTTCCCTCTCTTGCGAATGTCTGGAAAGAAAATCCACAAATGTGCACTCTACCTATTTACTTCTAACAGTTTTAAACCTAGAACACCCAACTTGATTTGACTGAGATTTCTGTGACTACTCTACTTTCAGATAAATACTACCCTCCACCTAAAGTTAGAAGGTTTAATTCAACTCAATCTCTTGAAAAGCTTGATCACACCTTGTATAACAAATTTTGTATAGAGAGGAGTTAATGCCTTGCAAGAAGGACTACAAACAAGGCCAAGGTGACTGAATCCTACATTGAGTTGTTTCCTGAAAATATTTGCCACTAGGAGCCATGAGTTGTATTCACTCCCGCTGTCCAGAACCAAACAGAAAACATCTCCTTTTTGAAGGATGGAAAGGGATCATCAATAGACAATACAGGGCTATAACTGCATAGCTTTGGCCCACTAAGTGCCAACCGCGACTTTGTGATTTGGTAGCCCTTGCCAATACTTTCCTAGAACGAGAGGAGGATAAGATACTGTCTAATGTCCATAATTCTTTGTGCTACATTCGTTTATCTGGAGCTGGCTGCCGGAATGCTGGAAGTACTTTCACCATCTGGCTAATATGGTCCCAGAGATATTGCAATTTCAAGGGAACAGGTTCCTGGTCTCCAGATACTGGTGTAGGTCCAGTGAGTAGCACAGGTCTCATGATTGTCAACACGCATTATTGAATTGGAATAACCATTCATGTGATTTGAGTCTTGGTTTTAGGCACTCGGGGCGATTAGCTATGGGTGTTAGCATTACACCTGTGGCATCTTTTTAACTGTGGCTTTGGAGACCAGTTGAAGCAAAAGCTGTTTGTCCTTTAACACTGTTCAGTTACTACATGACTAACAACAACAGACATGCTACCCAGTTTAATTGGAAAATGGAACTGAGACTTTGCTACCGTCCAGTACCCATCAAAAAAACATGATTGTTCTGTGGATGAAAATCACAGTTTACTCTTTGGTGGTGTGTTTTGGGTGTTTAAAACATTTTGATATATGAAACTTTTTTTGGCAGAGAGTCAGCTTCCTGTACTTAAACACGAGTTGCTCTTTTTGCTCTCAGACTCACATTGGGGCAGATTTATGTTAACTGGCGCATCCCCAGGGATGCGCCAGTTAATGTGCGCCACAGCTCCGCCACCCATGGTGCGCCACATTTACAATGCGGCGCACCATGGGGCAAAAACGGCACAGATGCGTGACGCATCTGTACCGTAAAGGTGGCGCATTGCTGGAGTTGCGTCGCAAGCGCGACGCAGCTCCAGCAAGGTTCGGGGGTGCCCCATCTTCACAATGCTGCGTCAAGACCTATGCCTGCTTCAAGCAGGCACAGGGTTTTGACGCAGCATTGGCCTGAAAGTGACTGAGTGAAATCTTATAGATTTCACTCAGCCACTTTTAGGAGGCGTTCCTGTGCAGGAACGCCCCTCCCTGCGCAGGAACGCCTCCTTATGGCGCAGGGCTTTACAACGTGACGCATCTGCTAGATGCGTCACGTTGTAAATAGGGCGCATTGTTTGCGCCGCCGATGCGTCAAATAAACTGACGCAATTGCGGCACAAAGAGGTGCAAGGGCCTCATAAATCTGCCCCTTAGGAATTAGAATAAAGAGCAGACAAATCAGAACACACCTGATTCAGAGGTACATTTTGTTTGCCTCTTGTTGTATTGACCGGTGACTGAAAATCCAAAATTAACCGTGAATCTGAATATTTTCCAACATTTCTGAGAACGAACATGCTTACTAAAATAGTATGCCCTTCCCCATAGAGCTTTGTGGCTTTCCATTGTAGCTCCTTGCTGAATTAGCGCTATAAAAATGATAATGCACAGTGTAAAGCTGGCAGCTTTCAAATGGGCACTAAGAAGTGAGGCATTATTCTTAACAAATTCACACTTCCCTATTCACAGCTTCAATGAACTCATCACATTTAACTGGTTCCACAGGTTCTTCACTTCTTCACTTTCAGAGTCCTAAGATGCCTGAAAAGGTGACGGTGTCAAGTTCACGGCTTTGAAGGTTTATATATAGGACAAGCACCCGAACCGCCTTGGAAGGCTTTGCAGGAAATATGTAAAGTACTAGCATTGACAATTTTCATGACAAATTGTTGCTTTTCTGTTTTTAGCACAGCAACTTATTCGGGGATTACTAGTAGCAATGCAAAGTACCTTCTGATGAAGGCCGGTGACCTTGAGACTGCTCATTAAAGGGTGCTTGGATACTGGAAACATCCTTTACCCCACAGTCAGAACAAAGACCTGCCTTTACAACGCAGTCAGAACAACGACCTGCCTTTACAACGCAGTCCCTGCACCAACTCCGATGTTACCATACATTCCTTTATCCTGCAAGTCATTACTATGACTTGCTTCTGGGGGCGAATTGTTGGAATGGTGTTGGATTATAAATCCAACAACTTTCCTTCCTACTGTTGCATAGAGCGGAGTTGAAATAGTAATTTCCTATATTCCGAAGTCCAGCACACCCCCTAAGATAAGTCGTTGTAATGCCTAGTGTGGTTAAGTAACGCATGCTCATGTTGCAGTCGTGGTAGTGACTGCGATGTAAAGGCATGCTGGGTTAATGCATGCGGGGTTCCGTCAAACAACCCTCCTGGTTACCTTGATGGAAGTAGGACTACCAGGTTCTGGATTCTCCATGCCCCTTAACGTCTCACTCTAAGCTGGCCATAGTTGGCAAGCATCTATATGGGAATTTCTATTTCTCTTTTTTTGGGGCTTCCTCCCATTGGTGATCAGAGTGGTGTTTATCTTGATTCGGCCTCCAATGTTGATTAAATGAAGTGTCCTTTTTATGTTTTTAAGTGCAAATGTAATTTTCTTTAAGAAACAAACGACCACTGCACGGTAGACTAATTTACAGATTTGCTAAAATAACCCTCAGAGACATTTCTTTACTTTTTAAAACTCCTTTTAAATGTCATGGAAATTAGCTAATTGTTATAATAACTCCCTTCCCAAATGTTCTTAAACTGTTCATTTTGTGGATTTTAACTAACACTTTTATAGTCACCTTTTCCAGATCGTGAAACGTTTTATCTTTTCATCTTTTGCACTTTTATCATCATTAACAGACCCCTTCTGCCTGCTTACGCCCTGTGATTGACCACACTACTAAAAGCATATCCAAGTAAGCTGCCCTCTGCCAGTGAATAGCTGCTGTGTAATCTTAAATAGAACACCTTAATCTTCTGTTTTTCTCTAGCTATATCATGCGTGCATATTTCTTTCACAGTGGAAAAACACACATTTCTTTAGAGACAAAATCTTGAACACATCAACATATTCATTGGAATCAAACCAGCATAGCCATCTGTTTTTTGAATAACCACCCTAACAAATGTCCCCATTATAAACGCTTTGACCACAATCTATACATTTTGAGCATGCATGACTTCATCTAGCATAGTGTCATAATCCCCAAATGAGTGCTAGGAGAAAGTCCAACCCTCTAATTTTGCACTTTATTACATGTTTACTCCAAAAGAAAATGTCAGCCGGTTAAAATAGTCCGTAACCTAGGGGTCACATTTGACTGTAACCTCTCCTTGGAGGTGCATGTGGGGAAGGTGGTGAGCTGCTGCCTGGGGATTATCCGCTCCCTGAGGAAGATCTTTCCTCTTTTACCCCATCAAGCCCGCGCCCTGATAGCACGAAGCACAATACTTAGCCGGGTAGACTATTGTAACGCTCTGCTCTTCGGGTCCCCTAAATTTCTGCTAGACAGGCTACATCGGGTACAATCTGCCGCTGCTAAATTGGCATTAGGCTGGTCAAGGTGGTCCTCTGCCTCTGGAGCATTGACGGAGTTGCACTGGCTGCCTGTGACACAGAGAGTTAAATTTAAATCTCTGTGTCTAGTATTTAAAGCCTTGCATGGAAAAGGACCAACCTCTTTTCAGCAAATGTTTGAGTGGTACGTTCCGGGCAGAGCGCTCCGCTCTCCGAGAGGAATGTCAATAAAAGTACCACGCTTTAACAAAGTTAGAGCAGGGGGCAGAACATTTGGGGTGGCTGCAGCCAGGCTGTGGAACACTCTACCTCTTGAACTGCGGCAAATCAAGGATCTTCTCGCGTTCAGAAAGAACCTTAAAACTTGGTTATTCCCTAAGAACTAGGCCTGTGCATTAACCCCCTTCTGTGTTGATATGGTCTCTGAGTTACTAGCGCCAAGATGCCTGTTAGGTGATAGCGTGCTTTAGAAATTGTATAAATAAAATAATAATAATTAATGTAAAAAACTATCTGCACATTCCCTATGTGGGCAATCAATTTTATTTATTGATGCTTTTATTAACATTTCTTATACCAACTTACATAAACCTGCAGGAATATAGCTGTACATCTATTCATGACATGGATAATTTTACTTCACCTCATCCCACCCGGCCCACTTCCCCTCATTCGATTTCAACAGGGCCTCACCACCTCTGCTCAGCATCAAACGGTGCCTAACATTACGTTGAGATACCATCCTGCCAGGGCATTAAATAAGCTGTACCAGCAGCCCACACATCCTTGGGCCGAGAGGCCACTGGCAATGTTTGTGCATATGTTCAATAGATCCCTACAATATGCAACATCACACAACCACTAATCTATCTTGGGGGCTGCCTTCTTTCCCCAATGGATAGCAACCTGCCAATTGGCTAGTAGGGTGGTAATAGTTACTAATTTACGATTGCCTGGTTGCAGGGGGTTGACTAGTCCCAATATACATATCTGTGGGGTGAAGTCTACCTGATCCACTACCATTTCAGTTACTGCCACTACTACCTGTGTCTAAAACCAATATATTTAGTGTAAAGGACCAAGTTAAGTGCTTAACATCGGCTTCCATCTTTCCGCACCTGACACACTGGGAGATAGTGCGGAGCCCAATGATATATAGCTTAAACGGTGTGTAGTTGATTTGTTGCAAATATTTAAAGTGCATGATCCTAAGTTACAATTGGCAGTGAGTCTCCCATGAGTGCTCAGCAAGTTTCCCAATCCTCCTGTGAAAAGAGCACATCTTCTGTTAACGGCCATAGGAGAGACAGTTTCTTTCTGAGAAGCGTCATATAGACAGGTTATGAGGCGTCTACCTGAACTGCTAGTTAGCATCACCTGTAATGCCCCCAATGCATCCGGTCCATCCTGGAACAGGGGTTATAATGATGTTAGAGCTGCCCTGATCCTAATGTATGTAAATACCACCAGTGGGGTCTGGGGATGTGTGGAAGAGAACTCTTCTAGAGTCAGAAATGTCCCTCCCTGGAAGAAGTCCCCTAGTGTGTTGAGTCCCGCCTTCCCTAGTATGGCAAACACCTTTGGTTCGTGGGCAGAAGATCTGTATGGATGCGATGGTATCAGAGGTGCTCATGCATACTTCGGAACCTTACTCGCCATGGTGCTCAGTGCCCACCAGGCCTTTGATGTGTCACGTATGGTATTGATTTCCAGTCTGGTAACCTCTGGCCACTTGTATAGCAACACAGCTGTAAGGGGTCCCGGGGCGCATCATTGCATTCCACCGCTCAGTGTGGTAGACACTGTATCTGAAAGTACCAATTGTGCACAAATTGTGCATGTGAGAAACCAATGTGAATAACAATTAGTCAGCATGTACAAGCCCTTCAACGGCCTTCTAATAATTACATCCGTGGGGTCCTCTGGGAGGGAGTATGAGGTTTCGTAGGGGTGCTGAGCTTTGACGTATGTTTGACTATAAGCCAACGCCCCCCACAAGGACCCATGGAATAAGGTCACAGAAATTTAACATATACATGGTTTTCACTAATGCTGAAGGCACTACCTAAACCGTGAGTCAGATAGGTTTGTTCTACACCACAGATTAGGATGCGCCTTAGCGAGTGCATACCGCCGAGGTTTTTTGGTGCTGACGAAAACCTCCCAAAAAGTGAATGGAGGCAGACACATGTTGACCACACTCTTTTCTTTTCTACACTATTGGATGCACCTGGTCAATCTAGCCAGTTTCTATACCATCCGTCACACTGCTTTTAAATAGTGCTCGGTTTGCCATGAATAAAGTTTATTTTCGGATTAACTAAGCACTTTTTAAATCACTTTTTCACTCGTCCACACTTGCATCACAAAAATAGCTGCTCCACTGTAATCAGGCGTCATAGTATACCAGAGAGGCACTCAGCCTCTCTGGTGGGAACCCAATGATGAAGCATGTCACTAGCGAGGTTGGTGAGTAAGGGTTATTTCAGAAAATTTGAGTGATTCCTTTTGCTGTTTCCTTTCGTTTCCTTTTTGGCTGCACTCTTTTGTTGTTTAAATTAATATTTCTATTAGGGGGATTAAGAGTGACTCCTTATATTTCTCCCTCTCTCTCTTGTTGATTATAGATATACTACTAATAATTACTGCATTCTTTGAGATAACCACACTCATTCACAAAAAATGCCAGGCAATTCCGAGATCCTTCATAACCCACTAAAATCCAAAGACTTTTTAGCCATTGAACTGGAATGACTTTGATATAATCTGGGAAATGCCTTAATAGATGTTGATGAGGAATCCACATCTGTCTGTTTTCTACTCAATCTAAATCGTATGCTAACTTGCAAGGGTAACCTGCACTCTACCTGGCCCTCCTTTCTTCTCAACTTCTCACAACTAGTTGAACAAAGCTCAAACAGGAATCTCTGCTGGAAAGTTGTAACCCCATAACTTGTTGACTTTTCTATGTACTTATTGAGGGGCAGAGTTACCATTTTTCATGCAGTGCAGTGCAGCATCCGCAAATGCTGCGCTGCGTGAAAAGGAGAGAGAAGGGGAGAGCCAAATTGACTAAAATATTACTCTCTCTTCCCCTTTCCCTAGCTCTGGTGCTAAAATCAGCTGCCATGCGCCACTGGGACACCTTTGCGCCATGGTGCAAGGCTGTCTCCGTGTATCTAACATAGGTTTTGTACTGGAAGACTAACGTAAACCATGTTCCCTCTTTGAATGTGTGCTGTAGAGTGCAGCACACGTACAAAGTTGGAGATGGAAGCTGAAATGAAAAAATGTCTCCTTCCATGCCCCTACTTCAAAGGGTGCAGTTTTCTGGCGCTAACCTGTCTACTATATTTAGTGAATTGGGTTTGGCATCAAAATCCTTGTGGTTGCATAAGAACTCCCATGCCCCACCCATGGTACGCCCCATTGGCGCTAAGTAAAGCAAAGCAGCACTATGCCCTGCTTTGCTTGACTTTCATGTTATTTCCAGCACTAAACAAGTTTAGGGATAGAAAGCAAATCGGAAAAAAAAGATTTTGTGCCAATTTGCATCACTTTTGTGGCAGAAACATGGCGTAAAATCTTAGTTAATCTCCCCCATTCCCTCTTACAGATCTTCATCCACAAATTCCTTAAGATACCTGACAACCACAATGTGTAGATATCAATGTTACCTCAAATGTCATCCACATTCTACCAAACATGATTCCTCTTTAGCCATTAGTATTAAACCCTGGCCTAAACTTTTTTCTGTGGGCTTTTGAATTGTGTTTCATTCATCACTCACTCAGTTTTGTACCAAATATTTTACATTAAGCATAACATATACGCTCCTGTGTTTTCTAATAAAATTGCAAGGCTATCATAAGCATCAAACACACTATAATATTTTAGAAACATTTGTAATATTAATCAGGATATCACATTGGATTGAGAATATTTGAACATCTCTGCAAATGTTTTCCACGGTATTCTCTTATAATACATTCTGTGGGTATGGTCCCTTCCTTCTTATCGTAATTTGTGTTTCATTGATGACATTCTTATATTGGTTATATATTTAAAGAAAATGTGGCTGTTAAAAAATTATTAAGTCACTTAAATATTTGCTCATATTACAATGAATCAAACATATAGGGCCTGATTATCAAAAACCTTTCTGTGTCCTATTTATGAATTACTCTTGAATTTCAGGACTGAACCAGAAGGATACTCCTGTCTAGCCCTCAAATTGATGAACAAGCCAAGAGTACTAAAAATGTAAGTCACACCTATTCATACAACAATTATTGCGAATGAGGCCCCTGTTTTCTAGAGAGGAACACACATATGTTAATATTGTAAGCAACATATCAAAGCTGATTATCCATTAAATACTCTTGAATATGAACACATAAATAGTTAAATCACTGCATATACATAGATCCAATGAAGTAATAGTATGATTTTTAATTTCAAACACACCTTCAACTTCATATTATAATAAAGATATGCATGATATTCTATTATGTTTCATAGAAGTGAGAATAATAAATATTTTACCAAAATATCAAAATATTTTCAGATAAGTGGTTTTCTAACGGGTCAATGATTAAGAAACTCAAATGAAAAACACACTTATCGTATCTACTACAGCAAAGCGATGGAAGGAATGCCAAAACTGGTTGGGGGTGCTTGTATTCCCTTCTGTAGAAGACATATCCCGGCAGAATGAAGGATGAGCGAGAATGCATCTAGGTGCAGACCTTGTACAAATTGAATGGCATTAGGTCACCAGAAATGACACCCACAACAATGTTATGTTGTGTTGTGTTATGTTAAGTTAATGTTATGTTATGTCATTTTATGTTAATAATTTGTATGGCGTAGCTTATCACCCGTGAGGGTATCCAGGCACTAGAGCAGGAGTGTGTGCCTGATGGTATTCCTAGTTGAACAGCCAGGTCTTCAGCTTCTCGCGGAAGATAGGTAGTGTTGCAGTTCAGATGTGTTGAGGAAGTTCATTCCAATTTATACTGGTGATAAAGCGAACCACCCTCCTTTCTTGCTTCTGCGAATCCCGGGGATTTTTTGTAAGGGATAGACAAGTGGAGTGTAGTTGCAGTTGGTCGTCGAGGTAAGCTGTTCCTTTGTTGTGGAGTGATTTGTGGGCTTGGATGAGCAGCTTGATTATGCAGCATTACTAGAGGGTAGTCAGTGTAGTTCAGTGAGGTAGGGAGTGATGTGGGAACATGTAGAATGAGTGTGGTAACAGTGTTTTAAACTATCATGTTTCTTTGTGTGAGTTGGTTAGAGATTCTGACATAGAGTGAGTTGCCTTAGTCAAGTCTTCTGATGATGAGGACCTGGGTGACCGTGCATCTTGTGTGGGTGGAGAGACATTTAAAAATGTGGCGTGACAATGTGGCTGTGTTTCTAGCCATCTTACACACTCAATAGTGGGTTTATACTTTTCCCCTCTGTTGTTTCTTTGATTTTTTGCAGACTCTTGTGCTTTTGGAGGAATAATTTAGAGCCACTGTAATTTGAGTTTTTGGAGTTCACAAAACTCCAATGGAATATGCCAGGAGTAAATTTCCAGGTGCCCAAGTGTTCCGTCCTGTATACTCCTGCAGCCTTACTGAGGGAACCGTCAATCTTCAGCAGTATGCCCAGCAGTATGCTCAGCAGAAAACATCAACGGTACATTTAAAGAAAATATTTCTTCTAGTGTAGAAACCACTTCAACCACACCGCAATGAAATATGCTTTTTTCATTCTCTTTGCAAGCTTAAAAGCCTAATGTACTGCTCCCTCTACAAACATTGTTTTCTGTTCTTTTTTCATAGATAAAGGCCGTGAATCAAACAAGTTTCAAAGTGTTTTATGCATGGCAACAACGCCTACGTCTTGGATGAGGGACAGTCCAATGGTAGTAGAATGACTAATGTGAGGCCAGTTTCACCGGAGAGTATACTAGCAAGATCTACTCATCCCTTTCAATCAGAGAATGCTCAAGGTCACTAGCAAGCAGCACAAAAGGTACTCAGACTCGAACTGAAAGTAGGGGTCATCACTTAAGCTTCCTAAACTCCTCGAAAAATACAGAGGTAGGCAGTCCAAGATGTAAATCAAAAGAGAGCATGCGAGTTGTGTCTTGTTACAGTACAACAGAGTAATCCAAGCAACAACAAAGTATAAACAGCCAAGGACTGTTGGTACATGACACCTTTAATAATAACTCAAACGTAGTAAATATATTTACAGTATAGGCAGGTCAGAACTTATCTAAACGACACAAAGAACATAACTACACCATACTAAATACTGTAATAATTGTAACTCAATGTCCTTTAATGAGCTTGTGATCCTGCTATGAAAAATATATCCTCAGGAAGGTCAGTGGAAATATGAGAGCACATATAAAACTCAATGTAGCACTAGAGCCATAGTCACCAGGTAAACACAATACCATGCTTGTAAACAGTTCAAATAAGTGCAGTGCCCTGATGTTTGTTTAGCTTGGCTCATACCGTAAACTCTCAAAACCCAGAATCAATAGACGCAGCACAAATAAGGTATGAGAAGGGTTAAACACAGTTATGTTCTCTTAGGTTTGGTTTTATAAAGCGGTTCTAGCAAATATAGTGTTTCTGAATGCAAATAAATTGTCAGAAAGAAAACACAACAGTATCAAAAGTGTCAAAGACATGCAAAACCTTGGGGCCATTTCTCAATATTCATGCCCACAGACAGGTGGGTGGCAGGGAAATATTAATTGAAGGGGGTGCATACGGGTACTAAGCAGTATCAGCCAAGAAAGAGCACACTATTAGAATTGGGGGTCTCTATTTGGCAGTGGTATACACCCTGTCCAAGTAGGGACCCTTCCTTCTTATCAGGATGACTAAACGACAAACATATGGTTTGCCTCTGCTCACCCTTTGTAGTTTGGCACAAAGCTGCAAGGCTAACAGAGGCAATGTGTAAAGCATTTGTTTATAACCCAGTCTAACAGAGTGAAAACACCACAAATGAACACCACACCAGTTTAGAAAAATATAGTATTTTTATCTAAATCAAGCAAGACCAAAACGACGACAATCTAACATACAGATATCAAAATATGATTTTAAAAAGGAAAAAACAGCTCTGTCTATAGAGTATGGATGTGTCACTTTTGTTGCAAAGTACCTGGGATGCACCAGAAATCACAAGAAAAAACAGGTGCAGGGAAGGTAATGCATTGGTTTCTTGCTGCAGCCCCATCAATGATGTAGATTTGGATCACATGTGCAATACGTGGAAATTCAGGTGCACTGACGGTCGATGCATTAGTGGTCATACAGGCACTGAGTCGATTTCTTCAGTTGTGGTCCAACACTGTGTCGGTTCATTTAGTCGCCCAGCAGGGCCTGCATCGGAGTCAGTGTGGTGATCTCAGATTTTGGAGATCGGTGCATTAGACTTGGCATGCAGTGTTTTTTTGGGCTTCCTACAGGCGGTGCGTCAATTCTTCACTGCACAGACCGTGCATCAAAATTCTATTTCTGAACAAAGACTTCAAAGAGAAAAAGGAGTATAAGCATTAGACCAAAAATCCCAGAACTTTAAATTACTTCTGGAACCAAGAAGAACCTATGCCAAGGAAGAAGAGCTGAAGTGCTGTGAGGAGTACTGGTCCATTGCGGTGTGCTGCTTTGTTGGCTTTGCCTGCAGTTGCTGTTTCTGCTGAGGAGAGGACAAAGACTGGGCTTTGCTGTGAAATCTGCTTGAAGTATTTGTTCAGAAAGTCTCTCTTGCCCAGTTCTGTCCTCCCTGGTACAGTTTCACTACATGAGTTGGAGACAGCATTGTGCAGAGCAGCCACAGGCTATTCCAGTGTCGGTGAGTACTTATCCCACAACTTTAGACTTGAATGGCCCATCAACACATGCAGGGCACACCCCAGCTCCCTTTCTGTGAATGCCTGGAGTGAATGCACAAACAGGCCCTGTTAATTTAAAACCAGACAGTGAATCCACAAGCATGCAGAGGCACTCAGGATGGTTGAACAAGAAAATGGCTACCTACTAAAATTGGCCTTTCCAATGACACAATTAGAAAAATAATCCTTAAATTCTGAGTTCAGAGAGCCCAAGCTCCGAATCTCTAGCTGTTCCCAACTGAAAGTTACATTTGTAAAATGTTACAAGCCAGCTAGTCCTTTCAATGGAGAAAAATTAAATTGGCAGCATTTCACTATTAAGACATGTAAAACACACCAGTACATGTCCGTCCTTTCACATACACTGCACCCTGCTCATTGTTGTACCTTGGGTCTACCTTAGGAGTGTCTTACATGTAAGAAAAGTGAAGATTAGGGCCTAGCAAGTGGGTGCACTTCCCAGGCCAACATGACAGTTTAAATCTGCACAGACAGACACTGCAGTGGCAGGTCTGTGACACATTTTAGGGGCTATTGGGTCAGTGGCGCAATCAGTGCTACAGGCCCACTAGTATCATTTGATCTACACATAGTGCACTTTACTAGGGACTTACCAGTAAATCAAATATGCCAATCATGGATAACAAATCAGAATCTCAATTTACACAAGGAACACTTGCACTTTAGCCCTGATCAGCAGTGGCAAATTGCCTAGAGTACCTAAACCAGCAAAAGCGAAATCCAGCACACAGTCAAAAATACAGGTGGTAGAGGCAAAAAGACTGGAGAAACCACGCCACGGGTGCCAGGTCTAGCACACACAGAGCTCATAATAGACCACAAACATCCACCAATCTGGCTAGGTAAGTAGTTAACCAGGCACTAGGTTGACTGACTCTATACATTCAAGGATGGAAGAAGAAATTTTCAAAAATGAGAAAAGTAGTGTGTGCTTGCAAACAAATATGCAGGATCATTTTTATTATGGAGGCCCTCACCATTGCTGGTGCAGTACATTCAAGCCTCATCAGATCTTCAAAACACTGGTACCTTAACAGATTGAATTCTCATCATGCCTGGTCCTTCCCGTGGTCACTGGTGCAGTGGCTCATTCTATCTTAAGGCTCTCTGTAGCAGTGCAGGATTACCTGAGAATGCTGATGATTTCCACACTGCAGAAGGGTTACTGCTTGGTATGCAAGCAAAGTTTATATGTGGCATCCTCTTAGTCACACTAGGAGGAAAAGGGGAACATTCAACTCTGGATATAATTCAGTATAATTCAGGGATCTTCTCTGAGCCCTACACTATGCAATCTTGGTTACACCTTTAGCCAAGTCAATAAAGGCCTTCAGCTTTACATTGGTATCCAATGCTGACAACACAAACATTTTAATATCACTGGATAGTGACCTGGAAGGCACGGCTCTCAGATTTCAGGACTGTATGCGAGAAATTGGAATCTGGATGCCAGACAAATCTCTTGAATTGAATACTGGTAAGACAGAGGTTCTCCTGTTCGGGAAGGATACATCCTTTTGGTCACCAAAGTGGTGGTCTGTGGAGATGGGAGAATTCCCCACCCCAGTCAGGAAGGTAAAAAATCTGGGAGTCTACTTTGATGATAAGCTCTTTTTTGAGGGCCATATCAACTCTATAACATCCTATTGCTTTCTAACTAGAACAATTCTCAGGAAAGTTCTACCATTTATTCCCCTAGACTTACAGACAGCTGTCAATTCCGTTTTAATATTATCTAAATTTGATTACTACAGTCCCGTTTTTAAACATTCAGATCAAATGATTGAATAAACAGCAGATTCTTCAAAATGCCCCCGCTCGCCTGCTGCTCGCAGTACCAAAATATCAGTCAGTATCCCATTTCTTGCCACAATTGCATAGCCTTCTTATAAAAAAACGGATTAAATTCAAGTCCCTGTGTATAGCCTTTAAAACATTGCACGGGCACGGCCCTGTAAACTTTAAACACAAATTCTGTCTGTGTGCTCCCACAAAACATATTCGATCTTCATCTGCCTGTAATCTTGTCATTCCTAAAGTCAAAACAGCCTGCTTGGGGGGAGTGGGGAGGAGTTTTATAGTCGGTACAGCTAGACTCTGGAACTCTCTGCCAATCTCTCTCAAGGTTAAATCCGATCTCCTTTCCTTCTGTGAATCCTTAAAAACCTGCTTGTTCAACAATTAATACTTCTTTTCCGTTTTTTATCTCTTTCTTTCTTTGTAGTTAGAGCTTTGCACCTAGACACCTTTAGGTAGTATTGCGTGATATACATTTTCTTTTAATTTCAATTAATAAGGGCATCAGCAGAAGCAGGACACCTCTTTGAGCAGTAACAGTTTCATCCTATAATCGCAAATATGGGCAGTTGGCAGGGAACCAATGTAAAATCACAGCTAATGCATTCTTACAGATTCAGGTCAAGATTTACTAAGCATGTGCATCGTCCTTGTGTCACATTAGTCGTTGAAAGGCAACACAAGTGCTTAAATGACATTTACAAAGCCACGCTAATCGACATTTGAACGGTCTTGGGTCACTTTTCATCTGCATAGTACCACAAGGCAGCACTTTACGCTGCCTTGCTTTACCCAGTGTTGGAGAAGTATTACATGGGTGGAGCATGGGCCTTCCCATGCACCCATCCATGTATTTTGATGCAAACCCAGAATGACTAAAGTCAGTAAACCTGCGTTTGTGCTAAAATGTTGCATCTATGTATCCTTGGTGTAACAAGATAAATATCTTTATTTCTCTTTGTTACTTTCTCTTTGCACACCTACAAAGAGGAATATGCCTCTCAGAGTTGATTTTGTGCTGGAAGGTATGCCTTACTAAACAAAAATACTCCAATAAAAGCAACCTTGCATTGTAGGGCAAGGGTGCCTGCAATGGTGCAAGGCAGCCATAGTCCAGGAGAGATGCTCAAACATGCCTTGCATGAAAGATTATTAACTTTGGGCCTCAGTGTCAGGCTAGAGTCAGGCATCCCCTTCACATTAAGAGTCACCCTTAATCAGTCTGACCCTGTGCCTCATGGGAACAGCCCCTTGCTCACTTTGCCACTGGATTCAAGATAGCATGGCTGATGAGGGTTATAAACCCAAAACTGGTCACAGGATGCTTGTTTCCGGTCCCGGGAAGACATGGCTTGGCAGTTCAGGCTGGACTGTTCCTATGAGGCGCAGGGTCAGACTGATTTGCATATGGCCATGTCTGAACTGGGGTGGTGGAGTGAGCTAAAGAATGATGATGGATTAAACCCAGATCAGTTGATTGGGGGTGAGTGTTTGATTTGCTCAAACGCTCCGTCCATCTTCCCCGTTGGTATCGCTTTGTTCACCCCAAGTTGGCAGAGTATGCCCAGACGTGAGTCCCTTGCTCACTCTACCACTGGATTCAAGATAGCCTGGCTGATGAGGATTATGAATCCGAAGCCGGTCCCAGGATGCTTGTTTCTGGTCCAGGGAAGACATTACTTGGTAGTTCGGGCTGGACTGTTCCCATGAGACACAGGGTCAGACTGATTTGTATATAAACATGTCTGAACTGGGGTAGTGAAGTGAGCTAAAGAATGGTAATAGATTAAACCCAGATCAGTTTACTTGGGGTGAGTGTTTGATTTGCTCAAACGCTCCGTATATCATCCCCTTTGGTATCGCTTTGTTCGCCCTAAGTTGGCAGGGTATGCCCAAACGTGGGTCCCTTGCTCACTGTTAGAAGCGGCTGTCTCTAGTTGGCAGAGGTATACACTTCTGACAAATAGGGACACACCTCTTCTAGTCAGGGTAAGGGGATCACACACTTAGATAACCCCTGCTCACCCCCTTGGTAGCTTGGCAAAGCAGACAGGCTTATCTCAGAGGCAGTGCGTTAAGCATTTAGGACCACATACAGTAATAAAGTGAATACACTACAAATGGACACGACACAGTAGTATTATAAAAATAAGGATTTTTATATAAGGCTTAGCACAAGACCAAATAACGACAAAAATATACCACAATCTTAATAAATACTCTTGGAAGGGAAAATAATAGTTCAAGTACGGTTTCTTCTTAGCACACAGTCTTTAGTATCAAAAGCAACTCTTCTTCTTTAAAACACAGTTCTTGGCAACAATGTAACCCACACGGGAGTCACACGACGTCGAGGAAAGTTAATCCAAGTAGCGCTCCTCGCGGTCGACGCCGGAGTCGCACAGACCCCAACAACACAGTACCTTGGAAAAGTGAAGCACTCGATGATCAGCGGCGTCGAGATGTCCGGCGTCGCGTCTTCGGCGTCGATCGGGCCTCGGAGTCGGGGCGATCTGCAGCGGCGTCGACCGAAGTCAGGCGGGAGCAGGGCTCACGAGGTGAAGCAGGATACGGCGTCGTCGATGTCGATGTTGCAAAAGTGAGCAGCGCTCACGGCATTGAGAGGGCCTCGGTGTCGATGCGATCAGCGGCGGCGTCAACACAGGGTCACTTGGAGCTGGAGCCGAACTCGCTACTCACTGGCGTCGCTACTGGCGTCGATCGGGCCCGGCGGCCGGCGTCGAAGGTGCGGGACACTGGAGCCGTTACTCACGATGTCGAGCTGGATTCGGCGGCGTCCGTTGGCGTCGGGATTGCTGGATTCTTCAGAGGTGCTGGATTTCAGGTTCCAGCAACAAGCACTTTTAGCAAATAGATGAAGTCCTTTGGCCCTGTGACTTCAACAGGAGGCTGGCACTCTTCCAACCCTTGGAGATTTTCTTTAGCAAGTTTGAGAGTACACACTCAGTTCCTCTCTCCTGGTTCCTTGGCAAAAATAAAGAAGCAACTGCAGGATTCCCCCAACAAACAGCACTCTGGCAGGAGGGGTAGGCAGTCATTGGATCAGCAGGCTTCTTGTCCTTGGTTCAGGTTTCCTTGTCAGAAGTGATCTAAATTCTTGGTCCAGGGGTCCTTCTCTTATACCCCTTTTTGGCTTTGATCCCTTTGTCCATGCAGGGGAATTTCCCCCCATCTTGGGTTTGTTGTGGGTGTTGCCAGGCCGAAGCACCTGGCCTATTCACTGTGCAGGGCAGAGTCTTCAGCCGCCCAGCAGGAGCGGAGCCAGCATTGTCACTGGCAGGGGCAGGGCCATCAGTTGCCCGGCAGGAGGTGGGCCAGGAAAGTCCCAGGCAGGCCCAGAGTCATCAGTCGCCTGGCAGGGGGGCGGAGCCAGGATTGCATCAGGCAGGGCAGGCTATCAGGAGCTACTCTTCCCCTACTCTCAATGTAAATGCCCCACTCACCCCACACTGACTCATTCAGACCTCTGGAGCCACCCAGCTCCTGTCACACGCACACCAGAGCCAGCAGAGACCGGTAGACAGTTAGACAAGAAAATAGCTACTTTCTAAAAGTGCTATTTTCAAACACAGAGTCCAAAAACCATCCCCACAAACGGATGCGTTATTAAACCCTGAGTTCAGGGATACCAAACTCGACATTGCACCATGCTCCCCGAGCCCGCTAGGATTATAGCATTAATAATCCTGGCAGCCCATTCTAACTTATGGAGAGCAGGTTACCTTACAATAGTGAAAAACGAATATGGCTGTAATTCACTATTAGGACATGCCAACCTTGTCAGGCTTGTCCTACCTTATGCTTACAATGCACCCTGCCCTTGGGCCTACCATAGGGGTGACTAACATGAAGTTAAGGGAAGGTTTAGGGACTGGCAAGTAGGTGTACTTGCGCAGTCCTCGTGACAGTCAGACTGCACGTGGTCTAGCAATGGCAGACCTGTAGACAAACTTTTACTAGGCCGCTCTTGTGGGTGGCACAACATGTGCTGCAAGCCCACTAGCAGCATTTGTATTTACAAGCCCTGGCACTCCTGGTGCACTCTACTAGGGACTGACAGTAAACCAAATAAGCCAAACATGGAATCCAATCAATACATCAATTTCACATAGGGAGCAATTGCACTGTGGCACTGGTCAGCAGTGGCACAGTGCCCAAAGCAATATACCAGCAAAAACACCGTAAACAGAGGAGGCAAACAGAAAAAATGGAGGAGAGACTCATGCCAATGATGCCAGGTCTAACACGTGTCCCCTCCAGCTGAAATGTGGGGAGAACTACCCTTACCCTAGGGAGTCCTCATCACTAAGGCGGAAAAATCTGGACAGACCATCAGCATTGGCGTGATCTGTGCCAGGGCGGTGTTCCACCGTGAAGTCCATCCCCTGTAGGGAAATGGACCACCTCAACAGCTTTGGATTCTCACCCCTCATTTGCATCAACCATCTGAGGGGCCTGTGGTCTGTCTGAACCCGGAAGTGAGTCCCAAACAGGTAGGGTCTTAGCTTCTTCAGCGCCCAGACCACAGCAAATGCTTCTCTCTCTATCGCACTCCACCTCTGTTCCCTGGGAAGTAACCTCCTACTGATGAAGGCTACAGGTAAGTCTCGGCCCTCTTCATTCACCTGAGCTAGAACAGCCCCCACGCCATGCTCTGAAGCGTCCGTCTGGACAACAAATTCTTTAGAAAAGTCGGGTGCCTGGAGTATGGGTGCTGTGCACATTGCAGTTTTCAGGGTGTCAAAGGCCGTCTGACAGGCGTCAGTCCAGATCACAAGTCGTGGCTGCTTCCTGGAAGTCAGCGAAGTCAAGGGGTGCACAATGTTACCATAATCCTTGACGAACCTCCTGTAATAACCCGTGAGACCCAAGAAGGCTCTCACCTGAGTCTGGGTTTTGGGCGGTGCCCATGCCAGGATGGTATCAATCTTGGGTTGCAGGGGGGCCACCTTGCCGCTCCCTACTTGGTGCCCCAAGTACACCACTGAACCCTGCCCAATCTGGCACTTACTGGCTTTGATTGTGAGGCCTGCTCTGCGCAGGGCCAACAACACTTCCTGGAGGTGGCGCAAGTGTTCCTCCCAGCTGGCGCTGAACACTGCGATGTCGTCCAGGTAGGCGGCACTGAAATCCTCCAGTCCAGCCAAGACCTGGTTGACCAACCTCTGGAAGGTGGCAGGGGCATTCTTCATCGCAAAGGGCATAACCCGGAACTGGTAGTGCCCATCTGGTGTGGAGAATGCTGACCTCTCTTTTGCCCCATCAGTCAAGGCGATCTGCCAGTACCCAGACGTTAGGTCAAACGTACTGAGGTACCGGGCAGCCCCTAACCGATCTATGAACTCATCAGCTCTGGGGATGGGGTGCGCGTCAGTCTTGGTGACTGAATTGAGTCCTCGGTAATCCACACAGAACCGAAGTTTCGGTGAAGCACCAGGCGCTGCAGCCTTTGGGACCAAGACCACTGGGCTGGCCCAAGGACTGCTAGAGGACTCAACCACCCCTAAGGCAAACATTTTGGAGACCTCCTCCTTGATGTATGCTCTGACCTTGTCAGTCACTCTGTAAGCCTTGTGCTTCACAGGAGTGCTGTCCCCGGTGTCCACATCATGGGCACACCACTGAGTGACACCAGGAATCAAGGAGAACAGATCAGGGAATTGTCCCAACAGTTGGTGACAATCCTGCTGCTGCTCAGGGGTCAGTGTGTCAGAGAGGACAACACCATCCACTGACCCATCTTGCTCTTTTGCATACAGGAGGTCAGGAAGAGGCTCACTCTCCTCCTCCATTCCAGCATCTGTAGCTAGGAGCATGCCCACTTCGGACCTTTCTAAGTGGGGCTTCAAACGGTTGACATGCAGGACCCGCAAGGGGTTCCTGGGAGACTTCAAGTCCACCATGTAGGTGACATCGCTCTTTTTCTCCACAACCTCAAATGGTCCAGTCCACCTGTCCTTGAGCGCACAAGGTTCCACAGGGGACATGACCCAAACTTTCTGACCAGGCTGAAGCTCTACCAGAGTGGCCTTCTGGTCGTACCACCGCTTCATCTCTTCCTGGCTGGCCTCCAGATTTGCCTGATCAAGATCTCTGAAGCGCCTAGTCTGGTTCCTAAAGGCCAGCATGTAACTGTATACATCCTGGGGAGGTTTCCTGGGAGATTGCTCCCAGCCTTCTTTGACCAGACTCAAAGGTCCTCTTACCGGGTGTCCATACAAAAGCTCAAAGGGGCTGAACCCTAGAGACTTCTGTGGCACCTCACGGTAAGCAAACAACAGGCATGGCAAGAGGACGTCCCATTTACACCTCATTGGTTCTTCAAGACCCATAATCATGCCTTTAAGGGTACGGTTGAATCTCTCAACCAACCCATTACCTTGAGGGTGGTAAGGAGTGGTGAACTTGTAGGTTACCCCACACTCCTTCCACAGAGACTTCATATAGTTGGAAATGAAGTTGGTGCCCCGGTCTGACACCACCTCTCTGGGGAACCCCATTCGGGAGAAAACACCCATCAGTGCCCGTCCCACCACGGGGGCCGTCACTGTTCTGAGAGGGATGGCTTCCAGGTACCATGTGGCATGGTCCACCAAGACCAGGATGAACCTGTTGCCCATGGCTGTCTTGGGGTCCAGGGGCCCAACAATGTCAATCCCCACCCGGTCAAAGGGGGTACTGACCACGGAAAAGGTTGGAGGGGAGCCTTCTGCTTCCGCCCGCTTTTCCCACTTGCCTGGCAAGTTTGACAGGTCTTGCAATGGATATCTGTATCCCTTCTCATCTGAGGCCAATAAAAATGGGTGACAAGCCTGTCATAGGTCTTGTCCTGCCCCAGATGTCCAGCTAACGGAACGTCATGAGCCAAACCCAGTAGGAAGGCTCTGAAGCGCTGGGGTACCACCAGCACACGGGCTGACCCAGGCTCAGCAGCCTTAGGCTCGCTATACAGGAGATCGTTCTCCCAGTAGACCAAATGTGACCCTGACTGATCACCTGTTGTCTGGGCTGAGGCCTGCTGCCTCATACCCACAAGAGAAGGGCACACTTTCTGTTCTGCACAAAATTCTTCCCTGGAGGGACCACCATCCTACTGCCAGTGGGTCAGCTCGGGCAGGTCTCCCAGTTCAGCAACTTGTTCACCTGTGGGTTCCAGGGCATGCCCCTCAAGGCCTGCCTCCTCCTGGACCACGGGAACTACGGGGGACGGTTTCCCGCGCCCCCTGCCTCTTCTCTTCACAGCTGGGTCCTGGGCCATACTTTCAGGCTCCAGAACACCATCAACACCCTTACTTGCTGTCATCGATCGAGTGGTTGCACACACCCACTCTGGCACACCCAACATTTTCAAATGTGTCTCCCTCTCCACCTTAGCCCAAGGGGAGTCTTCCAAATCATTGCCCAGGAGACAATCAACAGGCATGGCGGGCCTTACAGCAACTTGAAGAGTACCTGAAACTCCCCCCCATTCAAAGGGAACCTGAGCTACCTCACACTCTCTCTGGGAGTTGTCAGCAGCTATCACAGGGTAGAATGCGTGGGGAACAACCTGCTCTCTGGACACCAAGTGACACTTGACAGCTGTCACACTCGCTCCGGTGTCTCTGAGAGCTTCCACTCTATGGCCATTAATGGTCACCCACTGCCTATATTTCTTAGTGTTACTAGGCAGAGGGGGTGGAGGGACCAAATCCATGTCTCCTAGAGAGACCAGGGACATCTCTGCGGGACCCTCCCCACCATGGGCAACCATCTCCTCCCCTCCCAGGGCTACACTCGCCAACTGACGGGGGCGGCACGGGGTGGTGCACTAGAGTTCTTCAAGGGACACTGGGGATCATAAAAACGGTGTCCCACCTGCTTACAAGCGAAGCAGGTCATTGGGCCCCTACGAACAGGTTTACCTGTCGGGGCCTCTGATTTCTTATCTGGGGGAGGCTGGGAACCCTTCCCTTGGTTCCCTTGGGGATTACTTTGGGGCCCTTTCTGGAACTCCCTCTGTTTGCCCTTGTCCCCCCCACTCTTCTGCTGGGGACCCTGCCCACCTTTGGCTGAGTCTCCCACTGGACCCTTGTGGACCCTGGTACTGACCCAGCGGTCCGCCTCCTCAGCAAGTTTTCTAGGGTTAGATATCTTGCTATCAATAAGGTGCTGGCGCAGCTCTGGAAAACAGTTATTAGACAAGTGCTCCCAAGCAAACAAATCATAAAGAGCATCATAACTTTCCACTTTGCTGCCCTTTACCCAACCATCCATGGCTCTGCAAAAAAATGACACATATTCAACCCACGTAGTACCAGGCAACTTCTTACATTCTCTAAAGGCCTGTCTGTACTTTTCTGGGGTTAGGCCATATCTTAACATTAAAGCATCCTTCATATGAGTATAAGACATCCTATCCTCAACAGGCATGTCTAACAGGGTATCTCTTCCCTCATTCACAAAGCGACCCCACAACCCCGCTCCCCAATCCTTCTCAGGGACCCGGTGGGCCAACAATGCTAACTCATATGCTTTAAACCATTGACCAATATCTTCATTCTTCTGAAAATCTTTGATCACATCTTTAGGAAAATAAAACCTACTTTCTGCAGGCACAGATGGGATGCTGCCACCAGAGGGATTCAATTCTAACTCTTTAGCTTTGAGCTCCAACTCCCTCAACCTGGTATCACGCTCCAAAGCTAACTTCTCTCTTTCAAACTCTAACCTTTTGATCTCCAAATCAGCTTCTCTTCTGCCTCTTGCATTTTCTAACTCCAACTGCCCATCTATCTTAAGTTTTGCCATTTCCATGTTGTATGCTCGCTCCTTTGCCCTTTCTTCTCTTTCTTCAGGAGAAAGACCTTTGGAGGAAACACTGCTGCCAGGAGGGGATGTGGGCCCATTTACTGGCACCTCCTCCCCTTCCCCTGTCGGTGCCACCACCGGATCAGAGGAATCTCTGGCCTCTAACCAGGCCTCCAACGCTTTGAGATAATCTCCTCTCCTTGTGATGCCTGGGGTCAGAACTTTCAACTGCTTGCAAAAGGATTTCAGCTTCCTTACTGGATAGTCGTTTATCTTACTCCTATCAAACTCCTCCTCAACAACAGGTGTAGTGCCTCCAGCATAACTCATGGTCAAAACTGGCAGTTTCAAAAATCAAGCTCCAGGAAAGCGGAGAACAAAAATAGGATATCCAACCAAAACAGATTGTGGCTGTGCTATGGTCTGCTTTCACTATGTAGCGCACACTAATCACTGCACATGGGTCATAAATGCAAAGTTCAAATCCTCACCGCTGACCCACCAATGTTAGAAGCGGCTGTCTCTAGTTGGCAGAGGTATACACTTCTGACAAATAGGGACACACCTCTTCTAGTCAGGGTAAGGGGATCACACACTTAGATAACCCCTGCTCACCCCCTTGGTAGCTTGGCAAAGCAGACAGGCTTATCTCAGAGGCAGTGCGTTAAGCATTTATGACCAAATACAGTAATAAAGTGAATACACTACAAATGGACACGACACTTTAGTATTATAAAAATAAGGATTTTTATATAAGGCTTAGCACAAGACCAAATAACGACAAAAATATACCACAATCTTAATAAATACTCTTGGAAGGGAAATAATAGTTCAAGTACGGTTTCTTCTTAGCACACAGTCTTTAGTATCAAAAGCAACTCTTCTTCTTTAAAACACAGTTCTTGGCAACAATGTAAACCACACAGGAGTCACACGACGTCGAGGCAAAGTTACTCCAAAGGTTCGGCGTCGACCGCGAGGAGCGCTACGTCGAGCCCGGAGTCGCACAGACCCCAACAACACAGTACCTTGGAAAAGTGAAGCACTCGATGATCAGCGGCGTCGAGATGTCCGGCGTCGCGTCTTCGGCGTCGATCGGGCCTCGGAGTCGGAGCGATCTGCAGCGGCATCGACCGAAGTCAGGCGGGAGCAGCGCTCACGAGGTGAAGCAGGATACGGCGTCGTCGATGTCGATGTTGCAAGAGAGAGCAGCGCTCACGGCGTCGAGAGGGCCTCGGTGTCGATGCGATCAGCGGCGGCGTCGACACAGGGTCACTTGGAGCTGGAGCCGAACTCGCTACTCACTGGCGTCGCTACTGGCGTCGATCGGGCCCGGCGGCCGGCGTCGAAGGTGCGGGACACTGGAGCCGTTACTCACGATGTCGAGCTGGATTCGGCGGCGTCCGTCGGCGTCGGGATTGCTGGATTCTTCAGGGGTGCTGGATTTCAGGTTCCAGCAACAAGCACTTTTAGCAAATAGATGAAGTCCTTTGGCCCTGTGACTTCAACAGGAGGCTGGCACTCTTCCAACCCTTGGAGATTTTCTTTAGCAAGTTTGAGAGTACACACTCAGTTCCTCTCTCCTGGTTCCTTGGCAAAAATAAAGAAGCAACTGCAGGATTCCCCCAACAAACAGCACTCTGGCAGGAGGGGTAGGCAGTCCTTGGATCAGCAGGCTTCTTGTCCTTGGTTCAGGTTTCCTTGTCAGAAGTGATCTAAATTCTTGGTTCAGGGGTCCTTCTCTTATACCCCTTTTTGGCTTTGATCCCTTTGTCCATGCAGGGGAATTTCCCCCCATTGTGGTAAATAAATAAATAATACCTCTCTTTTTGACTAGACATATATCATAACAGATAGCTCAATAAATAAGAGTCAAGATTCGAGGTAGTAGGAGTTTTTGCAGGTTTATTACAGCATAAGGACAGGAACAGGACAACCTGCATAGGAATAGGATGACAGGGCCCAGCAGCTGCTGGGGCTAGGTCTGGGATGAGCGCGCTAGCTTTTAATAACAATACATGAATATATATACATAACGCAAACACATAGCATTACATTGCAGTAGGCGTAACAGTGGGTGGAACAGAAGGCGTGACGCGTAGCAGTCGCGAAAGATAAGGGATAAAGAAGGCGTAACTCAGACATGTGATGCGAACGTAACAGAATATGTCTTGAATGGGGCGGAAACCATGGAGGGGGCTACCTAAGGAGCCGGGACCTCTAACCTAGTGGTGCGCGCAAACTAGCAATGACGTGTTACGAGGAGAAGCTGGGGGCTATGAACTCTGTGCTAGGAGCAGAGACTAAAGTCTGGAGGGTCGGAGCGACATGTACCTAAACCCTATCTGGTATCTAATGTTTAGAGAACATGTTGATATAAACTAGAAGTCATGAGGGGAGAAGCTAACAGACTCTAAGACTGAAACATGAATTATTCTACATGTAGCGCGTGATGAAGAATATTAAATGACCATTAAATACAGTATTTCTCTTAACATGGAGCCGCATAGGCTAGACAATGACGGAAACTATTGATGTAGCTCAGTAGCTTAGGAATGCAGAGAAGGAGGACTAAACTGATAACGGGAACTATAACATACTTTTGGCAGACTCAGAGGCAGAGCCAAGCTGCACCGGGCACTGCGAGGCAGGAAGTAAGTGAAAGGTCGAGGATACAGGTGGGGGCTGGATCGCTCCTCAGCGAGGCTCAGGAGACAGGAGCTGAATCTAGTGTCCAGGCCCTTTTGAGGCCTAGAAACGGGGACTTTATAATGAAATAACGTGCACACTGAGAAACGTGGCAACATAACTTTACATAGGCCTGACACTCATATTATTCATGAGGACTGGGAAACTAGCATACTAGAGGTGGACACAACTGTAATTGCGTCATTAATCGGACATGGGGAATAACATATGCATATTGGTCATGCACACATAACATATGATGGATGACACGTAGGGACACAGAACATGACAAAATTTACTTTTCCACATTCCCTCCTTGTCACTACGTTTCCATCAGGAAACATCAATACTCATGATACCATCTATCATTTCATACAGTACCATTTGTTCATCTCGAATTATCTTGGAACGGGATTTAGAACGGGGCTTGGGACTAGGAATACAAGAGGTAGCACAAATGCCGCAAATCGCAGGGCCACATTGTATACAGAGGCAGCAGCTGAATATGACCGCTACTGCGATACCTAGAAAGGACAGGACTTTCCATCCCCAGGCGGAAATTATATTCCAGAACCAACCGGACCATGTCCAGGTGCCTGGATCTTGGTGTAACAGATGGGCAATTTTATGAAGTCTGGTTATAGCTGAATAAACAGACGGCGCGTTATTTGGAATGAAAATGCAGCAACTAGATCCGATGACTCTACAGGCCCCGCCCCTATCGGCCAGTATGACGTCAAGGACGAGACGATTCTGGAGCACGACAATTATCATAAAGGATTGCTCTTCGGTTAAGTTACCTAGAGCGGAGGCAGTCTCATCTACTACTGCTTCAAGGGTTCTTGTTAACCTACGGATTAGCTTACTGTTTACAACTGTACCTAAATAAGGGAACACACCTTTATCAATATCAATGAATTGCTCTGCAGCAGTTTCAGTATAATCGACAATCGGGAGATTTCTCTTGTGTCTAGTATGTACTAGGTAGGAATTTCTATGGTAGTCAGGTGGGGCTAGGAAAACAGGTGGCAGTAGGAAGGCAATGTAACAGGTTCCCTCCCAATCGAGGGGCAGACGAACATATGCGGTTTGACCACAAACAAAATAAGAATGACGTGAAGCTTTGAAAATAGATTTCCCACTGTCACTATACTTGATAATAGTAGTACAATCACTATGTCCTACGTGTACAGAACCATAACTACGGACACATAATTCGCCTTTGACTGGTAATACTGAAATAGCAGGTGAGTCTGGAGTAGTATCAGACTGAACATTCAGGACCATAAAATTCGACGAATAATTACCTAAATTATACACTTCATTTTCTAGATCTAAACCTGTTCTGTGGGGGGGACCTTGCTTGTCTGGGAAACATGTGCTGTTAAGAAAAGACATATCTGTTGAGGATGACGTTAACGTGGACCATGCTCCACACGAACCATTATGTGAAAATGGATAAGGAAAAAGTGGCAGAACTCCCTTTGACGTCTGGAAAGGGGGGAGTCGACCACACACCCAACAATTAGTGGCATTGCTGGTCTGGTGTGAATAATGTAACATGCGGATGAATGTATTGTTACGCATAGCGAGGCGGTATGAATATTCATGAGGAGGCAGATCACTAAACGTGTGCTCTACTGTAACATTAGAATGCTTATTTACATGAGGAACTGGAAAACACAGGAAAAATGCGTAACTAGTGCAGGAAATCATTATGCTGAGAAATAATATGAAACTTAGAAAAACGATACATCGGTTTGAGTTTTGACTAACTCTCTCACTATGGGGGTCTATTTTATACATGTCAGAAACAGTCTAACCGTTTCACCTAGGGGAGGACTTAGACAATCAAACTGACTGACTTATTTTACTAGACCGGAGTTTTTGCTTATACTCCTGCTGCGGAGTTTTCTCTACCGAGGGAGGGGTTGTATCAATGTCATTTGCGGGACAGTCCTTAGGAACAATGTTTTGACAAGTCTTGATATCCTGGGAAATGTTTTTAAAGACCGGCTTTAATCCGTAGAATTTCTTGACGTGCGAAAGGTGCACCCAGCCGCGGCGTCCTTCCAATTTCACGGCTGTACGGGTGGTGAGGAGGACCTGACGAGGCTCCTTCCAACGTGGCTCCAGCGGATTTGATCTGTCGAAGTTCCGCACGAGTACCATCGAACCTGGAACGATTTCATGCGGTGCCACCTCGGTATTGTCTGGGAATGCGGCGGCAACCTGTGAACGACATGAGTTGAGGGCAGACATCAAGGAAGCTAGGTAATCTGTCAACATATTACATGAAACATCAGTAATACTTCGGGGTCTAGGAGTACCCCACATGTTAGGGGGGCGGCCGAAAACGACCTCATACGGGGACAGACCTGATCTGGAATGTGCGACCATGCGCATATAAAACAAAGCAACTGGCAGAGCTACTAGCCAGTCCACACCCTTATCTTTACATATTTTGGCAATTCGAATTTTCAGAGTCTGATTATGTCTCTCGACTAGACCGGCTGCTTCAGGATGGCGTACACAATGAAACTTCCACTGGTACCCTAACAACAGGGAAACGTGCTTCATTAACTCTGAGGAGAATGGTTGGCCGTTATCAGAATATACGACTCTAGGGAGTCCATATCGAGGGAAGAATTCACGAACCAACTGCTTGGCAGTGGTCGCGGCTGTGTAATCTGGGACTGGATATGCTTCTGTCCATCTGGACAAAGCGCATACAACTACAAGAACATACTTGAAACCTCGACATCGCTCCATCTGAATATAATCCATCTGGAGGACTTCAAAAGGGTGGTCAGGGGGCTGGAATCCCCCTTGTTCCACCGGGACACTTTTACCTGGATTAAACTGACAACATATCATACAGGTACGGACTTTCTGCTTGGCTGCAGCTCGTAAATGCTTGTTAAACCAAATGTTCTGGATACTGTCTAACATTGCTTTTTCTCCTAAATGTGCTGGACTATGTGCGGTATTAATGATGACTTGAACCATAGAGTCGGGGAGAAACCATGCGGTTCTACCCTTTGTTAACCATCCTTGATCTGTCTGGACCCCTCCTTGTTCAGACCATTTCTTGATTTCATCGGGAGTAGCATGTAACTGGATATCTATGACATCTTGAGTAGGGTCCTTAACGGTCATACATGTAGTCGGATCTGGAGTGTGTGTCATGTTAACTGGAATGTCTGGAGTCTGTGCTGTAAGCTTGGCTGTGCGATCTGCTAGATCATTACCTTGGGAAATAATGTCAGTAACTTTCGTATGTGCTTTGCATTTCATGATAGCGATAGATGTCGGTAAGTGTATGGCATCTAACAGAGCTTGAATAAGGAGACCATGCTGAATCTTGGTTCCATGAGAAGTCATGAAACCTCTCTCCTGCCAGAGTACTCCGAAGTCGTGTACAACTCCAAATGCGTAACGTGAATCTGTGTAAACATTAACTTTCAAGTTCTTGGCGTGTATGCAGGCTTGTGTCAGAGCAACTAGCTCTGCTGCTTGAGCGGACAGGGTGTCAATACGGTGTGTTTCAATAACTTCAGTGTCAGTAGTCACTGCATACGCGGCAACTAGTTCTCCTGTACTAGTTCTCATACATGAACCATCCACATAAAGTGTCAGGTCAGGGTCTGGTAACGGAATGTCTGTCAGGTCTTGTCTTGGCTTTGTCGTAATGTTGACTACTTCCACGCAATCATGTGTGGCTGGATTTGAATTAGCTGATGGTAACAGTGTAGCAGGATTCAGGATGTTGCAGCGTCTAATTTCTATGTGTGGCTGAAACAATGTCAATTCATAACCTGTTAAACGTGCAATTGTCAAGTGCTGTGTTTGTGTTCGGTTTAAAAGAACTTCCACGGAGTGTGGGACTTGTACTGTCAAGGTATGTCCTAAGACTATGGAATCACTTTGTCTGATAGCTAGTGCTGTGGCTGCAACTGACTTGAGGCACGCAGGCAACGCCTGGGCGACTGGATCTAGTGTGCTAGAAAAATAAGCACAAGGCTTGTATTGTCCTGCTTGATCTTGTGTAAGAACAGATAATGCTGTACCTTCACGTTCAGTAACGAAAAGTGTAAAAGGCTTACTGTAGTTCGGTGTGGCTAGGACTGGAGCTTGGCATAAAGCTTTCTTTAACTCGTTGAAACTAAGTGTATGTTCAGATGTCCAAGGGAGGACAGTCGATACGGCTGCCTCCTGTGTCGTTAACTGTATCAGTGGCTTGGCTAGAAATGCATACTGAGGAATCCATTGTCTGCAATAAGAAGTAAGGCCGATAAAGGCACGTACCTCCTTCTGGGTTCTGGGCTGAGGAAGACTCGCTATTAACTGGATACGGTCTGGTGTCAACTGCCTACCCCTCTTGGACAGTAAGTGTCCTAAGTAGACCACTTGCTGGACACAGAATTGAAGCTTCGAAGGGGACACCTTGTGCCCCATCTCGGCTAGGAAATACAAAACCGTCAGTGACGCTCGCTCGCAGTCACGTTCAGAACGGGCTGTGATCAATAGATCATCGACATACTGGAGCAGGGCAGTGTCAGTTGGCATGTGAATGTTGTCTAGTTGTCTCTTGAGTGCTTGACTGTAAATACTAGGACTTTCTGTGAAACCTTGAGGAGCGCGTGTGAACATATAGCTCCTTCCATTTAAACAAAATCCGAAAAGAAACTGGCTGTCTGGATGAATAGGAACACTAAAAAATGCGTTCTTGAGGTCGATTACTGTAAAGAACGTGGCTTCGGAATCAATGGCTGTCAATAGGGAAGAGATGTCTGGGACAACTGGGTACTGAGGAATAATACATTTGTTAAGTTCTCGTAAATCAATCACTAATCGATATACTGGGGGTGCATTTGGATCAGTACGTTTCATGACTGGAATGATCGGAGAGTTACATACATTGGAGTCAGTTTCTACAACTACTCCTTGAGCCATGAGCTCGTCTATAATTTTGGATAAGGCTGCTACAGCCTCAGGTGGCAATCTATACTGCCTGATTCGTGGTAACACTACACCTGGTTTGAGAGTCACACGATGGGGTGTGATTTGCATGTAACCTACATCAGTTGGACCTTGCGCCCATAAATGCTGCGGAACTTTAGACAGTCTGGAATCAAAATCTCGTAATACATAGTGACCCTTGAAGTCACGTAGGAACAATCGTATTCCCTCTGGGGAACAACATATAACTGCACCCAACTCTTTCAGTGTTTTAATGCCTAATAGATTTTCCGGACATGACTTAGTAAGTAACAGATCAGTAGTGCGGGACAATGGACCTACTTCAAGAGTGACTGGCTTTGAGATCTCATTCACGATAGGCTTTCCTGAAAATCCAAGGGAAACATTTCTTGAGCCTGAGAGCGGAGCCCCTGGAACTTCGGCATGACTAATTGTGGTCCTACTTGCCCCTGTATCAATCAAAAACTTTCTGTCTTTCCCTAATACTTGACTGTGAACATAGGGACCTTCTTGATCTACAGGTATCTCGATGAGAGGCAAGCCTACCTCCCTCTCTAGGCTGTTTCATGAATATGGCTGGTACTCTGGATACTCAGACTGTGCATACTGGTACATCTGCGATGTGACATGCTGTGTTGCAGCAATAGGCTGCGGTGCTGTAACTGTCTGTGGTGCATTCTGTGACTGAGGAGTCTGCGTAACTTGTTCTTGTCTGGGCGGACGTGGTCTTTCTTTAGTCTTACCAGTAGCTATGTTGTGTTTCAGAACTGCACACTCGTTTATAAAATGACCTGGTTGTTTACAATAATTGCAGTTCCCTTTAACGGGAGCTGCAGGATGACTGGCTTGATTCGGACCCCTCTTCTGACTGTCTTGAGGAACAGATTGTGCAACTAGTACTTTCATTTTCGTGTCTTTCATACGTTTTCTCTCGTGTTCTTGCTCTTCCCTGATTCTATTCTGGTGATACTGGAGCATCTGGAGCATCTGGGACGGAGTATTTGCTTGCCAGGTGCTTTCGACTTTCAAAACTCGTTTTTTAACTTGTGGGCTTGAATTCTCGACTAATTTAGTAACGAAAAGGTGAGGGTATGACTCACTACTTGTCTTGAGGCCACTGTTGATACTGAAACATTTTTCAAACCTAGAATAAAAATCACTAATATCTTCATCTTGTTTCTGTTTACAGGCTGAGATTGCATCCCAGTCTTCCTTTTTCGTTGTTAATAATCTGGGTAAAACTTGAATCAATAATTCTGGTAATTCTTTACATTTCTCTCCTAGACCAGTACCTGGTACTCGTATCTTATCTTCAGCTTCTAGGACTGCCCAATCTATCTTTTTCTCTCCCACCTCCCATTCTTTTTCTTTAAGCTTTTCATACACCCCTGCGGGTAGCAGAACTTTTAACATTTTAATTATATCCGGGTATGTGTATTCTCCCATACGGAGCATGTCTTTTAATTCTCTATGGAACCCTGCTGGATCTTTGTCATGACAGGGAATTAATTTCTTCATTTCAAGGAGTTCCATCTTTGTGATCGGAGTGTATACAAACACTCGTTGCATTTCGCCACCCGCTCCTCTGACTGGGTGGACTTCTCGTAACGGATTCTGTCTGTCTATGTAGAATGATTTACTTTCTGGGGGTGAGACATGGACAAAATGCGGGTTCAAGAATGTTCTATATTTGTGGCGTTGTTCTAGAATGACACTAATTAAATCGGTACCTAGACCTCTCCATCTATACTGGAGTAACTCGTTCAAGATATCATGTAACGGGCCTGGATCAGAATGTTGACCCTCATACAGAGTAATGAGGTGCTGAATCATATACATACCCACCAGTCACTGCTCGGCTGGGGGCAATTTCAGAAACATTTGTGCCACTATTTCATCCGGAAAAGTGGTAGAATCAGTAATCCATCTGACTGCTGATCGGACTAGTTCCTGTTCATGCATGGTACTTAACTCACTATAACCGATTCGTGATTTCAGAATGTGATCGGTAGCTTGAAATACTTGTTCTAGGGAACCTTGTTCTGGTACTGAATGATGGAAAATTGGCTTGTGTTCTAGGCGTAAATGGCGATCTGGAAATCTAGGTTTTCCTACATACGCTATTCTGGCAGTATTCTCATCGTCTTCCTCTTCAGGATCAGAGGTACTTTCTTTCTCGCTTACTTGTGCTGCTTTACGCTGTTCGTGTATCTTTATTATTTCTCTACGGATTTTCTTGTACATACTTTCCATGGCACCAATGGTATTGTGCTTTCCTTCGGCTATATTATCACTCCACTTTGTTAGAGTTTTCATTTCTTCCGGGTCTTTAGACGGGTAATCTTGTTCTCTTATTAGACAGTTAATTAAGAACTTTAATATCATGCGCTGAATCTCGGCTTTCCTTTGAGACATGGCATCACTAATACTTTGTGGGTCATCCCCTGTACGGATGAAACGATATATCCTGTCTAGATCCTCTTTCATATTCGGCAGGGTGACTAGATACTCGGTCACTCTCCTTACGCGTACGGAATATAAAACCATATTAAACTCGCCTGGAACTGGGTCATAGACACATTCGCCAAGGGTTTGCCTGATTTCTGCAACAGACTTATTACTCTTAGGAGTACGCTGTGATGCTTGAGCATGTAATTCGAGTGCTGATAAACGCTTGTATGGCGGCGGGGTTTGAGGAAGACCTCCTCCTGCGGCCCCTAAACTGGAATCATCAACTGATGCTTTTCGTCCTGGCAGGGTGGGTAATTGTAACGTGGGCTGGACTTGTATGGCGGGCTGACCCGGGGGGGCTGTTAAGGGCACCCCGGTGTCTGGAGGAGCAGGAATTACCTGATTTACAGGGACGGGCGGAGTGCGGACAGGATTTGCATATTCTGGGACTGTGTTGTCCAGATAGGACGAAATAAAAATATCAGCTGCGGTCGGTTTGTGACGTAGCTTGGTCGGAACTAATGGTGGCGGAAAATTACTGGATGCCTCCGGGGTCGCTTTTGGCAAGCCCTCAGCAAGAAGAGGATACATACCCTTAATGAGGGCATTCCTCTGTCTGTCTCTCTGTTCAGTTTTGACTCGTTCACCTATCTCGATTAATTCTCTTTCTTGGGCTCGTTCTTGGGATTCTCTACTTAGTTCTGACTTTCTGATTTCCCTTTCGGTTCTCTTATGAGCTTCTTTGCGCCATAACTCGATGGCATCTTTCTGTGACTGTCTGGCTTTCTTTTTCCATAATGCTTCTTCTACTCGCATGATGCACTCGGCATCCCATGTACCCGATACGGGCCATCTATACTTTTCTTCTAACTGTTTGGTATACTCTACCCATAAATCTAGATACAATATGGCACTTATGCCATGTTTCTGATACATAAAGTGACCTGGACTGTCCCTGGGCGGGACGGGAACTGCTGCTTCCAGCAGACCCTTTCTAGTTTTTAACTGACGTAACTTGGAAAATATGGGCATGACTGAACTGTAATCTGGACATAATACAATACACAATAAACACGATACTTATTTCCCATTCATACCACGACATTAGAATACATGAAAAACATTTAAAATAACAGTTCGAACAGAATACTACCTGAAAATACCGTGAACAGAACACGTGAATTTTCTCGAGAACAGAAAACTGACTAGAACAGAAACTAGATGCACTGCTGAAACAGTACGTAACTTACCGGTCTCTTAAAGAGACACGTCAGGACCCGCATCCACCAAAGTGGACACTTCGTTTGTGGGACTGTGTACCACCAACCCACAGACCAGAGTCAATTAAATTGACCCTGTCTAGATACCACCTCAGTAACGGTACTCACCGGGCAGCAAGAACGGAAGGCCTCGGACTTGGACTGGACTGCTACGACGACGAATTTCGGACTTCAGTTACGGGTGGACCTCCGGATACCTCGGACCTTGGACTCTTGGCTTGGGCTCTGGTCGGGACTCGCCGCGTTCCTCCACCGTCTCGTCTGGATGCTGGACCGCCTCCTCCGTCTCCTCCGTGGGCCTGAGGGATACTTGAGCAGAAATATCTGCCACTGCGCAGAAGAGTTCCGTCACGACTGCAGAGGGTCAGGGGGTCGGCGTGGCTTCACCGACGCGTGGGGAAAGGGCAAGTCCCTATTCGGGCGCCATTATGTGGTAAATAAATAAATAATACCTCTCTTTTTGACTAGACATATATCATAACAGATAGCTCAATAAATAAGAGTCAAGATTCGAGGTAGTAGGAGTTTTTGCAGGTTTATTACAGCATAAGGACAGGAACAGGACAACCTGCATAGGAATAGGATGACAGGGCCCAGCAGCTGCTGGGGCTAGGTCTGGGATGAGCGCGCTAGCTTTTAATAACAATACATGAATATATATACATAACGCAAACACATAGCATTACATTGCAGTAGGCGTAACAGTGGGTGGAACAGAAGGCGTGACGCGTAGCAGTCGCGAAAGATAAGGGATAAAGAAGGCGTAACTCAGACATGTGATGCGAACGTAACAGAATATGTCTTGAATGGGGCGGAAACCATGGAGGGGGCTACCTAAGGAGCCGGGACCTCTAACCTAGTGGTGCGCGCAAACTAGCAATGACGTGTTACGAGGAGAAGCTGGGGGCTATGAACTCTGTGCTAGGAGCAGAGACTAAAGTCTGGAGGGTCGGAGCGACATGTACCTAAACCCTATCTGGTATCTAATGTTTAGAGAACATGTTGATATAAACTAGAAGTCATGAGGGGAGAAGCTAACAGACTCTAAGACTGAAACATGAATTATTCTACATGTAGCGCGTGATGAAGAATATTAAATGACCATTAAATACAGTATTTCTCTTAACATGGAGCCGCATAGGCTAGACAATGACGGAAACTATTGATGTAGTTCAGTAGCTTAGGAATGCAGAGAAGGAGGACTAAACTGATAACGGGAACTATAACATACTTTTGGCAGACTCAGAGGCAGAGCCAAGCTGCACCGGGCACTGCGAGGCAGGAAGTAAGTGAAAGGTCGAGGATACAGGTGGGGGCTGGATCGCTCCTCAGCGAGGCTCAGGAGACAGGAGCTGAATCTAGTGTCCAGGCCCTTTTGAGGCCTAGAAACGGGGACTTTATAATGAAATAACGTGCACACTGAGAAACGTGGCAACATAACTTTACATAGGCCTGACACTCATATTATTCATGAGGACTGGGAAACTAGCATACTAGAGGTGGACACAACTGTAATTGCGTCATTAATCGGACATGGGGAATAACATATGCATATTGGTCATGCACACATAACATATGATGGATGACACGTAGGGACACAGAACATGACAAAATTTACTTTTCCACACCATCTTGGGTTTGTTGTGGGTGTTGCCAGGCCGAAGCACCTGGCCTATTCACTGTGCAGGGCAGAGTCTTCAGCCGCCCAGCAGGAGCGGAGCCAGCATTGTCACTGGCAGGGGCAGGGCCATCAGTTGCCCGGCAGGAGGTGGGCCTGGAAAGTCCCAGGCAGGCCCAGAGTCATCAGTCGCCTGGCAGGGGGCGGAGCCAGGATTGTATCAGGCAGGGCAGGCTATCAGGAGCTACTCTTCCCCTACTCTCAATGTAAATGCCCCACTCACCCCACACTGACTCATTCAGACCTCTGGAGCCACCCAGCTCCTGTCACACGCACACCAGAACCAGCAGAGACCGGTAGACAGTTAGACAAGAAAATAGCTACTTTCTAAAAGTGCTATTTTCAAACACAGAGTCCAAAAACCATCCCCACAAACGGATGCGTTATTAAACCCTGAGTTCAGGGATACCAAACTCGACATTGCACCATGCTCCCCGAGCCCGCTAGGATTATAGCATTAATAATCCTGGCAGCCCATTCTAACTTATGGAGAGCAGGTTACCTTACAATAGTGAAAAACGAATATGGCTGTAATTCACTATTAGGACATGCCAACCTTGTCAGGCTTGTCCTACCTTATGCTTACAATGCACCCTGCCCTTGGGCCTACCATAGGGGTGACTAACATGAAGTTAAGGGAAGGTTTAGGGACTGGCAAGTTGGTGTACTTGCGCAGTCCTCGTGACAGTCAGACTGCACGTGGTCTAGCAATGGCAGACCTGTAGACATACTTTTACTAGGCCGCTCTTGTGGTTGGCACAACATGTGCTGCAAGCCCACTAGCAGCATTTGTATTTACAAGCCCTGGCACTCCTGGTGCACTCTACTAGGGACTGACAGTAAACCAAATAAGCCAAACATGGAATCCAATCAATACATCAATTTCACATAGGGAGCACTTGCACTGTGGCACTGATCAGCAGTGGCACAGTGCCCAAAGCAATATACCAGCAAAAACACCGTAAACAGAGGAGGCAAACAGAAAAAATGGAGGAGAGACTCATGCCAATGATGCCAGGTCTAACACTCACTCTACCACTAGATTCAAGATAGCCTGGCTGATGAGGATTATGAATCCGAAACCGGTCCTAGGATGCTTGTTTCCGGTCCAGGGAAGACATTACTTGGTAGTTCGGGCTGGACTGTTCCCATGAGACACAGGGTCAGACTGATTTGTATATAGCCATGTCTGAACTGGGGTAGTGGAGTGAGCTAAAGAATGGTAATAGATCAAACCCATATCAGTTTACTTGGGGTGAGTGTTTGATTTGCTCAAACGCTCCGTCTATCATCCCCTTTGGTATCGCTTTGTTCGCCCTAAGTTGGCAGGGTATGCCCAGACGTGGGTCCCTAGCTCACTCTAACACTGGATTCAAGATAGCCTGGCTGATGAGGATTATGAATCCGAAACTGGTCCTAGGATGCTTGTTTCCGGTCCAGGGAAGATATGGCTTGGCAGTTCGGGCTGGACTGTTCCCATGAGGCACAGGGTCAGACTGATTTGCATATGGCCATGTCTGAACTGGGGTGGTGGAGAGAGCTAAAGTATGGTCATGGATTAAACCCAGATCAGTTGACTGTGGGTGAGTGTATGATTTGCTCAAACGCTCCATCTATCTTCCCCTTTGGTATCACAGAAGAAGAATGGGCACAGCGGAAAAGGGGAGAAATAATGTAAAAAACAAAGCTGAGCACAGTGAATACAGCTAACAGGCACAGAAACGAGTACAAAAATAGCAAAAAGAGGCAGAGAAAGCAAACCTAAGGCCTACCACTGCCACCAGGGATGAGGCGCAGGTGGTAACCTGCGGGTGGAGGAGGGCCTCGAACTCATGGCAGCTGGGCTGAGATGCAGGCACAGTCAGGAGGAGCTGCACAGCGTGGGGGGAGCGACCTGCCTGCCAGACAGAATGAGTTTCCCCCTCTGAGTGACCCACCAATGACACCTTTAGCAGAAAGGTATATTTATCCTCCAGACTACATACAACAAAGAAAGACTGGAAGAAGAAGAACATAGGACATTGTCTGTTGTGGATTGCACTATACGCTATAATACAATTTGAGATGTAATGTTACGAGATTTTAGGGAGCGGGTGAATGACCGGAGGTGTCTTGGGTCTTTTAGAGCTGCAAATGTATTATTTATTTATTTATTTATTATATTTCTAAAGCGCACTGTCACCTAGCAGGCATCCTGGCACTGGCAATTCAGAGTCACAACAAGTATTGGGCCGCACAGCAGACAACTGCCTAAATCTTCGGAAACAACCATGTTTTTAGTCTCCTTCTAAAAGGGAGGAGGTCACTGACTTGTCTAAGTTCCAGAGGTAGAGCATTCCAAAGCTTCGCAGCTGAAACCCCAAGGGATCTGCCACCTGATCTAACTTTCCTAAATCTAGGTATCTTTACTAGCTTCGCCCCTGAGGAGAACAGAGTTCTCGTAGGGACATCCCATTCAAATTTCCTTTGGAAGGAAACGGGTCCCACCCCATGCAGGGCTTTAAAAACTAAACAAAGAGACTTGAACTGAATTCTCTGTCTCAGTGGGAGCCAATGCAACTCAGCCAAGGCCAAGGAAGAAGACGACCTTCTGGACCAGCCTAGCAGTAATTTGGCTGCCATTGACTGAATCCTCTGCAGCCTGTCAAGAATGAAGTTCGAGGACTCAAGTAACAAAGCATTGAAGTAATCTAATCTGCTAAGAATAGTACTGCGTGCTATTAGCGCGTGCGCCAAGGGGCGCAGCAGAGAGAAAATCTTCCGCAAAGATCTAATAATAGCCAAACAACAACCCACTGTTTTCTTCACCTGATCTTCCATAGTAAGTTTACTCTCAAATATAACGCCCAGATTACGAACGGTCTTTACAGTCTGAATGACAGTCAGGGTGTCGATGGGCCAAAAATTACTAGGCAGCCTGGAGGGAACCCTTTCCGTAGCACAGTAGAGCACCTCCGTCTTGTCAGCATTAAATTGCAGCGAATTTTCCCTCAGCCAAAACGCCGTGTCCTGCAGGCAGCTATGAAACACTTCCAATGAAGTTGACTGATCTCACTCAAGAGAAAGGATCAGCTATGTGTCATCAGCATAATTTACGATATAAATATTATGTTGTTTGATGACCGCAGTTAGGGGTTTCTTATAGATATTAAATAGAATGGGGCTGATGGCTGAGCCCTGTGGTACGCCATGCGCGATTTTAGTAAAAGCAGATTGATAAGAAGAGAGGGACACTGCTTGCTGTATATTCATTAAAAAAGACTGGAACCACCTCGGGGCACAGCCCGTCACCCCCACCTCTCTCAACCTTCTCAGCAGGATAACATGATTGACCATGTCGAAGGCAGCAGACAGGTCAAGCAGTATAAGTACTGCTGCCTGACCACTGTCTGCCCGCCTCCGAAGTTCATCCATCACGGTCACCAAGGCCGCCTCGGTGCCATGGGACGGCCGAAATCCAAACTGGCCTCATCCAGTAAACTATGTTGTTCCAAATATTTGAAAAGAGTGCTACTCACCACTCGTTCCACAATTTTAGCAGGAAAAGGCAAGAGAGAAATGGGCCTATAGTTTTTAGGGCACTCCTGGTCGAGAGAAGGCTTCTTTAACAGGGGTGTCACCACAGCTTGCTTCCACTGAGTTGGAACCACTCCGTCCATAAGCGACTGATTACAGATCCAACGGAGTGTAGGAAACTGCCTTAAACTCTTTCCAGATTTTATAGGGCTTCATATCTAAGGGGGACCCAGAAGGAATACCACACGCTAATCCATAAAAGTCCTCCGCCTCAAGGAGCAGAAACTCGAATAGGTGATTGGCAGGTCCACCTTCTAAATTAACACCCGCTGCCTCCGCACCTGTTACCACCAGTTCATCAGTGCCCGAAGTCGTAGTATCTCCCACCTCAGATTGAGGATAAACCCCACCCAAATCATCAATGAAGTTTTTAATTTTATCATGAAAGAACCTGGCCAGGTTCTCGCACAGTTCTTGAGAGGGGGGTATCATGTTCTTAGAACACTCTGGGTTGGTCAGGATGTTCAAGATGTACTTTAAAGGAACACAAAGAAAAATAATGAGACAGGAACAAGAAGAAAAGAGCATTAGATGGTGGAAAACAACCACGTTTTCAGTGCCTTCCTGAAGGCCAAGAGGTTTGACCAGGCCTTGATGGCCAGAGGGAGGTTGTTCCAAAGTTTGGATCAATAAAGAGTAATGTAAAATTGGGTAAAAGAGTACAAATCAAAAATCTGATATCATAGTGCTGTCCTGCTGGTGATAACTGCAAATAAGGTTTGCAAACATTTCATTTAGAAACACAAATAATTAACATGGGAGGGGCCCTAATGTCCACAAGACTCTGGCTAGGTGCATGTATACACAAAAAAAGGATACTTGACTTCCATAAGACAGCTCTTGTCAGTAGGTGCCGGGGGGACTACTACCTCCTTGAGATTCCACATGGAGAGAAGCGTTCAAAGTTTCCCCCATTCTCAGAGCACTCCAAATGGACCTCTGAGAAGCACACAATCAGTACTTTGAGGTGTTACTAGACTTTGGGGTCCCACAAACTCTAGCACAAACATTTAGGGAAAATAGGACAAAAAATACCCATCACCCTCATTTGTCTTTAGCATCTGCTCATACAATACATACTTTCAAGACATCATTTTAACACACTGAAATAAAACCAAGCTAACCAGACTTGAACTTCTCACAAGCAAGAGTATAGTTTAGGACCAAGGCCGTTTCTTTAACCTATTATCTTCCAACAATAAGTTAAAAGAAACGGCCTTGGTCCTGAAGAGACCTCAAATTGAGGAGGTCTAAAATGCGTTGGCTTTTATCCACAGTAAGAGAGTTGAATGAATAAAATGTAGTCCTAAACTTGACGCAACCAGGGACTGAGACATGTTCCTCTTTCAAAAATTACCAGCAGACAAAACCCCTTAGTGAGTCCTCTTTCAGAAAGTAAAATAAAACAACAACTCTTGCTTGTGAAAAGTTCAAGACTGGTTTGCTTTGATTTCATTTCAATATGTGTTACAATGATGTCTTGGATGTATGTATTGTCATTTGAACTGTCATTATGATGTGATCTAGGCCCAAGTGGACATAGAAACCTTTGATATATGTGATCCAATGTGTTTGACATAATTAAATTATATGATTGAATTAAAGTTATTGGTAAAGAAAAAAACAAGGTTTCAGGCAATCACAAACCTGAAACTATAAAGAAAAAATTGTGGTGAACAATTCCAGCATATGCAAAACAGAGTTTGTGCAATTTATGTTGTCTAGCCTTAGTAGAGGCCATCCCCTCGAGTTAAAACACACTTTTAGAAAGTGGACATTTCTCTGCTCTTACAGCTCTGTGTGCCTGTCGCCTATCTCCAAGACCCCTCTTGGATGGGTACAGCTACGCTATGTGCATTCCCTCTAGACAACCATAAACAAAGGAAGGTTAGGTGTGCGGGGGCACTCACCTGCATTCTGATCGCAGGAAGGGACAGAGGAACTGGCACTTGCACCTGAAAAGGTAGTGTCCTGTTCACACACAAAGGGCTGATTACCAGCTCATTATAGTCTGGAGCCAGGCCTGAGAAGAAAGGCATTCTGTGCACTTCAAAGACCCTTTTTGGAAGTCACCCCCACTTTAAAGGCACAACTGTGTAGACATATCTGGTCTCTGACCCCTTCAATCCAGACACTTCTGGACCTACAACTGAACTCTGTCAGAAGAACAACTGTGCTGCATCAAGGACTGACTCTGCAGGACTGCTGACCTGGAAGGCTTGCTTTTCTGCTGTGTTTTCCTGCTGCTGCCTGCTGATCTCTAACCCTTCTGAGGAAGATCGGGACTCTGCATTGCGCCCCAAGTTCTCTCCAAGGGCTTATTAGCTTGCCTCCTGTTGCTTGAGGCTCAGGGCAATAAATGTCCCTACACCTGATCTTGTTCCTGGTTCACTGAATGTGGACCCAGATACTTGCTTCAGAGGCACCAACACAACTGCTGACTGCCTGAGCAGAAACTGAAGTATCATCCCTGTGGTAGGAGCAGAATGAGGTGCATCACATCGGAAGTGCCTACAGAAACCAACACATTGAACTGCGCTTCGCCTCAGCATCAGTCTAAATAGATTGACGCATCCTTTGACTGCATGGAGTAAACCTGCACATCATACTTGAAACCAATGCTGTTGCAACCAGATTAAAGGTACTTTGTTTACCATGGCCTGCCTGGGTCCTGTAGCTGGCCTCTGCTAAATTGTGGTCAGAATGAACTATTGACTTTGCCCCGGTCCAGCACACCCAGATAACCCCATTGGTGCTTTTTACTTCTAAGCGTTTGAACTCTTTTTATTCTTTAAAAATCTCTAATTTTACCTATTGGATGTTTGTTGTTTTAGTCTTGATTTATTTATACAAATTCTTGTCTATTCTTCTAAACCAGTGTGTTCTTTTTGTTGTGCTTTCAGTGTGTTACTGTGTTTGTATGTGTGTGTGTTGCACAAATACTTTACACATTGCCTCTTTAGATAAGCCTGACTGCTCTGAGTCATGCTACCAGAGGGTGAGCACAGTTTATCTTGTAGTGTGTATCTAGTTTACCCTGACTAGAGTGGTATTCCCTACTTGAACAGGGTGCATACTTCTGCCAACTAGAGAAACCGTTTCTAACAGACTGCTAGAAATGACATCTGGTTAATTGACTCTGACCATGCCATTTTACTCCACTATCACTCTGCTATAACCTGATATTACAGCCATATATGGTGGGGGTTGAGATGACATCCATACCTACAATGCAGTAATCCTAGCCATCCCCTGGGGTTATTTCTTGGGATAGCCTCTTCCAGCAGAGCATGTGGGGGATATGCAGAAGGATACAGACTGTCCTGTAAATAGTGGTGCAAGTAACCCATACTCGATCAGACGATATCCAATCCAAAGATTCTCTCCCAGCAAAGATAGGCTGCCAAGTCCTGTAACATCTGTGGCAAGGCTCTAAGGGAGCTGGTGTGGCAGTGCTATCCAGAGTATCTCTGGTCACTGTCCTTCTACCCTGTCCTCATGCAGGGTGGGAGTCTTTGGGATCCAACAGGATGAGGATCATGAGGGGATGCCAGGCTCAATTCTATTTTCACAGCTCAAGCACTCATTCAGATGTAGTATCCAGTCACATATCTGAGTTGGCAGCAACAGTTGTAGCCCCAGCAATGTAAAATCAGAGAGCGATCTCAATTGCCGTAGTAAGTGAAACTGAAACAAATGCAGCCACTCTGTTACACCTGTCTGCCTTAGGGTGGTCCTACCCACATTTCTGGGCCTTTCTCCTCCATTCCTGCTTATTTTGTTTTTTGCCGGATTAGGACTCTGAACACTTTATCACTATGAATCAGTCCTGAAGTGCTTGTGCCCCCTCCTTGAAATATGGTGACATTGGCTTGTCTTCAACCGTCATATTTAATGTACTTGTACGTCTCTTGTAGAGAGGCACTACAGGTGCCCTGGGCCTGTAACTTAAATGCTACTAATGGGACTTGCAGCACTGATTGTGCCACTCACTTACGTAACCCTTTAAACAAAGTCTCAGGTCAGCCGTTGCAGCCTTTGTGAGCAGTTTTTAAACTGCCATTCCAACCTAGCAAAATAAACCTTTTGCCAGACTCATGGTGTAGTCACTGGCCACGTCAGAGGGCTGGGAGCAGTGTACAGAAAAATGGAACATGCAATTTTCAATTTTACCTTTGGTGGTCGTAAAAAACGTTTAAGTTTGTTTTTCACTACAGCAAGGCCCACCTCTTGTGTAGACTAAATTTACACTTACTTACATTTATTAAGCTGTAATTTCTAAATAAGAGAAGAAACCCAATTGATTTTTAGTATCTGTGGAACTATAATTAAACATCATAACTTAGTGAACTTGGACTGTAAATCACAAGTTTGAAAATGCATCTTTTAAAAAGTTCCCGTGCTCGCTATGCCACCAGATTCAAGGTAGCTTGGATGATGAGGGGTGATACCCTGAAACCCGGCCCGGTAGCTCAAGCTGAACTGTTCCCATGGGGAGCAGGGTCAAGACTGATTTGCATATGACTGCCTCCAATCTGGAATGCCGTGGCGAGCAAAAAAAACCAATGGATTTAACCCAGATCTTTGACTGGGGTTGATTGTTCGATTTGTTTAGCATTCTGTCCATCATTTGTTCATTTTGCATTTGTCACCCTAAGTGAGAAGGGTATGCCCAGCCGTGCGTACCGTGCTCGCTATGGCACCGGATACAAGCTAGCCTGGCTGATTATGGATGATACAATGAAACCGGTGCCAGGATGCTTGTTACTGGTCGGAGAGGACCTGGCCTAGTAGCTCGGACTTGACTGTTCCTATAGGGAGCAGGGTCAAGGGTGATTTACATATGGCTGGGGAGCCCATTTTTGCCGCAAATTGCAGGGGTGACACAGGAGCCACAGGGGTGTCAGCGGAGCTGAGTTCCCATCCCCCCCATGCCGCAGCCCTTGCTTTCATCAACGCTGCTAGAAGGTAGGTGACTACACCTCCCAGCAAGCACAGGGCCTGTCATGCCGCGCTGCATCCGGGCCGCGCCAGGAGGCGTTTAAAGCCAGCTCAGGCCAATGGCAGCCCGGGAGCCCCTTATTGCCCCAAATTGCAGGGGTGACAGAGGAGCTACAGGGGTGCCAGTGGAGCTGTGTTCTCTTCCCCCCTACGCCACAGCCCTTGCTTTCATCGACGCTGCTGGGAGGTAGGTGACTACACCTCCCAGCAAGCACAGCGCCTGTCACGCCGCACTGCATTCGGGCTGCGCCAGAATGCACTTAAAGCCAGCTCAGGTCCACGGCAGCCCGGGAGCCCATTATTGCCGCAAATTGCAGGGGTAACACAGTAGCCACAGGGGTGCCACCGGAGATGTGTGCTTGTCCCCCCCATGCCTCAGCCCTTGCTTTCATCGACGCTGCTGGGAGGAAGGTGACTACACCTCCAAGCAAGCACAGCGCCTGTCACGCCACACTGCATCCGGGCCACGCCAGGAGGCATTTAAAGCCAGCTCAGGCTTCCCGCAGTGTGGGACGCGCGCAGGCGAAGCCCAGCCCAAGGGGGGGCCCGTCCGTGCCCGTCAGAGGCCGGAGGAGGCTGGGCTTGGTCTCCCCTTTAACTTTCTAGTCCCGGGATCTACAAACAAGGTACTGTGGCTCCCCCAGATTATTATGTTATAGTTATTGGAATTGTATTTCCTTTTACTGACACACAGTGAACACAGCTCGCATCTCAATTGACTCTATGCTGGACTGTTCCCATGAGGCACAGGGTCAGACTGATTTGCATATAGCCATGTCTGAACTGGGGTGGCCGAGTGAGCTAAAGAATGGTGATGGATTAAACCCAGATCAGTTGACTGGGGGTGAGTGTTTGATTTGCTCAACGCTCCGTCCATCATCCCCTTTTGTATCGCTTTGTTCGCCCTAAGTGTGGCAGGGTATGCTCAGACGTGAGTCCCTTGCTCACTTGGCCACTGGATCCAAGATAGCCTGGCTGATGAGAATTATGAATCCGAAACCGGTCCCAGGATGCTTGTTTCCGGTCCAGGGAAGACATGGCTTGGCAGTTCGGGCTGGACTGTTCCCATGAGGCACAGGGTCAGACTGATTTGCATATAGCCATGTCTGAACTGGTGTGGCCGAGTGAGCTAAAGAATGGTGATGGATTAAACCCAGATCAGTTGACTGGGGGTGAGTGTTTGATTTGCTCAAACGCTCCGTCCATCATCCCCTTTTGTATCGCGTTGTTCGCCCTAAGTGTGGCAGAGTATGCTCAGACGTGAGTCCCTTGCTCACTTGGCCACTGGATTCAAGATAGCCTGGCTGATGAGGATTATGAATCCGAAACCGGTCCCAGGATGCTTGTTTCCGGTCCAGGGAAGACATGGCTTGGCAGTTCGGGCTGGACTGTTCCCATGAGGCACAGGGTCAGACTGATTTGCATATAGCCATGTCTGAACTGGGGTGGCCGAGTGAGCTAAAGAATGGTGATGGATTAAACCCAGATCAGTTGACTGGGGGTGAGTGTTTGATTTGCTCAAACGCTCCGTCCATCATCCCCTTTTGTATCGCTTTGTTCGCCCTAAGTGTGGCAGGGTATGCTCAGACGTGAGTCCCTTGCTCACTTGGCCACTGGATTCAAGATAGCCTGGCTGATGAGAATTATGACTCCAAAACCGGTCCCAGGATGCTTGTTTGCGGTCCAGGGAAGACATGGCTTAGCAGTTCGGGCTGGACTGTTCCCATGAGGCACAGGGTCAGACTGATTTGCATATAGCCATGTCTGAACTGGTGTGGCCGAGTGAGCTAAAGAATGGTGATGGATTAAACCCAGATCAGTTGACTGGGGGTGAGTGTTTGATTTGCTCAAACGCTCCGTCCATCATCCCCTTTTGTATCGCGTTGTTCGCCCTAAGTGTGGCAGGGTATGCTCAGACGTGAGTCCCTTGCTCACTTGGCCACTGGATTCAAGATAGCCTGGCTGATGAGGATTATGAATCCGAAACCGGTCCCAGGATGCTTGTTTCCGGTCCAGGGAAGACATGGCTTGGCAGTTCGGGCTGGACTGTTCCCATGAGGCACAGGGTCAGACTGATTTGCATATAGCCATGTCTGAACTGGGGTGGCCGAGTGAGCTAAAGAATGGTGATGGATTAAACCCAGATCAGTTGACTGGGGGTGAGTGTTTGATTTGCTCAAACGCTCCGTCCATCATCCCCTTTTGTATCGCTTTGTTCGCCCTAAGTGTGACAGGGTATGCTCAGACGTGAGTCCCTTGCTCACTTGGCCACTGGATTCAAGATAGCCTGGCTGATGAGGATTAGGAATCCGAAACCGGTCCCAGGATGCTTGTTTCCGGTCCAGGGAAGACATGGCTTGGCAGTTCGGGCTGGACTGTTCCCATGAGGCACAGGGTCAGACTGATTTGCCTATAGCCATGTCTGAACTGGGGTGGCCGAGTGAGCTAAAGAATGGTGATGGATTAAACCCAGATCAGTTGACTGGGGGTGAGTGTTTGATTTGCTCAAACGCTCCGTCCATCATCCCCTTTTATATCGCTTTGTTCGCCCTAAGTGTGGCAGGGTATGCTCAGACGTGAGTCCCTTGCTCACTTGGCCACTGGATTCAAGATAGCCTGGCTGATGAGGATTATGAATCCGAAACCGGTCCCAGGATGCTTGTTTCCGGTGCAGGGAAGACATGGCTTGGCAGTTCGGGCTGGACTGTTCCCATTAGGGACAGGGTCAGACTGATTTGCATATAGCCATGTCTGAACTGGGGTGGCCGAGTGAGCTAAAGAATGGGGATGGATTAAACCCAGATCAGTTGACTGGGGGTGAGTGTTTGATTTGCTCAAACGCTCCGTCCATCATCCCCTTTTGTGTCGCTTTGTTCGCCCTAAGTGTGGCAGGGTATGCTCAGACGTGAGTCCCTTGCTCACTTGGCCACTGGATTCAAGATAGCCTGGCTGATGAGGATTATGAATCCGAAACTGGTCCCAGGATGCTTGTTTCCGGTCCAGGGAAGACATGGCTTGGCAGTTCGGGCTGGACTGCTCCCATGAGGCACAGGGTCAGACTGATTTTCATATAGCCATGTCTGAACTGGGGTGGCCGAGTGAGCTAAAGAATGGTGATGGATTAAACCCAGATCAGTTGACTGGGGGTGAGTGTTTGATTTGCTCAAACGCTCCGTCCATCATCCCCTTTTGTGTCGCTTTGTTCGCCCTAAGTGTGGCAGGGTATGCTCAGACGTGAGTCCCTTGCCCACTTGGCCACTGGATTAAAGATAGCCTGGCTGATGAGGATTATGAATCCGAAACCGGTCCCAGGATGCTTGTTTCCGGTCCAGGGAAGACCTGGCTTGGCAATTCGGGCTGGACTGTTCCCATGAGGCACAGGGTCAGACTGACTTGCATATAGCCATGTCTGAACTGGGGTGGCCGAGTGAGCTAAAGAATGGTGATGGATTAAACCCAGATCAGTTGACTGGGGGTGAGTGTTTGATTTGCTCAAAAGCTCCGTCCATCATCCCCTTTTGTATCGAGAATAATTTTGGAACATTTATTCTGCACTCACCTTTCTATGTGTTTGCTTGAGTTGCACTGACCCTCTTCTATTTTATCTTTGACTTTTGGAATGCAAACTATATAAGTGGTTACCCGCATTGGCTTTGTAATTTTGTGTCTGTAGAATTTGGTACTCTAATCGCGCTGGCCCCAGATAGTGCCCCCTATTAGAGGCTTCTCCAATAGGAATCCCAGTAGTTGTGTATACCCATAGAGCCTTGTAGTCGAGATTTGTAACATTAAGCTCCTGTGCCCACTCTAAATTTAAACCCTTTAACCAATGCCAGAGTCTAACTCAGAGATACTGTGGAATGGGGAGACGAATTTGCATTGAAAAGAAACAGGCCCTGGCTATGCCCAAGCCTAACACCAAACCAACCTCTATCGATAGGATGTTGTTAAAGGCTTCATCGAAATAGAGCGGACCGAGAGACGACTGTCCTTTACCCCAAACCTAGAAATCACTTCGACTAACCCTAGCACCTCACAAATCATAGGGGTTTCGATAACTGATTCTCCCAGTGACCAAACATCAATAACTGAAGCAGTTAACCCCGAGCAACCTAGGGCTGTCACATCAAACCAATCGGGTAAAAAAGGTAAACCCAAACCCAAAGTGAAAGCAGTAGTAAGAAGGAAGAAGCCCGCAGGAGTGATTGCTGATAATGGGAAATCTGGGCTTGGTGACCCAGAAGACAGCACAGAAACCACAAGCGATCACCCAGAGTGGGTCACAAAGCTAGTGGTGTATCTACAGATCAAAATGAGGGTTATAGTTAAGGACGAACTCAGACCTTTGCAGGAGAGGGTTGACAGGTTGACAGTACTTTTTAATGACTGGACAAGCACTAGGGGGCAACCCATTGTAACGCTGATCCAGAAAGCAGAACACGAGATCAGACCACTGCAAGTATTACACTGGCCAATCCAGGCCCCAAACCCAGTGAGCAAGCTCAGTTACCAACATTAAACAAGGAGACACATACATCGGAGGCTACTAGAGACAGTATCTTAAGGCCCCCATCAGTTACTTCTAATTTAGCCAATTGTCCACCTTTACTCCATAAATCTAGAAGCCAATGACAAACAAAAATACAGCAGCTAGTGGGAGCTAGTAGGAGGCGCCCCCTTATCCTTGCAGGCATCCCTGAACTTAGAAGGGACCAATATGAATCCCACCAAGAATTAAAGAATAAATGTATCCATTGGCTTGCAAACCACAGGCATTTTAGTTATGAGCATGTGGAAGAGATTTTAACCACACGCAGGGTGGGCTGGATAGAGAGGCGACATAAGGATTTACATGGAGATTGTATAGTAATTAATTTTAGAAACCCGTCGATGGCCCAAAACATTTTAGCTAGAGAGAATGGGAGAAAATCGGGCAGCACCCAAGTGCTTCCGTTGGGCTATTTCTACCATCCCAAAAGGCCTCACCATGACATTAGGCACTATGAGCAGGGTTGGAGAAATGATCCCAATAATTGCGAGTTACCTCCCCCGGACCAGCACTGACAAAGGCAATTTATTTTTAATATTCCCACAGCAAATAGGTATAGCAGCTTAGACGGAGTAGATTGACTCAAGGACCAGCCCCCCAACATTAAAGACCATGGCTTTGACATGGTACCGAGGGATAATCTAAAACTCTCACTAATCAGAGTGTCCGATTTGAAGGACGATAGTGTGAAGAGAAAGGGCTCACCGCGACCATCCCCTTTAGTGGCCAATGAACTGAACTGCCCCAATTGCCCAAAGACAAGGGTTCTATCGTGGAACATCGCGGGTCTGAATAACAAGTTACATGGCCCAAACTGGTGTCTCTTTATTAGCCAATGCGAGATCTGCTTGTTCCAGGAGACATGGGCCAGAAGGGATGTTTTCAAATTGGGTTTTGCCACTCTCAGTATTTCCGCAACATCAGGGGGTAAAGGGAGACCATCGGGAGGCCTTAGCACATGGGTGGGAGTTTATTTAGGTTGTACGGCCAAGCAGATTGACACAGTATCCAACGATATTTTACGTGTTATACTGCAGTTTCCATCAAAGATTTCCGTAGCTCTTTTAAACGTGCATTCCAGACCAACCGCCCAGGGTAAGGAGCCTAAAACTACGTTTTTAGCTACCATTGTAGATAAACATGTGGTGATCTTAGGAGGTGATTTCAGTTGTCAGTTTAAACCACTAGAGGGAATGCTCCAGGATAGCCTATATGATGAGGATACTTTTTGGGAAATCCCGGAGACCAGGAGTCCACCAGTTACAAAATGGTGCCCCCTGGTGATCCAGATGAACTGCCCTGCTTTGAAACACCCCCTAAGAGCTTGCAGTGGTAGAACTGTGTCTGACAAAACACACAAGATGATGGACGGAATGTTGCACAATGGCAAAACATTCACCCCAGTCACAGATCTGGGCTTAATCCATCGTCATTTTGCTCACCAAGCCACCACAGTTTAGACATGGCCATATGCAAATCAGTCTTGACCCTGTGCCTCATGGCAACAGTCCTGCCCGAACTGCCAAGCCATGTCTTTCCTGGACCGGAATCAAGCATCCTAGGACCGGTTTCTGGCTATCAGCCGTCTTCAGCCAGGATAGCTTGACTCCAGTGGCTTAGTGAGCACGGGACTCATGTCTGGGCATACCCTTCCCACATAGGGTAAACAGCAAAACACACAAGATGATGGACGGAATGTTGCACAATGGCAAAACATTCACCCCCAGTCACAGATCAGGTTTTAATCCATCGTTATTTTGCTCACCAAGCCACCCCAATTTAGAAATGGCCATATGCAACTCAGTCTTGACCCTGTGCCTCATGGAAACACTCCAGCCCGAACTGCCAAGCCATGTCTTTCCTGGACCGGAATCAAGCATCCTAGGACCGGTTTCTGGCTATCAGCCGTCTTCAGCCAGGATAGCTTGACTCCAGTGGCTTAGTGAGCACGGGACCCATGTATGGGCATACCCTTCCCACATAGGGTGAACAGCAAAACACACAAGATGATGGACGGAATGTTGCACAATGGCAAAACATTCACCCCAGTCACAGATCTGGGTTTAATCCATTGTTATGTTGCTCACCAAGCCACCCAGGTTTAGACATGGCCATATGCAAATCAGTCTTGACCCTGTGCCTCATGGGAACAGTCCAGCCCGAACTGACAAGCCATGTCTTTCCTGGACCGGAATCAAGCATCCTAGGACAGGTTTCTGGCTATCAGCCGTCTTCAGCCAGGATAGCTTGACTCCAGTGGCTTAGTGAGCACGGGACCCACGTCTGGGCATACCTTTCCCACATAGGGTGAACAGCAAAACACACGTCCATCATCTTGTGTGTTTTGCTGTTCACCCTATCCTGGTGCTTCTGACAGCATCTAACTCAATAACTCACCATGGGGATAGCATAGACTCTGAGATGGTTATAATGAACCATGGCAGGTTAGGAGAAGTCACACTAGACTTCTTCTATCCAAAAAAAACAAATCGGCCAAGTAGGAAACCCCCCCACCCTTGGTATAATGATAATTGCCATAATGCCAAAAGATCGCTGGTACTCTCCATCAAGGCCAATGATCGTCTGGTAAATAAAACTGCTAGGACGGCCTATAAGGTGGACATTATTGAAGCCAAAAAAGGGTGGGAAATGGACAAGTGGGATGTTTTGAGAAGCTCCTTGGGAGCTGGGGATATGAGGACCTTCAGGAAAGTTGTCAACACAGGTAGCTCTGGTGCAAAATCACCGATAGAGCCGAATTTGGAATCAGATGTCTGGCGGGACCATTTTGAATCTCTCTACTCTAAAGGAGATTTACTGAACGATGAGATAATTGAGGGATGCCCTGGGGGGGACTGACTATTCCGCCAACATAGGGGAAAGCAATGAACACTATGACGATAGCTCTAGTACAAGTATAAGTTTAAATGAGATTAAGGGAGCCCTCGCTAAAATAGCTACAGGTAAAGCACCTGGATTAGATAAAATTCCTGGGCATCTTTTTCGCAGTGAACCATCTGTATGGGGACCATACCTCTGGGTGTTATTTAATGCCATACTTCAAGGCATGAAGATTCCCCCCAGCTGGGCCGGAGCAGAAATAATCCCCATTACAAAAAAGGTTCATCGCTATTACCAACCAATTATAGGCCGATCAGCCTCATAGACATTACGCCAAAAATGTTTGCGCGTGCACTGCTGCTTCGGTTACAAACTTGGATGGAGGAACGGAAGATACTTACCCCCTACAGGCAGGGTTTAGAGAAAAACTGTCTACTTTGGACCAAATACTCAGGCTACAACTATTACACTGGAAGATCGTGTGTCTAGAGGGTGGCGGCCTCTACTTAATATTTGTAGACCTGAGGTCAGCTTTTGATTTGGTCCCAAGGGAAAAATTGTGGGCAGTCCTCCACGAGATGGGGGTTCCAGCATATCTATCCCAACTCATAAAGCGGATGCAAGAGAAAACTTCACCCAAATTTGGTTTGGTAAGGATGGAAAGCTAACTGCACCCATCCCAATCAAACACGGTGTTCAACAGGGTTGTGTCCTCGCCCCTACTCTCTTTAGTCTACACATAAACGGTTGAATAGTTTATTTACTTGTAGAGAAAGACCTTGATGCACCCAAGCTAGCCTCACGTATAATCCCAGCAATGATGTTTGCCGACACTCTATTAGTATCTAAATCACCCATGGGGATTCAGAGGATACTCAATAGATTTGAAGCATTCTGTAGTGAAAGAGGATTAGAAGTTAACCTACAGAAAACTAAATTTATGGCGTTTAACAGTCCTAAAAGCACACAAGCAAACCCTTCACTAAATGGTAAACCCCTCGAGAGAGTTTTCTCTTGCGATTATCTCGGCATTACAACCACAGAGATCATGGATTGGTGGGCACAAATCAAAAAATCATCACTAAAGTTGTCACAATCGTTAGGTGGTATCATGAAGGTTTTCTGTAATTCCAGCCAGAAACCAGTGAGCCCTGCTATTGAAATGTCTAGGGTCCAAGCTCGGGGAGGGGCGCTATATGGCACAGAACTATGGGGCCACTCTAGTTCTGAGAACTTAACGTAGACAGAGAACAACTTCCTTAGACAGTTGTTAAATCTCTCAAGGAGCACCCCGCTAACTCCGCCCTGATTAGATCTGGGTGTTAGGGCAATTGCCGATGAATCTAACCGTAGACGTTTATTATATTGGCGCTGACTCTGGGTTACTCCAGAACTTCTATCAAACAGGGAGGAATTAAAAAAAGTGATGAACCTGTGGGGGGCAGCCAAACTGCTGTGGCTTGCGTATATCAAGCACATGCTAGCCAGCATGGGGTTGGGGGAACTCTGGGCTGACCCTGAGCTTGCTTGCACCTCACTCCCCAGGAAATTGTTAAAGGCCCATTATGGGGAGTATAAAATGGCACAGCTTTATAGTAGCCCCCGAGAAGGCAAGTTAACCTCAGCCTTTTTTTAAATCAAAGATAGGTACAGCTTTGAGCCGCCCTGGATGACATCAAGCCAGCAGCTGCTAGAAAGCTTTTTCTTTAGTTTAGGCATGGGGTTTTGCCTCTCTGCTGTTTTACACACAAGTGGGGGGGTCCGCAAGTCCTGAGGTGCCCAGCATGTGACTGCCCTGCAGAGTCAGTACTCCATGGGCCTTATTTATGAAGGCCTTGCGCCGCCGGTGCGTCACTTTTAACATGGGAAAAAGTGACGCACCGGTGGCGCAAGGCTTTCATAAATGAGGCCCCATGTGTTTTTGAGCTGTCCCGGCTACCATATGGCAAGAAAACGATGGCTAGTACAGATTTGTAGAAAACTTGGAACTAGGCGCTGCTCTGAGGCTTTCAGGATACTGAAACACAATTGTAGTATCCCGATTGTTTACTCTGTTGCAGGTTTTCTATTTTCTATGTGGTGTACCCACATGTTATTTTTAAAAGCATCTTTAAATAGTGAAGATAATGATTCTGGAGGAATCTTAATATTCTTATCATCAAATATCCGTAAAAAATATCTATCTATGGTCACCCTTGCCAGTTTAAAACTAGGTCTTGTTTTTATATGATTAGTTTTTGCTGAGCTATGTATGTAGGTTTTGCAATTATGTCACAGGAAAATTGTTTTTCTACTTCATATGTTTTTTTAAAGTATGTATATTTTTATATGCTCTTAATGCTTTTTAAAATGTCAGTATTGTTTCCTGTCCTTGAGTAGTTTGCTAGTCTACTACCACAATTGTTGTGAAAACCTCATGCAGAAGCAGCCTGCATCGTGGGGCTCCCAGTGCTAGGTAATGCCAACTGCTGCGTAAAACTAGTGGTAATAATAGCGGCCATCTTTTTATGAAAATTGTTTTTATTATAATTATTTATTTATTCGCACTATGCACTTTCCAAAAGTGAATCCTTGTCCCCTGCTTTGAACAACCCTCTATTATATCCACTGCCCTCGCTTTCTTTTGGTGAAGTAACTAGAATAATGGGCATTTTAAAATTGAGTGTGGAAATTATTTACTTCATATGTGTGCCAGCAATGTCCATTACTGATTTTATTATTTGTTTCTCACTGCATGCAATTGATTTTCTTTGTAGTTTCAAATGAATTTGTATGGGTGCACAGTCTAAATATCGAGTTTGCAATATCGACCTACAGAAATATCGAGTCTGAAATATCGAAGGTAAAGAATATCGAGCTCAAGAATAACGTTGGACAGAATATCCACCCTAAGGTAAGTAATATTGAATTTTTTTATATTGATGTAAGTAATATCGAAGTCAGTAATATCGATATCAAATATATCGATGTTACTAATTTCTATGCAACTAATATCGATATTTGTATTACTGTTATGTATTTTATTATGTATTTAATATGTATGTGTTATGTTTTTTGTTAAGTATTTTACTTGTTTTAAATTACATGTGTACTATTTTTATATATTAATAATGATATTTTTAAGTCAGTTTTATATTTTAGTACTGGAGAGGGATGTGGGTTTATAGGGGAATGGGGTGGGAAGTAATTTAAATATATTAAATTATTAATATTTTTTAGGAATTACAAATTAATTTTAATTAATTTTTGCATTTAAGTTTTGTAGCGGGTAGTGGGTTTATAGGGGAATTGGATGGGAAATTTTTTAATTGTAATTAAGTAATGATTTATTTTAATTTATTGGTATCGATAATTAATTCATTTCTAACTAATTATTAATTGGCAATTAATTATTTTAATTGTCAATTAATATTTGTAATTGGTAATTAATGTTTGTAACAGGCAATTCATTTTTTTAATTGGTAATTCATTTTGTAATTCATAATTAATGTTTGTAATTGGCAATTAATGTTTGTAATTGGTAATTCATTTTTTTAATTGGTCATTCATTTTTTAATTGGTAAGTAATTTTTTTTAATTGGAAATCATTTTTTAATAATTGGTAATTAATGATTTATAAAAAGTATTTTTTGGTATAAAAATAATTGTATTTAAAGTTTTTTAATTGCTAATCAATTTTTAATAATGACAATGTTTTTGTTTTGAAAAATATTTAATTGCTCAATATGTATTATTTGGTAACTAATATTAATTAATTATTATTTATTGGTATGTATTGTTAATTTATTGTTAATAAATTATTCAATTGTAAATATGTTTTTAATAATTATTAATGGGTATTTGTAAATGATGTTGAGTAATTTCAAATTTAAATTATTAATTATTTTAAATACAAACATTATTTATAAGCATGTCATATTTAATTTCTATGTTATCCAACGCTTTCCCTACTGCTGCATTCTCTGGAGTGGAAATAGTAATTTTTACCCCTACGCTATCCAACGTTTTCCTTACTGTTTCACTCTCTGGAGTTGGAATAGTAATTTTTTTCCACCCGCTATCCAACACTTTCCCTACTGTTGCACGCACTGGAGTGGGAATAGTCATTTTTACCCCTACGCTATCCAACGCTTTCCCTACTCTTTCACTCTCTGGAGTTAGAATAGTCATTTTTACACCTACGCTATCCAACGCTTTCCCTACTGTTGCACTCTCTGGATTGGAAATAGTAATTTTTACCTTCCCGCTATCTATCCAACGCTTTCCCTACTGTTGCACTCTTTGGAGTGGGAATAGGAATTTTTACCCCTATGCTATCCAACGCTTTCCCTACTGTTGCACTCTTTGGAGTGCGTATAGTAATTTTTACCCCTATGCTATTCAACGCTTTCCCTACTGTTTCACTCTCTGGAGTTGGAATAGTAATTTTTACCCCTACGCTATCCAGCACTTTCCCTACTGTTGCACTCTCTGGAGTGGGAATAGTAAGTATTACCTTCCCGCTATCCAATGCTTTCCCTACTGTTGCACTCTTTGGAGTAGGAATAGTAATTTTTACCCCTACGCTATCCAAGGCTTTCCTTACTGTTGCACTCACTGGAGTGGGAATAGTAATTTTTACCCACCCTCTATCCAACGCTTTCCCTACTGTTGCACTCTCTGGAGTGGGAATAGTAATTTTTACCCCTACGCTATCCAACGCTTTCCCTACTGTTTCCCTCTCTGGAGTTGGAATAGTAATTTTTACCCCTACGCTATTCAACGCTTTCCCTACTGCATTTTCTGGAGTGGGAATAGTAATTTTACATTCTATGCTATCCAATGTTTTCATTACTGTAGTTTTTTTTGGACTTTAAATAGTAGTTTTATTTATCTATTTAATATTTTTTGTATTATTTTAGATAATGTAGTATTTAATTAATTTTACATATTTTGAAAGTATATTAAAAAAATTTAATTTATTAAAATGAGTATTTACTTTTTATTTATGTTAGTATTTTATGTGTGTAGATGTATTTGTAATTGATAGTATTTATAAACAATTTATAAGTAATTAAAATAATTATTAAAAGTTATTATTAAGTAAGGATATATTATAAATTTTATGTATATGTTTAATTAATGTTTTATTAATATATGTTTATTATTGATTAATTTTAAACATTGTTAAATATTGTTAACTATGTTTATTTTATTTATTAGTATTATTTACTTTATTTTACACATTTATTTTTAACAGAAAAAAACGATATTTTATTTTCGATATTTTTGTACTTACCTTGTTAAATAGGATGTTGATATACTTGCCTTCGATATTCCAGCGTCGAAATTTCTGTTGGTCGATATTCTTTGAGTCGATATTCTGTCAGTGATTAATTTGTATGTACTGTGTCTGTACTTTTAAGGTCATATTGACCGAAATAAAGTTTAATGAATGAACATATGGCTGGGTCCAAAGTGGAATGGAGTGGCAAGCAGAATAACGATGAATTTAACCAAGATCTGTGAATGTTTGATTTGTTCAGCATTTCGTCCATCATGTAATGTAATGTAATGATGTGCTTATATAGCGCTCTATCACCGACGGGTATCCTGGCGCTTAAAAAAGAGAGTCCCCACAAGAAGTTAATAGGGGCAGCCGAGTTCTGATACAGGAAAGGAGAAAAAGAGAGGATATCAGAAGGAAAAATTACTCCAGCCTAGGGAATAAAAACATTTTCCAACTGACGTAGATCCAAAGGAAGAGTGTTCCATAGCCGAGAAGCAACGGCAGAGAAGGATCTGCCATCTGTTCTGGACCGCCTGAACCTGACTACATTCATCAGAAATGCAGAAGCTGAACGAAGGTTTCTAGTTGGAGAATACCAGCTGAATTTTCTTTGCAGGTTCTTAGGGCCCATTCCATGAGTTGCCCTAAAGACAGAGCATAGAGCTTTGAATTGAATTCGCTGGTAGATCGGCAGCCAATGAAAACCTTGCAAGGCTAATGTGGTTGAGGTCCCTCGCTGCCTATTTAAAGCGAGTTTCGCTGCAATGGCTTTTATTCTGTACAGCATCCCGATAAGGGTGTTAGAGACTTGTAGTAATCAAAGTCTGCTGAGAATTACACATCTCAAAACCTGCGTTCTAGCAGAGTAAGGCAAAAAAGAGAGGATCTTTCTCAGCACTCGGATTAGCGAGAAGCAAGTGCCAACCGTGTTCTTAACCTGAGAATTCAGGTCCTGATCCACCATCACCCCCAGATTGCGTACTCTGCTAGAAGGGGTAATAGGCCCTCCAGTAGGGGACAACTGAAATATGGGTAAAACAGGCTGATCAGATCTTCTGGAAGAAAACAGGACCACTTCAGTTTTAGAGCTGTTAAATTGTAATCAGTTTTAGAGCTGTGAAATCTTTCCAGGGAAATGGAATCATTCCCTTCCAAGGAAAACACGAGCTGGGTGTCATCCGCATAGTTCACCACCTCCACTCCAAAAGCGGAATGAGAGGCTGCAAATAGATGTTAAAGAGCACAGGACTAATCCCTGAGCTCTGCGGGACCCCCTGTTGTAAGGAAGACTTGTTAGCGGAGAACGGCTGAAGGCAAACTGTCTTTGTCCTGTCTGTCGATAAGAGCAAAGGCAGTCAAGGCCGCGACCGATCACACCCTGGTCTTTAAGTCTCTCCAACAGTATGCCGTGGTTTACAGTGTCAAAAGCTGCTGATATGTCCAACAGCACCAAGATCACTGACTGGCCACTGTCCGCCCGCATCCTCATATCATCAAGGACGGTAACAAGTGCTGTTTCAGTACCGTGCTTGGGCCAAAAGCCAAATTGCATCTCGTCAAGGAGCAAATGCTCCTCAAGTTACTGGGATAGAGACTTACTGACGATGCGTCAGGATATGGCAATAAAGAAATTAGCCGATAGTTGGCCACACACCCGGGGTCAAGCGTGTTTTTTTTAGAAGAGGGGTCACAACTGCTTCCTTCCCCGTACTCAAAAATTGACCACAGATCTGTCATAAATAGGGAAAGAGCTCGGCCCCATATTCCTTCCAAATTCTGTGGGGAAGGTGGTCCAGGGGGGACTCAGAGGTTATACCCCTGGCTAAGGTATCAAATGTTTCCTCGTCCGGAATGCAAAAGAAATCCAGAATATGCTGGCCGTGTTTTAAAATGGTAGGGTTGCTGGGCTTAGAGTCCGGTGATGGCAGAGAACACTGCTCAGCATTTGACAACTGAGGATCAGGTTTTTCCACCACTGTTGGTGGATCAAAATCCCTAACTATCTTATCGATTTTATCCTCCCGATAGGAAGCTAACTCATCGCATAAAGCTTGAGTAACTAGAATTTTGTTATTAGCACAGTCCGTTTTAGACATACGCTTTACTAAGCTGACTATAGCTTTGGTGCTATTAGCTGCTAGAAGAATGGTATTAGCAAAATACTCTGCTTTAGTTTTCGCTATAGTGTTTTTGTACAGATTAAGTTGATTCTTAAAAGCATTTTTATCTGAATCCCTATATCCTCTTCTCCAGGCTTTTTTGGACCATTTACAACCCATCCCGAGTGCTTGCAATTCCTCGTTAAACCAGGAGGCTGAGGGTTTCTCTCTCTTTTTTAGCTTCTTTGCAGGAATATGCTTAGCAAGCCTGTCTCAGATCTGCACACAGTGAAATTTGTAATTCCAGTCCACCGACCTACTGGGGTTCAGGCTGTCTAAGTCATTCCAATGCAAGGGTTTTTTAAGCTTACTCAATGTGGCCCATTCTCTGCCCAGCCAATATTGCCTCTGATGATAAATGTTATTATTGTGACTTAGTGTAGCTGACAGTTTAGGTGTGCATGGACGGGCCATCAATGGCAGGATGGGAGGGCAAGTTTGTTAGTTAGTCTAGAGCCAGGACAGGGAAAGCAGCATGCCTGGGAATGTCAAATTGTTAGAAGGTGGTTCTGACACTATGGGCCGCCCAGATTTTTTGCTTTTTGACCATCTAATTGTTGAGCTTTCACTGTGGTGGCGCCTCATAAGTTGGGACTCACCCACAGTGAACTCAGGATGAAAGAGACTGCATGGGGATTTTACAAGGGTCCCCCTGGATTGACCAGGCCACTGCGCAGCAGCTGGAGTAAGGGAAACCAGGCTGGTTACATGCAGACACATGTGTACATGCGTGTGCCCACATGTAGGGGCTGCACAGGGGAGATTTTCTAGAGTGTGCAGCCAAAGAGCAGGTGCAGATAAACTGGTGTGGCAGGATTTATGCAGAAAGGGGTGGTGACATGGAATAGGCTTTATACACTGGAAAGAAACATGCCAGGGGAAAGTCAATGTGTTTTACTGTTTTTCACTTCATTATTCCCCTATGGGGATGTGGAGCCCATGCACTAGATTAACTTTCCTAAGGCCTACAGATTTCAGACATGCACTAAAGTCCACTGTAACAGTTGTGAGAAGAAGTATTCTGCAGAGTCCAAAGTCCTACTTGTACTACTTTTGGGTCATCCAGAAATGTCTATTTCTCTGAGTCAGCCATAACCAGGGCCTGGCTGAGGGCTGACCTCAGCAGGCCGGATTGATAACCTTTCTTTCATGAGCTAAGGCCTCCTCTCCAAGGAAGAGAAGATGGGTGGAGCTACAGGCTCATCCATCAGCAGCTATCACTGGGTGCCAGGCACCAGGCTGCACCATGGAGAAGGCAGCCCTGGGAGGAAGGGGCTTTTTCAGAGACCATGTGGCCAGAGACCCTAGACGACGCCATCTTGAACCAACCCAGAGGCCTGGGGTGGAAGGAGGGAGCTGAGGCAGGGAAGTGATGTGTCGCTGTGCGATAGGGCCAACTGAGACTTCCTGCCAGCCCCCTCCTCAAACTTTAAAAAGTGTTTGCACAGGAAGAGAAGCTCTCTCTGGGTGGTCTGCTGAGGCAGAGGGTGCTGGAGCCTGGCACAATAGGCAGTTGGAAGGAGGAACCCCCTGACTGCTCCAGAATCCTGCACAGCACCAGGAGAAGAGACCAGGACTAGTGTGCAGAAGCAGGGACCTCTGCGCAGGGGAAGAGAGGCCCAGGAGGAGAGCCAGGCGAAAGGCTGGCACAGGGAACTAGTGAAGACAGCTCCCTGCTGAACCCCACCCCTTCTCAGAGACCCAGAGGGCAAAGGAGAGTGCTCCTAGTGGCTGGGGAGCATCACCAGGAGCAAGAAGAGGCATATGTGGCGCTGATTGGTACCCTGGGGGCTGAGTGATGCCCCCCAGAAGGTAGGCGACCTTTGACCTCCAAAAATACTGACAACTAAGTGCGTGGGGCTCCGCCGCCGGTCTTGAATGTGCCCTGTGGGGTGGGTCAGCTCCCGGGGGCTGTCCCCCAAAGAAGAAAAGTCGGGAGCGCCATTGTGCTCCCGGAAATAAAAGCCCCCTGTGGGGTGGCAGGAGCCCACTCTGGCCCCCGCCAAAACCGGAGGCAGGGGAGTGCCGTCGCGCCCCCCTGGGAATGGGGAGTGGGTCCTGGGATCCCAACTCCGGGCCCTGGCTATTGAGCTCCCCGTGAAAAGGTTGGTGCCGAGGAGGAGTAGGGCGTGCCATAGCACGTCCCCCCTCGTGAGGGAATTCAAGCCGGGGAGCGACGTCATGCTCCCTGTGAAGTATTCAGGGGCCCAGGACCCGAACTCCGGGCCACAATGGTGCCAGTGGTAGCAGGAGCTCACCCTGGCCCCCGGCGTGAAGAATGAAGTTGGAGGTTCCCAAAGTGTGGGAGGAGGGGGGAGTGCCGCCGCACTCCTCCGAGGTCCGCACTCCCCCGAGGTCTGCCTAGACTGGCAGGAACCCTGCCCCGTGGCAGCACGTGAGGGTGCTGGACGGACAGGGAGCTGGCAGGAGTCACCGGGGGTGGGCTCCCTGGGTGGCTCTCCACCAGGGAATCGAGATGGGGTCCCGGGAGGAACCAGGACCCCAAAAGGGCACAGCGGAGGTACCATGGGCGGGTCCGGGGAGATTGGGCCCGAAGATCGCAATGAGCAGCCGGGGGTTGGTTTCCCATGCTATAGCATTCACCTGGGGGTCCGGGTGGGACCGGGCCCCCAACGAGCATGAAATGCTCCCGCAAAGAAATGCAGGTTGCTGGGCTCTCCCCGGCACAGCAGGAGAGCCGCTATTCTGATATGCAAAAGCACCCATAATGCCTTCTGTGCCTGACCCAGCCTGCAAGGGGAAAAAACCCAGTTTCTCTGTTTGTGGTGGCCCCAGGAGAATGGGGTCACCACCAAGTGAATGCCAAGGGGCAGGGGAGCTGCTGGAGAAGCGCAGTCTCCCCCAGTCATGAAGTCCCTCCCTAAGTCTCATGGGGACTTGAAAAGAATAACCCCTCAAGGGCTCAGCCAGCATCTAACTCCTCTTGGGCTGTAACTTTTGTTCTACAGCTGAAGGAGGGTTGAAAAGTGCATCATGAGTGAAGGGCTGAGTTGGGAATTTCTGGTGAAGGGCATCCCCTGGAGGCGAATAGGTGTAATTGCACCTGTAGTCCATTTACTAATGTTATTTCTTTCAGAGGGACTGAAGTTCACATGTGTAATGTGAAGTACCTGTGTAAGGTGGTCATAAGCAAAGTGGGGTTATGTTGCCAGAAATTCCTGCTAGGGTGTCTGGCTGCATATGCGTAATCCTGTGATTTAATCTGTGATGCCTTTAGGGGCTATATTTGCAATACATTCTAATGATCCACAAATTTGATGAGTACTGTCATTCTAAAGTGATGTTTAAACATGTATTTTTGCTGCTGCGCTTAGGTGAAGAACCCAGACTGCTAGCCCTTAAAGATGTAGAGGTGTATACTTCATGGTCAGAAGGAAATGCACAGTCAGGGTTGTATGTCACCAAGGCAGGTTTACCTATTTTAAATGTTGGTTGAGATAATGGGGTGGGTTGCCACTGGGAAGGTGCCAGTGCGCAGGGCCCTCTCTCCAGCTTGTGTTCAACTAACTGCGTTGGGGCAAGATGATGTGCATACATGGGAGTGGTGGTACTAGACCCCACCCTGCGGGAGGGGTGGAGAGATTATGCAATGTCACAAAGTAATTCCAACAGCTTATGTATATTTGTAAAAGTGGTGCATAGTATTGAGTTGTGTGTGTTTAATAAATGTACTCTCACTTTTATAAAGCAAAGTACAGACTGGATAATCAATTATTGAGTGTTATTTCTGCGTACCTGAAAATGGTGATTACTAGCCCACACCACCTCCCTTGAGTAAGCCTCAAACTGCTCTGCAACGCTACTCTCTGAGAGTCAGGCGCTAGAATTGGGTGTTTGATTCCCAGTGAAGGACAAATGTAGTCATGTTATTTGTGCAGGCCTCACAAATGCTGCCTCATTTTCCAACACAAATGCAAACCTTTAGAAGCTTCTCCACCACTCAAAGGCACAACTGGGTAAAAATAGTCATCCTAGACACCACCACATCAGTATATTTCTGAACTGCCACTCTGCTGGACTACTGCCCTGTTGGACTGCTGACTTGCTGTGCAGATCTGCCGCCTGATGCCTTCTTGCCTGGGTGAGAAGAAGTGGACCTGCATCTCTCCAAGTGACTGCAAAGGCTAGCTGGCTGACCTCCTTATGTGAAGCCTCAGAGACACAACAGGCGTCCAGCAACCGTGTACCTGCCATCTGTGAGTCTACCATGCCAAGCAGTGGCAACCCAGTCCTGGACCATTGAAAGGTGGGGTAACGTGCTCTGTCAGCCTCTGTGGATCCAGAAGAACCAACGCATCACCTCTGGTACACAAACCCAAGCAGAACAGGTGCCCGGCCGCAAAGCCCTTTCCCGCATTGCAGCTCATCACTGCATCGGAAACTCCACTGCGATATGCATCCTTGCTGCAGGCCCTCACATTGCTCGTCGATGGCAGCCTCAACGACGGTAAACAACCTTTACAACACAACTTTTACATCGCAGAGCCTTTACAACGCAACTATTACAACGCAAACTATTACAACGCATTGCTCTGGGGGGCGCTCTAGGATAGGGAATAGGTTAATTTACTATCCAATAACCTTCCCTAGTGTCCACGGGGACTGGAGTTGGAATAGTAAATTAAACTATTCACTATCCAGCACCCCAAAGCACTATGCGTTGTAATGGACTGCGTTGTAATACTTGCGTTGTAAAGGCATGCGATGTAAAAGCATGCGTTGTAATGTCATACATCCTCAACGACGGATTCCACATTGCAGCTTCGCAGCTAATAGGGACTGACACATCGCCCTGATGGAGCGACACATCCTAGACTCCAGGCTTCATATGGCACACCCTTGTTAATGGGATACTCGCTTTGGCTTTGCAATGCATCTTAGATGCAGAGCATCAAAACAAACGCTCTGCAAACCAGGATTCAAGGTTCTTTCAAGGCACTTTGTTCAGCAGGCCTAACTGGGTCCCTGTAGCCACCCCACACTCCATCACGGTCAGCCTAAACTTGTTATGGCGCGAGCAGATATCTACAGTTGGTGCTGTTTTTACTAAAATCTTTAAAACCGATGATTTCCAGTTCTACTGATTTGGATTTATAGTTTTTTGGTCTTGTTTTGTTTATTGAAAATTACTTTTTCATAAATACGTTGTGGGCTCCTTTTCTGATGAGTTTTAACTGTGTTACTGATTGAAGTTTTGGACAAATACTTTACACATTGCCTCTGAGTTAAGCCTGACTGCCGAGCTACAAGTGGTTGAACCAACCAGTAATCCAATTTCTTACACACAATAATATGAAATAAAATGGAAGTTATGTTTATAAAGCGCTCGAATGCCGTGGCGTCTTGGCGCTGAAGCAATGAGACACTGGTGCACTGTGAGTTGCTGTAGCTAATTAGGAGGGACACAGCCAGGATTTAAGTGATTTCCTAAACAGCTGCAAATTAGGTTGTAGCTTTATGGCGGTTGGCTTCTTATACCATAGCGTGGATGCACAATAGGAAAAGCTCCTGCCACCCCATCTAGCTCTGCAGAGTTAGGGAGTTTGAACAAGACCCCTTTTTGTTGATCTTAGGTTCCTCATAGGCACATACCTTGGGAGCAATTTTTGGATGTCAGCAGCTCTGCCACCATAATGTGCTTTATGGACCTGACAAAGGGCCTTAAACTCTACTCGTTGCTGAATGGGAAGCCAATGTAATGCTCTGATTCCAGCTGACGTAGTCTGACCTTTGGGGATATTTAGAAGCAGACAGGCAGCTGCGTTTCGTAAAGACTGTAATTTGAACAGCTGAGTTTTGTCAATGCCCACTAAAAGAGCATTACAGTAGTCAAATCAAATCAAATTAAACAATACTTTATTCGGCATCAAAACAATACCATAAAAGTACAATTTAAAAACATTCTCATATCCCAATAAAACATTTTAATTGTCACAGTAAAACCAATCCACACATACATATACAACATGTTTCCTATTAAAACCCCGTCTCATCTAATAATCTTATACCAATGATTAAAACATGACCTGAGATAGGAAAGAGGTGACATGACCGGGTAACCAAAAGACACAAAAAAAAACACCTCATAACAGGGAATACAATAAATACGCATTTGATAATTACAAGTAGACACAGCACCCCATTTCATTTAGTCAATTCTAGATAGAATAAGAGCTACCACCACAGTTCTCCTGAGTTCTTCAGGAATAAAGAGGAAAATCTTTCGTAGGATATTTAGTAAGAAAAAACAGGAAGACGCGAGGCAGTGTATTCATTTAAGCAGCGTAATGATTGTTGACCTGTTTCAAAAATCTTTCCCCGATTTATCTGATTGACATTTTGATTAATAGATTCAGCCAACTGATAGGCTTTCATTTCGTATTATTACTGATGATGATGAATATTGACAATTTTCTCTTGTGACAAGCACTTTACCTTAGTGTACAACCTGCAACCCAAGTGAAATTTAACACAATGGTGTTTTTGTTCAATGTGACTTTTGCAACATGACCACTGAGCAAAGATGGTTGTTGTGTAACCTGACTGAGCTATTAATTGCAACTGCGGCTGAAGATTGTGCAGCACCGTCACACTTATTTCTGCTTCCCTGAAATAGAGGCAAAAGGTATACTGAGAGAACGGCAAAACAATGTCATTTCACTTAAAAACAAACATGGCAATGATACTAGTAATGTTGACTAGACCTGTCATTATGTATGTGCCACTCCTGTGAGGCTGCCATTGTAAAATACTGGAGTAATGGTAGATGCACACCAATAGAATAAACGAAAAATAAATGAGTAAACTATTTGTGCGTGCGACCAGGGTATCGCTGTCTGATCAGCCAGCATGAGTCAAGTAGAGATGAGAAGGGTTATCCGGTAGGTTAATGTCCCCTGATTTCACAGCAAGGCTTTGATAGGGCGATAATCCAATGATATTCAATTAATCAACAACGATGATCATTAGGATGGTGTTTATTCAACATTGTGTCTTAAAATTAAATTAAAATTCTTTCAACAAGGTGGTCATCAAAACCAAATGGTAGTTCAAACCCAATGCATTTCGGGTGAACCCTTCATCAGGGGAAATGATGTCTAAAACATGAAATGGAAAACTGAAGATGTAAAATAAGCTCATAGTCACATAAAGATTTTAAAGTGACAGTGGTGAGAAAACACACTAGTTTAAGGTGTGGTGACTGAAAATCAATTAAAGAACCAGTTATGGAGACACCCCTGCAAAATAAACTGTACCAATGAAATCGAGTGAATAAAGATCTGAGGAGACATAATTATACACAACATGAATGACATAGTGCAGGAAAAATTCAAAAACGAACACCAATGAGGTTTAGCATATGTGTTCATCAAAATTCACTGTGTGGACCAATGCGAATTGACATGCAGCGAATATTATACTAAAGTTAAACTGGTTACGAAGGTGAAAAACGTACTAATCTATGTCAAGGAGAGATTGAGGATAAAACTTGCCAAGCAGATGAATAAGAAAATGTAGAGTGCAATATCTTACCTACATCCCGACGTGAAGGATGATTCCTGTGTTCACAAACAAATGTGAGTACGCCATGTGTGAACCTAGTGATAAGAATAGAACAAGTGTTGGAAGTGGAGTGATTTTGCTTGCAACGTAAATACAAAACAAATAAACAAGCAATCTTTCAAGTATATGAATTAAACGGTTCATATGTGAACAATTACACCAATTGAGCGGTAATACGGAAAAAAACTAATAAAATACAAGAAATTAGATTAAAGAAAATACTGTTCTAACAGTCAATGAGGGAAAATGGGGGCCATCTTAGAGTGGTCTATCAATCGAAGGGTGAAACAAGGAACAATGTTGACAAATAACATGAAAATTTGAAATGTAGAGAGGAAAGCAAAGAGATAAACAGGAATGTGATAAAATAGAAGAAATTGAATTAGAGAAAATACGGTTCTAACAGCCAATGATGGAAAATGAAGGCCATCTTAGATTGGTCTATCAATTGAAAGGCTGAAACAATGCTAACAGGTAAAACAAGGAACAATACTGACAAATAACTTGAAAATTAGAAATGTAGTGTGGGAATGTAAAGAGATAAAGAGGTATGCGAGAGATCTTAGAGGCTGGAGTGGAGGAAGTGGAAAAAGAGATAAGAGGGGAGGAGGAGAGAGAGAGGTAAAAAGGTAGAGATTTATAAAGCGCACGAATGCAACCGCGTCTTGGCGCTAATGTAAGTGGGGGAATATTACATGGATGTCAGAATATACTTGTGAGAACAGCAACTTTTTTAAATTCTTCCTAAAAGCTTGATGATTGGGCTACAGTTGCATGGCAGGTGGCAGGCTATTCCACAGCTTAGCTGCACTATGGGAAAATATTTTCCACCCCATCTACCTCTCCTGATTTTATCTACTTGCATCAGGCAGGCATTGCTAGACCTTAATGTCCTAGCTGGAATATAGGGCCTAAATAGTCTCTGCATATCCTTTGCCCCTCCCCCATGCTGCGCTTTATGGACCAAACATAAAGGTTTTAAACTCCACTCTTTGCTGTATGGGAAGCCAGTGGAGGGCTCTAATTCCCATCGATGTTGGACTGCCTTTGGGAATATTTAACAGCAGCATAACAGCTGCATTTTGCAAGAACTGTAATTTGTTATTCTGGGCTTTATCAATTCCCAGAAGCAGCGCATTACAATAGTCTCATTTAGACAGCAAAAGGCCCACTACCACTGTGTTTTGCAGAGCCTGGCCGATGAAAGGAAAAATTGTTCTCAATGTTTTTATAAGGAAAAAGCAGGAAGAGGTAAGGCTGTTTACATGAGCTGAGAAATTGAGTTGACTATCAAAAATCATCCCCAGATTTCTGACTTTAGGCACCGGCTTGGGGCATTCCCCTGCACTTGTTGGCCACCATGCAGAGTTCTCCGAAAGGCAGCCATGGAACCTGCAGCAGTATCCTCAGGTTGTTTAACCAGAGAGATGATTAGCTGGGAATCATCCGTGTAGGATACCATTGTAAAGCCGTGTTTTCTGACAAGTCTGGTCAGAGGCGTGAAGTTGATATTAAAACGCATCGGCGAAAGAGCTGATCCCTGCGGGACGCCACAAGCGAGACTGAAACCCTCTGATTGCAGTCCATCCCAATACCGTTTTTGTTCTCTTCCCTCCAAAAATGATGCAAGGAGAGCCAAGGCTGAGCCGCCAATACAAATATCCTGCAACTGTTGGACTAGCACCGAAGGATTTACGGTGTTGAAGGCTGCCGACAGATCGAACAAGATGAGAATCGCCTTACCTTCTCTGTCGACAGTCTTTCGGATCTCCTCAGTTGCTACTGTAAGGGCTGTTTCTGTGGAATGATGGGATCTAAAACCGTGTTGGGTTGGGTCCAACAGACCATTGGTATCCTGGTACTCTGTTAGAGTGTTATTCAATGTTTTCTCCAGCACTTTGGCTGCCATGGGAAGGCCCGCTATAGGGCGATAGTTCTTGAGTTCTGAGGGATCCAAAGAGGATTTCTTCAGAATGGGTCTAATTATCACTTTCTTCTAGGTAGTGGGATATTTCCCTGACTCAATCACCTGATTAATTAAAGGTGTTAGTTGACCTATGATTTTATTAGCCCCTAGATGCATAATTATAGGGGGACAAGGGTCAATAGGAGAACCTGATTTTATTGAGCCTAGTATGTTCAAAATCTACTCGTTGGTGGCTACAGGGAAACTAACTAGGCTGGAGTGGACTGGTTCTGTCTCAGTGTCCAATTCCCCATCCATATCTATACGCCTCTTCTGAAGGTCGTCATAGATAAGGTGAACTTTATTTTGAAAATGTGTAGCCAAGTTGTTACACATATCTTGATCCGGCTGAAACCTTTCATCTTGCTGGGGTTTAGATAAAAAATTATCGTCTTGAACAGCTCTTTTGCGGAATTGCTAGCTTTCTCGATCTTCTGTGTGTAAAACAGCTTTTTTTCACTGGTAATGGCCTCCATATACTGTGTAAGGGCCTTATTATATATCGATTTACTATCTACTGTGTAAGGGCCTTATTATATATCGATTTACTATCCTTACTGTAATTTTGCCTCCAGAGTCATTCAGCTCTCCTGCAGCTGGCTTTCAGACCTTTCAGCTCTGAGTTATACTACGGCGCCGAGGGCTTAAGCCTCTTAGCCGTCACCAATTTCTCTGGGGCCACAATGTCTACTGCTGCCAGAAGCCATTGATTAAAAGCTGCTACTGCCCTGTCATTGGTCTGACCTGCCCAACTCGGTGGCCGACCCAGTGCAGATTCTAAATCATTTAGTTGGTCTTTATTCCAACATCTGATTTTTGCTTTCCCTGAGACATTCTGCGTATGACGCCCGGACAGAGAGGTTTTCAGATTGAAATATACTGCTCTGTAATCTGACCAAGGGAGGGCACTCACCTTGGTCACATTGATATCATCATTATTATAGAAAATGCCATCCAATGTGTGGCCCGCCTGATGGGTTGATTCCATAACCAGTTGGTTAATACCAAAGGCTGCCATGTTATCTAATAATATACAGGTATCAGTATTATTACCTAATTCAAGATGATAATTAAAATCACCGAGAATTAGCATGGAGTCAGAATCAGTACAGGATTCCTGGTGTGTCATCAGGGCTTGTGAGAAAGCAGCTCTGGGCCCAGGTGGGCGATAAATAAGAAGTCCCTGGAGCTTCCAAAGGTTATGTACCTTTATAGAGAAATACAGTGCTACTGCTGGTAGGTCAGTCACAGCTTCAGTATACAGTTTTAAGTGGTCGTAATATACCCCCCACCTTTATTGATCTCTCTGTTCTGGAACATCACAACATATCCCTGTGGTAGTGCAATGTTCCAGTCCGGACCCGAGGCTTGGTCTGTCCAGGTCTCGGTTAAAAAGAGGATATCAGGAGTGGTATTTTGAATCAAGTCTTCAATTTGATATTTATGTTTCCCCAATGACCTTATATTTATTAGCACACGTTGAATTTGCTGAGTTGTGGCTTGCATATGTTTCCCTTGTGTGTCAGTGGTTGAAATGTTCCGTAGTGAAACTTCAATGTCACAGCTTTTACGAACGGTAAACAATCCTCCAGCCCCCAAACCCCCCTGGTTACGGGCTTGAACAGGTCTGTTAGCACTGTCTCCAGATCCAGAGTTAAACCCAAATGTGCAGCTGCTACAGACTGACTTTTTCAGGTCCTTTTCTAGGGGCCCGATACCACATGGCTTGCACTCACAATTATCAAGATCCAATAGCTGCTGTTTACTATATGTAATTACCTGAAACCGACCAGGGGTCCTGATGGAAGATGAAAAAGAGGGTAAAAGATAGAACAGGGTAGGTAAAAGAAAAGCGAGCATAGTTGTAGGGAAGTGGCAACAATTCAAAGGAAGCAACTACATTCTATTCGATCATTCAGTCCGTTTGGTATTATGGTATCCAACAATTTTGTCCAGAAAATTTCTCTTTGAAGAAGGTATTTATAATTGTTACAGCCTCCACATATGTCTACAGTCTCGAGTACCAAGAATCTGAGTTGACTGATGTTATGCTTGGGCTCCAGGAAGTATGAGGTGATGATGGATTTTTGATTCATAGACCTGATATTTCTTTTGTGTTTATTCAATCTAGTTTTAATTTTTTGTTCTGTCTTCCCCACATATCACAGGCCACAGGGGCATTTTAATAGGCAGACTAAATTTTTGATGTCGCAAGTAGCAGTGACTTTTAGGTCAATCTTGCTGCCTTTGCGTAGGTGATTAATGTAGTTCCCTCTAATGAGAGTGTTGCGGTTATTGCAATTCAGGCATGGAATTTTGCCCTTGTGTACAGAGGTAACATTTGATACTTTAGGTTTTGAGAGTATTTCTTTTATGTTTCTGCTGCGTTTGAATGCGAACAGTGGTGGTTCTGAAAAAAGTTCTTTGAAGTCAGGCTCTACTTGTAGCATTGGCCAATGTTTCAGAATTATACGCTTCAATTTTGGGTTTTGTTTTGAAAATTTCGATACCAGAACCATCCTGTCTTTTCTGTGCCACTGAATACAGGTTAATAGATCTCCTCTAGTTTTGGTGCTTGACCTTGTCAGAGCTAGATTGAGGATTTCTGAAGGGTATCCTTTGTTGCTGTACCTTTGGAGCATTTTTGAGACATTAGTGGATAGTTTAACAGGGTTGGACATAATGCGTTTAAGGTGAAGGAGTTGAGAGTGGGGTAAATGTTTTTTTAATGAATGTTGGAGAAAGCTTTTGTAATGTAATAGGATATTGCGATCAGTGACTTTCAGGAAAATGTTGGTTTCCAATTCATTGTCAGTCTTGGTGATGGATACATCTAGAAAGTTAATGGTGGTGTCACTGGTGTTGTACGTGAATTTATTCCGATCATTGATCTGGTTTAGCTGTTGTATAGATGTTAAGAGATCTTGGTGTGAACCTTTCCATAACAGGAAAAAGTTTTCTATGTATCTAACATACATAGGGACATTATCATTCCAAGGGTTTGTGGTTAGGATGTTATCCAGCGCAAATTTGTACTTGAACAAGTTAGCGTAGCAAGGAACTGAGCAATTCCCCATGAATGTTCCATTCAATTGAAGGAAGTACTCTTGCTTATGCATGAATTGACTGTGATGTAATTTAAAATGAAGCAATTCTAGCAGAAAGATCTTAAAATCCTGATCCAACTCACCTTGAACTAAAAAATGTTCAACGGCGTCCATGCTCATATCATTCGGAATTGAGGTATATAGTGACTTGACGTCAATGGTACACAACAGCAAGTTTTGGATGTCTTCCATATTCATGGAGAATATCTTTATCAATAAGTCTTTGGTGTCTTTGATGTATGTAGACATTTAGTGCACCAGAGTTAGGAGATACTTGCCCAAATATTTCCCCACTGTTTCATGGATGGTGCCGGAAGTGGATGCTATAGGTCTGAATGGGGGTGTAGTGGCCTGAATGATCGTATTGAATATAGTTGCTTCCTTTGAATTGTTGCCACTTCCCTATAAGTGAGCTCGCTTTTCTTATTCCTACCCTGTTCTATCTTTTACCCTTTTCTTCATCTTCCATCTTTTTTATCTCTTAATCTTCATCTCTCACCTTTCTAACTCTCTCTCTCGTCCTCCCCTATTATCTCTTTTTCCACTTCCTCTGCTCCACACTCTAAGATCCCTCACATTCCTCTTTATCTCTTCACATTCCCCCCTACCTTTCTAATTTCATGTTATGAGTCAGTATTGTTCCTTGTTTTACCTGTCAGTATTTTTTCAGCATTTCAATTGATAGACCACTGTATGACGACCCCCATTTTCCTCATTGGCTGTATTTTCTCGAATTCAATTTCTTCTATATTATCACATTCCTCTTTATCTCTTTACATTCCCCCGTACTTGTCCAATTTTCATGTTATTTGTCAGCATTGTTCCTTGTTTCAGCCTTTCAATTGATAGACCACTCTAAGATGGCCCCCATTTTCCCTCATTGGCTGTTAGAACCATATTTTCTCTAATCAAATTTCTTCAATTTTATTTTTCTTTTTTTCTTTATTACCGCTCAATTGGTGTAATTGTTCACATATGAACCTTTTTAATTCATATACTTGCAAGATATCTTGTTTATTCGTTTTGTATTCACGTTGCATGCATTTGGTACTTCCACGTCACTCCGTTTCCGACACGTTTTCAATTTCTATCACTTATTTCACACATGGCGTACTCGCATTTGTTTGTAAACACGGACGGGAATCATCATGCATGTCGGAGTCCCGGTAGGGTCTTGCACTATGCATTTCCTTGTTCATCTGCTTGGCACATTTTTATACTCAATATTCCTTAACATAGATTAGTATGTTTTTCACATTCATAACCAGTTTAACTTTACTATGGTATTCGCCGCATGTCACATCGCATTGATCCATGCAGTGAGGTTTGTTGAACACATCTGCTAGTCCACATTTGGTGTTCATTTCTGTTTTTTTCCTGCATTATGTCATACATGTCGTGTTTAATTACGTCTCCTCAGATCTTTCTTCACCCGATTTATTTGTTACAGCTTCAGGAGTTGGCCTAACGGCTATGGCGCTCGACCTCGGACCTGGGGATCTGGGTTCAAGTCTCGGTAACGACGCCAAAACCTCCTGTGATTCTGGGCACATCACTTAATCTCCCCGTGGCTAAAATGAAAGTGTGTCCTCGTGTAACGTAACGGGAAAATATGTAAAGCCCTCTGATACCTGATTCGGTTCGGTCCAGTTCGCGCTATATAAAACTCTGCAAAAAAAAATAAAATCACATGGGTGCCTCCATAACTGATTCTTTAATTGATTTTCAGTCACCACACCTTAAACTAATGTGTTTTCTCACCACTATCACTCTAAATTCTTTATGTGACTATGAGCATATTTTACTTCTGCAGTTCTCCATTTTATTTTTTAGACATCATTTCCCCTGACAAGGGGTTTGCCTGAAATGCATTGGGATTGAACTACTATTTGTTTTTGATGACCACCTTGTTGAAAGAATTTTAATTTAATTTCAAGACACAGTGTTGAATAAACACTATCCTAATGATCATCGTTGTCGATTCATTGAATATCATTGGATTATCTCCCTATCGGAGCCTGGCTGTGCAATCGGGGGACGTTACCCTACCAGATAGCGCTTCTCATTGCTGCCATCGTAACAGAACAGTGGCACTATGGATGCCGGATCGGGACTCTCAAAGATGTGACCAACTATAAATGCTGGAATTTGGAATGTGGTCTCCCTCAATGTCTGGCAATGTGGCCTTTCTACATTTGGGAAATGGGGAGGGAATTTAGACCTTGATTCAGCGAACACAAATGGTCTCTAAGGATATATCTTATTTTGAAAACTGTGAAATGTTGTATTGATATTTGTATGGTTATAACAAAATTAGTTTGATAAATGAGTCAAGTTAAAAATGATTAAAAAGTCAAATGAAAACATACAAACTCTATATAATTCCATTCTGTCTTGAGGTATTTGAAGTAGGAGTGGGCCGAGAACATAGACACTGAGAAACCCACTTGGAAGATATACAGGTCAAGTGGGAATGTGTACACATTTTTTCTAGAACTGTCAAACTATCCCTAGCTGACTTCTGAAATGTTTTCTTTACTTATTAATGCAAATATCAGATATAACATTGTGTGGTTGAGCATCCATAGTTGTTTCTAGTAATTGGCAAGCAGTGGATAGGTGGAGAAAGGCCACTGTCCCTGTTTGTCAAACATTTGACAGCAAATATGGGAATGTATTGTGTTGTGGGTGGCAGAATAGATGGTGTATTTGAAAGGAAGAGTGAGGGTCTGCATTGAGGAATTTTTGTTAGGTATTTGAGGTGCAATTAAAAAAGAAAGATGGTCTGACTGAGTTTGAAAGGTTTTTTACACAAGACATTAAATGCCACACATTTTGTATTTATATGTAATCTAATTTCAAAAAGGCCATTTTGAATATAATGTGTTGGAGTGTGTGCAGTCATGCTAATTCTATAAAGTGCTGTTTTGTGAGGGAAGAAATATGGGCCTTGAAACCTGCAAACTAATTTCTTAGCGAAACCTACATTGCCATGACATATGACAACAAGGTAGTGTGAGACAGTTAGAAAAACTAATTGGTAGTTGTTTGAAGTGGCCATCTCTGAAGGGTCAACCTCAACCTTTTTGTCTTTACCCTCTTATTTTTATTTGTGTTGCCTTGGGCCTCAGTACACTCTACCACTGCTAAAGTAATTGTGCTCACTACATAAAATATGGTAAACCTGGCTTACACCTAATTGGCATGTTATATTTACTCACTAATCCCTAGTAAAGTGGTATGTCATATACCCAGGGTTTGTCAATTAAATGCTACTAGTGCCCAGACGTGGGTCCCTTGCTCACTTTGCCACTGGATTCAAGCTAGCCTGGCTGATGACGGCTGATTAGCCAGAAACCGGTCCCAGCATGCTTGTTTCCGCTCCAGGGAAGACATGGCTTGGGAGTTCGGGCTGGACTGTTCCCATGAGGCACAGGGTCAGACTGATTTGCATATGGCCATGTCTGAACTGGGGTGGCGGAGTGAGCTAAAGAATGATGATGGATTAAACCCAGATCAATACCCCCTTTTGTACCGCGTTTGGCCGCCATAAGTGTGGCAGGGTATGCTCAGACATGAGTCCCTTGCTCACTTTGCCACTGGATTCAAGCAAGCCGGGCTGAAGACGGCTGGAATGCCAGAAACCGGTCCTCGGAAGCTTGTTTCCGGTCCATAGAAGACATGGCTTGGCAGTTCGGGCTGGACTGTTCCCATGAGGCACAGGGTCAGACTGATTTGCATATAGCCATGTCTGAACTGGGGTGGCAGAGTGGGCTAAAGAACGGTGATGGATTAAACCCAGATCTTTTGACTGGGTGTGAGTGTTTGATTGTTTCAGATGCTCTATCCATCACCACCCCCTTTTGTACCGCTTTTGGCCGCCATAAGTGTGGCAGGGTATGCTCAGACGTGAGTCCCTTGCTCACTTTGCCACTGGATTCAAGCAAGCCGGGCTGAAGACGGCTGGAATGCCAGAAACCGGTCCTCGGAAGCTTGTTTCCGGTCCAGGGTAGACATGGCTTGGCAGTTCGGGCTGGACTGTTCCCATGAGGCACAGGGTCAGACTGATTTGCATATAGCCATGTCTGAACTGGGGTGGCAGAGTGGGCTAAAGAACGGTGATGGATTAAACCCAGATCTTTTGACTGGGTGTGAGTATTTGATTGATTCAGATGCTCTGTCCATCACCACCCCCTTTTGTACCGCTTTTGGCCGCCATAAGTGTGGCAGGGTATGCTCAGACATGAGTCCCTTGCTCACTTTGCCACTGGATTCAAGCAAGCCAGGCTGAAGACGGCTGGAATGCCAGAAACCGGTCCTCGGAAGCTTGTTTCCGGTCCAGGGAAGACATGGCTTGGCAGTTCGGGCTGGACTGTTCCCATGAGGCACAGGGTCAGACTGATTTGCATATAGCCATGTCTGAACTGGGGTGGCAGAGTGGGCTAAAGAACGGTGATGGATTAAACCCAGATCTTTTGACTGGGTGTGAGTGTTTGATTGTTTCAGATGCTCTATCCATCACCACCCCCTTTTGTACCGCGTTTGGCCGCCATAAATGTGGCAGGGTATGCTCAGACGTGAGTCCCTTGCTCACTTTGCCACTGGATTCAAGCAAGCCGGGCTGAAGACGGCTGGAATGCCAGAAACCGGTCCTCGGAAGCTTGTTTCCGGTCCAGGGAAGACATGGCTTGGCAGTTCGGGCTGGACTGTTCCCATGAGGCACAGGGTCAGACTGATTTACATATAGCCATGTCTGAACTGGGGTGGCAGAGTGGGCTAAAGAACGGTGATGGATTAAACCCAGATCTTTTGACTGGGTGTGAGTGTTTGATTGATTCAGATGCTCTGTCCATCACCACCCCCTTTTGTACCGCTTTTGGCCGCCATAAGTGTGGCAGGGTATGCTCAGACGTGAGTCCCTTGCTCACTTTGCCACTGGATTCAAGCAAGCCGGGCTGAAGACGGCTGGAATGCCAGAAACCGGTCCTCGGAAGCTTGTTTCCGGTCCAGGGAAGACATGGCTTGGCAGTTCGGGCTGGACTGTTCCCATGAGGCACAGGGTCAGACTGATTTGCATATAGCCATGTCTGAACTGGGGTGGCAGAGTGGGCTAAAGAACGGTGATGGGTTAAACCCAGATCTTTTGACTGGGTGTGAGTGTTTGATTGATTCAGATGCTCTGTCCATCACCACCCCCTTTTGTACCGCTTTTGGCCGCCATAAGTGTGGCAGGGAATGCTCAGACGTGAGTCCCTTGCTCACTTTGCCACTGGATTCAAGCAAGCCGGGCTGAAGACGGCTGGAATGCCAGAAACCGGTCCTCGGAAGCTTGTTTCCGGTACAGGGAAGACATGGCTTGGCAGTTCGGGCTGGACTGTTCCCATGAGGCACAGGGTCAGACTGATTTGCATATAGCCATGTCTGAACTGGGGTGGCAGAGTGGGCTAAAGAACGGTGATGGATTAAACCCAGATCTTTTGACTGGGTGGGAGTGTTTGATTGATTCAGATGCTCTATCCATCACCACCCCCTTTTGTACCGCTTTTGGCCGCCATAAGTGTGGCAGGGTATGCTCAGATGTGAGTCCCTTGCTCACTTTGCCACTGGATTCAAGCAAGCCGGGCTGAAGACGGCTGGAATGCCAGAAACTGGTCCTCGGAAGCTAGTTTCCGGTCCAGGGAAGACATGGCTTGGCAGTTCGGGATGGACTGTTCCCATGAGGCACAGGGTCAGACTGATTTGCATATAGCCATGTCTGAACTGGGGTGGCAGAGTGGGCTAAAGAACGGTGATGGATTAAACCCAGATCTTTTGACTGGGTGTGAGTGTTTGATTGATTCAGATGCTCTGTCCATCACCACCCCCTTTTGTACCGCTTTTGGCCGCCATAAGTGTGGCAGGGTATGCTCAGACGTGAGTCCCTTGCTCACTTTGCCACTGGATTCAAGCAAGCCGGGCTGAAGACGGCTGGAATGCCAGAAACCGGTCCTCGGAAGCTTGTTTCCGGTCCAGGGAAGACATGGCTTGGCAGTTCAGGCTGGACTGTTCCCATGAGGCACAGGGTCAGACTGATTTTCATATAGCCATGTCTGAACTGGGGTGGCAGAGTGGGCTAAAGAAGGGTGATGGATTAAACCCAGATCTTTTGACTGGGTGTGAGTGTTTGATTGATTCAGATGCTCTGTCCATCACCACCCCCTTTTGTACCATGTTCTTCTACCCAGCAGCAAATCCTGTTCACCAGTCCCTCCCTGAAGGGTAAATGGCCTTGTGAAGCCCTCGTCAGCCAACGCCCTTAGCCTTGTCCCAATGGAGTTTTTCAACTTGAAAAAAAAGTCATAATTTCATACTTGAAAATCTTCACAGTTAGGCAATTTAGAGAGACCGTCAGTACCAAACATATTGCTCAAGATGGACAGGAATATGAGTCTGGAGAATCCATTAGATGAATATTGGCCAATAAAATTAAATACAAACTTATAAGTACTTATAATAAAAACATTAAGGATGACAATGGCAACATAGTAAACCGCCATGCAGATTTTTCATTGGCACCAATATGAGGAGGACTCCCAAACTTCTGTCACAACTAGAGATGAATTTAAGAATGGTAAGTGCTCCGCAGTTGAAAACGTCCAATTTAACTCTCTCGATGTGGACATCTAGATGATGTTTTACAAACTATGCAATACTTAGCGACAGACAAAGCTGCAGGGGATGATGCAATTTCACTGTAATTTTATTAAACTTTTTCAGACTTACTTGCTCCCATTATATTGCACATATATAGAGGGTTTGATCATAGTTTCGGTATACTACTTTCAAAGAATTCTATTAAGATTGCCATATTTTTGAAAAAGAAGAAACCTGCAGACATGGGAGGCTCAATTTGGCCTGTTTCATTAATTAATGCAGATGCCAAAATATACTAAACGAATCTTGCAAACCTCTGCCTCCGGCTATAGAATCATTGGTGTGTCTACAACAGCAAGGCTTCATACCAGGTCCACACACTACTGTACACAGCTAACTGGTATTTCAATGTTTGATGCCGCTAACACCCCGTACAGAAGGGTTGGTGTTATACTCTTGACTCTGAGAAAGCATTTGGCAGGATTTCATGGCGCTTTCTGTGGTCAGTCAACGGAATGGCAGGGTTTGGTAAAACATGTCTTCGCCGTATAGGGGAAAATATGCCAAGACTACAACCTGGTTGATAGTTATGTGTCAGGTTTCCGTTATATGTGAGATAAATCATGATACTCGGCACAGACGCCCCATCTCCTCGTTGCTATTTGCAAGTAACTTAAAGCTCTATTTTCAACAAATAATGAAAAAAAGTCCATAACTCGCATACTGTTTCATTGAACAGGGGTGAAAATGACTGCATACACGGATGATATAGCAATTTAGGGCACCCTTCTAGTATAAAACCTATGGTAGACGCAAGCAGACCCCTTTGCACTATGGCTTAAGGATGTGTGCATGGCGATCCGGAGCCTAATTGTGCACCAGCGTTAGGGAGAGAGTTAAACATTGAGCTTTTCTTATCTCTCCCTGTCATGCAACATGGGGCAGTAACTTTGGGTGCTTTGTCTGACAGTTTTGAAAACCTGGGCCATAGTATTATGCTAGTAGCTGATGGTAATGTGCCTTCATGGAGTGTTTCCATTGTTTTTGTGCTGATCATTATAGCCAGAATGAATATTGCCAGGGAAAGGAGTAGCTAGGTGCCCCTGCATTTGATAAACAGCAGACCTATATGTATCACAGGTATGAAATGGAACCAGCTATTTTTAAGGCAACAGGCTTAGGAGCTGCATGTTGGTTTTCCTAACATAGGGCCAGCTTTTACTAGAAGATAAAAAATGCATATATTATTAATCATATTCAATCTCTGCTGCTATTTGAAATTTTTATTATAACATATTGAATATGAGATGACTATGTATAGCTGTAATATTTTATTCATAAGGCTCTTCTTTCCCAATACAAAAAATGGTCAATTAAAAAAATTGTGACTTACAGTATATCGTAAAATGGCTTTATTGCATAATGGTAGCCTCCGGTCTTGTAATGAAATTCTAATGCGGATGACAACTATTGTACCATGCTGATTACCCGGAGCAAAAAGACAACAGCATGCAACCTAGCATGACGTGTTGCAGTCAGCAGCGTCCACTGATACATAATGACTGAAGCCATTGGAAAACAAGAGGAAAGACCCTTGGATGTGAGCCCTGTGGGACAGTTCCAAGAGTTGGACGGCGAAGGAGCAGCCATCTGCTGTACTCTGCCTTCATTAGGATGCTGGCAGTCATTCTTTATTTACTAAGAGGTCTTGTGAATCATGTCTGTGGCACACATGGGCACAGCTGGCATGTGCATGGGCCAAACGAGTCCAATACACCTTACAAACTGGTCACCAGAAGCACAGCTCCAGGTAACGTGCAGCTTGGAACAGAATCAGACACAGACATAATGACAGCACCATTCATTGATATAGCCTCACGTGAGTCAGTCCTGTTGCACGTGCCCAGGTACAGGCGCCGATCCAGGCGCGTGGCCGCCCCCACCCCTTCCTAGACAATACACACAGCCACGCGCTATTAAAGATGTGTCTAAATTGGTGTTTTTCCAATTAGTTTCAAAAGAGTTAGAAAGCCACATGGAGAGACTCTCACAGCATGGCAGCCTGCACTCAGCCTACAATATTGATCTAAAACTAGCCCGTAGTTAAATTGTACACTAATGCTCTGTCAAAGTCAATGGAGCCACCATCCGTTTTGTCCAAGACACACAATTAAGAGAGTAATTACAGTTTTTAGATGCTGGACTCGTTACTATATGTACAAAAGAAGACGTTATTTACGGCCCAGCAGATAAAGGTCTTCATTTCCTTTGTCCCCTTCTAAAAGGACTTTTTGAGCGTATAATGTATATATTTGGTCAGAATTCATTGATTTATGTGCCTTTTCGTTAAATAAAAAGCCATTTCACTCTGCTGTAAATGCTAGTGTGTGGCAAGCCAGTATCTCATGCGTTTTGACCTTTAGGAGAAAGGCTGCTTCATTGTGAATAAGGGTGCATTAGGAAGGTAAACACATTCAGTGCTTGTTATTCAATGAGTTGCGCTTAGAAAGTCGCTGTCAATAGGTTAATCCTTCGCTACAGACAGTCTCCGTGGCTAAGAGGCATCTTAAACAAATGCAGGTTTTACCAAAATGCTAATTTCTGAGGCTTTCTGTCAATTGTGGAAGAATAATTCTCAGTAGAGGTCTTAGAAATTGCTTATTTGTACTTTATATTCACTGCTTGTCAGCGCTGGTTTAAAAAAAAAAAGAAAAGTGAGTTTACATGAGTTTAGGTGCAGACACAGCTGTTTGCCCAGCGGAGAACAGCCTGCAAGCTCTTCGCTTTTTAAATAAAATGTTAAATTTGTATTTCCCTTCACATTTAGAGCTGCTCTCCTCTTTTGGTGAGAAAGAGAGGCAGTTACTCACCGTCGATGTGACTTAAAATTATGCGGGTTATATTTTTAAACCAACAACACAGATGGTGTACAATTGATATGCTATCTGCAGGTAAAACAAAAACAAGCATTGGCAAAACCAAAGTGTCTGATTTTTTTTTTTTTTTTTTTTTTTTTTTAGCTGATCGTGCTTTTTCATAGATTAGCAAGTGTGTGAGTCGCTTATTGTGGCTGGGCATGTCACCATGGGCAATTGCTTGGGTGGATGAGTGGCAGAGTACCTGATGAGAGAAAAAAAGTCCACATTTGTAAAGCGCACAATCACCCGTAAGGGTCTCTAGGCGCTGGGGGCCGTCGAGAAGATTAAGCGAGCTATTGCCCAGAGTCACATGGTGCTAGGCTAACCTGCCGCCGGAGCCGGGATCGAACCGTGGTCCCCAGATTCCAGCGTCAGTTGCCCTGGCCGCAGCGCCACACCACAGAATGTACGCCTGAGTGCATGGAAGGTTTTTGGAATGAATGGGTGCATGAAAGTATAGATGTAAACTGGAGTTATCAGTCTTAAAGGCTGAGAGTTCATACTACAATAGAGAGAAATTGCTAGTACAAGTATTACTACAGGGTTGGGCACCATTGTGACGAGAATGCCCACAGCATACTCCTAACAACATCTTGGGAATTACATCTATTCTGCCAGTGTCAACATAATGCAGGTGAGAGTACCATTTGTGGAAATAATTCCTACAATACATCAAAAATTAGCACCATTATGCATGATAGCATTTTCTATATTACTGAGGAAACCTTGCGTATGTTCAGAAGAACGATTTCTATGAATGCTAACAGAAAGTTTAGCTTTGTCATATTACTCAGTAATCATTAGCGCATGCTCAGATACCCCATAAGACATTAATCCTCGATGCATATCCAGGGTTGTACCATCCTTCAGTAATACAGCATGCACTGAGAATAGTCACCATTAAAAACGTGTCCATTTGACATGAAACTGTATTTTAAGTGAACGGCACGGCCTGCAAGTTCAGATGTGCTTGCAAGGCATACATTACATAAAATGTGAACTTTCAGTTTGCACGCATTATGAAGGACTAGCTATGACCAATAATTCCATGTCAGTGGCCCGACCCTCCGTGCCCCCTCCAAAAATCTTCGTGCGCCCCCCACATGAAGCAGCCAAGCTCCTGGGGAGTGGATGGCAGACACTGGTGTCAGGACGAGCCAGGGGCCTGCCATCGGCATAATGTATGGGGAGTGGAAGATAGCTAGAGTAAAGTTCAGTGTTTGAAGGGGTGCACTGCAGAGCCTACTGACTGCTAGAAGGCTGAAAGATGTAGGTGCAAGGCTTGAGGGGGACTCACATTGCAACCGTCGTCACCAGAGGTGATGCAACCACACACCATGTTAGTGAACAATAGTACGTTCCTGGTCGGAACTTGTGATGTGCAGGCTGGAGTCCTGTGTCATCAGCTGCAGTCTCGGATACAGACTTCTATGCCGAATCATTCTAATGTAAAGTAACAATGCACAAAATGCCATATATGGTGTCTGACAATCCTAACTCTGGTTGGCTGTGCAGTAGGCTGATCTGAAACCAGAATGGCCTGCAAACAAACAAAGGTTCAAGAGTCAAGACCAAAGCAAGCTAAAGCTGAAAGTGATTGACTCAATCCCTTCTCTTTGTGTATGTGTGCACAGCAAGAGGTCTTTGGCTGTGCCAGACCCATAGGCAACTGTGATATGGTTTAGAAAAAATGGATATATGGATTGACCATACTTAAAAGCAAGCAAACCCTTTCCAAGGAGTGCATGACAAAGAAGAATAACGGTAGGAAATGCAGAAACACAAAGAGGCAAACCTTACCGACAGTTTACTAGCTGTACTATCTCAAAATCAATCACTAACTCAGAGAAAATACCCTTTACCCCTGTGGGCATCTTTGATCCATTAGTTTCAACTGAGCAGAAAATGAGCTGCCTAGCTTCTCTTCTTGGGTGTAAATGAGTCACCTCGTTCAGGAAAAGATGTATTGAGCCTTGTCAGCATACAAGGAGTTTACTTCTAGTTTCTTAGACTCTAGGGGCCAGATGTAGGTAAATCATATTTACCGACTCTTAAATACCGAATTTTACCGATTCGGTATTTAAGAGTCGGTAAATATGAAGGGGGGAGATGTAGATAATTCCAGATGTGGAATTACCGAATCGGTAATATTCGGTATTTACCAATTCGGTAAATACCGAATCGGTATTTCCTATTGATTCCTATGGGCTTCACAGCCCATAGGAATCAATGGGAAATACCGATTCGGTAATTACCGAATCGGTAAATACCGAATTCTGCAAGGGTGCAGGGGGTGTCACTTTGACACCCTCTGGCACCCCAAAAATTGACATGTGCGCCATGTGGCACACAGACATGCCCTAAGGGCATGTCTGTCTGTCACATGGCATAGGTGTGCATGCACACATGTGCATGCACACCTGAATTCGGTATTTTAACACCCAATTGGATTGGGTGGTAAAATACCGAATTTGTAGGGCCTTTGGGACTCTGAAGAGTACCACCTACATCTGAGATTTACCGAATCGGTAAAAATACTGATTCGGTATTTTACAGAATCGGTAAATTTACAGATTCTGTAAAAATGTGCCCCTACATACCGAAAACCAATTTACCGGTCGGTAACGGCCGAAATCAGCCGTTACCGGTCAGTAAATGGCTCCTACATCTGGCCCTTAACCTCATAAAATACCTCCTAACCGGAGGGTGTCATAATGCATCATTTAAATCCCTGATCGAGTTCTCCAGGCAGGTCTGTTTCATTGGAGAGGCAGAGCACTTACTATCCCTCATTAACATGCACCACCAAGTGGCATGACCTGCCACACACAGAATGTATGTGAAGTCAATAGTAGACTGTTCTCAGATAGGAACAGCCTGAGACGGGCCTGAATATATATTTTTCTTCTGGGAGTTTAAAGTTTGAACTGTTGAAGACAGATTGAGTTTGTGTCCAGATCAACTGACGTAGCTGCATGATCTGATATCCCGCGTTCCACTGTGTCGCATGAAATGATATTTCTAGAGTAAAGGGCTGATTGTCAGAAAATAGCTAAAGCTGGAGTGGGAGCCATTTACACAAGAAAGGAATGCATATGTCCAGTTGGATACAATAGATGCCAGGAATCTACAAAAGAATGGTCTTTTAGAGTGTCAAGTAGGATTATCTTTTCCTAAGCATTCGCTGGGTCTGGTGGGCAAGAACTGTCCAGTTTCAGATCTATTGTTAGATTCTAGTCAGAACCCTATCAGTTTACGGGTATCTCAAAGTTCTACCAACAATATTTTGAGGATTGAAAAAATGGCACTTGTGATTGTTTGTGGGCCTACATCAAGCCGAGAATCAAAGGGTCAAATGTATCTATCCTTTTTGAGTTCTCAAACGGGCTGATTCGCAGAATTGGCCAGTTACGAACAGAAAAAGGCCTTTCCTAATGTAAAAAAGGATTTGTATTCGCAATTTAGGTAACCACAATTTGTTGCGATTATCTAAATTGCGATTGGTGAAAAGAGGGTTTCTTAGAGGGCACTATACGTTTGTTTTGTAAGGCAAGCAGGAGTTTCTTTCTCTTAACATAACAAGATCCACATTTGACATTGAAAGAAATAATTTTCATTGATCTAGACAGGGCCCTATCTGCATCCCTTCTTTCACTTAACCTTCATCAGAATTTAGGAATTGCATATTCAGAAGTCCTAAGTAAAGACATCAAGAAGAAACTAAGAAGGTTGAAATCAGGGAGAGATTCAAACTGAACTTCATCAATCATAGTGTTCTGTTACTCTTTCACAGTTTACACAAAGAATAAATATATCAGAACAATAAAACAAGGAACAAGAAAATGTGTGCCTTCAGCTTTAATGTTTGTGCTCATGGGATGCAAATTGTTTTGCCGTCTTCAGGGTAGATCTGGATTGCTTCCTGTCTCGCAACAGTGATTACACCACTTAATTAAATCAGCACTTGTCAGTGTACCTATGGGGAGGATGGGCTGGTTTATGATGCTTAATGAGAAGTGGGGGGTGGTGAAGGCCTACAATTATTGTATCCATGTCAGTTTGTCACAGTTCCTGGTCATCTGGGTCTGCGTATTTCATTGTTCAGTGCTAAACAGCAGCACTTGCTTTAAAATCCAAATGTAATCTTCATCTTTCTCAGCGTAGATCTTACGATCAACAACCTCCTCTTCCCAATAATATCAAGTGAAAAATCAGTTGGGATATATATGTGGTATCCTTCATAAGAGTAGGGGTCATAATTCTATCAGCTTGGATGACCTGTCTCTCTTGTCTCTGCTGTAGGTAGAAAGCATACAATGATTGGACATGGTTGAGTGGGGTTATGTTATCCCTTAAATCTTAGCTGAGGGGTCCTTAGGAATCCTGAAATTGGATAAAAGTTAAACTTGAGGACCAGATGTAGGAAAGAAGTCAGGAACCCCTACAATTGTTCTTTTTTCCTAAGAAAGATGTCAGGAACCCCTACAATGTTTCTTCTTTCCCCACTGTTCTGAGACACTGTACAAGTGCACACTGTCTCTCCTTGCCCTGGCATTCTGTTTTATAGGTTTGTTGCACAGGTGGCAGACATCCTAATGATGTTTTTAGGGCTTCTGTGCATTTCTCCAAGGATTCCAATCAGTTGTGGAATTTGCAAAATTGGACAGGGTTGACTTATTCTCAGATGATATTTCTGGCAGTGTAATCTCCAGTGCATATATATCATGGATCCCAATGCGGAGGAGATTCATTTCAAGTGAGATCTTCAATGCTATGGCCGGTCCTTGTTTCAGACCTTTCACCGCTTCCATGAATAGTAACAGTCTTGAGGGGTGACCCGTGGCAATGGGGGTCGCACTAAGAAATTGTAGCTGAAGAGCCCAAATGAGCTTTTCTCAGGCACTAAGTACAGTCTTTATTTGGATCTCAGCTGCTGTCATCCAAGTGACATGAAAGATATGAATGATGAGAAAGTAGGAGAAATCAGTGCAGTCGCTCGGTAATCAGATCCTTGATATGAGAACATGCCAAAGAGGACAAAAGTAAAATCCTAGCACCTAGATTGGAGGAGGTTGTTGCTTCCTTTCTTTCTATTGTTGCCCATGTGTTCCCAAACTTGGAAAAACTAATTGATGGAGCAAGGTTACAAACTTAAAGGGACTTGCTTGTATTCAGCCCTCTCGAAAATAATATTAATGTACTAACTAACATGTTTCATTATATTAATATTACATTACACTACATATTTAGTATCTAGGGGAAGCTCGACAATGTGCTTTTACTAACAATAATCTCCTTGCATTAAACAGCGCATACGTCTGTCGCACTCACGTGACATCATGTGCTATTTCGCTTGGTGGAAAACTTTTGCTTCTGCGCACTAGAACTAAGATGGCTGTTTTGTGTCCTAACGTGCAAGAAGCTTGCATCGCTGCTTTTGTTGAGCTGTCTGTTCTGCTTAACCTTTAATGCAATAGTTAAAATAATACAATGGGAATAGAATAGAGATACGTGGTATACAGTGCATTCATTTATTATGTGTCTCTAAAAGTGTTTCTCTTCCATTTTTGCATGTATCGCTTTTGGGCCTGAACTGTACTTCTGAACTCCATCTTTGGAGGAAGTGCACCTGCGCAAAGAAACTTAAGCCACTGAAGCCAATGGCATTGAACAAGTGCCAGAATCTGACATGGACTGAGAAACTATGAAAAAAGTGACCTCCTCACCTCCTCACCCTGCCAGAGGAAGCTGAATTGATTAATTTGTTAAAACATTGTCTGTTATTGTTACATTCACTGCCGGGTGGAATAAAAAGTACATGGGAAACATAAGGTTATGGGAGGGAACGTAATTTTAATACATGATTGACAGTTACCTCATATTAATATGGTGTGATGACTTCTACTCATCTTCTGACCAATAAAATTGTGGGATTCACACATTTGCAACATTGGGGGGTGGTACACTGACCTGGGAAATAGTATAACTAGGGTAGGCTTAGTTAGTTAGATTGTCCAACTTGCCCGAATAGCTGACCTGTCACTGACCCAACACACTCAATAGGGGATCGAGAGCAGAGGTGCTGGCGGAGCACTATGTCAGAAGATTCGATAACCTAATCGGGGTTCTGGGAAGGAGTTCGATAATCCAATCGGGGCTCAACTGTTAGCTGCAGAGAGGGGTGTGACGCTGGAGTTGCACTTTAGCTGTGGGTGCCAGTCCTAGCCTGTGGTGGTCCTGTCTTGATCCAATTTGGTCCGTAACCTGCCCTAATTCTGATCAGTACCTGTTCTTCCTCGCTGGCACCTACACTTTGGGATTCTTATACTTTGTCTCAGCCCGTGGCCAGGGTTGGTCTTCACACTATTCTAGCTAGGTAGCTATAAAGTGTGGGTTTGTCATTGTACTGTTTTCCCTTCTCTACCCACCCTTTGTCTAATGCTTAATGACATTTCTTTCCAAATTATTGCATGTATTGTTTCAAATTTCATTATTCAAAATAGACAAGAAATTATTGATTTCATGGTTTCAAACATTTAAAATTTTACTTAGATAAAAAGAACCTAAACCTTTCTCGAGTTTGTGGTTATTTATGAAATGCTAAATGTTATTTTACTACCTATTTTCTTGCTAACTCCCTTGATCCTCTATGACTTTAGGTATCAGTGACTTGGAATGGTAAGTCAAATGGTAAAGATTCCGAAGGGTAAAATTTACAATTGATTGAGTGTAAGTTCACCTGTTTAAATATATACTTAAGTTTTATGGGCCCACGTGAGTATGTTAAGCAGGTGAACTTGCGCTCTATCAGTTACTCATCAAGCATCAAAAAGTCACTACTACCAATATGAAGCTTGGTGCTTTCTCCTAATAATGGATTGTTTCTTGGAAGAATGTTGAGCATCTCATGCACCTCTCTGAATGTTGCAATTGACTTTCATTGAAAAAAAAGAGGAAAGTAGCACAGAGTAGAGTAGTGGTTAAGTAAAAACATACATTAGCCAGAAGGCTAAGGTATATTTAAATGCCATAGTTTCTTTACTGGCAAATAGATTTCTGTTGTCTGCAATACTCAAGATTTCAGTTCCTTGAAAAAGCCCTCTAGCTCCTGCTGCTGTTGGGAAGTTTTCAGAGTCAGTCCCCACTCAATTACTTGACTTGGGTAGAATGAGGGCTTTGGCAAGCTGGGAGAATGTAGAAGCTGTAATTGAGGTGGGTCCTTCTCCAGTTAGTTGCCATGCCTGTTGCAAGGAATTTTAGGCCTCAAGAGGGACGGCCCTCATCATACCACCATTGTGGTAGCAGCTAAAGTCCTACAATGTCAGTGGTGGGCAGCACAGAGATAGGGCCATGCCATGATGGACGCCCGTGCTAGCACTCAGGGCCCTTTTTTGCTGATCATGCCTCCAGTTACACACACTAGTTCCTGTAATTCAGAGTGGTGATATACAAGCTTACGCAGGCTGCAGAGCCTCATAGCATGGTCCTGGTTATTTTTGTGCATGCCATGACGCTAGAGATGTGTTAAGTTCTCCATGGGTGTTTCCTGCCAGTGTCCAATTGGTTTCCCCCTCTGTGGGTCCTATATTATTCATATCCTGGATCTCTCAATACTGCTGGGCATCTTGGTTTCATGGTCCCCTTGGAGCTCTACAATAAATCAGCCTTTGTGCTTGCTGAGCCACTCCTCCCCTTTCTATATTCTGGCCCCTTACCCACACTCCAAAAGACAACAGCTCACCCAAGGCCTCATTGTCAAATATCAAGCACCTACCATGACAAAGTTCTGCTACAATGAAACAGAGAAGGTCTCCAGAAGGGAAGGAGGGTAGGAATAAACACTGGATGTCAAAGATACAGAAACATTAAGATTACCAGCAAGTTATGAGGATATTACCACCATGTCCATTTTCATCATGCCTGTCCTTGTGCTCATACAGATGTACCGAGCATGCAATCTGACCTAAATCATCTGGAAAATGAAAGGACATGGAATTGCCAGGCAAAACAAAATGCAGAATAGCAGGACCCTTGTGCAGCAAAACCACGTTGGCTGCATTAAATCAAAAATCATTTGGGAGTCCCAAATGTCAAAGAACAAAAAAACACAGGGTGATTATAGAGGCAGCCCAACAATCCTGAGTAAAGGCACACCAAGTGATGTTGCAGGGATCATGCTCAGGAATAGAACTATGCTTGGGACCATAGAATATTAGTAGGCAGGAACTGAGTCACTATACCACTCCAGTAACCATGAGCACTAGTCTGACTAGCTATAGTGTCTCAGCCCTCCATATCCAGAGAGACAAGTGAATTAACATTCCAGCACAACACACTCCCGACCCTCCCAGGGATTGCATTAACAGAACATTCCCTTTCGCTTTCACACTTGTAGTCCTCCACAATGAGATATATCAAGACACATAGGAAGTTTGAAATGTTTATTTAAACTATTGTGCTCTAGAATGCAGTATTCATGCCCCAATTGGAAAACAAATGCCTAACAAAAATATAGTCAGTATAATCAGTAAACCATATAGTATGAAAAGCCCTGTCATATTATAAGACAGATTAACCTACACCCACCCCTTGTACAGAAACAGAATGATTATACTACAAAGATCTCTGGGATTAGCAGCGGACCACATACCTTAGGATACACAGGTGGACGTGCTGCATCTCAGTTACAGCTGTGATCTCCTCTCAATATGTCTCTATCTCTATGTATGTTACATTACTCTGCAGACCTATATGACCAGGCTCATATGCTCAAAAACAACAGCTGCACTCATTTGTTGTGTCTAGGTGCTGGAGCCTGACCAGAACAAAATAACAAGGGACATCGTTGTTTGACCATGTCTGTTGTATTCAGAATAAATCTCAAGAAAGAACAGAAAGTGAAAGCAACTGCAAGCTTTGTGTGAAAACACAATGTAGTACAAAAATAAGCATGTTTTATATAGTAACGCCTGCAAAGCAAATGCAGCCTAAATTGTGCACAATCAATCTAACATAGGGAAAACTACAATGGGTCATGCATTGACCACATGAAAACCTCCTCTTGGTCAGGAAGGTAGCACAGAGAAGGATAAAAGAATCAGGAAGCTAAACAAACTAAAAGCAGTTCTCAAGAACTAATTTTTAAAAAGGACAAATAAAGACAATTTGGTAAAAAATATCCAATGAATGCGTATCAGAGGCATCCAGTATGTGATCAACCATTGGCATACAAGGAGAGTGCCACTGCGTAATTCATGAGTTCCAAAGAGCATACATCATCCTCAGTTCCAGCCACAGTGGAGACAGTCACCAGGTAACCTGTGTTGATTTTGCTGAAACTTTGATCAAGTAATCGCTGTGCGTTGCACAGGAATCCTCACTGGCCATTGGCTCCAGACTCGGATGACATAGAAACCGCAAATCCAAGGAACAGTCCTGATAATGGGCCACTAAGGAACTCATCAGCAGTTTGAAATCCAGGGCATCGAGTGTCTGCAAAGCCAAGCATATGTCCAGTGCCCTTTGAACGAGGCACCAGATACAGTGAAGCACAGGTTGCACAAAGGTGAAATAAGCATATCCAAATGTTAAACACCAATCCTCATCCAATACTTGCAGTGGAAGTATCCCAAAGATCTGAAGCATAGGCTTACTGTAATGATGGAACTATGCCAGCTCCTGGGCGTCCACAGAAGGAGCATCTATTACCGAACATTGGTAACAGAGCAAGAATGCAGCCAATGAGGAACAGCAACAACAAGAACTCGCGAAGATGCTGGAAAAAATGGAGTGATTAAAAGCCAGAATTACTCCAAAGATAGTTTGGAGATATGTCACAAGGTTGGAGCACATACGTTTAAAAAAGTTGGCGAGGCACACTGTTTCAGAGGCATTAAATATTTGATGTAACAGTTCTCCTAAATGCAGTGGAAGATTTGTATTTAACAATGATTGTATTTTACTGGAAGTTCTAGCCACCTGGAATTAAAAGGTCTCGCGGGCAGATGTGAGAGCCACTTCTTGTTGGAACAATAACGCTTTGAGTCTGCTTAGCTTGTTAAATCCTGCTTTTAAAGTTCGAATGGAATGCCACAATGAGCTATCTCCAATCCCATGGGAAGGAGGAAACAAGACATTGTTGCAGCAAGTGACTAACTGGGAAACAGATACAATATATGGGACTCCCGCCCACATACTACAACAGTCTTAAATATTAAGAATTAGATAACTTACATTTAAAAGTACTTTAACAAAGGGGAGAACTCTGGGAACCAGGGTTCTTTTTAAATTTCAAGCCAAATTGGGTGCTGAATCATTACATGTACCATGAATGTTAATATGCTGACAAACAAGTGAATGTGAATGTTCGGCAGTAGAATCACACTCCTCTCCTGTAAGAAAAACATCCCTATCAGCACGTTCACATCGATAGTAAAGGCTGGGACCATACCACATGTATGAAGCTACTTCGGAGGGGTTCATATCTGCCTATCGGAAAATGTTTCACGCATGCTGTAAACTGAAAAGTCCAGATGGGCAATGAAATAAGCTGAACCACTGAAGGCATTTTGGCTATAGTGAATGGGAGTGGTTTTAACTTTTCTAAATGTAGCATGGTGTAAGTTATGTCTTTCGTAGCCATTGTTCATTGTTTGTGTGTTAGATTGAACTTCATAAACCAAGCAGTACAGCTCAGATAATGCCAAGGAACTCATCCATTTTTAAGTGTCAGAAGCATCCAGCTAAACTGCATACTAGATCTAAGCTGACTTTGACCATGATACAATGTTGACATATCACTCTGCACAATATCAATATTAGACAACACAAAGGTATTCACATTTTAAATACAGGATTACAACTTGTTAATACTATTGTCTACTGCAGCAAACACTTTTTCCAAATTATTTTGATTAATTTGTCTCAGACGTACAGAAGCTTCAATTTGCAATAGTTTCCAAATATCATTATAAGTAGCATATATACATTTTTTAGAAAGTCTGGACTTAGGAAACACCAAAAATTCTGATAGATTCATGTCCTCTGACAAAAGAGAAAGATGTTGTTTCACTGCAGACAATGTAGAATGTTCTCAATGTTGCTGGCATAGCTTTCTCACTGAATTGGTGGCAATAGTGCTGGAATGCATTGACTGTGAATACAGTGGATCAAGTCTTCTTGATTCGAACTCGAGTGTGGATTTAAGAAAATGAGCATGACAACCATTTCTGTTCGCAGGCCATAATAACCACCAACTAAGGTGCGAAAAATTACGAGTTAAATGTACCATTTTGTATCATATCAATTAACTAGGCTTCAGTATAGTTTGTGTATGACTGCCAAACATCAAACGGGAAATTGAAGGAATGGTTGGGGCATTCATTTCTTTAATTCTGGCCAATCCCAGACAAGTTGTCTGTTGGATTATTTTGTTTAAGAAGATAGTTTGTGTTGGATGAGACAGGCTCAAAAAAAAGTTTCTGTGCACTGGACCTGCCAGGATCTTGTTCAATAAAAATGTATTTAAGGTCAATTTGGTCTTTCCAATAATCATAGCCTTTAAGGGACAGCTGGTCGAAAATGAAGCCAAATATACTAGCTTGGTTTGAGTAAGCATATATTTTTTCTGCGGGGTTTGAACCAATTTGACATTGGACTGACTTAGGATCTTAAATGTCATAGCTGTTAAAATATGTTTACTTGTCTGTCTGTGTTTTCTAAGTTCCTTGTGCAGGTGTTGAACAATGCTCTCATTGAGTATAATTAAAATGGGCACACTGACTTCTTGCCCTATTTAGAAAATGATGCCCATAATGGTGGTAGCAGAACATCTCAGCATAATTAGCAGAGTTCAAATATAAATCTTCTGACTCGAACACAGTATAATATTCTAATTCAGAAACCATTGAATTCACAGCGTCAACATCCCAATTGTCTGACTGTAACCTCAGTACTAATACACCACCCATCGAAACTTTAAACACATATGTTATCGGGGTCTCCGTAAGACCGAATATATTAAAAAGAACTTTTTCCAAAACAATGCCATCAGCCACTGGAAAGGCTGAAATGATGACAAGGAACAAGTCACTTTTTATTGGATGTGAGGAGGAATGGGGGGCAAACACCCCATCGACCAGAATGTTCTGGGAGGTAATGCCCATTGATCAAAAGAAAAAAGAACAGTCACAAATCCAATCAAGATGAATACAAATAAAATCAAGGAAAATTGATCAAAAGAAAAAAAACAGTCAAAAAATCCAATCCAGATGAATAAAAATAGAATCCAGACGTGAATCCAAGGAGGGACCAGATAAGAGCATTTCAAACAGAAATAAAAACACTAATCCATATTGAAGATAGATACAATATTAAAGACACTGGAGAACTGTCTGATCCATATTTTACCTGGAGGAACTCAATTGGAAAAGAAGAGGCTGCGATTCAGCAGACAGATTTACAAAATGTAACTCAGAAGGGGCATCCAAAGGCGGATTAGTATAAACGACCTCCAATGTGGAAGAAGGAAATGTAGAGACTGGTACTATGTCAATTGAAGTTTCGCCCCCCCCCCTGGCAGCTAGAGAGAAGCAGTAATGGAGGTACTCACAGCTGCAAAGAAAAGTCTTGTTGGGGACCAATCCTAAGCATACTATAGAGATATGGCCATATGGTGTAGTTTGACATATTTAATCAAAACCAAGCAATTTTCTTTATATCTGGGAAGTGGTGGCAAAGTCACCATTTGTGTACCTTGGATGTCAAGGACTAGAACAGGAGCATAGTACGTTGGGCCAAATTCCTTCTTGATTACCACTTTTTCGCGAACAAGGTCTCCAACTTTGGGAAATCAGCCAAATACAGGAATTTGAATATCAGGACTTGACAGGAGAGTTGCAGGCGAATGTGTACCAGCCGGGGAGCTACAACATTTTTGTAGAGACTATAAAATAATAAAGTGGTTATCTACATCAAAGGTTGTGGCTGCCGCCACATCTCAACCATCAAGGTCTGTAACATACATCTTGATGCCAAAAATCATTTCATATATGGTCTGCCCACCCAGAGATATTTTACAGAGATTATTTAATGCTTGTTAAACCCCTTAGAGATGGTTCAACCAATTATGCCCCATAACTAATACTCTAGCTGTGAAGGTATGCTTAAGTCATGGTTCATTGTCTCCACAACAGAATAAACTTCAGACCTATACGGAGAAGAAAACTGCACTTACACACCAATGGACTCCATTGAATCAATGAATCATGGTATGCTTTGGAAGCGAAAGTTTGATCTTGGTCTGAGTAGAATGCACAACAGCCATAAGTTCTAATGAAGACTTGCAAGTCTTTAATAACAGTTTGAGCGTTATCCGAGCGCTGTTGCCGAATTCAAAGGAACCTGTAACAAGAATCCACTTCAACCAAAATTAATTGGAAAGCTGTATCTGAAATCAAAGGACTGCAGTCATATAGATAAATGCAGCCAAAAGGCTGATTCAAAGTAACAGATGTGTCTGTTGTGGACGAGACACAGTAGAACATTTAATTTGTTGACAAATGTCACAATATAAGACATATTTTCTGGTTTGCTGGAATTAACATTGCCTCCAATACCTCTGTTGTAAAAGTGAAATAGTGGCAGCCACTCCTGCATGCGCGGAAGTGACACCTTCATGTGCATCAATTATTATAGAGCATCTACTGTCAAGGTTGAGGATATTATGAAAACCAACCCCTGCAATAACCACAAATGAAACATTCCGGTCATTTAGATAATAAGAATATTTTGAAGGAAAACCTTTAGGTAGTGGGTTGGCAGCTTTAAAACCAAGGATGGCAGCCAAAATGTCATCATCACTACGAGTTCTAAAATGTATAATCACCACAATTCAGCAGCAGCAGATTTGGCCTCCTAAAGAATTCCCTACTTTGTGTGCACCCACATGTTGATGACCAATGTATGTATTGCATGAGTTTGTGGCAACTTATCCTTAAGATCTGCCACCTTAACCCAAACCATCTTGTGCCTCATTGTGCTACCCTTGAAATCCATGAAATAATTTTGTTCCAAAAATGCTAATTATCATTAAACGACTGCACACAGTAAAATGAATCACACACTATGAGTGTGGGAACTCAGGCTCTGTATGTTCAAGTGAAAGAAGGGAAGCCTTTAATTCAGCCAACTGCACAGTAATCTTTCCCAGAGTCTGTGTGCGAGTAAGAGTAGGGTGAAAAAACACCATTTAACATAGTGCCTAAATCAATGGTGCATGCTGCAGGATATTGCTGCTTAGAACCTGTAGCCGGTTGTGCTGAACCATCAGTCTAAATAATGCACATGTAGTCGTCAAGCGGAAGAAATGAAGAAGGCATAGGATAAACGTGCTCATAATGCAAAAATTATTTCTTCTGTAAAGAAGGGTTAAAGGAAAAAGTCAACATCAATGGCTGTTAAGGACGTAGCACGTTGAATCCATCTGGGATGGAGGGCTTTAGAATTAGAAACACTAGCTTCCGTGACAGCCTCCAAGGCGGGCACAGGAGAAACAAGAATAATGCGTTTAACTTCAGAAAGGGGCCGTTTCTTCAGGATTGCCATCTGTATGGCGGTATGCATTTTTTTAGAGAATGCAATGCGCATTTCCGATAGAGAATATAAAAGCAATTTATAAGCAATGGGAACATTTTTACCTTCATTAAAGGTGACATTTGTAAACCTAAGTGAAACTGGTAAAATCCAGATAGCCAAACTCATTGCATTAAGTTGTGTATGTAAATGTTGCGTTTCAAGTAAGTCAGACTGTAAAGATCTGAGAATTTCAGTGTGTTCAGGCACCCAGCATAATGAGAAAAATCAGGACGTATTAAGGCACAAAGTGGTTTAATATGTTCAGCATAATCGGGAATATGTGTCCTGCCAAAATTTAGAAAGTCTAGCAGAGAATGCAACTTTTAAGTGTAGTTGGGGGTTGTAATTGTGCCCAATTTTCCAAAAAGTGAGGGGCCAGGCTTTTATGCCCATTGGGTAATTCATAACCAAGATAAAGGACACTTAGGAAAGCAATGTGAGATTTTGTATCATCAGCAAATCGGGTAATAATGCGATCCACTCTAGCAAAATGAGGACATCATCTGCTAAGCTGATGTCATCGAAATAGGACAAAGCATCCGGGTCAATGTCATACAAAATTGACACAATACGCGCTGCAAAGACACATGGGCTGATTTTGCAGCCCATAGCCAAACAAGCATAGCACCTCTGGGATCCGAGGGCTGAAAATGTGGACCAATTACGGACAATATTATTAATCAAAGCAGTACTATGTGTATTCTGCACAACAAATGTCTATTCAAATGTCTGTTATCTAATCCAATACAATACGTGTGATCAGGTTTCAAAACCAGAAACAGAGGAATATTCATATGAGAGACACTAGGTAAATTACTCCCTGGTACGTTAATTGGGTAAGAATGCCTTTAATTTATGATATGGCATCATGTTTAATAGGATACTACAGCTGAGGCTGAGAAGTGGAAGGTATAGGAATAACATGGAAAGGTTAATCCTTATCCCAACCAGCATGGTTGTGATATAAATCGGAGGCCAAAGCAAGGGCCCATTCAGAGACATAGGATTGTTTAACTTCATCAGGGACAAAATGTGAAAAGGAAGGAAGAATAACATTCCCACCTTGTGAACATGCCAGAATAAAAGGAGGAGATTAATCAACTTCCGCCAAACGAATGTCATGTGAAGAAGTCAAATTGTCCCAAAAGATAGCTTTAATGGTTCATTTAATGTCACCTTCAATTTGAATATCTAAATGTTAGCGTCTATCTGGGGCTACGACACGGGTGAATTGAAATTTTTATCACTGTAGAGACCACGGGGTCTCTACAGTGATAACAGTTTCAATTGATCTTGCCTCCAGAAGCTGTTGGAGTGTCTTGCACACTATTGTGACTTCTTCCTCGCTGTCGAGGAGAGTCACTGGCCAACTCCTGTCCAGGAGAAGGGTTCTCATCATCAGGGCATATTTAGGTATCAAAGATGCAACGTTCTTCTTTTGAAAAAGGGCCTTATAAAGAAGTGGTTGTTCCTCTTTCTTTATCTTCATGTCAAATGAGCGTGTGTTTCCCGTTTAGGTTGCACATACTCTCTCTGTTTGTGATCAGATCGCCCTCTTTTGTCATACTGCCGGTCAGACTACACCTGAAAGGAACAAGGAGAAAGGGGATGGGGAATCGGGAATCGATCATAAATCTTAATTTTAGAGCACTCACAAAAATCGTATCGCCATTCAGAAGACTCAGGGGGTGGCGAACTACCACATGATCTTTTTTGTTGTGGTTGTTTAGACTTCTCCCATGTCTTTTTGGAAAGCCATAAGGTGGACGGGCACCTAAAGGTTGAATATAAGGTCTGGTCACCAAGCTACTACGTCCCAACGACATATACAACTGAGCTATGATAATGGGCACCTCACGTTTGCGTTCTGCTATAACCGTTGCAGGAAGTCACTGGCATATAGCCAATAATGCTGCTTTATCTTTAACATTTGAAAAAATAACTTCAGAGACAACCAGAAAATGACCTACCAGTTTCATACCCAACTAGAGCAGGACCCGCCCATGTTCAATGTGTGTTGTTTGAGGACAAGTCCTACTGCTTGTTGTGCCTGTGCAGGTGCACCAGCCCTGGCAAAGCCGGTCAGGAAACAAATTGAATCAAGCGCCTGTAAAAGAACTACTTGATTATACAACACACATGGCTCTGCCAAACTCAGATTATCTACATTGGGGTATGGCGATAAACTTGCTAGAGTAGACTATGTGGTCCCATCAATAAAGGGGCCCATACAAACATTCAGGGGAAATGGGGAAGATCACCAATAAACCAAGTCTGGTGTTCCCAGAAGGTAAGAGGAATCTCAAGAAGGGCATATGGTTGATAAAGCTGCAGTGCCAAAGGTGCAGTGTAAGTAAGAAACATATTGTCATTACCGTCCACAGCCAGAAATGTGACACGGAAGTAGAAAACTTCAAAGCGGTACACTGCATCCACCTCTATCATAAAAACTACAGGAGCCCCTGTATTAGGGACTCTATGCTGAAGTAAGTATTGAGCAACCGCATGGTGGCAATTAGCAGCAATTGCAACTGTTTGCGCCATAATTAATTAATAAAGGATGTCAATGGTAGCACAAAGAGGGTATAAACCTTTTAATATTCAAGCTTACAAAACCAAGAGAAGTAGGTGATCTGTAAAAACTGTGGAGGATAAATCCCAAACACCATGGGCGTCCCCGCAAAATGGTGCAAGGGAATTGTGGACAAGCACAAGCACTACTCAGGGTTACCACAAATAAATACCTCACCACACATTGGCTGCGCCATGTTGCAGGGATTCTGCTCAGGAACCCAACTATACTTGGAACCATGGAACGTTAGTAGACAGGGAATGAGTCACAATACCACCCCAGTAACCATGAGCCCGAGTATGACTAGCTATAGTGTCTCACTTGCCCTCCTGACAATATCCTGAAAGACAAGTGAACACCAGATCCCAACACTCCTGACCCTCCCACTGATCACAGTAACAGGACACCCCCTTTTGCTCTCACACTCGTACTCATCCACAATAAGATACATCAGAGACACAACGGAAGTTTGAAATGATTATTTAAACTATTGAGCTCTAGAATGCATTATTCGTGCCACAATTAGAAAACAAATGCCTAACAAAAATATGGTCAGAATAGTCAATGAACCATATGGTATGAAAAGCCCTGTCATATTATAAGACAGATTAGTCTAACCCCCACCCTTCTATAGAAGCGGAATTATTATTCAACAAAGATCTCTGTGATTATCAGCAGACCCAGCACCTTGGGATACACAGGTGGATGCTCTACATCTCAGGTGCAGCTGTGATCTCCTCTCAGAAAGTCTCTCCCTTGCTATGTATGTTATATTTCTGTGCATACCTATATGACTAGGCTCATATGCTTACAAATAGCACCTGCACTCATGTGTTGTTTCTAGGTGGTAGTGCCTGACCAGAACAAAATGGGGAACAAAATAACAAGGGACATTGTTTTTTTTTTATCTTGCTGCTGTGTTCAGACTAAATCCTATGAAAGAAAAGAATGTGAAAACACCTGCAAGCTCTGTGTGAAAGTAAAATGTGACACAAAAAAGCATGTTTATATAGTAAAGTCTGTAAAGAAAATGTGGCCTAAATCGCGCACAATTAGGCTAACATAGAGAAAATATAAAGGGCCATGCACTGAACACATGACAGTGATATTGCCTAGGAAACTGAAGAGCAACAGCGGAGGGCTCAAGGTCAGACAGTGCAACCAAGAGGAGAAGACACATTCAAAAAGTTAGCCATAAGAAGACTAAAACCTACAGAATGCTACAGGTAAAGAATCTGGAAACAAAAATGTTGTGAATAAAGATACGGGAGAATGAAAGGTGGTGAAAAATACCAGACTAGTACGAGGAAGAACCAAGTATGGGTAACATTTCAGTAATAGCCAGGGCTGGGTCATAGCCAGGTCTTCCAGTTCCAAGCAGGGTCGACAGCATAGCCACAACAGAAAAACCTCATGGTCATGGTGAACAAAATGAAACAGGTCGTTATTCTCACCGAAATCAAATTTTGGAGACACACTCCAAGGGAAAAGATCCACACTCCACCCCATCAATCAGCTAGAATCAAATCCAAAGAAAATGTGCTAATGAAGAGTCCCTCAACAAAGCATGAAGCTGACCTATCAGACCCACACAGAGGCAAAGTTTCTAAGCAGAAGAGCAGTATTTCATGTAGGAATGAGGCTTGTGAATGAAAGGAATTAAAGGGTGAACAGTAAAAGGCAGGAATCACAGCTATGACACGCAAGCAAATAGGTGAGAATAAGGCACTCAGAAGGGCTGAAAATCCCCGGAAACCACAGTAGAAGAAACAGAAGACTGCACCACAGCATAGACCAGCATAGACTTGGACCACAGCAATCTCACATGTTTCGTGGCAGATACAAAAACATGTAAATGGCAAGCAGTAAGAAAGTGCACTAAGAGATGCCATCAGTTCAATATTAGAACCCCAAGAAGGAGTAATCAATGCCTCTCAAAAGAAACAAAGGCCCTACTACCATTTATAGGGAAAGGTCTTGTATCATTTCCCCAAAAAATTATCTTTGGACCGCAAGGTGACTATAAGGCGTACCCTGTGTGCCAAAGTAAAGACAGGTAGTGAGCTGGAAACCAGAGATATTGTTACAGAAGTGGTACCAATGTCTTTTTATTCATCAGATTTTTTTTGGAAAAAACACATAAAAGACCTTCACTATATGGATCACAGGAACAACATGAACTCTTAGCTGTCAGACCAAAAGTAAGAGACCTGGCCCACTATGCCACAACTGAGTCACATGCAGACAACAGCATTGAACATTTACTTACAGGAATAAATGGAGAACAAAAAAGCAGGCAAGCAATGGAACACAGAAGGATTCACAAAGCCAGAAACAACAAAGCAAGACCGTGAAAAAGTGAAACTCTGGAAGAAAGGGGGTTATTATTTGAGGTGGATGGCATTCCACCACATGTACAAATTTCATTATTCATGTAGGGTTCCAGTAAAGGTTTCAGTAATTTAAATCTGAGCTCAGCCCCTGGTAGCTGTAGCACTGAGCAGACAGCCTTAATTTGAGAAAATGTATAAGACATATTGGATTAACAAGGCAAAAACACATCAGTATAAAAATCTCCCTCCAAATTATAAAAACTATGCATACTTTATGGAACAAAGTGACACAAAAATGACAAAACAACAATGTTGGGAAACCTGAAATGTGATTTTTTAAAGATCGAGTTAAATTTTAGCCCCAAAAATCACGAAGAACCAACCCGGGCAGTTGCCTGCACTAGACTAGGTCAAGGGTAAGGGGTGAGGCCAACAGCAATGGAGGGTGGGTTGGATTCAAGACTCAGGTAGGTCATTGTCAAAGAGTTACCTACGTACTTATGAATTTTTCTTCTGAAAAAATTACCAATGATGAGACATCAGGGTGTAAGCTGCAAAATAGACCCTGGTTAATGTTTGATGGCGATGGTTTGCTGAAGATTAGAGTCCCAGTGCGGTCATCGATGAAGGCTTCATAACTCCAAGTGGGTATAGTTTGTTGTCCATGCAAGGAATGTCTCAATGTCACTCTGCTTCAACACAGAGTCACTCTTGGTGAAGCCCTCTACGTTAAGACTTAGAAACCTTTGTGGAAGTTTGATTTCTTCCAGGTGGGCAAATCAGCAAACTGAGGCCAACTGGAGATTCAACTTCAGCAGCTGTGACTTCGATGGCAACCCTGGTCTCCATCAGGTCCCAGGGAGGAAAGTTGGCCAAAAGGTTCGAAGTCCGGGGATTTGCAGTTTGATCAGGAGTTCAGGACCTCAGGATGACCACTTATTTCAACAGAAGCCATCAGTAGGGTCCCGGGTAGGTCCAGTAAGAATTGGTCAGCTTGGCGCTTGGACGCTTTCGGGCAGCAAACGCGCTTTACAAGTACTTTTACAATTACAATTACAATTACAATTGGCTCTTCAGGGAGGTGAATTTCTTGCAGCTTGTGTGTCCATGTAGCTTAAAAGGAGGTCAGCTTCTTTTTCTTGGGGCCAAAGAAGTGGACTCCAGTTCTTTGTCCTGGTTACAATTGGGCACAGGTCTGGCCCTTAGGGGTCTCCTCACAAGTCACAAGAGCAGGCGCAGTCCTACTTTTGTCTTTCACAGTATTCTAAATAGTTTATTGTCATATGTCCCATTTAGGCCCATTGTGGTTTTCCCTGTTAGCATAAGCACATTGCAGAATGTACAGACACATTTTGCTTTGTGCCACACTGTACTTTCACACATAACACGCTGTTGTTTTGGCATTCTGTTCTTTCCTGGGATTTGCACATGTACACAAGATCGAACAACAATGCCCTTTGTTATTTTGTTCTGGTCAGGCCCTAACACCTAGACAAAACACGCATATACAGCTGTTGTTTGGGAACTAATACTTTTATCATATGAGGTATGCACAGATAGGTAACACACGCTTGAAGACGGACCTTCCTAGGGAAAAGTTTGTGACATGACCTGAGATGTAGAACTTTCATTTGTGTATACTAAAGTACGGAGTCTGCTGCTAACACCTAGAGATCTTCTGATATATAATAATTTTGCTTCAGTAGAAGGGGAGAGAGGTTAGGCTACCCTGTCTTATATAATGACAGCTCAGTTTATGATTTATGGACTACTTGCTATGCTGACCCGATTTGTGTTAGGCATTTTCTTACATATTGTGGCACGTATACTCCATACTAGAGCACAATTGTTAAAATAAACATTTTAAACTTTTCTTGTGTCTCTGTCAGAACTTATTGTGGACTAGTATGAGTGTGAGAGTGAAAGGTTGTGTCCTGCATCCGCGATTTCTGAGAGGATCAGGAGTGTTGTGTTCTGGGGTGTCTAATGACTTGTTTCTCTGTGAGTGAGTAAGATCGTAAGTGAGACTCTACAGCTAGTTGGTCCCAGGATCATGGGTACTCAGGTGGTAGGATGACTTAGTCCCTGTCTACTAAGGTTCCATGACACCAAGCATAGTTCTGTGAATCCGTAGAATCACTGTACCAGTACTGAGGATTCCATATTTATGCCTAGTGCCAGCTTGTATTTGGGGGATATTCCTGGCAACTCCCTAACAAATGAGGTAAAGGTTCCGTGGGTTGACCCTACCTGCCAGGGCCGGCAAAGGGCGCAGTAGGGGGGGAAGTCGACAGGCGACGGAATAGGTATTATTTATTTATTTAATTATACCTATTCTGTTGCCTGTTGACTTCCCCCCACTCACACCCCGCACCGCCCCAGCCTCCCCCAAACATGCTTGTCTGTACTGGCCGCCGCTGGACCCTACTCAGTTTTGCAGAACTTCTCATTCATCCCATAGTGCCACTCTGTACCTAAAACCAACATGGCAGAACCTTTCTTCCCCTATGCAGTGCTCCCTGTGTCCACCAAAGGGTGTGGCCATCATGATGGGCAAACCCTCTCTTATAGCCATTCAAGCCTATTCAGGGGGCAGCTCCTCTCCCACTTGAATTGGTGCTTAGCTAGCCAGCAGGACAATAGTAGGAGCAGGCCCAGTGTGAGATACGTTTTCCTGTGTGGGGGTAGGCATCCTTTGAAGTCAATTAAGTTCCTGGTCACACCCCAGATGGCCACTCTGTCAGGCAAAAGTTAACACCTTTTCCTTTTTCTCAGCTTTAGAAGCCACTTCATACCTAATCACGGAGCAATTTAGATCCTAGGAGATAGTGAGCATCTTTCTAAAAGTGTAGTTTTCAAAATAGTATTATAAAATCTGACTTTACTTTTAAGTTGTATTTTGAATTAATCTTAAAATGACTCCTTGAGTCATTTTCTAATTAGTTGCAAACTAAAAGTAAGCATTATATGGTGTTATATGGGAGAGTCAGCCTTACCACAAATGATAAGTATTAAAAAGAAGGGTCTAGACCTGACAAGAGGTTTATTTTGTAGGTGGTGAGGCAGGCCTGGAGACATGCTTTGCATTGTCAATTTAGTGGTGGCACAATATGTGGTGCAGTCCACTAGTGGCATTTAACTGACAAGCCCTGGGTATAATTTTGTAAGACATACTTCGGGCCTACAGGTTAAGTTAAATATGCCAATCAGGTGTATGGAAATTTGACATATTTTTAGAGATCAGTATACATACACTGGGCAGCAGTGTCCAAGTGTGAGAAGCCAAAAAAAAACAGCAAAAAAATACAGCTGAAAATGGGGATGACCATGCAAAAGGTGTGTTTTCCTACACATGCTAAATAGAAGAACCCAGGGAATGGATGAGGAGGACCTTGAAGGGATGGGCTCCAAAAATGTTACGAAGTATACTAAAGGTACACATATTCAAGGCCACCTCTTGTAGAAAAAGCAGAAAACACACTCAGTATCAGATACTGTGGTCAAGGAGAAAGCACATTTGCACAGATATTGTGCACTGTCTTCTCAAGTTTGTCCCTGGTTGTATTTTTATTACACAGTTAAAGGGTTTGTTATTAGTAATAAAATAATACAAATGTTCCCATGACCATGTAAATATCTGTTCATTCTCTTGGCTATTGACAAGGCTCCCTAACAAAATAGTGGTTAATTAAGGTTTATTTTATATGTATTATCTAGGTGCACCTTAAGCAAACTATTTTGAATTCATAAAGTTAATGAAGTAATCCCATAAGGGATTGCCTCTGTGACCCAGAGATGAGTAAGCAAGAGCCCCACACTAGTTACCATCAAGGAGACAATCCAGGGAGCTCAGATTCCAAGAAAGCTGTAAGTCTCAGCCAAAGGAGCCCCATATTTACGCCACAGGGCTGTAGTAACCCAAGGAGAAAGCTTCCATGGGAACAGTGGCCCGTAGAGTATAAAAGGAACAGAGCCAGAAAATCTCCCGAAGAAGCACAAAGAAACTGGCAAGAGGCACAATGAAAGACGATAAAAGGAATTTGCTAAGAATCAAACTCAGGACCTGCAGGCATCCTTTTCAGGGCTGTGTACATAGCTCAAAATCCAATTGAAGGATCAAAACAGCCAAATAGGGCCTAACAGAGGTGATCAGGCAACCTTTTAGTAGGCATGGAAGTTTAGGACATACCTAGAAAAGAATGAAAATAAGGAACTAGGGGCCTGATGTAGCTAGGCATTTACCGGTCGGTAACGGCCGAATTCGGCCGTTACCGACCTGTAAATGCCTTTTCCAATGTAGGGGGCATGTATTTAAAGATTCAGTATTTTTACCGAATCTGTATTTACCGAATCGGTAAAATTACCGAATTGGTAAATACAGACTCAGTAAAAATACCGAATCTATAAATGCAGATGTAGGTGGTGCTTTAAACAGTGCCACAGGCCCCTCAGAATTCGTTATTTACCATGTAATACTATTGCATGGTAAATAACGAATTCAGGTGTACATGCACATCTGTGCATGTACACCTATGCCATGTGACACACAGACATGCCCTTAGGGCATGTATGTATGACACATGGCACACAAGCCTGACATTGGGGTGCTAGAGGGTATCAAAGTGAAACCCCGTTCCCCCTGGCAGGATTCGGTATTTACCGATTCGGTAATTACCGAATCGGTATTTGCCATTGATTCCTATGGGCTTCAAGGTCCATAGGAATCAATGGCAAATACTGATTCGGTATTTACCGAATCGGTAAATACCGAATCATACAGATTCGGTAATTTAAAAAGAACATTTACCTACATCTGCCTACTTCATATTTACCTACTCTTAAATACCGAATCGGAATGATTTGGTATTTAAGAGTAGGTAAATCGAAATTACCTACATCGGGCCCTAGATGATGAGTGTGCCGGTACACCAACCTTTGGGCACACACAGGGAAGCAAGAAAACCAGGGAATGCCAAGAAAAACCTCATGACTGAGCAGTGCCGTGCTGCGTCATTTTATAGTAAATATGCTTTTGAGTGTCCACAGATGCAATACAATGAAAAAAGCAACATTCAGACAGAACCAAAGGGAATGGTACAGCATGCCACCATGCACCAAAGCAGCTGCAGATGCTTGAAAAAAGCGTTGCCATGTAGTCTAGAGTGGTGTGGACGAAGTAGACCAAAAAGAAACAAGTGATCACACTCTCAAAATTTTAAGAAGTATGACATCACCTGCTGAACTCGTGCAGCAAGAATTGGGGTTCCGGCATCCATCAATGGCAAAAAGGCAGAGTCAGCTGCATTGAGGGTTGTACACATGAGCACAGCTCTCGGGATTAAATGTTAAACAAAATATGAGCACAAATTCTGATAGGGGAGGTGGAGCCTTAAACCAACCTAGTAGCGACCAACCCTGTCTACACTGCCTTTGATGCCATGGCCTGATACAATACACAGGCAAGAAGTGAGGAAGGAGAGAGGCTGAGAGTGCCTCACCAAATTCAGTGAACTGCAGCTGGTAAGTGATGCAACCACTTCACATTATACACACAACTGTGCTGTAGAGCAGACTCACATGGGTCCCAGAAAGTTTGATGCACCAGTGACGCGCCTAGAAAGAGGCATGATGTTGCAAAAATTCACACGCAGAGACTAACTTCATCAGACATAATATACTCCCTCCACATTGCCTCTAAAAGTGCACACCGACAGGCATCCCAGATGGGAGAAGGATGATGGCCAAAAGTCCAGCCCTGAAGCATTCGGAAAGAGTAGCAACCAAATAAATGTCCTGATGTGGCAGAAACCTTAGAACACATCTTGCCCAGCAACCGAAATATGGCTTGCCATCATCAGGGCCAAAACACATTGGGCCAATGAACGAAATACTACTTTGGCATTTCCAAAATAGCGACTCCTTAGAAATTGCTATTTAGGAAATGCAAAATGGTATGTACAAAAATAGAGATTCCCTAATAGCGATTCCCACAGAGTATGATTTGCTATTAGAAAATAGCTATTTAGGCAATATCAAATCATTCGTTCCTATGGGCATAAAGGCCTATAGCTACAAATGGTTTTGCATTTCCTAGGAAATAACAAATGAGGACATGTTAAAGCAAGGGTGGAGTTTACTCTAAGTCCCCCCCTTGATGCACTTTAAAAAAAGTGGTGCACATGTAACGCACACAGGTCCCTAGAGGCATGTGAGTGCTTTATTGCACTTTAAAAAAAAACATTTTGGAGTTGTTTTTCAAATTGCACATGGTTACCATCGACTTTGATTCGATTGTAATAGCATTACCTAAATGGACAATTCGCATTTAGGAAATACTTTGTGCATGTGCATAGAAAATCGCAGACAGCAAATCTCAATTTACAATTTACAATTCGGGAGTCCCAAAATGTGATTTCTACTGGGTAGAAATTGCATTTTACAATTCCCAAACGACCTTTGTACATGCCAAAAGGCTCTTTACCATTTCTTAATGAGTGAAATAGGGATTCGACCTCTTAAGAAATGCTAAATAGCTTCTCACATCTGGTCCTTTGAGTATAACAGTGGCCCTTGTAAGAGATCTATTGAAACACTCAGAAGCAGTTTTGGGAGTTCAGCCTGTTAAAGGAAGACAGCCCTGGGAGCACTGATCCAAAGCACGACCCGTCCCACTCCAGTTAGCGCTCATAAGCGGTGCAGGATGTAGCCTCTTCCAGCACCAAACAAGTTGACCTGATAATACAATGCAGAGAAAAAACAGATGTACAAAATGAAAAATGATTTGAATGCACAGCAAAGAACTGGTCCCACTCTTCATCTCAGGATCGAGACAGAAGGAAAGGTGGAATTTGGGTGAGCTACTGTCATATGGTAAAAAGGACAAGGCAGTAGAATGGAAAGGGAGAAACTTCTGTACTACTAAGGACCACACTATGAGTGAATATATGGGGGCATATTTGTCATAGTGTTGCATTGCCCTTGTCATGAATGGTAATGAAAGGGCAACACAGCACTAAAGTTAGAAGTACCAAGCAACACAAGGCCACCTTGCGTGGCCCTGCGGTGCTTTGTAAATCTGCAGTAACGCAAAGCAGCACAGGTTGCTCCCTTGTGTTACTCTGCCGTGGGAAGGTGTTCCGTGCGTGGAGCGTGGGCGTTCCCTTACATCCACCGGTGGATTTTGGCGCATTCCCAGATTTACCCTGGGAATGCGTGAAAATGCAGCACACATAGCACACAAAGAAAGAGAAAAAAAAACTCAGGGGATTGTTTTTGTGCAAAGAGGTGTCACTTCCTGCACAAAAACCATCTTGCCTACAACGCAGGTACCCTTGCACCATGGCTCAGGGGGCCTGTGGTGGAACTAGGCAGCCAAAAATGCGCCAGCGCAAGGAGAGGACAGGAATGTGCCACATTATGTTATATATGGCACATTACTGCATTTCCTCTTTTACTCAGAAGGTGTCTTGCTGCATTATCTGTTTCCAGATGATGATTCACCACACTTACTAAATGTGTACGATCAGTAATGCGAAGGTGGTAATATCATGTTGCATTGACGTCCAACTCCCATGAGAAGAGTATCCACCTGTTCCTTTCATAGAATAGGCATATTGGGACATGCCTTGGCAACAATTTTGTTTCCTTGCTTGTGATGCTGGCAACGAATACATTCATTATATGACAAGATAATCTACCCGTCAAACCCTGGTTTTATTCCAGAGTTTAGAATTTATACTCACATTTGTAAAAATATATTTGATTGCTTGTATTTTCTTATCAGTGTAATTGCATTGTGGCTGTCACTGCCGTTTAAAAAAAAAAGTTTTTGTCGTTCTTTGTATACTTGACTTTATATCATATATTTGTAAGTTATTGTCGTTATTTCTATGCTTGACTTTATTTTATTTCATATATTTTTTAAATGCATAAGCCTCGTTTCTTACACTTTTATTTAAGTAGTTGAGTTTGTTTGATTTCTGTTGTATAGTTAATCTCAAAAACATCCTTTGGCATTGTACACATGCCAATCCAAACATTGCTCCTTAAAATGAATAGATGCAGCTTTATTTGTAAGGATGTTGGATGCTATCTCACAGTCTCAGAGCCCTACTTTATTTGTCGCAATTATTTGCTTTCTCTAACTCCTTTTTCAAAATCGATCCCAGGGTTTGTTTACCGCGTGCATTATGTATGTTGAGGAGCAGTGGGGCCCATAATGAAGAACGCGGTCAATATCGATGATAAAGGAAGCTGTGTTTGGTGATTAACGGGTTTAGAGCACGGCAGCCACTTCTGAAAACATGGTTTCAGATGACATGCAAATGCGGAAGTGGAGATTGCGACGAATTGTGGAACCGACATGCTGCATGTTTAAACCTTTACGAATTAGAAAAGATTCCGTCTTTCCAGTACTTAATTTGAGGCCACCACCACCCATTTTCGGGGACTGGCCTTTTTCCCTGATTAGGCATTTTCCGAGATCATTAGAGGGAAAACTACACTACACTGGCGGATATGGGCTGCAAGCAGGAAACCGGTCCTAGGATGCTTGTTTCCACTCCAGGGAGGACCTGGCTTGGCAGTTCCGGCTGCAATCTTCCCATGGGGCACAGGATCAAGACTGATTTGCATATGGCTGGGTTCAAACTGGAATGGCTTGGTGAGCAGAAAAACGATGGATTTAGGCCCAGATCTCTGTACTGGGGTGAATGTATGACATTTTTCTGCATGCTGTCCATCAATTGATTTTTTTTGCAGTGGATTAAAGAGGCCTGAGGTGGATGAAGGAGTATACAGCCTTGGTATTCGGTGCACCCACATGTAGTAGGGATGGCCATGAGCTTTGGGTACAGGCACTCATTCTTTCACAAATTAAGCACTGCGTCTACTACTAATGAGTTTGGGCCTTTTAGATAAAGGGGGAGCTTGAGTTGTATTGTATTTCAAGCATGTGGTCTTTGTGGCCCCTCAACGAAACAGGACATCATTGATTAAAGGGTTTTCTGGATGTGAGAAAACCTCTAGGATACCTACCTTTTAGGCATGAAATATAGGTCTGATTCACGGACCTATTGTCCTGAATGAATAAAAACCCCTCCCTCATAGATTGATATTAATAAAGCATTTACGGATCAAAGACATCTTGAAAGCTGCTAGGCATGATTTACTAAGGATGTGTTGTGAGTCAAAATAATATTAGATATGTCTTTCCATTCTTGAGACTGTCTGTAGGAAAATGCCTGTTAAATTCCTTTTTTTGTGTGGTTGCTCCCACGTTTTGCTAGATGTAACGGCTGTCTTTTGCACTGTGCCATGGTCGAGAGCCTAGTGTATGTGCTCTGACCCTTAAAACATATTGAAAATGGCTGTACTCTTATTTGTCATGTTTAACTTACCTATAAGTCCCTAGTATATTGTACAAGGATACCCAGTGCCTATAAGTTCAATGTGGCTAGAGAACTGCAGCACTCATAGTGCCACTATTAAAGTGATAGTGCAAAGCATGACTGCAGGCCTACTTCTACAACCTGTCTGTGCCAAACTGCCAACGCCAAACTTCAAAACTCCAAATCCGACGTGCCAAGTTAACCCCTTAAACAAGGCCTAAACCCTCTTTTTAAATGTGAATCATTCACCCATAAGTATGCCTTAATTGCCGACATGGCAGGGGGCATGGTATATAAAAGTAGAACATATAAACATTTAATGTAAAACATGTCTGTTTTTACAGTGACAATGCCCCAAATCTATGTTCAAAGTAGCAGCCTTCAATGTTCGATAGGAAAAAATTTGCATTTAAGGCGGCCTTGTGGGGTTATCTCTCTACTGTTTTTGTGGTCGTTTAGCTATATTGCCATTTTTATCTTCACTGCTGAACTATCAGTTTTACTGTATTTTATTTACTTTAAACTCAGCCTATTTTACCATTGGTTTTGTGGAACTGTTTTGAAATTGTATTGCTGCTTAGCTCATTTTACTACATGTAATGTGGAAATGCTTTTCAATTTGCACTGCTGTTTTTTAAAATAGTCAGCTGCTACTCCCCTTCCTTTTCTCTTCCGGGTGGACAACTAGAGGAGCCGTTTTAGCTTGTGCGTGCTCTAGTTGTCCGTGGGGCTTGCCTACTAATATGCGTGCTGAGCGGACACACCACTGGCACGCTGAAGGCAATCCTAAGACAAGCCCGTCTGCGCCTATCAGTGTCCCGGAAGTGGCTAGCACCGGGCATGCTACCTGTTATGCCCCCCATCTTAAAGCCTTTCCATTGCCTACAGCCGTACTGAGCTGCTCCTGCCCCATCGCTGTACTTGTTCCAGGCATTGCAAGGTTTTAGATAGCCTATTTAAAATCTGCAAGAGCTGCAAATTTTGCTTGTCCCAGGACCAGCAGTCTGCCCTCCCCCTTCCATTCCTTCTATCATAGGCAGAAGGGGCTACCTATCTCAGCAACTGTGATTAACGCCCGCTCTCTATGCACGGACTCCCATGACATCTATGACCTCCTCTCGGATGAGTCTCTTGACCTACTGTTTGTAACAGAGACCTGGCTCAATGAGTTCTCTAATCCAGTGATTAAGCTGGCCATTCCTGGGGGATATAAAGTTTCTCACGAAAGCTCAGAAAAAGTATTATGCATCTATGTTGCACGCTAAGAGACTATAATATGCCGATCGCATTGCTCTCTCCAGAAACAATGCCAAGGAAATCTTTTCCATTGTGCAGACGTTTCTAAGCTCCAGCGCAGAGGCCATCACGCTTCCTACCTAATCTACCTGGTGTGAGAAAATGTCTAGTTTCTTTATTGACAAGATCCAGATTCTTCAGGCAAATTTTCATACTGGCACCAACTCCACGGTAGGGAACCCAGTTCCTAAAGGGCCGACATCTACCTTTTATCAATCACCATCTCTGGCAGCCTTCTCATCTATTGCTCCGCCTGACTCCCTGATGGTTCTCAAGTCCTTGGAATCGGGTTCCACGTCCAACCCCTTCCTGGCCAGGCTGTTGGCTTCAGTTGCAGAGACAGTTAACCCGGAGGTTAACAGTCTTTACAATATATCCCTACAAGCTGCTACAGTTCCTCCAGCTTGGAAACAGGCCAAACCATTGCCTCCTTTGAAAAAACCCACTTTGGATCCATCTGTCCCTTCTAGCTATTGCACTATCTCTCTCCTTCCTGCTGTCGTGAGGGTCTGCGAGAAAGTAGTTAACAAACAGCTCACCAACTATGTTGAGGGCTTTGGCCTGCTGCACCCAGCCCAAGCAGGCTTCTGTGCCTCATATAGTACTGAAACGGCTCATGTCAAAATCTCCTTAGCCATTTGGGAATGTTTGGACGCCAGTGGCAGGGCGACTCTGATCAATCAATCAATCAATCAATCATGACATTTGTAAAGCGCACTACATACCCGTGAGGGTCTCAAGGAGCTGGGGGGGTGCTGCTAGTGGTCGAAGAGCCAGGTCTTGAGGAGTCTTCTAAAGGCTGGTAGCTCTTGGGTCTGTGTAGGTTGGTGGGGAGGGTGTTCCAGGTCTCGGCGGCAAATTGGGAGAAAGATCTGCCACCGGTGGTAATTCTTTGGATGTGGGGGACAGTGGCGAGGGTGAGGCTGGTGGAGTGGGGCTGGTGGGTGGGGGAGTAGAAGTTGACTCATCTGTTGAGGTATGCTGGGCCGGTCTTGTGGAGAGCTTTGTGTGCGTGGATAAGGAGTATGAAGGTTATCCTTTTGTTGACCGAGAGTCAGTGCAGGTCTCTCAAGGGGGGTGAGATGTTGCTTCAGCAGGGGATGTCGAGGATCAGACTTGCCGAGGCGTTTGGATACATTGCAATCGTCTCAGGAGCTTGGCCAACGCTCCTGCGTAGAGGGCAGTTCCGTAGTCCAGCCTGCTGGTGACGAGGCTCTGGGTGACTGTTCTTCTCATCTCGGAGGGGATCCACTTGAAATTCCAGCAGAGCATTCGGAGGGTGTTGAAGCAGGATGAGGAGACGGTGTTGACCTGTTTGGTCATGGAGAGGGTGAAGTCGAGGATGAACCCCAGGTTGCGTGCATGGTTGGTGGGTGTCGGGGCTTTTCCTAGGGTTCATTCCTTCATTCCTTTGTGGAGGTTGGTTTTGGCGGTGTGAGGGTCTTTGGTGAGGGAGATGATCAGCTGGGTTTCGTCGGCGTAGGAGATGATGTTGAGGTCATGCTGTTGGGATGACGTGGGCGAGGGGTGCCATGTAGATGTTGAACAGCATCGGGCTGAGGGAGGATCCCTGGGGTATGCCGCAGATGATTCCGGTGGCAATGGAGCAGAAGGGGGGAGGCAGAAGCTCTGTGTTCTGCTAGAGAGGAAGGATGTGGTTCAGTCCAGGGCATTCTCTTGCATCCCGGCGTCGTGTAGGTGTGTTCGTAGTGTGCAGTGGCAGACCGCGTTGAAGGTAGCTGACAGGTCCATGAGGATGAGGGATGCTGTTTCTCTGTTGTCAATCAGGGTCCTGATATCAACGGTGCCAGGGAGGAGGGCGGTTTCGGTGCTGTGGTTGCTGCGGAACCTGAATTGGGATGGGTCCAGGATACTGTTCTTCTCGAGGAAGCGGGTCAGCTGTTTGTTGACGATTTTCTAGGTGACCTTCACCGGGAACGGGAGCAGGGAGATGGGTCGGAGGTTCTTGAGGTTCTTGGGGTCCGCCTTGAGTTTCTTGAGTAAGGCGTTGATCTCTGCGTGCTTCCAGCTTTCCAGGAAGGTTGCTGTCTCGAGGGAGATGTTGATTACTTTCTGGAGATGGAGTGCGATGGCTGTGCTGGCTTTGTTGAAGATGTGGTGGGGGCACGGGTCTAGCGGTGATCCGGAGTGGATGGTGTTCATGATCTCGCTGGTGTCCTCATCGTTGAAGCTGGTCCATGAGAGCAGGCGGTTGGTGCAGCTGGTGGTCATGGGGGTGATGGTTGTTGGGGCGGTCGCGGCGTTGAAGCTGTCGTGGATGTTGGCGATGTTTTGGTGGAAGAAGATGGCCAGCGCAACGCACAGGTCTTGTGAAGGTGAAATGTCGTTGGTGTTGGAGCTGGAGTTGGAGAGATCCTTCACGATGTTGAAGAGCTCCTTGTTGTTGTGTGTGTTGTTATCCAGGCGGTCTTTGAATGAGGTCATCTTGGTGGTTCTGATGAGTTGATGGTGTCTGCGGGTGGCGTTCTTGTGGGCTGCGTAGCTGTCCAGTGTTAATTCGTGGAGCCCTTTCTTCTCCAGTTTTCGGCATGTTCGTTTGGAGGCCGGAAGGTCTTCGGTGAACCAGGCGGCTTTCTTGTTGGTGTGGCTGTTGGGGGTTATCTTGAGCTAGGCGAAGGTGTTGGCGCAGTCGTTGATCCATTCTCTGAGGTTGTGGGTGGCAGGGTCGGTGGGTGGGCTCTGGGCAAGGGTGGTGGTTAGCTGGTCTTCTGTGACCTTGCTCCAGCAGCATCGAGGCTTCTGTTGGGTGCATTGGTGCGTGGTGGGTTTCCTGAAGGAGAAGTTGATGCAGTGGTGGTCGGTCCACTGGGATTCAGTGGTGTGGTTGAAGGAGATGTGGGGGCTTGCAGTGAAGATGGGGTCCAGCGTTTGGCCGGCGGAGTGTGTTGATGTTGTCACGAGCTGTCTGAGTCCAAGGTTGGCGAGGTTGTCGATCAGGGTGGTGGAGTTGGTGTCATTGTTGTTCTCGAGGTGGAAGTTCAGGTCCCTGAGGAGGATGTTGTCCATGGAGGCGAGGGTGTGTGTGTTGATGAAGTCGGCGATTAAGTCGCTGAACTGTGATTGGGGTCCGGGGAGTCTGTAGACGAGGTTTCCTCTGAGGCTGGTGTTGGGGTCAGTGTGTATCTGGAAGTGCATGTGTTCGGCGGTGCTGAGGTTGTCGTCGGTGTCTGGTGAGACTCTGATGGTGTTCCTGTGGACGATGGTGATTCCTCCTCCTCCTACGCCATTGGTGCGGTCGCTGCGGGTAATCTTGTAGCCTTCAGGGATGGCTATGGCGATGTCTGGAGCTGAGGTGGGGCTCAGCCAGGTGTCTGTCTGAAAGGCGACGTCTGGGGAGGTAGAGGCGAGAAGGTCCCATAGTTTGACGGCGTGTTTGCGGAGGGAGTGGGTGTTGAGGAGTATGCATCTGAGGTAGTTGGTCTTTCGGTTGGTGGTTTTGCGGGCCAAGTGCTGTTTAAGATGCAGTTCCGGCAGGAGAAGGGTCCGTGGGAGTGCTTCGGGATGGCCTGGTAGCAGATGTGTTCTCGTCCAGGGTTGAGTGCATGGAGGGTGCTGTAGATCTAGGGTAAGACAACATCTGCGCAGTCTTCATTGGGTACCCATGGCTGAAAGAGTAACGTTTAAAGCCCTTGTTTTGACTCATTCGGCCGTGTATGGATTTGGTCCAGTTTACCTAAGGTATCGCTTCAGGTTCTAAGTCCTTGCACAACAGCTGCACTCAGCAACGCAGCTTCTCTCTGTTATTCCACCCCTTTGCCTCAAGAGAATTGGTGGCAGTTCTTTGGCAGCTTTAGGCTGGAATTTGCTTCCCATGGACCTTCGCAGTATCCAGGACCCTGAGCTCTTCAAGAAAAAACTGAAGACTTTGCTTTTCATCTAATGGTCCATTCACTTACGCACCACTTGGACACTCTTGAGTAGCTGTGCACGTTATAAAAACTAATAATATAACATAATATTAAAATTAGAAAAAAAATATCTCCACTTGGGAGACACCTACAGAGTTCATTCTTGGACTCTTTATGGGACTATTTAAAATATTTATTACATGCCCAATTCACTAGCAAAGTCAGATTTCTACTAAATATTTTACAAAATATACTTTTAAAAAGTCACTGTTTACTTGCCTAAAGCCACTTGGAGCCTATTTGCATGAACTTTCAACTGTCATACAGGAGATTAATAATCTCTTCGATGAGGTATGAGCTTGCTCCCAGAACTGAGATAAATGTCATGGGTGTGGGGAATTTTATTTTCATCTAAGTGGATGGAAATCTGAGTTCTACCCCATCACCTAAGTAACTTCAAAGAGGCCTACCCTGTCACGGGTAGATACAGATAACTCCTGGGCCAGCCATATCCTTGCCCCTGTAGTCAGCCAGGCACCAATCGTAGTGGGAGAGTAGCTGTTTTGAGTAACCATAGAGGAGCGGTTGCACATTTACTTACCCACACTTCAAATGTGGGGAGAGGAGCTTTGCACAGGGCATGAAGATCCTGCAATGTCGGATTTAGCCATAGAGAGGCGCTGTGGTATTGTTTGCAGTAGGGCATACAGGTGGTGCTGCAAAAGTGGGATTACCCCTGGCAACTTTGTGCTCATTGGCTAGAGAGGACCCAGGGGCCACCCCTCCCGCAGGCTCATACCAGGCATAAATGTGATACCCCTGGTCACCCTCCACAGAACTACTACTGGACAACTAGAAGACAGAAAAGGACTGCATCTGCTGCTGATTCCTGTGAGCATAACTCTAAGGACTGGACCTCCTGCTCAGACATGTGCCCAGTACAAAGAAGTGAGCTCCAAGGTACAATTAGTTGATCTCCCATTCATGTACAGAGACTCACAAGTTGCAATAAAATCACTTTCAGGGACGAGCCCAGCTGACCAGTTTCAACTCTGCATGGCCTGTACCCTTCTGGTGGTTTCAGTTGGAGTGAGTCCTGACCCAAAAGCGCTATTTCTGTGGTCCTGGAACTGTTGGCTTATGTCAGTGAGTACTCATCCTGCCTAATCTTACAACTTGTGACTTAGAAGGTTTTGCTTTCGTTTTAGCTGGAGAACCATTGAGGGACAGGGACCAACTGGGCAGCTTATCTGCCGAGGGTGCATCATCGCTGGTCTTGACTTGGTCTGTAGCTCCCACTACATTCTTCTATTCATGCCGCAATTGTTTGATGCTGAGCCCTCCTCAATTTCCAGCCAAAGTTTTTATTATGCTGCTGTTCGATACCAGGGACCTCCTTGAAAACTTGAACTTCTCCTGCCACAGCTATTCCTGTCTAAAACAATGGTTTCACTGAGGCCCCATCTCGACAGTGGAATCTGTCGACCTCGAACATACTGTCTGCTTTCGCTGAAGGCTCTCAACATTAGGAGGTAACTTCACCTCTGGGACAACCCTAATCCTTGTATCGGACCCGCACTCCATTGTGGTCAGAATAAACCTTACCTTTGTCCCATGTAGGCACACACCAGATGACCATGGTTGTCACTTCATGCATTTTCATGAAAAAATGTAAATGTATAACTCTTGTTCCCCTTATTGGAGTTTTGTCACTTTGGTGTCCTTTTTTTCAATAAATTATTGTCTATGTTTATAAATTGGAGTGGGATTTTTTTGTGTTTTATTTTTTGATTTTTAACTGTTTTGGTAATTTTAACAACTGTATACATGTTCTTAAGTTAGGCTTATCTGCTACTAGGAGTTGAGCATATGCTTACATTAATGAAACCTTTAATCGGACCTAACGAGAATAGGGAGAATTTTACTTGTGGTGAACTTTGATCTAACCCAATTATTAATCCACTTTCTCACATTGTCCTAAGACTGTCCGAAGCTAGTAAAACTTTTGTAAATTAGCCTCTTCTTTCGTGGCTTAAGAAATTACTAAAAATGTCTGATCCCAATAAAATTGGACCCAGATTCATACTGTTTCTTGTGACATACTGAAAATCGGTCACTTTGTTAATGAGAAAATACAGTCACTTTAGTAATGAAAAATACTTCTAAGGGGACAAACTCCTGTTTGTTTGGGGACGACAAGTCCCAGTAGCCCTTGCACCTAGAGCTGCCACCGATGCTGCAACTGTGAGGAGGAGCAAGGCCTCCCTAGTGCTTATAGCACCATCGACATCCCCATTGGTCGGGATGAATCACGGTTTGTTTATGTAGCTATTGGCTCTGAAATCTCTCAGCAATCTGTTAATGTTAAGCGTCCTAGGCGAGCTGTCCAAATTAAATCCATGGAAACTTCTAGTCAAACTTGTTCCTCGCTTTGGCACCTAAGACAGGTACAATTCACCTCGTTGTCAACGGAGGGTTCAGAGGGCGTACCTGTCTCTAAACCTTCCTGGGTATCGCAATTCATTGAGGACTGCATCATCAAAGTCAAGGAACTCCTCCATGCAAAGCTCTTTTCTCTTATTGTCTGTCCAAACGCAACTGAGCATGAACTGATTTCACTAAGCAGCTTTTCGTGCATAAGTCCCCAAAACCCAGGAAAAATTCAGGTTCTGGATAATGGACAAGTTCATTCCATCAACGCCTTAAGACCTATGTCATCTCTGAGGATTCCCCAGAATAGGTATCACCATGATTCTGCCACTCAGGCCTTTTTTTACTACCCCCTTGGATATTTTTATGAACCATGCCCTCAATCCCTGTCGGCCAATATACGCCAGCCACCTAAGGCTTGTCTCCCACAAGTGTTTGACCGTGTCATCTCCACTCACCTGTGTAATCCTGATGTGTTTAATGTACCAATCTCAAACCACTTTGATATTTTTTCAGGTGTGGATTGACTTCCTAATCTCCCCCACACCTTCCTTAAATGCCAGTGTAATGGGGAATAATAGTTTGGTAGTCGGCCAGAAACCACTACACCTGCAGACGATTGTTTAGCAATTTCTTACTCTGCAGTAGGTGAATCCTTCTATAGTGATTCATTTACAAGGTCTAAAATACCACCCAAAGGTACTTGTCTTGAGGTGGTGGGAGCCGACTGTTGTTTTTCCTTGCTGAGCTGGAACGTTGCAAGTATTAAGGATAAGATCACTAATCCTGCTTGGATCAATTTTGTAGTTTTGCAAGATACATGGGCCATTACTCGGATCTCATGTTATGGGTTCAATTCCTACTCCTGTCCAGAAAATCCCTCTACCCGTGGTATAGCCAGTAGTGGACTCACCATTTGGGTTCAAGTGAACCTTAAAGTGGATATCACTGTGCTTAGCACCAGGAGCTCCTCTTTCCAAGCACTGTTCATTAAGGATATTTTTAGCTCCTATCACTTTTACTTGATTAATTTTTACAATAATGCCCTTGTACATTCAGTCTGTGTTTATTACATGCAGCTGTCTACCTTTCTGTCAGGTTTGAGACCTACTGGGGTATGTGCCCAGCCATTCTTATTAATGCAAAATTACCTGCCTTCTGTGATGATCAAGTTGTCTACCTAGGACTGATGGATGGAAGAGGGAAGGAAATTGGACATTTTATCTCTGATTTTGATCTTGTTGATTGATCGTATTGCTTCTTTCGGGGGGAAGCGTTGATTTTTTACTACATATTCTCAACTGGGGCTTTTTTGTTATGGTTCTCTCAGGGTTACATAAAGGAAATAGTGCAGGGGGATCATAATGCCCTAATTGTTGATGTCTGTCTCCCTGTGAGGAAGACCAAAATACTGGTTGCCTCTGTAGCAAATACCCAGCAATATAACGATAGCAAGCGACTAGTATGGTAATTGAAGGATCCTGTTTCCATTCTTTACCAACTTTTAAAGAACCATAAGCACTTTTCTCAAGGCTGTTTGGGAGATGGGAACAGTGATGTACTGCTGGCTTATTATGAAGGCCTTTACTTTCACATTAGGGACCATCCGTTGCAGCCAAGTTGGTGCAAACATGGAGTGCCCACGTTGGGTCGATAGTCACTGTTCTGCGGCCAACTTCTGGCTTAGGAAGGCACTCTTGTTTCTTCCCAAAGATGCCCAGGAGAACAGGGCGGCAATACTAAACTATAAAAACACCCTGAAGGTGAGGAGGAACTTATGTTTAACAAGGATTGGGAAAGTTTGGAATATGCTGCCACACTGCATAACAGTAAAGACTTCTGGGATTTGAAGAGCAGGATTAGTCTTGTAATGTGTCTGGTTCCGGTTGGGTCCAACATTTTGGTACCATATCACATACTACAGAAGACAAGAGACTGGAGGCTTGTCTGTGAGATAAATTGAGGAAGGCTCCCCCTTGATGCTAACCTTGCACGAATTTGTAGCTGCTATACACCAAAGCCTGGGCGGAAAGGCTCTCGGGTTGGATGGGGTGCCCATGGGTTTTATTAAGTGTAACATTGATCTCTGGGGCCCCTTGCTCTGGAACACTTTTAACAAATCTTTTTGCCACAAGATCCCGAGTTCTTGGAGGGTGTCCACAATAGTCCCCATCTTTAAAAAGGGAGACATGAATTCACCTAGATACTACCTTCTGGTCTCTTTACATGATAAAACTGTTAACATCATGGGAACTGTGGTTTTGAATAGAGGAAGTGCTTGGACTATTCAGAAACAAGTTTTTTCTCCTTTCCAATTTGGCTTCAGTACAGAACTCCTCCGAGCTGGCAAAGTGAGGGGTAGGTTCTCGCCATTGAACTCCGGTTGAAATGTCATTAACTTCAGTAACGTACATTCTCTGCCAGTTTCTCGATGGAGCCTGTCCGTAATCCAATTAGGGTTGGTCCATTCTAGATATAAAAGGTACCTCATTCTTAGGTTACAGAGTGCTTGGTTCACCTGGAGTAACCAACCACTGTGTAGATAGTGTAGTGTTACAGGTCCTGAAGGATCAACATGTGATTTCCTACACATGATGCGAGAAACATGTCGACCACTCATATCTAGCCACCTCTGAGCATCATACCAGCGGTGGCACCTTAACTGTTTTTAATTGAGACCAGTGGACTCACAGATTAAATTCATTTTGGAGTACCATTGCGCCTAATTTTTTCATATCACACACTACTTCACCACACACTGTACCGACATCTCCTCTACAAGGCCCCATACCCGCACTTCACTTAACAGTGTAGGAAAAAAATCTCTGACAAAGAGCCACTCATAGGTTGCCAGTTAGGCATTGCAGCACCGGCCTGATGAGAAGCAAGCCCTGTGATGAAGCATGACACCCAGTTGGGTGTGTGAGGGCCCCAGTTCCCAAATTGGGAGACACCCCGTCTCCACCTCTGGGTGGGGTGTTGACCGCCCTAGCCTCCTTTCCCCCTCAAACAGGAACTGCATACCTTTTCCTCTCATGTATATTTGTGGGCTCGTATGTTAGACCTAGAAGCGCCCCTGATCCCTCTTTTGTTATAGCACACTTGAACAGCACCTGTATCTGCATCTGATCATTGGCATATACACCTTTGCTAGGCACTGCTCACTGTACCTGGCCTTTATGGATTTATCTGCAGCCTTTGGCTGTGTAACTAGAGCCAAATTATTCTAAAGTTATTAGAAATGGGGTTGAAGCTTGCACTGGTAAACCATGTAGCAACGCTGCATTAGAATCGTGCAGCTAAAGTGAGAAAAAGCCCTAAAGGCAAAATGTCAGATTCCTTTTTGCTTACTTGAGGGGCTAGCCAAAGATGTCTTCGCTCCTTTATCATTCATCCTCTACATAAATAAGCTGAGCTCACATTTTTGAGTGTAAGCGTGGATGTGACGAGAATTAAGAATCTGCTAGTGCCTGCACTGCTATATGAGGATGATGGGGTTCTCTTAGGGACTTGCGTGTCTTGGGAGAGGCCTTTGTGGATTTTTTGACCAACCTTAACTTAACCACCAACTACCGGAAGTCCCACATTATGGATAAGCAAGAAAGGGTCCTCAACGTTGCATTTTAACAGGCATACCTTGATCAGTGTTAATAGTTTTTTAGGTCGAGCTTCAATGTGCATGTCCTTTCTGCAAAAACTGCTGTCACCAGAAAAAGTTGCTCAGATATATTCCTGGCAGGAATTGGATGTGGCCCTATACTTTACTAAGCTTTGGAGGCATACAAATCTTAATACACTAGAACTGGTGGAAAATAGTTTTTTGAGGCAGGTTTTAAATATGCCAGTCAGTACCCCTTTGATTCCCTTAAGATTGGATGCTGTCCTTAGACCAATCACGGAAAAGGCAGCTGTCAGGTCCTTAGTATTTGGAGGAGAATATGGACCACACTGGAACTAATAAATTATTGTAAGGTTCTGTAGGAAGTGCTTAGATACCCTGCAGTGGTTAATCTTCAGTGGATAAAATACATTAGAGATTCATTAATCGAAATTGGTCTACACAATTTGTGACCTGCAATTAAAACATCTCAGCCACAGCACTTAAAAATTCGGTTTAGATCTTATAGTCTGAACAAGCTTTTAACCTCATTGACCTTGGGTAATCTTACAGACTATTTTTTAATGATAAAGGATGCTTATAGCAGTGAATCCTTTTTAGACAACATTAAGCCGACCCTGGGCAGCAAACTTTATATACACTTTCGATGTGGGACTCTGCCCTTATGCACTTTTACCTGAAGATGGCTAATTCAACTGACTAACCTGTAATGGGATGCCCAACTGGCAGACATGAAGGGGAAACTGTAGCCTATATGTTGCTCTTTTTCCCAACATACAGTAGGGCTCGTGTAAGGTGGATAATTCCGGCATGTAGACGGACCTCTCAGCAGCCTTCGACACAGTATGCCACCGCACCCTGATACAGCGTCTCAGTAACACCGGAATCCAAGGAACGGCCCTGGAGTGGATCATCTCGTTCCTCGCCGGAAGAACTCAGAGAGTCCGACTCCCCCGTTCCGATCCGCAGCCACCGAAGTCATCTGCGGCGTTCCGCAAGGCTCCTCGCTCAGCCCCACCCTCTTCAACGTCTTCATGAGCCCCCTCGCAGCCATCGCACGCCATCACAATCTAAACATCATTTCCTACGCTGATGACACCCAACTGATCCTCTCCCTGACCAACGATCCCACCACCGCCAGAGCCAGCCTCCAGGAAGGAATGAAAGACGTCGCGGAATGGATGAAGCTCAGCTGTCTGAAACTGAACTCAGACAAGACGGAAGTCCTCGTCCTGGGACCATCCCCCTCTGCCTGGGACGACTCCTGGTGGCCCCTTGCCCTGGGCACCGCTCCCAAGCCAACGGACCATGCACGCAACCTGGGCTTCATCCTGGACGCCTCCCTCACGATGAACAAGCAAGTCACCACCTTCTCGACATCCTGTTTCAACACCCTGCGCATGCTCCGAAAGATCTTCTGATGGATCCCCACCGAAACCAGGAAGACGGTCACCCAGTCCCTCGTCACCAGCCGTCTGGACTACGGGAACACCCTCTACGCTGGCACCACATCCAAACTCCAGAAAAGACTCCAACGGATACAGAACGCTTCTGCACGACTCGTCCTGGACATCCCCCATCACGACCACATCTCTGCCCATCTGAGAGACCTGCACTGGCTCCTCCTGCACAGCAAGAGGATCACGTTCAGACTCCTCACCCACGCACACAAGGCTCTCCACGACATGGGCTCCAAATACCTCAACAGCCACCTGAAATTCTACACACCCACCCATCAGCTCCATTCCACCAGCCTCGCCCTCGCCACCATCCCACGAATTCGCAGAACCACCGCCGGAGGAAGATCCTTCTCGTACCTGGCGGCCAAGACATGGAACTCCCTCCCCACCCACCTACGGCGGACCCAGGACCATCCCTCCTTCAGGAAACAACTCAAGACCTGGCTGTTCGAGCAGTAGCAACTCCCCCTCCCCCCAGCGCCTTGAGACCCTAGCGGGGTCTCAAGTAGCGCACTATACAAATCCGCTGATTGATTGATTGATTGATTTAGGAGTCACTAGACATCTTGAGGCATGTCGAATTATGCATACTGGCTTAACGGTCCCTATGAGGTTTGCTGTTTCTAGAATTTTATAGAGAATGTGGTATGCTAGAAGAAATTTGAAGAAGTTTATTCTGATGCTCTGTTTATTCATTTTTTATATGAATGGTTTTTAATCCGAAAGTATATTTAAAAAGAAATTGAATAATTTGTTTTAAATTATTTATTACTTCTTTCTTATTATAGGATTATACTCATAATGCTAAAGATTTTTTTCTTCCTTTGTAAAGTGTAATTGTTAGACTTGGCCCTTTTTGCAGGGTCATCCCAGAACTTTTTGCCTTCCTCCTGGTATTTTTCTGACCTGGTGTTGGTGGTTTTAAAACTCTGGGCACTTTATCACTGCTATCCAGTGTAATGTCCTTGTGCTCTCTATGGTAACCGTGGTAAGATTGGTCAACGCCTGTTTGGCGTATTTAATTTACCTATCAGTCCCTTGTAAAATAGTATCTCATATACTCAGGGCCAGTAAATTAAATGCTAATGGTGGGCTAGCAGCGCTGCTTGCGCCACCCACCAATGTAGTCTTTCTAACCTGTCTCAGGCCTCTGCCATTGCAGAGTCTTTGCGCACAGTTTACTGCCGCGGTGACATGGCACATAAAGTGGTTGCCACGTCTGTGACTCCCCTTTTACTACATATCAGTCACCCCTAAGGTAGGCCCTAGCTAGCCCTATGGGTAGGGTGCGATGTAGGTAAAAGGTAGGACATGTGCCTTAACTGTGTGGCATGTCCTTGTAGTGACAAACAGACATTTTGTTTTCTCACTACTGTGAGGCTGCCCTCTCATAGGAATGCATTGGGGATTCCCTGATATGTGTTTCAGTGGTAATTCCAGACATGAGAGGAGTAGCATGGTCAAGCTTGGAATGTTTGGAATAGTGGTAATAAATGCTGCTTAATGGTGTTCACAGATTTATTATCACTATTTTAGAAATGCCAGTTTTAGAAGTAGGCATTTCTGTGTGCTGTGTGTCTTTGTGCCTGCCTGTTGTGTATTGCATGTCTGGCTCTGGATGACAGGGGCCTGGGGAGGTACAGTGGCTCCAGAGGGGCTGGGTGAGTCAGCGCTAGGCTGAATAGACAGATCTGCATTTGGAGTAGTAGGAGGAGTGGAACCTGGGCATGATTAGGACTGTGCCTGCCTTACACAATGCTGGCTCCGCCCCCTGTGGTGTGTCTGGGGCCAGAGCTTACACTAACAACAGAGGTTGCTGTGCACTGTAAAGAGAATGTTTAAGTGCCCCCCAGAACTGGTTTAGATTGGGCACAGAGCCCTGTGTAAGGAGAGGACAAAGACACTGGTAAAATAAATATTGGGACTGTGACCCCATGTTTTTGGTTACCTGCTGGAAGCTGAAGGACTGCTGGGTGAGGAGGAACCACAGTGGGACCCTGCTGCTGTCTCCTGGGGGTCCCTAGGTGCTGGCCTGCCTGTGCCAGGCTCTGTCCCTCTGGACTTTGGGAGCTCAGCACGTGGTGAGCTCTTTAACTGTTCCCTTCAGGGCTTGGGGAATCTTGCCCAGCAGCACCCAGAAGCCGTAATGCCAGGTGAAGAGAGGAGTGCTTTGTGCCCTGCAGTGTGGGCAGTGCCACCCTCTCCTAGGTGTCCTGAGCCCCAGGTGTGGGGTCACACTGCCCGAGGCGTGAGGACTGTCTCAGGGGTTTTGCACTCGAAAGTACTGTGCAGCAAAGCCTGCTTCATCGCGGAATCCCACTAAGAAGGAATCCCAACACGGGAATTCCTCCTTGCTGCCTGGATGTGGACGGAGTATTGCCCCAGGAAGCCTGATTGTGGGCAGGGATGCCAGAAGTCAGACGAAGTCCCTGCCTCGATTGGTCCCCTGTAAAGTCATACCTAGTGCCTGGTGGCACAGTGTATATATGTGATTATGTTCTAATGTGTTTTAGGAGTAATACAAAGGCTATTTTTTTTATAACCATGTGTGGAGTTTCTTTTGTGGTGTGCCTAGTGTTTCACTGGTGTGTGAGTGTGTTGCGCAAACGCTTTACACATTGCCCCTGGGATAAGCCTTACTGCTCTGCCAAGCTACCAAGGGGGTTAGCAAGGGTTATCTTTAGAGTGTAACTCCCTTGCCCTGACTAGAGTGGTGGTTTCTGCCTGGCTTAGGCTCCTGCCCCAGTCAACCAGAAATCCCATTTCTTACAGTAATTTATAATGTTTCATATTTCCTTGTGATTGTTTGTCTCTTTTATGGTATTTTACCGAAATAAAGAGTATCGAACTGAACTGCTGAAAAGGGAAAATGTTTTGGGAAGACCACACAATAGGCTGTGAGGTCCTCGTCTAACTAGGTGATCATACCAATAATCAATCTGGCCAGAATGGATGACACATCCTTTTACTATCTAGCCGTAAACATTTTTAGTTCTCTTCCTTTAATACTTAGGGCCATGTCCTATCATGATTTGTTTTGCAAGCAACTTAAAACCTGGCTCTTCACACAAGCACAAACAATGCTGCTAATAGGCTAAATCCAGGACCAGGATACCTTTCGGTAGCTGTTGCATTCTAAAAATGATCCTTATTTGTTCATTCATAAATTAGTCGGGTATAGAAGACGATTAGATGAAAGAAGGGAAAATATATTGCTGCCTACCAGGGGACAGGAGGACTTAAAGCACATTTGCACAACTGAACAGTTTTTTCTAAATAGCTAAGAGGTATTTGGTACATTTGCAACATGGTCCAACAAAGCATTTACGATTTCTAGTGACATCGCAAACCGTCAGGCTGAAAGTTAAGTGTTTTGTAAATGTCACTGAGCAGGCAATTATACATTTTTATGTGACATGTTTACATTGGGTAGTTGGATGAAAAGACTATTTTGTCAAAGTGCAACTAATAATGGACACTGAAAATAAGAATGGTTAGGATTAATTTACAATTTATGAACAAATTGTTGATTAAACAATGGTAAGGACCAGTGGACTTATGGGATTCTGTGACAGCAGCATTTACCTCATAGTTATGGATTTGTTGCTTTTGTCATACAATGTGCCACATTATTTGTAGATTTCAGTACATATGGATGAAACTTTTACTGCTAATGAATTTACCACACATCTTTCCTTATTGCCTCATTATAGTGATAACCTTGTCACACAAGTTTGTTCTAAAAAGTGCATAAGTGTAGTACCCCTAGCAGGCGTGCAACACACTTGATAGTAATGAAAGGGGCAATTAAAGATGGCTGCTGGGAAGGAGCGCTGTGACGGAGCTCACGGGCACTAGGATCACCCACATGGTGAAAATCTCTGTCTGTCATCCCTACACACCCCTCACGAAGAGCGTGGTCCAACCAGATCATGCACAAAAGGGGAATAAAGCAGAAAATAATACCGGGCTGCCGCCTTCCGCTTGGAATCACAGAGAAATCTCACATAGAAACCGAGACTCATGCCCCCGGCTACACCAATGCGCTACTAGTGGGATCGTACTAGCGGCCCCAGAGACACACAGGAATTCATCACCCTCCGAATCCCCTGTGGACAGGATCACTGGACAAAAGAAGCAGCACAGAGACTCCTAGCAGGCATCGATCCCCGCAGTCCGAGGGTGCCTGACTCCAAGATGGCCACCCCAGCCAGAAAATGGCAAGCAGAATCACTACGAGTACTCTGGTGAGCTACTCAGAACCCCCATGGGACAACCTCTGACCCATCCCAAGCATGGCACGACTCCCATGACCTTGAGCTGAGAATAGATCCTTACTACTCGCCTGTGCCTGACAATAAAATGGCTGCCATGGCCACAATACAACACCGAAAAAAGCTCAAAACTATTACAAAGAGCCTTTTTTTAAAAAGAAAAACATAATAAAAAACGCTCATGAAGACAACCAGACCTGATCCTGATGCAGCGCGACCCCCCTGAATGCTGATACCGACCTCTCCTCTCCCTAGGTGTGGTGCCTCTCTGGTGCCAACCACAAGATGGCCATCCGAGGCTCTGAATCTGGCCTATAAAAAGCTCTACCAATGAGGAGCAAATTCTCCCCATGAATGCGATCTCAACTCTGATCACTGCCTGACCTGGAAATTCATCATCCCTTAACTACCTAACCGCAAGAAGGCTGCCCGAGGCACCGAACCCACCCAGCCAACGAAAGTTCCTCTGGTGAGTCTCAAACTCCTACTATAGCTGTGACCACTGAGCTCTCAACTTCTGCCGCACCTTGAAACTCTCCCCACTAAGCATGGGCGTAAAATCCGTTCCGCTCGCGGATTTTGCGGATTTTTGGCAAATTCGCAAACCGCGAACTCTAGCGAACTTACCGAAAATTCGTAAAATCCGTGCGAAGCGGATTTTTTGCTTGGTCGCACTTGCCAACTAGAATACTATACAATTTCGCGAGAGTAAATACTTGTGAACACGTAGATGCGGCGGGCAGCGACAATCTCGCAATTGCGAGATTGCAAAATTTGCAATTTCGCACAAGAAATCCACCAGCAGGCAGCATAAACCTTGAAAATTATGATTTTTATCAGAATAACTCCTCAGGTTGACATTTGCCTGCACTTTTTCTCTGCAAGGAGTCCATTTTTGGGGGGGGGAGGAAGGAAGTGCCCCACAGTCTCCAACTTCCTGTTCCTGTCCAGCAGGCTCCTCCCAGTGCTTTCTTCATGTGCTGGTCACTTTGATTTGGATCTTGACCTGGAAGGATTACTTTTTGTGGATGCTGCTGGATATTTGGATTTTTGCAAAACTGAAAGCACTCAGCAGGTGCAAAAGTTCAATCTTATCATTAGTAACCATTCCCTGTAGTGCTTCCTGAGGGGTCCCTTCAGAGTTCATTTGCCTACTTGCAACTATTCTATGACCTTGCTCTGACCCTCACAGCAGGCTCAGAGAATAGCTACAAGTATACAACAAAGGTCCTGTTAAAAAAATTACACTGCAACAGAAAGCAATTACAGACAAAACTGAAAGCACTCAGCAGGTGCAAAAGTTCAATCTTATCATTAGTAACCATTCCCTGTAGTGCTTCCTGAGGGGCCCCTTCAGAGATCAGTTGCCTACTTGCAACTATAGGCCACAAAGGTCCTGTGAAACTGCGCACTGCAACAGAAAGCAAATTAGAGATAAGGAAGCAGGTGCCAGCCAGACTGGAAGTTTAAATTCAGTGACACATTAATCAACCCCAAATTAATTCATGTCAGTTGAAGCAGGGCAGGTATGCTTGCTTTTTTTCACCCCCATAATCTACAGTGATAAACCAACCAGAGGGTGGCAGTGATGTACCAGAGGGTGGCATGGGTGTACCAGAGGGTGGCAGTGGTGAAACAGAGGGTGCTGTGAACCTGTGATGATGAACCAGACGTAGAAACAACATAGTCGCAACCGTTGCGAGCCGACAAGTAAGTTCGCAATTGCGAACTGGTACAAAACCCTCGCGAACTGGCAGAAACCCTTGCGAACACAAAAAAAAAAAATCCGCAAATTCGCAAGAGTTCGCGGATTTTGCGGATTGCCAATCCGTAAATACGCAATTTCGCGGATTGCCAATTCGCAAAATCCGCCCATGCTTACTCCCCACATTTGTAGAGTGCAGAGAGCCCGAGCACACCTGAGACTACCTTTAAATTGCACCTGAACTTAAGAAGACCGTCAGGGGCCACAACTCACGCTAACCCCCTCCGGTGAGTCACTAACTCCCAGAATAGTTTCCTCTCTTCCTGAATCTATCCTAGCCTTGACCCTCCGGCTATTTCATCAATGTGACACTAGCCCGTGCACCCTCAAGGCACAGAGACAATATTTCCGTGACTGAAACAGACTCCTGCAACTATAACACCTTTGAATGCCTAACCATCAACACCAACACTAGCAACAAGAAAACACTAATCTGCCACCTTATCTACCACCCCCAGGCAACACCACCACATTTACAAAACACCTGTCTGACCTGGTTGCCCTCTGCTCTCTCTGAGATGCAAATAACTTAATTCTGGGTGACCTCAACCTACACTGGAATGAAGAAAACAACCTGCTTATCCAGAACCTGAATGAGCTGCTACACAATAACAACCTTACCCAACACTGCACTGAGGAAACTCACACAAAAGGAGCAATCCTACATGCCATTATCGCCAAATGGTATACAGTCATGATAAACCACTACCTGCCTGTGGATTGGTCAGATCATCACTTAATTCTCTTCCACCTCACTCAACCGATCACTTTCCAACCACCCACCCAAGACCATCCCAAATGGACCAGAAAGTTCACTCAGATCAACATGACAGACTTGGAAGAAAGGTTTAACTCCCTTCTCACTACTTCCGCTGATGATATATCCACTACAGAACTCACTGCCCATTACAACACTACCTTGACATCCATTCTAGACCAAGTAGCCCCCCTGAAACTAAAAAAAACAGAAACCTCCCATTGCGATCCTGGTTCAACACGGACATTAACAACGAAAGGAGACAATGCAGAGCTACAGAAAGGCTATGGAAAAACAACTCCTCCACAAGCCTTCTCAAACAACTCAAAGCAGCTCGAAGGAAGTACAAAAAACACATCTGTAGCGTAAAATCCACTTCTTTCTGCTCCGCCCTGGACAACGCAAAAAACAGACGCAACCAACTGTTTAAAATCATCAAGCAACAAACCTCCAAGCCTTCCGGATCCTTTATTCAAGCCTCCAAGGAATTGTGCGAAAACTTCGCCAACTTCTTCGAAAAAAAGTCTCCAACTTTGAGCTCTCACTAGACACCAACATCAACCCCGCCGATAAAAGCCTACCTCCAGTACTATAGAAAGCACGTGCTTGCACACCACGAAAACATGGAAGTCCTTCAACCCCATCTCGGAAGACGAGATACTCAAGCTAATCTCCAACTTCAAACCCGCCTCTCATGTCCTTGACCCTCTACCCACCCAATTGACCAAAATACTAAAACTCTCCATAGTCCCGTTCTGGCGCAGTATCATCAACAGCTCCCTCAGAACCGGCATCATACCTGAATACCTCAAAGTCGGACAAGTCACGCCACTACAAAAAAACCTGGCCTTGACTGCTAGGACATGAACAACTTCAGACCCGTCTCCAATCTCCCCTTCCTTTCCAAAATCCTCGAAAAATGTGTCCTCTCTCAACTGACCCAGCACATGGACAACATCAAACTTCTTGATCCCTACCAATCGGGGTTCAGAAAAGGCTGTAGCACTGAGACCGCGATCCTCAACATCACGAATGATATCCACAAATCACTTAATACCAATCAGTGCTGCCTACTCATTCTCCTGGCCCTGTTGGCAGCCTTTGACATGGTCGATCACCAACTACTTATCAAGGTCCTACAAGAAAGGGTAGATACTGATGAGGCTGTCCTTCTATGGTTCCTCTCCTTCCTACACAACCGTTCGCAAAGGATACAAATCAAAAACTTTACCTCTGACCAACACCACGTCACGAGGATCGTACCCCAAGGTTCAGTGCTCTCACCTCAACTGTTCAACATATACATGGAACCTCTCACTGCCATACTTAAAAATGCCAACATTCCCTTCCACCTATCTGCAGATGATACCCAGATCTATCTCGAAACTTCCTCCTTAGATGACATCCTTAGACTAAATGACACTCTAAAAAAATCCAACACTGGCTATCTCTTAGGGCCATATGTATGTAGCCAAAAATCAGTCGCAAACGCTGCGATTCGTTAAAAATAGCGTTAGCGACTAAAAAATCGGTAATCGCAATGTATGAAGCAAAAAACGCATGCCAAATAAGGAATCGCTAAATAGCGATTCCCAAACGTTGTGAAAGTGGTAAATAGCGAATACAATAGCGATTTCCAAATTTGCGATGAAACCCGTTAGCAAGATTCGCAAAAGTGGAAATCGCTATTCAGAAATCGCAATGGAATGTATCAAATAATTTGATATGTATCAATCTAGGCAACAGAGCATAATAAGTGGTCGAAATGAACTGAGCTAAAACATTGGTTTTTTGTAAAAAGGGGGAGTTCAATTTTATTCACAAATTATTAAAACACATTAAAGTAATAATACACATTCACAATTTACATTTAACACATGTAACTCAATAGATCGAGAATACACAACAACACTGTTAAAAAGAAGCAAATAATCCAACGAAATGAAGGTTACATGAAATAAACACAATTTTTAAGAGAAAAATGTGGCTAAATTAATCTCTACGCGCGTTTCGGCGAACCAGCGCCTTCTTCTGGAGCAGCCACGATAGTATCTAAAAAAGGAAAATGCCATATAAAAAAACATTATATACAATATTGTATCACTCTTATTATGTAACATAAAAACACTTCAAAACAATCCAATGTTATTCTAGTAGTCTCAGACTTTCCATTTTGTTGTGACCAAACTTTTTAGTATTACAACATTACTATTAAGGATTTCATTTCCTTGCCTTAATGGTAATCATAAATAAGCGACTGTGGTAGATCATTGAACCCATAATCTTTTATCTGCAATAATGGTCACAGAGAGAAGAAGGTGTCTTATAGTATTAGATTGACCATTCCCAATATTGGAAGTTAAAGGGTTCTTACATCAGATGGTTAATAAAGGGATTCTGATATTTGTATCTCTCTAGTTGATCATGTAACTGGCGTGAACGATGAAATAGAGAACACTAGAGATGGTCGCAGTTATCAAGAAGTTATCATAGCAGGACCTAAATACTAATATACAGTACATTTATATCATAAATAAGGTCACTTACTTTAAAAACACGAAATATATTAATGTAACTCGATGACGCAATCTGGTTTGTATGTACAACGAGTATCCTTTCTTTGTTTATGTGATGTGATTGATAAATATTTACGCATGTATCAACCAATCGCAAATAGCGAATTAAGCAAAATCGCAAAATAAGGCATCGCAATTACCATCAAGTGGGAGCAGGTGGTAACCAGGTGCAAAGTATAAATTGAAACCCAGAATGCAACACACTCCCTACCACAATGTCAGGGTTGTACATGATAGTGAGGAGGCGAAGAGTGAGAGCTCTGGCGCAGAGGAGGAAACGGCAGGAGAGGATATTCCGGTTGCGCACCACCATCGTCCAACGCACTGATGAGGATATCCACACCCATTACAGACTGGAGGAAGAGAGCATACTTGAATTGATTGAGGAACTCAGGCCCCACCTAGAACACCCCACCCGCAGGACACAAGCCATACCCACACACATTCAGGTCCTCTGTTCACTACACCTGCTGGCCTCAGGTAGTTTCCAGGGGGGTCATAGCCACTGCAGGAGGGGTGTCACAAAGTGCCCTGTTGCGCTTTTTCCATGCGTTCCTCGACGCCATGACCCATAGGATGCAACATCACATACACTTCCCCAGCACCCCACAGGAACTAGCACAGGCCAAGCAGGAATTTTACAACATAGCCCAATTCCCCCACGTCATAGGATGTATAGACGGAACACATATTGCCATTTCACCCCCCTCAAACATAGAGTATGTATTCCGGAACAGGAAATGCTGCCACTCACTGAACATACAGATGGTGTGTGATGCCAAAAACATAATCACCGATATAGTGGCAAAGTACCCAGGAAGCACACATGACGCCTTCATATTCCGTCACAGTGGGCTATACCGTAGACTCTCAAGAGGGGAATTTGGAGAGGGATACCTACTAGGTAACAGCACACACTGTCAGCCCATATTTCTCATGGCCAGCATGTGCATCACAGTGACTGACCTTTAAACATTTCCACCCACAGGGGACAGTGCCTATGCAGTCCGGGACTTCATCCTGACACCCTACTTGAATCCTGCCACTGCTGGGGAGCGGCGCTACAACCGGGCACACATTTCAACAAGAGGCACCATCGAGCGAACATTTGGGATTTTGAAGAGCAGATTCAGATGCATCCACAAAAGTGGAGGAGCCCTCCAATACAGCCCTGAGACGTGCTGCAAAATTGTTGTAGCTTGTGCCATGCTCCACAACATTGCAACCAGGAAAGGGACACCTATGGAGTTGAGTGACTCAGAATCCTCTAACGTGGAGGGACCTGGACCCATACACATGGAAGCTGGCGTAGCTGCTGCTGCAGCTGGGCGACAGAGGCGTGATGAGATCATGCGGAACTACTTCTAGGTGAGTGAAAATGATACAATGACAACTTCTTGCTCTGCAAACATGTTTAATTTCCAATACCAACAATGTCACACATCCAAAAATATCTGGATGAACTCTCCTAAACCAAAGCACATGTTTCAATCACAGTGCAACTAAATCAGTCATTGTTACAGCAAGTGCTACACTGTTGCTGGCTCCATATCCCCCCTGTGTGGAATAGTCATTTTGCTGCAGTCCCTATTGTTGTGTGGCAGGCATGTTGCTCCGGCCACTACGGCGCCTCTCAACAGTGGGTGGTGGTGTATTTGAGCTCCGCACCGACTGTAAGTCCTCCTCACTGGGGGTAGGCACCCCGGGTCCAGCAGTACGCAGCGCACGCAGCTCATCCAGGGTGGCAGTTGACTGCACTACCACAGTGGCTATGTCCTGGATACCATGCGAGAACTCTCGCTGGGTCTCTATGGCACGCCTTGCCAGCATATTGGTGGAGGAGGCCAGGCGATTAATAGCACGCGTGTAGTGGTCCATGCGGGCCATTTCTTTGAGCCTGGCTGCGCGTTCAGCTCTCAACTCTACAGTCAGCTCCTGCACAGCCCCCCTGATTTCCTCGCGTAGTCCTCTGTTCCCTGCCCTGATCTCTCTCTGAATGGCCTTCATGTATATCGCTTGCAGGTCGGTGAACCTGAAGCATGTGCATTTCTAGGCCGGCAAACACAGATTCATCTTGTTGCACATTGGAGCTGATGGCCGTGCGGGGTCTACGCCTGCCTCTGGACTGTGTTCTGGACTCCTGCTGCTGGGGTACTGGTGCATCAGACTGCACATTTTCATTTTCCTCATCCTCATCATCCATAATTCTGAATGGCCTCTCGTTCCTCCTACTGTGTCCCTGTGGTCGGATGAAAGGACTGTCCTCCCCATCTGGATCATGGCCATGGCTGCCTTCTCCTGAGGCTTGGGGTCCTGTCTCAGTTGCACTGGCTGTAGCCTTCCCACTTGCAGGTGCTGTGGATAGAACAGCACACATTACTTATTTTATCATTACATGTGATGTTCTAATAAATTTTTTCACAGTGTTCCCTGACTTTACTGGTGTCATTCACCTTTCCTGACCTGCACATGTGTACAATGTGAAATTCTGATGCTACATTCTACATTACAGACTATTGTGACTACATCTCCTATAATGCATTGCTGTGCCTGCCTGTTAACTTGCTCTAGCCTGACATGTGGTTCCCCTAATCCCTAGGTCGCTGCAGGGGGTGCTGGGGGTGGTTTAGGGTGGGGAGGCATGCTTCTTACCTGGTCTTGCAGCTGGTTGTGCTGAGCTGTCGAGCACGGACACGCCCGCAACACTCTGTGGAGGCAGTGTGCCCTCTACCAGCTCCTCCAGTGGTGTAGAGTCAGGGACGTTGGAGGTTCCCCCACCGGTGAGCTGGGACTGCTCCAGCCTGGCAGCCAACTTCTCCTTGGAGCGCTGGCGTAGGTCATACCAGCGCTTCCGCAACACTTCAACTGTCCTGTGGGTCACTCCTAGGGCATTCACTTTGGCTTGGATGCCCTCCCAAATCCTTCTCTTGCTGGCTTCTGGCACCTTGTGGGAACTCGTCCCAAATAATGCCTCATGGTGTGGCACCATTTCGGTGATGAGGGTCTCTAGTTCAGCCTCAGAGAACTTGAGCTTCCTCTTCCTGCCTGCTTCCCCTGCTTGCTGCTCCTGCTGGCTTGCTGGGACATCCTGGTTTCCAACTTCTGCCATTGCTCCTGAGTACCAAACAACACTCTCACACTCTCTGTCTCAATCCAGAAGCACCATGGGAAATCACTCACTTCCTGGATGGTGATGTCATCATAAAGCATCAGGATAGCGATTGGATGTTTCCAGAAATTCGCTAAATTGCGATTTTTCCCGTGGGAACATCGCAATTTAGCAAATTTTGGTGTGCGGTCGCGCAATATAGCGAATTTTGGGGTGCGGTCGCGCAATATAGCGAATTTTGGGGTGCGAACTCGCTATTTTGCGACTTTTGACGTTTAAGGATTCGCTAATACCCATCGCGCAAATATTTAGCGATTTTGGCCGAATCGCTATATATTTGCCAATGCGTTGTTACATCCCGATTTGCGATTATGATTTTGCGATTCGGTAATAATCGCTATTTCAGAATCGCAAATCGTTTTCTTCATACATATGGCCCTTAATCACCTAAAACTCATTCACAACAAAACTGAGTTCCTCCTCATCTCCAACAAAGAAGAGAACCCTCAAATTGCAGAATGGCTTAAAGCGATGAATGCTCTCAGTGGTAATCTTACTCTGGAAAACTCAATAAAATCACTGGGAATCACCCTAGACCCTAAACTCAACATGGCCAATCATATTAAAAACTCTGCAAAGATTGCCTTCCTCAATCTGAAGCTACTCATCAAAATTAAACCATTCATCCCCAACAAAGATCTCAAACAAGCCACCCAATCACTGGTGCTATCCAGACTCGACTATGGGAACGCAACCCTCACCGTACAACAAAATCCCACCTGGCTCTCCTAAAAACAACCATCAACGTAGCAGCCAGAATGGTCACTAGAATCAGGAAATACAAGCACATTTCACCAGCACTAAGAGAACTAAAATGGCTCACAGTCGAACTGCGTACTAATTTCAGAACTGCCTGCCTCACGCACAAAACCCTACACAGGAAAACTGGAATATCTGGCCGCCAAACTCAAGAAGGCTGGTCAGACAAGAGACCTCAGGAGCTCCAACACCCTACTTCTCATCCCTATAAAAACACACAAACAAAAAACTGCTGCAAGGTCCTTCGCCGGAAACATGCCAAAAATCTGGAACTCCATCCCAGTGGATATCAGAACTATCTTGTCCTTCACAAAATTAAAAAAAACACCTAAAAGGCCTCTTCCTCAACCGCTCCCTCCCAAATGGATAACCGCCACCTTAACGCAAACCCCGACTCCATTGCTCTCTGACTCTGTATCACAAAGACCACTTAAGTTCAACCCAAGACGATGTGCAATCCACGAGATTACCTCGGTACTCACCACTACCTCAATACTACACAACACACTCGGACTTCCGAACCATGATGAATATAAATGCTCTATTATATAACTCTTGCAATAAACTGTTGTAAAGCGCTCTGATACCCCCGGGTCCGGCCAGTGCTATATAAAACTCCTTAAATTAAAAATAAATTTAAAAAATCGTGATTTGTGGGCTTTCATTTTTATAAAGGACTGTCAGTTGTTTGGCACTAATTTCATAGGCTCACTATTATAATGATGTTATATATGCACAGATAAGTCCTCTGTGCTTCTCTGTAATCAGATTGATAGTAGAAGTCAAAGGTCTCCCTTGTTAAAGGATCTGCCATGTACCTTAAATGAAAGACTTCCCTATTATTCGTGTCAACAACAGCCTCCGCCTGATTAAGTTGGTAAGCTCTGTGCATACAGAAAAGAGAAGAATAGGTAAACATCGGTGCATGACTTGATATTGTGCAATGCATGTCCTGTTCCAGGTCAGTACATCTGATCACAGCTCTTGTCATTCTTGCAGTCTGGTGATATAGGCCCAACGCTTGTGGGCTCAGCTTTGCCGTTACCGCTTCGAAAGATTGTGTTCCAACGCAGATCATTAAAAGAATATGGATCCACTCGCCTAGCATGTGTTGGAACAACGTGCTTTTCTAGTCAAGGGAAGCGAGAGAAAGGCTTAAAGATCACGTCATGGCGTGACTGTGCAGTATCGATTTTTATTTTCATTTGAAGGCCAATTTCAATGACTTTCATGCTTAGTCAGACTTGAATGTGCTCTGTGATTAAAAGTTTGCACTTGGTGGAAGTGGGGCAAATGGATTTTTGAAGCACCTTTGCATGGTGCAAAAGTTCAATACACATCACAAAGGCTGTGGTCGAGTTTCAGTTCTTAATGGAGCCTGTGGCAATGTTACCTAAGGAACCAGAAATACACATTGTGATCGCACAGAAACAAGAATGTGTTGGCGCCAATGCCATGCTAGTTTTCCTACATAGTTGCAAATAAGTCGACCTGCCCTTCGAAAACAATGTTGTATTGTATTAATAGAGCCACTATTTTGACTGAGTGTGCAGTGCAGACTTACCATGAAGTTGTTTTCAGACATTGTGTAAAATGAGAAAAATATTGGTGAAATGAGAACAAAAAATATTTCCAAATGGATAGAAAATAAAAAAAAAATGTTCCCAATGCTTAAGGTTTAGTATCCAGGTGAACGCACAGGAAATGTTTGTTTTTGTTGTTACTTAGCGATCAGTGCAACAGAATGTCAAACAAAGTGCGCCTTTCCTGGGATTCCTGCCACCTAATATACACTGAGAAAAAATCCAGCCAGCCTGGTGGCATCATTCCCTGGACCATGACACAGTAACTTATTACCGGTCATTTGGACAGTAATTGATAGAATGTGTGGGGAGGGGCAAGGTAGCTCGGAATTTAATTTAAGCAGCCACTCAGAAGACGCGGAGTGCCTTTCTGATTGGCTGAGCACAGCGTATCAAAATAGATGAAGAACCGGCTCTTTAATCAATTCTTATTGGGTGCTATGAAATAAAATTATACATCTGGTTATAATCTTTTTATTGCGTGCTGCAGGGAAAATACTTATTGTTGGAAAAGACTTGGGGGCCCATTATGATGTCAACCAATTAATCAATCAAACACATTTATAGAGCACGCTACTACTCAAGGCTCTGGGGGGGAGGTGGGGTGCTGCTACTGCTCGAAGAGCCAGGTCTTGAGTTGCTTCCGGAAGGAGAGATGGTCCTGGGTCAGCCGTAGGTGGGTGGGGAGGGAGTTCCATGTCTTGGCCGCCAGGTAGGAGAAGGATCTTCCTCCGATGGTGGTTCTGCGAATCCGTGGGATGGTGGCGAGGGCCAGGCTGGCGTATCGGAGCTGGCGGGTGGGTGTGTAGAACGTGAGACGGTTGTTGAAGTATTTGGGGCCCAAGTTGTGGAGAGCCTTGTGTGCGTGGGTTTCAACTGCTCGTGAGAAAGTGTCACTCCACGAGCCACACGTCGCTACATATGTCACTCATGGGCACACAGAGCATACGGCAGCTTGAACTGCTAAGCAATGTCCCTTCTGCACAAGAACACACACAATCAACCACAGACTGGTTTAAGCCTGCCGGGAAAAATCACTGAGATAGACCTCAAGTCCAAAGGCACAGTGAACATGGGACCCATGTCTGGGTATACCATTTGTACGTGGGAGTCCCCACAAATGGTATACCCAGACATGGGTGGGACTTCTCTCTGAGAAAAACAATTAAACAAGAATTAGGAAAGCCAATTGGTTTGGCTCTGCTGTGCCAACACGTGTAAATAGAGGCACTAAGGAGCAGGGAGTACGCCTCCTCTCTAAGCAACCTAACGTGTGTCTTGATGTGTATTTAAACGTTTTATCAGGCTACATAAAGACACCTAGAACAGGTGCCATGCGATCAGCAGTGCCAGCTTACACACACATAACAGATTAGCATTAATAGCAGAAATGCAAGACACACACACACAGCATACTGTTTATTTTTTTCACCCTAAAAAATCTGAAATCCTCACTATTAACCGACGATCTTTAGTTTTCCTTTAAGTTTCTGGTTAAGTTTCTGGTTCTAATCGGCTGATAGCGCTCATGTATCACAATGCGATGCGCTGTGTCCTGTGTGTCGACAGCATGAGCGTCCTACTCGTATTGCTGGAAGTTAAAAATATCCGCCTGGGCCTTACCTGGGCTTGTGAACTTGAACTAACTGACCCGAGTTAGTTCAGATGACATCAGCACTCAGCAGGCAGCGAGTCCGGCCTAGTACTCTCTCTCGCAGCCCGCAGGCGGCAGCAACAAGTTACAAAAGCACTGCAAATGGTGCTATTACAAGCGGAAAGCAAGCGACAGTGTGTAGTAATCACTGCTGGCCTGGCACTGATGATTTAGAAATTCAGAGTCTGTCTATGTGACGCAGCACTCAAACCGGCAACTGCCACAGTCACTGAGTGCAGACTCATGAGCGGGAAGCCGGAGGTGGTGGAGTCTGCACAGACTCGATTCCTGCTTCCCACCTGCCACACCCTTTCCCAACTCGTCACAGGGAGGGGTCCCTCCTACGCCCTGTAACGAGTTAGGAAAGGGTGTGGTGACAAGGTCCACTCTCTCTGATTGACGTGGATGGTTAGTGATCCCGGGCTTCTTTACAAAACGCCCGGGGCTAACTTAACCTCCATGCATCAGGGGGTGGAGACTGCTCCTCACAGTTAGGTGTTTGCCGTGCTGATGACATCACAGCCTTCAGGGCTGTGATGTTCTCAGCAGGCAAACACGTAGCCTTAGGCTAGGCTTGAGATGTGAGCAAACAACAAGGCAGGATGAGTCACTTGATATGACGTCAATACAATCAGTGGTGTGTTGTATCAGTGAGTGTGGGGCATACAGTGCCCGGTGTTCAAGGAGCTCATAAATCATTGATCATAGGTATTTTCATAATGTCTGTTGAGCATATTCAGCAATGTAATGGGGGCGGAGCCCCAATGCCCTCATAGAAAAACCGCCACTGGGAGTGGGCAAAAGAACAATGGATTTAACCCAGATCTTTTGACTGGGGAGAATGTTTGCATTGTCAGCATTCCATCCATCATTTGTTTGCTGTAACACTTTTTGCCCTAAGTGGAATGGGTATGCCCAGACGTGGGTCCCTTGCTCACTGTGCCAGTGGATTCAAGCTAACCTGGCTAAAATAGGGTGACATGCCCTGAAACCGGTCCAGAGAGGACCTGGCCTAGGCAGTTCGGTCTGGACTGTTCCCATGGAGCACAGGGTCAAGACTGATTTGCACATGGCTAGGTCTAAACTGGGGTGGCGTAGTGGGCAAAAGAACGATGGATTTAACCCAGATCTTTTGACTGGGGGAGAATAGTTGCATTGTCAGCATTCCATCCATCATTTGTTTGCCGTAACACTTTTCGCCCTAAGTGGGATGGGTTTGCCCAGACGTGGGTCCCTTGCTCACTGTGCCACTGGATTCAAGCTAGTCTGGCTGAAGAAGTGTGACATGCCCTGAAACCGGTCCCAGGATGCTTGTTTCTGGTCCAGAGAGGACCTGGCCTGGCAGTTCCGTCTGGACTGTTCCCATGGGGGACAGGGTCAAGACTGATATGCATATGGCTGGGTCCAAACTGGGGTGGCGTAGTGGGCAAAAGAACGATGGATTTAACCCGGATCTTTTGACTGGGGGAGAATGTTTGGATTGTCAATTTGTCAGCATTCCATCCATCATTTGTTTGCCGTAACACTTTTCGGCCTAAGTGGGATGGGTATGCCCTGAAGTGGGTCCATTGCTCACTGTGCCACTGGATTCAAGCTAGCCTGGCTGAAGAAGGGTGACATACCCTGAAACCGGTCCCAGGATGCTTGTTTCCAGTCCGTAGATGACCTGCCCTGGCAGTTCGGTCTGGACTGTTTCCATGGGGCACAGGGTGAAGACTTATTTGCATATGGCTGGGTCTAAACCGGGGTGGCGTAGTGGGCAAAAGAACGATGGATTTAACCCAGATCTTTTGACTGGGGGAGAATGTTTGCATTGTCAGCATTCTGTCCATCATTTGTTTGCTGTAGGGCTATACATCAAAGCAGGTGTTCAGTAAACAGCAGTCCAGCAGCGTGGTAGTCCTGTAGCAGCAGAGCCTTTTTTTCTTCTTGACAGAGAGGTCACAGGTCCAGAAGTATTATGCAGTCATGGTGTCAGAGGTCAAATAATGTTCTTTTAATTGCTCAGAGTTCCTCCCTTCCTGCGCTGGCTAAAGACTCACTGAGGGAGGGTATGCAGACCTCTGTGTGTGGACAGGACACAGACTATTCAGATGTAACTGTACGGTTGAGCCCACATCTTCCCTCCAATCTTCCAGGATGCCCTTCAAGTCACACCTAAGCTCCCTTTGTGTGTGGCTGTCCGGAGGAATGCATAAAGTCCAGCTGTCACCCAACCCAGACAGAAGAGACAGGCAGAAGCACCAAATGGCTAAAGTAAGAAAATATGAGTTTCTAAAAGTGGCGTTTTCAGAATTGCAATTTAAGATCCGACTTCACCATCAGTTATGATTTTAAAATGGGATTTCACAGACACCAGACTTCCCATTCGGAAATCAAACTTATCAAATTTAATAAGATCATCCCAATGTTATCTTATGGGAGAGACTTATATGTATTAAAAAAGAAGGTTTGGGCATTGCAAGAGGTTTAACTTGCCAGGTTGACATGGCAGTTTAAAACTGCCACGCAATCTCTGCAGTGGCAAACCTAAGAAATGGTTAAGGGCTACTTAAGTGGGTGGCACAATCAGTGCTGCAGGCCCACCAGTAGCATTTAATTTACAGGCCATGAACACACATAGTTCATGTTACCATGGATTTATCTGTAAATTAAATATGCCAATTTGGGTATGAGCCAGTGTGAACCACGTTTAGAGGAGAAAACATATGCAGTTTAGCAGTGGTTAGCAATGGTATAGTGCTCAGCCAATCAATCAATCTATCAATCAGTTTTATAAAGCACTGCTCCTCACCCCTGAGGGTATCCAGGCACTGAGGTATAGTTGGTCTCAGTGAAAGAGCCAGGTCTTGGCTTGTGGCTTAGCTGAGCAGCAAGATGACTGCTAGCTAAGAAAGCTGTTCCGACGGAACAATATCTGCCATTAATCCTTGCTATAGGGGCGGACTGAAAGGCTAAATTAGACAGCAACAGGCCCAAGAATGTGTGATCCCTAGACCCAGGGATATCAGAGGACCTCAGAATACGATGATCGGAGAGGATGGGCCTACCCTACAGCCTGAGCCTAATGGGGAAAGTAGCGAGGGTAGCGCACGCCAGTCCTCATGGTGAAGAATCTGGCTTCTGGCTCGGGCTGAGCCGGATTCCTGGGAGCAGTTCACTGATAGAATATCGATAGCCATACAAAAATATTGATGCAAAAATATCGATGTCAAAAATATCAACATCCTATATTTAAAATTGTAATTACAAAAATGTCGAAACCAAAATATCGATGTGAAATATATAGATGTACAAAATATTGATTTTTAATTTAAATAAAAATTAATGGTAAATATATTAAATATTAAAATTAACTTAATTATTTTTAGATTTAATAGACATTTAAACAAATATATTAAAAGAAATCTAATTAAAAAATATTTAAACATACATATATAAAATGTAATATATACATATCTATTTCCTTTAAAACAAATATTAAACTATTAATTTTAATGTATTTTATATTTTTATAAATATATAAAAATGTACTAATAAATATATATATTTACATACACTTATAACATAATATCTAATAAAAAAACATTATATTATAAATTAAAACATTAAAATATGTAATAGTCTTTCAAATTAAATTTTGCACTCCAGTGAGAGCAACAGTAGAGTAAGTGTTGGATAGCGGAGGGGTAAAACTTAATATTCCCACTCCAGTAAGTAAAATAGTACAGAAAATGTTGGATAGCGGAGGGGTGAAAATTACTATCCTCACTCCAGTGAGTGCAACAGTAGGAAAAGGTTGGATAATGGAGTGGTAAAACTTAATATTCCCACTCCAGTAAGTAAAATAGTACAGAAAATGTTGGATAGCGGAGGGGTGAAAATTACTATCATCACTCCAGTGAGTGCAACAGTAGGAAAAGGTTGGATAATGGAGTGGTAAAACTTAATATTCCCACTCCAATGAGTGCAACAGTAGGGAAAATGTTGGATAGAAGAGGCATAAAAATTACTAGACCCCCTCCAGTGGGTGCAACAGTAGGGTAAATTGTTGAGTAGCGGAGAGGTAAAAATTACTATTCCCAATCTTGTGGTTGCAACAGTAGGGAAGGTGATGGATGGCGGATGGGTAAAAAATTACTATTCCCACTCCGGTGGGTGCACAAGTAGGGAAACTGCTGGATAGCGGAGGGTTAAAAATTACTATTCCCACTCCAATGAGTTCAACAGTAGGTAAAGTGTTGGATAGCGGAGGGGTAAAAATTACTATTCCCACTCAAGTTTGTGCAACAGTAGGGAAAGTGTTGAATGAATGAATTAATGAATTTAATACTTCTATAGCGCTTTTGACTGAAAAGGGAAACCCTGATGGAAAAGAGGTCAGGCCGAATATATTGAAGGCGGAAGGCTAAGATTTTGGACAGAGCCAAGTTTTCAGGCTCTTACAGAATTCAGTCAGGGTTTCTGCTTGTCTTAGGTTCAGAGGGAGTTCATTCCAGAGGCGGGCGCCCACCACATTGAATGCCCTCCCTCCAGCCCTGGCCCATTGAAACCTGGAGACCGACAAAAGGCCGGCACTCGAGGATATCACCTAAATTTTTCCTGCATGGGAATAGGTCCCAGTTTGTGCACTGCTCTGAAAATCAGACATAAGGATTTAAAATGTATCCTTTCCCTAATAGGCAGCCAATGTAGCTCTCAAAGAGCCAAGGTGGAAGATGAACTGCGCGACCTATTGAGTGTCAATTTCGCCGCTGCAGACTGTACTCTCTGCCGGCCCTGGATGATGTAACGTGGGGCGCCCGAGTACAGAGAGTTACAATAATCCAGCCTGCTTAATACTGTGCTTCTTACCACCTCCGGGCGAGAGTCCATTGGTAGTAGCGGTAGTATTTTTCGTAGCAGCCGTATCAAGGAAAAGCATACATTAGCAGTCTTATTTGCATGAGACTCCGTCTGGAGGTTATCATCGATCCAAACCCCCAGGTTGCGTACTTTCTTGACCGGCGCTATAGGTCTCTCCTCGAGAGTGAGTTTGAGTTTACAAGGTAGAGGTTTAGGTATCCTTGCGGAGGAGCAATACAGCACCTCGGTCTTTCCGCTATAAAACTGAGCCAGCCAGCCGTGCATTGCATGCACTGCTGGAAGGTATCCAGGGAGATTGCATGTTCACCTTCTAAGGAGAATGCCAACTGAGTATCATCAGCATAGTTAACTAGGTTAACTCCAAAAGATTTAATAATAAGAAGCAAGGGCTGCAGGTATATATTGAACAAAATGGGGCTGATCGCAGAGCCCTGCGGCACTCCATATATTACCGGTGATTTACTAGAGGAAAATGGTGCTAAGGACACAACCTGCTGTCTCCCCGTCACGTAAGACTGGATCCATTGCAGTGCAGTGCTCGCCCCTTCACCCCCAGCCTCCTAAGTCTCTCCACTAGGATAGAGTGGTTTATCGTGTCGAATGCTGCTGACATATCGGGAAGCACTAAAACCGTGACATTCCCGTTGTCGGCACGCATTCGCAGGTTATCCATCATGGTGACAAGCGCCGTCTCTGTCCCATGGCCCGGTCGAAACCCAAATTGGTCTTTGTCAAGTAATAGATTTTCTTCCAGAAAACACGACAGTGTCCCACTGACTGCCTTCTCCAGGATTTTGACCGGATAGGGCAAAAGAGAAATTGGTCTGAAACTGGCCGGGATGGATCGAGGGTAGGTTTCTTAATCAGCGGGGTCACCACCGCCTGTTTCCAGCAGTCTGGGACAGATCCCTCCAACAGTGATTGATTACAAAACTGCCTCAGCCACGGGAGGGTTTCTTTGCCAAAAGTCTTTCAGAGATTCGGGGGGAGGGGATCAAGGGGAGATCCCGATGTGACACTGTTGGATAGCAGAGGGGTAAAAACTTAATATTTCCACAGGAGTCAGTATAAAATTAAAAACAAAAAAATTAACAACAACAACACAACAACACAAAAGATTTTAAAAAACAAAAAAAATAGAAAAGTTTTAATTATTACAAAAGATAGAAAAAGATTAGAATGTTAAAAGATCTAACAAATACCTAGAAAGATTATTTTAAAAACTAAAAAAAACTTAAAAACAAAAAACGATATTTGTAATAGAATTTTTTTATAAACAAAATCATTCAATATTACATACAATTATTTCCTACCCTATAACACCGCACAGTTCAAAACCCACATTTAAGATTTTTTTAAATGTACCTCCATAATTAACATATTAAATTATCAATCAAACAAATATTATTAATTTTAAAAACAATAAACAAATGCACATTAAATTAGTCGCCAAATGTTACCACTATAAAACAAAAACACAAATACAAAATAACAATAAATACTTACCATAGATATTTATCAATTGATAAATTAATATTATTAATCAACTAATTATTAATTATTTAAACATTAATTACTTTCCACCCTCTACCTCAAGAAACACCACAACTCTCACCTAAAAATCATTTTACAATTTCCATAACTAATTTTACAATAATAAATTAATATCAATTAACAACTTAATTAATTTTAAAAATGTTTCTTCCCATCCTTTACCACGATAAACCCCATAACATACCTCAAAAATTAATTACACATTTGCCATATTTTAATTTTAATTAATTAATTAGCATTGATCAACAAACAATTATTAGTTAATTATAAATAAATTACTTCACACCGTATTCTCCTATAAACCCCACCACCCACTCCTTAAGAAATTACACAATTAACATATTTAATTACAAATAAATTCATTAATAATAATTAGCAACCAACGAATACATATTTAATAATACAATAACTCCCACAATTAAAACTATACAATATAAATTAAATACATACTGATACATAAAAAACGTATAATTAATTTAGTATAATTAAATTACTTCCCACCCTATTCCCCTATAAACCCAAAACCCACTCCTAAAAATCACACAATTAACATAATTGACAAATAATTATTAAAACATTAACAACCAATTAATAAATAATCAATAATGCATTATTTCCCACAATTAAGACAATGAAATCAATTATAAATAAATACTAATCTATTAAAAATAATCATTAATTTATTATACTCAAATTACTTCCCACCCTATTCCCCTATAAACCCACAACCCGCTACAAAACTTAAAAACGCTAAATATAATTAACATAAAATTAATAACTACTAAAAATGTAACAAACACATTAAAAAAACTAAACAAATTCTTATATAAAAAAATCACCTACTTTTAAAATACATACTAAAATACATAACACTAATTAAAACATCAATATTTTAAACAACTATATTTTTGCGAACAATATTAACAACTTCGATATTTCCTAAAACGATATTTCTCACCTGCAGGTCGATATTCTTGACTACGATATTCTTCTTGTCGATAGTTCTGTATAAAAATATATCACACTCGATATTTGTGTATGTTGACATTTTAATCTCGATATTCTGTCTGTACACCCACAGGAGCATGAGCTGAGACATAACCACACAAGGAGGTGAGGTGTTCACCCCTGCATGTGCTGACAATGCTGGACTGAGGGTGTGTGCTGGGGGCGAGGCCATGACTGCTGCTGCTGTGGGCCATGTTGACGCCACCTTTACAGAGCTGTTACCTGCAACAATAGGAGAGTAGACTCAGAGGCAGTTCTGGACGGGCCGCAGGTCCAGCGAAAGTGAAGATCCTGCAGTTGACGGTCCGGAGGGAGGTCCAGTGAAGTGATCCGGGCCGCCGAGGACGAGACCCCAGTGTACGCACGGCTCCCAATCTTGGTGAGGCCGGACGCAAGACTCGAGGTGGGTGAAACACATGCATAGCTGCCATGGGCCTAATGACAGAAATAAAAACAGCCGCAATATCTGCCCTTACAGGAGAACACTGGAGAACTCTGACCAGCCTCTACCCTACTGGCGCTATTGATCACAAATTATGGAGCTGAGCGCCTTTTGGGTCCGGAAACCAGAAGATCAAGTCCAGCCATGATATTGTACACTCAATAGCATTGAAGAGCAGAATTACCTATGCTGCTCTCGATGACAACGTTGTGTACGTGACCAAGAGTGAGACTCCCTCGTGAAGACTGAGACATAGCCAAAACAAGTGTAGATACCAATACTCCAAACAATCCTAGTGGGAGGTTGCTCAATACGCTACATTAGCTGACCAAGATAGTTGAGTCAGTAACACATCTACACTAAGTGAAACACAGGCATGACTGGCTGGCAGTGACAGGGATCTGCTGAGAAATGCTTGGCGCCTTGTTTGGGAGGCGATCCCGGTGCAGAGGTGGGATAAGCCACTTTGCAAACCATGTGAATCTCTACATCAAGCACACTGAGGCTGCCCATCCTGCTGTGCTAAAGTGAGAACTGGCTCCTATTTGCTGTGAAACGGCTCTCCTGGCCTAAGCAGGTAGTAGAAACATTCACCCACCACAGGCCCGGGCAGAATGGGGAAAAATGACTCCAAGCAAACTAAATTGACATTCAACAATAAAAGACTCACACCACAAAACTGAAGCAGTGGCGGAACCAGTTTCCTAGTAGGGCCACAGAGAAGACTCTGATCACCAAGAGGAAGATATTCACAATATACTACTGGAAGTCAAAACAAGTCTCAAAGCAATAGACACAAAACTAGATAAACTCACCTCCCAGATGGATCAAGTTCGAAAATGTGTAGACACTCATGAATTGCGAATAGACCTGCTCGAAAATAGATCTTCAGAATCAAAGGAACACTTGCTGCAAATGGAGGTCCTAAGCATAATCAAAGCGAAAAATGAGGATTTGGAGGCCCGCTGCAGAAGAAACAATGTACGTATCACTGGCACACCAGAGACCAGTGCAATATCTAAAATGGAGACATGTCGAGAGTCTGCTACATGAATTGTTTCGTTAGAATCTCCCTGCATTGTTTATTGTTGAGAGAGCACATTGCTCTCTAGCCCTAAGCCCCCATTTGGAGCTGCCCCTAGACCAACACTGGCGAGACTGCTTAACTATCAGGACCCGGACGCAATCCTGCACTAGCAAGGGAAAAGGGAAGCATCAGCCTTCAAGGAAACAATATCTACTTTTATCCGGACTTCATGCCCACAGTTCAAACTGCCCACCGCAAATTCACCCCTGTCAAGGGGATCCTGCAGCAGGTCAGGACCTCCTATGCACTCCTATATCCAGCCAAGCTAAAAGTAATATATGACCGCTCGGAAAATTACTTTACTGATGCCAAGTCGGCCCTAGAAATTTGCTAAGCACATAGGTAACTATAAAAGCTCTCCAGCCCATGAAATACGGGAGATGACCAACGCTGCGCTTAGTGACAATGACTAATCTCCAACAAGAAGTCAGCACTGGATAGGAACTCCATACTGCAAAATGGTTGATAAGAGATTGGGGCAGTGCGCGATGGCTGCTAAACTGTACAGTGAACATTCCTTTACTCCACCGTTGATGTCCACGTATGAATGAAACAGTTAAAACCCCTTAGCTATTGTTCTATAAATCAGCCACCCTGTCAAATTGTAGGAAAGTTCCCCGGCGACCCCATGCCTCCATCTACCATTGGTTTCCTAGCTTATTTATGTTTGTAGTGTTGTTATACACACAATTAGTTGGGTGGAATTAATTGCACAACCAAATTGGGGGGTTGGTTTGGGTGGAGGGGAGGGAAGGGTACCTGATATCTATTTCCTTCAAGAGACACATATGACCAGTACAGCGTCCAATAAATTGCGGCATAACTGATGGGGAGATGTATATGCATCTCAATACGCCAGGGAATTGATTGGTCTGAGACACAATCCCAGACAGACCTGGAGGGCAGACACCATTATATTGGGGGGCATGCTTGGGAATACCAAAGTCACCATGGTAGCGGTCTATGGCCCAAACACAGATGACTCAGAATTTTTTAATACACTCTGGTCTAAAGTTGTAGTGCTCATGTGCGATACTATCATCGGGGTGGGGATTTTAATGCCATACTAAAAGACACAATTGACAGGCTGGACTCCTTGCAAAGCCTACACTCCAGAGTGAACAAGGCTCCGAATATGATTATATCTGACAACGACATAGTAGACATTTGGCGGCAGCGCAATCCCAGGAAAAGGGGGGGCACCTGTATTACGACACAACACAATGCCTGGTCTAGGCTGGATTTCGGGCTGGTGTCAGGGGAAGTGGCGGCATGGACTGAAGATGCTGGACACCTGCCAAGGACTCTGTCTGATCACACCCCCTGTCTCCTCAGATTGATGTTTACATTATCCCCCTGTCGTGAGTTTGCCTGGCGACTTCCGCCCATGCTTTATTATACACTGCATTTCGAGAAGAAATACGTGGGAACATAATTGAATACTTTACCCTCAATCAGGGATTCATATTATCCCCCTCAACACTATGGGAAACCTTTAATCAGTAATTAGGGGTAAGTGCATTGCTAGACAAGCAGGGGTTCTAAAATCTATCAAACAACCACTCATAAATTTGGAATCCTATAGTTAGGACATTGAACATCAATGATCCGGGTCCAACTTGCGCCCATTACGCAAAAATGTCAGAAGCACATCAGGAGGCAAAATTCATGGGAACATACGCCTCCGCTAAAAGGTATGGTGAGGGCGATCACCTGGGAAAAACGCCCGCTAATATTCCTAAACCTTCACAAAGTGCACCCTATATTGTAGAACTCCTAGATGCAGACTCCAGGCCAGTTAGGGGCCCACGGGAAATACTTGAGCAATTAACTAACTTTTATGCTACACGATACACTTCTACGTCCCCAGATATAGCTGAAAAGCTCACAACATATCTGGACTCTTTTAACTGTTATGGCTAAGCAGGGCACATAGGGCATACCTTTACGACCCATTGACTACTGTAGACATAATATAGGATATCAACGGCTTACCAATTGAGAAAGCTCCATGATTAGACGGCCTGACAACTTCATTCTATAAATACTATGCCTCACTCCTAGCACCCCACCTCATGTAAATGTACCAGGAATCACTGGAACAGTGTTTCCTCCCTCCCACCACACAGGAAGCAGTGATACTAACGCTGCTCAAACCTGGAAAGGCCCTGGATCAATGTGTCTCAAACCGGCCTCTAACGCTCATAAATATTGATAAAAAGATTTATGCAAAACTACTTGCAAATAGATTACAACCTCTTCTCCCCTTCATAGCCAGACTGGATCAATCGGGTTTTATACCCAGACGATCCACTGCACACAATTTTCTCTGTGTTACACTACCTGGTTCCCCAGACACTCACCTTGGCCGTGCTATTGGACACCACCAAAGCTTTTGACTCTTTTGAATGGTCATATCTCTTTTCCATTCTAGCCAGATCAGGAATCAGCTCCCTCTTCATGAAGCAATTCGAACCACTATACTCAACACCTAGGTCGGTATGTAAATGGTCTGCTTTCGCCCTCTTTCTCCATCACATGAGGCACCAGACAGGGATGCCCTCTATCACCCCTCCTATTTGCCATAGTTATGGAGCCGCTTGCAGCAAGAGTTAGACAACACCAAACAGCAAGATTTCTGGGCTTTTCATCTAGGGGGTTGGTCATCTCGCTACATGCTGATGACATCACAATATAATTACGGGACCCCAGAGAGAATATAAACCCTGTGCTCTGAATAAGTAATACGTTTGGTGGTTTAACAGGTATACAGATCAACTGGTCTAAATCAACTCTATTCCCATTTACGGACTCCACAGTGCCATTCGAATTAGACTACCCTGTTCAGTGGGCTTGCAGCCCGGTTAAATACCTGGGCATTTGGTAGAGCTGCGATTTTCAGGAGCAATGGTATATGAACTATGGGTGCACTGTTGCCTAGCTGGAGGGGATAATAGCCATCTGGTCTAAATTCCCATTATCGCTGTCCTGGAAAATAGCAATTGCCAAAATGATTGTCCTCCCTAAATTATTATACATTTTCATGAATCTGCCTTTGCCTCTAACCCAGGCCACCTTGAAGACACTGCTTTCCCTCATGATTTCCCCAGTCGGGGCAGGCAAACAGGCCTGCATATCCTGGGAGATTCTTACGCTACCGCTTGCTCAGGGTGGCATGAGCGCACTAGATATCCCCCTCTATGCCTACTGCGCTCAGGCATCATTGGGTATATGCAACATGTTTTGAACCTCAAGTGGCAGTAGAGACTGACAAAGCAGCCCGCCTCCACTATCTGTTGCCTTATATCAAGCACACAGGTGGCACAGCAATGAAGTTAACACAAACAAAACACTGCGGTGGGCCTAGGATGGGCTGCACAACAGAGCTGATGTTCCGATATTATATGCCCCATCCATACCCCTTGCTCAAAATCCACAAATGCCCCTATTAGAGGACAATAGAAATGTGGGAAAAACACTAAATCTTGTCATCAATACAATTGCGGACTTATACCCAGACGACACAGGTATGGCCATCCCTCCACCAATGCAGAGAACTGCATCAAGGTTCTCCAACCTCCTACTGTATTATCGCATCCGAGCAACATGTTGTCAAATTCACAACAAATTTCCAAACCCTCCAACTACCCTGCTGGCCCTCAAACAAATACTAACCGACTAACCCACGCACAAACTCATTACTCGCCTCTGTAACACTATGCAACGATCCTCATCTGTGGTGCAGCCAGTAGCACAAGACGGATGGAATTCTGAGTTAGGTGAGCCTATGATGGATGAGACCAAACACCTCTGGTGGGGCTGCTGGGATATTCACAAGCAGCCCCGATTGCAACCCGACATCTTCTGGACATGCTTCTTCTCTTAGCAAAATGCAGAGTTGCTATACACTGGGGAAAGCCCAATGTTCCTCCCATTAAAGCCTGGGTGCTGGATATCACATTTTGTCAGGAACAATTGACCGCATTCTGGGATCTGCTGCCATTGGCATCCAGACCCAGAGAGATATGGGAGCAGCTCCTGACATGGCAAATCACTCTTAACTCGGACCAACCCTACCCACCTTTACTAATATTACACACACTAGAACATGTCCCATGTCTAGAGTTCCCCAGACACCTAAATAACATCACCAGCAAATCCTGCTCTTTACTCACCACAGCAACAGTTATGTGGTTATACATAACCTTCCACAGCTACCAAATGCCATTGTATGATTGGCTATTTTTTTTAAAAGACTCTAATGTGTACCCCACAGATGTCTGATTATACTGTCTTGCTAGTTTTTTTGTTGAAGTTGTTGTTTCGATTACTGATGGCACTAGCATGATATAAGTTGCCAAATGCTGGCAACTGCAGAGATGTATTTAAGAATATTAAATGCCAATAAATACAATAACAAAAATTAAAAGAGCCAGGTTTTGTGTTTTCTTCTGAAATCCATCAGGAACGGTGATGTTTATAGGTGGAGGTGTAGGTTGTTCCAGGCCTTCGTGGTGAGATAGGAGAAGGCAAGGCCTCTGATGTGGCTGCGGCTGATGCGGGGTGTATTAGCTAGGACCAGACAGGTGGAGCACAGGTGTCTGGTGGTTTAGTGGGCATTCACATTGGGGTTGAGGTAAGCTGGTTGCTGGTCATGCAGGGCTCTGTAGGCTTCAGTCAGGAGCTTGATGGGGAGCCGGTGGAGGTTCTTGAGGTGAAGGATCTAGGGAGGTTGAGGATAAGTCCGGCTGCTGTGCTGCATTCTGTATGTTTTTGAGTCTCTTGAAAAGTTGAGTGGTGATCCTGTAGTAGAGAGCATTTCCGTAGTTGAGCTGGTTAGTAACAAGAGCCAGGTGTTGACGAGGATCAATTAGAAGACTTTGCAGAGAATGCAGAGGTCTGGAAGCAGGAGTTTGCAAATGAGGTAATTCTGGCAATTCTTGAAGAGTCTGGGTCAAAATTGGGGTGGCATATAGACCAAAAGAACAATTGAATAAATCCAGATCTCTTGAATGGGGATGAGTGGTTGAAATGTTTCAGCACTCCATCCATCATCTTGTTATGTTTGCTATGTTTGCCCCAATTGGCCAATAGTATGCCCAGACCTGGGTACCTTGCTTGCTGTGACACTAGATTCAAGCTAGCCTAGCTGATGAGGAGTGAAACCCTGAAACCAGTCACAGGATGCTTGTTTCTACTTTAGGGAATTGCCTGGCTTTGCAATTTGGACTGGACTGTTCTCATGAGGAGAAGGGCGACGACTGATTTACATAAGGCTGGGCCCAAACTGGGGGGGGGGGGGGCAGAGTGAGCAAAAGAACTATGAATTAAACCTGGATCGCTTGACTGGTGGAGAGTGGTTGAAAAGTTTCAGCACTCCATCCATCATTCTGTGTTTGCTCTGTTCACGCTAAGTGGCCAAGGTTATGCCCACACGTGGGTCCCTTGTTCGTTGTCTTACTGGTTCAAGCGAGCCTGGCTGACTAGCAGGTATACCCTGAATCCCGCCCTAGGATGCTTGTTTCTGGTCCAGGGAGGACCAGGCTTGACAGTTCAAACTGGGCTTTTCCCATGAGGAGCAGGGTCAAGACTGATTTGCATGTGGCTGGGTCCAAACTAGGGTGGCATAGAGAGCAAAAGAAGAATGGATTGAACCAAGATCTCTTGACTGGGGGTGAGTGGTTGAAAAGTTTCAGCACTCCATCCATCATCTTGTTGTGTTTGCTATGTTCGCCCTAAGTGGCCAAGAGTATGCCCAGACATGGGTCCCTTGCTCTCTGTGCCACTAGATTCAAGCTAGCCTGGCTGATCAGAGGCGATACCCTAAAACTGGTTCCAGGATTCTTGTTTCGGGTCCAGGGATGACATGGCTCGGCAGTTCCGGCTGGACTGTTCCCTTGAGGAGAAAGGTCAAGACTGATTTGCATAAGGCTGGGCCCAAACTGGGGGGGCAGAGTGAGCAAAAGAACTATGGATTAAACCTGGATCGCTTGACTGGGGGAGAGTGGTTGAAAAGTTTCAGCACTCCATCCATCTTCCTGTGTTTGCTCTGTTTACCCTAAGTGGCCAAGGTTGTGCCCAGACGTGGGTCCCTTGTTCGTTGTCTTATTGGTTCAAGCTAGCCTGGCTGACTAGCAGGTATACCCTGAATACGGCCCTAGGATGCTTGGTTCTGGTCCAGGGAGGACCAGGCTTGACAGTTCAAACTGGGCTTTTCCCATGCGGAGCAGGGTCAAGACTGATTTGCATGTGGCTGGGTCCAGACTAGCTAGGGTGGCATAGAGAGCAAAAGAAGAATGGATTGAACCAAGATCTCTTGACTGGGGGTGAGTGGTTAAAAAGTTTCAGCACTCCATCCATCATCTTGTTGTGTTTGCTATGTTCGCCCTAAATGGCCAAGAGTATGCCCAGACATGGGTCCCTTGCTCTCTGTGCCACTAGATTCAAGCTACCCTGGCTGATAAGAGGTGATACCCTAAAACTGGTCCCAGGATTCTTGTTTCGGGTCCAGGGAGGACATGGCTTGGCAGTTCCGGCTGGACTGTTCCCATGAGGAGAAAGGTCAAGACTGATTTGCATATGGCTGGTTCCAAACTTGGGTGGCATAGTCAGCACAAGAACAATGGATTAAACCCGAATCTCTTGACTGTAGGAGAGCAGTTGAAAGGTTTCAGCACTCCATCCATCATCTTGTTGTGTTTGCTATGTTTATCCTAAGTCACCAAGAGTATGCCCATATGTGGATTCCTTGCTTGCTGTGCCACTGGATTCAAGCTAGCCTGTCTGATGAGGGGTGATACCCTGAAACCCATCCCAGGATGCCTATTTCCAGTCTAGGGAGGGCCTGGCTTGACAATTCAGGCTGGACTGTTCCCATGAGGAGCAGGGTCAAGAATGATTTGCACATGCCTTGGTCCAAGCAGGGGTGGCATAGTGAGCAAAAGACAGATGGATTGGACTGGTGAGTCTACAGTCAAGGATTATTGCAAGGTTGTGGACATGGTCTTTGGGACCCAGCTAAGGGGCCTACCACCTGTTGTCCCACTGGGAGGTGTTCTTCCTGAAAATCAGCACTTCTCAGAGTCCAATTGCCTATAACAATGAGGCCAGAAAAGGGGAGAAGGAAGGCAAAAAGTTCATGGTGACCCTTCAGAGAGAGCCATTTTCCAACAGCACGTTCACTGTATCAGGACTAATCAATAGGAAAGCATTGGGATAAAATATTAAATCTTACAATGATTTCTTGGCTAAAGAAAAACTACACAATTAATTCTTGGACTTTTTTTAACAGTTATTACAATCACAATTCACATGGTAAGTCAGATTTGTAATAAAAACTTTTGAAAATTTACTTTTAGATAATTGCCTTTTCCATGCCTAAAGCCTCTAGAGGGTCATTTGTAGGTGTTACCTGGCAGTTGAATATCCCCCCTGATGAGGTTTGAAAACTGCTCTCATAGTAGGAAAATGGGCTTGGGTGTGGGGAGGTATTTATTTTCCTCTTGCAGGATGACTACCTAGGCAATGCCCAGGAACCTTGTTAACTTAAAAGAGGCCTATCCTGTCTCAGACAAATGTTAGCTGATACCCTCCTATGTGCTCCCAGCTAGACAAGTGCCAATCCCAGCAGGAGAGGAGCTGCACCCAAAACTGGTTTATAGTGACCACAAAGAAGGGGATGTTCATTTCCCTGGCCATACCTCTGGGGTTGGCACACAAGCTCTGTACAAGGAAGAAGGATTCTGCCAGGTTGCTTTAGGTAGAGAGAGTGCTGGTCCTAGTCCTCTCAACAGGGTTTGATCATACTTTTTTGCTGAATTTGTTTTTTGTTGGCCTTAGGACTCTGAGCACTTTACCACTGTGAAACAGTGCTACAAAGCATGTGCTCTTTCCTCGAAACATGGTAATATTGGCTTATCCTCATTCTGCAAATGTAATTAAATTATAAGTCCCTAGTGAAGTGGTAATATATGTACCCAGGGCCTGGTAATGAAATGTTACTAGAGGGTACTGGACAGCCTGGAGGGCATGGAGCAGTTTATTTAAAAGGTAGGACATGTACTTTCAAGTTTTTCCAGTCTTGGTAGTAAAAACATCTTAAAATGGTTTTTCACTACTGCAAGGCCTATCTCTCCCAGAGGATAATATTGGAGATACCAGGTAAAAAGCCCTATTGTATGGTAAAGTCTGGTTTTTGGCCATCATTATAAAAGTTTCACTTTTAAAAAGTTAACATTTTTCTACCATCAGCCTTTTTGTGCCTACAGCTTGGCCTAGGCTCCCATGACTTGGTGTAGCTGACAGTTAGACTTTGCGAATTCCACCCAGGAATTCACACAATATAGCAGGGTGCCTGGATGGCCCATCTGCTAGTAGGATAGGGGAAAAGCTGAGCACAGCCCCACTTACACCTGAATGGGTTGCGTCCTGTCTCCACTCAAAGAGCCTAACAACTCTGCGTTGTCACTCCAGCAAGCTTGGCACCAGGGCAAGGGAAGCAGAACATGTCATGCACTTCAAAGCCACTGTCTAGAAGCTTTTTCCAACTTATAGAACAAGGGCACCAGGTTATAAAAGATGGACCTCAGACACCACCACTTCAGTACACTTCTGGACCTATGGATACTCTGCCAGGAAGAATGACTACTGTGGTGGTGAAAGGACTGACACTCTGCTGCACTGCACTCTTTGGAATCCTTCTTCGCTGTAATAGCCTGCTGCCTATTGCCCTCCTGCATAGATGAGAAGGATTGGACCAGCATCTCTTTAACTTAGAAGCCAGATTGACTTCAAGGGCTAGTTGGCTGTAATCCTGTTTCTAAGCCTAAGGGACATAACAGCCTTCTAACAACCTTGCTCCTGGGCTCTGGCACGTGTGAATCTACGCTCCCAAGTGGTGCCACCTCAGTCCTGGACTCTTGGAAGTGATCCTGTGGTTTTTTACTAGCCTGTGGATCCAGTGGAACCGATGCATCTCCTCTACTGCACAAAGCAAACCAAAGTAGAACTAACACAATGCTGCTGCTACATAGATTGGACCCACTGCAAAGACCTGCATCACAGCCCGCTGCCAAATAAACCCCGTCACTGTGCGAAGCATCCCAGTCACAGGCCTTTGCTTCCCTTGTTAAAAGCTGCCTTGTTTTTCCACTCTGAACTGCGCATCGCAGCCACACTACCTGCTTGGAATCTGTGTATTGGCCTGTCTGATCGTCACCACCTTGATGCTGGAGTTCGCATTGCAAGCCCCATCAATGGGATACCTATTGACGACTCAGGCCCTCGCATCACTGCCTTTCCGCTTCTAGGAACCAATGCATCATCTCGGATAGAGGATTCATCTTTGACATGGACCCACACAACGCCCTGTAAACAAGGCTTGAAGGTATTGTGTTCAGCAGGCCCAACTGGGTCCCTGTAGCCAGCCCGTGCTCCATCGCAGTTGACCTGAACTCGTCATTTTGTCAGAGTCATACTTGAACGGATATCCACAGTTGGCGCTTTTTTTGCCTTTTGCTTTTTATCTACAAAACACCTAAAAATTATATATTTCTGGTTCTACTAACTGGCTTTTTGCCCTTTTGGTTTTGTTTCAATTACAAAATGTAACTCACATTTTTCTAACCTTATGTGGAACTCTCTCATTGTTGTGGAGTTTTCACAGTTTTACTGTTTGAAGTGTTGCACAATTACTAGGGCTCACTTCCTAGTAAACCAACAAGCCTGTTTCTTACACTTGTGAACAGTGCCATTGTTACAGGGTTCCCACTAGAAAAGATAGGACTGCGTATTAGGATGACAGTACTTCAGAATGTAGGACTGAGTCAATCTAGAACATCAGAAAATGTCATCCAAACACCTAGCTAGCTCACAGTGCCTAACCCCAACCCCTACCCTTTCTGGGATGGCAGGTGATTTTGTCAACCATTAATATGTCATGCTGATCCCCAAGGGAAACATTGAAACAGATCTTACACCTTTGTTGTTTTCTTATGCATGCCCAAGGTAAACACAAGAAAGATACATTTATTAAAACAATCGCAATCTTGCATCGAAAATAAGCCATGATTATTAAACGTATAAAGCAAAGCAATGTAACCAGCATTTTACATGGTGAAGATAATAAACAGTCCATCCAATGCAGCTTCATTTGTATACATATATATTGCTACCTATCACTACCCCTACTCTAAGAGCATACCGAGTGTAACCTCTGTCCGATCTCTTAGGTTAGCCTGAACCCCCATACCTGGATAACTAGACCAGGGAATCAGCCTGAAGTGGAATTGGCAATCCCATAAGATGGAAGAGCAGCACCAGCAGAGCTGTATCTCAAACACAGTATTCCTTCCAGGACCATTGAGGCTGGAGTGCCCCTCTCACTGTTTATATAATAAAACCACTGTGCTAGATGTACAGCTCTGATGCAATGATATGTGTGGATGCTAGTGCACAGAACATGACATCCGTGGAAGGTCAATTAGCAGGACTGATCTCTTGAACTCATTGTACCGGAGATCATCGAATGTGTGACAGTCAGAACTAGTTTTGCACACATGCACAAGCTAATTTTCTAAGTCTTCAAAGTCATATTCTTCTTCTGTCTCAGCAAATTGTTTTAGAAACTTCACAGGTTCAGCAGTTAAAGCTCCAAGCTTTGTTCCAATTTTGCTCATAGTGTTGTCACCCATAAGAATATGTGTCTTGATAAGAGCACTGTTCATCTCTGGCTCAAGTTTATTGTACAGAATATGAAGCAGGATTAAGTGTCGTTTCTCACATGTTTCATGATCTATCCATAACTCTGACAATCCTTCACTTATGAAAATTGCAACAAATCTAAGTAACACAATAATATCTGTGTTATTTGAAAGTGCAATTCCTCAATTGGAACTATTTTGAACAGCCCACTCACCATGCAGCACAACACAAAGGTCAGCTTCCTGCAATTTGTTGTTAAGTTCTTGAACAATATGGCTCATACCTTTTCGATATATCAGGGCACCAGCTCTTCATTGACAATCATTCCACTTGCTACAATTGGAGATTCAGTGTTCATTGAAGCATCAGCAAAGTGTTGGTGAGTTAACATCTTCAGGATCATCTTTTTCTATGCTGATGACCAGAATGTATCAAGTTACACAGCTATAGGTGTCAAATTTCTGATGCTGGCAAGGTCAATTGTTCGACTTATAGACTTTTATCTGATTCTCTCACATTCGTTGACAGATAGTTCAAGAGAAATGTCAAAGACAATGTGCAGTTCTTGCAAGGTGCAGGTGCATACTGACTTTGATATTTGTAAAACAGTCTGAACTACCTCGTTGAGGTTTTGCATGAATTAAATCTTGACCATTGGCAATTGTGACATATAGTCCACAACAACAGCAGTTTTCAATGAGAACACCTTTTTGAATTGAAAGTCTTCTGGTGAAAGTGTTTTTTGGGAGCTCTTGTATGAGATGGTGTTTCACTGGTTAGGTTGCAACATCTTCATCAAAAAATGTGTTTGTTGAAAGATCATGCGACAGAATGTTCTTGATAAATTCACATCTTTTTTTGTTACATCCATCTACTATCTGCTAGCGAAAGTTGGTGTTTTGTAACCTGTTTTGTAGTGGCTGGTTTGAGGAAACATTTAGTATGGTAATTAAAGCGAGGATGTTTGGCTTTGGTGAGTACGTTAAACCACTTCTTCTCTTTTAATAAAAATCTCTCCTGCTTCAGTTCTGTTCATAGTTTGGTCCATGTTCCAGGACAGCTAGTAGTGTGTCTTTATATCGTTATACCCTTATTGCTAAGTCACAAAGATGTGTACTCGCACAGGTGCAGACATTTCAAAGAGGTTAAATTGCAGCTGCATAAAATGAATAAGGTTGTCAATATGTTTATTAAAAAGTTCCCCTCTTTCTCCCACAAGTTTGCGGTGAGGAAAATTTTCAAGATGGTACATTAATTTTGCATTTGTAATCTCTCTGAAAACATTACAAACAGAAAGGACGTCATGATAAACTAGCTGGCATTGAGTAACATATTCACTTTTACGTGTCTGACCAACAATTGCCTTGGAGCTTTTCTGTGATCTATAGATCGTCTGTTCCAGTTTCATATCTGGAGCCACAGCATTGGACCTTCCCTCTTTCTACTTCTAGCTTCTTCACTCTTTCAAAATGCTAGGACCCATTACTAAGGTAGTTTATAAAATCGAATTTGCAAAACAAAGTAATCAGTAACTCCACAGTCTTCATGTGCAGCTCCCAATCACTTTTCCATTCAGCATTTACCAAGTTGTTCACTGGAGCGATCATGTACAACATATTTCCCCAGTACTTGCTAAGTTCAGATTTTTCCTCACATTCTTTGAAAAACTCTACAAACTTGGTTTTTCAGGTTCTCTGATTTGGAACTGATTGTTTTGAACATTGCCTGTATATGCAATATGCCTTTTGAATGAAGTGCACTCTCTGCCTTGTACACTTCCGAGATAAGATATGTAGCACCTGATTTGTCATTCTTGTTTCAGAACAATTCCAACACAATGTTTCTAATGCCTCAGATATGACGAACATACCATGTAATGAACTAACATAATGGATTCGCGCAAAACTGATTGAATAGTTTTCCTTTCAAAGACTTCAGCCTCAATAAGTGCATCATCTATGCCACATCCACTGAGATAACCCTGCACACCACAAAGCAACTTTTATCATGTTGAAAATTCCCATCACTAGATAAAGATCATCAGACTCTACTGGATTGCTACAATACAGAAAACACCTTCATTGCAGAAAATTAGCAGGGTAGGCTGGTCTCCAAGCTGCAAAAACAACAGTTGATGGACAGAATGCAGAACATTGTCATACAGGGTCAAGACTGATTTGCATATGGCTGGGTTCAAACTGGAATGGTGTGGTGAGCAAAGAAACAATGGATTTAGGGCCAGACTATGTACTGGGGTGAATGTATGACATTGTCATGCATTCTGTCCATCAACTGTTGTTTTTGCATTTGTCACCCCGAGTGGTGAGGGTATGCTCAGACGTGAGTCCCGTGCTCTCCATTCCACTGGAATCAAGCTATCCTGGCTGATGAGGGCTGAAAGCCCGAAACCGGTCCTAGGATGCTTGTTTCCAGTTCATGGAGAACCTGGCTTGGCAGTTCGGGCTGGACTGTTCCCATGGGGCACAGGGTCAAGACTGATTTGCATATGGCTGGGTTCAAACTGGAATGGCATAGAGAGCAAAAAATGATGGATTTAGGCCCAGATCTCTGTACTGGAGTGAATGTATGACATTGTTCTGCTTTCTGTCCATCAACTGTTGCTTTGCATTTGCCACCCCAAGTGGGACGGGTATGCTCAGACGTGAGTCCCGTGCTCTCCATTCCACTGGAATCAAGCTATCCTGGCTGATGAGGGCTGAAAGCCTGAAACCGGTCCTAGGATGCTTGTTTCCAGTTCATGGAGAACCTGGCTTGGCAGTTCAGGCTGGACTGTTCCCATGGGGCACAGGGTCAAGACTGATTTGTATATGGCTGGGTTCAAAACGGAATGGCATGGTGAGCAAAAAAAACATGGATTTAGGCCCAGATCTCTGTACTGGGGTAAATGTATGACATTGTTCTGCATTCTGTCCATCAACTGTTGTTTTTGCATTGGTCTCCAAACTGAGTATGCAGATTTTAGAATGTTTTAAATCTGCGTATACTGTTACATAGTTTGTGGCCACAGATGGTATTACTGGTAAAAACCCAACCTTCTTCAGTGGGATGGCATTCTGGCAGATCAGAGCATCAATTCTAGGCCACAGAGGTACTGGCTTTATTTCATCCTCCAGTCCGCCCCGAATAAGCAATATGATAAATTAATTTAAATCAGCTTTGCGGACAGCAGAATCAGGAAGAAGAAGATCCATGTCCTTATCCACTTTGAAACTTTCTGGTAGTCCGGAATGTGTTGATGGCTCGTAGTGATTTTGCATACTTTGGCAAGGCATTTGGGTTATAAGTTTGCAGCTTTGTTTGTTTATGCCTACAACTATCACAGCATGCTTTCCAGAATGTTACTTAATTCATACAGTTTTGAAAAAGCACCATGGTAGTATCATGTGTGCTGTATGTTCCAGACAAAGAAGAGCTGTCTTCTAAATCAAAATCATCAAGAGCAGCAATTCCAGCTCATTTCCTGGTAAAGTGAGTTGGCATTGGTGCACTGTTGGTTTCAAAAGATTTTGCAGCGTGAGCTGCTAACACGTTCTTGCCCTGTACTATGTCATATTAATTTGTCGAAACACCAATCCTATTCATTGAAGTGATTAGCTCTCTACTTTTGCACTTTCCATAGACTCCGTGGGCAGTCATCATGTGTAGCGAAGTTTTTTTTTGCCGTGAATTAATTCATAAATCGTGATTTGGTACAGACAGTACATTTGCACAGCATAACCCAGTCAGTTCATGTGATTGTCTTTCACTTCTTTGCTTATATCTTCAAAGCCATTATCAATGTTGTTGGCTTCTGTTCCAAACCATTAACTTTCATTTGTGAAAGTTTTGCTTTGTTGATATTAAACAATGATGTAAAAAAATGTAAAACAATATCAGGTATTCCTGTTCTCTCCAATGATTTGCAGAGCTCTAGGGTGTCACAAAATGTGCCAATAAATCCAAAAACTAAATCTTTCAGGACTTTTCTAGAATGGTTCCTGCTGAGTTTACTCTATCCTGTGATCTTATTTTGGCAGCAAGAACTTCAGGAGTCAAATCAGCTGAGAACACCATAAGTAGCTCATACTTTTTGTTAGACTTACAAAAATAAATTCTGTCATTGAACATTCTCACCAGAAAAATCATAGTTTCATCATTAATGATCAATTCAGTCTCATAAATGTAGACCATTAGATCTCTGATTTCACTGAGTGTGAACCTGTAGCCAGCACTCATGAGTGGCTTTAAAACTTACTTGCTTTTTCAAAGAGTGCAAACTTGACTGAAGGCTGGTGGTTATGTTGCTGCTGGGAACTCATTCTACATTTATATTTTTAAATGTGTGCACACACAGACTTCAGGTGGACATATAAATCAGCTGCAAATACATTCACCTCACTGTTTAGATCAGCTACTCGCCTGAAAACCCCATCTTAAAAGAGTCTAAGTGAATCGATCTCTATCTCAGCCATCTACACTCTCTATGGGCGTCCCACAAGGGTCCACCCTTTCACTTGATACTCTTCAACTTAGTCTTGGAACCATTAGCTAAAGCCCTGAACTCCGCAAACCTTCATTTACACATATATGCTGATGATACCCAACATTATTTGAAAATTTCCTCCCCGGAAAACCTCGTTTCACTCAACTCCACCCTGATGAACACTCAAAACTGGCTCACTGAAATCTATTTAGAATAGAAGATAGGTTGCAGTCGCACTCTTTTCGTTTAAACCGATGTTAAAAAAGGTGTACATTTATTCCATTCTTGGGTGCTGGTAAGTATCATCTCCTGATCCTTGAGGTGTGATAAATTGACTTAAGAATAACATCCTCCACCAAGGAATGAACAAACTCACATAGCATTCCGTTACTACTTGTGCTGTTTCAAAGAAATTGCAATTCTTTATTGTATATAAATGTCTACCATACATTCCTTGTAGGAATTGGCCGCCGATGAAGGGCAGAGCTCGAAATGCATTGGGGTACCTGCTAAATTGAAGATTATCAACACAGTTATGAACATATGAGAAGTATCATATGAATAATTCAAATTGATGATTGAACAAGTTGAAAACACATGATGAATAAACCTGAGTGGAATATATGGAACGAGTATTACAATTTTTTTGAAATGGCACAAATTGTAAGGGAGTGCTATGTGAGTTAGTTTATTCCTTGGTGGAGGACGCTATTCTTAAGTCACTGAAAACTCATGCTCAACACCTCCAAAACAGAATTCCTTCTCATTTCACCCCCTAACCATGCCCCCAAGATTGACCTCTGGACGCATCATCTGCCAGACTTCAACTGTTTCCCCCACATTATTGAGTATGCTAAATCTCTAGGATTCATTCTAGACTGGCACCTGAACATGCGGAATCATATCAGCAATGCAAACAAGGGTGCTAAACACCAGATGAGATTACTAGGGAATCTTAAATCATTCCTTCCACAAGAAGACTTCAAATGGGTGATGCAAGCTCTAGCATTGCCAAGGCTAGACTGCAGTAGTTCCACTCTCTGTGGTCTCCCCAAACATAGCTTGGCCCCATTTTCAGCTTCCATTATTGCTGCAGCCAGATTAATTACTGGTACAAAAAGAAATGATCACATATTCCAAGCCTTAAAATCCCGAAACTGGCTACATTACGAAGCTAGAATACAATTAAACATCGCTTGCTTGACTCACAAAGCCCTGCATTTCAAGAACCCCACCTATCTGGCTCACACACTAGAATTATCAGGGGGTGGTCGTCCGTCTGGTAGTGCAAATTCACTAGTCCTGAAAACGCAGTTCTTCCACAAAAAGAGAACGAGTAACAGAGCTTTCTCTTGCATGGCCCTAAAGATTTTGGACTCCCTTCCACCAGAAGTATGTTGAATCCCTTCCACCACCTCTTTAAAAAAAGAAGTGAACACATTCTAAATGCTGAAGTTCCTGCCCTAAAGTCCTTGGCTCAGCTACTTCAGTACTGCCCTCCTCTCCGCTTCTATGACTGTCTATTGTACAATTGTACTCCTGGGATAAACAATGTTACATGCCATTACCGTCTTCGTATCACATTTATAGAATGTTTCTCTCCCTTTACCGGATCGTTATTCTTAATATGTGTGTAATCAGGTGATTAATAGTGTTAGCAGGCTATGATCGTATTGTTACTGGTTACTTTGCCATTTCTTCTCAATTAATGGTTCCGGCCAAACTCATTCTTAAGTGCCAGGAATCACTCCATTAGATTCCTCACGTCTTGAACCTATATGTGTTGATTGCTCTTGTCCCACATTTTGTACCCTACCTACCTCAACAGTGAAGTTCTCTGATACCCCCCTGGGCCATGTTCGCGGTACACAAAACTTTATAGATAAATAACATACAATAAATACATTTTAGAAGAAACTAGGTGCAGAAAGAAAGATGTTTGTACTTTGAGACTGACATACTCTGTACTTTGTTCTTTTGTCAATCCCTTTGGCCCTTTGTCTGTCTAAACCACAGATCACACATTGAAGATCCTCTGCTTTCTGATCAGTTGTTGGTGAAGGACAATTGTAGCCATCATTCTTTTGAGTAGATGGGTAGGGTATTGGGTTTGGTTGTCGTCGCTTTCTCAGAAGATTCAGATTCTTTTCCATTGGACATGACTTGTAGCAATTGTTGAAACAATAAAAAAATATTTGGTCCTCTTCACCTAACAGTTAAAATTTTTGTGAACTTCATCTTTCCATTTTTCTGCAGCATCTAAAACTCTCTTCTGTCCAGCCGCAGTTGATATCGGCTTTTCTTTCGTATTATTTAACGTAGGAAACATTTTTCTTTGTTGAATGAGTCCTTCGATTTTATAGTTCATAACACTCTGTCAGGAGGTAATGATCCTCTGCCACCACTTGCTTCATGCTTTACAAATGTGAAACAAAAACAATATTAAAATTAATTACCAATATGATGTCTAAAACACATCATTATAGAGCCGCCATATATGGGTCTCATGGTTCCTGAAATATTACATCATCACTGCAACAAATCCACCATTTTTAAATTTGAAAGTAATCTGATGCTTGGACGAATCCAATAAGCTGATACTCCCTTCAGATTAGCCAGTGAAGCAATACATGCCCTGTGCACTGTCACCTCTTCTTAAATGAGTTACCAAGCATAGATCCACATTTGTTTCCCCTAAGGAACAACTCCTGTTCCTCACTAGTACATTTGTAATTGAAGGGTAATGAAAATAATTTGTGTACAACTCTCTCCTAAAGACTCATATCTGCCAACAGGACAATATTTCAAGCAAGATGTGAATTAAAATGTTGAAATTGCTAATGATATTGCCCTGTGTATTAACCATACTGCTGATGGTGTTTCAGCTACTATGAAAGGCAATGTTCTAATTTCTTGTTGTTTAACATTGTATAAGTAGCATCCTTCTCAGCATGACCTGTTGCCTGCATGTTAAATGAAACAGATAAAATAATTATGTTGTGATCATGTATCTATATGGATTGCAGTGAGATTTTAAAACTTGTAATGTTCGGCTTAATTGCATAAATCAACCTAAGCTGACTCTACCCATCGTATAAGGAAGAAAAGTCATTTTGTCTAGTGTCAATTGCAGACAATATGTTATTCAAAATGTAAATGCTAGTTAACAACATATTCATGCCATTATCAACAAAAGAAAGTACTTTTTCTAAATTAGTGTGGTCTATTTCCTTCAAATGTGCAGCAACTTCCATCTGTGATAGTTTCCAAACTTCATTAGATTCTGCATAAATTAATCTTTTAGAACCTGGAGACCTATTGCCTAATAGGAAATATTGCAAATCTATCTCCTCCAAAAGGAGAGAATTTTTTTTTACTGCAGACAAAATGGAATGTTGCAACCATTGCTGTCATAACTTTGCTACAGAATAGGCAGTATAACCCCTGAACGTTGAGACTGAATGTAACAAGGGTCCAGTCTGCTAGCTTTAAACCCCTGTGTAGAGTTAAACAAATTGGCATTACAACCATTTGTGTCCACTGGCCACAATAACCACCCATTAGGACCTGAACATGTAGAACTGTATGTACCATTTTGCACCATACTATTGAGCTGTTCCTCAGTGTAATGTATCAAATGTTGTCAATTAACAAAATGTGCAATCGTGGCAATACTGGGTGAATTCATTTCTTTAATTTTGGCTAGATTCAAGCAAGTAGTCTGCTGTACTGTCTTATGGAGAAAACCATCTGTTTTGGAATGAAGCAGGCTCTAGATAAGAGGACCATTGCCTGTACTTACCAGAGTCTACTTCCCCAAACTGATTTTAAATCAATCATGTCTTTCCAATAGTCATAGCCTTTTGGGGCTAGTTGCGAAATAAATGAATCTGAATTAATCAATTTTTTATGGCTTACCATATTTTTCTTTGCCTAAAAAAAGGAAACAGGATCGAAAGGATAATGGCCTGAAAAAATGCAAATCTGTCCACGTATGTTTGGGAGCTAGCCACTAGAGGAGATGGACAATGTTCTCAATGTGTCAATTTGAAAACTGTACATGAAACACTAGCTCTGCATAAATAATGATGTGGCTAGTGATGCTAATATAACATAACTCTATAATTAGGACAGTTAAGATACAAATTCTCACTCTTAAATACAGTATAATATTCAAGCACTGAGAGGTTTTAGGTAACTATTTCAGCAACCCAATCATCAAAAATAAATCCAAGGGTAATCATGTTACCCATTGCAACCTTAAAGACTTAAGGAATCTGCAGTATCTCTGTAGGACCAAAAATGTCATAGGGGACCTTATCCCAAACAATTCTATCAAGCAATGGAAAAGCAGAAATGTTCTTCAGGGACAGGTCTCTTGGCACTTTGTGTGAAGACCAATGAGGTTTCAACACCTCAACCACCTGTTCTGCAGTACAACGATAGTGTCCATTTGTTAGCAAGAAGAAAACAGTCGAAAATTGAAATCCACCAAGCAAGACAAATAATGAGATGGCAATTCTAATTTTAAGCAATGGAGGTATCAGTTAAGTGTGTTTTATCCAAAGAAGAATACCCCATACACTAAATAGTGAAGCGTCAGAAGAATCAGAGGCCAAGTCATCAACATCAACAAAGTAACAAGAAACAGTCTGTAGAAAAACAGGAGCTGTAGTAGCCATAGGAAAACTGGTTGGTACCTCCAAATTAAGTTCATCATGAACAACTCTATTGTTAGAAGTAGCAGAAGCAAGCTGAATAATCATATCCAATTTATGGCTTGAATTTGCAGCAGTAACAGGATTCAACACTAGTTCATTCTCCACCCTCCCTAGTCATTGAGAAATAGTGTTGGGGATGCTTAAAACTTGTAGAGGAAGTTCCTGTAGGGTAGTGAGAGAGGTCGGGGAAATACACAGGAGTTCTCGTGGACTACTGTGTAGTACTGGCCACATGATGCAATTTTACTTGATCAATGGAGACAAATCATTTGTCTTTAAAACCAGCTAGAGTAGGCAAAATCACGATTCTTGTACCTCAAATGCTGAGGACTGGCACCAGCGCATGTATGATAGGCTAAACTCCTTCTTTACTGCAATCTGTTGTCAAACTAGATCTCCTACTTTAGGAATCCAGCCGGAATGTGCTGGTTGCTCCATCATTTTATCAGTGGCAGACTCTTTGTAAAGTTCATTAACTCACTCATTGCGAAAGTCTTGAAGATCCTGGAAGCCAGTGAAACATTCATTTATGTCAAAATGGGTATCTACAGCCTCCATGCCAGGACTGTCTAGTTCTAGAACATTCATCTGGATGCCAAACAGGACCTTGTATGGCGTTGGGACAAATGCAAGATCATCTAGGCAGATTATTTAATACTCTCTGGACTCCGTACTAGTGATGGATCCAGCTATGACATGAACCTAATACTCTAGCTGTTAAGGATTTCTCTAAGTCACAGTTGTTTCTCTCTACCTTTGAATTTCCCTCAGGATGATAGGGCGCCGAATAATGCACAGCAATACCCAGATTTCCCATTGTATCCCTGTAAGCCTTAGAGGCAAAAGCAGGGCTCTTATCCAAGTGGAAGGCAGATACTGAATATGTCCCAATGAAGACTTGCAAATCTTTCATAATGCTGTGAGAATCAGTTGATCATTGAGCCCACACACATAGGAACCTGGAGCAAGAATCTACAACAAGTAGAATGAATTTAAATGCAGCATACAATTTTAAGGAACCGTAATGATCGAATTACACACTTTGGAGCAGTTTGTTTCAAATTAAGAGAGGTGTCTCCGGTGGGCGTGCAATGGTGGAGCATTTAATTTTCTGGCACATATCACAAATGAGGACATGATGTTTTGTCTGTTGATGCAGACCATGCCATCAATAGTGCTTCTTTAGTAAAGAAACTGTTTCTTCCACACCAGCATGGGCAGATGCTATACAATAATGAGCAGCTATGATTAATTCTAGCCTGTTGTCTTGGTTAAGAATCACACAAGAGATGGTAGCAAAAGGAATATTTCGGGCATTAAGTGAAAGAAATTTTTTACTGGATATGTTTTATGTAAAGGGGTGCTGGTATGCAAATCATTGATGACCGCCATGATATCTTCATCCACTCTTGTATGAGAACGAGTAATAGCAGGAACTGTAGCAGCCTCAACTGCAGACTTGGTAGCTTCATCTGCCAACAAATTCCCTACAACTTACATTCCAATACACTAATGACTCAATGTGTGTATCACATGAGTAGCTTGTGCTTGATAGTATTTCCATGTGAGTCTCTGAATCCATCAAGCACCAGTAATGTACATTTTCATTAAAAGCCTAGACACCTTAATACGAATCACACACTATGAGTGTGGGGAATTCAGGATCCATATTTTCTAGTGCCAGAATCAAGGCTTTTAGTTCAGTCATTTGTACAGTGCAACCCCCCAGAGACTGTGTAAAGATTTTCTGAGGATGGAATTTTATATCCAACATGACACCATGTACCGCATTGCATGCGGCAGAGTACTGGTCTTTACTACCTATAGCAGACTGGGCTGAACCATCAGTGTTTATGATGTGTTTATACTGATCAAGAGGCAAAATGTTACTGGGCATGGGGTATTCATGTTCATATTGGAGACGTTCTTGAGGTTGTAGGGTCAAAACATAGTTTACATTAGTAGCCGCCAGGGAAGTGGTCCAGTGTATCCATCTAGGATGTAAGGCTTTTGTGCTAGGAATTCTGGCCTTTGTAACAGCCTCTAAGGCTTGGACAGTAGTAACATCAATCATGTGTTGCCCTTGAGACAATGGTCTATCCTTAATGACAGCCATTTGGACTGCAGTCAGTATTTTTTCAACGGAAGCAACATGCATTAGAATTCAATTGTAATGGTTAGGCAATCAGCACTGTGCCATCTACATTGGATGTGACATATGTTAAGCCAATGGCAACCTTAATTATATGGATGACCAAGTTTGTTTTGTTGACACAAGTATGTAGTTGTCTTGATGCAAGTATGTCAGTCTTTAGTGATCTGAGTATTTGTGTATGTTCTGATGTCCAATGTATATGTAAAAAACTCCTAGGCAGACTTAATGTTTAGACAAAAGCATAAAGGACTCAGTTTGGATAGGCAGTTGTGAACAAATTATCAACAGATTCATAAATTTACAAAAGCAGACATGATTTTAATCTGTTCTATTAAAATAACCAACTTACATAAATCAATTTATATAACATTACATAGTAAAATCATTAAGTGTAAAAAAAATACATATAGTGACACAAAAAATTAAAAACAACATGAATTAAAAAAGACACAATAATTAATTGTCATAAGGTGTCCAATATTAGATGAAGAAGAGATTACTCGACGCGCGTTTCGGCGGAAACCGCCTTCTTCAGGAGTCACAGTACATTTTCTGTAATTATATGTAAAAAGAAGGAAAAAACAACCTTATTTAATCATAATTTCTGTAACAAATTATATCTAATGAATAATACAATTCTAATGAAATTTATTTATTTATGACGCAAACTATATTTCTCACATCCACATACCTAACCTAAAAGAGTCCAGTATTTTTACTTAAATGTCTAACTGGTGTGATGATACACATATTTCAAAAAGCGATTGTGTTGTACTTCAAGAATGGCAATTGACAAAACTTTGAGTGAAACATTGACAAATCATTATATAAGGACAATTCATTATACATTGTTCGAATAAGAGCAGTTTCTAATATATCGGTATCTGCGTGGGTAGGCAAACATAGACATATACATAATAACCACCTGAAAAAATAATGATATCGTACAATAAACATAGCATATATATAAGTGCAATATAATAAGTCACATGAGCAGCATGGTATCAAGTTGATGCGAAACAATGGTATCTCTATGCCTCTATGGTATACAATAAGCCAGGAAAAGGTATGGATACACTTATTATGGACAATATTCCAAACGTAATTTAAGGCAAAGGTTCTTTTTATATTTAAAGCTCAAGTGGCAACCATTTTTCATATTGCCATACATTGAAATTCAAATAACCTAATGTGGTGGTAGATTCAGTTTCGGTTGAAAAATGTCATCATAATAGCCCTAATGGGGATATTTTCTAGACAATATTGCTATAAACAAGTTATCTAGATACGAAACTTTTATTAAATATGTATCATGGTACCTGCTTACGCAGTGTCTGGCGCATCTGGTGTAGAGATTGATCCAGGTTCACCAAATTAACTAAAATGGCGCTTTTTCGTTAGATGATTAAAATTCGCTGGAAGATATAAACAATAATTATAATGAATTAAAGTGATCTAGAAGTTATCACCTAGACTGACGCAGGGGAAGGGGGGGGGGAAAGGAAAAGGGAAACGATAAGGAGATGATGTACCTTAATGTGTTGATATTATAGTATAACATATGTTCCAGATCCATAAGGTCACAAGATAAGGAACCAATAATATCGTCATTGAATCTAAAAAGTAATACATAAAGGAACTGAGTCACTTATGTTAACAGAGATGGAGGGACTTACTGATATAATTAGTGAGAAGAACATGTACCTGAATGAAAGGAGACAAATGCGTCTAAGATATGTTCACTGAATAAAAAACGAGAATTCGTCGATAAGTGGTTCCAGTCGTGTTCTTTCCCGGTTTCATAGGATACAATTGTGAATAATAATTCATGTCTCTTATGAGAAAGGAATAATAATGTTCACTGTAAGATGAATTAAGAATATAGTTTTATAACTGCAACCCGGTATAGAGCCGATTCCCAGCAATTCGATTAGGGCCGGTTAATGTAGAAAACATCTAAGTGTGCACGGTAGTTTTCATTATTTTAGCGCGTTTTTCAAAAAAGAAGAAATAATGACAGGCTGATGTAGAAGAAATTTAAATACACACGATGGTTCTCATTATTTTAGCGCGTTTTTAGAAAAATGACAGACTATCAACATATATGCGGTTCCATTGAAGTTTTAAGGGAACAGGCGTAGTCGGTTTATCTATTGCATCAACCGTTAAACAAGGAAAAGATAATACATGTGAATAGCATTCGCTAGTAAACACAAGTATTGCATAAATCAATGCCGGCATCTAGGCCACGAGTCAAGTAGGTAGCTAAAGCATTCTTTACTGGGAATAGTCATTTATACTGCATTGATAAAAATTAGTTTAAACTATGTAACTCGATAAAGCAGTACCCCTTCCTAGGAAGTTACCTTGAACACGCCGCCGGATGAAAAAGCTTGCGACGGTACCAGGATATGGCGTCCCGTCGTCGAGATAACAGACGATCAATCTAATGGGACTAGCCAATCACTTTATATATCATTGAAACTGGGGCGGAGTTGAACTGATGTTTCAGAAACGGTCATGAAAATAACAAGCATTTGCAATGCAATAGGTCTCGCATTATTTAAGTTTGAGCTATTATTATTGTAAATGGCAATGTTTTTTGCTTTATGCTATAGTTTTCTTATGTACATAAAAAGCTACATATAAAGTATTTGTTGTTAAAATTATTTATGCAGTATTTAAATTTGTTTGCATAAAAGATTACAAGAATATCTTAGCAAAAAAGTTAAACTTTTTAATGGTAATTGACTATGCATAAATACATGAATAAAGAAATACCGCCTTCGGGTAAAGTCCGCGCTATATAAAAATGCATAAATACATAAAAAAATAAATACCGCCTTCGGGTAAAGTCTGCGCTATATAAAAATGCATAATTAAATAAATAAATACATACCGCAAAACATCCTCGTTACTCTGCCGGCCTGCGACCAGGAAGTCAGGCAGGCCGGCGCGACACCCGGAAACAGGAAGTAGGAGGGCGGGAGCCTACCCCGCCTCCCACGGAAGAGCCGCGATTGGAGCCGTGTTGGGAGCAGGGAGCACCGGAGCAGGCAGGAGCCTACCCTGCGCCCCGGTGCCGAAGGAGGGAAGAAGAGTCCTGCTGCCGGGCCTTGCAGCTGAGGAGAGGAAGCCGGTGAGTGCGTTGCTGAGCGGCCGGCGGGCGGAGGGAGAGGAGCATGTAGGCGCGGGGGGGAGGCGGCCTGTGTATGTGTGTGTATGTGTGTGCGTGCGTGTGTGTATGTGTCTTGGAGTGCGTGTGTGTGACTGTGAGGGAGGGGGTGTGTGTGTGAGCGAGTGTCTGTCTGCGACGTGTGTGTGTGTGTGTGTGTGTCTGTGTGTGTGCATGCATGCATGCGCGGTAGGCTGGGAGGGCGGCGCATGCGCAGTAGGCTGGGAGGGCGGCGCAGGACGGAACGTGCGCGTTCGCGCAGCCAAATCCGACTGCTAAAAATCGTGCCAGTTTTTTGTCCCTCATTCCCCGGCATCAGACAGCTATAGAGTCTCTGTCCCTGTTCCAGGGCGAGACCTAAAAAACGGACTAAGATAATAATGAGAAAGAAAGAAAAGACTCAGAGATGTTCTGAGTGTCTCCGAAGTACCACGAAAAATGCGGGCCTAATAATGAAATAATTCTAATTCTAATTCTAAAGAATGTCTGCAAGATGAATGATTTAATAATGTCCTTGATGCGGAATATCAAATTCATGAAATACAGGAGAAGAGGATAAACTCTAACAGCTAACTATACAGCTCACAATTGCCCGAGTCTTCTAGAGCAATATAATACTGAAACAAATATAGAACTATATCAAAGAACTATTGACAACAACTTTCCCGTAAAAGGAACAGTCAAGTGTTCTTCCTGCAAATCGTGCCTAAACATTCTAACAGGTGAGTCATTTGAGCATAACGGATGTCAAGTTGATGCAAAAGACATGTGGAACTGCAAAACCGCGAACTGCATATATTTTATTATATGCCCATGTCAACTTGGTTACGTGGGAGAAACCTCCAGATCTATACAAGTGAGGCTTACTGAGCATCGCTCAGCTATTCGCACCCAAAAATTGACAGCCCCACTTGTAAAACATTTCCTTGACAAGCAGCACGGCCCAGACGACTTTAAATGGCGAATCATTGAAAAGATCAGATTGCCTGAAAGCAAAGGTGGGAGTAGAATTAGAAAAAAACGCGAGGTGTTCTGGATTTTTTCCCTTGGAACCTTTAAGAAAGGCCTTAATTCAGAAATTCCGTGGGAACATGCAATCATTTAATTTTAAAACTTCTGTTCTATATTTGTTTCAGTATTATATTGCTCTAGAAGACTCGGGCAATTGTGAGCTGTATAGTTAGCTGTTAGAGTTTATCCTCTTCTCCTGTATTTCATGAATTTGATATTCCGCATCAAGGACATTATTAAATCATTCATCTTGCAGACATTCTTTAGAATTAGAATTAGAATTATTTCATTATTAGGCCCGCATTTTTCGTGGTACTTCGGAGACACTCAGAACATCTCTGAGTCTTTTCTTTCTTTCTCATTAATATCTTAGTCCGTTTTTTATTTTCATGACCGTTTCTGAAACATCAGTTCAACTCCGCCCCAGTTTCAATGATATATAAAGTGATTGGCTAGTCCCATTAGATTGATCGTCTGTTATCTCGACGACGGGACGCCATATCCTGGTACCGTCGCAAGCTTTTTCATCCGGCGGCGTGTTTTCCTTGCACAAGGTAACTTCCTAGGAAGGGGTACTGCTTTATCGAGTTACATAGTTTAAACTAATTTTTATCAATGCAGTATAAATGACTATTCCCAGTAAAGAATGCTTTAGCTACCTACTTGACTCGTGGCCTAGATGCCGGCATTGATTTATGCAATACTTGTGTTTACTAGCGAATGCTATTCACATGTATTATCTTTTCCTTGTTTAACGGTTGATGCAATAGATAAACCGACTACGCCTGTTCCCTTAAAACTTCAATGGAACCGCATATATGTTGATAGTCTGTCATTTTTCTAAAAACGCGCTAAAATAATGAGAACCATCGTGTGTATTTAAATTTCTTCTACATCAGCCTGTCATTATTTCTTCTTTTTTGAAAAACACGCTAAAATAATGAAAACTACCGTGCACACTTAGATGTTTTCTACATTAACCGGCCCTAATCGAATTGCTGGGAATCGGCCCCATACCGGGTTGCAGTTATAAAACTATATTCTTAATTCATCTTACAGTGAACATTATTATTCCTTTCTCATAAGAGACATGAATTATTATTCACAGTTGTATCCTATGAAACCGGGAAAGAACACGACTGGAACCACTTATCGGCGAATTCTCGTTTTTTATTCAGTGAACATATCTTAGACGCATTTGTCTCCTTTCATTCAGGTACATGTTCTTCTCACTAATTATATCAGTAAGTCCCTCCATCTCTGTTAACATAAGTGACTCAGTTCCTTTATGTATTACTTTTTAGATTCAACGACGATATTATTGGTTCCTTATCTTGTGACCTTATGGATCTGGAACATATGTTATACTATAATATCAACACATTAAGGTACATCATCTCCTTATCGTTTCCCTTTTCCTTTCCCCCCCCCTTCCCCTGCGTCAGTCTAGGTGATAACTTCTAGATCACTTTAATTCATTATAATTATTGTTTATATCATGATGATATATGTTAATCATCTAACGAAAAAGCGCCATTTTAGTTAATTTGGTGAACCTGGATCAATCTCTACACCAGATGCGCCAGACACTGCGTAAGCAGGTACCATGATACATATTTAATACAAGTTTCGTATCTAGAGAACTTGTTTATAGCAATATTGTCTAGAAAATATCCCCATTAGGGCTATTATGATGACATTTTTCAACCGAAACTGAATCTACCACCACATTAGGTTATTTGAATTTCAATGTATGGCAATATGAAAAATGGTTGCCACTTGAGCTTTAAATATAAAAAGAACCTTTGCCTTAAATTACGTTTGGAATATTGTCCATAATAAGTGTATCCATACCTTTTCCTGGCTTATTGTATACCATAGAGGCATAGAGATACCATTGTTTCGCATCAACTTGATACCATGCTGCTCATGTGACTTATTATATTGCACTTATATATATGCTATGTTTATTGTACGATATCATTATTTTTTCATTTGGTTATTATGTATATGTCTATGTTTGCCTACCCACGCAGATACCGATATATTAGAAACTGCTCTTATTCGAACAATGTATAATGAATTGTCCTTATATAATGATTTGTCAATGTTTCACTCAAAGTTTTGTCAATTGCCATTCTTGAAGTACAACACAATCACTTTTTGAAATATGTGTATCATCACACCAGTTAGACATTTAAGTAAAAATACTGGACTCTTTTAGGTTAGGTATGTGGATGTGAGAAATATAGTTTGCGTCATAAATAAATAAATTTCGTTAGAATTGTATTATTCATTAGATATAATTTGTTACAGAAATTATGATTAAATAAGGTTGTTTTTTCCTTCTTTTTACATATAATTACAGAAAATGTACTGTGACTCCTGAAGAAGGCGGTTTCCGCCGAAACGCGCGTCGAGTAATCTCTTCTTCATCTAATATTGGACACCTTATGACAATTAATTATTGTGTCTTTTTTAATTCATGTTGTTTTTAATTTTTTGTGTCACTATATGTATTTTTTTTACACTTAATGATTTTACTATGTAATGTTATATAAATTGATTTATGTAAGTTGGTTATTTTAATAGAACAGATTAAAATCATGCCTGCTTTTGTAAATTTATGAATCTGTTGATAATTTCTTCACAACTGCCTATCCAAACTGAGTCCTTTATGCTTTTGTCTAAACATTAAGTCTGCCTAGGAGTTTTTTACATATATTTGGTTTACCCTGCCCTAGGAGTTCTTCTTTAACACTACCCAGGGGGTCCTTGTTTTTTACATACTGATGTCCAATGTATACTGGATAAATCAAGGTGAATGAAATTGTATAACAGTTTTATGCGTTGTGCATAATCTAGTATATATGTTCTGCCAAAATTGAAGAATCCTATCAAGGACTGCAATTTCAAATTATACTCTTGGTCAGCCTTTCTGGGCCGTCTTCGCAGTCTAATAAATCCTAGGAATAACTTTTTTTTGATGAATTTATGCTGGGGAAGATTATAATATTTTTCTTTTCAGAACTAACGATCCAAACTACTATAAGAGGGTCATATTTAGGACCGCGCGTGACAGCGTAATCATTTGGCGTGCTATTCTGACTAAATGCCTTCCAGAAATTTTTCATGATGTTGTGGGAAAGCGATGGTCCAGTTCTGGTATCAAATTCCTTGGGGATCTGTATGATTATAGTGGGTTTATGACATTCGAAAGATTGAAGATCTTATATAAACTTCGAGAAAGCATGCAGTTTAAGTACAATCGGATTCCAGATTATCTTATACGCAGTCTGAATCTTTTAAATGTGTTGGATTCTGATATATGGAACTGCTTGTGTGCTGTAAATGATAAATCGCTGATAATTATTGGGTTTATAAGCTTTGATATTTACAAGCAGGATGACTATGCTAGATTAGCTGAACGCTGGAGTCAAAGAATGGGGATCTCTATCACGGCTAATACTATCTCGTTAGCTCTCAGCAGTATCAGAAGGTCTGTACACTCGTCCAACTTAAGGCTGCAGCAGTATAGAACAATATGCTCATCACACTATACCCCTGAAAGGATAGCAAAATGGTCTTCTAATAACCCTGCTAGCTACCGGACAAAGTGCCCAAAATGCGACCTACCGGCAGCTGATTTAAAACATATGTTTTTTCTTTGTCCTGAGCTAGCAGAGTTCTGGCAGAGGATTGCTCAAATTCTGTCCCAGAAACTTGGGAGGTCAATATCATTCACAGTATTAGATGTAATGATGGGTGGGCATAATATGAACTCTAGTCAGAAAGATTTATTCACTATCTTATTAGCATGTGCTAGACCGACAATAGCTCGGGTCTGGATCTCACGGGGGCCATTGGTGGCTTTGGAATGGTGGGGATTGGTCAAAGAAACATATGATATGGAATATGCACTTGCTAAAACGAGGGGGACTCGCTCACTTTGTAAACTTAAAATAATCTGGGGATCGTTGTTTTAAAATTTATGGAGTATCACAGTATAGTCAAAATGGCTTCGGGCTACAATCCTATATATATAATTGAGCTTTTTGAAATGTGTTTGGTTTTGTCACTGGTGTGTTTGTACAGGTATCACGGATCTCTTCACCATCTGCGTACCAATGAGAACATACCATTATTCAGTACAGTTTTTAATTGGTGAGGAGGAATTTTTGAGTTTTGTTTTTGTCTTGTTGGTGGACACTAATGGCAGAGTGAGTCACATGAGAACATGTAGTTGATGACTCGCCTGTTTTTTAAGTCATTTTTATTAAATCCTCACTGTATCTGGTGGGTCTGATCCTAGGACATTTACTTTGTATCAATTTGTGTTCCTTTTGTTGGGGCTCTTCCCAGGAATATTTCACGATGATGTTCACTGGTTGGTGGTTGGTTTCTTTTCTCTTTTCTCTTCGGTTCTTCTGATCAAAGGTATCTTTTCTCAAATTGAATATAAGGTTTAGAATGTACTGAATATTGATATGCCTTAGTTCACTGAGTAATGATAAATTCTTCTTTATTTATGATTTTTTAAAGAAGTTTGTCAGTTTGAGAAATGTCATGTTCCTAAGATCTGTATGTCTTGTAATTTATTGTTGTTTGACTGGATACATGTTATGTTTGCAGCCCTGAGGAAGCCCTATTCAGGGTGAAACGCGTTGGCTGCATCAGCGCTTCGCTGTCTAGATTCAAGCAACTATTAAAAAAACTTGACTGACGTAATTGAAAAGTTTGGAGAGATCTTGTTTAGCATTTGTGCTGTTTTACTTCTGTGTTGCCTCTCTGTGCTTTCTTTTTGCATTACAGTAGAGAGTTCTATTGGCAGTGGACCTTGGAGGTGGGCAACAGCAACTCTGTCTTTTAATTGTAAGTGTGTATAGTTGGTTAGTGCAGCGTTAATTATCCTTTGCTGCCACCTTTCTCTTTCTTTCAAAAGTTAAGAGCTCCACTGAAACCTTGTGGAGGCCTCTTCAGCCACAGCCTACTGCTTTGCCCTGCTGATGATTTTTAATTCCATTCCAGAAACAAAATTAAATGGCAAAACTTCCAACTGAGACAAAACCTGTATCTGACCCTTGCTCCATTGTAGTCAGGCTTAACTTGTGCCTAAGTAGCAGTCAAGAGCACCAGATGACCAAAGTTGCGGCTTAACACTATATACTGCTATTTTGAACCTTAAAGCTCAAACATTCATCTCCTATTGGATTTTTTTTAATGTCATTTTAATTTTTTTAAATGTACTCTATTTTGTTCTCTGCTTTGTGATGTTTCATGTGTTGTGTTTTCTGTTTATTACAGTTTGGTACTGCATAAACACACTGCCTCTAAGTTAAGCCTGACTGCTTTGTGCAATACTTATCAGGGTGGCTGAGCTCAGGTTTATTTAGTGACTTTAGTGGATCACCCTTACAAGATTTTTGTTATTACTTGAGTTGGGTACTAACCCGCCTCAACTAATACCTCAGTTTCTTACAATCATAATCAAGTACATTTTGAAATCTTTGGTACAGTACTTTGAGCAGTTAATATCCTTTATGTACCAAGGAGAGAGTTGATCGCCAATCTGTGTTCAACAACTGTGATACAAAGAAATAGACAAAGAGACAATGCCATACCAATACTGTCTATACTTCTAGGTGCATGAGAAACCTATATAAAAGTTCTTTCATGATTTTTTAGAAGAACAACTACTCGCAGCCTGAAAACAAATTGAGTAAGATAGAATTCCTATTTTAATTTCCACTACCCTCAATCATGAGTGACAATGACAATGATAAGTGTGATTGCTTAAAATCATTACAAAATGGATGGAATATGAAATGTCATACTGAGGGAACAAACATTATCAATTAAAATCCTTAAAAAAGAGATTTCCTATACTAATGCATATTCAAAATATTGTAATACCGAAACATGTATAGAAATACAAAATGTCATACTAAAGAAAGATACACTATTGTTTTAAAATCATTAGTACAAACCTGAAATATGTAGCTATTAGTTTATGTTCATAACAACGTGCTGGAAACTATAACGTACGTGAACATCATGAGTGGGTCTTTGTTCCTGCACCTGGATTTACTGGCTGCAGGAACAATAGCCCTGATTTTACAGCCAAGAAAATATGGCTAGTAAAATTGCCTTTGTAATTGGATGCACTACAGCCCAGCTTAGCTCTCTGGGCGTCCCCCAGCTACCTTCTAAGCCACAGAGGAAGCATGTAATGTCCCCCCTTCTATGTAACATCATCTCCTTCCCTCTCCCATCTTCCCAAAAACCCTCCTCCACTCCCAACCTTGCAGTAGACCCTGCTTACATATTGTAGCTGTTGAGGCCAGGTGGTACATGTGAGTGTTAACCCCAACTGAAAAGAAAACACTGTGCAAAATACTACCTGGTAAAACTGTGTCTAAACAGTTTTCCCCATTCCATGGATTTTATCCCTCAACTACATGGTACTGTTGGATTGTTGTTTTTGGATTCCAGATTGCCGGAGACCCGCGATTTAGGTGCACAAGCTTCTGAGTATCAGGACCTTCGTTTTTTACCGTTTAACTTTGGCGATCATTGGAATCTTACTACTGAGGTTACATAATTGGCCTTACATGGTTCCTACGTTCAATGGGACCCTCTAAGAATTGCCCCTGAGAAAGGGACAATGACGTCCCGAGATGCATCGGGCATGAAATTGAACATGATTACGACATTATACATTATGTAATGTGCTGATGTTTCTTTAATGTTATATCATGTCACCAAATTACTTTTCGAATTGAGACACTGAGTGTTAAATGCATATGTGGTATCTATTGTCGTGATATATTAGAAATGCCAATGAATACTGGCTGAATAAAAGTATTCAAACTGAGAAATAATTGAAATGTGTTTTGGTATAAGCGAAAAATGTTTGTTTAATTTTATGTTTGTGAACAGTGTGAATGGCATCCAAGTCTGTGTACTTGTTATAATCTGACTGGTGGATTATTACCGCGCAGTACCAGTGTTTATGAGTGCCAAGTTACCACCCAGCTAATACAGTGCAATTTGTAATCCAGAGTCACAGTGTGATGGTGCAATGTGCAGTTTTCACGCTTATTTCGTTTTTTTGCAGATTTCTTTTATCAGTATCATCCAAGCACCAACTAATGTAAATGATGAGTCTATTTCCAGCAGTGCCTAATTTGTGCCAGTGCTTGCCGGTGCTAATTGAGTCCACAGTCCACATAGAATATCGATTGGCTGCGCGCTGTTCAGTGTAGGTGCCAACGTTTCAGTCTCCCCCTATCCCCGTGGAGAGCTGACAGGGCACATAAATGCTTGAGCTTAAAATATTTCCAACTGAATGCAGCAGCTCGTCCGCCTATATAGGAACCGCGCACATCACATTACCGCCAGAATCGGAAACTTCACCAACACCGTCACACCCCACTTTAATTTTCCAGTTAGTCATTGGTCACGTGCTAGGTAGTGCACTACCAATAAAAGATTGCAAACTATATTATTCGCCTGGCCCCGTCCATCCTTGGTGAATCATAAACTTTGTGTGCGGAATCGGACCAATGAGTACTGTTTTCACCCTCGGCCTGCCCAGCATACTGCAGCAGCTGCGGAGGTAATTAATCATTATGCGACAACAGAAGCAATCATCGTGTCGAGCAGCAGCCCTCCTCCCTCAGAGATGAATTAAAACTAAAAAGTCTCTCCTGCAGAGTCAGTAAGTAATGCCTATCACCAGCGTTATATTTGTCTACAATATCAGCTTTTATTAATATATGATTATGCTAAATACAGTTTTATAGTGTGGGGTCCGTGGCTGCAGCTTTTCCTGTACTGCAGCTCAGTGCTTTAAATGGGGAAAAATAAGTGCAGGTACTCATTAAAATGAGTTAGAGGTGTGGCAAATGGGCGGGGCTAGGGGCGGGCTAGGGGCGGGGCTAAGAGCAAGATATGATGATACATATAAGTGCTACCAGGCATCACCTTCAAACACCAGCTCAAATTAAGCACTGGAGACAGGATTTGTGGTGGTAGTGTGGGCCTAGACGTTGCCTCTCTGAGCCTGTCTTGATTTTTAAATGTAAAAAAACCCGCACGTATTTGTTACCAGAGCTAAGTTGACAATAATTAGTTATTGAAAGTCTTCTCTGTCTGTGTAGCCGAGCATGTACAACAAGGCCCAGTACAGGAGGAGACAGAAACAGTGATTCACTGGCAGATTCACAGTGAAGTGCATCCTAGCGGTCCCATCCAGCCCAGCTACGGCAAAAAAGTGCCTACGAGGCTGTCCCAGCAATTAGATGTATGTAATGGCAGGTCACCACTGCACAAGACGGCGAAGGAAACAAGAGGCCCAAAGTTAAGGCATATATTCGTAATTGAAAAAAGAAGGCACAGTGATATTTATTCGCCTACCTACCCTCACCCACTACGTGCATTTCTGTAGCACTTATGACACAGGCAGTGTCTGAGGGGTGGGAAGAACTGTGGGCTCCGCCCTACTGCTGGTTTAGCTGGGGACACACAACCCTAGGCCTCTGTGCAATATTGTATTGCTAGGCGCTAAGCACACAGGCTAGCATAATCTACACATTTTCGTGTGTTTGTCATGTTCCTTCATCGTTCTGGGCTTGCTGTTTCCAAGCTTGCCTAGCCCCAGCTGAGCCACGAGCCAGCCCCTAGCAATAATTATCCCCAATTAGAGGCTCAGGCAGGGTGCAGGCCTTTTGACGAAAGAGTAAAAGCTCGGAAGATGATTTAGGAAAATACAGCAAACCTGCTGCGTGCATTCCTCTTTTAAAATTGATTTGCACCACAGCTGCCTGAATAAAAGTCAGCTATAGTGCCTGCCCTGGAAAATAAGTGCCGGAAACCAAAGGCACAAATTAAGCACTCGGAAAAGCTAACTTTACACCCATGGAGCCAGTACCAAGGTCAGTCATGTCGTCATGCAAATACAGTGATTAGTGTTGGAGGGGCAAACAGTGGAAAGCAGTCTCTGCGGTGAACAAAAAGATGAAAAAAAAACAACTTTGGGGAAGGTAGATGATTGTGTGGGCTGCCGGCCAGTGCATTTTCCTAAATGGGACTGGATTATGACTGGCAGACCCAGCCCATTTCACAGGCCTGATGGAAGAAGGGGAGGGGGGCTTAACACTTTAAGACTAATAGCCCTTGCGCACCTGATCAACAGTGCAGGGTCTGTCTTGAGGAACTGAAATCTGAATTAGGCCTAGTAAAATATATAGTAACGATTAGAAATTAGTGTGATGCATCTATTAGTCTAGTGGAGATGTTCGAGTGTTAAATAACCTCACATATGTAATAGTTAAGGGATTAATGTATGTCTTATTTTAGTTATTTTCCTTTTTACGAGCAAAATAGGTTAACTCGACCAGCGCCATTTTGTGGCCTAGTTTGCTTACAGTATTAGTGCAAACCTACCATCACATTTAGCAAGAGTAGTTCTCACGAGAAATAGTCTGACAAATGTAGCCAACTGCTGCTCTTGCCCGTTGGGCCTGTCAAGGTTGTAGGTGGGGGTAGGATGGATAAGCACATTCCAGGAGGTGCTGTGCGAACTCTCCTAGCGCTGTCAGGAGGGAGTCACCTTCCTCGACCTGGCTATAACGAGCTGAGCTAAACTAAGGATGCTTTGTGTCCCATATATGGTCTTTCCTTTGCACCAACCTGTACCAACTTGTATTTCTCCTTCTTAGGTAACGGTTTCGAAATGTAACAGTATATATGTGATCTGTTGATAATGTGCCAGCAGTCTTCTCGGCGAACCTCGAGGGGTTAGGTCGCGAGAGGCTCCTCTGGCAGAGTTGTTTGTTTAAATAAACGATAGAACGTTCTACACTGCCAACTGACTGATTAATGGTAATTGGTATTGGGGCTATCAGTAAGTATAGCTCTATATGATTGTAATTATTTTTTCGGTACTTCAGTTGGCGACTCCGCCGGGACTCCGCGTTGGGAAGGGTGATCCTGATCGGGGCGAGAGGACCGAACGAAAGTTCGAAGGTTGCTCCGCTCTCCCGCTCGAGAGAGCCTCAGCTGCTAGTGACCTTACGCCGGAGTCCTACGGGTGTAACCCGGGAACAGACCACGTTGGTCTACAGGAGTTTGCAGTGGAGAAGCTTGCAATCGAACCTGAGTGCACCAGGTGAGTGATTTGTCTTGTCTTGTGTTGGATATCCTCTGGATTTGAATTTGGTATTTGGTGGTTTCATACCACGGAGAACTCAGAAGGGGGTCTGACGGGGCAGTATTGAGACTGCACGGGCAGACGCTCCTGTTTCGGAATATTTTGTAGAATAATAGAGATAGAGACCAGACGGAAGAAGTTTACACCCGGCCAGACTGCTCTCAGAAACGCTGACTGCTGAAATTGGGTAGCCCTCGGACAGATCTGGAGCGGCGCTCGAAAGAGCAGGCTCAGCCAGAATAGTCCGGGAGGTGAACCATGAAGGCTGCCGGATGGTCCGTAGGTCGGTCTGGGGTTTGAAGAACCTGTGTGGCTATCTCTAGGCAGTCTAAGGACAAGGCTGTTTGATTCTGATGCTTGATTTTGGGTCTTTTTGGAATTTAGAAGAATACGTGAGTTCTCCATAGGTGGGAGTCGACAGGCTCCACCTTCTGATCGAAATAAGTTTGTTTGTCATTTATGCTGATGTAAAGATTGTTGTTTGGTTTTATGTTTGTGTGTGATCGAACTTGATTGTAAACATAGCCATGTGTATGAAAGTGTTGTAAATAACATTTTCCTTTTCAGCTAGAAGTATTTAGAATATATTGGGGAGGCAATGCCGTGTTTTAGTAAACTATGTTTCGGCTGTATTTGCCGGAGGGGTACGAGACTGGACGAAAGCCAACTGGCCCCTTCGGAAGGAAGCCCCAGGCCATTATATGTATTGTAAGCATGGGATTGTCCCACTCTTATTTAATACCATATGGCATAAATACACCAAAGACAATGTAGAATTACAGTGGCGCTAACAGGATCTTTTGATGAGAAAAAGATCCAGTATTTGCAGGACCGTCTGTTTGCCAAACGCAGCAGACAGGCCATGTTTGACACTCTTAACACATGGCAGAAAGAAGCAAAACGAAGACGTATTCGAGCAGAGAAATTAATAAAGATAAAACAAGGACAGACTATAACTCAGAAAGCCATTGCTCATGATAAGAACCAGACCGAACAAAATATCGAGTGTTTAGATAGACAGTTTAGGCTACAGGTAGACAAAAGTTATGTGACTCGAAATGAAGCAGAAGACGAAATAGAGGATTTACTGAATGTTCGACCTCCCCCACTGTATGCGCCAAAACGCATATACCCCGCTGTACCTCTACACACAGTTACGGCATCTTTGGCCTCCGCCCCGGAGGCAGACGTGTCTCTCACCACTCTGGGTGCTACTCGTGCTACCCCTACCTCATTGAGAGACACGGCTACCCTTATCCCTGACACACGGCACCCTCCGGGAACCTCCCGTATAGTTTTGGCAGCACCGAGTCCCATTTGGACATCTCAATCAGCTGGTGCGACCCCTGAAGAGAGGGATCATACTCCATTAGGGATCTGGGTGGGATGAATGCTAGGCTACTATTTACGAGAGCCTCACTGGGCTATAGTGAAAAAGAGGCTATAGCAGAACAGGCAGTTAAGTGGATGCGGAAGGATGTATATACAGTGGCCGATTCGTGGAGTACCATAAGGGACTATGAACCGGTTATGCAGCAATATGCTTTGCATCAAATGTCTCGTTATCTTATTGATGCATGGGAACAATGCTTTCAAGACGAACTGGCCCCTCAAGTATTGTATGATATCCTGGACCGAGCTCATAATTTCGATCTAAGTCGGGTGGAAGTGTACAAAAACGTAGAAACATTGGTGAAATACCGAGGCAGGATGTTTGTAAAATGTCCCAACTGGGATTTTCAACATCCCATGAGGGAGGTGCATCCTATTTTTCATCCTGAGGTGCCTGAGTTACCTGATGGAAATAATACAGTTACGAGAGCTCGGGAGGAGGCACGGTTTCAGGAACAATGGGTATTTACGCAATGGAAGCGAAGTGAAGTCCTTGCTTTGAAATCACAGCTGCCTGACCCTCGTAAAAATCCCACAGCTTACTATAAAGAACTAACTTAAGCCACAGCATCAGCTGTAATGACTTTAGCTGATGTCGAATTGTTTTTCGGGTTGTTGGTTCCTGTAGATATATGGCGACAGGTTCATGACACCGATCATGCAGAAGAATTAGGGGGAACCTGGAACCAGTTGAAAGTCTGGGATCGGGACCGCAAACCTGGAGACAAGCCAAGGGATGAAATCACTGCTCTTACGGCAAAAATAATTGCCTATATGCACACACTGATTCCCCCACGTAAAGTCGACTGGAATAAATTGATGGCTTGTAAACAAAAGAAAGACGAAAGTGTTTCTGATTTTGTCACTCGATTTGAAGGTACTTTCATTGATTTTAGTGGGCAAGAATTTGCCATGGAAGGTGAGGTCCGATTGTTTGTAAATCGTTTTGTGACCAACCTGATACCTGAAGTCTCTGCTCGGCTGCAAGCCGCAGAGAGTACCTGGACTACCTCTACCCCCTCTATAATACTAAGCATGGCCCAATATTATGAGCACAGGGAAAATGAGAGTAAGGATAAAGTAGAGAAAAAGGCCAAGGATCTTAAAACACTGGTGTTGTTACAGCAAGTCATTCGAGGACAAGGAGGGGGGAGAGGAGTCCGAGGGCCAGTATGCAGAGGGGTGGGGACAGGAAGAAGTGTAGGCCCATCCCCGCTGTTAGGGATAAATCAGTGTGCTTATTGTAAACAGGAAGGACATTGGAGAGCTCAGTGTCCGTTACTGCTTGCTCAGAACGGAGCTGTTTGAGGACGGGGACGTGGTCGAGGTGGCCGGGATCGAATTGACATGCGTAGGGAGGAAGTTGCTCAGGGCAGGTCTGAACGAAACCACTTCGATAACCCTCAAGGTAGGCAATACTTTAATGAGGATTATGCATTTGGAGATCAGGATGGGTATGCTCATCCATAGGACAGCCAGGGACAGAGTAGGGGCCAAGTGTCGATCCCAGTCAATCAACAAGGATCCTATGTGAAAGGGGAAATGATGGGGACTTCCAAGAATTTTTTAATTGACACAGGAGCAATGAATAGTTCTGTTGCTCGATCATTGGTCCCAGGGGCGGCTCTGTCCGGGCAAAATACTGTATCCGTGGGGTTCTCAGGAGTTCCGGTGGTAAGCCCCATCTCTAAACCCCTTCCAGTCACTATTGGTCCTGCAACTATTGATTCCCCCTTCTTGTTGACTTCACATTGTGGTGAGAATTTATTAGGTTTGGATATGTTGAAGAAATTAAACGCGAAAATATATTGTTCCCCGGATGGTGTTTACCCAACGATACAACCCCACACTGAGAACATGAAACAGTGTTTTGCTAAGAATGAACCTCTTCCCCCTGAGTTTGATGCCATCCCTAACACGTTGTGGGCAACAAGGGATGCGGATGTCGGTAAATTAGACATCCCTCCCGTCCATATTACGTTAAAACCTGGTGCGAAATTGCCACGTATACCTCAGTACAAGATCTCACCGGCTGGTGAGCGAGCTTTACTTTCAATTATTCAGGATGTAGTTGATAAAGGGGTGGTTGAGGAAACAGCTGCCAATATTTGTAACAGCCCTATTCTCCCAATTTTGAAGAAATCATCTGATTCTGGATCTCCTGAGAATATTGACGCATATCGTTTTGTGATTGACCTGCGGGAGGTAAATAAGATAGTGGCGCCTCAGTATCCTGTGGTGACTGATATCAGTACTATTCTCACAATGAGTCCACCGACTGCCCAATATTTTTCGGTCATTGATCTGAAGAATGCTTTCTTCAGTATCCCGATTCATCCAGATAGCCGTCAGATCTTCGGCTTCTCGTTATCTGGCCGAAGCTTTAGATTTTGTCGTGCACCTCAAGACTATACTGAAAGTCTGAGTATTTACAGTCAAGCCCTTAAGGCCCTTTTGGATGATTTAGTCCTGCCCACTGGTAATGTGCTTTTGCAATATGTGGATGACTTGCTGATAGCGTCCGACACTGAGGAGGGTTGTAAGGATGCCACTGTTAAGTTACTGCACCATCTGGCGGCGAAAGGTAATAAGGTGTCCCTGTCTAAATTTCAATACTGTCGACAGGAGGTGACCTACCTAGGTCATCTGCTGTCAAAGGAGGGTAGGCGTTTGACTTCTGAGCGAATTACTACCATCTCTAACATGTCTGTCCCTTGCACCCAGCGTGAAGTTTGTGCTTTTCTTGGCATCACTTCTTACTGTCGCCAATGGATACCTACTTGTTCTCTTCTTGCTAAACCTTTGTTATATTTAACCACTAAAGATGTGCATGAACCTCTTCCCTGGACTGACGAATGTCAGCATTCTTTTGACTCTTTGAAATCTGCTCTTTGTTCTGCACCAGTCTTGGGTACTACTGATTACATTAAACCCTTTGTACTCTATGTGCACGAGGTCGACGGTTGCTCGCTTTCAGTGTTAACGCAAGGATTTGGTGGTAAGCAAAGACCTTGCGCTTATTTCTCGGCCACATTGGATAATGTTGCCAGAGCGCTTCCTAGCTGTCTGAGGGCCACTGCAGCTGTTGCGGTGGCCATCCGGCAGTCGGAGGGGCTCGTTCTAAATTCTAGTTTAACAGTGATGGTACTGCATGCAGTGGATGCATTGCTAAATAAAACTAAAACACAACATCTTACAAGTGCGCGCCTCACTGGTTATGAATTAACATTGTTTGCTCCACATATTACGATTATGCGATGTGCCACGTTAAATCCTGCCACATTGTTACCCCTCCCTTCGAATGAAATTACAAATGATGTACATGATTGCATATTTCGGACTGAAGAAGAAACGAAGGGGAGGCTTGACCTTACTGACATTCCTCTATCTGACCCCCAAGGGGAATTATATGTGGACGGGTCTTGTTTCAAGTTAGCAGATGGCACAACGACAGCTGCATATGCAATCACTACGCTGAAAACGGTGGTTGAGACCTCTCGAGTTCCCTATCGATCAGCTTAGGCTGCTGAACTAGTGGCATTGTTACGAGCCTGTGAATTAAGTAAGGGACTCGAGGTTAATATATATACAGACAGCCAATATGCCTTCGGCGTGGCCCATAGCTTTGGGCGGCTGTGGAAGGAACGGGGTTTCCTCACCTCCCATGGTCAGAAAATACAGAATGGCCCTTTGGTGTTGCAATTACTTGCTGCCCTCACCTTACCCAAGAAACTAGCCATAATAAAATGCAGTGCCCATAAGGCGGTGGTGGATGAAGTGGGGGAGGGGAATGCCTTTGCTGACCAGGTTGCTAAGCAGACGGCTTAGTCCACATTCTCGACTATGTATGTAACGTCCTCTGCAAGATGGGTGGAAGAATCTGACTTGTTCAATAATACCATAGAGAGCGTGAAAGAAATACAGAAGGAAGCCACTCCAGTTGAATTGGAGCGATGGGAGTAGGAAGTGGGAAGGTTGGATGAAAATAATTGTTGGGTTGATTTAACAGAAAAACAAAGATGGTTGCTGCTCAATGCTTTAGTACAGGGCGTTTAAACTATGGCCCATGGTCCAGTTCACTTTGGAGCAAAATTTATTTGTGCTTTGTTGGACCTGGTATGGGATAACCCCAACATCCAAAGGACAGCTGTCCACCTAGTGCAATATTGTATGGTCTGCTTACAACACAATCCAGGAAAAGGGGAAAGTGTGTTGAGTGGGAATTTTGCACCCCCGACTTTGTCGTTTGAAGTACTCCAGATGGATTACATCCGCATGGAGCGCGTCAACAACTTTAAGTATGTTCTGGTAGTGGTTTGTGCCTTTAGCAAATGGGTTGAGGCCTACCCGACTAAAGACAACACCACTTTGGCTACAGCGAAAGCCCTTATCAAGGAGTTTATCCCTAGGTACAGGTTGCCCTGCTTGATTTGGACGGACAATGGGGGGCATTTCCACGGGGCTCTTGTCAAGCATATCTGTGATGGGCTGCAAATACGACAAAGATTTCATGCAGCTCGACATCCTCAGTCAGCAGGTTTAGTGGAGAAATATAATGGGATTTTGAAATTAGAAATGGCTAAGATTCAAGAGAGTACTGGCATAAAGTGGCCGGACACTTTACCCCTGGCCCTCATGTCATTACGAGTTACCCCACATTTACGGTCTGGACTCTCGCCCTATGAAGTAATTTCTGGGCGACCTGCTAATGTATGGGGAGTGCCCAGACCACGGTCATTTATAAATGTTGAATATCCTATGTTGATCGATTACTTGTATACTTTGACTAAAGATCTCCGTTCTATTCATCAGCAGGTAGCATCCGTATTGCAGCCCCTGACACAGGACCCCGGACATCGATTAGAACCCGGCCAGTGGGTGTTAGTCAAGAAGTACGAACGAGACACCAGCCTGGCTCCGAGGTGGTCCAAGCCTTATCAGATTCTTCTTGCCAACCGAACGGCTGTAAAGGTGGATGGGAAGAAACATTGGATTCACGTCTCTCACCTTAAACGATTACCACTCCCGCTTCCTTATGATCCTCAGCACTCAGATGGAATTATGACCCAGATAAGTGAGAGAGCCACTGGATTTGTTCCTTTTTCCGACGCCTGTGAAATAGAGCCAAGGCAAGAAGAAGGAGTGATGGGATCGGGCGAAACGGCCCCAGTTGAACCTGCAATTGCCCCTAACCCTGTCACCAATACTCCAGAAGGCAGGAGCTCTGATGAAGGAGACGTACCTTCCTCTGTGCTATTTTCTGATAAGGAAGCTCCGGATCATGTGCGTTACAACCTACGGCCAAGAAAACATCACGGTACCTCAGACACCACGGCTAGGAGATAAGGAAAGACTTGAGTGAATAGGGTTTGCTAGATTTGTGTCTGAGGTAATAAGCGTGACACTGGACTGAACTCGTTGAGAGCTGGAACTTTGATATTGTGCTCTGTTCAGAAAGAAAGACCAGGTTGTACATCGGATTTCCGCGACACCAGCGTTTTTTTTTCTTGAGATGAACGATAGGAGTCTGCCTGTGAGACTCTAGACGGACACAGGGAGAAGAACCCTCTGGCAGCACGGACTGCATTGCCCGAGTTTAGTTTTGGACTTTTAGTTAGGAATGTACCCTTTTGGTCGTATTGTACCTGAAGAAGAACGCCCTTTTGCACCACGATACTTGCCATTTTATGAGCCAATGTTTTCTGCTTGGACCATGCGGGTAAAAAAAGCATTTGTGTTAGTAATAACTGTTATATTAGCCACTTTTATGAGTATATTCGTATATTTGGAGTATAAGCACCCAATGCAAGCAATGATGCCCTCTACTTTTGCCCCACCAGAGCATTTGATGTTCACCTTAGCCCCACGTAAGAAAAGACATCGCCAGACTTACGCCAAAAATGTATTTGTAGAAATGCTCCGCCAAACCCATAGTACTACTAATATGACAGATTTGTTGGGTTTGTGGACTTTTGCCATCAGTTATGCATAAGCACAATTTCTTTCTTTCTCTGCCCTTGTCATATTTAGGTAGTTGTGAAGCATGGTTCCAAATGTTTCCAGCCATGTATAACCATTATGTGGAAAACCCCAAACAGTATTCCGAAAAAGATTATAAAATAATCCTAGCTTACATTGACACACACCAGGAGTTTGATCCGGCGGAAAATGGGGGGGAGGGATCATTGGATCCAGATGCCTGTATGAATTTATATACGGCAAGCGAAAACAGTATTTGGTTGAAAGATGAACTTTACGATTTTTCTAATTTTAACCATTCTCAGTATTTCCAGCAGTTTGTTACCAGGAATGTCACTAGTGAGCGTGTCTTGCCCATCCCTATCTTGAATACCTCCTCCGTCTTTTGTGTGCAGGGGATTGGGCATGTGCAGGTTGGGAATAACATCTGCAATTATACATATAGAATGAAGATTTTTAGCAGCCCTCCATTGTTAACGCCTCCGAATGTGTATTTTGTTTGTGGGGAAAAAGCCTACACCTGGTTACCGACGGGATGGGCAGGCCGATGTTATCTGTCTTTTCTGTACCCCCCTGTATATATAGCACCGCCAGACTATTACAAAACTCATCAGCTTCACAACACAAAGGTGGTTTCCAATAGGCAACGAAGACAGCTCGGAATGACTGAGGTTGACCAAACTGACACTTCCTTGCAGCAGTTTACGGATTTCACTAAGGGGTCGGTCCCATATTGGGGACCGATATTCAATAGTTGAGAGATAAGACGATTGTCCAGGGTAGTGGAAAATGTCATTAATATCACCACTGAGATTATGACAAACATAACTGAGGAGCTTCAGGCTACGAGACTCGTTTCTCTTCAGAACCGGATGGTTCTTGATGTTATCTTGGCCGATCGAGGAGGAGCATGCCGGGTGATCGTCAGCTTCTGTTGTGTTTACATTCCAGACTCCGCCCCCACGGTCACTTTAGCTATCCAGAAATTGCACCGCATTGCTGCTGAAATGCACATTGACAATGGGTCCTGGTTACTCTCTAACCGGTTTTGGGGGCTCCTGTCTACCTGGGGTTGGAAGTTATTGATGATAGTTGCTGGAGCTCACAGTATCCTCTTTACTTGCTGCCTTTGCATGCAATGTGGTCCGGCCTGTTGCTCTTATTGTGCTACCAAATTAACAGCCATGATCGTTTCTTCTCCCAGCCCTTCTAAGTCTCAGATGCTCCAGCAGGAGATTCATGAGTTAATGGCCATCGATGAGGACATTTTCCAGGATTAATACTTTTTTTAGTTAGCTACATCACGCTAAAAGGAGGGTTTGAGGAACTGAAATCTGAATTAGGCCTACTAAAACATATAGTAATGATTAGAAATTAGCGTGATGCATCTATTAGTCTGGCGGAGGTGTTTGGGTGTTAAATAACCTCACACATGTAATAGTTAAGGGATTAATGTATGTCTTATTTTAGTTATTTGCCTTTTTACGAGCAATATAGATTAACTCGACCAGCGCCATTTTGTGGCATAGTCTGCTTACCGTATTAGTGGAAACCTACCATCACATTTAGCAAGAGTCGTTCTCACGAGAAATAGTCTGACAAATGTAGCCAACTGCTGCTCTTGCCCGTTCGGCCTGTCAAGATTGTAGGTGTGGGTAGGATGGATAAGCACATTTCAGGAGGTGCTGTGCGGACTCTCCTAGTGCTGGCAGAAGGGAGTCACCCTCCTCGACCTTGCTATAACGAGCTGAGCTAAAGTAAGGATGCTTTGTGTCCCATATACGGTCTTTGCTTTGCACCAACTTGTACCAACTTCTATTTTTCCTTCTTAGGTAACGGTTTCGAAATGTAACAGTATATATGTGATCTGTTGATAATGTGCCAGCAGTCTTCTCGGCGGACCTCGAGGGGTTAGATCGCGAGAGGCTCCTCTGGCAGAGTTATTTGTTTAAATAAACGATTGAACCTTCTACACTGCCAACTGACTGATTAATGGTAATTGGTATTGGGGCTATCAGTAAGTATAGCTCTATATGATTGTAATTATTTTTTCGGTACTTCAGTCTAGACCATGGGTACTCACAAACTTTCCCTCGGGGGCCAAATTTACAGTGTGGATTGTGACTGAGGGCCGCACCGGTGGGGGCAGGGTCAGAGGGGGAGGGGGCGGGGCTAAAGCAAACAAACATTGTGACCATGAGGTTAAACACAGGTCCCTGCAGCAGACACCTTCGTCCACTGAGCCACCAGACCCAGTATACACACACCTTTCTCTCTCTCCCTCCTTCTCTCTCCCTCCCTCTCCCTCTGTTTCTCCCTCCCTCTGTGTCTCCCTCCCTCTGTGTCTCACTCCCTCCCTCTGTGTCTCCCACCCTCCGTGTCTCCCTCCCTCTGTGTCTGCCTCCCTGTCTCCCACTCTCTGTTTCCCTCCCTCCCTCTGTGTCTTCCTCCCTCCCTCTGTGTCTCCCTCCCTCTGTGTCTCCCTCCCTCTCTGTCTCCCTCGCTCCCTCTGTATCTCCCTCCCTCTGTGTCTCCCTCCATCTCCCACTCTCTGTTTCCCTCCCTCCCTCTGTGTCTCCCTCCCTCCCTCTGAGTCTCACTCCCTCCCTGTCTCCCACTCTCTGTCTCCCTCCCTCTGTGTCTCCCTCCCTCCCTCTGTGTCTCCCTTCTCCCTCCCTCTGTGTCTCCCTCCCTGTCTCCCACGCTCTGTTTCCCTCCCTCCCTCTGTGTCTCCCTCCTTCCCTCTGTGTCTCCCTCCCTCCCTGTCTCCCTCCCTCTCTGTGTCTCCCTCCCCCTGTGTCTCCCTCCCTCCCTCTGTGTCTCCCTCCCTTCCTGTCTCCCACTCTCTGTTTCCTTCCCTCCCTGTGTATCCCTCCTGCCCTCTCTCTGTGTCTCCCTTCTCCCTCCCTCTGTGTCTCCCTCCCTCTGTGTCTCCCTCCCTCCCTGTCTCCCGCCCTCTTTCTGTGTCTCCCTCCCTCTGTGTCTCCCTCCCCCTCTGTGTATCCTTCCCTCCCTGTCTCCCACTCTCTGTTTCCCTCCCTCCCTCTGTGTCTCCCTTCTCCCTCCCTCTGTGTCTCCATTCTCCCCCCCTCTGTGTCTCCCTCCCTCCCTCCCACTCTCTGTTTCCATCCCTCCCTCTGTGTCTCCCTTCTCCCTCGCTCTGTATCTCCCTCCCTCCCTCTGTGTCTCCCTCCCTCCCTGTCTCCCACTCTCTGTTTCCCTCCCTCCCCTCTGTGTCTCCCTCCCTCCCTCTCTGTCCTCTCACCTGTGTGTGTGTGTCAGCCCTCAGCCCGGGCTGAGACAGCTTCCCCGGCCGCGCGCACACAGCCCCACCAAGTACTTCATGGGTCTTTAAAAGACCATTTACATGTTAATTAGGCTTTGTTGAATTTCACCTCTTAGGCCCCTGCAGCTCCACTCTGACAATCACTGGAATCCCCCGGGCCCCCACAGAGCAGAGTCTGAGTCCGCGCTGCAGCGGCTGTATTTGCGAACACTATTTAATTTATTTATTTTTAAACACAGGTGTCTGCAATGTCCGCGGGCCGCCCAAGAAGGCTTGCAGGGCCGCCACCGGCCCGCGGGCCGTACTATGAGTACCGCTGGTCTAGACCCTGTCCTGTTGATCACAGCATGACCCAAGGCAAGCCCTCTCAGACCCCTGCATTCTGGGGACATTCAAGTGAGCGCTGCTGGAATCTCCAGCAGCGACTCTGCAAAAGGCCACTGAGGGGCTCAGTGACTTGCAAGCTCTTTATTGTAAGGTAGGAAGTCCAGGAGTCCAGGTAAGATGCACGAAAATGAATTTATTGATATTTAGAACAAGCAGTAATGTTCCTGTCTCAGCAACCGCCCTCACTGGAATGACCAGAACCTAGAACCACCTTCATTCCAACACATGATTCCAGGTTCCAATACATTCCTGCTCGTGACAGATGCCGACAGAAGCAAATGGTAAATATAACATATCTTCTTTTCTTATGGAAACCAAAAGAAACAACAAGGAATTAAAACACAGCTAAATACAGCATAACAAAGAAATAAGAGTAAAACATATAATAATGTAGCGAGTGGAACCTACAAAATATAATTAGCATTTTTTTAAACAATAAGAAACAATAGCATACCTAAAAAGGAAGAGGAGGGAAAGAAAAACTAATACATCATCAAATCATCATATTTCCTGGGCACACAACGCTGCCGTACAGAGTGTGTGCTCCCTTGAACAGTTTTACTAGGAAGATCATTCTTAGGACCAACAGGACTTAAAGTAGTCTTACTTGAAACAGCCTTACTTGAAACCACCTCCCTAGGCACAACAGAACGAGAACCATCAACTCTACCTACCTTACCCTTTGAACAACTGTAAAACTCTACAAATCTACCACAAGAATTACTAACATCACCAAACTTCTCACCAAATAACCACTGAGGGTTCATTTTGGTCTTTGGAACCCTACCACTCATACGCTCAAACGGAATGGCATTGGTGACGCTATGAACAGTGGTATTATATGACCAAACTACCTCCTCTACAGCACTGCGAACATCACGTTGACCTTGCACAGCCAGTAGAATAGTCCCCTTGACCATCCTATTCATACGCTGCACTATACCGTTACCTTGCGGATTGTACAAAGAAGTACACATATGTTTGATACCATGATTAGACAAAAACAACTGCATAGAAGAAGAGGTCAACTGAGTACCATTATCTGTTAACAAAATACAAGGAAAACTTTCTTTCAAAAAAATAGATTTGAGTTGCCTAATAACACTTTCAGTAGTGTTGTTTTTCACGAATTCAACACACAACCAACGTGAACACACATCCACCAAAACCATGGCAAAACGACAATCTCCAGATAAATAGTCCATTGGACCAATAAAGTCAAAACATACCTTGCTGCACAGCAAATCATCATCACAAGCAATAGAACCTTGAGTACGAGAATCAATCTTCAATCTCTTCTCACTCTCCCTGCATAAAGAACAGTTCTCAACCCATCTTCTAACTTCTTCATCCATTCTAGGCCACCAAAATTTAATTTTCAGACATTTGATAGTCATACTCTGACCAAGGTGACCTTCATGTGCCAAGATAAAGAGTCTTTTCCTAAGAGAATTGTGAGGTATGAATCGTTCACCTCTCATAACCAAGTCATCAGAACTACCCAAACTAAGCTCTCCTTGTAACGTCACAAAGTTACGTAAAGAAGGCTTCACATCACCTTCCCGTTTCCAACGAAGGCGAATGGCACTAATCAATTCACCAAAATCAAGGTCTTCAATAACAGTTTTATGCCAATCATCTTTTGAAATAGAACTGAAATTACCTGAGCTAACATCATTAAAGTCAGCAACTAAACATACATTCTCATCATTAAAGTCAACACACTCCTCAGATTGAATAGGTAGGCGGGACAAGCAGTCTGCTTGTACATTTTTCCAGCCAGAGATGTGTTGCAAGGTATAAGTGTATTCTTGCAATTTTGCAGCAAATCTCATTAGACAAGGAGAACCGTCATTGGCTCCTCCAGGTGACACGATCCTAATGAGCGGCTTATGATCAGTTCGCAAAGAGAAATGGGTGCCCCATACATACGTGCGAAAATGAGACACTCCCCAAACAGCAGCCAACACTTCACGCTCAATCACTGCATAATTGCGTTCTGAACCACTAAGAGTTCGTGAAGCGAAGGCAACTGTTTTCTCCAATCCATTTTTCCTTTGTGACAAAATAGCACCAATACCATGAGCACTGGCATCAACGGTCACAAAAGTATCCTTGTCCGGTTCAAAAGTGGTAAGAATGCCGGCATTGACAATATCAAGTTTAATCTTCTCAAAAGCATCAGATTGCTGAGAACCCCAATCAAATTGTACTCCTTTCCTAAGTAGTAATCTCAAAGCCTCGGTCTTATGAGCAAAATCTGAAACGAACTTAGAGTAGTATTCAACTAACCCTAAACAAGATTTCAACTGATCTTTGCTTAACGGAACTGGAGCACACCTAATGGCTTTCAACAGGTCTTCTTTTGGCTGCACCCCAGATTGGGAAATAGTGTATCCCAAATAATCTATCTCAGTCAATAGAAACCGACACTTATCCTTTCTAAGAGTAAGGCCAGCTTTTGTAAAAACATGCAAGACTTTAGCTAAGTTAGCATTATGTTCCGATTCATCAATACCAGTAATTAAGACATCATCTTGAAAAAAATGAACCTGCTTAATATCCTTTAACAAGGAATGCATCATGCGTTGAAACACGCTGGCCGCTGAGGCCAGCCCAAATGGTAACCTTTTAAATTGGAAAACCCCCTCAACAGTTACAAAAGCAGTAAACTCACTTGAATTAGGATGTAAGACGACCTGATGATAGGCAGATCTAATGTCGAGCTTACTAAAGAACTTAGCCTTATCCATCAAAAGTACCATTTCAGAGATGTTTGGGAGGGGAAACTTGTCAACAGTAATATTTTGATTGAGGGACCTGAGATCCACACAAAAGCGAAGTTTGCCATCTTTTTTCTGGGTGACCACGACCGGGGAAAGCCATTCAGAGGCTTCAACAGGCTCAATTATATCTTGTTTCTGCATGTCATCCAGCATTTCTTTAACTTCATTCCGAATAGCAATAGGAATTCTTCTAAGAGTATGTCTCACAGGAGAAGCATTTTTCTTAAGTTTTATCTCATGCATATACCCCTCTAATTTGCCTAATTTTAATCGAAAAACATCACTGTATTTGGCAAGAATGCCATCAAGATTAGGAAAATCATCAACAACAAGAACCTTGTCTACAGACCTAGGATCTAAAATGATGTGTAAATCATATTGCTGTATCCAGCCCAGAATAGCCGGACCATCATCAGAAACATACATTTTCCCAGAAGAAAATCTGCCCTTGAATTCAAACGAAGCATCCATAACGCCCTTAATATTGATAATTTGCCCTCCATAGCCCTTTGGAGTGATGTCACTTTTGTGTAGTGATACATGGGGCCAGCATTCATTAAATAAATGAAAAGGATTGATAGAAAACATGGATCCAGGGTCAACTAAGAGCGTTACAGCAACTCCGTTCACAACAAAGACAGCTTTAGGCCTTTGAAGACCAATGCATAAACAATTCTGCATATAAGAAGAATCTTCTATGCATAACAGACATTTCATTCAGAACTGTGTCATCTTCAACATTAGCAACCCTGTTATCTGAAGGATTTCTACAAGCCTTACTAATGTGACCCCTTTTTCCACATTTCATGCAAGTTTTGTCTCTGGCAAAACAACCCACAAAGTCTGCTGCATGAGACATGCTTCCACAGTGAAAACAACCCACAAATGTACTTTTCCCTGCAGGAACAAACCCTCTAGGTTTTCGTTTAAAGTGGAAAGCTTAGGTTTCACATCAGTAGAAACCACATTTTTGTCCAGTTTGTTCACAACATTAATTGAATCTTCTTTTTTCAATTCCAGAATATGCATTTCTTCCATACATTTATCGGACTCTTCCACAACTTTGGCAATAGCAATAGCTTCCATTAAGCTTGGATTCTTGGCTGCCCAAAGTTTTTGTTGCATTCTCTTATTCTTGCACTGAACAATCAATTGATCTCTAATCATCTGATCTGTCATGGGACCAAAGTCACATTTCAATGAAAGTTCCCTTAAACGAGTAACCATTTGATCAATGGTTTCTTTTTCTTATTGTGGCACAGTATAAAATTTATGTCTTTGCATGACAATATTTACTTGTTTGCCAAAGTATTTTTCAAGTCTCATTTTTGCTTCATTGCATGGATTATCCACAGGTTGCCCATCTGCACCAAGTAATTCTGGTAAAAATTTAAAAGCATGTTGGCCTCCTTTTCCAAGAGAATTTAATAAAATTGCTTTTTTGCGTGACACAGGAAACCTAAGTCCATCGATGGCTTCCAAGTAGTTTTCAAAAATCCCTAGCCATTCTTCCCATTCAATGGTAGGGGTATCACCATCAATTAAAATTGGAGGTGGCGGTGCAATTGTAGAATTGGCTTTAGTAGCCATTGTAATTAAAAGAACAAAAAAATATATAATATGCGGAATTAAGCTGAGGCAGAAGAAGGAGAAATAAATGCAAGTGCTTATGATGGCAGAAAACAGTCTGTAAAAGAATACAATGCAAGAAAAAATGTTTTTTTTAAAATAATTAAAAAAAAAAAACAATAATTTTAAACAACTCAAACACGAATAATAGTTCAGTGTTACTACGAATGTGATGTATTCTTGTCCAGAAATGTAATTGGTTGTAGAAAACAAGTTTAAATAAAGTTTTGGTACCAAAACACGATTGCTTCGTGAAAATCGTTGCGTGGCTGGCAAACAATGGTTGGCAAAATGTCAAAATGGCCGCCGAGCGTCAAAACGTGATGACGCGATGAGAAGCACGTCACTGTGTGTGTTGAGTGTATCTCGAGAGGCAGCGCGTGGGGAAGTAACGGCTTCCAAAGGAGGATAATGCCAAAAATTGCCAAAAATAGTCGGATAATACCTGTAGCCACAGCGGATGGATTAGCAAGACATTACCAGATCTTCAAATGCTGAACAGGATGATGCAGGATGATGAAACAATGAGTTTCTGTCGGGTCCCGCAGCAAGTGATGAGAAGTTGTTTCAGGACGAAGATGATTGAAGCATAGGATCGTCGCCAAATATTGTACGTTAGGAAGTCCAGGAGTCCAGGTAAGATGCACGAAAATGAATTTATTGGTATTTAGAACAAGCAGTAATGTTCCTGCCTCAGCAACCACCCTCACTGGAATGACCAGAACCTAGAACCACCCTCATTCCAACACATGATTCCAGGTTCCAATACATTCCTGCTCGTAACAGATGCCGACAGAAGCAAATGGTAAATATAACACTCTTCCAAAGTGAGCGGCGTCTGCCTTGAGCTGGAGGACATACCTAACCGGAGCCTGCTGTGCTCTCAATGAGCGGTAACTGCAAACACAACAATGATGGACAGAATGTGGATCAATGTCACACATTCACCCCAGTCAAAAGATCTGGGCCCAAATCCATCGTTTTTCCACTCCACACCACCCTGGGTTAGACAATGGCGATATGCAAATCAGCGCTGACCCTGTTGCCCCATGGGAACAGTCCAGTCCGAACTACAAAAGCCATGTCCTTCCCAGAACGGAAACAAGCATCCGAGGACCGGCCCGGTTTCGAGGTAACACCTCTCATCAGCCCGGCTAGCTTGATTCCAGTGGTGTGGAGTGTCTGGGACTCACGTCTGAGCATCCCCAGTACACTTAGAGCGGTAACTGCAAACACAACAATGATGGACAGAATGTGGATCAATGTCACACATTCACCCCAGTCAAAAGATCTGGGCCCAAATCCATCGTTTTTCCACTCCACACCACCCTGGGTTAGACAATGGCGATATGCAAATCAGCGCTGACCCTGTTGCCCCATGGGAACAGTCCAGTCCGAACTACAAAAGCCATGTCCTTCCCAGAACGGAAACAAGCATCCGAGGACCGGCCCGGTTTCGAGGTAACACCTCTCATCAGCCCGGCTAGCTTGATTCCAGTGGTGTGGAGTGTCTGGGACTCACGTCTGAGCATCCCCAGTACACTTAGAGCAGTAACTGCAAACACAACAATGTGCTCTCAATGAGGGCACCGGTACTCTCCTTGATCCAAGAAAAGTGCCGGTACTGAGGGCCTGAAAATTCGAAAGTGCCGGTACTCAGTACCGGTGAATGCCGGCCCTTTTAAAGCACTGCTGCAGCCGTGGGCCCCACACGATAAAACCTTATTTTGTATAATTAGCCATTTGAATGCTTTGTAGACAGATATAACATTGAACACTAGTACATAGCTGATGGCAGAAAAACAAGACTATCTGAATGTGCCACTCGACGCAAAATTGCTCCAAGTGACACATTCAGGTAATCTTGTTTTTCTGTAATCAGCTTTGTGCCAGTGTTCAGTGTTATATTTGTCTACAAAGCATTCATGTGGCTGATTATGCTAAATAACATGTTATAGTGTGTGGGGCTCACTGCTGCAGCTCTTCTCCCTTGCTATTGGCTTTTAGCTTTTGCAGCAAAATAAATAATTTTTAAAGTTAAAAGAAGGCAACAGTAGCAGAATAACTGCAGATGTGAGCCCCACACACTATAAAATGTTATTTAGTACACTAAGCCATTTGAATGCTTTGAAGACAAAAATAACACTTAACACTTGCACAAAGCTGATGGCAGAAAAGCAAGATTACCTGAATGTGCCACTCGAGCCAAATTTGCATCGAGTGGCACTTTTAGGTAAACTTGATCTTCTGCCATCAGCTGTGTACTAGTGTTCAGTGTTACATTTGTCTACAAAACATTGAAATGGCTCATTATGTTAAATAACTTTTTATAATATAAGCCCACGGATGCAGTTCTTCCTACACTGCTGCTGGCTTTTATGTTAAAAAAATATATATTTATTTTGCCTTGAGTGGCACATTCTAGTAGTCTTGTTTTCTGCCATCAGCACACATTCTTGCAATGTTCTAAAGTAAAACTAGAAGTCCTACAACACAATATGCTCTGCTAGTTCTTCAACGCCTTGTACTGGCTAAAGGTAGCACACATTATGGGTTCAATCGGTCGCTTTTGAGGACAGCTCATCAACCTAGCCGTACCATAATGCTGCTACATAAACTGCACAGGCAGTCGTCACTGGCGTTTCACCTCCCTAGAGTGCAGGTTCCCATCCAATGGTGTGCATAAGTGAGTGTGGCGGAGTGGTTTTGGGAGTGGTGAGCTGTCAACTAGTAGTCTTGTGCAACTGCCTCCTCTGCCAGTCTTTAATTGTTAGCCAAGACCACTTTGGATTCAGGGAGATAGGTGGGCGGAGCCAGTAGAGGAAGTGGGTGGAGCCTGGAACATGGGTGTGGACTCCTAAAAAAACTTGAGCACCTGGACTTAATATTTTACAAATTAAGCACTGATTTCCAGTATTTAACATCATCATCATCATCTTTATTGTGGTCAATAGACCATAAAAGTACAAAATAAGCCACAATAAAATAAAAACATTCTTGGGTACATGGACTCGAGGCACCAGAGTCCATGATTCCAGTTACAAATTATTACCCACTCCCCAATATGTGGATAAAATTAATAGCAACACATACAAAAATACCATTTAGTAAAAAAACATGTACAATAATTTAGGGAGAAAAGGAGCTGATAAATTTCATAACCTACAGTAGTAAAAGAAACTCTCAATAAAATCACATATATAAAAGTTACATTCCAAAAAAAGAAAAGGGAGCCAGCCTAGTTAAAGATAGAGGAGGTTTTATCAGCTTTGCCCTATACAAGTTTTTTTTTTTAAAAGCGACCTGCGCACACACAGTAGAAAACATGACACCGCAAATACAACAGGGGATAAGGTATTGTATTTCAGTAGCCTAAATACTAAGTATGGGCGAAATTTGCGAATTCGCGGTCCGCGAATTCATGCGAAATTGCAAAAAAAGTCCACGAGTTCACGAATTTTCCCGCAAACTCGCGGATTTTTGTGCCATTTGCACAAATATGTGACCACGTGTGCCTGTAACTTTGCCAGCGCGCCAAAAGGCGCCGAGGTCCCTTGAGTGAGCTGGCCATTATAGTGGGGACGGGCGGGAAGACGTTTCATACCGCTAGTGTGTGGTGGATGGGGCCAAACGGGTGGGGCTTCTGTGCGAGTTCACATGCATCTTGTTTATAAAGGGTCATAGACCGAGCAGAGCAGCAGATGAGGAAAAAGCAGCCTCCTGATCACAGGAGCTACAAGGGGATGGCGCTCGGGAAACTCATGGATGCAAAAATACGTTTGCCACAGAACCCCAGAATCCTTCAGATGTCCAAGATAGCTCTGCTGCACGTGTTGGTACAACGCCATTCTGATCCTGCTCAGTGGGTTCAGGCGCATGCAGCTGCTGCTGCTGGACAATGTCCCATCTCATACTAAACTGCCCCGTACAGGCATATGCTGGCGCTGAGCAGTAGGGTGCAGTGGCATGCGGGTGCTCCACGTCTGGTACATGCGCATACCAGTGCCAGGGGGGACACGTGTTTATTGGTGCTGTGTAGAAAGTTATGACTTTACATTATGACTGCACCAGATGGTGGTACAACCTACACGGATCAAGAGCATCCAGGCACCAGACTTCATGGTGCAAGAGCATAATGGTGCTGTGCGGTACGGGTATATATGTACTGGGTGCAGGGGGACACAGCACAATGTGTGCTCACACCCAGAGGGCTCCCAGGCAATTGAGCACAAATGATTTTCACACTGAGAGGGCTCCGGGGCAGTTCAGCAGCACGGGGGCTCACGCCCACTGGGCCCAGGAAAAAGCAGCCTCCTGTAGAGCGTGGGCTCACAACCCCTGGGCAGCTCAGCAGCGCAGGGGTTCACACCCATAGGGCTCCCGGGCAGTTTAGCAGCGTCACCCTCTGGTTCATCACTGCCACCCTCTGGTTCATCACTGCCACCCTCTGGTTCACCACTGCCACCCTCTGGTTCATCACTGTCACCCTCTGGTTCACCACTGCCACCCTCTGGTTCACCACTGTCACCCTCTGGTTCTTCACTGTCACCCTCTGGTTCATCACTGCCATCCTCTGGTTCATCACTGCCACCCTCTGGTTCATCACTGTCACCCTCTGGTTCATCACTGCCACCCTCTGGTTCACCACTGCCATCCTCTGGTTCAGCACTGCCACCCTCTGGTTCACCACTGCCACCCTCTGGTTCATCACTGTCACCCTCTGGTTCATCACTGCCACCCTCTGGTTCACCACTGCCACCATCTGGTTCATCACTGTCACCCTCTGGTTCATCACTGCCACCCTCTGGCTCAACACTGCCACCCTCTGGTTCACCACTGCCACCCTCTTGTTCATCACAGCACCCTCTGGTTCACCACTGCCACCCTCTGGTTCACCACTGCCACCCTCCGGTTCACCCCTGCCACCATCTGGTTCATCACAGCACTCTCTGTTTCACCACTGTCACCCTCTGGTACACCACTGTCACCCTCTGGTTCATCACTGCCACCCTCTGGTTCACCACTGCCACCCTCTGGTTCATCACTGCCACCCTCTGGTTCACCACTGCCACCCTCTGGTTCATCACTGTCACCCTCTGGTTCATCACTGCCACCCTCTAGTTCATCACAGCACCCTCTGGTTCATCACTGCCACCCTCTGGTTCATCACTGCCATCCTCTGGTTCACCACAGGACCCTCTGGTTCACAACTGCACCTTCTGGTTCATCACAGCACCCTCTGGTTCACCCCTGCCACCCTCTGGTTCATCACTGCCACCCTCTGGTTCATCACTGCCACCCTCTGGCTCAACACTGCCACCCTCTGGTTCCTCACAGCACCCTCTGGTTCACCCCTGCCACCCTCTGGTTCATCACTGCCACCCTCTGGTTCATCACTGCCACCCTCTGGTTCACCACTGCCACCCTCTGGTTCATCACTGTCACCCTCTGGTTCACCACTGCCACCCTCTGGTTAACCACTGTCACCCTCTGGTTCATCACTGTCACCCTCTGGTTCATCACTGCCATCCTCTGGTTCATCACTGCCACCCTCTGGTTCATCACTGTCACCCTCTGGTTCATCACTGCCACCCTCTGGTTCACCACTGCCATCCTCTGGTTCAGCACTGCCACCCTCTGGTTCACCACTGCCACCCTCTGGTTCATCACTGTCACCCTCTGGTTCATCACTGCCACCCTCTGGTTCACCACTGCCACCATCTGGTTCATCACTGTCACCCTCTGGTTCATCACTGCCACCCTATCGTTCACCACTGCCACCCTCTGGTTCATCGCTGCCACCCTCTGGTTCCTCACAGCACCCTCTGGTTCACCCCTGCCACCCTCTGGATCATCACTGCCACCCTCTGGTTCATCACTGCCACCCTCTGGCTCAACACTGCCACCCTCTGGTTCACCACTGCCACCCTCTTGTTCATCACAGCACCCTCTGGTTCACCACTGCCACCCTCTGGTTCACCACTGCCACCCTCCGGTTCACCCCTGCCACCATCTGGTTCATCACAGCACTCTCTGTTTCACCACTGTCACCCTCTGGTACACCACTGTCACCCTCTGGTTCATCACTGCCACCCTCTGGTTCACCACTGCCACCCTCTGGTTCATCACTGCCACCCTCTGGTTCACCACTGCCACCCTCTGGTTCATCACTGTCACCCTCTGGTTCATCACTGCCACCCTCTAGTTCATCACTGTCACCCTCTGGTTCATCACTGCCACCCTCTGGTTCACCACTGCCACCATCTGGTTCATCACTGTCACCCTCTGGTTCATCACTGCCACCCTCTAGTTCATCACAGCACCCTCTGGTTCATCACTGCCACCCTCTGGTTCATCACTGCCATCCTCTGGTTCACCACAGGACCCTCTGGTTCACAACTGAACCTTCTGGTTCATCACAGCACCCTCTGGTTCACCCCTGCCACCCTCTGGTTCATCACTGCCACCCTCTGGTTCATCACTGCCACCCTCTGGCTCAACACTGCCACCCTCTGGTTCCTCACAGCACCCTCTGGTTCACCCCTGCCACCCTCTGGTTCATCACTGCCACCCTCTGGTTCATCACTGCCACCCTCTGGTTCACCACTGCCACCCTCTGGTTCATCACTGTCACCCTCTGGTTCACCACTGCCACCCTCTGGTTAACCACTGTCACCCTCTGGTTCATCACTGTCACCCTCTGGTTCATCACTGCCATCCTCTGGTTCATCACTGCCACCCTCTGGTTCATCACTGTCACCCTCTGGTTCATCACTGCCACCCTCTGGTTCACCACTGCCATCCTCTGGTTCAGCACTGCCACCCTCTGGTTCACCACTGCCACCCTCTGGTTCATCACTGTCACCCTCTGGTTCATCACTGCCACCCTCTGGTTCACCACTGCCACCATCTGGTTCATCACTGTCACCCTCTGGTTCATCACTGCCACCCTATCGTTCACCACTGCCACCCTCTGGTTCATCGCTGCCACCCTCTGGTTCCTCACAGCACCCTCTGGTTCACCCCTGCCACCCTCTGGATCATCACTGCCACCCTCTGGTTCATCACTGCCACCCTCTGGCTCAACACTGCCACCCTCTGGTTCACCACTGCCACCCTCTTGTTCATCACAGCACCCTCTGGTTCACCACTGCCACCCTCTGGTTCACCACTGCCACCCTCCGGTTCACCCCTGCCACCATCTGGTTCATCACAGCACTCTCTGTTTCACCACTGTCACCCTCTGGTACACCACTGTCACCCTCTGGTTCATCACTGCCACCCTCTGGTTCACCACTGCCACCCTCTGGTTCATCACTGCCACCCTCTGGTTCACCACTGCCACCCTCTGGTTCATCACTGTCACCCTCTGGTTCATCACTGCCACCCTCTAGTTCATCACAGCACCCTCTGGTTCATCACTGCCACCCTCTGGTTCATCACTGCCATCCTCTGGTTCACCACAGGACCCTCTGGTTCACAACTGCACCTTCTGGTTCATCACAGCACCCTCTGGTTCACCGCTGTAGATTATGAGGAGAAAGCACACCTGCCCAGCCTGAACCGGGGGCTGGTTAATGTGTTACTGAATTTGAGCTTCAAGTCCGGCACCTGCTTCCTTATCTGTAAGTGCTTCCTGTTGTGGTTTAATTTTTGTGACAGCCTGGAGCATTGTGCCATACTTGTAACTATTCTCTGACCCTGCTTCGAGGGTCAGAGCAGGGTCAGAGAATAGTTGCAAGTAGGCAACAACTCTGGAGGCGCCGCTCAGGAAGCACTTACAGGGTTACAGCATGTGCCCAAGTTGAAGTTTATTTCTTTGTAACCATTTTGTAAATGGTTACAAAGGAATTAGCTTCAACTTGGGCACCTGCTGTAACCCTGTAAGTGCTTCATGTACTTCAGTTTTTGAAAATCCGTCCCGAACACGATTTCGCTGATTTTTTTGCAATTTTGCGAGATTCGCGGACCGCGAAATTGCAGAAAATCCACAAATTCTGCGAACGGAACGGATTTTACTCCCATGCTTACTAAATACCTCTACACAGTGTCTGGTCCCCAAATTTCTACACAGTGTTGTCAACCAGCGGCATCTTGATTTTTTTTAACCAGGGCAAAAGAAGAAATGTGCAACTCTGATTCCTCTGCTTGGTTACAGGCAGCACTGCCTAGAGCAAGTATACCTTCCGATTTATTGGAAAGGGAACGCAATGGGAGGGCCCCAACTGTTACTGTTAATGAGCATGTTGCTGAACACCCCTGTATACGGGCAAGTTGTCCTCCCTGTAGCTCTCAACCAGTTCCTTTCTGGAAACTGTGCAACAGGCTTCCTCGGGAAAATGCCATAGACTCGCTCTGCCCATGTTCAGAAAGGTGCCCCTAACATAGGCTAACCACTATAATTTCCCGGCACCATGCAGGGCCAGAACCTCCTTTAGCTCATCCTGGTAAACAGCCAATTCCTGGGTAACCTATAATCTGACACCGTTAGGGTAGGGGTCTAAGAGCAATTTCATCAGCAATAGTTCTTATCCTCAGATCTAAGTTAAGCAGTATAAGAGGAGTACTAGGAGGAAGACCAAAAAGCTGCCTGGTAAATGAGTTCTCAGTCTTCATGATATTTCTCAATGAGCTGTAGCCCCAGAGTTCAGCCCCGTACATAGCAGAGCACCTAGTTTAAATTTTATAAATTTCCACTATTGGTCCAATAGGTTTAAAAGAAGAGTTCCTAAATAGCTTAATTAACCCTCATGTATTCTGTGCTAACTTCAAACTAGTTTTAATCATTGGAGCCCCCCCAGGCAATTTTTTCAGTTAGTGCTGTGCAGGCTTACATTGGGATGGGTAGTACTAGTTGGATTGAATACCATGTATTTAGTCTTCAGACAATGAATCTCAAGTCCCCTAATATCACAAAAGGCCTTGAATTTGTCGAGGATCCTTTGTATGTCCATTGGTGATTTTGAGAGCAACAGAGTTTCATCTTCAAACATCATTGCTGGCATTTTCCTATTTGCTATCTTGGGTGCATAGTTGTCCTTCCCCACATTCAGTGCATCTATGAGTGCATTAATAAACAGGCAGAAGAGGGTGGGTGCGATCACACACCCCTGTCTTACCCCTCTATCCTATAGTTATAGGAGAGGTGAGTTCCCCACATTTGCCGAATTTATTTTGGGCATAATTGCCTTAATGCAAACGCCTGAACATATGACAAAGATAAAGAGGCATCCCCAGATCACTTAAAATGGCCCACTGTTTGTCTCGTAGTACTAGATCGAATGTGTATTTTAAATCCACGAAGAACAAATAGAGGTTGCCACCCTCTGTAGACACCGTTTTCCAGTACAAGAGTTGAAGCCTGAATATTTGGTCTGTGGTGGACGTCTTTTTCCTGAAGCCAGCTTGTATTAGGCTTAATATTTTGTATTCGTCCATCAAGTTTAGAAACAGGCCAACAATATCCTGGCAAAGATTTCCTGACTAATATCTAATAAACGTATATGTCTGTAGTTAGCAAGGGGAAGCGTTGAACACTTTTTGTGGACTGGGAGAATTTCCGCTCCCGCCCATGTAGATGGAATAGGCCTGGAGTGGACGTTAACCAGATGACATTAGATGTAAATGTCAGGAGAAAGCACTGGATCGTCGTTAGAAAAAAACTCCAGTGGTTTGACTAAACAGCCAGATGAGATCCAACCCATATACAGAGACCACCTGAGGGCCTGCCCTTACCCCTGGTGGTTGCGGCTATACTATAGGAGGCAAAACCCAACCGCTATGCCTCCTCTCTGTCCCAGGTTTCTTATAATATACAGATGTCATATTGATCCACAAATGTCCCTCAGTCAGGATTATCAAGAGTATTTCTATGTTAGAAAATTTCTAAGTCCCGCCATATTTCAGGATAAGACCCTTAACTTTGTTGGGTCCATAGAAATCTCAGACATATTTAACCTAGGATTAGCATTAGAGCCCTGACTTCACTAGGTTGGTCACTTGATCTAACTACCAGGGTTCTGTTTACGACCTCAGTACTATCAGCTACGAGCACTAGCGACAAGCGCTACCACCTGTGACGAAGCTGCATTCAAACGCTCGCCAGGCTAGTGAATCCCTTTCTTGTGCACCATTTTAAAATTCACGCTGACCATTGGATGTTCATTACTTGAGGGGGAAACTTACACGAGGACGCCGCCATCTTGGGCGGTTAGCAGTCTAGCTTCTTTTTAGGGTGCTATGAATTGTCACGCTGACGCGACCGCTCATCGCTACCGCCTGTGACGAAGCTGCGTTCAAACGCTCCCCAGGCTGGTGAATCCCTTTCTTTTGCACCATTTTGAAATTCATGTTTTTATTCTTTATATTTTAACTTGTTGGAACTGTGTATCTGTACTCTTGCTAATTTGCACCAAAGCGCACTGGGCACTTTGTTCTTGGTGCCTCGCGCTGACCATTGGATGTTCATTACTTGAGGGGGAAACTTACACGATGACGCCGCCATCTTGGGCGGTTAGCAGTCCAGCTCTTTTTAGGGTGCTATGAATTGTCACGCTGACGCGACCGCGCAGCGCTACCGCCTGTGACGAAGCTGCGTTCAAACGCTCCCGAGGCTGGTGAATCCCTTTCCTTTGCACCATTTTGAAATTCATGTTTTTACTCTTTATATTTTAACTTGTTGGAACTGTGTACCTGTACTCTTGCTAATTTGCACCAAAGCGCACTGGGCACTTTGTTCTTGGTGCCTTGAGCTGACCATTGGATGTTCATTACTTGAGGGGGGAACTTACATGAGGACGCCGCCATCTTGGGCAGTTAGCAGTCTAGCTTTGTTTTAGGGGACTATAAATTGTCATGCTGACGCGACCACGCAGCGCTACTGCCTGTGAAGAAGCTGCGTTCAAACGCTTGCCAGGCTAGTGAATCCCTTTCTTTTGCACCATTTTAAAATTCATGTTTTTAGTCTTTATATTTTAACTTGTTGGAATTGTGTACCTGTACTCTTGCTAATTTGCACCAAAGTGCACTGGGCACTTTGTTCTCGGTGCCTCACGCTGACTATTGGATGTTCATTACTTGAGGGGGGAACTTACATGAGGACACCGCCATCTTGGGCGGATAGCAGTCTAGCTTCTTTTTAGGGGGCTATAAATTGTCATGCCGACCCGACCGCGCAGCGGATGCGTGCAGCAGGCGCGCTGCTGGCGTGCCGAAGGTGTGCCAAAGGCAAGCCCATCCGCGCTCGATCCAGGCTCAGGGCCCATCCCCCTGGATCTCCCACACCAGACTCTAGAGCATACTCCAGGGAGCAGCTAATGGGGTGGGATCATAAGGGGGGCAAGGCCTTCTGCCATAAGATTACTCCCAAATAAATTACGGAGTCACAGGCGGAGTGCTGCCCTGAGTGCTCTTTTGCTCTGCCTTCTATCATTGAGAGTCCCAGCATTTCTCTGTGAAACACATCCCGCTCTAACACCAATCGAGTAACACAGGTGTCACTCAAATGCATGCTGCTCAATGCTAGGTCTTTAATTAAGCATAGTGTGGAATGCGCTCTGCTGATGGAATACCATTATATGAAACTTGCACTGAATCCCGGTCAGATCAAGCTTCGGGGCCTGACCTTCTTAAAGCTGCCCCCCCCGGCTTCCTCTGCTATACCCAGGACAGACCTTCCAAGAGAGGCGGTGGACTGGGAGTCATCTATCATTACTCTCTGAAACCCACTATTATTAAAGCCTCCAACTAGACATGCGAGGCACTGTCAATTAACATTCAAACCTCGGATCATGATACACTTAACACTATCCTCCTCTACCGACCTCCAGTATCCAGGACCGCGTTTTTAGACTCCATAGAAACACTTTTAGAGGATGGATTATGCAATAAGTATTTCACGCTCATGGGCGATTTTAACTTTTATCTTGAAGATCTGAACGATTCTGATAATGTAAAACTGCAGCAAATCTTTAGTGAAGGCGACCTTAAGCAGTTAGTGCTAGACCCCACTCATTCCGCAGGCCATACGTTGGATGGTATTTTTTCCAACAATCCCAATCTTCTTACATCAACACACTACCACTTACTTGGACTGACCATGCAGCAGTTCTATTTGAATGTAAACAAGTTAAGCATAATACCTACATACCTCCTGTCAAGGCAGCTATAATTACAAGGGCCTGGAAAAATATAGATAAACTTGATCTAGGAAACTCTTTAAAAGCCTCACTACCAACAGAATCTTCTAATGTAGAAGAAGATACGCTTAGTTACACAGTCTGGGTGGACGCTGCCTGCAGGAAATTAGTACCAGGCAAACGATACATTCCTAAGCAGACATTGCCCTCGGCACCGTGGTATTCCAAAAATTTAAAAGCTCACAAATTAGACTGCAAAAAATTGGAGAGAGACTGGAGGGGAGAGTATAGCAAATCTGATAGGGAGGCCTAGAAAGTAAGCCTTGCCAGCTATAAAAAACTGCTCTCTGAATCTAAAAATACTTATTTTGGGGAACAAATTAGAATTGCTGGACCATCTTCTAAAGTTTTCTTTAAAACAATTTCCATGGTAACTACATCTCCTAGTCCCAAAACAGAAAGCAACTCAGAATTATGTTGTTGCCTTCTATACATTTGCATCTACTGTTATCAATGAGGTAGTTCTGATAGGGCTCTCTGAGTATATTGGACCCACTCCTACATTTGATCACTTCACATCTCTGGATCAGCTCGTAGTCACTAAACTTATGCTAGAAATTCGATCAGGCTCCCCTTTGGACCCTTGCCCAGTCTTGGTCCTGAAACTGGTCCCAGAAACTAGTCCCAGAAACTATTGGGAAGGTTATTACCCCATTGTTTGGGTCCATTTTCAATACTGGTCACTTTCCGGGTTCCTGGAAAACAGTTTCCATTCTCCCTTTGCTTAAGAAACCTAACCTGGATCCAAAGGATCCGAGTAATTATAGACCTATCTCCCGCCTCCCCCTTCCGGGAAAGATGATTGAAAAGGCTATGAACGGCCAACTCAGCTCGTTCCTTCAGATCAACTCTCTGCTCGACACAACGCAGTTTGGATTTCGTGTGGAACACAGCACTGACCTAGCAATAATGAAATCCACAGACGAGATCAGAGAGGCCCTAGATGGGGTGGTGCATATATACTCATTATGCTAGACCTCTCGGCCGCATTTGATACGGTCCATCACAAAGTTTTGATGGACCGTTTATCAGCGGTCGGAGTCCAAGGAAAGGCCTGGGATCTCCTGAAATCTTTCCTGGCAAATAGAACACAAACTGTGGACCTTGGCAGAGATAGCTCTAATCCCCTTTCTCTCCTCTGTGGAGTTCCACAGGGGTCTTCGCTCAGCCCGACATTGTTTAATGTATGTTGCTCCGCTGGCAGTGCTGATTAAATCATTCGGCTTCCAGCTAACCTCCTATGCCGACGACACACAAATTGTGTTGTCAATTCAAAAAGGGTCAGAGGCTGAGACTGGCTCAAAATGTCAACTGTATGCAGGCGATTTCTGCCTGGATGACACTAAACTGCCTTAAACTTAATGCAGGAAAAACCAAGGTCATCTTATTCGGGAACACTGCCAACCTTTGGACTCCGGATTGGTGGCCAAACACAATGGGCATGCCTCCAGTCCCGGTGGAAAAGGCAAAAAACCTTGGAGTTATCCTTGACTCGAAACTTGTTTTCAGTGATCAAATCAGCAGGGTTGTTTCATCCTGCTATTTTATTCTGAGAATCCTGCGGAAAATTAAATTCTTTCTCCCGGAACACAGCCTGAAAATAACAGTCACAGAGCTCATTCTGTCATGCCTGGATTACTGCAATAGTCTCTATATTAACATACAGAAGAGACATTTGGACAGACTCCAGATCTTGCAGAATGCAGCAGCCAGGATGCTTACAGGTACACCCAGGTTTGTCTTGGTGAGAGCGGGACTCAGAACCCTCCACTGGCTCCCGGTTGAATCACGGATTCAATTTAAGGCCCTGTGTATAGTTTTCAAAGCCATCAATGGCATTGGCCCTGACTTCCTGAAATGTTCCATACAGTGGTACATTGCAGGAAGAACCCTATGCTCCATGCAAGCTAAACAAGTTGTCCGTCCTCGCTACAACAAGACTAGCTGGGGTGGCAAGAGTTTTCAACACTGCGCCACCAAGGCATGGAACAGCCTTCCCTTCCTCGTCAGAAACTGAACAGAGCTTCTTTCTTTTAGGAAGGGATTAAAAACATGGTTATTTACTTAACGGGTCATAACGGGTCATCTCAGCCATCAGCTACAGATGTCATTTTGGCCGGTAGCGTATAGCGCCACGACACTTCAGAGTAACAGAGCGATTTAAAAATCTCAGTAACATTAACAATAACACAAGGGGGTTGGAGTCTACAGGGGATACAAGGGCTATGGCCTGAGGGACGGTTAGTGATAGTTTTGTGGTTGGGCTTATAAAAGCCTCAATTAATGACTGCCCCACAACAGTTGAGCCATCACTGCTTGCCTGTCTGTCCCCACCTGGAGAGATTATAACATGAAGGTCCTTCAGGGCTCCTACCCCTGGTCCAGGCATGATGCTTAAGAGGCAAGATTCCCTATTAGAGATGACCCTTTCCCTGGTTTCCTGCTGGAAATTAGTTGTCTGTTTATGATGATGCATTACTGTGAGTCAGTCTACCTCTGCAAAGACCCCAATCTGTTTGCTGTGGGTATGTTTTATAGAAGGGGTCTAGGGAGGTTATACCGCTGTCTTACATACTGGTGATTCTGCTTCCACGGCCCCTGTCCATGACTCATGTGCGCGCTGGTAGCTAGTACTTGATATGGGATGAAGAAGTTCCCTAGTGGTAGAGAACTAATTTTCTCATCTTGGCTATAATGATTTGGGTCTAAAAGGATTTGTGCAATCATGTTGTTTTTAAAAATTGATCACTATTCAGTCCCTTTGCATGTCTTTTGGTCTATTTCCCACCTACTTAACCCTACGGGTCACAAGGATATCTCCAGCATTTTCATAAGAAAATTGCCTTTGCCTTACCAGCCAAAACATGCATTTGTTCTTCAATTCATGATGTGTTCCCTATGCCCTTGTTTGAGCTCAGGTACACCTGCTAAAACAATAACATATGGAGATGAGGCAGGGGGTAAATTAACAGAAGGTAAATCACTACTGTCGTCCCAGGCACCATTACTGGGCTTTCTACTGTCCAACTCCCCTCTGTACATAGACTCAGGCTGATTCACATAATTTTGTTTGTTTACCATACTAGGATGTACCATATCTCTACTCCTCTCTACACAACTAGCCATATTAGGGGCAAAGGTAGATGTTGAATTTTGGACATATGGGGGTTCTGGCCTTGTCAAAAACAAGGTTAGTGGAGGGTCTAAGGGGAAAATTATTTAAAGACCAAAAGACAGACAAACCCTTATTCACAGTATAACAATACAAAAGGACTGTCACTGGTCTTTACAACTAATACGGGCAAATAAAAATGTGACGGACTCTGTGTCTACCTATAAAGTGTGTACAACAAAAAGGAAATGAATCCCATCAGCCCACCCATATGGCAGATCTTTATCGTCTGGGATAGAACCAATGATGGTCCGGTTAGGTAGCCACACACCTGTTGGAATTATGTGCTTCTCCAAACCCAAGGAACCACCAGTGATGAATCATACCAAAAGTCAAATCAGTTTGGAATGGTGTGGGATGTTAAATTGCAGTGAGAAAAAATGTGTACAAAAAGAATCAAAAAGTGAGATGTAAAATTGGCTACCATGATTTAAGGAAAACTTTATTGGGGAAAATCATGGTGTCAAAATTAAAATGAGTGTGAGACAGTTTGACACAATAACTGTCTATTAAGGATGGTATTTGGTCAACATGTTTCAGCCATTGTAGGAAAGTTAAGCCTACCGGGCTTTCGTCAGGACCTCTTGAACACTACTGCAATTAAGCTTGACCTAAGCTTAGTGAAAAAGCAAAAATTAACACAAATTAATGATACAAAACATCCTACCGTACATTGGATTTTCGAGACGGGGATGTCTGTTTCATAAAGTATTTAGGATTCTTTCCCAAAAAAGCTTGGGAGAAAGCCTCACCTCATCCTGGCCACTCCTCAGGGTTGGAGGCCCCGCTCTGTCCGTCGGTACCCCTGGACTAATCCTGAGCTATTGTACCTTTGAATAATCCAAACGACGCTGCGCTATATATACTGGAGGCGAAGATATTGCCCCAGGACCTTAGGGAATTTTAAGATGTATCACGGTCTATTTCATTTTATACAGTAAAGGAGGGACCCGACTCGTCTTCTGTGTGAATAGTTATATTTCAGGCTTAAACCTTTCGCAATTGCGTGTTACTGCTAATATCAAATTGCTGATTCTGCGCATATTGATACAAATCGTGTGATCGTCTTCAAACAACTTGAATGTGTGGCTCCTGAAGAAGGCGTTTTTTCTACGCCGAAACGCGCGTCGAGTTCATTTCGCCACTGCTCCAGAACACCAACGATAAATGTAGAATTTTTGCTCAGTGTGTTCCTGTTTTATGATTAACTTTGTGTATAAATTGTATGAATTTTTCAATTACTGTATTTCCATCATATAGTTTCTGATATCCAGTATTCTATATGATTTTTAATTATGTTCATTAAAACTATGGTTGTTTTTACATGTTTTTTATTATCCCTTCTTTTGCTGTCATTTTAAGTCACTTGTTCTCAATACCTTAACTGCCTAGGAATTTTTATTCACACATTGCTATCCCTGCCCTAGGAGTCATTACTATTGTTCAGGGGGACCTTGTTTTTTTCAATTCCAGGGGGGTGGCCCATTCCAGCCTCTTCCGGGCAATGACTGGCGTGGAGGGGCCCGCTCTTAGTCCGGGCTTTTCCATGCTGGGGGATGTGGTCCTGCATCCCTGTGGGCACAAGTGGGCAAAAACAGGCTCCAACTACATTTACTTTTTAGTTGTATATAGGGTGCAAAATAAATGCAATATCTGAAAATAAAGTCATTTATTTGTACTTTCTCATGGTCCGACATGAATAATTAGTCACTTAATTGGAAACTAGCAGTGCATAATTCATTATTGAGAGTGTTTCTTATTCCAAATAATACACATGTTGTCTTTTGACAGGGATTAAATCCATTTACAAGGTGATGTAAAGCAGAGTGATTGACTCATAGAACATAGGGGACCTCTTTAAGTGCAAAGAAGAAGTTAAGGGCAATGTGCATGCTATATGCTAGTTTTGATATTGCTTAACCTCATCCATACGTATATTAACATCATTGTAAAACAAAGATGCGATCTTCTCTTCACAAGTCTAACTAAATCTTCACATTATGCTAATTCCCATCTGTTCTTTAAAGCAAATCCGAGAAAACAATCTACATTTACTACAAAGCAGCAAAGAATGCAAAGGGATTGAGATATGGGTTGTTTTTATGTTGCTTGCTTCAGCAGCATCAAGGTCCAATGTTAATTAATTTTCCAACTGTTATACCGACAATTAAAATCTTACTTCATTGAGCCAGGGCGGCTTCAAAGAATATTCCGTTCTGATTCTCTTTTATGACCGTGGCTATTTGTTGTCGGCAAAACATCTTTATTACATCATTTTACATCAAGTGAATTTCTTGTTTATGATACACTTTCGGAACCTTTGTTGTTCTAGCAGTAAACGGGTTCATTGCTGGAAGTAAAAAAGCTGCTGATTGTGTTAGTGTTGAGTGGTAAATCCAGGGAGCATTACTTCGGTGGTTTGGGGTAGTGTTGAGCAGGAACGTTATGGAGCAGTGTCTCGTGTAACAATCACAAAAACCACAAACTCGTACATTTTTATCGATCTTAAAACCTTGCAAACTCTTACAGTGGTAGTGGCTTAGTAGTTCAAATCGGTTGACTATGAAAATCCCAGGAAGTAAATATTTCCTAAAAATAAACGGGGCGTCATAATTTTTTATGTTATGTTACTCTATGGCCCATATTAATGATGCCAGTTGTGTGGCACTGCACCACACAACGTGGTGCATGCGCCATGCAACTGAAAGAAATGAGATTCATGAAGCTATGCAAGGGCACTTTGCAAGGCTCCGAGTGACTTCCTAAATCTAGGGTAACACACTGCAGCCAAAACGCTGTATTAAATTACTCTGCCCTGAGTAGGCACTTTCATGGGCTTTGTGTGGTTGTTCCCACGCAACTCCCATGCCTTGCTAGAGGGGGCGTTAGGAGGAGAAATATCTCTATTTCTCATCGTTACTTCCTCTTTGTTAGACCTGGCATCCCTTTCGTGGTTTCCCCCTATCGTTTTACCTCTACCTCCTGTATTTTTGATGCTGTGCTGTATTTCGTTTTTGCTGGTTTAGATGCTTTGGGCACTTTGCCACTGCTGTCCAGTGTCAAAGTGCAAGTGCTCCCTGTGTAAATTGTTATTGTGATTGGTTATCCATGATTGGCATATTTGTGTCACCAAGAAGTCCCTAGTAAAGTGCACTAAGTGTGCCATGGCTGGTGATAACAAATGCTACTAGTGGGCCTGCAGCACTGATTGTGCCACCCACATGAGTAGCCCTAAAATGGTTTCTCAGGCCTGCCACCACAGTGCCTGTGTGCAGTCTGAACTGCCTTGGCTTGTTTGTGAATTGACTGTCTGGTATGAGAGGGACAGAGGCTGGGAGCCCCCAGGAGGCTGGCCGAGTCAGCCCTAGGCTGAATAACTCCATCTGCATCTTGAGTGGTGGGAGGGGATAGCACCTGGGCCTGAATAGGTCTGTGCCTGCCTCCCACAATGCTGGCTCCACCTCCTGCTGGGCTGCTCAAGGAACAGTCACAAGAAGGGGGAACGGGGGTTGAACTGAAACAATTCTTCCGAAAAATACGACTTCGGGCATTCTTTGATAACCAACCAGAACTTCCTACCATAGACACTGGTCTGAAAAAACCTTCCACATTCACCCCTAACGATGGAATGGTCCCACCGGAGGTGCTAACCTTCGAACGGGCGGTTCTTACTAGCATGCAAAACAAACCTGAGTTGAAACCATTCCACAATTTAACAACTGCGGAACGGCAGGCATCCATAGACCTGGGGAGAGATGACTCTGTAGTCATCAAACAAGCTGATAAAGGGGGTGCCACAGTCATACAAAATTATGAAGATTATGACTGTGAATGTAGGCGACAGCTATCTAACACCACCCATTACAGACCTCTGATGGAAGATCCTACGAAACGGTTAATGGCTACCATCACCAGTCTCGTCATTGAAGCCGAGACCAACGAATGGATCAGCAAGAAGGAAGCTGAGTTCCTAGTGACCACGGACCCGATCACTCCGTATTTTTACACCCTCCCCAAGATTCACAAGGGTACTACTCCAGTCCCGGGGAGACCGATTGTCTCAGGGATCGGATCTTTGTTGGAACCTCTGTCCCAATTCTGTGACACCTTCTTCCAACCTTTGGTGAAGCAGATTCCGTCGTATCTACAAGATACCAGAGACGTCCTACGCGTGATCAATGACATCGATGGGAGGGAAGACGTTGATCTACTCCTGACCTTAGACGTAGTGGCGTTGTACACCAACATTCCGCAGCAAGCCACTCTAGAAGCTGTGGACTCACTGATGCGACAAGAAGAATGGACCTCTCCTACTCCCATTGCCTTTATCATGGAGCTGGCACACATAGCCCTGACTGAGAACTTTTTTCGGTATGAATCACAACTGTACCATCAGGTCAGCAGGACTTCCATGGGTTCGACATTTGCCCCCAGTCTGGCGTGTATCTACATGGAATCTTTTGAAAAGTACCATATCTATCCTCTGGAACAGAACCCCTTCCGAGATAACCTCACACTCTGGCGTCGATACATTGATGACATTTTAATCTTCTGGAAGGGTGATCGGGCCAGCTGTGAGGCTTTTTGTCTTTGGATCAACCAACAGAACCCCTTCCTGAAATTTACGGGTACCATCTCTGAGAAATCCATACCGTTCCTAGACCTTACAATCCAATTGGGTCCATCAACTGTGACTACCACTCTGTACAAAAAGAAGACAGACAGAAACAGCCTGCTCCTTTACAATAGTCACCATACGAGAGCACTGAGGGAGAATTTACCCTTCGGGCAGTTTCTCCGTATACGGAGAAACTGCAGCTCTGTCCAGGACTACAAGCACGAAGCAAGTATACTCCAACATAAGCTGCAAGATAGGGGCTACCCCACTCGGCTACTTAAGACATCATGCAAACGAGCACTTAACAATAACAGAGAGTCCTTACTTGAAGTCCACACCAAGGAAAAGGAGGATGTAATCACATGTGTCACGTCCTACACCAAGCATTCGACATTTATCAAAAAGGTTGTGAATTCACATTGGGGGATTCTCAACACAGCTGGTTTGGAGTTACCTCGCCCGCGGTTCGCATTCAGGAGGACGGCGAATCTTAAAGACACCCTGATTCACACTCGCCCGAAGAAATCAAGTACACGACCGGTTAATACCTTGTGGGACCTTCCACCGGTCACTGGCCATTACCGTTGTGGATCGTGTGTAGTCTGCCCCCAAACAATCCAAGGCAAAACCATTGAGCTGCCCAGGAACTTTACTTGGATCATCAATAGACACACTAATTGCAATAGTTCACGTTGCATCTATGCACTGACATGCCCCTGCAAGATGGTCTATATTGGGATGACGATACGCCCGGTAAAACTACGAATCATGGAGCACAATAGCAATATTCGCTGTCATAAGACTCATACCAAACTATATGAGCACTGCAGACAACAAAATCATGTGGCTGAGACCTTGAAGTGGACTGTACTGGAATGCCACCCCTCAATAAACCAACAGGCCCTCTTTAAAATGGAACAAAGATGGGTCCATCGCCTTCATACGGATGAATTTGGCCTTAATGATGCGGTGCCCTGGACTATGCTGACCAGATAGTTTCTACTGCCTAATTAAAGAATACCGAGTTCACAGTACCATTGACACACTCGGTACCTAACCCGTTCCAAGATGGCGCTCATTGTTTTGAGACGATACTAATAGGGACATCATTGCTTTCGGTGCCCTAGCGTGCCTCGTCTCCTAGCAACGCCTACGGGACACGCCCCCCACGGCGCCCGCGCGACCGGCTATGTTTAGCGGCGGTGAAGCAGTTCGCTTCTACCGGCGATCCTGCGGCATTTCCGTTGTGGGCGGGGTAGGTGACACACGCCTTGCCAGAAGCTTGCAGGTAGGGGAGGCTGATCCTACACGATCGCCACGATTCTACACGGATTGAGGCATGTATCAGAGGTAAGCTCCACCGCCCCTTACTTTGCTGACGAGCAGGACGCTTGATCTGTTCCCAGGTACCGACCTCACAGCACTGGCCCCACCAGGTCAGCCGGTTTGAAATCCAACCAGGGACCACGGGTAAGCGCCGCGGTTCCGCTAACACCTCATGCTTATGACTCACCTCCCACCCGGTGCATTTTACCTGAAAACGTTATCACTACATGAGCATGACTGATGCCTTCCAGTACACTACTAGCTGTTTTAGTGGTACCTTGAAATTTTACTCCTATTGTGGGTGTGTAAGCACATACCTGTAACACGTGCATGACACACATGTGTCACCCATTCTGGTGTGGTACGTTTCTGAGCTGTGATCATACTTAATGCTTGCCAAAACGCGAATTACCAATGGCGCATGTTGGTAAGACAGTTCTCCACTTTAATTTAACTTAATTTACACTCCCTTTTACCCTCTCTGACACAAGTGTGATAATCTCACAGGGGTTGGGACCCCCCACAATACACAATGACTTGCATGCTATTTTCACATGCAAACAATGTTTCGGGTTAACAAACCCATGATTGATGGTACCCTCTGTTTGTCTCCTTCTCTAGTCCCAGGGAGGGCTTTAATGAAGGGTTGATTCTGCGACACCTCTCAGGTCGTATACTTCCTTAACTTTTGAGGAATCCATGAGCAATCTTATGAGCAATTGGTCCTGATGAATTGCCTTAGAGGCAAGAAACATGTTGACCAGACCCGGACTGAGGGTTGAATAAGGCCTGATTACCCTAACCGTCACGCCTTAATACCCCTCAACTTTTCACGGTTTTTATCAAGGCAGAGAGCCATGCTATTAAAGGTTTCCCTGTTGGACTCTACTGACCTTTTTTAACCTCACTCACGCTCACTCATTGCACTCCCCAGGTCCCTCACACACATGCACTCATTGGCTAAAGGAATAAAAGATCTCCGCTAAAGTGCAGCACTTTGGTGCTGCCCGACGGGCATTGCATCGCCAGCCTGCCGAAGGAGCAGGATAGCCAATGATGACACTGGACAATCATCGGGTGGGGTGACAGTAGTCATCCAGCCTTTGACTTGTGTGAGGCATCCTTGATTCCGATAAGGGACTCCCACTTTCCCTGCTCTATCACACACTTAAGAGAGAGGTTTTAATGGGTTAATTTAGTCAAATAATCTTTTTTGGGGAACTCTGTACATTCTTTGTTGTTATCTGCTCAAGGAACACCCAGAACTGGTTCAGACCGGGCTCAGAGCCCTCCTGCACAAATGGATCAAAGACTTTTAGGAGTATAAGTACAGGACCCCTGACTACAGAAAATTAGATCATCCTGGAATCAAGAAGGAAGCTCTGCCAAGGAGAAAGCTGAAACTGAAGAAGGAAGATTGTCCTGCTGTTGCTCTGCTGGACTGACCTGCTGTTGCTTTGCTGCCAAGGAGAGGGGAAGGACCTTGCTTTGTGCTGTGTCCCCTTGCTTTAAGAAATCTCCAAGGGCCTGAGAAGAACTGGCTCCCTGTTAAGAAGTCCCAGGAACAAAAGGACTTCACCCCCAGCTTCCCTGAACTCTGCTGAGAAAGTTCTGTCCTTCCTAGAGTGCTTGAGCCAGTTGTGGTGCCTATGGAAGTTGTACCTGTGTTGGGAAGTTGGAAACCAAGCTTTTAAGGAACTTTCTGCAAGTTTTATCGCATCCTCGGCATAGTGAGAATATTCCTTCCGCTTCGAAGACCGAGATCGTCACAGCGCCTGTCGCCGCTGCCTGAAGACGTCGTATCCTTCGTTTGCGGGAAGATTTTTGTCGCTGCGAACATCGTCGCAGAGCCTGTCACTGCTGGGTGAGATCACCGCATCACGTCGATGCGAGAATTGTCGCAGAGCCATCGCATCCAGGAACTGCGAGTGAAAGATCGCCGCTGAGCCGCGCATCGTCGCCCCGGAGATAGTCGCAGTCCCTCAAGATCGTCGCATCGTGCCTTTGCAAGGATTTTCCTACAGAACCTCCACACTGGAATCCATACAAGGTATCGCCTTCCTCCCCATACAGACCAGATTCGTTGCAACACGGGGTTGTCGCATCACCTTCCCAAGGTCTCAGGAGTGACACATCCCTTGTTTTCCACCGCACAAGCTTCTGTTTTGGAACCTTGTCGCATTTAAACGTACTGTTGGCTAAATGTGACGCAACTGTGAACTTTTCACGCAACTGTGGATTATTTTATCGCAACTTTAAGAACTCATTTGCAACCATATCCTTGAACTGTGTATGTTGGATTTTTGTCTTTTTGGTCTTGTGTAGTTTAGATTAAATACCTTTATTTTTCTAAACTGTTGTAGAGTCAGTTTGTGTTGTTTTCACTGTGTTACTGTGAGTGTTGGTTCGAATTCTTTACACATTGCCTTTGATAAGCCTTGACTGCTCGTGCCAAGCTACCAAGGGAGTGAGCAGGGGTTATCTCAGGGGGTTTCCTCCTTACCCTGACTAGAAGCAAGGGTCCCTATTTGAATAGTGGTACCTACCTCTGCCAACTAGAGACCCACAGTCCTAATACTCATTCTATGTGTGATGCATTCTGCAGCACACATAAATAAGCATTGGCATAGCCAATAGGTCTCACATTTTAGACCGTATGTGTAATTAGGCATTCTGCACATTATCCTGGGTGCTCTGCCGCTCTGCAGAAATAGCGATCAGAGTCATGGTGTGGGACGGCTGATAGAGGAAAGGAAATGTAGACAACGAGGGGGGGCGGGAGCATGGTGAACACGGCGGTAAGTGTCCGTGTCATCATAGACACTAGTACAGACTTGGGCTTTCCCTACAAAAGAAATAATTGTATTCAGATGGGTTGATGACACAAAGACTACACCTCCCAAAATGCATAACGTTATTAAAGGAAAGTCAAGAACTGGAAAATTGAGTCCCTGGTGACATCGAGTTCCCCAGTAACCACACATCAGAAGGATGAAAGGCATATACAGCCAAACTGTGATTCAGAGCTGTCATTTGTGGAGCAATGAAAGTTCACAGCAGAGGTGTATTAACATCCTTTTCTGTGAAGTTCACAATCTGTGCTAAGCATGCAGCTATGTCAGAACAGAAAGTGTTCCATTTACTGCCCGGAACAGGAAGCGAAATGTCACCTCAGCCCTTGTCCCGTCAAAGTATCAGATTCGTGGTCAGTCATGCAAGCTTTCGGTTAGGAGCTCGCTCATTCACAGATTTTGATAAACCGTGATTGGGTAGGTTACAGGCCTGGGCTTTCCCTACAAAAGAAATAATTGTGTTCAGATGGGTTGATGACAGAAAGACTACTCCTCCCAAAATGCATGACGTTATTAAAGGAAAGACGAGAACTGGAAAACTGTGTCCCTGGTGACATAGAGTTCCCTGGTAACCACACCTCAGAAGGATGAAAGGCCGATACAGCCCAACTGTGATTCAGAGCTGTCAATTGTGGAGCGATGACAGTTCGCAGCAGAGGTATATTAGCATCCTTTTCTGTGAAGTTTACAATTCGTGCTAAGCATGCAGCTACGACAGAACAGCAAGTGTCCCATTTACTGGCCAGAACAGGAAGCAAAATGTCACCTCAGCCCTTGTCTCATCAAAGTATCAGACCTGTGTTCAGTCACGCAAGCTTTCTGCTAGGAGCTCGCTCATTCACAGATTTTGATGAACTGTGATTGGGTAGGTTACAGGTTTCTATATCTGCGCTCAGGCAGAGGTCAGAGAAGGATGTAACCGCAAGTGTTTCATTCTGTTATATTCCTTTAAATTCTGTTGAGTTTGAAGATGAGCATTCTGGTGATTGACTGTGGTTGTAGCTAAATTGAAAACATGTTATTACTCTTCAGCTGGAGGAGCACACACTGCAATCACTGCTTATACAGTCCACCGCTGTGTTACATATAGTGTGCCTGTAAGAACTGGGGTCACCAGTTCCCCGGGGGTAGCCTGGCACGAGCCGGTAGGCACCCGAAAGCTCAGGTGTTAAGTGACCACGCAGCACACACATCCACTGAGACCATGAGGGCACGCAAGGACTTAGACCACACCAGTTACGTTTGATTCAAGTCAATAGGTTTTTATATAGGTTTGAAATCAAGGCAATCAATATTCACAGTAGCAATAACTCTTTAGCATATTTCATTGAGGGAAGCAAAGGGAGCAATTCATTATGCAGGGCTTCAAGATCTCATCAGTCCATTTCATTAGAACATTTCAATAACGCATATACCAACAACCATTGCATCAGGTAAGTGTAAGATGTTTCATTAGTTTGCAGGGAACCTCTCAGTATCAGGACTAAGCATTTCATTAATTAGGCATCACCATACATTTCAGGAAGCCCGCCCCTGCAAAGAATTCACTAGCAAGACATTCAAGTAACATTTCATTTGGCAGGAATAGCGTCTCCTCCTGTCCAGCATTGAGTCAGTATCTCCTTAGGCCAGACCAAACCCTTTTCTTAAAACACGAATAAACATTTCCTCCAAGGAATAACGGTTCATGGCTCAGCATTACACAGATGGTTATATAACTGCGGGCCTAAAGGCAACATTCCTTTATGCAGGCCTAAACATTTCATCAAAACTCAGCACATTATCAGGCTGGGTGAGTCATGGCATTAAGCAGGGATAAACAATGCAGATAACCAGGTCATTAGGCTAAGAGGAACCTTTCACCCGGTAAAGGTAACCATTGCTTTGGGTCACCCTAAGCTGTTCCATCTGACTCAGGGGCCGAATGTGTCTTTCCGGGCCTTGGCCCGGTTTCGGGTGTCTAGGGGGCCAATCAGGCCCAACGGGGCCCGGCAATAGTTCTCCCCGAGGGGAGGGGTGGTTTTGGGGCCTCCCTCGCACTCCTGCGGCCGTCCTCCTCCCTGTCGGGTTACCTGAGGCTCTTCGGGCTTCCTTAGCCCCTTGTGGAGGTTTCTGGCTGCCAGGGAAGGGCTCGTGCACTGTTAGGAGCCCTCCAGTGGTTGGTGGGCCGGTCAGAGGAGGCCCGCGCTGCTCCGGCGCTGTAGACTCCTTTGGTCCCGGGCCTCCCACTCGCTCCGGGGCCCGGGGACCAATCGGGATGCGACAAGGGAAGGGCACACCCGCGGCCGCCAATGGCAACGTGGCCCGCGGGGCGTGCTGGCCTCACTTCCAATCCCAGGCCACGATGACGGGGGCGCGGCCGGTGACGCGGCGGCGCTCCTTGTCACGTGATGAGGGATCTCCTCAGCTTCAGAGGCCTGGCGCAGCCTAGTCAAGGTACGCTGACAGGAATCCGCAACGGTGGGAACAGGAGGCCTACAGGCAGGGCACAGCCGGGCAGATGATCGCGGCGGCCTCCCCAAGGCTCCGGGAGCTGCCGCAGGGACGGCAGACTCTCAGGCCAGGCGTGGCCAACAACCACACGCGGCGGCCCTCTCCTGGCACCGAGGGCTGCCTGGGGGCAATCACAGCGCCTTGCCGAACACAGCAGGTGAGCGCTTGAGGGGAACGTACAGCGCTTCACTGGGCACCAACAATCCCGGTTGCCGCAATGCTTCAGGCGCGGGGGGGAGAAGAGCAGTTCAGGGGCACCGAAAGCAAGGGGCAGTCCAGCGCCGGGGGCGAGATGTAGCGCTTGTCTGGTGGCCCACAGGAGAGCTCTTGAAGAGCAATTAGGCAGGTTTCACAGGTCAGCCAGCGAGGCAGTTCAGTCAGCTGTGGTAGGTTGGGCAGTTTGGTCAGGGGGATGAGGCAGGACAGCGCTGGGGACCCAGGTTGAAGCAGGGGGGCGCAGGTGCAGCACAGTCCAGTACCTGGTTGATCCCCAGCAGTCCTGGTTAGGGCAGGGGAGCTTCTTCCTGGCGCTTGTTGGTTCTGGCACCCTTTTGTTGAAGTGGATTCTTAGTTTCTTGAGGGTGGGGGGTGAGTTGAAGGCTTATCAGCAGCTCAGTTCAGGTGGTCCCTCGGTTCCCCTCCCGCCGGGCCAGATCAGTGGGCTAGTTCAGAGTTCCTCACTCTACTTGGAAGGCAGCACCTAAGCCCTGTCACTCCCAGTGCATAGGTCCCTGACTAGGCCCTACCGCCTAAGTCTCCTGCGTGGGTCCCTCAGGTCAGTGATGCCCCAACTGACTAAAACATTTCCCTCCTTCACTTATATATGCCCAGGTCAGGTGACCAATCTCTAAGGCGGCAAAAATAGGCTCCGCCTCTATTCTGGAAGGTTCCAGGAGCTTCCCCACTCTAACTATGGGCAGGGGATGGAAGGCTGGCATTGCAACAATGTTTGGGGTCCCAGCCAGCTCCTGGCAACTAGGGTGCTACTAGAAAAAGACCAGGCTGCAGTAGCAGGGGCCAGTGGCAGCCATGTTTGAAGTAGAGAGCACCTGCACCTTAGCATTGATTGGCAATGGGAAGGTGCCCGTAAACCTAAGGCCAACAAAAAGAAGGTGGGAAAAATAAGGCAAGGGCGAAAAAAATAGGGAAAGACCACCCTAGGGCTGACAGGTCTAACAGTGCCTTTTCTCTGTTAGTGGATGATAAGGTGCGCATCGCTAACAATTGTGACTTTAGGGCCAAGAGAATAGGTTTTATTGCAACTTTGGCCTGCAAAACGGGGAGACAGAGTGGTTGGCAGAGAAACCCATCCATGCTAATTAGTAAAATTAAAAACAAATGCCCCCTGTGCGCGGATGCAGAAACATTACGAGTAAAGGACAACAAAGGTGTATTAAAAGCACAATGGCGAAGGAGCATGTACTGCAGTCCCAACACCGTCCCTCCTTATAACATTGCGTAGTGCTTTGTTAAAACTTTATACATATACAGGGTATGAGTAAACGGAAGCCGGGAGCGTGAGCCCGGTTAAGTGCATGCTTGTAGCTAGTGAAGTGCTTAGTAAAGTGCGTTTGAACAGCAGCACTGTGTGTGTGGGGGGAAATATAGCATGTGCTTTAGTTAAGTTAATACAAGCAGAGGGTTTACATGTAAACAGCTCGTGTATTTAGCCCCCCCAAAAAGCATATCCCAGACGCAAAAGTGAAAGCAACTGTGCGTATCCCAACAGGAATTGTGACAACACCGTCCCTCCTTGCATGCGGAACCACTATGGGCCTGTTTGTACTGTAATGCAAAAGTTCACTGCAGGTGATAATTTTCTGTATGTGTGACATGTGCAACATGTTCGACATTGCAAAGGGCAAAGAAGGATGTAAGTGCAAGTGTCCCATTATGTTTTATTCCATTACATTCAGTTTACTTTGAAGATCAGCGTCTCAATGTTTAAGACTCTGGTTGTAGCTAAATGGGAAACACTTTATTACCCTACAGCCGGAGGAGTACACACTGCAGTCACTGCTTGTACAGCCCAACGCTGTGTTACATATACTGTGCTTTTGCTCTGTTAGCTGATGATAAGATGCGCATCTGTAACAATTGTGGCTTTAGGGCCTTATTTAAAAACAAAATAAAGAATGATATCGGGAGACATTTGCACAGCCTCTGCTCTGCTACTGAGTTAGCAAGTGCAATAACATTACAGCCCAGTTAGTATTACAACAACGGCCTGCATGTCAAACAAGCGTGCACACACTGATTAAAACCAGATGTCTAGTGCGCGCCCCTGATGGCTCCAGAGAGCAAAATGTTCTGGGAGTTAACCTTTAAAAAGAAGCTGGGACATCCACATGCCTTTGGCCAATAACGTAATAAAGCCAAACGCAAAGACGAATGATGTGTGAGCCGCATATGGACAAGCTTTTAGAAAAGCTGAAGTGATTGCAAGAGATCGTTTTCCTTGTGCAGCACATGCACTGCACTAGGCTCGACCTAAAAATGAGTGTGCCTGGCAGGATTGTTTTTGTGCAGCACAGGCACCCTTGCACTATGGTGCAAGAGTGTCTGTGTTGGTGCTAGACAGCCAAAGCGGCACCAGCACAGGAACAAAGGCAGGAATGCACAGTATTCTTTAAAAAGGGGAGATTTCTGCCCTTTTCCTGTAACGCAGAGCACAGCTGGGCACAATTGGCTGCATGGTGCAAGGGTGCCTGTGTTGCAGGGATGATTGTTTTTGTGCAGGAAGGTACACCTTCCAAGTTGGCTGAGGTGTGACTCCATGCCAGGCAAGAAGTTTTTCTAAACACCGAAGTCCTAAGTGGGAAAGAAGACAGACTTTGGCAAGCTGAATTCAGGGGAGGTAACCAGGATTATTTTAGACTTGACTCATGTTTCAAATGGGATTCCAAGTTTGCTGAGGTGTGACTCCATTCCAGGCAGGAACTACCACTCTAACCAGGTTCAGCTAGATACACACTAAAAGATAACCTGTGTTCACCCTCTGGCAGCTTGGTACAGATCAGTAAGGCTTTCCTAAAGAGGCAAGTATTTGTAGCAACACACACACACACACACACACACAGACTAACACAATGAACACACCGCAAAAAGATTCCACACAGGTTAAGACGAATAGATTATTATATTATAAATGTAAATATCCAGTATTGTGTAAATGTCAATGTCCAGTATTTGCAAAGCGCAAACAGTTATCGGAAGGTGTCAAGGCGCTGGGGCCGTCTGGAAGATTAAGCGAACTATTGCCCAGAATCACATGGTGCTGGGCTTATCTGCCACCAGCACCAGGGATCGAACCGTGAGCCGCTGGGTTCCCTGGCTTTCTGTGCCACACCTCTTCCACTAAACAAAAAAATATGTAAAAACAGCTACAGGACTCACGCAGGCCCAAGTGAACAAAGAACCTTTCCTGGTTGCAAACAAAGAAATGCATCAATCTTCTCCATGCAGTGAAGGTCATGTGTCAGTTCTGAAGATGGGTGCAGGAGTCGAGAAATTTAGAGAGTTGTTGAGTGATGTGCTAGATGCTAGTATGCAGTCATGGGGAGGTGTCAGCCTCACCAAGATGCAATAGCAGAGATACGCTGTCTGATGTGTCGATGTCTTGAGGCAAAGCACTGGTTCTGATGCAATGTGCCAATTTTATTCCTGCAACCGGGTTAATGCACTGGTTCTATTATACACATATATGAGATGCATCGAAGCCCATATTGCAAGAATCTAGACCACTTCCAGTAAACCAGACACAGGAGTGGGGCTAGAGGTTTTGATATCCCTAAATCTCAAGCAGCAGGAGGCAAACCAACACGACCTTGGAGATCACTTGGAATGAAGGCAGAGTCCAGCTCTCCTTCAGCTGGGTCAGAGAGCTGCAGGCAGCAGGGCAACACAAGATAAAAGCAGGCCTTCCAAGTCTGCAGTCCAAAGTTGATTCCTTTCAGCAGCAAAGCAGTACTTCTGACAGAGGTTCAGTTCAAGATACAGAAGTGTCTGATATTAGGGGGTCAGAGACTTCTACCCAAAAGTGTCCTTGATGTGGATGGTTAATTCAAAGTACTCCTCTGAAGTGCACAAGTATCCATTTAATCCAAGTCCTGTGTGCCAAGCCCTCTGTGGAGTTAATCAGTCATTTGTGTGGGGACAGGATACTGTCTATTCAAGTGAAGTGTTAGCCCCACTCTTCCATCCTGCCCAGGCATGGCCATAAGAATGCAGATGAATGTAGATTGGTGCTCAGACACACCAATTCATCCTGTGTTGTGGCAGTCGCATGCAGGAAGTGTAGCTGTCACCCACCCCATATGTGTATTGGATGCAGGCTGTCAGGCACACAGAGCAGTAAGTGCAGAGAAATGCCTGCTTTTTAAAAGTGGCATTTCTAAGACAGTAATATTAAATCCAACTTCACCCGTAAAGAGGATTTATCATTTCCATTCCAAACATATGAAACATGAAGAAGCAACTCCTCCCTGATCTGGAATTACAGCTTAAAAGTGTATTAAGGAATTTCCAGTGCTCGCCTATTATAGGAGTAGTGAAAAACTAAATTAACTGTTTGTCACTAACAGGACATGTAAAACATAAGCACACACATCCTACTTTTTACTTGCATGGAACCCTATCCTTATGGTCACTTAGGGCCTTCCTTAGGGGTGATGTATATGTAATAAAAGGTGGAGTTTAAGGCTTGCAAAGTAGTTTTAAATGCCAAGTGAAAGTGGCAGTAAACCTCAAGCACAGGCACTGCTGTGGCAGCTGTGAGACAAGTTTGAAAGGCTGCTTATGTGGATGGCACAATTATGCTGAGGCCGACAAGTACCATTTTAATTACTGGCCGTGGGAAAATGATAACCACTTTAGAAGGGACTTACCAGTATATCAAATATGCCAATCAGATATACACCAATGTCGTTATGTTTAGGGGAGACACAGAGTCACTTTAGCACTAATTAGCTGTGTTAAAGTGCTCAACGTCCCATCGACCAACAAAAAGAACAAGCAAAACGGAAGGTAAAAGCAAAAAGTCTGGGGAAAATCCACCCTAAAGCTGACAGATCTAGCGTCTCAGAAATAACCTCTACTTATCCATTTAATTTTCATTTGTTAGATAGACACAGATGCATTCCGTAGCAATCATAGAGGGAACCAATGTGAAGTATCTGCAATCAGAAGGATGACACTAGCAGAGGATGTTGTATACCCACTTTTCTTTTCCTCTGAGTATTGGCACAAATCAAGTCTTTGGTCAGGGTTCAGAGTGGTTATGTCACAATTGGAACTAGCGTCTTGGATCACATCTCATTCCCACAGGGTTGAACAACCTGAAGAAGAAACTAAAAGACAGTTTCATGGAATAACATTGTAAGAACTTACCAATTGCTGAAGGAGCCATGGAGTGGACATACGACTCTGACTCAGGCTGTCCAAATACTGAAGAGGAGGACGCACAGTCGGGAAAGGCAGAAAGAGGTTACAGACCTTCAGCATCTGGAGGCTGGAGCACACAAAGTCATGTTCTGGTCCTCCCGCATTTGTCGGCTGCCATTGAGTTGGGCAAAGCTGAATAAGGCCATCACCCTGCCAGGAACTTGCACAAACATAATGCGTAGCACTGCAAAAAAAATTTACTCTTCAGCTCAAACATAGACTGGATCACATGGGCACTAGCATGTGCTGTTTCTGATTCTCACCTTCAATGTCGAATGGTGACTTACCTTTCTCACTAGAAGGGACAGAGGAACTCAGAGGATACCAGTGCGGCAACCTAAAGAATTTGTGAATATTGTTTAATGTGTTAAAATACAACTTTTTTCTTAAAAGCAAGTTTTTGTCTGGACAATCAGCTTAATGCACCTGTGTATGCCTCACACATACCTTTCCCTAAATGAGCCCTGGACTCCTTAACCCGTGCAGTCACTGAGAGTTAAGTGCTGAAATGCACAGTACTTGTCCCAGTTCCTCGTGACCTATAGTAAGTCAGGCTCTGGGACAGCAGGAATAAAAGGCCACAACCCCCACGGTTGGATCCAGTAACCCTTGCATGCCAATTGGGTCTCTGAAAGGGATTTTGAGACTAGTTATTTTAGGGGAACCCCCCAAAAAACACACTTGCTCTGCTCCTATTAAACATCTGGGGAGATATCATTTACATTTTTGTGCCTGAAAACATTTTCCTTGTCGTCCATCACATCTGCTGGGAGATTGGGTAAGTTAGGTTCTTTGGTGTGGTGTCTGTGGCACCAAATCTCCCCAGATCATTGAAAATAGGTTGGGTCAGTGTGTTTTCACAAGGTTCCATATAGGTTTCAAATGGTATCTGTTGGACCCAATGGCTTCTGGCTGGCAGGGATGCATCAAAGCCAGACAGAATCCACCTACCTAGATAGAATGAGTATGATACACTTGTCTGATAACCTGTACTCAACATTGGGTAGCTTGGCACACAGCAGCCAGCCTTATCCTCAGGATAAAAGTGGGAAGGATTGACACAACACCACACTTGCAACACACTGAGTACATTACAAAAAGACCACACCATATGTGTAAAAAAATGGTATTTGTATTACACACATGTTGAAATCAAAATACCATACACATTGGATATATGCTTTATAGTTACATGCAATTGTCGAATTCTCCTATTAGCAGCAGAATGACATGAACATAAATGTACTAGTCATAGGTATTCACTTGCCCTGTTATCCCCTCCCACAAAAGTGACAGAAACATAAATGCAAGCTGTTCAAAGGTATTTCACTTTCCCTCTAATGAATAATATAGTATACCTCGTACAGTTGCAATGATCAGGAAATCCCAGGTTTTGAATTTGCCTCATGATCCAGCTCCTTAAACTACACCAGCCAGTGACACGAATTTCACCTGCTGATGACACTTTGATTAGATTGGCAGGACCACCTAAAGCGGAAGGAAACAGTTAGTTGGTTTCGTCCCTCCAGATTAGGCCTTCAGGCAACCAGCGGCACTTTCACGAGTTCAGGATCACTATTCCCCCATAGGCAAAAGTCTGTGACACCCTGAAGTTAGCTCACTTCCTACTTGGAGAAATGTTCCCCTCAGGCAGAGGTGTGAGCTCCAGTTGCTATAGGCAGAAAGCCATGGGTGCGCACAAGGCTCGACAAGACCCCTGTGGTCCAGTCACGATATTCTCCCCAATAGAATACCTTGCGGCATAGGTCTTGGGAGAGGGAGCTGGCATCCTCCATGAAGGGCGCAATGTCAGGCATTGTTGTCCTCCCAATCTTGAGGTTGGAGACAGTTAAGCGTTCCAGCTCGGGTCCGACGGACTTGGCAAACATCCCACAACACCCCTTGGAAACCACATGCTATGGAGTACAAACTAGCACAAGTTTCCAGTTGCAAGCATGGGTCCCTCTGACTCAGCAAACTTCCCCAGCACTCCTCAAACTCTTCACATTCCAGCACCCCAGGTGGGCCACTGATCTTTACGAGGACACTCCTCTGCAGAGTGTGATTAAGTGTAAAAGAGGACGGTCCTTGTCGCTACTGACGATCACTTCCTCCCGTTTCCACTGCGCCCTGCGTGCTCCTTAAAATCTTGTGGAAATGGGGAGATCGTATCTGTCACTGGGATCTTGTGGACAGGTCAGCCAACCAGCCCTTGAAGAGTGCTTAGGGACCCAGGCCATGGCAGTCGGCAATTATTTTAAGGCCAGCAACATCCAGGCAAAATCCACCAAGTGATAGTCCCCTTCCTGGAGCACAACAACCACAATCAATCAATCAATCAATCAACTTGTAAAGCGCGCTACTTACCCATGAGGGTCTCAAGGCGCTGAGAGGGGGGGTCCCGCTACTGCTCGAAGAGCCAGGTCTTGAGGAGCCCTCTGAAGGCGAGCAGGTCTTGGGTCTGATGTAGATGGGTGGGGAGGGTGTTCCAGGTCTTGGCGGCGAGGAAGTAGAAGGATCTGCCGCTGGAGGTCGTTAGTTGGATGCACGGCACGGTGGCAAGGCTGGCGGAGCGGAGCTGGCGAGCGGAGGTGTAGAAGTTGAGTCTGTCGTTCAGGTAGGCTGGTCCGGTGTTGTGGAGTGCTTTGTGTTCGTGGGTGAGGAGTTTGAAGGTGATCTTTTTGTTGACGGGGAGCCAGTGCAGGTCTCTGAGGTGGGGGGTGATGTGGCTATGGAGGGGAATGTTGAGGATCAATCGGGCAGAGGTGTTCTGGATGCGTTGTAGTTGTCACAGATGTTTGGCCGGAATTCCTGCGTAGAGTGCATTGCCGTAGTCAAGCCTGCTGCTGACGAGGGCTTGGGTCACTGTTCTTCTTGTTTTGGTTGGGATCCACTTGTAGATCCTGCGAAGCATGTGGAGGTGTTTTAGCAGGAGGGGGAGACGGCGTTGACCTGCTTCGCCATGGAGAGGGAGGAGTCAAGCATGAATCCTAGGTTGTGTGCGTGGTCGGTGGGTGTCGGTGCTGCTCCCAGTGTGGTCGGCCACCAGGAGTCCGCCCACGCAGAGGGGGTGGGGCCTAGGATGAGGACCTCCGTCTTGTCTGAGTTCTCATCCACTCGGCGACGGCCTTCATTCCCTTGTGGAGGTTGGTTTTGGCGGTGTGGGGGTCCTTGGTGAGGAAGAGGATAAGCTGGGTGTCGTCGGCATAGGAGATGATGTTCAGGTCGTGTTGGCGGGCCACTTGTGCAAGGGGGGCCATGTAGATGTTAAACAGGGTCGGGCTGAGGGATGAGCCCTGGGGTACGCCGCAGATGATGTTGGTGGCTTCGGAACGGAAGGGCGGGAGGCGGACTCTCTCGGTTTTGCCGGAGAGGAAGGCCATGGTCCAGTCAAGGGCCTTCTTTTGGATACCAGCTTCATGGAGGCGTGTTCTTAGTGTGCGGTTGCAGACCGTGTCGAAGGCGGCTGACAGGTCCAGGAGGATGAGGGCTGAAGTTTCGCCGTTGTCTAGCGGTGCTGTGGTTGCGTCTGAATCTGGTCTGGGATGGTCTAGGATGGTGTTGGGTCAGCTGCATTTTGGCGATTTTCTCGATGACCTTCGCCAGGAAGGGGAGCAGGGCCGGAAGTTCTTGAGGTCTTTGGGGTCAGCTTTGGGCTTCTTGAGGAGGGCGTTGATTTTGGCATACTTTCAGCTTTCCGGGAATGTTGCTCTGTCGAAGGAGTTGTCGATGATCTTCCGCAATTAGGGTGCGATGGTTGTGTCGGCTTTGTTGAAAACGTGGTGTGGGCAGGGGTCTGTTGGAGATGCTGAACGGATGGAGTTCATGAACTTGCGTGTCTCTTCGTCGTTGACGTGGGACCAGGAGGTCAGCTGGTTGGTGCAGGTGGCATTCGGGGTGTGGTTTGTAGTGGTCGGGGCGGGTGGGGAGTTGAAGCTGTTATGGATGTCGGCTGGTTTCTTGAAGGTGAAGTGGATGCACCGGTGGTCAGTCCAGTGGAGTTCGGTGGAGTGGTTGAAGGCAACAAGTTCCTCTTGTCAATGTCCAGCATCAAACAAGCGTAGTATGGATCCAATCCCTTAAAGAGTCTCTGTTTACTGACAACAAATCCTTTGACATGCACAGGCCCTCTCTAAATGTTGTCCGGTCTGCCATCCTACTCTGGGAGGCTTAATCAATATCTTGAAATGCAGGTACTAATTCCACCGCCTCATATCCATCTCAGGAAGGGCCCTCAGAGTCAGAGGTCTGCAGATGTAGCTGTCCTCCCAGCACCCTGATGTGGATTGGAGACAGGCTGACATGCACACAGAGTAACTGTTCCCAAAGTGTCATTTCCACATTAGTAATGTTGAATCCGCTCACATGACTGGAGAGGAGTTATCATTAGTAACTCATTGATATCAAACACTATACTGCTTCTTTTCTGCATGTAAGAAATACTGCTCAATAGCCTTTTCACTGATCCCCCATGTTATTCTATGCGAGAAGCAGACCCCTCCATATTAAACACACCATCCGGTGCCATTCATTACCAGTGCATGTATAACACACTTGCCCATCTCCTTCCTATTCCCCACACCGCACCCTGTCCCCAGGGAGTACTCAAATGTAGCGAGAGATACGCAGGCCTTAGCAAGTATCTTTTTAAATGCCAAGCCGAGTAAAAGTAACCTGCACCCATGGACCCCACCAGGGCAAACATGGGGCACATTTGAAGAGCTACCGCTGTGGGTGGCACAACCAGTGGCAAAAGGATTTCCATCTTGTCACCATTTAATTTAAAATGTTTAAAACATATCTGGTGTTGCCATTGCATCACAAAAAGTGACGCAAGGACAACTTGAGCCTTTAAATTACTTTTCCTATGCAAAGCAGAGCCACCTTGAGTGGCATTGTAAATCAGAGGTAAGTCAAGGCAGCTCTAGTTCCTGTCTTGTGTTACTCTGCCCTGGGACTGTGTTCAATGGGTGGAGCGTGGGTGTTCCTATGCATCCATCCATGGTTTTTCACAAATTCCCAGATTGGTCCTAGAAACCCTGAGAATGCATCAAAACGCTATGCGTTCGTAAGGGGTGGATTATCAAGGAGAAATATGTTTATTTCTCCTCTTTTATTAACTCTTTCTATATGTGCTAATTTCTGCAGCACACATAAACAGAGAACATAGCCTCAGAGGATTGTTTGTGTGCAAGGTGTTCCTTCCTGCACAAACACAATCCTGCCTGCAATGCAGGCACCCTTGCTCCATGATGCAAGGATGCCTGCATTACATTGGCACTTGGTAGCCACTAGTGCGCCAGCATAGAAAGAGAGCAGTAATGTGGATATCTTAGCAGAAATGATGCATTCCTACCCTCACCATTTGATGCAGTGCAGCAAGTTGTTTTGCTGCATTGAGCTGTGTCAAATGTTAATAAATCTGCCCCCTAGTTTGTGACCATATGCAGCCAGTCATGTAGCTTGGAGGCACATAACTCAAGGTTACCTGAACACAGCTTGTGAGTCTACATAATACATAATACATAAATAAGAGAAACAGATGGATTAAATAGAACATGTTAACGATAGCATTCTAAGATGGAAAAGCAAAAAAGACGAAACAGAACCTTACGATTACTGAGGATAGATAGAAAAGGGGGAGTAACAACTTCAAAAGTGCCTTGAATATTTTTAAACAAATTATGGCAGTTTACTTGACACAGAAAGCATTCAGTTACAATAACAAAATCTGGAAATTTACAATTTCAAAAGTAGTAGACAGATGGAGCAAAACCAAAGCTGCTTGAAGATCTTAATCACCAGAGAGGGATAATTCCCCTAAGGCAACCAGTACCATAGGCTCTGCTCAAAAACTGACCAAAGAGAAGAGCTTTTCTCAGATGTTGAAAGTATGTGTTTTTAGTTTATATAAAATGGCTTTCTCTAGTAAATTGATCGTGTATAGGTTTTGCAAAATCTAAAGACAACTTTTTCATCAGGGTTATAAGACAGGTCAATTTATATTCACCAAGAACATGGCAAGCTCTCAAACACACATTTCGAAGAATATTTATGAGATTTGTAATGCAGCGCATCACAGCAAGTCACCTTGCTGCGCTGTGTTACAAGTAAAGGGCTGGAATGCACCATATTTAATGTATTATGGTGCATTCCTTCCTTTTACCCAGAGCTAGTGCACAATGGGTTGCCTAGCACCAACGCAGGCACCCTTGCACTATGGTGCAAGGGTGCCTGTGTTGCATGCCGTATTGTTTTTATGTAGGATTGTTTTGGGTTTTTTTGTGAGGAAGGGATACCTTCCTACACAAAGCAATCCTCAGAGGCATATTTCTCTTTCTATGTGAATGCAGCACACATAGAAAGAGGAAGTGGCAAAATACAGATATGTTTCCTATTAAGCCTCCCCTGAGAAAGCGTTTTTGGGTGCATTCCAACGTCTCCCACTTTTGGCAATTCTGGGAATGTGTCAAAAACCATGGGTGCTGTATGGGAAGATTCACGCAACACCCAGGGAATGCCTTCCCAGGGCAGAACAGTGCAACACAGCAGTTTTGCTCCCAATTTATGAAGCCATTCAAGGCCATGCAGTGGCCTTGAGTGGCTTCATAAATCTCATTTAAGACTTGCGTCGTTCTTGCATAACTTGTGTGGTGCAAGAGTGACACAACTTCAATTGTAAATATGGCCCTTAATATATAACAGGCCTGTAAGTCTTCATTTGTGAGAAAAGACATTTATGGAACTTTGCCAGAAGAATGCTGAAGAGCCAGATTCCTGGCAATTTATCACAACCTGGGCATCGTCAACTTTGTTCAACAAAGAAAAAGAAGTCATACTATTGGCTAACTTTAACTGTGGGAGGTCCCTATTAAATGATGGGGTTAGATTGGTTTTACAAGCCACCAAATTGGTGGTGAATGTAGAGATTTCATTTGCCAAAAATGTCCAAATCCATTGTGTTTTACAATAGAACTTGGTAGGCTGAACAGTTTTGGGAGGTCTCCTAACTCCTTGAATGTGTAGAAAATAGCTACCATCATATTGGGAGCTGAAAATAATTTATTGGATTAATCAGAGGCCTTAGTAGCCTTATTTGCAAATGTATACTATAATTGCTTGTATGTTGTAAGAAACTAAGGGCCTGATTTAGATCTTGGTGGGACTTTTGTCATCCCTCCATTTCAGCGGTTACAAGTACTCCTTTGAGCTGGCGGAATCCCGGCTGCCGTATTTTGATGTGGACTGGTTGACCCAATGTCTGCATCAACAGACTGTTTACCATCACATAAGTGGTGCATCTCCGTTGACACGCCAAACTCCTCTGCTGGCTTACAATACTCCTTAGCCATCAGGCCAGAAGGTCTGCGCCAAACCTATTTACGTTTCTCAATTGTGCTGGAGTTATCCTAGTGGCCGATTTCTGACGGAGTGAGTTTCTGGTGGAACGGAGACTGGTAAGTACTACTTATTAAAGTGTCAATGCACATATATGTTCTGTTTGCTTCTAAAATATATGTAACTATTGTGTTATGCTTTGTACACAAACAATACACACACTATTGAACGCATAACCACAGGCACTACAAGCAAAACATGCACAACCACCAAAACTCAAATGCATTCCACATAATTTATTTATTTATTTATTTATTTGTGAGATTTATAGAGCGCGAACATATGCCCGAGGGCGTCTTGGCGCTAAAGATTCAATTCATGACTCTCATACATTGGATACCGGCAAGTTATTGGTTAAACAACCAGGTCTTTAAGTTCTTCCTAAATGATAACAGAGTATGACTCATCCGAATTGACAGAGGAAGGGAATTCCAGAGTCTGGTTGAGGCAACTGTAAACCGTCTGTCTCCCCAAGAGACTGTTCTGGTGCGGGGAACATTTAGATGAAGCAAAGTAGCTGATCTCAATTGTCTTGGTGGACGGTATGGAATTATCTGATTCCTAAGAAACTGCGGGCCTGAATTCTGAAGAGTCTTAAAAACCAAGCACAGTGCTTTAAATTTTATTTGGTTTTTGATTGTCAACCAATGAAGATTCCGGACAGTTTGGGCAATAGGTTTGAATTTAGGAGTTCTGGTTAACAATCGTGCTGCCGCATTCTGTACTGATTGCATTTTGTTGACAACCCTGGTTTGTGCACTAGTAAATAATCCATTGCAATAATCAAGTGACGATAATACCAGTGCACTTACCAGGGTTTTACCTGCAGTATCAGGTAAAAACTGAGTGATTTTTTTGATGAGTTTCAACTTATGAAAAGCTGTGGCTGCAACTTGATTAGCGTGAGCCGAAAAGTTAAGATTTCCATCAAATACCACTCCCAAATTCCTGACCTTTGAGACAGGACTTGGCAGAGTTCCAAAGGTTGAAGGCCACCAAACAGGAGACCAACAGGGAGAAAGTTTTCCGAAGATCACAACCTCAGTCTTTTGGGAGTTCAATTTAAGAGAACTGGCGGACATCCAATCCCCAATCACCAGCATACCCTCCTGAAAACGTTTCGCCACATTTTCTCCATCATTATTAATGGCGATGACCAGCTGGGTGTCATCTGCGTAAGAGGTAAGGCCCATCCCATATTGCTTGATGACTTTAGCTAGGTCCGACACATAGATATTAAAGAGTGTCGGACTCAGGGATGAGCCTTGAGGCACCCCACAAGGCAGAGAAATTTCACTTGATTTGAAAGGGCCCAAGGTAACTGCCTGGGTCCTATCCGCCAAGAAGGAAGTAAGAAGGTTCTTTGCTCGCTGTTGGATTCCCATCTTTCCGACACGGTCGATCAAGATGGAATGATCAACCGTGTCGAAGGCAGCGGATATGTCCAGCAGTGCAAGTGCTGCCGTTCCTCCCTGATCTTTGATGGTTCTAATATCATCAGCGGCTTTAATTAAAGCTGTTTCTGTGCCGTGATGTTTGCGGAACCCAAACTGGGTACTATCCAGCAGGGCATGTTCTTCAATATACTCCGATAGTTGGTAATTCATAGCCTTCTCTACCACCTTAGCCAGAAAAGGAAGACTGGCTATGGGTCGATAGTTTTTTAAATCATCTTTTGCCAGGTGTGGTTTTTTTAGGAGGGGTTTTAGAAGTGTATTTTTTAAGGAGGTGGGGAATATTGCTGATTTAAAGATGACGTTGCATATTTGTGTAACAACAGGGGTTAATAGGTCCAAGACCGGTGGAAACATTTTTGGAGGACATGGATCTAAGGCAGATCCTGATTTTATGGTGTTGATGATGTCCAAAATGTGTTGCTCTGTCACCTCTTTAACATGAGTTAGAGTACATTCATTAGATAGCGTACTGGTTGGATAGGAAGATTGCTTAGAAGAGAAGGCCATATAGATGTCATTGACCTTTGTATAGAAGAAATTGGCCAGTGCATCAGAGAAGGATTGCGAAGGAGGGGGGGCGAGGTCTGAAGTTTTTCCTGCTAATTCCTTCACTACTTCGTAAAGCTGTTTACTGGAGTTTTGGCCTTTTCTATTTGATTACTAAAAAACTGTTTTTTAGCTATAGTAGTAATTTTTTTGTAGATGCCAGGCGTTTCCTTATAACGGAGTTTACTTTCTTGATCATAATTTTTCCGCCAGAGTCTTTCGGCATTCCTACAAGTCTGTTTTTGTTTCCTAAGATCGTCCGAAAACCATGGCGCAGAGGGAACTGTTCTGTTCCTAGATATGGTTTTATGGGGTACTAGAGCATTAACAGCCTCACCCAACCACTCAGCGTATTGATTCGTAGCTGTGTTAGGGTCAGATGAAATCGTCGGGCGCGTGCTGTTAATCAATGCTCTAAAATCTACAGTATTAAGTTCCTTCCAGGCTTTAAAAGGTGTGCGACAAATATCAGGTGATCTGTCTACTAAGGCCTCTTTGATGGAGATAGAGCACAGAATGACATGATGATCGGACCAAGAGAGCGGAAGGACGTCTTGTACAGATATCCCATTGTAGTTGGAAAAAATGCCGTCTAAGGTATGACCAGCCTCGTGCGTGGGAGAACCGACTAACTGGGAAAGTCCTAATGTTTCCATGTCTGACAGTAGTACCGAGGTTTCCCTATCATCGCAGTTATCTAGGTGGAAATTAAAATCACCTAAAACAGTGTAGGAATCCTCAATTGCTACTGACTCCAGCATAGTATTCAGGTCTGCGAGAAAGCCAGTGCGTGATCCAGGTGGTCTATACAGCAGAACTCCTTTGAAATTATGCGAAGGTGTAAGTAGAATTGTGAACAAAATTGCTTCACAAGTAGGTGACAAAATGGGAGATATTGTTACAGTAAAGTTATTACGGACAATTATTGCCAGACCACCACCTTTCTTTCTCTGTCTGTCCTGTCTGTAGACCTTGTATCCTGTGGGAATTGCAACCACTAATCAGGATAGGATCTGAGGCACTATCCATCCAGGTCTCTGTGACAAACAGAATATCTAGGTTCCCATCCTTAATAAGGTCTGCTATTTCCTGTCGATGTTTTACTAAAGATCGCGCATTAATGAGTCCTATCAGAATATTCGTTTTCCCTTTGGCACTCGTTTTGGTGAGCTGAACGTGATTTATCATGAAAGGAAGGGAGGATTTACAGTAGGGACAGATGATATTAAGCAGCGAAGAGATGATTTCAGGGTTGTACCGTGAACATAAGAAAAGAATGACATGTAATGCCAATGTCAAAATAAATGAGGCTAATGCAATTGTCAACACAGAAGTATAAAAGAAGCTTGCCTTAGATCCCATTGATAACAGAGTGAAGTAGCATCGTGGTCAAGTAGTAACATCAAAGAGGGAACCTGGCCAATGGGGTGCAACATGGAAACTGAAGTGGAAAACAGAACAAAAGATAAGTTTCTACCTCATTTCCTTCGATTCCAACAGCTCACAGTAGGAGGTATCCCAGTCACAGTCTCCTTTAATGGTAAGGCACATTGTGATTGGCCCGGCAGTAATCTTGGCTAGACTCCCACCGACTGCTGCTTCTGCCTATTAAGCTGTTGACGTGGCTGAAAATTCCAGGCGGAGTCAGTGGCACCCGGGCGGTCTTTCATACATGGATCAGCTAATATCTAAATAGAGGGGGTGGACCATCAAGTAGGCGGGTGGGAAACCGTCGAAAAAGTGATCGCAGGACCAGATCCATCAAGATCTAAATCAAGGCTTGAGTATTAGTTGCGAATGATGTGAGACCTTCACATGTCTGGCAGTCAAGTACCGCATTGTAGCACTTGACTCTCTAGGGTAGCAAAGTAGAGCAGTACATGGCCTTTTCAGGGTAACTTGAGTGGGCTAATAACCCCAGTTCACTGGTACGCAACAACAACACTCATTAAATCATCGCCCAGTCTGTGTTTTTCTTATGAAAAGAAAAAGTGCTTTATCATGCAAACATTACTAAATACTATGCATTAATCCACTTCTGTAATCAATGGTGATAGTACCAACATTTAATACAATTAAATGTAATATAAAGCCTTGCGTCATCAATCATCATCATTGTCAATAAAGCCATTTATCGAATATACATAGAAACATGTGCAATGAAATGTAACTCCTACCTTTACAATGCTGCTGGTATAGCTCTAGGACCAACAAATAGAGCTCCCCCACTCAAGAGCCTATGCACAAAAAGTACAAGCTCAGGAAACACTAGAAACCATGAAAAGTCTCACACTGGGTCATGGAGTTAATCTCCTGGGAAATTTAGGGAAACTTTAGAAAAAACTCTCCTGGGGACCTGAAGTATCTCTAGCAACTCCCCTGACACATTCTTTAATTTGTTGGTGGTGCCTCTGCCCTTCCAGGGACAGCACAAGACAGATTATGCAAACTATCAGGCCCATTCGGGTGCTTTAGGGGTGCTCTTTGGCCCTGAGGGGTGAATACTTGATTGGGTCTGCCGTTTTACGAGAAATTATTTTCTCCCTTTTATGATCACATTGGTTTGTGCCACATTTTTCTTTTGTAATGGGTGCCCTGGTCGCACCCAGATACCTAGTCATTATCAGTTTGGGGCGATGGGGGAGCCCCATAATCCCTGTGGCCCCTGCCAGCTCCCCATGCACACATAGCACAGCTGGCTATATCTTCTGCACTAGCGGAAGCCCTTGAGCATTCTACCCATCTGTTCTGCTGTGGGCAAACCGATGGTCGTTGTTCAGTCCCCATTTTGTCCCACATAGTGAGGTCCCTGGTGACACTGCTGATTGCATTTGGCCCCATGGCATTGGGATTGCTCAAGGACAAGCCCCTATGCATACTTCCTCCCAATAAAAACATTGAAAATGAATGTTGTGCCAATCCTGGCCCCTGGCCCACCCTGGGAGTATGTTCAACCTTGCCAGCTGAGTGCTATTTGCTCTGTTTTTCACTAAGTCCCCGGAGGAACAGAGCTTCAGATTCTGGTTCCTCCTGGCCTTAGGGTCTATTTCTATAATGTTGGTTTTAATTTGCTCCTGGAGACCAGTTGTTGCCCCCAGGAGTATTTTCTCCAGGCCTCCTGTCTCCCAAAGAGCACTGCTGTGGATCTTTGCTCCTTTCACCAGACCTGCCCTCCGCCTGGGCTCCTGGTGCTCGCTCCTGCTTGGGGGTGCCTTCCAAGCCCCTCCATAGTCATCAAACAGAACACTATCGCTGCTGCTCTTCCATGCTTAACTCATCTTCCATAGCACATGTATGTCCGCAGTGGAGTTAGAGGAAAGCCCACAGAAGTCGCAAGGGATCCCTCCAGGTCCCCGAGTAGGTCTATTCCTGATACTGGCCCTGGAGAGCCCCATATTAGTCTGGGTGCCAGCTGGAGTATAGTAATTCCAAAGATCATGCTTTCAGAGGTTCAGTGGTCTTCTTCCTCCCAGCTGGGCATTTTTCTGACATTGCATCTCAAGTCCAGTGTCTTTTCAAACATCTATTCCTTGTGCAGTATTTTTTAAGTGGGGATGGAAAGTTCTAGAAGGTGGGCACCTCTGCCCAATCTGACAGTGCGAAATCATTGCTCCACTCCTGCCCCAACCCTCCTGCACATCACTCTGGGACATTTGAAGATGATGACTTCAAGTGGTTTATGAAAAGATATTCCCTAGGAGGCTCAGCCCTACCTCTTACTGACAGTTGCCTGATTCCTTGCCACCAAAACCTGACAGGAGAGCCCCTCCTGTGTTTGGCTCTCCACACTAGATCAGCATTAATCTCAAAAGGGTCCCCTCTGCGCCCAGCAACCTGTGCACAGATACTGGGCTGAGCTAGATGGTAGTCTCCCACCCTCTGCCTGAATGCTTAAGAACATGCATATTCTCATGTCCACATGTAACCTCCACAGAGGCTCTTAACCTAGCTGCACAGGTGCAGCCTTAAAAGCTGGGCACTGGCAATTAGCACTCTGAGTCCACAGGATTCACTGTGAGTGAGTTTCAATTGATGAGACTCATCTATAGTAAAAGTCCAAAACAGGATTTTCAAAAAGCAGAATATCCACGGGGTACACTCGTCATTTGAGGTTGAAGATGTATCACTAACCTTCCAAGATATGCAGTAAGCAAAACTTTCAATTTGGTCAAAGGCGAAACTGTAGTTCACATTGCAACAGTACGACCTTTGAACTGTTTGGTAAGTGTACATTTTGCCAGTATTTTTAAAGTCATTACAACGTACAGGGCTAATAATAATCCTTTTATAAATTAGTTTAGGGCTCAGAGCGCAAAAGCTTTGCTACTCAGCATATTTGCCCTTTATAGAAAGGGAATAAAGACTTAGGCCAAGATTTACTAAGGGCTTGCATTGCCCTTGCATCACGCAAGGTGACACAAGGACAGTGCAAGCCCTTAAGTGAGATGTATGCCACACATGGCCACCTTTCCTGGCTCTGCATGGCAGCACAAGTTGCTCTGCCCTGCAAAGGCATTCCACTAGGGTTTTTGATTAATTCCTGGATATACTAAAAATAATATAGCTGGGAATATGTGGAAATGCTACGCCTTACCAGGGGAGACGTAATGAGGCAAAATATCTTTATTTCTCATATTTTGTATTTCTTTCTAGTGTGCTGCACTCTGCAACACATAGAAAGAGGAAAAGGCCATGGAGCAATGTGTTTGTGCACAAAGGTGCCCCTACCTGCACAAAAACAATCCTGCCTGCGTTGGTGCTTGGTAACCACTAGTGCACTAGCGCAGAGAGAAAGCAGGATTGTACCATATGGCACATTCCTGCACTCTCCTTTGACACAGCGCGGCTAGTTGTCTTGCTGAGTTGTGCTGAGCGAAATGCTAGTAAATCTACACCCGAGATTCTGCAATGATTTTATTCCCATATAACGTTTCCATATGAACATGTGCATTATACACAGTGATGTTGCAGTCAAGCCCACTCTTTGCCTGGTACACCTTTTTGACTGGGAAGAGTTCAAAACTGCGTGTCAACTGTTCTTTCCACCACACCTCAAATTCTTTCCCATTATGTTTCAGCAAAACATTTTTCCCACTCTCCATATACACTTCAAAGGTTTCTAATGTACAGTTTCACAACTTGTTACTTTTTTTTAAATGTGAGATTTTTATTCAGCATTTTAATGCTGCGTGCCAATAGATTTGTTTTTCTTTCTACAGCTATCATCAAGCCAAGGTCTATTAATGTGACTTGTTTTCTTCAACAAATAAGCAGGAATCCAATGGAGATTTCAAATTCGTTTAAAGCTGACTGACATATTTTTTCACACACCACAAGCACCTCTTTACTAATTGTGAAATTGTGTGACTGCTTGCCTAATTTATATTCTAAGGAGGTGTTATCGCACAATTTTACAAGCACTTTGATATAGCATTTTGTCAATATATCCCGTTTTGTGCAACTAAGGTTTTATAGTTACTTGTGGCCCTTCTTGCCATCAGAAAAGAACACTTACATTTAAGTCTTCACTCTAAGTGATTGCTTACCCAGACACACCTCACAAAACCATTAGAAATTAGATCATTTTATCCCAAGGAACTAATTTAATAAACAAACCTTTTTGTGCCAACAGGCGACGCTGAGTGGGATGGAAACAAGATTTATCTGAAGAGTGAGAACTAAGGGCCAGATTTACTACCCTGCCATACTATGCAGAAAAGTTGCTGCTGTGCATTGCGTGACAGGGTGAGAGGAGGAAAGAGCCATACCGTGCATTGGGTGACAGGGAGAGAGGAGGAAAGAGCCACACCTACAGAGAGAGGGCACTATCCTGCTCCCTCCCCAAGCCCAGGTACAACCAGGCTGCCAAGCACCACGTGCAACTTTGCAACAAAATGCCAGGGTGCCTGCATGAGTCTCGTATAGGTTTTGTATTGGAAAGGGTACCCTTCCTGTACAAAATACTATGCTTAAAATGCCTGCTGCACTGTAATTGTTCTGACTTAGGATGTTTGCTGCACAATGCAGAACATATGCAAAGTGGAAAAAGTTAAGATAAAAAAGGGATTTCTCAATGTATTGCCTGTTTCAAAGAGGCATTATTTTTTGGAGCAAACCCCTGTCTACTATTTTTAGTAATTAGTCTTTACATAAAAAATAATGGATGATTACATGGGAACACCCATGTACCACCTATGAAAAGCCCCTTGACTTTTGTGGCACAAACCCAACAGAACATGTTTGTAAATCAGGGTCTTTGTTGTTTAAATTCTGAAGCAAATAGTTGATTGTAAAGAGTGATTCTTCTAGCCTTTTTTCACTGAATAGAACTAATGGCGTTATTTGTTCTCAAACCAGTGCTTAATTTGTGCCGGGGCAGAAGCCATTATAGTGTGATTAGGTAAAATGCGACCAGTCCTAGATACTTTCCACTGTATTAGTGTGGTCGAATGATCTCGATTTGATTCAGGGATTCTCTTCTCTTCCAGGCTCCGCTCGAAAGCACAGATACTTCCTGCTATGAACCGTGTTTCCAGAGTAGCAGAGCTAAAAAATAGAGAAAGACAGCGATATGAAATGCTTCCTCCCCAGTTTGAAGGACGCACATTGCATATGCTTGTCAAAGATTGTTTCAAGGCACTGCTGAGAAGCAGGGTGGACAATTATGCGGAAAACGGAGATGTAACGCAAAGTTGAGAAGAAAGAAAAAGAAAGAGGGTGGATTGTGTAAATCACTTACAGACGCCGCTTGGGGGGTCCGGCATCTGATTGTGTGGCACTAATGAGCTGCAGTGAGACTGCTCCCAGTCGCCGAGTGAAGGAGCACCCTGTGGCCGGATGGAGAGGTGAATGCCGGCGGAAAAACTCTCCTTTGCGTGCAGGTTCAACAGGCGCTGGTAACAGAACAAAAACATAAAACAAAATAAACCGGGAAAATCGGGTCTGGGAGACAAGGTTCCGGTGAGTGAACGAATACAGTTAGCAAGGACCTAGTGTGAAATACGCCCCCCAGGGAAGTCTTGATATATGTTTACCACTGCATCGCTTGAAGAGCTGGCATTGGGGGGAATCTTTTTGCTATTGTGCCAGAAAGCCAGAAAGCCAAGTAGCTAGAATTTGCAATCAGTTACCTGCCCTGCCCTGTCCCATTGTTTCTTTGACCGCTGGGTAGAAGGAGGAGGAGTTGAGCTGGACTACTAGTACCAGGCTCCCCGTGGCCACTGCATCACCAACGACGCCAGCCTCTTGTGCCAGGAGGAGCACATAAATCCAGCGTCTGGCTGGGCCAGGTCTCGTATATCTGACATATTTGCAGCACACTCGAAGCCGTGAGGGAAACGGCGGGGTGCGTCTCCTGCTCTGCCACGCCATGAGATAAACGGCCAACAAAAACACCAGGAAAACTCCAATTCCTAGCCGCCCCAGGGCCATGGGCGCCCTGGTGACGTACTAGCCTGCGCCTGGAGGCGCAACAAAAACCGGGAGTGCCCCCCGCAGCGTGGGATGCGCGCGGGAGGGCCATTCCTTGCCCGTCATAGCCAGGAAAAGTCAGGGCTGGGCCACCCCTCTAACATTTGATACCGACCCCCGCCATGGACCACATTGCATAGAGTGCCAAACCAGGATTGCTCCTAAAGGTACTGTTTTTAGAAACTATATAAGACTTTTGTAGTTGCTATATGTTGACAGGGGAGTTTGTTTTGGCATAGATTGCACTATCTAAGGAATAACAATGGGCAGGCGAATTAATGTGGGAGCCTAAGCGTTGGCATCAGTTGCCCCGACATCCTCAGTTAAATCTACCTCAATAGATAAGATGCTTCAACGAGCCATTGGTGTGGTGGCAACAGAGATAGAACTGACAGAGAGGTGTCTTTCATTAACACCTGACCTGGCCCCTATTCTGATCACACAAGAAGGTCCTGACATTGACTCCTTAGCTGACGAGGACCATTCCCCTGTGCAACTAGATCCCTTGCCACAGTCCCCTGATGCACAAATCTCTCGGCTGGGTGCTCGCCCCAAAATTAAAAAAAATGCCCTGCTAGTAAAATCTAAACGCACAAGGAAAAATGAAGCACCAAACACTACTACCGGAGAAGAGGCTATAGCCCCATCATCACCAATGGCCATTTCCCCAGTACCACCGCTGTGGATTATGGACCTCCAAGTCCATATCAGGATAATCATAAGGGAAGAGTTAAAGCCCCCTGAGGACCGTATTGCCAACATATCCAAAACAATGGACAAGCTGGTGGACATTTGCGGAATGGCCACAAGGAAAGATTTAGTTAATCCGGATCTGACTATTATACTGCCAACCTCTGGCCCAACAGTTCCTGCTGACAGATCCTCCCCCAATATTGATTCTGACTCTGGTGCCACTGCTATTGCTGTGTTGGGGGGACGTGGGGGGGTAACAACAACAACAAGCTTATAGTGAATGACAGGGGGAAGCAAAGGGTTGCAACACCACAGGTGGCGCATGATAGTAATAGCAGCCCAAGGCATGGTATGACTGAGGGGCAAGTTCTAGGTGTATCAAAGTGAAAGAATGTTTCTAAGGCGACTGCCTTGGTTAACGCCCCTGTTCTTCCCTGTATTAACCTACCCCCAGCCTCTATCCCCTATGTGATTGTGTTGGCAGGAGTACCAGAGCTAAGGAGGGAGGCAAGGGACTCTTTTGTCGACCTCAAAAACAAATTCTTACACTGGATCAACTCCAAATCACACCATCTAATGAGGAACCCAAATGATATCCTGATGTTACGTAGGGTGGGTTGGGTGGGCAAGGGGCCTAAAGATATCAAGGGGGACTGTGTGGTGGTCAACTTTCAAAATGCATGGTTGGCGGATGCCTTGCTGACCAACGTCCTTTGGGATGGAGTAACCATAATACCGCTCCCCCTTGGATAGTTCTATCCAATGATTATCCCACGAAATATCGGGAGAGCTATTGTACAGTCATTTGGGGATTGGACGGCGTTTAAACATAATGTTCCTCTTCACCCTTGCCCTGGTCCTTCAATTTATAACATCCCAGTAGCAAATAGGTTTGATCCTCTGGATGCAGTAGATTGACTCAAGTCCAACTTCGTCTCTATTAAGGGCACAACTCCAAGCCCTGAGACTAATACATTGATGGGTCCCTATAAATCTGTTAGTAATGTCCGCCAGAGCCCTAAGGACAAGGATGAGGGGGAAAGTATAGAAATGTCTGTTTTCAAGGTGGTATCATGGAATGTAGCGGGCCTCCCCTCTAAATTGGATAACCCTGAGTGGTGTCAATACATAGACCAATATGACGCCTGTATGTTCCAAGAGACATGGGCTAGATCCAAAATAGCAAATTTGGGCTATGCGACCTTCAGTAAATTGGAAATACATACAGGAAAGGGACGACCGTCTGGGGGTTTGTCCACTTGGGTAGGTGCGCACTTAGGCTTTGGAGCAAAAGAATTAGAAACTCACTCCCAGGATATTTTGTGTGTGGTTCTCACTTTTGCTGATGAACAACCCGTAGCCCTGATTAACGTTTATTCCCGACCAGTGACCAGAGGTTTTACTTCAACAACTCTGGATGCACTGCTCGCATTTCTTGAAACAATCCCCCGAAAGACTCGGATCATAATTGGTGCGGACCTTAATACACAATTTGAACGCCTCAAAGGCTTAACTCTTGATAATATGCTTGATGAGTATCGCCATGGGTCTATTCCTGAATCTAACCTTCCTCCCGTCAATGCCTGGACTCTATTAGCTTTACAAATTAACGCCTTTATTTAAAATTTTCACTCCGGGCCTGTAATGGTCGCTTTACGGTAGGTACCTCCACTAATCATACATTTAATAGATTAGGATGTACCTCTATTATTGACTTTATCCTAGTTGACACTAGTAGCTGGGATAGAGTCTCTGAATTTAAAATCTGCCCCCGTAGTGATAGCGACCACAACACTCTGCATATAAACTTTTGTGTAACATCGGGCAACAAGCAAGTTGAGTTATCTGGGAATATAGACTCTGCCTTGTACAGGTAAATAGAGGGCGGAGGGTTCGCTGGGGTGACTTTGCATTATCACAAGAAAAGTTAGCTAGTTTATACCAGTCAATAATCCCCTTTCTTGCCAATGCAGAGCGTGTAGCCATTGAAACCAGTGTTGCCGATTCTATCCAAACAATTTGTGTAAACCACAAAACCTAACGGATACAATGGCTTCCTTTCTTATTAACATATACAAGGGAAGAGAAAAGGTTAAACCTAGACACCAATAGTTTAATAGTAATTGCCGAGCTGCTAAACAAATTTTAGTCAATGCGATCAAGAGCAATATAAGGACAGTGGTAGCAGAATCATGGGCCATTTATGCTAGGGAATTGAAACAGGCTAAAGCCTGTTGGGAAAACCAGAAATGGGAAGATAATCGAACTGCCCTCTCAGCTCGGGATTTAAGATCCTTCTGGAATATGGTTAATGAGGGCTCCAGGCAAGGTAAATCGGCTATAGGGCCTAACATTAGTGAGGACGCCTGGATAGCCCACTTCAAACCCTTGTATTCCACTTCTGTCAATGGGTCTTCGGGCATTGGCGGGGGACGCCAACCGGAACCAACGGGGATATCAGGGCCCCGAAAACAACTCGGTGAAGTAACCCTTGCACTGGAGAAAATAGCTCCCAATAAAGCACCAGGGCTTGACAGAATACCCGGAGATCTCCTTCATAGTGAAGTTACTATCTGGACCCCTTATCTGACCCAGCTTTTTAATGCTATAACGGAGGGTATGCTTATGCCTCCCACATGGGCTGGTGCTGAAATGATACCTATTTTCAAAAAGGGATCCCCTCTTCTGCCTCAGAACTATCGTCCCATTAGCCTTCTGGATGTGACCCAACAAATATTTGCCCGTGTTTTACTGGAGCGACTACATAGCTGGATGGAGGAATTTAACATCTTAACACCCCTCCAAGCAGGCTTTAGAGCACGGGTCCCGCCAGTCAATCAGATTTTCAGACTACAAATGATTCACTGGAAGATCGTGAGTATCGAGGGTGGTACTCTGTACCTTATCTTTGTAGATCTGAAATCTGCATTCGACTTGGTCCCCAGGGAGAAGCTGTGGTTGATTCTCTTAGAGATGGTGGTCCCGGAATATCCCTGCCATATGTTTGTTCGTTTGCATGAGGGTAATTATGCACAAATTAGATACAGCAAATATGGCAATTTAACTTCCCCCATCCCAGTAGAACGAGGTGTTCATCAGGGATGTGTTCTCGCCCCAACCCTTTTTTCCCTTTTTGTTAACGGGCTTATAGATCATCTGAATAAGGGCTTCAATATTGATGCCCCCAAGCTTGCAGGGCGCAGTGTACCTGCCCTGATGTTTGCAGACGACACGTTATTGCTCGCAAAGTCCCCTATGGGCATCCAGAGGACTCTTGACAATTTCGATGCCTTCTGCAAACATCGGGGCTTGTAGATTAATCTCCAAAATACAAAATTTATGGTATTTAATGGGGGCAAAACTTTACGTAATAATCCGACCCTGAAGGGTCAACCTCTGGAGAGAGTTGTGGTGTTTGATTACCTTCGTATTACTCTGACAGAGAAAATGGATTGGGGAGCGCAGACCAGCAAGGCTAACTTGAAATTAATACTGAGTCAATGGTATGAAGTGCACACCAGTATTTCTCATTCTTGATATGCTCAATTACCTCTAAATGCGTGCATCCTGGAACCGCGGTCCGCCCTACGGCCGCGTGAATATGAAAATCCTGTTATTTGAGAACCCAATCGCTCCCTCCAGAAGCACTGTTGCTTGGCAAGAACCATTTGCCACACTTCTTATTCGTTTACGTCTTTTTATTCAACATATTCCAATGTTTTTGAAGTTTCAATCCATTTCATCACATGAAATCCTTTCAATGTATAACAAGTCTGATGCTGAAGGTATGACCATCCAGGCCTTTTCACGACAGCAGGACCGATACATGTTACATCCTCAGTAGTATTATTAATTCCCAATGCATTTCGAGCGTCATCTTCACTCTTCGTCAGGGGTTAACTACAAAATAAACAATGACTTTAATCTAAAGGTTTCAGCTTTTTAAACAAATGATTGACATTATAGTTGTTGCATCCTGCTAACCATTTCAGTATCTTTAAACATGCTTCCCTCAGTGCTTTCCCGCTACATATCCAACATGTTATACAAACCTAATACTCCACTGTCCCAGCCACTGCTCAATTGGACTATTTAACCCGCTGCGTTAAATACCATTGACTCAGTATTTATCACTTCAGCCCTGTTTTGAAGTAGCACCCGTGCCAATCAAGAAAGTGAGAAAAGGAATGGTGATCACATGGAATACGCTCACTCCTCTAATTTGGGAACATATTCGAACTGTTCACGCATCTAAAATCATGACGGATTCTTTTTGTTTCATCTTGAGGATAAACACTTTGGGACATTACGAGCATAGAAATGAGTACACCTAACTGTGTGATTTTTCGTTTTATGTAACGCTGCTGATTTCATTTACTGTTCATAAACAATGACGGTAGTAACATGTTTTCATTTGAACATCTGAATTGAGGTGCAGGAAGTAACATCGTTAGGGTGGGCGGGGGAAATTAGCGTGAGTATTGTTATGTAATAAGCGGCAATGTCTAAGGTAGTACAATGGTTTTGGTTCAGCAAAGTAGAGCACTAAATTAGATTAAAGTCATTGTTTATTCTGTAGTTAACCCCTGACGAAGAGCGAAGATGATGCTCGAAATGCATTGGGAATTAATAATACTACTGAGGATGTAACATGTATCGGTCCTGCTGTCGTGAAAAGGCCTGGGTGGGCATACCTTCAGCATCAGACTTGCTATACATTGAAACGATTTCATGTGATGAAATAACTTGAAATTAACCCAGGTTTCGGGAGGCATCCAAAAATTCTTTAAGAAAGCAACACAAAAGCAGTTTTTTCTGCCTATGGAAGCCTATAGGGAAACAGGCAAGAAGTGCTGCACTATATGGTGCAGAAATTGGGGGCATTGTGTGCCATTAACTCTAGGACTCACAGAGAATGCGTTCATTAGACTGCTCTTTAGCCTCCCAATAAGAAGACCCCTAATTCCATTGAGAATGGATCTGTGAATTACATCCATTTGTGAGGAAGCTGCACTAAGAACGTTAACGTTCTGGAGACGCTTATGGAGCACTCCCGAGTTAGCCCCGAATAGAGAGGAATTAACTGAGATACTGGGGCTGAACGGGGCGAGTAAAATACCCTGGTTGAGACATTTAAAATTGCTATGTGTGGAACTGGGACGGGTGGATTTTTGGGGGGAGCCTTGAATTGTGTCACAATCCATTACTAGGAAGGCCCTGGTTGAGGCTTACAGGGAACATCGGCTGTCCAATCTGATGAGTAACGGTTCAACTGGTCGGCTGACTAATGCTTTTCTTACAGTTAAAAGTACTTATTGGGCCGAGACCATTTTGGATAGTATTCAACCAGCGTTGGCCAAAAAATTGTTTTACAATTTAAATATGGGTGCCTCCCGCCTCGTTCGTATGTTAAAAACTGGGGGGACCATGATGCGATTGAATGCCCTGCCGGTGGTGAAGTAGAGGAAACGGAGGTGCACGTTTTCTTCCGCTGCCACTCTTACAGGACACCTAGGCGATGCTGGTTAGTACAAGTATGTAAGAATATGGGCACAAGACACTCAAATGAGGCTTTAAGAATACTCAAAACTGAGTTGCACCCCCCAATTGTCTATTCAGTCTCCCATTATTTATTTTCCATGTGGTGCATAAGAAGGACGTTTTTGGAGCCCGGTGCCTAACGGTTGAACCCAATATATGGTCCTTCCCCTTTTTTAGAAACAAAATAAGATTTAGTAATTATGTCCCATGATTGAACACATTAAATTTTAATTTTATTAACAATGAAGCCTTAGCTTCTGTTTTAAGAGGTTATTTTATTATATGTGTGTGGGTCTCTAGTATGGTTTTGTTCTAACAATTGCACAAAATATTTGCACTAGCACTTTATGCCCATTGCTTATGTGTACGGTAATTGAATGGAAGAACTGTATTAATGTTTTTACCAAGTTTTTATCAAAGTTTTTATGTACTGTGGACATTTATATGCTTTTATAGTCAATGTACCGAAATAAAGCTTTTCAAATGAAATGATTCAGGGATTAATTTTCCTACTGAGGAGGCTTGAGATACAATGGTAAATTCTGATGATGTAGTGTGGTCCTACTCCAACCCCAGTCTTGGTGCAATGTGGAAGTTAAAACTATGCTATTCCATACGAATTCTGATTCCCTGATTGGAACCACTGTATCATACATAGATTCATTATTATGAAGAGAATAATGACGCAGAGAGCAAAGGAAATAAGGGGAAGATGCTGTAACAGAAATACTAGTGAGATAAACACAGGGTCGATTTGGGTGCAGTTAATATACCTTCTCCGGACTAAGATTTTCACCTTCAAATTTGTAACAACATTTTTGGAGGTAGAAAAAATGAATTACAAGGCATGTAAATGCTCCAGAGGTCATGGAAGAGGTGCACACAAGCTTTCATGGCAGTGGAGCAAGAAGGTAAATAGGGTAATCAAAGGCAAAACAATGGATGGAAGTTTTTAAGACATTCCTCACAATGCACAATATCTTCAATAAAAGTCTGAGCCTTCAGACATGTATGTTCCTCCACTTGTCCCCTTGGTTTGTCTGTTTACAGTCCCCATGAAGGTAGATTAAATCTAGTTTGCTCAATCATGAGAAAATATCAATTCAGCCTAGTGAATCCCAACTCTCAATGCCAATTACTGACTATTAATGCAAACTGATCCACTGAACATAGACCACAACCTATAAAATGTGCTGGATTCTGTTGGCAATGATGATACTATGAATGCCATGCAATTTATTGTATCATTTAACTCCCATTGTGGGTATACATGGATTTAAAAATGTGTTTGTTTATCAATCACAAATCACGTAAAGACACCACTTCTAAACAATACAGAATAAAGCAATATGCACAGTAAAAGAAGCTGAGGAGAGAGAAAGGGAAATGTGGGTAGGGCAATTGGTCAGGACTGTGAGAGCGGCATATGATGTCTTGAAAGTCAAATATAAAAGTAAGGAGAATTGATACGTAGCATTGGATGATGGTCATACCATATTTTGCAGTAAAAAAATATCTGCATTGTTTTAAATAAGCTCCACAAACTGGAAAAGCCTAAACAGAGCCAGTACCTTAAGGATACTGAGCAAAGCAAATAAAGGTAGCAGAAGCCAAAACAGACATCATGACAGAAAGACCGCATTAAGAGACATATGACTAACAAGGGAGTGGCATTTAAAACCATGTCAGATAATAAAGGCCACCTTAAAAGCCTGGGATGTTTCAGAATTTAATGGGAACAAAAAAAGTCTTATATGGCTTTTGAATTGTCAGGAGATCTTATAAGAGGTGGCCATTGTGAGAAATTGGGTTTCTGGTTGAGAGCGTGAAACCCTTCTCAAACTTCAACCACATTTCTTCTCAGGATGAAGTAACCAGCAAACCCTAAATTAACCTGTGTTCAACCCTATGGTAGGAGTGCACAGAGCAGTCAGGCTGAGCTCAGAGCAATGTGTACATTATTTGTGCAACACTTCAAACAGTAACACAGTGAAAACACACCACAAAAGGATCCCACACCAGTGTTGAAAAACTCAGAGTAATTTTTAATAGATAAAACAAGCCCAAAAATAGAAAAATCAAAGTTATAGCACCAGAGAATTTCATTTTTAAAGTATTCAGTAAAAATAACGACCTAAGGCATAAAGCAGCAGTTGTGGATATCTGGTTGTTTCGGCCTGTCACAAATTCAAGCCAACTGTGATGGAGAGTGGGCTGGCTACAGGGACCTAGTTAGGCCCATTAAACAAAGTACCTTTAATTTGGGTTTGCAGACGTAGTGAGGATCCACATCAAAGGTCCTTCGTGCAGCCAAAGCAAAGTTTAGGTTTCAAGATGCTACAAGGCTGCGGTGCGAGGTGCTGCATCATCATTGAGGATCAACAAGGGATTACCTGTGTAGTAGTAGTCTTTTATTGTGTGATTATTTAAAATCATTACAAAATTGCATAAAACAAGTTTCACGATAAAACTGTGGTATCACATAAAAGCATCATTGGTACATGATAAAATGTTTTAAATATAAGGTGGTTTAACTAAAGTCAAAAAAATGTATTTTAGTATTTCCACCAACATAAAAAAGATGTAATTATCACAAACCGCAATTTACTCATAGTTGGGGATTTTGCTGCTAGAGCTGATAGATAACAAAACTTCCAATTTAAACCAACCAACCGGTTTAAATGGCTTCTAAGTGCCTAGTACTATATAACCTTAATGTCCGAACGGCCTATAATCACGTTTTTTGATCAGCTCTCCTCAAGTGACTCAATCGCCAAAAAATCTAACCCCAGCTCTCAAGTCTCCCGAAACAGAAAGCATAGCAGCACCTACAAATTCACGAACCCGCCGGAAACAAAAAAGGAAAGGCAGGAACAGGAGAATGATAGCCATAACTCAAGGACAGGAAAGTCAGTTACAGGAGTCCTACCACCAAGAGAAAAAAGAAGACACCGCACCTTCCCATAATGCGATCGAGCAGACCTCGACCACAGGCAAAGAAATGATTCCAGGGAAAAAATCGATCGCCGCAAGGACCTCCGACAAGTTCGACAAACCCAAAAAATCAAACAAAATAGAAACAATGCAATAATAACTGATCGTTTGGGACGCAAGGAGGAGTTACACACACAAAGTATACAACTGTGGAAAAGTCTTGAGCAAGAGCCCCACGAACGTGGCGTAGCTAGGAGCCAAAACTCTGTGTCTCAAAGCGAGAGCCTGCTGGGCTTGAAGCAGGATAAGGAAAACTCCTCCGACATACTTAAAAAACCAACTACAATAGAAGTAACTGCATTAACAACTGATTATCCTTAACACAAGGAGGAGTTAGACACACAAATCATACAACAGCGGAAAAGTCCCGAGCAGGAGACCTATGAATGTGGCGTAGCCAGGAGCCACAACATCACGCCCCAAAGTGAGAGCCCCCCGACTCTGAAGGGGGACCAGAAAAACCCCAAACCAAGGGAAATCACAGTCATAGCAGACTACAACTGTGACCAATCTTCCAACAGGGCTAATGACCCCGGCCTCACTGCAGTCAAAGAACCACGTGCCACTCCATCTAACAAGATAGACATACTAATATTCATGCCAGAATATTAAAACCAGAGGCCGAGTGGACGTTTTGAACAGAGGGAACATTATAAAATTGATAAACTCAATCTAGGGCCTGGAGGGCATCTCTTCAACTGACCTACTCTTACTCGAATTCTTACCTGCACTAGTGCAGAACAAATCAGAAACAACTAAGGCGACATGGTCATCAAACGAACTGGTCGATCGCATCTTAGGAAAGTTGACCAAATTTGCTCAGTGGGGAATCAAACTTGAACTAGGCAAAAGGCCTTGCTACCCAACACCCTTTTTAAATGAAGGCGGAAAAGAACATTGCCCCAAAGCTACATCAATACTAAAAGGAGCACTCAGTCACTCACCAAGCTACCAAGGGAGGCCTTCCCACACCGAAGTGGCAACATCAAAATTTCCAACTTTGAACTCTGACATAATACTGCGAACAATAACAAACAGAGGTGGGCCCTGACAAGAATACTCAGCAGAGCCCCCGGGCCTCTCAAATTCGATCACCCTCAGAATATGCATCTGGAACATCAATGGCTTGACTGACAAATTAGACGACCAGGACACATTAAGGTACTTAAGGTCATTTGACCTAATACTACTCCAAGAAACTTGGGAAGTAGAAGAAATATCCCTGTAAGGATATATGATGCAAACTTCCCCTGCGACCAGGACATCAACCTTTGGTCACAGCTCAGAAGGATTGACAATTTTTGCCTCAATATCATCAATTAGATCGATGAGGGAAATAAAAACCAAAACCATAACTCCTAATGTGTTACAGGCGGCAGTTATTACACTCAACACTAGGAAGCTGGACCGCCCCCTTGTAATAATCAACTCCTACATACACCCGAAGCACAAGCAGAAGGGCGCAAGAGAGCTGGCCAAGGAAACAGCAAGAATCCTGGACGAGGGGGAAGCTGAGGACTTAATCCTGGCAGGAGACTTCAATCTTTTTCTCCTTGGAACTGCCGCGGATGAGGAACTATCACGAGAACTCGACAGAGCATGGGGAATCCCAGCGCAAGCACAAGTGCCGGTAACTAAACGAACAGAGTGCTCAACACAATTGCTAAAAGATCTAGAGCAATTAAACTTAAGGGCTCTGAACGGACGGTTTACAGAAGACACCCCCCCAGCATCAACTTACCACTCCGCCACAACCTCCTCTTATTTAGACTACGCATTTGTAACACTCCCGCTATTTGACGTCATATGCTCATATCAACTGGGCGCCAGTGACCAAAGCGACCACCTGCCACAAGAAATAGTCTTAAAACCTCTTAGTGGGAACCCCAAGGAAGTCAGTGCAACCTCAGGCTCTGAACATACAACAGACTTCAAACGCATTAGATTCAAACAAGACAATATCGAGGCGCTGTCTATTGACGCGAAGGAACTAATACATCAAGGGACCTCGGCCGGAAACCAAATAGAGGTCTGGGAAGGGTTCACGAAGGCCCTTGGGACCAAACATGCAACAAAACCAATGGCGTCTAAAGGCAAACCCTCGAAGGCTACATTGAGAAAGACAAGCACACCGGAGATAAAAAGCCTCAAAAGGGACATCAAGCAAACTTTGAAGCAATTGCGCATACAGCCTACAAAAGAGCCCCTACATTACATCCTACGCGGTTTAAAAGCAAGTCTGAAAAAGGCAACCTGGGAGAACAAAAGGCAGACGAATGATGAGCTTTGGGCAAAAATACAGCACGATTCAAAACAAAAAAAACGCGCCAATTTTTGGAAACAAATTCATAGCCTGCAGCGGCCAGGGCACCACGGGATAAGCTCATATATATCAGAGCCAGTTTGGGCTGATTACCTGCACAATCATTTTAATCAACCCAATGAAGACAACTCCACAGGTCCGACAGCTCAAGGAAATGAGCTTATCACAGAGATCAGTGAAACAAGGAAGGTAGATAAAGGGCCCAGAAACGCAGGAGAAAACATAAGAGCACAACATGACCAACAGAAGGCAGGGGGAGAAAAGAAAAACAGCAGATCAACATTTAACACTGAAAACGACATCAAAATAACTATTAATCGGATAAAAACTCAAATAAAGAAGGGGAAAACGGAAGGAGCCCCGGGCCCAAACGGGATAACACCGTCAATATTCAAGCATGACCTCGAATTCTGGAGTGATATCTTAGTGCCACTCTTTTCGAGCACACTGGAATTAGAGACATGCCCGGAATCCTGGAAAGGATCTATCGTAAGCCCTATCTATAAGCAAGGAGACAGGAGCAATCCTGCCAATTATCGGCTGATAGCCTTACTAGATATAGAGGCCAAATATTACGCTGGCATACTATTAGAAGAACTGACTTCATGGGCAGAGACAATGCAGATAATTCCACCTACCCAAACAGGATTCCGCAGAGGACAGGGCACTTCCACAAATATCATGGCTCTATCCCTACTTATAGGCGCGGCAAAATTAGGAAAAAACTCGCTGTTTCTGTGCTTCATAGACTACAGCTCAGCCTTTGACCATGTGGACCGGGGCAAATTATGGCAAAAGCTTGAAAAATGGGGATACCCCACCCCCTCTTGAGGCAACTCATCTTACTTCACACCAACACGTGGCTCAAGATCAAGCTGGGAGACGGGACGCACCTTTCAAGGCGAATTAACACCTCCAAAGGCCTGAAACAAGGGTGCGTCCTAGCCCCGACCCTGTTCAACCTCTACCTGGCAGATCTACCAGGGGAACTGGATGGCACCAATTCGCATGCCCCGCGGCTAGGGGACATTACGCTGACCAACCTCCTCTATGCCGACGAGTGGAGAAGCGTGGCTCAGTGGTTAGAGGCGGCAGACCCGGAAGCTGAGATCGATCGTGGACCAGGGTTCGATTCCCCGCCTTGGCGGGTCTTGGGCTCAAAAATTCCACGGACTCGACAATTCTCGCTCTGGTGCCTACTCAACTCACGGGGTCACGCTCTGCGACTCTGGGCAATAGCTTGCTTAATCTCCACTACGGCCCCTCGCGGCGGGATGCCTGGCTTTCACCTTGTGGACACCCTGCCGGGGTTTCTCACAGGGGAATACCAGGACGGGTTCCCTAAGCAAGCGCCGGGACGCTCACGGGCAGCTGTGCGCTTTACAAGTCCAGCACATTTACATTTACATTTACATCTTGTCCTAATAAGCCGCACTCCAACAGGCCTCCAACATCTTTTGAACACTACTAGCTCATTCTGGTATCGTAACGGCCTAACCATCAATTTGAAAAAAACAAGAATCATGGCTGTGAACTACAAGAAGGCCAGGAAGAACAATTGGCTCCTTGATGGTCACAAATTGGACCAAGTGACGTGCTACAAGTACCTGGGTGTCTTATTGGATAACAGAGGGTCGTTTAAACCTCAATTAGAGTTGCTACACCGAAAAGGAACCATGACCTCCCTTGCGATGAAACCCTTGAAGAAGCTTCTGCCTGACCACACGCTCGACCCTTTTCTGCAGGTACTGAGAGCTCGTCTCCAACCGACACTCACATATGGGAGTGAACCAACTTTTGGAAAAGACGTGCTGACAATAGACAAAGTAGTCGCCAGAACCTACAGGTCAATCTTTCAGCTTCCTAGTTATGTCTCAGCAGCACAAATCCGTCTGGAGTTTGGGGTACAAAAGCAAACAGCGGAAAGAAGGGGCAGCTTCATAAAATGCTGGCACAAGATCGGAAACGCAGAGCCGGGCACCCTAAATTCCCACCTCTGGACTGAACTGCAAAGACGCCAACGATCACACGCTAGAGAGTATCTGACGGAATCTCTACAAAATCTGGAGCTGACTGGCCTTTGGAACAGCCCAGTAGACCACAAACACTTTAAAAAGCTGGTAACAAAAGTAACTAAAATAACATCCCTGCTGGAAGACAAAGAAACTCTGGCAAAAAGGGCACACGGATGGATAGTCTTAAACGACTATAAAACTTTAAAGCCTCAAGAGTATTTAGATCAAGGATTTAAACAGAAGATTAAGGAAAAATTCCTAAAGCTGCGGTTAGGCATTCTTCCAATTCTCCCTCATCTGGCTCCATGGAAGAGGGCTCAGGACGACCCAATTTGTCGACTCTGCAAAACAGGTCCTGAAGATCTAGTCCACACAATATGTATTTGTCCCAGTTTAACGGACCTAAGAAGAACACTATTACGTGTAATATGGAATCAGAAGGGGATTAGATCCTGCCGACAGGCAGTCAAACTGTGCTTCAATCCACAAGAGACCCAACTAAACTGCAGAATTACAAAATACCTTGACGCAGTGGCAAAAAGAATTAATGAAGCACAAAAAGATGTAAATGTGCAATAGCCAGACACTGCCCTGAGCAACTCTGAGCTCACGATCCAAACAAAGTACATTAACTGACTCATCGACAATACGTACTACGCAAATAATTTTAAATGTTTGATAACCAATTTTTATGCATTTTAAATTGTGAGTTTTAATTAACTGTGCAATAAAAAAATTACGTTTTTTGGGGGTTTTTTTCAACCAGTGTTCATATTCGCTTCATCTGCTTGTCGGAGTAGTTTCCTGATCTGGGCAAAATATTTTACACCTCGACAAGACAGAATGATTGATGAGCCCTCCATCCATCTGATCACAGCTTGTCTGTATGTGCGAATATGTAGCTCGTTCAAAAATCCGTTTAAAGAGGATTTCCTTAGTTCCTTTACAGCTGGGCACACACACAACAGATGTATTCATTTTTCGTCCGAATAACCACATAGTCGACAGTTCTCTAATTGATAGTTACGTTTCCTTTTTTTTTTTTTCTTTTTTTTTATTGAGCATGTTCAAAAAAAAAAATACAAGGTCAAGCACATGTTGAATTACAAATATTAGTAAGCAAGAAAAAGAGAAATAATAAACTCTAAAAATCTCATAATATAGAATTAACATAAGATACACGGAAATTGTGGCAGTCGTATAAGCAACTAATATCAATATTTTGAGGGAAAAAAAAAAAAAAAAAAAAAAGAAGGGTTATAAAATTTCAATTCTCAGAGTTTTTATAATCATGCTTCCCATGTCAAATTTACCAGAGTAACTTATAATTTTAGTCCCTCTGTCGCTCATACCACCTAGCCACTGGTGACCAAACCAATTCTCCATATATTCTAGATTTTTTCCCTCTAGCTTTGTAGATGGCCGTTTCTTGTTTATATGTAGCTAGTAGCCTGTTAAGCCATCCCTGAAATGCTGGGGCCTCAGAATCCTTCCAATGAGTTGCTAAAATGATTCTATATATGACAGTGCCTATATAAGTTGTATAAATTTCTGGGTTATTAAGTTCTAAGGAACTATCATGTCCAAGTAGGAACAGAGGTGGTGAGGTTTTGATTTCGTGACCGAATATCTCGGTCCAAAATGTTATGATGCTTTCCTTAATTTGATCTAATTTAGGGCACTCACAAAACATATGTAACAAGTTTGCAGGACTAAGTGCACATCTCGGGCATTTATCGTGGTCAATCCTACCCCAGGAAAATAGTTTAGATGGTGTGTAATATAGATTACATACTGTTTTATAGATCTGAGCTTTCAGATTACTGGCTAGTATGGCTTTGGAGGAGAGCTGCAAAATCATGTCAATGTCAACATTTGGATTATTTAATTTATTCGCCCAGCTAGTTTCTATTTTTTCTATGTCATCAGGGTGATTATTCAAAAGAATCTCATATATGTTGCTAATTCTAGTTGATGTTTTTTGTATCAAGTCTATGAATGGTATCGTTTTTAGTTCTATGTTTGTGATGTGTGGTTTTAGTGATGTGTATATTTGAATGAACTTCAAATATTCGATAGGGAGAACTTGATATTTAGCAATCAGTTCATCAAATGTTATTCTTCCATCTTGGTTTAGAAAGTCCTCAATAGTTACTAGACCTAGATTCTCCCATCGTTTAGTTATATTGTCATTGAGATATTGAGGTATTACTGAGCGGTGCCATAGGGGTGTATATTTCGTGTATTTAGGGATTAGAAACATTTTAGTACTGCAGATCCAAGTTTTAAAAGCATCAGTTATAATTTTAAATTTTATCTTTTTGAAATATGAGGGCTCAATTTGTCTTAATAATAATCCTCTAGCTGTGCTTCCTAGTGTTATTTCATATATAGAGGGTATATCATGCAATGGTCTATTTTGATCATTACGTCTAGTTGTTGTTAAAAATGTCATTTGCTGTAGTATAGCTGCCCACATATAGTAAGTTATGTTTGGTATCGCTAGGCCACCTCTCGAAGTTGATAGTGTTAATTTAGGTAATGCTCTTCTTATCTTCCCATAGCTCCAAATAAAGGAGGATATAATTTGATTTATATTTTTGATAGTTGCTCTATCGCATAAGATAGGGATTGCCCGAAAGAGGTAAAGTATCTTTGGGAAAATTGTCATTTTGATGTAATTACTCCTACCAATTATAGAAAGATGTAGATTATTTACTCTAAGTAAATCAACTTTTATTTTTGTGATTAGAGGATCATAGTTTAATATATTAATATCGTGTGTATTGGACGAGATGTTAACGCCTAGATATTTGGCACTTCTAACTCTGAAATGACTTATGTATACTGTATTATCAGTGCATACTACCATTGTTTTATCTTGGTTTAGTAAATACCCCGAATAGAGACCGAATATTTTAGTAATTGCTTCTATTTCAGCTAAGGCCTCCGTGGGATTAGTTGTTAAGACCGCAACATCATCGGCATATGCGAGAACTTTGGTATAGTAGATGCCAGTTTTTATTGGTATGATCGCTGACGAAGTTAATAGTTTAATAATTAAAGGGTTAATGTACAATGCGAATAGAAATGGAGAGCACGGACACCCCTGTCGCGTGCCTCTCTGGATTTGAATGTTTTCAGATTCGCAGCCCCCTGTCAGAATTCTGGCCTTTGGATCTACATATAAAGCTTTAATTGATTTTATGAGTCCCGGGCCGATGTTATTGAAGGCTAGTATTTCCCAGAGAAATCGCCATGAGGACCGATCGAAAGCCTTTTCGGCGTCTAAAAGAACTAGCGACATCTGACCTTTCTCAACTTTCATTATATCAAACAGGGCTATAACTCTACGTGTATGATCAGTAGTGCTTTTGCCTGGTATAAACCCGTGTTGCCAAGGAGACACCAATTTTTCAATTATTTTGCCCAGGCGATTGGCGAATATTTTGGCGTATGTTTTAGAGTCTGAGTTAATCAGTGAGATCGGTCTATATGAGGTTGTTAATTCCGGGGGCTTATCCTTCTTTATAAAAACAGCTATATTTGTTTGTTTCCAAGATTCCGGGGGGATTCCATGCCATTGAACACCCAAAAACAGATCGTGGAGAAATGGGATTATTACTTTGCCCAATATTTTATATAAGTCTAGGGGTATCTTGTCAGGTCCTGCTGCTTTACCTGCAGCTAGTTCCGATATTGCCAGCTCTACTTCTATACGAGTAATTTCTTTGTCTAGTTCTTTTTTTGTGTCGTTATCAATAGTTTGTACCATGTTAGTCTCGCTGAGCCAGTTGGTTAGAAACCCTCTAATTTCATCAGCCGAATGTTTATCTTCGTTTTGATATAATGTTTGATAATATTCTTGAAAGCAATTGGCTATCTCTTTTTGAGTGGTATATTTATGTCCGCTAAACTCAATGCTTTGAATGGTGTTACGAGATTGAGTTTGCCGGGTCTTTAAGGCAAGGTGTCTCCCTATTTTTTCCCCTGTTTCGTAGATTTTATTTCGGTTGGTTTGATAAATTTCTGCTGCTTTTTGGGTTAATTCGTTGTTTACCTCCGCCTTGAGTATTAAAATCCTTCTTAAAGTGTCCTCAGCCTGCTCTCCGTAACGTAGTTGATTGGCATGGGTAAATTCTAGTTGTGTTAATCTATTAAGAAGTTGTGAGTGAATTTTTTGTCGTTCTTTTTTCCGGCTACCAACAAAAGTAGCAGTCTCTCCCCTTAATGCCGCCTTAAAACTGTCCCATACGCTATTCCGTGACGCGCTATATTGATTTATTTCAAAGAACTCTTTGGTCCATTGTGTTATATGTTCTATATATTCCTGGTTAACCAATAATTTGCGGTCAAATGTCCATTGTGGGTATTCCCTATTGAATCCCGGTATTTCTACTATAGCGTTAATAGCGTTGTGGTCAGATATTGTCTTGGGATCTTTGAAGACAAGGGAGTTCTGAGCAATATCTGCAGTTACAAAGATATAATCAATACGTACATATTTTTTGTGAGGGTACGAAAAATAGGTGTATCCTGGATCTCTACTGTTTTTTAAAGTCCATATATCTTGAAGATTGTGGCTCTGAATTAAATTTACCACTGCTCTGTATATCTTTGGCTTCCGGCCAGAGTACTTATAATGACCCTGATGAGATTGAGGTTGGCTAAATGTTAAATTAAAATCTCCACAAAGAATTAAAGTTCTTGGCCAAAGTGCTAATTCCATTTCTAGGCGAATTAACACCTCCAAAGGCCTGAAACAAGGGTGCGTCCTAGCCCCGACCCTGTTCAACCTCTACCTGGCAGATCTACCAGGGGAACTGGATGGCACCAATTCGCATGCCCCGCGGCTAGGGGACATTACGCTGACCAACCTCCTCTATGCCGATGATCTTGTCCTAATAAGCCGCACTCCAACAGGCCTCCAACATCTTTTGAACACTACTAGCTCATTCTGGTATCGTAACGGCCTAACCATCAATTTGAAAAAAACAAGAATCATGGCTGTGAACTACAAGAAGGCCAGGAAGAACAATTGGCTCCTTGATGGTCACAAATTGGACCAAGTGACGTGCTACAAGTACCTGGGTGTCTTATTGGATAACAGAGGGTCGTTTAAACCTCAATTAGAGTTGCTACACCGAAAAGGAACCATGACCTCCCTTGCGATGAAACCCTTGAAGAAGCTTCTGCCTGACCACACGCTCGACCCTTTTCTGCAGGTACTGAGAGCTCGTCTCCAACCGACACTCACATATGGGAGTGAACCAACTTTTGGAAAAGACGCGCTGACAATAGACAAAGTAATCGCCAGAACCTACAGGTCAATCTTTCAGCTTCCTAGTTATGTCTCAGCAGCACAAATCCGTCTGGAGTTTGGGGTACAAAAGCAAACAGCGGAAAGAAGGGGCAGCTTCATAAAATGCTGGCACAAGATCGGAAACGCAGAGCCGGGCACCCTAAATTCCCACCTCTGGACTGAACTGCAAAGACGCCAACGATCACACGCTAGAGAGTATCTGACGGAATCTCTACAAAATCTGGAGCTGACTGGCCTTTGGAACAGCCCAGTAGACCACAAACACTTTAAAAAGCTGGTAACAAAAGTAACTAAAATAACATCCCTGCTGGAAGACAAAGAAACTCTGGCAAAAAGGGCACACGGATGGATAGTCTTAAACGACTATAAAACTTTAAAGCCTCAAGAGTATTTAGATCAAGGATTTAAACAGAAGATTAAGGAAAAATTCCTAAAGCTGCGGTTAGGCATTCTTCCAATTCTCCCTCATCTGGCTCCATGGAAGAGGGCTCAGGACGACCCAATTTGTCGACTCTGCAAAACAGGTCCTGAAGATCTAGTCCACACAATATGTATTTGTCCCAGTTTAACGGACCTAAGAAGAACACTATTACGTGTAATATGGAATCAGAAGGGGATTAGATCCTGCCGACAGGCAGTCAAACTGTGCTTCAATCCACAAGAGACCCAACTAAACTGCAGAATTACAAAATACCTTGACGCAGTGGCAAAAAGAATTAATGAAGCACAAAAAGATGTAAATGTGCAATAGCCAGACACTGCCCTGAGCAACTCTGAGCTCACGATCCAAACAAAGTACATTAACTGACTCATCGACAATACGTACTACGCAAATAATTTTAAATGTTTGATAACCAATTTTTATGCATTTGAAATTGTCAGTCAGTCAGTCATAAGCTTTTATTCGATATGCAAGATATCTTATAAGCACATATACAAAACATCAATACAAAATACAAAAAGACATAGCTTTAAGAAGTCAGTATAAGAACTCATTTAAAACGAATAAAAGGACATAGAGCGCCCGATAAATAACTTAGCTAAGAAAAGAATTAAATCGCTACTGACAGTCTCTTACATCGAATAAGCCAAAACTGTTTTAAAAATTTAGCAATTCCGCACACAATGGGGGGGGAAGTGTCAGTAATTAAAATGCGCAAGGCGACTAGATGGCTACGAGTACCCAAGATTTGGAAGAGGGGTTTCAACCAATACCTCCGGGGCCTGGCATAATCCGACATTCAAATAGAACATGCACAATAGACTCAACCCTGTTCGGGCAACAAGCACAATACGGGGAGGCACGGGCCACTGATATCCAGTTTGATACCACAGCTCCTAGCGGGAGGGATCCAACTCTAAATTTAAAATACAGGGCACGGTCAAATGGGAGTGTGATCAGGTCCAAATAGGGTTCAAAGGCCACAATGTCTTTAGTTTGTAAAAATGAGACCGTGGACTTGCAGTGCTTCGAGTTTGTGATTAAGCGCTCCGCCGTCCACTTCCAAAAGAGCGCTTTAACAGCTTCTTTAGGAGGGGCTGTGCGTGAAGTCCAACAATCCCCAAGACCAATCTTCTCCAGGAGCTTCTTGGTTTCGCTCAGCCATCTGATCTTGGCCCAACCCCCCAAACTCATTATTTCCCCCAAACCATCGGCGTAGGATTTTAAGTCCTCACCCCTCCAGATTCGTGTCCACAATAGGAGAGGGCGAAGCTGAGCCTGATCTTGGATGCTCTTACAGCCCGTGTCCAACAGCACTGGTACAGATGGCGTGCTCAGAGGAATGGAAATAATAGATTTTAGGAGTTTGGTCTCCGCTATCGCTAGGGCATCCAATCGGCAGTGGCCCCACAGCTCAGCCCCATACAAGGCTGATGTCACTACTTTAGCCTTGTAGATGTCAATTACTGGGGAAAGCGATCTCCTAGGTGAGGCCAAAAACTCCCTCACAAGTGCTCCTCCTACTCTTCTGTGATTTAGGACCATTTTCTCAATGTGGTTTGCCCAGGACATCCTATCCGTAATCCGAATACCGAGGTAATCGAATTCGGCTACTTTCTCTAAGGCCACTGAGTTGAGTGTAGGTGGACGGCCAAGTTTCCTGGGTGGATTTAGGACTAGGTATTTTGTTTTGGCCACGTTTATAATTAACCCTTTAGCAGCGCAAAACTCCTGGAAACGCGTTAGCAATTTCTGCAGGCCTTGGGGGGTCTTGGAGATCAGAAGCGTGTCGTCCGCAAAAAGCAATGTGGGGATACGGACTCCTCCGAGACAGGGGGCGTCGGCTGGTTCTTTTTGCAGATGTTTTACCACCCCATTCACATAAAGTGAAAATAGGGTGGGCGCCAAGACGCATCCCTGTCTAACACCCCTTGACACTGGGATCCTCTCAGTGAGTTCTCCATCTTTGCCCCAGCGGACCTGCGCAAAGGTATGGTCATGGAGACTAATGAGAAGGGACAAGATGTAAGGAGGTATTCCCAACTCATTGAGTACCCTCCAGAGCTCTTCCCGGGGGACTAGGTCAAAGGCAGTCTTCAAGTCTATAAAAGCCAAATAAAGACTGCCTTTGCCCAGATCAACAACCTTCCACCCCAGGAGAGCTAACCTAAACACCTGCTCAATGGTCCCCATACCAGCCCGGAAACCTGCCTGGAATTCTGATAGGATTTTGTTTTCCTCCACCCAATGTAAGATCCTTCCAAGGACAGCTTTACCAGCTATCTTTTGGGTGGAGTCTGTCAGGCTTATGGGGCGGTAGTTTCCCGGGGTTTCCCTACACCCTTTTTTGTAGATCGGGACTACCACCGCCCCCTTCCAGGATTCAGGCACTGCCCCTCCCATCATGATGTCATTTAGGAGGGCGGCAATGATCCTACCCCATTTTACTGGGTAAGCCTTCATAAGATCCCCAGGGAGACCATCTGGACCCGGTGCTTTGCGCGGGGCCACCCATCCTATGACCCCCTCAATCTCTAAGGGAGTGAAGAAATCGTATGCATGGGGGACAACTGCTAATCTAAATTCCCTCCCAGCATTTAATTCCCCTTCTGGGGGGAGGTAAAGGGACCCGAAGTGGTTTACCCAATGTTGCGGGGGGATATTGCAGGGTCTCACAGATGCATCTGGTTTATTCCGTGTGCCTATGAGATTCCAAAAGGCCCTAGAATCCCTACCCTTACTAGCCTGAAGTAGGTCCTCCCAAAATTTGTCTTCCCACTCCTGCCTAGCAATCTTAAGGGATTTATTATAGGCCTTCCTTGTTTCCTGTATCTCACTACGGGATTTGCGTTTAACTGCCTCAACTAGTTTAGCCTTACAAGAACTACATTTTTTGGTATACCAACCCTCAGCAGGTTTTCTAAATGTTTTTTTTCCCAAGTTGATAGGATGGGATGAAAACACACTAGATAAGGCTTCAACCAGGGAGGGAAAAAGTCCACTCGCTCTACCTGCCCCCTCTAATGGGTTTCTAAGATCTATTACCACTTGATTTAAGAGGGTTAAGATTTCCCCTACCTTTCCCTCAGAGAGAATCAATTTTGCCCATTTTATTCGTCTGCCACAATGGGAGACTTCGGACAGATCCGGGGGTACGGCGACCGGGTAAATGTTGTCCTTCATTAGGGGGCGCCACCACTGATCCATACTCAGGGAGAGGGAATTGTGATCACTCTCCGTCGTATGTACCACCTGCATGTCTTTTACAAAGGACCATAGACACACATCTATTAGGATATAATCCAACCTAGAGGTGTGTCCAGGCCTATTATACGTGTGTGCACCCCCCCTATCTGAGGTTGTCCTCCCATTGGCTGCCCTTAAATTAAATTCCAGGCTCAGGGAGTATATCTGGAGCGCCACTTCAGTCCACCTTCTGATCGGAGGGATATCCAGAACCGGAATCCCCAACCTAGCATTGAAATTGTGAGTTTTAATTAACTGTGCAATAAAAAAATTACGTTTTTTGGTTTGTTTTTTTCAACCAGTGTTCATATTCGCTTCATCTGCTTGTCGGAGTAGTTTCCTGATCTGGGCAAAATATTTTACACCTCGACAAGACAGAATGATTGATGAGCCCTCCATCCATCTGATCACAGCTTGTCTGTATGTGCGAATATGTAGCTCGTTCAAAAATCCGTTTAAAGAGGATTTCCTTAGTTCCTTTACAGCTGGGCACACACACAACAGATGTATTAATTTTTCGTCCGAATAACCACATAGTCGACAGTTCTCTAATTGATAGTTACGTTTCCAAGATGGCATTAGGTCCTTTGAGTCATGGATTCCCAGCCGATAGTAAATAAAGCTCTTTTTTATCTTGGATCTGAAATGGGCTGCTAGGTATGCTTGGGGTTTTGTATGAGTATAGGAATTTATTACTGTCCATGTATGGCGTTGTTTGGACAAGATGTTTTGTCTTCCAGGAATCATTTCTTCTTGGTGGAGAGATTACTGACTTTATTAAATGTTGAATTTTCTGCCATGCTCTCCCATATTACTTGGATCTCTAGTTCAACCAGTGATTTCCTCAAATATGGTCCCCAAGATGTAGGTACTTCTTTCACCATTTGTGCTTTTATCTCATCCTAGCATAGGTTATTCAGTGTGCCCGGCTCTAATGATCGAATTTTATGGCAGAGCTTCGCAAAAGAATTCATGCTCCGGAACCTCTTATTTTGAAGCCCAAATTCCAGCCGTACCTGTGCTGGGGATGCTGACTTGGGAATATTAAAGATTGCTTTGTATATCTTGGTCTGAAGCTTGTTCAATAACTCCGCCACTTCGCCATGCCATGTTTCTAAACCATAAGACAGAGTAGGTAAAATTTGTGCTGCCATCACTTTTAGAAAGTGAGTATAAGCCGGACAGCTCAATTTTTTCATTCAGCAGTCGAAAAGCAAAAATGAATGATTGGGCTTTAGCACTAAGATCCTGATTGTGGTCCTTGTATGTGGTACAGCCCCCCAGTTTTATAGCTAGATATTTATAGGAGGCTTGCTCTTCCACTTGATTTCCCTTGACATACCATTTAAGGGTATTATTCTTGGGGTCGACTAGGCGCACCACCTTTGTTTTCTTTTTATTTAACTCTAGATTTTCCTGGTCCAGATAAAGTACTAAGCTGTTTATTGCTCTTTGCAGCCCAATCGGACTCTGACTTAGCACTACGATGTCGTCCGCATATTGTAAAAATGGTATAGGCTCTTTGGCCAACATTGGAGGATGGCTCCTTGCAGATTGCATATGCTCGGTTATGTCTGCTGAGAACAAATTGAACAAGCTCGGTGCCAGGACGCAGCCTTGTTTTAAGCCGCGCTGAGTGTTTATTCTTGCGGATACTCTACTTCCGTCGCCTAGTTTCACTCTGGCCCAAGTTTCCGTGTACAGGGCAATCATTGCATCCAATATGTTGATCAGTAGCCCCCAGGTTTTTAATTTATTCCAAAGTCGAGTTCGAGTTACTCTATCGAACGTGGCTTTCAGGTCGACAAAGCATGCAAATAATTTTGTCTTCCTTTTTCGTGCTTTCTCGCTCAAAAGAGTCAAACTTGTCAAATTTGTAGTTGTTGCCATTCCTGACCTGAAACCTGTTTGAAACTTTGGGATTATATTCTTCTCATTCATCCATTCTTGTAGGTGAATAAGTAGACATGATGCGTATAATTTGGCTTCTACGTCAATCAGAGATATCAGTCGATAATTTTCTGGCTTGCTGTGAATGCCATTTTTAAATATTGGGTGGATTATATTCCCTCTCCAGGAACTTGGTACAATCTTCTGATTGTAAATATAGTTGAAAAGGGGTGTGAAATAGTTTGCCCAAAACTCCGGTCCGTTCTTGAAGAGAGCATTTGGCAGCCCATTTGGACCTGCTGCCCCCTCCGTCCTTAATTTTGTATCTATTCCTTTCAATTGTTTGGTATTGACAAGATTTTCTAATATGTTACTGCTGATCTCTAGCATTTGTTGAGAATGGCCTTCTTGTGGTTGGGGACTAAGATGTTCTCCTCCGAGTTCTTTCTAAGACCGTGGCTGCATTAACGTGGTTATAGTCCAATTTATTGTACATCTTTTGAATATATTTAATCCGCGCATCTTCTCCTATTCTGTTGTCTTAATGGAGTCTTGAGCTCTTTATCAGATTATTAATTAATCCCCAGAATTCACTGCTTGTTGGCAGTTTGCTCGCCCATAGTAGTTTATTTCACATGGATTCTTTATACTCTCTTTTTACCTCCCTTAATTTTTTCTTGTATTTTTTCCGCATTTCCAGTAGTTTACAGTTATCAGATTCTTCTCCTGTTTTTGCTGCCGTTGCACGTAGGCGCACCTCTCTGGCAATGCTCCTTTTAAGTTCTCGCAGTTAGTTGTTAAACCATGGCTCCTTCCTCGCATCTTTCTTCATTTGTCGTCCTGGAATTGCTGGAAATTTATGAATGACAAACTGCCCCAAAAGTTTCCAATTTGTTAACGCTATTTCTTTGTGTGTCCCTAGCGTCGTCACGTAATCCTGGATTGTTTCCATTATTATGATCATGTCTTGTCCTCGCCACTTCAGTTTCCTCAGATTATATTTTTCTGGAAATTGTGCCAGAGACTTTAATATTTGTGTTTGAGCTAAAGTGATGTTAATTTTCATTATCTGTGAAAAATGATCACTTTCTGGTCGTGGGCACATTTGGAAGCAATTTATCCTAGGAAAGAGATTGTTACTGACAAAGGTAAAGTCAATAATTGATAGACTCTTTCCACTCAAAAAACGTGGTGGCCGCTGGTCTATCTCCAGTTGCATTACCATTCAAGGTGATTAAATTACTATTAAAATCTCCCAAAATTATCAGATTACTGTGCTTGTGGGTCTTTTGTAACACCTTGATCAAGTTTACCAGTGTTAGAAATTTCGCCTTCTGTAGCTTTCTGTCTGGATGAATGTTTACGTTAACTATTAATAATTGCCAGTTTAACCTATTGGTATGGTGTTTACCAGTCAATTTTAATGCTTGAAGCCAGTTTTCTCCCATGTCTAGTTCTTCTGTGGACCAGTCATATTATACTGTTGCGAAAAATGATAAACCTCTGCATGGATGCCCGAACAAGGGATTATAATGCAAAGTCCGGCATCAAGGATGCATCGGTTCTGATGAGCTGTGAGCCTGCAATGTGGAATCTGTTGTCTTTGTGGAGGATGCCATCAATGTGGATGTATTGCAGAGTTGCTTTTCTAATGCTGTGATGGACTGTGATGTGAGTCCTTATAGCAGTTCTGATCCATGCAGTAGCCGTGATGCATCGGTTCTGCTTGAGTTTACACTGCACAGCTGAGGAGATTTATCAGTTTCACTGGCTCTGCAGTGGCTGGCAGAGCACCACTTCCACAGGTCCGGGTTAGCACCACTTGGTAAGGTAGAATCACAGATGGCAGACTCCGGGTGCAGGTACAAAGTTGTTGAAAGCCGGTTGTATTCCCGAGGCTTCAGATTAGGACGCCAGTCAACTAGCCCTTACAGTCACTCTGGGGTTCTGGGTTCAAGAGATGCTGGTCCATTCCTTTTCACCCAGGCAGAGGGCAGCATGCAGCCGGACAGCAATGCAGGGGCAGAAGTCACAGCAGCAGTCCAACTGAGTGGCAGTCCTTTCACCAGCACAGTCGTCCTTCTTCCTGACAGAGTATCCACATGTACAGAAGTGTACTTAAGTGGTGTTGTCTGAGGTCCACCATTTATACCCATTTGTGCCTTTGAAGTGGGGAAAAAGATTCTACAGTTTTCCCTTTGAGGTCTCCAGACATTCTGTCTTTCCTGGCCACCGACTAACTACAGGGGGTTTGCAAACCTTTGTGTGGAGGCAGTGTAAATGAGGATGTGCCCAGCTCCTCCCTTCCATCCTGCCAGTGATGGCCCATTCAGGCACACCTAAGATGCCTATTGTGTGTGGCTGTCTAGGAGGAATACACTAAGCTCAACTCTCAGCCACACTCATTTATGTGACCCATGTACAGACACTAAGTGACTACTGCAGGAAAATGCCAACTTTCTAAAAGTGTAATTTTCAAGATTGCAAATTAAAATTCAACTTCACTTGAGTGGGATTTTCATTACTATTTCATAGGCACTAAAATGAACTTGTTATCTGCTCCCCTTTGGAAACTGCAGCTTATTGTATATAGGTAACTCCAATATTATCCTATTGGATAGGTAGGCATTGCAGTAGTGAAAAACAACTTTATGAGTTTTTCACTACCAGGGCATGTAAAATCAAAAAGTACACAACCATTTTTTAAAATACACTGCACCCTGTCCTCTGGCCTGACCGGGACCCACCATAGAAAAGATGTATACGTCTTAAAAAGGAAGGCTTCAGACTGGCAACAGGTTTAGTTTGACAGGTTGAAATGGCAGTTTTGAAACAGCACACACAGGCAGCAATTGCAGGCGTGAGACATGCTTTAAGGGCTTTTAAAATGAGTGGCACAATCAGTGCTGCAGGCCCACTAGTAGCCTCTCATATATAGACCCTACGTACATGTAGTACCACTTTACTTGAAATATATAAGTACATAAAAAATGCTAATTTTGTATAATTCTATGCTACCATGTTTTAAATTGGGGTGGGTAATAAACTTCGCTCCACCAGCGGAGTTCTTGGAGTTTTAACCACTGCACATTTAGTCTGGAGCGAGGAGTTCCGGCAAAACTCTGTGAGCCGCCAAGTGGAGGAGTCTTTCTCGCATGCAGCTCAGCAACGTTAAGTTGACGAGTGAGAAAAATTGAGCACTAGGACAAATTGTGCCCTTTGCACTGATTTTACAGTGAGGAACAAGCTCCCAGCAAATCATCGTAGGCAGTGCGAAGTGCCTAAATTCTGCCACTCACAGAAGTGTGCAGTATCTTGCAGTTTTTTTTTGTCATTCTACGGAATTTCATGGAGTAAAACTCTGCAAGTCTCGCCAACCCCTAGTTTTAATGAGTGAGCACAAACATTTTAGCACTGGGTAGCAGTAGTAAAATACACAGAGTCCTAAAGCCAGGTCAAACAAGATCACCAAAAATGGAGGCGGGAGGCAAAATGTTTGGGAAGACCACCCTAAGGCTGACACAGCTATCAGTCATACACACAACGCCAGTACATGGAATTCAACAGATAAGTAGGAGTGTATGGGCATTCCAGATGCTTCACAGTGCCCCATCAATGAATCTGCAACAGGAATACATGTTTTTCTTGAAGAGTTAGCGGTACAGACATTTACAAACATAGGCACAAGGATTACATTGAGGGAGAAGAATATGAGGGGTAGAGAGGGAAAATGAGACAGGCCCATAAGGAAGAGGTAGAAAGATTGTGTTAAAGAGATGGATGACAAGAAAATTCCTGGTTCACTGCAAGAATGGCACACGTCTTAGTTACAGTGAGAGGTCTATCCATAATTAAGGAGCCAATAATGAGAGAGTGTTTGGGGAGATTATTCTATTTTGTATGGCAAGAAGGAGCTATTGGTTGTGTGGTTCCTTCCCAAGCTTTTGAGTTCATGTCCTATGCTGTGTGCTTTATTTGTGTATTCAGTTTTGTATATTACACATCAGGCTTTGAAATAGATTTGAACTGGAAGTGGGTGCCATTGCAGTTGCTTCAGATATGGTATTGTGGTATTCGGAAAACCGATTGACTGATAATTATACAGTCAAAGGGAGATAAAACAAGTGCCTGGATTGCGATGTAAAGTTTTTATAGGAAACCGCTTGATTTTGCTCTCAATTATGAATTGTAATGCATCATTTGAAGTCTTGAGTCTCCTGTAATATTCCTCGTTTATGTAATTATGAAAATGCAAGTATTTAAATGTCAAATACCACATTTAGGCCTGTTGCTAATCTTTAGCCAGTTCCGATTGTTGTAAAATCATATGTTAGTAAGAAGCAACCAAGTAAAACTGCTAATTAGGATTCTGGGGCATATATTAAAGGGATTTACGTTTACTGACGTTCGGTGGTGCAATGCCCTGCTCCATATTTACAAAGTGGAATGAAGCCACTTTTTGTCGCTTAACGCATGAGTTGTATATATGGTACCCTTTCACACATTTATCTGCCTGAAAGCTCATGCTAAGGGTGTTGCTGTGGTCATTCCACTTTATTTAACAACAAGGGGTGGTGATGGACAGAGTTTCTGAATTAAGCAGAATACTCTCACCCAGTCAAGAGATCAGGGCTAGATCCAACACCGTTTTTTAGCTCACTGCACCATCCCAGTTCAGAACCTGGCTATATGCAAATTAGTCTGTTCCTGTCCCAGTGCATGATGGGAACAGGGCAAACCAAACTACCAAGCCAATTCTTACACTGGGAAGGAAACAAGCTTCCGGGGACCGGTTTCTGCCATTTCAGGCGTCGTCTGCCCGGCTTGCTTGAATCCTGATGGTGCAATGAGCAAGGGACTCACATCTGAGTATACCCTTCCACGCTTAGGGTGGACAAAATATTTAACAACAAGGGGTGGTGATGGACAGAGTTTCTGAATTAAGCAGAATACTCTCACCCAGTCAAGAGATCAGGGCTAGATCCAACACCGTTTTTTAGCTCACTGCACCATCCCAGTTCAGAACCTGGCTATATGCAAATTAGTCTGTTCCTGTCCCAGTGCATGATGGGAACAGGGCAAACCAAACTACCAAGCCAATTCTTACACTGGGAAGGAAACAAGCTTCCGGGGACCGGTTTCTGCCATTTCAGGCGTCGTCTGCCCGGCTTGCTTGAATCCTGATGGTGCAATGAGCAAGGGACTCACATCTGAGTATACCCTTCCACGCTTAGGGTGGACAAAATATTTAACAACAAGGGGTGGTGATGGACAGAGTTTCTGAATTAAGCAGAATACTCTCACCCAGTCAAGAGATCAGGGCTAGATCCAACACCGTTTTTTAGCTCACTGCACCATCCCAGTTCAGAACCTGGCTATATGCAAATTAGTCTGTTCCTGTCCCAGTGCATGATGGGAACAGGGCAAACCAAACTACCAAGCCAATTCTTACACTGGGAAGGAAACAAGCTTCCGGGGACCGGTTTCTGCCATTTCAGGCGTCGTCTGCCCGGCTTGCTTGAATCCTGATGGTGCAATGAGCAAGGGACTCACATCTGAGTATACCCTTCCACGCTTAGGGTGGACAAAATATTTAACAACAAGGGGTGGTGATGGACAGAGTTTCTGAATTAAGCAGAATACTCTCACCCAGTCAAGAGATCAGGGCTAGATCCAACACCGTTTTTTAGCTCACTGCACCATCCCAGTTCAGAACCTGGCTATATGCAAATTAGTCTGTTCCTGTCCCAGTGCATGATGGGAACAGGGCAAACCAAACTACCAAGCCAATTCTTACACTGGGAAGGAAACAAGCTTCCGGGGACCGGTTTCTGCCATTTCAGGCGTCGTCTGCCCGGCTTGCTTGAATCCTGATGGTGCAATGAGCAAGGGACTCACAACTGAGTATACCCTTCCACGCTTAGGGTGGACAAAATATTTAACAACAAGGGGTGGTGATGGACAGAGTTTCTGAATTAAGCAGAATACTCTCACCCAGTCAAGAGATCAGGGCTAGATCCAACACCGTTTTTTAGCTCACTGCACCATCCCAGTTCAGAACCTGGCTATATGCAAATTAGTCTGTTCCTGTCCCAGTGCATGATGGGAACAGGGCAAACCAAACTACCAAGCCAATTCTTACACTGGGAAGGAAACAAGCTTCCGGGGACCGGTTTCTGCCATTTCAGGCGTCGTCTGCCCAGCTTGCTTGAATCCTGATGGTGCAATGAGCAAGGGACTCACATCTGAGTATACCCTTCCACGCTTAGGGTGGACAAAATATTTAACAACAAGGGGTGGTGATGGACAGAGTTTCTGAATTAAGCAGAATACTCTCACCCAGTCAAGAGATCAGGGCTAGATCCAACACCGTTTTTTAGCTCACTGCACCATCCCAGTTCAGAACCTGGCTATATGCAAATTAGTCTGTTCCTGTCCCAGTGCATGATGGGAACAGGGCAAACCAAACTACCAAGCCAATTCTTACACTGGGAAGGAAACAAGCTTCCGGGGACCAGTTTCTGCCATTTCAGGCGTCGTCTGCCCGGCTTGCTTGAATCCTGATGGTGCAATGAGCAAGGGACTCACATCTGAGTATACCCTTCCACGCTTAGGGTGGACAAAATATTTAACAACAAGGGGTGGTGATGGACAGAGTTTCTGAATTAAGCAGAATACTCTCACCCAGTCAAGAGATCAGGGCTAGATCCAACACCGTTTTTTAGCTCACTGCACCATCCCAGTTCAGAACCTGGCTATATGCAAATTAGTCTGTTCCTGTCCCAGTGCATGATGGGAACAGGGCAAACCAAACTACCAAGCCAATTCTTACACTGGGAAGGAAACAAGCTTCCGGGGACCGGTTTCTGCCATTTCAGGCGTCGTCTGCCCGGCTTGCTTGAATTCCACAGCAATACCCATTGCTTTTTGACACTAGCCCAGATTTATAAGGATGGGTGAATCTGAGGCAGTGCAAAAAACTAATGCCACTCAAAAGCAGGCATTAGATTGGAACAGGGAGAAATACATGTATTTCTCCTTGTTTTTGCTTTTTCTATGTGCTGCATTCTGCAACAAACATAGAAAGAGCAAAACGCCATTAATGATTGTTTATGTTCAGGAAGATGTTTGTTCCTGCACAAAACATTCATTAAATAATGTCTGTTTGCTACTCACACATAGAAGTAGCAAATCGCTATTATTGAATGTTTATGTGCAGGAATAAACATCTTCCTGCACATAAAAATCATCCCCGCAATGCAGGCACCCTTGCACCCAGGCAGTAGGGAAAACACAGGGGTGCGTCGTATCCTTTCAAATACAGTGTATCCTTGTGTTTTGGAAATGGTGCAGTGCGGGGTTGCATAATTTGCTGCAGCGCTACGCTGCACCATTTCCTTGTACATATGCCCCTTGCTGTTGGATACAAAGTAAATCCATTTATAGAATTAAAGTATTGAAGTGAACACAATGTCAGTCAGCCAGCAGTGTGCATTGTAAATTTTAGACCCAGTTACATAGTGTAGGAATATAATTAGATTGTTTAAGCAAACATACTTTACAACAGATTTAACATACATTCTGTTCTACAAGTGATGATTCTGTACTTCACACAATAGTAAAACTGTGTGTTGCTTAAAAGTATTTCTATTCCTGGATTCGAAATGGGTAGAAACACTTCCACACAGTGCATAACTAATGAGAGAAAATGAAATCATTTGTTAACAAGAATTTATGCTTTCTATGTTGCAGAAATGACTGTTATAAGACTGTTAACCTCCTACATAAAACAAAAATGCTGTTTGGATAGCTGATTACATCTCCCACCAGTAACAGTACCCTCTACATAGCTGCAATGCTAAGTTTCTTTGACATCTACTCCTTTCTCAGGGGAGGCGCATTGACACCTATTGATCTGAAGCTTCGCCTGCTCTTCCAGGTCTTTTTGGCAGCCAGCTATCAAAGGCAGTGTAGGGCAGATTAGACAAAGGCTGGCTAACCTGTCAGGGCCTTCTGTATCAGAAGCCGCCTGTCAAAGAAAATTGACACTGACGAAATCATGTTTTCCACAGGGAGTATCCTGCCTCTTACTGTCTAGATATTGTGCAATTGTGGGACACATTGAAGTCTTCTTTGAAGCTAAGGACACTTACAGACTGCTAGGAGCCTAGCTTCCAGGAGAAGGGAACACAGGTGTGCCTTGAAATGATGTGTTTGTTTGATCCTAGCTTGGCCAAAGAGAATATTTTAGACAATCCTTTCGGCCTTGCTAACATGCAGCATTAGTCACTACGAAACTATGTTAACATAAGTCAAACCTTGGATTCAGGAACGGAATTGCAGTCCTGAAATTACAGTAGTAGATTGTGCTGGAATGCAAACAGGATTCATTTTGAGAAGGCTGCCAATCACTGCAGAGTTACCTGGCTGTAGACTGCTACACGCCACCCTGAAAACGGCATGGACCTGGAAAGTTACCAGAGTCTGCCAGCTTAGAAGCATTTTTTGTTGGTACATAGTGCACGACCTCAGCTTCCCTTTGAAACTATAACTCCGAAAACTAACTTTTAAGGTGAAGTGAGATGACGTCTTGCAGACAGACCCAAAATGATGAGAGGGATCCTGGTCTCTTTGCAAGAAACCTGCCTGCTGTGGATATCATTTTCTATGAGGAAGAGTGAAGAAGATCAAATAACAGCTTCATTTTCAGGTCTGAAAACCAGCAAGGCTGTTGAGAACTGGATGTTTGATTGTGGTACTGCATGGAAATGGGAAACAACTTCCCCAATGGAATCAAAGGGCACAAGTCGGATGGGCGTTCCCAGGAAGTTGTGTATATATATATATGGAACATCACAATGTAAGTTGTAGACACTCTGCTTTCATTAACTTATTTCTAATTTGGAGCAATTACTATGAATGAGCTCTCCTTTGTTGTTAAAGTACATCATTATGCCAATGTCTTCAGTGCCCAAAGGTACAGTGATGCTCCTCATACCATGACATTTTGAACATAAGCGTACTCAAGCGTGTGACTAAAGTAATACATCTGATGGAGCAAGGTTTCATATGTACAGAAACTTGCTTGTACTCAACCCTCTCGAAATAACTTATAACATATTAACCAACATGTTTCGTTTATTAAAGATTTGCATTTCACAACATTTCAAGTATCTAGGGGAAGCTTTTCTATGCGTTTTTACTAACATTAACTCGAATGTCCTAAAATGGCTGCCAAAAATGCGGGAACTGTACTACGCATGCATCCGCCACATCTACGTGGTGTGACGTATCTCTGCTATGGAGGGATTTTCTCGCTTCTGCGCACTAGTGCCAGAAATGGCCGCTTCAAACCTCACATGCTCACGCTTATGTTGCAGCTTGTGCTAAGCTTGTTTGTCTTGCTTTACCATTAATGCAAAAGTTAAAATAAAGTAATGGAGTTAGAGTAGAGATAAGTGGCATACAGTGCTTTCATTTATTTTTGTATTCTAAAATGTTTCTGTTTGACTTTGCTGATAACTCGTATTTTGGGCCTGAATACTTGCACATCCTCCATCTTGGGCGATGCTACGCAAGCGCACTCAAACTCCAAAATTGCTGAAGCATTGGCATTGAATAACTGGCAACACCCTACTTACCCAAGATGTTCCTGGGAACCCGCTCCACTGACCTCTAAAGAGGAAGCAAGAAGACTCAAATAAATACAATGTATATAATTTGTAAGCCAATACAGGTGGCCGGAATAAAGACGTGAAAAAGTAAATTGTGGGTCAATTGATCAATTCAAGTCAATTTAAATGATCTCATCTTGGTATGGTGTGATGACCTCTCTTCGTCTTTCCAACCAATCACTGAAGGGGAACACATGAATTTGCAACATTTAACCGTGGTACATTGCCCTCAAAATGGTATAACTAATGTAGGTTTAGATAGAGAAATTGTCCGACTTGTCCGAATAGCTGACCTGTCACTGACCCAATGCACTCAATAGGCGATCGAGAGCAGAGGTGCTGGTGGTGCACTCTGTCAGAAAAATGGATTACCCAATCGGGGTACTAACTGGCTTATTCTAGAGAGAGGGGTGTGACGCTGGCGTTGCACTTAGAGGAGGTCACCTGTCTTGAACTGCACCTGTCTTGTCCCGTGGGCACCTGATTAGTCGGGAGCCTGGCCCTGGTCTTTTTGCCCCAGCCCATGACCAGGATTGGTCATTGCACCATTCTAGGTAAATATAATCTATGTGGCATGTCCTTGTGCTATTTCCCTTTCTCACTCTTCCCAGGTACCAATGTTTAACGGTGTTAATGTGATTTCTTACAAACTTTATGTCCCACTGGTTATATTTTTGCTTGTAAAATTCATAGTCACAAGATTGTGGCTTTTCCATGTTTGACTCAGAAAATCTTTCATAGATAAATCTTTTAAAACTTCTTCCCGAGTCTTTGGTTTATTGCAGGAAAGGTAAATGTGTTTTAAATACTGCCTGTTTAAAACTAACTCCCTTTTCGATCCCCAGGACTTACAGTAAGGGTGACAAGGATTGGTAAGTCATGGAGTACAGGTATAAGTCCTGATAGGGTGATTAAGCTTAGCAATTAGTTAGGCAGGACTGCTAGTTCAATCAATCAATCAATCAATCAAAAATTTGTAGAGCGCACTACTTACCCGTGAGGGTCTCAAGGTGCTGGGGGGAAAAAAGGGGGGCTACTGGTCGAACAGCCAGGTCTTGAGTAGCCTCCTGAAGGTCAGCAGGTCTTGGGTCTGTCGTAGGCTCAGTGGGAGGTGGGAGAAGGATCTGCCACCGGTGGTTGTTCTTCGGAGTTGAGGGACGGTGGCGCGGTCGGCGGAACGAAACTGCTCCTCATCCACCCATATATGCCTTGTATGGGTAAATGAGGAGCTTGCAGAAAATCCTCTTGTTGACGGGGAGCCAGTGCAGGTTTCTCAGGTGAGGGTTGATGTGGCTGTGGTGTGGTACGTCGAGGATCAGGCGTGCAGATGCGTTTTGAATGCGCTGCAGTCGTTTGATGAGCTTGGCTGGGGCTCCCGCATAGAGGGTGTTTCCATAGTCGAGTCTGCTACTAACGAGGGCCTTGGTGTCTGTTCTTCTATCTGTCGGGATCCACCTGTAGATCTTGCGGAGCATGCGGAGGGTGTTGCAGCACTAGGAGGAGACTGCGTTGACTTGCTTGGTCATGGAGAGTGTTGACTCGAGGATGACTCCAAGGTTGCGTGCGTGGTCGGTGGGTGTCGGGGCTGCTCCCAGTGCCATAGGACACCATGAGTCGTCCCAGGCTGTGAGAGGGATGGGCGAGGATCAGGCGTGCAGAGGCGTTTTGAATGCACTGCAGTCGTTTGATGAGCTTGGCTGGGGCTCCCGCATAGAGGATGTTTCCATAGTCGAGTCTGCTACTAACGAGGGCCTTGGTGTCTGTTCTTCTATCTGTCGGGATCCACCTGTAGATCTTGCGGAGCATGCGGAGGGTGTTGCAGCACTAGGAGGAGACTGCGTTGACTTGCTTGGTCATGGAGAGTGTTGACTCGAGGATGACTCCAAGGTTGCATGCGTGGTCGGTGGGTGTCGGGGCTGCTCCCAGTGCCATAGGACACCATGAGTCGTCCCAGGCTGTGAGAGGGATGGGCGAAAAAATTATCAAGGAAGTCTTATGCATGGATCAATGATGGCGTAATTTATTAAGGTTTAACAAAAAAATAGGCAAATGATAAATAGGGGAGGTTGATGGTCTTCTTTGTTCTGTCTTCGTGTTGGGTCTTTTCCCTCCAGGTGAGTGGTACCAACGTCCCCCGGGTACCATGGAAAGAAGAAATGGTATGCGGTAAGTATTTCAGTTCTCTGAAGGCTTTAACTACTTAAAAAGAGAAGACCGTCACCAAGGGAAAAAGGAGTGTGGAACACCCAAGTGTACAGTTTGGATGCACAGGTAGGTATAAATCAAGGTGGATAAAGCAAGGTGAATCAATCCTTTTACTATGTCTACACCTGCAACAAGACTGGTTACCTTACTTTCAGGTAACTGTTTTAAACAATGTTATTCCTTAACGTAGGGTTTATTAACCTCAAACACCCTCCCCTCCTCAGTTTGCCTCAGACCTGCCTTGCCTTATCTCAGGTGGAGGCTTTTACCCTCTGCTCACACACATTCGAGTGTGTACTCTTACCCTGAGTGTTTTGCTTGTGCTCCAGCCTACCCACACGAGTATGCAGAAAACCCCACTTCCCTCCCCGGTCTCATGCGCCATTTAGGACAACCATGTACAATACCTTCCTCCCCCCTCCCTTCCTGCCCCTTTCCCCGGTTCACAAACGGCGGAAGCCATAACTCTCCAGAGTTACGGGGGCATGAAGGCGTCCTCCGGGGTGTCCACCAGTCCTCCGTCCAGGCGTCTGATTCCACGTCTTCTTCCTCCGGGTTGCTGGCATCTTAGCTGGTCCTTTTGCCACTCTCCACAGCACTCCTTTCCACTGTCCACGGCCGCGCTCTCTTCCTTCAGTCTCCCGATCTCCAACAGCACGTCGAGTTCTGGCGTCTTCCTTTAAGGGGCTGGCCCTGCCTCTCGAGTTCCTGATTGGTCCCCCTTCTTTCGAGGTTGTTTCTCTTCCTGTGTGTAAGAGGAGTTGGGGTTAGTTAACCCTTGAGCTCCTGTGCACTTTGGGTACTCGGGGAACTCGAGGTCAGTGGCCCTGATAGGGGTGAAGGTGGGCTCCTCCTCACACAGGCTGAAGGGTTGGGGCCGAGGATGAGGACCTCCCTCTTGTCCGTGTTCAGCTTCAGTCGGCTGATCTTTATCCAGTCGGCGATGGCCTTCATTTCTTCGTGGAGATGGTCCTTAATTCCTTAGTGAGGGAGAGGATCAGTTGAGTGTCATCGGCGTAGGAGATTATGTTGAAGTCGTGCTGTCGGGCGACTTGTGCGAGCGGGGCCATGTAGATGTTGAACAGTGTCAGGCTGAGGGATGATCCCTGCTGTACGCCGCAGATGATCTTGAAGGCTTCAGATTGGAATGGGGGAAGAGGGAGTGGTCCATTCCAGGGCCTTGTCTCGGATCCCTGCGCCCTGGAGGCGTGTGCGTAGTGTGCGCTGGCAGGCGATGTCGAAGGCGGTGGAGTGGTCCAGGAGGATGAGGGCTGCGGTCTCACCGTTGTCCAGCAGGGTCCTGATGTCACCGGTGGCGGCGATGAGGGCAGTATCGGTGCTGTGGTTGCTGCTGAACCCTGCCTGGGATGGGTCCAGGATGCTGTTTTCTTTGAGGTATTGGGTTAGCTGTCTATTGACAATCTTCTCAATGACCATGGCTGGGAACGGAAGCAGGGAGATGGGCCTGAAGTTCTTGAGGTCTCTCGGGTCCGCCTTGTTTTTTTTTAGTAGGGCGTTGATCTCGGCGTGTTTCCAGTTCTCTGGGAAGGTGGCAGTCTCGAAGGAGAGATTGATGACGTTGCCCAGGTGGGGTGTGATGGAGCTTCTGGCTTTGTTGAAGATGTGGTGCGGCAGTGGGTCTGACAGGGAGCCGGAGTGGATTGTGCTCATGGTCTTGATGGTGTCATCTATGTTCACGTTTGCCCAAGCTGGCAGGGTGTGGTGGTCGATGGTGTGTTGGGTGTCTGGTGTGTCGATATCTGTTGGGTCTGTCTGGGCGTTGAAGCTGTCGTGGATGTCAATGATCTTGGGGTGTAGGAAGGTGGCGAGGGAGTCGCACAGGGCTTGCGACGGCTGGATGCCGTTGGTGTTGGAGCTGGGGTTGGAGAGTTCCTTTACGATGCTGAAGAGCTCCTTGCTGTTGTGTGCATTGTTGTCGAGGCGGTCTTTGAAGAGGTCATCTTGGCAGACCTGATGAGGTGATGGTGTTTGTGGATGGCGTGTTTGTGGGCTGCGAGGCTGTCCGGTGGCTTTGCATCGTGCTGTTTCTTCTCTAGTTTCAGGCAGGTTCACTTGGAGGCTAGGAGTTCTGGGGTGAACCAGCTAGCTCTCTTGCTGGTGTCTCTGTGGGTGGGTTTCTTCAGCGGTGCGAGGGTGTTGGCGCTGTCATTGATCCAGTGTCTGAAGTTGCAGGTGGCGCCGTCTATGTTGGAGGTGTCGGTGGGTAGGCTGAGAGCGAGGTTTGCGTGTAGTTGGTCTTCCGTGATTTTGCTCCAGCAGGGCATCTGTTGGGTGCGGTGGAGTGTGGTGGGTTTCTGGAAGGTGAAGTGGATGCAGCGGTGGTCGGTCCAGAGGAGTTCGGTGATGTGGCTGAAGGAGATGTGGGAGCTTGAGGAGAAGATGGGGTCGAGCGCGTGGCCGGCGAAATGAGTAGGTGTTGTGACGAGCTGCCTCAGTCCGAGGTTGGCGAGGTTGTCGATCAGGGTAGTGGAGTTGCTGTTGTTGTTCTCAAGGTGAAAGTTCAGGTCTCCGAGGAGGATGTAGTCGGTGAAGGTCAGGGCGTGCATGCTGATGAAGTCGGCAATGGATTCGCTGAATTGGTGTCAGGGACCGGGGGGTCTGTAGATGAGGGTACCTCTGAGGGTGGTGTTGGGGTCTGTGTGAATCTGAAAGTGCATGTGTTCGGTGGTGCTGAGAGTGTCGTTGGTGTTGGTCGAGACCCTGATGCTGTTCTTGTGGATGATGGCGATTCCTCCTCAGACTCCCTTGGTGCGGTCTCTGCGGGAGATCTTGTAGCCGTCCGGGATGGCTATGGCGAAGTCTGGTATGGAGGAGTCGTTCATCCAGGTCTCTGTCAGGAAGGCGATGTCCGGGGATGAATTGTCGAGCAGGTCCCAGAGCTCAATTGCTGCTTGCGTGTGGAGTGGGTGTTCAGTAGGATGTATCCGAGGTGGTTGAGGTTTTTCTTGGCGGGTTGTTCGGCGGCTCTGAGGCTTATGTAGCTGCAGTTCCGGCCGGTGAAGAGACCATGTGTGCATTTCGGTGCGGCCTTGATGCAGGTGTGGGTCCATCCGGGGTAGAGAGCATGCAGTGTGCTGGCATTGTAGCGGCAGCGGTCATCGTAGTGGGCGATGGGGGCCAGGGGTTCTGGCACTGGGCGCAGTCCAGGCGCGGACGGGCACAGATGCGCAGCAGCCGCCATATATGGGTAGGTGGGAGGGAGGAGCAGCTGGGAGGCAGGAGGGGGGGTGGCGAATGGGCAGTCAGGGGGTGGGGCCGTGAGGGACGCAGCAGCGGGACAGAAGCAATGGCACAGAATCCCGGGGGCAACGGAGGGGACAGAAGGAGTCAAAAGCCCAGAATCACGGGGCAGCGAACGAGACAGAAGGAGAAAAAGGCACAGAGTCACGGGGGCAGCAAAGGGAACAGAAAGAGAAAAAGGCACAGAATCGCAGGGGCAGCGAAGGGGACAGAAGGAGAAAAAAGGCACAGAATCACGGGTGCAGCGAAGGGGACAGAAGGAGAAATAAGGCACAAAATCATTAGGGCAGCGAAGGGGACAGAAGGAGAAAAAAGGCACAGAATCATGGGGGCAGCGAAGGGGACAGAGGGAGAAAAAAGGCACAGAATCCCGGGGGCAACGGAGGGGACAGAAGGAGACAAAGGCACAGAATCATGGAGCAGCGAAGGGGACAGATGGAGAAAGGCACAGAATCACTGGGGCAACGAAGGGGAGAGAAGGAGAAAGAAAGGCACAGAATCACGGGGGCAGAAGGAGAAAGAAGGCACAGAATCTCGGGTCAGGAGAAAAAAGGCACAGACTCACGGGAGCAAAAGGAGAAAAAATGCACAGAATCACGGGGGCAGAAGGAGAAAAAAGGCACAGAATCACAGGGGCAGTGAAGGGGGAAAAAGGCACAGAATCACGGGGGCAGAAAGAGAAAAATGGCACAGAATCACAGGGGCAGAAGGAGAAAAAAGGCACAGAATCATGGGGCAAAAGGAGAAAAAAGGCACAGAATCACAGGAGCAGAAGGAGAAAAAAGGCACAGAATCACGGGGGCAGCAAAGGGGAAAAAAGGCACAGAATCATGGGGCAGAAGAAGAAAAAAGGCACAGAATCACGGGGCAGAAGGAGAAAAAAGGCACAGAATCAAGTGGGCAGCGAAGAGGACAGAAGGAGAAAAAGGTACAGAATCATGAGGCAGAAGGAGAAAAAGGCACAGAATCACGGTGCAACAAAGGGGACAGTAGGAGAAAAAAGCACAGAATTATGGGGGCAGCGAAGGGGACAGAAGGAGAAAAAAGGCACAGAATCACAGGGCAGCGAAGGGGACAGAAGGCGAAAAAAGGCACAGAATCACGGGCGCAACAAAGGGAAGACAGACAACAGCAGTCACCAACACCAAGAGAGTGCAATACAATGGAATGACAAACAAACCTAAGGCCTACCACTGGCCACCAGGGATGAGGCGCAGGTGGTAGCCTCTGGGTGGAGGAGGGCCTTGAACTTCCTCAGCAGCGGCAGCTGAGGCAGGTAACACACAGGCGGTGCTGTATGGAGGGGGAGCGACCTACCTGGTTCAAAGTTCAAAGTGTGTATGTTTTCAGGTGAGTATGATAAAACTGAGCTAGTTGGTCCCTGCAAGCTCTATCACATCCAAATGTCTACATTTTAGTACTCAACAAAAGAAATAAGAAAAAAAAGGTGTTTTGCCAATAGGAAAAAAACGAAGCAATCGTGCATATCCTTTTGTGCCTCATGACGTGGAAAACAGCTTGTTTTAAATTTTAATTTACCATTTCAGGATGGAGGGTGCACATCACAGTGTGATAAATTAAATAAAATGTAAAAAGTGTGTTAAAGTGCAGTTTATTTTGTGCTGCCATTCTTTATTTGGGGTTACAATTCAACACTTTGCATCCGGTCTGCGTTAAAAAGTAATGCAAACCTGACATAAAATATTTATAAATTTGGGCCCAAGTCAGAAATCTAGACAGGGAGTGAAGAGTATCTTCCCGCAGCTAGGACGTTGGTGGATGCCAAATATGAATCTCTCCCATGGAGCGCTTTTCCTGCCAAAACTAATGGCTTCAAAGGGAGTTCGTACATCAGCTGCCTGACTTCGACAGGACATCATCAAATACAGCCTGCACCGTTGACTTCCATTTCAGAAACTAAGTCACAAGGTGAAATCTTTGACCAACTTCGAGTATTTGGCCTGCGCTCTAATGCAGTTGGCCTGAAATTGTGCCTACGTCTTGTCAACTACAAACAGTGACTTCTGATTTGAGCCTTACTTTTCCATGGCTCTCTCTGGCATAAGTAATAACAAAATTCCAATCCCAGGTTCTCCTATTGGATTTTTGTCATTTTGATTTAATTTTGTTCATTACATGTTTCTCCAATTTCTGGAACTTGTATTATGTTTTGTGTTCTTAACTGTTTTATTGCTTCTAAATACTTTACATATTTTCCTAATGTAAGCCTGCCTGTTCTGTGCCATAGGTACCAAGGGTTAAGCCCAGATCTTAACTATGGATACTGTTTTATACATTAAAACTGTTGTGGCCTTATTCCTAATGACGCACTCCCATCTGCCTCAAATAGTAATCATATATCTCACACTACTAATTACCTAACCAAGTGCTGAACACAAATCTAGTGAGAAGGAGTGGCAGATGGCTTAATACCTTTGCTGTGGATACATAATATGGTTATGTTAGTTTGTAAATATGTAAAAAGAATGGGTAAAATAATATGCAATAGTATTAAAAATAGCTTTTTTAACATTCTATTAGCACATAATCCATCCTCTTACCCTTCTCCATTTGGGATTACTTTCGTGAAACCACCTGTCATCCCATGTGATTGCCCACAGCTCCTATGTATATATAATCCATGCCTTCACCCAAATCTGAACCCTATGCCTTATACCTCTTTTATGCCAAACACAACAGATGTACATCTGACCCAATAACATTTATTACACTCATTGACTATAGGATCTTGCACGTCCAACATGTCCACACACCTCCTCCAACTCAACAACCACCCCCCCTTGCAAACCATCCCTGACTCCACGCTCAAACTAGCTCACTTGCCTGTACCTTGTACTATTAAAGACCATTCATCTCATCCTCAACACTGCACTTTATGGTACATAATTCCTCAGTTCTTTCTCTACTGGATTACTTCATTGCATCCCCATTCCTCCTGGGCCTTCAATGTAACATTTCCCATGCTGAAACTAGAACATAGTCTATGCCATTGTACAACTTCCTCACTGAGTATACTCCTGCTATTGTTTGGGCCCAGAAATAATTTGGAAAACTTTGCGACCAGGGCTCCATTACGGTTAGCATGACAATGTTCATAGTAGCTTCTCTGCCACTCCTATTGACTCCCCTTGGCATTTTGCATTTTTGCTGTCATTTTTTATTGAAATTTTAAAAAAACTAAAAAAATCAATTTACTAAAGCCTTCTGAGGGCAATTCTATAATTTGCTTCAAATCCTATTAGGCCCAACATTAAAATCACTGTACTGATTAAAATACGAATAGTACATCTTGGGAATGGGACCAGCTAGAAAAAAGAAGTATTCACCTATTTTAATAGTTATTAAAAATAAAATTCAATTGTGAAGTTGAAATCTTTACAAATACCAAGGAAAATTTACTTTTAGAAAGATACCCTTTCACTTTCTGAAGTTCATTGGATGCATATTTGCATTAATCCTCCAAATAATCCCAGCCTGTGCTCAGCCAAGGATGGGTTGGTGCAAGAGGCTTCATTTTCCGTTAGAAGCACACAAAAACTGATGTGAATGAGATGACGCCTCAGAGCGCAATACAATATGTACGGTGTGGGGTGTTAGCATTCTGTTGACATCACAGTGTTAAATTCTCCATGACACGTCTATTAAGCCACATGTAACACTTAGGTGCATGTGAAAGGGAGAGAACAGAATATTAGGATAATTCTTGTATAGCCCCTATATGTTTGCTGATGAGCCCTGTGTTTGTCCTACGATACATCTGTCTCTGAGTTGGTCATGGAAAAAGTGCTTGCTTCAAACTCAATTTTTGTGTTAAGTGTAGGAGGACATGTGTTATTAATATAGTGCACTGTTCTATGCAGTCACAACCTGCAGAGCTCATGTTTAGTGTGGCTGAAGAATGTCTCCATCTTGAAAATGCCCTGAAACAACTGATTTATTGGGCCTGATTGCAGGAAGACAACCAGGGTCTACCAAAAAAATGGGTAAGGTTGCAAGCAGAATCTTTTACCTCATTGATGAAGAAGTGCCCAAGAGTCACCCCCACCGCCAGTTAATGTCAAGCCTAAATGTGGCATCCAAGGCACCTCTTCAGATCACTTCCTACCCTGTGCAAAAACGTAAGAGGACTGCAGCTTCCCTGTCTCATCTCAGGGGAGCTCAGAAGTACTGGACCTGCTTCCCCTGGAACTCAGGACAAAAAGGGTCAGTTGGCTAACCTCCTGCTTATAAGGCCTGTTACTTAAAGTACTCAGCTGAGCAGTGACAACTGGATTTTGCTGAGGTCCTAGGGAGCTTATGCATATACTCTTGGGGTTGTTTGGGCCCAGAAAAAAAATCGGAAAATTTGTGGCCCGAGCACCATTACGGTTAGCATCAAACTGTGCATAGGTGCTGGTTTACTGCTCGCATTGAGTCCCATTCGTGCTTTGCATTTTTCTTGCCATTGCTATTTACATTTTTAAAAATTCATATATCTTGTTCTCCTTATCGGAGTTTGAGCAACGTTGGTGTAATTATGTTTGGATATTACTGTTTTGAAAATGCAGTAAGTTTGCCTTCTCATAGCTACCAGTGGTTGAGCTCAGGTTAATTTAGTGGCAAAACAAGAGTTGTGATTATTCCTTGAGGTTAGTAAGTGGGTTGTAATTTGGCAGCGGTTAGGTGTTGCATTAGCAGAACGGTACAAAAGGGGGTGGTGATTGTCGGAGCATCTGAACCAATCAAACACTCACACCCAGTCACCAGATCTGGGTTTAATCCATCTCCGTTCTTTAGCCCACTCTGCCACCCCAGTTCAGACATGGCCATATGCAAATCAGTCTGACCCTGTGCCTCATGGGAATAGTCCAGCCCGAACTGCCAAGGCATGCCTTCCCTAAACCGGAAACAAGCTTCCTAGGACTGGTTTCTGGCATTTCAGCCGTCTTCAGCCAGGCATGCTTGACTCCAGTGGCAAAGTGAGCAAGGGACTCACGTCTGAGCATACCCTGCCAACTTATGGTGAACAAAGCGGTACAAAAGGGGGTGGTGATGGATGGAGCATCTTAACCAATCAAGAACTCACACCCAGTCAACAGATCTGGGTTTAATCCATCACCGTTCTTTAGCCCACTCTGCCACCCCAGTTCAGACATGGCCATATGTAATTCAGTCTGACCCTGTGCCTCATGGGAACAGTCCAGCCCGAACTGCCAAGCCATGCCTTCCCTGGACCGGAAACAAGCTTCCTAGGACCGGTTTCTGGCATTCCAGCCATCTTCAGCCATGCTTACTAAGCCACTGGAGTCAAGCTTTCCTGGCTGAAGACGGCTGATAGCCAGAAAACGGTCCTAGGATACTTGATTCCGGTCCAGGGAAGACATGGCTTGGCAGTTCGAGCTGGACTGTTCCCATGAGGCAAAGGGGCAAGACTGATTTGCAAATGGCCATGTCGGAACTGGGGTGGCTTGGTGAGCAAAATAAAGATGGATTAAACCCAGATCTGTGACTGGGGGTGAATGTTTTGCCATTGTGCAACATTCCGTCCATCATCTTTTGTGTTTAGCATTAGCAGAAGCCATCCTGTATTTAGAGACTATCTTACCCGTTTTGTGGAATCCATTTTGTATTTCTGTCAGCCATTTTGTTTGCCATGTGCTACCATGTGCTCTCCATGTGCTCTGTCCTACCTTTCTGTTAACTGCTCTTGAAATCTGCTTAGAGACGAGATATATTTAGCATCTTCCTCCATCGCACATGCTCAGTTGAGCTTGCAGCTGTCTTTTCAGCTGCCACTAGAATGTAACTGTCCGGATGTGTTTGCCAAAAACAGCCACTGGTAGCTCCTCCCACTTGTTGACTGTGCTTTTTCTGTATGACCTTATATGTACCTAAAACCAGCATTTTGTACTTGTACCGCCTTCATTTGAGCCCCTAGGTGGGTATAAAAGTACCAAGCTCCTTCCATTCAGTGTGCTACTTCATACATTTCTGTGTGAATGTAGTTTCACCTCATGAGGTTTAATAAATCTTGTATTTTCTATTCTAGTTTCCGTTTCAACTTCTATTCCATGGTCTGAGGCCTCTGTGCAGAGAAGGGAGAACCCTTAGCACTGGAAGGCCTTGCTGAGGCCCATCACCACAAATTGGCACTTCCAAAGCAGGGCTCATCGGTGACTCGGATGCCCGAAGGAATGGTCAAAACGAAGGATTGGAATCTCGCTTTGGACGCGATCGCTGCCTGAGGAGACCCCAGTCTTGGCAACCACGGCGTTTTTTCTTTCTTTCTGATCTGACCATCCAGGTGGTGCCGGTCCTCGACTGAGATCTCTTCTGTTGATTCGCCGTGCAGTGACCATTTGGTCGATTTGAGAGCTTGGCAGTTGGAACCTGGACACCATTTGATTAGTAAGAGTCGTTCTGCGGCACTTGCTGTTAGTTTTTGATGCCTTGGATTGGTAAGGTAGTTTAGTAACACTTACTGTGGCTTTTGATTTGAATGATTGGCCAATATTTTTATTTGTATGTATGTAATATATAAATTGCAATTTATATAGGCAGGTAATGAGGAGATTTTTCTCTATTTTAATTTGTTTAAACGGCGCAACGTACAAAGAATATCTTAAGCGCTACTTTGATTATAATACTGCATATTTTGCACTATTTTTGGCATGGCTGTTTCTACCACACTTTGTAGGATGGGTTGCTTTTCTAGAGGTACCAGTTTGAGACTCGATGAACCACAACCGCCCCCCCGGAGGGGACGCCTAATAGAGACATGTATATTAAGTATGGTATTTCTTCTATAATGTACAGCACGTTATGGAATAAATATACTCGTAAGGATCCTGAGTTGCATTGGCCTATGCATGGGTCATTTGATTTGCGAAAGATTCAGTATGTGGAACAATGTATGTTTAAGCGAAAGACTAGGCAAGATATGTTTGACTGTGTGCGAATGTGGGAGAAAGAAGTGCGTGAACAAATGAAGCGTGAGCAAGCCTTGACTGAAAAAGAACAGCGAAAGAACAATTATGCGAAAGCATTAGAGTTAAAAAACAAGGAAACAAAAGAACTAAAAGAGAGAGAGGATAGGGAACGCCATTTACAGGTAACTGGTCAATACGCTGTTAGGCAACCCCTTTATTCTATCCTTAATAAACCGCAAAGATGATTTCTTGTTATTAGATCGTTCTCCACCTCCGTATATTTTCCCTTCCGCTCCTCATAAGTCCGATGAGGAATCTTATACATATCAGGATAAAGCACGAAAAACTCGTTCTATGTTGCCCACTGCGCATTCTGCTGAGCTTAGAGCTGCTGCTTGTAAAGCCGCCCGCAATACTGCTTCTGCCTCTGAACTTTTTGATGACATGAAGAATTGGCAGGAAAGGGAGCAAGTATATTTTACAGAGGTGTTTTCCGCAGAAGTAGTTGAATGGTTTAGGAAACATTCTGAGGAATTGGAACCTGTTGATATAGCAAATGATTGTAAGCAAATGCGTGATGGTCTTTTTCTCTTTTCTCAGGTGGCGGACTCTATCAGGCGTTTGGTTAAATTACGTGTTGAGGCAGTCTGTTTGCAAGAGGAGAAAAAGGCAGCAGACGCAGATGCACAAACATCTCAGACTGGCGTGGTACAATCTTCTTTTTGTCGGAACAGATAAGACTATGATAGTTCTTGCGAAACCTATGCGGGAAGCCGTGCCTTTGTATGTTCCTCCTAGAGGCGAGGGAACAGATGTTTATAAAAGTTCTTCTGATGCAAAGGGTTACTTTATTTATAATTTGGTCTATACTCCTTGGACTAGAGCGGATGTTATGACCCTTAAAAATGCATTGTCTGATCCGCGCAAAAATCCAGCAGCTTTTTATGAGGAGGTTGAGGGTGCTATTAGCTCTTGTACCATGACTTTGTCTGATATTGATTTTTTTTCAGATTGATATTGCCGCCTGACATGTGGAGAACTGTGCGTAAAGTTGATGATCATGCAACTTTTGGGGCATTATGGAAAGAGTTAGAACAAATGATGTAGAGCGGGAGCCTGCACGGAAACCGTGTAAATTGATTTTAGATCTCCCTACAGCTATATTAGTCAAGTTCAAGACAATTATTCGCCCTAAAAAGATAGATTGGACTGTATTAGCATTGTGTAAGCAAAAGGCAGATGAATCAGTTTTAGATTTTTTTATGTGCTTTGAGAAGGCATTCCACGATTTTAGTGGCAAGTGATTGACAGATGACACAGGTATGCATCTGTTTGTCGATAAATATGTCGCAAACCTTTTGCCAGGAATAGCTAGTCGCCTAAAGGTCAGTGAGAGTTCATGGACTACCCCTTCTCCGGTTTCTCTTTTGACTATGGTTCAGTATCATGAACGCCAGGAATTAGAAGCGAAGGGTAATGAGGATAAAAAGACTAAAGAGTTGAAAACAAAGGTTATGTTTGCTCAGGTTTATGGTCCGTCTTCTAAAGGTAATGATAGTGGTGGACGTGGATCTTATGGTTCGTCTTTTTCTTCTTATGCTCGTCCGAATTTGTATGTTGACCAGTGTGCTTACTGCAAGAAATTTGGACATTGGATTTCTGACTGTCCAGTGCTGCGTGCTCAGCAGTGTCCACGTGATCGGGGACAAATGAGAAATCGTTCAGGATATCCAGGGCCTAGAGGAAGCACAAATGATCAGGCTAGGTTTGATGCTAATACACGTGGGCAGGATGGGTTTAACAGTTTTGATAGAAGGAACCAGTATCAAATGTCTGACTATGTGCCGTCTGATTTTCAAGATTCTGCTTATGCATAGAATTGCCTAGGATGGGGTAAGGAAACTGTTGAAGTTCCAGTAGATCAGAGTGGTCCCTATGTTACAGCACATGTTTTGTGTTCTACTGATTAGTTTCTGGTTGATAAGAGAGCTACTCATAGCGCCTTATGTAAACAATTGATTCCAAGGGCTCCCCTGTCTGGCTCAACCATTACATCGATAGGGTTCGATGGACCGCCTTCCCGTAGCCCATTGTCACAACCACTTGCATTCCATGTTGATAAGTTTACTGCTCCATGTCCATTTTTGCTTTCTCCGAACACACCAGACAATATTGTGCGACTTGTATTTCAGGGCTACGATACGATGTTCTCCTGAAGGAGTGCGTGTTATTTTGAATGACAACTACCCCATGACTGAGAGATATTGTTTGGTTGAAGAAGATACTGCATTAGCTTCACTCCCTAGTGCTTTGTGGGCTACTTCAGACACTGATGTAGGACAAATGGTTATTCCACCAGTGCATATTAGTGTCAAGGAGGGAGCTTCATTGCCGCGCTTGCCTCAATATAAAATTTCTCAGGAAGGCGAAGACACTCATTCACATTGTCCATGATTTGATTAAAGTGGGGTTTGTGGAGGAAGTCCCTTACAATGTTTGTACCAGTCCTATTCTGCCCATTTTGAAAAAGGATACTGATACTAGGATTTACAGATTCATTATTGATTTGCGAGAAGTTAATAAGATTGTAATACCACAATACCCAGTGGTTTCTGACATAACGACACTACTTACTTTGGTTCACCCGACAGCGACTAAATTTAGCGTGATTGATTTGAAGAATGCTTTCTTCTTGATCCCTATTCATCCTGATAGAAGATATTTGTTTAGTTTCACTTTAAATAATCGATCATACAGATTTTGTAGAATTCCTCAAGGATACACTGAGAGTCCTAGTATCTATAGCCAAGCACTGAAAAGACAACTTGATTGTTTCGTCTTACCTAAAGGAGTGGCTCTCATTCAATATGTCGATGACATCTTGTTGGCAGCTGATATGCCTGAACTATGTGAAGAGTGTACTTTGTCTTTGCTTTCTTTTCTTTCCACACACCATCATAAAGTGTCATGAAAGAAATTGCAATATTGTAGACCGAAGGTAACCTGCACCTTCTGTCTAAGGAGGGCCGTGCACTTACACCAGATCGCATTCAAGCAATTTTAGACACACCAGTACTTTCCCCTCAGAAAGATGTCTGTGCATTCATTGGTCTGACCTCGTTTTGTAGGTAATGGATATTAGGGTTTTCTCACATTGTCAAACCCTTGCTAGCACTTTTGACTAAAGATACTCCAATGCCCCTCCCATGGGCAGATGAATGTGAGAATGCTTTTTGACAGTTACGTCAAGCTCTTTGTTCTGTACCAGTGTTAGGCACTCCAGATTACACGAAGCCTTTTACACTCTATGTACACGAAAAAGATGGATGTGCATTGTCAGTTCTAGTACAAACACACAGTGACAAGCAGCGTCCCTGTGCATATTTTTTCAGCCGTCCTTGATCCTGTTGCTCGTGCACTGCCTGGGAGTTTTCATTCAGTTGCAGCAACAGCTGTGTCCATACATCAGAGTAAAGGGATAGTTTTGTCACACAAACTGTTGGTGCTAGTACCCCATGCAGTAGATGCCCTTTTGAATCAGACTAAGACACAACACTTAACTAGTTCTCGCCTGACAGGATATGAATTGACACCGTTAGCACCTCATATTACCTTGAAGAGATGCGCGACACTGAACCCAGCAACTTGGTTGCCATATCCTGCAACTCAGTCTCAGTCAAAGGAGCCTCACAATTGTATATTCCTTACTGAGGAACAGACAAAGGGTCGCATCGATTTGCAAGATACGCCCCTTCCAGATATAGATGGGGAACTGTGAGTTGATGGGTCCTGTTTGAAGTTACCAGATGGCACAAACACACACCCTGGGTGTAGCATAAACAGAACACACACACAGGGGTGCCTGAACAGATGCCTTCCCATAAACCACACACAAACACTACAGGAACACACACAGAACCACATCAGAAACAGACATACCATGTCAGCCTAACTGTCGAAAGGCAATGGGAGCACAGACACAACAGGAATGCACAACCTCATCCCACAGGAACAAAACACACACAACATACCGCAAATCACACAAGAAGAGCACCAGCACAGAACTACACTGCCACATGAAACCAACCACAAATGCACATGAAATCAAAAATGAACAAACACCACAGGACATCAGTGGATGCATCTCAGGCAATGCCAAGGCCACATACACACAGCACTGTATGCACAACATGCAGTGTGTGCACAACAAGCAGAACAGTCCCACACAGACATGACTGACACAACTCAACACACACAACACTAATCAGCAAAGCACAAACACAACAGCACACCCAGGAAGTGAAGCAATACCGCAGCCACCACACATGCATCCAACACAACAACAAGATGCACCACTCTGGGACATAAGAGCAGAACCATCTTGACCAGAGCACTGGGCAGCACACACAGCTGAAGTGCACATGAGCAATCCTCACTGATTAATAGCACAAGAACACCACACATAAACCACTGGGGCAATGTCCAGAGTTGAACATTTGCCCTGGCCCAAGAACTGCACCACAAAGCACAGTGTCACAAATGAAGTTATGGGGAGGCACACACACATGTAAACCAAGGGGACAGCTGACATCAAAGTGAACTCACTTGCTTGTCAGTAGTAGACATGGAAATGGAAGGGGTGTACCATTCACAAAAAGAGAGAAGGCACCATGTGCATGCAATGCATGAGAAACACAACCACAATGGCAGTGTGGAGCAGCAGGGCCACACAGTCCACACAAACACACTCAAGACACATTGATGATCAAACAAACACAACACTGATGTGCAAGTCACACACTTTGCACACTCATAAGTGACCAAAACAACAAGGAGGAGTCACAAAGAACAACACAGACACACCAACACACTGCACAGTGCACAATAGACAACTCACACATGTGCATACAACCATATCGACAGGGCACAATACAAACAACAGGCACATAACTCCTGGGTGACACATGTGTGTCTTTCACAATCAAGGGGCACACACACATCCACACCCACTAAAAGTCATACCCTTCACACTGCACACCTCTTGACTACCCAAGAGCACACATTCCATGAAGGCCATGGGACTAGGAATAAGGGCCATCACAGGATGACCATACACATACACAGCTGGGCACACATAAAGGAATAACACACACACACATCATGACAGTGCCCAGCCTGCATGCAAACCTGTGTACAGCATCACACCCTGTGCTGGCAGTGTACCCCAACCTGACATGTGAACAATGTACCCAGCAATAGGAAACCACAAAAAAGAGAACTGCATGACAGGTAAAAGAGCCATCACTGATAATACTAGCATCAGTGTTTGAGTGGCCTGAAGACCCTGTCACCCCTGTATAAAAATGTGATGCGGGCAAAGATCTTGGCAATGTTGAAGTGACACATAGAACATGGGGCACAGGCAACCAAATGCACACACCAAAATAACTTTAATCAGCAAGGACACTGACAAAAAAGACAACAGGAGTAACTGTCTTTATTCACATATTGCACAGATGTGACAGTAGAACAACCGTAGACAAGAGCAAGGAGCAAAATGCTGATCATATGCAAGATAATCTGCACAGGCAAACTCCAAACAGGAAGGCCAGTATCCAGGGAAGGTGGCACAGTAAGTACATGAGAGGCTGCACAGGTGAGAGTACAACACATCAGAGCAACAGGGCCAGTGTCCATAGCACATGTGAGAGTCCAACACAGCAGAGCAACAGGGCCAGTGTCCAGAGCAGGTGGCACAGCAGGTACATCAGAGGCTGCACAGGTGAGAGTACAACACATCAGAGCAACATGGCCAGTGTCCATGGCACAGGGAAGAGTACAACACAGCAGAGCAGCAGGGCCAGTGTCCATGGCACAGGTGAAAGTCCATCACAGCAGAGCAACAGGGACAGTGTCCAGGGCAGGTGGCACAGCAGGTACATGAGAGGCTACACAGGTGAGAGTACAACACATTAGAGCAACAAGGCCAGTGTGCAGGGAGAAGTGCAGAGTCAGGACATGAGAAGCTGCACAGGCAAGGCCAGAACAGCAGTGAATGACAAGGCCAGTGGCCAGGGAGATGTGCAGAGTCAGGACATGAGTAGATGCACAGGCAAGGCCAGAACAGCAGTGTATGACAAGGCCAGTGGCCAGGGAGAAGTGCAGAGTCAGGACATGAGAAGCTGCACCGGCAAGGCCATAACAACAGTGAATGACAAGGCCAGTGGCCAGGGAGAAGTGCAGAGTCAGGACATGAGAAGCTGCACAGGCAAGGCCAGAACAGCAGTGAATGACAAGGCCAGTGGGCATGGCAAAGTGCAGAGTCAGGCCATGAGAAGCTGCACAGGCAAGGACAGAACAGAAGTGAATGACAAGGCCAGTGGGCATGGCAAAGTGCAGAGTCAGTACATGAGAAACTGCACAGGCCAGGCCGGAACAGCAGTGAATGTCAAGGCCAGTGGGCATGGCAAAGTGCAGAGTCAGGACATGAGAAGCTGCACAGTGAGTGTGTTTGTCTGTGTTTGACTGTATCCTACCATGGCCAGCAACACACCCAGGTGGTAAACAATGGGCAGGACTAGCACACCTGTATGAGAGACAGGTGTATGAGCGGGACTACCACTCACTCTTGGCTGTCAGGCGGACTTGGAGCTGGCTGTGTCGGGGACAGCAGGACCACTTGACTGGTGAGACAGAGGCCCAGGTGATGTAGGGCTATCAGTGGCATGGCAAGCTGGAGGGCTGTTTGGACCCGGTGGTGTAGTGGCACTTGGAGGCGGAGTCATGCAGACCTGTGACACAGTGTGGGTGGGAGAGGTTGGAGGGGTGCCTTTCCACTTCTTGGAATGCGAAATGGCTTTCATGTACTGGGGTTAATGGGAACTGGTTGGGACACAACAGGCACACACCAACAGAGCCGCTACAGGTGCAAACACTGGCACTCCCTCTGGTGACGTGCTGGATCCTGCGGGACGCTTTGTCTGGCTAAGCCTCTGGACCACCTTCCCCTATTTGCCAGGTGTCCCCCCTACAGTGGCCCCCTTTGCCTGTTTGTCAGGGGTAGCCCCTTCAGTGCGCTCCTTCACCTGCTTCACTGGGCTTGGAATTGCAGTTGATGTGGTGGGGGAATGTGGCCATGAGCCCTTCCTAGGTGTACCCTTGCCAGACAACACCCCCTCAGTGGGCATAGACACTGCACACCTAGCTCTGCGTGAGAGTCCTGGAGAGTCCTTTGCTGGTGATGCCACTGAGGCATGGGAGCCTGATGCCTGCTTCCTTGCTTTTTCTGCCTTGCTCTTCCCTGACGGGCTCTTGTCTTTGCATTCTGGACTGGCTCTGCTCTTCTGTGGGGATGATGTCTGTGGGCGGGACCGCTTGGGTTGCTTCTGCTGGGTGCTTCTTGTGCTGTAACGTGACTTGGAACCGTGGTACTATCATCTGATATCGCCACTGACTGGGAGGTGGACAGAGGCCCTGGAGCAGGAATGGGAGTACGTGCCTGTTGAAGGGCAGACATCACTGTGGACGACAAAGGCTGGATTGTGCGGTGTAGCCCACCCACGTCAGAGTGTATGCCCTCCATGTAGGCAACCACCTGGCCTAATTGTTTGTCATGGTCACTGAAGGCATTAATCAGGGCTGCCTGGCCCACACAAAGCTGGCGCAGGAGCCCTACAGACTCAGCACGGAGGGCAGTAGGGGGACAGGTGCAAGCTCAGGGTGTCTAACTCGTCCCCTCTTACTGACTCAGACACGGGCAGTACCAGAGGAAGTGGATGGGAGGTTGGGCACTGGCCGCTGTGTGGTAGTAGATGATGCAGAGTCCCCATTCCCTGTGCCTTCCAACATGGATGCATCCCCGCTTGCATCAGATGATGTTGTACTCTATGTCTAAGGCAGGGATTCCTCCTGCATACTCCGGTCCCCCTCAGATGCGCTGGTGGGCTCCGTGTCACTGGCCTCCGGTGCAGCTGTAGTGCTGCCCTCGACACCACTGGTTACCGGCTCCTGTTCCTCCACGTCCACTGTTGATTCTGCATGAGAGAGAGATGCAGGGTTGTGTTAGTGTCATCATCAGTACAAAGCCAACCAATCAATGCAGTACAGGAAATGCCCAAATCTAAATTGTGACCACCATACCCTGCAATCACATTGCAACTACACACTACATAGACCACAACAGTGCCTGTAACCCTGAATATCTGCCATGTTGAGGCCCCACAGCACACCACCCTGCCCGTGGATGAAGTGTACCAGACACACAACTTGCTCTGCACACACCTAGGGACATGATGTGGGGACACCACTTATTACCACTGACAGACCTTGAGGGAACAGGAGGGGACAACACACACACCTATTAGGACATGACAGTCCACATTGGCAAGTAGGCCATACCAAAGACCATGTGGTACTCTGGGGCACATTCTTGTCTGATGTGTGTGCCTCACCGATCATGGTGCATGCAAAGTAGCCATACATGCAGTCACACTCAGATAGTGGACACTTCTGTTCACCCCCTAATAGATTACCACACCATCCCAATGCTGAATGACCATGTAGATGCTAACACATCTGGCAATGGGAAAGCACAGCAGGGAGGCTCAGCCTTGTAAGGGCAGTTTGAGCCAATGCATGACACTGGCACCCATCCCAACAGCCACTCACATGACACAGCACAGTACCACCCCACGAACATCACATGGTCCACCGCTGCCACAGGCCCTGTACACAAGCATCTGCTCCCAGCCAAAGTCACCCTCCCCAAATACTCACCCCTTCCTTGCTGCTGGTGCTCCTTCAGACGTGCACTTAGCTCAGGATGAGTCACTGCCAATTTGCGGCCCGTCAGTGGTGTCATGTTGCGCCGTGCCAAATGCCCAGTGCGTGGTAGCAGCCCCAATGTCATCTCCGCCATGTGCTTAGCCAGCCGGCTGATGTCCTCCCACCTCTTGTGGCAGTGGGTGCGTCATCGGTTGAATACCCCCAGGGTTCGCACCTTTGCTGCAATGGCCCTCCACACGGCCTTCCGCTGGTGTACCTTAAGCTGCAGGCATGGGAGAAGAGAAGGGGAAATGATCAGTAAGACAGTGCCATGGACCAACATCTATCTGTACAGTAGCAAGACACAGACTCATTACCAATTGTAATCTCCTTCCATCCCAAACTGAGGTACACCTCACAAGGGCACTCTGCATGGGCCAAACAGATGTGATTGCATGCATTTATGAAGGCGTACAGGGTCCCTGATAATCTCACACATATGCAGGATGACTGCACTGAACTCCCTCAGTGGCTTGCACACATCTCTAGTCGTATGCACGTCTGGCCACTACATACATTACATATTTACCTCTGTCCGTGTGTAGAATCACTGTGTGCATGACTGGGCAGCATTCAATGAGCATGTCCTGTGAACATATGTGTATGTATTGTGTGTGGCATCGGGGTACATGGACTCACCAACAAAACAGCCATCTACTCAAGAGTGGTCATGTGCAATTATACAGGGCTGAGATGGTGCATATCTTTATTTCAGTGTGAATGAACAAGAGTAAGGACACAGTAAGTACAGTGATGTCATCTCATCTTGGTGGATGGGCACTGGGCATTGTCTCTGGGTTCATGCTGAGTCGGACACCAGGGGCACACAGAGACAATCACCCAAGCAATTACTGTCCTGGCACCTGCATGTCAAACATCCTGTGGCTCTGTATGGCTGACAATGTAACACATCACTGAGACATACAACTGCAGGCAAGGTAAACCGTGACATTGGGACACACACACTCCCTCGCCCTGGAGACAGCATGTTTGTCAGTGTATGACACAACCCCACACCCTCAGGCCTATACTGCAGCAGTACAACTACATCTCTGCCCCCCGCCATACTCCTCCCTTACAATGACTTACCACTACATTGGGTGCCCCAATCAGCGTTGGGTACTGTGCCAGCACCTCGTCCACAAGGACATCCAGCTCCTTGCTTGTGAATGGACTGTCATGGATCTTCTCTGTCCTTGCCATCCCTTTGGAAATGGAACACCTGTGGTGGCAGTGGGTGGTGAGGTACCAGCAGGAAAGGGTCCCAGGTAGCACGTTCTGGAGGCAGCAGCAGGAGAGGGTCCCAGGCACCACGCTCTGGAGGCAGCAGCAGGAGAGTGTCCCAGGCAGCACGGTCTGGAGGCAGCAGCAGGAGAGGTTCCCAGGCAGCAGGCTCTGGAGGCAGCAGCAGGAGAGGGTCCCAGGCAGAACGCTCTGTAGGCAGCAGCAGGAGAGGGTCCCAGGTAGCACACTCTGGAGGCAGCAGGAGGAGAGGGTCCAAGGCAGCACGCTCTGTGAGCAGTGGAAATGTGAGGCTCACTCCCACAGATTTATAGCCCCCTGGGATCGTTTCTTAGGTGCCAAGCTGCAACAATTGGTTGTCCAGGACTGCCTTTTTCAAACCCATCCAATGACCACCTCCGCGGTGGCGGCGCATGCCTTCCGCGATTTTCAAAACTGCTTCATGCCACCGCAATCATCGCTCCCATTGGCTCTAGGCAATGCTCCATGGCGGTGATGCACCGCAGGGGCCCATGGTGCACTACCGCGATAGTGCATCTTTCAAACCCATCCAATGACCGCCTCTGTGGTGGCGGAGCACGCCTTCCGCGATTTTCAAAACTGCATCCTGCCACCACAATCATCGCTCCCATTGGCTGTAGGCAATGCTCCATGGCTGTGATGCACCACAGGGGCCCGGAGTACGCTACCGCGATGGTGCATCTTTCAAACCCATCCAATGACCGCCTCTGCGATGGCAGAGCACGCCTTCCGCGATTTTCAAAACTGCATCCTGCCACCACAATCATCACTCTGATTGGCTGTAGGCAATGCTCCATGGCGGTGATGCACCGCAGGGACCCGGGGTGCACTACCGTGATGGTGCATCTTTCAAACCCATCAAATGACCGGCTCCACAGTGGTGGAGCACGCCTTACGTGATTTTCAAAACTGCATCCTGCCACCACAATCATCGCTCCCATTGGCTGTAGACAATACTCCATGGCAGTGATGCACCGCAGGGGCCCGGAGTGCGCTACCACGATGGTGCATCTTTCAACCCCATCCAATGACCACCTCCACGGTGGCGGAGCACGCCTTCTGCGATTTTCAAAACTGCTTCCTGCCACCACAATCATCGCTCCATTTGCAGTAGGCAATGCCCCATGGCGGTGTCACGTAACCAGGCGGTAGCTACTGCAATTTGGGTGGCGGAGCATGCCCACCGCCATCTACCCATTTCTCCATGCCAATGACTACCGCACTTGTGAAGGAGATGGTGCTGGTGTCACACCGCTGGGGCCAGGCGGTAGTTACAGCGATTTGGGACACATGCAATGGCAATGTCCATCGTGAACACTTCTACAATACACAGCGGCAACATGGTTAAGGGCACATCATCGTGCACACAAGGCTATTATTCCATCAAATCCACAGGTGGACGCGCGTGACATGGTTGGCTACGTCTGACGTACCTTGGTCTGTGGTCCCTGCCATGTCAATTATGAATTTGATGGTTGATGATGCGTGACAGTGTTGTAGTGGACTCAACAATGTGTAACCATTCAATGTGTTGTGGGTCATTGCTGACCTTGGCAAGGCTTGTCTCACTGTATGGTGTTGTTACTTACTCGTGCTTTCTTATCTGATCATGCACACAAATGACAGTTTGCCGCCTACTGTGATCATTGTGTTGTAGATGTGTGCCAAGTTTACATGATGCATTGAGGTGTGAGAGGTACAGCAGATGAGTATGGGACAGTCATGTTAATTTTGCACACATTGGGTGGATGGTACGCTACAAGGTGTGCACATGTGAAATGTGGGGTTCAGTATGTGTGCATTCACATTGACCTATGTGTTGTTTGAGGCACTTGTGTATGGTAATTGGAGAGGTGTGCCCTCTGTGTGTCTCAAATGTACACCCATGTAACCGGGAGTGTCACGCATTTCACATGGCAGTCTTTGTTTTTCCGTGACATCCTTGACGGGATGTTCTGTGGGCATCTCATGAAGGTTGTCATTGATATGTGTCCATTTTCTTCTCAACTAGGAGGAGGCCTAATCTCCTACGACACTTGACACTGCTGGAGGACATGGAGGATGTTGCGATCATTCGCAAATTCCGCCTCAACAGACCCACCCTAAAGACCCTTTGCGATCTGTTGGAGCCCCACCTGCAACCTCGTCACCACTACCCAACATCTTTCACACCAACATACAAAGTGATGGCAGTCCTCCATTTTTTTGCAACTGGTACCTTCCAGGAGACGTGGCCAGCGCTGCAGGGATGTCGCGACCCATGTTCAGCGTGGTGCTGAGGGATGTACTTGCAGCCATGATATTCTATAAGGATAGATACATACATTTCCCCAGGGGAGCAGAATTGGCTGTTGTGAAGGGAGACTTCTATCCACTTGGGAACATTCCCCATGTTGTTGGTGCCATCGATTGCACCCATGTTGGTCTGCTGCCACCACAGGCGAGTGAGCACATTTTTAGGAATCAAAAACATTATCACTTTATCAATGTGAAAGTGGTGTGTCTTGCGGACATGACCATATCGCATGTGTGTGCCAGATCCCCCGGCTCAGCCCATGACTCCTACATCTTTAGGAACAGCATTGTTCCCCGGATGATGGAAAATCTGCTTCCCGAGCGTGCTTGGATTGTGGGTGAGTATACCTAGTGAAATGGCCTGCTATGTGTGTGACCTGCTGCCCTCTGCCTGTGCAACATTGCAATGTGTGTTAGTCATTCACAGGTGGTCTGCATGTCCCAGCTGTACATGGCTGCTGAGCCCACTACGGATTCCCAGGACCCCAGCTGACATAAGGTACAATGAGGCCCATGGCAGGACCCGTCGTGTCAACGAGCGGACTTTTGGCCTGCTCAAATCAAGATTCCGCTTCCTTGACAGGGCTGGAGGTGCACTGTCGTACTCGCCTGGGAAGGTCTGCAAGATCATTGTGGAATGCTGAATGCTGCACAACATGGCCATTTACAAGGGGATTCCCCTGCTCCTGGATGATGGTGAGGACCCAAGGCCCCCGCCTATTCAGGGACCTGAGGACAGTGATGACGACAGTGGAGATGAGCGAGGAGATGACATGCCTCAACAGCTCATCGCCTGCTATTTCACTTGAAGGTGGGTCACGAGGTACATTGTCTGGTGTGATTGCTGTTGTCGTGAAGGGCTATGTGCGGATGGTACAGACAGACGAATGTAGAGTCACCTGTGTGTGGAAATGTGACAGTGACATTTTACCTGTGAACATATATAGAACTCTGTTTGTTGACACTTGTTGCACATTGTGTTGTCTGCCTGTTGACTTATGTAGATGGTTGGTGTAGTGTTAAGTCTGTGATGCCACACTCACGCCAGTGACTGTTGTTCTGTTGTGCCTCCCTAGGTGCCTCGTAAATATTCAGGTCTACCTACTGCACATCTTTTGGATACATCATGGACATTTTGAACACTGTAAATATTGCACTAAAGACAAAGCTGCACCAATTGAAGTGTGTAAGGTATTTTATTGTTGACATGTGAGGGGTGCGGGCAGATTTACACGAAAGTGGTGATGGAGCAGTGAGTTGACAGTCCTGGTAAATGAGATGTAAGAGTAGACACCACATGGATGTGGTGACCCAGTCCAACAGACAGGTGCCATTGACAAGGCAGTGTGGGGAAGGAAAGTCCAAACAGTCAATGCAGTGGGGAAGAGGGTTGCCATCAGGGCTGGCTCCGTGACTGGTGTTTGGATGGTTCATTGCCTCCAGAGACTCCCAGTCTCTTCTTTGGATGCCCCCTTGGTTGCTTGGCTGGGGGGATCCTGCTGCATGGCCAGCAGTGTCTGAGGACTCACCCCTCTCTGTGGCCGCAGGGGAGGATGGTGCACTGTCATCTTGCAGCACAACAGAGGGGGGCAGAGGTGTTGTTTGGGATGCAGGCCTGTCCCTCAGTAACGCCACTTGCTGGCCCATGAGGTCTACCATTTGTCCAATGCGTGTGTTGATGCACCTCATCAGAAGGATGAGCTCGCGTAACAGTTCAGTAGACCGGCCACTTTGTCCCTGGACCTGTTCGTAGGCCCTGATGACTCTGTCGAAGTGGTCCAGGGATGGTGTGCCAACCTCCTGAGGCCTGGGGGTGACCCTGGCCCTCCCCCTGCCCTGCTGCCACGGACCTGTTGCCTCGCCACTGTGGGTCCCCGCACACTCTCCCTGCTGTCCACAGTTGTTGGGATGGGCTGGTAATCCCCTGGGACGGTACTGCAGGTGGCACTCATGGTGGTAGTGGCGAAGGTGGAGGCACAGGCCGTAACTGCAGGGGTCTGCTGTGCAGTTGTTATTGAAGGAGACGTGGTGGCGGGGAGGATGGGGAGGATGGGGACCTGGGACCTGTTGCACCCTGGCACACCAGATGGGCAGGCCTGGAGCTCATCGTCCAAAGTATCCTGGGAGTCTACATCCGAGACTACATGGACCGGGGGTGGAGACTGGCTCTGCTGGTCGTTGTTGTTGTCTTCAACAGTGAGTTCTTCGTCACCTGTGGATTAGATGGGTAATGGCAAATGTTGGGCACTGTGCAAGTATTCTGTTAGCTGCGTGTCATCTACTGTTTGTACACTACACATTTGAGAGATCTTCACTATTTTGATTAAGTGCAATACTGTGCCTCATTACATGGTGCAGAGGTACATCAATTACTCGTACATGTCAGGTATCGATGCATTGCATGCAATTGGTGCTGTGTGTAGTGATGCAGGTCTCCCACCCCCAAACAGCCAGCCCAGTGAAGATGGCTACCTACCTGTAAGTTTGTTTGGTGAATGATGCAATTGCTTCCAAGTGCTCCTGGGAGGGGGAGGGCTCTATCCTGCTCAGGTGTGGGACAGAGGGCATGGTGGTACTAGGAGTGTAGGCCTCCCTCCCCCATACAGGCCTCCCAAGCAAGATGGCTACCTACCTGTAAGATGAGGTTGAAGAATGCAATGGCTTCCATGTGCTCCTGGGTGGTGTAGGAGGAGGGCTCCATTTTGCTGGGGTGTGGAACAGGGGGCATGGTGGGAGTAGGAGTACAGGCCTCCCTCAACATACAGGCTTCCCAGTGAAGATGGCTACCTACCTGTAAGTTTGTTTGGTGCACTGCAATGGCTTCCAGGTGCTCCTGCGAGGGAGGTAGTGCTCAATGCTACTGGGGTGTGGGACAGGGCACATAGAGGGGGTAGTGATACAGGCCTCCCTCCCCCATACAGGCCTCACAGGCAAGATGGCTACCTATCTGTTTGGTGAAGGTGAACACTGCAATGGCTGCCACATGCTTGTGGGTGGGAGGGATTGCTCTAACATGCTGGGGTGTGGGACAGGGCGCATGGTGGGAGTAGTGGTACAGGCCTCCCTCCCCCAAACAGGCCTCCCAGGCAAGATGGCTACCTACCTGTTAGGTGAAGGTGAACACTGGAATGGCTGCCACATGCTTGTGGGTGGGAGGGAGTGCTCTATCATGCGGGGGTGTGGGACAGGGGGCATAGTTGGAGTAGTGGTACAGACCTCCCAAGCAAGATGGCTACCTACCTGTAAGGTGAGGGTGGACAATGCATTGGTTTCCAAGTGTTCCTGGGAGGGGGAGGGCTCTATCCTGCTCAGTTGTGGGACAGAGAGCGTGGTGGGAGTAGGAGTGCAGGCCTCCCTCGCACATAAAGGCCTCCCAAGCAAGATGACTACCCACCTGTAAGGTGAGGGTGGACAATGCAATGGCTTCCAAGTGCTCCTAGGAGGGGGAGGGTTCTATCCTGCTCGGTTGTGGGACAGAGGGCATGGTGGGAGTAGGAGTGCGGGCCTCCCTCCCACATACAGGCCCCCAAGGGAAAATAGCTACCTTCCTGTAAGTTTGATGAGGGTGATGCAATGGCTGCCACATGCTTGTGGGTGGGAGGGAGGGTTCCATCCTGCTGGGGTGTGGGACAAAGGCCATGGTGGGATTAGTAGTGCAGGCCTCCCTCCCACATACAAGCCTCCCAAGCAAGATGGCTACCTACCTGTAAGGTGAGGGTGGACAAACCAATGGCTTCCAAGTGTTCCTGGGAGTGGAGGGCTCTATCCTGCTGGGGTGTGGGACAGAGGGCATGGTGGGAGTAGTAGTGCAGGCCTCCCTCTCACATACAAGCCTCCCAAGCAAGATGGTTACCTACCTGTAAGGTGAGGGTGGACAATGCAATGGCTTTCAAGTATTCCTGGGAGGGGGATGGCTCTATCCTGCTGGGGTGTGGGACAGAGGGCATTGTGGGAGTAATAGTGCAGGCCTCCCTCCCACATACAAGCCTCCCAAGCAAGATGGCTATCTACCTGTAAGGTGAGGGTGGCCAATGCAATGGTTTCAATGTGCTTCTGGGAGGGAAGGGGTGCTCCATCCTGCTGGGGTGTGGTACAGAGGGCATGGTGGGAGTAGTGGTAGAGGCCTCCCTCCCCCAAACAGCCCTCCCAAGCAAGATGGTTACCTACCTGTAAGGTGAGGGTGGACAATGCAATGGTTTCCAAGTGTTCCTGGGAGGGGGATGGCTCTATCCTGCTGGGGTGTGGGACAGAGGGCATTGTGGGAGTAATAGTGCAGGCCTCCCTCCCACATACAAGCCTCCCAAGCAAGATGGCTACCTACCTGTAAGGTGAGGGTGGACAAACCAATGGCTTCCAAGTGTTCCTGGGAGTGGAGGGCTCTATCCTGCTGGGGTGTGGGACAGAGGGTATGGTGGGAGTAGTAGTGCAGGCCTCCCTCTCACATACAAGCCTCCCAAGCAAGATGGTTACCTACCTGTAAGGTGAGGGTGGACAATGCAATGGCTTTCAAGTGCTCCTGGGAGGGGGATGGCTCTATCCTGCTGGGGTGTGGGACAGAGGGCGTTGTGGGAGTAATAGTGCAGACCTCCCTCCCACATACAAGCCTCCCAAGCAAGATGGCTATCTACCTGTAAGGTGAGGGTGGCCAATACAATGGTTTCAATGTGCTTCTGGGAGGGAAGGGGTGCTCCATCCTGCTGGGGTGTGGTACAGAGGGCATGGTGGGAGTAGTGGTAGAGGCCTCCCTCCCCCAAACAGCCCTCCCAAGCAAGATGGTTACCTACCTGTAAGGTGAGGGTGGACAATGCAATGGTTTCCAAGTGTTCCTGGGAGGGGGATGGCTCTATCCTGCTGGGGTGTGGGACAGAGGGCATTGTGGGAGTAATAGTGCAGGCCTCCCTCCCACATACAAGCCTCCCAAGCAAGATGGCTACCTACCTGTAAGGTGAGGGTGGACAAACCAATGGCTTCCAAGTGTTCCTGGGAGTGGAGGGCTCTATCCTGCTGGGGTGTGGGACAGAGGGCATGGTGGGAGTAGTAGTGCAGGCCTCCCTCTCACATACAAGCCTCCCAAGCAAGATGGTTACCTACCTGTAAGGTGAGGGTGGACAATGCAATGGCTTTCAAGTGCTCCTGGGAGGGGGATGGCTCTATCCTGCTGGGGTGTGGGACAGAGGGCGTTGTGGGAGTAATAGTGCAGGCCTCCCTCCCACATACAAGCCTCCCAAGCAAGATGGCTATCTACCTGTAAGGTGAGGGTGGACAATACAATGGTTTCAATGTGCTTCTGGGAGGGAAGGGGTGCTCCATCCTGCTGGGGTGTGGTACAGAGGGCATGGTGGGAGTAGTGGTAGAGGCCTCCCTCCCCCAAACAGCCCTCCCAAGCAAGATGGTTACCTACCTGTAAGGTGAGGGTGGACAATGCAATGGTTTCCAAGTGCTCCTGGGAGGGGGATGGCTCTATCCTGCTAGTGTGTGGGACAGAGGGCATTGTGGGAGTAATAGTGCAGGCCTCCCTCCCACATACAAGCCTCCCAAGCAAGATGGCTACCTACCTGTAAGTTAAGGGTGGACAATGAAATGGTTTCCATGTGCTTCTGGAAGGGATGGGGTGCTCCATCCTCCTGGGGTGTGGTACAGAGGGCATGGTGGGAGTAGTGGTACAGGCCTCCCTCCCCCAAACAGGCCTCCCAAGCAAGATGGCTACCTACCTGTAAGGTGAGGGTGAAGAATGCAATGGCTTCCATGTGCTCCTGGGTGGTGTTGGGGAGGGCTCCATCTTGCTGGGGTGTGGGACAGGGGGCATGGCGGGAGTAGGAGAACAGGCCTCCCTCCACATACAGGCCTCCAAGGGAAGATGGCTACCTACCTGTAAGGTGAGGGTGTATAATGCAATAGCTTCCAAATGTTCCTGGGAGGGGGGGCTCTTTCCTGCTCAGGTGTGGGACAGAGGGCATGGTGGGAGTATGAGTGTGGGCCTCCCTCCCCATACAGGCCTCCCAAGCAAGATGGCTACATACCTGTAAGGTGAGAGTGACTAATGCAATGGCTTCCATGTGCTCCTGGGTGGTGGGGGGGAGGGCTCCATCTTGCTTGTGTGTGGGACAGGGGGCATGGTGGGAGTAGGAGTAAAGGCCTTCTTCCACATACTGGCCTTCCAGTGAAGATGGCTACCTACCTGTAAGTTTGTTTGGTAAAAAGCAATGGCTTCCAGGTGCTCCTGCGAGGGAGGTAGTGCTCAATGCTACTGGGGTGTGGGACAGGGCACATAGAGGGGGTAGTGATACAGGCCTCCCTCCCCCATACAGGCCTCACAGGCAAGATGGCTACCTATCTGTTTGGTGAAGGTGAACACTGCAATGGCTGCCACATGCTTGTGGGTGGGAGGGATTGCTCTAACATGCTGGGGTGTGGGACAGGGGGCATGGTGGGAGTAGTGGTACCGGCCTCCCAAGCAAAATGGCTACCCACCTGTATGGTGAGGGTGGACAATGCAATGGCTTCCAAGTGCTCCTGGTGGGGGAAGGCTCTATCCTGCTCAGGTGTGGGACATGGGGCATGGTGGGAGTAGGAATGCGGGCCTCCCTCCCACATACAGGCCTCCCAAGCATGATGGCTACCTACCTGTTAGGTGAGGGTGAACATTGCAATGGCTTCCAACTGCTTGTGGGTGAGGGAGTGATATTTCCTGCTGGGGCATGGGCCAGGGAGCATGGTAGGAGTAGTGGTACAGGCTGTCTATGCTCATGCTCCCATGGTAATATTGCTGGCTATGTTTAGGGTAAATGGGGGTGAGTGAAGGTTGGATCTGTGAGACAGGTATTTGTGGGTGTGTGGTGGGATTTGTCTTGGGTGATGTGGGCTTTTGTTTGTGCAAGACAGTACATATCGGTGAGTTGGTTAACATTTATGTGTACTTACCAGCCTCCACTCCCCCGGATACTCCTGTGAGACTCTCAAGATGCAGTATGGCAAACACCTTCTCCTCACATGGTGTGAATGTTTTCTGTGGGATAGGAGGGCCACTGCCAGTCTGGTTAGCCAGCTCCCAGTTCTTTCTCCTCCTCTCTTTGACAACCCTCTTGAGATCATACCACCGCTTCATGATCTCCTTCTTGGATCGCGGGGTGGTCCCCACTGCATTGACCCTTTGTACTCTCCTTTCCCACATTTGTGTCCTCGTGGCTAATGGTGTCTGTTGGACCAGGCTACCAAACAGTTGTGGTTCCACTCTGACTATCTCCTTAACCATGACTGTCAACTCACTCTCTGTGAATTTGGGCATTTACTGTGATGGCACGGTGTTTGGTGTTTGGAGTGTTTGTGAGTGCAGGGGTGTGGGTGATGGGTGTGGTGTGTTTTTGTGCGAGGTGCGTTATGTGCTGGGGAATTGTTGGTGCTGGTGTGATGGTGGTGGTGGTGGTGGTGGGTATTCTGTATTGTCTTGCCTCTCATGTCAGGTCTGGTGTGTGCCCTTCACTTCTGGAGTGTTGCACAGGATTATGGTCAGTGAAGGGGCTGGTTTTATACTCAGCTGTGTGGGTGTGTCATAATGGGGTATTGTTGTCAGGTGTGTTGTGGGAGTTGTCCTGGAAAATGTATATTTTTGCTTGGCACTTATTGATTTATTTCATTTGGAAGTGTTTTGTGTATTTGCGGGGCATGGCTACATTTTTTGTGTGTAATGTTTGCCTTTGTTGTGGTGTTTTTACATCGTCCGCCATGTTTTATGAGGATTCTTTGCTGTGGTGGCCATGCTGCAGCTCTCCCGCTGGCTCTCCCATTCACTGCAGTGTGCGACTGCAGCGGTCGGAAACAGCCGTTCGTACCGCTTGACCATCAGGGATATACTAATTTCCTGTGCGATGTCTCCACTTTGCTTGAGGCGGGTTGTAGATTTCTTGCTGTGTTTCCGACCGCCGTGGTCGGTTTTTGGACGTCACTGCCCATGTAGGGCGGTTTTTGTTGGCCCGCTACCGCAGCGGTCAGTCTTTTTTGGCGGTTGTTCCTAATTTGACCGCCGGTTTATACGTGGTCCCGGCGGGCGGTTGTTTCCTGCCTCCATGGCGGTCGGGGAGGTTTTCTTACCGCCATCCTAATGGGGCCCTAAGACATTTTTAATCAAACAGAATCCAAAAAGCCCTGTTTTTTACTTGGTACCGAAGATTCAGAAGGATCGCAGAGCTCCACCATTCAGACCAATTGTGCCTACATGAGGAAGGTTACATGAGCCCATAGGTAAACTTTTGGATAGATATTGACAACCCAGTGTGAGAAACATGAAGACCTATGTAAAAGACACAACTGATTTCTTACTAATACTACAGAATGTAACACAGAAGAAACCATCTTTCTATGCACAGCTAATATTAAATCTTTGTATACCTCAATCCCACATCTGCTGGGCATTGAAGCCATAGAACATGCATTGCTAAACTGATTTAGAACAAGAAATGCAAGTATTTCTTATGGAACTAGTCCACTTCACCCTGTATCAAAGCTATTTTCAATGGAAAAATGACTGGTACCTCCAACTAACTGGTACATCAATGGGCAACTGTACTGTGCCAGCATACATCAATCTCTTCATGCAGAAATTTGAGGAAGACCATATCCTATCACAACTACCATGGAAAAATAAAACTAAACTGTTTTTGCGATATATAGATGATATTCATTTAGTGGAATGGCACCCAACACAAACTCACTATGGCTTTATCTAGTGTCCTGCACCCCTTACAAAAACCACCCAATTCTACGGGAACAAAGATAAATCCCAGTTCTCCTCCTTAGCACCCGTCGTCACCACCTATCATAAATACCGGTGGTGGCAGACAAAAACCAGGGAAGAAGGTGGGAAGAAAAAACAAAAGACCAAGATAGTCTGGACCAGCACTGGTGTAATGCTCCCTTCCTCTGTATGGACTGGGACCCAAGGGCAACCTACAAAAAGCAACAGAAGACAGGTTAATACCACAGAACTATATTCATTTGCACTAGATTAGGCATAACACTTGGGTGACAGAAAAAACAGTCTTACCCCTTGTACAGATTCCGACTGCTGTATCCTCAAGCCGTAGGTACTGTCCCAATTAAACGTCCTCAGCACAGTCTTTTTCTATTTCCAATCTTTATTTCGGCCATTTGGCCATAAAAGATGAACAATACACATATACATCACAGATAAATCAATTCATAAAGGGATAAAACCATTGGAATGCATATACAAGGAATACTATAAAAACTGTGCATCTAGAATTTTAAGAAGGACCCAACATCTTTAAAATACGGTTACGCGTATGCCAATCCTTAGTAAAAAATATTTGTTAATGCGAAAACAGTTGGGCCAGAGACATCAGATTTTAAAATCCTATACATTGGTGCATATTCCCTACAGCCCATGTTCCTAATCAATGGGAGGAGCCAGTATTTTCTAGCTACCTTGTAGGCTGGGCAGAAGAAAGCCACGTGTAGGTCGGTTTCCTCCATGGCATCACAAGCCGGACACTGCTTAGTGGTAGGGGACGATGACCAAGTGCTTGTAAAGGACCGGAAGGGCACGTGCCGTATCTCCATTGGAGAAACAGCTTTCTAGCGAGTACAGGGGAAATGGGATCCAATACCTTCTCAAACCTATAAAGGTCCTTGCTTTGCAAAAACACAGAAGATAGAGACCCTTCTGCCTGTGTAGCTTGGGCCCTAGCCAATTTTTGTTCATGGTATATATTAGCCAGGGACCTTTTAGAGATGTTTAATGCGGCATTCGCTGGCTCCGTCCATAAGTCAGGGAGCCCTAATTCCATACAAGTGACTTGGATGTTTTTGACCCAGGGGATGCGCAGCGCTTTTGGATGGTTCAATAATTCGACCAATTCCGCCCTGTATTCTGCAAGGTCATTACTGCTCCACAGCCTACGCCAGAAGGCTATAGGTCTCAGGCTTATTTCATCGGCTAGCGGTCGTAGGCCCAAATCAAGCCTCAAGGGGAGGAGCGGGGTACTGGGCGGGAGTGCGGCTATCTGTCTTAAAAACTTGTTTTCCGTTAATGACAGACTCCGACAAGGTGTATGACCCCACAATTCCGCCCCATACATAATCGCTCCCCTGGCCTGGGCCTTGTATATCTGGATTAGTGCCCCCAATGGGCGGTATGATGAACCAGTCATCATCCGGGCAATACCGCCAGTAGTTTGTGTAAGTTTGAGGTTTGCCCTACTCTGGTGGGATCCCCAAGACATGGTTTCGTTAAGAGTCACACCAAGATATTCGAAGGTGGCTACTCTCTCGAGTCGTACAGCTCAAAGTTGCGGGTTCGACCGCAATTTTTGGTTCGGGTTCAAAACCATGAATTTGGTTTTTGCCGCGTTAATTTCTAGCCCCCTGTCAATACAGAAGGCTACAAAGGAATGAAGGATCCTCTGTATCCCCATTGGGGTTTTGGATAGCAGCAGGGTGTCGTCCGCAAACATAATTGCGGGCACCCTGCTGCCATTCAATTTGGGGGCGTCAGTATAGTCAGTGGCATTCAGGTGGGCGATTACCCCGTTGACGAAGAGGCAAAACAGGGTCGGTGCCAACACACAACCCTGTCTTACCCCCCGGTCAACGGGGAATCTATCGGTCAATTCCCCCGACCTCCCACATCTCACTCGGGCGTAATTATTGTGATGCAGCCTCTGTAAGATTAGTAGGATGTCCGGGGGAACGCCCATCTCTGCCAAGACGCTCCAAAGTTTCCCCCTAGGCACCAGGTCGAAGGCGGCCCGTAAGTCCACAAAAATTGTGTACAGACTACCGCCCTCGAATTTTGCTGCCCTCCAATAAATAAGGTTCAATCTGAAAACCTGGTCCACTGTGGATACCCCCCTCCTAAATCCCGCCTGGTAGGGACTAAGGGCACCCACCTCCTCCATCCAATCCTGGAGCCGATTCAGCAAAACCCTACCAAACAGCTTCTGTGCTACGTCTATTAAACTGATGGGTCTGTAGTTGGCTGGGAGCAGAGGCGAGCCCTTTTTGAAGATGGGGACCACCTCTGCCCCCAGCCAAGTACTAGGGATCTCCATGCCGCCAAGGACTCCATTGAAAAGGGCAGTGAGGTAGGGTGCCCAGACAGTGGGCTCCTGTTTAAACATATCCCCAGGTAAGCCATCCAGTCCCGGCGCCTTTCCAGAAGCCAGACCTGAGATGGCAGCAGTGACCTCACCCAGCGTTATTGGCTCCCCCTCGTAGCCCGGCCAGCCCACCTCAGTGCAGGAGATTCACCCGGCTCAGAGCTGTATAAAGACTGGAAGTGTGCCTGCCACACCCCTGGAGCAATGTTGGGCTCTAATGCCGATTGTTGTAGGTTCCCCGACCCCCCGCTCACTATCCTCCAAAACAGTCTTTTGAGTCAAACTGCACAAACATGTTTTAGGAGTACTGGTATTCCAAGAAAATAAAAATACACCTTCTTTTTAGTTTCAAAATGAATAAAGGAACTGGGGGATAAGCCAAACACACAGCAAAAAAATCCTTCTTGAATCTCAAAAAGGGAAGGATACTACAGTAGGTAATCCCTAAAGCGGTGCACCCCTTGCAGACACAAGATATTCCACTAGACCCTCAGATCCTTACTGGACCAAAGGAGAACTCCAGGCCATGGATAAAAGAAAAAGCAGAAGGGAATTTGAGGATTACATGAAGGAACGTAGCCGCATTTCTTTTCCTCTGTAACACAACTACACCTGCAATAGTAGTTGCGACAGAAAATCGTAATCCACACTAAGTTGTAAAAAATAGAAAAAAAGAACATTGTCATTAAAAAACTACCGCAGACAATTCCTAAAACGAAATGTCCCTAGATTCCAAGGATCCAACGTAGGCTTCATAGTCCAGAATACCGGTGTTTGGCACTCTCAATCCAACAAACAGGAAGCCAGGCAAAACTCGAGATGTCAGGAAGTTCCGGGAATCCCCAGGGTAATAGGCATAGACCTTCAGGGTCACAGGACCGAGCAGGAAACCAAGCATTAATCAGGTGCAGGCAGGGAGCTCATATACTCTGCATAAACCCCGCCTAACTCCAAGTGCATGCCCAATCAAGCACGCATGGCAGGTAAACAGGATGACTAGTGGAGGTAAGAGATCACCGCTCCCAGCAGTACCTCCCCCAAATGCCTCCCCACAGGTCTAGGCTTGCTAGGATGGCGAAGTTGGAACAATCGAACCAATCTAGGGGCATATACATCACCCGCTGACTCTCAGGTACGATCTCCAGGACCATAGCCCTTCCAGTCAATGACATAATAAAGCCTCTTTCTCCTTCTCCTAGAATCCAAAACAGCATGTACCTCAAATTCCTCATGACCATCCACCAACACAGGAGGGGGAGGGGGCAATGACAGGGAGGTGTTAATATATGGCTTCAACAAAGAGGTATGGAATACTGGATGTATGCGATACTCATCCCACAAAACCAGCCTCATAGCCACAGTATTGATTACTTTACGTATACAGAAAGGTCCCACAAATCTTGGTTGTAATTTCCTTGGCCCGTCTAACCTCAAATTCTTTGTGGGCAACCACTCCATATCCCCCACTGCTTACGAAGGGGCAGGACTCCTATGCTTATCTGCCTGCTTCTTCATACTCTCCTTGGTGGCTAATAAATGTTCCTGTGCGTTTTCCCACATGGCCACCAAAGAGCGACTCAAAGTATCCAGTGCAGAGACCCTCTCAGTTGGTTGGATAGGTATAGCCCTAGGGTGAAATCCTGAGGAACAAAAGAAGGGGGTCATACCCAGAGCAGAATGCAAGCTGTTATTGTATGCAAACTCAGCTAAGGATAGCGCCAATAACCAATCACAAGATAAGGTGGTTGACAGACAACGGATATACTGTTCCATCGTTTGGTTAGTACGTTCTGTTTGCCCTTCCGATTGAGGATGGTACGCAGAAGACAAACATACTTCCATCCTCAAAGAGGAACACAACTCAGTCCAGAAATGCGACAAAAATTGCGGGTCCCTATCAGACAAAATAGCTTATGGCAAACCATGTAACCTCACACTATGAGAGATGAATACTTCTGCCATTACCCAGGCACTAGGTATCTTCAATAAAGGGATGAAATGTGCTGTCTTAGTGAATAGATCTACCACCACGAGAACGGCAGTGTAGCCCTCCACTTCAGGAAAGTGGGTGAAGTGGATTTAACAACCCAGCAGGGTGAGTATGTGTTGCTTTACTAACTGTATAAACCAGACAGGACCCCACAAACACCTGCAAATCACGGCCGACCATCTCCCACCAAAACCAGTATAAACACATTTCCTTGGTCTTATGAATTCCAGGATGGCCAACCAAAGAGGATGAATGACACCACGTGAGAACTCATTGCCTCAATTCAGGTGGTATGAACATGCATCCGTCATGATATAACAGCCCCTCCCATAGTTCAAACAAGGGATCTGTCAGCCATGGGGTCAGATCTGTCTTTCCCACCTGTACCTGTACGGACTCAAGAAACTCCCCCTCAGAAGTTCCACCCACGATTTTCTCCGCAGGAATTATTAGCCGAGCCTCTAACCCTACCTCATCCTCCCTGGACCCACCATGGATCCAGGACAGTGCATCAGACTTCACCTGTTGTGCTGCAGGTCTGTATGTGATAACAAAGTCATGCTCACTGAAAAACAATACCCATCGCATCTGCCTAGGGGTTAATGCCCGTGCTGACCGGAAAAAGTTTTTATGATCCGTATAGATCATAACGGGGTGTCTAGCCCCCCACAGATGATGTTGCCATTCATCAAAAGACAACTTAATTGCCAAACGCTCCCTTTCCGCAATTGTATAATTACGTTCTGCAGGTAACAACGTCTTTGAGAAGAATGCGATGGGGTGCATAAAACCAGTTTCCACATCTCTTTGGGATAATACACCAGCTACTGCATACATAGAGGCATCTACTTCCACATAAAAAGGCAGTGCCAGGTTCGGATGTATCAAAACACGAGCAGAGGTAAATCTCTCTACCAATAATGCCAAAGCTGCCTGAGCCAACTGAGACCAAATAAATGGAACTCCTTTCCTCAGCAAGGCAGTCAGAGGAGACACAATATGCCAAAAATGGGATATAAAACGCCTATAAAAATTGGCGAACCCCAACAGAACCTGTATCTCACAAACGTAGGTGGAGGCCAAAAAATTATTGCCTCTATCTTACGGGGATCCATCTTGATCCCATCAGCAGACACAAGAAATCTGGTAATTTTACAACGTCCTTGATAATACGCCCCTTGGTGCTTAGGAGATCTACCCGGATGTGTCCCCCAAAGAAGTGGGATTACGAGCAGCTCACTATTATTTTGTGCTCCGGAGCACATTCTTTCTTTACATTTTAATTCAGCATTCTTACTTGGCCTTCAGCCCTGTTAGAAGGAGTGGTAAAATAATAATGACAACATGGCATTAATGTGTTACTTTGCACCTGCATGCCTGCATACACCTAGGTATCCATTTTGGAATTTCTTTTCTTTTTAAGAAATCCATTCCAAGATAGCATGCGATATGTCTGTATACATATGCATGAGTCACGATGCACTGGCAGCCATTGTTGACAGTTGCTAATGCCATTGCAAACATGCATTAGAAAAGCTCTGTGTATTGAGTTAAGACTTATTGGTCTGCCTTTTGTTGTATTAATGGAAGGTCAGGGTCTGTTCATGATGTTATCCTCAATTGTACAATTGTGCACACATATGAAAATGAGCTTAAAGATTGTGACATTGAAGAAAAGACATTAGACACTGTAAGTGTTACCTAAACGATAGCTAACTATCTGTGATTGTCTTTACTGCCTACCAAGAACATTCTCCATCATCTCAGACCCGTGACTTCCCCCATATCCTTCATGCTCTCTGTTCTAATAACTGCTTTTCTTTGTCTGTTTCAACTGCTAGTTTACACGATCCTTAATGGCAATTTTGGTTTAATTATAGACAGTTTGCCTGCTTACTCTACTGCATTTCTCCTTTTTGAAACCATGAGTATCATGGCACTTACAAAATTAAAAAATAATTGAACTGTGCCTCTTTCTCTCTTTCTCTTACTATATCTCTGAAAGAAAGCAGAGGTTTAAGTGACATTATAGTTAGGTATGCTAATAATTAGCTTAAACAAAAACAAAGGGGCATATTATCAAGGACGGGCGATACATTATCGCCGCTTTTATCGGCAGGAAACTGCCGAGAAAGCGGTGATAATGGACTTGATAATTTGCTCTAAGAATTCCTATCGAAGCCCATGTTAAATGTCTTCACATCTAACATGGGCTTCAATAGGAATTCATAGAGCATATTATCAAGCCCATTATCGCCGCTTTATCGGCAGTTTCCTGCCGATAAAAGCGGCGATAATGTATCGCCGTCCTTGATAATATGCCCCAAAAACCTTAGAAAAAACTGATAAAGACCTAAGTGAAGTTAAAAAAAAATGAAATTCACAAGTTAGAGTTATTGTTTCTAACTTGTGGCCCTTCCATCCACTGCTTACGAATTCACGTATTAAATCACCTATGCCATGTTTAAACCAGGACGGGTAGCCAACTGCCCGCTGGGCATGGCTGAAGGCTGTGCACCCTGGGTGTCGGCCAAGGGCACAAATGCCCTTCCTCCCTCCTCAACTCACATTTCATTTACGATATCATGGTACCCCTGCGGTACCGGGGATCAAACTTCAGTGGCTGCTCCCAATAAAGGATTGCTGTAATTCACAGGAGTGCTGCGCCGGGTCCTGCACTAGTACTGCAGTAGTTGTGGCACAAATATTTTCTTTAATTTTTGGCCACTGGGTCAAAGTGCCTCTGGATAATCCTTTAGAAGTGCCTGAGAGTCAAGGTTTCCTGCCCCGTTATGCTACTTATCCTAAACAAATTCAGCACATACAGCCCACATGCTTGATTCCAGTGATGATGGCTGCATCATTTTCCCCTGGGTTGTGGCCAACCAGTCAGATCTCTTGGTACCAGAGAACAAGTACTGGTCCTGCAGCTCTGATATGTGTGAAAGGAGAAACAACTCTTGCACATGAGACAGGAGTGATCAAAGAAAAAAATATACACATTTTTAATCAAACAGAATTCAAAAAGTCCTGTTCTGTACCTGGTACCGAATATTCATATGGATCTGAGAGCTCCACCATTCAGACCAATTGTGTCTACACGAGGAAGTTTACATGAGCCATAGGTCAATTTTTGGATAGATATTCACAACCCAGTCAAACCAAAAAACACCAGAATGGTGGTAGTTTCCAGATTCTCAACATTGAGCAACACATTTAAAAGAATAATTAAATGACAATGGCCAATGTTGACAATAGAACCGGATTTTAACACAGCGTTTTCACAACCACCACTATTCGCATACACCAGAAGTAAAAATCTGGGAGAAATCCTGAAGCATCAACAGACAGATAACCTGCTACCGTAGGGCACGAGACCCTGCTTGAATGGCAACAACTGCAATACTGTAATACAAGGAACTAACATACAACATCCGATAAAAGGCTACAAAATTAAACTACGAGTCACAGCCACATGTGACATATCAAATGTCATATGTATGCTTAAATGCCCATGTGGAAAAGTATACGTGGGTAAAAAAGATCGCAAGATCAAAACACGCATCAATGAGCACAAATAGAATATACGGACTAAGAATATGAAATCTACAGTAACAACATATTTTATGGAACAACAACATAACATATCTCAACTCAAATTCCAGGTTCTTGAGGTGATTCACAAAATTGAAGGAAGAGACAACAACAAATATCTGTTAAAAAGAGAAAACGTTTGGATTATGAAACTCCAATCATTGAAGCCGCTGTCAGGACCCAGAGACCTGCTCATGTGCTTGGTAGCGTAATATCAACCAAAGCATACCCGGGATTGTATGGTGCCTATTCCTGGTCAGAACTAGTGAGGTTCAGGAGAGTTAAGATGGCCGCTCTAGTGCCCACACCTCGGAACGGGTGGCGGTCTAGACTTTTCTGTGCAGCTGAGGAGAAGTGAGGTGACGCGCGCGCGCTCTGCTGCCTGCGCACTTCACCACAGTCAACCGCCGGAGCAGACCGAATTGAAGAAGCCCTTGGTCAACTTAGCATTTCCCTAGTTTTGCCCTCATAGTTCGTGTACCAAATTTAGAGTAGAAGTCACTGTGAATGGTAAAGTCGAAAACTCGGCGCGTTTATTCCAGCGCGAGTCAGAAAGCGGAGTTTGTTTGAGACGACGGCGTCAGGAGCAGAAGCGCTTCCGACGCTATCAACTGAAGAGGCAGAGTAACGTTGTCCTGGAGAGTTGAATTCACGCGGACAACAATGCTTGTGTGCAGTAGCAGCTTCACCCCTATACAGAGCTAAGTGAAGACATTAAAATACTGACATCGATTGCTAGATTCGAAAACTTACCTTGTCACCAAGATACTGTGCATTTTCTTAAAAAACAGACAGAATACAGAAGAGAAAAGCATTAGAAATTAATACAAAAGAATAAAAGACTTAAGCATGGTATATGTATAATATGTAAATAAGCACCTGCAAGATAATCCATTTTTGGTGAAACATTTTCACAAGACCTGCAAAGAAAATAAAAAAGAACAGAAATTAGAAGAAGTGGTTGCAGATATTGTACAGTCCAATAGCCACTGAGAATAAGATGACAGACCCCAGATAAGGAACATCTCTTCTAGTTAGTGAAGTAAGTGCACTTACTACATTAGATTATAGAAAGTGTAGGCGTCAGGACACCCAATACTAACCTGTTGTTTATTCTGAATAGTACAACTAACCAGAGGAGGAAGTTATCTCACAACTAAGAAAACGAAGAGAAGCAAAAGTCCAGTATAGCCAGGGTGGGTGAAGTATTAATATAAATAGAAGTTTTACAAATGAGAGGAGGTAGAGTGTGTAGTATAATGGTGTATTAACGTACAGGTTCCAGAGAAAGAATAGAGAACGCTTGCAAGTAACTGAAGAAAGAAACCAATTCTGGACCAGTCTTTTCTCTGTTTGTTATTTTATCCAATTCCCCCGTCCCTTGAGGTAATGACTGGAAGGTTCTGTTAAAAGACCTTGAGGCATTGCCCAGAGGGATTTGGGACCTAGCATCTCTGTTCCTGTGCAAGACCCGGTAAGAGAACGTAATTTGTAGTTTTCAAGTTCTGACAGAGTGAAGTGCCCAAGTTGCCTTCGCACCCGAACAGAGATGGCAGAAGGAATTGATGTACAATCTTTAGGAACCATCCTAGATGCTATACAGAAAGAATTGGGAGCAGTAAGGGAAGAAAATCGTAACCTTAGACAAGAGGTAGTCAGCGCTAGGAAAGAAACTGCTGAACTAGCGCTAAGATTAAGACAGACTAGTAGTCTAGAGAGAGAGGCGATGAATCCTGTATTAGAAGCCACAAATAGATCAACTACGCAGGTCATTCATTCTCTGTCCCTAGTTATACCCTTAGCAGCCCCAGAGAGATTTAATGGGGATCTGCAGAAGGCGCAAATATTTCTTTCCCAATGCTCCTTACATTTTATGTGCCGCCCTTCTATATTCCCTGATGCGCAGTCTAAAGTGGCCTTCATACTCTCCTATCTGAGTGGGGATGCAGCCTCATGGTCTATGCCTTTAGTTACCCGGGAGGATCCTTTGTTGAGGAACTTCGAGGAATTTAAACAAGAATTCCTTCGGATATTTGACAGGCGATGAATATCTCAAGTGGTGGATAACGAACTACTCGACCTGCGGCAAGGAAATCGAGATCTAATTGCGTACTTGGCCCAGTTTAATAAGCTGGTTGTGGAGACTAACTGGCCAGAAAGCAAGAGAGCGGCCGTGTATTATCGCGGATTAAGAGATGAATTAAAAGACACCTTAGTTCAGATTCCAAATCGACCAACAGAAATCTCAGCTCTAATAGATTTGGTCTTGGAGATAGATTTCCGCCAGGGAGAAAGAAGAGGAGAAAAGAAAAAGGACTTTAGAACGATAATCCCCAGATTTGATCGAGCTCGACCGGAAAGCACAAGAAGTTCGGACACCCAATCTGGAACTGAACCAATGCAAATTGGAACGATAAGAGGGCCTCTATCTAAGGAAGAGAAGGACAAGAGAAGAGCTAGCAACTTGTGTATGTATTGCGGATCCAATGGGCATTTTTTTAGGAATTGCCCGAAGAAACCCAAGAGCACCTTCAAGCCGAAGGAAAACTAATGGCACCACCTGTGGATGGAGTTGAACAGGTGGGTGCGATCTCAGAAAAGACTCCACAGGAACATCAGGTAGCGAATACGTTGCAATCGGCGGCTCCGCATTTGAATCTGTCTATGGAAGTGAGATTCAGACAAACGACCCTGACAGATGTATCGATCATGATAGATTCAGGAGCCATCGGGAATTTCTGCGATTTGAGATTTGCGGCCAAGGTGGGCATTCAAGCCATCCAGAAGATAAAGAGTGAGCCTGTCCGGGCAGTGGATGGAACCAACCTTTCGTCTGGACCAATAGTAAGCCACACCGAACTAATTCAATTGATTTCAAGTGATGGTCACAAAGAAAAGATCCAGTTCAATTTAATCGATGCCCCACAGTTTCAGTTAATTCTTGGTCTCCCGTGGCTTACAGAACACAAACCAGCTATCGACTGGAGTTCCAGGACCATCGTGATGGACTCAAGTTATTGTCGCAAAAATTGTTTTGGCATAAAAGAAAAGGCCTTGGAGAGCAATCCCGTCTTGTCTCTATGTTCAATTGGGCATTCTATGTGCGTGATAAATGTCCAAGAAATTCCTGAAGAGTATAAGGAGTTCAAAGAAGTGTTCAATGAGGTGGAGGCTGAACAACTACCTCCACACCGGCCCTATGACTGTAAGATAGAATTGGAGCCAGGTTCGAATCTACCCTGCAGCCATGTGTTATGTTAACGTCCTCAGGATCGGTTTGTTGTATAGTATGCCCACCTCTAGATCGAATCAACGCCTGGATAGCCGTAACGGCACAGAGCATTGAGAAGATCAAGCGAGGGGTAAAAAGAAGAAATATATCAGGGAAGGAAAGGAAGGGGACAGCAGGGAGGGAGATCTGGAAAACTTAAACAGAGCATATATATCATACACTGTTTGCACCGGGACTAAGAACACATTTATAACCACCATATAGGAGATATACCTGAAAAGGAAAATAACGCTCTTGAAGATGTGCAGAGGTATCTGGCAGCTTAGAATTGTTGCGGTGTAACTATAGCAAATACAAAAACATAGAACGGATATAAGACCATTGTACATTCCTTCCTTTGCTTGCTATAACATGTTCCATAGAGATAAGAACCCTCCTAAGTATCCCCTATGAAGTACCTCACAGGGATAGAGTGTAACCATACACCTCCTGAACCCCTGTTAAGTAGAAGGGTACATACAAAAGTTAACACCAGAAACACAATGTATAAACACGCTGCCACCTCTACATGCAGTGTAAGGTACAAAGAAAACAAAACACTGGAATTCCCCTGGAAATCCGATTAACACAGATAATGCTTCTTATCCGGTTTCAGAAACCAATCCAAAGTATATGCATCCAAAGGAAAAATCCCACAGGTTAGTGTACTCTCAGCACACCAGAACACTATAGCTGAGGAGCTGCTCCGTTGGCCGAAAACGCCAACCGAGCCAAATCCAAGGTAAACAAACAGCAACCCAAAAGTCAAGGTAACAGCCGTTACCGAGCAGCGCAACACAAAACTATAATCTGGAAACTCAGCGATCCCGCTGAGAAACGCTGTGGTGCCAGGCACCCTTACCCCACCAGGCGATCGCAGAGAACGCAAAGGATCACGGGAACGGTAGTTTCCGCCCAGGGCGTGCCGGGTATTGTAGTTCGGTCAGCTCGCGATCTTGACAGTACATCCCCCCTTTCAACAGAGGACGTCACGGACCAGGTTTGGATGGCCATCTCCTATGGAAAGCAGAGACCAAACCCGGAGCATGAATCCCCAGAGCTGGTTCCCACGAATTTTCCTCGGGCCCATACCCCTTCCACGACACCAGATACCACAATTTACTCCTCCGATATTTGGAATCCAGTATTCTTCTGACCTCATACTCCAGTTCACCCTGCACCACCAGAGGAGGGGGACGATGCTTTCCCTTGGAGTGTGAAGGCTTCAACAATGAAACGTGAAACACTGGATGAATGCGTAAATGGGAAGGGAGTTTCAACTTCACCGCCACCGGGTTCACGCGTTTCAACACAGTATAAGGCCCAATGTATCTAGGGTTGAAAACGCTGTGTCTCCTGAAGCGCAGATTTCTCGTGGATAACCACACCTCATCACCCTTACAGTACAATGGACCTTGTCTCCGATGTTTATCAGCCGCAGCCTTGTACCTGAGTTTCACCGCTTGCAACTGTTCCTGCGCTTTGGACAATGTGTCTCTGATGTGTTCCACTCTTTGAGCCACCGCAGGAAGTAGAGACTCAGCTCTTGGGTGTACAAAGGGAAGAAACCGGGGGTACCTGCCATACACACAGTAAAAGGGTGTATTCTTGGTAGAACTGTGCGTGGCGTTGTAGGTCACTTCAGCTTACCATAAATAGTCCACCCAGTTCTCCTTACTGTTATCCACATAGCACCTCAAATACTGTTTGAGGGTCTGATTCAACCGCTCAGTTTGGCCGTCTGTTAGCGGGTGAAAACTAGTGGAAAGGGCTGTGTCGATATGTAATGAGGAACACCATTTCCTCCAGAACTGGGCAGTAAACTGTGAGCCTCGGTCAGAGACTATAACACTCGGGAAGCCATGTAGCCTCACCACGTTGCTCATGAGAAGTATTGCCAATTGACCTGCCGAAGGCACCTACTTCCAGGCCACAAAATGCCCCATCTTTGTCAGGTAGTCAACCACCACCAGAATTGCCGTACATCCCCGGTCCGTAGGAAGACCCACAATGAAGTCCACCGAAATCCTATCCCAAGGACTCGAGGGAGTAGGGAGTGGCTGCAGCAAGCCCTGCGGCCGTGAGTGGTCAGATTTCATGCTTGCACATTTTACACATGCGGACACCCATCGCTCAACATCAGGCCTCACAGAAGGCCACCAGAATTGCCGCAGTATGCGTTCCAAGGTCTTAGCATACCCCAGGTGACCCGCACATGGCGACTCATGGCACCACACGTAGACTCGTTTCCTCAAGACCAACGTAGGCACCAACTACCTGTTATGACACATCGGCAGGCCCTCATGCACCTTCCATTCCGGGTGTCTACCAAGCCATGTCCTCCAGATGAAGGAGTTTACCCCCTTCTTGACATCTCTCAGGAATGTATCAGGCTGCATAGCACATACCACTCTGTCCGGCTCCACGATACTAGCCTTGTCCTTCTCCCCCCACGTGGTTACCATCGACTGGCGAGTAAGAGCATCCGCCTTCCGATTGTCTGCCCCTGGGCGGAACGTGATGATAAAATTGAAGCCAGAGAAAAACATCATCCACCTGAGTTGTCTAGGCGTGAGATGACGTGCGGCAGCCATGAACTGCAAGTTCCTATGGTCAGAGTAGACCGTCACCACATGGTGGGCACCCATGAGGAAATGTCTCCATTCCTGAAATGAGTCCCGAATAGCCAGCAGCTCTTTCTCGGCAATGTGATAATTCCTCTCGGCCGGATTCAGTTTCCGTGATATATATGCCACAGGGTGTAGCTGACCCGTATCAGCATGGCGTTGAGACAGGATAGCCCCTATCGCCACATCCGAGGCATCCGCCTCCACCACATAAGGCCTATCAGGATCTGGATGGGCCAACACCGGTGCCGACACAAAAGCGTCTTTGAGGGCAGTGAAAGCAGCGTGAGCGTCTTCAGACCATACAAAGGTGCTCGCTTTCCTCAACAGCCGTGTGATAGGCGCCACCAACCGGGAAAACTGATTGATGAAACGCCTATAAAAATTGGCAAATCCAAGGAAACATTGTACATCCCGAACGGTACATGGAACAGGCCAATCCTCACCGCTGCCACCTTTCTTTCCGCCATCCCTTGGCCATCCGGACTCAGCATCACCCCCAAAAATTCAACTGTACGGACATGAAAGTCACATTTACTGAGTTTACAGTAAAGATTGTTGGCCTGCAAAATGGTAAGCACATCAGTCACATGCTGCCTGTGCATATCCTCCGAGTCCGAGTACACCAGGATATGGTCTATGTAGACGATCACATATCTATCTAATATGTCACGAAAAACGTCATTGAGAAAGAATTGAAAGGCCGCTGGGGCGTTACAGAGTCCGAAGGGCATCACTCTGTACTCGAATAGCCCATATCGAGTTTTAAATGCGGTCTTCCATTCATCCCCACTACGCATGCGGACCAAATGGAATGCCCCTTTCAGATCAAGTTTCGTGAACACAGTAGCTCCTTTCACCTGCTCCAACAAAACACTGATCAAAGGTAGAGGATACCTGTTCTTAATAGTAATGGAATTCAGGGCCCTGAAGTCCACACATGCGCGCAGCTCGCCATTTGCCTTAGGAATAAAGAAAAGTGGCGAGGCCGCCGGAGATTTAGATGGACGTATAAAGCCCAACCCCAACAGTTTGTCCAAGTACTCACGAAGATGTAAGTTCTCTGGCTCAGTAAGGGTGTAGATTCGCCCACAAGGAATCGTAGCTCCCGGGACCAGATCGATCTGGCAGTCATACTGCCTATGAGGAGGGAGCTCCTCAGCCTGTACCTCATTGAACACCTTGCAAAAGGACTGATATACGGCAGGCAGTTGCACACCTTTTTCTGCGGCAGTGGCAACACATGACCCACCCGACAAGGCTTGGGCAGGTTTCACAGCCCCCAAATGACAATTATTCATGCAATAGTCAGAATCCATAACAACTGTACGGGTGTCCCAATCAATACTAGGGTTGTGTTTCTCCAACCAAGGTAAACCAAAAATTAAACCGTATTGCGGAGCCTGAATCACGCTAAATGTAAGACACTCTGAATGTGTGTCTCCGAGTAACACCTCCAATTTTTCTGTATCGTAGCTTATAGGACCCATACTGAGCTTCCTCCCATCCACCGCATACACTTCTTCAGGCCTTTCCTTCTGTATTAAAGAGATTCCCAAGCGTTGTGCCTCCTGTATATCAATGAACATACCCGTTGCCCCTGAGTCTACCAAGGCGGACGTGACTACAGATTACCCGGCCAGCAGTAACACAATGGAGACAAACAGATGATTGGTTGCTCCGATTTGAGCGCCACATAATGAAGGGACATATGCAGGACTCCAAGAAACCCCTTCCTGTTTCCCAGAGTCAATCAGTTTTCCGTTACCTTGTCAGCATCAATGGAAGCCACTCGGTTACTTCGAAAACGATTAGTTTTGGGCTTCACCGGGCATTCTCTCACATAGTGGCCCTTTTTACCACAATACAAACAAAGCCCTTGTTTGCGCCGTGATTCTCTCTCAGCAGGTGTCAAAGCTGTTCTTACCGCCCCTATTTCCATAGGCTCAGAAGTGGAGGCCGGACTGCCTTCCTTGGCTACATGTGTCTCAACTAAGGGTTTCCTACGGTTCTCCCCTTTCCGTTCACCCAGTCTATGATCTAACCGCAGGGCCAAATTAATCAAACCCTCACATGTAGCTGGTTGAGGATCGATTTGTGCTATGACATCCTTAAGTTCATCACTCAACCCTTGATGAAACAAAGACGCTTGTTTATTCTCGGGCCATGTGGTTTCTACCACTAAGCGTCTGAAGGCATTCAAATAAACAACCAGATCATTTTTACCCTGTTGCAAACCCAACAATTCCCTATCTGCTGTGTAGGAATCAGCCCTTCTATCGAACACTCAAAGGAATTCGGTTTGGAAAGCTTCCCAATCGTGCAATAAAGGATTATTGCTACGCACCAGCGGGACAGCCCATTGAGCAGCGTTGCCCACTAAATACGATATCAAAAAGGCCACTTTTGCCTGGTTGGTAGGAAACGCTTTAGGTTTACAGGTGAAATGTAGAGCCACCTGAGTGAGGAACACCTGAACCTTGTCTGAATCCCCATGGAAACGTTCTGGAGATGCTAATGGTATAGCCATAGGCATCTCTAATGCCACCGGCTGCGGCGGAGGAGTAGTCCCTGCATCGAAAGGATTTCGCTGAATGCCATCCAAACGGGCCCTCAGATCTGCAGTCTCTAACCGAGATGCAGATACCTCCAACTGTAAGTTACCTAGAGCCTCTATCACATCTTCTAATGTGGCCATACTTGCACAACCCGACCGGGAGGACTAATATTTGTAGGTCGGGAATTCTGTTATGTTAACGTCCTCAGGATCGGTTTGTTGTATAGTATGCCCACCTCTAGATCGAATCAACGCCTGGATAGCCGTAACGGCACAGAGCATTGAGAAGATCAAGCGAGGGGTAAAAAGAAGAAATATATCAGGGAAGGAAAGGAAGGGGACAGCAGGGAGGGAGATCTGGAAAACATAAACAGAGCCTATATATCAGACACTGTTTGCACCGGGACTAAGAACACATTTATAACCACCATATAGGAGATATACCTGGAAAGGAAAATAACGCTCTTGAAGATGTGCAGAGGTATCTGGCAGCTTAGAATTGTTGCGGTGTAACCATAGCAAATGCAAAAACATAGAACTGATATAAGACCATTGTACATTCCTTCCTTGGCTTGCTATAACATGTTCCATAGAGATAAGAACCCACCTAAGTATCCCCTATGAAGTACCTCACAGGGATAGAGTGTAACCATACACCTCCTGAACCCCTGTTAAGTAGAAGGGTACATACAAAAGTTAACACCAGAAACACAATGTATAAACACGCTGCCACCTCTACATGCAGTGTAAAGTACAAAGAAAACAAAACACTGGAATTCCCCTGGAAATCCGATTAGCACAGATAATGCTTCTTATCCGGTTTCAGAAACCAATCCAAAGTATATGCATCCAAAGGAAAAATCCCACAGGTTAGTGTACTCTCAGTACACCAGTAAACTATAGCTGAGGAGCTGCTCCGTTGGCCGAAAACGCCAACCGAGCCAAATCCAAGGTAAACAAACAGCAACCCAAAAGTCACGGTAACAGCCGTTACCGAGCAGCCCAACACAAAACTATAATCTGGAAACTCAGCGATCCCGCTGAGAAACGCTGTGGTGCCAGGCACCCTTACCCCACCAGGCGATCGCAGAGAACGCAAAGGATCACGGGAACGGTAGTTTCCGCCCAGGGCGTGCCGGGTATTGTAGTTCGGTCAGCTCGCGATCTTGACAGTACATCCCCCCTTTCAACAGAGGACGTCACGGACCAGGTTTGGATGGCCATCTCCTATGGAAAGCAGAGACCAAACCCGGAGCATGAATCCCCAGAGCTGGTTCCCACGAATTTTCCTCGGGCCCATACCCCTTCCACGACACCAGATACCACAATTTACTCCTCCGATATTTGGAATCCAGTATTCTTCTGACCTCATACTCCAGTTCACCCTGCACCACCAGAGGAGGGGGACGATGCTTTCCCTTGGAGTGTGAAGGCTTCAACAATGAAACGTGAAACACTGGATGAATGCGTAAATGGGAAGGGAGTTTCAACTTCACCGCCACCGGGTTCACGCGTTTCAACACAGTATAAGGCCCAATGTATCTAGGGTTGAAAACGCTGTGTCTCCTGAAGCGCAGATTTCTCGTGGATAACCACACCTCATCACCCTTACAGTACAATGGACCTTGTCTCCGATGTTTATCAGCCGCAGCCTTGTACCTGAGTTTCACCGCTTGCAACTGTTCCTGCGCTTTGGACAATGTGTCTCTGATGTGTTCCACTCTTTGAGCCACCGCAGGAAGTAGAGACTCAGCTCTTGGGTGTACAAAGGGAAGAAACCGGGGGTACCTGCCATACACACAGTAAAAGGGTGTATTCTTGGTAGAACTGTGCGTGGCGTTGTAGGTCACTTCAGCTAACCATAAATAGTCCACCCAGTTCTCCTTACTGTTATCCACATAGCACCTCAAATACTGTTTGAGGGTCTGATTCAACCGCTCAGTTTGGCCGTCTGTTAGCGGGTGAAAACTAGTGGAAAGGGCTGTGTCGATATGTAATGAGGAACACCATTTCCTCCAGAACTGGGCAGTAAACTGTGAGCCTCGGTCAGAGACTATAACACTCGGGAAGCCATGTAGCCTCACCACGTTGCTCATGAGAAGTATTGCCAATTGACCTGCCGAAGGCACCTACTTCCAGGCCACAAAATGCCCCATCTTTGTCAGGTAGTCAACCACCACCAGAATTGCCGTACATCCCCGGTCCGTAGGAAGACCCACAATGAAGTCCACCGAAATCCTATCCCAAGGACTCGAGGGAGTAGGGAGTGGCTGCAGCAAGCCCTGCGGCCGTGAGTGGTCAGATTTCATGCTTGCACATTTTACACATGCGGACACCCATCGCTCAACATCAGGCCTCACAGAAGGCCACCAGAATTGCCGCAGTATGCGTTCCAAGGTCTTAGCATACCCCAGGTGACCCGCACATGGCGACTCATGGCACCACACGTAGACTCGTTTCCTCAAGACCAACGTAGGCACCAACTACCTGTTATGACACATCGGCAGGCCCTCATGCACCTTCCATTCCGGGTGTCTACCAAGCCATGTCCTCCAGATGAAGGAGTTTACCCCCTTCTTGACATCTCTCAGGAATGTATCAGGCTGCATAGCACATACCACTCTGTCCGGCTCCACGATACTAGCCTTGTCCTTCTCCCCCCACGTGGTTACCATCGACTGGCGAGTAAGAGCATCCGCCTTCCGATTGTCTGCCCCTGGGCGGAACGTGATGATAAAATTGAAGCCAGAGAAAAACATCATCCACCTGAGTTGTCTAGGCGTGAGATGACGTGCGGCAGCCATGAACTGCAAGTTCCTATGGTCAGAGTAGACCGTCACCACATGGTGGGCACCCATGAGGAAATGTCTCCATTCCTGAAATGAGTCCCGAATAGCCAGCAGCTCTTTCTCGGCAATGTGATAATTCCTCTCGGCCGGATTCAGTTTCCGTGATATATATGCCACAGGGTGTAGCTGACCCGTATCAGCATGGCGTTGAGACAGGATAGCCCCTATCGCCACATCCGAGGCATCCGCCTCCACCACATAAGGCCTATCAGGATCTGGATGGGCCAACACCGGTGCCGACACAAAAGCGTCTTTGAGGGCAGTGAAAGCAGCGTGAGCGTCTTCAGACCATACAAAGGTGCTCGCTTTCCTCAACAGCCGTGTGATAGGCGCCACCAACCGGGAAAACTGATTGATGAAACGCCTATAAAAATTGGCAAATCCAAGGAAACATTGTACATCCCGAACGGTACATGGAACAGGCCAATCCTCACCGCTGCCACCTTTCTTTCCGCCATCCCTTGGCCATCCGGACTCAGCATCACCCCCAAAAATTCAACTGTACGGACATGAAAGTCACATTTACTGAGTTTACAGTAAAGATTGTTGGCCTGCAAAATGGTAAGCACATCAGTCACATGCTGCCTGTGCATATCCTCCGAGTCCGAGTACACCAGGATATGGTCTATGTAGACGATCACATATCTATCTAATATGTCACGAAAAACGTCATTGAGAAAGAATTGAAAGGCCGCTGGGGCGTTACAGAGTCCGAAGGGCATCACTCTGTACTCGAATAGCCCATATCGAGTTTTAAATGCGGTCTTCCATTCATCCCCACTACGCATGCGGACCAAATGGAATGCCCCTTTCAGATCAAGTTTCGTGAACACAGTAGCTCCTTTCACCTGCTCCAACAAAACACTGATCAAAGGTAGAGGATACCTGTTCTTAATAGTAATGGAATTCAGGGCCCTGAAGTCCACACATGCGCGCAGCTCGCCATTTGCCTTAGGAATAAAGAAAAGTGGCGAGGCCGCCGGAGATTTAGATGGACGTATAAAGCCCAACCCCAACAGTTTGTCCAAGTACTCACGAAGATGTAAGTTCTCTGGCTCAGTAAGGGTGTAGATTCGCCCACAAGGAATCGTAGCTCCCGGGACCAGATCGATCTGGCAGTCATACTGCCTATGAGGAGGGAGCTCCTCAGCCTGTACCTCATTGAACACCTTGCAAAAGGACTGATATACGGCAGGCAGTTGCACACCTTTTTCTGCGGCAGTGGCAACACATGACCCACCCGACAAGGCTTGGGCAGGTTTCACAGCCCCCAAATGACAATTATTCATGCAATAGTCAGAATCCATAACAACTGTACGGGTGTCCCAATCAATACTAGGGTTGTGTTTCTCCAACCAAGGTAAACCAAAAATTAAACCGTATTGCGGAGCCTGAATCACGCTAAATGTAAGACACTCTGAATGTGTGTCTCCGAGTAACACCTCCAATTTTTCTGTATCGTAGCTTATAGGACCCATACTGAGCTTCCTCCCATCCACCGCATACACTTCTTCAGGCCTTTCCTTCTGTATTAAAGAGATTCCCAAGCGTTGTGCCTCCTGTATATCAATGAACATACCCGTTGCCCCTGAGTCTACCAAGGCGGACGTGACTACAGATTACCCGGCCAGCAGTAACACAATGGAGACAAACAGATGATTGGTTGCTCCGATTTGAGCGCCACATAATGAAGGGACATATGCAGGACTCCAAGAAACCCCTTCCTGTTTCCCAGAGTCAATCAGTTTTCCGTTACCTTGTCAGCATCAATGGAAGCCACTCGGTTACTTCGAAAACGATTAGTTTTGGGCTTCACCGGGCATTCTCTCACATAGTGGCCCTTTTTACCACAATACAAACAAAGCCCTTGTTTGCGCCGTGATTCTCTCTCAGCAGGTGTCAAAGCTGTTCTTACCGCCCCTATTTCCATAGGCTCAGAAGTGGAGGCCGGACTGCCTTCCTTGGCTACATGTGTCTCAACTAAGGGTTTCCTACGGTTCTCCCCTTTCCGTTCACCCAGTCTATGATCTAACCGCAGGGCCAAATTAATCAAACCCTCACATGTAGCTGGTTGAGGATCGATTTGTGCTATGACATCCTTAAGTTCATCACTCAACCCTTGATGAAACAAAGACGCTTGTTTATTCTCGGGCCATGTGGTTTCTACCACTAAGCGTCTGAAGGCATTCAAATAAACAACCAGATCATTTTTACCCTGTTGCAAACCCAACAATTCCCTATCTGCTGTGTAGGAATCAGCCCTTCTATCGAACACTCAAAGGAATTCGGTTTGGAAAGCTTCCCAATCGTGCAATAAAGGATTATTGCTACGCACCAGCGGGACAGCCCATTGAGCAGCGTTGCCCACTAAATACGATATCAAAAAGGCCACTTTTGCCTGGTTGGTAGGAAACGCTTTAGGTTTACAGGTGAAATGTAGAGCCACCTGAGTGAGGAACACCTGAACCTTGTCTGAATCCCCATGGAAACGTTCTGGAGATGCTAATGGTATAGCCATAGGCATCTCTAATGCCACCGGCTGCGGCGGAGGAGTAGTCCCTGCATCGAAAGGATTTCGCTGAATGCCATCCAAACGGGCCCTCAGATCTGCAGTCTCTAACCGAGATGCAGATACCTCCAACTGTAAGTTACCTAGAGCCTCTATCACATCTTCTAATGTGGCCATACTTGCACAACCCGACCGGGAGGACTAATATTTGTAGGTCGGGAATTCTGTTATGTTAACGTCCTCAGGATCGGTTTGTTGTATAGTATGCCCACCTCTAGATCGAATCAACGCCTGGATAGCCGTAACGGCACAGAGCATTGAGAAGATCAAGCGAGGGGTAAAAAGAAGAAATATATCAGGGAAGGAAAGGAAGGGGACAGCAGGGAGGGAGATCTGGAAAACATAAACAGAGCCTATATATCAGACACTGTTTGCACCGGGACTAAGAACACATTTATAACCACCATATAGGAGATATACCTGGAAAGGAAAATAACGCTCTTGAAGATGTGCAGAGGTATCTGGCAGCTTAGAATTGTTGCGGTGTAACCATAGCAAATGCAAAAACATAGAACTGATATAAGACCATTGTACATTCCTTCCTTGGCTTGCTATAACATGTTCCATAGAGATAAGAACCCACCTAAGTATCCCCTATGAAGTACCTCACAGGGATAGAGTGTAACCATACACCTCCTGAACCCCTGTTAAGTAGAAGGGTACATACAAAAGTTAACACCAGAAACACAATGTATAAACACGCTGCCACCTCTACATGCAGTGTAAAGTACAAAGAAAACAAAACACTGGAATTCCCCTGGAAATCCGATTAGCACAGATAATGCTTCTTATCCGGTTTCAGAAACCAATCCAAAGTATATGCATCCAAAGGAAAAATCCCACAGGTTAGTGTACTCTCAGTACACCAGTAAACTATAGCTGAGGAGCTGCTCCGTTGGCCGAAAACGCCAACCGAGCCAAATCCAAGGTAAACAAACAGCAACCCAAAAGTCACGGTAACAGCCGTTACCGAGCAGCCCAACACAAAACTAGAATCTGGAAACTCAGCGATCCCGCTGAGAAACACTGTGGTGGTAGGCACCCTTACCCCACCAGGCACCAACGAACTCTGAAACAGCAAGTCCGAATTCTCTTGATGAATTCCCGACACCGACCTCAGCCGCCGGCTTCCTTTTAGCGTCAGTCTCGTGCGATCGCAGAGAACGCAAAGGATCACGGGAACTGTAGTTTCCGCCCAGGGCGTGCCGGGTATTGTAGTTCGGTCAGCTCGTGATCTTGACACCATGTTTACGCACTGATGGAAAAGGAACACCACCACTTGAAAGAGTACTCGGATAAGTATTTAGCTAATGGGTTTATTCAGCCTTCACAGTCCCCAGTCTCCTCTCGGTTATTTTTCGTGCCAAAGAAGGAGGGAGACTTGCGGACGTGTATCGACTACAGGGCCATCAACAAGATCACCAAGAAGACCCGGTATCCCCTGCCATTGATCTCAGTCCTCCTGGATCAAGTGAAAGGTGCCCAGATCTACACCAAATTGGATTTGAGGGGCGCGTACCATCTAGTTCGAAAGCGCAAGGGTGATGAGTGGAAGACGGCATTTCGGAGTAGATTTAGACTTTTTGAATATCAGGTAATGCCCTATGGGTTATGCAATGCGCCAGCAGCCTTTCAACATTTCATTAATGACGTCCTGAAGGAGTTTATTGACCAGTGTGCAATCGTTTACATAGGCGATATTTTGATATATTCATCTGACGTCACAAAACATCATGAACAAGTGAAAGGAGTCTTGAGAAGGCTGCGAGAAAATAAATTGTACGTGAAGTTGGAAAAATGCGCCTTCGACGTTACACAAGTGGAATTCTTAGGGTTCGTCATTTCACCCACGGGAATACTGATGGACCAGCGAAAAGTGGAAGCAGTCACGAGCTGGGAATCTCCAACGAGTGTAAAAGAAGTTCAAGGCTTCATTGGATTTGCTAATTTTTATCAGAGGTTTATCAATGAGTTTTCTCGGAAGATCTTACCCCTTACTAAACTACTGAAAAAAGGAACCAAGTTTGAATGGTCAAAGGAGTCGGAGGAAGCCTTTCAGTCCATGAAAAAAGATCTCACCACAGCGCCTGTCTTGATGCACGCTGACCCTACTGAACCGTTCTACGTGCGTCGGATTAAGCCGTGGGCGGAGTATTATCCCAGCGACACAAGACCACGGGTCAGTTACATCCAGTTGCTTACCGATCCAGAAACTGACTCCGGCAGAAATCAACTACACCATCACAGAGAAGGAATTATTGGCTATAAAAGATGCCTTTAAAGAATGGCGACATCATTTGATGGGGGCCCAACATCAAGTGACGGTGTTTACAGATCATCGCAATTTGAAATTCTTAAAGACAGCTAGAACTCTTACGCCCAGGCAGTTGAGGCGGTCCTTGTATTTTGCCGACTATGATTTCGTGATTACATATCGTCCTGGAGCCCAGAATGGAAAGGCGGATGCCTTATCTCGAGTTGGCACAGAAGCTCAGAAAACTTTCACAGAGAATCAACCAATCATCCCTAGTGAGAAGATTATTGGAGTCACAACCTCCATCGGTTTGGAAAAAGATATCTCAAAAAGTATGAGTCCAGAAGCCATGCAGGAGTGGGCTAAAGAAGATTTGAAAAGGAGGATTATTCGACAACTGCCCTACTATCATGATGCCTTGTATGTTCCCACTACGGAGCTACAACAACAAGTTATACGCGAGAACCATGATGACAAGATGGCCGGTCATAAAGGAGAAGCCAAGACCGAGGAATTAATAAAGAGACACTATTGGTGGCCCAAGATGACTTCAGATATTGAGAGGTATGTTAAGTCATGTGAAATCTGCGCTCAGGGAAAGTCAGAACGGCAGGCACCAAAGGGTCTGTTGCAACCCTTACCCACCCCTCCTTATCCATGGCACACAGTAACCCTTGATCTTATCACGGAACTACCCATTAGTCAAGGTTATGATACCATTCTTGTGGTGGTGGATGCCTTTTCCAAAATGGCCCATTTTACAGCATTAAAAGGGGTTCCAACTGCCAAACAGTTAGCAACTCATTTCAGTTCCCAGATAGTTAAAATACATGGGATACCTAGGATTGTAATATCAGACAGAGTTCTCAGTTTGTGTTGCACTTCTGGAAGGCCTTTATGGAAGGTTTAGGTACAGAGGTTAGGTACTCCACTAGCTATCACCCTGAGACTGATGGGCAGACAGTAAACCAAGAATTAGAACAATATCTGCGACTGATTCTTCTGAAAGAAGGAGGGGATTGGTCAGATTACCTGTGGACAGCGGAGTTTGCCCACAATAATGCGAAGAATAGTTCAACTGGCTACTCCCCCTTTTTCTTGAATTATGGCAGACACCCGAATGCTACCATTCGACAAACGGATATATCCGTCCCCGCAGTCAAAGAAGTAGTTTCACAGTTACGTCAAATACAGCACCAGGCAGTAAACAATCTCAAGGTAGCTAAGGAAAGATACAAGAGTTATGTGGATTGAAAAAGAAGAGAAGGTCCTTCCCTAACTACAGGAGATCGAGTTTGGCTAAGCACAAAAAACTTAAGATTGAAAAGAAACCGAAAATTTCAACCCCGTTTTATTGGCCCATATCCAGTGGAGGAAAAGGTTAATCAGGTCACCTATCGATTGAAGTTACCCACTGGGTTGAGAATCCATCCGGTTTTTCATGTTTCTTTGCTAAAGAAAGCTTCCACAGATTTGAGAATTCAATCATCCCCAAAATCAATCCAGTTAGAGACAGTAACTGAATTTGAAGTTAAAGAAATCTTAGATTCGAAAAGATCCAGAGGAAAATCATACTATTTGATAGACAGGAAAGGTTATGGACCAGAGGAGCGATCTTGGGAGCTGAGTGAGGATGTCCATGCCCCTAGATTAATGAAGTCATTTCATCAGCGATTCCCCATGAAACCCAGGGAGAGAGAACCTGCCTTGTTGGGGGGTACTGTCAGGACCCAGAGACCTGCTCATGTGCTTGGTAGCGTAATATCAACCAAAGCATACCCGGGATTGTATGGTGCCTATTCCTGGTCAGAACTAGTGAGGTTCAGGAAAGTTAAGATGGCCGCCCTAGTGCCCACACCTCGGAACGGGTGGCGGTCTAGACTTTTCTGTGCAGCTGAGGAGAAGTGAGGTGACGCGCGCGCGCTCTGCTGCCTGCGCACTTCACCACAGTCAACCGCCGGAGCAGACCGAATTGAAGAAGCCCTTGGTCAACTTAGCATTTCCCTAGTTTTGCCCTCATAGTTCGTGTACCAAATTTAGAGTAGAAGTCACCGTGAATGGTAAAGTCGAAAACTCGGCGTGTTTATTCCAGCGCGAGTCAGAAAGCGGAGTTCGTTTGAGACGACGGCGTCAGGAGCAGAAGCGCTTCCGACGCTATCAACTGAAGAGGCAGAGTAACGTTGTGCTGGAGAGTTGAATTCACACGGACAACAACGCTTGTGTGCAGCAGCAGCTTCACCCCTAAACAGAGCTAAGTGAAGACATTAAAATACTGACATCGATTGCTAGATTTAAAAACTTACCTTGTCACCAAGATACTGTGCATTTTCTTAAAAAACTGAAAGACAGAATACAGAAGAGAAAAGCATTAGAAATTAATACAAAAGAATAAAAGACTTAAGCATGGTATATGGATAATATGTAAATAAGCACCTGCAAGATAATCCCTTTTTGGTGAGACCTTTTCACAAGACCTGCAAAGAAAATAAAAAAGAACAGAAATTAGAAGAAGTGGTTGCAGATATTGTACAGTCCAATAGCCACTGAGAATAGGATGACAGACCCAAGATAAGGAACATCTCTTCTAGTTAGTGAAGTAAGTGCACTTACTACATTAGATTATAGAAAGTGTAGGCGTCAGGACACCCAATACTAACCTGTTGTTTATTCTGAATATTACAACTAACCAGAGGAGGAAGTTATCTCACAACTAAGAAAACGAAGAGAAGCAAAAGTCCAGTATAGCCAGGGTGGGTGAAGTATTAATATAAATAGATGTTTTACAAATGATAGGAGGTAGAGTGTGTAGTATAACAGTGTATTAACTTACAGGTTCCAGAGAAAGAATAGAGAACGCTTGGCAAGTAACTGAAGAAAGAAACCATTTCCGGACCAGTCTCTTCTCTGTTTGTTATTTTATCCAATTCCCCCGTCCCTTGAGGTAATGACTGGAAGGTTCTGTTAAAAGACCTTGAGGCATTGCCCAGAGGGATTTGGGACCTAGCATCTCTGTTCCTGTGCAAGACCCGGTAAGAGAACGTAATTTGTAGTTTTCAAGTTCTGACAGCCGCATGGCATGAATGAGCGTATTGAATACGCGTGTTACTTATCATTAACTTTGACTATTTGTTTCTGAATCAATTGTACTTTTGTCTGTTCACTGGTACATGAATTACAATAGCTGTAGTTCACATCATTTTAACATCATTCAGCTCGCTGGCATATAAAAACACATAAAAAACTGTATAAGTACATGCATACTTATTAAATAGAGATGACAGGCATTTCTACCCTTTAATATATCCGTCATTCGTACATTTATCGGTTACTTCTATATTAATGTAGACTTCCAACATTGCCACCAACAGTACGACCGATTAGTCCTACGCCTATGTTGACTAAATCCCATCGACATCTAAGCGATATAGTCCTACATCTACATTATTTACACCACTCACGTTTTCGAAATTAGAGATGCCGATACTGACGAAAGCGACGCACCGAACAGCACAATATCTTCAAAATGAAAGTAAGTAAGCTGTAATCAATTATATTACTTTGCACAGATCTTGTCGCGTCCATAGGTTTGCTTATAAGCCACTCTCTTTTCCTTAGAATAAAGGTATTAAAAAATCGGAAGAGAAAAGCCGTGAGTTACTGGAAGTTTACTATAGGTGCTTTACTACTGTTTTTAAATTTAGTGACAGGTACACATATCACCACAATTACCACTCTTGTGTCTCGATAATTCATCACACGACACTCCCCTATGTATAACCATGCCTGAGAAATGCTTTATAACTATATTATTGCATGTTAAAAAGCCACAAACACTACACACATGAGATGACAGCACGGGGAGATTGGTGGATCATGTTAGCTCAGATAATCCTCTGATAAGTATGTGTGCTATGATTATATGGTAATGCTCCCTGAAGAAGAGCGGGTAGTCTGAAATGTATTGGAGCCAAAAGAAGGCTTACAAAATTAAGATGCCTTAAAAGAACTTGTTGAAATGAAGTTAATTTCTAACAGAAAAAATAAAAAAATAAAACAGAATTGAAAAGACTGCGACAAGAGTCATCTTTGACTTGAAAAGTAAGAGGGTTTAACTTGATGAATCCTTTCATAGGCCAGAAGGAGTGCCCAGCGGGATGCAACCAATAGATTTGGGAAGCACTACCAATTATTTATCACAGTGACGTTTCTTGGACGGAATACGCCCCCCCAGGAGCACACAAAAAACTTTTGAATTTACAAAAAATTTTTTATTCACAAGTGGTTGTGCGCGGACAAACAAATTAGTGAAAAACTCTTGCAGACATCCAAAGCGCCATATTTTTTTAAATGTTCAGTACTTCAGAATTCACAATGGCACTCCTGCAGGATTAACCATCCAGATATACCAAACTTCATGAATACCAAAGCACCACTTCAAATGTAACTTCCTTGAAAATAGCTGAATGGATTTACATTAAAAGTATGCTTTCTAATCAAATTTCTAAATGTGCCAATTTTGGTATCATTCCATTTAGCAGCTTTTTTTTTGTATCAGAGATCAAAGTTTCCCATGCGAATTACCATGATAAATCAAAGGTTTGCGTTCCCGCATTTTTTTCTTTTAACTTAGCCACTACATATTCCAGGAAAGAGCAGATGTGATGCACCTGTTCTTTGGAAGGTTTAGTGCAGATTGCAAAACAAACAATGCTCTCCCTAACTACATATATATAATTTTCCATATATTTGTTTGGAATGGTTTACCACAAAAACCTGGCTTAAAGGAATCTTATCTAATTTGGCAGGAAGCTAGATCTTGGTCACATTTGTCAATGTGCTGACACATGTTGAGCACTTACAATAGTTCAGAAGGTTATTTCCATGCACATGTTCTTCTCATGGGTTCAGATTACAATATCATGGCACTACTATCGATATCATGACTATGTTAACCTCACATGTCCCAGAACAGTGATTTTGTGTGTCTCACAACCTAAAAAATGGCAGACAGGCTCAAAAACGTGCACATACATGGGTTAATATGTTGTACAACAAGGCACTCACCCTCGTTGCTGCTGTCTGGCTTTCAACTGCCCCTCCATGTCAGAGAAGACCACCACAAAGATGCCTGGCATAAGTGGTGTCAGGGTGCAGCGTGCACCACTCTTACCGGGAGGTGTCAGGCCCAGATGGACTGTTGTGATCTTCTTGGTCCAGCCTCTCAAGTCCTGCCACTGATTCCTGCAGTGGGCAATATACCGATGTGTGACCCACACGGAGCACACCTTCCGGGCGTTGGTCTTCCACAGATATACTTTCTGACGGGAGTTGACTTGTAAGGCTGACACAGTGACATGCCCTTATTTCACATGCAACATGTACTTATACAAATACTGGTACACGTAAGTCATGAACAGCTTACCCACACTGTCTAAAAGTTAGCAAAGTGGTATTCTGTGCACGCCATCTGTGTTCAATGATAATTCTTTCCCATGAGAACAGTAATGTAATATTAACTCCAGTACATCCACATCTACAGCAGTGTACTTTCCGAGGGATCACTGACAAAATATCAAAGGTCGAAAAATCAACCTACAAAAATTTCGGAGCAAGAACATCGATGTCAAGAATATCGATATTCTATCTACAACATGGTAAGTACAAAAATATCGAACAAAAAAATATCGATGTCAAAAATATCGTTATTAAAAATATTGTTTTTTGTTAATAAAATATGAAAATTAAACTAAATAATACTTATAAATAAAAGAAACATAGTTCATTTTTTCTATAATGTTTAAAATGAATAGCTAATATATATAATTTAATAAAGCACTAATTAAAAAAATACATATGATATATATACTTACTTAATCAGTTTTAATAATTATTTTAATAACTTATAAATATTTAAAAATATTATACATTACAAATACATCTATACACATAAAACAATAACATAAATACAAATTAAAAAATTATGTATAACAAATTTAAAAAAATGAATTTACTTTTAATATTTTTTAAATTAATTATATACTACATTAACTAAAATAATTCTAAAAATATTAAATTGCAGAGGGAATAAAACTACTATTCCAACTCCAAACAAACCAACATTATGGAAAATGATGCATAGCGTTAGGGCTTAAAATTACTATTCCCACTCCAAAGAGTGCAACAGTGGGGAAAGCGTTGGATAGCATAGGGGTAAACATCACTATTCCCAATCCAGAGAGTGCAACGGTAGGCAAAGCGTTGGATAGCCTAGGGGTAAACATTACTATTCCCACTCCAGGGAGTGGAACGGTAGGGAAAGTGTTGGATAGCGTAGGGGTAAAAATTACTATTCCCACTCCAGAGAGTGCAACAGTAGGGAAAGTGTTGGATAGCGTAGGGTTAAAAATTACTATTCCAACTCCAGAAAGTGAAACAGTAGGGAAAGCGTTGAATAGCGGGAGGGTAAAAATTACCATTCCCACTCTAGTGAGTGCAACAGTAGGGAAAGTGTTGGATAGCGTAGGGGTAAATATTACTATTTCAACTCCAGAGAGTGCAACAGTAGGGAAAGTGCTGGATAGAGCAGAATTTAAAAATAACATTTTTTTTTTATATTGTTTTTATTGCAGAATTAGAAACCAGATCTCAGAGTATGTTAACCAGTACACCGAATGCATCATGCAACATATAACTAACGTAAAAGTTGTACACAGCCATTCAGCCCACATCCCGGAGGCTGGGCGGCGCGCCAGACCCTTTTGTCTTTACTTCTGCATGAAGATGCTACAGTGGTCACCCCATCCGGGCTGTCGGTTAATATCACCATTCAGTATCTGCTTTTAACCCCCCAAACTCCCACCCCCTTGCACCGTCAAACTGACACATACGTCTCGCGAGGACAACGTCATCAACGAACACCCGCCCCAATGCAGTCCCTCCAATATTTCTCTAGCAATCCCCTCCAGGGTCCTACCATTATCACTATCCGGATATCCGCTGTCATTCCTCGGGGACCTTCCTCACCGTAAACTAGCTGCACATCCTACCTGTGGGGTCCCCCTAGACTGTGTCGCGGTGCCTACCTACCCCTCTCGAGTGTCCCCCCCCTCCACCCCTCCCAACTGCTGCTGATGCGGGCTCATGTAATCTGTACCAACCCTGGAGCACGCTACTTATCGGGAGTCGCTGTCGGTCACTTAAGTATCACATAGTCCTGTCCATTCAGTTCGTCTCACTTTCATCCCCCACCATGTAGTCCCGCAAAGCTTGAACCACCATTTCCCACGCTCTCGCCAGATCCAAACTTTTCTCGTTATCAGTCCTAGTAGCTTGTCGCATTCTGAGAGCGCTCTCACATCCGAACCATTTCAACAGCTCATTTATCCACCTCCTCACTGACGGGCCTTCTTTAGATTTCCAGTGCCAGGTGATCTCCCTCTGAGCCAACATGAGTCCAAGATCAATAAACTTACTCGTAACTTTCGTTCTCTTAGTATGAGGGAACCAAAGCAGCAGACATGCCGCCATATCAAAGTCCACTTCCCTATCCGTAATCATATTCAGGATTTCCCCCACTTCCGGCCAGTACTTTCCCAGTCTCGGACACCCCCACAACAGGTGATCCAGATTTAAAAATAACATTCATATGAATAAAATACAATTTTTAAATAATCAATTAATTACTTATTAAATAACTCTAAACTATTTACAAATACCAATAAAGAAATATTTACCAATAAATAATTAATTAACAATACATTAATAATAAATACCAATACATAATAGTTAATACATATTAATTGCCAATTAACAAATATTGAACAATTAAAAGATTTTTGATACCAAAAATAATAATTATTAAACATCAATGACCAATTAATAATTACTTATTAATATAGTAATTAAATGTATCAATAAATAATATTTAATCAAATGGAATTACCAATTAATGATAAAACAACAAATTAATTTTCATATAAAACATATTTTAAAATATTTAATAATTAATGTCCAATAAATTAATTATCAATACCCAACAATACATTTAATAATTACTTAATTAGATGTCAATTACTACCAACATTATTCACCTATAATTACACAACACACTCCAATAATAAAATATTAAACTTGACATAATAATCAATTAATCAATTAATAACAATGAACTACCAATTAATGAAAATAAATTAGCAATTTTTAATTAAATAACAATGGTATAATTATCAATACCAATTATTTAAAATAAAATATTACTTAATTACAATTAATTTACTTCCCACCCTATTCCACTATGAACCCACAACCTGCAACAGAACTTAAACGCTAAAAATAATTCAAATTAATTCATAATTTCTGAAAAATAATCAATAATTAAGTATAAATAAATTACTTCCCACCCTATTCCCCTATTAACCCACATCCCGCTATGGTACTAAAAAAAACGAAAATAACTTTAAAAAACATTATTATCATATAAAAATTGTATACATATTTCAAAACAAGTAGAGCACTTAACAAAACACGTATAACATATACACATTAAATGCATAATAGTATAAAAATCGATATTAGTAACATGGATATTAGTAACATCGATATATTTGATATCGATATTACTAACTTCGATATTACTTACATCGATATAAAAAAAACAATATTACTTACCTTAGGGTCGATATTCTGTCCACCGATATTCTTAACATCGATATTATGTCCCTTTGATATTGTCACCTCGATATTAATGTAGGTCGATGTTTTCTTTTCAATAATTTGACTGCTCACCCTTTCCCAGACCAGTTACGTAAACACTTTGCAAGTTTAAAAATCAGATGTTAATGGTTGTCTCTAGGATTTCTAGTGCCCGGAGGGCATAAATAATGCACATGTAAACAAACAATGCTGTCTGATAATCACTCACCTGCTCCTCTGGTTTGCCATAGAGCTGCCTGTATAGAAGCAGGAGAGTGTCCAACAGCAGCTTGATTTCCTCAGCTATCAAGGCTGGGGCCCTGAACCCTGTACAATGAGACAATGTAGCTCCCGAAGGATGTGGACAGCAGCAGAGAGGTGGGGAGGTCGTGGAACAATACAGTTAGTGCAGGCAAGTGAAATCTCTAGTTAACCGCCTGACTGACTTATATCTTGACTGCATAGGCAGTCTAGAGTCCATGCGGCCAAAGCGATAGGTCAGCATTGGTCGCATTTCCCATACTTATCCAATGGATTCTCTTGCTTACTGAAACCATGCCTACAGCGCAGTTAAAAAAATATTTGCGGTCCGCGACTAACTCTAATACATGATCAATGAAAGCTTACTGCTTTGGTTTTATTGTGATGTGGACACAATCTGTGATCCGCAACTGTCACCATAACAACTAACAGCCCATGGCTGTGTCTGATTCGGTTATGATCTTCCTACCGCAACCTAGTTTGTGCTAGTCAGTACCTGAATGCAGCATTTTTCTGGTGAGAGGAACATCTCCGATAATAGCTCGCTCAGATGGAATTGTGAGGAGCTCCTTTCCCTCAGACCCCCACTTGCCAGAACCAGGTACGCGCATCACTGGGGGACCCTGATGAGATTTACTCTTCCCCCTCCTGCAATTTCTCCCTCAACACCAGACACGATTATGGGCATAACAAGGGTTCATGCATGACCCTTCCAAAGCCCCCCGGCCCAGTTGACCTAAAAACTTGCCTCATTAACTGTAGGTCACTGCCAAAGCACACCCTTGACATTCATCAATCTCTAATGGACCATAAGTGGGACCTTATGTTCCTGACTAAGACATGGCTACGTGAAGACTCTAACCCAGCTGTAGCCGTAGCTATTCCCCAGGGCTATGTTTGCGCAAATAGGCAAAACAATCGATGGGAGGGGATTACCGATCATCCATAAAGATACTTGGGAGATCGCTACTACCAACTTTGGGCAGATAGGCAGTATTGGAGGACTCCCTTTCTGTATCAAACTATCCGCCTCTGCCTCCTGCTTGGGGCTTCTTCTCTATAGACCTCCGGACTGCTGCCATAGTTCCTCTCTTACCCTGGTTGATTATATTGCCCTGGCTAGCACGCACTTCTCCAATTTCACAAATCTGGGCGATCTTAACTTTCATGTTGATGATCCCTCCTGCTCGCATAGCGCAAACTTTATTTCAGCGCTTGCTGGTTGCAACTTTATCCAACTAGTGTCTTCATCTTCACATGAATCAGGTCACAAAATTGACCTTATATGCTCTGACATACCGAACATTACAGTTCACACTCCCGATCCGGTGATTTGGTGGGATCATTTCTTGCTCCCTTTCCAGTTACACCTGAAGGTCGGGCGAGGGCCACTTCCTTGCTGAAGGACTTAAGGAGGATTTGGAGTAGGGTTTCCCCTGAGTCCCTGACCCTGCTTCTGAAGGACTCCGAGCCCTCGCTCTCAAATAACCTTGATGACAGCATCACAAACCTGAATGCTTGGGTCAGTGATGCCCTTGATACAATTGCGCCTCGGAGACCTGTCAACTGCGTGAGAACTTCCCCTTCTGCCCTTTGGTTCACAGCGGATATTAGAGTCCAAAAAAATGATTGCAAAAAACTGGAGCGCAAATGGAGAGCATCTTATTCTCAGGAAGACAAAATTGGTTATCCAGCAATGCTTTAAGAGTACCGTAATCTTCTCATTGGAAAAAAAAATAGATTTCCTGGCCGAACGCATTACCAGTGCCAAGAACTCTTGTAGAGAAGGTTTTAAGATTGTGAAATCCTTCACTAATCCATTAGCACTCACTCACCCAATTACGTATTCACAGGAGCTATGCAACAGGCTTTTGAATTTTTTGAGTTGAAAATCTCCCAGATATATGCTTCCTTCCCAGCAGCACCCCACCCCTTTGGATTGGACACATTTAGTAGCCTCTATCCCTTCCAGCCAGAGTTCTCAGAATCTACAACGATCCCCATTGAGACATCCCTGGCTGAGTTCCAGCAATGTAAATCTGGGTCACCTAGTGATCCCTGGCCATCACAACAATACAATGCACTGGCTCAATCCCCACTTAATGCCATCTGGAATTCCTCACTCAGACAGGGGATCTTCCCATAGGCCTGGAAACACGTGTTTCTTCTCCCCCATATTGAAAAAATCTAACGCTGACCCTGAAGTCACCAGCAATTAAAGGCCCATATCTCTGCTCCCTGTCCCCGCTAAAGTTTTAGAGAAATTAGTCCATCAGCAGCTTGCTGCTTTCCACGAGTCCAATGGATTACTCCATGAGTCCCAGTCCAGCTTTCGCCCTGGCTTCAGTACTGAATCCGCACTGATTGAGATGGCTGACTCCATTAGCTGGGTGGTGGAAGGAGGCTCTGCGGCCATGCTGGTGCTTCTCGACCCGTCAGCCTAGTTTGACACGGTGTCCCATTCCATCTTACTGGATTGCCTTACAAGGACTGGCATCCAGGGGACAGCGCTGGACTGGATCGCGTCTTACCTTCATGACCAAGAACAACAGGTCTTGATTCATCCTTTCACATCCCCGCTTAACCATTACGATGGGGGATGCCACAGGGATTAGTGCTGAGCCCGCTACTTTTTAATATCTATTTGACACCACCGTCAGAGCTCATTGTCAAAACTGGAATCAAGGTGACATCTTATGCGGATGATACTCAACTGATGTTCACCTTCAGCAGGGTATCAGCATCTTCCTTTTACTCACTTAAAGATTGCCTTAAAAGCATCTCTGCCTGGATGAGCAGCAACTTTTTGAAGCTTAACGCCAACAAGTCATAAGTCCTGTTTTTTAACCAAGCTGTCCCACCCCCTGACGGCCTTATGGCGCCCTGTTGATCTGGGATCTGCCCCCACACCTAAGGACTCGTTCAAGAATGTAGGAGTCAGGTTGGACAAAGACATGTCCCTCGCTAGCCATGTTCAACTTGTATCTGCGGCCTGCTTTGGCAAGATGAAAACCACCAGAAAATATATCGATTTCTTGCCAGAGTCCGCTCGCGAAACCATTGTCCATGTGTAATCACCTCCCATCTTGATTACTCTAATGGACTCTACATGGTTCTGCGGATCGGCCTGATCAATAGGCTCCAGATAATACAAAATGCAGCAGCTAGACTGGTCTGCAAGGTCCCGCTCCACCAACATATTTCTCCTCATCTTAGACAACTCCATTGGCTCCCGGTAGCCAAGCACATTGAATTTAAGGCTATTACATTTGCCTTCCAGGCGTATCAGGGTAGAGGGCCCAACTACTTGAGGAAGAGACTTTGCCCCTATCAACAGGACAGATCTCTATGTCCAATCATAAACACTACCTCACCACCCCCTGTTTTGTGAAGGCAAGAATGGGGGGCATGACATTCGAAATGGGTACCACTAAATGCCTGAACAACCTACCTGCTCAACTACATATGATGTATTCTGAACAGGGATTTAGAAAGGCCTTGAAGACCTGGATTTTTAGTCACAATGACTAGATGTGTACCTACCACTACTTTTGTTGCTGTCCGTGTTAGCGCCGGGACACCCCATTCGAGGTAGCTGTGCGCTCTATAAATATATTTTATTATTGTATTAGTATTATTATTATTATTATCTAATTGAAACACTCACACTCCCATGATGACCTAACCTTGAGGGACACATTACACACTGATTGGGAGGCTGATCCTAACATGAAATAAAAATACTCTATTTTGCTACTTCGGGTTTATCACATTCAATATGCCTGTTTGGTTCATTCCAAGTACAGTTTTCACCTAGTTAGTGCATTACAGAACAGTGTGACGCTGTGTGAAATCTGTGTGATGTGAGACTGTAAAGGTGGTTTGTGTTTCCAGTCCTGGATACTACATTTCCAGAGGAATGACGACACTGTGACAACAAGCAGCCACATACTCTTAGCTCTGATGTGTGAGTTTTAGAGCATCTTTGTGTACTACATTTAAGTATACAACAGCATTTTCTTGCACTTCTACATTGTAAATGGCTTATGTATGTAATTGTTTGTTGAATGCAGACATGACAACATGACAGCGTCCACTCTGTGACATTAGTGTGCATATATTGCATTGTGCTACATTTGAAATATGTGGTGCCCCAGGTGTCAGGAATTACATGATCCTATTCTGTGTACAGATGAACCATATAAATGATCTCACAAGCATGAGTCTAGGCTTTTGGCTTGTGAGTTTTAGAGTATGTCCTGCTTGATTTACATGAACGATAACTGACACAAGTGAAGATTACACTATTGCACTCTAATTGCTGTGGGACCAAACCTTTCAAACCTGTTTAGCAATGACTTGTATGCTGTGATATGTATCTAAGGTTAACATTGATCATGTTTTTCAATGACATGGAGTGCTATGTGTGGTTAATTGCTCTTTGCTATTGTTCTAAGTGCATGTTGCTTCGTACATTTTAAACTAACGCCAACTGTGTATACACTCTACAAATAGATATTGTGGAGGAGCTGGATGACAGCCTCCTAGAAAAAGGCCCTTTCAAGATGTACAAACATTGGAAGAGTGAGAGATTCAGCTGCTGTGCATGCAGGTAAGAGCTTTGAGTCCTGGTGTGGGGGATTTAGGCGGACAATGAAAAGGGAACATTAATTCGTTATTTAATTTTCCCTCGTCATCATCAATCAAAATTTCCCCTTACCCATACTCACCACCCCACCGCTCTTCCCTGCATGGACCATGGCTGGAGAGATTAGAAAAAAAATCCATCTCACAAGGGCAGCAATTGATGAGTTGTGCCATCAGTTGTCACCCTATTTGCGGCCTCAGTGCACTAACTCCCAAGGTGAAGGTGATGGCAGCACTGCATTTTTTTGATATGAAAACATTCCAATATACAGTGGCAGCATTGGGTGGAATGTCCCAACCCATGTTCAGTAATGTTTTCTGGATATGTTGAAGGTATTGATGGACCACGATATCAATTTTACGAAATCTTGGGAACTGGTCAAAATTATGGGTGATTTCTATGCATTAGAATGGATCCCCCATGTCAATGGATCTATTGATGGCACTCATTATCCCTTGATACCACCACAGGCCAATAAACAGGTGTATCGCAATTCACATGCATGTGCCCAATTTCCTGGTTGTGCACATGACACTTTTATTCTGTGTAACAGGATCACCCCACATTTGAGGAGACAATTGCAACCTGAACAGGCCTGGCTTGTTGCTACATGATGTTGAATATGAATGTTGTAGTGTGTGTTGTTTATATGTCAGATGTTGTTTGACAACCAAACTATTTTCTGTGTTCAATGTAGGAGATTCTGGATTCCCCAGCCAGCCATGGTTACTGACACCCAGTCACACCATCAGAAGAGGCACATGGCTGGAACAGGTGGATAGTGGAGAGGACATTTGGCCTCCTGAAGTCAAGATTCCGCTGTCTGGATAAGATGGGAGAAGCCCTCCAATATTCCCCAGGAAAGTTGGGCCAGATAATTGTGACTTGCTGCATGCTACCCAACATAGCAATACATAGGAACATATTTCTAATTGAGGACAAAGGTGCCACCGATGGAGGATCCAGGATTGGGCAACGATGACAGTGCTTATAATGATGATGGAGTGGATTTGAAACAACAGCTTATCCACAAGATTTTACATGACTGTAATTATGCAATGAGAGGAGGAGATTACCCACCGTGGTGTTGTGTAGCCGGTGGAAAATGTATATGTATGCTTGTGAGTGTAGGAAAGGTTTCCTGAAGTATTTTCGGAGACTTCTTATTAAAATGTTAAGATTCACATTTACAATGTTTCAGTGAAGCCTAGCTAGTGTTAACAATGACATTGTTGTGGTTGAGGTATCATACTTGTCTGACTTGTGATACATTATTTATGATTGCTAAACACTGTTCTTTATGGTTTTTTCCCAGGGTACTTTGCCATGTCATCTACAGTGTGGACTTGCAGAGTTGTGATCACAACGAACATATATGATGCTGTGACAGACACTGAAATGTAAATATTTCAGAAGTCCCTGGCATGCACTTCCTTCACACATAATAGGCTGGTGGTTGTGTTATAAGTGCCTTTCAGTACTGTGTGATATAATTATAGTTTGTGTTCAGGCACCAGCTTGTATCTGGCCAATGAAAATTTGTTCCACATTGAGGTGTGCCTTGTCTGAAATCACACATCCAAACAAGTTTTGGTCAAAGTTTGACCATGATGAATTAGTTGTCTAATAATGATTGTTTATTGGACTGACTAATAGTGATAGTTGTGTAGGCTATTGACTTCATGAGAATATGTATTGTGTACTACAGTCTGTCTGATATTCTGATTCTGTATATCTTTCATGCTATGCACATTTTCATTTACTTACTGGTACTTGATTACCTATGTTGGTGACACTTTCTCCATTATGATAAGAATGTGATGACAATATTTTCATTTTGGAGTCAAAGTCACAACATGAGCTAGTACTGCTGTGTAAAGTGGTTTACTTTGACATGCATAGTGCATAGGTGAAGCCACACAATGGTGATTTGCTCATAAAACAGTGCTGATTGGAGTTGAGAGTGCTTGCTAATGAAATCCAAAAGTCCAACATTGACCCTCCATCAGATGTGGAGCAGTTATCTGGGACAGTCAACAAAGTGAACGCTTGGCTCACAATGGATGATATCAAGGGCACCTTTTTTTTCCTCTTGGGGGTGGGGCATTGCCATCCGACTCCCACGGATTTGTCCTCGGGCACCCCTTCCACATTTGGGTGGGGGACCAACAGCTGCAGGCTCCTGGGGTACTGGGTCCCTCCCTGTGGGTTGTGCATATGTAGTTGGCACAGGTGTAGTAGGCAAAGAGGGAGGGGTACTTTGGTGATGAGCAATATGGCAGAGACTAGAACCGATATCCCGCAGCACCCCTATATTGTTGTCCATTTGTTTGTTAAAATGACCCATTCATTGGTTTTGGGAGGCCTGCAGCTGTTCGATGTTTTTGAGGATTTGAATAACCTGGCCCATTTCTTCCTGCTGCCCCTCATAAGCATTGAGTAACCGGGAGACATTTGGGTGGTCATCTGTAGCACCAGCTGGTCAATGGCGTAGATCAACACAACCCCTCCCACCACCCTTACCCCTATGAGCATGCACAGTTTCCGGTGGCACTCTCAACCCTGAGCCTTTTACCTCATTGAGGGCCTGATGTAGGTAATTTTTATTTACCGGTTCATAAATACCGACTCATACCAAATCGGTATTTATGAACCGGAAACCCAAATGTAGGTAAAAATCCGGAAAAAAATACCGAATCGGTATCAATCAGTATTCAAACTCGGTAAATACCGAATCGGTATCTACCGATTCGGTAATATCCGACTCGGTAACACCATACAACCCTATGGCCTTCCAGTCCCATAGGAATGAATGGGAGACACCGAATCGGAATTTACCGAATCGGTAAATACCGATTCGGTAAATACCGAATCGGTAAATTCCGATCTCGAAATTTCGAATACATGACATGTGAGCCTGTGCACCAATCAGGGACACCCACCACACCCCACAACCAAGCACCTGAGAGATCAGCCAATCAGGTGCAAGTACCACACCCCAGTACCTGGAGGTGGCCACACCCATGCAGGTGCAGAGCAACAGAACTGCAGAGAGAGCTGGAAGGGAGACAGAGGAGCAGGCTGCACTGAGACCAGAAGAGAAACAGCATGGAGTCCCAGGAGGCACAAAAGGATGGAGGGGACAGAAAGAGAAAGGGGACATTCAGTCCAACAGAGCTCCAGGTGCTGGTGGAGGAGGTTGTGCAGCACTACAGCCAGCTGTTCGGGAAACAGTCTCTGCATGTAGCTGAGTCTGTGGAGAGGACCACCTGGCTGGAAATACAGGGCAAGGTCAATGCCCTAGGAGTGACCCACCGAGAAATTGGCAACATGAAGAAGAGGTGGTATGATCTGAGGATCACCACCAAAAAAAACCTAGCCACCCAGAGGAAGGAATCAGCAGCAACAGGTGGGGGGAAGAGCCGTGCCCCAAGCCTCACCGACCTGGAGCAGCTTGTGGAATCAACCATGGAGCCTGAAAGCATACATGGGATCGGGGATGCTGATAGCTCAGCCAGAGCTGCAAGTAAGAAAGGTAAGATGCATGGACATGTACCATACCCATTCCCAGGCCCCTTCCCCAATGTAGGTGAATCACTCACAATCTAGCACACATGACTGTAGTCCCCAGCAAAGCATTATGGTAGTTGTAGTCATAGGTACATACATCAAAGCTGCCAACACCGAACCCTGCATGCCATGCCACACTCCCCATGCACAAACAGTCTAGGCAAATGAAAATGTGTGTTAGGAATCTGTGTTGTGAAAACAGGCAGCTGATCATTGTCCATGTCTGTTCACAGGAGAGTCATCGCGCAGAGCAGCGCTGGGAGGGGAGTGTAGTGCCACAACATCGTCTGCGAGGGAGAAGGCCAAAGACACTGCTGGACCTAGCACTGTCCCTGAGGAAACATCCACACCCCAGGCAGCCACAGCAATGGAGCACGACACAACTGCTCAGCCACTCTCGTCCCTGCTGTTCGACACACAGACTCAGCCAGCACCAGCAGAAGCCACAACACCCAGCTCAGGGTCCCCTGTGCGCGTGAGGCTAAGGAGGCAGGATGTACCACCCTTAAGGATCCTGGAGAGCTCCGATGAGGAAGTGGTAGTGGCTCCCAGACCTAGTACACCAACAATGGCTGGCCACGCTGGACAACTTGGCTCACTGGGATCTGGCCGTGCAGGTGACCGTGTCCGTAGGGCACGAGAGCAGGATGAGGGGCAGGATGTGCAGGGTGTCTTCGCTGGGCTTGAAGCCCCAATGGTGAAAGTCCAGCGTATGCAAGCCAAAGGCATCATGGCTGTGCACCGGCAGGTGCGCATCCTGAATACCAGGATGTCGGACATCGATCGGGGGATAGGTGCCATGGCAAGGGGAATGGAGGCAATGGGCAAAGGGATGGAGTCCATGGCAGAGGGGATGAGGGGCATGGAGGTGCGCATGGGCACCCTCTGTGACAGGCTTCAAAGTGACCAAGAGGAGAGGCGCAGGTATAGGCGCAAGGTCAGGCTGCTCAATCAGTCGATTAGCCTGCAGTGTCGCCGCTCTGTTAATCTGCAGACTGACCTTGTTCACTGCTGCAGTGACTTGTCCCGGGGGATGGGGAGGGTGACCTCAGCAATGGAGGCAATGCTGACACAGCTGACAGCCACAGGTGGCAACATGGTTGTTGGGGACACTGAGGAGTCAGCGAGCAGGAGTGGGTCCAGCACGCCTGTTCAGGACATTCGTAGGAGCAGCAGACTCCATGCCGAAGACACCGGCACCACTGCACATGTAGACCCCCAGCCCCGTGCCTCGCAAAACATCATGCGTAAGCGCAAGCATTGAGAGACATTTTGATCACAGGACAGGTCAAAGTGAGGAAACTTTGGCAAAACATTGTGCAAAGTGCATTTAATTTGATATATGTTTTTTGGAACGTGCAGTTGTGTACATTAAAGTGACTGTTCCAATCACTGGACATGGCTGTGTGTCGTTGCTCAATTAGAAGTATCTGTTGGTAATTTATGCGCGTCGCAGTCGACCATCTGTTGCTGGTGCTGCTCCTGCTGCATTGTGATCTGCTTGTACTGTCTCATCATCAATGTCCTCATGATATGTGAGTTCTATCTCTGTGCCCACCTCTGTGGCAAGATTGTGCAGCATGGCGCAGGTCGCAATAATCTTGCAACAGATAATTGGCGTGTACTGACGTGCACCTCCACTCTTATGGAGGCACCTAAATCTACTTTTCAGCAGCCCAAATGTACGTTCCACCACGCAACGTGTTGTTCTGTGTGCCACGTTATAACGCCTTTCACTCCTGGTGGATGGATTCAGGTAGGGGGTGAGCACAAATGACCGCAGGGCATATGCACTGTCACCTGGGTGGGAAAGGAACATTGGATTAGTCACATACTCAGGAGTGCTCCTTCTGCATGAACTGTCAGGGTGTCTCACACATATTTACCCAGCAGGTATCCATCACCAAAATCACCAGCAACAAGGCGTCTGTATATCCCACAGTTGGTGAATATGTAGGAGTCGTGGGTACTCCCAGGATATTTGGCTACAATGTCCGTTATCATGTTGCCAGCGTTGCCGATCACCTGCACATTGATTGAATGTGTGGACTTCCGTTTTCTGTGTATGTGCTCAGTTGCTGCAGGTGGGCATAGTGGGGTGTGCGTACCATCGATGCAGCCTATTATGTGCGGGAACTGTGCAAGTTGATAGAATTCGGTTTTTGTTCTTGCTAGTTCTGCAGGTGTCTCAGGGAACTCAATGTAGTGCTCCCTCCTCTGCATCATGGCGTTTAGGAAGTTTCTGAAGAAGCGTGACAGGCAGCTCTGGGACACTCCACCTACAGAGGCTATCACGTGCTGGTAGCTCCCAGAGGCAAGAAGGTGTAGGCAGCACAGCGCCTGTACATGGGGTGGGATGGCGTGTGCTCTTGGGGTTGGGTGTTCCAGATATGGGTGGAGGTCCCTGATCAAGTCCAGGATTGTTCTGGGGTGGAGTCGGTACCTTTGCAGGATCTCTGCTTCAGTGAGTTGGAAGAGGGTAATCCTCTGCCTATATACCTGCTCCTCCCTTAGCCAGACCCTCTCTCCTGCTGCCTGTATCCATAGCCGCCTTGCAATTACATAGAAGGCCGCCATTGTGGGTGTAGTGTTGCATTTTGGGAGCTTCTTATATATCCTGTCCCTGGTTTCCACCTGCTTCCAATCCATGTTAAATACCGACTCTTAAATACCGAATTTCGGGAAATTCGGTATTTCCTGACTTTGCTACATCTCAAATGGCCTTTTTTACCACTTCTTATTTAACGACTCGGTAAATATGAATCCGGTATTTACCGATTCGGTAACTTACCATTTCTTATTTACCGATACGGAGAATATGTAATCGGTAAATTCCGAATCGTGTAATACCGATTCGGTGTTTTACCGACTGGTATTTACCGATTCGGTACGTTTTTGGTGACATACATCTCGATGCACTAATACCGGTCGGTAATGGCCGAATTTACCGATTTTCGGGCGTTACCGACCGGTATTTGGCTACCTACATTGGGCCCTGACTGTGTTATTTTCGTCGGTCAACTCCAGAAAGCTCTGTGTTGCTGTGCCGTTGTTTTCTGCCATGACTGCTGTGTCTGTCATGGTAGGGATCAGCTGAGTGTCGATAGCAGTAGCAGGAGTTGTCTCTGTGGATCCTGCTGTATTTGCTGGTGCAGTCTGCTAACCCAAACCTTGTGGGCTCGGTTGCTCCTCCTCGTCTAAGGATGAGTGAGATTCCTCAATGCCAGTGATCTGGTTTTGGCCTGGAGTCTGAGCCTGGCTGTCATTATCAGTTGGCACAGAGGTGTTCCTAGCTTTCCCTGTGTATACCAAAATGATACAGACAATTATGTGAATGTTATGTTATGCCCACTGCACCTGAAATGGTAGCCATTAAAAAAAACTGTTTAGGATGATTGGTTTCCCTCCTTTATCCATGATGGTTGCCTATGTTTGGGATGAACAATGCAACTTTGACAAGATGTGGATTGTAAATCAGCTATGTGCAGCAGAAATGGCCATGTTCTGTTAATTCTTTATTACATGTCCACTGACATTGATTTGTACATGACACTCTGTAGATGACAATGGTGGATTAGTGCGCTCCACATCTGTAGAATGTCAGTGACACACGTACTCTTTAGAGCCTAATGTTTGAGTTTGTCTGGCCTGCGTACTGGACTTAGTTCATGTATTAGCAGTCACATAGGTGTAGCTGCCTACACACTCACAGACTGATTCTTTCCCAGTAGTTTTGTAATCATGGTGTGAGTGATGTGCTTATCGTTCTGAACTCGTGATCCTCAATTGAATGCCCCTTTTGAGACAAACGTGTAACTGCTCAGCTGTGTGTGTACACAGCTCCTGGATTTTGAATTATGACTCCATAGTTAGATGTGATCTCAATGGTTTTTTCCTACTTTATAGCTAACTATTTTTTTAAGCCTGGGTTCGATTGCTGCTGGGCTATTTTGGAAACTTAACAAACTCCTCCTACCACCCAGGCCAGCCAGCACCCCTGGAACTCTGCTTTCCTGACAGTGAGTGGAAATGCAGTGACTACATTTCCCATCAAAACCTGCCCCACACACTCTCCCCACCCAGCCTAACCAGGCCACCAGGATGAATGGTTTCCTGACAGGGGTTGGAAATTTACTGGCAAGATAGCTGACACTGGTGCCTGGTGTCTGACTTGACCACAACTCCCATCAAGGCCTTGTGCTCTAAACACCAAGCAGCATTGTCAGCCATCTTGCCAGTACATCTTCCCTCACTGTCAGGAAAACATAGTTCCTGGTGGACTGGTTTTTCTGAGTGGGAGGAAGAGTGGTTGCAATGGCTACATCTCCCATTAGGCTCTGTCTTACCCATACTCTTCCCACCCAGACACACCTGACCAACTGGCAGAATGTTTTCCTGACAATGAGAAGAAATATATTGGCAATATTGCTGACACTGGTGCATGCTGTTTGGAGCAAAGGGCCTTGATGGGAGTTGTGGTCAAGTCAGACATCAGTCACCAGTGTCAGCCATTTTGCTAGTACACTTCCCTGCATTGTCTGGACACCACTCTTCCTGGTGGTCTGGCTGGGCTTGGTGTAAAGGTATGTATAAGACAGGGCCTGATGGGAGATGTAGTCAGTGCAAACACCCCTCTTACCACCCAGCCTTGCCAGCCCTCCGATAACCCTCCTTTCCTGACAGTGAGTGGAAATGTACTGGCAAGATGGCTGACACTGGTGACTGCTGTCTGACGTGACCACAACTCACCATGCAGCAGTGCATCCATCTTGCTAGTATATGCCCCCTCAATGTAATGAAAGCATAGTCCCTGGTGGGCTGTTTGTGCTGGGTGGAGGGAGAAGTATTTGCACTGACTACATCTCCTCTCAAAATAGTGGTCATGTTTTGTCTTTATATAGGTGGATTAGTGGGTGTGGCTTCTAATTATGTTTTCATTTTTTGATGCTGCCTATGCATGTTGTTAGGCCTGCGTTTTTTTGTTTTGCACTAGCTATGTGTCACAAAAAAACACCACGGTTCCGCAAACACGTCGATTCATCCTAATCTGCATGGCGTAATTCCTATGAGGCAGCCTTTCCGACTGACACGGTCTGCTCGGAATCATTTCCAACCGACGCAGTCAGAGTTCACCCTGCTGTGCATACTAATATGGTGGATGTAGAATGTTTCTGTGGCCAGGTCTGTCGGACGGTCTTTCCGACCAACACCATAATAAGCCCCTATACCTAGACACACTTAATATTTCCTACTTTGCATGTGTGCAACACAGTGCAACACACATGAAAAGTTGGAAAAGAAAGGAGAAATAATAACATTTTCCTCTTAACCCCTTCGACGCTCATGACGAGCCCAGCTCGTCATGGAGTTTCCATTGGTTTCAATGGAAATTACATTGACCCCATGAACATGCCTTAGCATCCAAGTGGTTAAGGCTGCTTTTTCAATGTAGTTAACTCTTGGCACTAAACCCTGTCTACTATTGTTTGTAGTTAGGGTTTTGCATCAAAAGGCATAGGCAAAAGCATGGGAACACCATGTACCTCCCATGTAACGCCCCCTTGGACCTAAGCTATGCAAAGCAGTGGTTTGTGCTGCTTTGTTTTACCTTCAGGGTACTTTCCAGCACAAAACAAGTTTTTCACTGGAAAGTAGATTAGGAAAAAATAATTTTGTGCTGGTTAGCTTTAATACACTAACCTAGCCCAAAATCTTAGTGAATCTACCCCCTTTTTGATGTTTATTTAAATGAAAACCTGCACTGTTGTTTATGACACTTATGGATGAAAATCTTTCTTGTTATAAATTACGACAACTATTTGTGGAGGTAATAAATTTAAAATCAACTTGATATTAGGGTTCATTCTACTTCTGTCGTTGATTGTAGAAATTGGCAGCAGCCACAATCCTTGTGAGGGTAAGGTACAAGTAAACCCCAAATTACTCTCTGCTCAATCCCCTGGTAACTTGGTACAGAGCAGTGAGTCTTTACTCAGTGGCAATGTGCAAAGTTTGTGTGCAACATTTCATATGTAACCCAGTTTAAACAAACCACAAATGGAGCCCACAACAGGGTTAGTCAAATAAAGTAGTTTTATAATAAATACAACAAGACCAAAACAACAACATTCCAATTAGTAGGTGGGGTGTGGTCTGGCCACGAGCGATGATGGCGACTTGATTTAGAGCTCTGCTAGGAGCAGGGCCCGCACGGAGATAGCATCTTTCCTGGTGCGGTAGCGGACTTGCACCTTTTATTTCTTCCCACGCACCCACACTCTGATGCTTGGCTGAGGAGCTACAGTGACCGCTGCAGTCGCCACCCAGCTCTGAACCCTCTACGGTCATGTACAGCCACTGGGCCTCGAGGTGCGGGTAAAGCCTCGGCTCCTCGGTGGCGTCCCCACCCCGCCCCCAAGTTCCGGAACCCGTTCTCAGCAGCCGGCAACCGCCGCCTACATCGTTCCACAGTGCAGGTGCATCCCGATGGCAGAGTTCCAGTGCACCACTGTGAGTGCGACAATGGCGCCAGCTCGACCTACTTCATGACCAGCTTCGCAGACAGCGCCCAAGCTGCATCGAGGTCACTGACGATCACAGGTCACTGAGACCCTGGATATGGTACAGATAGGTGCAGATAAGTGAGAGCCTCACACTCCTCCCCCCAAACTCCCTGGGACTCATCACCGCACCGCTGGCATGGGGAGCATAGTAGAGTACACGCTTAGGGGGCAGAAAAAAGGCCTAGACCTACATTTGCCTTTGTGTTGCGGTGCCCACCTTGATTCACCTGGGCAGGCGGTAGAACATTCACAACACAGTGAGCGGCTGACGATCGCCAACCACAGCTCTCCATTCACTGTCCTCTCGGAGGACATGGACCACAGGCGGACCCGCATAGGAGGATGACGACAGACCCAGGGCTGACTTGTACCCCACCATTCATGGCCCCATAACCATCGCAGACAGTAGCCATCTAGATCCACATGCGCCTGCTACTGAAGGGCCGAGTGCCCTACTGTGCCCAAGCAGATTATCCAACGGCCCTCCCACTCTTCCACCCGCTATAAAAGGACCACCCACCCACCTCCCAGGACATTCAAAGCCTGCAGGCCGCATAGCCCTCGGCCCGCTAGTAAGAAGGACAGCGTAGTGATGCTGAGAATAACGGGGGTGAACAAGAACTCTGCCTACCTCTCCTCAGCCTGCCTGACATTTGCAGTCCAGAAACCCCAATCACAGCTGACAGACGGTGCCTGAGCCCCATCGCAGCTGTAACGCCTGGAGAGGGGCGAGACTGGAACGTAGGCCTCCTCAGCACAACCCATCAGAGTTCCGACAAAGCCATTGCTTCTTCTAACCTGGGAGACCGGGCCGCCGCACCTATCTAGTCCCCCCTTGCTGTTTTGCTGGCCACTCCCTGCGGGACCCTAGGAAACACCCCCCCCCTCCCTCCACACGTCTTATAGCTGCCAGAGAACATACCAGTGCCACCAAATTCCAGCCTGGGCCTGGAAGACACTGTTTGCCAACTGCCATTGCGACAACCCCTTCCTGGGGAGGACAGGACTGGCATTGCAACATAGCGAAGCACTCCACACCCCCATGGGCGAATGCCAGCTGACAAGCCAACAGGCTCCTCTTCACGGAATTTCTTAATCAGCTGCGTACCATGGCTATGAAGGGGACTACACCCCCACAAGTCCCCTACTCAAACCCACAATGTCCACCACACAGCACAACTCCATGGACCTCATCCTTCAAGAAATGTCGGCAATGGGACACTGCCCAGAGCGCATGGATGCTAACATTTTTGCCTTGACTATGGGGCATATTAGCAAGAACCTCGTTAACATTATCGCAGTTTTAGCAGCAGGAAAATTCCGCTAAAACGGCGATAATGGGCTTGCTAATATGCGTTATAGAAATCCAACAGAAGACGACTGCTAAAAACCTGGCTATTCACTACACTACGCTAAGATCTGCCACCTGACATATGGCTAGTCTGTTCTCACAGCGCCGGGACTTCTCTTGGAATTCTATAATTCATATTAGCAAGCCCATTATCGCCATTTTAGCGGCAGTTTCCTGCCGCTAAATCAGCTATAATTTTAACAAGGTTCTTGCTAATATGCCCCTAAATCGATTCCACTTGACATTGCAGGTTTTCCACACCCGCTTTGAAGGGCTAGATCAGATGGTAACTGTACTAGAGGGCCGCTTAGACAATGTCTTGGAAAAAGATTGAAAGCTCCTCTTTCTCCTCAGCAAGCTGATCGGCATGGAAGATTTCAGCAGAAGGGGCAATGTCCATTTTTTTCGGGTTTCTGGAGTCAATAGAGGGACCCAACGTCAAAAGCTTTTTCGGAGAAAGCCTCCCAAAGCTTACAGTTATCACCATTGAGCACCCACCAGAGATGCAACATGTCCATAGCATTGGACCCCACATAAAGACTCAGCCTCCACCCCCCATCGCTTGCTTCCTGCTGCACGTGCAAGCCCGATAACTACTTTCTGTGGTGAGCTCTCGAGGCCCACTCATGTATGAGGGGCCCAAAATACGCATGGCAGCGGATTTTTCTAGGGAGACCAAAGACCGCCGCATTGTCTTCCTCTCCTTTCGACCTCGCCTGTGATGGAGCGTAAATGTTAAATGACAGTTGCCTCTATCAATTCTCAATATTAAAAGAGATTTCCGACAAATATTTTTGATTTAAAACATGTCAACTGGCTAAGTGGAAAAACGTGAAATGTCATACTGCATTGTAAAAGCATGGAGAGTGTTTAAAAAAAATTATAATTTGAAAACGTAAACAAAGAGAGAAACAAAAATAAGTACACATGTACAAATTTAAATGTTTTGAGAAACAAGATACAGCCAACATAGAGAGTGCTGTGACAAAAATAATATATTATGTATTAAAATGTAAATAAATGTTAGCACAATGAAGCTCCTGAATTGCTAAAATGCTTATCTATTAATAATAAATAGTGTGCAAGCCTGTAGCTTCCTGTAACGTTTTTGTGGAAAACGTGTTGAAAATGCATTCATTAATGTGTGTGTTTCATAATGATAATAACATGACAGTAATTCTGAATGTTTCCTGTAGGCCTCAAATGCCCTTCTTTCCTTTGCAAGTGTAAAATTCAATGAGGTAGTCACTTTAGTGATTATGAAAACTGTTCATGAAGATTCTTTTCTCTATTGGTTAACAATGGATTCACTTCTAGTTAGGCAACACTCTTGTAGAAATGTAGCTGTATTATTGCAAACCCAGGAAGAGTGCTTGGGACGGACAGACTGTGAGCATAGTGAAATTCTACCTACTACCATGGAAGAGATGGAAATGTAATACAGAACTTAATGAATCTAATTAATTTGCAAAAAGGATTACTTAATTCTTCCGGATTTCTTGGTGATGTATTGATCACCCCCTGAGCAGCCCACTGTGAGCGACCAATGGAAACCATATGGACTGATTAAAAGGATACTATTGTGGGTGTAAACTGTGACTTTTTGGAAGTGTAATTGCCCCATGAAGGAGGAGGCGGGGCTGGCCTGGCATGCTGACGGACTGACACTTAATTTTCCTCAATGCCAAAGTCCTGAACTGAAGTTTCCTAACTGCATTTCCTAGTACCTGTTCTTTATCGACTGAAAAAGTTGAACAGGAAACAACCTTTCGGCTGTAGTGTTAACTGACTCCTTCTGTGGCCCGCCGTACTGCAGTTCTGAATTGGCCAGATCTATATTGAAGGTGGTGACCTGCAAATGTTCATTATTTCTCTGAAATGTATTGTGAGGTTACTTGTACGGATTAATTGTTATCAAATCTGGTTTGAAATACGATTTGATGTTATATCCATTCAAAAGAGGCGTTAAATAAATAATTTTCATGAGTTATCTTAATCATTTATGTCTCATTCTTTTAGCCATATTTCTTGTCTCAAGGCTTGTGTTTTAGCATCTGAGAAAGGAGATGAAATAGGCATGTGTCTGGCAATTCTTTATTCCAGTCCTCATAAAGTAATTGCATCACCTCTCTATGGGGGTCATTAGGATGGCAGGTGGACTTTGTCCGCCCGCCACCCTATCGGGAAACGAGACCGCCCGCCATAAGGGCGGGGTCCCATGGGGGCAATTAGGATGCGCCCGCCACAGTGGCGGGCGCATCCTGCATTTCTGTCATTCCTGAAGGAAGGCATGTTGTGCACTCCCATGCACTACATGGCAGGCACCGTGTGCTGACTGCCATGTTCTGCATGGAACTGCAGGGGGTACCATAGGTACTCCCCATGTGCACCCTCCACCCCCTGGAGTACCTGGGGGCCCACAACGGGCCCCCACAGTCTATTCCCGCATGCCTTTCCATGGCGGGAAAGCTGCCACGGAAAGGTATCTTTCCGCATCCATGTTAATATGGCTGACAGTGTCTAACAGACACCGCCACCATATTAAATCCTTTTCCACCCGGACAACCCGTTGACCGGGCGGGAAAGCGGCAGACGGTCTTTCCGTCCGCCGCGGCCCCCCTGCCATAGTAATATGGCAGGGGGAAATGCATGGCGGGCGGGGTCGGATGCGGGTGGTGGTGATCCGCCTGTGATCCTAATGGGCCCATAAGTGTTCAAGTCCCTGTTAGCTCAACAAAAAGATCCACTGGATGACCGTGATTGTGTTAACTAGGATGATAATCTTGGAGTAATGTGTTTTCAATTGTGTTTTTATGAAAATGGGACATGAGTAGAAAGAAAAACCTGATTGTGATAAAGTGAAATTTGTTTTTATGACCTCTCCACTACATCACATGCATCAAATGGACATTAAGTATTGTCTTATTGAACCTGCAGAATTCCAGATCACCAAGGAGGGCATCTCCAAGGTACTGTACCTCTTCTTGGATAGCTCCCAGTCACAGGATCTGGACATCTCCTACACATCAGTTGTACTGACCCCCAACAAATTACCCCCCTCTTCTGGTAGAAGGCAGTAAACCAACAGCGATCCCGGCATTGTGGCACAGAAAAAGACAGGGCGGCCAGCACCCATGGGGACACAGAGCAGGCTCCAAAATCAGTAGCCGTCTTCATCCATGACCAGGTCAGGGACAAATCCCCCTCATCCTTGAAGCCCAACCCAGCAATAGTGCCAGGTGGGTGACCTGCACTGATATCCCGCACCAGAACCAACCAATGGGAACATTTTGATGCAGGGCTGAGGGTGACAGCACTGGTCGGACAGCTGAGTATCATCCTATTAGTTTTGAGTGCTCTTATGATTGACTGTACTGCTTCTTCATAATCCTGGTATGGTTATTGTTATTACCATTGTACTCTCTATTTGATCCATGATATGTGATCTAATGCCTCTGCCCCTCGCACTACATCCCCACCCCTCTCCTATGAGGCACGACCACCCTTACCCCTCTCCTATGAGTCAATACCACCCTTATCCCCTACCTGCTAAGCCCGAATCTTGAACACAGGACACCTAAGGGCCAACCTTTCACCTCCCACACTCTCAGACCCGCTCGCTCCGCCCCCTGTTCTACTCCTTCTATTTGGCATACTCCGACCCCCCAGCCAGGCAGATTGCAGGAGCGGAGTGTTAGGAGCATACTCACCCCGTACTATTGCACTTGCATGAACATGGTCACCCCTCCCCCAACAATAACAGCTGAGGCCTTATTGGACCTGTACCTCTCCATCTATGGCTACCATACAGTTTTTAGGAGCCCTCCTGTCCATCCTGCCTACCCACCACCAGTTTATAGTTTCATCTCCATCAGCACCATGCCGCCCCAAGGGGCCCCATTTGATATGCTGCCTCCACAAGCTTAGACCCGCAGCATACCAACCTGTGTTCCCAGTGCTGCATTCCTAGCAGCAGTTATCTCTGCTCTATCTCCTTTATATTTTTCCCCCTCCCTACCTCTACTCTATACTTTGCTGCTGTCCCTGTACATCCCTCTTTTGCTCGCCCAGTGCCACATCTGCTCTACCTTACTTCTTGCGTTGCAGAGAGGTGTAAAAAGGGGCATGGCCTGGACCACCACTCTGCAACGCAGAGCAGTGGCGCTTCCTGGAAACACCTCGTGGGCTAGTTGGCCCCAGGGGCTCTCAGGATTGAAAGGGAATTAATTCCCCAACTTTAAATGCGCCACAGGACATGTTTACACACACATGTCACCTCAGGCCCGGCACCCTCCCTACACCACTGTGCAAATGCACTATGTGGCGCCTTTTAAGTTAAGATATTAAGTCCCCTTGAATCCTGAGGGTCCCCGGGGTCCAACTAGCCCACGAGGTACCTCCATTAAGTGCCACAGAGCTGAGTTGCAGAGAGGTGGAAAAAGGGACGTGGCCTGGACCACCTCTCTGCAACGCAGCCCTGTGATGCATACTGGAGGTACCTGGTGGGCTAGTTGTCCCCCAGGGACCCCCAGTATTGAAGGGGAATACATTCCCCAATTTAAAACGCGCCACAGGAGTGTTCCTGGGGGGGGCAAGCCTCTGGCACGATCATGGTGGTTTTTGATGAATGGGGGCTGTGTGGCACCCCTACTTTTTACTTTTTTTGGGCACTGGGGACCTCATCCCCCAGGGCCAGACCCCCACTTAAAAAAATATATATTTATGAACGGAAAGGGTGCCGCTTGGGCCCCCCTCCCTTGGTCAAATACGGCCCGGGGACCCCATCCCCTGGCCACATATTTTTTTTGTTTTATGGAGGGGCCCGGGGTTGGCGGTCCTCGGGCCTGCGGGGGGCCGTGTGCCCCATAAAATAAATAATAAAAGCCCTATGGCTGACAGTCCCCGGAGTTAATTTCAGTTTTTCATACCCCCGGAACTTGGGCCACCCTGGGGCTAAATAATAATGAAGCGTGGGAGCCAGAGCTTCGTTTTTTAAAATTTTCGGCCGAAATTCCCACTGGGTGCGCAAATCTCGCTGATTTTTAAAAATATATATCCTTTTTTTGGTCCTGGTAGTCCTTGTGGGACCTCTGAGGAGGCCTAGGGGGTCAGGGTGTTTCTACCCTACCCCCTTGTCTTGTTTTTTGCATTTGTTTCCCTGTTTTCTTTTGCCTCGGACACCGAGGCACAAGATGGCTGCCAACACTTCCTGGTTTGGAGTGTTGACAGCCAATTAGAGTAAAGCACGTGGTTGGGGGGTGAGCGGATCCTCCATGCCTCTATATATCGAAACTTTTACTTTTTGATTTCTCAGCAACTACTTAGCGGATTTACACCATTTAAAAAATAAATTGCGGTTTCTGAACCAAGCACTACCTTTTTTTCCAAATTTGGTGTAATTCTGTTCAGCAGTTCGAGCTGGAAATTAAGATGGAGGAAACACGTTTTGGGACCCCCTTTTTTCTCAGCCCCCGCTTTGCAAATCACCCAAAAACTTTCAGGATAGGAGCTGACTGGTGCGGGCCACAAGTTTTGAAAATTTCGCGAGGATTCGTCAACCAGCGCCTAAATTATTGGGAAAATAAAACATGCTTTTCCTATGATTCACGATAACCCAGCAGAAGGTTTTTCACACGGTAAAATCACCTTAGAACACACCACAATTCTTGAAATTAGTATGGTACCATCAACAAATGAAGCCTAACGTAACTAAAGTTTGTTATCACCCTTTATAGTTCTCCTTTGGGTAACCCTCAAAATCTTCGATTCACTACAATGCATTTAAATGGGGTACTATCATGTATATTGGTCCCAAGATGGCTGCCAGCAATTCCAGGATGAAGTGCTGACAGCCAATCATATCTTACGATGACATGTGTGGTTAGGCTCCTCCCAGATATCGATATTTTTCTTTTTCAAATTTCTCAGGAACTACTGAACGGATTTACACCATTTAACAAAAAGAGTTCTTTCTGAACCAAGGGCTACCTTTTTGCCATATTTGAGTAATTCCGTTCAGCAGTTCAGGCTGTAGCCATGTCTAAAGTTTCCTATGGAAAATAACATGGAGAAAGCAATAGTCGGCGCCAAAGTTATTGGGAATAGAATGTTGCGATTTTCCTATGGTAACTAGGTCCTAACTATAGCTACCTACTGGCCACCGCCAGTTGGTAATATATATATATATATATATATATATATTACCTACTGGCGGTCGCCAGTAGGTATATATAGTTAGGATTTTTTCTCTATGGGTTTTTTGAAAATTCTATGTCTAATAACTTTGGCGTTTGTGGACGGAATTGGCTGAAATTTTCAGGAAAATGGCACATTTTGTTTCTGAGCAGCCCTTGAAAATTTGGGGGGGGTTCGTCAAGGGGGGGCCGAGAAAAAAGGGGGGTCCCAAAACGTGTTTTTAACATTGAGTTTTCCATAGGGCGGTTGGCCTCACTTTTAGCCCGAACGGCTGAATGGATTTGCACGAAACTTGGCAAAATTGTAGGGACTGGTAGCCCGATGTGCCTTTTGTAGGTCTCAATATATGTGCTCCAGTGGATTTTGAGAAATTAACGTTTAAAAAAAGATATATATCTGTAACAGCGGACCGGGCAGCGTCCTAGGACGCGTACTTTTCGCGCAACGGAGCTTTGTGAAGCGAAGCTGATTGGTTCTCCGGCGTCTGTCAACATTCCAAACAGTCCGTAGCGGCCGCCATCTTGTCTCTCGGTAGGATCGAGAGACAAGAGGAGGCCAAAGCGAAGGGGCAAATGACCATAAGGGGGAATAGTAGATCCTCGCTGACCCCCTAGGTTTGATGTGGAGGTTTTAAAAGGGCCCCGCGGGGCAAAAAAAAATAATAATAATAATAATCGAACACCTGAATGGATTTGCACGAAACTTGGCAAAATATTAGGGACTGGTAGCCCGATGTGCCTTTGCTAGGTCTCAATATATGTGCTCCAGTGGATTTTGAGAAATTAACGTTCAAAAAAAGATATATATCTGTAACAGCGCTCCGCTTCGCGTACTTTTCGCGTTACGGAGCTTTGCGAAGCTGATTGGTTCTCCGGCGTCTGTCAACATTCCAAACAGTCCGTAGCGGCCGCCATCTTGTCTCTCGGTAGGATTGAGAGACAAGAGGAGGCCAAAGCGAAGGGGGAAATGACCATAAGGGGGCATAGTAGATCCTTCCTGACCTCTTAGGTTTGATGTACCATTTTGCCAAGTTTGGTGTAATTCCGTTCAGCCATTCAGGCTGTAGACGTATGTAAATGTCCTATGGAAAATTGCATGGGGAAAACACATTTGAAAGTGTTGAAATTTAGAACCAATTAAAATGTTACTTTGGTTTTGTATTTGTGTGTGATGAAAGTTAATTGGTTATGTATATATGTCAAATGAGAGGAAACCACAGCCATTTTGTGATACTACTGTCTGAGGTACATTTGTGAGGAATTTTTGGTGGTGAATTTCTGGTGTTTGATTTACACAGTACTAACACTTCTGCTACTTTTAAAAAGGTGAGTTGTTAATTTGTAAGGGGAACTATGTTGTACACTTGAAGATAATTTGAAAAATGTTTTCTGTTATTTATTTGCAGTCCTTCTGTTATACTAAATACTTGATGAAGTTAGTTTTATATTATGTATTACTAAAAACGATAAATGAAAGTGATTATTTTTTTCTGCAATTTACAGCAAGCAATTTCAAAATAAAATGGCTCACAATGAAGAGACCGTGGCAATTTCTTTTGAATTGTCCACTACATTGATTGAAATTGAGAGCACCAATAATGAAATATTGTCACAAGGAGGACATGACTTGTATGATTCCATTAGATTGATTGAAATGGACAGCACCAAGAATGAAATATTGTCACAAGGAGATGACTTGAATGATTCCACTACATTGATTGAAATTGAGAGCACCAATAATGAAATATTGTCACAAGGAGGAGATGGCTTGTATGATTCCATTAGATTGATTGAAATGGACAGGACCAATAATGAAATATTGTCACAAGGAGGAGATGACTTGAATGATTCCACTACATTGATTGAAATTGAGAGCACCAATAATGAAATATTGTCACGAGGAGATGACTTGAATGATTCCACTACATTGATTGAAATGGACAGCACCAATAATGAAATATTGTCAGAAGGAGGAGATGACTTGAATGATTTTTTTGATCAATCTCTTGATGGCGAATTTATCGAGTGTTTGGAGACCATAGAGTTACAAGAATCATCATTGCAGACTTTTAATGAGGAGATTCCAGATGAGATGATTGAAGAGGAAATTACTGATGAGGACATGTTACTAGTTGTTTCAAATTTAGAAAATTTTGAAGAATAAATTTATATTTAGAAATCAAAAATTGTTTGAGACATTATTTATTTTTATTTTTAATTTATGAGGTTGTAGCGAAGTGATTGTAGTATAAAATGAGACTTATAGTATAGAGTGCAACATTTTTATGTTACATGGTAAGTTTACTCATATTTACTTCCCTTCTGCCACTATATTATCTCCAATGTGTATTTGACATGTCTTCTTCATCTCCGGCCTCCTTTCTCTCACTGTGTGTCTCCGATGCATCTTATCGCTGGTATTTTGTGTAATTACAGAAGAGAGTAAAATAAAATAGTTCGGAACGTGAAAAGGGGGCAAAGTAGAGTACTCCTCACCCCCTAGGCCTTTTTAGGCGGTCCCAAAAGGATCAGTTTCTGCTTTCCTGAGAGATTATGGTATGAGTTCCATGTACCACAATAACTTGCATTACAACATGCAAGATATCTATCTCCTATTACCAACTTTTGGAGATATTCGCGCTAAGCGCGAATATCTCCAAAAAGTAACACCTGCCCTGAGCAGTTCTTAGCCATGTTATCCAATGGGAGGTGGATAACATGGCTAAGAGTATTAGCTCGGTAATGCATGAATATCGCTGAGTTTTTAGCGATATTCATGCATTGCGGCCGTTTATTATCGCATTTGCGATAAACCTTGATAATAGTAAGGTTTATCTTCGATAATTTCTGACGATGCTTAGTGGTAAAAAATTGGTTGGTAAGCATCGTTAGCGATAAATATCGCTTAACTTTGGTAATATGCCCCAACGTCTGTTAACGTTCGATTCGAAGGAAATGAGGAAGTGTTGAAAAACATTGTCTGCGCCATCTTGCCTTTTTTGAAATGCCACACTTTTGTCGTGCACGGCAGCCATTTTAGATGTCTTGACCAGACCCACTCTCTGCACGCTGTCGATTCGTAGCATGGCTCCTCACCCTCGCAAGCATCTTCCCCAGGCACTGGTCACCCCCGCTCTCTGTCTTATGCATGGGCAATAAACCTCCCCCCATCTGCGCTGCTCTTCCCTGAGAATCACACTGTGCCCGCCCGACACCTCCCTTTCGCCCTATTCACTACCGCACCCTCTGACACTCCTCTTCCTCTGTGTCCGATTGTCCAGGCTATCAGCTAGCCCTGCAGATGTAGTTTATGGCCCCAGCTGTAAAGAATCACCCCTCTTCAAAGGAGTTATAGTAGATCAAGGCCCACACCCGATGAGATCCGTCACACCACACGTGTTCCTACTATCTGAAAACTATCCTGTATTGTGATTGGGGAGGGGACCGAGCCTGAAGCGGAAGATTCCAGGAATGACTCTTTGTACATCAAAGTTTTTACAATTATGTGTCACATAAAAAATATATAGCACTCCAACAAAGTAGTAGGAATATAAAACTTTAATAACATATAAATATATACAACAAAACAAAAACAGTAATAGATTTATTGAAATTGACAGCACCAATAATGAAATATTCTTGTCAGTAGCGGTCTGTTGTGCGAATAGTTCCAAGGCAGCAGAACGCGCTGAAATCTGGATGTCACGAAGGTGATGTCTAGCAAGTTGCCGCCCAGCAAATAACGGCGTGGGGCGCCGCGGGGGTGAGTGAGTCCAGTAGGCACCACAGCTATTCTTACCGGCATTGCAGAATTACTGCTGGGGACAATGCCTGTGCTGGAGCAGGGTCACAGCAGAAACAAAAAGGATTCTGTTGAAGATGTTGTTGGTTTTCAATTTGAAAACAGTTCTGGTGTCAACTGCTATGCTAATGTAGTGGTTAATGTTTTGTTTTCTCTAGAAAATGTAAAAGAGGGGGAGGCAGTCCAAAGTTCCGTTAAAAGGGCAAAGGAAAGGATCGGTGGTTTGAACTATCAGTCAAAAAGGGGAGGGGGTGCAACAATTTTTCCTACCGGGTCACACTGTGCTTTCACCGGAAGTGAGGTCTGCAGGATTCTAGTAATTCAAAGTGAGGCTGGCGCCGACGTCCCGCGGATACAGTTTCGTCACTCCACGGGTGATCATGGCAGTCATTCCCCATCGGGGGTGGGAGACTCCCGCGGCTCCTCTAGAATCTTCAAGGTCGTGGAGGACTACGGTGGTGGAGTCAACCAGTGACCGGGCCATTTCTTTATGCTGGGCCCGCTCTTGCCAGGTCGACCGCCATTTTGAGAGTTCGGTAGCTACTGGCGATCGCGGGGTCAAATGAACGGACGGGCTCCACCCTGCCGGGCGAGACGTTGCAGCATGGCCACAGTGGAAGAACTCTTTTCCGGGCGCCTGGACCGCTGAGGGTGCAGCTGGGAAGCCTACACTGGGGAGGCGGGAGAGGCCTGTTCGCACCGTCTCTCCCTCCCAGTGCACCCCACGGCGTCTCGCTTGAGATTTGTTATGGCCGGACCAGGCGATGAGGACGAGGGGGGGGTCGGAGGCATGTGCAAGACATCCCCCCCCAGTGTTGTCGCAGCCATTATAAAAGAAAGAAGTGTCCCGTCCGTCTTCGGGCCGGGCTTCCGGTGGATGTCGGCCGGACGCCCCTGGCTCTGGCCCCATGAACGGGTTTCTTGGTTTATCGGCTGCAGCCGGATTCCGTCGGCCTCGGCCCCCCGACCGTTGGTGGCCGGACCGGAAGAGCATGTGGCGGGACTACCTGCAACTCTCAAGGGCCACCGCGGCCGGACTGGGAGAGAGAGGGGAGGGTCGAGGAGACATTCCCCCCCCCTGCAACTGTTCAGCGTTGTAAAGGCAATCCCCTGGCCGGGTCCCGCTGGTCTCGGCCTCTCCTCCGGCTACACCCTACGTTAGGATCTCCTGGCCGAGGCGTGGCAGCAGGACCTGCCTTATATGGGCTGCTCCCGGCTGGGCGTAGCCGGAACCCTGCCCCACCTTGGAAGTTTCCAGAGTGGGGGCGGATGTTCTACTGACTTGCATTTTCCCTAGTCTATCGATTTTTTTGGCGTGGCAGGCGGTGGGACAGCGAGGGGTGATTTGGTTTCTCTTACTGTTTTTCTGGTCTCTCACCACTGGCATATTTTAACGTTTTCTTGTTTCTAGGACATTAATAGGTTTTATCATTACGTTATGTTATCGTTTCTTTGTTCGTTGTTTAATAAAAGTTCATGTTCATCAGTGGCCTACTGATTTTCGTTTTCCTATTCTTTTCTTTCCAGGTTGTTTCATGCTAAAGTTTCTGTTAACAGGATACAGTGATCACTTCGTTATTATTGCATATGTCCTTTTCACTAGGGGTGCTCTCTGGTCGGGCCAGATGACGTATGTCTAGTAAATGGTCCGGGTGAAACAGGTGCATCAATCAGTGGGGATAGGCATGATAGATTACAACGGGGGAGAAAGGTCCGCATTACGTACCCTTTCACTACTTGCAAAGATTTTCCTACGTTTATTTGCAAACAGGGAATACCTCCAAAAAGAACTAATTCCCAAACAGTCAATGTTCGGACAATCAATCAATCAATGAGGAATGAAATAGGTACGACGTGTTAAAGGCTTGCGTTACCTACCCTTCACTATCTGCAAAGGGAGAGAGAATATTCCTATTCTTCCTCGTTTGCAGGTAGAGAAGATCCTTAAGAGAATTAACATCGAACAATTCAATGCTCGATTGAAACAATCAACAAGGGGTACTGTGAACACAAATGAACGCCGCTTATGTACATACGCATTGCTATTTTCAACAGGTTGTTCCTAATGTTTCTATTTTAGCGAGGTCAAAAAGAGATCCCATTAGTGGCCTACTGATTTTGCTCGATTCCTTTTGTTTTTTTACACGATTTTTCGCTATCTGCAAAGACTAAACAGAGTATTGCGACTCTGTGCTTGTTTGTAAATAGAGAATGAACCAAAGAGAACAATCAATCAAATGGAGAGAGAAGCAGGCACGACGGATTACAAAGGGGGAAAGGGCTGCGTTAACTACCCTTCACTATCTGCAAAGAGAGAGTACTCCTAATAGAAATGAGGGGTGGGGGGCAGCAATCAAAGCAGATCAGTGTGCATAAACACGAAAAAAAAAATTCTTACCACGTACTTGACATTCGACAGCTTATGATATTTGCTATTAAAAAACCATTGAAATTCACTGAAAAAACCATAGGTTATAGACCATATATAGTTAGGAATTAGCATTTACAAAACCTTGAAAATTCACTGAAAAAACCATAGGTTATAGACCATATATAGTTAGGAATTAGCATTTAAAAAACCTTATTTTACTCACACAAAACCATTGAAATTCCATATATAGTTAGTTGCACTAACTATATATTGCGCACCCGCAATCCACTGCTGATGATGTCACATATTACATCATTCATGACATGGTCAGTGACATCACTGATGACATCACTGATGACATCTCAAATGACATCACTGATGACATCTCATTTGACATCAATGACCACATCACTGATGATATCATTCATGTGACAATACAATGCATCTCCTCACATTTTAATATAACCTCTGTTTCACCCAGTGTTAAAAACAGAGTATAATTTTTGAAACCATTGACACACCAATACTAGTTACTACATACGTACTCACTGATTCCTACGTCTACACACACATTCACTCATTCACCCATACAATCATTCATACATACAATCACTCATGTTTACAACACAATCATATGCACTCATACACCTATACAGACACTCACACTCTGCCACTCATCCATGGAGTTACTCACACACCTAGTCAGTCCTGTAAAGAATCAATCACACTTCCATTTTCTACTCTATACAGTTAAACATAGAGCACCTTACGTTTTCAACCATATACTAACACATACTTACTCTCTTATACAATCATTGATACAAGTACACATTGATCTGTACAGAGTCACACACCTCCCATCCAGCCACACACACACTCAGTCTCCCATGCAAATACTTGGGCAATCAATCAATAACCCATATAGTTACTCATATAGCTACTGATCAACACATGCAGCAGTTTACAGAACAACAGACATAATGATGCACAAATTAAGACAGTTTAGTCACTAACCCATGCACTCAGTGAGACACATTTAATCACTCACTCATACATTCAGTCATGCACCTACTAAATCCTTCGTCCAGACACTTATACATCCACTCATTCTTCAATATGTAAGACATATTTTAACTTTACAGAAACATAGTCACTGGATGTTGTCATCAGTGATGTCACTGACCATGTCATGAATGATGTAATATGTGACATCATCAGCAGTGGATTGCGGGTGCGCAATATATAGTTAGTGCAACTAACTATATATGGAATTTCAATGGTTTTGTGTGAGTAAAATAAGGTTTTTTAAATGCTAATTCCTAACTATATATGGTCTATAACCTATGGTTTTTTCAGTGAATTTTCAAGGTTTTGTAAATGCTAATTCCTAACTATATATGGTCTATAACCTATGGTTTTTTCAGTGAATATATATATATATATATATATATATATATATATATATATATATATGAATGTTAATTGTTAAAAAGTGAAAATTAAACTTTGTTGTGCATATATAACATTTTTATTAATACTTAAATATAGGTTGCTTTTTCTTTTGTAATGCTTTTTCAAAGTATTTAAAGGTTTTTCCTGCTTTAAAGTTTTTGATTCTGTTGGTTAAAAAATGACTTGTTAGTTTCATTTTTGTTATTTAAATATTTTTATGGCTAGAATTTCATTTAGTTAAGCTTTACAAATAATTATGGGATATACTTACTTGATTTTATATATTTTGGTTATGTTGATTTTCGTCTTCTGTTTTGGAACCAATGCTGCACGGGACATTACTTTGTAGTGTAGACTTTTGGTTACTGTTGTAAATCTTCGCGTTTAGTCTATAAAATACGAATGCTCAAACAAACAAATGCATGTGTTTATTAGGTTTATATGTTTAATTAGTTTTAAGTTAAGTTATGGTGTTATAGGGCCTGATCATGATGGCAGTCGGACAAACGTCCGACCGCCATCCTGTCGGGAATGGGACCGGCCCATTGGAGACCGGCGGTCTCACCTCGGAAACATGCCTTGTAGCATTGAGGCTTGTGCTGCGGCACGAAAAAGGGCTGCAGGACAAGCCTCAATGCTATGGGGCATGCAGTGCTTAATTTGTAAAAGATTAAATTCCAGGGCTCTCATTGGGAGGCCACTGCAGCTTGCACCACACATTGCCCCTGCAAGCTGCCAATAACAGTGCAAACACAGCTACTAACCTCACTGTGCTATCCTAAGTATGTGTGGCAATGAGAGTGTAGAACAACGTGTAGGAAAGAGGTCGCAAGTGAGGCATGCATATGTTTTAACCAAAAGGGACTGAGTAATTAACCTGGGCAGATTTTCATTCTTGTTGTGAATCAGTCTTGACCCAAAAAGGACAGTCCAGTCTAACAGCCAGGTCCCGTACTCTCAAAGGGACACACAGAAGCCCCAAACCGGTTCCACCGCAGGTGTCCCCAACAGCATGGCCAGCTGATAACACACGTCTGGCCACACCTGTGCCGCACTCAGGGCCACACATTAGGAATTTGTAAACATCACCCAACAGGAAAAGAATGTAGCCCAGCAGGCATCCCACCTCCTGAGGTTTTGCTGGGAGGTCCGCCACAGAACCAAGATGCGCACAGAAGGTGCGCATGCTCACTTATGGACTTCAATTAATCCAGGTAAAACGCTTATAATAATCACCTATATATCAAAGCAGTGTCACTCTGAATGCCTCTTTGTCCACTAGTGACTGGCATTGCTCATATATGTGCAACAATCACTGACTAATTCCACCCATATCCGGGCTCCTCATGTGACGCAGCAGACGTGCATTAACAGTAGTGCAGTTAAGAGTGGCTATTCTGAATCAACCTCAGCCTGATATGGTTAGCAAAGGATGGAAAACTTAGCAGTTGCTTAACTCAAGTTAGTCAACAGGGGTGGGAGGGTTGACACATTGATTGTGACTGCTGCCCCTACCCACTACTCAAGTGCCACTTTGGGAGAAACTGAGCCAGGCTGCCTGGGGGAAGGTGGCTTTGCTTGCATTTCTTCCTAGTCAGATATTTGAGATGCTTACCAGATAAAAAGTGCCATTCCATACAGTCCACCATGGACCAGTCTGATGTCACCTACACCCAGGCTCATCCCCCGCTGAGTGCCAGTGTCACCCGGTGCAGGAAAGGACAGGGGTAGAGCCGGTGGAGGGGGCACTTGTTCAGCAAGCCTGTCTCATTAAATTGAATCCATATCTCAGACCTTACACACAGCTCACTACACTCAAACAAACTGGGCGCCTAAACTCACAGGGACCCGCCGGCCAGGAAGTGCATCTCTCATCATTCTTTTACAATTTGGGACTAAATATTGTGTAGCGGAGCTGCCGGGCCGGAGCTACTACTAGTCTACCACAGGGTGATGTGACCTGCTGATGACTGCCGACTCACACCACCACGCTCCCAAAAAAAAAGCAGCACCAGCGTTGGTTTGGCATGGGCCACTGCCACCCACCCATGGCATATTATTGGCATCATGGCATGGCGGCTAAGCTACTACTAGTTACTTAACTTCAGTACTGAAGCTCTGCTTGCTTATCTTTGTTAACTAACTTACCAGTTCCAGTTCATTTGTGGTGGGCCGGGACACACTGACTGCACTGCCTTGCTTAGGCTTTATTAACTGATTAGGCCTGGCCTGCCAGCCTCACCTGATGCTGTTGCCAGTACAGGCGCTACTGTTGCCAGTCTTCATGTTGTCATCGGGTGAGGTTTGCGCTGGCTGGCACAGGCCCTCAGACATTGAACGGCCATTTGGGACTCGGTGGTGGGGTGCAGCCGTGCTGTTATGCTGGGGTGTGGCAATGCACAATCTGAAAAAATCTGCACACGCTGCCTGCTGCCGCACAGCCCCACCCCGCAGAACCAAAATCCAGCCCAAAACAGTGACCCTCTCACCGGGTCGGCAACATTGTGACTGAACTAAGGGTCACGGCCATCACGCCATCAACAAGATTGAGATTCATTCATGAATCTCCAATCTCTTCTTGGCTCAGCCAGAGCAGGGCAGGATCAAAGCTCTGCTGGGAGTGGGACTTAGTCACTCGGGACTCGAGAGATTGAGACATACAGTACTGAGGACCTGAAGTTGTTGAAGTTGCACAAAACTCTGTGCCACTGACAAGTCCTGTAGTGAGGTAAATAATTAATAACCCTGGGTGTAGTTCACGTAGTAGCGCACAGCTTTCTCAACGCGGACTGGTAAATTCTCATCGCGAGCAGTCGCGAGCATACGCGACCACTCGCATTGAGAAACCTGACCTCCCCGCATTGAGAATCTCGCCAGGAGGTTTATTTTCCACACTCGCGATCGGCAACTTGATGTTGCTGATCGCGAACGAGGAAAAAGTCTTGCCAGGATGTCATTTTACTCGCTCGCGGTCACCAACTTGATGCTGAGAAGGGCGAGCAAGGAAAGAATGACCACTGCACTACGCTACGCGTGTTTGTACTGTGCTACGTGCAATTTGCGTAGTGCGAAGTAGCGCAAACTTCGCAAACTACGCGAGCGAGCGTAGTACTTTGCCCAGGGTTACTAATTAATATAAAAATCAATGACATATAGACCTGGCGCTGATAATTAAGTGACGGTGCTAAGCACTGGAAAGCACTGGCACAAATTAAGCACAGGTGGCATGCTTTTAAACATAACTGCACTGTGTGGCAGACACCATGCAGTGCCTTGCACATGGTGCAGAGATGTTTAGGGGGCAACATAGGTGCCCCCCAGGGCCCATGGAAGAGGGTCAAGGGAGAAGTGGCAACTGCTAGGGCCCCCAACATCACTTTATGCCTGCTTTTTTATGATGGGTTAATTGCTAATAAACGGCTGGCACTGCCACCATTGTAGGGATTGAAGATTGTCCGACGGACCCCTTGAGCCCTTCAGATGCTTGGTGGATGGTTTTACTGCACGCTCCCCATCCAACTGCCATTTTATGCAGCATGCCGTCCTGCATGGGCAGATGGCGGTGGGACACACCACCTTCTCGCACAGTACAGCACAATTGTAGGTTGAAAGCGAAACCACACCAATCTAAAATGATCCATCCCTTTGATCAAGACCGCTCCAAAAAACATTTCATACTAATCCAAGCACCTATTTAAGTAGTAAGGCTCATAAAATATAATAAGTCATCTGGTCACCAATTAGCCACCTTTAAGTTTAACTATCAAACAGAAGCTGTGATCGGGGCCTCGTTGTGTGCCTCACTAAAAAATGCAGAAATGAAGTGTGGAGAACACAGCCCTGAGGGAGATACAGGAACCCCAAAGAAAAGATCATTAATGATGGCACATATGCAATGTTTTTTATGAAATAACAAATTAACCAAGGGGCTCATTCCGATGGCAGATGGATTCTCGCCCATCCCCCATCATGCCGGGGCTTGGGACCTGTCTCGTGTAAAGCAGCAGTCCCTCAAATGAGATTATGATGCGACTGCCACCAGGATGGTCGCATCGTGAATCTCTAACATTGTGGTGGGTGCTGCTGGCTACAGCACCTGCCGCAATGTTTGAAATGCACTGTTTGCATTTGCCTGTACCACGTGGCAGGCACCAGCCAAACACCAGCTGGCGGGGATACAGCATTGTAATACGGCGGACGGTGCCTGCAAGGCAATGACACCATTTTGTAGATGCGGAGTGGGTCCGCCAGGCAAATGGCCATTGCTGACCCATGGCGGATGGACTTTCGTCCGGTACACCAGCACACCACCCGCCATCATAATTTGGTGGGAGGAGAAGTGCACCACCACTGGCAGGCTGCTGGTGGTGGTTTCACCGCCATCGTACTAAGCCCCCAAGTTATTATCCAACAAGTCTGCAATCAAATCTCCAAATGCGCCACCTTTCACTTGCAACATCATCATCCCAACGCAGACCCAAATTGTGTGAATCAAATTTATGAACTGAACTGTGAACTTTTTTCAATTGAACTGCTGAACGGAAAATCCCAATAACCGGAGCACCACATACACCTCACCTGGATCCATACCACAACCTGCAATGCTTACTAGCAAGGTATATATTATTGCACTATCTATTGTCTGTCTCATTTGAGTGCCGCTTGCATAGGGATCTCTCCCATGTCACTTATACATGGTATCCGCACATGACCACCATGGTCTCCAAGACATCAGCCAGATTGTGTTACATCTATTCACTTGTACCAGTGCAGTAGGCGCAGACCAACTTTACCTGTCCCAAGAGGTAGCCCCTGAAAAAGCTAAATGCCTTTTTCACTTAAACCTATGCATAGCCAAAATTCAGCCCAACAAGGTAGAACCCCACAGAGCAATAGCAAACCTGACCTGTTCCGTGACCAACCCAATGCTTCTATACCTTTTCACTGACCCTAGCAATATTCAAACTGAGCTAGACAGGATGCACAGGAAGGGCATCATAGGGGAGGATGCTGTTTGGCCCTGAGACTGTCTAGAAAAGAGATTCTTGGAGGTAGCTAAACCCTCAATTCAATGCACAAACACATCCACTCATGCCTCCATTTGTGGTCCAAGGGAGGCTCTTAGCGTATCTGGGGCAATCTTAAACAACAAGTACACCCCAGGCATGGAGTTACTGTGCTGAGCTTTCCAGCACAATGATACAAAGGGAAATGGGTCTCGTAGAGGAGGGTTGAATGAAAGCGTAGACACCCCATGTCAGGAAATATAGGCTACAAAGGTGTGTGGATACACTTAGCTAGAAGGGAAGGGGCAACCCCTAATTGCATGGAAAATTACAGTGTAGTCTTTATGTTTCAAAGGTAAAGGAATGCTTGCACTGGACACACATAAAAACTGTGGCAGAATACTGCACTTTCTGGATATACATTGGGGCACCTAAATGCTTATGGATACGTACCGGCAGTGCAGCGAGTTTGCCTACACTCAGACCGTCCCCGGATGGCATGGACTATGTTCTCTCATCACCATACACACCCTGAACCTGGTAATTCCCAGAGAAATACTATTGGACCCACAAAGGAAGAAGACAAACTTGCTGCATCAGTGTTGTGAAAAAGAACTGTGGAGTATTTTGTCTGGGCTCAGTACAAAGACATCACAAAAGAATTCAGACTGTTCTCAGACTCACAAGTATCAGTGCGAGGGTCCATACTCTTCTTGACCATACAGACGAAAGCTAATGCCCACCGGCTCCAGATAACCAGGTCGGAAATGCTTAAGATGATGAACAGCACTGAGCTTGGCCTTAATTCAATCAGAGAAGAACTGAGAGCAATCTGCCTCATGGGGATGCAGCATTGGTATGTGTTGGACTTAATGACCGTGATGGAGGGAGGGGTGAGTGCCAAGATGACACCGTTTGCAAAGAGACATGCGTGAGGAGGAAGGGGAACCTGAGCTGGAGTGGTTCTCTTTTTGGTTCTCCTGGAACCCCTGGTGGCTTTCCATAGTGTGCACGTCATTGTTGCCTGCTTTCATCAAGTTCTTGTTTGAGTGTGGTTTCCTGCAATTGGGGATTTCCTGCTGTAAAAAGCATTCCTCAAAATAGGTAAAATGCAAATAACTAGGAAAGTAGTAATTGTCAAAACCAAAGAAGAGCATTTCTCCAATAAAGTAACTGTCATGAAGTATGGGTTAGATAGTGTCGTTGGAAATTTAACTAGAAGGGGGAATTTTAATATTGAAAAAGTCGCTGTCAATATGAATAATGATACACTCATGTATAAAAACGAAATCACATCTTTATTGATGAATTCTACCATTGTGAACTCTGGATCAACCCCGAATCAGAAATACGAAGTCAGGTAGGCTTTGAGACACAGGCCCGAGGTCACTGATTGACAGGTTACAGATGGGGAAACAGATAGACATCAGACAAATTTGCAAACATGAAAACCCAGGTGAATCCCATGGATAGGCGCAGCAATACCACAATGGTCCAGGAAGATTGGCCCAAATAAAGACTACATGGCCGGAGGGGTGCTAGTGTTCCCAAAACACCACAAAGTCAGATGACACATGAAGTTAAGAACATATAGCCAATCAGAACCCAGCAAAAACAGTACATGCAGTGATCACACGCTCCTCATGCCAGACACCTGGACACGTTACCCACTGGCTGCTTTGTGTACATGCAAGGTCAAGGCCCACGTGGATTCCTCATCCAATACTTTAATTTATAACTCCAAATACATGGGTTCACATTCCTGTCCCAAAAAAGGATCACCAGATCTATTTTATTGCATTCAATGAACTGCATAAACACCCATGTTAGGATGATTGTAAATTGAGACAGTCTTCAGACCAGATGCCTGTGGCTGATCTCCTGGCTGCACTATTTAATTAAATCACCTGTTCCTGTTTTCCCAAATCCCTCTTGTCTCTTGTTTTTTCAAGGTATTTCATGTTCAAGCAAACGGTGTTCTCACATGTATAGTTTTGAAAGTTTTCCATTCTAATGCTTGGTTTCATCACTATGGATTGTTCACTATACTTAGTTTATGGATCACTGGCAAGTTCTTTCATGAGGAACTTCTTTAAAAAAACATATAATAAACCAAGTCTTCATTCTGAGGTCTTATTTTCTTTCATCGGCATGCATTTTTTTTATTTTGCCTTATTTCAGTTTTCCATGATGTTACTGTAACAATGGACAAGATGTACATAGATTTTTCCAGGTTGGAAATGGTTTGATCACAGATTGGGGCGTGTTAAAGCGTCCCTTCTTAATAGCAACTCACAGTGATATGTGTGAAAGTTTTGCAACTGAAATACAGTTGAAAAACATTCACATTTTAAGGTCTACTTCAGGTAGATGGTAACCCTTTCTCTTTCGCGAATAGTTGTGAAAACATTTTTAAGAGCAGGGAGTGGTCCCATGGACCACTGCCTACTCTTAAAAAATGGAAACAATCTTTTGAAATGCATCATATTTTCTTTTAAGGAAAACAGACTGCCTTTAAAAACAAAAATGTTTCTTTATTTAAAAGCAAACACAGACATGGTGGTCTGCTGTCCCCAGCAGGCCACCTTCCCTGTGTTTCATGGCGATTACCAATGGGTCGCAAATTGTGACCTAACTCAAGAATGTTATTGAGGTAGATCAATTGCCACCCACTGGGAATCACAAACAGTGTAAAACACACTGTTGTTCATATCTGTTTGCGATTTCCTAAGAGTGAATGGCAAGAATTCATTAGGAATCGCATATGGAAGTCTATTTACAGCGGGCCCAATGTAACTTGCTCAAATTATAATGTCTAGTAGTATGTATGCATAGCCGCTGAAGTCATTTTTTAGTCCTCTTTTCAGGAAATTCTAGGATTCATGAGGATGAATTTCCTTGCCACAAAGAATTTTTTTTAGCAGATTTTGAGAATGCTTTGGAACATGGTAATTTCTGTAGTTTCTGTCCATGAGAAGCAGCTGAGAGGCATTTTCTTCTCCAGCAGGCCATCAGAGTTGTTTTTTTTTTTGCTCGAGAGGTCTTTTATTTTTTACTTTTTTTTCAACAGGAAGGAAGTGCACCAGAAATTCAACTTACTGTTCAGCAGGTTCCTCCCAGTTCTTTGTCCATCTCATGGTCACTTTTCATTTCGATTTGGAGCTGGACAGATCAATCTCCTTGACTGCATATATACCATTGGATTTAAGGACTTTATATTTGAGATTTCACAAGTAAGGTAAAAAACTGTTGCATAAGAGTGTTGTTTTTTATTTGGGGCATGCACCAGGATTAATCTGTAATTATATTTGATTTTTAACATGTATTAGTGTGGGTGGCCTGCAGTTTCAGAAGGGGCCTAGGTATGTTTTTTTTTTAAACAGATTTTATTTGGCACCTAATACATATGGACGAAAAGCGAGGAGGAATCAATCAATTATTTTATTTCTGACCAGAGCACAATAAATTACCCTGTCATATGAAATTTCTTACACATTTATATAAAGTATATATGTCAAAAGTTGGGAAAGGATTTAAGATTAAGGAATTGTTGGAGTGGTACCTTTTTTTCGTCTCCTGAGAGGATTTTTGCTTTCAGGGTACGAGGTGGAGGAGTCGTACATCCCCCAAGAAGACGCCGGGTGTAGGTGTGGACAGGATTCAGTCCATGGCGCCCAGGAGGCGTTTAAATATAGCAGAGGCGACTGGACGTTATATAGAGCTTTGTGACAACCGTAGAATCGGTATCAGATATACCCGTTTCCTGATGAAGCCACAAGAAATACACGGCTGAAACGCAACCGTGACTGCCTCAACATAATTAGGAGGAGTCCTATGTAAAAATTAATAATTGGGTTTGTTTTGGTTAGGGCACCTGAAAAATAGGGTAGGAGGTTGCGATACCTCAGGAGCTGAGTTGACTTCCTCTTTGTGCAATACTCCGAATAAGGAGTGTACATCTGTGTATATATAATAATTTAGGGTGTTTGTAATTTTGTTGTATATCATTCTATTGTCTTTGTAATTTCAAAGAGTGTGTGATTGATGTTTTGTCATATGTGTTGTATATATTATTGTTCATATATATGTATTGATTGTTTTTTATGTATCCAGTCCCATCCTTTGACATATATACTTTATATAAATGTGTAAAGGTAGATATACGAAATTTCAAATGACAGGGTAATATATTGTGCTCTGGTCATAAATAAAATAATTGATTGATTCCTCCTCGTTTTTCTTCTATATTGCATCTTTGATGTTACACGCCCAGGTAGAGGAGGGTGATTTGGGCATACCCCTTTTCTTTTTGAAGAAATAACACATATGGGGCAGAGCTCTGTACCCTAGAAACCTCTGCAGAAGAAACGTATATCATCATGACTTTGACTTTTTACAAGAGCAAATCAAGAAAAATGGAGAGCAATACAAATGAAAAACCAACAAAAAACCATAACCCATCAACCCCCCCCATCTCACTAAGGTCCACCCCAGAGCAGCACATTAACAGAAATAGCACCTTCTTCAATAAGTGCCATTATACATAAGACCATGTCCTGCAACAACAAAATGGATATTTAAGCCGGGTTGCGGGGCCCTGCTGTAGAGATGGGTTCCAACTCCAACCACTGTAGTCAGTCCATCGCTTCCAGATTTTAAAATGTTTGAGCGGGCACCCTCTTGCTGTAGAAATGGAAATCTCCAGGCCCTTGCAGAAGTCCAGGCCGTTCTTCCATGCAGACACTGAGGGCACTGCCGGTGCCTTCCATGCCCTGGCAATATCTCTCTTAGCCAGGGTAAACCCAAGCAGCAGAAGATGGTGTTTGTATACGTTGCCCCAACCCCTTCCATTACATGTAAGAGTACAAGCTTTGGCGAACGGGGTAAGTCCCAGCCCAACACCTCTGAGAGGCAGGACATAACCCCCCTCTAGAACCGTGCCAAGGCAGAGCAGTGCCAGGCCATGTGCATCAGGGTACCTTCCTTCCGTTCGCATCTGAGGCACCCATGGGAAGCTACCAAACCCGCCCTCCACAATCTAACCCTAGTTAAGTATACCCAATAGAGGTACTTGAACTGGATAAGGCACAGACAAACAGCTATCACAGACCCCGTGGGGAGGCCAGGGCCTCCATCCAGCCAGCCTCCTCTAGTTGGCCCACATCGCCCTCCTGGGCCTCTCTGAGCCTCTGTAGCGTGGGGGAGCTATGAGTAACCAGGGATTGGTAGCTTTTAGAGATCTCCCAGGGACACCTTCGCCTCAATCAGGCTAAACTCAGCCAGGGACTCTGAGCCCTCCAAGCTATGAGAGATAACATACTGGGACTGGAGATATCTACAGAATTGGGTTTTCAGCATTTGGGAATCTTTATGTAGGTCTTGGAAGGACTTCAAGACCGCCCCCTGCGTTACATCACCAAGAGTAGAGATACCAATGCTATCCCAGCCACGAAACCCAGGTAGAGTAGCCAACTGTGGCAATCGCCCATTGTTCCAGAGGGTAGCCTCCCACGGCAGTCTATTCCACCACCAAATCCTCTGTAGAGCCTGCCTCCAGATTTGGAATACCACCTTTGTAACTGACTGCAAGGAGTTGCGCAGCGGTGCAGAATATAGTATAGTGTGCATAGAGAGATCCCCCATACACCTCTGTTTGACAGCATAGCAGGGACGGCCCAATCCCCATACCACAATTCATTTAAGACCAGCAGGTATGAGGCCATATAGTAGGATAAAATGTCAGAGGCTGCCAGTCCCCCACAGTCCGTGGATTGAAAGCACGTCTGTAATGCAACTCTTGCAGCTCCCTCGGCCCACTTAAACTGTCTCAGGGCTTTATTAACCTGTCAGAACCATCTGGGAGGGATCAGGTTGTGGTGTTGGGTTCAAATCAGGCCTACATACGCTGCTAAACTCTCGAACACCTTAGTATAGAAGTTGGCACGGACACTGGAAAAGGTAAAAGACAAGTTTATTAAGACCCCATGGGGTGGTGATACATTCCCACAGCACCCTTCGGCAATGTAAGAAGTAGCACACCGAACATTGGTGCGCGACCTCTTTTATACAGTTTAATAGTAATAAAAAGATAGGCGGTTACAAGTTACACATTTTAGGTACATATAAGGTCATATTTGGAACACAGCCAACGTGTGGGAGGAGTTTCAACAGCACTGGTCAGTTAGTGTGAACATTCCTAAAGAGTGACCAATTGGTGCGTAATGCGCATGTGCGCTTGACCAGTACTAAAAATAGCCTGTTGCCGAGCAGACTAGTGACCATGGGTATCGAGAAAGGACGAAAGGGCACACTGACCACGAGGCAGCGTGTTCATAGGAAACGGAAGTCAGAGGGATTCAAAATGGCCCCCGTTCGTTTTGGCCAAGTTAACAGAAAAGACCGTGTAGCTGTGCTAAACGCTAACTCAGGAGCTGCCAAAACACGACAGACGGCCCTTTTAGCGTTTAGCAAAAGCTACCTCATAGTGGACATAGTCAGAATGTTCATCCTCAATGTTAATAGCCATTATTTTCAATACTTCATCATTGATCAGTTTCTTTTGCTTAACAATAGCTCGTTTGGACGGAATACAGGCTGTGATACATGCAGAACATAATGTAGGGCCACATTGAATACATAGACAAAGAAAAAATAGTACTCCAATAAAAACACAGAGAATCGTTAATAATTTCCAACCCCAAGTACTAAGCAGGGTCCAGAACCAACCAGAAAAGGTCCATGTTCCATTTTCTGGGTGGATCTCAGCAGCTATCTTATGTAATTTTGTAATTGAATCATATACAGAAGGTGAGTTATCTGGTACGTACACGCAACAACTACTTCCGATGACGCGGCATGCTCCACCCCTATCAGCCAGTATCACATCTAGAACCATTCGATTCTGGAGCGCTACAATTCTGGTAATTTGTAATTCTTCAGTAATATTCCCTAAAGCAGAGGCAGTTTCATTGGCGACGGCTTCCACCACACGTGTAAGCCGCCTTATCTTCCTGCTATTCAGTGCAGCTCCTACAAATGAAAATAACCCCAAATTAAAATCTACATATTGTTGTAAAGTGGTATCAGTCTGGTCTATTTCATCAAGATCTATTGTTCGTTTCACTCTATTCAATATGAAATCATGGTACAAAACATAATCATTGTGATACATGGGAGGAGCAATAAACACAGGTGGTAATACAAACGCTATATAACACGTTCCCAACCATCCCAATGGTAGACGATGGTATCCCTTATTTCCACAAATGAAATATGTGTTATGTGAAGCTACAAATGCAATTCCAGTCGGTGTATCAAAGGTAAGCGTAATATTACATTCACTGCGGCCTACAGGGATTGTACCTTTATTTCTAATACACAAATCTGCTTTTGTATCGATAACGGTTATTATGTGCATACTCGTCACATTTATAAGTCTTTGATTCGTATATACACGAGGTGTAGAAACATTGTCCGGACGATATTCTTCCCATTCGAATTTAGTTCCTTCAGCGTGTGGATAGCCATCTTTATCGTTATAGCATATTTTATTCAATCGAAAAAGTAGTCCACCTTTCGTTGGCCATCGTAGAGTAAAAAGAAGAGTGTACCAAGCATGACAAGAACCATTATGAGAAAACGGGAGAGGAATGAGTGGTGTTCCTCCTTTCTTCTTTCTTCTTCCACACACCCAACAATTGGACGTATTGGTCATATTATGAGTATGATGCAAAATCTTAATAAAGCTATTGTTCAAATAAGTCTGCCTATGTCTTTCTTCGTGAAAAGGCAGAGTGAAATGAAAATGTTCAGACGGGCTTGGAGTGGTGGGCAGTAAATGTTCTCGTACAGGAAACAACAGTTCTATAGTCCAAGCTAATACTGCGATCACCACTACAGTCAAAACAAACAAAACAGCACCAAGAATTCTCCTCTTTCGTGTCGAAGGAGAGGCCATAGTTCATAAAACAATACTTCTTCAAAAACAACACTACGCGGGAAAAAATAAAACGATGGTTCTGAACCGAGGCTGCCGTTGATTTGTTCTCCGGGATTCAAGACGGGTGTCGCTACACTGGGCAGAACTGATCCCCCCCCCTTGATATTCCCGGCTTCCGTTTCACAAACCTCAGAGCGGTCACCAACCAGTTTCAAAAAGAGCACAAGAGAAATCTTATTTCCTGGGGCGTAGATTATATTTCACTTTATCAGAAACAACGTGGTCCGGGAAGGCTCCCTCCAAATCATCAGGCGTGACAGCTGGGCTCTTTTCTGTATCCAAAATCTTTCTGTAGTCAGATAGCACCACAGGGCTCACCAGATCCGGAGAGACACGTCGGCAGTGCGTTGAATGTATCCACCGTTTCTTATTGGTGACTCTCACGGCAGTTCGCGTAGCCAGCAGCACTTGCTCAGGGCCATGCCATCTCGGTTCCAAACTGCTTGATCGCTCAAACACTTTGACCATCACGTGGTCCCCAGGGCGGAGATCGTGAGCCTCACCAGCAGATTTATCAGGGAGCGCCTCTCGAACCTGTTGATGAATAGAAAGCAAATCATTTGTTAATCGTGCCAGATAATCGTTCATCATTATACAAGGCATATCATGTATCAAACGAGGTTTTGGAACTCCCCAGATATTCATAGGCCTTCCAAACACCACTTCATAGGGTGTGAGGCCAGACCGAGAATGGGGCACTGATCGAATGGACAGCAATGCCAGAGGCAAAGCATCCGGCCATTTCAGAGATGTCGATGCCACTATCTTTGCTAGCTTCAGCTTCAGAGTTGCATTGTATCGTTCTACTAAACCTGCTGATTGCGGATGAAAGACAGCATGGAATCGTTGTTTGATTCCCAATCCTTTCAGGACATATTCCACTACTTTTCCAATGAAATGAGGGCCATTATCACTCCACATAAGTTTACAAACACCGTAGCGCGGGAAGTACTCCTTGAGTAGCACCTTAGCTGTTGTCAATGCTGTATTGTCTTTCGTAGGGTAAGCCTCAATCCATTTGCTGAAGGCACACACCACTACTAGGACATACTTGAGATTATTACAGCGTTCCAGCTGGATGTAATCCATTTGTAGTACTTCGAATGGTGCAGTAGGTGGAACAAACCCACCTTTAGCAGTATGAGTCCCTTGTCCAGGATTGTGCTGCAAACATATCAGACAGGTCTGTACTACTCTCTTAGCAGTGCTAGCAATGTCAGCATTTTCCCAAACTCGTGTAAGCAATTTAGTAATTGCAAGAGCTCCAATGTGTGCCAGTCCATGTGTCATTTGCACCATTGTTTGTAAATAGGCCATGGGTAGTTTCCATCTCTCCATATCTTTACTACGCCAGCAACCCTCATCATCCAGTACTCCCTCGGTGGCCCATTTCACAAGTTCTGCCTCTGATGCTGACTTCTGTATATCGAGTATTTCTTCTCTAGCATCATGCCACCGCTCAGCTTGTTACTTCACCACATACATGGGGAAATTATTGTGCAGCATAGCGGTCTCTCTCGCAATGCGGTCTGCAAAAGCATTGCCCTGTCCTATTTTGTCCGTCACCTTTTTATGTGCACTGCACTTGATTATTGCAACTTTCTTTGGGCATAACAGTGCATTCAGGAGATCGCGTACCAATTCTCCATGCATGATGTGTACTCCGTGTGAAGTCAGGAATCCTCGTTCCTTCCAAAGTAGGCCAAAATCATGCACTACTCCAAAAGCGTAACGACTATCCGTGTAAATGTTCACACATAGTCCAGCACTTAACTCACATGCCTTCGTTAAGGCTATTAACTCAGCCGCTTGAGCTGATTTTTGGGGTATCCGTGCTGCTTCTACCACAGTCTTAAGTGTCGTGATCGCATAAGCTGCGGAAGTCGTACCATCTGGTAACCTCACACATGACCCATCAACCCACAGTTCCCCATCTACATCTGGAAATGGCGTATCCTGTAAATCGATACGACCCTTTGTCTGTTCCTCAGTCAGAAAAACACAATCATGTTGTTCTTCCTTCTGGGTCTCAGCAACATGATCCGGCAATAAAGTAGCAGGATTTAGTGTTGCACATCGTTTTAGTGTGATGTGCGGCGCCAACAACGTTAGCTCATATCCTGTCAGACGGGCACTAGTTAGATGCTGTGTTTTCGTTTGATTCAGTAACGCATCTACCGCATGGGGGACTAGCACCAACAATTTGTGTGACAAAACTATTCCCTCACTTTGTCGTATCGCTACTGCTGTTGCTGCAACTGCTCGAAAACATCCAGGCAATCCTCGGGCCACAGGGTCGAGTACCGCCGAGAAGTATGCACAAGGCCTTTGTTTGTCTCCGTGTGTCTGCACTAACATTGACAATGCGCACCCATCCTTCTCGTGTACATATAATGTAAAGATCTTCGTGTAATCAGGTGTACCCAACACTGGTGCAGAACAAAGAGCTTGTCTCAATTGCTCAAAAGCATTCTGACATTCATCCGTCCATTCAATGGAAATCAGTGTATCTTTAGACAACAATGCCAACAATGGTTTAACAATATGCGAAAAACCCAATATCCATTGCCTACAAAAAGACGTCAAACCTATAAAAGCGCGAACATCTTTCTGAGTGCGAGGGACTGGGGTATCTAATATTGCTTGAATTCGATCTGGTGTCAATGCACGGCCCTCCTTAGACAAAAGATGACCGAGGTAGGTCACCTTTGGTCTACAATATTGTAGCTTTTTCTTCGAAACTTTATGATTATGTTTGGCCAGGAAGGAAAGCAAGGAAAAGCTACTCTTTTCACATTGTTCTGGCGTGTCTGCAGCAAGTAAGATATCGTCTACATATTGAATGAGAACCACTCCCTCTTGTAAGTCAAAGGAATCAAGCTGTCTTTTTAATGCTTGACTATAAATGCTAGGACTTTCAGTATAGCCTTGAGGAACTCGACAGAATCTGTACGATTTATTATTTAATGTAAAGCCGAATAGATATCGACTGTCAGGATGTACAGGGATCGAAAAGAAGGCATTCTTCAAATCAATGACTGTAAAAGTAGTTGCCGTCGGTGGAACCAACGTAAGCAATGTGGTGATGTCAGACACCACCGGGTACTGAGGCACTACTATCTTGTTTATTTCCCTCAAATCAATAATGAAACGGTAAACCTTAGCATCTGTATCTCTCTTAAGGATCGGTAAAATTGGACTATTGCAAACATTGTAAGGAACTTCCTCAACTACTCCTGCCAAAATCAAATCATTTACAATGTGTATTAAAGCAAGTTCACCTTCTCTAGAAATCTTATATTGCGGGACACGTGGCAGAGATACTCCCTCCTTTACAGTAATACGCACTGGAGGAATTATCATTCGCCCTACATCCGTGTCAGAAGTGGCCCACAACGTTTTTGGTAAGGAGGCCAATACTTCAGATTCATGGAGAAAACACACTCGCTCAAAGTCTGGGTAATTCTCATTCAACACAACTCGCACTCCTTCTGGGGCACAGCGAATAGTAGCTCGAAAGTGTTTTAACATATCGAGTCCAATAATATTATCTGGTGTATTTGGAGACAACAAAAAGGGACAAGGGGCAGCAAATTTATCGACATGAAATGCAACTGGTTGAGACAATGGGCTAGAAGTAGGTGTTCCATCGAACCCTATTGCTGTAATTACCTCGCCAGACAGGGGAGCCCTTGGAACCAAGTATTTGGACAAAGCGCTACGAGTAGCTCCTGTATCGACCAGAAATTGATCAGTGGAACCCAGAACATGTGCTTCTATGTATGGACCCCTCTGATCAACTGGTACCTCAACCGATTCCACACCCCATCCTACGCAATCCTATGCGTAATGCTCATCCCGTAGTTCAGCAGGACCACCCTCATTTATCTGATATTGATTGCGATTATCAAACGTATTATAATCTGACTGACCACGACCCCTCGCTCCATATCCCCCACGATCATTCGTGCCATAACCTCCTCTTGACCCTCCATAATAACTTCTAGACCTTCCACTTCCTCGCCCCCTCAAATTACGCTGCTCTCGAAACACCGGACAGTCTGCAATCCAATGCCCAAACTGTTTGCAGTATGCACATTGATTCACAGAAATGTCAGAACGAGGGGGAGGAGCATTACTGTACGATCCTCGTCCCCCTCTAGTGTTCCCTCTCGTAGCCTGAACCTGAGCTAACATTACCTTCGTTTTCAATTCCTTCGCCTTCTTTTCACTACTTTCTTTCGCCTCCAATTCCTGTCTTTCATAATATTGAGCCATAGTCAATAAAGAAACTGGGGTCGCTGTGGTCCATGAACTTTCACTCGTTTTCAATCGTTTCGCAATCTCCGGTAGGAGATTAGCCACATACTTATCAACAAATAAATGCCTGCCAGTATCTTCTGTCAATAATTGACCACTGTAATCATGGAACGCTTCCTCGAAGCGAGAGAAAAAATCGGAAACTGATTCATCCGCTTTCTGCTTACAAGAGGCTAATATAGTCCAATCAATCTTTTTAGCGGGAGCAACAGTCTTTAGTTTTGTTAGTATGGCCCCTGGAAGGTCTAATATTAATTGACACGGCTTACATGCTGGTTCTCTATCTAAATCAGCCTGAACAAGATCTTTCCAAGTGGCCCCGAGAGTCGTGAGGTCATCAAACCTACGAATCGCTCTCCACATGTCAGGGGGCAATATCAACCCGAAAAATAGATCAATATCAACTAACGTCATGATACACGAAGAAATTGCACTTTCAACATTTTCATAGAAAGCCGCAGGATTTTTACGGGGATCAGGTAACGCATTCTTCAGTGCCATAACATCTGCTCTATTCCAAGGCGTATAAACCCAGTTATATACAAAATACCCTTTCGCGTCTTTTGATCTCTTATCATCATCTGTGCCATCCCCTTTATGAGGGACATATAAAGGCGCAGCTTCTCGCATAGGTCTAACATTAATCGCAGCGATCTTATCTGTTTCAAAGATAGGGCATTCTTTGGATATCCCCGTCGCTCCGGACGTAGACGAATTCTTCGACTTTTCCAACTCCCGTAGTTGTGTCGCCTCATTACGCAGTTCAATCAAACGTTTGAAGAAGTCGTCCGCATCTGAAAGAACAAAAAGACCTTTACGAAAATTCTCACGACCCTTGGATATCTCCTTTGGTTCTAACTCGAGAGAATATTTTCTATACCGCTCAACAACTTCATCTCCAAAATGATCTAAAAAATACAGTCGTTCTTTATCAGGCCACTGTTCCATTTGTTCAGTAACGTCAGAAACAGTAACAGCATTAGTATTTAATTTTCGTGCAAATGAACGTAATTCCGCAGCTCGTTCCGCATGTAACCTGGTACGCTGTGTTCGATCACTATCCTCGTCCGAGTCCTCGTTCGGAGCCGTAGGTACGACATACGGAGGCGGACACCGATCTAGTAATGAAAAATCATCCGTTTCATTAGTAAGGACTGGATAAAAAGGACGCCTGATAGGGAATTGACCATTAACCTGTAAATTTCGTTCTTGTCTCTCCCTCTCTTTCTTTTCCTGTAATTCCTTCTCCTGTAGCTGTAAAGCTTTGTCACGTGCAGCCTTCCGCTGCACTTTCTCCGCCAAGGCTTCCTCACGCTTCGCTCGTTCACGCACCTCTTTCTCCCACATACGCACACAATCAAACATATCTTGTCTAGACCTTCGCTGAAACAAACACTGTTCTACATACTGTACCTTTCGAAGGTCAAACGACCCATATAGTGGCCACTGTAATTCACGATCAGTTTTAGTATACTTATGCCATAATGTACTATACATTATTGGTGGAATACCGAATTTTACATACATGTCACGATTTGGAGTCCCCTCTGGGGGAGCCGGCTGTTTTGCACTTAATCGATAATTGGTACCATTTTCAGAACAGCACATCCTACGGAGTGTGCTAAAAACAGGCATGTTTCAAAAAGTACCACAAAGCGTGATACTACAAAATGTCACCTAACACGGTGCACTGTTCAAATCAAATAAATCAGAGAAATATCCCTACATGCCTGCCTATGTGAGGTGCACTTCACATATTCAAATTCAAATTCAAAGATTCAAAACGTTAGCTAACAAATTCAAATTCAAAGTTTCAAAAAGCCACAGTAAGTGTCAGTAGACTACCTCACCACTTAAAAGCTTACCAAATATTTTCAAACGTCCAAAGTCCAACTGCCAAGTTCTGTGGTCAAATCAGCCAAAACGGCACATCACGACAATCCAAGATCAGAATCTCAGTCGAGGACCGGCGCCACCTGGAAGGTCAGATCGGAAGGAAGGGAAAACACACCGTGGGTGCCGAGACTCGGGTCACTCAATGGCAGCGATCGCGTCCATGGCGAGTTTCCTAACCTTCGTCACGACCTCTCCTTCGGGCATCCGAGTCGCCGATGAGTCCCTTCGTGGTCGCCAATTGTGGTGTTGGGTTCAAATCAGGCCTACATACGCTGCTAAACTCTCGAACACCTTAGTATAGAAGTTGGCACGGACACTGGAAAAGGTAAAAGACAAGTTTATTAAGACCCCATGGGGTGGTGATACATTCCCACAGCACCCTTCGGCAATGTAAGAAGTAGCACACCGAACATTGGTGCGCGACCTCTTTTATACAGTTTAATAGTAATAAAAAGATAGGCGGTTACAAGTTACACATTTTAGGTACATATAAGGTCATATTTGGAACACAGCCAACGTGTGGGAGGAGTTTCAACAGCACTGGTCAGTTAGTGTGAACATTCCTAAAGAGTGACCAATTGGTGCGTAATGCGCATGTGCGCTTGACCAGTACTAAAAATAGCCTGTTGCCGAGCAGACTAGTGACCATGGGTATCGAGAAAGGACGAAAGGGCACACTGACCACGAGGCAGCGTGTTCATAGGAAACGGAAGTCAGAGGGATTCAAAATGGCCCCCGTTCGTTTTGGCCAAGTTAACAGAAAAGACCGTGTAGCTGTGCTAAACGCTAACTCAGGAGCTGCCAAAACACGACAAGGTAGGGGAGATTTTGCAGATGGTATAATAAGCAGGGGGAGCGAGACCATCTTGAAGATGGCTGATCTGCCATATATAGACAATGGCATATGGGACCACGTCTTGAAATCCCCCACTACACATTCACATATTGGAGCCAAATATCTGTCCCAAGATGTGGTGGGCAAATCTGACGGAAAGGCTCCCAGATATTTCATCCCCCAGAAACCACTTGAAGGGATGATGCCCGGGAGCCGAACCTCGCCTTATCTCCAAGGACCCATAGAGTGGACTTTCGGGGGTTCATAAATGAGCCAGAAGACTCCCTGAAGATCTGCATGATGCGAAGTAATCTCAGCCCGTCCTAAAATGGTGAGAAAGAACAGCACATCGTCGGCATATAGTGCAATAAGTACTGACAGTCTGTGCGCCCATTCGAAGCCAGTTACTTGTGCATCGATTCGCACCCAGACGGCCAGGGGTTCTAAAGCCAATGCAAAGAAGAATGGGGACAAGTGGCATCCCTGCCTGGTGCCCAGTCCTATGGCAAGAGTGGAGGAGACAGAGCCAGCTACGTGTACTGACGTGGTGAGGTCGGTGTAGAGCAATGTCATGTAGGACAGGAAGCGTGGTCCAATGTTCAGCCTGCGTAAAAGTGCGAATAGATATACCCAACTGAGGGAATCATATGCCCTGTCCATATCTGCCAGTAACATCGCTGCTTCGTTCACCCAACCCGTGGATGGCCACAAGAGCAACATGCCTAGTTGTGTTTTTACATGTAGTTTTTCTTCTTTTGTAAAGGAAATATGTTGTACAGTTTAGTAAATTTTTTCCATGTTTTTTAATATTTTTCTTTATTAATTTAATTTACTATGTAGCCTAGTCTTCCAATGGGCCTTCCAGTCAGTGGGCCCAGTACTAGTCATGGGTGCATAAAATAACTGTTTCTCTGGTGTCTGTTGAATTGAAACATCATTTAGGCCATGGATGGCATTGGATTAAATTACAAAATCTGGTTTCAATAGAGGTATTTCACATTTATTTTATGCACACAGTGTGGCGATTGGTGTGGGTAACGTATTTGATGCCTTTTGGAGGAGGCGTGTTGTTGAAATGTTTTTAGAACCTTTAATTTTCGGTTTTGGCATTGCTGAAATAATGCTGTTTTCTCTTGTGTTACCAATTACCATGCCTCCTTTCTTTGTTTGGCCAGTGTGTGAGTGTGTTTGCCATAGACTACCATGTGTCTTTGTTCCCAATGCAATTTGGCCAGGCGCCGTTTTTTGCATAGTCAGTGTTCATAGTCTTGTATGTGTTCGTTGTTTTCCTTGCCTTCTGCTTGTTGTTGTTTGACTCTGTCGCCATGTTGTTCAGGTAGCCAGTGTGTTTCTGCTATAGGCCTGCATGTGTTCTTTGTTTTCCATGCCTGTTGCTTATTGTTTAACCATGTGCCTGAAAGACATTTTGTATAGCTAGCCATTGAGCTTTTTCCATAGGGCTGCATGTGTTCCTTGTTTTGGCCATGCCTCCTTGCTGGTTGTTGTTGTTGTTCACAATGTGGCTGGCAGATATTTTGTGTGGCCAGTCAATGTGCTTTTGCCAAAGGCCAGCATGTCTTCTTTGTTCCCCATGCCTTCTTGCTCAGTGTTGTTGGTGACCATGTGGCACTGGCTGGCTGCCATTTCAAGTCATCCAGCCAATGTGCCTTTTCCATAGGCTTGCATTGATGGATGGGATAAAATGTTAATAATATGCTTCAGGATCATTGTAGTATGTATATTAAAATATGGTTTTGATGAAGAGTGCTTATATAAATTACATGCATTTTTTATTTTGCACCTCCAATAGGTTTTCTTCCAATTTTAAAATGTTTAAATTTTTTCAAATTTGTTTTATATAATTTTTTTCCATTTTGCCTCAGTTGATCCATCATATATACATGCATTCATCCATCCATCCACCCATCCATCCATCCATCCATCCATCCATCCATCCATCCATCCATCCACCATAGGCACACAAATGTGCAATAGCATTCAGTTTTTTTTTTTTTTTTTTATTGAAAAGAGACAGACATACAGATAAACAAACCAAACCTCACAAGGCAGAGACATAATAATACATTGTCATGGGTCCGTGCAGGCAAAGCTCAGAGGCTAGATGAATACAATGCAATCAGATAGAACGGGGGTAGGGGCGGACAAGGAAACAAGCGGAACCATTAACCATAGATGACGAGTGAATGCCAATTAGGGGGACGAAGACACATCAATGGTCACATCCTGTGGGGGGGTACATATATTACCACGATAAGCGTTCCACTGGGACCAGATTCTACCCCATTTCCTGGGCCGTACCCGGGAAAGGTACACAGTATTCTCCCGGAACATGCACCAGTCCATGTTTTCTTTCCACTTAGATAGGGTAGGTGGTCTATGTGAACCCCAGAGCTGGGCAATGTCCCTCTTCGCGACCATATTTCCAAGGGTCGCCCATATAATCTGTGCTGAGCTGTAGTCATTAGGCTCCCAAACATTCAACAAACAACGCCTGGCCTCGGGCAGCAGGGAAACACCCGTGACACTTTTCATGACATCATGCACTCGAGACCAGAACCTGACCATCTCCGGGCATTCCCACAATATGTGGAGAAAGGAACCAGACATCCCACAGCCACGCTTACATAACCCATCCAAGGAAAAACCCATTCGAACCAGACAAGGCCCAGTGACATACACTCGATGAAGAATCTTAATTTGGACGAACCTCAAGCGAGCAGGAATGGCGACCTCCTTGGGCGAGGACAAAGCAGATTGCCTGTCCTCATCGTCCAATTCAAGTCCGTCTGCACACCACGCAGCCCGGAGGCGGACCAGCAAGTCAGCTCTGTTATTGATGAGTTTCTTATAAATCAAGGAGATCGTGCTGTCGGGCACATGACCATCCAAAATGTGGTCCTCCAGAGGGGAAGACTCAGGAATATCAGCACCCGCAGCAAACACAGACAACAGAGCATGACGGATCTGGGCGTACCTAAAGAATTCATTGTCACTAAGCTCATACTCCACTCGCAGCACATCAAAGGACTTGACAGTACCCTTCGACCACAAATCGCCCACTCTGCTGATACCAATCATGTCCCATTTATCAAAGCCTTTCGTTTTCCACAGATGGCCCAAGCATTCCGAATCATACAAAGGGGTGGCCCGAGTAAACCTGCCACACCAACCCAAGGCCGCATTCGCATCACGCCACACTCTCACTGCAATCTTAGTGGGACCGGTCAGTGTTCCTACGAGACTACCAGAATACAACGCTCTGCTGAAGGTCCCCCCAGGCAAAATAAATCTGTCCATGGAGAACGCCGGGGCAGGTCCCGGTGCGTAGGTCCCATGATTTAATCGCACTTATCTGGGATGCCCAATAGTAACGTCTGATGTCCGGGAGGGAAATACCGCCATCATACCATGGACGGTACAAAAGGGGGTGGTGATGGACGGAGCATCTGAATCAATCAAACACTCACACCCAGTCAAAAGATCTGGGTTTAATCCATCACCGTTCTTTAGCCCACTCTGACACCCCAGTTCAGACATGGCTATATGCAAATCAGTCTGACCCTGTGCCTCATGGGAACAGTCCAGCCCGAACTGCCAAGCCATGTCTTCCCTAGACCGGAAACAAGCTTCCGAGGACCAGTTTCTGGCATTCCAGCCATCTTCAGCCCGGCTTGCTTGAATCCAGTGGCAAAGTGAGCAAGGGACTCACGTCTGAGCATACCCTGCCACACTTATGGCGGCCAAAAGCGGTACAAAAGGGGGTGGTGATGGACAGAGCATCTGAATCAATCAAACACTCACACCCAGTCAAAAGATCTGGGTTTAATCCATCACCGTTCTTTAGCCCACTCTGACACCCCAGTTCAGACATGGCTATATGCAAAACAGTCTGACCCTGTGCCTCATGGGAACAGTCCAGCCCAAACTGCCAAGCCATGTCTTCCCTGGACCGGAAACAAGCTTCGAGGACCGGTTTCTGGCATTCCAGCCGTCTTCAGCCCAGCTTGCTTGAATCCAGTGGCAAAGTGAGCAAGGGACTCACGTCTGAGCATACCCTGCCACACTTATGGTGGCCATCAGGGCTGAAGACGGCTGGAATGCCAGAAACCGGACCTCGGAAGCTTGTTTCCGGTCCAGGGAAGACATGGCTTGGCAGTTCGGGCTGGACTGTTCCCATGAGGCACAGGGTCAGACTGTTTTGCATATAGCCATGTCTGAACTGGGGTGTCAGAGTGGGTTAAAGAACGGTGATGGATTAAACCCAGATCTTTTGACTGGGTGTGAGTGTTTGATTGATTCAGATGCTCTGTCCATCATCACCCCCTTTTGTACCGCTTTTGGCCACCATATGTGTGGCAGGGTATGCTCAGACGTGAGTCCCTTGCTCACTTTGCCACTGGATTCAAGCAAGCCGGGCTGAAGACGGCTGGAATGCCAGAAACCGGTCCTCGGAAGCTTGTTTCCGGTCCAGGGAAGACATGGCTTGGCAGTTCGGGCTGGACTGTTGCCATGAGGCACAGGGTCAGACTGTTTTGCATTTAGCCATGTCTGAACTGGGGTGTCGGAGTGGGCTAAAGAACGGTGATGGATTAAACCCAGATCTTTTGACTGGGTGTGAGTGTGTGATTGATTCAGATGCTCTGTCCATCATCACCCCCTTTTGTACCGCTTTTGGCCACCATATGTGTGGCAGGGTATGCTCAGACGTGAGTCCCTTGCTCACTTTGCCACTGGATTCAAGCAAGCCGGGCTGAAGACGGCTGGAATGCCAAAAACCGGTCCTCGGAAGCTTGTTTCCGGCCCAGGGAAGACATGGCTTGGCAGTTCGGGCTGGACTGTTCCCATGAGGCACAGGGTCAGACTGTTTTGCATATAGCCATGTCTGAACTGGGGTGTCAGAGTGGGCTAAAGAACGGTGATGGATTAAACCCAGATCTTTTGACTGGGTGTGAGTGTTTGATAGATTCAGATGCTTTGTCCATCACCACCCCCTTTCGTACCGCTTTTGGCCGCCATAACTGTGGCAGGGTATCAATCAATCAATCAATCAGGTCATTTGTAGAGCGCACTACTCACCCGTAGGGTCTCAAGGCGCTGGGGGGGGGGGTGCCGCTACTGCTCGAACAGCCAGGTCTTGAGCTTCTTCCTGAAGGAGAGGTGGTCTTGGGTCAGGCGCAGGTTGGTCGGAAGTGAGTTCCAGGTCTTGGCGGCCAGGTAGGAGAAGGATCTTCCTCCTGTTGTCGCTCTTCGGATGCGGGGGACGGCGGCGAGGGCGTGGTTGGTTGATCTGAGGAGGCGCTTGGGAGTGTAGAAGTTGATCCGGTTGTTGAGGTAGCTCGGGCCTTGGTCGTGTAGGGCTTTGTGTGCGTGGGTGAGGAGTCGGAAGGTGATTCTCTTGTTGACCGGGAGCCAGTGCAGGTCTCTCAGGTGTCCGGAGATGTGGCTGCGTCGGGGGATGTCGAGGATGAGTCTCGCCGAGGCGTTCTGGATCCGCTGGAGTCTCTTCTGGAGTTTTGCAGTGGTTCCGGCGTAGAGGGCGTTGCCGTAGTCCAGACGGCTGGTGACGAGGGCTTGGGTGACCGTCTTCCTCGTCTCGGTGGGGATCCACTGGAAGATCTTACGTAGCATGCGCAGGATGTTGAAGCATGACGAGGAGACGGCGTTGACTTGTCTGGTCATGGAGAGGGAGGAGTCCAGGATGAAGCCCAGGTTGCGTGCGTGGTCTGTCGGTTTGGGTGCGGTGCCCAGGGCGGGGGGCCACCAGGAGTCGTCCCAGGCGGAGGGCGTGGAGCCCAGGATGAGGACCTCCGTCTTGTCTGAATTCAGTTTCAGGCGGCTGGTCGTCATCCATTCGGCCACGTCTCTCATCCCTTCGTGCAGGTTGGCTCTGGCGGTGGCGGGGTCGTTGGTCAGGGAGAGGATAAGCTGGGTGTCGTCGGCGTAGGAGATTATGTTGAGGTTGTGTTGGCGTGCGATGGCCGCGAGGGGGCTCATGTAGACGTTGAAGAGGGTGGGGCTCAGTGAGGATCCTTGAGGGACGCCGCAGATGACTTCGGTGGCCTCTGACTTGTACGGTGGTAGGCGGACTCTTTGTGTTCTTCCGTCGAGGAAGGAGGTGATCCATTCCAGTGCCTTCTCCTGGATTCCGATGTTGCTGAGGCGCTGTATTAGGGTGCGGTGGCAGACGGTGTCGAAAGCCGCGGAGAGGTCCAGGAGGATGAGGGCCGCTGTTTCTCCGTTGTCCATCAGAGTTCGAAGGTCGTCGGTGGCGGCGATGAGGGCGGTCTCGGTGCTGTGGTTTGCTCGGAAGCCGGACTGTGAGGGGTCGAGGGATCCATTCGTCTCGAGGAAGGCGGCCAGCTGTTTGTTGACGGTCTTCTCGATGACTTTGGCCGGGAACGGGAGGAGCGAGATGGGACGGTAGTTCTTGAGGTCGGTGGGGTCTGCTGTGGGTTTCTTGAGGAGAGCGCTGAGTTCGGCGTGCTTCCAGCTCTCAGGGAAGGTGGCGGAGTCGAAGGAGGTGTTGATGATGTCCCGCAGGTGGGGTGCGAGGACAGCGTCGGCTTTGTTGAAGACGTGGTGAGGGCAGGGGTCAGTCGGAGATCCGGAATGGATGGAGTTCATGGTGCGGATGGTGTCTTCGGTGTTGATCGGGGTCCAGGTGCGGAGGGTGGCGGTGGGTGGCGTCGTTGCGGTTGTGGCTTGCGTTGGTTGGTTGTTGAAGCTGTTGTGTATGTCCGTGATCTTGTTGTGGAAGTAGGACGCGAGGGAGTTGCAGAGTTCTTGCGACGGGGTGATGTCGTTGTTTCCGGCGTTGGGGTTGGATAGCTCTTTCACGATGTTGAAGAGTTCCTTGCAGTTGTGTGCGTTGTTGTCCAGCCGGTCCTTGTATGCATTTTTCTTGGTGGCGCGGATCAGTTGGTGGTGTTTCCGGGTGGCGAGCTTGAGGGTGTTCATGTTGTCCGTCGTTGGTTCCCTTCTCCAGGCTTTCTCGAGGGCTCGACAGTTCTTCTTGGAGCTCTTGAGTTCGTCGGTGAACCATGGTGTTTTTCTGCTGCAGGATCTGCTGGGTGGGGTTCTCAGGGGGGCGAGTTCGTCCGCGCAGTCGTTGATCCATTTCGTGAGGTTGTCGGCGGCCTGGCTGGGGTTCGCTGAGTTGGCGGGAGGGTGCTGGCTCAGGGAAGCGGTGAGCTGGTCGGCTGTATGCCCAGACGTGAGTCCCTTGCTCACTTTGCCACTGGATTCAAGCAAGCCGGGCTGAAGACGGCTGGAATGCCAGAAACCGGTCCTCGGAAGCTTGTTTCCGGTCCAGGGAAGACATGGCTTGGCAGTTCGGGCTGGACTGTTCCCATGAGGCACAGGGTAAGACTGTTTTGCATATAGCCATGTCTGAACTGGGGTGTCAGAGTGGGCTAAAGAACGGTGATGGATTAAACCCAGATCTTTTGAATGGGTGTGAGTGTTTGATTGATTCAGATGCTCTGTCCATCACCACCCCCTTTTGTACCGCTTTTGGCCGCCATAAGTGTGGCAGGGTATGCTCAGACGTGAGTCCCTTGCTCACTTTGCAACTGGATTCAAGCAAGCCGGGCTGAAGACGGCTGGAATGCAAGAAACCGGTCCTCGGAAGCATGTTTACGGTCCAGGGAAGACATGGCTTGGCAGTTCGGGCTGGACTGTTCCCATGAGGCACAGGGTCAGACTGTTTTGCATATAACCATGTCTGAACTGGGGTGTCAGAGTGGGCTAAAGAACGGTGACGGATTAAACCCAGATCTTTTGACTGGGTGTGAGTGTTTGATAGATTCAGATGCTCTGTCCATCACCACCCCCTTTCATACCGCTTTTGGCCGCCATAAGTGTGGCAGGGTATGCTCAGACGTGAGTCCCTTGCTCACTTTGCCACTGGATTCAAGCAAGCCGGGCTGAAGACGGCTGGAATGCCAGAAACCTGTCCTCGGAAGCTTGTTTCCGGTCCAGGGAAGACATGGCTTGGCAGTTCGGGCTGGACTGTTCCCATGAGACACAGGGTCAGACTGTTTTGCATATAGCCATGTCTGAACTGGGGTGTCAGAGTGGGCTAAAGAACGGTGATGGATTAAACCCAGATCTTTTGACAGGGTGTGAGTGTTTGATTGATTCAGATGCTCTGTCCATCACCATCCCCTTTTGTACCGCTTTTGGCCGCCATAAGTGTGGCAGGGTATGCTCAGACGTGAGTCCCTTGCTCACTTTGCCACTGGATTCAAGCAAGCCAGGCTGAAGACGGCTGGAATGCCAGAAACCTGTCCTCGGAAGCTTGTTTCCAGTCCAGGGAAGACATGGCTTACCAGTTCGGGCTGGACTGTTCCCATGAGGCACAGGGTCAGACTGTTTTGCATATAGCCATGTCTGAACTGGGGTGTCAGAGTGGGCTAAAGAACGGTGATGGATTAAACCCAGATCTTTTGACTGGGTGTGAGTGTTTGATTGATTCAGATGCTCTGTCCATCACCACCGCCTTTTGTACCGCTTTTGGCCGCCATAAGTGTAGCAGGGTATGCTCAGACGTGAGTCCCTTGCTCACTTTGCCACTGGATTCAAGCAAGCCAGGCTGAAGACGGCTGGAATGCCAGAAACCGGTCCTCGGAAGCTTGTTTCCGATCCAGGGAAGACATGGCTTGGCAGTTCGGGCTGGACTGTTCCCATGAGGCACAGGGTCAGACTGTTTTGCATATAGCCATGTCTGAACTGGGGTGTCAGAGTGGGCTAAAGAACGGTGATGGATTAAACCCAGATCTTTTGACTGGGTGTGAGTGTTTGATTGATTCAGATGCTCTGTCCATCACCACCCCCTTTTGTACCACTTTTGGCCGCCATAAGTGTGGCAGGGTATGCTCAGACGTGAGTCCCTTGCTCACTTTGCCACTGGATTCAAGCAAGCCGGGCTGAAGACGGCTGGAATGCCAGAAACCGGTCCTCGGAAGCTTGTTTCCGGTCCAGGGAAGACATGGCTTGGCAGTTCGGGCTGGACTGTTCCCATGAGGCACAGGGTCAGACTGTTTTGCATATAGCCATGTCTGAACTGGGGTATCAGAGTGGGCTAAAGAACGGTGATGGATTAAACCCAGATCTTTTGACTGGGTGTGAGTGTTTGATTGATTCAGATGCTCTGTCCGTCACCACCCCTTTTGTACCGCTTTTGGCTGCCATAAGTGTGGCAGGGTATGCTCAGACGTGTGTCCCTTGCTCACTTTGCCACTGGATTCAAGCAAGCCGGGCTGAAGACGGCTGGAATGCCAGAAACCGGTCCTCGGAAGCTTGTTTCCGGTCCAGGGAAGACATGGCTTGGCAGTTCGGGCTGGACTGTTCCCATGAGGCACAGGGTCAGACTGTTTTGCATATAGCCATGTCTGAACTGGGGTGTCAGAGTGGGCTAAAGAACGGTGATGGATTAAACCCAGATCTTTTGACTGGGTGTGAATGTTTGATTGATTCAGATGCTCTGTCCATCACCACCCCCTTTTGTACCGCTTTTGGCCGCCATAAGTGTGGCAGGGTATGCTCAGACGTGTGTCCCTTGCTGACTTTGCCACTGGATTCAAGCAAGCCGGGCTGAAGACGGCTGGAATGCCAGAAACCGGTCCTCGGAAGCTTGTTTCCGGTCCAGGGAAGACATGGCTTGGTAGTTCGGGCTGGACTGTTCCCATGAGGCACAGGGTCAGACTGTTTTGCATATAGCCATGTCTGAACTGGGGTGTCAGAGTGGGCTAAAGAACGGTGATGGATTAAACCCAGATCTTTTGACTGGGTGTGAGTGTTTGATTGATTCAGATGCTCTGTCCATCACCACCCCCTTTTGTACCGCTTTTGGCCGCCATAAGTGTGGCAGGGTATGCTCAGACGTGAGTCCCTTGCTCACTTTGCCACTGGATTCAAGCAAGCCGGGCTGAAGACGGCTGGAATGCCAGAAACCGGTCCTCGGAAGCTTGTTTCCGGTCCAGGGAAGACATGGCTTGGCAGTTCGGGCTGGACTGTTCCCATGAGGCACAGGGTCAGATTGTTTTGCATATAGCCATGTCTGAACTGGGGTGTCAGAGTGGGCTAAAGAACGGTGATGGATTAAACCCGGATCTTTTGACTGGGTGTGAATGTTTGATTGATTCAGATGCTCTGTCCATCACCACCGCCTTTTGTACTGCTTTTGGCCGCCATAAGTGTGGCAAGGTATGCTCAGACGTGAGTCCCTTGCTCACTTTGCCACTGGATTCAAGCAAGCCGGGCTGAAGACGGCTGGAATGCCAGAAACCGGTCCTCGGAAGCTTGTTTCCGGTCCAGGGAAGACATGGCTTGGCAGTTCGGGCTGGACTGTTCCCATGAGGCACAGGGTCAGACTGTTTTGCATATAGCCATGTCTGAACTGGGGTGTCAGAGTGGGCTAAAGAACGGTGATGGATTAAACCCAGATCTTTTGACTGGGTGTGAGTGTTTGATTGATTCAGATGCTCTGTCCATCACCACCCCTTTTGTACCGCTTTTGGCTGCCATAAGTGTGGCAGGGTATGCTCAGACGTGTGTCCCTTGCTCACTTTGCCACTGGATTCAAGCAAGCCGGGCTGAAGACGGCTGGAATGCCAGAAACCGGTCCTCGGAAGCTTGTTTCCGGTCCAGGGAAGACATGGCTTGGCAGTTCGGGCTGGACTGTTCCCATGAGGCACAGGGTCAGACTGTTTTGCATATAGCCATGTCTGAACTGGGGTGTCAGAGTGGGCTAAAGAACGGTGATGGATTAAACCCAGATCTTTTGACTGGGTGTGAGTGTTTGATTGATTCAGATGCTCTGTCCATCACCACCCCCTTTTGTACCGCTTTTGGCCGCCATAAGTGTGGCAGGGTATGCTCAGACGTGAGTCCCTTGCTCACTTTGCCACTGGATTCAAGCAAGCCGGGCTGAAGACAGCTGGAATGCCAGAAACCGGTCCTCGGAAGCTTGTTTCCGGTCCAGGGAAGACATGGCTTGGCAGTTCGGGCTGGACTGTTCCCATGAGGCACAGGGTCAGACTGTTTTGCATATAGCCATGTCTGAACTGGGGTGTCAGAGTGGGCTAAAGAACGGTGATGGATTAAACCCAGATCTTTTGACTGGGTGTGAGTGTTTGATTGATTCAGATGCTCTGTCCATCACCACCACCTTTTGTACCGCATCATACCATGGAAGCGTGAGTTTAGAAAGAGCAATACGGGCACGCCCATCCCAGACCAGTTGTCTCTGTAGGCTCTCCACTTCACGAAAATAGCCCGAGGCAATCGGGTCAAAGGAATTCTGAAGTGCGTACAGAAATCGAGGCAGAGACATTATTTTGAAAAGCGCCGCTCTACCGAGGGGCGACAGCGGCAACCTACGCCAGCGAGCGACATCAAGCTTGAGCCGCTGAAGGGGGGTTAATAAATTAAGCTCATAACGCCAGGAGGGGTCCAAGGAAACATAAATCCCCAAGTACTTAAACCCGGTCTCCGTCACGTGAATCGGAAATCTACGCGGCAGTGGAGGGAGATCTCCAGCCAAAACGTAGACGCAGGATTTAGCCCAATTGATAACAAGACCGGAGTTCTTATCGAAAGAAGTAAGAACATCGAAAAGCAAATTAAGCGACTTTTTAGGGGAGATGAGATATAGGAGGATATCGTCCGCGTATAACGAGACTCAATCCTCAAAATCAGGAGACCATCGGATACCCCGCATAGAAGGTTCCCAACGGAGCCACTCCGCCAGAGGTTCGAGAGCAAAAGCATTCAGTTTTTTAGGTATATAATTCCATTATTTTCTGGACACCCTGGCTGTGGTGTACTTTAGACAAGACATATTAGCATCATTCATTTGTCCATTTCCCACTGGATCACATTGCCAGACAAAGTCACACGTTAAGGAGCTATTACAATCTTGGTCAGAAAGTCTCCTGTCTCAGGTAGGACGCTTACCGATGAGACCTTCGGTTTCAATTTTGACCGGCTGATTACAATACAGCTGACCGGAATTGAAACTGGACGGTCATTTCGGCTGGATTACAATGGGCTCAAGGAGTCTGTTGGCTAGTCAAAAGCTGGTCCGTAATCCATATGGATGGCATTTTATGCTGCCTGGATTATGATGCACGGTTTCCGACAGGCTTTCTATGCTGGTCTTTCCGATATTGAAAGCCTGTTGGAAAGCGTGTTTGGGGCCCCTTCTGTTTGAGCCCTCCTGCTATGGGCCCCGGGGTGCAGGAATAAACACAATCACCCATTTCTCAATGGTATCTTGTGTTATGGACAATTTACGTCCATAACACAAGCTCCCATAGAGAAATGGGAGTATGCGATGGCACCATGTGTGGTTGCATCGTAATATCTGTGTCAGGACTGCCGATCAAAGGTCGGTCTGTCCCAAGACCACAACAGTCTCATCGTATTCGAGCCTTAACCTTCATTAAAAAAATATTACTATTCCCTTTACCCATTTATTTCCTGAGTGCCACAGGTGTCTCCTTTAGAATATATGGACATAAAGGAAAGAGCTCTATCATTCTGTATATTGTGTCTTATTCTTATGAAGAATCGTAATAGGGTGGTGTGGATAGACCTTAAATTGGTTATTTCCTAAGTAAACAAAACAAACAGTCTAATATTGCCTTTGTCTGTACTAATTCAAACTGTAAACAATGCCACGTTTCACACTAAGGGGCTTAGTTCGATGGCGGTCAGAAATCCTCCGCCATCGCAGGTTACAATTACCACTGGCTGATTATGAATCAGCCGGTCAGAATTGAAACCGGCTGGTCATTCTGTCTGGCTTCCGACAGACTCAAGGAGCCCAACAGCCAGTCGGACGCTGGCCCGTAATCCCAAAGGGTGGTTTTTCCACCCTTGGGATTAAGATGCGCAGTTTCGGGCAGGGTTGGCATGCCGGCCTTTGCACCATGGCAATACTGTCAGAAAGCATGCTCGGGGGACCCCTAGCAGGTCCCCCATGTGTTCACAGCATCAGGTTGGGGTTGAGTAATCCTTGCAGGGATTAACACTACCTCCTATTTTTCTATGAGCGCATGTACTGTGGCCGGTTTATGGCCATAACACATGCTCCCTTAGGCAAATGTCCAAATGCGACCAAACAGTGTTTGGTTGCATCCAAATCAGGCAGTTGGGACCTACTCCGAGATGGTGTCCAAAATGGAAGGTTCCAAGTTGGACCTATTTTTCCAGAGCTGCTTCTCCAGTACAGCGTCACAATGTGCTGCAGTTGGTTGGACAAGCTTTGCAGCAAAGTGTTGTCCACACTATCCACCTGACGACAAACATGTAGACCAGTTGTCAGGTGACTGATTACCAGGCCGGGGCGGAGTTGGCGGCGTGCCACTAAGCGAGGTTCCACGGCGTTGCCTAAAATCTCTGTGGAACTCCGCTCCACAAGAGGAAATGGGAAGTAAGCAAAGCAGCACTTACCTGGTCTGGTGTCTCCGCTCTCTGCTATTTGCAGTGCTCCCAAGATGTACAACATAGGGTTTTGCAGCCAGCCACAAGGATGGTGAGGATGAGGGCAGCCTGGGCATGGCGGAGAGTGGAGACACCAGACAAGGTAAGTGCTGCTTTGCCTTTCTCCTGACTTGCTCGTGAGCGGGCTGGAGCAAACTCTGCTACACAGCGGAGTCAGAGCTTTTGCCCGAACTCTATGTTCCTAGCAGATCATGGAGTTGGAAAAACTCCACAAACTCAGATGGCGGAGCTGAGTTTGCCACCCAGGGTTACTGATTACATGTGCATCACTATACACTGGATCTCTTTTGCGGGGGTAAAGCAAACAATATCTACAGGTCCTGGCCTTGAAGACAGTCTTAAGAGCATTCAGATGCATGCAACAGTGACCATGTTCGCCATTGAGAAATCACATGGAGCTGTAATAATCTTGAATTAATTTAACTGTAAGATGTATGAATGGCTCCAACCCAGAAGTCTCAGAATTGGATTTGTTGCCACAGACAATGGCAGTAACAAAGTAAAGACCATGTCAGACAGTGGCTGTTTCAGAGTGTTTGAACTATTGCATCAACCTGCTGGTGCAAGATGTTCTCAAAAAAGAAGACATTGTCAGCAACATACTGACCACCTGCAGAAGAATCTATACTCATTTCATTTATTCTTTTGAAAGCCGGGAAGCAGTTGCGGGTTTGTCACTCTGGTAATAGAGCACCAGTGATACAAGAGGTGTGAACACATTGGAACTCAACCTATTACATGTTGCAACATTTGTTTGAGCAGTACAAATAGATCCATGGCTATGTAACTTTAAGAGGAGGGGAATGCAGTTGGGAAAGCTATGGCCATGGATGTGGACAAATGGGGCCTAGTAAAATGCCTGACACAGATGCTACTCCCTTTTGAGTTTTTCACGTAGAAAGTTAACCCGGAGGACAGTACGATGGGCCAAGTTATACCATTGTTTTATGTGCTACAGGACAAGGTTAAGAAGGTGTCTGAATGGTTCGCCACCACAGGTGTGAACGAAAACACAGAAGCGCAAGCTTCGGTTGAGGGCTTAATTCTTTGCTTGGTTTGTAATAAAAGGTTCCAACAGGATGTCACCTCAATCATACAGTACATCTGTGCCACACTACTTGATTCATGATACAAACAAATTTTGCCCACGTTCATTCCTTTTATTGAAGGGAATGTTTAAAAATACAAGAGGTGGATTGTTGAGCGAGTGGAAGACCTGGAAGAAGAACTGTGGTGTCAACTTCAATTTCCAGACAGAGCAGTCTTATCTCACAACAGCTATAACCAGAACACCAGCAACAATAGAAGGACCAGACCCATATTGCTTTCAATCGACAGTGCTTAAGTCAAGTGCAGAAGTGATGACTAAAGAGATCTAGCAATGGGCAGCACCAATGACCATTCACAGGAAGTTCCAGGAGTATCTGGATTATCCAAAAGAGGTCTATGTGGATCAAAATCCGTTAATATATTGGTATGGGAAGATGCACCAATGGCCAGAGTTCATCAGCCTGGCAAAAACATATTTAGCTTGTCCTGTAGTCAGCGAGTCTACTGAGTGTGTTTTCAGTGCAGCTTGTGCAGTTGTTACAGTGAGAAGGACCAGTCTCTCACTTCAAACCATGGCAAGATTGGCTGTGAACTAATATTTCATACTACAGAATTACACCATTCCTGAAACAGCACAAGAGGAGGTGGATTGGTCAGAGTCAAGTGTATTAGCTCTTGATTAACCCGCTGAGTTTGAGGACAAAATCTACTTTCTGGACTGAGTATGCCCGTGCTACCATAGAACTTTGTAATATTTATCTTTGAACTATCTTTGCAACAAAAATGTAGCTAGTGGAACATTGTTATTTTGTGTCAGATGTATGCTGCCGCGCCATTTTTTTATCACATATATTGCAGGATTGCAGTTGGACTAATGTGCAGTGAAGAAGCCTCCACTATTTCTTCATGACATTCAAGACAATGTCTGCCTCCCTTGCATGCCTATCCTTTTTTGCAACACTCAGCAGGGATGCCCAGAAGATTGTTGATGTACAAGAGTGCCAATGCCAAGTTCCAATGTGTTGCCTGCGTCAAAGATGAATTGGGTACCTACTACCTAACCTACCGTTGCTTGGATTGGATTTACAAAGAGGTAACTGAAACTATTGCAACAGTCAGTGAGTGATTGTATGAGAGATGATTCATAATTCATGTGGTGGCAAACAGTGTGGGATTGTGTAGAACTGATTTTTGGGCACTTGCTTGAGATGATTTGCAATGTTTGGGGCTTGAATGATGGGCCATCACAAAGTGGGCGTAGCGTTGCCTACTACGCGAGTGGAGCGAAGTCCTTTGCCCAGGGTTACTCTCCACCCACAACAGGCCCACTCCCCGACTGATGTACCAAACATTTTTCCAAAGAAAACTAGTCCAATACCCGGTACATTCTTATTTTCCCCCATATTAACGCACAAGTCCCTCCCACCAAAACTGAAAATTTTAAAAAAGGAGTAGAAGAGGGCATTCTATATTTGGGTCCAGAGGGGGTCAGGATCTGCTCCATTGCTGCAAGCCAGCTCTCTTTAGTGTCCAGCCACTGCAGGATGCGCTGTAGCAATGACCTTCTGTTGTCAGAGTGGGAGAAGGGAGAAGTAGTTACTGTCAGCTGGTAGTGGTACTGGTGAAGGGATTGCCGGAAGGCTGGAGGCTGAGGGGGACCAATTGAAATGGTGCCCGACAAAGACTGAGAGGCTGCTATTTCTGCCTCTTCTTCCTCCGGGACCACCAGCCACTGGATTTTCCTGCTGGGTTTTCTCCAGCCTCAGCCACTGCAGACGGCCGCTATCTCCTGCCTGCTGGGTGCTACCGGTGGACCAGCAGGAGTAGCTATATTGAAAAAACCAAAAAGGACATTTTTTTAAAAAATATTGCTCTGTGCAAACAGTTGTTTGAAATTGGTGAGTGGCACTGTAGCAATACATTGCTGGTCCCTTATGGCCTGGGGAATTTGATTTGATTATGAATAGTCACAAGGCCAAATGTATGTTTCACCCACACATGCCTTGCATAAAAACACTGACTGTGTAACAGAAAATTATTAGGCAGGATAAGACAGGATTAAAAACAGTGATCTGATTTATTTGAGTTATTTTTTCTTCTAATGACTTTTCAAGTAACTCAACAGACAGTTTGAGTGGAAAAATAAATTACCTCTTATTAATATGTAAGACATTCTGCACTATGAAGTACAAGTTGTGTGTTGTGGTAAATCAACAGAGCCACGCTCATTTCTAGTCAGCGCATCAGATATTTCGTTACTGTCTGCAGCTGTAGTTGACAATGATCTATTTTTACTTCCAATGGCTCTGCTCTTCTCCAAATTCTCCCTTCTACCCTGTCTCTAAATAGGCAAATGAATAATAAATAAGATACTAAGTCACAAACCTCACGTATGAAATGTCGGTATTATCCTGTCTGCCATCAGTACGTAGACATTGGGAAAAACGATACACTGCACTACAGGGAAAGGAACAGGCTAGCTAGATTACTTTGGCATGTTCGTCACAGTGTATCCTGTATGCCAAACTAGACATCAAATTGTGAACTTACTCCTACTTTACTCACTGGCATCGCCCACCACAAAATATTATTTACAACAAGTTCTTTCACTGAGCAGAAAGGAAATGAAACTAAACTTACTCTTCTGAAGGGTAGGGTAGAGGGATTAAGCGGATACAGTAGAACCTTTCATATAGAATAGAGGGGTCACTGTACTGACCATTGATTCATCATCTTTAGTTTATTTAGTCACAGTGCTAGTCAACGGAAGTCGAAAGATAAAAATCTGAACAGGCGTAAAATAAATCGGTAATGGAAAACCATGAAATATATTTTGGAATCACTTCACATGGCTATAAAATTAAATGTGGCACATGCAAAGAAGATATTTTCAATTTTTTTGGTAGGCTGGGATGGAAGAACTTAAGAAAAAATAAAGGAGTGAAGTACTGCAAGGTGACTGCATGGGTGAAAGGAAACACATCTTGTGTGTTTGGTGTGCAGTGAATTGAAAACTTTATAAATGCTGCATTAACTAAGACAGACTAACATTGCAAAGCCACCACTGCATTCCTGCATTGAACCATACTGCACATCGGTCATAGGTGGCAAATTGCCATGGGCAGGGAGGGGCAGTGAATAATGATGGGTGAGATACATTTGTCTTGCTTAAAATTACAGTGAGTCAAGGGAATATCTGCCAGTGAGTCAAGGGAATATCTGTCAATTTGAACCATAGCTGAGTAACCCCAGATATACAAAGTAAGTAAAGTAGGTGAGCAGCATTCCTGTCTCCATGAGAATACCTGCCTTGCTTATTCATCCAAGCAATCACAATATCCATTCATCCTTTCATTCTAATTCATCCATAGCCACCACAATTAAGCTTTACTTTTTCTCACCACAATTTCAAATCCATTATCCATTCATTCAATATCCACCCTTTCTTCCAACCATCCATTCAATATCCACCCTTTCTTCCAACCATCCTTTCTGCCATCAATCCCTTTCACTCATACACCAGTTTTCTTTCTTTTAACCTTCCATTCTTTCATGTTTCCCTCAAGACATCATTGCTTATTGTTAGACATGGCTCGTAGAAAAATAAAGTTTAGTATGCCTGAACTCAGAATGTTAAAGTGCATCTTTTAGTGAGGGTGACTTTTGAGTCAGGGCTGAGCTGAATAGGCCTGGGCTATGGTAGGGTGAGGGGGAGGAGATTTGGGCCTGGTCTGCCGTCAACAATGCTGTCTCCACCTCCTGCCAGGAAGCTGCACCAGTGAGGACAGAACTGGATTTGGCTGGGTACAGACACTCTCTGCCTTCAGAGAACAAAGGATTTGTCTGTATAAAAAGTGTGGCGCAGACCCCAGACTTTTGGATCACTTCTGGGAAATCAAGTAGAACATTTGCCAAGGAGAAGAGCCAGATAAGTTGAGGAGGAATACTGCCTCTGTGCTGTTTGCTGTCTAGGGGTTGGCCTGCAGTGACTGCTTGCTGCCAAGGAAAGGAGAAAAGGACTTTGCTGTTTGTTTTGTCATCTTGAGGACGATCTCCAAGGGCTTAAAACTGAGCTTGCCTCACCTTCGGGAGTTTAAGGGGCACGATGACTTCACCACCAGCTCCCCTGAACTGCCTGCTGGGAGTTCTACCCTGAAAGAGGTGCCTGCTGTTGTTTTCGGCCTCTAAAGAACTGTTTTCTGCAGGGACCTGGAATATCAATGCAACGTGGAAGAAGCGAGATGCATAGCGCCCGTTTTCCGATGCATTGATGAAGAAACCTTTGCAGCGCCTGCCGCGGCTCCAGAAATCGCTACATGCCGCATCGAGTGCTCTAATCTCCAAAGTCCGAGACTGACACACTGATTTAGACGCAAGGCCTCCAGTCTGGTTGCAAAAGTTCACGCATCATACCAGATCGTCACAACACATTAAGGCACCAAGTTTGTCGCATTTTTGGGGGACACAGTAAGAAACAGAGGCATCATCACCTCCTCTCTGGTAAGGAAGAGACGTATCACCTCCCCAGTGCTGCACAAATGCTTTACACACTGCCTCTGAGATAAGCCTGTCTGCTCATGCTAAGCTTCCAAGGGGGTGAGTAGGGGTTATTTTAGGACTGTATCCCCCTTACCCTGACTAGAAGCAAGTGTCCCTATTTGGAGAAAGGTGCAAACCATTGCCAACTAGAGAACCCCAATTCCTAACACTCATTATGTGAATTTTGGCAAGTTGTAGATCAAAGAGGCCATAATAAATTTTGTGCCGCTGCCCTATGGGACGATTCGCCAAATTTCTTTTAAAGCATTTCAACCTTCTTTGTAATAATATTTAGTCACATTGTTTTGAATTCGCTTGCACAGTGTGAACTGCCGACTCCTCCTGAGGCTTGATTTTGGCCCAGTTGCTTTCTGGTGTGACGCGGGCCTAGGTGCCCAATCACAGCAGAGGGGGGCAGAGCCAAGGCTGCTACCAGCCATTAAATACTGGTTGCAGTGCGGTAGTGCAGTGGACGTGCGCAGCGGGTACGCTGAAGGCGCACCGAAGGCAAGCCCGTCTGTGCACATCTGCGAACGTCCAGGACAAGGGGCCAGTAATTATGCTCTAACTATACCATATTCCCCAGCTGATCTTAAACAGCTTCACTAAGACAAGCTGACACCCAGTCCCCTCTACTTTACCAGCTTGGTTAATTATGAGATCATGGCAACCCGATCATCCTTCCCTGAACTACTACATAGCACAGACCTCTCCAGTTACAGGACAGACATGGACCTCAGAGGCTATCTGTTTCATATCTCAACCCCCTCTCCATGGTAAAGCACTAACTAGAAATATTTTTTTTATTAGATTCTGACCAGCCTGATATCCTACTGCTAACAGAGACCTGGCTCTCTCAGGACTCTTCCCCTGACATCCTGACCCAATAACTACTATATCCTCCAAGCCAACCGTCCCCAGTGGAATGTGGGTGCAGGATTTTCGGCCATAAAACAATATGCCCACAAATTCACTGCACTAATACCATTAGATCTACCATTAGTCAACAACTTGGTAGTTAAACTAGAGTCCTACGCAGCCCCCCTGATTTGCGTTCTGCGCTCCAGGCCTCCATACACCATGCCTCTATTTTCACAATTTCTGGCCGAACAGGTAGGTCACCTTACAACTAACTATGCAAAAATCCTGCTAATCAGCGACTTCAACTACTGGGCCACCAACATAGCGGGCGATCCTCAATCTGCCAAACTATCTGACCTACTCATGGGGCTTAATCTCACTCAGCAGGTGTCCTTTGCTACACACATTAAAGGGCACATACTTGATCAACTTTGGACAGCCAACCTTAAACATGTCCACTCTGTCAGTTGCACCCTGCACATGGTCTGACCATTATTTAATTAAATTCACCATCAATAACATCATTATGGCCAAAACCCCTACTACTGAACAGTAACAGTAAGGAACTAAAATAAAATCGATAAAACATTATTCCTTAATACTCTGGCTAATACTGTCCCGCTCAATCAGCTATCCATCTACCTTAGTGATTTGAGTTTAACAGCATGGCTATCAACAAAAGTAACCAACATGCACCCCTCAGGAAATTAAACTTTGCCCGACGTCATGAAGCTCAGAGATGGTTTCCCTTCGATCTTAAAGCCCAGAAATTAGCTCTACGTCAACCTGAAAGGAGGTGGAGACGCAGTTATTGGTCTGAGGACACTCAGACCTTCTTAGATGTGATGAAAAACTATAAAAAAGCTATTTTGACTACTAAAGCCGCCTACTAAATCTTAACTGCCACCAACAAGTCCAAAGACATTTTTTCCATTGTTAACGTTCTTTCCAATTCTAACAGTCACAATAAAATCCACCACCTCCCAAACCTTCTCTAATTCCCTGAACACCTTCTGATAGCATTCTGATACGTCCCAACCCTGAGGCTAGCCTCACTGCACCTAAAAATCCTTGCATCTTCAATCAATTCCCGACAATAAGTAACCAGAAATTTTGGGATATTTTATGCAAAATAAAATCAGGCTCACCCAGGGACTGCTGGCCTCCCGGCATCTTGAAAGTAGTATTCACCGCTCTTCCCGGATCAGCTCTTTCCCTTTTGAATTAGTCACTGTCCCAGGTGGCAATTGTTGTCCCCCTCAGAAGAAATTAGGAGCTGACCCCGAAACTTTGACCAACTACCACCGTATATCCTTGCTTCTATACCTGGCTAAGGCTCTGAAAGGCTATGCGACTAGATGCCTCTCCGTATTCCTAGAACAGTCTGAATACTTGTATCACCATCAAGCAGGGTTCCGCCCAGCAACTCCACTGAGGCCATTATACTTTTGGTATTGGATACTCTCCGCATGGGAATAGATACGGGTTTTCCGCAGGCCCTGGTGTTGCTTGATCTTTCTGCAGCTTTCAGTACGGTTGACCATGGTATATGGTCGGCCGTGTCAGAGACGAAGGGATCCAGGGGTCAGCCCTCGGATGGATCAGCTCTTTCTTGGAAAACCATTCTCATTTGGTGTTGATTGCTCAGTTTACTGCTCCTATGATGAGGACCAAATGTGGAGTCCTGCAGGGCTCATCATTTACCCCCTTCTGTTCAATCATTATCTTCTCCTATTGAACTGAGCCTTGAAAGAGAGGAAAGTTTGTACCTTTAACCTTTAACTACTCTGATGACTTTCAACTAATCTTACCCATCAGCACTCCCTCGACTTGGTCGGCGACTTTCAGACCACCATGCTGTTTATTAGCGAATGGATGAACAGCAATCACTTAAAACTAAATCCTGATAAAACTGAGCTGGTCCTAACTGGGGGTACCCATACCCCTTGGAACCCACACTTTTGGCCAAGAGAATGGGGCCAACCTCCCCCTCCATCTGCCTCAGCCAAAAGTCTTGGAGTAACAGTTAAATGCAATCTCATCATAAAGTCCCAAATAGGATCAGTAATATCAAATTGCTTATACCAGTTGAGGAAAATTAGAAATATCAGAGGATTTCTCACCCAGGAAGCACTGATCCAGGTGGTTCTTGCCATGGTTATGTTCCATATTGATTACGCCAATTCTTTATACTTTGGCATGCCACTTTATTTAGCCAAATGTCTACAACTTGTACAGAACCAGGCCGCTAGACTGATTTTCAGCAACCTAGACAACAACATTTTAAAGCTGCACTGGCTCTCTATTTTACAGCGATGCACCTTTAAGGTATACTGTCTCATCTTTAAGTCTCTGAACGGAACGAGCCCTGCAATTGTGGAAAACCTTATTCAAAAGTACACCCCTGGGTGCAACCTGAGCTCATCTCACTAGCACTTTCTGTCTATTCACCCCTTTAAATTGAAGTGTCTGGGCGGCTCTAGGTTTGCCATCCTAGCTGTTAGATATTGGAATTCTCTTCCTCTGGAGACCCGTTCCTGCACCTACTTCCAGAGCTTTAGGAAGCTCCTTAAAACCTGGCTGTTTAGGCAAGCCTACGAGTAAGTCCCCTGGGCTTTGGTACCTCTCAATGCAGCGCCATGAAACCAATCTGGTGTATGTGCGCTTTATACATTTTTTTAAGATAACACATTTAACATAAAAACCGCTGCAGCTGGTCAAGCTGGGGGGTTCACAGTCATGAGTTGACAAAGCCCTCATACTAGCTAGTGAGTATAATATATTGTAATTGTCAATAGCATGTAATTATGACTTACCAGTACTTTTCCCCCCCACCTGAGTCTCCCCCTGCAGTAGCACTATTTAAGCCAGCATCACTAGTGGGCTGTGTAACTACAATTAAACATAATACATAATATCTTTATGTTAAAAAATACACACACCAACCAAAACACTTTTCATAATAGAGGGGCAGAGCTATAACCTATGATGATCATGAATCATGATGACTCAGTCATTGAAGCACAGTGGAGGGGTGGAGTAATGGTCAATGAAAGATATATAGGGGCAAATTATGATGTTGGGTGAACTTGACTCCACTCGACATCATCTCGGTCCTAGGACCGACCGACCCCTGGTCGGCAGCCCCGACTGCCAAATTAGGATACGACCAAACACTGTTCGGTCGCATTCCTACATTTCCCTATGGAAGCATGCATTACAGCCGTAAACTGGCTACAATACATGTTCCCTTAGGGAAAGGGGAGGTGCTGTTTATATCTGCACCCCGTGGCAGGCACCCTGAGTTGCCTGGCTTCATGTGCAGGGATCAACACTCCAAGAGAGTGCTCTTTTCTATAGTGAACATAGAATGTCTGTGTACTGCACTCACATTCACATCTCATCACCCTCTCTGATATTGCATTACCTCTCACACTCACACTATCAGAACTCTGTTAGGTTTTCAAGAGCATCAATGGATTAATAAAGTATATAGTGCTATATTTAAACATTTTCCCACCTTTACTGAATATTATGAAAGTGTAGAGTAGTCAACCCTGCCAACATCATAGTGCCTTGTGAAACTGTAACATTTTGAACTACCCCAGATTAATTTGCAGTTCTGCATTCTAGGGCACCTAAAACTTGATGCTTTAAGCATGCTCCCCACTGCTTTTCTGCACTCTCTGCCTGAATTAAGGCGTTGCTGCTGTTGTGTGGACATTCTTAGCTGCCAGTTACCCGCTTGGCAAACTTCCCACATTATGTCAGTCATGACCTTTTAACAGACATCACATTGTGTTCTGGAATGTGACATTTTGCTTCTAACATTATAAGTATGGGATGAAAAACTCCATTAGTTAACTGCAGTTGGGTAAAAAGCCAAGATCAGAAGACAGTATTATGAGTAACAATGGGGCACCTTATGGCTATGAATTTCATGTTCTCACCACTTTAAATGTGGTTGGTTCAACACTCTTTTCAGGGGAATCTGTCACTACACCTTGCATTCAATGTTTAAAGCCTTGGGTGTTTTGCAGCTGCTACCAATACCAACGTGTTAAAAAAGGATGCTGATGTATCAAATATTTTAGCTATTCTGAGCCTGTGATTAAATGTGATAGTACATATGGGCCAAGAACCTTATGAGTCAGCCATTTTATCAACCAGTGCAAGAATTAAACCTTGACAAAGAGCAAAAAATGCTTTTAATATTTTCAGATACTCCCTACAGTGTATGAAATTATTAGATCAGACCTAAAACATGTTTCTAACCATGCACCTTTTATCCATGCACAAAACTGGAAGACGCGTAGGGAAGAACATCCCTAAAGAACAAAACTCAATAGAATAATCTAAAGCAGTGTTTCTCGAGTTACATTTTGTTGGCCCCTTCAGGAAGAAATAAAAGTGACCCATTCTCTCTCATTTTACTTTCTTTGATGGTCATTTTAGTTTGAGGTCAAGCATGTGTTTATATGCTTACATTGATGAGGCCTGTAAATGTCGGTGGTGCTTTATTAGTTATTATAAGTTTAACACTTTCAATATTATGACTGCTTGACAAAGAGTCCTTGTCTTTAGTGGAACCACCACAGAGGTGGGTCTGCAGAAGGCACAGAGATGCCTGCCAGGTCAAAGTCTGAAAATATGATGAGGATTCTTCTGCCACAGGAACAGAAGGCATCCCTCCACTGACCTGGTAGGCTGCCAGGCTGTCTGCCATTCTCTGAATAAGCTGCAGAGTGCTGGGTAAAAGAGCCCTAGAATTAACCTGTTAAGTGCTGCTCTCTATGATTCAATTGAGACTTTTCTTCTTTGAGCCCCAGGAAATGCCTGTGACCCTCACGTTGCTGCTAAGAATCTAGGATTTATTAAACTGGAGCTTTTACAGTTTTGAGAGAACTTCTAATGCCCCCAGAGGAGAAAAACCCTTAAGATCAGGAAGAACCTATGGGCAACAGCAGTGACAAAACTGTCTAACATTAGCAGAAAATATCCAGAACGTAGAACAAAACAACACCCCAGAAACTGGAAACATGCTTCGATGCAGTTTCTTAACTCAGAACCCCTTAAATAGGGTAATGACCTGGAAGTTTTTCAGAACTATTGGCTTGAGGAGCTGCTATTCCTGGAAAGAGAAACATGTTTATGCTCCCAAAAAAGAATCCAGCCTTGGCTAATTATACATGAAATCTACTGGACCAGGCACACACGCAGTTAATGATCCTAATAGCAAGGATGGCTCTGGAAGCAATCATGGTGCCATCTCCAACTCCAATTGACTTGGGCATGAAAGGCATGCTATTTCCTCAGCCATCAACTATGCCTGAGATGCAGACACCTCAAGCGGAGCCAAAACAAACTAGGCCCCCAATGCTGCAAGGAATGAACAAAATCTCTCAGAACTGTCAGAGACAGACACGACTGCAGAGACAATAGTATCAGGTAGGAACAAACCTAACATAACCACTGGACATTTAACTTGGCGATTATTATAATCCACTCTCCCCTGAATCTCTCACCTTGCCTGCTAGTCTTCCTAGCCCCCTGTCCTTTGTGACCTTTTACTAAGCACTCCTTCTCCCCTTGTTGGGGAAAGATCCAAAACGTTTAAAGAGATTTTAACCCAGACGAGCAAGCCGCCAGACGGGCGACCCCGTCCAGAGGAAGTAGCTGAGATGTGGAAGGTAGAATAACCAGGCTTATACACCGGTTCCAAACACCATGTTTCTTGGAAGATACACAGGTCATACCTTCCAATTAGTTCATTCCAATCGGAAAGTGCTGTTTTATTCCCAAGACCTGCGACATTCCAAGAGATGGCGCTCAAATGGCTATTCTGGCCATTGGTACGTAATAAGACAGGTTCATTGCCATGCACATCGGTGGGAGTCGGAGTGCTGGGATTAACAGAAGCTATAAGCTCCTTATGCCCAAAATTACTAGTATCCAGCGGGGCAGAGTGGTCCACCTCAGTTCTCACACACGAGGTATGGTCAATACCCTGGGCCTTGGGATTATCATCCCCGCTTACCAAAGAAGAGGGCACTGGGAGTGGGTTACCACAGTCTACATTTAACCTATGTGGGCTACTGGCTATGTTTTCTGTAATCGGGGTTGGAACTAAAGAAGGCTGGGAGACTCCTAGGGATTCCAGGAGTCAATCGACATCCTCCAGTGTATCTCCCCCAATACTGTAAATTGGGGGCCATACCATTCACCACTACACTGATTACCACCGTAATTATGCCTCCCTCCTCTGCGCTGTATCAAGTTCCATCCTTCAGCTCCACCACCACCTTGGGTAAAGCAGTTCAAGTCCCTACGCTCCTCATGCCTCCTCCCTCCCCAGACATGATTGGTGTCCCTCATCCAACTCCAACCAGTATCCAGCTGCTCCCCGGACATGTAGAAATAGGACAATGGTCTGGCCACAATCGAAGTACCGTTAGTTCGAGGTTTCCCCATGCAAATGTTGTCCACAGTTTGGGGATCCTCAAAAGTCACTGCAACACAATCCCCCTCTATACTTTTCTATTGGGGCCCACCCAAGGTGCTCTCTCGACCATCAAGATGTTACTACAGGTGTTAGGTGGTAGTGGGTGATTATTAGCTAGCCAGTGACATACCTTGTTTTTGAGCGCCCGGAAAGGTTCTAAGGATGACGGGGCCAATTCCGGTACCCCTGTCAAAACGATCACATAGCGACAGGCATCTGGCGGTAGGTTAATATTTCGACGTTTCTGGCTCTTTGCAGGGTGAGTTAAATCCGGATTTGGAGTGGGGGCAGCGAGTCTATTCGGCTTTGTTTGGTTGGTAGACTCAGCTAGTGCGTGTGGCTGGACACTCCCTTTTTTGCACTCAGGAGTGGGGCGGTTCGGCAGTGGAGTCTTGGGTGTGTTATTTTTTGCCACTGCTACTAGCTGGGGAAGTTGCATGGGTTGCCCTATTAGCATGGTAAATTTCCTGGGGTCTTAGGTCCTTATGTAGTTCCTGGAGCTGTTTTTCTATTCCATGAAGACTAACTTCTAGGGGAGCAAGTAAGGTTTTAATAATATTTGTCAGGGCGTGGACTAAGGGCTCATCCCCACCAACTATACCAACTAGTCTACCGGCTCCTGACCTATCAACTATAGGGCTATCATCAAGGATAGCAGCCAGGGTGTTATCCAAAATGGTGTCATCAAGTATGCTCAAGGGTAATCGTAAAGTCTCAGGTCGGGCCTCTTCCATCCCAGTGTTGCTCCCAACAGATTCACTGCTAAATTCCCTCACCTCTCCTATGCTGTCCCTCTCACTAGTGTTAATGCTAGTGCTTCCGGGTTTTACTACGCTGGCATTCTTGGCTTTAGGGATGATGGTGTTGGGCTGCCTACATTTGGGAATAGCCCCCCTCCCGCTTCCCCCTCTTTCGAATAATAGAATTCTCGGCTTTGGAGTCGGCCAGGGTAGCTATTGGGCTAGAGTCAGATTGGGTTTGGGCCTGGGCATCAGAAGATGTAAAGTCGGGTGCTTCTGGCTGACTACAGGTAACATTATGGAGCTCTGCTTGAGTCAGCACAGAGTTAGTAATACTTAAAGAGGTGTCGGGGGTACGCACAGAACCAGTATGGCCCAAAGATGACCTTTTTGCTGATGCAAGATCTTGGGAAACCCTTCTTTCCATTAGTACAATTCCTTGGTCTATTAAGGAATTAGTGCAAACAATAAAATCGTCAAGAGTTCCAGTCAGTTTTTTAGCGCCCGCCGCAGCCATACTTCTAGTTTCGCGGCATTCCACTGACTATGGAAAATACAGAGAAGGGTAAATCTAAAAATCAACAAAGACAGGACCCACTTTACATACCCTACTGCGTTAGTAATAAACAACAATAAGGGTCCCATGCAGAAGCTACCATAGGGACATTGATATAGCCAATGCGGGCTTACAGTTCTGATGAATAACAATCAGTTGGCGACCAGGGGCTATGGCCCAGTCCAGTCTCTTCAGGCCTCTTCAGGCCACAGAGGGCCCGCCCTTTGCCCGGGCTTAGCCCGGCATGACCCGCGCGCGATCCCGCGATGCGGGGGCTGTCGCTGGTTTAAAGCGCCTCCGGGCGCGGAAGTTGCGGTGGCGGCTTCCGCCGCGAAGCCATGCAGTCTGGGGGATGTAGTCTCTCTCCTCTCGGCGGCCGCTAGGTGTCAAGCTGCGGTGGCGGGAGGGAGACCGAGAGTATGCAAAGGTGCCCAGTTGACTGTTCTGGCCAGGAATGATTCCCCACAATTGTTCTGGCAAGTATGAGACAGCGCCCGCTCCACCGGGGCTGTCGTTGGTTTAAAGCGCCTCCGGGCGCGGAAGTTGCGGTGGCGGCTTCCGCCGCGAAGCCAAGCAGTCTGGGGGATGTAGTCTCTCTCCTCTCGCCGGCCGCTAGGTGTCAAGCTGCGGCGGCGGGAGGGAGACCGAGAGTATGCAAAGGTGCCCAGTTGACTGTTCTGGCCAGGAATGATTCCCCACAATTGTTCTGGCAAGTGTGTGACAGCGCCCACTCCACCGGGGCTGTCGTTGGTTTAAAGCGCCTCCGGGCGCGGAAGTTGCGGTGGCGGCTTCCGCCGCGAAGCCAAGCAGTCTGGGGGATGTAGTCTCTCTCATCTCGGCAGCCGCTAGGTGTCACGCTGCGGCGGGTGAGGGAGACCAAGAGTATGCAAAGGTGCCAAGTTGACTGTTCTGGCCAGGAATGATGCCCCACAATTGGTCTGGCAAGTATGAGACATAAACTAGTAGCAGGGTATATTTGAGAGCTGCCAACTTTCTCCAAAGCAACCTATACTTGAAAGTGTTACCTTAAGAGTTTCTGAATATATTCAAGTGCCTATAGTGGTAATGATCATTATAGGACGGGATGCAGCAATAGGAATAACACATAATAAGTGAGCAGTGCAGTCACCTCAAGTGTCTGTATATGTTTTTTGTGCCTGAAATTCACCATCTTTCGTGGCACCCGTCACTGCAGCACATGCTGCAGAGTATTTATGCTTAGTACCAACTTCAGACTGTGCTGAACCATCAGAATATATTATGAAAGTATAGTGATCTAGAGGCAAAATTTAATTCAACATGGGTATTTTGCATAGACAGGAGAAATTCCTGTGTTCTCAGGGGCTCATTATGATGTTGGGCAGAAAGCCTATGATGTTGCTTTCCACCAGACTTTTTCTGCGTAAGCCTTTCTGACACAAAAACGCTACTGAAAAGTGATGTTTGGGTTCCCTAGCAGGGCCCCCTGTCCCCTGCGGCCTACAGTTGTTGGCCGAGGGGGTACCTAGGATCCCCAAAAATCCCTGCACTGTGTGGCAGACACCATGGGATGCCTGTGAAAGGGTGCAGGGTTTTACACACACACCATTTCCTGGTAGGAGCCTGTGTAATGGCCGGTTCTCAGGCATCACACAAGCTCCCATATAAAACAATGGGAATCCAACCGAACAATGTTCAGTCGCATCGTAATCCGGCGGTTGGAACCGGTGACTGCAATTCGGTCGGCCCCAAATCCAAGACAGTCTCGGACAGAGGCTTTCCATCCCACATCGTAATGATCCCCTTAGTGCACTCAGGGGTGGGGCGGTTCGGCAGTGGAGTCTTGGGTGTGTTATTTTTTGCCACTGCTAAACGTTTGTTCACTTGCTGGGGGTTACTAGCTGGGGCAGTTGCATGGGTTGCCCTATTAGCATGGTAAATTTCCTGGGGTCTTAGGTCCTTATGTAGTTCCTGGAGCTGTTTTTCTATTCCATGAAGACCAACTTCTAGGGGAGCAAGTAAGGTTTTAATAATATTTGTCAGGGCGTGGACTAAGGGCTCATCCCCACCAACTATACCAACTAGTCTACCGGCTCCCGACCTATCAACTATAGGGCTATCATCAAGGATAGCAGCCAGGGTGTTATCCAAAATGGTGTCATCAAGTATGCTCAAGGGTAATCGTAAAGTCTCAGGTCGGGCCTCTTCCATCCCAGTGTTGCTCCCAACAGATTCACTGCTAAATTCCCTCACCTCTCCTATGCTGTCCCTCTCACTAGTGTTAATGCTAGTGCTTCCGGGTTTTACTACGCTGGCATTCTTGGCTTTAGGGATGATGGTGTTGGGCTGCCTACATTTGGGAATAGCCCCCTCCCGCTTCCCCCTCTTTCGAATAATAGAATTCTCGGCTTTGGAGTCGGCCAGGGTAGCTATTGGGCTAGAGTCAGATTGGGTTTGGGCCTGGGCATCAGAAGATGTAAAGTCTGGTGCTTCTGGCTGACTACAGGTAACATTATGGAGCTCTGCTTGAGTCAGCACAGAGTTAGTAATACTTAAAGAGGTGTCGGGGGTACGCACAGAACCAATATGGCCCAAAGATGACCTTTTTGCTGATGCATGTTCTTGGGAAACCCTTCTTTCCATTAGTACAATTCCTTGGTCTATTAAGGAATTAGTGCAAACAATAAAATCGTCAAGAGTTCCAGTCAGTTTTTTAGCGCCCGCCGCAGCCATACTTCTAGTTTCGCGGCATTCCACTGACTATGCAAAATACAGAGAAGGGTAAATCTAAAAATCAACAAAGACAGGACCCACTTTACATACCCTACTGCGTTAGTAATAAACAACAATAAGGGTCCCATGCAGAAGCTACCATAGGGACATTGATATAGCCAATGCGGGCTTACAGTTCTGATGAATAACAAACAGTTGGCGACCAGGGGCTATGGCCCAGTCCAGTCTCTTCAGGCCTCTTCAGGCCACAGAGGGCCTGCCCTTTCCCCGGGCTTAGCCCGGCATGACCCTTGCGAGATCCCGCGATGCGGGGGCTGTCGCTGGTTTAAAGCGCCTCCGGGCGCGGAAGTTGCGGTGGCGGCTTCCGCCGCGAAGCCATGCAGTCTGGGGGATGTAGTCTCTCTCCTCTCGGCGGCCGCTAGGTGTCAAGCTGCGGCGGCGGGAGGGAGACCGAGAGTATGCAAAGGTGCCCAGTTGACTGTTCTGGCCAGGAATGATTCCCCACAATTGTTCTGGCAAGTATGAGACAGCGCCCGCTCCACCGGGGCTGTCGTTGGTTTAAAGCGCCTCCGGGCGCGGAAGTTGCGTTGGCGGCTTCCGCCGCGAAGCCAAGCAGTCTGGGGGATGCAGTCTCTCTCCTCTTGCCGGCCGCTAGGTGTCAAGCTGCGGCGGCGGGAGGGAGACCGAGAGTATGCAAAGGTGCCCAGTTGACTGTTCTGGCCAGGAATGATTCCCCACAATTGTTCTGGCAAGTATGAGACAGCGCCCGCTCCACCGGGGCTGTCGTTGGTTTAAAGCGCCTCCGGGCGCGGAAGTTGCGGTGGCGGCTTCCGCCGCGAAGCCAAGCAGTCTGGGGAATGTAGTCTCTCTCATCTCGGCAGCCGCAAGGTGTCACGCTGCGGCGGCGGGAGGGAGACCAAGAGTATGCAAAGGTGCCCAGTTGACTGTTCTGGAGTTCATAGGAGTAAAGGGTGGGAAGTAATTTATTTGTAATTAATTAATAATTAGTTGTTAATTAATATTGAATAATTAGTTAAATATAACTATGCTAATTGTGTAATTAATCTTAGGTGCAGATTGTGGCGTTTATAGGGGTATATTAAGGGAAGTAATTTATTTTTAAGTAACTTATAATTAGTTGTAAATTAATAAAAATGAATTAATTGACAATTAAAAATTAAAATTAAAAATGGAAATTGTGTAATTAGTTCTAGGTGCAGGTTGTGGGGTTTTTAGTGGTAGAGGTGGGAAGTAATTTGTTTTTAATTAATTATTAATTCATTAATAATTAATATTAACTAATTAATTGATAATTAATTAGAGTAATTATTTACTTTTTTTGTGTTTGGGAGTTAGGTTTATAGAGGTGAAGGGTGGGGGGTAAATTAATTTTACTTACTTAATAATTAGTTGTTAAATACTATTTAAAATGTTCATTGTGAACTAATTGTTTTACAGTTTAATTTTAGGTGTAGGTTGTGGGGATTATAGGTGTACAGGGTGGGAAGTAAATCATATTGTATGTGTTTTAATTTGATTAATTGATAATTATTGATGTTAATTATGCAAATCCTTTTTTTTTTAGTTGTGGGTTGTGAGTTCTGTGTTGTTATTGGGTAGGAAGTAAATAGATTGAATGTATGCAATACTTTTTTTGTTAAAAAAATTATTTCTAACTAAAAATACTTATTTGTTTCAAAATTATTTTTTAAAATTGTATTTAGAATATTAATTGTAGTTATTTGTCACATGTATTTTTTAATTGTTAATATTACTTATATTTAGCTTAATTTTAACATATTTATATATATTTTTACTTACCTTTAAAAGAAATATTCTGTTAATGTTTTGAACTGATTGGAGTGAGAGTAATAAATGTCACCCCTCTGTTATCTAACGTTCACCCTACTGTTGCAGTCACTGGAGTGGGAATAGTAAATTGTATCCCTCCTCTATCCAACACTTGCCCCACTGTTGCACTTTTTGGAATGGGAATAGTAATTTTTACCCCACCGCTATCCAACACTTTCCCTACTGTTGCACTGACTGGATTGGGAATGGTAAATGCTAACCCTATGCTATCCAACACTTTCCCTACTGTCGCACTCACTGGTGTGGTAATAGTAATTTTTACCCCTCTACTATCCAATACTTTCCCTACTGTTACCCTCACTGGAGTAGGAATAGTAATTTTGAACCCTCCGCTATCTAACACTTTCCCTTCTGTTGCACTCAATGTAGTGGGAATAGTAATTTTCACCCCTCCGCTATCCTGCACTTTCCTTACTGTTGCACTGACTGGAGTGGGAATAGTAAATTGTATCCCTCCGCTATCCAACACTTTCCCTACTGTTGCACTCACTTGAGTGTGAATATAAATGTTTACCCCTCTGGTATCCAACACTTTTCCTACTGGTGCACTCATTGTAGTCAGAATAGTAATTTTTTACGCCTCTGCTATCCAACACTTTCCATACTGTTGCAGTCATGAGAGTGGCAATAATAATTTTTACCCCTCTGATATCCCCAATTTTCCCCACTGTTGCACTGACCGGAGGATGGGAGTTGAGCCCATAAAGATGCCTGAGTGTCATGTAGGCTGGTATTAGGCACACAGGGGAACTACAAGAGAATAAAGAGCCTAGTTCAGCAGAGAGTCAAGGTCAGTGTTAACTACTATCTGCACAAATGCGCAATGTCTAGTCAGCATTGGCAAAACCAAAGTGGCGGCTGCTCAACATAATAAGTGTAAGCTTCAAAGAAAAAAACACTGCCCAAAGAGATATCTGTAGATGATGAGAGATGGGATCGGGAAATCAGGGAAAGTGCTGGAGTGCCGAATGTAGGGGAAAGGGCTACACATGTGGAAGTAGGAATCTGACTAATAATTCCTAATTGCGTGTTGAGTGTATGCCAAGTGTTACGGTGAGATAAAATGAGATTAAAAAACCTGAGAATAATGCATTCTCCTCAAAGCTAAGATTCAACACGTATATGTGAAATAAATGCAGCACCTAGATTGTAGCATGGCTCATGCTGGAACCCCGAAGTCACAAGTGTGAACTGTTCAGGGAAAGAAATCAATGATGCCACAATAAACGTATAGCTGAGTAGTCACAAAGACAACTTGAGGAGTGACTGGTGGATGCGACAGTGAAGTGAGACTGTATGAAATTATGAAGTTCCTCACTCATGTTGAGCCCTGCGGTAGACTTTGTATTCAGTTTGAGAATATACCTAGATTGTAGTTGACAGAGTTGTTTCTCTCTATTGCCTTCCAGTCTGAGTGATGGCACACAGTCTACCACATAATACTTGAAGTGCTCTAAGTTGTTCTAAGTTGTTATTGTGGACTTCCTTGAAATGTCGTGTGACAAGGTACGTGGGGCCACTGTTTACTATAGCCCTGAGATGTTGTAGGATGCAGAAATGTACCTGTAGTTTGGTGCTGCCCACGTACCTAGGGCCACATTTACATTCAAGTACATAGACTGCGTACTATGTTTGATTGTCAGGGGCTCTCCACGGAACATGGCCGTGATCTGGCTAACATGGACTCCAATTCTGCAGGCCATGCAACTGTAAAATTTAACGAACCCTTTGATGCCTGAGAGACAGTTTCTTTTGGTTATGACTTCAGGGCTGCTCCTGACTAAAGCATCATGCATGGAGAATGCCCTCCTGAATGTAATATCTGGGCGTTCAGCTACCATAGGTCCAAAGGTAAGATCAGATTTGATAACACCCCAGTGCTTGTCAATAATGGACCTGACAGTGCTCTCCTCCTTGGTGTGAGCACCTGTACACTTGGCTATATTAGTTTTCTACTGTGATTATGATTTAGTTTATCAGTGACAATCCCGAAACAATATGTATATACACTTGTACAATTTTATAAAATTGCTGCATTCCATAATGACTGTACATACCCTCCACTGTGCTGTTTTTAGAAATATATTTCCTAAGAATCAGCACTTTGTACATTGGCACTTTTTCATGTGAATTTTGTACTTTTGGGTAACACCAGGAGAAGGTGTTTAGCAGTTTATTAATTTTGCACTGTATAAATGATTGGGTGCAATAATTACTTATGCCCACTGGGGCTTTATACCACAGCTGTTTAAACCCGCATCTTGTATATGTGACTTCTGGCCCAGCAGGATTGATCATTTACCCACTGGGGTGTTGCACGTGTGTTTATCTAATACCGACTATTCAGACAGTTTTTTTAATATAAATGTTGATTTTACATAATTGTGAGATATATCCCACTGAGGATTGTCTGAACATTAGACACACAGCCATCAATATGAAATGCAAGGCGTGGGTCATGAATGTAATGTATTTCTGTTATTTGTTTATGTTTAAATGAAACAGGTCACAATAGCAGCGAAAGTAAAGTTTTTTCAAATTAATGCATGACTGGGACTTATGTTTTGTTAACGAGCTCAGTGAGCCAATGGTTAATTTCCAACCCACTTATCACGGACGGGGGACTAGCTCCCTAATCGACTTTATGTTGATGTCCAACAGCCACCACCGAAGTGCTCTGCCTTTCAAAACTGAAGACATCGCTATGAGCGATCATTACCCGATCAGCGCAAGATTTGAGCAGGTCCTAGGGATAGACAGATATCGGATTTGACGGAAACCTTATACAGTCCTTCGTGCCCCAGGCAGTTTTTGTCTCAATGTTGTCTCTCCAAACGTCAAAACCTAACGAGGACAGCTGGGCATAAAAGGCTGCAGAATAAATGTGCTTAGTATTAGTCAGCATACTTTTCATTCCTGTCTTATTAACATTTTTAAAGTAAAATGTTTCCGGATTTGAGACATTAAAACCTGAGAAGTAAGGACATTTTTCATAGAATGTTTTTGAGCTACCCTTCGGTGGCATTGGGCAATGTTCCCATTGATTGAAAGTATAAACATTTCCAGGGTTTGCAGATTTGTGTAAATAATGATGACCCTAGTGATTATAATAGTTCATTCGATTTCCCTGGCACGTACAAACGGATATTCTATAAAACGGTCCAAGGTAAACCCAGAAAAGTTTTTTAAAGATCTGATTATGGAGGATCTTGACCAATTCATGATATGCCTCGAAGAACCTCCCAACCCATCCATGGCAAAATAGTATCCACAATTAAGAAAAATCTGACAAGAAAACAAAGAGATGATGATAGGGATAAGACGCTGGGTTGGTTTAACTCTGAATGTTCCAAAGCCCATAATTTCCTTAAAGATACATTAAAAAGGGTACCCAAAGACTTAATAGAAATCAGAGAAGCCCGAGCGGCAAATAAACATTCAATTAAAAAACGAAAAAGGGAATTGAAAGATGCTGCCTGGGAAGCGCTATTAAAAGCTAGCACCTTGCGGGATAATACGGCCTTTTGGAGGGAGGTGAACGCTCCCTTTTTTAAAGAGAGGAAGACAGACCTTCTAGAGGTTGCTAAAACAGAGGATGTCTGGGTTAGTCACTTTACAGATCTATATAAAAAAGACGATCTGGACGAACCAAATAATCCTGATCCTTGGCTGTTAAGTGAGACTGACCTGCAGAGAACTACGGTAGACATATTTCCGCTGCAGATAGTTTTCTCACTTCTAGAAGTAGAACAGGCTATACAAGAAAGTGCAAATTGTAAAGCCCCTGGGCCGGATGGCATCCTGATTGAAATATTTAAAGAAAAAATCTCCTTGTGGGCCCCCCTCCTTACAAATGTTTTTAATTGTTACAGTCTAGAAGGTTTTCCAACAACATGGCAGGAAGCCATTGTAATTACAATTTTTAAAAAAGGAGACAGAGCGGACCCAAAATGTTACAGACCAATCTCCTTACTCGATTCTATGATGAAGGTAGCTGGAAGAGTTTTGTTGAACAAACTACAAACCTGGGCAAAAGAGAAGAGCATCCTTTCTAAATTCCAATATGGATTTATAGCGGGGCTAGGTGCAGTAGAGCAATGTCTTAACCTGGCTTTGATCACAAGTAAATACACAGTGGCAAAAAAAGGCAATTTATACATGACATTTGTTGATTTAAGCTCAGCATTCGATTGCTTAAGCCACAACGTGCTATGGAGTACCCTTGTAGATCTGGGAATTGACCCGAACATACTTGACTTTATAAAAGAATTATATAGAGGGGCGGGTACAATGGTCCGCCATGGGAAAAATGGAAAATGCACTAAGAAATTTCCAATAAAAAAAGGTGTCCGTCAAGGATGTATCCTTGCGCCATTTCTTTCTAATTTATATATAAACGGAGTGGCAGATGACTTGATTAAGTTGGATGTAGATTATCCCAAAATAAATGGTATGCCAGTACCCATCTTACTTTATGCAGACGATGCTGTCATAATGTCAAGGACTCAGTTAGGTCTGCAAAAAGCTTTAACTGGTTTTTCCTCATTTATGGGCTCAAGAGAACTTCGGATAAATGTGGGAAAAACCTTTACTATGTGCTGTACGTCGAAAAACAAAGTAGATTGTAATACTTTTTTAAACCAAACAAAGATTAGCTTGACAAAGACCTTTACTTATTTGGGCATTATTTTTAATAGTAGGGGAACATGGAGCACAGCCATCAACATACGCAACCTGGCCTTCTCTCGAGAAATAGGCGCGGTAAAGAAATTCGCGAAGAAATTGGGTGGAAAGCCGGTCCACATTCTACTCAACATCTATGCAGCGAAGTGCGTTTCTACCGCGACCTATCGTGCAGGAATCTGGGGAATGGCAGACTGTCGAGAGATTCAAATTAATGAGAATGCTTTTCTTAGATATCTATTAGCAGTGCCTAGATCCATTTCCACCACCATTTGCCACAAGGAACTTGCTCGGGTCCATATCACTGATGTAATTAAGATAAGCCCAATAATGCTTTGGCACAAGATATGGACCTCAAGTGAAACAGTGTTTAGCAGGGACGTTATTAGAGACTGCATGAATCAGGCAGCCTCTAGAAATATTACGTGGCTCTCCTATGTTGGTAAATTTTTAACTTCTATAGGACATCCAGAACTGTTTGACAATATTATATCCTGTTCTTTAAGCTCAAAAAAAGCTCTTAAGGAATGTTGTTTAGGTTTGTTGAAGATAGGCGATCTTATCTAGAGGGAAATAAGCGAAGTATTTCCCACCATCGCCTATTGTTGCATGGACTAGGTTTACATCTATACCTTTCTCCACTACATTCTAGTTACACAAAATTATTATTAACCAGGATGAGAACTGATTGCTTTTTCAGGTTGATAACATTTCCTACCGTAAATGATTGGTCTGCCAAATTAATTAACTGCCCCTGTGACGACATTTCAAATCAGTCAAATACCCACTGTATTCTATTTTGTAACTATTTTGAATGGGGAAGAAAGAAACACCTGATCTCGTTGTTAAAAATGTGGGGACTGAGACAATGCAGACCAGCACTGATCAAATTGTATATGCTACAAGATGAAGTCACTGTGGTAGCAGTATCTAAGTTCCTGAAGTACGTAGTAAAATGTAGAGCGTCGATGGATTGAATACTTTAACTCATCATATACTATGTATATATTTTCTGGACTCACCGTTTTATAATCTTTTATTAAATTATATAAGTTTAATTTTAAAAAGTATATATAATGTACAAATGTGAGGAAATGTTTTTTTAAATTGTATTTAAAATGTGCTTTTATGTTTTTTTATATCAAAAATCGAATAAAGCTATCTTTGAATTGAATTGAATTGAATATAGCTGGGTCTGAACTGAGGTCGCGAAGTGAGCTAAAGAATGTTGATGGATTCAACTCAGATCTGTGACTGGGGGTGAGTGTCTGAAAAGTTTCACCGCTACATTCATCATCTCCTTGTGGTTGCTTTGTTCGCCCTAAGTTGGCAGGGTATGCCCAGACTTGGGTCCCTTGCTCACTTTTCCACTGGATTCAAGCTAACCTGGCTGATGAAGGGTGTTACCCAGAAACCAGTACCAGGATGCTTGTTTCCGGTTCAGGGAAGACCTGGCTTGGCAGTTCGGGCTGGACTGTTACCATGAGGCACATGGTCAAGACAGATTTGCATATAGCTGGGTCTGAACTGAGGTGGTGGAGTAAGCTAAAGAATGCTGATGAATTCAACCCAGATCTCTGACTGGGGGTGAGTGTCTGAAATGTTTCAACGCTTTGTCCATCATCTCCTAGGGTTGCTTTGTTCGCCCTAAGTTGGCAGGGTATTACCAGACGTGGGTCCCTTGCTGACTTTGCCACTGGATTCAAGCTAGCCTGGCTGATGAAGGTTGTTACCTAGAACCAGTACCAGGATGCTTGTTTCCGGTTCAAGGAAGACCTGGCTTGGCAGTTCGGGCTGGACTGCTCCCGTGAGGCACAGGGTAAAGACTGATTTGCATATAGATGGGTTTGAACTGAGGTGGCAAAGTGAGCTAAAGAATAGTGATGGATTCAACCCAGATCTGTGACTGGGGGTGAGTGTTTGAAAAGTTTCAGCCCTCGCCATAATCTGCTTGTGGATACTTAGTAACATAAGCAACCCAAGGGATGGTATGACCTTTGTCTTACAAGCGACAATCCTCAATGACAGCCTCTATTTAAAGCAACCTTTGGGCCTACCTTTACATCTTCCAAATAGCTAAGTACCAGCTCTTCCTGGCAGAAAAAATGTGAACTAGAGGTAGGGAGTTGCAACAGACATTTCAAAAACTATTTTCCTCCACTAGCAGAGCATGACTGCTCAAGAAAAAAAACACCCATGCTGTAGCTTGCTCTGGGGACACATTGGAACTGATAAATAGTCAATAGAGAAGTCATTGACTTGCACCCTGAGGGTGAAGGCAAGTTGAAAAGCTTACTGATAGCCTTACAAATGTTAACTATAGCAGTCGAACTATGGTAGCTCCATGTACCTGCCGAGTTGAACATGACTCTCTGGTAAGGAGAATTATGACCACCCTTCAGGTGCTCACTCCCATAGGATAAAGAGTTAATCATGCTTCTCTTTGGGCAGCAAGCCATAACCAGCAATGTACTTAAATGTCTCATTAAGTCTAGGCTTTCCATAAATTCGACAGAATATTCTATTAGCTGTTATAAGGCGATCAGCATGTGTGCTTTTAGAACTGAATCATCTGCATATAAAATGCAGAAGAGGCCAATATGCATAATGTCCTTACTAGCTGTAATAAAAAATGGACTTATGTTATTATCATAAAGTATAAGACACACAACCTTGCTGTACCCCTATAGCAGGAGCAAAAGGTTCAATAAACGCTCCCTTCAAACCAAAACAGACCATGGCCTCTAAATGTACATGCAGAATGTAAAGAACGAGGACCAAGACCTTGTCTGAACCCATGGCTACCAACAGACTGCAAAGTTTGCAATGGTTCATACAGTCAAATGCCATTGATAGTTCCATGGAGGCAGGGTACAGTGGATGGCTCCTGGCAATGTAATATTTCCCCACTAAAAGAGGCACATTCAGGCACTGCTCCACCATACCTAGGTACTCTCTGGACACATATTGGCTTGGATGTAAAATTCTGTTGTTCCTGATGCATTCATGCCTCCAATTAAAAATGACTATTCTAATTATCTTAACTAAGGTGTCAATCACGGAAATGGGACAATAGCACTTGGATTCTGCCCCATTGTTCCTTTTACAGACAGGCACAATTACCAACCTTGACCAAGAACTAGAGAGCCTAGTATAAGAGAAGTTGTTAAAAACATTGGTGAGAAGCAGAGCAAAAGCTTGATATTACATTTTACCAAATCAATGGATAATCCATCCAGGGTAGGGGCTTTAGGGCTAGAGCTCTGATGTATGGCTTCCACCTATAGCCTATTCCAAAGCAAATAGTAATGTAAGCCCCTTCCCAGAGGGAGATTCAAAACCAACTTGTGCCATGAGGTTATCTACGGAGTCTTATACATTTCCTCGAAATGCCTTACCAGTGAAGTCACATCAATTTATATTACTACAAATTGAATTTCCCTGGGTACCCCTCAACATGCATTGCTTGTGTTGACCAAAAGGGTTTTCGATGTCTAAACCACTCCCAATCCTCATCACTGAGCTCTTTTTTTCACTTATGAAGTAGCTGATTATACTGACAATGACCCCATGCAACTTACCAGCGGTTTCTAGAGATAGTTGAAAGAGCTTTTCTAAGTTGCCTGTTTGCTAGGGAGCAATGGGTATCAGACCAACTAGTCTTAGTCAATCAGGACATGACATGCACACGGTGATCACACGTTCATCACCATCAGATCTCCTCCTTGCCAAATTCAGTCCCCCACAACGGCCATGTCCTCTGGTTCAAAGGATCCCTCCACCAGCCAGGGATGATCACACTGGCCTTTCTTTCAGTCCAGTAGGACAGTAAATGGCAGATAGGTCACCCGATGGCTTAGCCCTCTTCTCTGTACACTATCTCTCCAGGCACAGGTTTGCCTGACCGGCTTGTTTGGGGGGAGTGGCAGACGTCCTCGTCGCCCTCTCCTCGTGTGCACATAAAGGTGCCATGCTGCTCCGCCTGTGTTTCAGTTGTTTTCCAGTCAAGCTAACCTGATTACTTATTCTTGGTCTGCCTTTTTCCTGTGCTGATGGCCAGGTGGTATGTGTGCTTCTGTTAGGGGCTTTTCTTCTGACTCTTCCCTGGGATCATCCCCCTGTGAGGCCTCAGGCCTATCCCCAGCTCCCTCTAGGGAAGGGAGAGTTGTCCCCCCTCTCTGCTGGGCTTCCCTGGTGAGTGCTCTCTCTCTTCCTATCCTTAACTCATACCTCTTCTCTAACTCCCAGCTGGGCTGTCTCCTTTGCTCAGTGCTGAGTGCTGTTTTTCTACTTAATGTTTTGGCCTCAAATTCACTACCTGATGCTTCCTCTGCACGATTGGCATATCCTGGGGGAGTATAGCAGACAGCTCCCCCTTTGGAGTCTGATTTTAGAGGACTTGGGCCTGGTGGATGGTCACAAACTTCCCTCCTACCTTAGAATGCCCTGTGGGGCAGTCAGGAGCATGTTCTCCCTGTTCTGCTTGGACCTGATGGGCCATAACCGATGGGTGGGGGGTCAAACCCCAAGGGAGCCTGGCATTGGACTGAGCTCGGGCTGACTGTGTCTGGGCTGGATGATCCTCTGATGTTTCCCTCAGTTTTGGTGGCTTGCTGCTCTGGCAGATGTCCTCCAGCTCCTGGACCGGTGGATTGGTGTAACCCAGCGCAGGGGTGGATCCACTGGCTAGCAACAGTGAGAGTACATCCCTGCTGGTGTATGGTGGGGAAGTGCAGATTCCTCGCTTACAGGCTCAGGAATCGTATTATAAGTCAGGCCACCTGAAAGAGGGCCTCTCGTTTAGCTCTCTTCCGACCTGTATACCTGGTTTGTATGTGTTTCTTTCTGTTCATATGTGGTTCTTTGTGTGCTCTATGATGTTGGTATCAAATGTTCCCCCCTCAAGCCGGGGAAATGCATACATTTTGGTATGGGAGTGCCACTTGTTTGAATGTTTTCCAAATTTCTGGGCCCCTGTTGGTAACCAAGCTTCCATGTGGTAGAGTGGAATCTCCATGATGGATCAGGGAACTTGTCTTTTAAAGAATTTTCAATCTTTTATTTGTCTAGAAATGTAAAATGATTACAAATTCTACTCTATTTGTGGGGATTTTTCTTTACCCTGGGTTGTATCAGAAACAATCTACTGGGTAAGAGCTCTAAAAATCTGATGCATCAACAGATGTATAACAATATGACAATGACAAATGCAATGAAATAATGACAACCTACAACAAAGTGTAATGGTTAGTACAGAGCAATACGAGTTGAATTTTAACAGCAGAATAGAAAATATGGAATTCTGATTTATGGAGAAAAAAATTATTACTTCAGGAAATGCATTACTGACATAACACAATATTCTTTTTGATAATCAATTTTTATTGACATTTTCAATACTGAGAACAAAAGAAAGGCGGCCATGAAGTAAACAGTGTAGCAAAACTCATCACCTTCAGACATTAGGAGGCACAAGCTAAGAAAATCGTTCATAAACACAATCTGTCCTGTAAAGGGAAAGAAACATTCGTAGGAAGGAGAAGCTGACACAGACTTCAAAACAGTAGATTTAACCACTTCCCCCATATCTTATCAAACTTTTCAGGGCATCACCTGGCCTCAAAGAGGGGTTCCTCCTGGGCCTCACACCAGTCCACCCCTCTGCACCATTTATGAACCTCAGGAGGTCTAGCTTGGGACCAAGCAGCAGCAAAATCCCGCTTAGCAACCACCACCGGCGACATAACACAATATTTAACATGAAGCACAATTTTCTAAATTTCAACAGCATCACAACATCAAAAATTCATAAAATGGACAATGTAAAAGAGACAAGAAGAGAAAAGATTTGACAGAAAAAATAGTTATTTTGTCCAAAAAACCTAGTCCCCTTCCAAAGTCTGTAGCCTGAGAAGAGGGATGCTTCGTGTTACACACAAAGCTAAGAGAGCTCAATGGATTGTCAATATCGACTCAGTGGATGAAATTAGCAATGATTTGAGTGGAGAACAAAGGGACAGCTGACAACTATCGGCCCATTGTTGCCGGACCCAAGCTATGCCTTATTCACCAAGGTTCAAATCTTTTCCTAACATCATAATTGCCCCCTATGTCACACTCAGGTATGTGCATACCGGCTGTGTCATACCCAGTGTTAAGAAACCGATAGCCCTAGTAAAACACCTTTAGATAAAAAAATAAGATTAAGATGCTGGTTCTGTATCACACCCAGAGCCTATGCATGCTGTCTGTATCATGCCTAGTGGTCCAAGCAGTCACTCTCTTACACTCAGAGGCAAGCATACCCTGTGTGTCATACCCAGTGGTCCAAGTGACAAACCTGTAGCTACTTTCGCCTTCCCTACTGTGCTGACTAGGGTAAAGCAAAAGTGATCTACATGTGTGTCCTAGTTTGCCAAACCCCACATACAGGGACTAAGGATCAGATGTATTCTCTTACCCTGTGATGGCTGTCTCCAGATGGACCTTCGCCTCGTGGATTCAGCAGAACTTCTAATAAATTATGGCATCTACTCACCAATCTTGTTGCGCAGATTAGAATCAGTTCAGGCCGGGGTCCTTCCTTCGACAGCAATCGGGCTTGATGAACCAGTCTCTCCGATCTGGCTTGCCAAAAAGTCGCTCAAATATAATTTTACCATAAATAAAGGAAAACACATGTGATTGGCAAAATAGGAACAAGTTGGTTTAGTTAAACGCAGCGGCTGGGGGAATATCGACAGAGGCATGTCTGAAGACAGTCACAGAGTACAATCGTTTTGGTCACACAGATATACATTTTGTGGGTGCAATAAAACATTTTGACATTCTTTAAAGAGCATCATAGTAGTAATTGACATTAAAAAGATCTGATAAGGGAGACACAGATGTCCCTTGACCTCGGGGAGAACTAGTGTGGGCCAGTGAGTGCATGCCCAGATGTCCGGTGTAGTGAGCGCAACATCACCTCATGCAATTTGCATATTGTGTTCTGATTGGCTGAGTGTTCTTAGCTACATGTGGCCAGACATGTTTTATTAGGGCCAATCACCTTGGTTCTGTTTGTGGTGTGGCGACCTATCTGTGAAATCAGTCAGGGTTTTCCCTTGTTGCACATTTGTCTTTGGGCTACATGTAACCCCACCTGTGACTTGTCTATCGGTAGGCTTGGTATTAGGAAACAGGGCCTATGTGACCGCGTATCTCTGACATGGGGTTGATAGTGAAGTCGTCTTTGAGTTTGTGAGTGTGTACGTGTAACATGGCCGTCATTGATAAAATATTTACCGATATTCTCATTATTATACTGTTAGACCCGGCATCTTTGGCGTGGTTTCCCCTATCTTTTTGCCTCTACCTCCTGTATTTTTGATGCTGTGCTGGATTTCGTTTTTGCTGGTTTAGATGCTTTGGACACTCTGCCACTGCTGATCAGTGCCAGAGTGTAAGTGTTCCCTATGTAAATTGTTATTCTGATTGGATATACATGTTTGGCATATTTGTATCACCATGAAGTCCCTAGTAAAGTGCACTGGGTGTGCCAGGGCTGGTGATGACAAATGCTACTAGTGGGCCTGCAGCACTGATTGTGCCACCCACAGGAGTAGCCCTAAAATGATGTCTCAGGCCTGACACTGCAGTGCCTGCGTGCAGTTTAGAACTGCCATGTCCCCCTGGTCAGTGTACCCACTGACCAGGCCTAACCCTTCCCTTTTTGTGCGCATCAGTCACCCCTGTGGAAGGCCCAAGGTACCCCCCTGGGCAGGGTGCAGTGTATGTAAAAGGTAGAGCATGCACTAGTGCAGGTAACATGCTCTGATAGTGAATGGCAGCCATTTTCGTTTTTCACTATTGTAAGGCTATCTTGCTCCATAGATTAACATGGGGGATGCTGGCTACAGTGGTTAACAGCATTTCTTCACATAGGAACAAGATAGAACATAATTATCTAGTATCCCTGAACTCAGAATTTAATAACACATCTTTTAGGAAAGGTTGTTTTTAAATCCTGTGTTTGAGAACAGCACTTTTAAAAAGTTGCTGTTCTCTTGTCTGACCCTTCTGTGTGCCTGGGCCTGTTTGTGTATTGACTGTCTGGTTTGAGAGTGACAGGGATGGGGATTCCCCAGGAGGCTGGCTGAGTCAGCCCTAGGCTGAATGACTGCATTTGCAACTGGAGAAATGGGAGGAGTTAGCACCTGGGCCTGAATAGGGCTGTGCCTGCCTTCCACAATGCTGGCTCCACCTCCTGCTGGGCGGCTGACGACCCTGCCCCTCACTCTGAAAGGAAGGAAGAAGCCAGCAAAACAAAGTACTCAGGAAACACCCAGAACTGGTTCAGACCGGGCTCAGGGCCCACATGCACAGAGAGAACAAAGAGTTTAGTTGTATAAGTACAGGACCCCTGACAACAGAAAATTAGATCATCCTGGAATCAAGAAGGAACCTCTGCTAAGGAGAAAGCTGAAACTGAAGAAGTAAGACTGTCCTGCTGTTGCTCTGCTGGACTGACCTGTTGCTTTGCTGCCAAGGAGAGGGGAATGACTTTGCTGCTGAGCTGTGTCCCCTGTCTTAAAGGAATCTCCAAGGGCCTGAGTAGAGCTGGCTCCCTGTTCTGAAGTCCCAGGAACAAAAGGACTTCACCCCCAGCTTCCCTGAACTCTGCTGAGAGTGTTCTGTCCTTCCTAGAGTGCTTGATCCAGTTGTGGGGCCCCAGGAAGTTGTACCTGTGCTGGGAAGCTTGAAACTAAGCTTGAGAGACTTTTGAAACTGAAAAGTGTCGCATCGCTCGCTTGCGGAGCGCATCCCCGACAGTGCGAGAAGTCTCCCGCCGCTACGGAGGTCGAGATCGTCGCAGCGCCTGACGCCGCTGCCAGAGACATCGCATCCTTCGTTTGCGGGACGCACCAGACTGGTGCGGGAAAGTCGAACATCGCTGCGAGTGTCGTAGCAGAGCCTGTCATCACTGGGTGAGATCGCCGCACCGCTTGCTTGCGGACCGCATCACGTAGCTGCGAGCATCGTCACAGAACCATCGCATCGAGGAGCTGCGAGAGAGAGTATCACCGCTGGACCGTGCATCGTCGCCCCAGAGATCGTCGCAGCCCCTACGAGATCGTCGCATCATGCCTTTGCGAGAACAAACTTCCTACGGAACCTACGCACCGGAATCCATACAAGTGGCCTTCTTCCCCAAACAGACCGGATTCGTCGCAACACGCCCGCTGCTGCAGCGGGGCTGTCGCATCACCTCCCCAGGGTCTCAGGAGCAACGCATCGCTTGTTTTCCACCGCACCAGCTTCTGCTTTTGGAACTTTGTTGCAACTAAAAGGTACTGTGAGTAAACGTGACGCAACTGTGAACTTTTCACGCATCTGTAGAGAATTCTATCGCAACGTAGAGAATTCTATCGCATTCTTAAGAACTCTTTTGAAACCATGTTCTTGAACTGTGTATGTTGGATTTTTGTCGTTTTGGTCTTGTGTAGTTTAGATTAAAATACCTTTATTTTTCTAAACTGTTGTGGAGTCAGTTTGTGGTGTTTTCACTGTGTTACTGTGAGTGTTGGTACAAATACTTTACGAATTGCCTCTGGTTAGCCTAGACTGCTCGTGCCAAGCTACCTAGAGGGTGAGCAGGGGTTATCTCAGAGGGTTATCTCCTTGCCCTGACTAGAAGCAAGGGTCCCTATTTGGACAGTGGTACCTACCTCTGCCAACTAGAGACCCCCAGTTCTAACATATACGTACAGTTGTAACATTGTACATCAACATTTCATTCACTGCGATTGACGTCATTAAGCGGGCATAATTTATGGTGTACGTTGACATTTGATTTACTGGTATTGACATCACTGTGCGTGCATAGGTTACAGCGTACATCGATATTGCGTTTTTTGGTACTGCCGCTGCTATGTGTGCATACATGAGGGTGTACATTGCTATCGTATTTCTCAATCTTTACATTTTATTCCCTCAATCCGTAATGGCGTCCCATGATACAAGCTTGGTGACTGAAACGACTCCAGACTTGACATTTGCTTTACATTGGCTTTACTTTTTTATGAGGGTTAAACTTTTGTCATTTTTGCTCGCGCTCCTTATCATTAAGTGCACATTTTAAATCAGTTTAAAATAGCTTGTAAAAGCTGTTATCTGGAAGGTGCTAGCAGTAACGCTGCATTCAAATGCTGCATTGTAGGTGGTGTTGGAAGTAAGTTTTGCTAATTGCCTTTATTGTTCTTTCTGTTTGGGATTAAACAGATGTATCCTTGATGATATTTTGTTTTCCTTAGTTTTAAGCAATGGAAATAAAATGAACGCATTTGCATAAAATAATGAGGTAAGCCTTACAGGATTGTGGTTAGAAACGGCTGAACGGTCGGACGTGTTTGCTTCATTAGGAATGTTTATGAAATTGACATTTTTTGGAATATTTTCTGTAATTTTCATGCCAGCGGTTAGAAATGCTTCACATTGCTTTACCAATGTGTTGGCAGTGTAGGAAACACAGAGAACCATACGTAGTTCGGAAAACTTTGCAAATTTTAGCTAAAATCCTCAAGCTTTTAGAGGAAACTATGTTAACATTTCTCCCATCAAACTACCACATATTTTCATCGAAGGCCAAGTTTATGTGTATTGTTTACCTCAAATACTGCAAATAGCAACAATGAGAAACTAAGTCACTAATTAAAGGCTTCTCTAAATGGCTTTTTACATCGAGAATGCCAGTTGTTCAGGAATTCCACACTACCAAGCTGATTGCCTCCTTTCATTTGGCCTCAAAAAAAGAAATATGCAAAATATACATGTGGAAAAAATGCCTAGAATGAGGGAAAACATGCTGGAACCAGCGCGGAAGCAGCAGTTTCAGTGATTATTTTTACATTTCTCAAGGTAAAGCACAGTGCAGCAATACCACACCATGTAATTACCGCATTTAGCAATAATGATAATCATGCGCTTAAACTACAATACTGTTAATGAGCAGCTAATTAGAATCATATAAAAAAAAAACTACAAGCCAAAATCACCAATTGAATTGAAAAGACTTTGTTACATGAAGGACACGTACCGTACAAGAAATGTGCATAAAAAATAATTTTGAAGACAAAAGAATAACTGGAAAATAGTGGAATAATTTGAAAATTAATGTATGATGCCAACATATTTTTATTGTGGTGAAGCCAATGTAATAAAAAAAGAGGAGAAGTGTAAGAGCATTTTTATACAGTAGAATGTATAGGCTGCAATATTTATAACTTGATTCAAGTTTTCGGGTAATAGCATCTGCGTGTTCTTGTACGCACGAGGCTTTTTGTCCCTGTTAAATTCAGGATGGTTTGGCCTGCCAACCTGCAAAACAGGGTGCAAACTCTACTTCACCCAGTAATTACTAACATCAGTTTACTGGGGCACCTCACATCTCCAGGAGCTAGTAATTGTGGACCTAGTCTTAATAGACTTTTAGCTGCAGTTTTGGTCTTAGACGGCTCACTCCACCCTCCTTTCAAAGACAAAGGGTTATCTCTGAACTACTAGCATGCTCTTGCACACCTGAGCCAACAGGGTCAGTGGTCTTGGCCTCTCCTTGGGGAGGAAAGTCTGCAAAAATATTGCTCTCTTTAAACCCCTTTAGTTTAGTTTCACATTGACCTCTCTCACCTCTCTTGAGGTTAGACAAAGGAGATCTTTAACTCTCTCTGCTACATCACCAGAGAATTCCAAACAAATCTCAAATTAATGACACACCTTTATTTCTCACTTCTGAAGTAATTAGAGATACTAAATCTAAACTCTTAAATGGCGATTCAGCTTCATTTTCTCCCTGTTTTCCCTTATCTGCTCCGTGATCTGATCTTTCCTCTGCACCTGCAGCCTAAAATGTTTCCTTGACTCTTTTGCCAACCCTCCGCCAATCTCCCACTTGACTCTTCTCTCTCATTGCAATCTCTAGTCCTGATAGCCTTTCCTACCTGTTATAGGTCACCTTCCATGTCCACTGAAATAACTCCTTTCTGTTAGAATCCACTACTTATGAGTGCTCATTTGGGAAGCTTTGGAGAACCTCTAGTCGGAGGGAACCAGCTACATCAAATATTGGTCCCCATCTATCTCTACTCTTTCCTTCACATGTGCACATATTTTTACTGATAAGGTAGTTCCGACTCTTTCCAAACATATTCCTGACATGACTTTGACTGACTCAGTCATGCTAAGAACACCTGTATGTTAATCTATCCAAGAGGCTTGGTAGTCAATATGACACGTCAGTTCTCCTTTATTATGTCTAACTTTAACACCCCTTTACACTCCAGCAATAATTCAAATTACTCCCATAAAACAAACTGCACGATCATGAAAAAGGTAACTGGGAACAAATATGCCTAACCATAACCATATAAAACAAGAGCTCTTTTGTAAAGGAAGTCCAGTGGCCGTAGAGTAAGTTATAAGAAGGTTTAGTAGATCTTGGTTACAGGTTGGTAAATAGGTAGCTAAGCCCCACCACATCTCCAACTAACACTCAATCCAACACAAACACTCTCAACATTCTACATTACCTCAGTGTTGTAAAGGAAGTCCAGTGGCTGTACAGTTAGTTATAAGAAGGTTAATTAGATCTTAGGTACAAGTAGGTAAGTAGATAGCTAAGCCCCGCCAGGAGAAGCATCCATGCTGCAGCCACGGTCAGTAGGGGAGTACCTGCCGTGGCGGTGACGTGGGGAGGGGGAGGGGCATGGGCAGGGTGGGGGTTAGTAATGTATGGATAATGGATGTTTGCAGGTAAGTAAACATATAAATAAATCAAAAGAATTTCGTTGCGTGCACTGCATTGCATTTGGGAATGCAGTGCACGCAACTAAAATTCGTTCGATTTATTTATATGTTTACTTACCTGCAAACATCCATTATCCATACATTACCAACCCCCACTCTGCCCCTCCCCCTCCCCACGTCACCACCCCGGCAGGTACTCCCCTACGGACCGCGGCTGCCATGCTGCTCAACCCATCGCTCCAACTGACACCCAATCTAACACGAACACTCTCAACATTCTACATGACCTCACATTCGCTGAGCAGCAGGGACGTGGAACACTGTGGAGGATGCATTAAAACAGCACAACAATATAATCCTGAAATTAAAATCACAATATAAACCTGGGCAGGACATAGGAACTGAAGTCACCACAGGGTGTAACACAGTGTAACACTAACACCCTCGCTCACCCCCTACTGCACACACAACCTTTGCACACCTGAAGCGGCCAAAGGGCTCAAGTGAAACACACCAGATTTTCTGCACACCAGACAGAAAGATCCAGCACATTGGGTATCTTTTAACCCTTACACCTACGCACAGGGCATCTCACAACCCTTAAACATAGCCACACTCACAGGCCATCTTATACCAGGGTATCATTCCATACTTCACATCGCCACACACACAGGCCATCTACGCACAGGGAATCTTTTAACCCTTACATCTCTGCTCAGGACAACTCTCAACCATTCAAGATAGACACACTCACAGGGCAGCTGAGAACAGGGTATTTGTCCACCTTTACACATTGCCACACACACACAGGCCATTATCCCTCACACCTCTGATAGAGCGCGCGGGTCACCCGACCAATAATTTCGCCACTTCCGGCTTCAGGCCCATATATTTCAAATCACCATATACATTGATCGGATGACCTCACGGTCTGCTATCAGGTATTTGTGAGTCCCTTTCGTTATTCCTCAGAGTACCCGACTTACCATCCACCGACACGGGTACCTATGACCACAATGGATCAGGGAGCTAGCTGTAAAAGGAAAGGCAGCAAAATACAAACCCCACAAATAACATTCAATACTCTTTGTAAAATGACCACGGACAACTGGAAGTTTTAAAGTCTTTATCTAATTTAGTAAAATTCAGAAATCATCAAATTCACAGTAATTAAGCAGTCGATAATCAGAATAACAGAAAGTACATAGCTGAATAGCAAATAAGTCAGTGCAACCATTTATAAACTAATGGAACCAGGACACGTTTAAAATGAAGGATCAGGAATTAGAACGTTTAAGATGAATCACTAAAGATGGGATAGGCTTTGATTAGGACTAGTATTCTAGAATTATCTCAAAAATATGAGACAGGAGTTCGGGACATTTATATAACTATAGGAGAGTCTATGGAGAAAGACATGCTATGCTTTAAGGCAAAAGTTCTTTAGACAGTTTAAGTAAGGAGGTTCTAGACCATATCAGGAAATGACAAACTGCAATGCAAAATATAATTTCTAACAGATAGGTTAACATAGGAACACGTTATGAAACAAATGCAAATGACTTTATGATTCAATGGTTGCGGGAGAAAGCATGGAAAATTAATTCACGTGCAAAGGTATGTCTTTATTGAAGCAAAAGACAGAAAAATAGAAAGGTGCAGTTTCAGGAGATTCAGAGCAATATTTACCTAGACTGGTGTGAAAACCAAACCCTGGCCATGGGTCAGTTAAGGACAGGAAACCCTCAAGGAAGGATACCCCTCAATGGACAGCAGGTGCAGAATGGACACCCAGGACAGGACAGGAAGACCAGATTAGGATCAGGACAGGACCGTCAGGACAGGACCCTCAGGACAGGACCCTCAGGACAGGACTGGCACACGCAGTTCGGAAGCAACGCCTGCGCTCCACCCTCTCTGCAGCTATCGATCACGACCCCGATTGGGTCAGCGAATTCCCAGCAAAGTTCTCCGCCAGCACTTAAGGTTTAGTAAAACCTTAGTCTATGGTCAATTTCGGACAGAGTGCTCCGCAGCGCTCTGTATCTTCAGTCACCTATTGAGTGCGTTGGGTCAGTGACAGGTCAGCTAAACCAGACAAGTCGGACAATTTCCCTAGGTGAACCCAGGGTAGATATACTGTTTTGGGACGGTGTACCACCCCCCAATGTTGCAAAGTGTCAGAATCCCTCAATTTGGATTGGTCCTAAGGTAGGATTTGGGTAACACACCAATCAGAATAGATTATTTGGAGGCCTACTTTGCATCTCTGGGTACCGCCTAGCGAGATTGGGGTTCCCATGAGAAAGCCGCACAGAATACAATGAGAAGAATACATTTCGATACAATAGAACATAATCATGATGCTTCTGCTGGGTGAAGGTGCTCTTTCCCAGGGTGGCTCTGGCATCAACCTTCTTTGGCCTTAGTTCAATGCCATTGTAACTTCTAGATTCTGCGCATAAATACCCTCCAAGATGGACTCCCCAGCCCAGCACCCCTCCGAGTCGAGGATACATGAAAAGTAAGCGAAAACAAATTAAAACATAAAAGTGACGGTATGAAAAACACATCATGGGTTGTGTACTTTAAACTTATCATTATAAAAATATACTATGCAGTTTAAATGTTAGCAACATATACACATTAACAAAAGCATCACCACGTTATTCACGAAAGCTGTGTATTACGCATGCGCACCCTTTCCCACCAAACTTATAACTACGTCAGGTCACGTGAGTGTGACTGACGCATGCGCAGAAGCAATTTACCAAGCGGCGGCCATGTTTAGGAACACGGATTAGTTGTATTAGAAATACACATACGCAAGCTTCCTCTACTTCGTTCGAATATAAAAATAAAAGATTAGTAAGACGTACAAATTTTATTAATTGATTACACACGGGTGAGGTTCATGACTCGAGCAAGTCGCAATGCGAAGCTTGCTCTATCAATCCCCTCTTTGATGATATTTACTATCATCACAAAAATAATGGAACCAGATGCCAACTTCTTCACACTTTATACAGCTCTATCTCTTCCAACAAGCGATCCAGCTTCTCTTTTTCATTTTTGGTAGGGTGAGAATTTTTCACCTTTTTGTATATCTGATTATTCATTTCCTCTAATTCAAGCTCATCCACACTTCGTTTCACTCCTCTGGCATTCACTTGATGCTTTCTGGTGTGCTTATGGCATTTGCAACAGACAAATATGAAAAATAGGATAAGACCTATAATTCCAATTGGCATCAGTACCTTAAACAATAAGCTTTTACCTAAACTAGCAAACCAATGACCTACATTTGAGAGACCATCTACCAGTCTCTTCCAGGCACTGTCAACCTCGAGTGGTTTGAGTTCTCTTTCCAAATTAGTAATGTTTTTCACATATCTTTTGAGCTGCACACTTTTGTCCGGAATATAAGTGCAACAATGTTGCGCCTTCAACATCCGGCAGACTCCGCCCTCTTTTGCTAATAAGGTGTCAAGAGCAAGTCTGTTCTGCAAAACCATTGATCTGATCGCAACCATTTCGGTATTGACCAGCAGAAATCCATGAGCTGTGTCAGTAGACAACACATCCACTATAGTGGACAATTTGCAAATTCTGTGAGTGTTCAGAACCACTCCACTCCAGGTATCAGTGCACTGAAAATACTACCCATTATTTCACCTACGCTTTCTCTTTTACTACGCACTAAGCCATTAGTATTTTCACTGCTTCCAGCAACTTCATTCACATGGTATATTTTCGGGAAGACAATGCCAAAGTAGCAGCTTCCATACCAGTGATCCGGCAATTTGAAATAAGCCTTGTCTCCACATATATAATAAATTCCAGGAAACAAAGGCTCTGACCCATTTTTGAAACCCCATCCTCCAATTACCTTGTAATTATGTTCACATTCACTGGAACCAATGAAAATGTTATTATAATAGCTAGTCTTCTCGCGGTGAAGACATAGCTTTCCCTTCCTTTCAAAATCCAGCAACAGAGCAGGTCCCGCCCCACCCTTTGAGGTGCCTTCCATGTCCTCAGCCCATTTTGGCGTTTTCTGTTTTTCGTCATCTGCCTTTCTTTTTATTTTTATTCTCCTCTTCTCTGCCATGTTCAGGAAAATCTTTTCCTGCTCACGCAAAGAGCAGGTCAAGTTATCTCTGTGTGCGTCACCTATGTCTATATTACCTATAGTCAGGAAGTATTCGCCCATATAGCGAGTAACGTCACTTTTGGTATGTACAGGATTCAGGTTCCCTCGTATAGGAAGTTCAGAAAAGATCACGTCATTGTTAGAGTAATAGTACTGTAACGGTCCTCTTTTGTAAAATAAGCTTGCTAAAATGCTACAGGATATTCCATATGTCAGTGGCAGGTGATGGTGATGGTATGTCACGCCTTCAGCTACAGAGGTAGGTAGCTTCATGCAGACATAGCAATCCTCAATTTCCATAGTCTCTACATAGTGTATTAACAAGTTTGCGAAAACATTTAAATGTGTCTTGTTTCTAACTCCGTGGTAATGTAGTCCTTCCTCATCTGATGCTTCTAAGTCTCGTTTTGTCTGTCTGAGTGCTTTTTCACGTCTTTCTACACTTCGTGTTGTCAGTTCTTCAGTGTCGGTAATCTGAGTAGGGTCAATATTAGTATTTTTGCTCACCGCAAAAGGAATGAAAACTGTTAGTCCTATCCAAACTAATATCACTATAATTACACTACATACACATACCTTGCAGCATGTTTTGCAACAGCTGCGACTAGGTCTACCACTCACGTTTGAATCAGACATTTTGGCTCAGAAGAAGTTTCTCGACCCCTCTTTGTCTCTTTGCACCAGTAGCTTACTTTGTGCAAATTCACGGTGGCTCGTCTTCTTCTTCGGCAGAGTACTCAGCGACTGGTTCTCCGTCGCTTTCGTCAGTTATATCAAGATCCTCAAATTCTTCCAAAACGAGCGTCCATTCAGGAGACTTGTACTTTTTGTTTTGTCTTTTTATTCGATCGCTCCTTCTTTTGGAAGTGTCTTCTGGTTGTTCTGCTATGCGAGAACTCCTCCTTTCTTCTGCACGTTTTTCTTCTACCGTTTTTATCCTCAGTCTCAATTTCTTTATGAATCCAGGCTCAATGTGCTTTCTTTTCTTAAGTCTTTTAGTTGGCACTGGGACTTCGTTTTCTTTTATTGCCTTTTTATTTTTATCTGACTAGTTCCAGGGCTCGTATCTATTTCTTCTGCCTGGCTACTAAACTGGCCTTGTTCAGGAGAGTTTTGCTTTTGCTTTTCAAATGTCTCTGTTTCTGTTTCCTGAACACGTTCTTCTAACCCTGTCTGATCCTGTTCGAGCACTTCGATCCCTTGATTTTCTTCTGCTCGAACTATTATACTATGTCTAGTCTGTCCCTTTTCGACATCAGGAGTCAGTGGAGGTGTATCAATTACTTGCTCAGTCCCTGTCTGACCTTCTCCTTCCTCAGGTTTGATGTGAATCTCAATAGTCTGAGGTTCTTCGCCTGTGCCTTGCTTTTCCTCTCTATTCCACTCTCTACCTTCCAAAATTCGCTCTCTTGTTCTGATTGGGTCTTCGGTGAGGTCAATCAAGGGTATCCACTCATCTGGCCATATGCTCGGCAGCTCGTCATCAGCTACTTCTGGACCAACTTCTGGGAACCCCTCAGCAGGCTGGACTCTTGGTAGCTCGTTATCAACTACTCCTGGACCAACGTCTGCGGACCCCTCAGCTTGACTGGTACTGGGCTGTACGTTGTCAGTTGCTTCTGGTCTTGCTTCTGCAGGCCTCTCTGCTGGACGGCCTTCTTCTCCAGGCTCCTCGTCTGGTAGTACCTTCTGGGTGTGGCTGGCGTGGATCCAATGGGGAACACCTGCACACTTCACTGCTGTGGTCGTCACCAGGATTACTTGGCGCTTCTGTCCCCACCTTGGTTCCAGGCAGCTCGACCGAGTATGCTTCTTTATTTTGACCCAGTCCCCTGGAACCAGTTTGTGGAGAGGAGTCGTTGGATTGGTGACGGCGTCTTCTCCGATCTGGCGAGAGATATAACGTACTTGGTCACCTAATCTCTTGCAGTATTCAAGCACCAAATCATCAGTAATACTCAACAGTTTGCTTCCTGGTACCCACGCTTGTCTCATCACTCTTCCCATCAGGATTTCATGTGGGCTCAGGCCTGTCTTCCGGTCTGGAATACTTCGGAGTCACATCAGAACCAGAGGCAGGGCCTTTACCCAGGTCATGCCAGATGCATCACACAATTTCGCTAGTCTTGTTTTGATAGTCCCGTTTATTTGTTCCACCACTCCAGAAGCCTCTGGATGATATGCACAGTGGAGTTTTTGCGAGATCCCAAATGCCTTACAGAGTTGGTCGATCACATCATTCTGAAAATGTCGGCCTCTATCTGATTCAATAGTGACTGGAACCCCGAATCTAGGTATCAGTTCTTTCAGTAAACACTTTGCTACTGTCAGTGCGTCACTTTGGGGAGTAGGGTAAGCTTCCACCCACTTTGAAAATAGGCAGACAATGACAAGGACATAACGTTTCCCCTCACAACGTGGCATGGTGATGAAATCAACCTGTATTCTCACAAAGGGACCCCCTGACCTCCCAATTTTCCCTAGTTCCACCATTGTTCTCTTGCCTGGATTCATCTGTTGACATGACAGGCACCTCTGGCAGAGGGACTCTGCTACTTTCCTGAACTTTTTGCTGTACCAAGTCTGTTGGAATACCAGAATCATGGCGTCCCTACCAATGTGTGATCCCTCATGTATCAATCTCGCCATTGTGCCAAGCAAGTGTCTGGGTAACACAGGCATACCATTTGGGCCCAAGATGACACCATCCTCATGTCTTGGTCTACACCCTTCTTCCTTCCATCTCTCTCTCTCTTGCCAGGGTGTCGCCTGCTGCCATTCTCTCACTTCATCCCATGTTGGCACTTCTTCAAACACTCGAAGTTGGCAGCTGTTTCCGGGCCCCCCCCCGTTTTGGATTTATGATCAATCGATCCCTGGCACATAATTGTGCCACTCGATCAGCGAAATCATTTCCCAATGATACAGGGTCAAAGTCCTTCTTATGGGCAACACACTTGACCACTGCCAATTCCTTTGGTAATTGGATTGCCTCTAAAAGGTCTTGAACAACTTTTCCATTTCGAATAGGGGTACCTGATGAAGTCAGGAACTCCCTCTGTAGCCATAATTGGCCAAAGTCATGCACAACTCCAAAACAGTACTGACTGTCAGTATACACTGTTAGGCGTACGTTTTTCCCCAATTTGCAAGCTTTTATCATAGCGATTAATTCGGCTACTTGTGCAGACTTTACTTCAAATAAATAACCTGCTTCTACAATTTTGGTTAAGGAGACTACCGCATAGGCAGCACTCAGGCCTCCTTGTTCATGTCTTAGGCATGAACCATCCACAAACAATTCCATGTCATGTTTAGGCAAAGGTGTTTCTTTAATGTCTGGGCGTGGTTTTGTGCAAAATTCTGTTAAATCAATGCAGTTATGCTCATCTTCCTCCCCATCTTCCATATCCATCGAGTTGGGAAGCAGAGTGGCGGGGTTCAGAATGTTGCACCTGACAATTGTTTTATTTGCAGCACCCACGAGAATCCTCTCGTATTTAGTCAGCCGACTAGGGGTGAGATACTGAGTTTTCGTTCTGGTTAGTAAAATTACCACTCCATGTGGAACATACACAGTTACAGGATGTCCCATGACAATGGATTCACTCTGCTCCAAACTTGTGCAAGTAGCAGCTACTGCTTTCAGACATCCTGGTAATCCAGCAGCCACTGGATCCAGGGTGGCAGAGAAATATGCCACTGGCCTTCTGGTTGTGCCATTCTCTTGTGTTAGGACTGACAACGCGCAATTATCGCGAGTGTCACAGAACAGGGCAAATTCCTTGGAATAGTCTGGCATTCCTAATGCAGGGGCTGTACACAGACAATCTCGCAATTTTGTGAAGGCTGTTAAGCTTTCATCATCCCATTCTACAACATCCGGCGTTCCTCTCTTGGTCATTTTTATCAAAGGCCTAGCTAGGACTGCAAATCCCAGAATCCATTGCCTGCAGTATCCTATCACCCCAAGGAACATTCTGATTTCTTTCTGAGTACGGGGTAACTGCATCTTTTGAATTATTCTCACTCTTTCTGACGTTACTTTCCTGATGCCTTTTTCTATCTGGTGCCCCAGATATTTTACTGATTTTGCACAGAACTGTAATTTTTCAGGGGCCACTTTATGTCCCTTTTCACTCAGGTGATTCAGTAGGGCAATGGTGTCAATCACACAGTCCTTATGACTTTTGGACGCCACCAAGAGGTCGTCAATGTATTGCACCAGGACAGAATTTCCAGGTAAGACCAAAGTTTCCAAGCATTTTTTCAAGATCTGATTAAAGATAGAGGGGCTCTCTGTGTACCCCTGGGGGACCCTATTCCAGACATACACGTGACTGTTGAAAGCAAATGAGAAAAGAAATTTGCTGTCTGGATGCAAGGGAATGGAAAAGAATGCATGACATAGGTCTATCACAGTGAACCACTCAGCATCCCAGGGAATCTGATACAGAATCACTGCTGGGTTCGGGACAATAGGGCAACAAGGAACCACTATCTTGTTTACCTTTCTTAGGTCCTGCACTACTCTGTACTTGCCACTAGGCTTTTTGATGCCCATAATCGGTGAGTTGCATGGGCTACTCATTACTTCCTGTATGATGTTTCCTTCTAGGAATTTCTGTATTTCCAGGGCAACACCTGCTCTCACTTCTGCATTCATTCTGTAGGGTTTAGTATTAGGGTATACTGCATTGTCCTTTATTGCTATCTGTATGGGGTCTACGTTTTTCATTAATCCTACATCTTTTCCGGTAAAGTCCCATACCTCGGGCTTCACTGTTTCTTGGAGTTCTTTGGGCAAATCCTGCATAGTCATTCGCTTAATTTCTGAGTCAGGTCTTATTAACATTAATTTATAAATGCCATCTTCATCTGGGGTCTGAATTTCAACACCCTTTGGTGTGCAAAAGATGGTACAGTTCATTTTGCACAGCAAATCACGTCCCAGTAAGTTCACTGGACTGGTGTCACAAACGACAAATCAATGCATTTCTTTAAAGTTTCCAATTGAGATCTCCATGGGCTCGGTAACAGGAGTACTAATTAGTTGATTAGATACCCCCACTACTTGGATCGCTTCTCCCGAGAGGGGTAGGTTTGGAACGTCCACTGTTCTCACAGTAGAACGGGTAGCGCCAGTGTCCAACAGAAAAGTGACATCATTTCCGTCAACCTTTCCTTCAATGTATGGCCCCGACTGGTCTACCGGCAAGGAGGCGCCAAGTACGCACTCCTCGTCCTCCCCTCTCAGGCCCCGTCAGTACTGGTCATCACAAAAGAAGGTATCATTTAGTAAATACTGCGAAGTTGCTGTATTTCTGTTCTCATTGCTTCCCCAGACTTCTACGTCATCACCCTGCGTGGATTTTCCCTTAAATACTTGCTTTGGTGCTCGGGGCAACTGAATCGTTTTTACCTGTTGTTGGGTCTTTCTTGGTCTTTCATTCTGCGTCTGTGGAGTTAAATCAGGTGTTTTGGAGTTATCATCCGGCAAATAGGGACACTCGTCTCGCCAGTGTCCAATTTCTCCGCACTGGTGGCAGGGAAATTTCTTCTTAGCCTCCTCCCTGCTCATTTTGGGCCGGGGCTTTCCTCCACCCCCACCCCCAGGACCTTGGTTCTGAGTAGTTTTGGCCATTTTATTCAATTGTTTTTCCTGCTGTTCTGCGAGCTTCACTTGAGCCCACATAACCTTCTCCTTGAGAGCCTTTTTCTTTTCTGCCATCTCGTCCTCACAGTACTTTGCGTACCGTAGGACCTCATCCATCTTTTTAGTATGCCAACAGATTTTGTTATCTTTTATCCACTGACAAATTTCGGGTCTTAAACCATTTACAAACCTGTAAATAAAATGTGTCATATCCTTCATCTCGATGTTATCTTTACCACTGTATGTTTTGAACACCTGCAACAGCCTTTCATAAAAGGAGTGCACTGTCTCGTCTCTTTCCTGCGTGGTTCTATCTATCTTGGTCCAATCAGTTTCCTTTGCTGGCACTTTTAGTTTCAAATGCTGAATTACTTGTTCATATTTTCTCATCACTTCTTTCGATGGTTCCCCTGTTTTGTCATCTCTCGGGTATTCCTCACTAGGCCAAGCTATGGCTATTTTACACTCGGTCCACAGATCTACCGGGACCACAATGTCGAAAAACCCATCCAGGTCTTTCCACAGGCATTTTTGCACCTTTACGAACCTTTCCACCTGCCTGTACCAGTCAACTGGCCTCTCGCGCAATTTCGGGAAATCGTTAGTAAAGGACACAATATCCTGTCTGGACCATGGAACGTGCACATACTTTCCACCTGGTACTTCGCGCATAGGGCATAACTGTTCTGGTTTTTCAGCTTCTCTTAGAGCGAATTCGGGAGTTGCCTGCCTAGACCTGGCCTCATCCTTTTTCTTGACCCATCGGGCTTTCTACCTTTCCACATCTCCCCATTTTTGCAATACGGTCAATAGTTCCTTGACCTGTGCTTTCTTCCCTGAAACATTCAAGTTTTCCAAATCCTTGTCTGAGAAATCTGCCCTGTATGGTTTCTGCAGTGGTTTTGATCTTGAAATATCTATTCCCATGCTAGCAGCAGTGTCTGTCAGTTTTTCATGAAGTACTCGGGTATTTCGGGTGAGACTCTTGCAGATAAACAGCATTTCGTCTTCGGAGTAGGTATTTAATCTGTCTAATCCTACGTTTCCTGCCATCAATTCCTCTATTTCTATTCTCAGCTTGTAGAGATCTAAAGGTTTCGTTGGGGACGCTTGTTTTTCAAATTCTTGACTCCATCTTTCTATTTCTTCAGGAGTCACCAATGTGACACTCTTCGTACCTGAGGTCGATTCCATCTGAATTTCCCTCGCGTTAAAAGGATTATGTCTTTTCTGTATCTTTTTTCCTGTATTTCTAACGGGCAGATCTAGCAGCGAGACCTCCGACTCGCACTCACTTGTCTGGTCATCTACGATTAATGGTTCTGGTCTGGTCGGTGCAATGACAGGAGTAATTACTGGAGTTTTCGGACTTCCTTGACGGTCCCCATACAACGGAACCACCGGTCCGATAGTTACTGGGATCGTTAAGGCTTCAGGACTTGCATTTAGCTGTGACATTTTTTGTATTATCTCAGCTCTCTGATTTCCTAACGCTTCTCGTTCCTTTTCTGCTAATAACCTGTCCAAAGTGTTTCCATGTAACACCTGCGGGGTTTGAATGGGAGCATAACTCGGGGCAGTGGGATGTGTCTCACTCGGCCCTCCACCATAATTAGGTTTCTGAAACAAACTTCCTGTGCCTAGGATTCTCTGCTCTTCCTCATCCCGGGGCTGCAATAGTGGCATTCCTGAACTTAAGGACCTTACCTCACCTCCGTAGGGGGGACGAGAGCAAAAGTCTCCTTCCCGTGAATATCCCGTTTCCCCACCCACGGGTCTCCTGGGGTAAATACTTCTTGTTTCTACGGGTCCTAGATTTTCAGTATAAGGAGGAATTAGATAATCCCCTCCTACACTTGCGGACCTGACCTCTTCCCTTTGGAGGGCTCTCCGGGGAATATCTCCTGCACTCGAAGGTCGGTGTCCCTCATTATAAGGAGGCGGACTTCTCATGCATATGTCATCTAACAATTCGTCATCTGATTCTCCTAGGGGCCCCCAGTGCTTGGACTTCTCCGTCCTTTTCCCCCCCCCAGGAGGATCTTCTGCTGGCATCATGGGAAACAGACCCTCAACAATCATGCTCTGTCTCCACTGTTTCATCTTTTTGTCTCGGGTTTCTTGTTTCAGTTTTGGGTAATACTTTGTCAGCCTTTTGTCCATTCGGGGCTTTTCTCTTTGGAAAGCCTCAATCTCCCATTCCTCTAATGCCTCATACTGCGTTAGTCTCGGTCTGGGATGTAATTCATTCATTCGGGTTCTTAAATTGAATAAGATCCTACCATTAAAGGTACCTTCTAACGGAAAGGCCATTATTCCGTCATCTTTTGTGTATTTCACCCAATTTTCTAACCATACACAGGTATTGTACCCTCTGTCAAACATCATGAAAGAGGCGGGAGTATTTGGTGGTGGAATAACAATGCCCTCTCTAGTTTGAATCGGCTTGTCCTTTTTGAAGTAATTCTTTACCTTATTTACAAGGGACATTTTTCGCTTATTTCCGTACATAATGTCGTATCTATTAGCCTTCCACTGATCCCTTTCAAACCCTAGGTTTCTTGGATCGGGTCTAGTCTCTGGAGTATACGAGTGCCACATACGATTCCTACGCCTAACTTTGTTTACAAAATTACCTCCAATCAGAATGCGTCTTGCAATTCCGTGCGACCAATGGGGTGCACGAGTTCAAATATTTTCGGCCAATGGGTGCGCGGCCTTTTCGCGAAACCGTTATCACGCTCCGGCGCTCACCCCTCCTTCACAATTCCAGCCCCGCTACCCGCCCGCTGTTTCTACCAATCTCAGCGCGGCACGGAGTGACGTCAGAGACGCTTCGCGACTGACTCCCTCCCTTCACAAGGTAACGGAAACTTTCTTTCTTTCTAAAGTGCTAGTGCTTGGTTATTTTACAACGAATACACATTCGCCACAGTGCTCAAGTGTCTAGACAGGAAAGAGTTGTTTTACTGCAAGTAAACTACTTCCATTTACTTTTCACACACTACGGGTAGATCTCTTCCGCCCACCCTTCACTCTAGCATCAGTGAACCTGTTACTTCCCTAGACCCATCCACTCTTTCCGGGATAAATCCGAGTCTAAGGTTTCCCAGCGGACCCCTTTGCTTTCACCTAAGCTCCGATGAACCTGCTACTCCTCCGATGTGACCCTTATTAGGTTACGCCACTATGGGAATTTTGCCAATGAACCTCGTTACTAACATTTATTCACACATGTATTCAGGAAAAGCCCTAGTTAGTGCTTCTGGTTCTACCTAACCTGCACCTAACTTTCCTTGAGCCTGCGACCTCAAGGCAATGGATTCTATTCACCACTTGCCATTCAATTTCCCCGGGGAGTTCCGACAACACTTAACAAAACGTTTTACATAAGCATGGATTAATACATATAACAATATAAGAACAAGAATAACAATTTTCAAACAATTGATATATTTTAAAAGCAGCGCATTCTCAAGAGAGTGATCAAGTCCCCCGAAATGGCCGCTCTTATAGCAGCAATAATGTTTAGCAGCTACCGACTTGGCTAGCCTAACTAGTCCTACCTAACCTTTAACTATTCCCTAACCATCCTATGCTACCAGAAAATACTGATAGAGCGCGCGGGTCACCCGACCAATAATTTCGCCACTTCCGGCTTCGGGCCCATATATTTCAAATCACCATATACATTGATCGGATGACCTCACGGTCTGCTATCAGGTATTTGTGAGTCCTTTTCGTTATTCCTCAGAGTACCCGACTTACCATCCACCGACACAGGTACCTATGACCACAATGGATCAGGGAGCTAGCTGTAAAAGGAAAGGCAGCAAAATACAAACCCCACAAATAACATTCAATACTCTTTGTAAAATGACCACGGACAACTGGAAGTTTTAAAGTCTTTATCTAATTTAGTAAAATTCAGAAATCATCAAATTCACAGTAATTAAGCAGTCGATAATCAGAATAACAGAAAGTACATAGCTGAATAGCAAATAAGTCAGTGCAACCATTTATAAACTAATGGAACCAGGACACGTTTAAAATGAAGGATCAGGAATTAGAACGTTTAAGATGAATCACTAAAGATGGGATAGGCTTTGATTAGGACTAGTATTCTAGAATTATCTCAAAAATATGAGACAGGAGTTCGGGACATTTATATAACTATAGGAGAGTCTATGGAGAGAGACACGCTATGCTTTAAGGCAAAAGTTCTTTAGACAGTTTAAGTAAGGAGGTTCTAGACCATATCAGGAAATGACAAACTGCAATGCAAAATATAATTTCTAACAGATAGGGTAACATAGGAACACGTTATGAAACAAATGCAAATGACTTTATGATTCAATGGTTGCGGGAGAAAGCATGGAAAATTAATTCACGTGCAAAGGTATGTCTTTATTGAAGCAAAAGACAGAAAAATAGAAAGGTGCAGTTTCAGGAGATTCAGAGCAATATTTACCTAGACTGGTGTGAAAACCAAACCCTGGCCACGGGTCAGTTAAGGACAGGAAACCCTCAAGGAAGGATACCCCTCAATGGACAGCAGGTGCAGAATGGACACCCAGGACAGGACAGGAAGACCAGATTAGGATCAGGACAGGACCGTCAGGACAGGACCCTCAGGACAGGACCCTCAGGACAGGACCGGCACCCGCAGTTCGGAAGCAACGCCTGCGCTCCACCCTCTCTGCAGCTATCGATCACGACCCCGATTGGGTCAGCAAATTCCCAGCAAAGTGCTCCGCCAGCACTTAAGGTTTAGTAAAACCTTAGTCTATGGTCAATTTCGGACAGAGTGCTCCGCAGCGCTCTGTATCTTCAGTCACCTATTGAGTGCGTTGGGTCAGTGACAGGTCAGCTAAACCAGACAAGTCGGACAATTTCCCTAGGTGAACCCAGGGTAGATATACTGTTTTGGGACGGTGTACCACCCCCCAATGTTGCAAAGTGTCAGAATCCCTCAATTTGGATTGGTCCTAAGGTAGGATTTGGGTAACACACCAATCAGAATAGATTATTTGGAGGCCTACTTTGCATCTCTGGGTACCGCCTAGCGAGATTGGGGTTCCCATGAGAAAGCCGCACAGAATACAATGAGAAGAATACATTTCGATACAATAGAACATAATCATGATGCTTCTGCTGGGTGAAGGTGCTCTTTCCCAGGGTGGCTCTGGAATCAACCTTCTTTGGCCTGAGTTCAATGCCATGGCAACTTCTAGATTCTGCGCAGAAATACCCTCCAAGATGGACTCCCCAGCCCAGCACCCCTCCGAGTCGAGGATACATGAAAAGTAAGCGAAAACAAATTAAAACATAAAAGTGACGGTATGAAAAACACATCATGGGTTGTGTACTTTAAACTTATCATTATAAAAATATACTATGCAGTTTAAATGTTAGCAACATATACACATTCACAAAAGCATCACCACGTTATTCACGAAAGCTGTGTATTACGCATGCGCACCCTTTTCCACCAAACTTATAACTACGTCAGGTCACGTGAGTGTGACTGACGCATGCGCAGAAGCAATTTACCAAGCGGCGGCCATGTTTAGGAACACGGATTAGTTGTATTAGAAATACACATACGCAAGCTTCCTCTACTTCGTTCGAATATAAAAATAAAAGATTAGTAAGACGTACAAATTTTATTAATTGATTACACACGGGCGAGGTTCATGACTCGAGCAAGTCGCGATGCGAAGCTTGCTCTATCACCTCCACACAGAGTATCACTCAACCCTTTGACATAACCCCACTCACAGACAAGCAATATGGACAGAAACTAAGGCAACCAAACTAAAAACACACTCATACTGAACATGCTCCTACATGCGCCAGGAGAAAATCCAGACTAGCATTGACATGTTCAACATAACCAACGAGAAGGTATAGCATTAAACATCAACAAATGTAATCAGCAATACAGAAAAATTATGTCTCTGGAAAGTAACTAGTCCTTCCACTAGTGAGAAATCTCTCACCCAAAGTTCCTCACAGGTTCAGGTTCAGAAAGCTTTATTCGGTTTGCATAGTACAACCATAAAAGCGACAATAAACAAGAAAGATACATGCAATTACATAAGATCATAAAATACAAAATTATTATTATTTACTGGTGGCATATTTATCTAAGCATTCATTTCCAGACAATAAAATCGCACTTGAATGGGAAACATTATTAATAAATATTTAAATAAGTATGGATGGCAACTATCACATATAAACTAAAACAACAAATATAAAAGACTATTTCATTTAAAAACATTGTACTAAAACAGTATCCTAACTAAAAAAACTTTTTTATCAAGGATTCTTACTAAAGTGACATTTGTAAAAAGAGAGCTTAAATTTATAACAGCACAACGCATAATGTGCATATTCATATTCTCATACAAATGACATGTGCAAAAAGTACAAAGGCAGGTAAAAGCCGATATTCACTGTAATGTTAGAGTCAAAAACTCGGCTCAATACCCCGACTATATACACATGGATGTAAACTAGCATATACGTATCCCAGAATACCAGATGCAAATTGTTATAATACTATTGATTTCCTGGCTGCTCTGCATTTTAATATAAATAGTGCAACCCGGAAACAAATATCTATATTCTCAAGGGCACACAATAAATTCATTGTATCCACTGTTTTACGTATATGATATTTCAAAAAAATAGACTTCAGATAAAATGTCCTAAAGGGGGAATAAAATTTACAAAATAATAAAAAATGACAACAATTCTGGTTGGAGATATTGTCACAAGGACATTTCGTGGAAGACCTTTCTCCTATTTCTGGGAAGGATACTAAATGATGGGCGGTCCCCAACCTCAGGCGTATCAAAAGAAAATGGTGTGAAGGTCTTGAGACCTCCGTTAAGTATGCCTGAAACCCATTTTTGAGTCCGAGTTGTGTATAAAATATAAAAGTTTTTTGTGACCTTATTAATTTTAATCGCTCTTCCCTTTTATATAATAAGAAAGAATCTTTAATTTCTTTCTTTGTACAGGGGATTGCATATTCTGACTCCTTTAGAATGTTAAAATCAAACAAGGTACTACACCAATAAATAACATAGCTCAACCAAGGGATGCGAGAACAATAATCTAATTTGAGACAGTCTCTAATTATTCTCTGTGTGAACTCAGTCTCCCTCTTATCCCAAACGAACGCCATAATAGCAATGGGCGTAGAGCTGCTAAGTCCGATATATAATTGAGGCCAGTTTCTTGATGGATTAAATAGGTTGAGGCCGACGCTGGGCTACTCAAAAGCCGTTTTAGGAAGCAGTTTTCGTTTTTTTGAAGCTCAACAGTGGAGGAATGACCCCATATTCCAGCTCCATACAGAGCTGAGGAAACACATCTAGCATTATAGATGGTCACCATATCTTTTATCCTCCAGTCCCCTAGTTTACTTGCAAAACGAAAAATCCCATTTGTGTTCCTTATCATTTTTAGTTTGATGTTTTCTTGCTCGCCTGCCCATTTACCATTTTGTTCAAAAGTAATGCCTAAATAACAAAAAGTTTTGACGGCTTGTATTTTTGAACCATCAAGAAAAAAAGGCCTTGATGTCTTCTTTGTCTTCCCACAGGCCATGGTATAAGTCTTTGACTTGTTGATTAAAAGTTTCCTTTCTTTTAATGTGCAAATTCATCGATAAGCCGCTCGAGGCCTAAAGGGGTGCGGGAAATTAAAACAGCATCATCTGCATATAGCAGAACAGACACCACTGTACCATCAATTTTTGGGGCATCTGCTGGGGTGTTATTTAATATTGTAGCTATTTGGTTAATAAAACGAGAAAATAAAAGGGGGGCCAGTACACAGCCCTGCCTTATACCTCTTTTGACTGGAAAAAAAGGGGTTCGTTCTCCTGTAGGCCCATATCTTACACTACATGATAAAATCTCGTATACTCTGGCCAGAAAAAATGATGGATGCTAGGAGACACGTCATAGGATTTTCGGGAGCTAAGTGGGAAATTCAAGAAGTTCTGAATACAAGAAACTCTGCAGAGGATCACACTCTCACTGGACACACATCACTGTGGAATAACACATGGATAACAGGCTTAATCAATTGTAACCAATATCAGGCATGTCGCTGTGGAAGTGTGTCCCATGACACAGAATGCTCGCTGGTATAAATCGTGCGTGACGCTGTTGCTTTACACCAGACACCCCAATCAAAGATGCAGGGCACGGAAGTGATGTCACCATACCGGCGCCCTAATCTTTAAAGGTTGTTACGCGCTCTGATAACTATGCATTCTGGTAGCTATGTATTCCTCTGGGGTAACCATGCCCTCAACAAGCCCCATGCATGGCAACCCAGGTGGACCTTTCAAATGCTGCATCACACACTTTACTGGTAAGCACATGTGTTCCACTCCTGAGAGGGACATTACAAGCTAGCAGGTCGCGCAAGGTCCCAGCATCACAGCGCTTACCAACCTTGTTTCATACTCAATGAAATGCTGTAAACACTACCTTCACAGGCACAATAATCGTGCAACCAGTCCTTTAAACATAAACGCCGTAGGTTCACAACGCTGCTAATTGATTTAATGTGAAGAATGCCATCCGGTTGAAAAGTACACTGTCTACAACGTCTGCTGGTTTCCTTTAACTTAAATTATTCCAATTTCTTTAACATGAATGCTGCCAGTTCCTTTACAAAAGTGCTACCTGTTAGTACATTTGTATGCTGAAAGATGACTGCACTTGAAAAACGCAGTTTATTCAAATAAACGCTACCAGATTAGATGAAACACCTCACTTTGAAGATACAAAAAAAATTATCCACATGCAGAAAATCATACTTAATTAAACTATACTTGGACAGACAGTTAAGTCTGGTATAAATCAAAACAGAACAACAATATTAACATGCCGTCAACAACACTTGAACTGCCCAGTGAGGCACCTTTCACACAATCCACCTCAAAAGTCACAGTACCTCAGGCATAAATCGATTCACTTTCTGTGATATATTGTGACCTACATGCAAATTTCGATTGCATAAGAGGAGCAAAAATACTGAGAATTTCTCACAAATGACATCACAGTTCTAGCTGTAGCTTGGATGCCCCCTGTCATGCTGCTTGACTACACTTAAAATGTCAAAAATATACACAGACTTGATGTGGTTACTCATAGCCATCAGGGAACCTGCAGCATCACATCAAAACCAACGACTTGCTCAGCTCTCAAGGGTGCACAATGGCGTGGTAACACTTGACCCGCCATGTCATCAGGGCCGGCTTTAGGCAGTGCGACTGGTGCAACCGCACTTGTCGCTGACCTGTAGAGGGGGCGCTGACCTGGGGGAGTTCTGTGTTTAGCAATGTCCTATGATTGGAGAGATGAGGAGCACTTTTGCCCGGTGGTAGTGAGAGGAGGTGGTCATGGGGCTAGGGGGCGCCAACAATTATTATCACTCCGGGCACCACTAGCGCTAAAGCCTGCCCTGCATGTCATAATGAAGAGACTGGTGCACATGCTGTCAGAAAGTCAGCGTTCCAGCCTTCCAATAACACGCTGATGCAGTCGTGAATACGCGTCCGCGCCAGCATGCTCTCCACAAGAGGGTGGCTGCTCTTCCATCTCCGTGAGGCTTTTCCATGTAATGTTCCTTTTCACAGACAGTGGCTACACACGAGTATGTCACTTGAAATTTCAAATATCCACAACATGGTACGCTGGCTAGCATATCAGAACAGAGTGGGTAATGCGTCCCTGTGCCTCACTAGGTAAACTCTCACCGGCACTCAACTAATGCACCTGGATGCATTGACTATACACACACATAGAAGGCAACTCACCCTCAAATAATGAAACTCACAGTCTCCGAGATATCTCTCAAGTTGCTTGTGTTGGGCTGTGGCTGAGGGTTCAGGTTTCCTTCAATCCTTCTTTACTCCACTCACACTCCAGGTACAAGCCTATATAGTTTGGTGCGAGCACAATTTCAATCTGCAGAACGCATGTTCAAATAGTCTGTACTGCAGGCTGCCTGGTGTAAAAAGACACTTGTGGGATTACCAAGTGCATTACTTTCCTAAAGGCTTCAATCACTTTTGCCTTGCAATACTTTCAGTTTCTCAGTAGTTTCTTCTTAAGTTTCCTTTAGGTTTCTTCAGTAGTTATGATCCAGCTTTTAGGAGCTAATAACTTGCCAAAGACAGGGCCCAAATTCCATTACCCAATAATTCCCTTCACGCTGGGTTAGTTATATTCCCAATAACTCTACTCTAGCAATGGTCATTATTATGTTTCCCTACTTTACAATATGGTGATAAAATCTTATGAAGTGGACAGGGTAGGCAAATTAATACTCTTGAATAAAAATACACTAATATAGACAGACTCATTTGTATATTTATAATATTTATCTAAATAATGTGAATGAAATCTCAGTAATACAAGAAAATACAGAACCAATCATTGATCATCACCACATAAACAACATCAGAAGAGAAAATGACAACTTCATAATCAATGACAGTACTTTGAAGAGTGGATAGAAGAGACAAAAGTTTCATAGAGAAAAATAAATTTGCAAAGATTATGCAAACGGAGATATAAGGCTAAAACTAACTTAATTAGGAAACACTGTCACCTGGCCAGGGCAACAGCATGGGTCCTTCAAGAAGATTTGAAAGGCAAAGACTAGGGTTCAGGAAACACAGTAAATACAGCAAAGCAACGACATGCGACAATCTCACCCCAACAGTCCGCAAAAATGTCTGTCCACACCCGTCCCTTTAGGCACCTCAATTATACCCTAAAGCTCAAAGACCATCCCACAGAAGTATCTCTAATTTTGATTGGTTAGGAAAGGGGGTGTTGGTCAGTCCACTCTCTACACACACATACGGTTTAAAGACTTCTTTGTTTTAGTCATCCATAATGACATCAACCCTCTCTTCAGGAAATAATGTTCATATTTCTATCATTTGTTTTCTCCTCTCCGGCAGCATGTAACACTTTTACATTAATCTTCCGCTTAATGCCTCTCTGCATAGGAAGTTTCCCTCCTCATTCACAGCAGTGTCCTTTCGTTCAGGACTTGGCGCGTCTATGAGTTTCTGAAGGACGCATTCAGGCTCTTTCTCTTCTGCTGCTCACACTTCATAGTTTTAAAATAATTTTCTCTGATTTCTTCACTGTCTATTAACCATTAACCTGACATGCAGAGCAAAGTCCCAATCTTGTTTTCTATAAAGGATGAAACACGAACATTTATTACTTTTCATGAAAATGTTTTCTCCACGCACCAACCCAAATGCTACATCCATCCCTACGCAACCCAGTTCATATTTAATTTAATTTCAGCCAACATTAGGAACATGCACTTAAAGCAGCATTAGTTCTTTATTTTATTTTAGCTAAAAAAAACAAGCTTGTGGCCTACTTTAGTAGTTTAGTTTTGTGGTTGCGCAAGAGCTTTACCTTCATGTTAAGCTTTTTCCATTTGTTTTCCCCACTGTACACGTTTAGTAAATGTTAATGAGGATTCAATCCGAGCAGGTTTTATTTTAAGCGGAAGCCCTGCTCCATAAAACCCCCCTTTGATGGCGTTTTAAGCCATCGCCAAATCTACTCACCACAACAGATTATCATCCTTCAGAAGGCAGATGTTATTTCACGTTTAATCATTATCCCATCTAAATCTTTCATAACTTCATAATAATTCCTTTTCCTATCTTCTAATTCTATTTCTTCTATCTTTCTTTTTCTTGTTCTTTTTTTATTATCTGAAGTATTTCTTGTGCATCTTCAACATTTATAGATCAGGAAAATCCTTAGTAATGCCATTGCCACTGCAACAATAGGTGCTAGTATTCTCCCTAGAACACTATTCACAAAAGTAGAAAAACAATTTCCAATTGAGAAAAACTTTTGCCAACTTTCCCCCAAGCACCCTAAACCTTAAATTTAGACAAATATTGATGAAGATCTGTAATATTCTTAATATACCCCTCAAGACTTTTACTCTTGTCAGGGATATACGTACAAACTTGTTGTATTTTTAACATATTGCAGACTCAAGTTACATCAAGGGCAAGTCGATTTTTCAAAACCATGGACCTAATTGCAACCATTTCGGTATCCACCATTGAGAATCCTCCAGCAGTATCTGTTGATAAACATTCAACCACTGTAGATCAATTTCTGATTCTGTGAGAAATTTAAAATAACTCCAACTGAAGGTATCAGTGCTCCAAAAATATCTCCAACTATTTCTGAAAAACTCACTCTCTTATTGCGTATTAATCTATTCTTTACTTCATTGATTCTATGAATCTTATCCTTGTGGTATATCTTTGGAAAGACCATACCAAGATAACAACATTCATTCCAATGTGCAGGCAACCTAATATAGGCATTCTTACCTCATACATTTTTATTCCCCGTCCACCAGTTATTAGGACAGTATGATCACATTCATTAGAACAAATGAAATAATTATTATAGTTAGTCTTTTGTCTAATCAAGCAAAGCTTCCCCATATGATACCAATCTAGAGACATTGCAGCGTAAGTCTCACCTTTCTTGTAATGTCCTTCTCTGAAAGCCCATGGAGGTACATGAGACTTTTGCTCAGAAGTGTATTTTTTAAATTCCTATCTTCTATCTACTACCATAATAATGAATTCTATTTCTTCAAAGCATAAACTACATGTAATATTATGTCTATGTGTATATACTGCATCTAATGCCTTTGTAGAATGAAACAATTCTCCCATATATTCTGCATTTCTAACACTTTTCACTTCATTCATATTCTTTCTAATTGGAATTCTGGAAACACTAAATCCATATTTGATTGACAATATTGGAGTTTCCCTGTCTCATAGAACAAAATGGTTAGTACACTACGAGCCACACCATATATTAAAGGGAGGTGATGATAGGTCACCCCTACTGATACAGTCAAAGGTAATTGCATGCACACATAATAACCTCTTGCATCCACTGTATCCACATATTCATATATTAATTGTGTGAATACATTTAACGAAAAATCATTAATTCATTTATCATGATGATAAATACTATCATCTTCCATTACTATATTAGTATTTGTATATTCTTTAGAAATTTTAGTATCTACCATTTCATTTATCACACCATTAGTATTAGTATGATTCTTGTAATTAATTATCATAAAGACAGTTACGACAACAATTAGTGTTAACCATAAAACCATTAGTAATAGAAGACTAAATAAGCAAGCTTAACACATCTATGTTAAAAACTAAATTTTTTATATCAAGTCTCTGCTTTTTCTGCCATTTCTAATGAAAACATTCTATACAAAATTTACAAAAATTAAAAATCTAAGGAAAACTAAGTAAGAAAAAATATTAAAAAAAAAATATTAAAAATGAATCCAAAAGTAGTGTACCTCACACTTTATTTTATTTTAGCTAAAAAAAAAGCTTGCGGCCTACTTTAGTAGTTTAGTTTCGCACTTGCGCAAAAGAATTGTCCTTCATGTTAAGCTTTTTCCATTAGTTTTCCCCACTGCACATGTTTAGTAAATGTTAATGCGGATTCAATTCGAGTAGGCTTTATTTTACGCGGAAACCCTGCTCCATCAATTACTTCATTTTATGCGCATAGTTCCTTTCTTTGATCATCACCAATGCTGCAAAGTAAGTCCAATGGCCGTAGAGTAGGTTATATGAAGGTTGGTAAGTAGATAGCCAAATCCCACCAGGAGCAGCATTCATGCTGCTCAGCCCATATTCCCAACTGGCACTCAGTCCAACACAAACACTCTCAACATTCTACATGACCTCACACACTGGCTGAACAGCAGGGTCGTGGAATGCTGGGAAGGATGTATTAGGTTACAACAAGCTCCCATTTCCAAGGAGGAGATAGCTGACCTCTTTAGAGGTACAATGTACAATTACCTGCTTTCAGTTCTGCTCTCTCAAATTATGAAAAATAGAATTTTCTGCAAATCATGTCATTCAAAGGAGTTTGAACAAGATAACTTATTCGTATTGGAGACTTCAAGTATCTGTGGTGGGTCGGATTTCAGTGACAAATCTATGAATTTGTTTACATCTTTCTTAATAGATACTGATCTAATTCGAAACCACAAAAACCTACCCATATTAAAAGTACTACACCTAATTGGATTTATGCAAAATATGGTCTAAATGCTTTTGATGGCCCCTTCCTAGTGGATTAGTTTGATCTTCTTCAGAATATTGTTCTACTAATTTTTATTTATAATAACACTTTTAGCCAACCATAAACAGGAAATAATTTGCTTTTGTCATACTAAACAAATTGATATCAATACTCAGATTTTGAGGGCCAAAAGCACTCATGTGGCTATCTGCTCTAATAAAGATGTCAAAGCTCAGCCTCTAAATATAAAACATGTATATAGGAAATTTGCACTTCTTGAAAGTAGAAGTTAATTTCGTAGATTCTCAACTTTATGGTTCTCCTGGGATCATTTTGAAGCGAGAAAGAAATCTGATACTGATGGACAATAACTGCAGACAATCGCTATCTTCTTTAAATGTGGATGTGCGTACAGCAGTAAGAGATATGCACATAAATATATGTATTGAAAGCTAAGGTTGCACCTATGATTGTTTTTGTTGACTTGGGGAAAACTCATTATAACGAAATGTTCATGAAGTTGTAAAACTGGTGAATAGCACATTGATAGTGTGCATAGAAATAGAGCCTAAGACTAAATGTGAAGAATATGTGTTGTTCTTTGATGATAAAGTCAGTATTATTGAACACTTAATTTTCTAACTCCCAACACTCAAGCACAGCAAAAACATGTAATGGACATCCTAAGTTATTTGGTCTCCCTTCACAGGGATCATTTCATTGAACCAATCCCCCAAAAAATAAATTTCAAAGAAAAGGGCTGACCCGATCACACATTATAGGAGTAATTCAGGTAATGCATCTCTTCGACTGACTTTAAAGTCAGCAAATCACCTTCTTCTGAAAAAACCCTCTGCTGGTGCTGAAGAGTTTAACAGTTTACGTCCTAACTCAGGTCTTCCCTTCCTCGTGATGGTAACTGAAAGATATATCCCTCTCTACTTTGAGAAGAATGTTGTATAACCTAATACATCATTCTTTCCAAATGACTTGTGGGAGGTGTCATTTAGTAGCAATTCAAACAATTTGACATGTGCTAGTGGGCCAGTGGATTCCGTAGTGGGCCAATTGACCTGTCACATTTTTCAATCAATCAATCAATCAGGGTTATTGTAAAAGCGCAACTACTCGCCTGTAAGAGTTTCAAGACGCTGAGTGGGCGGGAGACAAAAAAGTCTTTGGTCTGTGGAATTATAATAATTAGAACTGCTCATTTAGGAAGCGAAATGGTAAGTGCAGCATATGAAGGAACTGGCCCACTAAGGGGGGTGCTTAAGATGTTTGAAACTATTTTAGCCACTTTGGTACATCTTTTTTTGTGCGTAGCCTCAAGATACAACTACTAATACACGTTTTCAAATAGCAAAAATGTGTAAAGATTGTAAGCTTACCTTTCTGAATGAGGCTCTATATATCTCACAGTGTACATAGATATGTATCCACTAAACAAAGCACAATTAATGTCCCCCCCGCGTATGCATGCAAATTCAAATCGAAAAATGCTCAAAAGTGAAATGTAAGTATTGTTGCAGTTCATAACTGTAAAGGTCACCCAAACCCAGATATGGCAATATAGGACATATTAGACATGTAACTGATTTCAGACCCTATTTGGGGAGGTATTGGGCAGACGGGTGATACTGGGTCACAACCATAGTGATTGAGGTTGTTTACCAAGCTGTCATGGACACCCTCTTACTATTGCTCTGCAAGCTAAGCCAAATACAGCCCTTTCACACTTGACTCTCAGGTTAACAAGGGCGAGCATTCACAAGCTTCTCAGGGAGGTACTTTGGGGGCAAGAGCTAAGGAACAATTACAATAAAGTAGTGTCCATCCAAGACATAGTCTTTAAAGTAAAAGAAAGTAATGCAATCACACTTTATTGCTAAATACTACACATTCCAAATGTGATTTAGTTAGTCAGTTGTATACACCCCTGGAATCTAATGAAAGCCTACTTTTACTCCCCTTCTCTATTGTGTAATTCAGACATAAGAGGCATGGAACCGGTGAGAAACCATAGAGATTACCCTGAGGATTGTCTTGTTGTCAGTTAAATTGTTATTTTGACCCAGCAAGTCTGTGATGGCAATGATTAGTTTTATCTTGCATTCAGGTTCAATCTCTCAGTATGGGAAGGCATATTACTTGCTCAGAGATGCTGGTGCATCACTGGCAAAAGTAATGTTGATGACTGTCCTCAGATATTGGTCTAGACCACTATGGGATGATGGGCTCTGAGTAACACACACCGAAGGCTAATATGCAGTTGCAGCCTTTGGGTCAATTCAGATAGACGTTCATCTGCCATAGTTATGGCCCTTAGGGGCCAATGCAGGTCGATACTTATCTTCAGCAGTTGTGGCCCTGGAGGTCAATGTTACAGCTCCTCTATTCTCAGGAGGCCATGCCTCATAGCATCCACGACACTTGGCTTTCTTGGTTGATGAAAAGAACACTGATCTGCACAGTGAGTAACTAGTGGGTTCTTCTTTACACTGTTCCTAGCTGCAACTGCAATAGAAGACCGGGGATCTCTACAGGATAGCCAATCATAACAATAATTATCTGTCTGTGTACAAAGTCATATAGTGCTAATAGTCACTGATACGATTCCACACATATGAGACACCGGCCTTCCAAAATATAATACACAAAACTTTAAGTACCAAAAAATATCAAGTTTTATTTATTCTTTGTGTTTTTGCAATTTATATAAAACATAATAAGAATTATATCCCAATAATCCAAGCACATCCTACATCACACTCACACATTCATTCAAACAGAGACATACCCACACATACTCATACGTCCCAGAAAATCAGGGTTCAATATTTAGCAAGAGATATATAGATATATATACACACACACAAGCAAATAGCCCCGTACTGGATGTGAATAAATATATATCTTTATGATATCAACAATGGATACGGTAGGTAAGATCAAATAGCTAGATAAACACATGAAAAGACTAATCAGTTGGTGGTTCAATTCATATTTTAAATCAACAATTCCTTCTCAGGGGAGGACAAGAGGGAACATCACATTGCCAAGAAGAGCTCCAGTGTCTCCACAGGTTAGTACTGGATTTGCTTCCTCTCAACAGTTGACTACATCTGGGTGGCCATCACCCCCGGAACACCCTAAACTTCTCTTCCTGGACAGGCTAGGCTCCTGAATAGTGAAGCACTATACTGCCCTTTCTGATCAGGCATAAAGGCCTCTAGGTGTTCAGGCCGACTCTCAGGGTCTCTAGTAAGTGGCGGACCTTCACATGAGGCACACTTACCTCTGGACAACAGGCTGCCACGCAGACACCAGCCCTGTTCACATAGCTGCCCTCTCAGTTCTCTGCCGAGCACTTCCCTCCTTGTTTAGGATTTCGAACTGGAATGAAGTGTAGGGATTTGGTTCCCCCATTTACGTATGTTTGCTAAATAACTAATATGGTTCCGATGTCACAGGCTTTAGAACTAGAAATAGTTATTACAGCAGGTAGCAATGGGGCTGGTTCCAAGCCGGCTTATCCAAAACATGTTCACAATGAAGTGTGAGTTATCTGCACCTAGCTGTCATCACCTCCCTGAAGCAGTAAAGTGACAAAAGGCAAGTGATGTAACAGAAACATGGCACATGCCTATTTACCAGGCATAGATCTTTCCCATCTCAACAACTCGTTATGTATTTTTGTATAATACATGTTTCTAGTGAATCTGCCTTTTCTGCACGTTCACCCTAGATGTTCTGCCTTGTTCTGGACCCTATTTTTGCTGGACTTGGAACTCTGTGCTCTTTTATCTCTGCTAAATAAGAGTAACGTGCCCGTGCTCCTCTTTAAAGATGGTTAAATTGGCTTATACTTGATCGACATATTTAACATGCCTACAAGTCCCTCATATATAGTGTAGAAAATGCATCCAGGACCTGGAAGTTAAATGCCACCTGGGAACTTGGCACCTATCGTTCCATTCACAGGGTGGGCCTGTAGAACATGGTTTCAGGCCTTCCATTTGTAGCCTAACTGCAGAAGCCTAATCATCTGCTAACAAAACCTGTCAAAAAATACTTTTGACGGACATGAAACCCTGCTTTAAATAATAATAAGTCGTCCGTAAGTACACATTGTCACCCAGAAGGTAGGGTGTCTCATATTAACTTTGAAAAAAAAAGTCGCCATTCTCCGCAGGTGACTAGCCCAAAACTATTTTCATCGCCAGGGTTGTAGTCGAATTCTGTAATTTTTAGAAATGCATCTTTTATGTACTTGAACCTCAAGTAGGCTAATTAGCATTGGCCTTCTTACTGCTAGACTGCTGGTGCTTGAACATAATGGAGGGCTGTACTACTCACTGAGCATAAACAAAGGTGTGGGTGTGAGGAGCTGTTTTTCTTGCCCTGCCGAAGACCATATAGTGAGGAACCAGGCATGTCATTAACTTGTAAGGGCCCTGCATGTTCACCGACAAAGATGAGAACTGAGAAGGGCCAACTCCTTTTCCTCCAGTCAGGCTAGATCTAAACCAAGTAGGAGGGTACGTGTGTTTATTGTTCAGTTAATTAAAACTCACAATTAAAAATAAGAACATTACATTAAAACCACAAAAGATCAATTCAGTTGGAGGGAATTTAAACCTGGAACCAGTTTTGAGAGACCTAAAAGTTGATGATATGGTTTCCTCTCGAAACTTTTACTCAACTGATTAGGGAGGAGGGCTGTTACCCCACTCAGTACCTAGTGCCAACCAAATAGGTGGCACTCCAAAGCATCCTCCTCAGAATACTTTCTAAACATCAGACTCCGGTCCCAGGTTCACACTGAGGTTCTTCGGTTTCCGACTTCGTCCCGCATTTGGCCGCCATTTTATGTCCCGTACCATTTTGTATTGCCTTCACTCAGGCAGCAGGGCGACCGGAGTGTTTTTGCCGTCTCTAGCTGCTACGTGTCTGTTTTGTTAAAAAGTAACCCCCTGCCCTTGTTTACGAAGCCGATGTCAGGGTCTGACCGAGTCTACTAATCCATGTCTGGACTGATTGATCCCTGTCTCGACAGACTGTTTGCCTCTTTCTATTCTTTCCTTACTTCATCTTATCCGACTGGCCTTCGCTATTCTCTCCTTGTATTCTCTTGTTACACAACTATCCTTTGAGGCACACAAATATGTCCTGCCACCTGCAAATTAGATTACAGGTACTAGCACTGATTAACTTGTGGGGAGGGTAGACAGACAGGGTCTGACAGAAGGGCGTATTTGGGATACTTGATCGCTTGTTTTTCAACTTTTCTTATTGGTTAGCCTTGTATGTATTGGGAGTATACGTTGTAAATATGTGTGCTATAAAAGATTGTGCGCCACGTAGTAAAGTGGCAGTCTCCTAAGAACCTACTTTGTACTTCTGGGATAACTGTGCTTAGCTGCAGCTAATAAACCTGATTTTCTACGCCTAACAGAGTGTCTCATGTCTCTGTCTGACAAGGCAGGTGAACTCGGAGATTTAAGGCGTGCCCTGCGCCGCCAGGCCCACAAGGTCCGATTCTTCAACACTCTCCCTGGCAGCTCTGCTGTGCTGTGTGGTGCTTGCCAGTCCCTACGTGCAGGGTTCGAGGCTACAGTGCCACTGGTTCTAGTGTTCCTCATTTGTTGCAGATTATTTCTCCTTTCCTCATTAGTGCCTGTTTTATTGCTCGTTTTTCTCTTTTGTGCCTGATTTTGTTGTATTTCTTCCCTACGGATCTTCACTCAGCCCCACGCTCTTCAACATCTACATGGCACGCCTAGCCACCATCATACACCACGGACTTAACATCATATCCTACGCCGACGACACTCAGCTCATCCTCTCGCTCACCAAGGACCCAGAAGACACCAGACTCTGCTTCCAGAAGGGCATGCAGGGCGTGGCAGCATGGATGAACGATAGCTGCTTGAAGTTTAAATCAGAGAAGACAGAGGTCCTCATCCTCAGCCCAGGCACCTCCGCCTGGGACAACACCTAGTGCCCTCCACCCTCGAGAGCCAACCCACACCCAAGGACCACACCTGGAACCTCTGCATCATCCTGAACTCCTCCCTCTCCTTGAACTGCCAGGTTAACGCCGTCGCCTCCGCCAGGTTTAACTGCCTGCGCATCCTCCGTAAGACCTACAAGTGGATCCCCCCCTGACTGCAGAAGGACCGTCATCCATGCACTCATCACCAGCAGACCGGACTACAGCAACGACCTCTATGCCGGATTCAACAAAATGCTCCTACACAGGCTCCAGACCATCCAGAATGCTGCAGCCAGACTAGTCCTGGGAACACCACGTCAGGAGCACATGACCCAACACCTACGAGACCTACACTGGCTCCCTGTCGAGAAGAGGGTCACCTTCAAACTTCTGACCTACACCTACAAATCTCTCCACAACAGCGGACCCACATGACTATATATAAAAGAAACTTCCACAATATACTCCTGATGTCGACCTTCATAGTTTCTGAATGTAAAGTCGTTTGATGAATGGTTTTTACACTAAAACTGTACTTTTCGTAAATGTGTGCACAGGACTTGGTTTTATATTTTTGTAATATGTTTTGTGTTTACAACCTCCTTCCAGTTAGTGGTGGAAATGGGCGTGAAACCAATAATCGATCACAGAAAGCTATACATTTCTTGAAAGGTAGACTCAATTCTAAATTCAGCAAGGGGTCTTTTGTGTATATTCTTCAAAATTGTCCTATAGGAACTAACAGTTGAAATAAAAAAATATCCAAATTGAGTTGAAAAAAACAGCCTACATTTTTACCTGTAACTTCTTCTAAGTATGACAGATTTTTTAAAGCAATATATCGTTACGTCCGATGGACCATTCTGGTTGCCAGTGTATATATAGGACTTGTAGTTTCACTAGAACTTGAGGTACCCAGAGCTAATAAATGAGTTGAAACTTGCAGTGGTTTTTCATTCACCACCCCCCCTTCTCCCAACCACCTTTTGCCCTCGCCTATCCTCGTTCGAAATTTCTGCCACTCCCACAGCTCAGCCCTTAATCTCTACCTCCCCCCAGCCTCTCTGCATGAAAAAGTATCTGCTATTGCCATGTCTCTGTTTATTAGACCTCATCAGAATGTTTTTTGCTTTTATTTATTGTTTATATTGTGTTTTGTGTTTGAGCAACTCTTGTAATCTTGTTTTTCACACATGTGAAGTGCTCTCATACCTCCGGGTCCAGCCAGCGCTATATAAAACTGTTCAAGTAAAATAAAATTGTGTACAGGGTATACAGCAATTCATTTGGTAAGGGTAAGAGTGAAAAATTGGTATCAAGGAAACCAATGTTTTTCCAAAATGGAGTTTAGAAGCAGTGGGTATTTGTGGGTAGCGTGTGAATTGGGGGCAATTTTCAAAATGACTTCTTTATAACACATTGTGTTATGAAGGCAGAAATGCATAGAAAGTCAAATGCTAATAAGAGCTGTTCTACTATTATGTGTTTCTCTAAGTCTCCCAATAAATATGGTACCTCACTTGTGTGGGCAGACCTAGTGTCTGAGACAGGATGTGGTGCAAAACACATGGTGGACAGATTACAGATTTCTGGTGAAAACGGCCCCTTTTCTCGCAATGTGCCTAGCTGTGAATTTTGGACCCTAACTCAGCCAGCACCTAGGGAAACCTAGCAAACTTGTACATGTTTTAGAACTAGATACTCATGGGAATCCAGGATAGGGTGAGCTGTGTGACTCTCACCAGGTTCTGTTAACCAGTATTTGTTGCAAACCTCAAACTTTGTGTAGAAAAACACATTTTCCTCATATTTGTGTGATGGAAAGACCTGGAATCTATAGAGACCCACAAACTTCCACCCACCCAGCATTTCCCTAAGTCTACCAATCAAAATGGTACCTCACATGTGGGGATAGGCCTTGGGCCCGCAATAGGAAATGGACCAAAAACACAACATGGACACATCACATTTTTCCCGTGTAAACTGACACATGTTTCAATGTGACTATGTGGATTTGGCACCCTAGCTCAGCTGGCACCTAGGAAAACCTAACAAAACTGTATATTTTCCGAGAATTAGAAACCTGCGGTAATCCAGCATGGGGTGAGTTGTGTGGCTCTCACCAGGGTCTGTTACCCAAAATCCCTTCCAAACCACAAACCTTCTTTTAAAAACCCATATTCGTCATAGTTCTGTGACGGGAAGTTCTGGAATCTGTGGGAACTCCCAACCTTCCACCCAAACAGAATTCCCTCAAGTCTACCAATAAAAATGGTACATCTCATGTGTGGGTAGGCCTAGTGCCCACAAGAGGAAATGGCACAAAATGCAGCATGGACACATCACATTTTTCCAGGGAAAACTGCAATGTGCCTAGCTGTGGATTTGGGATCCAAGCTCAGCTGGAACCTAGGGAAACCTAGCAAACCTGTACAATTTGAAACCTAGACACACACGGGAATCTAGGATGAGGTGACTTGTGTGACCCTCAACAGGTTCTGTTAGCCAGAATCTTTTGCAAACCTCATACTTTGTCAAAAAAACACATCTTACTTAAATATTTGTTATGGAAAGTTCTAGAATCTGGGGGGAGCCACAAATTTCCACCCACCCAGCCTTCCCTCAAGTCTCCTGATAAAAATGGTACCTCACTTATGTGGGTAGGCACTGTGCCCACGACAGGAAATGGCCAAACAAACACAGCATTAACACATCACATTTTTCCAGTGAAAAAGCACCCTTTATTTGCAAAGTGCATGGCTGTGGATTTTGTTCCCTAGCTCAGCCAGCACCTAGGGAAACCTAGCAAACCTGTATGTTATTGAGAGCTAGACATCCAGTGGAATCCAGGACTTGAGTAGCTGTTACCCAGAACCCCTTGCAAACATTAGACTTTATAACAAAAATACACATTTTCATCACATTTCCGTGATGGAAAATTCTGGAAACTGTGGTGAGCCACAAAGTTTCACTCACACAGAATTTCCTCAAGTCTCCAAATAAAATTTTTACCTCACTTGTGTGTGCAGGCCTAGTGCCTGCAACAGGAAATGGCCCAAAATGCAACGTGGACACACCACACTTTTCCACGGAAAACTGAGCAATGTGCCTACCTGGGATTTTTGGACCCTAGCACAGCTGGCACCTACGGAAAGCTAGCAAACATGGGGCTTATTTACAAGCCCTTGCACCATGTATTCGTCACTTTTCCCATTTTAAAAATGACTCAAAAGTGGTGCAAGAGGCTTGTAAATAAGCCCCCATGTTTTTTATTTAAACCCAGAGACCGAGGGGAATCCAACATGGGGTGACTTGTGTGGCTCTCAACTGGGTTTGTTACCGAGAATCCCTTGCAAACTTCAAACTTTGTAAAAAAAAAACATTGTCCTCACTCTTCTGTGATGGGAAGTTCCCCCAAGTTTCCCAACAAATATTGTATCTCACTTGCTGTGAGTTGGCCTGGTGCCTGTGACAGTAAATGCAGAGACATTACGTTTTTTCCAGTGGAAACAAATCCTTACTTTGCAATGTGCCTAGCTGTGGGTTTTGGATCCTAGCTCAGGCGGGACCTAGGGAAAGCTAGCAAACCTGTTTTTTTTTTTCAAACTAGACATAGAGGGGAATCCAGGATGGGGTGACTTGTATAGCTTTTACCAGGTTCTGTTACCCAGAATTCCTTGCAAACTATATACTTTATTAAAAAAAAATACATTTTCCTCACATTTCAGTACTGGAAAGTTCTGGAATCTGCAGTGAGCCACAAACTTCCACCGACTCAGCATTCCACAAATCTCCTGCTAAAAAAGGAACCTCACTTGTGTGGGTAGGCCTTGTGCCCATGGCAGGAAACGGCTCAAACTGCAGTGTGGACACATGACAGAATCTTCCTGTGAAAAACAAACCTCCATATTTTTTTTAACTAGATACCCAGAGAAATCCAGGATGTGGTGCCTTGTGTGGCTCTCACAAGATTCTGTTACCCAGAATCCCTTGCAAACCTCAAACTTTGTCAAAAAATAAATTTTCCTCACATTTCTGTGGTGAAAATTAATCAAATCTGTGGGGAGTTGCAAACTTCCACCCACCCATCTTTACCCCAAGTCTCCCAATAAAAATTCTACCTCACTTGTATGGGAAGAGCTAGTGCCAGGAAATGTGGGAAAAACATTTTAGCTAAATTTGAGATTTGCACGAGATTACGGGTAAGAAAACATTAGGGCATCCATGCAAGCCACGCATCCTTGTACTCCCCTGGATATCTATTTTTCTGAACTGTCTGCCATTGGTAGGTTTCCCTTGATGGCCACCGAGCCCCAGACCAAAAATGCAGGTACTCCCTTGCAAAACCAGGTTGTTTTGATGTCTCCAAAATATATTTTGGGCCCGTCATTGTCGTAGGCATGTGTTCCACACACATGAGTGAGGTACTATTTTATTGAGACATCCGGGGGAACACTGGGTGGTAACAAATATGTGTCAGCCTGGTGAACCCAATTTTCCTACACAGATATGTAAGGAAAACATGATTTCCATCTAAATTTGATGTTTGCAGGGGATGCTGGTTAAGAAAACTTTGGGGGATCCATGCGTCACACCTCCATGGACTTTGCAAGGTGTCTAGTTTTCAGAAAGGTCTGGGTTTGGTAGGTTTCCTTTGAGGGCCGCGGAGCCCGGGACCAAATACACAGGTGACTCTGTGCAAAACCCCTTTGTTGTGTGATTGATAATTTCGATGTCTCAAAAATCTATTTTTGCCCCTTCCCTGTCCTGGACAACTGGCCCACCTATTCAAGTGAGGTAGCATTTTTATTGGGAGACCTAGGGGAACATTGGGTGGTAGGCAATCTGTGTGGGTCCAGTTATTCCACAAATTTCCCACACAGGAATGTGAAGAAAATTAGTTTTTTATCTTAATTTGATGTTTTCAGGGGATTCTGGGTACAAAAACGTTGAGGGATCGACACAAGTCACAACTCCCTTGAATCCCCTGAATATCTAGTTTTCAGAAATGTCTGGGTTAGGTAGGTCTCCCAAGATGGTCGCCAAACCCAGGACCAAAAACACAGTGACCTCCAGTGTCATGTGTGCAGACAGCTGGTAGTCGCCTGACGCAGCAGTGCAACGCATGCAAAGGGTTAACAGAATCTGAAACATACAATTAATATACTATACTAGACTCTGTAAGTCTGTCATGTGCTTTCATTTTACTAGCCACTTTAGAACCTTCAATACATTTTGCTATGTCTATTACTTCAGAGAAATTTGGATCTCTTCAACGTAATAAACGTTTTTGAATTATTGTTTATGACAACTATAAAATTTTTATCTTGAATACATATGCCTAAGTTACACTGTCAAGCTAAATATCTTAAAGCTGACATATTATTCCACAGATTCAGCTTGCTTTTGTTTTTTAAATTGAATCCCTCCAACAAAACACTTGGTTGTTCTGTAAACATATTTGGTAGTCTAGCAACCGCTTCTGTATATTCATTCCAATTCATTCCAATTTGTAAATTCACATTGTGGTGGGTTTACCTCTGGCACATTATCAAAAATGTGCTGCCCTTTCTGACCAAGATAAATAAATAACAACTCTGATTTCTTTTTGGGTTCAAACATTTCCGCATCTATTGCCACTAATTAATTCTCAAATGAGCAAAATCAAGTTTTTCATGACACCAGTGGTTTTCCAGGTTGTTACAGAATTGGTGAAACAGTAACTAACTGCTGAGATGTAGCCATAGTTAATAGTACTGATTCAGAAATATCTACAAATTAGCTTTTCCAAACTGATTGAATTATCTCCTAGACTCTCTTTACATAAGGAGTCTAAATCTCTATAAACCAAAATATTCATTATACTCTGACCTCTTGCACAATCAGCTTATTATCTGTTTCTCTGCAGCTTGAGATTTGTGATGACTTTTATTTTCTTGCAATATCTATTTTACAGTCTCCCAGCTGCCCAAGACCATCCTCCAACAATTGTTGCAGTGCTTATAACATTTTATGCAGGCGGCACAAAATCAGAGCATGCGGCAGTGAGCTGCTAGACAGCCTCCTCGTTGTTACATGTTTAGAAGGTCTTCTGAGTCCAGTTAAGTTTGAAATATCTTTTATTTATAGATTAAGTAAAGAAGCTCAAATTCAGCACCTACTGCTTCGGTGATTCTGTGAATCAACTGCTGGAAGGCAACGTTGGCTTGAAAACGGAGAGAGAAGAACCAGAACATCCAGCTCCACACAAAGAAGATAATTGAGGTAAGTAGATTGGTAAGCCCAATACAATCGCCCTGATGTACACTTAACAGCTGTGATGGTGGTTCCTACCAATGCTTTACAAATGACTGCCAGCTTGGTGGTAATTTATAAATGTACGTGTCAGGACCTCTGCCAGTGAAACAACGAATTTGCTCTGTTGCCCTGGCGGAACAACAGCCCAAATGACAATAAGTAAATCAGGCCCTAAGTTATTTTTTTGGAAATGCTCCGGTTGGGAGAAATTCTAATTTCTTAGGATGGGAAGCTCCCCGCTGGTCTGATATTTTTGGTACCTTCACCCAGTCAACATTTGCGCCTTCGAATTTAGGGGCCGATTACGATATCGGTTTTCCCGCATCCTCCGGGCCGGCGGAAGCCACCGCCGGCCCGGAGGATGCGGGAAAACCGCAGCAGACTGCAAAAAGACCTCCCGCCAGATTAGGATGGCTGGGGGATCTTTTTACCGCCCGGTCGCCTTCTGACTGCGGCGGAAAAGCTATAACATGGCTGACGGTGTCTATCAGACACCGCCAGCCATATTATGATGGTGTAAAATGTATGCTTTTCCGCCGTGGAAAAGCATACGGACCTTCACTTCGGGGGCCAGTTGCGGGCTCCCTGGGTGAAGGGGGTGTGGGGGGTGCACATGGGGGGTACCTATGGTACCCCCCTGCATTTGCGTGAACAAAGCAGCAGGCACCGCTTTGTGCCTGCCGCTTTGTGCACGCAAATGCGGTGCATGCATTTTTAACATTGCTGCGGGCGCAGCTTGAAGCCTCATGTTTGCTTGTGCCCACTAGTGGATGGTTCAGCAGTGCTGTATTCCATAGGTGACATTTTACTTTCCATGCCACAGGTGTATTATGGACAATTTCGACATGTTTTAGGGTTATGAACACATGTACTGGGACTGGTTAGCAGTGTGCCACTGCACAGAGTAAAGAAAAATGCAGCATTAGTTCACAAAAAGAATTAAAGTGACTACAAAAAAAGAGGCACTTTCTCACAGACACACTCTTTAAGATATTGTTTGATTAGACTGTTGGCATCTCACTGCACCAGGGAGTTAACAGTGTTAGAGGGATTTGAGGATGCAAAAATAACAAACATATGGCAAACTACTTTATTAAAGATCATTTACAGTCACACAATGTTAGAAATACATTGTAAAAGAAATTCAACTTAAATTTCTAAGGCCCTCTTTGCAAATGTCATGATAAAGGCCCAGTGCAAACTCGGCTTTCCTACTGTGTTGTAATACCTCACTGAAACTGTGTATTTCAGCAGTGTTGCCCGGGAGCAGAGTGGACGTGATTCTCCTCGGCTCCCAGTCACCTTCAGTGTTCCGAGCACATTAGCGCCCTTAAAACTCGCCAAACTTGCCTAAGAGGTGGCGAAAATGCTACCAATCCAGTAAGAGTTGAACGAGTGCCACAGATACGTATATAAGACCTTTTGCTGAGCATCGCAAGGGCTCCGAGAGATCTGCAGTGGAGCGGCACAAAATGGCGACCGCTGTACTCGGAGGGAGGTAGAGCCGCTGATCCCAATACACCTTGTCGGTGCGCATTGGGAGATTTTGTGGTGGCTGCACTCCCATCGTGATCCCTGAATGAGCGGTGAGCGGGGGCTGCATACCATGACCAGAGGAGCTCGGTCAGGACCCTTGTTGCGGACACATTGATGGGATATAAATACAAGAAATACATGTTGTTGGCCTAATATATACAATATAACCTTATAACCGCACGTTAGCATTGCATTATTCACATTGTATTATTGTAGTTAGGAACGATTCACTCCCTGTCTGCTCAAACCTATTGGTGTGACCGGAGCCATGTTCTTTCGTTTCTCTGTTTCAAGTACTGTTTCCATGAAATCACGTGATTAAGCTTTCTGAATGAAACCATGATGGCAGACTTAGCTGTCTGCCCACACTCGCTAGTTTGTAGCTCAGGGAAACCCAAGGTCACACCTGCCCTTCTTGTGGGATGCGCACATTCTAGCAGATCCCGTTCCTGCACTCCTCGAGCTACAGATAGAAAGGGGGGCACCTTACTGACCTGCCCCCGGAATAGCTTAGGCCTAGCTACTAGCAATCAATTGTGCCTTATATGGGTCTTCCTGTTGGCCCCTTGACAAGCTGTATCTTTCCTTCTAGGGTGACATTGTGCTATGTGTGAAACGTATATATGCTTGTACTGCTTATGTGAAGGTAGTCTCCTCTGTGCACCTCTGAGGGTCGTGCAGACTGAGGCTCCCCTGTCAGGGTTTGTATTTGTGGAATAAACGATTGAACCTTCTCCATTGCCCACTGACTTATTAACCATTAGCATAAGATATATGGGCTATTGGTGAGTATAGTCCATTAGTATAATATTTGGTTCCTTCAACATGGTCCCCTGGAAGGCACAATTCTTACATCCGGTGACGCGTTGCGCATTTAAACCGGGTGTGGTTTTAGGGCAGCTGGAGCAATTTCAGTAACCGACAGCCGGACACGGCTAGAAAACGGCAGCGAACCAAAGCCGTGCCTGACCCTAAAATGGCGGCTGGCACGCAGCAGAAGAATGAATAAATGAAAGGGGCTTTGCACTAGGTGCCCCAGCAACATCCAATACCTCAATGCAGCAGGAGGGGTTTTAAAGTAGAAGGGGCTCTGTGCCTTCCCCATAGACCAACAAGCACTGACAGCGCTCAGCAGTGAAAATGGCAGTACTACACATCACCCCTGCCAGTCTCCAATTGCAAGTCCTCAGGAAGACTTAATCAGCAGGCATTTACTTATAAGGCCCTAAAAGAATTCCTAACGATAGCCCTGGGAGGCAGTGGGGACCCTCGGAAGCGGAGTTAGCTGGCCATGACTGGTGGAAAGCACTCTGCTACCCCGGTAATCCTGGTTGCCGTGTTAGAAGTGGTGCCCATTGACTCATCATGCCTGATCATCAGACTCTGCACAGAGGGGGCCCGGAGTGGTTCATACCCACATTCGATCTTGAGGTAGCAATGGATCCCATCTATTTTGCAAGTTTCAAGCATGTCTGTGTTCCTTGCGCTGAGCTGCTGCTGCATACGTTTGGTTCTTCGGTGGATGTGCCCCAAAGCCAGGTCTGTGGTGAAGGGCATGTGGACCACCATGTTCTTTTGGCAAGCAAATTGCTTTGCCCTCTCTGTTACTACCTGTTGATCCCTCATCTGAACCCAAAATGGCAGTCACTGTGTTCCCTACAACGTCGTGCTACTCCTCTGAGAATAAACCAGACTAGGACATGTCCTCAAACTCATCCCCCATCCATCCCACCGTTCAGGATTCTGAATTTGTGAACCTACCTCTGACCGTGGAGACCTTGGCTTTTGGCCGATGCCCAGTGGAGCTACTTGATAGCTATAGAGGGGATGGGCTGTGGACTATCCCTTCGGCCCTCACCTACCCAGCCGGACATTGGGCAGACCTTATTTCGTCTCTTAATCGTACTCTTCCCCCTACCCCTTTACCTCTGACCGTGGAGACTTAGCATTTTGGCCGATGCCCGGTGGAGCTACTTGATAGCTATAGAGGAGATGGGCTGTGGACTATCCATTCGGCCCTCACCTACCCAGCCGGACATTGGGCAGACCTTACTTTGTCTCTCCATCTTACTCTTCCCCCTACCCCTTTACTCCACCCACTTTCTCAATTACTCTCCGTTTATTCCTCCTCTTTGCTCTCTAACTGTTTTCCCATTGAGACCTAGCCGCTTGACTGATGCCCGGTGGAGCTACCTGATAACTATAGAGGAGATGGGCTGTGGACTTCCCCTTCAGCCATCACCTACCCAGCCGGACTTTGGGCAGACTGTCCTTCGTTTCTCCATCCATCCTATGTCCATCCTTTCCCCCTCCTATACCCTACCTCCTTTCCCTTCAAGCTTCATTTTCTTCGTCTTCTGACGCTCTGGAAATGTTATCGTGATCTGATGTAACTTGTAACTGATGTAATTTTGTAACTTTGTGGATCCTTATGTAAAGTGCTCTGATACCTCCGGGTCTAGCCAGCGCTATATAAAACTCAACTAAGGAAAAAAAACAAAAAAACTTACAAGTTACCCCCACTAAATGGAGAATAACTATGCAGAACTGTTTTTACTTGAGATAAAACAAGACAGAATTTCCAGTTCCCTGGGATTAAATTATCTCTTTTACCACCTGCTATCAGCAGGTAATAACTGTGAGTGGGTGCTAAATGGCAACAGGGATATGTGAGTCTGTGCATGGCTTAGGTTGAGGTACGGTGGTAGGAATAGTATGGGGGAAGAGGAGAGGAAGAAATGCCATAGCAGGTTGGAGCATTGTATGCTTCTTCCTTGCCATAGAAGGAAGTTGGAAGGGACAGTGGGTTGAGGCCCAGCTGCTATTTAATCTGAAGGCTCAAGCGATTGTACCTGACAGATTTTTCGGCCATTAAAACTGGGTCCAGTGTTCCTGCGCATTGGAAAACCAGATGCGAAAATACCGGGCCATTTGTGATTGAGCAAAGCAGGATTCCATGCATTCTGCCAGCTTATAATGGTTGCCAAAAAAGTGAGGACTACAGATAAAATTAATCACCTTTATTATTTAGCCTATTTAAATATTTGTATGTGTAAATTCTGTGTACTTGAGCATGGACTAACTTGATACAGATTAAAGATGAATGTTACCTGGAGGACATTATGAGAATTGTTTCATTTATGATGGACCAGGTTAGAGACACTGTCCAGAGCGGAAGCCAGACTTTTGAATTGCTGACTTAGACCTTTTCAGGAGATCATCCTTGACAAAATGTCTTGGTAAGTGAAAGCACTCCAGTAGTCTCTCAGGAAAGGAATAACCTTTCACAACATTGATCAAAATCTAGCGATAAATCCCATCTCACCCTCACCTTTCCATTAAGGTGGACCCAGGGATATATTTACCAGGAAATGGTGGAGCACGGCACAGCTACAAATTTCGCAGCACCACGCTCTGCCATTTCCGAAATGCAGGAATGTGCTGTATTTAAAAAAATACAGTGTTTCCCTAGTGATGGCACTAGAAATAGCTGCCTAGCACCAATAAAGTCCCCCTTGCGCCATAGTGCAGGGTTCCTGCCTTGCAGGGAATTATTGTTTACGTGCAGGAAGGTGTCTCTTACTGCACATAAACAATCATTAAATAATGACGATGTGCTACTTCTATGTGTGATGCTGAATTCAGCACACATAGAAGTAAAAAAATGCAATTAATGATTGTTTAGTGTAGGAAGGGACACCTTCCAGCACATCAACAATCATTTATGTAATTTTTCTCTTTCTATGTGTGCTGCAGCGGACATAGAAAAAGCAAAAACAAGGAGAAATAAAGGTATTTCTCCTTGTTGAGCTCTAAAGCCTGCTATTTTATGGATTTACTTTTTGGCGCTGTTTCCACCTTGTAAATCTGGGACAGCGTAAAAAAGCACTTGGTGTTAAGGTGGAATACCCACAGCAGCACCATTACATGCGCAGCAACATCATTGCACACCCCTTTCATGCAGATACTGCGTAAATAGGCTACCATATTTACAGAGCAGCATTTTGCCACAAAAGCGGCTTAACCACATCAATGCTGATGACGGAACCGCTCCGTCATCAGCCGCGGTGGCGCTGTGCTGATGACGGAGCGGTTCCGTCATGGCCCGCCCGACACGCCTGCGTTCTATTGAGCGGGCGGGGCCATGACGGAACCGCTCCGTCATCAGCACAGCTCACCCGAGGCTGGTGATGGAGCGGTTCCGTCACCAGCGTGTGCGTGCCGCGCCGCCCCCGCCCCCTTAGCGCTGCGGCAGAATAGCCGCCGCAGCGAAGGTGTTAATGCCTCTTTGTAAATATGGTGCAGGCCATTGCGCCACCGGAATGTCGTAAAAAATCATGCTCTGGTGCGCAATCCCCTTGCAAAAAATACCCCCAGTTCTGAATTTGAATGATTGACTGGAGACGCCTGATCTTTGAGATAAATGTTCTTTCTCCATCATCATAGAGTCATTCTTGTCTGCAGCAATGAAGCGTGACCTTGCTGAACACTGTCAAAGGTAAGTCTTGCTGCTGCTGAAAACATTTGTGCACGTCCCGCACTCACAAATGAACAATATGGTGAGAAAACATGGACACATTTAATAATATTGAAAACAGTCACATTCATGTATCATTAGTACGTTTATTTCGTGATCTAGCCCATAAAACTTGTCATACATCATTCATAAAATCACAAGTAAAAATTATTAATAGGAAAATTGATTACTAAGCACACAGCCTTCAGGCACCCCACGCTCTACACGTATGTGGTCTCTGGTCTCACTCCCGCCACACTTGGACAAAATGTTTCTCATGGTGTCAATAAGGATCTCTAGCAATGCAGAATTAATTCCCATTGATGCAAGAATAGACCATAGTTGCTGTCTAGGGACTACATTGAAAGCCACACTCAAGTCTACGAAGTTCATATATAAATTGTCCTTAGAAAGCCTTAAGTATTTCTAAGTAATGACATTGAGTCGAAAGATCTGGTCAATCATATTCAATTTGCTCCGAAATCATGCCTGAAAGGGAGAAGGATCTGACCTTCTTTAATCCAGGCAAGCAATATATCGAGAACTTGGTGGCAAAACACCTTCTGTAGGCTGTTGATTAGACTGATGGGCCGATAGTTACTGAGGATGGTTCTATCACCTTTTTTGAACAACGGCATTATGACAGCATCACACCATGAGTCAGGGATACTTTCCCATGGCATGATTCTATTTGACAACACGTTTATGTAGGGCCCCCATACATCAGGTGTGTTGCACAATAGATCCCCTGAAACCTAATCAGGGCAGGGAACTTTCTCAGGTTGCAGGGACTGGATAGCCCTAAAGGTATCGTCCAAGGAAAATTGGATGAGATTGTTGTCTGTAGGACACCCCAAATCCTGTGTGACTCTGGACTATGTTGTAGAGAGCATTCTTGATGACTATGAGTATTTGAACTACAATGTACGAGGATGTTTTAGAGCATTTGAGAATCTTTTTGGGGGGTGGAAACCTCAACCACGTCCAACCAATTAGAATCAATCCATATGTGGAAAAGGCTGTAATTTGCTTCCCGAACAAGCTTCCCTAATTGCCCCTCTATCCCCTAGTTTGATGATCTAAATTAGTTTCCCTTTAATCTTACAACATCCTTTTGAATACCAAAGAGGTGACTTATGAACTGTCATTTTGGTATGATGGAGTTCCTTGGAGCATAAGTAGTACAAGGCCTCGAACAGGTCCTTATAGAAATCAAGAAGCAGAATTCTGCTAGGTGGGCAATTTACAAATGGATTTAAGAAATTGTTACATTTATTATGGATAAGAAATACTGCATCAGTTTTATGGCACAGTTTTGAACATTTGATAGTTTTCTCATTGATACCTAAAGTTAGGGCCGTCTCTAATCGTATACTTGGGCCAATGGTATCCATAAACAAGTTGCTTTTCAAAGTAAACTTAATGGTATTGTGGAGGCTGTCTGATCTAGGCAAGGTTTCAAAATCCAGCACTGCATACCATTGGCCAATGTTTAGAGTGATATAATCTATTCACTCTGAGTACCATCTTTACAAATGTGGGCGCACAGGATCTGTCTGATATAAATCCCTCATTACAGTAACACAGGCTATAGTTCAAAGTGATGGACCATAACTACATTGCAATAGCCAATCAAGAGTGTACGTGTTTGGCTTCCATGTTCTTGAGACATCTGACTTTGTCTTCCATTCCAATTACTGGAGCAAGCCATCCATTGGCTCAACTTTGGTGTTAAAATCTCAAGCAATCAAAAAGGGTATATTATCCAGTCTCCAAGAAAGATGATGTGCAAGCACATTCAATGTGGGGAATTCTTTGTTTCTAGGCACTGTGGAATTATATAAATAGACCATGCAACCATTTATTCAACATTCAAACTGTCCTAGGATATACATACTATCAATCTCTGTTTTTTAATAGTTACATTAAGTTAGGTTTTTACCCAGATTAATATGCTGACAGATAGGTGACCAGCTCTAGATGGTTTATGTTTTTAATGTCACTTAGTCAGTCAGTCAAGCCATGGATATTTATATGGCGCACAAATCACTTCCAGGAAGTCTCATGGCGCCTGCAGCAGACTCTGACAACAGAAAATGGTATTAATTTGCAAATAACCAGGTCTTTAGTCCCTTGCGGAAACGGCCATGGTCAGGGGAATTACGGAGAAGGAGCGGAATTTTGTTCCATGCGGCTGGGGCCAAACACGAGAATGCTCTGCCACCATTTCTGGAGGTACGTACTCTCAGAGGTATTATTAGGAATTCAATCTTGGACCTGAGATTTCTTGATGGCTGACACCATCTGAGTTTTCTGGGCCAGTATTTAGGACCCCTTCCATACAATTGTCTATGCACCAGACATAGTGTTTTGAAAAGGATACACTTTTTTACTGGCAACCAATGTAGGCTCTTTAAACAAGCAGCAGAGGATGTTTTTCTCGGGAGGTTAAGAACCAGCCGTGCTGCTGTGTTCTGGAGAACCTGGAGCCTCCATAGATGGTGTTCATTTATAGAGAGCAGAAGAGCATTCCCGTAATCCATTCTACTTATAATAAGGCCTTGGACAAAGGGTTTGCGGGCCCTAATGGAGATCCACTTAAAGATTTTTCTCATGGTCCGCATTAGCCCAAAGCAGGTGCCGACTATGCTGTTTATTTGGCTATTCATGGACAGTTTGTTATCTAATAGGATGCCCAAATTGCGGGTGTGATCCTTTGGCACTGGGCATATGCCCAACTTAGTTGGCCACCAGTCATCTGTCCAGTGTTCCGCCGCTTTGCCGAAGAGCATAATCTCTGACTTACTGCCATTTAGTTGAAGGTGATTGATGGTCATCCACTCTTCAACTTGTACCAGGCAGTTTTTGAAACGTTGTTTGGTTTCATTATAGTCAGAATCTAGCGTGACAAGAATCTGCGTATCATCGGCATATGAGAGAACATCAAAACCATGGTCTCTGATAATATTAGCCAAAGGGGTCATATAGATATTAAAGAGCGTTGGGCTCAATATAGAGCCCAGAGGAGCGCCCCTTTTGACAGGTCTTTCATGTGCACTATGTTCTCCGATTTGTACCGTCGTAGTGTGGTTGGACAGATAACTAACAAACCAGTTCAGGGCATTTCCTCTGACACCAATCTCCCACAGCCCGATGAATTAGAATACGGTGGGAGATGCTGTCAAATGCTGCCGATAAATCCAGCAGCACGAGGATGGCTGATCGGCGCTTATCCAGCGCCAGTCCGATGTTATCAACCACTTCAACCAATGCGGTTTCAGTACTATGCTGAGCCCTAAAGCCGGATTGTGAAGGATCCAGAAGTCCATGGCTTTCGTGGTGGTTCACAAGCTGCTTGTTCACGAGTGATTCGAGCATTTTCCCAAAGTATGGGAGCAGGGATATAGGCCTATAATTTATCAGGATATTATGGTCAGCCGTGGGTTTTTCAAAATGGGCCTGACTTTAGCGGCTTTCCATATTGTCGGAAAATCAGCGTCTGTAAAAGACTTATTAAAAAGGTCAGTAAGATGTCCAACGAGCACCAGTGCAAGTGAGGACAAAAGTTTAGGGGGGATGGGATCTGTAGGGGTCCCTGACTTAATTTTTTGACCGGCTGACATCACCATCTCATGGTCGCATTTAATGAACTCCTCCAAGATGTGGGGGGAATCTAAATAAGGTGTGACCGGAGCAATCAGCTGCGGTTGGTCGTGATGATCGGGAAAGGAGAGATGAATGGTGGTAATTTTATCTTCAAAGAACTTGGACACTGCATTTGTCCATTCCAGAGTATTAGGGATTTCTAACGCAGCACTGGGGGCGGTAAATTCCTTCACTATTTGGAAGAGTTCCTTGGAGGAGTTTTGGGCTCTATCTATTCGCTCCGTAAGGAACGATCTTTTCCTCAGTTTTATTTTCAGCATATAGCTAGAGTGCAGAAGTGTAAATGTTTTTCTATCTTTCTGATCTTTACTCCTCCGCCATTTCTTTTCTGCGGTTCTACATTCTGATTTTGCAGATCTTAGTTCCACTGTGAACCAAGGCGCCGTTCTGATTTTATGTTTAATTCTACTCATAGGAGCGATTTTATTCAGTGCTGTTTCTAGTGCTAGATCAAATTGCATTGCCATAGTACTAGCACTTGAGGAAGGAGTATGTGGCGGGAACTGACAATGTTTATGAAAAAGGGGTAGAGTGATCTTTTTCATTGGTCTCTGCAGCCTTAAACCATCTACTGGTGCTATTTTTGTTTTACCCATTGGAAAGGAAAAATGCACCAGATAATGGTCGGTCCAAAGCAATGGAATAGGAGGGGCTACTTCCAGGTCAGAAGAGTTGGTGAAAAGAAGATCAAGTGTGTGGCCAGCCTTGTGCGTAGGGCCAATAATTTTCTGATCGAGTCCTATAGTGCTCATGCTAGACATCAGTTTTCCTGTGTCCAAGTCAGTTAGTATGTCAGCGTGGTGATTGAAGTCCCCTACTACAAAACATTTGTCTGATGCTTGGATGTGAGGCACAATAGTTTCAAGCAAAATATTTGAAAAATCTCCTTTCGTGCCAGGAGAGCGATATATTAAGGCTCCTTTCCAGATATTGTTTAATTTGTCTTCGATCTGGAATATAATGACTTCTAAATGGCTAGTTATAAAGCCTTCAAATAGAGCACGTTCAGGTTATTTTTAGCGGCGATTAATAATCCCCCTCCTTTTGTTTCTTTCCTGTCAAGGTGAATCAATTTATATTCCGAAGGAATGGCAATATGTAGGTCGGGGGTAGTATACTCGTGTAGCCAGGTCTCAGTGATAAAACATATATCAGGGGCTTCTGAGTCAAGTAAGGCCCAGATTTCTATGACATGTTTAGGGATTGAACGGGCATTGAAATATATGGCCTTAAGTATATTAGCAGATTTATCTGTGCATGGAGACAGGAATTGGAAAAAGAAGGAGTCTCTGTCTGGTCTATGGTATATCTGCCCCCGGCAATTTGAGGACAGCTAGCTAGGTTGGCTTAAGGAAAGAAGAAGGGGTCTGGGGTTGAACAAAGCTGAGGGATTTGTTCCAATGCTTTTTGTAGGGTTAGTATACATTGCAAACATCGGGGTATAGTTGCTTCCTGACCCCGGATGGTTACATTTGTCTCTGTTGTTAGGGAGGGAAGAAGCATTGGTTGGGGGAATAACACTACTGACTGGCTTTCTAAAGCTTCCCCCGCTCGGTTTACTGATCTTAAAGGGCAAATAGGTTGTTCCACCTGACACTAGCTCTGATAGATAAAGACTTTCTTAATTAGACTAATCTTTGCTCCTGAGAACTCTGTTATTCTTTGATTCACTCCTCAGATTGGGAATTGTTATAATGGAAATTGATGCATTCATCAAGAAAATGAAATCTCATCCTTATTAACAGAATCGCCTGTTGTGAATTTCACATCAACCTCGACTCAAGAATATGTGGTTAAGCAGGCCCTGAGACCAAGGACCAGGTTTATAAATTGATAGGTCACATGTGCGAGTGTACATAGCTGGCAGGCAGACGCTCGGGCCGGAATTTTTTTATCAATCCAACGGATATGTGCAGTGACATTACGACGGTCAAGGGAGATTGCCGGAATGAACCACACAAGGCCGGAGGGGGTACGTATGCTCCTAAAACACCATAAATGTCAGATGCCACATGAGTTAAGAACACATCGCCAATCAGGACCTAGCACAAACAGTGATCACGTGCTCCCCTTGCCAAACATCTGGTCACGTTAAAGGCTGGCTACAGGGGAAGGTGAACTGGTCGCTAAGAAATTTTATGGGACATGGTACCTTTTTACTAGCGATGATTGTTGGCTCCAGAGAAGCGTCAGATGGGGGGGTATTCAGACTAGGGCTATCCTTGGTTACTTTGTCACAAAAACATTGGGTTATTTTTCCCTGTTCCCAAGACTGTTTTCTTGCTTTATTTATTATAAGCGCTACCTAATCGATCAAGTTGTCAAAGACTTCCAGAGTACAATTTTTCTCTGTATGTCTCTTTGCGGACTTAGGTTCCTTTTTGATGGCCTGTTTATGATCATCTCCCTTTGCTTTTCCCATATTTCTGCTCCACGTGTTGGTACTAACTATTACCAAAGAGTTCGACCTCTCCAATGAATGGTGGGGCTTCTCCTTGCAGTTGGGCCAGGGGTGGCCCTCTCAGTCCTCTTCCTGTCACTGTTGGGCACAGGACAGGCACGACTTGGCCCAGGTTTGTCCGAATGCATCTTTCCCGCATTCCGCGCAGCCGGGGGAGACAGCACGCTGCTCGAGTGGCAGCAGGCTTTGCCCTCCAGACAACACCCTGTCCAGAGGGATTGTGGGCGAGGTAGTTCCCTTCTCCAGGCATCCTTATAGCACTCCTGCAGCAGCCAGCCCCCACCACTAGGCGACAGCCTCTTCAGAGGCATTGTAAGATAGTTATCTTCTCCAAGCATACCATGCAGCGAGGTGGACAGCGCAATTTATAGCACTTGTGAAGCAGAAGGCCGACCATCCAGGCATCACCCGCCCTACAGGGTTTTTGGGCAAGGCAGTTCCCTTCTCCAGGCATCCCACAAAGCGGGGGTGGACAGCATGATTTATAGCGCTGGTGTGGCAGCAGGCCCCTGCCTCCAGACAACACCCTCTATAGAGGGTTTGTGGGCAAAGTAGCTCCCTTCTCCAGGTGTCCCACGCAGCAGGGGTGGACAGGGCGCTTAATAGTGCTTGTGCGGCAGCCGTCCCTGCCCTCCAATCAACACCCTTTCCAGAGGGATTGTGGGCATGGTAGTTCCCTTCTCCAGGTGTTAATGGTTTTTCTGTGATCACGTTTACATGTAAATGTCTCAGATGACACTATAGCCTAGATGTAGGTAATAGCAAATTACCGAATGGTAAATATCGAATTTTACCGATTCGGTATTCACTATTCGGTAATTGCTATGTAGGTAAAAAATTCGGTAAAAATACCGAATCGGTATGATTCGGTATTTACCGATTCTGTAATTACAGAATCGGTATTTGTCATTGATTCCTATGGGCCTTGAAGCCCATAGGATTCAATGGCAGATACCGATTCGGTAAAAATACCGAATTTACAAGGGGGACAGGGTGTCACTTTGACACCCTGTTGCACCCCTGTTTCTGGCTTGTGTGCCATGTGACACACAGACATGCCCATAGGGCACAGGTGTACATGCACAAATGTGCATGTACACTGGAATTCGTTATTTACCATGTAATAGTATTCCATGGTAAATAACGATTCGGTAAGGGCCTGTGGCACTGATTACAGTGCCACCTACATATTGATTTACAGAATCGGTAAATTTACCGATTCGGTATTTTACCGATTCTGTAAATTTACAGAATCGGTAAATATACCGATTCTGTAAATAAAATGCCCCCTACATGTCAATTCCTAAATACCGACCGGTAACGGCCAAAATCGGCCGCTACCGACCGGTAATTGGCGAGCTACATCTGGCCCCACATCAGTTTTCTGGGGCATATTTTGTGCTGATTTATTCTTAACTCAAGAGTAAGCAAAATAATTGCGATTTTAGGTGTAAATGAAGTGTATTAATCAGACTTCTAACTTATAAAATATCATATGAGTATAATAAAATCATCACACTTTTGTGAATTATAAGAATTTAAAAGTATTTTCAACCAATACCAATTTACACAAAGTTTGAACCTATCGAGAGAAAAAAAATAAAGTGCAAATGCAATATAGATGTGGAATTGCACGGTCCTTATTATAATTTTAAATTGCTTCTCTGAATTTCACACATTTGAGGAGATGGATGTATGCCTACTGCAAGCCTAGTGCCGTTGCTCTTGTCTTTAAATAAAGGGCAGGTTATGTCCGATCCACTTATAATTATGTGTTCCGGTAGAATAAATAATAGTAAATAAACTAATAAGTTTATTATGATTAGCATCAAATTGTACATGGTAGAAGAAAATGTGCCCGAACCTCAGCTCCGTCGAAATTAGTGCATGGCATTTACTGACTCTTAAGTACCAATGAGTGCCTATTAGGTCCCAGTTTGCACTAAGAACTTGCTTAATTTGCAATTGGCATACCGAAGTTAAACTAATCGTCATTTACATCAAAAGAATAATCATCTCCCTCTGCCACCAAATTTGTAAATCCTGGATTTCTGTAGAGTTTTTTCTACAGTGATGGGGAAATGGAGAGTGGCATATGGCTCTCACAGATTCCTCCTCTCCCATGCTCATTTTCTTGAAAGCAATACTTTTTTAAACATATAAGGCTACAGCACAATCAGCATGTTCCACACCAATCCATTACAGCCAATCTCTGGTTAACCGTGTCATTGGATGATATAATTGTGTGCTTATGTTGTTTCCAGATGTCTTAGATTTTTGTTGTTGTTGGTCCCATAATTTTTACTTAAAATAAATATAGGTCCTAGGTATGATGTTATGTGCGACCATCTCTCATGTTAAAATACATTGAGGACAGAGGCATTTCACTTGATGACTCCCCTGTTGTGCTGCCTCCCCTCATTTGTGCAATACAGCAAGTTTTAAACAGTTCTCCTCTTAAGGCCTCCTTTATGATGGCTTTAACTTTTGGCGCTAAACACGGTCTGCAATTGTTTGTAGTTATAGTTTTATGTAAAAAGGCATGAGTTGTTGCATGCGAATGCCCATGTACCACCCATGTAGCGCCGCCCCCGTTCGCTAAGTAAAGCAAAGCAATACTTTGCGCTGCTTTGCGTTACTTGTAGGGTACTTTTCAATGCAAAACAAGTTTGGCGCGGGAACGTTAATTGTAAATTAGTAAAAAAAAATATTTATTCTGGTTAGCGTTACTTTTGTGATGCTAACCCAGTGCAAAATATTCGAAAATAGACCCCCTATGTCTCAAAAAAGAGGATGGTGAATGTTTTCTTTTAGGTTTCATATTTAAACAAAACAAATAATTTTCATTACGGGCGGATGTCAGATCTTTACTTGAGGAACAGCTTCTTTACTATCTATTTGAATGGTGTGTTATCTTACTGCTCACATTCAGGGAATTACTTTTTATTTTACTTTTAACACTTCACGGAGTGCATATGTATTTTGCTGCCTCTCTGTGAGTGAATTCGTCCTTCACATCTCTGCCCAAAGGCCCTCTTCTTGTTGCCATACCCTAAATGTGTCCATTGCTTTATCTGCCACTCCCTGACCTGCTTGGCTTTTGTAGACTATTATTTTTGTTAATGACCCTCCCCCCCGCCCCAGCTTATCCATATTTATTTTTTATTTATTTATTTGGTGTAATTTCCACTTGCTCTCATTTGATTGCTCTGTTGTGTTTAACTCTTCTTAACCTCTGTCTGCTACATCATTGTTCGCTTGCTCCTCCCCATCGCCATTATTTTTGTATTTTATTTTTCATTTTGAAGGTCTATTCCACCTTGAAGAGACCCTTTTACTCACATTGTATTTATTTTCTTTAATTTACTTCTCCAAGGTGGGAAGCCATCTTGGAATGGCTAAATGTAAAACAAAATAGGAAAATGGCAGGCGCAGAATGAAATGTATGCATGTACATGTCCTCATTCTGACTGCCTTATTATCATGAAGCATACATGCACATGCGTTAGGATGTATACACACATGTCCGCTAAACTCTAAATCAGCCCATTAATGTGATTGCCCTGTGAAACATGGGTCAGCTAGGGATCTTTATTATTTCTTGGGCTTGTCAAGGTTCCCTTAAATACAACAATATGCACAACTTCTCATTTTATCTCCCATATGTTATATATATCTCCGTGATGTTTGGCATGGTAAAGATAGTGACCGCGATAGTTGCACATTAACTGCGCTCCGCGCTTTCTGCCAAACCCGACAAATATCCAACACATTCCCTTGGCCCGGATGATGCTCTGGGACCCCCTTTATCTCTGGGCTGTACTCGGAGACCATACACAACTTCTTTCCCAAGACTGAGCTGCTCCACCAGTCGTTGCACAGAGAGGATTGTTCTGGTGTTCGTGGCTGGCAGGACAGCCTGAGAAGGAACACTGAGGAGAACAGGAGAGAGCCTGCTCCGACCACTCACAGAACCAAGCTCGCTACTTCCACTTCACCCATCCAGGGCCCGCAGGAGGGAGAAAAGAGGTAAATGTGGGCCCAGAGTGCTGGGAGGCTACCAGAAAGAGGCCAGCACTTGGCAACGCAATGTGTCACTGTACACAGTGAGAGGCTAGAGAGGATGTCGTGGCTGACCCGATAGAGAGATAGAAGCAGGACACAGAGCAGCCTTGGGCCACAATGAGGTAGGCCTGAAGTTTGTGTGTTGAGACCATAGATTTGACTAAACATTAACAGCAGGTCATCATCTAGAGGTCTGATACCAAAGCCTTGTTGGTGATGCCAGTACTTCATGTATGCACGCAACCCACACTGGCTCAAGCCATTCACCAGAGACATTACAGGAGTGTGGGATCAGTGGCATACTGGCCCCCTGCATCTCCCACTAAGGCAATCCTCAGGCCGGCAGCCTAGCTCCATGGGAGTCACAACTCATTGGGATCACCAGTGCGTGGTCTGATACCTTTGTATTGTATGTCAACCCCACCCGGTGATCATCCCGACATTGGGCTGAGCTGTATGGGGACAGATAGAGGCAAAGTGGGCCCAGATTGAATACCAACTCTGGCTGTGGACATTACTGACTCCCATTACACCGTGACACTGATCCCCCACCGTGCACTCTCCACTCCTTGAATAATGGTGAAGCCTAAAATCACCAAACCAGTGATGACCAAAGGCTGCTTGGCCATATACTCAAACCTCCCACTAATATGGGCCCACTAACACAAGTGGACTCCATCCTTGAAAAACACACCAACAAGTGAGATTTTATACCACACTTTAGACAAAGATTGATGCAGTAGCCTTAGACATCAGCCCCTTATGAGCTGACCACAGGAAACTGGTGGACAGACTAGATGGTGCTGAATCTACCCAGTTCAGTTCAGTTCTATATTTATTTCGGTGGTTAAAAACCATCATAAAAACTACACAATGCATTACAAATCAACATATATTCATTTACATTGTTACTCTGAACATTACACTATTAAAAACACATGTTAAAAAATTTCTTATTTACAAACATTAAAAAGAAGGAGGGAGCAATTTGTTCATTTCATCCTACATTAACCCCTGGTATTTCTTAGTCTGACCACAATTTTTAAAAAACTCAAAATAGAACACAGTGTGCGCATCTCGGTTGCTCTTTGGAGGAATAATAAGGCAGTTTTAGCATGGTAAATTTTTGACTCCTTTAAAATGTCCACCAAAAATCTTCGACGCGGGGATTTATAAAAAGAACATAATAATACAAAATGAAGGGTGTCCTGCGGAGACCTATTGTCGCAGCCGCAGGCACCCTTCTGCTCAATTGTTAACGTAAAACCAGACGGATAAGCAAGTTATGTAACAGATTGAGCCTAAAACGAGTCATTAAAAACCTCTCGTGTTGACTATACATTAAAAAGAGGTACGGTTCCATGCCCATTTCATTACTCACAAGCAAGTGTGCTGCTACAGATGATTTATTAGAGTCAAATTGATTCCTCCCGACCTCATATTTTTCCAATAGCTGCTTCTGGACTCGATTTTTACAAGAGCTATCAATATTTAAGGGGACAGTAAATAACGTTTGCTGATCAATAGACTCTAGGGTGTCTTTGATGTATTTTAGCCAGGGGATTTGCTGCCATCTATCTCTCCGAAGACAATCATCAATAATCTGTCTGGATAATTCATAAACCAGGTCAGAATTGGTCTCACTTTAATGAGGTCTGAAATATATGGGATACCAAGCTCCTTATGTGTAATTGCAGCCGGGATGCTCTGGGGTAACTTTAGGAGTTTCTTTAAAAATGTATCCTCCTCTACTTGTATCTGATGTGCATCCCTAAAACCCCACACCTCCGCCCCATAAATAGCTTTAGATGTACTGACCGCTCTATACAATGTCATAACTTGCTCAGGGGACCAACAACCCATCCTTCTCGCAAAATTAAATAAGGCACCATTTGCTGAGACAAGTTTCCTGGACCTTTCCTCTATCAGCGGGGCAAACCCAATCTTCCCATCAATCAAGAGACCCAGATATGGGAAAGTATTTACAGTGTCCAAGACATGAGTTCCTATCTTGAACACAAATCTCTTGCTAGGTTTTTTCCCTGCCACCATGATAAAAGATTTAGTCAGGTTAACAGAGAGATCTAAATCCTTCATAAACCTCGCAAAGCCACTGATTAGCTGCTGGAGACCCACAGCTGTTCGAGCGAGAAGGACCGCGTCATCCGCGTACAAAAGTACCGGTATGTGACGCGATCCCATTCTCGGGCAGTCAGTCCCCAGCATCAGCAGCACACTCTCCAGGTCATTTATGTAAAGAGAAAAAAGGAATGGAGCCAGGATACACCCCTGCCTCACCCCGCTAGTGCACGGGAAGGGATCAGTACTCACCCCCCCCCCCGAGCTATAGCGGACCTTGGCAGTGGTGTTCCAGTGAAGTTCCTTAAGTATATTAATCAGGTCTGGATCGATTCCCAATCTGAACATAAGTGCCCAGAGTTTAATTCTATTTACATTATCGAATGCTGCTGCAAGGTCCATGAATCCCATGTACATGGTCCCTTTATCTGCTTTAGTATATTTAGCCACTAGAAGGTATAAATTGAGACATTGGTCACTAGTTGACTTGCCTGTTCGGAACCCATACTGGGTATCCGCCAAGGTATTATGTGCTTCAGTCCAATCCATCAAACGGTTAAGAATTACCCTACCTAATAGTTTAGCTGAAACATCAATCAGCGAGATTGGCCTGTAGCACTGTGGATTATCCCTACAGCCTTTCTTATATATGGGAACAATCACTGCGGATGACCAAGAACGTGGAAGACCAGATTTGATTGCAGCATTGAGTACTCTGGTCATAATCGGTGCCCATAAGTCAGTATTACTCAAGAATAGGTCTGGGGGGTGCCATCCGGGCCTGGTGCCTTGTTACGCGTCAGCCCTAGCACTGCCTTTAAGACTTCCGATAAAGAGAATTCTAACTCAGTTGCTCTGGGGCCCTCCCAAATTCCAACACCGCTAACTACCTCCAATTGATTGTATAGACTTTTAAAATGATTATTCCATTGGTCTGGGAGTATATTAGTGCTGATTACTGTGGGAGTTTTGGAAGCAGGGTCTGTTTACAATTCTCCAAAATTGGGCATAATCCCTGTTTTCTCCTGCTTCTCTAAGGTCTGCCCAGACTTCCTTTTGGAGTGCATTCTTCCTTCTCTTAACCTGCATTTTATAGTTCTTTCTACAATGGGCAATTTCAATCTTGTCTCTTGGGGACTTCTTTAGGCACTGTTTTAATTCTCTCAGTGCCCGTGAGCAATTCGAATCGAACCATCTTGGGGAAGATATTTCTTTAGTAGGCCTTTTAGTTTTTAATAATCCTTCCACTATTTTGGTTGGGGCTTCAAATGCAAGAACCACTTCTCTGCCCTCTGTTGCCAGATCTAAACAAGTCTCTATGTATAATTTCCCACTGCCCACTAAGGAACTATAGAAATCTTGTGGATCGATCATTGCCCATCTTATGCGCCTCCCTTGGTCCGTTGGTTGGATTATAATATCCCCCCTCGGATTTTTTACTGGCAGGTCGTTGTATTTAATTTCAAGACAAAGGGGGTTGTGGTCGCTAAAGATGCTCCTCTCCGTTCTTACATTTAAAATCTGTTCTTTAGCAAAGGCAGAGATTACTATAAAGTCTATTATAGACGCACAACCTCTTCCCTTAAATGTGGGTATGAGAGTCTCCCCTACTTTTGTTGGCGATAGATCCATTGTGTGGGTGAGGGCGAAGCTATCTAAATGCTTCATCAGCAGTGTGCCCTCTCTATTATGATCAAAATGGGGTCCCTTTTCTATAGGGCAAGAAGACCAATCAGGGGAGATAGGGGATAACTTTGAGCACAGATGACAGTTAAAATCCCCCATCAGTAAGACAATTGGTTCAGACCCCCCCTGCCTTAGGTCTGTTTCCTCGTTTAGCCTACTCTCAAGCTCTATTAATATAGGGAAGTTTCCATCAGTTGGGCCTGGGTTATAGAAATTTTAAAATAAAAATCTCTGCCCTTGACTCTGGAGTGTAACTGCTTGTATAATATCTGACACCCAGTGTGGTTGTGACCAAGTGCCCCTTAGGTCTAAGTCCACATATATCACTAGCCCTCCTTTCGCCCTCCCAGATCTGACTTCTTGGTCCGGCCTGAAAAAACATTTATAGCCATCTAATTGGCATAGGTCAGAATCTCGCGCCCAAGTTTCTTGTAAGGCTATAATATGGAAGCCCCTAATGTATTCTTTCCACTCCTTATTGTTAAGTTTACCCCCCAGGCCTGCTACATTCCAAGACAGAAGGGCTAATCCTGCACTGTTAGCTTTTCTTCCCTTTTTGCTGAGCACTTTTAGTCTACAGTCTCTATTTTCTTGGCAATCTGGGGTATTATCATTCTCTTCCCTCTGATTAGGGGGTTCTTCTAACCTCACTGTTTGCTCAGTCCTAGAACTAACAGATCCCACCTCGGATACAAGACGGTGAAATTCCCCTGGTACTGTGGGTGTTGCAGGCTCTTTATTTGTACGAGGTAGTCAGTCATTTTCGTCGAGCGACTGCAAAGGGGCAAATCTGTTTCTCCACTGAGAATAATCTCGTGGGGGAAGAGACTGATCAGAGTAGTTTGCAGATCTGGATCTTTGGGTATATTGAGGCCTTCCTAGATTCCACATTGCATTGTCAGGATTATTATTGCTCCGTCTCCTTGGGTAAAAGTACCCAAGTGGGAGCGCACAGATTGTACTGGTATGATTTCGGTTAGAATTCTTCAGGATGTAATCCACCAGTCTAGTGTCTCTGAAATTGGCTACAATGCAATCCCCCCTTATATCCTTTTGCCTACCTCCAAGCCAGTTAACTCTTCTTACATGGAATATCTCCCCCTTTTCCCCGTTATTTAATGGTCTATGTATGTTCAGCCACTTAGAGATTTTCGCATGTAATTGGAAATGCGATTCGTTGTCAGAGGTCCGTAGTTCCGGAACCCCCGCAAATACTATTACAAAGGGTCTTGCTTCCGGAGGTAGATTTATGGACGGGGGTAACTATCTGGGAGATAGAAAGGGTCAAAGTCCATGAGGGGAGTGCTAAGGGGACCATTTCTTGGATGGTGGTCTTCCTGGCCCCTATGCATTAACGGTTGTAGGGGAGCTTTCTCACTATTTCTAGAGCTCGTCTTATGATTTGATCCCTCTCTCTGCTCTAGATTGGATCCCCCTCTCTGCTCTTGAGAAACTTTCGGGACATCATGTATCTGGGCAATCGCGTGTTGGATATTACTTACACAGTTGTTATTTGTCACTGTGTTGTTGTTAGTGGCCGCAATAGTAGTTTGGTTAGGGCCAGAAGGGGGTTTCTTAGATACAACTTCTAGTGTCTTACTTTGTTTGGTCAGTTCGCTCGCTATTTTGTCCACTCTACTTATAATGGATTTCAACTGAGCAATTATGAAAGTTTCCAAGTGTTTTTTAAGATCTCCTAAAATTTCCTCAATCCAACCCGGTGGATTTGTAGATGTATGCACCCTCTCCTCTATCAGGATGACCTCTTGGCTATTTGTATTTTTAGCTCAAACAACTCCTGTAAGTGGCTTATTTTGTCTCTGTTGTCCCTTAGTCCTCCCCCGTCGTTTTGGTTTTCTCTGGGGGGTTGCTTCACTATGCCCTGAGATGTTGACCCCCGAAGAAAGAGGGGGTTGGGCACAGGGAGCATCCTCTGTTAGGTTATTTGGAGATGCTGCGTTCCCAATCATATTTGGGCTGTCTGCTAAAGTGAGATCTGGGGACAATATTGATTTAGCTACTATAGGGTTGGGTGAAGCGGATAAGCTTCTTTCCATACGTTCTATTTCCCCGGCAACCTTTTTCAACATCAAATCGATAGCGGTGGTTTTTTTCACTTTATTTGGGGCTAGATCGTTTATTTCAGCCAGGGTTTGTTTAGGGGTTACAACTTGGCGAACTTTGCTCATAGCCGAACGTGTTTTAGGGTGATTGGCCATACTATGTAAGATTGTGGGCTGACTCTTCTCCTCCTCTCCACCTCAGGGGGCTGACCAGATGATCCTTATTGGATGACTAAATATCTCGGTACTCTTTGTATCTATTTAACTTGAACCCCTAACCCCCCTCTTGCTAGGGCAACAGCAGGATAACACAAAATCAATTACAATATTACAATCAGGCGGCCTAGCCCAGTCCAAGGTAGACAATACCTGTCACGGAAAGTCCAAACCAAAGGGGGGTGCCCTTCCCGTCCCTGGTCGTCCCCAGACGGCCACAGACGGCCCGCCCTTGTCCCGGGCTTCTCCCGGCGCGAGCCCGCGCGCGTCCCGCGGGACGAGGGACTGGCGTTGCCTTTTTGCGCCTCCTGGCGCTGGTGAGGGCGTCACTGGTGGTGGGAGGGGCCCCGGCGGTGCCAAGCCAGGCCGGGAAACAGGCGGAGCAAGGCCCGGCCCTTTGCTAGTGTTGCTGCGGCGCTTCGGCGGAGCTGAGCCCGGCCGTGAAGAGTACAGGTAACGTTTGTGTCCCCCAACAAGTCTTGGCCCTGGGGCTTCCTTTATGTGCCTCCGGGCGCTGGTGAGGGTGTCACTGGTGGTGGGAGGGGCCCCGGCGGAGCCAAGCCCAGCCAGGAAACAGGCGGAGCAAGGCCCGGCCCTTTGCTGGTGGTGCTGCGGCGCTGCGGCGGAGCTGAGCCCGGCCGTGAAGAATACAGGTACCGTTTGTGTCCCCCAACAAGTCTTGGCCCTGACGCTGCCTTTATGTGCCTCCTGGCGCTGGTGAGGGCGTCACTGGTGGTGGGAGGGGCCCCGGGGGAGCCAAGCCCGGCCGGGAAACAGGCGGAGCAAGGCCCGGCCCTTTGCTGGTGGTGCTGCGGCGCTGCGGCGGAGCTGAGCCCGGCCGTGAAGAGTACAGGTACCGTTTGTGTCCCCCCTGAATCTACCCTCACAGTGATGCATCTGACTTTCAAGGAGCTACACTTTCAGCTGTCAGCACTCAATGATGAAGTTTGCATACTTAAGATCAGGGATGAAGGTGCACTGAGGCAAAAACAACATATGGAATGGATCAATGGCCTGTCCGAATACAGGAGGGGCCCAGCATGAACCCATCTAGAGAGATGTGTGTCCTGGACACAGTCCTGGCAGGTAAAGCTCCACAGGAAAAAGCACATTAGCAGGTGGTAGCTTGCCTCTCCAATTAATGGGACTGCAAACTCATCCTTCATCCTTCATCTCACATGAACACTTGAACTTAGCTTGAGCGGCACAAGGTCGGCAAACCTTGCTAAGTGACTGAACTGAGACGACGTAAACATTGCCCATCTTCTCTGACACTGTTGCCCTCCCCTGTGCTGCTCATATCATGTGGTTGCATGGTACTTTTATGGCACATCGATCACGATATTCCCAGACTACACGAAAGGAGGGACAACTTCTGTGAGTCAAGAAGTAACTAAGTAAAATGGGACTGAAATCTGCACGGAACTGAAGAGTTGGAGCAGGGAAGCATACTTAGACTGATGACAATACTGACAAATCAAACATTGAATGGGGCAGTTGACCGGACCTGACCCTCAGCTAAGCGGACACAATAAAATGACACTCCAGCAGGCCTCCTTTGAACGTGAAAGCACCCCTCTCCATGACAACTCTTGTTTTTGGTTTTACGAATGAGAGCGGATGCCTCATACAACAGCTAACCTTGTTTGGACAGGGGCACAGCACAAATTGAGAAGAGAGAAGATTCATATTGCTGGAATGGAGAATGCCTCACTTCCTATGCAGTGAAAGCATGGGAAACTTTGCGGATGATGCTCTGTATCCTTGCTTATGTAGTTTAACTGACTGGTAGCCATTTACCATTCAGCCTGGGTTGAACACATTGTGATTATCATGATTCTACATGTGGTTCCTTGGTATATCTGTTTTCCTATTTCTTGTTGCTTTATTTCTGCTTGAATATTGTGTAATTCAATGGGATAGTCACACCGAAGTGGCCCTTTTGTTGTTATCTGTCTTTCTCCCATCCGAGCCTCCCAACTGCAACTTAAGGGCATTCTAAACATGGGAAGGGTGTCCTTATGCTTATTCCATTACTGAATGCTACTGGCAGAAGGGACCACGACAAACAGAGAAGCCACCAGCTTATAATGCCTTGACATCGAATGTTAGGGGCATGGCTATCTGTGCACAGTGACACAAAATGTATAGTTATCTACGATGCTGCCACACATATCTATACTACTATTATAAAGAGAGACCTGTGTCCTTTGAGCCAGGTAAACTCAAAAAGTACACCACCAATCGCAACACCCAATACAGCGTTGGAAAGGGGAGGTCCAGGAGATTGACATAGGCTACATAAAAATAAAAAAAACGTAATTAAAAAAATTTACCATAAAAAAAGTAGTCCCTTGAAAGTAGCGCCGGCCGCGAGGTGCGTCATGACATCAGGAGTGAGGGGAGGAGCGGCGTACGCTGACGTCTGAGCATTGATTGCAAAGAGCGGAGACTGGAGGACTGGTGAGAAGTGATTGGAGCAACCGACGCTGACGTCCGAGCATTGATTGCAAAGAGCGGAGACTGGAGGACTGGTGCGACGTGATTGGAGCAACCGAGAGGGGAAGAAAGGGGGACCCGATAAACGAGAGACGTGTGGTGAGTAGCAGAGAGGGTCAGGAAAGGGGTCACTCACTTGTGTGATAGTCACAAGGCAACAGCGCTAGGAAGGGGGCAGAGTGACGTGATGCTGAGGCGGCCCGGGAGCAGGTATTGAGGTACAAAGACCGAGCGCACGGGAAGGGGTGCTGTGACAAGGTGTAGTAGATGCCGCGTGGGAATGGAACAGGTATGATGTATACAGCCAGCTGGAGCACAAGGGATATGGCAGAAGGCTTGAGAGGGCTGGTATGCGTAGAGAGAACCAAATAGCGGCTTTTGCAGTACGATCATCCTTCAGCACAGTCAGAAAGTCAGTGAGCAAACTAACAAGAGTGGATATGATGCGGATGTGTCTACAGAAGTCGTAAGAATGCTGCCCTAGCATCTAAAAAGGTGACAAGGAGGTGGAAAAGTGGGCTCTTATGCAAACCCAAAACATGGTCTGAAAGAAAAGGTTTAAATACACCCAGAGCCTAACCGATCCCTTTTTCTACGTGCAGGCGGGGGCTCTGAAGCCTAATTGCTCCCGGACAACGTCGGGACGGGCTGCTAGTATAATATATAAGCAAGAGACACATAGGGATGCTACTGCACTAGCACAGTTGCACAGAAGGTGGAGGTAGAAGGTAGTGGGCACCACATACTCTGTATAAGCTATCACCAGCAACCCTGTTCCTGATTCATACACATGGTGATGGTCCAGAAGGGAGGTACAATGTAGTGTAGGGCCTACTAGATGGGAGTTGATGAAATTAGGGGCTGTTTCATCCCCTAATAGTAATCGAAAAACCTGTCTGGATTCGCCCACATGCGCCTTGCTTAACAATCTAGATGCTCCTTGTTTCTGGGTAGGGGATTTTAATTGATTGCTTGACACAGGCAAGGACTGATCCTCCTCTACACTGCCCGGTACACAGAGTGTCCTAACAGCGGCACATTTTCAGGCCTGGGTAGCAAAATGAGGCCTCTACGTCACCTTGAAGGATAGGCACCCGCAAGACAAGGAGTATTTTTTTTATTACTCAGCACTACATCAAATGCGCACACTTTTAAATTACTTCTTTCACAATGTCATCATGGGCTGCAGGAAACTAGATACTTGATTTTTAGGACAGACGTGGTTGGATCACAACCCTTAAGACTGGTTTGGGCTGGAACAGGGCTGAACCTCCTAATCTGACTTGCTCTGATGGAGCTGCCATTTAGGGACACAAGGAGAAAGACCATAGTTCAATACTGTGAAGTCAGTGAAGGTGTGGCCACCAATTCCATAACTGAATGGGGAGCATTCAAGGTTTTTATGAGGGGGATATGTATAAAAAATGCATACGGGGTTAAGACTCAATTTCCCCATTATATATTACTAATTGAAAACACAATATGAGAAAAGAGGCCTAAGTACTGGGGAGTAGATCACCAGATCCTACAGGAACTCAGCAGGAAACATAGGGAGCTGGTGTCAAAGACTGGGCATCTTACCCTACTGACCACAAGTAGCAGAGAAAAATGCAGAAGGCGACAGATCTGGTTGACTACTGGCCTGGTTTCAGAAAGTGGAACTTGACAGATGACCCATTGGAGCCAGTAGGCATAATTAATAGCATATTGAAATAAATTTAGCATTTCCAAATTACTACTATGAGTTATAAATGCCGCCGACAAATACAGACCCGGATATACTCAAGATATATCTAGGTTATATACATCTGACTAGACTGAACACACTCCAGAGTTCGTCACTAGAAGAGCCTCTCACCCTAAATGAGATACAGATGCTGATTGATCAAATGGCTGGGAACAAGACTTTAAGATTACACTTGCAAATAAGCTCTTGGAGGACATGAAAAAGTCATTTCACGCCCCCTGGGGTGGCTGTAGCTGATGGTGGTACTCGAGGAACTCAGTATGGGTCCTGCCTTACGCCAGTGGCATCAACTGCTATAAACACCCCCAGTGAGGCACAGGCAAACAGTTCAGGTGATATCAGTGCATTTCCCTATAGGCAGAGGCACTAGACAGTGCTGCCCATTGCCTTCCCACCCTCATTTTCGCTTTAACCATGGAACCTCTGGCCTGCCTCCTGCATGACAGGGTGATGGACTGGAGAATTCGAATGGGAGACTGATGGAAGATGGTATCGCTATATACGGATGACGCTCTGATTTATCTCAAGGATGCATTGTCAGCACTGTCGGTGGTGGTGGAAATTTTGTATGGGTAACTGTAATATGGGTAGGGTATTAACGTCCTTGCACCAATCAGTAACATTTTATGTGTCTCTATTGCTTTCTCAAGTGGGCAAGATATCTATAACTACAATGCAGATCCTTCTTCGCTTATCATACTACTTCTTGGCACTGCCTGTTGAGCTTTGCAAGAAAGTATTCACTGACTTCCAAGGTCTTCTCTCTGATCTCATTTGGGAGTTGGTCAGGAAACTGGTTGACCTCCACTAAATACAGCGTCTACTGGCAGATGAGGATTTGGGGCCCCAATTATGAACTATATTATGCCACAGCTCAACTGAAGTGGATAACTCGGTGGCTGGCACCTGACCCAAAATAGATGGATGTGTCAGGAGTTGTTCAAATCCCTGTGATGTTTTAATGGTTAGTGACACCATGAACATGACAAACATATGAGTTAGGGGAGATGGTAAAACACTGTTGCAATAAATAGGTGATTTCTCAATGGTGTGGATACCCCTATGCGCAGGATATCCTACTGTGGTACACTCTGTTCCTTCACTCCCTCACAGCCACTCATCATAAGAAGACATGGGCAGAGGGCGATATAACAAAACTAGGTGACCTTTATATAGACAGGAATCTCCAGATGTATCAGGAACTATGGGACGAATTTAGTCTTGGACTAGGACTTATGTTTAGCTACAATGTAATAGCCGACATTCTGCGGCGAATTTGAGAGCAAGAAGGTATGGAACCCCCACAATGCTGCCCTTGCAGATGCTGCTCACTCATGGAAGGGCCTGTAGAATTGTAACAGCGTTATAGAAGTGTCTACTAATCCCAGCCGCTACCCCACCAACACAACTTAAGACTGTCTGGGAACAAAACATAGGGGAGGTTATTGCCGGCAAGCAATGGATTAAAGTTCTGGAGTTTGTCTGCTGGTGGTGCATGAACTCCTGGTTAAAATACGACCAGTTGAATTACCTACACCAGACCTAACTCACCCCTGCACATACCATCCATATGTATGAGGGAGCAGACTCCCAGATGCCCGCATTGTCACTCCCTACAGGAAGGACTTTTTCACATGGTACCACAGCGGCCGGCTATTTAATGGTATTGGGAGGGAGTACTGGAGACCTTTAGTGATTGAGCTGGTCGGACATTGCCCTTTGACCCCTTACTATGCCTGCTGGACCTAATGTCTGACCAAAGGAATTTAAATACCTTTTGAGGTTTTTAGGGCTGGTGCTTATGTTAGAGAAAAGACGTATAGCAATGACTAACTCTGGGTGGTGAACTACGCTCCTCTCACGGAGTTTGCGGAGTTTTCCGCACTCCGCGTTATGCAGAGCAAGCAGAGTTCTGAAAAACTCCGCTTAGCGCAGTGTAGCTGAGTTTTTTTCCTCGTTCGCGTTCACCAATGTCAAGTTGGCGAGCGCGAGCGAGGAAAATCCACCTCCATACGAGATTTTTCCTCGTTCGCGATCCTCAACATCAAGTTGGCGAGAGCAAGCGTGGAAAATAAAAACCCCAGTGAGATTTCTGCACTGGGGGCGTCAGGTTTCTCATTTCGAGTGGCCGCGTATGCTCGCGACTGCTCGCTTTGAGAAACTGACCGTTTGCGTTGAGAAAGCTGCTGTTCGAGTAAAAATCTACTCGAGCGGCAGAAAGAAAAGCAGCGCTCGCTTGCGCTGTGCATGGTGCCATTCGCGATGATTGTACAGCGCGTACAAGCATCCATCACTGAAAATCACAGCAAACTGCAGTTTTTCTACCGCACTACGCCACTTGCGGGAACTTCGCGTAGCCCGTCTGTGTTTTTTTTACCATTTTGCCGAGTTTCGCATAGTACAACTCCGTCAATTCCGCCCAGGTTTAGCAAGGTACCTGGGAGTCCCGCTAAGTGCCAGGACTGAAACATTGGTTTGGAGACCTACTGAGATGGGTAAGAGCAGTACCCCCTGCTCTTGCTACTCTGAGTATGACTGATGGGGACAAGCAGGCGGCCATACAATGGTAGATGACAATATTGGCATTGAAAGCCAAATCCATTGTGCGCCGTCAGTAAGCAGACCAAGCGTGCACCGTTTTCTGAACAAAGTTGTCCCAAATGTAAGTCGCATTATGAGCTGACTTATCCAAACCCTAGTTATAAAGGAAAATGTACAATACACCGACATTTTCTAGTACCCACGCACGTTCAGGCTTTGAGGAATGGTGAGGAGCTAGGAGACACATGAGTGTGGGCAGACAATAGCCACTGATGAGGAAAGGGACCCATTGACATACAAGGCGGTGATTTGATTTCAAGAACCGCTGGAACGGTGCGTTGACATAATCTATACAGTGATAATATTTTGATACATAGTAATTGTTTGTCCTTATAGGAATGCATGTAAATAACATAAAGGGAGAGAGAGAATATCACGTGGATTTGTTCTCCCTGGCTGATATGTATAAACAAAAAGAATCCACACAGGAGTTTTAAGTGTTCTCTACAATAGAGGGGAACACAAAGTGTTTTTAAAATACCCCTCACACACCAAAAGGACCCTTGGTGTCATGCTTCATCATTGGGGTCTTCGCACCCCTCTACGGGATGCGGCGTGCTACTACCTACGGCTGCGTGGGAGCCCTTATCCAATGACTATGCATGGTGCGTGTGAGGGTTGGATGTGAGTGGGTGGTGGGGTTGTAAGTGAGTGATTTAAAAAGTACCTTGTTCGTGGGGTATACTCCCAAAGAATTTTAATGGGCCCCTGGGCTGATACTGTTAAAATGGTGAGATTCGAGGTGTTTATGTAACGTTATGTACAATACCTCTTGGGTGCGTCGACATGTTTTGGAGATCAACTCCTTCTTCAGGACGGGGTGCACCAATCCCCACCTTACTCACGTTTTTCTATGTAAAAACATGGTTAAATTTACAGAAAAGTGAAAATGTATGCAGGCTAAAATGTACCTGTAGCGATAATATCAAAGGTTTCTGCTAATTGCGCAACCTGGAAAAAAGAGGGGAAAAACAATGATTTTGCCTTCTACTCGTCACATCATTCATGGTTCAGTGACCTTAGAAAAATATATGTATATGGTGTGGGTTTTTATCACTAGACAGATGTTGTCATTCTAATTGTGATGGTGACCCTGTAAAAAAAGGACATCAACAAGACAAACATACAGTTAACATAAAACACACGCTCTATATTCTTTATCCATCCATGACTCTGGGACTTATCTACTGTGAGTAGGGTAAACAAAGGAGGTATTAGGATGCCTACTTGATTCCTCTTTCCTATTAGCCTCATGAGCCTCTGAACTTTAGGGGTTACTCGTGCCAGTCTGCTACCTGTAAGCAATACAGAATGTCAGCAATGGGGTTACTTACAGAATATGGTTGATCTACTGCCGTTGTTCGGATGTCATACTCACGAGTCCCAGTGGAGAATCTCTCCTTGTTGCCCCTCACGCGGCTCCGCTGGGAATGCGGTAGTGCGTTTGGGGGGCGTTATTTATACCCTCCTTGATGTTCTAATTGGATTCAATTAACCGTAAATTACCATTATGACCGGAAGTTTATGCCCTTGTATGGGTGTTCCGGCATCCGTAGGAGGTGTCCATTGTATTTTTACGGCAAAAGCGGCTGCGCAAGGATCTCCGCTTTTCGCTTGGTGCGCAGGCGTGTTGAAAAATGCTTGTACCTTTGCGAGCATGCGTGAGTGTGAGACACTCACGTCTCTCACTTGAAGCATGCCCGTTTTGTCTACGAGCTGTTTTCTTAGCTGCGATGATTGGTGAGAGCTCATCTCACGTGTTAGTACTGTGCTGTGAGGGGGCTATGTTTCCAGGAAACTATACGGGCAGCCTGTAATAGATAATGAGGTTAAAACCTACAGTGCAAATTCACTGTGTATGATAAAAACCATTGTAGTGCTTACTTGATGCCGATAATTGCACCAGTAGGCACAGTGTGTATCAGCACCTATCCCATCAATAAACATGTAAAATGCACTCAATGCGGGTGATTAAGACTATGGCTACTGCTCTATGGATATTGAACTAACATTAAGTGTGTAGTTGTTAAAGGAAAACACTCTTAAATCAGTTGGCCCCATGGTATGTTGTCATTGAGGCCCGTCTCGTGAGTACACAAACGGAACACCCAGTGTTGTTCCTTTTGGAACAGGCCGGTGTCGGACTGTAGCTGCTCAATCACTGTCCAGTTGAGGTCATTTACACAGTGTTGGGCCTCCAGGAAGTGCGTTGCCATCTTGGTGGTACTTTTCTTACACCTTACGTTGCTCTTATGCTCATTTATTCGTGTCTTGACTGCTCTGGTGGTCATCCCCACGTATTCGAGTCTGCAGGGACACGTGATCATATAGATCACGTTTTTGCTGTTACAGTTAGTCAGTTTTCTTTGTTCCCAAGTAGTGCCGTTCCTGAATGTTAGTTGCCTGCTTTTTTTAGTGAGGTGACAACTGCTACAGTTACCACATGGAAAATGTCCTTGGATACCGTGCAGTGACTGTGTGTGTTGTTGATTCTCCTTAGGACGGGTATGAACCAGGATATCTTTTAGGTTTCACCCCCGTCTGTGTGCGAACATGGCTTTCTCAAAGTCCAGTTCACCACAGGTTAGTATTCGCCAATGTTTGTTGATGATCTTAGAGACCTCGTTCGAGTGTGTGTTGTATTTCATTACACAGATGGGTCTCTTTTGGTCTGGATTTGTTTGGACCTTGTCTTCCAGTAGGCCCTCTCTATTGTTATTCCTGGCCCGATTCATTGCTGAATTTATTATCCCGACTTGGTATTGTCTTTGTTGTAGCTTTGTTTTTAGGTCCTTTGCCTGTCTTTTGTACGTAGCCACATCAGTGCAATTTCTCTGTAGGTGCAGAAATTGGCCATACGGAAGGTTCTCCTGGAGGTGTCGGGATGAAAGCTGTCAAATCTTAAAATACAGTTTCTGGCGGTGGGCTTAAAGTGGGTGGTAGTTTTGAGTGTGCCCCCTTCAGGATAGATGTTCAGGTCAAGGAACACCAGAGATTATTTCGAGACTGAGCTCGTAAATTTCAAAAAGGCGTTCTGGGTATTCAGCCACGCCATGAAGTCCGTCACTGATTGCAAGTCCCCTTGCCATACGACGAAGACTTCGTCTATGTATCTCTTCCAGATGAGAATGTTGTTCCTGTAAGGGTTGTCAGCATTCAGGATTTTGTTAGTTTCCAAATGGTGGACATACAGTCCGGCTAGGCTTGGAGCACATGTACTGCCCATGCTGGTCCCATGGCTTTGGAGATAGATAGTTGTATTGTAGTGGAAATAGTTTTTAGTGCGTGCTATAGAAATACACTCCAGCACCACTCCTCTTGGTGTCTGGTATTTCCATGGCCTGGTGAACAGTACTTCTTCGATTATGGAAAGTGCCTCATCGTGGGGCTAGCTCGTGTATAAGCTCTCCACATCGAGGCTCAAAAGCAATTTTGATCCTGCGTCAAAGGGTAGATCCTTCAGTAGTTGAAGGACGGCCTTGGTACCTTTGAGTGGTCTGAGGAAGGCATCCGCAAACTTAGACAGGGGTTCCAAGATTGAACCGATGCCTAAGACAATTGGTCTCCCTAGTGGTGATCCAAGGCTTTTATGTATTTTGGGGATACTATAGAAGTAGGGAATTTTTGGTGTTCTTTGAATCAAGAATTCTGCTTCTTTTTTAGATAGCAGTCATGGGCTAGAGCCTCCTCAACCATTCCTCCGATAGTGATACGCAGAGACTCAGTAGGATCGTCTGGTAGAATTGTATAATTACGTCTGTCAGACAAAAGTCTCAGGCATTCCTGATCATATGCTGTGGTGGTTTGCACTACTATAGCTCCCCCTTTGTCAGCGGGTTTTATAGTGATTTCTTTGTTAGTAGCCATTTGTCGGATGGCTTCTTGTTCTGTGCGGCTAGTGTTATGGAATGCACCCACAACTCACGGTTCACATAGGGTGTATACAAATAGAGAATTTCTCTTAAGAAATGTTTAACTAAGTACTGAAATTGCTACACAGATGCTTTTTTACATTGATTACGAGTTTGAATGTTTTTAGATTTGAGATTTTATTGTGTTTGTGGATTGGATTGGATATTTACTGATTTGTACACTGTGTATATAATGATATTCGTTTGAACAATTGTAATAAATATACATATTTTTTATATACGAAGGAGACAGTCATCATTGATGGTTTAGTTCATTATGATTAATATAGAACTTTATTTAGTGCATTCTGATTGACCTAATGATTAGTGGTTGTAAAGAGTGAGCACAAAAGGGAAGTTTGTTTTCATTGGTTTATGCTGTACTATACTATGGATGTTGTAGACCTTCAACAGAGGTCTCTGCATTGCTGATACCTTTCCTGCTTTACTGGATCTAGTTAAGGGTTTCCCCACTAACCCAATTATTTTAGGTCATTTAGATGTACTCATTTATATGCAAGAGGACCAGAAATCATATACTAATCATCAGACTGTATTCCTTATTTTCTGCATAAAATTATTTGGATTACCAGCAGTGATTCTGTATTTTTACAATATATTCATGAGACTTGTGTACCCAAGACCCACACAAAATTTTCTTGAGACCTGTATACATCAATTTGGCTTAGAATTTGTAATAAACTTACATTTAATCCCACTTATCGACTTTCGGGTCCTCACTGTGAAGCCAAATGCTACATTGTAAATTGAACGTCGGCATAATGTTAGCTCCTCTTTTTTCCTCAGGCATTTAACAAGATCCATTGCAGGGAAATTTGGATTATTCAGCTCAGTGCTATGGCACCAGCATCCCTCAGTCAACGTACCTGTAAAGTGGTAATATTAAAATATTTTAAAACATCCAGGGTCTGTTTTATAGCCCAATGAGGGCAAGTGATATTGAGGAGGGAGCTGGAGAGTTATAGAGACATCATACACTTAAGTAAGCACAATTAGATGGAAATATTTCGATGAAGATTTCTTTGGATTAGACTATGCAAATCCCAGCGTACACCTGCATATCCAAATATTGCTGTGATAATATACAAATAAGATAGTATATTGGGCCCGACGCTCTCCAGCTTCTTTCTTACTCAGAGAGAATATTTTCTTTTGACAGCATTTACCTGTGGTCACAGTAATTGCAGAATATTTTGCGTGTATTGTAGAAATCCATGCATTCAAATTATGAACTGCACTGTGTCACCCCGAGGATCTAAACTTCTACGCAGGTAAAATCAGGCAGGGTTCAGGGAAAAGTTGTCAACCCTGGACCAAGTACTAAGATTGCAATTGCTGCACTGGAAGACTGTTAGCCTGTAGGGGGGCAGTCTCTACTTAATTTTTGTAGACCTGAGGTCTGCATTTGATTTGGTCCCCAGGGAGAAATTGTGGTTAGTTCTTGGTGAGATGGGGGTCCCTGAATATCTAATTCAACTTTTTAAACGACTTCATGAGTGCAACTATGCGCAAATTAGGCATGGTAAGGATGGTAACCTCACTGCACCCATACCTATCAAACATAGTGTTTGATAGGTATGTCGGTATATCGGCAATGATGTTTGCTGATGACACTCTGTTGGTAGCTAACTCTCCTATGGGGGTACAAAGGGTTTTGAATACATTTGAGATATTCTGTAGGGAAAGAGGATTAGAATGGGGAGAGGAGTTGGCCTAACGGCTAGGGCGCTCGACCTCGGACCTGGGGATCTGGGTTCGAGTCTCGGTAACTATGCCAAAAACCTCCTGTGATTCTGGGCAAATCACTTAATCTCCCCGTGCCTAAAATGAATGTGTGTCCTCATGTAACGTAACTGGTGCTATGTAAAGTGCTCTGATACCTGATTCAGTTGGGGTCTATTTCGCGCTATATAAAACTCTGCAAAAAAAATATGAATTTACAGAAAACCAAATTTATGGCGTTAAATTGTCCAAAAAGTACACGCCCAAACCCTTCATTAAATGGTAAACCTCTTGAGAGAGTGTCATCTTTTGTGTATTTAGGCATTACATTTACCAATACTATGGATTGGGGGGCCCATGTCACGAAATCGACACTAAAACTAGCGCAATCTACAGGTGGCATCATGAAGGTCTTTAACAAGTCCAGCAAAAGAGCAGTCAGCCCAGTATTAGAAATGGATAGAGCCCAAGACAGAGGTGGGGCTTTATATGGTGCAGAGCTATGGGGACATCTGAAGCTTGAGACCCTAACACAGGTAGAGAACCAATACCTAAAACAGTTGTTTAAGTTGTCACGTGGCACTCCGCCAATCCCATTAAGACTAGATATGGGAATAATGGCAATTGCTCAAGTGTCCTGCCTTAAGCCTGTAATGTACTGGCGCCGCCTGTGGACCACTCCCGAACTTTTACCTTATAGGGAGGAATTGTCAGAGGTAATGAGGGTACGGGGTGCTGAAAAGTTTCTGTGGTTTGATCATTTCAAATACTTGCTAACTTGCATGGGTTTAGGGGACTGCTGGGCTGAACCCGAGGTAGCCTGTTCTTTAATATCTAGGGAACAAATGAAGGTACATTATAAAGAGTATAGATTGGCTCAACTTCATTCTTGTTCCAAAACAGGGAAACTTACTAGAGCTTTTTTAGAAATAAAAGATACTCCTTGCTTTGAGATCCTAATAGATCTTATTAAACCACCTGCGGCAAGGAAGCTCTATTTACAATTTAGATATGGGGTGCTTCCTCTTCGCTGCTTTACATTCAAGTGGAGAGATCAGCAAATGTCACATCGCCCGGCATGTGAACACCCCGAAGAATCAGTGCTCCACGTTTTTTTTAGTTGCACAGGCTATTTTAAAGCAAGGAAATGCTGGCTGGTACAGACTTGCAGGAATCTTGGTAATAGGCATTGTCTTGAAGTATTCAGGATACTGAAGCCTGACTCCAGGATCCCAATTGTCTATTCAGTTGCAGGATTTCTGTTCTCTATGTGGTGCACCAGAAGGGTATTCTTGAAATCATCAAATCCTGCATCTATCTCGCCATAGTGATTGAAAAGTGTTAGCATAGCTACCAGGCTCAACTTTCTTCCGCTGCTTTATATAGTTTTATATGTAAGGGCTTTCATTTTTATAGGTATCTTGTTTTTAGCTAATGTATGTATTTATTTATTGCACTATGCACTTTCCGAAATTAAATTTGTGACCCTCGCTTAGTATCAACCCCCAAAAATTGAATGTTATTATCATATTTAGGTGTATAACGAATGTTATTGTTTTTTATTTGTTATTGCTTGTATGATGTAATTCTAGAAACTATTGGCTGCAGTTGTTTGCACTTTTTAGGTCATTCTGACCGCAATAAAGTCTTTTTGAACTTGAACTTGAATCTAGTTAAGGGTTACCCCACTAACCCAATTATTTTAGGTCATTTAGATGTACTCATTTACTCATAGCCAAATGCTACACTGTAAATTGAACGTCAGCATAATGTTAGTTCCTCTTTTTTCCTCAGGCATTTATAAAGATCCATTGCAGGGACATTTGGATTATTCAGCTCAGTGCTCTGGCACCAGCATTCCTCAGTCAACGTACCTGTAAAGTGGTAATATTAAATAAAATCCAGGGGCTGTTTTATAGCCCAATGAGGGTAAGTGATATTAAGGAGGGAGCTGGAGAGTTATAGAGATATCATACACTTAGGAAAGCACAATCAGATGGAAATATTTCGACTAAGATTACTTTGGATTGGACTATGCAAATCCCAGCGAACACCTGCATATCCAAATATTGCTGTGATAATATACAAATAAGATAGTATATTGGGGCCGACGCTCTCCAGCTTCTTTCTTACTCAGAGAGGATATTTTCTTTTGACAGAGTTTACCTGTGGTCACGGTAATGGCAGAATATTTTGAGTGTATTGTGGAAATCCATGAATTCAAATTATGAACTACACTGTGTCACCCCGTGGGGCCAAACTTCTACACAGGTAAAATCAGTACATTGACAGTTTTGCTTCATTTTGCTCTTTAGACTTTTATTAAAACTTTGTTGACAGTTTTGTGGCGTTTCTTTCACAGTTGTATTCAGGTGAAGGATCAGGGGCGTAACACAGGCCCACGCATCCCCCGCAGTGCTGTGGAGGGGGGGGGGAGGGGCCTCAAGCTCTAGGGGGCTCCCTCAGCGCTGCACTTCTGCCCGAGAGCTCCTAATAGAGTCCGGAGGGGGCCCCTCCACGTACCTGGCAGGCCCCCCCCCCCCTCAATTATCGTTACGCCCACTGAGAAGGGTTGTTCTATTTCCTGTGTGTGATGGATGCTGAGTCTAGGAGTTTAGTGATGGCGAGCACATGTGTGATTCTGCAACTCCTGGTGAGTGCAGGTCCTGATTAAGATTGTGCAAAGTTGGAGCTGTGTCCCTATACAATCTTGAGATATTTTGAGTTTATGAGTTTCAAAATAGAAACCAGGGGCGGAAACCAACCCCGTATATAGGTGGGCAGGGAAATCAAAAGAAACAGGTACTTCTTTCCAAAAACCTGCTACCTCACTGAACTTAGGCTGATGGGTACAAGCTCGGCACACTTCGTACACTGAATGAATTGAGATGACTGCAAACATCTCCCACCTTCCTAGACAATGTTGCCCTCCCCTTGCGCAGCTCATATCATATGGTGAACTTTTTATCAAAGTTTTTGCAAGAGATATCCCTCCGCAAGCCTCGACACTGAACGCTTTATTGTACAGGTCTTCTTCGTTTTTACAGGTGCTGATGCTTCAGACAGATGCTACACTTTTTTTAATCAAAACGCCAGGCTCGGTATCTATTTGCAGGTTTATGGTGAAGAAGTATGCATTACCGGATCACAATTAAATGTTTTTATGACCTCTTCTAGTTTTCAGATTTGGAGAGCTTTCCGTTCGCCCAATTACTATATAGTAGAGGCATGCCAGCCTAATTTGGAATAAGGAAAACGATCTGCAAGTTAATGATTGATTAGGAGGAACTTATTAGGAAACGAAACCAATTTTATGGTTAGGAGGCATTTTATAACAGGCGCATTTCTACGCAGCTTCACAATTTTCAAAACGTGACAATTTTTCACTTGAGTAAGCAGAGGAAGAGAGCGGAGCTTTCTACATTTGCTTCACGCGTGTGATTATTGGACCTGAGCGCATGGAAGGTCGGTGATGGCAGCCTTGGACGCAGAGGTCTCACAAGAACTGGATCACGCACAGCAGATGCAGACTTTACTTTGCCTCTTCTAAGAGATATCGCTGCGCTCGGTCGGCCCCCTTTCAATCTAACAGTGATTAAATGGAAATTACAGTTTTAATTTCCGTACCTACAAACAATGCATGATTAGAAATACCTAATTAGTTCACGCGACCGAGCTTTAACTTTTTTCTTCCATTTCAGCTACGGTTCTTGGCTGCCGCAGTAATGCTATCGTGCACTCAGTTCAACCCCATCATTTTAGCATTATGTCGCTTAACTCTCTCAACGCTTGTCATTATTTTAAGCCACAGTGGAGCATGTTTTTTGATCTACAAGCTTCAAAATTGGCTACACATGAATAGTGAGGAAAATGCTCTGGCAAGCCATTGCCACTGGCTGTATCTGCAAAACTAATGGGGTGAAAACAAGTTACCAGATTTGGAAACAGATGCACAAAGGTATTTTGCTTTCACAAGCGCTGCAATTAATACAATCACTTGGTTTGGGTTGCAAAATGCCTTGTAATGTTCAAACCCCATTTTAGAAGAGAGAAAAGCTTTTCTTTTTTTAAGTTTGAGAGAAGAGAGAAAAGCTTTTCTGAGTCATACAATTTTATTTGTAACCCATTACAAAGTTTTGAAGGGGAATAAAAGGAGCCTTCCTTCCAAACTGAAATGGTTTGTGACTGCATTGCAATTCCAGTCACATACCATTAATAGTTACCAGTGGCGGCCTTCACAGGTAAGAATGGTGAGGCGGCGGTGCGCATGGTCGGGGGTCGGGGAAGTCGACATATGATGGGATAAGTAAAATTAAATTTAAAAAAATAAATAAAATCACTTACCTTGCACTTGCCGCATTGCTGAGTCAGTAAGTGGTTTTATTAATTTTAAAATTAAATTTTACTTACACAGTCATATGTTGACTTCCCCCCCACCCTGCCCAGGCTCCACCGCACCGCTCTTACCTGTGCCAGCCACCACTGTTAGTTACCAAAACCGCAAAGGAGGTGGTGACTGATTTGCAAAGGGGATTCTTTTGATAACCATGTTGGCAGCTTGTTGGGGGTAGATGCTTCCCGCAGTGGAACACATTTTGGGACCTTTTCACAAAGGCAAACTTAAACTTGAGTAAATCTACACTTGTAAGTTTACTCTAACACTTTTGAGCAACTTCACTTCTTTTGGCTATTTACCATTTACAAATCTATATTATTAAAAACTGTGGACTTGCATGACTCCTCCTCTGAAACAGGGATGGAGACAAATTTACTAGTGTAAACTTACCACTGTCAAAAATAGCAGCAGTGAGTCCAGCACCACACAAGGCCAAACACTGGTACTACAACATCCTCTCAAAAGAAATAATGGGGTAAGATACTTAAAATACAACCATATAGGAAATAATAATAATACATTAAATTAAATACCTTTGACTTTTGAAATATATATACAATAATTGAATGTTGAAATTTTAAATATGATTAAAAACATACCTATTAATAAAAAAAAAAGTATTTTAATAAACAAATTCATTAACAATAAATGTAGATGCAACTTTAGTTTGATAAAAAAGCATTACAATAATTTCCGTACATACATTATGTAATTTTTAATTCATAATTATTAAATATACACTTTTTACATTAGGTTATTGTTTTTGTTTACAAAAATATTAATTTAATGTGATATATTTAAATTAATTCAATTTGCAATTCAAATTAAGTTAACGTCTTTTTTAGTTTGCTCTACTTTTGAAATACATACGCAAAATTCAAATATAGCAATTCTTATCATAACAATGTATTTCATATATTACCAATATGGCAATCTCAGCCCCGTGGCAGAGGACCCCAATGGTAAAGTATAGGGAAAAGTAAAAAAAAGTATCCTAAACTTGATAATAAATTGTAAAAATAATAACAATAATTTATATTTTTAATTAATTTATCTTCTTTTAACATTATTTCCTATGGGGTTTTATTTGAAGTCATACCCAGTGGTGACTGCTAGGGAACTGTGGCAGGGATGTGGGGGGGTTAGAAAAAATAAAAGCAAAAATACAACTTACTTTCCGAACCCCGCCCGCCTCCTCTCCTCCATCCCTCTGTCCACGATACACAGAAGCAAACAGGTTCCCAGACTTCCCTAGCCAATAATGATGCTCCTGTCACCAGCATGAGAGCAGTGTCGCAATTGGTATAAGCGCCGTGGTTTGTCACTCAGACCTCGACTGGGAACCTGTGCATGTTATCCACCCAGGCTGTGCAATGCAGCCACGTAGAGAACATGCTTAGTGCGCATGATGGTTTTGCCGGTTCTAGATGTCCGGCCAAACTGTCATGCGCACTTAAGCGCACCAATTACTCCTCCCCCTGTTGGCTGTGTTGACAGCACATCCTCACCCCATAAAACTGCCTCAATATGTGAGAGGTCATGAGTGGTGCAGGACTTTCTCCTTCTCTGAATTGGATTACATATATAACCATTTTGGGTCTTTTCTGTCTATGTTATGTTACTATGTTACATGAATTTGAATTTGAATTTGAATTTGAATTGAATTTGAATTTGAATTTAAAATATTTATAGAGCGCAACGTACACCGAGCGGTTTCTTGGCGCTATGGAGTCAAAGTTAGCAGAGGAAAGGCAATGGATACTGGTGCAATGAAAGAAAGAAATAAAGACAGTTTACAGAGGGAAAGCCTGATTGAATAAGAAGGTTTTGAGATCTCTGCGGAAAAGAGAGTAGTGCTTGGCTAGCCGTAAGTGTTCGGGGAGGGAATTCCAGAAAGTGGGTGCCAGAGTTGAAAAATTGTCCCCTCCCCACTTTTTGCGCTTATAGCGGGGTACCTGCAAAAGAGATTGTGATGATGAGCGAAGCTCTCTGGCAGGGACATACTCCTTTATCAGAGAGGTAATGAAAGCGGGAGCTGAGCCCTGGCGCGCCTGGAAGACCATGCAGCCAGTTTTAAAGAGGGATCGCTCCCTGACAGGTAGCCAGTGGAGCGCCTTCAATAAAGGAGTTGAGTGATGAGAACGGGAAAGGCCGTACACTAGTCGGGCCGCCTGGCTTTGGACCAGTTGTAGCTTCCGTAGGCTGTACGCCGGAATGCCGTTGTATAGGGCATTGACGTAGTCCAGCCGGGAGATCACCAAGGTGGACATAATCAATTTAAGTGCCAGGGGAGAAAAGAAGCGAGAAACAGTGCGAATGGTACGAAAAGTGAGAAAGCAAGAATAGACAACAGAACTAATTTGTGAATGTAGGGTGAGATGGTTATTCATTTTAATGCCTAAGGTCTTGACTGTGGAAGAGGGAGTGAGAGGGGAACCAAATGAAGGGGGCCAAAATAAAGAGTTCCAGGGACTGGAAGAACCACCCGTGAGAACCAGCTCAGTTTTATCCGGGTTCAGCTTTAGATGGTTGTGGTTCATCCAGTCCCTGATAAAAATCATAATAGTCTGAAAGTTAGAAATAGAATAGGAGGAAGAGGAAAGATTGAAAATGAGCTGGAGGTCGTCCGCATAGTTATGTACGGTGACCTCCAGCTGCTGGAGTGCAAAGATTAAAGGATAGATATAAAGATTAAACAAAAGAGGGGAAAGAGAAGAACCCTGGGGAACACCACAAGTGACTTTAAGCGGGGTAGCCAGGAGATCCCCCAATCGGACCGCTTGGGTGCGGTCCCTCAGGAAGGACGATAACCAGACCAAGGCTGAGCCCCCGATTCCCGCCGCTCTGACACGTGAAAGCAAGATGGAATGGTCCACCGTGTCAAAAGCGGCGGAGAGATCGAGGAGCACCAGGGCCTGGTATTGATTTTGATCCATGCCCACCCTGAGGTTGTCGAGGACCGACACCACGACGGACTCAGTGGAGTGCCTAGGCCGGAAGCCCGCCTGACGATACGCCAGGCCCCCATTTGCTTCTACATGGGCGCTGAGTACCGATGTTACATGGCGCTCAAGCACCTTGCCCAAAAAGGGCAACAGTGAAATAGTGCGATAGTTGGCTGGGGCGGAAGGGTCCGCACCGGGCTTCTTCAGGATAGGCACTATTGTAGCAGATTTAAGTGCTGGGATCACAACCCCCTGGGCAAGGGAGCTGTTGAGAAAAGTGATCGGGGCTGGGTACAGACAGAATAAATCTGTTGGAGAATACGGGCCGGACAAATATCTGCCGGGGAGCCTGATTTTACCTTAGGAAGTATTGCCAAGAATATTTCTTCAGTAAGAAGGGGGATTGAATAAAGACAGCACTGGACAGTAGGAGGAATAGGATCAACAAAAGTAGGAGAGGGAAGTGGGATATTGATCTTGATGTTAGTAATTTTTTCCAAAAAATAAGAATTTAACGAATCATATAAAGACTGGGTAGGGGGAGGTTTAAGTGTGGCCCTGCCCGAAAAGGCTAGATCATGGATAATTGTAAAAATCTCTCTGGATTTATTCTCTGCCACCATAATTTTTGTTGAAAAGTAGGCGGTTTTGGCGCCTAATATGGCTTTTTTGTAGCCGCTTAATAGTGTGGAGTAATGGGTTTTCAGTAGAGGACAATAATCCCTTCTCCATTGCCTCTCAGCCCTCCGGAGGGTCAAGTTTTTTTCCTTCAGATCTTCACTGAACCACCGGTTTGACTCCTTAGGTCGTCTAGTTGAAATCCGGCATAGGGGGGCTACCGAGTCGCAGCCTCCAGCAAGCCAGGTGTTAATGGCAGTGGCTTGAGATAAAGAAGATAAGCCTGCCAGCTTAGGTGAAGATGTTCAGGAGAAAAGAATATAAAGAAGGGAGATCGGCACGATTCCAGTTCCGTGCCCAGGTGTTTTTGGCAAGCGGGGTCTTAATAACAGGGTTAAGGTGGAGGGAAAAGGAAATTAAGGCATGATCTGACCAGGGACATGGGGACACAGACATGGAAGAAACGGAGATATTAAGGGACCAAACCTGGTCTAACACATGACCGTGTATGTGTGTCGGGACATGTATATGAGGGACAAAATTTAAGGATTGAAGCGATTCAGTAAACTGTTTAGAGGAAGTACACTCAAGGGGGTCCGAGGGCCAGTAGTTAAAGTCGCCCAACACTAAGACTGAGGCGTAATTGACCGCCAAAGTAGCCAGTAAGTCCTGAAGGGCTGGCATGAACGAGGGTGAAGACTGGGGCGGGCGATACATAAGAAGACAAGTAAGCGGGGGGGAGAAGGCAAGAGAGCGAACCACAAGATGCTCAGTGGGGATAATAAGAGGGAAAGGAAGAAGTTGGAAATTGTACTCAGACCGGACAATGAGAGCCACGCCGCCCCCTGTCTTGCCCGCAGGGCGGTCTGCACGGATGGCCACATAAGAAGGAGGGAGAGCAGCCAGAAGAGAGGGCAGAGAGGATTCACAGAACCAGGTTTCGGTCAAGAATAGTATGTCAGGCATGTAAGTATCAAGCAGAACAAACAGCTCCTGGTGATGTCTGACCGCTGACCTGGTGTTGAGCAAAATGATGGATAGAGGAGAGGGGGAAGGAAAGGAACCAGAGTGAGAGGGAAACGGCGTCGAGCGTGCCAACAGTGGGGAAGGAAACTGGGGAGATAAAGGGTACTTATAAAGCGCACGGCTACTCCCTGGAGTGTCCCGGCGCTAGGAAAGGAGAAACCAGTGACAGAGCAGAGCAGGCAGCCCCTATGCCGCTGACCTATTGTGCAAAAAGCCACGTTTTTAATCTGCGTCTAAAGCTGAGGAGGTCCTGCACCTGACGCAAGGCTGGAGGCAAGTTATTCCAGAGCCGAGAAGCTGCCACCTGGAAAGAACGCCCACCCAGACCAGAGAGGGAGAACCTTGGGATCTGTGGGAGTAGCTGATTTGAAGACCTCAGAATTCTAGATGGAACATAGTGCTGGCACCTGTTTCTCAATTAAGAGATCCCAATATTATGGAAGTCCTTATAGGCCAGCACCAAGGCCTTGAAATGTGTCCTCTTTCGTAGAGAAAGCCAATGCAAGGACTTCAGGTGGGGAGTTATGTGTGTCCTGAGGCCCACCATAAGTATGGCTCTAGCAGAGGCATTTTGTACCACCTGTATGCGGCCAAAAAGATAGTCAGGAAGGCCGACATAAGGAACGTTTACATAATCAAGGCGGGACAAAATCAGTGCTTGTACTACTGTTTTCCTATGGAAAACTGGGAGTAGTGGGAGGAAGTTTCTCAGCATTTTCAGTAGGCCAAAACATGTACCAGCCACAGTCTGAACCTGGGATTTCATGGACATATCCGCGTCCAATTTTACCCCCAAGATTCTTAACAGTAGTGGCGGAGGTAGCAGGAGGGGACATGTTACGTGGTCACCATTCACGCCACTTTTGCCCCAGATTGTGACAAAAGAAGATAATTTCTGATTTCTCAGAATTACACAATAGTTGATTCTGTGTTAACCACTCAAATACTGCTGACAGGCAGCTGTTTATCTCGTTCCTGTTTAGGGCCTCGTCCTTACCGCACGTGAACAACAGTTGTGTATCATTGGCGTATGATATTATTTTGGTGCCGTATTGTTCTGCCAACGTCGCCAAGGGGGCCATGAACACATTAAACAGAGTGGGGCCTCAAAATAGTTCCCTTTGGAACACCTACATAAAGTGGAAGAATAGGGGCCGAGAAGGGGGGAGACCATACTGTTTGCTGATGATTTTCCAGATAAGATGTAAACCACTGGAGGACCGTGCCCCCTATATCACATCTTTGGAGTTTACCCAAAAGGAGGTTATGCGGCACGGTATCGAAAGCTGCAGATAGGTCCAGCAGTATCGGAACTGTCATCCCTCCTTTATCCAAAGAGGTTTTAATGGATTCAGAAATTTCCAGAAGGGCGGTTTCAGTACTAAAATTAGCAGGAAACACAGTTGGTCTCCACAAAATCTGCGACAACCTTATTTACGTATTTCTCCAAGACCTTGGAGAAAAAAAAGGCAACAACGAAATAGGCCTGTAGTTGCTGGCTACAAACGGGTTGGCGGAAGATTTTTTTAGAAGGGGGGTAATTTTCCCGTGCTTCCAACTGTTCGGCATCACTCCTTCGTGATAAATTTATAGGTACAGTTTGTGAATAGGACTGGGCTTACTCTTTTGTAGGTGGGATGAATGTCTCACACTAAACACCTTCCAAAATCTCCATTAACGCCTTCTTATTCCTCTTCTTTAATAGTAAGTATTTTCTTTTTTCCATCTACTCCCCATTCACTGCTACATTTACTAATAAAATGTATATTTATATGTGCAAATATTCGCTGTCGGGCAGAGAGCTCTGCGCAGAAAAAGATAGAATAGCCATAACCTCCCTACATGGGTTTGAGAATAGCGTTTTGTAGTAGTACGTTAGTAATACTACTGAAATGTACTACAAAATGGAGGGTGTGAAAAGGACCTTTTATTTTTAAAAGCAACAACAGTTTAATAAAATAATGTAAGGCAAAGCCACTTTTCGACGTCTAATAGAAACTCTATTTTCCATGGTCCCAAAAAAGCACAAGCAAACCAATACCTTGCTTCATAACCACATACAGTAATAGTGATCAGTAAATATTGAAAACTCTGAAAAAACACTGGTCCCTCCTCACCTACAATTCAACCTTTCCTTTACTGAGCTATAGACGAGCACTGAATCTGAAACACAAACTAGCTCCTTCTTTTCTAAATGATACATCTACTTTCCTTCAACCACATAAAGGCTTTCACACCTGCCGGAACTATTCAACTTGTAAGTTGGGAACATCAAGAACAAAGGACCGGACATTCAATGGTAACATCTTCACAATACAAGACTTCTTAAATTGTGAGAGCAACAATGTGGGTTATCTAACAACTTGTCGTTGTCACCAACATTATATTGGAAGCACTACTAGACCACACAAAACAAGGATACAGAAACATTATCGAAACATCTATAAGGATGATCCCAAACTACCATTAGTTGACCATGTCTTGACACACCATCCGCACCAATGAACCTTTTTATTCTGTGGCTTACTCAAAGTAAGACTGAATCAATGCAGAGGAGATGTGAAACTAAATCTATGCCAAGAAGAAAGTGCCCTAATATTTTGTTTTGACACATTAGAGCGTGGCTTAACCCGTTTACCGTGGCACGAATTCTGCCGCGGTGCGGGCAAAATAATGAGTGGGCGGGGTTCAGACGGACCCCACCCATCCTCCGCACATGCCCACTGTGACATCGGAAACACATGGAAGGGGTCAAAAAATTTTGCGCAATAACACTAACGGCTCTCGGTGAATTAGACATGAGCTAGTCTGCAATGTTTGGATGTTCTAATCAGCAATTAATCACCAAAATGAAGCTATGCCTATGATAGCTCAATGCTGAACTATCATCGGCTACTCGATTTGATTAAATTATTTGCCTTTATTTGATCTTCCAAAGACAGATCATGCACTAGTACCATACATATTAAAATCATCTACAATAAAAAAAACTTTGATAACTTGCATTTAAATGAATAACAATGCTTAGATCTTAGTTTAGACGCTCAAGGTTAGAATAGCAGCATGATAGGGGATTTAGCAGCATGATAGGGGATTTAGATTAATATTCACATCATGGTAGGAGACCAAGAATTCATGATATAAATAAATATATAAACGTTAATATTAAAATTGCATACTGCTTCTTTGTACTAAATTGCTTTTGAAAAAACGAGCACCTGAGAAACATCCTTGAATTGCAATTGAAAAAATAGGGCAGCTTTGCACTTATAGAATTTATATCTATCTAACAAAGGTAATAAAAGCCTCCTTGTAGATGGCAAATAGTATCGACAAAAAAATACAAAATGTAATAGAGTTTGACAAGATTGCCCATCACATGGACAGGTACCAATGGTTGCTGAGGAGTATTGGCCTACCAGGAAACATATTAGCCAGCGGAAGGAGCCTAACCTAAATCTAATTCAAACAAATGTCCACAACCAAGAGCTAAGAAGCCATCTTTGGTAGATTTTAGCCGTGGAATTTCCAAGCCGCGGGTGCAAGACAGACAATCTCGAATGACTGCCCGGTTGAGTTCAGAATCTTTATTAGCCCAAATTGGTCAACAGAGAACCAAAAGGGTGGCATTATTAGTATCCTGCACATACTCCATACCTAGCTTCTGGTGCAGGGAAAAATACGGGGCCGAGGGAGGAACGCCTAATAACTGGTGGCAGAATCCATTCTCCCCCATTTGCATAACAACAACATCCCTGCATCCCCAAATACCCATTCCATTCGTTAGAACTGGCAAAACATTTCCAATTATATCTCTGCAGGATCGGTGCAACAGTTTTACATTGGGCATGTCAAGTGAAGAAGTAGTTACTATTGCTCGAGTATAGTGAATTATCCTATTTTTTATAAAAGTTGCACCCACCATCAAACTCCAAACCCAGGTATGAAAACAAACTTACCCTGTCTAATTTTTTAACATCCATATTTAAGGTGCAGGTTTTTGTATTTATCTGGCTACATACCATTGTAAATGTTTTCATAAGATTATTCTCCAGGTCCAGGTCTCTCATAAATCTAACAGAGCTAAAAAGTAGGCTCTTTATGCCGTTGGCAGTCCGTGCCAGGAGAACTGCATTGTCAATGTATAAAAGTGTGGGCACAGCCTTTTGCTCCAAATACGAAATGTCCACCAGACAGATACCAATGTTCTATTCAAATCATTTGTATAGAAAAGAAAAAGGATTGAGGCAAGGACACATCCCTGGCACACCCCATGCTCAACTCTGAAAAGTACTGTGCATTTGCCAGCATTGCCAAATCTTGCAGATGCTGTGGTATCATAGTGTAGGACTCTTAAGAATGAAACCAAGCCCCCATCAACACCCATGCTCTCTAAAATAGACCACATCTTAGATCTACATACATAATTCAAGGCACTAGACAAGTCCATAAATGCCAAATGAGTAGAGATACCCTTGGCATAGATATATATATATATATATTTTGCCACAATTAGATGGAGATTGAGGCACTGTTCAATAGTCCCAAGTCCCTTTCTTAACCCATACTGACTTGGGGCAAGTATGTTATTTTTATTCATCCAGTCGAGAAGACGGCCCACACTACTCTCTCAATGATTTTGTCTGTGGAGTCCAAAAGAGATATCAGGCTATAACACTTTACATTGTGAACATTTCCTTTTTTTATTAAATAGGAACAACTGTTGAGGTGCGCCATGAAATAGGCACACCCAAACAACAAACAAGTTGAATACACAGGTGAGCACAAGGGTCCAAATCCCCAGGACCCCCAGAATAAATCAAAGGGGGGCACCGAACAGTCCTAGGGCCGTCTTACACCGGCTGTCTACAATTGCTTTAGGTACCTCTTCCTCTCAAAAATCAAGTTTTGACAAAAAGGAATTATCCATCTGCACTTTTTCAACTACCCTGTTATCAGTAGCATACATCCCAGAGAAATGCACCGCCAAGCCTCTGCTGTAATATGGACTGTTACTTTGTCTTGGGAGATTAAGCTGACTGGAATACCTTCCAAAAGGCTTGAGGATCATTAAGTTGTCAAGCGTTAACTATAGTCTCCCATTTCTCCTCCTTCAAGGCCAATTTCCTTTTCTGTAATGAGTGTTAAAAAATCTATCTGCTGGCTATCATAACACACAGGTCTCTAGGGGATTGCTTTCAAGCCCAAAGCAAGGATTCATTTGCGATCTGCACTCTTTGTCAAATAAGGGTTTAACATGAAGACATGGCTGGACAGTAGGTCTAGATAACATCCCTTTAATCCATGTTAAAAGGTTCGTAAAGTGATTTAATATAAGAGACGGATGTCATACAATTGCAACAGTTCACCAATATTTTACTATTACAGACAACCTGGGACATAATATGCTTCGGATTCGCAGATCACCAGACCACTCTGCGCCCTGCATCATTCACAGTTAAAACTTGGGGAGGCAAAGACTTATGTTTATGGCGCATTTTCAGGACTGTTACTTGCAGTGCAATTGGATTGTTGTCACTCTCAATCTGAACAAGTACCTCACTGCTAATAATGGTTAATGACATACTCTGGGAGGTAAAGACATAATCTATTGTGCTCCCAACACCCCTCCCTATAAAAGTTGGAATTTCTAAGCAAGCAGGATTGGGAACCTTATTGGCTAGACCCCGCTCAGCCAGCAGAGAAAACAGGACATGAACCCTAGCGTCCATAGCTTTGTGATCAGCTTCTCAGGCAAATGGACCAGAAATTATTGGTGATGAAGAAGGCGGGTTCCCTAGATTGGCATAAGAGTCACCTGTCACTAGCAGGTTTAAGGGGCTTTCTGCCCGAGCCTCCTTTTCTACTAGCAAATCAATTACAGAGAACAAATCACAGAAGTTACAGTCACCCTTGCTAGAAAAATTATTATATACCATATATACCCAATACCATTCCTGCAAAGGCAAAAAGCCTGTGCCTCCCCCTGGTCTAGAAGCAGAGGTAAAATAGAACAACCAATATTTATTTAAACCAGGCTGACAGAGCTCCTTAAGCTTGTCAAGCAGGTGACGGTGCTGCTGGCAGGCTAAAACACAGATATCCATAAAATGCTACTCCTTTCAGTTCCCAAGTTTCCTGCATAAAAACAATATCATAATCTAGAATGAGGGATTTCCAACCTTCAATTAAAACATTTGAAGCTAGGCCTGCAACATTCCAGCTTAAAAAAATGTATACAAGGTTGATGTTCACCACCTTCTACCACAGATACTCACACTTCAGTATAAATAAAGTCTAAGGAATTGTCTATTTGGTGCAGTTGGCCTATCTGTACTAAGAGCTGGATTAGCCAAATGCTATATAAAAAAAAAGTGGCAGGATTGTAACCAGACTAGTTTTGACTATTCCAGCTCTTGCTAGACACAATATTTCAGTTACAACAAATGGCCCAACCCCCCCCCACACATCTTACCAACAAGATCTCCTTAGAAAAGTTCAAATGGCCACAGACTTTGAGGTTCAACAAGTATATGATTTTGTTCATGAGGCCTCTTGTATATTCTGAGTTGCCAGTAGAGAGGCTGGGATCATCAGCTAGGATGATTACATTGGGAGAAGACACAGGAGGAAGGTCAATCACAGGAAGGGGGACCAGACGGGAGGCACATCTTTCTGCCTGCTTGGTAACCTGCTTATCTGTTGAGGAATGCACTTCATTGCATCGTATAGTGTTGTTTAGTTCTGGACCAACATCAGGGTCAGAGACTCGGTTGTTAGCAGCCCGCCCACCCCCATAGTTAGAGGTCTGAGCTGATAAAGTTTCTGGGGAGCACTGGGTTTCCTACAAGCAAGTAATTACCCTAACATCTGATGGCTTGCCAGGTTAGCCTCCATATGTGCAAGGCGATCAATGATACGACTCAATTTAAAATCCAGCAAGTCACCCATATGATTCTTAAGGGCTTTAATGTTTCTTCTATAATAGCACAGGCATTTCCTCATCACAAGACCTATTAATGGGCGCAGGTTTTCCCTTTGCTCCTGGAAGTTTATTTTTACCGGTTTCACAGCTTTCCTCCTACACTTAGGTTTTGGACCACTTTCTGGGTCAAAATCTTGGTCTGAGCCGAATATACAAGTAGAATTAAACTCAATTGCTTGAACTTTTGCTGGTACGTGCGGAACTCCACCTGGACCAACTGGCAGATCACTGTTAGTTTGACCTTTCTCCCCAGAGTAAGCATAGACAGTTCGAACAGCTGATGGGCTTGGTGCAGGAGTGCTAAGTAGACTCAAGAAGGAAAGCTCAGGGAATCCACCAAAGGTTGACCTGGGTGGAGGGTAAGGATGGGGCAAATTCCTTCAAAGTGAGGGAAAGACATTATTCCACCAATCTAATTTCATAGGAAACCATATCCATGGCCCGTGTCAAATAGTTATCAATCGTGGAGCAAGAGTGTGGTGGTGGGACTCATATACACGGCAGCAAAACAAAATATAGTGGGGAAAACAGGTGGCGAGCCAGGCTGCAAAATCAGTGAAAGCATATAAAGCACACAATACCGCTGTAGGCATGACCTTGTCCCTGTTGATAAGGATGCAAAACTTAAAAGGGGTGGCCCAGCCCAGCCTATTCCGGGCTATGATGGGCTAAGATGGGCCCGTCTTGGCCCGGTCTTTGCCCCTACCAAGACCAAGCATGCCTAAGCATGTCCCGTGCTGCGGCAAGACTCTCATCAATTTATGGTACTCCGGCACCTGTCAGCAAATGTTCCGGCCCCTCTTCCGGCCAAGTGAACAGCAGGAACTGTAGTCCCCTGTGGAGATGGTGCTACGAAGAGGCGAGTGTCTCGCGCTGCGGGATGACTAGTGTCAATATATGACTCCTGTCAGCAAACGTTGCGTCCCCTCCACCGGCTGAGTGAACAGCGGGAACTGTGGTCCCCTGTGGAGATGGTACATGATGCAGTGGCTACTAATTAAGTAGGGAGCAACTATGACCTCGATGCAAAATACTTTACCTATCAATTCTCTATATGTACTCTATCTACATTGTGAATACAAAGCATAAGACTACTTTTTCCCTGTGACTCAATTTGGGGGCAAAGTATAACTTGCATCCATCATGACTAGGGACAACCTTTTCACTGGGGTAATGTTATTACTACCAGCCTATTTAGAACACCATGTAGTAGACTCGGAGATTATGGAAAGAGGACAGGCTTAATTTGCCTAGCGTGCTATATAATTCCCATTCAATGAGAACATGCTCCCTGAAGACTCCTTCTCCTTGAACCATATGTTTAAGCATCAGGATATATTTCAGAATACCGTGCTTTCCCTAGACTGCCATAAAGATTACATTAGACTTATAACACAACCTTCTTATCAAAACGTTTTTAAACCTTCTTTCCCCCACTAGACTTTAACAAGTGATTCCCAATGTCGTAAGCAGAATACGGAAACAAGTAAGATACACCGCTCCCCTATGGCTGAATGGTTATCCTGCTTCGGGTTTGTTAATACTTTCAAATATTATAATATATTAGAAAACTTTTTCAAACAAATGAAAAGAACTAAGCACATCTAGAACATTGGGGCATATTATCAAGACAGGCGATACAATTATCAATAATGGGCTTGATAATATGCTCTATGGAATCCCAAATGAAGCCCATGTTAAATGTGAAGGACATCTAACATGGGCTTCAATTGGAATTCCATAAAGCATATTATCAAGCCCATTATCGCTGTTTTAGCGGCAGTTTTCTGCCGCTAAAACGGCGATAATTTTATCACCTGTCTTGATAATATGCCCCATTGTTTTTTAACACTCTGGCAAAATGCCAAAGCATTGCGCCTGAATATAGCACAGTGATCATACAAGGGAGGAGAAAGAGTGAATTACAGCCTTTTCATAGTCTTAGAGTTAATTATTAATGGCCTTAACAGTCACTGAATTAGACTAAGTTGCACTCCAAGATACGCAGCACGTGCGTTTTCTTGATTTACGTTACCCACAGACTTGTGGATTTGTCAGATTAATATAGATGCCCACGGGGGCGTGGCTAGCGCCCGACAACGATGGCGGCTCCTCCTTAGCTCTCCCGGGAGGCGCGGAGAATGGAGAGCCCGGCGTGACTCCTGCCACCGTTATTTTCCCCGAATTTTGGAGATTAGGACGTCGGACGTTATGGTGATCTAGGGGGGCACCCTTGGTCATCCTTCTGAAGCCTCTCTAGGACTGTTTCTGCCAAGTGAGTGTTGCGCTCGTTTTCGGAGTTGCGGCCGCCATTTTGTGGTTCCGCCGACGGAGCTTTGCTCCTAGCGGTTCCACATTGCAGCGAGTCTTTATAATCATAACTATTGCCGCCTTATCCTCCAGCCAGAGCACTGGCATGCTTCACTCAATTGCTTCAAAACTATGGCTTTGCTGAACTTAGCGTTTTCCTCATGCGCTTTAGACACTATCGTTTAATGACGCTGCAGCCATTTTCTCCTCAGCGCTGACGCAGCCTACCAACCAGCTCCATGGAGGTTGCTCATTCTCCTGGAATAGGCGCTTGTAATGTTACATGCTCCTCATTAATAGCGCTCATTTTGCTTCACAATTACTTTTCAAGATTGAAAGGGTTATTGTTCCTCAAGTACCTTTTTTGTCACAGTGGACATATTGAAGTCACTCTGCATGCATATCTGTTCTCATTGTTATCTCCATAACATTTATGCCCTAATGCCTTTATAAGCTTAACAGAATACTTTGCTTTATTATATGTTCTTTTCATGAAGTGCTTTTCTCTTTTACATTGGCTAACATGTATTTAAATGACTTCTATTAATGGTCCACTTAATACCAACTCTATTCTACAGTATTAAGTTATATTGCAATCGCATACCTGTGATGTTATCCTTCGTTCTGAGGATATTTGTTTCTTTTTGGCATTTATGAGTTACCACGTCTATATTGCAGAAGTTATTTTTGAATTCATTAGCTCTGCTTTAGTGGCACCTTTACCTTGGTTCCTAGGTCTCATTTTTTCTGTTATGTTCCACTCATACTTATATTCTCATTTATATTAGAAAGCCTCATTTGGTCGCATACCTGTTATATTATTTCGTAATTGACTGTGATTGTAATTGTGCGATATTCTTGTACTCATTTATTTACTCCATGGGTAGATTGTCTAAGGATCTTCGTAAGCCTTCTCCAGTTCCACGTAAATTTCTCCTTCATACAAGTTCTAGATATCAGTGTCTCGAGATGGATGAATCCCTTGACACCTCTTCTAAAAGCTCCTCCTCATCTTCCGCTCCACAAACGGTTGGCGCTACTAAAGGTTTTATCAAAAGACTGAAAAAGTATCCGCCTTCTCCACCCAAACAACCTTCCCCTGTGACAAAGGACATTATTTTGGAGGGAATTAGAGCCTTGCGCCCCTTCATTGAGGAAACTAAAACTACTCTTCAGTTGTTATCTGACAAGTGGTCAAATGTCGATGAACGTGTTACTCTTCTGGAACAAATTGTTGCTGATCTCACTTCTTCTGCTTCCAAAGTTGATCCGCTCTGTGCACAAGTTTCAGCTCTTCACAAACAAATTGAAAACTTGGAAAACAGGAATAGGAGAAATAATCTCCGTATTTACGGCCTTGCGGAAAATTCAGAAGGTACCGAAGCCCTTGCTTTTTTCAAATCATTCTTGCCGAAACTTATTCAGTTACCTGATAGCATCAATCTCAACATATAAAGAGCTCACTGCTTAGGTCCTCCTCCTGATATGCTATCTAACTCTACTGTCAAAAGGCCGAGAGGTATCATCATTTACTTCCTCGAATATACTGATCTCCTAACAGTTCTATCAGCATCCAGAGCCATGCCTCGAATCACCTGGTCTGGAAATACTCTTTTCTTCTCACAGGATTATGCAAAGTCCACTGCCGATCGTCGTAAACAATTTCTTTCACTTAGACCACATTTGCGTTCTATGGGAGTGCGATATGGGCTCTTTCACCCTTGCCTTTTCAAAGTGACTTTTAACAACAAAACTACTACTTATGATGATCTACTAAAGCTAAAAAGTTTCCTCTACTCTCATAGTGATGTTACAATGGATACTGCTGCTTCATCAAGTTCTAAATGATTATCTTTACATGTTGATCTTGTATTTTTGCATCTTTGTTCTCTTCTCAATTGTTCTCTATGATTGTTATGTCTAGCCATTGTCTCTAGTTGTTTACCTGCACCATTTTTATATTCTTATTGTTAAGCTTTGTCCTTTTTTCCCCTTTTACACAGATTTTTTTCCTTCACGTTATTTCCCATCCTCATGTCCTTGGAGTCCGTTGCGGTTGTCCTCCTTCCCTGCCTTCCCTTTGGAGCTTAGGACCCGTCATTGTTCTATGTGGCCTCTATACTTCCTCCCCCTCTTGTATGTTCTCAACAATATGTAAGTTGTTTATTCTTCTCATTATTCCATTTTGTTCTCACATTTCTTTCCTTTTTCTTCTCATGTTCCTACTGTTCTCAATTTTCTTCTTACTATATTGTTATTCATCTCACATTCTATTTCTTTCTATTGCACTAGTCTTATCATCTTCCTTCATATTCTCTTACTTTTCTCCCTTGCTTTTCTTTTTTTCTTCTCAGTTTCCTCCTTCATCATATAACTGGCTTCTACTTTGTTTTCTCCTTTGTTTCTTATGGAACTACTTTTTTTGTTTGGTCTTTGATGATTCTTCTTAAAATTCTTATATGCCTTAACTGTTTTTATTCTTCAAATTTGTACCTCAACTGGTTTTTGATATATTTTTCTAACCTTTTTATATGCCTTTAAAAATTATATCTTGGAATGTTAGAGGTTTGCACTAACCAATCAAACGACAGAGAGTATTAACTCACTTAGCCAAGCTAAATGCAGATATAGCCTGTATACAAGAGTCGCACCTCTTAGCAGATGAATCTGTTAAACTGAAGAGGGGTTGGGTGGGTGAGGTCTATTTTTCCCCAGGTGATGGTAAGCGTAATGGAGTCCTGATTTTGTTTCGAAAATCTCTTCCCATCAAGTTAATAACGCATTGTACAGATAATTCAGGTAGATGGGTGTTAGTGAATTTTATTTTAGATAATGTCCCCATTTCCATTTTAAATATTTATGCTCCAGCGACTGGTGATGCCTCATTTTGGTCCTCCTTAGCACCGCACATTACACAACATTATGTTGATAACTTTATTCTTGTAGGTGATTGTAATAAAGTTTTTGACCCATTTCTGGATAGACACTCGTCTAGTCCTTACATTCCTCACATATCACAAAAATCCTTCACACAACTTATTACACAATATAAACTTATTGATGCATGGAGACTTTGCAATGCCACTTTGCGAGAATACTCTTTCTTTTCACCCCCTCATCAAACTCAATCCCGATTAGATTATTTTTTTATTTCACATCACCTTACCCAATCCCTTATCTCTTCCGACATTGGCTCCATCTTAATTTCTGATCATGCGCCAGTTTCTATCAACTTTAATGTATTACAAAAGCATATTCCCATTAAAAAATGGCGTTTTAATAACGTTCTCCTTCTTGACTCACAATTTGTTTCTTCCTTTACATCCTTTTTTCATGAATATTTTTTGTTTAATCAAACTGATGAAATCCAATTCTCTGTAGTGTGGGATGCTTTTAAAGCGTCCGCTGGAGACTTTATCATTAGTTATGTTTCTCGCAAACGGAAGACAGCTCGACAATCCACTAATGACCTTCTCTCTACGATTAAACGATTAGAGCATTCATACTACACCTCCAAATCTAAAGATTGCTTAACTGAACTCATTGCCACTAAACTTCAATTTAATAAAGATTCTACATATAACGCCTCTAACTTTCTCTTAAAGTCTAGCGCTAAATTCTATGGTGTTCAAAATAAGGCTGGGAAATTGTTGACCAATTATTTGAAGGTAAAACAAAATAAAGTTAATATTGACTCCATTTAAGGTCGGGACGGGTCACTAAAACATATGAGTGATGAAATCCTACAAGAATTTCTAAATTTTTATGAAACACTATATTCCTCCGAGTCAGTTTCCTCTGAGCAATCCATTTCCCAATTTTTGTAAAAAATGTCTTCACCTTTCGATACTCCTCCAGATCTTTCATCATTAGAATCTGACCTTACACAAAAAGAACTCCTTCAAGCACTTAAATCTCTCAAACATGTGAAAGCCCCGGGCCCAGATGGTTTTACTGTTGAATTCTTTTCTCACTTTTCAAAATTACTTATTCCCAAATTACATACTCTCCTTTCCACTTTTTTTCAATCTGGTTTTGGTACATTTTCTGACGCTCTCATTTGCATTATCCCGAAACCAGGTAAAGATACAGAGCACTGCAAAAATGATCGTCCTATTTCTTTAGTTAATATTGATTACAACATTTTTTCAAAAGCGTTAGCCTTGCGTTTAGAATCATATTTACCCAATCTTTTAGGAAAAGAACAATCCGGCTTCGTTAAAGGCAGACTGCTGGCGGATAATACTAGACTATTTTTTGATATTCTTTCTAAGACCTCGCATTCCTCTCATCCTCTTGCAGCCATAGCTGTGGACGCTGAGAAGGCTTTTGAAAGGGATTGGATGGTCATATCTTTTTAATACTTTAAAGTGGTTCGGTTTTGGCCCAAACATTTCTACCCTGATTTCGCTTTTATATTCTCACCCTAGAGGGGCAATTTCGGCGAATGGCGGTTTATCTTCTTATTTTTTCCTCAATAGAGGGGTTAGACAGGGATGCCCACTTTCAAATTTTTTGTTCAATCTTGCTCTAGAACCTTTTTTATTAAGGATTCGTCAAAATGATAAAATACATGGTTTTAATTTTCATAAGTCTGATAAGTCTGATATTAAGATTGTAGCTTATGCAGACGATGTGTTATTATTCCTCTCCCATCCTACTACATCCCTTCCTGCATTTTTAGGTGAAGTTAACTCTTTTGCACACGTCTCTGGCTACAAATTAAATAAAGATAAATGCAAAATCTTACCCCTTACTAAATTTACTTTCAAAAATGATTTTTCTGATTCGGGTTTTACTTGGCGCCCCAATTCTATTAAATATTTGGGTCTTCATTTTACATCTTCCCTTTCGGGTACGGTTACTAGATGTATGGACGACTGTATACAAAAGCTGACTACTCTCACTACCAAATGGCATCCTCTATATTTGTCATGGTGGGGGAGATTAGATACGATAAGATGATGCTCTCTCCTATTGTCCTATTTACAATTTCCAACATACCATTTGCTATATTCCTGAAGCACTTTAAGAAAATTAATTCCATTTGTTCTACCTTTTTGTTGGGACATAAAAAACCTTGTATGTCTTTATCCAAATTAATGCGTCCTAAAAAAGAAGGTGGGGTACATTTTCCAAATTTTTCTTTATATCATAAATCCTTTTTATTCAAGCATTAAACTGGATTTCAGATTCCACCTCATCCTCTCCCCTCTGGTTGGCCTTAGAAGTCTCTTTCATATCTCCTTTTTCATTCAAGGAATATCTTATGTTTTCTCGTAAACCCCAATCCTTATCTACGCCCATTCTTAAATATGCTTCCAAAATCCTTCCTAGCCTTCCTATTACATCCTTTTTTGATCAACCTATTTGGCATAATACATCTATTTTAATTAACAATAAACCGATTTTTGGAAATCGTGGAGATCACGTGGCATTATTTGGGTACATCAATTATTCCATCACACTCAGACTATTTCATTTTCATTAGCTGCCTCTTCTTTTCATTTACCTCCTACTTTCCGTGCTAAATACTCGTTATTGACACTTGCACTGCAACTTGCTAATGATGCTTTTCTTGTTTCTTCTCCCCCCTCATGTCACATGCTATCTGACACACCTTCACTAAGCTCTTTACTTCTTAAACATTCCAAAGCTTCAAAAATGTATGCACTTCTTCATACTTTACCCTCACCTCGCATGAAAACCAAAACAGAAGAAGCCTGGGAAAGGGATTTTGAGGTTTCTTGGCCCACTGTTATAGGACAAATTGTGGTTGAAGATTCGTAAATCTTCCAGAGCTGCTACTACAACTCAGACACTATTTTTTATTTGTAACCGTCTATTACTACCACCACTTATTCTTAGTAAACAATATCCGAACGCCCCCGACACATGTTGGTCCTGCTCCTCACCATGCGCAGATCTATTTCATATGCCTTTCAATTGTCCCCTTGTTCATAATTTCTGGGTGCAAGTCTGGTCTCAAATTAACAAGATTTTTTCTTCCACTCATCCCTTTTCTATCTCTCACATTTTCCTGGGGAGTGCTTCTCCTATTTGGGATCATTGTACTTTCAGGGTTAGAATAATTGACTTATTATTGGAAGTAGTCTTTCAACAAATTACCAAAAATTGGAAAGATTTTACTAAAATATCTTATCAGGCTTGGTGGTATGCTGTTTGCTACAATCATAGATTAGTTACAACTTTTGTTTATTCCTTGATTCTAGCTACAAAAAGAAGAGAATTGTGGAGTCCAGTTACATTATTTTTTGATTTGAGTGCTAAGTGTTCTCTGTCCTTATCTCCGTTGCAACAAGAAGTTCCTAAACCTCCATAACTTCCTGTAATTTATTAGATGTACTTCTCTCATTTTCACTCTCTTATTTATATTGCATATTTATTGTGTCCTTCATTGCTCTATAATTTACCAGATGCCAGTTTTGTTTACAGCCATTCTTAATTTTTGATGTTTCTTTTTATATTTTGTAATATTACCACTACCTATCTTGTTGTAATATCATATTTGTCATTTTCATTGACTTATTTTTGCAAACCTTTATTTTATTTCTTTCAATAAAATCTTTTCTGAACTAAAAAAAATATAGATGCCTACGAGTCTTAACTGTTTTACATCAACCAGGCATTGGGATAGAAATGTTATCTCATAACAAATGAGAGAAGTGTCTCCGTCATTTCAATAGTTTTTCGGCTTAATCCTCCCCAGCTACTATATTGTCAGAATGCACCTTAATACCTAGACAAACTTGGCATTTCCTAACATCCAAACTATGTTTAAAATATCGACATGCTGTATCCTTCCGTAAAGGCCCCTCGAGCCTCCCGGACTACTGGTAGCTTATTCATAGGTCTCTCATAATAGTAAAATGCTTTTACGGACATTATGGGATTACGAAAAACAATGCATATCAGGCCTCACTTCTCCATGATCAAGTATTAATCCATCAAATTTCTGTTGCCCTGAGGCCTTAATGTTTTCTTTTGAAAAATCTTTTTTTTTTAAATGAACAAAATTGTCATGTACCATTGTAAGAATCTGAGCATGACTTTTTGACTTTTGGAAGGAGCTTGATATGACTTATGATCTGACAACTGTAATATATTTTTATTTAGATATGTACACTATTTAAAGTGTTCTTTAGGGAAGCTGTAAAGAGATTTATTATTATTTCCTTCAAGGTATTTATTTAGGGATGACATTAACTCCTGGTATTTGTTGCACATATCTTTTCTGATAGAATAATCACTGATTTAATGACTAATACACACTATTGCTAAATATTTCATCATAGCATGAGACTTGTCTATCCCTTCCTCTTGATGTTGCCTCTTCTAAGCGCTGTCTTTGCTCCCACGTAACACACGGAGTCCTGTCAGCACTTTGAGACTGAATCTTTGGTAATTCTTTATTGCTCCTTTTCTCGCCTTTTGTACCAAAGGAGCTTACTAAAATACATCAAATGCACTCTATTTTCATTCCCAAATACATTGATTGAGGAAACCACCCTACTTACTGTAAAAGGACAAAAATCTGTCCTTTCACTTTTCATTTTTGGTGATGGTCACTTAGGATCAAAATCTAATCTTTCTTTTTGTCATTATTTTATCTCTCCAATTTTCACAGCCTTGAGAAAGCCCCAGACATAACAGCCTGAGGGGGTGAAATACGTCTTTGGAATATGGAATTACTCACCTTGAAAATAAAAGTGAATATCAAACAAAAATGGATGCTATTCAGGTTTCATACTGCAGGGGAAGCCACTCCTACTTCCCTTTCAATTTGCAAAATGTGTCTGAGTAGTTTGCAATCACTTTTTGTAATATACCTTTACTACAGCTGGACCTTGGTTTGCAAAAAACCCTCCATTCTAAATGTTAGAATTGCCTAGAAATATATTTACATTTTAATGTTACGTATATAATGTTGGAAAGAGGGTTATTGATGGGGTAAGTATGCACCTACCACTAGTAATAAGGCCACCAACACGGTATAGGGTCCAGTAAAGGTCTCAGTAAATTAGCCTCTTACTCAGCAATTGGTAGCTGAAAACGAGAAGTCAGGCCTAACTTAGGAGACAGGTGTGTAAAGCAGTTAAAACACCAATAGAATACATAAGTAAGGCACCAAGCACAATAAAAATCCAAATCCAATTTAATCAAGTAGAATATATTTTTAGGAACAATTAGACATCAAAACGATAAAACATCCAATGTAGGGAACCAGAGATAAGAATTTTTTAAGATTAAACACTTTCTAATGCTGAAAACCATATGGCACCACTTTGGGAGATCTGGTCGTGCTTGACCGGCACAAAGTCAAAGTTTGAGGCCAACAACGAAGGAGCCCTGGTTAAATAATATAAGCGGGAGGTCTTGGTCAAAATTTCACACTTGGATGTTTTTCAGGAGCTAAGCACTTTGTCAGGCCGGATTCGGTGTAAGTTTGCCAGCTGGACATTCTGCAAGGCCATGGTCAAATCCTGGAAGTCTGGAGCTCCGGAGCTTGCAGCAGGATGAACCAAGGCCAAATCCTTAAAAGGCCACTGGACGCACTCCAGTATGGGGAATCTTAGTGGAGATGATGCAGGTGGGTTGTTCTAACCTATAGCTTACAGAAAGTCCACTTCTTAGACTTTCAGAGTTAGCTAAAGTCCCACAGTGTGCTGAAGGTGCAGTTCTAGTGAGTGCAGTCCTCTTGGTGCATGCCAGAGTCAGCAGGGCAGTCATTCCTGTTGCTTCAGGCAGCAGTTCTGATGAGCTATAATGTTCTCCCATATTTATTTATGGTTTCTGGGCATCAAGCAGGGGGGCCACCCTGACCAATGGGATGCAGGGTGCCACCCTGGAGTATGCTCACTTCCTCCAAAGTGTGGCATTTTCCTATCCCAGAAAGCATCATCCTTCTAAAATCCAGCATGAAGGAATTATCTCAAGAAGAGCTGGATCAGACTAACCCAACATACTGGTGTGACCAATTTTCCTTAACACTCCTTTTCCAACCCTCTTGAAAATCTAATCACAAAGACTCCTGTATGGCTGAAAAAGCAGTATGTGGGAGTGGGCCTGTGCTGCCTTAAAGTGAAATTCTCCTTTCTAAGACCAGTTTGGCCACCCCTTCCTGCCATCTGCTCTGCAGCCTGTACTTCGCTGCCCAAAGAAAACCTTGTGTGTCCTCTGATGAGGCACTTCACACCTCATCAGGCAGCACTGGCATAACCTGGGAGCAGGCCGGCTGATCAGAAGAGATCACATGGAAAGCTGGATTTTGGCCTACAGAAAAGAAAGTTTAATAACTTATTCCCAGTAATAGTTATTACGAATCAAACTGACAATTTGTTGGATTCATCCCAACTATTAATTAGATATCTTAAAGTATAATTCACATGGTTCCTAGCAAATTGTATACTTTAAAAAAAATAAAAATTTTAGCCTATGGAGTATTCACTGCAGTGGGCGAAAAACGACATTGGCAGTTTTTCCCTCACTAGGGATCATAAAACATCTTTTATAATGTCACTGCACTGACACCTTACCCAGGGGGCACTTAGGGGATACAATAGGGGTGACTTATATGTAAAAATAAGGTAGTTTGAGACTTTGGAAGTACCTTTAAATCCAAAGTCAAATGTGTACATCATTTAAATTTAAAGGGAGCCTTCGAGGCAAGACTGGATTTTAAAATTACAGCAGGCACCACAATAGCACATACTCCAGTGCAGGAACTCCACTGGACCTCCCAACCTCCCTGCCCTATTATATACTAGGGACTTATAGGTAGTTTGAATCGCTTTCACCTTATTATCTACTAGGGACTTACAGGGGTCTGTAATTCCAAATTGTAATTATACCAAATTTCCATGTACTGTTAACACAGAGAACAGGCCCTGGGTTTGGTTAGCAAAGTCCAGGGCACAGACCGTGTCAGAAAACCAGCATCTAGTGGTTGAAGGAGGAGCAAAAAGTGGGGGGATGCTAGAAACAGGTCCTGATTTCTTACACTAAGCAGCAGAATCTTGTGCATTAGACTAAAGCCCTCATTTTATGTTTTTACCAAAATACAGCGTTATGTCAGCAGGTGCTACATAAATCCTAACAAGGCATATTTGTGCCATGAAAGTACTCATGGTAATACTGAGGCCGGACATATTCTACAAGGGTGTACAACTAAGTAGTGTTTTACAGATTCGTCCTCTTCATGTTGCACATGCAAGCTCAGATAATATGAATTGTAGTGCAGTTATTGCTTTACCCTAAATCTTGATATTACACAGAGCGACTCCTAGCTCGGCTTTGCCTGTCTTTTCCGACATTTACCTAAATCCTTCAGGTATATGCTATTAAAAGTACTTACCATCACCCAGAACACTGCCCTTGATTACACCCAAACCCACACAAAACTCTGCCCAGATTTACTAAGGCTTTGCATTGGCTTTGTGTCCTGCAAGACAACTTCCTTGTGTTGCTTTGTAAAGAAATGTAACGCAACACAGCAGCTTATGCTCTGTTACATTACCATTTGAGCTGGGGTGCCGTTTGCTTATGATGGGCGTTCCTGTGCATCCACCCATGGATTTGACACAATTCCATATTTACAAAAGTTTTTAAACCAGAGCTATGTGACAAATCGGCCCTCCTGTCAGAGGATGACATAACAAGAAAACAAATCGTTTCTTCTCCTTGTTATTTCCTCTTGCTATGGGTAATGCATTCTGTATCATGCAAAGAAAGAGGAAAATGCCACCTTCGATAGTTTTTGTGCAGCAAGATATTCCTCCCTACACAAAAACAATCCTGCCCGTAACACAAGCCTCCTAGCAGCATGGCGCACAGGTGCCTTTATTGGCGCTGGGCAGTACAAAGTGCACCAGCGCTAAGAGGGAGCAGAAGTGTGCCATATCTTTGTAGATTTAGCATATTTCTGCTCTCTCCATTTCACTCAATGCAGAGCAGCAATTTTGTTTGCTGCCCTGTGTTGTATAAAATATTAGTAAATATGCCCTACAGTTTGTAATAATAGTATACTTGCTCTTTTTTACAACCAGCTTAAGAGGCTATATATTGATAACAACAAATGGTATGAGTTCTGCCCTAGATAATAAAGACTAGCTCAAATAATATTGCTTTATTAACTAGAATGTAGAGTTTCTCAGAGATCTCTGCTTAATAATACTAATCCAACTAATATTCAAACTCAGACAAAGCTATGCTTTCGAACAGTACAACGCTTCAGGTGACTATGACATCTGATCTTGACTATAATACTGAGTCTATGTAAGAGTTCTACTCTTGGAAACAAAAAGGTTATTCATAGTTGAATCATAATGCCCGAGTACCCCAGAACTAATCTCTTTACATCCAGAGTGACTCAGAACTCTGCTTTGCGGTGAAAGTAACTGCTATTGAAAATATCCATACTCATTCAAAACTCTGCACTTTGCCATACGCAGTCAAGCTGTTGCTTCCTCTAACATCATCACCAACTCAAAGTTCTACCAATTATATCAATCAATCAATCACAAAAACAATTTGTATAGCGCGCTACCCACCCGGAAGGCGCTGGGGAAGAGGGGTACGTTACTGCTCGAACAGCCAGGTCTTGAGCTGCTTCCTGAAGGAGAGATGGTCTTGGGTCAGCCGAAGGTGGATGGGGAGGGAGTTCCAAGTCTTGGCTGCCAGGTAGGAGAAGGATCTTCCTCCGGCGGTGGCTCTGCGGATGCGTGGTATGGTGGCGAGGGCATGGCTGGTCGATCGTAGCTGGTGGGTGGGCGTGTAGAAGGTCAGGCGGTCGTTGAGGTACTTGGGGCCCAGGTTGTGGAGAGCCTTGTGTGCGTGGGTGAGGAGTCTGAACGTGATTCTCTTGCTGACGGGGAGCCAGTGCAGGTCTCTCAGGTGTCCGGTGATGTGGCTGTGTCAGGGGATCTCCAGGATGAGTCGTGCGGAGGAGTTCTGGATGCGTTGGAGTCTTTTTTGAAGTTTGGCTGTGGTCCCGGCGTAGAGGGTGTTCCCGTAGTCCAGTCGGCTGGTGACGAGTGCCTGGGTAACGGTCTTCCTGGTTTTGGTGGGGATCCATCTGAAGATCTTGCGGAGCATGCGCAGGGTGTTCAAGCACGATGAGGAGACGGCGTTGACTTGTCTGGTCATCGAGAGGGAGGAGTCCAGGATGAAGCCCAGGTTGCGTGCGTGGTCCATTGGTTTGGGACTGGTGCCAGGGCGGGGGGCCACCAGGAATCGTCCCAGGCGGAGGGGGATAATCCCAGGATGAGGACTTCCGTCTTGTCTGAGTTCAGTTTCAGTGTCTGAGTTCAGTTTCAGTTATAATAACCAGACTTCCTCAACGACCTGCAATTGGCAAATTTCAGACTTTCTTGAAGATCTACTGATAATAAAATTCCGACTCTTGATGATTCATAGGTTCTTTCAGACTTCTTTTCTTGATGATATGATTAGTCAGAGGTCTGCTTCTTAGAAAACACTGAACAACTCAGAACTTTACCCCCATAATGTCCAGATTCACCCAGAGAGCTGCTCAAGGAATACACAGACTTACTCAAAACTAAGCTCTTCAAAAATGCTCAACAGGAACTCTGCTTGTTTTTAAAAATCCATGAATAACTCCCGGTGATGCATCTATATACTCAGATCTCTGATTCTAATGCTAACCAGGCACAATCTTTGCTCTGGACCAATAATGTAGACTTACTCTAATCTCTGCTTTTGGGAACACCCTTTGTCACTCAGTGCTGTCCTCTTAATAACTGACTGATACAGATCTCACATTGTGATAATACACAGGTTTAGACTGGACTTTGCTTTTTATACATTCAAGACCTCCTCAGTTCTGTTTCTGATAATACACTGCATCATTTAGAGCCCTTACAAGCTTGTTTCCTAGCCTACGTTGTTACCTGTCGATACCGTGGTGAACCTATGAGCTGTGGAATGTCATCTGAGCTGGGACGAAGAACCAGACACAGCTTATCAATTACCAAAGCAGACAATACTCCCATCTCCTATTCACAAAACACATTTAAATTTAAATTAGTTGCTTGAAACATATATTGATCGTTTTATGTAATTTTGTGGGATGAGTCACACCGGATATTATTTACAATTAAATTGGTAGCTTGTTTTCATGCAACCACTTTCAAGTGGAATGTTGTTTTAACCAGCTTTCCATTTTTTCTAGCACCTAAAATATGTTAATACTGCCGTCATGCACACGTCTAAGGGACAAAAGTTAACCTCAAGCCTTTAAGTGCTATGTGAGAGCACTTGAAAAATGTGAACACACAAGGATAGATGGTATCTTCACCACATTAAGAAAGCCCTGCTGGACATTGCCCCTCAGAAAGCCTAGCAGGATGCTCTCATGGAAATCTTTTCAGGGCTGGATGCCTGCATCTAAGGTGCCATTGAAGAACTATCTTCTCATCTACAGAGCATAGATCACAAACAGAGAATATCTGCAGAGAGGAACAGACTATTCTCAAAGATAATTTAGATGTCATTCTCATCTAACAAACTCCACTTGCCTGTCCAACAGCCCAGGCATACGTGCAACTGTTGTTAACAGCATTGGAAGTTGCAACTTAGCATTCTTTTCAGTATCCAACACAACTCAATGCAATGACTCTGCACAAGTTGCCTAGACAAGCACATATCCAATCTATTCTTCGTGATTAATTGTGTCCTCCAAATATACAGCTTGAATTTCTCTACTCTCTGAGTACACAAATACATTTTTTCTCAATTGCTCAAAAATGATGTCATTATGGTCTCTAAGTACGTGAAGTAAAGTTTTTTTTTTGTCCTCATTAATCACTATTGATTCCAAATGTGGCCACCTACAAGAACACAACAGTCCGCCTCAGGTTAAAAAACAGGCAGAGTATAGGTTGTAACAACACAAGGTTGAACATTACCCTCAGAGAGATATGCCTTCAGGGGCCATCTAATGTGGAATCAAGATAGGAAGGGGTAAGTGCCACCACCACCATGCCCGGCCGGTGGGGCTGATATAAACCAAAGATACCAAACAAAAGAGTCCAGGTATTCATGTTCGGAAACCCCAACAGTGAATAAACACTGGACCGGGGGAAAAAAAACGAAAAAAAAACCCAGGCTTCAGTTTACCCATACCAAACGGTGCCAAAAGGCTCTCTTGGCCTGGTTACCAGATCTTTCTAGATCTATTCTTGAAACATGTAAAACCGAGATCTGCCAAACTAAAAATGCAGGTGGTGTAACCTCCTTCCACTTTTTGCAGATCTCTCTCCGGGCAAGCAGAACAGCATAGAACAAAAGAGTTTTTGCCTGTCCTTGGACCTCAGGCGAAAGCCCAAAGATAACCATAGCCAAATCAAAGGTAATTACAGTTCCAAGAACATCTGAAAGATAACGGGCAATATCTTCCCAAAAAAGTTTAAGAGAGGGACATTCAAAGAACATATGGGCATCTGACGCCAACGGTGATCCACATTTTGGACACATTACAGGGTATCCAGGATTGAATTTCGAGAGCCTGAGTGGGGAGTAGTAGGCCCTATGCAACGTATATAGGTGGTTCCTACGTAACCAAGCCGGTTTTACAAACTCCCACAATGTTTTAAATGAAATGGACCACAACTCGGTCAACTTATGACCCGGTAGCATAGAACCCCAAAGTTGTTCTGGTAACAAAAAGTCGCCATCCAGTTCATCCAGCATCAAGTTGCACCACAAGGAGACTTCTTTCTTAGACGGTAGAGTGTCGCCTAGCTGTGAGACCAGATAACTATAGCCTCCAATAGGAAACCTATTTAGTAAAGATGGCCGCGCTAAGAAGGCTTGCGTCCAACCTGATATCTGAAGATATTTAAATCTTGAGAAGTTAGAACCCACTTTCTCTCTCAAGCACTCCCATGGGAGCAGGCTGCCCTCAGAGAACAAGTCCCCCCAAACCAGCAGCCCTGCCTCCTTAATCGGAATCGCCAAGCTATCACCCAGACACTCCGGACTTTACGGCAGTCCCCATAAGGGAGTCTTATCACAATAATAGCCTATTTTTAATGTGCCCATCAGTTTGGCCCATGTTTTGGATACACCCTGTAAGATGTTTAACTTAATTTTTTTTTTTAAACGTTGATTTCCAAATGTAAATAATAAACCTGAATTACCTAAACCCTCCCCATCAATCAAGGCTGACAACAAGGCACCTACCCCCGAATCTAATGGCATCTTTAAAAGCATTCTAACAAGCGATAATTGAAAAGCCCAGGCGTAGAGCTGGAGGTCCGGGGCCACCAACCCCCCTTTCTCTCTACGCCTCCTAAGTTTTTTCCAGTAGATCCGTGATTGTTTCCTGTTCCAGATAAAAGATGTAATGTCCGACTGGAACTTCGCAATTATGGCAGGTTCAAAGTATAATGGTATTGTATTAAATAAAAAAGAAATTTTAGGTAGGATGGTCATTTTGACTAAATTAACCCTTCCTAAAAGAGTTAATGGAAGCATTTCCCAAGAACACATTAACTGGCGGCAATGCTTTGCTACAGCAGAAAAATTAAATGTAACAAGATTATTTATATCCTTTGGGAAATTTAAGCCCAAGTATCGCATTGAAGACCCTGGCAAGATGTTAGTATCGCCGATGTCATCATTCCAAACCAGGACTTCCGTTTTTGCAGCGTTCACCTCATAGCCCGCTATATCCCCAAACTCCTGAGCTATTGAAAGAGCTTCTGGGAGTGCGGATTGTGCATTAGATGTCAAAATAAGCACATTGTCCGCATAGAGTGCAACTTTACGCTCCCAGCCATGATATACAAAAGGCTTAATAATTGGGGCATCCCTCAGGCTTTGTGCTAGGGGTTCGATGTATAAATCAAAACGTAAAGGGGAAAGGGGACAGCCCTGCCTCGTCCCTCTAGAGATATTAAACGGGTCCGAAAGTACCCCATTAACCAGGACTCGAGCAAAGGGCCTTTTGTACAGAAGTTCAATAATGCGCCAAAAACCCTCCCCGATGTTAAATTTCACCAAGGCCTCCGCAAGGTAGATTCAATTTACCGTATCGAAGGCCTTTGGTGGCATCCAATGTTATAGCTGCCAGGGGGAGGGACGCAGTCGTGGCCATATCAATGGCCCCAATAAGATCGTAGGTTAACTCGTACAGCTGTCGTCCTTTTACAAACCCCTTCTGGTCCTGATGTAACAGCTCAGGAGCAACCCCTGCCAACCGCCTGGCCAATATTGTAGTAAATATCTTATAGTCTACATTAAGTATAGAAATTGGCCTATAGGACCCGCATGATGTGGCGGGCTTGCCCGGTTTCAGAATTAGCGTAATGGAGGCACCATTCCATGACTCAGGGGGAGAATGACCCTCTATCAAGATGTAATTAAATAGAGCGACCAGCAGAGGTGTTATCTCTTGCTCTAGAAGTTTAAACATTTCAGCCGGGAGACCATCCGGTCCTGAAGCTCTGCCTTTTTTACTGCTCCGAATGGCAGTCCTGACCTCCTCCTCTGAAATGTTTCTATCTAGAAGCAAGCTTTTCTCGGCAGATAGGGCAGGAAGAGAGATTTTACTGAGCCACTGTTTGGCTAAAGCAGGGTTAATGGATTTATCTTCATGATATATCCTGTTAAAAAAATCTCTAAAGGCAGATCTAATACCTTCGTCTGAGTAGATTGTAGAACCTCCAGAAACTATTGTGGCAATGTTGTTCCGAACCTGTTCTGTTTTGGCCTTCCATGCCAATAGCGTGCCTGCGCCCTCACCATACTCAAAATGCGCCAACCTACTGGCCTCCCATCTCTGCTGAATTCTCCTACCAAGAACTGTCCCCAGAGATGATTTTAAACTAGACAATTTCTCTCTAAGCGGTTTGTATACAGCCTCAGACGGGGTTGACAGTAAATCGATGTCAGCTTGGATCTTAACTATCTCTACCTCGATGGTAGCGATCTCCTCCCTGTATTGTTTAGCATGGAAAGACACTTTCCCTGTGATCAGACCTCTCAAACATGCCTTTAGTGAGTCCCAAACAACATCCAAGGCAGCTGAGCCAACATTAATGCTAATAAAACTTTGGACCTCAGCTTTGAGGTAGGAGTTCGTAAGAACTCAACGATCAAAGGACCAACCTCTTGGAACTGTGCTAGACAACCCTTTATACACCAAAAAAAATCGCTGAATGATCTGACAGGTGTAGGGGAAGGTAAGTGATAGATTTTACAGCGTCAGTCAAACTTTGGCTTATCAGCCCAAAGTCGATCCTAGACTTGTGGTGGTACCTAAAGTTCCTAAAAGAAACACCCTGCTGCTTTCCTGATCTTAATCTCCAGATATCTACATAGGCTTATTGCTTCATAGATGCAAGAAGAAATAACCTGGATTTGGAAGGAACCAAGGGGCGGCTGCTAGGAGATTTGTCCAAACAAGGGTCCAAGACAATGTTAAAATCTCCTGCTCATATGATGGGATTTGGACATGACAAAAGATGGAGCACAATAGTCTCCAAAAAGAAGGGATCATCTATATTAGGGCCATAGTAGCCGACTAGAGTGTACTGGGCATCGACAATACAGACCCTAACAATTGCCCATCTGCCACCTGGGTCGACGATCTGCTTTACCATCCTCGCTTTAAGCGGTTTTTTAAAGATAATCGATACCCCTCTGATATTAAGATTTTGTGAAGTGGAGACTGCGAAGTCAATCCACCTCTTTTTATTGATCTCTGCCGTAGATTCAGCAAGGGTCAAGTGGGTTTCCTGGAGTATTATTATCTGAGCCTCGGAGTCACGAAGATACTGCCAGATTTTATTAGCTCTTGGTTTAGAACGCAAACCATTAACGTTCCAGGAAATGATTTTAATATCTCCCATGAAGAAGAACCATCCGCATTACCCCTATGACCAATCTATATTTATACCAACACAATGAAATTGCCAAAATGGACCACCATAAATACAAATAAACTAAGACTTGAAAAATGAGGATTTTTTGTTTTTTTTCTACCCACCCACAAACCCCTGTGGTGAAGTAAAGTTGTTGTGAATTTATTATAGTAGTTAACTTGTCAAAGGACCGCACCAAAACTGAGCTGATGGTCAAAACATTTTTGAATAGGCATACATTACTGGAAGACTAGAAACAAAGACATATCCTGCTCAACAATGTTAACACATTTTCCACCATCCTGACTAAAAACATCATCCAAACGTATATTTTTTGGAAACAAATCCAGGGAATAGAACTCAAATGGTTCATAGAACAATTATAGCTCCATTTTATCTTTGGCCAGCAGAGCATCAACAATATATTTAATGAAACCATACCTTTGTTTAATATCCTCTTGTAATGTAATATGGTCAACATATTGCACCTCGAAATTACTGATACTTCTGTTTTCCTCAATTTTAGAAGATATAATTTTGAAATAAATGTCACCTTTTCTAGTCTGCAGTTCGTTTACTGATGAGCGTTATCAGATACTAGGAATTCACCCTGAAAGGCGAAGACTCTCTTTGCATTTCAGAACAAGTTTAATACTACTGTATGGAAACCACTGCTATTAACGGTTGTGCAAATGTTAGTCCATAAAATTGAAATTGCACCTAGGTATGATCAATGTCTTTCTAAGTCTTCTACCAACACCACCCGATAAGCGAATATCACATGTGGAGAATGGAGACTGCAGCTGTTCATAGACTAGCTCAAATATTTTGGACAAAGAATGTAGATCAACCCAAATTCCACAGTTGAAATTAATGAGATAAATACAATCATGAAGCACACTAGTTTTAAGTCATGCCACTATGAGAATGGAAAGCCATAATGAGGGCTCAACAGGTTAAAATCCTTTCTTCGTGCATATGTTCATTATCTCAAGTGGTTCCTCCATCAAATGAAAAGGAACACTTCATATTCACTGTCTCTCCTTTTACCTTGATGACATGCTCGAAATCATGATCTCCTTTTAAAACATCAGACAGCACAATAGAATGTTTAAACAAAATGCATTTCACATCACTCTCATGAAACACTGCTCGCAGTTTGAGTGTGATCATCCAAGAATAAGAGGATCCTTTTGGCCAGATATAAATTATCCTTTGCAATTCTTTTCAAAACATTACATCTGTTCTAAACTTGTGGGCACACATACGCATCACATTATTTTTAGACCAACACAATGTCTCAGCTGTACTTTCTGACCTCTCCACCCTCATCACTAACAGTATTCGAACTCAGGGTCATTTAAAATAAAACTGCAACACAAAAGACTGAGTTGCACAACACCATAGAAGTAGCATGCATGGAGATGTCTAAGAATCTCACATCTATCATGCTACAATTTAGAAACAGTATGGGAGAAAGGAAGCAGAAGACGGTGATAGCAGAAATAAAAACTGGGTTAATGTTAGAACTGGGGGTTTCTAGTAGGCAGAGGTAGGTACCACTGTGAAAATAGGGACCCTTGCTTCTAGTCAGGGTAAGGAGGAAACACTCTTTAGATAGCCCCTGCTCACCCCCTTGATAAATTGGCACGACCAGTCAGGCTTATCATTGGCAATGTACAAAGTATTTGTACCAACACTCACAGTAACACAGTGAAAACACCACAAACTGACTCCACCACATTTTAGAAAAATAAAGGTATTTAATCTAAACTACACAAGACCAAAACAACAAAAATCCAACATACACAGTTCAAGAATATGGTTTCTTAAGGTTGCGTTAAAATAATCCACAGTTGCGTCACGTTTTAGCCAACAGTACTTTTAGATGCGACAAAAGTTCCAAGTGAAAGCTGTAGCGGTGAAAAGCAAGCGATGCGTCACTCCTGAGACCCTGGGGAGGCGATGCGACAACCCCGCTGGACGCAGCAGGCGTGTTACGGTGACTGCGGTCTGTATGGGGAGGGATGCGATACCTTGCATGGATTCCGGTGCACAGGTTTCGGTGGAAGCGGCTCGCAAAAAGGTACGATGCGACGATATGCAGGGAGGCGATGGATTCTGGTGCGGCGACGTTGTGTGACTCAGCACCGGTCTTCTACTCTCGCGGCCCCTCGATGCGATGGCTCTGCGACAACTCTCGCAGCGACGTGATGCGGTCCACAAGCAAGCGGTGCGACGATCTCACCCAGTGATGACAGGCTCTGTGACGATACTCGCAGCAATGGTAATCTTCATGCACCGCACTGGTGCGTCCCACAAGTGAAGGATGTGACAACTCTGGAAGCGGCAACAGGCGCAGCGACGATCTCGGCCTTCGCGGCGGCGGGAATTTCCTCGCACTGACGGAGATGTGCTCTGCAAGCAAGTGATGCGTTAAAACTTGCAGAAAGTCTTTACAGTCTTGGTTTCCAGCTTCCTAAAACAGGTACAACTTCCAGAGGCACCGCAACTGGCCCAAGCACTCTAGGAAGGACAGAACTCTCTCAGCAGAGTTCAGGAAGCTGGTGGTGAAGTCCTTTTGTTCCTGGGACTTCTTAACAGGGAGTCAGCTCTTTTTCAGGCCCTTGGAGATTCCTTCAAGCAAGGGGACACAGCACAAAGTAAAGTCCTTCCCCTCTCCTTGGCAGCAAAGCAACTGCAGGTCAGTCCAGCAAAGTAACAGCAGGACAGTCTTCCTTCTTCAGTCTTCCAGCTTTCTCCTTGGCAGGGGTTCCTTCTTGATTCCAGGATGATCTAAAGTTCAGTGGTCTGGAGTCCTGTACGTATACCCCAAAAAGTCTTTGTTCCCTTTGTGCAGGAGGGCTCTGAACCCGGTCCTAACCAGTTCTGGAGCACCCTGTTTATATGACTCCTTCTTTCCTTTCACAGTTCAAAGCAGAAACATCAGATGCCCCACAGGAGGTGGAGCCAGCATTGTGGAGGGAAAGCACAGCCCAGGAGCACTTTGTTGACATGATTCCTTCTCTCCTTTCACAGTGCAGGGCAGAGACATCAGACACACCACAGGGGGTGGAACCAGCACTGTGGGGGCAGGCACAGTCCTATTCAGGTTCCAGGTGCAACTCCTCCCTCCCATCTAGATGCAGATCTCTCTATTCACCACTGGGCGGACTCATTCTGTCTTCTGGAATCCCCCAGCCCTGTCACTCACAAACCATAAACTCACAAACAGGTCAAGGCACACAGATAGGTCAGACAAGAGAATAGCCAATTTGTAAAGTGCTGTTCTCAAACACAGGATTTAAAAACACCTTTCCTAAAAGATGTGTTAATAAATTCTGAGTTTAGGGAAACCAGACTTGTATGTCCTACCTTGCTCCTATGGGAAGATATGCTGGTAGCCACTGTAGCCAGCATTCCCCATGATAGCCTATGGGCAAGGTAGCCTTACAATAGTGAAAAACGAAAATGCCTGTCATTCACTACCAGAGCATGTCACCTGCACTAGTACATGCTCTATCTTCACATACACTGCACCCTGCCCAAGGGGGTACCTTGGGTCTTCCATAGGGGTGATCAATGTGCACAGAAAGGGAAGGGTTAGGCTTGGTCAGTGGGGACACGATTCACAGACTGCATACAGGCCATTTTATGGCTACTCATGTGGATGGCACAATCAGTGCTGCGGGCCCACTAGTAGCATTTGTATCACCAGCCCTGGCACACTCAGTGCACTTTACCAGGGACTTCTTGGTGATACAAATATGCCAATCATGCATAACCAATTACAATAACAATTTACACAGAGAGCATATGCACTTTAGCACTGGTCAGCAGTGGTAAAGTGCCCAAAGTCATATTGCCAACAACCACAGGTCAGGAAGAGCAAGGGAGGAAGAAGCAAAAAGTTTGGGGATAACCCTGCAAAAAGGGCCATTTCCAACAGTTCGACATCGATTAAAAGGACAAACACAAAAACAAACTCATTGTCAATTCTGAAATTGTATCAGCAATAAAAATTGCATTTAGGAATTACATCATTGTGCAAAATAAATTCAATTGTATCCGCAAACAATTCTTGTGAACAAAGGCACCATGGCATGAAGTGCAGAGCAAAACAAACATTGGTCACAGGAATCAAATGCAGAAACACAGCTGATATGGATAGGAACCCACACCAGGGAGGATAATTCAAATATACACGCAACTATACCCATGCAGGTTTCTATGCCTCGGTGACTTGGGAAGACCACATTTTGGTTTGCATCATTCATGGTACTTATAATGTGTAACTAAGATAGGTGTAAAAATATTGCAAGATACAAAAATATATTCAATTACATACATCAGCAGGGAGAGGGGAATATGGCACTGGTGGAGCTGCAATGTCATTGAATGGAGACCCCAAAGCTCTTGCACTTATTTAATATGACATGCACCACACTGAAAAGTATGAGCCACTCAGTTTAAATGAACAGACGCATAATGTAAGACACACACAAGCAATGGTGTGTGTCCAATGCACATGAAAGCCATTAATTTTGATGACATCATGTATAGAATACTACCTCATCAGCAATAATATATGTAATGTTTGAGTCATTGTACCATGTAATGGAAATTTACTCTCTAGCTATACGGCCACTGCCTTTGCAGTGCCTCATAAATGAGCCCCTCTTGTCTAAGTGTGCCCCATGTCGTCATTGACTATAACATGCTGCACATTACAGTATTGTCCTTACAGTATATTGTTTAAAATATATATCGCACAGAGATATATGCAACATCAGAACAATTGTCACAACATAAGTTAGCATGTTTTTGTCTTTTGAAATACATAGACCAACAAAAAATGGCACAAGCAAAATGTTATCCTCCTTAGTTGGTGGAGCCAATACAGCAGACAATCTCGCGCAATCTATAATGCACAAGATGTATATTAAGAGAGTCAACTAAACAATAGTGCGGCTCTTGCATGTATTACGACACAGTAATGTTGTTAAAGACTGTGGCTAAATGCCTCTGGAATAACCTGCTAGGTCCACTGCAGCAAAACCTAAAGTTAAAACCCCTAACTACATCCTCATCTGAGTAGGAAATGGCATTGGTACTTGTCAGAATGTTTGAAACATCACTTAGACTTAGATCACACCCTCATACAAGATACTGTTGTCGAAGATGGTCAGGTATACAGGAAAATTAATACAATATCTTCATGGCAGCTTTGTCTGATAATTTGCTGGACATCAAAGATGTTATAGTGGACTATGTAGAGTGTAATGGCTTTGGAAAATCTACTGAACACATTGGTTAGCCTGGGAAATGCTGTAGGGTATAATCCAGGTTACATAAATATGGCATCTGCCATTGTATCCACAAAAATCAATATAAATCTTAGCAATGTGAAGTATTACTATTAATGAAAAAACAATAAGGCCACAAAGATCCGCTGCTAAGGCATTTTAGAGGAGCAGTGAGGTGCTGAAGCATTCAAAGTTACTGAGTGCCTCATTAGGTATGAGTCAATTAAAGTCATGCACTAGAGTGTACAGCTCTAGTGTTTTACTTTTCAGTTTACCTCATTACATGTATTTCATGGTGGTAATGTGTCTGGTTAGAGGCTCAATTTAGAGTTTGGTGGACAGCATGCGCCATTGCAAACGCGACAGAGTACCTTGCCCGCCAAACCCTGGGTCAGCCCGCATCATTTAGAGATGGGTGGATCTTGAGTATTCCGCAGAAGGAGTGCCTGGTTGCTCCTTCAAACTGAATACTTCTGAGTGACTGGCGGAGTAGGTACGGCCTGAGGAAGTACATTACACCATCTGACATTTTAACATAAATGTGGTAATTACTTTTTTTTGGTGTCCCTCACTACCAGGAAAAACCTGGTGGTGAGGGAAGGATAAATTAGACAATGGCCAGCATACCATTGAAGAAAGTTCCTGCGACGTGGGAAGGGGGGAGTCATATTTAATCTTCTACTTTAAGAGTTTGTTTCTGAAAAGCAAAAAGATTGGAAAGGTTTGGTGAAAAGCCTTCAAAACAGATCCATCAAACATTTTGCACATTGAAATGAACCCCTGCGACAGTGGTCCCTTTCAATGTACAGAAATGACTTATAATCGACAAAAAACAACCTAGGCAGTCATAATTAAAAATACATATTAAAATGAAACTATTAGTGAAAAGAGGGCTACCAGTGGATTAAATTTTTAGTTTTTATTCATATTTATATTAAAAAAACATATAAAAAGACATAAAGTTCATATACATAAACTGAAACAATGAAAAAATCAGGAAATCCCTATAGATAATCAACTAAATACAATACATAAATTAATACATGTTCATAAAATAAATTCCTAAAAAAGGTGGCCCAATAATTCTCGACGCGCGTTTCGGCGACCAGCGCCTTCTTCTGGAGGGGCCACGTATATTCTACAAATAAATTTACAAAAAACAACAATAAGAACAGATACATACAAATGATACACAAATGATACATTTTTTTTTATTTAAAAAAAAAGAAGAATATACATATCACAACTGGAAGCTTAGTATCCTCCTCTATTCATCAAAAAAGTTTTCAACATAGACACAATCTTTAGCATGTAATTTCAGTTCAGTTCCTTGTATATCTTGGACCAGAGAATTATGAAAAATTATGAGGGTTAAAATCAGGGACCCTAGAGTACATCGGGATTTTAGATAAAGGAAAGGGAACACTTATAGTACAAAGTTGCCTACATTATAACTAGGGCTCCCGGTTTTCTGTATTTACGGATTTTTACATATAAATACAGACGGAAAAGTTTTTTTCCTTTGTCTGTATTTATATGTAAAAGCGGAAAAATACGAGTAAACGAGTACATTTTGCCGCGCTGCTGCCTTTGTTCAGAGTTGCTGTGTCCTGGTCAGACTCTGGGGATTCCTTCCAGTGACGTACTGTGGACCTATTGGCTCAGGGTCTTCAAGTGACCCTGAGCCAATCCCGGTTGTTTACAAGCATCACAGTGTGGGCGTGCTAATACCTCCAGCCCCGCCCCGGTAACATTTGTCCTATATTTTGGGGGCTAACCTATGTGTATTTCCTACTTCCTGCACTACGGACCACCATGTTAGACAATGCCTCCGCCGTTAGCCTGCGCCAGATCCTTCCATTTGCACTTTCAAGGTACGTGTATGTGGACAGATCGATACCCTTAAAAGCCGCTCCTGCCTCTCTCTGCCCCTCTGCAGCCTCAGGCTCCTGCCCTCCCGCCCCCACCCACGCAGCACCAGCTGCTCGCATCCCCGGTGTTAATTTTTGGTTTTTCTTGTGTTTGCGTTTTTAATCTTAAAAGAGAGGACCCCAGCTGACTTTGTTACTTTTTCTAAGAGTCAAAATGCAATCACAAGAAAAACCAAAATAAACACCGGGGATGCAAACCACTGGTGCCTCGTACGTGGGGTGGGAGGGAGGGCAGGAGCCCGAGGCTGCAAAGGAACAGAGAGAGGCAGCTTAATGAGGCCAGTGATTAAGCCCCCGATTTTGGTACAGTCACAGTAGCAGGCTTGTGCGCTTCACTTTCGGGACATCTAGTAAAGGCTTTTCTTTGTAGTTCCATCTATTGCCTTCCTTAGTGTCATTTCTAATGGTCATACAATTTGAGCACACCTTCATGTGGCAAAATCGTAGATTGGCAGATGTACATTCAACTAATTTCCACAGTAATCATGTCGAACTCGTTATTGTGGGCTAGTGAATACTACCAGCATACTGCTGCAATGTCAGTAACTGGGAATGAAGCTAAAAATTTAGGAAGGAGCATGGTATGTACGGGAGGTTGTGGCAGCAGGCTGAAACAACTGAGAGAGGAATACGTAACATGTGTGCTTGTTGAGTTGAAGTCGCTAAGTTTGGATGGGCATGAACTGTGGTCAGGTGTGTTAGCAGGGTGGGTAGGTGTGGGCCCCTCCAGGAGCTCTCACTGTAATCCAGCTCCTGGATTGCGGGAATTAGCGGGTTAGGCCAGGTTCCCAGGTGGGGAGTTCTCACCTGCATGCCAGGCTATGTGCAAGTGGGCGGCCTGCATAGTTCATGAGGAGAGGTCATCGTTTCCTACCCCTTTCAGGAATTGCGTGAGAAGAGTAGCCCACTGGCTAGGAGTAAGTCACTTGTGTATGTGTCTGACCTCCTCATAGCAGAGGACCTCTTCATCTGCTCCCCCCCCACCTGTGCATCGCACAATTTCAAGCTGCTACTGGTGGAGCCGTCCGAGATTGCCATTAGAGTGTGAGCAAGCGTGTAGGTGCAGCAGAGCGCCAGGGCCACAAGCTGGCATGCACTTATGTTGTTTCCTCTACTTAAAGATACCCAAGGCACACCCTTACCATGTGTGGATGCCAGGTACTGCTTCTGGTAGAAGAAGAGACAAATTAAATTAAAACAGGGACAGTTAATTAACGCGGATTAGTGTGAGACTAATTAGGAACACTGACACTGGAACCATCAAACTCGGTAATGTTAATTAGCTGGCGTGCATTGTCAATTTAAATAAATGCGGAAAATACTAGCTGTAGTGGCGTCTTTTGCGTGTGGCAAAAATAAATGTGGATAAATACAGAAAAAATGCCCAAAAAATATATATGGATAAATACAGACGGAAATGGTCAAAAAATAAATACCATAAAACCGGGAGCCCTAATAATAACATATCAGTTGTAACATATTAACCTATAGTTAATAAAAGAAAGAAAAATTGGACCAAATTAATTTCTCCTTGGTTATGATGGAATCTAGTCACGAATGCATGAACAAGGGAGTGTATCGATATACTCACATGCAAAAACAATATAGTGTGCATGGATGGCTAAACTTGATACTCCTTTCTTTGTTATCTTTTGATTTGGGGATATTCAAGTTAAAGACCGCATCAAACATCAGAGCTATGGAAAACATATAAATGGTTAATTTTCTATGTGAAATAAAGGACAGTCATTATTAGTCTTAGATATTCATATTTATTTTGTATAGTGGGTAACTTTTAATCCTTAATATTTATCCAATTGTTTAACTGATATATAACTAGGTGTCTTTATTTATGTCCCAGAGTTATGCGTCATCTAGAAATAACAGTGAGGATCGAAATTCATAATCCCTTTATACACAAGTATTGATATCGCATTGTTTATTTATCCAATACTTATTACTATGATAGAGAAAAACGAACGGTTTATACATAATTATTTACCTAGGAGTAGCTTGGTGTCCAATTTTAACCAAAGTTTTATCTGTTACTTCTGTTTAAAATCAACCTATTCAATTAAAAAAAGGGGGAGAAGGAAGGGGTAAATTATCATGTAGGAGCTTCCATAAAACAAAACTTCGCTTGTTGTTATAGCGATTTATTCCCAAAGCCCTTACCTAATGATAGGATAAAATAAACGTAGCCTTCTCGCCGTCTGTGATGCTCATATGTTAATGATTAACTACTGAGAAAAGAAAATTAAAGATACGTTGTGGGTTTTATTCCTCTTAACGTTGTCATGGTAGTTCGTTCTAATTCAGGTGAAGTCAAGACATCAGTTTACCTTTGCCGCTGTATCGGCACTCTGATATATCGCAGAATCCTCCTGATGCGAGGAAAGTCCTTCGTTCTGAGTTTCTAATGCATAACAAAAAAAGTGATTAAATATCAGCCTTCACTTGCACTTGAAATCAACATATAAGTCGATTCCAATCGCATGGTCTAACAAATTAAATAGACCTATAACGAAAGCTCTTACCTCCTAATATTCGAAGAAATGGAACAAACAGACGGCGAGAGGCGGTGTCCTAGTAGATGCATCCGACGATCTAATTCTGTCAAAAAAGGGCACGTTTTTATAGAGCCTTTCCTTAGAATTAATGTGTTTCAGCTGCAAACATATCGTCGTCATGAAAGTGCGACAAAGTCCGCTTTCCTGGTTGAAGATAGAAAGCGGACTAACCATCCAGTAAACAAGGTTGACGTTCCTGGCCATGGCAAACGAAAACGGACTGATCTAAACCGAGACAGTACCCTCCAATGCAGCTGAATTTTCATCAACTATAGCTACATAACTAAAAAATATATATAAAACGGATTATTCTGTTTTATTTCTAATCTTTTATTGCTACAATGGCAGGAAAGCTCCCATTGCTCGAATATTTAAAAGAGATAGGCAAAAAGGTAAACTATGTATCAATCATACTGGTTGTTTAAAATGGGGGTGGGAAGGGAGTGGGTTTTTTTGGGAAAATTATTTTTTTGTTAAGTATTTCAAAATATCTGGATATAATATTAAAACGAATTAAATGAAATACCTTTGTCTACTCTTCCTCATCGATTTAAACTGTGGACCAAAAAGGTCCAATATGTTGAAGCACTTATAATAATACAAAACGTATTAAAATATTTAATGGTAACTTATATGAGTCAGATAAAGATATAATTGCATAGGTAATGCTTATCTATCTATATCGACTATAAAGTATGATACAGAAAAACACATACATCATCCTTAATCTATTCAGTTCTAAATAATATGTTATTACATTTCATATTCTGATGAGAGAAATTCATCCTAATTAACAGATAGCATTCTCCCAGGGGATTTCGCTATTGAGGCCGTTCCGAAAAGAATCAAAAACAAAAATCCAGAATACCTCTCTTTTCTTTCTTATTATTGCTCCGCCCCTGGAATCTGGTGTTTGAATTTTCTCTAATATTCGCCATTTCATATCAGTTGGGCAGTGGTTTTTTTCTATGAAATGTTTCACCATGGGAGCAGTAGTCTTTTTTGTTTTAATGGCGGAGCGATGTTCTGTAAGGCGAGTTTGGATCATCCTGCAGGTCTCTCCTACATATCCTAGGAGACAAGGACACTGTATAAAGTAAATTACATTTGCCGTTCTACAATTCCACATCTCTTTTGCTTTCGTTTTATGTCCATTGTAGGAAAAATCCTCACCTACAAGTATGTTTCTTCATGAGATACATGAAGATCATGGAAACGTTCCTTTAATCGGATTTTGAGTTAGGATAGATCTCTGCACTGGAAGTTGTTCAGCTTTCGATGTTTTAAATCGAGAATGCACAACATATTCTTTAATATTCTTATTTCGTTTATGTGCAAACAGTGGCTTAAATAATTTCTGTTCCACCGAACCATTACTGTTAAGAATGTGCCAATTAGAGTTTATAATTTGCTTTACTTTGGCATTTACAGTGGAATGTTTGGTAATGCAGACGATCTGTTCATTTGATTTAGATGTTTTACCTCTCAACAAGCTGTCCCGATCGTAGTACTGGGCTCTTTTATATGACTGCCTCACTAGCCGGTGAGGATAGCCTCTTTCCAAAAATTTGGATCTCATTACTAGTGATTGTTTGTCAAAATCGGCAAGATCCGTACAGTTACGTCTAACGCGTAAGAATTGTGAAAACGGAATACTATCGTCCAATAGTTTCTACAATTGGTACATTAACAGAGCCTTTATCTAAGTATGTAGACAAATATTTGCGTCCATACATTCCACAAATTGATTCATATGTACGAGATACAGGCCACATGATTGTCAAAACTGAGGGTTTGGCTTTCAATTCTAACCGAGATTTGTTGGTAACCATGGATGTTGAATCCTTATAAAGTAAGATTCCACTTGCTGAAGCTATGAGCACTACAGCTTGGTTTATCGAACAATATAACATTTCTTGTCCAAGTACCTTTGTACTTACCTGTCTAGAAATTGTTCTCACTGAGAACATCTTTGAATTTGGACCCCATGTTTACCGACAAATTAAAGGAGTAAGCATGGGGGCATCGGTAGCCCCTTCGGTTGCCAATATATTTATGGCTGCATTTGAAAAGAAATATATCCAAAATGAAGTGGCCCCCTTTTTTGAGTCAGTCTCCCATTGGTCCAGATATATCGATGATATATTTTTCATCTGGACTGATGGGAGAGAAACCCTGGAGGAATTCATTTGTTGGATAAATGCAGCAGACCCTAATTTACGTTTTACCACCCATATAAGTTCTGAAAAGGTGGAATTTCTAGATATTACAATAATGGACAATCAAGGTGAATTGAAAGTTGACCTTCACATAAAGCCAACCTCCAGAAATACCCTCCTGCACTATAAAAGTTTTCATCCTAGGACTCAAAAAGATAGTATTCCGTTTTCACAATTCTTACGCGTTAGACGTAATTGTACGGATCTTACCAATTTTGACAAACAATCACTAGTAATGAGATCCAAATTTTTGGAAAGAGGCTATCCTCACCGGCTAGTGAGGCAGTCATATAAAAGAGCCCGGTACTACGATCGGGACTGCTTGTTGAGAGGTAAAACATCTAAATCAAATGAACAGATCGTCTGCATTACCAAACATTCCACTGTAAATGCCAAAGTAAATCAAATTATAAACTCTAATTGGCACATTCTTAACAGTAATGGTTCGTTGGAACAGAAATTAATTAAGCCACTGTTTGCACATAAACGAAATAAGAATATTAAAGAATATGTTGTGCATTCTCGATTTAAAACATCGAAAGCTGAACAACTTCCAGTGCAGAGATCTATCCTAACTCAAAATCCGATTAAAGGAACGTTTCCATGATCTTCATGTATCTCATGTAGAAACATCCTTGTAGGTAAGGATTTTTCCTACAATGGACATAAAACTAAAGCAAAAGAGATGTGGAATTGTAGAACGACAAATGTAATTTACTTTATACAGTGTCCTTGTCTCCTAGGATATGTAGGAGAGACATCCAGGATGATCCAAACTCGCCTTACAGAACATCGCTCCGCCATTAAAACAAAAAAGACTACTGCTCCCATGGTGAAACATTTCATAGAAAAAAATCACTGCCCAACTGATATGAAAGGGCGAATATTAGAGAAAATTCAAACACCAGATTCCAGGGGCGGAGCAATAATAAGAAAGAAAAGAGAGGTATTCTGGATTTTTGTTTTTGATTCTTTTCGGAACTGCCTCAATAGCGAAATCCCCTGGGAGAATGCTATCTGTTAATTAGGATACATTTCTCTCATCAGAATATGAAATGTAATAACATATTATTTAGAACTGAATAGATTAAGGATGATGTATGGTTTTTCTGTATCATACTTTATAGTCGATATAGATAGATAAGCATTACCTATGCAATTATATCTTTATCTGACTCATATAAGTTACGATTAAATATTTTAATACGTTTTGTATTAATATAAGTGCTTCAACATATCGGACCTTTTTGGTCCACAGTTTAAATCGATGAGGAAGAGTAGACAAAGGTATTTCATTTAATTCGTTTTAATATTATAGCCAGATATAATGAAATACTTAACAAAAAAATAATTTTCCAAAAAAAACCCACTCCCTTCCCACCCTCATTTTAAACAACCAGTATGATTGATACATAGTTTACCTTTTTGCCTATCTCTTTTAAATATTCGAGCAATGGGAGCTTTGCTGCCATTGTAGCGATAAAAGATTAGAAATAAAACAGAATAATCCGTTTTATATATATTTTTTAGTTATGTAGCTATAGTTGATGAAAATTCAGCCGCATTGGAGGGTACTGTCTCGGTTTAGATCAGTCCGTTTTCGTTTGCCATGGCTAGGAATGTCAACCTTGTTTACTTTTTTTTTGGATAACAACATCGAACAATAGCTGGATGGTTAGTCCGCTTTCTATCTTCAAAGAGGAAAGCGGACTTTCTCGCACTTTCATGACGACGATATGTTTGCAGCTGAAACACATTAATTCTAATGAAAGGCTCTATAAAAACGTGCCCTTTTTTGACGGAATTAGATCGTCGGATGCATCTACTAGGACACCTCCTCTTGTTCTATTTCTTCGAATATTAGGAGGTAAGAGCTTTCGTTATAGGTCCATTTATTTTGTTAGACCATGCGATTGGAATCGACTTATATGTTGATTTCAAGTGCAAGTGAAGGCTGATATTTAATCACTTTTTTTGTTATGCATTAGAAACTCAGAACGAAGGACTTTCCTCGCATCAGGAGGATTCTCCCATATATCAGAGTGCCGATACAGCGGCAAAGGTAAACTGATGTCTTGACTTCACCTGAATTAGAACGAACTAGCATGACAACGTTAAGAGGAATAAAACCCACAACGTATCTTTAATTTTCTTTTCTCAGTAGTTAATCATTAACATATGAGCATCACAGACGGCGAGAAGGCTACGCTTATTTTATCCTATCATTAGGCAAGGGCTTTGAGAATAAATCGCTATAACAAAAAGCGAAGTTTTGTTTTATGGAAGCTCCTACATGATAATTTACCCTTTCCTTCTCCCCTTTTTTTAATTGAATAGGTTGATTTTAAACAGAAGTAACAGATAAAACTTTGGTTAAAATTGGACACCAAGCTACTCCTAGGTAAATAATTATGTATAAACCGTTCGTTTTTCTCTATCATAGTAATAAGTATTGGATAAATAAAAAATGCGATATCAATACTTGTGTATAAAGGGATTATGAATTTCAATCCTCACTGTTATCTCTAGATGACGCATAACTCAGGGACATAAATAAAGACACCTAGTTATATATCAGTTAAACAATTGGATACATATTAAGGATTAATAGTTACCCACTATACAAAATAAATATGAATATCTAAGACTAATAATGACTGTCCTTTATTTCTCATAGAATATTAACCATTTATATGTTTTCCATAGCTCTGATGTTTGATGCGGTCTTTAACTTGAATATCCCCTAATCAAAAGATAACAAAGAAAGGAGTATCAAGTTTAGCCATCCATGCACACTATATCGTTTTTGCGTGTGAGTATATCGATACACTCCCTTGTTCATGCATTCGTGACTAGATTCCATCATAACCAAGGAGAAATGAATTTGGTCCAATTTTTCTTTTTTTGATTAAATATAGGTTAATATGTTACAACTGATATGTTATAATGTAGGTAACTTTGTACTATAAGTGTTCCCTTTCCTTTATCTAAAATCCCGATGTACTCTAGGGTCCCTGATTTTAACCCTCATAATTTTTCATAATTCTCTGGTCCAAGATATACAAGGAACTGAACTGAAATTACAAGCTAAAGATTGTGTCTATGTTGAAAACTTTTTTGATGATTAGAGGAGGATACTAAGCTACCTGTTGTGATATGTATATTCTTCTTTTTTTTAATAAAAAAAAAATGTATCATTTGTGTATCATTTGTATGTATCTGTTCTTATTGTTGTTTTTTGTAAATTTATTTGTAGAATATACGTGGCCCCTCCAGAAGAAGGCGCTGGTTGCCGAAACGTGCGTCGAGAATTATTGTGCCACCTTTTTTAGGAATTTTTTTATGAACATTTATTAATTTATGTATTGTATTTAGTTGATTATCTATAGGGATTAACTGATTTTTTCACTTTTTCAGTTTATGTATATGAACTTTATGTCTTTTTATATGTTTTTTTAATATAAATATGAATAAAAACTAAAAATTGAATCCACTGGTAGCCCTCTTTTCACTAATAGTTTCATTTTAATATGTATTTTTAATTATGACTGCCTAGGTTGTTTTTTGTCGATTGTTGGTTATCCCTGACCTAGGAGTCAAAAATTCAATGTATTCAGGGGGTCCTTGATAAATATTCGTCAGAAATGACTTATAGGCTGGCAGTCATCTCTAAATTTGGGAGACATTTGTCCATCATGGTAGCTGATATATTGACCTCTGCCCCCCTCACAGTCTATACTCCTTGTGCCAAAATCCCAATCAGGCCATATGTCTTTGGCATATTATCTGAAACGTGCACCTTAATATATGAGGCTCAAGATACTTTTGTGAGAGGGCAATCATCTCAGTTGTCCGTTAGGGTGGCTGAGGTTCTGTCCACCCTTACACCCTGATGGACTATACTACTTGTGCCAAAAACACAATTAGACCATAGGTCTTTGGCATATCATCTAAAATGAGCAACTTAATATATATGTGACTTCTGTTGATTTTGTGAGAGATGACATAACAAATGTTGCAGCCTTCATGCTTTTTTCACCAGCAATTTCTGGAGCTGGTATTCCATAAGGAGGGGAAACATGTTTGGCTTTTTTGCATGGACTTTTGAGTAAAGACCTTGGGGCAGATTTACAAGTCCCTGGTGCCACTTTTACGTCACTTTTCCCATGTTAAAAGTGACGCAAAAGTGGCGCAAGGGGCTTGTAAATCTGCCTCCTTGTGTCTTTCTCTGCTGTCCAATATGTGTCAGTTTTGTGGTCTTTTTTACATGTCATCACCTAGATAGTCAATATCTTGGCCAATCATTTTGGGCACTCCGTTATAGGGGTTCGTACAGGGTAACAGCCCACAATCATATAGCATAATATTTTTGGTCTGTACTAACACCAGATAGTTCTAAGTTTCAAAATCATAAATTGAAAGTGCTAAAACAACTCCCTATCATACTGCATGTCTTTGTGAGCAGAGTGGCATACATATATAAGGTTTTAGTGATCAGATGCGTGTATAGTATCACCATGTATGGTTTCAAATATGATCCTTGTCACCCATGTTATTAGAAAAATATTAAACGTCATTGTTTGTTTTCCATCTGACATCTATTTGCAACTCTTTTATGTGCCCATGGGTGTCATGCGTACTTAATAGCAACCATGCTCCATGCAGGTATCAACGATGGGGCGGTTGGGCACTATGGGGGGGATTTTGAGGGACGATGCCAAGGTAATTATTTATTCAATTTTCCCTCTGCACCGTCCCTCGAAATACCACCCCACACACACACACACACACAGCCCCACCACAGTTACCTGCATGGGCCACAGCTGCTTAATAACCTGGTGTTGTACATACTTACTAGCAGGCTTTGTCCGGAAATTCCACTTTCAGAAAGTGTAATTGCATTTTATCTGAAAAAGGTAGGAATCATGTACACGCCCTGGAAACACAGTTACCACATTTATGAAACAGTACTTTGCATCATATATTAACTTAGGGGGTACATTCATTTTTTGTTCTTCTCAGTGTGTGCTGCACAAATGTGACTTGTGTCATTTATGGAATCTATGACTGAGGGAACTTGAGCCATGGCATGGAAGCTAGTGTTGTTTTGCTATACTGTGAGCTCTGGTTAGGGAACTTTAGGTGCTTTAATCTCACGGGGGGAAATACAGAGCAGGCAGAGGTATTTAGCAGGCGGATCGCTACCGCCATATTGGCGGTAGCGATCCATCCGCAATCCTAATGACCCCCTTTGTTTCTTAAGACAACTTTGACACGTGAGCAAAACCCTTGCACATGTTTCACTCTTCCATGAGTGCTAGGCAATGTATATAAAATTGGAAACATGAAATCGTAGTCAACATCTGTAACATATTCTTACTGAAATCATGCTCACAGTTTGATTCTAATAACATTCTTTCTCACTGCGCGTGTATACAATTTTACGAGGCTCGCCACTTATCCAAGACTTACTTAAAAATGTTCAGATTCCTGTGACTGCTCAATGCTACCATCTAAATTAATGCTTTTCTCAATTCTAGCCATATGTTGCAATAAAGTAAAGTTTCTTTCATCATTGTTACTGCCACATCTCAAACACCTCTGGTCCTTTATTAGCTAATCAGGGATACAAACTTGAATGCAGGTTTCCATACGTTTAGTGCTCTTCTGTGAAAAAAATCTATTGATTACCCTGGTTTACATTCTTTAATAAAAAACATGACTCTTCGCAAAAAAATTGACTCTACATCATAGCGTTTTGTTTTAATCTCATTTTATGTATTTTAGGGGGGTTCTATGTATTAGGTCTGGCAAATAAATATACGGTTCCTCACTTATTCATAATGTTAATAGACTCAGTAATATTTTAGTGGAAACAGAAAATCTGAATTTAGCCCCAAAACCATGATTTTTCATAATGTGCTTATGAAATAATAAATGTATCCCCTAAAGTCCAACACTTTCCCCGATGTGGTCAAGTTTGAAGTGGGAGTAGTAAACTTCACCCCAGAAAGTCCAGTGCTTTCAACAATGTGGTTAAGTGTGGAGTAGGAATAGTAAATCTGCACTTCCCCCCAAAGACCATGAATAACCCTAACGTGGGCAAGATCGGAGTGGGAATTTTATACTTAACTTACAAAAAAGTTAATATATATTTTTTTGCATATGTTGCATATGTTTATAATTTTTAAAGATTTTGTAGAAGTGTTAAAACATATATCCAATATTTGCATATATTTAGAGCATTCGTTTTTATATTAAGACAGTATTCTTTCTCAATACTCACCCATTTCTCACCTCTTGGAGTGTGTTTTTGACATTTTTGGATGCCAGGAACTCTGCATTGCTGTTCTCAGGTAAAGGTAAGTTTAATTGTAATCTATTTACCAATGTTAGCATGTCTGGCAGTAGGTGGTATGTAAGTATCCTCCAGCTCAGTGAAGCGTACTGAAGGAGGGGGGAAAACTGCTCCTGGGTGTCAGGAGGTGTTTTTGTTCCTCTGGCAGGATGACCATTTGCGTTGTGCCCAGGACCATACCTTATGTCAAATGGGCGTCCCCCATCACAGGCAGATATCAGAGGACACCTAGACACCTTCTCCCAGTCAGACTGGCACAAGTGTCAATGAAAGGGTATCTTCCCTCAAAATGGTATGGAATGACTACAAAAGAGAGGCTGCTCATAAATCTGGCCACACCTCTGGGGGGGGGGGAGGGCACACAGGCTCTGCACACATGGAGAGGGATTTCACCATCTTGAATTTAGGCAGAGGGGGCACTGTAAGGTTGTTTGCAGTACAGCAGACATGACCTGCTGCACCTCAATGGTTAGGAAGTGGTTAGGAGTTGCCCCCACCCACAAGCTAGTACCAGGGATAAATGTGACATCCCCTGGCACCCTCTGCAGAACACTTTTGAACATGAAGAAGGACAGAAGAAGACTGCAATTCCTGAGAGGAGCCCTAAAGGACTTGAAATGCTCTCTCTTTCACACAGGCAGAGGTGTAGCAATGCACAGTGGCCAAGAGGTCAGATGGGACCCAATCTGACTTGAACACAGTGCTAAAACTGCACAACAGTAGCATCAGACTGGCCTGTCAGGCAATCAGGCACTGCCTGAGGGCTCAACTAACTGGGTCAGTATGTGGGCTTTTTTGGGCCGTATTTGGCAACTCTTATTTTGCTACTGGGTGTGCACAGGCAGACAAGTTTTCAGAGCGCTAAATGTAAAATCTTACCAATCAACTGTGGTGATGCAATGGGACCCAACAAAATTCTCTGTGATCCACCTGCATCGCCGTAAGTGGACTGAGCAGTGACTACAAAGAATGAAATAGTTTTTCCAATAAATTCGATAGGTGGCCTATTCAATCACCAGCTTCAGTGCAAACACAACATCGCACTAGAGTTGCCAATTGGATTTACGTTTTGGCCCATGGGCCATGCTGGGCTCACCAACTAATGTCACAGTCGTCAGTGTATTCCATTTTCCCATTCTGCCTGAGGCCTTATAATCCCTGTGGGAATGGGAGAGAGAGTAGAAGGCCATACCAATTGAAGCCTGCAGGCTGAACGTAGCATGCCTGAGGTGCATATAGTAATTAACAAAAGTAACTGTTTGCGTGATGCTCATTTGACATTATTGAAAACTTAATCATCTTGAAAGGGGCACATCACAAACCGTATTATGCTCCCTGCTGAAGTTAGCTGCTGCCTGCCCAAGCCCTATGGTTAATTTCAGTTGAACGCAAGTCAGCATGCAAACAAAGCACTGATTCACCCCTTAGGTGCTCCTTGCTCCCATGCATTTAACTAGGTGGGTGGGACAAATTAACATGAAGAACAGACAACCGAGCCAAGGCTGAGGAGTTGGCACTAGGAAGCAGTTCATGAGTTAAGTGTTAATATTTGACAATGCATCTCAATCATGTACAAAGGCCATGGTAGAATATGATAAGACAGTGCCTTCAAAATTTAAAATTAAATATCTTGTTGCATGTGGAAGTTTTTCACCTTATAGGTACAGCAAGTTATTTGAGAACTATGTGTATTTATTGAACATGAGAGCTTTTAAACATGAACTGAGAAACATTCCTGCGCCCCATCATGATGACACTTTTATTAGTAAACTAAGAGGCATGTCAGGAGTCATCATGTATCCCCTATATGTGGCCTAGATTCATAATATAGAAATAACATTATAGGCCAATAACTCAAACACAAGAGAGTTTTGTACAGAAAAGATACTAAACCCTCTATTTGAAGGTGCTCTGAGCACCTATAAACAACAATGAACAAAAAAGAGGCTTGGGGTAAAAAAGTATTTGGCTAGCATCACAACACTTTTGGATAATGGATACAAATGGAAAATAGGCTGAGTTTTGGATGATTCTCACTACTGTCAACCATGAGTGCTAGATCAATAGCAGTGCAAGCTAACAAGTAGGGAAATTAAAAAAAAGAATACAACATATTTTCTAATGCATCTTACATAACGGCAGTAGTACGGCTGTTTAAGTTGTTATGCAATACAAATGTTGTTAAATGACTGTATTGTACTGAAAGTGGCTAACATCCATTGGACATTGAAACATGTAAATATTGGTCAGTTAAATAAATGTGGAAATTTACTCACTGCAGCTCAATGTTTTACACAAATCAAAAAATGAATTCAGATAAAAGAAGCAAAAATAAATATGGCTGAATACAATAAAAATGTAACAGAAAATAATCCATAAAACAGGGAACCCAAATTATAATTAATACTGTGAGCCACAGTTGAGGATACACACCACCAAGCATCCACTCCTGTATTTGCAAAATCTCGTTTTCAACATGTTAATTTTTGTTTTTTAAAACAGATTTTATTGGGTTCTATAGAAAACGTATGAGCAGATAATTGAATACATTTAGTGCATTAGGCATTGTTATGAATTATTAGATAGCATCATACATTGGGTTTACTTATGTTATTGTAACGAGATATAAGTCAATATTGGGTGCAGTAGCAGTGTGATATACAACATAACATTTCCATTTGTTGATAACTGCGTCTGCGTAACAAAACTCATTTGAACAGATGAACTGTGAATGCTATCCCCCATACCCCAACAGACAGGTGTATTGATCGATTATTGAGTAAAAAGATGGCACGCTTCAACAACACTGGTTACCCATGCTGTCGCAGTAAGAGGGGGCGCTCATACAATAAGATTTTCCAGTGCCTACCTGCATCTATCACTTACATGTGATACAACTGTTATTATAGTTCAAGAATCCATGACAAGTTCTGTCATTGCCTGTCGTGGCCTCTTCCTTCTAGGGGTTAGTGTCAGTGACAATCAGACTGTGAACGTATCTAAAGTTTTGAGGAATCCATTATGAAGTCTCAACCCATAGCTGTAGGCTTTTTCCTCAACCCACGATATTCTTCTCTGCGTAATGATTTGCTTTTAGCCAACCCCCATCGTTCTACCTCCTACTTCCATCTGAGTAAAGCAGGTTGAGATGCCTATTTCCACCTCCTGGCTATGTCGCTTTGAAACTCGTTTTCAGCATTAGCACTATTTACCCATAAATCTTCTCACACTGCTAATATTGTGAAAACACCCCGCTCAGAACTTGTATTGTTTTATCCTCTGAGAACGCTGGCTCTCACCCCATGAGATCAGAAACATATCTGGTGGTGGCAGGCTTGTGAAAAACAGACCCCACTAGTGTTTGGTTAAGTTTCAGGTGACCCTCTAAAAGGGTTTTCAGTGTGAATGTATTAATAAATACAACACTGGCAACAGTGAGGGTGTATTAAGACAAACATCTTAGAAATCAGTGAAGCCATCATGGAGCTAAGAAACTCGTGTTGACAAGTATCCAGCCCATGTACTCTTTATGGCTTTCCTGTTCACTAACAACATCACAGAATGGACTGGACATTGTAGGGGCATGTCTGCTTATACTTATAGGCCAACACACAGGATACAGTGCACCCTGCCTTAGGGCTAGAGATGTCTTACTTATATCTTGTGCTGTTTACGGCAGTGTGTCATGTCGACTCTTCGGGTTTTCTTGCCCGGAGACATGCAGTCTGCAATAGCAGAGTGCATGGCCTTGGTGAGGGGACCCTGGGGTGGCACAACCAGTGCTGCAGTCCCAGAGGACCCTCATCAGTACCCATGACATAAGTACCATGGGTACCACTTATTAGGGACTTACAGGGGTAGCTGAAGTTGCGCCAATTGAGATACAGTGTTTTGGGAAAGAGATCCGCCACTGGGAACCTAGTTAGCAGGGACCCGCTGCACTTACACTCCGAAATTACACTTCAAAACATCAGGCACCAGGCAAAAGGTGGGCGCTACCCATGCAAAAATAGGCGCTTTCCTACATGGACAGCCTGTCTTCTGACCCTTGTACTTATCAAAAGTACCTAATGGAACACAATTGTCACATACAAATTATGATGTTTCTTCTACAGCCTTGCAAAGGCAAATTGCATGCCATCTCAAAAGTAATGTCTATATTTCTAATCCGCCATGAAATCTGACCTAATGTATGACTGTCACCTTTCCTTTTTTCTTTCAAATGGCCCTCTTCTTACTTTCCAAGTTCTGCATAACTCCTCCCTCTGAACACAACCTGCTCTTAGTCACATGCATGTTTGCCTTAATCTCTATAATTACAGCTCTGAAAATTACCCACAATTTATATCAAAGATCAGAACATATCCTTCTTTCAAAGATCATACCCTTGAAACCTAAAAATACCTTAAATCCCTGAGCTCATCTACTAACTCCACCGACCATCTTTATGAACTCACATAGCACCACACCACTAATGATCCTACTTAAGTCCTGCTAATGTGATGTAGCTTGAACATGAAATACCTTGAAAAAACCAATGGACAAGAGGTTTTTTGGCAAAACAGTAACAGTCTGTTTAATAAAACAAGGCAGCCAGGAGCACAGGTTCTGGGCTCTGTCTCAAATTACAATAGGTCTAACATAGATAGTTATACAGTTCATGTAACGCAATAAAATAGTTCAGGCGAAACTTTTTTGGTAAGAAATGTGATCCTCTATCTTTGAGGAATCGAGGTGGGCCTTGACCTTCCATGGACACAATGTGGTCAGTGGGTAATGTGTTCAGATAACTTGTGTGGGGAGTGCATGATCACTGTGTGTCCTGTTTCTTCATTGGCTATGTGTTCCTAACTTCGTGTGGCATCTGACATTATACTGTTTTGGGAATGTGCGCACTCCTCCAGCCATGTGTGCGTTATTGAGGCCAACCTTCCTGGGCGGTGTCACTGTGCCTATAGATGGGATTGATCTGGTATTTCCTGTTTGTGTGTTTTTCTACCGGCTACATGCCACCCCACCACTGGACTGGATCTCAGTGTATGTCTGATTATGTATTTCTGATTCGTTGTTGATGTGGAGTTCACAACTGGTGAATTTGTCAATCAAGATGCAATATAGTTTAAAAAACATGAATGTATTGTTATTCATATTGCCTTTTTCACTATTAACAGTGATATTTCACAAAGAATGTGGAATAAATGCATGGAATGGTTTAATGAGCACAGACGACTAATCCAAATACCTAACAATCAGTGACTTTACATTATTCAATATCCTTGGGTTCTGGAGCAGCATGCTGCTCAGCATAAAGTACTTCAAAGCTACATCAGGGGTAGTACGCACTATGTAAATGCAATTACAATTGCATTTTGTCAAGCACAGAAGCTAGGATTATTCAGTTACATCATGTGTGCACAGTGTTTATCAGCTACTAGTTGGGCCTTCCGACTTCAAAGATGACTGCGTTGTCTTTAATTCTTGAAGGATTTGAATCAAGGTGGCTGACAGACAGTATTAACAGTTTATTTTGACAGTTTAAATGAAGCAAATCTTTCCAAGGACATCAGTGTGCTACTCCAGGGGTGTAGCTTCCATTGGTCCAACAGGTGTAGTGGCACTGGGGCCCAAGGGCATGCAGGGCACACTAAATCCTCATTATTGCCTATTTTATGATTCATACAGTAGCCAGGGAGTCATTTCTTTCCTCGCACTTCGGCCCATGACACATTGGACTCCGATGGTCATAATGCTGATCTCATGTTCAAGATACAGAAAAATCTGTGAGATCGCTCTTCCAAATACCCAACTGATCTATTCCCACTGGACCAGCCTAGACCCTACTGTTCCCCTTGCTGGAGTGAGTCCTGACTACCAACTGCTGTTTTTGCGATCATGGAACCCATGGCTCTGTCTGGCTGGACTCTTCCCATCTACTACAAAAACCTTGCAAATATATATATTTTTTGTCTTCAAGACCTCCGGAGATCTTGGACAAGCCTGCTGAAATGACTGAGGTGTGTTGACACTTGGCTGAAGATTCTGGTTTCTCTTGTTGGTGTTTCTTTGTAGCAGCAACTTCAAATCAGTGGAAGCTTGCTCAACCGTATCCGGAGCTTGTGAAGCCCTCTTTGGATACAGTGTGCAGCTTTGTCCTGCTGAAGGATTCCAAGGTCAAAAAATGTGACTTCATGCAAAATCTTGACAAGTGAAGGTGCCAGAAGTAAGAAGGACCTTATCTAGCCATGAAATTGAAATTCCTTGAGCTTTCCTGACGTAAACCAATGGCTAAATCAGGAGCTTGCTGTGCAGTTATACAACCCCATGGAGCCCTCTTCAGACACAGTCTGCTGCCTAGCCATGATGAAGGTTTTGGATTTCCATTTTAAGACAATGTCCGAAGGTAAAACCCATTACTGGATCAAACCTGGTTCCTCCATCTGACATGCGCTCCATTGCAGTTGGTCTCAAGTTGCAGCTACGTCTCGTATTCTGCGACCAGCTGACTGTGGTTGGTTGCATTTTGCCAACACAGGCACCCTTGCTCCACGGTTCAATGGTGTCCGATTAGTTTGCAGGATTGTTTGGTGCAGGAAGGGGCATCTTCCTGCACAAAAAGAATCCTGAGAGAGATTTTCCTTGTTCTATGTGTGCTGCAGAATGATACAATTTCTCCTCGTTGTGCCTCCAATGAAGAGGCATAAGGTGTTGGCGCTACACCAGGTTTACATGATTTTGTTCATCTGGGGCAGTGTCAAAATCCATGGTTGTTGCTAGGGAACACCCCCCACAATGCCCATTGAACACATTCTTGACGCAGAATAACGCAACGCAGCGCTTTGCACTGCCTTCCTTACTCAATATCTATGAGGTCATGCAAAGCCACACAGGGCATACCCTTGGCCAGTCCGGGTTTGCCTTCACCCGACCTGCGGTGCATCTGACACATCCATGTCAGTTCTTCCATCCCGCCGCTCGCATATTCTGACCCGCCCTCAAGTTGTACAGTGGGTGTGACCCTTCCCCCTTTAAAATCGCGGGATCTGGCCCAAGCGTGCGAATTGCTGGACCTTAACGGCTATGTCCCGGGGGGGACTTTTCTGAAATCAGACCAAAATCTTTCGTGTTTACTCTACAGGTAAGTGCGTGTACCGTCCGGGGCCGTTACCCTGTCCTTTTGGGATTGTTCAGCTTCTAAAGGTGTAATGTAAAGGCAGTCGCAGATGTTTGTTTTTTATCTAAGCCATGGGTTGGTTTCATCCCGGGGGTTATATTAAGTGGTGACCCTCCGCCCTTTGATTGTCTCCATGCCTGATCACAAAACCTATTGCGGTTCCCTCAGAAGCAGCTCTGAATCTACCGCTTGATCTACTCTAAGCCGGCAATTTTTAACACGCCGTTTTTTGTTATTTCCCTTTTGCCATTTGTAGAGCTCCGAGACGCCAGAAGCGAGGAGGCCAATCTATGCTGATTATTAATTAGCCATGAAAATTGTGTAACTGAGAGACGTGAATCTGACTTATGAAACCACACTTAGAGGGTATGTATTCATCTACCGCAGCCATTGCAAGACCCCTATGGACATGATCTTGGCCCCTGATATATCTGTCATCTTTTTTCAGGTCGGTCTGTGCATACTTTTCCACAACGTGAAATTATGCACTTGTAGCTGTTTTTGTGCTCTCCCCGTCTTTGGTTTTATGAAGTAAGTATCACGCGGAAGATGAATACATCCTGCACTTTGGCCCCTGAGCCCAGCTATTCGTATACTTGGCAGGCGTTTCTTTTGAATCCCTTGTTCTTTTCTGTTTTCCTCTCATTTTCAGAAACCAGTTGTTTTTTGTTTGTGTGTATTCTTCAAGAGCTAAGTGCCTCCATTAAGAAAATCGTAAATCTAACACAACGCCGCCCGTAGAAGTTTACGAGATAGCGTTTTGCACCACTCAGAATTGAGGTAAATCTAAAGAGGGCCTCTTAGCAGTTAGGCCTAAACCCTGATCATGTACGATGTATCATAAGGACCTGTCCCATAAGTATTGGTGTGTAATGGCACTATGTCTCCCCTCCCCTTTACATATGCATTTTCTCTTCTCTCTTTTGGTAGCTTGACCCTTTGACGGTGTGAATGAACGAGTCTAGCTCTCCCTTGCCAAGAGTTCCTGTGCTCTGTGACCCTGCGGGGCCTATAATAGATCCTTTTTTGTCTTTATTTTTAAAAAATCCACTGTATTTCGATTTTGCACTTCTTGAGCTCACGGTATGCACTTGTAGAATCATATGATGTGTATATATAAATAAAAATACATACAAAAATGACGACTGTGAAAAGAGGAATTCCTGAAACCGACATTGCAGATTCCGTTTTAAATATAAATGTCTATCAAGCACTATACTTCAGAGTTATGTTTACATAAAAAAGAAGAAAAGTCATGTAGCTTTACATATGCTTCTAAAAAAGTTTTGTTTTTTCTGTTGATCACAGAGTGGCCGCCTCCTCGACATATTGTCCCCTCCACTCCCCATCATGTACATGCCCTGACGAAGATCAGGCCTGGCACTGAAACGCACGTCGGCGTGGTGATCTTTTGTCCTGCTATTACCATCTTGATTCCCCAGCCAGTTGCTGAGAGGATTCCGCAGGACAACCTCAGTATATTATTACATCATGTGTACTGAGGCTCTTATGTTAACTGGTGTGATTGATGGAGTGTGTGGCAAGTCTAGTGGAATGATTCTGCGATGATGAATGAAAGATGAGTGGGTATTTTGGGGTTGTTCTATTGTAAACTTTTTGTATTGTGTTGAAATTTTTGTGATTTGTATATCTTTGAATGATGTTTTGTCATATTTATTGAATAACATTGATATCTTTACAAATGAAAATAAAATGATATATTTTTCCAAATGATGTGTGAAGAATTGAAATGTGGTGGCCATAAATACCAGTGAGCTCACTATTGTGCTTATGCAAACTGTTGGACTCTTTATGAGCCTTTAATTAAAACATATAGGGCAGACTTATCTTTTTTGGTTTTTGGTCTTCTATCCCCTGCTAGTCTGCCTTACATTTATCTCAGGGGCCCCCCCTTGTATTAGCTGGCTTTGCATAGCCTCGTAAATATGATTGAGAGGCCTGCACAGCTTGTAAATAAGCCACCATGTCCTTAAGTTAGATTGGTCTGCTTTTATAATCTATGGTTTACAGTTTCTTGCCTTGCAGCTACATTTTTCAGTTCTTTTAGGGGAAAAATTAAATCCAGACAAGATGGCAGCACAGACTCATCCATAAAGGTACAATTCAAATCACCAGTCGTTTAGATTATTGCTACTGTTTAATGGTTGAATTATAAATGCAATTTTCCTAAATAGTAAAAGGAACTTTACTCTGACATTTTATTCTAGAGTCTTCCAAGCTGGTTATCCTAATTACAATAAATCTTACATACCACACAAATGAACCTCAGGTGATTATTAGTTAAGGAAACCTAATCTTCAGAATTACATGCGTAGCAATCAGCAAAGAAAGGCACGCACACATATTTCACTGCTCAATAGTGTTACTGCCCTCATTCAAATGACTGTCTTAGACCATTTCTTACTTTTTCATATCCCCGAATTAAATGTTTTTTTCTCCTGCACATGTTCTGTCTGCTTGATTAACTATGGTGATGGATTTGTTTCTTAAGGCATTAGCCGTTGAAATAAAGCACTCTAATATTTTTCCAAGTTCAAATGTAATTTCAGCCTACAAACACGACACTACGTATGCCACGGGGCATCAATTATGGCTCAGCGGCAGAGAACGGCAAAGATTCGAAGGCAAATGCTTGCAAGTTACATCAGAACGTTGTGTACTACTGTTCTTCTGGTGAAGTTCAGAGAATAGTTTTAAAGCCCATGTTAAGCGATACATTCGTCAGGACATTTTTTTTTCCTATGTTGAACACTGCTTTTATTTTCAGCCCGAAGCTCTCATAATGGATCAGAGTTTAATATACATGTGCATTGCTTAATTTGTAAATAAACGAGTGACAGGACCCAATGTATTGCTCAGGAGGTCAGTGCAGGTTGGACTACCGACTGGAACGCCTATCACAGCCACATGCCACTATAACCGCTCACTACTAAACATCACAAAAGTGTAAAGGTGAAAGTTTGGACAATTCCAGGCCACCAAAAACAGTAGGAATGCCATGGATGTCCTTGAATTGTTTTAAGTGTGCATTTAATTGTATTTATTTATTTTTTCATTATTTTTATTAGGAGAGTTCACCAATATACAAATGTCATTAACATTTATGTGACAAAATTAATAAAAACTCCTACGGTTTCACCGCTTGCAGCATCTCCAACATTTTAAAACCCATACTTTTTCGAATTGATTTTAAGTTTATTGACCTTCTATACCATAAAGCCCGTCCTGAATCAAAAAGTTTACCACAGCTTGAGAAATATCCTGTATGACCCGGATCTTATTGCATACCTTTTTTCCAGCTCTTTAAATGCTACTTATTTTGGATCTAAAATGTTGAAATGTGGAAATTTCCTTGGAACGCCAGTTTTGGAGGATTAAAAACCTAGCTGTTAAAGATATAATATACAGTTGTTTTTTCAATACCAAATCTGCTTTTAATTCGGATGAATATCTGAGAATGGCTGTCAGAGTGTCTAATCGTTGTTGCAGCTGCAAAATGTGGCAACAAAAATGACTAGCATCATCCCAAAACGTACTCAACTTTGGGCAAATCCACACTGCATGTATCCAATTACCCCCTTCCTCGACCCCACATCTGAAACAATTGGCACAGGGTCAGACTGATTTGCATATGGCCATGTCTGAACTGGGGTGGCAGAGGGGGCTAAAAAACGGTGATGGATTAAACCCAGATCTGTTGACTGGGTGTGAGTGTTTGATTGGTTCAGATGCTCCGTCCATCACCACCCCCTTTTGTACCACCATATCTAATAAAGGACCATTACAAAGAGTGTAACCATTGGCAAAAAAATAAAGTTACTGTTTAAATGTGCAGTATAGTCATGAATTGTTTACTCTTTAAAAAAGGGGAAAGGCTAACCACGTAACAAACTAAGTTCCCTGACATAACAGTTTCAATTGTTGGGAGAATTCTATTTAAAATATTGTCCAATCTCAGGTGATAACTGGTACTTATATGCAAGGCTTTTTTTTTCATGTGCAGAAAAGTATACAGTTACCCTCACGTTGAATTTCATTCTCACGAGGGCAAGTCTGGCGCTGAGGAAATGGGCTGCCTTCTAATAATGCTTGTGGATCAATTGGGAGCATGTAGAAAAGAAAATGAAGAGGTTCAAATAACAATAGTAGGTCCAAACAATGACCTGATGGGCTCTATTCCTTAGATCTCAAATGATCACAACCTTTTTAGCAGAAAACTAAATAGACAGAGACACAGGGGCTGATTACAATGATGAAGGAAACTCCACCGACAGCCCATCGGTAGCAAGTCCCACCTCTAACGTAACCATGTTCTCCGCCGACCATATTACAATGCGGGCAAATTGTTCGCCGTCGGAAAGACCGACCGCCACGCATCAGTGGATTGTATTCCCTACAATGGTGGCAGTGCCTGCCAGGCACGGCCTTAGGGATTGCAATGTTCCTTTCTGCCGGCCTTTTCATGGCGGTTAACCCGCCATGAAAAGGCAGGCAGAAAGGGACTTTGGGGGCCCGTAGAGTGCCCTGCTTTCCGCTGGCCCTCAGCTGTGGGTTTTGGGGGGCACCTATGATGCCCCCCTACATATGCCTGCACCATGTGACAGGGACCACTTGGTGCCTGCTACGTAGTGCAGGGATATGTTAAGTGTCCCCTTTTTGAACTGCAGCAATGCAGTTAGCAGCACCCTCAGCTACACAAAGCACAGGCATTACGGCCGCCGTGGTGGTGGGCACATCCTTATGCCTCTGGCTGGACCACCAACAGCCTGTCAGCCAATCCCATCTGCAAAAGGGAGGTGGTCGGATGAAAGTCTAACCCCCATCCTAATCAGCCCCACAGATTGGCAAAAAATAATTGAAAAAACCCAGAGAATAATTTAAAAATGATAAATCTCTGTTTTTGTGAATAACAGGTTACGGGTGTAAATGTGGAAGTTATCTTGGTATTATTTGACCTGTATCGCATATAACCAATTCATTGTTAAGTCATGCACAACCATTATGGACATCAAGGTATTTGCCACCATAGGTCCGTCGAACACCAAGGCGCATCACACCCATCAGTTTACCCTGCTCACTTTAAAATTATACCTACATTTGAGTTTTCTACCCTGAGCAAGTGTGTGAATAGCATCTGTTGATTTAATCAAGCAATTTACAGTGCAAAGGTGGCACTTGTTGCCTGTAAACAAAGGTTTATGTTGGAGATAGAGGTATCATGTACTACAGCTGCACCTTTGTTCCCCATAGCCACTGATAAAAAAGAGCATGTGGGAGTATCAACCTTGCATGGGAAGGGAGTATCTGTATTGGAATGTACACAACGTACAGGGCATATGCACTCATCATTCGTTTGCTCTTTCACAATTCCTTTTCAGTGGACAGCCAAGAGAAAATGGGGAAGATCAACACCAAAGGTGAAAAAGATCAAGATATTTGGCCATTGGGAGGACACAAGAAGATACCACCATAACTGAGGAAGGAAAGAAGACCATCAGAGAGAGTGCAACAACATTGTCATTGCCAAAGACACTTCATGGGGAGGATGAAGACATAAAAGAGGGAGTTATTGAATAAGAAACCACATGCCAGTAGGAGTGTGACATCAGTGGTGTCCCAAGAAGAGGCTTCCTTCATCGACTGGTGAAGGAAGCACAGGTTGATGAGCACCACGTGGTCTGCAGCCGGTTGTGTTTCTGAACATCAACCACTTCATCTCGTAACAAAGATTGTCATTTTGAGCCCCAGGGTGTCTTCCCCCAAACTATCCCTTGTGTGTTACAAACCAGACAGTGTCTGGTCATGCTACTCAGCTAACAATGCATGCCCCTAAGTGGGAGATATATGGTAACCATGCCCCAGATGCAGGAGATGACTAGCAGCTTTTGCCCTCAACCTGCTCAGGATGACACATGGAGCTCCGTATTTCCCTACACCCTTGTCCTGAGGAAGACCCCCCCCCCCCAGTAAGGAACTAAGGAGCCTACTTCTTTTAGGGGTCACAACGTTGACATTTAATGTTTGCCAGTTGGCTCAAAAGCGATTCTTCACTGTGTTATTGCTCACAATCATGGCTGTGCAATTTATTTAATGTTGTTTTTAGTCATGTGGTTTAAGGATGAGCCTATTATTCAGGTAAAGAAATATATGATTTGCACTACACTTTTTCTACATAACCCCTGATCCTCACTCAGATCACCAAATCCTCTCTATCACAATCCCCTTTCATTTCCCCCTTCACTGGGGCACTTGCGCTCTGCATTGATTTGATAAAATTGTTTACAACAAAGTCAACTTAACGTTCAGTGTGATTACATAACATTGGACTACTAATTATACAATGTTTTGTTTTAGTATGTTTTTCATTTCTTTAATGTTTTGTTGTCTTTAAATAATCCCCTATTGGGACCAATCCTATATTATACAGTTTATTATACAGTTTCTTACCCAGGTCTCAGTGACGCATTTTGGGTTTACCCTTTTTGGTAACTATGTAGTCATGTCATGTAGACAAGAAGCACATGACCAATATTCTCCAACACATTCCATGACATTACTTGCATGCACCCACCTTCAGTAGCGTGGGCCAAGAGATGATACACTAATGGCAGGTAGATGTAATTAGTGTTAATTGTAAATAAAATATGTTTTTGCATACATATTTTTTTGTGGGAATGATGAACACAAACATAGGGGTGTATTGTGTGAGGAGGGTGCAAGAAATAGTTAGTAAAGTCTTTCTAGGGGTGGTCGCTCTCCACGTCCATGAGTGTTGTCTGTGTACCTGTGTTAGAAATCGGCATCTCTAGTTGGCAGAGGTAGGTACCTTTGTCCAAATAGGGACCCTTGCTTCTAGTCAGGATAAGGGGGATGCACACTTCGGATAACCTCTGCTCACCCCTGGGTAGCGTGGCACAAGCAGACAGGCTTCTCCCAATGGCAATGTGTGAAGTAATTATCTCAAAACACATAATAATACAGTGATACCACCACAAATGGACACCACACCAGTTAAGGAAAATAAGGTTTCTTTATCTAAAATTGACAAGACCAAGACCCAACATTCATCTAATAAGAATATAACTTTTAAAACGTTTCAAGCAACTGGGTCCATAGAAAACTATAGATGCGTGATTCTACACAAAGTACCTCTAGATGCGGCAAAATTCACAAGGCTAAAATGTCACAGAGATGGAAAGCATTGAGAAACAAAGAGATGCAATTGTTCCTGAGTCCTTGGAGAGGCTATGCAACAGTTCTTTGGCGCGTAGGAGAAGTGAAGAGTCGAATCCAAACTGTAGGGGGAATTGATGCGTTGACTCCACGACGGTACTGTTCTGTGGGTGATGCATCAGCAAAACTTGACAAACAGGTGCGATGTGTGGAAATCTGGGATGTGCTGGTGATCGATGCGGAAGCTGCAAGCGGTGCTGTGTTGGTTTCTTCAGTTGCGATCCTACAATTCATCGGTTCTTGCAGCCGCAACACAGGTTGTGTTGTCTCTGCAGCAGCTCAGCGGTGCGTGGAAATTCTTCTTGTACGGTGGTGTGCATCCAGAAAAACATCGCCAAGAAGGATGATGCTTCAATTTTCTCAGCTCTTCATGTTTCTTCCAGTTCCCAACAGCAGGAACAACCTTCAGAGGCCCCACACTGGAATAGGCAGCTTCTGGCAGGTCAGAACTCTCAGCAGCAGAGTTTAGGGGAGCTGGTGGTGAAGTATTTGTGTCTCTGAGACTTCATAACAGGAGGCCAGCACACACAGGCCCTTGGAGATTCTTCATCAAGCAGGTTCACAGCAAAGTTCCAGTCTTTGTCGTTTCCATGGGAGAAACAGCAACTGCAGGCCAACCCACACAACACACAGCAATGGGGCAGTACTCCCCCTCACAGCCCTTCAGCTCTTTTCCTTGTCAGAGGCTCCTCTTGAATCCAGAAGTGATCTAATGTTCTGGGGTTTAAGGTCTACTACTTATACCCCATTTTGTCTTTGTTCTCTCTGTGCAATGGTTTCTGAGCTTTGTCCAAACCAGTTATGTCCTCACTGGTGCAGTATGACAACAGGGGGTTGAGATAGCATTGTGCAAGGGAGACAGGCCATATTAAGGTGCAAGGGAAACTACTCTCAATGCAGCTGAGCCCCATTCAGCTCAGCTCTGAGTCATCCAGGAAGGACCAGGCCCACCTTAACTCCTCCTAGTGGCTGTCTACAGTGAATTCACATCCACTGCCACTCCAAAACCAGGCAGGTAATCACACAAACAGGCACAGGCACAGGCACACAGAATAGTTAAACAAGAACATTCTTATTTTCTTAAAGTGGCATTTTCAAAGAGACACTTTAAAAATCATCTTTACAAATAAGCCTAAACGTTACTTATCTATCTTGTCCCAAAGGAAATACTGCTCCTATTGAGAAGCATTTCATGATCAGGACATATCACAAACATCAGTACATCTTACCTTTCACATACACTACACCCTGCCCATGGGGGTACCTAGGGCCTAACATAGGGGTGTCTTACATGTAAGAAAAGGGGAAGTTAGGCCCTGGCAAGTGGGTGCACTTGCCAGGTTGACATAGCAGTAGAAACATTGCACACAGACACAGGAGTGGCAGGTCTGAGATACATTTACAGGATACTCATGTGGATGTCATGATCAGTGCTGTAGGGCCATTAGTACATTTGGTTTACAGGCCACGGACAGACACAGTGCACTGTACTAGGGACTTCTCAGTAAAGCAAGTAGCCAATCATGGAAACACCAATCCATAAACACAGTTTACCCACACAGCAAATGCACTTTAAAGCTGATCAGCAGTGGTAAAGTGCCCAGAGTCCTATAGCCAGCAAAAACAGGTCAGGAAAAATAGGAAGAAGAAGCAAAAAGTTTGGGGATAACCCTGCAAAAAGTGCCAAGTCCAACAACCTGAATATGCAACACAGAGAGCATACTCGGCGTAAGATGATATTGTGTATTTGAAGCAGGTGGGTTGATGGAGGGTTGTCCCGGAAAGTGGTTGTTGACCCCCATTTGCCTGACTCAGTCCTACAGCTTTGATGTGGACCACTGTGTGAGAGGGCATGTAGAAACTGCTTGACTATTTCATGGTGCTTTGCTTCCTCCTCTCTCGACACCTAGAGATGATCTCAATAAAACTTCAACATTTTCTCCGTGACCCAGGTCTGTCTCTTCATCAACCTTGGCAGGTCTTCTAGAGAGTGATGATTTTATGGCTTATCCCCCTAATTTTACAAGTCACACCATACAAAGGGAACTGTTGCTCCTACAATTGATCCTACTTGACGACAAGATTTGCCATGCCACTCCCCCACTTCTGCATGCATGAACATGTAAGAACGTAACATACCACCACCTGTGTTCCGCATTGCCTTTTTCTTTATTGCCTTGTTATCATTGTACCCACTTTAAATGAAGAAAAGTTGTACATTTTGATGTATGCTAGTTTTCTGCTGGATGAATGAATGAGTTTATATGGAAACTTCGTTTTTAAAGAAATTAATTTTCTAATACCAATATCAATAAAAATCATGTCTATTCTGTAAGATATAGTTGGTTCTCCTTATGATTCATGTTCATATGTTATCTATGGTTGAAACCATAAAATGTGGATAATATTGTTGTCTTATTTCTGTACACTAGATTGAACATCTAAGATAGCTACATGGTTGTCCTGCATGTTGAGCGTGAACACCTTGGAGGTAGTGGGGTGGAAATAATTTACGTGAGTGAAGTCTACCTAACCTGCGGTTTCTTTATGCCTGGGGCAATTCTTTATAGAATATAGCTTTCAGCAATAGACTACTGTCCAACAGTGAGGTGATATTAGAGGTTTTATCCTGCATTGGGTTGCAATCTCCTCCTCCTCTACACAGGTGGAGGCTACAGAGCAGGGATGATTCCTCCGCTATGGCCCGCTGCTGAAATGTACCAGACAGAATACAAATAAAATTACAATAAAGCTATTTTATTGTCATTTTATTTTTCACTTCCACTTACAGTCGGGAGTTTAGGGTGGGGCCATGCCGCAGCTTCAGCAGCAGAGGGAGGAGAGAAGGTTGGGAATGAAAATGAGCATGCCATGGACAACCGGCCAAACCGACATGCGCACTTGGATATCACCAGGCTGTTCCTTAGAGATATCCGCAGTGCTCAGGGGCAAAGGCTTCCAGTCCCTGCTAGTGCATAAAACCAGTCTACACCTCCCAATCCCAGCACTTCTCTCATGTTGAGAGTAATAGCATGAGAGAAGCACTTCAATTGCCACGGGTCTGGGATACTGTGCTCATGGAAATTGCAGTGTCGTGATGGGAGCAGAGGAGCAGAGCAGCGCGGGAGCAGAAGTTCCTGAAGGTCAGCAGGAACATTAAGTCTATTTTTTAATTGCAATATTTTTTCTCGCCCCCATGTCAGATTGGCAATCTGAAGAGATGAATACCAGCAGGATGATTAGATTGTTTCCAAGAACTGCAATTTGTCCCCCATCAGTGGATGGAATGGTATCACTGGTAAGCTCTTTCAGGGGAATGGAATGAGCATGAAACTTTGAAATTTGACATATGTACAGACACCAACGGGATATGTTGTACTGTAACCTTAAGGTACAGATGGTAATCATCAGAAACATTTAAGACAACACTTTGGCATATATGGCTATCTGTTTCTTGTATGCACTCATGGACATTAAATAATACTGTAATTTACCTAGAAATGCTATTGTTTTTTGCTGTGGTCAATCTCATTTATATCAGCTGCTTATCAATAGCCCTCTCAATTTGACTGAGGATATATGTGACTGGTGGGACAACTTGTGTCAATGTTGATAGAAGTAGAAGAGAGATAAGCCATATTTCTTCCAGGTGGAAACAATTATAAACAGATATACATTTATCAGATGGGGTTCAAAGAGAAGCAGATGGATATAGGTAGTAGTATATGTATGTATGTCAAAAAAGTCCCTGTCAGAGAGATGGTAGAGGGACGAGTTGCCATTTGCAGGATGTTCCCTGACGTGTGATGTGTGGGCCGTAGTATGGACACCAGGAGATGGTGTGTCACTGCAGCTTTGGAGAGAGATGCATACAGCTTATTGCAGTATCACGCCACATTTAGTAGTTGACCATTAGAATATGTGTTAAACTGTGAACAAACAGAGAGGTTCTGGGTATCAACTACAGAGAGAATCATGTTTACTAAAAGCAGACATTGACAAGACTTGGGAGAGTTTATTACAGTAACAAAAGATATCTCACTCTATGATTTTAAGGGGTCAAGAGCAGTTAAAGGTAAGGGAGGTAAGCATTTTTTAGGATTAAAGGGCAGGTGGAGGTAACAGGGTAAACCTATTCTGCGATTCATGGATAGGTAGAGGTAAAAGGGTAGGTGTTTTTTAAGTTGCAGAGACAGGTAGAGATAACGAGAGGTATGGGATTTTTAGGTTTCAAGAGAGGGCATTTGTAAAAGGGAGTTTTTTTAGGTTGAAGATGTGGGTACAGGTAAGGGGGTAAGGGTTTTTGCATTCTGGGGCAGGTAGATTTGAAGGGAAAGGGGTTTCTCGAGACCAGGGCTCCGTCCTTGTGTCCTGAAATGTAAAAATAATGATATATTAAGTGGAAGGATAGTGGTAATCTGACCACCTCAAAGTCATGATGTAGCACAGAGCCTTTGACACCGTTAACCATTGTACATCTCGTAGACTCCCGGCAGCCTGAGTGAGCTGATCGAGCGTTTCACGAAGAGAGGAGGTGGCGGCCGTGTCAGCAGAGGCGCCGGGGCAGGTCTAAGTGGGACCTTGCTCTACCCAGCACCTAACACCCGGCCCTCGTTCCCCCGAGCGGTGATGGCGAGCTTCAATCGTGGGTGAAAGTGCTTGTGACATAGTGCCGTGGTTGCTTCGACTGTAGGCGCCGGCGAGTGAAGGCGGAGGCACAGGCGAAAGTGAAGGTGGGGGCCGCGAGTGCCTCGGGCGGTGCCGGCGCTGCAAACACCGCGGAAGAGTAGAATAGCCATCAAGAGCGCCGCGGGAGATCAGGAGCTGCAACGAGCTGCCGGGGGTGCCGCGAGAGCCGTAAGTACCGCGGGTGCCACGAGTGCTGTCATGCCATGCCGTGGTAACCCGACCACGACCTCAGATTAATTCCTGACTTCACTTTCCTAACTCTGAGAGCTGACAGCTGTGACTCGAGAGCTGAGAAAAGCTCAGATTTGATAACGAGCCATTAAACAGCCTTCCTGAAGTAAAACATCAGTTTAAAAATACTACTAACAACTATACAGCATACAGCATACCTCCATCTCCTCAGAAGTCATTCGGACACCTATTGATTAAAATTGGATAAAAAAATTGGATGATTGGACTGGAGTACTGGCGCCGGGGCTTGGCCAAAGCCTGTGGTGGCAGCGTGCTTTTCTAGAGTGAAGCGGGGTGTGCGCGCTGTCGCGGTGAGCTTTAATCTGCCTTAACCTGACATTCCCGCCCTCCTGCCCTCTGTCCCCTGTCTACTTCTTCTGGATCCAATCTAATCTGGTGGTTGTTGCAATAGTTTTGGCCTCGCCTTCCCTTAAATCTTTACCTACTACGCGAGTGTGTATTGTAAGTACAACTAAAACCAGCAGTAAAGGAGCACACCATTACCTATCGCACCAAACAATCTAATCAAGAAAAGTTGCTGCTTGAAAATGTGCTCTGGCAAAGAGAGAACTGTGGGTTCCCCTAAGAAATGAACCCAAAGAAACCAAACATCTAACTCACAAAAAAAGGCCTGTGTTAAAGCGCAAATAAAGGGGCCCACTCAATCGCTAATTTCACCTATAGCAAGGATGTTTGAAAGATCAACAAAAATCCCACAGAAATTTGACTTCTTGAAAGACCCAACTACTGCACCTATGACCATGACTATGCAATTGGAGCAAGATTATGAATCTTTACAGTCCCCACTCAAACCAATGAATGGAATGAAAGAGGTTTTGAACCCAAATATTGAAGTGGGAGTTAATACAGTTGTCAAGTTTAACGATAACTCAGAGGTACCAGATCTACATGCAGACCTACGATTAGAAGATCTATCGCATAACATTTTTGTGCAAGATACGAAAAACAGATCAGTGGAATATGCAGAAACCATAGGGGTCATCGATTTCTCTAACATTACACTGGCAGCTCACAATGAATCCGCCCTGATACCGCTAGAGGCCAATGTGGTCATAACAAATAATAATGCTTATACACCCACAAAATTGCTACTAACGAAGCACCCGAGAAGGAATAAAGTGTGTCCATATTCTAGGAAACAGACATACCGAGGCAAATGGACGACTCATAGTGCAAAATCATGACCCTCTAGAACCAATTGACCAGGAACATACTATTCACCTACAGACCTTAGAAAAAACAAATACTGAAATAGGTAGCAAGAATCCACAATCGTTTGCAAATGGTATTGCCTTAACAAATGGATCTTCAACCAAAAAATGATCAACATTACCAAACAGATCGGCAACCATAAAGGAAAACGGGGAGTGCTTTATCGCCAAATCACGCATTGTCAATTACACACAAAGGTACCCTTGATACCAAAATAAATGATGTAGATAACAATAGTAGCTCAAATATTAATGAACTAAACTTTTAACACAACTCAAAACAAACACGAAAAATGGAAGCTGGAACAATATGGGACATACATTATCAGACTTCAGTACTAACTCTGGAAGCTTTAGCTACTCAGTCAAACAAAATGGACATCCAAATAGAAATTTGGGGTCTTATGGCTAATGCAGTGGCAGGAATTGAGAACAAACTAGCCAATTTAAACAATTTAATAATAAAAGTGCAAAAGGAAAAAGCGCCAACTTGCATAGAATGTACTTGTGCTCCAATAATAAACAAACTAGTACTTATAACGGAACTTGTAAACACAATATTGGAGGATGCCAAAGAAGCTATCCACAAAAAGAAACCGGAAAATAGTAAGAAGGACAGAAATCAAATTAGTATAAACTCACTCTCTGAAAGCAAACAGGACCAACTGACAAAATTGTCTATCGAATATAGCAAAAAGCCAAATTTGATTAATCAAGCGAACTCAATTCATGACTCAAGTGAAAACAAAGTAAACAATAAACCCGGAGACTCGCCCAGTAAACAGAACAAAAAAGACGAGGAATCGGGGGCTTTCGAACTAACAAAAAGACAAAAAAAGAAACTAAGGAAAGCAAGAAATAGGGTAAATAAGGAAACCTTTGCACATACTGAAATAGATAAAGTTAAATCTTACAAAGGAAGAGCAAAAACTCCTGAACCCAATTACTGCAGAACCACAAATATTTCAAATCAAAAAAGTGAAAAGGAAAAATCATCAGGGGCAAGATGGCGGACGCATCGGCATCCGAGTGAGCAGCATCGCCAGTGGTCTCGCTGCCTTAAGCCTTCCAATCCTTTACAGCCCAAAATAACCTGATGGTTTAGTGGCGAACAGCGCAAATAGGAGGAGACGCGGTACTCTGAAACTGCAAAACTTTACAAAAAAATAAAAACCTTACCTGTTCTCTTTTTCCGGGATGCGGCTGGATCTCTGGTGTTGGTTCCGCCGGTCATTGCACCCTACGTGGCGGCATCCATCTCTACCGCACCTAAGGGCGAAAGCGGAACCAGAGACTAGAGCGGAAGTCAGCTTCGCAGATAATCTCAATTCGCAGCAATCCGCTGCTTCTGACAGACGCTCCCGAGCACAGAAACGACGTAAGGGAGACACCAACGGTGTAATGGCACCAAAGAATCACCACAAAATAGGCCGAAGACGAGGGCAACCACGGCAGCACAGGAAGGTGCTCAGACTGCTCAGTCTGCTCAAAACGCCCAGACTGCGCAGAACGTGCAGAACAGCGGTATTGCTGGCAAAGCCGGTAATGCCATACTGCAGGACAATCTTCAGAACCCTCCTCTCCAGAATTCACAGCAGGTAATTTTTAACTCTGATTCTGTCTCTGTGCCTGGTCTCACAACAGCTATAGTATCTCAAGTAGCTCCTGCCGAAATTACTGCTAATGGCAACACCCGCTTGATAGTGGGAGATTCTGGGAGTTGTAGGCTGGGAGCTAATCCCAAAATTCCGGACATGTTTGCACAGAAAAAAAAAATAAAACACAAGAACTGGGAAATACTCACTTGAATGGCAACATTGGGAAAACAGCCTTGATTGTAAGTGAGACTTTAAAGATACCTAGCGACACTGGGCGGAATAAAGACACTGGCAACGGTAAAGATGGGTCAAAAGAGATTCAAAACTCAATGCTTCCATGCCCGATTACTTCAGAAAACCTCCAGACATCTGTAGATTTAACTAATAACTCACAATTAGAACCAGTACAGGACGTACCAGAATCTTTACTAGTCGTGGAAGATGTTGAATCACTAGACTCTGCAGGTAACTTTTACTCTATGACTGACCTGTCGGTGGCTCTAGAATCTGAAATCCTTGAGGCAGATGGCGGATGGAGAGATGATATGAGTGCTAAGAGTCTGGGATCACAACACGAATCGCTTGCTTCAATGGGACAGGAGGAGGTTGAAGATGAAGATAAAGAACAGGATGAGGATGAAGGGGAAGATGCCCCTCAACGCAGATTGGATTGTGGTGCTAAAGACCTTACAGTGTTCACAGCACATGAAGATGTTCCCCCCAACGACCCAAGAATGGCTGTACCACAGAATCTGCAGACCCAGGATACCACACAATCACAATCAACTGGTAATACGTTAGATACACTTTGCCAGCTCATGATCCAGCATCGGGAAGAGACAAGGGCAAAAAATCTTCGCAAGCAAGGTGCTATTCGATGGCTTGAAAATAACCTCAGAAAAGTTGCCAAATCATGTAGTGAGACGTCTCCAAGGGTGACTGAAGCTGAGGGGAGAATCTCAGCGATAGAAGATACTGTGACAAGTCAACAAACTCAAATTTCATCACTGGTAGGGTTGAGAGACGAGATAAATTGGAAACTGGTGGACTTGGAGAACAGATCACGTAGAAATAACCTTCGAATCCTGGGCGTTCCTGAGGGAAATGAAGGCGGTAATATAAGACAATACGTAATTGATCTTTTTTTCGGAAGCCTTCCCAGAGCTGGTGCAATGGAAATGGGACTTGAAAATTCAACGTGCACATCGATTTCCATTTCAAAGAAACACCAGACAGGATACTAACTCAAAACCCAGGGCAATCTTGATATGTCTAAATAACTTTCTGGCAAGAGAGGCTCTCTATGACCTGGCTAGGCCAGATAGGGAAAGAAGGGGGTGAGGCGTCGAATTCTTTGTTCGGCCTGACCATTGTCCTGCCACAGTAGAACAACGATGGCAGTTTCGACAGTTAATACCTGCCTTCCAGGCTAAAGGTGCTCAGGCCTTTCTCCTGAACCCTTCTAAACTTAAAATAATCTTCAAAGAAAAATCTTACTTTTTGACTTTGGAGGGGGCAGCTAAAGAGCTTCTGGCTTCATTCTGAACGCAATTGCTGTAAAAGAAGATTGGTACTTTTTTTTCCTCCTTATGCTTTATGAGAGATACAAAAGTGGTTATTGAGATATCTCAAGAACAAGATTGCTGAAACTAATTATGATTTTTTCTGTTTGATGCATACAGTCTTATTGAAATTTGGGCATCTAATTAACTACTTAATTACTTGTTGATTAAAATTAGACAACTTTTTTGGGAGATATAGTGGGTGAATAGCAAGAGTTTAATATAGGAAGGTGGGGGCAGTGAGACACCTGATGCTTCTCACATCATCCATATTAGGGACTACCAGTCCTTATGCCCGAGAAGCGTTGGGGTAAAGGGGAAGGGTGACGGGTGCAAGCAAAAACAGTAAAAACAGTAAAAAATGTTGATAAGCGACCTGATTGGTGCTCTATCAATGTTTTTTATTTTTTTGTTTAAAGGGGATGAGAACAGAAATTTGAGCTTGTATATAAATAACTATTGTACTAAACAGCATGGATGTACGCAGGTGGACAGACAAGGAAAATGTGTAATTACTGATGATGGGTAAACTTCGAATTTGCTCCTGGAATGTTTGTGGAATAAATAACAGGAAAAAAAGGGGGATCTGTATTCAGATTATACAGAGTATGGATATAGATATACTGTGTCTTCAAGAAACACATATTAGGTGGAGTGATAGAAACATGTTTAAAGATTTGGGTCTGCAATTATTAGCCTGTACTAAACAAGGTACCACCACAAAAGGTGTGGCAATTCTTATGAGACATGGACGAGGACGCTTAAAACGCACAAAGGTCGATCAGTATGGAAGATGGGCAATATTCGAGCGCGAGATAAATGCTAAATCATGGACAATCTGCTCAATCTATGCCCCAAACTCAGATGACCCCGAGATTATAGACTATCTAAGCCTAGAATTAGCGGACTTGCCATCCTCGGTCATTTTTTGTGGAGATTTGAACATGCACCTTGCAGGGGGGTTTGACATATCTAGTGATAGTATATACCCAGGTTAAAAAAAAAAGACTTCCATTGCTGTTAAAGGTTTAGCAACAGAATATGGTTTAAAAGATGTGGGATACATAAAAAAACCCTTCTTCACCTGGGTTTACTTTTTTCTCTAATCCCCATCAGAAATTTGTACGTATAGATTATTTTTTTGTGAATAGCGGACTAATAAATAACATACTATTTGAAATATTTCCCCGAATAATTTCTGATCACAATCCAATAGTAATAGAAGTTCCAACAGTGATTGGCTCCTCCTCAACTCTAAGATCCTGGTTATTTGATCGGAAATTACTGGTAGATCCATCATATCTAGAAACAATGAGTAGATGGATTATAGACTTTTTCCATTTTAATAGAAATAGTACATCTATTTAGATAGATGGGGATGCTTTTAAAGCGGGGGTTAGGGGCGAAACACTTTCCTATTCAATTAAGAAGCAAAAAATTATCAAAGAGAAAATAGAACAGAATTTTATTCTAGTACGAGAGTGGGAGGAAAAACTTGCTATAGCTATTTCTAAACATCAAGATACTGAACAAATTAAAACTACACTAGATATACATAAGGCCAGGGTCTATGAAACATTTGCAGCTAAATTAGCGGAACAACTTGCGACATTTCGATCTCAGATTTATGAAATGGGAGAAAACTCTGGAAAGATACTAGCAAAAAGAACCAGAGAGAAAGAAATCTTAAATTCCATTATTGCGATACAAGTTGAGTTAGGTCAGGTTCATGATGACCCAGATCAAATTTTCGAGGTATTCTGGCAATTTTATTCCCAATTGTATAAAAACGATAATTTGACATACTCTTGTGATATGTTGTTAAATTTTATTGGAGAAAATAATATCACAAAATTGAATGATCTACAATCAAACTCTCTCGAAACTGATATTACATGGGAGGAAATTGAATCCGCTTTGCTCTCTCTGGCTACGGGAAAAGCTATGGGTCCCGATGGCATCCCTCTTGAATTTTTTAGGATATTTAGAAATGTTTTGAAAGAAGACTTATTGCTTACATTCCAGGAAGTTCAGAGAGGGTCCCCACCAGCATCGTGGAGTCAATCTACATTGATGGCTTTTCTTAAAAAGGATAAGCCCCCCTTAATCCGGCGTCTTTTAGACCGATCTCTTTAATAAACGCTGATAGCAAGGTCTTCTCAAAAATACTTGCTACCCGTATGTCAACAGTGATATCCTCTATTGTTTCACGTTGGCAACACGGGTTCATCCCCAATAGGGACACTGCGGACCATGTCAGAAGAATAATTGCTATGATGGACTGGGCTCAAGCCACTAACACATCTATTGGAATCTCCCTGTTGGATGCCGAAATGGCATTCGACAGGGTGGCATGGCCCTACTTATGGGATGTATTGGCCCTGAATGGCTTTGGACCAAAAATGATTAAGGCTCTGAAAGCTTTATATTTATCACCATCGTCATGTATTAAAATTGGGTCCTGCAATTCTAGTCCATTCTCCATCTTCCGGGGTACTCGGCAAGGGTGCCCTTCATCTCCACTCCTATTTTCAATATATATTGATATATATCTTAATAAACTCAATCAAGAGGAAGATATAAAACCGGTGGAGGTTGCAGGGACTCCTTACAGAGCATTGGCACATGCTGATGATGTGGTAGTGACTACCACAGATATCGTAACAGCAATCCCAAAGATTGAAGGGATAGCGGAAGAGTTTGGTGTTTTTTCAGGTTATAAATGAAATTCCTCAAAAACACAAATTCTATTTGTAGGTCAACATCCACCTATACACCTCAACATAGTATCCACTGCAACATACTTAGGAATTAAGATTACAAACCCAATTTCTGATATTCCCAAGCTTAATTTCATCCCCATTCTTAAAAAAGCAAATACTACCCTGGAACGGATTAACCATTTACATATGTCATTATATGGCAGATATATTGTACTAAAAATGTTAATACTTCCGCGATTTCTATACCTTTTCCGAATTATACCTCTTGAGTTTCCAATAGAATTCTTTAAACAATTGGAGAAAATGGCGGGAAGATTTTTATGGGGATACAAACGTCATCAAAGAGCTTTTAAAAAGCTGACTCTCCCTATGGACAGAGGAGGATGGAGCACACCACATTTCTTATTTTACTACCTAGCATCAATATTACAGTTCATCAATCCTTTAATTATTGGCATTAAAGCTCCAATTCACGAAGCACATTTCCCCTCAATATATGAATTCTCTTTAGGGGCAGAAGCCCGCGGCTGCTTCTTAAAAAACATTGAACCAAGTTACTTCAAGAAAATTAAATGTAGGACTGTAACAGCAGCATACCGGGCATGGAAGATTATTAAGCGACACCTAGGGATTCCAAAAATCTTGAGTTATACCCCCTTGTCATCTAATCACATATTGCCTAGTATATAAAATGGAGTAAACAAGGAATCAACTGTATTAATGACTTATGGCATAATAATGAAATGATCTCTTTCCAGACTCTTCAGGCTAAGTTCAACATCTCAACTCTGGATTATTTCAAATATTTTCAATTACATAGCTATTTTAATACTTTATCCTTAGAACAACGTTTAGGACTCCAGAAAATATCATTGATTGAATTTCTATACACTAAAAGAAAGATAGGCTTCTTTTACAACTTATTGATCTCATCTTATTCAGATGACCTATCTTTAGTTCAAGAACGATTGGCAGAAAAACTTGGGGTGACAAATGTGCAGTTAGAAGATTCCATTATGATGGCTAACTCTATTTTACTGATGGGTAGATCTCGCACTCAGCACTATATGGCTCTCTTTGATCTATATCACACCCCTGAAAAAATCTCTAAATGTAGAGCATCTTCAGGTACCGCATGTAAGAGATGTTCGCTAGAAGCAGCAGATGCAACTCACATGTTCTTTCTTTGCCCCCTGCTCTCATCAGTACTTACCCAGATACAGATTTTTCTGTCTTTAATACTTGGATGCAATATTACTCTTACAGCAGAGATGGTTTTGTTAGGTACTTCCTCTGTCAACATTCCTAAAGATAAAAAAAAACTGTTATTTATATTTATGTCTGTTTACCGTGCCTGTGTTACTCAGGAATGGATTAGCCCAGATCCGTTACAATTTCATACTCGGAGGGCTCGGCTTTTAGCGAAGTATAATCTAGAACAGGCAATCTATGCTCTGAAAGGACGTGTTAAAAGACTAATGCGGGGGGAAATTTGGGCTCCGCTTCATCATTGGATACAGGCAGAACTGGGAACTTAGCAGTCTTTATTTAACATTAACTAAATAGATTTTTTTTGTTTCTTTTAGATACGAGCACTTGGTGAACTGTAATGTATTCTCTTTCTATGTCATTTTCTTTAATATGCTTATATATATTTTCTCAGTATGAACTATGTATCTGATTTTGCTTGCAATAAAATTTAAAACCATAAAAAAAAAAAGGAAAAATCATCAAACGGAGGAGTCAATCGGATGCCACAAACCAAAGTGGGAAAAAACGTTGAAGGAGAGAACTAAAATTGTGATATCTTCTCTAAACCATTCGCCCTCAGCTTAAAACATAGACTGACTGAAAATAACACCATTAGTATAACCGAAACTTCCGACCAAACCTCCGGTTCTCGTGAACTCAAACAAAAAACACTAGAGGAAGTGCAAACAACAAACAAAATTAACATAAACGGCTGTATAATCAATGATCTCACTCTTTCCGGAATCCAAATCGACCAAACCCAGATTATGACTAAGGAAAATAGTGTAAGGTCAACACGAGAGCTCGGAAGCATACTGTATAAGGAGAACGAGGCACAAAGTCATATGCGTCCACCTAACAAAATTCTGAACGACCAGTACGAAAACAACCCGTCCAGTCTACTCAGAACTTGTAAAAAACAAGATGATCTCCCGGAACGGAAAGAAACTGGGAATATCGGAGTAACGATAAATTGTCCCAAAAGAGAAGAAACAACTGACGATCTGAGCTATGAAAAAATGTGCGATAATTTAGTCATTATAAAAAGAGGTCAGAGTAGGCAGATCACTTGCACAGAAAACAGAAGAACAAGGGAAATACCAAAATAAAAAAATGACCACACAAATTGTTCTTAAGCCAGTATATGAATCAAGAGGATCCCACGACATTCTAAAGAGAGGAAACATCATCCGGTTAATGAAAAATGTACTAACTCTTGAAAGTATATCAACAGAAGACATTGAAACAGTAGGCTTTCAGTCAAATCCGGAAGGCACACTGCCACTAACACTGATAACAGTACCTTCAGGCCCTATAGCGGACTCTATATTGAAAGAGCATAGATGTTTTCATGATTGGAGTATATTAATAAGCCAACTTCCGCCAAAGGATTATCCTACACCCCTTCTATATACTGGAAACAATACAAAAAAATACCAGTCTGTTGAATGTAACACCGTTTTCTCCATATTAAAAAATCATCTGGGTAAAATAAACCATGAAGCCAAAGCCCGTTCTATTCCTCTACTGAAAGTGGACAGAAAAGAGGCAAACGAACATTGGATTACGGCATCCCTCCATGACACGAAGGACCAATGACAAACCCTATCGCAAGAGCTACCGCAAGAAAAGCCTAGGGTATTTCCAAAATTGAAGATATGCTCATGGAACATTAATGGGATCTCGGGACAGTGGAAGGAAGCTAAAATTCATGGATTTTCAACTCAAACTCATATAATTTTACTGCAGGAAACATGGGCAACAGACCCATTTATGTTAAAACATCATAAGGGATACTCTGAACCAGCTGTTAAATATCAGAAATTTGGACGTCCCTGTAGAGGTTTAGCAATTTTCGTATCAAACGACCTAGATGCGAAACATGAGCTAATTCATACGAACAACCCAAATCTTCTTGCACTAAAAAATTCATTATAAAACCGGTAAAAATATGCCTTACAAAACTCTCACTCTAGTAAATGTCTACATACCACCAAAAAGGACCGTTAAGAAAGTGCTGACTACTGCCCTCAATAACCTATTACTGGAGCAAATTTTTTAAGAGCCATTGGCCGATTATATTGTAACAGGAGACTTCAATATAAATTTGTTAATGCCCTTGGTACGGATTGACTTTGTCCAATCCCAAAATCAACAATGGGCGATCCCTGACCTAATAACGGAACCTAAAACTGAAACTAAACAAGATAAAATAGGGATAAACTTGGTGAAGGACATGGAAGCTCTGGGCCTTAGAATATTGAACGGCAGATTTCCAACGGACTCTCCACCGGCCTGTTAATTTTATTCAAAAAACGGTACTTCATGAATTGACTATACGTTGACGTCCTTATCTGTTTTTAACAAGGTGATATCTTATACCTTGAATAAAGTTAAGGACAGCGATCACAGTCAGCAAATTATCGAGATAAATATACTGTGTCCAAAATCTGAGACCTTCTAGACGATCCCAGGCAAAATCTGTACCATTAATTAGACGAAACTTATATGGAAACCCGAATATACGGATGAGATCATGGCTTGGGCAAAAAAGCTAGTGACAGAATCTTTGACATAAAAGCAAGAATAAATCCCATAGAAGGATGGGAAAATTTTACCCATAAAGTAGTCGCTAATAACACTAAAACAACGGATGTACGTCATTACGACGCACACTTTTACAACGCGTTCCATTACAACGCGGTTGTAACAACGCAAGTCGTTATAACGATTTGCGTTGGGGGGGCGCAAATTAAAAAAATTTAATTTACTATTCCAACACCAGTCCCCGTGGATAGTAGGGAAGGTGTTGGGATAGTAAATTAAATGATTTACTATCCTTGAGCGCCCCCAGCACAATTCGTTGTAACAACTTTCGTTGTTATGACCACGTCGTAATGGAAAGGCGTTGTAATGCTTGCTTCGTAAACGCTGCATACCCTAAAACAACAGGTGACAAAGAAGGAAAGGGGCACATAGCACAAAAGCAGAAGGCAGTGAAAATCACATCTTTCTCCCTTATGCTGTAAGGAAACTCAGATGCTCACGAAACAGGCTGCGGAGACAACTAACGAAGTCTCTGCTTAACAAAAATATAGCTGCTTCATTGAGGAATACAAACCGAAGCTTAAAGAAATTGATATGGAATGAAAAGTGAAAAGCCAGACAAGAGCTATGGACAAAAATATTCCATGCAAGTACATTGGCAAACTCAAGGGAGTTCTGGAGAATAATCAATGGCCTAGCTAGACCAAACAAACTTGGAATTGGAGCCAGTTTATCTGAAGAACAATGGGTGACGTTTCTCAAAACACATTTAAATCCAAACCAACCGTCTCTGTTACAACTCAATCTCAACGCCAGTCCAACAAAGGTCGACAAAGACGGAGATAGTGAGATTTTTATTACAATCAGTCAAGTGGCAAGTTTGATAAGAAAGCAAAAAGATGGTGCCCCTGGTCCGAACGGCATTCCCTTTGCACTTTTCAAAGAAGCGCCCGACTTCTGGTCAGTTTACCTTACAGACGTTTTTAATGAAGTGGTCCAGAGAGGAAAGATTCCAAAATCATGGAAAGGATCCCTTATAACACCCATATTCAAGAAAGGCAACTGGCAACAGCCAGAAAACTATCGCTTAATCACTTTACAGGACACAGATGCTAAGCTGTTTGCTGGAATTCTCCTGATGAATCTAACTGACTGGGCAAAAGAGAATCAGGTATTACCCACAAACCAAACAGGCTTTGTCAAAGGCCTTGGCACAACAACAAATCTTTTAATCTTAGCAACATTGATAGAAAAAGCAATTCTTGCTAAATTACCATTATATTTGTGTTTTGTAGATTTTAAATCTGCCTTTGATTGCGTCAATAGAGAACTCCTATTGGACAAACTTGCAAAACAAGGATTACCAGAAAAGCTGTTAAAGATGATTAAGCTCTTGCACTCTGAAACTTGGGTTAGGGTTAGGAAGGGCAATGGATTAACGTTAACCAAAATAATTCCAACATCGAGTGGGCTTAAACAGGGTTGTGTGTTGGCTCACCTGCTTTTTAACCAATCTAAAAGCCATTAACGCCCACCCGCCAAGGTTAGCTCAAACTCAGATATCCAGCTTACTATATGCGGACAATGTCATACTCCTGAGTCATACAAAGGTAGGGATGCAACGTCTAATTGATGGCATTACTAAGTACTCCAAGGAAAATGGAATGCATATAAACGATGCCAAGACTAAAGTGATGGTAATTACAGAAAACGTACGATTAAAACACGCACACAAATGGATCCTGCAAGGGAAAAAACTGGAACAAGTGGCTGACTACAAGTACTTGGGAGTAACTTTCAGCGATAATGGCAAGTTCTTGACTCACAAACTTGATATTACAAGGAAAGCGAACTCCCTTGTGGGTGCGTTTAGATCAATCCAGAAATCCATTGGTGATTTGTCTTATCGTCCTTTATTAAAAACAATTGCAGCAAAATTACTGCCTACTCTAACATATGGTGGCGAGGTGCTCAACGGGAAAGACGAAGGGAACATCAACACCTCGGTTGCTAAAACGTATAGGACTTTATTTTCTCTACCAAAGAATGCCGCACAAGCCCAAGCGAGATTGGAATTCGGGCTAAACGACCGATCTTATGCAAGAAAAGGGCACACATTGAAAGTGTGGAACAGAATTAAAAACGATCATAACAATGAAATGTCTCGTCTACTGTGGCAAGAAATAAGAAATAACAGGAACCTAACTGCCAGCACCTATTTAAATCTAGCAATTGACGAGTTTGGTATATTACCTATTTGGAACACCACGGTTCAACAAGAGATAAACAAACTTACTGATTATCTCTCCTTGATAAAGGACAAGGACAACTTTGTTAAAAGTCAGCATGCGTGGTCAATCGTGAATGGTTTTAAGAAAAAAAAGATTCAAACCTACCTGGAAACTTCTTGGTCGAAAAAGAACAAACACATTTTTATGAATGCTAGGTTTGGCAATTTTCCAGGATTATGCCATATGGCACCGTGGAAAAGATCAGAAGATAACTATCTGTGTAGGCTATGTAAATCAGGACTAGAAGCCATCTTACATTTATTGTGCCTTTGCCCGAATCTGGATGTGGAAAGAAAAAGTATACTTAAGAAACTATTTAATGAACGTGGTGTAAGGAATTGTAGGCAGGCTTTAATGGCAAGCTTAAATCCAGAAGACTTTCCAATTAATTCAGCTTTTGTGAAATTCCTTCAAATGGCTCAAAAAAAGTTGGCAGCCAGTGGCCAATTAAACTATGAGCTGTGTCAAGATGAACCTACAGAATTAATTTTAAAAATAATTTTAACGGAATTCATTTTATATATTAGACTGGCGAAATTATGTGAATATATGGACTGTTTTTGTATTTTATATTTGTAAAAGTTTTAGCTGCTTTGTAAGATTTTAATTAATCAAACAAATAAAAAATAAATTTGAAATTTGGAGGGGTTATTGAGGGATGCCCCAAGCCCCCCCCCCCAAAAATAAAAAGCATACCTCTATGGGCACAACCCATGGCGAGCACACTCCCTTTAGCTGTGAGATCCAAGTTTCTAGGTGGCCAGTGCCCTACCTCATACAGCCTTTGCCTTGTACACAACAGTTCAGGGAGAGCCCATTCACTCCAGACACCCAAGTCCCATTGGTCGGCCAAGCCACACTGTGCACATTCGAGGCCATGTATTGAACCACTCACTGATAGCGGATCTCTTGTGGGGAATTATTGACACATAGGTGGCCAAGCCGCTACTCCCTAGCAGTGCATAGTGTATATATAAACTTCAGTCTGTACGCTCAATCCTATAACCGTAAATGCAGTGAAGTCAGGAGACATGTAGGCCTAAAGCCTCACAGTTATTCATTTTAGCAGTGCAAGAAACACTAGTCCTTCACTATCGGTGACTCGTGTTATCCTGGCAGAACATGTTTAGAATGATTTACTACGAGGCTTTGGACCTATATGTCTTACGACTTCATGGGATTTCAGGTATCTGGATTTAGTGCAATACTGAAGTTTATACATACACTCTGCTATGAGGATCTACTTTTGTATGGTTTACATCCTGGGTTTTTGACTGTGCATTGCGATTTTGCTTATTTATTTTGGCAGTCACTAGTGGGTGAATGAAGCTGCCCTGAGGAAGCCTTGTTAAGGTGAACTGCGTTGGCTTTGCTTGTGCTTTCAGATGCAGGACCTGAATAAAAGACAAATACATATGAAAATCATCTACTAGTCTTACTTTGTACTTAATTCAATTCAATTCAAAAAAATCTTTATTTCGTTGCATTGCAACATAAAAGATTTACAATAATACATTCATAAAAACATTATACACAAAACCAATAATCAATACTACGCGTCATCACTTTGGTACAATAATAGAATTATCACAGAGTTAATAAATAGTTTAAAAAAACATTATTACAAAGTTAAAAAGACATTAAATAAATTTATAACAGCCAAGGCATGTAGTTTAAAATTAACAAAAAATAAGAAAAAAAACTTAATCCATGGTTTGGTCAATACATATGGTGTACTGTTTAAAATGGGAGGGACATTTTCAATCTAATAAAATATACAGCCAGAAGAAATCTACTAATTCCAAACACAATTACTTGGCTGGTATCCGTTTTTAGAATTCTACCAGCTTCCTTGTGGGATCTAAAGCCAATAACGCGACATAAAGGCACTATCCATTTTTTTCTGGCTTTTCCGTAACTGGGACAAAAAAACAAAATGTGTAAGACGTCTTCCCTCATATTGTTAGAGCATGCAGTGCAGTAATCACTGTTTGTCTTCCCCCAGCTTTTCTCTATTACCTTAGTTCTCAGTGTTCCGTATCTGTATTTTAAGTACAAAGTTTTGGCCAATGGCGGCTGAATCTCATCAAGAAATGATTCGAAGCAAGCCACGTTTTTGACCATTAAACATTTTTCGTTCAAGGGGCCATGCATTCTAACATACGCAGAGTCATGGCTCACATAAGACCAAAAGGACAATTTAACAATTTTCTTAGAGGCCATAATTAAGGACTCCGGCTCACTCCAGAAGTGGGTTAGACCTAGTTTGGATAACCAAACTCTTACATGTTTGAACCAAAAAATTTGGTTACCACTGTCTAAGTCCAATACTTCTTTCAACCCATTTTTGTAGTCAGACAGTTCAGGGGTTGTCCATAATCTAACCCATAATAATAATGGTCTCAACATAGCATGATGGTCAGTGTGCTTGATGTTTAAATCTAAAAATAATGGAACCAATGGGGTATTAATGGGTACTTTTAATAATCCCCTAATAAACTTGTTCTCCAGTATTTCGAAAGTTTTCCTACACACTGGTCCCCATAGTTCAGCTCCATACAGAACAGCTGATTGAACCTTATATCTAAAAATCTCTATTGCTGGGGTAACTGCCTTATTCACACATTTATCATATCTTTTTAATATTGGAAGACAGTTTTGTTTGAACACTATTTTTGATTTTTCTAGCTGTGGTCTCCATCCCATTGATGAGTCTAATAATACCCCTAAATATGTAAAGCTATGTTCATAGTCGAGCTTATGACCATTTAACATTACATTTTTTTTAAAGCTTTTATGCGGGTTTAGTGCCATATATTTAGTTTTTTTATGTTAATTTCCAACCCTTTTAAGGTACAATATTGCTGGAACCTATCTAATAAAATTTGAAGGCCCCGAGGGGTTTGTGATATAAGGATCGTGTCATCCGCAAAAAGGAGGGACGGTACCCGCTCCCCACCCAGTCGAGGCGAATCATTATCACAGTTCTCCATGTAGGCCGCAATGTCATTGACAAAGAGGGAGAAGAGTGTGGGAGCCAGTACGCATCCCTGACGTACTCCTCTTTTTATTGGGATTGGGTCTGTGAGTTCCCCGTTTGGACCCCACCTAACCTTAGCGTAGTTCTCCTGATGCAGGCCCATCACCAGCTTTAGGAGTCCCCCGGTAATCCCTGGCTTTCCAAGGATTTCCAAAGTAAATCACGGGGTATCAGGTCAAATGCTGCTCGTAGATCCACAAAGGTCACATACAAGTGGCCTTTGCGGATGATGACACATTTCCAATACAAGCAGCATAGCCTTAATACCTGATCTATGGTCCCAGTTTTTTCCCTAAACCCCGCCTGGTATTTTGATAAAACTAGTTTGTCATCTAACCACGTGTTTATACGATTTAATATGTGCCTGGCATATATCTTTTGAGTTTTATCTAAAAGACTAATAGGGCGATAGTTAGCTGGATCGCCTCTATCAACCTTTTTAAAAATAGTGATAATTTCTGCTCCTTCCCAGGTATCTGGGATTTGATCACCCGCCGCAATAGCATTGAATAAGTGGTTTAAATATGGTGCTCAGATATCTATGTTATGCAAAAAAAGATCGCCTGGAACTTTATCAAGTCCAGGTGCCTTCCCTTGTTTGACCGAAGCAAGTGCTTGCTCAGTTTCGTGTAGGTCAAAAACTATCGGGGGTCTGGATTTACTGACGGGATTAAAGTCGGTTCGCCCAACAATGTGACCTCAGTGGTTTTAGCTGCATACAACATTGTAAAATGTTTTACTCATGTGGCCTCATCTAAATAAACCTCTCTAGAGCCCTTCTCACGTTTGTTACCCTTAGCTACTAGTTCCCAGAAATGCCTCTGGTCCTTAGTTTTAGCAGCTTGTAGCATACTGGACCATAACTCCTCGTCGCAAGAAGATTTTGCTTGCATCAATATTTTGTTATGTAGTTTCCTTTTGTCTTTGATTTCCTCAGGACTCTTACTTTTGATTGCCTCAATCAAAGCTGTTTTAGCAGCCCGGCATTCCTTATTATACCAGGGTTTCCCGACTGATTTTGCATTTGCTGTACCAGTCCCCTTTTTTGGTCTTTTTGTTAACAGGTCTAGCAATTGACTGAAAAGGAGCTCGTGCAACTTGATAAATTCCCCTGATTCACAACTTAGTGGACAGTACGATTCAAATGTATTTACAAGAGTGTGATATATATTGGATAAGAGGTCCTCTCTTTCCAATATATATGCCCACTTGACAGCCCTTCGATTATTACTAACTATGATGTTGTCTAGTACTGGTAACTGTGCTTGTATGCCACCTCCCTCTATGTTTCCCAACCCCCTTAATAAGCTTGTAAGGAAGCTAGTTTCAAGGGGAAAATGGTCGCTGTCAAACCTCTCCTTAACTTTTAGATCAGGGGGGGCGCAAATTAAAAAAATTTAATTTACTATTCCAACACCAGTCCCCGTGGATAGTAGGAAAGGTGTTGGGATAGTAAATTAAATGATTTACTATCCTTGAGCGCCCCCAGCGCAATTCGTTGTAACAACTTTTGTTGTTATGACCACGTCGTAATGGAACGGCGTTGTAATGCTTGCTTCGTAAACGTCGCATACCCTAAAACAACAGGTGTACAAAGAAGGAAAGGGGCACATAGCACAAAAGCGGAAGGCAGTGAAAATCACATCTTTCTCCCTTATGCTGTAAGGAAACTCAGATGCTCACGAAACAGGCTGCGGAGACAACTAACGAAGTCTCTGCTTAACAAAAATATAGCTGCTTCATTGAGGAATACAAACCGAAGCTTAAAGAAATTGATATGGAATGAAAAGTGAAAAGCCAGACAAGAGCTATGGACAAAAATATTCCATGCAAGTACATTGGCAAACTCAAGGGAGTTCTGGAGAATAATCAATGGCCTAGCTAGACCAAACAAACTTAGAATTGGAGCCAGTTTATCTGAAGAACAATGGGTGACGTTTCTCAAAACACATTTAAATCCAAACCAACCGTCTCTGTTACAACTCAATCTCAACGCCAGTCCAACAAAGGTCGACAAAGACGGAGATAGTGAGATTTTTATTACAATCAGTCAAGTGGCAAGTTTGATAAAAAAGCAAAAAGATGGTGCCCCTGGTCCGAACGGCATTCCCTTTGCACTTTTCAAAGAAGCGCCCGACTTCTGGTCAGTTTACCTTACAGATGTTTTTAATGAAGTGGTCCAGAGAGGAAAGATTCCAAAATCATGGAAAGGATCCCTTATAACACCCATATTCAAGAAAGGCAACTGGCAACAGCCAGAAAACTATCGCTTAATCACTTTACAGGACACAGATGCTAAGCTGTTTGCTGGAATTCTCCTGATGAATCTAACTGACTGGGCAAAAGAGAATCAGGTATTACCCACAAACCAAACAGGCTTTGTCAAAGGCCTTGGCACAACAACAAATCTTTTAATCTTAACAACATTGATAGAAAAAGCAATTCTTGCTAAATTACCATTATATTTGTGTTTTGTAGATTTTAAATCTGCCTTTGATTGCGTCAATAGAGAACTCCTATTGGACAAACTTGCAAAACAAGGATTACCAGAAAAGCTGTTAAAGATGATTAAGCTCTTGCACTCTGAAACTTGGGTTAGGGTTAGGAAGGGCAATGGATTAACGTTAACCAAAATAATTCCAACATCGAGTGGGCTTAAACAGGGTTGTGTGTTGGCTCACCTGCTTTTTAACCAATCTAAAAGCCATTAACGCCCACCCGCCAAGGTTAGCTCAAACTCAGATATCCATCTTACTATATGCGGACAATGTCTTACTCCTGAGTCATACAAAGGTAGGGATGCAACGTCTAATTGATGGCATTACTAAGTACTCCAAGGAAAATGGAATGCATATAAACGATGCCAAGACTAAAGTGATGGTAATTACAGAAAACGTACGATTAAAACACGGCCACAAATGGATCCTGCAAGGGAAAAAAAAGGAACAAGTAGCTGACTACAAGTACTTGGGAGTAACTTTCAGCGATAATGGCAAGTTCTTGACTCACAAACTTGATATTACAAGGAAAGCGAACTCCCTTGTGGGTGCGTTTAGATCAATCCAGAACTCCATTGGTGATTTGTCTTATCGTCCTTTATTAAAAACAATTGCAGCAAAATTACTGCCTACTCTAACATATGGCGGCGAGGTGCTCAACGGGAAAGACGCAGAGAACATCAACACCTCGGTTGCTAAAACGTATAGGACTTTATTTTCTCTACCAAAGAATGCCGCACAAGCCCAAGCGAGATTGGAATTCGGGCTAAACAACCGATCTTATGCAAGAAAAGGGCACACATTGAAAGTGTGGAACAGAATTAAAAACAATCATAACAATGAAATGTCTCGTCTACTGTGGCAAGAAATAAGAAATAACAGGAACCTAACTGCCAGCACCTATTTAAATCTAGCAATTGACGAGTTTGGTATATTACCTATTTGGAACACCACGGTTCAACAAGAGAGTTTTAAAAAAACTATAAACAAACTTACTGATTATCTCTCCTTGATAAAGAACAAGGACAACTTTGTTAAAAGTCAGCATGCGTGGTCAATCGTGAATGGTTTTAAGAAAAAAAAGATTCTAACCTACCTGGAAACTTCTTGGTCGAAAAAGAACAAACACATTTTTATCAATGCTAGGTTTGGCAATTTTCCAGGATTATGCCATATGGCACCGTGGAAAAGATCAGAAGATAACTATCTGTGTAGGCTATGTAAATCAGGACTAGAAGCCATCTTACATTTATTGTGCCTTTGCCCGAATCTGGATGTGGAAAGAAAAAGTATACTTAAGAAACTATTTAATGAACGTGGTGTAAGGACTTGTAGGCAGGCTTTAATGGCAAGCTTAAATCCAGAAGACTTACCAATTAATTCAGCTTTTGTGAAATTCCTTCAAATGGCTCAAAAAAAGTTGGCAGCCAGTGGCCAATTAAACTATGAGCTGTGTCAAGATGAACCTACAGAATTAATTTTAAAAATAATTTTAACGGAATTCATTTTATATATTAGACTGGCGAAATTATGTGAATATATGGACTGTTTTTGTATTTTATATTTGTAAAAGTTTTAGCTGCTTTGTAAGATTTTAATTAATCAAACAAATAAAAAATAAATTTGAAATTTGGAGGGGTTATTGAGGGATGCCCCAAGCCCCCCCCCCCCCAAAAATAAAAAGCATACGTCTATGGGCACAACCCATGGAGAGCACACTCCCTTTAGCTGTGAGATCCAAGTTTCTAGGTGGCCAGTGCCCTACCTCATACAGCCTTTGCCTTGTACACAACAGTTCAGGGAGAGCCCATTCACTCCAGACACCCAAGTCCCATTGGTCGGCCAAGCCACACTGTGCACATTCGAGGCCATGTATTGAACCACTCACTGATAGCGGATCTCTTGTGGGGAATTATTGACACATAGGTGGCCAAGCCGCTACTCCCTAGCAGTGCATAGTGTATATATAAACTTCAGTCTGTATGCTCAATCCTATAACCGTAAATGCAGTGAAGTCAGGAGACATGTAGGCCTAAAGCCTCACAGTTATTCATTTTAGCCGTGCAAGAAACACTAGTCCTTCACTATCGGTGACTCGTGTTATCCTGGCAGAACATGTTTAGAATGATTTACTACGAGGCTTTGGACCTATATGTCTTACGACTTCATGGGATTTCAGGTATCTGGATTTAGTGCAATACTGAAGTTTATACATACACTCTGCTATGAGGATCTACTTTTGTATGGTTTACATCCTGGGTTTTTGACTGTGCATTGCGATTTTGCTTATTTATTTTGGCAGTCACTAGTGGGTGAATGAAGCTGCCCTGAGGAAGCCTTGTTAAGGTGAACTGCGTTGACTTTGCTTGTGCTTTCAGATGCAGGACCTGAATAAAAGACAAATACATATGAAAATCATCTACTAGTCTTACTTTGTACTTAATTCAATTCAATTCAAAAAATCTTTATTTCGTTGCATTGCAACATAAAAGATTTACAATAATACATTCATAAAAACATTATACACAAAACCAATAATCAATACTATGCGTCATCACTTTGGTACAATAATAGAATTATCACAGAGTTAATAAATAGTTTAAAAAAACATTATTACAAAGTTAAAAAGACATTAAATAAATTTATAACAGCCAAGGCATGTAGTTTAAAATTAACAAAAAATAAGAAAAAAAACTTAATCCATGGTTTGGTCAATACATATGGTGTACTGTTTAAAATGGGAGGGACATTTTCAATCTAATAAAATATACAGCCAGAAGAAATCTACTAATTCCAAACACAATTACTTGGCTGGTATCCGTTTTTAGAATTCTACCAGTTTCCTTGTGGGATCTAAAGCCAATAATGCGACATAAAGGCACTATCCATTTTTTCCTGGCTTTTCCGTAACTGGGACAAAAAAACAAAATGTGTAAGACGTCTTCCTTCATATTGTTAGAGCATGCAGTGCAGTAATCACTGTTTGTCTTCCCCCAGCTTTTCTCTATTACCTTAGTTCTCAGTGTTCCGTATCTGTATTTTAAGTACAAAGTTTTGGCCAATGGCGGCTGAATCTCATCAAGAAATGATTCGAAACAAGCCACGTTTTTGACCATTAAAAAATTTTCGGTCAAGGGGCCATGCATTCTAACATACGCAGAGTCATGGCTCACATAAGACCAAAAGGACAATTTAACAATTTTCTTAGAGGCCATAATTAAGGACTCCGGCTCACTCCAGAAGTGGGTTAGACCTAGTTTGGATAACCAAACTCTTACATGTTTGAACCAAAAAATTTGGTTACCACTGTCTAGGTCCAATACTTCTTTCAACCCACTTTTTGTAGTCAGACAGTTCAGGGGTTGTCCATAATCTAACCCATAATAATAATGGTCTCAACATAGCATGATGGTCAGTGTGCTTGATGTTTAAATCTAAAAATAATGGAACCAATGGGGTATTAATGGGTACTTTTAATAATCCCCTAATAAACTTGTTCTCCAGTATTTCGAAAGTTTTCCTACACACTGGTCCCCATAGTTCAGCTCCATACAGAACAGCTGATTGAACCTTATATCTAAAAATCTCTATTGCTGGGGTAACTGCCTTATTCACACATTTATCATATCTTTTTAATATTGGAAGACAGTTTTGTTTGAACACTATTTTTGATTTTTCTAGCTGTGGTCTCCATCCCATTGATGAGTCTAATAATACCCCTAAATATGTAAAGCTATGTTCATAGTCGAGCTTATGACCATTTAACATTAACATTTTTTTAAAGCTTTTATGCGGGTTTAGTGCCATATATTTAGTTTTTTTATGTTAATTTCCAACCCTTTTAAGGTACAATATTGCTGGAACCTATCTAATAAAATTTGAAGGCCCCGAGGGGTTTGTGATATAAGGATCGTGTCATCCGCAAAAAGGAGGGACGGTACCTGCTCCCCACCCAGTCGAGGCGAATCATTATCACAGTTCTCCATGTAGGCCGCAATGTCATTGACAAAGAGGGAGAAGAGTGTGGGAGCCAGTACGCATCCCTGACATACTCCTCTTTTTATTGGGATTGGGTCTGTGAGTTCCCCGTTTGGGCCCCACCTAACCTTAGCGTAGTTCTCCTGATGCAGGCCCATCACCAGCTTTAGGAGTCCCCCTGGTAATCCCTTGCTTTCCAAGGATTTCCAAAGTAAATCACGGGGTATCAGGTCAAATGCTGCTCGTAGATCCACAAAGGTCACATAGAAGTGGCCTTTGCGGATGATGACACATTTCCAATACAAGCAGCATAGCCTTAATACCTGATCTATGGTCCCAGTTTTTTCCCTAAACCCCGCCTGGTATTTTGATAAAACTAGTTCGTCATCTAACCACGTGTTTATACGATTTAATATGTGCCTGGCATATATCTTTTGAGTTATATCTAAAAGACTAATAGGGCGATAGTTAGCTGGATCGCCTCTATCACCCTTTTTAAAAATAGTGATAATTTCTGCTCCTTCCCAGGTATCTGGGATTTGATCACCCGCCGCAATAGCATTGAATAAGTGGTTTAAATATGGTGCTCAGATATCTATGTTATGCAAAAAAAGATCGCCTGGAACTTTATCAAGTCCAGGAGCCTTCCCTTGTTTGACCGAAGCAGTGCTTGCTCAGTTTCGTGTAGGTCAAAAACTATCGGGGGTCTGGATTTACTGACTGGATTAAAGTCGGTTCGCCCAGCAATGTGACCTCAGTGGTTTTAGCTGCATACAACATTGTAAAATGTTTTACTCATGTGGCCTCATCTAAATAAACCTCTCTAGAGCCCTTCTCACGTTTGTTACCCTTAGCTACTAGTTCCCAGAAATGCCTCTGGTCCTTAGTTTTAGCAGCTTGTAGCATACTGGACCATAACTCCTCGTCGCAAGAAGATTTTGCTTGCATCAATATTTTGTTATGTAGTTTCCTTTTGTCTTTGATTTCCTCAGGACTCTTACTTTTGATTGCCCCAATCAAAGCTGTTTTAGCAGCCCGGCATTCCTTATTATACCAGGGTTTCCCGACTGATTTTGCATTTGCTGTACCAGTCCCCTTTTTTGGTCTTTTTTGTTAACAGGTCTAGCAATTGACTGAAAAGGAGCTTGTGCAACTTGATAAATTCCCCTGATTCACAACTTAGTGGACAGTACGATTCAAATGTATTTACAAGAGTGTGATATATATTGGATAAGAGGTCCTCTCTTTCCAATATATATGCCCACTTGACAGCCCTTCGATTATTACTAACTATGATGTTGTCTAGTACTGGTAACTGTGCTTGTATGCCACCTCCCTCTATGTTTCCCAACCCCCTTAATAAGCTTGTAAGGAAGCTAGTTTCAAGGGGAAAATGGTCGCTGTCAAACCTCTCCTTAACTTTTAGATCAGTTGTATATGGCCACAAGTCAAAGGAAATGATAACATAATCTAGATTACTTTTGTAATCTCGCCTCTTGAAAGTGGGTGCTTTTGGGCTATCTGATGGCATGCGCCCATTGCAAGCCCTCAGACCATGGCTTGTTAACAGCCTAGTGATCTGAAGGGCTAGTATAGACCCGGCTACAATTCTGTTATCAGTCAGGAGGGGTATCTTATTGGCCATATCCTCATCTTCATACAATTTGACCATACCCGTGATCGGTTCATAATTACAGTTCATGTCCCCACATAGAATTACACTCGCATCTGGCTCTAGGGTGTCCATAAAAATCTCCAATTTTTCAATACATGGCGACACCTTATAAGAGGGAGGAGGACTATTATACACATTTATAAGGTTAATTACCCTTTTGTCCTCAGTAGTTATTTCCAGACCAAGTATATCTAAAGAATCGGTATTTAGAATTTTTATACCGATATTGATCGATACACTGATCCATATTAGTAGGCCTCATGAGGCTCATCCTCTTGGTGAAGGGACAGCCTCTATTTGATATGTTTTATATCCCACTCTATGGACCTGATCCGTGGCCCATGTCTCCTGTAGCATACAAATTTCAAAGGTGTTCACATAATTATTCCAGTCAGGGTCACATATTTTTGCACACACTCCCGCTACATTCCATGAAACTAATGAAACTAATGTAGCGTTTGACCCACAATTGCCCCCTGGTAATGATGGAGAGCGGCTTCTATTAACCCCACCTCTACTTGTAGTGACAATATTTTCTGCCCTCAAAAATCTACTTCCTTCTTCCTCCTTAGCTCCATCAGTATTGCCATTATTTCCACCTCCGCTGTCTCCCTCCCTGTTCATTAAACATCAGTCACACTCATCTAAACCACTGAATACATTAAACCTATTCGATGTCTCCAGTGGCGTGAATGGTAATAGGTGAGCCCTTCCTCTGTATTCACTTGTAAAGTGTCTCGGGGGTATGGTGTTCCACCCAGATGAAGCAGGGGCTGGTGCTGGTTGGTACATATGAACAGGGTATCTAGCATGTTCCATGATGGGAAAATAGTTATCAAGAAGGGCTTTGCTAGTCACCGATTGGTGCGGGAATACTATGGATCTTGGGTAGAAATAGGTTAGAGGTCGTGGTATAATGCAGTTATTCTCATTGCCATGTGGCCAGGACAGTATTTATTGAACTGCATTTTTGTCTCTAAAATTCACCACAACCACATCTCCCCCTATGTCCTTTGGTCTTCCACCTAACCAGGGCAAGCGTCGGACGTGAACTATCTCGCCATTAATATTACTGGCTTTTGGTCTATATGAAGTTAGCCAGTGCATAATTTTGTTCTTAAGTTGATAGAAGCCTTCCCGCTTGTTTCCTGATAGTTCTGGTACCCCAGTGAGTACCACCACATAGGGTGCGGCTTCTGGCGGGAGTTCTGTAGGTGGTCTTCTACCTTGAACTCCTCTTGTATGACTAACTTCGTCCATCCCCAATCTTGCCAACCCATTAAATGGGTTACCCAATTCCCTTACTAAATTATTGTCAACGACAGTGTCCGGAATATGATTCAACGTTGTGGCTAATAATGTTGTTGATATTTTAGTCTGGTTAGGTTTGGGATTAGGGTGATGTTTAGGTACGGGTACAGGTAAAGAGCTTGTAGACTTATTTTTATTTGCGGCTAGTTCAGCTGTTTTCAAATTATTACAAGGGGTGGTTGTAGAAGGTGTTGCCACAGCGGCGGCAGATGAAAGGGTATGCGCCGATGTGGATGCTTGGCTGGGGATTACTGCTGTTATTGGCCCTTTGTTTTCTATGGCCCTAGAGGAGATATTTTGCTTGACCTAATCTGCCTCTATTCTCCCCAGTCTTAATTCCACTCCTTTTAGTCTTTCAACTATAGCTAGCGTGTAACTCCTCATAATAAGTTCTATATTATCTAGTAAGTCACTGGAGGGGGTAGATGAAAGCCCTTCTACATTTGTAGCACGTTCAGTACTGCACTCGGTGACCAAATGAGGAATTGATAATAGGGGTGCTGAAAGAGTTAACGCTGATTCTACAACTTCCTTGGCAACAATAGATCCTGTTGCTTCGGTGCAGGTAATGTTAGATTTCTTCCCAAACTCAGAATGACTTAACTTTGGCTTGGCTGGGTCCAATTTGTGGCGTCTCTTTTTAGTAGGTGGAGGACCATGGATTTTATGTGGCAAGGGCCTCATTGTTTTCCCTCTTACTATCTTCCCTGGCCTGGATGTTGGTGAAATTATGATCTTAGATACAGTGGGAGTGCCAGAGGGATCAAGAGAAATAGTAGCAGGTTCAGTTTCAATTGAATCAGTAGGGGGTGCTAAACATTCCCTTAATAGTAAGGGTACACTCTCCCCGTTGATATAACATCCATGATATCGACGCTTGAGTCATTGTCATTGTCTGCTGGGACATTGGGAATAGGCTCAGAAAATGCCCTGTTCTTAATACGTTCGATGGAACGACGACGGTCGGCCCGCCGGTAGGCTAGTGTTAGGTCTTTTGTTCCTTCGAGGGTGGCTTTAGAGAAATAATTATCAAGGGTGCCGTTCACCAGGCCCCCTGTTTTATCAGGGGCTATAACAGAAGGAGGATTTTGGCCGATAGTAGACATTGGCAACAAATGTTAAGGAACAAGAGGTTTACTCAACTTACTTCAAATTGGTTCCACAGCCAGGGGGTGTGGCCCAGTCCAGTCTCTTCTGGCCTCTGAGGGCCACAGAGGGCCCGCCCTTTGCCCGGTCTTAGCCCCGGGCGCTTCCGCGACGCGGGGGTGACGCTGCCTTTATGCGCCGTCTGGCGCTATGTTCTTGGCGTCTCCCGGCGCTAAGCCTGGCGGGGGATGTAGTTCAGTGTCCCCCTCCGCTCGGCGGCCGCTGTGCGATGTCAGTTGCGGCGGCGGGAGGGGGGCACAAGCAGGCAAGCTGGCTCCGGGGTCCTTGGTCCACGGCAGGGGCTGGGGGCTAGGTAACTCCTCCAAGGTGGGCCGGGGCTCCTGGGCAATATTCTATTGCGTCACCCGCTCCACCAGGGTGACGCTTCCTTTATGCGCCGCCTGGCGCTATGTTCTTGGCGTCTCCCGGCGCTAAGCCTGGCGGGGGATGTAGTTCAGTGTCCCCCTCCGCTCGGCGGCCGCTGTGCGATGTCAGTTGCGGCGGCGGGAGGGGGGCGCAAGCAGGCAAGCTGGCTCCGGGATCCTTGGTCCACGGCATAGGCTGGGGGCTAGGTAACTCCTCCAAGGTGGGTCGGGGCTCCTGGGCAATATTCTATTCTATTCTTTGTTAAGGTGAACTGCGTTGGCTTTGCTTGTGCTTTCAGATGCAGGACCTGAATAAAAGACAAATACATATGAAAATCATCTACTAGTCTTACTTTGTACTTAACTTTTGTATACCCATGTTTAGTTGTTGCCTCTCTTTTTCAGTTTACACATCCCCCTATGCACAACTGTTGACACTCCCTCCAAACATGCAAACATGCAAACTCCATTAGATCTCAAGCCTACATTATGCACATTCTTCGATCTGTACTAAAACCCTTCATGTATAACCAACCTCTTGTGGTGAACCAACCTCATCTGGGTGGGTAAATAGAAACCTGTTGCTCATGGACTTCACCCTTTACACAACTCTTCACAGAGAGCCCACTCCCTTCAGATACCCAAGACCCTTAATGTGGGCGTGTTCTGTGGTGAGTATCACATCCCTGTGTGTTTCAAGACACCTTTGTCTTGTAGTTAAGACATTCCATCCTCATCGAGAAGAAAGCTCTAAGGGCCAGATGTAGGTGAAATAGATTTACCGATTTTAAATTACCGAATTTTACCGATTCGGTAATTAAAAATCGGTAAATCTATGGGGTCGACATGTAGGTATTCCAGATGTGCTGGAATACCGAATCGGATGATTTCGGTATTTACCGATTCGGTAAATACCGAATCGGTAATGCCCATGCATTCCTATGGGCTTTGAAGCCCATAGGAATGCATGGGAATTACCGATTCGTTATTTACCGAATCGGTAAATACCGATTTTCACAAGGGTGCAGGGGGTGTGACTTTGACACCCTCTGGCACCCCCAAAACAGGCTCGGGTGCCATGTGGCAGGCATACATGCCCTAAGGGCAGGTCTGCCTGTCACATGGCATAGGTGTGCATGCACACATGTGCATGCACACCGGAATCGGTATTTTACCATCAAATTGGATTTGATGGTAAAATACCGATTCGGTAAGGCTCCTGGGACTCTGAAGAGTCCCACCTACATATGGGTGGCTCAGATTCGGTAAATTTACCGATTTTTTATTTTACCGAATCGGTAAAATTACCGAATCGGTAATTTTACTGATTCGGTAAAATAAAGCCCCCTACATGCCAATCACCTATTTACCGATCGGTAACGGCCGAAAATACCGATTTTCGGCCGTTACCGACCGACCTACATCGGGCCCCTAAATCTCTTAAGGCTCACATTAGCAAGCTTTACCAGCTAATAAATACAAGCTATCTTGTTATAACACTTGTTATAAAGCTGGAGTGAGCCTTTTATGGCCCCAATAGCGTGCTACAGTGGGCTGTAAGGTTTTACAAGCACATTCTGTCACCATAGAACAGAATGTTCTGATAGGTTCATAGTATGCTGTAGCGGGCAATTGAAGTAATGAACAATCTCTTCCAATTTGTAGGCCATTGCTTATAGAGGTTACCGATAACAATAGGATGGGGCTTTAATGACCAGTATAGTTTTCTATAAAAGTTTCAGGACCTGTGGAAGAACAGAAGAGGACTGGATTTAGTGCTTGTGGGCAAAAGGATGTCCTGAAGAACTGGACCTGCATTCCCTTGTGCCAGGAGAAAGAAGTGGACTCCAAGGGTCAGTTGCTTGACCTCTTGTATGGCTACAGGTACACAACAAGCTTCAAGAGGTATTTTCCAAAAGTATCCAGCTGACCAGTAGCAACTGGACCTGAACTTCCCCTGTACCGCTGCATAGCGGCTCAAAACTCTGACACTTTCTCCGCCCGTGGGCCTCAGGTTTGGTCCCACTGTCTGATGACCCCTGCTCATCTTGGCTTTGTTTTCATTCTGTTGGTACCATAGTCTGAGGTAGTCTTTTTGGTGCGTCTTTTGTTAAATTTTGTTTTGCTCAGCTTTATTATACTTTTGCTTAGTGCAGTTGTTTTCTAGACATCTTCTGTTTAACTTGCTTAATTTAGGGGTTGGTTCATTGCCCCCACTCCCTCCATTTCACACTCCTGCCATTTTTCCCACTCCTGCTGGTTCCCCACACCCTGCCCTCATGTGCCTGTTCCAGTCCTTCCACATCCCTGGACTACTTATGGAGGCTGTTACATAGTCACTAGTGAGTAACCTTGATTCTTGATCTAGTGCACCACTCCTCCTCTGCCACTGCATAAATCCTCAAGACTCTACTGAATTTTCCACTCTCAGAGCCTCTGGTTTTGTCCCGCAGTTGGGTGACCGCTGCCTGGCTTGACTTGGTTTTAATTGTGTTGCTACTGTAGTCTGAGGTAGTGTTTTTGGTGCATCATTTTGTTTTACTCAGCTTCAGCTTTGTTTTAATTTAGCTAAGTTCTTTGAATGCTTCTGTTTTACTTGCTGAATTTCGGGGTTGGTTTACTGCCAACTGCCCACTGTTCCTTGTCCCCCGCTCCTGCCAATTCCTGCTCCCACCATTTTCCCAGCTGGCTATCCATGCCCCACCATCCCACGTCCCTGACAGCCCTCCAAACCTCCTAGGACTACTTATGGAGGCTGATGCACGCTGAAGGTATGCCAAATACAAACCAGTCTGCTCTGTGCCTGGACCACACCCAGCACCAGGCACCAGTACCCCTGGCCCTCCTGCCACCCACTGATACACCACCAAGGAACTCCTGGACATGCCCCCATACACAAAAACAACAGGTGGGACACTTCCTCCCTGCGATCAACCAAAGGACCCTTCACTTGCTACCATTGCCACTTCTCCTGCACAACCTACAACTGGAAGACCAGGGACAACTCGCAGCTGCTCCAATGTATTGTGCTCAATGCTTGACCCCTCTGTAAACACCCCATGGAAATCTGGGACAACATCACCACCTTATACCCTGATGTTGCCTTCATCACCAAAATATGGCTCAACCCATCTTCAAACCCCAACATCGCCACTACAACACCTGACAACTACAAGAGACTGTACCCACTAACAAGGCGGGTCATCAGCGTCATCTTCAAGGAAACCATCCAATGCACCATCACCAATGACAACCCCATGCCTCTCATGGAACACCTTAACTTCCAACTACAGACCAATGCTAAGACCATGATAAGAGGCACCCTCACATAAGACCCGTAACAGTTTTTTTTGTGATGCCTCCTCCAACCTCATTAACTCCTTAGCCATCGACTCCCCCCACTATGTCCTACTCTGCGATCTTAATTTCCACGTCAATGACCCAAGGGACGCCAACTCCATCATCCTCCTGGAGAACCTAACCAACATCGGCCTCATCAAACTTTCCACTGAACACACACACAAATCAGAATACACACTCAACTCCATTTTCACCTCCAGCGACAGAATCAAATTCAGCCACGTAACAGAACTCACCTGGATTGACCATGCCATCATTAATTTGACCATTTCTGACACTCAGCATACCATCACCAAGCGTTACAGCTCCTCTTACTGCACCTGGTGCAAGGTAACTGAGACACAACAGACACAGGCCGTCAGCACCCTCCAACTAGAAGCCTCAGCATTCCAGGACCAGGCCGTCCAGAACTTCTCCGCCTTGATCACCAAATGCACCTGCAGAGTCGCCCCGGTGAAACCAACAAAAGCCAAAGCCAGCTGGTACTCCCGGAGCTCAGAACCACCAAGCTCAACTGCTACCGAAGTGATGGTGTGTTACTAAGAGCCCCTCCGACAGAGCCGCTTACAAAGCACCCCTCAGCGACTACCACCTGTGCATCAATAAGGCAAATAAATAAGCCATCGCTGCTCACATGAAAACCACCACCAACCACACGAAGGAACTCAGCCACAGAGAACACCATCAACCCTCCCAAGAACATTGCAAAACACTCCTAGACTACTTCCACAGCAAGAATGCCAATGTGCAACATTCCTTCCATCATATTGTGGCCAATGTGCAACTTTCTGTCCATCATCTTGTGTGTTTTGCTGCACAGCAAGAATGCCACCATCTACAATAATTTTAATGCCCAACACACCACTCTCAACCTCAACAACTTCAATAAAATCAGCACACACCAGTCAAATCATCACCACATGGTCTTGCTCACCACTCAGACCACCACAGGCATCATGCCCTCCCTTCAATCTGGGGAGCCCACCGACCCCTGCCCCCACCTTCTATATCTCTTCAGCCTCGGAACAAACCCAATCAGCAAGTAACTCACCAGAATCCTCAACACTTCCATCTTCACTGCAACATTCCCTGACAGATGGAAACACGCAGAGGTAATATCCCTGCTAAAGAAACCCTCTGCCGAACCCAGCTATTTCAAAAAGTACTAACAGATTTCCCTCTACCCCTACTCGGCCAAAGGATTTAAGAAAGCCTCCAATCAACAGTTCACTGAATATCAGGAATAAAACTAACCCTGGGCGAAGCACTACGCTACGCTCGTGGAGTTTGCGAAGTTTTTGCAACTTCGCACTACGCGAGCTGCACGTAGCACAGTGTGAACATGCGTAGTGCAGCGTAGCGTAGTGCAGCGGTCATTTTTTGCTTGTTCGCGGTCCTGAACGTCATGTTCGCGACCGCGAGCAAGCAAAATGACATCCCGGCGAGATTCTCAACGCGAGGAGGTCAGGTTTCTCATTGTGACCGCTCCCAATGAGAAACTACCTGTTCGCGTTGAGAAAGCTGCCGCTCGAGTAATAATCTACTCGAGCAGCAGAAAACTACAGCTCGCACTGTGCAAGATGCCGTTTTCAATGCTTGCACAGTGCCGGATGCTTGTCCGCACTGTGCAATCATTGAAAACGCATCCTGCACAGTGCGAACATGCTACTACGCAGCTCGCGTAGTGCTACGTGAAGTTCGCGTAGTGCGAAGTGCACTTCGCGTAGCTTCGCGTAGCGCTACTTCGCGAACTATGCCCACTCTTAAATAAAACCACCTACTGGACCCCTCACAATCAAGATTCCATGCAAACCACATCACTGAGACTGCACTGATTGCTGCCACAAACAACAGCAGAAGTCTCCTCGACCACATAGAAACTGTGGCCCTGATCCTCCTCGACTCCTCTGCTGCATTCAACATGTCTTCTGTCACACCCTCATCAACAGACTCTACAACATTGACAAACAGCAAAATGCTCTTTGCTTACAGGATGCACACAGAGCATCCAGTTGTCTCCCTTCAGCTGCTCACCCAAGAACATCTCATGCAGCATACCCTTAGGATCCTTAGGATCATCCCTCAGCCCAACCCTGTTCAACACCTACAAGACCCTCCTCGCAGACATTGTCAGAGCCCACAGCTTCCATATAATCTCGTAAGCAGACGACACTCAGCTAATTCTCTCACTCACCAAGGACCCCTCCAATGCCAAAACCAACTTCCGTAAGCAACGTAGCCAACTGGATGAGAGCTGACTACTTCAAACTCAACTCCAACAAGATGGAAGTACTGAAGATTGGTAAGTCACGAACCACAGTTGGTGGCCAGTAGAACTTGAACCAACACCCATACCAACAGACCATGCACGTAACCTTGGCACCATTCTCAACAGTCAACTGGCCATGAAGCGACAAGTCAAGGCAGCTGGCTCTTTCTGCTTCCACACCCTTCACATGCTCTGCAGAATCATCAGATGGATCCCATAAAACACCTGAAAGACCATTAATCAAGCCCTTGTCACCAGCCGCCCTGACTATGGCAAGGCTTTCTATGCCGGCATTTCCACCCAGCTCTTCAAAGGATACACACCATACAGCACGCTGTAGTCAGACTCACATCACCCCACCTCAAAAACCTCCACTGGCTCACCATCCATAAGAGATGCCAGTTCAAGATCCTCACGCATGTCTACAAAGCTCGACACGATCAAGGACCATCCTAAATCAACAGTCAACTGAACTTCCACCTGCCCGCAAGACACTTGCACACCTCCATACTCGCCAATGCACACCCCCTGCATCAGTTGCATCAGCAGTGGCGTCCGCTCCTTCTTCTACATCACAGCCAAAAAGTTATAACTTGCCTATCTACCTCAGAACAGCACCCTTCCTGGTGGACTACAAAAGAAACTCAAGACCTGGCTTTTCGACTGAGACACAGCACACTCAGTGCCCAGATACCACTGGGTTGAAAGTGCTGCGCTATACAGATGCTGGTTGAATGATTGAGTTTTTGGGAAACTTTTGAAAAACGTTTGTTTAGCTCAATGGGACTTAGACACTTTTCTGAATTTTTGACTTCCATACATTTAAAAAGACCAATTCACAGAGTGTATTTGACTCGGGCTCTATCATGGTCAGTCTGATATTGCACCGTGGTCCTAACCTACTTCACACATAGATTAGGATTAGAGCTTTACTTTTTCTTGTCACTTTTCCATTTAAATCTTTGAACATTCAAATATCTGGTTCCCTTTATTGAATTTTGCTCATTCATTTTTTTTGCTATTTTCATAAATCGGAGTGGGATTTTTATTGCATTGTGCTTTTGACTTTTTAACTGTTTAGGTACGTCCAAATACTTTACACATTTTCATTAAGTTAAAACTGTCAGCTCTGTGTGATATCTACCACAGGTTGAGCTGTAAAATGTATTTTGCTATTTGTTCTATGTATTTCATCCTGTTTTAAATCCTATGTTATGTTACTCCTGTACTCTATCCACACTCCTGTAAAGTGCCCCGATTGTACCTCATTTAATTTGTATCGTGCGAAATTGATAGTCACCTCAGTTTACCCAAGCTGGTATGTTTTGATATAGCCATTTTAAGTTTGTGATGAATTGTTGTGCCAGGCTGAATTTGTTCATGACTCTGAAGTGGTACCCCCATTTCACACTTTTAATTTTCTTCCTGGCTTCGAAGGACATGACATGACATGTACTTCTTCATCTAGGCCTTTTGCTTCAAACAGCACATGTGCTCAGGGAGTTTCAAGATGAGCTGATTTGTACATAGCCAAATTGGGAATGATGAATGAGGATGCGATACATTTTCCTCAGTCATATTGCTATTATCTTTGAAAGGACCCTAGGGCCAGATTTATCAATATTTCATATGAAACAACACTGAAAGACAACTTGCTGCAATGCAATGTGAAAGTGAGAGGGCAGGAATGCACCATATTTACTAATACAGGGTGACTTCTTGCTCTCTGACTCCGCTGGTGCACAATCAGCTGTCTAGCCAATGCAGGCTCCCTTGCTCCATGGTGCAAGGATGTCTGCAATGCTGGCAGGATTGTTTTTGTGCAGGGTGGGACATCTTCAGGCACAAAAAAGCATTTGAGGCTTGTTTGTCTTTCAAATCCTTAGAAGCTTTTTACTCTTTTCTCTGCACAAAAAAATCATTAGAGGCTTTTCCTTCCAGAAGAGGAAACAATGAAGAGAGCATTCTAAGGATTACTAGTTTTGGTAAATATGGGAATGTACCAAAATCCATGGATGGATGCTTGAGAACACCTATGCTCCACCCATGGAAAGCCCTTTCAGGGCAGAGGAACACAAAGCAGTGACTAGAGCTGCCTTGCATTACTCCAGATTTACCAAGCAATGCAGGGCCACACAAGTTGCTTGTTAATTCTGATTTAAGTATTGTGATGCTCTTGCAACACCATGTGTTATGCAAGTCAGTCAGTCAAAGATATGTTTATTACGACCATAGTCTTTAAACAAGTGCAAGAGACAGTATCACAGAATAAAAATATTCACATAAAAAGCAACAAAACATTATAAAAATTAATCCGATAATGGTTAGAATTCTTACGCACCCTTATACGTTTGCCAGCACCAATAAAATTGCATTTGATTTAAAACTTAATATTACATTTAAAACACATTCCTTTCATTTAATTCAAATATAGTTTCATTAAATTAAAATTCATACAGTACTACAGATTATTCCTGATTTCTTAGTGCACTCAGGGCCACCTTTATATATTTCCCTAGGGCAATTGCAATGTCAATAGTGGGGATTTCAGTTAATAGGTTGGCCGCCTGCGCCCTTGTTCTTATATCGTGTTTTAGGAACACTGGGCGCAGCCACTGTTTCCGTTGTTCTAATAGTGTCAAACAATCAAGTAGGATATGTACCAGGTCTCCTTTGGTTCCCAAATTACACCTGCAGCACCCTTGCTGATCTAGCATTTTTGCTTTTAGGTCTTTGTTTATTAACCATGGGTTGATCCCAATCCGCAGCCTTAAAATCTCCTGTCTGTAGCCGCGGTTGGGTAGGATGTCTAAATAGGGGAACCAATTTTCGTTGGACCAAACGTTTATCATGTGTGCTACTGATTTCTTCTTCGCTAAATAACCTATGTCAGTCATTCTGGATACTTCCTTCCCATTTAGATTCAGCTCACTCTTGGTACAAAGAACTTGATATGTTTCCTGGGCCACATCTACCTTTAACCTTTTACAGATTTGCACCAATCTTTCCCTGCAGGCCTTTGCCCATTTCAGATCACTGTTTTGTATTTCTTTCCTACACCAATGTGCTACTTTTTGCCCTTCTGGATCTTCAAGTCTTTTCCAAAGTCAGATTATTGCCGTCTGTGTTTGTATCTCGCAAGCCTTTGTGCCTATTTCTGTTCTTATGGCTTGGACCATAGAAGACTGTGGAAGAGATAAGAGGCTTTTTAGGCATTTCCCCTCCACCAAGTCCCAGGCTCCCTTACCGCTCAAATAAAGGATTTCTGCCCCATACAGGACTTGGGGGGGGAGGATCATTGCCTCAAAAGCTCTTAGCATTGGTCGATGTGACATCTCTCCATAATCCCTATTGAAAATTTTTAGACCACATATAGAGGTGTGTGCTTTTGCTTTTTGTGTTTCCAGATGGGTGCTCCAATTTAATGTCTTATCGAACCAAATACCTAGGTATCGATACTCGTTAACTGTCTCCAGTTTGAGCTCACCTAGATACCAACTAAATCTGCTTGTCTTTTTCCCAAAGCATAGGGTTTTTGTTTTGTCTAGGTTGATTGTTAGGAGTTTGCTAGCACAATATGTATTGAAAGCGTTGAGCTTTCTTTGAAGGCCTCTCTCGGTCTGGTCTACTATTACCAGATCGTCTGCGTAGAGTAAGCAGGGCACCTTGTTTCCATCCATTTTGGGGCTTGCACTACCCTCAACCTCTAGGTGGGCCGGGAGGTCTGACAGGAATATGGAGAATAGCTGTGGGGCCAGCACACAACCCTGTCTTAAACCATTGGCAATGGGTATTTTTTGGGTCAGTGATCCCACGGTATCCCTGATGACTTGCGCCCAGTTTCCTCTGTGCAGTTCCTTTATTATGATCAATAAGTCTTTGGGAATATTTACCTTCGTTAGAGTTTCCCATAGACAGGCCTGATCGACTGAATCGAAGGCTGCTCGGAAATCGACGAAACAACAGCATAGCTTGCCATTTTGTTCCGTCGATTTCTTTGCCATAGCCCATAATGCAAATCCATGGTCTATTGTGGAGTGCCCCTCTCTAAATCCTCCCTGTTCTATGGGTACAATTTGAAACTCTTTTACCCATGCGTTCAGTTGGTTCAATACAATTTTTGAAAAGACTTTCTCTCCTATATCTAGGAGGTTAATCAGCCGGTAATTTTGTGGTGCCTCCATGCTCTCTTTCTTGTGGATAGGCCTAATTATAGCGCCCTTCCAAGTAGGAGGCATTATGCCTTCTTTTAGTATTATATGGAACAACTGGGCCAGAAATCTTGCCCACCATTTTACTTCCGACTTCAATATTATAGCGGAAAGATTGTCGGGTCCTGCCGCGCAAGTTAACTTCAGTTCTCCTATTGTAAGCTCTACTTGCTTTTCATTAAATTTAGATTTTAAATCTTCTGATATTTCTTGCCATTTTTTGGTCTCTACATGATTTCTAGGAGCTCTTACCCCGTACAGTTCCCTTATATACTCCTCCGATGCTGCCTCACTCAGTACACATTTTAGTTCTCCATCTGTTGGTCCTGTTGCTGCCTTTACCAATTTCCAAAATTGTCTTAGGTGTTTTTCCTCGATTGCTTCTAACAGGTTTAACCAGCATTTCTCTTTATGTGCCCTTTTTACGGCATTTACCATTTTTCTAAATTCTTTATTCAGCTTGTTTATGTGTACCTGTCTCTCGTGTGTGAAGTTATTTTTTTGCCTTCTTTGTGCTGCCCGTATCTCCCTTTTTTTAGCTTGGCACTCCACAGAAAACCCTTTAATTCGGTTTGGCGGTTTTACCCTATTATGTTTGTCCCTTTTTAATTCTATTCTTAGGCACTGGACCACTTCTTCTAACTTTTCTATGAACCATTCTAAATTTTTCTTCTCTAAATTTTCAGGTTCAATTTTAATTTGCATGGCCTTCAGTTTTTCCAGATATTCCTCCGTAAGTCGTGTCGTCACCCGTTTTGGGTGCTCGACCTCCTGGGGGATCACTGTGTCGCTATGCAATTTCCTTCCCCCAGATATTGTTAGGTGAAGAAGGTTATGGTCACTCACCTCTTTTTGTTCTATCATAAACTCCCGTACTTGGGGGAAATTCCAGGCTTGTATAAACATATAATCGATTGGGCAATTCTGTGAGCCTAATTTAAAGGTCTTCCCTGCTGGACAATCTGTCTTCATTCTACCATTCAGACATTGGAGACCCCTACCTCCTAGGGCGTGTACTAGTTCTGATTCCTGTTTCGAGATCTCCCCAATTGGGAAACTAGCAGGATTTATTCCATACACCTCTAACAGTTCTCTATTCCATTGGTCAGCCTTCTTAGGATTTAGTTTGTGGTTAAAATCCCCCATTATTATTAATATATCCTATGCATATTTTTCTAGTATGCTGTCAACATCCTCTTTAAAAAGCCTCATCTCCTTTTCATACTCTGCTCTATTATCCCACTGCATGTATACATTCATCACAGACAGCATTTTGTATTTCAATTCGACTGTCAGTAGTTCTATTCTACATGATTGAACCCATTTACATTTCATTTTCAACGGTGTTACTTCTCTCATCACTTTTGTTGAAACCAGTGTCATCAATCCCACTGAAGGGCGGCCCAAGCTTTTCTTCGTGGCTGGGCGATTTAACTGTAGGTATCCCTCGATGATTGGGGTTTCGTTGCATGTCCAGGTCTCTTGTAGGCAGGCAATGTCCACTTTATTTATTATTTCCTTTATATATTCTCGTTTTAGCTCATTGCCTAGCCCATTCACATTCCACGTTATGAGACCTAGATTTTGCGGCACCCCCCCGCCCTATTCTACCTCACTCAGACCACCTTCTTCTACCTCATCCTCCGTATAGCTTTCATTCGGATCTCCCACGGGGCTACTGCGTAAAGACCAATTATCCCATGAGGCTTCGTTTCCTGTGTTCTCTATTACTATATTCAGGCAACTGCGGTTTCCTTCTTTTTCTCTATATAACTTCACTTGTCTCTTCAGTAGGCCGGCATGGTGTTTTAAAAAGGTATTGTCTGTAGGGGTTTTTATTTCTCTCTCTGGAATTATCCTTATTCCCTGTTGGTTTATCTCATTTGTGGCTTTCAGAATTGCCCTTTTTACCAGGTCTGAGTGAAGTGACACTTTTGTTATTTCCTTTCCATTCCTATTCTCCACGAAACCAACTTGCCGAAGGTCATTTGTGCAGATCCCACTCAGGCTACAACATTTGGCGAATGCAGTCATGATCTGTGCCCTATTTAGGGGGTTCGTTTTTCTTTCCAACTTTCCCCTTTTCCCTACCGGTATCTGATCCAAATATAACCATTTGTTATTATCCCTCTCTTGTGCTTTCATTTGGATTTCATGGTTTTGATGTCTAACATTTGTTCTCCCTGGCTGCCACCCTTTACTTCTCGCACCGGGTAGTACCTGTACCTGTGGGCTGTCTGCACTATGGCCATTGAATTGTTCTGATGCTTTCTTTGGAAAGAACCTGTGATTTTAATTGAAGACAACATTGAGCAAGGGCTTGTCAAATTTCAAAAAGCACTTTTGGAGGCTATTGACTCGTTGGCCCCATTAGAATTACAGAAGCAGGGACCGAAAACCAAACAAGAAGCATGGTATACGGAAGAGTTAAAAGCTGAAAAGCAAAAATGCAGAACCTTGGAGAAAAAATGGAGGAAAAAACATACCCCCATTAGTAAAGTGCTTTATTTAGAGGCACAATCTAACTACTTTAAAAACATAAAAAAAGCAAGGAAATATAATCTGGAGAAACAAATAACGGAGGCCGGAAATTCCACTAGAGAACTTTACAAAATCTTGCAGACATTCGTCAAGCCTATCGCTTGTGAAAGCTCAGATGATTTTAGCCAGACCCTGTGTGATGATGTCTCTATATTCTTTGAAAACAAGATTAATTCCATCTACGACAAAATCACCAAGGTCATCAAGGATGGAGATATATGCCTTCCCAGCCCTAAGCTAGACAAAATGGATAGTAGTACGATCACCTTAACCACAGTTCCAGAAATTAGTTTAATAGAAGTCACCACCCTACTCAATTTAATAAAAACTGGCTCTCCCACAGATATGATACCTGCTAAAATGCTGGTCTCCCTAGGAAGCTTACTAGCTCCGAGCTTTATGTCATTAATTAATCTCTCCCTTAAAGAGGGAAACATCCCTAATGACTGGAAAAAAGCGGTTGTAAACCCGGTTCGGAAGAATACCTCCTTACCATGGTCAAATCTCAACAATCTCCGCCCAATCTCCCTCCTGCCCCACCTGAGTAAGATGACTGAGAGACATGTCAACCTTCACCTGTCGAAATTCATCGAGGCAGCGGACGGTCTAGACCCCTCACAATCTGGGTTTAGACCCAACCATAGCACTGAATCAGCTCTCCTCTCTGTCACCAATACCATTGATCTTTCCTCTCCCTCAGGAGTTGGCAGTTTCCAGTCCGTCATGCTATTCATCCGAGACTGGATGAACATCAATCAGTTAAAACTTAATCCGGAAAAAACAGAATTGGTGATGACGGGCGGTGCTGCCAACCCCTTGGCCCCCTTCACTTGATCCCCCCCCTTTTCCTTCCTGTTCAGTTAAAACACTTGGGATTATGCTTAACAATCAATTAACACTCCATTCACATATTAATTCGGTGGTCTCCTCCTGTTTTTTTACACTCCGAGTGATTAGGAAGGTTGCTAGGTTTTTTTCTGTTTCAGCTTTAAAACTTATCTTAATGGCCATGGTCCTGTCAAAGATTGACTATGGCAATATTATTTATAATGGAGCCCCGGCCTATGCTGTGCAGCGGCTGCAGCTGATACAGAACCAGGCTGCCCGACTGGTTTTTGGACTATCAAGGTCCCACCACTCGACCCCACTACTCAAGAGCCTTCATTGGCTCCCTATAAAACAGCGAGCCAAGTTTAAATTAGGATGTTTAACTTTCCAAGCAAAAGCGGGTACTGCCGCTGCTTTTATCAATTCGGCAATCTCCCCCTATGTCCCTACTAGAGACCTTCGTTCTTCGAGCTTGGCCTTACTAACCACGCCTCGATTTAAAAAGAAGCGGGCGGGGGGGCAGAAGTTTGCTGTACTTGCGCCTTCCTTTTGGAATGGCCTCCCCCTACCGTTAAGACTCTCCTCCTCCTATATGGAGTTTCGGAGGTCACTAAAAACATTATTATTTCAGCAGGCTTTTGGCACTTAGCTCTCTTTTCTTTTGTTCTCTTTTAGGGACCTTACCAGCTCCATGAAACTGACCCAGTGTACTTGCGCTTTATAAGTGTTTTTAAATTAAAAAAAATTCAAATACCATCAGGATGGCACAAGATGGGGGAGGCTCAATGATTCTAGTGCTATTAGACCTGTCCACTGCCTTCGACACGGTGTCTCATGACATCCTCATCAGTCGTCTAAAAAAGGTGGGAGTGGGTGGAGTGGCCCTATCATGGCTGCAAAGTTTTATCTCAGGCCGCTCTCAATGTGTTCGCCTGGGCTCCCACAGTTCCATCTATAGGGAGCTCACAAAGGGGGTTCCACAGGGCTCATGCCTGAGCCCTACTCTTTTTAATATATACGTGGCCCCCCTGGCGAAAATTGTGAGAGAATATGGGTTTACACCAATATACTACGCTGATGATACTCAGCTTTTATTTCCCTTCCAGAAAATGACAACCGAAGTGAAAGACTCATTTGCTGCTGGAATGAGAGCTATTGCCGGATGGATGACCTCCAATTGCCTACAGTGCAATGTGGGCAAGATGGAGGTCATGCTCTTCGGTAATGCTCCGCTTCTATGGTCTCCTGAGTGGTGGCCGCCTGAAGTGGGCACGGCTCCATGCCCTAAAGAAAACGTAAAAAACCTGGGAGTTAAATTGGACCAATCCCTAGTACTTAAAGATCATGTCACACAGGTTACAGGAACCTGTATGAGGGTGATTGGCCTACTTAGAAGAGTCTTCCCCTACCTAGCAGACCAACATATACGTACACTTGTACAAACCCTGGTAATCAGCAGGTTAGATTACGGCAATGGACTACTTATATCAGCCAACAAAGAACAATTAAGGAGGCTACAAGTGGTACAAAATACAGCTGCTAGATTGATCCTAAACGTTCCTGCCAGGACTCCTTCCCGTCCTCTATTAAATAAACTCCACTGGCTCCCCATTTGTCTGAGAGTGAAATTCAAGATTTGTTGTACCATCCACAAATGCTTGTTTGGCACTGGACCCAGATATCTGGTGGAAGTTTTTAAGCCCTACCAACCAGGTCGTTCTCTAAGATCAAAACATCAGGCTCTACTCTCGATCCCCAGAGTTAGAAAAGAGAGACAAGGAGGTAGAGCCCTATCTTTCAAGGGCCCTACTATCTGGAATTCCCTACCACTCACCCTCAGACTAAATTCTAATTTACTTGCATTTAGGAAATGTCTAAAGACCTTTCTATTTTCCACTCAATATCTCCCTTCTGCTAATCACCTACTTTTGCATTTTACTGTCCACGGTCTTGGTCTTCAGAACGAACAAAGCGCGGAGATATCTCTTCGGAGATCGAATTCCTGCGCTATAAAAGAACCTAAAATAAAAATAAATAAAATCCTTACTTTCTGCTTCACGGTACGGATAGTTATGGGTTTCTCCTTTGCCTCCTTACTTCTCTGATTTTCCCTTGATTCTATTGGAGGCATTGTTTTATCCTCCGATTGCAGGTGTCTGTTTGGTATGTAGATCGGGGCTGAAGCATTTAATCCTGGCTGTACCCCCCCCCACACTGTTTTCTTCCCTTTTGACTTTCCTGATGGGTTTGGTTCTTGTTTCTTTCCAACCCTATTCCTGGCTGGGGCCGTTGCATATCCCCGCGCCTTTTTATCAGCATTGGTCGTCTCGAAATGTATACGTTATCTAATGACTCAGCGGGTTCATTTGTTATAGATTGATCTGTGGGGTGAGGAGTCCTTGGAAGGTTTACCATGATTGCCTCTACCGGTTCATTCTCGAGACTTTCCTCAATGGGTGGTACTGAAACTATTGGCCTTAACATATCTGGCATTTGGCTCTTTATCTCCACTAGTTCCTCTTCAATCTTTTTTAGATATTGTTTTTGAGCTTTCATCACACCGTTGTTTGAAAGAGTTACTTCTAGGATTCCTTGTAATACCTTCTGCAACATCAGTATTAGGTCCATCAAAGATGATGTGGGTGTTACCGAGAGCTCCGAATCCTGGGTGTTGTTTCTATCTGGGTTTACCTGGTGACCAGTACTTGTACCATCTTGCTGCAATTGAGATTTTTGCGTTTTGTGGTGCTGCGGGAGTTGATCAGGCGCGCCTCCCCAGACGTAGCTCTGGTTCTGACTTTCGTTTCCCCTTTGCCCTTCATTTCCTGATGATTGTAACAAGAACATTTTTGGGGATGATGATAGACGAGGCGCTGTTATGTGGATTTTGGCTCAGGAGCGTCAGGTTTACCGATATGGGGTTCTCCCTTCCCTCCTCTATATCGAGGGCTTCTTCTTCGTGGTGTTCTCCCACATCTATACATATCTGATTCACAGCTGCTGTACCTGACTTTTCTCCGCCCTCCCCACCATCTACCGCCACTTCTCCATCGTGTTCCAGATTTATCACTGGATCTATCGATTTGTAGTGTTTTCCTACAAAGTCCTTTATGGATTTGGACGCTGCCATGTTTTCTTTCTGTTTAGAAGTTGTTTGAGTACATCCCCTTTTCGCCTGCTGGGCATTTTTAGTTGCTCTTTTGACTTTTCTTTTCTTACGTCTCCCCTTGCTGTTGTCCATAGGGGATGCCTGGCTTTCCTGGCTCTCTTCCAGAGATATTGAGCCCTCCATTAATTTACTCTTCTCTGGATCATCCACTGTGCGCGATTTTTGCCCTCTTTTCGGTGCCATTTCTTAGGTTTTTGGTACCTAATCTGTTGTTCTGCTGTTGTTAGTTTCTCTATTTTTGATTAAAATTAACTTTCTATTTTTACAATTACATAGATTCTTTCACTTACCTCTGTTGTGCCTTGTAGCTGCCAGACTGCCTGCCTTGCCGCACTTGTAGGCCACTTCCACAATGCCTCCCCGGCTTTTCCCTATGCTTGCACTTCTTGTACTATGGAGATTTGTAGCCGGGATACTAGGGTCACAACTTCGCTTCTTGGCTCCTTGCTCATTCAGGTGCCTCAGGTATTGGCTTACTTTCCGGACCGTTGGCGTATTCTACTGAGTAGTCCAGACTCTGCCAGACCCCCCCCTATTTCTGTCCCACAGTCGGTGTGCCTCTGCAGATTCCTGGCAGCGCCGATTTTCCCCCTCTGTTTTACTTCTACAGTGGTGGGGGTTTGAGGGGCAGTCGGTGCCTTTATAAACCGGCAGCTCGCGCTCCAAATCCTGCGTGTTCTGCACGGCTGAGGGGTGTCTCTGGTTGGTTTGCGGTCACTGGTTACCAAAAGCCGGCATCTTCACTTTACCGGCTTGTGACCGGCGTTCTGCGGTGTTCTGCGGCGTTCTACGAGCCTGCGGCCCTACGCCGCCCCACGCTCCGCACTTCTTGACCTATACGTTCCGCATTGCTCCGGGGCTGGCGAGGGTGTCGGGGAGTCTCGTGGTTTTCCTCGGGTGTAAGCTACCCGTTTTCAGAGTCCTCCTCGTCCTCTGCGTTGTGGTGTTCGCGGTTCACCACCGGATCCGCTCTGTGCTCGGCGCTCGATTCTTCTGTCTAGCTGCAGCTGTGTGAAAGGCAAGGCGTGACTAGGCATGACTAGGCAACAACAGGGGAAGGTAAACTGCACAGTACAACACAATACAATGATAAATCTTGCCCTTAATGTCTACGTTAATTAATAATGTAAGTCTATGTCTACTGTATTCAAATTGGTGTTTTCTTCTTTGGGAATATGGGTTGGCATGGGTTTATTTGATTAGATAATGAACATTTGTTTTTTGCCTCTTTAAATGATTTGTAGAGCATGGGTGCAATCCGTGCTTTGCAAGTTTTCGAAATTGCCCTGGGGATATCCTCTTTCCAAGGTGACTTGCATGTTGTTAATGAAGAAATGCCATCATTCCCTTTGTTTATTGCTATGTACCCATTTAGCAAAACTTCCCCTTCGCCATAGAAGGATGGTATTCTCTGATTATTTAAGAACTCCTTTTCGATGCATAATAGTGTTACTTTGTGTGGAGTCTTCCAAGTATATACAAAAAGAAGGACAAGCCTTCGTAATCTCCATGAAGAAAGCCAGAATAATGCCATTTGTATATCATATAGCTTGCTAGCAAGATGAGCATCTCTGTGTTACAACTGAAAGGCCAGCATCATTCTAGCCTCCCCCTTTCATAATGACTTTGTGTAGGCTTGATGAATGTTTATTTCTGCTGTAGATGTAAACAGTCGATTCCGATCCGGTAAAATGCGCTCCGAATCGTCGTACGGAGAGTTTTTTCCCCATACCAATCGTACCCGTAGACGTCCCGTACGTACGACGAAGTACGATCCGTACCAGGTGCCAAACTCCGTACGAGTCGTACAGGGCTCCGTACGACTCAAATCTCCGTACGAGTTTCACTCGGAACCGGCTGTACGCGACATCACTACAGTTCGCGGCTGGTTTTTACGACCCAGCAAGTACGATTCGTGTCGGGTACGCGCTGTACGACCCTTTTCCTACGGGAGCCGAAAACAGTCGTAAACGCAGAGTTCGCGCCGAAACAGGTACGGAACGCCCCCCCCGGGTACGGCATGTACACCCCATGATCGCAGGGGTACGCGCCGTACCCCTGTGATCATGCGGGGTACGTGCCGTACACCCAGCGTACATGGGGTACGCACCGTACCCCATGTACGGTGGGTGTACGGCACGTACCCCATGTACGCTGGGTGTACGGCACGTACCCCGCATGATCACAGGGGTAGGGCGCGTACCCCTGCGATCATGGGGGGTACGCGCCGTACGGTGTGTAGGTGATCGTGCGCTTTTCCGTACGAATCGACGTGTACCGTACGAATCGCGTCCAGGTCGGCCGATCGGAATCGTCCGGTCATACGGCGTCCGTACGAGTCGTACGGAAACAACTCCGAATACGAATCGTACGGACGGGGATTTTACCGGATCGGAATCGACCCCAGAGTGTGGATTTTTCAGCTGCCAGGCGAAATTGAAGTTGAGTCAGATTCGATTAGTATTCAAAGGCAAAAGATGTGGGACACAAAGAGTCTGTGTTGGGTTGGCATAACTTTTTAACAAATACCAACACAAAATATATTTCAGCATTTGCAAAGCAACACAAATGTCAATTTTCGTGGTTTGTAAAAAAAAAAAAACGTACACAGTACATTGCACTTCCTTAACAGGCAGGCTTTTTATTGGTAGTGCATGGGCAGTTCTGTGCATCCAGCCATGGATTGTGACACAAACCTATATAGTCACAAAGAGTTATAGACAAGGGTTGTGTCAAAATGGGGGGCTTACCTGGGACTGGCATAACAAGGAGAAATGTTTCTATTTCTCCTTATTATTTCCCCCTTGTGTTAGTGCTGCATTCAGCAGTACACACACACACACACACAAAGAGGCACATTATGGTGCAAGGATGCGAATGTTGGCACTCAGCAGCCCAAAGTACGCCAGTACAGGGAGACAGAAAAACTGTGACTTTTCTTTGAAAATATGTTGCAGTTCTACTCTTTCCATTTCACGAAACTCACTGAAACTTTTCAGTTGCTGCGATGCAGTTGAGTGAAATGTTTGTTAATCTGTGTTGTGATGGTCAGCTCTGTTTTTTGACTCGCCTTCCTATTTTTTAGTCATAATACGTTGTTTGGGTTGAGATGCCAGAGGGTATATTTTCCACTTTACATACTCTGACGTGAATATTAAGTATGGGATTTTTCTTCTGGTAGCCTGCACATTGAGGCTTACATGCACTTACTTTGTATGCTATATTGATCACAGAGCAAAGAAACAGGGTATTATTTTTCTAATCAGGACCTCATCTGATATATCTGTAGTAGTGTTAGGCACAAGAGGGCCTCTGTTAACTAAGGACACAACACCAGAGGAAATCAAATATCAAGGGACTCATTATGATCGCGGTAAATCCGCCACCGGCAGCCTGCCAGTGGCAGATTCACCGCCAAATTGTGGCAATTCTCCTCCTGCCAAATTATGATGGCAGCCAGTTTTCTTCTGTCTGCTATTCGTCCGCCAGAGGCAATCATTCAGAATACCTGGCGGACCCGCAAAGCCTACCTAGAACGGTGGCGGTGCCTAACGGGCACCGTTCGCCATATTAGGATGTTTCATCTCCACATGCTTAGGATGGCGTTTTCCCTGCCATTCAAAGGCTGCCGGAGATTGACTTTGGGGGCCCGTTGAGGGCACCCTTCATTAGGGACACTTCCCTACTGCATTTGGGGGGCACCTATGGTGACCCCCTACATTTCCCTGCACTATGTGGCAGGCACAGCTTGGTGCCAGCCACGTACTGCAGGGAAATGCAAACCCAGCATTTTTACCATTGGGCGGGTGCTGCAGCCTGCAGCATCCACAGTAAAGGTAAAAATGTCCAATTAGACTACCACTGTGGTGGTTGCATTGTCATTTATTGGTGGGACCGCCGCAATATAGGAGGACGGTCCCGATTCCCGTAACGATGGCGGACGGACTCAAGTCCTTCCGCCTTCGTAATGAACCCCCAAGATACACGAAACAACAATGCTCCTCCACTAATTTCCAAACAGGGATAACTCACAGAATAGGTAATATCATGAATCAGATGTATTCCAAAGCAAATGTTTTATTTTATTATTTCATAATATAAATGCATTTTGTGTTGTACATTGTATATGATTTTAACTATTTGTTTTGCTCGTATGCTCCTTATCTTACTACAATAATCTAAATATTCATACTCACACATAAAGACATCCAAACACATTCATTTAAAAAAAACACAAATTCAACCTACTTACTAAAAACGAAGCTTAGAATCCCATATCGGCATTACTCTGATTCCTTGGTCAGTTATACAATGCCTAAGATGTTGTAGCAAAGTGTTACTCAATGCTTCTGAGGGATGGTAACACTTAGGGCCAAATTATGAGTCTGGTGGTCTGAGGACCGCAGGACCTGTGGTGACGCAGCTCTGGCAGTCCTTGTACTGCCACACCATCCGTCTGACCGTCCCATTACGATTTGGGTGGTCGGACTGCCCTGGGTCCACTGTTGCCCCCAGAAAATCGCCATACCCTGGAGGTGGCGCAGCGGTCAGAGGCTGCAATATGATTGGCAGGACTGCCATGGTCTTCATTGAGTGCATGTTTGCTCAGCTTAAGTACTGCCTAGAAGATCCTTACCCCATACCTAGGATGAAAGGTGTAGTGCCTGGTACTCTCCTATAGAAAAATACCTTGTTGCATGATTTTCCAGCCTAGATAAAACATCGAACGACATTTATAAAACCAGTTTTTGTAATATATAAAGAAGTTGCTTCTCATGTAGCACACTTAATGCTCACGTCTCCTCGTGGTAGACATAATCATGCTTTAAAAAGTGCCCTTAATCAAAGTGGAGGTTGTTCATAAATACAGCAGGCAAGTGAACGATAAACAGACAAAATATCGACTACAAAATATCGAATGGACATAATATCGAGTACAAAACATAGGCTGGACAAAATATCGAATAGACAGAATATAGACATCAAAAATATCGTTTTGAAGGTAAGTAATCTAATATCGAATTTTTAAATATAGATAGTCAAAATATCGCAGTACATAATATAGGTTACTAAAAATATCGAACATTTAATAATATCGAATTTTTTATAGTGTATTTTATGTGTTAAAAGTGTTTATTTATGTTAAAATGTAATTTAAGTAATGAATTTAATGTTATTTAAAATTTGCGTAATTTAATTCTGTAGTGGGTTGTGGGTTTATAGGGGGAAAGGGTGCGAAGTAATTTAACTATAATTAATTAAATATGTACATGTATTTATTGGTATTTGTTTATAATCAATTGGTAATTAATTTTTATTTTGTAATTACATTTTAATTGCCAATTAATTGTATTTAATTGATTAATTGATAATTATGTTAATTTAGCTAATATAATTTCTGTAGCGGGTTGTGGGTTTATAGGGGAATAGGGTGGGAAGTAATTTAATTCTAATTAATTAAATATGTATTTATTGGCATTTGTTTATAATTAATTGTTAATTAATTTTTATTTTGTAATTAAATTTTAATTGACAATTAATTTTATTTAATTGATTAATTGATAATTATGTTAATTTAACTAATTTAATTTCTGTAGCGGGTTGTGGGTTTATAGGGGAATAGGGTGAGAAGTAATTTAATTATAATTAATTAAATATGTAAATTTATGTAGTGTTATTTATTTATAATTTATTGTTAAATAATTGTTATTTGGTAAATAATTAATTTTAATTGCAAATTAATTTTATCTAATTGATTAATTGATAATTATGTTAATTTAACTAATTTAATTTTTGTAGCGGGTTGTGGGTTTATAGGGTAATAGGGTGGGAAGTAATTTAATTATAACTAATTACATATGTTAATTTTTTGGGTATTTATTAGATTTTAATTGTTAAGTAACTTTTTAATTACTAATTAATTAATTGTTAATTTGTAATTAATTAGTATTAATAGATAACTAATTGTAATGATTCATTTAAATTAGTATTTGTAATTGATTAATTATTATATTATATTAAATTTGTAATTACTTTTAATTAATTTTTTTATAGATATTAATGTCTATATTTGTTTAATTAATATGTGAAGTATCTACTTTCCCTACTGTTGCACTCTCTGGAGTGGGAGTGGGAATAGCAATTTTTACCCCTACGCTATCCAACGCTTTCCCTACTGTTGCACTCTCTGGAGTGGGAATAGTAATTTGTACCCCTACGCTATCCAACCCTTTCCCTACCATTGCACTCTTTGGAGTGGGAATAGTAATTTTTACCCCTACGCTATCCAACGCTTTCCCTACTGTTGCACGCTCTGGAGTGGGAATATTAATTTTTACCCCTATGCTATTCAACGCTTTCTCTACTGTTGCATTCTCTGGAGTGGGAATAGTAATTTGTACCCCTACGCTATCCAACGCTTTCCCTACTGTTGCACTCTTTGGAGTGGGAATAGTAATTAGTACCCCTACGCTGTCCATTGCTTTCCCTACTGTTGCACTCTTTGGAGTGGGAATAGTAATTTTTACCCCTACGCTATACAACGCTTTCCCTACTGTTGCACTCTCTGAAGTGGGAATAGTAATTTGTACCCCTACGCTATCCAACGCTTTCCCCACTGTTGCACTCTCTGGAGTGGGAATAGTAATTTTTACCTCTACGCTATCCAACGCCTTATCTACTGTTACTTGGAAGTACAGAGAGATGCAACCTGCTGAAAGTTTAAAGTGAAGGTTGAACTCTTGTGGTCCTGCGTGAAGAGCACCAGAGACCTACACCACCTCTGTTCACCTGGAATGGGCATGTAAGAAGGCAAGCAAGAGGTATTTAAACCTCAACCATTCACCATGAACTGAATCTGGTGCTGTCAGTAATTGCCCAGGCTGCGACAGTCCAGTAGTAGGTGGGCAATGCTGCCAGGCACCAATTGTTTGGTTTGATGGGGACCCAGTCTGCACATGCACGAGGATGTTAAGTGGTTTAGGGGTCCAGAAGTACCAGTATGGCTGCCATGTTGGATAGCTAGTATGCTGTTCCACTGTATGATGCAAGTTGTTTAATGCAGCAAGGGGATAACATATAAAGGCTTGGGATATCTGGTAGCATTGTTGTGAGAGGTATCTCATTAAATATAGACTGTTTGTATTCATGCAAACAAGTTAATTGTCCTGAGTCAACTGATGTGACGGGAACCTCGTTTCGCTTGTGTGGAGGGAAGAGGTACTGTCTATTGGTCCATCAAGAGGCTCAGGCCACTATATTGAACTACTAATTGCCAATTACAAAATAAAAATCAGGCCCTGTAGGGGATGCATAAGTAGCGGCTCTATAAAGGATCGGAGCCTATAAATGTTTATTTAATAAGGAGATTTGCAATCACATTTCATATCACTTTTTAATCTACAGTAACCCTTCACTTGCTAAAAGTATTTAACTCTGCATTCCAAGGGTATACTTCCCACCTCCCTCTGGGAAGCGGTATTAGTTGTCGTGCCTAAGCCTGACAGGGACTCCCTAGTGCTGGGCTCTTACCATCCCCACTCCTTGTTAAATTCGGACTACAAGATATTTGGTTAGGTGCTGGCCAACCCACTCATCCCCGTTGCCAACACAAAATTGACTCAGGTCAGAACAGGTTTATACATGGCAGAACACTTTCCTGAAGATCGGTCACCTCTTCATGATAGTAGACTGGGCACAATCCACTGGTGTTAACCTGTGGGTCACAAAGCTGGAAAGTGAAAAGGTGCTTAATACCCTTGGATGGAAGTATTTGAAAAAGGTCCTCAAGAGAATGGGAACAGGTCCCCTTTTGTTCAGATGGATTGATATATTATACAATGCACCACTCGCCCAGTTCATAAGTGGCAGCATTATATCCAACACATTTTAAATTGAACATGGCACCTGTCAGGGATGCCCTCTATGCCCCATAATATTTGCATTGGCCGTAGAGCCACTAGCATGTGCACTTCGGGCACGACCTACTTACTTGAGACTCAGATCTGGTGATTATGGTATGTAGTGTCCCTATATGCTGACAATGCCCTGGTATACTTTTGAGATGATGCGACAGTGCTTACCCTGCTTAATGACGCTTCTATGACAGTTCCAGGAAGCGTCTGACCTATGAGGGAATTGAGGGCATCTCAATTGTTCCCCCTTATGAACCTGGCAGAAGAACAGTAGAGAGTACCCCCACAGACACCACTCCCCTGGACATGTGATCGCTTCAAATACCTAGGCAGCAAAGTGTATCACTCTGATAAATAGGGCTTAAAGTGGGCTGGGTCTCACCGGGTCTGAGCACCAGTAGTTTTTTAAGGGCACCTCTAAACGGGTCTCTATCGGGCTCTGTTTTGTGCCCTGGCACAGGCAGTTCGTTTTTTTCCAGACTACAGTGAGTGCATGCACATCTATTTGCGCGTGCTCACCCTGCTCTTCTCACTGGTGGAGAAGTTACGGCATGACGACATGCCAGGGGAGCATTGTAGCGGAAGGGAAATCCTTTAAAGAGTGTCATTTTCTCTCTGGATTTCCCTTCTCTTTTTGAAACTCAGGAGCAGCAACATCGCAGGGGTGTCAGCAGGACTTTAAATGCATTTTCAATATTATATACAACAAGCCATAGTTGTTAGTTATCTTATGCAACTAACAACCATTGACAAAGCCAACAGTCCTGCCTGGTTGTAGGTATGATGTTAGTTGCTGTATCATATATCTGGATGCAATGACAGAAAAAGCAAAATACAAGTCGGGCGGCACACTATGCTAAGCACAGATTTTTAGCTTATGTGTTTTTAAGCCATGCCCTTAATTACAATGGCCACGCCACTTTGAGAGACCCCACCAATTTTTCATCCCACTTAAAGCCCTGCTGATAAAGATTTGATCGATGGAAATGTAGGAAGAGCCCTTGCCAGGGTGAGGGCATCAATCTCATTTTGAACTGGCCTGCCGTTCTACCCAGTGGGCATAATTGCGATATCCAAAATGGTGATACTCCCCAGTCTATTATAGGTCATACCTATCTTATTGCCTCGCAGAATATTTGCTGAGCTGCGCCCTCTGCTGACCGAATTGATATGGGGCAAGAGCACATGGTGGGTAGCACTCTCCAAGCTTTATGATCCATTGGAGCGGGGTGGACTGGGTGTCCCCAATTAAGAACCCTACTCTGCTACCCCCTAACTCCAATGGCCCATGCATTGGCTAACCGGCCTAAACTTGTCTAAATTGGGGCGTTGGTTTGGCAGGCCGACATAGACCTTGGTTCTGCAATGGCTGCTTGCTTCTGAAGCATCGAGAGGCGGCAATGCCCTAATGCGGGTGGCAAAGGAATGCAGAAAGACAATTATGATCCAGAATCGAGCATGTCCCCATATTCCTCTAAGCTCTACCTCTTGACTTTACCAGGATGTATCCAATTGCAATCGTGCCCTGATTTGGCACTGTGGATCAAGGCAGGCCTCACCGTGTGAGATATATTTTCACAGATAAGGTTCTTTCTACATTTGAAAGCTTTGTGGATGAATATGGGAGACTAGGGACTCATTCCCTATGGTAGCTGCTCTCACTCGTTGCCTGCATATGGTTTGGTGTAGGATGCACGACGAGCCACAGAGTTCTTACATTTCCAGGTAGTGTTGACAGATGGGCTGGAGCACACGGCTGTCGCACACCTATATAGCTCTCGGAGCATGGTCTGACAGCCTCCTCTTGGCTCACTTCGAACCTACTGGAAAACTGCTCTTGCCATCATGTTAACAGATAAACAATGGGAACAATACATAGCAACATTTACGCTAATGCTACTATCTACATCACACCTACCTTATAGGAGAATGCCTGACACACATGTACCATGGCCCCTCAGAAACCTGCCTCCGCTGTCACACTAACGCAGCAGACTTTGAGCACATGGTATGGAGCTGCCCCCAACTTGAGTCCTCTTGGGGGGAGGTGACATGGTTCCTCCCTGACTCCGTGGGGTCTCCAGTCCAACAGGTGGGACTCCATTGCTTACTGGGAGTTACTACCCGCATTGCTGCATGCAAACCTGTCAACAAATGTATATATTTGTCAAAATGGAGAATAGCCATGTGCAGGAAACCCACCCTTCCCCCCACTCCTCCTGTGGTGCTCCATCCTTCGCTCAGGCATCATGGTGGAACAGCAGGCATTACACACAGCCGGGTCCATTGGCCTAGTCCTGATCCGACCCCCTGCCTGCAAGCATTATTTGGAGCAAGTGTAGGCCAAATGTGACTATACGACATCTCTATAGATGTCCCACCACCCACATGTCCTAAGATGTCTGCAGCAGGCGCACACTATTACTTCAGCATTGACGCAAACTACCATCTTCATGGAAAGGTGGAAAAATGGGCCTAACAGCTACCTTAGTACAGATCCACACTAAAACTAGCTCCAATACTGTTGATATTACACATCTGCATTGATTGAAATGGCTCTGACGTTAATATTTGGGCTGACTGTACACTGATATGCTTTACCTCAAAATTGGTATCTGAATGAATATCACTATGGATTGATTTACTGCATATTTGATAGGTACATTTCTTCATTACTATACTATAAATCAATAAAGACATATTGGAAAAAAGTATGAAAATGCCAACTTTGGACAAGTTCATCAACACAACACTGTTTATGAAATGTGCCTCGATCATACTTCAGCTCTATGCTTCTTTTTTCCGATTTTTTTCATCCTCTCCTTCCTGTAGTTTGTGAGAAATCAGGACCTATTTGCAGTGACCTCCGAACTTTTGTTCACATCTTGACTACTAGGTGCTGGTTTTCTGACTCTGAGTGTCCCCTGAGCTCTGCTAACCACACCCAGGGCCTGTGCGCTGATTAAAAGTACATGGTAGTTAGGTAGAATTACAATTGGTTTTGACAGACTCCTGGAAGTCCTTAGTATACAATAAGTATATAATAAATAGTATATAATAAGGCAAACTACCTACAAGTCCAGGGTATATGAGAGGGCAGGGAGGTTTAGAGGCCCAGTAGATTTCTTGCACTCGGTTGTGCTATGCTGTGTTGCCTGCTGTTATTTTAAAGGCCTAGAATGCTTGATTGCGGTCCAAGGAAGACATGGCTTGGCAGTTCGGTCTGGACTGTTCCCATGAGGCACAGGGTCAAGGCTGATTTGCATATGGCCATGTCTGAATTTGGGTGGTGTGGTGAGCAAAAAAACAATGGATTTAGGCCCAGATCTCTGTACTGGGGTGAATGTATGACATTGTTCTGCATTGTGTCCATTAATTGTTGTTTTTGCATTTGTCACCCCGAGTGGGACGGGTATGCTCAGACGTGAGTCCCGTGCTCTCCACGCCACTGGAGTCAAGCTATCCTGGCTGAAGACGGCTGATAGCCAGAAACCGGTCCTAGGATGCTTGATTCCGGTCCAAGGAAGACATGGCTTGGCCGTACGGGCTGGACTGTTCCCATGAGGCACAGGGTCAAGGCTGCTTTGCATATGGCCATTCCTGAATTGGGGTGGTGTGGTGAGCAAAAAACGATGGATTTAGGCCCAGGTCTCTGTACTGGGGTGAATTTATGACATTGTTCTGCATTCTGTCCATCAATTGTTGTCTTTGCATTTGTCACCCCGAGTGGGACGGGTATGCTCAGACGTGAGTCCCGTGCTCTCCACACCACTGGAGTCAAGCTATCCTGGCTGAAGACGGCTGATAGCCAGAAACCGGTCCTAGGATGCTTGATTTCGGTCCAAGGTAGACATGGCTTGGCAGTTTGGGCTGGACTGTTCCCATGAGGCACAGGGTCAAGGCTGATTTGCATATGGCCATGTCTGAATTGGGGTGGTGTGGTGAGCAAAAAAATGATGGATTTAGGCCCAGATCTCTGTACTGGGGTGAATGTATGACATTGTTCTGCATTCTGTCCATCAATTGTTGTTTATGCATTTGTCACCCCGAGTGGGACGGGTATGCTCAGACGTGAGTCCCGTGCTCTCCACACCACTGGAGTAAAGCTATCCTGGCTGAAGACGGCTGATATCCAGAAACTGGTCCTAGGATGCTTGATTCCGGTCCAAGGAAGACATGGCTTGGCAGTTCGGGCTGGACTGTTCCCATGAGGCACAGGGTCAAGGCTGATTTGCATATGGCCATGTCTGAATTGGGGTGGTGAAGTGTGGCTCACTGGTTAGAGGAGGCAGACCCTGATGCAGAGGTCAGACCAGGGATCAATTCCCGACGCGGCAGGGTCTTGAGCTCAAAATGTCCACGGACTCGATAATTCTCGCCTCGGTGCCTACTCGAATCATGGGTTCACACTCTGCAACTCTGGGCAATAGCTTGCTTAATCTCCACTACGGCCCCACTGCGATGGGATGCCTGGTCTTCACCATGGGGATGCCCAGTAGGGGTTATCTCGCAGGGAAAGCCAGGACCGTTTCCCAAAGCAAGCGCTAAGAGACCTGTCGGTGATTTGGCGCTATATAAATCGAAATTAACATAACATAACATTAACATAACATGAGGCGCAGGGTCAAGGCTGATTTGCATATGGCCATGTCTGAATTGGGGTGGTGTGGTGAGCAAAAAAACTATGGATTTAGGCCCAGATCTCTGTACTGGGGTGAATGTATGACATTGTTCTGCATCCTGTCCATCAATTGTTGTTTTTGCATTTGTCACCCCGAGTGGGACGGGTATGCTCAGACGTGAGTCCTGTGCTCTCCACACCACTGGAGTCAAGCTATCCTGGCTGAAGACGGCTGATAGCCAGAAACCGGTCATAGGATGCTTGATTCCGGTCCAAGGAAGACATGGCTTGGCAGTTCGGGCTGGACTCTTCCCATGAGGCACAGGGTCAAGGCTGATTTGCATATGGCCATTCCTGAATTGGGGTGGTGTGGTGAGCAAAAAAACGATGGGTTTAGGCCCAGATCTCTGTACTGGGGTGAATGTATGACATTGTTCTGCATTCTGTCCATCAATTGTTGTTTTTGCAGTTATTTTAAAGGCAGCCTTGCTGTGCTATAGAATCTACTCTACGCATCAACTGGAATAGCACTACATCAGCATAACCAGCTTAAAGGCCCTCCATTGTTTTCCAGCTTTTCCTTTTGATTTAAGAAAGGAAAAAACATTAAAACACACATCAGGGCTTCCTAAAAGCTGTAGGTACAGTAGGGCTTCATTGCACTTCACAAAAGTTGGTCTAAGAAACAAGATATAATAATATATATAAAGTGTACAAAAAAAATAGGAAGTGCAGCAAGGATTGTGAGGCGGGCTCATCTCTGAGGCAGACAGACAAACTGGTAAACTTCCACCTGAAAACATAGTAACCTCCACAGTGTACCTGCCCAAAAAGCGGAACAGAAGCAATCTTTCTTGTCTGGTGAGTTCCAAGGTCAGATAAAACACTAGATCTGTGGATGCTACCACTAAAAGGTAATCCTTCACAGAGCATTTGGTGCACTCCAGGTCTAATCATTGGTTCAAACAATGGTCCCTAAAACTAGTCTTTACCAGCAGTTTATATGATTTGACTAAAGTGAGTGGTGGACAGAATAAATCAGACAAACCTAATTCTTTAAAAGTCCTTTACCTTTTAGTTCAGCCAAGGGATAGAGAGGCCTCTTTAAAGTTTGAGATAGCTTAGAGTACCTCCCTATTAAAAGCCTAAGTGTTGGTCGAGAAACTAACCCATAAAATAAACGTCCCAAACGCACCTTTTAAGAAACACAGGTTATGTATAGTTCTGAATGTAAAATAAAATGTGAGCATGAGGGCGCTAGACTAAAAAGGCGCCTGCAGATGTGATTTTCTTTGATCTGCCGAGTGGATGGTTTTTGATAACACCAGATCCCAGCATCATACAGGACCACCGGGACACATTGCATAATACAGATTTCAAGAAAAGGTGAAACTAGCCCCATAAAAGTGAGTGGCCTGCATCAGATTAAAAATTTCCCCAGCTTTCTTACTACGTTTCATGCATGAGATGTTAAACTGTGGCTGCCAAGAACCACCCGATTTACCAAATCGGCCCCCAGGTGCCCCAAACCGGCCCCCACCCTTGCGGCGCACCGGGGGATTGCCCGGTGCCCGCAACGGCCAGTCCAGGCCTGCCCCTTTGGATGCGGTTGCATATTAGAAATCATTCAGTCCTGGTCCTGAGGTGACGTATAATAGATGGTTTGAAACGTGTAGACAATTAATTTTGGGATTTGATGTTTAAACTACAATAATATGGATGACGACTAAGGACTTTCTATGAAAAGCAATTATTTTTCTTTCATTTTCCATATTTGATGATTTTGGAACCCATTATGGACACCAAGAGCGTTAAAAGGGGTCGCTCCGGTTTATCATTTTGGACTGGTTGAAAACTGATAGGTGCTATTTTTGATTTGTGTCATCTTGTTTATTAATGTGTGATTTATTTTGGGATATGGAAAAAGTTCGTATAAATTTCACTCTCTGTTCATAAATATTGAGCAATGGTATGTTATGATGATAACATGTTATAATTGATTTACAGGTCCTGTTTATTAAATAGAATGATATTGTGTGAACAGTAAAAAAAAAACAGAAAGGAACACAACCACTAACCTTTTTTTTTTTGATGGAACTGAAAGGTTAGCATTTTGAGGACCAGAGCAGTTGCAGCTCCCAGGTGAGGGTATAAAGTGTTGACATATAAAATAAACAAAAGAGGTGCCAAAATGCACCCCTGTAACACCCACAGGCTAAAGGAAAAACATCACCGGCAGGGCCGTAACTCACCTTGGCAGCTCGACTTTATGCAGTATATGCAGGTAGTTTACAGGGGGAACCTCAATACTCATATCCAGCTACCTTAGCCAGAGCTTAGTCCTGTTGACAGAATCAAAAGGTGTAGACAAGTCCGTAAAGGCTAAGTACAGGGGACTGTGTCTAGCAATCATTTATTGATCAATTGCAGATTAAGACACTGCTCCCCCTTACCCTGCCAAGGCAAAAAATCATATTGAAAAGGGGATAGATTATTATTCTGACATGACCAGGATTTGTTCCGCTTGCAAATGACCCTGCCAATAATCTTGACTGTGCTGTCAATGAGGGAGATCAGACAGTTAGACTTAGGCAAATACAATCTCCTTTCCTAAAGATGGGAACAATAATCAATAGCGCCCAGGACCTCAGGATCTTGGAACTGAAAGATTTGTAAATAAATTATTAAGCAAACATCCCAAAAAGTCGCTGTTACATGTAAAAAGGTTCATGGGTACCCAATTCGGACCAGGACCTTTCCCACTCAGGCTTTGTCTTATTGTATCCTCAAACTCAGATAGAGTGATTTGCAAAGAACATGTATTACTCAGCCTAACTCTCAATATGTTGCCGGTGAGGCGGTGAAATGATGGTCCTCTGGAGATTGGGATGAACCCATGACATATAGTGTAATGGAAGTATGAGTGAAAGGAGGGGATTGGACTAGTATGTGGCTTGAACGGCACGGCCACGGGAGGTGGACAATGTGGTTTTACTACTAAAAATGTATACATATACACTTGCAGTTTGACGTGCGGTTTTGAAAAGGGATGTGTGACTAAACAGTGCAGGATCCCCATAATGGTGTGTTGCGGATACGAGAGATGACAACAACCACCTGGTAAATATGCTACTTTGATGAGATGGCATACACTAAGGGGCAGATGTATCAAGATACCATTTTGCGATTCCTTAATAGCGATTTTTAAGGAATCGCTATTTAGAAATCGCAAAATGGAATGTATGAAACAAATCGCTATTTTTGTGCGATTCCTTACACTTCCTTATTTGCGAATTCGCAAATAAGGAATAATTTCCCATGCATTCCTATGGGCCAGGACGTCCATAGGAATGATTTTGAAGTAATTCTCATATTGCAAATTCGCAATTTGCTAATCACAATTTGAGAATTATTTCAAGGGTGCAGGGGTGTCTGAAAGACACCCTGCTGCACCCCTGAAATGTACATATGTGTGCATATGGCGCACATACATGCCCCATGAGCATGTGTGCGCGTCACATGCCACCTTAAAAAATGCAAATTTGTGCATTTGTTGAGGACTTCGCAAATTACCATCAACTACAAGTCGGTGGTAATTTGCGATTCCTTAACCAAAATTCGCAAAAGAAAAATGCTTCTTAAATAGCATTTAAGGAATCGCAAAATTTGCGATTCCTTAAATGCTATGGCAAATTAAGGAATCGCAAATCTCTGCGATTTCTTAATTTGCGAATTTTTGATACATTCAAAAACATGCAAAAAGACCATTTGCGATTCGCAAAGCTCGACATTCGGTGAATTTCGGCCTATGCGAGGCGCAAAACGCTTGATACATCTGCCCCTAAATTTCTGGAACATCTGTAAGCTGTTGCTTTTTATGTGTTATTTATGGTTGGCACGTTCTTTCTTGTATAATTTGTCAATACCCACAGGTTAAGCTTGAAGTATCAGTGAGGTGAAGGCTGGTCCCCCGAGCACTGATGAAGTTGCCGCCAATAGATTGGCAACAAACCATGTCGGCCTTTCCTATTTGAAATGGTCAAATACATGCCATTCGTTTAATCTGAGGGTACTCACGGCAACCAATAAAGTATGCCTGTTTGCAAGTGGGTTACACTTCATTTTAGCTTGGAGAAGTAAATCTCTTTCTCTCTTTTCAAGACGGGGACCAGTGGGTACAGAATGACATAAGCACTTATAATGCATCTGTATGCACACCACTGTTCTCTTTTCTTTTTTATTTTCTTCACCTCTTAAAAATGTGGACACTTTTTCTTCCTTTATGGTTATGAAAGGTACCAATGATTACAGCGTGGACAAACTGGTGAGTACCAACCAGCAGCTCCCTTGGTGATGCTTACATGAGGTACTTTCTGACCTTTCACACATTTTTTCTTCTTGCTGCTAACGAGATGAAATGACACGTGGTGTAGTGACAAATAGTAGTAATTGAACACTCGGATCGAGAGGTGAATGGCATAGACCATCCCATGAGCTGAGATAATTTCATAACTACTCCAGACATCCGGTAATAAAACAGTGTTCGTTTTTGCCCAATCCTTATTTACCAAGAAATTCTTTCTACACCTATTGGTGAGTTTACATCATTTGAACTGGTCCTTGTAGAAATAACGGTCCCTTTGTTATGCACCAATGACATGAATAATGATGAATTGCCTACTGGTCAGTCAATATCCAATAGGGCTTCAAATCTGTTTGCAACCAGCACCAAAAACTGATCCCTTGTACTCTCCAAAGGAGTGATAAGAGGCCCGGGCTGCTTTGATGCTGAGATCCCAGAAGATGGGTTTCACAGACTATTAAGGCCTTCTTTGCTAAGCTTGAACATCGGCTGATTCTGATATGAAGGTGAATCCGGGTGGGACTGATAAAATAAGCTGACTGGTACCAGAGTGATGGATCTCCTCACGATCATCCTACGTTCCAATAGGGACAGAAGGTTGTCATGCTTGACCGTATCGAAGGCGGCTGACAGATCAAGAAGTATCAATAGGCATGATTCATTGCGGTCAAGCATTTTTAGTATATCATACATAATGTGTGTGTGTAGATTCTGTGCTGTGTCCTCAGCGGAAGCCTGATTGGTGACAGTCTAAGAGGTTGTAGTGATCAATGTGGTTGCATAATTGAATTTGAACACATGTCTCCAATAGTTTCGCCAAAGTGGGGTTGTTGGTTATAGGACGGTAGTTTGTTTGGATCAGATGGAGAGGCGTCAGCTTTCTTTAGTATAGGTGAGACCTGCCCTATTTTAAGACAGTCCAAAATGTTGTCTTGACTCAGGGAGGCATTTACAATTTTAGCCCATAATGGTAGGATAGATGTTTTTAACATTTTTAACAGGGTAGGAGGCAGGGGGTTAGAGAAATGATTGGAGGGGTTGATGCTTGAAGAGTGTTGTCGATAATTTGTTGAGAGATTGGCGAGAAGGTGTGCCAAGAGGCATTGTTTTTTTAAACTTCCCCTGGATTATTAAATTGTACTTCGAATAGAGCGCCCAATTTAGGATCTTGGCCCCTGATTGTGGGAAGGACATCTTGGATTGGATGTCTAGCTCGATGGTCTTAGTCTTTTCGTTGAAGAAATTGGCAAGCACGTCACAGGTAGATGTGGCAAGGTCATTTAATTCCCTAGAGTTAGTTGTATTGCATGATTGATGCTTGACAAATTCAAAGAGTTTTATTGGCCAGTTGATAGCTTGGTTCCTCTGAGTTCTGAAAAAGTCTGCCTTTGCCTTAAGAATCTTCCTATTGGAAGAATTGCTTAATCTTCTAAGGTGCTCAAGGTTATCAGTGTTAGGAGCCGATTTCCATAGACGCTCTGCAACTCTTAGATGTCTACGATCCGAGTTCAGGCCATCATTCAACCAAGGCTTGGAAATCTTAGTGGAGAGGTCCAAAATTTGATTATTCGTTGATTAATCGTCAGAACATTAAGGCCTGCCAATAAACTCTCTCTTTTGTAGATTTGCAGCAGTGCCCCGACAAAAAGTTAAATTATGGTTTTCTGTCCGTTTATTTTCTTTTAGTCTTTTCCTTTTGGTTGAAGAAGTATAGATCGTAACCTTTTCTGCAGAATAGTTTTTTTGTCACTTAAAGTCTCAAGAGCAAGAAGTTGCTGCTTCTTGTATTTCCAGATGGTCACAAAATATTCTGTAAAAAATTAAACAACACTCTTACTTGGAAATGGAAGTCCACTTCTCTTCACAGAAGTCAACTCCCTGTTCTCACTGCCTGTGTAATCCAATTTTCAAAGCAGGATATCTAGGACCGCTGAAGACACAACTCTCTTCCAGCAGTTCACTCGGAAGAATAAAGTTCACAGCTGATTGATTTTTAGCTGCTTTAAAAAGATGCGTGGGAAGAAAGCACATCGTCACTCTCCTTCAAGTTCTTGGAATTCCAGAAAGAATTCTCGCTGGCTCTCTGAAAATAATTTGTCACAAGAAAATTCCCTTTAGGTTAGCATCTTCGAACACACAGCAAAAGTACTACTGTACTTCCCTGAAATAATGCAGAAACACTGGCGTTTATTAGTTCCAAATTTTCTGTCAGAATACAGAGGCGCCGGAGAAGCATTCCACACGGAGGTTTCTCACAGATGTAGTGCGCTGCGCTACTTTCGCGCAGGCGCGTTAGAGGCTCTCAAACGTCTCAAGGGAAAATGACTAGACCGCCAATCACTACAGGAAGTGGGAACGGTCGTGTCATTCCCTGAAGCATCAACACTCCTTCAATTGCGCAATACAGTTTTCAAAGAAGACTTCCAGCAAGGAATAAATCGTCTTTTAAAGTTTAAACATTTGGCAAATGGCAGTTCTTTAGAGGAGGAGGCAAGAGTCATTGAAACAGTATTAGAGCAGGATAGGGAATTCATGACAATGAGTTAGGAGGAGCTATTGAACCAAATTTCTGTGAGTAGCATAATGTCTAAATCATTCTCTAGAATGAGATTGAATATATCAATAGCATGTTTGCTAGCAGATCTGCAATTGATGAGCCCAACTTGTTAATCAAGTGGTTAAAGGTAATCTGTTCTAAGTTGATATTTGTGAGGTTATCTCTATTTACAGATCTTGTATTGAGAGTCGGTTCTCTGAGGGGATTGGTAGCAATGGTTGGAATAGTGTCACAATGGAACTTACTATTATTAGTATCCTGGGCATAGGTTGTGGGGAGGTCGTCTATGTCTCTGTCTGATAGTTCATTGTTTGACCTCCTAGGCCACGAAGGGGAGGGTAAACTACCCAGATTAGTGTTTAAGGGGAGTGTGAACTTGGACATGCGTCTACTAGATTGGACGTTGATTTGGTTATACTGACTAGTGTAGTCTGTGTGAGCCTTCATGGGGATGGTGTTTTTCGTTTGGAGACTGATTTGATTCACAGTGTCGTTGGTGGCTGTCTGTAAGATAAGAATACCTTTTGTGATAATAGGAAGGTTATGCATTTCGACCTTAAGATGGGATAGGCCAGTAGCTAACTCATTGAGTTGATTGATCCAGACGGGATTGGGAAATTAGGTAGTAGGTATGGGCGTATGCTCGGTTGTGGAGGGCGATCCGCCCTTAGAGCCATTATGCATGGTCTCCAATTATTTGGGGGTATCTACATTAGGTATGGGTGTGTCATCCATTTTGGGGGGGAGATCCGCCAGTATGTTCTGTTAGCAAGATCATGTTCTCAATTTGCTTGGGATAACTTCAATAGGTGTCAATGCGGGAAGCTGAGGTGGGGGGAATAGTGTGGGATCCACGTCCATTGGTGGAGTGGTATAGAGAGGCTATGCAACCGGAAGGAGGGCGATCCTCCGGTCTGGTCTATATGCAAGATCACGTTCTCCAATTGCTTGGGGATAACTTCAATAGGGGTCAATGCATGAGACTGACACAGGAAGTGTAATGAGGGATCTATGTCCATGGGTGGAGTGGCGTAGAGGCTAGGCAACCTGAAGTGGGCTTCCTCATGAAGTTGGGGATAGGTTACCGAGTTCTGTGATTGGATGGGCGGGATGAATGTAGCGGGTGTAAGGGATATCGAGGAGGTCAGTGAATGAGGGGGAACTAATCGATCCGCTTTGTATGAATGGGGGGAGAGGAGGGTGGTGTTGACGGCATCATGTTTGGTGCCATCCTGCGAGGCGGGCCAGGATAACGATGGTACATCGGACATGATGAGATCGGTAGCAAAGACTAACCTTGACTCTTCTAGTCTGGGGGGGGTCCAGGAGTGGACTCAACCCAACAAACTAGGTGGTAGGGATTACAGGTGGCTACAGCACTACTGAGGATAGTGGCTGGGTACAAACCTATCAGGCCTGGACCTGGGGACCCATGTATATTTGTATCAGACGTGTCTGGGGAGCTGGATAAAATGAGAGGAGCGATTGGGAGAATTTGATGTGGTATTTTGAAGAAGTGGAGTTAGGGAGATCTCTGAGTCCTGAAGATGTGAGGGTGCAGTGAGTGTGCTAGTCTTATCGTTTACTGCTTTCTTGAGAGTAGGGAAGAGCCTGTCAAAGACATCAAGATTATCATTAGAGGCTTGTATAAGAATATTACCATTGTTGTGAATAGTAATGGTAAAAAACACAGTTGATGGACAGAATGTAGAACAATGTCATACATTCACCCCAGTACAGAGATCTGGGCCTAAATCCATCGTTTTTGTGTACTCCACACCACCCTGGGTTAGACACTGGCTATATGCAAATCAGCTCTGACCCTGTGCCTCATGGGAACAGTCCAGTCCGAACTACCAAGCCATGTCTTTCCCAGACCGGAATCAAGCATCCAAGGACCGGTTTCTGGCTATCAGCCTTCATCAGCCTGGATAGCGTGACTCCAGTGGTGTGGAGAGCCTGAGACTCACGTCTGAGCATACCCAGCCCACTCGGGGTGAAAATTGCATAAAAACACAGTTGATGGACAAAATGTAGAACAATGTCATACATTCACCCCAGTACAGAGATCTGGGCCTAAATCCATCGTTTATTTGCACTCCACACCACCCTGGGTTAGACACTGGCTATATGCAAATCAGCTCTGACCCTGTGCCTCATGGGAACAGTCCAGTCCGAACTACCAAGCCATGTCTTTCCCAGACCGGAATCAAGCATCCAAGGACCGGTTTCTGGCTATCAGTCTTCATCAGCCTGGATAGCTTGACTCCAGTGGTGTATGAATTTAAAGTATTTATATAGCGCAGCGTACACCATGCGGTTTCTTGGCGCTTATAAGTACAGGCATAGATGGAAACATAAAAAGGACCGCTAAGCTGAAATGGGAAAGGAGTTACAGATGAAAAGCTTGAGAAAAGAGGAAGGTTTTAAGTAGCTTACGAAAAGGAAGATACTGGGTGGAGGATCTGAGGTGAATGGGAAGGGAGTTCCAAAACACCGGGGCCAGGGAAGAAAATTTAGCTCCACCCCATTTCTTACGTTTGAAACGTGGTACAGTGAGTAAGCAGAGGGAAGATGAACGCAATTCTCTGCAGGGCACGTAAGGCTGTACCGCCGAGGAGATAAAGGCGGGAGCGAGACCCAGACGGGCCAAGAAAGTCATGCATCCCAGTTTGAATAATGCTCACTCACGAACAGGGAGCCAATGGAGTTCCTTTAGCAGAGGAGTGACACAGTGAAATCTAGGGAGAGAGTAAACTAGACGGGCCGCCTGGTTTTGTACCAATTGCAATCTCCGTAGACTATAAGCCGGGATGCCGTTATAAAGGGCATTCCCGTAGTCTAGACGGGAGATGACCAGAGCGGACAAGATAAGTTTACGTGCAGAAAAGGAAAAGAAACGGGAAACAGTGCGATAGTACGAAGAGTTAGGAAACAAGCGGAGACAACAGACCCGATCTGAGAATGGAGAGTGAGATGATCATTGAGTTTGATGCCCAGAGTTTTAACAGAAGAAGAAGGAGAGGGAGGGGAACCTAAAGAAGGAGGCCAAAACAAAGAATTTCAGGGGCTGGATGAACCCCCCGTCAAGACTAGCTCAGTCTTGTCCGGGTTCAGTTTAAGATGATTATGATTCATCCAGGCCCTGATGAAAGACATCACCGAGTGAAAGTTGGAGACAGAGTGAGAGGAAGAGGAAAGATTAAAGATGAGCTGGAGGTCGTCGGCATAATTATAGACGGTGACCTCCAGCTTCTGAAGAGCAAAAATCAAGGGGGCGATATATAAATTAAACAGAAGAGGGGAAAGAGAAGAACCCTGGGGGACCCCACAAGAGATCGGAAGAGGGGTCGAAGAGAAGTCTCCCAACTGAACCGCCTGGGTGCGGTCTCTCAAAAAAGAGGAGAGTCAGACAAGGGCTGTCCCCCCGATACCCGCCGCCCTGACACAGGAAAGAAGAATGGAATGATCCACCGTGTCAAAGGCGGCGGAGAGGTCCAGGAGGATTAGCGCCTGTGGTTGGTCAGAGTCTAGGCCCTCTCTCAGATTATCCATGACCGACACCACAACAGCCTTAGTGGAGTGTCTAGCCCGAAAGCCGGCTTGGCAGGGGGCTAACCCCCCATTCTCCTCCACAAATGTGCTGAAAACTGCGGTGACGTGGCGTTCCAGCACCTTGCCCAGAAAAGGTAGCAAAGAAATGGGGCGATAATTAGTTGGGGAGGAGGGGTCAGCCCCTGGCTTCTTCAAGATGGGAACAATGGTAGCTGCTTTCAAAAGAGGGGGGACAACTCCCTGCACAAGGGAGCAGTTGAGGAAGGAAAGAGGGGGCAGGGTGCATGCAGAGTAGATTTGACGAAGAATGCGGGCAGGGCAGATATCAACAGGGGAGCCTGACTTGACTTTGGGGAGGATGGCAAGAAAAGAATCTTCAGTAAGTGGCGGAATAGAAGACAGATGGGCATCAGGAGGGGGGGCAGGGGTCTACATAGGACTGGGACGGGAAGGGGATATTGGTTCTGATGATCTTAATTTTCTCCAAAAAATAGTTGTTCAAGGAGTCGCACAAGTGTTGGGACGGGGTAGGTTTCAAAGAGGTTCTATCAGAGAACGCCAGATCGTGGACAATGGAAAAAATTTCCTTAGGCTGGTTCTCTGCGGACAGTATTTTATGTGAAAAGTAGGACGTTTTAGTGGAGAGAATGGCTCTTTTATATTCCCCTAGGCGAGATAGGAATTGAAGTTTCAGCTTGGGGCAGTAGGCCCTTCTCCACGAACGCTCCGCCTGGCGAACCCCCAGCTTGAGTGATTTTAGCTCCTCAGTGAACCAACAGTTGGCCTCCTTGAGTCTTCTGATCGTGATCCGTCGAAGTGGGGCCACCGGGTCGCAGCCACTCGCAAGCCAGGCATTAATAGTCTCGGCTTGTAGAGAGGAAGGGAGATCCTGCAAGTTGGGCGGGGAAGCCAAGAGGGTAGACGATAGGGATGACACATTCACACGGTTCCAATTTCGAGCCCATAAGTTCTTCTCCAGCTGGGTTTTTTTTCCTGGACTCAAGCAGAGGGAAAAAGAAATCAAAAAGTGGTCGGAATAGGGACAGGGAGCAATAGACAAAGACAGAACTGGACAATTGAGGGACCAGACCTGGTCAAGGATGTGTCCATGGATGTGCGTTGGGGTGTGGACATGAGAGATAAAATTAAGCTCACGCAGTGTCTCCGTGAAATCTTTGGAAGACGCACATTCTCGAGGGTGTGGAGAGCCTGGGACTCACGTCTGAGCATACCCAGCCCACTCGGGGTGAAAATTGCAAAAAACACAGTTGATGGACAGAATGTAGAACAATGTCATACTTTCACCCCAGTACAGAGATCTGGGCCTAAATCCATCGTTTTTTTGCACTCCACACCACCCTGGGTTAGACACTGGCTATATGCAAATCAGCTCTGACCCTGTGCCTCATGGGAACAGTCCAGTCCGAACTACCAAGCCATGTCTTTCCCAGACCGGAATCAAGCATCCAAGGTCCGGTTTCTGGCTATCAGTCTTCATCAGCCTGGATAGCTTGTATTTTGTATTTGTATTTGTATGTATATTTGTAAAGCGCGATTGATGCCTGGGGGCGTCCAAGCGCTAAGGGTCCAATAGATGTTTAGGCAGAGACAGGGATAGATAGCGGGGATTACTGAGGGGAGTTAAAAAGAAGTGTCTTGAGCTGTTTCCGGAATGAGGAGAGATTGGGGTTAGCTCTCAAATGAAGAGGGAGGGCGTTCCACAGCTTAGCAGCGTTATGGGTAAAGGTCCTACCGCCTGATCTAGCTGTTTTTATTCTGGGTGTGAAAGCCATAAAGGTCTGGTTTGACCGGAGGTTTCTACTAGGATGATAGTGGGAGACTAGGTCACGGGTGATCAAAGGGCCTGTGTCTCAGAAAGCCTGGTGGGCGATACACATGGCCTTAAAGTGGATTCGTTGGCGAACTGGCAGCCAGTGAAGACTGGTCAGGCCGGCTCTGACAGATTGCCGGCGTGGGAGCTGGAGCAGTGTCCGGGCTGCGCAGTTCTGCTCTGTTTGAAGTCTCCGCAATGTGTAATCTGGCCCAGCGAGGTACAGGACGTTGTTAAAATCCAGGCGGGACTGGGTCAGACCCTGGATGGCTACCTGCTTAGCCTCCATGGGTAAAAGATGCAGAACTTTTTTAAGCATCCTAAGTAGGCCAAAGCAGGTGGCCGATAGTTTGGTGGCTTGTGTATCAAATGAAAGAGATCTGTCTAGCCACACCCCAAGGCTCCTGATGTTGTCCTTAGGTGCTGGGGGGGTGCCCAGACAGGGTGGCCACAGGGAGTTGAAGAAGCCTGGATCAGCGGGGCCCAGGAACATCAGCTCCGTCTTGTCCCCGTTTAGTTTGAGTGATGAGGAGGACATCCAGCTCTTTACCTCCTCGAGACATTTACTGAGTCCTTCGCACATAGGCAACGTTGCCTCCTGCGCCAATGAAACCACCAGCTGGGTGTCGTCCGCATAGGAAATGATCTTAACTCCATACGGACGAACAACCTCAGCCAGTGGCCTCATATAAATGTTGAATAGCGCAGGGCTTAAAGAGGAGCCTTGTGGGACCCCGCACTTTAGAGGTCTACTGGTGGACACTGATTCCCCATCGAAGACCTGGAAGGATCTGTCTTTCAGGAAGGACTCGAGCCATAGCCATGCCTTGTGCTTGATACCAACACTGGACAGCCGGTTCAGCAAGATGTCATGGCTGACCGTATCAATTGCCGCGCTGAGGTCAAGGAGGATCACTGCCACTGATCCTCCTTGGTCCAGGATTTTTTCTGGATTCCTCGGTGACCATGAGGAGGGCGGTCTCAGTTCTGTGCTTGGGACGGAAGTCTGTCTGGGTGGGATCTAACAGTTGGTTGGTTTCTAGGAAAGAAACTAGTTGTCAGTTAATGTATTTCTCTCAGCTTGACTCCAGTGGTGTGGAGAGCCTGGGACTCACGTCTGAGCATACCCAGCCCACTCGGGGTGAAAATTGCAAAAAACACAGTTGATGGACAGAATGTAGAACAATGTCATACATTCACCCCAGTACAAGGATCTGGGCCTAAATCCATCGTTTGTTTGCACTCCACACCACCCTGGGTTAGACATTGTCTATATGCAAATCAGCTCTGACCCTGTGCCTCATGGGAACAGTCCAGTCCGAACTACCAAGCCATGTCTTTCCCAGACCGGAATCAAGCATCCAAGGACCGGTTTCTGGCTATCAGTCTTCATCAGCCTGGATAGCTTGACTCCAGTGGTGTGGAGAGCCTGGGACTCACGTCTGAGCATACCCAGCCCACTCGGGGTGAAAATTGCAAAAAACACAGTTGATGGACAGAATGTAGAACAATGTCATACATTCACCCCAGTACAGAGATCTGGGCCTAAATCCATCTTTTTTTGCACTCCACACCACCCTGGGTTAGACACTGGCTATATGCAAATCAGCTCTGACCCTGTGCCTCATGGGAACAGTCCAGTCCGAACTACCAAGCCATGTCTTTCCCAGACCGGAATCAAGCATCCAAGGACCGTTTTCTGGCTATCAGCCTTCATCAGCCTGGATAGCTTGACTCCAGTGGTGTGGAGAGCCTCCTGGGACTCACGTCTGAGCATACCCAGCCCACTCGGGGTGAACATTGCAAAAAACACAGTTGATGGACAGAATGTAGAACAATGTCATACATTCACCCCAGTACAGAGATCTGGGCCTAAATCCATCGTTTTTTTGCACTCCACACCACCCTGGGTTAGACACTGGCTATATGCAAATCAGCTCTGACCCTGTGCCTCATGGGAACAGTCCAGTCCGAACTACCAAGCCATGTCTTTCCCAGACCGGAATCAAGCATCCAAGGACCGGTTTCTGGCTATCAGCCTTCATCAGCCTGGATCCTTGTACTGGGGTGAATGTTTGACCTTGTTCTACATTCTGTCCATCAACTGTGTTTTTTGCAATTTTCACCCCGAGTGGGCTGGGTATGCTCAGACGTGAGTCCCAGGCTCTCCACACCACTGGAGTCAAGCTATCCAAGCTGATGAAGGCTGATAGCCAGAAACCGGTCCTTGGATGCTTGATTCCGGTCTGGGAAAGACATGGCTTGGTAGTTCGGACTGGACTGTTCCCATGAGGCACAGGGTCAGAGCTGATTTGCATATAGCCAGTGTCTAACCCAGGGTGGTGTGGAGTGCAAAAAAACGATGGATTTGGGCCCAGATCCTTGTACTGGGGTGAATGTATGACATTGTTCTACATTCTGTCCATCAACTGTGTTTTTCGCAATTTTCACCCCGAGTGGGCTGGGTATGCTCAGACGTGAGTCGCAGGCTCTCCACACCACTGGAGTCAAGCTATCCAGGCTGATGAAGGCTGATAGCCAGAAACCGGTCCTTGGATGCTTGATTCCGGTCTGGGAAAGACATGGCTTGGTAGTTCGGACTGGACTGTTCCCATGAGGCACAGGGTCAGAGCTGATTTGCATATTGCCAGTGTCTAACCCAGGGTGGTGTGGAGTGCAAAAAAACAATGTATTTAGGCCCAGATCCTTGTACTGGGATGAATGTATTACATTGTTCTACATTCTGTCCATCAACTGTGTTTTTTGCAATTTTCACCCCGAGTGGGCTGGGTATGCTCAGACGTGAGTCCCAGGCTCTCCACACCTCTGGAGTCAAGCTATCCAGGCTGATGAAGGCTGATAGCCAGAAACCGGTCCTTGGATGCTTGATTCCGGTCTGGGAAAGACAAGGCTTGGTAAATCGGACTGGACTGTTCCCATGAGGCACAGGGTCAGAGCTGATTTGCATATAGCCAGTGTCTAACCCAGGGTGGTGTGGAGTGCAAAAAAACGATGGATTTAGGCCCAGATCCTTGTACTGGGATGAATGTATGACATTGTTCTACATTCTGTCCATCAACTGTGTTATTTGCAATTTTCACCCCAAGTGGGCTGGGTATGCTCAGACGTGAGTCCCAGGCTCTCCACACCACTGAAGTCAAGCTATCCAGGCTGATGAAGGGTGATAGCCAGAAACCGGTCCTGGGATGCTTGATTCCGGTCTGGGAAAGACATGGCTTGGTAGTTCGGACTGGACTGTTCCCATGAGGCACAGGGTCAGAGCTGATTTGCATATAGCCAGTGTCTAACCCAGGGTGGTGTGGAGTGCAAAAAAACGATGGATTTAGGCCCAGATCCTTGTACTGGGGTGAATGTATGACATTGTTCTACATTCTGTCCATCAACTGTGTTTTTTGCAATTTTCACCCCGAGTGGGCTGGGTATGCTCAGACGTGAGTCCCAGGCTCTCCACACCACTGGAGTCAAGCTATCCAGGCTGATGAAGGCTGATAGCCAGAAACCGGTCCTTGGATGCTTGATTCCGGTCTGGGAAAGACATGGCTTGGTAGTTCGGACTGGACTGTTCCCATGAGGCACAGGGTCAGAGCTGATTTGCATATAGCCAGTGTCTAACCCAGGGTGGTGTGGAGTGCAAAAAAACGATGGATTTAGGCCCAGATCCTTGTACTGGGATGAATGTATGACATTGTTCTTCATTCTGTCCATCAACTGTGTTTTATGCAATTTTCACCCCGAGTGGGCTGGGTATGCTCAGACGTGAGTCCCAGGCTCTCCACACCACTGGAGTCAAGCTATCCAGGCTGATGAAGGCTGATAGCCAGAAACCGGTCCTTGGATGCTTGATTCCGGTCTGGGAAAGAGATGGCTTGGTAGTTCGGACTGGACTGTTCCCATGAGGCACAGGGTCAGAGCTGATTTGCATATAGCCAGTGTCTAACCCAGGGTGGTGTGGAGTGCAAAAAAACGATGGATTTAGGCCCAGATCCTTGTACTGGGGTGAATGTATGACATTGTTCTACATTCTGTCCATCAACTGTGTTTTTTGCAAGTAAATAGTAATGGTGGCATTCACTGGGTAAAAGTCTGAGGCAGTAACCGTCAATTTAAGGGCATGTGGGGATATCTTCGTCATGGAAATTTGGAGCATAGGGCAAGAAGGTATTTTTCCATTGGGCACGTTTTTTTGTGTGGAAGCTAAGGTAGTTGGCAATAATGCCTTTGTTAGTGCAGAAGTAAGTGTTTAAAACAAGAGTCTCAGGATGATTTAACATAAGCCGGTGTTTGAATTTCTTTGTTGCATTTTTGGAAAGGTTGGATGGGTAGTTGGTAGACAGTCCTCAGTCACTTTATATGACCAAATATCTCTATGTTCGAAATATAGATATAGGTGTGTTCTTATTGATTGTATAGGTTTTATATTTTCCTGAATACATTAAAATCTCCAAAATATGTCTGGAAACATCAATATCTGAAAAACATATTTTTTTATACAATTATATCTTATCACCAATGAAGCAATATTTTATTGTTATTTAGGTCAATATTGAAGGGGATGAGTTTAATCACATTCATCTCAGATTCAGTAATAGCATGTTTGCTTTTGTAAAGCAACTGTCATGGCCACTGTAAACATTTAAGATTAGAATGGATTATGCTGTTGCTACTTGTGACAGTGCAGTACCCTGCAGGGTGGATATTTATGCAGCTCTGTTAAAGAGGATCAGTCTCACTGAGTGTAGGCTGAATCGGTTGGGTTTCTCACTGATTGATTTTTTCCTGTGATATTTGCGCAAGGGCCTTTGGATGGTGTGGCCTTTTCTGCGGTAGATGACACATTGATTTAATTAGTACGAGGTGAAATTGACATGAACCACTGCATATTTACTGGTTTATACTGCATGAACATTGCAATATTTATGAACAATACAATAATGAAACTGCCAGACAAAAAGTTTGAATTGCTTCTTATGAACAACACTTTAATGTTTTGCCTGTGTTTTCAAGATAGGGGCGTATAAAGTCAGGGTATATTGAGACATGCACTTAACTACCACTCTCCTTAATTTAGTAAATTAGTGTAGCTGAAAATGGACTAAATTCACTCGCGGTTTTGTTGACAAAATTTACCTATAAAAGTCAATTTGATTTAGGCTCTCTAGGTATAAATGAAGAGATTTCCACAATGTTAGATATCTGATTTTATTGAGTAATATGCATACAAATTGCTTGTAAGTAGGTGCGAATAGCATATAAATGTAGATGGTTATCCAAGATGTTTGATACACTTCACATTTGACTGCAAATTAAAGAAAATTCAAAACATGAACAATATGTTGAATTTGCACCCAATGCATTTGATTTTAAAGAATTAATGGCCATCCTTTCTGTATTGTGCTTCATAATAGGCATTCTCGACAGCCAAGAATGTTGTCTTTTATGCTTCATGTAGTGTAATTAGTTACCGACACTAGGGACATGTTGTTTCGTAGTAGTGTAGGGGGATAAGTTACAAGCTATTGGAGTTCCTCATAATGAAGGACTCATTGCTACTTCCTATATCCGTTTCTACTTTGTTTACTTTAGTGGTGGGACAGATACTGAAACCTTGAGCCACACTCGAACCAGAAGACTGGCTCTGGCTCAGCTGGAGGTTCTGTTGGAAGCTAGAGGCCAAAACCAGCCAAGCTTTCACAGGAGGCAATGAGGACCAGTGGCTACAGCTGCCGATGATGCAACACTGGGAACCAGCTCCAGATCCTGGTTTTGACTCAACATCTTGTGAATTATGGCAAATCTACCTGTGCCGGGTAAAAAGTGACAAGGTTTCTGCTAAGGAAAACTTCCAAAATGAAAATGAGGCTTCTGGCTGTCCCCCACGCTCAAATTTCATTCTCTAAGAATAAAGGACAAAATATTAACCTTTGATGTAAGAAATAGTTAGCCATCTAGGCCCAGATTTACTAACATTTGACACAGTGCAACACAACAACACAACTCGCTGTGATGTGCTGCATCAAATGAAGAGAGCAGGAATACCTCATAATTACTAATATATGGCTCAGTCCTGCTCTCTCTGCGCTGGCGCACTTGTGGCGACCAAGCACTAATGCAGGCACCCTAGTTCCATGGTATATGAGGGCCTGTGTTACAGTCAGAATTCGTTTTCTGCATGAAGGGACATCTTCCTGCCCAAACCCAATCCCCAGAGACATTTGGGGAAAGAGGAGATAACGATGAGAAATAAACATATTTCTCCTCGTTATGCCTCACCTGAGAAGTATAGCATTTTGAAGCATTCCCAAGTGTACTAGTGGAAGTAAATCTGGGAATGCCCCAAAAGGATCCATGTTAAAATATCAATATCAAAAATATCGATGAAAAAAATATCGATGTAAAAATATTGATAACAAAAATATCGCCTCCCTATACTTAAAAAGGTAAGTACAGTAATATTGACTCAAAAATATCGATGTAAAAAAATAGATGTAAAAAATATTGACTTTAAAAAACAACATTACTTATATAAAATTAATTAACTATTATTATTAGTATTAACAAATTAAATAAATTGTAATATATATTTTAACTAATTATAACAAATAAACAACATTTAATTAATATAAACACCAAAAAGTGTACATATTCATATATTTACTTAAATACATTTTATTAACTATTATCTTTATTTAATTTATAAACTTTAATAATTATATAAAAATAAAATAAAAACATATAAATAATTAAAAATAAATTAAAGTATTTAATATATTCTATATTTAATTAACACATTAAACTATTAAAAAAATACATATATTTAATAATATTAAAACATTAATAGTTAAAAGATTAGATAGTGGGAGGGTACAAATTACTATTCCCACTCCAATGAGTGCAACCATAGGGAAAACGCTGGATAGCGTAGGGGTAAAAATTACTATTCCCACTCCAGTGAGTGTAACAGTAGAGAAAGCGCTGGATAGCGTAGGGGTAAAGATTACTATTCCCACTCCAGTGAGTGCAACAGTAGGGAAAGCGCTGGATAGCATAGGGGTAAAATTTACTATTTCCACTCCAGAGAGTGCAACAGTAGGGAAAGCGCTGGATAGTGTAGGGGTAAAAATAACTATTCCCACTCCAGTGAGTGCAACAGTAGGGAAAGCGCTGGATAGCGTAGGGGCAAAATGTACTATTCCCACTCCAGTGAGTGTAACAGTAGGGAAAACGCTGGATAGCGTAGGGGTAAAATTTACTATTCCCACTCCAGAGAGTGCAGCAGTAGGGAAAGTGCTGGATAGCGTAGGGGTAAAAATGACTATTCCCAGTCCAGTTAGTGCAACATTAGGGAAAGCGCTGGATAGCGTAGGGGTAAAATTTACTATTCCCACTCCAGTGAGTGCAACAGTAAGGAAAGCGCTGGATAGTGTAGGGGTAAAATGTACTATTCCCTCTCCAGTGAGTGCAACAGTAGGGAAAGCGCTGGATAGCATAGGGGAAACAATTACTATTCCCACTCCAATGAGTGCAACAGTAGGGAAAGCGCAGGATAGTGGGGGGGTAAAAATTACTATTCCCACTCCAGTGAGTGCAACAGTAGGGAAAGCGCTGGATAGCGTAGGGGTAAAAATTACTATTCCCACTCCAGTGAGTGCAACAGTAGGGAAAGCACAGGATCCTAAAACAATAAAAAATAAAAATATCAACATTTTCAATAAATTTAATTTATAATTTTAACAATTAATATATCAATATAAATATATTATTATTAACAAAGATAAAAAAAAATTAATTAGCACTATAAAATCCACACCAAATACCTACAATTAATTACACAATTACATTTAATATTTACTAATTAATTAATGAAAATTAATTATTTATTATTTATTAAACAATTAATTACTTACTAGCTTTCACACCATTTACACATATAAACACCACAACACACACCTAAAATTAATTACACAATTACAATTAATAGTTACTAATTATTTAAAAATAATTGTTTATCATTCATTAATTAAACAATTAATTACTTACCAGATTTCAGACCATTTACACATATATACACCACAACACACACCTAAAATTAATTACACAATTACAATTAATAATTACTAATTAATTATTTAAAAATACTTTTTTAATATTTATTAATTAAACAATTAATTACTTACCAGCTTTCACACCATTTACACATATATACAACACACACCTAAAATTAATTACACAATTACAATTAATAATAACTAAATAATAGTAGAAGTACATTTTAAACTATTAAATATTTAATCAATAAAAAATGTATTACTTACCACCCTTCACACCATTTACATATATACACACTACAACACACACCTAAAATAAATTAAACAATTAACATACTTAATTATTAATTAACTTATTGAAATAGTTTAACAACTATTAACGCAAAATTAAACTTAAAATAAATTAATAAGTAGAACAATTCAATAAAATGACAAACAATTCTTATTATTAAAAACACTAAAATACATAACATTAATAAAAAATTCGATATTTTAGTAAACTATATTTTTGTAAATGATATTTATTAAAACAATATTTTTGAAACGATATTACTTACCTGTCAGTCGATATTCTTGTCATCTATATTTTTGTGGTCGATATTTCTTTCAAACGATATTTCTGCGGCGATATTTTTGTCCCACGATATTTCCCTGTAGATATTCCTGCTCTGCACCCCCCAAAAACCATGGGTGGATGTATGGAAACACCCACACTCCACCCACAGAGCACCTCTCCCCCACAAAGTAAGGCAAATCAGTGATTTGAGCTGCTTTGCAGGACTCCAGATTTACTATGCCACACAGAGACAGGCAACAAAGCTATGTGTGGCATAGAAAATCTTATTGTGTTGCCTTCTGTCGTCATGTGTGACGCAAGGGCAATGAAAGACCTTGGTAAATCTGGGCACTAGTGACTGAACTGCAACATGTGAAACTAGAAAATCTTTTATCAATGCCATGTTCCGTGCCTGACCAAATTGTATGACCATGCCTCCATTTTGTTAATTATCACATATGAGCACCTTCAAAAACATGAGTTCAGGATGTGTGCTGTAAAGAACTCTCATGTTTGATTTAATGGCTTATAATATATCTCCATGTATAATAACCATGTGTAATAACAATCTAGGGCACATATAGGATGCACATGCCAACTGACAAGTTCACTAACATCATTGTCTTCAGGGTGCAGCAGGAATGGTTCTCAGTTCATGTTTCAAAATTCTCACTTTTTAATGAGCACTTCTCAGGGCCGATATATATTCTGATGTACTAAGGTGAACCCTTTTTTGAAGGCACTTTGTCATATTCCAAGAGGATCGCTGCTGCTTAATTTCATTAAAAGAACGGAGGCTACAATACGCATGCATAACACTTTTAAAGCAGTCTACAAGCAGCCGCATACACCATAAAGAAAAGGATCCAGAACATCAGTAACATATAATAGGCATGAGCCAACAACAATCTGCCTCTTTTAAATGCGGCTCCGAGCAGGTAAGTCGAATCTTTTACTCCACTTTATATTTACCTTTGTTCTTGATTATCTTTTGTAAACTGCTTTACTTGATGATTATATACACATTATGCCAAATATGCTCTTCTGTTTTGTACATACTTTGCTATTATGTACTCTTCTTCCAAAGCCTTAGCACCCTGCCTCCCTACTGATCTCCAATTTTTTGGAGAATATCTTCTTTCCAAATCTCTTATCCCTAGATTTCTTTACCTTTTCTTGCCCCAATTCGCGCTTCCATTACGCGCACTTTGAGCAATTTAAATTTTCGCGCTTCCTTTTGGCTCGCTATTCCTACTATTTTGCCTACCTTATTTAAATCCTTCTTCATGTTCTATTGCCCCCGATATGCACACTCTTCATGAGGAGAGATCTCTCCCTCTCCGTCTCCAGCCTCCCGATCCCCCGAAGGCATTGGAGGAATGACCCTCGGCGAACGGCATGCTTCATGCGCGGCTTGCCTAGGGCCATTTCTCTAATCCCATGCCTTCCTATCCTCCAGCTGATTCTACGTGATCCATGGAGACAGGCATCAGCTATTCTTCTGGGCTCGCGAGGGAGTGTCAGTTGCTCCTTTGCCCGATCGGACAATTTGACGCTTACGCAAGTCACTTTTCTGTTTACTGTTTTGCGCATATTGATATAGGAATTAAACTGGAAGAGAGATAGAATTATTCTTATATAAGGAAATAAAGAAGGAGAGACACCTACAGCAGTAAGATCTTAAACAGGAACAGAGATATAGTTATTGCTATATAAAGAAATAATGAAGGAGAGACACCTACAGCAATGAGACCTCAGACAGTAATAACCTACTGTCATTTATACAATTTTCTACATATTTTTTACTCTTTAACCTTTTAAAGTATAAGTGGTTACTTAATCTTAACCACCCTGCTTTTTCTTTTACCGTGTCATTTTAAATATAAAGAGCTCTTCCTTTAATCCACCTTTTAAGTGTCTCTATATAATGTCTGACACTGATTCAGAGGCTATAGCTTCCATTCTCAACATGGATAATGAGGGATTCAAAAAAAGATACAAAGAGAAATGAGGTTGTGCATGTTCGAGACTTTTAACCAAGTCATGTCTTCTAATAGATCCTTTCCAATTGAGGATCAAGACGTATCTGAGGGACTAAGGGCCATATGTATCTATGGGCATGTGTGTGAATCACATGCCACCTTCAAAAATGCCAAAATGTGAATTTTTTGAAGAATTCGCAAGTTACTATCAAATACAAGCTGGTGGTGATTTGCGAATTCTTAACCAAAATTCGCTACCCAAAAATGCTACTTACATAGCATTTAAGGAATCGCAAAATTGCGATTCCTTAAATGCTATGGCAAAATAAGGAATCGCAAAACTTTGAGATTCCTTATTTTGCAAATATTTCATACATCCCAAAAGATGCAAAAAGGCTGTTTGCGATTCGCAAAGGCCGAAATTCAGCGAATTTCGGCCTTTGCGATTCACAAAAGGCTTGATACATATGGCCCTATGTTCCCATACCTCTGATGATGTAATTGATATAAGGGGGGAAAGACAGAAAAAAAGTAAAAACACCAAGCCTCCAACCTCCAAGAGCACGATGGAAGGTCCTAGCACCTCTATTGCCTCAGGAGGTCTTAGCACCTCAAAGAATAATGGAGGCCATCGCACCTCACATTCCCTTGGTGTCCTTTGCGACACAAACTATTGTGGTGTCCCTAGCGGCACAATATTTAAGAGTGTCCCTAGCATAACATATCTTAGTGCTAATCCTAAAATGGGAGGTGATAATAATTTTAATGACGATATCAATAATGATGAAGCAGCTTCGGACATTCTGGACGAACATGTCCTTGATTTATATGATGATATTGACCAAGAGTTTAAATCACAATCCAATCAAGAAGATCTTCCTTCATCTTCTAAAGACAGTATCACCAATTCTTTAGGGGAAGAAATGTTTTCTCCCCTGAACATTAGACACCCCAGAAGCTCTGAATGGTGGCCTCAGGAACATGTGGCGAAATTTATTAGGAAATGGCTGAAAAACATTTTGGAAAGGGATACCAGAAATATGCTCAGAGCAGAATGCTCAAGACAGTCTATTCCGGACCAAACAAACCAAACACCTAACTTAGATCCGGAATTGATAACATTTCTTTTTAAACTCGGCAGAGTCCCGAGAAAAGGCATGGAGAGATGACTGAAAGGTTGTTAGGATTGCGTTTTAGATATCCTGGGTCCTCTGGCCAGAATTATCGACTCTGCCGAAGAGAGCCATATTAACGGCACCCCCCTTGATACCAACTTAATTAGGGGATGGAGCCAAAGTGCAATGGTCCTCCTTGGTAACGCCAATGCCAGCCTTAACGCAGAAGGGAGAAGAGTGGTCCTTACCAAAACTAGCCCGAAACTCTCCAATATGGTCGACAAAGAACCATCTCAGAATCCCAAAGGGTTACTTTTTGGAGAAGACCTAATCAAGTCTCTTGGCAAATACGTTTCTACTTTTACAGCTCTGGACAAAGCCCAACAAAATATGAAAAAAGTTTTCAGCTTCAACCTTTTTGGACGGGCCGGAAGAAGGGGCCTTTCTTCCGGCCTCTTCAATCAAAGGCCCTACTCAAGATTCTGTTCTTTTGGTAGAGGATACCAAGGTTCAAACCATCAACAATTTTACCCACAAAGAGGGAGAGGCCCTCGCAACAGATGCTTCAGATCACGTGGATCCAGCAACTTCAACCCACAAAGTGAGTATCCTACCCCCTCTCCCTATCCCTTCTTTTCCCCAAAAGGTGGGAAAGCGTCTCAGGTTCTTTTTTCAGAATTGGAAATTAATTACTCGGTATCTTTGGGTTTTAGACACTCTCAAGGGTTTCAAAATAGACTTTACAGAAATACCCACTCAAACCTTCTTTCCAAAGGATATCCCTCTCAATATAGACCAAAATTGTAGAAGAGGAAATGTTGTCTATGCTCCAGAAAGGAGCTATAATAGAAGTTCCTCTGGAAGCGATGAGATTTATAAGTTCTCTTTTCCTTGTAGAGAAAAAAGAGAAGGGTTGGAGACCGGTTATAAATCTAAGACACCTAAACAAATACCTAGTCTACATGCACTTCAAGATGGAAGGGATCCATCTATTGAGAGATCTACTTCTAGAAGGAGACTGGCTGGTAAAACTAGACTTAAATGAGGCCTATTTTACAATACCTATGGCCAAGATTCACCTACCTTTCCTTCAATTCCTGTGGAAGAACCACCCTTATCAGTTTCAAGCCCTACAATTCAGTCTGTCGTCTGCCCCTTGGTGTTTCACCAAGGTTATGAGAACTGTTGCCTCTTCCTTAAGAGAGAGAGGCATTTGCCTAATTGTCTATCTAGACGGCATCCTTATATTCTCGTAAGACCACTCTCAGATACTCCTAGATTTAAAGGCCGTAATGGATCTGTTAGAGAGTCTAGAATTTATAATAAACAAAGAAAAATCGATACTGTTACCCTCCAAAACTATGGCATTCCGAGGTTTCTTGGTGGATACACCATAGTATCTCCTTGTTCTACCTTCCAAAAAAATTACCAAGATCAGAAAGGAAATAAGACATGTCCTGAAATGACAAAATCTTATCCTAAGAGAACTAGCGAGGTTGCGATGTCTTCTGTCCTCCTCCATTAAAGCTATCTTCCCAGGTCCCCTAAATGATCAAGCTCTTCAAAGAGTAAAAGCTCTGAGATCTGGACTTTGGTATGAAGATCGCATTACCCTAGACCAAGAAGCCAGATCAGAACAATCCTGGTGGCTAGAGAACCTAGATGCTTGGAATGGGAAAGCACTTTTTGGTTCTATACCAGAATTTGTTTTGGAATCAGATACGATCCTCCTTGGCTGGGGAGCTCGTCTCCTGGACCAGAATACGGGTGGAATTTGGTCGGAAGAGGAGTCCTCTCCCCACATAAACTTCTTGGTACTGACAGCTGGTCTTTACTCTTTAATGAGCTTTAGACACTCTCTCCACGGCAGATCAGTTGTCCTGAAGATGGACAATATATCCGCTGTCGCATATATACATCGTTTGGGAGGTACCAAATCTCTGGGTCTCTCAAATTTAGCCAAAAATCTTTGGATGTTCTGCCTGGAACACGATCGCCTTGAGAGGAGAATATCTGCCAGGGAAATCAAACATCTCAGTGTATTGGAACTCCAGGTTCCTTTTGGATTACAGCGAGTGGAAACTCAATATTTCCATTTTCCAGAGTCTCAACAATGTTTGGGGTCCCCTAGAAATAGACCTTTTCACGAGCAGACTAAATTTCCAGTTGTAGAAATACTTCAGTTGGATGCCCGACCCGGGTGATCTCGCTGCAAATGCGTTTCTCCAGTCTTGGAAAGGAATACAAGCCTATGCCTTCCCTCCCTTTGCCATGATCCAGAGAGTTCCTCAGAAGGTGAGACAAGACCAATGTTGCCTCGTTCTGATAACTCCCTTCTGGCCTTCCCAGGCCTGGTTCCCGACGACTCTGGAATTAGCCTGCAATCCTCCTTTCCTAATTCCTTACCAAGATTATCTTCTCACAGACGTAGATGGACGAGGTCACCCCCTAATCCTGAACGGAAATTTGAGCCTTCTTGCCTGGAGAGTGTCAGGAGATCCAATCAAATCTCAGGTCTTTCGTCAACAGCTGCCACACTCCTCGCTGAATCTTGGGCCCCAGTACTCACTACAGATACAACAACATATGGAGAAGGTGGGTACATTGGTGCGTGGAAAAGAACTTGGATTCCCTGGAGGCACCTATCTTTGAGATGGTAAACTTTCTAGTTGAACAATTTGAAAAGGGACTCACCTATAGATCCATTAACAGCTATAGATCGGCTATCTCCGTTTGTCATTCCCTTGTGAATGGTAAAACGGTAGGTAAGAATGTCATTGTTTGTAGAGTTATGAAAAGTATTCATTTGAGGAGACCTCCTAAGCCCAAATATGGTTCTCTTTGGGATGTTAAACTAATTCTAGACCTTTTCTCGAACTGGCCCTATAATTCTTAACTAAATAGGAAATTACTATCCTTTAAGCTTGCTACTTTACTTTGCTTAATTTCCTGCCAAAGAGTTTCTGATGTCAAAGCTCTTGAAATCTCCCTTAGATCATACAATATGTTTGGTGTCAATTTTGAGATAAATAAAAGAACCAAAACTATGTCTGATTCTATCTTTTATCCGCGTTTTGATTTATTTCCCAAACTTTGTGTGGTAGACTGCATGAGAGAATACAATCGCAGAATGTCCACCCTTTGTGCCTTAGGTGAGAATCAGTTACTTATTTCTTTCGTTAAACCCCATAAAGGTATATCTTCTTCTTCTATTTCAAAACTGTTTTGAATCTAGCAGGTATTGATCTAAATAAATTCCAAGCGCCTTCGAATAGACGAACTATGGCCAGTAAATTCTTCTTCTCTGGAGGTAAGTTAGACGATATTCTAAAAGCTGCTGATTGGTCTAATTCTAACACCTTTGCAAGGCATTACTGCAAACCTTTTGAACACATGTCTAACAGAACTACCAACATGCATAATGTAGCATCCGTTCTTGTAATGAAATTGTGATTCTCCTATAACCATGACTAGAGAATCTGGATTTCATTAGACACAGAGGCTGACATTATCCCTCCCATCCCTACCCTGGGATGACTACTATGACTACTTCTTTATATTTACTGATTATGCCTTACTTTACATATTTCGCTATATGTATTTCCCGTTATATTTTAGCCTGTTTATGATATGTCCTTTATTACTATTATTTGCATTGTGTTCTATTTTTACTACTTTCCTTTCGGAAATACTTTCTTTTTCAGGTAACCCCTCATAATTTTATCAGATCATCCTCTTCCTCTTCATTTCCCTATCGTTTGAAACATTTAAAGTTTTGGAAATTTTATATCATTTGAAAGTTTTGGGATTTATGCTCTAATTCTCATTTAAAAGAGGCACTTATGCTCTACTTCTTCTCATTTAAAAGAGGCAGTGTGTTGTTGGCTCATGCCTATTATACGTTACTGATGTTCTGGAACCTTTGCTTTATGATGTATGCGGCTGCTTGGAGACTGCATTAAAAGAGTTATACATGCGTAATGTCAGCCTCTGTGTCTTTAATGAAATCCAGATTCTCTAATCCTGGTAATAGGAGAATCACAATTTACATGCCAAATATTTTCAAGGCAGAATTCAGACACAGGGTCTGATCACAATGTCGGGAAGACTCACGTCCTGGTGCAGTCGCAAACTCCCTATTTCCCATTTCACTATGGGAGCTTGTGCTGCAGCCGTAAACAGGCCGTTGCACAGTCTCTCATGGAGAAATGGGAGATTCTGTTAATCCCTGCACCACATGGCAGGCACATAAAGGTGCTTGCCATGCAGTGCAGGAAATAAAAGGAGGGCGCCATAGGTCGCATTCCGAAAGGCTTTCCATGTTGGAAGGCCTGACATGGAAACTGACATCATAATCCTGATGGCAGAAGCGTCAACCTTAGATATTACGGTGGGGCCTCAAACTGAGCCTGTCGTAATTCAGCCGGAATGACCGGTCACTTTCACTTTCGACAGAAAGACCGTTTACCGCTATTCCGCTATATTAGACACCGCCAGCCACATCAGGATGGGCTTCGTCAGATGCCTTTCCGTGACGGCATTAAAAAGCTTGCAGTCTTTACATTGGGGGCCCGTTTCAGGCCCCCAAGGTGAAGGTGCCTGCCGCTTTGTGTATGCAAATGCATAACAAGCATTTTTAACATTGCGGTGGGTGCTGGTGTTAACACCGCCCGCCGCAATGTTAAACATGCAGGATGCGCCCGCCACTGTGGCGTGCGCATCCTAATACCCCACGGGACACCCGCCCTTATGGCGGGCAGTCCCTCCCCCCGATGGGATGGCGGGCGGACTAAGTCCGCCCGTCATCCTAATGACACCCTGAGACTTTACCTGGCCTGAGTGAAATTCGTGCAATTTTCTGTGAGGAAATTATGGACTATGCCCCAAAAATACGCTAACTGAGACTTTATTAGGCCTGTGCGAAATGCATGTCATGTCTTTGTGCATATTATGGAATATGATCAGAAGATATGCAACATTACACAACATTGCTCAAAATGCTGGTCTGGCATGTTGCACTTTGCTTAATGTACATTGCAACATCATGTTCATAAAATTGCATGGGATGCAAAAAAAGCAGCCCACATTCTGTTTGAACAACATATCAATTAAGCAAAAGTGCTTTGACAAATGACCACAACATTGTAATGAATCCTAAAGTTGTAGGGTGTGAATTCCAGGCACACTTTTAACAGAAGGCAAACAATGTCTAAAGACTGGTTGTTCAGGAGCAGAGGCCCTCTGAATGAATGTTTTACAAACAACAAGAGCAACCGCATATGCCACCAAACACCTGTGTGTAAATATGGCATGAAGAACTAGAGTAGTTCTTTGTGCTCATTATACAAGATTTGATGCAGTTACAGTTCTTTAATGTGGGCCAGTGCCCAGTAAATATAGAATTGTGATGCAATGAGGCAAAAACGTAGCCTGCGTGGAGATGCCCTTTTGGGTGATGTGAGGCTAAATTGTGATTGCTAGTTCAGTTCGTACATATAGCACATCTGAGCATTTTTAGAACTATGAACATGAATGCAGGGAATGCATTGCACACTATAGCTACATACTGGGCATTGTTATTACTGTGAGGGGTATTAGTATTCAAGTGTTGGGTAGGCTGGTGAAAAAGGAAAGAGTTAACAGCCATGCTGATCATGATGATGTAGTAGGTGAAAAGAGACATCTATTTTATATGGAGAGACAATGGGAATTGTGCACAGCCACTCAAAAACATTGTCACAGAGTTTATCTAAGTACGAGGGCCCACACAGACTCAAAGATAGATATCAGGAATGACTGAATGATGATTTGGAAATACTTGGGAAGTGAGTGTTGTTCATATATAAAATCCAAGGTAAAGCATTTGTGTTAGGTGGCTGGTTCGGCAGACGGCCACCTGACTCTGTGCTGCTGGAGGAGAATGAAGCGAGATCATATAGACCTTAGTCATAAAAAAAACCCTTTGGGTAAACATACATACAGTAATCCACACTCACAATGGAAACTCTGTGTCACCAATATGGTGTTTGGGTCCCTCTCTCTCTTTTTAAGACATATTGGCAAAGCCGTGTTCATTTGGAGAGTCTCCTGTGTAGAGTGTTTGTATTTGGAGCTGTACTCCCCATGGACCAATCCAAAACATTTGGTTTTAGTGATGGTCAACTTAATAGAATCATCAATAAAAAAAAATGGGAATAAAATAATGTTGATCTCAGGCAAAGGGGAAAACTGCGGAAAATTGGTGAAACTGAAGACAAAACTCATCCGTCCTGAAGCTCATGGAGACTTCTTGAGAGAATATGTAAAATCTGGAACTATTCCAGTTGGACTACAGGTTCGTAATGCCACCAGATGGGAGGAGGCATCGCCATCATCCACAGGAGCACCATCCGTCTCACGACCAGCACCGACAACACCTTGACCAGCGCCGAACACCTGCATTTCCAGATCCACACCAACCCGAACACCACCCTCAGAGGCACTCTGATCTACCGACCCCCTGGTCCACGCACGCAATTCAGCGAGGACATCGCCGACTTCGTCAGCCCGCATGCCCTCCCCTCCGCTGACTACATCCTCCTGGGAGACCTCAACTTCCATCTGGAAAACAACAACGACCGCAACACCAGCACCCTGCTCGACAACCTCGCCAACCTGGGACTCAAGCAACTGGTGTCCACCCCCACCCACCGCGCCGGACACACACTCGACGCCGTCTTCTCATCCAGCACAGACATCGACTTCAGCCACGCCACAGAGCTTCAATGGACGGACCACAGCTGCGTCCACTTCACCTTCAAGAGAACGACGACCCACCAACACCAGCAACAGGTCGCCCGCAGAAGCTGGAACAAGATCACAGCAGTCCAGCTCGCCACCTCCCTGAGCCAGCACCCTCCTGCCAGCTCAGCGAACCCCAGCCAGGCCGCCGACAACCTCACGAAGTGGATCAGCAACTGCGCGGACGAACTCGCCCCTCTGAGGACCCCGCCTAGCAGACCCGGCAGCAAGAAGACCCCATGGTTCACCGACGAACTCAAGAGCTCCAAGAAGAACTGCCGAGCCCTCGAGAAAGTCTGGAAAAGGGAACCGACACCGGACAACAGGACCTCCTACAAACTTGCCACCCGGAAACACCACCAGCTGATCCGCGCCGCCAAGAAAACAGCATTTAAGGACCGGTTGGACAACAACGCACACAACTGCAAGGAACTCTTCAACATCGTGAAAGAGCTTTCCAACCCCAGCGCAGGAAACAACGACGTCACCCCATCGCAAGACCTCTGCAACTCCCTCGCTTCATACTTCCACAACAAGATCACGGACATACACAGCAGCTTCAACAACCAACCAACGCACACCATGACCGAACAACCACCCCCCACCACCACCCTCCACGCCTGGACCCCGATCAGCACCGAAGACACCATCCGCACGATGAACTCCATCCACTCCGGATCACCGACCGACCCCTGCCCTCACCACGTCTTCAACAAGGCCGACGCTGTCATCGCACCCCACCTGCGAGACATCATCAACACATCCTTCGACACCACCATCTTCCCTGAGAGCTGGAAACACGCCGAACTCAGCGCTCTACTCAAGAAACCAACAGCGGACCCCACCGACCTCAAGAATTACCGCCCCATCTCGCTTCTCCCGTTTCCAGCCAAAGTCATCGAAAAGACCGTCAACAAGCAGATGGCCGCCTTCCTCGAGACGAACGGATCCCTCGACCCCTCACAGTCCGGCTTCCGAGCCAACCACAGCACCGAGACCGCCCTCATCGCCGCCACCGATGACATCCGAGCCCTGATGGACAATGGAGAAACAGCGGCCCTCATCCTCCTAGACCTCTCCGCGGCATTCGACACTGTCTGCCACCGCACCCTAGTGCAGCGCCTCAGCAACGTCGGAATTCAGGAGAAGGCACTGGAATGGATCATCTCCTTCCTCGACGGAAGAACACAGAGAGTCCGCCTACCACCGTACAAGTCAGAGGCCTCCGAAGTCATCTGCGGCGTCCCCCAAGGATCATCTCTGAGCCCCACCCTCTTCAACGTCTACATGAGCCCCCTCGCGGCCATCGTACGCAAACACAACCTCAGCATAATCTCCTATGCCGACGACACCCAGCTGATCCTCTCCCTGACCAACGACCCCGCCGCCGCCAGAGCCAACCTGCACGAAGGGATGAAAGAGGTAGCCGAGTGGATGACGATCAGCCGCCTGAAACTGAACTCGGACAAGACGGAGGTCCTCATCCTGGGCTCCTCACCCTCCGCCTGGGACGACTCCTGGTGGCCTCCCGCCCTGGGCACCGCACCCAAACCGACAGACCATGCACGCAACCTGGGCTTCATCCTGGACTCCTCCCTCTCCATGACCAGGCAAGTAAACAACGTCTCCTCGGCGTGCTTCAACATCCTACGCATGCTACGGAAGATCTTCTGGTGGATCCCCACCGAGACCAGGAAGACCGTCACCCAGGCCCTCGTCACCAGCCGTCTGGACTACGGCAACGCCCTATACGCCGGTACCACCGCCAAGCTCCAGAAGAGACTCCAGCGGATCCAGAACGCCTCAGCCAGACTCATCCTCGACATCCCACGAACCAGCCACATCTCCGGACATCTGAGAGACCTTCACTGGCTCCACGTCAACAAAAGAATCACCTTCCGCCTCCTCACCCACGCACACAAAGCCCTACACAACCAAGGCCCGAGCTACCTCAACAGCCGAGTCAACTTCTACGCTCCCAAACGCCACCTCCGATCAGCCAACCACGCCCTCGCCGCCGTCCCCCGCATCCGAAGAGCGACTACAGGAGGAAGGTCCTTCTCCCACCTGGCCGCCAAGACCTGGAACTCCCTCCCGACCGACCTGCGCCTGACCCAAGACCACCTCTCCTTCAGGAAGAAGCTGAAGACCTGGCTGTTCGAGCAGTAGCGGCACCCCCCCCCCCCCCCCAGCGCCTTGAGACCCTACGGGTATGTAGCGCGCTTTATAAGTGTCACTGATTGATTGATTGATTGATTTATTGATAATCAAAATATTTTGGAGAGATGGACAATGATCTCCAATAGATGCATGTTCAACAAGAAGAAGGACAAGGGTCCAGTTTAATGAGGTCCAGCGTACATGCCCCAGGAGGCTGTATCTCAAAAGTAGTACGGAGTTCCTCTGTGGTAGTAGATATGGGTAATAGGAACCGGTGGTAGGGTGACGGAAGGGCCACTAGTGTGTGCATGGAGGAGAGGGTATTCTCCTTTTTGGAATTAGGGCTCTTACACACCAAGCAAGATAGGTGTCATGCTTTATCATTTGAGCCTGCCCCTTTTCAGGTCGGCGCTGCAATACCTGACGGGCACCCGAAACCGGGGCTCTTTATCGGGGATCTTTTGTTCCTGCCGGTGGGTGCAGTGGGGGTGAGGGGCCTAGTGTTTGTAGATGTAGGGGAACGTGAGTTAAATAGGTCAGTTACTCCTATCCAAACTTTATTCTGTAGGTAAACTGCCTAATTAAAGGGTGGAGAGGGGCCAAACCTAGTCACAAAGTGTCTAGTTGTAAGAGCCCTACTCTCAAATGATCAACATGTTTCGCGTCTCTAAAGTCAACAAAGATCAGGACACTTCCTCAGGATCAATGTCGTATTATCTACACTGGGAGGTAAGTGTAAAACTACATACCCCATGTTTTTCATAGTAGACCTAAACTGGGTGCAACAGTGTTTGCAACAGTGGCCGGTGGTTGAAGGACACCAATTGGGTCCGGCGATAAAATCGCTTCAGGACGTTTGACCTACCCTGCCGCCGACACCGTGACCCTACCACTGGTTCCTATTACCCATATCTCCAATAGATGCAACCATGACTGAAAGCTACTAATAATAGAGACAGCTCAGGAACTTATTATTATAGAAAAAGAGGTCATAGATAAACTTGACCTAGAACTGAGAAATGGTACTGTTTTGGAAGAAGCTAAGAAGAAGTTGGATGACATCAACAGGGATGTGGAAGGATACAGAGACTATCTTTTAAATAAAAAAACTTATAAACTGAAAATTCACACAGGAAACTGCCTGCCTGTTTCTCAGAGAGAACTATTACCAACAAAGACAAGTATACAGCAGTGGAGGTCAGTAAGCTGCTGACTTTTTCAGATACCTCAGGGTCCAGCCGCGAAGATGAGCAGATGCAGAGGGAAGAGATAACAAGCAGAGGCAATACAAAATATTATGAAACTTTTTTAGAGTCGTGCCCAAGGAGGACCCAGAGATACAATGGGAATCCAGGGAGGGGTCAACCAAGTCGTGGTCCCCCACTTCCACAGGAATATATGAGAAAGAGAAATCAACTATACTGGCGCCATATAGAGCACCAGTAATCAATCTATCTGATAGACCCCTAAGTGACAAAGAAATAAGCATCATAAGTAGGGGCTTTAGTTTTGTTCCCTCAACACAAATAGATACATTTCAGCTAGAAAAGGACTTACATAAGGTTAGATTTTTGGGAAATTGTGAGGCTCGAGAATATGTAAATGTGTCTGGCCTTAAACCAAATCATCTATTACTCCAACACTAGCCATTGTTGGTAAAAATATTGAAGTATTCGAAAAAGCAGTTGATAGTGGTATCCAGAATGTTCTCAGTGGCGCTTCTGGTTCCATTTCCCATAACATAAGTAGGTAGGAAAGACAGGCCTCAAACTCTCTTAAGGAAGATAGAAATTTGACAATAAAACCACCCGATAAGGGTGAAGAAGTGATTGTTTTTAATACTCTAGACTACGAAAACAGAATGTATGGCATGCTAAGTGTAACAGAACACTATGAACGAGTTAATGCCAATTGTCTAGCTACTTTATCTAGAGAGTGTCGTAGACTTCTGACTGAAGCGAAGGACAATCTTTGGATATGTGAAGATGAGTTTACATTTTTAAATAATCTGGAACCTAGGACACCTGCACTTTATGGCCCACCTAAGGTCCATAAAAGCAACACAAACCATCCAATGAGACTGACAGTAAGCAGTATAGACTCTCTTTTGGCACCCAATAGCAAATATGTGGATTGCTTTCTGCTTCCAATTGTATGCAGTCTAACGTCATATGTGAATGATTCAGGTCACATTATTTCCCTTACTGAGGGAAAACTTTCTGTAGAGACACTCAATGTTTAGTCACACTAGACACTGAGTCTCTCTACACTAACATCCCGCAGGAGGACACGGTAGAGGTAATCCATAAGATCCTTGAGAATCAGGAGCTGGGAGGTGCCAATAAAGATTTTATTGAATGATTTAGCAAAATAATATCTTTTTGTTTAAGGATGAATTGTTTAAACAAAAGAAAGGGACCAGCATGGGGTCCACCTGTGCCCCAAGTCTGGCGTGTCTGGGGTTATTCGAGACTAAACATATCTATAACAAATTAGCCCCATTTTTTGAAAATGTAGCGGGCTGGTACCGCTGCATAGACAAAAAATGTTTTATTTGGGAAGGGGACACAGAACAACAGGAAGATTTTTTGAGTTGGCTAAACCTGGGTGACGCCAATTTAAAATCTACATCACACTATAGCAGAACAAAAGTAGATTTTTTAGATATATAAATTAAAGATGGAAAGGGAGCTTTAGAGGTGGAGTTGTTTACAAAGCCTATGGGGAAAAATATTATTCTTCATTTTTCAAGTTTTCATCCCAAGTCACACAGAGAAAACATTCCCTTCAGCCAATTTCTCCGGTTATGGAGAAATTGCTCAGATCTTAATGATTTTTACAAACATGCTGAAATCCTGAAAGCGAAGTTCAAGAACAGAGGGCATCCTAGGAAATTGATCTCACACTTGTTCAAAAGAGCTAGGTTTTTTGACAGAGATGCTATGATTAATAAGCCTGTGCGGAGAAAGGGAGCATTAGAAAATGTAGTGTTTCTCAGCAAATTCTCTAATTTGAATAATCCGATCAAAAATGTAGTCAACAGAAACTGGCATTTACTGAATCACGAGGAGAAATATAAATGAGACAAATCACTCTTTGCTTTTAGGAAAAATAAGAACTTGAGAGAAGTGCTAGTACTCACATATAGAGAGGAACCTCAGAATGTACATAGTTAATTAGAGAAAAAGTGACAAAATGAAAAAGAGGTGGAAACATCCACTTGAAACAAAAAGCATGTGAACAGTGGTATATCTCATACCTCAACACTGTAAGAAATGGTCTTTACTCGAGGGAAAAGTCGGCCCAACTAATAGGGGCAATCTGAATATTAACTTATACTCAGATTGATTAGAGGTGCCAAATGAAAGAAATATTCTATGTTAGCCAATGGTTAGGTATTGTTTGATACCTTTCTCATATAAGTCAGGAATGTGGCTAAATTAACATAAGAACTTTGGCCCAATAAAATTAATTCTGTTAAGATATATCTGCCCTGTAACACCGGATATGACCACCAGATGGGTCCACATGGTAGTTTTTCTTCTCTATTAATAGCTCTACCCATTGGAATCAGGCAGGCGTATATATTATCTAGCAATGTCTTGGTAGATCCACTCACTATAAGATCGCAGCCGTGTTTTTGAATTGGTTGTCGCATGACTTACGCAGCTGATATTCTAAGCGCACGGTTACTTGCACAAAGAGCTGGTTAAATTCTAACAATGCCTGGCCTGATAAATCTACTATAAGACGGCAGCCGGTTTTCCTAACATGTGATATGTGACTTAATAGCTGAGATACTAAGTGCATGGTTTCTGCTTGTAAAATTGGAGGATATAGACAAGTTAGGGGTTCCTAGTGGAATTAGGTATACATGGAAGTCTAGGAGTAGGCAGAGCCATAATATTATTATTTTTCCACTGCAAGATGGCATCCGTTCTTGTGAAATGTATGTCACGTGACTTACGCAGCTGAGAGTGATTCTCAGAGCATGATCATTTACGTGAAGAGCCAGAGGACTTATAAATGGTAAGCTTTCCCAGCTTTATTTTGTCTACCGACGGAGGTGTACACCCCGTGTTGTTCCTGGCTGAATATAGGTAAAACTTGCAGGATGGACCATTTTGTTAGATGGGGGGAGACTATACCCGTGGTTTAAAATTGGGACCTAACTATAGTAAAGGAATTTTTTAGCATGGGTTTGATTATTGGTATTATACTTAAAAAAGTAACCGACTTTGTATAGACACAATATTCCTGTGCATGCCTTGAGGATGAAGGCTGAGGCTATAGGTTCCCGTTAGGGGATAATGAAGTTTGTTTTTGACTTGGACTTAATGCATAGTTTTATTTAATCCTGATTCGGCGTTGTTTGGTATTGATTATTATTTATAGATACCGGAACGGGAGTGAGATTTTCAAATTACCCACGTGATCATATTGACGGAAAGTGGGCAAGAAATGAAATAATACCGATACATAATGAATTGTTGTGGGTATACGAGTAATAATAATGTGATGCACACAAAATATTGTAGCATTGGGATTTTTCTCTTCTTTACAATAGGTATTCAGAAGTACTGGATTTTTTACTACAGAAACTACCTATAACTACTCCTCACTTCGTTTGAAGATCTGGAGGTGATACTGATCACTGTAGGATATTTGGAATAGAAACTTAGACCCCTTTTATTTCACTGCTTTCTAAAGTGAGGATTGTTCCCCCTTTCCCCAATAGGTTTCTGACACTTATTGGGAACCAGATTGTGCCTTTTATGTATAATCCAGAGGCGAGTCACGGTGTGAAACAAATATAAAGTGAGGAGGTAATCTATCTATAATACTGTAGTATTCTGATGTTATGGATTTCTTCTCCCATGTTTCCCTGTCCCTGGCTGCCCAGCCTGTCTGAGTGTTCTGAATGGAATCTTTGGTGTGTGGGCTATGAGTGGAATGCTTGGGTGACTAAATCAGGAAGGACAGTTGATGGATGAGGCTGAACAGCTAGCAGGCTGCTCCCGGTGGGGTTTCTGTGGCATTATACCTGGATTTGTTCTACCTGTTTACCTGCCTATCTGCTACATGAATAAACCTATGTTGACTTAATATCTCCAGCAGGGTCCCTGATTACTACAAATACCTAATGAACTTCAGCAATAGTGATATAGTAAAAATATCATGGAAGCATAAGTCCAACAACACATTGTGATGTATTTTTACAGATACTCGTAGAACCAAGAAATAGACATTTGCCCTCATAGGTATATTTGATGCTCATTAAGCCCTACTTGGTGGATACCACTCAAGGTTATTGTGGTTCTGGCTTTTTAGTGTCCTAAGATACTTTGTGATGTATGGATGGCGATATGAATGCCACCTCAGGATAAATGAGGAAACTCCTAATGTCACTGGTGTCTTGATGATGCGTGTGGAGATGGAGAATCAATGGACATGTCTAATTGTACTTTGTTATTTTTCATTTTAATTTTATTACAGAATTAGTTTTTTACTGGTAGCTATTGTGTGTTTGTCCTGAAGACCATGATGATCATAATATAGTACCCACCGAAACGGGTCGATGCTTTGATAAGGAAGACTCACTACAAATCTATGTGGATAATTGCTATTGAGGATGCAATAAGACAAAGAATTCTCTTATAGTGCAGAAAAATTGTGGTCTTTTCTATGGCTAGGAAGAATTTTCCTGCTTGTTTTCCCAATTATATATTGTTGCTGGTATAAGATATTTGTGTGTTTTTTAAATTAGCAGGCCATATTCTCTTTAGGTTTTTTTTAATTACTATTATTAATTTTATTTAGAAAGGGATTGGGAATTTTAACACACTGTCCTTTTGATGACTTGAGTTTGTGGCTCCTATATTCATTGTTTCATTATTGGAGACTCAGAGTTTCTATTGTGAGTGTGGATTTCTGTATGTATGTTTACCCAAAGTTTTTCTTTAATGACTAAGGTGTACTCTGGTACCCTTCTCCTTTGGTGTTTTAGTCTCTCTCTCTCTTTTTGAGGCAAGATCATATAGTCCAGGGAGTATACTGTGCAATGCTAATTGGGAGACAGATACTTATGTCTATTTTACGAATACTCAGCTTACTTTCAGGATTGTTAAGTATGAGACTTTCTAATATTTTGTAACTGAAGATGTTAGACCTGACAGCCTTCGGGTGGTCTCAACTTTTTACCTGCATCCCTTCATTTTCTGACCTTGGTTTTGCTGGTTTTAGGACTCTATGCACTTGCCACAGCTGACCAGTGCTATCTCCCCTAAACATGGTAACCTTGGCTGAAATCCTAATTGGTATATTTAATGTATTTGTAAGTCCTTAGTTAATTGTAATACATGTGCCCAGGGCCTGGAAATTAAATGCTACTACTGGGCCTGTAGCACTCATTATGGCACCTATTTAAGTATCCCGTTAACCATGGTTCCGGCCTGCTGTTGCAGAGCCTATATGTGCTGTTTCAAACTGCCACTTCGAGCTGGCGAGGTAACCCAATTGCCGGGCCTAAACCTTCCCTTTTTATACATTTATATCACCTCTAAATTAATCCCTTCTAACCCACAGGTCAGGGTGCAATGCATTTAAAATGCAGGATATGTACTATTAAGGTTTGCATGTCCTGGAAGTGAAAAACTCTCAATTATGTTTTTCATCACAGCCAGGCCTATCTCTCCCATAGGATAATATTTGTAGTACCCTATTACATCATTTAAGTATAATTCACAATAGTGAAAAGATAGACTTTTCAAGTTTGGTGTCACTGGACATCAAGTTTAAATTACAGTTTAGCAAATGCCACTTTTAGAAAGTTGGCATTTCTTTACTTCAGCCATTTGGTGCATACTGTCTGTTTCTCTTCCCTCTGGGCTTTGTGTATTTCCTCCAAACAGCCACACAAACAAAGGCATCTTATGTGGGGCTTGATTGGCATTTCTGTGAGATGGGAGAAAAGAGCTGAACACAGCCTAAAACTTGCATTTGAAAGGGCTGTGTACTTACCCACAAAAAGGGCTGCATACCCCCTGTAGTGAGTCTGGACCTAGGACTTGAAGGGAGGACCTCTGTGCACTTCAAAGCTTTATTTGAAGTCACCCCCCTACAAAGGCACCTCTGTGTGTAAATACTGGACCGCTGACACCATGACGTCAGTACACTTCTGGACCGGTGAATACTTTACCAGGAATAAGAGCTACTGTGTGACTCAAGGGACCACCACTCTGCTGGGTGCAGATGCTTGCTGGACCTGCATTACTTGAACCCAGAGTGACTCTCTGGCTTGCCTCCTCTTTTCTAGGTCTCAAGGAAACAAAAGACTTGCAACCCTCCTGTTTCAACCCTTGGACTCTACAGCTTGTGTGTCTGTCCTGCCAAGTGAAGCCACCCCAGCCCTAGACCCTTGGAAGTGGACATAGGGTTTTGCTCCAGTGGAGCCAATGCATCACCTGCTGTTAGGGCAGAATCTAATCATCTCTACTGTTGCGGGAACCAGATTGGCACATCCCACTCGGAACAGCCACATCACTCTCAGAACTGTTGCTTTGGAACCAACACATCGACGCCAAAGAGTGGAGAAACCCCGTGCAACGTATTTGAAACCACTGCAACTCGAAATTAGTGGATTTGTCATAAAACTGTTGCATAACTGCTGCTGCATTGAGAAATCTAGCTCATCACCCCAACTGATTGGGGATCACTGGAGCATCACTCTCCTGCACCCTGCATCTTTGTTGACGTAACTCAGGGATCGGTGGTCATCACCATAACACAAGTGTGCCTGCATTGATGTTTCTCAGCACATAGTGCGCCAGTACATAGAGAGAGAGTAGGAATGTGCCAGCTTGTTGTAAATATGTTGCATTCCTGCCCTCTAAATTTGACACTGCACAGCATGTTGCCTTGTTGCATTGTGCTGCATCAAATAAGGATACATTTGGGCTACAGCTTTTAGGAGAAACCAAGAGAGGGCATGTTGTATCCAAGAGTGGTATTTAAAAAGCAAGGAGGAGGATGTCCAAGAGGTAGAGTTTTGGATGTCCATGGTCAGGGATATAAGACCAAGTAGCATCTACTGAGAGAGAAGAATCAGTAAAATAAAAACTAAGTAATGGCTTCCGAATTTACATTTTTCACTCTTTCAACCATCATAGAGATCCAGGATAAGTAAGACACAACAATGGGATGGTGTTGTGCAAGTGTGCAAAATTGATATATCTGTTAGAGCGGTATTACTGGAGAGTGTTAAGTTACTTTGGCATTCAGGTAATGTCTTTTACTTCTTCAGAACTGAGGTTTTATCACAGCTTTCTTCTATTCATAAATACGGAATGAATGTTCTTGAGAATAACACTAACTCCTCAACTACAACTGAACGTCAAACGTTAATGCCACAAAATAGTTCAGGGCACTGCATGGAGTACCAGTGAATTATCAAGCTCGCACTTTTCTATGTTTGAGGCAACTAAGGAGGTCACTGTTGCACAGAGTACATATCAAATCATATTTTCAAGGTTTTAAAAGTGAACTCCACTCTAATAAAGTTTAATGAAAGTGTCTTTTGTGTAGATATATGCAAGTCAAGTGTTTCTATAGTACGAGCTTTTCTTGCTATGCTAATAACTTTGGCGCCATTTGATGAAGTTCATAGACCTTCTAAAAAAGTACATCATCCTCAATCTCTTCCTGGAAAGCTTTGAGGTGATCAGTCAAACAAGGCATGATGAAAAGGGAGGGTTCAAAATCACCCGATACAGACAAAAAACAGCTGAACAGAATTACACCAAATTTGTCAGCAATCTAACTCTTTACTCAGAAAACATGATTTTGAGTTCCTCTGGACCAGAAACCAAATAAATCATTCTGATTGGTGGCTGCAACATGAAGGAAAATGCTGTGGCCACAATTAGAGTACTCCATGACTTGATCATGAGTCCCAAATAATACATTGAAAATTCATACGAAGGCTGTGTATGGATGCCTGGAAGCCTTAACCCTTGTGAGGGTGGGGTCAATAATAAAAATACAATGTTTTTAGGGTTGCTGCAGTTTTGCAGTTCCACTGTACTCCCGCAAGAGCCGGTGGAGGACCACAGTGTGGTCCCTGCAGCAGTGCTGCAGGCTCAGCAAGAAAAAGCTAAGGCGGAGTAGAGGTCTGTGGGGTGTTTCTGCCCATAGGAAGTTGGCTGTCCATGGGGTGTTGTACTGCAATAACATCTCACTTTTATGTTAAAATAACTAGTGACGTTTACTGAAAAAACAAAGGATAGAGGTGAGTAATACATAAGTAAGGTAGTATGATTTTAGCTTAAGTGAAATAAAACCTTAGCATTTCACGGAAAATACGAAGGTAAAAGTGGAGATATACATAGGTCTTCTGATAATAAAAAAAAATGACATTTTAAAAATGAAAAAAGAATACTGAAAACACCAGTTATATGTAAATGACCACAGTTGCACCTGTGATGCACTGCTTATTACATAATATATTACATCACTGATGACATCTGAAATCTGTGGTGGTGCTAGGTATAATTAAATCAGTTACTTATAACTATTGAATTTCAGTGGTTTTGCAGTTTTGTAAATTCAGGTTTTTTTAAATTAGAAAACCAAACTTATCAGTTAGTGTTTACTGAGCTGACTATAGCTTGATCCCCAGCCATGCATTGCTTATGATATCACATACTACAGCACTCATGACATGTTAAATGGCTTAATTGATGACATCACTGACAACACTAAATTCATATACAACATGTAGTCAACGAGTGTACACATAGGTGTCCATAGCATAGAAACAGTATAAGCCCTGGATGCAATTGTGATTGTCCTTGCTGAATGGCATCTGGAACACCTTTTACAAATTACTAACGTTTGTTTTGCCAGTATTGCACTAATGTGGGCTGCAAAGGGCATATGAAGAACTGAGTACCCATTTGCATCAGTATGGCTCCCAAAAAAGTGTCAACCATACACACACACATTTATTTATTTATTTATTTTGGAGTTTTGTAAAGCGCATGGTTACGCGCTCCGGCGTGTCCCCGCGCTGAGAGAGAGCCTGTAAGAGGGATAGGAAGTTACAGCAGAGCTAGGCGGAAAAGGTGAGTTTTGAGGGCTTTACGAAATTTGGTCTCAGAGGGTTCGAGGCGCAATTCAACTGGAAGCAGGTTCCATTGCTTGGCTGCAAGGAGCCTGAAAGATCTGCCCCCGATCCGAGCTTTACGGATTCTGGGGACAACAGCCAGACCCATGCCAGAGGATCTGAGCATCCGCTCTGGTCTATAGGGGGCGATGAGGCTGTTCAAAGGGCCGGGTGCTCTACCTCCAAAGATGCGATGGCACATGCATAAAGCTTTGAAGGTAATCCTTTCACGGATTGGTAGCCAGTGAAGGGATCTCAAGGCGGCTTTAGAGGGTGCTCTCCTAGGAAGCCTCAGCACCAGCCGGGCTGTGGCGTTTTGCAGTACTTGGAGACGGTTGAGACTTTTAGCCGTAATACCCAGATATAATAGGTTGGCATAATCAAGTCTCGAAGTAACCAAGGCATGCACAAGAGTTTGTCTAGCACCGACCGGCAGTAGGTCAAGGACCTTTCGTAGGCTCTTAAGTATGCCGAAACACATACCAGCCACCCGATTTACCTGGGGAGCGAAAGACAGATCAGAGTCGAATAGAACCCCAAGATTTTTCGCCTGTTGACCCGGCACGGGGGTTGAGCCTAGACAATCAGGCCACCATGCTGAGGACCACACAGACGGGCCCCCCCCCATCACGAGCACTTCCGTTTTGGACCCATTCATCTTCAGGCAGTTGTTAGACATCCAGGAGGCAAGCTCCTGCATGCACGCACTGAAGTTGAGTGCCGCGGTTTCTGGTGCCCGTGACAGAGAGATGACCAGCTGTGTGTCGTCAGCGTACGATACCAGTTGGATACCATAACTTTCTACAATGGTGGCAACAGGGGAGGCGTAAAGGGTAAACAGGGTGGGGCTGAGGGCAGAGCCCTGGGGAACCCCTTGATCGAGATTGAACACACGGGAGTAGTGTTCTCCCTGTCTGACCTGAAAGCCCCTCTCAGTCAGGAAGGAATGCATCCAACTGAGTGCCACCCCATTTACTCCGCCATTGTTGAGACACTGTAGCAAGGTGGAGTGTGCTACAGTGTCGAATGCGGCACTTAGGTCGAGTAAGATGAGAGCCATGGTATGCCCCTCATCTACTCCTTGCCTAATGGTCTCAGTTGCCAGAAGCATCGCAGACTCCGTTGAGTGGCGTGCTCGAAATCCAAACTGAGTCGGATGGAGAAGGTTAGCTTCTTCCACAAAAGTCATAAGTTGGAGATTGGCCACACATGACTTTATATATCAGGAATTAAATTTAACTACGTACATCCGTATAGAATAGATGTCATCCATAGAACTTCAGCAGTCACACTGTGCACACTTAGGGCCAGATGTAGATAAATATCATTTACCGACTCTAAAATACCGAATTTTACTGATTCGATATTTTAGAATCGGTAAATGATATGTAGCGAATGATTCGGTAAATTTTACCGAATCGGTAACATTCAGTAAATACCGAATCGGTAATAGGGGGTAGACCTACAAGGGTGGCAGGGTGTCACATTGACACCCTGTTGCACCCATGTATAGTGCTTGGGTGCACATATGGCACACATGCATGCCCTAAGGGCATGTATGTCTACCACATGGCACAGTTGAAAAAAGCACAAAATTGCTTTTTTTAAGGTTTTCGTTATTTACCACCAGCTTGTAGTTGGTGGTAAATAATGAATCCTTACAAGTGAAAAGCACTCATTTGAGTGCTTCCTACATTAAGGATTCGGGAATTTACCGAATCGGTATTTAAGAATTCGGTTATTTACCGATTCCTTAAATTACCGATTCGGTAAATTACCGAATCCTTAAATTAGGCCCCTACATCTCAAATGCCTAATACCGGTCGGAAACGGCCGAAATTCGGTAATTTTGTCCATTACCGACCGGTATTAGGCTTCCTACATTTGGCCCTTAGTGCCCTCTCCTTTAACAATGTGTTGCATTATCTTGCTTTACTGTTGAGGAACAGCTGGAATCTTGGTGTCTAGCAACACGTAAAGCAGCCCTGGCACTGGGAGGTCTGACGTGTCAATTTCTAATGTCCCTGGTCCCTTTTCAAGCCCCTTGAATCCAATAACTAATACTTCCTATTGTTAATTTTGTGCCATTAAGCCATGATTATTGGGAAATCATGTGTGACAGTATCTGTCTGTCCTCATACCCACTCAGACAGTCCTCTCATTGTAAGCACCTGGGGACACTAAAGCAAAACATAATGTTCCATCCACATCCTCATTCGGCAGTCAGACTTGCACCCAAACATCCAGTCCCATAAACTATGGGGCATATTTATAAGCCCCTTGCACACCAGCAAATTTTATTAGGTTATATTTATGAGGCCACACAAAGCCACTTTGCATGGCTTTGAATGGCTCATCGATATGGAGCAAGGCAGGGCATATCGCTGCCTTGCTTAATCTGCACTAGGTAGGCATTCCATTGGCGTTGGCGGGGGGTGTTCCCTCGCAACTCCAATGGATTTTGATGCGTCCCCAAATTTAAAAGACCATGTAAACCTGGGGATGCGCCATAAACTTATGCCTTCCCAGCGGAGATGCAACGAGGAAAAACATATTTATTTCACCTCTTTTCTTCTTCTTTTATGTGTGCTGCATTCTGCAGCACACATAGAAAGATAGAAAGGCCTCCCAGAAGCACCTTCCTGCACAAAAACAAGCCTGCATGAAACCCAGACATCCTAGCACTATGATGCAATGGTGCCTGTGTTGGCCCAAGGTTGCTGAACCATAGATAAGGCGCGTTCCTGCCCTTTCGCTTTGAAACAGGGCAGAGCGGCAAGATGACTTGCTGCGTTGCCCTGCGCATAATCCCCATAAATATGCTCTACATGTCTGCCTGTGATACAGAGGTACTGGTTTATATTCTTTTTTTTCTCATTCTACTACTCCTGTCTTCCCGTGAATGTCCATTATAACACTACCCTTGTTAATTAATTTGATCCAAGCACGGTTTTACTCCGCCCTTGACTACTGTGGCCAAACTCACTCACCAAGTCACAAATTTGGGCTTCAACACTTTCCATCTCACCTCAGATTCTTTCAATTACAAAACCAAGAAAACAAAGGGAATCCATGCTTGCATCCAGACGAACAAGGCGGCATATTACCCAGGGCCTTATCGCCGCTTTAGCGGGAATTCTTCCCGCTAAAGCGGTGATAATTGTATTGCCCTATTACCTAGCTGTCGCTAACACCAGTTAGCGACAGCTAGTAGGAGATAGCGATCATCTTGGGGCCCACTTTGCATGTCAGCGACATTTATCGCTAATGACATGCAAAGTGGGCGTGCCAAGATGTTAGCGACTGTAAACAGTCGCTAACATCGCTATCTCCTATTACCTACAAAGGCGAACTTTTGGAAATATTCGCGCTAAGCGTGAATATCTCCAAAATCTAACGCCTGCCCAGAGTAGTTCTTAGCCATGTTATCCAATGGTAGGTGGATAACATGGCTTAGAGCATTAGCTCGGTAATGCATGAATATCACTGACTTTTCAGCGATATTCATGCATTACGGACAATTTTTATCGCTTTTGAGATAAACCTTGATAATAGCAAGGTTTATCTGCGATAAAAATCGGCGGAACTCGGCGATAATAATATTGCCGCTAACCGTGTTAAGCGATAAATATCGCATAATCTTGGTAATATGCCCCAAGGACCGCTACAGAGGGGTGGACGGTTGAATCAGTGGAACCAGTCAGGGAGACTTTTTACCTCTTCGGGTGGGATGGAAAATAAAACCATGATCTTGTACCAAAAGCCGAAGGTTGAATGAGTTCATTTCGTTATTTGTGTAGCTCTGGCATTGGTACGTTTTTATTTTAGATATATCTACATTCCTAATGTGAACTGCACACCAGTACACTTTCAGAAATAAACTTTATGTTCAATTAAGTATTTACCACACTAAGCTACTTATTCGAGAAATATCTAAACGCGTCATTTGTCATAAGGAACATATGTCTGATTCCACCATCTGTCTAAAAGGAACGAAGCGAATAATCAATATAAAAGACCGATTGAGCAGCATAACACATTGTGTACTGTACATTTCGTCTTGAACACAAATGCCTTTCCTAATTCTGCAGCCAACTAGACAGAAGCTGCGGCTTTGACTAATATACCTGCCAGTCTAACTCCTCTAGAACTTCACAGTTTCTCTTTTGCATGCGCATGCTGCATTCATGTGCACTGACCTATTGGTGGAATATAGGACCGTCACAGCGCATTATGGGGAAACCATACCAACATAAACTAGTCTACTAGCAAATATAAAACTAGCAAAGTGAAAACAATATTTCAGGCTTTGAGAATCTTGCTATGAATTTTTTTTGTACAAAGAAATGCAACAAGCAAACAAACTGACAAAAATATCAAAGCAAAGAAGTGGCTCAGCACCTCAGGTACACCAGCCCTGACCCTGAAGATCATTCTTTTTTAGACAGCTGTGCAAATTTGATCAGGTAAACTGCATCCCTTGCATGCATGATAGCTAATGGGAAAGGGCTTGATCCATTGATCATGTTTCTATGTAGTGGTGGTGTCAAAGTTCTTTTTGATGTGCAATTTTGGATGACAAATTACTTATATGAATTAATAATTTTAGTGATGCATATAATCGTAACCAATGAACTAATAATGATGTGCATGACACAATTTGATTATTTTGTTTTGAAGGCCTGAGGCTTGTTTAAAGGGTACTTAAGTGGGTGGCACAAACAGTGCTGTAGGCCCACTAATAGCATTTAATTTACAGGTACAGGCAGTACCACTTTACTAAGGACTTACAAGTACAATAAATGTACCAATTTGGTATAAGCCAATGTTACCATGTATTAGGGAGAGAGCACAATCACTTTGGCACGTCCTAAGGCCAGCAAAATTGAAGGCAGCAAAAACAGGAGGAGTGCAGGCAAAATTGTGGGGAAAACACATAGTGCAAGTGATTCAGAGGTAGGGAAACATTTGGTAATAGAATTCCCTTTGATGGAAGTACATGGAGGGAATTTGGTGCATGTTTCTTGGACTATGGTTATTTATATGCTTTTAAACATATCGAGAAGGTTCAGCAAAGTGGTTGGATGAAATCCACAAGTTGACAAACATTTACCTATGTAGTGGACTTATTTAATTATGTTATTTGAGATCTTAGTACCTGGGGATTTATAGATGGAATATTGTTGGATGGCCAATACAAGAACCAGCTCCATGCACCCGGAACTGTGATTGTAGACAAACGAAATTCAGTGATTGAGTATTTGAAAAAGTGATTTCTAAAAAGGGATGTAAATTGGGAGAAGCTCTTGAGAGTGACACAGGAGCCTGAGGATTCAGTGCATTCCTTTTATGAGAGGCTAATGCAGGTTATTAAAAACGTAGAGTAACAAATCCAAAGAAAGATGGAGTTAGTGATATGTTTCTGCTTTCATGAATGAATTAGGATTAGAGATTAGTAATCCTATTTAACAGAGGGAATTGTTTTGGTTGATGAAGGGTACTGATAACATCTTGCAGTTTAATTAACCCCTTCCGTGCTCCCCAGTGCTGCGCACGACCAACGGCCGACGCAGCCCCACCCACCCTTTAGAACGCCTGCACCACAGCGGAAAAAAACGTCATGGTTAAGGCGTTAATCATGACGAATGTAAACAGATGGTACCAGCAGATGAACAACATTTAGTAAATGGTTTTAAGGATAATGTTTATACAAAAATGATTAATCTAATCTCCTTTGCAAAGAGGCTTCAAACTAGACAAACAATTTGAATTTCACCAAAAGGCGAGAAAGGAATAAAACTATAAAGCAACTAGAATTTTTGGCAATTATGTACATATACCCCTGGTTTTGAGGATTGGTGTGCAACTTTCTTTTTTGTCCTGAGACTCTGTATATTATTTTGAGACTTTCCTTTACTCCTTAGGATGCTGTGAGTACTCTTTATGAGTTTGACACTTTAAATCTATCTAAATGTATTTGCCTACACAGGGATTTTCCTATGGTTTGCCATTCTGTATTTTTGTATCTGAGTCTTCATGGCAGATTTTTGCATTCTGCATCGTTCTTATCAACAGTCCAGTACAGTTCTTTCAGTATCAATCCATAGCTACCCCTCTTTGCAAAAAAATCCAAGCTGTAGGGATCAGCAATAAACAAATTAATAATAAAGTTAGAGCAGATGTGCCACTTGAAATAGGTCAAATGAGGATTAAACATTAATTTATATTGTGTCACGTATGTCCTGTGAATTTACTCAAAAGGGACCTTCTTTGCTAAATGAATTGTGAGATATATTGCATACCGGATTATAAGCAATTCAAACAAAAGATGAAGTTCAGTCTTTAAACAATTCATAAGATACCAGGGTTGTCTAGTACCAAGTTTTGCAAAAGAAGATCTACCATTGGATTTAAGACATAGGGCTTGTTTTAGATTTTGGCTGATGGGTTACTCTATCACAACGGTGACAGATATCCCATTGCCACAATGAAGACATTAAGAAAATGAGTACATGCTATGCATGTACTTACCTTCCTACATCAGTGGGGGATTTTAACATATGCACAGTTAGAGATTTCATACTCACCACCATGAAATGTTGTCATCGTTATTTTCAATCACAAGGAATTTCTCCATATCTGGCTGATTGTAATGTGTCTTTAGAGAATCTGTTTATTAATGATAATAATAAAATAATTAAATATGATGAGTATTTTGGGGTGATTGCACAAAACAAATATGATAGTAATTTAAACAGAGGTCATTCAAGTTTATTTAATAATGAGAATGTAATTATATTAGAGAATATACTGAAAAAGGAGTGACAATAAGGAGAAATCTAGAAGAGAAGAAGATTTCTTTGGCGGAAGTAAAAGAAGAAGATGTATTTAGGTGTTCGGGATTATATCCCAGATTAAAAAAGGATCAGGTAAGAAAAGGCGAAATGTGTGTGGTGAGAGGTAGTTCTGAGGTGGAGGAAAAAGTAGAGTTTGTAGGTGAAGGTGTGTCACAAATCTAATAAAGTTTTTTCTGGAGAGTAATGTATTATGAGGGGAAATTATTATGTTTGTGGAAAGACTTCTTATTTTAACCTACCAAGAAATTGGTGAGTTCATGCTACTTGGCTTTGGCTCTCCCAGAATTTATCATGTGGATGAGTTGGAGGAAAACATAGTTCAAGAAGAATGAAACTAAGTTTTGTATAAGTGGTCCTCCAATGGGTATAGCCATGAATAATGTGAAGATTAGAAAATTGATGCAGGAGTAGATAGGCTTGCTGTAGATACAGCAGGGTCTTTTAAGCTACTGAGTGTAGACATGGTGATCATTTGGAACCATCTTGCCTTAGATATTCTTTTCGTAAAATAAGGTTCATTTTGTAAGGCAATTAAAGCTAAGAGTTGTTATACTTAAATTTCAGATTATAGTAGAGCACATTTTTATTCATTACTAACATCACTCATTTGATTTATGAGATTAGATTATTGGAGAAACCAGGATTATAGAATACTGTAGGCTGATGGATAAGGGAGTTAGGAAGTCATTTTGGTAGAGTAGGTGAAAGGTTAAACAATACTGGTGGTGGTGTTAATCAATCGTTTTTAACCTCCATAATAATTATTGTGATTTGTACAATTTATTGTATTAACATTATTAAAATGTATAATTAGTAAACATTGTAGTAGGAGTAAGATCAGCAATAACTTGAGGAAAGGGAAAACGTTAATGGATGTGGAAATGGAGAACTACAAGAATTGAGTGCATGAGCAATTAAAGTAAATGGAGGGGAAGGTTCAAGTATCTAATAAGATGAAGATTTCAACAAACTAATGCCTGGACAATATGATTATTATGGTTTTATGATTATTAAAAAACAATCAGAGTGTGGAGTTGTCAACGTATTTTTTCTGATGTTCAATTTTGCATTGCAAAATATTTGTCTGCATTATTAATTTAATGATGCATATAGTTGTAACTGATGAATTAATGATGCTGCACTTGAAACATGTTTTGTATTTTGTTTATCAGTGGGAATAATAATGTAGGGTATTTATGTCAAATTTTCATGTGAGACACCATTTATTGAAAATGGAGGTAGTTTCTGGTGTTAGTTCATCTTGCTCCTGTCATTCCCTCTCCCAATGAGTGACCAACTGCAAGTCATCGCTAATTATACTAGAAAGCATGTATTATGAATGAAGCTTTCCATTGTGTAACTGATCTATCACTTTGAAGGATTTCCACTGCAAGTTCCAATGAAGGCATGCAGAATAACATAATGTTATGAACTAATGTTTAAGAAATCCTTCATATTAGGTTGTATATCTCCACAGTGAAATTGCTGAGGAAAAAAGTGGAAGATTTCTCTTACCTCAAGAAATGGGTTAGGGCTAAGAAACATTAATATTTACATGATTGTTTTTATTTGTCAATACGACATAACCATGATCATAACATATTGGATTTGCAGTTTTTATTAATTGTTATGCATGATTTTTGTACATATACCCCTGGTTTTGAGGATTGGTGTGCAACTTTCTTTTTTTGTCCTGAGACTCTGTATATTATTTTGAGACTTTCCTTTACTCCTTAGGATGCTGTGAGTACTCTTTATGAGTTTGACACTTTAAATCTATCTAAAGGTATTTGCCTACACAGGGATTTTCCTATGGTTTGCCATTCTGTATTTTTGTATCTGAGTCTTTATGGCATTATTTTGCATTTCTCTGCATCGTTTTTATCAACAGTCCAGTACAGTTCTTTCTGTATCAATCCATCGCTACCCCTCTTTGCATAAAAATCCAAGCTGTAGGAATCAGCAATAAACAAATTAATAATAAACTTAGAGCAGATGTGCCACTTGAAATAGGTCAAATGAGGATCAAACATTAATTTATATTGTGTCACTTATGTCCTGTGAATTTACTCAGAAGGGACCTTCTTTGCTAAATGAATTGGGAGATATATTGCATACCGAGTGTAAACAATTCAAACAAAAGATGAAGTTCAGTCTTTTAAGATACCAGGGTTGTCTAGTACCAAGTTTTGCAAAAGAAGATCTACCCTTGGATTTAAGACATAGGGCTTGTTTTAGATTTCGGCTGATGGGTTACTCTGTCACAACAGTGACAGATATCCCATTGCCACAATATACATCTCATGGGATATTATGGGACTTATATTTCGGCATATATTTTATCCGGCACCTTTGTAACAGAGCAACCTGTCCGCCAAAATCTAAACCAGCCCTTACTGTCAAAGAAGAGGTATGGGCCTATACTGGCTAAGAGACTGGAGCAGAACCAGGAAAAATAAAGATAAAACCAGATGCAATATTACTTACAACTAGGAGGTACAGACTCTCAAAAGAGGCAGAGGAAGGAATGAAGCCAGTAATTGAGAAAGTGATTAAGCTGGGAATTCTCCAAGAAGTTATTGGTAGTCCATGCAATTCTCCAGTATTTGAAATTAAAAAGGCAAATTGCAAATGGATAATCATAGAGGATTTCTGAGAGATAAATAAAATTGTGGTTTCTTGTTGTCAGGTTGTACTGAATGCAGTGATATTGATTCAAATTCCATCAGAATAGTACGTAGTCATTGACCTATGCCAATAATTCTTTACTATTTCACTACTTGAGGATTCCAAGTTCCTCTTGGCATTTTGATTTTTTAATAAAGATCTTGTGTGGTGCAGAATCCCACAAGGGTATACTGAGAGTCCTTCACTTTTCACCCAAACATTAAAGCAATATTTGGAGGGTCTAAAATTCCCATGTAATTCAGTACTAGTTCTATATTTTAATGACATGCAAATAGCATCCAACACAAAAAAAGACTATAAAATGGAAGTAATTGCTTTATTAAACCACTTGCCTGAAAAATGGCATAAAGTCTCCCCAACTAAAATGCTGTATTGCGAAAAAGACATAGTTTTTGAAGTGTTCAACCCCCAGACGTATGTCAACAATTCCCTTTCAATCACTAAATAACATCTTTCTGTAACATTTAAAGTGAGGGAGGCGAAAGCCACATTCCATTCATCTTTACCTGCACATTGAGACAAAACACAACCTAGTCCATATGGACTGGCATCAACAGTAAGTATACAAGTTTTACTAATACAACAGGGTTTGAGAGTGGGAGCAGAAATCATTTCCGCCTTGATGTTTTCAAAAGCTTCCTGTTGTTTTTCACCCCAAACAAACTCAGTATTTCTCTTCATCAAGGGCCATATGTATCAACATTCCGTTTTGTGATTCCTAAATAGAGATTTTTAAGGAATCGCTATTTAGAAATCGCAAAATGGTATCTATGTAGGAAATCGCTTCTTTTTAGCGATTCCTTCAAATTCCTTAATTGTGATTAGCAAATTGCTAATCGCAATTAAGGAATAATTTCCCATTCATTTCTATGGGCCAGGAGGCCCATAGGAATGAATGGGAAATTTGGGGTTCTCAATTTGCTAATCGCAAATTGTGAATATTTTCAAGGGTGCAGGGGTGTCTCAAGAACACCCTGCTGCACCCCTGAAAATGACATGTGTGCGCATATGGCGCACATACATGCCCTAAGGGCATGTATGAGCGTCACATGGCACCTTTTGATGTTTAAAAAAATGCTTTTTTAAAAGAATTCGCAACTTACCACCAACTAGAAGTTGGTGGTAATTTGCGATTCCTTAATGGCATTTTGGAATGTTTTTTCCTTGATACATTGCATTTAAGGAATCGCAAAATTTTCAATTCCTTAAATGCCATCGCAAAATAAGGAATGGCAAATTTAGCGATTTCTTATTTTGCACCAAAACATGTTTCATACACACCATTTGGCGAAAATGGGTTCGCAAACACCGGAATTCTGCGAATTTTGGCATTTGCGAACCCATTTTGCTTTGATACATATGGCCCCAATTCTCTTAAAGGTTCCATTTTAGTAGCAAAATTCTATATAATCTTACTATAGTACTCGCAGAGACCTGAGCAAGAGAGAAGTTTGTCTTCAGAGTCAAGGGCAGGTGCCTTGAGAATAGCATCAACAAGAGATTTTTTGGGAACAACTCCTTCCTTAGATAGCGTGTGTCCAAGATATTCAACAGATTCTTGAAACAGTTTACACTTGTTCCTCTTCAAGAGAAGTCCATATTCTTTGAGAATCGTACATACTTTTTTAAGATGTTCTGCATGAGTTACTTTGTTAGGTGAGTAAATAAAAATATTATCTTGGAAACATTTTACACACAACTGCATCTCCTTAAAACAATGACACATAGACCTCTGAAACACTGAAGCCGCAGATGCCCAACCGAAAGGCATCCTCTTGAATTGGAAAAGACCATGTGGTGTAATGAAAGCAGTCATGTGACAAGACTCTTTGGCTAATTCAATTTGATGATATGGGGATCTAAGGTCCAAAGTGGAGAAAACTGTGGCACCCCCTAACATGCTCACCACCCCGTTAATATTGGGCAGGGGGTGGCAATCAATCAAAATATTAGCATTAAGAGCACGAAGGTCTATGCACAGTCTCAAAGATTTGTCTGGTTTGCGTGTTAAGACAATCAGAGAAACCCACTCCGAGAACTCCACTTCTTCGATAACACCCTCATCTAACATTCCCTTCAAAGTCTTGTCAGTTGCATCCCTTGCATTAATGGGTGCATTTCTGAGTTTCTGTTTTACAGGAGACGCTCCTTGCTTAAGTTTAATTTCATGAGTGAAACCTTTAAGCTTCCCTAATGTTTCTGAAAAGACTTCAGGAAAATCTTTCTCAATTATTTCAAAACCAATCCCTTCTTCAATAACCTTGACAGGTTATTTTCTACAGGGATTTACAATAATCCCTAACCTCCATTGGTCTCTCCAACCTAAAACATTAACACCTTTTCTTGCTACATAAACTTTCTTAAAAGCTGATCTTCTCTTGAACTGAATCTGAAGCAACATATCCCCTGAGATCAATAGTAGTTCCATCAAAACTTTGAGCTATGATGTCTGGAGGACACAAATCCTTCACAGACATGACCCTACTGAACTTTTTAATAAAATAATCACCTGCAATGATAGTCCACGGCGATCCTGAATCAGCCATGAGTTCTAAAACTTAATTTAAGAACTTAACTTCATACCTTGGGTGAACATAAAGTTTCCTCGAGAGAACATACTTCAATAATAGATACTTCAATACCTGTTTCACTGACAAGATGACCATCTGAGGAATTGGTACATCTTACACAGGAAATCTCATTGGTTCTAGCAGTAACATTCTTATCTATAATAATAGTTGTTTTACGGTCATCTCTGCAAGCTTTGGCAAAACGCCCTATTCTTCCACACTTGATACACTCCTTCCCTATAGTAGGACAACATTTGAACGATGCTGCATGGTTTGTACTTCCACATCTGAAACATATAACAGATTTGTTATCCCTATTACTTTGGTGGGAAGTCTTTGTGAAGTGAGTTTTTTTTTCACAACCCAAACTTCATCTATGTATTTGTTACTCCTATCACCTTTGGCACTGACCTCCGCTATAGTGTCATGCATATCAGGATTTCCTAGTACCCCTAATTGCCCTTGGGTTTTCTTAATTTTAACATTTACAATTATTTGGTCCCTATTCATTTCATCTGCTAAATTGCCAAAATTGCATGAAACCACAAGAGTCCTAAGTGCAGTTAAAAATCATCAGACGTTTCAGAATCCCTTTGGGTTCTAGTATAAAACGTATACCTGTTGAAAGCTATACTCGTCATGGGCTTAAAACGTGTTTCCATGCGTAAAAGGGCTTCTTCAAAGATGCTAAATTCTCCTGGCACTGCAGGTAAAGTTCTAAAAACAGCTTGTCCCTCAGATGCTAAGCAATGTAGTTGAATACTTTTTTCTTTCATTACCCATCCTATCTCCGTCAATAGCTTTCATGTACGTTAAAAATTCTTCTTTACATCTTAACCAGGGATTGGGAGGATCGCCCTTTGATTGGAGAAATTTAGTAGGCAGTTCAAATTGCATGGTAATATAAACACTTAATAAAGTATGTTAAAATATAAATAGCACAGCACTATATTACATAAGTTGTGTGCAACAGTGTTATGGAATTGGGTAAACTGATATAGCAACAAAAAAATCAATGAGGAGTGAAAATAAAAGTAGAAAGCTGTGCACAACAGCGTGATGTGCAGACAATTAGAGATAATAGCCGGTATGAACTTTGTAGGAATGTACATTGATGTTCAAAAGTTACACCTAGAGTAAAGTGTTACTACAAAATATTTATAAATGTTTAACTGCGCATCAGTGTGTGACTAACGTCACAAAATACTTTTTAAATTTATGTGCGCAACAATGCGCATCGGAGATGAACAAATAAAAAGGTAAAGTGTGCACAGCCGTGCACATCAGCGATGCGAAGGATACACTCCAAAGAGGTGAGTTAAGTAGTGCGCATCTACGAAAGCGCATCCAGGAAATCAAAATGGCTGCAGGGGTCACGCTCCGTGATGACTCGGTGGTGCTGAGGTCATGTTGCGCGTTGACGGGGGCACATCAGTACACCCGGAGATACCGTGTTGAAGATAGCAATATATCTCCACAGCAACAGTAAGAGGTTTGTTCCTACGCAAGAGAATTCCAATGAGATAAGCGTCACAGTGTCCAAGGTAAAGCGTGCTAGGCAACAGTGGAGAAGAATCGTCACAGAAAATAACGCATCTTACATTACCATGAAAACGCATGGGCATCCAAGTCGAGGTAACGGTAGGATGTTGAGCAATGCAGTAGTCAGAAATTCCTAAATAGTTTAAAATCCTTTCTTGAGTGCAGGAATCTCGTAGGAAATCCAAGAAAAATTGGTGATGAATAATATAATTATATTTTTCAAATGGAGATAAGGAATGTCAAATCCAAACATCAAAAGATGCTAATTTAAAAAATGTGTAAATTCCAAAATAAATTGTACCGCTCCTGTGCCCTCAGAAGTAGCAGGTACGATGTAACTCATCGCCAGTGTAGAAATCCTTAAAAAATTAGTCCATAAAGCCGACGTTTAATGGACAAGGCACAGTACTGCAACAGCAGAAGTCCAAGACAGAATTAATTGAAACACCATTCCAAATGAAGTCATAACAAACTGTATGGAAGGTCCTGAGATTAAAAGTATGCAGAATGAATAAAAGGTAAACATATAATTAAAAGGGAAAGGTATGGTAAAGTAACATGAAATGTAACAGAATCACCAAAAGGTTAGATGTGGATGATCCAAGCTTCCTAAGCGGGGAATATCAAATACATTTGTCCTGCAAGTAGTTCGGACTGTCATTGTGTAGAACCCTGACGGTCAAACATAACCAGTGCAGTTTAACCAATGCCTGTAAGGCGGATTGATATTTGGGGATTTCCAGAAGAAGCTGTGCTGATGCATTTTGCAGCATCTTTAGTGTGTCGAGGAATATATTTTGGATATTGAGGAAAAGGGCATTGCCGTAATCCAATTTGGATAAGGCCAGTGCCATTACTACATTTTTCAGAAGATCCAATAGGATCATAGGACATGTCTTCCTCATAATTCTCAGGATGAAGAAAATAAATAACACTAGGTTTAACTCAGAGGCAATGTGTAAATTATTTGTACAACACTTCAAACAGTAAAACAGTGAAAACACCAAACAAAAAGAATCCCAAACCAAGTTGAAAAAATAAAGCTGAATTTAATAAAGAAAATAAGACCAAAACAACAAAAATCGAATAAGTAGTATAAACTGCAATATAGTGCCTTAAAGCCTAAAGCACCAACTGTGGCTCTCTAGCTGCTTTGGACAGGGTCAGAGTCAAAAGTTCAAGCCAACTACAATGGAGCACAGATCGGATAAAGTACAAGATTAGTCCCACTGAAGGTTTACCGTCTCAAGTTTTGAGTCCCGTTTGCGTGAAAGAAAGTCACCGGGAGCAAGCAGAGCATCTCTGGTGGTGATGGGCGTGGTGCAAGGAGCAGGTGTTTGGGTGGTTAGGCTAGTACTTTACATTGCCGGGCCTCTGCAGGCGATTAATACTTCCTGGGTGAAGAGACAGGCTTGAGGCAGCTTGCGCTGATTGAGAAGCAAGCAATGCTTTTCTGGTGTGAAGGGCCCAGTCGGGTTCGCTAAGAGCACAAAAGCTCAAGGTTAGGAGCTCAAGAGCCACACCAAGGGTCAAGGGCCTCAGAGGCACCCTTTGGGGGTCAGAAACCTGCTGAGAATGGGTTCAGGACTTGTTGGGGATCCTTTTATTTCCGTGAGCTCAGATCAGCAGGCCAGCAGACTAGCCCTTTGAGTCAATCTGGGTTCTGGGCTCAAGATGTGTTGCAGGTCCATTTCTTCTTCCCCAGGTAAGAGGGCAGCAAGCATCAGGTCAGCACAGCAAGGCAGCAACTCCTTCAAAGTAGTAGTCCAACAGAGTGCAGTCCTTTCAGCAGCGCAGCAGTCCTTCTTCCTGGCAAAGTATTCACAGGTCCGGAAGTGTACTTAAATAGTGGTGTCTAAGGTCCTTTGCTTATACACAGGTGTGCCTTAGAAGTCTGAAGAAGCTTCTAGAGGCATGCCTTTGAAGTTTATAACATCTCTGCCTTCTCCGCCCTGGCACCAGTCTTACTACAAGGGGTATTTAGCCCTTTGTGTGGAGACAGGATGCAGCCTATTCAGGTGTAGGTGAGGCTGGGCCCAACTCCTCCCTCTCATCCTGGCAGTAATAGCCCATACAGTCACACCTAATCTCCCTATATGTGTGGCTGTCTATGCCAACTCCACCCAGTCATGTGACCAGAGACAGGCTGCAGGCACCAAATGGCTTAGGCAAAAAAATGCCAACTTCATAAAAGTTGCATTTTCAGAATTGTAATTTAAAACTTCACCATTATTTAGGATTTTAATTTAGAATTCCAGAGACACCAACTATGAACCATTTATATTTTCCCATATGGAAATTACACTTATAAAATGTAACAAGGCGACTCCAATGTTATCCTATAGGAGAAATAGGTCTTGCAGTAGTGAAAAATGAATTGAGTTTTTAACTACCAGACCATGTAAAACTTAAAGTGCATTGGAGTGGAGTGGTGTGGCTCACTGGTTAGAGGCGGCAGACCCGTAAGCAGAGAACGGCCCGGGACCAGGGTTCAATTCCTGACGCGGCAGGGTTGTGGTCCAGGGTCAAAACGGACTTGATAATTCTTGCCTCGGTGCCTACTCTAACGAGGGAACACACTCGGCAACTCTGGGCATTAAGCTTGCCTCATCTCCACAACGGCCCCCCACAGACGCTGGGGATGCCTGGTTTCACCTTAGAGATACCCAGAAAGGGACCATCTCACAGGGAAAGTCAGGACGGGTTCCCCAGCGGTCTTCAGCGCCAGGATGCTCCATGGAGTCGCAGTGCGCTTTACAAGTACACCCACATTTACATTTACATTTCCTATCTTTTAAATACATTGCACACTGCCCTCTGGGCTTCCCACCGGCTTTTTCATGGGAAGCAAGTTAAAAGAAATACAAAGAAACACTTGCAAGACATTTTGGGGCCCTCCCTCTCCTGAGCTATGCACAAATAAACAATGGCTCAGTCGCTCTCGCCTGCGGCCTTGCCATTTATGCCTTTTGTGTTTTTTAGCGTTGTCTCCATCCCACCCAGAACATCTACACTTGCAAAGGTCACTGGATGATTGAATGTAGAACCCAAAGGCCCCCTTGACCCTGTGATCTTCCTGCACTGAGCAACTCTGCTAATTGTAAACAAAGGAACACCTGAGTAAAAAAACTATGGTTAAAGTGGTGGCAAATTATCAGTTTTTAGATGTCCCTGAATTGAGTACAGATTGTATTCTTGTAATATGCTTGTTGTGGATCAAGAAATTGACTCTACAGTAAAGTTCATGTCATCAACCAAACTCTATCTTCCCAATAACCTAGAACAACGTTGGGATATTAAAATGTGTGCTGCATTAAGCAGCACACATAGAAGTCACAACATGCCATTTAAAGAGTATTTATGTGCAGGAAGGGAGAATTTCCTGTACATATACAATCTTCCCATCAACGCAGATACCCTTTCACTACGCTGCAAGGGTGTCTGCATTGGTACTAGGCTGCTAGATTTAGCACCAGCGCAGAGATATACGCAGGGCTGCATGATATTGTTGTAAATAATTTGGCGGAGTGCGGCTTTAAACCAGGAAGGCTAATGCCGTACTCCCTCACTTCTTAGTAAATATTCCCCCATGTATTATGTTGCAATATAACTGTATCCGTCCATCTTTTTTACAGTTTGGCAATGAGCAGACGTAGCTACGCCCTCTGCTATAGTGGCTATTGTTCTGTTGCGATCTGGGTGTTCCCAACACATGAGGATTGGAGGGGTGTAATGAGTAAAACCCCTCGCACGGAAACGCTTGTGGTTCCAGCGAACATGTGAAAGGGGTCTGTTAATAAAAGAGAAGCCCAGAATTCATGGTCGCTCAAGCACTATGCCTTTCCCTTGTGCATGGTATTTTTTGGTTGGTTTGGAATACTCGGCATTGCAAGGCTTACACATAGGCCCCAAACACAGGGGCCGATATCTAACAGTTGTGTTTCTGTCATTGGGATTTTCTCTTCCCTGTGCAAACTGTCTGCTGATGTATGTTTCACTGAGTTTTTCACTTACTGTGCACCCAGAATTGCCTGCTGCCCAGGACGATACGATTTCAAAAAGTATGTGGTGATGGACAGAGTATCTGAGTTAATCAGAACACTCCTACCCAGTCAACAGATCAGGGCTTGATCAATCACCATTTTTTAGCTCACTGCACCATCCCAGCTCAGAACCTGGCTATATGCAAATTAGTCTGTCCCTGGCCCAGTGCATCATGGGAACAGGGCAGACCAAACTACCAAGCCAATTCTTCACTGGAAAGGAAACAAGCTTCCGGGGACCGGTTTCTGGCATTACAGCCGTCTTCGGCCCGGCTTGCTTGAATCCTGATGGTGCAATGAGCAAGGGACTCATGTCTGAGCATACCCTTCCACACTCATGGTGGCCAAAATAATTTCAAAAAGGGGGTGGTGATGGACAGAGTATCTGAGTTAATCAGAACACTCCTACCCAGTCAACAGATCAGGGCTTGATCCATCACCGTTTTTTAGCTCACTGCACCATCCCAGCTCAGAACCTGGCTATATGCAAATTAGTCTGTCCCTGGCCCAGTGCATCATGGGAACAGGGCAGACCAAACTACCAAGCCAATTCTTCACTGGAAAGGAAACAATCTTCCGGGGACCGGTTTCTGGCATTACAGCCGTCTACGGCCCGGCTTGCTTGAATCCTGATGGTGCAATGAGCAAGGGACTCATGTCTGAGCATACCCTTCCACACTCATGGTGGCCAAAATAATTTCAAAAAGAGGGTGGTGATGGACAGAGTATCTGAGTTAATCAGAACACTCCTACCCAGTCAACAGATCAGGGCTTGATCCATCACCGTTTTTTAGCTCACTGCACCATCCCAGCTCAGAACCTGGCTATATGCAAATTAGTCTGTCCCTGGCCCAGTGCATCATGGGAACAGGGCAGACCAAACTACCAAGCCAATTCTTCACTGGAAAGGAAACAAGCTTCCGGGGACCGGTTTCTGGCATTACAGCCGTCTTCGGCCCGGCTTGCTTGAATCCTGATGGTGCAATGAGCAAGGGACTCATGTCTGAGCATACCCTTCCACACTCATGGTGGCCAAAATAATTTCAAAAAGGGGGTGGTGATGGACAGAGTATCTGAGTTAATCAGAACACTCCTACCCAGTCAACAGATCAGGGCTTGATCCATCACCGTTTTTTAGCTCACTGCACCATCCCAGCTCAGAACCTGGCTATATGCAAATTAGTCTGTCCCTGGCCCAGTGCATCATGGGAACAGGGCAGACCAAACTACCAAGCCAATTCTTCACTGGAAAGGAAACAAGCTTCCGGGGACCGGTTTCTGGCATTACAGCCGTCATCGGCCCGGCTTGCTTGAATCCTGATGGTCCAATGAGCAAGGGACTCATGTCTGAGCATACCCTTCCACACTCATGGTGGCCAAAATAATTTCAAAAAGGGGGTGGTGATGGACAGAGTATCTGAGTTAATCAGAACACTCCTACCCAGTCAACAGATCAGGGCTTGATCCATCACCGTTTTTTAGCTCACTGCACCATCCCAGCTCAGAACCTGGCTATATGCAAATTAGTCTGTCCCTGGCCCAGTGCATCATGGGAACAGGGCAGACCAAACTACCAAGCCAATTCTTCACTGGAAAGGAAACAAGCTTCCGGGGACCGGTTTCTGGCATTACAGCCGTCTTCGGCCCGGCTTGCTTGAATCCTGATGGTGCAATGAGCAAGGGACTCATGTCTGAGCATACCCTTCCACACTCATGGTGGCCAAAATAATTTCAAAAAGGGGGTGGTGATGGACAGAGTATCTGAGTTAATCAGAACACTCCTACCCAGTCAACAGATCAGGGCTTGATCCATCACCGTTTTTTAGCTCACTGCACCATCCCAGCTCAGAACCTGGCTATATGCAAATTAGTCTGTCCCTGGCCCAGTGCATCATGGGAACAGGGCAGACCAAACTACCAAGCCAATTCTTCACTGGAAAGGAAACAAGCTTCCAGGGACCGGTTTCTGGAATTACAGCCGTCTTCGGCCCGGCTTGCTTGAATCCTGATGGTGCAATGAGCAAGGGACTCATGTCTGAGCATACCCTTCCACACTCATGGTGGCCAAAATAATTTCAAAAAGGGGGTGGTGATGGACAGAGTATCTGAGTTAATCAGAACACTCCTACCCAGTCAACAGATCAGGGCTTGATCCATCACCGTTTTTTAGCTCACTGCACCATCCCAGCTCAGAACCTGGCTATATGCAAATTAGTCTGTCCCTGGCCCAGTGCATCATGGGAACAGGGCAGACCAAACTACAAGTCAATTCTTCACTGGAAAGGAAACAAGCTTCCGGGGACCGGTTTCTGGCATTACAGCCGTCATCGGCCCGGCTTGCTTGAATCCTGATGGTGCAATGAGCAAGGGACTCATTTCTGAGCATACCCTTCCACACTCATGGTGGCCAAAATAATTTCAAAAAGGGGGTGGTGATGGACAGAGTATCTGAGTTAATCAGAACACTCCTACCCAGTCAACAGAACAGGGCTTGATCCATCACCGTTTTTTAGCTCACTGCACCATCCCAGCTCAGAACCTGGCTATATGCAAATTAGTCTGTCCCTGGCCCAGTGCATCATGGGAACAGGGCAGACCAAACTACCAAGCCAATTCTTCACTGGAAAGGAAACAAGCTTCCGGGGACCGGTTTCTGGCATTACAGCCGTCTTCGGCCCGGCTTGTTTGAATCCTGATGGTGCAATGAGCAAGGGACTCATGTCTGAGCATACCCTTCCACACTCATGGTGGCCAAAATAATTTCAAAAAGGGGGTGGTGATGGACAGAGTATCTGAGTTAATCAGAACACTCCTACCCAGTCAACAGATCAGGGCTTGATCCATCGCCATTTTTTAGCTCACTGCACCATCCCAGCTCAGAACCTGGCTATATGCAAATTAGTCTGTCCCTGGCCCAGTGCATCATGGGAACAGGGCAGACCAAACTACCAAGCCAATTCTTCACTGGAAAGGAAACAAGCTTCCGGGGACCGGTTTCTGGCATTACAGCCGTCATAGGCCCGGCTTGCTTGAATCCTGATGGTGCAATGAGCAAGGGACTCATGTCTGAGCATACCCTTCCACACTCATGGTGGCCAAAATAATTTCAAAAAGGGGGTGGTGATGGACAGAGTATCTGAGTTAATCAGAACACTCCTACCCAGTCAACAGATCAGGGCTTGATCCATCGCCATTTTTTAGCTCACTGCACCATCCCAGCTCAGAACCTGGCTATATGCAAATTAGTCTGTCCCTGGCCCAGTGCATCATGGGAACAGGGCAGACCAAACTACCAAGCCAATTCTTCACTGGAAAGGAAACAAGCTTCCGGGGACCGGTTTCTGGCATTACAGCCGTCATAGGCCCGGCTTGCTTGAATCCTGATGGTGCAATGAGCAAGGGACTCATGTCTGAGCATACCCTTCCACACTCATGGTGGCCAAAATAATTTCAAAAAGGGGGTGGTGATGGACAGAGTATCTGAGTTAATCAGAACACTCCTACCCAGTCAACAGATCAGGGCTTGATCCATCACCGTTTTTTAGCTCACTGCACCATCCCAGCTCAGAACCTGGCTATATGCAAATTAGTCTGTCCCTGGCCCAGTGCATCATGGGAACAGGGCAGACCAAACTACCAAGCCAATTCTTCACTGGAAAGGAAACAAGCTTCCAGGGACCGGTTTCTGGCATTACAGCCTTCATCGGCCCGGCTTGCTTGAATCCTGATGGTGCAATGAGCAAGGGACTCAGGTCTGAGCATACCCTTCCACACTCATGGTGGCCAAAATAATTTCAAAAAGGGGGTGGTGATGGACAGAGTATCTGAGTTAATCAGAACACTCCTACCCAGTGAACAGATCAGGGCTTGATCCATCACCGTTTTTTAGCTCACTGCACCATCCCAGCTCAGAACCTGGCTATATGCAAATTAGTCTGTCCCTGGCCCAGTGCATCATGGGAACAGGGCAGACCAAACTACCAAGCCAATTCTTCACTGGAAAGGAAACAAGCTTCCGGGGACCGGTTTGTGGCATTACAGCCGTCTTCGGCCCGGCTTGCTTGAATCCTGATGGTGCAATGAGCAAGGGACTCATGTCTGAGCATACCCTTCCACACTCATGGTGGCCAAAATAATTTCAAAAAGGGGGTAGTGATGGACAGAGTATCTGAGTTAATCAGAACACTCCTACCCAGTCAACAGATCAGGGCTTGATCCATCACCGTTTTTTAGCTCACTGCACCATCCCAGCTCAGAACCTGGCTATATGCAAATTAGTCTGTCCCTGGCCCAGTGCATCATGGGAACAGGGCAGACCAAACTACCAAGCCAATTCTTCACTGGAAAGGAAACAAGCTTCCGGGGACTGGTTTCTGGCATTACAGCCGTCTTTGGCCCGGCTTGCTTGAATCCTGATGGTGCAATGAGCAAGGGACTCATGTCTGAGCATACCCTTCCACACTCATGGTGGCCAAAATAATTTCAAAAAGGGGGTGGTGATGGACAGAGTATCTGAGTTAATCAGAACACTCCTACCCAGTCAACAGATCAGGGCTTGATCCATCACCGTTTTTTAGCTCACTGCACCATCCCAGCTCAGAACCTGGCTATATGCAAATTAGTCTGTCCCTGGCCCAGTTCATCATGGGAACAGGGCAGACCAAACTACCAAGCCAATTCTTCACTGGAAAGGAAACAAGCTTCTGGGGACCGGTTTCTGGCATTACAGCCGTCTTCGGCCCGGCTTGCTTTAATCCTGATGGTGCAATGAGCAAGGGACTCATGTCTGAGCATACCCTTCCACACTCATGGTGGCCAAAATAATTTCAAAAAGGGGGTGGTGATGGACAGAGTATCTGAGTTAATCAGAACACTCCTACCCAGTCAACAGATCAGGGCTTGATCCATCACCATTTTTTAGCTCACTGCACCATCCCAGCTCAGAACCTGGCTATATGCAAATTAGTCTGTCCCTGGCCCAGTGCATCATGGGAACAGGGCAGACCAAACTACCAAGCCAATTCTTCACTGGAAAGGAAACAAGCTTCCGGGGACCGGTTTCTGGCATTACAGCCTTCATCGGCCCGGCTTGCTTGAATCCTGATGGTGCAATGAGCAAGGGACTCAGGTCTGAGCATACCCTTCCACACTCATGGTGGCCAAAATAATTTCAATAAGGGGGTGGTGATGGACAGAGTATCTGAGTTAATCAGAACACTCCGACCCAGTCAACAGATCAGGGCTTGATCCATCACCGTTTTTTAGCTCACTGCACCATCCCAGCTCAGAACCTGGCTATATGCAAATTAGTCTGTCCCTGGCCCAGTGCATCATGGGAACAGGGCAGACCAAACTACCAAGCCAATTCTTCACTGGAAAGGAAACAAGCTTCCGGGGACCGGTTTCTGCCATTACAGCCGTCTTCGGCCCGGCTTGCTTGAATCCTGATGGTGCAATGAGCAAGGGACTCATGTCTGAGCATACCCTTCCACACTCATGGTGGCCAAAATAATTTCAAAAAGGGGGTGGTGATGGACAGGATATCTGAGTTAATCAGAACACTCCTACCCAGTCAACAGATCAGGGCTTGATCCATCACCGTTTTTTAGCTCACTGGACCATCCCAGCTCAGAACCTGGCTATATGCAAATTAGTCTGTCCCTGGCCCAGTGCATCATGGGAACAGGGCAGACCAAACTACCAAGCCAATTCTTCACTGGAAAGGAAACAAGCTTCCGGGGACCGGTTTCTGGCATTACAGCCGTCTTCGGCCCGGCTTGCTTGAATCCTGATGGTGCAATGAGCAAGGGACTCATGTCTGAGCATACCCTTCCACACTCATGGTGGCCAAAATAATTTCAAAAAGGGGGTGGTGATGGACAGAGTATCTGAGTTAATCAGAACACTCCTACCCAGTCAACAGATCAGGGCTTGATCCATCACCGTTTTTTAGCTCACTGCACCATCCCAGCTCAGAACCTGGCTATATGCAAATTAGTCTGTCCATGGCCCAGTTCATCATGGGAACAGGGCAGACCAAACTACCAAGCCAATTCTTCACTGGAAAGGAAACAAGCTTCTGGGGACCGGTTTCTGGCATTACAGCCGTCTTCGGCCCGGCTTGCTTTAATCCTGATGGTGCAATGAGCAAGGGACTCATGTCTGAGCATACCCTTCCACACTCATGGTGGCCAAAATAATTTCAAAAAGGGGGTGGTGATGGACAGAGTATCTGAGTTAATCAGAACACTCCTACCCAGTCAACAGATCAGGGCTTGATCCATCACCGTTTTTTAGCTCACTGCACCATCCCAGCTCAGAACCTGGCTATATGCAAATTAGTCTGTCCCTGGCCCAGTGCATCATGGGAACAGGGCAGACCAAACTACCAAGCCAATTCTTCACTGGAAAGGAAACAAGCTTCCGGGGACCGGTTTCTGGCATTACAGCCGTCTTCGGCCCGGCTTGCTTGAATCCTGATGGTGCAATGAGCAAGGGACTCATGTCTGAGCATACCCTTCCACACTCATGGTGGCCAAAATAATTTCAAAAAGGGGGTGGTGATGGACAGAGTATCTGAGTTAATCAGAACACTCCTACCCAGTCAACAGATCAGGGCTTGATCCATCATCGTTTTTTAGCTCACTGCACCATCCCAGCTCAGAACCTGGCTATATGCAAATTAGTCTGTATCTGGCCCAGTGCATCATGGGAACAGGGCAGACCAAACTACCAAGCCAATTCTTCACTGGAAAGGAAACAAGCTTCCGGGGACCGGTTTCTGGCATTACAGCCGTCTTCGGCCCGGCTTGCTTGAATCCTGATGGTGCAATGAGCAAGGGACTCATGTCTGAGCATACCCTTCCACACTCATGGTGGCCAAAATAATTTCAAAAAGGGGGTGGTGATGGACAGAGTATCTGAGTTAATCAGAACACTCCTACCCAGTCGACAGATTAGGGCTTGATCCATCACCGTTTTTTAGCTCACTGCACCATCCCAGCTCAGAACCTGGCTATATGCAAATTAGTCTGTCCCTGGCCCAGTGCATCATGGGAACAGGGCAGACCAAACTACCAAGCCAATTCTTCACTGGAAAGGAAACAAGCTTCCGGGGACCGGTTTCTGGCATTACAGCCGTCATCGGCCCGGCTTGCTTGAATCCTGATGGTGCAATGAGCAAGGGACTCATGTCTGAGCATACCCTTCCACACTCATGGTGGCCAAAATAATTTCAAAAAGGGGGTGGTGATGGACAGAGTATCTGAGTTAATCAGAACACTCCTACCCAGTCAACAGATCAGGGCTTGATCCATCACCGTTTTTTAGCTCACTGCACCATCCCAGCTCAGAACCTGGCTATATGCAAATTAGTCTGTCCCTGGCCCAGTGCATCATGGGAACAGGGCAGACCAAACTACCAAGCCAATTCTTCACTGGAAAGGAAACAAGCTTCCGGGGACCGGTTTCTGGCATTACAGCCGTCTTCGGCCCGGCTTGCTTGAATCCTGATAGTGCAATGAGCAAGGGACTCATGTCTGAGCATACCCTTCCACACTCATGGTGGCCAAAATAATTTCAAAAAGGGGGTGGTGATGGACAGAGTATCTGAGTTAATCAGAACACTCCTACCCAGTCAACAGATCAGGGCTTGATCCATCACCGTTTTTTAGCTCACTGCACCATCCCAGCTCAGAACCTGGCTATATGCAAATTAGTCTGTCCATGGCCCAGTTCATCATGGGAACAGGGCAGACCAAACTACCAAGCCAATTCTTCACTGGAAAGGAAACAAGCTTCCGGGGACCGGTTTCTGGCATTACAGCCATCTTCGGCCCGGCTTGCTTGAATCCTGATGGTGCAATGAGCAAGGGACTCATGTCTGAGCATACCCTTCCACACTCATGGTGGCCAAAATAATTTCAAAAAGGGGGTGGTGATGGACAGAGTATCTGAGTTAATCAGAACACTCCTACCCAGTCAACAGATTAGGGCTTGATCCATCACCGTTTTTTAGCTCACTGCACCATCCCAGCTCAGAACCTGGCTATATGCAAATTAGTCTGTCCCTGGCCCAGTGCATCATGGGAACAGGGCAGACCAAACTACCAAGCCAATTCTTCACTGGAAAGGAAACAAGCTTCCGGGGACCGGTTTCTGGCATTACAGCCGTCATCGGCCCGGCTTGCTTGAATCCTGATGGTGCAATGAGCAAGGGACTCATGTCTGAGCATACCCTTCCACACTCATGGTGGCCAAAATAATTTCAAAAAGGGGGTGGTGATGGACAGAGTATCTGAGTTAATCAGAACACTCCTACCCAGTCAACAGATCAGGGCTTGATCCATCACCGTTTTTTAGCTCACTGCACCATCCCAGCTCAGAACCTGGCTATATGCAAATTAGTCTGTCCCTGGCCCAGTGCATCATGGGAACAGGGCAGACCAAACTACCAAGCCAATTCTTCACTGGAAAGGAAACAAGCTTCCGGGGACCGGTTTCTGGCATTACAGCCGTCTTCGGCCCGGCTTGCTTGAATCCTGATAGTGCAATGAGCAAGGGACTCATGTCTGAGCATACCCTTCCACACTCATGGTGGCCAAAATAATTTCAAAAAGGGGGTGGTGATGGACAGAGTATCTGAGTTAATCAGAACACTCCTACCCAGTCAACAGATCAGGGCTTGATCCATCACCGTTTTTTAGCTCACTGCACCATCCCAGCTCAGAACCTGGCTATATGCAAATTAGTCTGTCCCTGGCCCAGTGCATCATGGGAACAGGGCAGACCAAACTAGCAAGCCAATTCTTCACTGGAAAGGAAACAAGCTTCCAGGGACCGGTTTCTGGAATTACAGCCGTCTTCGGCCCGGCTTGCTTGAATCCTGATGGTGCAATGAGCAAGGGACTCATGTCTGAGCATACCCTTCCACACTCATGGTGGCCAAAATAATTTCTAAAAGGGGGTGGTGATGGACAGAGTATCTGAGTTAATCAGAACACTCCTACCCAGTCAACAGATCAGGGCTTGATCCATCACCATTTTTTAGCTCACTGCACCATCCCAGCTCAGAACCTGGCTATATGCAAATTAGCCTGTCCCTGGCCCAGTGCATCATGGGAACAGGTCAGACCAAACTACCAAGCCAATTCTTCACTGGAAAGGAAACAAGCTTCCGGGGACTGGTTTCTGGCATTACAGCCGTCATAGGCCCGGCTTGCTTGAATCCTGATGGTGCAATGAGCAAGGGACTCATGTCTGCGCATACCCTTCCACACTCATGGTGGCCAAAATAATTTCAAAAAGGGGGTGGTGATGGACAGAGTATCTGAGTTAATCAGAACACTCCTACCCAGTCAACAGATCAGGCCTTGATCCATCACCGTTTTTTAGCTCACTGCACCATCCCAGCTCAGAACCTGGCTATATGCAAATTAGTCTGTCCCTGGCCCAGTGCATCATGGGAACAGGGCAGACCAAACTACCAAGCCAATTCTTCACTGGAAAGGAAACAAGCTTCCAGGGACCGGTTTCTGGCATTACAGCCTTCATCGGCCCGGCTTGCTTGAATCCTGATGGTGCAATGAGCAAGGGACTCATGTCTGAGCATACCCTTCCACACTCATGGTGGCCAAAATAATTTCAAAAAGGGGGTGGTGATGGACAGAGTATCTGAGTTAATCAGAACACTCCTACCCAGTCAACAGATCAGGGCTTGATCCATCACCGTTTTTTAGCTCACTGCACCATCCCAGCTCAGAACCTGGCTATATGCAAATTAGTCTGTCCCTGGCCCAGTGCATCATGGGAACAGGGCAGACCAAACTACCAAGCCAATTCTTCACTGGAAAGGAAACAAGCTTCCGGGGACCGGTTTCTGGCATTACAGCCGTCTTCGGCCCGGCTTGCTTGAATCCTGATGGTGCAATGAGCAAGGGACTCATGTCTGAGCATACCCTTCCACACTCATGGTGGCTAAAATAATTTCAAAAAGGGGGTGGTGATGGACAGAGTATCTGAGTTAATCAGAACACTCCTACCCAGTCAACAGATCAGGGCTTGATCCATCACCGTTTTTTAGCTCACTGCACCATCCCAGCTCAGAACCTGGCTATATGCAAATTAGTCTGTCCCTGGCCCAGTGCATCATGGGAACAGGGCAGACCAAACTACCAAGCCAATTCTTCACTGGAAAGGAAACAAGCTTCCAGGGACCGGTTTCTGGAATTACAGCCGTCTTCGGCCCGGCTTGCTTGAATCCTGATGGTGCAATGAGCAAGGGACTCATGTCTGAGCATACCCTTCCACACTCATGGTGGCCAAAATAATTTCAAAAAGGGGGTGGTGATGGACAGAGTATCTGAGTTAATCAGAACACTCCTACCCAGTCAACAGATCAGGGCTTGATCCATCACCGTTTTTTAGCTCACTGCACCATCCCAGCTCAGAACCTGGCTATATGCAAATTAGTCTGTCCCTGGCCCAGTGCATCATGGGAACAGGGCAGACCAAACTACCAAGCCAATTCTTCACTGGAAAGGAAACAAGCTTCCGGGGACCGGTTTCTGGCATTACAGCCGTCATCGGCCCGGCTTGCTTGAATCCTGATGGTGCAATGAGCAAGGGACTCATGTCTGAGCATACCCTTCCACACTCATGGTGGCCAAAATAATTTCAAAAAGGGGGTGGTGATGGACAGAGTATCTGAGTTAATCAGAACACTCCTACCCAGTCAACAGATCAGGGCTTGATCCATCACCGTTTTTTAGCTCACTGCACCATCCCAGCTCAGAACCTGGCTATATGCAAATTAGTCTGTCCCTGGCCCAGTGCATCATGGGAACAGGGCAGACCAAACTACCAAGCCAATTCTTCACTGGAAAGGAAACAAGCTTCCGGGGACCGGTTTCTGGCATTACAGCCGTCATAGGCCCGGCTTGCTTGAATCCTGATGGTGCAATAAGCAAGGGACTCATGTCTGAGCATACCCTTCCACACTCATGGTGGCCAAAATAATTTCAAAAAGGGGGTGGTGATGGACAGAGTATCTGAGTTAATCAGAACACTCCTACCCAGTCAACAGATCAGGGCTTGATCCATCACCGTTTTTTAGCTCACTGCACCATCCCAGCTCAGAACCTGGCTATATGCAAATTAGTCTGTCCCTGGCCCAGTGCATCATGGGAACAGGGCAGACCAAACTACCAAGCCAATTCTTCACTGGAAAGGAAACAAGCTTCCAGGGACCGGTTTCTGGCATTACAGCCTTCATCGGCCCGGCTTGCTTGAATCCTGATGGTGCAATGAGCAAGGGACTCATGTCTGAGCATACCCTTCCACACTCATGGTGGCCAAAATAATTTCAAAAAGGGGGTGGTGATGGACAGAGTATCTGAGTTAATCAGAACACTCCTACCCAGTCAACAGAACAGGGCTTGATCCATCACCAATTTTTAGCTCACTGCACCATCCCAGCTCAGAACCTGGCTATATGCAAATTAGTCTGTCCCTGGCCCAGTGCATCATGGGAACAGGGCAGACCAAACTACCAAGCCAATTCTTCACTGGAAAGGAAACAAGCTTCCGGGGACCGGTTTCTGGCATTACAGCCGTCATAGGCCCGGCTTGCTTGAATCCTGATGGTGCAATAAGCAAGGGACTCATGTCTGAGCATATCCTTCCACACTCATGGTGGCCAAAATAATTTCAAAAAGGGGGTGGTGATGGACAGAGTATCTGAGTTAATCAGAACACTCCTACCCAGTCAACAGATCAGGGCTTGATCCATCACCGTTTTTTAGCTCACTGCACCATCCCAGCTCAGAATCTGGCTATATGCAAATTAGTCTGTCCCTGGCCCAGTGCATCATGGGAACAGGGCAGACCAAACTACCAAGCCAATTCTTCACTGGAAAGGAAACAAGCTTCCAGGGACCGGTTTCTGGCATTACAGCCTTCATCGGCCCGGCTTGCTTGAATCCTGATGGTGCAATGAGCAAGGGACTCAGGTCTGAGCATACCCTTCCACACTCATGGTGGCCAAAATAATTTCAAAAAGGGGGTGGTGATGGACAGAGTATCTGAGTTAATCAGAACACTCCTACCCAGTCAACAGATCAGGGCTTGATCCATCACCGTTTTTTAGCTCACTGCACCATCCCAGCTCAGAACCTGGCTATATGCAAATTAGTCTGTCCCTGGCCCAGTGCATCATGGGAACAGGGCAGACCAAACTACCAAGCCAATTCTTCACTGGAAAGGAAACAAGCTTCCGGGGACCGGTTTCTGGCATTACAGCCGTCTTCGGCCCGGCTTGCTTGAATCCTGATGGTGCAATGAGCAAGGGACTCATGTCTGAGCATACCCTTCCACACTCATGGTGGCCAAAATAATTTCAAAAAGGGGGTGGTGATGGACAGAGTATCTGAGTTAATCAGAACACTCCTACCCAGTCAACAGATCAGGGCTTGATCCATCACCGTTTTTTAGCTCACTGCACCATCCCAGCTCAGAACCTGGCTATATGCAAATTAGTCTGTCCCTGGCCCAGTGCATCATGGGAACAGGGCAGACCAAACTACCAAGCCAATTCTTCACTGGAAAGGAAACAAGCTTCCGGGGACCGGTTTCTGGCATTACAGCCGTCTTCGGCCCGGCTTGCTTGAATCCTGATGGTGCAATGAGCAAGGGACTCATGTCTGAGCATACCCTTCCACACTCATGGTGGCCAAAATAATTTCAAAAAGGGGGTGGTGATGGACAGAGTATCTGAGTTAATCAGAACACTCCTACCCAGTCAACAGATCAGGGCTTGATCCATCACCGTTTTTTAGCTCACTGCACCATCCCAGCTCAGAACCTGGCTATATGCAAATTAGTCTGTCCCTGGCCCAGTTCATCATGGGAACAGGGCAGACCAAACTACCAAGCCAATTCTTCACTGGAAAGGAAACAAGCTTCTGGGGACCGGTTTCTGGCATTACAGCCGTCTTCGGCCCGGCTTGCTTTAATCCTGATGGTGCAATGAGCAAGGGACTCATGTCTGAGCATACCCTTCCACACTCATGGTGGCCAAAATAATTTCAAAAAGGGGGTGGTGATGGACAGAGTATCTGAGTTAATCAGAACACTCCTACCCAGTCAACAGATCAGGGCTTGATCCATCACCGTTTTTTAGCTCACTGCACCATCCCAGCTCAGAACCTGGCTATATGCAAATTAGTCTGTCCCTGGCCCAGTGCATCATGGGAACAGGGCAGACCAAACTACCAAGCCACTTCTTCACTGGAAAGGAAACAAGCTTCCGGGGACCGGTTTCTGGCATTACAGCCGTCTTCGGCCCGGCTTGCTCGAATCCTGATGGTGCAATGAGCAAGGGACTCATGTCTGAGCATACCCTTCCACACTCATGGTGGCCAAAATAATTTCAAAAAGGGGGTGGTGATGGACAGAGTATCTGAGTTAATCAGAACACTCCTACCCAGTCAACAGATCAGGGCTTGATCCATCATCGTTTTTTAGCTCACTGCACCATCCCAGCTCAGAACCTGGCTATATGCAAATTAGTCTGTCCCTGGCCCAGTGCATCTTGGGAACAGGGCAGACCAAACTACCAAGCCAATTCTTCACTGGAAAGGAAACAAGCTTCCGGGGACCGGTTTCTGGCATTACAGCCGTCAACGTTACTCTGCTTAATTCAGAGACTCTGTCCATCACCACCCCTAGTTGTAAATAATTTTGCCCAGGATGATACAACTTTCCTGGCTACTAGTAAGAGTGCCAGAGTGTTCCAATTTGGAGAGAAGAATGAAGGAGGCACAGCATGCATAAATGCATTAAATGGCAGAAGCATAGCACAGTCCAATGGTGCTGCATGGTGGCAGTGTGTCTTCTCGGTGACTTCCATGTGTGGGCGACTGCTGTGCCGAGGAACAGGCACTCAAATTTAGGGCTGCTTGTGTCACTGCACATGAGATCCCTGCAGCCATTATAGAACCTGCAAGCACTTTTCAAGTGAAATTGGGCAATGTAGATGTTTCATGATATTCCGACTGGCCATTTCTGCCAGATTTTTCCCAAACGTTCACCCTTCCCCCCTCCTAATTTTGCAGAATTCATTATGTTGGTATTGGGATTCTGTACACTGTACCACTGCTAATCAGTTTTAGAGTGCTTGTGCTCACTTAGAACATGGTACATTTAGCGTACGTCTGCTTGGCATATTTAATTTACGGATAATTCGCTAGTAAAGTGGTATATCAAATACCCAGGACCAGTAAATTAAATGCTACTAGTGAGCTTGCAGCACCTATTGCCCTACCCTCATAAGTAGCCCCCTAAAACATGTCCCAGACCTGCCATTTTCAAATCCCAATTTGACTTGGTAATATGACCTCCTTGCCAAGCCTTAAACTTCCATTTTATTGTATTTATCATCCCTAAGGTATGCCCTCTGTAACCTACAGTGCAGGATGCAATGTAATTACAAGGTTAGATATGTACTTTTAAAATTTTCTGGTAGTGAAAAAGTCATAAATACGTTTCTGTGTGGCCTGTCTGTCCATTAGAATAACAGTTGATTGCCTTATTACATTTAATAAGTACTAACTTTTGATTGGAGACAGGTAAGCATTTCGTGTTTGGGATCTGTGAGAAACTGGATTCCCTGGTTGAGATGGGTGAAACCCTACTCAAGCAGCAACCTGAGATGGGTGAAACCCTACACAAGCAGCAACCACAATTCATGTCAGATTGAGGCACAAGCAAAGAGGCTGGCAGCTGTGCAGCAAGGCTTTGTGGGACTTTGCATCACTCTGCATTGATTCTGATCAGACTGACAGCTCCACAGTGAGGTTTTGTGTCACTTGGTGTCACTTCAAGTCAGTTCCAATTGGGACCACAGCTGGGCTGGCAAAAGCACCTTCAGGACCACTTCCAAGCATCCAGGACTGGGGAGGCGCCACTTGCTAGGGCATGGCTTGCAGATGGCAGAGCCCAGGTGCTGTGTTCAAGGTTGTTGTTAGCCTGTTATGTCCCTGAGGCATCTAGTCAGGAGGTCAGCCAATGAGCCATCAGAGTCACACTGGGGTCTTGGGTTGAGAGTTGTAAGTTGAGTCCTTCTCAGCCGCGCACGAGGATAGCAGGTCAGCAAAGCAGGGTAGCAGACCTTCCAAGCAGCAGTCCAGCAGAGTGGGAGTCCTTTCAGCAGCACAGCATGCCATCTTCTTGAAAGAGAATCCACAGGCCCATAAATAGTATCAAGAATTAGGGGTAGATTTATCCATCTTACATGCAGTGCAGCAAGCTACCTTTTTGCACTCCTTGAAATGGAAAGGGCAGGAATATGTGGTATTCAACATTATAATTTTCCTTACCATCGCAACCTTTTGGCTACTATCGGCAAAGCAGGCCCCCTTGCGCCATGGTGCAAGGGAGTCTAGGTTGTACGCAGGGGTACACAGACAAAATATCGAGTTTTAAATTTCGATATACAATTATATCGAAGTTTAAATATCGAAGGGACATAATATAGAAGGTAAGTAATATCGACACTCTTAATATCGATATTAGTAATATCGAAGTTTTAAATATCGATGTCAGTAATATCGAAGTAAATAATTTCGATGTTACTAATATCGATTTTTAAATACATTTTGTGTATATTATATTGTATTTATTATGTTTAATAATTTATTTTTAATGTAATTTAATTAAATGTTGTCTTTTAGTACTGTAGCGGGTTGTGGGTTTATAGGGGAATAGGGTGGGAAGTAATTTAATTATGTTAAATTAATTATTAATTAGTAGGAATTATTAATTAATTAATTAAGAATTAATTGTAATTAATATTAATTAATTGATTAATTGATAAATATGTTCTGTAGCGGGTTATGGGTTTATAGGGGAATAGGGTGGGAAGTAATTTAATTATGTTAAATTAATTATTAATTAGTAGGAATTATTAATTATTTAATTGAGAATTCTTTTTAATTAATTTTAATTAATTGATTAATTGATAAATATGTTCTGTAGCGGGTTATGGGTTTATAGGGGAATAGGGTGGGAAGTAATTTAATTATGTAGAATTAATTATTAATTAGTAGGAAGCATACATTAATTGTTATTAATTGGTAAATAATTATAATTAATTGGTAATTAATTTTAAATAATTCATTAATTGATAAATGTGTTCTGTTGCGGGTTGTGTGTTTATAGGGGAATATGGTGGGAACTAATTTTAATGTAATTAAGTAATAATGAATTATTTTTTATAAGTATGTTATTTTAACCCCTACGCTATCCAACACTTTCCCTACTGTTGCACTCTCTGGAGTGGGAATAGTAATTTTTACCCCTACGCTATCCAACACTTTCCCTACTGTTGCACTCTCTGGAGTTGGAATAGTAATTGTTACCCCTACGCGATCCAACACTTTCCCTACTGTTGCACTCTCTGGAGTTGGAATAGTATTTGTTACCCCTACGCTATCCAACACTTTCCCTACTGTTGCACTCTCTGGAGTTGAAATAGTAATTGTTACCCCTACGCTATCCAACACTTTTCCTACTGTTGCACTCTCTGGAGTTGGGATTGTAATTTTTAATCCTACGCTATCCAACACTTTCCCTACTGTTGCACTCTCTGGAGTTGGAATAGTAATTGTTACCCCTACGCTATCCAACACTTTCCCTACTGTTGCACTCTCTGGAGTTGGAATAGTAATTGTTACCCCTACGCTATCCAACACTTTCCCTACTGTTGCACTCTCTGGAGTTGGAATAGTAATTGTTACCCCTACGTGATCCAACACTTTCCCTACTGTTGCACTCTATGGAGTGTGAATAGTATTTGTTACCCCTACGCTATCCAACACTTTCCCTACCGTTGCACTCTCTGGAGTTGGAATAGTACTTGTTACCCCTACGCTATCCAACACTTTCCCTACTGTTGCACTCTCTGGAGTTGGAATAGTAATTTTTAATCCTACGCTATCCAACACTTTCCCTACTGTTGCACTCTCTGGAGTTGGAATAGTAATTGTTACCCCTACGCTATCCAACACTTTCCCTACTGTTGCACTCTCTGGAGTTGGAATAGTAATTGTTACCCCTACGCTATCCAACACTTTCCCTACTGTTGCACTCTCTGGAGTGGGAATAGTAATTGTTACCCCTACGCTATCCAACACTTTCCCTGCTGTTGCACTCTCTGGAGTGGGAATAGTAATTGTTACCCCTACGCTATCCAACACGTTCCCTACTGTTGCACTCTCTGGAGTTGGAATAGTAATTGTTACCCCTACGCTATCCAGCACTTTCCCTACTGTTGCACTCTCTGGAGTGGGAATATTAATTTTTACTCATACACTATCTAAAATGTATTTAGCTTTTTTTTTAGTATTATGTTGTTATTAATTGTTATTTATGTGATTATTTTATGTATATAAATGTATTAGTAATTTATTATATTTTTATTTTTTATAAGTTATGAAAATAATTAATTTGGAGTTAATATTAATGAAAAATATATTATGTATTATATATTTATTAATATTAATTTGTATTAGATTATGTATTATTTTTAAATATTATAGTACATTTTTAAATATGTTTATTACATTTATAAGTATTATTTTGTTAATATTAGATTTTTATTTAATAAAAAAACCGATATTTTACAAAAAACGATATTTTTGTCATTCTATATATTTTTGGGAATATATTTGTACTTACCTTGTTAGGGATAGGATTCCTATATTTTGACTTCGATATTTTTGTTCCGATATTTTTGTATATCGATATTTGTGTTATCGATATTTTGTCAGACATTCGTACGCAGGATTGTTTTTGTGCAGGAAGTAGAACCTCCCTGCACAAAAACAGTCCTCAGAGGCATTTTCCTCTTTCTAAGTGTGCTGCAGAATAAAAATAAGTAACAACAAGGAAAAATAAAGATATTTCTCCTTGTTGTGACTCCCCTGGGGAGGCGTAGCACTTTGACACATTCACAAATTTACCAGCAAGAAATGCAGGGCCACACAGTAATGCACTCAGTAATGTGACCCAGAAATAGGCTGCCAGCACCAAATGGTTAAGGAAAAAAAATTGCAGCTTTCTAAAAGTGGCATTTTGAAAATTGTAATTTAAAATAGGTGTCTGCAATATGTTTCACTATGCCAACAGAATTGATAGAATTTTGGGCACATTCTGCCCACTGACACAAGGCAGAGTTTATTCTCACGAGTGGCTCAAAACCGTAAGTTGGCAAGTGTGAGCAAAAAGAGGCGTCCCCTAGTGTGATTTTCATTCGCTAGAAGGGCACTCAGCAATATTTCTCTAAATCAGGTCGTGTCCGTTCACGGTCAGAAAGTTGATTTTGCTGCCCCATGATTTGATTTTTTACTGAAGCAGCAGCAAACTCAGCTTGAGAAGCTGCGCTCTCTGGCACGCTGTTTGGTTCCATCCACATTTTTGCTAGTGGAATTCGCTCCCAGCATGAAATCACAGTGGGAGCACAGCGACATGCCAATTTCCATTGGTTGACGGAACTCCCTCAAAATCTCAATGAGCTTTTTTGTAATTCTACAGCGTCAAAACTCCTCGAGATCCACCCAGACCTATTTCAAATTTGACTTCACCACGAGATGGGATTTTTCATTATTATTGCAAAGATACCAAACAACACTGATCATCTGCTCCCATTTGGAAACTATCACTTATTATGTGTCATAAGGTAACTACAATGTTAGCCTAAGGGAGAGGCAGGCCTTGCAGTTGTGGAAAACACATTACTACCAGGACATGTAAAACTAAAAATTACATGTCCTACTTTTTACATACACAGCAAGCTTCCCTCTGGGCTGTCCAGGGCCTACCTTAGGGGTAAGTAATATATGACGTTACCACACAAACAATTACAATGCATGCTTTTACAATGTAGTTTTTTCATCACAACTACCATTACATTGGATGATTTTATAATGCATTTTCTTAAATTACCATTACAACGCATTCCATTACAACGCATACCATTACAATGCATACCATTACAACGCATAATACTTTTAGGGAAACACTAGGGTAAGTGTTGGATAGTGTGGTGGTAAAAATTACTGTTCCCACTCCAGTGAGTGCAACAGTAGGGTAAGTGTTGCATAGGGTAGGGGTAAATATTACTATTACCATCTACAGCAAAACCTATAACCACCCTAAAACTAAAAAACTGTATTACTTACCTTATAATGCATTGTAATGGCATGTGTTGAAATGGTATGCGTTGTAATGGCATGCGTTGTAGTGACATGTGTTGTAATGGCATGCATTGCAATGGCATGTGATGTAAAGGCAGTTGTGATGTAACAAACTGCGTTGTAAAAGCAGTGCGATGTAATGACTGCGTTTTAATGGATGTTTCCGAGGGTAACTTACATGTATTAAAAAGGAAGGTTTGGGCCTGGAAAAATTTGTTTTTTTAACCAGGTCAACATGGCAGTATAAAAACTGCACACACAGGCGATCGTGACAGGCCTGAGACTTGTTTAAAAGGGGATGCACAATCAGTGCTACATGCCCACTAGTATGATTTAATTTACATCCCCTGGGTACATGCAGTCCCAATTTACTAGGGACTTACAAGTAAATTAAATGTGCCAATTGGGTGTAAGCCACTTTCTCGATGTAGTCATAACTACAGCTGTTTGTGGCAAAGGACTTGGGGCATTACTTTCTCAAATCTCTAGAGATGGGGAAAAATTCACTTTATATTTTGCCTTACGCTGCCTTTCTCCGTTGAAAGAAAGATTTTCTGTGATTTCAAGGGAAATACTAGTCTATGTTTGTAGCATGGAAAAATTCAAAGAATGTATCTAGAGCTCCACATTCACACCATGCTCTGACCTTAAGCCACTCATTAAATTATTGACATTGATGGGAGTCCTTAAAGTAACACCCTGCATAGCCAGAATGTCATTCAGACTTTTGGATTACAATAATGAAATGAAATATCTTCCATGGACAAAAACAAAGTTGCTGATATGTGAGCAGGTTAGCCTTACCTATCAAGGAATTTATTTGTTATGATTGGGAGGATATTGCATTGACTTGATGGAAAGCTGAATGGTGTCTAATAAAGATTCCCAGAGCTTATTTGGGTCCAGTTGGTTAGATCCATTGCTATTAATTTGCTGGAGAGGGGTGGTGTATACCTGCCCGGCTGTGTAGTAGTGGCAACACTCTTGCTGGTCTTGGTTATAAGTTGTTTGAGCTGTAATGCCGGCTGTTGCGCCTTTTCTGGCCTCTGTGGTTCCTGGTTCCCTGCCCCTAAGTAGTTTGTCAGAAGTACTAAAAGGGTTATTGAATTGTGAGTTAAGCTGGGGGTGGCAGTCAATATTGGAGCAGTTGGGGACGCTTGAGTTGTCCCCTGTTGGTATTCTATTGCCCTTACTCTTTAAGCTTTTTGCCCCACTGGGGCTGGTCTTAGTGTGCCATACTTCCCTACCTATCTCTGAGCTGGATTATTTGGGTCCTTGAGCCCTAGAGGTTTTTGCTACTGTGACACTGGAGAGTTAGTGCTGTTATCTTCCTCTATGTTCGTAGCTTCGATGTGAGTCAGCATGTTTCCACAGGCCATGCTTTCTGGGCACTCTGCAGGTGTCTCATTGTTGGGTGAAGATGGAGGGTATGTGGTTAGGACAACTTTTGGCGCTTTTTCTGTATTTTGTGGAATAATGTCATTAGTGAAATTTATTTTCCCCAAGAAGATTTTGATAGTTTGTTGAAGGAGTATACCTATGCCAGGCTTAATTCTAGCAGAAGGTGCAAAAGGTGCTCTTGTTCTTCTTGTTCTTGTTGCCAGGTTTGGCTCAGAAGACTTTTCCATTATTTGTGCTTGGGCAGATACTGTATGATCTCTCTTTGTTGGGACGCTGGTTATTTGGGTGGATGCTAGCTCCCCTTGCTGTCTTTCCCTGTGTGGGATACTTGTGACTGGAATTTCCCCTGTTGCCTTCTGTACCTTTGCTGCCTTGTTCAGATGTGTTTGTTTTAGGGCCTTGATGGTCCGGTTTCTCGGGGTACAAGGGAGGCCGTTTAAACTTTTGTTACTCATGCAGAGGGCGGCCACTGCATCCCTCAGAAATGCAAATGTTTTGTAGATTTTTGGTTGATAGCTAATTGTTGTTGTGGATTTTGTATTCAGTTCGAAACCTGGAATATCTACCAGGATCTGGTTAGGGTTTTCCTCCGTCAATAAGTTCTTCTCGCTGGCTGTGTCGGTTAATCCTTTGCTCTTTTTTTCCCATTTATTCAATATAGATGTGTCAGTTCTTTCCCTGCCTGATCTCATCTCGTCAGAAACCCTTTGTGCACGTGTTGTTCCCGCAATTCATGTGATTTCTGTTTTCCTGATTTTCTTGGATCCTTAAAGCTCTTTTGGTACTGGTAGTGCAGGTTTGTTGAATTAAAATACTTCAACTACTGAAGTTTTTTGCGTTTTTGTGTTTTTGCGTTGTGATCAGTTCTGGAATCTTTCCTGACCTTTTTGGTGTTTGATTTTCAGCCCTTTAATATTCGTCTTTTGATTTGGTAGTTGGTTGTTATTGTTATTGTTGTTTTAGTTTTGTTTATTTTGTTTGTTGGTTGTTATTTGTTGTTTGATGTTATTTGTTTTTTTAGTTTTTTTTTATTTGACTTGCTTTGGCTATTTTACTCTGTGCTTTATTTAGTCATTATCTGTAATCAATTTATGTTGGTTGCCTCTGATTTCCTAGAGTGATTCTCTTCCCCTTTAGGTTTCTTTAGATTTTCCTTTATGTTTCCCTTTGATTTCCTTGCTTCCTTGTTCATTATTGTTGTTGTTCGGTTGAGTTGAGTTCTTGTCTTAAGCTTTTCCGTTTTTGTTTTCCTTCAGTCTCCTTTGATTCCTTTATTTTTTCTTGGCTTTTCCTTGCCGTTATGTAACTGGTGATATGCTAGCTGGTATGCTAGCTGGTGCTAGTCTTTGCTAGTGGGGGCTAAAGAGTGCTTATAAATGGAATTTGAGGTTTATGGGGGCTGTCAATTTAGCTTGGCAATCTCTGCAACTCTTGGCTATACGGTGGTTTGTTTTAGATCTGACGCAGCCCCTTTCTCTTTCTAACTTGTAATGAGGCAGCTATGATGCAGCTTCTGTGATCAGCCGGGCTCTCGATAACCACGCTGCATGGCCCCCCAAGGGGCGCTGAAGATGCAAACCAACCAGTGCCTGTTCTCCCTAGCACAACACAACCACTGCAAGCTACCCCTCCTGCCCCTGACCGCCCTTCCGACCTTCAGAGGCTCCGAGTTTTCAGGGGAAAATTCAGGCAAGTTCTAACATGGGAGCACAGAACTGCGGGGCAGGGCAGGAAGCAGAGAAAATGGAGCATGGAAAATGATGGCTGGAGGCAAAAACACGGAGGCAAGACTGGAGGCAAGGAATCTGATTGCAGAGGCAACTGAAGGACCTGAAGGAGCAAACCAAGGGAGTTTTTCCCAGTTGCTCGCGCTTAGCTTCTGCCGGTTGCTCGCGCTTACCCTCTGCCATCATCAGCCTCTGCCTCTACCGTCTGCCGTGTGGCGTCCTCTGCCGCCTCTTCTCCCAGACCGTCAGACTGCGAGCCGCTGCTTCCCACCGCTGTCCTCTGCCCGCTCGCCTGCCTCCACCCTCCATGACCGGGGGGAACGCTTGCAATGCTTCAACAGCGCCGCGTCTCATTCTAGGCCACGGCTCAGCTAGACTCTGCTGCCGTCACTCTGTCTGATTGGGTTGAGTACTCTGTGTCTTTGATTGGTGCTGGAGTAGAATTTTCCTTTTGCGAATAAGATTGGGTAAATGGGTATGAAGAAGATTCTGTACTGGACTGTGTCAGGAACTACATCCATAATGTATGGGCCAGTAAAAATTGGTTATATGTAGCTGCAAGATACTCTGGGAAGCTTGAAGTAAACTTCCAACTGCTATCACAGGCTTCATGCAGTGAGGGGATAAAATAATTCCACCCAAGGTGCATGATCATGAGCATTATGCTTGAAGACAAATAAGGTATCATTAAGCCCAAAGTGAGAATTCAGGGTTCTTATTGGTGGCCAGAAATAGATACTGAGATTGAAAGATAGCTCTGCAATTGTGAAAAATGTGGTAATGCTGATAAGTAGTATTCAGTTCAGCATTAGTTCTCATGGATGTTGCTGGTATTCCATGGGAAGCATTAGCTGTTGACATACTTGGTCGACCTCTAGACTATAATGGTACATTTAAATATGTGATTGTTCTGCTCAACCATTTTTAAAAATAGTGCAAAGTAGAACAATTGACCGATTTATATTCTCAGGCAGTAACTAGGTTCCTAGAAAAGGTCTTTCTCAGAGAATGCAAATACTAAAATACTTGTTGAGAGATAAGGTGAGTCATTTTGAATCAAACTCAATGGGATGTTTTTTGTCTAGAAATGGTATTAAACACATGCACACATCACTTTTCATCACCATACAGGCAATGCTGCTGTAGAACGCTTTAATAGGGTGATAATGAGTCTATGAAATTGGGTTATTAGTTGGGAGGGGTGAGAAACCCATTCATGTAAAAATCTAATTTCTTGTTAGGGTGAACAACATAAGTCACTAAATAAACCAGTCCTTAACCCTATGGTAGCTTGGCGCAAAACATAGTCAGGCTTAACTTAGAGGAAAGATGTAAAGTTTTTATGTAATCCTCAAGCAGTCATAATATAAAAACACAACACAAGAGAAATTGCAAGCCAATTTTCAAAAATGGAGAACATTTTCATGAAAGAAATGTCACCAAAATGCTAAAATTCCAAGCTGTATATCCAGGGGTAGGTGTTTTTAAAGTTTAAGGTAAAAAGAGCTGTAACTGGATGTATCTGGTCACAACAGTCAGAGACAAAGTGAAAAGTTCCACCCCACTGTAAGTGAGCCTGGTTACAGATAGAGGACCAATTGCAGGCTACATAGAGTTTTACCTTTTGTCCTTGATGCGAGGACAGCATGGTGCTGCAATACCAAGCTCGGCTTCATACTGCATCACGTCAAACAAGTCTTCTGATCAGGAGCTGCAAGGTGCTGCAATGTGAGACCATTGCATTCTGCTGCATCCTTCTGCATTGGATCCGGTGAAGCCACTTCTCAGGATTTAAAAATTATGCGATGCAAGGCTCTGCGTCAGTCTGCACCTCTCTGGGTTCAGTGGGGGAGTGATTAGGAACTGTGAGGTGCTGCAGTGCGAGTCCTTGCCTTCGTCCATGCTGCACTGTTGCGGTTTCAGTGAAGCTGCTAATCAGGAACTCTGAGGTTCTGCAATACAATGCCCTGCAATAGATTTAGCAATGTTGCATGATGTCTGATGACACCTTTAGGTAGAGATGGAGGAGTACACTCTGAGGCCAGCAGGTGGGAACAGGGCAGGTCCAGTTGAGTCTGGTCAGCGGGGAGGCTGAAGAGGCCCTTGGAAACTTGTTTTGTACTTATAGGTCAAACAGGAGGTCAGACAACTGTGCCTTAGAGTCACTTCTGGGGATCAGACATCAGGGCAATCATTCTTCCGAATTGTCCAGCAGTGTTCTGATGAGAGGTTCTAAGGGTGCCACTTTTATACTCAGTGCCAGGTGTGTGTGTGAAACCTCTCTTTGTCTATCCTTAAACAGGTTCTGTTCAGTTCTTGCCCTTTTACTGGGTTTAGCTCCAAACTCTTCAGGAGGACAAAGGGAAGACAGGCCCAAATGTGAGTGCCATTTGCTGGTGACAGGCCATACAGCTACTTAATTCAGGAATGGGCGGGCACAGCCCCCAGGCTAACTTTGACACTCAGGAAGTGCTGACACAACCCTCCAGGTCATCCTACTCAAGAGAAGAACAACCTGCCCTACACCCATTTTCTAGGTAGAAAAATGCCACATTTCTAAAAATGGCATTTTCAGATTTATAATTCAGATGTGTGGAAGAAGTATTTATCTATCTCCTTGCATACAGATGTTATATGTTATAAAAGGAAATATGATAATCCAGTGTTAGTACAGGAGAGGTAGCCTTGTTACATCTTTAGAGGATTTTCAATGTCAGGACATGTAAAACTTAAGTACAGATATCCTACTTTTTAAATACTATGCACGCTTCCCTATGAGCAATTAGGGCCTACCTTGGGGGTGACTTATAAGTAAAGAAAAAGAAGGCTTAGGCCTGGCAAAAGGTGTATTTGAAATGACAGTTTAAAACCGTATTACAATAAGGTTGGGCAAAATGCTTCATTCTGCCTGCAGAATCGCTGATTGGTGAAATTTTTGTCTGCATGGCTCAACAAATGCAAGTGTGAGCAAGACTTGACGTTGCCTAGCGCCATTTACTAATGCGGGCTATTCTACTCAAGCGGTAGCAAAATCTACTTGAATGTCTGCACGCTCTTGTGCACCGCATGGTGCCGTTCATGCAGATTTGTCTATACTGCTTATGCAACTGGCATTAAATTGCTGTGTGAGCATTGGGACATGCATATTCTGCCTGATAGGGGAACTCTGAGGAATCTTGTGGAGTTTCTTTGTTACTTAACAGAATTCCACAGAGTGAAACTCTGTGTTTTTCATTCACCTCTCTTCTACAGGTTGTAGTAGAGGGCCTGAGGTATGTTTTCTAGTGCTGTGAATTGGTTAGGACAATAAATGCTGCAACCCCCTCGTAGCATTTAATTTACAGGCCCTGAGTACATGTAATACCATATACTAGGGACTTATAAGTTATTTAAATGTGTCAATTAGGTGTATATCAAGTTTATCATGTTTAAGAGAGAGAACGCAAGCTCTGTACCATGGGTTAGAAGGGGTAAAGTGAACAGGGCCTGATTCACAAAGATAAACTTACAGTTTTGTATATGTTTACTTTGTTTTTGGTATTCACACACTGTAAATTTTGTTTTAATAATATTATGTTTACAACTGTGAATCACCTGCTTCCCTACTACATACTTGGATCCTCAGTGTTTGCGGTGAAGTTGGGTTAGTGATGCATTATACAACTTTCAATGCAGGCCATTTGATCGCCCAAACAATTATTCAGCCTTTAATTCTTTCCAGATTGTTCATTTGAGCTTGGCAGTAACACTGGTTGTATGAAAGAAATAGTATGTATTTGGTTGGCTGCCTTGAAAATAGCAGAGAAACATGGCACCCTCCAGCTACCAGGATGCAATTAAAACACTTTCACTGTCTAGGGAAGCTGCATCTACTCTCCAACTCGTCATGCAAAATGCAACCCGCTGGTCCAGGCACTTACCCTTTTCCACACTTAGAGTCTCACTACAACACAGTTGCTAAAATATCTGCTGCACATACTTGCACATGGAAGTCAGCTTAAAGGTCTGGGAGTCACACAGACTAGACTAGCGATCTTGACACAATTTGTCTCTTTTCTGGTCTTCCAAATATTCTAGCACATATGTGCCTCCATCACCCATTATTTAGCTCTTAAGGTTTCACAGACCACACACCTGATGTTGAAGTTATCACTGCTGGCTTTGACTCTAAGTACTGTCACAGCTGGCAATCAGAGCATTTTGTTACAGAAAATTCCTCTTTAGGCCATCTGGGATGAACTAGATTGAGCCTCCCTCATATCCTTTTGTGCTCAGATGATAATAACAGATGTTTGCTCATAACAAACATGAATAAGAGTTGTTTACAAAAGGGATATCCTAGCATATGTAGTTTAAAATCACATAGAATTTATTTTGCTCCCGGTCCTGTGGTCCTATTGGCCATAATCCTCATTCTCCAAATATTGCTTTTCCTTCAGGATCTGGCCCTGATCCTCCTGCTCTTTGTACTCAGGCTGATCATGCTCCTCCTTGCTCTAGTCCTCCTGCGCCTGGCCATTCTCTTCCTCAAATTCAAGATCATCTTGTTCCTTGCTCTGTGGCCTGGACCTCCAGATTGTTGTCATCCTGGTCCTGATGTCCCTGGTTGTGATTCTACATTTTCTCCTCACCCTGGTTCTCTTGGTCCTGGTGCTCAAAGTGCTGAGCCTCTTTGCCCAGGTCTTCCTGGTCCTCCTAGTCCTTTGTTTTATGGTCCTTTTAGAACTTTTCCTTTTGGCTCTGGTTGTCTGTGTCTCTGGTATCTCCTTCCTGGCACTCATGGCCATAGTTGTGTTGTTCTTATTTTTGATAGTCGTTGTCCTTCTCGAGTTTATGTCCTTATTGAGCCTGATCGTCTTGGTCCTGGTCCTTAAAGTTGAGTTTTGTGTCCCTAGTTCTCATGCACCTGGTTCACTAAGCATCATAGTCTTGGTATATTTGGTCCTGGTAATATTGGTCCTTCTTGACCTAATGTGCTTGTTTCCCATCCCGGCCATTCTTTTTTTTCCCAGTGTTAGTCCATCTGGCTCTTTTCCTTTCTGGTCCTCTTGGAAGTGATCACCTTGTCCTGGTTCTCCTGAACTGAAATTAATAGAGCTGGTACTTGATGCCCATGTCCATCTAGCCACTATTTTCCTGGCACTCTTAGTCTCTGCCCTCCTGGATTGGGTTGTCCTAGTTCTCCCCAATCTGTTTCTTGCCCTCTTAGTCCTACTGGTACTGCAGCCATTGATCCTGGCCCTCTTCATCCAGGGCCTCCTTGCTTGTGTCCTCCAGGGACTGGTCATTTTGGTCCTGGTCCTCTTGGCCACCATTGTCCTGTCATCTTGGTCATCCAGATTCTGGTTAGCCTTCTTATATCTGATCTGCGTCTCCCTTGTTCTGTTACCTGTAATGATTGCTCTGCCCCACTTGGTAATCCAAGTCCTAGTCCGCGATGTTCTGTTCGCAATGGCCCTTTTAGCACTATGTCTGATCCCACTTGTCACAATCCTTTTAGTTTACCTAGTGCTCCTTGTTCTGGTCTTCTGGCTGCCTTTAGCACTGGTTCCCTTGGCCTTTTTAGTTCCTTTCCTGCTAATCCTTGTTTCCTATTACTACTGGCCATTGCCCTCCATATCCTGCTTTTTGGAGTCCTCTTCAATCTGGTCCTGGGTCTCCTGGCCCTAGTCGTCCTGTTCTTTGCCCTCATGGCTCAACAGTAACCTGCCTGGCACAACACTGCTTATCCTGGCCTTTACTAGTAATGATGTTCCTTGACTTCCAGTTCATGCTAGCCTTAGAATTTACTGGCCCTTTACTTCTTGGCCTGTCTAGTTTTGATTCCCATGTACTCCTGCACCTAGTCCTTTGTATCCTGAGCCTTCTATTTCACAGGCTCACGGACCTCTGCCTTTTTATCCCTCTCACCCTAATTCTCGTCCATCAGTCCTCCTGGTCCTGCTCTCCTGGTTTATCTAATACCCTAGTTTGCCTATTCCTAATCCTTCTGCTGCTGGTTCTCCTCATCCATGAAGCCCTGGACTTAGTCTTGGTACCCCTTTGCCTAGTCCTCATGTATCAAGTCTTCTGGTGTTAGTCCCACTGGCCTTACTTTTCCTAGACCTCTTTGTCACCTGTGCTCCTGCCCCATCATAATCCTATTAAAACTCCAGGTTTGCTTTTTTACCCTGTTCTTGTCTATATGACCCTGGCCCCCTCTATCATGGTCCTTCTAGTAATGGTCATACTGGGTCTTATGTTCCTTGTCACTCTTGCACTGGTCCTTCTAGTTCTAATGTTGTGGGTCACCCTGGTTCATGTAGCTCTTGTCACCTTGGTGTAGAATCCCCTGAAGTCGAAACTCATGGACCTTCGGATAGTGGCCCCACTGGGCCAAGACTTCCTGCCCCTTTGTATCCCCGGGGTCATTCTAAGGTAGGTTCTCCAGTTCCTGTTAACCCTGGTCCTTTCTGACCGTGGTCTCCCTAATCCTGGTCCATTCGCTTATAGCCCCTTGGTCTTCCTTAATATGATCTATGTGGTCCTAGTCTGCCTTTCGCTGGTCCTTCTTTCCTTTGGTCCCTTGGCATTTATCCTCTTTTATCTGTCTACCTGGGTCTTCTACTCCTGGTCCCGGTCATTCTCGTTCCTTGTCATTGCGCTCAGGCCATGGCTAGCTCTCCTGACCATTATAGTCCAGGGACCTCTGTTCTGTCTACTCCTGGTCCTTCAGTTGCTTCTGGCCCTTTTCCACTGGGTCCAGATTCCCGTGTTCCACACCTGTCCTACATCCTCCTGGCCCTCCTAATTCTTCTCATCCTGCTCTATGTAACTTTAGACCTCTTTGTCCTTGTCCTGTTCCCCATCTGGCAATGGTAACCCTGGTCGTCATAGATTAGGTCTCCTTGGACCTGGTTGTTCTTGTCCTGGTCCTCGTAGCTCTGGTCATCCTAGCCTTCCCAATTGTCCACCACCTGGCCCCTACTCTACATCTTCACATCATACTCTTCCTACAGGACCAATTCCCTCCTTTCTCAACCTTTCACACAATGAATTTAGTCAGGTTCAGCATCCATGATTGTCTTATGGATTTGGTATTTCCATTTTGGCTTCTATTTTTTTTTTCTTTTGCTGAGACAGCACACACAAGGACAAAAATGAGGACTATGTATAGATAGGACCTTGCTTACTTAAGACACTAGTTGATATGTTGGAAATGGAATTTCCAGTGCCAAGATGTGCCAATTGTGCAGGTGACAAAAGTGTCAGAATGGCTGAAAGAGCCACTCATGACACAGGACCAATAAGCATCCATGTCTAAAACGCACTCTTCTGGGTGAATGGTATGAAACAATGCGTATATTCTCAGGCAACTGAGTGAAATCCTCCTGTGAATTACCAAAATGCTTTACTTACCTGTCTTCTGCTTTCACTTCCCCCTTCCACAGAAGCACCTTTACTGTGTTTCAAAATGAACAGATGTGACGGTGGGGGCAGACCTCCGCATGCACCAGGGAGTAGTTTACTGAGTTAGATCGAGGTTCTAATAGTGTCCTTACAAGCTCTTCTTTCTTAGGTCCACCGTCTAGACCACACTTATGAAACAATGAAAATGCCAATGAAAGGAGCACTCAAGTAATTAATTAACAGTCCATGTTGAAGTCCATATTCATTTATTTCTTGATAATTATTCAGTTTCCAACAAAAGCAATTACGAAATAATAAGACATTGAAGGGGATTCCTACCGCTTTATAAGCTAAGATAGACAATTAGGCCTTTCAAAAACTGACGCCACATTATGGTTGAACAAACAGTAGTTACTTTGGCACTTCTCCATACGATTAAGGAATAGGAGAAGACGATAATCGCTTTACAAACATAGATTGAAATAAAAGTTTCTTCTGATTACCGTATTTTGATAAACTTCTCAGCCCAAATACACGATACGTACGACATTATTCCCCTGAATCAGCCCTGATGATGTACCATTAGGGACGAAACGCGTAGGCTATTGTTTGTTCTATAATAACAGACTTTGAGACAACGACTAAAGTTGAAATATTGGATTGATTTGAATTCTTGTGACATATCGACTGCTTTTGTTGGAAACTGAATAATTATCAAGAAATAAATGAATATGGACTTCAACATGGACTGTTAATTAATTACTTGGGTGCTACTTTCATTGTCATTTTCATTACTGTGTTTCACTCAAATTACCTCCTACAAGTGTCCCACGTATGCCTACAAGCACCAGTTGTCTACTGTATGTGTCCCTCCATCTGGGTTTCATATACCATTGATCTGTTTGCATTACCTGTTTGCTGCTCTTTGTAAACTGCTGCTGTATTGCCATTTTTGAAATACTAAGAAAGCAGAATCCTGCTTCAAAGAAGTCTAACACTAGCCATAAGAAGCATAAAAGATCCCAACCCTGCTAAAATCATCAAAAGGAGGATAATGAACATATAAATAAAGGTATTGTCCTAAGTAAAACATTTATGTAACACACAGCCATACTCATTATTCCTTGCAGACATCCTAGACTGAGCACAAAATATCTCTGTGCCATATCCTGAAGCTTCCGTGGATTCCTACATTTCTTATTTGATGTTAAAACAATATAAATGTTTTTATTCAAAATAGATTATAATGATTTTTCTCTGCAAGAATCTTAGCTTAACTTATGTCCTTACCTGTATACAAACTATTGTATATTTGTATATGCCCATACTTTCATCTGGTTAAACATGAAGCATTCCCATTATAAGATGCCCGCCAGCCAACCATTGCCTGGAGTCCCTTTTTTTCCATGGACGGCTAAACATATAACTTCTTCACGCTATTTATCCTTCAGCTAGTAAAATTGTACATCATCTCTACGATCTGGCTTAACAGTAGAGAGTATCTACTAGTTTTCCAGTCACTCTGTAAATAGCAGAGATTGTATATTATTTGGCCGGAGGCTAGGTATATAGTCACTACCTTTACAAAAAGATTTTATTAATAGAGTTTCAAAACATGATCGTCAGTTGTTATAATACTGCCAGTAAGTGACAATATCACTGATGTATTGTTTGATTTTTGATCTCTGAAAACAAAGCGATGCAAGTATACTAGCCAGAGCATGCAGGAAACATGTCACATGACCATGTTTTTCATAGCAATGAATGTACTTCAACAACAAAGGAGTACAGGCCTTGCAGGGAGGTGGGTCATGCTCAGTGCTTTGTATTATAAACAGCATAATTTCCCGCATGGCTGACATTTTCTAATGTTCTTTGATGTACTGGATATTATCAATGTTTTTCTTGCAATGTTCCTGAGTTTAAGAGATTGCCACTTACAGAGTGTAGTATTTGACTAATAGAGTACAAATGAATAATTGCCTGAACTAATCAAATGACAAAAAAGTATAGTTTTTTATTTTTTTTATTTATTACATTTGTAGAGCACCTGACTCTCCCCAAATGGGATATCTCCGCGCTTAGGTACCAAATACGTGTCACAGGGGAAAGAGGATTAGAAAAAATAGGTCTTACGTTTTTTCCTACAAAACAGATAATTAGCTTCCTCACGCAGCTCTAAAGGAAGAGAATTCCACAATTTGGGGGCCAAGTAAGAAAAAGATGTGACTCCTTTGCCATAGTTAATAATTGATGTCTTCCAAATACAATCACAAATTGAAACACAATAGATTTATAGGCTAAAAAAATTATCGTGTGTTTACTCTTTCCATGCGTCGGACAGCCGGGAGCCAACCGAAATCACAGTAGGTGTGCGCGTCAGATGACTCCCGGTTAACCCTAGCACCCACCTGTGGGGGAAGTGGTGGTGCTACCCCCATGGGCTGCTCTTCATGCTGCCCCCCGTACCCTACTCGATGTCATCTAATGAAGTTACCATGCACCACACGCCGATGTCATTAGGTCAAACCAGACTCTCTGGAAGCCATTTGCTTCCAGCACGTGCAAGGAAGAGAAGGCAAGTTTCTCCTCGGGGAGTGTGGGGGGATTTAAAAAGAGGCATTGGAGGAAAGGAAAGGGTTTTCCTTCCTTCCGATGTCTCTTTTCAGCATTCCTGCTGTACGATTGTGCACGGGGCCCGTGCAGCAGGAATGCCCACTAGACCCCAGGCTATTTGTGTTTTTTAAATGGCCTTTGTGTCGGTGAGCGGCCCCTTGGGGACAGACCAGCCTTATGATTTTAGGCCCATCTGTCCCCAAGAGGTTGTTTTAGTGTTGGTATTGAGCAGCCCCTTGGGCAAGGATCGGTCCTCCTTATGGGAGTGAATATTTTTACCATTTCTGCCCCTTGGGGGCAGATCGGCCTTACGATTTTAGGTCCATCTGCCCCCAAGGGTTGAAGAACCCCTTAGACACCAGGGATTGTTTTTGTTGTTGTTGGGGAGCAGTTCCTTGGGCAAGGTTCACTCCCCTTGATGGGGTGATTATTGTGGCCATTTCTACCCCCTTTGGTGGCAGATTGGCCGTATGTTTTCATGTCCATCTGTCCCCAAGGGGGGCAGAAGCTACTAGACACCAGGGTTTTTTAAATATTGGTGTTGCGTAGTGGACCCGGTGGCAAGGGTCTCTCCACTTTTATGGGGGTGAATAGTTTTGCTGTTTCTGCCCCCTGACCTTATGCTTTTAGGCCCCCCAGATTGGCTGGTGGATTAGGTGTGAACTAGTGCATTATTTGGATATGTGATTTTTATGTTGTATTTCTCCTTTTTGTTCTAGTGCAAAGTTTTTGATCCTTGTTTGCAGTTTCATCAGTGGTTGATCTGCAAATTTGCGTTGTTGCATTTATTTGGTAGGAATTTTGTTGTTGTTGTGTTTACTCCAAATGAGTATTATTGTCATGCATGCATGCATTTTTTGTAAGTGGTGTCATAATAGCAGCATACTTAGTTAGTGTTTTGAGCATGAAATTCGTTGTGTGTGAAATGTGTTTTGCGTTGTCTTTTGAGTAATTTTCTTTTCTTTTTCTTTTTTCTTTTGATAATGTTGGTCCTTACTGTGTCTGTGCAGAGTAGGTGGTGAGTCTAGCTGCTTCTGGCAAGTGTATGGTATAGTTTTGGAGTATATAGGTCTTTGTGATAAAGCCACATTTTGTTTATTACGTATTTTACAGAGTGTTTATTGTTGTTGACTTGCTTGACATGTTATCTTTATTAATGAGGACTATGGCTAGCCACAGAATTACGGCTCAGCAGGTGGTTGGTATGCTTTTTGAATCTTCCGCTGACCATGATTATGAGACTGGTAGTGCGTCTGAGGGAGAGGAGGGAGTGCAAGATTCTGGCAGTGAGTTTTCTGTTCTCGAGGAATCATCTGATGATATAGCAACTCTCAGTGCAATGAAGCTACTCTCAGTCCAGATTGAATGGTATGTTGATTTTGCAGCAAGAGGTATCTGTATTGCAACCTGGGTCTGCAAGGCTTCCTACTGATAGTGCTGGGCTCTGGGTTGATCCAAGCATGGTGCAGCCGGTGTTGCCTGCCTTTAGTGGTGATGCCGGATATAGAGTGAATTATTTTTGCCTATACAGTTTTTTCAGTTGTTTATGGATGATGTAATTTGGGATTGTTGAGCAGACTAATTTGTATGCTGAACAGTAATTGAGGCACAACAGTGCCAGACTTAGGCCCCACTCTAAAGCTGCCTGGTGGACTCCCACTAATCGAGATAAGATGAAGAAGTTTATGGGTTTGACTTTTTTGGTGGGCTTGATAAGGAAGCCGTCCCTGGCTTCATATTGGTCTACCAGTCCATTGATGGCATTGGTCATATTTTCTGCAATTAAGAGTTGTGATCAGCATTACTTTTGCTTTGAATGCTGCATTTTGTTGATAATGTTTTGGCATTGACACAAGATCACCCTGACTGTGACAGTCTTTTTAGGATTCAGCCTGTTCATGATCACTTTCTTGATCAATTTTCAGAGATTTGTACTCCAGGGAAAGAAATAGCTGTTGATGAGTCTTTGGTCCTGTTCAAGGGCCGTTTGGTTTTTAGCACGAGGGCACGTTATGAAATTAAGATCTATATGTTGTCTGGGAGTGAGACAGGATATGTCTATAATTCCTGGGTGTACACTGGTAGGGATTCCACTATTGACACCCCTGGTTGGCCATCCACTTTAGGAGTTTAAGAGAAAATTGTGTGGGAACTTCCTAGAGGACCGTTTAACAAAGGTGACAATTTGTACCCTGATAACTTCTACACTGCTGTGCAATTGTTAAGGAGTTGTTCTGAATTGGACACTCTTGCTTGTGGCAGAATCCATTCTAATGTAAAGGTTACCCAAAAGAGCTTGTTTGCAAAAAGCTTCAGAGGGGACAGTGCAGTGCCTTGCATGGTGAGGAACTGCTAGCTGTGAAATTTGTGGACAGGAGGGATGTGCATATGCTCACAACTATCCATGATGACAGTACTTCACCTGTGACTGTTTGGTGTCAGGTTGCTGAAGTGCGCAAACCTGTGTGCATTGTAGACACAATCAGCACATGGGTGGTGTTGATAGAAAAGATCAGCGGTTGGAACCTCATACTGCTGTTCGTAAGGCTTATATTTTGAATAAGAAGTTGGCCATCCATCTCTTCAATTTAGCAATTTCTAATGCTTTTGTTTTGTTCAAGGAGTTTTCTCCAACATAAAAGATAACTTTTGTTCAGTTTCAGGAGTCTTTGATAACAGCCTCATTGTAGTGGTACAGGCAAGTGTTCCTAAAGTTGGAGTGGTGGAGGATGTGGTTAGATTGAAAGTTCGACACTTTCCCGATTTAATTCCTCCAATGTCCAAATAAAGAATCCCTGTAAAAGATGTAGAGTCTGTTTGCAAATAGGTATGCTGAAGGATAGTTGTATGTACTGTGCTGATTGTCCTCCCAATCGTAGGCTGTATGTGCCCACATGTTTTAGATTGTATCACACTCAAAAGAGTTTTTGGGGGCAACCGTAAGTCTAATAGTGTACTGCCTGGTCTTTATGCTTTTATATTTGTTTTCCAGTTTCACAGTTGGCATTAGAATGATGTCTCTAGTTACCGCTGTGGTGTTTGTAGTTATAGTTGTGTATCTAGTCCCAATTGGTTTGTTTTCTTGCTTGGTAAAAAAAAATGTGATGGTGCTTGGCTGGCAGTGTGTTGAACTGGCGCTTTGCTGGTGGTGTACACGGACTGGTGCTTGGATGGTGATGTGCATGGACTGGTGCTTGGCTGGTGGTGTGTGTTTGCTGGTGCTTGGCTGACAGGTGTGTGGGATGGTGCTTGGCTGGTAGTGTGTTTGAGCTGGTGCTTGGCTGGTGGTGTGCGTAGGCTGGCACTTGGCTGGCAGTGTGGGTGGGCTGGTGCTTGGCTGGTGGTGTGGGTAGACTGGGGTTTGGTTGGCAGTGTGGGTGGACTGGTGTTTGTCTGGTGGTGTGGGTGTTCTGGGGTTTGGCTGGCAGTGTGGGTGGACTGGCATTTGGCTGACGGTGTGTGAGTAGTGACTTACTGCTGATCATTACACACTCTGCTAGCCAAACACCACTGCACACACTATGTCAACCTTCAGTGGTGTGATTGCTGTGTCAGTAATGTGGGCATATGAAAGTGATGGGCCTTTGAATGGTGCTGTCTGTTGATGTGAATGTTGTAATGTGCTGGGCCTGTGGCTGGCAGTGTGAATGGTCTTTTGTGTCACATATGAAGGGTGTGTGAATGGCCTGTAAAGAGGTTGGTGCCTTGCCGTGGCTTTACAGCTCACAAGCTGTGAGTCATTGTTTCAGGTTTCTAACATTTCAAATATTAACAGTGCATTTTCTTTTCGTGGAATCTCTTGTTAATAAACCTTTATGCTCTGAAGCTTCACCCACCCTCGTGCCAAATCCAACCAGTATGTGCGTGTACTTAAGGAAAAGTTATTTTGAAGTAATATTTGTCTTTTCTGTCTGTCTCTGCCAGGGTGTACATTGTCTCTACACAGTTGATATGAGTGTTGTAATGTGTTGAGGCCACAGCTGATGGCGTGAACATGTGTGTCAAGTATGAAAGCTGTGTGAATGGCCTGTACAGAGCTTGGTGCTTTGTCGTGGCTTTACAGCTCACAAGCTGTGAGTCATTGGTTCAGGTTTTTATCCTTTTAGTTTTTGACAGTGCATTTCTTTTTTGTGAAATCTCCTGTTAATAACTTATACATTTTTAACATTTCACTAGCCCGCATGCCAAATCCAACCAGTATGTGTGTGTGTACTTGAGGAACAGATTGATAGGCAGCCATATTTGTCTGAGGAGTATGGGGTGGTGTGCCTCTCATGGATCCCAACAAGTTATTTTACTCACATTGCCAGGCAAACCTCAAAATATGACTGAAGTGACACATTTTTATTGCATTATTGTTTCATAATCTTCTGGTATCAGAAAAAATACAATGTTCCTACCACCCAGCACTCCTCCCCAGGTCTCCTGATAAAAATGGTACCTTGTGTGGATGGCCCAAATTCAACCACTGCATAAGGGCGATATGCTGCAGGAACAGCTGTAATAAGCATGGCAAGGATTATCATTTGCATCCACAGCAGGAAGCGTAACCCAGGAGTAAAATACAATGAAATAGTATGCATGATCCTCCCCTACAACAAAAACAACTGGACACCCCGCATTGGAGACTCCATGTTCCAACAAACGTTGAGTAAGCGCTGTGTGGCAAGGAGCCAGAATCGCAACCAGTTGAGCCATGAAGCCAAACAAAGGGATTCAAACAGTAGCACTAAAACGGGTCAAAAACCTTTTAATATTCAACCTTGAAAAACCTCCAGCAACAGGTGATCCCGACAAACTGAGGAGGCAAAGTCCTCCCACCACGGATGTCTTTGGTTAACTGTGTGAGGGTATTGTGGACAAGTACAAGCACTACTCAGGGGTCCTATGAATAAGTACAAGACCAAATGTTCGTGGTGCCATGTTGCAGGGATTCCGCAGAGTCATAGAAATATGCTTGGTAACATAGAAACTTAGTAAGCTGGGACTTAGTCACCTGAGTACCCATGAGCCTGGGACCGAATAGGTATAGTGTCCCACTTGCCCTCCTTCTCACCCACAGAGGAACAAGTGATTAGACACCCCAGAACACAACACACCCAACCCTTCCAGGAATCGCGGTTGCAGGACACAACCTTTTGCTCTCGCACTCGTACTAGTCCACAATAAGATAGGACAGATACCCTATTGTGCTCTAGTATGAAATACACATGCCACAATGAGTAAAAGAATACCTAATACAAATACAGTCAGCATAGTAACTTCTCCATAAACCATAATAGGAGCTGTCATGATAAAAGACAGGGTAGCATAGCCCTCTCCCCTTCTACAGAAGCAAAGTGATTATATATCAGAAGATCTCTAGGTGTTTGCTGCAGACACAGTACCTTAGCATGCACAGAGGAAAGTTTTAAATCTCAGGTGCTGTCAAGATCTCTTCCCTGGAAAGATTCCTCTCCAAGTGTGTTCTTACCTATTCTGTACATTGCTATATGACAAAGTATGTGTTCTCAAACAACAGCTGCATTTGTGTATTTTGTCTAGGTGTTGAGGCCTGACCAGAACAAAATAACAAGGGGCATTGTTGTGTGACCTTGTTTACAGTGTGCAGACTAAATCCAAGGAAAGAACGGAACGCTAAAACAAAGTCAGATTCTGTTTGAAAGTACAGTGTAGCACAAAGCAAAATAGGTTTTGTATAGTAAAGTGCGCAAAGCAGAGGGCAGTCTGCAACTTGCTCATGCTAACATAGGGAAAATGTCAATGGCCCTGCATGGGACATATGACACCTTCTTTTTAGAGCTGCATATTCTTTCCCAAAGCAAGATTGTCCTTACACTTCCTGTGTAGCACTTTATCCTCCAGTGCTAGCCGTTTGCTATGGGGCCCATATAAGGACGTTTTATCTTGTTAGATAATGCGCAGCCAAACAGCTGTGTGCAGGTTTTGAGGGGTTTCATCTTCTAGATTTTATCATTGTTCTATTTTTTTACTTAATTGTTGGGATCTACTTAGTTTGTGCCTTGAAATTGTGTGTGAGCTTGTGCTATTGAAGGGGTTCTACTCTTGAATGTGGTGTCTCACAGCAGACAGTTGCTACCAAGACCTGGAAGACGTTGGATGGAATAAACATTGCTCCTACCTTCAGTGTTGTGTCTTTTCTTCAGTGGCGATAAGGGAGGGATAAGCAGGGCAGTCTTAACATCATCCTAGACCCCAATCACCCGGATATGGTTGTGTCCCGCAATGCCCTCAGTCAATTCTACAATCTCACACCTCCGGACACATCCGCTACTCACACTGTTACCCATGTTTCCAATGACAAGTGGGCTCACATTTTTCCTGAAGTATTTAATGGTGGACTTGGAAAACTTAAGGGTTTTCAGCATCATATCTTACTCAAGGAAGGTGCAAAGGCTGTAGCACATGAAGTTCACAAGGTGCCCTTGAGGCTATGTGATGAACTCAAACGGCAATTGGAACGACTGTGTACAGCAGGGGTTATTGAACCTATTGAAGGTTCTGAAAGGTTGGCCCCCATTGTTTTAGCATGAAAATCCGACAAATGTCTCAGGATGTGTGTTGACTTAAGAGACCTCAATGCCAACATCAAGGTTGATTGTTAACCACTACCTAACAACAAAAAGATGTTGGCTACTCTGGAGAGTGCCAGTTTTTTTTCCTCCCTTAATATTTCCTCAGCATATCACCAAATCAAGCTGTGTAAGGAGCCAGAGATCAAACATCTTTTGTCACTCCAGGGGGTGCTTATCGCTACATTTGCATGCCTTCTGGTCTTGCCTCAGCTTCAGCTGTGTTCCAGAGATTAATGAACATTCTATTCAAGAACATTGCTGTCATAGTTTTTCAGGACGATATTCTCATTCATGGGAAGTCAGAATCTGAACATAATGAGAGACTCAAGCATGAGCTAAGTATCATTAGGTCCAGAGGTTTATCGTTGAGTGCGGATAAGTGCAAGTTCCTGCAAGAGGGTGTTGATTACCTTGGTCATCATATCTCATACAAGGGAACTGAACCTATATTTAAGATCATTGAGGTTATTGAAAAATGCACCCACACCTTTGAACAAGGACCAACTTCGTTCTTATCAAAGGTTGGTGAAATATTACACCAAGTTTGTTAGTAATTTTTCCTCCAAAACCGTTTCCATGTGAAACTTGCTAAATAAAAATATTAAGTATGTATGGAATGCTGATTGCAACAACAATTTTGAATCAATCGGACTAGAAATTGTACACGCTCTCCCTCTTAAACTTTTTAACATTAATGATCTATGTATTGTATCTACTGATGTGAGTAATGTTGGTTTAGTAGCAGTCCTTCTCCAGAGGAGAGGTGATGGTCATAAAGAAACCATAGCCTTTGCTTCAAGGGCCTTAAGGGGTGCTGAGAGCTCCTACTCTACTATTGAAAAAGAAGCTTTAGGTTTGTGGTGGGGGTCCAACACTTTAGGAAATTTCTTGTGGGGCAATGAGTTCATTTTAAGAACTGACCATAAACCCTTGGTTGATTTTCTTTACTACCAAAGGTGGTGGTAGGGCCACGCCATGCATTTCCAAATGGCGATATAGACTGCAGGAGTTGCGCTATCGGCTTGAGTATGTGGCTGGGGCCAAAAACCACGTCGCTGATTGCCTTTCCAGATTACTCCTCTCATGTGAGGACGATGTGTTAGGGTGTGATGATTTGGAAATATTTTGTGCAGTATGCCCTTTTAGAACATGAATGGTTGGAGAGTACGTCTGAAGACGCTGATGTTATGAAGGTCATTGATCTCTTAGCCAGTGTGTGGCCTAGCGACAAAGATTTGCCCCTCTGAGCTAGTGCCCTACAAAAGGGTCAAGGATGAGTTATCCATAGTTAATTGGGTATTGAGCTGAGGTGGTTTGTTGGTAGTTCCCTTGTCCTTAGGCAAGGGGATTTTGAATTTGACTCATGAGAGTAATCCTGGGATTCAGGCCATGAAACGTAGGGTGAGACAAGATTTTTGGTGGCCTGCCCTAGATAAGGATGTTGAAAATGTATTTTGCAACTGCTGTGCTTGTGTTACGAGTAACAAATCCCAAGTGACCCATCCTCTCCCAGATGAACCTGTCATAGTGAAGAACACTCCTTGGTCTAGCATGGCTTTCGACATTGTGGGCCCTTTTGGACTCATTGACAGTTCTCCCAATCAATCAATGAATCAATCAATCAGTAACATTTATAGAGCGCGCTACTCACCCGCTAGGGTCTCAAGGTGCTGGGAAGGGGGGGGGGGCGGCGCTACTGCTCGAAAAGCCAGGTCTTGAGGTGCTTCCTGAAGGATAGATGGTCCTGGGTGAGTCGCAGGTGGGTGGGGAGGGTGTTCCAAGTCTTTGCCACCAGGTAGGAGAAGGATCTTCCTCCGGTGGTGGCTCTGCGGATCCGTGGGACGGTGCCAAGGGCGAGGCTGGCGGAGCGGAGCTGGCGGGGTGGCGTGTAGAACGAGAGGCGGTTGTTGAGGTATTCGGGGCCTAAGTCGTGGAGAGCCTTGTGGGCGTGGGTGAACGTGATCCTCTTGCTGACTGGGAGCCAGTGCAGGTCTCTCAGGTGGGTGGAGATGTGGCTGTGTCGGGGGATGTCCAGGACGAGTCGTGCTGGTGCGTTCTGGATGCGCTGGAGTCTTTTCAGTAGTTTGGCAGTGGTCCCAGAATAGAGGGCGTTCCCGTAGTCCAGACGGCTGGTGACCAGGGCCTGGGTGACCGTTTTCCTGGTTCTAGTGGGGATCCAGTGGAAGATTTTATGGAGCATGCGGAGGGTTTTGAAGCAGGAGGAAGTCACAGTGTTGACTTGTCTGGTCATCGTGAGGGAGGAGTCAAGGATGAAGCCCAGGTTGCTTGCGTGGTGTGTGGGCTTGGGTGGGGGGCCCAGGGCAGGGGGCCACCAGAAGTCGTCCCAGGCGGAGATGGATGGGCCGAGGATGAGGACTTCCGTCTTGTCCGAGTTCAGCTTCAGGCGGCTGAGCTTCATCCAGTCCGCGATGTCTTTCATGCCGTCCTGGAAGTTGGCTTTGGCGGAGGCGGGGTCGTTGGTGAGGGTTAGGATCAGTTGGGTGTCGTCGGCGTAGGAGATGATGTTGAGGTTGTGCTTGCGTGCGATGGCTGAAAGGGGGCTCATGTAGACATTGAAGAGGGTGGGGCTGAGCGAGGAGCCTTGAGGTACACCGCAGATGATCTTGGTGGCTTCTGCGAGGAAGGGTGGGAGACGGACTCTTTGGGTTCCCTCGGAGAGGAAGGAGGTGATCCATTCCAGGGCCTTTCCTTGGATCCCGGGGTGGTGGAGGCGGGTTGTCAGGGTGCGGTGGCAGACCGTGTCGAAAGCAGCCGAAAGGTCGAGGAGGATGAGGGCGGCGGTTTCTCCGTTGTCAAGCAGGGTCCTGATGTCATCGGTGGCTGCGATGAGGGCGGTCTCGGTGCTGTGGTTCGCTCGGAATCCGGACTGCGATGGGTCGAGGGAGCCGTTCGTCTCCAGGAAGTCTGTCAGCTGTTTGTTGACGTTTTTCTCGATGACTTTTGCGGGGAAGCGGAGTAGCGAGATCGGGCGTAAGTTCTTGAGGTCTGTGCGGTGTGCGGTGGGTTTCTTCAGGAGGAAAGGGAGGGCGTTGATCTCTGCATGCTTCCAGCTCTCTGGGAAGGTGGCGGATGCAAAGGAGTTGTTGATGATGTCCCGGGGTTTGGGTGCGATGATGGAGTCGGCTTTGTTGAAGATGTAGTGTGGGCAGGGATCAGCTGGGGAGCCCGAGTGGATGGTGTTCATCGTATGGGCGGTGTCTTCCGTCCTGACCTGGGTCCAGGCGCATAGGGTGGTGGTGGGTGGCGTAGGTTCAGTGGCAGGGTTCGAATTCTGGGCGCCAAAGCTGTTGTGTATGTCGAGGATCTTACGGTGGAAGAAAGTGGCGAGAGAGTTGCAGAGGTCTGACGATGGCGTGATGTCATTGTTGCTGGTGTTGGGGTTGGAGAGCTCTTTCACGATGTTGAAGAGTTCCTTGCTGTTATGGGCGTTGTTGTCCAATCGTTCTTTGAATGCTGTCCTTTTGGTGTTGTGCATCAGCTGGTGGTGTTTGCGGGTGGCGTTCGTAAGGGCTGTCATGTTTTCCGATGACTGGTTGTGACGCCAGGCTTTCTCGAGGGCATGGCAGGATTTCTTGGAGTCTTTGAGGTCGTTGGTGAACCATGCGACTTTCTTGCTATCGGGGTTGCTTGGAGGGTTCTTCAGTGGAGCAAGGGCATCTGCGCAGTCGGAGATCCACTGTGTGAGGTTGCGAGCTGCCTCGTTGGGGTCCGTAGTGTTGGTGGGAGGGTTTTGGCTCAGGGAGGTGGTTGTGATCGGAATATGCACTAGTTCTAATTGACTACATGTCAAAATGGCCTGAGGCCAACTTCATAGACAATGCTAACTCTTCTTCCGTTATCAACTTTTTGCAGGATGTCTTTCTCAGAGAGGGTATTCCAGAAGAGCTGGTGTCAGACAATGGCACCCAGTTGGTTTGCTGTGAAATGTAAAACTTTCTCAAGGACATAGGTGTAAGACACATCCTTACATCCCTTTGTCACCCCCGGAGCAACGGCTTGGTTGAACGCTACAACCGTGTCAACAAGAAACACCTTCAGCTGGCATTAGTGAATGGTTTGCATTGGCGGCAAGCCGTCAGCAACATGCTGTGGGCTGTTAGGACCACTCCCCCTGTCAGTACTGGCATTGCCCCATTTACGTTACTTAGGGTAAGGGTTGCTGGCCCTAAATTAAACAAGGAATGGATGTCCAGGAGGTAGGTGGACACAAAGAAATTGTCTGTTATATCTGATGTCAGGGCTGCTGTTCAGGCTAAGTACGACACCAGGTCTGGAGTTCGTTGTTCGTTGCCTGTCAAGGTGGGTGATTGGGGGAGAATTACGAGACCCGGTTTCCTTTGCAAGGGGGAGGCTTGCTTCTCAGCTCCCAAGTGAGTGTTGTAAAGAATCATGTGGTGGTGTTGGAGAACGGCAAAGTTTGGAACAAGTGTGCTGTTTCCATTGTACCCAAGTCTATGGTTGACTATGTCAACATGAAATGTGGTGTTTATTTCCCCTCTACAGTTGTGCCCACCAACATTCACGGGAGGGATGCTGTATATTCTGACTGTGTTCCTCCTAGGGGTGTATCCACTAGATTGAAGTTTGTTCCTGCAAAGTTTCAAGATTACAAAATGCTGTAGTGTTACAATGACATATTACTTGTTTTTAACCTGCATCTTTTTCCATGTTTTCTCTCAATTTTACTCATACTCTGTACCATGTGTTTTTATTGTGAAGGAAGGGTGTGTGTTGGGATCTACTTGGATCGTTCCTTGAGCTTGTGTGTGAGCTTGTGCTCTTGAAGGGGTTCCACTCTAGAACGTGGTGTCCCAAGGCCGGCAGTTGCTGCCGGGACCTGGAGGAAGTTGGATGGAATAAACAAAGCTCCTACCTTCAGCGTTGTGTCTTCTCTTCATTAATGTTTTCTCTAAAAGAAGAATGATAAGAAGAAAAAAATATGAGAAACTTCAGGCTAAATCTATTTCCTCCTCTGTTTATCTTTGGGCTGTTCAGTGTTTGGCCTTTCATTGCAGTATTCAGGGCCACTGGTGTAACGAAAATTGAGGGGCCCTGCCTGCAATGAACATGAAGGGTCCCCTCCAGGCTCAATTAGGAGCTCTCCAGCAAGGGTGCTGTGCTGAGCGCCCCCCTGGATCGTGGGGCCCCCGCACCGCTGGGGCTGCGGGGGCCTGTGTTATGCCCCTGTTCAGGAAATTTAATTGCCAGAAGTTTTTTGCCGTGATGTCCTTTTCTCCTTTTGAGACCCTTTTCACAGAGTCACCTACAATTTTTACATTTTTAATGAACTGTAAAGGCAAGGTGACTTTCAACGTTTTTTTCTTCGGTAAGCCAGGACACACATTTTGTAGAGATTGTTTTTGTACTTTGGAGTGATACAGTGCAAATTTTCAGCCATACTTGGCTATTTTGGTGCTAGGAACATCTGACTTTTCACTTGGTGTCCTAGGTGGTAGAACAATATCTTGTCATGCATGTATATGAGTGTGATTCTGGCGTGTATGTTTTCGAATATTGCCAAAAGCAGAGATTGCTGTTTTGTTTTTCATCGCATGTAAATACAAGGAACTTGCGTTTCTAGTCGCCGTTTAATATTGAATGTGCTCTAGGTAAGGAAAGTGCTGCAGTCCTCAAAAATCTCATTTCCCTGAATTTCTTTGGGCCCCCACTTTTCCAAGGTGTTGATAGGGATTCCTGAGTGCGGATTATCACAGGGCCAAAAACAGTAGACGTTCCAGATTGTAAATATCTTTGAAAGCCACTCTCTAATAATGATTTCAGATGGTAGCAGTTTAGATCCACCCTTTTTCCGTGTGGGCTACTCACTCTTCTTTACAACAAGTGCTACGGTGCATTATGGGTAAGACATTTGCTGATATACTAGATTTCACAACATTTTAGTTACTATTTCATTTACCTTATTTATTACTATGTAGTTGCCATTTGATGTACTTATTTTTTTAGTTTTGTACTTTATTAAGTTTGTTTTGTAAAAAGGTGAGCGTACCATTTTGTTACCAAAGTGCCTGCAATGATATGGTAGGGATATCCAGGTAAAGGAAAATAGATGTCTGAGTCAAATCAGATAGGTTAGGAAATGTGTGATCCTCGAATGAAATTGATGTATACTTCAGTTGAAGCAAGTCTTTAAACTTCATGTTATTTGGTTTAAATCTCTGAATTAGGGTTGAGAACTTTTCACAGTATAGGTCTTTGTACACCCAGGAATCGACTCCCCTTTATCATTATTTTAAATGGGTATTTGTTAATCAAACTGGCGGTCGAGGTTGATGCAAAGTGAGGTGCCATGTTCTAATTATGTGTTGTGACTTTGCCCCACTATGCTTTATGGATCCTGAAGTGTGTTCCTGGTGTCATTAGGTAGCTAGTGGAGTATTCGTTGGTTTGGTCTGATGGGGTTGCACTTGATGAGGGTTAAGCACACTTTGGCTGTCTGGTTTTGTTCTCCATTTAACCTGGCAATGGGGTCCTCGAGGAGACTAGCTTAGGTGATGTTACAATAATCTTGATGCACGTAGAACAAAGTTATCATTTGAAGTTTGTGATCGTTTTGGAATAGTGCTAGAATTTTTGGAGAGCTAGTGTTTGATACTTTTGACTACTGCATTAGATATGTTTTATGTTGTGTATCTTTTAATGTTATTACTTACTTGAACAAGTTTGTAAGCAGTTTTTTAAACAAATGATATGAACTCAAAATGAAAGTTTAAACTTATCAAACACACACATGGGAACCTTTCAGTTTGTTCATGCTTCTAACGTCCATTTCGATGACACAGGTGGTCAGCAACAATGTAATGGCCTCAAAACTACTGCCAGGAAATATCCAGCCATTGAGCACAGGAGCCTGTAAAAAAATTAACTTGGGTCAAGGATAGCCCACTCTCTATGCATATCGCAATACATAATTCAAAGAAAACCTCTTGGTGATATTGATATTTGACATTGACAATGGTATGCTATCTCTTAGAAATGTGTAAGCAGACAGAATACCACAAATATTACGTACCAGTTTGTGCATACATATTTAGATATTATACACCTTGTGAAGAAGAAAACAGAGACCAGCAGTGAAGAGGAGCAGAAGGCAGTTCAACAAATGAGAGAAATAGAAAACAAACACAATATTAATTCCCCCATCGCATCGCCAACCCACAAACCCTTGATTTTTTCAGTAATTGTTTGTGTGATACTTTAATATACTAAAAATAGTTATTGTATTTTTTTTTAGTTTGTTATGAAAATAATGTAATGACTAATGTTTTCTTAAACATTAATATATATATATATTTTTTAGAAAAAAGTGGAGTCGCCCACCCATCGTGAACCTATCTCAGTGGGTGAATGGATCCAAACCGCCATATTGGTAAAGTCGTGAAGGATGCGCGGTTCAGCCAGCCCACTCCGCTTACACTTACAGGGAGGGAACTACAATGCTACATGTCCCAGGTCTTCCCTATAGTGATCTGCTGATCACAGGTCTAGTTGTCAGCATGCCACAGCCACTCCCTCTATCTGGTTTACACCCACACCACACCCATGCAGCACAGGCATCACAGGACTTGTGACCCTGCCAATAAAAAGGGCCAGGCATACGTGCCCTCGACACCATTTCCACTCTCTATCTGGGTGTATCCCTGTGGTTATTATGTTGGTGGCAGCCGAGGCGCTTTGGCTGACAAGGCCTTCCCGCAACGTAGTGATGACTTGAGGTCCACAGAGTTGGTGACAGCCGAAGCACTTTGCCCGACACAGGCCTCTTGCCATGTGGCGATGACTCAAGGTGCACAGAGTGAGTGGCAGCTGAGGCATTTTGTCCGACACAGGCCTCCCGCCACTTGGCGATGACTTCAGCTGCACTGAGTTAGTGCTACCAGAGCTGAGCGGGTGCGCAGCCTGCGAAGATGTGTAGGCCTCGATACACCATCCTGGCAATCAAGACCCGATTTGAATTGTGAGCTCGGCTGGACCATGTGTAACCAAAGGCAGCTGGCGGTACAGACATGACTTCTCGGCGCTGTGCAGCAGGATGTGCTGGGGGCCTGTGCTGCGGAATCCAGCGACGGCTGAGGAGGTTGCTCTGGCACGATGTGGGCCCTCTTGGAGACACGCCGGTGGTGGCAGGTGAGCATTGAGGTCTGAGTGCTCAGGGTCGGGTAGTCATCAGTGGGCAGCGGACTGGTCTGGAGACCAGGGCTGGGATGCTTGCGAAAGATGTAGGAATCATGCACCCTGCCTGGGAAGTTTGTAACAACATTAGTGTACAGGCCCCCATGATCCAGTTTTGCCTGCACATTGTTGGAATTTGTGTGGTTTCTGTTGTGGTGATTGTCTGCAGTGTTGGCAGGGGGCACGAGTAGTACATGTATGCAGTCAATTGCCCCCAACAGGTGCAAGTAGCCTGCTATGACATGGTTCCCTTGCATGGTCTCCAGCTGTTCCTGCGTAGTGTGGGTGAAGTGAACATGCAGGTGTATCAAGCTGAAACGAACCGTGATGCTTACAGGTAAGATAAATCCTGCATAATGAAACTGTACCAGAAGTATGTGTGGTTGTAACGTTCCTTTTTCTTTCCTAAAAAGGAGACGACCACACGAACCTCTGTTACAGTCAATTTGTGCAGGATTGATCATACCTGTAATCATTCCGGTTTGTCTAATTGCAATACATTTTACCATATTAAGTTTGTGACCATACTAACACTTGACCATTATCTTCATTTATCCAACAGATATCTGAATACCGAGTTTTGGGATTTCCAGGACGATCTACAGTTATTTCGATCCACAAGATGATGTTCTGTAAAAACAGTTTCAATCGGGTCGGGGACAATCGATATTTGCCCGGCGGTATTGCCTCTGTGACCCTCTAGTTATTTAAATCAATGAAGAGGCAGGCGCTGGAGACTAGAAGGCAGGAAACAAGGTTTTTTATTCTCTCCGGAGGAGAACACAACGAAACGGACAGAAGGTATCGTTCTGAGGTGCTCTAACGTACGTTTGAGGCCTGGCCCCTTATATACAGTGTTTTATGGTTTTTATTGCAGTTTACATATATGTGACAAAGCTTTGATATACGGAAAGACATACCCGGAATCCCCCTTTGGGGCCCGTTCCCACACACATTTACAGTTGAAATCCCCACCCTAATCACAACAGGTGGTGAGCATCGCGCAGCTGGATAATCCGCCGATTCACGGGATGAGGGGAGTCTGATTGGATCTCATGGGGTGGGGGCTTTGATCAACCCGGGGATTTCTTTGATGGGGGAAGCTTTCTATTGTACGGGGAGGGGCGAGGGTGGTATCGGCAGAACTGGGTGTCGGCTTGGGAACGGGGAGGACAAAACGGGCACACGGGGAAAAAGGGGGTTTGCATCTAAGGGCCGGAGATCATGAAAGGAAAGCAGGGAGGTGTCGCGCTGGGAACAGGATGAGGGCCGGGGGCAGAGCAGCGCCGAAGAGGGGTTTATGACTCCAGGCAGGTGCAAGCAGGGGGGTGGTCAGCGGGCAGGCTTAGCGAAGGCAAAGGGCTATGTCAGGGGCCAGCGGCATGCAAAAGGGTTGGTTCTGATCGGGGCATCTTAAAATGGCGGGCGCGCACGACAAAAGTGTGGCATCAGGAAGAGGCAAGATGGCGCAGATAATGTTCACCAAAACGCACTAATTTTCCACAGTCCCTCCTTTAACATATTCAAGACATCTTGTTGGTTCATTTTCTACTCGGGTCTATTGTGGTGAGCATGAGAGAGAAAACGGTAGGAAACCCAAGATAAAGAGTTGTAAACAATACATTTTGAGGTTAGAAGGTGCACCTATTTGATGAACTTTGATAAATTTGTTCAGCAGGAAAGTCGTAGGAATGAAATACAAAAAACGGCGAGCAGCAAGTACATATCATAACATAAACTGGCAGGTTAATACATATTTCGGATTCGGATTGGAGCAGGATCAATACAATGGTGGCTGGGAGAGAAATGAGGCGTAGAAAAAAACGGTGGTTTGAGGATGTCAAATGTTCGAAGTTTACGAGTTCTCATTGTTCTTTGTGGTCTTTCGTTGGCGCTGTTGAGCACCGGCGGTGGAGCTACAAGTCCGGCTCTGTTCTAAGTTCTGCGTTGCAGGGCACGACCCTTTCCTCGCGTTTCTGGTCGGAAAGGTCCTTTTCGCCCCGTGTCCTTTGAGGTGATTGTCAGAAAGTTCCGATGGAAGAAGAGCGTTCAAGACAGTCCATAGGGTAGGTCAGAGGAAAAAGGGGGATGGAGCAAGGCCAAATTAGGAACAAACTAGGGGAACGAGAGACTTCAAATAAGCGGGCGTGTGACGGAATTCGGAGAGCGGGGACTTGTCGACAGGCACTGGACGTCGAGCAGGGGCATCAGGTCGACCCTTTCTTTTCATGCTGTCGAAAACAGTGCCTCGTCCTGCAGCTCTTTTCAGTCGTGGTCTCGCCTTGGCTAATGTCGCAGGTGTCCCTTAGTCTGCAGTCGGGCCTCGTGCTCCCACATCCGGTCCTTCTCTCCTCCAACAGCAGTACCCTTAAACAAGTTTGAAAAGACAGTTTTTTAGAAAATTTTCGGATGAAGATAATCAAAAAAGTCTATTTCTCTCCCAGCTCCAGGCAAAGAATGAAAATGTCCGTCATTTTTAACGTTCACAACTGGCATATGAATGACCGGTGGCGGACCTGCTGGATTTACTATGACCTTCCTTCATAATCATTTATTACAGGCATGACGGTTCATCTGATGGTAACCCACCTTCGGGGGACAAATCTGGCAAAGATATGCCGTTCTCTAGAGTTTCACATTTACAAAAGGGTACAGTGAGTCGTCAACATGGTACTACACAGGTATTTTGCTGAGAGACGAACATGGCTAAACATTTCCTTTTTATCGGTGCATCCTGTTTTTCAACTACTGCGGGGTTCATTTTGATGATTTCTTTACCTTGGTCTAGTCTGTTAACCTTGTAAAACATCATTCTGGGTCCTACGTAACCTTTTACAGCCCGGTTACTTAACTAGGAAGGACAGGGGTTTTATGGGAGACAACCAGGGACATAGACAGGGGAGGCAACGGGGGTGATCGTTTTTCTGGTTTCGGTATTGCGACGATTCGGGGAGGGGAGGGTCGCGTATTCTGAGGTCCTTGTTTTATACTATAGGAGCCGTTGACATGTAGTTCCCTTATTTCGGGCCAGATTAGGGAACCTCTGTTGTCTTACCTGTCCTTTCCCTTACGGCCCAACCTGGGTTCATTGACTTCTAGCGGAAAAGGAGAGGTAATGACGCGGCCTCAGGGTGATTGCATTAAAGACAAATGTTTGTGCAAATACTGACGGTATTTGAAGCCAATTAGGTGGTGTGCTAGGGGTGGCGATCTGCCAATTTCGGGGCTAACCACTCGGGAGAGTGGTAGTGCAAAAAGAGAGAGAGAGAGAGAGAGAGAGAGAGAGAGAGAGAGAGAGAGAGAGAGAGAGAGAGAGAGAGAGAGAGAGAGAGAGAGAGAGAGAGAGAGAGAGAGTGCAACGGCAGGCTAAATAGTGCACGTGCAACGGAGAGGGCGGCAGTGCATTCAAGAAAGGCTATTTAGTGCATTACACAGTAAAGGGTATTCACGAGTCCACGTTAGAATCTTGTAATCATGCAGTTTGAGCATTAGACAGGGTAGAGGGGACGTGCTTTGGGAAAAGGAAAGAAGAAAAAAGGAGGTACCATTTTGTCGCACTTTCTCGCATTCTCGGTCCTTTGACCAGTTGGGTCAATGCTTCAGTCACACACACACACACATTCCCTCACAGTTTCGCATCATACGTGACATGGGTTCATTCTTCCGGTCTGGTTTAAGGGTGGTCACTTTTTATCAGGTTGTGCTAATTTTTCGGGCTTGTTCGATACGTGAGTAGTTTGCAGGCGTGCTTGGGCACTACCCTGCGGCGCTAGTCCGTTTCGTGTATTTGGACATGGCAAGGTCTCAGATCTTCGCCACACCTCGGCTGTAATTTCTGACGTAACCTGCAGAGGGAGGAAAAGAGGGGGGGTGGGGGAGACAGCATTCGCGCGCATTCAAATACATGGATTCATAAGTCCTTTACTTACCTCTTACTCGTCTTTTCCTCCTTGGGGCAGGGTCCCCGGGGATATGGTTTTCGGAGTCGGGGGGGGGGTAGTGTGTTCATGTAGGGCGTGTGCGGGGAAACATAAAAAGGAAACCAGAGGTGCCTAGTGCGAGGTATCTAGTCAAAGGATATATCTCACTATCGGGATCCTTAAACCTCTTTCGACGCCGTGGCGTTCTAAAGTTCTTCGGTTCTTGGGTCCCTGCTACTTCGGAACGTTGTACTTTACAATATTTACATTATTTCATTTCACCCTCCTTTTACATTCCCTCATTTACACCATTCGTTTTACCCATCCTTGGAAGTCACGGTCTTCCTCTACGCGAGAGTTCATGAGTCAGTCGCGTACTTTTAATGCGGAGCGTCGGGTTGTCGATCCGATCCGTCCTCCAAGGCCGGGCAACCATCTTCCTTTAACCTTAAAGAGAGAGCAGAGTAGGGTGCACAGAAAAAGAACTTTCCTACCCATCCCATATTGTTTTAAAATAAAACATGCAATACCCGTCCATAGTTTAAAAGACTTTAATTTGCAAATTCATTTCAGCATATGGATTAGGAGGGTGTGGTCGTATTTGGTCGGTCGTGGCAATGGCTAAAGTGCGTACAGTGGGGGGTGTCGTTTGCAACAGTAAAAACATCGGAAAGTTTTATTCATTCATTTGTGAGAGACTAAAACGTCTATTAATTGGCTGGGGGTTCGGGGGCATATATTTTCATAATTTAGAAACATAATCATAACAGTTGTAATCAGATTTCCTATATACATACCGTACGCATGTATCGTAAATGAGGTTTACATCAGTTATAAAAATTTAATACATTGTATATTCGTAATCAACGTTTGTAACGGGGATCTTTTCATACAGTTCGTCGAGTGAGCTCTCCTTGTCTTTTCTAGCCAAGTGTACAAAGGATCACAAAAATCTCAGAACATCAAGTTTATATTAGTGCGAAGGAACACCACGAGGTGTTCGTAAGTTCCGATTGATACCAGCGCCATTTTGGGCGGGGCCGGCACAGTCCGGAAGCAGCATCAGGGGGAAATGTTTCCATTACTGGCAGTTTGGACCAGAGTCCTTTTCGGCGGTTCTGGAATTCACGCTAACAGAAGGTGTGGCAATGTCATGTTTGTTTCGTTGGCGATCGAAGCAGCCGTCCCTTACCGGAAACCTGCTAAGGCCAAAGGCTCCGCCGGGGACCTTTGCATGATCTTCAAGGCTGCGGAGATGCTGTCGGAGATGGGGGCTCGTGCTCCATGGGACAAATGTTCGAGTTGTATGGCTGGCCAAAGTTACTCTAGTGGCCGGGGCCCGCCTTCCAGCGGATCCAGACGCCATTTTGAGGCCCTACAGGGGCCACTCTCGTCGAGTTTGCAAGAATGGAAGAGACCCTTTGGAGTGAAGGGAAGAGGTCCCTGTTTTGTGAGAGCGGGACGTTCAGCTGGGGTGCAGCTGTGATGCCCCCACCTGGGGGGGCGAGGGAGACTCGTTCACATCTTCTCCTTCTCCCGGTGCACTCCATGCCGCTCCTTTTCATCGCCCTGCATGAAGGCCTCTCCACATCCGATGTTCCCCAAGCGTCACCATTGTACGTTCGGTGCTGCGCAAATACTGGGGTGCCACCATTGTGTGTTCGGTGCTGCGCAAGTACTGGGGTGCCACCATGGTGTGTCCGGTGCTGTGGAAGTATGGGCACCATCGCCTGACTGGGGGTGTTCGGCGCCGGGCTGGGGGCTGGGAAACCTCCTACCGGTGGAGGTGGGAGAGGCTCGTCCGCGTCGCCTCTCCCTCCCAGCCCAACTTGGACAAATTGTTGTGGAGGTACGTGCAGGACATCCCGCCGTCCAGGACTGCTGCGGCCGTGACGGAAGAAAAAAGGAAGAGGTGCCTCGCTCTCCTCTTGACATGTGGCGGGACTACCTTAGTCTTTCCAGGCCCGTTGCGGCCGGCCAAAGAGACATGTGGCGGGACTACCTGCAAATGCCCAGGCTGCGGGCTCCCGCCTCTCCTCCGGCTCCCCCATACGTTAAGATTTCCTGACCAAGAGTTGGCGGCGGGGCTCGCCTTATATGGGTTGCCGTTGGTTGGGCGTAGCCGTAACCCTGCCCTACTTTGGAAGGTTCCAGAATGGGGGGGGGCGAATGTTCTGTTTGACTTCCATTTTCTACAGTTTATCGTTATTATTCCTTGTTTGTTGTGTTAAATTAAAAGTTCAAGTTTATTAATGTTCTACGGATTTTGTTTTATCATTTCTTTCTTTCCAGGTTGCTTTTATGCTAAGTTTCTGCTAACAGGGGTCGAGTAACACGGAAACACGTGTAAAAGGGATGACGCAGATTTGTACATTACATACACGCGAACTCAGACGGGGGACAGTACAAGTACGACATACAAAGACCCAAGACAAATATAAAAACAGTTATTGGTCATAATTATCTCTTTCCGTCTGTAAGTTTTTAAACGAGGCTGGGTTCCCGTCTTGACATTGCCCGACCTAGGAGAACTTGATCATGCCGCTGAGATTTTCCTGGCGAAATCTGTGCCATCGGGCATAATCAAACGTGGTGGTTCTGTCTGGCCTGTCTATGTAAGTCGGGTTCTTCTCTGTCTCGCGCCTTTTCTCGTACTGTCGGTCTGTCGTTCCTGTCGGTCCTCTGCTTCTACTCACGCTCAGTAGAGTCGGGCATTGGGCTTTCCAGTGTCCGACATACCTACAAAAAGCGCATTGGTCTGACCCTAAGTCTGGTCGTCCTTGGTATAGTGTCGGGGGGTAAGTTGTGGGTAGCGGTGTCCTGGGGTTGTCCTGTCGGTATATTTCCCTACTTGGTTTATCCTCGTCTTTTCTCTGTCGTTTCGTAGCCTCTCTGCGCCACATACCGAGACTGTCGAGCATAATTGGCGTCGTCTTATTATTTCGAAGGGCTATTTCTAACGTTTCTATTTTATCAAGGTCGAAGGATCCTGCCAGTGGCCACTGTTTGTCTTGGCTATCTTCGGTATACCTGTGCCATAATTTATTATAAGCTATGGTAACTAACCCATAGTTTATGAACATGTCCTTATTAGGGGTGCCTTCTAGTGGAGCCATATGGTCCACCTCTAACACCCGGTCCGGGCTAAACAGGCTATTTATCAATGGGGAGAAGACAGACATGACGGCTCGTAACGAGGGACTAAAAAGTCAGCACTGCCTATCTTATCACTAGGTGCAAAGACTAGACAGAATATTTCTATTCTACGTTGTTTGCAGGCAGTGAATACCTCATGGATCCCAAAAAAACCAATAGACCAACAAAATAACAATGGGGAGAATGAGTAGGACCGCAAAGATCTGCGTCACCTACCCTTTTCACTATCTGCAAAAAGGATGGTCTCTTCCCTGCTTGCAGACAGAGAATCTCCAGGAAACAATAGTTTGTGAACAACAGTTCAGTTTCAAGCAATTATTGAGTGGGGGAGAAAAAGAACAAGCACGGCTGCTACCCTACTTATCCTCCACTGCTTGCAAAGGGAGAGAGAGCCTGTTGCTTCTCCGTTTGCAGACAGTGAATCTCTAAATAAAAATAAACAAGGCAATACTAGTATTTTTTGACAATCAATCAAAACAAATTCTTTCGCAATTTGTCGTGGCAACACGACCTTACCCGGACCATGTGGACAGTTTCTTGTCTTCCGAATCCAGCGCCCGATCGTCCTCTTTTTCTCGTATTTCTCACGGCACTCCTGATGGTTCCCAGTCAGGACCGTAGATCACTCGAGAGAGGTCTGTTCGGAACTAGTGAAGTTCGGATGATCGGCTGCCAGACGAGGGTCTATTGGGCAAGAGCTCTCCCGATCGTTGCAGTCGTTCACTCTGTCGTCGGGACCTCTCCCACTGGATCCACGAGTCGCTGATGGGCCCCACGTTGGGCGCCAATTGTAAAAACAGTTTCAATCGGGTCGGGGACAATCGATATTTGCCCGGCGGTATTGCCTCTGTGACCCTCTAGTTATTTAAATCAATGAAGAGGCAGGCGCTGGAGACTAGAAGGCAGGAAACAAGGTTTTTTATTCTCTCCGGAGGAGAACACAACGAAACGGACAGAAGGTATCGTTCTGAGGTGCTCTAACGTACGTTTGAGGCCTGGCCCCTTATATACAGTGTTTTATGGTTTTTATTGCAGTTTACATATATGTGACAAAGCTTTGATATACGGAAAGACATACCCGGAATCCCCCTTTGGGGCCCGTTCCCACACACATTTACAGTTGAAATCCCCACCCTAATCACAACAGGTGGTGAGCATCGCGCAGCTGGATAATCCGCCGATTCACGGGATGAGGGGAGTCTGATTGGATCTCATGGGGTGGGGGCTTTGATCAACCCGGGGATTTCTTTGATGGGGGAAGCTTTCTATTGTACGGGGAGGGGCGAGGGTGGTATCGGCAGAACTGGGTGTCGGCTTGGGAACGGGGAGGACAAAACGGGCACACGGGGAAAAAGGGGGTTTGCATCTAAGGGCCGGAGATCATGAAAGGAAAGCAGGGAGGTGTCGCGCTGGGAACAGGATGAGGGCCGGGGGCAGAGCAGCGCCGAAGAGGGGTTTATGACTCCAGGCAGGTGCAAGCAGGGGGGTGGTCAGCGGGCAGGCTTAGCGAAGGCAAAGGGCTATGTCAGGGGCCAGCGGCATGCAAAAGGGTTGGTTCTGATCGGGGCATCTTAAAATGGCGGGCGCGCACGACAAAAGTGTGGCATCAGGAAGAGGCAAGATGGCGCAGATAATGTTCACCAAAACGCACTAATTTTCCACAGTTCCCCGCTGGGAATGTCACTCGTTGTTTGATGTTTTTGTGTTGGTAATTTATGTTTTTCTAACAAAATTACTGTTTTTCCACTACTGTTGACTAATAGACTTCATGACCTGGTGCACCCACATTTCAGTGACTACAATCTTGGATCTGGATCACAGAGGCGTCAAGCAATGGCTGGGGTTGGGGTTGGTTGGGCAGGAATACTACGAATTGGGACGAGTGGGTGGTGCGGATACAGGGGCCCTCCATTGCTTTTGTGGGCATGCATCTAAGACGTTTGAGGAAGTTTAATAGGGCTGGCTGTGAGACTCCGCCGACTCTCGCAGTTGTTAGTTGTAAGGTACCAGAGGCCAACAGATGCAGCACAGCAAGCAGCTTTGTCTGCAGAATGATGTTGATTGACCACTGTGTTGGTACCGTCAGCCTCTGGGCAACTTGAGAATGGGTCGATAATTCTTTCGCCACTTTTGCTGCGCTAAAGTGCCTATAACTCAGAGATGAGTCCCCACTGTTGGGTTATAGGGTGACTCTAAAACGACCCTTGTGTTTATTTGGACTTTGTTGTAGCTATATGCGAATCACAAGAAATAAGATGAAAAAACAAGAAAAGTGGGCAGGGTACAAACACCCGACCCCCTAGGCCTGCTCAGGGGATCCCACAAAAACGTCCAGGGCCAAAAAATTATGACTTTTTTTTTAAAAGCAGCGAGGTGCACGAATGAGGACAAAAAAAAAGATGGGGCGTAATCTCAAGGACTTTTCGCTGAGTTATCAGCACTTTAGAGCAGCAAAAGTGGCGAAAGAATTATCATCCCATTCTCAACCTGGTGAAAACTGCCGATATCACGAGTTTTCCAGTGATAACTTCCGCACAAAACATCGCCACGAATGAGAGCGACAACTAACGCTAATGATACGCAGACTAGGGGTTCCCGTGCAAAAAAAACTCGAAAACACCCCTTTCCGATATTTTCAATGACCAGCCAAATCTGCGATGCGATCCAAAAACAGGCGATAAGCAGTGCAGTAAGCATTTAACATCTGCCTTTTACTGGTGTAACGCAAGACGACTACCTACAGTAAGAAAATGGAGCCCAGCCCAGAGCCACATCTGAAGACCAACACATGTCATAGAGCTACTGATCATGCAGGTCCGACTCCCAAGTTGTCCCCAACACCTTCCGCCACCACCCCGGTATCTCCCTCCCGGACCACCACCCCCCCTACTACCACCAAGGCAGCGCAGAACAGGACAGCGGACCTTCCCAAAAGGAGGCAAGTCACCCATCAATAACAAAGCACACAATGCCAAGTGTAGCAGTGATGTGCTAAACAGACCTCACTATGCAGAGCACAGACCTTTCCATGTGTACATATACTGGTGGTGTTTGTAGTGTTGTGGACAGTGGATGGTCCAACATACGTTACTCCAGCGTAGGAGTGGGAATAAATAGGCCGGGGCTTTGGGCGTGGTTCACTTCCGGGAAGGCCAATGCATATGCCAGGGTGTCGGCCCTCACCCTGCCATGAGGCCGCCTCTGTGACCGCCGGTCTCCTCAGCACAAGCCCCCTCCAAACCCAGCGGCACAGCACCGCAGAGTTATGTCTGTACAGACTACTGCCTTCGATTTATACTGCGTACAGCAGGGCTCTCAATTTAGATTGAGTCGCGATTGCAGATGACGCAGTCCAGTAGGCAACAAACATTGCTACCAGTGCGGCCCCCCTGGATCACGCATCATTGCAGGCTGCTCACACGCTGAGTGCTTCAGGTACCACTAACTCTGTGCAGGTCAAGTCAATGCTATATGGCTGTGGGCCCTTGCTGACCGCTGCATTTGGCCTACACTGCGGTCAGCAGGACTCACAATTCAAGATCAGTGCTGATGTAAATAGTGTGAGAGAGTATAATAAGCTAAGAAGACCAAATGCACCCAATCTGTGCAGCTCAAGTCAACGCCACGTGGCTGCGGGCCCTTGCTGAGCGCTGCCTCCGGCCTACACTGCAGTCAGCAGGGCTCACAATTCAAAATGAGTCTTGAACCATTAATTGCACAGTCCAGAAGGCAAGTGACATTGCATCTAGTGCGGCCCGCCCGGACGACGCATCATCGGTGGCTGCACACATGCTGAGTGCTCTAGGTCCCTCTAACTCTGTGCAGCTCAAGTCAACGTCACGTGGCTGTGCGCCCTTGCTGATCGCTGCCTCTGGCCTACACTGCGGTCATCAGGGCTCACAATTAAAACTGAGTCTTGATTCATTAATTGCAGAGTCTAATAGGCAACAGACATTGCTCCCAGTGCGGACCGGCCGGAGCACGCATCATCACTAGCTGTGCACACGCTGAATGCTTCGGGTGCCACTAACTGTGCAGCTCAACTCAATGCCACGTGCCTGTGGGCCCTCACTGACCACTGCCTCTGGCCTACGGTGCGGTCAGCAGGACTCACAATTCAAATTCAGTCTTGATTCATTAATTTCAGAGTCCAGTAGGCAACTAATAAAGTCCCTGAAACCTATATGTTTTGACAATGTATTCCATACATATTTCATCTTTTGTTCTACGCCTACACTGCGGTCAGCAGGGCTCACAATTTGAATTCAGTTTTTATTTATTAATTGCAGTGTGAATTGTACTCTATGTCCTTGGATTTTGTCATAAGGAAGTGACAAAAAGCATTCCTCGATGTCTGTGCTGACTATTGCCTTACATCTACACTGCGGACAGCAGGGCTCAAAATTCAGATCGAGTCGAGATTGCAGATGACACAGTCCAATGAGCAATAGACATTGCTCCCAGTGCGGCCCGCCAGAACCACGCATCATCGCTGGCTGCGCACACCCTGAATGCTTCTGATGCCACTAACTCAGTGCACCACAAGTCACTGCCACGTGGCCTTATTGAGGCAGTATTCATTAAGCAAAAGACATTGATCCCAGTGCGGCCCGCCCAAACCACGTATCATCGCTGGCTGCGCACACGCTGAGCGCCACTGTTGCTACTAACTCAGTGCATCACAAGTCAACACCTCCAGCCTACACTGTGGTCAGCAGGTCTCACACATATTCAATCCAATCCTGTCCTGCAAGGACACGCCATCATCGCTGGCTGCGCACACGCTGAGCTCTTTAGGTGCCACTAACTCTGTGCATCACAACTCATGGACCCTTTATGATTGACTTTCGTGCTGTAGACACCGGATGCAACAATGTTACCTCAGGAAGCAGGAATATCCCGAAGGGACATTAACCATTTCTTCACATGAGCACGCTCATCTCTGTTGCCCCTACCTCAGTGCATGACAATTCATGGACCCTTTACGATACAATCTTTTGTGTGTGATTTAAGATCTGGTGCCCCTACCTTAGTGCACCACAAGCCATGGACCCTTTATGATTAAATCTCTGTTTGTGATCCGATGATCACTGTTGTAGTTGTTTCTAGCACCAACCATTCCCTGAGGGATGGCTTACACTCACCCCACATGCATCCAGCACATATGTCATTGGACATGTGACCTTGGTAATAAAAAGGGGCTGAGCGCACGTGCCCGTAGCCTGTTCCACTTTCTATCTGTGTCTGTGTGTTCATTATGTATGCATGATGGCCATGGGCCCTACCACATTACATTGTGCTGTTGACTGCGCACACAACAACCTTACCTCTGGCAGTGGGAAAGACCTTGGTTATGTAACTTTGTCTGGGTCATTCTATGGGTACATTGGTAGAGACTGGATGATTAGAGTACTGCTTGGAGAGTGTATGGTGAACCTATAAGTGCTTGGGGATTGGCAGAGTGAATGTTGGCAGAGTCTAACCACCAAGGACAAGCTTGGCTCTAATTGGTTGCCAGTGGCAACCCCGACGGAGTGTCAGGATTGCAAACCAAGCCTCGGGAGAGCCGACGCTACGCATGGAGCATGAGTAGGCACTGGGCCGGCTCCTGAGGCACCTGCCTTCTTTGCTATGGGATCCCCACAGCCTTTGCTTTAGTACCCTGGGTTTCCACCCACTAAAATCTGGGCCACTGGCTAGCGGGAAAACCGCACGAATGCCTGGAAAACCAAATCCAGGAGCTTGGAATTCTCATTGCGGTATATTGCATTCTCATTCAGAGGATACCCTCCCAGGTCATTGATTTCTGGATCAAGGAAATCTGACTGTTGGACCCCCGGAGTCCCTTCCACTGGATCCCCTAAATCGAACTGCTGGGTCCATGGAGCACCGGTGATAAAAGACCCAGAATCCTATCTGCAAGATATTCCAAGTTCCACAGCTGGATCATTGACATACGGCGGAAAGAATCTACGGAACTAAGTAAGCGTGAGCGGAGTGGGCAGAGTCGGCATACGCCAGTCAGGGGCGCAACTAGAGCCAAATTTCAGGTAAGGCTGATAAAAATTTCGGGTAGGGGCTAATTTTTCCAATCATAGGCAGAGTGGAGATGCAGGGGCTCTTAGAAGGGGTGAAAACACAACAACACCTCATTTACAAGTAAATGGCCTTTTAAAGACCTATGATGTGCACGGGTGCCATGCTGAGATACTGAATTGCTAGAACCTGGCACAAGGGCCGTGGTGGTTAACAAAGATAGGATTGCCCACATTTTTTTAGAGCATTATGACAAGCTATATGCTACTAAATATATGGTGATGCAAGAGGCAATCCAACAATATTTTGACGACATGAACCTCCGCCATTTATCAAATATCCAGGCAGAGGACATTCAAGTAGCTATTTCAGCAGTTAAAATTCAGTTAGCACTTGCTACAATGCCGGTAGGAAAAGCATGTGGAGACAATGGGCCGCAAACAGAATTTTGTAAGATGTTTGCCGAGGAATTAACACCTTTTTTGGTTGAGATTTCTAATTATGTGAAAGCGGATGGTTTGGTTCCCTCAGCTTCTAAAGAATCTATTATTGTCAGTTTCGTAAAGAAGTGTAAACACCCCAGAGACATCAATTCATATGGACCGATCAGTTTATTGAAATCTGATTATAAAATTCTAATGAAAGTCTGGGCAAATTGTTTTACTCCGGGTGCACAAAAAGTGATCCACAAGGACCAGAGAGGGTTTGTTGCAGGGAGGTTAATGTCCAAAAATACAGGGTTATTAGTCCAAGTTATTAGTCCAAGCACTCCATTTCTTTTAATACCAATCAAACTCCAGCACTTATTATGATGGTTGACGCAGAAAAAGTGTTTGATTTGGTGAATTGGGATGCTCTTTTTTATCATCTTGACAGATTTAGGATTCTCCCCAGGGTATTAATATGGTATGTAATATTTACCAAGGGGCACAGGCACAGGTTTTTATTAACTCCAACCTGGTTGGGACAGAAAATGTAAATTGGGGGACCAGGCGTGGTTTACCTCTGTCACCCGTTCTCTTTACCTTTTTTATCAAACTCCTGGCTACCAAGATTCGAAGCAATGCAGCGATAAAAACACCAGTATTCGGAATGTCCAAATTAAAGTTATTTGCTGATGACATTATCCTCTATCTCAGTCCAGAAAGACAGAATGTTGGAACGACACTAGCAGAATTTGCAAAATTTGAATTAATTGGAGGGTATAAAATTAACCATAATAAGACAGAAATTTTAACAATTAACCACTCGAGTGATTTTCTCCCCAATAATCTTAAACATCAAGCCCTTACTTCTACCCTGATTTGATATTTGGGATATATGTCACGGACATTTACAAAAAGAAACTATGCAGAAGAAATCTGCTATGGGAACAGTTGCTATAACCACTTGCACTGATAGGCCATGTTGCCCTTATAAAAATGTCCGTCTTAACTCTACTTGTTTTTCTTTTCACAAATGTCCCCATTAAAATTAATTTGATGTATTTTAAAGAGCTGGAAACGATTTTCCGACAGTTTGTCTATAGTAAGAAGGCTCTGAGGTTTAATCTGTCAGTGCTCCAACTTGAAGTTAATCATGGTGGACTTGCACTTCCCCAAGTTCTTACATATTATAAAGCAGCCTTTCTAGATATAATAGTTTGTTTAATCGACTGTAAGGGATCTGTTGATAATTTATTTTTTGATAAAATGATGCAGGAAGCTGGATCTCAGATTCCAGTCTTCTTAAAAACAGCTAAACTCCCCCAAAAAACGAAGTACAAGAATTTGCAGGAGTATAGTACTAGACTCCAGACTCTTTATTCCAAACAGGCTTGTTCCATAGGGTATCACTACTTAAAGCTTACAGAATGTAAAGGTGTGGGCCTCCACATCCAGAGCAGTCATCTAAGGTTCTGGAGCGTCAATAGTTTCAAGGAGCTGGGTCATTTTATAGTTGGTGGTAGATGTATCACCTGGCATGAGGTCAAAGTTAGGTGTGGTGACCGAAATAAGCTTTTTTCTTTGGATTTCTTCAGATTTCACATTTATTAAATAATTACTGTCTTCCATTTAGTTCTGACTCAACTCCACTCATGGCTGCTCTATTTAGAACAAAGTTAAGGGGGGTGGGTAAATGGTCTCGCTGTCTACGGTCCCAAGGGGAGTCGATAGTGGTTAATTAATTCTTAGAAAAAGTGACCCTGGAGATGCAATGTATTTTCTCAAATCAGGCGTGGCAAGCCATTTCGCAACTTGGTAGCAAGGCTTTAAGAGTGGACACTTTTAAAAGAATGGCTTTTTTGTCATGCTGGGTGGTGTACTATACCCCCAAAGCACTTCATAAAATGCATCCAGAAATAGAGAATAGTTGCATTTGCTGCCAGTTAGCAGGCGAGGGAGGCTGGTGCCACACTTTTTTTACCTGTCCAAAGCTAGGACAATTTTGGGAGAGAATCTTTGCTGCTCTGAGCCATGGATTACAGAAAAGACTGCATCTTGAGGCAACAATAACACTAGTTGTTACCGTTAGTCGAAATCTAGCAACATTGAGAGGGGAGGAGACATTTATAGTAATTGATTCCTTTGTGCATGCTGTCTGATACTTCAGAACTAGAGGGCCCCCAAGGTACACACCTATGCGGAGTGGTTTAATAAAAGGATATGAACAAAGAAATTTAAAGAAGCTTACGCTAAGAGAGTCGGTGCCATTAAAAGATTTACTATTGTATAGAAATATATGGAGCAGTTGGTTATCGGCCAGTATAGAGGGCTGTTAGGTAATGCTAAGTTTCTATCAGCATAAAAAAAATGCAATTTATGTGTTCATATCGGATTTTTATCAGGGTTTGAAAGTACTGCACTTTATTAAATTGTAATTACTGGCACTTTAGTAAGCTCAAATTGAAGATTAAGGCTCAACATCCTATACAGATGATGAATTGGCACATTGCACTTTAAGGAAAGGCATATTCAAAGAAGCCTATGTAGAGAGAGTTGATGCCGTAGAAGATATAATACTGTATAGAAATTCATGGGGCAGTTAGCAATGAACTTTATGGGTTCTATAGGATTTGAAAGCACTGCACTTTATCGTAGCTGGTGGATGATTGCATTTTTATTGTATTACGCCTGAAGATTGAGGTTTAACATCAAAAATAGACTATGATTCAACTTGTTTGGCTTTAAGGAAAATAAGTTTTTGAAAAAGCTATTTATTGTGTTTAAGTCAATAATTAAGACAGTGATGAACAATTGTCATACTGCATTAATTCCTCGTTTTATCTAAGTTTCTGCTCAATAAAAAAAAGAAAATAAAGTGAAGAGTTTATCGCCACAGGAACATCATACAAAGTGACGTTCCTGAGATTCTATTCAGTGTTGGACCTGTTCTTTATTTTGGGCATGTATTGTGAGAATATATAAATAAAACCATTGAAATTCATCTGTTATAGTGACCTGAGCTAACTATAACTTATGCCCCTGCAATGCACTTCTTCTGACCTCACAAGTTACATTACTCATGACATGGTCAGTGACATCACTGATAACATCACTGATGACATCTCAAATCAGTGATGTCACAGACCATGTCATGAGTGATGTAATATGTGAGGTCATGAGCAATGCATTTCTGAGGTGTAAGTAATAACTGCTGAATTTCAATGGTTTTGTATGAGTGAAATCTGAGCCTAAGTATAACGCCCAAGTAACCTTTGTTTTTTCAGTGAATTTCTAAGGTTTTTTAAAATTCTATGTCCTAACTGTGAAGTCCCTGCAACCTTTATTGTTTTCAGTGAATTTCTGGGCCAGATGTATCAATATTCGATTTTGCGATTCCATAATAGCAAATTTTACTGATTTGCTATTATGAAATTGTAAAATGAAATGTGTGTAGGTTTCGCAATAATAATTGCCATTCGTACATATTGTCGCAAATAAGGAATGGCTTCCCATTCATTCCTATGGGCCTAGAGGCCCAAAAACCTGAATGGGAATTGCATGTGCAATTTGCGAGTACCCAATTAGTACTCGCAAAGTGTGCATGCAATTTCAGGGATGCAAGGGTGCCAAATGGACTCCCTGTTGCACCCCTGGAATATGCATGCATGTACGCCACATGGCACCTTGAAAAATACGGAAAAGTGAATTTTTCATGGAATTCATATATTACCACCAACTTGAAGTTGGTGGTAATTTGCAATTCCCTAAAAGCAGGTCACAATTTTTTTTTGCTTCCTGCACTTCATTTAAGGAATCGTGAATTGCGATTTCTTCAATGAATTCGCAAAGTAGGGAATCGGCCGGCCCGTTTGCTAATGGGAAAGATGTTTGATCCTTCTGGCCCTTTTTAACTAGTAGTTGTGTTTGCAGAGAGTGGTGGAGACCTGTAATGGCTGCCAGCAACATTGGATCTTTTTGCATTCTTTCAATATGTGCAGAGCTTTGCTTACTTATTGAGACTGCCCCTGTATCACTTTGATAGTTTGTGTGTCAATTTTGGGGTTTGTGGTCAGGACGAGAGAGATTTTTCTTTCGCCATCTGGGATTCAGTGCTGTTCCATCTTGTTCCGCTCCATTAAGAGGTTCAGGGTGGATCCAAATGGGAGCTTGCTACCTCTTGTTCTGAAGTGTACATACAGAGTTTCTCTGACTGATTATTGTTGGCATGTCTTTTGGCATGGGCTCTGGGCTCTTCCATTCCATTATGACTTGAGCTTGTTTTCATTTGTTGTCAGAGCCACTGATTTCTACCGCATTTTCCCCTTTGGGTTTTTTTTTTTTTTCGGAGTTTTATATAGCGCGAACTAGAACCGAACCGAATCAGTTATCAGAGCACCAGTTACGTTACATGAGGACACACTTTCATTTTTTAGGCACGGGGAGATTAAGTGATTTGCCCAGAATCACAGGGGGTTTTTGGCGTCGTTACCGAGACTCGAACCCAGATGCCCAGGTCCGAGGTTGAGCGCCTTAGCAGTTAGGCCAACCCCTCTCCACGATGGTCTATAGATTCATTGTATTACCTGTAGATGGGTTAGGTATTCCTCTTGCCCATGGCTTGTGGTATTGCCATTCTTCTTGTTTTCAAGTCTTGAGTTGGGGATCACCTCGTGTGCAATGTCTGTAAAAAGAAAAAGTAGTAACCATATTTTTATGATATTGCCCATGGAGGTAACAGCGGTGAGGCGGTGGGTCCGTGTGGGGGGTATTTCAAGGGACAATGCAGAGGGGAAATTAAATAAATAATGAATTTTCCCTCTGCATCGTCAGTTGAAATCCCCCCATTCAACCCCACCACTGTTGCCTGCATGGACTGCGGCTGCCATTGCCTTTTGTCATGGACCGCGGCTGGCATTGCCGTTTGTATGAAAAAAAAATTCTTTCTTTAAAGTGCTTTGTGATATAGCCTTTAGTCTGTCAAATGGAAGAGACTAACTTTTGTTTGTTCTTTTTGCAAATACCTTTCTTGGAAATCTACTTTAATTAGGTTATTTTTGCTCATGTTAGTATTCTACCACCCACATAGTCATTGTCTGTATGCTTGTTTGTTGGAATCAGAAAACGTGTTCTCTTGATATATTTATATATAGATATATTGCCAACTCTTACAGACGAACAAGTTGCATTGCCTTTCTCTGTTTTTCACATTTTAAATCGGCCTGATGCTACCTCAGTGAAAAGAAAATTAACAAAACATTTTTTGAAGCTGATAAAACATGCCAACGAGACCACAGCTTTGCCAGGGCATGGATATCTTTACTACTCAAAACTGATTTAAATATTTCCAAAGACAGTTGAGATGCAAAATATAGACAGTCACATCACGTTTACAATAATATCGAGAAACTAAGGGGCATATTATCAAGGGGGTTTATCTCCGCTTTTTTGGCTTTAAAAGCCAAGAAAGCGGAGATAAAATTATCTCCCTATTACCAAGCTGTCGCTAACACCAGTTAGCGACAGCTAATAGGAGATAGTGACCATCTTGGGCCCCGCTTTGCATGTCAGTGATATTTATCACTAATGACATGCAAAGTGGGCGTGCCAAGATGTTAGCGACTGGAAACAGTCGCTAACATCGCTATCTCCTATTACCAACTTTTGGAGATATTCGCGGTAAGCACGAATATCTCCAAAAGCTAACACCTGCCCAGGAGCAGTTCTTAGCCATGTTATCCAATGGGAGGTGGATAACATGGCTAAGAGCATTTGCTCGATAATGCATGAATATCGCTGACTTTTCAGCGATATTCATGCATTGCGGACAAAAGCTTGCCTTCAAGCAACGGTAAAAAATATGTCCACGGTATTGTTTAGTTGGTTCAACCCCATTCACTGCTGAGGTTAGTGGAAATGTATTTTATCGCCAGAAAGAAAGAGATGCACGGGGCAAATATTTCGTCAAATATTTAAATTCAAACACCATTTTAGAAACAGTTGGGTTGTGATTAGAAGACAGTAGATAAGCGAACTATAGACAACAACGAGTATGGACAATGTCAATAGCTTTTGGCTTTGCATTTTTAAAATGCATTACCATCTCGTCAGCCTTCCTCACCGAGTCTTAATTATTGACTGAAACCTCACGGGAGTAGGTTATTAAATTGCTACTTTTTTATTCAAAGCCCTTTCTCATCACTTTAATTTCCTACCTATCCTTTATCACTCCCTGATTTTTTCCCTCTCTTCTTTTTAGACCAGGCTTGAAGAGAGCAGACGAGGACAAAAAAAATAAATGTATAACTGTATTGTGGTAAATAAATAATTAATTACCGGTACTATTTTTGAATACATTAATAAAACAGATAGCTCAATAAATAAGAGGCAAGATTCGAGGTATCTGAGTCTAACAGGCTTTAATCAGGCATGAGGGAAGGGACAGGAACGGGATAGCCTGCACGGAAATAGAATGGATGGCAGCTGCACCATTTCATCGACAGTGCAGCATATATATAGTACAACATTACATTACATTACATACAGTAGGCGTAACTTGTGACAAACGTAAGATATGGAGACATGGGTGTGGAAAGAAGGCGTGTACAGGGCGTGCACTGAGACATGTGATGTGAAACGTCATAGAAATGTCATGAGTGGGCGGAAACATGGAGGGGGCTACCTGAGAGCAGCTGGGACCTTTAACCTAGTGGTGCGCGCAAACGGGCAATGACGTGTTACCAGGGAGAACTGGGGGCTATGACTTCTGCACTAGAAGAGGAGACTAAAGTCTACGGTGTCAGGACGACATGTACCTATGGCATATCTGGTATCTTGTGTTTGGAGTACATGTTGATAGAAACTAAAAGTTATCAGGGCAGAGGCTACTTGACTCTAAGGCTGGTGCATGCATATATTCTTCGTGTAATGCGTGGGCTATGAATCTTCTATGAATATTAATACAGTAATTCTCTTGCATGGAGACATAAAGACTAGACTATAGCTGAAGCTGTTTATACGGTTCAGTAGCTAAGGAATGCAAAGACGAGGAGCTGAACTGATAACTAGAAGCATAACATACTCTTGGCAGACTGGCAGGCAGAGCCAGGCACCGCGCTGCGCGAAAGGAAGTAAGTGAAGGGTCAGGGATGCAGGTGGGGGCTGCATCGCTCCTCGGAGTGAGTTCAGGAGACTGGAGCTTGAATCTGGTGTCCGGGCCCTTTTGAGGCCTAGAAACGGGGACAATTCAATGAATTAACGTGTACACTGTAAATCGTGGTAACATGGGCCTAATACTTGTTGCTTTCACGAGAACTGGAAACTGGCATACTAGAGTTGGACACAACTATAATTGCGTCTTTAATCGATCATAGGGGGATACATATGCATATTAATCATGCACATATAACATAGGATGGGGAACACGTAGGCACATATAACATGGCAAAATTTACTTTTCCACATTCCCTCCTTGTGCCCTACGTTTCCATCAGGAAACATCAATATTCATGATACCATCTATCTGTTCATATAACATCATTTGCTCGTCTCGAATTTTCTTGGAACGGGACTTTGGACTGGGAATACAAGAGGTAGCACACAAGCCGCAAATCGCAGGGCCACATTGTAAACAGAGGCAGCAACTGAATATGATCATTACTGCTATACCTAGGAATGACAATACTTTCCATCCCCAGGCAGATATGATACTCCAGAGCCAACCGGACCATGTCCAGGTGCCTCGATCTTGGTGTAACTGATGGGCAATTTTATGAAGTCTGGTGTTAGCTGAATAAACAGACGGCGCGTTATTAGGAATGAAAATGCAGCAACTAGATCCAATGACTCTACAAGCTCCTCCTCTATCGGCCAATATGATGTCAAGAACGAGACGATTTTGGAGCACGACAAATCTAATGGCAGATTGCTCTTCGGTTAAGTTACCTAGAGCGGAAGTAGTCTCATTCACTACTGCTTCAAGGGTTCTGGTTAACCTACGTATTAACTTACTATTCTGGACAGGGCCTATAAAGAAAAAGAAACCTTTATTGAAGTCTTGATATTGTTCTAGAGTAGTTTCAGTTTGATCGACAATTGGGGACTCAGTCTCCCTTCTATGTCTAACGTGTACTAGATGTGTGTTTCTGTGATAATCGGATGGGGCTAGAAAAACTGGTGGCAGTAGGAAGGCAATGTAACAAGTTCCATCCCAATCGAGGGGCAGACGAACATATGCGGTCTGACCACAAACAAAATAAGAATGACGTGAGGCTTTGAAAATAGATTTCCCACTGTCACTATACTCGACCACAGTAGTACAATCACTATGTCCTACATGTGCGGAACCATTCTTTCTGACACATAATTCGCCTTTGACGGGTAGGACTGAGATAGCAGGCAAATCTGGAGTAGTATCGGACTGAACATTCAAAACCATGAAATTCGAGGAATAATTACCTAAATCATATACTTAATTTTCTAGATCTAACCCTGTTCTATGGGAAAGACCTTGCTTGTCTGGGAAACATGTTCGATTCAGAAGGGACATATCGGTTAGGGATGACGTTAACGTGGACCATGCTCCACACGAACCATTGTGTGAAAACGGATAAGGAAAGAGTGGCAGAACTCCCTTCGGTGTCTGGAAAGGGGGAAGTCGACCACACACCCAACAATTAGTGGCATTGCTGGTCTGGTGTGAATAGTGTAACATTCTGATAAATGTGTTATTACGCATAGCAAGACGATAGGATAACTCGTGAGGAGGCAGGTCACTAAATGTGTGCTCTACTGTAACATTAGGAAACATATGTACATGTGAAATAGGAAAACATAAATGAAAAGCATAACTTATGCAGGTAACCATAAGACTCAAAAACATAAAAAATAACAGAGTAACGATGCATCTACTGCAAATATTCTTTTGATAGCGTATTCTCTTAGAGTTTTGACTAACTCTCTCACTATGTGGGTCTATCTCATACATGTCAGGAACCTGTCTAACCGCTTCACCCGAGAGGGACTTAGACAATTAAACTGGCTGACTTATTTTACTAGACCGGAGTTTTGCTTTATACTCCTGCTGCGGAGTTTTCTCTAACAGGGGAAGTTTAGAGTCTGTGTCTGGACAGTCCTTAAGAACGGGGCAGTCTTTGATAAATGTCTTTGGCCGTAATCCATGGAATTTCTTGATGTGGCTGGTATGCACCCAGCCCTTGCGTCCTTCGAGCTTGACGGCGGTCCTTGTTGTTAATAACACCAGCTGGGGCTCCTTCCAACGGGGCTCCAACGGACTTGAACGATCAAAATTGCGCACCAGGACGAAATCCCCTGGAACGACTTCATGCAGTTTCACCTCAGTGTTGTCTGGAAAAGCAGCGGCAACCTGTGAACGACAAGAGTGTAGGGCAGACATCAAGGAAGCTAGGTAATCTGTCAACAAATTACTGGAAACGTCTGTAATCTTTCGGGGCATAGGTGTACCCCACATATTAGGAGGACGACCGAATACGACCTCGTACGGGGACAGACCTGATCTAGAGTGTGCAACCATTCTCATATAAAAAAGGGCAACTGGCAGTGCTACCAACCAATCTACACCTTTCTCTGCGCATACTTTTGCAATGCGGATTTTCAATGTCTGATTATGTCTCTCAACTAGACCAGCTGCTTCGGGGTGCCGTACACAGTGGAACTTCCACTGGTACCCTAACAGAAGGGATACTTGTTTCATGAGTTCAGATGAGAATGGCTGGCCGTTGTCTGAATACACGACCCTTGGTAAACCATAGCGGGGGAAAAACTCACGAACCAACTGCCTGGCAGTGGTCGCGGCAGTGTAATCTGGAACAGGATATGCTTCTGTCCATCTGGACAAAGCACATACAACTACGAGGACATACTTGAAACCTCGACATCTCTCCATCTGAATATAATCCATCTGGAGGACTTCAAAAGGGTGGTCAGGAGGATGGAATCCACCTTGTTCCACCGGGACACTTTTACCTGGATTGAACTGACAACAGATCATGCAGGTACGCACTTTCTGTTTGGCTGCTGCTCGTAAATGCTTGTTGAACCAAATGTTCTGGATACTGTCTAACATGGCCTTTTCTCCTAGGTGTACTGGACTATGTGCGGTATTAATAATGACTTGAACCATAGAGTCGGGGAGAAACCATGTGGCTTTTCCCTTCCTCAACCATCCCTGATCTGTCTGGACCCCTCCTTGTTCGGACCATTTCTTGATTTCATCTGGAGTGGCATGTGACTGTATATCTATTACATCTTGTGTAGGGTCCTTAACTGTCACACAAGTAGTCTGATCTGGAATGAGTGTCTGTGTCGTGTTAACTGGAATGTCTGAAGTCTGAGCTGTAAGCTTGGCTGTTCGATCTGCCAGGTCGTTACCCTGGGAAATGATGTCAGTAACTTTCGTATGTGCCTTGCACTTCATAATGGCAATAGCTGTCGGTAAATGTATTGCATCTAACAGAGCTTGAATGAGGAGACCATGCTGAATCTTAGTTCCATGAGAAGTCATGAAACCTCTTTCTTTCCAGAGCACTCCAAAGTCGTGTACGACTCCGAATGCATAACGTGAATCTGTATATATGTTAACTTTCAGGTTCTTGGCACGTATACAGGCTTGGGTCAGAGCGACTAGCTCTGCTGCTTGAGCAGACAGGGTATCAATACGGTGTGTTTCTATAACTTCAGTGTCCGTAGTCACTGCATACGCGGCTACTAGTTCTCCTGTACTTGTTCTCATACGTGAACCATCCACATAAAGTGTCAGGTCAGGATCAGGTAATGCAATATCTGTCAAGTCTTGTCTTGGCTTTGTCATGGTGTTAACGACTTCCACACAGTCATGTGTGGCAGGATTTGAAGTAACTGACGGTAACAGTGTAGCGGGATTTAAAACGTTGCAGCGTCTGATTTCTATGTGTGGCTGAAACAGTGTCAGTTCATAACCTGTTAAACGTGCAATTGTCAAGTGCTGAGTCTGAGTTCGGTTTAAAAGAACTTCCACGGAGTGTGGAACTTGTACTGTCAGGGAGTGTCCTTACACTATGGAATCACTTTGTCTGATAGCTAGAGCTGTGGCTGCAACTGACTTGAGGCACGCAGGCAGAGCCTGGGCCACTGGATCTAATGTGATAGAAAAATAAGCACAGGGCTTGCATTGTCCTGCTTGATCTTGTGTGAGAACAGATAATGCAGTACCATCACGTTCAGTGACAAAAAGTGTAAAAGGCTTACTGTAGTTCGGTGTTGCTAGAACAGGTGCTTGACATAAAGCTTTCTTTAATTCATTAAAAACAAGTGTATGTTCTTGGGTCCAAGGGAGGACAGTCGATACGGCTGCCTCCTGTGTCGTTAACTGTATCAGTGGCTTGGCTAGATATGCGTACTGAGGAATCCATTGTCTACAGTAAGAAGTGAGGCCGATAAAAGCTCGTACCTCCTTCTGAGTCTTGGGTTGTGGAAGATGCGCTATTAACTGGATACGGTCAGGTGTCAACTGCCTACCCCTCTTGGACAGTAAGTGTCCCAAGTAGACCACTTGCTGGACACAGAATTGCAATTTGGAAGGGGACACCTTGTGCCCCATCTCGGCCAGGAAATACAGGACTGTAAGTGACGCACGCTCGCAGTCACGTTCAGAACGGGCTGTAATTAACAGATCATCGACATACTGGAGTAGGGCAGTGTCAGTTGGCATGTGAATATTGTCTAGTTGTCTTTTAAGTGCTTGACTGTAAATGCTAGGACTTTCTGTGAAACCTTGAGGTGCTCGTGTAAATTTATAGCTTCTTCCATTTAAACAGAAACCGAAAAGGAACTGGCTGTCTGAATGAATAGGGATACTAAAGAATGCGTTCTTGAGATCGATAACTGTAAAGAATGTGGCTTCAGAATCAATGGCTGTCAAGAGTGAGGAAATATCAGGGACTACTGGGTACTGGGGTATGATACATTTATTAAGTTCTCGAAGGTCGATCACTAATCGATAAACTGGAGGTGCATTGGGATCAGTACGTTTCAGGACTGGAATGATAGGAGAATTACATACATTGGAGTCAGTTTCTACAACCACTCCTTGAACAATAAGCTCGTCAATAATTTTGGATAAGGCTGCTACAGCCTCAGGTGGCAATTTGTACTGTCTGATTCGTGGTAATACAACACCTTGCTTCAGAGTCACACGATGGGGTGTGATATGCATACAACCTACATCAGTTGGACCTTGCGCCCATAAATGCTGTGGTACATTCAATAATCTTGAATCAAAATCACATAATACATAATGACCTTTAAAATCTCGCAGGAACAGTCTTACTCCCTCTGGGGAGCAACAAATTATGGCACCTAATTCTTTCAGTGTCTTAATGCCTAACACATTTTCTGGACAAGACTTCGTGAGTAACAAATCAGTAGTTCGGGACAGTGGACCAACTTCTAGAGTAACTGGTTTCGATATTTCATTAACAATGGGCTTTCCTGAAAATCCAAGGGAAACATTTCTTGAGCCTGAGAGCGGAGCCCCTGGAACCTCATCATGACTGATGGTAGTCCTACTTGCCCCTGTATCAATCAGAAACTTTCTGTCTTTCCCTAGTACTTGACTATGTACATAGGGACCCTCTTGATCTACAGGAATCTCGATGAGAGGCAAGCCAACCTCCCTCTCTAGGCTGTTTCATGAATATGGCTGATAATCTGGATACTCTGACTGTGCATACTGGTACATCTGCTGTGTAACGTGTTGTGTTGCAGCGATAGGCTGCGGTACTGTAACTGTCTGTTGTGCGTTCTGCGGTGGCTGGGGGGTCTGTAAAACTTGTTCTTGTCTAGGCGGACGTGGTCTTTCTTTAGTCTTACCAGTAGCTATGTTGTGTTTCAGAACTGCACACTCGTTTATAAAATGACCTGGCTGTTTACAGTAATTGCATGTCCCTTTAACGGGAGCTGTAGGATGACTGGCTTGATTCGGACCCCTCTTTTGACTGTCTTGTGGAACAGATTGTGCAACTAATACTTTCATTTTTGTGTCTTTCATACGTCTTCTTTCATGTTCCTGCTCTTCCCTGATTCTGTTCTGGTGATACTGGAGCATCTGGAGCATCTGTGACGGAGTATTAGCTTGCCAAGAACTCTCGACTTTCAATACTCGATTTTTAACTTGTGGACTTGAATTCTCGACTAGTTTGGTAACAAAAAGATGGGGGTACGATTCACTACTTGTTTTCAGACCACTATTAATAATAAAACATTTCTCGAATCTAGAATAAAAGTCACTAGTATCTTCATCTTGTTTCTGTTTACAGGCTGAGATGGCATCCCAGTCTTCCTTTTTCGTGGCTAGTAATCTTGGCAAGACTTGTATTAACAGTTCGGGCAAAGCTTTAGCTTTATCCCCAAGACCGGTACCTGGTACTCGTGTGTTATCTTCGGCTTCTAATGCGGACCAATCTATCTTTTTCTCTCCCACCTCCCATTCTTTTTCCTTGAGTTTTTCATATATGCCCGCAGGCAACAGGACTTTTAAAATTTTAATGATATCAGGATACGTGTATTCTCCCATACGGAGCATGTCCTTTAATTCACGGTGGAACCCTGCTGGATCTTTATCGTGACAGGGAATTAACTTTTTCATCTCCAAAAGTTCTATTTTCGTGATGGGGGTGTAAACAAATACTCGTTCTAGAGCACCCCCCGTTGTCCTAACTGGATGTACTTCTCGTAACGGATTCTGTCTATCTATGTAGAATGACTTCCTTACTGGGGGTGGAACGGGAACAAAATGCAGAGTCAGGAACGTACTGTATTTGTGGCGCTGTTCTAGAATGACACTAATTAAGTCGGTACCTAGACCTTTCCATCTGTACTGGAGTAACTCGTTCAATACATCATGTAAAGGACCTGGATCAGAATGTTGAACCTCATACAATGTGATGAGGTGCTGAATCATATACATACCCACCAGACGCTGCTCGGCTGGGGGCAGTTTCAGGAACATTTGTGCCACGATTTCATCTGGAAACGTGGTAGAATCACTAGTCCATCGGACTGCTGATCGGGCTAGTTCTTGTTCAAGCATGGTATTAAGTTCACTATAACCTATTCGTGATTTCAGAATTTTATCGGTAGCTTGGAACACTTGCTCAAGAGAACATTGTTCTGGCACTGGAGGAGAAAAACTTTTCTTGTAATCTGGACGTGAATGTCTGTCGGAAAGTCTAGTTCTACCTACATACGCTATTCTGTCGGGATTCTCGCTGTCTACCTCTTCAATTGAAGAGTCATTCTCTTTCTCGGCTATTTTCCTTGCTTTCTCTTTTTCGTGTATGTCTAGAATTTCCTTACGGATTTTCCTGTACATAGCGTCTATACAATTCTGTGTCTTGTGTTTTCCCTCGGCTATATTATCACTCCACTTTGTCAGGACTTTCATCTTATCTTTATCTTTCTCAGGATAGTCTTGTTCTCTTATTAAACAGTTAATCAAAAACTGTAAAATCAGATGTTGAGTCTCGACTTTTCTGTGTGCCATAGCTTCGTGAATACTTTCTGGATCCTCCCCTGTACGGATAAAACGATATATTCTATCTAGATGGTCCTTCATGTCTGGCAGAGTAACCAAAAAGGTGGTAACTCGTCGTAAACGTACTGAATACAGTATCATGTAATCTTCACCTGGTACTGAATCATATACGCAATCAGTAAGGTATTTCTTGAGGGCTGCGTAAGTAGAGACTTTCGGTGTACGTTGTAACGCTGCTTCTCTCAGCGTCATTCGTTTCGTTTGAGGCGGGGTGGTAGGAGCGCCTCCCGCCGCCCCTCCTGGGCTAGAGTCGTCAGGTAATACCGGACGTGCGGGTGCTGGTAACGTGACTGGTAAAACGGGTGCATTTACTGTAGGCTGGGCTGGGGGTACATTAACTTGGTCCCCGGGACCAGTGGCTAGAGGAACAGGGATTACATTATTAACAGGGTGCTGAGGTTGAACAGGCGGAATATGATTTGCATATTCTGGGACTGTATCGTCCAAATAGGACGAAAGAAAAATTTCAGCTGCGGTCGGTTTATGACGTAGCTTAGTCGGGACTAATGGTGGCGGAAAATTACTGGATGCTTCCGGGGTTGCCTTCGGCAAGCCCTCGGCAAGAAGAGGATACATGCCCCTTATAAGAGCATTTCTCTGTCTGTCTGACTGTTCTGCTCTAACTCGTTCACCTTCTTCTTGAAGTTCCCTTTCTTGGGCTCTCTCTGAGGATTCCCTACTTAACTCTGTTTTTCTGATTTCTTTTTCGGTTCTTCTATGAGATTCTTTGCGCCATAACTCGATGGCATCTTTCTGGGACTGTCGGGCTTTCTTTTTCCATAATGCCTCTTCTAGTCGCATGATGCACTCGGCATCCCATGTACCTGATACAGGCCATCTATATTTCTCTTCTAGATCCTTGGTATAGTCGACCCATAAATCTAAATACAATATGGCACTTAAGCCATGCTTATGATACATAAAATGTCCTGGACTGTCCCTAGGCGGGACAGGAACTGATTCTTCGAGTAACCCTTTCCGGGTTCCTATCTGACGTAACTTGGAAAACAGAGGCATTCTAGACTTGAATCCAAACATAATACAATACACGATAAACACAGTAATGAATAGCAAAACAAATCACTCATACCACGACATTGAAAACACATTAAATAACATTAATAACAGTTCGAACAGAATATTACCTGGTACATTTTAAAACTGAACACATGAATTTCTCGAGAACAGACTTACTAGAATTACTGGATGCACTGCTAAAACAGTACAGAACATACCGGTCCCATAAAGAGACACGTCGGACCCGTATCCACCTAGGTGAATACTTCGGACTGGATCTGTGTACCCAAACCCATCGGACCAGAGACAAATTAATTGACCCTGTCTAGATACTACCCCAGCAACGGTACTCACCGGGCAGCAAGAACGGAAGGCCTCGGACTGGACTGGACTGCTACGACGTCGGACTACGAACTTCGGACTTCAGTTACAGGTGGACCTCCGGATACCTCGGACCTTGTACTCTCGGCTTGGGCTCTGGTCGGGACTCGCCGCATTTCTCACCGCCTCGTCTGGATGCTGGACCGCAGTCTCCGTCTCCTCCGTGGGCCTGAGGGATACTTGAAGCAGAAATATCTGCACGTGCACGGTATGGTTCCGTCACGGCTGCAGAGGGTCAGGGGGCCTGTGTGGCTTCGCCGGCGCGTGGGGAAAGGGCAAGTCCCTATTCGGGCGCCATTATGTGGTAAATAAATAATTAATTACCGGTACTATTTTTGAATACATTAATAAAACAGATAGCTCAATAAATAAGAGGCAAGATTCGAGGTATCTGAGTCTAACAGGCTTTAATCAGGCATGAGGGAAGGGACAGGAACGGGATAGCCTGCACGGAAATAGAATGGATGGCAGCTGCACCATTTCATCGACAGTGCAGCATATATATAGTACAACATTACATTACATTACATACAGTAGGCGTAACTTGTGACAAACGTAAGATATGGAGACATGGGTGTGGAAAGAAGGCGTGTACAGGGCGTGCACTGAGACATGTGATGTGAAACGTCATAGAAATATCATGAGTGGGCGGAAACATGGAGGGGGCTACCTGAGAGCAGCTGGGACCTTTAACCTAGTGGTGCGCGCAAACGGGCAATGACGTGTTACCAGGGAGAACTGGGGGCTATGACTTCTGCACTAGAAGAGGAGACTAAAGTCTACGGTGTCAGGACGACATGTACCTATGGCATATCTGGTATCTTGTGTTTGGAGTACATGTTGATAGAAACTAAAAGTTATCAGGGCAGAGGCTACTTGACTCTAAGGCTGGTGCATGCATATATTCTTCGTGTAATGCGTGGGCTATGAATATTAATACAGTAATTCTCTTGCATGGAGACATAAAGACTAGACTATAGCTGAAGCTGTTTATACGGTTCAGTAGCTAAGGAATGCAAAGACGAGGAGCTGAACTGATAACTAGAAGCATAACATACTCTTGGCAGACTGGCAGGCAGAGCCAGGCACCGCGCTGCGCGAAAGGAAGTAAGTGAAGGGTCAGGGATGCAGGTGGGGGCTGCATCGCTCCTCGGAGTGAGTTCAGGAGACTGGAGCTTGAATCTGGTGTCCGGGCCCTTTTGAGGCCTAGAAACGGGGACAATTCAATGAATTAACGTGTACACTGTAAATCGTGGTAACATGGGCCTAATACTTGTTGCTTTCACGAGAACTGGAAACTGGCATACTAGAGTTGGACACAACTATAATTGCGTCTTTAATCGATCATAGGGGGATACATATGCATATTAATCATGCACATATAACATAGGATGGGGAACACGTAGGCACATATAACATGGCAAAATTTACTTTTCCACATTATGAGTGGAAGTTGCCCCCTTCCCGGTGTTGGGATTTTGCAGATATAAAGAGCTACACAGGCACTTGAATAAGTGGTCTTGCTTCTGCCCAGCTGAAATGAAGGAAGGTTAATTGATATCTGAGTTTTTCATTTTTGCGATACATGAAGTGCTGCAGTCTAGGTAACAGGGGGCATTGTTGCCCTCACCAAAATGGAAGCTCTTCATTTAGTGTGATTTCAGTGTTTACAGTGGTATTCATTTACCATTAAAACGTAGTATTCATTTAGTATGCATGAAGACTAAGTAGTATGCCCACAAGCCGAAATATGCTAATGAGGGAATACTAGTTCTACTCGTTCGTTCGTTCGTTCAAATAACTTTATTTCGATTTCTCAGAGGAAATCATAAAAGTATGCAAGTAAAAATATAACAACATTAAATCATAATACATTTCCACAATAGAAAAAGACATCATAATACATTGTTACACAATTCTGATTTACACGATACAAATCAATAACGCTTTCTGATGGCAAGTGCCGCTCTAATGAAGCTTAATACAGCATTACAGATCTTTTCCGTAGATAATGATAACAAATATTCATAGCCTTCTTTATAATAAGGCGTTCCAAGGGATAATAATAGTGGTTTAATAAAGGAATTTCTTGGATCTTTGTACAAGGTACAAAATAAAATTAGATGTAGAGTGTTTTGTGACACTTTATTATTACAGGGACAACAGGGTAAAGTCACCTTCCAACCCCCCTGCTCTGGGAAAGCAAAAAGGAAGTGTAAGGTTCCAAGACGAAACCTAGTTAAATAAAAGCGTCCTTGCATTTTCAAAATATATGTTAAATAAAATGGCCGCACTAATTTTCCCCGAACACGTAGTACCTGTTCATTACCACCCATGGATCCCAATTTTTGGCTGTATGCTTTTTTAATGATAATTTTAGAGTCCTTTTTCAGGATATCACGATTTTTAAACATAATATCTAACCCAATTTTATCAAAGGTATCTCTAACATATCGAAGCCAAGGGATTTCATCAAAATGCTCAAGTTTAAGACAATCTGTAGAATATCTTTCGTCAATTTCAAATCATCAGATTGCCAAACTTTAGACCATAGTACTAAGGGTGCAATGTGAATAGTATCACAAACAAACTCAATTCCAACCTCACTATGACAAAAAGAATTTGATGTACCCGAAGGAACACATAATAGGCGTTTTAAAAATTTGTTCTCCACAATCTGTATTTTGTTGCAGTTCTGTGACCCCCAAACACCAGCACCATATGTTATAACAGAAACACATTTAGCCTGGTACAGGGATATCATTTCGGCAATGCGTCGTTGTCCCAGTTTACTGGCAAAACGAAAAAGAGCCTCATTTAGCTGTGAAACCTTCTGAACCCGGTTTAACAACAACGGTTCCCAATTCAGTTTTTTATTAAAAAGGTTGCCCAGATAATTGAAATTATCAACTTTGTCTATGCCAAACTCCCTCACCTTGAAGTTGCGGATTTTCGCATTCTTCTTTTGACCACACATCATGGTGAAGGATTTGCTAAAATTGACCCCAAGATCTAAGTTTCCCATGAATAAATCAAAGCCATTCAGACAAGTCTGCATGCTATTGGGAGTAAGGGTCATTAGCACAGTATCATCAGCATATGACAACATTGGGACCTTTTTACCATTAATCTTAGGAAAGTCAGCACCCGTTTCAATCAAAAAACTTTCTAAACCGTTTGTGTAAACCAAAAATAAAAAGGGAGCTAATATACAACCCTGGCGAACTCCTTCAGTAGAAAAGATATGCCTGGTTTTTTCACCTCCAGGACCGTATCTAACCCTAACTGTTGTCGCCGCATGCAACCTACGGAGCAAAGTTACCAAAGGCTCCTCAAAGCCCATAACCTCCATCATGGACCACAATTTCTCCCTACATACAGTGTCGAAAGCACTAGACAAGTCCATGAATGCCAAACAAATAGAACTTCTTTTGGCACCCATGTATTTGCCCATAATCAGTGCTAAATTCAGGCACTGCTCAGTAGTGCCCTTCCCTCTTCTAAACCCATACTGTGACTCTACAATAATCCCTGATGATTCTGCCCAGGTTTCCAAGCATGCCAATATCACTCTACCCATTAATTTACAGGAGGCATCTATTAGAGATATTGGCCTATAACATCCTGGGTTCGACTTATCTCCCTTTTTAAAAATAGGCACCACAACCGCCTCAGTCCATGAAGACGGTACACGCCCCAATACTACCGCCTTAAAGACATTCAGAAGCAATGGGCACCAGACCTTAGGATTATGTTTGAACAAGTCTAAAGGGATAGCATCCGGCCCAGGGGCTTTTAACGCCGCCCCCTTAGTGAGAGCTGACTCCAATTCTTTAATTGTTAATGAATAACTAAGTATTTTTACTGATTCAGTATTGGAGCCACCATATTCATCATCTCCTGAGGTAACAATTTGGACTATATCTTTGGGATTAAATATTTTATTATAGTGCTCCACCCAGGAATTTTCAGGGATGTGTGTCCTGATTGTATTGTCTTCCCCTGTTTTTAAAAAAGGTCTATTAATTATTTCCCAGAAGAGCCTATTATCTTTTAGTGCCACAGCTTTATCTAGGTCATCCCAAGCCATTATCCTTAAATCTTTTTTCCTTTTTTTGATGGCATCAGTATATTTCTTCCTTGCCAATCTGACCAAATCCTTATCACGTGGGTCTTGATGAAGAGCCTTTGTTAAATAAGTTTGGGCAGATGAACACTCGGCATCAAACCATTTAGGGCCTTGATGGCGGTTACTAACCCCTGTCTTAACAAGACGTAAGGCAACATTTTTCAAAAGAGTCTCAAAACTTTTTATTGTATTAATTGGGTCAACTATAGGTGTCAGGCAAGATTCTATACAATCTATATTATCCTTGAAAATGTCTATCTCTAACTGCTTTACATTTACCTTGTCCCACTTTACGGTAACCCCCTTATTTTGGTTATATTCTATTGGCTGTTCTTGGCGCGTTTTATCCACAAGTGCCAAATCAAAACTCAGAATTAGGGGATTATGGTCACTAACAGGGTTCACCTCAATTTTAAAATCTTTGACAAAGTGGGAGAACTCCCTGGAGACCATGACAAAATCAATTGTAGTCATTCTACCGCCTGTGCCTTGAAAGGTGGGGATATTAGCTGAACCCGAGAAATTGGACATTTCCAAAACACACAAATCATTATTCAGGATAATACTATTAAGAGACTCTCCTTGTTTAGAGTGTTTAAAGTGGGCCATCGGTTGGTCTTCTAAATCCAACAAGCCACACACTCCAGACCCACTAAACTTACACAACTCACAGTTATAGTCACCTAACCATATGATTGCCAAAGGAAATACACTATTTCTCAATTTTACTATTTCCTTCTGTAGGGTATCAATAACTGTAGTATCGTTGGGGTCGAAAATATGATAGTACCAGTTGATTAGGAGCACATCTAACGGAAAGTGGTCCTTAATCATAATTATCTGGTACCAAGGTGATTCCAACACTTTATTCACACACATTGATTTGTGCCTTACAGAGATTGCTGTCAATAACCCACCCTTTGCTCTCCCTGATTGTGATGGTATTGCAGGGACATTAAACGTTTGAAACCCATCCATGCTCTGATCCATAGTACACCATGTCTCCTGTAGGCAGACTATGTCAAAAGAATCAACATAATTCAACCACACAGGATCGTCCTGTCTGCGGGAAAAACCGGCTATATTCCAAGATATTAAACAAAAGTCTCTAGACTCCACAGGCCTCTCTACCATATCCTGTTCTATTACAGTTATAAGATGTGCTTGTTCACCCCCTGCAAGCTCATTTTGTTGATCAACATCTCCTCCATCTATTTCTTGATCATTGCATAGGTCTTTCGTTGTCCCAATAGATGTACTTGTACCCTCCACACTACCCCCCTCCATCCGCAAGTTACATTTCACATGATCCAGGGGGATAGAAGTGGACTTAACATCACAAACAGATATTAATGGTGGTGAAATAGGATACAGTCAATCATTGAGACTCATAGGGGTCAATGGGTGGAACATATTTGATAGAGGAACATTCCAAAATTCTTTTGGATTTATAGGAAGATAGTTATTTGGCCCAGGGTATGCCTCTCGATAACTTGCCTGTGGGAGGTAGTTAATATTTCTATTAGAGGTCGGTTGTTTCCTTAAATGTTTCAATTGGGAGGAAATATCCCACCCAGGACAAGATCGGACTTCTTTCAAAGGGGGTAACATATTTTGTGGATAGAAATATGTTAAATTCCGAGTTGACACTCCCCCATTGCCAGTATTCACAAACCAATCGCTTATGTAGGATACTACCCTGTGATCCCGAAAATTTACTATAACCAGGTCACCCTCTATGTCCTTAGGGCGTATACCCACCCAGTGGCATCTTCTGACTGAGACTATGTCGCCATTCAGATGTGGCGGTAATGGTCTATTTAAACTTAGCCAATGAATCACTTTATTTTTTAAGCTGGTATTTGATTCAATTACTCCCTCAGAAACAGGAGTAACGCCCGTTAGGATAATGACAAAATTAAAAGAATCTGGTGGTAGATCTACAATATTTTTATGGCTAGGCTTACTTCTACTAGGGAATTTAGTTTGGGTAGCAGGGGTCCTATTTGGGCCCGTCTTTGTCAGTACCAAAGGCACTTTAGTTTTATTTAGTGTGTTTGGGACTGTTCCAACGATTGGACCCACTGGAGCACTGCGTTCTTTATTAGTTGGGTCAGGGACACTTTTTTCAGGGGAATGATTTTGACTTAATCGAATATTTTCAGGTTTTCCAACTTGATTTAAAATTGTATTTATATTCTCAGTTGTCTTCAATGGAATGGTAACATCTGGTAAGAGGCGATCCAATTTTTCATCTAACCTCTTAAGTCGTTCAACTAGGGGAAGAACAAACGCCTTTAAAAGGCTTTCAATTGCCTCCAACATTTCTTCTCTAGATGTAGTTTTATTTCTAATATCTACATCCCCTTGTTTTGAAAGCACCTCATCTATAGCTTTATCCCCAGCCTGTTGTAATACAGTTTCTTTAGATACTGTGGCGTGTTGAGGCAACCCTGGGTTTAAGACCCCTTTATTGCTTTTCCCTCCCTTCCTCCTTCTTTTCCTGGCTGGTGAAGATATCACAGTTTTGGGATTGTGGTTATCACTAGCTCCACTTTTTTTAGTTTTTGACTGAGATGCACGCAATGTCACAACCTCAGTTTGTATCTTTAATGATGGAGGTAAAATATTACTAATAGTATGAGGGTCTGACTCCTGGGGAAGGGGTGTATTTAGATCAATAAGGTTATCGGATGTTACTGAGGACAGATCGATAATACCATCCGCAGCTTCATCCAAAACCCTTGGTGATGTCGGAGTTTCTTGAAAAATTAACGGTATGCTATCAGTATTAAATAGCTCCGCATCCAACTCCATTTGTTCTCCAATGCTAACAGGGGATTTCAGTTTACTCGGGGCTGGAGCTTGTTTCTTTAAAGATTCGATTGAAAGGCGACGTTCCGCCCTCCTTTCAGCTAAAGCTAACTCTCGGTCAATTTCTTTAGTTGCCTTGGCAAAAAATGTATCCAGGGGGCCAAGAATAGATGTATTTACACGTTCAGGAAGCGGGTTAGAACCGGAGCTAGACATTACTAAAAAAATTAAAAGGGTACCCCCTAAATAAATAACAATTAATAATCACAATAAAAGTAATACCCAATAAATATAAAAACTTCACAGTATTCACTTAAGAAGAAATGGTAATGTACAGCATTAACAAACCAGTGACCTGTTAAATAACTTTGTCAGTTTGGTCAAGCAAAAGCCACACCCTATAATGTCCTTATCAGAGGGGGGGCCCAGCCCAGCCTCTGCCGGCCCCTGACGGCCACAGACGGCCCCGCCCTTGTCCCGGGCTTCTCCCGGCGCTCCCGCGCGCTTCCGCGCAGCGGTAATGGCAGTGTCTATTTATCTATCAGTAAGGGAAGGGGAGGAGCAGACAGGGAGAGCGGCCCAGGTGTTCACGATTGGGGCTGGCAAGCGCTCCTGGGAACCGTAGTCCCTGCGCAGCGCCTGCACTCGCTCGCAGCCCCGCCTGTCACTCGCCTTCAGTTGCTCCCAGTCAAAGTTCTTTGGATGCCGGTAAAAACACCCCACACGCAGCGGGACCCGCGGAGCGGGTTCCGCAAGAAGTAGGAGGGTATGAGGGTTTTAAATAATGGTGATGAAAAGCTCCGTCCTTGGCGCTGCAGTAAAATCCAGAATTAGCGTCCCAAATGCTGCCCCAAGCGCACGAGTCTTAAGCGCAGGGGAAGGGTAGGAGCAGACAGGGAGAGCGGCCCAGGTGTTCACGATTGGGGCTGGCAAGCGCTCCTGGGAACCGTAGTCCCTGCGCAGCGCCTGCACTCGCTCGCAGCCCCGCCTGTCACTCGCCTTCAGCTGCTCCCAGTCAAAGTTCTTTGGATGCCGGTAAAAACACCCCACACGCAGCGGGACCCGCGGAGCGGGTTCCGCAAGAAGTAGGAGGGTATGAGGGTTTTAAATAATGGTGATGAAAAGCTCCGTCCTTGGCGCTGCAGTAAAATCCAGAATTAGCGTCCCAAATGCTGCCCCAAGCGCACGAGTCTTAAGCGCAGGGGAAGGGGAGGAGCAGACAGGGAGAGCGGCCCAGGTGTTCACGATTGGGGCTGGCAAGCGCTCCTGGGAACCGTAGTCCCTGCGCAGCGCCTGCACTCGCTCGCAGCCCCGCCTGTCACTCGCCTTCAGTTGCTCCCAGTCAAAGTTCTTTGGATGCCGGTAAAAACACCCCACACGCAGGGGGACCCGCGGAGCGGGTTCCGCAAGAAGTAGGAGGGTATGAGGGTTTTAAATAATGGTGATGAAAAGCTCCGTCCTTGGCGCTGCAGTAAAATCCAGAATTAGCGTCCCCTAGTTCTACTCAACTACCCTTCAAATACATGATGAACACTTCAATTGATTGCTAAAAGAAGACAGTATTCTAGAAGAATAGTATTTGAAGCTTAGTAGTATTCTGTTAGTGTTTATCTGCAGCTCTTGTGCTATTTCAAGAGCAAAATGAAGGCTAGTCTCATTGACTGTGACCACTATTTGAAGACTAGTGGTATTCTTTGTGAGCAATATCTGAATACTAACGGCAATGATTGTGAAGACTCAAGTAAGACTACTAGAATTTAAAGTGAATGTTAATTGAACACTAGTCACATTTGCTCTGATTAATGTATAGTAATGCGATTGATTTGATTGCTTGCACAGGGCTTCTCTTAATGATGCCTTATGTGCCTTTCAGACTAAATTTTATTTGCTACATGTTTTCGGAGTGAATGATTATAATCTGCCTGTTACAAATTCATTAGTCATACATTCAGCAAACATTTTATGATGTGTACCTGGAACATGTGTTTGTTTTCAGAGTACCCAGAAGGAACAATTGTGCAAAATCGAATTAGTCGCCAGATAAAAGCTTAACTGTTCTAACTCCTCCAGTGTTGATTTTCACACCTGCTTGGGTCTGTCCTCTGCCATTAGGCAGGAATTTTGTCTTTGTGGACGCCCTTTCCAACGCCCGTTTTCCTCTGGTCTGTAGTCTGCCATTAGGCAGTTTGTTATTGCACACCAGGGGGGTCAGTAATAGGCCGTTTTGTTATATGCTCCTGGGGAGTCTGTTATGTTGGAATTTTAGAATTCCAAGGGCCCACTTCTGTTAGGCAGACTGCCTATTAATATTTTTCCTGCACCTGGGCTGTTGGGTCCTGGGCTGTAGCCCTATTTAAACGCAGGCTCTGCTTGCCCAAAGTGTAGGCTGACACCCAACACCCCATATCTGACCTCCGAATTACCCACTTACCTTTTGAAGGGTTTTTCTGCCTGGTGTCATGGATTCCTATCAGGACACTTACCAGGATTACCAGTGGGAGGAGGATCCCCTTAACGCCCTACCATGGGATGTTTCTTTTTATGACGCAGTGGACAATTCCATTGTCGCGGAGGCATTGGCGCCGTTAGAGGATCGCCTGACACGTAAGATTGATAAGGCTTGTGAGCTATTGGCTAAAGCTGCGCTATTTGTGCCAAACCCTACACCAGGGAATGCCATGACAGATGCTCAGCCACCACCTTTGAAGCGACCCAGAGACTCGGGCGTCGACACTGATGCGCTCAGTCGCCTTAAGCAGGCATTCCTGGCCAGTTCTCAGGCGTCTGCAACCCCTGTTGCAGCAACCCCTGCTGCAGCATCACCTGCTACCCAGGGGGCGGATGATCAGGGTGGAGCGGATGATCAAGGGGACACTGCGCTATATAAAACTTTATAAATAAAAAAATAATAACCTTACCTCCAGTAAGTCCCACACAGCGAGATTGCTAAGAGGTCTTCGGAGGCCATGTTCCCTTTCTCCACCACTCCGCAAACGCGGCTCCTGGCACACTACTGGTTGGGGATAAAGCCCACTTTACTCCTGAGGGACCTTTGGAGGCTAAGAAGCCCTCCTTGTACCTCCTGTAAGTCCTACACAGCGGGATTCCTGAGAGCTGGTTGGAGGCCCATCCACCTTTCTCCACCACTCTGCAAACGCCATTACTGCTTAAAAAAGTATAGACATTAGCTGAAAAAAATAAAGGTTACAGGGGCGTTATAGCTAGGAAAAGGAGACTGAAAACATGTTAGTAGTTCAATTAAAAAACTAAAGGTCACAGGGACGTTTTAGCTAGGCTCAGGTTTCACTTGAACAAAACCAGTGAAATTCAGCTGTTATAGTTAGCTGAGCTAACTATAACTTACGTCCCCGCAATGCACCACCTATGACCTCATGTATTACATCACTCATGACATGGTCAGTGACGCCACTGATGACGATCCACAAAATCACTAACGCATCCATTCACATCCCCATTGAACCTTTCATACACCCACTCCCACATGATAATTCACAAACCCATTTACAGAACGATACCACTACTTACACACCCACTCACAAATTCATATATGTACACACACATCCACTCACCCATACAGCCACTCATACACCCACTCACACATAGAGTCACTAATATATTCACTCATATACCCGTATTATCCCCCACACACTGGGTTAGTCAGCTATAGAGCTACTGACACTTACTCACCCATACAGTCAATCACACAGCCACTTACTCACCCATACAATTACACCCCCCACTTCATGTGCATATAGATACTAACAGGGACTGACTCACATACAGTTGCTGACACACGCACACACTCACCCATACAGCCACTTACATACCCCACTGCTCACCTATACTGCCCTTTACATACCCAGGTACTCACCCATATATCACTGGCACATCCATTCACTCACCCTCACAGCCATACACACACTCACCCATACAGCCCCTCACAAATGCATTCACTAACCCATACAGCTACTGACTCACCCACTCATTCATCAATACAGGCAGTCGTACACACCCTCATCCAGACAGGTACTCAGACAACTAATCAATCACCCATACAGCCACTCATTTACCCACTCACACACCCATACAACCACTTAGACACCAACTGACAGACTTATACAGTCAATCACACACTCACTGAATCATCCAGACAGGCACTCATACACCCATCGATTCACCATACACACCTTGGTATTTATATTTAACACTTAAACACTATAAAAACAGTCACTGAGTGGTGTGGTGGGATTGTGAGGCGTGCAGCAGTGTGAGGCGTGCAGCAGTGTGTGGCGTGCAGCAGTGTGTGGCGTGCAGCAGTGTTTGGCGTGCAGCAGTGGGAGGCGTGCAGCAGTGGGAGGCGTGCAGCAGTGGGAGGCGTGCGGTAGTGTGCAGCATGCAGCATGCAGCAGTGTGAGTAAAGCAGCAGTGTGCAGCATGCAGCAGTGTCAGTAAACCAGCAGTGTGAGGCTTGCAGCAGTGTGTGGCGTGCAGCAGTGTGAGTAATGCAGCAGTGAGAGGCGTGCAGCAGTGAGAGGCATGCAGCAGTGAGAGGCATGCAGCAGTGTGAGGCATGCAGCAGTGTGAGGCATGCAGCAGTGTGAGGCATGCAGCAGTGTGAGGCGTGCAGCAGTGTGAGGCGTGCAGCAGTGTGAGGCGTGCAGCAGTGTGCGTAATGCAGCAGTGTGCAGCGTGCAGCTGTGTGCAGCGTGCAGCAGTATGAGGCGTGCAGCAGTGTGTGGCCCCTGAGTGATGTGGTGGTGTCCCAGAGTGATGTGGTGGTGTCCCAGAGTGATGTGGTGGTGTCCCAGAGTGATGTGGTGGTGTCCCAGAGTGATGTGGTGGTGTCCCAGACTGATGTCCCAGAGTGATGTGGCGGTGTCCCAGAGTGATGTGGCGGTGTTGTGAGGCGTGCAGCAGTGTGTGGCGTGTAGCAGTGTGAGTAATGTAGCAGTGTGAGTAACGTAATGCAGCAGTGCGAGGCGTGCAGCAGTGTGTGGCGTGCAGCAGTGCGTGTCGTGCAGCAGAGTGAGGTGTGCAGCAGAGTGAGGCGTGCAGAGTGCAGCAGTGTGTGGTGTGCAGCAGTGTGAGGCCTGCAGCTGTGTGCGGCGTGCAGCAGTGTGCGGCGTGAAGCATGGTGCAAGCCGGACAGGGGGGGGTTGGTGGACGGGGGGGGGGTCACATGACAGTCTATCTCTCTTTTTATGCCCGGTGTGGTCTCTCTTAAGGCGGTGCACTGTAAAGAGACAAATCTACCTTGTTTTCTCTGTTTCTGGTCACCATGCAGAGCCCTCACTCACCCTGTCCCGCCTACAAGTTTACCCTTTTCAAAACTTCCAACGCCAGTCAAATCCTGGTCTCAAGCCCCACCCGGAGAGCCCCTTTTTATCCCGTAATTCCTTACTTTTCCGATTGTCTTCTTGCATGGACTGTGCAAAATGGCCTTATTTGGGTGATTAAAAATTACGCTTCCCATCGACTATTTCTTCCACGGCGGAAGTGGCCGCCCAGAGCGGGTGAGTCTTTCGTCCTTCCAAGAAGTAAACTACTACACGGTCCAATAACCCTGCGGGAAGGCCCCAGGGTTAGCATACTCTCCTCTGACTCCACTGATCACCCCTGTAACGCCAGAAAAATAGACCTGAAAATTGGACAGTCCTCCTGTGATCTAGCTGTCACTCCTCCATCTAATGTGGTCATGATGGGGAAGCCCAGATCCACAAAGATTGACTCCCGGGCACATATCTGCCAAGGTTGCAGATTGCTCATGTGTGACACTTTCATGTCAGTGCAATTATGAGTAACCTTCAACGACCGTGAGTGACACTTTCTTGTGCGCAAAATTAAGGAATGAAGACGAGGCAAACAAATATCAGAAATTACATGTATTTTTTTTTATGTACTGCTTCAGGAGGCAGTCGCCACCTTGGCATCGTAAATAAAAAAAAGGCAAGGCATACATCATAACACTGGGCCGTCCTAGCATCCTTGATGATATCACATCATCACAATGTGTTTGCATTATTCTTTTTTTTTTTTTGCTGCTGCTCTATAGTTGTGGCACAGCAAATCGGTTGAAAAGACTTTGCCAAAGTTCATATCTTTTTGAGTTTAATGCACTGAGTTCCATTATATTGGTACTCAAAATAGATCGATATTTGATGCAGAAAATCGTGCTTAAAGACATGCTTTTATTTTTTGAGCCTTAATTCCGGAGACATCCCCTCGTGCACAAGTAGTTGGGACAAACACATTGTCACCCGTCAACTAGTCGCCCAGAGCCAGATGCGTAGCTCGTACATGAACACAGTCTGCATTGCCTCTGCCTTGGCCCTGCAGTCCTTCGAGCCACAAATGTGGGGGGAGGGGGAGGGGGAAGCTGGGCTTTGTTGGTGCAGGCAAATGGCAAGTTCTGTAAAATCGTCCTCATCTGGTCCTCGCACAGGTAGCACCAAAAGAGGCTGTTTCACTGCTAGTGCGAGAACAGGTTGGAGCATACATCTGACCCATCCAAAATGTTCTCCCAGGTGCAGGAGTGCGCAGCTGGGGTCTGATCCCAGTGAAGCAATGGCTAGCCACAAGTGCAGTGACACCAGCCTCAAGGGGCCAGGCTCTCATGAAGTGCTACATCTCAAACCGCATTTTCGCCCCCCCCCTCCCCCTCCTCCTCGGGAGTCCCCAGCCACCAGGCCACTCAGGTACTCTGCTAGCAGGGGCGATGCCAGTCCAATGTGCGTCTTCCTGCAGGTGTGGGGCCTCTCTGGGGCTGCTAAACACTCATTACTGTAAGGATGGTGCCATGTCCCCTTTTCTCTTCAAGTGCTTCACTCAGCCACCAGCATCTGCAAGCTCTCCTGGGCACAGTCAAACAGTTGGAGGGGGAGCGCCCTACCGTGTCTCACTCCACCCCCCCCAAAACCCGGTCACAAAGAGGTACCTCAACGACTTGGGGGAGGGGTTGCTGTCCTTTCACGCCTTGATAGTTGGAGGGCCCCCTCCGGGTATCATGCGCTGCAGGCATCCCTTCTGCAGGGCTGGCAGTCGTCCCCTGCGCAATCTCGCCGACGATCCAGCCGCCACCTCTGCAATACAAAAGTCACGCACCTCTGTAAAAGGGTCCATCATACCGGCAGATTCGGAGTCTTCTTCTCTCGGAATCTAGCGCTACGAAGCACAGGCTCACACTATCTTTTGTTCGACAAAGGACGTTCGAATTTGAATTTCAGCGCCTCCGCCGTCGCTATCAGCGCATGCGCACCAGATGTCTCTTCATGGGGTAGGCGCGGGCGGCTCTCGCTGTCACTCGGCGGAAGTGACCGCCCAGAGCGTGGGTCCAAGAAATAAACTACTACAGAGCCCGGAAGTAGTGAAGACCCGGAAACGTCTTTTGTCCGTAATTTTTGGCATTGGCTTGAGGAACATCACTGTTCCCCCGCCAGAAGCCTCACCTCTGATGGGGCCGCCTCGCACTCCTCTCAGCACAAGAGAAGCCCCACCCGAGTACTTCACTGATCTTTAAAAGACCATTTACGTGTTAACGAGGCTTTGTTTTCCCCGGCCCCTGCCCCCCTCCCTGAAATGTGGCACTAGTTGCGCCTCTGATTGTGAGTGTGTTGTAAGTAAGAAGGGACAACTTATTTATAAGTAAAGTTGTAATTTAATGGAGCACAAACAGCAGTCTACCAAACGCTTGCTGGTCAGGCACAAACTGACTCCAATAGGATTCCATATGAGTCAGAGCCACTTAAGTTCTAGAATATAGGAACAGAGCATAGATAATGAAGATCATAGAGTTGAGGGAAACAAGTAATACATTTACAACACATCTTCCCTCATTAATACAGAAAAGAAAACATAAGATTATTAAAACAAAAACTATTAAGCAGAAATTTGCAAGGTAATCACAACAATAATCATTCAAGTACACAGGTGGTCTGCTGTACCATTGCGAGTCAGTAGCATCACCACCACCATCCCACTGCCTTTGGACTGGAAATGAATGAGAAACAGTAGAATCTTCCAATGAAGCAAACATATAACCACTATTCTCACCATTGATAACATTATTTTCAAAAGACACAGTCTCACTATTTATTTTTTTCTGGTACAAAGCTACTCTAGAGTAAGCTACTCTAGAGTAAGATAATGAGGAAAAACATTTTTTACAGTGAAAGGACCTCTAAATTTTGACAAACCTTTAGTGAATCTTCCAGGTCTCACTTTCACTAAGTCACCCTCTTCAATTTTTGAAGAATAAGGCTGTGGACTGGTAATACCCTCATAATGCACATCATCAAATATCAAACTTTTCAGCCAAGAAAGTGTTAATTTAGTACTGGGAACCCTGCCACGCATGATTTCAAAAGGAGATTTGTTTTCTGAACCATGAGTGGAAGTGCGATAAGCATAAACCATTTCTTGTACTAAATCATTAACAGGAACACCTTGAGTGATGGCCATTTGAATAGTGCCTTTCACAAGTCTGTTCAAGCGCTCACACAAACCATTTCCCTGCGGGTTATAGAGAGAGGTTCTATGGTGTTTAATGCCAAAGTTATTCAAAAAACGACACATGGATTGAGAAACCAATTGTGTTCCATTGTCAGTGACAACAACGCTAGGAGAGCCTTCTTGTTGGAACAATGACTTCAAATGTCTAATAGTTGTGTCTGTTGTAATGTCTCTTAAAAATTCAACTGAAAGCCATTTGCTAAAAACATCAATAGAGACTATAGCAAACCGTTGAGACAATGGTAACTCCTCCATGGGGCCAATGAAATCAAAACATAAGGTATGCCAAGGTAACTCAGGATGAAGTAATTTTCCCATATTAGATCCAACAGGAACTTTCAACCTTTTCTCGCTCTCCTTACAATATGTACATGCCTCAACCCAAGAAGAAACTTGGGAGTCCAGACCAGGCCACCAGAAGTTGACTCTTAATCTTTGTTGTGTTAACGTCTGTCCCAAATGACCCTCATGTGCCAAGGCTATTAACCTAGATCTCAGGGTAGAGGGTGGAATAAATTTCTCTCCACGCATCAAAACATTGTCTTTATATAAAGAAAGTTCATCAATGACCTTTAAAAATGGCCTCACACTAACCCTAACACAACTCTCACGCCTGGGACCAACTCTTAATAACTCGACAACCACTCTTAAGACACTGTCCTTTGACATGGCATCCATCCAATCATCCTTTGAAAAAGACCCTTCACCCAAATGAAGAATATCATCAATCCAAGCAATGTTGCCATCACAATTCTCTAAACAAAAATCTGTATTATTAATATCCTGAGTGTCAACAGACAGTCTTGACAAACAGTCTGCCTGGAAATTTCTCCATCCTTGTAAATGTGATATGTCAAATTGATACTCCTGTAATTTCGCCGCCAATCTAGCAAGTCTAGGAGAACCACCGGTGGCACCACCAGGCGAGAAAATACGGACAAGTGGTTTGTGATCAGTCTTTAAATTGAACTTAGCACCCCAAAGATCAATCAATCAATCAATCATGCCATTTGTATAGCGCACTACTCACCCGGGAGGGTCTCAAGGCGCTTGGGGGGAGGGGTATGCTACTGCTCGAACAGCCAGGTCTTGAGTTGTTTCCTGAAGGCGAGATGGTCCTGGGTCAGCCGAAGGTGGATGGGGAGGGAGTTCCAAGTCTTGGCAGCCAGGTAAGAGAAGGATCTTCCTCCGGCGGTGGCTCTTCGGATGCGTGGTACGGCTGCGAGGGCGAGGCTGGTGGACCGTAGCTGGCGGGTGGGCGTGTAGAAGGTCAGGCGGTCGTTGAGGTACTTGGGGCCCAGGTCGTGGAGAGACTTGTGTGCGTGGGTGAGGAGCCGGAACGTGATCCTCTTGTCGACGGGGAGCCAGTGCAGGTTCCTCAGGTGGCTGGAGATGTGGCTGCGTCGGGGGACATCCAGGATGAGTCGGGCGGAGGCGTTCTGGATGCGCTGGAGTCTTTTCTGTAGCTTGGCTGTGGTTCCGGCGTAGAGGGCGTTTCCGTAGTCCAGTCGGCTGGTGACGAGTGCCTGGGTGACAGTCTTCCTGGTCTCGGTCGGGATCCAGCGGAAGATCTTGCGAAGCATACGCAGGGTGTTGAAGCACGATGAGGAGACGGCGTTGACTTGTCTGGTCATCGAGAGGGAGGGGTCCAGGATGAAGCCCGGGTTGCGTGCGTGGTTGGTTGGCTTGTGTGCAGTGCCCAGGGCTGGGGGCCACCAGGAGTCGTCCCAGGCGGAGGGCGAAGATCCCAGGATGAGGACTTCCGTCTTGTCCGAGTTCAGTTTCAGGCAGCTGTCCTTCATCCACTCGGCGACGTCTTTCATCCCTTCGTGTAGGCAGGTTCTGGCGGTGTCGGGGTCTCTGGTGAGGGAGAGGATCAGCTGGGTGTTGTCGGCGTAAGAGATGATGTTGAGGTTGTGCTGGCGTGCGATGGCTGCGAGAGGTTTCATGTAGATGTTGAAGAGGGTGGGGCTGAGTGAAGATCCTTGCGGGACGCCGCAGATGACTTCGGTGGCCTCGGAACGAAACGGGGGGAGGCGGACTCTTTGTGTTCTTCCGGCGAGGAACGAGATGATCCACTCCAGTGCCTTCTCTTGGATACCGATGTTGCTGAGGCGCTGGACTAGGGTGCAGTGGCAGACCGTGTCGAACGCAGCGGAGAGGTCCAGGAGGATGAGGGCCACTGTTTCCCCCTTGTCGAGCAGGGTCCGGATGTCGTCGGTGGCTGCAATGAGGGCGGTCTCGGTGCTGTGGTTGGCTCTGAAGCCGGACTGCGAGGGGTCGAGGGATCCGTTCGTCTCGAGGAAGGCGGTCAGCTGTCTGTTGACGATCTTCTCGATGACTTTAGCAGGAAAAGGGAGGAGCGAGATGGGGCGGAAGTTTTTGAGATCGGTGGGGTCCGCTGTAGGTTTCTTCAGGAGGGCGCTGATCTCGGCGTGCTTCCAGCTCTCCGGGAAGGTGGCGGTGTTGAAGGAGGCGTTGATGATGTTCCGGAGTTGGGGTGCGATAGTGGAGTCGGCCTTGTTGAAGACATGGTGTGGGCAGGGGTCGGTCGGTGATCCGGAGTGGATGGTGTTCATCGTGCGGGCTGTGTCTTCGGTGGTCACCGTGGTCCAGGTGCGAAGGGTGGCGGTGGGGGGCATTGGTTAGACGGTTGGGTGCGTGGGTGGGGCGCCGAAGCTGTTGTGGATGTCGGCGATCTTGCGGTGGAAGAACGAGGCGAGGGAGTCGCAGAGGTCTTGTGACGGAGTGATGTCGTTGGTGCCGGTGCTGGGGTTGGAGAACTCCTTGACGATAGTAAAGAGCTCTTTGCTGTCGTGGGCGTTGTTGTCCAGTCGTTCCTTCAGGGATTTCTTCTTGGTGGTGCGGATGAGCTGGTGGTGCTTGCGGGTAGCGTGTTTGAGGGCGGTCATGTTGTCGGTGGTCCGGTCGAGGAGCCAGGCTTTCTCGAGGGTGCGGCAGGTCTTCTTGGAGTCCTTGAGGTCGTCGGTGAACCAGGATGCCTTCTTGCTTATGGGTCTGCTGGGAGGGTTCTTTAGTGGCGCGAGCTCGTCGGTGCAGGCGGTCAGCCACTGTGTGAAGTTGCGGGCTGCTTCGTTGGGGTCCGTTGTGTTGGCGGGTGGGCTCTGGCTGAGGGAGGTGGTGAACTGGTCTGCGGTGATCTTGCTCCAATTCCTGTGAGGTACCTGTTGTGGGTGGTGGTGGGTCGTGGATCTTTTGAAGCTGAAGTGGACGCAGCTGTGGTCGGTCCAGTGGAGTCCGGTGGCGTGGCTGAAGGTGATGTACTTGCTGAAAGAGAAGACGGGATCAAGCGTGTGGCCGGCGTAGTGGGTGGGGGTGTTGACCAGTTGCTTGAGTCCGAGGTTGGCGAGGTTTTCCAGCAGGGCGGTGGTGTTGCGGTCCTTGTTGTTCTCCAGGTGGAAGTTGTGGTCCCCGAGGAGGATGTAGTCAGTGGAGGGGAGGGCGTGCGGGCTGATGAAGTCTGTGATGTCTTCGCTGAATTGTGTGCGTGGTCCCGGGGGTCTGTAGACGAGGGTGCCTCTGAGGGTCGTCTTAGGGTCGGTGTGAATCTGGAAGTGGAGATGTTCGGCTGCGGCGAAGGAGTCATTGGTGTCGGTCGTGATGCGGATGGTGTTCCTGTGGACGATGGCGATGCCACCTCCGGTCTGGTTGATGCGGTCCCTCTTGATGATCTTGTACCCGTCCGGGATGGCGATGGCGATGTCGGGTGCAGAGGAGGCGTTCATCCAGGTTTCCGTGAGGAAGGCGACGTCCGGTGATGTAGCGTCGAGGAGGTTCCAGAGTTCCACGGCGTGTCTGTGGACGGAGCGGGTGTTGATCAGGATGCACTTGAGGTGGTTGCTGCTGGTGTTTGTCTTGGCGGGTGCGGGGCAGGTTCGGAGGCAGGTGAACTTTCAGGTGCAGCAGGTGAAGGGTCCGTGGGTGCATCTCGGGGTGGCTCGGCAGCAGGCGTGGGTCCGGCCGGCATTGAGTGCATTGAGAGTGGTGGCGTCGTAGGTCAGTCGGGTCGTCTTGCCTCAGCGGGGAGGGCCAGGGGTCCTGGCGCTGGGCGCGGGCCAGGCGCGGGCGCGGACGGGCGCAGACGGGCTTACCTTTGGCGCACCTTCGGCGCTCAATCGGCGCTCCCGCTGTGTGCGTCCGCTACGCGGTCGCTCTGGGGGCGTCATAAGTAAGGAGCCGGGAGGGAGGAGCAGCTGGGTGGCGGGAGCGGGGCGGCGAATGGAATCACAGGGGGGCGGGGCCGCAGGGAGGCAGCGGCGGGAAATTCCAAGAAGCAGCGGGCAGAGGAAAATTCCCAGGAACAGCGGGAAATTCCCAGGAGCAGCGGGCAGCGAGCGAAGGAATCTGCAGGCAGGAGGCGGCAAAGGCAGGCAGGAGCGGCAGCAGTGAGTGGGGCGACCAAGCCCTGTGGAGGGCTGAGCGTATAAGTACGGAAATATTGTGTACCCCATGCCGCTGCTAAGGCCTCTTTTTCGATGACCGAATAGTTTCTTTCAGAAGCTGATAAAGTACGTGAGGCAAATGCAATGGGACGATCACCCTCCTTGTGCTTCTGCAGGAGCACAGCACCGATGCCAGTGGCACTAGCATCAACCAACAGTGTCGACATTTTCTTGGTATCAAAAGGTGCTAGAATGTTTGCATTACAAATATCCTTTTTTATGTTGATAAAACAATTCTCATGCTCAACACACTAATTGAATTTACACCCTTTTTTCAGTAACTCCCTCATGGGTATGGTCTGTTCTGAAAATTTCTCTACAAATCGCGAGTAGTATTCAATTAAACCCATGAAAGAGCGCAACTGGTCTTTGTCTGCAGGACTAGGAGCCAACCGTATGGCTTCCAAAAGATATCTTTTAGGTTTGACACCGTCGGCTGATATTTCATGACCCAAGTAATCTATATTCTGCACAAGAAAAGAACACTTTTCCTTTCGTAATGTGAGACCAGTGTCCTTAACCCTGTGCAAAACATCCTTGAGTAAACGATTGTGACCAGCTACAGAGCCACCAAAAAGCAGAATGTCATCTTGAAAGAAGATAACATTATGTATTCCCCTGAAGATCTCATTCACCATCCTTTGAAACACACTGGCTGCTGATAATAAACCGAAAGGAAGCCGTGTGAATTGGAAAATACCCTCCGTAGTCACAAAAGCAGTGAGCTCCTTGGAAGACTCATGTAGTCTTACCTGGTGATATGCACTCTTCAGGTCAAGCTTAGAAAAAAACTTAGCCCCCTGAAGAGTAGATACCATTTCTCCTATGTTGGGCAAGGGGAAAGTGTCTGCAACCACACACTTGTTTAATGACCTGAGGTCCACACAGAACCTCAGTTTGCCGTCCGATTTTTTACAAATCACCACAGGAGAAACCCAAGCCGAGGCTTCCACTGGCTCAATCACACCACTCTGCAACATTTCATCAATCAGAATTTTTACATCATTCCTTATAGACAGAGGTACCCTCCTTAATTTGTGTTGAACTGGAATACTGTTTTTCTTCAGTTTAATGAAATGGGAATACCCCTTAAGTTCACCCAATTCATTATTGAAAACAACTTTAAACTCTTCTAGAATACTGTCAACATTCTCATCCTCAATGACCATAACTTGGTTTTTTGCTCTGGGATTAATAATGATATACAGATCGTATTGATGTACCTATCCCAAAATGGGTGGTCCATCAACCGAAACATACACTCGACCAAAAATAGACCTTTTCTCAAAAACAATATCAAAATATCCAATAATGTCAATTTTTTCTCCTTGGAAGCCAGTAGGATTAATGTCACTTTGAACAAGATCTTTGTTCTCGCATATGCTTGTAAACAAATCCTGTGGTATGATTGTATAACGAGATCTGGTGTCTACCATCAAGTACACCTCGTGTTTATCAATAAGGAAAAGCACCTTGGGTCTGTTCTGACGTCTTTCTTCACTGACAGTGACAACATCATTGACAACAAGAAGCTTGTCTCTTTCACTACCATTTTCACGTATATAGTCTTCCACAACGTCCACTCTTTGTTTGATCTTAGCTCTGCACATTTTAGAGACATGTCCAACACGGCCACACTTGAGGCACTCTTTGTTCGCAGCAAAGCAAAATCTTGCTTCAGAGGAGTGACTATAACTACCACAACTTGAGCATTGTTTATTGCTAGGAATGTTCTTTCTCTGGAAATATTTAGATTTATTTTTAACAACAGCAATGGATTCTTCCTCACAATGCTCACACTCCGGATTACTCTTTTTAACAGAAACTTCGGAGACATCTTGTTGTGATGTGTTTTTCTTATGGGAGTCAATAACCCTCATACAGTTCTCTGATTCCTCAATGACTTTTGCTAAATCGATAGCTGCCTTCAATGACGGGTTCTTGGCTGCCCATAGCCTCTCTTGTATTTTTTTGTTAGCACACTGAACCATAAGTTGATCCCTTATGAGCTCATCATTCATGGCTCCAAATTTACATTTGATAGATAATTCTTTTAGACGTGCGACAAAGTCATCTACAGATTCAGCCTCTCTTTGATGTTGCGTATAAAACTTGTAACGGTTCATCACAAGATTCTCTTCCTTTGAAAATCTTACCTCAAGCCTAGCAATGGCTTCTTTGTATTCATCGGGCATAGCCTGCCCATTTGCGTGTAGAGCTATAGGTAAAAACCGAAAAACTCTCTGACCTTCTTTGCCCAGTGAGCTGAGCAGAATGGATTTGTTTCGCTTTCCAGAAAATTCCTGCCCATCTAATGCTTCCAGGTAATTGTCAAATATGATAAACCAATCTTCCCATGGAATTTGTGGATTTCCAACATCAGTTAAAAAAGGAGGTGGAAGAATGATATTTACGGGAACATTCACCTGTTGAGCCATAATGTGTGCACACAAATCAAAATTGTGAATATATCAGTTTTTTTGAAAAGTATTAAATAATAAATGACTCTAAACAGAACTTCCTGCAGTAACTTTCTTCTTTGGCTTTAAACAGTAGAGTTTAACGTTCCTTTATATTTTTAATTTGACATACCTTTTAATTTATTTCAAAATCGGAGTCTCAGGATTTGCTTCGTTATGGATTTAATTACGATATGAAGGTACGAAGCTTTGAGGAAATGCAGTCAAAAACTGACTTTTTAATTATTTAAAATGGGCTCGATCCAAACAGAGGTTTGTTTTATTTGAAAGCGAGGCTTGAGACACAGCACTACGGGTGACTGTGACGCGCAGCCTCCCTGGATACACCAGGTAGAATGCTTGCCTCTCGCGCAGGAAGACAGAGCGCAGAGATGAACGCGCACAGAGTGCGAGGCTAAATTCAAAAGACGCGGGCTACTCACAGTTCGTTGTAAACACGGCACTGTTAAACAAATGCCAGGCAATTTCCTCCGTATTGAAGAAACTTCATTTCTTCACCTTCTTTGACTTCCGATGCTCTCTTGCACGTAGTGGGTTTCTTTGCGATGGCAGCTGCTGCTTGTAAAAACAGAATCTCCTTAAAACATCCTCTTCCACTCGCTGGACACAGCTTGACCTCCTTACATCTTCTGACCAGCAGGTATCGTCGCCAAATTGTTGTAAGTAAGAAGGGACAACTTATTTATAATTAAAGTTGTAATTTAATGGAGCACAAACAGCAGTCTACCAAACGCTTGCTGGTCAGGCACAAACTGACTCCAATAGGATTCCATATGAGTCAGAGCCACTTAAGTTTTAGAATATAGGAACAGAGCATAGATAATGAAGATCATAGAGTTGAGGGAAACAAGTAATACATTTACAACAGAGTGACAGATAAGGCTTGGCTGTTTAGCTGTAGGTGCTATAATTGGATGTGTCCTCTGCGGGTGTTAGGTCTGTAAAGAGATATGAGGTGTGAGAAGAGTGTCTGAACAAATAGGCCTGCTAGTGGCAGTGCTGGGAAGAGCAGGCCTGCAAGGTCACAGCTTTGATCCGAAGCATATGGATGACTGCGTTGGGGGGTAAAGGGCAAGGACAGCATAGAACTCTGGGGGCATGCCTCCTGTGTGTTGGGGGGACAGGCCCATGGAATGTGGCTCTCGAACCGCAGAGTTGAAAGTGTAGTGCTCTGACGCCAGTGGTGAGTGTATTGCTTAAAAGTGACAGTGTACGAAGAGCATGGGTTTGAAAAGTAAAACTTATGATGGGACCCAGCCAAAGCTGTCGAAAGGTCCCATGCCATGTATGAAACACTAAACCAGTTCTGGCATTTTAGTCAAAAGAAAATTATAAATATGGGCATAAAAATCCCTGCATAGAGTGTGTTATTGGCTGGAAATAAAAAAAATAAACGAGTCACACTTGCACATGGGCCTTCCTGGCAGCTGTGGTACCCACGGAGGCAACTGCACTACGGTTCAGAGCGACAGTAATGTCAGATACAGTGTGATCAAATTCTTTACTTTGCAACATCCTTGTACAACTAATAAAGGTCATGTGCGGGAATGGACATACTGATGCCTGATACCAGATAGACCTAATTGTGATGGAGCTTGATGACAAGCCTTGCAGCAAATGACCCCATGATGTGACCAACCCAGGTGCAGAGCTAAAAAAGAAAGGCTACCAGTAAGCCACCCTTCATTTCACTCCAGCTGAAACCCACCTCAGAGTCATTTTCAGGAGTTTTAAATTGAGCAAATATGCCATATGTTTGTCCAACATATTTGATATTTTCTTTCTGGCTGTACCTTTTTAAGGGGTTTGGCATACGGAAAATTGCCACTATGTGCAGACATGGGAGGGGGACAAACAGAGTAGCCCAAGAGGGCTTGCTATGCGGCCTCCAGGCTTTTAAACCCCACACTCCCGCCTCGTGCCTTCCCATATATGAACCTGGTTAAACTTATGCAAAGGTCCCTGCCTCTCACAGGAGCCCCTACATATGGGAGCAAAGGATAGGTTAGGTGTAGGGAGGGTGGAAGCTTCTGAAGAGATGCTTCCCTGTCAATGGATAAGAAAGAGAAGCTGTGTGTGGGATCTCCCTTGTGGCAGATTAAAGCCCTTTCCATGTTCTAATGTGAAGGCCCATCACAATGGGAGGACAGAGGAGGTAGTATGCCCCGGGCCTGTGCTTTTTCAGGGCCCCATGCTGATGGAAGGATGGATGGCTAAATGAAACAGGGATGGAGAGAGAAAGGGAGGATGGGTGAATGACTGAAAGGGTAAATGGGTGGAAGGATGAGTGACTGGGTGGATGAACGAGTAAGTGAAAGGATGGCTGGACGGGTGAGAGGGTAGATGGATGGATGAGTGAATGGATGCATGAGTGTGTGGATGGATAAGGTGAAAGGATGAATGGAGGGATGGATGAGTGAAAGGGTGAATGGGTGGAAGGATGAGTGACTGGGTGGATGAATGAGTAAGTGAAAGGATGGCTGGATGGGTGAAAGGGTAGATGTCTGGATGGGGGAATGGATGGTTGAGTGGAAGAGTGGATGGATGAGTATACGGATGGATAAGGTGAAAGGATGAATTGAGGGATGGATGAGTGAAAGGGTGGATGGAGGGATAGATGAGTGAAATGATATATGGATGGAAGGATAGATGATGTATAGGTTTGCAAATTGTTGAATATTGATATGGATGGACACATAGATGGAAGGACAGAATGAATTTTGAAAGACTAATGATGGATGAAAGAATGATTACAATTTGTAACCCCCATCATCTTAAGTACATTTCCGATAGATTGACTTTCACATTTATATGAGTCATTGTCTCTATATATTATGTCTGTGATGTAACTCATTCCTACACCCTGTCCTTTTTACTTGGGCTGAGTAGAATTATGAAAGAAATTAAATAAACATGAGAGAGGGTCTATGTGAAGAGAAGGGTTTACCAGTGGAGGGTGGTAGCAAGGCCGGACTGGGCATCGGGTGTTTCCCTGGGAGGCTGGAAAGGTGGGGGAGGGGGATCAATCAATCAATCAGAGAATTTGTAAAGCGCACTACATACCCGTGAGGGTCTCAAGGCGCTGGGGGTAGGAGGGACGCCACTACTGATCGAAGAGCCAGGTCATGAGAAGTCTTCTGAAGGTCAGCAGGTCTTGGGTTTGCCGAAGGTTGGTGGGGAGGGTGTTCCAGGTTTTGGCGGCGAGGTGGGAAAAGGATCTGCTGCTAGCGGTCGTTTTCCGGATGCGTGGGACCGCGGCGAGGGCGAGGCTGGCTGAGCCGAGGGTACGGGTGGGGGAGTAGAAGCTGAGTCGTCCGTTGAGGTATGCTGGTCCGGCGTTGCGTAGGGCTTTGTGTGTGTGGATGAGGAGTTTGAAGGTAATCCTCTTGTTGATGGGGAGCCAGTGTAGGTCTCTTAGGTGGAGGGAGATGTGGCTGCGTCGGGGGATGTCGAGGACCAGTCTTGCCGATAATGAAGTTCAGTTTACCTTCTGAACAGGTGTGCTGTGAAGCATATTAAAATACTACTATACCACCCCAAAGCAATGGAAAAGTGGAGTGTTTCCACAGAGGTTTGATGGAATGTGTGCAGTCTACATTTACAAGTAATATGGATGTAGGTATAGCAGTCAAAGAGTCAGTATGGTCATATCGCACCACACCACATAGTGTCACTGGAAAAACCCTATTCAAACTAATGGGAGGGAGAAAAGCTGCAACAGAACTGTCTCTTTTTGCAGGAAGGAGATGTTTGTGAATGGTGAAAAATAGCTGAAAGGAAGTCACATTTGGTTAATTTTGAAAAAATGAGTGCTGATTAAAAAAGAAAACTTGTAAGTTGAAAGTGGAAGACTGGTTGTTTGTTAAAATACCCAATTTTCCTTGCTCAGATCCATAGTCTATTACCTCTTTTGCTTCTCGACTTTTGGACAATTTTTCCAATAGAAGACCATGTGCACATTTCATGGTCCTTCCATCAAAATTTACCTTTAGGTCTGAGCTCTACAAAAAGGCCATTTGAATCTGTATTCCCTTGTTCATCTGGATATATTGTCTGCAAAATACCAATACAATTATTTGTGGCCATCACAGGATGAAGGTTATTGAAAACTACTGTGCAATACTTTGTCCCTGATAAAGTGTTTCTTCATTCTAGTCTTTCTTGCCAAAGGTTGCTTATGATTGTTATTTTTCAGAAGAACTGGTATTTCTAATTATTTGTACACGTTTTGTTTCTAATGCAGACTCTTTGTTACGTTGTTTACATGTCCATAGAGCACTGTTATTGTGGCTAAAACATGCCTACATGTTTTCATTAATATGAAGCCCTATTAATGATGTTTGATTCTTCAGAAAAGGCCATTATTAGGCACTTTGAGCAAATAGTTATGTTTTTCTATTACAGAAGCATACTTGTTGTCGGGGGGTCCTCTTTCAGGTCCCAGCTTAGGGTGATCTATCCAAGGGGTAGCATCTTCCTGGGCAGAAGTGAAAGGGGTTTCTTTGAATTATATTTGTTGCACAGTCACTTGAGTTGTATCAAACACATTTGGAAATCATTGTAAGTTAACTGTTGGGGGAGACTCCATTTGACTGATTGTGGTTTAGGTGTTTCGGTAGCTGCTCATAAATTAAATATTTTTCAATAATCTGTCTTTAATGTGAAATTACTTGTACATCTTCATGTTGCACATTAACTTGGTAAATCCTCCATAGTTAGGATGGAGATGAAGAAGGCAGACACAACTATAATATCCTGATTACTTATAATCAGTTTTGATTATGCAAAGTCTTTACATCCTCTTCCCATCCCTCAGATCCCACCCTCTCTTGTCTTCTGTTTTCTTGTTTGCTTAGAGTTACAGGATGTGATGATCCACAGGCTGAAAATAAAGACAAGAGGAAAGCCCCTGGAACAAGATTTATGAGACAACACGCTTCCATAGGACGCAGGCTATTGACACTACGGCAGAGTGTAATCATTGAGAAGACTCACAGATGGAGTTCTGTCTAATGAGTGACATAAGAGGAGAGCTGGTATGAAGGAAGTTGGCTCATTTATGTCCCTGTAAAAGAAAAATTCAGTGTCCAGTACTGGTGCTAGACGACCTCACTGCCTGATGAAATTGCCTTAAACTTGTAATGGCAATGAAACATGTCGGATCAGTATAAAGCGGTACGCATAAACGGCAACCGGTTTTAACTTGAATAAGTGCATAAGTGAATAATAAAGTTGGCATCAGTTAATGTGCTACTTATTTAAATTTTATTCTCACATGGTCACTTATGTAACCTGAGAAAAGTCCCCCTCTCTCTAGAACCCCCTTCTACCCTCGACACACCCCGTCTCAAATGCACCCTCCTCAACTGCAGATCGGCCTCTAGGCACTCCTCTGCAATCGCTGATCTCATCTTATCACTGGACCTTGACCTAATCATCATGACTGAAACCTGGCTAACTGAATCCTCTACACCCATATTGGACATACTGGTTCCCCCCAACTACCACATCACCAGACTAGACAGGGTTGGTCAAAAAGGTGGGGGAATCGCATGTATACACAGGAGTAACCTCTCTGTCTTGAAAGTAACCTCTCCCTCCCTACCCTCCCCAACCTCCTGTGAATACATTTGCCTTGATATTATCAGTGAGGGCAAACCGATATGCTCGCTTCACGGCATTTACCACCCACCAGGGGACAACTTTACCTTCTCGCAACAAATCATGGATCTGATCACAACCAATTCAGGGCGACAACTCACACAAATATACCTTGGTGACTTCAACCTTCCCTGGAACGATCATAATGACGCGGTGGTAAATAGTCTTAAAAACTTCCTCGACGCCCTTGACCTCACCCAAATATGCAACAGCCCGACCCACGAGAAAGGCTCTATCATCGACCTTATCATCTCCAAAGAGGACTCTATCCAACTCGAATCTATCCAACCCTGTGACTGGTCAGATCATCACATTGTCACGTTCTTCATCAACGAAAAAGTCAGATTTAACCCGGTTCAATCCTTCAAGCCCAAAGTCTGGAAAAGAGACCTGAAAAAACTCAACCCAAACTCTCTACCCCCCAACAGCTGCAATATATTACTTCCTCCCACTGGCGTTACGGATGTCCAATCCTTGACGGATCACTATCTCAACGCTATGACCTCCATAGTTAATGAAGCTGCACCTATGCAGCTAAAAAGAGCATCCACAAAAATGTCCAATCCTTGGTACGACGGGAGTCTCAATGACGATAGACGGGACATGCGAATGGCAGAGCGCACTTGGAGATCAGCTCCCTCCGCACTGCACTTAAAAACGCTGAAGAAAAAGAGAAATGCCTACTTCAGGAAAATAAAACGCTCAAAATCAGATTTCTTCAGCCCTCAGCTCGACCAAGCCAAAAATCGTCCGAGAAAGCTGTTTGAGCTAATCAGAACACAATCCAAGGAACAACCCCAACCACTCAGCACCCTGGGCGAAGTACCCTCCTGCGAAGACTTCGCTTCTTTCTTTATCCAAAAAACAGACAACATAAAGAACGATCTCCTCATTGACGTAAGTCTCTACCCAAAACCTCTCTGCACAGCACCCACTGAACTAAAAAACCATGCTACATGGTCATCCTTTGCCACCTACTCGGAAGAAGAAATTGGTAGACTGCTCAGAACTGTCAAACCAGCCAACCACCTCACGGACCCCCTTCCTGCCAACGCGGTCAAAGACCTTACCCCGTCGCTCCTCCCACTCTGGACTAAAATTATCAACAGCTCACTTCAACAAGGGACCATCCCCGACTCCCTCAAAGTTGGACAAGTCACACCTCTACTAAAGAAACCTACAGCCGACCCCTCTGATCTAAATAATTACCGTCCCATTACCAATATTCCGACTCTTGCCAAATTGCTGGAAAAATGCGCACAAACTCAATTGACTAGACACATTAATCAGTTTGATCTACTCAACCCTCATCAATCAGGCTTCAGAGCGGACCACAGTACAGAAACTGCTATGATTCACATAATTGACGACGCCCTCCAAATCCTGGATCAAAACGATACCTGCCTCCTTATCCTTCTTGATCTCTCTTCTGCATTTGACACCGTCAAACATGAGAACTTACTCGAGCTCTTAAACACAAGAATGGGTATATCTGGATCTGTGCTCAAGTGGTTCACGTCCTTTCTACACAACAGAATGCAGAAATTCAAGAGTAACAACTTGATGTCTTCTCCAATACCGGTATCGCTAGGCGTCCCACAAGGATCCTCCCTATCCCCAACTTTGTTTAACCTAGTGATGGAACCTCTCACCACCTTGCTACAAGCATCCAATGTTCAATTCCACATGTACGCCGATGACACCCAACTTTATCTCAAATTACAATCATCCAAAGACATTATGCTCTTGAATTCAACGATCAGAAGCACCCAATCATGGCTGGCCGCTAATCATCTCAAACTCAATGCTCTTAAAACAGAGTTCCTCTTGATCTCACCTCCTGCGAAGATCACTACCACTCAAATCTGGCTTAAACTCCTAACCGCACTCAATGTGCATCCCACCATCGTGGACTCAGCAAAATCTCTAGGCATAACACTTGACACCAACCTCAACATGCAGGAACACATCAACAAAGCAACTAAGGGGGCGAACTACCAGATTAATACCTTAAGGAAAATAAAAACCCTTCCTTCCAGCCAAAGATTTCCAAACTGCGGTACAAGCTCTAGTCATCCCTCGAATAGATTACGGCAGCATCGCCCTCTGTGGTCTCCCCCTAACTACCACGGCACCCATAAGAGCTTCTCTAAACGCCGCAGCGAGACTCATCACCGGATCAAAAAAACACTCACACATTTCTCCTGACCTGAGAGCCCTGAACTGGCTGCCTTTTGAAGCCAGAATACATCTGAAAATCGCCTGCATCACGCACAAGGCTGTCCACCTGAGCTCACCCGGATATCTCGCCCAGAAGCTGACGATTTCCGGAGGCTCTAGAAACACTAGAGGCACAAACAATCTCCTGCTAAATCCCCAAAGATTCCGCAAGGAAAAAACGTATAAACACTCCTTCTCATGAATGGCACCCAGGATTTGGAACTCACTCCCCCCTGAAATCAGGCTCATCTCCTCTACCATACTTTTTAAGAAAGAAGTAAAAGCTATCCTCATGGCTAAATACACTTGAATTATTACTGGGGATGATTTTACAGACGCTGTACCATTCAGTTCTACTGATCTTTTCTGCATTTTTGTATGACTCGTGTTTATTGACCTGCCTGAGTGTTTACGCTATCAACTATTTGTACTTGATTCATTATTGATGTATCTGGCTGACTATGCTCCCACATGTACCTTCCCCACCCCTATTGTTATTTACTCTCACGCTGTTCCTTTCGTACGTAAAGCGCTCTGATATCTGCAAAGATCTTGTTCGCGCTATATAAAACTTTCAAAATAAATAAATACATTTCTATTTGCGTGACTTTCCATGCTTCATTGTAAGCAGAATATATACCGACGTATATGAAACGTTTTTGACGTGGTTTACGAGGATCAAGTAAGAAGTCTCGTAAGTCAACGCCTTCTTTAATTAAAGTTAAGTGTTGTTTCATTTCTGGAAGTGTGGATTTCTGTAGCCACTCAAGGCATAGTTTTCCTACACTGTATGTTGTAACTATACCTGGATGTTGTCTCTGGGAATATCTTGGATCTAGCCTGTTCATTTTAAACCCTTCTGTTTTGTTCAGGAATCTATCTTGACAGTTATTCGTGTCTGTGGGCCAGATTAACAATTTTTTCAATTCACGATTAGTTCTGTTCTGTTGTAAAATCTGTTTTACGTCTACCTCCTCATCTGCAGTGCCATTACTGTCAGGTGTGGCTTTAGGTATGGAATGTTTGTTTAAATCTTTTATCTTAGCTAAGCCAAGACAAGATGTTTGTTGTACAGTGTCATTTAAAAACATTATTTGTTCTGGGATAATCCAGGTTCTGAATAAGGCTCCTAAACCTTGCACCTGCCAGTCTTTTGTGCCCCAAACAGTTTTTGTCTCAATGTTGTCTTTCCAAAAGTTAAAAGCTAATGTAGACAGCTGAGCACAAAAGTTTTCAGAATAAAATTGTTTAGTATTGGTCAGCATGTTTTTCATTCCTGTCTTATTCACATTTTTTAAATAAAACGTTTCTGGATTTGTGACATTAAAACCTGAGAAGTATGGAAACTTTTCATAAAATGTTTTTGAACTGCCCTTTGGCGGCGTTGGACAATGTTCCCATTGATTATGAGTAAAAATATTTCAAGGGTTTGCAGATTTGTGCAAATAATGGTGACCATAATGATTTAAACAATACATTTGTTCATAATCTGATGAGTCTTCTAAGTATTCAAGTTTTGTGAATTTAGCTGACATTTCTAAATCTGTTATCATATTATTAACAGTTTCAAAGTCCCAATCATCAGAAAATGTGCTGGGTGAGACAAAGTCTCTCAAAGAAACCTCGAACTGGTGTGGAATCTTTAACAGTTCCACCGGGCCATAAATGTCATAATCAGTTGTGTTCCATGCTATACCACCAGGTATGGGAGAGGCTGTGATGTTCACTGATGACAGGTCTCTTCGTTCACGATAAGATGATTTGTGAGGTTTCAGGAGCAAGTTGATTTTCTTACTTGCTGTGTCCATTGTACTCTATTTTGCATCTATCATCTTTTCCAAACTTAAAACAAGAATGAGCCAGAGCAGGAGAAAAAGTACACCGACCGAAATACAAAATTCAACCCATGGTGAAACCAGATATGTATTTTCAAGTTGGCGAAAGAGTTCTGTTATTTTTTCTTTGAAAGTTTTATTAACTGGCGTAGCTTCAGGTTCACTGGGATCCTCAGAAAATGTATCAAAGTTGATGAAATGAGGCAGTTCTGTCAATTGTTGGGATTGCATCCGGATTTTTGGGAACTGCTGGAGCTGTTTCTTCCTTTGTCATGTTAGTATAGTCAGATGCTATATCATTGTAGACAGGTGTTTCTTGACAAACTGTTATTTGGGTTTCAAGAGGCACAAATTCCATGGCGTTGTTGCATAGTCCTTCTTTTCTTACTGTAGGTTTATCAAAGGTGATAAGTCTTTCAGTTTGAACCTCTTGGACTGTAACAAGATTTGGTCGTCTGCTATATCTTGGGAGTCCACTGGGCCTACTACTTATTATTGGCCACACGATGTGGTTTGACCAGGTCGATGGACACGATTCTGTTCTCCCTTTTTCCAGCAAGGTCTGGTAGTAACACTGATCTTGTTCCGTGGATTGCTAAGACAGGTACTGCTTTTCTGTAAGAAGGCCCAAATTCCTTCTTCACCATGATCTTTTCCCTGACCAGATCACCAATCTTTGGAATCCAGACAGGCCTTGCTGGGACAGGTGGTTTTTCTTCAGTGGTTGTTGGCTTTTTTGTTTTGTTACTCACGCTTCTTGTTGTTTCATTTAAGTCCTGTAATACAGCCAAATGTTCTTTGATATCAAAGGGTTTTTGTTCCGTCCCTGAAGTTTGACAATCAAGATCCTGGATGAGCATTCAAGTAGCAAATAGTAATTCATATGGAGTGATTCCCCCCACCCAGAGAATTTCTTGGCAGATTATTAAGACCTCGTTGGACATTTATTAGATCTTTGACCCACCCGTCACCCGACCCTAATACCCTAGCTGTTATAGATTGCTTTATGTCACGTTTATTTCTTTCCACTACCGCATTTCCCTCAGGATGGAATGGACTTGAGTACCACAATGCAACGCCCAAGCTAGCTATGACCTCTTTGTAAGCTCGAGAGCTAAACGCAGTACCCTGGTCAGAATGTAGCATGCCGATTACGTATGTGCCGATAAAGACTCGTAAATCTTTTATAACAGTTCGGGCATCAGCTGAGCGCTGAGGCCACATCCAAATGAATCTTGTCCTAATAGTTGTGGGAGCGCATCCGTCCATGTTGACCTCTGCGTGTAGAAAGTCGAATGCTGTCTAACAATGGTGTCTGGACCCGGCTGGCTACACTGTAGTCAGGTACCTGGTGGCTTTCAAAGCTATGATCTCTGTAACAGGTATCACAGTTAATTCCAAATTTGTAAACTTCGACACTCATTCCCGGCCGCCAGTACATCTCTTCTAATTCTATTAGAGATTTTAAGATCCCTTGATGTGTCAGACCCTCTCCCATGGATGTATGACATTACAACGCATGCTTTTACATCGCATGCCTTTACAACGCAAGTATTACAATGCAGTCCATTACAACGCATAGTGATTTGGGGTGCTGGATAGTGAATAGTTTAATTTACTATTCCAACTCCAGTCCCCGTGGACACTAGGGAAGGTTATTGGATAGTAAATTAACCTATTCCCTATCCTAGAGCGCCCCAAGAGCAATGCGTTGTAATAATTTGCGTTGTAATGGTTGTGTTGTAAAGGCTCTGCGATGTAAAAGGTGCGTTGTAAAGGTTGTTTACCTCTCCCATATGTGCTTTGTGAACCAAAGCACCTCTCTGGTTCCTGTTTGGAATTACTCTATCCCCCACTCCAATGATTGGAGCAAAAGGAACAGAGTTTGCATCAAATATGTATGTATAGCCGAGTGGATGATTTAGAGGTAACGCTGCATATCTGCCTTTTATTGAGGCATTCACTTCTAGCATTGTTTCACCGTCTATTTTTGTTTTTGAATGAGTGATTGCAGCTACAGAAGCCGTTTACAGAGCTGCCTTCGCGGCTTCATCAGCCAATGAATTCCCTGCAACGTGAACGCCTTCACGCTGATGACTCAGTGTATGAATCACGTGAGTCTTTTGTAGTTCTTTTTGTAGTAGAATTACTTGTTCCCAAAGCATTTCATGCTTAATTGTGCCACCTTTTGCATCTTTGAAACTGTTTTGAACCCAGTTCTGCAGAAATTCATTGTAAGACTGAACGCAGTAATACGAATCGCACACTATGAGTGTGGGAAATTCGCGATCTGTATTTTCAAGCGCCATCTTGAAAGCCTGTAGTTCAGCTCGCTGAGCTGTACAGTCTCCGAGTGATTGAGTTTTTGTGACCATAGGTTGAAATTTACCTTCATGCCAGCAACCTTTAACAATCACGCACCAAGCACTATAGGCTTGTTTAACCCCAATTGCGGGCTGTGCTGATTCGTCTGTATAGATTATACATCCGTAATGTTCTGGGGGCAGAATTTCGGTCTTCAAGTATGGGTCAAAAACGTATTCAACGTCTGTTGCAGCAAGAGAGTTATCCCATTGTATCCATCTCGGATGTAAAGCCTTAGCATTTGGAATGCTCGCTTTTGTTACTGCCTCTAAGGCAGGTACAGGTGTAATGATCATTATGCGTTTATCCTGCGCTAGAGCGCTCTCTTTTGCTACTGCAGTTTGAACCGCTGTCAGAATCTTTTCTGTAAAAGTGAATTTCATTTCAGCTTCTGTGTACAAATGTGATTTGTACGCTACTGGTACCTTTTCGCCTTCATTAAAGGTCAGGTATGTGAATCCACATCTCTCTGGGATGATTCAGATTACAAGATTGCGCATGTTGTCGCGTGTCTGTAACTGTGTTTTTGCTAACATGTCTGTTTGTACTGAACTCAAAATGTCTGTGTGTTCTTGAGTCCAATTAGTTGGTTTGAAAGCAGGTTTGATTAGTTCGTAGAGAGGTCTAACCCTTTCTGCGTAATTTAGAACATAAGTTCTACCAAAATTCAGGAAACCTTGAATTGACTGTTAGTTTTTCAGCGTTTTTGGAGGTTGAAGCAGCGCAAATTTCTCTAGAAAGTTGGCTGCCAGGCTTTTGCCTTCACTTGATAACTATCCTAAGAATAGGACGTTGAGGTGGGCAATTCGTGATTTCTTACAATTGAATTAGTACCCTTCAGAAGGGAACCCAAGTATTAGGGTTTTTACTCTTTTCAAGTGCACGTCCAAATCATCGTCTGTAAGATAGATGTCATCGACATAGGATAATGCCTCATCATCTGGGTTCCTCTGAACTGTCTGAACTGGGGTGGTGGAGTGAGCTAAAGATTGCTGATGGAATAAATCCAGATCCGTTGACTGGGGGTGAGTGTTTGAATAGCTCAAATGCTCCGTCCATCATTCCCGTTGGTATCGCTTTGTTCGCCCTAAGTTGGCAGGGTATGCCCAGACGTGGGTCCCTTGCTCACTTTGCCACAGGATTCAAGATAGCCTGGCTGATGAGGGTTATGAACCCGAAAATGGTCCCAGAATGCTTGTTTCCGGTCCAGGGAAGACATGGCTTGGCAGTTCGGGCTGGATGGTTCCCATGCGGCACGGGGTCAGACTGATTTTCATACGTCCATTTCTGAACTGGGGTGGTGGAGTGAGCTAAAGAATGTTGATGGATTAAATCTAGATCCGTTGACTGGGCGTCAGTGTTTGATTTGCTCAAACGCTCTGTCCATCATCCTCTTTAGTAATCCTTCGATGGAGGTGTGAAGACCTTGCTTTAAGTAGGGCATCGCCTAGCGGTGGTTCAGAAGACAAGGCAGAGTCTCTGAGCCACATATCAGCAGCGATGTACTGGTTCTGATTCACCCAACGGGGGTGATGCACTGGTTCCATTCCACACAGTAGCAACAATGCGTAGGGGCTGACCCAAGCAGTGGTGGCAATGCAATGGTTCTGTTCTCCACAGTGGTGCTGATGCATTAGTTCTGCTCAAGTAAGCACCTTAGGCCCACTTTCAAGGATCCAGGACTGGGGTGGCACCACTTGACTGGGCAGACTCACAAGATGGCAGAGTCCAGATTTCTTTGTCCCTGAGACCTCAGATCAGGAGGCCAAAAAGCTCGCCCCTGGAGTCACTGTGGGTTTTGGGGTCAAGTGATGCAGTTCTAGTCCTTCTCACCCAGATCAGGAGAGCAGCAGGCAACATGTCAGCGATACAACAAAGCACTTCTTCCAGAGCAGCAGTCTAGCAGAGTGGCAGACCTTCAGCAGCACATCAGTCCTTCTTCTTGGAAGAGTACCATAGGTTCAGAGGTATTCTGAAGTGGTAGGGTCTGAGGTCTTACACCGAGTGGTGCCTTTGAAGCGGGAGAGACTTTAACGAGGGATCTATGAAGTGTACTGGGGACCTCCCTCTTTGCCCTGGCTCCAAATTCACTACAGGTAGAATAAAACCTTTTGCGTGGGGATGGTACAATGCCTATTTAGGTTTAAGTGGGAGGTTGCACCCATCTCTTCAGTTCCATCCACCCAGGATGTTTCATCAAGTCACGTCTACACTCCCATTTTTAAAATAAAATTGTAATGATAAATCGGACTTTGCCATTAATGATGACTTATCAGTACAATTCAATGGCTATCAAACATGAAAGATCCACCTCCTCTTAATTAAGAATTAAGAATTACAGTCTATTAACACCCCATGTTATCCTATGAGAGTAGTGGGTCTCACAGTAGTGAAAAACGTATTTGGGAGTTAACAACCAGAACATGTAAAACATAAAAAAACATGTCCTACCTTTTACTTACAAGGCATTCTTCCCTATTGGCTACCTTGGGACTACTTAGGGGTGACATATCTAATGAAAGAGTTGAAGGGCTGGTAAAGGGGTTTTAGATGGCAAGTTGAGATGGCAGTGTGATGCTACATTCAAGCTGCAATGGCAGTCCTGGGATATGTTTAGGGTACTACTTAAGTGGGTGGCAAAATAAGTGCTGCAGGCATACTGGTATCATTTAATCTGCCACCGCTGGGTATATGGTAAGTCATTGTACAAGGGACTTACAGGCAAATTAAATTTGCCAAATAGTTGTAAGCCAATCAAACCATGTTTAGGGGAGTGAGCACAAGCACCTTAGCACTTGTTAGCAGTGGTACAGAGCACAGAGTGCTATGGCCAAGAAAAATTAGTTCAAGCTAAATTGAAGGCAAGCAGATAAAAGGTTTGGGGGGAGAACACCCTGAGGCTGACAGGTCTAAAGGATGCCATCAATTACATTTGCACAACTTTAATACATGTTATGGAAATGAATTGCCAAGCGATGGAAACATTTCACCTACACCACATAGCACTTAAAACAGTCACAAGCACTAGAACTACATAAAAGCATATGCATATCAGCTGTATATTTTGTTCTTTGCTTTTTTCATTTGAGTCTGTGGTTCTGATGGCTCCTCAACTGTAATCAGAAACACCCTCTTCTTTCCTCTATTATTTAGTGCTTCATGGTGTTAGCAATTAGTGGTCTATTAGTGCCCGTTTTTTTCTGTACTTGCTTCTTCATGAAAAATGAAGTGAAAATTAATGTCAAGGGAAAGGATAATGACTATCCTGAGTCATTCACTAGGGAATGAATGGAAGCCCTGCTGACAATCTTGCTCCTTACCATTTGCCTATTGAAATAAAGATAGGTTCATGAATGAGAAGATTTGAAGATATTTAGATGAGTCAGCCCCCCAAAGGAATAACTTTACTCTTCCGCGAGTAAAGCCCTGAATAATATATGATATTTTACCAATATATAACACATCTCTACAGTAACAGGGCCTATGTCTACTGAAAACCAAAGTGTTCCCTGGCAAAATTCCCCAGACCACCCCAGATATTGCATGTAGCCAGTAAGCACGGCCACTGCAGGGGTAGGTTAGAGTATTCTACCCACCAAGAATTGTTTGCAAAAAATTGTAAATATGGTGTGTTCTTTCAGCACATTTTTCTTTACTGACCCATGTCCGATCAGGAAATGAATGGAGATTAGAGACAGGGCTCCATGGCTCATTGAATGAATAGTGGCATGGTGAGCCATCAGTAGATACATTAAATAAAGAATAGATGACAGTGAAAATAGATTTTTTGCTTTGTGGAGAAACTTGTTTCACTGCACTGACCCCAAACACTACTACCACCGATTTGTATGAAACATGCATAGCCTGGATGTATTTAAGAAATAGTGCAACAACAAATTGGACACAAAGGGCCTCATTTTTAAGGCCATAGCGGCACTTTTGCAATGCAGGAGCATCACTTTTTTAAGCTGTTGTGGCATAATGGCATGCAGCATATTTACAAGGCCACACAACTCCACATTACATGACTTTACATAGCCTTGTAAAGATGTGCCCTTTTCAAACAGAACACTGTTTGCAGGCAACACCAGTATCAACATTAGCTTCCACTGTGGCAGAACCCTAAGCAGGACTACTATCTTGCTACTGTCATTAAACTAAGAAAGTCTCACTGCTAGAACTGCCACTACCACCCATATGTGAATTGACTAACATACACTGTATTAGAGCACCACAACCTTCAATCATTTTAGTCTGCATATGCCAACATAACATTCAGACTGATTTAAGTCCCGAGGCCAGTATTGATCCAAGGGCAGAGACAACTGGGGCCTTCCAAATGAGCATTAAAGACATGCTCAATTTGATTCTGGAGGAAGTCCGTGACTTAAAAAAGGCACAGAAGGTAGAACTGGCCGCCCTCAGTCTGCGTCTTGAAAAAATTGAGAATACAATGGGGAGCCTCCATATTAGACTCCAAGAGGCCGAGGAAAGAATCTCGGTATTAGAGGATCAGCTGTCCACTGTTATGAAAGAGATTAAAACAGCGGCAAAGGGTAAACAGGTATTCGAATCTAAGGCACAATAATTGGAAAACCATTCCCGAAGGTCTAATCTTTGCTTAGTTGGAGTGCCCGAGGGAGTGGAAGGCTCTCAGACTTTGAGTTGGGTGAATACCTTTATCAAACAAAAGGTTATGCCAGACTTTCAAGGGGATATCACGATTACTAGAGCTCATCGCGTTCCGGCACACCCATTCCCCAACTCGTCACTTCCACGCACGATTTTGATTCATTTCTCTGATTTCCGAGAAAAGGAAGCAGTCTTAACAAAAGCTATACAACAAAGGCAATTTTTTGTCAATGAGACTACAAAATGTCGTATTTTCTCTGACATGTCAGCGGCTGCAGCTCGCCGCAGGAAAGAGCTTATCAAAATGCTGCAATTATTTAAGGCAAAAGGGGCACAAGCGTCCGTTGACCAGCAATCCAAGCTAAGAGTCGTAGTTAAAGGAAAGTTCTTTATGTTTTCCGATGTAGACGGAGCTCATGGGTTTCTGGAGGGCATTTCTTCAGTATCTAACGATAGAAATGTCTAATGTGATGGTGTCGAGCCAAGCAATTAGCCTAAAGTTTCAAACCTTATAATTAAGATGGAGGGCCTGACAGCGTGGACATGGTTCCCTAATCATTGTGTCCCAGATCAGATATTTCATCCTGAACTGATCGATTAGGGAGGTTTGAACATCGGAGTCAAAAGTCAGGTCCGATTGTTTTTGTGTTAGAGGGAAAGTCGGCTCTCAAACCCAGCAGAGTCCCCTAAAATGGTTGTACATAGCCTAATGTATAGTTAGGGAAAGATTGCATATTAAGCTGAGTAGGATGAATAGGTTGAGTAGATTAATTTTGATTACATTTTGATGGTACGCCACAAGATGTAGAAGAGAAATAGTGATTCACATTGCGGGGGGGGCCTGGTAGTGAAGCGCACCAGGGTATAGTAACATGACACCCGAATTGAGTTGGGAGTGGGGAAAGTGGAAGGTGTGGTTGAGGGTGGGAAGTCCACTTTTTGGTGGGTGGGGAGGGGTTTGCAAAGGTGAAAAAGTGAAGCTGGTTGTTTGTTCTTATTCAGTTGTTTTTCGTCTATTTGTTCCATCAATTTCGCTAGAAAAGTTACTACTATCTGTATATGGCTAAAATGGCAATTTTAAAGGTTGTCTCGTTTAATGTGAACAGATAAGAGAAAGATGCGTGCTATTGAAGCGTGGGTAAAAAGAGAAAACCCAGGGGTAATTCTTCTGCAGGAAACCCGTATTACGACCATTAAGGTCTCTGAATTTTCTATGTTCAGATAATAGGCAGGTTACAGGGGATTCTCATCCTCCTCGGCATCCCAAGGAGGGACTGCCATATTTATTAATAAAAATCTACACGCAGAGTATATTGGTGGTGTTGGGCCTCCTTTTCGTTTAGATCCAAACCTCACCCTCTCACATTCGTGAGTTTTTATGCACCTGTGGAGGACAATTTGAAACCCTATGAGGAACTTTTTTTAGCATTGATCAGGATCCCGCGGGACTTAATTCTAGGAGTGGATTATAATATTTTGATGGATCCACGGCTAGACTCTACAGTACAGGGAAAGAGGTAGACAAAGCCCAGATCTCTTAAAGTTTTGAAAAATTACGAATCCGTACTGAACTTATATGATCCATGGCGTGCAGCGTTTCCATCTCAAAGGAGATATATGTGTGGATCTGGTCGATTCTGTTCCTTCTCCCGTATTGATTTTTTTGATCTCCCAGGGGTTAGAGTTTTTGCAACAAAAATGTTTTGTCAATGAATTTTCAGATCACGCAGTGCTCACAGTGGAAATCCATCTGGGGGAAGGTTTGAGACTCCCCAAACTGTGGGCTTTCAATAAGCAGTACTTAAAGAATGAAGACTGGGTAAAGTCCATGGAGTTAGAGATTAGACAATTTTTGAATCAGAACACTACGTCTGCTGCACCACATATAGTCTGGGATTCACTTACAGCATTTGTGCGGGGGCTATTAATAGGCAAAGACGCAGCCATGTCCAAGAAAGCTAGGCTGGAAAAGTTACAGCATGAAGATAAGACCCATGCCCTAAACGAGATATTTTTGAAAGATCCTACAGTTTCTAATAAAAAACTTCTTGATCAGGCAAAACGTGAACTCTGCTCTGCCTATAACATCCAAAGTGAGATCTTTTTTCAACGCTTTCAACAGAAGGTTTATGAGGAAAGTAATTTCACTGGTAGGCTATTGGCATGGCAGGCCATGGAGCAGGCCGCAGCAAATCAAATTAAAGCATTAAAATGCCCCCTGACAGCAGTTCCCACAGAAGACCCAGGGATAATAGGGAACATTATTGTGGCACCACTATGACTCTATCTAAGGTAAATCACAAAGGGTTGATGACCAACTGCTTGTTAAATTCCTTCAAGAAAATCCATCCCCAACCCTGTCTGAAATAGATAATCAGTCTATGGCGAGCCCTTTCTCTTTTTCATAACTGGAGGAAGTCGTGAAAAGTTTGGCGAATGGCAAGGCCTGTGGTCCAGATGGACTACCCGCAGAATTTTTTAAGGTCTTTTTTGGGGTACTCTCAGATTTTTTTTTATTTCTGATTAATTCTTTACAAGAAGATGGGCCAGTCCCGTAATCTTTTAGGCAGGGGAACATTGTTAGTTTCCCAAAGAAAGGTAAGGATAAGATGCATCCTAGCTCTTATCGCCCGATCACGCTGTTGAACTCGGACTACAAAATCATTACAAAACATCTATCTTGTAAGTTCAATACATTTGGAGCACAGTTGATCCACCCTGACCAGAACGGGCTTGTAGCTGGTAGACAATTGTCTATTAACACTCACTTTCTCGCAGAAGCCCTGGATTACTTTGAGGGTCAGAAGATTCCGGCTCTCATCTTATTATTAGATGCAGAAAAGGCCTTTGACCTTGTGGTCTGGGAGACATTATTTTTAATATTACACTCTTTTAATATCCCAAGGTCATTGATACTTTTAATTCAGACCCTATACAAGAACGCGATGGCCAATATAATCATCAATTCGGAAGTGGTAGGATCTATTAAAATTAAGCGAGGCACGAGGCAAGGTTGCCCTTTATCACTGGGGCTATTCGCCTTCTTTATTGAACCCTTAGTAACAGCCATTCGTAACTGTGTCGGTATTTGTCCTACAATTACAGCAATGCCCAAAATAAAGCTGTGTGCTGATGACATTATGCTCTTAATTAAGCCCACAGTAGAGGTGCATTCCAAGATCTTCAAGTTGTTTGAGGACTTTGAAGCTTTAGGGGGATACTGCATTAATAAGGGCAAGACAGAAGTTATTCAGTGTGGGAGTGACGCCATAAATTTACACCCTGATATCCGGGGCTCTGTTAACTCGAATCCAAAGAGATATTTGGGAATATTTTTCTCAAATCTAATTGATGATCTATATAAATTAAACTTTGATCCCCTAATAAAGAAAGTTAAAGGGTTGTTCTCCCGATGGAATTTACTTCCCTTGTCTATTATGGGAAGAGTGGCTCTGATTAAGATGTATGTTTTACCGCTATTTAACTTGTTATTTGCCTCAATTCCGTGCACTTTATCAAATTTCTTCTTTTCTCAGGTTGAGTCAATGTTTACAGCCTTTATATGGGCAAAGAAAGTCTCACGCCTTGCACTTAGCACTTTATATGAAGACTTGGATCAGGGTGGTTTATCACTTCCCAATCTTAAAAGCTACTATGATGCATATTTTGCACAATATTTATCGAGGTTTAAGCCCGCACCACAAACACATTGTTTTACCAACTTTTTTATCAATCTTATGTGTCAGGACACCCAAATTCATTCTCCCCTGTTAATGTTCTGATCCCCAAAGCTGGTCCGCTACAAGAGCTTGCAGTGGCTTTTTAAAAGAAGGCAGGCATTTTTTAAAAAATATTTTATACCTGCAATGAACTCTGCTTCCTTGTTAGAAGAAATTCTCCCCTACATAGGAGTTAGACAACCTAGATACCTGGCTGTAAAATAGGCAGAAGCAGGGTTTGTCAAAATCTCTGATTTTGATGGTAACTGGGTGTCTATGGTAGATATGCGCCAATATTTGACCAATGATTTTATCTTAATGAATTCTTATGGCATTTTATTTAAATATTTTGACGAAATTAGTGCCGTTTCCCTTTTGGCTCAGATTTGGTTGGTGGAGGATCTCTTAGTTAAGGATTCAGACAGGAAGCCTGGTGCCTGGAAGAAATATTTGACCTCGGTAAGGGGGGTGGATGTTGAATCTAAAGCTTCAAGGAAATGGTCAGAACAGGAAAACTGTGAAATCTCCCCCTATATTTGGACCATTATTAACAGATTGAATTTCAGCTCTTAAGAGGGGCAAACTAGCGTAGGATGCTATTCTTTAGCAAATGGCTGCTGTATCGAACCCCAGCAGCCCTGGCCAAAATGTACCCCAATCAGTCTTCCTAATGCGTCCGATGTTTGAACTTTCCCGCTGCCAATTGGTCACATATTATGCTATGTTGTCCAAAGATTAATGTGTACTGGGTAGAGGTATTTGTGTATCTCGAAAAAGAATGCAATTTACAATTGGAAGTAAATGACAGGTTAATTCTTCTTAGATTTGACCCGGATCTCCATTTTGCAGATTCAGTGACTAGATTTCTGTACATAGCTATGGCGATTGCAAGATCACTGTTCCTTCGAAATTGGTGCTCCGACTTAATTCCGTCAGCCTTGGAATGGGGGCATAGGATGAGAAGGGTAAAGAAAAGTGAATACATCTTTGCAGCAAGAAATGGCGGACTTAATAAATTTAATAAAACATGGTGTTCGAGATTTGATTAAAACAGAGGGTGAGGATGCAGTGGCTAGTTTGTTTGGTGCCGGGTAGGAATGAGATTTAGGACTTTGTCAACTGTCTATTTATCTATTTATTGTGTGAATGTTTACAGGGGGCTTTTTCTACGGGATTTTTGTACTTTTATACCTGATCAACTCTCTTTTATGAAATGCATAACAAGTTTGTGACCTGGGATAGTGACTTATGGTGATTATTTTGGTTCAGATAGATCTGTATTGCTGTTCGGCTTTTTGCTATGATATAATGCTGGTTTATGCAAATGTGTATGTTGACAAACCTTGGCTTAAAAGAAAAAGAAATTAATGGCCTTAACTCAAAAGAAGAGTGGGAACGCATAATAGGGGCCACATGAAATCGTGATTTTGTACCATTTGCTGTCTTAAGGATATATGCTGATACTATGGTGGTGGAGAAGTGTGGCTCAGGGGTTAGAGGCAGCAGACCTGGAAGCTGAGATTGGTCCTAGACCAGGGTTCAATTCCCCGCCTCGGCGGGGTCTTGGGCTAAAAATTCCACGGACTTGATAATTCTCGCCCCGGTGCCTCCTCGACTCACGGGTTCACACTCTGCGACTCTGGGCAATAGCTTGCTTAATCTCCACAACGGCCCCTCGCGGCGGGATGCCTGACTTTCACCTTGTGGATACCCTGCTATCTCACAGGGGAATACCAGGAAGGGTTCCCTAAGCAAGCGCCGGGAAACCCACTGCGGGTAGCTGTGCGCTATATAAGCTCAACTACATTTACTATCTTGTTAGTTATGATGCGCAGAATAGAAAAAATAGAAACGTATCCCATGACTAAATCTGTTTGTCTCTTAAATATAAGTGGAATAGGCAGAAATTTTCTCTATATACAAAAGAGTGACTTACTATTTATCACTAAAGACGGGCAGGGGCCTACCTCTAGTATCACGATAGTACACGGTGACGTCTTTGGGTTTAGGTACCGTTGATGATAAAGCACTCAATATTAGGATTTGTATTGTAATGGCTAGCCTGGAAGTGGCGGCAAATCCCTGCTGGGTTCATTTTTTTAGAGATATTTGAAAATTATAGAAGTACAAGTTTTTAAAAGAGACTACATATAATTAAGAAATAGAGAGTGGAATGGCAGCCTGAAACGTACAGAGACCTATGCTAGTCTATAATTCTACATGTGGTTCTATGTGACTTTGTGGCAGCACTGGGTTTGGTATGAGCCAGTTAAACCCCCATATCGAGCACTAATGAATAGGCAGTCTAAGATGGCCAAGGCTTTTCTCACTATTAATCACATCGGGTTAATAGGAAGTGACATCCGCGGTCTCATGCGCACATGTGGGAGATTTAAATTCCGGCATGAAGGGGAGAGAAAAAACACCTTTAGTTGTAGACATTAGTAACCAGTAAATAATAAAAATACATTGTTTAACTGTCTATTTACAGGGGTACTTATTGGCCTCATCTCCTCCAACCTCTGGGTGGAAGGTGCACAAGTTTTGGAGGTAATGATGCCTCCAATGCATTTAATAATCCACGAATGTATTATTGATAACACCCTAATGATAAGCATGTATATAAAGGGCTATTTTTTAATTACCTTTCAGGTATTTTTATTGAAATAATAGGGGGTGCTTAACTGAGAGTGAGGCTCATCAACCCTTCCACACGTGACTACTAAAGGATACCTGTAGTTGATAATTTTCACATATCCTGGATGTAGAACAGGTATTTGTGATTTTTCCTTGCGGTATGGAGGTTAAGGCAAGAGTTTTCCTAGATTTTTCTGGGTAGCCACATGGGATAGGAGGAGGGATATTACCCTGATCTCCTTTGTTCATAAAGATGAGTATATGGTTTGGATGGATGATTACGTGGCATATCACCAGGATATTAATACTTTTTTTATTATACGCCAATCAATGGTTAACTGTCCTTTTTAAATTGTTTTTATTCTCTTTTATGTCTTTGTCTATGTGACTTTATACAGATTTTAAATTTTATGTTCGGGAGATATCGTCTTTTGTCTTGAAGAGGTGGTGCTCAAGTGGCAACATCCACCGAAATGCGTCAACACCTTTGTCACCAGGCATGCTGTAGACTGTAATAGTCATTTGGTATTATTGTTAAATCTATGGCAAAAAATGTAATGTCTTAACAATGAATTTGATCTGATGTGTTAGCCTGTTTTTATGATTAGAAACAATTTGTTCTTGCAGGTTCTCCCATTATTGTATTTATCTGTTTAGTTTTAAACATTGTGGGCATTAGTTGCCTTTGCAGTTTTTATTTGTAGATATGGGGTTCTCCAGTTGGCAGAGGTAGGTACCAAATTCCAAATAGGGACCCTTGCTTCTAGTCAGGGTAAGGGGATACACTCTTTGGATAACCCCTGCTCACCCCCTTGGTAGCTTGGCACGAGCAGACAGGCTTATGAAAGGCAATGTGTAAAGTATTTGTACCAACACTCACAGTAACACAGTGATAACACCAGAAATGGACTCCACACCAGTTTAGAAAAATAAAGTCATTTATCTAGACTACACAAGACCAAAATGACAAAAATCCAACATACACTGTTCCACAATATGACTTTAAAAAGAGTTCAAGGATTTACAGCAAAATAATCCACAGTTGCGTCACTTTCAGCCCAAAGTACCAGTATATGCGGCAAAAGGTCCAAACGGCAGCTGCAGCATCAGGAAACAAGCAATGCGTCACTCGTGAGACCCTGGGGAGGCGATGCAACAACCCCGCTGCATGCAGCGGGCAAGTTGCGTTGAATCTGGTCTGTATGGAGAGCGATGCAATACCTTGAATGGATTCCGGTTTGCAGGTTCTCCGGTAGGAAGTGTCTCGCACAGGTACGATGCGGTGATTTCTGGGGCAGCGATGATCTTCGGTGCAGTGGCAATGAGCGGCGCAGCATTGATCCTCTTCTGTCGTGGCCCCTCGATGTGTTGGTGTTGGACTCTGCGATGATATTCGCAGCGATGGGATGAGTTCCGCAGACAATCGGCGCAGAGGGTCTCGCAGAGATGACAGGCTCTGTGACGATGTTCGCAGCGACTGGAATGTTCTCTCACTGCTGCGATGCGGTCCGCAAGTGAACAACGCATTGGTTCTTGCAACGGCAACAGGCGCTGCGACGATCTTCGCGGTGATGGGTATCTTCTCACACTGTCAACAATGCACTCCACAAGCGAGAGATGCTTGTCATTTGCTGGTCTTCTCTTCTCCTTCGTTTCCAGCTCCCCAAACAGCAGGAAACAACCTCAAGAGGCCCCACAACTGGATCAAGCACTCTAGGCAGGTCAGAACTCACACAGTAGAGTTCAGGGGGAAGCTGGAGGTGAAGTCCTTTTGTACCTGGGACTTCCTAACAGGAGGCCAGCTCTCCTCAGGCCTTTGGAGATCCTTTAAATCAGGGGAGACAGCAACAGCAAAGTCCTTCCCCTCTCCTTGGCAGAATAGCAACTGCAGCCTACAAATGCAAAGCAGGGCAGTTCTTCCATTTCAGTCTTCCAGATTTTCTCCTTGGCAGAGGTTCCTTCTTGATTCCAAGATGATCTAATGTTCAGGAGTTTGGGATCCTGTAGTTACACCCTAAAAAGTATTTAATCCCTTTGTTCAGGAGGGCACTGAGCCCAGTCCATATAAGTTCCGGTTGCTTCCTGCCAGTGGACGCCTTCTTCCTTTGAGAGAGAGGGGCAGGGCCGTCAGCTGCCCAACAGGAGGTAGAGCCAGCATTGGGGAAGGCAGGCACAACCCTATTCAGGCCCAAGTGCTATCCCCTCCCCCCACTCAAGATGCGGATGGAGCTTTTCAGCCTAGTGCCGAGTCACCCAGCCTCCTGGAGCCACCCCAGCCCAGGTCACTCACAAACCAGACAGTCAATTCACAAACAGGCAGAGGCACACAGAAAGGGCAGACAAGAAAACAGCCACTTTCTAAAAGTGCTATTTTCAAACACAGGATTTAAAAAACATCCCTCCTAAAAGATGGGTTATTAAATTCTGAGTTCAGGGATACCAGACTTCAATTTTCCATCTTGCTCCGATGGGAAGATATGCAGGTAAACATTATACACAACATTCCCCATTCTAGCTTATGGGCAAGATAGCCTTTCATTAGTGAAAAACGAAATTGGCAGTATTTCACTATCAGAGCATGTTACCCTCAGTAGTACATGCTCTACCTTTCACATACACTGCACCCTGCGCAGGGGGGTACCTTGGGCCTTCCTGAGGGGTGTCCAATGTGTACAGAAAGGGAAGCATTGGGCCTGGCCAGTGGGGACACTGGTCAGGTCAGCATGGCAGTTAGCAACCGCACACAGGCACTGTGGTGGCAGGCCGGAGACACCATTTTATGGCTACTCATGTGGGTGGCACAATCAGTGCTGCAGGCCCACTAGTATCATTTGAATCACCAGCTCTGGCACAGACCGTGCACATTACTAGGAACCTATTGATGAAACAAATCTGCCTATCATGGATAACCAATCATAGTAACAATTTATACAAAGAGCATATGCACTTTAGCACTGATCAGCAGTGGTAAAGGGCCCAGAGTTCTATAGCCAACAACCACAGGTCAGGAAAAATAAGGGAGGAAGACTCAAAAAGTATGGGGATAACCCTGCAAAAAGGGCCCTTTCCAACATTATTTCTCTGTTTTATGTTTTTTTATATCTAAATAAAATACTTGTATACTATTTGAGCACTTGGCCCTGAGGCCCGGACTGGCCATAGCAGGCACCGAGCAATCCCCCGGTGCGCCAGACGGGTGGGGGCAGTGTTGGGCCCCTAGGGGCCGTTTTTGTTACAGGGCCGTTTTTGCAGCATAACTACAAAATCCGCCCTGTACCAAAATTGGCCGAAAACTGTCCCCAGCAAAGAGCTCGGCGGCACCTCCAACCCCCCTGAGTGGGGAGGAGGTGCTGGCCGAGCCCTTTCCCAGGGCCGGTTGTGGTTCCCAGTTTGGCCCTGTTGGCCCTTGATGGTGTTTTTGTTATGTTCTGGTGATTTGATAAAGAACATGAGTGTATGTGGTTCGGTTCTGTTTATTAAAGTACATCAAAGGGGAATACTTTTCTGACCTAGGCTTAACCCTGGGTAGCATGGCATCCAAGCAGTCAGTAAGTAAGTAAGAACAATTGTATTGTTTTTAGTCACTTAAAACTGTAACAATTTCACATAAAAACAGCAATAGAAAGTTCAGGAATTCACAAGCGTCAATACTAAAATAAAGTATTTATAAATCTTTCCCCTTGAAATCACTTAATTCCAGCTTAGAATCATAAAACAATGTGCAAAATAGTCCATAGGCTGCTCTTTCAGGAAATACAAAGTGCATAATGCCAATTGTATTGCCCATCCTCAAACCCAGATTACTTGCAATAAGGAGTATAAAAGTGCAATGTGCCAAAAGTAAAACCGCTGCAGTTTGCCTTGTAAAACTGCAATAAGGAATATAAAAAAAATTTAATGTGCCACGTGAGAAACCACAACAGTTAAATAATATTTCTAAATGCAATATAAGGCAAACATATTAGATCAAGCCCTTCTACTCACCCACCCATTGTTATAAAGAATCGTAAAACACTGAATTGGGAATTCTATACAAGCAGGGTGCTTTTATTCATGACTTTATAAGCGTCCTTCATGAATTTCAAAAACCTATATGTTAACTGAACATGTGAACCTCTTAGACTATTTCTATTGCTTCCTGGCATTGTCTAATGCCTAGCAGGCAAAATACTGGTTTTAGCCAAAATTTCCTTAAGACCTTTAGTTTGTTACAAATGCAGACTACATGCAGCAGTGATTCAAGTTTATAATTACGTTGTCTATAGTTTGGTGACTCCGACCCTTTCAGTCATCCGTATTTATAGGCCTTCAAGGGTATTAATAAAACATCCTAATGTAATTGGGCTGGTGAAGGGAGATACCGAAGTACACATGAGCCTTAGTTAACAGCTCCTGATGATCCTCATGAGCAGACTTTAATCTTACATTTTTTATGGGTATTTTGGGACCAGATTTGGTGGAAGGTTTCAGTCAATGATTTCCTGGATGCCCCTGTCGTTAATGGAATTCATTTCATAAGATCCTCATGCAAACTTGCTGTCCTGAATGCTGATCCATATTAACTCCCTCAGTGAGCCAGGTGGGGCTGCCTTGAGCCTAATGTAGAAACTTAGGAACCTTACCTTCCCCATGACCACTTCTTTATGTAGGTTGAAATTGAGAAATATTTGAGATGCCTTGGTAGCATCAGGCAGCTGAAATAGACTTCTACAGCAGGACACTGGGCCTTGTCCAGCCAAATTCCTAGGCGATCCTTGAATATTAGAGAGCTGCATACAAATGTTGGAATAATCTTGCCATCAATAACATGTCAGATTCTAGTTAGGTTGGGAACCTCTCATTCGTTTTAATAATTTTTCAAAGCTAATAATCATGAATGCCGACATTCCTTTCATCACCTCGACTTGTATTTGCTGCAAAATATGCTGATTGAAGTAGATGCTGGAATATTGCATATTATATACATGCTCAATATTCACCTCATCCAGGAAAAATATGGTTGTCTTGACTTTCTTCCTCCCACGCACCATTACTTTTGTTTTTGAAATGTTATAGACATCTTATTCACTTTGCAATAAAAAGGCAAAGCATTCAGTGGTCTTTGCAGGTCAAAAGCAGTAAGGTCAAATATAATGGTGTGCCACAGGCAGTCAGGCTTATTTTGGAGGCAATGTGTAAAGTGTTTATGCAGCACACAAACAGTAATAAACTGAAAACACAACACAAGAAAAATCTCAAAGTAATTTAGAAAAACAGGCTATATTTTATTCAATTGGCCCGAAAATGACAAAAATTCAGTGAGTAAAAAAGAGATATTAATAAGTATTAAATGAAAATAGTGCCAAAAAGCACAAAGCGCCAACAAGGGACATCTGGTCGTGCTGGACCAGGAGGACAAAGTCAAAAGTTCACGCCGACCGTGATAGAGCACATGCCAGCTACAGGGACCAAGTTTTGCCTTCTGAAAAAAGTACCTTAGACCGAGTTGCGTTGATGTTGAGGATCCTGTAGAGGATAAGAATGCTGAGTTCAGACAAGGAGATGTGCTAATACTGGTCGTGCAACAGTGACAATGCATCGGCTCTGATGAGGGGGTTGCATTGCTGCAATGCAATGATTCAGCATCGTCTTTGAGGGTGTCTTTGATGGGGATGTGAAGACCTTGATTTAAGTAAAGTAGAGCATCGCTCAGTGGTGGTTCAGAAGGTGAGACAGTGTCTCTGAGCCATGCAACAGCAGTGATGTACAGGTTCTGATCCACCCAACAGGGGTAATGCACCGGTTCCGTTCCACACAGTAGCAACAATGCGTAGGTGTCGACCCACTCAGTGGTGGTAATGCACCGGTTCTGTTCCCCTACAGTGGTGGTGATGCATTAGTTCTGCTCAAGTAAGCATCTTAGCCCCCTTCCAAGGATCTAGGACGGAGGTGGCAACACTTGGCAGGGCAGACTCGCAAGATGGCAGAGTCCAGATTTTTTCAGCCCTGAGACTTCAGATCAGCAGGCCAGTCAACTCGCCCCTAGAGTCACTCTGGGTTCTCAGGGTAAAGTGATACAAATCCTGTCCTTCTCACCCAGACCTGGAGGGCAGCAGGCAACAGATCAGCAAGAAAGCCCTTGTTCCAGGGCTGAAGTGTAGCAGAGTGGCGGTTCTTCAGCAGCATATCAGTCCTACTTCTTGGAAGAGTGCCAACGGTCCAGAAGTATACTGAAGTGGTAGGGTCTGAGGTCCAGTTATGATACCCAGTGATGCCTTTGAAGTGGGAGGGACTTTAAAGAAGGTTCTTTGAAGTGCACTTGGGACCTCCCTCTATGCCCTGGCTCCAAAATCACTACAGAGGGAATGCATACTTTTGCTTGGGGATGGGACACTGCCTATTTAAGTGTAAGTGGGAGGTTGTGCCCACTTCCTCAGTACCATCCCCCTCGGATGTTCCATAAAGTCATGCCTAAGCTCCCATTTTTAAAATTGTACTGAAAAATCTGACTTTGACATTAAAGAGGAGTTATCATTACAATTCAATGACTACCAAACATAAAAGATCTACCTGCTGTTAATTAAGAATTACAGTTTATTAAATGTAATAAGGCACCCCCAAAGTTATCCTGTGAGAGAAGTAGGTCTCACAGTAGTGAACAACGAATTTGGGTGTTTTTCACAGTAAGAACATTTAAAACTTAAAAGTACATGTCCTACCTTTTACTTACACATCATTCTGCCCTATGGGCTACCTAGGGACTACTTAGGGGTGAGTATTATGTAATAAAACCCGAGTTTAAGGCCTGGCAAAGGGGTTTTAAATGTCAAGATGTAATGGCAGTGTAACACTGCATTTGAGCTACAATGGCAGGCCTGAGATAATTGGTGAGTACTACTTAAGTGGGTGGCACAATAAGTGCTGCAGGCCCACTGGTAGCATTTAATCTGCCGACCCTGGTTTTATGTTATATCACTGTACAAGTGACTAACAAGCACATTACATTTGCTAAATAATTATAAGCCAATGAAACCATGTTTAGGGGAGTGAGCACAAGCACTTTAGCACTTGTTAGCGGTGGTAAAGTGCACAGAGTCCTATGGCTAACAAAAACGAGTTCAGGCAAAATTGCAGGCAAGCAGACAAAAAGTTTGGGGTGAGAACACCCTGAGGCTGACAGGTCTAACAGATGTCATCAATCAAATTTACACACCATTAACACACTTTAAAATTGACCTGCGGTGGAAACATTTCAACTACACCACGTAGTACCTAAAGCAGTCACAAGCACTAGAACTACATAATAGCATTGCCATATAAGCTGTATAGTTTGTTCTTTGCTTTTTTGCTTCCAGTCTGTGGTTCGGATAGCTCCTCAACTGTAATCATAAAGGTGCTTCTTCTTTCCTCTATGATTCAGTGCTTCATGGTGTTAGCATTTAGTGGTCAATTAGTGCCCGTTTTTTTCCTGTATTTGCTTCACCATGAAAAATGAAATGACAATCAATGTCAAGGGAAAGGATAATGACTATCCTGAGTCATTCACTAGGAAATGGAAGCCATGCTGACAATCTTGATGCTTACCATTTGTCTATTGAAATAAAGATAGGTCCATGAATGAGAAGAATTGAAGATATTTAGATGAGTCGGCCCCCCCAAAGGAATAACAATACTCGTCAGTGAGTAAAGCCCTATAAAAATATATGATATTTTACCAATTAATAACACATCTCTATAGTAACAGGCTAATGTCAACTGAGAACCAAAAAGTGCCCTAGCAAAACTCTCCAGACCACCCCAGATAATGCACATAGCAAGGAAGCCTGACCACTGAAAAAATTGCAAATATGGTGTGTTCTTGCAGCACATTTTTCTTTACTGAACCATGTCCTGTCATGAATGAATGGAGATTAGAGACAGGGCTGTATGGCTTATTGAATGAATAGTGGCATTATGAGGCATTAGTTGATAAATTAAATAAAGGAATAGATGACAGCGAAAGTAGAATTTTTGCTTTGTTTCAGTGCACTGACCATTATAGCTTCTGCATTTAAACATCACTCTCCCCAAACACTACTACCTCCAATTTGTAACAAACATTCACAGCCTGGATGTATTTAACGAATAGTGCCTTAACAAATTGGACACAAAGGGCCTCATTTACGTGGCAATAGGGGCACTTTTGCAACGCAGAAGCGTAACTTTTTTATGCTCCTGTGGCACAATGTGCTGCAACATATTTACAAGGCTACGCAAAGCCACATTACATGCCTTTACATAGCCTCGTATAGATGTGCCCTTTTCAGGCAGAACAGTGTATTAAAAGCAGCAACGGCAGCGGCAACAGCTACGTGTGAGGTGTGTTTTACATCTCTGCCTATATTTTTTAACTTGCCACCTTTTGTCTTTTATTGCCTGCACTTCATGTCATGTTAAATCTGTTCCCATAATTTTGAATCGTACCTGCCTGGAGCTATCTGCATCTTACCTTGTTCATTTTTCTAATTTTCTCGAGACGCCCCCGTCCACCGCAGCCATTTTGGCTGATTGTTGTGGCGGGTGTCCCAAACGCTTTCGGGGAAGTCCTCACTTCCGGTTCTTCGGCTAGCCGCCATTTTGGTCGGCGGTCTATCTGTTTAAACACTTCTTCTTAAGGGGGCTATGGCGCGGGGGGCGCAGCAGAGGTGTGCAGTGGGTGCGCCTTGCTCGCCGAAGGCGCGTTAAAGGCAAGGCCGTCTGCACCCATCTGCGCCTGTACATCGCCCCTCGCCAGAACCCCTGGTCGGAAACCGCTCAGTTTGCACTCTCACGGTAGGGAAGAACTCTTGGCCATTAACTTTCGGTCTGTTTGCTGTGGAGGAAGTGTACTTAACTTGGGGGAAGACTCTAATAGCTCCCCGCCTTGTTGTTACACCATACCTGCCCCTGAACCGATATCATGTGCCCCGGGTACCCAGCCTCAGACTGGGTTGAAAATGTTGCAGCTTAATGTGAGGTCGTTGGCTAAACATTACCTGGAAATTCACGAGCTTATCACAGAGGAAGTCCCCGATGTGTTTTTCTGTGTGGGCTTAACGAGGATATGGTAGCGGTGCGTAATATAGCCTTGCCTACCGGATACTCTACTTGCACGGTATCCAGAGGAGGGGGCATTGCAGTCATTTATAAATCTGGCTACTCTTGCTCGTGCACTAAGGAACCCATTGAAGGATGTGAATGCGCCTGTTTTTGGATTTCCGTGAGTCCCCACCTTACCCTCTCAGGACTCGGCCCCCTTGGTAAGAATTAGCTCGCTTCTTGTGGGCCCGGCCAATTTTAATATTTTTGATTTGATTTGATTATCAGATTTGTAGAGCGCACGAACACCCGTGGGCGTCTTGGCGCTAAAAATGACTTAAGACTGCCGGAGAAGAAAGTATGCTAGAGGTGCCGGGGACTATTTTGAATAGAGCCAGGTCTTTAGGGACATTCGGAAAGGTAGCAGTGATGGGCTGTTTTTTATTGCTACTGGTATCTGATTCCAGGTCTTTGCTGTGTGCAGAACAAAGCTTCTCTCCCCCATCTGAGTTGTTTAAATCTGGGGTTCTTGAGTAGCATAGCACTGCTAGACCTGCGGGTCCTAGGTGGGTCGTATGGTTTTTCGTTGTTTTTCAGAAAATGGGGGCCTGAACCATGCAAGGCCTTATATGCCAGGCACAATGACTTAAATTGAATTCTCTTCTCTATTGTTAACCAGTGGAGACTGCTCATTCTGTGAGCCACCGGCTCAAATCTGGGAATATCCAAAACTAGCCTGGCTGCAGCGCTCTGGAGGCGCTGAAGTTTTAGTAGTAACTGTTTTTAAAGCCCTGCATACAGAGCATTTCCATAGTCCATTTTAGATAGTGCCAACATAGTTACAAGAGTTTTCCTGGTATCTAAAGGGACAAATGGCAGGAGCTTTCTTATCAGCTTCAGAGTGTGCCATACAGAGGAGGAAAGTTTATTGATCTGGGCCTTGAAATTTAGTTTGGAGTCAAACATGAACCCCCAAGTTCCTTACGCTGTCCACTGATGACGGACAGCAGCCCAGACTGTCAGGCCACCAGTCCGGTGACCGAATGCTATGTTCAGCCCCCAGCAGCATGACCTCTGACTTATCACCGTTTAGTTTTAGGCAATTTGATTGCATCCAACAGCTAACCTGGCCCCTACAAAGCCTAAAACTGTCTGCTGTCTCGCCTGTGTTGTTCGAGATAGACACCACTATTTGGGTGTCGTCAGCGTAGGATATAGGGAGAAAACCACAGTTCCTAATGATGTTTGCTAATGGGGCAACATTTATGTTAAAACGGGTAGGGCTTAGTGACTAGCCCTGTGATACCCCCCAGGGGATTCTGAAAGGTTTTGATGAGAATTCCCCTAGCTGAACTGTGAAATATCTTCCTTCCAGAAAGGAGGCCATTAATGCAACTGCGGATGCATGCAGACCTATTTCTTCTAGATGGGTCAGGAGTATGCTATAATTAACGGTGTCGAAGGCTGTCAACAGCTCTAACAGGATCAGGGCAGCCTTCCCACCTGCGTCCAACACACTCCTGATCTCCTCTGCCACCATAATCAGAGCAGTTTCACTCCCATGTTCATACCGCAACCCGAATTGTGAGACGTCTAATGCCTGAGAGGCCCTAATAAACCCGGTTAGTTGTGTGTTCAAATGCTTTTCTAAGATTTTAGCCGGGAAGGGGATTCTTGATATTGATCTATAGTTAGCAGGGACCGATGAGTCCAGGTTGGGCTTCTTCAAGAGTGGTCGTACAGAAGCAGCTTTCCATGCCTTCGGGAAGCCGTTTGCCTGTATTATTTTAGCGAGGAACAGCTGGAGTTGATTGCTGAGCAACTCCGGGAACATGTGCAGGATCCTGGGTGGACAAGGGTCCATTGGGCCCCCTGACTTAGTTGTCAGTATAATTTGACATATCTGATCTGCGGACGGGGCTGAAAACTGAAAGTCTGCAATATTCACTTCTGAGCCCCTATTTGGGTTATGCTCTATATTTCCTTTTGAATGGCAATTACTGTTAAGGGTATTGATAGATTCATAAATGAGTTTCACTTTGGCAATGAAGAACTCAATGTACATTTTGACTTAACACACAACAGTAAAATTAGCAGTTTCATTGCCGACATGGCGGCTTTTCAGCTGAATCAATTGGTATGCGGTCCCACCTATATTGTAGGGCACTTCTTGGAACCCATATTTTCTAATATTCAGTCCTCCAAGGTGGATTTGCCTACTTCCATGGGTTGGACTGACCACGCTTTGGTTGCCATGTCTGTCCCGCTCACAGAGCGTTGGTACAATGATTCTGTAAAATTGGTCTTCAAAAGTCCTTGGCATAAATTGAAAATCGAGGCGTTCCATTACTTTTTAGCCAGGGACCCTGTGGGCCTGTTATCCAACTCAGAATCTGACTACGGTACATTCTGTGACTGGATAAAACATGGTCTTGACTCCTAGATTCCTGCTAAATGGTTAAAGGGGCGAACTTCTACCACTAGCCCCTGGTACATCGATTATTTGAGTGCACTAAGGAAAATATGTAAAAAAGCTGAACGTGAGTGGAGAAGGAACTATGATCCTGAGAAAAAAACTGGGTTATCTCGCCACTATCAAGCAGTACCATAAAGCCATTTGTAAATCGCTGGCTGAATACTTTGAGAGCCAAATTAAGCTGAGCCCTAATCCAGCAAAATGTATCTTCAAGATTCTTAAAGATCTCAGGTCTAAGATGGTCTCAATACCTGCTTTATCGTCAGCACAGCAGTGTGATGATTTAGCCACCTTTTTTGTAGAAAAGGTGCGTGCCATCTATAATTCCTTCCCTCCAGCTCCCTCCTGTCTTATCCCTGTGCCCTCTGGCACTGGACTGCGGCAGACAATGTCGGCCATCCCTCATCTGTCTCAGGAGGAGCTCACCCGGCTGAGCGGCAAAAATAAAACTGGCTCTCCTGCTGACCCCTTAAGGCCTTCTCAATTTAGAGAGTCCTTCTCCATCTTTTATGCCCCTCTCCATAATATTATTAATGCCTCTTTCTCCACTGCTATTGTACCTGCTCTTTGGAAACAGGCTTGTGTGTCCCCCATTCTTAAGAAACCCACACTGGACCCGTCCAAGCCGGAAAATTTCAGGCCCATTTCCCTGCTCCCTTGGGCGGCAAAGGTTGCATAGGCACATGTTAATGACGTGCTCACTCAATTCCTGCAATCCAGTGATATTCTGGATGTCTCTCAGAATGGGTTTCGCTCAGGACACAGTACGGAGACCGCTCTTTTGGCCACCTCTGAGCATCTGCGGTCCATTCTCGATGACGGTCAAAGTGAGGCACTTATTCTGTTAGACCTTAGTGCCGCCTTTGACACGGTCTCACATAACATCTTGCTACAGCGGATCGAGGAAGCTGAAGTGACCGGGTCAGCCCTGGTATGGTTCAGATCTTTTTTGACCGAGAGATCTTTCAGAGTGTCTGCTCCTCTGTTTCTTTCCCAAGCCCATCCTATTGTTTAGGGTGTACCCGGGCTCAGCTCTGAGCCCGGTTTTGTTTAACCTTTATGTCCAACCCTTGGCTGCGGTCGCTAGGCAATAGGACCTTGTGATGGTCTACTATGCCGCCGATACGCAGTTGGTTGTCACCTTGGCGGAAGGTTCTGCTCCTAATGCCTCTAGGGTTAGAGATGGGATGACGGCTGTGGCTCACTGGATGGCTTCCAACTGTTTGCAACTCAATGCCAACAAAACCGAGGTTTTGTTGGTCGGGAAGAACGCTAATCTTTGGAACGAGCAGTGGTGGCTAACCGTTCTGGGTGCAGCTCCACGGCAACGACCCTGGTTAAAAATCTTGAGGTCTGAATGGACGCTTCCCTAAGCTTTCTGGATCATACTAGGAAAGTTGCTGGTACTTGTCTTGGCCTGTTGCGGGGTTTCAAGCCCCTTCTGAATTTTTTTGATCCTACTACACAACAGCTGGTTATACAGACTACTATTCTTTCACACCTTGATTATGCCAGCTCTCTTTTGCTTGGGGCTAATAAGGCCGAAATATGTTGGTTAGAACGCGTACAAAATGCCGCCGCAAGTGTGCTTGTAGGCCTTCCACGATTCTGCTCTGCTGCTGACACTATTCGTAAACAACACTGGCTTCCTATGAAGAGTAGGATTCAATTTAAGGCATTGTGCCTCTCGTTCAAAATTGTGAAATCAGCCCACCCTGTCTGTTGAGCAAGTTGCTCGCCCTGTATGTTCCCAAACGCAGGTTACGGTCGGCAGATCGGCAGCTGGTCACTGTCCCTCGGGTTAAGCGCAGCCGGGCAGGAGGGCGTTCCTTCCACTATTTGGCAGCCAGGCTGTGGAACTCTTTGTCAGAGCAGATCCCTGGTGCGGACTGTTTACTCGCCTTTAGGAAAGCTGTTAAGACTTTCCTCTTTCCATTGGCCTAACTTTTGGTATTTCTGGCTGGTGCTCTGTTTTCGGTTTCTGTTCCTCTCTTATCTGGTATCTGAAAGCGCCAGGACGCCCCTTTGCTGGGGCAGCTGTGTGCTATACAAGCCACTCTAACATAACATAACATAGCATGACCTTCCACTTCGGCAGAGCCCGAAGCAGGACTAGTATCACACCACTGTCACTAAAGTAAGAAAGACTCACTGCTATTACTGCAACTACCACCCAAATGAGAATTGTCTAACATACACTGTATTAGAGCACCACACCCTTCCATCATGTTAGTCTGCATATGTCAACATAACATTCTCACAAATAGGGAATGTGTCAGTGTATTTGCCTCACTTATGTACATCCTGACCATGTAATCCTAATATATGCAGATCCTGTGTTACCAGCCCATCTGCATTCTGCTTTGACTACTGATTGGCTACTGACAGTGGACTGATGATAGTCTGGTAGGTTAACATTCCAGTCAAGCTTTAATTGTCTATCCATCTCTCCGTATGCACACCTATGAGGACAGTGAAACTCTCAGTCATTGGCCCACTATGGAGCAAAGGTTACCAACTATAGGGCCAAATTTCCAAAGATAAATTACACTTCTGAGTAATTTTACACTTTTGAGTAAGTCTATTACTTTTTAGTAGTCACAAACAGTAGAAACTTACACTTTGGAGTAACTTACACTGCACAAGGCCAACTTCTGGTACTGCAAAATAAAATAATAATGGAGGTAGGGGCTTAACGTAAAAGCCCACATGAGATATTGTTGAATTACATTACATTATTGAAAATAGTTAAAAATATAAACACCTGTACATTAATGTTGCAATCTTATACAAGTAGTCTAACTACATACTTATAAGTAGAGAAATATATTAGAAAGAAAAATGTTAGTATTAGGAACATTCAAATTGTTGATTCACAAGGCAGTGAGTTTGGGGATAGATACTGGGGTTGGGAAAAACTGGCCTCTCCTCCTTCTCTGTCAGTGCTCCTTCCTCCTCATTGTCATCCACCTCATCTGTGCCTCCTCAAAGACCCTGAGAGCAACCTGGACATCCAGCGTAAAAGCCATTGTGTCAAAGTTGCAGGCATCTACATCCATGGTACAAAAAGAAGGTTACGGCACTTACATTCAGAAAAGGGGTAACTAGAAGCCAAGTGAAAAACTAAGGAAGAATTTAAAAATGTATGTAAAATTATTTATCTGGGATTTTTGTGTAACACAAATCACCATATGGTACTGCACATGTCCTGATCCACACTGCAGAGCACAAAAGTGAGAAATGGGGTTGTTGGGTTGACTGGGGTGTGAACCCTTGTCAATCAAAACACACAAGATGATGGACGGATTGTTGCACAATGGCAAAACATTCACCCCCAGTCACAGATATGGGTTTAATCCATCATTATTTTGCTCACCAAGCCACCCCAGTTCAGACATGGCCATATGCAAATCAGTCTTGACCCTGTGCCTCATGGGAACAGTCCAGCCCGAACTGCCGAGCCATGTCTTTCCTGGACCGGAATCAAGCATCCTAGGACCGGTTTCTGGCTATCAGCCGTCTTCAGCCAGGATAGCTTGACTCCAGTGGCTTAGTGAGCACGGGGCCCACGTCTGGGCATACCCTTCCCACATAGGGTGAACAGCAAAACACACAAGATGATGGATGGAATGTTGCACAATGGCAAAACATTCACCCCCAGTCACAGATCTGCGTTTAATTCATCGTTATTTTGCTCACCAAGCCACCCCAGTTCAGACATGGCCATATGCAAATCAGTCTTGACCCTGTGCCTCATGTGAACAGTCCGATTCAGAAAAGGGGGTGGTGATGAACAGAGTGTCTGAATTAAGCAGACCACTCTTACCCAGTCCAAAGATCAGGGCTTGATCCATCACCGTTATTTAGCTCACTGCCCCATCCCAGCTCAGAACCTGGCTATATGCAAATTAGTCTGTCCCTGGCCCAGTGCATCATGGGAACAGGGCAGACCAAACTACCAAGCCAATTCTTCACCAGAAAGGATACAAGCTACCGGGGACCGGTTTCTGGCATTTCAGCCTCGTCGGCCCGGCTTGCTTGAATCCTGATGGAGCAGTGAGCAAGGGACTCATGTCTGAGTATACCCTGCCACACCTATAGTGGCCAAAAACGATTCAGAAAAGGGGGTGGTGATGAACAGAGTGTCTGAATTAAGCAGACCACTCTTACCCAGTCCAAAGATCAGGGCTTGATCCATCACCGTTATTTAGCTCACTGCCCCATCCCAGCTCAGAACCTGGCTATATGCAAATTAGTCTGTCCCTGGCCCAGTGCATCATGGGAACAGGGCAGACCAAACTACCAAGCCAATTCTTCACCAGAAAGGATACAAGCTACCGGGGACCGGTTTCTGGCATTTCAGCCTCGTCGGCCCGGCTTGCTTGAATCCTGATGGAGCAGTGAGCAAGGGACTCATGTCTGAGTATACCCTGCCACACCTATAGTGGCCAAAAACGATTCCGAAAAGGGGGTGGTGATGAACAGAGTGTCTGAATTAAGCAGACCACTCTTACCCAGTCCAAAGATCAGGGCTTGATCCATCACCGTTATTTAGCTCACTGCCCCATCCCAGCTCAGGACCTGGCTATATGCAAATTAGTCTGTCCCTGGCCCAGTGCATCATGGGAACAGGGAAGACCAAACTATCAAGCCAATTCTTCACCAGAAAGGATACAAGCTACCGGGGACCGGTTTCTGGCATTTCAGCCTCGTCGGCCCGGCTTGCTTGAATCCTGATGGAGCAGTGAGCAAGGGACTCATGTCTGAGTATACCCTGCCACACCTATAGTGGCCAAAAACGATTCAGAAAAGGGGGTGGTGATGAACAGAGTGTTTGAATTAAGCAGACCAATCTTACCCAGTCCAAAGATCAGGGCTTGATCCATCACCGTTATTTAGCTCACTGCCCCATCCCAGCTCAGAACCTGGCTATATGCAAATTAGTCTGTCCCTGGCCCAGTGCATCATGGGAACAGGGCAGACCAAACTACCAAGCCAATTCTTCACCAGAAAGGATACAAGCTACCGGGGACCGGTTTCTGGCATTTCAGCCTCGTCGGCCCGGCTTGCTTGAATCCTGATGGAGCAGTGAGCAAGGGACTCATGTCTGAGTATACCCTGCCACACCTATAGTGCCCAAAAACGATTCAGAAAAGGGGGTGGTGATGAACAGAGTGTCTGAATTAAGCAGACCACTCTTACCCAGTCCAAAGATCAGGGCTTGATCCATCACCATTATTTAGCTCACTGCCCCATCCCAGCTCAGAACCTGGCTATATGCAAATTAGTCTGTCCCTGGCCCAGTGCATCATGGGAACAGGGCAGACCAAACTACCAAGCCAATTCTTCACCAGAAAGGATACAAGCTACCGGGGACCGGTTTCTGGCATTTCAGCCTCGTCGGCCCGGCTTGCTTGAATCCTGATGGAGCAGTGAGCAAGGGACTCATGTCTGAGTATACCCTGCCACACCTATAGTGGCCAAAAACGATTCAGAAAAGGGGGTGGTGATGAACAGAGTGTCTGAATTAAGCAGACCACTCTTACCCAGTCCAAAGATGAGGGCTTGATCCATCACCGTTATTTAGCTCACTGCCCCATCCCAGCTCAGAACCTGGCTATATGCAAATTAGTCTGTCCCTGGCCCAGTGCATCATGGGAACAGGGCAGACCAAACTACCAAGCCAATTCTTCACCAGAAAGGATACAAGCTACCGGGGACCGGTTTCTGGCATTTCAGCCTCGTCGGCCCGGCTTGCTTGAATCCTGATGGAGCAGTGAGCAAGGGACTCATGTCTGAGTATACCCTGCCACACCTATAGTGGCCAAAAACGATTCAGAAAAGGGGGTGGTGATGAACAGAGTGTCTGAATTAAGCAGACCACTCTTACCCAGTCCAAAGATCAGGGCTTGATCCATCACCGTTATTTAGCTCACTGCCCCATCCCAGCTCAGAACCTGGCTATATGCAAATTAGTCTGTCCACATTAGTCTGTGAACAGTCCAGCCCGAACTGCCAAACCATGTCTTTCCTGGACCGGAATCACGCATCCTAGGACCGGTTTCTGGCTATCAGCTGTCTTTAGACAGGATAGCTTGACTACATGGGCTTAGTGAGCATGGGACCCACGTCTGGGCATATCCTTCCCACATAGGGTGAACAGCAAAACACACAAGATGATGGACGGAATGTTGCACAATGGCAAAACATTCACCCACAGTCACAGATCTGGGTTTAATCCATCGTTATTTTGCTCACCAAGCCACCCCAGTTCAGACATGGCCATATGCAAATCAGTCTTGACCCTGTGCCTCATGGGAACAGTCCAGCCCGAACTGCCAAGCCATGTCTTTCCTGGACCGGAATCAAGCATCCTAGGACCGGTTTCTGGCTATCAGCCGTCTTCAGCCAGGATAGCTTGACTCCAGTGGCTTAGTGAGCATGGGACCCACGTCTGGGCATACCCTTCCCACATAGGGTGAACAGCAATACACACAAGATGATGGACGGAATGTTGCACAGTGGTAAAACATTCACCCCCAGTCACAGATCTGGGTTTAGTCCATCGTTATTTTGCTCACCAAGCCACCCCAGTTCAGACATGGCCATATGCAAATCAGTCTTGACCCTGTGCCTCATGGGAACATTTATAAGAAAGAAGAAAACCCGGTCACTCGTTTGTTGGTTCTGCTCAATTTTTATTTAGGGCAGAATCTTGCACTCAGGCATTTAATCCTTCTGTGCAACCTGTATATTTTTTAGGAATTTACAAGAAAAGTAAACATGGGAACATTTAAGCACCAGCCACAATCCTTTGCAGCGTGAACCACAAAAAGTCATAAAATCAACCTGTGCTAAACCCGGAGTAGCATGGTACCCAAGCAGTCAGTAAGGAAGTAAGTAAATGTTTTATTGTTTTATTGTTTTTAGTTACTTAAAACTGTAACAATTTCATGTAAAAACAGCAAAATAAAGTTCATGAAATCACAAGCTTCAATCCTAAAATAAAGCATCTAGAAACCTTTCCCCTTAAAATCACGTAATTCCAGCATTAAAATCATAAAACAATGTGCAACAATGTGCAAAATAGTCCATTAGCTGCTCTTTCAGGAAATACAAAGTGAATATTGCCAATTCTATTGCCCATCCTCAAACCCAGATCACTTGCAATAAGGATTAAGGATTATAAAAGTGCAATGTGCCATAAGTGAAACTGTTGCGGTGAATAAATGTTGAGGTTTGCCTTGTAAAAGTGCAATGAGGACTATAAAAAAATTAATGTGCCACGTGAGAAACCACAACAGTTAAATAACATTTCTACAATGCACAAATATATCCCTAGCTTAATTCAACAGTAGTCAATGTTCTTAATAACTCAAAGATGAGACAATCTTCTTTTGTTCTAGCTAGACGCCACTTTTCACCAGTCGTTGTAGACGATGCTGTTAATTGTTTTAAGAAGACTGCCAGGAGAGGCCACACACCTTTTCGTGAAGTTCAGCTTTGGATAAAAACACGGTTGCTTGAAGTACCCAATATACTGTTTATAACGGCTTACTACTGTTAATTGCGGATAATCTTAGGAGCAATAGCCCTGATGAAGTTTGTGGTTTACACCACGAAAGACAAAACACGTGTTGGCTGGGATCGTGTTTGGAGAAATACAGTGAACATATAAATGAAGAACAAAAGAAGAGCGTCTCATCTTTGAGTTATTAAGGACATTGACTACTGTTGAATTAAGCTTGGGATATATTTTTGCATTGTTCTTTGTAGTATAGGATTATTCCATACTATTTGGTTGATGGTGGATGGCCATCACCTTATCATTTGAGCTACTGAGAATGTTATTAACCTGACTGCAACTCTGCGCAATTGTCACCCAGCCATCTGTTCGGTAGAGTATAAATAACATTTCTAAATGCAATAAAAGGGAAAAATATTGGATCAAGCCCTTTTATTCACCCACCCACTGTTATAAAGAATCACAAAGCACTGAATTTGGAGTTCTATACAAGCAGGGTGCTAATATTCATGACATTATGATCATCCTTAAGGAATTTCAAAAACCTAGATTTTAACTGAACATGTGAACCTACTAGACTGCTTCTATTGCTTCCTGGCATTTCCTAACGCCTAAAAGGCGAAATATTCATTTTAGTCAAAATTGCCTTAAGGCCTTCCGTTTGTTACAAATGCAGACTACATGTAGCAGTGGTTCAAGTTTATAATTACATAGTCTACATGTTTGGTGACTCTGACCCTTTCAGTCGCCTACATTTATGGGCCTTCAAGGGTATTAGAAACATTTTAATGTAATGTGACTGGTAAAGGGAAATACTTAAGTTCACATGAGCCTTAGTTACCAGCTCCTGATGATCATCCTGTGCAGATTTTAATCTTGCATTTTTTATGAGTATCTTGGCACACAGTTTTGGTGGAAGGTTTTGGTCAATGATTTCCCGGATGCCCCTGTCGTTAATAACATCCATTGCATATGATCCCCATGTAAACTTGCATTCCTGCATGCTGATCTATATCAACTCCCTCAGTGAGCCAGGTGGGCTGCCTTGAGTTTAATGTAGAAACGTAGGAACCTTACCTTCCCCATGATCACTTGTTTATGTAGGCTGAAATTGAGAAAGATTTGAGATGCCTTGGTAGCATCAAGCAGCTGAAATAGTCTTCCACAACAAGGATACTGGGCCTTATCCAGCCAAATTCCTAGGCAATCCTTGAATATTAGAGAGCCGCATGACAATGTTGAAATAAACTTGGCATCAATAACATGGCAGATTGTAGTAAGGTGGGGAATCATCCTTTACAACGCAACTTTTACAACGCACTACCATTACGACGCAACTTTTACAATGCAAGTCATTACAACGAATTGCGCTGGAGGGCGCTCTAGGATAGGGAATAGTTTAATTACTATCCAACACCTTCCCTACTATCCATGGGGACTGGAGTTGGAATAGTAAATTAAACTATTCACTATCCAGCGCCCCCAACGCAAGTCGTTGTAACGACTTGCGTTGTAAAACCTGCATCGTAATGGCATGCGTTGTAAAAGCATGCGTTGTAACGTCATACATCCAGTTAGGTGGGGACCTCTCATTTGTTTTAATCATTTTTGAAAGCTAATAATCAAGACTTCCGACATTCCTTTCGTCGCCTCGAGCTGCATTTGATGCATATTTTGCTGATTGAAGTAGATGCTGAGATATTGCATATTAGATACCTGCTCATTATTCAACTTATCCAGTAAAATTTGGTTGTCTTGACTTTCATCCTCCCACACACCATTATTTATTTTTTGAAGACCTATAGAAATCGTGTTATAAGAGACAAATAGACAAAGCATTCAGCGGTCTTTGCAGGTCAAAAGCAGTATGGTCAAATATGAATGTGTGACAGAAGCAGTCAGGCTTAACTTAGAGGCAATGTGTAAATTATTTATGTAGCACACAGACAGTAATAAAGTGAAAACACAACACAAGAAAAATCCCAACGCAATTTAGAAAATTAGGCTATATTTAAAAAAAATTGGCCCCAAAAGGACAACATTTCAATGACTAAAACCAGAGATATTTATTTTAAAGTATTACGTGAAAATAGGGCCAAAAGCATAAAGCCCCAACAAAGTCATGCTGGACCAGGACAAAGTGAAAAATTCAGGCAGATTCTGATAGAGCACATGCCAGCTACAGGGACAAAGGGTTGTCTGCTGAGAAAAAAAACCTTAGACCGAGTTGCTTCAAAGCCAAGGATCCTGTTGTTGATCAGGATGCAGAGTGCAAACAAGGTGACGCGCTGGTGTCAATCCACAAAGCAGCAGCAATGTGCTACTCCTTGTTGTGCAGCAGTGATCATGTGTTCTTCTCTGATGAGCGGGTTGCTGCGATGCAGAGATTTAGCATCGTTGTCGAAGCTGTCTCCGATGGAAATGTGAAGACCTTCCTTTACGTAGAGCATCACGCAGTGGTGGTTCAGAAGGCAAGGCGGCATCTCCAAGCCGCGCAACAGCAGCGAATCACAGGTTTGCATCCAACCAACAGGCGTGATACGCCTGTTCTGTTCCACACAGTTGCAACAATGCGTAGGTGGTTACCCACACCGTGAAGGCAATGTGCAGATTCTGTTCTTCACAGCAGTGGTGATTCATTGGTTCCGCTCACCTAAGCACCTTAGGCCCACTTCCAAGGATCCAAGACTGAGGTGGCACCACTTGACAGGGCAGATTTGCAAGATGGCAGAGACCAGATTTTTTTGTCCCTGAGACTTCAGATCAGGAGGCCAGCCAACTCACCGCTAGAGTCACTCTGGGTTCTCGGGTCAAGTGATGCAGGCCCAGTCTTTCTCACCCAGATCAGGAGGGCATCAGGCAACAGGTCAGCGCAGCAAGAAAGCAGTTCTTCCAGAGCAGCAGTATAGCAGAGTGGCAGTCCTTCAGCAGCACATCAGTCCTTCCTCTTGGAAGAGTAATAAAGGTCCAGAAGTGTACTGAAGTGGTAGCGTCTGAGGTCCAGTTCCTACACCCAATGGTGCATTTGAAGTGGGTAGACTTCAAAGAAGGGTCTTTGACGTGCATAGGGGACCTTCCTCTATGCCCTGGCTCCAAACTCAACACAGGTGGGTGTGCTGCCCTTTGGGCGGGGAAGGGACACTGCCTATTTAAGTGTAAGTGGGAGGTTGCACCCATTTCCTCAGTACCATACTCCTGCGATGGTCCATCAATTCACGCCTAAGCTCCCATTTTTAAAATTGTGATGAAAAATCTGACTTTGCCATGGAAGAGGAATTATCATTACAATTCAATTGGTACCAAACATGAAAGATCCACCGCCTCTCAATTTGGCATTACAGCTTAATTAATATAATAAGTAATTCCAATGTTATCCTATGAGAGAAGTAGGTCTCACAGTAGTGAAACACAAATTTGGTAGTTTTTCACAACCAGGACATGCAATATTTACAATTACATATCCCACCTATTACTAACACAGCACTTTGCCCTTTGGGCTACCTAGGAACTACTTAGGGTGAGTTGTATGTAATAAAACCAGAGTTTAAGGCCTGGCAAGGGGTTTTAAATTTCAAGTTGGCATGGCAGTGTAACACTGCATTCAGTCTTCAATGGCAGGCCTGGGATATGTTTTAAGTACTACTTAAGCGGGTGGCACAATAAGTGCTGCAGGCCCGCTGGTAGCATTTAATTTGGCAATCCTGTGTATGTTGTATACCACTGTACAAGGGACTTACTAGCAAATTAAATAGGCCAAATAGTTATAAGCCAATCAAACCATGTTTAGGGGAGTCAGCACAAGCACCTTAGCACTTGTTAGCAGTGGTAAAGTGCACATAGTTGAATGGCAAACAAAAGCGAGTTCAAACAATATTGGAGGCAAGCAAACAAAACGTTAGGGGGAGAACACCCAGAGCCTGAAAGGTCTAACAGATGTCATCAATCAAAGTTGCACAACATTAACACACATTATGGGAATAAATTGCCCAGCGGTGAAAACATTTCAACTACACCACATAGTACCTAAAGCAGTCACAAGCACTAGAACTACATAAAAGCATGGGATTATCAGCTTTATATGTAGTTCCTTGCTTTTTTGCTTCCACTCTGTGTTTTTAATGGCTCCTCAACTGTAATCATAAACACCCCTCTTCTTTCCTCTATGAGTCAGTGCTTCATGGTGTTAGCATTTAGTGGTTAATTAGTGCATGGTTTTTTTCAGTATTTACTTCTCCATAAAAAATGAAGTGAAAATCAATGTCAAGAGAAAGGATAATGACTATCATGAGTCATTCACTAGGGAATGGAAGCCAAGCTGACAATCCTGTTGCTTACTATTTGTCTATTGAAATACAGATAGGTCCATGAATGAGAAGATTGGAAGAGATGTAGATGAGTCAGCCCCCCAAAGGAATACCTATTACTCTTCAGCAAGTAAAGCACTGAAAATCTATGATATTTTACCAATTTATAACATATATCTGCAGAAATGGGGCCTATTTTAACTCAGAACCACGGTGTTCCCTGGCAAAATTCTCAGGACCAGCCCAGATAATGTATGTAGCGAGGTAGCCTGACCACTGCAGGGGTAGCTTAGGGGTGTTCTACCCACCAAGAATTGTTTGGAAAAAATTGCAAAAATGATTTTCTATACAGAACGATGTCCTGGCATAAAATGGCTGGAGTCTGGAGACAGGGCTGCATGGCTCAATGAATGAATAGTGGCAGTGAAAATAGAATTATGCTTTGTGGAGAAAATTGTTTCCGTGCATTGAACATTTTAGCTTCTGCATTTAAGAGCACTCTCCTCAAACACTACTACTTCCAATTCATATGAAACATGCATAGCCTGGATGTATTTAACATGCCTCAAGAAATTGGACGCAAAGGGTCTAATTTACTACACCATAGCGGCACTTTCGTTCTGCAGGTGCTTTACTTTTTTTATGTTCTTGTGGCGTAATGTGCTGCAGCATATTTACAAGGCCACATTCCATGGCTTTACAAAGCCTTGTAAAGATGTGCCCTTTTCACGCAGAACACTGTATTACAGGCAACAGAATTACCTTCCACTGTGGCAGTGCCCAAAGCAGAACTGGTATCACGCTGCTGTCACTAAACTAAAATAGTCTCACTGCTATACCTGCCACAACCACACAAATAAGAAATGTCTACAATACACTGTATTAGAGCACCACAACCTTCAGTCTGCAAATGCCAACATAACATTCTCACAAAATAAGGAGAGTGTCATATATGTACATCCTCACCAAGTAATCCTAATACATGCATACCTTGTGTTACCAGCCTATCTGCATTCTTCCTTGTCTCCTAATTGGCTACTGACAGTGAACTGGGGACAGAGTCTGGTAAATTAACATCACAGCCTAGCTAATAGTCTATCCATCTCTCCCTGCACCACACCAATGAGGACAGTAAAAGTCTGAATCATTGGCCCACTATGGGGCAAGGGTTACCAACAAGAGGGCCTGATTTGCAAGGATAGCTTTTGAATACGTCTGTTTACTGTTTACTGTTCTGTTGCGGTTAGGAAAGCTTCCTGATCGAATTGGTTTGGAAATGGTTTCCAACTAGCTCGGATCGGGAGAGTCTGACCGACTGAGTATGATGCATACATATGCTTCCAGATATGATTTGGTTGGACTCCCATTGACTTCTATGGAAGCTTATGTTCCTAACCGCATCGTAATCTGGCCCTCGGTTGGGAAGACACGTTTCCGATCCAATTCGGAAGGAGCAAATGCCATTAGGAGACCCTCCTAACCGCATCGTAATCGGGCCCTAGGTGGGAATGCTTTCCTAACCACATCAGAAATGGACCCAAAGTATTCACAAAATTTACTTTTGTAGGAATGTACACTTTTGTAGTAACTTTCGCTTTTGTAGTAAGTCCAGCCCTGCACAAGGCCAACCTTTGGTACTTCAAAACAAAATAATGGAGGTAGTGGCTTAAAATAAAACCCCACATGAAATATTGTTACATGACATCATTTAAAATAGTTAAAAATACAAACACATATAAATTAATGTTGCTAATATATACAAGTATTATAACTAGTACTTAAAAGTAGAGAAATATATTAGAAAGAAAATTGTTAGTATAAGGAACATTTAAAATGTTGATTCACAAGGTAGTGAGTCCACAGATAGGTACTGGAGTTGGGTAAAAAGTGGCCTTGTGATGTAACTACCTTAATAACAAAGTTCTTGACTTTCGGGAGGGTAGGCTAAGCTCAGAGGGACGGGGGGTCAAACATATATAAAGTAACAAAGCAAAAGTCAAACACCACAAGAAAAAAAACAACTTCTGAACAAATGTCCAAAACTAGGTCAATAGAAAGCAGAGGACTACAATTATAAAAATCACATAAAGAAACTCGCCCAACCCAAACATGAACTCTCGTTGGAGTACTGGGTTGGGGAAACAGATCACGGCCAAACTCAATGGTGGAGGTGAGGGCGAGTAGGCATAGTCATTGTGATTTGTTTGGATAATACCCTACACCTCTTAAGTATTAGATTCACAGGTTAAAAGGAAGGGGCTGTGGTCACAGATGAACTGGGGCAAACAAAGACAGTTTAGAAGAAAAAAAAAAAATTGAGAGAAGACGTAGCAGAAGTCCAGAACAACAACAAACAGGTGTGCACATGGTGCTGGACTGCCGTGTCATCTTTTCTGTGCCTAGAATGCAGCTATCATGTTTTCATGTTTTCCCCTGCACCCTCAAACCCCCTTTTTATAGCCTTCTGGAATTTATCTTGAGTATATACATATGGGAAGCAGGAAGAAATACATGTGAGAGCTCAGGAGTATGAAGTGTGGCAGGCCTAGCTGTCTTAAGTAGAAAATGAAAGTACAGAATAAAATAGTACTACTATGTCTCATGAATGGGACAAGCTAGACAAATATTTTAACAACTATTGTAAACTGTTAAAAGTCAATGGTGAAGCTTGATGTTAAAAAGTATACCCTATGGAAAATTTTAAGACTGAAAAGAAAATTGTACTAGGCAGTTAGATTTTGAAAAGGCAGCTAAATATGCCTTGGAATGATTCAAAAGACGAGGCTACTCTGAAAATGTACTAAAAATAAACTCTTACAAGGGTTGAATAAATTCCCGGAACACTTCTCTTGAAAGATAAGAAACATGACCAAGATAATCCCTGAGACACCAGAGTTTAGATTAATTATGGCCTACACCATTGAGGTCCATAATATCTGTAAAATAGACAAACGAAACTGGCACATTCTCCAAACTGATCGAGTCATGGCAAAACATTTATCAAATCATCCTAAGATTACATGGAGAAGTAGGTCATTAAAAGACAGTTTGACACAAAGTCACTTAGACCAAAGGAGAAAGAATCCAAGTGAATTGACTATTTTTCCCATGTACTAAATGTAAGGCATGTAGACATTGTAGTAAAACACTCACTTATTAAGTTCCAGGATCAGATACACAGAGAAAGATAAATACATTTCTTACCTGTAACACTCCATTCTGTGTGTATATTCTATTATGTCCTTGCAATTTAATGTACATAGGGAGTACAATTCACCCCACCAAAAAATGCATTCTTGAACATGCCAGGGCTATAGAAAAGAAAGACCAAACATACTCTATTGCCAGGCACTTTGCTGAACTGCATTCCAGCAACAGAAATCTCCTGCGATTTTTCAGCATTGATCATGTTGTGCAGAATGAAAGAGGAGGGAATAGATATCTATTTGATCTCCAGACTAGGATTAAACACTGAGGAAGAGCTGGCCATTCACGTAGGATAAAATAATCATGTATGCCAATCGATATGCCTATTGGATTAGAAAAGGATTAATTTGTTTTAATGAAATTATGTCTCTTTCTATTGTTTTTTAAATTAATTTTAAAAGTTTTTATTTAAGAGCATGAATTACGAAATGCCTATGCTCATCCAGAGCTTAATCACTGTGATGTAGGGGAGCAGAAGGTCTTGGATTTAAAATCCAACCTCTTCCCTACTGTTGTATGCGATGTAACAACACAGTTGCTGTAATATCCACATTGTAATGGCATGTGTAGTAAATGCATGTGTTGTAACATGGCCTATTCTCCACTGGGGCCATGACCCACATTTTTTGACCAGACTGAAACTCGATCAGAGTGGCATTCTGATCATACCACTGTTTCATCTCTTCCTAGCTGGCTTCCAGATTCGCCTGAGCAAGTTGCCTGAATTGCGTAGTCTGGTTCCTGAAGGGATCCTGGGGAGGTTTACTGGTAGCTTTCTCCCAACCTTCTTTGACCAGCCTTAGAGGTCCTCTTACAGGATGGCCATACAGGAGCTCAAAGGGACTGAACCCCAAGGACTTCTGCGGTACCTCCCTGTAAGGAAACAACCGACATGTTAAGAGGACGTCCCACTTATGCCTCATGGGTTCAGCAACACCCATAATCAGGCCCTTCAGCATCCGGTTGAATCTCTTAACCAGCCCATTACCTTGGGGGTGATAAGGAGTGGTAAACTTGTAGGTAACACATCACTCCTGCCACAGGGACTTCATATACTTGGATATGAAGTTGGTACCCTGGGCAGACACCATCTATCAGGGGAACCTCACACAGGAGAAAATACCCATCAACGCTCAACTCACCAAGGGGGCTGTCACAGACGGGAGAGGGATGGCTTCCGGGTACCACGTGGCATGGTCCATCAAGACCAGGATAAACCTGTTTCCCATGGCTGTCTTGGGATCCAGAGACCTCACAATGTCAATACCCACTCTCTCAAAGGGGGTGCTGGCTACTGGGAAATGTTGGAGAGAAACCTTGCACTTCCTCCCACTCTTACCACATGCCTGGCAGGTCTGGCAAGACCTACAATGGGTGTAAGACCCATAGAAACCCCTAAAGGGTGCTCTACATAACATATCACCAACCACACTTTGAGAGGTCTGAAGTGAGCATGCTCTTGGTGACAGATGAAGGAGGTCCAAAGTAAGATTGCTCCCGGTGACGGATGAAATAGTGGAAGAGGAGATGATGTGAACTGAAAGTCCACTGTGTCCCTGCCAACCAGGTTCCCAGTGTCACATCCTCTTTCTAAATCTGTAACATGATTGGCACACCTTCAGCCACTCCTGTAAGTCCCTAGTAAAGGGTCGCCCTGGTACCTAGGGCATTGTTACTCAAGAGGGTGCTGCAGGAGATGCAGCACCAATTGTGCCACCCCAGAGACCCCTCACCAATACTATGAAAGCTGCCATTGCAGGCTGCATGTCTGGGTGCAGAGAAAACTGAAGAGTCGACATGGCAAACAGCCCTGTGTGCCATGCCACAAAATACTGCATGACTAATAGGTAAGTCACCCTACTGCAGGCCTTACAGCCCTAAAGCAGGGAGCATCATATCCCATGTCTGGACATATCTGCCTGAGCACATAAGACCCTACAATATCAAGTCAATTCTTGGATATTGTAAGTGCACAGGAAAGCTATATAGAGTGCATGGGCTGAATACTTGCCATTACATGTTTCCTAGCACCATGTTGCATTCACTGTACCCTAGGAAATTTGACGCTAATCATCTTGTCCTAATAAATCCTGCTGATACCTACATTTGATTTATTAATAGATACACACAAGAAACCCTTTAGAGGGTCCCCTGAAAACCTTCCAGGCCCTGGTGTAGTCTCTGACTAGTCTTAGCCAGCCCACCACCTACAGACATATTTCTGACCTCATTGTGTAGGGGCCATCACTCTCAGGGCCTGGAACCCAGCCTACTCTGGGCAGACAGATGACCTTCCAAAAAAACGTTTAAAAGGCAATGCTCCCCTTTTAAGTGAAACACAGGCAGCTTCAGCTACAGAAGGATGCCCCCCTTTACTGCTCCATATTTGGCGGGCAGGCAGTAAAATTAGATAAATCAGGAGGTGGGTCCCTATTCAGCCATCACCACCCCTAAAGTGGGGCAGGCGATGTGGACCCCCTTTTCATTTCCCTCCATCTTGGTTTGTTGGAAAGTTAGCCAATTAGGGTCAGGGTAGTGACCCCTCCTACAGAAAGTGGTCACTTAGAGGGTATAGACTCCCTAAAGGTAGGTAGCCTATTGGTTACTTTCTGTCTCCCTCTTTAACACCCCTAAATTTAGTATTTAAGTTGTATCCCCAAACTTAATTTCAATGGATCTAAGAAGAGCAACGAACAGAAAAGAGCTGCTGACCCGAGAACTGACAGTCTGCTGCATAGGATTTGGCTCCAAACACTGCTGGCTGCTTCCAAGACTCAACCATTGTGGTGTGCTGTCTTGTCCTGCAACTGTAAAGCTTTCAAAAATCTTGCAGCACATCCTGTCTGTGACAAATTGCAAAGAACCTCGTTTGGGATAGAGGAGCTACTTCCCTACAGCATGCAGGCACCAAACTGCAGAGTTCGGTTTACAGATCTGATGCTCCTCGGTGACTTCGACACAGCACCCAAGCAAGATGAGGTACTTCATATCCAAATCATCTGATTTGGCCCCACACCAGGACCTACCGGAGCCTTGTCATGCTAATACCCAGGGTACCAGACCCCGACACTGAAGACCAAAAAGAAAGAGTCCAATTTGGACTCCAACTACATCAAGGGACTTTGAGACCCCTGAGACCGGCTCTGTGAGTGGCCCAGTTATCCTAGAATCCTCTCTGCAACTTGCCTGCCCCTGACCTCATGAACCATGTCAATGCATGAAGCTTGGCTGCCCTAACTGTTCCTCACCCAGCTCTCCCAGCCTGGGTAATGACAAATCAGGTATGCTGTCATGGTCCTGAGACCCTTGCAACCTGCTACTTTGAGTAAGACACCCCAGACTTAGCTTCAAACCCAGATGTGCAGCGTGTTTTTAGGTGGCCCCCTCCGTCATAGAACGCTTGCTACCAACAACCTCAGCACCCAACTCTTATATGAATCCAGGATGCTCCCAAACTTCAACTGCTGAAACATTGAACCTGGCCTTGCTACTTACCCGAATCCAGAAGGTGAACATCAAGAACCCATTGTGTGATTTTCTATGTATTTTTCTATTTTCTCCCATTGACTGCTATGGTGCGTACAAAAGTTATTTCTTTTGCAAACGCTAAAAATTAATATTTTAAAAAGTACTCACCTTAGAACAAAGTTCTTGGTCTGAAAAATCATATAAAAATCAATGTTGTTTTTTCACAAATTAGTCTCAGGTTTATTATGGATCACTGAAAGAATATCGACTACCACAATATCGAGTACCCAAAATATCGAGGTGAAAATATCTACTACAAAAATATCGAGTTTGTATGTACAAACAGGTAAGTACAAAAATATCGACTACAAAATATCGTTTACAAAAATATCGTTGTAAAAAATATCGACTTTACTAAAAACAATGTTTAATTACATTAATATAAAAAATTAATTACTAAAATATAATTAACAATACTTAAAATAACTTTTAATAATTAAATATTTAATGAAAGTAAAAAAAATATATATTTTTAATCATATTTCTTAAAACATATATATATAGTAACAACATTTAATTAAATAATAGGCAATATTGTATATGTACCCCAAAAACCCAAAACTGACCCTGAACCCTAAAAATACCCCTTTACCCAAAAACTAAAAACTGACCCTGAACCCTAAAAATAACCCTTTACCCAAAAACTGAAAACTGACCCTGAACCCTAAAAATACCCCTTTACCCAAAAACTGAAAACTGACCCTGAACCCTAAAAATACCCCTTGACCCAAAAACTGAAAACTGACCCTGAACCCTAAAAATACCCCTTTACCCAAAAACTGAAAACTGACCCTGAACCCTAAAAATACCCCTTTACCCAAAAACTGAAAACTGACCCTGAACCCTAAAAATACCCCTTTACCCAAAAACTAAAAACTGACCCTGAACCCTAAAAATACCCCTTTACCCAAAAACTGAAAACTGACCCTGAACCCTAAAAATACCCCTTTACCCAAAAACTGAAAACTGACCCTGAACCCTAAAAATACCCCTTTACCCAAAAACTAAAAACTGACCCTGAACCCTAAAAATACCCCTTTACCCAAAAACTGAAAACTGACCCTGAACCCTAAAAATACCTCTTTACCCAAAAACTGAAAACTGACCCTGAACCCTAAAAATACCCCTTTACCCAAAAACTAAAAACTGACCCTGAACCCTAAAAATACCCCTTTCATTTAACATAATTAGCAATTAATCAATTAAATAAAATTAATTACCAATTACATTTTAATTAATTAACAAACATTTTTTAATTAACAATTAATTAAATATTACTACCAATTATTAAATTAACATATTTAATTAATTATAATTAAATTACTTCCCACCCTATTCCCCTATAAACCCACAACCCGCTAGAGAAAATAAATTATTTTAATTGACATAATTAGCAATTAATCAATTAAATAAAATTAATTACCAATTAAATTTTAAATAATTAACATATATTATTTAATTACCAATTAATTAATTATTACTACCAATTAATAAATTTACATATTTAATTAATTATAATTAAATTACTTCCCACCCTATTCCCCTATAAACCCACAACCCGCTACAGAATTAAATTACACAATAATTAAAAAAATAATTAATTAAAAAAAATAATAAAATAAATTGACACTTTTCACACATATTATAACATAAACACACTATAAATAATTAAATATTATTTAAAAAACTATATTTTTTACTATCTAGATTATATACTTGGATATTTTCACTGTCTATATTATTTACAGTCGATATTACTTCACTTACCTTAAAAACGATATTTTGGCTGTCGATATTCTGTCTAGTCGATATTTTCTCCAAACGATATTTAAAACTCGATATTCTGTCCAGACGATATTTTGGAGTCGATATTATGTCTGTGCACCGTTTATTCTTGAGTGTGTGTCTCATTTATTGCCTCTGTGAGTATACTTGCTTAGCACTACCCTCTAATAAGTCTAACTGCTCGCCCACACTGCCACCAAAAGAGATTTAGTATTGTATACTTTTGCCTTTGTATACCAATCGTAGTCTCACTGGACACTCTGCACAGTGCATTACATGTTATTGCACTATGTAGGAGGCTGGCTCATTATAAAGTGTCCAACTATGGTGAGGCACTGTGCACTGAGTCCAGGCAACCCTTTGGGTATACTGTTAAGGTCCCTGAAAACAAGAACTCTCAAGGGATAGCTGTAGAGATCAGTTAAGGCTTATTCAGGAGCATGTATATCAAGTGCGTTTACTACTATAGTCAGTCAGCAAGGTTTTCATACAAGAAATAACCACATCAGGCGAGTGCAAAAATGCTTTGTATTTATTAACACACACTAGACACTAACATGGGCCCAACCAGGGGGCCAAACCAAATACTAAAATAGTGGAATATGAGGTAAGTACCAAAACTAGACTAGTACCCAAGGATGGAGGAACCCATGGGAAGCACAGAACCACCCAAGGTGAATAGCCAGGAACCCCAAGGTGCCCGGGCGCAGAGTGGTTACACCAGGTCAAATGTCCATAGACTAACGATATTACAGGGTAAGTCACAGTTGGAGTTTTACAGTTCAAGGATCTTTTCCACAGGACCCCGAAGAAACCACTTGGATCAAGGAATGTTGGAGAGCCACCCCACCCCTGGATACCCCAGGATACCTACACCAGGGAGCCCAGGTACATAGGGATGAAGTGGTCGGTAGATGCAAATGGAGGTTTGTGGAAGATCAGCAGCTACAGAGTCTCATGGACCAGGCCGGTGGAACCAGGATGTGAAATCCAGATAAGAAGCAGAGGAGACAGAGTCCAAATCATCCACTGGTGATCGGAGACTTATGAGCACAATAATAGCCCTTGTTGGAGGGTCTTACTGTAGCACAGTGAGGTTTTAGAAGAAGCTGTGGAGTCTAGGTGATGGTGCAGGCCCAAAGGAGATGACCACAAGCTGTCCCACGCTGGTCAAAGAGTGCATGGAGAAGAGTGGCTGGCAGGACCTCCAACAATGCTTGACAAACACAAACAATGGTTCGCAAAAGAGGTTTCTGAATTGCAGACCTGCAGACTAACCCAGTAAGAGAAAGTCATAACCAAAACCTCAGCCTGAAGGAGAGCCAGCAGGAATCAATGGAACTCCCTTGAGGACCATTTGGCAGCAGGCACAGAGAGTCACTGGGAAGCCTCAACAGCACACAGGAGATGAAGACCCATGATGCAGAGGATGAAGGCAGGATGTCAGTAGCGGTCGGTGGTGGGATTGCTGCTGGGCAGTGATGTGGGGCGGGGATAGGGCAGGGTGGGGGGGTAGTAAATTATAGAATACGGCCAAATACAGGTAAGTAAACATATAAATAAATACAACGAATTTCATTACGCACACTGCATCGCCAAATTCACTGCAGTGCGCGCAAAAAAATTGTTTTATTTATTCAGATGTATAGTTACCTGCATTTGTCCATATTCCAAAGTTTACTACCCCCCACCCTGCCCCTCCCCCGCCCCACATCACCGCCTGGCAGCACTCCCACCACTGACCACTACTGCAGGACGTTGTTCTTATAGCTGTGCAACGCTGGAGGCTAAGGCTTCTTGGAGCTTTAGAATCTTTTCTGGAGAGAGCCAACATGCCTTGGCAACAGCTAAAAGATGAGGTGCACAGGGAGGAAGTTCACATCGACTAGAGTGGGATTACAGTCACCCAAATTGCAGGGGAGATTGGACAGGTCTCTGAAGAGCCAGCAAACTACTACTTGTGTTGCAGAGCCAGGTGATGTCCATGGAACAACAGGATCTGCAAACTGGTCATCGACGTAGAGGGGTCTGCGGCAAGTGACTCCTTCACTCCAAGGGAGATTCCTTCTGGCTGGGATGCAGGGGGAGTCGTTGGTGACTTGGAGGATGTACGGCCACGGAGTTGCAGAATTTGAAGAAGCACAGGGACGACTTTCAGTGTCCACCAGCAGAAGAACCTTTAATCGGTCTTCAGACGACAGGCATTTGGATCTTGAAGTTGTTGTTGGGACGAATCTAACGGCCTATCCTCAGGAGAGCCCTTAAATAACCCTAAACGGGGGAAGGACATGTGATGTGTTGACCCGCCTATCAGGAATGCTACTCAGCTGGTCTAGCCAGTCAGATGCTCCTAGGAGCGAAGATTCAACATGACAGAATCAAGTGACCACCTGGAGAAGCTCTGGGCACCTACCGAGGGAGGAGCTAGACAGGGGAGTAAACACTTCCTTGTCCTTTGTGTAGTTTTTCACCAGAGCGGGAGCCAAGGGCTCCTGAACTCGGCATAACTGGTTTATGCATGGAGGGTATCAAATGTGCCCTTCAATGCAGTCTCGTGGCGCTCTGAAGCGTCCCCACCCTACTGCTAGATTTAGTATTAAGCTGGCATCATTGGACTCTAAACTTAGTTTCAACAGACATAAGAATTGCTGCGGACCCGAGAACAGGCACCTCCAGCCTTTGACAAGTTGCTAAGAACCTCCCTTGGAGTAGATGAGCTACTCCCCTGCAGCCTGCAGGCACATAGCTGTGAAGTCCGGTTTACCGATCTGCTGCTCCCTGGCTAACGAATAAAAGGACACCAGGAACTGCCAGATGAGGAAAATTAAACACCACAAAACATGTGAGCATTATGAAATGAGGACATAATAAGCAAGCCACTCCTACAGAGTCCACACAACCAAGAATTATGAAAGTGAAAATAAGACTACAGTTACACAGACAAATAAATGCACTACATGCTGCACTCTTTGGGAGGCTAATACTCAAGGGATTTATTAACAAATTAGCAAGTCTGCTTATGTACGTTTACTTTTACACGTTTGAGTAGCTTGATCACTTTTGGTTATTTGTCATTTACAACCATAAAAAGTGTAGACGTACCTGTCCCTATCCCCTGAAATTTGGAGGTCGGTCCTATCTTACGAGTGTAAAGTCTTCAAAGTATAGAGAAATCTCAAAAAGTGTATTTATCTAAAAAAATTGAAAAATATGTGTATGTTAAATATTAACATAAATGAATTGTATGTAGTTAGTTTAAATTAAGAACAAATGACTGAAATTAATGTTACGTTATTTTTTTTTCAACAACTGTACTCAAATATTCTATAATGCAGTAAATATGTACTATTTCTAGATTTGTATAACATTTATAATAGTAAATCAGATTAATTTATATTGTTAACGACATTAAATTATTAAGTTTAATTTAACATTATTTCGTATAGGGTTTTATTTTCAGTACTTAACTACAATATATTCCATAGGAGGTTGTTGCAGTACCAGTGGTTGTCAATGTTTGGTACTGGACTAACTTCAGCTTTGAGCTGGAATAATTTAGTATACAGTTTTTGCTGTAGTTACTATCAAAGAGCTGTTTGTGAATAGAAATTGACTTACTCTTTTGTGGGTGATGCAGGTCCCTTCCAAAACACCTCCCTAGGGTCTTCCAAACCCCTTCTTACTCCTCCTTAACCCCCACCTATTTATGTTAAAAAATCTCCATTTTCTAGGCACTCCCCCTGTCTCTCCCATATTTACTACTAACACATATACCTAGGTTTGTGAAGATCTCTGCAGAGATCTCCTTACATAAAAGATAAGAGAGGTGGAGGCATAGACCTCTACACATAGGTTAGTGAATAGCATTTTATAGTACAATAATGGTGCTATTGTACTACCAATAAGCGTATTAGAGAATGCAGATTGTGAATAGGGCCTTAAACATGTTCCACTCTATCATGCCAGGCCAATGCCCTAGTTACCAGTAACACCTAAAGATACACTGACCACTGTGACTGTGAAACCAAGGATAAAAAAACCTTGTCCAACATTGATCACAATAGAAAATCCTATTATAAAACCACCTACTGTTATTTTTTCTTCAGAAGTTGAAACCCATGTGAACTAGTGCATTTCTTAAGCCCTACTCAGCTAGTGAAACAGCAATACGGTGAAAAAAAAGAATACAGACAAAGTAAAACTAGAAGTCTATGCTGAAAAAATATAAACATTGATTTGTGACATTATGGCACTGACTTGCAAACACGAGAAGTACACTATTCAGAACTTGTTTCTCATTCAACCTAGCTCAGTATGTTCAATGAACCACAAACAGCACTACCTGCATCCAGTGTGAACTTTAAATGTTGCTTGTATATTGGGTAAATTTAGGACATTTGCACATCACAAATGTGGATACATTTTCTAGATCACACCTGACTTCACCTGGGCAAGGATTTAGCTTCTCCAGTTCGTATTCCCTGTGGCTGGAGGTCCCGTCAAAGATGCACGGGTAATTAGGGTGTAGTGATTTTGCTGCTCGTTATGAGCTTTTTTCTCTGTTTTTAACCTCAATCACTCCAAGCCACTCATGTTGATGCGAACAGCCCTTTGACCTGCAGAGTGCACATAGTGTATCACTATGAGTGTGTCCATCTTGCTGTATGTCAGAGGACTGTGTACAGAAATATCTTATTTTCATAATATTTTATCCTAAGTATAGTATTATAGATTGACTATTCTTACCTCTATCCATGTTCCTCGAAGATATCTATCTCATCAAGGAACCTAGATGTGAAATTAAGAATACTAAATCTACACTTACCTATGTACACTTATCTTCGTGCATTGTGATAGTCAATATTCTGTATACGCCAATTCCACTGTTCAACATTATGTTAAAACATGATCTATCCTGTTGTAACCCAAATAAACTTCACAACCCCTGCAAGCAAATATATCAATCACTCACTTACATAGCCTCTCTCATAATCATTCAGGGGTAGTGACCACATCAGACAAGATTACATTAGTGGCCATCCCATGCAAGAATTCCGGCAGTGATCACCTCAGTGCGTCAGACAGTGTTGCTAGCAGCAATGTAAAAAACATTTGTTCATCTGGAATACCTTTACATAGGTAAACATAGCTGGAATACTCGGGGCACCAAGGTCATAATGTTAGTAACCAGTCTTCCCAACACCACACGATTTACCACTCACATATCAGCTTAAAAATATATTGCAAATGTAACCATTTTCTTCCAACATCATTTTATCAGTTCTGAAATACACAAATTTATCTATTGAATACATTATATTCAATTTTGGTATAAATATATTGATTCAGCTAAGCAAAAGCTTCTAATTTAGTAGGCTGGGTTGCACAAAGAAGAGCTACTCAAGGTAGCTGGAGAGCTACATGTAGCTTACAAGCTACTCGTTGGAGAAGACTGCTCTACAAGAAGACCCATTCAGATTAATAACTATATCCACATATTAGCACTCACCTCTTTCATTGAAAGCTCTCACCTTTGATGCATTTTGCACAATTATACATAAAGTTTCCAGCCAAAAACATCATATTCATTAAAATTTTCTGTGACAAGCAACCATTTACAACTGTCTACGGTGATAAAATAGCGCTGCTTCGGCACGTCTCAAAAATTCAAGACAGCAGTCAATCCAAAACTGTGGCAGAGGCTGCATCTTAAATTAGCGCTCCAGTGCTCACTGTTTGTGATACCACAAATTGCCTCACACACACCCTTGTGAGGTTTGCAATATAAAGGAGGTCAAATTGTTCAAGGGATACAAATTTCAAACAAAAGTCCTAATATACCAACCACACAGTCTGCGAATTCTAAAATCTTTCGAGAAAGGAAATGTAAAAGCAATCCTTTCTACTAGTCACATATTGCTCAAATGCTAATCATCACAAGTGCACACGAATGATAGGACCTGTGGCACTGAGCTGCATTGAGATGCATACAATTTCCTGTCATGAAACTGACAAAAGAGCCTTTTTGCACCATTCAAATTGCATGTGTGTCTCTGAAAAGATGCCTTGGAAGAAAGGAGATGAACTTTTATATACAGAGTCTTTGTAAAGCTCATCAAAATTTCAAATTACTAAAGTTTAAATCATATGTTTTTACATTCATGATCTTCAGTCCTAATTCGTCTGCTGAAAGCATTTCATTTACTGCTCACCGGTTCTGCCATGAATGATAAGTACTTTTCAGTCCAACAAAAACACCTGAAATTATTCAAATGTAAAATCATGACTAATGTCGATTGTTGAAAAGGATTGCAAGCTACAGTGGAAAGCCTTTATTTTGAGTTAAGCTGACAGGTTACATTTGACTTAGTAATTATCGAATTTATATAAGGGTGAAGGTTGAATAAATACATTATAATCGACAAAAAAAGATTTAACTAAACTAAATTTAAAGGTAAAAGCAGCCTCATAATTGAGTTAGGTTTAATTCAGGGGAACTATGGGGCATATTTGCAAGCTCGCTACGGCATCTACCACTGCGGGAGAAGTAGCCAAACTTCCAGTCGTTCTCATTGACGTTGTCTACTTTAGAGCCTACTAGGGTTTTTTTATATATGTAAGCTGCACTTGACAATGTGCCATTTCGAGTTGTACATTGACGCCTCTTATGTTTTTCTTTTTTCGTCCCTTTCTTTCTTTTATTCCCAGGTTACAAAAGGAGCGGTTTAGCTATTTAGGTAGAGCAACCTAGTAGCCACACACAGGCGTAGGCCCGCCTTGTACTAGTAGGGTACTCCACCCCACCAATTATCTTCACTTTTTTAATTCACATCATTTGGTCCAGATGAAGCGCCATGGTACTGTTTGACCGATCAGGCGCGAAACATGTTGACCTATAGTTACAAAGGCACCTTACGTCCTTCTCAGTAACTTACCACTAGTGTGGTCTATTAATATGACAAGGGAACCCACACATTAATTTTCATTTACTTTTTGGTATCCCTTAGTCAGATGTATCTTTCACGCATCAACTTACCACCTACAAAGGACCCTCTTTTCCCTTTCTCACACCGCACTCATCTGACGGCAGTCTAAAAAAAGATCTACCCAAAAGCGACCCTTCGGGGGACCAGTAGGGCATTGCAGCGCTGGCCCTACAAGGAGCAAATGCCCAATGATGAAGCATGACATCCTTCGGGGTGTGTGAGGGCATCATGAGACAAGATTAGTGCTTGCCTCTAGTCAATGAGTCATAGATCTAGGATCACCCCACCTTTCCTTTCTCTTTCTGTAGTTAGGTGACCTTTTCTGCGCCCAGCATTTGAACAGCTACGCCCGTCTTTTAGTGATGTTGTGATGGTGATAGGGGCTTCGCCTTATTTACAAGGCAGTGTTTAGTCACATGTGGGTTTATGTTGTCTTGTAAATTAGGCTCCCTTTCACTCTCCTTTTATAAAAGGGCACGGCAATAGGTGTTGTTGTAGGCCTTCCACCGCAATACCCATTGATTCTGCGCTGCCCACTATTTACAAGGGAGGCGTAAACAGGAGGCAGTTCGAGAATTAAGACCAGGGAAAACCTGGTCATACCCTGGCGCAACAAGGAGAAATGTTCATTTCTCCTTGTTTTTACTGTTGTCGTGTGTGCTGCGTTGTGCAGCACAAATGAAAATTACAAAAGGCCAATGATTGTTTATTTTCAGGAAGGTCCCCCTTCTTGTGTATATACAGGAAGGTGCCCCTTCCTGTACATAAACAATATTTTTTTTAATGCAGTTTTGCAACTTCTATGTGTGCTACATTAAGCAGCACACATAGAAGTGACACAATGGCATTTAAACATTGTTTATGTGCAGGAAGAGGATCTTCCTGCACATAAACAATCCTACCCTGCATGCAGACACCCTTGCACTATGGTGCAAGGGTGCCTGCTTTAGCAGAGGCTGCTAAGTGTAGCATAAGCGCAGGGGGAAACTCAGGGCCGCACCATATTCTTTTAAATATGGTGCAGCCCTGCGTTTCTGAAGTGGCAGAGGGAGGTGTTAAGCCAGGTAGGCTAACGCTACACTCCGCCACTTCCTTGTACATATGCCCCTATGTGAACAAATCCTTAAATGAAAGAGGTAATTTACTAAGGTATGCTCATGTGGTGCTGCTCTATTTTGCATTGCACTAACAGGGGCTTATTTGCAAGCTCATATCGCAGCCAGAGTGTCACATTTAATATGGGAAAAAGTGTTGTACTAGTGGTGCAAGGGGCTTGTATATAAGCCCCTGTACAGGCTTTTAGAATGGTAAGCAAATTAACGCAGTACTTTTCGCCACGTTGTGTCAGTATGAGAGCCGCCATGCTAAACCTAAATAAAAATACCCTGTTTTCCATTCGATGTATTTAACAAATGATATAAACGCTATGTCTAAATTGCTATATTGATTCAGGGTGGGATACCCCAGACAGGTAGGTGCAACACACATCGTCTAGAAAAGTCATCCAAGATTCTCCATTTATTTTCTTGGGGAACACATAATCAAAAACTATTCAGACCAAGAGAAGAATGTAATGCAAAACCCCAAGATTTATAGTAACAAGCAATGGGATAGCCAATAGGGCTCGCCTTTGGAACCTTATAAGTGTTTAGTTATCCAGCACAATGTCCTTGGTGCAACAACATCAAGTGTTGCATGGATAAACACTTATAAGGTCCCAAAGGCGAGAGCTACTGGCTGAGCCTTTGTATATGTCCTGTGTTGCTAAACGTTATCCGAGGGATATGCTAATTTTGAACATTTTGTTTGCCTCTGTTTAGCACCTCTGGTCATTTTGTAATGGATTTATGCTGTAGTATTTATCCAGTGTATTCAGCATCTATTCCCCGTCATATTGTGAGTTATAACTAGGGGTTAGAGTTTCTAATCTATTGATAGTCGGTGTTGTGGCTATCTACAGCACACTCTAGAAGTGTAGATTTATATTCTTGTGGCCACTTCCAGTTACTTGCTATTATACTATGGTGTTATAATATTTTTCTGAATTACACTTTTACAATCTATGTACATTTGAAAATTACTTTCTGTGTAAGTCACTTGCACAAATCTTAACAACTGCTTGTTGGTGGATATACATGTGCAAGAGTGTGCAGGTCCTCACTGGGTTAGTGGCTATGACTAGGGGTTTAGGGACCTTTCTAAGCTGTTGCTTTTCACTGGGTGGGCACATTAAGAACATCTGTGGTTAGTTCCTTTGTTGGTTTTCTTTGCATTTAATGTTGACTGATTTGTCTTTGCTAATACTGCAGTATGCCATTACAAGTAATGGGGTAACCCAGTAACCCTCAGAACCTGGGTAGAGGATATAAACAGCAAAATTGGTTCTGTTGGGGACACAATTGAATTGGAAGACGTATTGAATACATAAAAGGAAACAATATTTCATTGAACGATATATCAGACAACAAACAAACACTGACCACAATAGAAGAAAAGGTATTTAGCCTTTTGGCGGATTAATTCAAAAATGCATTAGGCAAGCTGTCCAAAACAAGACAATACATAGACAAGGAATATATTGAGTTAGTGAGTAGTGACTGGTGACTGAGTGTAAAAATGGTTAAACAAATACAGGCCAAATCATACAATTAGACAAAACAATACATCCAAAATATCCACTGTAAATCACAATAGTCCGAGGGGGATACATTATTTCTTTAGTTCCTTGGGACTCTGTGCAGACGGATATATGACAGAACGTCAACGTTTTGACCCTAGATGGGATGCGCTGATTTATGTGCATCTAGAGCGGGTCTTCAGCAGGACTGGAATGCGATAGGACAGCCTATGAATGTAAAATGAAATGTGATCAGGGCCTAGTGAATGTCAGTGTTAAAAACAAAAAAGGGGGTAATGGAAAACCTGCAGTATGCACTGTAATATCTAGCGATGTGCAATGGTTGCAAAGAGGATATATTCCCGCCGTGCTGTGGGTACCAACTCCCTCGGGTCGTGTTCTCAGTGGGCCAGATTAAGTAAAGAAATACCTCTGCTTTGCGTCTGTAGGAAACACATTTTAGAAAATAGGGTTATTGAGGGGCCTGGGGAAAGAAAGGGCAGGCACGGTGCTTACTAGCGCTGTGATGAGTTGATGGGCAGAACAGGCACCGTTAGAGGGGAAGTGACTAAGTCAGAGAACAGAGGGGACAAAGAGAGGGGGCACTAGTGGGTGGGGGGTTTAAGAGTCATGGGGAGAGACGGGGCAAAGGTGGCACAAGGAGAGGGCAAAAGGCGTAGGGAAGGGGCATTGAAAGAGGGCAAAGTGGGCACAGGGAGAAACGTGAATGCTAAGGGAGCGAGAGAGGGTAAAAGAATCACAGACAGCAACAGAGCATTGTGAAGAGAGAAAGGGGCGTAGAAAAAGGCAAGGGGGCATACGAGAGAAGTGGGGGAGAAGGAGAGAGAAAGGCATCTGGGGAAAACAAGTGACAGTTAGCACGGGGAGAGAAAGTAGAGACTAAGAATGAGACAAGATAAAGAAGGCCCAGCCAGCATCAGGAGCATAGACAAGAACAAAGAGGCAGGGAGAAAGGGTGAGGGGCCTAAGAGAGAAGAGGGGTATAGGGGGTGTAGGGAAAAGGGAGATCCAGGGCAACTGGGCCCAAGAAACAAAGGTTACACAATGAGATGGAACGGAGCCTAAGAGAACAAGAGAGCAAGGAAACACAGCCAGCTGAGGGGCACAAAGAGAGTGCAGGGACTATGGGTAAAGGGGCCACAATAAAGGAGCAATGGAAGAGGCCAGGCTAGGGGCTACCTGGTGAAGGGGCCCAGGAAGGTGGCAAGTGGTCAGAGGGAGTATGCTTGGGAATATTGAAAGAGAGGCCAAAGGACCAGAGAGATGGTAAGGATGGAGAGGGAGAAAGGTCAAAGATGGCAAAAGTTAGGCAGGCAAAGGGGCAGACGGAAAGACTGGGGACAGAGAAAGAGAGTGGACCAAGTGGGCATAGGCATTGAAGGGGACACATGGAGAGAATGAGGAAAGTTACAGATACAGGGCAAACGGGGTACAGGGTACAATGTACTAGGGCAGGGGGAGAGAGGGAAAAGGGTCACAGGAAGAGAGTTAGGGAGCCCAGGACATAGAGAAAAAGGAGGACCAAATGGTGACGGACAGGAGATACAGTCCAACGGGGCCACGGTGAGGGGGGGTGTGCGGAGGAATAAGGGACATCCAGGTACCACCACCTCCCTGGGGCTTTGATAATAAACTGTGGGGGGTAATGCAGTCCCCCGCAGCCTCGAGGACAGGGCTCTGTTTTACAATCCCAATTATGTGTGCGGGGAAAGAGCCCGACCACAGGCCCCGGGGACCACCACCTCACTGGGGCACTTAAAATGGAAATTTGGGAGTCCCGGGGCTTTAGAAATGTTGGAAGGTGGGCTGCGCAGCCACCCTCCTGGAGCCCATTGTGGCTCTGGGGACCGCCACCCCCCAGGGCCGGCTCCTTCAATGTCCTGGGGTGCTTTGCTTCATTGTGTGGTGAACTTTAAAATATGATGAACTTGTGACCTGTCAGTTAAGTTCAATATTCATTGAACTGTTACTATGCAAACTGGCATTAAGCAGAATGGGGGAAGAAGTCAGTTGCTAAGGGTTATTATGTGGAGCCAATAGAAATGTGTCTTACACTTTGAAAAACTCTGGGAAGCAATGTTATTTGTTGCTTTTGTGTATTTGTATGGAGAGAGAGAGGGGGAAACCTTGCCATTACTGGTTTTACCTTGCCAAGTCTGATGCATTATATTGATTGTGTGTAAAAATCAAAATCCTGTCAGAGATTGTTGATTCTACACATTTATTTGCAAGGTGAGTTATACATTTGGGAGATGTATTTAACAAAATGTAACATTATTCTAAAACTGAGTTGTTTGAAATATAATTTAATAAATGTAGAGATGTATATTGGAGTTTGTTTCATTGTACTTAAGTGTTGTTTAAAAAAGAGTCTGTACTGTAATGTGTGTATTTATTAAGTTGATTATTAATTTTATTAATGAGGCTTCTTTTTTAAGTCCATACAAAAGTATAGTTGAATGATGTAGCATATTTTTAGATAGTTGGTTGAAGATACAGCACAAATATGTAGGTGGAAAGATGTTCATTTAAGGTGTAGATTATTACTCTTCCCTTTAGTTTCGTAAAGATGCAGCACAACTGTGGTGTTTCAAAGATGATCATATACGGTGTTAATAATTGGGTTTCTTTTATTAGTTTGTACAAAGGTAAAGTTATATGATGCCACATATTTTAAGATTGAGTTGTGAAATATGGTGCTGTTAATTAGGCTTATTGTTGTAGTCTGAACAAATGTATAGTTGAATGATGCCATATCATTTTAGATAGAAAGGTGAAGATGTAGAATAAAAGTGTGGGTTTGAAAATGCTCATAAAAGGGTGCTGTTAATTAGCCTTCTTTCTCAAGTTTGTTGAGAGGTATAGTTTAATGTTGTCGCATATGTGTAGATAGACTGGTCAAGATGTAGTTCAAAAGTAAACCTCCAAATATTACCCTTGGAGGCATGTTGTACTTATCTACTTAACTAGATAATATGTAATTACTCATCTATGTGTTCAGATTGTATTTATACAGTTATATGTATGCTTAGTGAACTATTGAGAGGTGCCTGACCGATTAGAGGTAGTGAGTAAGTGATTTTAAAACTACTTGAGTAATGATTGACTGATTTCATATTCTTTAATCACCCAGTTAGTATCCAAGCACTCATGAAATCACTCTGCCACTAGCCATACACTCATGCAATAAACCAAGCACTCATAAATTCACCGTGAACTCTCCTTGTAGTACTCTAATCGTCCAGTCAGTACTCATGTACTCATACAATGACCCAGGCACTAAGACATGCACTGCTACAATTCCCTGTGCACAACCCTTCCAGTCCTCCAACCACCTACACACTACTCATTCTCTCCTTCAATTCATTAGGTAGTACCCATGCAGTCCAGCAATTACCCTGTCACTCCCCATGCACTCCTCTGATTACCCAGCCAGTACTATGTTCTTATGCAATCACTCTGCTAATAGCCAAGCACTTATATATTCAACCATGCACTCTCCTTGCAGTAATCTAATTATCTAGTCAGTACCCATGTACTCAAGCAATGACCCAGGCACTAACAAATACACTGCTGAATCCCTGTACACTACCCATGCACTCCTCTAACCACCTACACACTACTCATTCACTCCTTCAATGCCCCAGGTAGTACCCATGCAGTCCAGCAATCACCCTGTCAGTCCGCATGCACTCCTCCCATCACCCAGCTGGTACCATATACTTATCCAATCACTATGCCAATACCTAAGCACTTATACATTCCCGCTGTACTCTCCTTGCAGTATTCTAATTATCCAGTCAGTATTCATATACTCAAGCAAAGACCAAGGCACTAACACATGCACTGCTACAATCCCCTGCAATTACACAGGTAGTACCCAAGAAGTCCAGAAATCAGTCTGACACTCCCCATGCACTCCTTCAATCACCCAGCCTGTGTCATGTATTTATCCAATCACTCAGCCAATACCCAAGTACTCATAAATTCACCATACACTCTCCTTGCAGCACTCTTATCATCTAGTCAATGCCCATGTACTAATGCAATGACCTAGGCACTAAAACATGCACTGCTACAATCGCCTGTGCACTACTCATGCAGTCCTTTAACATGTACAGAGTACTCATTTGATCCTTCAATTTCCCAAGTAGTAACCACCTAGTCCAGCAATCATCCTGTCACTCCCCATGCACTCCTCAAATTATGCAGGCATTATCCATGTACTCGTACAAGCACCTATGTAGTCCTATATTATAAAGTGTATAGTTAAATAATATTAAATGTAATTCTCATATTCTTTTTTTCAGGGAATGGCTGCGGAGTACCACGCCTCCGCTTAGCCTGAGGTGATCACGGCCCTACCTCCCAGCAATGGCGCATCGCTCTAGCGGCCGGCGAGCAGGCGTCTTCATGTCCTGAGGAGAGAAATTGGAAAAGTGGCGACCTAGTGACGGTGGAGTCTGGTTTGATCGAAGGAGTGCTCTGCTTTTCTTGAGCTTTCTTGAGCAGTCATCTTGTCCTGGCGACCGGCGGCTGGCGGCTGTGGCTGGCGGTCAGCGGCCGGCAAGGATAGAAAGTCGGCGGCGGCCCGATTTGGCGATTTTGGCAGCGTTTTTGGCAGCCCAGCAGCCGAGTGAGTGAAGCCTGGACATTCGGACATTGGTGATTGCACTGTGGGTAAGTCTGCATCCCCTAGCGTTTTCAAGCGGTCACCTGACTCTCTACAAACTGATGCAGCCAGGGTTCCAACTACCCTTCAGCTGCATTCTGGGAGTTTGAGTCAGAGTTTAAAAGAGGAAATCTTGGCGAAGATGGGGAAAAGTTTGAATACTCGACCGCCTAAGGTGAAAACACGGCGACTCCAGGCCAAGGAAGTGAAAGAGGAGAAAGATGCAGCTCGTTTGGCGTGGGTGGAAAATGCCCCTTTTTTACATGGCCTTGATTCTACTTTCGAAAGCTCTGAAGGGGAGGATGGATCCTCTGTAACAGCAGCTATAGCAGCTAGAGTGCAGCTAAACCCAGCGGCCGCGGAAAACAGAAAGGAGCAAACTACTCTGAGCGATGCACTGCGGCTGCGAGAAAAAGGTGAATGGGATGTGCAAAAAAAAGCAGGCACCATGAAAGAAGTTAAACAATTTTCATTGTTTACAAAAAAAATAACATCACAACCTCCTTCTCCGGGTGCTGGTCTAAGTGTACAGAATACTAGGGAACTTTCTTGAATGATAAGACCCATAGAGGGGGGTGGAGTATCAGAAATAGGATTTGCTGCGCCTAGAGCAGGCAATGAACAAAAGGTTTTAAATTCTGATGCCACTTTGGATTTGGAAAGCTTGCCGGGATTGATTCTCCACCATGATGAAACAACAGCTTTACTCTCTGTCCAGAATGAGACGTCTGCAGTAAATTTAGTGACTTCCGAAATTGTGCAAGTTTCTGATCAGGCTGCTAATGTTAATAACACACAGGGTACATTGATACCTTTGGCTAAGTCAATACATCTTCAACAGGAGGAACTCGGGCATGGCGCTCTCTCTCCAGCCGCAAAATCCGTCGGTTCCCTCTCGAATTTAGATCCAGAACTTGAGACAGTGGGAGGCTTTCAAATGAGCATTAAAGATATGTTAAATCTAATCCTGGAGGAGGTACGTGACCTGAAAAAAAATCAGAAAGCGGAATTGCCTCGCTCAATTCACGACTAGAGAAGATTGAAACCGCAGTGCCAACTTTCCCAGTTAAACTCCAGGAGGCTGAAGAAAGGATTTCAGCTTTAGAGCACCAGTTATCTACGGTTCTGCAAGAAGTTAAAACAGTAGCTAAAAGCAAGCATGCGCTTGAGAATAAGGTGGAAGAATTGGAGAACCATTCCCGAAGATCTAACCTTCGCATTGTAGGTGTTGCAGAAGAACTGAAAGGTTCCCAAACCCTGCAATGGGTGAACACTTTCATTAAACAGAAAGTCATCCCCGAATTTCAAGGGTATCTTACGATCACTAGGGCTCATCATGTGCCAGTGATGGAGCGAGATTCAGAAATGTTTTCATTTCAACTCGTGAAGTCACACTTCCATAACAAGAGTTAATAATATTAATGAAAGTTTGTGTATGTGTATTAATTCAACCTAGTTTAAGAGTTGCATTTACATTAGAAAACGTGGGTAACTAACATGTGTGCTCATAAATGTGCTTTATGTTGCTTTCCCATGTATGTGGAAAATAAATAAAATTAATTTTTTCTATCATTGTGTCATGACTAATAGCAGCTGTTTTAAATAATGGCATGTGCTTATTTTGCTTTCTTGTCTATGTGGTGTTACTTTATTCTTTACAGGTGCATAAAGAATCTTGTAGATTACTTGAAGAATGGTAAATATAAATGCTGCTTTAATTGTACGCTTCAGCTAGGTAATTTAGACTAATGGGTTAATCATTAGCTATGGAGGGTGGCAACAGAACAAATTATATTTCTCACATTAATTATTGTTCTTGTGTTTGTTTATATAATAGCTCACTAAAAGTGGTTTTGGGCCTAGTACATTCGTGTTTGCCAAAATTCTGCTCGGAGCAAGAGTCCATGATGGAAAACTTCCTTCTGCTAAAAACATTTTTTTTTCATGATGCAAATTGAAACTCGATGAGCTGACTGTCCTTTCAGTCAAGCAAGGCCAAGGCCAGGAACCGGCAAGAGAACGTGCGACAAATTTTATATCCGAGGAAGCTGATGACTTTACTTGGCTAAATGTTGCAAACTGGAGGAAGCCTCGTTGTTCGAAAACTAAAGACAATGGACTCTAAGAAAGTGACGGAACTGATGTTCTAAAAAGTGGAATGACACGATGGCGTCACTTTTTAGCCAATGGGACTTCGATTTAAGCAGAAAAGTTATACTTTTGCTTAGATTAGCTTAGTGTAGAAAGGTATAAAAACTCTTCCCCGTGGAAGAGGAGTGCTGCTTCTTGCTGACCTTTGATGAAGGCGTTATGCTGATGAACTTTCCTTGGAGCACGTAAGGGCCTTCAAAGACTTTATTCTTTTATTCTTTATTATAGTTAGCTAAGTTAGGGACTTAGGTTTTGAAAAATGCTAAACTGATAAAATTTATTTTGCAATAATAAATTGAATTTCATAAAATTGTCATAACCATTTACAATGATTCTAATAAAAATGCTTTAATAAAATTTTCTAATGCATATACCAAATAAATAGTAAATAAAAATGTTACTTTGGAAAACAAGCTGGTCTTGTTATTTCATGAGTTTAGGTTACCATTAGCAAGATTTTATCGCCACAGTGGCTTAATTAAATTTTAGGGCTTTGTAAAACATGATGAATTCATTTACCGCGGTTGTATATAATTGTATATAAATTGTGAATAGGTTAATTAGGTCACATGATTCAGTTGGTCAAAATATATCATGTTAGTTCATAGGCCTTGTGATTGATTTATGTTTAATGGTGAATATAGTGAAGTTGGGTAGCGTAGTTTATGATATATTTCCTATAGGCCGCTGGATCAATTTCCTGGTAGCAGACTTGATGGTTGCTATGGTAACCAAAATATATGGTAGTTACATAGGATCGATGTCTAACATATGTTGAGTTCGTTCTCGTGTTATATGTAAGGTATTTTTCCAGCAGCGTGAAAAATCCTAGTTGTACCGGTACAGCGTAGTGTGATGAGACGGTAGTCACACAGTCCATTTGATCTGTTTCTGAGTGGTATCGCCGTGTATCACAAGTGTTGTGGCCGTGCAACACATATTAGGGATAGGTGTGTTAGATAGAGTATATGTATAGTGAGATTTTTCTATGAAATCGAAGCTTTGAGTATAGGGACAAAGAGCCCGTTCTAAAACTTACTGTGAGAAAGTAATAGAATATATTCAAACTTGAGTGAAGGGTAAAATAACGTCGCTTATTTTACTAACGGTTCATGTTATCTGTGGCGGGTTAGAGTCCTGCCAAGATTTCATGTGTGTATGGTTAGGGATACTTTCCGTTTGAAAGTGCGTAATTGATTCTGTAAATTTCGTTCGAGTCAAACTTTGAATTGCTACTTTAAGTGCATTCAGAGGGAAACGCGTTTGTTAGTTACTTGTTTGAAGGATAAAGTAAAGGTTTATATGACTGAAAATTCTGTCACTTTATTTCGAGAAACCGACAGTCTTCTTTTGTCATTGATAATTAATTTTCATTGAAAAGAGTGTTCTTAAAATGGCGCTATGAAAAGTTTTTGTAAAGGAGGGGTGAGCGCTAAGAGTGAGACGCGAAAAACCGCAGCGGCTGTGTACGTCATACAGTTCGCGCAGTGATTGGATATCATACGTCACAGGATATACTCTGATTGGCTCACGTGATTTAGTTGAGCTAAGCACTGATTGGCTCTCGTGAGAAGTTCCATTCTTATTGGTCGAGCAAGATAGTGACATAGCTCGAACCTGATTGGCTTGTTGGTGTGTTTTGCGCACGGATTGGTCGGTGTTACGAAACAACTAGGAAACTTTTACGATCATTTTCAATTAAGTGGATTTGATTTTAAAATGAGTTATTATTATAAAAATGTTGAGAAAAAGCTTACAATGTTTCAGAAATGTAAAATTTTTATTTCACCTGACAAGAAAATTGAAACGCGAGGTGGTAAATTACTTCATAAATACAAAACACCTGCAGCGTATATGGAAGGTGAATATGGTTATCATACTGTTCTGTGGTTTGATATATGGAAACATTACACTAAAGATGACGGCGTATTGGCTTGGCCGGACAATGGTTTATTTAATATGAACATTTTAAGGAATTTAAGAGAAAAGATGTCAGCTCTTATACCTAAGCCTAGACCAACTCAATTTGAAGCATTAGTTGAATGGGAGGATGAGATGTTTCAACTTCAGAAAGAAGCAAGTGGGATAAAAAGACCTCCAAAAATACCGAGTTACAGAAGAGAAACGCATGAAGATAGAATGCGTATGTTGAGACAGGGAGATATGTGCGATGGTCTTTACTTAATTAGAGAAATGGTTTTAGGATCTCCAGATAAAAAGAGAACTGAAAAGAAAAATAATGTTACTGAAGAAAGTGAATCAGAAGATGCAGTTTTAGAAGAAATTTTTACCACGAATAAAAAGCAAACTCCACTTAGACAGCCTTGTTCATGGTCTACTCTGATGGTTTCTACAGGAACCACGCCTAGTGCACCTCCGTTAAATGGATCTCCAAAATTATATCCAAATAATTCTGAATCTTTTGAAACTCCAGAAAGATTTGAAACCAGAACTAATTCTAGTAATTATAATGAAAGTAGAAATTTTTCAGAAACCCCAATAGAAAGGGAAGCCCCTAGAAATTTAACGAGAGCTACCGGAAATGAGGAAGTTGTAAATACTTCAGAATATTTACGATCAAAAGAAAATTTAATTCAACAGATAACTAAAAGTATGGAAGCAGTAACAGTTCCAGTAACGATTTGTCCTCTTTAGCCTGTTTTTGATCAAAAAGAATTTAAACAGCCAGGTTTAACAATTCCATTAAATGCAGAAATCCAAAAGGTAGCTGAGAAATTTTATTCCGATTTATCTAAAATTCATTGTGAGAGAACAAGAATGTCTGATTTAACTTTTAATCAAGGTTCTTTTAACCAGTCACCAATGGGTGCAGAATCAGATGCTGAAACTCCTGAGAAAAGAGAGTCAAACTCAAAACTTGATGTTGCAAAATTGAAAGCTAATTTAGAAGAATTAATAATTGGCACAATTGGTCCTGACAGTCTAAAATGTTATCGTGATGATGAACTCCTGTTCATCTGTAAGAGCATTCAATGGAAAACAAAGAATAAATACGATCAGTTAGAAGAACTGGCAGTTGAATTAGAAATCGATTTGAGCAAACAAAAAATTTTGGGAAAACACTACAGATTGGATTTTACAGAGAGGGACATTGAGAACTTTAACACAATGGGAAGAATACTGCATATAAAGGAATTGATTGTTTACATCAAAAAGTTGGGTGAATTAAGTAAGTGGAGAGTAAAGTGGACTAAAAAGAAGGAAGATGAAAGGTTAGATAAACTGGATAAACTGTCTAAACAGTTTCCTATGAGAGAAATTGCAGGAGGAGGATATGTCCATGTCCCATGGTCAAGACAAGATATTTTGCTTTTCACAAATGACTTTCCTCGGCTGAGAGAAAAGCCTGTGGAATGGTATCGACAGGTGGATAGATTCATCAAAGTTTCAAAAGTTCTGTGGATTGATCTGGATGGATTTTTTGACATTGTTGTCCCATCAGATCTTTGGACAGAATGTAAAATTGCTGTGGGGTCGCCAAAAGAGGAACCAGAGCGAATTAAAGAAACAGGTGCTCCAGCCTTAATAGTCATGGATTTATATAAAAAAGTGATTTACTGGTTGAAAAATAAAATTGTCCCAAAAGAAGTTGATTGGGTAAAAATAGACAGGACAAATCAGGAACCAAAGGAATCAGTTCATTCATGTTCATGAAAGATTATTACTGGTTTTCAAACAGTACAGTGGTTATGAAAAATTAGATGAAAAGGATATGAGTCATTTTATATACAGATTTGTTTATGGTCTTAGACCAGAAATTGGAGAAATGATTAGGAATAATATTGTAGGTTGGCAATCAAATTCAGTTGATGATATTTTGAGAAAAGCTAAATACTGCAGTGATGAATTAGAAGTGAAACAGAAAAAGTTAAAGGAAAAAGCTATGTGGGCACAAGTGAAGGTGGCTGAGCAACAGATCGCAAGTCTTGAGAATAATAACACTAATTTTACACAGAATCAGAACCAGAGTCAAGGTCAAGGAAAATTAAAATTTAATTTCAACAAATCAAAGAATAATGCGAAAATTGAAGAATTAAAACAGAAATTACCTTGTTTTAACTGCGGCGAAATCGGTCATTGGAAAAGTGAGTGTAAATACCCACCTAGAAATTTTAAAAATACATCATTAAACCCACAGATGCAAAACGATGTTGATCTGCAGCAACAGCTACAGCTACAGCGTCAACTGAGCCTTCAGCGACAGCTACAGCAACAGTTAACACAACAGCAAATTCAGATTCCACAGCCTCCATTTCCAAATTGTGGGGGAGGTCAAAAATATAATCCAGGTGTGGGATTCGGAGGATGTGATCAGGTAATAAGAACTCAAAGATCTAATTTGCAAAATACAACAGGACAGTTTTTGTTGTCAGAAAAACAAGGAAGTAATTCTGATGACTGCTTCTGACGGTGCCCGAGAGAGGGGGAAGAGTGTGTAATTGGAGCCACTCTTGAGGTTGACCAGACTGGTCCATTTGTAAATGGAAAAGTAAATGATGTAGAAATCACTTTTCTGGTGGACACTGGTGCTACCCGTTCTACTGTAAGATCAGTAGAAATTGAAAACCTGCCTCTCTCTGGGGATACCATCCAAGTAGTCGGAGTAAGTAATCAGCAAATTAAAACTGATCTAACAGATCCTGTCAAGGTTGAAATTGGCAATTTTAAAGACGAACACAGATTTGTAGTTTGCAACAGCAGTCCAGTAAACTTATTGGAAAGAGATATATTATGCAAAATGAATTGCAAAATATATTGTTCACCTGATGGAATTGAATTACAAACCATGGAAGAAGATGGGTTATTTCGATTGACAATGTTGTTAGTTGAAGCAAACGAAACAAAATTATTTTCTGAATTTGAAAAAGAAAATTTACCAGAAGAACTAAAAGAGACTGTCAAAACTGAAATTTGGGATTTGACTGGAAATGAAATGGGTCTAATGAAACATATAGATGCAGTCAAAATTATAGTGAAACAGGGAATAGAATTTCCAAACATTCCTCAGTATAAAATGAAAACAGAAACGATTGAAGGTGTCATTCCAGTAATTAAAAAATTCATTAAACAAGGTGTATTAAAAGAAATTGAGAGCAGTCCTTGTAACTCACCGATTATGGGGATCAAAAAGTCAAATGGAACGTACAGAATAGTTCAGGATTTGAGAAAAGTTAACCAAATTGTTGTTCCATGTTGTCCAGTTGTTCCAAATCCAGCAGTCATTCTTTATCAAATTCCGCATGATGCAGAATGGTATACTGTTATTGATCTTTGCAATGCGTTCTTTACTGTTCCTTTACATCCAGAGAGCCAAGAAATCTTTGCTTTCAGATTCCAAAATAGGACCCTCGTATAGTGTAGAATTCCTCAAGGGTATACAGAAAGTCCTTCTATCTTTAATGAGTTGTTAAAGAAATCTTTGGAAGATCTTAATCTACCTGGTAGGTCAACATTGGTACAGTACATTGACGATTTGTTAATAGCTGCAAAAACAAGAGACAACTGTGTGATAGATACCATTACACTTTTGAATCATTTGGCTGATGAAGGACATAAAGTGTCCCCTGAAAAATTGCAGTTTTGTAAACAAGAAGTAAAATACCTAGGACATAGAATTGTAAAGGGAATGAGACAAGTAACGATTGAGAGAATAAAAATGATTCAGGGAATGCAACCTCCAAAAACACAAAAACAGGTCAGAATGTTTCTGGGAATGGTTGGGTATTGTCGTCAATGGATTAGTGGATTTTCAGTAATTGCAAAGCCACTACAAAGACTGACAAAATCAGATATAAAAGATCCAATTGTTCTAACTGAAATTGAATTGGAAGCTTTTGAAAAGTTAAAAAGAAGTCTATGTGAAGCTCCTGCTCTAGGCATGCCTGATTATGAGAAGAATTTCGAACTATACTGCAGCGAAAGGGAAGGTTGTGCTCTGTCTGTGTTGATACAGAGACATGTAAACATGAGAAAACCTATTGCTTATTTTTCAGCAGTCCTTGATCCAGTTGCAAAAGCATTACCAGGTTGCTTAAAAGCAGTTGCAGCAACTAGTATTAGCCTTGAACAGAGTGAGGGAATTATAATGGGATTTCCTGTAAAGGTCTATGTTCCTCATTCAGTTGAAATTCTCCTTACAAGGAGTAAAACGCAACACCTGACAAGCAATAGATTAACAAAATATGAAAAGATAATTTTAGGATCAGACAATGTATCAATTGCAAGGTGTGTGAATTTAAATCCTTCCACACTATTACCTGATACTGAAATTTGTGATGAAAATAATGTAGAACATGAATGATTGGATGTTATGGAATACTGTACCAAGCCAAGACAAGATATCAAGGATATTCCATTACCTGAATCAGATTATGTCTACTTTGTAGATGGCTCATGTCTAAGATCAGAGGGAGGTGTTTTGAAAGCAGCATATTCAGTCTGCACTGTGGCAGATGTTGAAGAAGCATCATGTCTTGAAGGAATTCGTTCAGCATAAGTAGCTGAATTAATTGCTTTGATTCGTGCTTGTGAACTGGCGAAAGATCTGAGAGTTATTATAATTACTGATAGTCAGTATGGGTACGGAGTTGTGCATGATTATGGACAGCTCTAGTCTCAGAGAGGCTACATGACATCAGCAGGTTCACCAATTAAAAATGCAGAATTCATTAAAAGATTAATTGATGGCATACAGTTGCCTAAAGAAATAGCTGTAGTAAAGTGTGCAGCTCACAGAAAAGGTGAAGATGTTATCACCAAAGGAAATGCTTATGCAGACGAAATTGCAAAGTATTGCGCAAGAAATAATTATGCACTTAATCGGGAGAAAAACAAAGAATTTGATTCAAGTTCACTGATGCTAACATCAATTGTTGAGACATGGCAAGAAATAAGAGATTTACAAAATGAAGCTGATGATGAGGAGAAAAACACATGGTTGATAGCAGAATGTAGACAGAGAGATGAAGATGGAGTTTGGACATACAAAGATGGCAGAGTAGTTTTACCAAATTGCATGATTGCTGACATGGCCAGATTGTACCATGGTCCTGGTCATATTGGAAGAGATTCAATGATTAGGCTTTTTAAAGAAACTTGGTTCAATACTAAATTCAGAACAATTGCAGAGTCTCTCTGCCAAAGGTGTTTGATCTGACAACAAATGAATCCAAACAGGAAATCAGTTGTGGGAACAGGAATAATAGGTCGAGAGGGTGGTCCTTTCACCAGGTTACAGATGGATTTCATTGAAATGCCCAAGCACAACAGACTGCAATATGTTTTGGTGATTGTGTGTCTATTTTCAAGATGGGTAGAAGCTTTCCCCACACGACACAAGGATTCAATTACTGTAGCAAAATTGCTTTTACGTGAGATTATCCCTAGGTACGGATTTCCTGTGACCATAGAGAGTGATAGAGGAGGACATTTTGATAACAGATTATTGAAATTGATATGTGAAGCCTTACACATTGAGCAGAAGTTACACTGTGCATACAGACCAGAGGCATCTGGAGTTGTAGAGCAAATTAATGGAACAATTAAAAATAGAATTGGAAAAATGTGTCTAGATATAGGCATAAAATGAACAGATGCTCTTCCACTTGTTTTGATGACTTTGAGAAGTACACCAGATAAAAAGACAGGTCTAAGTCCTCATGATATTATCATGGGTAGAATAATGAGACAAGCATTTATACCAGTAGGAAAACTGTTGTTGAGCATTAATGACAGTGCAATTTTCTAGTATTGTAAAAAGCTGTCTGACATAGTGACTTCTGTGTTTAATCAGGTGGGAACTGAAATACAGACAAAAGACAAAGTGCAAACACATGATCTGAGACCTGGAGATTGGGTCAGAGCAAAAGTTTACCAAAGAAGAAACTGTTTGGTTCCGAGGTGGCAGAAACCAAGGCAGGTGATACTTGTAACAACAAATGCAGTAAAGTGTAGGGGAATAAAAAGGTGGATTCATCCAAGCCATACTATTCCGATACCTACACCTGAAAATTCTGATGAAGAGAGTGATACAACAGCTGATTCAGATTCTGAAGAAGAAGCTGAGGAAAATCCAGATACTGAAGATCGACAAAGACGTCGACATCTGGAGAAACCTTTAGTGAATGGAAAAGATTTGGAGATTATCGAAATAGATTCTGAAAATGATGAATATCTGTTAGAAAAAGAATCTACACAAGAATCTAATCAAGATAAAGAAAGAGAAGTTGAGAAGAGAGAAAAATCTGATCAAGTTCAGAAGCAAGACCAGGAGAGTATCGAAAAGCAGAAAATAAGCTCTGAAAGCAGGAACAAGAAATCTGGATCTGGGAAGTTGAAGGTAATTGATGAAGTGGAGGAAGACGAATTGCCAAGTACCAGTAAATGTGTATGTAGTTGAGCTTATATAGCGCACAGCTACCCGCAGTAGGTTTCCCGGCGCTTGCTTAGGGAACCCTTCCTGGTATTCCCCTGTGAGATAGCAGGGTATCCACAAGGTGAAAGTCAGGCATCCCGCCGCGAGGGGCCGTTGTGGAGATTAAGCAAGCTACTGCCCAGAGTCGCAGAGTGTGAACCCGTGAGTCGAGGAGGCACCGGGGCGAGAATTATCGAGTCCGTGGAATTTTTAGCCCAAGACCCGCCGAGGCGGGGAATTGAACCCTGGTCCAGGACCAATCTCAGCTTCCGGGTCTGCTGCCTCTAACCCCTGAGCCACACTTCTCCATCACACTTCCACAGTGATGGAATAAAAAGTATAGTTACTAACAGAGTGAAGCTGCCGATTAGAGAAGATCCTGAGTCAAGAATTGAGATTTCTGACAGTGATTCTGGAGAAAGTGATGAAGATTGTCAAAAGGAAAGTGTGAGAAAAAGAGCTTGGAAATCAGAAACTAATGTGACTGAACCAAGAAGGAAAATTCTGAGAAAAGGTGAAACCTGGCCAAATGAAAACGGAGGTTTGAGAGTCAGACTAATAAAAAGATCAAAGGAGCAGGTGAATGAGATTTCTAGTCAAGAAGATCCTGAAAAGAAAGCAGAAAAATGAAAGAAAATAAAAGTTATCTCTATAAAAACAAAGAGAGTTTTGAGACCAAATCAGAAGTATAAGTCTCCTGAGTGGGCTTATATAATAATTCCACCTGTAATTGAGATAAATAGTAGCAGTCAGGAAGAAATTGAGGACAATAGTGACAACGATTGAAATACTAATATTTTAGAGTTTAAGTTTTTATTTTTGGCTGAAGAAATTGTGTTAGGTGACACAAGGTCGAAGAAATTGTGTTTAGTTGAAAAATAACTTGTGACGCAAGGCCGAAGAAAAGTTGTTAGAGAGTAAAAAAAAAAAATTGAAAAAGGGGGTTGTTTTAAAAATTTGGTTTTTATTAGACATAATTTTAAATGTTGTTTTCTTTTTTTGATAAAACTAACTGTTGTCTTGAAACATAGTACTTCAAAATGTTCCATTCTTAAAAATTGTTGTAAGATGACTCTGATATGTATGCTCATATTAATTCTGCTCTGGTTAGTGTTAGCTGTCATCTTTCCTTTCGGGATCGATAAGGAGATGTACAAAGTCAATATGACAAGCAAAGCTTCAGTTAGTCAAGAAAAATATAGTGCAACAAACAAAGCTAACAAAATTATTGATCACAGACCAGAGGCTCATCAAGATAGGTCTGTTAGTGATTTTTCTAGCAATACATTTTTGAGACTTTTGGGAGAATATGTTAAGGTTATGAGTGTCAAAGATTGCTATATCTGTGTAAAATTACCTGCTTCTATTTCTGAGGGAGTGACATATAATATGCTTCCTCTTACTTATGGCATAACTTGCAGTGTGATAGGTAGTTTATTTTATCAGACTGGTCGCTTGGAGTATTATTATTCTAATTATGATGAGATTTTTGCTAATCTGAAAATTGAGAATGCTTTAAATAAACACAAACAAGCCAAACAGATGAGGGATATCTTTTTAGTTACTAATGAACTCACCTATGAATATGCTTACAGAAATAATCTAACTTGCAAATTGAGAACAGAGGAAAAGACTTTCCTGAACTTAGTTGAAGAGAGAAGGGCAATCTATAAGAGGAATGAAAAGGTCAAACAGACCAAATCCAAATTTTGGCAGAAAGAGGATGAGAAGCTTAATGGCAAATCTTTTGACAATGTTGCAATTCATATAGATAAACCAATTAGTGGTAAGCTTTGCATTAGAAGAGATAATACTCTTTTTGATAATTATTTTGTAGGTGCTAGCAATTGTGAAGATACTTATCAAATCATGGGAGGTTGGGGATTTAAAGGTGGTAAAGATCCAATTTTTCCTGGGATCTATTTTATCTGTGGAGATAAAGCTTATTATAACCATCCGGACCATCGGTATGGGACATGTTATGTTGGACTTGTTTTTCCAAAGATATTCCATGTTGACAGAAATGCAGAAGGTTCATTTGAAATCAGTAATTATGCAAATAGGTACAAAAGAGAAAGTTTCTCAGAAATTTTGGGAGACATTTTCGAGGCAGTGATACCTTTAGTAGGTATAACCTTGAATGCAGGAAGAATCAGAAAATTGTCCACAATTGTTGATAGATTATCTACTGACACAGCAGGTGGTTTCCAATTAGTGGATACCGAGGTCATTGCGGTTAGGTCAATGGTGATGCAGAATCGCCTTGCCTTAGATATACTCCTAGCAAAAGAGGGAGGAGTCTGTGGTATTTTACATGTCCAACACTGCTGTACATATATCCCAGATGAAAGTAAGAATATTGAAATGTACATTAGGAACATGACAGAAATGCATTCGGAAATAGTTCCCTTAGAAGAAGATGACTTTACAGAACGTCTTTCAAAAAGATTTCAAGCTATCAAATCCTGGTTTCAAGAAATTGGTAGTTCAGTTCTTGGCAAGATTCTAACACCTTTGTTTGTTATAATTTTTGTAATAATTTTGACAAAGATCAGTTGCATGTTACACAAGAGAAAGAAAGACATGAAGGAAAAGAAAAGAATTTATAAAGTAAGAAAGGAACAAGAAAGGGAGATTGAGTTAGAAGAGTTACACAGAGCTGAATACAATAGTTGTAAAGATTTTGCTGAAACAAATCTTTAGAAGTACTAACACAGTGAAATTGAATCATACTCTTTTAGATAAAACTTGTTAAAATTTTGGGTGTGGTGTGGTGATTTGTTAATCACCAGATGAGGGAGTTTGGTGGAGCGAGATTCAGAAATGTTTTCATTTCAACTCGTGAAGTCACACTTCCATAACAAGAGTTAATAATATTAATGAAAGTTTGTGTATGTGTATTAATTCAACCTAGTTTAAGAGTTGCATTTACATTAGAAAACGTGGGTAACTAACATGTGTGCTCATAAATGTGCTTTATGTTGCTTTCCCATGTATGTGGAAAATAAATAAATTTAATTTTGTCTATCATTGTGTGATGACTAATAGCAGCTGTTTTAAATAGGGGCATGTGCTTATTTTGCTTTCTTGTCTATGTGGTGTTACTTTATTCTTTACAGGTGCATAAAGAATCTGGTAGATTACTTGAAGAATGGTAGATATAAATGTTAATGTATTGCGACTTATATAGCGCACGTATCACCCGAAGGTATCAAGGCGCTTGCTTAGGGAACCCGTCCTGGTATTCCCCTGTGAGATACCCCGGCAGGGTATCCACAAGGTGAAAGCCAGGCATCCCGCCACGAGGGGCCGTAGTGGAGATTAAGCAAGCTATTGCCCAGAGTCGCAGAGTGTGACCCCGTGAGTCGAGTAGGCACCGGAGCGAGAATTGTCGAGTCCGTGGAATTTTTGAGCCCGAGACCCGCCGAGGGAAATGCTGCTTTAATTGTACGCTCCAGCTAGGTAATTTAGACTAATGGGTTAATCATTAGCTATGGAGGGTGGCAACAGAACGAATTATATTTCTCACATTAATTATTGTTCTTGTGTTTGTTTATATAATAGCTCACTAAAAGAGGTTTTGGGCCTAGTACATTCGTGTTTGCCAAACTTCTGCTCGGAGCAAAAGAGAGTCCATGATGGAAAACTTCCTTCTGCTAAAAACATTTTTTTTTCATGATGCAAATTGAAACTCGATGAGCTGACTGTCCTTTCAGTCAAGCAAGGCCAAGAACCGGCAATAGAACTTGCGACAAATTTTATATCCGAGGAAGCTGATGACTTTACTTGGCTAAATGTTGCAAACTGGAGGAAGCCTCGTTGTTCGAAAACTAGAGACAATGGACTCTAAGAAAGTGACGGAACTGATGTTCTAAAAAGTGGAATGACACGATGGCATCACTTTTTAGCCAATGGGACTTCGATTTCAGCAGAAAAGTTATACTTTTGCTTAGATTAGCTTAGTGTAGAAAGGTATAAAAACTCTTCCCCGTGGAAGAGGAGTGCTGCTTCTTGCTGACCTTTGATGAAGGCGTTATGCTGATGAACTTTCCTTGGAGCACGTAAGGGCCTTCAAAGACTTTATTCTTTTATTCTTTATTATAGTTAGCTAAGTTAGGGACTTAGGTTTTGAAAAATGCTAAACTGATAAAATGTATTTTGCAATAATAAATTGAATTTCATAAAATTGTCATAACCATTTACAATGATTCTAATAAAAATGCTTTAATAAAAATTTTCTAATGCATATACCAAATAAATAGTAAATAAAAATGTTACTTTGGAAAACAAGCTGGTCTTGTTATTTCATGAGTTTAGGTTACCATTAGCAAGATTTTATCGCCACAGTGGCTTAATAAAATTTTAGGGTTTTGTAAAACATGATGAATTAATTTACCGCGGTTGTATATAATTGTATATAAACTGTGAATAGGTTAATTAGGTCACATGATTCAGTTGGTCAAAATATATCATGTTAGTTCATGGGCCTTGTGATTGATTTATGTTTAATGGTGAATATAGTGAAGTAGGGTAGCGTAGTTTATGATATATTTCCTATAGGCCACTGGATCACCAGCTCATCCATTCCCGAATTCTACGCTGCCTCGCACCATCCTGATAACTTTTGCTGATTTCCGTGCAAAGGAAACAATTCTAATGAAAGCGATTCAGCAGCGGCCGTTCGCATTAAATTACACAACTAAATGCCGATTTTTTTCAGACATGACGGCTGCAGCGGCTCGTCGAAGGAAGGAGTTTGTCAAAATTCTTCATTTATTTAAAGTAAATGGGGCACAAGCAACAATTGCTCAACAATCTAAGTTGAGAGTCCTTGTTAAGGGGACATTTTTTATGTTTTCGGATGTAATTGAGGCTCAGGAGTTTCTAAAAGAGATCTCACAAGCTCCGAAGGTTTAAAAGATATGCTGCTGCTGGAATTATTATGACTATTATGACACTTGGGAAAAAATAGAGATTTACAAACAAAATGTGTTCCTTAGTGTAAACGAAATGCTGCCCTGTCTGTTGATGTTATGAAGATAAATTGGGGACAAAAAAAAAAAAGAAAAAAGAGAATGTTAGGTTTAATTATTAAGGTCTCACGTAATAAGTCACATTGCTAGGTAGGTTAGGGTAGGATCACGGGGTGTAAAAACATGACACCCGGGATTAATAAGGGGAGGGAGAAGTGGTGGGTGTGGTGGAGGGAGGAAGGGCCACTTTTCGGGGGGGGTCACAGCATAAAAAGGGGGAAAATGAAGCCAGGTATTTTTCAAGTTTGTGTTGATTACATGCATCTATTGACTAGGATGACTCAAGGTAAGTTAGTGGGTGGGTCAGAGTTTTGGTTTTGTTTCACTTATCGCTAATAAGCAATTATTGAAAGTGGTGTCATTTAATGTTAACGGTCTGAATTGAAATGTGGCCAAAAACTGAATATCCGGGTGTAATTATTTTGCAAGAAACCCATATTCCGACTGTAAAACTTCCAGAATTCCCCATGTTGAGATCTTAGGCAGCTTATAGGGGATTTTTGTCATCTTCTGCCTCTCATAGAGGGACTGCTATATTTTTTAATACAAATCTACAAGCTGACTATGTTAATTTTGGTAAAGATCAACATGGTGCTGGTGTTGGGTTACATGTTCATTTAGAGAAAGATATAGACCGTTAACATTTATTAGCTTTTAGCGCCAGTGGAAGACAGTTCTAAAGCCTATGAGGAGTTGTGCCAGTCTTTGATCCAGGTTCCTGGTGACAAAATTGTAGGGGGGGATTTTAATATTCTTATGAATCCTCAATTAGATTCCTCAGTGCAAGGGAAAAGACAGACGAAACCTAAGTCTTTTAAGGTTTTGCAAAACTATGGAGCAATTTTAGATCTGCACGACCCCTGGCGAGCTGCGCTCCCTTTGAAAGTGAAGTACACATGTTGGTCAGGTCGGTTTTGCTCTTCATCTCACACTGATTTTTTGGGTTTTTTTCAGTGTTTACATTTTTCTCAGCAAAAATTATTTTATAATGAATTTTCCAATCACGCAATGCTGGCACTGGTGATAGACTTCGGGGTTGGTGTTAGACTCCCGAAGCGGTGGATAATAAATAAACAATATTTCAATGATGAGGACTGGGTGAAAACTATGGGGTCAGAGATCGAAGAGTTTCTAATTCGGAATAATGAGTCTGCTTCAATAAATGTAGTCTGGGACTCACTCAAGGCTTTTATTCGTGGGTTAATTATTGGAAAGGGGGTAGCTATTTCAAAAAAAGCTAGGGCGGATAAGAGAAAAAGCCAGCTCGATCAGGCTAAACGTGAATTAAGTTCTGCTTATTATACTCAAAGTGAAACTGTTTACCAACTGACTCGTCAGAAGACATATGAGGAGAGCAATTTCCCAGGCAGACTCTTGGCGAGGCAGGCCAGGGAGCAGGTGGCAGCGAATCAAATTAAAGCACTAACTTGCCCTTTGACTGCCTCGTGTACAGAGGACCCGGTGAAAATTGTGGAAATAATGCTCAATCACTACGAGTCTATTTATGGTCAGCTCCAGATAGTGGATGGTCTATTAGTGGATACATTTCTTTATGATAATCGACCACCAATACTCTCGGAAATAGAGAAACGATCTATGGCTAATCCTTTCTCTATGAAAGAAGTGGAGGATGTTGTCAAGAATTTACCAAATGGTAAGGCCTTCCATCTGAATTTTATAACTTTTTTTTGGCTCTTTTTCAGATTTTTTTCTTCAATTTATAAATTCTATGTTAGAAGGAGGGGTCGTTCCAGAATGCTTTAGACAGGGGAACATAGTGAGCTTTGTGAAAAAGGGCAAGAATAGCAGGGATTCTAATTCTAATTCCTATCGCCCAATAACGCTGCTTAATTCGGACTATAAAATTGTCACCAAAATTCTTTCACTCAGGTTTAATCAGTATGCTGCAAAATTGATCCACTTGGAACAAAAAGGTTTTTTTGCTGGCAGGCAATTAGTTACTTACACTAATTTTTTGGCAGAGGCTTTGGATTTTTTTGACACACAGAGGATACCGGCTTTAGTTTTATTATTAGACGGCGAGAAGGCTTTTGACCTCGTGGTATGGTAGACATTGTTTACAATCTTGCAGCATTTCGGTATTCCATTGCAGATTATATCCTTGATCCGTATGGCTGTGGTTGGGACATTGAAAATTAAACAAGGCACAAGGCAAGGATGCCCATTATCGCCAGTTCTATTTGCCTTTTTCATCAAGCCCTTGGCGATAGCACTTAGAAACTGTGCTGATATTTTTCCCCCAATTCCATCAATGACAACATTAAAATTGTATGCAGACGACATCATGCTCATAATTAAACCAAAAATTGAGGTCCATGCCAAAGTCTTCCAGCTTTTTGAAGACTTTGAGGCCCCAGGTGGCTATCGTATCAATAAAGGGAAGACCGAAGTTTTGCAATACGGCAGGGTAGCTTTAGATCTGCACCCTGATTTTCATACCTCTGTCAATACTAATCCAAAGAGATACCTTGGGGTTAATGATTTATATCAATTGAATTTTGTTCCTCTTCTTAGGAAATTTCAGGGTCTGTTTTCTCGGTGGAGCTTGCGCCCCCTCTCTATTTTTGGGCGAGTGGCCTTAATTAAAATGTCTGTTCTTCCGTTATTTAATTTCCTTTTTTCAACTATTCCATGCATTTTATCAGGTTCTTTCTTCACTCAGGTAGAGGCTATGTTTACAGCCTTCCTCTGGGCACTTTACATGAAGATTTGGATCAGGGAGGGTTAGCTCTTCCAAATCTTAGGGATTACTATAATGCGTATTTTGCACAATATCTATCTAGATTTACATTTTCACCGCAACAAACTTTTTTTGTAATAGTTTTATGAATTTAATGTGTAAAGGCAGTCAAATTCATTCCCCCTTGTTGATTTTTAGATCCCTGAAATTTGTTCGTTATAAGTGCCTTCACTGTTTTATTAAAAAAACAACAGGCTTTGTTCAAAAGGTATTCTATTCCTGTAGTTAACTCAGCTACATTGTTAGAAGGGATCCTGCCTCAGGCTGGGGTTAAACAATCAGTATATCTAACGTCAAAATGGGCAGCGGTCGGATTCATTAAAGTCATGGATTTCTTGAGAAATGGAAAATGGGTGACTGTAGCTGCAATGTCATATTTATTCTTAATGATTTTATTTTACTAAATTCATATAGAACATTGTACAAATATTTTACAGAAATAGATGTTTCTCATTTGGTTGAACAAAGCCAGTTGGCCGATGAACTACTACTGAGGGCATCGGATAAAAAACCAGGCACCTGGAAGAAATACCTAACCTCAGTCAAGGGAGTGAATCTCGAGCTGAATGCTATTAAAAAGTGGTCGGATCATGAAAATTTAGAGATGTCATCTCATATTTGGTCAACTATTAATAAACTCAACTTTAGTACATTGAGAGGGACGAATTGGCGCAGGATGCTGTTTTTTAGCAAATGTTTATTGTATTGAACTCCCCTTTCTCTATCAGAAATGTATGCCAATCAATCTTCTCAATGTTATCGTTGTATGAATTATCCATTAGATAATTGGTCTCATATTATGTTGAGTTGTCCTAAAATTCATAAGTTTTGGGTGATCTATTCAGCTATTTGAAGTATGAATGTCACATCCAATTGGTTGTGAATGGCAAATTAATTATTTTTGGGTTCAATCCTGACCTTCCTTTCATGGGTCCAATGATAAAAATGTTATATATAGCAATGGCAGAAGCTATGTCGCTTCTATTGGGTAAATGGCGAACAGATTTGATTCCCTCGGTTTTGGAATTGGGTCATAAGATGAAAATAGTTAAGAAAAATGAACGCATTTGTGCATTACGGGTGGGAGGTACTAGGAAATTCAACAAGATATGGGGTATTTATTTTGATTAAACATGGTCGGGAGACTGTGTTTATGATGTTTAAGTAGTTAGGGTTGTGGGTTTGGACGTTATTACTGTGTAAATGCATTTATTGGTCCTTGATGTGTGTATTATCAATGTATTATTATTTTTTTTTTGTGTAATTGCCCTAGGGGAGATTTTTAATGGTTCAATGATGCACTGATTTTTTGTCTATGTTAAAAATTCTGGCTTCAATAAAAAAATTAAAAAATATATATATTCTTTTTTTCAGATATTCTTCATTATTATTAAGAAAGACTTACCATGACAAAAACAACCGAAAAGAGAAAACAAGAAAATAAACAATACTATTTAAAGAAATGACAACAGCAGGAATTAGTTCAAGTACAACATGTGGGAAAAAAGAAAAAGTCTTGCGGCAAGAGAACAAAAGATTTCATTAAAAGACTTTCAAGGACTAGAAAAGGTTTTGACAATGTAGAAAATAGAAAGAATACCTCTAGAACGAAAAGAAGAAATAATCAATTTAAAGAAATAAAGAAAAGTATATTTAAAAGTAGAGTACTACACAATTTATTGAATGATGCCAAGAAATATAAAAAAGATCTGTTTTTTATAAAAAGAAAAAACAGATTGGGCCCGATTCACAGAACTAACTTAAGGCACAATCCTAAACTTACTACCATTTTGATATTCACAGAAGGCACTTACTCATTTTGGTATTCACAGAAGGCACTTACTCATTTCTGTATTCACAGAAGTTTGGAGTCCTAACTTTAAGACTCGTAAATGTGTTCTGTGAATACCGAAAGTCTTAAAGTTAGGATTTTTCTCAGTTTAGGAGTCCTAAATTTACTACTCCTAAACTGAGAAAAATCCTAGCTTTCAGACTTTCGGTAATCACAGAAGGCATTCAGGAGTCCTAAAGATAGTTCATAGAAATATAGAATAAGTGATAGCTGAAGAAAATCTAGGGAGACGTACTAAAGCCCCAGTGTGTTCTTAGGATTGTAGTAGTAGTTGTAGTTGTAGTATACAACAGGAGTCTATTGAAATTTTATGAAATTTCTTTTGAGTGTTAAGTAAAAAAAGTGTTAAACAAAATATTAAGATGCTGCAAGGACTAGATCCTTGCAAAGTGGGAAAAAATACTGGTTTGCAAGGTCATTCTCTGGCTTGTCTTTCTAGAAAAGTGTGTAAAAATGTTTTTCATCATTTGAGAATGTTAGCAGTACATCACTCTCAAATGCAGAAGTTAGTAAGAGGATTATTCTATGTAAGATGTCCCGCAATAATTTAAGTGACTTAAACAGTGCTCTTTTGCCTGGGTCAGTATCAGAAGTAAAAAAAGTTTGTGATGAAATAGAGTTTCATTACTTTGGTCCTGAACAAGAGTGTAGAGAAAGTGAGAGTTTGATAGATGTAGGTGCTGAAGACGACGTGGAAGATAGTAGTACTGAGAAGTTTGAAAAAGAAATGACGAAGGTTAGGGTAATTTGTTTTGAAAGACCAAACTATGGGGTCTATTACAATGGCGGGTGGACTGTAATGGAATGCGGGACCGTCCACAAGGTGTGCGGCGGTACCGCACCTGCAATCAGGATGCCACTGCCACCGCGGTGGTGGCATCCAATCTTCCCAGCATTTTGGCGGTTGGTGCTCACAATACCATCCGCCACAATGCTGGGAATGCACACTGTGTATTGGCATGCACAAGGTGACAGGCACCATGGGGTGCCTGCCACTTTGTCCATCCCCACCTCCACAACCTGGGGGCCTGCTACGGGCCCCCATTGGCAAAGACTGCATGCCTTTCCATGGTGGCAAAGCCACCATGGAAAGGCACATCTCCGCCTGCATTCTAATATGGATGGCAGTGTCTTGCAGACACCGCGACCATGTTAGACTCCTTTTCCGCCCGGTCAAATCGTCGACGGGCGGAAATGTGGCGGATGGTCTTGCCATCCGCAGCGGACCCCCAGTCATAATAATATTGTGGGGGGTCATTCATGCGTGGATGGCGGGCGGATCGCCCCCGCCGTGCCATTGGTGGCTACTGCCGGCCCGGCGGAGCGATCCGCCCACCATACTAATAGGCCCCTAAGTTTGTATTTGTTATCGACAAACTCACTATAAAAATCAAACTAGAAATGTTGATCTGTTTTTAAAAAGTGAAAAAGAAAACAAAGATAAGTGGATGGAATTTGGAGCTTATTTGTTGGTGGAAGATTGCTTTGAGTTGGGTAGTGATCAATTCATTTATAAATATTGTTATACCAAATTAGACGAGAACAAAATGCCAGCTTGAGCTGTACATAATAACCTAGAGTTGGTTGCTATTCCCCCAGAACTGGTAGATTTAAACACATATGAGTCCATTCTGATTCAATCTATGCACCAATGTCAAGCTATTGTTCGTAAGGAGCCTAAAACAGGTAAGCTGCCTCCATCAAATTTACAAAGAGGCTTAAATGAAGAGTTGTGTATTTACCTTTAGATTAAAAAAAATCTTGAAACTATTTGTGTAGAGAAAAAGAAAACTGAACCTGTAGTTATTCTAGTTAATGGTGTTCCTACTAAGAGTCATAAAATACGGCAAGAATTAGTAGAAGCAAGCAAAGTGCAAAAGGCTCTGTTATATCTCACAAAAAACAATGTTTACCACAAAAATATTTATGTGGAAGAAGAAATCTATTTAGTTGATGAAAGCAAAATTTAAAGTTAGTAAAACATTTACATTCAGAGGAAGTTATTGCAAATACTATTGAAATATTCCAAATGATGTATGCAAAGGGAACTCCCATGAGTATTTTGGGAAAAAATTTTGGAAGCTCGTTGTTTTCCACAGCTCTTTCCCACTGGAAAAGGTGGACGATATGACAAACGACCGGTACAGGTTCCAGCAGCAGAATATCGTGCAGCAAGATTGTACTCAGAATGTCCAAGATTTTTGATAATGTATTCCATACATATTTCATCTTTTTTTTTAAAGTGACTTGTCTGGACTTTCATATGCAGTGAACCACATATTGAGAACAGGAGTTCATCTTCAACATGTTTCTGCAAAGTTCATGGACATAGTAGAATAGAGAGACAATCATTTAGAATCTCAATTGATTAATTTGATGGTGTGTCAACGTGATACTAATGAGCATTGGTATTGTTGTCATGGAGAACTTAAATGTATGTTATGGAACTTAGGAACCCCTACATGGTTTGTCACACTAAGCTGTGCTGAATATGCATGTGACGATTTACTTGAATTTCCTCAAAAAGCAAATTCATATATTAAAAACATTGAATTCAAAACAGCTGGAGAGCTGTGTTCATTGGATCCAGTAAATGTGTACAGATATTTTAATCATAGATTGCAAGCTATGATGTCTATTATCTGCAATAAAAACAACCCACCTCTTCGAAAAGTTATTGATTTCTCTTGGAGAAAGGAGTACCAAGCTAGAGGTGCTCCTCATATACATATGCTTCTATGGATCAGAGATGCACCTAAGTTTGGAACTGATTTGGATGAGACTGTTTTATCTTTCATTGAAGAATATGTTACATGTGCTGTACCAAAAAACAAGGGAAGAAAATTCCTTAAGACAACAAGTTTTACAGTTTCAAACTCATCGATGTAGCAAATACTTTCAACGAAAAAGGAAAAGTTTTATACCAAATGTCGATTTGGATTTCCATGTCCAGTAATATCTGAAGGAAGAGTCAACAGTTTCATGTCAGCATTGAGGCATACTATCACTAGAAAAACTCCCAAAAATACTTCCAATTTAAAAAGAAGTGAAGACTCAAAGCATATTAATGATTATAATCCAGTGGTTTTGTCGATGTGGAATTCAAATATGGATATCCAGTATGTTGTAGATAATTCCATTGCTGTTGCTCGGTATGTTATGTCATACATAACAAAATCTGAAAAGACGGAGTTGAAAGAAATGTGGCAAGAAATTTCCCAAGAGAAGACTCTTAGTAAGAAATCGTACAGCTTTAGTTTGAAGATGCTGTCCCATCGAGATATTGGATCCTATGCATGTTCGGATCAGTTGACCTCTCAATCAATCATAGCATTTGTATAGCGCGCTACTCACCCGGAGGGGTCTCAAGGCGCTGGGGGGGGGGTCTGTTACTGCTCGAAGAGCCAGGTCTTGAGTTGCTTCCTGAAGGATAGGTGGTCCTGGGTCAGCCGGAGGTGGATGGGGAGGGAGTTCCATGTCTTGGCTGCCAGGTAGGAGAAGGATCTTCCTCCGGTGGTGGTTCTGCGGATGCGTGGAACGGCGGCGAGGGCGAGGTTGGTGGATTGCAGCTGGCGGGTGGGAGTGTAGAAGGTCAGGCGGTTGTTGAGGTACCTGGGGCCCAGGTCGTGGAGAGCCTTGTGTGCGTGGGTGAGGAGTCTGAACGTGATCCTCTTGCTGACGGGGAGCCAGTGCAGGTCTCTCAGGTATTCTGAGATGTGGCTGTGTCGGGGGATGTCCAGGATGAGACGGGCGGAGGCGTTCTGGATGCGTTGGAGTCTTTTCTAAAGTTTGGCTGTGGTTCCAGCGTAGAGGGTGTTTCCGTAATCCAGTCGGCTGGTGACGAGTGCCTGGGTGACCGTCTTCCTGGTTTCGGTGGGGATCCATTGGAAGATCTTTCGGAGCATACGCCGGGTGTTGAAGCACGACGATGAGACGGCGTTGACTTGTCTGGTCATCGAAAGGGAGGAGTCCAGGATGAAGCCCAGGTTACGTGCGTGGTCCGTTGGCTTGGGAGCGGTGCCCAGGGCAGGGGGCCACCAGGAGTCGTCTCAGGCGGAGGGCGATGATCCCAGGATGAGGACCACCGTCTTGTCTGAGTTCAGTTTCAGGCGGCTGTTCTTCATCCATTCAGCGACGTCTTTCATCCCTTCATGTAGGCTGGTTCTGGCGGTGGCGGGGTCATTGGTGAGGGAGAGGATCAGCTGGGTGGCGTCGGCGTAGGAGATGATGTTGAGCTTGTGTTGGCGTGTGATGGCTGCGAGGGGGTTCATGTAGATGTTGAAGAGGGTGGGGCTGAGTGATGATCCTTGTGGCACGCCGCAGATGACTTCAGTGGCCTCGGATCTGAACGGGGGGGAGGCGGACCCTCAGGGTTCTTCCGGTGAGGAACGAGATGATCCAATCCAGTGCCTTCTCTTGGATTCCGATGTTGTTGAGGCGCTGCACTAGGGTGCGGCGGCAGACCGTATCGAATGCTGCGGAGAGGTCCAGGAGGATGAGGGCCGCTGTTTCCCCATTGTCGAGCAGGGATCTGATGTCGTCTGTGGCTGCAAAGAGGGCGGTCTCGGTGCTGTGGTTAGCTCGGGAGCCGGACTGCGAGTGGTCAAGGGATCCGTTCGTCTCGAGGAAGGCGGCAAGCTGTCTGTTGACGGTCTTCTCGATGACCTTGGCAGGAAAAGGGAGGAGCGAGATGGGACGGCAGTTCTTGAGGTTCGAGAGGTCCCCTGTTGGTTTCTTCAGGAGGGCGCTGAGTTCGGCGTGCTTCCAGCTCTCCGGGAAGGTGGCGGTGTTGAAGGAGGTGTTGATGATGTCCCGGAGTTGGGGTGCGATGATGGAGTCGGCTTTGTTGAAGACGTGGTGGGGGCAGGGGTCGGTTGGTGATCCGGAGTGGATGGTGTTCATCACGCGGGTGGTTTCTTCGGTGCTGATCGGTGTCCAGGCGCGGAGGGTGGTGGTGGGGGGCGTTGGCTCCATGGTTGGGTGCGTGGTCTGTGCGCCAAAGCTGTAGTGTATGTCAGTGATCTTGCTGTGAAAGAACGAGGCGAGTGAGTCGCAGAGGTCTTGCGAGGGAGTGATGTCATTGTTTCCGGCGATGGGGTTAGAGAGCTCTTTGACGCTGCTGAAGAGTTCCTTGCTGTTGTGGGCGTTGTTGTCCATTCGTTCCTTGAATGCTGTCTTCTTGGTGGTGCGGATCAGCTGGTGGTGTTTGCGGGTGGCGTGTTTGAGGGCAGTCATGTTGTCTGTGGTCTGGTTGTTGCTCCAGGCTTTCTCGTGGGTACGGCAGGTCTTCTTGGAGTTCTTGAGTTCGTCGGTGAACCAGGAGGCTTTCTTGCTGCCGGGTCTGCTGGAAGGTGTCTTTAGTGGTGCGAGTTTGTCTGCGCAGATGGTGATCCACTGTGTGAGGTTACTGGCTGCTTTGTTGGGGTCCATTGTGTTGGTGGGAGGGTTCTGGCTGAGGGAGGTGGTGAGCTGGCCGGCGGTGATCTTGCTCCAGCTCCTACGAGGGGCCTGTTGCGGGTCGTGGTTCTTCTGAAGCTGAAGTGGACCCAGCTGTGGTCCGTCCAATGAAGTCCGGTGGATTGGCTGAAGGAGATGTGCTTGCTGGAGAAACCTCTGCAAGTTTATATTCAAAGTCCGGGGGAATCATTTGGGTTAGTCTTGCCGCAACACAAAATTGAGTACTTTAATCTATACAAGTAATCAAATATTTAGCATTAAATGAACCAGAAAGCACAGCTATTTTTAAAACAAACAGGTTGGATAGGTACTATCCTAAAAGAAGTCCCTATCTTGAAAACATATGTCTCTGTGAAGTCCTGCAATACTACAGCTTTTAAAGAAATATTACAAAGGACATAGATGAAGAGAAATACACAGTGATTTGGTTCTGATGGATGTTTGGTGAGACATAATAAAGCAGATCTCATTAATCACAGGAAACTGAGTTTTGATACTCCAGATAAAACGGAATTTTATTATTAAGCACTTCTGCAACTCCTCTAGCCTTGGTGTACTGAAACGGAATTACTTTGAGATTTTCAGTTGTACGAAGATTCTTTTGATGCATGTAAAGGTAGCATTGAATGCACAGTTTTTCAAAATTAACTACAAATGTAGAATGAAGAGTTTCAACAAGAAGCTACTATTGCAGCTGAGACTGCTAAAGACAGTTCTCAAGACAGTCCACTGAGTCAAGATACTCTGGGAGAACCAATTCTTGAAAATAAAACAGCCATTGCCGTGCGTGAAGTAGAAACTGCAATGCATCAAGCTCAACAGGATATTATGGAGTTGGGAAACTTGGAAGAGCAACTAAATATTGAACAGAAAGAAATATATCAGCAAGTTACACAAACGATCGGCCATAGTTTACGGCATGAAAATAAAGAATAAAACTGCACATCATTTAAACCTATCCGAATGTATATCGGTGGTCAAGCTGGTACAGGAAAAAGTTTCTTAATTATAGTTTTGACCAGTTATTTACAGAAATCACTGAATCACATTTATCTTGTGTTGTAACCGCTACATCTGGGTTAGCAGCACACAACATTAAAGGGATTACATTACATTGTTTACTAATGCTACCTGTTGAAAATGAAAAGAAGTGGGAATATCACAAGCCTTCTGGAGAAGCTTGTTTTTAAGTTTCAAGTGTACTAAAGAAAATGAAACTTCTGATAATTGATGAGGTGACCATGGTCTCAAATGTAATGCTTGCCTTTGTACATTTACAAATGCAGCAAATGTTGAAAGCAGATTATGATGTGCTATTTGTAGGAAACATGTGATTGTTTTCAGCGTTCTACTGCAACTTACTCCTGTAAAATGGGAACCAGTTTTTAAAACACTTCTGCATGAAGACACCAGGAAATCTTTGGCAAGTATTCGAAATGTCAACCGTTGGTCATATTTTCAATACAAAGAACTTATTAAAAATATATGACAGGCAAGTTCTGAAGATTATGGAAGTATCCTTTTAGATATAAGAATTTATGTTTTGACACACCTTGGAAAAAAAGCTTTGCAAAGTCTGCTACTTACAAACTTGTTTCCAAATAGAAATGTTGTTCCGGAAATAATATACAAAAACATTGGAGAAAATAAATCTATAATCTGCCTAATGCCAGAACTTTTAGAGCTCAAAAAACAACAAACAATAAACATGGAAGCCATTGATAAAATAGAGCATGAAGGAATTACTATTATTTTGACAGAAAAATTAAAAACAAAATTGGATTCTTTGGAAAAATCTATATCTAAAACTACTGGTGTATGTGAAAACTGTCAGGTAATTTTACAACGTAATTTGGATGTGGAAGAAGGTTTAGTAAATTGAGCAATGGGAAAAATTGTTGATTTTGTTAATTATCAAAATGGAGATGGAATTGAATTCTTAACGATTAAATTTCATCAGATTGAAGAAGTTAAACAGATTTGACATTGTGCTTTTTGTTTTTTATATGTTAAATACTTGTATGTTCGTAGAAAACAGTTTCCTCTTTCTTTGGCACATGCAGTGACTTTTCATAAATCTCAAGGTTTAAGTGTAGACAGTGCTTTGGTAAACATTGGAAGTATCGTGTTTAAAGAGGGTGTGGCATATGTTGCATTGTCCCGAGTCAGAAATTTTTCTGGATTGTATTTGATTGATTTTGATGAGAGAAAGATTAGTGCCGATGCAAATTGTGTAAGAGAGTATAATCGGTTAAGAAGACTTTATGCTCCCAAGTTAGGGGAATATCCTGTATATGAAAAGTGTGTGTACTATGTCGAAAAAAAACATATGAGAAACTCTGCAGTGAGGTTTGAAAGAAGAAAAAAAATCAAGAGAATGTTGAGGTTCCAAACAAAAAGAAAAAGGACACTGTTGGAGATATTGTAGGATATAAGTTAGAAAATAGTGCAGGTATCAACTGCTATGATGATGTAGTTGTGAACATCATATTTGTTCTAGAAAATCTTCCAACAACTAATTATGGAGTATCGAGAAAAAAGATTTTGTTCGTTATTACATTCATCTGTGAAAACTTGACAACCGATAAAACTAAAATCCAAAGCGCTTCTGGCATTCGGCATCTTCTAGATAGTTGTTCTGGTTGTTCACAATTTACACTGAATTTACAGCAAGATACTCAAGAATTTTTAATGCTTATGCTTGCAGTATTGGAAGATAAAGGAATACAAATTGAACATCTGTTTGGACTACATTACAGATGGAATCCAAGCCCACACAGCCTACCTGAACAGACGCCAGCACTCTGCCTTTGCCCCTGGGTTACCAACGCTGTAGGTCTCGCCGCCATCGACATCCAGGAGCGGCTGGAGACTACAGCTCCCAGTGGGCTTTGCGTTGACTTCCTGTCCCCGCTGTCTTCGCGCCCGGAGGCGCTACAAAGCGGAGCCTTGACCTCGGTGGAGCGGGGGTCTTTCCAAGCCCACACAGCCTACCTGAACAGACGCCAGCACTCTGCCTTTGCCCCTGGGTTACTAACGCTGCAGGTCTCGCCGCCATCGACATCCAGGAGCGGCTGGAGACTACAGCTCCCAGTGGGCTTTGCGCTGACTTCCTGTCCCCGCTGTCTTCGCGCCCGGAGGCGCTACAAAGCGGAGCCTTGACCTCGGTGGAACGGGGGTCTTTCCAAGCCCACACAGCCTACCTGAACAGACGCCAGCACTCTGCCTTTGCCCCTGGGTTACCAACGCTGTAGGTCTCGCCGCCATCGACATCCAGGAGCGGCTGGAGACTACAGCTCCCAGTGGGCTTTGCGCTGACTTCCTGTCCCCGCTGTCTTCGCGCCCGGAGGCGCTACAAAGCGGAGCCTTGACCTCGGTGGAGCGGGGGTCTTTCCAAGCCCACACAGCCTACCTGAACAGACGCCAGCACTCTGCCTTTGCCCCTGGGTTACCAACGCTGTAGGTCTCGCCGCCATCGACATCCAGGAGCGGCTGGAGACTACAGCTCCCAGTGGGCTTTGCGCTGACTTCCTGTCCCCGCTGTCTTCGCGCCCGGAGGCGCTACAAAGCGGAGCCTTGACCTCGGTGGAGCGGGGGTCTTTCCAAGCCCACACAGCCTACCTGAACAGACGCCAGCACTCTGCCTTTGCCCCTGGGTTACCAACGCTGTAGGTCTCGCCGCCATCGACATCCAGGAGCGGCTGGAGACTACAGCTCCCAGTGGGCTTTGCGCTGACTTCCTGTCCCCGCTGTCTTCGCGCCCGGAGGCGCTACAAAGCGGAGCCTTGACCTCCGCGTCGCGGGACGCGCGCGGGCGACGCCGGGCGGAGCCCGGGCAGAGGGCGGGCCGTCTGTGGCCGTCCGGGGCTGTCAGAGGCTGGGCTGGGCTACGTCCCTTACACTCTACCAGCTTTGACGACACACCCTCGGTGCCCGTCCCCGCTGCCCAAACCATGTCCACCCGTTCAGGAAAGCCACTCAGGGGCGAGGTTGAAAGGGGGTCAAACGCCGCAAGCCCGGTCATAGGATCAATGGACCGTTTTATCACCAGGGTGGCGGCGGTGATTGACAAGGAGATCGCTATGTCTGAGCGGCGACTATCTGAAGTCTACCTCCCCTCAAGACGCTCATCCTTGGGGGCAGTCGCACAGTCGCTCACACCAGCCATCATCCGGGTTCAAGCGGGTACCCCGCCTAGTATGGTCGGCGTTTCCTCAGACCCCCCTCAGTTCATTGGTATAGAGCAAAATATAGATAGGCTGGAAAATCTGGCCGCTCTCCTACCTATAGATACAATGGAAGATGGTGGCCCTAGTAACTTGTCCACATCAACACCACCTATTCCCACAAGTGATGTCATCACAGATCCCGAGTCCCCAAAATCGCTTGTACCCCCTATAGTGGTATTAGACGGGAGTTTAGTTGGGGCTTCACCTAACACCGTAACTCCTGATAATAGGCAGGAGTCTTTCCCCTTGGGTAGAAAAGTGCGTAAACGTAAAAAGGGTAGGCTAGTGAGACAGGCTGCCCTCTACCAAAGAGTAAGGAAGTCCCCTGTATCTAGTACGAGAACTACAGGGGGTGCCCCTATGCTGAACGAAACCGATATAGAAGGGGATGTTTTGAACTCTCCCAAGGGGTCACACTCAGCCAAGGTCCCAAAGTCATCTGACTTAGTAACAGTTGAAAATATTCTGGAGAAGGTATCTACCCTCTTGAAACCGCTACTAGCACAAGTCAAGGGTTTAGGGGAGAGGATTGACAAACTAGAGCAGTCAACACTGGACGGGTTTCACTCACTCAAAACAACTATTAAACAAATAACTAGAGTAAGTGAAAACAAGGACGTGGGTACAAAGGGGAATGAACTATTAGCTCAGAGAGGCCCTAAGCCCCTATTATCTCAAAACAAAGCTGCTCCTAATAGTCCAGTAATTCCAACACCTAAATCTCCTCCCCATCCCAAAGCAGGCTCAAGTTACAAGGGTCCATTAACACATACAGAGCCTGAGAAAAAAAAGCCCAAGCCTCTTCCACAAAACCAGCAACAGATAACTAGTGGTAAAAAGGAAGTTCAACAAAAATCAGAGGGGAGTAGCAAACCCAGTGGGTTAATGACAGGGGAAGCTCCTAGGCCTGTAACCCAACATTCTGCCCCATCTACCTCCCCACCGGTCCCCAGTCATCCAGCACGACGGATCCCCCCAATTAACCTCCCACCAGACTGTCAACCTTTTGTTGCTGTCATGGTCAATGTGCCCCCCCTAAAGGAAGGTCAGTTGGAAAACCACCAATCACTCAAGAACAAGTGTATCCACTGGCTGAAGGCAAACAAGCCAATCCCCTTGGGTGTGGACGGTATTATCCTAAGTGTCCGCAGAGTGGGATGGGTAGGGCAAGGGAAAAAAATGCAGGAGGGGGATTGTGTAATTATAAACTTTCAAGACCCCAGAGTAGTATCATCCATTTGTACTCCTATCAAAAATATGGGGGCCCCGGGGGTTAAACTGGTAGATCTTTCGTATTTTTACCCTAGGCACCTTGTTAGCCCAAATGGAGGAAGTGTAAGTTCCCCTAATTTTGGTCAAAACTGGTCTGGGGCTGTAGGGGGCAATAGGGAGAATCAAATGTGGGCAATAGGCCCCTGCTGACTGGAAACAGCGAGCAGAGAAGACTCAGTAGGAGCACCACCCCCCCAAACAAACTTCGTAAGTGGAATGGGAGACTCTATAGTAATTTCACAAGATCCCTGTTCTCCTTGTATATCTAGGAGGACTTCTATAGATAGGGGCATTCAGACGCCCAGCGACCCTCCAGCTGTGACGGACCTAGACTATAAGGTTTTCAGCTGGAATGTCGCAGGGATTGCAGGAAAACTGGCTCTTCCGGATTTTACTGCATGGGCTGATGAGCACTCCTTGTGCCTCTTCCAGGAAACATGGAGCTTGGTGCCGGTCCATAGGGTGGGATTTTCCTCATATTCCTCCCCTGCGCGAGTCTCGGAATCTGGGAGAGGGCGACCTTCGGGCGGCCTTCTCATCTGGGTCGCGGCTTCTCTAAACTGTAGAGTAGTGGACTTTCCCACAGGTTCCCCGGACATACAAAATATCACCCTTATAGATCAAAGAGGAAGAATTGTTTTAAATGTCTATAATGTGTATGCCCGGGGTACAAAAGGTGGGAGAAAGTCTCCAGTAATAGCTCTCCTCGAGACCCTGTTAAACAATACCCCCCATAAGACACGCACTTTGGTTGCAGGTGATATGAACTGTACGTTCGAGCCCTTGGGCTCGGACGTTTCCCTTGACCAAGATGAGGAGGATGCTAGGTGGGGGATCCCGGCACTGGACATCCCACCGATTAAAAGGTGGACAGAAGTGGCGCTCCAGATATACTCCCTGAGCCTTGAATTTAACTTAAGGGCAGCAAATGGGAGGACTTCCTCGGATAGGGGGGGTGCCCACACCTACAATAGACCAGGGCACACCTCTAGGATAGATTATATTCTAATTGATGTGTGCTTATGGTCTTATGTAAGGGATATGCAGGTGGTCCCTTCGACAGAAAGTGATCACAACTCACTCTCCCTAAAAATGGAACAATGGTGGCAACCCTTAAGGACGACCAACATCAACCTGGCACCCGTACCACCAGATGAATCGGAAGTTTCCCCATGTGGTAGAAGAATTAAATGGGCGAAACTGGTTTTATCCGAGGCAAAGGTTGGGGAAATTAAATCCCATCTAAACCGTGCGGTAACATCTCTCGGAACCTCCTTAGAAGGGGTGGGCAACGTTAGTGGGTGTTTTGTCTCTCTGATTGAAGCCTTAACCAACGTGTTTACCCTCTACCCTAAAAAGCCGGGCAATAAAGTAACTAATAAACCAGTTGATGGTTGGTACACCCACGCATGTAGGGGCTATAAGGCAAAGTTAGTTAGGGCAGTTAAATCCAAATCCCCTACTGTGATCCAGGATGCAAGGAAGGCCTATAAAAAGTCCCTTAATTTGGCTAAAAGGGAGTGGGAAAATAAACATTGGGAAGATCTACTCCAGGCTAGTAAAATCAGGGATTCAGGGGCCTTTTGGAATCTCATAAGTAAACGGAGCAAATCCGATGCAGCCATGAGACCCTGTAACATCCCGCCTCAAAGCTGGGTAAAACACTTTGGCTCCCTATACCTCCCTCCAGACGGGGAACTGTCCGTGGGGAGTGATCTCACACTAGCAATTGAACCTCATGCCTATGACCTCTTCACCCCCCTAGAGATCGAGGGGGTTATAGGCTGGGTGGCACCCCGAAAGGCACCGGGCCCGGATGGCCTTCCGGGTGACTTAATGAGGGCTTACCCAGCGGATTGGGGAAGGATCATAGCAGCTCTCCTAAATGATATTATGAGGGGAGGAGCAGTGCCAGAATCCTGGAAAGGGGCGGTGGTTGTACCCATTTATAAAAAAGGGTGTAGGGAAACCCCGGGCAACTATCGCCCCATAAGTCTGATAGACTCCACCCAAAAGATAGCTGGTAAAGCTATCCTTGGTAGGATTCTCCATTGGGTGGAGGAGAATAAAATCCTATCAGACTTTCAGGCAGGTTTCCGGGCTGGTATGGGGACTATAGAGCAGGTGTTTAGGCTGTCCCTTTTGGGGTGGAAGGTGGTGGAACTAGGCAAGGGTAGTCTTTACTTAGCCTTTATAGATCTGAAGACTGCCTTTGACCTAGTTCCCCGGGAAGAGCTCTGGAGGGTCCTTTATGAGTTGGGATTACCACCTTACATCTTGTCGAGTCCATTGTGCATGTAGCACGGACACTTCCCCTCCTATTGTGTGCGGAATAGCTAAATTTTTAAAACAGTTTTGGCTTATTCGATGTAAGAGATTGTCAGTAGCTGTTTAATTCTCTTTTTAGTTAATTTATTAATGGTCTTTCACATCTTCTTATCTCTTTTAATATTTTTATACTGACTTCTTGCGGCAATGATTTTTTGTACATTGTATTGATTGTATTGTAAATGTGCTTATAAGATATCTTGCATATCGAATAAAAGCTTATGACTGACTGATAAATGTGATAAATGTTCATTTTCTTCTATCACTGAAATTGGTAAATTTGTGTTCTTAAAAGTATAATATTTTCTGTAAAAACAATATTTTATCTTTTCTTTTACAGAAACGAATTCTACAGTTTGAAAATATTTCAAAATAAAATTATAATAAAACAACTGAAAAAATGTTTCAATCAGTTTCATATCCACTTCCAAAAAGGTAAGATTAAGTCACCAAAGCACTACCCATGCACTGCTACAGTTACCTGTACACTACCCATACAATCCACTAACCACCAAGAGACGACTCTTTCACACCTTCAATTACCCGGGTAGTACCCATGCAGTCCAGTAATCACCCTGTCACTTCCCATGCACTCCTCCAGTCACCCAGCCAGTACTATATACTTCTCCAATCACTCCACCAATACCCAAGGACTTATAATTTCACTATGCAGTTCCTTTGCAGTACTCTAATCATCCAGTCAGTACCCATGCCCCCAGCAATGACCCCGGCAGTAACCATACACTGCTACAATCACCTGTGCACTACCCATACAATCCACTAACCTCCAAGAGACTACTTATTCACACCTTCAATTACCACGGTAGTACCCATGCAGTCTACCAATCACCCTGTCACTCCACATGCACTCCTCCAATTACCCAGCTAGAACCATGTACTTATCCAATCAATCCGCCAATTCCCAAGCATTTATAAATTCACAATGCACTCTCCTGCAGTACTCTAATCATCCAGTGAGTAACCATGTAGTCATGCAATGACGCAGGCCCTAAGATTGCACTGTGAACTAACCATACAGTCCTCTTACTGCATAGATATTGCTCATTTACACCTTCAGTTACCTATGTAGTACCCATGCAGTTCGGAAATCACCCTGTCACTACCCATGCACTCGTCCATTCACCCAGCCAGCACCATGCTCTTATCCAAACACTTCGCCAATACCCAGTCACTTATAAATTTGCCACTCTCTTTGCAGTACTCTAATCAGCCAGTGAGTACCCATGTACTCATGCATTGACCCAGGCACTAACGTATGCTCTGCTATAATCCCCTATCCACTACCCATGCAGTTCGCCAATATCCAAGCACTTGTAAAATCACTGTGCACTGTACTTCCAATACTTAAGTCATCCAGTCAGTACCCATGTATTCATGTTGTGACCCAGGCAGAAACCATTCACTACTATGATTACCTGTGCACTATCCATGCAGTCCTCTAACCACTTATATACTACTCATGCACTCCTCCAATTACCCTGCTATTATCTATGAACTTATTCAATCACATTGCCACTTCCCAAACAATCGTAAAATAACCATGCACTAGAATTTGGATCTTGACCCGCAGCAGCATTTAATTCTCTCCTCTGCTCTCTTGCCAGGTGAACTGGGTGCCCTCAGGAACTGAGAACAAGGGCCAGACAATACTTTCCTTCTTCTCTCAGTTGTGCTCCAGAATCTCTTCTTCCTCCTCAATAGCCAAAGTGCCATATGTATCAAGCTAATTAGCATTCGCAAAGGCCGAAATTCTGCGAATTTCAACCTTTGCGAATGCTAATTAGACAAATGGTATGTATCAAACATGTTTGATGCAAAATAAGGAATAGCAAAATTTGCAATTCCTTATTTTGCGATTGCACTTAAGGAATAGCAAAATGTGCAATTCCTTATTTTGCGATTGCACTTAAGGAATAGCAAAATTTGCGATTCCTTAAATGCAATGTATCAAACAAAAAATATTCAAAAAATGCCATTAAGGAATCGCAAATTACCACCAACTTCTAGTTGGTGGTAATTTGCGAATTCTTCTCAAAAATCTTTTTTTCAAAAAACAAAAGGTGCCATATGACGCCCATACATGCCCTTAGGGCATGTATGTGCACCATATGCCCCCAAATGTCTTTTTCAGGGGTGCAGCAGCGTGTTCATGAGACACCCCTGCACCCTTGAAAAAATTCCTAATTTGCGATTAGCTAATTGCTAATCGCAAATTGCCCCTTCATTACTATGGGCCTCCTGGCCCATAGAAATGAATGGGTAATTTGCGATTAGCAATTTGCTAATTGCAAATTAGGAATGGTAAGGAATCGATATTAAATAGCGATTTTGTACATACATACCGTTTTGCGAATTCCAAACAGCGATTCCTTAAAATTCGCTATTTGGAATTCGCAAAACGGAAGTATGATACATATGGCCCTATGGATCAACTTGAATAAGGCTGGAAGTCATAGTTGTACAAAGAAACCATGAAAAAACACACAAAAATTGTAGAAAAGCAAATAGAAGCAGGAAACAGATTTTCTCTCAATGAAAGTGAAATAATAAGGGGAATATCAGAAGGATTGATTCTCCCTCTTCCAGAATGAAAATATTTCAACCAATCAGATTCTCTTTTTTCTGCTGATACAAAGTCGTAGAGGGTGCAGGCACCCGTCACACACCCATCGCGGAACAGTAAACTATTGTAAAAATGATTATACACTATAAATAAACATTTCTATATTATTTTAATAAGTATATTAGCAAAACTGTTTACTCTAATATCGTATTCTAACTTTCAATAGCAATTTGTTAAAGTTTGAAAATATGCCTAACTCGTGCCCCCGGCGCGATCTCGGCGCAACCCCGGTAATACGTGTGAGGAGGGGTCACGCAATTTGTTGCGCACATGGCAAATTTCGCATCTTTCGGAGTATACTGAGAAAGTTAGTTTATAAATACTTTTGTAGATACATTTAGACAAAAACTTAAAGCAAAACTTTTATTGATAATTAATTTAAAGATATTTCATACTTGCCAAATTGCGCTAAAGTCGCGACCCTGCGCAACTTTTAAAATTGCTATGAGGATGTGTGCAGCCATTGTGTAGGGAGCGCAAAAGGTGTGCAACTTCTGTATAATAATAAAAAAATAAAAAAATAAAGATTGAATATAATTTTCCTAATTATAAATTATTCTCAACTTTTGTTTAATATATATATATATATATATATTATTTACCATACCAAACTTCTGATAAAAGAAGGCGCTGACTCCGTGAGTTTCAATCCAAACGTTTTATTTCTTTGCTCAGTTTCTGCTCAGACGCGTTTCGGCGGCTTGCTCCCGCCTTGTTCACTAACAAATGCATTCCACATAAATGCCTTATATACATAAACACGTTGTCATGGATTCGGTAGGCTCAACTCGTTTCTACTGGCAGTTTCTATGGTTACATGGTTACACCCAAGGTGATGACGCTGCCTCCTACATGACTTGCACATTATGACTTCATGGCAGTCTGTTTACTGTTACTGTTACATTCACATATAACGTAAATTATGGCATTTCACAACAATTCAAATTGTGCTTAAATTATAACCTGTGAATATCATTAACTTAAACTGTGTCAAAATGAACATTTTAAACTCCCTCGTTACACCGATTACCATTACATATATGTCAGCACAAATGTGAACGAATCCCGTGTGTTCCTACAATCGGTCCGATCATGCCTGCTCATAAAAGCACAGTGATTGGCTCAGGGCTGTAACTCCATTGTTAGGTTTGCGAGTTTCCTGGGCGCGATATGAAGTGAGAAGTACAAGCTCCTCATAATAACTAGGTGAGTTCTAAAGTAATGGTACATGCACCCTGTTAGACCCTTTGCTAGCCGAAGCATAACTAATGTATTATGGATTACGATCCTGCTTCTCAAGGGGGGCAACGGGCGGACCTGCCACGGAAGTAGGCAACTTACTTAAGTAGTGCTGGGTGACGGATGATACCACATGCCTGGCATGACTTGATATGATCGGTGCACTATTAGTGTCAAACCCTATAGTGACAGTTACGTGCGCAGTGTATTTACAGTGATATGGTCAGATGCAAGTGTTTCAGGGTACTTGGGAAAGGAGAGGCGGAACGGGCGCTCAGGAGTGTTTTACTTAAATGTGGACACTAAGGGCTTCATCCGCATTCAAACCTGAAGGGATCTTGGAGTTCAAGAGAATGATATATCTTGACTCCAGGCGGCGTAACCCAAGTTTACGATTCCCACCTCTTGGACTCTTGGGGATGCTGTCTATAACAAAATACGTTAGACCATCTGCATTGCCCCCATGGGACTCATGGATGTGTCGTGCCACTGGATACGCTTGGTCCAGATTGGCAATTGCCCTCAAATGCTGCAGAATCCTCACATGTACGGGGTGGATAGTAGACCCTACATATCTTTTGCCGCACTGGCACGTTAACACGTACACCGCAAATTCTGTTTTGCATGTGAAGTGTTCCCTTATGGAATACTGTTTTCTTCTGAAGGGTAGTTGGACCTCGGTGGTGTTGATGCCATGATTACAGGCTTTGCATTTCATACATTTTTCAAAACCTTTTTGGGACTATAGCCAATTCTTTTTCTTTTTTAGGACTGGTGCATTACACACCAGGGTGTTGCGCATTGATTTTGCTTTTCTGAATGATATCAATGGACTCTCTCCTACCTCGCTCCCTATGGTAGGGTCATTGTGTATCAATGGCCAGTGCCTTCTTAGGATTCTCCGGAGGTTTGAGTGGTACCGGTTATAGCCTGTTATGAGTCTAGGGGGTTGTCTCTCCTGGTTCTCTCTAACGACTTCCTTTGCCACCGGGAATAGTAAATCCTGTCGGGTTTTGGTGTTACACTTCACTTCTGCTTTCTTACATGTTTCTGGTGTGTACCCTCTCTTTTGGAGTCTCGAGAATAAATTCTTTTTAGCATTTGCGAGACCCTCAGTTGTGCTACAGTTGCGTGTCATCCTTAGGCATTCTGCATATGGGATTGATTGTTTTAGAGATGTGGGGTGGAAACTATGGGCATGCAAGATCCCGTTACCAGCAGTTGGTTTGCGGTAGGTGCGTGTTTGAATCTTATCATGTTCTACAAACAACTCTATGTCCAGAAATTGTATGGTTTCTGTGCTCGTGTTGCAAGTAAATTTCAAATTCAAACCATTTTCATTCAATTGTTCTGTAAAACTCACAGCACTCTCCACATTGCCCTCCCACAAAATAAATATATCGTCAATGAATCTGTTGTATACAATCACATTGTTTGTCATAATTTCTTTGTGCAGCACCCATAGTACCTGCTCCTCCCACCAGCCCATATGCAGATTCGCATAGCTGGGGGAGAAGCAAGTGCCCATGGCTGATCCTTGGACCAGTTTGTAATGCAGTCTATCAAACATAAATGTGTTGTTAGTGAGACACCATTCTGTCATTTCCAAAAGCATTTTTGTATGCTGAAACAAGTTTATAGGTCTCTTTCCCAAAAAGTGTTTAATGGCGTTCAGGCCATCCTTATGTCTGATGCTCGTGTACAATGCCTGGACATCCAATGTCATGAACACATAATCCTCCTTCCATTTGACATTGTATATTTTGGATAGGAAATCTCCTGTATCCTTTATGTAGGCAGGTAGTTTTCTGACTTCTGGTTGCAGGAAATGGTCTCTGAAAATACTAGTGTTCTCAAATAGACTCCCTATCGCTGATATTATTGGTCTACCAGGTGGTGTTTTGTCATTCTTGTGAATTTTGGGGATTAAGTACATTTGGGCAGTCACCGGATAGTCGTTTTTCAAAAATTCAAATTCCTTTTTACTCAAAAGGCCTTTGCCCTTCCATTTGTACAGATCACTGTGATATTTTTCTTGTATACCTACAATATGCGTGGGGCTGATTCTTGCGTAGCATTCTCTGTCCTGCAATTGACTCATTGCTTCTTTATTGTACATTTCAAGGGGCCATAGCACTATGTTTCCTCCTTTGTCGGACCATCTCACCACAATATCAGATCTTGCCTTTAATTTTTTCCATTAGGTCGTTGTATTTACGTGTGTGATCTTGATTTTCCCAATACCTTTGTTTGGTACTTAAAATGGAAAGTTCCTTGAGGTCTTTTGTGACACATTCGGCAAACAAATCTAGCCCATCTTTCGGCATCGCTGGCATGAATACTGATTTTGGTTTGAATCCAGTTTTAGTTGACTGATAGATGTCTATCTCAGAACTTAAGGCTGCCCCACTTGGTGTAATGTTTTCAAATTCATTTTCATTCTGCTGTTCCAGATCAATCATAATTTGTAGTGTTTATATATGTAGTCAATTATAAAAGCATAGGATTGAGGTACATTATACTTAGAAATTCTCATTTAAAGAACCTTCGCAATAGGAGGCGCTAGGTGACGCCAAAGCAAGATGGCCGCACTGGAGTGAGGCTCCCGCCAGACCTGGCACTCTACAAGATCCTGCATTATCCTGATCGCAAAAAAACGACATAAAAACCCTCACCACCGGCTTCACTGCAGTATCCTGCACGCAACGGTGTGTCATTTGTAGAATCTGTGCGCCCGGCAGTCTTGGGAGGAGCCGCTATCTCTTGAGCGGGAGGAGACACCGAAGCGAGGGCTGATCACTGCCCGACCTGTGCTCTGGGACAATCCGGGGATCCGCGGCCTATGCGGCGGGGCTTACGGACAGCGGCTGAGGGTTGAGACCCCCCCCCTCCCCCCTCGGGCTGGCCCGAGGGACCGCTGCAGCGGGGTCCCCAGCGTAATGCTGTGTGCCGAACATTGATTGGGACCAGATACCGCCCCCGCCGAGGAAAGTGAGTCGCGCTCACCCGGGCAGAATCTGACGGCCTGGCGGACCGCATCGTAGGTAAGGAGGCTGATGCTGATGGGCTCCGCGCTACCTTTGCTCCGTTGGACTTGCCTGAGCGAGGGAGATTTGTAACTGCCGCCTACCCGCCGAACATTGATTGGGACCAGATACCGCCCCCCGCCGAGGAAAGTGAGTCGCGCTCACCCGGGGAGAACCTGACGGCCTGGCGGACCGCATTGTGGGTGGGAGGGCTGACGCTGCGGGGCTCCGCGCTGCCTTTGCTCCGCTGGGCTTGCCTGAGCGAGGGAGGTTTGTAGCTGCCGCCTGCCCGCCTGCCGCTGTATGTCCGTCGGACCGCCGCACACCTGGACAGCTGGGAGGAGCGGCCTACACCGGCCTGGTCGGCCGCGCGGGCCTGCGCAGCTGGGGAGACTCGCCTGCCGCTCTGCCCTGGGGGGGCATCCCACTCGCTCCTGCATCGATCCGCCTCGCAACGCAGGTGCCCCGGCGGAGGGACGACGAGAAGGCCTGAAGCTGCGATCCTTGGTAGGTGGGGCCAGGTGCTGATCCGAGAAGACACGGAGGAATAGGGAGAATGGTCTGGGCAGTGCGAGGAGCATTGAAGGGCCGTCCCCAGGGAGCAGCCACTAGAATCCCTCAGCGAAGTAGGCCTGCAATACTCGCTGCATGTGCTCCTCGTCTGGGTGGCGAAGGCCCACTGCCCCAGAAAGATCCAGCTGACACTGATTGCGCTCCCCCCTCCCGGTGGAAGACCCCACTGCACCAACTACCCCTGGGTTTCGGCTACTCCCGCTGAGGGTCTAGATCTGTGAGAGGTGGGACTACATAGCGCGACCGACACCCCTACACCCAGCCCAGACGACAAGGAAATATAGAAGACCTCACCCTGCGCAACGTGTCTGCTCGCGCCCTCTGCTGTCAGATCTCCTATAGTTGAAATTCTGGCGGCCTCTTCACTGGTGGCGGCCCGTACCCCGAGGCGCGAAATGGGGCGCAACGATGCCAGGCAATCCAAGATACCATTTGAGTCCAAAAAACCTGCCAAGGGGACGCCGGAAACGGAGGGAAGCCCCTCCGCACAGACCCCTCCGGACGAGGATTGGAAAACGCTCCTGCTTGGAATGCGGCAAAGCTTGTCTACCATTGATGCCAAGATAGACACCATTAACACGCGAATGGATGGTGTGGTGACAAGACTGGAACGACATGACACCCGCATCAAAGAAACCGAAGACAGGATCTCTGCGCTGGAATATGGAGCAACAACGACCACCAAACAGGTTACGCAAATGGACAAACTGCTTAAAATAATTGCGGATAAAAATGAAGATTTAGAAGCAAGGTCCAGGCGCAACAACATCCGCTTCCTGGGCCTTGCGGAGTCCACAAACACTGGAAAAATGGAGGTCTTCATGGAAAAGCTGGTGGTGGAATTGTTTGGAGTGGAATCCTTCTCCCCCCATCTAATAGTGGAAAGGGCACATAGATCTCTTGCTGCACCTCCTCCTCCTGGGATGCCCCCGCGTCCCATCATAGCCCGCTTTCTGAACTACAGAGACAGGGATGCTGTACTCCGTCGCGCAAGAGAGCTTGGCACTGTGACATATGGCAACACGACACTCTCCTTCTTTCCTGATTTTACCCCCTCAGTACAAGACGCGCGACGCAAATTCGCGGTTGTGAAAAAGAAACTCCAAGCCCAGGAAATCCCCTATGCCATGCTTTATCCCGCGAAGTTAAAGGTCACTCATCGTGGCACACATCATTTCTTTCAGAACCCACAACAAGTGGAGGATTTTCTTAAGCAACAAAGGAAGGAACGGCTCCGAGATGAGAGGGAGGAACGACGGTCCAGATCACACTCTCCGCTATCCCAACAGGACTGAATAGGAGACCAGACTTTCCAACAGTATCGCCACTGGTAACTGTCCTCATCTGGACTAGAAGTAACTCTTCCTGGTGAGGTACCACTCCTGACTTTTTCTCTCATCGATCTACGACATTAGCGAGTGCCGGATCACCCGCCTCCGTCCCACGCCCGCAGCCTGGACCTTGGTCCTGGGTGCATGTGGGTGCAAGTAAGGAGGTGGAGGGCAGGTCTGGCGCCCCTTAGGTTACGCCTCCAATGGGCGATCCCCACAACACCTCTCCCCCCTCTGGGGTTAGGGTGACTGTAGTTATTGTATTAATTTTGGTTACACTTGAGTTGAGGGAGGGTGGGTGGGCTCCGAGTTCCCGGCAGGTTGGGGATGCCGGCGTGGGTGGGTGGACTGTATATGCTGCCTATGCGAGCATTCATATGCTAGACACAATGGTTGGGGGGGGTATTTAGGGGTTGCGGGATGGGAGATGCTTCGGTTTGATGAGGTTGTTGGAGTGGAGGTGGGGGGAAATTGGCTCGTGCATTGCAATGTTTTCTACTGTTTGGAGGTGTGTCCAGAGAGGGGGGGTCCTATAAAGTGGGGCTGTACAATGTCCCCAACTGTAACTACGCCATGGCTGGTCTGCTGTTAACTGTTACACATACATACTTATTTTCCACTGCGGGGATGGGTGACGTAACAAATTCACCGCCACTACTACAAGTCCAGGTGTTGTCATGGAATGTACGTGGGCTTAATGACCCTCGAAAGAAGCGACATGTATTGGGATACCTAGACAGACATGGAGTGTCTATAGCTCTCCTACAGGAGACACATTTAGCGCCAACTGGGTCCCCGCTCTTCGCATCTAGATGGGCGACGTGAAAGTCTTTTCGTCTTACTCCAGCTATGCCAGAGGAGTCACGGTCCTCGTACGTATAGGGGTGGGCTTTACCCCTGCAGGCACGGACGTTGATAAGGGGGGGAGATATTGCATGGTCTGGGGAAGGCTGTACTCGCACACGGTGCTTATTGCTTGCTACTACGGCCCAAATACGGATGACCCGTCTGCACTTCTCACTATGTGGGGCAAGATTCAGACGTTAGGTATAGCTCATGTGATGCTCGGGGGGGACTTCAACACAGCGGCACAACCTGTTCTTGACAGGTCACATCCACAATCGCTACACTATACGCATACCCAACGCTCCCTACTCGGCATCATGGAAGACCATCATCTGACAGACACATGGAGATACTCACACCCCACATTGCGGCAAGGTACCCACTACTCGGCAGTCCACTCCACCTGGGCTCGCTTAGACTACATATTCCTTACGGCAGGTCTCACTCCCTGGGTAGTTAATACTATACATCTGGCGCGCACTTTTTCTGACCACTCACCTGTCCTACTTTCCCTGCGCGTCCCCCACGCAGTTTCACCTTATTTAAGCTGGCGCCTCAACCCCGCGCACCTTACTGACTCTGCCTTCAATACGGAGTTGGAGCAGGACATACAGGACTTCTTTGACCGCAACATTGACTCAGTTGACAGCCTTACTACCGTATGGGAGGCCTTCAAAGTCACCGTACGAGGCTGGTGTATCTCCAAGGGAGGGGGAGTGCTCAAATCCCTTTGGGGGGAGCTGCGTAAATTAGAAGCCGAGATACGCACGCTAGAGAGAGATACTGTGAGTGGTACACGAGAACACGGAGCGCATGCTCGGCTCAGAGAAAAGATCAATGAGTACTCTGAGGCGGCTGATAAGGAAGGTCAGTTCCTGGGGAAGCCCTATGTAGCGCGTAAATATGGTGAGGGAGACAGACCGGGAAGAGCTCTAGCCTCGGCTGTGAGGTCCCCTAGGCACAGCAATTACATCACCACTCTGCTTGATGACCAACAGGTGCCACAGAGAGACCTGCCTGGACAGCTTTGTGTACTCACGGACCACTACAAGAAGCTGTACACTTCTCAGAGACGTATGCCCCTAGACCTTAATACATACCTTGACGACACAGCGATTGCATGGCTGGGCCCGACACAGCAGAAGTTCTTACACCATGAGCTGGAATTAGACGAAATAAAGGACGCCATTATGTCCATGAAATCTGGCAAATCTCCAGGGTCGGATGGTCTGCCGATAGATTTCTATAAAGCATACATTCACCTGCTCGCCCCCATCCTGAAGAGGGTGTACTACTCAGCTCTCGAAGAGGGCTCACTGCCACCTAGTATGAGAGAGGCGCTGATATCGTCACTGCTTAAGCCGGGTAAGCATCCGGAGCTTTGTGACTCCTACCGACCCCTGTCGTTATTAAACACTGACGTTAAAATACTGGCAAAAGTACTGGCGACGCGTCTGAACCTTCTGATGGAGAGGCTGGTCCTTCCGGATCAGGCGGGTTTTGTCCCGAATCGCGCGACCTCGCACAACCTCCGCACTTTGCTGGCGGTCATACAAGATATTGACCCTAAATGCGAAGCAGCGGCCGTCTTCCTCGATGCCACCAAAGCATTTGACTCCCTGGAATGGGATTACCTCTTGTCGTTGCTGGAACGGATGGGAACTCCGTTTAGTTTCCTAGATTGGATCAAGCTTTTGTACACTAAACCTAGTGCCTCGGTCCTATTGAATGGGTCACGCTCGGCCCCCTTCGAGATATGTAGAGGAACCCGACAGGGTTGCCCATTATCCCCAGTTTTATTCGCTATAGCTGTTGAACCCCTTGCAGCCAAACTTCGCCAGCACCATAACCACAGGTCCCTGATTTATCCGGAACGCCAGCTGCTTATTTCATTATATGCTGACGATATGACTTTATATATGCATAAACCGCAGGAACACCTCAATCCCCTGCTACGCGAGATTACCAAATTTGGAGCGATAGCGGGGATACAGATCAACTGGTCCAAATCAGCCCTGTTCCCCCTCACAGATAATACTCCCCAATTCCCCCTTGACTACCCGTTATTATGGGAGAATGATGAGATAAAGTACTTAGGTATCAACGTGACCAGGAACCATGAAGCTCTTATCAGGGCAAACTATGGTACGGTCCTAGATAAGTTGACAGACAGCATTACGAAATGGATTCATCTACCGCTGTCCATGGCAGGGCGCATTTCCATGATTAAAATGGTCATTCTTCCTAAGCTGCTGTACCTCTTCACCAACATTCCCTATAATCCAGGCTCGTTTTTCTTTCGAGCTCTAGAGTCCCAGATCTCCCGCCTTGTATGGGGGGGAAACAAGCGCGGCTAAACCTCGCAACGCTCATGTTGCCCTACCATCAGGGTGGATATGAAGTGCCGAACTTTCGGCTGTACTATGACTGCGCACAAGGCCACTTTGCATCCTACTGGCTTCACCCACCTCCCTTTATGGCGCACCTCGCGGTGGAAGATGGGTATATGAGACCAGAAAAACCGTCGGGATACCTCTATACGGACGTCAGTACAACGGATCGGGACCTCTCCACGGTGGATTGCACCGTACGTGCCTGGCGTAGAATCGCGGATCGTATGGGGGATGACCCTTATGTATTCCCCTCACATGACCCTAGCGAATGACCCTAGAGTTAGGGTTGCACGGGAGGAAATAGGCCGTCGACTACTCTCCAAACTAGCCCTTCACACCTGGGGAGATTTATATGTACATGGTCGGTTTCGCACGCGGGACCAATTTTTCGGGGAGCACTCACCATCTGTAATGGACACATTCCTCTACACGCGTCTACGACAGAATATCAAAGCTGTCACGCCAGAGTTCCCGGGTGAACCAGAAGTCTTTGCGCCCTTACATGCACTGCTTCAACAAGACACCCCGAAAGACGTAGTCTCCGTGCTCTACAAGCACGCATATGTGTCCCCCGCGCCCCCAGGGCTGCGAGCTAGGCTGGACTGGGACTCGGACCTGGATCCACCCCTCTCAGATGAACAATGGGAGCACAGCTGCTCCCACACGGTCTCAGTGACGGGAAATGCTCGCCTTCGACTGATCCACTATAAGTTCTTACACCGCCTCTATTACACTCCCGCCAAGTTGTGCCGCTTTGGCCTTCGCGAGGATGACCGCTGCGCTAGATGCAAACAAGAAAGAGCGGACTTTATGCACTTAGCGTGGTCGTGCCCTGCTGTTGCGCAGTACTGGGCACAGGTACATGAGGCCATATCCATAATGATAGGGGTGGAAATAGAACTCTGTCCTAAAATTGCACTATTAGGGCTCCCCACCCCAGCGACTAACAAATACCGGAAATTCACTGCCCTGGGCTTCCTGCTTGCGAAACGCCATGTGGTGTGCAGATGGGGCCGGGGACGCGCCCCCAAATTTAAAATATGGCTGGCCACTATGTCAACCTGGCAAGACCAACTGCACAATTATGCCGACATGCTACCACATAAATCACGACCCAAAGACCTGTGGGGCCCGCTTTCCGCCTACCTACTGCGGGCCCAGTCTATGGCTGAATCGGACGCTGAAGATCGGGAGGTTGATGGGATGGTCAGGCAACCCTGTGAATTGCACAGCGCCTCCCCTCAATCGCCGCATGACGGTACAACACCCACGCACCAGCCCGCCAGGAACGCCCTGAGCAGGGAATACGTGACATCACTGCCCCCTCAAGCGTGAGCCTGGAAGCCTGCATACGAATACATACGAGTATTAAACGCCTCGTACCGGGCAGGTCAGGAGACGGACTTCTGCATCCCTAGGTGTCGGAGTTGGACACTACTTTCCTCCTCCCCTCCCCCCCCCCCTTTTTTTTTTTTCTCCCTCTCCCCCCTCCTACTTTCTCTGGCACACTGCACATATCGGGGCACGCCGCGGTAGGTAATATCCTCCACACCCAAAGTCTGGCGCATGCACTGCACACGTCCCCTCCCTCGCCCCCCCCTCCCCTCCCCATGAAGGAATGCGCGACTGACTCCTCCGCCAGACCGTATGCATTCGCTCGCACATTCAGACCAAGGCCTCTCAACACACTCCGATGGACTCGGAGTTGAGGGACCCCACCTACTGCGCCCCCCCCCCCCTGACTGGGGACCCCACATGGGAGGGGGATTGACAACCTCAGTTCTGTATTGAGTTATTGTTAAAGTTTAGAGTTCAACAAAAAGTAAATAATGAGACCTCAAATGCTTAAGAATTGACATTACCTGATCAAATGCCTGCGGAATGATGCCTCCTTTTCACGACTTCAAATAATATACATCGCGGCCGACCCAAATGGGTTGTAGGCGACATGCTGTGTTCACTTCTAACTCCCCGCCCAGGGCCGTGGAGCATGATTGTTCTATATGCTAATGCTGCCGGCCTGATCTAACAGGTTGTAGGCACAAGGCTGTGTTCTCACTCTGCAACTTTAATAAAGGTCTTCAAAAATAAAAAAAATTAAAAAAATTTAAAAAAAGAACCTTCGCAATAGAAATTAGCATTTAAAAAACCTTAAAAATTCACTCAAAAAACCATAGGTTTCAGGCCCGTTATAGTTAGTTGGACATTTCACCTGTACAAAACTAGAGAAATTCGGTCATTATAGTTAGTAGAGCTAACTATAACTCGCGCCCACGCAATGCACTGCTGGTGACATCACTCAAGACATGGTCGTTGACATCACTGATGACATCACTGATGACATCCTCCACATGATAATCTGATGCACCTCCTCACACCCTAATATAACCTTTGATACACCCACTCTAAAATACAGACTATCATGTTCAAAATCATAGACACAACAATACCACTCACTACATACTGCTCACTCATTCCTAGGTCTACACACACATCCACTCATTCACCTATACAGTAACTCATACATGCAGTCACTCATCAATACAGCAGTATCATATGCACTCATACACCTATATATACACACTCACACACCACCACTCATCAATAGACTTACTCACACACCTACTAAGTCATGCAAAGATTCAATCACACCCATTTACTCACCTGTACAGTTATACACAGACCACCTCACTTATTTATATAAACACTAACACCTACTTACTCTCTTATACAATCACTGATACAACCACACACTCATCCATACAGCCACTCTCACAATCATGTATACTCACATGTAGTTACTCCAACACTCACATATACTGTATTTCACATAATGAGTTACTCACATGTATACCACTGAGGCATCCATTCACTCACCAATGCACTCATACACACACTCACCCACCCATACAGTCCTACACAGATACACTCTTGAACCCATACACCGAATGAATCACCCACTCAGACATCTATGCGCAAAGTCACACTCACAGCCAACTCATACAGACACTCAGACACCCATGCAGATACTCAGACAACAAATCAATAACCCATACAGACACTCATATAGCTACTCACTAACCCATGCAGCTGTTTATACACAAAGGGGCACATTAGGATGGCGGACGGAAGGACGACCGCCGGCCTGGAGTAGGCGGAAAAAGCCTTTTTCCGTCCGCCTGCCGCGGACACTCCGACCGCCATATTAGGATGGGAAACACGGTCAAAACTCCGTACGCTGCGGAAGAGAACGCACCGCCGCGGAATCACACCCGACCCCGCGGCGGACGTAACCAATCCAGAGACACCGCCGTATGGAATGACGTCTCCGACCGTGTCCCAAATCACGATGGCGGAAAACACCCATAAAACCGCTGCGGAAAAACAACCTGCCTGAACACGGCGGATTCCCCACGGCCAACAAATCACACATTGCGAAGATACCCACCACAAGCAGCTCGCCCACATGGACCCAGCGCTACACGCTTTTCCGATACTCTTCGCGATCCTCCACCAGCAAGTCATGGACCATCATCGACGACGACGCAGGTACGCTACACACCATTTACTGTCGGAAGGGGAGTATCTGGCAGGGCTGTGACGTTGGGAGGGGGAGTGTCATGTCACAGGAAATACATTGACGAACGCACCAAAATATACACAATTGAAGTACACAACCAGGAATGACAGCGACTAACCACTAAACATTATTCAACATAATAGGTGCATAATATCAGAATATCCAAGAGCATGGGCATTGGGTACAACAGATCATGTACATCACTGGCTGCACATGAGAGGGGATAAGTGCATCAACAGTCAATTGCACTGAACAGGTCCATCAGAGGCAGCACATGAGAGGGGCTAAGTGCATCAACAGTCCATTGCACTGAACAGGTCCATCAGAGGCAGCAAATGAGAGGGGCAATGTGCATCAACAGTCCTTGGCAAGGCACAGGTACATCATTGGCAGCACATGAGAGGGCACAATGCAGTATCAGAACAGCAACAGGGCATTGTGGACAATAGAGCAGGTACATCAGAGGCAGCACGTGAGAGGGCAGAATGCAGTATCAGAACAGCAACAGGGCATTGTTTACAACAGAGCAGGTACATTAGAGGCAGCACGTGAGAGGGCAGAATGCAGTATCAGAACAGCAACAGGGCATTGTGGACAACAGAGCAGGTTATGTTATGTTATGTTATGTTAATAACTTTTATTCGGCGCACAGCTGCCCCAGCGAAGGGGCGTCCTGGCGCCTGTCCAGATACCACAACACAACAGATCAGAGCCGGGGAAAGAGGAGATCAATTGCCAGAAGCGAACAGGTGGGTTTTAATAGCGCGCCTGAAAAGAATAAGACTATCCAGGGCACGGATGTGTACAGGGAGAGAATTCCATAGGTCAACTGCCAGAACGCGAAAGGAGCGCCCTCCCATCCTACTCAGTCTGAACCTAGGCTTAATCGCCAGGTGGTGAGATTCAGACCTGAGGGAACGTGTGGGCAGATACGGAGCAATAAGGCCCGCAAGGGCAGGAGGGGAGGAAAGCTTCAGAATCTTAAATGTCAGACAGAGAGCCTTAAATTTGATTCTCTGTCTGACCGGAAGCCAATGAAGGGAAGTCAGAACAGTGGAAACAGAACACCGCCTCGGAAGGCCCACAATGGCACGTGCAGCAGCATTCTGCACAATCTGAAGCCTAGAAGCCTCAGCCTGGTTCACTCCAAGTAGCAAAGCGCTCCCGTAGTCCAATCGCGACAAGATGGAGGCCTGAACCACCAGTTGCCGCGTGGGGGGGTCGAAGAACTTAAGGACAGGCCTCAGTCCCCGCAGGATACCAAAACAGGTAGCTGCTACCCTCTTCGTATGGCTGGCAAAAGAAAGATGGGAATCCAGCCACACCCCCAGGTTTTTAACTTCGGCCGCTGGAGTGGGAGAGACCCCCAGTTCGGGAGGCCACCACTGGTCTCCCCAAAGTTCCGTCTGCCTCCCTAGAATCAGGACCTCGGTTTTTTTAGCGTTAAGCTGTAAGCAGTTGCAACGCATCCACTTAGCCACAGCTATAAGTCCAGCTCGAAATCTGGGCGCATTCACCTCAGGGTCTCCGCTAAGTGTTACCGCCAGCTGCGTGTCGTCGGCGTACGATGTCATGGTAAGGCCACATTCCCTGACGACAGCAGCCAGCGGTTTCACATACAGATTGAACAGTGTAGGACTTAAAGCGGAGCCCTGGGGAACTCCCAGACCGAGAGAGTGGAACGAGGACTGGCCAGGTGGAATGGCCACTTTAAAACACCGGTCCGAAAGGAAGGAGCGGAACCACTCAAGAGCTTTCCCTCCGATACCCACTTCCTCCAAACGCCGCACTAAAATGTCATGAGACACCGTGTCAAATGCGGCGCTCAGGTCTAACAGCAAGAGCGCCGCTGTCTGCCCCGCATCCAGCACTGACCGCAAGTGCTCGGTCATGAAGAGCAGGGCCGTTTCAGTGCTGTGTTGAGTGCGGAACCCATTTTGACTCTCGTCAAGAATGTTATTACGAGAGAGATGGGTAGACAGAATGGTATTCACGTGTGCCTCAGTGACCTTTGCGGTCCAAGGCAGGAGGGAGATGGGCCGGTAATTTTCCGGGAGCAAGGGGTCAAGATTGGGTTTCTTCAAAATAGGGCTGACCACAGCTTGCTTCCAGGATGGAGGAACCACGCCCTCAGTAAGGGAAAGATTGATAAGATCCAGGATGGGCTCACGACACAGCGGCGGGAGAAGAGTGAAGAACTCCGGCTTCAATGGATCTAAGGGAGAGCCAGATTTAATTTTGAGGCTTAGAGTGTCAAATACCTCAACAGACATAGCCGGCAAGAAGGACAAGGTCTCCACAACCAAAGTCTTCACAGTACTCGGAGCCTCCGCGGGGACGGAAGATGTAAAACCTCGGTAGATTGCCTGCACCTTCTCCACGAAGAAGGATGCCAGGCTCTCACAGTGTGAATCCGTGCAGATTTCTATCGAGGTGGCCCGTTTCCCCATCAGATCTTTAAGTACCTTGAAGATAAGCTTGGAGGGATTGGAACTATTGGAGAACTCAGTAGCATAATAAGCTGCCCGAGTTTGACAGATGGCTCTGTGATAGTTTTTGAGCTGGGCAAAGTACAGTGATTTTAACATGGGATCAAAGGATTTCCTCCAGGCTCTCTCAGCTTGCCGGCACGTTCTTTTAAGCTCGGCAAGGTTTTCATTATACCAGGGACTGCGGGTCTTAGCATGACATTTAGACCAGCGCAGAGGTATAAGAGAATCGAGGGCCGTGAGAACCCAGTTACAGAACTGTTCGTAGCCCTGTTCCACATTCTGCAGTTTGCCTAAGGGCTGTGCCTCCAATATCCCAACAAATTCCTCCAGCTTGAGTTTCCGCCAGCTACGCTTGAGGATCTGTTTATCCACAGGTTTCAATTGTGGATTATCTAAGGGACACGCCACTTTAACCAACATATGGTCCGTCCAACCCACCGCCAACGGGACAGATGTTTTGGCCCGGATTAAGGTGGTAAAGAAGGGATCAAGTATGTGTCCTCCTATGTGGGTGGGGGAGGTAACTAGTTGGTTAAGTTGCATCGCTTCAAGATCCGCTAGCAGAGAGCTAATAGGAGAAGAAGACATCAGATCGAAGTGAATGTTTAAGTCCCCTACGATGTTAAAATTAGCACAGCTAGAGACTAGCGAGCTGACCACATCTACCAGTGCGGACTTAAAGACGGTATCGTTCCCAGGTGGGCGATAGATAAGGATGCCACTAAAGGTGAAGTGATGGCTTATCCTTACCTTAAAGGAGGCGCTTTCACACATGGGAAGGTTCTGAGGCTTCCATTCAGCCGATAGGCAGGATTTAATCGCCATGGCGATACCACCTCCCCTAGTTGTACGGTTCAGTGTAAACACCGTATAGGTGGAGGGGAAGGCCAGATTTATAATGGCGGTGTCAGCATCTTGTAGCCAAGTTTCGGTCAAAAAGATGATATCTGGAGAATCCGAATCTATCATATCCCGAAGGAATTGATAGTGCTTGACCAAAGATCTGACATTCAGGCTCCACACGTTTAGGACTTGCTCAGTGCGATCTGTATGAGTGCCGTAAGCAGTCCCTGGCACAGAACGCACCCCCGTGGGTGCGGTCAAAGAAAACCAGCCACAGGAACAGTCATAAGGTCCCGAGAGAGGAAATAATGGGACATGCTTACATACTGGAAGAGTATCTCGTACAGCGAGAATACTAGCACGGTCGTACTTACACGGAACGATATTACACATCGTGTTGCCGTGGCAGGGGGCCAGAGTCCATAGCCCGTGAGAGGGCAGAATGCAGTATCAGAACAGCAACAGGGCATTGTTTACAACAGAGCAGGTACATCATTGGCAGCAAGTGAGAGGGCACAATGCAGTATCAGAACAGCAACAGGGCATTGTGGACAACAGAGCAGGTACATCATTGGCAGCACGTGAGAGGGCAGAATGCAGTATCAGAACAGCAACAGGGCATTGTTTACAACAGAGCAGGTACATCAGAGGCAGCACGTGAGAGGGCAGAATGCAGTATCAGAACAGCAACAGGGCATTGTGGACAACAGAGCAGGTACATCATTGGCAGCACGTGAGAGGGCACAATGCAGTATCAGAACAGCAACAGGGCATTGTGGACAACAGAGCAGGTACATCAGAGGCAGCACGTGAGAGGCAGAATGCAGTATCAGAACAGCAACAGGGCATTGTGGACAACAGAGCAGGTACATCAGAGGCAGCACGTGAGAGGGCAGAATGCAGTATCAGAACAGCAACAGGGCATTGTGGACAACAGAGCAGGTACATCAGAGGCAGCATGTGAGAGGGCACAATGCAGTATCAGAACAGCAACAGGGCATTGTGGACAACAGAGCAGGTACATCAGAGGCAGCACGTGAGAGGGCAGAATGCAGTATCAGAACAGCAACAGGGCATTGTGGACAACAGAGCAGGTACATCACTAGCAACACAAGTACGTGTTTCAAGCCACCAGTCCCAAGGACAACAACAGTGCAAGGCTGGTTACAATGGACAATGTACACACCATGTGAAAAGACATGTGAGTGAAGTGAACAGGACCTCACATCACAGAATCAGGTGGACTGCATGAACTACCTGCCTCGGACACACTGCCACCACCAGTAACATGAGTGTGAGACACAGCCACAGCTCGAGTGACTGATGCATGAGCCCCAGACACACTGCCAGCACCAGAAACCGGAGTGTGAGACACAGCCACAGCTCGAGTGACTGACACATGAGCCACAGACCCAGACACACTGCCAGCACCAGAAATAGGAGTGTGAGACACAGCCAGAGCTCGAGTGACTGACACATGAGCCACAGACCCAGACACACTGCCAGCACCAGAAACCGGAGTGTGAGACACAGCCACAGATGTAGTGACTGACACGTGAGCCACAGACCCAGACACACTGCCAGCACCAGAAACAGGAATGTGAGACACAGCCTCAGCTCTAGTGTCTTACACATGAGCCACAGACCCAGACACACTGCCAGCACCAGAAACAGGAGAGGGCACAACTGAGACAGTGCTACTACATGATGCATGACAGCAAATAACAGACACAGTGCCACTATCTGACACATGAGAGTCAACTGCATCTGCGCCACTGGTACCACTGAAATGATGAGCCACAGGGCTGAATGGGCCGGGAGGCAGGGTGGCTCTGGGAGCTGGGTATAGCTGTACTGGAGAGACATCGGGTTGTTCATGTGTCAATGGTGTGTGTCTACGTTTCTTAGGGATATGTGAGGGCACCCTGGACATGACAGGACTGGCAAGTGGTGCGGACTCAAATGAAATATCACCCACCAAAGGTGGAGCATCTGCTGCTGGGGGTCTGCTCTCTGGGGACATGCTGGAGCCTGCTTGTCGTTTGCTGTGTGCCTGCCTTCTGGCCTCTGCATCATGTGTAATGGGGGATGCAACAACAGGGTACTCCTTCTTCTGCTTCTGACGGCCCTGGATGGGAGTGGAGGTATGGGGGGACTCCACCGTGGACACATCTTTACTACGTTCCCTCAACAACATCAGCCGCAGTGCAGCCAGGGGTGATGTATGCCTGTCCTTGATGAGCTAGTGTCTATGGGAGAAGCCCTGTCCCTTGGATGTGCCTTGGTCGTAGGAGGGGTCCTGTCCCTGGAAGTTCCCTGTTCCCTGGGCGGTGCCCTGTCCCTAGGTGCAGACCTTTCCCTTGTACTGTATCTGTCTCTAGAAGCAACCTTGTCCCTGGGAGTGTCTCTTTTCTTGGAAGTTGCCCCTTCCCTTGTAGTGTCCTTGTCCTTGGGAGTGTCCCTGCTCTTGGGAGTTGCCCCTTCCTTTGTAGTGTCCTTGTCCTTGGGAGTGTCTCTTCTCTTGGGAGTTGCCCCTTCCTTTGTAGTGTCCTTGTCCTTGGGAGTGTCTCTTCTCTTGGGAGTTGCCCCTTCCTTTGTAGTGTCCTTGTCCTTGGGAGTGTCTCTTCTCCTGGGAGTTGCCCCTTCCTTTGTAGTGTCCTTGTCCTTGGGAGTGTCTCTTCTCTTGGGAGTTGCCCCTTCCTTTGTAGTGTCCTTGTCCTTGGGAGTGTCTCTTCTCTTGGGAGTTGCCTCTTCCTTTGTAGTGTCCTTGTCCTTGGGAGTGTCCCTGCTCTTTTGAGGTGGCCTTGCCTTTGTAGTGTCCTTGTCCCTGGGAGTGTCCCTGCTCTTAGGAGTTGAACCTTCCTTCGTGGTGTCCTCGGTAGTGTCCCTGGACTTGGGAGTTGCCCTTCTCTTGGGACTACCTTCTGTGGGGTATGCCTGTGTAGCATGTGAAGCCATTTCCACCCACACCCCTTGAGGATCCTGTGTGTCAACTCCAGTGTAGCTCACGTCGTCTTTGGTGCCAGATTTACCAGTCCTAGGGGATGGGGTCTGTGCTCTCCGTGCCCTGCCCTGCTGCCTGTTGCTGCTCCTAGTGCAATAACCTGTAAAATAGTCCTGCTCTGAGAAGTCACTCCCCCCTGAGACATCAAGTGGTGTGGATGGGGGTACAGAAGTAGCACCCTGTCTTTGCGACTGAACAATGGCAGAAGACACAGTCTTTGCCAATGACTGAACTGATCTGTGTAGACCAGCAACATCGCCAAGCATCCCCTCCATGAATGCCACCACCTGCCCCAACTTCCTATCGTGGTCTTGGAATGCATTGATCATGTTGGTCTGCCCTACACACAGCTGTCGCAGCAGATCAACAGCCTCTGCACAAAGTGCACTTTGTGTCTCAGGGGCAGGCTCAGCGGTGCCTGCACCGAAGGCAACTCTGCTCCCACTCCTCTGGCGAGCACGAGCAGTACATGTTGCATTGGGTGGCAGTGTGGGCCCTGTGTGCTGTGTCCCGACTGAAGGTGTCGATTGCCCACTCCCTGTCTGTGCCAACAGTGCGGACTCACCAACACTTTCTGAGGATGAGGGCGATGGTGTTTCCACATGTGAGTCCTCAGGGACGGTCCTGTCCCCCTCTCCGGCGCTGCCCTCTTCAGTGTCAGTCTGCGTGTGTGTGACCTCTGATCCTGAAGCATTGCCACCACTCATCTCCGTCGTCTGTGGGTCAGTGCCCTCTGCCGAAGCTGAAAAAGAGAGAAACGATGTGTGAGTAAGTGCCACACTCACGTACTTAAGGACAACTGATCTAGGATTCCATTACATACATAGTACATGTAGCACACATCTTGCACACGTCCCACCCCTACCAGTCATCCTCACATCAAAGAGCCGGTGTTGGCTGTCAAACATGTACATCACCCGAACATGGCAAGTGCCCGTAGATCTGCACATATGTCATGCCATGGGACTACAGACCTCAAGGGCATGTCCTGGAAACCTCAACTACTAAGCCAGTGGGCTGTCCACCTGGCGGACATGGATGCCAAAGCTTACTCCGCTAATGGCACCAGCATGGTATTCCAGCTAAACATACGCACCACGGAAGCCACTACTGTGTCTGGGCACCAATACATGCTTTGCTGGCCCAAGTCACAAACACATACATTCTGCTTACCGCTAGTTTGCTGTGGATCCCCACTCAGCCGGGCGGACAGGTAAGGATGCGTCACAGCAATGATACGGTGCATAAGAGGGGTCATGGTGCGGCGGGCCAGACCTGTAGATCTTGGAATCATCCCCAGTGTCATCTCCGCCACATTCTTGCTAAGCCTGGAAATGTAGTCCCAGCGCTTGTGGCAGTGTGTGTGTTGTCTATTGCACCCCCCCCACTGCCCGTACATCACGTGCCATGGTCCTCCACACGGCCTTGCGAAGGTGCAGCTTTACCTACCATGATGGGAGACAAGAGGGTAACGTAAGTGGACAGTATGACATGCACAAACATCGTAGTAACACGTTTCTACATGCAGCCATGCTCAGCACTACACATGTGAAGGTCCCACAGCACACCACCAGGCTTGCAGAAGACAGGAGCCACTGAACACCTCATGGCCAACAACATGTACACCACTGTACTTACCACCTGTCCGGGTGCACCGTAGAGCCGTTGGTAGTTGCTAAGCACACCGTCCACAAGGACATCCAGCTCCGCTGCGGTGAAGGGACGAGACCGGCTCTCTTGCACTCCCTGCATGGCAAGGTCCTGGACTGTGGCACAGCAGCAGCAGCCGTTGGTCAGCTCAGCAGCAGAAAGTCGAGGTGATGGTCACAGGCAGCACTGGATCAAAGCAGTGAATGTGTGCTTGTGAAAGTCACACATATATAGGGCCCAGAGCCCATGTCAGTGGCACTCGTCACCAGCTATTGGTTCCCCCTGGATGCCTCATACGAAAAGGGCCAATGACAGGCCCTGGTGTGGCGGTGCACTGTTTCCGCCATTGTCGATGGCGCATACGCGCTCCGCGGTACCTCTTCCCATTGGCTGCCTGTGCATGTGTCGTCACGGACACACATCGGCAACCGCAAGTGCGCACTTCGGCGCTGTTGGATGTTTTGCAACAATGTTCAATCAGTGGTGCCACCATGGCGGGGCACGCCTTCTGTGGGGGTGGTGCAGGCCAACACATACTTGTGAGTATGGAAATCAAAATGGCAGTTCATGACCCCCCTTACAGTCACATTGCATCATCCACCGTAGACCGACCCTCCCAGCGCGGTCACCCACCGCCGTCCCAGCCTGGTCACCCACTGCCGGGCCAGGCCGGTCACCCACCGCCGGGCCAGGCCCGTCACCCACCGCCGTCCCAGGCCCATCACCCACCGCCGTCCCAGGCCCGTCACCCACCGCCGTCCCAGGCCTGTCACCCACCGCCGGGCCAGGCCCGTCACCCACCATCGTCCCAGGCCCGTCACCCACCGCCGGGCCAGGCCCGTCACCCACCGCCGTCCCAGGCCCGTCACCCACCGCCGTCCCAGGCCCGTCACCCACCGCCGGGCCAGGCCAGTCAACACCCGGCGGTGGGTGACGGGCCTGGCCCGGCGGTGGGTGATGGGCCTGGGACGGCGGTGGGTGATGGGCCTGGCCCGGCGGTGGGTGACCGGCCTGGCCCGGCAGTGGGTGACCGGGCTGGGACAGCGGTGGGTGACCGCGCTGGGAGGGTCGGTCTACGGTGGATGATGCAATGTGACTGTAAGGGGGTCATGAACTGCCATTTTGATTTCCATACTCACAAGTATGTGTTGGCCTGCACCACCCCCACGGAAGGCGTGCCCCGCCATGGTGGCGCCACTGATTGAACATTGTTGCAACACATCCAACCGTCGCGGAAGTGCGCACTTGCGGTTGCCGATGTGTGTCCGTGACGGCACGTGCACAGGCAGCCAATGGGAAGAGGAACTGCGGGGCGCGTATGCGCCATCGACAATGGCGGAAGCCGTGCACCGCCATGTCGACGCCACTGATTGTATATTTACAAATGCAGCACCGTCGTGGTAGTACGCACATGCGTTATGAGGGGTGTGAACGTGATGGCAAAACAGCATATGTCATGCACTATATCATGTGTGTTCACACTATGGCCATTGATGTGCGCCAAATTTGCTTCACATGTGCATGTCTACGTGTCGACCTCTTGTATTACCGTACACACGTTTCAACTCATACACATCTACACACTACATCAAGGCTGTCTGGCCACATTCAGGATCTGTTATGTGTGTGTGGTTTGTGCGTGCAAGTAACAATGGTGGGGGTACACATGTATTCAGTGTATGCGTATGTGTGTTGCCTCTTGTGTAACCATGCATGTAATGTGAGGATGCTCACCATTGTAGGAGTGGTAATTGGTGCATGATGATGTGGAGTGTGTGTAGCATTATTGTATTGTGTGTGCACGTGCATGTGTGTCTGTGATGACGCTTGTCCACATTAGGGTCATTAGGCATGTCTTGTTGGCAGTTCTTTTGACGTGTGAGTACGTTACATTGTACATGTTGGCACACATCATGTTGTTAGTGGCTGCACATTGTTTGCATGCTACTCTGTATTGTAGGTAAATGCAGACATGTCACACATATGATATTTGTTGTCGACTCATTTTGATTGTGTTGGCCTACATGTGATAGAGTTGCACAGCTATTCGTTGTTGGTTAATTGACATTAAGCATGGGCGGATCTAGCGGATCTCGCGTACGCGAATTTGCGGATTCGCAATCCGCAAAATCCGCGAACTCTCGCGGATTAGCGGATTTTTCCATTTTTTTTTGTTGGCGAGGATTTGTGGACCATTTCGCAATTGCGAACTTACTTTTCGGCTCGCAACGGCCGCGACTATGTTGTTTCTACGTCTGGTTTATCATCACAGGTTCACAGCACCCTCTGTTTCACCACTGCCACCCTCTGGTACACCCATGCCACCCTCTGGTACATCCTGACTGCCACCCATTAGGTTTGTTTATCACTGTAGAATATGGGGGTGAAAAAAAGCAAGCACACCGCCCTGCTTCAACTGCCATGAATTAATTTGGGGTTGATTAATGTGTCACTTATTTTTAAACTTCCAGTCTGGCTGGCACCTGCTTCCTTCCTTATCTGTAATTTGCTTTCTGTTGCAGTGAAAGCAAGCACACCTGCCCTTCTTCAACTGCCATGAATTAATTAGGGGGGATTAATGTGTCAGTAATTTTGAAACTTCCAGTCTGGCTGGCACCTGCTTCCTTCCTTATCTGTAATTTGCTTTCTGTTGCAGTGCAATTTTTTTTCACAGGACCTTTATGGTCTACTTGTAGCTATTATATGAGCCTGCTGTTTGGGTCATAGCAGGGTCATGGAATAGTTGCAAATAGGCAACTGAACTCTGGAGGGGCCCCTCAGGAAGCACTAGAGTGAATGGTTACTAATGTTAAGTTTGAACTTTTGCACCTGCTGATTGCTTTCAGTTTAGCAAAAATCGTTTTTCTGCAATTTCGCGTCATTTGCGGGGCGCGAATCCGTGCAAGATCGATTTCGGAAGCCGCGAATGCGAGCGAATACACTTTTTTTTTTGCGGCGTGTATGTTCGCGTGATTTTTTTCGTGTTCGCAAGGCGCTTGTAGCTATACGTTTGCGAAGTTACCCTAGCGGTCGTACACGGGCGCAGCCATCTTGTTTGCGTGACGTAATTCCGTTTCCGGCTGCTATGTGTAATCTCGCAAAGTGTGCTGCTCGCTAGTACAATTTCGCACGTGCTCGCGAGGAAAATCTCGCACGAACTTACCCACGCGGTCGTGACTGGGCGCGGCCATCTTGTTTCTCATTCATTGCTATGGTTCTGGGCATGCTTTCTGTATCCTCTCTGAATCTCTTCCATCCTTTGCTTTTTTTGAAGTTTATTTGATCTATTTTACTTATTATCTATCCCTCTATTTTTCTAGCTCTATATTTTTGTGTTTTCTGCTACTTTTTGTTAATTTTAAACTACTTTTTTAAACTCTTTTATTTTCTTCTTCCCTATTCTATTTCTTCTTTATTATTTAACTCATTTCTGCCCAGACTATGGTAAAGGGAGCCGGGAAGCACCCTGAGAAGGGGAAGGGTCCCGCACCCCGTGCCCGGCTCCCGTGCGGGCGTTTGAGGGGGAAGCAAGTGATGCCACGGGAGATCTTTAGCGCGGAGGAGGTGGCCGCACTCATCTTCCACGTCCAGCGCCGCCTCCCCAAGACGATCCTGGGAGGCGGCAAGATCGCAACCGGCTATGGCATCCGGGAGCGCCGGAAGCGGTGGGAGAAGGTGTGCCGGGCCATGTTTAAGCTCTCTGGGGTCCGGCGCACCTATAACCAGGCCACCCACCGCTGGACGGATGTCATGGACCGGGAACGGGACTTGCTGGACGCGCTCGGCGTAGAGGTCCCCGGGCTTGGTGAGTAGTAGTAGCCATTTCTAGCTATTTCATCACTAATCTGTTTTATCCGGCTCTGTTATTTGCAAATGTTTGTTCTTTACCAAGAGCAATAATGCTGCCGATTACATTAGGTAAATTATATTTCAAAATCTTCTATGCATTTCAGGTGCACTGCTCTCCTTCTGCTCTCCTTCTCAGTAGCCTTGCTTGCTACTATGCCTATTTGTTTTGTATTTTGTGTTCATTTCATTGGCCTGAGAAAAGTGTAGTGTAACGAACTGCGTAATGCTAGACACTAAGGGTCATATTTTCAATTACCGGCGCTTCCCTGCAAAGTAGCAGGGATGCGGCAGTAATTGTGCGCCATGCCACCACCACCCATTGGCCCAAAATGTCACAGAAGCCTTACGCATCTGTGGCATAAAGGCGGCGCATTGCTGGAGTTGCGTGCCAACGATGGCGCAGCTCCAGCAATGCTCTGGGGTGCCCTATCTCCCCAATGCTGCATCAAGCCGTACGTCGGCTTCAAGCAGGCGCAGGGTTTGAGTCACGCATCATTGTCCTAAAAGTGACTGATTGACATCTTGTACATTTCCCTCACCCACTTCTAGGATTCGTTCCTGCGCAGGAACGCCCTCCCTTGCGCCGGAACGCCCCCTGATGGTGCAGGGCTTTACAACGTGATGCATCTCCCATATGCGTTTTTTTTTAATATATACGTCGCACCATGGCGACTCTTTTGTTCTGCCGCTGCGTCACAAAAGTCACGCAACAATGGAGGAAAATGAGCCGCAAGGGACTTCTAAATCAGCCCCAACAGACTGAAGTCCAGTCCTTCCTTTAGACACATGGCTATAAGAAGAAATAGTGGTGGTGGTCGGTGGATTGATAGTTTGAGTATTCACTGATCTGCAAGCAGGATGGACTTTGTCTGTCACTTTGCGTGCTGCGGACTGCTGCCTGCCAGGCCTAGGCAAACCTTTTTAGTAGTCTGTTTATTGAGTTACATAGGAACTTTGAAAGTCAACGGTCCGCAAATCAGGCAATACGATTAACGTAGTATACCACATGAGATAGGTCAATATATCCCGTGGAATAGTTGTCTATCTATTTGCTATTTCTCAAAAATATTTTGTTATAGTTCTTTTGAAATGTTTGATTTGGTTGACAAATCTCATCCATGTTTTCTGGTCTTTCTTTCTTTCATGTTGTACATCAGCTCCCCCCAAGGGCAAGAGGACACAGGAGGAGGGTGCTGTTCAGGAGGATGCAGGCCAGGATCGGGCAGGCGAGGACTCCTTTGCTGGCCCCAGTAAGTTTTAATTTTAATAAAGAGTACCTATTTTTTCCTAGCGTTCCTCATTCGATTTTTTCTAAATCGTCTTTGATCTTCTTGTAGACTGGATCTAAATTCTTATCCTGCCTCGACTATGACTCCCTGTGGTATTACTAGATTATTCTTATTAGTCTGTGTGTGTAGCTACCTAAGATTGCACATTTGGCAATTCCATTGGACTCCCATTCTAGTCAGCAATAGCTCTATGCACTGAGTGCAGTCCTCTGGGATTGTCCATAATGTCTTTTCAAGTCTTCTAAATGTTTATGCTTTGACAATTGCCAACAATAAAAAGGTGAATGACCACCAAGAAAGAATAAGATACTACTTTACTTTTGTTTTGGATAGGAGGACAATCCATTCTACTACTGTTGCAGGGACAAATCTGCACAAACCGAACTATGAACACTAAATAGTGCATTGTTTATCAATTATAATAGGCGCAGGTAGACTTTCTTTCCACATACCTCAGTGATATCAGACTTTGAAGAACCCCCAATCTCCTTACTGACTAGATAGTGTGGCAGAGTCATTTAGCTCCCTAAGTCACCGATGATTGATCCCCAATGATCATTAGATTATCCTACGCAGGGCAAGAGTACGGAGTCACAGTCAAGAAGTGTCAGAGGCACTCATGCTTGCAAAAATTCCAAAACCTTTAGCTAATCCACTCTAGTCTGGAGGACCAAAAACCACAGAGTCTATTTAAGTTTAAAAGCTTTATTAAAACTAAACACATTTATTAAAATCAACTTTGTCATAAAAGTAACCGTTTACCTGAAAATGGAAAAGTGCTTAGTGCTAACGATTAATTTGACACATTTCTTGTGGTCGAGCTGAGCTCTCACCTGGTTTGAACTTGAGCTTGACCCTGATCGTGTTCTTAGAAGTCAAGCTTCTGTTAGGAGAAAAAGTGTTGTGTGTTAAAAATAAAAAGCAAGCATTCATCAGTTGTGCCAAAAAGTGCAGCAAGACAACAGCCTTCCCTGGAAAAAGGGACATTTTTACTGGAGAGTATACAGTTACAAATTATTACATTGTATTTCGTTTTTTTTAACTTTCTTTATTCCTCCTAGACCAAATATTATACAGTAGTGAGTGGTGTATTCTAACATTCTAAAAATTTACTTTGTAGGTGGAACATCTGGTGGCGGGGCCAGCGCGGAGGTGGTGGATGAGGAGGACAACACTTCTGGGGAGGAGGCGATGCGAGTGCCGGACGACACCGATGTGCCTGTGAGGGTTGACTCGGTGGTGGCGGGCACAGGTAAGCTATATATTCGAAAAGCGAAAGAAGGGTGCAAGTAAGTGTGGAAGGACGAGAAATTTTATGATGGCTGGCAAAGAAGAATGATATGTGTTTGCTTGGCCCCCGAGGTCGCTGGGAAGGAAAGAATATGGTATGGTGCATGGCTGGGTCAATGATGAAGCAAGGATGGGTGGAAGGACAACAGCCTGGGTGGGTGAAACATAAACTGTATGTGTGCATATACTTTGAATGGATGGATGCCTGGAGCATGGTATTATCTGACTCTTAGATAGCACATGTGTATCTAGAGAGAGTAGATTGTCACTGGATGAACTAAGTGTTACCTTGAAGAGCATGTAACACCGCACCCGCACGTCCGTTCCAGTGTAGGGAAGGCAAGGAAAAGAAATTGTAAATTTGTCCAATACTACCATGAATAGTAGCAATAGTTTGTATTGCAACTGCAAGCACAGCATATATCCGGTTATTACGGTGGACACTCCGTACCTCTCTTAATAACTTTAGTTTAGTAGTAGTACGTCATTCATGTGTGGGTGTATCACTGTTCACTCAATAATAAGCAAAGCACCTAAAGTCATCCCATATGTCATCAAATACATCCCATGTGAAGTGATAGATAATCTAATTATTTAGCTTCTTTATTTTCCTTTTCTAGTACTCATTTGCACTGTAGGGTGAAAGGTAAATTAATTAAGCAGTAGCCCTCGTAACCGAGTATTCTCAGTGCCCCCCGTAATAGAAAAGTAATAGCTTCACCACCTGCATGTACTGGACCGGTACAGTAACGCAAGTCTGTCTCACTCATCATGGTGTGCGTCTGTTTTTCTCGGGTGCAAGTTCACTGCGCTGGCATTCTGCCGGCTTGCATAAGATAACGTACCAATTTTCCAAAACAAGAGAGAAGAAGAAGAATAAGACTGGTGTACTGTCATAGTCGACTGTAATGGAAGTCCATAGTGGTCGTAGAATTTGTTCATTAAACTACCACTAATGTTAAAGCAAGGATGCAGAAGTGGGAGGTTAGATAGATACTGTCCTCAATAGTTATGTACTGTGCTTTCAATTTGCTACTTGTACTGTGACACAACTTTCGGCTCAATCACTTTGTGTTATTAATGTTAAGGAGCATTGGTTACAGACTATGTCTTTCTTTCTTCATATAGTTGCTCCTTCCAAATCGACATCACGGAGGGAGCAGGCTCGAATGGCCCGGCAACGGAGGCTGGATGCCACTGTCGCGGAATATCGGCGGCTGGTGGCCCTGGAGGAGTCGGAGGACACGCAGTCGACCGGTGCAACCACAACATCCTCGACTGGGACAGCTGCATCCTCCTCCGTGACCCCACGGGCTGCCAGCCAGCGCAGTGCTCCAGCGGTACGGAGCCGGGCTAACAAAGCCAACCGCCACCGCCAAGCAGCAAAAAGACCAGCTGCCCCCCACAGGAGCTGCAAGGCACGCCAGCGCCGCCTAGGAGTGAGAATGTCCTACCTGGAGCAGGAGGTCCATAGGTACAAGAACTTGGTGGAGGGCCTCCGCTTCGAGCATGCCACCCTCCACAAGGAGTATGATGCCCTGGCCGCAAAATTCACCAGCACCCTCCAGTAGTGGAGTGTCCCTTGCCCTTTTTTTAGAGACTTTTGGGGGGTGGGATTTGGGAGTTGGGTGCTTTTTGGGACTTTTCAAAGACAATCGTTGGGGTTAGGGAGGGTCTTGAGGGAGATTATTTTGTTAGGGCTACATAAATATACTTTTTTAAACTTTATCTGACCATACCTGTTTTTTACTGCTTTTCAGTCTGGTGGGTGGGGGTGTAACAGTAAGTTTGTTTTCCTGAAGAGTCCTAGGACTTTAGTAGTACTACCGTCAATCTCTCGTCTAGTCCTAATACTCCATTATACTACCTCCCACCAAACGCTTATCTTACCTGTAATTTGTGTTAGAAATTAGGGCTAGGCCCAGGGCTGGCTCCACGTGAAATGGGGATTAAGGTTGGCAATCCTGGGCGGATGAAATTTCCTCATTGCAGTGGTACTAGTGGTGTGACACAGTGGCAGTTGCATGCCTATGGAAAAAAAGAAAACGAAACCTGGTTTGTCCTTACTGTAGCATTACAACGGTTACGGTACGCTCGAGAATATAGCAGGTGACAGTACACTAGAACAGTGCCACAATATAGCCTAACAAATGGTAAAGTATTGCAAGTATAACTAGTACTTGCGTTGAATTTATTTGACATTGGCTCCTACTACTACAAGAAATAGTACTGAAGCTGAGTAAGTCTAGAATATATCCTCGTATTCCTTCACCAGCCTGTTGCTATGACCTTATCCTCCCCAGCAAGTGTGTGGAATTATTGATGTCATTTAGTCAGACATCAAGCAAAACTACACAACCCGGGGGAAGAGGGTTAGGGTTTGGAAAATGGATGGGAATGGGGGTTTCTTTTTGGGTAGGTTTTGTTGAGAGAAGAAAAAAAAAGCACAGCATGGACAAACAATAATTGAAGATAAAGAAATCTTTGGGTACAAACTAAAGCTAACCACATGCAGTCACACTCATAGAAGAAAACAATGGATACTGTATCTGTATTCTGTATGTTGTTGGAGTTGTCCTGTTGAATTTGGTAAGTAAGTTGCATGCAGCAAACAATTCCTCTTATTAGCGGCACTCCTCCATTCCAGCTGACGCTTCGTCCATCAATGTTGGTGACCACTGACAGAAGACACCCTGTCCACTGCCTGCCTGGCGGATGTTGACTGAAACCCGGCCTGTAATTATTGAACGGAAAACAGGAAGTGCTATTACAATACCACTGATAAATAAATATAAGGTATGTACGCTGTGTGGTGCAAAAAGTCACACTTTGATTTCCCTAATAGACAGTACAATATTTTTGAAATTGCGTACTCTGTCTGAGTCACCTTTTTAAGGATAAATAAGTATGGCCAAAATATTACAGTGGATCTTTCCCCTCAAGGTAGGTGTACTGTAAACTGTGTTTTAGAACAAAATTTGACCTTCCCAGCAATGCTCCCACCAAGACCCTTACTAAAGCCAGTCGCAAATGTAGAAGACCCCCAATCAGATCTCAAAAAACGAGGCCTAGCAGAAAAATGGTGACAAAACGTACTTTAAAAGTAAAAGTAGGCCCAAATACACCCTTACCCACCGTGGATTGTATTCAAACCACTTGCAAGCAAGCAAAGGTATCCATAGCCAGCATCGCTCCAAGAGTGCTCTAAAACCCCAGAACTGAGTTGCAATAGAACACCCCGAAACACATGCAATCCTGCTGCTAGGGCTAACCCTAACGAACCCTAAGTTACAAAAAGTGCCAAAAGTTTTTGCCTTATGGATTTTGTCCAAAACACTTCTATCCGGTATTAGACCTTCATAGGAATGCCCCAAGACCCGCCAACCCACCCGCAAAAAAGCACGCGACAACACCCCCAAACAGCCAAAAAGCAAAATCTCATACTTACAATATCTCTCGGCTATCGGTCCAAACGCGCTGTGCAGCTAGGTCATCATCATCATAACTCCTGTTTTCCACCACGGATTTCCGGAAAAGGAAATGCAATCAAGATTAGACTGTCGCAGCAGTGCTTCGACAGAGACCCCGCAACCCACCCACAAACACCAGGAAGCCCCCCAAAACGCTACATTGAGCAAGATGTCAGAAGAAATAGCAAAAAAAAGGCTTTTCCTTATGGATTTTATCCAAAACACTTCTATCCGGTATTAGACCTTCCCAGGAATGCCCCAAGACCCGCCAACCCACCCGCAAAAAAGCACGCGACAACACCCCCAAACAGCCAAAAAGCTAAATCTCATACTTACAATATCTCTCGGCCTTTGGTCCAAACGCGCTGTGCAGCTAGGTCATCATCATCATAACTCCTGTTTTCCACCACGGATTTCCTGAAAAGGAAATGCAATCAAGATTAGACTGTCGCAGCAGTGCTTCGACAGAGACCCCGCAACCCACCCACAAACACCAGGAAGCCCCCCAAAACGCTACATTGAGCAAGATGTCAGAAGAAATAGCAAAAAAAAGGCTTTTCCTTCTGGATTTTGTCCAAACCACTTCTATCCGGTATTAGACCTTCACAGGAATGCCCCAAGAGACCCGCCAACCCACCCGCAAAAAAGCACGCGACAACACCCCCAAACAGCCAAAAAGCAAAATCTCATACTTACAATATCTCTCGGCCTTCGGTCCAAACGCGCTGTGCAGCTAGGTCATCATCATCATAACTCCTGTTTTCCACCACGGATTTCCTGAAAAGGAAATGCAATCAAGATTAGACTGTCGCAGCAGTGCTTCGACAGAGACCCCGCAACCCACCCACAAACACCAGGAAGCCCCCCAAAACGCTACATTGAGCAAGATGTCAGAAGAAATAGCAAAAAAAAGGCTTTTCCTTATGGATTTTATCCAAAACACTTCTATCCGGTATTAGACCTTCACAGGAATGCCCCAAGAGACCCGCCAACCCACCTGCAAAAAAGCACGCGACAACACCCCCAAACAGCCAAAAAGCAAAATCTCATACTTACAATATCTCTCGGCCTTCGGTCCAAACGCGCTGTGCAGCTAGGTCATCATCATCATAACTCCTGTTTTCCACCACGGATTTCCTGAAAAGGAAATGCAATCAAGATTAGACTGTCGCAGCAGTGCTTCGACAGAGACCCCGCAACCCACCCACAAACACCAGGAAGCCCCCCAAAACGCTACATTGAGCAAGATGTCAGAAGAAATAGCAAAAAAAAGGCTTTTCCTTATGGATTTTATCCAAAACACTTCTATCCGGTATTAGACCTTCCCAGGAATGCCCCAAGACCCGCCAACCCACCCGCAAAAAAGCACGCGACAACACCCCCAAACAGCCAAAAAGCTAAATCTCATACTTACAATATCTCTCGGCCTTTGGTCCAAACGCGCTGTGCAGCTAGGTCATCATCATCATAACTCCTGTTTTCCACCACGGATTTCCTGAAAAGGAAATGCAATCAAGATTAGACTGTCGCAGCAGTGCTTCGACAGAGACCCCGCAACCCACCCACAAACACCAGGAAGCCCCCCAAAACGCTACATTGAGCAAGATGTCAGAAGAAATAGCAAAAAAAAGGCTTTTCCTTCTGGATTTTGTCCAAACCACTTCTATCCGGTATTAGACCTTCACAGGAATGCCCCAAGAGACCCGCCAACCCACCCGCAAAAAAGCACGCGACAACACCCCCAAACAGCCAAAAAGCAAAATCTCATACTTACAATATCTCTCGGCCTTCGGTCCAAACGCGCTGTGCAGCTAGGTCATCATCATCATAACTCCTGTTTTCCACCACGGATTTCCTGAAAAGGAAATGCAATCAAGATTAGACTGTCGCAGCAGTGCTTCGACAGAGACCCCGCAACCCACCCACAAACACCAGGAAGCCCCCCAAAACGCTACATTGAGCAAGATGTCAGAAGAAATAGCAAAAAAAAGGCTTTTCCTTATGGATTTTATCCAAAACACTTCTATCCGGTATTAGACCTTCCCAGGAATGCCCCAAGACCCGCCAACCCACCCGCAAAAAAGCACGCGACAACACCCCCAAACAGCCAAAAAGCTAAATCTCATACTTGCAATATCTCTCGGCCTTTGGTCCAAACGCGCTGTGCAGCTAGGTCATCATCATCATAACTCCTGTTTTCCACCACGGATTTCCTGAAAAGGAAATGCAATCAAGATTAGACTGTCGCAGCAGTGCTTCGACAGAGACCCCGCAACCCACCCACAAACACCAGGAAGCCCCCCAAAACGCTACATTGAGCAAGATGTCAGAAGAAATAGCAAAAAAAAGGCTTTTCCTTCTGGATTTTGTCCAAACCACTTCTATCCGGTATTAGACCTTCACAGGAATGCCCCAAGAGACCCGCCAACCCACCCGCAAAAAAGCACGCGACAACACCCCCAAACAGCCAAAAAGCAAAATCTCATACTTACAATATCTCTCGGCCTTCGGTCCAAACGCGCTGTGCAGCTAGGTCATCATCATCATAACTCCTGTTTTCCACCACGGATTTCCTGAAAAGGAAATGCAATCAAGATTAGACTGTCGCAGCAGTGCTTCGACAGAGACCCCGCAACCCACCCACAAACACCAGGAAGCCCCCCAAAACGCTACATTGAGCAAGATGTCAGAAGAAATAGCAAAAAAAAGGCTTTTCCTTATGGATTTTATCCAAAACACTTCTATCCGGTATTAGACCTTCCCAGGAATGCCCCAAGACCCGCCAACCCACCCGCAAAAAAGCACGCGACAACACCCCCAAACAGCCAAAAAGCAAAATCTCATACTTACAATATCTCTCGGCCTTCGGTCCAAACGCGCTGTGCAGCTAGGTCATCATCATCATAACTCCTGTTTTCCACCACGGATTTCCTGAAAAGGAAATGCAATCAAGATTAGACTGTCGCAGCAGTGCTTCGACAGAGACCCCGCAACCCACCCACAAACACCAGGAAGCCCCCCAAAACACTACATTGAGCAAGATGTCAGAAGAAATAGCAAAAAAAAGGCTTTTCCTTATGGATTTTGTCCAAACCACTTCTATCCGGTATTAGACCTTCACAGGAATGCCCCAAGAGACCCGCCAACCCACCCGCAAAAAAGCACGCGACAACACCCCCAAACAGCCAAAAAGCAAAATCTCATACTTACAATATCTCTCGGCCTTTGGTCCAAACGCGCTGTGCAGCTAGGTCATCATCATCATAACTCCTGTTTTCCACCACGGATTTCCTGAAAAGGAAATCCAATCAAGATTAGACTGTTATGTTATGTTATGTTATGTTACAATGGTTTTTGTAGAGCGCACGGCTACTCAAAAAGAGTGTCCCGGCGCTTTTAATTGAAGAAGGCTGCAGTAAACTAACATAACACATTAAAAGAGAAAAGACACAGAAAAGGGAAAAACAGAAAACCAAAAATGCCTACTGGGTAAACAGCCAGGTCTTAAGGTCCTTTCTAAAAGCCAATAGGCCAGTGGCTCCCCGAAGGGAGAGGGGCAAAGAATTCCATAATTGGGGCGCCAGTAATCCAAAGGAGCGACCTCCCAAACGCGCTCTCTTCACTCGTGGAACAGTAGCCAGAAATAAAGATTCTGACCTCAGAGAGCGAGCTGGTTGGTAAAAAGTAAGTCTCCTCTGGAGATACTTCGCTCCCGTCGCATGAAGGGCCTTGTATGTCAGAGTCAGAGCCTTAAAGGCGATCCGCTTACGGATTGGGAGCCAGTGCAAAGTCTGGAGCAAGCCCGCAGCACTGGTACGTCTGTTCACTCCGTAGATCGCTCTTGCCGCGGCATTCTGCACAACTTGTAGCCGCTGTAACAGGTACTCTGGCAGGCCCAGGTATAGAACGTTGGAATAATCCAGCCTGGAGCCTATCAGGGCCTGTACAGTCAGCTTCCTGTGCTCCTCCGATAACAGGGGAAGAAACCTCCGAAGCATCCTGAGGAGGCCGAAACACATGCCCGACACCCCCAGAATCTGGGCCTTCATTGTCAGCCCCGTGTCCATCTTAACACCCAAGTTCTTAGCCATTTGGGATGAACACGTTGGGGGGAACATGTCGACAGGGCACCAGGCCTGCCAGTCTGGCTCCCTGTCGCACCCAAAGAAGAGTATCTCGGACTTGTCGGAATTGCACTTGAGGCTGTGCAGTTGGAACCATTGAAACACAGCCCCAAGGCAATCCCGGATACTCTCCCCCTCAAAATCTCCTCCTCTCTTACACGAGAAGAGGAGCTGGGTATCGTCGGCATAGGATACGATCCGGGCCCCAAACGACTCCGCCAACGCTGCCAAAGGGGTCATGAAGATATTAAAAAGGGTCGGGCTCAAAATAGAGCCCTGAGTGACCCCGACTCCCAAAGGCGGCATCACGGCGGAGTCTGGCGAGGCCCAGACCGTTTGCCGGCGGCCAGCTAAAAAGGAGGAAAACCAGCTGAACACCGTTCCCCGAAGTCCTATCTCATGGAGTCTTGTGAGAAGACCATCATGGGGAACGGTGTCGAAGGCCGCCGACAAATCCAACATCACCAGCATGGCTTTGCCCCCTGAATCCAATATCTCCTTGATTGTTTCGGAGACCTCGAGGAGCGCAGTCTCAGTGCTAAGATTGGGGCAAAAACCTGACTGGGTGGCATGCAGAATCTCGTTCGCCTCTAGAAAATTGGAGAGCACCGTCTGCACGTGCTTTTCAACAATTTTCGTAAGAGCCGGCAGCAGAGAGATAGGCCGATAGTTAGTAAGGGCCTTAGGGTCCAAGCCAGGCTTCTTAAGCAGCGGGATGACCAGCACTGCTTCGACAGAGACCCCGCAACCCACCCACAAACACCAGGAAGCCCCCCAAAACGCTACATTGAGCAAGATGTCAGAAGAAATAGCAAAAAAAAGGCTTTTCCTTATGGATTTTATCCAAAACACTTCTATCCGGTATTAGACCTTCCCAGGAATGCCCCAAGACCCGCCAACCCACCCGCAAAAAAGCACGCGACAACACCCCCAAACAGCCAAAAAGCAAAATCTCATACTTACAATATCTCTCGGCCTTCGGTCCAAACGCGCTGTGCAGCTAGGTCATCATCATCATAACTCCTGTTTTCCACCACGGATTTCCTGAAAAGCAAATGCAATCAAGATTAGACTGTCGCAGCAGTGCTCCCAGACCCCAAAACTCACCCACAAACACCCGGAACCCCGCCAAAGAGCACCTCAAAGGCAAGCAAGTCAGCAAAAACGGCAAGAAATTTCCGCCTCATATTTGGTCCTAAACACTTTTATCCGTTATTAGAGCTTCACAGCAATGGGCCCAGAGCCGTCAACTCACCCGCAAAGAAGTAGAACACCCCCACAAGTGCTGAGTCTTTCTTCATTGGGCGTAATCCAGCCCTCTGCTTTGAGGGAAATAGGAGGAGGAGGATAGAGGAGCATGTTCTTCTGAACTTGTGAACCTGAGGAATGTAGACTGCGGCACCTTCAAATCAATAAGCAAACAAGTGAAGACAGTTCTGCTGATGGGCTTGTTTTTGGGATTAGGTGATTAAAGTTTGAATTAAATTAACTGTGCAAAACAAAGAAAGACAGACACACAGGAATAAAAGTGAATAAGGACGAAAAAGAAAGTTATTGATTCATTGTCTCATTTTCAGGGCTCGGTGTCAGGGAATAAGAAGAAGATTTCGTCATCATACTCTTCGAATTCACGCAGGATGAGGTCAGTGTCACCGAACAGAGAACAAATCCCCTCATCTACATTGCCGTCCTCCTCGTCTTCATGCGGCGTGCTTTCTCGTACTTTGTAATCTGGTGGTATGAGGTACTGATTCATCTTGATCATTGTCAGCCGCTCCACATTTTTGGGCGAGAGGCGGCTCCGTTTGGGGGTTACAATGCCACCAGCAGCACTGAAAACACGTTCAGAAGACAACTTGCGAGTGGGCAAGACAAATAGTTTATAGCCAGGTTGGAGAGCTGTGGCCACAATTGTTTTTTCCCATGCCAATACTGCAATGGCTCATCATTAAGAAAGACCTCTGTTGAGTCATTCAGATAGTCCTGCACCATCGACTCAAGGTCCCCAACGGTTCCTCCACTTTGCTTACTTTTTGCTGTGCCTGTGACATTTTTTCGAGAACCATACCCAAGCAAAGTTAGCCAATCCTCTACAGCAGCCACTGTTACTGTTGTGTGTGGTGCAGATGATCCGGTTGCCGGTGTCTTTAACGGCTGAGAGGTCACTTGTGCCACAGCCACAGGTGCAGAAGTGGATTCTTTTGAATGGGGATGGCCTGCTGATGCTGATGCTGATGTACTGCCTTCTCCTTCAATATCCTGCCGTTCTTTTTCAAACCTCTTGGCTGACCAGCCTAGCCAACGCTTGTACTTTTTAACATCTTCATCAGCAAAAGGAAAGAATGCTTGGCCTGCCAGCGCCTTTTTGTAGCGTGGATCCAGAATAGTAGCACAAATGTAATGCTGTTCTGAGTTGATCTTTTTAAGACGTTCATCACCATGTAGGCGCTCTAATAATTTCTCCGACAAAAGAAAAGGGTCTTTGTTTTTTTCATCTTTTACTAACTCAGAAGACACCGCCTTCAGTTGGTGCTCCAGCATGCACAACAATGGGATAGCTTGTCCCAAATTACAGTCCTCCTGGCTGACTGCACGCGTGACGAACTCAAAAGGACGAAGCATGTCTGTCAGGCTTTTAACTATGTCCCATTGCGCCGCACCCATCCGCAGGTCCTTCTGAGCTGTACCCTCTGTTAAGAAATAGTGATCGAGTACCGTATACTGCTCATACAGACGCTCAAGCATGTAGAAGGTTGAGTTCCAACGTGTTGCCACCTCCTGGATGAGTGCTTTCACTGGCATTCGACGTTCAAGTAGCAGCCTCCTCAGATGCTTCCGGGCCTTAAAAGAATGGCTGAAATGGTTGCACATTTTGCGGCAGGTGGCCATTACCTCGAACGCTGTACTGTCTCTATCACTCAGGAATTTTTGAACTACCAGGTTGATACAGTGCGCCAAACACGGCACTCTGAAATATGCACCCATCGCCATGGCCTTAACTACATTGGCGCCATTATCCGTGGAAACATAACCAATCTGGCGTTTTTTTGGGGACAGCCAGTGAAAGACCTTTTTGTTAAACTCGTCCAAAATGTTTTCTGCTGTGTGACTTTTCTCCAAGCCAAACATGGCTAGTGTTGCATGTTTCCGAGCAGCTTTAAAAACTTGGTCCGGGTCAACACCTGCGTTTAGCTTTGCTTTAACACCTGAAAAAGAGACCCAGTGTGCAGTGATGCACATGTAATCAGCGCCTGCGCCACTGGTCCACATGTCTGTTGTCAGATGTATAGTGTGAACAGCACTCTTCTGCAAAGCTGCCCCAATCGCCTCCAGCACATCTTCATGTAATGCTGGAACCGCAACTCTGGCAAAATAGAACCGGCTAGGAACCTTCCATTTAGGGCAGAGCGTTGCCACTAATTCTAGAAAACCTACCGCTTCTACAAAAGAAAAAGGGAGAAGGTCCACAGCTAGCATTTTAGCCAGCTTAGTGTTATACAGACGCGTCAGTGGGTGGTTGCGTTCATATGGCGCGTCTGAAGAAAACATGGTTCTAATGTTGCCCTGGACCAAGCATTTACGGGATGATAATGACTTCGTTGACCCAATTATGCTCGGCTGGTGAACTTTTGCGCGTTGGTGTCTCACTCGCTCCAACACTCTTAGTGTGCCTCACACGGGGTGTGCTGCTGACAGGGGTACTGGGTGTAAGTGAAGTGTTTGACACGTCTTCTTCCTCCTCGTCATCATCAGATGCAACATCAAAGTTTTCTTGACTTCCAATTCGGGCTTCCTTGATCGCATCTAGGTGCGCAAACCATTGGACAGTGTGCTGTCTCTCAAGATGACCTCTCTGGCCTCCGGTACCATAGTTGGTACCTGACTTACCACGACTAACTGCAAGCTTACAAAGGGTACAAATGGCGAACTTTTCCCTTTTTGGGCAAACAGTAAAGAAGTCACAAAATGGGGACTTGAAGTGTCTGTGGGGCCTGGAGGAGGCGGCGATACTGGTGGTGGTGGTCATGCTGCTAATGCCAGATGAAGTGGAGGATCTGGATTGCCCAACTTTTGTACGTTGTGCACTTTCACCGCCACTAATTAAGGTCGAGGTGGATGGAGGTCCCTTCTTGTGAGAAAGAAATATGGAAGCGGTACGAGTTGGTGTACTTAACTCCAATGATTGTGGTGTTTCCACTGCCTCCTCGTCGACAACATCATCATCATCACGCTCAGCAGCTTTTCGGGCTAGGGTCAAAATGTCTGTTTGCTGCATGCCCGCTGGGGCTGCAGTGACCTTTATGATGACTGGGTCGTCGTTGTCAGAGTCTTCATCAGCAGCAGTATCCGCCACTTCTTGTTGAGCCTCATCATCACACTCCATAACTCTGAGACTTTGGACAAGCTTCCTTTTACGCTTAACTACCTTTGTCAGATCATGTGCCTCACTCTCAGACGGCAGTGGTGCTGGTTCCCAATTTTGATCCGTATCATCAGAAGGAGGTGTGCTTGAAGAAGATGTAGACACCACCCTTGATCTCTTCCTTGCTAGGGGTGTGGAAGACAATGAATGATCATCAGGAGGAGTGTCTTCCTCAAATGATACCTCGCCTTGATTGTCGATTTCCTGATGTGCCCCTACTTCGGGAGGAACAACTATTGTGGGCACTTGTGACCCTCCATGCACCTCTGCTTGCGCATCTCCTTGCGCTGCCTCTCCTTCCACATGTACTTGGGCTTGTACTTGCACATGTGGTTTTTGTTGCGGCTGTGGTTGTTCAACACTCGTCAGATGAGTTACAACAACCTGTGTTGATTGAGGGACATTGCTGCTACTTTCTTGCGATGAGCCAACGTCACTGGTCGATGGTGATTGAACAACTAGACTAAGTGCCTCTGCAGCACTGAAGGGCTTGGACTTAAGTTGGCGTGGTGGTGGTGGTGGCACTGAGCCCAATGGAGCGGGGGTGCTGCTCCCAGCTTGGTCCCCAGCAGATCCCGCTGCTGCTGCAGGCATACTTTTTTTTTTACTCCCAAAAAAAGGGGCGGCCGGCACACCAGTCTCCTTGGTAACTTGCTTCTTCTGCTCCTTACTGGCAACTTTCTTGCTAGAGGAGCTACGGGTAGTTGCACGAGTTGCAGAGTTGTCTGTGTCCAGACGTGACGTCGCGTGACGTTATGCTGCACACACACACCGCTGCAGGACTTCTTCCTGGCACTGGTGGTTCTCTAGAGTCTTGTGCACCTAAAAGCAATGGAAGACAGAGGAACATCAGTTCAGTTATACACCCCAAAAAATGGAAAAACACAGAAAAATAAGCACAATCCCATGCCATCCATGATGTTTACATTCAAGACACCACACAGAAAGACTAGGCCCATGCAACACTGAGTCACTACCCCTGGGGATAATGGATGAAAAGTAGGCTAAATAAGTGCAGGCCTCAGACACTGCCTCTCTTCAAAATGGCCCCTTGCACCCCAAGCACATGTTGCCTGTACCAGCCAGCACTCAAGATGGCCACCACCACCACCCACATGGCCAGTCCACATCAACAGTACACCCCAAAAAAACAGAAAAACACCCAAAAATCACCACAATCCAATGCCATCCAGGATGTTTACATTAAAGAGAGTGAGACCCCACAGGCACACTCAGTCCATGCACCACTACCCCTGGGCAAAAGGCCACACCAGCAGCCCCAAACAAACGACAAAAACCACAAAAAACAGCACAATCCCAGCCCATCCATGGCCTCAATGGTGTTAGAAGACACCCCACAGAAAGACTGGGCCCATGCAACACTCACTACCCCTGGGCATAATGGATGAAAAGTAGGCAAAATAAGTGCAGGCCTCAGACACTGCCTCTCTTCAAAATGGCCCCCCCTTACACCCCAAGCCAGTCCACATCAACAGTACACCCAAAAAAAACAGAAAAACACCTACAAATCACCACAATCCAATGCCATCCAGGATGTTTACATTATAGAGAGTGAGACCACACTACAGGCACACTCAGTCCATGCACCACTACCCCTGGGCAAAAGGCCACACCAGCAGCCCCCAAAAAACGACAAAAAACACAAAAAACAGCACAATCCCAGCCCATCCATGGCCTCAATGGTGTTTAAATTCAAGAAGATACCCCACAGAAAGACTAGGCCCATGCAACACTCACTACCCCTGGGCATAATGGATGAAAAGTAGGCAAAATAGGTGCAGGCCTCAGACACTGCCTCTCTTCAAAATGGCCCCCCCTTACACCCCAAGCCAGTCCACATCAACAGTACACCCCAAAAAACAGAAAAACACCCACAAATCACCACAATCCAATGTCATCCAGGATGTTTACATTAAAGAGAGTGAGACCACACTACAGGCACACTCAGTCCATGCACCACTACCCCTTGGCAAAAGGCCACACCAGCAGCCCCCAAAAAAAGACAAAAACCACAAAAAACAGCACAATCCCAGCCCATCCATGGCCTCAATGGTGTTTAAATTCAAGAGGACACCCCACAGAAAGACTAGGCCCATGCAACACTCACCACCCCTGGGCAAAGGGCCCCACCAGCAGCCCCAAAGAAAAGACAAAAAACAATAAAATCAGCACAATCCCAGCCCATCCATGGCCTCAATGGTGTTTAAATTCAAGAAGACACCCCACAGAAAGACTAGGCCCATGCAACACTCACTACCCCTGGGCATAATGGATGAAAAGTAGGCAAAATAAGTGCAGGCCTCAGACACTGCCTCTCTTCAAAATGGCCCCCCCTTACACCCCAAGCCAGTCCACATCAACAGTACACCCCAAAAAAACAGAAAACCCCCCACAAATCGCCACAATCCAATGCCATCCAGGATGTTTACATTATAGAGAGTGAGACCACACTACAGGCACACTCAGTCCATGCACCACTACCCCTGGGCAAAAGGCCACACCAGCAGCCCCAAAAAAACGACAAAAACCACAAAAAACAGCACAATCCCAGCCCATCCATGGCCTCAATGGTGTTTAAATTCAATAGGACACCCCACAGAAAGACTAGGCCCATGCAACACTCACTACCCCTGGGTAAAGGGCCCCACCAGCAGCCCCCAAAAAACGACAAAAAACAATAAAATCAGCACAATCCTAGCCCATCCATGGCCTCAATGGTGTTTAAATTCAAGAAGACACCCCTCAGAAAGACTAGGCCCATGCAACACTCACTCCCCTCAGAAAGACTAGGCCCATGCAACACTCACTACCCCTGGGCATATTGGATGAAAAGTAGGCAAAATAAGTGCAGGCCTCAGACACTGCCTCTCTTCAAAATGGCCCCTTGCACCCCAAGCACATGTTGCCTGTACCAGCCAGCACTCAAGATGGCCACCACCACCACCCACATGGCCAGTCCACATCAACAGTACACCCCCAAAAAACAGAAAAACAGCCAAAAATCACCACAATCCAATGCCATCCATGATGTTTACATTAAAGAGAGTGAGACCACACCACAGGCACACTCAGTCCATGCACCACCACCCCTGGGCAAAATGCCCCACCAGCAGCCCCAAAAAAACGACAAAAACAACAAAAATAAGCACAATCCCAGCCCATCCATGGCCTCAATGGTGTTTAAATTCAACAAAACAGTTGTATCATGCACCCATAACCAACCCTGGTCCTACTGGATACTGTGGCTACCCACAATATAATTTATTTAATGTTCTGAAAAAGTTCCAAAATTGTAGTTGCAGCAACTGTAATGCCCCAAACAAACTTACTTGTGAAAGTTGATTTCTAATCCAAAAGTGATCCAAAGAAAGTCAAAAAGGCCTCAAATCCAAATATCCAGCAGCACCCACAAAAAGTAATCCTTCCAGCTCCAGATCCAAATGAAAGTGACCAGGAGATGGACAAAGCACTGGGAGGAGCCTGCTGGACAGGAACAGGAAGTTGGAGACTGTGGGGCACTTCCTTCCCTCCCCCACCCCCAAAATGGACTCCTTGCAAAAAAAAGGCCATGCAAATGTCAACCTGAGGAGTGATTCTGATAAAAATCATCATTTTCTGAAGGTTTATCCTGTTTGCTGGTGGATTTCTTGTGCAGAATTGCAAAATCTCTATTTCGCGAGTGCGAGATTGTTCCTTTCTGCCGCTACTACGTGTTCGCAATTGCGAACTCTCGCGAGGTGTGCTGTGTAAGGTGGCAAGCCGCGATTACGTATTCGCGGGCGCCAAACTCCTGCGGGATCACGCAGCAAGATCCAAAATGGCACAGCACTCGCAAAATATGATCGAGAAAAACAACTCGGCAAACCCTTAATGACGGAAAGTGAACGCCGTGCACCACGCCACGCGCCGCAACCAAGCAAAAAATCAGCCGCAAGCGGATTCACGGATTTTCGACAAATTCGCGAGAGTTCGCGGATTGCGAATTTGCCGAAAATCCGAAAAATCCGCGAGCGGAGCGGATTTTACGCCCATGCTTAATAGACATCTACTACATCTACTCCCACACAGGAGGGCTCCTAATGTGCATCGCCCATACACTGTGCTGGAGGACATGGTTGACGAGGAGGTGATCAGGAAATTCCGGCTTGATCGACGTAGATTGCTGGAGCTTGTAGACCAATTGTCTCCTCATCTGCAGCCACGAAAGACATATCCTGGTTCCATTACACCCACAGCAAAGGTGATGGCGGAACTTCACTTCTTTGCAACTGGCACCTTCCAGTACACAGTTGGGCATGCCGGGGGGATGTCACAGTCCATGTTCAGCATGGTACTGCGGGATGTTCTCAGGGCCATGATGATTTACAAGGATGATTACATCCATTTTCCACGGGCGGCAGAGTTGGCAGCAGTCAAAGCAGACTTCTATGCACTGGGCCAGATACCACACATAGTGGGTTCCATTGATGGCACCCATATTGGTCTCATTCCACCCCGGACACGTGAGCCTGTATATCCCAATCGGAAACACTTCCATTCGCTGAACGTGCAGGTGGTGTGCCTGGCCGACAACATCATATCACATGTGTGTGCAAGATTTCCAGGCTCCGCACATGACTCACACATCATGCGGAGCAGCATTGTCCCCCAACTGATGGCAAATCTGCAACCAGAACGTGCGTGGCTTATTGGTGAGTATGCTGTGGGGACAGTTGTGTATTCTGTGTGGCATGGGGTACCCACCAATCTTGGTAGTGATAACTGTGTCTTTCATCCCCCCACATAGGCGATTCAGCGTACCCAAACAGGCCGTGGCTGCTAAGTCCCATACGTAATCCAACTACAGCTGGTGAAATGCGATGCAATGATGCCCATGAAAGGACACGTAGAGTGGTGGAACATACTTTTGGACTGCTAAAGTCTAGGTTTCGTTGCCTGGATAAAACGGGAGGTGCCCTGCCTTACTCACCAGGCAAAGTATGCAGGATCGTGATTGCCTGCTGCATACTCCACAACCTGGCCGTGCGCAATGACATTGAACTGATCTTGGACCCTGAAGACCAACAAGTCCCTCGGCCTCCCATCCCACCCATGTCGACTGATGAGGATAGTGGTGAAGAAGAATGTGTGGACCAGAGGCGTCAGCTCATTGCTCGCTATTTTCCTTGAAGGTGAGTGACTACCTCTTGTGCAGGTTGACAATGCGTGATGTATGTTTGCTGGTGGTGTGTGGATGTGGTGTTTGGAACCTGGCTGTTCTGGGATGTTATGTTTGCATGTGTGTGTTGTATTCCATGATGTGTGTCCTCTCATCCACAGATTTGGTGGTGAGTGTGGTTTGTGGTATGTTGCAGTACAGTGTGTTGTGATGGGTGTGAATCAGGTTCCTGACGTGTGTGTCTTGTCTCTCATTTTCCCTAGGTCACTCCCACTGAGGCATAATTCCCACCGACATAGTTCCCTGCGCCTGCTGACGTCTGATTCTGATACAATCATGTGATTAAAACATGGAGGCAACACATAATTGAGTGTGTAAGTGAAATTTATTTACAGGTTGTGAATTTATGCAGGTGGATATTTACAAGTAAGTGTTGGGTGGGGGAGTGTGACTTGAAGGTCATGGTAGATGAAAAGTCAGTGGTGACACCACATTGGGTGATGTCCAGCTAGTCCAGCAGACCGGTGCCAATACTTGGCGTTGTGGGACAGGATAGTTGGCGGGTGAATGGCAGGGTCAGGCACGGTTAATGTCATTTGCGGCCCCTCTTTGGGTGGGTGGATGCTGCATCCCCGCTGCCCTCACCTGCTTCCAGCCTCGGACGGCCCCTCCGTCTTGTAGCCGGAGCGGAGACAGCTGGGGGGGCAGGTTGGTCAGGGGCCACATCCGTGTCCATGGGCTCAGGTGGCGGTGGCGGTGGTGTTGGCGACGTGGCGGCTGGGCACTTGGCTGAAGGGGGGGGTGTTGTGGGATAACCAGTCCCTCCACAGTGATGTTACCTGGCCCATGATGTCCACTAGTTGCCCTATGCGCCTGTCAATGGACCGCAACTGATTTGTGTTCTCCACTGAGTCCTGGTGGGCACGGTCAGCCTGTGCCTGCCCCCGGTCATAAGAGGCCTGGACTCTGGCTAGGGCTTCCAGTGTTTCGGCAGCAGGATGGGGTGGGTGTCCTTCCACACCTCGCCGGTGTGAGGCACTCCTGTGGGTGTGATGTGGCCTCTGGTCTGTCCTTTGCCGTCCACTCACCCTCCTTGGCTGGGATGTAGATGGGCCTGCGTCCTGCGATGGGTCAGGCAGGGTGGCACAGGCAGGAGTCGTGGTACAGGTGGTGGAGGTGGCTGCACAGGTCACTATGGCAGGTGTCAGTGGGGTGACACAGGCCAAGGTTGTGGAGGCAGGGATGTCCTGTGAGCCAGATGGCCCTGGGAGTCGGCTTGGGCCCCCTTCGTCCTCCGCGCCGGAGCTGGCAGTGGGATCGTCCCCAGAGAGTCCGTGCTGTGAGTGTGGCGACTGTTGCAGGCGGTTGCTGGTTTCGCCAGTCAGGTTGCGATCACCTGAGGGACAAGATTTTAATGATCAATGCAGTGGACATGACATGTTTTAATCTTTCAAACATTACATATCAAAGACTGCCCAAGACACCCCTCCCACCTCCCAACACACCCCACCCACCTCCCAACTCACCCCACCCACATCCCAACACACCCCACCCACCTCCCAACACACCCCACCCACCTCCCAACACACCCCACCCACCGCCCAACACACACCACCACCCTCCCTGTGGACATGGGGTCCTGTTGGGATTCGTAGTGTTGCTCTTTCACACACCCCTCCCACCTCCCAACTCACCCCACCCACCTTCCAACTCACCCCACCCACATCCCAACACACACCACACACCTCCCAACACACACCACCACCCTCCCTGTGGACATGGGGGCCTGTTGGGATTCATAGTGCTGCTCTCTCACACCCCCCTCCCACCTCCCAACACACCCCACCAACCTCCCAACACACACCACCACCCTCCCTGGCAGTCGTTCACATTTTGGTGAATATGTTGACCCACATGCATGGTTTGGGGCCTGGGGAATGTGTCCTCTCAGTTGTGTGAGGCAGAGCATGTCGGTGTGATAGTGGTGCTTGGTTTGTACTTACCAGCCTCTTCTCCCTCGTCGATTCCTTCAAGGCTCTCTGGGTGCAGTATGCCCAGCACCTTTTCCTCCCAATCGGCATAGGGTATGGGCTCCGGGGGTGTGCCGCCGCCAGTGTGGTGTGCCCGCAGGTGATTTTTTGCACCGATGCCTTTGACCCTTGTTTTGAGGTCGTGCCACCGCCTCTGGATGTCGTGCTTTGTTCGTGGCACGGTCCCTGACGCATTCACCCGACTGACTATCCTGTCCCACATGTGGTTTTTGGTTGCCACGGTGGTCTGCTGGACTAGTGTGCCGAATAGGTTGGGTTCGACACTGATGATTTCATCCACCAGGACCTTCAACTCTGTGTCAGTGAATTTTGGATTTTTCTTTGGTGCCATGGTGTGTGATGTGCAAGGTGTGGGTGGAGTTGGTTGGGATGTGCAGGTGTGTGGTGTGTAGGAATGGTGTGGTGGGTGTTTGTGTGGTGGGTGTGTTTGTGTGCAGGTTGTATGTGTGGTCTTTAGTGTCTGCTGTTCGTTGTGATGAGCCTCTTGCTTGCAGCTATGCTGTGGTGCAAAGGATTGTGGTAGTGGGTGGGAATCTTTTTATAGTCAGTTCGTGGTAGTGTCCCAATGGTTGTTGGCAGTCAGGTGCTAGGTGGGTGTGTTGCTTGTGTGGATTTTTAGGTGCTTGGGGGGGTGTCATTGTGGCTTGTGATTGGTGTGGGTGTTTCAGGTGGGTGGGAGTCCTGTGTAGTGTGTTTTGTATTTACTTCCGTCAGCCATTTGTAAATTGGTTTGACGGTAGGGATGGTGTTCGTATTGTCCTTCTGCTGGGATGCTGGGTTTGTCGTTGCATTCTTTCCGCAGCGGTCGTGGATGGAGGTGAGTTCCGTGGGAATGGCGGCGTTATCCTAATCGCGGGCACGGAGCCTCCGCAGGTATTGCAGTGGCTGTGCCTGTTCCCGCGGTGATGTTCGTCCGCGGCGGACGGTTTTTCTTAGGTTCCGTCCGCTTGCGGCGGTCTCAGGTGTACTCCGTCCGCCGCGGATGGGGTTTGATGTACTCCGTCTGCCGCGGATGGAGTTTCATGACATTATTATCCTAATCGCAACGGCAGTTTATCCGCGGAGCGGTCGGGAGTATCTTGGCCCCGTCCTTGGCAGACGGAACCCATTTCCATCCGCAATCCTAATCGACCCCAAACTGACAGACTGATACAGACATTTACAGAGTTTAGTCACTAACCCATTCATTTAGTAAGACACACTAAATCACTCACTTATACAGTCAGTCACACACCTACTAAATCATCTATTCAGACACTCATACACCAACTCATTTTTTAATACACCTTTACATATATATATATATATATATATATATATATATATATATATATATATATATATATATATATATATTGCGTTGAGTCCGGAACAACAGGGCACAGTATAGCCACACCACGCCCAGTAGTAAACGGAATTAGAATAAAGCCACAAACTCCGTGCTCTGCTGTCAGTGAGTTTTATTCATAAAGAATTAACAGCCCACCAGTCGCCATGACGCGTTTCACCTCAGCCGAGGCTTGATCACATGTCACGGTAAGAAGAAAGGAAGTAACTTAAATAGCTGAGTTGATCACATGATTAATCAACAATCCCATGCAAGCTTTAAAGGGATATACATCACATTATTGTTATACCGGGCACAGTGCCCTTCTAAGTTCCAAAATCACATCCCCAGATGAAGACAAAATCATTATATCACAATAATTGGAATCTCCATAAGAATTAAATAGATCATTTCAATAATTTTTCGTGAAAAAGAGAAAGAAAGATCAAATTCAAAATTCACAGGACCGGAAGATTCCTAAAAGTCAATACTTTTACGAAGAATATAAATAAATACATATGTATGAAAAAATATATATATATATATGTCTCTCTAAGATCATATTTGTATACAAATATATAGGGTTTCTCTAAATTCATATATTTACATAATGTACAATAAATATATAAAAAAATCACCTATTATTTACATCTCACATATCACAGTTCCTGCATTAGTATCAAAATTAGTTTGGGGATAGCGTGATTTATGCTGGTATAGAACAAATACTACCCAAGTGGGTTTTCAAGTTGATACATGGGAACCATCCAATATCGTGACGTATGTAATACAACTAGTTACTTCCCTAAGGGTCGTTTCATAAAGGTTCCATTTCAAGTGAATGTGCAAATAGAATTTAAAATCTGAAATTATTAAAATGTAAACTGCACAGGCTGCCAAACATGTAAAGATTTTATAGTATTACATTAAACGTACAAATACCAGTGAAAGCCATCATAAAATGATGTTGCAACTCATAAACAAGTGTACAGATCCTCCGTACTATTGAGCCCACCAGGCTGTTTGCTGTTACACTCGAGGATGTATCGGGTTTCTAGTAGACGTAGCTTACTGTCTCTATCTCCCCCCCTCCTCAAAGGTAAAACAGAGTCAACCAGATAGTACTTTAGTAGTTCTGGGTTGCTCTGGTGGCATTTTTCGAAGTGTCTTGCCACTGGATAGGCTGGATCCTTTCCAGAGATAGCCCTTAGATGCTGCAGGATGCGTTTATGTGCTGGAAGGCGTGTACTGCCTATATACAGAAGATCACATGGGCATACCAGAACGTATACCACGTATTCTGTCTTACATCCTAGCTTTTGTCACACATGGCCTTCTGGGCGCTGTAGTTTAACGCTGTATTTTCCAAGTGGATGCACACTTCAACAAAATAAAACGTCTTTTTACATCCCAAGTGGGTGAAAGTCAAAATTCGTGTCTTCTCTCCACTCTGCTTTACTGTGGCAATAAGGTGTGGGCTCGCTCTCATACCTGGATAGAGTCACGCTCCCCTTCCGCCTTGAGCGCTGTTTCCAAACGTGGTGTCAGCAAGGTCAAATTGTTGCATGAAGGGCCGAGTCCGCGACCCGGGAGGCCGCTGTAATCCATCACACTCCAGGACCCCTTAATTAGACTGGCCACTCGGAAGCTGGATTTTCCAAACACCATTTTATTGTAACATGCTCGTGGAGTTTAAAACAGGAAATATACCTTCTGTCTGCTTTCATGCCAAACGCGTTTCGAGAGTTTAGCATACTCTCTTCTTCAGTGGCTTAGGTCAGAAAGGTGAAGTGTCTGCATTTGGTGATTTATAACGTGCACCTGCCCATCTTGGGCGTGGCCACACATGGCCTTCTGGGCGCTGTAGTTTAACGCTGTATTTTCCAAGTGGATGCACACTTCAACAAAATAAAACGTCTTTTTACATCCCAAGTGGGTGAAAGTCAAAATTTGTGTCTTCTCTACACTCTGCTTTACTGTGGGAATAAGGTGTGGGCTCGCTCTCATACCTGGATAGAGTCACGCTCCCCTTCCGCCTTGAGCGCTGTTTCCAAACGTGGTGTCAGCAAGGTCAAATTGTTGCATGAAGGGCCGAGTCCACGATTCGGGAGGCCGCTGTAATCCATCACACTCCAGGACCCCTTAATTAGACTGGCCACTCGGAAGCTGGATTTTCCAAACACCATTTTATTGGAACATGCTCGTGGAGTTTAAAACAGGAAATATGCCTTCTGTCTGCTTTCATGCCAAACGCGTTTCGAGAGTTTAGCATACTCTCTTCTTCAGTGGCTTAGGTCAGAAAGGTGAAGTGCTCAAGGCGGAAGGGGAGCGTGACTCTATCCAGGTATGAGAGCTAGCCCACACCTTATTGCCACAGTAAAGCAGAGTGGAGAGAAGACACAAATTTTGACTTTCACCCACTTGGGATGTAAAAAGACGTTTTATTTTGTTGAAGTGTGCATCCACTTGGAAAATACAGCGTTAAATTACAGCGCCCAGAAGGCCATGTGTGGCCACGCCCAAGATGGGCAGGTGCACGTTATAAATCACCAAATGCAGACACTTCACCTTTCTGACCTAAGCCACTGAAGAAGAGAGTATGCTAAATTCTCGAAACGCGTTTGGCATGAAAGCAGACAGAAGGCCTATTTCCTCTTTTAAACTCCACGAGCATGTTACAATAAATTGGTGTTTGGAAAATCCAGCTTCCTTGTGGCCAGTCTAATTAAGGGGTCCTGGAGTGTGATGGATTACAGCGGCCTCCCGGGTCGCGGACTCGGCCCTTCATGCAACAATTTGACCTTGCTGACACCACGTTTGGAAACAGCGCTCAAGGCGGAAGGGGAGCGTGACTCTATCCAGGTATGAGAGCGAGCCCACACCTTATTGCCACAGTAAAGCAGAGTGGAGAGAAGACACAAATTTTGACTTTCACCCACTTGGGATGTAAAAAGACGTTTTATTTTGTTGAAGTGTGCATCCACTTGGAAAATACAGCGTTAAACTACAGCGCCCAGAAGGCCATGTGTTGCCACGCCCAAGATGGGCAGGTGCACGTTATAAATCACCAAATGCAGACACTTCACCTTTCTGACCTAAGCCACTGAACAAGAGAGTATGCTAAACTCTCGAAACGCGTTTGGCATGAAAGCAGACAGAAGGCATATTTCCTGTTTTAAACTCCACGAGCATGTTACAATAAAATGGTGTTTGGAAAATCCAGCTTCCGAGTGGCCAGTCTAATTAAGGGGTCCTGGAGTGTGATGGATATATATATATATATATATATACATTCAGATTGATTAGAATGCCGCAGGTTTTTAAGGTTTTAGCCCTTTTTGTTTACTTTGTTAAGTAGGCTTATTACCAATTAACCAGTGGCTTTAGTTGTTGCAAATTTAATGAAATATTATTAGCAATAGCACTTTATGAGGGTCTATTTGGATCTTTCAGCACTTTATAGATATCGTGGCACTTTCTTTTGCGATTTTGCACATCTCAGCCTTAGAATCTGAATCGGTACTTTCCAGCATTTAAGCAGGAAGTTGAAAACAGATTGGCTCTGTGAAAGATACAGACATGAGCCACATATGTATATTGTTTACAAAGAATTATTGCGATTTGCACAGCCACAGTTTTTACTAATATTACGATTTTCATGTTTTTATCACATGAATTTAATATGTAGTTCTTCATGTATAGAATGTGAATTTGTAATGTTTTTTATGGCAAAGGTTTTTTATGAATTCTAATTATTTATTTACAAACTAGAGTTGCAACCTTGAATTCAAATGCAATATCGTTATATTACTATTTGCACATTTATGCAGGAATATTATGACTCATGTCTGCAATGGGGACCCAATGGTGGTTGAAACTCGAAATGTTTGGAAAACAGACTCACTAGTGCTTTCCCATAAGGTTGCCAGGGATTTTTCTATGTCTTTTTACCACGTGGTGACAGTACTTCAACACAGCAATGTATTTAAAAATGGCGAGTGACGTTTCTTACTTGACTTGTGAGCAAGGGTATTAGGTACCAGAAACGCGTCAGGTTTGAGGTTATTTAAATAAATAAGATCCGGCCTCACATCGCTCGGTTTGTGTCTCTGTTCGCTAAGTGGATAGAAGTGCAGAGCTTCAGGATTATTTCACACATATATATTTATACATGTATATATATAAAAAACATATTTAAACTTTAAAGAAAAAGACATTCACTGGAGGATGTCATCAGTGATGTCAGCAGTGATGTCATTTGAGAAGTCATCAGTGATGTCAGCAGTGATGTCACTGCCCATTTCATGTGACGTCATCAGCAGTGCAGTGAGGGGGCGTGAGTTATAGTTAGCTCTACTAATTATAACTGCCACATTTCTCTGGTTTTGTACGAGTGAATTGTCCAACTAACTATAAAAGGCCTGAAACCTATGTTTTTTTCAGTGAATATATATATATATATCCTCTTCTCACACAAAGTTAGTGGCGCACACGCGAGTTTGTTGGAGTCAATCCTGATTTGTTCTTCCACCATGGCTGACAAACGCGTTTCAGCCACAAAAGCATTCGTCAATGTCAGCGTGACATTCATTAAACAAACTATATATACATGATTCCATATTCAAATGAAAGACGGACTACTAAAACATGTCACTTAAAAAGAGGGAACATAGCGGCCATCTTTAAATTATCAGATTTTCGTTTACGGCTATCATATTTGCCTTATTCCATTGAATTCATAAAGCAACCTACTAATTAGATGGGAATGTGTCTCGTCATACAATATACTTTTGCGATATATGTTTGGTTTGTAGCATTTTTGTTTTTTCACTACATCTCTTTTTGTTGGTCACTCCTATCTATCATTTAACAAAGTTCCCCAGACATTTCCTAGGGTTTTCCAGCCCTGCCAAGTACCAGGCATCAGGGTTTAGACTAACACATTTCAGTACTGATGCCCACATCACCGCACTAGTATACATTAGTCTCACAATTATAGCACCCCAAGAGCCACCGGAGGCACTGGGATGCTGCAATGCATTTAAAGGAAGGATCACACAGTGCTGCCCTGCTGCAAGCTCTGTTGTTACAATTGTGACCTCCTAAATCTTAATTTACTCTTATTCAATAGATTAAACTATGTATGCACCGCACCGTGGCTAGGAAATAAAATAAGTCCCATTTACAAGGCAGTTGAAGTCAAGCCCTTCGCCCAGCAGTGTGAGTGTACCATGCGGTCTCTGTCAATGGAGGAACATGTGTTTAAAAAAAACAATCTGGACCTGCTGCAGAGAGTGCTTTGGCCCCATGCATGTATGCTGGGACAGCACCTTGCATGTTGCTGTTTTCATGAATGCAACAAGGCCGCTGCTCCATGGCTGGCACAGCAGACAGGCCTTGGATGGCAGGTTTGGTGTTTTTGTGTACTTGCTGCTGCCAAAGTAGCCCCTTGTCTGTGCATGGCCATGGCAAGTGGTCGCGCTGACTGGCACTGAGACTGGCAGGATGTTTTGGAAACTCCACAGGCTCTGTACCGCCCACCTCAGCTGTGCCTGCCTTGCGGATGCTCTTTGCCCCATGACAATTAACCCCTCATTCCTAAACCCCAGGCCCATTTGAAAATGATGAGAAAGTTCAGTTCATCTAGGCTGTCTACAGCATGCCGAACAGGGAGCACCTGTAATAAGGACCCAGCCTAGAGACACTCGTAAGAGTGTATACCAGCACTTGTGCTCAAACCTTAATTTGCGGCAGCCCCTAGTGGCAAAATAGTCATGTAATGAGAAAGAGCTATTTTGATGTACATGTGATTTGGGATATATATCAGTATGCTATTGTTGTAAGAGGTTTAATGGTCCTACAGTGGGCTAAATCAGTAACAAGCTGTACTTTGAGACAGAGATTATGGTTGCCACATTTTCCAGGGGAAGTATTGGTGATATGTTCATGTTTCAAGATTCTGCAAACGCCTGGCCATGCTACTTTTTCTTATAATTAATCTTGAAGTGTGTTCATATAAGGGGGAAACATACTTGCTTTTTGCGATTCATACATTTTTATGTGGGCTGGGACATTAAGGGGTAATAGGTTAGTAATATTTTATTACAGGTGTTTTGCAGCATTTTCAAGATATTTGCAGTGGTTCTTATTGCCCAAAAGGGTGCCAATTCTGATATCTATTACTTTCCATGCATTTTGTTACTTGGCTTTACTCACAAACACATGTAATTTTAAGTGCCACACATTTAGCAGGTAGATGTCACTGAATCCATGGAAATGTCACACATAACCAACCTAAGAACATCAAAGCTTTGTTTAACTCATTGCTCCTATAGAATCATATGCTGAGTTACCAGTTGTGATGGTTAGCATGTTTTGTCATGTAGTTTCGACCTTATGGTAAGAACTGTTCGTTTGTGGACAGCATAACCGCTGGGATGGTGCCAGACTGACTCCATGCACCACCTCAGGATATGCTGTTGTATAGGCCAGCTAGCTCACAGTGCCACCATATGCACCCCTAAACCTAGCCAGGTAGCCAATGGTTTTGACAACCACTAAACGTGACCAACCTCATCCCCTCAGGGGTCATGGGATCATGGTAACAGATCTGGAACCCTTTTGCTCAGTCACTTGTGCTCTCTTTTTCTCAGAGAAATATACAAGGAATACACAGTGGGATTTTGACCCCTTGGCCGCGACGGTAATTGCGCCGCGGCGCTGGGGGGGAGGGGGGCCGCATAGCACCGACATGCTGGTGACGGAACCACTCCGTCAGCAGCCACGGGTGGGCTGTGTTAATGAAGGAGTGGTTCCATCACGGCCCCGCCTGCTAATAGAACGCGCCGCAGAGGCGTGAAATCAGTCAGTGTTCTGTCACCTGCATAGAAGGGGTTAAACTAATGTGATTCTTGTATAGAGTATATGTGCTGCAATAATAAATAGACAGAAGCAGATGAAAGCTATTAGAATATTAGGACAGTGAACAGAATACAAAGTTCCACCATAGTGGTAAGCAATGTATATATGCAGTCAAATAAAACAATATAGAAATCCGGCGTACGCCTAATATGCATCCCCTGACCTAAATTTCTGGGGCGTATGTGTGTTTTCTGCCAAGAATCCACATTTCCTGATGGGAAAAAATGTAAGTTCCTATCTTTGTCACAAGCTGGATACCCTTCGTACATATATATGCAAGCTGCTGGGATGAAGCTTCAGTGTGTAGGGACCATGCCAATGACAGCAAAGCGCTCCTCTAACAAAATCCAGAAATTATTGTTTATTTAAAATGAAAAGCATCCTTGCGAGTCCTGGGCAAGACAGCATTGTTATGATCTATAGATAGCTGTGTTGCCTCGTGGATGAAAAATAGAACAACATTTGCACAATGTTTGTTGAGGCCTTGTCCGGGTGTTCAAGGAGTCGTGATAGTGGTCTTGCGAAGTAGAATCTGTTAGAGAAGCAGTTTCAGAGAAACTAATCCAGCATTGTAAAGCATGCAAATGTGTGTAAAAGGTTATTGCTTGAAAGGAAGGCAACTTAAGGAACGTGTTTGTGGAGAAAGATGGCATAGTTTCTACGTGGACTAAACTAAGACGTATGACAGTTTACAGCCTCTGACATACAGTTTTTCTCTTACACTTATCATGTCTCCGAGCATACAATCAATTGGCTTTGATATGAACATACACTTTAATCGGTAAGGAAGGTGGTATGTGAATGATGACGGTTTCCCAATGTGATTAGATTATGAATGTTTTCTGTTTTGGATATCCTCGTTGGCTACAATCAAATAGATTTTTTGTAAGAAGAATGAAATACTAAAGAGTTGATTATAAACCACATCAAAGACCATCTCTAGCTTTCTTCTAAGGACAATAAAGGATGGACATTGATCCTTACCATGTGGGCATACATTCATTTTGAAAACTTGTATGTATTAAGAGTGCTGAGTACTATTTCATTTAGTAATAATTCATTTTGTTCAATGTCAAGATTTCTTCCTTAATAAAGGAGTTATGGTAGCTGGTCCTTCACACTTGTGCACCTGTTTCATTTAATTACTGTCGGTTTTTCTGGTGATAAATAGGTAATACTGCTATGTGTGGTTTTGTTTTGTCTGGCCTAAACCACAAATTTTATATCTTAAGGTTCCACAACATGCCAGAACTGTGGGAAACTGAGCAGGTAATGATTACTTTTTCAATAATAATTATCCTGTAAATAGAATGGCATTAGGACTTCCATAGTATTAAGTGGAAATACAGGGTGGGTGGAAGTTTGTGGCTCCCACAGATTCCAGAACCTACCATCACAGAAATTATAGGGAAATGTGTTTTTTTAAAAACAATTTGAGATTTACAAGGGATTCTGGGTAATAGAACCTGGTGGGAGTCACACAAGTCACCCCATCCTGGATTCCCTTGGGTGTCCGGTTTCCAAAAAATAAAAAGGTTTACAAGGATACCCTTGGTAAAAGAAACAATTGATGGACAGAATAGTGGACAATGCAAACATTTACCCCCAGTTACAAGGATCTAGGTTTAATCCATCATTCTTTTGCGCACCACCATCCTGGATGATGAGGGGGGAAACCGGTCCTAGGATGCTTGTTTCCAGTCAAGGGAAGACCTGGCCTGGCAGTTCGGGCTGGACTGTTCCCATTGGGCGCAGGGTCAAGTTTGATTTGCATATGGCTGAGTTCAAAATGGAATGGCATGGGGAGCAAAAAAACGATGGATATAGGCCCAGATCTCTGTACTTGGATGAATGTATAACTTTTTTCTGCATTCTGTCCATCAATTTTTCTTTTTGCATTTGTCACCCCGAGTGGGACGGGTATGCCCAGAAGTGGCTCCCAACCTCTCAATGCCACTGGAGTCAAGCAATACTTGCTGATGAGGTGTTATACCCTGAAACCAGACCTAGGATGCTTGTTTCCAGTCCAGGGAGGAACGGGCCTGGCAATTCGGGCTGGATTGTTCCCATTGGGCGCAGGTTGAAGACTGATTTACATATGGCTGGGTTCAAACTGGAATGGCATGGGGAGCACAAGAACAATGGATTTAAGCCCAGATGTCTGTACTGGGGTGAAAGTATCAAATGTTTCTGCATTCTGACCATCATTTGTATATTTTGCATTTGTCACCCCGAGTGGGACGGGTATGCCCAGACGTGGGTACCATGCTCTCCATGCCACAGGAGTCAAGCTTTCCTGGCTGATGAGGAGTAAAACCCCAAAGCTGGTCCTAGGATGCTTGTTTCCAGTCCAGGGAGGACCTGGCCGGGCAGTTCGGGCTGGACTGTTCCCATTGGTCGCAGGGTCAAGACTGACTTGCATATGGCTGGGTTCAAACTGGAATGTCATGTTGAGCAAACAAATCGATGAATTTAGGCCCAGTTCTCTGTACTCAAGTAATTTTATGACATTGTTCGGCATTCTGTCTATCAATTGTTCTTTTTGCAAGGTTTCCCTTGGTGCTAGCCTAGCTAGGGCCCAAAACCTACAGCTAGGCACATTGAAAAAAAAGGGTCCGTTTTCTGTGGAAAAATCAGATATGGCCACGTTGTGTTTTGGGTCACTTCCTATCGTGGGCACTAAGCCTATCCACACAAGTGAGGTACCATTTTTATTGGGAGACTTAAGGGAATGCTGTATGGGTGGTAGTTTGTGATTCCCCACAGATTACAGAAATTGTCATCATGGAAATGTGAGGAAAATGTGTTTTTTAAAACAAAGTTTGAGGTTGTCAAGGGATTCTGTGTAAAAGGACCTAGTGAGAGCAACACAAATAATGGCATCCTGGAGTCCCCTGGGTGAGTAGTTTAAAAAATGTACATGTTTGCTATGTTTTCCTAGGTGCCGGCTGAGCTAGGGCCCAGAATCCACAGCTATATACATTTAAGAAAAGGGCCAGTTGTCTGTAAAAAAAATCTGATGTGTCCACGTTGCGTTCTGGGACGTTTCCCGTCACAGACACTGGGCCTACCCTCATAAGTAAGGTACCATGTTTGATGGGAGACTTGTGGGAATTGTGGGTCCCCACAGATTTCAGAACTTCCCATCACCAAAATTTAAGGAAAATTCGTTTTTTAACAAAGTGTGAGATTTGCAAAGGATTATGGGTAACAGAACCTGATGAGAGCCACAAAGTCACCCCATCCTAGATTTCCCTGGGTGTCTAGATTTAAAAAATGTTCATGATAGCTAGGTTTTTCAGGTGCTGGATGAGCTAAGGCCCAAAATCCACAACTAGGCACATTGCAAAAAAAGGGTGAGTTTTCTGTGGAAAAATCTGTTGTGTCGACGTTGTGATTTGGGCAGTTTCCTGTCGCCGGCACTAGGCCTACCCACACAAGTGGGGTATCATTTTTATCAGAAGACTTGAGGGAATGTTGTGTTAGGTGGAAGTTTGTGGCTCCTCACAGATTCCAGAACTTTCCATCATGGAAATGTGAGGAAAATGTGGGTGTTTTTGCAAAGTTTGAGGTTTGCAAGAGATTCTGGGTAACAGAACCTGGAGAGAGCCACATATGTCACCACATCCAGGATTTTCTTGGGTATCTAGTTTTAATCATTTTACAAATATGCTGGTTTTCCCTAGGTACCGGCTGAGCTAGAGCCCAAAATCCACAGCTGAGCACACTGCAAAAAAATAGGGTACGTTTCATTTTTTCATTTTTGTGCCCGTCTGTATTTTGCATTTTCCTTTATATTTTGTGGACTACCTTGCCCAGCTTGAAAGATTGCGGTCACTGGCTGCAGTGCTGTGGTTTGAATTTCCCTTGGTACTGATGGAGCAATGTGTCACACGTACAGAAACTTGCTTGGACTCAGCCCTCTCGAAATAACATATAATTAATTAATCAACATGTTTTGTTTACTAATACTTGCATTACACGACATTTATAGTAAGATGGGGAAGCTTGTCAATGGGCTTTTACTAACAGTAACACGAATGTCGTAAAATGCCTGCTGAAAACACAGGAATGCTTCTGCGCATGCGTCTGCCACATCTACGTGGTGTGACGCATCTCTGCTTTGGTGGGAATTTCTTGCTTCTGCGCACTAGTGCCAAGATGGCTGCTTCATGTCTCATGCACTAATGCACCTGCTATTGCTTTAATTAAACTTTGATTGTTCTGCTTAACTATTAATGCTATAGTGTAAATAAAGTAATGGGGTTAGAGTAGAGATAAATGGTATACAGTGCATTCATTTACTTTCTGTTCTAATGTGTCTCTCTTTGACTTTATTAATAGCTCGTATTTGGGCCCGAGGGTGACATAAACAGCCATATTGAAATCCGCTCTGCGCATGTGTACAGCAGTCTCTGAGAGACCTCGAGCAGTGGCATTGAACTGATGCCAGTGACTGTCTTCCCACAAATGCGCCTGGGAACCTCAACCCATAACCTTGGAAAGGAAGAAGATCTGCAACTTTATTAAACTTTGTATTTTAAAATCAAATATTATTAGTGGGTGGAATAAAGATATAAGAAAATAAATTATGGGCGGGAACATTGTTCAACTAAGTTAAATTGAAATGATCTCATCTTAGTATGGTGTGATGACCTCTCCTCATCTTTCTGACCAATCACTGAGGGGGAACACATAGATTTGCAATATTTAGGGGTGGTACATTGCCCTGGAAATAGTATAACTAAGGTTGGCTTAGTTAGAGAAATTGTCGGACTTGTCCGATTATCTGACCTGTAACTGACCCAATGCATGCTTTAGGAGATTGAGAGCAGAGGTGCTGGCGGAGCACTCTGTCCGAAGAATCGGGGTATTGCTGAGGGAAAATGGTCAATTACCCAATCAGGGTATTAGAATTTGGCCTAGAGAGGGGTGTGACGCGTACGTTGCACTAGTGGAGGTTACCTGTCCTGTTCTGCACCTGTCATGTCCCGTTTGGCACTTTATTAGTCGGGAGCCCTATCTTTGCCCCAGCCCGTGGCCAGGGTTGGTCCTCACATCATTCTAGGTAAATATAATCCCTGTGGTATGTCCTTGTGCTATTTCCCTTTCTCACCCTTCCCAGGTACCAATGTCTAAAGGTGTTACTGTGAATTCTTACAAACTATATGTCTTATTGGTTATATTATTACTTGTGAAATTTCTGGTCACTGTATTATGGCCGCTAACCCATCAAAACTTGCATAGATAAAGTGTTTAAAACTTCTCCCGAGTCTGTGGTTATTACAGGAAAGGTAAATTGTGAAATACTACTTATTATGCTAACTCCCTTTTCAAACCCTACGACTTATAGCATAGGTGACAAGGATTGGTAATTCATGGTGTACAGGTATAAGTCCTGAAATGAATAAAGGAGCTGTAAATAGAAGCAGGATTACTAGTTCAAAGTGTGAATGTTTATGGGCCCAGGTGAGTATGGTAAATTGAGCTGGCAGTCCCGCGCGGCATCAGTACTCTCTGATTGTGGCGGAGCACCTGGCAAAACCCTCAATGATTCCTGGCTTGTCGAATACAGAAAAACTTTGATGTACCTGGTTGTTGAGTCTCCTGGTGTCTCCTACAAGTGGGACGGGGCTTGAGAGACCATTGCGTTTTATTAACCTTTGAGTTGTCGTCCCTGGTTGATTTTCGTCCTGGGTCCATTTGTTTTGTTTGAGATTGAATAGTAGGTAATTTATCATTGTGGGGACAGTTGCCAGCTTGTCAACAACTTTTGTGTAGGGAAACTTTATTTGGGAGTAGATGGTGACATTCGGTACCCTTCTTATTAGGGTGTTCACCTCTCCAAGTTTGCCGTCAATCCCTGCTAAATAAATTGCCATAGTGTTCAGTAACAAAAGTTGGATCTCCATCTTATTTGACTGCAGCTGTATAGCTTCTACAGATAGCTGTATCAAATTCAAGAGGGTTGCGCATGCAATGAATGAGGGAGTATTTTGTTCTCTGCTTAGATTGGGTTTCCTCGGGTCAGGGTTGTGTTCTCTGTACAACTGCGGCAGTGCCCAAGTTGCCTTGTTCGGGACTTGAGTGTAAGCTGCAAGCATTTTATCCCATTCTGGTGTTTTTAGGTACGAGAGTTTCTCACTGTCTTTCTCTTCTTAGGTCCCAGAGGGTACTATCGGTGAGGAACATGTACTTCCATGTTGGGGGCTAGGTTTCTGGGTACTTTTAAGGTTCCATATGCTGTCGGTAGGTATTGGGCTACCCTTGAAGACTATGTGTGGACAGGGATGCCTTGCATTCTGCTGCTTTCTTGTGAGCAGGGTATGCTCCTATAGAGATTTCCTTGGCCGTCTCATTAAACATCTAGGTTAGGCTCTCCCATCCTTAGGTGTTTTTATGGATTTATCAAATTACAGCTTTCCTCTTTGTCGCTTGGTGCGAGGTTTGTAATGGAGGTTGGTGGTTGAAACAGTGTAGAAGTTGGCTGGAGATAAAGATTTGGTGATCTCGGATCAATGGAGGAGTGGAGATTAGTAGGCTTTGTAGACAAGTAAGCTTTTCATTACTTGAGACAGCTCTGCTCCCACATGTTTTAGAAAGGCAAAGTTTGCGAACATTTTGGGCTGATTTGGGAAGGCTGCATGTTTTATATCTAAGCGCTTCCCATTGATCTCTTCTGTTCTGGTTGTTTCTGCTTGATTTGAATGGCATATTAAGGGGCCTTCATTTATTTTGAGGTTTGTCTTTGGTTTGCATTTTACTTCTTTTGTTTTCTTTGCCTTAGCAGGTGTGTCTTTTTCCCTCATTTCTTTGCGTCACTTCTTCCTTTTTACCGCAAGTGATGTTTGCTCCTGTTATTTCCTGATCTCATGGTTAGGAGTGGTCCTATCTACTTAAGTTCGGAGTTTTGAGATCCAGAGGTCTATTCCCTGGCACCTAGTAAATGGACATCAAGTTTAATTTTTGTCAGGTGGACAAGGGCCTCCTATTTTGTCCCCAGTGAGCTTGGAATATACCTATCGTCCAGGGAAGGAAGAGGAGAGTTACTGCTTTCCTTTGCTTTTGCGCCTCTTCTTAGCATGAGTCAGATCTGTTATGTTATCTTTTTAGCTGTCTCTATAGCTTCCCTGGTTTGATCTTGACTTGATGTTTAATACTGGGATAAGTTCCATGTGCTGCCACACCTCCTCTTCAAAGGCGACCATCGATACACAATGAGTCTTGTGTTGCATCTTTTTTTCTATTATAGCCGGATTTCTCGAGGACATCCGAAAAATGTCCCCAGTTGCAGGTTCTGCCAGCTGCGGCGTTTGGGGGCATCACAAGAGCTAGTCTGTTTACTGGCACACTGAAGCATCCGGGGCAGGTTGTGATGGGAAATTAAGATGGGAAAATTAGAAGGTCTGGCTCACATGCTGCCCCCGACCCAATCAGGACGCTTACTGGGGCCAGGTTGTTTAATACAAGTAGCTTCTTTTATTATTCCTCTTTGTCTAGCTAGTGGAAACTAGTAAAAAAAAGTGCAGTCGCTGGGCAGTGCTAATAGTCCGGACGGCAATCCAACAGCAATTTGCGTGTCCTACTACTGATGGATAGGAGGAGTCTTGTAGGCAGTGGAATGAGGCTGTGAGGAGGGAGGAAATTTCAGGAGCCGCCTGAGCAAGTGTCTAAGCAGCAGGCTGCCCACCGCCAAAAAGCTGCACCGACCTAAAGCCGGCACTTCTGTTCGCTGCGGCTAAGTCTCAGGAACCTAGTCTGGCTGCTAGACATGTCCCTCATGCAGTGCAGATGTAGGGAGGTGGGCAAAGAGCCACTAAGGGAGCCGGTGCGGTGGAAGCGCTGATTAAGCCACTCTGGGTGCCACAGCGTCGTACGACGACGATAGGCGGTTTGGGCATTCCTTCTATCACCTTCTGTCACTGAAGGCATCTCCTTAATCGACGATTGGCCTCCCGGCTAGCCACGCGGATCCATTCAGTTGCTGCTCCCTAATCTCCAGCTCGCACCCAGCACGACTGTGAGCCATGCCTCAAGGCTCATGCATCGCGTCTCACACAGATTGCTGATTGCAGAAACTTGATTATTGAAGATTTCTCTGCAACAAAATTGAGTTCAGTTGGCAATGTGATTCGATCGATCTAATGGGTACTAGGATACACTTGCCTACATTTGCTTGGCTGACTGCCCTAAACCGAGACATAAAACCTCATTTATGCATGAGGGTAACAATTGTATTAGGATGGAATAATTATGGTATCATTTTCCCACTTGCATTCATTGTTACTTAGGAGCAAATTACACTTGCTCCTTTGTGTTTTGGGCTCTTTGTTGCCATTTGTTACCAAAAGTTGGTGGTGTAATGTTGCATCATTGCCCCGATTACAAGTAGAGTGGATTTAGGTGTGGAGATACTGACTGGACAACATTTCTGATTATAGAAGGTATCTCTGCATCTAAACTCACCTATTACAAGATAACTCCCTGGATTAAAGAATAACCACGGAAAGTGTTTTTCTCTGGGTGTAATTCTGCATTATATATTTTTTCTGTGTAAATAACCCCTTTCCTTTATCACTAATTTGAGCGGGAGGTAAATGAAAATAAGGAGTCAGAGCAGGGGGTAAAGGATGGAGCTGAGAGGCGTGTCTAAGGGTATGGAATGAGAGTACTTTGAAGGTGTGAGCATTTAGGTGTGGTGTTCCTGTCCCCAAGAAATCTACTTGCACGAACACTGGGCCAAATTCCACCAGTGAATACCACTCCAATGAACTTGTTATCTGGGCCTACATGCAAAATAATGTGTGCAGAATGAGTGACGAGTATTTAAACTGGTTATCCACCATTTTATATGAGATAGTAAGTTAGGCACTAAAACCAAGAGACAATCTACCGCAAATAGTAATTGCACGAATCAGATCCAGTTTCTACTAAAATACCAACACTGTTATACAACGGCTTCCGATTCCTGTATCACATCCTAAGTTATTTTGATGGGTTGCTTACCTTTTTCCTTCCTTGTCTATGATATTTAAAAACTACTTGTTTTAATCTTATTATTAATTAACTATAAGACTGTCAAGGGTCATCTTCCAACCTTTTAAAATTTTTAAAAATCAGAAGCCCGAAACCATGCAATTTTGTAAACTTTTAGGTGAAGATTTCCTATTTTGTATTAAGAATCGAATGCTTCTTATTTTAAATCAATGTCATATGAAGATGCTAGATAGTCCTTTCTACTTTTATTCTTCACCACAAGTTTTCTCCTAACACGTTAGCAGTTTATCATAGAGGATCCCAAACTTGTTGCGTAAATTGCTTAGCGTAGCAAGAAAAAGCTGTAGATCCTTAGTCAGCATCAACTAGTGATGGTGAAGTGCAACCACGGAGACAATTTTACTGCTGAATATACGCACAAATAAATCAGGGAAACGAACATACAAGACAGTTCCTTTCTAATTAAAATTATAAATATTTTAACAAAATTATAAATAATGATTATGTGAATAGATTTAAAGAATCTTTTTAGGAGAAAATGACTGCATTCTGTCTATTAACATCCAGATGCATTTTAAAGGCTATATGTCAATCTCAAAGTGGGAAATACCATGCAATTTCCAGGTGCTTGTAGTGTAGGAAATAAAAAGGCAGCGACCATTAGTGTAAGAATCATAATCAGTTAATCATTTGAGCATAAAAGTTGAATTTCTGCTGCAGCAACATTCTGAAGCTGCATTTTCTCATCATAAAACTAATTAAGAGGTGTGAATAAAGAGCCTGGCATTCTCTTTTGCTTTGACATCTGAAGAATCATTAACTTTCTTAATTTTAAATTCGTGGTGGATATGCAATTACTGAGGTTGACTTACAATCAAAATATCCTCAGCAAATATTCTGTATGCTGCATTTTAATTTGGCATTTGAAATATAATATTCCTGGTTCTCAAGATGCACATTTATTCTCCAGTAATACGACTAGTACAGCAACAAGGCCTTTTGGGAGACTAAAGATTGAGTATACATTTTATGACAGCTGTCTACAGCCACTAGAACACTATTTTACCTTTGGAAACGTGCTTTTGTTATCGTGGATGTAAAGTTTTATAGCTAGCAGCAATGCATGCGTATGTGTGTGATCAACTTTCGTTTCTTATTTTAAAAGTATATTTCACGCACTAGTAAAATATACAGCATGGAAAAATGAAATGTCACCCAACTACTACACTATACGAGTACATGCACATTTTAATGTATTTCGCATCTGCTTGGCAAATTCCCAAACATTCCTGTTTTCACATATGTTATGTAGCGTTCGCATGCCATATTTTCGAGGCATAAATGAATAGTATTTGCAAACAATGACGAAACCAATAGTTTAAGCTATATACAGACAATGACAAAAAGTACAGGAGAGAAAGAGAGAGAGAGAGCGAGAGAGAGAGAGACACGTACACACACACACACACACACACAATTATAATAGAGAGGATAATGTTTAGTAAACACTGTTTGCATTGCATGCATTTTCCCCATGTAATTACCACACAATGATGATCTTAGGTAGCCTGTATGGTACTCTGTGATATACTGTAGCTCCAATGTGGTAAATAATTGTGGTGAGTGAAGTTCTAAATCAATGTCTGAGACGTGTACCTTGTTTTGCCAATTTGATCTAATGAGCTTCCTTCGAAACGCACTGCAGGGGCTTGTGCAGGAAGATGAGGTACCACTGTGCGTGAGTAAAGGTACCAAGCATTGCTGGAAGTGAGAATAAATATAAGGTGGTATATGCCACATGGAGTGATAATCAGCAATGTAGGAGGCCCATGGAGTTCAGGGGACAACATGGGGTGGTGTTGAGGAGGGAGGTTAGTAGAAAGAGGTATAGAAAGGGCAACAGGCATGGAGGCAACACGCACGGCTTTGAGAAATACGATAGCCGTCCTCACAATGAATGGAGACCCATTCGTTTACCGGGATGAATGCTAACATGCATTGAAGTCAAGCAGTACAGTGAGGTACCCGGCGTCAACGAATCAAGCCTCCTTTTCCAAGCTGAGGGCTGCGAAGCTCAATGTACAGATCCCAACCTGGCAGGGATCTCTTTACAGAAAGTGGTCCCTCAGGGGAAACTAAAGTAGAAAGCTGAGCCTGCAATCATGCAAAAATATAAAAATGGATATGTTAATAATGATAAATGAAAGACAGTCTAATTTTTGAACTATAAGAAAAAGAACACAATTGTAGAGATTAGCTATTCTGTTATTGACTTACTAATCATTCAACAAGCAGTAGAAAAGAAACACATTACATCGTTTTGGTTTTTGGCTAACCTACAGCGACATTCTTCGGGACATGTATATTTTGAAAATGTACACATGCCTTACATTTTAGGACAATTTGTAAAATCAGTCGACTGAGTGTGAGGTATACACAAATACTTCTGCTAAGCTAACCTACTGTAAGAGTGCAGAACACACAGCAGAGGGGGAGAAGGAACTGGGAACGAGAGGATGGGGAGAGGAAGACCAGCGGAGGGAGTAGTAGACAGGTAGAAGGGAATGTGGGAGGCAGGTGTAGTCTGGAGTGCGGAGAAGTGGATGGAAGAGGAAAGTGATGGTAAGTGAGGGGGCAGAGTAGGGTGAGGTTAACATTTAATCTTGAGCAACACATCTGACAGTGAGGAGTGGTTCAGAACGAACCTGTAAGAACTGCAGGGAGTATTGGCTCAGGTATAGCTTGAAAAGGTTGTGTTTTAGTAGGTGATGGAATTTCAGTAGGATTGGAATTGTTCTAAAATCTGTGTACAAGGTGTTACAAATGTGTGATTCCATCCCATAGAAGGAATGTGTTAGAAATTGGGTCTCTAGTTGGCAGAGGTTTGCATAATCCTAGCCAGGGTAAGCTGGATACACACTTAAAATTAACCTGTGCTCACCCTTTGGTAGCTTAGCATAGAGCAGCAGGCTCAACTTAAGAGGCAATGTGTAAATTATTTGTGCAACACACACAATGTAACACCACAAAAAGACTCCAAACCGGGTTGGTAAAATAAGACCAAAACAACAAAAATTCAATTTGAAGCTGAGATATGAATTTTTTAGGAATATACCAAAAATAGTGCTTAGAAGTCACTAGCAATCAAAAGGTTACGTAACGTCGCGAGGGACCTGTGCAAATCCAAAGTGCAGGCCGACCGTGATGGAGGGTAGACCTGCTACAGGAGCCAAACAGGTCCCACTGAAGAAATACCTTGGCTGGAGCAAGTGTCGATGTCGAGAGCCCACTGCGTCATCTTTGAGCTGTGCAAAGGGGGTTCTGTGTCGTTGTTGAGCTCCGTTTGAGTGGTAGGCCTGGGTGTAGTGTGCGTAGTCGCGCATTGCAAAGCTTCTTACTGTTTTTTTAATCGTCCTAGAAAACAAATAAAATAGGGGAGGTGTACAGGCATCTAAAAATGTGTAATTTTGTTTCTAGGCGTATTACCATTACCAACCACCAGTGCCGGCGGGCCAGCGGCGATGGCGATGCTGCCATTCCGGAGGGGTCAGGAGATGCGGTACCTGCAGGAGCTCCAGGGGGGGAGCCAGCAGCAGTGGTGGGCGGTGGTAAGTTATATTCATTATTTATTGGCATGACTACTAGCTGGAAGGGGAACACTTCACTCACTGTACTGTGAGACTTAATAATTAAGAATGAACTGGAAGTTGTAGTGAACAATATACAATGGTTGGAGAAGAGTAGACACCCTTTGCTTAGCATTCCCAATGCCTTAGCAATAGCATTACCAGCGTGAGTTGAGTAACCAATGGCCTCTTCTATCTGACTCCAACTCAGCTGTGAACGTTTTATGGAGAAGACTAAAAGTCAGATCAGTTGACCTTGATGGATGTGTTGAACAAAAAGGAAAGAAGGGTGGAAGGAGGAAGGATGGGCGAGATGTAATTATACTACTAGCAGAGAAGGATACTTTGGAAGCAGCATGCAGATGACTGGTAGGAATCAGATGCATGGGTTGTTAAAGAATGGGTGGAAGGTGAAAGAAGATGCCTGCCTGGGTGGGCGACAAAGTATGGGTGGATACTGGATAGTAAGAATCATCAGAAGTGTTTGGGTCAAACTCAAAGCCAAGGCAAGGAAGGAAGGAGTGGACGCATGGGTGGTTGTTGGTGAAACCAGCTAAGGTTTATTAAGCGATATATAAAAAAGTATGATAGACATTTACTTTTAATGGATGGATGCCTGGATGTATTCATCATAGACAGCATAGGTGGAGACTGTCACTGGATGCAGAGTCTTACTTTGAAGAGAATGTAAAAGAAACTGCGCCAGAGTAGCAAAGCAGAGGGAAATATAAAAGTAGTACTTTCAGAATACAGTTGACTCAGTAGTTTGCAAGCACGCATACATTATCAAGCGCCTTCCTCTGACCCCGAGGACCACTTCCTACCCATGTTAATTTATTTGCGATTGTGTCAGCCAGCCTGCAAAGGGTGACCTATCTGTTGGTTACACAATCAATGAACAAAGTACCTTATGCAGTAGCGGTCGGTAGTGGGAGTGCTGGCGGGCGGTGATGTGGGGAAGGTGGGAGGGGCAGGGTGGGGGGTAGTAAACTATGGATTATGAATGCAGTGCACGCAACACAAATTGTTTTAGTTATTTATATGTTAACGTATCAGTAATTGTCTGAATCCATAGTTTACTACCCACCACCCTGCCCCTTCCCCTCCCCACGTCACCACCCGCGAGCACTCTCACCACTGACCGCTACTGTACTGATATGTCGTCGTTCCATATATAAGCAATGATCATTGGTTGGATCAGATATATAAATATAATATTAATCTGCCACAATAGCCAGGACAGAGTGAAAGTGAAATTAAGCACTTGCCTTTCATGTAACAGAGAGAGTATGGCCAGTGCCACTCGTAATCGAAAAAAATACGAGCTTCCCCACCTGCAGACAGTAGTAAATAAAAGTGACGGAAGTCTGCGTATTGACTCGTATCGTATGTTGATCTTGGACGCAAGCTTAGCTGACTGAACTGGCATGCCGGCTACAACAAGGTTATGTAATTTAGCTAAACTAGAGATCAGAAAAAGACTTGTGTTCTGTATACTGGAGTCCATAGAGAACTAAGGCAAGTATAATGCCTGAAAAAAACTCCAACAAATGTTAGAGGCCGAGGAAGTGGGAGGATAGATACTAACCACAAATGTTATGTACTGTGCTTGCTAGTGCTACTGTGCCACTTTGTGTTGAACTAATTTTGTCTTACAGTTTTGCTAAGAGTAATGGAAACAATTCTGTTTCTTTCTTTATAGATACTCCTTCCCAAAAACCAATGCAGAAGGAGTTGTCAGCCAGGGCCCGGCGCCGTAAACTGGAGGCCATCTGTGAAGAATACCACCAGCTGGTGGCTCAGGCAGAGGAGGAGGAGGCGGAAACAGCTGCAGCCTCTTCCAATGCCCGAGCCCCGGCAGGCCCCACCTCCAGTGGTACAGCACTGCGGTCAGGCAACCACCCACCTCCACACATTTCAAACTGCTGCCCCCATGGATGCAAATGCAAGTGACAGGCATTTCAATGAAAAAATTCTCCTCCGGGTGGCACAGCTCGAGGACCAGTTAGAGGACCAAGTGAACATCATGGTGGACAAACACCTGAAAGGCCGCCGGATGTAGGACCCTATTCAATTGCCCCTTTTTTATTACTTTTGTTGATGGGTGGGAATTGGGTGTTGGGGTTTCTTACTTTCTTCGGACTTTCTGGATATTTGGACTTTTTTCAATTTGGACATTGGTTATGGTTAGGGAGGGGGTGGGTCAGGTGTGGGAGAGTTTATTTTTGTTTGGGAACTACATTTTATTTATTTATACTAACACATACAATGATAATGTTTTGTGGGGGGTTACTGTTTTACGAATTTATTTACATCACATGGTTTCCTTGCTGCTGCAGGAGAGCATCCAGTGTTGGATTTAAATAATCTGCCATTTTTGTAACAAGCAAACAGATAGATGCGGTACCCCTCACTGAATTATATTTGTCCTACTAGTAATGTCAGTCGCTGCTCCTAGTCTATTATACCTCCCAGCAAACTTATCTTACCTGTGATTGATGATGATGATTAAGTTCGGCACAGCAACGGCTGCATGGTTTCCCAATAAAATGTAGAAGATGCCATGGTTGTGGTGGTAGTAGACACTGGCACTAGCATTTGCGAACAAAAAAAAAGAGACAGTCACTTGCCTGGGAGAGACTGTGGGAGTAGTAGAACGAAGTAAAGTACAGTACAGGACAAGACTGCCAAACAAACAATATTGCAACTGCTAAAGTAAAATAAAACATAATGGTGGCGGGGACAGCCTAGTACAAGAAGTTAAGAAGTCATAATAGACTTTAGTTGGGTCAAGCGAGTGACTTAACACAATCATAATTTGTACTCTTTACTGCTGTGTGGTAGGGTGTTGGATTGGATGATGAATACAATTAATATTAGCAATTAATTATGTTGTGTTAGGTGGGTCCCTTTGGAAAAAAAATTGGCTTGTACATACTGGACTGAGCATGGGTGGGCAAGCAGAGAAGATCCTCGCCCAGCCTTAAAATTGAATTAGTGTTGCTTTCTCTACATCTGCCCCAGCAAGTGTGTGATCAATTGTTGGTGTTCATTTAATGTAGTCACATCACACCTCAATATAAATCACACAGCCCAGGGAAAGAGGGTTAGGGTTTGAGGAATGAATGGGCAGGGGGGTTTGGGGAAAGGTTTGAGAAATAAAAACATAAGTAAAACACAATCTTTGAAGACGACGATGATCCACTACCCAATAAATCTATAAAGGGAGAAAAAGGAAATGCATGCATGATGAAGATAACTTGATGGTTATGAGTACTTACTAACTACTACTACACAATTATAGAGTACAGGGCAGCAGTATTATATGAAATTTGCCTTGGCTGTATGCCGTCAGAGAGACTGTACCGGGCTTACTTTTAAAGCTAGCAAATAAAATAAAAAAATAGTTGTAGGGATCAATTAGCAAACAAACAACAATACAACAACAAACAGGCGTAATGATTGAAGAGAAAAAAGGAATCAAATTATTTTAAAGACGAATGAGGAATATGATACTAAAGTTACTGTATTATCCAAGTCCAAATTAACTGGATTCTTAAAATCCAAAGAAAACATAATTTTTACCTCACTCACATGCAAGATTAATGACAATCTGACGGTGGTCAATCCTTTAGATCTAGGAAGCCTAGGTTCCCCGGCAGAAGTACTGGAACACTTCTCACTTATTGACAAATCATATCTGGTTAAATCTTTGCTTAAAATAATATCGGGTGCCCCCAGTGATCCGAGTTGCTTCTTGTCATTCATCTTGGTCCTCCCTTTCATGGAAACTCTGCACATCATTCTTGGGTGCCACTGCCTGCCTGATGCAGATTGGTAAGGTAAGTGTAAGTTGTTGCTCCTAGTATAATAGCACTGGGTAAAGGCCGGCCTGTAAGTGTAGATGGAAAACCAAAATGGTTATTACGGTGTAGTGCAAGACGATAAGACTCTTGAGCAAGAACACTTTCAGACTGAGGCGGCTTGGATACTTCGTGTCTACTCTAGTATTTACACAGCATTAAGCTTCAACAACAACAGGACAGGAGCCAGTACAGAACAGGCCCACAGCCCTGGGCCGGCCCGTGACCCAATCTCCATTTACCTTAAATTTTGACAGAGCCAGACAAAAGGCATATACAGCAACCTAGCATTTTCCAAATCAAGTGACTAAATCAATGCACCACTGTCAGTCATACCACTATTCGACTACACAGACATGTAGCCTAGGTCTGCTGTTGTTCTTGTTGAATTGTTGTGTTTACATTTTATGCCAGTTCATGAAACGCAGTTATTCCATCAATCATCTCCGATCCAACTGACTGACTGCGTGGAAAGATAGTATGGTCATCATCATCATGGTGTGGTACGTGTACGTGTTGTCCAACACCAACTCAGTCTGTAGTGAGTGACTCTGATTAAGTCCAGACTGCACTTGCAGTAGCAGGAGTACTAATAAAGTGGTTAACAACAATGAAGCATTGACTGTCACTTGAGTCACTTTTACTTTGTAGATTAACTAGTATAGTTCGACTTCATGCACATTCGCTCAGAGTCAGCAAGCATCCAATGCAATGCATTTCATCATTTGTTAATCATACCTGTCTTGCTCTTCTCTTTGGCTGTCAGATCAGATGCCGAGCCTTCTGACAGCGATGAGTTTACTTTTGGATGCCTGCTCAAGTTCTTCTGACAGTGAAGATTTGTGGATGCCCGCAGACAGAGGTGGTAGCCTTAGGACAGTTATGAGTTTCGGACTTTCGGCTTGAAAAGTGCAAAACCGAAAATAGCTATAGTAGTCACGTATTTTTCACTTCTTATGGAGGGACTGTTAGAGGCAACATTAATTGTACTATTCTCCATCTCCATCCAATGTCTAGCTTGATGGAAATGTATTTAGGGCGAGTCAGGAAGATGAAGCAGGAGTCTGAGGAGTAGAGTGGGCAGTTAAATGCACCGACGTGCAACTCCAATAGGTAAATAAAAATCAAAGACATGGCGATGGATTTGTTTTGATTTGATTTGAAGCAGAAAGACAGACACACACACCATTAAAGGAAGGAAGAAAGTAACAATTTGAAAGCGTAGTTGTCAGGGAAGAGGAGCTTGTCCTCAAACGGTGGTGGTTCGGACAGAAGTAGGTCATGTAACACACTACTTATCTCTTCGGAGTCGCTATCCTCTTCCTCCTGCTGTGATTCATGTATTTTGTACTCTGATGGTATGAAGTGCTGATTCATTTTGATCATGGTTAACCTCTCCACGATTTTGGGCGAGAGACTGGTCCTTTTCACAGTTACAATGGCACCAGCAGCACTGAAAACACGCTCAGAAGAGACACTTGCGACAGGGAAAGCCAGATACTTTATCACCAGCCTGCTAAGCTCTGGCCATTGGCTTCTTTTCTCATACCAATACACCTATGTGCTTTGCTCCATGAACACCTCTGCTGTGTCATCCAGATAGACCTGGACCGTCCGCTCAATGTTCAGGGGTGCTCCGATTTGCTTGGCGTCTTTTGACTTTGCATCAGAAATGGACTTACCCATCCCTTTCCATAGAAACTAATCAGTTACCATTTGGTCTGATGATCCTGTGTGTGCTGTTGTTGATGTTATTATTGGTAGTGTTGGTGACTGCTGGGAGGCAAATGCACTGCTCTCCAGCTCTGAAGTAGAACGTGACTTTGAATGCCCTGTAGTACTTGCTCTGTCCTGGGGTGACAGGCCTCTAATTAAGAGCTCTTCATTTTCTAATTCAGTGGCTTCCTCAGCTATTAAAGTTTTGTACTTGGCAACATCCACTTCTGAGAAAGGAATTACTGCATTACTGTTCAGAAATAATTTGTACCGTGGATCCAAAATTGAGGAAGTAATGTAATCTTGATGTGACACAATCTTATTTTGAATCCTTGTATTTTCAGATAAGCGAGCGGCTAAGGCGTTTGCCAAATAACATGCGTCTACTTTGTCATCCACACCTTCGTACGTTTCAGACAACTCCTTCAGCTGTTGGTCTAGCATGTACAACAATGGGATAGCTTGGCCCATAGTACAGTCCTCCCTGCTGACTGCACGTGTGAAGACCTCAAAAGGAAGTAGCATATCTGTCAGGCATTTAACATGGTCCCACTGGCCCATTGTGGTATTGCCGTTATTGCCGTGTCACACCTGGAATCAGGAACTCTGCTGGGTTCCAGATTCCAGGAGAGACAGTTTAGACCCAGGCTCATTAGATATAACTAGGTCTCTCTTTTTCTGTGAATAAATAATCTTTATCCAAATCTATCGATTGTCAAAGCGACATCATTTCACTGGCGACGAGGATGGGATCCGAACCCACGCGTGCATAGCACAATGGATTAGCATTTGAATGAGATTTGTGGTTTTGTGAAAACTCAATGGCCACGCAAGGATTTGTTGACTGATAGTGTTCAACCTTTCTATCATGTTGCCCAAGAGTTATCTGTGGTTAAGGGGATTTTGTTCAGAGGTTTCCAATTGGTAGTGCCTGTAGAATTGCAGTCCAAGATTTTGGAGATGGCTCATGAGGGTCACCCGGGCATGACATCCATGAAAAGAAGAATTAGAAGCGAATTTTGGTGGCCAGGGATGGATAAATGTATAGAAAGGTATGTTAGGGACTGTATGGATTGTTGTTTGAGTGACAAGTCTCAGAAGCATGTTGTATATAAACGTCTTCCTGTTTCTAGACCTTCACGGGTCTGGGAGAGTGTATCTTTAGACATTGCAGGTCCTATGTCATTCAATAAGAGTATGATGTATGCCATTATTTTGGTTGACCAATTGTCCCAATGGCCAGAAGTAAAGATGGTCTCTAGCATTACATCAGGAGCTGTGATCAAATTTTTAAATGAAGTATTTGAAAGAGAAAGTTTCCCTGAATCTATTACAACTGATAATGGAGTACAGTTTGTCTCTCTAGAGATGAAGGAGTTTTTAGCGTGTCATGGTATTAGACACAAACGTGTTTCAGTTTATTATCCCAATAGTAATGGCATTGTAGAGAGATGGATCAGGGTGTTTAAAGAGGGTCTCCAGTTAGCGTTACGAAGTGGCGGTGATTGTAAGCAAACCATAAGTGAGATTCTGTGGTGCTATAGAAATACACCTAGAAGCATGGGTGATCTCTCCTTTTGAAAAGATGAGAGGGAGGAGATGTGTCTCCAACATGAGCCAACCTTGGATGAGATTACTTGACTCGGAAAAAGTTATAGATAGTGATTCAAATGATGGTAATTCTTCTCTGTTTAGTGTCAATGATTGGGTTCGAGTCAAAAAGGGGAGATTAGTCAGGTCAGGAGAGTCACGTTATTCAGATCCCTTGAAGGTCATACGTGTTGGTCGGCAAGTTCTAGAACTTTCTGATGGTAATGTGTGGAGCATGTCCAAGGTAGTAAAAATCCCGATGTGGTTGTGGCCTAAGAATACTGTTCCACAGTCTAGTATGCCATCCAACTCAAAGTCCTCCAACAGTGCTAGTAATTGGAGGAAGTTCTCTGGTTCAACGTCACTTCACGGTGTTCCTGAAAGTAAGATTGCCGGTTGTCCTGCCTCTAATACTGTTCAACGTACACAGAGGAAATGTCTCACTCCAGTGCGGTTTAAAGATTATCAACTATATAGATAACTTGATTTATTTCATTTACAGATTCATCTCATTATTGAAGTTGTTGTTTTCATTATCTGAATCAAAATGTATTTTGTTTATCAATTTCTGTATTTCCATGATTCTGTTAAGTTGCTTTCTTATTTCTCTTTACAAAGGGGAATGTGTGGTATTGCCGTGTCACACCTGGAATCAGGAACTCTGCTGGGTTCCAGATTCCAGGAGAGACAGTTTAGACCCAGGCTCATTAGATATAACTAGGTCTCTCTTTTTCTGTGAATAAATAATCTTTATCCAAATCTATCGATTGTCAAAGCGACATCATTTCACCCATCTCAATGGTCATGGCTCCCCTAATCTTCTTGTCATTACATAAGCATGAAGTGGTATGTACTGCTCAAACAGACGATCAAGCATGTAATATGTTGAGTTCCAACGTGTTGGTACCTCCTGGATGAGTGGTTTGACTGGCATTTTATTCTCACATTGAATGACCCTCAGCTGCTTCCGGGCTTTAAAAGAATGGTTGAAATGTATGCATATTCTTCTGCTGACTGTGATTTCATTTTTCAGAAAGTCTTGAACAACAATGTTAATGCAGTGTGCCAAACACCGGACCCTGAAATTGCCACCATCTTTCATGGCCTTAACTACATTACTGCCATTGTCCGTGGCAACAATACCAATGTTAAGCCCTCTTGGTCTCAGCCACTCAAAGACCTTGCTGTTAAACTCATCCAAAATGTTTTCAGCAGTATGAGATGTCTCCATAGCAAACATGGCTACAGTTGCATGTTTGCAAGTGTCATTAAAAAATTCAGCAGTGTCAACGCCTGCAGATATCTTTTCTCTAACACTCGAAAAAGAGATCCAGTGTGCAGTGATGCACATGTAATCAGTGGCTTGGCAACTGGTCCACATGTCTGTTGTCAGATGGATACTCTGAACAGCACTCTGTTTTAGGGCTTTTTCAAGCAACGCCAGCACTTTGTGAGGTAGTGCTGGAACAGCAACTCTGGCGAAATAGTAGTGGCTGGGAACCTTCCATTTTGGGCAGATGGTTGTCACGTCATGTTTGTATTGTCAACGCTCCGTCCATCATCACCATTGGTTTTTCTGTGTTCGCCCTAGGTTGGCAGGGTATGCTCAGACGTGAGTCTCTTGCTCACTTTGCCAATGGAGTCAAGCAAGCTCGGCTGAAGACGGCTGTAATGCCAGAAACTGGTCCTGGGAAGCTTGATTCCGGTCCAGGGAAGACATGGCTTGGCAGTTCGGGCTGGACTGTTCCCATGAGGCACAGGGTCAGACTGATTTGGCTGAACTGGGGTGGCAGAGTGAGCTAAAGAACGGTGATGGATTAAACCCAGATCAGTTGACTGGGGGTGAGTGTTTGTATTGTCAACGCTCCGTCCATCATCACCTTTGTTTTTTCTTTGTTCGCCCTAAATTGGCAGGGTATGCTCAGGCGTGAGCCCCTTGCTCACTTTGCCACTGGAGTCAAGCAAGCCCGGCTGAAGACGGCTGCAATTCCAGAAACCGGTCCTGGGAAGCTTGATTCCGGTCCAGGGAAGACATGGCTTGGCAGTTCGAGCTGGACTGTTCCCATGAGGCACAGGGTCAGACTGATGTGCATATGGCCATGTCTGAACTGGGGTGGCGGAGTGAGCTAAAGAACGGTGATGGATTAAACTCAGATCAGTTGACTGGGGGTGAGTGTTTGTATTGTCAACGCACCGTCCATCATCACCTTTGGTTTTTCTTTGTTCGCCCTAAGTTAGCAGGGTATGCTCAGACGTGAGTCCCTTGCTCACTTTGCCACTGGAGTTAAGCAAGCCCGGCTGAAGACGGCTGTAATGCCAGAAACCAGTCCTGGGAAGCTTGATTCCGGTCCAGGGAAGATATGGCTTGGCAGTTCGGGCTGGACTGTTCCCATGAGGCTCAGGGTCAGACTGATTTGCATATGGCCATGTCTGAACTGGGGTGGCGGAGTGAGCTAAAGAACGGTGATGGATTAAACCCAGATCAGTTGACTGGGGGTGAGTGTTTGTATTGTCAACGCTCCGTTCATCATCACCTTTGGTTTTTCTTTGTCTAGAGGTAATGCACAAAGATGGGTAGAGCAGAGAAATGTCCACTTTCTGAAAGTGCTATTTCTAAAATAGCATTGTCAAATCCAACTCTAACGCTAAAGAGGATTTATCATTACCATTCCAAAGATATGAAACACAGTTTAGCTACACCTTGCTCATCAAGAATTAGAGCGTAAAAGTCTTTTAAGGAATTCCTAATGCTAGCCTATGAAAGGAGTATGTCTCAGAGTAGTGAAAACCAAATTTAGCTGTTTGTCACTACCAGGACGAGTAAAGGTTAAACTTGCATGCCCTATAGTTTAGTTACTTTATCTTACACATAGGGCTACCTAGGTCCTACCTTAGGAGTGACCTCCATGTAATAAAAGAGAGATTAAGGCTTGACAAGTGGTTTTAAATGCTAAGTCTAAGTGGAAGTAAACTCACAGTAAACTGGACACACAGGCCTTGCAATGGCAGACCTCGAACTACCTGAGTCTTGAGAAGGTTGGTCAAGTAAGGTGGGTCTTTTGCTTGGATTGCATTAAAGGCTTTGAATCTGTGTTTGAATTTGATTCTAGGCTCGATAGGGAGCCAGTATGGATCCACAGGTATGGGGAGCTGTGCTTTTGGTCGAGGAGAGTAGCCTGGCTGCTGTATGTAAAACAGTTTTTAGCAGGTAGTGACTCCCCTACAAGGACCCCATTGCCAAAGTCTAATCTTGATAGTATCAGAGTATGGGCAGACATGTTCAAGTGATCAGTTTGCAGAATAGGGTTAAGTTTCTTTAGTAGTTGCAGTTGGAAATCATGATGTTCAGAAATGTTATTATTGAGATAAACCATGGTTATGGAAGGATCTAGCAATATATCCAATGGGCAGAACGATGGTGACTGAGATGGGGGATAAAATCTAGTAGATCGAGGTGCTGTAGAAGATCCAGGTTGACAGGTATTTTGATTAATGAGAGAACAGAATGACTTCTTTCTTTTCAGGATTGAGGGTGAGAAAGTTGCTTTTCTCCACATTTGAATATTGAGTAAGATTGTTCTCAAAGTAAAAATGTTGTTTATAGTTAAAGTTGTCAGGTAAATTTGGATGTCATCAGCACATTGGTGAATGGAGACATTTGAGTTTTTGCAGAAAGGTCTCAAGAAGAAAGGACTTTTAGCCGCCTGACTCTGGAATGATATACTGATTTCCTTAATCTGAATCTATCAATTCCTTCTATTGTGTAAAACCTTGAAAATATGTATTTTCTGGTATTGCCCTTCAATCAAAATCTAGCAATAAAGAATTAGAATAGTTTTGTCAGTGCGATGAAACTAATAGGTTATTGTGCATGCTATAAGCACATGACACCCATGTCTAATTCAAGTCAAGTTATTCAGTCTTTATTTCGAACAATTTGTTCATAAAATACAATAAATAATAAAATCATCATGAAAAAAACAAGGGCTCTGATACTTCACAAATTTTTACATGACATAAATAGATAATCAAGGTTTAAAAAACAATACAAGCAGGGTTGAATGTCTATAAAATAAGCTGTGCATGCTCTCTGTCATTGGATACTTTGTTTAAAAGCATATCAATTTAAAAAAGATTTCGGTTAAGAAACTGGACCCGTGCATCCTTGTACCAGCTAAAAAAGATTATAAGATGCAATACCATGTGGAGAAATGTTAAGTAGAAGACTGTGCGTTAAGAAATCACTGTCGCAGTCTACTTGCTATCAATCTTTCGTCGAATTCTCCACATCCAACCTAAAAATGTTGCCAGGTCGATCACGATTACCTCCTGAGTGCTCGTCTTTAATATTCGCAGTGCAGTGGCACTCAATCTGGTTCCCATATTAATACAAATCAGTTTGAACCATTTGGTTCGTGGAGAACTATATGCAGGACAAACAAACAATATGTGGAGGATTGTTTCATCCTCTGTCGGGCAGAATGAACACATGCTGTTTTGGGAGTGGAGCCAGGTACTAGTAAAATCTTTTGTAGGTAATGTACCTATCCGGAACTGGAAAAACAGTTTCCTATCATTGGGCTGACTTATAAAATTCCAAAAGTCTTCAAAGACGGGTTCCAAAGTATGTTCCAAAAAGATGCTGGTCAATGATGATATTTTGGGGGAGCCCATATTCCCCGTTCCAATCATGGCTTCTTTATAAACTTTCTTAGGAGGAAACGTATTGTTCTTCGGGTCTTCCCATAGATGCCACATTCCCATGTTCACAAGAGAGCTTTTTACCCGCTGCAACCAGCTGATCTTGTGGGATGTATCGGCATCTCTGATGTCTTTAAGGGCTGTAGCATAATGTGCTAATTACGGGGTTTTCCAGATTCTCCACCAATATGCAAACAGCCTACATTTTGCAACTTAAACCAGGGGGGTACATCCCAAATCAAGATATAGAGGAGTTTGTGGGGTACTTGGGGTAGGCCGGTTAGGCCTCTCAGAAATCTGTTTTGGGCTAGTGTTAGTGAAAGCATATTTTCGAAACCCCATAGCTTTGCACCATAAAGTGTAGAGGCCATAACCTTGGTTTTATATATCAAAAGTGCTGGACCTACACGCTTGGTTTGGGAATCCTGTGTTCTTTCAATATTGCACCAGCGAGTTGGGAATGCTTTAGCGCCAAAGTTGCTATCTGTGGTTTTCATTCTAATTTGCGGCCTATAGGGATTCCTAAGTATGTAAATCTATCAGTTTGCTCCAGTGACTCCCTGTTCATTACAACTCTAGACTTAGTTACTTTGTGATTGTGTAACACCATACATTTAGTTGTGTCCACGTTTACTGCCAGCTCATGTACCTTACAAAATGACTCAAAGTGGATTAATGCACGCTGCAACCCATCTTGTGTTTTGGATACTATCAGGGTCTCATCAGCAAACATTAATATTGGGACCTCTTTGCCTGCAACTGTGGGTGCATCAGAAGAAAACTGCAAAGTGATTGACCACACCAATTATATACAGGGAAAATGATGTTGGAGCCAGTACGCACCCTTGTCACTCCCCTTTTGAAAACGGTGCGTCAGTAGGTTAGAATGAAATAAAATACTTGATCAATTGTGCTTACAAGGGTCCTTAAACCTGCTTGAAAAGGTGATAATATGTTATTCTCATCTATCCATGTCTGAATTCTATTCAGGACCAGTCTAGCCAAAATCTTTTGAGTACAATCGATTAGACTGATTGGCCTGTAATTGCTTGGGTTTGAACGGTCACCCTTCTTGTAAATGGGTAAGATCTTGGCTCCTCACCAGGAGTCGGAAATGGGACCTCCACTGGCTATTGCATTAGCGAGAATTAAAATATATTGGAGCCAGTTGTCTTTGTAAAAAAAAAATAGATCCACCGGAATGCAATCGGGGCCGGGAGCCCTACCCTTTGGTACTGAGTTCAGAGCCTTTTCCACTTCCCTTAGTGAGAATGTTATTATTATGTCCGGGTTGGGAACTTCAAAATGAGGTGGGATCTCACCCGCTGCAAATTGGCTCTCAAAGGAGGTTACCCACTGATTGGGCGCAATATAATTTTCAAGGGTATTATCTTTACCGCCTCTACCCTTCTTTACCAACAGCCACAATGACTGCATATTTTTCAGTTTGCTAGCTTGTAAGAGGTCTCCCCACCTTTGCTCATCCCATTCATTTTTTGCTAATGTTTGGGAGGTTGTGTAATTTTTTCGAGCTGCTCTTATTTTGTCTATGTTTTTACTTTAAATTGTTCGGGACAGCTGTCTATATGCTTCTTTGCAATCCTTATTGTACCAATGGCCGTGTTTGGGTGGGGCTCTCTTTGAGGAGCCGGTGGATTTGACCAAAAAGGGCCTGATGTTCTCAAGCATGGTCTCCTGCAAATGGATAATATTAGAATTAATTTCTCCCTGGCTATTACATTTTTGTAAACTAACTAGGGTATTTGACACCTCTTCTTGCATTTTTCCCAGGGATCTTTCATTTTCAACAACCCTTGACCACCTTACACTCCTCTTGTCAGTACTTAGGAATACCTCGGCTGTCTCTGTAGCTGTGGGGAAAGATAATGCATAACCTCTATCCTTGAGTTTTAAAGAAAAAGGGTTGTGATCACTTTCATTCCTTGCACATACCTCCATGTCCATTAAGGATGACCAATTTTCGATATTAATAAAAATGTAGTCAATCCGACTACTCCTTAAACCACTCTCATAAATGTGTATCCCTAAGCGGTCAGATGGAGTGTTGCCATTCGCTGCCCTAACTCCCTTTTCTAGACTAAACGCTTTAAGTTGGAGGGCTGCCTCAGTCCATTTTTTGATTGGTGTTATCTCCAGTTGGGGAATACCCCACTGGGCATCTTCATCTGCACTGAGGCAAATATCGTCGGAGTGCAGGGGCTCCAATGTAGTGTTAAAGTCACCCATAATAACTAAGTTATTCCCCTTTCTCATTTCTTCTAAGAAGTAGTTAAGGTCCAAGAATGTTTTAGATGTTCTGCCACCCTCAGTACCCTTGGTATATACGTTGACTATGAGTAGATTAGGGGGATGTATTGGGCAGATAAGTATTGCCATCAAATCCAAGCTATCAGTCTCCTTTTCTACTATCTTATAATGGGGGCGCTGCTTTACCCATATTGTTAGACCACCTGATGGTCTGCCTTTCCCACCACCTATTGCTGGTTTATGGAAGTTTAGGTAGCCCGGGCGATAAACTGGGATAAGTGACCACATCTTTTGGAAGGCTTTAACGTCATGCTTATCTGTGTATTCCAACCAGTCCAAAGATGAAAGCTTGGGTGACAAACCTGCTACATTCCAAGATAGGAGAGTCAGGTAAGATGTATACTGTTTGGCTGCTAGAGTGCCCTGAACTACCTCCCTTCTTGTTCCCATACTAGAATTAACTGGGGCTGAGTCGCGGTTATCAATTGTGCTAGGGCTGTCTATCGACAATAGTGTTGACAGCCCGGGTGTTTCTACTACATAGTTCTTTCCTGCATAGCCAGTGCTGGAATATAGTTCAGTACAGTGACTCACATCCTCCTTTGCATGGGAGGCCTCTAAGGAACCAAATGCAGGACAGGGAGCGATTGAGAGTCAATCTATGTTTTTTAGGGTCGAGCCCTCAAGTACACTTAGCTCAGAGACATTAGGTGTTTGAGAGAAGTCTATTTTGGGAGGGTTTAATTTCAACCGAATGTCTGTGTGAATCATATGCGATGTTCTTAAGTCAAATGCTAGCAGATTCTCAACCAGTAGTGGAGTGGGCAAGGTGAGACACACGTAGTCAGTTTTGCTCCCATTAGATGGTTGTCTTCCAGCTGTGGAAATGTCTTCCCTGATTATAGACCTACATTTGCGTACGTGTCTCAACCACTCGGTACATTTGTTAATGAGGGATTGCTCGTCTTCCTTAATTAAACTAGATGCAATTTTTGGGACGTTGGTCAGAAAGATTTGGCTTTTAGAGGGACAAGACAAGGATTTATCCATATAATTCCATCTAGCTATGGGAACAGCCCTGATCTGATCACTAGGACGATGGAGAAGGGGAAATTGAGTTTGGTCGCCTGTGTTTGGTAATTGTGGACATCTGTTCATTAACTTGTCAGTAGGTGCGGGATGCTGGAAGAGATAGTTGGGGCCATAGGTCGGTTTGTTAGTGAATGTTACCTTTTGAACTTTGTCCTTAGGTTCTAAATTTGAGCTACATAAATTGCCCTTTCTTATGTTGATTTCTCTGTGTTCCCGAGTCCGTGTTGGAACATCAGTAAATTGTTGATTTGAACTAGGTTGTGTATGTAATGCCGGGGTAAGTATATCAATTGCACCCTTACGTTGTTTAACTTCATTTAGAAGTTGCCTAGTTTGGGCCTTAAGATCTGCTAGCTCTTCTTTAAACACAGCTGTGCATGGACATGTAAATCTATTTGTTGTGCCCGCACAGCTTGCACGTTCGTTGATTATCTCCAAGCGTACACAGGATTCATCTGGGGATTCCTCAGGAATATCCATTAAGACTGAAAATCTGTTTGTGCAAGTAATGGCAGAGGAGCAGCTTTCATTTAAATGGGCGCTTGGCTCAGAGATGTTGTTACCCATTAGGCTTTCTTGAACAGCTATTTGTTGGTCCTTCAGGGGGAGCTTTTTGAACATATCAGGGATTATTGGAGAGGTTCTACAGGGGGTAACAGTTGGGGTGTGGGGTGAGGCGCGAGCCCCATTTGGAGGGCATTCACTCGGACCTGATGGGGCCAGCAGAATCTCCTCACATTCTTCTACTAGATGAACAGTACGATCCCTGACAGGGTTAGATTTACCCAGTAATTGCTTTGTTGACTTTTTTGCTTTTTTACTTGTCTTCAAGGACTCCCTCGCCCCATTATCCAAGGATTTCCTTTTCCCCATTAAGAAAGTTCAGACAATGACTAAGGAGCACCGATTATACAATAAAACAATGCAAGTACTAATAAAAAAAAAACGGAAATGGATGTATTCTCGTGCAGTCTCGTACAGTCAAGAGATCCTTGATCTTAACGATCTTGTGGTACTTGTGCTTTAACCTTAATAGACGACTGTAATGCAGATAAGCAATGGTGTATTACAAGGCTTAAATGAATAATCAGGGTCAAATGCCAGTTGGATAGGGCAGCAGCACCTTAAATGTCTAGAACTGCAATTTGGAGGGTGGACATCAGAGGGCTAGCTCTGCCCTGCCTCGTCCTGGCTTGGATGGGCGCAGACGGGCCCGCCCTTGGCCCGGGCTTTGCCCGGGCACGCTCGTGTGCGTCCCGTGCTGCGGCAGCTTGCGGCCCATTCATGAGCGCATCTTGGCGCTTGCAAATTACATGGAGTTCCGGCGGGGCAGGCTGGGCATTGCAGTCCCCCTGGACCTCCCTGGAGACACAGCAGCAGCAGAGGAGCAAGCAAAAGCGGGACCCCATGTCTAATCAAATACTCAAATACAAACACAAATGCAACGATATCCAGCTTTCTAATCAAAGTGTTAAGTAACTGTGCTCATAAGAAACACTGGAGTGAACAAGAAAACTGGAAATGCATGAGCTGGGAATAGTGTTACCATATGGAGTGCATTGGGGAACTGAAAACAATGGCATCAGGAGCAGTAAGTAAGTAAGTCTATTCTTTATTCGGCTAGTAAAACAATAAAAGAATACACAGTATAAAATCCAGCAGTACATATGATCACTATATCATAGCAATTAAAATCAGTACTAAACGACAGACGCTTAAAAATGTAAAACGATATCCATAATTAGAATGGCGGTGAGCATTCCACATAAAAATGATAGGCCACTCCTGCATTAAGACGTTACTTCCCCACCCTATCCTTTATCTAACTGCAGCCGATATAAACTTGTGTGCTATTGTGCAGACATATTCAGTTTGTATACAATATAGAGCTGACCTGCACTTTCTAATGTGCAAGGACCTGAGTAGTGGAATTAGATATTATCTCCTTGGCACAACATATAGTTTACAGAAAAAGAAAAATTGTAAAATAGATTGTTCTGATCCCATAAACAAGGCTGAAGTAAAAAATCTGGGATTCATATTTGATGACAAACTGACATTTACCGCCCAGATAAACAACCTCTCTTCAACCATATGGTAAATCTTAAAAATGATCAGAAGAATCCACCCATTCATTAACCTTGACTCACATAAAACACTGGTTACTGCATTGGCCCTGTCCAGATTTGATCATGGCAATGCTCTGTATGCGGGGATCCAAGCCCAGCATTTAATAAAACTCCAGCGTCTGCAGAATGCAGCAGCCATGTTAGTGCTGGATATATCCCTATCACGATAAAAAGCAGCTCTTCGCTATTGTCTTTTACAAAAGCCTTAAAAACTTGGCTTTTTCCTTGTTAAGTCAGCATACCCACCATATCAGTAATCCTCTGCCCTTCTGACGCTAGTGCCAAGACGCCTCCAGGCATTCGCGCACTTTATAAATATTCAAATCAATCAAATCAAGGCCTGATTCACTATAGGTGTGTCTTGGATAGGAGACTAAAAGATCGGCTATGTTGAATCTGAACCAGAGCTGGTAAATCTCTGATGGTGCTGAGGTACACAGTAAAGTAAGGACTCCATACAATCAGTGGCCACTAGCATATGATGGGCATCCACTCTCTTTTTTCTGAGCTCTTGGAGTTCCCTTCTCCGTCCCTGCACAGTGAGAAATTCTGCATTTTAATGCCTTTTAGATAAGGCGATGATTTCACTTGGTCTATTAAAACATACCTCAACCACGGTATACGGTGAGCATAATCAAGCCATAGGCTATCAGAAGCTATATCCTGATTTTGGAGAGTTTCATGTTTGGACCAGAGAGTGTGCCACAATATAAGTGATGCCAACTTAATGCAGTCCTCAAAATATGATGGGCCTACTCCATGTGGTAGACATAGGTGGTTAAAGTGGTAGGAATGGATGACAATCTTCTCAAAAACACATTCTCACTAGCTTGCAAATGCGAAGCATTGCAGTACCCCAATATTCCTGCAACTTGGTCACAGCAGAAAAACATTTTGCTTTATAAATATTGACTATCACATCCAGGGGTTTAGGGCCTAACTTCCTCACAAACCTATGGGTAGCCGCTTTTGTACTTTTAAACTTAGTTTGGCTAACCTTTGTGAAATGGACACAAGAACATTTACTGTCAAAAGAGACCCCAAATACTCAAAGGTTGGGACATGAAGTTTGTTGCCATTGATAAAATGGGGTTTCAAGTTGTTAGGGACATGCCCAAAGACCATGGTGCGTGATCTAGCGATGTTGGTCATTAAGCCTAGGTAACTCATTAACAATACAAATTCATCCAACTACCTCTTGAGATCCACACTGTTCCTTGAGATTAGAACACAATCATTAGGATATAATACTGCAGGGATTATTCTAGATCCCACGGTAGGCGTGTCTGACTCCATGAGTCCCAAGACCCTTCCAGAACCCATTCTAAATCTTCCAACAGGTCCAATAAAATCTTGGCAAGTATTACAGGTATTGAATCAAATAGGGAGATAGGCCGATAACAATGGGGGTCACTTCTTATCACTTCGGTACATTGGGACTGAAATAAAGTTTGATCATGATTTAGTTGGGCCTACAGTGACTTCATTCTTTAGTACACTGACCATTGGAGGTGCCCATAGATCTACATTATCAATGAAGAGATCAATTGATACCCCATCTGGGCCTGGGGCCTTATTACTTGCACTCAGTTCTAGTGAGATCTAACCTGAATAGAGTGATCGGTGCCAACTCCAAGACAGTCGACCAGTGTAATGTCGGTATATTTGTCTGGTACAGTACTACTATCATACACTTTGAAGAAGAGCTCCACCGATTTATAATGTGGAACAGTAGCATCCAGAGAGATATTATGACTATCTGCAAAGAAAGGCGTTTTCCATGCCACTGGAATCAAGCTATCCTGGCTGATGGGGGCTGAAAGCCCGAAACCGGTCCTAGGATGCTTGTTTCCAGTCCAGGGAGGACTTGGCTTGGCAGTTCGGGCTGGACTGGTCCCATGGGGCACAGGGTCAAGACTGATTTGCATATGGCTGGGTGCAAACTGGAATGGCATGGTGAGCAAAAAAATATGGATTTAGGCCCAGATCTCTGTACCTGGTGAATGTATGACATTGTTCTGCATTCTGTCCATCAACTGTTGTTTTTGCATTTTTTGCACTAGCCTCACGTAGCTGTTCTCAGGCATCCTGCCTTATCACTAACTTTCATTTGGCAATAGCCTCTTTGTAATTCCATCTCAATAGCTTCAGTTCCCCAGCATCCCTGGGTACCCGCGTGAGGCCATGAATAGGATTTTTATGCTCCTGCGAAAAGGCTCCATCGAACCACTACGGATTGCTAGACTCCATGCAGGTCTTAACAAACATTAGCAGCTCAGTATCAATATTACAGATCTCACTGTACACTCGTAAAATAAAGGAGGGGGCCATCTCAACTTCCAAGCAACTACAACTGCTTCCCCTTTTTGACTACAAGTACACCAAACAAGTGCCTAGAATGAACTATTATCCTTTTAAGGAGGATATATGACGTTAAAACGCATGTTTTTACAACGCATACCGTTACAACGGGACTTTTACAACGCCAATACTATTACCACGCATGTATTTACAACGCATTTTTTTACAACGCAGGTACCTTTACAACGCATATCATTACAACGTAAGTATTGGTAAGTATATATTTTTTTTTAATTGTATATTATTTAAAGTTAATATAATGTAATGTAATTGTATTTAATTTATTTTAATTTAATTTAATTTCATTTAATTAATTTAATTTAAATTTAATTTTATTTTATTTTTACCCTGTACCCCTTTATCCAAAAACCCAAAACTGACCCTGAACCCTAAAAATACCCCTTTACCCAAAAACCCAAAACTGACCCTGAACCCTAAAAATACCCCTTTACCCAAAAACCCAAAACTGACCCTAAACCCTAAAAATACCCCTTTACCCAAAAACCCAAAACTGACCCTAAACCCTAAAAATACCCCTTTACCCAAAAACTGAAAACTGACCCTAAACCCTAAAAATACCCCTTTACCCAAAAACTGAAAACTGACCCTGAACCCTAAAAATACCCCTTTACCCAAAAACTGAAAACTGACCCTGAACCCTAAAAATACCCCTTTACCCAAAAACTGAAAACTGACCCTGAACCCTAAAAATACCCCTTTACCAAAAAACTGAAAACTGACCCTGAACCCTAAAAATACCCCTTTACCCAAAAACTGAAAACTGACCCTGAACCCTAAAAATACCCCTTTACCCAAAAACTGAAAACTGACCCTGAACCCTAAAAATACCCCTTTACCAAAAAACTGAAAACTGACCCTGAACCCTAAAAATACCCCTTTACCCAAAAACTGAAAACTGACCCTGAACCAAAACTGACCCTGAACCCTAAAAATACCCCATTACCCAAAAACCCATAACTGACCCTGAACCCTAAAAATACCCCTTTACCCAAAAACCTAAAACTGACCCTGAACCCTAAAAATACCCCTTTACCCAAAAACCCAAAACTGACCCTAAACCCTAAAAATACCCCTTTATCCAAAAACCCAAAACTGACCCTAAACCCTAAAAATACCCCTTTAAAAAAAACCTAACATATAACATTTTAAATATAATTATATACTTACCAATACTTACGTTGTAATGGTATGCGTTGTAAAAGTACCTGCGTTGTAAAAACATGCGTTGTAAATAAATGCGTGGTAATGGTATTTGCGTTGTAAAAGTTCCGTTGTAATGGTAGTGCGTTGTAAAAAATGCGTTGTAATGTGTGTTTACCTTTTAAGGAGGATACCTCTATTATGATTAGCCTCAATTGGTGGTATGAAATGCGCAACCAATAACTGAGGATGGCCCACAGACAGACAGAATGCAGAATTTTGTAAATAGTCAAAGGGAGGAAGAGAGATGGTCAGTTGGAGGTCCCCCAATTTCCCTGAAATGACTGTATATAAATCAAAACAAGGGGTCCCTTGCAAGTTCAGTCATCTGGGTGGTACAGGGACATGAGTGATTTTTACTATTAAACTCTCACACTTCAGGAAATCCTGAAGGCATGCTTCATCATAGAGTTTTCATGATGGAGTCTAATACTTCTACAGGGCACACTCACAGAGATGTCAATAGATCCTACCAGTAAATGGCTAAAAGTTGCCTGAGGCATACCTGCAACAAACTTTATTATCATAATATAAAAAACAAATGTGGACACTAAGTGGGGTTTAATTTCCCATGTATCTTTTCTTGGAGTCTATATGTTTCATCCTTCCTAGAAGGTACTGAGGTTTCCTCAGGATCAGTATTTCAAGAATCTCTACGGATTGCCTAATCCTTTCCAAGTGAAACAAGTGGGGAATTACCTCACATCATCCTTAATTCATAGAATTTATAGATGCATCGCAACGGGAAAAATCATCGGTATCTGTGGAGAGATAAGAAACCCACCACACCATTTTATGCTATTTTACTTAGTATACATCTACATAGACCACTTGTCCCTTACCAAACACCTGTGTATTCGGTCACACTGCACACACTACAGGTAAATATATACCTAAAGGTTCCTAAAAAGTCCTGATACTAGCCCACTCTCCTAGATAGTTCTAGGTCACTACTGTTTCTCGCTGTATTTCTAATATTAGTAGGGTGGTTCTGCACCCCATACGCGGTCTACAGACATACTACTTACTGATATATGTTCTTATAGTCACACTGACTTGTGTGAGAGGAAATGAAAAAAGAGAAATATCAACAGGGTTTATATCCATTTATAACTACTGTTCTCTGTAAAGCACAACTATGCCTTCTTGGAGAGAGAGTTGCTGCTCCCATCACATGTGTCTGCCAAGCTCCCTACTCCCCAAACATCTACATTCTTATTACTAGCAATCCTGTAGTGTAGTTCCTATATTCCCAATAGGCTCTGCGCATTGGAATATTATAAACAGCAGTGTAGACGTAGGACTGAGGTCAACTAGGTCTCTACTGACTATATTAGACTTAAATAGTTTTGCCAGCTAGCTCAGAGGTCACTAGAAACTTTCTCGAATGTTCAGAAAAGAGTTAACTCTCCGGATTTAGACACGAAGGGATTAGTTTCTGACAATCGCATAAACATGACAACTTTGCTCCCTCAGAATAAAGAGTGTATGTCTAGAGTTGTGTGAAAACAATAGACGGTTATTTCACTCAGTAAATCGTGCATACTTAGTTTCACCAGTAGTGCAGAGAAATAGAGAGACAGGCGTTTTCAATAAAAGGTGTTATTTATTGAGCAGTCTTCTTTCTCATGCAAGAGAAATGAATTGCCACAATTGCAATACTTATCATAAAGTAAAGTGTGTACAGTAAAAGGAGTATTATGAAATAATACTGTAAAAGCATTGATATGGTTTCTTAGCCATATGATACTTTAAAATGAATAAAATATATACATACATAAAAACGTTGACTAACGTACTCAACTGGTGCTTCTAATCTACGCCTACCCCGGTGTACCTGACCTAAGCCTAATACGTGGGAAGGAGTAAGTAAGTTTCAGTTTAAGTAAAGTTGGGTTTTTGCCAAGGATCTGAATCAAGAATTCTCTCAAGGGTTTAGTCAGCTCCGTACCTTGGTAATAGAATGTAGGAGGTCTCGTATCTCCCTTTCAGGACTCGATCTCCCAGCAACCCGCAAGGGTGACTGGAAACACCAGAACTGGATTTTCTCGGCAGGAGAAAAAGACAGCGTATTTCTCAGTGCGTCAAATGGGAGGGGCGGCTTCCTTTTGCTTTCGCATCAGCTGGGCTTCCGGGCAAGAAGATAGCCGCTCTGCTCCAAACCACCATGTGTTTGCTTAAGGCAACGTTGGTATATTTATACCTGAAAGGTGCCGGGTTTGACGTAAGGTTGGACATAAGACGTCACTAAGAACTAACAGTTCTTTCTGGACTCTAGGAGTTCTTGTGCAAATCAAAACAAGAGCAGGAGGATTTCCCGGGCTGCTGGAGGCTTGGTTTGTGTAAAGAACGCGTTGTACTTTCTAGGAGTCATGGGGAGTAGCCTTGTCGTATTTGGACTGCATGGGCTATTACTAAATATGGATATGATTCTTATGCCTCTATAAGGATATTATTTATTATAACCATATAAGGGCATAAATCGGGAATATCGAATTAGGGTCCTAGATAGAAACACAACACCCACTCCACGTATTAATGTCCATCATTACTAAAAACTAAGCAATATTAAATATAACGATGCATGTGTGTTTTCCAACCCACCCCAAAATACATAAATTGCATTTGAAATGGTGTATGGTATAAACACGAAAATGAGTATTGGTACTGTACGTTTTTTCAAGCAGTGGTATCATTTGGTTAAATGCATATATATGTCAGCTGAATGAATTGCGAAAATTACACATGAAATGGCTCTGAATACAGAAAAAAAGGTTGAGACCATTTCATCACATTTTTATACAATACTGTACATGTGCTAGAGGCTGAGGTAAAATATTGTCTCTAGAGTTCCTAAAATAGAAGCTCTGTTCTCTAAGAATAGTTCTACTTTAAGCAGAGTACTTTGTGCCAGAAAAAAGGGTAAATATTTTGGAAGTGAAAAAAAATAATTTTGCTTTCAGGGGAGAAAATAGTTCCAAATGTTTTCAGTAGTTCTGTTTATCAAAAACTGAAGGCCGAATTCAAAGTTCAGGGAACGCTGTGTGCTCGTTGTTTTAAAAAGTTATTCTCGTTGTTCAGGGGAGAACATCATATCAGACAGGCTTGCAAAAATTGGTCTACAACATCAGGTGAAAGTTCTACCAAGTTCTAAAATGCTGAAACAGTGCATATGTGAGAGTGATTGCTATCATCGATGTTTGGATCAGCAATGCTCACAGAAGGTTGTACCTGTTTGGTGCTGCTTTCCTCTCGTACTTCACCGCCACCTACTCGTAGTGGTGAAGTCTCAACGAATGCCAACATCAGAATAGGTAACCGCTGGGGACAACACGATGCATGAGTCGTTACCGGACCTAGCAAGGTATCTATATCCATAGGTACTGCTGATGGTAGTGTAAGACAGACGTCCAACACGCATTCTTCCCCACATAGCATACATCGAAGCACAGGTAAAATGCAATTTTGCCAGATTGGTCTGAATGAAAGAAACCAGGTTGCACTTAGATCTCTTAGCCGGGCTATTCCGAGGACTTTAATGATGCGGTCCCAGTAGCGTATAGCTAGGATGGTTTCTCCCATCGTTGCTGGAGTCTTGTCGGTGGCTTGGGTTGCGATATCGGAGCAGAAGGATCAAAAATAAAATTCCTGCTACGAGTCCCAAAAGTAGAGGCAGGCCGCCAAATAACGAATGGACAAAATTTGGGAAAATGCCCAGAACTGTTTCAAAGGGTGCTAACAGTCCCGAAAAAACTGTCTTAAATACATGTGTGATGCCACTGGTATCAGACATGTTTAAGATTTGACTTAACATTTCTACGAAATGGACGGGGCAATTTGTTGATAATAGGGAATGTATCTCTGCCGCTGTCCTTGCAACTTGCAGATCATATGTCTCTTTGGACGAGGTTAAAGGCACAGTTGTCTGTAAAAGAATTGACTTCATTGTGCTTAAAGTATCAATTCGAAAAGGAGAGATATTCAAAGAAGGCCATAATGCAGCCTCCATGTCTGGATTGCTGTGTGGATACAATACTTGCATACAGCAAATGACCCTGGAAGTGACGGTTACGAGATAGGCTTTTCCTGGCACCATGCCACAACAGCTGTGGTCACTTATTAGAACATAACTGCCGTTGGAAAGCTGTCTGAAAAATGGCTCTATCTGTTTTGCAGGAGTGCCATGCAGATGACATGAAAGGTTATTTGAAGACCTTTCGCAGGCTCCATGCAAGTTAATCTTGACACAGAAGTGTACCACTTAGTGATTTTTTACATTTGTTACCACTAAGGAATACTTCCTTTTTTCCTTCACTATAACATTTGTGTGTTTAAGGTAAATCCCAGGTTGATTTGATGTATCCTTTACCCAACCTTACATACTGGCCTGCTGGTATATACTCTTGGCAATATTTAAACTGGAAAGTTGTTATCGGAATTGTAATTATTCCGTGTATTATCCATTCAATGACAGGTCTCTCTGACATTGTCAATGGTAATCTCTCAAGTTTTTCAATGCTCAGAATCGTATAGTCTGCTCCTTTTTGTGCCAAACTGGTTTGTTTATCAGTAAGGTTAAAGATAGAGAATAATGACGTTGTGTTGATTAAACGCCATGGCACGTAGCCTGTTCGCAGATTTTGCAACGCCCAGGCAAGCTGCACAATAGAACGCAATTGGGACTGACCATTTTGTAACATTAGCAAGTCCTGCTCTATTATATCAATAGCAGATGGAACAAGGCTGTCCAATGAATATATTCTGGAGGACAGAGTCGTTAACCCATTGTCCACTACAGAAAGTGATTTTTCCAAATTAATACGATCAATTTCTCGTATTTTTTCTGCTGTTTCAATTTGTGTTTCTTTCCAGGCTTCGTTGTATGCAGCGTATATTCCGGCCGCTATGAAACGTTTTTGACGCTGTTTGCGAGGTCCCATTATGAAATCTCGCAAGTCAGCACCGTCTTTAAGTAAAGTCAAGTGTTGCTTAATTTCAGCCAGTGTGGATTTCTGTAGCCATTCGAGGCATAGTTTCCCTACACTGTATGTTGTAACTGTCCTTGGATGTTGTCTCTAGGAGTATCTAGGGTCTGGCCTGTTCTGTTTAAACCCCTGTGTTTTGTTCAGGAATCTATCTTGACAGTTATTTGTGTCTGTGGGCCAGATCAACCATTTTTTCCAATCAGGATTTGTTCTGTTTTGGTGTAAAATATGGGATACGTCTATGTCCACATCTGTAGTGCTATTACTATCAGGTATGGGCTTTGGAATAGACGGTTTATTTAAGTCTTTTAACTTGGCTAAACCAAGACAAGTTGTTTGGTGAATGGTGTCATTCAGGAATATTAATTGTTCTGGGATCATGCAGGCTCTAAATAATGCTTCTAAACCTTGTACCTGCCAGTCTTTTGTACCCCAGATGGTTTTTGTTTCAATGTTGTTTTTCCAAAATTCAAAACCAAATGTAGTCATTTTATCATAAAATGTTTCAGAATAACTCAATTTAATATTTGTCAACATTGTTTTCATTCCTGTCTTATTTAACATTTTAAAATAAAACGTTTCTGCATCACTTGTGTTAAACCCTGAGAAGTATGGGAATTTCTCATAAAATGTTTTCCGAGCTGTCTTTAGGCGGTGTTGCACAATGTTCCCATTGGTTATAATTAAAAATATTTCTAGGTTGAGCAGTTTTATGCAAATAGTGATGACCAAAGTGATTATAACAATATAACTCTTCATAATTTGCTGAACCCTGTAAGTAATCATGTTCTGTGAATTTAGCTGACATTACTAAATCTGACATCATATTATTAATATTTTCAAAGTCCCAATCATCAGAGAAAGTACTTGGTGTCACAAAGTCACTTAAGGAAACCTAAAACTGGTGTGGATATTTCAAGAGCTCAATCGGGCCATAGATTTCATAAACCGTTTTGTGCCATGCTACCCCACCGGGTATTGGATTGGCTGTGATGTTCACTGATGACAGTTCTCTTTTCTCGATGTGAGAGGATGTGTGAGGCTTTAGGACCAAGTTGATGTTCTGACTTGCTGTGTCCATTGTATTATATTTTCCATCGATAAATCTACCCAAACATGATGAGCCAAAGCAGGAGGAAAAGTACACCTAACACAATCCAAAATTCAATCCATGGTGAAATCAGATATGTTTCTTTTAGTTGATGAAAAAGTTCAGTAACTTTGTCTTTGAAAGTTTTTGTTGCTGGCGTTTCTTCATGCTCACTTGGATCATCAGAAAAGTTATCGAAATTGATGAAATAGCCAGATGCAGTTCTGTCAATTGTTGGAAATGCTTCCGGATTTTCTTTAGTCTTTGGATCTTTCTTTGGGACATTAGTAAAGTCCGAAGCTACATCATTGTAGACAGGTGTTTCTTGACGAACTGTTGCAATTTGGGTTTCAAGAGGCACAAGTTCCATGGCTTTGTTGCATAGTCCTTTTTTATTCACTGCAGGTTTATCAAATGTGATTAGTCTCTCAGTTTGAACCTCTTGGATTGTAGCAAAATTTGGTCTTCTGCTATTTCTTGGGAGTCCACTGGGCCTACTACTTATTATTGGCCACATGATTGTGGTTTTACCAGGTCGATCGATACAACTCGGTTCTCCGTTTTACCAGCAAGGGGCGTAGTACTACTGATCTTGTTCCGCTGACAGCTAAGACAGGTACTGCTTTTCTGTAAGAAGGCCCAAATTCCTTCTTCACCGCGTTCTTCTCTCAGACCCGATCCCCAATCTTTGGAATCCAGACAGGTCTTGCTGGGACAGGTGGTTTTTCTTCAGTGGCTGTTGGCTTTAACTTTATATTACTCAGACTTCTTGTTTCATTTAAGTCCTGTAAAACAACCAAACGATCTTTGATATCAAAGGCTTTTTCTTCAACCACTGAAGTGTGACTATCTAAGTCCTGGATATGCATTCTAGTACCGAATAATAGTTCGTAGGGAGTGAGACCGTTTAGAGAATTTCTTGGCAGATTGTTAAGACTACGTTGGACACTTGTTAAATGTTTGACCCACTCATCACCCGAACCTAATATCCTCGCCGTTATAGATTGCCTATGTCCCGTTTTTTTCTTTCCACTACCGCATTTCCCTCAGGATGGAATGGAGAAGAGTAACGCAATGCAACGCCCATGCTGGCCATGGCCTCCTTGTAAGCTCGAGAGCTAAACGCAGGCCCCTGGTCAGAATGTAGCATGCCAATTGCGTATGTGCAGATAAAGACTCGCAAATCTTTTATAACAGTTCTGGCGTCAGCCGAGTGCTGGTGTCTGCATTTTAAGTGAATCTAGTCTTAATATTTATGGGATCGCATTTCTCCTGCTGGATTTTTGCGTATAGATAGCCTTATGCTTTCTAATAGAGGTGTCCTGGCACTAGTCTGGTCCGGTTCACGACTGCGATCTCGGTTGCAGTCTGGACAATCCTTTGCAAATTTGTAATTTTGCAGGCTCATCCCCGGCCACCAGTATTCCGATTGTAATTCTTTTAGAGATTTCACGATCTCTTGGTGCCTAAGACCCTCTCCCATATGTGTTATTAATAAGACTCTCCTGTTCGTGTTTGGAATTACTCTATCCCCCACTCCAGGGACTTGAGCAAAAGGAACGGAGTTTGCATCAATTATGTATGTATTATTGAGTGGCTAGCCGAGAGGTAATGCTGAATAGTCGCCTTTTAATGAGGCTTTTACCGCCAGCATGGTTTCTCCGTCTATGTGTTTTTTAGAACGCTTTATTCTGGCTACGGAAGCCGGTTGAACCGCTTCCGCTGTGGCTCTGTTAGCCAATGAATTCCCTGCAACGTGAACGCCATCACATCGATGACTCAGTGTATGGATCACGTGAGTCTTACGTAGTTCTTTCTGCAAAAGAACTACTTGTTCCCAAAGCGTTTTATGCTTTATTGTGGCACCTGTGTCATCTTTGTAACCGTTTTTGATCCATGTCTGCATGTCATTATTATAAGACTTGACGCAGTAATGCGAATCGCACACTATTAGTGTGGGGAATTCGCGATCGGCATTTTCAAGCGCCATCTTTAAAGATCTTATTTCAGCTCGCTGAGCTGAACAGTTTCTGTGTGATTCAGTTTTGGTGACTATTGGTCTGAATTTACCAAAGCACCAGCGACCTTTAACAATCGCGCACGCTGCGTTGTAGGATTTTTTCTCTACATCGTAGTGTTGTGCAAATCTGTCCATGTAGATTACACATGTGTACTGTTCGAGAGGCAGAATTTCGATTGGCAGAGGATATTCTTCTTCATATTCTAGATCTTCTAGTTTTTTTATTTTTGGGTCAAAATAGTATTTCACGTTTTCTGCAGCAAGAGAATTTTCCCATTGTATCCATCTTGGATCTAATGCCACAGCATTCAAATTGTGTGGGCTTGTTAATGCCTCAAGGGCTGATTCTGCTGTTAAAACAGTTATCTTCCTGTCTTGGGCTTGGGCTCTTTCTTTTGCTACAGCAGTTTGAACCGCTATTAGAATTTTTTCAGTAGAACTGAATTTCATTTCAGCTTGTGTGTACAAATGTGATTTGTAAGCTATTGTTACCGTTTCTCCCTCATTAGAGGTCAGGTACGTGAATCCGCATCTTCCTGGGATGACTCGGATTACAAGGTTGCGTATGTTTTCGCGAGTTTGCAATTTTGTTTTAGCTAACATGTCTGTTTGCAATGATCTTAACATTTCTGTGTGTTTCTGAGTCCAATTGATTGGTTTGAAATCAGGTTTTATTAATTCATAGAGAGGTTTAACCCTCTCTGCATAATTTAGAATGTATTTTCTTCCGAAATTCAGGAAACCTAGTAGTGATTGTAACTTCTTCAGCGTTTTAGGTGCTTGGAGTACAGCACACTTCTCTAAGAAATTGTCTGCTAGGCTTTTGCCTTCACTTGATAATTCATATCCTAAAAACAGGACAGTTAGATGGGCAATTCGTGACTTTTTAAAGTGAATTTGTAACCCTCAGCTGCAAACCCAAGTATTATGGTGTTCACTCTTTTCAAGTGTGTCTCCAGGTCATCATCTGTGAGATAGATGTCATCGACATAGGATAATGCCTCATCATCATATATTTGTAGTAACTCTGTTACCCTTGCTGAGAATAATCCTGGGCTATTCTTGAATCCCTGTGGGAGTTGACAGAAGTGTTTTTGCGACCCCATTATTGAGAAAGCGGTCAAATACCTGCTTTCAGGTGCAATGTTTTGACAAAAGAATCGTTTTATACTTTTTGCGCACGATGTTATTCATTAGTGCTGCACTGTGTGAGTTTTGTACTGCAAATGTTTTGCAACAGGAGTTTAGGTGTCTGTAGTCCAAAACTAGACGATATGAATCGTCTGGCTTGGAGACAGGAAACAAAGGATTGTTCATTTGTGAGGTGCATGTTTGAATCACCCCCTGGTATTCATGTTGATCTAAGATCTCCCTGACTTGCTGTTTAGCTTCTTGCTTAACTGGGTACTGCCTTTGTGTAGTGGGATGACTTTTTAACTGGATTTTGTGGGGAGGAGAATCCTCATCCCATCCTACTTGATTTTTATATAATGCAGGAGCTTGGGCCACTGCCCATTTTCTTGCAAATGTGTATTTTTTATGAATTGGAATATGATTTGAGAAGGCAGGCATAATCATTTCTTCGCCATGAGGGCACTCCCTGACAAACTCTGGTGGCCAGTCTTTCTCAGCTAACAGGATGTCATAGCCTTTCGAAAGGTTATCCCAAAAGAGACCCCTTACTTTCCTAGTTTTGTCCCCCTCTATACGCAATGTTATTTCGTATAATTTATGGGGCACACTAACTCTGGTGTCTGCAGTTTCCACTTAAATCTATTCATTCGTGTCCACTGTCTCCAGAAGATTCATCAGGATCTTGCGAGCTATGGTCACTTCTGCTGCGCTGTCTAGCATTGTCTGGGCCCACTCTCCGTTTTTCAGTTGTGTCCTCAGTATCCTCTGCATGTTTTATTATTTTAATACTGGCTACCTTCTTTCTTGAAAATTGTAATTTTTTACTTTGATGAGCAGGTTCCTTGTCTTTGGACTTGACGTGCTCTTCCTTGTGTTCTGACCGTCCTCTTCTTTCCGATTTCTGTGAGGAAGTCTCAAAAGATCGAGAGGGACATGTATCAATATCTTGATATCTATCAGGTTTTCTCAATTTATGCCTATCTCTATGGTTGTATCTTTTCTCAGAGGGCTCCCTCTGGGGAGACTTGTGTCCTTGGTCCAGAGATCTATCTCTCCGTTGAGGAGACCTTCCTCTGGACTGGAATCGTTTTTCTCTGGGAGTGGATTGTTTATTACCATCCCAACTCTTTTTTGGAGTGTTTAGATTATTTTTAATAAAGGTTTTTTCAGGATTTTCAGTTAGTTGGGGTTTTACCTGTTTCCCACCCAAACTATCTCTACCTAGTTCTTCATAGGATTTTTCTATGATTCTGGCAAGTTCAAAAGGTTGTTCTGCTATATCTGTTTCTTTTAATTTCTGCAGGTATGTTATGTTGTCCATTGCCAATTAAATTAATTCTCTATATGCCTTTGTTAATTCTTTTATTTTAACTAAAAGTTCTTCGTTTGACATTTTTTCAATGTCTGGATGTGGTGTGTAGCTGGCTAGAACCGGCCACGTTGCTCCTGGTCTACCTAGTGGACCGAGCCATCCTCGAAAGGAGTGTATTCATCCAGTAGTTCCTCTATTTTGTAATAGTGGAAGTCCTGTATTACAGCGTTTGCTGCTGGAAAGTGTATCCATAAATAGAATACCTCTGTCTGCCGATATTCATGGGCCTCTACCACGAATATGACTGTACCACCTCGTGATGATAGTCCATTTGCTATAAGTTTAAGAGTTATAATTCTTCTTACATTGACCAGAATGAGTGTAACATTCGCGTCATTTTGCTGGATACTTGTGTCATCTGCTAAGAGCTGAACTGCTATTCCAGCTCTCTCTGTTTCATCGTCACTTTCCACCATTTTACTGAAAGAAAGTTTTGTTGCAGATCAAGTTTCAAGGAAACAAAGATTAGGTGCACAATATTTTGGAACAATGTATCCTTCAATGTTGACTAAACCAAAAACTATACATAGGAATCTCTTCCTACTAAGTTCCGGCGGATTTTAACCTTTTACCCACTCCAGACGTCTTTTGGAGTTTTTACGGGGAAAGGGGTCTGTGTGAAAAAGCACGACTGAGTTACTCTAATGTCTTGCGTTAGATTATCGCTTTACCAAGCGTTGGGCGCCATGTAGTGTAGTTCCTATATTCCCAATAGGCTCTGAGCATTGGAATAATATAAATAGCAGTGTTGACGTAGGACTGAGGTCAACTAGGTCTCGGCTGACTATATTAGACTTAATTAATTTTGCCAGCTAGCTCAGAGGTCACTAGAAACTTTCTCGAATGTTCAGGAAAGAGTTAACTCTCCGGATTTAGACAAGAAGGGATTAGTTTCTGACAACCGCATAAACATGACAACTTTGCTCCCTCAGAATAAAGAGTGTATCTCTAGAGTCGTGAGAAAACAATAGACGGGTATTTCACTCAGTCAATCGTGCATACTTAGTTTCACCAGGAGTGCAGAGAAATAGAGAGACGGGTGTTTTCAATAAAAGGTGTTATTTATTGAGCAGTCTTCTTTCTCATGCAAGAGAAATGAATTGCCACAATTGCAATACTTATCATAAAGTAAAGTGTGTACAGTAAAAGGAGTATTATGAAATAATACTGTAAAAGCATTGAGATGGTTTCTTAGCCATATGATACTTTAAAATGGATAAAATATATATATACATAAAAACGTTGACTAACGTACTCAACTGGTGCTTCTAATCTACGCCTACCCCAGTGTACCTGACCAAAGCCTAATGCGTGGGAAGGAGTAAGTAAGTTGCAGTTTAAGTTAAGTTGGGTTTTTGCCAAGGATCTGAATCAAGAATTCTCTCAAGGGTTTAGTCAGCTCCGTACCTTGGTAATAGAATGAAGGAGGTCTTGTATCTCTCTCTCAGGGCTCGATCTCCCAGCAACCCGCAAGGGTGACTGGAAACACCGGAGCTGGATTTTCTCGGCAGGAGAAAAAGACAGCATCTTTCTCAGTGCGTCAAATGGGAGGGGCGGCTTCCTTCGACTCTCGCATCAGCTGGGCTTCCGGGCAAGTAGATAGCCGCTCTGCTCCAAACCACCGTGTGTTTGCTTAAGGCAACGTTGGTATATTTATACCTGAAAGGTGCCGGGTTTGACGTAAGGTTGGACATAAGACGTCACTAAGAACTAACAGTTCTTTCTGGACTCTAGGAGTTCTTGTGCAAATCAAAACAAGAGCAGGGGGATTTCCCGGGCTGCTGGAGGCTTGGTTTGTTTAAAGAATGTGTTGTACTTTCTAGGAGTCTAGGGGAGTAGCCTTGCCGTATTTGGACTGCATGGGGTATTACTAAATATGGATATGATTCTTATGCCTCTATAAGGATATTATTTATTATAACCATATAAGGGCATAAATTGGGAATATCGAATTAGGGTCCTAGATAGAAACACAACAATCCTCTACCAAGGGAAGGCCATATTCCACTCCCCACTCTCTTCTTCAAAGAAATATCGGGCTCAACCCTCTAAGCATCCTCACGCCTTGCCGGGTGGTTCGCAACTGTTTGAATAAAGCCGCCAGTTTTATAGCTTCATAAGAATGTCTCATCACACTTCCTAGTTGCTTGTGATTATGGTCACCCAGGCAATTCTGTAGAATCGAGAAGTCATCTGTCATATACCTTTTTTTCTCTGAAAAAGCAATAAAATCAATTAAACTACCCAAACCTTTACCAGTAAAAGTGACATGTTTGGGTATTGGGGCAGTGTTAAAATTTAAGGCAAGAAGAACAGAATGCTTAATAATAATTGCATTTAGGGTATCGCCACCTGGATTATGCTAAAAATGGGAATAATCATCATTGTCACATCCCAGTGCACCACAGGCAGAGGTACTGAAAATTGGTAAGAGCCTGCAGTTGAAATCTTCTCTAAATTATCATAAAATCCCCCTTTATCTCATCCAGAACCTTGCTAACGGTTGGATAATGAGAGTCTACTATACTTGTATTATAGGGATTAAAATTATTATGATAGCATTTTTTAATGAAAAACATTCCCCTAGACTCATGCAGGAGACATATAATTTTAAAGTAACGTAAATCAAGTAAAGTTTTAAAAATCCTGCTATATAATGTGAGTGAAATCAAAGTTAACAATCCACCTATGTTTTGCCTCAGTCAAGAATAGGTGGCCGGGGTTGATACTGAGACAAATCTGTCAATATGTATAGTTTTACAGGCCCAAGTCTCTTGTAGACACAGTATATAAATGTTCCTTATCAAATCATTCCAATCAGCATTGTTCACCTCATTCGGAAGACCAGTCACGTTACATAATAGACACTCAGAGCCTGACACAGGTGCTTCATTCTGCATGGTAATCGGTGATACCATCCCAGTTTCATATCTTTGATAGTGAAGGAAGCTGTCATGATGAAAAGATACTGGCAGAGCAATGTCCCTTGCAGCCTGCCTCAGTTGTAAGTAGAGTAGAGAAAGAGACTGGGTAAGCCATACGTGTATGCAACTGTCCCTCAACGTCAAGCTTAGACACCTGACTCATAAATTGGTTTAGTTTAACCCTGTACTCAATGGGAGCATGATTTCGTTGAGTAAATCTACCTGCTCAAGAGGTGTGAAACAATTTTGTGTTGGATAATAAATGGTTTGACCACAGAAGCTGGATCAATGGTGGATCTGGGGACACAATATTAAGTGAATTGTAAAAATAGCCAACGAGAACCGCCTTGATATTACCGTAAGGTATTCCTTCATAGGATAGACTAGTAGAGTTCGTACCAAACTGTGCATCCCAAAAGTTAATTACTATGCAGACCCCAGCTTCCCGTTTGGGGCAGTTTCCACTCCAGCTTACTTTTTGCACGTTGATAAAGTTGTTATATAATGTATCACAGCTATAAGATGCCAATGTTCTACCCAGCCAATTTCTGGTACTAGCTGCAAAACCTTATTGTGTGGCCTGGGAACATAGCTCTCACTAGTATTTTCATCTGACCTTATACCCTTCAACAAAGTTTAGACGAGCACTCACATGGAACTCATATTATTATTATTATTATTTATTACTAACATTTGTTAGGTGCAAAAACGAATCATCCCCAAGGGGATCTCTCGGCGCCACAATATTAGAAGAGCAGAGGGGAGACAACTGATTAGTGACTGAACAGCCAGATTTTAAGACCTTTTTTTCAAACTGCCCTGAGATGGGGCAAGTGCGAATGTCATCTAGCAGCTTGTTCCAGTGGGAGGGAGCAAGATGCTTAAATGAACGGCCTCCCATTCTGATTTTATTGATCCTCCTAGGGCACAGAAGTCAAAGCTGTGATGATGATACATAGTGTACAATGAGACACAGTGAGATAACTTTCATGAATGAATCTAAAAATCTATCTAAAAAACTAGTATGTAGGATTTACTTTCAAACAGTTTGAATTGATTTTTCATATGCAAAATCATGTAAAGGAATAACCAGAATTGAAAAAAATCAGTAAAAATCATTAAACGGTGTGCAAGTGATATACCATAACAAAAGCAAAAGTTGTGAAAAAAAGTGTGTGTAGTACAGAAATATTTGTAATAGCAGACAGCCGGATCACTGACAGAATATCGAGGAGCAAAATATCGCCCTGCCAAAATATCGAGGAAAATATATAGAATGCCAGAATTTTTAATTCCTATCTACAAACAGGTAAGTACAAAAATATTGAATCCAAAATATTGTTGTAACTATTATAGTTTGTTAAAATATCAATTTTTTTAAATATCTTAAAAGTAATATAAAATTAATGAAGTAATAAATATAAGTAACTAAAACATACTTAAAAAAATACTTAAATAACCTTAAAATTAATAAATAATTAATATAAGTACATTTTTTATGCATATATATATTAACCTAATATTAATAAAAAATATTCTATATTTTTAGCGTAGAATAGCGGGAGGGTAACATTTATTATTCCCACTCCAGTGAGTGCAACAGTAGGTAAAGCTTTGAATAGCGGGAGGGTAAAAATTACTATTCCCACTCCAGTGAGTGCAACAGTAGGGAAACCGTTGGATAGCGGAAGAGTAAATATTCCTATTACTACTCCAGTGAGTAAAACAGTAGAGAAAGAGTTGGATAACAGGAGGGTAAAAATGACTATTCCCACTCCAGTGAGTGCAACAATAGGGAAAGCGTTGGATAGCGGAAGGGTAAAAATTACTATTCACACTCCAGTGAGTGCAACAGAAGGGAAAGCATTAGATAGCTGGAGGGTAAACATTACTATTCCCACTCCAGTGAGTGCAACAGTAGGGAAAGTATTGGATAGTGTAGGGGTAAAAATTACTATTCTCACTCCAGTGAGTGCAACAGTAGGGAAAGTAATGATTTAATATTTAAATGAAAATAAATTCATTATCAATACCAATAAAAAATGAATTAAAATGAATTACCAATTGCAAAATATGTCATAGTTCATTAATTTTAAATACCAATACATAATATTTATGAACAATTAATTACCTATTAATAATTATTTAACCACCAATTAATTTTCAATACCAAAAATGAATAAGTAATAAAAAGATACCAATTAAAAAAAAATGAACTGTAAATTAATTATCAATGCAGAAAAAGAATTCCAATAAATACTTAATTACAATTACATTTCTTCCCACCCTATTCCATAAACCAACAACCGGCTCTGAATAATAAATTAATACAATTAATATAACTATCAATTCATCAAATAATAAAAAAGTATTACCAATTATTAAAATGGATTACCAATTAATGAAAATGTATTGCCAATTAATAAGTAATTAACAATAAATTAAATATCAATACCAATAAATAAAAATAAATAATTATTCATTAACAATTAAATTACTTCCCACCCTATTCCCCTATAAACCCACAACCCGCTACAGAACTAAAACGCAAAATTAAATTAAAAATAATTACTAATCCCTAAAAATTAATATTTCATTTACTATCATTACATTACTTCTCACCCTATTCCCCTATAAACCCACAACCTGCTACGGAATTAAATTACGCACAAAATTAAATACCATAACATTCATTACTTTAAAAAAATTCAAACATACATTACAAAAATAATACATACTTTTAAAACATATACTAACACTTAAAAAACTATAAGAAAATTCGATAATTTTAACAAATATATTATGACTGTCGATATTACTAACTTTGATATTATGGAAATCGATATTTCTTACCTGAATTTCGATATTCGATATTCTGTGCCACTATAAAAAACTCGATATTTCGTCCAGTCGATATTTTTTTTCCGATATTATGACTGTTCACCCAGACGGCCATATACACTGTTTTTGGAGAATACAGGAACACTAAGGATGGTTCACATAGTGTTATTGCAAAACAAATGGTCTCTCTGTGGAAATGTCTTCTTTGTTTAGACCCTATGGAAATATAAAAGGGTCTCTTCAGTACTGGATAATGGTGTTACTTGAAAAGCAATTGATAAACAGGGAGATGAATCCCTGTATGGAATTACGTAATGTTCCAGATCTATTAACATTGAAATAGTGTTTAACTTTGTTGTTTGAAATCTGTATGCCTGCTCGTGTGCTTAAAAGAGAATTATATTCATAACAAAACTCAAATTTAGCTATTTGTTTGTAGCGGTCAGAAAGCTAAGACAAAAATGATTTATTTACATGTGCCATTAGCGAAATTGCTACATCTCTATCATATGTTTTAAACATGTCCCAACGAATGGGATTAGATGTTGAACTGCGGACCGGCCAGATGCTCACGGAACCTACATTTTTTTTTTACGTTGGAAGCCCACGGTGCACAAAACTTGGGGGCAGATTTATGAAGGCCTTGCGCCACGTTTACGCCGCTGTTGCGTCACGCAAGGCGGCGTAAACGTGGCGCATCCCTACGAACGATTTACAACGTGACGCATCTAGGCAGATGCGTCACGTTGTAAAACCCTGCGCCGCTTGTGGGCGTTCCGGCGCAGGGTGGGCGTTCCGGGGCAGGTGCGCCTCGCAAAAGTGGCTGAGTGAAATCTATGAGATTTCACTCAGTCACTTTCAGGCCAATGCTGCGTCAAAAGCCTGCGCCTGCTTGAAGCAGGCGTAGGTCTTGATGCAGCATTGGTCAGATAGGGCACCCCCGAGCCTTGCTGGAGCTGCGTCGCGCTTGCGACGCAACTCCAGCAATGCGCCGCCTTTACGGCACAGATGCGTCACGCATCTGTGCCGTTTTTGCCCTATGGTGCGCCGCATTGTAAATGCGGCGCACCATGGGTGGCAGAGCTGTGGCGCACTGTGGCGCACATTAACTGGCGCATCCCTGGGGATGCGCCAGTTAACATAAATCTGCCCCATGATATTGAGTGCACACACGGCAACTGAAATAGTAAATACTTCGAACAAAAGTAAACTTGCAAATACACTGTAGCTTTATTTAAAAAAAAAAGAAAACTCTCAGATCGTATAAATGTATGTTTTGGACGTTTGCCCTTGTCTATAGGCAACTTTAAGTTGACCATTTACTCTCAAATACATTTCCGATCTTCTAAATATAATTTCAGTGTTTCCTTCCCAGACCGAAAGAGATGACTCAAAAAAATGCAATTTTCACAGACATAGAAATATGTTCTGAAATGATCGCCATGGGCGCCCATTGCTACGTTATTTATTTAAAGTGTCCATGTTTTGAGTAATATAACCTTTACTTCCTGAGGTGTGCGTTGTAAGTCACTAGCTGTGAGGCGAATCACTGCTTGGGGGACTGTGTCTTTTTATTATATTTTTTCATGTAAAATAAACCGATGGTCAAAATGTACTGCGTTTGTAGCTGTGCAGGGGGGACGGCTTCACAGCTGGAAATTGAAGTTGACAGTAGGCACCAGTGATAGACTGCTTCCTGCGAAGAAGAGCACAGGGTAATAGAGTAACAGTCAGGACAACACTTTCTGCAACACATTGAGGTGGCTTCATTTGTCTGTTCACTGAATAGGAAATCTACTTAAGCCACAGTGCCAAGATATGCTGTCTCTTTGGGACATATTTCATACTGTGATGGCACAAATGAAAAAAAAAGTGTCAGAAACAAAACAAATCTCTTCTAACCTCCTGGAATCCGTAATTCATGCAGGAAAGCTGGTGGCTTCTTTTGCTTTTATCTGTGGGCAATGCTTTAAGATACAGAAGGCAAGCCTTTGAATTCCTTGAGGCATTAAAACAGATTAATAAGAATATGCTGGGACAGAGAAGCATCGCATCAAGCTCATGCACACTTTCTACCCTGTAAATGCAATCCCCTTGCTTCATTTTGGTACAGGGAGATTAGTTCCAAAACAGCAGGCCTTTCGCACATAAATCGAAAAGCTTAGTTCGGGTTGAAACAAAAGTTCTTAAGTCACAGATACCGGTGGATGGTTGTGCACAAATTCAGTATCGCTAAAACTCGTTTTGGACTAAATTATAGACGGCTAACAGATTTCAAGTTTATTTTGAAAACTTTTCAATGTAAGCCTGGGTCAGTGATACAGTGTTGTCGAATAGGCTTAAATATACATATATTTCTGGAAAATGTACTTTTCAAAATCTTGTAGTCTTTAATTGGATTAAAATATCATGAGGTCATTTATATGTGTATAAGTATATATATATATTCTTAAAAAGTCACTGACAAGTTACCATCTCCACTAAGTGAGATTTCTTAGGACATTTGCACAGTCCTAGTGTTTACATCCTTTTAAGCATTTATTCAGAAAAGAGTTTTAACGCTTAATATTTATTAGGTGTTTTACCAATGATTTTACAGATGGGATTTTAAATGCTTTGCTTAAAAAACATTTATTATATTTGGAATCATTTATTTATTTCAATATGTTTTTCATTAGCTATATATGTGTGTCTTTCAAAATAGATCAACACAGTTTGATATAACTGTGCTCTATTTGGTGTGCACTCACGAAATTTGGGCACCCAGTACTTATACAATGGACATAGTAGAGAAACTAGAAGACTTGAAGAAAAATTGCTTGTTAGGTTCCAAAAGAGTATGTTGTTTACGTCTATTACGGGTGTATGATACAATGCACTGCCCGAAACGCATCATACGGCTATTGTGAAATAAACAGTTTCTGACACGAAGTTTGGGTCTGTGACTCTCTTACTGACGAAAAAGAAGCAGGAGGGAGTCTACTCGTTGATTGAAGTATATATATATATATATATATATTCACTGAAAAAACCATAGGTTATAGACGATATATAGTTAGGAATTAGCATTTACAAAACCTTGAAAATTCACTGAAAAAACCATAGGTTATAGACCATATATAGTTAGGAATTAGCATTTAAAAAACCTTTTTTTACTCACACAAAACCATTGAAATTCCATATATAGTTAGTTAGTTGCACTAACTATATATCGCGCACCCGCAATCCACTGCTGATCATGTCACATATTACATCATTTATGACATGGTAAAATGTAAATGTAAATGTAATACACTTGTAAAGCGCACAGCTGCCCCAGCAACGGGGCGTCCCGGCGCTGTATAACTCTGGGGAACCTGTCCTGGCTTTCCCTGTGGGATGGTCCCTTGCTGGGAGTCCCCAAGGTGGAGCCAGGCATCCCCGGAATTGGTGGGGCCGTTGTGGAGATTAGGCAAGCTAATGCAAAGAGTTGCCGAGAGGAACCCCTGATTAGAGTAAGCACCGAAGCGAGAATTATCGAGTCCGCTGACCAAGGTCCACAACCCTGCCGCGTCGGGAATTGAACCCTGGTCCCGGACTGACTTCTGCTCTCAGGCCTGCTGCCTCTAACCAGTGAGCCACACTACTCCATGGTCAGTGACATCACTGATGACATCACTGATGACATCTCAAATGACAGTGGAAGTATACGTGTCTGGACGAAGGATTTAGTAGGTGCATGACTGAATGTATGAGTGAGTGATTAAATGTGTCTCACTGAGTGCATGGGTTATTGACTAAACTGTCTTAATTTGTGCATCAATATGTCTGTTGTTCTGTAAACTGCTGCATGTGTTGATCAGTAGCTATATGATTAACTATATGGGTTATTGATTGATTGTCCAAGTATTTGTATGGGAGACTGAGTGTGTGTGTGGTTGGCTGGGAGGTGTGTGACTCTGTGCAGATCAATGTGTACTTGTATCAATGATTGTATAAGAGAGTAAGTATGTGTTAGTATATGTTTGAAAATGTAAGGTGCTCTATGTTTAACTGTATAGACAAGAAAATGGAAGTGTGATTGATTCTTTACAGGACTGACTAGGTGTGTGAGTAACTCCATGGATGAGTGGCAGAGTGTGAGTGTCTGTATAGGTGTATGAGTGCATATGATAGTGTTGTAAAGATGAGTGATGGTATGTATGAATGATTGTATGGGTGAATGAGTGAATGTGTGTGTAGACGTAGGAATCAGTGAGTGCGTATGTAGTAACTAGTATTGGTGTGTCAATGGTTTCAAAAATTATACTCTGTATTTAACACTGGGTGTAACAGAGGTTATATTAAAATGTGAGGAGATGCATTGTATTGTCACATGAATGATATCATCAGTAATGTGGTCATTGATGTCAAATGAGATGTCATCAGTGATGTCATCAGTGATGTCATTTGAGATGTCATCAGTGATGTCATCAGTGATGTCACTGACCATGTCATGAATGATGTAATATGTGACATGATCAGCAGTGGATTGCGGGTGCGCAATATATAGTTAGTGCAACTAACTAACTATATTTGGAATTTCAATGGTTTTGTGTGAGTAAAAAAAGGTTTTTTAAATGCTAATTCCTAACTATATATGGTCTATAACCTATGGTTTTTTCAGTGAATTTTCAGGGTTTTGTAAATGCTAATTCCTAACTATATGTGGTCTATAACCTATGGTTTTTTCAGTGAATTTCATTGGTTTTTTAAAAGCTAATATCTATATCTGTAAAATATATTCTTTATTACGTGACGTATCACGTAGCCGCGTGAGACGCCTCATGACACGTCGCATAACCGTGACGTATCGGCTCTGCAGCGCAAACAAAACCCGTAACGTAAGCGCGCCGGAGCACGCTTACAGATATATATATCTTTTTTAACCTTAATTAGCCAAAATCCACACGTGCACATATCTTGAGGCCTTGCAAAGGCACATCAAACAAACAGTCCCTACAATTTTTCAAAGTTTTCTTGATAATCTATTCCATTATTTTTTTTTTTACTGTTTCTCTTGTTACGCTTACCGGGACGCTACCCGGTACGCGAACCGGACGCTCCAAAAACACAAGATGGCGGACTCCCGTTACGCTGCGGGTTAGCTGCCCGGTTCGCGTACCGGGAAGCGCCTCTACCGCGAAAAATCGCAATTTATTATTTTTTTTTTGCCCCGCGGGGGACTTTAATATCCCCCTCATCAATCCTAGGGGGTCAGGAGGGGTTTACCTTGCCCCCTTTCCTTCATTTCCCCCTTCGTTTTTCACCACATCTTGTCTCTCGAACCTACCGAGAAACAAGATGGCGGCCGCTCCGGACTGTTTACAATGTTGACAGCTACGCTGTCGGTTAGCTGCCCGGTTAGCTGCCCGGTGAGCTGCCCGGTTCGCGTACCGGGAAGCGCCTCTACTCCGAAAATTTTTATTTTTTTATTTTTTCCCCCGCGGGGCACTTTAATATCCCCCTCATCAATCCTAGGGGGTCAGGAGGGGTCTACGTTGCCCCCTTTCCTTCATTCTCCCCTTCGTTTTTCACCACATCTTGTCTCTCGATCCTACCGAGAGACAAGATGGCGGTCGCTCCGGACTGTTTAGAATGTTGACAGACACCGGAGAGCCAATCAGCTTCGCGAAGTTCCGTTACGCGTCAGGTACGCGAACCGGGGCGCTGCCCGGAGCACTGCCCGGAGCGCGCTTACAGATATATATCTTTTTTCGAACGTTAATTTCTCAAAATCCACTGGAGCACATATCTTGAGACCTAGCAAAGGCACATCGGGCTAACAGTCCCTACAATTTTGCCAAGTTTCGTGCAAATCCATTCAGCCGTTCGGGCTAAAAGTGAGGCCAACCGCCCTATGGAAATTAACATGGGAAAAACACGTTTTGGGACCCCCTTTTTTCTCAGCCCCCCCTTGACAAACCCCCCCCAAATTTTCAGTGGCTGCTCAGAAACAAAATGTTCCATTTTCCTGAAAATTTCAGCCAATTCCGTCCACAAACGCCAAAGTTATTAGACATAGAATTTTCAAAAATCCCATAGAGAAAAAATCCTAACTATATATACCTACTGGCGACCGCCAGTAGGTAATATATATATATGTGTGTGTGTGTGTGTGTGTGTATATGAGTGTGTGTATATATGAGTGTGTGTATATATATATATATATATATATATATATATATATATATATATGTATGTATTTATATATTTATTTATATATTTCACAGGACCACTTCACAATTTGCATGACAAATGATATGTCAAACAAACATATCCGTTCTAATTAACCTCTGATTTACACTCATACACATTGAATTTCAAAAGACAAACAATGTGTGGGAGCAGCAACAACCCCCACCGACCACGCACGCAACCTGGGGTTCATCCTCGACTCAACGCTCTCCATGGCCAAGCAAGTCAACGCTGTCTCGTCCTCCTGCTTCAACACCATCTGCATGCTCTGCAAGATCTACAGGTGGATCCCCACCAAAACAAGAACGGTCACCCAGGCCCTCGTCAGCAGCAGGCTGGACTACTCGACACAGCCACATCACACCCTACCTGAGAGAACTACACTGGCTTCCCGTCAGCAGGAGGATTACCTTCAAGCTCCTCACCCACACACACAAAGCACTCCACGACACCGGACCAGCATACCTCAACAGACGACTCATCTTCTACATGGCCTCACCCTCGCTTCCGTCCCCTGCATCCAAAGAGTGACCTTCGGCGGCAGATCGTTCTCCCACCTCGCCGCCAAGACCTGGAACACCCTCCCCATCCTCCTACAGCAGACCCAGGACCTACTAACCTTCAGGAGGCTACTGAAGACCTGGCTATTTGAGCAGTAGCAGCACCCCTCCCCCCCTAGCGGCCTGAGACCCTCAAAGGGTGAGTGGTGCGCTCTACAAATTGATTGATTGATTGATCTTAAAGAATCCATATATACTTCTTTCTTTTCGATGGACATCGTAACTAGTAATACTAAAAAAGCACCCTTCTTAAACTGTTACAAATGTTTAATTAATTTTCCAGAGAATAGGTGGTGTGGACGCTGCCATAATCTATCCTTTTTATGAAATCCCTCCCACCATCTGACACCATCCAAGACCTGGGGACCCCCTACCAACGTGGGCATGTGCTGTCTGACCCGATCAGCGGTGATTAAATACTGCGATGATCTGTAAACTTGGAATGGCGTCCTACCTGGCCTCTCTCTGACCCATGCTGGCACTACTGAAGCCGTCTCGACAATGCCTGAGACATTATGACGTGCTGAAGAGCCCTTGGATCATTTGGGTATGGGTGGTGAGTGACGCGGATGCCCGAGAAGGAATTGCTGGGTCTCACCATGCGCCCTACTCCTCATTACCGGCCCTGTATGATTTCGGGCTGAGGCCTGCCGCACTTCTATGCCTACTTGCTGGCATGCATGCCTTACATCAGGTGCCAATATCCTTGCTCCTGACAGGTGCTTATGCCACAAAATGGAGGTGAGTCTGGGGTCTCTTTCATCAACTGAGGCCAAAGCGGTGGGGTCATCGATGACCTGTTCAGTCGAGAGCGGTGGGGCGCTGCCTTAACTGAGAGACTGCAGCTTTGAGGTAACGGTTGGTGTGGAGTCTCCCCGGAGACTCTGTGGTGACAGGGGCAATGGGTGAGCCTGGGGAGCTGGTGCCCGGCCAGCCTGGGCAGATCCAGCTGAGGCACTGCTTAAAAGTTGAATTTGTATGGCAAATTCAACTTTTAAGCAGAGTTATGTTTCATCAGTTTATGGGTAAACTTTGCTGCTGTTGTTAGTGAATGGAGTCTCAAAGGGTTCCATGTAGAGGTTGAAGCTGATGGTCCTCAGAATGGAACCGTGGTGGACTGCTGAGGTGAGGGGGAGCTTATCATACTTGGAAGCATCTGACAAACTTGCAATTCCCCTCCTTTATTTGGAGAGCTCCGGATTTCTGATGGTGAAGTCTCTTCTGGTTTAGCTGACAGAAATCTTAGAGTGATAGTTCGTCTGCCATGGGTCCATCGGTCAATGTATGCCTGCATGACATTCAATATTTCTGTTTGGGACTACAGGAAAAGTCAGCAAACTCTAAAAGCACACAACAATAATTTTGTTCATTAGATTTTTCAAATGTACGTTTGCTTGACTTTTATGACGGGTCATTATGTTGTAAAACTTTGCAATAACTTAGACAAAGCATTTCTTTATTGACGCATTAAGGATAGCCAATACATTTAAATGCAAAGCCTGACAAACTTGGAAATGGTACCTGTTGATTTGATTTCATAGTTTAGAACTAAGTGACTTCTTAATTTTCTTCTAATGATGGTTCCACACTGTGCTAGTTTTGTGGCTTCCCATTTAAACTGAAGTGAGGCATTATTTGTTTAGTTGGCCAGTCTGTAAATGGGAATTAGTACAGGATGTTGTTGCCTCCAGAGAAAGAATACGCATGATGAGTTCATGAATGCAACACACGTGAAATGTAATCACAAATCACTGGCTTTTTATTCACGACCCAATGGTAAAATAGTAGATCAAAATGAAGTTGAATTCCTTACCTTCTAGTTGTAATTGAACAAAAGGATGTCACTCAAAAACATATTGTAAGCATTCATCTAAGATACAGATACACCTCTTTTGGACTTGCTCTTGACAGACCATGAAACACCAAGCTGAGCTAGGGTGTAAGCTATGAAAATGTTCAACTGAATCTGTCTGAGATTTAATGCAGAAGTTACCGTCCTTGATGTTTGCGCCAAAATTGAGGACGGTTCCAATGCACCACTTAAAGTATGACATTCTGGCAATGTCAACGTCCTTGATGTTTAAGAAAGTGAAACAAGGTGTCATCCATGCTTATTAATTGGAACTGAAAAAAAGGAGAATATTTTCATCCTATAAATTCTTTGGAGGCGAACTTGACATTATCATCCACACTCTTTCCTGAATATCCCCTCCCCTTGTTCTTTTTATGACCAACGAAGGACATCATTGGCTGGGATTACGCAGTAGATGATGAAGGTTACTGAGGTCAGTATGCATATCTTTTTAAAGTTAAGCTACATGATCATTGATGCACACGCCCTGTAATGCAACATCCAGAGGGGATCAAGGCAGACAGGGGCTTCTTTAAAAAATTGTCAACATGCAGGGAATGTGTCCCTCTGTGGACTTCTGTCTCATGCGAATTAACGAGACAGGAGTTTCTGGGACATCCTGTGAATGGGCATTTTGCAATGAGACTGATTAGTTAGTACATCAGTCACATTGCAAAAGGAAGCCCATTTCGCAAACCAGCCAATATGCAAAAAACAAGGACTAGCTTGGGACCTGAACTCCATACAATCATAAACACACTTCCAACAATCCACTGAAGTACTTCCACTGCCACAAAAATAACAGTTTAAAAGAAAGTGCTTCAAGTGATTTTGGTAAAGGTGTGCACTTCACCAACAGTATTGAAGTAACAACTGATCCAAAACAGTTGAACAATGATGAATTCTCCACTTTTCAAAGCCTGTCAAAAGAAATAAAAATTATAGACCGAGCCCCAAACAAACTTCACCACCCACTTGATGTCAACATAACTATTGGAACAACTCATTGAATTTCTAACATAAAGCTTGATCATGTTGCAATCACATTCATTTTATCAGCTTTGACGAGGGCCATGATGCACATGTTTTCATCAATTGGGAATTTGAACAACTACAGTAGTCCATTGCTTCCTTGCCACTGAAGACCGTTCTTCCTATACATGAATCATTGCAGGACTGGTGACTGCTTAGCCAAAAGGATCCTATTTCTGGCACATGCACAGGTAAATATGTACACCTCTGGACTATTATTTCAGATTAAGGCCTGTTTTACCTTCGTGAATCCAGGAGTCTAGAAGACTGATATAGGGTACGAAGAATCCTTCAAGTAATACCTTGGGTTCGATTTTTTTGGGTCTCATGGACCTGTCCACGGCCTTCGATCTAGTTAATAGATCAAGGCTGTGGACCATGCTGTTGGACCTAGGACTCGACCGGCCCCTTGTGTATTTTTTGGCCCAGTTACACAGAGACCTGAAAGCGTCAATAAGGATGACGCAGGAGGGGAAATGTACTACAAGTTTTAAATCAGGTAGAGGGGTGCGCCAAGGTTGCATCTTGGCACCTATATTATTCACTTTATACATAAACTCCCTGGAATACCTTGATGTGGGGATTATGTCAATTCAGACAGAGATTTAACAGAAAGGCCAGCAAAAAAGGTCTTCAATGTTCAGGTGAATTGCCCTCAAAACAAGAAACATTAAACACAGTTATATTTGAAGTTGGTTCAAACAGTTGTGATGCCGGAACCAGTCATTGTCAAGACATTGTCATTCAATTGCATTGCCATAGATAGCAATGAGGCCTATACACAAATGTAAATATGGTTCTAAAGGTAAGCTGATGTTTTTTGGCCAGGAATTCACAAACTAATTTTAGTGATATGTACACACATTTATAAGTGTGTCTTTCTCTTTTGTGAGTGTAGAGAAAGTCACACTCAAATTCCACTCAAGTGGGAAATGGGCTATTCAAGCAATTTGTGCAACTACAATGTTTCATGGCTAGAACAAGGAGCAGAGGTACATTTGTAATATCATTTGTGGAATTCGATCCCTTCTGAAGTGCGTGCTACAAAGAACTACCTGTCCTTTAGGAAACAAATCAAAACCTGGTTGTTCCCCTGTACCTAGGGTATCTAAAAAGGCGCTACACGTCACTTCTTTGGGCTAGGTTGCCTTGCCCTCAGGCATGTCTGCAAGCGCTGGGACGCCCCGTTGCTGGGGTAGCCTTGCGCTATATAAGCGAAATTAACATAACATTTGCAATTGTGAATACCTCTCCCACTTCAGAGAGATGACTTTACATTTTCAAATCTCCTTCACAGCAAAGATCCCATCTACCATTTTTCACGATTTCCCAAGAAACCAAGATACCACATAGAGTGGATTTAGAATTTAGTACCACACTAGGGGACAGATTTGGCAACTTTTCACACAACTCAGTGCAGCAACCAAAGTTTCTTTGCTATGTTCCGTTAACGGGACAGAGCAGAACAGCACCATTATACTAAGATATGGCACTGTATCTCTCTCCTACTACACTGGAGAACGTTATGCTGCCTTGTGGCTACACACACCCCCTTGCACCGTTGTTCAATTTTGTGTGTCTGATGCCTACAATAGCTTTTGTACTGGAAAGGTACTCTTCCAGCACAAGACTACAATGCACAGCTATAATTTAAAACTTTTTCAAGTTTGTATGTGTGCTGTGCAATAAAACTCATGCAAAGTTTGAAAAGATTGTAGAAAAGCATGGCTTCTTACTTCACCCCTGCCTCTAGGATGCACACATGTTTAGTGCTAAGCACTGGCTGCCTTTTTAGTAGATGGGGCTTTGAGACAAAACCATGGGTAGTTGCATGGAAATACCCATATCCCACTCACGGGAAACAGGTTTTGTGATGGTAGGTAAATCCTAATTCAACACAAGAAATTAGTTTGTGATGCAAACCGGTGCAAAGTATTGGTAAATTTGGGCCTAGAAATGAAAAATCTCCTCTTCAAAGACAAGATGGCAGTAAAAATAGTTTTCATTTGTTATCTTTCTCTTTTATAGCAGTAGTTATTAGTAATTGTATATTTTGCCCCAATACCCTTACCCTATAGTTACAGTGTCTCTCACTTGTGAAAACATAACTAGTCAAGAATGCAACGTGTGTGTCATTGCCTCTTGCACATCATCATTTGCATTCAGATAGATAGCAAACCCCAAGTATTTTTTCTGCCTGAGTATGGCGGACCATAGCACTCTGTCCTGTTAGAGTGGAATTCTGAATGGAATTGAACATCATTTGGGCTGGGGGCGGGGAGGTGTCAGGTTTTGGCCTCTATGTAAATCTGAATTGCATACAGGGTGCTGCATTTTTAAGAGGGATGACCTTCTCAGCGTTTATATATAATATGTCCTTTCAGTATTATAATATGTTACTAGCCAATCTTATTATGTGCTGCTTTTGTATTTCAAGCAGAAGCGAAAAGTATGTTGTCATGACAACACAACACAATGCATTTCTTTGTATTGGAAAAGTCACTCAAAAATCCCCCTAAAGCTTGCATCTGTTTCAACCAAAAGATTAATGGTGTTCGGATTACTGCTTCCAATCTATTTGCAAGAGCATAACTCTTTTGCCCTCTTCCACTAACGTGTATGTAAAAACATCAGCCATTACTAAAATATCTTCTTCCACAGAAGCAGCTTCTAAATCTTCATGAAACTATTGTAAATACTTGTGTATGTACTGTTGCCTAACCTTGAAACCATGTGTTAGAATTGGGGGTCTCTAGTTGGCAGAGGTAGGTACCACTGTCCAAATAGGGACCCTTGCTTCTAGTCAGGGTAAGGAGAAAACCCTCTGAGATAACCCCTGCTCACCCTCTTGGTAGCTTGGCACGAGCAGTCAAGGCTTATCAAAGGCAATGTGTAAAGTATTTGTACCAACACTCACAGTAACACAGTGAAAACACCACAAACTGACTCCACAATAGTTAGAAAAATAAAGGTATTTTATCTAAACTACACAAGACCAAAACAACATAAAATCCAGCATACACAGTTCAAGAATATGGTTTCAAAAGAGTTCTTAAAGTTGCGATAAAATAATCCACAGTTGCGTGAAAAGTTCACAGTTGCGTCACGTTTAGCCAACAGTACCTTTAAATGCAACAAAGTTCCAAAACAGAAGCTGGTGAGATAGAAAACAAGCATTGCGTCACTCCTAGACCTTGGGGAAGCGATGCGACAACCCCGCTCCAGATGGAGCGGGCGGGTTGCGGTGACTTTGGTCTGTACGGGGAGGGATGCGATACCTTGTATGGATTCCGGTGTCGAGGTTCCGTAGTGAAAAAGCTTTCAAAGGCACGATGTGATGATCTTTGGGGCTGCGACGATCTCTGGGGCGACGATGCACGGTCCAGGGGCGACCTTCCTCTTGCAGCTCCTCGATGCGATGGCTCTGCGACGATTCTCGCAGCGACGTGATGCGGTCCGCAAGCAAGCGGTGCCACGATCTCACCCAGTGACGACAGGCTCAGCGACGATACTCGCAACAATGATACTCTTCCCGCACCAGTCTGCTGCGTCCCGCAAACGAGGGATATGACGGCTCTGGCGGCGGCAACAGGTGCTGCAATTATCTTGACCTTTGTAGCAGCGGGAATTTCCTCGACGGGGATGCGCTCCGCAATCGAGTGATGCAACAAAACTTGCAGAAAGTCTTTAAAATCTTGGTGTCCAGCTTCCCAACACAGGTGCAACTTCCAGAAGCACCACAACTGGCCCAGGCACTCTAGGAAGGACAGCAGATTTCAGGGAAGCTGGGGGTGAAGTCCTTTTGTTCCTGGGACTTCTTAACAGGGAGGCAGCTCTTCTCAGGCCCTTGGATATTCCTTCAAGCAAGGGGACACAGCACAAAGCAAGTCCTTCCCCTCTCCTTGGCAGCAAAGCAACAGCAGGTCAGTCCAGCAGAGCAACAGCAGGACAGTCTTCCTTCTTCAGTTTGAGCTTTCTCCTTGGCAGAGGGCTCTGACCCTGGTCTGAACCAGTTCTGGGTGTTCCTTTAGCACTTTGTTTTCCTTGCCACTCCTTTCCTTTCAGGGAGAGGGGCAGGGTCGTCAGTCACCCAGCAGGAGGTGGAGCCAGCATTGTGGGAGGCAGGCACAGCCCTATTTAGGCCCAGGTGCTATCCCCTCCCACCACTAAAGATGCAGATGCAGTCTTTCAGCCTAGGGCTGACTCAGCCAGCCTCCTGGGGGCTCCCAGCCTCTGTCACTCTCAAACCAGACAGTCAATTCACAAGCAGGCCAAGGCACACAGAAAGGTCAGACAAAAGAACATCATCTTTCTAAAAGTGCTGTTCACAAACACATGATTTAAAAACAACCTTTCCTAAAAGATGTGTTATTAAATTCTGAGTTTAGGGATACCAAACTTTTATGTCCTATCTTGCTCCTATGGGAAGATATGCCGGTAGCCACTGTGGCCAGCATTCCCCATGATAGCCTATGGGGCAAGATAGCCATACAACAGTGAAAAACAAAAATGGCTGTAATTCACTACCAGAGCATGTCACCTGCACTAGTACAAGCTCTACCTTTCACATACACTGCACCCTGCCCGGGGGGTACCTTGGGCCTTCCATAGGGGCGACCAATGTGTACAGAAAGGGAAGGGTTTGGCCTGGTCAGTGGGGACACTGACCAGGAGGACATGGCAGTTCACAGACTGCACCAGGCACTGCTGTGGCAGGCCTGAGACACCATTTTAGGGCTACTCATGTGGGTGGCACAATCAGTGCTGCAGGCCCACTAGTAGCATTTGTTATCACCAGCCCTGGCACACTCAGTGCACTTTACTAGGGACTTCTTGGTGACACAAATATGCCAATCATGGAGAACCAATCACAATAACACTTTACACTGGGAGCACTTGTACTTTGACACTGAACAGCAGTGGCAAAGTGCTCAAAGCTTCTTTACCAGCAAAAACCAAATCCAGCACAGCATCAAAAATACAGGCAGTAGAGGCAACAAGATAGGGGGAAACCACGCCAAAGATGCCAGGTCTAAAACCATGCTTTTTAGACAGTGTTGTTATTCCATGAAGTATCTATTATTTATTATATTTTTACTTTTGGGCATACTCTTTCTCTTTCTTATTTCCATTTTCTTATCCTTCTCTTTCACCCTTTTCCTGGATACAAATAAGTTATGGCATTACAAGGTATCAGAGTGTAGTTTCTATAGTTCATCTTTGTAATTATAATAATATAATTGTTATTAATTCCGAAAGGTAAACTGGTTTGTTAACAAAAAAGTTACTATGAGTTACTTTAGTACTAATAAATTTACTAGTAGCAACTTTACTACTAGTACCTTTACTGGTAGTAAACTGACTAGTCAATCACTCAATTAGGGTTGGTAAAGTGCAACTACTCACCCATGAGGGTCTTAAAGTGCTGGGGGAGGGAGCCGGCCACTCCGTTGAGTGCTGGGGTCATCCGAAGAGCCAGGTCTTGATGTCCTCCCTGAACTGGGGCAGATTGGGGCCTTGCTGGAAGGGGCGGGGGAGGTCATTCCAGGCCTTGGCTGCGAGGTAGGAGAAGGATTTTCCTCCTGTTCTGGTCTTGTAGATGCATGGAATGGTGGCGACCAAGAGGTTGGTTGATCGGAGATGTCTTTTGGGTGCGTGGAAGGGGGAACGGTTGTTCAGGTATATTGCTCTGGTGTTGTGACGGGCCTTTTATGCGTGGATGAGGAGTTTGAAGGTTATTCTTATTTTGAGTACGAGCCAGTGGAGATCACAGAGATGTTGGGTGATGTGGCTGTGGTGGGGGATGTCGAGGATCAGTCTGGCTGCGGCGTTCTGGACGGTGTGGAATATGCAAATGTTTTTGATTCCGGCGTAGAGAGCGTTGCCATAGGCCAGTCTTCTACTGATGAGAATGTTTGTGACAGTTTTTCTGGATTCAGATGAGATCCATCTGAAAGTCTTTTGAAGCATGCAGAGGTTGTTGAAGCAGGTCATTGAAACGGCATTGATCTGGTGGTTCATTGTGAGAGATGAGTCTAGTGTGATTCCGAGGTTTTGTGCATTGTCCGTTGGGGTTGGGAGATTACCAAGCGCAGGGGGGCACCAGGAGTCGTCCCATGCGGAGGGGTTGGAGTCAAGGATGAGGACTTCTGTTTTCTCTGAGTTGAGTTTCAGGCATCTGTTCTTCATCCAGGTGGTGATAGCTTTCATCCCTTCTCAGAAGTTGTGTTTGATGATGTTGGGTCTGTTGGTGAGGGAAAGGTAAGCTGGGTGTCCTCGGTGTAAGAGACGATGTTGAGCCCGTGGGCCCTTATGATAGTTGCAAGGGGGACCATGTAGATGTTAAAGAGGGTGAGGCTGAGGGAGTAGCCTTGGGGCACTCCACAGTTGGCTTCTATCAGTTCAGAGAGTAAGGGCGAGAGTCTGACTCGCTGAGTTCTGCTGGTGTTGTTACCCTTGGTGAAGTTTTCTAGCTGGATGTTGACGGCCTTTTTAAAGACTTTGGCTGCGGAAGAAAGCAGGGAGATGGGCCTGAAGTTTTTGAGGTCCGTCGGGTCTGCTGAGGGTTTCTTCAGGAGGGGATTGACTTCAGCATTTTTCCAGTCGGAGAAGGTAGCGGGTTCGAAGGAGCAGTTGATGATCCTACGTAGTTCGAGTGCGATGGCTGAGGCGGCTCTGTGGAAGATAAGAGGTGGGCAGGGGTGCGAGGGTGCTCCGGAGTGGATGCTTTTCATGGTCTTCAAGTTGTCTTCTGTCATGAGAGGGGTCCATTTGAGAAGGGTCTGTTGGGTGGCGTCACTTGGAGGGAGAGCAGGAGCGTTGCGGAGGTCTTGGTTTTTGAAGTTGTCATAGATCATCTTAATCTTAAATTGGAAGAAGGTGCTGCAGAAGTCTTGGGAGGGTGGTACGGCTGTTGTTTCTCTGCAGGGTTTGGCGAATTCCTTGATGATGGAGAGAAGTTTTGTGGTACTGTGAGCTTTAGTGAGGATTCTGTCTTGGAAGGGTTTCTTCCTTGTAGATTTGATGAGATGGTGGTGTGCCCTGGTGGCTGCTCTGTAGGTGGCACGTGTTTCGGGGGTTTTGTTGTTCTTCCATGTCTTTTCAAGTCGTTGGCAGGAGTGTTTGGATTCTTGGAGTGCGGGGTAAAGCAGCTTGTTTTCTTGATGTGTCTTTATGTGGCTTTCTTGAGGAAGAATGAGTGTGTTGGTGCAGTTTGTGATCCAGCAGTGGATGTTGCATGCTGCGGTGTTAGCGTCCGGTGTAGTCTGCAATGGGGTGCTGATGAGGGCGGAGGTGAGCTGGTCTTTGGTGACTTTGTTCCAGCTTCTACGGGAGAGGCGGTGGGCATGCTTGTGTACGGTGTTTTTTTAAGGAGAAGTGGATGCATTGGTGATCTCTCCAGAGGAGTTCCATTTTTTGGCAACTAGACAGAATAACAATACGATGCCAGATGGAAAATGGAAAGATGAGACTAATAAATGTGGCATGTACTGTAAACAATGTTTGGAAAACAGGAAGATTAAACTAATACATCATGGATGTATGGTAAACAATGTTTTGGGTTCACATTCATATCATTCTACAAATATTTTGTATTGCTGAGTTAATGGATATTGTGGTGATAATTGGAATACATAAGACTTCTCCAATATTCCTAAGAGCATAGCCCAATGGCCTGGGAGTGACGAATATGTCTATAGTCTTTTTTTCTATAGCGATCTAGGCAACATTTACATCTCTGGGGTGTAAGGACGTGTCAGACTAGCACTCGAGGTTTGAAGAGACCAGGTAGAGAGAATTAAGAGCAATCAAACAGAGACTGAGAACAGCGGATGTTCAGGTCAGCCAATGGCAACTGGGGCTCTGATATAGAAGCGAGTCTTCCTGGTCAGGGAGAAATCAGATGAACAGAAGGTCTAGAGTCAGCATGGCTTATAGAATTAATTGAGTAACTGTGGGTGTTTCCTTTTCTCAGTTTAACTTCCTACAGCCTGACGACGTACACCGTTGTTGGCATGTCAGTTAATTTTCACTGACATCCGAAGGTCCCTCCTTCATTTTCCCCTTGCCAAACCCAATTTTTAGAAGGTACAACCCAGTTTTAGTTCAACTTATGATACACTCCTGAGAGAGCGCAAATTAAGAAAAACTGTAGAAGTGCACCATATTTACAAGCACGTCATATTAGTCTAGTAAACATGTTATAAGAGTGTCGATTTAATAGAGTGAAAATACATAAGAAGTGTTTAACTAAATGTAGAATGCATATATCTGTGTGAAAACTAATGTAGAATTGTGTAGAAATACTAAGATGATGTTGGAATCCTACGTTATGTGGCTGTGGAAGAGGAAAATGTAATTCTGCTAAACGTAGAAATGTGTAGGCCACATGGCAGTTCACATAGAGTACAGGATGCTGTTACACTTTCTTGCGAGATAGTGGATTTCAATGTTATTGTAATTCAAAGTAGTATTGATCATGGAACTGAAATATATAATATAGAAGTGTTTTCCATATAATTTGTGTGTGTAGTAAGTTAGAATCCTGTTTAACAAAGAAATTAAATGTTTTACAGAGTGCATAGGCTTGTTTCATGTAGTTTTAATAGGCCTAAATAGACAAAGTCATTTCTTTTGATCTGCATGTGCTCGTTAGAGAAAAGTTGTGTTAGGCACAAACTGTAGAGCCTGTTCAAATGGTTTACGACTTCAAGATATGGTGGAGGTCGGAATTTGGGGCCCACAGAGAAAGTGTCTTTTGCAGGTGCGAGGGGGTGTAATCAGGAAAGTGATGAATAGACTTTTGTTCAAGAGAGCCTGGCACAGGCCTGGAGGAGTGTTCAGGAATTTCTAGGGGGTACCGTCTTGCCGGAGAGGAGCCTGGGAAGCAAGGTCAACGCTAACGATGGGCCTAGAAGGAGTACCAGCATGGAAGTTGCCGCCAGAACCAACACCACGTGAGGGGCGTCTCTAGGGGCGTCTCTATTGGGAATGTGATTTTGTATTAGGGACAGCACCCCTGGGTGGAGTTAAGGCAGATGATCTGAGGAACCTAAGAGAGCGGATGGGTAGGCAGATAGGGAACTGCGAGACATCGACTTTGAAACAAAGACTAAGGGAAGTGTGTGATCTTCTTTGGAAGTCACCACTGCTGACACCTTTTTAGGTTAAGATCTGCTAAGTAGGGATGTCACTTAGTCCAGTGTAGGGACAGTCTAACCTGATTTTTTCCTTTCTGTAAATGACTCAAAAGCTACAGCTGGTATCTATTCTGGCAACTTTGATAATATTTGAATTGGCTTTGGTGGTATTCTTTTGCAGACTAAGAGCATTTAGAAAGCTAATGTTTGTATTGATACCCATATATCTTTTAAATCTGATTTTGAGATGTTTGTATCTCCAGTTAAGTTTGGCTTTACAATAAACTTTTAAAACTTTTAAGCTTCAGTGGTTCTTTAGAGTGGAGTAAGTCATTGTTGGAAATGGGATCCCTGGCTGGCCAGGGCTTTCGCCAAGGTCAGTCAGAGACCACCACTCCCAAGTCAGGGCAAGGGAGTTACACGCCAAGATAACCCCTACTCACCCTCTAGGTAACGTGGCGCGAGCAGCAAGGCTAAACTTGGAGGCGATGTAGGCTAAGTATTTGCGCACGCACCCCAGCAACAACAACCAAAGGCCCACCACAAAGGAAACTCCACACAAGGTTATAGAAAAATAGCCTTTGTATTACACCAAAACACATTAGATAAAACACACACTTTACAATGTGCCAGAGGCACGGGCAGAATTTACAAGGGATATGTACAAGACAGGGCCACCTGGACCACTGTCAGGAATCAGAAGTAGCACTTTCAGAAATAGCACTTAGAACATAGAATATAGCACAAAATAGCACACAACCAGTAATCACTGGTAACCAGGACCTCACTAGCACCACCTGTACTAGGGAGAAAACAACCACCTATGTATTACAATACCTGTAGGGGTGTAAGAGGAAAACACATGATGCATCACAATACATTCAGAGGTGTAAGGCACATGACGCATAATCAATACATTCAGAGGTGCAGAACAAATACCAACTTCCCCAAACTCACCAGTCACCACCTGTGACTGTCCCGGTGTCCCAATGTCAGGGCCTAAACGTGGCAGTTGCCCACAAAGTGCTGGGCAACTGGAGCAGGGAAAGTTAGCGCAAAGTTGGAGCCTCTCTGGGCTCAAAGAACCACCACTGTGGCACTGGTGAGCCTCTCTTAGGCTTTCTCACCAGCAAGGGGGGCTGCTGAGCCTCTCAGGGCTCCAGCAACAGAAAGATACAGCCTCGCTGGGCTGGGGGGTCCCTCGCTCTGGGGACCCAAAGCAATAATGCTGGCCAAGAGCCTCGCAGGCTCTAAACACTGGGGCGCCTTGAGCCTCTCAGGGCTCGTGAAATAATGGCCCCCTGAGCCTCTCTGGGCTCGTGACAGATATGCCCAGGTCGCCGGAGTCCCACTCGGGGGACTCGAGCTCTCCGAAATGCTCCCGGAGCCCCTCAGGGCTTTAGACCATAACTGGCTGCCAAGAGCCTCACAGGCTCTCAATAATCACAGGCGCGAGGTCGCGCTATGGAGAGGGGGCGGGGCGGACACCGGCAAAGTGTCCCGACGCCCCCCTCTCCTCTTTCCCAGCACTCACCGGGACGTGACACGGGGGCCTCCTCTGCCCGGCGGCTCTTCACGGGAGCTCCCGCTCCTCGGGGGCTCCTTTACCACACTTCTCCTCTTGTGGGCGGCGGGGCTCTCCTCTCCGCCACGGGGCCCCGCCTGCACCTTTCCGCCGCCTCTCCTCGCTGCTGGGCTCTCCTCTCCCGGCGGCGAGGCGGGACTTCCGGTTTGCCTGTCTCGGGCCGCGCTGCAATTGGTCAGCCGGCCCAGTGCTTCCGGGTCGCCGCGGGCAGCGCGGCGGCTCGCTTCTTAGGCAGGCAGGCGGGGGATGAATTTACCGAGGGGTGGCCTCCCTCGTAGTAAATTACAAAAACGGGCCAAATCAAAGCGGCAATGAGCGGGGTGGCACCCGCGCCGTCAAACCGCCACACGGGGCGATCAGATGCCGGGTGGGCACCGGCTGTGCTCTCAAAGCGCTAGTAGCGCTAGAAACGACGGGCAGGCGCTCTCCAGCGCCACAGGATGAAAACACAGCGCTCACAGCGCTTAGGGCCAAAATCAAGCGCTTTCAAGCGCTATGCAGGGATTCCAGCGCTCCCCAGCGCTGAAGGGCAGAGAGCAGCGCTCTCAGTGCTGTAGGCACAGCACAAGCTCCAGCAAAAGTCCTTTCAAGGGGCAGGGGGCAAGGCTGGGCCCAGAGCCAGCACACTGGGTCTCCAGGCAGGGAGACACCCCAAGTGGCGGTCCTCTGGCCCAGCAGCAGCAGCAACAGCCCCCTCAGGATCCTGGAAGAGAACAACATCTGTGGGGACACAGCCCCATTTTTATACAGCATTTCCCTTTGTCTGAAGGTGCAGAGTGGGGGCGGAACCAGTCGCAGCTGGTTCTTGAGTACCCTGTTTACCTCAACCACCCTCTCTATTCACTGGCAGGGCTTGGGTCATTAGACACACCACAGGGGGGCGGAGCCAGCATTGTGTGGGGAAAACCCAGCCCATCCAGGACACAGGTACACTCCTCCCACACATCACTCATGCTAATCTCCCACTCACCACCGGGCAGACCCATCCAGACTTCCTGGAGCCTGGCATGCCAGCCAGCTCCAGCCAATCACATGCCAGCACCCTCACAGCACACGTACAGCCATGTCTAGAAATGGCGCTTCGCTACTAGACACATACATGCTGCATACACCATCTCGCAGCATTCACTCTCACGAGTTCACACATACCAGACTCAAGCCTGTACACCCCACGCATCAGGAACTACCAGGGACACATACATTCCCCATGCATTCCTATGGGCGGGCAGGCCTAGCTCAGCACATGCACTCCGAGTGCGCACGCACTTTCCACTGGGACACAGTGAAAGTGCGCAGAATCCCTAAAATCACCATTGCCAGGTCACCATTTCACGCAAAAAGTCTAGGGGTGAACCTGCCCTAAGGGCCAAAGTCCAACATAACCCCCTTCCAGCCAAAACGCAGGGGAGACCAATCACCACCGTGATGGACTTCCCTGCTTGGGGCGATAGAACACGGACGCAGGCCCGCAACTGCAGGGACACCCTCCTGTTCTATGCCACGGTGAACCCATGGGATTCCTTCTAAACACACTGTCTGGACCAACTGGGCTACCCCACTGGTACTCCCAAGTTGTCCGCGGCCAGGACCAGGCCCTGGGCCACCCAGGTGCCACTGGCCCATGCCAATTCGCAGAGCGGGGGGTAGTAACCCCTGGCACATAGGAGCCATTTTCCACTCTTCCTGTCTGCAAGACAGGACTAGACTGCCACTGGTTCTCCAGCCTAAGGCCTACAACCTCAGGCGGACCAGGAGTCTCAGGGAAGGCTCTCTTCCCCTTACCTCTTCTTCTAGGGTTCCTCCTCCCTCTGCGAGGGGTACCCCTAGAACGCCATTCCAACCCAGGACTTATCCACTCAGGTTGCACCGGGGTCAGAGGTGGGCTCTCCCACCCTCTGCACCCCCTTCCAGAGGTCTGCCCTCTCCCACCTGGAGAAGTTCCTCTGGAAGAATAACCGGTCAGGACACTGGTTACAGTCGTCCTACCCTTCAGGTCAGGCTGACCCTGAACCTGGCCTTCCAACCTCTGGTCTAAAACCTTCGGTGGAACAATTGCCTGGCACTCCAGGACTTCTGGGGATTCACACGCAATCCCCCTGAGGCTAACAAATGTCACATCTGTTGCGTGACTGTCTGTCTGGCGCAGATCTCCCGCCCTCTGTCCACCTGACAGTGCGTGACGATCCCCCAGACCAGAAGTGGTGTCACCATGGTCACTATACGGGAACCTAGCCCAACTGGGTAGTCCCTGACCCACTGGTCCTTCCACTGGGGAACTCCCCCAATCACTCCTCACTCTGGACTCCTGTACCCTCCCTACCGGAGCGGTACTGCCAGACTCTAGAACCACAGGAGCTCTGGTTACAGACGCTCCAGGTCCTCTACTCACTAGGAGATCTTCCTCAAGTGGACTAACAGGACAGCCTAGGTCCCCAACCTGGTGTTCCCTCAAGAAACCACCCAGGTTCTGAGACAGGGCTTCGGGCCTCTGGGGGCTCTCAGCCACCCACTGACTCCTGCTCCACTGAGCCAGGCAGTCAGCCCCTACACCCTTCTCACTAACTAGGGACCTAGCTGGGCTACACTGAGCCTCTTCCACCACGCTGGGCTGGAAGATCCCTAACCCACTACTTTTGGAGTCACTCACCAATGACTCTACAGAACCTCTGGTCCCTTCCCAGCGGTCTGCTTCCTCTGCCAGCTCACATGGTTCAGACAATCCACACCCTAACAGGTGTTGGCGCAACCCTGGTGAACAACAACTGAGCAACTGCTCTCTGAGAACCATATCGAACAATAGGTCCCAATCACATTTCGTGGGCTCCCGTACCCAATCACACAGGGCTTCACAACAGTCATCCTCAAAGTCTTCCCAAGACTGATGAGACGGTTTCCTAAGGTTCCTAAACCTCAACCTATTCTCCTCCTCTGGGGAAACAGGAACCATACTCTGGGAACTGGGACTTTCTAGACTGAGATTTAAATAGCTGCCACCACTGGACCCAACCCTCCCTGGGGGATCCAGACACTCAACACTGCGCGCAGGGGATAGTCTACCCTCCAGAGCTACTTTGCCTCTGGTGGCGGCCCTCTCAGCCTCCTCTATCCTGTCCTGCGCTAAGACCCTCTCGGTCTCCAGCTGTTGCTTCTTAACCTCCAGCTGTTGCCTTCTAATGCCCAGCTGTGCCATAGCCTGGGCATGCTCCAACCTGAGCTTTTCTAAAGCCAGCTGGTGCTCCCTTTCTCTCCTCCTATCTTCCAGCTCCTCTGGGGACAGGGAAAGGGATGAGGCGCTGCCTCCTAAACTGGACCCAGCAAGGGACTCCCTATCTATGGGGTCCTCACTATCTGCTGGCGTCCCTGTGCTATCCTCTTCTCCCTCCTCCTCAGACTCTTCAGGGCTCCCCTCTGACCCACCACCCTCATGGTGTGAGACCCGGGCCCTCTCCGCACTGTGCTCACGCTCCCAGTCATCCTTCTGCCATTGGATCAGGTTACCCCTAAGTTGGGACTGGGTGTCTGACTCATTCACTGCAATGTCTCTCTCTTCGCAAAACTCTCTCAGTTCATGCAAAAACAGACCCCAGACATTAAAAGCAGACTCCATCTTGGCAAGATGCTCACAGACACGTGCAACACAGGGGACTTAACAATCTGAAGTAAGAGGACACAATTCCAAAACTTCAATAATCTCCTTATCAAAGAGAACTCATACTCATGCGTCCAGGAAAACACACCATTCATCCACACACACCCTCCCCTCGGATCGGTAAGGCAGTTTCTACCACCCCTGACTTCTCAACCTGACCAAAAGCGACACAGGTACCAAACTCTGGAAGCAGGGCGGGGGACAAATGTACTGAACACAATCAAATGACACTCTTCAGGAGAAGAAACAATGGAATTTCAAAAACAATACAATCCCCTAAAATGTGGTCATCTAAAATGCAGAGTTTTGTGGTGCAGCCAGCTGCTACTAAGGTACAAGGCAAACACAAATCCTTATCCCGCCGCTTGCCGCCAATGTTGGAAATGGGATCCCTGGCTGGCCAGGGCTTTCGCCAAGGTCAGTCAGAGACCACCACTCCCAAGTCAGGGCAAGGGAGTTACACGCCAAGATAACCCCTACTCACCCTCTAGGTAACGTGGCGCGAGCAGCAAGGCTAAACTTGGAGGCGATGTAGGCTAAGTATTTGCGCACGCACCCCAGCAACAACAACCAAAGGCCCACCACAAAGGAAACTCCACACAAGGTTATAGAAAAATAGCCTTTGTATTACACCAAAACACATTAGATAAAACACACACTTTACAATGTGCCAGAGGCACGGGCAGAATTTACAAGGGATATGTACAAGACAGGGCCACCTGGACCACTGTCAGGAATCAGAAGTAGCACTTTCAGAAATAGCACTTAGAACATAGAATATAGCACAAAATAGCACACAACCAGTAATCACTGGTAACCAGGACCTCACTAGCACCACCTGTACTAGGGAGAAAACAACCACCTATGTATTACAATACCTGTAGGGGTGTAAGAGGAAAACACATGATGCATCACAATACATTCAGAGGTGTAAGGCACATGACGCATAATCAATACATTCAGAGGTGCAGAACAAATACCAACTTCCCCAAACTCACCAGTCACCACCTGTGACTGTCCCGGTGTCCCAATGTCAGGGCCTAAACGTGGCAGTTGCCCACAAAGTGCTGGGCAACTGGAGCAGGGAAAGTTAGCGCAAAGTTGGAGCCTCTCTGGGCTCAAAGAACCACCACTGTGGCACTGGTGAGCCTCTCTTAGGCTTTCTCACCAGCAAGGGGGGCTGCTGAGCCTCTCAGGGCTCCAGCAACAGAAAGATACAGCCTCGCTGGGCTGGGGGGTCCCTCGCTCTGGGGACCCAAAGCAATAATGCTGGCCAAGAGCCTCGCAGGCTCTAAACACTGGGGCGCCTTGAGCCTCTCAGGGCTCGTGAAATAATGGCCCCCTGAGCCTCTCTGGGCTCGTGACAGATATGCCCAGGTCGCCGGAGTCCCACTCGGGGGACTCGAGCTCTCCGAAATGCTCCCGGAGCCCCTCAGGGCTTTAGACCATAACTGGCTGCCAAGAGCCTCACAGGCTCTCAATAATCACAGGCGCGAGGTCGCGCTATGGAGAGGGGGCGGGGCGGACACCGGCAAAGTGTCCCGACGCCCCCCTCTCCTCTTTCCCAGCACTCACCGGGACGTGACACGGGGGCCTCCTCTGCCCGGCGGCTCTTCACGGGAGCTCCCGCTCCTCGGGGGCTCCTTTACCACACTTCTCCTCTTGTGGGCGGCGGGGCTCTCCTCTCCGCCACGGGGCCCCGCCTGCACCTTTCCGCCGCCTCTCCTCGCTGCTGGGCTCTCCTCTCCCGGCGGCGAGGCGGGACTTCCGGTTTGCCTGTCTCGGGCCGCGCTGCAATTGGTCAGCCGGCCCAGTGCTTCCGGGTCGCCGCGGGCAGCGCGGCGGCTCGCTTCTTAGGCAGGCAGGCGGGGGATGAATTTACCGAGGGGTGGCCTCCCTCGTAGTAAATTACAAAAACGGGCCAAATCAAAGCGGCAATGAGCGGGGTGGCACCCGCGCCGTCAAACCGCCACACGGGGCGATCAGATGCCGGGTGGGCACCGGCTGTGCTCTCAAAGCGCTAGTAGCGCTAGAAACGACGGGCAGGCGCTCTCCAGCGCCACAGGATGAAAACACAGCGCTCACAGCGCTTAGGGCCAAAATCAAGCGCTTTCAAGCGCTATGCAGGGATTCCAGCGCTCCCCAGCGCTGAAGGGCAGAGAGCAGCGCTCTCAGTGCTGTAGGCACAGCACAAGCTCCAGCAAAAGTCCTTTCAAGGGGCAGGGGGCAAGGCTGGGCCCAGAGCCAGCACACTGGGTCTCCAGGCAGGGAGACACCCCAAGTGGCGGTCCTCTGGCCCAGCAGCAGCAGCAACAGCCCCCTCAGGATCCTGGAAGAGAACAACATCTGTGGGGACACAGCCCCATTTTTATACAGCATTTCCCTTTGTCTGAAGGTGCAGAGTGGGGGCGGAACCAGTCGCAGCTGGTTCTTGAGTACCCTGTTTACCTCAACCACCCTCTCTATTCACTGGCAGGGCTTGGGTCATTAGACACACCACAGGGGGGCGGAGCCAGCATTGTGTGGGGAAAACCCAGCCCATCCAGGACACAGGTACACTCCTCCCACACATCACTCATGCTAATCTCCCACTCACCACCGGGCAGACCCATCCAGACTTCCTGGAGCCTGGCATGCCAGCCAGCTCCAGCCAATCACATGCCAGCACCCTCACAGCACACGTACAGCCATGTCTAGAAATGGCGCTTCGCTACTAGACACATACATGCTGCATACACCATCTCGCAGCATTCACTCTCACGAGTTCACACATACCAGACTCAAGCCTGTACACCCCACGCATCAGGAACTACCAGGGACACATACATTCCCCATGCATTCCTATGGGCGGGCAGGCCTAGCTCAGCACATGCACTCCGAGTGCGCACGCACTTTCCACTGGGACACAGTGAAAGTGCGCAGAATCCCTAAAATCACCATTGCCAGGTCACCATTTCACGCAAAAAGTCTAGGGGTGAACCTGCCCTAAGGGCCAAAGTCCAACAGTCATTAACTGACTAACTTAGTTGTGGATTGCCTTTTACTCAATGACAGGTACCAACGGTTCAGTCGACCTGAGTTGGGATCTAGATCTATAACTATAGACCAGAAATCCCGCGTTAACAGTTGGTAGCAGAGTGAGGATGGTTACCTTCTTGAGGAAGGTGATCTAGACTAGGTTAGTTTACCCCAAGGTCCCTAGAGCTCGAGAGGTGGCCTGCCGAAGAAGGCACTGACGGAGAGAGAGAAAAGCAGCAGTATCGGACGAGAGTGAGTATAACAAGGGTCATGCGTGGACAGATTGCGGTGTTTTGTGTTGTATTTGTATTGTAATGTCATGCGGAGTTGAATGCCTGTAGTGTGATTGTGAGAAGGTTGTGAGCGCGCGCAACCTGGTAAAATCTTAAGTTCGGGGTAGAGCTTAAGTGGTTCGGGTGTACCGAACATCCAGAGTAATTGTCGACCAGAGTAAGGAGGTCATGAGGTACCATTGACCGCCGCAGGACCGATATAGGGGGAATGCAAGAGTGCGTGTGTGGGTAACGGACGCAGGTCGAAAGTTACCGTGTGCAAGTAACCTATCAGAGAAGGCGATTGTCTGGACGTACAACAAAAATACATTTCGTCGGTTAAGGTGACAATTACAGTTAGACTGTGGACGTACAGTCAGAGAAAAGTGATTGCTTGGTCGGAAGTAATCATTTTTTTCAGAGTATGAATGGGACGCATGCATGACCGGGAGACGAGCGGAGAAAGGAGGGGAACTGCTGCAAAGTGGGACGAGTGACGTCAGCGAGAGCCGCGCTGAGATAGGTCGGTCAGTGTGAAGCCGCGCTGGAACGAGAGACGTCAGCGAGAGCCGCGCTGTGATAGGGCGGTTGGGGTGACGTCGGCTAAAGCCACGCAGTGATAGGGCGGTTGGTGTGACATCAGCGAAGAGCCGCACTGTGATAGGCCAGTTAGAGAAAACCGCACTGGGATTGGTGGATTGTCATCAGGACGTAAACGAACGCGGAGAAAATAGAAATTCGTAGATTTTGAACATGAAGTGTTTTAAATGTTTGAGAGGGATTTTTAAGAGAAAAAGAAGGGAATCTTATTCCGGGGAAGAGGCACCGCCAGAGGGTACACCAGCTTACTATATGGCAGCGAATGTTGGGTTGCATACTATACTGTGGCTCGATACTTGGAGTAAGATTACAGAAGGGAATGAGGAATTGACCTTTCCGAAATACGGAACTTTTAGACTAGAAGTGTTGCATCAGCTGAAAGCAGTCATGTCCTCACTGAGACCTTTGCCTAGACCAACACAGTTTGAGGCCCTTAATGCGTGGATTAGGGCGGCGCACGACAGGAATCAGAACAGACGTCAAGAAAGGGTAAGGCGATCAGTAAGGGCAGTTCAAGATGCTAAATGGGATGAGGAAGCCAAGAAATGGAGGGTACGGACGATTGAAGTAGACAAGTTGTACCCCTTGAGAGAGGTTACAGGTGGAAAGAAACCCATGGAGGAGGATGATGAGAGTGAGTCGGAGGACGGCCTCATAAATAGGTTGTTGATAGATAGACCGCCTCCGGACACTAGTGAGACAGAAGGTACGGGGCTCCCAAAGGAAGACAGGGTTGGCATAGAAGGGTATAGGCCACTCCCTATAGCGGATTGGGTACCTACCTACCAAAGATGAAGGGACACTTCAACATAGTCCTGTACAGAGAGTAGTCGGAAGGTTTGTGGTGCAGAAGACGCCAGCAACAGAGAGGGCTGAGTCTCATGGATTGCCAGAGGCTCTTCAAGTACCTGTTACCATAGGTCCTATACGGTCGATCTATAGCCCAGAGAAAGGGAGAGGGGAAGAACAGGTACAGCTAGACAGAGAAAGAGTCGAGATGGAAAGAAGGAATAACACGACCAATGCCTGGAGGCAATTGCCAGGACCAGTAACTTGGAGCACCCCATTGGATTCAGCAGTGGGTCCCGTAGTAGAACAGGGGGGTCAGAGAGGACCGATGGACCTGAGGGGACCACGGCCGAAATCCTACAAAAAGCTGAGGGCTGACCTGAGAGAATGGGATGCGTCAAACAGAAGCACAAAGCAACAGGCCAAGAGCAGAAGCAGAATGGGGAAGTCGAGGCAATGGAACATTGTCTCACTGCGGGGCTAGCGCAAGCAGTCAGGAGTGGGACGGTAAAAGTCAGGAGAGTAGAGGAGTTATACGTCATATTGACGGTGGAAATGGGCAGGAGAGAAGTGAGAGAAGTACAGGATGTGGAGAGATGTCTCGTCTCATTCAAAGTGAGGGAGACCGAAGGACACAAGAATACAGGGATAGGTTTAGGTGCACTCACCATGCGCCTAATGATAACGTACAGCATTGGAGTCGTGGGAGCATAGGGAACAGCGAAGGGTCTTGCCATGAGTCGAGAGATCAGAGACCACCGGCAAATGCTGAAGAAATGGGGAATAACGGAATGTCTTACCATGCATCTAGGGAAACCATGCAGGATGGGAATTGTGGGACTATGAGAAATGGGAAAGTGTTTCACCATACACCCAGAGAGGATGGAACTGCATGGGACCTGGAGAGATGGGAGCAAGGGAGGACTCCCCACAACTCGCCTGAACCTAGACGTAGGACTCAGAGCTGTGATGGGAGGGATGTGAATAGACTCTCTGGAGATGGCGTATTAAAAGCTGTGATAAAAGCCAAAAGACTCGATGTGACCAGCTTAAGATCTGATCTGAACGATTTAATAGATGGTACATTGGCTTTAGAAAGGATTGAGATGTACGAGCAGGATGAGCTGTTGTTTATGGCGAAGGACATTACTCGGAAGGCAAGAGCAACTCATGAGAAACTGGCTGAACTGGCAGACAAGTATATGGTAGATTTATCCAGAACCAAGGCATTACAGGGTAACCACAGGTTGCAGTATTCAGATCAGGACTTAGATGAGAGGAGGACAACTGGACTAAAAACACACATAAGGGAACTGATCACAGGAATAAGAACATGGCGGGACCTGGACAAATGGGAAGAGAGGTGGTCCAAAAAGGGAACTGTTAGGCGGAGTATGAATGTGATGTCTCCGGAGGGAAGACTAATGCAGATGGAGGCATTCCCTTTGCGGGAAATATCGAATGGGAATTATGTACATGTGCCCTGGAGTAGGGGAGATTTGGCTGCATTCACAAACTCATTTCCGAAGTTAAGGGAAAATCCGGTAGAGTGGTACAAGCAGGTAGAGAGGTTTGTCAAGATTTCAAAGGTGTTGTGGATTGATTTGAACACCTTATTTGATATTGTGGTTCCAGGAGACTTGTGGATAGCATGCAAGGTTAGTGTCGATTGGCCAACCGTAGAACCAGAGAGGAATCCTCGTACTAATGGACCGTCAGAAAGTGTAATGTTAAAATATGAAAGGGTGATTACATGGTTGAAGGACAAAGTGCCCCCACAAGACATAGATTGGGTAAAAATAGACCGAACAGGCAGGAACCAAAGGAGACAGTCCATGAGTATTACGAACGATTGCTGAAAGCATTCAAACAATACAGTGGACTAGATGTAATGGACCCCAAAGATATAGGACAGTTTGTATCAAAGTTTGTTTTGGGGTTGAGACCCGATATTTGTCTGATGATTCAGCAGCATTTAATTTGTTGGCAAAACAAACCCCTGGATGAGATTTTGCGATACGCAAGATACTGTAGTGATGAGATAGAGTCCAAAGCAAAGAAATTAAAGGAAAAATTGATGGTAGTGCAGATGCAGTCAGCTGGAAAGGGTGGACAGCACCAACAGGGAACAGGGACAATGGGACGAAAACCAAACAGTCAGAATAGAGACAGCGAGGAAAACCCGAGACCTAGAATAGACCTTGCTATGACAAAGTGTCATCAGTGTCACCAGGTGGGACATTGGAGACGCGAGTGTCCCTATAACCCTGAAAACGGAGAAATAGAAGTAGAGGAGGAAGTTCAGGAAGTTCCAGTTCAAAGGGTGACGGTGTCAAGAAGTAATGTGGCCAAAGGGGGGACTTCGGCTCCACGAGCTCAGTTCCCTCAGCCACCAAAGATTACGACAGGAGGAAAGGTCTATAGACAAATGCCTTTGTTTACAGGTAAAGAAGAGTGTTACTACGTTGATCCATTGACGGGACGACGTGTAAGTAGAGAAGAGGACTGTACCCTCGGGGCAGTTTTAGAAGTGGATCAAAGAGGACCGTTTGTTGAGGCTGAAGTGGCAGGGTGTCCTACAACATTCTTGGTGGATACTGGAGCTACTCGATCAACCTTGAGATCGGCAGTAGTTCCAGATCTACCAATGTCGGGGGAAACAATTCAGGTGGTAGGAGTTGCAAATAAGAGAATGACTAGCCCTTTGACGGAACCAGTGTCAGCGAAAATAGGGAACTATTCAGATGAACATCAGTTTGTAGTGTGTGATTCTAGTCCCGTGTGTCTGCTAGGAAGGGACTTATTGTGCAAACTGAACTGCACCATATACTGCACACCTCAGGGAGTAGAGGTAGAGACGACAGATGATGACGCTACCTTCAAAGTTGTAAATTCAAGAACATGCATAGAGCTGTATCCTACACTGACAGAGGAGGAGCTCCCATGGGATTTACGAGGTGCAGTGTCATCCGAAGTATGGGATTTTACTGGGGAAGAGATAGGACTGATCAAAGGAGTGGAACCAGTGAAGATTATGGTTAAACCAAATGATGAATATCCAAGAACGCCCCAGTACAAACTGACCCCGGAAACGATTACAGGAATAAAACCCGTAATCGATTCTATGATTCAACAGGGAATACTGAAAGAAATCGTGGGTAGTCCATGTAACTCCCCGATTATGGGTTTGCAGAAACCTAGTGGGAAATTCAGAATAGTGCAGGATCTTCGAAAAATTAACAACATAGTTGTTTCATGTTGTCCAGTGGTACCGAATCCATCAGTGATATTGTTTCAGATACCATTCCAAGCTGAGTGGTTCACAGTGATAGATCTTTGTCAAGCTTTCTTTTCCATCCCATTGGATGAAGAGAGCCAGTACCTTTTTGCTTTTAAAATGGAGAATCGCGTTTTAACATGGTGTCGTATTCCACAAGGGTTTACTGACAGCCCATCAATCTTTATTCAGATACTGAAGAAAAACCTTGAAAGTCTAGTACTGCCACAGAACTCGGTTCTGGTCCAGTACATAGACGACCTACTTGTTGCGTCAGAAACAGAAGAGGCCTGTAAGACAGATACCATTGCCTTGCTGAACCATTTAGCTGAAAATGGACACAAGGTATCTCCGAGCAAATTGCAGTACTGTCTGACAGAAGTACAGTACTTGGGTCACCGGATAGAAAAAGGAAAGCGCAAGGTGTCACCAGATAGGATAGAGGCGATAATGAAAATGAACGCGCCTACGACGCAGAGAGAAGTCAGGATGTTTCTAGGAATGGTTGGTTACTGCCGACAGTGGATAGCTAACTTTTCACTGAAAGCAAAACCCTTACAAAAACTGACGCACAAGGAGGTGAGTGATCCGGTACCATGGGACAATGATTGTTTGATGGCATTCCTCCAGCTGAGAGAAGACTTGTGTTGTGCTCCGGCTTTGGGAATGCCAGATTATGAGAAACCATTTGCACTTTTCTGCTGTGAGAGGGAGTGTTGTGCTTTGTCAGTTTTAGTGCAAATTCATGGAAATGCCCGTAGACCAGTTGCTTACTTTTCGGCTACCTTAGATCCAGTAGCCGCAGCGTTGCCCGGATGTCTCAAATCCGTTGCTGCAACAGGTGTCAGCATTGAGCAGTGTGAAAATATCGTAATGGGACACCAGTTAGTGGTGTATGTACCGCATTCTGTGGAATTGTTGATGACCAGGACCAAGACACAGCACATGACCAACAGTAGGCTCACGCGCTACGAGCAAGTTATACTTGCTGCGGAGAACGTGACCCTTAAGAGGTGCTCTGTTTTGAATCCTGCTACTCTGATGCCACTTCCTAACGATATAGAAGGCGAGGAATGTGAAGATCACGATTGCCTTGATGTGACTGAACTATGCACGAAACCAAGACCAGATATCGTGGATGAGCCATTGATCGACCCTGATGAAATTTTCTTTGTTGATGGCTCATGTTTAAGAGACGATACTGGTCGGTTGAGAGCAGCTTATGCTGTTTGCACCATTACAGGAGTTGTGGAAGCCGCCTGCCTGGAAGGAGTACACTCCGCTCAGGTAGCAGAAATCATTGCATTGACACGTGCCTGTATAGCAGGAAACAAAGTTAGAGTCACCATCTATACGGATAGCCAATATGGTTTCGGTGTAGTTCATGATTTTGGGGAGTTGTGGTCTCAGAGAGGTTACATGACCTCCTCTGGTTCGCCTATTCGAAATGGAGAATTTGTGCGATTACTGTTAGAAGCATTACAAGGTCCAGCTGAAATCGCAATCGTCAAATGTGTAGCCCACACCAAGAATACCGATTTTGTGTCACAAGGTAATAGATATGCAGATGAAGTTGCCCGCTATTGTGCGGAGCAAGGATATTCTTTCACGGAGGTGGAAGTAGGTGGGGTTCAGGAAAAGACCGAATTAAACATGATGTTAGAAACAGTAGATACTTGGGAGGACTTGAAAAACATGCAAGAAAATGCACCTGATTCTGAGAAAAAGGCATGGGAAACAGCAGGTTGTGTGAAAAGTGAAATTGATTTCTGGGTGTCAGCAGATGGAAGAGCAGTGTTACCTGAGGAGTTAGTGAGTCCAATGGCACGACGGATACATGGTCCAGTACACTTAGGAAGGGATGCCATGCTGAGGGTATTCAGGCAGACTTGGTATTGCCCTAAGTTTAGGATTGCAGCAGAAGCAGTGTGTAGGAGATGTGTTACATGTCAGCAACTAAACGTAGGGAAAAGAACACCAGTTACAATGAGTCACATTGGGAGGTCTGGGGGGCCTTTCAACAGAATGCAATTAGATTTTATTGAAATGCCAAAAAGCAACCACCTCAGGTATGTTCTGGTGGTTGTATGCATATTTTCCAGATGGGTCGAAGCATACCCTACACGCAGGTGCGACACACTCACAGTAGCAAAGTTGTTGCTTAGAGAGTTGATCCCGCGCTACGGGGTGCCAAACTCCCTGGAATCAGATCGAGGAACTCATTTTAACAGCGAAGTTGTGAAAATGCTTTGCTCTGCATTGAACATTGATCAGAAGTTGCACTGTAGCTATCGACCAGAGGCTTCAGGTATCGTGGAGCAGATCAACGGCACGCTGAAGTCCCGAATAGCCAAAGTATGTTCATCGACTTCCTTAAGCTGGCCTGATGCTCTGCCTTTGGTACTCATGAGTATGCGTAGCACACCAGACAGGAGGACAGGTCTCTCTCCACATGAGATCCTGACGGGGAGGGCAATGAGACTTCCAACTGTCCCAACCACTGCTTTGTTAAATATTACAGATGACCTGAACCTGGATTACTGCAAGGGACTGTCTGACGCCATTCATTCTGTGTCCCTCCAGGTGCGGGCTGCTGAGGTTCCATCTTCCAGAGACTTGTGTCATGATCTGTGCCCAGGGGATTGGGTCTTACTGAAAAAGCATGTCCGGAAGAACTGCCTAGACGTGCGCTAGAAGGGGCCCTACCAGGTCATCCTTACCACGAATACCGCTGTGAAGTGCGGAGGGCTGCCACATTGGATCCACGCTTCTCATACTCAAAGAGTTCCAGCACCCCTAGAAGAAACAGCTCCTCTCGCAGAAGAAGATTTATCTGTGGACGGTGAGCCACCAGAGGGGATCAGACAAGCTGTGGGGGTATCTGAAGAAATTGGGAGCGCTACAGATCCGGAAGAAGAAAGACAGGACGGCAGTGAAACTGAAGTTGCTACTGAAGGAGAAAGCTTCTGTGAGAACAACTCAGACACAGATCAAGTCCAGAGTGATCAAGAACTGAGTGAATGGGCAAGAAATAGGAGAACAAGGCGTGGAGCAGCTACTTGGCCTGAAAGAAAAAGGAGGCCAAGCTTGAAGCCAGCTCGAGAAGAAACTCTTGCTCCTATATCTGAAGACTCGGATCTGGACGAAGGTGTACAAGGTCAGGAACAGGAAGGTCCAAGGAGATCGAGGAGGGTGCGAGTGCCTTGCAGAAGATACTCTACTCCTGAGTGGACCTACCTCGCTACAGATGTCCGAAGCACGCAGAACTGGGAGGGTGAGGCAAGTGACCCTGACCAGAACTGACCCCATCATAACAGTGGAAATAGAGTTGCTGATACCAGGAGTGGAGGTTGAAGGGTTGCTGACACTCAATATCGTCTATCCTCCTCTCCTGAGTGGAATAAGAGACTTGGCTCTAAACACAGTAGAATTTCCAGTTTGTTGTTCAAGGAGTCCAATACTCGAGGAGCTCCTTCTTCGTTTAGAAATATTAGAAGGTGTGATGAGAGTCGTTGGAACACGTATAATTCCAGATTGCTAAAGACTTTGTAAATAAACTAATTGAGAGATAACCTAGTGCCGAGTGGAAGAAGAGACTTAGGGACTTCCATTTAGTGGACGGAGAAGGGCTAGGGTTGTCTGCTGCTATGGAACATAAAGACTGATCTTGCGGAGAAGATTATCAGCTTCCAAGTGTGGTTCAACAAAAGACATTGTGCTGTGAAGGAAACTTGGAACTACATTGGTTGAGATCATGGAGGTTGGCAACCCGAACCGCAGGGCCAAATGTATAATAGGCACACTTTTAGTGGGAGTGATTTTTCTTATAGCTTTAGTGGTTACCATATCATATGTAGTGGGACATGAAAATGAAGAGAAAGCAACAACAAAACCAAAGATTACATCGACACAGAAACCAAATATTGCTAGTAAAAAAGGGGACAATACAGAGAAAGACAAAGCTTTACTAGCAGCTGAGACTCGTAGGTTACATGTAGATGAATCACAGGGGAACTTTAGATCAAATGCATATGCTAAATTGCTATACGAATATGTTGATGTTATGGAGGCTAAAAATTGCTACGTCTGTATGAAATTGCCAGCCTCTGTAGACGAAGGTATCAGATACCATCATCTTCCATTGACTTATGGGATCACATGTAGTTTGCTGCTGAGCATATTTTATGAAAGGGATGGGTTCGAGTACTATTTCTCGAACTTTGACTCAGTGTTACCAGAAGTTCCAAATTACAAACATTTAAATAAATGGGATTATTACAAGAGTGAAGACAGATTACAGAAATTTTTCCTTCCATGGAAAATTTTAGATACTTCACATGCCCGAAGAAATAATTTGACTTGTAAAGTGTCAGAAATTGAGAAAAAGTTTGTAGGGCAGGTGGATGATCGATACAGGAGACAAAAGATTTTAAAATCTTCAGGTCAATGGAAAATAGATTGGACCGAGGAAGAAAGGGCACACCAAAGAAAGGGTAGTAATGGTCCAATTGCTCTAGATCGAGAGAAAAAGGGGAAACTGTGCATACATAGAAGTGAAACTTATTATGAGAATGTGTTCGTGGGAAAAGTAAGTTGCGAACATGCTTTCCAATTAGAGTACTATTCGAAGGATTTCCTGAAGGAAATGCAGGTGATCCCAAATGTATATTTTGTCTGTGGGAGAAATGCATATGTGAAACTACCAGATAATTGGTATGGATCATGTTTTTTGGCAATTGTCTTTCCCAAAATATATCATGCTGAGGATTTGAAAATCATAGAGGGAGAAACACCAGCTAGAGGAAGAAGAGATGTAAGCGCTGAGGAGGTAGTTGGAGGCGTATTTGGTGCTATGTTTCCTATTTTAGGGATAGCACTCAATGATGTTAAGATAAGAAGACTGGCAACAGTTGTAGATAGGTTGTCCGCCAGTACTGCTAGATCACTAATGCTGGTGGAAGGAGAAATGCAATCGATAAGGGCAATGGTTCTTCAGAACCGACTTGCTCTAGATGTTCTGTTAGCCAAAGAGGGAGGAGTCTGTAAGGCTTTGAAGGTCCAGGAATGTTGCACTTACATTCCAGACAATTCAAAACCTCTAGAAAAATACATTCGAAACATTACTGAAATACACCATGAAATAGAGGATTTGACAAAGGTAACGGTGTGGGAAAAGGTAGGTCAAGGAATGGGTAAAGTTGGAGGTTGGTTTGCCAACCTAGGAAAGAATATCATTTGGTATGTATTGAAACCCATCATCATAGTAGTGATTTGTATAATCACTTTGTGGGGATTGGTGCAGCTGTATCAATGGTATAAATCAAACAGGTTGCAAAGAACCATGAGAAGGCAAGAGAGGAGATTGACTGCAATGCAGGATAATCAGTACCGGAGTCTAAAGGCTCTAGAGACGATGAAACGAGGGGGAACTGAAACGATTTCGGTCTGACTCGGTCCATACCTCAGGGATGGTGTTTTGAGGGTGATGACTACTGAAAGTCATCAATGGGGGGATTGAGAGAGCGCAAATTAAGAAAAACTGTAGAAGTGCACCATATTTACAAGCACGTCATATTAGTCTAGTAAACATGTTATAAGGATGTCGATTTAATAGAGTGAAAATACATAAGAAGTGTTTAACTAAATGTAGAATAGATATATCTGTGTGAGAACTAATGTAGAATTGTGTAGAAATACTAAGATGATGTTGGAATCCTACGTTATGTGGCTGTGGAAGAGGAAAATGTAATTCTGCTAAACGTAGAAATGTGTAGGCCACATGGCAGTTCACATAGAGTACAGGATGCTGTTACACTTTCTTGCGAGATAGTGGATTTCAATGTTATTGTAATTCAAAGTAGTATTGATCATGGAACTGAAATATATAATATAGAAGTGTTTTCCATATAATTCGTGTGTGTAGTAAGTTAGAATCCTGTTTAACAAAGAAATTAAATGTTTTACAGAGTGCATAGGCTTTTTTCATGTAGTTTTAATAGGCCTGAATAGACAAAGTCATTTCTTTTGATCTGCATGTGCTCGTTAGAGAAAAGTCGTGTTAGGCACAAACTGTAGAGCCTGTTCAAATGGTTTACGACTTCAAGATATGGTGGAGGCCGGAATTTGGGGCCCACAGAGAAAGTGTCTTTTGCAGGTGCGAGGGGGTCTAATCAGGAAAGTGATGAATAGACTTTTGTTCAAGAGAGCCTGGCACAGGCCTGGAGGAGTCTTCAGGAATTTCTAGGGGGTACCGTCTTGCCAGAGAGGAGCCTGGGAAGCAAGGTCAACGCTAACGATGGGCATAGAAGGAGTACCAGCATGGAAGTTGCCGCCAGAACCAACACCACGTGAGGGGCGTCTCTAGGGGCGTCTCTATTGGGAATGTGATTTTGTATTAGGGACAGTACCCCTGGGTGGAGTTAAGGCAGATGATCTGAGGAACCTAGTAGAGCGGATGGGTAGGCAGATAGGGAACTGCGAGACATCGACTTTGAAACAAAGACTAAGGGAAGTGTGTGATCTTCTTTGGAAGTCACCACTGCTGACACCTTTTTAGGTTAAGATCTGCTAAGTAGGGATGTCACTTAGTTCAGTGTAGGGACAGTCTAACCTGATTTTTTCCTTTCTGTAAATGACTCAAAAGCTACAGCTGGTATCTATTCTGGCAACTTTGATAATATTTGAATTGGCTTTGGTGGTATTGTTTTGCAGACTAAGAGCATTTAGAAAAATAATGTTTGTATTGATACCCGTATATCTTTTAAATCTGATTTTGAGATGTTTGTATCTCCAGTTAAGTTTGGCTTTACAATAAACTTTTAAAACTTTTAAGCTTCAGTGGTTCTTTAGAGTGGAGTAAGTCATTCACTGACTAACCTAGTTGTGGATTGCCTTTTACTCAATGACAGGTACCAACGGTTCAGTCGACCTGAGTTGGGATCTAGATCTATAACTTTAGACCAGAAATCCCGCGTTAACACTCCCACATGTGCCAAACGAAACATATACTGCGAATTGAGCAAATTATTTCGCCAGCCAAGGCCAAGCCACTACTGCCTACATGTTTTTAAATGAGAATGTTGAATTGCAAAAATCATGACAAGTCTACACGTCATAAGTGTGCCTGAAGCAGTATGCACGTGTAGTGTGGCTGCACAACGCTTGTGCTTTGACGAATTACAAGGACAACGAGAATCGTGTTTTTAGAGGTGCCAAGTGCATTGATACACACCTGCGCCAGCCTCTGACATTATACCCCACCTCACCGTCCAATCATCTCCATTCTGCACATAGTCTGTCCTCTGACGCCTGCACAATGTACTGAAGCCTGGACTACTGCCCCAACAAAGTCTTTCTTGTGTTCAGTGTAAGCTTAAAGTCTTTGCCACTGAAATCAAGTTCCCGCATCCGCATGCAATGTTTTTTTATAGAGTTTACTTCACGGGGTGATGAACTAAGTCGGCATCATGAATAAAATATGACTCAGAAAAGCACTGCTCAGTGTGAAAGGTTTCCTTCAGTATGAGATCGCGCTGAAATATCTTTAGCTTTTGTCAATCATCATTTTTTTGTAGGAGGACTGCTAGGAATAACAAAGTGCAGAGGAACAGAGTGCATATGTATGAGGGACGTGATATCCCTTGCATGGAAAGAAGCGTCGCCTCCAATCATGGATGTGACATGAAGTGAGAAACGGCGATGCTGCAAATAGGCTTGTTCAAAACCCAGAGTGGAACTTCATGTCAAATGTCTGTCGCAGGCATTCCGTTCATGTTGTAAGCGATAAGTCTGCATTTCAAATGCGGAATCTGGAAATTAGATAGGTTTACGTGTCTATATGCATTACACTGCCACGCGACGCAAACACTTTCTGAAAGGACTGTCATCCGACCTCAGCCATTGAGTTCCAAATATGCCCATCTCAAGGCGCAAAACACTCCTGAATGACACCATTTCCTCTGCCCTGTGACAAGCATAATCATTTGATAAAATATAAATATTTATCTGCCAGATTATCGTCTCTCAATAAACTGAGGTAACATCATGCCAAGGGAATTACACATCACAAGTCCAAAGAGAGCTGCGTTAGCTGTAGGTTGTAGTATTGAGGTTTTAAATATCTCTGATTGGCACCAAGCTCCTTTATGACAAAAGGCGAGAGCGCGGTACAGTCAGGGATAACCGCATTAGAAATGGAGAAACAGGTTCGAGTACCGCCGACGGGTAAACATCTTGGGGCATATTAGCAACAAATAGAGAATATTATTGCTAAATGTGTTTTGCGAGTTTTTTTGTATCGCTGGCTATCGCAGGATATTAACGCAGAGATAACGTTCTATTAGTAACAAGCGATAAAATATCCGGCGATAGCGGTGAAATGCGAGAATATCACTGGAAATCCAGCAATATTCAGGCATTATCGCTAATGGGGACATAACCTGAATATCCACCTCCCATTGGATATACAGGTTAAGAAGTGGTCTGAGAAGGCGTTAGGGTTTTGCGATAGCTGTGTTAGCGACTGCTTTCAGTCACTAATAGGTTGGGTATCCCACTTTGCATGTCATTGGCGATAAATATCGCTGACTTGCAAAGCGGGCCCCAAACCTGTAACTATTGCCTACAAGCTGTTGCTAACTGCTGTTAGCGACAGCTTGCTAATAGGGCGATAGGAATATCGCCGCTTTTGCGGAAAAAAGTCCAGCTAAAGCGGCGATATCGGCGATATCGCCCTTGCTCATATGCCCCCTTGTGATCCTGAGCAAATCCCTATTTAAACTTCCGGTACGTAAAAGAAAATCATTCGGCCTCGTGTAATGTAATTGGGGCTCATGCAAAGCGCTCCAATGCCTCTATGAAGAGTTCACAATATATAATACTGCAAAAAACTGCATCTCTTGAACGTAGAACAGATGCTCACACTGTTCAGATTGAAGGAATTACCGTGTATTGCTGCAGTGCAAACACTCTCGTTATGGTTCAATGTACAATACGGGGCTTTATGTTTAAGACACGGGGTCAGATTCACAAAAGCTTTCAGATATTGTACACGGGGTCAGATTCACAAAAGCTTTCAGATATTGTAAACGTTCATACATTAAGGGTTTCTGCGTGAATGTGTCCCAAATATGGGGGAACATTTATCAGAAACGTCCTGAACAACACAGGCTAAGCCACACTTGCTTGCCTTAAGCATGCATATGCCTAAACTTAGGGTGACCAACTGGCTAGGTGCAAATTCTGGACAGTGAGTGTAAAAATTCACGACAAAGTGTCAAAATTCAGGGCAAAAATTCAGGACAGGAGGTCAAAATTCATAACAAATGGTACGTTTTACAGAAACATCAGAGCAGGCCGCCCAATAGTATATAAGTAAGTAAATAGACACCAGAGTTATATTGACATGTTTGTAGTGGCATAATAATTACAGGCTGGCAAAGAACACAGAAGTATTTGCCGTTAGCCCTGTCATCTATTTCAAAATGCAGTGCACCGAGAACCCCATAGCATGGCTCTTGTTTCAGCTGCACTTAAGTTGAACTTAGTTTGTTCTATATTCATCCTTCTGAACACTGGACAGAATTTTACTGTCAAGTATGTTAGCAAGAACACTTTTGATAGGCGCATCTCAGAAAGCTTATGGATTCCACCATAGTTGCAGGGTGTTGTTTTCAAAAGTAGACTGTAGGCACTGACACACCACATGCTGTAACTGCAGCATGGACCATTGTCATTCTGTCTGAGAGAATCGGCCATTGGCAGAATGACAATGGGGCTAATGGACAGTCTGCTAGGGCTGTTGAAGCCTCCTCACTTCATAGGAATGCGAGCTGGCCCCCAACAGTGAGGCTTCACACAGGGGGCATCGCAGATTCCTGGAAACCCCAGAATTATGGACAAAAGGGGTCCGTGAAAAGAATTATGATGGACAACAGACTTGGCAATGAAATAAAGAACCGTCCCTGAAATTTACAGACGGTTGGTCACCCTACCTTAACCACTCATATGTATAGTTAAGGCAATGTGCGGTCCAGATACCCAGCGGATGGGTAGGTGAGGAAAACAGGAAGAGGAAGGACGATCGGGAGAGAATGTGATGAAGTAAGGGGGCTGGGGGCCGGGTCTTGGGGTGTGGAAGGCAGTTTTTTGGGGTGGGGGATAGGTTTTAGGACTCAGGAGGGGGTCAGAATTGATTGTAGGTTAGGGAACAGTTTTAGGGCTCAGGGCTGGGGGGCTGGGTCAAGTTACTTAGCAGGTGTAGGGGACTGTTTTTAGGGCTCAGGGTGGGGTGCTGGAGCAATCATTAGGACAGGGGTACAGTTTTTAGGGCTAAGGGTGGTGAGGGGAAAAATGGACAGTTAAGAGGGCCAGGGGCAGTTTTGGGGCTTAGGGCGATGGGGACTGGGTCGGAGTACTTTAAGGATGTTGGGGATAGTTATAGGGCTCAGGGTGGGGGGTGGATACGTTTGGGGGCTGTTTTTGGGGAGTGGGGTTAATTTTTAGGGCTCAAGGCAGGGCAGGAGGAAAAGGGACACTTTATATGGCATGGGTCCGTTTTAGATCTCAGGGTGGGTGGGTGAGTCAGGGTGCTTTAGGGATGTAGGGGACAGTTTTTATGGCTCAGGGTAGGGTCTGGGGTCAGGGTAGTTTTTAGGGCATGAGGCTACCTTTTAGGGCTCAGGGCAGCGAAGGGGGTAAAGGGACCGTTTACTGGGCTGTGGGAAGGGGTATAATCTTTAGCATGTATATCTTCCTTTACCAATCATGTATGTACCATGAAATTGACTGGTAAAGGAATGTGTGGTAAATACGTGGTCATGGGAGAGACCATGGGTTACAGGCATGCATTGTAACATCATTCAACCACATTTATTCATTTCGAGCACTATGCAGTGCAAGCACTGTATTGTGGGAAGAGGAAACAGGCTGCCTACTGCCATGCTCACCTTTGAGCCATGCATAATAGTCTCTGCATGATGTCTGAAATAGGATTTGTACTGGAAGGATACTGTTCCACTGCAAGATAATATAACTAGACTTACAGCCAGATTTACTTAGAAATAGCACGTTGCAGTACATCTACTTTGTTTCATGAGAGGGAGACAGAGGGGCAGGGACATATTTACAAAGATATGGCACTGGTTTTGTCATTTTTAATATTATTATTAAGAAGTTGTATATAGCGCTGGCCAGACCCGAAGGTATCGGAGCGCTTTACAACATATTTAAAGCAGAAGTCACATAAAAAAGGCATAGGTAAACGTAAATGTTCGAAAGACCCAGTGTGCTGTGCATCGTTGTGGTAGGGTAGTCCTGAGATAGCCTCGATGAGTGCACAGTGACTTGGGCTAAAACTTTTTCCAGGAAGAGGGAACAAGGAGTGGTTGGGGGACCGGAGATGAGGTAGGTGGTAGTGAAACATTGTCAAGGGGCCGTAAAGTGCAAGAAGATGTTGGTTGAGGTGGAACATTGTCAGGTGGCTGCAGAGTGCAGGCGTGTGCGTTTCGGCAGCGGTTCTCGGTTTGGGAAGGCACGGTTGAGGTAGAGGTCTTTTAGGAGTCTTTTGAATTTTATAAAGGAAGGGATAGTCCAGATATCGTCTGGGATAGAGTTCCAGATTGTGGGTGCGTTTCCAGCGAAGGATTGTGCAGCGTTTTTTTGCTTACATGTTTTCAGAGGGATGAGTAAGAGGGTGTTGGAGCTCCTGAGGTTTCTTGTCTGGCCGGCTTTCTTGAGTTTAGACGCCAGGTATTCCGGTTTCCCTGTGTGCAGGGCTTTGTGGGTGAGGCAGGCAGTTCTAAAGTTGGCAAGCATTTCGACTGGGAGCTATTTTAGTTCTCTGAGTGCGGGAGATAAGTGGTCATATTTCATTGTCATCCCCTGTGCTGAAGCTCTTTAAGCCTCCTTGTACCACACACACCCTTGCATCATAGTGCATGAGAGTGTGTCTGTGTATATGTGTTATGTCTAGAACCCTTGCAATTGAAAATACACTGATAAGACATAGTTTTAATCTTATGTAACTCTGTATAGAGGCTGTTAATATTTGAGATTTTGTTCTCTCAAACGGTAAAGTTGCTTTCAGGAGGCATACCCTTTATTTTTGTAAGTAGACAGGGGTTTTCATCAAAATCCACAGGTGGTTGCATGGCGACACCAAGTACCACCGATGAGATGCTCCTTTGAAGCGAACTAGTGCAAAGTAGGGCAAATCGCTACTTTGTCCCAATTCAGAGCTTCTTTATGCCTACTTTGCAGTAAAAAAAAAATCAAGATTTACATTGGCAAGTACATCTCAGTTCAAGACTTTGAACCAGGTTGTGTAACTTTTTTGGCACTGCACTGTTGCAAAGTCTTGATATATCTGGTCCAAACTTTTCACTCATTGGATTTGTGCTGTACAAGCCAGCACATATACAATGTTTAAAAATATATGAGAAATTAAGATATTGCTCTGATTTAGCACCGGACTGAAGGAGTCATTATAATGCTGGCCAAAGCTCTGTCTACCATTTTAGTAGCTAAGGCTTTGCCTTAAAAACCATGGGTGGTAGCATAGCAATACACATGTAATCCAAGGGATGTCTCATTGATGCAAAGAAGAGGAAAGCAATATGTGCATTACTTTGGAGGTTTTTTCCAAGAACAAGTAAAGATTTTCTGAGGAAAGTAAATAGTTTGCTAGCACTTTGTGTCTGTTTGTGTAACTTTTTGTGACTTATCACTGATGCAAAGTGTTGGTAAATATCGCTGGAGATTTTTAAGACACAGCGCCATATCTTGAGATATGAACACATTACAAAATACCTAGTCCTTTTTGTTGGTGCAAAAACAATGACTTGCTATGCTGTAGCAAATACATTTTTGTGAGCACAAATGTTAAAGACAAAAGTGCAAACGTGATTTGTTTTAACAAACATTTTGGAAAAAAACCTTCACTATTTAGAGCATGATTTAAAAAAGTCTCTCAATCAATACATAACAGAAAATAAAATGGCTGACACTTATGTGCTAGTCTGATGCTAGAAAAAACAGGTTGCTGTATTTGAGCTATATATATAATATAGGACCAAACCTTTATGCCCACAAACTGAATCAGTGTTTACTATATAAAATGCTGTACAATGGGTCTGGAGGTCTCATTTACATAGGTGTGATGTGTATACCCACCATGTATAACTTAATTACTCATTTTGAAAATGTAATCAAGAGACAATAATCATAGACTTTTATGCGAGTAACAAATTGCATTCTTATTACTCCTAGGTAATACATCAATCAACATTGGGCGGTGCAGTTCTCAAAAGTGAAAATAGTAAATACTGTGAACTGTACATTGTTATGCATATTTATATTCTGGGGTGAACAAAGTACAATATAATTAGTGGCCCTTATTATAACAAATCCAATGAGTCAACCCTTGAGATAGTGTCAACGTTTGGACTCCAGCATAAAATTCCAAGGGTCTCTTCAGGACAAAGACCATTTGTCTTAAGACCTGTAGAATAAAAAGAAAGGCCCTTCAGGTTTATCTAATTATATTGATAATTTGCTCAAATATTCTGTCACTAAAAGTGTAGACTAACACAACTCTTCCTTGCATTTGAATTCAAACCTATCTAGAGGATGTTAACATATGTTCTCAGCACGAACAGTCAGAAAATACAAAGCAAAGATTTACAGTGCCAGGTAGTATCACCTAAATTGTTGTTGGTTTGCTTGGACAAGAGTCAACAAGTTCTGTTTTACAAAATAAAACCAGGAGACAGTAGCCATTACAATGAAAATACACATTTTCAATGGAAGTCACAAATATACAGCAATCAGTTCTCATAAAAACATTTCAAATTTAAACTAATCACACCTCATAAAACCAATCAGATCAGGCAAATCTAAATCAGTGATAATAAAAGCAAACAATAAAAAGATCATGCTTTGTAAATAATTCATCCTTTAGTACACAACCTAAAGGGAAGATCATTTTCACAAATACATCATAAAAAACTCTCTCAGATTTATCAATTGAACAGCTCCTGCTAAAAAAATAGAGGGCACATAAAAACAAGGACGCCTGTCTAAAAGTAGTTGTAAATGTAACAAAGAAAATTTAGGGGGAAACTGGCGGCCGCTAGCTGGTAGCAGTCGCAGGCTCAGCAGTCTCTCTCAGGGCATGCACTGATGTAGATATGATGGAGCAAGGATTCGCATATTACGCGACTTGCTTGGATTCATGAACCTCGAAGTAACATGTAATAACGTAATTCAACCTGTTTGTCTTACTAATTTCCCTTTATTTCTAAATTGGGATTGCCCTAGCGAAGCTTGCATATGTGTTTACTAATTCAATAACTCTTGTATCTAAAATGGCCGCTGCTTGGCGGGTTTTCCTTCTGCGCATGCGTTAGTCACACTCACGTGACGTGACGTACTTGCAGTTCTGGAGGGAACCTTTGCGCTTGCGCACTGGCTTTTAAGATGGCTGCCTATGCTCTCACATGGTGAAGCTTGCAATGATGCTTTCATGTCATTGTCTGGTGCACTAAAATCTAATGCCATAGTATATTTTTAAGTAAAGGGGTATAGAGTAGCTATTCATGGTGTACAGTGTATTCATTTATTTTCTGTGTTTTACTTTGTTTTCGCTTACTTTTCATGTACCGGGTTTCTGAGGGTCTGCGAGACATGCAGGAATCCATATTGAAGTACACTACTGCGCATGTCTGTCTTCTGCCGGTGACATTGAATGACTGCCAAGCAGAGGTGGCGGCCAAGATGTGCCTGGGAAGATGCACCTTCACCCAGCTGAAGAAGCTGAAATGTTCTACATTAGCAACAAATGTATATCTTCCATTGTATTCTGTAGAATAGGTCATGGGAACCCCAAATTCAATAGGCGGTCCCAGAATATGTAAAACCCGGCTAGTAAAAGTCAAATGTGATTGGTGTGTTGGCCTATCCTACTTGGGGACCAATCGAAATTGGGGACTCTGACACTTGCAACATTTGGGGGGTGGTACACTGACCCGAAAACAGTATAACTAGCCTAGGTTTAGCTAGAGAATTTGTCCGGCTTGTCCGAATAGCTGACCTGTCACTGACCCAACGCACTCAATAGGTGACTTGCTACAGAGGGCTGCGGAGCACTCTGTCCGAAATTTCCATAGACTTTGGGGGTTTTGTTAAAGAAACCCTAAGTGCTGGCGGAGCACTTTGCTGGGGAGTTCGATTACCCAATCGGGATTCTGGCCGATAGCTGCAGAGAGGGTGGCGCGCAGGCGTTGCTTCCAAACTGCAGGTGCTGGTCGTGCCTTGGTGGTCCTGTCCTGATCCTAATCTGGGTTTCCTGTCCTGTCCTGGGGTGTCCATTCTGCACCTGCTGTCCCATTGATGACTGTCCTTCCTTGGGGTTTTTCCTGTCTTTGACTGATCCGTGGCCAGGGTTGGTCTTCACACCATTCTAGGTAAATATATAGTGCTGAAACTCTATACTGCACCTTCTATTTTCTGTCTTTTGCTTTAATAAAGACATACCTTTGCATATGTTGATTTCCATGCTTTTCGCAAGGCTACTGAATTGAAAAGCTCATACGTTATTGTGGTATCCTAGCATGTTCCCATGTTACCCTTCCTATAAGCACATTTCTCCAGATGTGGTTTATAATTTTCTCATTTTGCTAACTAAATTGATGTTTATAGCATTATAGCGTGTTCCATTCTTACCTTCCCTATAGTTGTATAGTGTTCCAGAGTCTCACAATAGAGACTAAAGCTCTTCTTCCTATCCGTATATTAGGGTAAAATTTCCATAGCGACTTTTTAGAGGGTCCTTAATATTTCCCGTAATTTAGTCACTTTCCTTAAGTCTAAACTCTGAAACTTACTGACTAGCATGTTTCTTGTCCATACTTTCCCGTAAACTCATAAATGATCAGCCTAATTTACTTCTTGTATGGATATGTGCTTTTCGTTATCTTGATTATTGATTGCCTTTTGGTTGTAAACTTGATGATTTCCAAATCTGAACTTTAGATAAAATCTTTAAAACTTCCCAGTAGTCTGTGGTCATTTAATGAAAGTATAAAAGAGTATATGTTGGTATTTTTGTTTTGCATCTTTCTCCACAGCTAGCTCCCTGATCCATTGTGGTCCTTAGGTACCCGTAATGGTGGAATGGTAAGTCGGGTACAGTAGAGAAAATAGGAAAGAACCAGGGTTACTGGTAGTAGAGTGTAAGGTCACCTGATTAACGTATATTATAAAATTGTTGGTTATGGGCCGGATACGTATATGGTGAAATTGTTGGCCGGGTGACCTGCGCGCTCTATCAGTAATTTTCTGGTAGCAGAGGAAATGGTTAGGGACTGGTTAAAGTAAGATAGGACTAGTTAAGGTAGCTAGGTAGGTCGGATGCTGCTAAATAAAGATTATTTTTGCTGCTAAAATTGTGAACACATTGTTGATAATAATTTGATCGATCACGTGAAATGTTTTTTCCTTGTTTTGAAAAATATGAAATGTTTTAAATTGTTTTTCTTACTGTTATATTGATTTATGTTCTAACAAAACTCGTTAGTCAATGTTACGTGTTTGTTTGGAATCCCCGGGGAATTGAATAGCGGGTGGTAAGAAGAATCCACGCCGTGGTGAGGTCACTTACTAGAGGAAAATTAGTGCAGGTTAGGCAGAACTGGAAGTGCTAATTAGGGTTTTCTGAATATATGTTTGAATAAAGGATAGCAACGAGTTCGCTGGCAAAACTTCTATTGTGATATAACCTAGAAAGGGTCACACCGGAAGGAGTAGCAGGTTCATCGAAGCTTGAGTGACAGCAAAGGGGTTCGCTAGTGAAACTTTAGACTTAGTATATATCCCGAAAAGAAGTGGATGAGTCAAAGAAGTAGCAGGTTCCTTAATGCTTGAGTGACGGGTAGGCAGAAGGGTTCTACTCGTAGTAATTGAAAAGTAAATGGAAGTAGTTTACTTGCAGTGAAAGTATCTTTTCTTTCTAGACACTCGAGTACAGTGGCGAATGTGTTTATGTTGTTAAATAACTAAAGCACTTGCACTTTAAAAGAGAAATCAAGTTTCCGTTACCTTGTAAAGGAGGGAGTCAGTTGCGGAGCTGTTCTGACATCACTCTGTGCCGCGCTGGTATTGGTCGAAACAGCGGGTGTGTAGCGGAGCTGAAATTGTAAAGGAGGGGTGAGTGCCGAAGCGTGAGAACCTGTCACGCGAAAGGCCGCGCATCCATTGGTCGAGATTATTTGAACCCGTGCACTTTATTGGTTGCACGAAAATAAAAGGCGCATTTGGATTCGGAGTGATTTATAAACAAAGTCACTCGCAGAAATCGTATGTGGCACACGTATAGACCGAATACTAGACCTGATCCACGACATTTAGGGTTTGAAAACGATCAGTGGAAAGGGCATAAGACTAGCATTATGCACGGGAACAAGAGAAAATTGTCCCTTGTAAATAAGGTGAAGAATTATTTCAAAAAGGACAAACCTATCAAAACTAGAGAAGGTGTTGTCATACCGCCACCTAATACCCCTGCATCGTTCATGATGTTTGATAAAGGGTACTACTCATGTGTATGGTTGGAAAATTGGGCGGAATACACAAAGGATGACGGAATTTTGACTTTCCCGTTAGAAGGAACATTTAATGGCAGGATTCTATTTATTTTGAGAACCCGAATGAATGATTTACATCCCAGACCTAGATTAACCCAGTACGAAGCATTAGAGGAATGGGAGATCGAGGCTTTTGAGAGAGACAAGCCCCGATTGGACAAAGGGTTAACAAAACTTTATCCGAAATTAAAACAAGAAACCCGAGATAAAAAAAATGAAACAGTGGAGACAGAATATGATTGTAGAAGGACTGTTTGCAATGATGGCAATGGGTGGACCTGCGGGAGAGAAAAAGACAGAAAAGTGCAAACATTGGGTGCCCACTGAAGATTCGGATGATGATTTATTAGATGACATGTTTATGAAAAGTCCGCCTCCTTATAATGAAGGTCCCAGATCGTCTAGTGTAGAGGATACTTCCCAACGACCCCTGTGCCAGGAAGGGAATAGATCTGTAAACCCAAGAGATAGCTGTCAAATACCTTCCTATAGCGAGGGCCTAGGACTCATAGGTGCCGGAGACACCTGTCTAAGACCACCATTTAGTGAAGAATCAAGATATTCAGGTGAAAGAGATTTTGGTTTAAGACCTCCTTATGAGGGAGGACCGAGAGCCTTAAACACAGGAAGCTGTTTCCCAAAACCTAATTATGGTGAAGGACCAAGTATGACGCATCCAACTGCCCCAACATTAAGTCCGCAAATAGTACCTGAAATAAGCCTGGAAAGAATGCTGCAGGAAAAAGAGCGAGAGGCTCTAGCCAAACAAAGAACCGAAATAATTCAGAAACTCTCCCAGTTAAATACCAGCCCCGAAGCCTTGACTATCCCAGTAACTATTGGACCAGTTGTTCCTTTGTATGGGGATAGACAAGGGAGTCCAAGAGTTCCAATTATTACCCCAACTAAAGAGCCCTTAATTGTAGATGATCAGACGAGTGAGTGTGAATCTGAAGCTTCTTTAATGGATTTGCCGATTAGGAACTCGGGAAGGAGTTTGCAGAAGAGACATAATCCTTTCAATACGAGAGAGATTCAAATGGAATCGACTTCAGGTACCAAGAGTGTCACATTGGTGACTCCTGAAGAGATTGAGAGATGGAGTCGAGAATTAGAGAGACAGACTCCTCAGACAAAACCATTGGATATTTACAAATTGAGAATTGAAATGGAAGAACTGACAGCCGGAAATGTGGGGTTAGATAGATTAAATACCTATTCAGAGGACGAGCTGCTGTTCATCTGCAAGAGTCTTACCCGTAATACCAAAGTGCTCCATGAGAAACTAACAGACACTGCAGCCAGTATGGGAATAGATATTTCAAAATCAAAGCCATTACAAAAACCCTACAGAGCAGATTTCTCAGACAAAGATCTAGAGAATATGAATGTGTCAGGAAAGAAGGTTCAGATCAAAGAATTATTGACCGTGTTGCAAAAATGGGGAGATGTAGACAAGTGGAAAGCCAGGTGGGCAAAGAAAAAGGAAGAGGTTAGGTCCAGACAGACGACTTCTGAGTTTGCTTTGAGGGAAGCAGACAAGCCCTAACAGTTATACCCCATGCGGGAAGTGCCAGGTGGGAAGTATGTGCACGTTCCATGGTCCAGACAGGATATTGTGTCTTTTACTAATGACTTTCCAAAACTGCGAGAGAAACCAGTGGAATGGTACAGGCAGGTGGAAAGGTTCGTGAAAGTACTAAAATGCCTGTGGAAAGACCTGGATGGGTTTTTCGACATAGTCGTTCCCGTAGATTTATGGACAGATTGTAAAATTAGCATTGGTTGGCCTAGTGAAGAATACCCGAGAGATGCTAATACGGGAGCACCTTCTGATGAGGCAATGAAAAAATACCAGCAAGTGATGTTACACTTGAAGGGAAAGGTGCCTGCAAAGGAAACTGATTGGACCAGAATAGATAGAACTACACAGGAAAGAGATGAGACTGTGCATTCCTTTTATTAAAGACTGTTGCAGGTGTTTAAAACGTACAGCGGTATAGATAACATCGAGATGAAGGATATGACCCATTTCATTTACAGGTTTGTAAACGGTTTAAGACCTGAAATTTGTCAGTGGATCAAAGACAATAAAATCTGTTGGCAGTCAAAGAAGATTGATGAGGTCTTACGGTATGCAAAGTACTGCGAGGACGAGATGGCTGATAAGCGAAAGGCTCTGAAAGAAAAGGTTATGTGGGCACAAGTAAAACTAGCGGAACAGCAGGAAAAGCAATTGGGTAAAATGAATAAGAATTCCCAAAATCAAGGTTCTGGGGGAGGAGGGAAGCCCAATATGAAAATGAGTCGGGAGGAAGCCAAAAAGAAGTTCCCCTGTCACCAGTTCGGAGAAATAGTGTACTGGAGAGACGAGTGTAAATACGCACAGCATAATAACCCTCAAACCCCTGATTTAAATCCACAGATGCAGAATGAAAGACCAAGAAAGACTCAGCAACAGGTAAAGGCGAGTCAGTTGCCTCGTGCACCTAAACCAAATTATAAAGGAAAGACACCGCAGGGTGAAGACATAGAAATCTGGGGAGGACAGGAGGATAGAAATGCAGCAACTTCGCAATTTCTGTTGAATGACACTTTTTTCTGTGACGACCAATACTGACGAGGCCTGAGGGGGGAGGACGCGGAGTGCGTGCTTGGCGCCTCCTTGCCGGTAGACCAGTCAGGACCATACATTGAAGGAAAGGTTGAAGGCAATGATGTCACCTTTCTGTTGGACACTGGGGCTACCCGTTCTACTGTGAGAACAGCAGACGTTCCAAACCTACGCCTCTCGGGAGAAGCAATCCAAGTAGTGGGTGTATCTAATCAATTGATTAGTACCCCAGTTACAGAGCCCATGGAGATTACAATAGGGAACTTCAAAGAAATGCATAGATTTGTAGTTTGTGACACCAGTCCTGTAAACTTATTAGGACGTGATTTGTTGTGTAAAATGAACTGCACCATCCTTTGCACACCAAAGGGCGTCGAAATTCAAACCCCAGACGAAGATGGAATATACAAGTTAATGTTAATAAGACCTGACTCAGAAATGAAACCACTGACTATAGAAGACTTACCTGAAGAACTCCAACAGACATTAAAACCAGAAGTATGGGACTTTACTGGAAAGGATGTAGGCTTGATGGCAAATGTTGACCCAATCAAAATAGCCATGAAAGAAAATGCAGTCTACCCCAATACAAAACCGTACAAAATGAGTGCAGAAGTGAGAGCAGGAGTTGCCATTGAAATAAAAAGATTGCTAGAAGCCAACATCATACAAGAAGTGATGAGTAGCCCATGTAATTCTCCCATAATTGGAATCAAGAAACCTAGTGGCAAAGTATAGGGCAGTACAGGACCTGAGAAAGGTAAACAAAATCGTTGTTCCCTGCTGCCCAATTGTTCCGAACCCAGCAGTGATTCTGCATCAGATCCCCTGGGATGCTGAATGGTTCACTGTGATTGACCTATGTCATGCATTCTTTTCAATCCCATTGCATCCAGACAGCAAATTTCTTTTCTCATTTGCTTTCGACAGTCACGTGTTCGTTTGGAATCGCGTCCCTCAGGGGTACACAGAAAGCCCCTCAATATTTAATCAGATTCTGAAAAAGTGCTTTGAATCTTTTGTTTTACCTGGAAACTCAGTTTTGGTGCAATATATAGACGACCTCTTGGTGGCGTCTAAGAGTCAGAAAGACTGTGTTGTTGACACCATTGCCCTACTGAACCATCTAGGTGAAGGAGGACATAAAGTATCACCTGACAAACTACAGTTCTGTACCAAATCAGTAAAATATCTGGGGCACCAGATAGAGAAAGGTATCAGGAAAGTTACATCAGAAAGAATTAGAATAATTCAAAACATGCAGTTACCCAATACTCAGAAAGAAGTCAGAATGTTCCTTGGAGTTGTAGGTTACTGCAGGCAGTGGATTGTGGGATTTGCAGTCTTAGCCAAACCTTTGATTAAAATGACAAAGAAAGGAGCAAAGGACCCAGTGGAGTGGGATGAGGAGAGCCTTACAGCATATACTAAATTACGAGAATGTCTGTGTACAGCCCCTGCTTTAGGCATGCCTGACTATTCTAAAGAATTTTCACTGTTTTGTGATACACAAGATAATTGCGCACTGTCAGTCCTAACCCAAGCCCATGGGTTGACTAGACGTCCAGTGGCATATTTTTCTGCTACTTTAGATCCAGTGGCTGCTGGATTACCCGGATGTCTGAAAGCTGTAGCTGCGACTTGCACGAGTCTTGAGCAAAGAGAGTCCATTGTTATGGGACATCCGGTAACTGTGTATGTTCCACATGCAGTTGTAATCCTACTGACCAGAACAAAAACCCAGTATCTCACACCTAGTCGGCTGACTAAGTACGAAAGGATCCTAGTAGGTGCTGCAAATGTAGTCATTACTCGGTGCAACATATTGAACCCAGCAACCTTGTTGCCTGAATCACTGATTGCAGAAGCAAAGGGAGAGGTCGAGCATGACTGCATTGACCTAACTGAGTTTAGTACTAAACCACGCCCAGATATCAAAGAAATGCCCCTGCCTGTAGAAGATTGCGAGCTGTTTGTAGATGGCTCATGTCTGAGACACGAACTTGTAGGCCTAAGTGCTGCTTATGCTGTATTTACGGTAAAACGCACTATAGAAGCATCTTGTCTATTTGGAGTAAAGTCTGCACAAGTAGCCGAATTGGTTGCATTGACAAGAGCCTGTAAAATTGGAAAAAAAAAGAATAACCGTATATACTGACAGTCAGTACGGTTATGGGGTTGTGCATGACTTCGGCCAATTGTGGCAGCAAAGGGAGTTTCTGACTTCTTCAGGTACTCCTATCAGAAATGGGAAAGTTGTACAAGAATTACTGGACGCAATCCAATTACCAAAAGAATTGGCAGTGGTCAAATGTGCTGCTCACAAATCTGCCACTGATCATGTGACAGTAGGAAATCGATATGCTGACAAAGTGGCCCAACATTGTGCCAGACATTGAATGTCGGTAAATATCAAATTGGGGGGATATGGAAACAGCTGCCAACTTATGGTGTTTGAGGATGTGCCTACGTGGGAGGAATTGAGAGATTGGCAGTATGCTGCACCACCAAAGCAAAAGGAAAAATGGAGAAAGCTTGGGTGTCGACAGAGAAGTGAGGATGGTATCATTGTGGGCCCTGACAGTATGCCTGTGTTGCCTAGACGCTTGCTTGCTTCTATGGCCAGATTGATACATGGAGATACACACGTTGGCAGGGACGCCATGATTCGTGTTTTCCAACAGACATGGTACAACCCGAAATTCAGGAAGGTAGCAGAGTCTCTCTGCCAGAGGTGTTTGACATGTCAGCAGTTCAACGCTGGGAAGAGAACAGTAGTTGAAATGGGAAAAATTGGGAAGTCAGGAGGTCCCTTTGTAAGATTGCAGATTGACTTCATTCAGTTGCCCCTTTGTAAAGGAATGAGATATGTCCTTGTCATTGTCTGCCTGTTTTCAAAATGGGTGGAAGCTTACCCAGCCAAAAAGAATGACGCCATCACTGTAGCTAAGTTGTTACTGCGGGAACTAAAACCTAGGTACGGGGTTCCAGTCACAATTGAATCAGATAGAGGTGGGCATTTCCAGAATGAAGTGATTGATCAGCTCTGTAAAGCTTTCAAGATTACCCAAAAGCTGCACTGTGCATACCGTCCAGAGGCGTCTGGAGTGGTGGAACAAGTAAATGGCACTATCAAGTCAAGATTAGGGAAGATGTGTGAATCTACTGGCATTCACTGGATAGAGGCTTTACCTCTTGTTCTGATGGGAATCCGAAGTATTCCAGACCGAAATACAGGCCTGAGTCCTCATGAGATTCTAATGGGAAGAGTGATGAGACAAGCATGGGTACCAGGATATAAACTGATAAGCATTTCTGATGATTTGGTACTTGAGTATTGCAAGCAACTGGGTGACCAAGTGCGTTCTATCTCTCGCCAGATTGGAGAAGATGCCGTCGCCAGTCCAACAACTCCAGTCCATAAATTGGTTCCAGGAGACTGGGTTGTACTCAAGAAGCATACTCGGTCAAATTGCCTTGCACCGAAGTGGGGAAAACAACGCCAAGTGATACTGGTGACCACGACAGCGGTGAAGTGTGCCGGCGTTCCAAAGTGGATCCATGCCAGCCACACCAAGAAGGTAATAAGAGACGAAAAGAAGACTGACGCTGAAGGTTGCCCAGCTGAGGAGTCTCCAGACGTGGGTTCCGAAGTTGCTGATGAAGAACAACCGAGCACCAGTCGAGATGAGTGGATACCCATAATCGACCTGACCGATGACCAATCAGAACAAGAAGTCAAACCTACGCAGACAGAGAGTGGAATAGTGAGGATGAGACAGGAATAGAAGAAGACAATCAGATTATCGAAATTGATGTAAAATCTGAAGAAGAAGAAGATCAGATGAGGACAGAACAGGTGATCGACACACCTCCAAGAACACCTGAAATCGAAAAGGGACAGACAGATATTAGTGCGAAAGTTCAAGCGGAAGAAAATCAAAGGTTCGAAGTGCTTGAACAGGATCAGATAGAAATAGACGAATGTGTTCAGGATACTGAAAGTGAAGTACCCAAAAGTCAAACTCAGTTTACACCTGAACAAGGCCAGCTTAGCGACCAGGCAGAAGAAAAAGAAGTAAGACCTGGGACTAGTCAGACAGGAAGGGAAGAAGCAGAAGCAGAAGTGCCGCAACTGAACGAAAATAAAAGAGCATTAGACGAAAGCCCAATCACAGTGCCAGTTAAAAGACTCAAGAAAAAGAAAAATACTGAACCAAGATTCATTAAAAGACTGAGACTGAGACTGAAAACAGCATAAAAAAAAACTTGAGCAAAGAAGACAAAGTTCCCGTATAGCAAAGCAAACTGGAGAGAGCTCCAAAAGAAGGATTGATCGAATAAAAAGCCTGAACGAAAAATATCAAGATCCTGAATGGACTTATTTAGTGTTGGAGGAATTTGAGGATCTTGATATAACTGACGAAAGTGACGAAGAACAGACAGCTGATCAGTCTGCCGAAGAAGACGAACCAACCAGAAGTTGCTCAGTGTAAGCTATCTGTGCAAAGTTACAAAGAGGGGTTGAAAGACTTCTGTTAAGCAGAAATGTCTGATTCAAATGTGAACGGAAGACCTAGATGTAGTTGTTGTAAAACATGCTGCCAAGTATGTTTATGTAGTGTAGCGATAGTACTGATCCTTTGGATAGGACTGACTGTAACCCTTCCTTCTCTGATGAGTAAAAATCCAAGGCTGTACCCGAATAATAACTTACCTGACGACACTGTAGAATCTCACACTAGGATTACACCACACAGAGTAGACACATTGGACAAACCACTGAGCCTGAAACGGAGACAGTTAAATTTAGAAGCACCAGATGAGGAAGCATTACACTTTAACAAAATTAAGAACAAGACTCATTTGAACGTTTTCGCAAACCTGTTATTGCATTATGTAGAAACTATGGAAATAGACGACTGCTATATCTGCATGAAGCTACCTACTTCTGTAGTGGAAGGCGTGACTTATCATCACTTGCCCTTAACCTATGGAATTTCCTGTAGTGTACTGACTAGCTTATTTTACAAAAGAGGACCTTTACAGTATTACTATTCAAACTATGACGTGACATTTTCTGAACTTCCTGTTCGAAGAAACCTAAACCCTGTACAGACGACTAGAGATGTAACTAAATACATGAGTGATTATTTTCTAACTGTAGGAAAAATTAATATAGATGATGCACATAAAAAAAACCTGACCTGTTCTTTACATGAAAAGGAAAAAGAATTTCTGGACATGGTAGAGAAAAGAAGAGAGAGTTTCCAAAAGAAAGCTAAAGATAGGAACCATAAAGTTCCTAAATGGGCAGAAAGTATAGGGAGCACCTCAAATGGTGGAGCTACTGCTGCTATGCCCCTTGATTTTGAAAAGAAGGGGAAGCTCTTTCTTAAAAGGGAAATGACTAGTTATTATAACAATGTTTTCATCGGTTCCAGTGAATGTGAGCATAATTATAAGGTAATTGGAGGTTGGGGTTTCAAAGATGGGACAGAGCCTGTATTTCCTGGGATTTATTTTATTTGTGGGAACAAGGCTTACTTCAAATTGCCCGACCATTGGTACGGGAGTTGCTATTTTGGTATTGTCTTCCCAAAGATATACCAGGTGGGGAAAATCACTGGAAACAATGAAGAAACTAACAAAGTAGTACGCAATAGAAGAGAAACTGCTGGTGAGATTGTAGGAGATATTTTTAGCACAATAATACCTGCAGTGGGAGTGGGTCTGAACTCAAACAAAATTTGCAAATTGTCAACAGTAGTAGATCGGTTATCTACCGACACTGCTGGAGGGTTCCTGATGGTCAATACCGAAATGGTTGCGATCAGATTAATGGTTTTACAGAACCGACTTGCCCTTGATACTCTATTAGCGAAAGAGGGCGGAGTCTGCAGAATGTTGAAAGCTCAACATTGTTGCACTTACATACCTGACAAAAGTGTAGGAATCCAAAAGTATTTAAGGAACATTACAAATTTGGGAAAGGAACTTAAACCACTGGAGGTTGACTGGAAAAGACTTACTGATGGTCTCTCTGCTGTAGGTCATTGGTTTGCACAGTTAGGTAGAGGGTTGTTGTTTAAGGTACTGATGCCAATTGCCATAATAGGGTTTATTATATTCCTTATATTTGTCTGTTGCAAATGTCGCAAACACCAAAAGAAATATACTGTGAATAAAAGAGGTGTGAAACGGAGTATGGATGAACTGGAATTAGAAGAACTGAATAATCAGATTTATAAAAGGGTGAAGAATTCACACCCTAGCAAAGAAACAAAGGAGAAATTAAATCGGATGTTAGAAGAAATTGAAATGAACAAAGTGTGAGAGGAAAAGTTGGCATCTGATTCCATTGGTTTTATGATGATAGTAAATATCATCAAAGAGGGGATTGATGGAGCAAGGATTCGCATATTACGCGACTTGCTTGGATTCATGAACCTCGAAGTAACATGTAATAACATAATTCAACCTGTTTGTATTACTAATTTCCCTTTATTTCTAAATTGGGATTGCCCTAGCGAAGCTTGCATATGTGTTTACTAATTCAATAACTCTTGTATCTAAAATGGCCGCTGCTTGGTGGGTTTTCCTTCTGCGCATGCGTTAGTCACACTCACGTGACGTGACGTACTTGCAGTTCTGGTGGGAACCTTTGCGCTTGCGCACTGGCTTTTAAGATGGCTGCCTATGCTCTCACATGGTGAAGCTTGCACTGATGCTTTCATGTCATTGTCTGTTGCACTAAAATCTAATGCCACAGTATATTTTTAAGTAAAGGGGTATAGAGTAGCTATTCATGGTATACAGTGTATTCATTTATTTTCTGTGTTTTAATTTGTTTTCGCTTACTTTTCATGTACCGGGTTTCTGAGGGTCTGCGAGACACGCAGAAATCCATATTGAAGTACACTACTGCGCATGTCTGTCTTCTGCCGGTGACATTGAATGACTGCCAACCAGAGGTGGCGGCCAAGATGTGCCTGGGAAGATGCACCTTCACCCAGCTGAAGAAGCTGAAATGTTCTACATTAGCAACAAATGTATATCTTCCATTGTATTCTGTAGAATAGGTCATGGGAACCCCAAATTCAATAGGCGGTCCCAGAATATGTAAAACCCGGCTAGTAAAAGTCAAATGGGATTGGTGTGTTGACCTATCCTACTTGGGGACCAATCGAAATTGGGGATTATGACACTTGCAACATTTGGGGGGTGGTACACTGACCCGAAAACAGTATAACTAGCCTAGGTTTAGCTAGAGAATTCGTCCGACTTGTCCGAATAGCTGACCTGTCACTGACCCAACGCACTCAATTGGTGACTTGATACAGAGGGCTGCGGAGCACTCTGTCCGAAATTTCCATAGACTTTGGGGGTTTTGTTAAAGAAACCCTAAGTGCTGGCGGAGCACTTTGCTGGGGAGTTCGATAACCCAATCGGGGTTCTGGCCGATAGCTGCAGAGAGGGTGGAGCGCAGGCGTTGCTTCCAAACTGCAGGTGCTGGTCGTGCCTTGGTGGTCCTGTCCTGATCCTAATCTGGGTTTCCTGTCCTGTCCTGGGGTGTCCATTCTGCACCTGCTGTCCCATTGATGACTGTCCTTCCTTGGGGTTTTTCCTGTCTTTGACTGATCCGTGGCCAGGGTTGGTCTTCACACCATTCTAGGTAAATATATAGTGCTGAAACTCTATACTGCACCTTCTATTTTCTGTCTTTTGCTTTAATAAAGACATACCTTTGCATATGTTGGTTTCCATGCTTTTCGCAAGGCTACTGAATTGAAAAGCTCATACGTTATTGTGGTATCCTAGCATGTTCCTAGGTTACCCTTCCTATAAGCACATTTCTCCAGGTGTGGTTTATAATTTTATCATTTTGCTAACTGAATTGATGTTTATAGCATTATAGCGTGTTCCATTCTTACCTTCCCTATAGTTGTATAGTGTTCCAGAGTCTCACAATAGAGACTAAAGCTCTTCTTCCTATCCGTATATTAGGGTAAAATTTCTATAGTGACTTTAAAACTTCCCAGTAGTCTGTGGTCATTTAATGAAAGTATAAAAGAGAATATGTTGGTATTTTTGTTTTGCATATTTCTCCACAGCTAGCTCCCTGATCCATTATGGTCCTTAGGTACCCGTAATGGTGGAATGGTAAGTCGGGTACAGTAGAGAAAATAGGAAGGAACCAGGGTTACTGGTAGTAGAGTGTAAGGTCACCTGATTAACGTATATTAAAATTGTTGGTTATGGGCCCGATACGTATATGGTGAAATTGTTGGCCGGGTGACCTGCGCGCTCTATCAGATATGAAAATGGATGAAATCAATTGAAAACTTCATCGTGGGCAGAAAAACCTCCGAAGATCAGACTAACCTGTGCTTGTTTCGTTGCATCCTTCGATTTGTTGCTTGTTCGCAGTTTGCTCCTCTGTGTGTCTGGGTTTACACCGTCGGCGTGCGGGAGACTCGGTGTGCCCAGTGCTCAACGTGCCGTGCTACCGGAGATTGGGCTGACCTGCATTTCTTTCGTCGGATCTTTTCCGGCTTGTTGCATAGTGCTCTCCCGGTGCTTGGTTCTCGGCATGCCCACGGAGCGCTGATTGCTGATCACTCTGTCAGTGGGAGGAAGATTCAGCACGGCTGGCGCTTGGCGCTTGAAGTGTGGAGGTGTCGCGCAATAAACAGACCACGCAGTGTATTAAGCGTAAAAGGCCATTTATTAGACCAGGCTGCGTAATCTTACATAACAGTAAACATTAACAAATAAATAACTTCAAACCCCAAATCAACACTTCACTTCTCACATGTTTCACCCGTTCCACCTCATCACAACCACTCCATGCCCCATGCCGTACCTCATCCATATCCACCAATCACCTGTCATCCTGCCCGCTCCTTGTCTCCTTCCAGTCAAGCCTCCGTCTGTCATTCGAACTTCCCCCCCAAGGGATGGGTGTGCCCGCTCTTGACCCCCCTATCCCTTCAAAGTACCGCCTAGCGCAGCTCTGGCCTAAACTGGCACGCCACAACAAAACCAACCCAAACCACCTCAAACTGCAGGGCGGGTGGATGGCCTTTTCTCAACCCTCCCGATGGTGCCAGGCAACAGGAAGAGGAAGTCCCCTTCCTCCCCTGTGCCTTACATACCCCCCACCTAACTCCTCCCCTTCCGCTGCCTGTCCTATCCCCTGCGCGAAAGACCCCGGGGGAAGACTAGTCTGCGACTGTGCTTCCCCCAGGGCCCGGCATCGCGCAATAAACAGACCACGCAGTGTATTAAGCGTAAAAGGCCATTTATTAGACCAGGCTGCGTAATCTTACATAACAGTAAACATTAACAAATAAATAACTTCAAACCCCAAATCAACACTCTACTTCTCACACGCTTCACCCGTTCCACCTCATCACAACCACTCCATGCCCCATGCCGTACCTCCTCAATATCCACCAATCACCTGTCATCCTGCCCGCTCCTTGTGTCCTTCCAGTCAAGCCTCCGTCAGCCATTCGAACGCCCCCCCCAAGGGATGGTGTGCCCGCTCTTGACCCCCCTATCCCTTCAAAGTACCACCAACCAGGGAACACCCTGTAGGGCCGTTCCTTGCCCCACCCCCCCACGGGTCCGCTGTCCCCCCGCTCACTGCACTCATTCGCACTCACTCCCTGCAACACCAGATCGCCTCGTTCCACAACTTGCTCACCACATCCCTCATCTCCATCATGTAATACGCATTCCCCAAACGAGACAGGTGCACTCCGTCGTCCCTAAAAACAAAAGGTTCCTCCAGTCGAATACCTCCATGCGAGGTCACCTTAATGTCCTTGTCACTGCAAGAAAGTCTCATTGCCCTGTTGAGTTTTCTCCGTGCCCTCTCAATTGCCCCGTGTTTCATTGCCCCCCTCCAAACTTTCCTGGGCACCAACTCCGTCCAGGCAATGCAAGTCTCTGCAAGCCTTGACTTCAGTACCTCCAGATCCCTCTGCATCAGCTGCACAAGCACCAAACCTGACAGCTGCACCAGATCGTTCTCTCTCAGATGAATAATCAACAGATCCAGTCATCCTTTTTGCGGGACCATTCTGGCGAACCAGGGCAGTAGTGCCCCCCATCGCATGCCTCCTTTACCCCACCAGTGTACCTCATGTAAATGTCCTTTCAGTCCCAGGTTACGTCTGTAAACCTCTTGTTCCGCATATTTAGACGCCCAGTGCACGTAGGAGTGCCCCACAATCCAGGTCACCGTCTTAGACCCTGGTCCACCCACGCAACCTACGAAAGAAGAAGATGCTAGCACAAAACACAATAACACGTTCCAGCCAATCAAATGCCCACAACCGCCTCACTTCCTCACATACCAACTTCCATCTTCCAATCTGCCGAATCCTGTCCCAGGACCACCCCAGACGGGCCGCAGCTGTCGCAGCCCCGATACGAAAAGATTGGGTCCCAAAGCCAGAAGCATTCAAACCCAGCCGTTGCAAAGCCATGCGCAACACCGCCAACAACTGGCCAGCCGTCATACGTGCACCCGATGCATGGCAGAAAATTTCACGTTGCGCCACGCTCGCAATCCCCAAGAAGGCCCTCCACTCTTCCACCGGGCACACTGTCCCGCCATCCGCCTTATTCAGCCACACCCACTTCCACCTACCCAGCTGGTCAGTCTTTGAACACCCTAACCAAATCCCCAGGCGCCCTCCATCCACACGAATCTTCTCAAACACCCTACCAGCCGTCGTCCTTGTACCCAACAGTTCAGACACACGAAACGCTCCAAAAAACATCCAAACCATACACAAACGGAAAATCCTCACTTCAAAAACATCATAACAGCACCCCGGCAATACCCCAACCAGCCGAACCAAGAGGTCAAATGTAACCGCCTCACGCAGTCTACCCCCCCTCCTCTACATTCCCTACCCCATCCTCGGAGCATCCTGCTCACAATCACATCTTTCGTCAGATCAAACCCCATGAACAAAGTACAATAAAACGAGATCCCTGCCAATTTACCAGAGATCGTAGCAGCAGTCAACCCCTTATCAATGCAACACAGCACAAAACGTTTAACACCCTGTTCCACTCCGGACCTGTCACCCATACTTGATTCCTGATTCCAACCCATGAATGCACAAAACTCTGACCATGCCAGCCGATACGTCTTCCTCGTGGTGTCTGCAACTGACCCTTCCACCAGGCCAATCATCCTCACTCCCCCAAGGCCCAGATGCCGTCCGGCAGCTTGGTCTTGCACATATCCGCCCCTGGTGCCAGTTGCCGGAACCGCTGCCACAGCGAACGAGACAAAGCATCCGCAATGTCATTATTCGCCCCAGGGACATGCTTCGCCAGAAACACCACATTCAGCCGCAGGCAAGCCAACATGAATCTCCGTAATAAAGTGCAGCACTCTCAGGTCCCTGGCTCTCTGGCGGTTCACCAACTCCACCACTGTCATGTTATCGACGTGGAAGAGCACGGATCTGTTCTGAAATTCACTCCCCCAAATCTCCAGCACCACCAGCAAAGGAAAGAATTCCAAGAAAGCAATGCGCCTACCCTGTTTCAACCAGTGGGCAGGCCAACTCTCAGCGCACCACCTCCCGTCCCAGAAGACACCAAACCCCGCTGACCCCGCTACATCAGAGGAAATTTGACATTGCCAAACCGCCCTGTCCTCATCAAAATCCAGTGACACTCCGTTGAATTCATTCAAAAATATGATCCAGGTCCTCAAATCAGCCCGCACCCCCATGGAAATCCTGACTCTGTGGTGTGGGAGCACCGCACCCGACATGGCCATGCCGAGCCGCCTGCAAAATGTCCGCCCTGCTCTCACCACTCTACACGCAAAGTTCAGGAAACCAAGAAGTTTCTGCACCTCTCTCAAAGGGATACGCTTCTCCTCAACCACCCACCGCAGACATGATAGAATTTCAGACACCTTGGCCTCCGAAAGGCGCGCCAACCACCGTACAGAGTCCAACTCGATCCCCAAAAATGTCAGACAACAGCTGGGACCAGCCGTCTTCTCCGGCGCCAAGGGAACACCAAAAAGGCAAGCCATCTCCTGGAACCGCGACAGGGCCCTGCCGCAGTCACCAGAATCCGCCCTCCCCAGAAAGAGGAAATCATCCAAATAGTGAGTGACCTCGCGGCACCCAATAATCCTCACCATCGCCCATTGCAGAAAAGTACTAAAGAGCTCAAACAATGCACAAGAGATGGTGCACCCCATGGGCAAAACCTTGTCCACGTATATGGCCCCCCCAAACTGCATGCCCAGTAGCGAGAAATCCGCCGGGTGTATAGGCAGCAGACGGAAAGCCGACTTGATGTCATATTTCGCCAATTCAGCCCCCGTCCCGCACACCCTCACCAAACGGATCGCGTCGTCCACAGAAGCATAGAGCACCATTGAATCCTCCTCAGCAATAAAATCATTCACTGACTGGCCCTCCGGCGACGAGAGATGGTGGATCATCCGAAACTTCCCCTCCTCCTTCTTTGGCACCACCCCCAGCGGAGAAATGATCAGATCTTCCAAAGGCCAATCAGTAAATGGGCCGGCCACCCTTCTTTCCTCAACCTCCTTCAACAACTTGTGAGCTACCATTCCCGGCAGTTCCTTTGCTGATCGCAAATTGTCCGCCCACCGACGCACTCTGGGGCCTCGATAACCTACCCTAAAGCCCTCTGTAAAACCCCAAAAAAGGCGCGCCGCCGCCACCTGATCCGGGTAACAAGAGAGCCACGGGGCCATCGCCTCCACCCTAACCGGTGTAGGCGCCCTTCTGTCCAGGGTGGCCCCGCCCCTTGGCGTTCCGCCATTGCTCTGAGGTGGTGACAAGTGTAAGGCATTGAGAGAGGGCGTGTTTCCCGCCGCACTTGGAGCACTCATGTTTAAACTTACAGGGGTATCTCGAGCAGTACCCCCAGTTATAGCTCCTACAGGCCCCCGTCGAATATCCCCCTGGTTTGGTGGGCTGACCAGAGATGAGGGTGTTAGGCACCGCACTGCCCCCGACTCGCTGTGGGCCGGATGCGGCAGAAAGGACCGATACGGTACCGGCAAACCTCTGGCCGTGTGTGTGGACGCAATAGAGTGCGTGGACGCCATCCACTGCACCCAGAGTTCCTGGTCTACCTCCAACACTTCTCCGGATCCGCACTGACTCTCGCCCTGAATTCCTCATCATAACTCAACTAGGCAAAACCCCAAACTGCAACTGAGCCTTGCGAATGATGTCCATGTACTTAAAAAGCGCAATAGCCTGGTCCAAATACCTCTCACTATAAATACTGGCATAAATCAAGAATGCCAAAGTCCAGTTCTCTATCGTCACCGGCACCCGGGGCCGCCTCATCAGCTCCCACTCCTCCTCCTTCGACCCCTCCTTGGCCTCAACCTCCATGTGTAGCAGCTTAAACACATCTAAAAATTCGTGCTTCCAGATCCGTGCCTTGACCTTTTCAGAAAGATGCGACCCCAAGGGCATCGCCAAACCCATATAAGGGAGTTTCTTAGGCAGCTTCACCCTTTTCTCCTCCTTACCGTCCCCTTTGTCTGTCTGCACCTCGGCCGTAGCCACCAACTTACCATCCACCTTCTTACCCTCCACAGGTGGACCGCCCGCTGGTGTCTCCGGCTCCCGTATCGACCCGTCTCCAACGCCCACTGACCTACAAGTCCTCTTCCTACCCCTGTTCGAATCGTCATCCCAAGCCACCCACCAGGATCCCTCACCTGTGACCGTGGGGAGCTGCTCCCGGGGCCGTCCTCTGGGGGTCGAGGTCTCCTCCGCCACCGCCTTGCTCTTGCCCGCTGTCATCGTCGGGCCTGCAAAACACCAAAGTGGCTGTTGTCCACCACGCCCCGCGGGCCGGCTGAGTCATCCCGCACCTCCCTCCTCAAGCTCCTCACTCTCATCGTCATAGTCCAGTTCCAGCACCGGTTCCACTTCAACAAGCGCACTCGACACATCCCTCACCGCTCTCTTCACACCTTTCTGCACCCCAGCCGTCACACGTGACACATTCGACACACGCGCCGCCGGTGCCCGAGTCCTCGTTGGAGGGACAGCCGCCGCGGACTGCCCTACTGCTTCAGGCCTGCATTTCAGGGCTGTCTTGCGCCCCGCTAGGCACCCCCGGGCTCTGCCGACAGCCGCCGGCTTGGTTCCCCACCCACCCTTCAGGTCGCTCCAACCTGAGAGGGCCCCAGCACCATCGGGCCTCAAAGCCGTCTTGGCCGTCCCTACACCTGCCATCCTGCTCTTGGGGTCCACAACGGACGCCTTCTTGCCCTTCCCACGCCGCTGCGCCTCCTCCAGCTCCGCCACCCGTTCCTCCTCGAGGTAGGCGGCCCCACTATGTCGTGCCCCCACAATGCACCTACACTCGCCATTGTCTGCTCGGCCCACCTCGCCTCTCTAATCTGCTCCATAATCCTCTGCTCCCGGGCCCTGTCCTCCCATAACATGGCCCCCCAAATCGGGGGAGGCGGGGGCGGGCAGTAGCCCCGAAAACCCCCATCCTGCTGCAAAAAACCACCCTGCCCAGGGCCCAGGGGCCATCCCCCCCCATGGCCAAGGCCCCAGACGAATGTGGCTCGCCTAGCCCCCCCGCCTGCACTACCACCTCCCGCCCCGCTGGGGCGGGGTTGTTTGCCCTGGAACTCGTAGACAGATCAATGGGGCCGTCTACCCTTGGGTCATCTCCTGCCTCCACAGTGCCTGTTTCACCCGAGTGCCCGGCAGCCGGGACCACATACGTCTCTCCGCCCCCCGACAACAGCACCACCCGCCCTGCGCCCCCCCCACCCTCAACAGACAAGTCACAGGGCCTAGGCATCGCCTCCCCTCCCCCGGGCCGAGGAGCATCCACCGGCCCCATGGGGGGGGTCACCACCCCCAATTGCAGCCCAGGAGGCCCCAGGGAGGAATTTCAGAGAGGGGAAGGCACGCGAGGGCAGGCTCTTCCACTTCCCGCCCCGTGCCGATTCTCGTCTCGCTCCGCCCCCCCCCTCCCTACCTCCTGTTCCTAATCTGGCAGGGAGTCCTCCTGGCAGGCCAGGACTGCCGCCGCGACCCCGGCCGAGGCCGCGCGCGTGGCCCTTGTGGCCCCTACCCACGCCTGCCCCAACACACCTGGCTGGAGAAGATCCTCCTGGTCCTCGCGGGCCAGCAACAACAGGGCCGCCCGAACCTCCTCGACCGAGACGCCCGACATGCTTCCAAAGTGCACGCTTCATGCGTAATCCAAACCGCAACTGCCCTGAGACAGCCCCCGACGTCACTAACACTACCACCGGCCCCTAAACTGACTACCGACTAAGGATTTTCCCGAACAAACTACGCTACGCTCCTTTTCTCAACCCTCCCGATGGTGCCAGGCAACAGGAAGAGGAAGTCCCCTTCCTCCCCTGTGCCTTACATACCCTCCCACCTAACTCCTCCCCTTCCGCTGCCTGTCCTATCCCCTGCGCGAAAGACACCGGGGGAAGACTAGTCTGCGACTGTGCTTCCCCTGGGGCCCGGCAGTGGCCGGGGCGGGGGTCATGCCTCGCAGAGGACGATGGTTGGAGGCTGCTGCAAGGTTAGCACAGAGGAGAAGTGTCTCGGCCAGAGTTAGCTTGAGGAGGAGCACGGCGCCTGCTAGTTTTTCTCTGTGTTCCTTGGGCAATCTGATTAAATCTCCTCAGTATTTCTGGACAAGAAGGCATCAAAAGGTAGGAGTTGAGGAGGTGGGGGAACTGGAGAATTCTGGGTGGGGGGTTGAACCAAATGCATGGCTAACCTTAATGATTCCGGTAAGGAGAACGGGGAGAGATTGGGGGCCCAAATTGCATTTTGAACACGGGGTAGAGGGACAAGGAAGACAGGAGGGAAGCTGGTATACAGAGACAAATAAAGTTAACAGGTACACTCTCAGGAGTAGGGATATTTGGGGAGGTAAAGAACTCCTCCCCTGAGTGAGTTAGTAAAGAACCTCAATTGCCAGCCACCGTGGAGGCACAACAGAAAACAAAAAAAGTAAAAGTGATTAATTCTATCCCGAACCCAAAAGCCCCGAATATTAATACTCCCTCCAAAAAAGAACGGAAAAAATCCTCTAAAAATAAAACAAGCAGCATAAGAGTTACTCCATCGTTAAGATCTTACTTTAAGGTTCAGAGTATACAGTCTTCAGCAAAGGAAATAAATCCCCCTCCAGGTATTACTTCAGAGCTATCAGTGGTTGAAAGTAATATTTCAGTCTCAAAACAAATTCAACTACAACCCTTAAATAAAAATGACAAGGGGGGAATGGAGCAACTACCTTTAGAGAATAGGTACAAACTCCTCTCACAGGCGATAAGTGACATTTCTCTTCCCCGCCTTATATGGAAAATATGAAAAAAAACTACCACGCTGAAAAAAGGGGTAATATTGGATGAGTTAATTCCATCATTATCGTGCTATAAGGGGGTGTTTTCTCCTACCAAGGGGTTATTAACTACATTGCTCACGGAAATAAGAGATAAGTTTGCAATCTCTGAAAATAACTAACTAAAAATACAAACAGTCTGTGATACCTTCGAAGCTAAAATGAACGCCATATCTGACAGAGTTGCAGCTATTGAAGTAGCGGTCGAAGGCTTAACAAAGCAAATAGATAAAAACATGCAGGACATTCAGACATTAAGGGGGGAAGATAGAACCTTGAAAGAAAAACTGGAAAGCTTAGAAAATGCCGCAAGAGGGAACAACATTAGACTCCTGAAGGTACCAGAAGATGCAGAAGGTGAAGGTATAAGATTATTTATCATTAACCTTCTTTTAGAATTCCATACAGACATCAACAAGAAGACTCTGGAAGATGATATACAAAGAGTTCACCGAGATCCTTACTCTAAAAAATCCGGTAAGAAAAATCCTAGGAAGATTTCGGTAAATTTCAAAACGTATATGTTGAAAGAGAAAAGGCTAGCAGGAGGCTTGAAAGCAGGGGTCCATAAGAAGGCTGGTTGGACATTCCGCATCAGATCAGATATATCACATATCACTCAAGAAAAGCAATGGGAGTTGGGGATATCAATGAAGGAATTAAAAAGTCTAGGTGCAACAGCAAACCTACGTTTCCCCACCTTGCTCAAAGTTATGTGGAAAAAAAAATGTTTATCTTTAAAGTCCCAGATTATGGAAATGCCCTGATAAGTCAGATAAAGAGTTCTTCATCCAGATAAGAGTAACTGGAAAGCCTGGATAGAGACAGAGCCTGAAAATAGAGGAGTTCCTCTAATAGTAGTAAAGAGGTTTACCCATGGGGTTGGAGGTGGTCTCTCCCATTAAAATGTAACAAAAAAATATTGTTAGTTATACACAGGGTGGGGGAGCATGTGGGAGAAAAAAAATGCTCTCATTTAAAATGGTTAATTCAAAAAATCTCTGGCCTTTTCTATTAAATACATTCTATGACATTTATTTAATACTCTATGTCTAAAAACATCAGAGTAAATGACCTGGAAGTCATAACATGGAATGTAAATGGACTGAGGGTTCCCATGAGAAGAAAAAGGATATTGGAATATCTAAGGTTATCTGAATGTAAGATTTTTCTTATCCGAGAATCCAATCTACTTAAGGAGGAATTAGCAATGCTTTTAAAGCATCAGAGATGGATTGAACACTGTATTTGCACAATTCAATCCTGTACAACAAAAGGAATTGCTATATTAATTAAAAAACGGAATTGGCTGTGTTGGTCGAGTGTATAATTGATCCATCCCGGAGGTGGGCAATCGCCAAATTAAAAATTAGCTGGATTTGCATGACTTTAGTAAGTTATTACGGTCCTAACCTGGATGACCCAGCCTCCCGGTACACATTGCTTCTCCACTTAACTGGAGTCAATAATTATATAATTCTAGTTGACGCTTTTAATCTGGTCTTAAATCTGAGTCAAGACTCTACTTCTAATAGAGCTGCATCCAACACACGAAAAATGAGAAAGGCTTTAAGTCAATTAATGTCAGATATATGACTAAGAGACATTTGGAGAGAGATGGCTGCTAAATCTAAAACAAAAGATAGGAAATTCACGTTTGACAATAAAAAATGCGGACATAGATCAAGGAGTGATTTTTTTCCTAGTAGGGGCATCAGTAAGCAGAAATACTATTCAAGTAAGTCATGTCCCTGAGCATATGTCAGACCACTCTGCAGTCATTTTAAAAATAGCCGTTAGCAATGTTCAACCACCTCGAAGGTGGACTATTAATCGAGCATTATTATTGGAACATACTATAATTGAAAAATTAAAAGTAGAAACTAAAGAGTTCTTTGACATTAATTTAAACTCTGCCCCAATTCAAACATTGTGGGATACATATAAAACATTCCTAAGGGGCTTATTAATAGCCAATTCCTGCACACAAGCAAAGAAAATAAAGGAGGAGACTAAAAAGCTCGAAAATTAGTTATAGAGTCTATATGAAAGTCTTGAGAGAGATCAGGAGAACGCGATCACTCTAAGTAATTTAGCTTCTGCAAAACACAAATTTGTTGACTTCTTAGAAGCTACAATAAAAAAAAAAGTGGGATGCAAGCAAACTTGCACATCATGAATATGGGGAGTAATGCAGTAAACTCCTCGCCTGGAAAATAAAAACTGACCAATAGAGAAATTGGATAAAAAACATACGATGCCTAGCCACTGGTAGTATAGTTACAGAAGATGCTGAAATTGAGGAAGCCTTTGTTCAGTTCTTTAAACAACTACATACAGAGGAGAAGATAATTGATGATAGCCTCATGGAAGACTTTTATCAGAGTTAGCCCTTCCTACTCTCCGACAAGAGAATAAAGAACAAATAATTTGTCCTATATCGGCAGAGGAAGTAGCTCAGGTAATGAACTCTTTGAAAAAGAGAAAAGCAGCGAGGCGCCTTGATGCCTACGGGCTTAGTTGCGCGTTATAAATTTCATTTCATTCATTCATTCATTCCTGACTCTATCCCTAATGAGATCTATAAACATATTAAAAGATGAAATAACACCTATTCTTTTACAATGATTCAATTCCTCTTTTATAGAGGGCTATAGCCCCCCGTCTCCTGGGAAGAAGCAATAATCACAATTCTTCTAAAACTCAATAAAAATCCACACATTTGTGAGTCTTACCGCCCAATCTCTCTTTTAAGCTAAGACCATAAAATCTATACACAGATTATTACTAGACGATTGGACAAAGCAATAGGCTCGTTCATCCACCCAGATCAAAAAGGATTCATGAAGGGGAGGCGACTTAGCAAACTAACATACAACCTTATTGGAGCTATAGATATGGCCCAGAAGTCCTCTCTGGCAGTAATGACATTCGATGCTGCCAAAGCTTTCAATCGAGTCAACTGGGTATTTCTATGTGAAGTAATATAGTGTTTTGATCTGTGTGAACAATGCTTAGCAGCAATTAAAGCCATCTATAAAAGCCCCTCAGCAAAGATTTTGGTTAATGGGAATTCAACCAGAGTGATACAGATCGGAAGAGGGGCCAGACAAGGTAGCCCCATCTCCCGGTTACTTTTTAATATGTATAGCGAACCCCTAGCTTGTAAATTAAGAGCTTCCCAGAGGATCATCCCCTTTAAATGTAATGGATGGGAGGATAAAATGTGGTTGTATGCAGACGACCTAGTTGTTTTTACAGGGAACTTAGATAAATCTTACTCAGAAATGTGGTTAGAAATAGAGAACTGTGGAAAGGTCTCAGGGTACCTCCTTAATCAACAAAAAACAGAGTTAATGAAGTGGAACACAAATTTCGAGAGTATCTATGAAAAGAAGGAGATAAGATATTTGGGAATTCAGATAGTCCAAAACATTGACAAAATTGCGCAAGTAAATTTGACTCCCCAGGGTGTCTAATTTTCAGAAATGTTTGCGTTTGGTAGGTTTCCCTAGATGGCCGACGAGCCCGGGGCCTACAACTCATGGGACCCCCCTTGCAAAACCAGGTTGTTTTGTGATAGGTAATTTTGAAGTTGCCTCAATAGGTTTTGGGCTCCTGCCTGTCGCGGGTACTTGACCCACCAACACAAGTGAGGTACAATTTTTTCAGAAGACTTTGGGGAATGCGGGCTGGGTGGAATTTTGTGGATCCACACAGATTCTAGAACTTTCCAGCACAGAAATGTGAGAAAAATGTGTTTTTTTGGGACACATTGTGAGATTTGCAAGCGATTCTGGGTAACAGAACCTAGTGAGAGCCAGACAAGTCACCCCATCCTGGATTACCCTGGGTGTCTAGTTTCCAGAATTGCATATGTTTTCTAGGTTTCCCTAGGTGCCGGCAGAGCTAGGGTTCAAAATCTACAGCTAGGCACAATGCAAAAAGAGGGTCAGTTGTCACTGGTACAATGTGGTGTGTCCATGTTGCGTTTTTTAAACAAATTTTTAGGTTTGCAAGAGATTCTTTCCACCACAGAAATGTCAGAGAAAAGGTTTTTTTGGGACAAATGTTGAGGTTTGCAAGGGATTCTGGGTAAAAGATCCTGGTGAGAGCCAGTCAAGTCACCCCATCCTGGATTCCCCTGCGTGTCTAGTTTTAAAAAAATGTATACATTTTAAAAATTTCCCTAGGTGCCGGCAGAGGTGGGGTTCAAAATCTACAGCTAAGCACTTTGCAAAAAAAAGGGTCAGTTTTCACTGTGAAAATGTGGTGTGTCCATGTTGCGTTTTGGGTTGTTTCCTGTCCTGTGTGACTTTGGGAAACACGGGGTGGGTGGTATTTTGTGGATCCACACAGATTCCAGAACTTTCCACCACAGAATTGTGAGGAAAATGTGTCTTTTTAAACACATTTTTAGGTTTGCGAGGGATTCTGGGTAACAGAACACGGTTATAGCCAGTCAAGTCACCCCATCCTAGATATCCCTTGGTGTTTAGTTTTGAAAAATATATAGGTTTGCTAGGTTTCCCTGGGTGCCGGCAGAGCTAGCGTTCAAAATCTACAGCAAGGCACTTTGCGAAAAAAGGGTCAGATTTCACTGTGAAAATGTGATGTGTCCACGTTGCGTTTTGGGCCATTTCCTGTCGCGGGCACTAGGCTTACCCACACAAGTGAGGTGCCATTTTTCTCAGAAGAGGTTGGGGAATGCGGGTTGGCTGGAATTTTGTGGATACACACAGATTCCAGAACTTTCCACCACAGAAATGTGAGAAAAATGTGTTTTTTGGGACACATGTTGAGGTTTGCAAGGGATTCTGGGTATCAGAATCTGGTGAGAGCCAGACAAGTCACCCCATCCTGGATTCCCCTGGGTGTCTAGTTTCCAAAATTGTAAAGGTTTGCTAGGTTTCCCTAGGTGCCGGCAGAGCTAGGGTTCAAAATCTACAGCTAGAAACTTTGAAAAAAAGGGTCAGTTTTCACTGTGAAAATGTGGTGTGTCCATGTTGCATTTTTTAAACACATTTTTAGGTTTGCATGGGGTTCTTTCCACCACAGAAATGTGAGGGAGATTTTGTTTGGGACACAATTTAAGGTTTGCAAGGGATTCTGGGTAAAAGATCCTGGTGAAAGCCAGTCAAGTCACCCCATCCTGAATTTCCCTGGGTGTCTAGTTTTAGAAAATGTATACATTTTCAAGGTTTCCCTAGATGCTGGCAGAGCTAGCGTTCAAAATCTACCACAAGGCACCTTGCAAAAAAAGGGTCAGTTTTCACTGTGAAAATGTGGTGTGTCCATGTTGCGTTTTGGGTCGTTTCCTGTCGGGGGCACTAGGCCTATCCACAAAAGTGAGGTCTCATTTTTCTCAGAAGACTTTGGGAAACACGGGTTGGGTGGTATTTTGTGGATCCACACAGATTTCAGAACTTTCCACCACCAAAATGTGAGGGAAATGTGTTTTTTTAAACAAATGTTAATGTTTGCAAGAGATTCTGGGTAACAGAACCTGGTGAAAGCCAGTCAAGTCACCCCATACTGGATTTTCACTAGGTGTCTAGTTTAAAAAAAATGTAAAGGTTTACTAGGTTTCCCGGGCTATAGGCAGAGTTAGCGTTCATAATCTACAGCTAGGCACTTTCCAAAAAAAGGGTCAGATTTCACTGTGAAAATGTGGTGTGTCCACATTGCGTTTTGGGCCATTTCCTGTCTCAGGCACTAGGACTACCCACACAAGTGAGGTACCATTTTTCTTGGAAGACCTTAGGGAATGCGGCTGGGTGTAATTTTGTGGATCCACACAGATTCCAGAACTTTCCACCACAGAAATATGAGAAACATTTGTGTTTTTGAAATTTATTTAGGTTTACAAGGGACTCTGGGTAACAGAACCTGGTGAGAGCCAGTCAAGTCAACTCATCCTGGATTCCCCTGCGTGTCTAGTTTTAAACAATGTATAGGTTTGCTAGATTTCTCTGGGTGCAGACAGAGTTAGGGTTCAAAATCCAGAGCTAGGCACTTTGCAAAAAAAGGGTCAGTGTTCACTGTGAAAATGTGGAGTGTCCATGTTGCATTTTGGGCCGTTTCCTGTTGCGAGCCCTAGGCCTACCCACACAAATGAGGTACCAATTTTTCTCGGAAGACTTTGTGGAATGCAGAGTAAGTGGAATTTTGTGTATCCACGCAGATTCTAGAACTTTGCACCACAGAAATGTGAGGAAAGTCAGTTTTTTAAAACAAATGATTAGGTTTGCAAGGGATTCTGGGTAATTGAATGTGGTGAAAGCCAGTCAAGTCACCCCATCCTGGATTTCCCTGGGTGTCTATTAATTTTTTTTATAGGTTTTCTGGGTTTTCCTAGGTGCCAGCAGAGCTAGGGTTCTAAACGTTGAGTTTTGGGCCTTTTCCTGTTGCGGGCCCTACCCACACAAGTGAGGTACCATTTTTATCAGGTGACTCAGGGGAACACAGAATTGTAAAGCAACTGTTATTATCTATTGACTTTCAATGCATTTCTGCCTTCAAAATGTAAGACAATGTGTAAAAAAGAAGTCACTTTGACAAATGTGCTATAATTCACATGGTAGTATCAGCACCCACAGTTCCTAAACTCTATATTTTGTTCCAATTTCAGAAATACATAAATGTCTTTCATTCCGATTTTTCCATGTATATATTTTCCCAAATTAATTGCTTTATACCTGGTACATAATAACAAAACATTGCTAGATGCTGCTCCTCAGTTATTGACTCTGGGTTTGTCGGGTTCTTAGTGAACCTACAAATCCTATCTATCCCCACAACCAGAAACATCCAGCGGATGTAACGGTATATTGCTTTCAAACAGCTGTTATAATTAGAAGAAGTTATAGGTGAAAACATTGACACAAATGGCTGTTTTTTTCAACTAATATTCAATTTTCCCTATATTCAACTGTTAGTTTCTATAAAGGATCCTTGAGGAATCTACACAAATGACCCCTTGCTGAATTCAGAATTGTGTCTACTGTTCTAAAATATGTAGCTGTCCAGGATATTCTATTGCTTTCATAGACAGTTCTGCCATTAACAGGAAAGAGGTTGAAAGCACAAAAAATAGCAAATATTGGCTATGTGTCAGAAAAATGTCTAGACTGTGTAAAAGATTTTGGATTTCTGACAAAAGCCTGCTTGTCTCTGAAATCTGGGAAGATGGTAATTTGAAGCACCACAATCCCTTTGTTGATACCATTTGCAGGGAAAAAACAGACACTTTCATCCGTAGCCCATTTTTCCCCCCCAAAAAAACAAAATGTAGCTGTATTTTGGCTAATTTCTGGGTCCCCTCCAGGGAATCCACAAACCCTAGGGACCTTTGGAACCCCCATGATGTTGGAAGAGAAGAAAAGGACACAAAGTTGGCGTGGAGATCTTATGTGGTCAAAAAGTCCTAAGCACGAACTACCCCAAATAGCCAAAAAAAGGTTTGGCACAGGGGGAAAAGGCCTAGCAGCGAAGGGGTTGAGGATCTGGCCAGGTGCATTATGGAAATTGTAGTCGAAAAGTTCTGAGGATCATTTTAAAGATTCTAGACCTTTGGATTTGTATTTTGGACACTTTAAACATACAAGAGGAACTTCAGGAAGAAGTTCCAAAAGTTCGAGAAGTTTCCATAAGGTGACTGACCCAACATTGAGAGGGAAGCCAAGGACATCGAACCATGACTCAGCCTGAATTTCAAGCTTGTCTGCTGAAAGCTCCAGAGCTCAAGAGGGTTTCATCGAGGCTTCACGCTGAGCCCAGCCAACGGAAAGTTTCTAAGTGAAAAGGTAAAATTGTACCCTAACCTCCCACTTGGTGCATTGGATCAGGGCACCATTGAAGTAGGCCTCAAACTTTGACCATGCCCCAGTCCCAGGTTTTGGCTATTGTTTTTTAAGCTCTAGAAAGTGTTTATTCCTTAATAATTCATATCTCCAGTTCCGTACATTGGTTTTTGTCGTTTTGGGGTCTATTTGCTCATAAAAATATAACCTATCTTTATAAATTGGTGTTAAATTTTTATTGTAGATTGTCTCTTACTTTTTCAATCTACCAATCAAGTAGGATTTGTAGAGTGGCTGCATCACCTGTGAGGGTCTCGAGGCACTTATTTAATGTATTTGTGTTTATCAATGCTTTACACACTGGTCTCCTAAGTTAAGCCTGCCTACTTGTTGCCAGCTACCAAGGGTTGAGCAAGGGAACAATTTATTGAGACCTTGACTGAACCTTTTATTGTTTTTGTGGCCTACAACTAGTAGTAGGTCATTACTGATCACTACTAATAAACCACTTTCCAACAAACTTGCACATTGTATGGTATGAATTCAGAATTACCTTGGGGGTAACATGATCATCTAAGCCAGGGGTCTCCAACCTTTTCTGTAGTGAGAGCTAATTCTGCTCAAGGAAAATCCTGCTGAGCTACTAGCATATTTTATCACTGTAAAATGCTGATGATATATATTAACATTACTCTGTGACCACCCTAAGCACGATTATCAGTAGTAACCACCCAAACAGTCCAGGTGAAGTTATCAGCAGAATGCTAGGGAAACGTTTATCAATATTAAATGCTTGTAATCAAGAAAAATGAGTTTTAGAATTGCAATATTTTGTCTTCATTAGTATATCAGTTTTTGAAAATATACATATTTTTCAAACAAACTAAATTTTCCAGAAGAAAAACATTTCTGAAAAAACTATTTTTTCCTTTAAAAATGTAATTAGATTTTCTTGTTAAAAATTACACAGTCGCTAAACATCAGCTTTTCATTTTCATTGAGTACCACCATGTAAAAATGCCTCTCGTGGACAAATTCTACTTCAAATACCCAGGTATTGGAATCATAGGCAATGCTTGCTCACCATAACACTACGAATACCTCGGATATGCTAATAATGCCCATCATTAAACCAGAGCTACCACTGTGCCACAGCTGGATGCCCAACATATATTAGTTATGGCAATTATTATGGGAGAAGCAGTTGCCACTCTGTCAGGAAGGGCTAAAAGCATGTCAGTCATGTTCCTTATATGCCAGTGATGGCAGCAGGTATTTATTTACTAGACCTGTATGCACAAAATAGTCAAGGATGAAAATGTTATGGCTATGGCACAATTATACCATGAACGGGCTCAATTGCGTCAGAGATAATACTCTTATGGTGGGGACCAGCATACATATTTGGCAGTCCTTGACACTAGGAGGAGCTTTAAGGAATCAACACTATTTATTAGGGAAGGACACAATGTCACAGACCCACACAAAATTGAATGTGAGGCTTCTAATTTTCTCTGCCCTGGATGCATCCTCCTCTTCAGCTCTTTGGTTGACCATGCCACCAACTAACACATTTTCTCTCTATTTCTTGCAGTCACACACTTTGGTGGGTCAGCCCTGGATACTGCTGCTGCTATTCCTTGATGTCACACAAGGTGCGACTGATAGAGCAGGGCGTATAAAATGCCCAATCTACTTCTTAGGTAGATTTAAAGTGGATGTAGATGGTTCATGTGGCAGACCCATAGGTCAACACCGTAGCCTCCAAATGCTTCAACACACTCCGCAAGACCTTCAAATGGACCCCCCCCACCCGAATCCAGGAAGACCGTCGTCAATCACGTATTCATCACCAGCAGGCTTGACTACGGGAACGCCATGTACGCCAGAATCAACAAATCTCTACTCCACAAATTCCAGACTGTCCAGAACGCCGCAGCCAGACTCGTCATCAGCATCCCATGACAAGACCACACACCCCAGCACCTATGTGTCCTCCACTGGTTCCCGTCCAAAAAAAGAGTGACCTTCAAGCTGTTCACACACACCTACAAGACCCTCCACAACACCGGACCCCAATACCTCAATGAAAGAATCTCCTTCTACGCCCCCAAAAGAAACCTCCGCTCTGCTGACCAGGCCTTGGCCGAAATGACCCGCATCCACAGAGCCAGAACAGGTGGCAGATCCTTCTCCTGCATTACGACCAAGACCTGGAACAAACTCCCCCTCAGTGTCAGATGAAGCCCCACACTGCAAGCATTCAGGAAGAACCTCAAGACCTGGCTTTTCGAATGACCGGAGCTGGCCAAATCTCACACCCCCAGTGCGCTCTATAAGTCCCTGATTGATTGATTGATAGGCCAACACAGTGTGTGTTTGAGTGTTATCAAGAGGCCCTGCCATTGGTTTGGCTGCCTTATGGGTAATGAAACGAGTAGTGCACCCTTCTTTAATTAACACAGAATCTCTGAGATTGGCTTGGTTTGGCTTCACCTCTGAGAGCTACTTTGAGGATGCTGGTGAGCTACCAGTAGCTCTCGAATGTCATGGGAAATGGTATCAAAAGCAACTGACGGATCGAATATCAGTACCGCATTTTTACCTTTATCTAACGTTAGTATTAATGTATCTACCATTTCCAGTAGTGCATATTCAGTCAAGTGCTTAGGATAAAATCTTGATTGGTGGGGATCGAATATCTTGGCTGCTTCCAGGAAGTTAGTGAGCTGTTTATTGACCAATCAGTCTAAAATTTCCCAAGAATGGGTAATAGGGAAATGGGGCAAAGGGCGCCCGCGCATGCGCATTTGGTTTGGAAGAAGTCGGCGCAAAGAAGAAGATGGAGCCCCGGGACGCCGCATAAAAGTTAGGTGTTTTTCTTTACATTTTAATCTATTAAAAAATCCAAATTAGGGGTGTAAAAGAGGGTGGGAGGGAGGCGGGCGGCGCGTAGTGGGGCTACGCGAAGCGCGTGGGTGGGCGTAGATTCATGCATACTTCACGAAGCTTCGCGTAGCCCCACTACTCCCACTACGCTCGGGGTTAACTGTTATCTGAAGGAAGTGAATGAACTGCCCCAATTGCTATCAGCCACTGCAAATCTTTTACTACTGATGAAGCACTCACATTTCTCTGTGACCATGAATCGATTGTCATCAATATGTACTAATATCGGTTGACTGAATGAAGTGGACTAATGTGATCCAGATAAATTACCTGAAAGTAAAATGAGTTGGCGAGGGTCTTTTGACAGTGGAGGTTTTAATCTACTGACAAATGTCACTGCCTTACATAATCCCTAGTCTGTTTACATAAACAAGTCCACCAGTGGCATTGCTGTAGCACTGCTATGGTTGAATTGATCCCTACATGAGCAGCTGCCAATCCCTCGTGGGCTTCTTTGATTAAATCTAACCTGGATAGATTATTAGGTACTATCCTGTATCCTACTTCTGGTAGTGTGACTACAGGAATGTGGTCTGAATTAAGGGAGTAGGAGTATTTGGGATGAAAGCCTGCAAGAGGTTTCCCAGCTTGCTTGGTTGTATTTATGGCTATTAAGACATCTGTATTCATATTGGTTAGAGATCTGGTTAGGACGGCTACGCTAACAGTTTGAATTGCAGCCTTAGCAGCTAAGGTGGCGGCACTGTTGCCTTTGGTAAGAATACTGCCACGTCGATGGTTCAAAGTGTGCTTCTCATGGAACAATGGAAACTTATCTTTCCCCAAAGCTTTTTATTCTTGGTAAAACTCAATAGGCAAAGTTGTTGAAGTTGGTTTGTGTGAAGAGTAAAGTCATACTGAAACTTACATCCATTGCACTTGAAGAAGAGGCCCACTGCACTCACCTCCGGTGTAGGGTGTGAGCAATGGAAATGCTTGCCTTGTGGCTATCTCTAGAGCTGGTACAGGAGAAACAACAATAATATGCATTCCCTGCACCAAATGGCACTCCTTCAGGATAGCTGCAATCCTTTTTTCAATGGAAGAAAAACATGCTTAGGCTAAGGAATATAAGTGAGATTTTAAGCAATAGGAACAGTCTGTCCTTTGTTGTAGGTGCAATAGGTATAGCCATAGTGACTGAGTATGACTCTGATAACTAGGTTCGTCTTATTGTGCCTAATATGTAAATAGTTAGTTTCAAGCATGTCTGCTCTACAGCACACATTATATGGGTGTGCATGTTTATCCATTGTTCGGCTGAAAACATGAGAGAAATCAGGTCATACAAGGCTTCACTAGCTCCGCATAGTAAGGCAAGTAAGTAAGGCTAAAGTTAAAAAATTCCACTAAGGACTGCAACTTTTTCAGTGTATTGGGAGGCTGCAGGGTAGCACACTTCTGAAGAACGTCTAGACCTAGACGTTTGCTCCCACTGGATAAAGGGTATCCTAAGAAGGTCACTGTCAGGTAGGCAATCTTCGATTTCTTAAAATTATTTTTTAAATAACGTGATGGTAATATAATCACAACGTTGTCCAACCTAGTTAAGTGTAAATCTAAATCATCCTCAGTAAGATATATATCCTTAAAGGATGCACTACCTCAAGTTCCAGTTGAATGATCTCCATGATGCACGCTGAAAATAAGCAATTGTTGCTGTTATAGCCCATAGGCAAGTGTTGAAATGAGAACTAAACGCAGCTAGATACTCATTTTCAGGCATTATATCATGATGGAAAAATCCATTGGAGCTGTCCAGGGTTGTTTTGTATTTTGTTTCGCAGCAGGTTGGTCATTAAACATGTGCAATGCGTATTTTACACCACTTAGTTTCGTGTATGCACGTAAAAATTCCTATAGTCTAAAACTATCCAATAGAAGCAATGTGATTTGGAGACGGGAAAAAGGGTATGTTTATTGATGACAGGGCTGTTATTCCCTCGTAGTACAACTGATCTAATCTTGCTTTCATATCATGTTTTGCTTCTGGCTATAAAATGCATTGTGCTTGTGCATGAGGTTCACTACATGAGGGAATGACATGTGGAATAGAGTATTCATCCCATCCCACATTCTTTCTGTAGAATGCCAGAGACTGTCTCATAGTGCATTCACTGGGGTAACTTTCCCTGATGACTTCAGGTACTTTGGAAGACAAAGCTAGCCTTATAGTTTCCTTCTCCAGAGATGCTTCCCTCATAAAAGCTGAATGTTGTTCCTCTTCAGCCATGATGATGTCATAATCATCAGACAATTGTGACCAGAAGACTATTTTAATGGTATATGGCATGAAGTAAGGCTTTTCATGGAAATAATGAAATTTCAAAACTTGCTGTTGGCCCTCTTAGAGGTATAGGCTAAGATTGAAATAATAATTATTTGTATGTATTCTGTGAAGATAAGTAGAAAAGTGTAGGACAATTCAACTCAGTCCTACACAACTGACTTCTTCAGTTTTATGTTACTTGTATATCACTCAAACTAATATGAACAAAATCAAAGTCCTTAACGCCTGCACTAGCATCCACAGCTATCTAAAGAGTGCCAATCTATATAGGCTTAATCCTTAATAAAGAAACATGTATTCTAACTCTCTGTACCACTACAGCCCTGCCTTACTCAAAGGTAAACAGTGTTTAATTTGCGGTTGTATGTCAGTACAACGCGGGCTATTACCACGCGTGCCATTACAACGCTGTTTTTACAACGCAAGTCGTTACAACGACTTGAGCTGTAAGCACTGGATAGTGGAATAGTTTAATTTTCTATTCCAACTCCAGCCCACGTTACAGTAGAGAAGGTGTTGGAATAGAAAATTAAACTATTCCTTGTCCAACAGCGCCCCCCAGCGCAAGTCGTTGAAACTACTTGCATTGTAAAAGCAGCATAGTAATGGCAGCACTTGGTAATGCCCGCGTGTAAAGGCTGTTCCCCTCATTCGCCTCCAGAAATATCAGGACATCTATTACTGTCCCAATAGTCTCTAGAGAGCATATTTAACAGGACTATACAATGGTGCAAATTCACACAAAGTGACACAAACAGAGGGAAATACTTCATAAAGTATTTTCTTTACAGCCCTAAACATAATGCAAACAGTGCTTTATGCTCTCTTGCTCTGTTGCCCACTACTTTGTGCTGTTTTGCACTACTTTGCAACGACAGCGTCTCAGGCATGGTACATGGGCATTACTATGATCATTCAAGTATTACAACGGAAAGCCATATCTTCTACACTTGGTAGGCAGGTTTTTTTTTCATTTCAGAACTTTATTACCTTCTTGAGACCGGCACTCAGTACTAAGTAGCAGAAATCTTTTAATGTATCCTAATTTTTTCACACATTGCATGTGTGATGCACTGTACAGCACACATACACTGTATGGAAGTTCTTAGGCATAGTATTTTGTATTGGGAGAGTATCCTTCCAATAAAAAATCTATGCTAGATATCAGAGAAACACCTTGGCACTATTTTGCAAATTGTCTTTGTAGCACGAAGCATCTAGTTGGTGCGTCAGCCCTGGGAAAGTGAGCAGCTGCATCACATTTTTGTTGATATGGCTCTGCACTTGTCAGATCCCTATCAGGAGACCACAGGGATAGCACTGGCTTCTGGGCTTCAGCAATGGAGGATGGGATTGTTTGCCAGTTTGCCTGTTAACAGGTAGGTTGCCCCCCTCACCCGCCGCTCAGCCCCCTGTGCTGTTCCAGGTGTTGTATTCTGCGTCACTGTTTATCTCTGCATTCTATTGCATTGTATTTTGTATTGTTGCTCGTTTTCCCCTGCTGCTCGCTTTTCCCACCTCTGTCAACCCCCATTTTGTGCCCCTCTGTTCTTGTCCCGTGCCCCTGACTTGCCGATCGTTTCACCCTCTGTATTCCCCCCTTCCCCTGTTCCCCCTTTTTGCCTTCTGTGACACTTTCCTGCCGTTTGCGTTCCTGCGGCCCGCCCCCTCTTCACCCACTCGCCGTTTCCTGCCACCCTGCTCCCGCCTCCCAGCTGCTCCTCCCTCCTCTGACCCTCATATGGAGGCCGCGCGGTGGTGAAGGGAGCGACCCTTGACCCTGTTACCAGGTAGGTCGCCCCTCTCAGCCGTCGCGCAGCCCCCTGTGCTGCTCCAGGTGTTGTATACTGCTTTTTTTTTTCTTTTTTGAGAAATAGTCAATATTTATCTGAGTAAAACAAGACCAAAACGACAAAGATCCTACATGCACAAGTCAAGATATGAATTTTTCAAGATTAAATAAAGTTAGAGGCTTAAAAACACAATAACTCCTGCTGGGGCTGTCTTGACGTGCTTGAAATAGTCGAATTAAAGCTCATTCTGATGGCGACAGAGCACAGGTCGAATACAGAGTCGCTCGTACCCCGGTTGCAGTACCTTGGAGATGTCGAGAATCAAAGACGATACAAGGCGCCAAGGAGGTGAGGCGTTGCGGAGGCAGATGCGCCGTCAGTTCCTTACTGCCATGCAGGTTGTTGGCATGTCAGTGATCAGGAATGGTGTACAGACAGAATATCGAGTTGTTTATTTCGAACTACAAAAATATCGAGTTTGAAATATTGAGGTTCAAGAATATCGACAGCAAGTATATTGTTGCACAGAATATCGACAGCATGGTAAGAAATATAGTTTTTTTTAAATATCGAAGACAGTAATATTGTTTGTAAAAATATCGTTGTTAATAATATCGATATTTATATTAGTGTTCTATATTTTAGTAGGTGTGTTAAAAATATGTAATGTACTTTTTTGGTATAAGTGTAGTTTTTTTTATGTATGTGCTAAATCTTTAGCAGTAATTACTCTTAGGAATTTTTTTTGAATTTTTTTTTTTTTTTTTTGGGATTATAAACTTGTATTGTCATTCGTGCTCACATACACAGCAGTGTGCCTACAAACATATTAGGCCGGCAGCGATACACAGACATTACTGCGGTGGTAAATTTGTCAGTAAAGAACACAATAGAACTATTCGGACGCACCCAACCTCCCAACATTAAATCAGTAGCCAAATCACGACAGGTCTCATAGTAGGCTGACAAGTAATTAGATGGTAGTAAGCGGAAACATAGTTTGTGGAACAATAGAAGTACCAACAGAGCCAGTATAGCAGTTGAGAGAGTATCACAGCAATAATCTGACACAAGGCGTATGTGTTGTATACTGCTTCACTGTTTATCCCTGCATTGTATTGCATTGTATTTTGTATCGTTGCTCGTTTTCCCCTGCTGCTCGCTTTTCCCACCTCCGTCAACCCCCTTTTTGTGCCCCTGTGTACTTGTCCCGTGCCCATGACTTGCCGATCGTTTCACCCTCTGTATTGCCCCCTCCCCCTGTGCCCTCTTTTTGTCTTCTGTGACATTCTCCCGCCGCTTGCGTTCCTGCGGCCACGCCCCCTCTTCACCCACTCGCCGTTTCGCGCCGCCCCGCTCCCGCCTCCCAGCTGCTCCTCCCTCCCTCTGCCCCTCATATGAAGGGCGCACAGATGACGTGCGCAGCGGGCACGCCAAAGGCAAGCCCGTCTGCGCCCGTCCGTGCCTGGACCACGCCCAGCACCAGAACCCCTGGCCCCCGCCGAGGCAGCGACCCGTCTGAGATACAACACCACCACCCTCCACGCACTCAACACCGGCCAGCCCCCCACCTGCTACCGAGCCACCCCGAAGGGCACCCACTGACCCTTCACCTGCCAAGCATGCAAATTCACCTGCCTCCGAACCTGCTCCTCTCCCTCCAGGCCAGGCATCGACAACAACCACCTCAAGTGCATCCTACTCAACACCCACTCCGTCCACAAACACGCCATTGAACTCTGGGACCACCTCAACACAACAGCACCAGACGTCGCCTTCCTCACGGAAACTTGGAAGAACACCTCCTCAGCCCCCGACATCGCCATAGCCATCCCGGATAGTTACAAGATCACCCGAAAGGACCGCATCAACCAAACCGGAGGAGGAATCGCCATCATCTACAGAAACACCATCAGCGTCACTTCCAACTCCAAAGGCACCCTCACCGCTGCCGAACACCTACATTTCCAGATCTACACCGACCCCAAAACCACCCTCAGAGGAACCCTCATATACAGACCCCCAGGACCACGCACACAATTCAGTGAAGCCATCGCCGACTTCATCAGCCCGCATGCCCTCGTCTCGCCAGACTACATCCTCCTAGGGGACCTGAACTTCCACTTGGAGAACAACAACGACAACAACAACACCTCCTTGCTCGACAACCTCGCCAACCTCGGACTCAAGCAACTGGTTAACACCCCCACCCACCGCGCCGGCCACACGCTCGACCCCATCTTCTCCGCCAGCGGCCACGTCACTTTCAGCCACTCTACCGGACTACACTGGACCGACCACAGCTGCATCCACTTCATTTTCAAGAAGACGACATCCCGCCACCGCCCGCAACAGATCCCCCGCAGATGCTGGAGCAAAGTAACCACCGACCAGCTAACCACAGCACTGAGCCAGAACCCACCAACCAACACTACTGACACCAACGCCACAGCCCACAACCTCACACAGTGGATCACCAAATGCGCCAACACCCTTGCACCACTGAAAAAAAACCCAGGCAAGCTCGGCAAGAGGAAAGCCACATGGTTCACCGACAACCTTAAAGATTCAAAGAAATCCTGCCGAAACCTCGAGAAAGCCTGGCGCCATGAACAAACGACAGAAAACATGACAGCACTCAAGAACGCCACGCGCAAACACCACCAGCTGATCCGCACCACCAAAAGGACATAATTTAAAGAGCGGCTGGACAAAGACATACAAAACTGCAAGGAACTCTTCAGCATCGTAAAAGAGCTCTCCAACCCCAGCGCCAGCAACAACAACATCACACCGTCGCAAGACCTCTGCAACTCCCTCACCACGTTCTTCCACCGCAAGATCGCCGTTATACACGACAGCTTCGGCACACAGACCACGCCTCCAGCCACCGAACCAACTCCCCCTACCACCACCCTCATCACCTGGACTCCCATCAGCACTGAAGACACCACCCACGTAATGAACACCATCCACTCCGGCTCACCCTCCGACCCATGCCCTCACCACATCTTCAACAAAGCCGACACCATCATCGCACCCCAACTCCGGCACGTCATAAACAACTCCTTCACATCCGCCACCTTTCCAGAGAGCTGGAAACACGCAGAAATAAATGCCCTACTGAAGAAACCCAGAGCAGATCTCAAACAACTCAAGAACTTCCGCCCCATCTATCTTCCCCCCTTCCCGGCAAAAGTCATCGAGAAGACTGTCAACAGACAGCTGACTGCATTCCTCGAGGCAAACGGCTCCCTCGACCCATCCCAGTCTGGATTCCGAGCCAACCACAGCACCGAAACAGCCCTCATCGCAGCCACCGACGACATCAGAACCCTGCTTGACAACAGGGAAACTGTCGCTCTCATCCTCCTAGACCTCTCAGCCGCCTTCGACACAGTCTTCCACCGCACCCTAATAACCCGCCTCCACAACACTGGGATCCAAGGAAAAGCCCTAGACTGGATCACCTCGTTCCACTCCGACAGAACCCAGCGAGTCCGCCTCCCTCCCTTCCGCTCCGCGGCCACCGAAATCATCCGCGGTGTACCCCAAGACTCCTCGCTCAGCCCTACCCTCTTCTACATCTACATGAGCCCCCTCGCCACCATCGCACGCAAACACAACCTCAACATCATCTCCAACGCCGATGACACCCAGCTGATACTCTCCCTCACCAAAGACCCCTCCACCGCCAGAATCAGCTTCCAGGAAGGAATGAGAGACGTTGCGGAATGGATGAAACTCAGCCGTCTCAAACTGAACTCAGACAAGATGGAGGTCCTCATCCTAGGACCATCCCCATCTGCCTCGGCTCGACTCCTGGTGGCCCACAGCGCTGGGCACCGCACCGACACCCACGGACCACGCAGGCAACCTGGGATTCTTCCTGGACTCCTCCCTCACGATGACCAAGCAGGTCAACGCCATCTCATCCACATGCTTCAACACCCTGCGCATGCTCGAAAAGATCTCCTGGTGGAACCCCACCGGAACCAGAAAGGCAGTCACCCAGGCGCTCGTCACCAGCCGACTGGACTATGGGAGCGCCCTCTGTGCTGGAACTACTGCCAAACTACAGAAAAGACTTCAGCGCACACAGAATGCATCCGCGCGCCTCATCCTTGACATCCCTCACCACAGCCACATCTCTGCCCACCTGAGAGACCTGCACTGGCTCCCCGTCAACAAGAGGATCAGGTTCAGGCTCCTCACCCACACACACAAAGCCCTCCACAACATGGGCCCAGAATACCTCAACAACCTCCTCAATTTCTACGCGCCAACCCGCCAGCTCTGCTCCGTCAGCTTCGCCCTCGCCGCTGATCCCATGGATTCGCAGAACCACTACCGGAGGAAGATCATTCTCTTACCTGGCTGCCAAGACGTGGAACTCCCTCCCCACCCACCTACGACTGACCCAGGACCACTTCACCTTCAGCAAACACCTCAAGACCTGGCTATTCGAGCAGTAGCAGCCCCCCCTCCCTTCAGCGCCTTGAGACCCTCACGGGTGAGTAGTGCGCTCTATAAATGCTTTGATTGATTGCTTTGATTGATTTGCCTCTGATGTGCCATGCTCCATCCTACTATAGCTCTGCAACCTGGGTCAAGTTTCCCTCCTTCAGCAGTTGACTCTCAGTGGTAGCAATGGTGAGCAGTGGGAAACTTCTCAGGGAGGTAGTTTGAATGAACATCTAGTGGAGCATTCAAAAATTAACCAGCAGTGCAATTATTGATTGTCTAACCAAGTGCTTGTCGTTTTATAAAAGAAAGTATTTTAATACACTTGAAAATAAATAATGTGCACTATGACATACAAATAATCATTAACAGAGGGCTACAGTACTCCAGATTTAAGGTCTCAGTTTCCTTGCTCCACCCCCACCTTCAACTACCTCAAGGGGAAATGTGCCTGGTAGGTTTCAGGCATGGGCACAGTGCTTCTTCTGTCATATGCTCAGTACGACAATTTTAGTAGCAAATTTAACTTCCTCATGAATTTGAATCATCCTTGTTGGTCATGACAGGATGGCAGCAGGCATCAATTCCCACCTCCCTCCCCTGAGGGATGTATGTCAGTTGCCCGTGTGTTGGCACCCTGATCTCTTGCTTTTAACTAGTAAATGCAAGGATCACTCTTTGGAGGCTGACTTCCAGGTAGGACACCGGGTAATGTTCTGTCATCTCAAGGAAGTTGGCTGGTCAGACACTAGATTTAGTGCACATTAGTCCTCTGGACACCTTATTGAGCATCTCCTTCCTTGGTCAAAGACAACTTGAACTAGAATGACACGTGGGTCATTAGCTCCTACTTTTATATAGGTACAGCAGACAGGGAATGTGTATTCTCTTTCTACACATTCAAAAATGTTTTCAGTAGGATCTTCTTTCTTGTGTCCTTTGTAGGCTGCCTTCCAGACGCAGCTTTTGTGTAGAGTGATGCATATCACAGCAGTGTTATATTCAGGTCGGAGTATCCCACAACAGAGGTGTGAAAATTCTACACATAGCTATCAATGGCCACACATAACAGTGATCTAGACAAGAAACAAAAGGCTGGCCTAAGTGCTAGACCTGGCATCTTTGGAGTAGTATCCCCTGACTTTTTGCCTTTATACCTCCTGTCTTTGCTGACTTCAAATAGCCTTTGAAACATTTCGCAAGCCTCTCACTGTAGAGCCTGTGTATGCAGAATTATACTACCATGTCAAATTGGCAATTTAACCCTCTTGCTAGGCCCAAACCTTCCATTTTAATACAGACCAAGTCTCCCCTTACATAGGCCCTGGGCAGTCCAAGGGCAGATGCAGTGTATTTAAAAAGTAGGACATGATTCTTTACGTTTTACATGTCCTAGTAGTGGAAAGCTCTTAAATTTGACTCTCACCACTGCATAGGCAAATAGGGAATAACATTGGGATTCACTTATCACATTTTATAAGTGTAGTTTCCAATTGGGAAGAGAGAGGACTCCCAAGTTTGGTGTCTCTGGAATCACAACTCATGGTGAAGTTAGATTTTAAATTGTAATACTGAAAATACCACTTTTAGAAAGTTTGCATTTTCTTACTTAAGTCATTCATTGCCTGCTGTCTATCTCTAAATACATGTCTGGGGTGGGTGACAGATGGGCTCTGTGCATTCCCTCTACACAGTCACACAAAGTGAGCTTAGGTGTGACTGGATGGGCCATCCACATTCTAGAGTGCCATATTAGGCAGGATGGGAGGGAGGAGCTGGAGACTGTCTCACACTTAAACCTAAATAGGCTATGTCTTGTCCTCACAATAAGGGTTGCATATATATATATATATATATGTATTGTTGGACTTGGGCCTTAGGGCAGGTTCACCCCTAATCTTTTTGCTTTTATTTGTGACCCTGTGGTAGTGATTTTTGGGTCTTGGCGCACTTTTTCCCTGTGTCCCAGAGTAAAGTGCGTGCGTGTAGTATGGCTGGCCTGCCCTCCCATAGGAATGCATGGAGAATGTGTGTGTCCATGTTAGTTCCTGATGTGTGGGGAGTGCAGGCTCGAGTTTGGTATGTATGAACTCGTGAGAATGAATGCTGCGCAATGGTATGTGCGGCTTGTATGTGTCTAGAAGGGAAGTGCTACTTCTGGACATTGATGTATGTGTGCAGTGAGGATGCTGGAGGGTGATTGGCTGGAGCTGGCTGGCATGCCAGGCTCCAGGAAGTCTGGATGGGTCTGCCCGGTGGTGAGTGTGAGATCAGCATGAGTGATGTGTGGGAGGAGTGCACCTGGGTCCTGGATGGGCTGGGTTTTTCCCCACACAATGCTGGCTCCGCCCCCCTGTGGTTTGTCTAACGACCCAAGCCTCCCCAGTGAATGAAAGGGGTGGTTGGGCCATCAAGGGTTCTCCCAAGCCAGCTGCAACTGGTTTCCCCCCACCCTGCACCCTGGAAACAAAGGATTTCTCTGTATAAAAATGGGGCTGTGTCCCCACAGAAATTGTTCTACTTTGGATCCCTGCCAGAGGGGGCTGTTGCTGCTGGGGCCAGAAGGACCGCCACTTGGACTGTCTCCCTGCCTGGAGACCCAGTGTGCTGGCTCTGGCCCAGCCTTGCCCCCCTGCCTGCCTCCAGACCCTGCTGGAGCTTTGCTTTTGCTCTTAGCGCTTGAGAGCGCTTTATTCCATGCCCCTAGCGCTTGGGAGCGCTTATTTGCCTGCTAGCGCTGTGAAGCGCTTTATTTTTGCCCAGCTCTGCCTTCTGGTGCCTCGAAGCGCCGAAATTGACTTAGCGCTCAGAGCGCTGTTATTCCTATTGCCAGGCGGCTGCCACGCCGCATTTGCCCGTTCCATTTAATTATTTTAAGGAGCCGGTGCCCACCCGGCATCTGCCCGTTTTATTTTGCCGATTTTTGGCGAGCGAGTGCCCACCTCACTTTATATTTAATTTTGGACGCCGGTGCCCACCCGGCATTGCCCCGCTGTTATTTTATTTAAAGCCGGAGCCCACCCGGCATTGCCCCGTGATCACCGCCGCAGCCGGGGAGCATGGAAAACTGCTGCCGGGCCGCTGCCTAGCGCGACCCGGAAGTCCCGCCTCCTGACCCCCAGGGCCGCGCTGCCATTGGCGGCCCCAGAGGAAGTCAGGCGGATTGCAGCATGACGGGCCAGGCCAAAGAAGCAGGAAGCGGCCGGCGCGTCTTCCCGAGGCTCCCCAGTGTAAGGAGAGCCCCGGAGTAGCAGAGGAGCGGGAGACCGTCCCGCCAGCAATAGAAGACGGTGAGTGGGGCAGCGGGTTCCCATGTGGTGGAGGGGGCGTCGGGACACACTGTCGGTGCCCGCCCCTCCCCTCCAGGACAGAGGCCCTTGTCGATTCGAGCCCTGAGAGGCTCGCAGGTGATTGTTGTCGAGTCCCGAGAGACTCGAGGGGGCTGTTTCTCTTTGTTTCCCGAGCGGCCCCAGTTGGCAGAGGGCCGCTCCGACGTCCCTCCTGAGTCCACGAAGGACTCCAGCCGCCCCGCATTGTGTGATTAGGAGCACCGAGGCTCCTGGGGGCCATTGGTATATTTCGAGCCCCGAGAGGCTCAGGGCAGCTCCTGTTCTTTTGAGCCCAGAGAGGCTCTTAGTGCCCATTTGTTTTGCGAGCCCACAGGAGGCTCTGGGGCATTTTCTCTATGGTTCTTGCGCCCTGAAGAGAGGCTCTTGGGCGCCATTCATTGTTCCTGAGCCCACGAGGCTCCAACGTTGCCCAACCTTATTTACAACTGTCCAGCACTTAGTGGACAGTTGCTACGTTTAGGCTTTGTGTGCTGTGCTGCCTGCGCAGCTTCCCTGACATTGAGACTCAGGGCATTCCAGCCCTTGCGAGGCCAGTTGGCCTGGGGGACAGGTCTAGTGTGGTGCTACGTGCACCCTGCGCAATTTATGATTTACTGCTTATGTGATTCCTGCGCAAATGTTCTACCTGCACCTCTGAATGTGTTTTAATGTTTCATGTGTAATTGTTTGTTATTACCTTTGCTAAAAGTGACCTGCTTAGGTGATTCTTTATGTTTTATTCCCCTTTGCTAAAAGTGACCTGCTTAGAGGAATGTTTGTTGTTACCTTTGCTAAAAGTGACCTGCTTAGGTAATTGTTTATGTTTGATATTACCTTTGCTAAAAGTGACCTGCTTAGGTAATTGTTTATGGTTTATTTCCCTTTGCTAAAAGTGACCTGCTTAGAGGAATGTTGATGTTTTATTGCCTTTGCTAAATGTGACTTGCTTAGGTGATTATTTTAGGTTTCCTTCCCTTTGCTAAATGTGACTTGCTTAGGTGATAGGTTTTCCTTCCATAGGTCCTGATGATAAGGTCCTAGTTCCCTGCGTGATTTCCCTACAGTGTTTAGGGTGGCGTAGGAGGTATTTACCCTTTACCAGTAGTGACTGGTTGTGTGCTACATTTACTATTTCTGTGTTACAGTCATTATATGTTTATGTGCTAAGTGTTATACCTACAAGTGCTATTTCTAAAAGTGCATTCCCCTGACAGTGGTCCAGGTGGCCCTGTCCTGTACATAATCCCTTGTAAATCTTGCCCGTGCCTGTTGGCACATTGTAAAGTGTGTGTGTTATCTAATGTGTTTTTATTATTATAATACAAAGGCTATTTTTGATATAACCTTGTGTGGAGTTTCCTTTGTGGTGGGCCTAGGGTGTTGTCGCTGGGGTGCGCGCGCAAACGCTTTACACATCGCCTCTGAGATTAGCCTTGCTGCTCGCGTCACGTTACCTAGAGGGTGAGCAGGGGTTATCTTGGTGTGTAACTCCCTTGCCCTGACTTAGAAATGGTGATCCCTGACTGACTTTGGCGTGAGCCTTGGCCGGCCGGGGGTCCCGCTTCTAACATGTATGCTGTGCTCACCTGCCGTCTGCTGCCCTCCTTGCCTGAGTGAGAAGGACTAGACCTCATAACTGGATTGACTACAAAGGCTTGCTAGCTTGCCTCCTGATTGAAGTCTCAGGGGCAGAAAAGATGTCCAACTCACCTGCTACAGCACCTAGACTCTGCCATCTATGAGTCTGCCCAACTAAGTGGTGCCACCCCAGTCCTGGACCCTTGGAAGTGTGCCTAATATGCCTGTTCACCCACCACCACCGCAGAGACTGTCCTGTTGCATCACTGCATTTGTGCACACTGCACCAATACATCTTCCAGACTGCGTGAATCGAAACCAGTGATTCTCACCTGCAAGTACCAGAACCGATGCATCACTGCTATTGCATGGATGGGAGCCTACGCTCTGCTTTGGGAACCACCACTGCACAATGCTCTTCAGGTGAAGTCCTCACATCTCTCTTTATGACAACATCAACGTCAAAGCTGAAACTCCATATCTCATCGGAAATGACGCATTGTCGCTGTTGTACCACCAGGGCAGCACATCACAGCAGAATGCATAGATCAACATCAACTCATGACTTCTGCATTCCACAGCCCCTCTGTCGAAATGATCTTTGACGTCGACACAAGCAAGGTACTTTGCGGTGGGCCAAGGCTGGTCCCTGCATCAAACCTGCGTTCCATCACAGTCTACCTGAATATTTTTATTTGACCAGGTAGATGCTATTATGCTTTTAAGCACCACATTTTAATTTATTCTTTACAAATTCATAACTCTGATTCTACTTATTTAATTTTTGTCATTTTGTAATTTTGTTCATTAAATTAAGCTCTTTTAACTAGTTGTGGTATCTCTTTCTGTGGTGTCTCCACTGTTTCACAATTTGAAGTGTTTTGCAAATACTTTACACATTGCCTCTTAAGTAAAGCCTGATTGTTCTGTGCCAAGCTGCCATGGGGTTCAGCACAGGTTAATGTAGGCTGTGTTTGTGACTAACCCCGAAAAGCGTTGTGGTTCCTACTTGGACATGGTGCATGCCGCTTGTTCAAAATTGGGTTTCTGGTGGGCAGAGTATAAACACTGTCCAAGCAGGAACCACATTTCTAGTCAGGGTGAGTGTAGTACACACTGAGCGTTTACCTGTGCTTAGCTTCTGGTAACTTGGCAAAGAGCAGTCAGGCTAAACTAAAGGGAAGTATTTGTGCAAACACACAAAGTAACACAGTGAAAACTCCACAAAAGTACTCCACACCAATTTAAAAAAATAAACAATATTTATATGAGTAAAACAAGACCTAAACAACAAAAATCCAACATAAACAAGTTAAGATATGAATTTTGCAAGATTAAATCAAAAGGCAGTGCTTAGAAATTAGTAGCTCAAAATGGGGCTATCTGATTACGCTTGACTGGGACAAATCCAAAGGTTGCATCAGACAGTGATGGAGGGTGGGTCCGATACAGGAATCATGCAGAACCGCTGACAGTACCTTTGAAGCATCGAAAATCATAGAAAATGCGGTGCCCAGAAGAGGCGAGGCATCGCATATGCAGGTGATGTGTCAGTTCCTGAAGGCAGTGCATGGTCATTGAGGCGTTCCCGCTTGGGGACTATGCAGTGCGCAATGGAGGTGATATGTTGGTTGCTGATGTGAGGCCTTTGTTCCTGAATGTTAAGCAGAACTGATGATGCATTGATGTCAAGAGCACAGTGCGTTGGTTCCTCAGTGTCGTACTGCTGGGCATAAGGCGATGAATTGGTCAAAAGCCACACAGAGACGGGAGTGCATCAGAGTCGGGTTGGGCACCACGGACTTCGGTAGTGCGGTCTCCAAGACTCATGCAGCACCGGTTTTTCTTAGGTGATGCAGCAAAGTCGGAGCTGTGTTGAAGGTCGAGGTTGCTGCATCGCGCACTTGGCAAGCGGTGTCCACGGCTTTGGTGCAGGCAGCGGTGATCCATCAGTTTCGCAGGGATACGCCAGATCTGAAATTACGCTTTGGGGTCTATGCAACAGTTTCTTGGCTGCTGCACCAAAGCTCTCTTCCAAGGCCCCATGACTTGATTTGGCATCACTTGGCAAAACAGGATTCATAGCAGAGGAGCCCAGGTGCTGGGAGCAAGATGCAGGTGATGTCTTTGCTTTGTTGTCTCTGGGACTTCAGGAACAGGAGGCAAGCTCAGCCAAGCTCTTCGAGAAACTTTAGACAGTAAAGTCCATCCCTCTCACTCCCAGGCAATAAGCAGCAGGCAGTATGCAAATGCAGCAAAGCAAACAGCAAAGCGGCAATCCCTCCTGGCAGCACAGCAGCTCTTCTTCCTTACAGAATGTACTTAGTCCAGAAGTGTTCTGAGTATACGGTGTCAGAGGTCCAATACTTATACCCATTTTAGCCTTTGAAATAGGAAGACTTCAAAGACAGGTTTTAGTAGTGTACAGGATCCTGTCGTTCCTGGAACTGGCTCTTGACTCACTACAGGGTTGTATGCAGCTCTTTTTTCGTGGAGAGGCAAGTCCTATTCAGGTGCAAGTATCAAGTCCTGCCATTAGTCTAGCTCAGGAAGACCCATGAGCCTGGTGATTGGCCATCAGTATATGCAGAACACTCCTCAGTTCCCTTTGTGGGTGACTGGCTAGATAGAATTCACATAGCCCTGCTGTCAGCCAACCCAGAAGTATATTCCAGGGACAAGTTGAGGCAAAGAATGGTTAAATAAGAAAAGGGTAACTTTCTAAAAGTGGCATTTCAGACTTGCAATTTAAAAAACAACTTTGCTAAAAGATGTGTTTTTCAATTGTGAGTCCAGAGACACCAAACTCCAATTTTCTATTTGCTCCCAATTGGAAATTACACTTGTAAAGTGTTACAAGGCAGCTCCAATGCTAAAATATGGGAGAAATAGGCCTCGCTGTAATGAGAAATAAATTTAGCAGTTTTTCACTACCAGGACATGTAAAACTCAACAGCACATCTTCTACCAATTACATACATGGCACCCTTCCCAGAGGGCTCCATTGGGCCTACCTTAGGGGTGTCTTACATGTAATAAAATCTAAAGTTTGGGCCTTGTGAGTAGGTGAACTTGTCAGGTCAACATGACAGTTTAAAGCTGCAAACAGGCTCTGCAGTGTCAGGCCTGAGACATGTTTGAAGGGATGCTCATGTGGGTGTCACAATCAATGTGGCAGGCCCACTAGCAGCATTTGGGTACCGGCCCTGGGGACATGTAGTACACTGTACTAAATACTTACTAGTAGATCAAATACGCCAATCATGGAGAAAACAAATGCCATTACATTTCAGAAATGGAGCACATTCACCCATTGTTCAACAATGAAAAATACTCTGAGTCCTAAATCAGAAAAACCGAAGTACAACACCCAGTCAAGAACAAGAGGTCAAAAGCAAAAATGCACAGGAAACCACACCAAAAGATGCAAGATCTAGGGCCCACGGTCAATCGCAAATGCAATTACTAGCACTACCTAAATGGCCCATCACATTCTGAACAACAGGGAGTGCAGTCCCACTCTTCATCCTCTCTATCTACCAAAAGGCAGTGCTTTGGAAGACTAATCATCAGCTCCTTGCCACAAAATAACCTAATACATTTTCCAAGGAATCCCTGTCCACTCTTTCCCCACTCTAGTGTCCAGCCCAAGATGTATGAGACTTTAGCCATCTTAGCGTTGCCCTGTGAGTTGGCATTTTGAGACTGGCAGTGGTAAAGCAAGGAGGACCTACTGAAAAGTGGATTGGGTGACACAGATAAAAAGGTCTGGTAATAACTATGAATTCCCAAACTATAGTAAGCTGCACCACTTTTCTACGTGGCAACCCCTTAACAAGGATGGTAGTCCAGTGTCCAACAAATGAGGGCACAGTTTGTATGCCACTCCAGGATCTTAGGTGTCAAGGGACAGGCTTAAGCCTTCATGCACATGGTAGGTTAGCGTGCGGCTGGGGCCAAATTCAAAACACATGTTGCCCGTTACTCTCATTTTGGCCTTCAGGTCTGGGGCTCCTGAGTGTACATCATGAAGACGCCAATACCATCCCAAAAGTGCTGTTCTCTAGACCTAGTGCGAAACCCCATAGAAAGTCTGGTCGTTGCTCTGAAATGCCCTATTTTCTTTTAGCAAAAACACCCTTGAATTACAAAGCATGAGACAATTTATTGTAGCTCTTCTAACATGGAACAATAAAAAATGGGCAACAGCTATTCATATTTTTGAAAGCATTGAGCTAACAATGGTTTGAGAAGTGTTCAGAGATGATGAAGCTAAACCTCAGACGATTTACAAATTGTAGGATGTGGGCTATAAATACAAAACAAGGTGTACAATATGGGTGTGCAAAATTATAGAAATTTGCCATTGCGTATTTAAAAAGAAATCTGTAAATGTGTTTGAAATTATGCATTCTTCCAACTGTAAAATGTGTTCTCACATCCATTTTGGATGCAGGCACGCATTTTGCCGTCAAAATGTAAAACCGAAAACTCAAGTGATTGTGCTCTGGCCAATCTCTTTGTTCCTTGGCTCACAGAATCAAATTTTGCCATGAACGCATCGCAACTGCATGACGTGGTGTAATAAAAGAATTACGCATAACAAATGTAATTGGAAGTTCCAACATTTTCTAAACTATGCAGCATGATTTAAATTGTACCCGGGTCTATTGTATATATTCCACAATACACAGCTGGCAATAAGGCTCAAGAAACTAAAACTTGCCACCCAAATGTTCAGAGCTTTGATTTGTGAAAATGTCAAGCATAAAAAACACCAGATAAAAGACTACAATGTTGCAGTCAAATCCCTGACTTTTTTTTTATTAAGGTCAGGATTGCGAGAGCAAGCGCTAGTGCATGCGTCGTGTTTGCAAGACACCGATGCTAACAATAAGGGCTTGGAGGCTGCCCGTTGCATACCATTCGTTGGCTTGCATGGCACTTTTTTTACAGCTTGCAATTTGTCAAGGTAGGCCTAACATCATTTCCATTCTTCTCTGTGGAGCAGGGAACAAGCAGAGATTGATTCAACTTAATCAGTGCCTGTCTGCTGCTCCCAACTTGACTGAGGTAGTATTTTGTTCTTTCTACCTTTTAGTGCCCTGCAAACAGAACAGAAACTGTGTGACTGGCAAAAATTTGCCCAGCAGGACAAAACAAGCTGTAAAGATGTATTTTCTTTCATTTTGCCAAGTCTTCTTTTCTCACTTTGTACTCATATTTTCTTTTATTTTTGCTTGTGTGCTACATTGTTTCTTTCTTATGAGTAATTTCTGCAATTATGCTTTAACACATATAGGGCCAAACCGGTAACTGAAGGCAGCCCTGGCAGTGTGCTTGGACAAGTCTTGGAGGGAGGGGAGTGTCGAGGATGGCTGCCTGGCCCCTGGCGAAGCACTACCTGTCCTGGGAGGCTGGAAACAGTCCCCACCTTTCAAAACGGCCCTCACCCTTTCAGCCTCCCGGGAAAATGCCTAATGCCCACTATGGCGAGTACGGCCCTGAACACATAATTGTGCTGTACACTCCAATCCACCACACTTCATTTCATAGGAATCCCCCCCACACCAATCTTCCCCTTTCAGTGCAATCACCCCCAGACCAACTCACCCAAATCCAATGTACCCAATCTACCATGCTCCAATCCTCCCAACCCACCACACTCCAATCTGCCCCACTCCAATTTGCCTCACTCTAATTCAAAGAGATACAAAAGGGGATGATGGACATCCATCATCCCCTTTTGCATCGCTTTGTTTGCCCTAAGTGTGGCAGGGTATGCTCAGACGTGAGTCCCTTGCTCACTTGGCCACTGGATTCAAGATAGCCTGGCTGATGAGGATTATGAATCCGAAACCGGTCCCAGGATGCTTGTTTCCGGTCCAGGGAAGACATGGCTTGGCAGTTCGGGCTATACTGTTCCCATGAGGCACAGGGTCAGACTGATTTGCATATAGCCATGTCTGAACTGGGGTGGCTGAGTGGGCTAAAGAATGGTGATGGATTAAACCCAGATCAGTTGACTGGGGGTGAGTGTTTGATTTGCTCAAACGCTCCGTCCATCATCCCCTTTTGTATCGCTTTGTTTGCCCTAAGTGTGGCAGGGTATGCTCAGACGTGAGTCCCTTGCTCACTTGGCCACTGGATTCAAGATAGCCTGGCTGATGAGGATTATGAATCCGAAACCGGTCCCAGGATGTTTGTTTCCGGTCCAGGGAAGACATGGCTTGGCAGTTCGGGCTGGACTGTTCCCATGAGGCACAGGGTCAGATTGATTTGCATATAGCCATGTCTGAACTGGGGTGGCTGAGTGGGCTAAAGAAAGGTGATGGATTAAACCCAGATCAGTTGACTGGGGGTGAGTGTTTGATTTGCTCAACCGCTCCGTCCATCATCCCCTTTTGTATCGCTTTGTTCGCCCTAAGTGTGGCAGGGTATGCTTAGACGTGAGTCCCTTGCTCACTTGGCCACTGGATTCAAGATAGCCATCCATCATCCCCTTTTGTATCACTCTAATTCAAAACAATCTGCCCCACTCCACTCCCCAAAAAATCTGCCCCACTTTAATCCAAAACAATCTGCTGCACTCAAATCCACCCCACTCCAATCCATTCCAAAACCCCACAATTCAGCAAAATCCAATCTACCCCGCTTCAATACACCTCACCTCACCCCACCCCCATCCAGCCCACCTCAATCCAATCCACCCACCCCAATCCAATTCACACCACTCCATTTCAACCCACCCCACTTCAATCAACCCATCCCATCCAGTTCACCCCACTCCACTCCACTCAACTGCAGTCCATCCCACTCTACCCAAATCCAATTCAGCCCACCCCAGTTCAGTTCACCCCACTCAATTAAATCCATCCAGCACCATACTCCAATACCCACCAGTCCAATCCAATCCACCGCTCCACTCTAATCCACCCCACTCCAAACCACCCTGCTCTAATCCAATCCACCCCACCCAAATCCAGTCTAATCCATGCCACTCCACTCCAATCCACCCCAATCCAGTCCACCTCACCCCATTTCTATCCACCCCACTCCAATCCAATTCACCTCATTCAGTCCATCAGCCTTAATCTACCCCACTCAACTCAGTCCCCCCAATCTACCCCAATCTAACCAACCCAATCTAGTTCAATCCAATCCACACCAACCAACTCCACCCTATTCCACCCCACTCCCCTCAATGCCATTCTACTCTACACCACTCCACTATATGCCATTCCACTCAACGACACTTCATGCTATCCCACTCCACTCCACGACACTGCATGCTATACCACATCACTCTATGACACTGCACTCTACAACACTTTATGCCACTGAACTCTACTCCCCTCTACTCAACTCTTTGACACTCTACTCCTCTTACTCCACTCTACTCCGAAAAATGCAGTCTACAACACTCTACTTCCCTCACTCCACTCTAGGACACTCCACACAACTTACATTTAGCCATGCTGAACAGCAGCCACACTGGTGTACAACAAGGCAAATAAACATTATCAAAGCTTAAAGCTCTTGTTTAGACGAGACCTATTGGCTTTGCCAATACTTATTTTGATTGATCAGTCTCCTATATCACAAACTCCCTCATACCCAACCCTGGTGTGTTTACTACATCTTGATGTTAATTATTGAATAGTCAACTTTAGTTAATATATGCTACGCTTTGCAAACATTGCTCCTCTTCTTCTGTGCCACTTATTACTCAGTCCTTGCCAAGCCCTTGTACAGTCTTTGCAGGTAATTAAGCTTTGTGAAGTTTAACCCTTGCTGACTACTGATTTATGTTAAACTAATGACAGAAAACTACTGGGGTTACCAAAAAAATTCTGTGAGTAAGTATGACTTACTCTTGACTAACTCCTGTATTTACAGAAGCCACTCACATCTACTCATGGAAGAATGATTTGAGAAACATGCCTCTCATTGTGTACCAAAACAAAATCAGGTACCACTCCAGTGACCTGCTAATGAATGTGTGTGCTTTGGATAGATTCCTGGTTGTCAACAGAAGTCATGTTAACAACAAATGTTAGTAGAAAAAAGTGTTTTAGTGAATTAAAATCATAAACATTGTGAAGGACATACATGACATAACATGTACCTAAACATTTTTTACATTGAAGTCAATCATGATCAAACCTTATTGTTTCTTATTTGGAGTGACAGTATGAAATGTAATATACATCCTGTGTGTCGTATGCGGATAACGTGCCAATGTGCAAAAAGTAGGGTGACAGCCCATAAAAAGCCTTTATAGTAAATTAAAATCATGGATCTTGTAAATGACATACATATTAAGACATGTACCTACGAATGTAAAACAATTGTTGTCAAACATTATCGCTTCTTATTTGGGGAGCAAATACAAAATGTAATACACATCCTCTCAGTAGTTTGCGGATAAGAGCCAGTGTGCAAGATTAGAGTGGCAGGCTGAGAAAGCCTATACAATGTGCAAATTGTTTGCAGGGGAACGCCTATACAATGTGAAAATGTATGCAGGGAAGAGGGGGTTATGGTATGCTCGCTACAGGTGTTACAAGATGAGGTGGTCATGTTTGTACATTTATACAGATTGTGCTGGGTGTGCAGAACATCTGAAGACAGACATGAATAATGCTTTTTATATGGCGTGACAAGAGAGGGAGCAGCTAATGTTCATTTACCTAGCAAGGTGTCACTGCATAGAAGGACAACCCATGGGTTCTGGTTGGTACTTGACGGGATAGATGGGCAGCTACTTTTCATTTCCCTAACAGCCCTTTACTGAATGGTGAGACGCCCCATGGGTTGTGGGTGGGGGCACGCTTTACCAATCCCTCGCACCCCCACCAGTGTCCGAGCCTGTGCCTTGACCAGGTTTTTAAAAATGGTCAGGAACTAAACTAATCTAATGTTCAACATTTTATTTCTTGGGTCCAATGACTCCGTCAGTGCAGATCTACAGGTCCTGGCTCCTAGGTTGTTAAACTCTCTTCTTAACAGGCTTGTACTATGTGTTGCCATGGCAAGACAAATACAAATGGCGTGTTGTAAAATCTTATCCCCATGGTGACCGTAGGCAGCAAGCCTTTCTCTTCTCCTTAGCCACCTTCCCTCCATTTTGGAAGGAAATCTAATATGAATATTTCACCAAGCCTTATTGCTAGGTGAGTCACCCAGTTTTTCAGTTTAATTGATTTGTTTACTGCTTTCTTGAAAACTTGAATAGGTATATTGGTGTTCCATAGGTCACCCAATTCAAGTCTCCTGATGCTGCGCTCAAGGTATTTCTTATATTCTCCATTCCCCCTTTGGAGATTAATTTCAGACCAAACTTGATGGTTGAGCATATTCTCTGCAGCCAAACGCAATTTGTGGCAAAGCTTAACCCCTTTGCTGCTAGGCCTCCCCCCGTGCTGTTTTTTTTTTTGGGCTATTTGGGGTAGTTCGTGCTTAGGCCCCTGCACCTTTTCGACCACATAAGGTATCCAGGCCAAATTTGAGTCCTTTTTTTCCAAAATAATGGGATTCTACAGGTACCCAGGGTTTGTGGATTCCCTTTGAGGGGACCCAGAAATTAGCCAAAACACAGCTAAATTTAGTTTTTTGTGGGTAAAAAGGGCTACTGATGAAAGCGTATGATGTTTTCCCTGCATATGGTAAGAAAAAAAATGGGTTGTAGTGCTAAATTCACCATCTTCCCAGCTTTCAGGGGCAATTATACTTTTGTCAGAAAACCAACATTTTTTACACAGTTTTGGCATTTTTCTGGAACATAGCCTATTTTTGCATTTTTTTGTGCTTTCAACCTCCTTCCAGCTAATGGTAGAAAAGGGTATGAAAGCAATAATGGATCCTGGAAAGCTATACATTTAAAAAAAGTAGACAAAATTCTGAATTCGGCAAGATGTCATTTGTGTATATACTTCAAGGTTTCTTTATAGAAACTAACCATTGAATATAGGAAAAATGAAAATTAGTAGATAAAAACAGGCATTCATGTCAACATTTTCACCTGTAACTTCTAATTATGACAGCTGTTTAAAAATTAAAAGCAATATACCGTTACATCCGCTGGACCTTTCTAGTTGTGCTGAAATGTAGGTTCACCAAGAACCCAACTAACCCAGGGCTTATAACTGAGCAGCGTCTTGCAATGGTGTTTTATTATCCACCGGGTATATATCAATTAATTTGGGAAAATATATGGATGGAAGAATCGGTATGAGAGAAACTTATGTATTTCTGGAATTGGAATAAAATATAGGGTTTAGAAACAGTAGGTATTTGCACATTTCTGAAATCGTGAGTACCCATACTAGCATGAGAATTATATGTCATTTTTCAAAATGACTTATTTTTTACACATTGTCTTTCATTTGGAAGGCAGAAATGCATTGAAAGTCAATAGGTAATAACAGGTGGTCCACAATTCTGTGTTACCATAAGTCTCCCGATACGAAATGGTACCTCACTTGTGTGGGTAGGCCTCATGCCCGCGACAGGAAACGGCTCAAAACGCAACGTGGACACAATTTATTTTTACAGTGAAAACTGACCCTTTTTTTTGCAAAGTGCCTAGCTGTAGATTTTGTACCCTAGCTCTGCTGCACCTAGGGAAACCTAGCAAAACTATATCGTTTTGAAAACTAGACACACAGGGGAATCCAGGAAGGGGTGACTCGATTGGCTGTCACCAGGTTCTGTTACCCAGAATCCCTTGCAAACCTAAACATTTGTGAAAAAAACACATTTTCCTCACATTTCTGTGGTGGAAAGTTATGGAATATGCGTGGATCCACAAAAGTTCACCCACCCCGCATTCCCCAAAGTCTTCTAAGAAAAATGGTACCTCACGTATGTGGGTAGGCCTAGTGCCCATGACAAGAAATGGCCCAAAACGCAACGTGAACACATCACATTTTCACAGTGAAAACTGAACCTTTTTTGCAAAGTGCCTAGTTGTAGATGTTTAACCCTGGCTCTGCCGGCACCTAGGGAAGCCTAGCAAACCTATACATTTTTGAAAACTAGACACCCAAAGAAATCCAGGATGGGGTGACTTGACTAGCTCTCACCAGGTTCTGTAGCCCAGAATGGCTTGCAAAACAAAACATTTGTCTAACAAACCACATTTTCCTCACATTTCTGTGGTGGAAAGTTATTGAATTTGCATGGATGGTACCTCACTTGTGTGGGTAGACCTAGTGCCTGCGACAGAAAACAACCCAAAATGCAACCTGGACGCACCACATTTTCACAGATTTCTGAAAACTAGATACATGAGGGAGTCCAGGAAGGTATGACTTGTGTGGGTCCCCCAACATTTCCATACCCAGAATCCCCTGCAAACCTCAAATGTAGATGAAAAAAAATCGCTTTTTTCTCAAATTTCAATCTGGGAAAGTTCTGGAATCTATGTGGATACATAAATTTCCTACCACCCAGCGTTCCCCCAAGTCTTCCGATAAAAATGATACCTCTCTTGCGTGTATGGGTCAAGTACCCGCGACAGGCAAGAGCCTAAAATGTATTGAGGAGACATCAAAACAACTTGGTTTTGCAAAGGGGGTCACCTGGGTTTTTAGCCCTGGGCTCAGCGGCCATCTTGGGGAACTACAAAACCCACACATTTCTGAAAACAAGACACCTGGTTTTAGGGTATAACACCGACAATTACAAGCGCTACATGTTTTTTAAAATGTGTTTTTAGCCAATTCTGCATTAAAAACCCACACATGTGAGATATCTTTTTTATCTGGACACTAAGCAGTATGCTGTGTTGTTGGGCATGGTGATTCCATGCAAAATTTGAGGTTTGCAGGGGATTCTGGGTAGGGAAACGCTGGGAGATTCGCACAAGCCATACCTCACTGGACTCCCCCGGGTGTCTAGTTTTCAGTAATGTGTGGGTTTGGTAGGTTTCCCTAGATGGCCGCGAGCCCTGGGCCAAAAAAACAGGTACCCCCCCATAACCAGGCAGTATAGTTATAGGTAATTTTGAAGTCTCCACAGTACGATTTGGGCCATTTCCTGTTGCAGCCATTCTGCCCACACATGTAGGAAATTTGTGTTAGCTCGGTGAACCTACAACTTTATCATACAGAAATGTGCAAAGAAATTGAGCTTTCTCAACAAAAGTTGAGGATTGGAGGGGATTCTGGGTAAAGAAATGTTGTTGGACCCCAGCAAGCATACCTTGCTGGACTCCCCCGGGTGTCTAGTATTCAAAAATGTGTGGGTTTGGTAGGTTTTCTAAGATGGCCGCTGACCCCAGGGCCAAAAACTCATGGGACCCCCTTGCAAAACCAGGTTGTTTTGTAATAGGTAATTTTGATGTCGCCTCAAAAGGTTGTAGGTCCTTGCCTGTCACAGGTACTTGACCCACCCACACAAGTGAGGTACCATTTTCTCTGAAGCCTTTGGGGAATGCAGGTGGGTGGAATTTTGTGGCTCCACACAGATCCTAGAACTTTCCACCACCAAAATGTGAGGAAAATGTGTTTTTTTAAACACATTTTTAGGTTTACAAGGGATTCTGGGTAACAGAACCTATTGAGACCAGTCACCCCATCCTGGATTTCCCTAGGTTTCTAGTTTAAAAAAATGCATAGGTTTGCCTATGTGCCAGCAGAGATAGGGTTCAAAATCTACAGCTAGGCACTTTGCAAAAAAAGTGTCCGTTTTCACTGTGAAAATGTGGTGTGTCCAAGTTGCGTTTTGGGCCGTTTCATGTTGCGGACGCTAGGCCTACCCACACAAGTGAGGCACCATTTTTCTTGAAAGACTTTGGGGAATGTGGGGTAGGTGGAATTGTGTGGTTCCACACAGATTCCAGGACTTTCCGCCACAGATATGTGAGGGAAATGCGTTTTTGTTTCCTTTTACAAAGTTTGAGGTTTGCAAGGGCTTCTGGGTAACAGAACATGGTGAAAGCCAGGCAAGTCACCCCATCCTGGATTCCCCTTGGTGTCTATTTTTCAGAAATATACAGGTTTGCTAGGTTTTCCTATGTGCCACCTGCGCAAGGGCCCAAAATCGACAGGTTGGCACATTGCTAAAAAAGGATGGTGCATAGTGGGCTTTCTGCCCCTCTGTGGGGGAATCGGGCGGGGGGGGTGGGTTGCCATGATATTCCTCCAAGGGGTTGAGAAAGACTGTGGCTACTTTTTGTGGGGGTGGGGGCATTGGTATGCCAATTCTGGGCAGCCCCCACCCCCACGCATCAAAAAGCCAGCATATGACCCCCATGGGGGCAGAAATACTGGGATTTTTTAGGGCAGGGGTGTGGGCATTGGTATGCCCATTTTGGGCAGCCCTCACCCCTGATTCAAATTGGCAAAAACAATTCTTGGCAGCTAGTGGGCTTTTTGACCCCTGGGGGGCAGATTGGGGCTACTGCCCCCATTTGCTCCACAGATGGCCGCAGAAAGGCTGTAATTTTGGTGGGGGTATGGACACTGGCATGCCTGTTTTGGGCAGCCCCCACTCTAATTAAAATTCCCACAAAAAATCCCTGGTTTCTAGCGGGGGGATTGGGGCCACTGCCCCCATATGCTTCCCAGGGGGGCTGAAAGGGTGTATTTGTGGTGGGGGTGGGGCATTGGCATGCCCGTTTTTGACAGCCCCCACCCTAATTAAAATGTCCTCCATCAAATCCCTAGCATCTTGTGGGCTATTGACCCCAGGGGGGGGCAGAACGGCTGTTGTTGTGTTTGGGGCGGGCATAGGAATGCCCATTTTGGGCAGCCCCCACCCTAAAAACAAGTGGCCCCCCAAAAAAACTGGTGTTCAGTGGGCTTTCTGCCCATCCGGGGGGGGGGCAGATTGGGGACTACTGCCCCCATCAGCCCCCCGGGGGGGCAGCAATATTGAATTTGGCCAAATTGTTTTGGGGGAGCAAAGGCCCTTGCCCAAGGGGCCGCTCCCCCCTACCTGGTGTTTAGTGGGTGGGTCCCTGCTTGGGGGTCACCCTCCTGGGAGATTCCCCCCTTTCCAATGATACCCCTCCCGTCTTTCTATGTGCTCAGGGGCTAAGATAGCCCCCTGAGCATGTAGCAAATGAAAGGCTTATTTCAGTTTTGGTTTCTGTGAGATGACGTCAGGGCGACCTGTGCGCTGATCGTCATTTCACAGCAATGGGAGAGGGGCCTCTGGAGCTGGGGAAGCTCTTCCCCAGCTCTCGAGGCTTTGGGGGATTAAATAAAATCCCTCTGGTGCCAGCATCAGAGGGATTTCATCTGCAATGGCGTCGGACGTGCGGGAGCCGTACGATGCACATTAGAACTTAAGCGTCGGACGGCTCCCACGCGTCCGACGCATGGAAGTGGTTAATAAATGCAGCAGGTCTAGCAAGTGCCTGTTTTGTTATTGAGAACTTTAACCTTAATTTAGTGGGCATGGCTGATTTAGGTAACCTGAAGGTTTGTTTATATGAACCTATCACCAGTTTATCAAGTAGACTGGCCTCGTCTCCAAAAATTATTTCTGATCCATAAGCAAGGGTTGGTAACAATGTGGCCTTCATTAATGCTACCAGCGGTTTTAAGTCGTGGCCTTGGATGAATTTTGCCAACAATGAGAATGCATAATTGAGGGCCTGCGTCTTCCCCTTGATCGCCTCTCACTGAGGTACAAATGTGCCTCTTGCATCTATTTTGACTCATAGATGTACATAGCTGCGTGTTTCGTCAATTGTGTTTCCGCTAAGGTGCCATATGCAATTTTTCATGATGCGGCGATTAAATGCAATCACATTTGGTTTTTTTGGGGTTACTTCTAATACGTTCAGAACCACATACATGCCCAGGCAATTAAGTAGCCTTTGACGGCCTATTCTTGTGTTACTAAGAAGCAATATGTCAATCGCATACAGGATGTTTGACAATTGTTGGCCCCCCCAAGCTTGGGGCATGAGCTATTTGCACATTCAATTCTGTCAAAAGGTCTGCAATATGGAAGTCAAATAAATCGGGTGCTAAGACGCAGCCTTGTTTCAGGCCAGTTGAAGTTTTAACTTCCTTTGAAACTAGGGTACCATCTCCAATCTTTATCTTGATCCATGTGTCCGAATATAGCAGCACGATTGCCGATGGGTGAAAGTTTGGAGTTGTTTACTTGCATAGTATGTCTACTTCTCATATGAACTTGGCAATCTATGCAGGTTATGCGAGGGCATGTGAAAAATGACTTGCACATTGCATTTTATCTTGGGATCCCTATTTTTAAAAGCTGATCACAAGTAAAACGAATCACATAGCCTTCCTTTATGAGTGCTCATCGACCAATCAGGTGCGAGGGAAACAAGCATGAGCTATGTACCAAATTGCTTATGTTGTAAAAAAAATAACTGCCAGGTATCTTGTCAGGAGGCCACTGCAGCTTACGCCACACATAGCTCCTTTCATGCTGCCACTGTCAGTACCAACACAACTACTAACAATCATGTGGTGTCGGGTTCTATCAGGTCTACATACTTGCAGAAACACTCGCACACCATAAAACAGAAGTTGGCACGGAAACTGAAAATGCAAAGAGACAAGTTTATTAGGACCCCATGGGGTGGTGGTACATTCATACAGCACCCTTCGGCAATGCAAGAAGTATCACCCCGAACATCGGTGTGCGACCTCTTTTATACATTTTAAAGGTAATAAAAAGGTAGGCGGTATACATTAGAACAGTTTTAGGTACATATAAGGGCATTTTTGGAACACAGCCAACATGAAGGAGGGGTTTAATACCACTGGTCAGTTGGGAGGAACATTCCTAAGGAGTGACCACTCTCTAGTCCAAAGATCAGACGTACGCATGCGTGAGACTGACCATTGCTAAAAATAGTCTGTTGCTGGGTAGGGTAAAGGTTCACTGGCATGAAGGAAGGACGAAAGGGCATGCTGACCACGAGGCCGCATGTTCATAGGCAATGGAAGCCACCGAATACAAAATGGCCCCCACACGTTTAGTCAAGTTTAACAGAAATGTTCGTGTAGCTGAGCTTAACGCTAACTCAGGTATTGCCAAATTACGACAATCACACTCCTCCAAGTGTGCCAGTTCGAACTATGTCTGGCCCCCAAAGCTATACGAATGGCTTGGATGGTAGCTATTAGTTGTTTTTCCTGTATATTGAATTCATAATGAACTTTTGTCATGGTCCTCTCCACAGCCCCACCTGTGGCGGACTCTCACCAGCAGCAGCGTTGATAAATAAGTACCGGTGCCGAGCACCAGAAAACACAGTCTCAAATTAAGCATTGAATTGTACCAGCTTACACACAGCTTGAGAGATACCGGCGTAAAAGTATACCCGGACAGTTTCTGTAGATCACGAAGTGAACATTGCTGGTACACACATCCTGTTTGAGACTTCATTTGAGACATTCATGATTGAGCTATGTCTTGCAGGAAAGAAAGATATAAGGTCAACAAAAGCCTGTAGAATTAACACCTTCCATGCTGGGCTAATTCCCCTGTGGTGCGGGGGGCACACACGGCGCTGCGGTGCTTGTAACGAGCCCAGCTTGTCATGCTGCACAGTGGAGATGTGCTCATGACGAGCTGAGCTCGTCGCAACCCCACCCACTCCCATGGAACGCCAACACAGGAGGGGAATTAGCCCCGCTTGGGTGTTCCGCGGCAGTTATGATGAGCTCAGTTCGTCATGAGCACAGCTCTACTGTGACTCATGATGAGCTGAGCTTGTCATAAGCATCGAAGGGGTTAATTACCAAACTAGGGGTAACCCAACAATCGCCTAGTACCCAAGATCACGCTCATGCAACAGAAATCGAGCAGAGGCCTCCTTCCTCATCTACTTGCCATATCACTTCTCTCCTTCCGCCATTTTACAGATTTAGAGGCTGCCAGTGTACACGTGACAAAAGTTTCTGATGCTTTGGAACAATAGATACTTCTCTCTCCTCCATGCCTTCTCCACCTGTGTCCTCAACGAAAGGCTGCAAAGATCCCGCAAGAATACGTGAGAAATATGTGTCTGTTTTCGAGTAAACCTCGAATCAACCACACCTGATTACAAAGGTTAACTAATTAACAACCTTTTTTATTGCAGGCGGCAGATTGGGACTTTGCAACAACAAACGGGTTTGATTAAAGGCGGATATTTATAATTGATTGAAATATGCAGCTTAGCAATCATTGAATAAATATTAATTATGAGTTTCATTCGCTGGCTGGGCATGTACAAGACAGTGCATAAAACAATCCGAACTGCCTGTATTAACACCATGAGATCATACAATTCCCCAGACTTTGAGATGTTTGCTATTTTCACAGCATACTGCAGACTTCCACTGTAATTAATGGAACAATGGAGGCCATCGTCATATCTGATGATTACACCCAATTACAGGACCTGCTTGCTTTGTTACAGCTCCATTAACCTTTCCAAAGCTGATAATGGGGATTCTAATCACACGGAGTTGGCAGGCGCGCGCTTCAAAAGAGGAGCACGTGTCATTAACAGCATTTTTTAAATATCTGAGTTTAATTTCAAATGAGGTCGTTGGATAACATTGAATGCGAAGTTTTCATTTTTTCACTGGCCGGATCTGAATTCCACTTGCCTTGAAGAAGTAATTAGCATGTTGGAAGTGGAAGCTGTAGAACCCTTTAGCGTGTTTATAATTAAAGTACTGGCATTTCGATAAACATTTATATACATTTTCCTCTATTGTGCCTCCAGGGGAGTAAGTGACATCGCGGTAGTGCTGGCATATACAGTGATAGGCCTAATTGGTGTTAATAGCTGATCTAATGGTGACATTTTCCAGGATTGTCAGTCTGCTCTGTCAGTAGTCACATCTGGTCATCATGTTGGCTATTGTTTGTGCGTTTGGGCAAGACCAGCCTGTTCTTAGTATAAAGGTAAGACTCCCAGGGTCATACAGCTCCTCCCTTGAAGGGGCCAGTACACTCCTGGCCCATTTCCAAATGCCTCTAATTGTGGAGAAACTGGGAACTCAAAACAATAACACCAACTTCTAATGTCCTGCATGTGTTAATGCAATTGTTACCAAACTGAAGGGCTTATTTGTGAGTTCTTGTCACTTTTGTGCAGCCGATGCATCATTTTTGTGATGCACCAGAGGTGTAAAAAATTGCGCCATGTTGCGCCATATTTACAAAGTGATGCATATAGGTAGATGCGTCACTTTGTAAACCCCTCCACCACATTATACCTGCACCAGGTTAATGTATGCAGGGGGGGGGGTGCGTTCCATTGCAAGAACAGGTTGTGGAAGTGACACAGTGAAAGGCGTAAGGCTGATGCAGGCACATTTAACATGGGACTTGCCCATGTGTAATGAACCATTGCAGGAGTTGCGTCACTTTTGTGACACACTCCAGCAATGCGTCATTCTTGTGCCGACAGATACGTCAGAAATACTGACATATCTGTAACTCCCTGCGACATGATGCAACATGCTGTTAATATGACGAGTCATTATTATCGCAAGGAGGGTGCAATGAAAAGTGACGCAACGCTGTTTTCTTGAAGCGATGCGTCAATTTTCATAAATGAAGGCTTGAATGTTTTACAGCACAATATTGCACATATAATGGCAAATACACTGTGAGTTCTGAAGGGAATCTAATGAACGATGTCGGATGTATGACGTTACAACGCAGGCTATTACAACGCCTGCCTTTACAACGCGGTTTTTACATTGCAATCCATTACAACGCATAGCGTTTTGGGGTGCTGGATAGTGAAAAGTTTAATTTACTATTCCAACACCAGTCCCCGTGGACACTAGGGAAGGTGTTGGATAGTAAATTAAACGTATTCTCTATCCTAGAGCACCCCCCAGCGTAATGCGTTGTAATGGTTTGCGTTGTAATGACCGCGTTGTAATGGTAGTGCGTTGTAAAAGTTTCGTTGTAAAGGTTGTTCACCAACGATGTCAATACTGCAGTTTTTATATTAATTTTCAGAAACAATTGTCATGTACGTGGTATTAAAGTGATATGCCTAATACAAAACACTGGACACACAGGGCCAGATGTATCAATATTGGATTGTGCATTTCCAAAATAGTGAATTTTACAGATTCACTATTATGGAATCGCAAAATGCAATGCATGTTGGTTTCGCAATAATAATTGTGATTCATACATATTCCTTTTTTGCAACTTGCAAATTGCGAGTCGCAAATTTCCTATTCATTCTTATGGACCTAGAGGCACTAGGTACTCACAAATTGTGCATCCAATTTCACCCCTGAAATATGCTTGTCTGTACATATGGCGCACATACATGCCCTAAAGGCATGTATGTACGCCACATGGCACCTAGAAAAATGCAAAAAAGTGCATTTTTCTTGGAATTCACAAATTACCACCAACTTGGAGTTGATGCTAATTTGCGATTCCTTAAAGCCACGTCGCAATTTTTTTTGCTTCCTGCATAGCATTTAAGGAATCGCAAATTGCAATTCCTTAAATGCATTTTCAAAATAGGTGATCACTAAATTTGTGATTCCCAATTTTGCGAATGCCTTTTGGGATGGTACATCCCAAAAGGCTTTTTCCAATTCACATACAGGCCGATTTTGCGCATCAGCCCATTTGCTAAACAAAAAACGCTTGATAAATCTGGCCCATAGTAATTATTTTTGCAGCCAGGGATGGCTTGAGGCATGGGCGGGCTGGGCTAAGGCCCGGGGCGCCAATCTTCAGAGGAGCGAAAAGAAGTGTGTGTATAAATGCCCTGCAAACAGCAACACCCCTCTACCTTGGCTCCAGTGAATCTATTTAAAGTGCTTCTGACATTCTGCAGTCTCAATTTTTAGCACCCATTCCGGGCCTCCCATCCACTTCTCACCCCCTGACACCACTCATCAACACCCGACATGCCAACATTTTAGAAGAGGAAAATGGGAGATTTAAAGAAATAATCAGAAGAATGTATTTTCCCATTGATTTCTATTGGGGGATGCAATTTTAATCAGGAAACAACCAAAATAAATAATCTTGTTGCTTAAAAAATCGGGAGCCTCCGGCCTGCATTGGGGTTTTTGGCATGTATGCCTTTTCCCTCCAAACAGCTTTCACCAGCCTGATGGAGCTAAGTTGATTGTGTTCAGAGGCAAGTCGCTGCTTTGATGTAGTAAGCCAAGGCTGACCTGTGAAAAGAGACTGCTGTCTCATTTTATTAATCAGCAGTGAAGGCAGCACATTTCTTTCCGCCCAGGGTTGTATGGGAGCAAGGTTGGCTCTGTTTGCAGCACATAAACTATTGTTAGTTTGATGAGGGGTGGGCAATGGGAAAAACATATTCAAAATCCAACACAAATAGGAAGAATAGCAGTTTAGCTACCGTTCCATATCATACTTGACATATCATTATTTCAATGTAGAATATAAATCTGCTCTTTCATGTGTGGATTTCTCATGTGGGAATGGTAGGGCCATGGAAATTGGGAGCACACATCTGAATGAATGTGTCTGACCTTTAATCACAGCTGGCAGCTGATTCCACTTCAGTTCACTAATCATCTCATTCTTGAATGGTAGAGGGAGGAGTTGCGTTGCATAGGAAGTGTGAAGTTAAAATTTAAAAAACCGAAACAAAGTAATGGGATCATAGCTTTCTGTCTCTTTAATGCAAAGATTACCAGAGCAGTGTTATTGTGCATAGAAATGGCAAGAAGCAAATGCCAGTCTCCACCAGGCTTCCATGCTGAGCTACATGGCAGATTAGGGTGGTGATGTTGTTTACCACAGGCATTACAGGCCAAAAGGATCCATGCAATTTCACCTCACCTTTTCCCAACATGCACAGGGAGGAAGAGGCTCACATCACAATGCCCACCAAACCCTTCTATATATATATATATTGTTAATTTGAGAAAAATGCACACTTTGCCATTTTTGCAGCTGCTCAAACCAGAGAGGTTAATAGCTGGTATCTCTGAGATGGCTGTTGTACAGAATACTGAGTATGGAAAATCAAATTACAGAATGTTATGGCCAAAAGTATTGAGGAACAAATGTGTAAATAGATGCATATAGGTAAGTATAGATTTAATATTTTTATCTCCACATCTGTGTACGTTCAAGATAGGCATGTAAATTTAGATATTGTTAAGATACATATATGTGGAGTTAAGTAAAGTAAATCAATATATCTTTATCTTTTGATATTTCTTTCTTCAATATTTTGGCAAGGATATTATGGCAAGTCGATATTTACTATACAATATTTCACACTGCCAAACTCTGGCATAAAAATTTCATGAGAAACATCCTCTTCTACCAAGCTACATAGCCAGCTCTGGCTTTAAACCTAATATTTTGTGTCCAGGCATTATTCTATTGTTATTATTCAGGAGTTTTATATAGCGCTGGCTAGACCCGGAGGTATCAGAGCGCTTTACATGAGGTTCCACACAAGTTACATTACAAGATTACATCAGTTCCAATTAACATCAGATGCTAGACAAACCAATGCAAGAGCATAGAAGACAAGATGATTGAAGTGTAGGGGGGAAGGGGGTAAGGGTAAAGGGATAGTAGGGAGATACGGCAGAGATACGAAAGGAAAGTCTGTCCAAAGTCCTGCTGGGTAGGTGACGGTCGAGGGGAAGTCCCAAAACCCATCTCCTCTATAGCTATCAGGTAGTTCCACTGGGCATTGGCCAAATAGCTCAGTCTCAATGGGAAAAACAATTAAAGGTCCATGGGGGGCAAAATAAATGGAGCGTAGAGGGGAAAGGGGCATGGAAGGAGAGAAATGGGGGGATGGGGGAAGAGACAACAGTGAGAGACGAAATGAAATCTGTCTAACGGCCGACTGGGTAGGTGACGACCATGGAGGGAGTTCACGGCCCATCTCCCCTATAGCTAAACCAGGTAGCTCCATCGGGCATTCGACAAAAAAGTTCAGTCTCAATACATTGAGAGAGGAGAGAAGGAGAGACAAAAAAAGAGGGAGGATGCAGGACGAGACAACAGGGGAGACGAAAAGGAAGTCTGGCTGAAGACCGACTGGGTAGGTGACGTCCAAGGAGGGAATTCCCGACCTGTCTCCCCTATAGCTAAACCAGGTAGCGCCATATGGCATCAGACAAAATAGCTAGATTTCAAATGACGAGGGGAAATTCACAGATAGACAGGGTGGGGACTAAGGGCCAGGACAGGTGAAGGCAGAGTTCAGCAGCAGGAAAGTGGAGAGAAGTTTAGCGAGGAAATAAGAAGGGTGGGAACTAGAGCCAGAGCAGGTGAAGGCAGAGGTCAATAGCAGGAAAGTGGAGAGGAGTAGAGCAAGGAGGGGTAGGGGGAAGGTAGTTCGGCATGAAGTTCCCATTGATCTGGTGGGCTATAGTTGCCAGCTTAGCCAATGTGCGGGTTTTCATCTGGCTCTCCGGAGCAGTCTCGGGTATAGTCAGGTTCTGCGTGATTTTTGGTTTCCCCATTGTGCCGCCAGAGTCAAAATAAGAACCCCCATGTATGCAGGAGATTCAACAGTTCCAGGTCCCACATGGAGGTAGAGGAAAGCAGGGACCGTGCCGACGGCGTAACACAGGCAGGTGTGCCCGCGTCTGATCTCCTCAGCGGGACTCGCTGCTCAAGACCGCGTCATAGAGGCCCCAGTAACACAGCGGAAGCGGAAGGAGGGATCAGAGAGAGTCAAGGGATGGGGGAAGGATAGGGGAAGCCGATGAAGCCCCACCAACACTCGCTCCCCAACCTGGAGTTTGTCCGCAGCCCAACAGCAGACGCCTTCTTCATCGATCCGATCCGGCCACTGCCATCAATAGGCACATGTAAGCTTCGCAGTGCATGGAGGGAGGGATGCGCTAAATATTGTATTTAAAGCGCCCCCCGGCGTGAGAATCTATGGTATCTTCAGGACATCGGTTATGAAGGGATGAAGTCCGCCACCATTTGAAGAGACATCACCGCCATCTTAGGGTCAGGCAAATGTAGATAATGCAGTGCCAGCAGGAGTCAAAAAGGCGCTCTGCACACCGCTAATGTCCACAAAACAAACAGTAGCTTGGGCGGTGAAACACTCCTCACAGATGCTGCTGCGTCCGCGCCGCCGCTGTGTAAGCAAGAAAGTCTCCTGTTACTCCGTAAGTCGAGCCGCTGTTTTAATCGCAGCGCGAGCCGTCTCCTCGGCCGTCATCACCTCCCTTCTTCAAGATGATACTGCGTTTTACCATCTGTGCTGGTTTCTCATGCTCTATGACGCTGGTACTGCAGTTTGTGGAGGCAGGGTCATTTAACCCCTTCACTGCTAGGCCTTTTCCCCTCCTGTGCTAAGGCTTTTTTAGGCATTTTGGGGTAGTGCGCGCTTAGGCCCTTGTAACTTTTTGACCACATAAGGTATCCACGCCAATTTTGCATCCTTTTCTTCCAACATCATGTGGATTCTAAAGGCGCCCAGGGTTTGTGGATTCCCTTGGAGGGGCCCCAGAAATTAACCAAATATAGTGAAATTTTTGTTTTTTTCAGAAAAATTGGAAAAACGGGCTGCAAATGAAAGCCTCTGGGTTTTTCCCTGAAAATGTTATCAAAAAAGGGTTTGTTGGGCTGAAATCTCCATTTTCTCAGCTTTTAGTGAATGACAGTCTTTTGTCAGAGAACCGACATTTTTTACACAGTTTTGGCATTTTTCTGGGACATAGCCTATTTTTGCTATTTGTAGAGCTTTCCACCTCTTTCCAGTTAATGGTAGAAATGAGTTTGAAAGCAATAATGGATCCAGGAAAGCTGTACATTTTCGGAAAGTAGACAAAATTCTGAATTCAGAAAGGGGTCATTTGTCTAAATCCATGAAGGTTTCTTTATAGAAACTAACAGTTAAATATTGGAATAATTGAAAATTTGTTGAAAAAAACAGCCTTTTGTCTCAACGTTTTCACCTATACCTTTTTCTAATTTTGACAGCTCTTGGAAAGCAATATACCGTTACATCCGTTAGACCTTCCTGGTTGTGGGGATATATAGGACTTTTACTTTCACCAAGAACCCGACGAACCCAGATCCAAAAACTGAGCAGCAACTTGCAAGGGTATTTTTTTCATTTACTGGGTATACAGCACTTTGTCTTGGAAAATGTATACATGGAAAAATCTGTATGAAAGACACCTATGTATTTCTGAATTGGGTACAAATTATAGAGTTCAGAAACAGTATATAATTGCACATTTTCAAAATTGGGAATACTCATACTAGCATGAGAATTATTGATCATTTTTCAAAAAGATTTTTTTTTACACAATGTCTTTCATTGAAAGGGAAAAATGCATGAAAGCTCAATTGGCAATAACAGTTGATTTCCAAATCTGAATTACCCCAAGTTTTCTGATAAAAACGGTACCTCACTTGTGTGGGTCAGCCTTGTGCCTGCGACAGGAAACGGCTCAAAATGCAACGTGGTCACACCTAAATGTTGCAGTTACAAATTGACCCTTTTTTGGCAAAGTGCCTACCTGTAGTTTTTGCACCCTAACTCTGCCGGCACCTAGGGAAACCTACCAAACCTATAGATTTTTGAAAAGTAGACACCCAGGGGAATTCAGGATGGGGTGACTCGACTGCCTACCACCAGGTTTTGTTACCCAGAATCCCTTGCAAAGCTAAGAATTTGACAAAAAAATACATTTTACTCACATTTCTGTGGTGGAAAGTTCTGGAATCTGCGTGGATCAACACATTTCCACCCACCCAGCGTTTCCCCAGGTCTCCTGAAAAAAATGGTACCTCACTTGCGTGGGTAGGCATAGTGGCTGCGACACGAAACAGCACAAAACGCAACGTGGTCGCACCTCAATTTCCCAGTGAAATCTTGCGCTCTTTGGACAAAGAGACTACCTTTTGTTTTTTAGCCCTAGCTCTGCCAGCAACTAGGGAAACCTAGCAAACCTATACATTTTTGAACAGTAGACACCCAGGGGAATTCAGGATGGGGTGACTCGACTGCCTACTACCAGGTTTTGTTACCCAGAATTCCTTGCAAAGCTAAGAATTTGACAAACAAAATACATTTTCCTCACATTTCTGTGGTGGAAAGTTCTGGAATCTGCGTGGATCAACACATTTCCACCCACCCAGCGTTCCCCCAGGTCTCCTGAAAAAAATGGTACCTCACTTGCGTGGGTAGGCATAGTGACTGCGACACGAAACAGCGCAAAACGCAACGTGGTCGAACCTCAATTTCCCAGTGAAATCTTGCGCTCTTTGGACAAAGAGACTACCTTTTGTTTTTGAGCCCTAGCTCTGCCAGCAACTAGGGAAACCTAGCAAACCTATACACTTTTGAAAAGTAGACACCCAGGGGAATTCAGGATGGGGTGACTCGACTGCCTACTACCAGGTTTTGTTACCCAGAATTCCTTGCAAAGCTAAGAATTTGACAAAAAAAACACATTTTCCTCACATTTCTGTGGTGGAAAGTTCTGGAATCTGCGTGGATCAACAAATTTCTAGCCACCCAGCGTTCCCCCAGGTCTCCTGAAAAAAATGGTACCTCACTTGCGTGTGTAGGCATAGTGGCTGCGACACGAAACAGCGCAAAACGCAACGTGGTCGCACCTCAATTTCCCAGTGAAATCTTGCGCTTTTTGGACAAAGAGACTACCTTTTGTTTTTGAGCCCTAGCTCTGCCAGCACCTAGGGAAACCTAGCAAACCTATACATTTTTGAAAACTAGACACACAGGGAAATTTAGGATGGGGTGACTCGACTGCCTACCACCCGGGTTTGTTACCCAGAATCCCTTGCAAAGCTAAGAATTTGACAAAAAAACAAATTTTCCTCACATTTCTGTGGTGGAAAGTTCTGGAATCTGCGTGGATCAACAAATTTCTAGCCACCCAGCGTTCCCCCAGGTCAACCGAAAAAAATGGTACCTCACTTGCGTGGGTAGGCATAGTGGCTGCGACACGAAACAGTGCAAAACGCAACGTGGTCGCACCTCAATTTCCCAGTGAAATCTTGCGCTTTTTGGACAAAGAGACTACCTTTTGTTTTTGCGCCCTAGCTCTGCCAGCACCTAGGGAAACCTAGCAAACATATACATGTTTGAAAACTAGACACCCAGGGGAATTCAGGATGGGGTGACTCGTCTGCCTACCCCCAGGTTTTGTTACCCAGAATCCCTTGCAAAGCTAATATTTTGACAAAAAAACACATTTTCCTCACATTTCTGTAGTGGAAAGGTCTGGAATCTGCATGGATCAACCAATTTCCACCCACCCAGCGTTCCCCCAGATCTCCCGAAAAAAATGGTACCTCACTTGCATGGGTAGGCATAGTGGCTGCGACATGAAACAGCACAAAACGCAACATGGTTGCACCTCAATTTCCCAGTGAAATCTTGCGCTTTTTGGACAAAAAGACTACCTTTTGTTTTTGCGCCCTAGCTCTGCCAGCACCTAAGGAAGCCTAGCAAACCTATACATTTTTGAAAACTAGACACCCAGGGGAATTCAGGATGGGGTGACTCGTCTGCCTACCCCCAGGTTTTGTTACCCAGAATCCCTTGCAAAGCTAAGATTTTGACAAAAAAACACATTTTCCTCACATTTCTGTGGTGGAAAGTTCTGGAATCTGCGTGGATCAACACATTTCCACACACCCAGCGTTCCCCAGGTCTCCCGTAAAAAATGGTACCTCACTTGCGTGGGTAGGCATAGTGGCTGCGACATGAAACAGCGCAAAACGTAACATGGTCGCACCTCAATTTCCCAGTGAAATCTTGCACTTTTTGGACAAAAAGACTACCTTTTGTTTTTGCGCCCTAGCTCTGCCAGCACCTAGGTAAACCTAGCAAACCTATACATTTTTTTAAACTAGACACCCAGGGGAATTCAGGATGGGGTGACTCGTCTGCCTACCCCCAGGTTCTGTTACCCAGAATCCCTTGCAAACCTAACAATTTGACAAAAAAAACACATTTTCCTCACATTTCTGTGGTGGAAAGGTCTGGAATCTGCATGGATCAACCAATTTCCACCCACCCGGCGTTCCCCCAGGTCTCCCGAAAAAAATGGTACCTCACTTGCATGGGTAGGCATAGTGGCTGCGACATGAAACAGCACAAAACGCAACATGGTTGCACCTCAATTTCCCAGTGAAATCTTGCGCTTTTTGGACAAAAAGACTACCTTTTGTTTTTGCGCCCTAGCTCTGCCAGCACCTAGGGAAGCCTAGCAAACCTATACATTTTTTAAAACTAGACACCCAGGGGAATTCAGGATGGGGTGACTCGTCTGCCTACCCCCAGGTTTTGTTACCCAGAATCCCTTGCAAAGCTAAGATTTTGACAAAAAAACCACATTTTCCTCACATTTCTGTGGTGGAAAGTTCTGGAATCTGCGTGTATCAACAAATTTCTAGCCACCCAGCGTTCCCCCAGGTCAACCGAAAAAAAAAGGTACCTCACTTGCGTGGGTAGGCATAGTGGCTGCGACACGAAACAGCGCAAAACGCAACGTGGTCGCACCTCAATTTCCCAGTGAAATCTTGCGCTTTTTGGACAAAGAGACTACCTTTTGTTTTTGCGCCCTAGCTCTGCCAGCACCTAGGGAAACCTAGCAAACATATACATGTTTGAAAACTAGACACCCAGGGGAATTCAGGATGGGGTGACTCGTCTGCCTACCCCCAGGTTTTGTTACCCAGAATCCCTTGCAAAGCTAATATTTTGACAAAAAAACACATTTTCCTCACATTTCTGTAGTGGAAAGGTCTGGAATCTGCATGGATCAACCAATTTCCACCCACCCAGCGTTCCCCCAGGTCTCCCGAAAAAAATGGTACCTCACTTGCATGGGTAGGCATAGTGGCTGCGACATGAAACAGCACAAAACGCAACATGGTTGCACCTCAATTTCCCAGTGAAATCTTGCGCTTTTTGGACAAAAAGACTACCTTTTGTTTTTGCGCCCTAGCTCTGCCAGCACCTAAGGAAGCCTAGCAAACCTATACATTTTTGAAAACTAGACACCCAGGGGAATTCAGGATGGGGTGACTCGTCTGCCTACCCCCAGGTTTTGTTACCCAGAATCCCTTGCAAAGCTAAGATTTTGACAAAAAAACACATTTTCCTCACATTTCTGTGGTGGAAAGTTCTGGAATCTGCGTGGATCAACACATTTCCACACACCCAGCGTTCCCCAGGTCTCCCGTAAAAAATGGTACCTCACTTGCGTGGGTAGGCATAGTGGCTGCGACATGAAACAGCGCAAAACGTAACATGGTCGCACCTCAATTTCCCAGTGAAATCTTGCACTTTTTGGACAAAAAGACTACCTTTTGTTTTTGCGCCCTAGCTCTGCCAGCACCTAGGGAAACCTAGCAAACCTATACATTTTTTAAAACTAGACACCCAGGGGAATTCAGGATGGGTTGACTCGTCTGCCTACCCCCAGGGTTTGTTACCAAGAATCCCTTGCAAAGCTAAGATTTTGACAAAAAAAACACATTTTCCTCACATTTCTGTGGTGGAAAGTTCTGGAATCTGCGTGGATCAACCAATTTCCACCCACCCAGCGTTCCCCCAGGTCTCCCGAAAAAAATGGTACCTCACTTGCGTGGGTAGGCATAGTGGCTGCGACATGAAACAGCGCAAAACGCAACATGGTCTCACCTCAATTTCCCAATGAAATCTTGCACTTTTTGGACAAAAAGACTACCTTTTGTTTTTGCGCCTTAGCTCTGCCAGCACCTAGGGAAACCTAGCAAACCTATACATTTTTGAAAACTAGACACCCAGGGGAATTCAGGATGGGGTGACTCGTCTGCCTACCCCCAGGTTTTGTTACCCAGAATCCCTTGCAAACCTAACAATTTGACAAAAAAAACACATTTTCCTCACATTTCTGTGGTGGAAAGGTCTGGAATCTGCATGGATCAACCAATTTCCACGCACCCGGCGTTCCCCCAGGTCTCCCGAAAAAAATGGTACCTCACTTGCATGGGTAGGCATAGTGGCTGCGACATGAAACAGCACAAAACGCAACATGGTTGCACCTCAATTTCCCAGTGAAATCTTGCGCTTTTTGGACAAAAAGACTACCTTTTGTTTTTGCGCCCTAGCTCTGCCAGCACCTAGGGAAGCCTAGCAAACCTATACATTTTTTAAAACTAGACACCCAGGGGAATTCAGGATGGGGTGACTCGTCTGCCTACCCCCAGGTTTTGTTACCCAGAATCCCTTGCAAAGCTAAGATTTTGACAAAAAAAACACATTTTCCTCACATTTCTGTGGTGGAAAGTTCTGGAATCTGCATGGATCAACAAATTTCCACCCACCCAGCGTTCCCCAGGTCTCCCGTAAAAAATGGTACCTCACTTGCGTGGGTAGGCATAGTGGCTGCGACATGAAACAGCGCAAAACGCAACATGGTCGCACCTCAATTTCCCAGTGAAATCTTGCACTTTTTGGACAAAAAGACTACCTTTTGTTTTTGCGCCCTAGCTCTGCCAGCACCTAGGGAAACCTAGCAAACCTATAAATTTTTTAAAACTAGACACCCAGGGGAATTCAGGATGGGGTGACTCGTCTGCCTATCCCCAGGGTTTGTTACCAAGAATCCCTTACAAAGCTAAGATTTTGACAAAAAAAACACATTTTCCTCACATTTTTGTGGTGGAAAGTTCTGGAATCTGCGTGGATCAACCAAATTCCACCCACCCAGCGTTCCCCCACGTCTCCCGAAAAAAAGGGTACCTCACTTGTGTGGGTAGGCAGAGTGGCTGCGACATGAAACAGCGCAAAACGCAACATGGTCGCACCTCAATTTCCCAGTGAAATCTTGCACTTTTTAGACAAAAAGACTATCTTTTGTTTTTGCGCCCTAGCTCTGCCAGCACCTAGGGAAACCTAGCAAACCTATACATTTTTGAAAACTAGACTTCCAGGGAAAATCAGGATAGGGTGACTCGTCTGCCTACCCCCAAGGTTTGTTACCCAGAATCCCTTGCAAACCTAAAAATTTGACAAAAAAAACACATTTTCCTCACATTTCTGTGGTGGAAAGTTCTGGAAACTGCGTGGATCAACACATTTCCACCCACCCATCGTTCCCCCAGGTCTCCCGAAAAAAATGGTACCTCACTTGCGTGGATAGGCATAGTGGCTGCAACAGGAAACGGTTCAAATCGTACGGTGGTGAATTTACAATACCCTATTGCAAAACGACCTTCATTTTTGGGAGGGGCACCAGAGTTTTGGGCCCGGGGCTCGGTAGTATTCTTTGGAAAGTACCAAACCTGAACAGTTCTGAAAACTAGACACCCGGGGGAGTCCAGGGAGGTATGGCATGCATGGGTCCCCCAATGTTTTCCTACCCAGAACTCCTTGCAAACCTTAAAATTAGGTACAAATATCACTTTTCCAAACTTTTTTGCGTGGGATCCCCGTGCCGGCAATAAATGTCCTACCACCCAGCGTTCCCCTTGTTCTCCTGAGTAAAAGGATACCTCACTTGTGTGGGTGCCCCAAAGCAGAACAGGCCAAAAATGAATTTTGAAAAAAGTAGTATTTAAGTTTTACAAATTAAACCCCCCTACCTTAGTCACAGGCCTTTGGCCCACCCACACAAGTGAGGTATCATTTTACTCGGGAGAACAAGGGGAACGCTGGGTGGTAGGACATTTGTGCCGGCAGCGAGATCCCACCCAAAAAAGTAAGGAAAAGTGGGTTTTGTAACCTAAATTTAGGGTTTGCAGGGGTTTCTGGGTAGGAAAACATTGGGGGACCCACGCATGCCATACCTCCCTGGACTCCCCCGTCTAGTTTTCAGAACTGTTTGGGTTTGGAAGTTTCCAAAGATGGCCGCCAAGCCCCGGGCCAAAAGCTCAGGTGACCCCCTCAAAAAATAAGATTGTTTTGCGAAAGGTAATTTTATGGTCTCCACAGTACGAATTGGGCCTTTTCCTGTAGCAGCGGCTATGCCTACCCACGCAAGTGAGGTACCATTTTTATCAGGAGACCTGGGGGAACGCTGGGTGGGAGGTAATTTGTGTGAGCCCAGTGATGCCATGCTTTCCCCACACAAAAAAGTGTGAAAAACAGATTTTTTTCAGCAAAAATTGAGGTTTGCAAGGGATTCTGGGTAAAGGAACGTTGGAGGATTCATGCAAGCCATACCTCCTTGGAAGCTGCCGGGTGTCTACTTTTCAGAAATGTGTGGGTTTGGTAGGTTTCCCTAGATGGCCCTCTAGCACGGGGCCAAAAACCCAGGTAACCCCTCTTGCAAAAGCTGGTGGACTTGACATTGTCACCATTGTCAAATCCACCAGCTTTTGCAAAAGGGGTTACCTGGGTTTTTGGCCCCGTGCTAGACGGCCATCTAGAAGCTGTAAAGCCACGACAAGGCACCAACCATTTTACAGGCCATTCACGCACCTTTCATACCCGATACAAACCAGACCACTGACACCATCTGGAAGAAAAGCAACACATTACAACAATCACAATAAGGGACAAGGTACACCCTACTGCAGAAAGAGAAAAAAAAAAGTACTGCACAGCCATGTAATCCGCAAGCACACACACATACTGGTTGGATTTGGCACGAGGGTGAGTGATGATTCAGTACATACAATTGTATTCGCAAGTAATTTCACAAAAAATGAAATACACTGCGTATAATTGAAAGTATGATTAACTGAACCACTGACTCACAGCTCGTGAGCTGTAAAGCCACGTCAAGGCACCAACCTCTTTACAGGCCATTCATACACCTTTCGTACGTGTGACACATTCAAAACATTCACACCGCCAGCCGCGGACCCATCACATTTCAACACTCACACCAGCAAACAGCGCCATTCAAGGGCCCATCACTTTCACACGCCCACATTTCTGACACTGCAACTACACAAAATGATGGACTGCGTGGAGTGTCACTCAACTAGCAGTATCTGCAGTGACCAACAGAAAGTAACTACTCACACACCACCAGCCGAGCGCCAGTCCACCCACACCACCATCCAAGCACCAGACCATGCACACCGCCAGCCAAACACCACTCAGCGCACACCGACCGCCAAACACAACTCCGTGCACAGACAGCCAAGTACCACTCCACACACACTGCCAGCCAAACACCACTCCACACACACCACCAGCCAAACACCACTCCATGCACAGACAGCCAAGTACCACTCCACGAACACCACCAGCCAAGCGCCACTCCACACACACCGCCAGCCAAGCACCACTCCGTGCACAGACAGCCAAGTACTACTCCACAAACACCACCAGCCAAGCGCAACTCCACACACACCGCCAGCCAAGCACCACTCCACACACACTGCCAGCCAAGCATCACTCCACACACACCACCAGCCAAACACCACTCCATGCACAGACAGCCAAGTACCACTCCACGAACACCACCAGCCAAGCGCCACTCCACACACACCGCTAGCCAAGCACCACTCTGTGCACAGACAGCCAAGTACCACTCCACGCACACCACCAGCCAAGCGCAACTCCACACACACCGCCAGCCAAGCACCAGCCGGCACACACCACAAACACATTTAGAATTCTTTTTTTGAAAATAACACTAAACAAATGGAAATACCTACAAATCAGCTAACACAAATTCTTAAAATAAAAACTTTGCACTAATGCCAATCCTTGAAACAAACTAAACATTTTTTACAGAATGCAGACCAGGCAATTCACTTTACAGCTCATTAAAACTCCCAAAACTTCTTTTGCGTGTGGTACGATTTAAAACAAGCTTACAGACACAATCCAGGCTTAGAAGGACAGTCAGGACAGTATATACGAGACTCCTTCCGCACGCCTCTTCGCCAACAGACTCTGCATCTTCTAGTCGGAAAGTCTCTTGCGGTAGTGGAAGGAATAGATTCAGGAAAGTAGCGATCTTTCAATCTAGCCACTTCCTCCACCACTCCAAATCTAGGAACACTTGCCTGCTCCACAAGTACAAGGCTGCCTATTATAGACTCCTGAAACTTAACAAAAGACATCTTCTTCTCAGGACAAGACTTCTGGTACACAACAAAAGCATTAAAGGATGTTAAGTGGAACAGATGGATAGCCAACTTCTTGTACCAAACGTAAGCCTTTCGAAGAGCAGCTATGCTATGCTATGCTAGGAACATTTATAATGCGCGCAGCTGCTCCAGCAAAGGAGCGTCCCGGCGCAAGACAAGGTAGAGCACAGCAACGCTAAAAGCAGACCCGCAAAAGGGATGACTGGAGGGAGAGGGTCTAAAACAGAAGAGTTTTAATGGCTTTACGGAACAGCAGAAGGTCCTCCAACTGGCGGACCTCAACCGGTAGGGAGTTCCAAGTGGCCGCAGCCCTCACACGAAAAGAGCGACCACCGGCCTGGGAAAGTTTAAACCGGGGAACCACGGCAAGCGCCTGGCCGGCAGATCTGAGGAAACGTGACGGAACATAGGAGAGCAGAAGGTTGGTAAGGATCGGGGGGGAAAAACCTTTCAAGATTTTAAAGGCCAAATATAACACCTTAAAATGAATTGTCATTTTGACCGGCAGCCAATGCAAGGAGTGTAGAGTGTTAGAGACGGGGCAAAACCTGGGCAAGCCAACTATCGCTCTAGCTGCGGCATTTTGGACGCGCTGCAGGCGGGCGATATCAGCCTGATTAGCCCCCACCAGGAGAGAACTAGCGTAGTCAAGCCGGGACAACACCGTCGCCTGAATCACCAGCTGCCTGGTTGGGGCGTCAAAAAATTTGAGGACCGGTCTTAGTCCCCGAAGGACACCAAAGCAGCAGGCCGCAGTTCTCTTTGTGTGGCCAGCAACATTAAGGGAGGGATCAAGCCATACTCCCAGGTTTCTCACTTCAGCGACCGGGGTGGGAAGTGGCCCCAATTCAGGAGGCCACCACCTGTCCCCCCAAAGCTCCGCTCTCTTCCCGACAATCATGATTTCAGTTTTCTTTGCTTTGAGTTGGAGACAGTTGGCCGTCATCCAACTGGCCACTGCCCTCATTCCACTCTGAAACCTAGGGGCATCCTGTTCCGCATCCCCGCTGATAGTAACCGCTAGCTGAGTATCATCGGCATATGAGACCATGGTCATGCCCCACTGCTTAACGACCTCAGCCAGCGGTCTCACGTAAAGATTGAATAACGTGGGACTCAGCGAGGATCCCTGCGGAACCCCCATGGCCAGAGGATGGAATTTGAATTGATGAGGGGGAATGGCCACGCAAAAGGAACGATTGTCAAGAAAGGAGCGGAACCACTGCAGAGCAAGCCCACCTATGCCGATCTCCTCAAGGCGGTGTAGCAAAATGCGGTGAGAGACGGTGTCAAAGGCGGCGCTGAGATCTAAAAGTACAAGCGCCGCCGTTTGACCGCCATCCAACACCATACGCAAGTGCTCCACCATGGCAAGGAGGGCTGTCTCCGTGCTGTGACCCGCACGGAAACCATTCTGCGTGGGGTCCCGGACCTTTGCCCGAGTAAGATGTTCAGAGAGGGCCAGATTAACGTGAGCCTCCACAACCTTCGCCGGCCAGGGAAGCAATGAAATAGGGCGGTAGTTCTCAGGTTTTGATGGATCCAACGAAGACTTTTTCAGGATCGGTGAGACCACCGCCTGCTTCCATTTAGTTGGGACCAAGCCCGAGGCCAGCGAAAGGTTGATCAGGGAACACACCGTAGCGCGTCCCAGGAAAAGATCGATCTCTGAACAGGGCAGGTCTTAGGGGGTCCGAAGGAGAACCTGATTTAATTTGCTGAGCCAGTTTATTAAACCCGTCAGATGAAAGTGGGGGAAGAGAACGCATGATGGTAAGATCTTGAATGCAGTCCAGAGCTCCTGGTGCTGGCCCAGTGCTAGGAAAGGCCTGGTAAATAACCTGGACCTTCTCTAGAAAGAACGATGCCAGGGCCTCGCAATGAGAAGAGGTACTGGCTGCCAAGGAAGAGGTCCGTTTCACCAAAAGGTCTTTGAGTACTTTAAAAATGGTTTTGGACGGGTTAGGGCTGTTACGGAATTCCAAGGAATAGAACGCCGCGCGAGCTCGGCAGATAGCTCGATGATAGAGCTTAACGGAGGCCAAGTATACAGCCTTCTTAGACCTTCCGCCATGCTCTTTCCGCCCGTCTGCAAGTACCCTTCAGAGCACGTAAGGCACCATCATACCAGGGACTCGACTCTCTGGAGCTCAACTTGCTCAGAGTAATATAAATCAGAGAGTCAAGCGCCCTGGTAATCCACCGGCAGAACTGGTCATAGCCCATTTCCACATTGTCTAGAGGGCCTAGCGGCTCCTCCCCCAAAATACGGTGCAAATCCTCCAGCCTGAGTTTGTTCCAGTGCCGCCTGGGCACCAGTCTGGCAGGTGGTACAGACGGGATTTCAGGCAGAGGGTACCGAATGGACACAAGAAAGTGATCCGTTCACCCTAATGGGGAGATAGACAAGATGTTAGCCTCACCTAGATTAGTGAAAAAGGGATCCAATATATGACCCCCTACATGAGTGGGCTGTGAAACCAGTTGAGTTAACTGGAGGGCCTCTAGGTCAGCTAAAATACTGCTGACGGCCGGGCTGTTATGGTTATCGAAGTGAAGATTCAAATCTCCCAAGATGGAAAAGTTGGCACAACCCATAGCCAGCGCGCTAACAGCGTCTGGGAAAGCTTCTCTGAACTTCACCTCGCTACCGGAGGTCGATAAACAACCATCCCAGAAAACGAAAACTGGGGGCTGATTAAGATCTTAAAGGAGGCACTTTCACAGCCAGCGATGGTAAGGCCATTCCAGGTGCAGGTGAAACTGGACCTAACTACGAGGGTGATGCCGCCACCTCTCGTAGGCCGGTTAAGAGTATAGATGGAATAATCAGGGGGACAGGCCAGATTGGTAATGGCCACATCCGCCTCCTGAAGCCACGTTTCCGTAATGGCAAATATATCGGGGGACTCTTCCCTGATGAGGTCATAAATGGCTTGATGGTGCTTCACCAGGGACCTGGCATTTAGACACCACACCCGTAGCGTACGCGTGGAGCATTGACTCCGAGGGGCAGATGTATCGTCCCTCTGGCGGACGGGCACGGGGGAATCCAGCACCCATCTGTTGCAGGCGCAATGGTAGGGGCCGCATAGCGGATGAAATGGTGCCAGATCGCACTTCGGGATGGTCCGCCCAATAGCCCATAGGGTCTCTCTAGAATAGGTAGGCATCACTATGCCAATGGATGGGCTTGGCCCAGGAAAGAGGCCCGCTGCGCACCACGCGTCCTTAGCGCGGACGGGCGCAGACGGGCAGGACTCTGGCACGACTCCGGCAACGCGACAGCGCCCTCACTGCGCGTCCCCGCTGCGCGGGGAGAGCGACATTAAGCAGGCGTCCCGTGATGCTGCCAGAGCGCTAGAACGCTCCAAATGCCGCCGAAGGGTTGAGTCCCCACCCAAGATGGCATCCACCAAACACCAGCCCCGGGACCCGGATCCGCCCAAATAGCGGTGAGTTTAACAGATTATGTGTAGTAAGGGGTCTCCCCTTAAAAACAGGGTAAAAGCACAACAAAAGTTCAAAGCCAAATACAAAACGAGGGATTTTTAAAATAACACGAAAACGCAGCAGCAATCCTCGCAGCCGCGGTGGTACCTTGTCAAGGCTACCAGGAATAAGGTTCCAACCTCTAATCTACTCTGTCAACACCACCCATGAACTTATTGTAAGCTAATATGCACACAGGTTTGCGCACTTCAGCACCCTGACCCCAAACAGGCACAGGTTCTGTACTTTCATCGTGGATAGTAGTCAGCATGTACACATCTCTCTTGTCTGAAAACTTCACAGCTAGAAGCTCCCCACATCGCAATGCCATAGACTGTCCCCGCACAAGCCTTTTGCAGACAAGTTCCTTTGGGAAACCTTTACGGTTACTGCGCATTGTGCCTCAAGCAACAGTGCCCACTTTGGCCAACTCCTTGAACAACCGCACACCAGTGTAGAAGTTATCTACATATAAATGATGGCCTTTGTTAAATAATCCTCTACCTAGTTCCCACACAATTTTCTCAGTCACTCCAAAAGTAGAAGGACAACCAGGAGGGTTAATGCTGGACTCCTTACCAGTGTACACCCTGAAATTGTAGACATATCCAGTCTCACTGTCACACAGCATATACAGTTTGATTCCATAGCGTGCCCTCTTAACTAGGAATGTATTGCCTAAAAAACAAGCAGCCCTTGAACAACAGCAAAGACTCATCCACTGCAATTTCTTTACCAGGGACAAAGTTCTCAGAAAAACGATCAACAAAGTGATCAAGGACAGGCCGAATTTTAAACAAACGGTCACAATCAGGGTTATCGCGTGACAACGCTAAATTATTATCAACAAAATGCATCATCCGAAGAAGAAGCATATACCGATCACGACTTATGACTGCTGGAAATATAGCTGTTGCCATCAAGGGACTAGTGGACCAATATGAAGTCATTGATGGCTTCCTTAGCAAGCCCATCAAAAAAGTTAATCCCAAAAACTTCTTCATCTCGTCAACATTTGTGGGAGTCCACCGGATTGCTCTAGAATATGGCTTAAGTCTGGCACTGTTGGCCCTCAAAAATTGTTCTGCATACAAATTGGTTTGCTCAACAATCTCTTGCAAAAACACATCGTCAAAAAACAACTGAAAAAAATGTATTGGCAGAAAATTCTCTGTATTCACTCTACACCCAGGAACACCAGTGAACTCTGGCAATGCCGGCTGCACCAAGCCAGGGGGAACCCAGAGGCCATCCCTATCAATGGGGGGAGCAGCCACCCCAGCCTGCAGCCCAGAAGCCTCTTGCTGCTGTTCACCAACGGGAAGCCCAACAGCCACAGATACTTCTGGCTGCACAACACCAACGCCAACACCAAAGACATAGCATCCCCAGAGGGCTCTTCCTGCACTACACCAACGGGAAGCCCAGCAGCCTGAGATGCTTCTTGCTGCACTACACCACCGGGAAACCAAGCAGGCCCAGATGCCTCTTGCCGCTCTGCAACAATGGGAAGCCTAACAGCCACAGATACTTCTGGCTGCACAACACCAACAGAAGACATAGCATCCACAGAGGGCTCTTCCTGCACTATACCAACGGGAAGCCCAGCAGCCTTAGATGCTTCTTGCTGCACTACACCACCGGGAAACCAAGCAGGCCCAGATGCCTCTTGCCGCTCTACACCAATGGGAAGCCTAACAGCCCCAGATGCCTCTTACTGCACTACACCAGCAGGAAGTCGAAAAGCACCAGATGCCTCTTTGCGCACCACAGCAATGTGAAGCCTTTTCGGCGCAGGCTCCAGCCCACATGCCTCTTGCCGACGTAAAAAGAAAGGAAACCTTGCGGCCCTAGGCAGCAGCACAGGTGCCTCTTGGCCCACTACCGGCACCTCAATGTCCTCTTCTAACATAGGCCCTTCATCAGCACTAGAAGAAGATTCATCATCCGATGATGATGATTCCATGCAAAGAGAAAACTCACTGCCTGAATCTTCTGCCCCTACCTGGGAGTCCGAATCGGACTCAGTCTCTGAACCATGGTCAGAGGAAGACTCAAAAAGCAAACCAAGAACCTGCTGAGCAGTAATCCTGTGACTAGCCATTATCCTTACAAAGCAAGAAGACTGCGCACACAAGTGAACAACAACCTACACTGTGCAAAGTAAGAAGTAAGCAAGGTAAAGCTTTCACAAAAAGATAAATACAATCTAAAACAATTTCACTCTTACCAAATATAGCTACACTCACCAGCACCTACTCTGCTGAGACACAGCAAAAAGAAATGATATCCCACTAGAAAGATAAAAAGAAATTACAGATTAGAAAACAAAGTGCACATCAAACACTAATGCTGAAAAAAAAAGAGCCACACAAACTGCTAGAAGTACCACCTTTCTCAAAAAGACAAACATCAAGGGAAAGTAGTACAAAATACATTCACTTACCAAGCACAAGCAACTACACAAGCTGCAAACAGACACGCAACCTACAACAATCCAAACAGCAAAAGCCTGGAACAAGACAAAAATAGAGAAGAAAAAATAATTACTACCACATTTCACAAACAATATAACAATTAAAACAACAACACACAAATTTGCCCCCCAAATTTAAATTCGGCCAGATGGGCCATCAAATAGGGCTTAGACCAATTGGGATTAGATGAGGTTTAACATCAAGACACTGGTTAATTTTTTGAATTTTTTTTACTGCCTGACCCCTTTGGTGCCAGTCAGTCTTTTGCTCCTACCAGTACCCCCATCACACAGGGGCAGTAAGGACATTCATACACCTTTTGTACATGTGACACATACAAAACATTCACACCGCCAGCCGCCAGCGCCATTCAAGGGCCATCACTTTCACACGCACACATATCTGACACAGTAACTTCAGAAAATGATGGACTGCGTAAAGTGTCACTCAACTAGCAGTGTGTGTAGTGACCAACAGAAAGTAACTACTCACACACCGCCAGCCGAGTGCCAGTCCACCCACACCACCATCCAAGCACCAGACCATGCACACCGCCAGCCAAACACCACTCAGCGCACACCGACAGCCAAGTAGCACTCCACGCACAGCATACAGCCAAGTGCCACTCCACACACACCGCCAGCCAAGCACCACTCCGTGCACAGACAGCCAAGTACCACTCCACGCACACCGCCAGCCAAGCACCACTCCGTGCACAGACAGCAAAGTAGCACTCCACGCACACCACCACCCAAGCGCCACTCCACACACACCGCCAGCCAAGCAGCACTCCGTGCACATACAGCAAATGACCACTCCACACACACCACCAGCCAAGCGCAACTCCACACACACCACCAGCCAAGCACCACTCCGTGCATAGATAGCCAAGTACCCCTCCACGCACACCGCCAGCCAAACACCACTCAGCGCACACCGACAGCCAAGTACCACTCCACACACACCGCCAGCAAAGCACCACTCCACGCACACCGCAAGCCAAGCGCCACTCACTGCCAGCCAAGCACCGCTCCACGCACACCATCCAGCCAAGTATCACTCCACACACACCGCCAGCCAAACACCACTCCACACACACCGCCAGCCAAGCAGTACTCTGTGCACAGACAGCAAATTACCACTCCACACACACCACCAGCCAAGCGCCACTCCACACACACCGCCAGCCAAGCACCACTCCGTGCACAGACAGCAAAGTAGCACTCCATGCACACCACCAGCCAAGCGCCACTCCACAAACACCACCAGCCAAGCACCACTCCGTGCACAGACAGCCAAGTACCACTCCACACACACCACCAGCCAAGCGCCACTCCACACACACCGCCAGCCAAGCACCACTCCGTGCATAGATAGCCAAGTACCCCTCCACGCACACCGCCAGCCAAACACCACTCAGCGCACACTGAAAGCCAAGTACCACTCCACACACACCGCCAGCCAAGCACCACTCCACGCACACTGCAAGCCAAGCGCCACTCACCGCCAGCCAAGCACCGCTCAACGCACACCATCCAGCCAAGTACCACTCCACACACACCGCCAGCCAAACACCACTCCACACACACCACCAGCCAAACACCACTCCGTGCACAGACAACCAAGTATCACTCCACGCACACCACCAGCCAAGTGTCACTCCACACACACCGCCAGCCAAGCAGCACTCCGTGCACAGACAGCAAAGTAGCACTCCACGCACACCACCAGCCAAGCGCCACTCCACACACACCGCCAGCCAAGCACCACTCCGTGCACAGACAGCCAAGTACCACTCCACACACACCACCAGCCAAGCGCCACTCCACACACACCGCCAGCCAAGCACCACTCCGTGCATAGATAGCCAAGTACCCCTCCACGCACACGTCAGCCAAACACCACTCAGTGCACACCGACAGCCAAGTACCACTCCACACACACCGCCAGCCAAGCACCACTCCACGCACACCGCAAGCCAAGCGCCACTCACCGCCAGCCAAGCACCGCTCCACGCACACCATCCAGCCAAGTACCACTCCACACACACCGCCAGCCAAACACCACTCCACACACACCACCAGCCAAACACCACTCCGTGCACAGACAACCAAGTACCACTCCACGCCACCCATCCAGCCAAGCACCACTCCACACACACCGCCAGCAAAGCAGCACTCCGTGCACAGACAGCCAAGTACCACTGCACGCACACCATCCAGCCAAGCGCCACTCCACACACACCGCCAGCCAAGCACTACTCCTTGCCCAAGGGGTCGCTTTCTAAAAACTAAATTTAAATTCCCTGGTGCTAGTGGGCATTTTCTGCCCCCCCCCCCCGGGGGGCAAAACGGCAAAAAACGGGCAGATTTGCCCCCAGGGTGGACAGAAAAACAAAAACACAATCATGGCCACCTGGAAGTGACCCTTACCCAAGGGGTCGATTCCCAAAACAAACACATTGCCCCAACAAAAATCCCTGGTGCTAGTGGGAAATTTCTGCCACCCCTGGGGGCAAAACGGCCGAAAAACTGGCCGATTTACCCCCAGGGGGGGCAGAAAAACAAAAAGTTAAGTGTGAGGCCACCTGGAAGCAACCCTTGCCCAAGGGATCGCTTCCTAAAAGCTAAAAACAAAATCCCTGGTGCTAGTGGAGCAAAACGGCAAAAAAAAACAGGCCGATTTGCCCCCAGGGGGGGACAGAAAAACGTAAACAAAAAACATGTCCGCCATCTTGGCTCTAAAAAACAACCCTAGTGCTAGTGGGGAATTTCTGCCACCCCTGGGGGCAAAACGGCCGAAAAAACGGGCCGATTTGCCCCCAGGGGGGGCAGAAAATCGAAAATGTTATGGCTGCCCACCTGGAAGCTACCCTTGCCCAAGGGGTCGCTTCCAAAAAGCTAAATAAACAATCCCTGCTGCTAGTGGGGGCATTTCCGCCGCATGATCGCGACGCTGTGCGCGATCGTGAGGCAGAAATGCCCTGCAAAGAGACATCAGGGGAGAGGAAAATCTCTTTCCTCTCCCCTGATGCCTCTTCGCTGCCCCAAACGCCCGCCGGAACCCAGAAACTCACCTTTCCTCCAAGCGCGCAGGAAGCAAATGGCTTCCCGAGCGCTGGGAATCCCTGATGATGTCAGCGCGCGCTGTGCGCGCTGACGTCATCAGGGATTTCCATGGGGGGAGGGCGGGGGCGACAGCGGAAGCTCTTCCGCTGCCGCCCCCAGCAAAACAACGAAGATCGGAGACCCTCGGGGGGAGCGCCAGCGCTACCCCCGAGGGTGGGGCTGATGACGAGCTGGCCTTGTCATCCGCGCACGACCGGTGCACGCCATGACGAGCCCTTAGCCATTAGCCCCGAAGGGGTTAACCAAGTCTAAGAGTTAGCGCTGGCCTCTTCACTCATGTCTCCTTCCCCTCTGGCGAGTATGTTCTCGGATGTCACTTATTTAAGAAAAGCCAGGCATAGGGCTGTATGTTGTCCCAACAGTACCATCCAGCTACAGGTGTACAGTATTACCTGTATGCGCGCAGTCCTTGTCCGTTTCACGGTATAGAAAGGCTGCCAGCTCGCATCTTCCGCTGTCCTCACCGCCGTGTTCCACAATTGTAAACCACTACCGCATGGTTCAGGTAACGATCGCGCACACCTCGCTCCTCTTAACCACCGGCGACTCAACTTGTCACAGCGAGGACAGCGGCATGCTCGGAGCTAGTTACTTATTCTTTTTGAGCGCCCACAGGGATCTGCAAAAGGTTTGTTCTGCAGGGGTCACTCCGAGCAATCTCGGTAGCTGGGCACAGCCATCTTGGCTCAGTGACCGGGTGATTTCTGTCCTGATGCTACAGTGCAAACCTGTGGTGGCTAGAAGTCATAATTATTTTTCTGTGTTTTTTTAAATGCGCTGAATAAAAGAAAAACTGCGAAAAATATATCAACTAGAATCTAACTGTGCAAACCTCGTGACTAGAACAATAATTCCAGGTTCAAAATCTGAAAATAGAAACTAAACAAAATTGTCTCAGACACAAACCGGAGATGTTGCAATTTTCAGTGGATTCTCTGCTCTAGAGTCTCATATTCTCTCAAGAGAAATGAACACATGGAGCATTGGAGCCAATCACAGGGTAAAGTATGTTCACTGTCAATCTAAACATTCAAAAAATTCATGAAGCTCTGAAGTATCTTCACACCAAAACACCATGAACTAGGACTTGGTTAATGCCTTCTGTTGACAGATAAAACTCAAAGAGATTTCTGTTAAACTGACAATGGCCTTGATCGTTTCCTGCATTCACAATAATTACAAGACACACTTTTGGAGTTTTCTGACAGTCATGCAATTCTAGTAGTACTCCTCTATTATTCTTAGGCAGGCAAGTCATTTAAGCATGGCACACATCTGCATTTGCATACTTAATGTGTTTTTCTACAAAGGAAAAACATTTTTCTTTATGAGAATCTTATCTGTCTCTGTAATACAATGTTGTATTCTCTTCCCAGTTCTCATTTGAAATCGCAGCTATTCAAATTCATTATGTAGTAAATATGCATTTTTTTCAGGATAGGGTAGACATAGGAAATCATACTGAATGCCAACAGACTTATCCGTCTGTCTTCGAAGATTTTTCTAAGAAGGTTGCAAAGCGTCTCGCTTGACTCACTTTGTAATTGTCACCTGCAATACTACTCTCCATCTACCCACACAATACGAAGACCACCATCTAGAATGTTTTTTCTGTAACATTCTTTCTATTTGGTGTTTCTTCTTGAAATGCTATTTCAATGGAATATATAGAAATATGTTAAGAAATACAGATAGATTAAACACATGAAGAGCTGTGTACATTCAGAGTAACTCAAAAAGCTTTCCATACTGGCCTTCTATCCTACCTAAAGTAAGAATTTCACTCTATAGGCGGTAACATGATTATCAGAAGAGAAACTTAATTTTGCAATTCTTCATATACAAAAAAAGTATCTTAAAGTTAAGGAAAGCATTCTCAGGCCCATCCCCTGATTGGTCGAATCGTATCCTAGAACTCATCAGAGTTAGTATAGATCTTTTCAAATTCAATAAATATTGTACCAACTTACAACTTTAGAATACACAGCCCGTATTGATTCCATGCTACTTCTAATGCATTAGGGGCCATATTTGTCATTCTTTAATGCAGCACAATGTAGCAATACACTTGTTGTGCTACACTTCATCAAATGAAGATGGCAGGACTGTGTCATATTTATCAACATATGGCTCATTACTGCTCTCTCCCTGCGGCAGCACACTATGTGCTCCCTAGTACTACCGCAGACACCCTTTCCCCATAGTGCAAGGCAGCCTGCGCTGCAGGCAGGATTGTTCTTGTCCTCGGAGGAACACCATCCTGCACAAAACCAATCCTTAGAGGCATTTTCCTCTGCCTATGTTTGCTGCACAGCACCCTTAGAAAGTTTCTGACTGACTGACTGACTGACTATTTATTACACTATTGCCGAGGCGTCTTGGCGCTGAGATGTGTGCGTATCGTGCAGCATTAACAGATCTAGGTCTTTGCAAAAAGCCAGGTTTTCAACGTTTCTCTGAATAGAATCCTGCTAGGTTGTTGTTGCATCTGTATTGGGAGGGAGTTCCAGAGCTTAGCCACTTGCAAAGAAAAGCCCTTTCCTCCCCGTCTGAATCTTCTTATCTTGTGGAGAAATACCAACCCCATATTTGTGGACCTAAGATAACGTAGTGGCATGTACCGAGGAGAAGGAGCTTGAGATTCGCTCCTCTTCCTCCATACAGAGCTTTATACACCAAACAGAGGGCCTTAAAGTCTACTCGTCATCGACCTGGAAGTCAATATAGCTGCTTTATGCCATCGGACATCGGATGATGTTTGGGTAGGTCCAACAATATCCGAGCTGCCGCATTCTGTAGTGACTGAAGCTTGGAGAACAACCGTGTGCCAGCTTCCAAGTATAGAGCTTTACAATAGTCTACTCTCGACAGAACTAATGCTCCTACCACCATTTTCCTTAGTGAGAAAGGAATGAAAGGAAGAATTTTGCATAGGACCTTCATCGCAAAAAAGTAAGCCGAAGTGACTTGGTTAATTGGTGAGGCAAGCATTAAGTCTTTATCGATCAGGAAGCCTAAGTTCCTGGCCTTGGACACAGGGACAGGACATGTGCCAGCTTTGAGCGGCTATCATAGTTGTTTCCATACTGAGGGTTTCTAACCAAAATCAACAACCTCAGTTTTTTCTGTGTTAAGCCTCATAAATTTAGAATTCATCCATGCCATCAGTACCGTAAGGCAGTTGCGGATTCGTTTAGCCTTTATAACCACACTTTGTGTGACTGACACCACGAGCTGGGTGTCATCCATGTACAACACTAGCAACAGGTCATGATCTTGTATTAGTCTATCTAGTGGTGCGATGTACAGATTAAACATTGTTGGGGACAAGGCTGATCTTTGAGGAACCCCACATGGGAGGTAGAACTCTCCTAACAGAAGACCATCCCAGTGAATTAGTTGCTCCCTAGAGGTCAGGAAGGATGTAAGTAAAGTTAGAGCCTTATCCTTAATGCCCACTGCTTTCATTTGCCGCAATAGTACCGCATGGTTTGCGGTGTCAAATGCTGCAGTTAGAGCTAGCAGGATGAGAACAGCCCTACCCCCTCCATCCATCACCTTGCGGATCTCTTCTGTTGCCATAATCAAGACTGACCCCATAGAGTACTGAGATCTGAAGCCATGCTGGGTGGAGTCAAATATGTTGTTATTGTCCAAGTACTCCATCAATTCCAAATTCATGTCTTTCTTCAAAATTTTAGAGGGCAAAGGGAGGTAGGATATAGTGCGATAAAGTGTGGCCTCCTGGGGATCAAGTGTGTCTTTCTTTAGGATAGGTTTAATACAGGACTTTTTCCAAAGCTGTAGAAAGACCCCTGAACTCGTGATCTCATTTAGTATGGGAATCATGGACACAGTGACCTCCTCCGGAGCCAGATGTAAGATGTAAGGGGGCAGGGGTCTAGGGGGAACCGGACTTAATTTGTAACAACAGGTCAGCAACCTGTTTTTCCCCTAGCACTGAGAACTGTGATAGGCTAGACTGAGTTGGAGTGTCCCCCAGCAACTCTTCACAGTTCTCTCCAGTAGTATCTGCTGTGTTCAAAAGTGCATTGTAGACTATCTGAACTTTACACTGAAAGAAAGTAGCCATTTTGTCCACAAAGTTTTGATCAGGCACAAATACAGTGTCTCGCGGGCCTTTTGATAATGCAGACACAGTTTTAAATAGTTCCTTGGAGGAATTAGTGGCCTCTGGGATTTCATTGGTAAAATATACAGTTTTCGCCTGTTTTATAGCAGTCTTGCATTCCTCTCAGGCATTAGTTCCCAAACTGTGTAACGCGGCACCCCAGTGCACCGTTAGGAGTAGCTAGGAGCGTTGCACATGTTGTGGGAAAAAGCTTGTAATCATGTTGCGAGAATGCATCTGAGCAATTAAAAAATGATGCGTTGTTTGCCTGAAGACAGCAAGTGAAGCTTATTCAAATGACACCCAGCTGCAGCGCAACACACAGGGAAGTTACAAATGCCACCTGTATAATCTAGAATCATTGTTTGGCCCAAGAGCCCACGGCCACCATATGCGGGTGCCTACTTTCACGAAGCCTCTGCATATGGCCGCCATACACAGCAATGTCTGTTGAGCGTTATTGGTGCTGGTGTTCTGCTGCGCCTCTGGGGACCCTCTTCGCAAGTTAAAAGTAGGTAACAGGTTGGTTGGACACTAGAATACTACTTGCTTTAAGTTTAACTGTAAAGAAGGGGATCATGACAAACTCGTGACTCCCAAGCCTGTTTATTATTTATATGCAGGCTGCTATTACTGCACTTTTTTCGTGTGAAGAAATGCCGTGCCAGAATTTACAAGCCAGTGCATTCTGAGTGCTCTGCCATGGTTATTTTTGCTTTATTGTTTGATTAATTACAACTGCACAATTGCCTTCTTTTCACGATTGTCGAGTTAAAAAACAATGAAACAAAGTGTATTTCTGCTCACATTGAAATATAAACAGAGAAGTACCTGGACTTCAAGGATTGCATGAGTTAAATATCCTGGTGATTCTGAAACTGACTTTATTCTCCATTGTGGCCCAAAACTCTGTAATTCCCGATAATTGAGCTGGTGCTAACGGCCAGAGTTGGTAACCCTGGGCCTGCAGCTTTTAGTCAGATATATAAAAAATGGCAGGTCACCTCTGTAGAGACACAGGCATTTCTTTAAACACGTTTACTCCTCCGTGAATATTCACCTATTAATTATTTAATCATTACATTCTTCCCTTCATACACATACAAAAAAATGTGTATGGATATAAAAACTTCAACCGCTTTTGAAATTCATATGTTTACATTTTAATCAATGATACCAAATATTTCAGATAGAACAATGCTAAAATCTGAATAAGCACTGCCGACTAAAAGACTAGCATGGTTGTTAATAGGTAAAAATTATTGATTTCTAGGATCATTTTACGTTAAAAAAAATAAGAGGGCGCAGCTGTTACAAATCTATTAACTATGACTGTGCTCTCAGATCACCCCAGCTGTTTTGAGTTGAAGCTGTGGCTATGCATTATTATATGCTATTTTATATAGCGCGGACATGGCCGTAGGTATCAGAGAGCTTTACTAAAGTAGCATGATGCAAGGGTACAGCAAGTTACTGTTACAATAATTATGTTCAGACATTGTCGCTGCTGGAAAGGTGAACAGCCTCAAACACGCCTGTTGCTTTCCTCTTGGGCCAAATAAGGCCTCTCTAATTGTATTGTAATTGCATGGCTATAGTGCTTACTACCTCGGACAAGACATCACAGCGCTGATATGCAAGTGTAGCTCAGACTGCAGCAACCTGGGTGTCGGAGAGGCTGTTAATTCATCCTAGACTGGGTCACCTATGTTTTATTTATGGGAAGTGGAGTGCAACAGTGGAATGAGAGAAATACAGAAAACTAAAAGTGACAGCAAGACTTTCAGTCTGAGAAAACAAGGACAAGCCCCGTAGATGGAAGATGGAATACATGGGGTAAAATAAAGTGTGAAAGATTCAAAGAGGTAGAGAAGGAAATCAGGACATAAAGTCAGAGAGGGGGGAGAAAAAGACTGTCTGAAGAGGAAAGGTTTCGACAAGAGGCGGAGAAACGAAAAGGATGATGGAATAGAAGACGCTTTAGCTTTTTCATAACTGAAAGTTTCATCATTAACTGACCATAAACAGAATGCAAGCTTCCTTTTTGGTGGTTAAAAAAGGTTAAGTCATGTAAACGTATTTGGCAATTAATATTGTATCGTTTTTCACTTAAACAATTAAAGTTCCTAATAAATGACTGTTACATTTTAATTTTGTTACAAATATGATTATAATACCTTCATCAGCTTCATCCCAAATAATTTCAGGGAGAAAACGGGAAGTACTCACGAGGTCAGGCTTACATACCCCCAGCAATAAAATAAAAAGTGACATAATGGGAGCCACGGCCAACTGCCAATTAGGTCAAGGGTGCCACAGGTCAAAAAAGTTTGGGAACCACTGCTCTAAGGTTCAATTACAGTCCTTTATGTGTTCCATGCTGTAGTCAGATCTCCAAATATGTTCCTTACGCCTGCATTTAACTTTGATTTGTCTAAGCTCAGCTGAATACCAGAGTGACTTAGCTTGCTCTCTCCTGGGGTGCTTAGACACTACTGAAGCCATCCTATTTACTGAGTGACTGAGCCAGTTTTAAAAGTTTATAGCTGCTGCGTTGGAGTCTGGTACAGCTGAAGGTCTCCTTGCCAAAGCTGTGATCAGGTAATTTCCTTGTATTAGAGGAAACAACAAGGAGTGAACCTCTATCGGGATGGTGTACAATGGGGACCCATTCATAGGTTTACTTGTCTTGGTAAATCTGGGAATGTGCCAAAATGCAGCGGCGGATACATGGGAAAACACATGTTCAACCCATGCAAATACTTCCTGCAGCTGAATAATGCACGGCAGCAATTTGCTCTGCCTCACATTTCTGCAGATTTACCAAGCCTATCAGGGCGACACACGGTGGCTTTGCGCGGCTTGGTAAATCTGACTTAAGGATTTTGTTGCCCTTGTGGCACTTTGCGTAATCAAAGGACAGTGCAATCCTTTGATAAATTTGGGGCAAGGTTTTTAACTATTGCTAATTATTTTTTACAGCAGCAGGTTAAACACCAACAGCCGGAGTGTCCAAAACAGGACAGGATCAGGATAGCCAATAACATGGCAGCCTTGAAGATTAGCACTTGACTTTGTAAATTAGTTTCATTTAGATTCATTCAACGTACATTTAGTCACAAAAATATGCCATGGATATTACTATTTAATCATGAAAATATATCATGGATCCTACTTTCCAAGACTAAATTAGGTGTTCCTAACAAAGATGATGTTGATGTGTGGTGAACCTCGCTGTCTCTACAACATTACCCATAAAAATGTTGCAGTTTCCCCACCTGTTTTCTGAACCTGTTTTCGTTGGCCTTTAGGACTCTGGGCACTTTACCACTGCTTACCAGTGCTAATGTGCTTGTGTTCTCTCCTTTAAACATGGTAATATTGTCTTATCTCACATTGGCACATTTCATTTGCTTGTAAGTCCCTAATAAAGCAGTATTACATGTGCCCAGGCTTGCAAATTAAATGCTACTTGTGGACCTACACCACTTATTGTGCCACCCAATTAAGTTGCCCTTTTAAACAGGGCTCAGATCTGCTATTTGCCTAAACCTGTCTTTTCAATACATGTGTCAGCACTAGGGTAGGTAAAAGACTAGACTAATGAAAATTACGGGTTGACTATGCACACGTTACTTTAAACAATTATTGCTTAAGATCACAATATTTTATCGATCTGTGTGGCTGCACCTGACTGTGCTTACCTCACGCACCCGTGCAAACAAATCAAAGAGGCCTGCAGCCAAAATGCCTGATGGACACTGGTGCACACAACATCAAGTGATATACATCACATAACACATGAACACATGATTTTCAATACATTTCTCTCAACATTATTTAATCAAAATTATTTAGAATTAGATCATGAAGGAATTTGTTGGGTTTTCCAATAATGAGTATTACATGCAAATCAATTCTTGAACTAATGCAGTCTAAATGCTAACACATCGTGCTAAAACAATGTCATTCAACAAAAATTCTCATTATTGGAATACCGAAAGAATTCCTTCATGATCTAATACTCAATAATTTCGATTATATAATGTTGAGAGAAATGTATTGAAAATCATGTGTTCAAGTGTTATGTGATGTATATCACTTGATGTTGTGAGCCCTAGGGTAGGACCAAACAGCCCATAGGAGAGGGTGCAGTGTATATGACAGGTTGAAGATGTATTTCTAGAATTTATACATCCTGGTAGCGAAAAGCTCCTAAACTCATTTTCACAATTGTAAGTCCTACCTCTCCCACAGTATAACATTGAGTTACATTTTCACACTTAATAAGTGCCAATGTTCCTTTGGGAGCAGGTAAAAATGTCATGTTTGGTGTCTGCGGAAGTGTAACTTGAAAGTCTTTTTTAATTGTAACGTCTGTTTTTAAGTCACAATTCTGAAAATTGCACCTTTAGAAAGTTGTGCAATCAACAATACAAATGTCCATACTGACTTTCATTCAAAACTTATACTTTAATCCATGATCGCACAATCAAATTGATATAATCATAATTTATTTTGATGCCTATTCATAAAGACACTTTTTTATAACAGATTACAAAAATGTTCAATCATTTCCACATATAATCAAATCATTAATCATACACAGCACATACATAACACAATTGACATGTAACTAACACACAAATGTACCCGATGTACCACAACATTACACATTACAAGACAAATCAATATCATTCTATTTGTATCAAAATCAAATGTAAAATGTCCTGAATTTTCTAAGCCTAACTGAGACCTCGATAGTACATCATACTTTTAGTGTTCCTCAGTTTGAACTTAAAAAACAGTGTAACAATGTTGGCTCAGAAAAGTACTTCTATTGCTATCTTTTAATCAGTTGTCCCACTGAGCCTCATTATTTCTTATTTCAAGTACACTTGATTTTTGGAATATGGTTGACGCGTTTTAAACCATTCTACATTTTTGTGGTTCTCTTCAGGACAGAACAAATGAGCAAACATTCTTCTATTGCTCCTGAATGTTCCAGAAAGGACCTCAGTCATAACACAACTATGTTATATTTTCAAATCATTAGGGAGTCTGTGAATTCCCTTCGAGTCTCTTAGTCTGCTACTTTCACTCTTCACCAATAGCCACCCAATTTGTTGGAGCATTCTTTGTTCAATACTCAACTTTCAAAATCCGGTGCAACAGCTGTATTCTCTAGACTTCCTAGATGACATTGCGGACCCATTTCAAGTCTACTTTATGGTCTTTTTTGGAGGTTTTTGCCTTTTATATTTAGTATTGATATGAAGATAATTTAGTCCTGAGCAAGATATTTAGATCTTAAGCTAATCCTATTGAAATTGCACTGCCTTGACTTTTAACATTACGTTTCCACTGTTTTTATGTGTTTTGATAATTTGTACTGTGCACTTTTATGGCTCATATGAACTGAAATAAAGCAGGTTGATTGAATCGATTGACTCTAAGGGTCAGCTGACTGATCTACTTTTCTGAGCTACAGGGAGACAACAACCACCAGTGGCCTCTCTGTGACTGCCCAGCTGAACTGCTGCAACAAGAACTGCCTGGACCTGTAACTGGACCTGCCTGAGCCCTGTTTGCCTCTGCTGGAGTGAGATGCCTGTGAGATCCTGGACTCTTGGTGTGGCATCAGTTGAGCTCTTTCTTGAAGAAATGGAGAAATCCTGAAATGTTGGGCTCTTCATGACCAAGGACAAACCCTTTCGCACCAAGATCTTGCTACCACCGCTGACTGCTAATGCGAGTTTCCGGTGACCTTGACTCTTTACGCTACAGCAACCTCCAGCAAAAACCAGCAATGCAAAATCTGGACCTCACCATACAGCAATGACTATATGTGAATCTCTCTCTGCTCCTTGTGGACTCCTCTATCGTGAACAGAACAGTTCAAGCTGGACTTTAGAAGGTAACGTTTTCAGCAGGTATAAGTTCGGCCCTGTATCTGGCCCATGGTTACCATAAATCTTTAAAATTGCATATCTATATAATTAAAAGAAACATAGTTAAGAATATTTTAAAATGTTTAAAAATGATAATCAAAACATATCATCTATAATATATGCTTACTTAATAATATTCATAAGTAATTATTTTAATAACATACATTTTGTTGAAAAATATTTTTTAAATTATAAATACATATATCCACATACAACAATATTATAAATAAAAATATAAAAAATATATATAACACATTTAAAAATTGCAATATTTGTAATCTTTTTAAAATAAAATATACTCTACATTTACCAAAACATTAGAGAAAATAGTGAAAATATTAGATAGCGGAGGGAATAAAATTACTATTCCAACTCCAGAGAGTGCAACAGTAGGGAAAGTGTTGGATAGCGTAGGGGGGAAAATTACAATTCCCACTCCAGAGAATGTAACAGTAGGAAAAATGTTGGATAGCGTAAGGATTAAAATTACTATTCCCACTCCAGAGAGTGCAACAGTAGGGAAAGTGCTGGATAGCATAGGGGTAAAAATTACTATTCCCACTCCAGAGAGTGCAAAAGTCGGGAAAGTGTTGGATAGCGAAATGGTTAAAATTCCTGTTCCCACTCCAGAGAGTGCAACAATAGAGAAAGTATTGGATAGCGTAGGAGTTAAAATTACTATTTCAACTCCAGAGAGTGCAACAGAATGGAAAATGTTGGATAGCGAAGGGGTAAAAATTACTATTCCCACTCCAGTGAATACAACAGCAGGGAAAGTCTTGGATAGCATAGGGGTTAACATTACTTTTCCCACTCCAGAGGGTGCAACAGTAGGGAAAGTTGTAGATAGCATAGGTGTAAAAAATTACTATCCCCACTCCAGTGAGTGCAACAGTAGGGAAATGTTAGATAACGAAGAGGTAAACAATACTATTCACATTTCAATCAGTGCAACAGTAGGGAAAGTGTTGGATAGCATAGCGGTTACAATTACTAATCCAACTGCAGAGAGTGCAACAGTAGGGATAGTGTTGGATATGGTAGGGGTAAACATTACTATTCCCACTCCAGTGAGTGCAATAGTAGGGAAAGTTTTGGATTGCATTGGGGTAAAAATTACTATTCCCACTCCAGAGATTGCAACAGTAGGGAAAGTGTTGGATAGCATAGGGGTTAAAATGACTATTCCAACTCCAGAGGGTGCAACAGTAGGGAAAGTGTTGGATAGCGAAGTGGTAAAAATAACTATTACCACTCCAGAGCATGCAACAGTAGGGAAAGTGTTGAATAGCGTAGGGGTAAAAATTACTATTCCCACTCCAGTGAGTGCAATAGTAGGGAAAGTGTTGGATAGCAGAGGATTACAATTAACATGCTTATCAAATGAATAATTGTTTTAATTAAATAATGAATTATTAATTAATTAACAATACATTAATTATGAATACCAATAAATTAAAATTAATAATGACTTTAATAACATTAAATGGCTTCCCACCCTATTCCCCTGTAAACCCACAACCCCACTCTTAAAAAAATAACACAATTAATATAATAAACAATCAATTAATTAATAAAAATGAATTACCAATTATTAATTAATTAATAATAAATGAATTATGAATACCAATAAATAAAACGTAATAATTACTTAATTATAAAAAATTACTTCACACACTATTCCACCTGTCCGCACCAGGCCGTCCCCAGCCGCCAGGACCCTGACTTTTTGTCTATGTCCCTTCGTCGTTCTGGATATCCTACGGTGAGTGTCCAAAATGGCAAGAATAAAATATTCCAGTCTTGAACTTAAAAGTCTTAATAATCCCCATCATAAACTGTCAGCTACACTGGGTGACACGAACTTTGGCAGGAGGCAAAGCCTATTATGTATCAATGAATCAGCACCACTGATTAAAACCTCAAAATCCTTCAACCATACCAGTACTAAAACTTTTAACATCAAAACTCCCAAATCACTAAAAACAATTTACTTCAACACGCGCTCCATTCCAAAACACGCCTTTGAAATTTGGAGCTTCACTGATATAGAATCACCAGATATCTGTTTTATTACTGAAACTTGTCTACAAGAGCACGTTTCTACTGTGGCAATTGCCTTCCCATCCCAATATAACATAATTAGATTGGACAGAAAGAAGAAAAAATGAGGAGGGTTATTCATAGCCACCACCTCTGGTGTGAGCACTACTTTTTTGGAAACCATGACTGTTGATCAATAGAACTGTGTATTTTTAGAATAGAGGGTCTTTCTCGGGGCACATGGAGAGAACCCATAGTATACAGACCCGCGGGCCCTAAAAATGATTTCCCTCATAAGCTACTCTAGACAATTGTCCCACATGTATTGGCATCAGATTTCTTCTTCTTAGTAGGCAATTTTAATTATCATGCTGAAATGCTATCTGACACGGATACAGACAAGCTAATTACAAATATGAGTACTCTGGAACTTACTCAATTAGTAACAGTTCATACAAAAACCGCTGGCCATTCGATTGACCTACTGTTTACAAACTCCACAGATATCATAGTAGAACCTTCATCTCCACTACTTTGGTCAGACCATAATTTGTTAAAACTCGCAATTCCAGCTCTTACCATTAAACCTGATTGTAGGAATGAACAAATATGGCGAAGGTCTTAGCATAAAGTCACTGCATCCTCCCTTGCAACTTATTTCTGCCCCACCCAATATAGTCAAGAGGAAAACATTGACCAGGCTTCAGTTTCCTTCAAGAGAGCTATAACCGAGGCATTAGATAAGATTGCCCCTCTTATCAGAATCAGAATCAAATCCAGAGCCCCCCTGGTTCACGGAACATCTTACGATAGCTAAGCTCTCCTGTAGGACTGCGGATCAGGAATGGAGGAGAAGTAAGGACTACATATGTTACATGGAGAAACTTAGAAAAACAAACAAATATTTCCTCCTAAATTGAATTGAAAAAGCGGCAAACTCAAATAACGAGCTTTACCAAATGCTAAAAGAATTCACAATGCCCCCAGTGCAGACATAAACCCCTATCTGTAAGGATTGGAAAGATTCTCTCTCCAAATTCTCCGAAGATAAAATTGTTGCGATACATAGCACCTTTCCGCAACAAGAAAATATAAGCTTTTCAGGAAATTACTCGGCTGTGTTATCTGGCCCTCCTCATGTCCCAGACAAATTCTCCCACAGTAACTCAGAGGAAGTGGCAAAAGCCATGTCAAAAATCAAGTCGGGTTCACCTACTGATCCTGTACCATCGAGATTCCTTTCAATCATCGCTCCAGTGCTGTTGGATGATCTCACCTACCTATTTAACAGGTCATGTTTGCAATCTGAGGCCCTAAGATTTGGAAAGCCACCAGAGTCAGGCCAATTCTCCAAACATCAACTGCAGATCCCAATCTCCCCTACAATTATCGTCCCATTTCACTTCTTCCTTATTTTGGGACGACGCTTGAATCGATGGTCAATCAACAACTTGTCAACCATATCGAGAATCATGGAGTACTGGACCCATCACAGTCGGGCTTCAGGGCCGCCCATAGTACAGAGACAGCTCTGGTTGAAATGACCGATAACATCAAGCTGACTATAGACAAAGGGCAGTTATCTATCCTTGTTCTGCAGGACTTATCTGCCGCCTTTGACACCATCTCCCACAGCATTCTGAAACTTAGGCTCTGGGAGATTGGTGTCAGAGGGGAAGCCCTGAAGTGACTGAGGAGCTATTTAACAGATCAAGGCACAATGGACCAGATTGCCAATACCATCTCCTGTAGCAGAACGGTAAGGATGGGAGTTCCACAGGGCTCCACCCTGAGCTCAACACTCTTTAATCTTTATGTGACCCCGCTGGCCAGGGTGATCAGATCTTACGGCTTTGATGTTGTATCATATGCCGACAATACTCAGATCCTGATCACCCTAGGACCAGACCCTATTGAAACAAAGTCATGTTTCAAAGAGTGTATATCTCATGTTGACAGATGGATGAGCACAAACCATCTGCAGCTAAATGGAGGCAAAACTGAGATCATACTGTTTGGCAAGGCTCAAGAGCAATGGTCAGACGACTGGTGGCCTCCAAATCTTGGCTCTTGCCCAACTCCAAACCAGACGATACAGAATTTGGGAATACTACTGGACAGCAAATTATCAATGAAAAATCATATTAGTCATAGCATAGGTTCCTGTTTTGGAATCATGGGTAACTTACACAAAGTTTTCAAATGGATTCCAACGGATGCCAGAAAACCTTTAGTCCAGGGTTTGGTCATAAATCGCATGGACTATGGAAATGCCCTGCTGTTCTCAATAAATGAAGACCTTTTGTCTAGGTTTCAGATTCTTCAAAACACGACAGCTAGGCTGGTACTCAACCTTACGCCAAGATCTCCTTCGGCCCCTAACATGAGACTTCTTCACTGGCTTCCTGTGAGGTAGAAAATCAGTTTTAAGACTCTGTCCAACACATAAAACTATGTATGGAAGAGGGCCAGGGTACCGGGTAAATAAGCTAACCTGGTACCAGCCTCGCAGGATTCTGCGATCTAGTAATGAAAGACTTCTCACACCCCTCAGAATCCGTACAACCAGAAATGGAGGAAGGTTCTTTTCTTTCTGTGCACCAGCTCTTTGGAACAAACTACCTTCATACTTACGAACCATCACTGACCACAACTGTTTTCTAAAGACTTGGCTGTTCGATAATTAACTGCTTCTTCTTACCTGAAGTCGACCCAGGAGTTTTGTCCGAAAGCGCCATGAGACCTTTGGGTGATTTGTGCGCTAAACAAATGCCCCTGATTTGATTTGATTTGATATAACATACAACCCGCTCCTGAACTAAATTAACACAATGAATATAATTATCAATCAATAAAAAATAATTACCAATTATTAATCAACAAAACATCAATAACCCCAAAAATGTTTATTAATTAATTTATTATAATTAATGTACTTCTCACCTTATTCCCCTATTAACCCACAACCCGCTCCAGAAAAAAATTACCACAATTAATATAATTATCAATAATAAATAAATACAAAATAATGACCAATTAATAATTTAACAAATTAAGTATGCATACCAATAAATACAAATTAATAATTACTAAATTATTATAATTACTTCCCAACCTATTCAGCTATAAACCCACAACCCGCTGCTAAACTAAATTAGCACAACTAATATAATTATCAATTAATCAATTATTACAAACTAATTAACAATTGACAATTAATTAACAATAAATCAATTATCAATAGCAATAAATACACAATAATAATTACTTTATTATAATTAAATTACTTCCCACCCTACTCCTCTATAAACCCACAACCCACTACGGAACTAAAACCAAAATGTAATTAAAGTTAGTTAATCATTTATATTTGTTTTTATTTAATTTACTAAAATTAAATTACTTCCCACCCTATTCCCCTATAAACCCACAACCCACTACGGTACTAAAACGCAAAATGTGCTTTCAAAAAAATTACTAACTTCTAAAATTTTTATACATATCTTTAAAAAAAATAAACATAATAAAAAATGTGAAACACAAACAAATAAAATACATACTAAAATATTAACACTAATATAAACATCGATAATATTAACAACAATATTTTTGCAAAAGATATTACTAACTTCGATATTAACAAAAACGAAATTTCTTACCTTCAGGTCCATATTCTGGTCACCGATATTCTTGATGTCGATATTCTGTCCCTCCGATATTTACAACTCGATATTTCTGTAGGTAAAAAAAAAAACTTGATATTATGTCTGTGCACCCTTGCTGCTGCAGTGCCCTACGACAAAGATATGACAATAATCTTTTTCACGAATTCTAAATGCTAATGCCAGAATTTGACTTTATTTAAAGAAAGTTAGTGGAGGTACCCAGTACCACCCTTCCTACCTCAATTTTACACTTAACTAATTTTTCCTTTACATTTAATAATTAACTTTTCTTCTTGTTTTTTGAAACCGGAGGGACCCACTCGTATGTCCCTATCTGCTGTTCTTTTCATGACCAGGAGGGGCAGGCAAAGGGAGTGCACATTGATCCATTTTCACAAAACTTTTAAATAAAGGAAATATTTAATGGAACTCAACTGATATTTGTTCAATGGTTGATTAACTCGACTGAAAGTTGTCATACTTCAGAAAATATGCCAAGTCTTTATAATTAACAAACTTCCACAACACATGACATATCTTGCCTTGAGTCGAGGAACATTTTCTCTTTCAGCCAAAAGTGATTTTCACGAGTGACAGGTAAGATCTGACACACTTTCTATATTGGCGCGGGATTCTCTGAAATCCAAAGACTGCAAAGTGCAGCAACAGATGCTGTTTATTACATAAAATGTAAATTACTACCTTGTTGTAAGATCTGCAGAAAAGAAACAAAAAAAAAAAGAAATGCTTACTTCACACTTGCATGGCCTCCTTATGTTTAAGCATGTTATTTGTCGGATAGGATTCAGCATTAACTAATTAAAGTCATGACTCCTCATCATTTCCCAAATTAAGACTATTATGCGGTCCACTGCTCCATCCAGCAAGGTTAGCCTGCGCAGCTCATCTACATAATAAATATAAAGACACTTACGTTACAAAGTGCACCATCTGTTGTGCTTCTCTGTTTCAGCCTCCAAAGCCCTCTCCCTCCTTTCAGCACCCCACGACAGCTCAATTAAAGCATTGGGGGCGAGGCACGTAGGAAAATAGGCATCAATAGATGTTATTTATCCATTGTGTAAATATACATCTGTGCATGTGTATAAATAACACTTTTATGTATTCACCAAAACTGTGGGCAGAGGTATTGGCAAACGTGTTTAACGCAGTTAATGGCAACCCAGCACCTGCCTCATGGGACACTTCTACCATCGTCCCCATTTTTAAAAAAGGTCAGCGGGATGATCCCGCCTGCTATAGGCCTATATCCCTCTTGGACTCATCTGTAAAAATCTTAGGTAGAGTCCTTTTATCTAGATTGAGGGAAAATGTTGAGAGCTGTGGCGGGTTGTCTGAGATACAATATGGCTTTAGAGAAAGAAAAGGGACCATTGAACAGTGCGTTAACTTGTACTTGCTTATCTCCAAATATACCGTGGCCAAGGAGGGGTCCGTGTTTCTTGCATTCATGGATCTCTCCTCGGCTTTTGACTTGGTCAACAGGACAAAGTTGTGGGCCATCTTGTTGGAGATGGGCATTGATGAGGCTTTGGTCTCGTTCATGGCCACTCTGCACCAGGAGCTCTTTGCAGCTGTACGTGTAACGAATGAGGGTAGACGTACCCCCCTTTTTAAATCTTTAAAGGGGGTACGGCAAGGCTGTATATCAGCCCCCTTGCTCTTCACCATTTATATCAATGGCTTGGGCGCACACCTAGGGGAGCAGGAAGCCGACGTCCCGCATGCAGGAGCTGTCAAAATCCCAGCGCTTCTGTATGCGGATGACTCCGTACTGATCGCTCGCACGGGTGTTGGCCTTCAGCACCTTTTGAATGCCTTTGGTTCGTTCATGGAGTGTTTGGATCTTAAGGTAAATGTAACTAAGTCGCATACAATGGTGATGGGGCGTGAGTGCAGTAAGAAGAGAAATAAAACATTTACTTGCAGGGGGGACATTGTTTCTAGGGTATCTACATTTCCCTATCTAGGCGTACTGTTTGATCAGAAAGGGACCTGGGGCCCGCAGGTAAGAGCAAAGAGGCTGCCTGTTATTAGATCATCATCAGCACTCTTGGGCTTTGCTGGTAGGCTAGGGGCTAGGCCTATGGAAGCTCTGTTAAATATCTATAAGAGCAAATCTGTGGCCATTGCGCTATATGGTTCCGCATTGTGGGGGCATGTAAATTTGGAATCAATCCAGAGAGCAGAGAATAGATTCATTAGAACCCTGCTTTCTGTACCACAGTCGACCCCAACCTACTCCATCCACAAAGAAGTGGGCCTACACTTTTTGTCTGACACGTTGAGCATGGCCCCTCTGATCTTTTGGTTGAAAATGTGGACGAATGAAGAACTTCCTTTAAATCATAAAATCATGTCTGACGTCTTGTCTCTGGACAAATCTAATAAGATCCCTTGGTTGGCCTATTTGGCTAAGGCATTCTTAGATCTGGGACGTCCGGAGCTTTTTTCCTCCCCTGAGAACATTAAGGCTCATGACATCGATTTTGTAAAAAAGTCTTTTATGGGAAGGAAGGAAGCACGCCGTGAAGAATGTGAATTGGCGAAACCGTCAGTAAGGGAACATTGCCTACTTGTTAACTCATCTTCACTTGCACCTTACCTCAGTTTCGTTACAATTCCCTTCCACAGGTTCCTTTTAACCAAGTTTAGATTTAATTTGTTACATTTTTATTTAGGCTCTTTTAAAAGCTGGCAGAAGCCGGAATTAGCTCCGCCCTGTAGCTGCGACCAGTTCTCTGTACAAGATACAATGCATTTTGCCATGTTTTGTGGGTTGTATTTAGAGCCAAGAAAAAAATATTTGTTCCCTATTCTTAAAGAGGCTGGCTTCACTCAAGTGAGACCGGCCCTGCTCTTTTTACAATTATTGCCCAATCCCCACATCACCTTTTGCATAGCTAATTTTCTGGTAGCCGCCTCAAGGGTGAAAGCTGTCTGCCAAGATTCGCCTTAAAACAAACGTTTTATTACTTATACTCATTTTCTGAATGTAATACTTTCTTAACCGTTTGTAAAACTTTTTATTTGTCTATTTATATTTACTGTTTTTTAAGAAAAAGGAAGAAAAAAACCTTGTATGAAATGTTTTTAATTTTTTTCTCTACTTTGTATGGCTTTTAATAAGTCGAATAAAGATATTCTGACTGACTGACTGACTGACTGACTGACTGAAAGTTGTCACACTTCAGAAAATATGCCAAGTCTTTATAATTAACAAACTTCCACAACACATGACATATCTTGCCTTGAGTCGAGGAACATTTTCTCTTTCAGCCAAAAGTGATTTTCACGAGTGACAGGTAAGATTTGACACACTTTCTATATTGGCGCGGGATTCTCTGAAATCCAAAGACTGCAAAGTGCAGCAACAGATGCTGTTTATTACATAAAATGTAAATTACTACCTTGTTGTAAGATCTGCAGAAAAGAAACAAAAAAAAAAGAAATGCTTACTTCACACTTGCATGGCCTCCTTATGTTTAAGCATGTTATTTGTCGGATGGGATTCAGCATTAACTAATTAAAATCATGACTCCTCATTATTTCCCAAATTAAGACTATTATGCGGTCCACTGCTCCATCCAGCAAGGTTAGCCTGCGCAGCTCATCTACATAATAAATATAAAGACACTTACGTTACAAAGTGCACCATCTGTTGTGCTTCTCTGTTTCAGCCTCCAAAGACCTCTCCCTCCTTTCAGCACCCCACGACAGCTCAATTAAGGCATTGGGGGCGAGGCACGTAGGAAAATAGGCATCAATAGATGTTATTTACCCACTGTGTAAATATACATCTGTGCATGTGTATAAATAACTCTTGCCGTGGATGGCATATTATGCATCAAATGTAGGTGTGTTGATATTACACATGTATAGTTCAAGCATGAAACAGAATATTCTGAATTACCCTCACATTGTGGGATGCAAGGTTACAGAAATGTGAATAAGTGAGCAATGTGAACACTCTGAACTGCGTAACCGAAGCATAAAACGCGCTGTCTCAGCCTGGCCACTGGTACCAAGTTGCTTTATATTTGCATTTGTCAATTAACTCTACACGCCCAGAAAGAAATGACATCAACATTACCCCCAGGTCCTGCAGTCCTCCTCCCATTTATTACTTGTGGAGATAACCATCTCCCAGGCAGAAAAAAAAATGGAATGATGGGATACTAACCCCACCCCCTCCCACTGGTAGTACTCAACCAGTACTCACCCAGCATTCCACGTGTTCTTTATTTCTGTCTGCTGACAGAATGGGACGTGAGCTGCTGTTGCGCCTCCTGTCAGGGGGGAGTGGCATCTCTTGGGGTCAGTCTGCTGGGGTTTTCTTGATGGGTTGATTGTGCCTCCCAGCCTGTCGGGAGGCACATTGGTTGGATGCCGGCCCTTTGCTGCTGGTGTTCTCTGCTGCTACTGATCCTTCTACAAGCTTGTGAATGACCTCTCCTTTGGCCCGCCTCTCCCTTGCTCACTGGGCCGGTCCTGGGACGATGAGCAGTTGCTGTGGCTGCTTGCAGGTTGGTGCTGTGTTGGAGGTGCTTCACTTCTGGGTGTTTTGGAGCGGTTCTCGCAGCCTTTGTCCTGGCGTGCTGTTCTTGGTGGGCATTTCTGGGTGTCCTGAGGGCATTTTTGGGTTCTTGCTGCCTGTTCATCCACCATGGTGAGTACCGAATAGCAGTTTCTCTTCAGTGCTTTACTTCTGCTTAGTGCCCAGACACTTTGCCTAGGGGTGCATGCCTGGGCTGGCTGGTCGGGGCTTTGTTGGGCGGCTGTATTATATTCTAGGTTACTGCAGTTCTGCCTGGCTTCCGGGTGTCTGGGAGCTGTTCTATCAGTGTCTGTCCAGGTGTGGCAGTTTTGGTGGGCGTGCCTGTGTGTCCTGGGGGCATATTTTTGGTTCCTGCTGTGTTTTAATACCTCATTGTGAGCACCAGAGAGCGATTTTCTCTGGTTTTCTTGATTTCTGCTGTGTGCCCGGCACTTTGGCTGATGTTTGCGCCTGGGATGGCTGAGAAGGGGGGCTCTGTCAGGGCTACCAGTGCGTGTTGGTGTATGCTGGCTCAGGGCATGAGTCTTGCTTTCAGTTTCCTTCTCCCCGCCTTGGCCTGGGTTATTTGTCAGTGGTGCCTGGGTTATTTGTGTTTTCTGTGCTCTGTCTTCTCTCTGCCTTGCTTGGTGCCTGCAGAGTGTGTGGATCACCTACGCCTTCTTGTTTGGTGATGCCTAGCTCCTTTGCCTCATGTTCCCTTCTGGTGGTAGGTGACCGGTCCTGGCCTCTGAGGGTCACCTTTTGATTGTCTGTTTTCTGCAGCTGAGTCTCTGGTTGCGGGGTCTCTAGTTTATTAATTTGAAAGAAGGGGACACCTATATATCTAATAGACTCGCTATACATAGGGAGAAGAACATTGTAGCTAAAGGTCCAAAGCTGAGTCAGTCAAACTATTGACAGAAGCAGTTCTAGGTCTGATGAACTTAAATGAAAACCCCCTCACTTGATTAACCAAAATTATAACCTAAAAACCAACGTTTTCAAAATTCATGTCATTTTATTTAGTGATGATATTTGCAGTATTTTCTTTGTTTTTGTTTGTATATATATTTTATATTTAAATTAGATAGTATATATCATGATTAACGACTCGTAAAAAATTGATATTCAATCAAACATTCATTATACAAAAAATAGTAGACAGTACAAACAAAACAGACAGAAGTCGATGGAGGCAAGGCGGTAGATAGGTGAACATTTGACTCATATAAAACCAGAGAAATTTGCCTGTTATAGTTAGTTGAGCTAACTATAACTTGCGCGCCTGCATTGCACTGCTGATGATGTCACATATTACATTACTCATGACATGGTCAGTGACATCACTGATGACATCACTAATGACATCTCAAATGCCATCACTGATGACATCACTGGTGACATCATCCAGTGAATGTGTGTTTCTGTAAAGTTTAAATTTGTTTTATATATTTATGCCAAGGTGTATTGAAGAATGAATACATTTACAAGTGCCTAAAGGAATTATTTCATAGGTGTGTGACTGACTGTATAAGTGAGTGATTGAACATGTCTTACTGAATGCATGGGTTAGTGATTAAGCTGTGTAAACGGTATGGGTTGCTGAATAGCTACATAATTGTCTATATAGGTTAGTGATTTGTTGTCTGAGTATTTGTATGGGTCCCTGAGTTTCTGAGTGGGTGGGTGGGTGTATGAGTCTGTGCATAGATGTCTGACTGGGTGATTCAGTGGTTGTATGGATTATGAAGTGAATCTGGGAAGGGCTGTATGGGTGAGTTAGTGTGTCTATGGGTGTGTTGGTGAGTGAATAAATGTATCAGTGGTATATCTGTGACTAACTACAGATGTTTTAAGCCACTATATGTGAGTATTGGAGTATATAAATAAGTATACGTGAGACTACGTTATTTGAAGAGTGGATGTATAAATAAGTGTCTGCTTCTCTCAGTGATTGTATAAAACAGTAAATATGTGTTAGCATCTGTATAAATAAGTGATGTGGTATGTCTATAAATACAGGAGTTGGTGTGTATAACTGTATACATGATTAAATGGGTAAATCATTGATTCTTTGCATTACTGGCTAGATGTGTGAGTAACTCTATAGATGACTGGCAGAGTGTGACTGCATGTATAGATGTATGAGCGCATATTATAGTCCTGTATTGATGACTAACTACATGTATAAGTGACTGGATGTGTGTGTAGACCTAGGAAATAGTGAGTGCTATGTAGTATATGGCATTCTTCTCTGAATGGTTTCAAAAATAGTAGTCAGCATTTTAGAATTGGTGTATCAAAGTTTACATTACAGCATCAGTATGTTCATCAGATTGTTACATGGATGATGTCATGAGTGATGTCATGAGGGATGTCATTTGAGATGTCATCATTGATGTCATCAGTGATGTCACTGACCAGGTCATGAGTGATGTAATATGTGACATCATCATCTGTGCATTGTGGGCACACACTTTATAGTTAGCTCAACTATCTATAACAGGTGAATTTCTCTGGTTTTATAAGAGTCAAATGTTCATCTAACTATAACGTCCCTGAAACCTATGTTTTTTTAGTGAATTTCAAAGGTTTTTTAAATGCTAATTCCTAACTATAACGTCTGTAAAACCTATGGGTTTTTCAGTGAATTTCAAAGGTTTGTTAAATGTTAATTTCATATTTTAATGTTTATAAAACCTATATTCTTTCTATTATATTTTTTAATATTTTGGGAACTCTATTATACTTCTTTTTTTCCTTTAAAAATTATATAATGTTTTATATCTTCCCCAAAAAATATGTATATATATTTTAGGGGGGGAGAAAATTGTCCTCCCATACCGGTAGTGTACCAGCTCCATCATCACACGAATCCTATCGGCCATATTGCTAAACTCGTAAATAATGCGCATTTTGTATCCAACGTGTTCGTGACACTGTGTCCCGGTAACATCATATACGCATGAAGTCACCCCAAGTGCTACTTTGGTATCCGACAGGTACACAGTAAGCATGGGCGGATTTTGCGAATTGGCAATCCACAAAATTGCGTATTTACGGATTCGCAATCCGCAAAATCCGCGAACTCTCGCGAATTTGCAGATTTTTTTATTTTTTTGTGTTCGCAAGGATTTCTGCCAGTTCGCGAGGATTTTGTACCAGTTCGCAAACGCGAACTTACTTTTCGGGTAGCAACGGTCGCGAACATGTTGTTTCTACATCTGGTTCATCACAGCACCCTCTGTTTCGCCACTGCCACCCTCTGTTTCACCACTGCCACCCTCTGGCCCACCCATGCCACCCTCTGGCTCACCCATGCCACCCTCTAGTTCATCACTGTAGATTATGGGTGGAAAAGCACACCTGCCCTGCCTCAACTGACATAAATGAATTAGGGGCTGATTAATGTGTTTCTGAATTTGAACTTCCTGGCTGGAACCTGCTTCCTTATCTTAATTGCTTTTTCTGAGCCTGCTGTGAGGGTCAGAGCAGGGTCATAGAATAGTTGCAAGTAGGCAACTGAACTCTGAAGGGGCCCCTCAGGAAGCACTACAAGGAATGGTTACTAATGATAAGATTGAACTTTTGCACCTGCTGAGTGCTTTCAGTTTTGCAAAAATCCAAATATCCAGCAGCATCCACAAAAAGTAATCCTTCCAGGCACTACAGGGAATTGTGGAAAAGTAAATTTTGCCATGTTCTGTGTCCCTACGTGTTCCCCATCCTATGTTATGTGTGCATGATTAATATGCATATGTATTTCCCCATGATCGATTAAAGACGCAATTACAGTTGTGTCCATCTCTAGTATGTCAGTTTCCAGTTCTCGTGAATACTATGAATATCAGGCCTATGTAAAGTTACGTTGCCACGTTTCACAGTGTGCACGTTATTTTCATTGAAAAGTCCCCGTTTCTAGGTCTCAAAAGGGCCCGGACACCAGATTCAGCTCCTGTCTCCTGAACCCTCGCTGAGGAGCGATACAGCCCCCACCTGTATCCTCGACCCTTCACTTACTTCCTGCCCCACAGTGCCCGGCTCGGCCTGGCTCTGCCTACGAGTCTGCCAAAAGTATGTTATGATTCTAGTTATCAGTCCAGCCCTCCTTCTCTGCATTCCTAAGCTACTGAATCGCATCAATAGTTTTCGTCATTGTCTAGCCTTTACGTCTCCATGTAGGAGAAATACTGTATTAATGGTCATTTAATATTCTTCAACACGCACTACATGTAGAATGATGCATGCTCCAGTCTTAGAGTCTGTTAGCCTCTCCTCTCCTGACTCTTAGTTTATATCAACATGTCCTCTAAACATTAGATACTAGATAGGGTTTAGGTACATGTCGCCCTGACTCTCCAGACTTCAGTCTCTACTCCTAGCACAGAGTTCATAGCCCCCAGCTTCTCCTAGTAACACGTCATTGTCAGTTTGCGCGCACCTCTAGGTCAGAAGTCCCGGCTCCTTAGGTAGCCCCCTCCATGTTTCCGCCCCATTTATGACATATTCTGTTACGTTTACATCACATGTCTATGTATACGCCTCTTGTTACACCCACTTTCACCCTTATCTTTCGCGACTGTTATTGACCACACCCACTGCTCCGCCTATCGTATGTATTGTAATGCAACTGTTTTAGTATATATGCTTGTGTACTGTTATTAAAGTTAGCGCGCTCATTCCCTGTCCCCCCTGCAGGGCCCTGCCATCCTGTTCCCGTGCAGGTTGTCCTGTTCCTGTCCTTTATGCTGTATTAAACCTGCAAACTCCTACTACCTCGAATCTTGACTCTTATTTATTGAGCTATCTGTTATTGCTATGTCCAGTCAAACCTAGATCCGGTATTATTTATTTATATACCACAGAATGGTTACTAATGATAAGATTGACCTTTTGCACCTGCTGAGTGCTTCCAGGTCAAGATCCAAATCAAAGTGACCAGCACATGAAGAAAGCACTGAGAGGAGCCTGCTGGACAGGAACAGGAAGTTGGAGACTGTGGTGCACTTCCTTCCTCCCCCCCCCCCAAAATGGATTCCTTGCAAAAAAAAGTGCAGGCAAATGTCAACCTGAGGAGTTATTCTGATAAAAATCATAATTTTCAAGGTTTATGCTGGCTGCTGGTGGATTTCTTGTGCGAAATTGCAAATTTCGCAATCTTGCAATTGCGAGATTGTCGCTGCCCGCCGCATCTACGTTTTCGCAAGTGTTTACTCCCGCAAAATTGTATAGTATTCTAGTTGGCAAGTGCGACCAAGCAAAAAAATCCGCTTCGCACGGATTTACAAATTTTTGGTAAGTTCGCGAGAGTTCGCGGATTGCGAATTTACCGAAAATCCACAAAATCCGCGAGCGGAACGGATTTTACGCCCATGCTTAGTACACAGTACGAAGCCACGCATTACGTCATGTACATAAGGAGTCGCGCTCGCCGCTCTTTGAGTATTTGACGAATACGTGCTGCCAGGCCCTGTGTTACATCACAAACGTCCAGTATCGCGCCGGGTACGCCATTCCCTTTTATTTTCTTTGTCTCAAAGGTATATCTAAATAACTTTAAACAGTATATGAGAGCATGTGTAATTTTAAATTATTATAAACATTTATATATTTCTAACTGTAATACGATGCCCTTGGTGTGTGTGTGTGTGTGTGTGTATGTGCACATTATTGTGCTGCCTTTCGGCCTGGGTATTGATGACTCTACGGGCAGACTGTACATCCTAGATCACATGCCATCTCATTAACAATAGTTTCCGCCCTCCTGCCACAAGCTACACTAATCTAAATTTCACACTCTGCCAGGTCAAAACTACAAAAGAAACACACAGAAGTACACTTCCTGGCCAGACAGGAACTGAACAACGCCCAGGTCCCCATAATAATAATTCACACCCCTACACTGGCCTGGCGTACGCAAGCCCGGCCCACTTTGCGTACGTATAAATAGGATAACCACGATGCAACACGTCCCTCTTCTTCCACACTACCTCAAATGATATGCCGCATCCACCTCGCATATCACAATGCTCAATAAAAAATAGAAATGGATCCATGAGGTGTACACCATCCTGGCAATCACCACGATCTCTAAATTGTGAGCCCTACTGCCCGTTGTCTACAAAAGTGATCCATGAGGGGTACACTCTCCTGCAATCAACACTCCATCTGAATTGAGAGCACTGCTGTCCGTAGTTTTTCCTCACACAACAATGACAGCAGGTAAGCAGAGCGGCCTGGGTACACAGGGCCTCCAATGGAGCGCGGTGTGGATGGAGGGGTAGGGTGCATCAGCCAGAGTACGCATGTGCGATATTGCCAGGTGTTATGATGTGATCTCTGACCTCATTCAGTCATATCTCTGTCTCATTTTAAAGACCTTCTGTACCATAAGGTGGGCCTGAGCCTACGGGCAGCGCTGCCCTCCAGACACCTGTTGAGCGTGAACCTGCGGGAGGGATGGGGTGCATCTCCCTGAGTGCGCACGTGCGAAAAAGCAATGTTGCCGTTTGTAATGATGTGATCTCAGTCACATCGGTCTCAATTTAAGGACCTGCTGGACCGTACTGCAGGCCCGAGCCAGCGGGCAGCGCTGCCCTACAGACATGTGGTGTTGACTTTTAGGACACTGTCGTGAGCTCCTTACTAAGTGTACATGCACACAGGCTTCCGCCACTGCATTACATGCGCACATTGTGCTTCTAGCATGTGCTCTGTTCCTCTGTATGTGAACGTTGGTATAACATATTATTATTTAACCTTGTGTATTCTCGTGCACTCAAACTCCTCCTTGAACCTCAATTACCACCAACAGTTGGTAAATCGTACTTCAAGTACCTTGGGCCTGGTCAGTGGGGACACTGGCCAGGTTGACATGGCAGTTCACAGACTGCACACAGGCACTGCAGTGGCAGGCCTGAGACACCATTTTAGGGCTACTCATGTGGGTGGTACAATCAGTGTTGCAGGCCCACTAGTAGCATTTGATTCACATGCCCTGGCACACTCAGTGCACTTTACTAGGGACATCCTGGTAAAACAAATATGCCAATCATGGATAACCAATTACAATAACAATTTACACAGAGGGCATACGCACTTTAGCACTGATCAGCAGTGGGAAAGTTACCAGAGTTCCATTGCCAACAACCACAGGTCAGGAAAAACAAGGGAGGACAAAGCAAAAAGTTTGGGGATAACCCTGCAAAAAGGGCCATTTCCAACACATATTATTATTTAACCTTGTGTATTTTCGTGCATTCAAACTGCTCTTTGAACCTCGAATACCACTAACAGTTGGTAAATCGTACTTCAAAAACGAAGGATGCACTCAACTCCTATTTTCTATCAAGCTTGAAATAAATCTTCATTTCCCTCCAGACGTTTCCCACTATTAAAGTATTTCTCCTTTTTCAGACATTCAATTGATTGCCTTAAGAAGGGCGGAGCGGGAGCTGACCCCTCAATGATGCCCTGGCATTCTGACACCTTCCATCGTGGTATCAAGACACCATCCCCGACCGGAGACCTAGTCTACCGTACAAACATACCCCGGACTAGGAGCTTGCACCAATACGTCGTGGGACACACCAGTAAAGGCAGGTGAGCAGCGATGCCTTGGTGTGAAATACCTACAATTGAGCACAGTGCGAGGGAAGGGGATGGTGTGCAGCAACCTGGGTGCACAGGTGCATGCAAGTGATTTTCCAGTAGCTGATAATGTAGGACTATATTATCAAAGAACGTCAATAACATTTTCACCACTTTAGCGGCAGGAAACGGCCGCTAAAGCAGCGATAAGGGGTTGATAATATGCCCTCGTGAATTCACATAGAAGCTCAGGTTCCTAGCTGGGCTTCTATGGGAAGTCACAAGGGCATATTATCAACCCCTTAATACTGATTTAGCGGCAGTTTCCCACCGCTAAAGTGGTGATAATGTAATTGCCCTCCCTTGATAATATGGCCCATAATCTCTGGCCTCATGTATTTAATTTTAAGGACTTGCTGAACCACACTCTTTCTCGTGGACCCCAGCGTCCTAGACAAACGGGTGATGGGAGGGTAAACACAAAGGGCTGGGTGCAATAGGCCGACGCTCTGTCTCCTCCTCCCTCTCTTCTTTTGACTCTCCCACCCCTTCTCTCTTTCACCCACCCCCCTCCCACCCATTATCACTATAGTCCTTTCATTCGGACTACCTTTCTTTACCTCTTCCACATAGCACACATACTTATATGTTTCATTTTTGTCTTGCAGGTTTCCTACTCTGCTTCCACTGGAGTCCAACTCACGTTTTTTTATTATACTGTTTCTTCTATTAAAGTTACATTTCTATTTACTTGTGTTTTAATAAAGGTTACTTTTTAAAAAAAAAAAATAACTGAGTGTATAGGCCTTCTTTTTCTGACAACAGCTGTCTTTTATTTATTGTGAAAATCATCTGTTTATAGGAGATTTTAAGGACAAAATTATTTAATATTAGAGTGCACCTACCAAATATAATTTAACTGACTATTAGACATATGAAGCCTGGGTAATTGTACAACTGCAAGAGTTCTATGAGTGTATCACATTATAACACCATAAGTACTGCCCGTGTGATTACAGAACAAATAAGGCACTGCCTAGGACCACAGAGGCTTCAGGGACTGCCGAGGCCCACCTTGCATATTTAAATAAAGACCCAGAGTGTTGCGATCCCCGGACTTCAGTTGGTCTCAAACCCCCCGAACAATTAGTAAACAATACCCGGGAAGGTGGCGCTCCCCTAGGCTTCAAAACATATCTGTGCCCTTCTGCGCCTAATTTACATGTGACATTAAGATCTCAGTACAGACCCCGCAATACAATAATTGGATTGGCCTTGAAACATTACCCGCCAAGGGCCTCATTTAAACAAATGGGTGAGACTCCACTTTTATTTTGTTTGTTTCTTCTTTTCTCTCCATTTTTACCATCCGCATTCCCTCTGTTACAGCAATACAACGTTTTCCTCCTCTCACTTCAAGTAGTCGAACAAGTATTTGCTATCACAGTGTGGAAGCCATGCACCACCCTCTAATAGCAAACACAAATGTCTCGTGAATGCACACCCCAGGACATTGTATGAGCTGCGCCTGAAAGGTCACCCTCCCTAGGACCATGATGCATTTGTTAGTATAAACCCATACTAACACTGTAGCAGGGTTTCCGTTCTCCCACAGAACTGTGCATAGAGATTTGGAACCTCAGTGACTTAGGGTGACCCAAAACTCATCTCAGTACCCAAAACCCCTTACCAGGCTAGCTACAGTGTCTCATTGGTCATAACAAACTCCCAATGTTTAGACAAACCAGAACATGAACTTACAATACCTCAGGTTACGTGGAACACATGAGCACTCTTTCGCTGTGCAATCATTTCAAACCAGGACGTGGAGTAAATGAGGACACGTGCACATTTGAAATATTTATTTACTAATGCCGTTTTCTCAAACGCAGTATCTTAGATAATACAAGGAAACATATTATCAGAAGCAAAGTTATCAGCATAGTTACTAGTCCATAGAAAGCAAAAGGTGACAGCATGTTGACATGCTTTAATGAATAAGGGTTAACAACACCTATTTCTCACCCTCCCTAACTCACATATTATATTAATAGCTAAGAAGGTCTCTTTGGGTTTTAGCAGGGCGGGCCCATACCTCAAGATCCTAGTATGAAGAGATCACATCTGCTTCCACCAGCTCTCTCTGCATGCGAACCGCATCAAGTGTGTATCTGTGCTCCAAGCAAAGCAATATAAAACCCGCCTAAAGTTGGCAGAAGCTGCACTTATGTTATGTCTATGAAGGTGCGGAGATCAGACCTCATAACAATTCTGTATAGTGTTATTCCTGAAGCTTCAGCACTCTCTGTACAGACATAGTTTATTAAGCAAAGCTGATATCAGAGCAATAACATATTATTCTCATGTAAACCACAACGGGCTACTAGGTTGAAAGCTAAATCAACAATTAAGTTTCGTGTGCAGAAGCAGCAAAAGGAAAAATGGCGTTTAAACATTTAATAAGCCTATGCTAACTTAACACATTATAAAGATAAACAGTAGCTATATGACACCCCCCCCCATGATCCGAGCACGGATAAGATAAGATAAGATAAGATAAGGGCAACTTCATGAGAGCAGAGTTCAAGAACTATGAAAAACGTTATAATCATAATAAGTGATGAAAGAAGTACATGAACCAAAGCAAAAATTCAATATGGCAATGTCAGTATTCAACAGCACTGAAGTCAATAGGACTGGGAGGCAAAAAAATGCCAAGAAAAAGGTGGCATCATCATAAAAAAATAAAGGTATTCAAGGCAAGACCGAATATGCAAAATATGCAGCAACAGCCTCCAACATGAAATCACCGTCTTCATCCGAAAACAGTTCAGCCATCCAATTCAAAAGAGGAAAAGAACATACGTGTTCTCCTAGTACCGGAGCCTCTATTACTATCAGAGGACATCTCGGTGGGTTTTCAAGAAAGCGCAGTGCCAAGAAATCTTGCGCTGCTGCGAGAATGTTCCAAGGACCCATTAGTCCATGCATCGCTGCCAAGGCCATAATCCTTTTGCCAGTACAAACCAACTCGTGAGTAACGACGGGATTCATCAGCTGATTAAAGTCGACGTCAGGAGAAACCGGTCCGCAGAGACACAAACCAATGGCCCAGTCAAAATCACAGCTTAGGCAATGAAACACAGGCTGGACACAGGTGAAGTAGGAAAATCGAAACGATAATCCATATGCCGTGCTTAAAATCGCAAGCGGCAGCGTGTCATAGTACGCAAGCATCCGGTTGCGAAACAGCGCCAGAAGGGGCTGGGCGTCTCCTTCCACATGTGGGGCATCCATATTTAAGGAAGCAAACAACCACTAGAACGCCTGCCGCTAGTGCCAGTAAAACCGGGAATCCACCAAACAAACTTGAAAAAATTGGAATGGAAGAAAGCAGGAATGACTCCAAAGATTTTTTCAAATGAAGTTACAAGACCGCTGCTAACTGTTTTAAAAAAATGCTCCAGCCCAGTTGTGGAGGACGCGTTAAAGATAGAATGAACCATCTCGCTGAAATGCAACGGTAAATCAGTATTTAAAAGGGCCTGAACCTCAGTCCGGGTGTTAGCTATGTGAAGCACGAAAGTTTCCCGAGCCGAACTCAAAGCCACTTCTTTCTGGGACAATAGAGCTCTTATTCTGCTCATGCCGTTGAACTCTGCCGTCAAGGTTGGGATGCGTGGCCAGATGGAAACATCCCTATTTTCATGTGTGGGTGGGTACAGGACATTTCTACAGCAAACTACACGCTCAGTTATGGTTACCACATAAGCAACACCTTTAAGTAACCCGCAACAATCTTCATTATTTAAAAGTAAATAACTTCTGTTTCCCAGCAAGGTAAAAGTCGGGGTGATTGCTGGAACTGGAGTCCCTTTTAAAACACAGGCTAAGTTTGGCCAGTCCTGGGTACAAGAACCGTGCAATTGTATGTGCCTACACATTAGCGAGTGATCTGGTGTTTCAGTACACTCCTCCCCATTCAGATAAACCTCCTGTCCGTCTTTCAAACATCTATAAGTGAAAGGAAGGGACCAGACTTCATGGAGAAACGCACTACCTAAGGGCTCATAGCGACCTATGGCAACATATCTCATACAATTTGTAAATTTATACAAAGCAAAAGGCAATGTTATCAAACCGTGGATAAGCCACGTTGCAGCGGTGGCCTCTGCCACAGAAAAAGGCAAGGACTCTAATCTCTCAATATGTAACATAGAAAAGGAAGCATCTCGCATGGAAAGCAAGCGCTGCTTGTCAGTTAAAATAAAGGGGGCAAAGAGAGAAGAAACATTCATGTAGGTCCATGGCACCTTGCCAGATTTAAGTGTTTGAAGGGTCCATGCAAATTGCATGATAGAACGCAATTGATTTTGACCATGGTACAATACAGACACTTCATCCTGCACAATATCCACTACAGAAGACACAATATTATCTAACGTGTAAATGCGGGAAGAAAGCATGTTAATACTATTATCTACCACAGCAAGCACCTTTTCTAGATTGGCTTGATCTATAGCTCTAAGGCGTGTCGCCGCTTCAATCTGTGATGTCTTCCAGATTTCATTGTAAACAGCATATATCCACCTTTTTGACCTACCACTAGCCGGGCCTTTTATGAAATCATTTAAATCTACATCATCATGTAGCTTCGCAAGATGTAATTTTACTGCAGACAATTTAGAATGTGTCAGCCAATTTTGACATAATTTGCCCACTGAGTAAGTCGTAACAGAATGTTCAGATTCAAAACGTGGATCAGGTCTGACCTGTGTAAAGCCATCAGACAAACCCAGAAAACGGCGCCGGCATGAATCAGCACTTCTGTGCCTCATCAGCCAACCTTTTGGATCCATACTGGATATGTTAAAGGATGAATTCAGCAATAGAGACTGTATGTCCCTAATCGAAAACTGAGTATAGTTACTCCAGCCAGAATATTCCTCTAACTCCGGGATGGTTGAAGAATTTATTTTTTTAGAAGTAGCCAATCCAAAGCATGTTGTTTGTGAAATAGAGGAATTCAAAAACAACATTTGATTCGGGATGAGACAAGCACGGTGCAAAGCCTCAGTGCCTTGTACCTGCCAGCTTTTAGAACCCCAAACAGATTTTAAGTCAATAGTTTCCTTCCATAACTCATAGCCGCCAACAGCCAGCTGATCAAGAAAGGACTTAGAGTACAATAATTTGGTATTGGTAAGTCTAACCTTGGACATAGGCTTCTGTGTCATTTTGAAATAAAAGGACCCGGGATTAGACTGATTGAAGTCAGTAAAATAAGTGTACTTTTTCAAAAAAGTACTCGAACTGCCTTGTTTAGGAGCTGGGCAAATCTCCCACTGTGTATAATTTACAGTATTCCTTCTGGATGTTGTTTTATGTAAGAAGTGATTGCCAAAATGTTGAAAGCAAAACAAATCACCATAATTAGAAGATTCTAAGTACAAATCTTCTGCATCAAAGGCAGCATAATATTTCAAATCAGAAAACAAAGACTCTACCGCCTGAACATCCCAATCATCAGAACGTATGTTTTGTTTCACTACATCCCCCATGTTAACTCTAAGCACATTAGGGACATTAACAACCTCGGTAGGGCCATGAATTTGAAATCTAACGGCATCCCACACTATCCCATCAAGGACAGGCCAAGCAGTGATGTTAACAAATGTCAAGTCTCTTTTCCATCTGTGTGCAGAATGCGATGAGGAAAGGGGGGCCAAAGTTCCATTTAGATGTCGAATGCATGTTCTTTCCTCGACATAGTGTCCATTCATAATTCGAAAAAAATAAAACACAAACCCAATTGACATAAAAAGGTAAATCGAAAAAAGCACCAGCCAAATATATGTCCAAGGGGGAATCAAAAAATGTTTTTTAAATAAGCTGGCATAAACTGCAAAACGGGATGGTATTTTCGAAGCATTGGAAACAGTGTCAAATGAAAATCTTGATTCTGTGGCCTAACGTGCTTGCAGGTCAGGCATGGACAAGTCAGTGGGGTAAGTATAGTCTATTTCATCATGGTCTGTACCGGGCAAAGTACTTAATAAAGGACTGGAAATTATAGGTAATTCGATGGCCACTTCAGTTTCATGATTAGAAGCAGTGGGCAAAACTGAATTTCTCACAATGGAAGGACAGGAAACCGCCGGTGTCATGCTAAGAAGAATCGGCCACTCTGTGTATCTTGACATTGTCAATTGAGATAAACCTGTTTTCCTTACGACCAGTAAAATGACTGTTCTTGTGCCCTTCACGCCAAGCACTGGAACCGGAGCTCGATAGGAAGGACCAAATTCTTTCTTGTTATCGATCTTCTCTAGAACCAGGTCTCCAATCTGGGGTAGCCAGCGTACTACCGGGATCTGCAACGCAACATCCGAAGTGGAGGGCAAATGTTCCTTCGCAAGACTGTCTCTGGTCTTTTGTAGATCCTGTAAAACATTGCAATGTTCATCTACGTCAAAGGTTGTGGCGCGAGCCACGCAGTCTAGACCGTCAAGGTCAGGGACGTACATCTTGATGCCAAAGAGCATTTCGTATGGGGTCCGCCCACCCAGAGACCTTCTAGGGAGAATATTAAGAGCACGCTGCACGCCATTGAGGTGGGCCAGCCAGTTTCTGCCAGTGCCTATAACTCGAGCTGTCAAAGATTGCTTTAAGTCACGGTTCATTCGCTCCACTACACTATTACCCTTAGGTCTGTAGGGAGACGAAAACTTGACTTGGACCCCCATCGAAGTCATGGCATCCTTATACGCCTTAGAGGCGAAAGCCGGACCCTGATCCGAATGGAAGGTACCACAGGCAAAAATCACTACAAAGATAAGCAAATCTCTAATGACAGTCCGTGAATCAGCGCTCCGATGGGGCCAGACCCACACAAAGCGTGTACATGAATCTACCGCTACTAAGATGTACTTATACGCAGTATCAGAGGAAAAAGGACCGCAGTGATCCAAATAAACACAACCTAGCGGTTTATTGGAAATGTACAACTGTGTCTGTGGCGGACGCGCAGCAGTCGAAGGTTTAATCTGCTGGCAAATGTCACAAAGAAGGACATAATCACGCATCTGTTTGTACAGTCCCCGCCACCAGAAACGTTGTTGTAATTGAGTTACAGTGGCCGAGACACCCGCATGCGCAGACGCCACACCTTCATGTGCTGCTGTAATCAAGTCAGCCCTGCGATCCGAGTTGGGAATCAAACGTTCTCCAACATCAGGAATTCTCACAAAAGGAACCTTTTCTGGACTTAAGTGGTATGTGTACTTCGAAGGGAACCCCTTAGGATGCTTACCTCTCTTCTCAGTGGCAGCAACAGCCACCAAGATGTCACCATCAATTCTAGTTTTGGACCTAGTAACCGCTGCAACTAAGTATGTAGAAACCGCTGATTTCGCTGCTTCATCAGCAAGCGAGTTACCGACAGCGTGGACTCCAACACGCTGAGGGCCGAGAGTATGAATCACAAAAACGAGTGGCAACGTAGCTTTAAGCTCCGCCACTCGAACCCAGATCATCTTGTGTTTTATTGTGCTACCCTTGGAATCACGAAAATCATTCTGAATCCAAAAGAACAAGTTTTCATTGTAAGACTGGACACAGTAGTAAGAATCACTCACAATAAGAGTAGTAACACTAGGATCAGCGTACTCCAACGCTAGTAAGAGAGCACGAAGCTCTGCCAATTGTGCGGTGCAGTCCCCCAGAGGCTGCGTGTGTACTGCCTTGGATATGAACTCATCGTTCACCATGGCACCGACCACAATGGCGCATGCGGAAACGTAGGCATGTTTTGAGCCATGCCAACCTGCGCCGAACCATCAGTGTAAATGATGCAATGGAAGTCCTCCAAAGGTCGCATAGCTAGAGGAGCTGGATGAACGAACTCATACTGCAAGTACTCTTGCGACCGTAATGAGGCGTCAAAAATAAACGTGACATCCGTGGACGTCAAGGACGCAGCCCATTGAATCCACCGAGGGTGCAAAGCTTTTGAATTTGGTACACTGGCTTTCGTGACTGCCTCCAAATGAGGACAGGGTGTAACAACCAACATGCGTTTCCCCTGTGACAGAGCTCGTTCCTTAAGAATCGCCATCTGCACAGCTGTTAAAACCTTTTCTACAGTGGGAAACCGCATTTCAGCCGAAGTGTACAAGTGCGACTTGTAAGCAATAGGTACTGTGTCTCCTTCATTAAAAGTGAGGTACGTGAAACCCAGTGTCCCCGGAATTATTCTTATCACCAGGTTGGTGTGGTTATCACGAGTCAGTAAGAATTTAGAAGCGAGCAGATCAGCCTGCAAGAATTGCAAGATGGCAGAGTGCTCAGGCAGCCAGCATGATTTGGAAAAAGTTGGTTGTATCAAAGCATACAAAGGCTTGATACGCTGGGCATATTCCGGAATGTAAGCTCTCCCGAAATTTAAAAAGCCCAGTAAAGACTGTAATTTTTTCAGTGTTGTAGGAGCGCGCAACTGTGCGCATTTCTCCAAAAAGTGAGGAGCCAAACCTCTACCTTCATTATTGAGCTCATAGCCCAGAAACAACACTGTGTACTCTGCAATGTGCGATTTAGCAAAGTTAAATTTGTAACCCATGTCTGCAAAGGTACAAATATTCGAATTAACACGACACAGATGCTCCCAAATTTCGTTGTCCGTGAGATATATGTCATCTACATACGAGCAAGCATCTGGGTCGATTCTCTCCAAAAGAGAGACTATGCAGGCGGTAAAAATACCAGGACTATTCTTATAGCCCATTGGGAGACGCGGAATTGTTTTTGGACCCCAGCGCATGTAAAAGTGGTCCATTGGGAGCTAAAGCTATCCAATCTGTGGGCATAGAAACCGTTGGATATGTCAAGCGTTGTTTTAAAACGCTTTCGCACTAGACTATCCACCAGGGCAGAGGCGTGAGTATTCTGTACTGCACAGTTACGGCAATACGAGTTCAAATGCCGGTAATCCAATACCAAACGATACGATCCGTCAGGCTTGGTCACAGTAAAAAGAGGATTATTCATCGGTGACACACAAGTTTCAATAACTCCCTGATATTCCAATTGTTCAAGGATTTCCGCGACGGAAGCCTTGGCTTCACGCTGAATGGGATATTGAGGTTGAGGCTGCGGCTGAGACCGCAAGGATATTTCGTGGCACGGGGATATTTTATCCCAACCACATTGGTTACGGTACAGAGCCCGTGCGAGAGCCCGAGCCCACTCTTCTGCAAAATGCTGCGCATGCTCTTTCGAGACAGTGTTCGTGAAACTGGGGAGGATCACCTCCTCCCCTTGCGGCGCCGCGAACACAAAAGGTGGGGGCCAGTCAGCCCCCGAAAGCAAAATGTAATACGTAGACGAAAAATGTTCCCAAAATACCCCTTTGATGGTACGTTGTATGTCACCTTCTATCAACAGGACAATTTCATAAAGTCTATCAGGAGGAGCAAGTCTTGTATCGGCTGTTTCCATTACAACGTAGACATCAGTCGCTGTCACCCTCAGTAGTGGACGCAGCGCCTCTCTCACTATAGTAATCTCCGCCGCGCTGTCAAGCAAGGTCAGAGCCCACGTCAGATTCCGAAGCCGCGTTCTCACTATCTGTGGCATATCGATGGGCTGTTACGGCTGCGACTTTCTTTTTCGCAAACTGCGGTCTCTTTGGCGTAGAATCCTCCTGCTTCCCTGCGCCGTCTGTCTGGCGGGGCTGGCCACGTCCTTGTTGGCCACCACGTCCCCTTCCGCCTCCTCCTCCACCGGTCTTCGGGTCGATGAGTCCTGAAAGGAACGAGGAGAGCGTTGATCAGAAACCTGAAATCGATCAGGTGATTTAATCATCGCGCGATCGTGCAAGTCATAAACTCTCCCTGTCGGCGCAGAAACTTGTGGCGCAGGATAAGAATCCTGAGGCTGCTGTTGTTGCTTCCCCTGTTTCTGTTTCTTAGGCCAATTTTGTTTTTTGGACTTGGGCGGGACATCTGCCTCAGCAGACTGCCCTTGTGGTTGTTTTTTCTCCCTGATAGCAAAATACTTCAGACCTTTACTTGTGCGACCTATAGTTTTATATGCGGCCACAACTATCTTCGCCAACTGTCGGGTTTTTTCGGCATCGGGTAGAGCAGCCAAAGCATTCGACACCAGAAAGTTCATTGCATCTCCTTTATATTGGAGAGTATGAGATCGCTAACAATCTCAAAAGAACCACACAGGCGCATACCCAATTCAACCGCTGCTTCCGGTCCGTGATCATCCTGAACACGTTTAACCAACGTAGGCAGTACGGACATAGATGGGGTGCCAAAACACCTCGCATAAACAGCCGCAAAAGTGTTCCCCCAACTTTCACAGTCAACGAGTTCAGGAGGTAAATCCTTAGGCAAAGTAATCGTCAACATTCTATGTTTATCAGCAGGAGTAGAATTTGGAAACACAGCTTCCAGTTGGTCAATTTTCTCGGCAAGCCAGTAAGGGAACTCATCTTTATCATCGGGGCGCTTACCAAAAACCGAATTGACCATAACCGGATTGAGCTTTTAACCGCCATGTTCCGTCTGAACAGCCGGACCCCCCGGGGACCACCCGGGAGATGACGACCTATGTATTGCACTAACGCACGAATCACGGCAATCCAAATAACATGTAGTCTGCGAATATCCGCTAGGGGACAAGCGCCGTGATTCGGATGCGTGGTGAATCCACCCAATGCAGGCCAATTTGTGCCTGGAATGGACAAAGGACCCAACCTCGCAGCAGACAAAGAGTGGGGTAGGGCGCCATCAAACCAAACGCAATGCTGCCAATGATCAATAGGTATTTCCAGTGCCCTGTACGGTGTATATTCCGCCGGTACAGGTGAGGGTGTGTAGGTGTGGAACCCACCAGAATTTGCGTCCACTGCCGGAAACGTTACCCACGAATAAAACAGTTCGTAAGGGTATGCCGGATCTGCACACACCACTAAAATCACAGCTAAGCCATCCACTGGGACCTGGAAAGTCTGTAAATGGTTGCGCACCGCAATGCGACTATGCTGCGGGATGTTCACAGCCTGCGCCATGAAAACACCGGAACTACTGAAAAACAAAGGAAACTTTGTAGCACAACTGGGTAGTAATTCAAAGAAACCGTTTTAGATAGAATCAAGCTTGAAAAGACCTATTTCAAAAATAGGTAGGTTTATCCGACACCACCGTTTTCCGGAAACGATAGTGAAGGGGTTAAGGTTTGAATGATATACTACTCAAGTGTCATGATATAAGACCACCAACGATGGGCGCCATGTAGCAGGGTTTCCGTTCTCCCACAGAACTGTGCATAGAGATATGGAACCTCAGTGACTTAGGGTGACCCAAAACTCACCTCAGTACCCAAAACCCCTTACCAGGCTAGCTACAGTGTCTCATTGGTCATAACAAACTCCCAATGTTTAGACAAACCAGAACATGAACTTACAATACCTCAGGCTACGTGGAACACATGAGCACTCTTTCGCTATACAATCATTTCAAACCAGAACGTGGAGTAAATGAGGACACGTGCACATTTGAAATATTTATTTACTAATGCTGTTTTCTCAAACGCAGTATTTTAGATAATACAAGGAAACATATTATCAGAAGCAAAGTTATCAGCATAGTTACTAGTCCATAGAAAGCAATAGGTAACAGCATGTTGACATGTTTTAATGAATAAGGGTTAACAACACCTATTTCTCACCCTCCCTAACTCGCATATTATATTAATAGCTAAGAAGGTCTCTTTGGGTTTTAGCAGGGCGGGCCCATACCTCAAGATCCTAGTATGAAGAGATCACATCTGCTTCCACCAGCTCTCTCTGCATGCGAACCGCATCAAGTGTGTATCTGTGCTCCAAGCAAAGCAATATAAAACCTGCCTAAAGCCTAAAGTTGGCAGAAGCTGCACTTATGTTATGTCTATGAAGGTGCGGAGATCAGACCTCATAACAATTCTGTATCGTGTTATTCCTGAAGCTTCAGCACTCTCTGTACAGACATAGTTTATTAAGCAAAGCTGATATCAGAGCAATAACATATTATTCTCATGTGAACCACAACGGGCTACTAGGTTGAAAGCTAAATCAACAATTAAGTGTCGTGAAGCAGCAAAAGGAAAAATGGCGTTTAAACATTTAATAAGCCTATGCTAACTTAACACATTATAAAGATAAACAGTAGCTATATGACAACACTACTTACACATGTGTAGTACAGCAACCAGAATGACGTGAAGAAGCAGAGGAAGCGCAAAATCTAAAAATGTAAATCCTACCTGAAGTCGCATGAGTAGAAACAGCTGTACGAAGAAATGGGGTCTTCAGCACAACACAAGCAATTTTAAAATATTGGTGAGTGGTGCCTTCTTTTTGCCTTCTCACGCTTGTCGCCAAATGTATGTAGTGAACAAGCAGACAGTAGTGGATACAATAAGTAGATTTATAACAAGAAAGCAAGACACCCGAATTAACCACCAACAGGAGCAGACAGCAAAGCAACCATCTAATCCAGCACCGTGTACAAACTCCACAAGGTTCCCCTCATGACAGCCCTACATTCTAACATTACATACTTAGATTCTAGTAGAATTACATACTAATATTCTACCATGACTTACATTGGAATACTACACCGAGCACATGACTTTACAGCAATGAGCTCATGGTTTCATCCATGAGTCTTGAGACTTGTAGGGGTAGGTATTTCACTTCCCACTCGCTATATTGTATAAACATAAAGTAACACTTCCTCCACAGGTATGCTACAGCACCCAGAGCACATCACTTTACAGCAATGAACTCACAATTTAGGCTCACGGTTTAATCCCCAAGTCTTCACACCAATAGGGGTGAGTAGTTCGCTTCCTACTCCCTATATATTATAAATTCATAATAACACTAATTACACACTTATACTACATCGGCTAGTATCCTACAGCACCCAGAGCCCATCACTTATCAGCAATCAGCTCGGTTTCATCCCCAAGTCTTCACACTGGTAGGCGAAACTACTTTGCTTCCTACTTCCGGTATACTATCAACTAACCCTGGGCGTAGTGTGCGGAGTGGGGCTCCGCGGAGCTACGCGAAGTGGGCACAGAACTACGCCCACCCGCGCACTCCGCGTAGCCCCACTACGCGCCGCCCACCTCCCTCCCGCCCTCCCTAAATACTTAAATAAAAGGATAGAAAGCTTTTAAAAACACTTACCTTGTCTGCCGCGTCCCCGGGGCTCCCTCTCGCCGTCCCGCATGCGCATTTCTCAAGAGAAATGCACATGCGCGGGCGCCCGTGTATGCGCATTAGTATCTGAAATGGCGGCGCGAATCGCGGGACGGAGAGAGGGAGCCCCGGGGACGCGGCAGACAAGGTAAGTATTTTTAAAAGCTTACTATCCTTTTATGTAAGTATTTAGGGAGGGCGGGAGGGAGGCGGGTGGCGGCCGGCTACGCACCGTCTGCGGAGCGCGCATAGTGCCGCCTGGCTACGCCCGGTATGCAAAATGCGTAGGAGACGACACTACGTGCACTCCGTGCACGGAGCGTAGCTGGCCGCCCACCCTTACTATCAACACACAGTATCGGTCAGTAGTTTGCTTCACACTCCCTGTATGGTATAAACACCTACTAACACTACTTGCACACGTATGCTGCAAACACCAGTCCACATCACTTTACAGCAATGACCTCACGGTTTAGACTCTTGGTTTCATACCCGAGTGTAGCACCATATCATGTCAGCATCATGCCATTCTGAGCAACACCGCACTTTCAGACCGGTAACAGTGATAACTACCTACTGGCGACTGCCAGTAGGTAATCAAGAACAAATTACAATTGTTCCTTGATTTTTTTTAGCTTTCAAAACTTCTCTCTATTACTGTCTTTCTACTTTTCCATAAAAACAGTTTTTTTAATATTCAAGTACACATCGAAGTCAGAAATGCAACGTATTCTATCAACACACTTCCTAGAACATTCTACAACACATGGAGGTTAAAAGTTCATACATTTTTTTAACCTAACAATATTTTTTTGCAACATTTTCTCAAACATTTAACGGCACGTGCAAGTTAAAAGTTCACGACTGTCTTGAGTTCGAACAGTGCCTTCCAAATGCAAGTAGCAGGTGTGGTTGAGTTGAGCAAATTTTATTCTATAATATGTACTCCACGTGCAAACTACTTTTTCTTAACCAATCACAAAGATACTTTTCCACAAAATGAATGTGCTCCCTACTTTTAAAAAACAATGCTTTTCATCTTCCAATCATGTACCGTTTTGTATGCAAAAAGAAACTAGTTCCCCATCTTTAAACATATCTCTTATTCAACGAAGGAACTGCATGAGCTACAGACTAAGTATGGGCGAAATATGCGAATTCGAGGTCTGCAAAATCGTGCGAAAGCGAATTTGCGATCCGCAGAATTCACGAATTCATGCCAAATTGCAGATTTTTGTTTTTTTGCGTGTTCGCGGGGCTTTTTGCGTGTTCGCGGGCTGTTTGCACGGCGAAGTTACCCATGCGGTCGTGTATGGGCACAGCACCCTCTGGTTCACCACTGCCACCCTCTGGTTCAGCACTGTCACCCTCTGGTTCACCACTGCCACTCTCTGGTTCACCACTGCCACCCTCTGGTTCACCACTGCCACCCTCTGGTTCATCACAGCACCCTCTGGTTCACCACTGCCACCCTCTGGTTCACCCCTGCCACCATCTGGTTCGGCACTGTCACCCTCTGGTTCAGCACTGTCACCCTCTGGTTCACCACTGCCACCCTCTGGTTCAGCACTGTCACCATCTGGTTCAGCACTGTCACCCTCTGGTTCACCCCTGCCACTCTCTGGTTCAGCACTGTCACCCTCTGGTTCAGCACTGTCACCCTCAGGTTCCCCACTGTCACCCTCTGGTTCACACCTGTCACCCTCTGGTTCACCACTGCCACCCTCTGGTTCATCACTGCCACCCTCTGGTTCATCACTGCCACCCTCTGGTTCATCACAGCACCCTCTGGTTCACCACTGACACCCTCAGGTTCAGCACTCACCACTGCCACCCTCTGGTTCATCACAGCACCCTCTGGTTCACCACTACCACCCTCTTGTTCACCACTGCCACCCTCTGGTTCATCACTGCTACCCTCTGGTTCATTACTGCCACCCTCTGGTTTGCCACTGCCACCCTCTGGTTTGCCACTGCCACCCTCTGGATCATCACTGTCCCCCTCTGGTTCATCACAGCACCCTCTGGTTTACCAGTGCCACCCTCTGGTTCATCACTGCCACCCTCTGGTTCATCACTGCCACCCTCTGGTTCATCACTGCCACCCTCTGGTACATCACTGCCACCCTCTGGTTCATCGCTGCACCCTCTGGTTCATCACAGCACCCTCTGGTTCACCACTGACACCCTCAGGTTCAGCACTCACCACTGCCACCCTCTGGTTCATCACTGCCACCCTCTGGTTCATCACAGCACCCTCTGGTTCATCACAGCACCCTCTGGTTCACCACTGACACCCTCAGGTTCAGCACTCACCACTGCCACCCTCTGTTTCACCACTACCACCCTCTGGTTCACCCCTGCCACCCTCTGGTTTAGCACTGTCACCCTCTTGTTCACCACTGCCACCCTCTGGTTCATCACTGCCACCCTCTGGTTCATTACTGCCACCCTCTGGTTTGCCACGGCCACCCTCAGGTTCAGCACTCATCACTGCCACCCTCTGGTTCACCACTGTCACCCTCTGGTACACCACTACCACCCTCTTGTTCACCACTGTAGATTATGGCGGGAAAGCACACCTGCCCAGCCTCAACTGAGATGAATTAATTTGGGGCTGGTTAATGTGTCACTGAATTTGTGCTTCAAGTCTGGCACCTGCTTCCTTAGCAGTAAGTGCTTCCTGTTGCAGTTATTTTTTTACAGGAGCATTGTGCCATACTTGTAACTATTCTCTGACCCTGCTTTGAGGGTCAGAGCAGGGTCAGAGAATAGTTGCAAGTAGGCAACTGAACTCTGGAGGGGCCCCTCAGGAAGCACTACAGGGAATTGTTACAAATTAGCTTGAACTTTTGCCCCTGCTAAGTGCTTTCTGTTGTGCAAAATTATTTTTTTTGCAATTTCGCGAGATTCGCGGGGCGCGGAATCGAACTCGCAATCCGCAAATGTGTGCGAATTTGTGGATTGTTTTTTTTTTTTGCGTCTTCGTGGGGTTTTTTACGTCTTCGCGGGCCGCTTGCACCGCAACGACCGCGAAGTTACCCATGCGGTCGTACATGGGCGCGGCCATCTTGTGCGCGTTGCGTATTTCCGGTTCCGGGTGCTAGCTGCATGCTCGCGTTGTGCGCGTGGTGCATTTACGGGTTCGCGGGCGTTTTTGCAAGCTCGCGGGAAAATATCGCACAAACTTACCCACGCGGTCCTCTACGGGTGCGCCATCTTGTTTTTCATTCATTGCTATGGTTTTTGGGCATGCTACCTTTCTATCCATCTTACATCTTTGTAATCCTATGTTTTTCTGAACTTTTTTTTGCTTATTATCTATCTCTACAATTTCCTACATTTATATTTTGTGTTTTTTTAACTTTTTGTTACTTTATTACCTACTTTTTTTTCTTCCGCTCTCTCTCTTATTTTTTTCACACCTATTCTTCTTTCCTTCTTCTTGTGCCCAGGACCATGGCTAAGGGAGCGGACAAGGGCAAGGGGAAGGGCCTAGCACCCCGTACCCGGCTCCCTTGCGGGCGTTTGAGGGGGGAGGAAGTCCAGGCCAGGGAGATCTTCTCTGCGGTGGAGGTGGCCGCCTTGATAGTTTTTGTTCAAGTCCACCTCCCTAAGACCATGGCAGCAGGTGGGCGGATTGCTGTGGGAGAAGGTGTGCCGGCTTATGTGTAAGGAGTCTGGGGTCCGGCGCACCTACCAGCAAGTGACGCACCGGTGAAGTGATATCCTGGACCGGGAGCATGACATGCTCGACCTGCTAGGATTGGAGATCCCTGGCCTTGGTAAGTAGCTATTTAATAACTACTTTTTTTCCTTCTGCTCTGTTATATTGCTAATCTATTTTTATCCTGAAGAGTACAAATGCTGCTGATTCGATTACATTGCAGGTAAATTAATGTTTAAATAGCTTCTGTCATTCCAGGTGCTCGCCTGGTCATTGGCGTTGCTACTATGCTTACTTGTTTTCATTTGAGAGCATTACTGCGTAATGCTAGAGACAGTAGACTCAAGTCTAGTCCTTCTTTGTACTCCTGCTGCTGCCACTTTGAAGAGATAGTGGTGGATTGATACGTTGAGTATATTATTTATTACTTGTTATAGGACATTTGTTAGTGGTCTGCAATCATGATGATGGACTGTGTCTGTCACGCGACGTCTCGTGCTGCTGAGTGATGGCAGTCGTAGTAGAACCTTTTTGTTGTTGATGTAGTTAGTGAATTATATACCTTTCCTATTAGACGGTCTGCGAATCCTGCAATACTGTACTACTATCCTCCTAGTTGACTAGATCAGATGCAATTGTTGTTAATTTGTTTCCCCGACATAATTTTAGATTGTGTTCAAAGAAATCAAATATTTCCCAAAAAACAATCATCCAAGTTGTGTTTCTTTATTTCATGATCACCAGCAACTCCCAGGGGCAAGGCGCCGGCGGCGACTGAGTCTCCGGTGGCAGAATGTGGACAGGATCAGTCCCTTGCAGGCTCTTCTGCTGGCCCCAGTAAGTTGTTCTATTCTCATAATAATACTTATACTTCCCTAACTTTTACAGCTCCTATTCATTACAAACTGTTTCCTAATAATTCTGTTTTACAAAATAGTCTTTGATCTTCTTCTAATGTAGACTACTTTCTACATTCTTGTCCTGCCTCTACCATCACTCTCTGTGCTACTACTATTTACGATTATGAGTCGGTCTGTGTAGGTAGCTAAGCTTGCCCATTCGGCAAACGGTGTGAAACAAAACTCTGATACAGCAATAGCTCTAGGCTCTGGGTGCAGTCCTCTGGGTTGCCCTTGCTGTCTATTCCAGTCTTCTTAATGTAAGTGCTTTGACAATTTCCAATAACAAAATGTCATTGTTTACACCAAGTAAAAGGTAGCAGTTGCCTTTTTGATTTGAAAGGAGCACATCCCATACTGCTAGTGTTTCAGGGACTATTCTGCACACAAAGAAGTATGGACAAGATAAATAGGACATTGTTGATGATAGGTGCAGTTCGACTTTTGACATACCTCAGTCCGAACAGAAGTTGAACCCCCAATCCCCTGACTGACTATCTAGTGTGTCTGACCAATGATTTTATGACCCAGTCGAACAGAAGAAGACTACCGCCGAGTCCCGGCCTATCTGAGTCACTGAAAGAAACATGACTGCCAAGTGCAGTAGTTCAAACCTTTCCGCTCACTCACTCGTGAACAAAAACCACACAGTGTTTGTTAGTTTTAAAGTTTTATTTTCAATTAAGAAATGAAAACGTTATTTCTTTATTTTTAATAGCGTAGTATTCTGAGCGAGCAATGGTGATGGATGAACATGACGTTGAAGTTCAAACAACATTCCCATGAATGAAATTAGTTTGACTCAAACTTAATATTAGTTAACAGACACATGAAATTATTAGAATAACTGTGCGGGAGCCCCCACCTTCTTTAAAGTACTTAGTAGTTGGTGAATCGCCTGGCAGAAGGGCAATGGAATCTTCTTTCTGTAATGAGAAAAATGCACGTTAAGCAAGCATTCATCAGTTGTCATAAGAAGAAGTGTAGCATTTAATGGAATAAGCATATAAAAGGTTAACACCTTCCCCAAAACCGTTACTTTTTTTCAATCCCAGTAATAAAAAATGTGTTATGTAACATTTTCTTCCATTACGAGACAAAATAGGGGGTTGTGTATGGCATCTGAAAATATGACATGTTTTTCCTAGACGTCACAACATCTGATGCGGCATAGATGAGCACCAGTGCCGGGGCCAGCAGTGCGGAGGGGTCCACTCTGGATGCGGCGGCGCCAACAGGAGGAGCTGGGGGGAAGACTCAGCGGCGGCGGACGGTGGTAAGTTATTATACTCCTTACTTATTGAAATTCTTTTGAGTAGGCTTGCAAAGGAGTGTATGTTGTACTGTACAGTAGTACACAGTACACTAGTATAAGTACACTGTACTGTTAAGAACATTTACTAATTTAGAACTACTTTTTGGGGTATCATGGAGAAGACAGTCAACCTTGACTTGCAATAGCATTAGCGGCGGTACTTCTCTGGTAACCAATGGCCCTCTCTATTTCACTTCAACTCAGCTGGCAAATTTTTATTGTGAAGCCAAGTCATATCAGATGTAGTTTAGGAATGTGAAGAACGAAAAGTTAAAGAAGGGTGAAACGAAGGACGAGCGAGTCTTAATATTTATGACTGTAAAGAATGTTTTTTTTTTTTATGTAATTCAACATAAGAAGACGGCGGTTTCCAAAATATAATGAAAAGGGTGTTAGTTGGTTGTTGACAAAAATAAATTTTGGTACATTTGAGACATTAGGAAGAATCATAGACGTACTTTGGAAGCCTGGATGTTATCTTCTTTATCCTCCTCGTCGATAGCAGAGGTGTATGATGTAACAGAGCAGGCGCTGAGTGGATGAAGTATGGCCAGTGGCAGTGCCACCCCTATAGAAAAGTAAGACATTCCTATCCCCACCTGCATGTACTGCTTAAAGTACTGCGAGTCTGCATCATCATGGCCTGTGTCTGTATTTCTTTGTTGAAAGCTGATCGAGCTGCCATTATGACGGCTACCACAAGTTCACGTACCAGTAATTTCTTTTGCAAAACAAGAGAAAAAAAGTAAAAAAGGCCTTTTTTTGTACTCTCTGACTATGTATGTAGTAGTGAGTCCACCCATAGTGCTGCTAGTGGAATTCCTGAAACTCACAGTTAAGCATGGGCGTAAAATCTGCTCCGATCGCGGATTTTTCGGATTTTCGGCAAATTCGCAATCCGCGAACTCTCGCGAATTTGTCGAAAATCCGTGGATTCGCTCGCGCCGGATTTTTTGCTTGGTGATACAATATTGAGGCGCGCGGCGTGGTGCACGGCGTTCACTTTCCGTCATTTAGCGTTGCCGAGTTGTTTTTCTCGATCATATTTTGCGAGTGCTGCGCCATTTTGGATCTTGCTGCGGGATCCCGCGGGAGTTTGGCGCCCACGAATACGTAATCGCGGCTTGCCACCTTGCACAGCACGCCTCGCGAGAGTTTGCAATTGCGAACACGTAGTTGCGGCGGACAGGAACAATCTCGCACTCGCGAAATAGAGATTTTGCAATTCTGCACAAGAAATCCACCAGCAAACAGGATAAACCTTCAGAAAATGATGATTTTTATCAGAATCACTCCTCAGGTTGACATTTGCATGGCCTTTTTTTTTGCAAGGAGTCCATTTTTGGGGGGGGGGAGGAAGGAAGTGCCCCACAGTATCCAACTTCCTGTTCCTGTCCAGCAGGCTCCTCCCAGTGCTTTCTTCATGTGCTGGTCACTTTCATTTGGACCTTGACCTGGAAGGCTTACTTTTTGTGGGTGCTGCTGGATATTTGGATTTGAGGCCTTTTTGACTTTCTTTGGATCACTTTTGGATTAGAAATCAACTTTCACAAGTAAGTTTGTTTGGGGCATTACAGTTGCTGCAACTACAATTTTGGAACTTTTTCAGAACATTAAATGAAATATATTGTGGGTGGCCACAGTATCCAGTAGGACCAGGGTTGGTTATGGGTGATTGATACAACTGTTTTGTTGAATTTAAACACCATTGAGGCCATGGATGGGCTGGGATTGTGCTGATTTTTGTTGTTTTTGTCGTTTTTTTGGGGCTGCTGGTGGGGCCCTTTGCCCAGGGGTGGTGAGTGTTGCATGGGCCTAGTCTTTCTGTGGGGTGTCTTCTTGAATTTAAACATCATTGAGGCCATGGATGGGCTGGGATTGTGCTGATTTTTGTGTTTTTGTTGTTTTTTTGGGGCTGCTGGTGTGGCCTTTTGACCAGGGGTAGTGGTGCATGGACTGAGTGTGCCTGTGGTGTGGTCTCACTCTCTTTAATGTAAACATCCTGGATGGCATTGGATTGTGGTGATTTTTTGTGTTTTTCTGTTTTTTTGGGGTGTACTGTTGATGTGGACTGGCCATGTGGGTGGTGGTGGTGGCCATCTTCAGTGCTGGCTGGTACAGGCAACATGTGCTTGGGGTGCAAGGGGCCATTTTGAAGAGAGGCAGTGTCTGAGGCCTGCACTTATTTTGCCTACTTTTCATCCATTATGCCCAGGGGTGGTGAGTGTTGCATGGGCCTAGTTTTTCTGTGGGGTGTCCTCTTGAATTTAAACACCATTGAGGCCATGGATGGGCTGGGATTGTGCTGAATTTTGTGGTTTTTGTCGTTTTTTGGGGCTGCTGGTGGGGCCCTTTGCCCAGGGGTGGTGAGTGTTGCATGGGCCTAGTCTTTCTGTGGGGTGTCCTCTTGAATTTAAACACCATTGAGGCCATGGATGGGCTGGGATTGTGCTGAATTTTGTGGTTTTTGTCGTTTTTTGGGGCTGCTGGTGGGGCCCTTTGCCCAGGGGTGGTGAGTGTTGCATGGGCCTAGTCTTTCTGTGGAGTGTCTTCTTGAATTTAAACACCATTGAGGCCATGGATGGGCTGGGATTGTGCTGTTTTTTGTGTTTTTTGTCGTTTTTTTGGGGCTGCTGGTGTGGCCTTTTGCCCAGGGGTAGTGGTGCATGGACTGAGTGTGCCTGTGGTGTGGTCTCACTCTCTTTAATGTAAACATCCTGGATGGCATTGGATTGTGGTGATTGTTTGTGTTTTTCTGTTTTTTTGGGGTGTACTGTTGATGTGGACTGGCCATGTGGGTGGTGGTGTTGGCCATCTTGAGTGCTGGCTGGTACAGGCAACATGTGCTTGGGGTGCAAGGGGCCATTTTGAAGAGAGGCAGTGTCTGAGGCCTGCACTTATTTTGCCTACTTTTCATCCATTATGCCCAGGGGTAGTGAGTGTTGCATGGGCCTAGTCTTTCTGTGGGGTGTCTTCTTGAATTTAAAGACCATTGAGGCCATGGATGGGCTGGGATTGTGCTGAATTTTGTGGTTTTTGTCGTTTTTTGGGGCTGCTGGTGGGGCCCTTTGCCCAGGGGTGGTGAGTGTTCCATGGGCCTAGTCTTTCTGGGGGATGTCCTCTTGAATTTAAACACCATTGAGGCCATGGATGGGCTGGGATTGTGCTGAATTTTGTGGTTTTTGTCGTTTTTTGGGGCTGCTGGTGGGGCCCTTTGCCCAGGGGTGGTGAGTGTTGCATGGGCCTAGTCTTTCTGTGGGGTGTCCTCTTGAATTTAAACACCATTGAGGCCATCGATGGGCTGGGATTGTGCTGAATTTTGTGGTTTTTGTCTTTTTTTCGGGCTGCTGGTGGGGCCCTTTGCCCAGGGGTGGTGAGTGTTGCATGGGCCTAGTCTTTTTGTGGGGTGTCCTCTTGAATTTAAACACCATTGAGGCCATGGATGGGCTGGGATTGTGCTGAATTTTGTGGTTTTTGTCGTTTTTTGGGGCTGCTGGTGGGGCCCTTTGCCCAGGGGTGGTGAGTGTTGCATGGGCCTAGTCTTTCTGTGGGGTGTCTTCTTGAATTTAAACACTATTGAGGCCATGGATGGGCTGGGATTGTGCTGTTTTTTGTGTTTTTTGTCGTTTTTTTGGGGCTGCTGGTGTGGCCTTTTGCCCAGGGTTAGTGGTGCATGGACTGAGTGTGCCTGTGGTGTGGTCTCACTCTCTTTAATGTAAACATCCTGGATGGCATTGGATTGTGGTGATTTCTTGTGTTTTTCTGTTTTTTTGGGGTGTACTGTTGATGTGGACTTGCCATGTGGGTGGTGGTGGTGGCCATCTTGAGTGCTGGCTGGTACAGGCAACATGTGCTTGGGGTGCAAAGGGCCATTTTGAAGAGAGGCAGTGTCTGAGGCCTGCACTTATTTTGCCTACTTTTCATCCATTATGCCCAGGGGTAGTGAGTGTTGTATGGGCCTAGTCTTTCTGTGGGGTGTCTTCTTGAATTTAAACACCATTGAGGCCATGGATGGGCTGGGATTGTGCTGTTTTTTGTGTTTTTTGTAATTTTTTGGGGCTGCTGGTGTGGCCTTTTGCCCAGGGGTAGTGGTGCATGGACTGAGTGTGCCTGTGGGGTCTCACTCTCTTTAATGTAAACATCCTGGATGGCATTGGATTGTGGTGATTTTTGGGTGTTTTTCGTTTTTTTTGGGGTGGACTGGCCATGTGGGTGGTGGTGGTGGCCTGGCCATGTGGGTGGTGGTGGTGGCCATCTTGAGTGCTGGCTGGTACAGGCAACATGTGCTTGGGGTGCAAGGGGCCATTTTGAAGAGAGGCAGTGTCTGAGGCCTGCACTTATTTTGCCTACTTTTCATCCATTATGCCCAGGGGTAGTGAGTGTTGCATGGGCCTAGTCTTTCTGTGTGGTGTCTTGAATGTAAACATCATGGATGGCATGGGATTGTGCTGATTTTTCTGTGTTTTTCCATTTTTGGGGTGTATAACTGAACTGATGTTCCTCTGTCTTCCATTGCTTTTAGGTGCACAAGACTCAAGAGAACCACCAGTGCCAGGAAGAAGTTCTGCAGCGGTGTGTGTGTGTGCAGCAGCATAACGTCACGCGACGTCATGTCTGGACACAACCAACTCTGCAACTCGTGCAACTGCTGCCTGCTGTTCTGACCTGCTCTGAAGAAGATGGCCCCAAAAAAAGTTCCCCGTAGCTCCTCTAGCAAGAAAGTTGCCAGTAAGGAGCAGAAGAAGCAAGTTACCAAGGAGACTGGTGTGCCGGCCGCCCCTTTTTTTGGGAGGATAAAAAAAGTACGCCTGCAGCAGCAGCAGGATCTGCTGGGGACCAAGCTGGGAGCAGCACCCCCGCTACATTGGGCTCAGTGCCACCACCACCACCACGCCAACTTAAGTCCAAGCCCTTGACTGCTGCAGAGGCTCTTAGTCTAGTTGTTCAATCACCATCGACCAGTGATGTTGGCTCATCGCAAGAAAGTAGCAGCAATGTCCCTCAATCAACACAGGTTGTTGTAACTCATCTGACGAGTGTTGAACAACCACAGTCGCAACAAAAACCACATGTGCAAGTACAAGCCCAAGTACATGTGGAAGGAGAGGCAGCGCAAGGAGATGCGCAAGCAGAGGTGCATAGAGGGTCACAAGTGCCCACAATAGTTGTTCCTCCCGAAGTAGGGGCACATCAGGAAATCGACAATCAAGGCGAGGTATCATTTGAGGAAGACACTCCTCCTAATGATCATTCATTGTCTTCCACACCCTTAGCAAGGAAGAGATCAAGGGTGGTGTCTACATCTTCTCCAAGCACACCTCCTTCTGATGATACAGATCAAAATTGGGAACCAGCACCACTGCCGTCTGAGAGTGAGGCACACCATGAATTGACAAAGGTAGTTAAGCGTAAAAGGAAGCTGGTCCAAAGTCTCAGAGTTATGGAGTGTGATGATGAGGCTCAACAAGAAGTGGCGGTGGCGGATACCGCTGCTGATGAAGACTCTGACAACGACGACCCAGTCATCATAAAGGTCACTGCAGCCCCAGCGGGCATGCAGCAAACAGACATGTTGACCCTAGCCCGAAAAGCTGCTGAGCGTGATGATGATGATGTTGTCAACGAGGAGGCAGTGGAAAAACCACAATCATTGGAGTTAAGTAGTACACCAACTCGTACCGCTTCCATATTTCTTTCTCACAAGAAGGGACCTCCATCCACCTCGACCTTAATTAGTGGCGGTGAAAGTGCACAACGTACAAAAGTTGGGCAATCCAGATCCTCCACTTCATCTGGCATTAGCAGCATGACCACCACCACCAGTATCGCCGCCTCCTCCAGGCCCCACAGACACTTCAAGTCCCCAGTTTGGGACTTCTTTACTGTTTGCCCAAAAAGGGAAAAGTTCGCCATTTGTACCCTTTGTAAGCTTGCAGTTAGTCGTGGTAAGTTTGGTACCAACTATGGTACCGGAGGCCAGAGAGGTCATCTTAGGAGACAGCACACTGTCCAATGGTATGCGCACCTAAAGGCGATCAAGGAAGCCCGAATTGGAAGTCAAGAAAACGTTGATGTTTCATCTGATGATGACGAGGAGGAAGAAGACGTGTCAAACACTTCACTTACACCCAGTACCCCTGTCAGCAGCACACCCCATGTGAGGCACACTAAGAGTGTTGGAGCGAGTGAAACACCAACGCGCAAAAGTTCACCAGCGAGCATAATTGGGTCAACGAAGTCATTATCATCCCGTAAATGCTTGGTCCAGGGCAACATTAGAACCATGTTTTCTTCAGACGCGCCATATGAACGCAACCACCCACTGACGCGTCTGTATAACACTAAGCTGGCTAAAATGCTAGCTGTGGACCTTCTCCCTTTTTCTTTTGTAGAAGCGGTAGGTTTTCTAGAATTAGTGGCAACGCTCTGCCCTAAATGGAAGGTTCCTAGCCGGTTCTATTTTGCCAGAGTTGCGGTTCCAGCACTACATGAAGATGTGCTGGAGGCGATTGGGGCAGCTTTGCAGCAGAGTGCTGTTCACACAATACATCTGACAACAGACATGTGCACCAGTGGCGCAGGCGCTGATTACATGTGCATCACTGCACACTGGGTCTCTTTTTCAGGTGTTAAAGCAAAGCTAAACACAGGTGTTGACCCGGACCAAGTTTTTAAAGCTGCTCGGAAACATGCAACACTAGCCATGTTTGGCTTGGAGAAAAGTCACACATCACAAAACATTTTGGACGAGTTTAACAAAAAGGTCTTTCACTGGCTGTCCCCAAAAAAACGCCAGATTGGTTATGTTTCCACGGATAATGGCGCCAATGTAATTAAGGCCATGGCGCTGGGTGACTATTTCAGAGTGCCGTGTTTGGCGCACTGTATCAACCTGGTAGTTCAAAAATTCTTGAGTGATAAAGACAGTCCAGCGTGCGAGGTAATGGCCACCTGCCGCAAAATGTGCAACCATTTCAGCCATTCTTTTAAGGCCCGGAAGCATCTGAGGAGCCTTCTACTTGAACGTCGAATGCCAGTGAAAGCACTCATCCAGGAGGTGGCAACACGTTGGAACTCAACCTTCTACATGCTTGAGCGTCTGTATGAGCAGTATACGGTACTCGATCACTATTTCTTAAAAGAGGGTACAGCTCAGAGGGACCTGCGGATGGGTACTGCGCAATGGAACATAGTTAAAAGCCTGACAGACATGCTTCGTCCTTTTGAGTTCTTCACGCGTGCAGTCAGCCAGGAGGACTGTAATTTGGGAAAAGCTATCCCATTGTTGTGCATGCGGGAGCACCAACTGAAGGCGGTGTCTTCTGAGTTAGAAAAAGATGAAAAAAACAAAGACCCTTTTCTTTTGTCGGAGAAATTATTAGAGCGCCTACGTGGTGATGAACGTCTTAAAAAGATCAACTCAGAACAGCATTACATTTGTGCTACTATTCTGGATCCACGCTACAAAAAGGCGCTGGCAGGCCAAGCATTCTTTCCTTTTGCTGATGAAGATGTTAAAAAGTACAAACGTTGGCTAGCCTGGTCAGCCAAGAGGTTTGAAAAAGAACGGCAGGATATTGAAGGAGAAGGCAGTACATCAGCATCAGCATCAGCAGGCCATCCCCAGTCAAAACAATCCACTTCTGCACCTGTGGCTGTGGCACAAGTGACCTCTCAGCCGTTAAAGACACCGGCAACCGGATCATCTGCACCACACACAAGAGTAACAGTGGCTGCTGAAGAGGATTGGCTAACTTTGCTTGGGTATGGTTCTCGAAAAAAGGTCACAGGCACAGCAAAAAGTAAGCAAAGTGGAGGAACCGTCGGCGTTGAGGACCTTGAGTCGATGGTGCAGGACTATTTGAATGACTCAACAGAGCTCTTTCTTAATGATGAGCCATTGCAGTATTGGCATGGGAAAAAACAATTGTGGCCACAGCTCTCCAACCTGGCTATAAACTATTTGTCTTGCCCACTCGCAAGTGTGTCTTCTGAACGTGTTTTCAGTGCTGCTGGTGGCATTGTAACTCCCAAACGGAGCCGCCTCTTGCCCAAAAATGTGGAGAGGCTAACAATGATCAAGATGAATCAGCACCTCATACCACCAGATTACAAAGTACGAGAAAGCACGCCGCATGAAGACGAGGAGGACGGCAACGTAGATGAGGGGATTTGTTCTCTGTTCAGTGACGCTGACCTCATCCTGCCTGAATTCGCAGAGTATGATGACGAAATCTTCTTCTTATTCCCTGACACCGAGCCCTGAAAATGAGACAATGAATCAATAACTTTCTTTTTCGTCCTTATTCACTTTTATTCCTGTGTGTGTGTCTTTCTTTGTTTTGCACAGTTAATTTAATTCAAACTTTAATCACCTAATCCCAAAAACAAGCCCATCAGCAGAACTGTCTTCACTTGTTTGCTTATTGATTTGAAGGTGCCGCAGTCTACATTCCTCAGGTTCACAAGTTCAGAAGAACATGCTCCTCTATCCTCCTCCTCCTATTTCCCTCAAAGCAGAGGGCTGGATTACGCCCAATCAAGAAAGACTCAGCACTTGTGGGGGTGTTCTACTTCTTTGCGGGTGAGTTGACGGCTCTGGGCCCATTGCTGTGAAGCTCTAATAACGGATAAAAGTGTTTTGGACCAAATATGAGGCGGAAATTTCTTGCCGTTTTTGCTGACTTGCTTGCCTTTGAGATGCTCTTTGGCGGGGTTCCGGGTGTTTGTGGGTGAGTTTTGGGGTCTGGGAGCACTGCTGCGACAGTCTAATCTTGATTGCATTTGCTTTTCAGGAAATCCGTGGTGGAAAACAGGAGTTATGATGATGACCTAGCTGCACAGCGTGTTTGGTCCGAAGGCCGAGAGATATTGTAAGTATGAGATTTTGCTTTTTGGCTGTTTGGGGGTGTTGTCGCATGCTTTTTTACGGGTGGGTTGGCGGGTCTCTTGGGGCATTCCTGGGAAGGTCTAATACCGGATAGAAGTGGTTTGGACAAAATCCATAAGGAAAAGCCTTTTTTTTGCTATTTCTTCTGACATCTTGCTCAATGTAGCGTTTTCGGGGGCCTGTTTGGGGGGCTTCCTGGTGTTTGTGGGTGGGTTGAGGGGTCTCTGTCGAAGCACTGCTGCGACAGTCTAATCTTGATTGCATTTGCTTTTCAGGAAATCCGTGGTGGAAAACAGGAGTTATGATGATGACCTAGCTGCACAGCGCGTTTGGACCGAAGGCCGAGAGATATTGTAAGTATGAGATTTTGCTTTTTGGCTGTTTGGGGGTGTTGTCGCGTGCTTTTTTGCGGGTGGGTTGGCGGGTCTCTTGGGGCATTCCTGGGAAGGTCTAATACCGGATAGAAGTGGTTTGGACAAAATCCATAAGGAAAAGCCTTTTTTTTGCTATTTCTTCTGACATCTTGCTCAATGTAGCGTTTTCGGGGGCCTGTTTGGGGGGCTTCCTGGTGTTTGTGGGTGGGTTGCGGGGTCTCTGTCGAAGCACTGCTGCGACAGTCTAATCTTGATTGCATTCGCTTTTCAGGAAATCCGTGGTGGAAAACAGGAGTTATGATGATGACCTAGCTGCACAGCGCGTTTGGACCGAAGGGCGAGAGATATTGTAAGTATGAGATTTTGCTTTTTGGCTGTTTGGGGGTGTTGTCGCGTGCTTTTTTGCGGGTGGGTTGGCGGATCTCTTGGGGCATTCCTGGGAAGGTCTAATACCGGATAGAAGTGGTTTGGACAAAATCCATAAGGAAAAGCCTTTGTTTTGCTATTTCTTCTGACATCTTGCTCAATGTAGTGTTTTCGGGGGCCTGTTTGGGGGGCTTCCTGGTGTTTGTGGGTGGGTTGCGGGGTCTCTGTCGAAGCACTGCTGCGACAGTCTAATCTTGATTGCATTTGCTTTTCAGGAAATCCGTGGTGGAAAACAGGAGTTATGATGATGACCTAGCTGCACAGCGCGTTTGGACCGAAGGCCGAGAGATATTGTAAGTATGAGATTTTGCTTTTTGGCTGTTTGGGGGTGTTGTCGCGTGCTTTTTTGCGGGTGGGTTGGCGGGTCTCTTGGGGCATTCCTGGGAAGGTCTAATACCGGATAGAAGTGGTTTGGACAAAATCCATAAGGAAAAGGCTTTTGGCACTTTTTGTAACTTAGGGTTCGTTAGGGTTAGCCCTAGCAGCAGGATTGCATGTGTTTCGGGGTGTTCTAGATTTTTGCAACTGAGTTCTGGGGTCTTAGAGCACTCTTGGAGCGATGCTGGCTATGGATACTTTTGCTTGCTTGCAAGTGGTTTGAATACAATCCACGATGGGTAAGGGTGTATTTTGGCCTACTTTTACTTTCAAAGTACGTTTTGTCACCATTTTTCTGCTAGGCCTCGTTTTTTGAGATCTGATTGGGGGTCTTCTACATTTTTGCGACTGGCTTTAGTAAGGGTCTTGGTGGGAGCGTTGCTGGGAAGGTCTAATTTTGTTCTAAAACACAGTTTACAGTACACCTAGCTTGAGGGGAAAGATCCGCTAAATTAATTTGGCCATACTTATTTATCCTTAAAAAGGTGACTCAGACAGATTACGCAATTTCAAAAATATTGTACTGCCTATTAGGAAAATCAAAGTGTGACTTTTTGCACCACACAGCGTACATACCTTATATTTATTTATCAGTGGTATTGTAATAGCACTTCCTGTTTTCCGTTCAATAATTACAGGCCGGGTTTCAGTCAACATCCGCCAGGCAGGCAGTGGACAGGGTGTCTTCTGTCAGTGGTCACTGGTCACCAACATTGATGGACGAAGCGTCAGCTGGAATGGAGGAGTGCCGCTAATAAGAGGAATTGTTTGCTGCATGCAACTTACTTACCAAATTCAACAGGACAACTCCAACAACATACAGAATACAGATACAGTATCCATTGTTTTCTTCTATGAGTGTGACTGCATGTGGTTAGCTTTAGTTTGTACCCAAAGATTTCTTTATCTTCAATTATTGTTTGTCCATGCTGTGCTTTTTTTTTCTTCTCTCAACAAAACCTACCCAAAAAGAAACCCCCATTCCCATCCATTTTCCAAACCCTAACCCTCTTCCCCCGGGCTGTGTGGTTTTGCTTGATGTCTGACTAAATGACATCAATAATTCCACACACTTGCTGGGGAGGATAAGGTCATAGCAACAGGCTGGTGAAGGAATACGAGGATATATTCTAGACTTACTCAGCTTCAGTACTATTTCTTGTAGTAGTAGGAGCCAATGTCAAATAAATTCAACGCAAGTACTAGTTATACTTGCAATACTTTACCATTTGTTAGGCTACATTGTGGCACTGTTCTAGTGTACTGTCACCTGCTATATTCTCTATCATACCGTAACCGTTGTAATGCTACAGTAAGGACAAACCAGGTTTCGTTTTCTTTTTTTCCATAGGCATGCAACTGCCACTGTGTCACACCACTAGTACCACCGCAACGAGGAAATTTCATCCGCCCAGGATTGCCAACCTTAATCCCCATTTCCCGTGGAGCCAGCCCTGGGCCTAGCCCGAATTTCTAACACAAATTACAGGTAAGATAAGCGTTTGGTGGGAGGTAGTATAATGGAGTATTAGGACTAGACGAGAGATTGACGGTAGTACTACTAAAGTCCTAGGACTCTTCAGGAAAACAAACTTACTGTTAAACCCCCACCCACCAGACTGAAAAGCATTAAAAAACAGGTATGGTCAGATAAAGTTTAAAAAAGTATATTTATGTAGCTCTAACAAAATAATCTCCCTCAAGACCCTCACTAACCCCAACGATTGTCTTTGAAAAGTCCCAAAAAGAACCCATCTCCCAAATCCCACCCCCCAAAAGTCTCTAAAAAAAGGGCAAGGGACACTCCACTACTGGAGGGTGCTGGTGAATTTTGCGGCCAGGGCATCATACTCCTTGCGGAGGGTGGCATGGTCGAAGCGGAGGCCCTCCACCAAGTTCTTGTACCTAAGGACCTCCTGCTCCAGGTAGGACATTCTGACTCCTAGGCGGCGCTGGCGTGCCTTGCAATTCCTGTGGGGGGCAGCTGGTCTTTTTGCTGCTTGGCGGTGGTGGTTGGCTTTGTTAGCCCGGCTCCGTACCGCTGGAGCACTGCGCTGGCTGGCAGCCCGTGGGGGCACGGAGGAGGATGCAGCTGTCCCAGTGGAGGATGTTGTGGTTCCACCGGTTGACTGTGTGTCCTCCTCCTCCAGGGCCACCAGCCGCCGATATTCGGCGACAGTGGCTTCCAGCCTCCGTTGCCGGGCCATTCGAGCCTGCTCCCTCCGTGATGTCGATTTGGAAGGAGCAACTATATGAAGAAAGAAAGACATAGTCTGTAACCAATGCTCCTTAACATTAATAACACAAAGTGATTGATCCGAAAGTTGTGTCACAGTACAAGTAGCAAATTGAAAGCACAGTACATAACTATTGAGGACAGTATCTATCTAACCTCCCACTTCTGCATCCTTGCTCTAACATTAGTGGGAGTTTAATGAACAAATTCTACGACCACTATGGACTTCCATTACAGTCGACTATGACAGTACACCAGTCTTATTCTTCTTCTTCTCTCTTGTTTAGGAAAATTGGTACGTTATCTTATGCAAGCCGGCAGAATGCCAGCGCAGTTAACTTGCACCCGAGTAAACAGACGCACACCATGATGAGTGAGACAGACTTGCGTTACTGTACCGGTCCAGTACATGCAGGTGGTGAAGCTATTACTTTTCTATTACGGGTGGCACTGAGAATACTCTGTTACAAGGGCTACTGCTTAATTAATTTACCTTTCACCCTACAGTGCAAATGAGTACTAGAAAAGGAAAATGAAGAAGCTAAATAATTTGATTATCTATCACTTCACATGGGATGTATTTGATGACATATGGGATGACTTTAGGTGCTTTGCTTATTATTGAGTGAACAGTGATACACCCACACATGAATGACGTACTACTACTAAACTAAAGTTATTAGGAGAGGTACGGAGTGTCCACCGTAATAACCGGATATATGCTGTGCTTGCAGTTGCAATACAAACTACTGCTACTATTCATGGTAGTATTGGACAAATTTACAATTTATTTTCCTTGCCTTCCCTACACTGGAACGGACGTGCGGGTGCGGTGTTACATGCTCTTCAAGGTAACACTTAGTTCATCCAGTGACCATCTACTCTCTCTAGATACACATGTGCTATCTAAGAGTCAGATAATACCATGCTCCAGGCATCCATCCATTCAAAGTATATGCACACATACAGTTTCTGTTTCATCCACCCAGGCTGTTGTCCTTCCACCCATCCTTGCTTCATCATTGACCCAGCCATGCACCATACCATATTCTTTCCTTCCCAGCCACCTCGGGGGCCAAGCAAACACATATCATTCTTCTTTGCCAGCCATCATAAAATTTCTCGTCCTTCCACACTTACTTACACCCTTCTTTCGCTTTTCGTTCATCCCATCCATCAAGTTCATCTAAGATCTTATTGGGATTCTTCTCACCAAAAACTTCACAGCTAAGTCGAAGTACATTTAGAGGAGGCTACTACCTGGTTGATTTATAATACAGCCGTGCAGAAAGTACAATATGCAGTCTTAAATCTCAATAAGTAAGGAATATATAGCTTACCTCTTCCCGCCACCACCGTGCGAACCCTCACAGGAACGTCCGGCACTTGCACCGCCTCCTCCCCAGAGACCTCGCCCAACACCACCACCTCCGCGCTGGCCCCGCCACCAGATGTTCCACCTACAAAGTACATTTAAGAATGTTAGAATACACCACTCACTACTATATAATATTTGGTCTAGGAGGAATAAACAAATGTTAAAAAAAGAAATACAATGTAATAATTTGTAACTGTCTACTCGAAAGAAAAAATGTCACTTTTTCCACAAGAAATGTGTCCAATTAATCGTTAGCACTAAGCACTTTTCCATTTTCAGTTAAACGTTTACTTTTATGACAAATTTGATTTTAATAAATGTGTTTACTTTTAATAAAGCTTTTAAACTTAAATAGACTCTGTGGTTTTTGGTCCTCCAGACTAGAGTGGATGAGCTAAAGGTTTTGGAATTTTTGCAAGCATGAGTGCCTCTGGCACTTCTTGACTCTGACTCCGTACTCTTGTCCTGCGTTGGATAATCTAATGATCATTGGGGATCAATCATCGGTGACTTTGGGAGCTAAATGACTCTGCCACACTATCTAGTCATTAAGGAGATTGGGGGTTCTTCAAAGTCTGATATCACTGAGGTATGTGGAAAGAAAGTCTACCTGCGCCTATTATAATTGATAAACAATGCACTATTTAGTGTTCATAGTTCGGTTTGTGCACATTTGTCCCTGCAACAGTAGTAGAATGGATTGTCCTCCTATCCAAACCAAAAGTAAAGCAGTATCTTATTCTTTCTTGGTGGTCATTCACCTTTTTATTGTTGGCAATTGTCAAAGCATAAACATTTAGAAGACTTGAAAATACATTATGGACAATCCCAGAGTACTGCACTCAGTGCATAGAGCTATTGCTGACTAGAATGGGAGTCCAATGGAATTGCCAAATGTGCAATCTTAGTTAGCTACACAGACAGACTAATAAGAATAATCTAGTAATACCACAGGGAGTCATAGTCGAGGCAGGATAAGAATTTAGATCCAGTCTACAAGAAGATCAAAGACGATTTAGAAAAAATCGAATGAGGAACGCTAGGAAAAAATAGGTACTCTATATTAAAATTAAAACTTACTGGGGCCAGCAAAGGAGCCCTCGCCTGCCCGATCCTGGCCTGCATCCTCCTGAACAGCACCCTCCTCCTCCTCCTCCTGTGTCCTCTTGTCCTTGGGGGGAGCTGATGTACAACATGAAAGAAAGAAAGACCAGAAAACATGGATGAGATTTGTCAACCAAATCAAACATTTCAAAAGAACAATAACAAAATATTTTGGAGAAATAGCAAATAGATAGACAACTATTCCACGGGATATATTGACCTATCTCATGTGGTATACTACGTTATTCGTATTGCCTGATTTGCGGACCGTTGACTTTGAAAGTTCCTATGTAACTCACTAAACAGACTACTAAAAAGGTTTGCCTAGGCCTGGCAGGCAGCAGTCCGCAGCACGCGAAGTGACAGACAAAGTCCATCCTGCTTGCAGATCAGTGAATACTCAAACTATCAATCCACCGACCACCACCACTATTTCTTCTTATAGCCATGTGTCTAAAAGGAAGTACTGGACTTCAGTCTGTTGGGGCTGATTTAGAAGTCCCTTGCGGCTCACATTCCTCCATTCCTCCGGCACAAGGGAGGGCGTTCCTGCGCAGGAACGAATCCTAAAAGTGGCTGAGGGAAATCTACAAGATGTCAATCAGTCACTTTTAGGACAATGATGCGTGATTGAAACCCTGCGCCTGCTTGAAGCCGACGTACGGCTTGATGCAGCATTGGGGAGATAGGGCACCCCAGAGCATTGCTGGAGCTGCACCATCGTTGGCACGCAACTCCAGCAATGCGCCGCCTTTACGGCACAGATGCGTAAGGCTTCTGTGACGTTTTGGGCCCATGGGTGGTGGTGGTGGCATGGCGCACAATTACTGCCGCATCCCTGCTACTTTGCAGGGATGCGCCGGTAATTGAAAATATGACCCTTAGTGTCTAGCATTACGCAGTTCTTTACACTACACTCATACATAATTTCTCAGGCCAATGAAATGAACACAAAATACAAAACAAATAAGCATAGTAGCAAGCAAGGCTACTGAGAAGGAGAGCAGTGCACCTGAAATGCATAGAAGATTTTGAAATATAATTTACCTACAATGTAATCGGCAGCATTATTGCTCTTGGTAAAGAACAAAGATTTGCAAATAACAGAGCCGGATAAAACAGAGTAGTGATGAAATAGCTAGAAATAGCTACTACTTCTCACCAAGCCCGGGGACCTCTACGCCGAGCACGTCCAGCAAGTCCCGTTCCCGGTCCATGACATCCGTCCAGCGGTGGGTGGCCTGGTTATAGGTGCGCCGGACCCCAGAGAGCTTAAACATGGCCCGGCACACCTTCTCCCACCGCTTCCGGCGCTCCCGGATGCCATAGCCGGTTGCGATCTTGCCGCCTCCCAGGATGGTCTTGGGGAGGCGGCGCTGGATGTAGAAAATTAGTGCGCCCACCTCCTCCACGCTAAAGATCTCCCGTGGCATCACTTGCTCCCCCCTCAAACGCCCGCACGGGAGCCGGGCACGGGGTGCGGGACCCTTCCCCTTCTCAGGGTGCTTCCCGGCTCCCTTTACCATGGTCTGGGCAGAAATGAAGTTAAATGATAAAGAAGAAATAGAATAGTGAAGAAGAAAAGAAAAGAGTTTAAAAAAGTAGTTTAAAATTAACTAAAATTAGCAGAAAACACAAAAATATAGAGCTAGAAAAAAAGAGGGATAGATAATAAGTAAAATAGATTAAATAAACTTCAAACAAGCAAAGGATGGCAGAGATTCAGAGAGGATACAGAAAGCATGCCCAGAACCATAGCAATGAATGAGAAACAAGATGGCCACGCCCATTCACGACCGCGTGGGTAAGTTCGCGCGAGATTTTCCTTGCGATCACGCGCGAAATTGTACTAGCGAGCAGCACACTTTGCGAGATTACACATAGCGGCCGGAAACGGAATTACGTCACGCAAACAAGATGGCCGCGCCCGTGTACGACCGCGTGGGTAAGTTCGCAAACGTATCACTACAAGCGCCTTGCGAACACGCAAAAAATCACACGAACATACACGCCGCAAAAAAAAAAATAGTGTATTCGCACGCATTCACGGCTTCCGAAATCGATCTCGCACGGATTCGCGCCCCGCAAATTGCGCGAAATTGCAGAAAAACGATTTTTGCTAAACTGAAAGCAATCACCAGGTGCAAAAGTTCAAACTTAACATTAGTAACCATTCACTCTAGTGCTTCCTGAGGGGCCCCTCCAGAGTTCAGTTGCCTATTTGCAACTATTCTATGACCCTGCTATGACCCAAACAGCAGGCTCATAGAATAGCTACAAGTAGACCATAAAGGTCCTGTGAAAAAAAATTGCACTGCAACAGAAAGCAAATTACAGATAAGGAAGGAAGCAGGTGCCAGCCAGAATGGAAGTTTCTAAATCACTGACACATTAATCAACCCCAAATTAATTCATGGCAGTTGAAGCAGGGCAGGTGTGCTTGCTTTTTTTCACCCCCATAATCTACAGTGATAAACAAACCTAATGGGTGGCAGTGAGGATGTACCAGAGGGTGGCATGGGTGTACCAGAGGGTGGCAGTGGTGAAACAGAGGGTGCTGTGAACCTGTGATGATAAACCAGACGTAGAAACAACATAGTCGCGGCCGTTGCGAGCCGAAAAGTAAGTTCGCAATTGCGAAATGGTCCACAAATCCTCGCGAACGCTTGCCAACACAAAAACCGTAAAAATCCGCAAATCCGCGAGAGTTCGCGTATTTTTGCGGATTGCGAATCCGTAAATTCGCAAATTCGCGTACGCGAGATCCGCTAGATCCGCCCATGCTTACTCACAGTAATGTCACAGGCTTACAAAGATGGCAGAAAGATACATGCCAAAATGTTATACTGTGTTTGCTACTTGCTGGTGTTACTGAGTGTCAACTTTCCGTTGAATTATTTTGACTTTATGTTAAAGACTATTGGCTACAGTATTTATCTTTCTTTCTTCATAGATGCTACTCCCAAAAAGCTCACCCGCAAGGAGATGGCTGTCCGGGCCAGGGCCCGTAATCTGGAGGCTATTTGTGCCGAGTATCGGCGGTTGTGGGCTCGGGAGCATGAGGAGACATCAACCTCTACATCCTCCTCCACTGCCCCCAGGTCCACCAGCCAGAAGCCTCCAGCCAAACGGAGCCGTGGCCCGACAGCCTCCCGCCGCCGCCGCCCAGCAGCAACAAAATCAGCGCCCCCCCCCCAGATCCTGGATGGTTTGTGTCCGCCGGCTACGTAGAAGAGTGGACTACCCGGAGTGGTTGGCCGAAAAACATCAGCGCCAGCTCCGGAACCTCCTCAAAGAACAGCGGGACATGCAGAAACAGCTTGCCAAACTACGCCACCGGAGGAAGTCACTGTCCCTTGTACCTTTTTTAAAGACTGTTGGGGGGGTGGGAATTGGGTGTTTGGGAAAGGGGACTTTTGGACTTTTTGACATTGGTTGGGTTAGGGAGGGGGGTGAGTTTGGGTAATTTATTTTATTGTTGTGCTGAAAACAACACAAATATATATTTCTTAATAATTATTTTTCTTACAAAAACACAGTATACCCGTTCATATATTATTTTGTGTGGGGGTTTGCGGTGGTTACTGGACGTTTGTTTTCTTCAAACTTACCAGCATGAATGAAACATCTAGTCATGAAATGTACCAAAATGCAAGTAACCGAGTTAGTAAATTTAGTAGGCCTACTACTGTACTTTACTATTAGTACTGTCAGTCTCTGCTCTCCTCCCAACTTAGTCCTCCTAGCCCATTATTCTACTACCTCTCCAATATGCTTATCTTACCTGTGATTTGTGTTTGAGAATTGGGGTAGCCCCAGGGCTGGCTGCATTGCAAATGGTGATTAAGGTTGGTTGTTGACTCGAATCCTCGACGGATGCAATATCATTGTTGTGCTGGTAGCAGTAGTGGTACACACTGGCAGTATCACCATATGAAAAAAAGAGGACATTAAACATTGAGTGGCCTGAGCGTAGCATTAGAAACAGTACAATAGATAGTACGGTACAGAACAGTGCCCTAAAATGTAGCCTAAGCAGTGCCAACGTAAGGTAAGCATTAAGCATTTGATTGTTCACGTCGTGTAGGAGGAGGATGTTCTTATCAATCCACGATGGCGCACATGAACTTCTGGTTGCTTTGACCTTATCCTCCCCAGCAAGTGTGTGGAATTTATTGTTGTTGTCAGTCACACCTCAATTAAATACCGCACAGCCCGGGGGAAGAGGGTTAGGGTTTGAAAATTGGATGAGAATGGGGTTTTTTGGGAAAGTTTGGTAGAGAGGAAAAAAACCACAGCATGGACAGTCAAACAACAAATGAAGAGAAACAAATATTTGGATTTGAAGATATTGATAAATCTTTAAAGGGACATAAAGGAAGTGCACTACTGCATGCCAGAAGTTGTTTACTAAATGGATGGTTAGGTACTGAAAAGTAGTACTACTACTTACTGCAACTACGAAGAAACAAGTTGACAGTACAGGGCTGCAGTCATTACGCAATTTCACTTGCCTCTCTGCCCTCAGAGAGAATAAACACTTAGAACATTAAATTAGTGTTAAACATAGCAAAGACGTATCAAATAGCTGGAGGGATGAATTTGAAGCAGAGATCAAACAAACGCACAGAGTCACACTCGTAGAAGTAAGTTCAAGTTCACAAGAATATCATTATTTATTTATTTTGAAAGTTTTATATAGCGCGAACAAGATCTTTGCAGATATCAGAGCGCTTTACAGACGAAAGGAAACAGCGTGTGAGTAAATGACAATTGGGGTGGGGAAGGTACATGTGGGAACATAGTCAGCCAGATACATCACTAATGAAACAGATATAAATAATTAAAAGCGTAAACACTCAGGCAGGTCAATAATACGAGTCATACAAAAAAGCATAAAAGATCAGTATAACTGAATGGTACAACGTCTGTAAAATCATCCCAGAGAATAATTCAAGTGTATTTAGCCATGAGGATAACTTTTACTTCTTTCTTAAAAAGTATGGTAGAGGAGATGAGCCTGATTTCAGGGGGGAGTTAGTTCCAGATCCTTGGTGCCTTTCCTGAGAAGGAGCGTTTGTACGTTTTTTCCTTGCGGAATCTTTGGGGCTTTAGCAGGAGATTGTTTGTGCCTCTGGTCTTTCTAGAGCCTCCGGAGATCGTCAGCTTCTGGGCGAGGTATCCGGGTGAACTCAGGTGGACAGCCTTGTGCGTGATGCAGGCGATTTTCAGATGTATTCTGGCTTCAAAAGGCAGCCAGTTCAGGGCTCTCAGGTCAGGGGAAATGTGTGAGTGTTTTTTTGATCCGGTGATGAGTCTCGCTGCGGCGTTTAGAGAAGCTCTTATGGGTGCCGTGGTAGTTAGTGGGAGACCGCAGAGGGCGATGCTACCGTAATCTATTCGGGGGATGACTAGAGCTTGTACCGCAGTTTGGAAATCTTTGGCTGGAAGGAAGGGTTTGAGTTTCCTTAAGGTATTGATCTGATAGTTTGCCCCCTTAGTTGCTTTGTTGATGTGTTCCTGCATGTTGAGGTTGGTGTCAAGTGTTATGCCTAGAGATTTTGCTGAGTCCACGATGGTGGGTTGAACATTGAGAGCGGTTAGGCGTTTAAGCCAGATTTGAGTGGTATTGGACTTCGCAGGAGGTGAGATCAGGAGGAACTCTGTTTTAAGAGCATTGAGTTTGAGATGGTTAGCGGCCAACCATGATTGGGTGCTTCTGATCGTTGAATTCAGGAGCATAATGTCTTTGTGTGATTGTACTTTGAGATAGAGTTGGGTGTCATCGGCGTACATGTGGAATTGAACATTGGATGCTTGTAGCAAGGTGGTGAGAGGTTCCATAACTAAGTTAAACAAAGTTGGGGATAGGGAGGATCCCTGTGGGACGCCTAGCAATACCGGTGTAGGAGAAGACATCAAGTTGTTACTCTTGAATTTCTGCGTTCTGTTGTGTAGAAAGGACGTGAACCACTTGAGCACAGTTCCAGATATACCCATTCTTGTGTTTAAGAGCTCGAGTAAGTTCTCATGTTTGACGGTGTCGAATGCAGAAGAGAGATCAAGAAGGATAAGGAGGCAGGTATCGTTTTGATCCAGGATTTGGAGGGAGTCGTCAATTATGTGAATCATAGCAGTTTCTGTACTGTGGTCCGCTCTGAAGCCTGATTGATGAGGGTTGAGTAGATCAAACTGATTAATGTGTCTAGTCAATTAAGTTTGTGCGCATTTTTCCAGCAGTTTGGCAAGGGTCGGAATATTGGTAATGGGACGGTAATTATTTAGATCAGAGGGGTCGGCTGTAGGTTTCTTTAGTAGTGGTGTGACTTGTCCAACTTTGAGGGAGTCGGGAATGGTCCCTTGTTGGAGTGAGCTGTTGATAATTTTAGTCCAGAGTGGGAGGAGCGACGGGGTAAGGTCTTTGACAGCGTTGGCAGGAAGGGGGTCCGTAAGGTGGTTGGCTGGTTTCACAGTGCTGAGCAGTCTACCAATTTCTTCTTCCGAGTAGGTGGCAAAGGATGACCATGTAGCATTGTTTTTTGGTTCAGTGGGTGCTGTGCAGAGGGTTTTGGGGTAGAGACTTAAGTCAATGAGGAGATCGTTCTTTATGTTGTCTGTTTTTTGGATAAAGAAAGAGGCAAAGTCTTCACAGGAGGGTGCTTCGCCCAGGGTGCTGAGTGGTTGGGGTTGTTCCTTGGATTATGTTCTGATTAGGTCAAACAGCTTTCTCGGACGATTTTTGGCTTGGTCAAGCTGGCGGCTGAAGAAATCTGATTTTGGGCGTTTTATTTTCCTGAAGTAGGCATTCCTCTTTTTCTTCAGCGCTTTTAGATGCAGTGCGGAGGGAACTGATCTCCAGGTGCGCTCTGCCATTCGCATGGCCCGTCTATCGTCATTGAGACTCCCGTTGTACCAAGGATTGGACATTTTTGTAGATGCTCTTTTTAGTTGCATAGGTGCAGCTTCGTTATCTGTAGAGGTCATAGCGTTGAGATAATGATCCGTCAAGGATTGTACATCCGTAACGCCATTGGGAGGAAGTAATATATTGCAGCTGTTGGGGGGTAAAAAGTTTGGGTTGAGTTTTTTCAGGTCTCTTTTCCAGACTTTGGGCTTTAAGGATTGAACCGGGTTAAATTTGACTTTTTCGTTGATGAAGAACGTGACAATGTGATGATCTGACCAGTCACAGGGTTGGATAGATTCGAGTTGGATAGAGTCCTCTTTGGAGATGATAAGGTCGATGATGGAGCCTTTCTCGTGGGTCGGGCTGTTGCAAATTTGGGTGAGGTCAAGGGCGTCGAGGAAGTTTTTAAGACTATTTACCACTGCGTCATTATGATGGTTCCAGTGAAGGTTGAAGTCACGAAGGTATATTTGTGTGAGTTGTCGCCCTGAATTGGTTGTGATCAAATCCATGATTTGTTGCTAGAAGGTAGAATTGTCCCCTGGTGGGTGGTAAATGCCGTGAAGAGAGCATATCGGTTTGCCCCCGCTGATAATATCGAGGCAGATGTATTCACAGGAGGTTGGGGAGGGTAGGGAAGGAGAGGTTACTTTCCTGTGTATACATGCGATCCCCCCACCTTTTTGACCAATCCTGTCTAGTCTGGTGATGTGGTAGTTGGGGGGAACCAGTATGTCCAATATGGGTGTAGAAGATTCAGTTAGCCAGGTTTCAGTCATGATGATTAGGTCAAGGTCCAGTGATAATATGAGATCAGCGATTGCAGAGGAATGCCTAGAGGCCGATCTGCAGTTGAGGAGGGTGCATTTGAGACGGGGTGTGTCGAGGGTGGAAGGGTGTTCTAGAGAGAGGGGGACTTTTCTCAGGTTGCTCAGGGTAGAAATTCTGTTGTTTTGCGTGGGGGGTCTAAGGGGATTTGGATGAATCGTTGGAATGGCGTGGAGTGTGGAGGGTATGTTGGTAAGGGGAGCTGGGTCGTAGGAGCGGAGGAGGGTAACTGTGTCGAGGTCCGATAGTGTGTTACAGGAGCGATGCGGACGGTTTTCCCGATTGTGAACAGGGATTGAGGTCCAGTGCGGGGGGCGTTGAGTGCGCGAGTCAGCCAACCAAGTGGTGGTCCTGTTAGGAAGGGTGGAGCTGGTGAAGGCGGGTGCGGGGTGTCTGGGATGTTTGCTGAGTAATTGTTTGATGATGTGAATGTCTTCTTTGAGCTTGAGGAGGGTGGTGGGTGAGGAGTGACTGGAATGCGTGCAAAGTAGTTGTTTGATGATGTGAATGTCTTCATTTAAAAGATAAGGAGAATTTTGGATACTGTTACTGTTTTTGTAGTTGTCCCGTTGAATTTGTGAAGTTGATGCATCCAGCCATTCCTCTTATTTGCGGTACTCCTTCATTCCATCGGATGCTCCGTCGATCAATCTTGGTGACCAGACACACTGTCCACTGCCTGCCTGATGCGGATTTGCGGATCGCTAATTGTAAGCCTGGGTAGTACATTGATGGCACAGGGTAAAAACCTGCCTGTAATGGATGATGGAAAAACACAACAGTAAGTGATAAATACACCTCAGAGAAAAAAATATATAAGGCACGCTGTGTAGTGCAAAAGTTATACTTTCACTTTCAGAGATGACAATCCCCAAAATCTAGAACACACCACATTACCCTCCCAAAAACGTGCAGAATACTGCTGCTACCTCGCAGAGGCCTAATTTCAAATCGTGCTAAAACGCACTCAGAAAGTATGCCCAAAACCCCCTTTCCCACCATGGATTTTCTTCAAACCACTTGCAATCAAAATTAGACATTCCAACAAGTGTTCCCAGACCCCACCCAGTCGTAAAAATGGAGAACACCCCCAAACACATGCAATACAATACTGCTAACCCTAACGAGCCCTAAGTTAAGATTAGTGCCAAACGCTTTCTTTAACTAGGCCAAATCCCCCCTTTCCCACCATGGATTTTCTTCAAACCACTTGCAACCAAAATTACACATTCCCACGAGTGCTCTAAGTAAGCATGGGCGTAAAATCCGTTCCGCTCGCGGATTTTGCGGATTTTCGGTAAATTCGCAATCCGCGAACTTTCGCGAACTTGCCGAAAATTCGTAAAATCCGTGCGAAGCAGATTTTTTGCTTGGTCGCACTTGCCAACTAGAATACTATACAATTTCGCGGGAGTAAACACTTGCGAACACGTAGATGCGGCGGGCAGCGACAATCTCGCAATTGCGAGATTGCAAAATTTGCAATTTCGCACAAGAAATCCACCAGCAGGCAGCATAAACCTTGAAAATTATGATTTTTATCAGAATAACTCCTCAGGTTGACATTTGCCTGCACTTTTTCTTTGCAAGTAGTCCATTTTGGGGGGTGGGGGTGGGAGGAAGGAAGTGCCCCACAGTTTCCAACTTCCTGTTCCTGTCCACCAGGCTCCTCCCAGTGCTTTCTTCATGTGCTGATCACTTTGATTTGGATCTTGACCTGGAAGGATTACTTTTTGTGGATGCTGCTGGATATTTGGATTTTTGCAAAACTGAAAGCACTCAGCAGGTGAAAAAGTTAAATCTTATCATTAGTAACCATTCCCTCTAGTGCTTCCTGAGGGGCCCCTCCAGAGTTCATTTGCCTACTTGCAACTATTCTATGACCCTGCTCTGACCCTCACAGCAGGCTCAGAGAATAGCTACAAGTATACAACAAAGGTCCTGTTAAAAAAATTACACTGCAACAGAAAGCAATTACAGACAAAACTGAGAGCACTCAGCAGGTGCAAAAGTTCAATCTTATCATTAGTAACCATTCCCTGTAGTGCTTCCTGAGGGGCCCCTTCAGAGTTCAGTTGCCTACTTGCAACTATAGGCCACAAAGGTCCTGTGAAAAAAAGTGCACTGCAACAGAAAGCAAATTACAGATAAGGAAGCAGGTGCCAGCCAGACTGGAAGTTTAAATTCAGTGACACATTAATCAACCCCAAATTAATTCATGTCAGTTGAAGCAGGGCAGGTGTGCTTGCTTTTTTTCACCCCCATAATCTACAGTGATAAACCAACCAGAGGGTGGCAGTGATGTACCAGAGGGTGGCATGGGTGTACCAGAGGGTGGCAGTGGTGAAACAGAGGGTGCTGTGAACCTGTGATGATGAACCAGATGTAGAAACAACATAGTCGCGGCCGTTGCGAGCCGACAAGTAAGTTCGCAATTGCGAACTGGTACAGAACCCTCGCAAACTGGCAAAAATCCTTGCGAACACAACAAAAAATAAAAAATCCGCAAATTCGCGAGAGTTCGCGGATTTTGCGGATTGCGAATCCGTAAATACGCAAGTTCGCGGATTGCCAATTCGCAAAATCCGCCCATGCTTAGCTCTAAGACCCCTGAACCCAGTTGCAAAAATCTAGAACATCCCAAACACATGCAATACTGCTGCTAACCCTAATGAGCCCTAAGTTTAAAAAAGTGCCAAAACGCTTTTCACCATGGATTTTCTCCAAACCACTTTTATCCGGTATTAGACCTTCCCAGCAATGCCCCAAGACCCTCCAACCCACTCGCAAAAAGGCAGAACACCCCCAAACAGGCAAAAAGCAAAAATGGAAAATCTCATACTAAGAATATTTTCGACCTTCTTTCAATTCTGTCCAAACGCGCTGTGCAGCTAGGTCATAACTCCACTTTTCCACAATGGATTTCCTGAAAAACAAATTCAATCAGACTGTGCCAGCAGTGCTCCCAGACCCCAAAACCCACCCCCAAACAACATGAACCCCCCAAACTGCCCCCCAAAAACAGGCAAGTGAGCAAATACGGAAACAAAAATTCACCATGGATTTTGTCCAAACCAATTGATTCCGATATCAGACCTTCCCAGCAATGCCCCAAGACCCGCCAACCCACCCGAAAAAAAGTAGAAGACCCCCAAACAGGCAAAAAGCAGAAATACAAAAACGGGCACTTAGAAATATTTTGGCCTCATTCCAAAATCACTCCGTGCGCGCTTTGCAGCTAGGCCCTAACTCCCCTTTCCCACCATGGATTTCTTTAAACCACTTGCAATCAAAACTACCCATACCCATCATTGCTCCAAGACCCCCCAACGCCCCCCAAACACAAGGAACACCCCCAAGCATGCCCCCGAAAACACGAAAGTGAGCGAAAACTCTGAAAGGTGAAAAACTTTTTCACCATGATTTTATCCAAAACACTTTTATCCGGTATTAGACCTTCCTAGCAATGCCCCATACCCGTCAACCCAGGCGGAAACAAGTTTAACACCCCCAAACAGCCAAAAAGCAAAACCTTAAAAAGTGTGACTGCAAATTTTGGGCCTACCTGGAATTCAGTCCAAATGCGCTGTGCAGCTAGGCCCTAACTCCCCTTTTCCACCATGGATTTCCTGAAAAATAAATGCAATCAACATTAGACTGTGCCAGCAGTGCTCCCAGACCCCAAACGCCACCCACAAAAACCTAGAAGCCCCCCAAACAGCACCCCAAAGACAGGCCTGGTTGCCCCCTCGCTCTACGCCGAGAGCAGCGCCCCAGCCGCCGCAGGGCCGCCCGCTCCAACCAATCCCGTTTTTCCCGCCACTTCCTGCCGGCGCCCTCGCCCCCTCGCCACACGATTTGTGGACGCGACCCCGCCTCCCAGCTGACCTGCCCTCCCGGCTCCCCTCTTAAGGAGACCCTGCACGCACCTGGACAGTGACCACCGCGCCTCCGGCCTGGTTGCCCCCTTGCTCCTCCGCGCTCCTGCTTCAGAGACCCCTGCAGTGCCAGACCTTTTCTACGCCGAGAGCAGCGCCCCAGCCGCCGCAGGGCCGCCCGCTCCAACCGATCCCGTTTTTTCCGCCACTTCTTGCCGGCGCCCTCGCCCCCTCGCCACACGATTGGTGGACGCGACCCCGCCTCCCAGCTGACCCGTCCTCCCGGCTCCCCTCTCATGTCGCCCCCTCAGCGACTGCGCAGCGGACGCGCGCAGCGGGAGCACCGAATGAGCGCCGAAGGTGCGCCAAAGGTAAGCCCGTCTGGCCCGTCCGCGCCTGGACCGCGCCCAGCGCCAGAACCCCTGGCCCCCACCGCCGGAAGCCGACCAGACGGACCTACGACGCCACCGAACTCATCGCTCTCAACACCGGCCGAACCCCGGGTTGCTACCGAGCCACACCGAGACGCACCCACGGACCCTTCATCTGCAACGCCTGCAAGTTCACCTGCAACCGGACCGGCTCCACTCCGCCAGCGCTCAAGACCTCGACGAGCAGCAACAGCAACCACCTGAAGGGCATCCTGCTCAACACCCGCTCCGTCCACAGACACGCCGTCGAGCTCTGGAACCTGCTTGACACCACAGACCCAGACGTCGCCTTCCTCACGGAAACCTGGATGAACGCCTCCTCAGCGCCCGACATCGCCATCGCCATCCCGGACGGCAACAAGATCATCCGGAAGGACCGCGTCAACCAGACAGGAGGAGGCATCGCCATCATCCACAGGAACACCATCCGCATCACGATCGACACCGACAACACCCTCACACCCGCCGAACACCTGCACTTCCAGATCCACGTCAAGCCCAAGACCACCCTCAGAGGCACCCTGATCTACCGTCCCCCGGGACCCCGCACACAATTCAGCGAAGACATCGCCGACTTCATCAGCCCGCACGCCCTCCCCTCTGCTGACTACATCCTCCTCGGGGACCTCAACTTCCACCTGGAGAACAACAACGACCGCAACACCACCACCCTGCTGGACAACCTCGCCAACCTCGGACTCAAGCAACTGGTGATCACCCCCACCCACTACGCCGGACACACACTCGACCCGATCTTCTCTTCCAGCAAAGACATCGCCTTCAGCCACGCCACGGAACTCAACTGGACGGACCACAGCTGCGTCCACTTCAGCTACAGAAAAACCACGCTCCACCATCACCAGCACAGGCTCCCCGCAGAAGCTGGAACAAGATCACTGCAGACCAGCTCGCCACTTCCCTGAACAAAAACCCTCCCACCAGCACAACGAACCCCAGCCAAGCGGCCACCAACCTCACGAAATGGATCAGCGACTGCGCAGACGACCTCGCCCCGCTGAAGACCCCGCCGAGTAGACCCGGAAGCAAGAAAGCCCCATGGTTCAACGACGAACTCAAGAGCTCCAAGAAGAACTGCAGAGCACTCGAGAAAACCTGGCGCAGAGACCCAACACCGGACAACATGACTGCCCTCAAGCTCGCCACCCGCAAACACCACCAGATGATCCACGCCACCAAGAAAACCGCATTCAAGGAACGACTGGACAACAACGCACACAACAGCAAGGAACTCTTCAACATCGTGAAAGAGCTCTCCAACCCCAACGCCGGAAACAACGACATCACCCCTTCGCAAGACCTCTGCAACTCCCTCGCCTCCTACTTCCACAACAAGATCGTGGACATACACAACAGCTTCAGCACTCACCCGACGCACGCCACGACGGAACCACCGCCCCCCACCACCACCCTCCGCGCCTGGACCCCGATCAGCACCGAAGACACCATCCGCACGATGAACTCCATCCACTCCGGATCTCCGACCGACCCCTGCCCCCACCACGTCTTCAACAAGGCCGACGCTGTCATCGCACCCCACCTGCGGGACATCATCAACACCTCCTTCGACACCGCTACCTTCCCGGAGAGCTGGAAGCATGCAGAACTCAGCGCTCTACTCAAGAAACCATCAGCCGACCCCACCGACCTCAAGAACTACCGCCCCATCTCGCTGCTCCCGTTCCCGGCTAAAGTCATCGAGAAGACCGTCAACAAGCAACTGGCCGCCTTCCTCGAGACGAACGGCTCCCTCGACCTCTCGCAGTCTGGCTTCCGGGACAACCACAGCACCGAGACCGCCTTGATCGCAGCTACAGATGACATCCGAGCCCTGCTTGACAACGGAGAAACAGCGGCCCTCATCCTCCTGGACCTCTCCGCGGCCTTCGACACTGTCTGCCACTGTACCCTAGTACAGCGCCTCAGCAACGTCGGAATCCAGGAGAAGGCACTGGAGTGGATCACCTCCTTCCTCACCGGAAGGACACAGAGAGTCCGCCTCCCTCCGTTCAGATCGGAAGCCACCGAAGTCATCTGCGGCGTCCCTCAAGGCTCCTCGCTCAGCCCAACACTCTTCAACGTCTACATGAGCCCCCTCGCAGCCATCGCACGCCAGCACAACCTGAACATCATCTCCTACGCCGACGACACCCAGCTGATCCTCTCCCTCACTAGCGACCCCGCCACCGCCAGAGCCAACCTGCACGAAGGGATGACAGACGTAGCCAAATGGATGTCGAACAGCCGCCTGAAACTGAACTCAGACAAGACGGAAGTCCTCATCCTGGGATCCTCACCCTCCGCCTGGGACGACTCCTGGTGGCCCCCCGCCCTGGGCAGCGCACCCAAACCAACGGACCACGCACGCAACCTGGGCTTCATCCTGGACTCCTCCCTCTCCATGACCAGACAAGTCAACGCCGTCTCCTCGTCGTGCTTCAACATCCTGCGCATGCTACGCAAGATCTTCCGATGGATCCCCACCGAGACCAGGAAGACGGTCACCCAGGCCCTCGTCACCAGCCGACTGGACTACGGCAACTCCCTCTACGCCGGAACCACCGCCAAACTCCAGAAAAGACTCCAGCGGATCCAGAACACATCAGCACGACTCATCCTGGACATCCCCCGCCGCAGCCACATCTCCGGACACCTGAGAGACCTGCACTGGCTCCCGGTCAACAAGAGAATCACCTTCCGGCTCCTCACCCACGCACACAAAGCCCTACGCAACCAAGGACCAGGATACCTCAACAGCCGCCTCAACTTCTACGCTCCCAAACGCCAGCTTCGATCGACCAGCCACGCCCTCGCCACCGTCCCCCGCATCCGAAGAGCCACCACTGGAGGAAGGTCCTTCTCCTACCTGGCCGCCAAGACTTGGAACTCCCTTCCGATCCACCTCCGCCTGACCCAGGACCACCTCGCCTTCAGGAAACAGCTCAAGACCTGGCTGTTCGAGCAGTAGCGGACCCCCCTCCCCCCAGCGCCTTGAGACCCTCCGGGTGAGTAGTGCGCTATACAAATGCGGTGATTGATTGATTGAAGCAAGTGAGCAAAAACGCAAAAACTTTTTCACCTCCGATTTTCTCCAAACCACTTTTATCCGGTATTAGACCTTCCTAGCAATGCCCCCAGACCCGTCAACCCAGACGGAAACAAGTTTAACACCCCCCAAACAGCCAAGAAGCAAAACCGCAAAAAGTGAGACAGAATTATTTAGCCCTCAATCCCAAATCACTCCGTGCGCGCTCTGCAGCTAGGCCCTAACTCCCCTTTGCCACCATGGATTTTCTCCAAACCACTTGCAATCAAAACTATCCATACCCAGCGTTGCTCCAAGATCCCCAACCCCCCCAAACACCAGGAACCCCCAAGCAGGCCCCTGAAAACATGAAAGTGAACGAAAACTCTGAAAAGTGAAAAACTTTTTCACCATATATTTTATCCAAAACACTTTTATCCGGTATTAGACCTTGCTAGAAATGCCCCCAGACCCGTCAACCCAGGGGGAAACAAGTTTAACACCCCCAAACAGCCAAAAAGCAAAACCTTAAAAAGTGAGACTTAGCAAATTTCGGGCCTACCTGGAATTCAGTCCAAATGCGCTGTGCAGCTAGTCCCTAACTCCCCTTTTCCACCATTGATTTCCTGAAAAACAAATGCAACCAACATTAGACTGTGCCAGCAGTGCTTCTAGACCCCAAAACCCACCCACAAAAACCTAGAATCCCCCCAAACAGCACCCCAAAGACAAGCAAGTGAGCAAAAACGCAAACACTTTTTCACCTCTGATTTTCTCCAAACCACTTTTATCCGGTATTAGACCTTCCCAGCAATGCCCCCAGACCCGTCAACCCAGACGGAAACAAGTTTAACACCCCCAAACAGCCAAAAAGCAAAATCCCAAATCACTCCGTGTGCGCTCTGCAGCTAGGCCCCAACCCCCCTTTGCCACCATGGATTTTCTTCAAACCACTTGCAATCAAAACTACCCATACCCAGCGTTGCTACAAGACCCCCCAACCCACCCCCAAACACCAGGAACCCCCCAAACAGCACCTCAAAAACAGGAAAGTGAGCAAAAACGGAAAAACTTTTTCACCATGGATTTAGTCCAAACCACTTTTATCCGGTATTAGACCTTCCCAGCAATGCCCCCAGACCCGTCAACTCAGGCGAAAAAAAGTAGAAGACCCCCTAACAGGTAAAAAGAAGAAATACAAATACAGGCACTTAGAATTATTTTGGCCTCATTCCAAAATCACTCCATGGGAGCTCTGCAGCTAGGCCATAACTCCCCTTTTTCCACCATGGATTTCCTGAAAAACGCATGCAATCAAAATTAGGCTGTGCCAGCAGATTCCCAGACCCCCCGACCCAGCACAGCAAATCTAGAACACCCCCAAAGAAACCCCCAAAAACCTGCAATACTGGTATATTCAAAACATGGCAAATTGCGCTGTTCACAAAAAACAAACAGCAATTGGTTTCAACAGAGACAGACAGCCATTGCTGTCCACTGCATGCCATCTTCTCATTATTCATTACCTGTTCTACTTTTTGTCTGCATCTTCTTCGGAAAGTGAGGGCCCACAGGGCAGCCTCTCCTGTAAATTTCAGAAGTAAGTCTGTCAACAATCAGCAAGCATGTAGTCAGTCAGTTATTTCAGTCCCACTTGAGGGGACTCGTCTACGAAGACAAAGTTTATTTTTTCTCCATAATCCATCCATCTGCCGTGAGGGAAATGGATAGGGGGAGTCTGGAGGAGGAGGATAGAGGAGCATGATTGAGTTGTGAACTTGTGAACATCAGGAATGCAGACTGCGGCACCTTCAAATCAATAAGGAAAATAAGATGAAGACAGTGCTGATGATGGGCTTGTTGTGATTAGGTGATTAGAGTTTTGTTGTGGTAAAAGTTGCAAAACAAAGAAAGACACACAGGAATAAAAGTGAATAAGGACGAAAAAAGGAAGTCATTTTCAGGCCTCGGTGTCAGGGAAGTAGAGCTCATCCTCACAGTCTATGAATTGAGACGGGAGTAGGTCTGGTGAAAGAGAAGAACTTGCGTTGGCGTCACCTAAGTCGGTGTTCTCTTCTTCCTGCATGCATTCACGTATTTTGGAATCGGGTGGTATGAAGTGCTGATTCATCTTGATTATTGTTAACCTCTCCCCATTTTTGGGCAAAAGGCGGGTCCTTTTTGAAGTAACAATGGCACCAGCAGCACTGAAAACACATTCAGAATACACGCTTGCGAGTGGGCAAGACAAATAATTTAGAGCCAGGTTAGTGGTCAGTCGCCATGCAGAGCTTTTCCTACACCAATATACCAATGGGTTCTCATTATGACAGACCTCTGTTGGGTCATCCAGATAGGCCTGCACCACCGACTCAAGATTCTCAAGGGTTGATCCACTTTGCGTAACATCTGTGACCTTTGCGAAAGTGGACCGAGCAAACCCTTGCTGAGTTAGCCAATCCCCTTCCAACAATATTTTTGGGCGGCCTGGTGCAGGTGAGGATGATGATACGGTTGCTGGTATCGTTAACGGCTGTGAGAAAAAGTGACTTCCTTCGGCCACGGATTCAGAAGTGGAACTTGACGCCGGATGGCCTGCTGATTCAGTTGTACTTGTGCTGCCTCCTTGAAGGTTCTGCCGCTCTTTTTCGAACCGAGTGCCTGACACAGCTAGCCAATGTTTGTACTTTCAAACATCTGCTTTATCAAAAGGAATGAATGCTTTGATAGCCACTGCGTTTTTGTACCGTGGATCCAGAATAGTGGCACAAATGTAATGTTGTTCTGTATGTATGTTTTGAAGCCTTTCATTGTGAAGTAGGCGCCTTAATAACTTCTCCGCCAAACCATATGCTTCTCACTTTTCAGCATGATCTCTGAACGTTGAAGACACGTCCTTCAGTTGGTGCTCTAGCATGCGCAACAATGGGATAGCTTTGCTCAAAGAAGAGTCCTCCCTGCTGACTTCACGCATGAAGAGCTCAAAAGGACGAAGCATGTCTGTCAGGCTTGCAATTAGCTTCCATTCCTCCAACTCTAGCCTCATCTCTTTGTGAGTAGAACCAAGTTTATAGACATACTCATTTATTACCTCCCACTGCTCAGACAGACGCTCAAGCATGTAAAAGGTTGAGTTCCAACGTGTTGCCACCTCCTGGTTGAGTCCTTTGACTGGCAGTCTACGTTCATGTTGAATGGTCCTCAGCTCCTTCCGGGCCTTAAAAGAATGGCTGAAATGTGTGCAGATTCTTCGGCAGGTGGTCAGTAACTTGTTGACTGTGTTTTCATTTTTCAAGAAATCTTGCACCACGATGTTAATACTGTGCGCCAAACACGGCACTCTGAAATAGCCACCTTGCTGCATGGCCTTAACTATATTACTGCCATTATCCGCGGAAACATAACCAACTATGCGATTTCTTGGATGCAGCCATTCAGAGACCTTCCTATCAAACTCCTCCAAAAGGTTAGGTGCAGTGTGAGATTTCTCCATGGCAAACATCCCTACTGTTGCATGTCTGCGAGTAGCTTGAAAAACTTCCTGCGTGTCAACACCTGCTTGTAACTGTTGTTCGACCCCTGCAAAAGAGACCCAGTGTGCAGTAATGCACATGTAATCAAGGGCTTGGCAACTGGTCCACATGTCTGTTGTCATGTAGATAGTGTGAACACAGCACTCTTCAGAATAGCTGCGCCAATCACCTCCAGCACATCTTGATGTAGTGCTGGAACAGCAACCCTGGCAAAATAGGACCGGCTAGGAACCTTCCATTTAGGGCAGACTGTTGCCACAAATTCATGAAAACCCACCCCTTCCACGAAAGAGAAAGGGAGAAGGTCCAGCGCTAGCATTTTAGCCAGCTTTGCGTTATACAGACGTACCGTTGGGTGGTTGCGTTCAAATGGCGCATCCGACCAAAACACGCTGCTAATGGTGGGCTGGACCATTTTACGTGATGATAATGATGATGATGCAGACTTCAAACCAGTTAGGCTCTTTAATTTAGTTTTTTGCATTGGTGTCTGTCCCATGCTCTTAGTGTGCCTCATACATGTTGCAGGGGTAGAGGATGTGGGCGCTACCACTGCAGTGCTGCTGCCAGGGGTACAGGGTGTACCAGAAAAAATGTTGGTCGGTTCTTGACTTCCCTCCTGCACAATCAGCCCCTCGTTGTCAGGTGTCCCACAAGACTTACCTCTGCTTGTGAAGCAATTCCGTAGAGACGACAAGAGCACCCACCCCTGTACCCACCTGACCCTTGTGAAATATAGGACCCAGCAGGGATGAGATGGACGCGGGGAAGGAAGCCAGGATGTAGAGGCTTAGTGTGGGTGTGGAGCTTGCGAGGTATCTTGGTGCCAGCTGGAAACCAGAAAAGAACCAGATCTGAAAAGAACCACACCTCCCGCTTACAGAGCAACCCCTCAAAACACACACAGAAATAGTGTCCCTCAGGGAACTCACCAGTATTTCTGTAGACTGCGGTACCCAGACATCATCACAGCTCCTGATAAGGACAACCTAGTTGAGGCGCTCCTGCGCGAGGTACCTAAGCTAAAACCAAAGGAAAGCGCTCCTGCGCAAGGTACCAATAAACAAATGTCACACCAGAAGGCAAAGCGCTCCTGCGCGTGTAGCATGAATTAGAACATAGTCACGAAACCTGTGGCATCCCTGAAAAACAAAAGCAAGCTATGCACAATGCTCCAGCTCAGCGGAGCTATTCCCCCAAGCAGCGCTCCTGCGCGATGGGGAAACTAATATCTGCGAAGACAAACCCAAAAGTAAAGCACTCCTGTGCAAAAGACCCTTAACCCCAGTACAGCGCTCCTGCGCGGCAAGGGTTAATGGAGGCAGGAAATGTACAGGCCTGAATAGCGCTCCAGCGCGGTGAACCTTAAGAAAAACAAGCAAGCGCTCCTGCGCGGCGTAGGCCAGACAACAAACAGCGCTCCAGCGTGTTGAACTTTAAAGAAAACAAGCAAGCGCTCCTGCGCGCATAGACCAGACAAAAAACAGCGCTCCAGCGCGGCGTGGATCAGCTGGTTCCTAATGCGTCTTAGCTCCAGGATACGACTCCGCGTCTCATGTGAATCAGAATGGATTCAAAGCACTGAGCCGGCGGGAAACGCGATGTTTAAGCATTTCCCCCGGAAGTGCTTCAGGAAACCCAGGTCAGCTGCCCAGGACTTGACCGGGACTCAACTTCCGCCCGGAAGTGAGTATCCCGGCACTTCTGTGTGGGTTAGCGAGGATGGCAGGGAGTGGCAAGCGGCGTGAACCATGACAGCACCCCCCCTAGAACAGATCCCCCCAACACCCCCGGAAATCAGAAAGGGGAGGCAGGGCGAGGGCTCAGAGGGTGACTCAGATGAAAAGCACCGACCAGAACAGGAGCATGGCGCACATGGGACAAGGGCTCCCAGGACCGCTCATCGGGACCGTACCCCTTCCAGTCCACCAGGTAGAACAGCTTACCCCTGGTACGACGAGACCCCAAGATGGCCCTGACCTCATACTCAACATGGTCCTCCACCACCACCGGAGAGGGAGGAGAGGGAACAGAGCTGCCAGAACGGACCGCATGCAGAAGGGAGACATGGAAGACCGGGTGAATCTTCATTTGCGGAGGGAGCGAGAGCTTCATGGCCACAGGGTTGACCACATTCTCGATGACAAAGGGACCGACAAAACGAGGCAACAGTTTCTTGGGTCCGTGAACATTGAGGTGCCAAATGGAAAGCCATACCCTATCACCCGAGCGGTATGCGGGTTCCCTCTGTCTATGAACATCAGCATGCGCCTTGTAGGTGTCCTTCGCCTTGGCCAGCTCGAACCGTGCTTGCTGCCAGAGCCTGCGCAGTGAATCATGATAAGACCGTACTGTGGGTAACTGGCTGTCCAGGGGTTCCTCCCAGGCAGTGGTGCGAGGGTGACGTCCGTGGAGGCAAAAGAAGGGGGACATGCCGATGGCCGAATGCTTGCTGTTGTTGTACGCGTATTCCGCCATCCATATCACCTCAGACCATTCCTTCTCAACCATAAGCAGCAAACAACGGAGGTACTGCTCCATGGTGTGGTTTGTTCTTTCGGCCTGACCATCGGTCTGGGGGTGGTACGCTGAGGACAGGCGTACGTCCATCTCAAGTATCCTGCATACCTCCTTCCAGAAGCGGGACACGAATTGCGATCCCCGATCCGTTATGACCACTGATGGAATGCCATGGAGGCGAACCACCTCGTGCACGAAGATCAAGGCCAGTTCTGCTGCTGTGGGTAGTTTCACCAAGGGAACGAAATGCGCCATCTTGGAGAGGTGGTCCACTACGGTGAGAACCGTGGGATGACCCGTCTTGGTGAGCGGGAGCTCGACCACGAAATCCATGGAGATGGTGTGCCACGGATACGGTGGTCTGTGAGTGTATCAGGATATCGTCTATGTAGACGATACAGAAGACGTCAATGAAGTCCCTCAGCACCTCATCAATGCAAAACTGGAACGCTGCGGGGGCGTTACAGAGTCCGAAAGGCATAACTTGGTATTCGAACAGACCGAATTTCGTCCGGAAGGCAGTCTTCCATTCGTCACCCTTTCGGACTCTGACTAGATGGTAAGCACCCCACAGGTCGAGCTTTGTGTAAATGGAGGCGTTCTTTACCTGGTCCAGGAGATTGGAGATCAACGGTAGTCGGTACCGGTTCTTCATGGTGATGGCGTTCATCGAGCGAAAGTCTATACAGGTCCTCAGATCACCTTCCTTCTTCGACACGAAGAAAAGAGGAGAGGAAACCGGAGACCTGGAATGACGAATAAACCTGTTGTCCAGGTACTCGTCCAGATAGGATCGGAGGTGGATGTTCTTCTTCTCCGTGAGCGAATATATTCTGCTGCATGGCAACGTGGAGCCGGGGATCAGGTCGATTCGGCAGTCGAATGACCGATGTGGTGGCAGAGTGTTGGCTCCATTCTTGTCGAAAACACTTCCGCTAGGTCCAGATATTCCTCCGGTATGGCTGCTTGGGAAGCCATCCCCATGCCTTGTACTGGCAGCGAGCGTGCTTGTATGGAGCGAGCACCTAGCAGGTCGTCCTTCGCGTAACAGTTGTTACAGCAGTGTTCCGAATCCAGGTTTATGATTCTGGACACCCAATTGATGCGGGAATTGTGCTTCACCAACCACGGCAAACCCAAAATAACCTTGAATTGAGGGGCGTCGATGACGTCAAAGCTGATGGACTCGGCGTGGTTGTTCGTAAAGGACATAGTCATGTTCTCGGTTCGATGCCTAATAGGGCCGGAAGTCAGGTCCGTTCCGTCCACAGCCTTGACTGTTTCTGGTTGTGCTTTTGACACTGTGTCCATGCCCAAGGCACGTGAAAATACTGTATCAATAAAGCTGCCTGTCGCACCGGAATCCAACATAGTGGTCACCAGCCAAGTTCTGCCCGCCTGATTCCGTAGGGACACCTCCATGCCTACGTGGCGACTGCCGTCGAATACTGCAGGGATTGCTGAGGTACCAGACGAAGAACCCAGAGGACGGATCCCCTTGTCTACTGGGTTGTCTCATTTACCGTCTTGTCGCCCTTGGTGATGGGCAACGCAAAAGGCCTTCTGCCCCGAGGTTTCCGCTTTTACCACAGTACAGGCACTGGTTCTGCTTCCTCCTTTTATCCCTTTCTTGACTGGTCAAGGGTCCTCGTATGTCGCCGATCTGTATGGGTTCAGGAGCCTCGCCCTGGGGAGCGGATTCTTCTTTGGCCTTCTCGGCGCCCTTGTCCCCAAAGGACAAGAAACGGTTGTCACTGCCTTTCTCCTTTTCGGTCTTTCTTTCCTGTAGTCGGAAGTTCATTTTCACCACCATGTCGATGAAAGGACCTATTACATCAGGCGGATCGGGGAACTGCGATATGAGATCCTTCAGGTCATCACGCAATCCCGGATAGAACACCGATACTTTCTTATCCTCAGGCCAGTGGGCCTCGATAACAAGCCTGCTGAACATGGTGATGTAATGGAGCAGGTCTTGGTTGCCTTGTCTTAGGTTGAGCAACTCATTGTCTGCGGCTTGCACAAAGGTATGGCGAGCGAACATACACCGCATGGCTTCCTTGAATGTCGGCAGGTGGTTGAGCATCAGATCATCATTTTCTACCAAAGCTATGGACCACTGAGCGGCGTCCCCGCCTATGTACGAAAGTATATACGCGACCTTGGATGCATCATCGGGAAAGGCCGCGTTCCTGGCCATGAAATGCAGGTGGCATTGATGGACGAATATTCCGTACTTGGTGCTGTCACCGTAGAAGCGTTCGGGTGGTGCTAGCTGTACAGGATAGGGGGTGATGACTTGAATGGCTGTGTCTTGGTTGGTGGCAGCGGAGGACCCCCCCAAAGGTAAATGTTGGTTGTCTCAACATACCTTCTTGTCTGACTCTAGGACTAGGAGTGGTTCCCCAAGGACTGGTGACCCCGGCTGCCATTTGGCCCTGTAGGGCAGTTATGTCATGGCGTAAACTAAGGTTCTCTGTCTGCATGCCAGCCAGCATGACAGCTATGTCTTGCAAGGTAACCTCCGGGTCGCCCATGTCGTCTGGGCGGAAGAGTTATCATGGGCTTCGAATTCTGTCAGGTGCCCCACAAGACTTAATTTAACCCCTCAAAACACACACAGAAATAGTGTCCCTCCGGGAACTCACCAGTATTTCTGTAGACTGCGGTACCCAGACATCATCACAGCTCCTGATAAGGACAACCTAGTTGAGGCGCTCCTGCGCGAGGTACCTAAGCTAAAACCAAAGGAAAGCGCTCCTGCGCAAGGTACCAATAAACAAATGGCACACCAGAAGGCAAAGCGCTCCTGCACGTGTAGCATGAATTAGAACGTAGTCACTAAACCTGTGGCATCCCTGAAAAACAAAAGCAAGCTATATACAATGCTCCAGCTCAGCGGAGCTATTCCCCCAAGCCGCGCTCCTGCGCGATGAGGAAACTAATATCTGCGAAGACAAAGCCAAAAGTAAAGCACTCCTGTGCAAAAGACCCTTAATCCAAGTACAGCGCTCCTGCGCAGCAAGGGTTAATGGAGGCAGGAAATGTACAGGCCTGAATAGCGCTCCAGCGTGGTGAACCTTAAGAAAAACAAGCAAGCTCTCCTGCGCAGCGTAGACCAGACAACAAACAGCGCTCCAGCGCGGTGAACTTTAAAGAAAACAAACAAGCGCTCCTGCGCGGCGTAGACCAGACAACAAACAGCACTCCAGCACAGTGAACTTCAAAGAAAACAAGCAAGCGCTCCTGCGCGGCGTAGACCAGACAACAAACAGCGCTCCAGCGCGGTGTGGATCAGCTGGTTCCTAAAGCGTCTTAGCTCCGGGATACCACTCCGCGTCTCAGGTGAATCAGAATAGATTCGAAGCACTGAGCCGGCAATCTTTAAGCGTTTCCCCCGGAAGTGCTTCAGGAAACCAGGTCAGCTGCCCAGGACTAGACCGGGACTCAACTTCCGCCCGGAAGTTCTGTGTACGTTAGCGAGGATGGCAGGGAGCGCCAAGCGCCGTGAACCGTGACACTCGTCAGCATAAGATGCAATGTCAATGGATACATTTTGATCAGTTCTACTTTGGACTTCTTGGATCTTACTTAGGTGCTCATACCACTGGATATGGTGGTGTTTTTTGAGATGACCTCTCTGGCCTCTGGTACCATAGTTGGTACCAAGCTTACCCCGACTAACTGATACTTTACAAATCGAACAAACATCCATGTTTTCCGCCTTTTTGCTAACAGTAAAGAAGTCCCAATCTGGGGACTGGAGATGTCTGCTGGTGGTGGAGGTGCTACTTTGACTTTCAATGCCAGATGAAGTGGAGGATGGGCGTGGCTGAATTCATTTCTGTTGTTCACTTACAGCACCACTACTTGTGGTAATGGAGGTCGAGCTGGATGGAGGTCCCTGCCGGCCCTTCTGACGAGAAAATATGGAAGCTGTAGGTCGTTTTGGTGTTGTGGTTAACTGCGTTGGTGGTGGTACCAGTGCCACACTGCCCACATCCCGCTCAGCATCCATTCGGGATAGGGTGAAAATGTTTGTCTGCTGCATGCCCGCTGTGGCTGAAGTGACGTCTGGGATGACTGGGTCATCGTCAGACTGTTCATCAGCAGCAGAAGACACCACTTCTTGTTCATCGTCATCAACCATAAGTCGAAGCCTTGCGGGAACCTTCCTTTTAGGCTTAGCTACCTTTGTCGGCTCATGGCGTGCCTCACCGTCAGACTGCATTGCTGGGTTCCAATCATGATCAAGGTCATCAGAATGAAGGGGGCTTGAAGAAGAACTTGTAGTAGTAGAAGTAGCACCCCTCCTTGACCTTTTTCTTGCTGGGAATCTGGAGGACAATGGATCATCCTCAGGAGGAGTGGCTTCCTCGGATGATACCCCCACTTGAATATCAATTTCCTGATGTGCCTCTACTTCTGGAGGAACAAGCGTTGTAGGCAGTTGTGCCACTCCATGAACCTCTAGCTGCACCTCTCCATGCACCTCTACTTGCGCCTCTCCTTGTGCATGTACTTGTGCCTCTCCTTGCCCATGTACTTGCGCCTCTCCTTTCCCATGTACTTGCGCCTCTCCTTGCCCATGTACTTGCGCCTCTCCTTGCCCATGTACTTGCGCTTGTACTAGTTGCATTTGTGGTTGTCGTTGCAGCTGTGGTTGTTGAACACTCGCCAGCTGAGTTACACCCGGCGTTGAGTGGATGTACTTTCTTGTGATGAGCCAACATCACTGGTCGATGGTGATTGAACAACCAAAGTGGCGGCCTTTGCAGCACTCATGGGCTTGGGCCTAACTTTGCGTGGTGGCACTGAGCCCAATGAAGCGGAGGTGCTGCTTCCAGCTTGGTCCCCGGCGGACACCGCTGCTGCTGCAGGCGTAGTTTTTTTCCCCAAAAAAGGTGTCGGTGGGCACACCAGTCTCCTTGGTAGGTGGTGCCACTTGCTTCTTCTGCTCCTTCTTACTGGCAGTGGCACTGGCAACTTTTTTCACTGAGGCGACGGCCACCTTTTTTTGGGGCCATCTTCTTCAGATGTCAACTCAGAACAGCAGGCCGCAGTTGCACGAGTTGCAGAGTTGTCTTGTCTGTGGCCACACGTGACGTCATGTGACGTTGTGCTGCACACACCGCTGCAGGACTTCTTCCTGGCACTGGTGGTTCTCTTGTGCACCTAAAAGCAATGGAAGCCAGAGGAACATCATTTAAACACCCCAAAAAGTCGAAAAACACACAAAAATCACACCAATCCAATGCCGTTCATGCCCTCAATGATGTTTACATTCAAGACACCCCACAGAAAGACTTGGTCCATGCACCACTGAGTACCCCTGGGCATAATGGATGAAAGCAAGGCAAAATGGATGCAGGCCTGAGCACACTGCCTGCCTTCAAAATGGCCCCTTGACCCCCACCACATGGCCAGGCCCTGCCTGCTCAAAATGGGCCCCACCCACATGGCCAGGCCCCAACAACACCCCAAAAAATCGAAAAACACATAAAAATCACCACAATCCAATGCCATCCATGCCCTCAATGATGTTTACATTCAAGACACCCCACAGAAAGACTTGGTCCATGCACCACTGAGTACCCCTGGGCATAATGGATGGAAGCAATGCAAAATGGGTGCAGGCCTGAGCACAATGCCTGCCTTCAAAATGGCCCCTTAACCCCCACCACATGGCCAGGCCCTGCCTGTACCAGGGCTCAAAATGGCCCCCACCCACATGGCCAGGCCCCAACAACACCCCAAAAAATCGGAAAACACAGACAAATCACCACAATCCAATGTCATCCATGCCCTCAATGATGTTTACATTCAAGACACCCCACAGAAAGACTTGGTCCATGCACAACTGAGTACCCCTGGGCATAATGGATGAAAGCAAGGCAAAATGGGTGCATGCCTGAGCACACTGCCTGCCTTCAAAATGGCCCCTTGGCACCGCCCACATGGCCAGGCCCTGCCTGTACCAGGGCTCAAAATGGCCCCCACCCACATGGCCAGGTCCCAACAACACCCCAAAAAATCGTAAAACACATACAAATCACCACAATCCAAGGCCATCCATGCCCTCAATGATGTTTACATTCAAGACACCCCACAGAAAGACTTGGTCCATGCACCACTGAGTACCCCTGGGCATAATGGATGAAAGCAAGGCAAAATGGGTACAGGCCTGAGCACACTGCCTGCCTTCAAAATGGCCCCTTGGCCCCCACCAAATGGACAGGCCCTGCCTGTACCAGGGCTCAAAATGGGCCCCACCCACATGGCCAGGCCCCAACAACACCCCACAAAATTGAAAAACACATAAAAATCACCACAATCCAATGCCATCCATGCCCTCAATGATGTTTACATTCAAGACACCCCACAGAAAGACTTGGTCCATGCACCACTGAGTACCCCTGGGCATAATGGATGAAAGCACGGCAAAATGGGTGCAGGCCTGAGCACACTGCCTGCCTTCAAAATGGCCCCTTGACCCCCCACATGGCCTGGCCCTCCCTGTACCAGGGCTCAAAATGGCCACCACACACATGGCCAGGCCCCAACAACACCCCAAAAATTCGAAAAACACATAAAAATCACCACAATCCAATGCCATTCATGCCCTCAATGATGTTTACATTCAAGACACCCCACAGAAAGACTTGGTCCATGCACCACTGAGTACTCCTGGGCATAATTGATGAAAGCAAGGCAAACTGGGTGCAGGCCTGAGCACACTACCTGCCTTCAAAATGGCCCCTTGACCCCCAACACATGGCCAGGCCCTGCCTGTACCAGGGCTCAAATGGCACCCACCCACATGGCCAGGCCCCAACAACACCCCAAACAATCGAAAAACACATAAAAATCACCACAATCCAATGCCATCCATGCCCTCAATGATGTTTAAATTCAAGACACCCCACAGAAAGAGTTGGTCCATGCACCACTCACTACCCCTGGGCCTACTGGCTAGTGAGGCTTTACAGGCACCCCAAAATTAAAAAAAACCAACATATAACAGTGAGCTAAAATTCCATGACATAAATGAGAATTAAGTAAAAAAAAATCACAGAAACAGTTGTATCATGCACCCATGACTAACCCTGGGCCTACTGGATACTGTGGCTAGCTACCCACCACAATATATATTTTGTTCAAGTTGTGAAAAAAGTTTTACAACTGGAGTTGCCTCAACTGCAATGCCCCAAACAAACGACACCAACTTACTTGCAAAATCTCAAGTCCAAAAAGTCTAAAAAAAACTGGAAGAATCCAACAAAGCTAATAAAGATCTAAAAGACTCTATCCTCCAATCAAAAATTGATAAATTAAAAAAAGACCTAGCTAAATTTAAGCATGAGGTGGTATACCGTTACACCAGTGACGAATATATTGCACCCACATTTAATAACAAGGGCAAACGCTTGGGATCCACCTACTCTGGCAGCAGTTCAGATGCTGATTCAGATGGGTCTGACCCTAATGATCAGGGTCAATACCAACCCAGAGGTAGAGGGAGGAGACCGTTTAGGAGAGGTCAGAGTGTCCCCCAATTTCAACAGTGGTGGCCTCCAACCCCATGGGGTTTCCCTCCACCACAATTTCAACTTCCCAATCCATGGCAATCTTTCCAACCTTTGTTTCCCCAGCAGCCTTTTTTAGGGAGAGGCCAAGGAAGGTCACGTGGGCGACGACGGAACCCACAGAACCAGCAAATACCAACACATGCCAACCCAGCATCGGCAGCTCCGAATCAGATTGGAACTCGCTGCAAAACCAATCAGGGGCAGAATAAAGGGCAGATGTGATGGGTTCAGGACATCAGGACCTTATAGTCAATCTTAGCTCTAAGACACTGACACAAGATGAGGTAGCAGTCCTCAATAGAGGCTTAGGCTTTGTTACTTCAAGTAAGGGGGATGATTTCACAGTACAACGTGAGCTATCCCAATTTTTCAGGAAGGTGCGGCTGCACCATTTCTTCAAGGACAAAACATCGTCTGATACCCAAATTGAAAACACAAATACGGGTCTTAGAAATCGGTCTAGTTTTAATCCTCCAACACATTCAATACCACCCCAGGTTTTGGCTTTTGAGAGAGCCGTCCTCGAGGATGTCAGGCTTCTATGTGAGAATAACAAAGGAAATGCGTATTCTAACATCCCCAAAAAAGAGTTACAAGCACTTGCAGCATTGACAAATGACCGGTCGATTACAATCAAACCGGCCGATAAGGGGGGAGCGACGGTCCTCATGGACTCAGAAAACTATAGATCTGAATGCATTCGGCAACTAAGCGACAGAAATTGCTATCGCCCCCTGAAAGAAGATCCTACTCCCCGAGTGTGTAGTATCATCAAGGAAACAGTGGATGAGGCATTGACAGAGGGATGGATTACCAATCAAGAATCAACATATTTACAGATAATCCACCCTGTCATGCCCTATTTTTACATCCTCCCCAAAATCCACAAAGTCCAAAGGCCTCCGCCAGGGAGACCTATTATTTCAGGCATTGGTTCCTGTTTGGAACCTCTCTCGACGTTTGTAGACCACTTTTTATGGCCAATTGTACAAAAGATGCCGACCGATTTACAGGATACGAAGGACGCACTTAGACTATTGCCTACAGTTGACTTTAACCCTGATCTTGACATCCTTGTATCTCTAGATATAGTGTCGCTATATACATCAATTCCACAGGATGAGACTCTTGAAACTATTTCTGACATTCTAAGCCATACTGAACTCGATTCCATAACTCCGGTCAATTTCATCATGACCCTAGCTTACCTTGCCATGAAAGAAAACTTTTTCCAATTTGAGGAGACCTATTACCTACAGGTGTCAGGGACAAGCATGGGCAGTGTTTATGCGCCGAGTCTGGCAAATTTGTATGTGCACAGGTTCGAAGAGATGCATGTCCTGACCACGACCAATCCCTTCCATGAGTCGATTCGACTCTGGAAGAGGTATATTGACGACATTCTGTTGGTCTGGCGAGGGGACGAAGAGTCAGTTCGAACTTTCCATACTTGGCTCAATACACAAAACAGCTACCTAAGATTCACTTTAGAACTGAGCAAACATAGAATTTCATTTTTAGACCTCTCCATATATGTCCCTTCTACTGGTCTATCAAGTGAACTCTATCGGAAACCGATGGCTTGTAATTCTCTACTGAGATTTGATAGCCAGCACTCTAAATCTCTAAGGGAGAATCTCCCTTTCGGCCAGTTCTTACGTCTAAAGCGGAATTGCTCCACATCAGAATCTTACAAACACCATGCTAATAATTTATCCAAACAACTACAGGATAAGATGTATCCCAGACACTTGGTGAAAATGGCCTGTAAGAGAGCCTCCAACAATCATAGAGAAGCCCTTTTGGAGCCAAAAGCTGTGAAACCCCCCTTGGAACGCATGACTTTTGTCAACACCTTCAGCACTCTGAGTAATTCCTTACAAAAATGCATCCGAAAGAACTGGCGTTTTTTGAACACACGAAATGAACGGATTCCCATGCCCCTCTTTGCGTTTAAGAGAAGGCGTAATTTACGAGATGCTTTGGTACACACAAGGCCATTGACGAAATCTAGCACGAGTAACACCTTATGGGACTTACCTCCGGTTAAAGGTCATTTCCCTTGTGGCAATTGCTCTATGTGCCCCCAGACAAAACAGACCAAAACCGTTGACATTGGTACTCAAAGACCTTGGATCCAGACACAGTTCTCAAACTGTAATAGTGACCATCTAATCTATCTAATTGAATGTCCTTGTAAGATACGCTATGTGGGCATGACCACAAGGAAAGTAAGACAACGGACGCTGGAGCACAAAAGTACCTTTCGTTGTGGCAAATCCAATACCAAACTCACGAGACACTTTTTAGAGCTTAAACACAAACCAGAAGATTTTTTCTGGACAGTCCTGGAGAAACCAACTATACCCACCCATGTGAGTGATAAGACTAGATATCTATTCCACAAGGAACAGAGATGGGTGTTCAGGCTTAAAAGTGATAAACAAGGTCTTAATGACGATATTCCGTGGACACTTCTATGAATACCTTCATGACAGATGGGATCCGAAAGTAAAACGTTGGTCATGTGTCATACATCTAGTTATAGTATACTAACACCTATACATATGAGAGCACAATGGATGTATTCCATTTATTTATACAATGTCTTACTATATATAAGATTCTGACTATTTGTGCAGATTAATAATATATGCCCAGTTTGGCTCCTCACTGCATGATTACCATAACTTTTCCAAATACTGTAAGGAACATTATCATCTTATTATCCACTTTGTGAATGCCTCGTTTGGCTTCAAATTACTGTTCACTTTGAACTAACTTCATTATCACCTCAATATCCGCTTTGTGAATGCCTCGTTTGTCTTCCAAATATTGTTTATTCTGAACTAACTTCTTTTTCAATCCCAGACTGTTCTGACATACTAGGGCCTCATTGATCTTTCTGTCGCAAACCTTGAAGGCATATCGGAAGAGATACATAGCCCACTATTTTTGACACTCCGCTGACGTCATTTTGTAGTTCTAGTTCCCTATTGGCTTAGGCTCATTGATGTCATGGGTCACGTGGTTTCTCATGAATTGCACTAATGGCGGCCGCCTGTAGAGAAACGCTACCTCCCCCTGCCTCAGGACATACCCGGGGTACCGACGGTGAGGTAAGCGTCATGATATGCCATACGATCTTTGCTCTAGTTTATAATAAATGCAATGCTTCCATTGCGCTCCGCATTCCTGATTTAACTCGGTGCGGTCCGTTTGAGCAATGGCACCTTGGTCTATACAGCACGCCGGGGCACAAACATGACTCTCGTTGCTGCCGACTTTGTCTGTGTTCTTGTTTTGTATGTAATTGTTCTTACCAATACTATTTCTGGATAGAGATAAGTATTATTGGGACCTTGAACAATGTCTTGAAATCTCGAACATTTTGGGATGAGAGTTTGTTATACTAGCCTCACTTAGGATTCCGTGTTTGTTCAGATGGAACATTATATATGGATTTTATATTTCTTCTATATCTGACTCTGAGGACAGATGGAATTTCTTCTTTTTATTTATATTTTATTTTATTTTTGCTTTTCATTTTTTAGAAACTAGCCTTATTAGAATAGTTTGTCCTTACACATAATTGATTGTATGTGAGGCTTATTGGTGTGTCCTGTATTTGTTATTCCCATTTTGCAGGGCGGTGCCTCCTTCTCGACCTGAGTCAGAGCCAGGTGAGGTGAGGCTTTTTACCTCATGCAGGATAGGTGAGTGTATTATCATTTTTGTATTTTTATGTGACAACCCAGAACAGTCCAGTAGGCAATGAATGAGACAGCACTCACACTGTGGATTTTGCTCTTGATACTTGTTTTATTCTTACAGGTATGAAGTATCATCCATCCTGTATGGAGGTATTGTGATTGGTCACATACATTTAACACTGTGATATTTGTTAGTTTTTCTGCTATCACTATTTTCATCATTATACTTAATGCAGTAGCAAAATTAGTTAGGTCCTGAAGAAAGCCGAGGTTCTTATATCCACAGCGGCTGAAACTAGTAGACCATTTTCGGTAGATTAATTCAAAACCGACACTGTATTTTTTAATAAGTCCACCAGTGGTCATCAATAAAAGTTTTTGGACCACTGGTGTAACTTTTTTAATCCACTCACATTTATATTCTTTGCACTGCACTTTCCCTCCTTGTCACTATACGCCTAGTCTACCAACGTTTGGCTCATTGCCAGAAGAGCTGAGGTGACATAGGGCGCCTTTGGTTTTCCAAATGATGACACTGGCCACCAAGGGCAGTTGATGGAAATCCTTATTCTTCTGCCCTCCTCAGGGTTTCTCCTGACATGAAGTCGCAATGGCTCTATCAACCTTTTATTTCTACTCACAGCTAGACTGATGAAACATTTAATGTGGGTTGTTTTGCTTACTTCTGTTTTGTGTTTATGGTTACATATATCTTCCTTTATTCATTTTTAATCCTGTCAGGTAGCACACTAGAATAAAGTGAGCAACAGTGGAGTCTACTTAGGCAGTTTTAATTCACCTTCTATTTTCTCACACAGCGCTGCCAACCTCACTACACCTATCATCTCACACATGGGATTACTATCCTTCTCCTAAAAAACATCTCTGAGCTCCTTCCTTAAAATCCTGAAGTAGTAGCTCCCAGTGTTGACTAGGTGTTCAATACTGGTAAGGAGGACCCATATGATGAAGGATGTCACCTTCGGGTGAGTGAGGGGTCTTATCCTTAAGGGATGTCTTCCCCCTTGATGTGATATACATCACTTAACTTAGCTTTGAGAGAGAAATGGCAAAACTACATAAACTGATTTAATACACATGGACAAGACTATAGGTGTGTTTTGTGGTATATAGTTGATGTTAAGGGAATACACACCCACTAGTCTATAAACTTTTTCTCTTTTGACCCCCAATCTACGGTAGTGTTATATAATATTCCAATATATGCCAAATACAGAAGTGAGAATGGTCCAAACTATTTTGTCCTCAGATCGAAAATTCGCAAAAAAAAAGTCAACAAAGCTGTATCTGCATACCACAGAGACCACAAAATGGGCTCCATCTACAACAACAACATACGTTTTGATATGGCAGATATAAACAGAAGTGATGGAGTACACGTCAAAGATCAGAGAAACTGAGTTTTCCTGAATAACTTGAAGCTGTGCATCTGCACTTATATGTAGCTCCAACTAATGAACACATGGGCTCTTTTTAGAGTCACCCTATAACTTACAACTTAGGCCCTCTATTTTAGGGCCATATAATGCCAACTACCGCACCTTTGCCAACATTTATTTTCCACACAGCTGTGGCGCAGCGGCCAGACCATCTAACTTTCCAGCCCAGACCTCTCACTTTGGGGTGAGTAGTTTACGCTTTACAAATACCTTATTGATTTACCTTTGCACTCCCTATACAACACCACCTAAGCACCACACACAAGCTACAATGTTTTAAACAAAAGTTCATTCAAGTAGCTATAACTACATGCTGACACTACTTGAACAGATGTGGCACAGCGGCCAGAGCACATGACTTCACAGCATATGACACACAGTTTGGGCTCACGCTTTATTCCCCGACTCCGGCAGCAGCTCAGCTTAGCAGCATGAGACTCGAGACAATACCTCACATATATTCCGTACCCCAGGACTTTCATACCAGTATGGGTCAGTAGTACGTCCTAATAATTATAAACACATGCTGACACTGCTGACACTACTTCCACAACTGTAGTGCAGAGGCCACGGCACATGACTTCACAGCATAAGACATACAATTTAGTCTCACGCTTTAATCCCGAGTCCCACAACAGCTCACCTAACCCACATCAGACTCTACGTAATACCTCACTGAATTTCCATAGCCCACCAATTACACAATGGTAGGGGTGAATACTTCACTTTGCACCTCCTCTATAGCACTACCTAAACACCCCACAGATGTTACAGTGCTCCTATCCTCCTTTTCCCCACTTTTTTCCACCTTTTTCTCCCTTACTCGCTTCAACAGAATCACAAAATGGTGGCCAACACTTCCTAGTTGCAACCACTCGCAGCCAGTCAGCAGCAAGCTTGTGATTTCTAACGCCTCAGCCAATCAGATGGGAGAATTCCCAAATATCGGTATCTGTAAATTTCGATATTTCTCAAAAACTACGGAACAAATTTACACCAAATAAATGAAAGGTGAATATTTTAAAGTTCCAAAACTCTACACTTAGTAGAATTTCCAAGTGAAACCAGTCAATGTTATCCTATGAAAGGAAATTCGAATTACTGGTAAGTACGGTTAGAATTACTTTTCATGATCAGTACTGGGCTCAAAGATGCAGCGCCGAGGTCTCTCCTCATAACAGGTGAGTAAATTGGAATTTGTAGTTCGGCTGATTTTAGATGAATATTTAAAGTTCCAAAACTCGACACTTAGAAGAATTTCCAAGTGAAACCAATCAATATTAGCATATGAAAGGAAATTCAAATTACTGGTAAGTACGGTTAGAATTACTTTTCAGGATCAGTACTGAGCTCAAAGATGCAGCACTGAAGTCTCTCCTGATAACAGGTGAGTAAATCGGAATTCCTAGTTCGGCTGATTTTAGAGGAATATTTGTAAGTTTCAAAAATCAACACTTAGAAACTTTTTCAGCAAAAAGCAGGCAATGATATCCTATGGAAGAAAATTCAAGTTACTGGTAAGTACGGTTAGAATAACTTTTCAGGATCAGTACTGGGCTCAAAGATGCAACACCGAGGTCTCTCCTGATAACAAGTGAGTAAATCGGAATTCGTAGTACGGCAATTTTACTTCAGTCCAGTATATATAGAGCCACTTTCCTACACATTCCCTCCCTTCACCACTGTGAAACACGCCCTGTGGCGCATTTTAAGTTGGGGAAATAATTCCCCTTCAATCCTGAGGGTCCCTAGGGTCCAACTAGCCCACTAGGTACATTTAGTAAGTGCCACAGAGTTGCGTAGCAGAGACATGTAAAAAGGGGCACGGCCTGCAGCACCTCTCTGCAATGCAGCGCAGTTCTAAATTGAGAGATTAAGTCCCCTTCAATCCTAAGGGTCCCTAGATCAAACTAGCCCACGAGGTACCTCCAATAGATGCCTCAGAGCTGCGTTGCAGAGAGATGTAAATAGGGGTGTGGCCTCTGAACATCTGTCTGCAACACAGCTCCCTGTCGCATACTGGAGATACCTGTTGGCCTATTTGGCCCTCAGGGACCCTCGGTATTGAAAGAGAATTAATTCCCCAACATAAAACGCACCACAGGGTGCGTTTGCACAGTGGTGAAGGAAAGGGGCGTGGCTTGAGGTGACAAGTCTGCAAACATGCCCTGTGGCATGTTTTAAGTTAGAGAATTAATTCCTCCTCAATCCTGTGGGTCCCTGGGGGGGCAACTAGCGCACCAGGTACCTCCAGTATGCCCCAGGGGGCTGCATTGCAGAGAAGTGTTGAGAGGCCATGCCCCTTTTTACAACACTCTGCAACACTCTGCAACGCAGCTCCGTGGCGCTTACTGGAGGTTCCTGGTGGGATAGTTGGCCCCCAGGGACTCTCAGGATTGACAAGGAATTAATTCCCCAACTAAAATTGTGCCACGGGGTGTGTTTGCAGACATTTGAACTCAGACCCCACCCCCTCCCCTCACCACTGTGCAAACGCGCCCCATGGCGCATTTTAAGTTGGGGGATTAACTCCCCTTGAATACTGACGGTCCGTGGGGTGTAACTAACCCACCAGCTACTTCCAGTAAGCACCACAGAGCTGTGTTGCAGAGAGGTGGAAAAAGGGTCGTGGCCTCAGAACACCTGTCTGCAACGCAGCCCCCTGGCACATCCTGGAGGTTCCTGGTGGGCTAGTTGGCCCCCATGGACCCCCAGTATTTAAGGGTGATTTTTTCCCCCTCTATAAAAAAAGCGCCAGGGGGCGGGTATGCAGAGTGATAAAAGGAGGGGCCAAGGCCTCCGGCGCGATGCCAGTCTTTTTTTTATTTTATTTTTTAAGAAGGTGGGCTGTGTAGCCCCCTTCTTTTTTAATTTTTTGGGCACTAGGGCCCCCTAATTCTTTTTTTTAATATAAAAAACATGAGGAAGGGGGCCACGTGGCACCCCTCCTGAGGCCTTAATCGCCCCGGGGACCCCATCCCCCAGGGCATGGCCGTTTTAATTTTTTTTTAACTATTGGTTGAGGGGGGCCTCGTGGCCCCTCTCCCGGGCCACTTATGACCCCGGGGACCCCATCCCCTGGGGCGGCCCCCCTCCCGGGCCACTTGAAGCCCCGGGGACTCGCCCTCTTCGTTGGGGACCGTGGGGGGGTCCCCAATCCCCCTTGGGTCCCACCGCCTTCCCGCCTCCTGCGGGAGCCAGCATTCGTTTTCCACATGGAGAGCAGCTCACATGCTGCTCCCCCTGTAGAAAAGCAATCTGCTTTATTATTTGGAAGAGAGAGCAGGTTTCCTGCTCTCTCTTCCAAATAGCAAAGCAGTTTGCTATGACTGGGTGAGGGCTGCGAGGCTCCCGCCCTGCCATAGCAAACTACAGTGTACTGGGCCACCTTTATTAAAGCCCCGGGGGGTGGTGGCCCCCTAGGCTGGGGGGTCCGCCACAGACCCCTAAATTTACATATTTAGAGCCCCGTGGAGGTGGTGGTCCCCAGGGCGTGTGGTTGGGTTCACGCCCCCCCACAAGTTTAAAAAAAAATTTAAATAAAAAAAAGCCCGGGGGGGTGACGGTCCCCGGGACTGTGGGGGGGGGTCCAGTGTGCCCACCCGCAATTTCAATGTAGTTGAGCACCACGTGGTGGGAGTCCCCGAGGCTCGGGGGGCCTTAGAGGCTCCCATAATTAAACTTTTAAGCCCTTGGGGTGGCGGTCACCGGGGCTCGGGGGGGCTGTGTGCCCCCCGCAATTACACATGCTTTTGCTCCGGGGTGGTGGTCCCCGGGGCAGTGTGGGGGGAGATTGGGCCCCCCCACATTTTACTTTTTATAAACATGCCCACGGGATTTGGTCCCCCCATTGGCTAATTTTCATAGAAGCATGGGAGTCCACGCTTCATTTTTTTTTTATCTGCCGGATCCACGCATCCTGCGTGGGTTTTGCTGATTTGGAAAAAAAATATATATTTTTGGGGCCTTGGGACTGTGGGACCCCCTGAACAGGCCCAGGGGGTCAGGGTGTTTCAACCCTGCCCCATTTTCGCATTTTGCATGTTTGTTTAATAGGTTTCTTGTGCCTCGGTTCTACCGAGGCACAAGATGGCTGTCAACACTTCCTGATTTGGAGTGTTGACAGCCAATTAGAATACAGCTCGGGCACAGGGTGCGCTTAGGGTGCACGGATCCTGCACAGCCATAGATATATATGTACTTTTAAATGTAATTTGCTGAATGGATTTACACCATTTAAGCAAAAGGCATAAGTCTGAACTAAGGACTACCTCTTTGCCAAATTTGGTGTAATTCCGTTCAGCAGTTCAAGCTATAGCCTTGTTGAAAGGTTCCAATTGAAAATTGCATGGGGAAAACATGTTTTGGGACCCCCTTTTTTCTTGACCCCCGCTTGACGAATCACCCCGAGACTTTCAGGGTAGAAGCGGACAGGAGCTGGCCATTAGTTTTGAAAATTTCGCAAAGATTCGTCAACCGGCGCCAAAGTTATTCCAAATAAAATGTTGCAGATTTCCTAAGGAAAATAGGTCCTAACTATAACTACCTACTGGCAACCACTTTATCAAAAGTATTATGGACATCATATGGGAGCAGGATATGATAATGATCGAACTAGACATAACCAGTCTATATACTGTAATAGAGCATGAAAAAGGCCTACAAGTAGTACGATATTTTCTTAAGGGAAGGTCAATGCAGCTGTCAGAACATAATGAAATGTTGTTAGAAGTTGCGAAGTTTGTCTTGACCAATAACATTTTTTCTCTTTGAAAAGCAGCATTACCGCCAGATATGGGGCACCGCGATGGGCACCTGCTTCGCCCCCAGCTACGCAAATTTATTCGTCGGCTGGTGGGAGAAGCAGGTGGCCTGGGTGGATAAGTACAGCAAGTGGGTCAATCGTATTATATCCTGGCACAGGTATATCGATGACCTGTTTATCCTATGGAAGGGGCCTAAACATGAAGCTGAGCAGTACATTTGTGAGTTAAATAGGAATTCTCTGAATCTCCATTTCAGTGGGCAGATGAGTCAAAAAGAAGTCTCCTTCTTAGATTCAAAAGTGTTTATTTGTGAGGGTAAGATCTGTACCTCCCTGCTTAGAAAGGAGACTGCTTGCAATTCGATTCTGGAAGCCATAAGTTGTCATCAGAAGAGCCTGAAAGACAGCATACCCTATGGTGAGCTCCTACGAATCAAGAGGAACTGCTCAAATAAGGAGGATTTTGATATTGCTGCATTAGATGCCATCAATAGGTTTTAGGAGAGGGGCTACAGTTGTGATTTACTAACTAAGACACTAGCAAAAGTAGATAAAAACCCATGAAGATGTCTACTGAGAGAAAAGAAGAAACCTACTAAACATGAGGAAGAGTCTTGCAGATTTATTACAACCTTTTCAAGTGAGGGGGGACTTTAAGGGAAATTTTAGGCCGTAATTGGCATATCTTGAAAACAGACAAAGTGATAGGGAGGGACCTACCTAAATATTCACAGATCACATTCAGACGAAGTAGGTCCTTAAAGGATTCCCTCGTAAAAAGTCATTATGAGTCAGTCTCGAGGATAAATGCTCTCACAGGGTTTTTTCCTTGTTCTAAATGCAAGGCTTGTAAAAACTGTCCCAAAGTGCTAACTTACAAGGTTCCAGGTATGAGGGGAGTAAAAACAATCAATGCATTTTTAACTTGTAACACCCCCTACTGCGTGTCCTGCCTAGTATGGCCGTGTGCTAAAAGCTATATAGGCAGTACTATACATCCTACGAAACGCAGAAATATGTAACATGCACGGGCCATTGAGAATAGGGATCCCTCGTATCCAGTAGCGAGACACTTTTCCCAGTTCCACAATAGTGATCGTAACCTCTTGAAATGTTTCTGTATTGACCATATTCCAAGCAGTGAACGTGGTGGAAACCAGGGGTTGAGACTACGTAGGCTGGAGTCTAGGTACATTGTCGACCTACGAACTGTAATTCTGTTTGGTCTCAACACGGAAGAAGAACTTTCCATACACTTAGGCTGAACAAGTGCTTACTGATAGTGGGTTGGAGGTATACTGCCAACATTCCAATGGTATTGGGCTGAATTAAGAGACATTTACGGAACACTGTTGCATTTATAAGCTTATTTGTTTACACTCTAAATATTTTGTTTGAAGTCTGCAACTACGTTATATTGTTTGATGGACTAGATACAATAATAGGCGCAGTATGGTAAATTGGCTTGATGGAAGTAAGTACTGAAGGTACTGATAGTACTGTAAACACGACTATGACTTTTAGCCCATCCAGGGCTCAATTATGTTTCAAAAAATAGTGTAAAAATGTGTTATTATAATTTTAAAAATTCAGATGAATTCTTTCCTGATTAAGGGGCACATTAGGATGGCGGACGGAAACGGGTACCGTCCGCCTTGGACGTGGCAAAATCACTCCCGCCCGCACCACGGAGATTCCGCGGTTACGATTAGGTTATTCATGTCAAAAATCTCCGACCGCGGTGGACGGATCACATCAAACACCGTCCGCGGCGGACGGAACACATCTAACACCGTCCGCGGCGGATGGAACCAAAAGAACACCCACCGCCGTGGACGGACATGACCGCGGGAACAGGCCCAACCGCCGCCATACTTGCAGAGGGTCCGTCCGCGCGATTAGGTTAATGCCGCCATTCCAAAGAACTCACCGCCATCCTCCACCGCCGCGGAAACAATACCTCCGAAAACGGACCATGACTGCGGAAGGACCACACAAACACCATCCCTGCCGTCAAACCGATTACAAAATGGCAGACGGAAGTAAATAGAAAATACATGAAACAGAACACCCAACCACCTGAAACACCTGCCCCCAGCAACTACACGCCCCAATGACACCCCCCCAAGCTCCAAAAAATCCACCTAAATCACCACACCCACAGAACACCTGATTGCCAACAACCATTGTGACACCACACAGAGTATAAAATGAATCCCTCCCACTACCACAATCCTTTGCATCACACAATAGCTGCAAGCAAGAGCCACATTACCACGAACAGCAGACACACACAAACACACATACAACCTGCTCACAAACACCCACACCACACAAACCAACACAACACCATCCCTACACACCACACACCTGCACATCCCACCCCACCACAACAACACCTTGCACATCACACACCATGGCATCAAAGAAAAATCCAAAATTCACTGACACTGAGTTGAAGGTCATGGTGGATGAAATCATCCGTGTCGAACCACAGCTCTTCGGCAACCTAGTCCAGCAGACAACCTTGGAAACCAAAAACCACGTGTGGGACAGGATAGTGACCAGAGTGAATGCGTCAGGGACCGTGCCTCGCACCAAACACGACATCCAGAGGCGGTGGCACGACCTCAAGGCAAGGGTGAAAGGCATCAGGGCAAAGAACCACCTGCGGGCACACCACACTGGCGGCGGCACTCCCCCGGAGCCCTTACCATTTGCTGAATGGGAGGAGAAGGTGCTGGGCAAACTACACCCTGAGAGCCTGGAAGGACACGAGGAGGGAGAAGAGGCTGGTAAGTACAAACAAATGACCACGATCACACTGCTATGGTCTGCCATGCACAACTGCCAACACACATAACCCTGGCCCCAATCCATGCATGTGGACCACACAGTCACCCAAATGTGAAGTCCTGGCCACAGATGCACCCACCTTGACCAAACACAAATGTTGCCTCATACGTTCCCAGGCTTGCATGTTGTCAAAGCAGCCAGTACCACAACTCCCAACAGGCCCCCATGTCCACAGGGAGGGATGGCAGTGGGTGGGGTGTGTGAGAGACCAGCACTACAACTCCCAACAGGCCCACATGTCCACAGGGAGGGTGGGGGTGTGTGGGGTGTGTGAGAGAGGTGGGTGGGGGCTGTGAGAGACCAGCACTACAACTCCCAAAAGGCCCCCATGTCCACAGGGAGGGTGGCGGTGAGTGGGGGGTGTGAGAGACCAGCACTACAACTCCCAACAGGCCCCCATGTCCACAGGGAGGGATGGAGGTGGGTGGGGGGTGAGAGACCAGCACTTCAACTCCCAACAGGCCCCCATGTCCACAGGGAGGGATGGCGGTGGGTGGGGGGGGTGAGAGTGGTGGGTGGGGTGTGTGAGAGAGGTGGGTGAGGGCTGTCAGAGACCAGCACTACAACTCCCAACAGGCCCCCATGTCCACAGGGAGGGATGCCGGTGGGTGGGGGGTGATAGACCAGCACTACAACTCCCAACTGGCCCCCATGTCCAAAGGGAGGGTGGCGGTGGGTGGGGTGTGTGAGAGAGGTGGGTGCGGGCTGTGAGAGACCAGCACTACAACTCCCAACAGGCCCCCATGTCCACAGGGAGGGTGGCGGTGGGTGGGGGGTGTGAGAGACCAGCACTACAACTCCCAACAGGCCCCCATTTACACAGGGAGGGTGGTGGTGGGTGGGGGGGTGGAAGAGGTGGGTGGGGTGTGTAAGAGAGGTGGGTGGGGGCTGTCAAAGACCAGCACTACAACTCCCAACAGGCCCCATATCCACAGGGAGGGATGGCGGTGGGTGGGGGGGTGAGAGACTAGCACTACAACTCCCAACAGGCCCCCATGTCCACAGGGAGGGTGGCGGTGGGTGGGGTGTGTGAGAGAGGTGGGTGGGGGCTGTGAGGGACCAGCACTACAACTCCCAACAGGCCCCCATGTCCACAGGGAGGGTGGCGGTGGGTGGGGGGTGTGAGAGACCAGCACTACAACTCCCAACAGGCCCCCATGTCCACAGGGAGGGTGGCGGTGGGTAGGGGGGGTGAGAGAGGTGGGTGGGGTGTGTGAGAGAGTTGGTTGGGGGCTGTCAGAGACCAGCACTGCAACTCCCAACAGGCCCCCATGTCCACAGGGAGGGATGGCGGTGGGTGGGGGGGTGAGAGACCAGCACTACAACTCCCAAATGGCCCCCATGTCCACAGGGAGGGATGGCGGTGGGTGGGGGGGTGAGAGACCAGCACTACAACTCCTAACAGGCCCCCATGTCCACAGGGAGGGTGGTGGTGGGTGGGGGGTGTGAGAGAGGTGTGTGGGGTGTGTGGGAGACCAACACTACAACTCCAAACAGGCCCCCATGTCCACAGGGAGGGATGGCGGTGGGTGGGGAGGGGTGAGAGACCAGCACTACAACTCCCAACATGCCCCCATGTCCACAGGGAGGGTGGCGGTGGGTTGGGGGGTAAGAGAGGTAGGTGGGGTGTGTGAGAGAGGTGGGTGGGGGCTGTGAGAGACCAGCACTATAACTCCCAACAGGCCCCCATGTCCACAGGGAGGGTGGCGGTGGGTGGGGGTGTGAGAGACCAGCACTACAACTCCCAACAGGCCCCTATGTCCACAGGGAGGGTGGCGGTGGGTGGGGGGGGTGAGAGAGGTGGGTGGGGTGTGTGAGAGAGTTGGGTGGGGGCTGTCAGAGACCAGCACTACAACTCCCAACAGGCCCCCATGTCCACAGGGAGGGATGGCGGTGGGTGGGGGGGTGAGAGACCAGCACTACAACTCCCAACAGGCCCCCATGTCCACAGGGAGGGATGGCGGTGGGTGGGGGGTGAGAGACCAGCACTACAACTCCCAACAGTACCCCATGTCCACAGGGAGGGTGGCGGTGGGTGGGGGGTGTGAGAGAGGTGTGTGGGGTGTGTGAGAGACCAGCACTACAACTCCAAACAGGACCCCATGTCCACAGGGAGGGATGGCGGTGGGTGGGGAGGGGTGAGAGACCAGCACTACAACTCCCAACAGGCCCCCATGTCCACAGGGAGGGTGGCATGGGTGGGGGGGGTGAGAGATGTGGGTGGGGTGTGTGAGAGAGGTGGGTGGGGGCTGTCAGAGACCAGCACTATAACTCCCAACAGGCCCCCATGTCCACAGGGAGGGATAGCGGTGGGTGGGGGGGGGTGAGAGACCAGCACTACAACTCCCAACAGGCCCCCATGTCCACAGGGAGGGTGGCGGTGGGTGGGGTGTGTGAGAGAGGTGGGTGGGGGCTGTGAGAGACCAGCACTACAACTCCCAACAGGCCCCCATGTCCACAGGGAGGGTGGCGGTGGGTGGGGGGGGGTGAGAGACCAGCAGAACAACTCCCAACAGGCCCCATGTCCACAGGGAGGGTGGCGTGGGTAGGGGGGTGAGAGAGGTGGGTGGGGTGTGTGAGAGAGTTGGGTGGGGGCTGTCAGAGACCAGCACTACAACTCCCAACAGGCCCCCATGTCCACAGGGAGGGATGGCGGTGGGTGGGGGGTGAGAGACCAGCACTACAACTCCCAACAGGCCCCTATGTCCACAGGGAGGGATGGCGGTGGGTGGGGGGGTGAGAGACCAGCACTACAACTCCCAACAGGCCCCCATGTCCACAGGGAGGGTGGCAGTGGGTGGGGGGTGTGAGAGAGGTGTGTGGGGTGCGTGAGAGACCAGCACTACAACTCCAAACAGGCCCCCATGTCCACAGGGAGGGATGGCAGTGGGTGGGGAGGGGTGAGAGACCAGCACTACAACTCCCAACAGGCCCCCATGTCCACAGGGAGGGTGGCGGTGGGTAGGGGGTGAGAGCGGTGGGTGGGGTGTGTGAGAGAGGTGGGTGGGGGCTGTGAGAGAGCAGCACTACAACTCCCAACAGGCCCCCATGTCCACAGGGAGGGTGGTGGTGGGTGGGGGGTGTGAGAGACCAGCACTACAACTCCCAACAGGCCCCCATATCCACAGGGAGAGTGGCGGTGGGTGGGGGGGGGAGAGAGGTGGGGGGTGTGTGAGAGAGTTGGGTGGGGGCTGTCAGAGACCAGCACTACAACTCCCAACAGGCCCCCATGTCCACAGGGAGGGATGGTGGTGGGTGGGGGGGGGTGAGAGACCAGCACTACAACTCCCAACAGGCCCCCATGTCCACAGGGAGGGATGGCGGTGGGTGGGGGGGTGAAAGACCAGCACTACAACTCCCAACAGGCCCCCATGTCCACAGGGAGGGATGGCGGTGGGTGGGGAGTGGTGGGACACCAGCACTACAACTCCCAACAGGCCCCCATGTCCACAGGGTGGGTGGTGGTGGGTGGGGGGTGTGAGAGAGGTGGGTGGGGTGTGTGAGAGAGGTGGGTGGGGTCTGTCAGAGACCAGCACTACAACTCCCAACAGGCCCCCATGTCCACAGGGAGGGATGGTGATGGGTGGGGGGAGTGCGTGGTGTGTGTGAGAGAGGTAATTGATTTGTAATGTTGTTACCAAAAACATGTCATGTCCACAGCATTGATCATGATAATCTTGTCCCTCAGGTGATCGCAACTTCACTGGCGAAAGCAGCAACCGCCAGCACCAGCCCCCCCCCCTCACAGCATGGACTCTCTGGGGACGAGCCCATTGCCAGCTCAGACGCAGAGGACGATGCGGGACCAAGAAGACTACCAGGGCCATCACGCTCCCAGGACATCACTGCCTCCACCACCTCGGCCTGTGTCACCACACCATCACCTGCCATAGTGAGCTGTGCAGCCACCACCACCACCACCACTCCTGCCTGTGCCACCCTGCCTGATCCATCAGCCGATGATGAACCATCAACATCCCAGGCAAGCAGGGAGAGTGGACGTGAGAGGACACAGATGAGGGCACAGCACACTACCAGGAGTGCAGTTGTCTGTCGAGGTGGGGAAGGACGCCCACCCCATCCTGCTGCCGAAACCCTGGAAGCCATCGCCAGAGTCAATGCCTCCTATCAGCGGGCGCAGGAACAGTCTGATCGGGCCCACCAAGACTCACAAGAGAACAGTAATCTGTTGCGGTCAATTGATTCCTGCATTGGCCAAATTGTGGATATCATGGGCCAAGCAACTGCTCTGTGGAGGGACTGGCTATCCCGTGCCACACCACCACCCCCTCACCCTAGTGCCCAGCGGGACCGCTCCCCAACACCACCGCCACCCACACCTGAGCCCACGGACAGGGAGGTGGCCCCTGACCAACCTGCCCCCACAGCTGTCTCCGCTCCGGTTACAAGACGGAGGGGCCGTCCGAGGCTGGATGCAAGAGAGAGCAGTGGTGTTGCTCCATCTACCCGCTCTAAGAGGGGGCGCCAATGACTTCACCCTTGTCCGAGCCTGCCATTCACCCTAAAAACTATCCTGTCCCACAATGCCAACCATTGCCACACGTCTGTTGGACTAGCTGGACATCACACATTGTGGTGTCCCCACAGTGTTTTCATCTGCCATGACCTTCAACTCTCACTCCCCCACCAACACTTCTTTGTAAATATGCACCCACATCAATCCCCAACCTGTAAATAAACATCACGTAAACACTCAATGATGTGTGGCCTCCATGTTTTAATCACATGATTGTCTTAGAATGTAACGTTACCAGGTGCAGGGATCAATGTTGTTGAGAATCATGCCTCTGTGGGAGTGACCTAGGGATATTGAGAGAACAACAAACACAGGTCAGGAAAGAGATTCACACCCATCACAACACACTGTACTGCAACATCCCACAAACCACACTCATCACCAAGTAAGTGGCTCACAGGACACACATCAGGGAGCATAGCATGTACCCCATCTAACACACACATTTGCAAACAGAACATACCAGAACAAGCAGCATAGACACACCACATCCACACTCCGCCACCAAACATACATCACGCATTGTCTGGCTATACAAGCGGTAGTTACTCACATTCAAGGGAAATAGCGATCAATGAGCTGACGCCTCTGGTCCACACCTTCTTCCTCACCACTATCCTCATCAGTCGACATGGGTGGGGTGGGATGGGAGGCCGAGCAACCTGTTGGTTTTCAGGGTCCATGATCAGTTCAATGTTATTGCGCAAGGCCAGGTTGTGGAGCATGCAGCATGCAATCACGATTTTGCATACTTTGCCAGGTGAGTATGGCAGGGCCCCTCCGGTTTTGTCAAGGCACCGAAACCTAGACTTCAGCAGTCCAAATGTACGTTCTATCATTCGACGTGTCCTCCCATGGGCATCATTATAACGCAATTCACCAGGGGTAGTAGGATTCCTGATGGGGCTCAGCAGCCACGGCCTGTTTGGGTACGCAGAGTCGCCTAGGTGGGGTGATGACAGACACAAATGTCATTACCAGTATTTGTGGAAACACCATGCCACACATACAACACAATTGTCCTCACTACACACTGCCAACCCAATTGTCCTTTCAGCACACTCACCTACAAGCAACGCACGTTCTGGATGCAGATTAGCCATCAGTTGTGGGACAATGCTGCTCCTCATGATGTGGGAGTCATGGGCGGAACCGGGAAATCTGTCACACACATGCGAGATGATGTTGTCAGCCAAGCACACCACTTGCACGTTGATCGAATGGTAGTGCTTCCGATTCCTATATACAGCTTCACGTGCCCGGGGTGGTATGAGACCAATATGTGTCCCATCAACTGAACCCACTACATGTGGTAACTGGGCCAGGGCATAGAAATCCCCTTTGACTGCTGCCAACTGTGCCTGACGTGGAAAATGGATGTAATCATCCTTGTAAAGCATCATGGCATTCAGGACAATCCCGCAGAACCATGCTGAACATGGATTGTGACATCCCTCCCGCATGACCAACTGTGTACTGCAAAGTGCCAGTCACAAAGAAATGAAGTGCCGCCATCACCTTTACTGTGGGTGTGAAAGCTCCAGGATATGTCCTGCGTGGCTGTAGATGAGGTGACAATTGTGTGACAAGCTCCTGCAATCTCAGTCGGTCAAGCCGGTATTTGCGGATCACCTCCTCGTCAACCATGTCCTCCAGCACAGTGTATGGTCGATGCACATTTGGAGCCCTCCTGTGTGGGAGTAGATGGCAGCAGATGTCAAATGACCAACAACGCATAGCTGTGCAACACTATCACATCTTGATCACCACAATGCTAATTATACATGTTGCAGACAGTGATGATATGTGTGACCGGAACAATATATAAGGCAATAGAGCTGCCTACACACACAATGTACAGCCACAAATAACATCCTGTGGGCTAAAATGCACATGTTCAAACATCTTGCAACAACACATGACTGAGGGCCCATATGTGGACAAGCGTCCACACAGACACACATGTACGTGCACAAACAACATGAAATTGGAACACACCCTACTTGTGTTCATGCACCCATGAACACACATACAATGCCCCTCAGCTGACATGCATGGGCACACAACAACAGACACGCATACACAGAATGCATGTACACACACATCATTGTTACTTGCACACACAAACCACACACTCAAAACAGCTAATGAATGTGTGTACACACCCTTGCGGTACAGTGTAGATGTGTAGAAATGAACACGTGTGTCCACAAGACCAATACGTCAACACTTCGAAATGCACATCTGACGCAAATTTGGCCCACACCAATAGCCTTTGTTAACCACTGGCAAGGTCTACAGTCTGAGCACACATGCAACAAATGGACATGAATGTCGCACGTGGACATGGTCCATAGACTACACATCAAAAATCTAACAGCATTCCGGACATGTCCTGACACACACGTACAACTAAGAAGATTACATGTGAGTGGAGACATGCAGTGTGTGTACATACGCCATCTGGGGAAGCCTTCCACCAACACAGGAGATGACCGATTACACAGCAATTAAGCATGACATATGCTGTATGGTGAATGACCATCCCTTTTGCACCCCGCTAAATGCATGTGTGTACTACCGCGACGGTGCATCATTTGAAATCAATCAGTCACTGGCGCCGCTATGGCGGTGCACGCCTTCCGTGGTGGCGGTGCAGGCTAACACATACATTTGATGATGCAATCTGAAATGGCAGTTGAAACTACTCCTTACAGTGTTATTGTCTCACTCACCGCCAGTCCAGGCCGGTCACCCACCGCCAGTCCAGGCAGATCACCCACCGCCAGTCCAGGCCGGTCACCCTCCGCCAGTCCAGGCCAGTCACCCTCTGCCAGTCCAGCCGGTCACCCACCGCAAATCCAGGCCTGTCACCCACTGCCAATCCAGGCCGGTCACCCACCGCCAGTCCAGCCTGGTCACCCACCGCCAGTCCTACCCAGTCACCCACCGCCAGTCCAGCCCGGTCACCCACCGCAAATCCAGGCCTGTCACCCACCGCCAATCCAGGCCAGTCACCCACCGCCAGTCCAGCCTGGTCACCCACCGCCAGTCCAGCCTGGTCACCCACCACCAGTCCAGTCCAGCCTGGTCACCCACCGCCAATCCAGGCCAGTCACCCTCCGCCAGTCCAGCCCGGTCACCACTGCCAATCCAGGCCGGTCACCCACCGCCAATCCAGCCCGGTCACCCACTGCCAGGACTGGGCGGTGCCAGGAATGGAGGTGGGTGCCCTGCCTGGATTTGCGGTGGGTGACCGGCCTGGACTGGTGGTGGGTGACCGGCCTGGATTGGCGGTGGCTGACCGGCCTGGATTGGCGGTGGGTGACCGGCCTGGATTAGCGGTGGGTGACCGGCCTGGATTTGCGGTGGGTGACCGGGCTGGACTGGCGATGGGTGACCGGCCTGGATTGGCGGTGGGTGACCGGCCTGGACTGGCAGTGGGTGAGGCAATAACACTGTAAGGGTGTTTCTCAACTGCCATTCCAGATTGCAACATCAAATGTATGTGTTGGCCTGCACCGCCCCCACGGAAAGCGTGCACCGCCATAGCGGCGCCAGTGAGTGACTAATTTTAAAATGATGCACCGTTGCGGTAGCGCGCACATGCGGTAGGCGGTGTGTGAACGTGACGGTCTGTGCACATGTAGCCAATGGGAACAGGTTACGCGTTGCGCGTAAGCGCATTCAAAAATTGTGGGAGACGTGCACCGCCACAACAATGTGAGTCATTGGCTCTTTTTGAATGAAGAATCCAGGGAAAACCAATTGATGCAGACGTGTGCCACTGATATGAGCTCAGGGCCCTATATATGTGTGAAGATTTCCTGCACACATTCACTGCTTCCAGCCACTGCTGCCTGCGACCATCACCTCCACCTGCTGCTCCTGAGCAATCCAACAACTGCTGCCTGCGACCGTCATCTCCACCTGCTGCTCCTGAGCTATCCAACAACTGCTTCTGTAGTGCCACAGTCCTGGACCTTACCATGTCGAGATTGCGAGAGATCCGGTCTCGTCCCTTCACTGCAGCGGAGCTGGATGTCCTTGTGGACGGTGTGCTCAGCCACTATGAACGGCTCTACGGTGCCCCTGGACAAGTGGTAAGTGCAGTGGGTAACATGTTGGTGGGCATGAGGTGGACACTGACTCCTTGCTTCTGCAAGCTTGGCGGTGTGCTGCGGGACCTTCACATGTGTTGTACTGCGCATGGTTGCATGAAGATACGTGTTTCTGCAATGCAAATTATTGTGAAACAGTCCACTGACGTTACTTTCTTGTCTCCCATCCTGGTAGGTGAAGCTGCACCTTCACAAGGCCGTGTGGAGGACCATAGCACGTGATGTACGGACAGTGGGGGTGTGCAATAGACGACACACACACTGCTACAAGCGCTGGGATGACATATCCAGGCTCAGCAAGAACGTTGCGGAGATGACACTGGGGATCATTCCGAGAACAGTCCGCCTTGCCCGAAGCACCATGACACCTCTGATGCACCGCATAATTGCTGTGACGCATCCTGACCTGTCCGCCCGGCTGAGAGGGGATCATAAGCAAACTAGCGGTAAGCAGACTGTATGTGTCTGTAACTTGTGAGTGAATGCATGTATCCGTGCTCAGACACAGTAGTGACATCCGTGGTGCGTAGCTTTTGCATATATTGCATGTTGGTGTCGTTAGCGGAGTGAGCGGTAGCACCCATGTCCGCCAGGTGGACATACCAGTTGATTTGTATTTGAGGGTTCCAGGACATGCGTTGAGGTCTGGGGTCCCATGGCATGACATGTGTGGTGGTCTGCATGCACTTGCCCTGTTTGTATGATGTACAGGTTTCACAGACACCCACGGATCTATGATGTGAGGATGTGTGGTAGGGGTGGTTCGTGTCCAGGATGGGTGCTACATGTCAATCGACTGTAAGAAACGGTGTGACTTTCAAACCTTCAGTACGTGAGTGTGTCACTTAGGTTAACATCTCTTCCCTCTCTCTTCCAGCTTTGGCCGAGGGCACTGAGACACAGACGATGGAGATGAGTGGTGGCAATGCATCTGGATCCGAGATGACACACACGCAGACTGACACTGAAGAGGGCAGCCACGGAGAGGGGGACAGAACCGTCCCTGAGGACTCACATGGGGAGACACCATCGTCCTCATCCTCAGACAGTGTTGGTGAGTCACAACCGTTGTCACAAACAGGGAGTGGGCAATCGACACCCTCAGTCGGGACACAGCACACAGGGCCCACACTGCCACCCACTGCAACATGTACTGCTCGTGCTCGCCAGAGGAGGGGGAGCAGAGTTGCCTTCGGTGCAGGCACCGCAGAGCCTGCCCCTGTGACGCAAAGTGCACTTTGTGCTGAGGCTGTTGATCTGCTGCGACAGATGTGTGTAGGGCAGACCAACATGATCAATGCATTCCAAGACCACGATAGGAAGTTGGGACAGGTGGTGGCATTCATGAAGGGGATGCATGGCGATGTTGCTGGTCTCCACAAAACAGTTCAGTCATTGGCAAACACTGTGTCCTCAGCCATTGTACAGTCGCATTGACAGGGTGCTACTTCTGTGCCACCATCCACACCACTTGATGTTACAGGGGAGAGTCATCAGACCAGGCCTCTTATTCAGGGTATTACACTAGGAACAGCCACAGGCAGCAAGGCAGGGCACGGAGGGCACAGACACCATCCCCTAGGACTGGGATATCTTTCTCCGAAGATGACGTGAGCAACACTGGAGTTGACACACAGGATCTTCAAGGGGTGTTGGGGGAAATGGATTCACATGCTACACAGGCATCCCCCACAAAAGGGACTCCCAAGCCAAGGGCACCTCCCAAGAGCAGGGACACTCCCAAGGACAAGGACACTTCCAAGGCTCCAAGAGCAGGAACACTCCCAAGGACAAGGACACTTCCAAGGAAAGGGCACCTCCCAAGAGCAGGGACAGTCCCAAGGACAAGGACACTTCCAAGGAAAGGGCACCTCCCAAGAGCAGGGACACTCCCAAGGACAAGGACATTTCCAAGCGAAGGGCACCTCCCAAGAGCAGGGACAATCCCAAGGACAAGGACACTTCCAAGGAAAGGGCACCTCCCAAGAGCAGGGACACTACCAAGGACAAGGACACTTCCAAGGAAAGGGCACCTCCCAAGAGCAGGGACACTCCCAAGGACGAGGACACTTCCAAGGAAAGGGCACCTCCCAAGAGCAGGGACACTCCCAAGGACAAGGACACTTCCAAGGAAAGGGCACCTCCCAAGAGCAGGGACACTCCCAAGGACAAGGACACTTCCAAGGAAAGGGCACCACCCAAGAGCAGGGACTCTCCCAAGGACAAGGACACTTCCAAGGAAAGGGCACCTCCCAAGAGCAGGGACACTCCCAAGGACAAGGACACTTCCAAGGAAAGGGCACCTCCCAAGAGCAGGGACACTCCTAGGGACAAGGACACTTCCAAGGAAAGGGCACCTCCCAAGAGCAGGCACACTCCCAAGGGCAAGGACACTTCCAAGGAGAGGGACACTACAATGGACAAGTCTGCACCCAGGGACAGGGCACCGGCAAGGGATCAGGGACATTCCAGGGACAGGAAACCTCCTACCTCCAAGGCACATCCCATAGCCAAGGGTTCTCCCAAGGACACGAGCACCATCAAAGACAGGCATATATCATCCCTGGCTGCACTGAGGATGATGTTTAAGGAACGTACAACACATGTGTCAGCGGTGGAGTCCCCCATACCTCTGCTCCCATCTATGCCCCGCAGAAGCAGAGGAAGGAGTACACTGTTGTTGCATCCCCCATTACACATGATGCAGAGGGCAGAAGTCAGGCAGGGTCCAGCACGTCCCCAGAGAGCAGACCACCACAAGCACATGATACACCGGATCACTGACATAATATCGAGGGACATAATATTGAGTTGAAAAAATATCGTTGACAAAATATCGACAGACAGAATATCGAGTTTGCATCTACAAATAGGTAAGTGCAAAAATATCGACTACAAAATATCGTTTACAAAAATATAGTTAATTAAAATATCGACTTTATTAAAAACAGTGTTAAATTAAATTAATAATAAAAATTAATTACTAAAATATACTTACAAATACTTAAATTACCTTATAATATTTAAATAATTAATGAAAGTTATAAAAAAATTACAATCATATTTGTTAAAACATATATATATAGTAACATAATATAATTAAATTATAATCAATATTATTACCGTAGGATAGCGTAAGTGTAAAAATTACTATTCCCACTCCAAAGAGTGCAATAGTAGGGAAAGCGTTGGATAGCGTAGGGGTAAACATTACTATTCCCACTCCAGTGAGTGCAACAGTAGGGAAAGCGTTGGATAGCGTAGGGGTAAAAATTACTATTCCCACTCCAAAGAGTGCAACAGTAGGGAAAGCGTTGGATAGCGTAGGGGTAAAAATTACTATTCCCACTCCAGTGAGTGCAACAGTAGGAAAAGCGTTGGATAGCGTAGGGGTAAAAATTACTATTCCCACTCCAGTGGGTGCAACAGTAGGGAAAGCGTTGGATAGCGTAGAGGTAAAAATTACTATTCCCACTCCAGTGGGAGCAACAGTAGGGAAAGCATTGGATAGCGTAGAGGTAAAAATTACTATTCCCACTCCAGTGTGTGCAACAGTAGGGAAAGCGTTGGATAGCGTAGAGGTAAAAATTACTATTCCCAATCCAGTGGGTGCAACAGTAGGGAAAGCGTTGGATAGCGTAGGGGTAAAAATTACTATTCCCACTCCAGTGGGTGCAACAGTAGAGAAAGCGTTGGATAGCGTAGATGTAAAAATTACTATTCCCACTCCAGTGGGTGCAACAGTAGGGAAAGCATTGGATAGCGTAGAGGTAAAAATTACTATTCCTACTCCAGTGGATGCAACAGTAGGGAAAGCGTTGGATAGCGTAGGGGTTAAAATTACAATTCCCATTCCAGTGAGTGGAACAGTAGGGAAAGCGTTGGATAGCCTAGGGGTAAAAATTACTATTCCAACTCCAAAGAGTGCAACAGTAGGGAAAGCGTTGGATAGCGTAGGGGTAAAAATTAGTATTCCCACTCCAAAGAGTGCAACAGTAGGGAAAGCGTTGGATAGCGTAGGGGTTAAACTTACTATTCCCACTCCAAAGAGTGCAACAGTAGAGAAAGCATTGGATAGCGTAGGGGTTAAAATTACTATTCCCACTCCAGTGAGTGGAACAGTAGGGAAAGTGTTGGATAGCGTAGGGGTTAAAATTACTATTCCCACTCCAAAGAGTGCAACAGTAAGGAAAGCGTTGGATAGCGTAGGGGTAAAAATTACTATTCACACTCCAAAGAGTGCAACAGTAGGGAAAGCGTTGGATAGCGTAGGGGTTAAAATTACTATTCCCACTCCAAAGAGTGCAACAGTAGGGAAAGCATTGGATAGCGTAGGGGTAAAAATTACTATTCCGACTCCAAAGAGTGCTACAGTAGGGAAAGCGTTGGATAGCGTAGGGGTAAAAATTACTATTCCCACTCCAGAGTGTGCAACAGTAGGGAAATTAAATACTTCATATATTATTTTAAAAAATATACATTAATATCTATAACAAATTATTTTAAAGTAATTACCAATTTGTTTTAATATAACAATTAATCAATTAAAATTACAAATTAAAATTAATTATTATTATTTGTTACCTATTAATCCAAATTAATTACAAATTAAAAATTATTTAATTAACAATTAAAACTTATTTATCTATTATTTCAAATTAAATACTATTACATTAATTGAAATATTTAATTAATTATTAATAAATTACTTCCCACCCTATTCCCCTATAAACCCAGAACCCGCTACTGAAAATAAATAATTAAAATTAACATAATTAGCAATTAATCAATTAAATAAAATTAATTGCCAATTAAAATTTAATTAATTACCCATAACATTTTAATCAACAATTAATTCTAAAAAAAATACCAATCATTTTTTAACATATTTAATTAATTTTAATTAAATTACTTCCCACCCAATTCCCCTACAAACCCACAACCCGCTACGGAAAATAAATAAGTAAAATTAACTTAATTAGCAATTATTCAATTAATTAAAATTAATTGCCAATTAAAATGTAATTATTTACCAAATATAAATTAATTAACAATTAATTAAAAAATAACACCAATAAATAAATTTACATATTTAATTAATTATAATTAAATTACTTCCCACCCTATTCCCCTATAAACCCACAACCCGCTACAGAATTTAATTACGCAAAAAATTAAAAAACAAATTTCATTATTTAAAAATAATTACAACATAAATACACAATTTTCACACATATAATAACATAAAAAACATTATCAAAAATGTTATACTATTAAAAATTAGATACTTTTAATTACCTATATTATATACTTCGATATTTTAACTGTCTATATTTTTAACATTCGATATTACATTACTTACCTTAAAAACGATATTTTTGATGTCTATATTCTGTCCAGTCGATATTTTGTCCAGTCTATATTTTATACTCGATATTATGTCCAGTCGATATTTTGGAGTCGATATTATGTCTGTTTACCGATACACCTTTGATGTCTGATGATGCCACTCCACTTACCAGTCCAGTCAGGTCCGGGGTGGCACAACATTTGACAAAAAAACGGAGGCACACACCAGTGACACATGACCACCCAGATGTCGCTCCAGTCCAGCTATCCCCAGCTCCCAGGGCCACACTGCCTCCTGGCCCATACAGCCCTGTGGCTCATCATTTCAGTGGTCCTAGTGAGTCATCTACAGTTCACTCTCATGTGTCAGATAGTGGCACTGTGTCTATTGTACGCTGTCATGCATCATGTAGTAGCACTGTGTCAGTTGTGCCCTCTCCTGTTGCAGGTACTGGCACTGTGTCTGTCCGCCACTCTCATGTGTCAGATGCAGGCATGGTATTTGTTGGTCACTGTACAGGGACATGTCCTGGCACTGTGTCTGGGTCTATGGCTCATGTGTCAGTCAGTAGATCTGTGGCTGTGTCCCACACTTCTGTTTCTGGTGCTGGCGGTGTGTCTGGGTCTAGGGCTCATGTTTCAGTCACTACAGCTGTGGCTGTGTCTCACACTCCTGTTTCTGGTGCTGGTGGTGTGTCTGGGTCTATGGCTCATGTGTCAGTCAGTAGATCGGTGGCTGTGTCTCACATTCCTGTTTCTGGTGCTGGCGGTGTATCTGGGTTAGGGCTCATGTGTCAGTCAGTAGATCGGTGGCTGTGTCTCACACTCATGTTTCTGGTCCTGGCGGTGTGTCTGGGTCTATGGCTCATGTGTCAGTCAGTAGATCGGTGGCTGTGTCTCACACTCCTGTTGCTGGTGCTGGCGGTGTGTCCGGGGCGAGTAGTTCAAGCAGTCCACCAGATTCTGTGGTGTGAGGTTTACTTGCCATCACTCACATGTCATTTTACTTTGTGTGTAGATTGACGAATATAACTACCCAGACATTATTATTGGCCTTGTGACGGGTCGCTTGACACATGTACTTGGGTAGCCAGTGATGTACTTGCTCTGTTGTCCACAATGCCGAGTTGCTGTTGTGATACTGAATTCCGCCCTCTCATTTGCTGCCTCTGATGTAACTGTTCTGTGCAATGGACTGCTGATGCACTTAGCCCCTCTCATTTGCTGCCTCTGATGTAGCTGTTTAGTGCAATGGACTGTTGATGCACTTAGCCCCTCTCATTTGCTGCCTCTGATGTAGCTGTTCTGTGCAATGGACTGCTGATGCACTTAGCCCATCTCATATGCTGCCTCTGATGTACCTGCTCTGTTGTCCACAATGCCCTGTTGCTGTTGTGATACTGCATTCTGCCCTCTCATATGCTGCCAATGATGTAACTGTTCTGTGCAATGGACTGCTGATGCACTTAGCCCCTCTCATTTGCAGCCTCTGATGTACCTGCTCTGTTGTCCACAATGCCCTGTTGCTGTTGTGATACTGCATTCTGCCCTCTCATGTGCTGCCAATGATGTAACTGTTCTGTGCAATGGACTGCTGATGCACTTAGCCCCTCTCATTTGCAGCCTCTGATGTACCTGCTCTGTTTTCCAGAATGCCCTGTTGCTGTTGTGATACTGCATTCTGCCCTCTCATGTGCTGCCAATGATGTAACTGTTCTGTGCAATGGACTGCTGATGCACTTAGCCCATCTCATATGCTGCCTCTGATGTACCTGCTCTGTTGGCCACAAGGCCCTGTTGCTGTTCTGATACTGCATTCTGCCCTCTCATGTGCTGCCAATGATGTAACTGTTCTGTGCAATGGACTGCTGATGCACTTAGCCCCTCTCATTTGCTTCCTCAGATGTAGCTGTTCAGTGCAATGTACTGCTGATGCACTTAGCCCCTCTCATTTGCTGCCTCTGATGTAGCTGTTCTGTGCAATGGACTGCTGATGCACTTAGCCCGTCTCATAAGCTGCATCTGATGTACCTGCTCTGTTGTCCACAATGCCCTGTTGCTGTTGTGATACTGCATTCTGCCCTCTCATGTGCTTGCAATGATGTAACTGTTCTGTGCAATGGACTGCTGATGCACTTAGCCCCTCTCATTTGCTGCCTCTGATGTAACTGTTCTGTGCAATGGACTGCTTATGCACTTAGTCCCTCTCATTTGCAGCCTCTGATGTACCTGCTCTGTTGTCCACAATGCACTGTTGCTGTTTTGATACTACATTCTGCCCTCTCATGTGCTGCCAATGATGTAACTGTTCTGTGCAATGGACTGCTGATGCACTTAGCCCATTTCATATGCTGCCTCTGATGTACCTGCTCTGTTGTCCACAATGCCCTGTTGCTGTTGTGATACTGCATTCCGCCCTCTCATTTGCTGCCTCTGATGTAACTGTTCTGTGCAATGGACTGCTGATGGACTTAGCCCCTCTCATTTGCTGCCTCTGATGTAGTTGTTCAGTGCAATGGACTGTTGATGCACTTAGCCCCTCTCATTTGCTGCCTATGATGTAGCTGTTCTGTGCAATGGACTGCTGATGCACTTAGCCCATCTCATATGCTGCCTCTGATGTACCTGCTCTGTTGGACACAAGGCCCTGTTGCTGTTCTGATACTGCATTCTGCCCTCTCATGTGCTGCCAATGATGTACATGATCTGTTGTACCCAGTGCCCATGCTCTTGCATAATCTGATATTATACACCTATTATGTTGAATAAAGCTAATAAATCATGTTTTGTTCATTTGTCGTTGTCATTCCTGGTTGTGTACTTCAATTGTGTATATTTTGGTGCGATCGTAAATGTATTTCCTCTGACATGACACTCCCCCTTCCAACGTCACATCCCTGGCAGGTACTCCCCTTCCGACAGCAATTGGTGGGTTGGCGTACCTGTGTCGTCGTCGATGATGGTCCATGACTTGCTGGTGGTGGAGCACGAAGAGTATCGGGAATGCGTGTAGCGCTGGATCCATGACGGCGACCTGCTTGTGGTGGGTATCTCCGCTGTGGTGATTCCGCCGTGTTCAGGCAGGTTGTTTTTCCGCAGCGAATTTATGTGTGTTTTCCGCCATCGTGATTTGGAGGACGGTCGGAGACATCATTCCGTACGGCGGTGTGTCTAGATTGGTCACGTCCGCCGCGGGGTCAGGTGTAGTTCCGCGGCGGTGCGTGCTCTCCCGCCGCGTACGGAAATCTGACAGTGTTTCCCATCCTAATATGGCAGACGGAGTGTCCGCGGCAGGCGGACGGAAAAAAGGCTATTTCCGCATACTCCAGGACGGCGGTCGTCCTTCCGTCTGCCATCCTAATCGACCCTTAAATTAGGAGAAGTACGAGGAATATTGAAAAAATGCATGTTCCATCATGGCACCTAAAATGATGGTGAAGACGTGGTCCGCTTTCTATGTTAATGGTGGCGCCGGAAATAATGTGAAGATTGTAAATAAAATGGCGCTTACTGACTTGGCACAATGATACAGCAGGAGGAAGGCGCTTATGCCGAAACGCGTCCTGTGTAAATTGTTTGCTGAATACAATTATTTTGAATTGACATGGCCACGCGAGTGCCGTCATTCCTTCCTTGGTGGGGAGGAAGTATTGAGCGTATATATATATATATATATATATATATATATATATATATAATAAATGATTACCAATGGAACACTGTCATATATATATATATATATATATATATATATATATATATGACAGTGTTCCATTGGTATGCATTTAATAATCATTTTGACATAAACAATGAACCACAAAGTATGTTCTCCGTGTCAACAATACGCAATAAATGCACCACAGACCGTTATTCAGATATGTAAATTAAACTGTAAATAGATCACAAATGTCTATCTATCTATTAAGGACAGTGGCAAACATGGATTAGGTGCTCCTGGTGAATGTGCAGCCCAAGTGAGTACTGCCAACCCATAAATCATAAACAGTACACAGACAAAATGTACTATATACGTAATTAATTCCCCTTGTATGGATGGGACATGTACACATACAATATACATAGTTACCACTTATTTGTCTAAATCTCTCCTACATCTGAAACGTGCCCTGTACAGTGATATTTAAGAAGTGTAGGGCTTCCAAATATGGAACTACGGTGTCAATGTAAGTTTAAGGATCGGCTCTGTCTGTAGTTTGTCGTCCTAGAAAATATATGTCACGTTCCCTCCATTGGCATACATAAGTGTGTAAAAGGAAACATATATTTCAAGTAAGTCATACAGGACACAGACATTTATCATAAAATGCACCCGGTCAAGCAACATGTCATTCCTAGATCATCTTCTAAGCTGCTAGTTAATGCCATATCTTAAGGGTTGCTTTTTATTTAGGATCATTCATTGTCCAAACTATTAGCAATGCACTTCCAGTCTTGACCCATAATGAGCTGCTCATCAGACTAAATGAATAATCATACAGGTTTCAAAATGTAAACAAACGTAGGAGGGGTTAATTGTTTCCACTGAGTAAGGGAACCCCTGTACTCCTGTGTCTCTAAGCCTCTGATTTCCCCACCTCATTATGAACAGCTGCTTGGTTTCCAATGCATAGTCACAGCTAGCTCAAACATCAGGGACCTTTAGCCATTCACCTGTTCACCAAAGGGCTACTTTTAAACTAATTATGGAAGGCCTTCCTTACTATAACAATTCTTTAATGTTCATTTTTCCTCTCTAAGAATGCCATATATGTCAAGTTTGGTGGCTTAGTGGACTAATGCATCCACTGTAGTGACCTGTGTTCGACCTCATGGTCACAGGTTCAAATTCTGGAAGGTCCACTCAGCCTTTCATCCTTCACATGTTGATAATACGAGTACCATTGGGTTGGGTAACAATAAACACGTTATGCAGTGCCAAGGTACCCTTATGCGAACGTGTGCTTCACAAATACACATCTTATGAAAAGCATAGTAGTTTCCAGAATAAAATGGCAAAAATCTGCAGCGAGAATGCTCCTCTTGTCTTTTAGGAGCCACCCACACCCTAGTGTTACATAGTTATATGTTCTCATGTACCTCCAACCATAAGTGGCACCTGCTTACGCAGCATACAGTTAGTGAGCTTACAAATCAAAGGGTGGGGGAAAGGGCAATGGGAAAGAACAAAACAAAAGGGCACAATATCTGTACCTGCAAATAAATAAGCCATCACTGCAGATACAGGTGGAGTGGAAATAATTCCTACTGAGGCAATGCTCCAACTATTTACCTGCTGATCAGATATGTGAAATGTGTGTGGAGAACCTGGTGCTGATTCCTCAAGGGAAGCCCTTTTACCAGGATGGAGTATGAATGTACAAGGAAATTACTTACTTACTTACTTATTTACAAGGAAATTGAGCACAGAAAAGAAAGAACACTGACATATATTTGGGGGTAAAGGATTCATGCAACAAAAGTTGTTTTTTCTCAGTTGTGTCGAATGCGGAGAGCAGGGCAGCACCATATTAACTACGTTATGACTTTTCTCACTCCCTTTGCTCGTGAACTTATTGGGCCTGCGCCGTGTCTACGCTCTTGGATCGCGGCTCAAAGGTTTGTGCATGATGTCAATCATAATTTCTGTTCTCTTCAGGGACCCTTTTCTGTACAAAATCATATGCTTTGCATAGTTTAATGTTTTCCCACTTTGTAAGTGTGCTTTACGGTCCTGCACGCATGAAAAGTTGGCAAAGTGTTTTTGAAAATAAAGCTTTTCTCTAACATCATGCCTGTGTCAAGGAGGGATAGATGTTTTTGTGCAAATAGCTGTCTACCACTGTTTGTAGATAGGGATTTATGTCAAAACCAAGGGGTATTTCTTGGGAAGGCCCATGCACCACCTATGTACAATGCCTTAGTTTAGGCAAACCTGCAAAAGTGGTATTTTGTGTTACTTTGGGGCTAGTTTCCATGTTCTGCCTTGAAAAGCAAAATCCAAAGTTTTAGAGGTTCATGTCACTTTTGTGACTTTGCAGCAGCGCAAAGCTATAATAAATCTGGCCCATGATTTTGAAACGTGTTGAAAAGGTACCCTGGTATAGATTCAGAAACTTATTACATGACCATGATTTTGTAGGAGTACAAGAGGGATGCGGCAATGTCACATAAAACAATTTACTGCAAAATGCACAGCAATTTTATTTCTTACTGATTATTAACACAAACACAATATGCTGAGACTACATCCGTTTATGAAGTTATGCTTGAATTACATATTGAAATTTGTTTAGATTCTTAGATTAACCCGTTTTCTGCAACCATGTGGTTACCAGTTCTACAAACAAAAGTCTCAGCATCCTCAGCACAATGCCTACTTTGATATTATGTTGGAAATGCAGTCAGATTAGCTCTTTAAGCAGCACATATGTTTGTTTATGTTAAAACAATTATAAGTCATACTATCACCAGAGGGTCTTTTGGCGTTAGGTACTGAAAATTATCAGATAAGAGATAACCAGAATTAAATAGAACGGCTTTAATATTCCTTTTAAAGGAAAGAGGGTCAGCAGTTGCACAGAGCTCATAAGAAAGTGCATTCCCTAATTACAGTTCCAGAACAGAAAAGGCCCTGTCATGTAATCTAAAGTGTCAGAGACAAGGTAAACAAACATTCTTCATAGGCGAGACTAGCAATCTTAGTCGGCCTGTCTGCACTGGTGTTGAAAAGGGACCTACCCATGTAACATTTAAGGGTCTTTCTGAGATGTGATGAAGCCGTGGCTCCCAGGCTTCTATTGTCAGGTTTTGAAAATGTTATCAGATGAGATTGATGACAATCCACCTCACAGCCAAGGTATATTTGGCCTATCCCAGGCCCAAACACCACAGCTTCCCAAAGGCCTGGATAACTGAATTTTAAGAATAATTCTTGATGTCTTGAATTTGTATTCATGGGGCTTTCCTTTTGTGTGCAACAATTACGCACATACAAATGGGCTACCAATTTGATCAGGAAAAGAGTGCGAATACATGGAGTTGCTAATTTTGTATGTTCCATTAGATTCTGAAATGTTCCCTCACAAAAGTGCAGAAAATAAGTGATTCATCCAAAGTTTGATTTTTGCTGGCCATTCTGCATAGGAAAAACTAGTGAGGTCCATGCAAGTCACACCACACTGAACTCCCATGTTTGTCTAGTTAAAACATTATGGGTTGGTAAGCTTTCAAAGGTGCCAGTTGAGACGAGGTCCACATACTGCAGCTGCTCACATATTCAGAATGAGCTGATTTGAAAAAAAGACTTTGTCTTCCCTTGTTGTGTTTATTTATGTCGTGGGTGATATACCCATCCAAACAAGTGAGGAGCCATTTTTAATAGTATAATTGCAGACATTGAGGGTGGCAGGAATTTTGTGGCTCTCCACAGATTTGGGAACTTTTGATTCACAGAAATCTGATTGGAATTGGTGATTTTATGTAAAGGGCTGCCTAACCCCTGTGGTTAGTGTGGAGCTAGGGTCAGGAAGGCAGGGCTCCTGTGCACATCAAAGACATGCCTCCGGAAGCTTCTCCACACTTTAAATGTACTTTGATACTTTACCTCAGAAACCATCACTGCAGTACACAACTGTAAATGTGGATACTCTGCCACAAAGGACTGCTGTGCTGCTGAAGGTCTGCCACTCTGCTGTACTGCACTCTGCTTGACTATAGCTACTGCTTTGCTGTGCCAACCTGCTACTTGCTGTCCACCTGCCTGAGTGAGAAGGACTGAACCTTCATCTATTGAACCCCGAATCCCAGAGTGACTCAAAGGGCTAGTTGGGGGCCTCCTGACTTGAGCTTTAAAGACAGAAGGCTCAAACCAAATTTCACCTGCACTTGGATTCTGCCATCTTTGAGTCTACCCTACTAAGTGGTGCCATCCCACCCCTGGACCCTTGAAAGTGGGCCTAAGTTGCTCTGCTAGCATGTGTGGATTCAGCAGAAATGTTGCATCTCCTCTTCTGCGTGGCACAACCCTGAGCAGAACTGATGCATCACCACTGCTGAGTGGATCGGAATTACCACAAAGACTGCATCGCAGCCTGTCGCCACATCCGGACCACCTATACGCAAGGCATTGTCAGCGCAGGTCCTCACATCCTTTGTTGATGGGAACCTTTATGACTACTCCAGACTCCACTTCACAGCCTGCAAGATCCTCGGAACCAATGTGTCACCCCAACTGGGCAACGAATTGGCTATTCTGGATTTTGCATAGCCAGCCCTTGTCATTGAGCTCTTTAATGATAAACAGGACCTCGCACCAACACCTTGTCATATCTCATCCAATGCATCACTTCGGCTGCACAACCCATCTTTGACATGGATCCTTGCAACACTCTGAAAACAAGGATTGAAGGTACTTTGTTCAGCAAATCTAGCTGGTTCCTGGTAGCCAACCCACGCTTTTTCGTCGTCAGCCTGGACCTGTGACTTTGTCCCAGTTTGGTGTGATCAGATATCCACAATTGGCACTTTACACCTTTTGACACCATTTTTCCTCAAATATTCAAAATGTAATATGTCCAGTTATATTGATTGGGTATTTGTAGTTTCAATCGTGTTTTACTGATTAACAGTTGTTCTAGGTTTCTAAATGTATGGTGGGCTCCATTTGAGATGTGTTTTCACTGTGTTACAGTCTGACGTGTTGCATAAATTCTTCACACTTTGTCTCTGAGTTAGATCACACTGCTCTGTGCCATGCTACATGAGGGTTGAGCACAGGTTAAATGTGGGTTTGCTTTTGACTTCATAATAATGGGGTCTTCTGCTTGACAAGGGTTTCACCCCACAACCAACAACCCAATTTCTTACAGTGCTCGTAAACCCTTCATTGGCCATTGTTTTCTTATGTTTAATCTTGATTTTCAAAATACGTGTTTCTTTAAGGATATTTATAAATATATGTATATTCACTGAAAAAAACAAAGGGTACAGGAACTTTATAATGAGGCTCAGATTTCACTCATACAAAACCAGTTAAATTCACCAGTTATAGTCACCTGAGTTAACTATAACATACACCCCCTGTAATGCACTGCTTAGGACCTCACATATTCCATCACTCTTGAAATAGTCAATGACATCACTGATGACATCTCACATGACATCACTCACACAACCATACAACCACTAACACACCCACTTACACACCTGTACATTCACTCACACACCCTATCACATACCAAGAAAAGCCCTTTTGTTTTCCCCAGTGAATTTTCAAGGTTTTTTTATCTACGTGTTTTGTAATTCCGTTTCCTAACTATAACCTCCCTGAAACCTTTGGCTTTTTAAGTGAATTTCAAATTTGTTTTTTTATTCCTTTTCCTACCTATAAAGCACCTGTACCTTTTGTTTTTTTAAGTGAATTTCTATGGTTTTATTTATGTTATTTCCTAACTGTAACATCCATGTAATCTTTATTTAGTTATTGAATTTATAAGGTTTTTCAAATGTTATTTCCTAACTGTAATCTTTGAAAGTGAGTGTATGAGTGGCTGTATAGGTCAGTGAGTAGATGTGTTAGTGGGTGTGTGATTAGCTGTATGGGTCAGTGACTGGGTGTGTGAGTGGTTGTATGGGTCTGTATTAGGGTTCGGTGAGTAGCTGTGTGGGTATGTGGTGGGTTTTGTGAGTGGTGTATGGGTCTGTGAATGGGTGTGTGATTGGTTGTAGAAATCTGTGAAGGGGTATATGAGTGGCTGTATGGATCTATAAGTGGGTGCTTGTATGGATCTGTAAGTGGGTGAATGAGTGGCTGAAAGGTAGTGTGAGTGAGCATGCGAGTTGTTTTCTGGGTGTGTGAGTGGCTGTCTGCATCTGTGAGTGGGTGTGTGATTAGCTGTATAGGTTAATTACTGGGTGTGCTGTATGGGTCTGTGTTGGACATGGCCCTATTCATAGGTTCACCCCAAAACTTGTTTGCGTTCTCATAGCCTTTTTCTGTAACCTGTTGTTGGTGATTTTAGGCCTCTAAGCACTTTAGCACTGTGGTCCAGTGTAAAGTGTGTGCGCTCTCTGTGTATGTATGGTGAGACTGGCCTTCCCTCCCATAGGAATGCATGGGGGATTTGCATGTCCATGGTAATTCATAGTATGAGAGGAGTACAGGGGCGAGTTTAATATGTATGCACTTGTGAGGATAAATGCTGTGCAATGGTGTGCGCAGATTTTTGGTGACTGGTTGAGAAAGCCACTTTTAGAAGTTGGCATTTCTGTGTACTGTGTGTCTGCCTGCCTGATGTGAATTGCATGTCTGGCTTGTGATTGACAGGAGCTGAGAGGTGTGGGTGGCTCCAGGAGACAGGGGGAGTCTGCCCTGTGGTGAATAGAGAGATCTACATGCAGATGGGAGGGAGGAGTTGCACCTGGGACCTGAATAGGACTGTACCTTCCCGCCACAATACTGGCGCCGCGCAGAATGTAATTCGCGCCTAATGTGATACTGTGCGTAATGTAGTTTATGTTACAGGCTGATGCTAAGTACAGTGATTACCAGTGGTTACTGGTTGTACGTTTCTGATATGTTTTACTTTTACTAAGTTTGCTTTGTGATGCTTCTGACAGTGGTCCAAGTGGCCCTGTCATGTGTAAATAATTCCCTTGTAGCTATGACCTAGGGCCAGGTGGCACCATGTATAATATTTCTTTACTATTCTAATGTGTTAGGAGAATACAAAGGCTACTTTTGTTATACCCTTGTGTGGAGTTCCTTTTTTAGCGTGCCTGGGATGTTGTTGTTGTCTGAATGTGCAAATGCTTTACACAAGGCCTCCGGAATAAGCCTGACTGGACGTGCCAAGCTACCAAGGGGGTGAGCAGGGGATATCTTTGGCGCGTAACTCCCTTGCCCTGACTAGAGTGGTGGTTTCTACCTGGCTTTGGCGCAAGACTTAGCCAACCAGAGATCCCATTTCTAGCAGTTTGTAAGTCGGTGCATGAGTAGCAGTGTTGATGTGTGACCGGTTTTGTGTCTCTATGGGTCTGTGAATGGGTGTGTAAATGGCTTTGTGGGTCTTTGAATGGCTCTGTGACTGGCTGTTTGAATCTGTAAATGAGTGTTTGAGTGTCTGTATGGATCTATACGTGGGTGTGTGAGTAGTTTTCTACGTGTGTGATGGAATGGCTGTATGGGTGTGTGAGTTGGTGTGTGAGTGATTATGTGGGTGTGTGAGTGGGTGTTTGTGTGGGTTTGTGACTGTGTGAGTGGGTGTGTGAGTGGCTGTGTGGGTCTGTGAGAGTTTGTGAGAGTGGCTGAATGGTTGTGTGAGTTGGTGTCTGAGTATCTGTGTGGGTGAGTCAGTAGCTGTTGGAGTAACTGGTCCAGAAAGGAACTTCATATGCACCTCTATCAAACAAGGGTCCACAGTTTTACACAAAATGTCTAGCCAGCTGGAGTACTTTCTACTGCTTAATTAGAAAGTGCTTCCTCTTTGGGTAATACCTAGTGAATATTCTACGCTACAGCTGCATAATGGACCATGTGTGAGCTGCCGGCTCCTCCATGCCTGGTCAGAAAAAGGGAAAAATAAGCCGCTACTTACTTTTATGGATCTTCGCGATGTGGGCTGAATGATTTGTGTTTTCTCTGCTTCTTGGTTCTTCTGACTTCTTGACTGGAGGGATTGAGAGGTCGAGAGAGGAGCCGAGCGAGAACTGATTGAGAACTGATCGAGGTGCTCTCTCGGTGTTGGCATCTCGGCTTTCCGACTCCCTATGGTCTACCTGCTGCTACTTCTTTCTGACATGCTGCGTGTACCGCTGCATGTACTGGCTCGGCGCTTCTCTTCTCTTAGGCTTAGACTTTCACCAGGCAATATTACGAACATTAGAACAAAAATGCCTCCAAAACCTTTGCTGAAACCACCCGTCACAAGGAGCGTGAAGACTAAGACTTCAGCGATGGCAGATGCTGCGGGTCCCGAACAGGACACTCAAGCGGCTGGTGAGTCGGGCAGGTCGGGCTTAGTGTGTGGCTCACCAAATCAAATGCAACACTTGCCGACTCAAAAAAGAGGTGTTGAACAAGCTAATAAAATGAATATGGTGTCACAAACTGTACCTGCACTGTTCGAGAAGCATATAATTAAAAACGCTCAGACCCAGTGCACTGAGACTTTAGCTTCAGATGTAAATGTGGACTTAATGAGTAATAGTGATCATGGTGGCATGACCATTATGATTCAGGAGGAGCCTCCTCAAGAGGTGCTGACTAATTTACCCGAAACATTGCAAATGCCTGTTCCTGCAATCGAAAAAAGCAATGAACAAAGCCCATCAAAAGGCATTATGGGAACGGTAGATTCTGAAGTGGCTAGTGGAAGCTCGGGTAGCATGACCAATGTATCTACAATAACTGTGTCTGAAATAAATGAGGTTCTATGTCAAGATTTTACTGGCTCCCAAGAAACTTCGGATAGGTTTTTCTCCATGTCTGACCATACATCGAATGAAAGTATTGACAAAGACTGGGCGGATTACCCAGGTGATAGTAGTATGGACGAAGGATCAAGATTCAGCGAGACTTCTCCAGGATCAGCTGTAACTGTTAAAAAGCACAAGGTTAGGAAGACACAGGGTGCCAGAAATAAATCCATTGATCCTGGTGATACTCCACCTGAAGCAGCATTACAACCTGGATCTTTGGGAGGACATATACAATTTGAGGAGCCCAGTATCAATCAGGAAGTGACATTAACCATGATTTACCAAACAATGATGGCACATAGATCGGAAACAAAGACTGAGATTGCCCGCACTCAAGCTACATGCCGCAAGTTTCAGAACGCAGTAAGGCGAGTCACGAAAATCTGTACGGATATTTCTGCAAGAGTTTCTGAAGCTGAGACTAGAATAGCTGCTTTAGAGGATGAAGTTGCCGCACACAAATTAGAACTTAGCTCTATTAAAACACAACGTGATGACATCAGCTTCAAGCTCACAGAGTTAGAAAATCAATCTCGTAGAAACAATTTATGGATTTTGGGGGTCCCTGAAAATCTTAGGGACCAGATATATGGAAATTTGTGTGTGAGCTGTTCTCCGAAGCGTTCCCAGAATTAACATCATGGGATTGGGCTGTAGTAATTGAGCGTGCGCATCGTTTTATATTTACAGTCAATAAAGCTAGGCAAACAGAGGGTGATCACCCAAGAGCAATACTGGTCAGATTTAATAATTTTTTGGCAAGGGAAGCAGTTTTTGGCCTGGCCAGACCCGATAAGAAGAGAATTGCAAAAGGGTGTAATTTTTTTGTTCGACCTGATTTTTGTCAGGCCACTGTAACCAGACGGTGGCATTTACGACAGTTAATCGCTGGGTTTCAGGAAAAGGGAGCAGTGGTATATTTGCAAAATCCGGCCAAATTTAAAGTCATTATGAAGGGTCAAACAAATCTTTTTTTCTGAAATTGCGGCAAAAGAATATTTAACCTCACTAGGAAAAAAAAATGTGTGTGAAGATGAAACTTTTCCTGTAATTTTTTCTATATGAAAGACGTTTGTAGCATCATCATCTAACTATGGTTTGGTTAAGATGGTCTATTTTGTCGCTGATATTCTTCTTTTTCTGACCAAGGAAAAGGGTGGGGGGAGGGTACTCTGTGTTCTCAGGGACTGATAGTCCTTGTGCCTCATATGGTGGGTTGGGTGGGCAGTGGGTTAAGGAGTGGTGGGTTGTGGTGAAGGTGGCGGTAAGGGTGTAAATCATCAACAGTTATTATTGAACACAAGTCAGGCGGGGTCTGTTTCAAACTATTTTTGAAGACAAAGTTTTTTGTTAGATATGCTTTGAATCTAAAAGCTGAAAAGATGTGCTCGCTTGTTTTTGATTTACAAAATGGCTAGGAAATTGAAGGTTTGTACGCTGAATTTTAATGGCCTTAATGATTAAAGAAAAAGAGAGTCTTGTCTAAAATGATTAAACTTTTACAAATAGACGTTCTTTGCTTGCAGGAGACACATGTCACTTGGGAAAAAAGGGACTAGCTAAAAAACTTAGGTTTAGATCTGTTGGTATGCTCTAAGCAGACAAGGATTAAAAGGGGAGTTGCTGTCTTTATGAAACTAGGCTTAGGGGCATGTATTAAAACTTTAACAGATACATGGGGGAGATGGGGATTGGCAGAACTCAAGATTCATCAAAATAGATTTACGATTTGTACATTTTATGGTCCAAACATAGATGATTCTGAGCAACTGAACTTTCTAAACTCAGATTTAGCTCTATGGAACCATCCCATTATTCTTTGTGGGGATTTAAATATTCAAATTGAAGCCGGATTTGATATTAGACAAAGTGAGAAATATATGGGGAAGAATCTTTGAACTTATAGAGCTCTCCGCGATCTTGTTTTAGATGACGGGCTTATAGATGTATGGAATATTTTGTGTCCCAAGGATCCTGGATATAGCTTCTTCTCTGCCCCTCATCGGAAATTTGTCCGTCTCAACTATTTTTTCGTGTCCCAATATTTTATCGATAAAGTTGATATCGAAATCCTTCCAAAACTCATATCAGATCACAATCCGCTAATGCTAGAAATACAACTGCCCCCTATTATACCAAATAGTAAAACTAACTGGTCGTTTAAAAAATAATGATAATACTGCTTCTGTTCCAATTGTTTGGGATACTTTTAAATCTATATTAAGAGGGGAAACCCTTAGTTACTCGAATTGTCAACAAAAAACTAAACGAAGTAAGTTTAGGAGGGATTGTGACATGGTCATGAAGGCAGAGATAAAATTAGCAGAAAACATCAAACTTGGCCGGGGTATTGAAGAAACCCAATTAGACCTGTCTATTAAACGGAGTACAGTCTATTCTCACATAGCCGATCAGATTGCATGTAAATACATACAGTGTAAGACAGAAAGCTACGAACTTAGTGAGCAAACCGGTAGAGTGCTAGCCCAAAGGCTTAGGCAAAAGGCAGCATCTAATAATATCCATAAAATATGTGATTTAAATGGGGTCATCCGGACTTCTAAAATGTATATATTAAAAGCATTTTCTGAATTATATCAGTTATTATATCATGAGTCTGCTGACGCTATGGATATAGCTATGAACGCTTCACAGTATCTTGAAAGTTTAGACCGTGTATGGTTATCGGAAGAACAGAAAACTATATTAGTCGCACCCATTGCATGGGAAGAAATTGAGACAGCTATTTTGAGTTTGGCCGCTGGGAAGGCAATGGGACCAGACAACATACCTTTAGAATTTTTTCCAAAATCTTGGCCAATAGGTTGAATGATTTTATGCCAGCACTTGTTTCAATAAGACAGCACGGTTTTATTTCAAATCGAGATACAACAGATTATGTAAAAAGGATTATATCACTCCTGGACTGGGCCAAGGCTATGGAGTCCCCGGTCGTGGTGGCCCTGTTGGATGCTGAAAAAGCATTCGACAGGGTCTCCTGGGGGTTCTTGTTGTCTGTACTGGCATGGAAGGGTTTTCCCAAAGAATACATCAATGCAATAAAAGCATTATATTCGCATCCGAAGGCTGCAATTCGAATAACAGATGCATTATCTGAAAATTTTATAATAACAAGGGGGAAAAGGCAAGGTTGTCCTTGCTCCCCCTTGTTGTTTGCATTTTATATTGAACCATATCTCAACAAGCTGGAGAAGGAGGCTGATATTGTTCCGGTTATCATACAGCAGACCGAATTCAAAGTGTTTGCGTATGCCGACGAAATTGCCGTTACTACTTCAGATATTAAACTGGCTCTACCCAAAATAATTGATCTAGCTAAGGAATTTGGGGGGCTTTCGGGATACAAACTAAATGTTTCAAAAATGCAGTTGATCCATTCAGAAAAGGGCCGTCCAAACCATCTGGTCTTTGTCCAAGATGCCCTTTATCTCGGGATCTCCCAAAATAGAAGATATAGTACGTCTTAATATAGAGCCTGTTTTAAAATCCACTAATAGAACATTTTTCATTATATGGCCGTACTAATATACTAAAAATGCTGATTATTCCTAAATTGTTGTATTTATTTCGTACTGTACCTCTCTTATTCTCATCTTTTTATTTTTCTAAGATCGAAAGAATGTCCTCCAGATTTCTCTGGGGCTATCATCGTTCTAGAAGAGCTTTGAAATGGTGTACTCACTCAAGAATGAAGGGCCGCTGGGGGATTCCCAATTTTCGGCTATACTATTGGGCGATTCTACTGAGACATATGGGCATCCTAATTTTTCAAGATATTAGATTGGAAGAACATGTTAGTCCTTCGATATATGAAATGTTATTAGGGGAGGAAGCTCGGCAATGCCTAGTAAGAATAATTGAACCTAGCTACTGCAAAAAAAACAAATTTAAAATTATGATAACTGCTTTCAAATATGGAGGCAAATCAAAAAACAAATTCTTCTTTGCGCTTATTTAAACTATTATTCTCTGGTTGTGAATAATCGTATTCTACCTGAGATTTTTAGGGATCAAGTAATGACAAGATGGTACTCAGCTGGAATCCATTTGCTGGGAGGTCTTTACCAGGGGGACCAGGCTGCTTCCTTTTCTTTTTTACAACAGAAAAATAATCTTCCTAGAATGGATTTTTTCAAATACAAAGCTTTTTTGAACATAAGGGTCTTTTAGTTCACTCCTCGATGACTAAAATGGATGTTTTGGAAATCAGCAGAAGGGAGAAGAAAATTGGCACAGTATATCAAATGATGATGAATAAATTTGAAGATGATCTATGTTTGTTTGAAGATAAATGTAAAAGGAAACTCGAAATAGACAATATAGATATATCTAGAGCAATTGAGTTGTCAATCAAAATGCTATTTAATGGCTCATTACAAAGTCAACACTTTATGTCTATTTTTTATCTATATTATTCTCCAGCCAAACTGGCAAAATGGAAAGTTAGAAATGGCGATAAATGTAATCGATGCGGTTATTTTGCTGCTGACTCTATTCATATGTTTTTTAGTTGTCCAAAATTATCTCAATTCATTATGGATATTCAATTTTTCTTAAATGATAGTCTGGGGATAGATGTACTATTGTCCGCTGATTTGGTTATTTTTGGACTTCAAACAAATCAAATTGGGAAAAGATCAGTAGCTGAAGAAGGGTTTTTATTTATTTGCATGTCAATTTATCGATTCTGTATTACCTCTCGTTGGCTAGATCATGAGCCACCAGTCTTTAATCACTGGCAATTGAAATTATTATCTATGTATCAATTAGAAATGGCGGTTTATAGATCAAAGGGGTTAAAAAAGATAACATTTGGTCAAAATGTATGGCATTCTATCTCTAAATGGATTTGATTTTGTATTGTTCTATTGATTTTGCCATACTATTTTGTTTTCATGTCAATGTATATGCATATGTATATCATGATTGTCTTATTTTGGACCCCTGTATAAACGAAACTCATTCTGTTTTCTTTAATCAATATATAACTGAATGCTGAAACTAAATAAAACATTTTTTTTAAAACAGCTGCATAATGGACCACAATAAAATGTCTACAGTCACCCGTCTGCATGTAATTTCAGCTATATGATTGTTCATCGAGCGTCTTGATCCACATATTTGTGATAACATGAATTCTTGTCCAACCAACAGGATGACACTACAAAGAGGGGAATCTCCACCAAACAGGGATACATCTTTCTAACTATATGAAGTAAGTCCTTCTTTGTTTGGGTGGGATATCCTCGAAATTCCTCTGCATCAAGAACACATCACATAAATCGGCAGGAAACATGCTTTGAGGCCTTTTGGTAAGCTGCCCATCAATGTGGGAAAAGGCAGGAAGACCTCAGCATACTACTGAGGGAAATGGGGCGCTGCTAAATGGGTGAACCTGGCAGATCACTTTGGGCATTTGCATAATCAGGGTAAATAAAAGGGAGGACCATTGGCTCTGCTCTCAAGACAAGAAAGAAAACACTCATCACAGTAACTACAGATCAGATTAAGCTCCAACAGATCAATGATGCATTCACCTCCATTAGGGACTTCAATCGTTTTTTAACATAGAATATGAGAGGAAACATGCTTTCTTTGCCTTCACCAAGTCAAAGAAGTTAGGATAAGTTATGCTTTACAGAAGTGGATCTTCAACTGGGGCACCTGCTGTGTTTATATTTCTTATTGTTCTGTAGAATGAGCATCAGGGCCAAAATTAAACCTTATTTTTCCAAAAAAAAGTCCACAGTTTTGGTAAAAATGTCTATCCAACTGGAATACTTACTACTGGTTAATTAGTAAGTGCTACCTTGTTGGGTAAATGTCTAGTGCATATTTTACACTACAGGTGATTTTGGCCCAGGGGATCCATCCCCCGAGTAAAGCTTACTAGGACAAGGGGCAACACTCCCCCCCTCCTCAGGCCAATTTCACCCTAATTATAATTAATTTTCCTCAGCAAATTACGTCCCAGGCACGAGTCCCAACTCAGACGGGCCTCCACTCGATCGCCTGTGCATGTAGGTACATTCCCATCATGGGCCTTTTTTAATTATTCAATTATTGAATTTGACTACACCCAGTGACACACACTTGTTTGTTCTCCTAGGTGCTCACTGTCATTGTTTTTAACTGTCCTGAGGAAGACCCCGAACTGAGGACCCACTTACCCTGGATTTTGGGGGTCGAAACGTCGACATTATGACCTACACATACACACTTTTCTGGGAAATGAACCATGTTTAACTAATGTGTATAGTGTATATTGTGGCATCAAATTGTAATTTACCACATGATTTGAAAAGTTTCGTTGAATATGAATGAAGTGTTCAAAGGACATTACTCTTTCTTTGTCCCCTATTCTTTTCCAAACACAACCTACCCCTCTTTGAATCCCTTTCTTTACTTGACGATCACGGAGCACGAATTAATGAATTAAATTAAATTACATGTATTGTATGAATGTGTAATATAATACATGCACAAATGCAGTAAACCACTGCTAACGGCTTGATTAAAGGCAATCTAAATGAAATTTACTCAATTGATGTACCTTTCTGCATTAATAATGAGATGTTCAACAGTTCTGTAATCGACCACCCTTTTGCATATAACAATTTCACCCAAAGAGAGCCCAGGCCCAGACTCTTCATCCTGGATGCCTTGGAGCCCAACAGGGCACCCAGTCTCCAGCATTGAAGACTGTGGGGGAGCATTAATGCTCCCGCAGTCCCTGCCAGATCCTTGCCTCCAGTGGGAGCCAGCATTGCTCCCACACATAGGGAGCAGGAAAGAAATATGTTCCATTCATGTGGGAGGAATTCTTTCATCTGTTCTAATGCAATGAAAACTCCTCTCCCAAAGAGTGGGAGAAGTTTTTCTGGGCACCGCATGCGATAGGAAGGCAGCCCTGGTGAGGGTGTCAGTCCCCAGGGTCAATAATGGCTCCTGGAGGGGTGCTGCCCAGCCTCCACTTTCATATTTTAGGGCCAGCCCCAGGGAGGCCCCTCTTCACCTTTAAATTGTAATCTTGGCCTTGGGGAGGTGGTGGTCCCGGAGGCCCTTAAGAGCAATGGAGGGGGGAGGGGGTCCTGCGCGGCCCTCCACCAATAATAAATAATAAATCCCCGGGAGGTGGTGGTCCCTGCAGCTCTTACGAGCCTTTGGGGGACAGGCCAGCCTTGCTTCAATGAAAATAACTATCAGCCAGCCCCGTGGGATTTGCCACTCCAGGGGCCAAGATTGGCATGGGGTGGGGAGGCACGCGCACCCCCTCCACATATTATATATAGTAATAAGATCCAGGGAGATGACTTACCCAGGGCTGAAATAGAAACAAGTGCAGGAGACCATGCTTGGTTTTTTGCTGCAAATCCATCATGATTTACGCGACAATTGTTTAAAAAAAAAAATGCTTTTTGCCACTGGCATGGTCCCTGTGGGACCCCTCCACCTGGCCAAGGTGGTCAGGGTATTCCAACCCTGCCCACTTCTCTTTTTTCAGTTTTTATTTAGGACTCTGCTGAGCCTGTGTCCCATGATGGCTGTTAACAGTTCCTCATTGAAGAGTTGGCAGCAATCAGATCTCTGCACGAGATCAGCAGTATTTGCGGAGGGTCCGCTCTTCTAGATATACACATTTAGTTTTCCTTTATCATATCAAAAACTACTGAATGGATTCACAACAAATCATACACGCTTTCTGGACTAAGAGCAGGCTTTCTGCCAAATTGGGTGTAATTCCATTCAGCAGTTCGCGCTGTTGTGGCGTCTAAAATCCCTATGGAAAATTGCATTGGGAAAACATTGATATAGTTATCAGTGCTTCTTTCATTATCCACTGGTCCTCCATTTATTTTAATCTGACTTTCTTTTGTTAAAGTTGCATCGGTCATGCAATAAAGTCAGCGCTCCTATATTTGGCTCGTTCCATTACAAATTCTAGGGAGTTCTGACATTATATTTTGAATTCTTCTTCTATGACCGTAGGCCAAATTGCAGCACAATAACAATTTAATTCTTTCACAATTCTTTCAAAATGTTTTCCGTCATCAACACTAGGATGCAATATGGCCCTTAATATTCAATTGTAAACGTATCTTGCCAATGTATTTTTACATCAGCATCTCTGAAGACAGACACATACGGCGTATATAATAATGACAGATATTTGAGCAAGTGGCTCAGTGTTCATCATGAATCCACTGAATGTTTATCTGCTTTCTTCGTTATTGGAGAGATGCATGTGTACTTTTCATATGTAGAAGCAGATCGCTCGTGATACACATCAAGTCTGCTTCAGTCTCTGTTTGAACATGGGCCATGGTGCCTTTCTCCTTACTGCCCCATTAACAGCATGCAGAACAAAATCGAGCGAGATGAACTCATTACCGCATCGCAGAGGAGGGCAGATGTACCTATATATAACCTTTACCGCCAGGCACATGACACGTTATGAAGTCAAATGTGCGATAAAATAGGTGCAGACACTCCGCCTGCTTTAGGTGATATTTTAGCAAGACTGGTATACAAATGTAAATGTAGGTGTGTGATAGCAGGTATTACTACTGCCAGGCAAGATGTCAGTGCTGATGAACCTACTTGCATCGCCAGGTAGAATGAAAATGCTTGCTTGATGACATTCATTGCAAGATGAATGCCAAACAACAGAGATCACACCACTAATTTTTCTTGCAAATCGTGTACGGAATCCGCTGTAGAGGTATAACCTGCTGGCAGTGTCTTCATACATGTGAACGGGAACGTTTCTATCTGCTGATGAGTGCAAACGTTTTGGATTATTGGAATAGTCTGTGCTAATCAGCCAATTGCATCTGCTACGTTTGCTGCATGTGGCATCAAAGAACTTCAGATTCTACTGATATCTTAATCACTTTCTGCAATCTTAAGGAAGGACCGTTTGAAAAATTGGAGGTGCTTACCTTTTATTTTAGTTTGACAACAGTTGCTTACATAGCATACTTTTCTTAGGTAAGATGCATTGCTTTGCTAATCAAACGTACATGTTTTTTCTAATTACTAAGACAATGAAGCAAGTATATTTTATAAATAGTTTTCAAGTGTTATACCGAATGTATGATTAGTACAGTTCCAGTGATAATCGGATAATTGCTATAAATAACGTAGGCCAGTAATGTCTCCTCTGCATTAAACATTTTTTTTGCCCGAGTATCTCCAGAATCTTTCCAAGGCTTGCCAATTATGTTTGACCACAGTTATTTCCAACAAATGCACTTTATTTAATGTTTTAGATTAAATTGATCTATGTGAAGGAAAATGTAAGATTTACAGCCATTTATGTAGCAGTCAATAGTATTCCTGGTATATCTCCCCTCTTCTGATAATACTTTTCCTTCTAAGTGGCCGTAACTGATTTTACCAAAATGTACATTATTTTGACATGTCACAGGTTGGAAAAGTGCCCTAACATCGTATTATCTCTAGATACTGACATTATTTGCACATAATACATACATACCTAATGGGTCTGTGAACAGTGCCATATTTCTCTTTCATGTCCCAAATCATAGGGTACCCTGATTGCATGAAATAGTAAAAAAAACGTTGGCCTAGGATTCACAATGAACTAATTTCAACTCAACCAATAGAGCCCATTAAGCACTTGCTATTTAGAACACGCTGAAGGCTAGAAGTCACACAACGAGAATTTGCTTGGGTGTTGGTTCTTTAATTTTGTGCCTTCGCTGTTTCGGCTGAAGTGCTTGTTGAGACCCCAAACGCATTGAGATTCGAAACATACATCATATCCATACATTAATAGGCGCTTTCTTTAATCCGTACTGATGCCCATTGTAGCTGTTCACTGCAGAAAAGTCTGTCTGCATAAAATGTTCTGTGCTGCCTGCTATAAGCACACTCTAGATAAGCAGATTCCCCTAAAACATGACGGTTCCCCTTATTACATGATGGTTATCAAAAGAAGGACAATTTGTATAAAGAGAGACAAAAATTGTGCAAACTTCCGGTGGTCAGCAGAGCAGGAACACCTAGGGGTATATTTACAAGAACTTGTGATAACGACCGCAAGAGTAGCGTAACGCAACTTACAAAATCGCAGCCTATTGCGGGAAAAGAAAACAGTGTCAATGTGGAATTCACAACAAGGCGGTACCATGCGATAGACACCAGACAAATGTCTGCGTGAACATCAACGCCACGCTGCTAAAATGCAATACGCGAACGCAAAAAAACATGCGATGAGGCCAACCGTGGTACAAAAAGTAGCAAAAAGCAGCCACAGGCCTGCAAATTCCATGCGTCTGGCGGGACAATGCACCATAAAAAACGCTGAAAAAATACACCAGAGACAAGACAAAGCACATATCAATCAATCAATCAATCAATCATACTATTTGTATAGCGCACTACTCACCCGGGAGGGTCTCAAGGTGCTTAGGGGAAGGGGTATGCTACTGCTCGAACAGCCAGGTCTTGAGTTGTCTCCTGAAGGCGAGATGGTCCTGGGTCAGCCGAAGGTGGATGGGGAGGGAGTTCCATGTCTTGGCAGCCAGGTAAGAGAAGGATCTTCCTCCGGCGGTGGCTCTTCGGATGCGTGGTACGGCTGCGAGGGCGAGGCTGGTGGACCGTAGCTGGCGGGTGGGCGTGTAGAAGGTCATGCGGTCGTTGAGGTACTTGGGGCCCAGGTCGTGGAGAGACTTGTGTGCGTGGGTGAGGAGCCGGAACGTGATCCTCTTGTCGACGGGGAGCCAGTGCAGGTTCCTCAGGTGGCTGGAGATGTGGCTGCGTCGGAGGACATCCAGGATGAGTCGGGCGGAGGCGTTCTGGATGCGCTGGAGTCTTTTCTGTAGCTTGGCTGTGGTTCCGGCATAGAGGCCGTTTCCGTAGTCCAGTCGGCTGGTGACGAGTGCCTGGGTGACATAGCAACATGGATGCACCCTGACCCAGCACAGAGCCCAACTCGAACCCACCAACCCTCACAGACTACCAGCAAGGAGAATTGGGGTCAGGGTAGGCCAAGGAGTAGAGGGAGAGAAAGACGTGGTGCAGACCACAGGAGAACAAGACAAGCGTCATGGAGGTGACACAACACTACCAGCATCCGACCCACTAGCAGAGGAATCCAGCACCCCCCAAACAGTCACAATGTACACTGACATACAGTCTGCATGCAAACTAGCACAATGCGCCAACATATAGGCCAACACCAAGGCAACACTCACCTCCCCTTCACTTCGCAGAAGGCCATACAACACCTGCAGAGAGCACATAGTACAACTTATCAGTGATGCGGGAGAGGACCACCACACCGTTGACCCTTATGCGTTACAACATACCATGGATATCCTGTGCAACCCCCCCCACGAGGACCTAGACAGCCAAGGTACACAGAGGCGAACACCGCGCCTGCAACAGACCACACAGCAGGAAGCACCCGCAAGCATGGCTGGCGTACACCGCTTTACCGACCCAAACATGGCACCCCAATGGCATGTGTCAGCATGCCAAAAGGAGGTGGCCCAACAGGTGTGGGTGAAGGGGAAACCCATGGAATGCGAACCAGTACACATATGTAGGGGTCTATCATCCTACAGGGCCCGTCCACACTCCACTAAGGAGATCCACACTGCCATAGATACCCATGCATATGCACATGCACAGCACAGAATCACGCCCGGCGCGCGCAATTAGCAGTCACACATCCATGTTGGCTGTGCATACAACGGCCTGTCCACTCCCCTCATAAATGTAGTGGGTGACGACAAAGCTACATGTGCAAGTCTCAACACGCTACCTCCAGTGACATGTCTGCATCCATGGTACACTGCACAATGGAAAGTCGTAGGGCCCAGGGACCACACGCATACTAGAAGACCACAGAGACACACGCTGAGATCATGTTTAACTGGCTACGGGCACATGCTCCCAGCCCCTTTATTGGCTGGGACACATGCACAGTGACGCCTGTGCTAGAAGTGTGTGGGGTGAGTGTAAGCCAACCCACACGGAATGTCTGGTGTTGGCAACCACTTGGACATTGGAAACCAGTGCAAGACAAACAGAAAACACATGCAATACAGAGTCAACTGATGAGCAACAAGGGGTGATCCGGATAAAGTCCAAAGGACAGCTGAAATGCAAACAGAAGTGTCTGTGAGTCGCAGTGCACTGGGCTGGGGACACTAGAGATGAGCGCGCTCATGTGCAAAAAAAGTCTCGGTTTGTGTCCCTTTGATATATTCCTGATGCAGATGCAGTGGGGTGTGTCAGACCTGCATCATCTTTACCATCTATGTCCCAGGGCCCCCACACTCTCTGAGGTGACATACCTGCGCAACCGCTCCACAGCACAAAACACATTCAGCTACAGACAATGACCTGTGGTACACTGAGTCACTTGCAACTGGAGTGCTGAGCTTGGTAACAGGCCGATGATGGCATCCAGGACAGGCCTGAGCAACCACAAAGTCTGTCTGGACCACCGCATCAACACCGGCAGATGGCGTTTGGAGGTGGTCCTTGCGGTTATGACATGTGCCTCCTGCAGTGATGCATCGTCCGAGCCGGTCTGGACTCGCTTTGGTGTGTGTGCCCTGGTGGGACGCATTAGGGCCCGGAGGCTGCGTACAGCACCAGGCCACAGAGTCATGGCGTTGATGAGCCCAAGGGCCATGCCTCAGGGATGGATGTATGACGGTACATCGCGTGCTTTTACAACACGTACCGTTACGATGCAGGTTTTACAACGCAAATCGTTACAACGACTTGCGTTGGGGGGCGCTGGATAGTGAATAGTTTAGTTTACTATTCCAACTCCAGTCCCCGTGGATAGTAGGGAAGGTGTTGGATAGTAAATTAAACTATTACCTATCCTAGAGCGCCCTCCAGCGAAAGTCGTTGTAATGACTTTCGTTGTTAAACCTGTGTCGTAACGGTACTTCGTTGTAAAAGTTCCGTTGTAAAGGACATTCCCCCTCAGGGATCTGCCAATGGCCTGGAGAAGGGGTCCCAGACTTGACCAGCACAGAGTTAGCGGCCCAGGCTCCCAGCCACGGGACAGTCACCTGTGGTGCAGTCAGATGGACGACGAGCCCTGAGCGGGTAACCATCATTGTCCGAGGTGTATGTTTCAGAGTGTTTTGTGGGACAGTGGAAGGTGGCCCCCAGGGTAAGATGCCGAAAGGTTTGATTGTATCGGTAAGCAGCAAATGGAGGGGTGGAATGCGACAGCCCGTTGCCACCACCAAGTCCGTATCAGCCACATGGGGGTGAAAACTGTCCCCTAGTCCATAAGCTCAAACACCACCACTGTCGGACCAGAGAGTGTCCATGAATGTGTGTATGTATGTATTGCGTACTTGTATAGCGCGAACTGTCACCCAAAGGGTATCCTGGCGCTTTGACTTGTCCAGACCAACGCAAAACACAGCCCTGCACTGCCCTGGGGAAATGCCGGGGATCATACTTAGTGGCACTGGGGCTGAGTGGGGTTGCTGACTGTGATGATGCCGGTACACTGATATGGACTCTGCCATTGCTGAATCATGACTCTGTGACCTACTGGACTGCAGTGTAGGGCGTAGGCAGTGGTCAGCAGTGGCTCCATAGCGATGTTCCTTTTCTCTCCGCCCAGCAGCAAGGCGACATCCTTTTAGGCCTCTCCTTGCGTGCAATGATGTGTAATGTGCCTTTGCCTCATCAATGTTCAGTTCAAATCTGTAGCCTACTCGAACACAGCCTAGGCCGAGGGCAGTGTAGGACGGAGGCAGTGGACAGCACGGGCCATTCACCGAGTGTGGCCAGCATAGGTTGGTGGCCCCACTGGCCTGCGTAGTTCAGGTTCAGTGGCACCACATGTTTGGTCACCACCTTGACCGTGACCTGACCTTCATCCAGACTGAGCTGCATCTTCCTCTTACTCCTCTCCATGTGACCACTGATGTTGACTCTGCCATTCGTGATTCACAACTAGGTGCTGGATTTGAGGCCTCCTGGTCTGTAAGGTTGCCTTGGTCCCTCAGCCACTGCTTGCCTGATGGCGTTGGACAGGTTTTGTGGCAGTACTGCTCGCTGGATGGCGTTGGACAGGGTTTGTGGCAGCACGGCTCACCGGATGGTGTTGGACAGGGTTTGTGGCAGCACGGCTTGCCGGATGGTGTTGGACAGAGTTTGTGGCAGGATGTGTCACAAGATGCGCATATGGGACTATGCCTCACTGATCGAAGGGAGTTAGGTGCTGTGGTCGCTGCCCCGGATTTGAGCTCACTTCCATTCCGGAACCAGGACACAGTCTCACAAATGGGACCCACTGGGCCGCAGAGGTCACCGGTAGGATATGTTAACGAGAAAGGAGTAATGTGGGCCAGTGTTGGAGGGACAGCAGTGGTCTGAAAAGCTGCCCGGGTCACGGACCTTGGGCTTGGAGCTTACACTGGCATGTGGTGGGCCATCCATGACACACGCCGCTGTTGGATGCTGATCATTGTGGCCTGGCTACATAGGGTCGTCCCTTACCGGTTTGTGGTCCAGCGGGCCGGGGTATGTCAGGCGCACGGGCTCTCAGGCAACTTTGCTAATGAGGACAGCGTCAGCCTCGTGGTGGGGTGGGAGGCGCCACCCTGGCAGAGACGTTGGGCTTTCCAGAAGAGGACAATGCCCAGGGCTACGTGCTTTTTATTCGCAACCTACGCTGGTCTGGCGTATGCTGGCCCATCCTACTCTGCTCACCCTTACGGGTGGGGGGTAACAGGCAACTTTCCCACAAGGACCCCCACTGACCTGGTTCACATGGTTGTGTCCACTGTCCACTGCACTCCATTCACCAGAGGTGTATGTTGCCGTGGATATGGGTGTGTTCTGCATACTGCAGTCTGTTATGCACTTTGCGGCCACTCTTGGCATTGTGTACTTTCCTAATGATGGTTCTAATGCATCCTTCACATATGCCTGGTTGCCAGCTTTCCCAACATTCATCTATTGTGTGGCCGAGGTGCCATGCCGTAGATTGGTCATGTTCATGGCTTTCCGAAGTAACCATTGTGAGTTGTTCTATCGTGTCTGGTGAGTGGGCATGTTGTTGTGCATCTTGGTGGTGGACTTGTGACGTGTGCATTGACAGAGTTGTGGATCCCAGGGTTGTGGTGTTGAGGTGAGTGGGGTGTTAATTGGGAAGTTGCCAAGGGGCTGTGCATTTCTCTTGGTGCCTTCCTAGGACAGCTGGTTGCTATTGGACTGTTGAAGGGAGAAGTGATCAGCCACACCTGCTGTGTATTTGGAAGCAACATTAGTGAAGATCCCACGGTTTTTGGATGTTGCCTGCACATTGATGTGTGACGTGTGCTTCCTGTTGTGCAGATTGTGTGCTGTGTCACCAGGAGGCACAGGTGGGACATTTGTGTACAGTGGATTACCCCCTACACGTGCGTGTATCCGGCTGAGGCGGGTGGTCCTTTCTTGTTCTCCAGTGGTTCCTGCACATTGTGAACGGGGACTGTGGGGCCAGGATGATGATGATGTCCAGGACAGGTGTGGGGGTCTTGGATGTGGATGGCTGTGAGACTCCGCCGTCTCTGGCGGGTGTTGTTTGAGGTGTGCCAGTGGCCAACAGGTGGGGCACAGCCAGCAGCTTGGTGTGAGGTGGGATGTTGCTTGTCCGCTGTGTTGGTGTCTAGGACTGTTAGGTGAAGATGGCCAGGATGTTGGGGATGGTTGTCCTATTCAGCCTAAAGAAGACAGTGACATTGTAAGATGTTGTGCCTGTGAGTCAGGTGTGTTTCCTGGGAGCCGCTGTAATTGTCTGTTTTGCCCCTGTGGTGGTCCAGGGGGGTGCCGGGCGGGAGTTGTGGCCCACTTGTGTGTCCGTGCTGCATGTTCACTTGCTCCATGGTATCTGTTGCCCTTCTGATTATGCCCTGGGCAGGGCTCCCTGTTGTGGTGCAGGCTGCCGTTCGACTTTACAGCAGGTCAGGGCAGGTGTAAAGTTCCTACTGCTAACATGCCTTATTGCGTGTTTTGTGTTCTTATCGCAGAACTATCATGTCGTTGTGAATGTTGAGGTGTGGTGTTGTCACGGGTTTTGTCACGGGAACGCCTACTCTGCATCTCATTAGTGATAGTTGCGGGGGTCCTCTGTGGCAATGTTTTTTGCGGCTGCTGTCACGGGAAAAGTAGTGCTGTTGGCTGTTAGCACCACCTTGTGAATGGTGGGGTAAATTTATCACGACTTTGGCTGCGATAAAGGCAGTTAATTCCATGATAGCTCCTTGTGAATATGCCCCCGATTTTCTAAGGAATGGTAAATGAATTCCCAAATGAAAGGCCTTGTTGGAACTGTGGTTCATTTTGTCAACAAGTTTTCATATGATCAGATTAATGAAGCTGAAGTGTCTATTAGATTAGTGATGTTGTGAGTTGATGACTCATTACACCATATCTGTCTGTGTGAGGATCGCTCTGGGAGACTACCAGAGAGCAGATCTTGCAATCCACTATATTTTGCAACCTTTCTCAAACTGTGGGTCGCCAGCAGATTGTTAGTGCATCACTAAAGTTCAAGCAATAAATAAAGATACCATTAAAGTCTGTATGTATCCTGTATATATTCTCCCACATTCCTGCGCTGCAAAGACAGAGATCAAATGTCAGTATATGTCTCCTGACAAATTGCTGATTATGTGTTTTTTTGACACATGGACTGGTGTTTACAAACTCCTATCACTACAGTCAGAGAAAGAAAAGTACAGTTAATTATGTTTCAATCTTGTTGGGATACACTCAGTGTGAAAGCCAAGTTTGTAGGATGTCATTTTTATAAATACCTGTACATGAATTGTACACATTCAGCAGTTAGGAAAGCAACAATTAGGCAAATATGGCTGTAATTTTGAAGTTTGATGGAAACCTAGGTTTTATTAGGGTCTGAAAAAAATCAAGACATGTTACTTGGTGATACTCAAAAAATGAATATTAATTGAAACCCAGTTTGGGCCTCATTACAATGATGGGCAGAAAACCCCCGGCCAGTGGTCGGAGGCTCTTCGCTGAACACAGTAGGTTTACAGTCCGACCAACGTATAAGGATGTTGGCGGTCAGAGTGAAACCTGAGGGAGGAATCCGATCCTCTGTCGAGGGGCTCACAGAGTCTGTTGGCAGGGGAGCGGAATTGTAATCCCTTCAATGGGGGCGGAGCCAGCCTCGGCTCCACCATCAGGATTACAATGTCGGCCACTGAGAGCTTTTCCATATTGGCCTTTCCGACATGGAAAGGCTGTTGGAAACAGACTTTAGGTGGCCCTTGCCCCTGGACCTCCACTATGGGGATAGGGGGACCTTTTCCACGCGCCGCACAAGCTTCCATTGGAAAATGTATGTTTGCAACAACCCTATAGGCGGTCGCATTATAACCATGTGGTCGGAACCGCCGACCTAAGCTCGGTTGGTTCCAAACCACAATGGTTTCGGGCAGACGAAAGTCCACCCGACATCATAATCATTCCCATTATCATTTATGTACAATATTGTTTTATCAGTAAAACTGTATGTCTTTTCAATAAAAACACCATACTGGAAAGTAATAAGAGCGCCTCATTCAGGTAATAAATATTATACTTTAAAAAAAAGTATTTTGGGAATCTGGCCACAAATTCTATAAAACAAATGCAAACAATCTAATAAAAGTTGCACCTTAAATTGGTAACAATAATTCACAAGTGAAATTATTCCCAATATCAAATAGTGCAGAAAATGTTGCAGCTACTGTAGCTGGTGTTTGGTTATGTAGAATTAAAAATATAAACCCTTGGGTTACCCCAGGACTCCAAAATAAAACTTGGTGACCCATTCTTTGATACATAGTGTAGGTCCGCAAATCTAGATTCTCTCTTGTAGGCCTCTTCAACACCCTCTTCGATATGTGAGAGGGTGCTAGAATCTTAAAACTCCCAACCTTCAGTGTTGCAGCAATTTTCACTCATTTATTGGTAACCCGTGCCTTCCCAGAAGTGCAAAGTAGCTTTATGGGCTAAGAACTGCCAAACCTCAAGGTCCCCTTGCAGTCTATTGCCTATGCTAACCACAACAATTTTTTCAAACATTTACCCTCACACTTCTTCCAGTTTATATCCGAACTAAGGGTCAGCACTACCACCCCATATAAGCACTGTGAAGACACCATAGCATTATAAGCAGATAATACTGGGGACAAGGATGGTCTTCTGAACCTAGTTTTAGATTGTACTAGTCCTCATATAGTGGATAGTGCCCGAGCCTCCGCAGTTCCTTTTTGTAAGGCCCAATCTAGTTTATTACAAAATATAATTCCTGAGTATTTATAAGATGATACCACCTCCACAATCTTACCCAGGTGGAGAAGTGTGGCTCAATGGTTAGCGCGGCAGACCCTGATGCAGAGGTCTAGCCCGGGACCAGGGTTCAATTCCCCGCCTCGGCGGGTCTTGGGCTAAAAAATTCCACGGACCTGTAATTCTCGCCTCGGTGCCTATTCCAATCATGTAGTCCCACTCTGCAACTCTGGGCAATAGCTTGCTTAATCTCCACAACGGCCCCCACAACGCTAAGGATGCCTGGCCTCCACCTTGGGGGTGCCCAGGAGTGGACACCTCACAGGGAAAGCCAGGATGGGTTCCACAGCGGTATTCGTACAAGCGCCTTGAGACCCTTGCGGGTGAGTAGTGCGCTATACAAGTATCAATTTACATTTACATTTACATTTACATTTACCCCCCAAAAGACACATATACACATTAGCCGTTTTCACAAAACCTATTATTTCTGTTTTCTCCAGATTAATCTTTAATTTATTGGCCACACAATACATATTGAACTTTTCCAATTTGATTTGGAGGCCCACCTGCATCAAATCAAAAATTGCCAAAGCTTATGCGTAGACGAGACACAGGCTATGTCTGCCTCCCATTTTTGGCAAAAAAAGATTCAGTTTGAGAGAGAACCCGAGGTAGGTCAGATAGAAATAATGGAAAAAGCATGGGGGCTAGCACACAATACTGTCACAGCCCATTTCCCAATTAGATTCTTTTAGATAGTGCCCCACTTAAATCTAATTCCATTTTAGCTCAATTCTGTCGGTGCAGCTTCTGTAAAATTAAAAGTAAACTGCTAGGAATTCCCAAGTGTCAAAGCTTATCCCACAAGGTACTACGATCCATAAGGTCAAAGGCGGAAGCAAAATCAAGGAAACAACAGAAAAGATTCCCTGTGGTTTTCACTTGCATCTGGCCTACCACCCACAAACTAAAACAGTAATCAATTGTAGAATGACCTTGCTTGAAACCTTCGACTTCCATGACCACCAGATTGTTGGCTTCTATCCAATCCTTTAAAGACACTAGGATTTCCTTGGAATATAATTTGGCTCCGACATCAAACAAAGATATCAAAAGTACCAATCAGAAATTATATGAAATAGCTCTCTTTTTAATGTATGGGTATTGTTAGAGCACCCTTCCCAATCGGTGGGAAAATACCTGAGTAGGATATAAAAATAAAGACTTTGGAGAAAAAGCTAGGCCACCACTTGGGGTTAGATTTTATAATATTTGCTGGAAGGGTATTGGGGTCAGCTGCTTTTGTTAGCTTTAGGGAGGATACCAGTTTAAAGGTTTAAAGGAGAAGTGTTCAGAGAAAATTTCCAATAACACCTGCCCTGGACATTAATTCCTGACTCCCGAACAGTCAAACGGTATTTAGTCACTTGATTCTCACGAGATGTATCTATCTTCAATTCTAGTTGTCAAGCACTTTGGAAAGGAACATTCCATAGGGATCGCAATTTCCCTGTAATTAGGGACAGAATCAAAAGACATTTTAAGCCCCCATAATTCTTACCACTGCAAAACGTTTACAAGTCTCAAAATGCTATGCCTGTATTACACATGTAATTATTAGGGAAGCGATGATTTCTGTACACATACATTTGGGCTGCCTGGATATCTTCTCTAAAGCGCCCATTTAGGCACACACATCCTAACTCAGAGAGGAACGTAGTTATTTTGAGATTGTGCTTCAACTGGGCACTCTTTGGGAATGTTGCATAAGGTATTGCATACATTTCCAGCATATGACTACAATTGGCCACTTCGTGGTCAGGCGATAAGCGTACATTAGATTTTAAATTAAAAAAATAGGTGGGACCTCAGGAATCTCCGCTAGGGATGCCAAATCCCTTAGAAACAATTGCCTTAATTCCTGCCGGGTCTCACTTTTATCTACAAAAACATTTGAAATTCTTTATTTATTACTTGAGAGATACCCGTCATATAACTTTAAAAGGAAAGTCAGAAGCAAATCATCACTTGTCTGGATGATACTTGCTCTTCTTATACACTTTGTTGAGGACAATACCAGCAACCCACCTTTTGAGCGCCCTTTCCCCATTTTCGATGCCTGTTTTGCGAATCGCCTAAATCCACTTAGATTTCATAGCTCTCTTACTTCCTAGGTCTTCTGAAATCGTATAGGGCCACATGTATGAAACAATTTTGCATTCACAAATGGTGCGAATCTAAGAATATGGTCATTTGCGAATGCAAAATAGCCTTTCAGGCCCATAGGAATGAATGAAGTATCATTACCTAATAGCGATTATCTATTTACTGAATTGCTATTAGGTAATATTAAGGAATCGCTAACTCTTTTGCGATTCCTTTAATACATAGTATTTTGTGATTACTAAATAGCGGTTCAGTAAAAATCGCTATTTGGAATCTCAAAATGCTTTTTGATGCATGTGGCCCATAATCCTATTCTCTTTCCAAATGTTTGTACGGCCTATCGTTCTAACCAACCATACCAATCCATGCACATTCAAGGAAAGGATATGCATGCTAGTGGGAGGATCCCCACCTAGTCCACCTGACCCCACCCCCATAAACACACACTCGCACAATCAATACTCAGATGTGCAAATGTGTTGTGGAGTGGGTTTGGGTTTATCACCCTCTCTCTTGTTTGTAGGGCTACAGTTACCTTTAAGATATCATACATGTACCCCACCAAACGAGGAGGAGTTAAGGAGCCTTACACCCCAATCACCAAGTTCACTTGTTCCTAGTGAGGTTGGCGTGGTTTGCTAGTAGAGGCATCTTATAATGGAGTGGCACATCCTCCTCTTCAGGCACTATCTGCAACCCAGTTTCCTTAAGTTTGCCTCCTACCGGATAAGCAAATACCGAAGAGGTAAAACGGAGTTTCGTAACCATTAAGGATTCCCTAAAGGACACTCGATCTATAGCTCTTGTGGTAGCCACGCCAAATGCCTTGCAAGATAAGATCTTCAATAAGTTAGATCTAGTCAAGGCTTTCTATTTGTTTTCATTTTTACCTTCATGTACAACATCCAGATATACATACTGTGCCCTAGGATCCTTTTAAGGGGGTTGACAATGTTCCTGTTCAGGACCACAATTAACTCAAGTAGCCTTTGTGTCATTCTAAGAATTTATATACTTAGGGTTTTCTACTCAGCTCGGAGATACATTTCTATGAGGTCCACGAGCCATTTACCCTACACTTCTTGACTTCTTGACCCCTTTAGCATTAGATATGATCTTTGGATCTCTACATGTTGGCTTAAGGCTTATCTTCTTTGGGGCTGGTGCCTTCCCTACCTGCACCTTATTCCCCTCATTAGTTCCCTTCCCCCTTCTTTTACCCTTCTGTATCTTCCTTCCTTCTCTTCTCCCTTGGGAAATGTAGCCAGAAATTGTGTATTTCATAGTTTCTCATCTCCTGAGGGGCTTTCCTGGGGCCTTTACCCCTATGTATGTTTTTCCTACCTTTCGCTCAGCAATGGTGTAGTTCCTAACCCGCCCATGATATCATCTTTTCACCAACATGCTCTTTTCGACACATACACAGAGGAACTGCCTTCCCCCATAAACACAATAAAAAAGGGAATGATGGACGGAGCGTTTGAGCACATCAAACACTCACCCCCAGTCAACTGATCTGGGTTTAATCCATCACCATTCTTTAGCTCACTCAGCCACCCCAGTTCGGACATGGCTTTATGCAAATCAGTCTGACCCTGTGCCTCATGGGAACAGTCCAGCCCGAACTGCCAAGCCATGTCTTCCCTGGACCGGAAACAAGCATCCTGGGACCGGTTTCGGATTCATAATCCTCATCAGCCAGGCTATCTTGAATCCAGTGGCCAAGTGAGCAAGGGACTCACATCTGAGCATACCCTGCCACACTTAGGGCGAACAAAGCGATACAAAAGGGGATGATGGACGGAGCGTTTGAGCAAATCAAACACTCACCCCCAGTCAACTGATCTGGGTTTAATCCATCACCATTCTTTAGCTCACTCAGCCACCCCAGTTCAGACATGGCTTTATGCAAATCAGTCTGACCCTGTGCCTCATGGGAACAGTCCAGCCCGAACTGCCAAGCCATGTCTTCCCTGGACCGGAAACAAGCATCCTGGGACCGGTTTCGGATTCATAATCCTCATCAGCCAGGCTATCTTCAATCCAGTGGCCAAGTGAGCAAGGGACTCACGTCTGAGCATTCCCTGCCACACTTGGGGCGAACAAAGCGATACAAAAGGGGATGATGGACGGATCAGTTGACTGGGGGTGAGTGTTTGATTTGTTCAAACGCTCCGTCCATCATCCCCTTTTGGTATCGCTTTGTTCGCCCTAAGTGTGGCAGGGTATGCTCAGACGTGAGTCCCTTGTTCACTTGGCCACTGGATTCAAGATAGCCTGGCTGATGAGGATTATGAATCCGAAACCGGTCCCAGGATGCTTGTTTCCGGTCCAGGGAAGACATGGCTTGGCAGTTCGGGCTGTACTGTTCCCATGAGGCACAGGGTCAGACTGATTTGCATATAGCCATGTCTGAATTGGGGTGGCTGAGTGAAGTAAAGAATGGTGATGGATTAAACCCAGATCAGTTGACTGGGGGTGAGTGTTTGATTTGTTCAAACGCTCCGTCCATCATCCCCTTTTGTATCGCTTTGTTCGCCCTAAGTGTGACAGGTATGCTCAGACGTGAGTCCCTTGTTCACTTGGCCACTGGATTCAAGATAGCCTGGCTGATGAGGATTATGAATCCGAAACCAGTCCCAGGATGCTTGTTTCCGGTCCAGGGAAGACATGGCTTGGCAGTTCGGGCTGTACTGTTCCCATGAGGCACAGGGTCAGACTGATTTGCATATAGCCATGTCTGAATTGGGGTGGCTGAGTGAAGTAAAGAATGGTGATGGATTAAACCCAGATCAGTTGACTGGGGGTGAGTGTTTGATTTGTTCAAACGCTCCGTCCATCATCCCCTTTTGTATCGCTTTGTTCGCCCTTAGTGTGGCAGGGTATGCTCAGACGTGAGTCCCTTGTTCACTTGGCCACTGGATTCAAGATAGCCTGGCTGATGAGGATTATGAATCCGAAACCGGTCCCAGGATGCTTGTTTCTGGTCCAGGGAAGACATGGCTTGGCACTCCGGGCTGTACTGTTCCCATGAGGCACAGGGTCAGACTGATTTGCATATAGCCATGTCTGAACTGGGGTGGCTGAGTGAACTAAAGAATGGTGATGGATTAAACCCAAATCAGTTGACTGGGGGTGAGTGTTCTGATTTGTTGAAACGCTCCGTCCATCATCCCCTTTTGTATCACTTTGTTCGCCCTAAGTGTGGCAGGGTATGCTCAGACGTGAGTCCCTTGTTCACTTGGCCACTGGATTCAAGATAGCCTGGCTGATGAGGATTATGAATCCGAAACCGGTCCCAGGATGCTTGCTTCCGGTCCAGGGAAGACATGGCTTGGCAGTTCGGGCTGTACTGTTCCCATGAGGCACAGGGTCATACTGATTTGCATATAGCCATGTCTGAACTGGGGTGGCTGAGTGAACTAAAGAATGGTGATGGATTAAACCCAGATCAGTTGACTGGGGGTGAGTGTTTGATTTGTTCAAACGCTCCGTCCATCATCCCCTTTTGTATTGCTTTGTTCGCCCTAAGTGTGGCAGGGTATGCTCAGACGCGAGTCCCTTGTTCACTTGGCCACTGGATTCAAGATAGCCTGGCTGATGAGGATTATGAATCCAAAACCGGACCCAGGATGCTTGTTTCCGGTCCAGGGAAGACATGGCTTGGCAGTTCGGGCTGTACTGTTCCCATGAGGCACAGGGTCAGACTGATTTGCATATAGCCATGTCTGAACTGGGGTGGCTGAGTGTACTAAAGAATGGTGATGGATTAAACCCAGATCAGCTGACTGGGGGTGAGTGTTTGATTTGTTCAAACGCTCCGTCCATCATCTCCTTTTGTATCGCTTTGTTCGCCCTAAGTGTGGCAGGGTATGCTCAGACGTGAGTCCCTTGTTCACTTGGCCACTGGATTCAAGATAGCCTGGCTGATGAGGATTATGAATCCGAAACCGGTCCCAGGATGCTTGTTTCCGGTCCAGGGAAGACATGGCTTGGCAGTTCGGGCTGTACTGTTCCCATGAGGCACAGGGTCAGACTGATTTGCATATAGCCATGTCTGAACTGGGGTGGCTGAGTGAACTAAAGAATGGTGATGGAATAAAGCCAGATCAGTTGACTGGGGGTGAGTGATTTGATTTGTTCAAACGCTCCGTCCATCATCCCCTTTTGTATCGCTTTGTTCCCCCATAAACAGGCACATCTTTACTGGGCTCAGAGTTATGAGGGAGCATTGGTCTTACAACTTAAGGCATACAAGAGATACATATTTTTTTCTCACAATAGATTTCCTTTATGATGTGGACTGCAGAACCGAAGTACTCATTTGTTGTAAGTGATGACTCCAATATCCCATGCAGCGTCTTCTGCATTAATAGGAGTACATCTATCATCAAGGAGAGGCCAGACAATGAAGAACCTAAGTTTGCTGTAGACAAGACTGCATTACCAACATCGCCACGTGTAAGGTTTGACCAGAGTCAAGGAGCAGGAGCTTTGCACAGCCTATGTTCCTTGGCGGGCATTGCGCTCTGCCGATCTACACCTGCTGTGCATTCCACGAGTCTGCCGCTGTAGAGCTGATGGTCGTTCTTTCAAAGCTCAGGCACCTACACTCTGGAATGCAATCCCCCTGACTATGTGCAGTACCAGCGACCACTGGATATTTAGGAAGCTGATTACAAGCTGGCTCTTCACATCCATCTAGCTACACTCCTTTTTACTGTTTGCTCCGTTAGCGCGGGGACGCCCAATTGCTGGGGCAGCCATGCGCTGTTTAAGTTCCCCTAACATAACATAACAGAGTTATCCATGTTTTCGGGTGACCCTCCTCTGAGCATACATACACCTGCTTCTGGCCTGGGCGACCGTTGACCCTGCTTGCAGGCACGTCGCCCCCACGCCGCTGCTCGTCACCTGACTGCCTGGTTCCTGCCTCCTTGCTGCCTCCTTGTTTCCTGGTTTTTTCCCTCCCCTCTGACCTGTGCACCAGTTGGCCCGCCCCCTGCCGCTCCCGAACCGACCCTTTCCCACTGCTGCATCCCTGCGGCCCCGCCCCCCTGCACACCCATACGCCTCCCCGCTCCCGCCTCCCAGATGCTACTCCCTCCCAAGCCACCTCATATGCAGGTCGAGAAGCAGCCACGCAGCGGGTGCGCCGCTGGCGTGCCGTGCCCATCCGCGCCTGGGCCACGCGCAGCACCAGAACCCCTGGACCCCGCGAATGCCACGACACCAGAATCCACTACGATGCCAGCACCCTCCACACACTCAACGCCGGCCAAAACCACACCTGCTTCCAGGCTGCCCCGAAACGGACCCATGGACCCTTCTCCTGCCGCACCTGCAGCTTCACCTGTGACAGAACCTCCAAACCCCCAAGGACTGGACCCAACCACCTCCGCTGCATACTCCTCAACACCCGCTCCGGACACAAACATGCATTTGAGCTCTGGGATCTGCTCAACATCTCCGCCCCAGATGTGGTCTTCCTGACCAAGACCTGATGAAACAACTCCTTGCGCCCGACATTGCCATAGCCATCCCGGACGGCTACAAGATCACCCGCAGGGATCACGCCAACGGAATAGTTAGAGGAATAGCCATCGTCCACAAGTCCACCCTCAAGGTCGCCACCCATGCAGACGACACCCTCAACACCGCCAAACACCTGCACTTCCGGACACACACCGACCCCAACACCACCCTCAGAGGAACACTCATCTACAGACCCCCCCGGGCCTCAGGCTCAGTTCAGCGACTCCATCGCCGACCTCCCCAGCACCCACACACTCGCCTCCATGGACTACACCCTGACCGACAACCTCGCCAACCTCAGCCTCAGACAACTCGTCACCGCACCCACCCATGCCGCCGGCCACACGCTGGATCCCGTCTTCTCCACAGGCTCCCACATCGCCTTCGACCACACCACCAAACTCCACTGGACTGCCCACCGCTGCATCCATTTCACCTTCAAGAAACCAACCACGCACCACCGCACCCAACAGCTGCCTCGCTGCTACTGGAGCAAAGTCACCGAAGACCAGCTGATCACCTCCCTCGCCAAGAACCCACCCTCGACCCAACCAACCCAGATGTCTCAGCCCGCAACCTCAGAAAGTTGATCAACGACTGCACCAACACCCTTGTCCCGCTTAAGAAACCCTCCAACAGCCTGGCCAACAAGAGAGCCACCTGGTTCACCCACAAGCTCCAGACCTCCAAACGCGCATGCTGGAAACTGGAGAAGACATGGCTCTACGAGCTCACACCGGACAACCACGCAGCCCACAAGGATGCCACACGCAGACACCTCCACCTCATCAGATTAGCCAAGAGATCCTCCTTCAAAGACCGCTTGGATAACAACGCTCACGACAGCAAAGAGCTCTTCAGCATCATAAAGGAACTCTCCAACCCCAGCGCCAATGCCAACAACATCCCGCCCTCACAGGAACTGTGCGACTCACTAGTCATCTTCTTCCACCGCAAGATTGCTGACATCCACGACAGCTTCAACAGCACGACCGCCCCGACTACGCCAAACTCCACCCCCCCTGTGAACACCACCAGCATCAACCGCCTGACCTCCTGGTCCAACATCAATGATGACGAGACACGCAAGGTCATGAACTCCATCCACTCGGGATCTCCGTCTGACCCGTGCCCTCACCACGTATTCAACAAAGCAGACGCAGGCATCGCACCACAACTACGGAAGGTCATCAACATATCCTTTGAAACAGCAACATTCCCAGAAAGCTGGAAGCACAGCGAAATCAACACCGTCCTCAAGAAGGCCAAAGCAGACCCCAAGGACCTCAAGAACTTCCGGCCCTTCTCCAGGCTCCCCTTCCCGGCAAAGGTCATCGAGAAAATCGTCAACATGCAACTGGCCTGCCACCTGGAAGACAACAACATCTTGTACCCGTCCCAGTCCGGATTCAGACGAAACCACAACACCGGGACTGCTCTCATCGCCTCCACAGATGACATCAGACGCCAACTAGACAACGGCGAAACGTCAACCTCATCCTCCTGGACCAGTCAACCGCCTTCGTCACCGTCTGCCATCGCACTCTAAAGACACGCCTCCTAAAAGCCGGAATCCAAGAGAAGGCTGGACCATGTCCTTCCTCGCTGGCAGAACCCAGAGTGTCTGCCTCCCACCCTTCCGATCCGAAGACACCGACATCATCTGCGGAATCCCCCAGGGCTCAGCCCGACGCTGTTCAACATCTACATGGCCCCCCTCGCACAAGTGGCCCTCCGTCACAACCTCAACATCATCTCCTACGCCGACGACACCCAGCTCCTCATCTCCCTCACCAAGGACCCACACACTGCCAAAACCAACCTCCATGAGGGAATGAAGGCCATCGCCGACTGGATGAGGAGCAGCCGTCTGAAGCTGAACTCGGACAAGACGGAGGTCCTCATCCTCGGACCCATCCCCGTAGCCATGGACGACTCCTTGGGGCAGACCACACTGGGAACAGCACCAACACCCACCGACCACGCACGCAACCTAGGTTTCATCCTCGACTCCTCCCTCTCCATGTTTAAGCAGGTCATCGCCGTCTCCTCCTCCTGCTACAACACCCTCCGCATGCTCCGCAGGATCTACTAGTGGATCACGAACGAAACAAGAAGAACAATGACACAGGCCCTCGTCAGCAGCAGACTGGACTATGGCAATGCACTCTACGCAGGAGTCCCAGCCAAACACCTATGATGACTACAACGCATCCAAAACGCCTCCGCCCGACTGATCGTCAACGTCACCCCCCACCTGAGAGACCAACACTGGCTCCCCGTCGACAAGAGGATTACCTTCAAGTTCCTCACCCATGCACACAAAGTACTCCACAATGCCGGACAGCCTACCTGAACAGCAGACTCAGCTTTCACACCTCCACCCGCCAGCCCCGCTCCACCAGCCTCGCCCTCGCCGCTGTCCCCCGCATCCAACAGACAACCTCCGGTGGCAGATCCTTCTCCTACCTCACCGCCAAGACCAGGAACACCCTCCCTACCCACATACTGCAGACCCAAGACCTACTCACCTTCAGAAGGTTCCTCAAGACCTGGCTCTTGGAGCAGTAGCAGCACCCTCCCTCCCCTCAGCTCCTTGGGACCCTCACGGGTAAGTAGCGCACTTTACAAGTACTCTCATTGATTGATTGATTGATTGATTGATTGATTGATTGATTTCCCTACTCCCCTTGCTCCTCACTTTGCCCCCCACTGCTCCAATAATCATCCTCAGCGCCTGCAAAGTTTAGCTATGAGGGGTGAAACAAATGGAGGGAAGATGGCCAGCTGTGAATAACGTCTGTATCTTAAACCATTTGAAGGTCTTCTCTTCCCTGGAAGTCCAACACCTCCAAATATCAACCTGAGTGCGGGGCTGCAGGCCAGTGCTTACTAAATCATGTAGCATTATGTTCCTGCACAAAATTCTATATTCAGACAGCTAAGGACCTTGCTGGGGGCTGGCCAGTAATATTTACCGGGGTTCCGTCCATTTGCAGAAACTTGATTGGATCTCTTTTGTAAGGGAAGAGTTCAAGAAAAATCTCTTGTATCAACTGTAGGCACCATCGTGCCCCCGCTCCTTTTGTGAGCTTGGAGGGAGCAAGGAGCTTGGCAGCTCTTTTCTTTTGGGAGGCATCCCTATTCAACACACACTATTGGCTTAGAGATTACTATAAATACTGTGACTGTATTGCGATAAACAGGAAAATAATTTCACGTAGTTCTTACATCCACCACTGAAAACACACCACTTACGTCCTGCTCCTGGATGCAATGACCACCCTCAGCTGCAGCCACCACTCTATCAAGAAGATATCATATCTCAGCAAAAAAGTGATCTACCCACTTTTAAGGCTGTTCCTTTAGGCCTTTTATCAGCGACTGAACTGCACATTTAGTGGGGGACAAACCCCTTCACCAAGCAGAACACCAGGAATTGTCCTCTAACTCAGCCCATCTGCCTGAAAACAATTGGGGCAACCCCCAAGTAAGTGACTGCATCACGCAAGGTCTATCGGAGCAGCAATCCTTGAACTGCACTTCTTGTGGTAGGCTTTACAAGGAGTTGGCTGCTCAAGCTGTCCACATTCAACCAAAAACCGTTGCCAAAAGGGACAGCAGGAAAAGGACCAATCAAGCTGCCGAAAAATGTCCAAGTGCCCCTGCACCGAACACCACAAGCAGTAAACAGCAGGAGTCAATATTTGAGATGTCCGAAGTTTGACGGCAGCCCGCACCAAACACAGGTGCAACGTGCGTACGAGCGTAAAAGCAGGAACAAGCACAGCCACGGGGTAGTCATGCACCTGATTATGGCCACAGGAGTGGTTGATGTGAACTTCATGTATTGTGTTCTACAAATCCAGTGAGGCCTTTTTGTAGATCAGTGTTAGTGGCATTAGTTGATAGAAAGTGAATGTCCAGTGTCCCTATGTGTACTTCTTGGGAGTGTGACAGGTCTAGGGTATTTCAAAAACATTTGTAGTTATGTCATGTGATGAATAGAATCTGTTTGTGTGGGACAGATTTGTTGGTGAATTTGTTTGAGCCCAGGATGGAAATCCCATGCAAAATATTTAGTATGAACAGCATTGTTAGCATTTTTGGTGAAACCAGGAGTAGCAGATGTGGCCCCTGGCAAAATCCCTGCCAAGAACACAAGAGAGGTTCCGCATTCCATATTTTCAGCCCATTTTACTTTATACCAATTAAAATAATATTCTGTTATTCACTATTTTGGACTCCGCCCTTTTGGCAGGTTCACCCCTAAACTTTTTGCATTTGCCTAGCCTGTTTCTGTAACCTGGTGTAGTGATTTTAGGCCTCTGTGCACTTTTTCACTGTGGTCCAGTGTAAAGTGCGTGCGCTCTCTGTGTATGTGTGGTGAGACTGGCCTGTCCTCCCATAGGAATGCATGGGGAATATGTGTGTCCATGGTAGTTCCTGATGTGTGGGGAGTGCAGGGGTGAGTTTGGTATTTGCAAACTCGTTAGATTAAATGCTGCGCGATGATGTGCGCGGATTTATTGTGTCTAGTGGATAAGTGCCACTTCTAGTAGTTGGCATGTCTGTGCAGTAAATGTGAATTGACTGTCTGGCTTGTGATTGGCTGGAGCTGGCTGGTGTGCCTGGCTCCAGGAGTCAGGATGGGTCTGCCCCGGTGGTGAATGGAGAGATTTGCATGTTGATGGGAGGGAGGAGTGCATCTGGGACCTGAATAGGGTTGGGCCTTCCCTCCACAATGCTGGCTCTACCCCCTTAGGTGTGTCTGATGTCCCTGACCAACCCTTTGAATAGGCAGAGGGCTGACCAAAGCAAAGTGCTCCATAACCAGTTGCATCTGGTTCGCCCCTTGCCTGCACCTTTGGAAACAAAGGGATTTTGTGTATAAAAGAGGGGCTGTGACCCCATGAAAATGTTCTTGTTCCTGACTTTAATCTACCAGGGGTGTGCTGCTGCTGGGGCACAGGGGAAGGCTTGCCTCCCTGGGCCCTGCCCTGCCCCTGAATGCTGGAGGACTTTTTGGGACCCTTTGCCTTGCTTTCTACTGTTGCCCAGGCAAGATGCTGCCTTTTGCTACCTTGGAGCGCTAAGATTTGGCTCCCAGAGGAGCACTGGAGCTGGGCAGCACTGTGCTGCACTTTTGCGCTAAGGAAATCCCCCGGTCTAGGGATTCCCCCAAAATTGCTAAACGTGGGTGCCCACCCCGCTTATGGCCGCCTAGTCATGTGTGCTATTTTATTGCAGGTGTCAAACCTGCATTATGGCCATGTCATTTGTATTTAAAATACAGCGGGTGCCCACCCCACTGTTCATTTTCATTTTCAAGGGTGCCTACCCCTCGTTTTTTACCCTGGGATTCACCGCTGCGACTCGCGGCGAAAACAGGAAGTCAGGCACCGTAGTGGCTGACGGTGGGCGGAACTTCTGGTTTGGAAGAGATATTCCGCCCGCCGCCGCGCTGGGATTGGACGAAGCCCCACGGTTGCGGTCGATAGTGAAAAGTCCCGGGACTCGAAGGAGGGGTGGCCCGAGTGAAGAGGTGCCGCCGTGTTGGTACCGGGTGAAGCCTGGTGCCAAAGTGAGGCGGGGCTCCCATGGCCGGAGGAGAGCCCCGCGGGTGCCAGCGACTGTCGATGGAGGGTGGCGGGGGCTCGAGGCACATAGCCGGTGCCTGCCCCCACTGGGTATGGAGAGACGAGGCCGCCGCCGAGAGGAGACCGATCCCCTGGGGCGGGGGAGTTGACTCAAGACACTCTGCCCGTGCCTCTCTTCAGACACTCTGCCTCATTGGATTACTTGGGCACAGAAGGGCCCATGCTTTAGTGTGTAGAGGTGGTTGGGGGGTGATGTCGGGCCTGTTGTCGGCCCGCCCTCTGTGCCTATCTGGGTGTTGTTGGTCTCCTGAGTGGCCCCGCCAGCTAGAGGGCCCCTCCAACGATGGCACCATTATTGTATAACTTATACATAAAGGTACACCCACAAAGTAAGTGTCATTTAAATTGCTTTTACTTCAACTATTCGCAATGATTTCCTGCAGTTACGCATATATTATATTTCATATTCATACAATACATGGTAGATTACGTATAATTCTTCAATTAGTGCTCGGTGATTGTCAGAGAAGAAAGGAAATTCGAAGGAGGGTAGGGTGTGTTTGGAAAAGAATAAGGGACAAAGAAAAGGAATTGTGTTACTGCTGCCGAATCGTCACTGTGAACGATTCGGCAGCAGTAACACAGATGGTGTAACTTATCTACACTTTGAATTCTACCGCCCGGTGGATGTAGGACGCACGCCTCACCCACGGATAAACCTGTCCCAGTGTCGTCATCTACGACGCCTGCAAGAGACCAATTGCTCTTCAAAGACTGGTGAACTCAAGAACAACTCCACAGGCGCGAGTCCTAACTCAGAAGGGACGCCACTCGAACGCCTGCGCATGTGCTCAATGTCACTGTTTTTAATTGTCCTGAGGAAGACCCCAAACTGAGGACTCACCCGCCCTTAACTTGGGGGTCGAAACGTCGACAACATCATCAACACATACACGCCCTACCGAAAACTTGCTAAACTCAGCTCCCGTGTATAGTGTATCTCTAGGGAACAACTGTGATCTGTAACATGACTGGAAATGTTCTGTGAATAAGACAGAATTGTTTATAGGACACAATTCCTTTTCTTTGTCCCTTATTCTTTTCCAAACACACCCTACCCTCCTTCGAATTTCCTTTCTTCTCTGACAATCACCGAGCACTAATTGAAGAATTATACGTAATCTACCATGTATTGTATGAATATGAAATATAATATATGCGTAACTGCAGGAAATCATTGGGAATAGTTGAAGTAAAAGCAATTTAAATGACACTTACTTTGTGGGTGTACCTTTATGTATAAGTAATGAAATGTTTAACTGTTTTGTAATCGACCACCCTTTTTATAACATTGTACTGACCCAGGTCGATTAGGTAAGGGTTTACCCCATTATTACCTACCACCATTATTGTATGGCTGGCCCAGAGTGGCCCGTGATGTTCTCTCGCAATTGCCCCAGCCTCAGGGCGTATTTCCTTTAAGAGGCGCTAGCGCACTCTTCATTTTTGGGGGCAAGGGACTTCTCACCAGTTGCGATTTCTAGAGCCCAGAGGGCTCGACCGTATTGCTGATGATTAAAAGAGCATGAGGGTTCCACCGTGCTAAATAATTATTTTCAGAGCCAAGAGGGCTCCAACGTTTGGCCCAATATTTGTTCAGAGCCTAGATGGCTCCCACATGTGGCGCAGTTTGTCCTGGGGGCCAGTGAGGGCCCATGCCGCATTTTTACTTTCACAGCTGCCCAGCAAGTAGTGGGAAGCTGCACCGATTAGGACTTTTTTTTTTTTCAGGGAACTTGTGCTTTTGAACTGAGGAGTGAGGCGCTTTCCTTTGCCCTACCTTGGCCTTTCAGAGCTGCGCAACACTTAGTGCCAGCTGCAGCGTTTAGGCCCCAGTTGATTGTCCTCAGCTGCCCAGCAAGTAGTGGGCAGCTGCAACATTTAGGTTTGCGTAGATGGTGCACCCCTGACTGGCACTGCGTTGGCAGCGCGCCCTGACATTCTGGACACGGGGCATTTGAGCCTCTTCTTGGATGGCCAGATGGAAAGGGGGGTTGGTATGTGGATAGGGCACAATGCCCTAATGTGATTTATGTGCTAAATGTGGTGCTAGGAAATGTAATGCGTTTAGTATGTGTTACGCACCCTGTTTGATACCTCTAGATATGGTTTAGGCCTAGGAGGTTGTTTTACCTATGGAGGTTTGTGTTAGTGAGATTGTATTTCACTGTGATTTACACCCCTAATGTGAGTTATACTTAGGAGGTAGGGTCTAGTGTGTTTAGACTAGTGAGAGATTGCATAATGTGTTTATGCAGGTGAGGTTGGCGCAGGATGTAATTTGCGCCTGATGTGACTGTACATAATGTAAAGTTATGTCATAGGTTAAGGTGGAGTACAGTGATTACCAGTGGCTACTGGTTGTAGGTTTATGATCTATTTTTACTTGTACCAATTTCTGCTAAGTGTTGATTCTGACAGTGGCCCACGTGGCCCTGTCCTGTGTAAATAATCCCAAGTGAATATTGCCCGTGCCAGTTGGCACAATGTATATTGTGTGATTACTATCTGATGTGTTTTTAGAATACAAAAGTTATTTTTATATAACCTTGTGTGGAGTTCCTTTTGTAGTGTGCCTGGGATGTTGTTGCTGTGTGCGTGCGCAAATGCTTTACACATTGCCTCCTGGATAAGCCTGTCTGCTCGTGCCAAGCTACCAAGGGGATGAGCAGGGGTTATCTTTGGTGTGTAACTCCCTAGCCCTGACTAGAGTGGTGGTTTCTGCCTGGCTTTGGCGCAAGCCTTAGCCAACCAGAAATCCCAGTTCTAACACACTATTAGTGTAATAAAACATATTTTTAACAACGGCAGCCTGTCCAAGTAAGAGCAGTTGGGCGGTGGGGCCGAGAGATGGGGGTTTCAATGGACGATGACGAGGGAAAATTAATTATTTATTTAATTTTTCCTCGTCATCATCTGTCGAAATCCCCCGTCCCCGGCTCCACTGCTCTTACCTGCACAGGCCACGACTGATTTTTAAATGTGTGTTGTGTGTTTGCTTGCGGGTGAGAGTGTGTTTATGTGAGATAGTGTGTGCATGCGTCTTTATGTGTAAGAATGTGTGTGAGGGAATGTGAGGGAGAGTTGGTCACAGGCAGTGCGAGACTGTGAAATTGAGGCCTAAATTTTCTTTTCTATGACACAAGGCAAATCTGCACCAAAGATGCTGTGCTACTGAGATATATTGCATTACTATTCTCACAGCAGGCTGGTGCACTTTTGGCAGCCACAGGCAAATGCACACACTCTTCTGCCATAGTGGAAGCGTTTGTGCATTCTCTGAAGCATAGGTTTTGTTTCTGGAAGGGGAGCATTCAAGTATAAAAACTATGCTTTAAGGCTTTTTCCACTTTCTATGTGTGCTGTGCAATGCAGCATTAATGTAAAGATGAAAAATTGAAGGGAAATGGAGTGTCTCCTTGATATGCCTGCCTTGGGCAGTCATAAGATTTTGGCACACATTCCTCTCTATGAATGTTTTCAGGTAGCAATTTGTGAAACTGTAGGTGGTTGCTTGGGAACGCCCATGTGTCATTCATTGAATGTCAGGACATGCGTGTTCTGTGACTACAGGACACCCTCCTACTTTGCACTCCTTTTTACTTTTTAAACATGATTACTCCAATTGTGTAAATATCAAATCATACTGTTTATTTAAACATTCTTTTGTAGCGAGTTTTCATTTCAGGATTGTATTTCATTCATACGAATTTACATGTTCATCTTGTCATCCCAATGCATTTCAAGCATAATGCTCTTCTTCAGGGGATTTATTTAATCTGAAATTATAATACATGAAGTAAGTACCTAAATTAATTTTACCCAACAGTTTTAAATTATCCAATCTTCACATTGTACATATTTTATAGTACTGAACACTGTGCGTTCCTCTGTACCTTATAGCCCCTGCTCAACTGATCGTTTATGTCGTCACTCATGTAACCTAGTGCTTTTAGCCCTTATATATCTGTGCCACAACTTGTTTTAGTGATCGGAACTCCACCCGGTTACCCTTGTTTATACCTAAATTACTCACAAGCCTTCATTTCCAAGGTCGTTCGCACTCTGTAAATTAATAAACAAATAATCCGGTGTAAGGTTCAATTCACCGTGTCTTAATACAGATGCATAGCGCACTTGTAGGTATTATATTTCGAAGCACTCCTCTTACCCGATGCGTCTTGTTGCCTCTCTCCCCTCGCTACTCTGGCGTGCGTCGCTCTGGCCCTGTTTCCCTGTGCGCCTCTATGACCTAGTTCCGATCACGTGACCGCAATAGCGGTCGTGTTTACCTTCCCTAATATTTCGGGCTGGTGTTATAATAGTGTAGCAACGGCAAATGGTGTATATATCAATTACTAGAAGACTTTTACACATATAAAGGAAACGACATTGTCAAAATTTCACAGTTCAAATACAATGTGCGCTATTTATCTTTTAGAGGATCCCTATACATATCAAAAAATCATTGTGTCCAAAAAAATTATAATTGTCTATAAAAAGCAATTCAGATCTAATCTTTCATTAAGCCCCTTTGGCTGTGTGGTACATAAAAAATTAATCCAAAACGCTTCTCTCCTCAGTAACTGATTATCAATGTCCCTTCCTGGAATGATTTTCACAGTCTCCAATATGCAAAATTTGAGTTGGCTCACATTGTGGTTTGCTTGGTTGAAATGGGTAGCCACAGAGGATTTGGTGTTTTTCAAGCGTATGTTGCTTTTATGTTCTATTATGCGGGTTTTTATTTTCCTTTGAGTTTTTCCCACATAGGATAATCCACAAGGGCATCGCAATAGATATATCACGTTCTCTGTGTTACATGTTCCAGTTACTTTCAACTGTATGGGAGTGCCTTTGGTTGGATGGTTGATAACGTTCCCTTTAATAATCGCTGAGCAGTTTCCGCAATTATGGCAAGGAAGTGTTCCATTGTATTTCACAGCTTCTTGTGTCGGTTGATTTAATAGTTCTTTGAGATTCTTAGTTCTCTCATAAGCAAAAATTGGAGGTGCAGAAAAAATTCCTTTGAAATCTTCTTCTAGTGCAAGTAAAGGCCAATGGTTGCGAATGATTTTTTTGATTTTAGTACTTTTCGTGGAAAATTTTGACACGAATACACATCTTTTTTCATCACTTTTGGTTGCTGATCTTAACAAGTGCTGACGCTGTAATTTGTCTGCTCGATTGGCTGCAGATTCCAGAATGGGATCAGGATATCCTCTCTTCTTAAATTTCTGAAGTGTCTCTTGTTTGTGTTTAAGATATAGTTCGTTTGTTGATGCTATTCGTTTTATTCTTAGGATTTGTGAAAATGGCAGGTGGTGTTTGAGTGAAGGTTGATGAAAGCTGTTATAATGTAATAAGTTGTTTCTGTCTGTTTCTTTGGTATATACACTTGTTGTGATTTCACCATCTTTGTTAGTTAGCAATACGTCCAGGAATGACAATTCTTTATTACTCATGATACTCGTGAATTGTATTCTTGCCTCTATTGTATTCAATTGGTCTATGGCTTCTTTTAATGTGGTTTCAGTACCTCTCCATAAGACAAAAATGTCGTCAATGTATCTTTTATATACTATTAGATTTTCCTTCCAAGTTTCATTCTCCAGTATATGTTGCTCCTCAAATTTGTGCATAAAAATGTTTGCGTAGGTAGGCGCGGCACAATTGCCCATGGAAGTTCCAGAAGCTTGTATGTAAAATTTGTCTTCCCATTTGAAGTAGCTGTGGAACAGCGTAAAGTGTAACAACTCCATTATAAATATTTTAAGATCTTCTGTTTTGTTTTCCTGCATAAGTAGACTTTCGACTGCGGTTATACCTTGATCATGAGGGATTGATGTATATAAAGACTTTACGTCTATACTTGCCATAATCATCTCTTTCGTGAAGTCACTTTTCCGTTCTTCCAATATGTTTAAAAAATGTGTTGTGTCCTTCAAATAGGTTGTTGTGTTCTGGACAATATTCTGTAGATGTTTATCTATATACTTTCCAATGGGTTCATGTATAGACCCTATAGTAGATACTATCGGTCTCAAAGGAGGGTGGTACAGATCTTTATGGACTTTGGGAGTCATATATATGTAAGGAACACTTGGGTTGTCTGTAATAAGGTATTCCTTTTCTTTTTGTCCAATGGTTCCTTTAGTGATTGCATTCTCAATTATATTATTCAAAATTTTCATGAACTCTCTGGTAGGATCCGTGGTCATGATGGTGTAAGTGTTTGGATCCTGGACACTTATGCAGGAAAACAAAACAGAAGATCTTAAAATATTTATAATGGAGTTGTTACACTTTACGCTGTTCCACAGCTACTTCAAATGGGAAGACAAATTTTACATACAAGCTTCTGGAACTTCCATGGGCAATTGTGCCGCGCCTACCTACGCAAACATTTTTATGCACAAATTTGAGGAGCAACATATACTGGAGAATGAAACTTGGAAGGAAAATCTAATAGTATATAAAAGATACATTGACGACATTTTTGTCTTATGGAGAGGTACTGAAACCACATTAAAAGAAGCCATAGACCAATTGAATACAATAGAGGCAAGAATACAATTCACGAGTATCATGAGTAATAAAGAATTGTCATTCCTGGACGTATTGCTAACTAACAAAGATGGTGAAATCACAACAAGTGTATATACCAAAGAAACAGACAGAAACAACTTATTACATTATAACAGCTTTCATCAACCTTCACTCAAACACCACCTGCCATTTTCACAAATCCTAAGAATAAAACGAATAGCATCAACAAACGAACTATATCTTAAACACAAACAAGAGACACTTCAGAAATTTAAGAAGAGAGGATATCCTGATCCCATTCTGGAATCTGCAGCCAATCGAGCAGACAAATTACAGCGTCAGCACTTGTTAAGATCAGCAACCAAAAGTGATGAAAAAAGATGTGTATTCGTGTCAAAATTTTCCACGAAAAGTACTAAAATCAAAAAAATCATTCGCAACCATTGGCCTTTACTTGCACTAGAAGAAGATTTCAAAGGAATTTTTTCTGCACCTCCAATTTTTGCTTATGAGAGAACTAAGAATCTCAAAGAACTATTAAATCAACCGACACAAGAAGCTGTGAAATACAATGGAACACTTCCTTGCCATAATTGCGGAAACTGCTCAGCGATTATTAAAGGGAACGTTATCAACCATCCAACCAAAGGCACTCCCATACAGTTGAAAGTAACTGGAACATGTAACACAGAGAACGTGATATATCTATTGCGATGCCCTTGTGGATTATCCTATGTGGGAAAAACTCAAAGGAAAATAAAAACCCGCATAATAGAACATAAAAGCAACATACGCTTGAAAAACACCAAATCCTCTGTGGCTACCCATTTCAACCAAGCAAACCACAATGTGAGCCAACTCAAATTTTGCATATTGGAGACTGTGAAAATCATTCCAGGAAGGGACATTGATAATCAGTTACTGAGGAGAGAAGCGTTTTGAATTAATTTTTTATGTACCACACAGCCAAAGGGGCTTAATGAAAGATTAGATCTGAATTGCTTTTTATAGACAATTATAATTTTTTTGGACACAATGATTTTTTGATATGTATAGGGATCCTCTAAAAGATAAATAGCGCACATTGTATTTGAACTGTGAAATTTTGACAATGTCGTTTCCTTTATATGTGTAAAAGTCTTCTAGTAATTGATATATACACCATTTGCCGTTGCTACACTATTATAACACCAGCCCGAAATATTAGGGAAGGTAAACACGACCGCTATTGCGGTCACGTGATCGGAACTAGGTCATAGAGGCGCACAGGGAAACAGGGCCAGAGCGACGCACGCCAGAGTAGCGAGGGGAGAGAGGCAACAAGACGCATCGGGTAAGAGGAGTGCTTCGAAATATAATACCTACAAGTGCGCTATGCATCTGTATTAAGACACGGTGAATTGAACCTTACACCGGATTATTTGTTTATTAATTTACAGAGTGCGAACGACCTTGGAAATGAAGGCTTGTGAGTAATTTAGGTATAAACAAGGGTAACCGGGTGGAGTTCCGATCACTAAAACAAGTTGTGGCACAGATATATAAGGGCTAAAAGCACTAGGTTACATGAGTGACGACATAAACGATCAGTTGAGCAGGGGCTATAAGGTACAGAGGAACGCACAGTGTTCAGTACTATAAAATATGTACAATGTGAAGATTGGATAATTTAAAACTGTTGGGTAAAATTAATTTAGGTACTTACTTCATGTATTATAATTTCAGATTAAATAAATCCCCTGAAGAAGAGCATTATGCTTGAAATGCATTGGGATGACAAGATGAACATGTAAATTCGTATGAATGAAATACAATCCTGAAATGAAAACTCGCTACAAAAGAATGTTTAAATAAACAGTATGATTTGATATTTACACAATTGGAGTAATCATGTTTAAAAAGTAAAAAGGAGTGCAAAGTAGGAGGGTGTCCTGTAGTCACAGAACACGCATGTCCTGATATATCACATACCCTAAATGCTCAGTAGGGTACCTACCTATGCACCGACGACACATGGAAAACTTGATCAACTTGAAATACAATTTTGAACAAGTGAGTGCAATACCAAACTTTGTTCATTCATTGAATGACCACATGGTCGAAAGTCACACAAAACAGTGCATAGTGCAATTTTGCGAAACGTCTGTATGCTATCCAACACAAATCAGGATGTGCGTTGGATAGTAAATCCTACCCTCACTATTTGCACCAGGTTTGCTTCACAAGCAACCACGAGGCAAAGGATTGGTAAACTTGGACGTTAGTGTCTGTAAGTATGAATGATTATAAGTGAGTAAACTTGTACCTTAGTGTCTGTAAGTATGCATGAGTTGAATAAGAATGAGTATAAGGGGATGTAAGAGAGTGTGAGGGACATGTTGGGGCCATGTGACATGCCTCAAGGGACATATGATGTCACTTCATGTGATGTCATTAAAATTAAAAGGTATGTAGTATCACTTTTGGTAGCCATGAACGTTTGGAGATTCGACACCCATAGTTAATAGTCAGATTTATAGCTGTAATAAACCTTATGTCCGTCTTTTTCGGACTCAGGTCCCTGCTTTTCCACCAGTACTTCCACTTCGCGTGACTTCAATTGGAAGTGTTGCTTTGTTGTTGGATAATTTAATTATTGACTAATATGATTTGTCAAAATTGTCAGGTCACTGAATGCTAACAACACCTGCAGCCCTTCTTGATTCATATCAACATGTATTAACATATTCTCGTAGAGAGAAACACTCAGGAATGTCCATGGCACTCAACCCGGTTTCCTAAAAGCGAGGGACTGATGTTCAGGCTCCAAGACCACAATCTGAATGCACGTTGAAAAAGCACAGGAATTCTAATGCATATATACTTTCACTGTAAACATGAATAGCTCGGAATTCTTTTATGTGGAAAAGAGCAATCTAGTTTATAAAAAAAAACTACAGTAGAAAAAGGAGAAGAGATGTAAGCCTTCTGCCTTGTTTTCGCACCATGTACTTGAACTTTACATTGTAAGACCTGACTGTTCCAGGGCCTCACTTAACATTTTTAAAATCGATATTCAATGTCAGTTTTGAGTGAAAGGCACTTCTAGTAATAGATATCAAGGATACAGTGCCTTTGACACGCAATAGAATTGGCCTTTCATAAATCAGGCTCCTATTGTATTTGTCTAATATAAGCTCCACTGATCCAATTTTATATCCCTGCATAATTGGTATTTCTTTGCAACAGACGAATAAACCTTAGGTTTTGTTTCTGAGAACTGTCGGTTTTAGGCCTGCAGGTGTTAATAAAGCACATTTTATGGAATGTGCAAAACAGCCTATTACTGTACTTGGCTACGTCATTCTCTATGATTATCAGGCGTATTTAGGCACCAATAAATTGTACTCACAAACGGAAAATAATGTATATGGTGGGGCAGTATTGTAAATATTCTATCATTATTTTATCACATGATTTGTATTCTTTCTATGTGGGAGTAATGTCATAAGCATGGCAGAATCTTTGGGGCAGGCCCCAGAAGTACATGTTCTCAAAATAAAAGACAACACAGTAATAATTATATTTCTTGATTAAGTACTCAAAGTAGAATTTTCAGAACTGGACAGTTTATCTGAAAGCTTAATTAGTAGGTAATAACTACCATTAAGAAAGCATTCTGTGGTTGCCATATGTCATGATCTGCTAGCCCTGCTTACCTGTTTATGCCGGAAAAGCTCAGAGATGCGTTCCTCCCCACTTCTATGGTGCTCAAGTCTTCTGCTCGAGAGAATATCAGTGGTACTGCCAGAATGTAAGTGCAGCTTAGTGTGAGGCTACCCAGCTACTACGCCTGAATAAGACAAAAGATGCAAGTGGGTTCATGATGAGTTACATTTCCCAGAGAGCCCTGGGACACTCTTTTTGGAACATTTCTTTAATTTTCATATAAATCCCTGTCAAACAGGACAACAGCATCGATATCTTAAATATGACTTTTCAAGCACAAACTGTAAAAAAAGAGGATTATAGAGTCATATTGCTTAAGTGATTCTTTTTCCCTTACAATTGAGCAGAGTATCTTGACCTAAGTCACTTCATTAGTTCAACATCTCCAGGAGTGGTGCAACTAAAATCCAATGAGTAGGCATATTGCTAAATATGTATGTATAGCATATAAAGAAAGAGTGTAAAGAAAGAAAATACATGTATGGAAGCTTCAAAGATCTTGTATATAGCCTAGACATTATGAACTCAGGGTATACATTCGCTTAAGGTCAACTGTTGAATTTATCTGACAGTTTCACCTTATAACTACTATGGTTTCACAGTAATCTCAGTAAAGAAGCAATTGAAAAGTGAAGGTACCTCATTGGGAATATAAAAATGAGTCTATTTTTTGTCAGCAGAACAGCAATGATTTTTTGTGGTGTTTGGTGTCACAGGCGATAGGTCTAGCCACACAAATGGGATGCCATTTTCATCAGGAGAATTTGAAATTCTGGGTAACGATATATATATCGGTCACCAGTAGGTAGTTATAGTTAGGACCTATTATGCATAGGAAATCCGCAACATTCTATTCCTAATAACTTTGGCGCCGCTTGATGAATTCGTCAAGTAGGGGTCGTAAAAAAAGGGTGGCCCCAAACCGTGTTTTCCCCATGCAATTTCCCATAGGACCTTTAGCCACAGCTACAGCCCGAACACTAAATTTGGAAAAGAGGTAGCTCTCAGTTCAGACGTGTGCCTTTTGCTTAAATGGTGTCAATCTGTTCAGTAGTTCCTGAGTAAATTACAGTTAAAGTCATTTATATATCTATGGGCGCTGTGGATCCGCGGAGTGTGCGAGGATTGTCATCGTACCATAAGCGCACCCTTCCAATCACGCGCTGAAGGCTAATCGGCTGTCAAGTGGTTGGCGACATTCAAAAACAGGAACTGTTGGCAGCCATTTTGTGCCTCGGTAGAAGCGAGGATGAGGTAGTCAGTGGAATATGTGTGCAAAACGTACAAAGGGACTAGGGTAGAAATAAATTTACCATCTAGACCGGCTTAGGGGTCCCAGAAGTACCCACAGGGCTCCCAATTTATTTATTTTTTAAACCCTTCAGGTGCAAAATTATTACATTTTATGGGGGCCCTTATAATTAACCCCGGGGGGGTAAATACTGGGGGCAAAATAATTACATTTTTTGGGGGGCCTTGAGGGGTCCCCCAGCCCTGGGGATCGTCCCCCCCCCGCCCTCCCCCCGGGGCTAAAAAGAGAAAAATGGTGGTGGGAGGAGTCCAATGTCCCCAAAGGCGCAGGGACCCCCACCCCCGGGGTTTTATGTATTGTGGGAGAGAGATTGCGTGGCGCACCTCTTGGAGCACTCGAGGGCCCCGTTACCCCCCGGGGTGACAAAAAAAATGCTTGGGGTGCTGCAAAGTCTCCAAAGCCTTGGGGACCACCACTCCCCGGGGCTTTATGTATTGTGGGAGGGCCGATTCCTACAGTGTCCCAGGGTGTCCATTCTGCCCTCCCATAGCAAGGAAATGTGTTCTGTCTTTCAAAATGTAAATGAGATTGCTTTTCCACATGGGGAGCTGCAAGTTAGTAGCTCCCTGTGTGGAAAAGCAATGCCGGCTCCCAAACGTGTAGAAGTTGTGCACCAAAGGCGCTGGAGTCGTGCACCCTACAGATTATGAGTAGTGCATCCAGCGCATGTACACTAGGGGCCCGCACTGAGCGCTGCTCTGGATACGCGACTTTTAATTTTACCATAAAAAAATAGCCTCTATCAGTAATTTTTAATATCCCCGGGGACCCTATGCCCCCGGGTCTTATAAAAAAAAATGTTAGGGACCATGGGGGGAGCCCAAGTTCTCGCTGGCTTCTTGCATCCTTTGGGAGCCGGTATTGCTTCTCCACATGGGGAGATACTAAGTTGCATATGGAAAAACAATCTGGTTTGGATTTTGAAAGTGAGAATAGATTTCACTGCTGTGTCTTTCAAAATCCAAAGTAAGTTTGATATGGGAGGGGTGGAGCCGCGAGACTCCCGCCCTCTCATAGCAAACAACAGTGTCCTGGGGGTAGGCACCCCGGGATACTGCAGGAGCCGGCCTTCGGGCATGGCAGTCCCCAGGGCCCTCGAGGGTTCCAGGCGGAGGCCCACGCAGTCTGCCTCCACAATACACAAAATCCAGGGGGTGGTGGTTCCCGGGGCACCAGGGGGGTCATTGAGGTCCCCACACTTCTAATTTTGCAGGGGGTGGGCTTGGAGCCCCTCACAACCATTTGTTTTATAGCCCCGGGGGGTGGCTCTCAGTCTTGTATAGGAAACAGCAATGTTGAGAAAATCTTCCGGTAAGATAACAAAGGATTTTGAAGTCCATTTTCAGTGTTTTTGTTGTACTTTACAGGCATTAAAGCGACAACAATTTTAACTCTGTCTTTGTACATATGCCACTAAGTATTGTAATGTCGACAATCTCGTCTTCCATTTAAATAGGCACAAAGTATTTATTGAAGCTCATTGTGAATCGTGAAACAACACTGTCTAATTGTGATCGATAAAGAAGTGAACGAATTGTGTACTTGTTTTGCTTGTAATGTATATAGGGGCAGGTTTACAAGTTCATTGCGATACTACTGCATTACTTTTAAGATGGGAGAAGTGACGCGAAAGTGGTGTAAGGGTGTTGTAAATCTGCTTTGGATTTTGAAAGAGGGAGCAGGGTGCATCTGTAGGTTAAGTGCAGGTTAGTGTAGGGGTAACAACTACTATTCTAAGTCCAGGGACTTGCATCTGTAGGGTATGAGCATGTTAGTGTAGGGTAACAATTACTATTCTAACTTCAGGAGGATGCATCTGTAGGGTATGTGTTGGATACTGTATGAGTAACAATTACTATTGCAAATCCAGGGGGTTGCATCTGTGGAGTATTTGTTGGATAGTGTATAAGTAACAATAACTATGAAAAAGAAAGGAGTTAAAGGAGAAGGATAGACACACTTTCACGGTGAACCTGGAAGAAGAGAAAGTGACGTAGATGATTTCCGACGTGTTTAGGCTTGAGAGCCTGGTTAATCATTAAATTGGGTCTGGCAAATAAGTGCGTACTTATTCTGCAAGAAGCCTTTCGAGGTCTTGCGAAAGCAAGTCATCTGTAATAATTGCCTCTCGCTGCGTGTACTTGCAAGGTTATCTGACTGGCTCGTATGTTAAAAACATAAACTTTCTACACCTCTTTTTCATTGGTTGTGAAGCATTGTAAGAAGACGTATTACCGACCAATCCCTTTCCTTGCGCAGATTTTGAAAAACATTTGATTGGCTGTTATGTGGTTAACTCTACCTTCCTGATCCTAATGTTGATTGGCATGTTTTTTCTATGTGACTTTACGATATCCTCACCATGTATGTAGCCCATTTTGTTACGCACTTTATTTTACAATGCGTTTCAATCACTTCTTGATAATATGCCCCAGTTGTGGTAGGGTGTTTTTAATTTAAACTGTCTACTGTGCTTACGAGTTTGTTGACGGTGAAGGTATTAAAAAATATGATTTTCTTTTCTATTCTATCATAATTGTGCTGACTTTTCTCCTTTAGCGTGGAGTACTTTGTCCTTTCATTAAATGTATAATTCATCAAACCATCCTTGAAAGAAAAATGCACAAGTTTTTAAAATATTTTTATTGAGTCTTTTATATTCATCACATGGGTGAAATGCAAAACATTTCTTTCACTCATTAGTATCACCCGTTGGACCATATTTGTTTTATTTTATTATAAGTACTCATTCCTTATGTTTACATTATATAAGTGTTGCCCCATCATTCTTTTTTTAAAAGCTTTATTCGGTGTATAAAACATCCATATAAGCATACATAAAACATAGGTTACATTTCTATTTCATACTGCATGTTGTACTAAACATCAGAGCCAAAAACGATTAAATAACAGGATGCAGTTATGATACAATATATACAGAAAGTGACTTGTGCTTATGGCATAAAATATGCTTAGTCAGTACAATTGTACATATGATCCTTCTTTAACCGGATTTTGGTGATGGCAAGAAGGTACAGTTTAGATTATCACGTTACGAATAGCAGCAAAGATCATTAAAATATTTAAAACATGTGCAAAGTGTGCTGGAATAACAAATCAAGAGTGAATAGTGAAAACAGTGCAAAGTTACATTTTCAAATAAAGTGCATGTTTCTTTAAAAAAGGGATTTCCCAGGTATATATTTTTACAGTATAATTGATTTCCTAACAGAAATACATTTTAGAATATAAGACGCAGTAAAAAACAGACATCAGGGTTTTCAAGCAGGGATAACAACCTATTCGCGTATCTGGTGGATCTAGCATTATATTTTAAAAATAGTGGTTTCAAATAAAATTTCCTTAGGAAGTGATAAAATTTACAGAACAATAAAAAATGGCAGGAACTTTGGGGCATATTATCAAGGGGGTTTATCTCCGCTTTTTTGGCTTTAAAAGCCAAGAAAGCGGAGATAAAATTATCTCCCTATTACCAAGCTGTCGCTAACACCAGTTAGCGACAGCTAATAGGAGATAGCGACCATCTTGGGCCCCGCTTTGCATGTCAGTGATATTTATCACTAATGACATGCAAAGTGGGCGTGCCAAGATGTTAGCGACTGGAAAGAGTCGCTAACATCGCTATCTCCTATTACCAACTTTTGGAGATATTCGCGCTAAGCGCGAATATCTCCAAAAGCTAACACCTGCCCTGAGCAGTTCTTAGCCATGTTATCCAATGGGAGGTGGATAACATGGCTAAGAGCATTTGCTCGATAATGCATGAATATCGCTGACTTTTCAGCGATATTCATGCATTGCGGCCGTTTTTTATCGCATTTGCGATAAACCTTAATAATAGCAAGGTTTATCTGCGATAAAAATCGCCGATTTGCGTCGATAATTTTTGTCTCTAAACAAGTTAGAGACAAAAATTATCTCTATTGGTTGGTAATATGCCCCTTTGTGTGGATATACTGTCACATGGGCATACCAAACTTGTATATCTCTTAATTTCTGGGAAGGCCACTAAGTGGTGCACAGTCCCTAACCGTAAGTGTATTAAAACAAATCGGTGGGAAGGCATGGTTACATCGTTCAGATATGCCTGGAAGCCTACTGTGAGGTTAAGATCTCTATAAAATGCAACCGTGGGCTGAAACCTGGTTAGGTTTCCCCTGTTAACGTTTTTATGAGTTAAAAACGCTTCTTATGAATCTTTTTTAGAGATAGAAGCTGCGCGCTCAGGGTCAATGAAAATATCGCATTTCAATAAAAGGTTGTACCAGGAACTAATGTATCTCAGCCAAGGAATGCGGGAGTTGTGGTCGAGCGCAATGCAATCTCTTATTATGCTTTGGGTAAAAGCTGTTTCTGGTTTAGCCCAAATGGAACGCCATAACATGAGCGGGCAAATACCCGCCAAGTCTGAAATCTGTTTTAAACCCACTTTCTGGTGTATTATTACTGTTGAGGCCGAAGGTAGGGTACACAGCAGTCGTTTAATAAATGCGTTTTCATCCTGCTGTAAAGACTGTTCAAAATGGTGGCCCCAAACTCCGGCCCCATAGAGTGCAGATGAAACACATTTGGCATTATATATGGTTAACATGTTTTTGATTCTTCTTGGGCCAACCTTTGCGGAAAAACAAAAGATACCATTCACATTCCTGCTCATTTTAAGGCGGATATTAGCGTATTCTTGTAACCACTTCCCATTTCCCGCAAAAGTTACCCCAAGATAACAGAAGAAATTCATAGATTGCGTTTTTGTTCCTTCTAGAAAAAAGGCTCTTCCCGGTTTGTTCACAGGTTTCCCACATGACATGACAAAGGTCTTCGTTTTATTGGTTAAAAGTTTCCTGCCTTTGATAAAAATAGTAAAGTTATCTATAAGACGTTGAAGACCAATCTGGGTGCGTGAAATTAAAACCGCATCATCTGCATATAATAAAATGGGCACAACCCTACCCTCAATGGAGGGGGCATCAGCAGGGATTTGTTTTAGTGTACTGTCCACATGAATAATAAACAGTGAGAATAAAAATGGCGCAAGTACGCATCCCTGACGGATGCCCCTTTTCACATTAAACAGGCTGGTACACTCTCCTGCGGGACCATAGCGCACTTTGCTGGATAACCTCTCGTACATCCTTGCTAAAAAATAAACAATTTTCTTGGGAGCACCGGTTTCCAGAAGTATCTGCCACAATACAGAGTGGTCCACCAAATCAAAAGCGCTACTTAGGTCCGCAAAACATAAAAATAATTTACCCCCTTTTGCCACAGTATATTTGTTTAGAAGAAGGTCCAAATTAACGCACTGTTCAAGTGTGCTGATGCCCTTTGTAAACCCATATTGGGCTGGTGATAGAATTTCTTTGTGCTCTGCCGATGTTTCTAAACTTTTCAGCATGACCCGACTCAATACTTTGAGTGAAGAGTCCAGCAGCGATATGGGACGGTAGTTGCTGGGCATCGATTTGGAACCTTTTTTAAAAAGAGGGATAATTAGTGATTGACCCCATGTAGTAGGAATTTGTCCGTCAACTGCTGCATTAAAAGTCACAGTTAAAATCGGTGCCCAAAGGTCCTTTTCACTTTTATATAGGTCAATGGGCACACCATCAGGCCCTGGTGCCTTCCCCCCTTTACTATCAGACAGCCCTTCATGGACTTAATCTATTTTTATTGATAGGGGTAATTTAGGCCAGGTAGAAGTTTTAGTTGCAATTATATCAACGTTATCTGGATTAAAAATAGAAGTAAAATGTTTGATCCAATTATCACTATTTATATGTGGGGTTAATTCAGGTCGGTTTTCACCTTTTAAGAAGGGACAGTTAACCGTCTCCCAGAACAGCTTACTGTTATTGGTTGCTGCCGTCAAACTAAAAGTGTCCCATGCCTCATGTTGCAATTCTTTTTTCCGAGCCTCAATGATATGTTTGTAGTTAAGGCGTAGCACTCTTATGTTATCTTTTATTCGGGGTTTTGTACCCTGTGCAAGCTTTAACGCATGCAAAGCATCAGTGCAACTTTTGTTAAACCAACCAGTATGTTCTTGTCTTCCAGCTTTATATTTTTTGGTAAGGATTTATTCAATGAATGCATTAATCCTCTGGAAGTTAGTAATCAAGGAGCCGGGGTCCACGCCCTCACCTAGGCAACAATCTATTTCTTTTTTGCAATGGGAAATAACTTCCTTTTGTATTTTGTTTGGGTCAATAGATGCCCATTTTAGTCTCATGCCGTTTGTAGGTAAAATATCGGCGATACAACTAGGGGTATTTACCTGTTTATTTCCCCAGCAGAGCAGGGCCATGGATTTACTATTGTGATCACTGACCACCTGTTCCGTGATCCATAAGTCCTTATAATCACTGTCAACAGATAATAGAATATGATCAATGGTTGTTGATGCACCCCACCCAGTGAAAGTTGGGCATATAATGTTATTTTTATTCCTGGTGCAGCTTAGGAGTTCGAGATCATATTTTGACAGCAAAGAATTTAGTGCTATGCCATATTCGCCATGAGGAAAATGCAGCAATCCTGCAATGTCTTTACGGCTATGGCCTTTGGTAAAGCCACATGTTTTGGTGTGGCCAAGTGGGCAGATTTGAACATTAAAATCTCCCATCCATAGGATGGTGGTTTGTCTATTTGGCATTTCCAGTGCCCTATCTAGTTCTTTCTCAATATCGTAAATAGCACTTCCTCTATTACCGCTAAAATTGTTATTATAAAAGTTGATAAGTAGAAGGTCATTACCCCTATTGAATTTAAGTCTCATCAGTTGACTGTTATTGTCTATAGTTACACTATTGATGATTTTACACTCAACTAGTTTATTGGTGACAAGTATCACAAGACCGCCCTTTGCCCTACCAAAGTTAGAGTCAACCGCTTTAACCCAATTAGACGTATACCCGTCAACGTAGACTGGTTATCTGTGCCAGGTTTCCTGCAGGCAAATTACGTCATAGTTGGATGCAATGAGATTATTCCTGTCAGGTTTACTCCACGGGATCCAGTCGCTGCAAATATGGTTCCACCTCCAAATGTCACCAACACCCTGAAGTGTAAACACAGGGTGTTCGAGCCATTAGGCGAGGGAGAAAAATAACATACTAAAATAAAAAAATGTGGGATGGGTAAAGGTAGGGCCAGCAGGGAAAGGACGCCTGTAACAAAAAACAAGACAGGCATCAGATAGGAGCTTACTCACATGACATGCTACTCTCATTTAGTCTCACTAATAAACCAAGAAAATAGGTAAGTACCTGAGCAGAAAGAAAACCCGACCTTGGATAGGAAATTACTACAGCCCTTCTGCCACAATCTGTGAGGAAGGCCTAAGGAACACATAGACATATAGTTAACGAAAACAGCCCTGTCATACCATACACACACACGTTGTACTGGGACACATAACCCACCACTCACAACATACCACAGATGAGCCAGAGGACGCAATGTACAAGGGGTGTCCAAGGTATCCAAAGTAAGGATGATTGTTCCAACACAAAGTAAGAGAGAGAGATACGGTAGTGTGTAGGAAGCAAAAACTACAACACTCCGCTCAATAAATAATGACCACACAGAATATGTTTGGATTATGCCAAACAGCAAAACGTAGTTGCGACCACCACAGAATTCTGCCAACAATATACCCAAAGGGTGACCGCACAATGAGAACTGGGGTAACCAGTAGTTACCTCACTACATGCCCAGTTCTTTTTGGTCCTTGTAAGTACCCAGATAATAACGGAGACGCGTAGTTATCCTCACTACAGCGCCCCGCTATCTAGTTCCAAAATACCATCAGGGTGTACGGCAACACGTGGTTTCGACCGCCACTGTGTTCCGCCACACCCAAACTAGCCAAGAGAAATAACAACAATAATGTTAGCTGTGAGCTACTGTCTCCGTTCTTCCCGCACTCACCGAATTTAGGAAAGTAAACAGCTGACCGCAAGGGCGGCCGGAGATACCAGAACGGCAATACCTGTTGGTGCTGAGGTCCGACAACATCAGATACTGAAATGCAGAAGTTCTCCTCACGGAGCCTTTGGGGATGGGGGGCCAAAACAGGAGACTCGAAGGCGGGCGCGCAGAGCAGCCGCTCTCACGCCAAGCGCAACACAGATCCAGAATAACGCGCACCCGGATGCGCGTTTGCTTCGAAGATGTACTTCCTGCGGGACCCCGCCTGCTCATGGGAAATGTAGTTCCTGAGCTTGGCAGGCGCGATCTCGCTGCGAATTCTGACAGTTCCAATGTGGAGTATTTAATTTGCTGTTTAAACCTGCTATATTCCAACTCATGAAGGTGTAACCTTCATGAGTGATAACCATATTATCTTTGTGTTGGTCCACTATATTCGGTGTGACAGGTAATTGTCCTGTAAGAATGTCCTCATTATATGTGGGTCCTGCTAAAGTAGTAACAAAAAGAGATTGGTTTGCTGTTGCCCCCACTGTATTTGGTGTTAATAAACAATTTCCTGATGTTACAGTAATACCCAAGTGAGGTATATTGCCATCCTGGGTGACTTTCGGTTGGATCTGTGCCATGCTAATGTTGGCTACCATTTTACTGCCTGTTGTGGCACTCCCTTCAGTTTGATTTAGTGTTAATATTGATTGATCTGGAGACGTAAGTCAATCGTTATCTTCCAAAGAACTCAATATCTGATATCTGTTAGATGTGAGAACAATTGGGTGTGGGAGTAAAGGTGGTAGTGGAAAAAAGGTTTGATGCCTAATGTTAGGGTTACAGGTAATACCGCCTTGATCAGTGTTCCCCATTCGGTGTCTGTAAAAGTAGCCGAGTGGTAATAGTGTCATATTGTATACCCATTGGGATGGTGGTGGGGTGTTTACCAATACATCTCTTGCCCAGGCTGGAGATTTGAAATAAATTATGATGCAGTCTCCCTCAAATTTTTTCCTCAGGGGACCTATCCAACCCACCTGTTGCACTAAGAGTATCTGGTTTGCTGCCATTAGTGGGAAGCCACAATTATCCGACATCCAGCGGGTTGTTTTATTTTTTAGTGCTACGTGGTCTTCCCTCTGATCTTTTTTTAGTTCGGGCACATTCACCAAAACGGCCACGTACGGTCCACACTCAGGAGGTAAATTAATAAAAGGGGGCACTGCAGATGTGGTTTTTAAGTTGCCAATCACCTCTGGCACTGGTGCTGGAGGGTTTCTACTATCGGATGCCGTAGTATCCCGTTTGTCTTTTTCACATTGAGTTTTAGTAGTATGTGTATTTATTGGCTGTCGAAGGGTTTCTATCACAGCTCCCGTATGGGTTTGGTTACCATTAAGAGTTTTCCCATTTTGTTCTTTATTTATACTATTTGCAGGGGTGTTGACTCTCTCAGGGATGTTCGGTATATCCATACCCAAACTTTTCTTTCCTAATGCCTTGTTGCATTTTTTTAATTTTGTATGTATTTTCTCTAGACACCCACTAAGTTTGTGCACTTCTTTAGCTACACAGCTTCTTTCATGCAGCGGCCTTAACAATAATACCAGTTTATCAAAAATGGCTTCTATGTTAAAGCTTCTCGGGATGTTATGCTGCTCCATTTCCTTATTTGTTTTAGCTACACTCCCTCGTGTAAAGTGTTTTTTGTCCCTCTTTACCTTCGGAGCTCCCTGTCCAGGAGCCTTGTTCCTTGTAATTACATCCTTTGGCGATTCTATAGGGGATGTAATGGGTGGCGTAGCTAATATGGATAGTGAGGGTGTTTTGGAGATACGTGAATGGTCTGGGCAGACCTCGGTTACGTTATCTACTTGGGTGGTTTCATCTCCCACTAGGAGTAGTGACACTGCGATTGGTATATCTTCTGTATACCTAAAAAGGAATCTTCCCTTGAATTCCCTCCAAACGCAACATTTGAACTCATGGATATCCATCTCTCCGTGCGGTCAATTTTCTTTGACAGATCACTGACTGCTTTGACTAAATATGTATCCAAAGTATTACATGCACTCTCTACCAAATTCTTATTTCCCCGCTTTCTGGCCATTATCAATCAGCCAGTGGGGTACAAGAAGGAGAAGATGTACGGTAGTTTAAAACAATTTGCTTATATATTTAACTGCATGGAAGGGCTCATAACAAGTCACAAAAGTACCTTAAGATTTTATGTCCCTTCCGACACGTTAGAAGGGTGGCCCAGCCCAGTCTCTGCCAGCCTCTGATGGCCACAGACCGCCCGCCCTTTGCCCAGGCTTAGCCCTGCGGCTGCCCGCGCGCGTCCCGTGATGCGTGAGGGCGGGAGCGCTTTGAGGGCTGGTGCCGGCGTGCATCTGACGTTGCTCCCCTGGGGCTGCTGGGAGTTGTAGGCGGTTGCTAGATACAACCGTGAAGCTGTTCCCCTCACAGCACTGCGATACCAGAGATGCCACTCCCCTCGCGGCGCGATCTGCAAGTCGGGAAGCCGTTCTCCTGGACCCAGTCTTTAGTAACTTAGACAACCTCACTTCAGGAGACCCCATCCCCCTTCCTTGGTTCGATCATTTCCTAGTCCCTTTATTTTGGGTAACAAAGACTGCCAGGGGAGCTCAACTCCCCAATGCAGTGTGGGACCGGAAATGGTGCAGGCTGCCTCTGGAGGAATGGAAATCATCCCTTGAGGCCGCAAAGCCATGGAAGGGAACTGATATTTAGGAGGCAAATTACAATTTTAACAGGTGGATCCAGGAAACACTTGATAGGACCCTCCCCAAAGTTCTTGTCCAAAAACAAAATAGGAAAAATGCGGCCCCTTGGTTTGGCCCCCAACTGAGAGCCTTAAAACAAGCTTGCCGCAAGTTGGAAAGGTTATGGACACAGGACCCTTCGCAAGACACAAAGGACACCTATAGGAAGGCTACTAGGAGTTATAAAGCCGAGATCAAAATGGCTCAGGCACATTTCTATCAGACCAAAATTAGCTTTGCAGCTAATTCTCCTAAGGAGATCTTCCGAATAGTGAAGTCCCTTATCACCCCTACTCAAACACCTCCTTCAAAGGAAGGGGCTCTTGAACGCTGTAACCTATTGGCGGTGTTCTTTCAGGAAAAAATACAGGCCATCTATACTACCTTTTCTTCCAATCAGTCTGAACAGGGGGACTGTGATGTCGTAAATCCAGCTCACGTTCCGGTGATTGACCAATTTCGCCCTCTGGACACAGAAACGCTTGGTCGGGTAATCAGCAAAGTCTCCTCAGGCTCCCCGCTTGACTCTGCTCCGCCCCAACATCTTAGGGCGGTCATGGAATCTGTTCACTCCGTCATCATAGAGGTCCTAAATTCTTCCATCTCAACATGCGCGGTTTCCCTTATGTGGAAGTGCGCAAAGGTCAAAGCACTACTTAAAAAACCCAGCCTGGATCCATCCATACTTGCGAATTACCGTCCTATCTCGCTACTGCATGGTCTAGTAAACTATTGGAGAAGCACATAAATAACATCCTGGTTGACCATTTAGAATCCAACAGATTGCTGGATGATACACAGACCGGATTCCGTCCAAATCATGGGACGGAGACCGCGCTGTTGTCCGTAACCGAAGAGGCAAGGAGGCTGGTGGATAAAGGGGGAAGGGCCGCCATTATTCTCCTGGACCTTAGTGCAGCGTTCGACACGGTCAATCATACCATCTTGATCAACCGACTTGAGAGTGTCGGGGTATCGGACGCTGCACTGGTCTGGTTCACCTCCTTTCTCAGCAACCGCCGCTTCCAAGTCTTTGAGGGAGATGTGGCCTCCTCTAGTCTGTCCCTGGAGCGTGGGGTACCGCAAGGCTCGGCCTTAAGTCCGACGCTCTTCAATGTGTACATGAGTCCACTGGCAAGAGTCATCCACCCATTTGGCTTCAAGATCGTCAGCTATGCAGACGACACCCAGATAGTGGTATCCTTGTGCCACGACAAGGGATCGTCTTGCATGCTGGCTCCCTGCTTGGAAGCAGTAGCCAGGTGGATGGAGGGCTCCTACCTCCACCTTAACGGAGACAAGACGGAGATTATGCTACTGGGCAATGTTTCCCCCTCAATCTCCGTCCCTATGTGGCCCTCATGTTTAGGCCCCGCTCCGTCACCAAAGCCGCACATAAAGAGCATAGGGATGTGGCTGGATGACGCCCTCAATTTCGGACACCAAGCCATGGTCCTATCATCAACCTGTTATGGGTTGTTAAGGATGCTACGTAAAATCCTCCCTCTACTCCCGTTTGAAGCACAAAGAATAATGGTCCAGGCCGTGATACTATCTCAGCTGGACTATGGAAACATGCTGTACCTAGGAGCTCCATTGCCTACTATAAATAAATTGCAGGTGGTCCAGAATAGTGCAGCAAGGATGCTTCTGCAGATTCCCAGGAGACAATCTGCAAGGCCAGCCCTTCGACAGCTTCACTGGCTACCTATGGCCGCCAGGATACAGTTCAAGGCGATATGCATAACCCATAAAGCCTGGTGGAAAACGGGCCCTGCCATTCTCCACTCCCTGCTATCACCCTATTTACCACCAAGACCCCTCCGCTCTAGCACCCAACACCTGGCCTCCATTAAGAAGAACAAGAAGGCAAGATGGGGAGGGCGTTCTTTTTCATGTACGGCGGCCAGATAGTGGAATTCTCTTCCTCAGTCTCTACGTGAGAATCACAATGTGACGACCTTCCGTAAGCTCCTGAAAACACACCTATTTGGACGGTCTTCTTAGTTGAGAATTCTGTCTGTGCCGGTTTTCTGTTCTTCAAAGCGCTACGAGGCCTCCGGGTAGTCAGGCGCTATAGAAATACTCTTTTATTCATTCATTCATTCATTCCCCTCATGGCACAACACGGTAGGACTTTTTACAGCCGTTCCCCTCACGGCGTTGTAACAATCTGCAAGCGCGTCCCGCAATGCGTGGGGGCGGGAGCGCTTTGAGGGCTGAAGCCAGCGCGCGTCTGATGTTGCTTCCCTTGTGCTGCTGGGAGTTGTAGGCAGTTGCTAGATACAACCACAAAGCCGTTTCCCTCACGGCGCTGCAATACCAGAGATGCCGCTCCCATCGCGGCGCAATCCGCAAGTCGGGAAGCCGTTCCCCTCACGGCACAACACAGTAGGACTTTTTACAGCTGTTCCCCTCACGGTGCTGCGATACCAGAGGTGCCGCTTTCCTCGCGGCGCGATCTGCAAGTCGGGAAGCCGTTCCCCTCACGGCACAACACGGTAGGACTTTTTAAAGCCGTTCCCCTCATGGTGACGTAACAATCTGCAAGCGCGTCTTTAAATGTTTGGGCTTTTTTTAATTTCAGATAAAGTAGAATACAAGTGCTACGACAACCACTCCTCACTACTTCATCTTTCTTTTTTTATGTACATTTCATTTCAATATTACATTTAACAATCATTTTTAAAAATTGAAAGAATAATTAATATTTGAAACCACAATTATATTATTTTTTCCCAAAAAGTGCTTTGCGAAGATAATCCTCTTGTTCTTCACGAGTGAAAATTGGTGAAAGCACTACTCAATATAAATACTTTTAGCCCATTTTCACTCTAGAAGATAAAGAGTATTCTCTTTTATTCCAAAGTATTTTGTTTTTTTGTCGATAGTTTATTTATACTACATTTTTTAATCATTAAGAAATACTTGCATACTAAAAAAAATATTATTTATTATGTTTTGAAATCCTTTGTTGAAAGTCATCCAACTCCAGTTGAAGCATCATAAAGTTATATATAAATTAAAATACACATTAACAATATGATCCCTCTGTGGAAATGAAAGATAAATTCAAGATGATGGCATTGCTCCTAATTATTACTTTGCACGTAGTAATTCCTTAATTAACTTATATTTCTTGTAAGGTTCTTTCGTCAACTTGTTATTATATTCCATTTAAACTTAATCATAACACATTCTATAACCATTTACATTTTTTAGCTTTCTTTTTAAAAAATATCAAACAGATACCCATTCAGATAATTTACCTCTCTTCAATATCCTTTCCTTCCTTCGTCGAAATTCATCCAACTCCTGTGGAAGGAAGATAATGTTTAATGTATTTTTAAATGTACAATATGTTCCCTCTGAGGAAATGAAAGATATTCTCAAGATGCTTCTTCCTCCCCAAATTATCAATCAATCAATCAATCAAGACATTTGTTAAGTGCGCTACATACCCGTGTGGGTCTCAAGGTGCTGGGGGGTGGTGGTGCTGCTACTGATCGTAGAGCCAAGTTTTGAGAAGATGTCTGAAGGCCAGGAGATCTTGGGTCTGCCATAGGTTGGTGGGGAGGGTGTTGGTGGGAGAAGGATCTGCCGCCAGCGGTTGTTCTTTGGATGCACGGCACTCTGGCGAGGGGGAGGTCGGCAGAACGGAGCTTGCTGGTAGGGGCGTAGAAGCGGAGCCGTTTGTTGAGGTACGCTGGGCCGGCGTTGTGGAGGGCCTTGTGTGCATGGATGAGGAGTTTGAAGGTTATCCTCTTGTTAACAGGGAGCCAGTGTAGGTCTCTGAGGTGCGGTGTGATGTGGCTGCAGCGGAGGATGTCGAGGATCAGTTGTGCCGAAGCATTCTGGATGCGCTGCAGCCATCTCCGGATCTTGTGTGATGTTTCTGCATAGAGGGTATTTCCGTAGTCCAGCCTGCTGGTGACGAGGGCCTGGGTTACAGTTCTTCTTGTTTCGGTGGGGATCCACTTGAAGATCCTGTGGAGCATTCATAGGGTGTTGAAGCAGGATGAGGATATGACGTTGTCCTGTTTAGTCATGGAGAGGGTGGAGTCAAGGATGACCGTGGTTAGTGGGTGTCAGGGCTGTTCCCAGTGAAGTCGGCCACCAGGAGTCATCCCATGCTGAGGGGTTGGAGCCAAATCATTACCTTGCTCCTAGTTTCTTCGCCCGTATTGATTCTCTGAAACAAAACTAAATATCCCATGGGTGTGGTTGATATACTTTTTGGTTACTTAACACTCTATGGGATCAATGTATTGCTCCTCCCACTTTTAAGTCACGTTTTTCAGTTGATAGGTGTTCTCATTTCCCCTGTTTTAGTGCGTCACGTGTTTATGTAAATGTGCCTCTTACCATACTTTTTAACTTTTGTATAATTTCTAAAACGCTTTATTTAAATTCGTTTTTCTTATTAAACCATTTCTATAGGTTACTTTTTTTAATACCAGTATTAACATTCATTCCCCTTTTTTTTAAATTCTCATTCTAGTAACTTTCCTTTTTTTGTAAAATTATTTTTATTATTCTTCATTACCCTAAACCCCTATTTTCCCTGCATCCCGTGCCAGAGATACTCTCTATTAAACTTTGAGTATTCTAATTTATATCCGCCTATTAATTTATTTAGTTCTATTACTCCGAGTTTTAATACATTTATTTATCTAATATTTTTAATCTTTCTTTATACACTGAAAGGGATACTGCTATTTGTCTAGAATCACACCATGAATATCAGTGTCCATTTGGCAAAATTAAGAGAGATTGATTTGGTTGGTTGACGTGTTTGCAGTTACATAAGTACATATACTCTTGCAGTAAGCCAGGCTTTAGGGTATGCAGTGCTTCAAACTACTATGCATTATGCATGTAGTGGTGTAACCACCTTCACACTTGTGCTCCAGGCCTACAATTCCCCGGTCACTATCGTTATACTCCAGCAAACACAGTGTGACTGCTGTTGCAATTTCAAAATGAGTCTTTCAGTACCATGTAGTAATGTAAATGTAAATGTATTTCGATTTATATAGCGCACAAATCACCCAGGGGTCTCAAGGCGCTTGCTAAGGGAACCCGTCCTGGCATTCCCCTGTGAGATACCCCGGCAGGGTATTCACAAGGTGAAAGCCAGGCATCCCACTGCGAGGGGCCGTAGTGGAGATTAAGCAAGCTATTGCCCAGAGTCGCAGAGTGTGACCCCGTGAGTCGAGTAGGCACCGGAGCGAGAATTGTCGAGTCCGTGGAATTTTTTGAGCCCGAGACCCGCCGAGGCGGGGAATCGAACCCTGGTCCACGGCTGATCTCAGCTTCCGGGTCTGCCGCCTCTAACCACTGAGCCACGCTTCTGCAATTCATTCACTAAAGTAAAAGTCAACCAATTAAGAATTCACCCAGTGTCTTTACTTATATTAATGTAATCATTCAGTCAGTAAGCATGCACTCATGCAGTGAGCCAGGCTTTAGGGAATGGAGTGATTCAAAGTGCTATGTATTATGCATGTAGTGGTGTAATAACCTTCACATTTGTGCTTCAGGACTACAATTCCCCACTCATTGTACATACATGGGGTCTCCAACTAGTAGCTCGGCAGCTACTGGTAGCTCACCAGCACCCTGAAAGTAGCTTCCAGAGGTGAAGCCAAAAAAAGCCAATCTCAGAGATTCTGCGTATATTAAAGAAGGTAGAACGGCCCATTTCACTACCCTTAGTTACAGACAGCCAAACTAATGGCAGAGGCTGTTGATAACACTCAAACACAAACTGTGGTGATGAATCAATGAATCAATTAGGGATGTATAGAGCGCAGTACTCACCAGTGAGGGTTTCCAGGTGCTGGGGGAGTATGTAGGGGGAATTTGTTCAGCTTAGGTAATTCGAAAAGCCAGGTCTTAATGCTGTTCCTGAATGCTTTCAGTGTGGGAGTTCATCTGATGCTGAGGGGGAGTTCATTCCAGGTCTTGGCCATGATGTAGAAGAAGGGTGTGCCTCCTGTCTGGTTCTGTGGATACAGAGGATTTCGGCCAAGGCCTGGTCAGCGGAGTGAGATTTCTTTTGGGAGTGTAGAAGGAGATTGAGGTATTGGAGTCTGATGTTGTGGAGGGCTTTATAGGTGTGTGGGAGCAGTTTGAAGGTCACTCTTTTTTCGACGGGGAGCAAGTGGAGTGCTCGTTTATGCTGGGTAATGTGGTCTTGTCGTGGTGTGCTGAGGAAGAGTCTGGCTGCAGTGTTCTGGACAGTCTGAAGTTTATGGAGTAGAGATTTGTTGATTCCGGCATTGAGGGTGTTGCCGTAGTCCAGCCTGCTGGTGATGAGTGCTTGAGGGATGGTCTTCCTTGATTCAGGGGGTGGGTCTATTTGAAGGTCTTGCTGAGTATGTGGTGGGTATTGAAGCATGTGGAAGCTGCAGCATTGGCCTATGGGTGTGTCACATGAAACATGTTTATCCACTTTAAATCTAAGTTGGGGAGACTTACTGCTGTGGTAATACCATTTGTGGCACACTGCATGTGATGATTTGAATTTTACTTGATTAGAAGCATTTAATATTGATAAACGTTTTCCTAGTATTCTGCTGATAACTTCACCTGGAATTTTTGGGTGGTTACTACTGATATTTGTGCTTAGGGTGGTCATAGTGTAATGTTAATACATACCCCCAGCACAACCCCTACACTTCACAAACACCACTATACTACCCTAAACCCTAAAACACTACCCCTAGCATGAACTTCTGTACTACATAAACACCACTGCTTTAAACCCTAAAACACAACCCCCTACAGTAGACGAACACCACTGCACTATCCTAAACCTTAAAACACTACCCTCAGCACAACCCCCTACACTACACAAACAGCAGTGTACTACCCTAAACGCTAAATCTACCACCAACACAAACCCCTACTCTACACAAAGACCAATGCACTACCTAGGAGAATTGTTTTCACTTCTGTTCATTTTTTTCTCTTTCAATATATGCTACAATGCACAGCATACTTTGTAGGAAAAAATGCCTTCACTGATTGTTTTTGTGCAGGAAGGTGTGTCTTCCTGCACAAAAACAAACTCCACATGACACAGATAGTCTTGCACCATGGTGCAAGGGTGCCTGTATCACCACATGCCTTCAGTTTAAGCAGCAGTGCAGAGGGAAGGACAGACTTCCAACATATTTATGTACATATGTTGCATCTCTGTGCTTCGGAAGTAGCTCAGCTCGCTGTAGCTAAAGAGCTTACAGTGTCATGCTACAGCACTTCCTTATAGTTCTGCAGTTAGACATTCACCATATATGACAAATGCATTCTTTAGTCAATTATGCAGAATGTATACATTTATGTAAACTTTCACACACTAGCATATACATATAGCTCTTTCTTTTCTTTTTTTTTTCTTTTTTTGGTTGTTTTAAAAAGAAAAAAAAAGTCAATAGGACAAACAAAACCATGAACTTTGAGGGAGTAAAAAACAAACTATCATTGATGGTTATCAATTGCTCTGCAAACTAGGTCTACTGATTGCTACCCATAACAAATGAAAAGATTGCACTTCATGCACTGCATTCTGACTTTCACGAATTGGGGACGTATTTCTGGTGGTGATGTTGAAGGTGATGCTGCAGAGGTACTTGGAATTGGCGGTGGTGGAGGTATATTTTGGCGCAGTCTTCTACATTCTTCATGAGCATACTTGACAGGATGCATGGATTGGAGGTGCTTACGCATTCTAGCAGTGCCACAGGAGTATTTCTTGTTTGGATCTTCCCTGTACATTACTGCCTGGCAAATCTTGCATGTTACTTTGGTGGCATTACATTTCTTTTGCCCCTCTGGAAAAGTAAAACATTTCCATAAGATGGATGTGTATCTTTTAAGAGGTTGAGGTTCTGGTAGGCATTGTTCAGTAACAAAATCATCAGAATCAGATGATTGTTGCAGTTTTGTAGCCATTTTTGAAAAAAAGTTCAGGTTTCCAATGAACAAAAAGTGATGTTCTTTTCAGGATAGGTCTTCTCGTAAGGAAGGTCTAAGAAGAGTAATTGAAATGGGTGGGGTTCTTCAATAGTTAGAACAGTAAGTGTTGGAAAACCAATGAAATCTCTCTTTTCTGGTCACATGGGATCCGCGCTAGCGTGATTTTTATATTTTTTTTCCCCTTAATATTTATATTAAATATATATATATATATATATATATCTTCTTTTATATCGGAAAATTTTGCGGAAGTCGTGCGCCCACCGCGTTGAACACGTACATGACATCATGCGTAAACGCGCGTGCGCGGTGTGGCATGATACGCATATGTTGCGTATGCGCTTGAAGTCACGTATGGGTCGCATAGCAATCGCGCATGAAAATATACACCCATCGCACAACCTACGTGCATCCTACAGAACAATTGTAAAATGGCATCTATGTTCTGCGCAGCAATCAAGAGAGGTGCGCTTTGAAAAAGAAAACACAAAATATTATAAAAATATTTTAAAATGTATCTATATTACATTTTTTAAAAATATATATATTAAAAATGTGTAATGAAATCTAAAAAATAGGATATCTAAAAATAAACATATTTAAAACAAATTTGTAAATCAGTATCAAAGAAATAAATATAACAATTAATGGAATAAAAAATTGGTATTAAATAAATCTTTCAAAATCACTGAAAAAAAACCTTTGGTTTCAGGCATGTTAGACTTTGCAATTATCTTTTAAAAAAACATTGAAATTCAATGGAAAAAACATAGGTTTCAAGCAGGTTATAGTTAGGAATCATCATTTAAAAAACCTTAGAAATTTACTGAAAAAAACATAGGTTTTAGGGGTGTTATAGGTAGCTGGCAATTTCACTCATACAAAACCATTGAAATTCCTCTGTTATAGTTAGTTGTACTAACTGTAACTCTTGCGCCCACAATCCACTGGTGATGATGTCACATATTACATCATTCATGACATGGTCAGTGACATCACTGATGACATCTCAAATGACATCACTGATGACATCATCCAGTGAATGTGGTTTGCTTTGTTATTTAAATATGTATTATATATATAGCAATTTGCATTGAAGAATGAGTGGATATATAAATATAAATATCTGGATGGAGGATTTAGTAGGAGTGTGATTGACTGTTTACTTTACTAATTTAGTGTCTCTCTTAATATATTGAATAGTGATTAAACTGTGTGAACATCTGTATCACTTTGTCAGTTGTTGTAAAAACTACTTCTCCAGTTGGTTACTAGCTATTTAAAAGTCTATATTAGTTATTGATTAGTTAACTGAGTATTTGTATGGGAGAGTGAATGTGTATGTGGTTTGGTGGGAGGTGTGTGACTGCCCAAAGATGTGTGAATAGTTGAAATAGTAGGTATATGACGTTAAGACTACATGTTATAACAGTTGTTTGGGTGAGTGAATATCTTTATGGGAGTGGTGATGAGCAAATATCTCTCTTAATGCTACATGTCCAACAAAGTAGAAAAATAAAAGGCAATGTATGTGTCAGTTGTTGTTTATAAATAAGTATACGTAAGACTCAGTGTTTGTATGCGTGACTGTATAGATAACTGTATACTTGTAATAGTGATTTTATAACACACTAATTATAATTTACTATCTATATGAAAAGATAAAGTGGTGTTTGTATAAGTGTATAGCTAAGTAAATGTAAGTATGATCCATTGTTTGCATAAGTGAATAGGATGACATTATAAGTCGATAGGATGTGTGCTGGTGTGTAATGTCGATATAGGTGTATAAGTATATTTGATAGTGTTCTATTGATCATTGACTGCATTTATGAGTGAATCTGTAGGTAAGTGATTAGATATGTGTATAGATCTAGGAATCACTGTGTGGGTTTTTAGAAACTTGTATCGGTGTGTCAATGGATTTAAATATGGTACTCTGTATTTTACAGTGAGTGACGAAAGGGTATACTAGTGCATGATGAGGTGTATCGTCACGTGGATGATGTCATCAGTTATGTCATTTCAGATGTCATCAGTGATGTCACTGACCATGTCATGAATGATATAATATGTGACATCATCAGCAGTGGATTGCGGGTGCGCGGTATATAGTTAGTACAACTAACTATATCGGAGGAATTTCAATTGTTTGGAAGGGTGACATGTCCAGCTAAATATAACAGCTATCTACAGTTTTTTCAGTGAATTTCTAAGGTTTTTTAAATGCTAATTCCTAACTATATCAGGCCTGAAACCTATGGTTTTTTCAGTGAATTTCAAAGGTTTTTTAAATGCTAATTCCTAACTATATCAGGCCTGAAACCTATGGTTTTTTCAGTGAATTTGCAAGGTTTTTTAAATGCTAATTCCTAACTATAACGTGGCTGAAACCTATGGTTTTTTCAGTGAATTTCAAAGGTTTTTTAAATGGTAATTCCTAACTATAATGTGGCTGAAACCTATGGTTTGTTCAGTGAATTTCAATGGTTTTGTAAATGATAATCTTTAAATGTATTATTTGTTATATTTTTTATACTGATTAACTACATTATTCTAAATTATTTATTTTTAGATATTTTATTTTTTAAATTACATTACATATTTTTAATATAAATTGAAAAAAAAATGTTTTTACACCTCTCTGCAACGCAGCCCCCTTGCGCATTTGCAGAGGGGGAACTAATTCCCCCTACTTACTGGGGGGTCCCTGGGGGCCAACTAGCCCACCAGGAACCTCCAGTATGCACCAGGGGGCTGCATTGCATAGAGGTATAATGAGGCCATACCCTTTTTTACACCTCTCTGCAGCGCAGCTCCCAGGCACGTTTGCAGAGGGGGAACTAATTCCCCTTGCATACTAGGGGTCCCTGTGGGCCAACTAGCCCACCTGGAACCTCCAGTATGCGCCAGGGGGCTGCATTGCAGAGAGGTGTAATGAGGCTATGCCCCTTTTTACACCTCTCTCCAACGCAGCCCCCTGGTGCTTTTGCAAAGGGGGAACTAATTCCCCTTAAATACTGGGGGTCCCTGTGGGCCAACTAGCCCACCTGGAACCTCCAGTATGCGCCAGGGGGCTGCATTGCAGAGAGGTGTAATGAGGTTATGCCCCTTTTTACACCTCTCTGCAATGCAGCCCCCTGGCACGTTTGCAGAGGGGGAACTAATTCCCCTTGCATACTGGGGGTCCCTGGGGGCCAACTAGCCCACCAGGAACCTCCAGTATTCCCCAGGGGGCTGCATTGCAGAGCGGTATAATGAGGCCACACCCTTTTTTACACCTCTCTGCAGCGCAGACCCCGGGCGTGTTTGCAGAGGGGGAACTAATTCCCCTTGCATACTAGGGGTCCATGGGGGCCAACTAGCCCACCTGGAACCTCGAGTATACGCCAGGGGGCTGCATTGCAGAGAGGTGTAATGAGGCTATGCCACTTTTTACACCTCTCTGTAACGCAGCCCCCTGGTGCGTTTGCAGGGGGGAACTAAATCCCCTTGCATACTGGGGGTCCCTGGGGGCCAACTAGCCCACCAGGAACCTCCAGTATTCCCCAGGGGGCTGCATTGCAGAGCGGTATAATGAGGCCACACCCTTTTTTACACCTCTCTGCAGCGCAGACCCCGGGCGTATACCAAACCCCCAGGGGAGTGGTAATGGAGTGTATTTCCATAGCACTAACCAAAACATTTTTTGAATATTAAGGCACTCTATATCTGCAACGTCATGGAACCAGTAAGGGGAGCACTTTCGCGCCGAGTCTGGCGGGGTTGTATGTGCACCATCTGGAGTCCACCATGATCCTACATCCTAGCAACCCTTTCAGGGGAAAGATCCACACCTGGCGACGTTACATAGATGATATCTTGGTCATCTGGGAGGGGGACGGCCAATCAATTACAGATTTCATGACTTGGCTGAACACACAAAACATTTTTCTTAAATTCACCCACCAAATGTCCAGTGAGTCAATGGTGTTCTTGGATCTGAACATCTACCATGAGGCGGGGTTTCTCAAAACAGAGACTCATTTCAAACCAACGGCGAGGAACTGTCTTCTCAGGTTCGACAGTTTCCATCCACGTCACCTAAGAGAAAATCTACCATATGGACAGTTCCTGCGTCTACGCCGCAACTGTAGCGTCGTAGCCAAGTACAAATTCCAAGCCCAAGACCTGAGTGAGAAACTGAAACAGAGACGATATCCTGACAAAGTCATTAAGAGTGCAATGAAAAGGGCACGTAATAATAACCGGGAGGCTCTCCTTGAAGATAGGACTCCCAGAGAAAACACAGCTAACAGAACAGTCTGTGTTACAACATATAGTTCAGTCTCTAACCAAGTCTCCAAACTGGTGAATAAACACTAGCGTATTCTGACGAGTGGCACCTTAGATTTGGAAAAACCTCTGTTTGCCCATAGGAGGGGCAAGAATCTTAAAGACATTCTTGTGCACACGAGACCCCCAGCCCCAGTGATCCAGCAACCCAGGTTACAAGGGCTACGTGGACACCATCCATCAATCAATCAATCAATCACGGCATTTATAAAGCGCACTACTCACCCAAAGGGTCTCAAGGCACTAGGGAGGGGGGGTCCGCTACTGCTCGAACAGCCAGGTCTTGAGTTGCTTCCTGAAGGCGAGGTGGTCCTGGGTCCGGCGGAGGTGGGTCGGGAGGGAGTTCCATGTCTTGGCGGCGAGGTAGGAGAAGGACCGTCCTCCTGTGGTGGCTCTTCGGATGAGGGGGACAGCGGCGAGGGCGTGGCCGGTCGATCGAAGCTGGCGTTTGGGAGCGTAGAAGTTGAGGCGGCTGTTGAGGTATCCCGGGCCTTGGTTGTGTAGGGCTTTGTGTGCGTGGGTGAGGAGTCGGAAGGTGATTCTCTTGTTGACCGGGAGCCAGTGCAGGTCTCTCAGGTGTCCGGAGATGTGGCTGCGCCGGGGGATTTCCAGGATGAGACGTGCTGAGGCGTTCTGGATCCGCTGGAGTCTCTTCTGGAGTTTGGCGGTGGTTCCGGCGTAAAGGGAGTTGCCGTAGTCCAGACGGCTGGTGACGAGGGCCTGGGTGACCGTCTTCCTGGTCTCGGTGGGGATCCACCGGAAGATCTTACGTAGCATGCGCTGGATGTTGAAGCACGACGAGGAGACGGCGTTGACTTGTCTGGTCATGGAGAGGGAGGAGTCCAGGATGAAGCCCAGGTTGCGTGCGTGGTCTGTGGGTTGGGGTGCGTTGCCCAGGGCGGGGGGCCACCAGGAGTCATCCCAGGCGGAGGGTGAGGATCCTAGGATGAGGACTTCCGTCTTGTCCGAGTTCAGTTTCAGGCGGCTGTTCTTCATCCATTCGGCTACCTCTATCATCCCTTCGTGTAGGTTGTCTCTGGCGGTGGCGGGGTCGTTGGTGAGGGAGAGGATCAACTGGGTGTCGTCGGCGTAGGAGATGATGTTGAGGTTGTGCTGGCGTGCGATGTCAGCGAGTGGGCCCATGTAGACATTGAAGAGGGTTGGAATGAGCGAGGAGCCTTGAGGGACGCCGCAGATGACTTCGGTGGCTTCCGATCTGAACGGAGGGAGGCGGACTCTCTGTGTTCTCCCGGCGAGGAAGGAGATGATCCACTCCAGTGCCTTCTCCTGGACTCAGACGTTGCTGAGTCGCTGTACTAGGGTACGGTGGCAGATAGTGTCGAAGGCCGCAGAGAGGTCTAGGAGGATGAGGGCCGCTGTTTCTCCGTTGTCGAGCAGGGCACGGATGTCATCGGTGGCTGCGATCATGGCGGTCTCGGTGCTGTGGTTTGCCCGGAAGCCAGACTGCGAGGGGTCGAGGGATCCGTTCGTCTCGAGGAAGGCGGCCAGCTGCTTGTTGACGGTCTTCTCGATGACTTTTGCAGGAAACGGGAGCAGCGAGATGGGGCGGTAGTTCTTGAGGTCGGTGGGGTCGGCTGAAGGCTTCTTGAGTAGGGCGCTGAGTTCGGCGTGCTTCCAGCTCTCCGGGAAGGTAGCGGTGTCGAAGGAGGTGTTGATGATGTCCCGCAGGTGGGGTGCGATGACAGCGTCGGCCTTGTTGAAGACGTGGTGAGGGCAGGGGTCGGTCGGAGATCCGGAGTGGATGGAGTTCATCGTGCGGATGGTGTCTTCGGTGTTGATCGGGGTCCAGGCGCGGAGGGTGGTGGTGGGGGGCGGGGGTTCGGTTGTGGCGTGCGTCGGTTGAGTGCTGAAGCTGTTGTGTATGTCCGCGATCTTGTTGTGGAAGTAGGAGGCGAGGGAGTTGCAGAGGTCTTGCGAAGGGGTGATGTCGTTGTTTCCGGCGTTGGGGTTGGAGAGCTCTTTGACGATGTTGAAGAGTTCCTTGCTGTTGTGTGCGTTGTTGTCCAGTCGTTCCTTGAATGCGGTTTTCTTGGTGGCGCGGATGAGTTGGTGGTGCTTTCGGGTGGCGAGCTTGAGGGCAGCCATGTTGTCCGGAGTTGGGTCTCTGCGCCAGGTTCTCTCGAGGGTTCGGCAGTTCTTCTTGGAGTTCTTGAGTTCGTCGGTGAACCATGGGGCTTTCTTGCTGCCGGGTCTGCTAGGCGGGGTCCTCAGGGGGGCGAGGTCGTCTGCGCAGTCGCTGATCCACTTGGTGAGGTTGGTGGCCGCCTGGCTTGGGTCCGGTGTGCTGGTGGGAGGGTTCATGTTCAGGGAGATCGCGAGTTGGTCGGCTGTGATCTTGTTCCAGCTTCTGCGTGCAACCTGTTGCTGGTGGTGGTGGATCGTGGTCCTTCTGAAGCTGAAGTGGACGCAGCTGTGATCCGTCCAGTGGAGTCCGGTGGCGTGGCTGAAGGCGATGTCTTCGCTGGATGAGAAGACGGGGTCGAGTGTGTGTCCGGCGTAGTGGGTGGGGGTGGTGACCAGCTGCTTGAGTCCCAGGTTAGCGAGGTTGTCCAGCAGGGTGGTGGTGTTGCGGTCGTTTTTGTTCTCCAGGTGGAAGTTGAGGTCCCCGAGAAGGATGTAGTCAGCAGAGCAGAGGGCGTGCGGGCTGATGAAGTCGGCGATGTCTTCGCTGAATTGTGTGCGTGGTCCCGGGGGTCTGTAGATGAGGGTGCCTCTGAGGGTGGTCTTGGGGTTGATGTGGACCTGGAAGTGAAGGTGCTCGGCGGGTGCGAGGGTGTCGTCGGTGTTGGTCGAGATGCGGATGGTGTTCCTGTGGATGATGGCGACGCCTCCTCCTGTGTTGTTGATGCGGTCCCTTCGGATGATCTTGTAGCCGTCTGGGATGGCGATGGCGATGTCGGGCGCTGAAGAGGCGTTCATCCAGGTTTCCGCGAGGAAGGCGACGTCCGGTGCAGTGGTGTCGAGCAGGTTCCAGAGCTCGACGGCGTGTCTGTGGACGGAGCGGGTGTTGAGCAGGATGCACTTCAGGTGGGTGCTGCTGGTGTTCGGCTTGGTCTTGGTCGGTGCTGGTGTAGCGGAGGTCTGGATGCAGGTGAACTTGCAGGAGTTGCAGCAGAAGGGTCCGTGCGTGCGTCTCGGGGTGGCTCGGTAGCACCCCGGGGTTCTTCCGGCGTTGAGTGCGTAGAGTTCGGTGGCGTCGTAGGTCCGTCGGGTCGGCTTCCGTCGGCGGGGGCCAGGGGTCCTGGCACTAGGCGCGGTCCAGGCGCGGACGGGCGCTCAATCGGTGCTCCCGCTGCGCGCGTCCGCTGCGCGGACGCTCTGGGGGCGTCATAAGAAGGGGGACGGGAGGGCGGGTCAGCTGGGCTGGGCTAGCGTCTGGGCCAATGGGCCGGTGGTGGGCGGGGCCGCAGGGGGCCAGCGGCGGGAAAAGTGGCGAGCGGCCGGCCCAGCAGTGGCTGGGCCGCTCGGGGGGCTGGGGGGGCGACGGTGTCGGCGTCGGCGTCAAGGAGGCAAGGAGGCTGGCAAGGAGGCTGGCGATCAGCAGGCGTGGGGAGCAAGGGGGTGACCCGGCCTTGAGAAAGGCACAGCGGTCACTCCCGCGGTCACCAGGCTCTCCCCTTAAGAGGGGGACGGGAGGGCGGGTCAGCTGGGCTGGGCTAGCGTCTGGGCCAATGGGCCGGTGGTGGGCGGGGCCGCAGGGGGCCAGCGGCGGGAAAAGTGGCGAGCGGCCGGCCCAGCAGTGGCTGGGCCGCTCGGGGGGCTGGGGGGGCGACGGTGTCGGCGTCGGCGTCAAGGAGGCAAGGAGGCTGGCAAGGAGGCTGGCGATCAGCAGGCGTGGGGAGCATGTGGAAATTGTAACAGTTGCCATCTAACTGAAAAAAGTCGGACCCTCACTTTCAAGAATGGCACAAAGTGGGAACAACGAGCGTTCACCAACTGTAACAGCAGGAACGTGGTCTATCTCATCACGTGCCCGTGTAACAAGGAGTACGTGGGCATGACCACACAAGCTGTGAAAATCAGAATAAACGAGCACAAAAGCAACGTAAGGTGTAAAAAATCGACAACAAGAATGGCAGCACATTTTTGGGAGGCACAACATTGTGTCACGAATTTACACTGGACTGTGATTGAACAACTACCAACTGATGTTGGTTTATTTGAGAAGGAACAGAGGTGGGTTTTCCGTCTGGGCACGGACACCACTGGACTCAATGACTCCATTCCATGGAGCCAATTGCGATGACCAAGGGCCTCTGTCTATAAGCATACTTTCTTACTTTGGGAATTGGCTAAAACCCTTATTATGTCAACTCCATTTACCCTACACATAGTGATATTCCATTAGACCCCCACCAGACTCATACCTTTATACCCTTGGTATGGTTGCCCCTTTATATTTTATGGGACACGAGACCTTCTGTATGCGGACACCACGCATATAAGTTACATTTTGCATCTGTAATGATTGCCTGTCCTCTTCAATATCGTAGGTGATCTATCACTAAAAGTGTCCAATTTCTGTATTTTTCTGTATTTATCATTTGTCTGGGTTTCATACCAATCATTGTTGGCTCCACCGGACTCGCGCGAGTAGCTAGTGTTTTCGCGCATGCGCGAAGTAAGCAGGAAACACTTCCCCTACGCGCATGCGTGTAAGAGTATGACACGCCCCCTAGTAGCGCGCAGTACCGGACTTTCTTGCCAAGGACTCGGTCCTTCTTTGGGCATATTCCGTTTTCAATCAGGCACTAATTGAAGCAATTTTGGCAATATATAAGAGGATAGATCAGCACGACTCGACATACCGTCGGAGCCGCATTAACGGAACGCAGCCCACCAGTTCTGCAGAATCCGTGAGTTTGGTCATACTAGGTAGTGGTATCCACATTACCTGTGAGTATTAGCATCTATGACCCTAAACCAAGCTCTTAAAATCCAACAGGTGGCCACATTGAGCAAGAAGAAAGAACCCCCAATACTATGCTTTGGCTCATGAGGCCATCTAGCCTTTGTCCATAAGTAAGCACTGTTTATGATTAATGTCTTTTCAACTTAGGAATTATCATGGCGATCTCTCTGAATTATTGTGTGTCCTTGTCTATGTGTTTGTCCAGGTCATTTTTTCTTACAGGGTTTTTGGACCTTATTTTGGTTCTTCACCCTCTTATGTCCTGAATAGGTCATTTTTTGATCATTGACGTCCATCTGAGATCTTATGTTTCATTACATTTTTTTGTTTATTCACAGGTTCTGTACTAATAACGCCAATTGGGCGCAACAGACTTTATTCGCAATATCATTAATAGGTACATTTCACCTTATTATTTTTTGTAGAGTACACTTTTCAATCAATCAATCAATCAAGGACATTTATAGAGCGCACTACTCACCCGGAGGGTCTCAAGGCGCTGTGAGTAAGGTGAGGATAGTTGTGCATATCCTCGTCCTGAAGAAGGAGTTCCTACACTCCGAAACATGTTGACGCACTTTTGAGGTTGACGCACCCTAATATGTAACAGACAACCTCACCCTGCACCCTTTTAATGATACCAGCCGAGGGCCTAATAAAAACGTTTTATTTTTTTTCTCCTACGAGCCAGGTATCTTTTAACCATCACTTTCCACCACCTCACCACTCACACCTTTCTCCTCACACACACACCAACACATAGTTCACTTTCAGTGCTCCTACGTAGGGGTCTTCGCAGAGGGGTGCGAAGAGCCCAATGATGAAGCATGACACCAAGGGGCCTGTTGGTGTGTGAGTGGTACCAACACTTACAGCTTATGTGACAAAACTATTCTCTCACTCTGTCGTAATGACACAGCTGTTGCTGCAACTGAGCGAAAACACCCAGGTAATGCTCTAGCAACAGGATCAAGAACTGCTGAAAAATAAGCACAAGGACGTTGCTTATCTCCATGTAACTGGACTAAAACTGACAATGCACATCCATCTTTCTCATGCACGTAAAGTGTAAAAAGCTTCGTAAAATCTGGTGTACCTAACACTGGTGCTGAACAAAGAGCTTGTCGTAACTGTCGAAAAGCACTTTCACATTCACCTGTCCATGGAAGGGGTACGGGAGTGTCTTTCATCAAAAGTGCTAACAAAGGCTTAACAATGTATGAAAACCCCAAAATCCACTGCCTGCAAAAGGAAGTAAGACCCAGAAACTCACGTACTCCTTTTTTGTGTGGTAGGAACTGGCGTGTCTAAAATTGCTTGTATACGATCTGATGTCAATGCACGTCCCCCCTTAGACAAAAGGTGACCGAAGTAGGTTACCTTTGGTCTACAATATTGTAGCTTCTTACGAGACACTTTGTGGTGATGTGAAGCAAGAAAAGAAAGCTAAGACAGAGTACATTTTTCACACTGTTCTGGGGTGTCGGCTGCCAGCAAGATGTCATTGACATATTGTATGAGAGCCACACCTTCGGGCAACGTAAAAGAATCAAGTTCTCTTTTCAATGCTTGACTGTAAATCCTCGGACTCTCAGTATAGGCTTGAGGAGCTCTACAAAATCTATACCAACTATTATTCAAAGTGAAACCGAACAAGTATCGGCTGTCAGGATGAATAGGGATCGAAAAGAAAGCGTTCTTCAAGTCTGTTACCGAAAAAGTAATAACAGTCGGGGGAACTAAAGTAAGAAGTGTTGTGATGTCAGAAACTACAGGATACTGCGTTACGACAATCTTATTTACCTCCCTCAAGTCTACGATAAATCTGTAGACTCGTGTGTCAGTGTCTCTTTTCAGTATTGGAAGAATCAGACTATTGCAAACATTAAATGGAACTTCCTCAAAAACCCCAACTTTGATGAGATCCTGTACAATTCGTATGAGTGCTTCTTCACCCTCCTGTGAAATCCTATATTGTGGCAAACGAGGTAACACAGCTCCCTCCTTGACACTAATCTGTACTGGTGGGATAACCATTTGACCCACATCAGTGTCTGAGGTAGCCCACAAAGTTTTAGGAAGTGAAGGCAATGCAATATCCGCTTTAACAAAAACAAACTCAGGCTCGGAATGATTATCATTCAAAATGACACGCACTCCTTCAGCGGAACATCGTATTGTGGCTCTGAAATTATTCAGCATATCAAGACCCACAATATTATCTGGTGTGTTTGGGGAAAGCAAAAACGGACATGGAGCACTAAATTTATCAACATGGAATGCAAGTGGTTGTGACAATGGGCTAAGGGAAGGTGTTCCATCGAAACCTATCGAAGTAATAGTTACACCAGACAGGGGAGCCCTCGGAACCAATTGTTTAGACAAAGCGCTATGAGTAGCTCCTGTATCAACCAGAAACCGATCATTAGAACCCAAAACATGTGCTGTAACATAGGGACCCGTCTGATCTACTGGAACTCCAACTGATTCCTTACCCCATCCTAGGCAATCCTATGCATGAGCAGAATCGTAAAGGTCAGACATTTGATATTGATTTCGTCTATCAAAAGTTTTTGGTACATTCTGCGTTCGTACATTAGTATCAAATCGAGCACGATCATTTGTATTCCCCATAGGCCCTGAAAAACCTGAACGATTTCTCATTTGTCCCCGCCCCCGTGAATTCTGTTGGGCACGCAACACTGGACAATTAGCCATCCAATGACCAAACTGCTTACAATACGCACATTGATTGATAGACAAATTCGTACGAGTATAGGGGGCATTGAAAGATCCACGTCCACCTCTATCGTAACCTCTATCGTAGCCTCTATCGTAGCCTCTAGAGGGCGGACCATAGACCTAGGCTAACATAATTTTTGTTTTCAAATCTTTGGATTTCTTTTCATCGTTACCTTTCGCTTCTAATTCTTGACGCTCAGAATATTGAGCCATCGTCAAAACAGATGCTGGAGAGGATGTAGTCCAAGAACTTTCACTGGCTTTTAAGCGGCTAGCTATCCCTGGCAACAGATTCTTAACATATTTGTCGACAAACAGATGTCTGCCGGTATCATCCGTCAAAGACTGACCGCTAAAATCATGAAAAGCTTCCTCAAAACGTGTAAAGAAATCAGAAACCGATTTGTCTATCTTTTGTTTACATGATGCTAAGACAGTCCAATCTATCTTTTAAGGGGGAATAACTGTTTTAAGCTTAGTTAAAATGGCTGCGGGGAGATATAATATCAACTGATGTGGCTTTTGGGCGGGCTCTCTTTCTAAATCCAATCGTTCTAAAACCTTCCAATCGGCACCCAGAGTAACTTGATCATCAATTTTGCGAACAGTCCGCCACATGTCTGGTGGTAAGATTAAGCCGAAAAATAAATCTATATCACATAGGGTATTAGTACAGGAATTTATAGCGCCCTCAACTTCCTCATAGAAAGCGGCTGGATATTTACCCGGATCGGGTAACGCTGCTTTAAGCGCCATTACATCTGCTCTATTCCAAGGAGTGTACACCCAATTATAAATGAAATATCCTTTAGCATTAACAGAATCTTTATCATCGTCGTCACCCGTTCCTTTAGAGGGAACATACAAGGGCGCGGCTTCCCGCATAGGCCTCATTTCGACTGATATTATCTTTTCTGTTCCGAAGATAGGAGACTGCGACACTCATACAACATAGGTTTCAGGGACGTTATAGTTAGTTGGACATTTCTCTCTTACAAAACCATAGAAATTCCCCGTTATAGTTATTTCAGCTAATTATAACTTGTACCCCTGCAATGCACTGCTGATGATATCACATATTACATCATTCATGACATGGTCAGTGACATCACTGATGACATTATCCAGTGACTGTGTGTTTCTGTAAAGTTTAAATATGTTTTATATATGTTAATACCAAGGTGTATTGAAGAATGAGTGGGTGTATAAGTGTCTGGATGGAGGATTTAGTAGGTGCATGACTGACTGTATAAGTGAGTGATCAATCGTGTCTTACTGAATGGATGGTTTAGTGACTAAACTGTGTCAATGTCTGTATCAGTCTGTCTGTTGTTGAATAAGCTGCTGCATGGATTGTTCATTAGCTACATGAGTGTCTATATGGATTATCGATTGGTTGCCTGAGTATCTGTATGGGTGCCTGGGTGTGTTTGTGGGTGGGTGGGAGGTGTGTGAGGCTGTGCATAGATGTTTGAGTGGTTGATTCACTGTGTGTATGGGTTCAAGAGTGCATGTGGAAACAGCTGTATGAGTGTGAGTGTGTGTATGGTATGTTGGTGAGAGATACGATGTCTCAATGTTACATGTCCAAATAACTACATATATAGAAGGCAGTGTATGTGAAAGTTGAAGTATATAAATGACTATACATGTAAATGTAAATGTATGTATACTTGTAAAGTACACTATCACCTTTCAGGCATCCTGGCACTGTATACTGCTGTGGAACCCTTCCTGGCTTTCCCTGTGAGATGCCCCTTACTGGGCACCCTCACGGTGAGGCCAGGCATCCTAGCGCATTCGGGGCCACTGTGGAGATTAAGCAAGCTATTGCCCAGAGTTGCAGAGTGGGACCCATGATTAGAGTAGGCACCTACGTGAGAATTATCGAGTCCGTGGACATTGAGCCGAAGACCCTTCCGCGTCGGGAATTGAACCCTGGTCCCAGGTCAGACCGCTGCCTCAGGGTCTGCCGCTCTAATCAGTGAGCCGCACTTCTCCACATGAGAGTCAGTGATTGTGAGAGTGGCTGCATGGATGAGTGTGTACTTGTATCAGTGATTGTAGAAGAGAGTAAGTATGCATTTGTTTCTGTTGGAATAAGTGTTGTGGTGTGTGTACAACTGTATAAATCAGTAAATGGAAGTGTGATTGATTCTTTGCATGACTGACTAGGTGTTTGAGTAACTCTGGCTGAGTGGTGGTGTGTGAGTGTCTGTATAGGTGTATGAGTGCTGATGATAGTGTTGTATTGATGGGTATCTACATCTATGAGTGATTGTATGGGTAAATGAGTGGATGTGAATGTAGACTTAGGAATCATTAAGTGCATTTGTAGAACTGGTAGAGTGGGTGTATCAAAGGTGATATTACAGTATGAGGAGGTGGATCAGATTTTCACGTGGATGATGTCATCAGTGATGTAATTTGAGATGTCATCAGTGATGTCACTGACCATGTCATGAATGATGTAATATGTGACATCATCAGCAGTGCATTGCGGGAGCACTAGTTATAGTTAGCTGAACTAACTATAACGGGGAATTTCTATGATTTTGTGTTAAAATTTTGTATTGAATTTTATAATGAAGTACAGAGAATACAGGATGAACATAAAAGTCATATCATGATAAAGAATTAGAATTGTAATACATGTGAAAATTAAACATGAATGTAACTTATGAAATAAAGAAGAAAACATTATATATATATATATAAATATGAAGTGAAGAAGTAGATTACGAAGCAAAAAAATAATAAAGTTATTATGAATAATATGGAGAAAAAATATATACTGTAGGTAATGAAATATATATATATAGAACTAACTATAAATAGAAAACGGTAACTATAGATAATTCATTGAGAGCAACAGTATTATAATAATAGAAACAATAGAAACAGAAAGAAACAGAAAAAGAAAGCATGAAAGTATATTTAAGAAATGAGAAGAGGGATGAATGGAGAAAAAAAAAGCCATGGAGGGGAGGATGTGAAGGTAGGGGGGAAGGAAAAGAGATGAGGGAAAATAAGAAAAGAAGGGATAGAGATAAAGAATTAGATGATTTAGGCAGTAGTTTTAAGACTAGAAGTGGAAGTTATAGCCTCATCAATTTACAATTTCAAGAAGGTAGACCAAACTTTTATAAAGATATCAACTTGGTCCTGAAGATTATAAATTGTACATTCATGCAATGCCATCTGCATCATTGCCACTAACCATTCTTCTTGAGAAGGTGGAGAGTAAGATTTCCAATGCCGCAAAATACACATTTGGGCTGTAGCTAACGCTGTATGCAAAAGACAAATTTGCGGTTTTGAGAGTTTAGGAAAGATACGGAAATCATGTAGAAGAATGGTGGCAGATGTGAATGGTAAAGATAATGACATTGTAGATTTTAAAGTTTTGCCTACAAAGGTCCAGTAGGACTTAGTTGCTGGACAATCACAAATATTATGGGCAATGCCACAATTAGAATTAGAACACCTCCAACATTTAGAGTGTGGGAGCAGTCCATCTTTATGTAATTTAATTGGTGGCCAATGCCAATCATGAAGAATTTTAAAGATACAGAATTTTCGTCTTACTTCACGAACTCCTTTATGTAATCCCTCTAATATCTGATCCCATTCAGTTATAGTATAGGACACCGATAGTCGGGATTTCCATTTAATTTGAAGGGTATTAGATAGTGATTGTCAAAATAAAGGAGAGATAAATGTTTTATAAAGGCCCAAGGTCACACCTTAAATTTCCTCCACAAAGGCAGGTAAGATAAGATCAGGGATATCTGGGATAATGAAGGTGGAGAACCCAAATACCTCCTCAAACATTGTTGAGGTTGAAAATGCTTGGAGGCATGTTGTAGAGGAATATTAAATTCTTCATAAAGCTGATTAAATGTTTTAAATTTCCCATCATGAAAAAGTTGATCCAGAGAGTGAATACCAACTGCATGCCATAAAGGCCAAGAAAGGGTACGGCCATTAATTTTGATAGTTCAATTGTTCGAAAGTGGAGCTTTGATATGAATGGGAGCATTTGTTGTAAGTAAAAGATGACCTCTTTGCCAAGATTTGTGCATGGCTGATAAAATCGGGTTTTTAGGATCAAAAGGACTAGTCCCATTACCATATAGAAGGGAGAGGCCTGAAGTCCCAGACAAAAGATGGCTCTCGATGGAAACTCAATGCGGAACGTCTTTAGTGTATGGTAAGAAATAAGAGAGTTGCGACAAATGTAAAGCAAGGGAATAGTGTTCTATGGATGGAAGACCCATACCTCCCTAGAGCTCGTGAGCTTTTAATTTTGCCTTAGTAAGACGAGGTCTCGCCGAACCCCAGACAAAAGCTTACATTTTAGAATCTATTGATCGAAGGATCTTGTCCCTACAGAAGCAAGAGAGAGTGTTGCACCAGGTAGGAGAAGAAGGCGGACTAGCTATCGCATTCAGCTATCTATTCAGGTTCAGAATAGTATTCAGTGCTAGCTTGGGCCAGAGGGGACGTGAAGCTCTAAACGATAGCAAATATTTATTTAGAGTTGTTACTGGCTGATTCAATACAGGCTGAGTAAAATTGCCCTTTAGCCAGTGTAATAGCTTCATAGTATATTTTTTGCTTTTCTCTGAAATTCTGCTTAGCTGCAGGGCAGTATCCACCCCTGCGCCAAGCCCGCTCAAGGGTCTTACATTCATGTTTCAGAGCTTTAAGGGCTGAGTTGTACCAGGGTTTGGAAGGAGATTACCTAGCCAGCCTGGTGGGCCGTTATGGAACCATCGTGGCTACTGCACTATTGTTTTAGATAAAAATTAGCTGAAATATACAAACCCAGTACATGTTTGCAGGGCTAACGTTTGTAAATTTTGTTCAGAAAATCAGTAAGTTTAGGAAAGAAAAATCGATATGTAATATAATTGGTGGAAATACAAATACATTTTTTGTGAAAGTTCTACTTATTTGGATGGGTAGATGATAGACTGTGGTAGTAAAGTCTCACTTCAGCAACAATATCTGAATGGTCACAAGTGCAATCAGTGCACCCGTGAATGCAAAATGGTGGGTGGCCCATTCTATACGTGTTCTGTGTGGTAGAGGAAAATTTTAAAAAGATATGTTTTGAAATGCATGTTTTCAAGGGAGTTTTATTGTGGATGTTTAGTTTATTATTTTGATCATATAAAGAAAAGTTTTATTTCACTTCCCGTTGTACAATGAGATCCATATGACATACAGAGGTAGAAACGTTTCCCTAAGAGGGAACAGAACTGCCCAATCAAACCAACAAAATCTTCTAGATCAACGATCTTATAGTGTGAGTCAGTATACGTAGAGTATTACAGTTCTTTCTAGGTGCTGCTTCGCTCTAAAGCGCCTACTACCAGGAGGTGCAGTAAACACAACAGTAACCTGGTGTGTAATCAAACCAATTGAAAAAAGAGCATTCTACCAGCACACCCTCCAATGTCCCTCTGTCCCACAATCAATTTCTGTTATGAGAACTTGGCTACAAACCATACATAAAGGTCTGTCTCTTAAACCACAATCGATTTATGTTATGAGACCTTGGCTTCAAACCATACAAAGAGGTCTGTCCCTTATACCCTTCAGCCATTAAGTAACGATCATTCAAAAAATTCCATGTTGAAATGAGATAAACAGGGTCCACTCGGTGTAGTTTCTTTACATTTATTTCACTTTATTTTTTCATTGTTAAACCATTCATCATACATGATTACCACTGTGCCACTGTGACAACATGTGTTTCATCTCCATTAAGACTTTATAAGGCGATTGGCAAGACGCACTTTGTCCTCCTGTTCATCCAAGACCAAAACTGCCTCGTAGTCCTGGTAGTATAAAATCCACAGCCGATTGATAGAAGTGTTATCCAGATTCTTCTATAATAACAGCCGTCTGTGCCTCAAGTATGAGTCCTTATTTCGACACTCGTTATTTGTCAGTATATAGCACCCCCCTTCTCTGTGGAAGGTGGGGCACCCCGCAACAAGCTCAATTCCGTATATTCACTCTCTATGTTTAAACGAGAGAACTACGCTCCATCTTATAAGTGTGAGCAACGAAAAGTGAGAGAAATGCAATGGTAGGAATTCATAATACGTTCCAAACCACAAATTTGTAGAGATGCGTCCTCTACTCAAGAACCGTAAAGTTGGCTGCGCATTGTATTGGTGGCCTTGTACAGAAGTGATCAAGGGACCTACAAGGTCCATACCAACCCTGGTAAATGGGGGGTAGAACCGGCGGAGGAGGTACTCCTCAGTTTTCTCCCTCCCATAATGTCCCCCCGGCTTGGTTATGTGCTGGGTGGAAGACATGGGGTGGAAGGGAGAGGGTACCAGCAACTGCCTTGTCATCTCTGAGCCCCTCCTTACTCTTCTATACAATAACCCTCTGGACCTATGGAAACAGGGGCCTACCTGGTCGTCGTCTTCTGGGACTATCGGGACCCAGGTATTTCACAGAGTGGGGTCCTCAGCTTGTGCTGCTCTGAAGTTGTGGGGTCTTCCTGGCTCGCCGTCTGTAACAGAGGAGGAGGCAGAAAGGGGGTTAGTGAGCCCATTCAGTGTAAAAGGGTGCGGCTTTCAACCATGTGCACTCTTCCTCGTCCTTGATGACTCTGGCTAGATATGATGTGAAGTCGGGGCAATCTGTCCCGATAATGGATTCTTCTACTAACTTAGGGATCACACCCACCGTCAAGCCTTTTTCTACTCCGTTGTCCGTAAGGACTACTTCAGCCACCGGGTAGGTCTTTTGGTCTCCGTGGACACGTGTGATGGCCACCTTTTCTTCTGTCTTACATTGCTGGGAAAAAACCTGGTCTCAGGTGAGTACTGAGTGGCGACACCCTGAGTCGTTAAGGGCATTGATGGGTTTACCATTTATAAGAAGGTCCAGATGACAGGCTTTGTTCCAGTCGCCAACTAGAAGGACCCTTCCTCTGGCGTAACCCACCTCCATGGGTACGGTTGTGTTGTGTCTTTGAGGGCAGAGGCGTGCTAAATGCCCCCATTCGGCACAGCGGAAACATTGAGGACTTGCTCCCCCTTCCTTTGGGGCAAGGCAAGGGAGGAAAGCGGGATCTATAAAGGGACAAATTGAGGGATTATTGGGGCTCGGCATAGGGGCTCTCCATCTGGGCCTGTTGCTCATGGGTGGCCTAACCAGTAGGGCTAATTTCCGGGACTCTTTGGTGGGCGCACGCCAGCTCCATGGTGTCTGTGATTGTCACCTCGGGGT